>NC_140589.1:156674943-161562443 GCF_964204655.1 Triturus cristatus
CGCGTGATTAAATAACAACATATTTGCAGAATTGAAGCAGGATCCAGTACTATGAATTTTTTCTCAACATTTTTCTGTTATTGGTGTATTTTTAAAACATTGGGAAGTGTTAGTCCCCACAAGGCAGGTGTTCACACATAGTCCCCACAAGGATGGTAACACGTGTGTGTGTGTTCGCGCGCGTGTGTGTGTGTGTTCGCGTGTGTGTGTGTGTGTGTGTGTGTGTGTGTGTGTGTGTGTGTGTGTGTGTGTGTGTGTGTGTGTCGCGCGCGTGTGTGTGTGTGTGTGTTCGCGCGCGTGTGTGTGTGTTCGCGCGCGTGTGTGTGTGTGTTCGCGCGCGTGTGTGTGTGTGTGTGTTCGCGCGCGTGTGTGTGTGTGTGTGTTTGCGCGCGTGTGTGTGTGTGTGTGTGTTTGCGCGCGTGTGTGTGTGTGTGTGTGTGTGTGTTTGCGCGCGTGTGTGTGTGTTCGCGCGCGTGTGTGTGTTTGCGCGCGTGTGTGTGTGTTCGCGCGTGTGTGTTCGCGCGCGTGTGTGTGTGTGTGTGTTCGCGCGTGTGTGTTCGCGCGCGTGTGTGTGTGTGTTCGCGCGTGTGTGTTCGCGCGCGTGTGTGTGTGTGTGTTCGCGCGTGTGTGTTCGCGCGCGTGTGTGTGTGTGTTCGCGCGTGTGTGTTCGCGCGCGTGTGTGTGTGTGTGTGTTCGCGCGCGTGTGTTCGCGCGCGTGTGTGTGTGTGTGTGTGTGTGTGTGTTCGCGCGCGTGTGTGTGTGTGTGTGTGTTCGCGCGCGTGTGTGTGTGTGTTCGCGCGCGTGTGTGTGTTCGCGCGCGTGTGTGTGTGTGTTCGCGCGCGTGTGTTCGCGCGCGTGTGTGTGTGTGTGTGTGTGTGTGTGTTCGCGCGCGCGTGTGTGTGTGTGTGTGTGTGTTCGCGCGCGTGTGTGTGTGTGTGTGTGTGTGTGTGTTCGCGCGCGCGTGTGTGTGTGTTCGCGCGCGCGTGTGTGTGTGTGTTCGCGCGCGTGTGTTCGCGCGCGCGTGTGTGTGTGTGTTCGCGCGCGTGTGTTCGCGCGCGTGTGTGTGTGTGTGTTCGCGCGCGTGTGTGTGTGTGTGTGTGTGTGTGTGTGTGTGTGTGTGTGTGTGTGTGTGTGTGTTCGCGCGCGTGTGTTCGCGCGCGCGTGTGTGTGTTCGCGCGCGTGTGTTCGCGCGCGCGTGTGTGTTCGCGCGTGTGTGTGTGTTCGCGCGTGTGTGTGTGTGTGTTCGCGCGCGTGTGTGTGTGTTCGCGCGCGTGTGTGTGTGTGTTCGCGCGCGTGTGTGTGTGTGTTCGCGCGCGTGTGTGTGTGTGTTCGCGCGCGTGTGTGTGTGTGTTCGCGCGCGTGTGTGTGTGTGTTCGCGCGCGTGTGTGTGTGTGTTCGCGCGCGTGTGTGTGTGTTCGCGCGCGTGTGTGTGTGTGTGTGTTCGCGCGCGTGTGTGTGTGTGTGTGTGTGTGTGTGTGTGTTCGCGCGCGTGTGTGTGTGTGTGTGTGTGTGTGTTCGCGCGCGTGTGTGTGTGTGTGTGTGTGTGTGTGTGTGTGTGTTCGCGCGCGTGTGTGTGTGTGTGTGTGTGTGTTCGCGCGCGTGTGTGTGTGTTCGCGCGCGTGTGTGTGTGTTCGCGCGCGTGTGTGTGTGTTCGCGCGCGTGTGTGTGTGTTCGCGCGCGTGTGTGTTCGCGCGCGTGTGTGTTCGCGCGCGTGTGTGTTCGCGCGCGCGTGTGTGTTCGCGCGCGTGTGTGTTCGCGCGCGCGCGTGTGTGTTCGCGCGCGCGCGTGTGTGTTCGCGCGCGCGCGTGTGTGTTCGCGCGCGCGCGTGTGTGTTCGCGCGCGCGCGTGTGTGTTCGCGCGCGCGCGTGTGTGTTCGCGCGCGCGCGTGTGTGTGTTCGCGCGCGCGCGTGTGTGTTCGCGCGCGCGCGTGTGTGTTCGCGCGCGCGCGTGTGTGTTCGTTCGCGCGCGCGTGTGTTCGCGCGCGCGTGTGTTCGCGCGCGCGTGTGTTCGCGCGCGCGTGTGTTCGCGCGCGCGTGTGTTCGCGCGCGCGTGTGTTCGCGCGCGCGTGTGTTCGCGCGCGCGTGTGTTCGCGCGCGCGTGTGTTCGCGCGCGCGTGTGTTCGCGCGCGCGTGTGTTCGCGCGCGCGTGTGTTCGCGCGCGTTCGCGCGCGCGTGTGTTCGCGCGCGTTCGCGCGCGCGTGTGTTCGCGCGCGTTCGCGCGCGCGTGTGTTCGCGCGCGTTCGCGCGCGCGTGTGTTCGCGCGCGTTCGCGCGCGCGCGTGTGTTCGCGCGCGCGCGTGTGTTCGCGCGCGCGCGTGCGTGTGTTCGCGCGCGCGCGTGTGTTCGCGCGCGCGCGTGTGTTCGCGCGCGCGCGTGTGTTCGCGCGCGCGCGTGTGTTCGCGCGCGTGTGTGTTCGCGCGCGTGTGTGTTCGCGCGCGTGTGTGTTCGCGCGCGTGTGTGTTCGCGCGCGTGTGTGTTCGCGCGCGTGTGTGTTCGCGCGCGTGTGTGTTCGCGCGCGTGTGTGTTCGCGCGCGTGTGTGTTCGCGCGCGTGTGTGTTCGCGCGCGTGTGTGTTCGCGCGCGTGTGTGTTCGCGCGCGTGTGTGTTCGCGCGCGTGTGTGTTCGCGCGCGTGTGTGTTCGCGCGCGTGTGTGTTCGCGCGCGTGTGTGTTCGCGCGCGTGTGTGTTCGCGCGCGCGTGTGTGTTCGCGCGCGTGTGTGTTCGCGCGCGCGTGTGTTCGCGCGCGCGTGTGTTCGCGCGCGCGTGTGTTCGCGCGCGCGTGTGTTCGCGCGCGCGTGTGTTCGCGCGCGCGTGTGTTCGCGCGCGCGTGTGTTCGCGCGCGCGTGTGTTCGCGCGCGCGTGTGTTCGCGCGCGCGTGTGTTCGCGCGCGCGTGTGTTCGCGCGCGCGTGTGTTCGCGCGCGTGTGTGTGTTCGTGCGCGTGTGTGTTCGTGCGCGTGTGTGTTCGTGCGCGTGTGTGTTCGTGCGCGTGTGTGTTCGTGCGCGTGTGTGTTCGTGCATGTGTGTGTAGCACACCATGACAATACAGAATGGCTACGGTACCGAGCAGTGCACGTACAGTGAATTTATGTACTGAATGTAAGTGAGTCTAGGATGGGACAATACATGAACGTAACAGAGCTGGACTGTGTGTGTGCAGTGCACATACACTGAATGCAAGTGTGCCATAATGGTACATTACATGGTGGAATCTGGGTTTCATTTTGGGAAGCCCATGCCTGCCTAGTGAAGACATAAGGTAGAAAAATCCCCCCGACAGACTTGTGTATTGCTGCATTCCTGTGAGCTGGGTGGTACACACTAGAGAAAGGAGTACACTGTACACTTCAAAGAGTGCTCTTTGATTCAGTGAGCGATTACAAGAAGCGGCCTGGACAAATCTCAGGCAGGAGAGGAGGCTGATAAAGGAATCAAAGCGTGGGGCTGGGAGCCCGTGATTAACCTTTTGATGCACACCACAGCAGACTTATATTACTATATTAAAATACTAATAAAATATTTTGTACGCAGAAATGTCAAATGTTACCTTGTAAATGAAGTACCATGGGAAGGCAATTGAGAATTTCACCATACACTATGCAGCAAAAATGCGTACACACACAAGCCCAATACACACACGCCCAATACACACTTCTCCCGACCCCCCCCCGCCCCCCCCCACCACTGCACATACCTGGGGAACCACCGCAGACTTCAGATTCCTTTTTGGTGATCTGGTGTTCATCTGCCTTTCTTCTTCTTCACAAAAAAGCCGGCTCCGTTTCGAAGTCCGGAATGGCTGCAGATACATTACATTGAAAATACATATTCATATTAGCATTGCATATCCTCATGAAATTATTTGATAATCTTATTAATACCTCATAAGTGTCTTTAACATATGAAAATGTTTAATTTCTTTTAGTGAGATTCAACACTTTTCAATGTAAATCTCAATGCAATTATAGACAAACATTTTCCTAGAAGTCAATCAATCTAAAAAACAAAATAAAATGACATGTAAATAGTATATTTGAATTCACCAATCACACGGTTCTTAAAATTTCCTCTAAGAGAATCCAAACCTAACTTCATAAAGATGTCCACTCGCAAAAGAATTTCTGCAGTCTTCCAAGTCAACCATCAAACCATGCAATCTGATATTTTCAAAGCCATTTTTGAGCTATTTATTGCCTACACTCTGTTTAGCTTCATCTCCATTTCCTACATACTTTTTTCCTTTCATATACCATTGCTGTACTGAAAAATGTATTTACTCGTACCTTATTATTTTGTGCTTCCTCAAGCATCTCTATAAAGAGCAGCCCAAATCTCTACCTGAAATATTCAGTTAAGATTACGCAGTCCAGCACTTCCATTCAGAAAATCTCCCTGGTTATGGTCTAATTATTTGTAAAGCTCACTATTACCCAGGAGGTCATTTCAGCACTGAAAAAGGTGCAAATTTAGCCTGGTCTAGGCTTAGTGGGCAAGCAGATTCGAAGAGCTGGGTCTTCAGCTTCTTGTGGAACTCAAGAAGTGAGGTGAAGGCTCTGATGTGAAATAGCAGGTTGTTCCAGGCTTTAGGAGAGATGTAGAAGCCCGGACCCCCGGTCCTAGTTCTACACCTTCAAAGGGTGTGTGTAAATAGGAGTTTGGCTGAGAGAAGGTGTCCGGTGTGTTTGTGAAATGAGATATGGCTATTGAAGTAGGCAGGCACTGTGTTGTGTAGTGCTTTGAAGGAGTCTGCTAGGTGTTTGAACTGGGCTTGTTTGTGTCTAAGAAGCCTGTGGGGCTCCCTAAGGTGCAGTGTGATGTGCATGTGGTATGGTAGTTGTAATATGATTCTAGCTGCAGAATTCAGAATCTTTTTTGCTGAACCCAGCGTAGAGGGTTTTCACATAGTCCAGCTTTCTTGTGACAAGGGCTTGTGTGACGGTTTTGCGGGTGGGATCCATTTTAAATAGGCAAACTTGTGAAACTAACTGTCAATGACAATTTGGAGTGGATGGTGGGTTTGGGTCTTAGGTTGTATGGCAACCAGGTGGAGTTCTACAATGACAGGGTTTTCTCCCCAAGGATCAGGACTTCTGTCTTGTCTGTGTTGAGTCCGAGACAGTCTGTTTTCATCCAGTCAGCCACTTCAGCCATGCAAGCAGGTAGTTTGGTCCAGGTGTTGGGGCTACCGCTGAGCCTTGCCCAGGCCTGGTCGCCCCCACGCTCCTCCTGCTGCCTGAAGTTCCTGCTTCCTGTGCTTCGCCTAGGGCGACCCAGCCGCCGCTGAGCCGCCCGCCCGCACCCGACTTTCCCGCCGCTGCCTCCCTGCGGCCCCACCCCCCGCCAGCCCATTGGCCGCCCCGCTCCCACCACCCAGCTGACCCTCCCTCCCGGCTACCTTCTTATGTCGCCCCCACGCACGCGCAGCGTTCACGCGCCAAAGGCGCGCCGGAGGCGCGCCAAAGGCAAGCCCGTCTGCGCCCGTCCGCGCCTTGACCGCGCCCAGCGCCAGAACCCCTGGCCCCCGCAGAGGCCATCCCACCCGCCGGACTTACGCCGCCGCCACCCTCAACGCACTCAACACCGGCCAGATCCACGGATGCTACCGAGCCACCCCGCGACGCTCCCACGGACCCTTCAGCTGCCAATCCTGCAACTTCTCCTGCATCCGGACCGGCACCACTCCCGCCAAGCCGAGCGCCAGCAGCAACTACCTGAAGTGCATCCTGCTCAACACCTGCTCCGTCCACAGGCACGCCGTGGAACTCTGGAACCTGCTCGACACCACATCTCCAGACGTCTCCTTCCTCACGGAAACTTGGATGAACGCCTCCTAAGCGCCCGACATTGCCATCGCCATTCCGGACAGATACAAGATCACCCGGAGGAACCGCGTCAACCAGACTGGAGGAGGCATCGCCATCGTCCACAAGAACACCATCCGCATCACGACCAACTCCGATGACACCCTCACAGCCGCCGAACAGCTTCACTTCCAGATACACACCGACCCCAAGACCACACTCAGAGGCACCCTCATCTACAGACCCCCGGGACCTCGCACACAATTCAGCGAAGACATCGCATACTTCATCAGCCCACACGCCCTCTCCTCCGCTGACTACATCCTCCTAGGGGACCTCAACTTCCACCTGGAGAACAACAAGGACAGCAACACCACCACCCTGCTGGACAACCTCGGACTCAAGCAGCTGGTGAACACCCCCACCCACTACGCCGGACACACGCTTGACCCCGTCTTCTCCTCCAGCAAGGACATCGCCTTCAGCCACTCCACCGGACTCCACTGGACAGACCACAGCTGCGTCCACTTCAGCTTCAGAAGGACCACGACTCACCATCACTCGCAGCCGGTTCCCCGTAGGAGCTGGAACAAGATCACCTCTGACCAGCTCTCCACATCCCTGAACCAGAATCCTCCCGCCAGCTCAACGGACCCCAATCAAGCAGCCAACAACCTCACACAGTGGATCACCAACTGCGCTGACGACCTCGCACCCCTGAAAAACCATCCCAGCAGGCCCGGCAGCAAGAAGGCTTCCTGGTTCAACGACGATCTCAAGAACTCCAAGAAGAACTGCCGCACCCTCGAGAAAGCCTGGCGCTAAGACCCGACTACAGACAACATGACTGCCCTCAAGCACGCCACCCGCAAACACCACCAGCTGATCCACACTGTAGGAGAGTAGGGTCTGCTATCCTATGGTCACCCCAAATTTTTGCTTTTTGCTTCACTGGTTTTTGACATATTGAGGCTGTGGGCCTGCCAATCAGACCCCCAGCCTGCTGTTCTCTCTACTAAATTAAAACTATGCACCCTAGGTGCATAACCAATTGGAAGTGGATCACCCTGTCAGCCCCTGTACCAGTGTACACTAGGTACCCAGGGCATTGGTGTACCCAAGGCCTGCCAGGGGCTGCAGCATGTATTATGCCACCCCAGGCTTGGCCTAATGTAGGAGAGTAGGGTCTGCTATCCTATGGTCACCCCAAATTTTTGCTTTTTGCTTCACTGGTTTTTGACATATTGAGGCTGTGGGCCTGCCAATCAGACCCCCAGCCTGCTGTTCTCTCTACTAAATTAAAACTATGCACCCTAGGTGCATAACCAATTGGAAGTGGATCACCCTGTCAGCCCCTGTACCAGTGTACACTAGGTACCCAGGGCATTGGTGTACCCAAGGCCTGCCAGGGGCTGCAGCATGTATTATGCCACCCCAGGCTTGGCCTAACAATCTGACACAACTGGCTGATCACTCAGCTGGGGTAAGTTGGTGTAATCACCTCTTACTTAGGTGTAGTATACCTATACCTAACCTTAAATGGGACACCTGGTAACCTCTAAGTCACTCCTATGGCAGGCCTTAACAATCCTGAAGGCAGAGTGCTTGGTTCCATGTGAGATGGTGCTCTGGCATGAGCTGAGCCTGTCTGCAGTGGTCGGAACAACTTCCTTCTACTGTTTCCAGATATCGTCATACCATATACTCTTAAGTGCATTATGAACCTCGCGGTTAAATGCTATCTTTGGTTTGGCTTTATCAAAACATGTCGAGTAAGGTGTCATACGAATTGGAATACTAACCCCTCGCCAATTCTGGCGACGGGGTTAGCATTCCACCCTTCTAGAGGGACACGACATGTACAGTACCTGAAACCCGGGTAAAATCAGACATAGCCTCAGCTCCACAAAATGGATGCTGCCACCACAGACACAAGTCTGCCCTCCTGCTGCTGGGAGTCCTTCCAGCTTGGGAGGTGTGGACAAAGGGTTTCCTGCCAGGGGAGGGGCGTGCACCACCCCAGACAGGATTTTGTGTATTGGTCAGGTAGGGCTTGAAAGAAACCAGACATGCCTGTGGCTCACAAGGAGCCTCGGTGCATATGCCAGTTCAAACCGGTCCTGGGGCACACCAGTCCCGGGCCTGGGGCGAGCTGGACAAAGGATTGGGGGTGTAACCACCCCCCTTCCTGGTCCCACCCATAGGGAGGGACCTAGCAGGTAGTCCGGCCCCTAGAATCCGCTTAAAGGTAGGAGCTGTGTCCTAAGACTTCAGACATCCTGGAATCAACTTGAAACTAAGAAGAAGACGGGAACTTCGACATTCTGCTGCACAGAAGACTGAAGAAAATCTCCCCTGTGGTCAGGGAGTGACCACCTTGCTAACGCAAGCACCATCCAGCGAATCACCGTCTGCTTTGCCGCCGCCTCCCGCCGGAGCCCGAGCCCAGAGACTGACAAGACCTGGACCTCCAGACCTCTCACCGCCCGATCCACAGTCCCTGAAAAGAGGAGACCCGTGGAGGCACCGAGACACGTGGAGCCAGCCATCTTGAAACGACTACGACAAGCTGACCAGTGCAACAACCGAGGCTCCCTCCAAGTTGTGCTTTGGGTCCTGAGAAGCCCAACCCTCGAGCAGCATCTGCACCAAAGGTGAGCCCTCCAGCATCTCCACGATCTGCGTGGGGCCCTTCTGCATTTTGCCACTCGACGCGCCTAACCGGTTGCTGGCCCGCTGGCTAGTGGCCATCTTGGCGACGAAATCTACGACAAACACCGCTGGTCTGGTTGCTCCAGACTGGCCCTTGCTCCCCTCCAAAGGAGCAATCCCTCTGACCTTGCTGGTCAGAACCAACAGCTGATTTCCGAATCCTCCTGCAATTGCTTTTGCCAAGGCTTGTTTGCTTCGATCAAGTCGCCGACACCGCCGACAGCGAGAGCCTGCGTGGGACAGCTCGTGAGCCGACTCCTGGACGTCGTCGACCTTCAGGGACCACGTGGCTGCGGAGACAAGCTACCCCTCATCACCTGTTTGCACCCGACATCGCCTGGTACCCACCTGGTGCCACGCTGGTCACTGGCTAGTGACTGTGAACACTGTCCCCTCTGCTTACAGGTCTTCAACATCTCCGATCCACTCTTGGATCCACTGCATCTCTTCCCGACCGACCGCCTGCAGCATCTTTGTCCCAGGCTCAACGGAACAGATAGAAGAAACCCGACGCACTTTGAGGCCTATGCACCCGCTTCCTGTGGGTGAGGTAAAGCTGGTACTCCGGTGCCCATGTGTAGTAATACATCTCTAGTGCCTGTGTTCCAAATCTTAAGTTCCTAGGTCATCCGGAAGATTCCTTTTGCAGTAACTTTGTACTTTTTACGCACCCATTGAAACCTATGGGAGCCCGCGTGTGACTATTTGCTCTGCACACGCCACCCGTGGACCTCCTGGTCACTAACTGACGTTAGCTCCTTGTAGGCCCAGCGATTCTAGAGGCCCTAGGCCTTTTCCCTTTTCTGTTCGTGGTACTTATACCACTATTTTAGTATATGGTTTGAGTGGCCACCAGGGCCTATCCATATAAAGTGCAACTTCTGTGTATTCTACTGTAATCTTGTTTGACGATTTGTGCTCCTGTGCTCATAAAGAGACTAGGGGTTACTTTGAGAAATAAATACATATATATTTTGAATATATATCTGTGTGGTGTCCTTTCATTGGTATAAAAGGGGGTTACTATTGGTAAAACAGCTTGCTTAACACGCATCACGAGTTTAGCCTCAAAGACTGCTTAGCCTACGCTACCACTAGGGCAGCTAGTCCAAAAAGGTTGACTTACAACCACACCATAAGGGTTGCTTGGCATGGTACAAGGTGGTCACTAGAACTAGTGAACAGCATATACCAGGCCAACTTCTCACATTGGTGAGCAGCGGTTGGATTTGAGCTTGCTGTGTTTTACCATTGTAATCTCTTGGTTACCAATTGAAAGATCACATAGGTACCTGTAGGTACATATAAAACAAGATTAGATATACATAAGTTCTACTGAACTTAGTTGTTGTAGAGCAAAGGGAGTAGCACACCCTGACTACAACTACTAGATAGGTTTAGTAGGTAAACCCAAGTGTAGGTAGATTGCAACACATCCACCCACACTTAAGAGCAATGGCCGGGGCAGAGGGGTCCACTGTACCCATCTCTGTTGAGAGTGACCCCCAGAGGGCACCATCCAGCTTTGCTACCCTTAATCAGAATGAGCTCAGGCATTTGGCAACTCTTAGAGGCCTTAAACAGCCCAAGAACCCAAACTCTGCTGAGCTCAGAGAGCTCTTACAGAATGATGAGAATCAGAGAGCACTCAAGAAAGCTTCCCAGTTAGCCCCCTTAGGGACAGGAACAGGAGGCCCCCCTTCTAAAGATGCCACTGAAGTACCCCTTCCCAATAGTCACCCCTTAGATGGGATGCCTACCACAGAGGATGAGAGTGAAAAGGATACTGACAGTAGTGAGGATGAAGGGAGAACTAGCCCAGTGCCAAGTATTATACTTGGCCCAGCTAAACCAAGGCTATTGGGGACTGACAGTGGGTTCAACCCACTGGATCTCCCCAGTGGACTTAACACAGGGCTTGGAAGGCAAAGGAATCGCTCAGGTGACTCCAATGCTTCCCATGGCTCTAGAGGCTCTCAAGGTCACTCCAGGAGAAGGATGACCACCCCTCAGAGGAGGGAACATGAGGCCAAGATGCAAGAGGCCCAGCTGAGGATCAGGAAGCAGGAGCTAGAAGTAGCCCTGATGGAAGAGAAACTTAGCAAGGCTAGACAGCATAAAGAGAGTGGGTCTATACCCACTGGTGGCAGCATTGTCCCTAAGGACAAAGATAGGGTTTTCGACAATAGAAACCTGTCTAAGGTTGTGCCCCCCTACAAAAGTGGGGATGACATCCACAAGTGGATAACTGCTCTTGAGAGAGCCTGCAAAGTACAGCAGGTTCCTGAAGATCAGTGGGCAGCAATCCTCTGGCTCTCCTTTGAAGGAAGAGGCAGAGACAGACTCCTCACTGTTAGAGAAGAGGATGTCAGAAACTACAGAGTCCTGAAGAGTGTTCTGGTAGATGGGTTAGGCTTAACCACTGAACAGTACAGGTTAATGTTCCGAGACACCCAAAAGACACAGACTCAGGACTGGTCTGAATACATTGAATGTGCCACTAAGGCTTTGGAGGGTTGGTTGCTGGGAAGTAAGGTATCTGATTTTACAGGATTGTATAATTTGATGATGAGAGAACAGATTTTAAATAACTGTCAAAACCAGCAACTGCATCAACACTTGGTTGACTCTGATCTGACCTCTCCCCAAGAATTGGGAAAGAAGGCAGACAAATGGGTCAGAACCAGGGTTAAGCAAAAGAACCAGAACCAGGGCCAAGGGGGTGATCAGAAGAAAACAGACCAAAAGGGTGGAGATCAGAAACCTAAAGACCAGAAGTCTTCAACAGGGCCCCAAACTACTGCTAAGGAGGGTGGGTCCCAACAGTCCAAGAAGAAGAAAGAAGGTCAGAAGAAACCCTGGTGCAATCATTGTAAAAATACAACTCACTGGACTAGTGATTGCAAAAAGGGTGGAGCCCCCAACACTGTTGCCCCTAAGGCACCTGCTCCCAGTACTACTGTTAGCAGTGTTGGTCCCCAGACAAAGGGTGTAGTGGGAATCACTATGGGAACTGAAGGAGATTCTGACTTAGACAGAACCCTTACACAGGCAGTCTTGATCTGTGATGGGGACATTGATTTGTCCCTGACTGTGAGCCCCAGTAACCTGGGCAAGTACAGACAGACTCCTTTAATTAATGACAAAGTGGCTCAAGCCTACAGGGACACATGTGCCAGTGTCACTATGGTGACACCAGGCTTTGTGGATCCTGGACAGTACATACCAGGTGAGAACTACCTGGTGACCAATGCCAGCAATGCCACTACTTCACACAGTGTGGCAGTTGTTAACTTCTCATGGGGAGGGGTAACTGGCCTCAAAAGGGTTGTGGTTAGTGCAGACCTCCCAGTAGAATGTTTGTTGGGCAATGACCTAGAGAGTTCTCTATGGTCAGAAGTGGAGTACAGGACTCATGCAGAGATGTTAGGTATATCATCACATGTCCTTGCTGTGACCAGGTCACAGGCCAAAAAGTGCCTCACTGAACCACAGGTCTTGGATCCTGGAACAATGGACCAAGCACCTACCAAGAAGAAGAACAGGAGGGTCAAGGCTGTGCCTTCCCCCCTGCCTCAGAGTGATGATCAGCCTTCCCAGGAAGCTGATCTAGAGGACCCTGAAGGAACTGTCCCTGAAGAGCTTGAACCTGATCAGGTTGAGTTTCTGGGGACAGGGGGACCTTCAAGGGCTGACTTGAGGCAGGCTCAGTTATCCTGTCCCTCTCTTGAACCCCTCAGACAGCTGGCTGCTGCTGAGGCTGCTGGGAATGCTCAAGGTACCCATAAAGTGTATTGGGATGAAGGGCTCCTTTATTCAGAGGCTAGAGACCCCAAGCCTGGTGCAACCAGGAGGTTGGTCATACCTCTGCAATTTAGGGGCTTCCTTCTTACCTTGGCCCATGACATTCCTTTAGCAGGACACTTAGGCCAGAACAAGACTTGGGACAGGCTTGTCCCTCACTTTCACTGGCCCCATATGAATGAAGATACAAAGGAGTTTTGTCGCTCCTGTGTTACCTGCCAAGCCAGTGGCAAATCAGGTGGCACAACAAAGGCCCCCCTGATACCACTACCTGTGGTGGGGGTTCCCTTTGAAAGAGTGGGAATAGACATAGTGGGTCCCATGGATCCTCCCACTGCATCTGGGCACAGATTTATACTGGTGGTAGTGGATCATGCCACCAGGTATCCAGAGGCAATTCCCCTTAGGACCACTACAGCTCCTGTTGTGGCCAGGGCCCTGCTGGGAGTATTCTCCAGAGTGGGGTTTCCTAAGGAGGTAGTATCTGACAGAGGTACCAACTTTATGTCAGGATACTTGACAGCTATGTGGAAGGAATGTGGTGTCAACTACAAGTTCACCACCCCTTATCACCCACAATGCAATGGGCTTGTTGAGAGATTCAACAAGACCCTAAAGGGTATGATCAAAGGATTACCTGAAAAGCTCAGGCGAAGATGGGATATCCTTCTACCCTGCCTTCTGTTTGCTTACAGAGAGGTCCCACAAAAAGGAGTTGGCTACAGCCCCTTTGAATTGTTGTTTGGGCACCCTGTGAGAGGCCCACTGTGTTTGGTGAAGGAAGGATGGGAGTTACCTCTCAAAAAGCCTAAGCTAGACATAGTGGACTATGTACTTGGTCTCCGCTCCAGGATGGCTGAGTATATGGAGAAGGCATCTAAAAACCTTGAGGCAAGCCAGGCCTTACAGAAAGCTTGGCATGACCAAAAGGCTGTCTTGGTTGAGTATCAGCCAGGACAGAAGGTATGGGTGTTGGAGCCGGTGGCCCCAGCAGCACTCCAAGACAAATGGTCTGGACCCCATACAATCCTGGAAAAGAAGGGAGAGGTCACCTACTTGGTGGACCTAGGAACTCCCAGGAGTCCCCACAGGGTACTCCATGTTAACAGGCTTAAAGCATATGTTGACAGGGCAGACATGGGCTTGCTCATGGCTACAGATGAGGGACAGGAGGAAGAGAGTGACCCTCTCCCAGACCTGTTGTCTCAGAACCCTGAAGATGGCTCAGTTGAAGGAGTGACCCTTGGAGGCAACCTCACTGCCCATCAGCAGACTGAATGTAGACAGGTTCTACAATCATTTTCACATATGTTTTCCTTGATACCTAGTCAAACTGACTGGTGTACCCATGTTGTGGACACTGGTGACAGTCTGCCTGTAAAGAACAAACTTTACAGACAACCTGACCACGTCAGGGACTGTATAAAGGCTGAGGTACATAAAATGCTGGAATTAGGTGTCATTGAACCCTCAGAGAGCCCCTGGGCTAGCCCAGTGGTTCTGGTCCCCAAACCTCACACCAAAGATGGCAAGAGAGAGATGAGGTTCTGTGTGGACTACAGAGGACTCAATGCTGTCACCAGGACAGATGCACACCCTATTCCAAGGGCAGATGAGCTCATAGACAAACTAGCTTCTGCAAAGTTTTTGAGCACATTTGACTTGACAGCTGGCTATTGGCAAATCAGGTTAGCTGAGGAGTCTAAGGCCAAAACAGCATTCTCAACCCCAGGTGGGCATTATCAGTTTGTGGTGATGCCCTTTGGTCTGAAGAATGCACCTGCCACCTTCCAAAGGCTGGTGAACCAAGTCCTTACTGGGTTGGATGACTTTTGCGCAGCATATCTTGATGACATTGCTGTCTTTAGTTCCACCTGGGAGGATCACCTGATCCACCTGAAGAAGGCTCTTGAGGCTCTGCAAAGGGCAGGCCTCACTATCAAGGCTACTAAGTGCCAGATAGGGCAGAGTAAGGTTGTGTATTTGGGCCACCTTGTAGGTGGGGGCCAAGTTCAACCACTGGAGAGTAAGATACAGTCCATCAAGGATTGGTCCCCTCCAACCACCCAGACTCAAGTTCGAGCTTTCTTGGGCTTGACTGGGTATTACAGGAAGTTTGTTAAGAACTATGGGTCCATTGTGACTCCTCTTAATGATCTGACATCCAAGAAGATGCCCAAAAAGGTTCAGTGGACAGTAAGCTGTCAAAAGGCATTTGATGACCTGAAGGAGGCCATGTGCTCTGCACCTATCCTGAAAAGTCCTGACTACTCCAAAGAGTTTATTGTCCAAACAGATGCTTCTGAGTTGGGTGTGGGAGCTGTGCTGTCACAACTTAATGTAGATGGTCAAGACCAACCCATTGCTTTTATTAGCAGAAGGTTGACCCCCAGAGAGAAGAATTGGTCAGCTATTGAGAGGGAGGCCTTTGCTGTGGTGTGGGCCCTGAAGAAGCTGAGGCCATACTTGTTTGGCACTCACTTCAAGATTCAGACCGACCATAAGCCCCTCTTGTGGCTAAATCAGATGAAGGGTGAAAACCCCAAACTGCTTAGGTGGTCCATTTCCCTACAGGGGATGGACTTTACAGTGGAGCACCGGCCAGGTACTGACCATGGGAATGCAGATGGTCTCTCCAGGTACTTCCACTTAGGACATGAAGACGAGACTGGTCAAGGCTAGTTTAATGTCCCAGCGTTTGGGGGGGGGTTGTGTAGGAGAGTAGGGTCTGCTATCCTATGGTCACCCCAAATTTTTGCTTTTTGCTTCACTGGTTTTTGACATATTGAGGCTGTGGGCCTGCCAATCAGACCCCCAGCCTGCTGTTCTCTCTACTAAATTAAAACTATGCACCCTAGGTGCATAACCAATTGGAAGTGGATCACCCTGTCAGCCCCTGTACCAGTGTACACTAGGTACCCAGGGCATTGGTGTACCCAAGGCCTGCCAGGGGCTGCAGCATGTATTATGCCACCCCAGGCTTGGCCTAACAATCTGACACAACTGGCTGATCACTCAGCTGGGGTAAGTTGGTGTAATCACCTCTTACTTAGGTGTAGTATACCTATACCTAACCTTAAATGGGACACCTGGTAACCTCTAAGTCACTCCTATGGCAGGCCTTAACAATCCTGAAGGCAGAGTGCTTGGTTCCATGTGAGATGGTGCTCTGGCATGAGCTGAGCCTGTCTGCAGTGGTCGGAACAACTTCCTTCTACTGTTTCCAGATATCGTCATACCATATACTCTTAAGTGCATTATGAACCTCGCGGTTAAATGCTATCTTTGGTTTGGCTTTATCAAAACATGTCGAGTAAGGTGTCATACGAATTGGAATACTAACCCCTCGCCAATTCTGGCGACGGGGTTAGCATTCCACCCTTCTAGAGGGACACGACATGTACAGTACCTGAAACCCGGGTAAAATCAGACATAGCCTCAGCTCCACAAAATGGATGCTGCCACCACAGACACAAGTCTGCCCTCCTGCTGCTGGGAGTCCTTCCAGCTTGGGAGGTGTGGACAAAGGGTTTCCTGCCAGGGGAGGGGCGTGCACCACCCCAGACAGGATTTTGTGTATTGGTCAGGTAGGGCTTGAAAGAAACCAGACATGCCTGTGGCTCACAAGGAGCCTCGGTGCATATGCCAGTTCAAACCGGTCCTGGGGCACACCAGTCCCGGGCCTGGGGCGAGCTGGACAAAGGATTGGGGGTGTAACCACCCCCCTTCCTGGTCCCACCCATAGGGAGGGACCTAGCAGGTAGTCCGGCCCCTAGAATCCGCTTAAAGGTAGGAGCTGTGTCCTAAGACTTCAGACATCCTGGAATCAACTTGAAACTAAGAAGAAGACGGGAACTTCGACATTCTGCTGCACAGAAGACTGAAGAAAATCTCCCCTGTGGTCAGGGAGTGACCACCTTGCTAACGCAAGCACCATCCAGCGAATCACCGTCTGCTTTGCCGCCGCCTCCCGCCGGAGCCCGAGCCCAGAGACTGACAAGACCTGGACCTCCAGACCTCTCACCGCCCGATCCACAGTCCCTGAAAAGAGGAGACCCGTGGAGGCACCGAGACACGTGGAGCCAGCCATCTTGAAACGACTACGACAAGCTGACCAGTGCAACAACCGAGGCTCCCTCCAAGTTGTGCTTTGGGTCCTGAGAAGCCCAACCCTCGAGCAGCATCTGCACCAAAGGTGAGCCCTCCAGCATCTCCACGATCTGCGTGGGGCCCTTCTGCATTTTGCCACTCGACGCGCCTAACCGGTTGCTGGCCCGCTGGCTAGTGGCCATCTTGGCGACGAAATCTACGACAAACACCGCTGGTCTGGTTGCTCCAGACTGGCCCTTGCTCCCCTCCAAAGGAGCAATCCCTCTGACCTTGCTGGTCAGAACCAACAGCTGATTTCCGAATCCTCCTGCAATTGCTTTTGCCAAGGCTTGTTTGCTTCGATCAAGTCGCCGACACCGCCGACAGCGAGAGCCTGCGTGGGACAGCTCGTGAGCCGACTCCTGGACGTCGTCGACCTTCAGGGACCACGTGGCTGCGGAGACAAGCTACCCCTCATCACCTGTTTGCACCCGACATCGCCTGGTACCCACCTGGTGCCACGCTGGTCACTGGCTAGTGACTGTGAACACTGTCCCCTCTGCTTACAGGTCTTCAACATCTCCGATCCACTCTTGGATCCACTGCATCTCTTCCCGACCGACCGCCTGCAGCATCTTTGTCCCAGGCTCAACGGAACAGATAGAAGAAACCCGACGCACTTTGAGGCCTATGCACCCGCTTCCTGTGGGTGAGGTAAAGCTGGTACTCCGGTGCCCATGTGTAGTAATACATCTCTAGTGCCTGTGTTCCAAATCTTAAGTTCCTAGGTCATCCGGAAGATTCCTTTTGCAGTAACTTTGTACTTTTTACGCACCCATTGAAACCTATGGGAGCCCGCGTGTGACTATTTGCTCTGCACACGCCACCCGTGGACCTCCTGGTCACTAACTGACGTTAGCTCCTTGTAGGCCCAGCGATTCTAGAGGCCCTAGGCCTTTTCCCTTTTCTGTTCGTGGTACTTATACCACTATTTTAGTATATGGTTTGAGTGGCCACCAGGGCCTATCCATATAAAGTGCAACTTCTGTGTATTCTACTGTAATCTTGTTTGACGATTTGTGCTCCTGTGCTCATAAAGAGACTAGGGGTTACTTTGAGAAATAAATACATATATATTTTGAATATATATCTGTGTGGTGTCCTTTCATTGGTATAAAAGGGGGTTACTATTGGTAAAACAGCTTGCTTAACACGCATCACGAGTTTAGCCTCAAAGACTGCTTAGCCTACGCTACCACTAGGGCAGCTAGTCCAAAAAGGTTGACTTACAACCACACCATAAGGGTTGCTTGGCATGGTACAAGGTGGTCACTAGAACTAGTGAACAGCATATACCAGGCCAACTTCTCACACCTAACAATCTGACACAACTGGCTGATCACTCAGCTGGGGTAAGTTGGTGTAATCACCTCTTACTTAGGTGTAGTATACCTATACCTAACCTTAAATGGGACACCTGGTAACCTATGAGTCACTCCTATGGCAGGCCTTAACAATCCTGAAGGCAGAGTGCTTGGTTCCATGTGAGATGGTGCTCTGGCATGAGCTGAGCCTGTCTGCAGTGGTCGGAACAACTTCCTTCTACCGTTTCCAGATATCGCCATACCATATACTCTTAAGTGCATTATGAACCTCGCGGTTAAATGCTATCTTTGGTTTGGCTTTATCAAAACATGTCGAGTAAGGTGTCATACGAATTGGAATACTAACCCCTCGCCAATTCTGGCGACGGGGTTAGCATTCCACCCTTCTAGAGGGACACGACATGTACAGTGCCTGAAACCCGGGTAAAATCAGACATAGCCTCAGCTCCACAAAATGGATGCTGCCACCACAGACACAAGTCTGCCCTCCTGCTGCTGGGAGTCCTTCCAGCTTGGGAGGTGTGGACAAAGGGTTTCCTGCCAGGGGAGGTGCGTGCACCACCCCAGACAGGATTTTGTGTATTGGTCAGGTAGGGCTTGAAAGAAACCAGACATGCCTGTGGCTCACAAGGAGCCTCGGTGCATATGCCAGTTCAAACCGGTCCTGGGGCACACCAGTCCCGGGCCTGGGGCGAGCTGGACAAAGGATTGGGGGTGTAACCACCCCCCTCCCTGGTCCCACCCTTAGGGAGGGACCTAGCAGGTAGTCCGGCCCCTAGAATCCGAATAAAGGTAGGAGCTGTGTCCTAAGACTTTAGACATCCTGGAATCAACTTGAAACTAAGAAGAAGACGGGAACTTCGACATTCTGCTGCACAGAAGACTGAAGAAAATCTCCCCTGTGGTCAGGGAGTGACCACCTTGCTAACGCAAGCACCATCCAGCGAATCACCGTCTGCTTTGCCGCCGCCTCCCGCCGGAGCCCGAGCCCAGAGACTGACAAGACCTGGACCTCCAGACCTCTCACCGCCCGATCCACAGTCCCTGAAAAGAGGAGACCCGTGGAGGCACCGAGACACGTGGAGCCAGCCATCTTGAAACGACTACGACAAGCTGACCAGTGCAACAACCGAGGCTCCCTCCAAGTTGTGCTTTGGGTCCTGAGAAGCCCAACCCTCGAGCAGCATCTGCACCAAAGGTGAGCCCTCCAGCATCTCCACGATCTGCGTGGGGCCCTTCTGCATTTTGCCACTCGACGCGCCTAACCGGTTGCTGGCCCGCTGGCTAGTGGCCATCTTGGCGACGAAATCTACGACAAACACCGCTGGTCTGGTTGCTCCAGACTGGCCCTTGCTCCCCTCCAAAGGAGCAATCCCTCTGACCTTGCTGGTCAGAACCAACAGCTGATTTCCGAATCCTTCTACAATTGCTTTTGCCAAGGCTTGTTTGCTTCGATCAAGTCGCCGACACCGCCGACAGCGAGAGCCTGCGTGGGACAGCTCGTGACTCGACTCCTGGACGTCGTCGACCTTCAGGGACCACGTGGCTGCAGAGTCAAGCTACACCTTCCTTCCTGTTTGCACCCGACATCGCCTGGTACCCACCTGGTGCCACGCTGGTCACTGGCTAGTGACTGTGAACACTGTCCCCTCTGCTTACAGGTCTTCAACATCTCCGATCCACTCTTGGATCCACTGCATCTCTTCCCGACCGACCGCCTGCAGCACTTTTGTCTACAGGCCCCACGGAACAGATAGAAGAAACCCGACGCACTTCGAGGCCTATGCACCCGCTTCCTGTGGGTGAGGTAAAGCTGGCACACCTGTGCCCAAGTGTAGTATTACATCTCTAGTGCCTGTGTCCCAAATCTTAAGTTCCTAGGTCATCCGGAAGATTCCTTTTGCAGTAACTTTGTACTTTTTACGCACCCATTGAAACCTATGGGAGCACGCGTGTGACTATTTGCTCTGCACACGCCACCCGTGGACCTCCTGGTCACTAACTGACGTTAGCTCCTTGTAGGCCCAGCGATTCTAGAGGCCCTAGGCCTTTTCCCTTTTCTGTTCGTGGTACTTATACCACTATTTTAGTATATGGTTCGAGTGGCCACCAGGGCCTATCCATATAAAGTGCAACTTCTGTGTATTCTGTGGTAATCTTGTTTGACGATTTGTGCTCCTGTGCTCATAAAGAGACTAGGGGTTACTTTGAGAAATAAATACATATATATTTTGAATATATATCTGTGTGGTGTCCTTTCATTGGTATAAAAGGGGGTTACATTTGGTAAAACAGCTTGCTTAACACGCATCACGAGTTTAGCCTCAAAGACTGCTTAGCCTACGCTACCACTAGGGCAGCTAGTCCGAAAAGGTTGACTTACAACCACACCATAAGGGTTGCTTGGCATGGTACAAGATGATCACTTTAACTAGTGAGCATCATATACCAGGCCAACTTCTCACATTGGTGAGCAGCGGTTGGATTTGAGCTTGCTGTGTTTTACCATTGTAATCTCTTGGTTACCAATTGAAAGATCACATAGGTACCTGTAGGTACATATAAAACAAGATTAGATATACATAAGTTCTACTGAACTTAGTTGTTGTAGAGCAAAGGGAGTAGCACACCCTGACTACAACTACTAGATAGGTTTAGTAGGTAAACCCAAGTGTAGGTAGATTGCAACACATCCACCCACACTTAAGAGCAATGGCCGGGGCAGAGGGGTCCACTGTACCCATCTCTGTTGAGAGTGACCCCCAGAGGGCACCATCCAGCTTTGCTACCCTTAATCAGAATGAGCTCAGGCATTTGGCAACTCTTAGAGGCCTTAAACAGCCCAAGAACCCAAACTCTGCTGAGCTCAGAGAGCTCTTACAGAATGATGAGAATCAGAGAGCACTCAAGAAAGCTTCCCAGTTAGCCCCCTTAGGGACAGGAACAGGAGGCCCCCCTTCTAAAGATGCCACTGAAGTACCCCTTCCCAATAGTCACCCCTTAGATGGGATGCCTACCACAGAGGATGAGAGTGAAAAGGATACTGACAGTAGTGAGGATGAAGGGAGAACTAGCCCAGTGCCAAGTATTATACTTGGCCCAGCTAAACCAAGGCTATTGGGGACTGACAGTGGGTTCAACCCACTGGATCTCCCCAGTGGACTTAACACAGGGCTTGGAAGGCAAAGGAATCGCTCAGGTGACTCCAATGCTTCCCATGGCTCTAGAGGCTCTCAAGGTCACTCCAGGAGAAGGATGACCACCCCTCAGAGGAGGGAACATGAGGCCAAGATGCAAGAGGCCCAGCTGAGGATCAGGAAGCAGGAGCTAGAAGTAGCCCTGATGGAAGAGAAACTTAGCAAGGCTAGACAGCATAAAGAGAGTGGGTCTATACCCACTGGTGGCAGCATTGTCCCTAAGGACAAAGATAGGGTTTTCGACAATAGAAACCTGTCTAAGGTTGTGCCCCCCTACAAAAGTGGGGATGACATCCACAAGTGGATAACTGCTCTTGAGAGAGCCTGCAAAGTACAGCAGGTTCCTGAAGATCAGTGGGCAGCAATCCTCTGGCTCTCCTTTGAAGGAAGAGGCAGAGACAGACTCCTCACTGTTAGAGAAGAGGATGTCAGAAACTACAGAGTCCTGAAGAGTGTTCTCGTTGATGGGTTAGGCTTAACCACTGAGCAGTACAGGTTAATGTTCAGAGACACCCAAAAGACACAGACTCAGGACTGGTCTGAATACATTGAATGTGCCACTAAGGCTTTGGAGGGTTGGTTGCTGGGAAGTAAGGTATCTGATTTTACAGGATTGTATAATTTGATGATGAGAGAACAGATTTTAAATAACTGTCAAAACCAGCAACTGCATCAACACTTGGTTGACTCTGATCTGACCTCTCCCCAAGAATTGGGAAAGAAGGCAGACAAATGGGTCAGAACCAGGGTTAAGCAAAAGAACCAGAACCAGGGCCAAGGGGGTGATCAGAAGAAAACAGACCAAAAGGGTGGAGATCAGAAACCTAAAGACCAGAAGTCTTCAACAGGGCCCCAAACTACTACTAAGGAGGGTGGGTCCCAACAACAGTCCAAAAAGAAGAAAGAAGGTCAAAAGAAACCCTGGTGCAATCATTGCAAGAATACAACTCACTGGACTAGTGATTGCAAAAAGGGTGGAGCCCCCAACACTGTTGCCCCTAAGGCACCTGCTCCCAGTACTACTGTTAGCAGTGTTGGTCCCCAGACAAAGGGTGTAGTGGGAATCACTATGGGAACTGAAGGAGATTCTGACTTAGACAGAACCCTTACACAGGCAGTCTTGATCTGTGATGGGGACATTGATTTGTCCCTGACTGTGAGCCCCAGTAACCTGGGCAAGTACAGACAGACTCCTTTAATTAATGACAAAGTGGCTCAAGCCTACAGGGACACCTGTGCCAGTGTCACTATGGTGACACCAGGCTTTGTGGACCCTGGACAGTACATACCAGGTGAGAACTACCTGGTGACCAATGCCAGCAATGCCACTACTTCACATAGTGTGGCAGTTGTTAACTTCTCATGGGGAGGGGTAACTGGCCTCAAAAGGGTTGTGGTTAGTGCAGACCTCCCAGTAGAATGTTTGTTGGGCAATGACCTAGAGAGTTCTCTATGGTCAGAAGTGGAGTACAGGACTCATGCAGAGATGTTAGGTATATCATCACATGTCCTTGCTGTGACCAGGTCACAGGCCAAAAAGTGCCTCACTGAACCACAGGTCTTGGATCCTGGAACAATGGACCAAGCACCTACCAAGAAGAAGAACAGGAGGGTCAAGGCTGTGCCTTCCCCCCTGCCTCAGAGTGATGATCAGCCTTCCCAGGAAGCTGATCTAGAGGACCCTGAAGGAACTGTCCCTGAAGAGCTTGAACCTGACCAGGTTGAGTTTCTGGGGACAGGGGGACCTTCAAGGGCTGACTTGAGGCAGGCTCAGTTATCCTGTCCCTCTCTTGAACCCCTCAGACAGCTGGCTGCTGCTGAGGCTGCTGGGAATGCTCAAGGTACCCATAAAGTGTATTGGGATGAAGGGCTCCTTTATTCAGAGGCTAGAGACCCCAAGCCTGGTGCAACCAGGAGGTTGGTTATACCTCTGCAATTTAGGGGCTTCCTCCTTACCTTGGCCCATGATATTCCTTTAGCAGGACACCTAGGCCAGAACAAGACCTGGGACAGACTTGTCCCTCACTTTCACTGGCCTCATATGAATGAAGATACAAAGGAGTTTTGTCGCTCCTGTGTTACCTGCCAAGCCAGTGGCAAATCAGGTGGCACAACAAAGGCCCCCCTGATACCACTACCTGTGGTGGGGGTTCCCTTTGAAAGAGTGGGAATAGACATAGTGGGTCCCATGGATCCTCCCACTGCATCTGGGCACAGATTTATACTGGTGGTAGTGGATCATGCCACCAGCATTCAAGGAACGACTAGACAACGACTCACACAACAGCAAGGAACTCTTCAGCATCGTCAAAGAGCTCTCCAACCCCAGCGCCGAAACCAACGCCATCACCCCCTCGCAAGAACTCTGCGACTCACTCACCTCATTCTTCCACAGCAAGATCGCCAACATACACAACAGCTTCGGCACACAGCCCACGCACCCTACCACCGAACCGACGCACCCCACCACCACCCTCTGCGCCTGGAACCCGGTCAGCACCGAAGACACCATCCACACAATGAACACCATCCACGCCGGATCACCAACCGACCCATGCCCCCACCACGTCTTCAACAAGGCCGCCTCCGTCATCGCACCCCAACTCCGAGACATCATCAACTGCTCCTTCAACACCGCCACCTTCCCGGAGAGCTGGAAGCATGCAGAACTCAGCGCCCTCCTGAAGAAACCTTCAGGAGACCCCACCGACCTCAAGAACTACCGCCCCATCTCGCTCCTCCCTTTATCTGCCAAAGTCATCGAGAAGACCGTCAACCGACAGCTTGCCGCCTTCCTCGAGACTAACGGATCCCTCGACCCCTCGCAGTCCGGCTTCCGTGCCAATCACAGCACCAAGACCGCCCTCATCGCAGCCACTGACGACATCCGAGCCCTGATCGACAACGGGGAAACAGCGGCCCTCATCCTCCTGGATCTCTCCGCAGCGTTCGACACGGTCTGCCACCGCACCCTAGTACAACGCCTCAGCAACGTCGGAATCCAAGGGAAGGCTCTGGAGTGGATCATCTCGTTCCTCGCCAGAAGAACCCAGAGAGTTTGCCTCCCCCGTTCAGATCCGAGGCCACCCAAGTCATCTGTGGCGTACCACAAGGATCTTCACTCAGCCCCACCCTCTTCAACATCTACATGAGCCCCCTCGCGGCCATCGCACGCCAACACAACCTCAACATCATCTCTTACGCCGACAACACTCAGCTGATCCTCTCCCTCACCAACGACCCAGCCACCGCCAGAACTAACCTACACGAAGGGATGAAAGACGTAGCCGAGTGGATGCAGAACAGACGTCTGAAACTGAACTCAGACAAGACGGAAGTCCTCATCCTGGGACCATCTTCCTCCGCCTGGGACGACTCCTGGTGGCCCCCTGCCCTGGGGAGCGCACCCAAACCATCGGACCACGCACGCAACCTGGGCTTCATCCTGGACTCCTCCCTCTCGATGACCAGACAAGTGAACGCCGTCTCATCCTCATGCTTCAACATCCTACGCATGCTCCGTAAGATCTTCCGATGGATCCCCACCGAAACCAGGAAGACGGTCATCCAGGCACTCGTCACCAGCCAACTGGACTACGGAAACACCCTGTACACTGGAACCACAGCCAAACTACAGAAGAGACTCCAACGCATCCAGAACGCCTCCGCACGACTCATCCTGGACATCCCCCCGTCACATCCACATCTCCGGACACCTGAGAGACTTGCACTGGCTCCCCGTCAACAAGAGAATCACGTTCCGACTCCTCACCCACGCACACAAGGCTCTCCACGACCTGGGCCCCAGGTACCTCAACAACCGCCTGACCTTCTACACTCCCACCCACGCATCCGAAGAACCACCATGGGAGGAAGATCCTTCTCCTACCTGGCAGCTAAGACATGGAACTCCCTCCCCACCCGCCTCCGCCAGACCCAAGACCACCTCTCCTTCAGGAAGCAACTCAAGACCTGGCTGTTCGAGCAGTAGCGGAACCCCCCCCCCCCCCCCCCCTCCAAGCGCCTTGAGACCCTCCAGGTGAGTAGCGCGCTATATAAATTTCTTGATTGACTGATTATTGTCCAAAAGGGAGAGCATAAGCTGGGTGTTCTCAATGTAGGCTAGGCCATGGATGATGCTTGCGAGTGGGATCCCGTAAATGTTGAAGAGGGTCGGGCGGAGTTTGGATCCCTGCAGTACTCCACAGATGAGGCTGCGGTGTGAGTGCCATGCTGAAGGATTATAGTTAGGCTGTCCGGTTTTAGGTTTAAACCTAAAATAACTGATAAAACCCCACTGAAATAGAACTAACCCTCACCAGTGAAAACATATAAACACTGAAAAAACACCGGCACAACTCCAAACTAAATGCTATTCAAAGAAAGGAAAAAGAGAGTGAAAGAGTCATTATTTTCTTCCTGAAGGAGCCAATACAAAGTAACTTTGTTATATAAGCTAGCAGTAGGAAAGACTGGGCTAACATTATTCAGCTTGGGTTTTGTTGTTTAGGGATGGCACTAAAATATCGTTTCTTCTTCCTTTTGATTTTTTTTTAGTTTTGAGGTCTTTGTTCTAAAGATGCAGGGTTAGAAGCATGTTTTAGGTCTTGTTTAATTATTGTATAAACTATAGAGAATCAGGAAATATCAAAATCATATTTGATATTTTGGCTGCGTTTGATTCTTTCCCTGATAGGTAAAATGGCTGGTTTCATAAGAATCTTTCCTAATATGTGGTATCACATTTACCCACAGAGAGTGGGTAAAAACCCTTAATACATCAGCCCCCAGTTTCTAGTGAGTCAGTATTGATAGTGGGTGAATTGCCAACACCTCAGGCTTTAAACATTCAATGCAAGCTATAGTGACAAGTATATGTGAAAAGAGCGCTATCACCAAACATATCGGATAGAGTTGAAAACATAACACCAGACTTTTGGAAAATATGGAACGCAGTGTCACTTGGAATGCTCTGCAAAAAAGGTTCTTTCCAAGTTCAACAAAGATTAGAGTGATATTGTTCGTATTTGCAGTGATTCAGCTATGCATATGAACATTTTGTGTGATGACCTGTGACAATTGATACCTGAGCTGAAGTGTTTTTGCTCCAGCGTGGAGTGCAAAATCCCTCCCTCCGTCACAGACCAAAGATCTCACATACACACATTATCCATACATTCGCTGGTGGGGCCCATAACACCAACATTCACTCAACATTAATCCGTGTTTCTTGGGAGGCGATTATCTTCCAAACACTAGCATGAGAAGGAAATACCACTTTTACCCTAATGAGTGACAAATCTACACCACCTTCTTCTACTCATTAGGCCCTGAACTTCACTTTTAGTATTCCTCTCATAAATCGGGATGGATCAGTTAGTTGCTGATTTAGCTTAATTTCTAATTCTCTAATTAACCTTTCCGTTAACACATTTCAATGACTAAACAATCCAACTCATTTCTGTAAATATTCATTTTCAATCTTTATATTAATATTGCAAATTAAATCATTCATTTGATCAAGTTGCCATTCATATATACCTATTCTGGCTAAATGTCGTCCTCTATGTCAAATCTGGCAGTCTCGCAAATCTATGCCCATCAAATTTAGTAAGTTCAGTTCATCAGGAGTTTGGGCATTAATTCAGTCCGTCAAAGATTCAGGCAAACAGCTATCCTGCAGTGTCACCGTCCTCTCCGTCAGCATAACGTCAGGAAATCGAGAAAGGCCAGAAACGAACCCGCACAACGAGGGGAACCCCTGTAGCATGAATGAAGGTAGAGATTCAGGGGAAAAGGCAAAATGAATACAAAGAAGGGGTCTCTACCTATAGTTTTCTAAACGTACAATGTATCGTTTTTGAATAGATCAACACTAGGACTAAGACAAGGGAAGAAAAACTATTGAGTCAAAACAATCAGAAAAACAATTTTCTAAGTATAATAATATTTTTTAATTTTTTTTAATTAAATCAATTTCAAATGAAAGAATTCAGTACATAATCTGATAAATAATTAAAGCAAAAGAGTTTTCAGGATAACAATAAAGATACTGAACAAGGTCCCAGGCGTACTCAAATACTCAACGACTTACACATTCATACCAGGATCAATCCACAACATCAACACTCAACACATACATTCACATATAAAAAAAGAAGAATGCCCAATTGATGAACAGGGCTCAGTATGTACACAGAATCAAATGAACATTCAAAATCGTGTTAGGCGAGACATGTTCAATTTTGAGGAATAGGAACTTGGGTGGGCCACATGTAGACGCCTTGAATGTTCATTTGATTCTGTGTACATACTGAGCCCTGTTCATTAATTGGGCATTCTTCTTTTTTTATATGTGAATGTATGTGTTGAGTGTTGATGTTGTGGATTGATCCTGGTATGAATGTGTAAGTCGTTGAGTATTTGAGTACGCCTGGGACATTGTTCAGTATCTTTATTGTTATCCTGAAAACTCTTTTGCTTTAATTATTTATCAGATTATGTACTGAATTCTTTCATTTGAAATTGATTTAATTTAAAAAAATTAAAAAATATTATTATACTTATAAAATTGTTTTTCTGATTATGTTTTGAATCAATAGTTTGTTTTCTTCCCTTGTCTTAGTCCTAGTGTTGATCTATTCAAAAACGATACATTGTACGTTTAGAAAACTATAGGTAGAGACCCCTTCTTTGTATTCAGAAACGAACCCGCACCAACCTCTCTATTCTACCATAATTTATAGTAAAAATCATTGACAAATTGTATTAAAAACGGGTCTTCAAATGTTCTGATTGGTCAATTGAAATCGTCTGACAGTATTCCCACCAAAATAAAGTCTCTGAGGTCATTATACTTGATTGTTCCGGTTTTTAGTAGCACATTATTGTTCTTTCAGAAAAGCTGGCTTGTGTCCCAGGGCAACCTTGAAGGGTACAGTCTGGTTAGGGTCATGACGAGGCCACTGTAGCTGGCGTCAACGCAGGCGCACTTCACCCAAATTTTGTTCCGTCTTACGGAATCTTTAAAATGTTTTCTTGCTCTTAATCATAATTCAGTTTCACCTACGTCTTCTCTTTTTGCTGATTCGTACATACTCTCCTTCCACTCCTCCAATTCTATCTCCTCAATTTCCCTTTCTTCTTTCTTATCTTTTCTTTTTGATTTTTTAGCTTTTTACTCTTTTCTTGTTTTTATTATTCTAACAAATACAACCTAATCTTATCACTAAAATTATGCAAATTACACATGTTAATGGAAACAATATTTTGCCTACAAATGTACTACCAAGCTTTACTAAGAAATTTTTAATAGCAGCTATTTTCTTTCCAATCTTTTCCCAAACACCTTCAACCTCCAGTGGTACTATTTCATCATGCAATTCAGTAATATTCTTAATAAAAAATTTCAGATCTTTGCTTTCGTCAGGAATGTAAGTACAACAATGTTGAACCTTCAGCATTCCACAGACTCCACCCTCTTTTGCCAATAATATATCAAGGGCGAGTCGATTTTGCATTACCATAGCACGCATGGCAACCATTTCAGTGTTTACCAATAAAATCCTCCAGCGGTGCTTGTTGACAAGCGATCCACTACTGTTGATAATTTTCTAATTTTGTTTGCATTCAGAGTTATTCCCCCTGCTGGTATCAATGCTTCAAAAATGTCACCTACAATTTCTGCCCAGGATTCTCTCTTACTGATTACTTAAGCTACGTACACCATTTTCTCCTCTATCCATATAAAAAAAATTCGGAAAGACCAGGCCTACGTAACATGTGCCATACCAATGGTCTGGCAAACGATAATATGCCCTGTTCCCACAAATAAAATATAATGCAGGAAAGACTGGATCTTTACCACCTTTAAATCCCCATCCACCCATGATTCGATATGTATCATGGCACTCACTATTACCTAGAAAATAACTATCATACACAGTTTGATTCCTTCGGATGCAAAATTTCCCTTTCTGAGGCCTATCTAAAGCTATAGTTGGACTAGCTTCTCCTTTCAGATGTTTTTCTTTCCCTATATCCCAGACTGTTTTCTCCACTTTCCCTTCTGCTGCCTTTCTTTGCATTTTCAATCTCCTTTCTTCAACCATGTCTAAGAATGTCTTTTCCTCCTTCTTCAGACTGCATGTCAAATTGTTTCTAAAAATATACTCTAATGTTAGTTCTTTAGTTTCTAAGAAAAATTCACCTAATACCCTAGCAGGTTTTACTTTAATTTATTATAAGAAGGCACTTGCGCAAAAATGTTATCTACATCTGAAAAATAATATTCCAATTTCCCTGTCTGATAAAATAAACTAGCTATTACACTACATGGTATTCCATACGTTGCCGGGAGGTGATAAGTCACTCCTTCAGAAACAGATGCAGGTAACTGCATACATACGTAGCAGTCCTGTACGTCCATTGTCTTTACATATTCATACAATAATTGTGAAAACACATTATTAGAAAAATCTGTTATTGACCTGTCTTTATGCAAATAATTATTATCTATTCTAGTTGGAACTACCTTTGGAATTCTCCCTATATTAGTGTTCTCACTATGTCCCTCTAATGTATCTATAGTGACCTTAAAAGAAATGACATAAAAGCATTAATAATCCTGTACAACAACAACACATTTTACACCATCTTTTCATGAATGTACATCTACCTTTGCTATTATCTATGTTAGCCATCTTTGTTAAAATGGACTGTGTCTTTTGACTTAGCCTCTTTCACTTCACAACTAGTTTTCTAACCTATGGCTCTAACACCTATTTGGTTCTACCAGCCTCTATCTTCTGATTTAATTTCTGGTTTTCTTCATCAAGAGTTTCTTGATTTATTCAGTTTGGCATCTCATCATTCTTCACTTTCCTCTAGTCATCCAAATACAGAATATCCTGAACTTCCGTTTCTTCTTCTCCAATGTCGGACAAGAGAACTCTCAGGATTTCCGATTCTACTTCTTCTTCAACCACTTTCAGTACAGCCTCCTCTGGATTTCCTTGACTATCTGCCTCTTCTCCCTTTTCAGGCAGAGCCACGTACGTCCATTCCGGTGACTTATACTTCTGGTTAGGTTTCCTTGTTCTTTTACTCTCTTTATCCTCAGTTATTTTGTCTTCTTTTGGTTTTTCTTGACTTGTCACTTCATTCACCTGTTCAGCTCTTGGTGAATTCACTTGTGTCAGTCGATATCTCAGTTTCCCTATTATATTGGGTCAAACGTCATCTCTTGCAACTCTTTTTACTTTGCTTCCTTTGTCATTCTTTTCATTCCTCAAAGCTCTCCTTCTTAGAACTCGACCTTCAGGTATTTCATTTTCACTCTCTTCAGACTCTGTCTCAACTTGATTTGTCTTTTCAACGACTTCTTCTTCCACCGCTTGTTTTGTTTTCCCTACTTCTGTCCCTCCTCGGATCTCCGACACGCAATCTTCCGGCTGGCTACTTGTCCCTTCACCTAACTGGATGTTGCAGTTCCCTACACCTCCTCGGGGGTCTTCCGCAGAAATCTGTCCCTCTCTCTCTGTACCTGTCCCTTGTTCACTTAAATTTGTTATTTCAGGTGGAATTTCTCTCAGTCTCTCATCTGGTACTTCCTTTTCACGAATTTCTTTTATTGTTTCTTCAGTACTCTTTCCTCTTTTCTTTTTGTGTTTTTTTAGAACCCAGCACTTCTTGTTCGTTTCCAGAATCGCTGGATTCAGAAATCTGCAATCTTCTTCTCAGAGATCTACTTCTGGGGACCAAAGCTGGACTTGGTTCTGTTTCCCCCCTTTCAGAGTTTTCTCGTGTCTTTGACCCTTCGTCATCTGACTCAGTACTTGATTCTGATTCATCAAAATATTCTTTTCCTGTGCTGTCCACTGGATTTGGAATTCTCAAAGTGTGACTTGCCTCACTGTGGTACTCTGTATAAGTTCTAGATCCCTTCCGTAAAGAGAAATTTCCTCTGTAGTTTCAAAAGTGCTGCTTCATTTTTGACCCCTTCAATAACTCTGAGGGCATAAACGCCCAGCTCAATGCAATTGTTGCAGAACCTGCCTTGAGAACAGAAATCTTCAAGTGCACCAGTACTGGCATGGACAGCTATGTTAGTGGCCAGAGTTAACAAATTGTGTACTGGCTGTTTGGGCGTTTCCCTTCTCAAGTGCCAAGGTTGAGAGGGCCTTTTCACAGAAGTTTACATGGGAAGGAAAGAGCAAGAGCATGTGACTAAAGACTCACTGAAAAAGTATTGTATGGTGTAGGAAGGTGAATATCTGACTATGGTTACCCCCAAATTTTTGCCTAGTATCTAGCTGGTTTTTCGACTTAGTTGGCCTGAGATCCTGCCATTCAGGATCTCAGACTGGCTGTTCTCTCTTTAAAATGGACTCCATGTACCCTAGGTACATACCCAATTGGTTGGATCACCCTGTGAGCCCCTTTTACCAGTGTACACTAGGTACCCAGGGCATTGGTGTATCTAAGGCCTACCAGGGGCTGAAGCATGTATTGTGCCACCCCTGGCCTGGCCTAACAAATTTGACACAACTGGCTGATCACTCAGCTGGGGTAAGTTGGTGGAACCACCTCTTACTTAGGTGTAGTATACCTATACCTAACCTTAAATGGGACACATGTTAACCTATAAGTCACTCCTATTGCAGGCCTTAACAATCCTGAAGGCAGAGTGCTTGGTTCCACGTGAGATGGTGCTCTGGCATGAGCTGAGCCTGTCTGCAGTGGTCGGAACAACTTCCTTCTACCGTTTCCAGATATCGTCATACCATATACTCTTAAGTGCATTATGAACCTCGCGGTTAAATGCTATCTTTGGTTTGGCTTTATCAAAACATGTCGAGTAAGGTGTCATACAAATTGGAATACTAACCCCTCGCCAATTCTGGCGACGGGGTTAGCATTCCACCCTTCTAGAGGGACACGACATGTACAGTACCTGAAACCCGGGTAAAATCAGACATAGCCTCAGCTCCACAAAATGGATGCTGCCACCACAGACACAAGTCTGCCCTCCTGCTGCTGGGAGTCCTTCCAGCTTGGGAGACGTGGACAAAGGGTTTCCTGTCAGGGGAGGTGCGAGCACCACCCCAGACAGGATTTTGTGTATTGGTCAGGTAGGGCTTGAAAGGAACCAGACATGCCTGAGGCTCACAAGGAGCCTCGGTGCATATGCCAGTTCAAACCGGTCCTGGGGCACACCAGCCCTGGACCTGGGGCACACCAGCCCTGGACCTGGGGCGAGCTGGACAAAGGTTTGGGGGTGTAACCACCCCCCTTCCTGGTCCCACCCATAGGGAGGGACCTAGCAGGTAATCCGGCCCCTAGAATCCGCTTAAAGGTAGGAGCTGTGTCCTAAGACTTCAGACATCCTGGAATCAACTTGAAACTAAGAAGAAGACGGGAACTTCGACATTCTGCTGCACAGAAGACTGAAGGAAATCTCCCCTGTGGTCAGGGAGTGACCACCTTGCTAACGCAAGCACCATCCAGCGAATCAACGTCTGCTTTGCCGCCGCCTCCCACCGGAGCCCGAGCCCAGAGACTGACAAGACCTGGACCTCCAGACCTCTCACCGCCCGATCCACAGTCCCTGAAAAGAGGAGACCCGTGGAGGCACCGAGACACGTGGAGCCAGCCATCTTGGAACGACAAGCTGCAAGCGCAACAACCGAGGCTCCCTCCAAGTTGTGCTTTGGGATCTGAGAAGCCCAACACCCGAGCAGCATCGGCACCAAAGGTGAGCCCTCCAGCATCTCCACGATCTGCGTGGGGCCCTTCTGCATTTTGCCACTCGACGCGCATAACCGGTTGCTGGCCTGCTGGCTAGTGGCCATCTTGGCGACGAACTTCAAGAACTACACTGCTGGTCTGGTTGCTCCAGACTGGCCCTTGCTCCCCTCCAAAGGAGCAGTCCCTCTGACCTTGCTGGTCAGAACCATCAGCTTATTTCATTTTCCACAACAATTGCTTTTGCCAAGGCTTGTTTGCTTCGATCAAGTCGCCGACACCGCCGACAGCGAGAGCCTGCGTGGGACAGCTCGTGAACAGACTCCTGGACGTCGTCGTCCTTCAGGGACCACGTGGCTGCAGAGACAAGCTGCACCTTTCCTCCTGTTTGCACCCGACATCGCCTGGTACCCACCTGGTGCCACGCTGGTCACTGGCTAGTGACTGTGAACACTGTCCCCTCTGCTTATTGGTCTTCTACAACCTCGATCCACCCTTGGATCCACTGCATCTCTTCTGGACCGACCGCCTGCAGCATCTTTGTCTCCAGGCTCCATTGAACAGAGAGAAGAAACCCGACGCACTTCGAGACCTATGCACCCGCTTCCTGTGGGTGAGGTAAAGCTGGCACTCCGGTGCCCAAGTGTAGAGAATCATCTCTAGTGTCTGTGTTTCCAATCCTGAGTTCATAGTCCATCCGGAAGATCCTTTTTGCAGTAACTTTGTAACTTTTACGCACCCATTGAAAACCTATGGGAGCCCGCGTGTGACTATTTGCTCTGCACACGCAAACCGTGGACCTCCTGGTCACTAACTAAAGTTAGCTCCTTGTAGGCCCAGCGATTCTAGAGGCCCTAGGCCTTTTCCCTTTCCTGTTCGTGGTACTTATACCACTATTTTAGTATATGGTTTGAGCGGCCACCAGGGCCTATCCATATAAAGTTCAACTTCTGTGTATTCTAACGTATTCTTGTTTAACGATTTGTGCTCCTGTGCTCATAAAGAGTCTAGGGGATACTTTGAGAAATAAATACATATATATTTTCAATATATATCTGTGTGGTGTCCTTTCATTGGTATAAAAGGGGGTTACATTTGGTAAAACAGCCTGCTTAACACGTTTCACGAGTTTAGCCTCAAAGACTGCTTAGCCTACGCTACCACTAGGGCAGCTGGTCCGATAAGGTTGACTTACAACCACACCATAAGGGTTGCTTGGCATGGTACAAGGTGGTCACTTTAACTAGTGAACAGCATATACCAGGCCAACTTCTCACATATGGTGTACTACAATAAGTTTAATTTGCAAAAATCTATTTGGACCTCATATATACTATACATACACTGTATATACCATGCGCTATCAGTGCAGTAATAAAAGCAAAACGTTCCATAAACACAGGAAAAGCACTGTTTCTGATGTTTTTAATGGCGCAAAAATGTGTAACCACTGATAAACACTGTATTTTTAACGTATTGAAATCACTTGAAAACACTGAAAATAAAACACCAGAATTGACCAAATATAGAAACTGAAAACAGGAAAGCCTAATTATAGTCCTTTGATGGAAGATTATTCGGGGCAGGGGTCCGATGGGGCCTGGGAATAGATGGATAGCATGGCGGATGCGGTCTCGTCTGTGAAGATGGTGGGTCACGTGGTTATGGTGGATGCCTTGGGCAAGATGAGGAGTCATGCAGTGAGGTGAGGGTGAACAGGTGTATGGTACCGTGGTGTGTGAGTAGGAAGCAGTAGGTGTTAGAGTGCATGAGAACTTGCAGGTGGCGCAGGAGAACAATTCTTCTAGGTCAGGCAGGCCCAACTGGAAGTTGTTGTATGTACTGGATATTTTACTGCAGAAGAATTGCGAGTGCTTGTTCTTCAGTGTTGTGAGGGGAAAGTGCCATTGGAGTAGGCCCCTTGAAGGTAACAATCTTTCAATATGGAGAAGATCTCTTTGCTGCTGTTGGAGCTGGCATCAATGCAGCCTGAAAGAGCAGAGCATTTCGAAGTTCAGGTCTGATGGTGGTAGCGTCTAAGGACGGATTTTAAGGTGATCCTGTCCGTGTTGTCCTCACTCATTCTACATTTGTGATAGAGTTGTTAGAAGTGGAGCTTCGACAACCCGAGGTACTCCATGTAACAACTGGGATGTGGTCTGGATCTTGGTGCTCTGATGGACTAGACGAGAGCCAGGGAGTGATCTAGTTGTTTAAATCAGTGTTGGTGTTTGGTAAGTTGTTGCTGTTTCGGGCCGTGTTTCATGAGTTCAGACATCCAAACTTCCTCTGGATCATGGTTCCAGTTCCGGTGGGCTAGCCTGGCAGTGGATATGTGATGGTGTAGAACTGGAATGGTACATTTGAGGAGGGCATGGTCAGCCAGGTGATCAACATGGGCTTATTAACTATAGTTGCCGAAGGTGGTGAAAAACAGGTCCATGAGGCATCCAGCGTAGTGCAGGAGTTCCTTTACTTGTTGGAAAAGGCAGAGGTTCCCCAAGTCTTTGAGTGCTATGGGTGTGTTCAGATCGGTGAGATTTCGGTGGAATTCAGGTCTCTGTGGAGGAGGAAGTTGAGGATGAGGGCCACCATGAAGTCCACAATGGTGTTGGAAAACTTGGCTCGTGGTCCTGGTGGTATGTACAAGAGGGTATCGCTCAAGGTGAAGTTGGCTATGATGCTTAATTTGCAAGACAGATGTTACATGTTGCTGGGGTTTGTTTACGGAGGTGGTGCAGTCCTTGATGTTCTTGTTTACAATGGTGATGGCGTCGCCAGGCTTTTGTCTGTCTATCTTGCGATCTTGTAGTTGGGAGAGATGGCTGTGGCAATGTCAGGGTCACTGCGGGATTCAGCCAGGTCTCTGTGGTCGTGCAGCAAGTCCAAGATCTCACTGGCATATTTGATGAGTGAGCAGGTGCTGAGAAGCATGGAAGAGAAAGAAGTGAGAAAATTGTAAAGCAGATGGGTGTTGGGTGTCAATGCGGAAGTAGTAAGCAGTATGTGGGAGAGTGCATGAGAACTTGCAGGTGGCGCCGGAGAGCATTCCTTCCAGTTTTGGGGTGCAGCATGGAAGCAATGCAGCAAGCTTGGTTTTCAACATGAAGGGACACAAACAGGGGGGAGTGGTGAGGGGGTGGATTTGCGGACAGGGTGGAAACGGGATTCCTGGCATTGGGCACAGATGGGCTTGCCTTAGGTGCCTTTATGAAGCATCTGCCATTGAATACGTTCTGAGAGGTTGGGTAAGGGAAGGAGGGCAGCGGATAGTGGGTGGGGCAGGGAGGGTTTGTAAGAGGTTGCAAAACAGGTAAGGAGCGAGTGAGGCGGCCGAGGGAGAAAGAGCCAAAGTGTGGGGGTGGCAGAACAAGCAAAGAGCAGAAGATTTCTACCGTTTAGTACAGTGGGTACATGTCGTCCCCTCTAGAAGGGTGGGATCATACTCCCACACCAGTTACTGGTGTGGGTGTAGGATTCCAAGTTGTTTGACACCAAACACGACATGTTTTGATGCAGTCATTCCAAAGTTGGCATTTACAGCGAGGTTATAATGCACTTAAGAGTATATGGTTTAACCGCATCCACAAACAGCAGTAGAGAATAGACTCTGCTAGCTGCAGAGGGGGTCCTGCTCAGGCAGAAGCACCCCCTCACATAGTAAACCAAGCACCCTGCCCTCAGGATTGTCAGGGCCTGCTAGAGGGGTGACTGATAGGTTTATATGTGTGTGGATGGTGAGATATAGGAACCTATACCTCAGTGAGGAGTGCTAACACTACCTCACACAGACTGCAGTAGCAGGCCTGTAGTGTCAGATTGTGAATGCTTCCCAGGGGTGGCATAATACATGCTGCAGTCCCTGGTAGGCCTGTGAAGTACCAATGCCCTAGGTACATAAGGTACCATATACTAGGGGCTCATAAGGTACCACAGTATCCAATCACTAGTGCATCTAATATGCACACCAAGTTGTTTTAGAGAGATCAGTGAGACTGGGGCCCTGATTAAAAGAGACCCAGCCAGACTATAGTCAGAAACCAGTGTATACATCAGAAAAAAAGTGGGGGCAACATAAGTGCAGATCCTACTCTCCTACACAAACCAATTATCTTGACTGACATTTCCAATTCAATTGATAAGCTAAAACAAAACAAAAACCAACGCACCCAGACCAGATGGCTTCACAGCAAAATTCTACAAAAGATATTCCCAGTCACTCCAACCGACCATGTTAAAACGGTTTAACCACTTCGCAAGTTCAGGTGTTATTACAGGTACCACAGCAGAAGCCAACATTGTAGTAATCCCGAATAATGGGAAAGACCTCACACGCCCCAAAAACTACACGCCCATTTCCTTGATCAATTTGGACTGTAAAATCTATACAAAGATCCTAGCCAAACATCTCAACCTATTTTTCAACAATTAAAAAGTAATTCCCAGGTTGGCTTCTTTAAAAACCCTATGTCAAACGACAACACCTGTGCCATGTCCTAGATAAAGCTTCATCAGCTTTCTCAGCCTCTGTCTCTATCACACTAGACACCGAAAAAGCGTTTGGCAGAGTATCATGGACCTTCCTTAAACAGTCCCTTAGCGCTTTTAACCTAGGTGCCAAATTTATCAAAATTACCATGGTTCTATATACAAACCCAACCGCCCATAAATGCATCAATGGCTCCTTATCGCACCCATTTAAGCTACAAAAAGGCACCAGAAAGGGGTGGCCGCTTTCTCCATCCCTTTTCCTACTAGCACTGGAACCCCTTCTCTTAAACATTAAAGGCAACCCCAATATCTCGGGAATCAATGTCAATGAGAAAATAGTGAAACTTTTGGCTTACGCACACTATTTTAAGAGTCACAAAAAACCCAGGCCCCTCTATCCAGGCTCCAATGGAAACTATAGAACAATACTCTAAAGTTTCGGGATATGGCAATGCTTCTGGCCCTGGCCAGGCGAAGAGTGGCAATGCATTAGGGGGGGGGCGCAGACCGGTGCCGACGCTCAAACTCTGGCTTGCCGGCGCGCAATTTTGTCAGACACAGCTGACAGAATTTTTGGAACCTTATGCCGAGCGCTATCAGGCTGCGCGATATTTGGGGACCTCTGGTGAAATACCTACATAGCCTAGCAGACAACACCTTAGACCACGATGCCCCCGTAACTCGATAGTTGGTTTCCTAAATTCATCACAAGGTGGGGGTGGTTAGAAACCATTAATATGATGCTCACACCACTTAATCAGTATGCTCCCTACTATTTTCTGATGACTTCCACCACAAATTAGACAATGCTCTCACGATTCATTTGGCAAAACAAAAAAGCAAGAATAGCACTAAAGCGACTCAGTCTACATACCTCCCAAGGTGGCGTTAACCTGGGGAACTTAAAATGAGTATCAGACTGCCTTCCTAGCCAAACAAGGCACTTACTGGTTTCAGCCTCTACTATAGCCAACTATACCCCTGTATGGTTGGAGGTGGAAAGTGCTATTCTTAACAACTTAGACCCACTAACCCTGCTCGCTGTCAACTGCAAATATCTCACCGATTTAAAACCATACTAAAAAAACACCAAAAACGCCCTACTGAATAACTTTCCTCTCGGATGAAACGCTCTTCCCTAGCCTCCCTCTGGCGAAACCCAGATATTACTTACAATGGCCAAACACTCTATTGGGGTTCCTGGATCCTCAAAGGGATTTTCTTTCCCTTAACCGAGAATTCAAAAATTAGCAGATCACCTTTTAATTGATCTCTTACTAATAGCTGCAATTAAAACCATTACCTCTAATTGGAAAGACACACACAAGGCTCCTTTACAATCCTGGATCAATTGGATAACACATATCAGGGGGACGGACAATATCACCTTGCATCACTCCCCATGGAAACCGCAACAAATATATATTTGGAAGTCCTTAGAGGATTATTTTGATACTAATAAACACACAAACTGTACGCATGTTCCCCTATAATCTCGACTGGATGCAGCCACCTCCTATAACACTAAGGGAATTCGCATTGAAGTGCGTATCCGTATATCGCAACCCTCTCTACAATTCTGCTCTATAGCCTCACCTAGACATGTGATTATTTAACTTATTTTAATGCAGAGTATGCATACAACCAGGCACTATGGCAGCTCTTTCCAAGAGCATCGTATAACAAGTGAACATGGTCACCTGGCGGCACAGCTAAGATAACAATTTTACTTGTGCAGATAAATAATAACACCAATGTATTACTATGTCAGATAGTGTAAACAACCTTTACACATGTTTTCTTTAATGTGTAATTTACCGCTGTTCCAGAATTGTTTTCATCAAAACAAAAGAATACATACAAAATAATTCATAACAATATAATGAACTATTCGCAAGTTCACAATAAGAAATTTTCTTTTGTGTTTAAACGAAGAAAACATTCTTTTCTTTGGAGAGATATTGTGCGTGCCCAATGCATTTTAGGAAATTATTCTCTTCTTCAGGGGCCACTGTAAAAGATAATCAACCGATGTACTCATTTAAATGTCCTTCAGTATACAAAAGAGGAGTGCTTTGGCAGTGCCCTTTCCAAGAGACCTTGATTCATTATACTACCTCTGCCTACTTGTCCCCTCTGTATTTACTTAGTCTCCCTTCTTTTTTATATGATGGTTTATTTCTGAAAACTAATAAAGCTTATTTGGGGAATAGAGTCAAAGAAGTTTATGACTTGTTTGTAACTAACAAACATCTGCCATTGTCTCAACAGACAAGGGAAGGCAACCTATACCTGCTGTTTTTGATAAATTCTCTACGCTTAGAATAGAGTAGTTCTCTAATCTAATCAAAGCCACTAAATCCGGATCTCCATTAGACCCTTGTCCTGCAAAAATTGCGGATCATGTTCCAGAAATCCTAAGCTCCCAACTGACCACAATTTTTAAGGAAATAATCAACACTTGTTACTTCCCTCTTTAATGGAAGAATGCTTCCATCCTACCTTTAATTTTAAAAAACATGGTCTCGATCCTCAAGAGCGCGGTAGCTAGAGGCCCATCTCTAGGTAACCTTTTCCAACTAAGCTACTGGAGAAAGCTTTGAACACGGAACATATGTCATTCATGGACACTGGCGGCTTGATGACTCCCCTCAATATGGATTCAGAAATGCACATAGTACGGAGACAGCGTTGTAAACCAATTCGGAGGAGATGTGGTCCATCGTAGATGGAAGCTGTAAAGCTGCGCTGATACTTATTGATCTCTCGGCGGCCTTTGATACAATCAATCATACCATCCTGATCAACCGATTAGGAATGAGCGGCCTTGCCCATAGCCTGATAAAATCCTTTCTATCAGGAAGAGTGCAACAGGTTGCTTTAGGAGAAAACATTTCTGATACGTTTGCTTGCCATGTGGGTGCCTCAGGCTTACTCATTGAGCCCTACTCTTTTCAATCTTTATGTCACCCCACTGGCTAGGCTTATCGAATCTTTCGGATTCTCAGTGGTGTCGTACACCGATGATACCCAAATAGTGGTATCGATATCCAGCAAACCTGAAGACATTGCCTTAAGATTCAGCTCTCCTATGTCTCAAATAGACAGCTGGATGAAGTTACATTGTCTAAAGCTTAACTCCAGGAAAACTGAGGTCCTTCTCCTGGGCAAAGATGCTTCATTTTGGTCACCATGCTGGTGGCCTCAGGAAATGGGAGCACTTCTCTCGCCAGTCTAGAAAGTGAAGAACCTGGGGATGGTCTTCGACAATAAACTTAACCATGAAGATCAGGTTAATGCCCTTGCATCATCAAAATTCTTCACTTTAAGAATAATAAGGAACAGTGGACCCTCGCTTCCCTCAAACCTTCAGAAAACAGTAGTTAAAACTTTTGTCCTATATAAACTGGACTATGGGAACGCCCTAATTATGGGCATCCAGAAAGATTCCTTAATAAACTTCAGATGCTACAGACTGCATCGGCTTGATTCATGTTGGGAATCTCAAAGAGCAGTCTGCGTCTCAGGCCTGGTTAAGCCACACTGGCTTCTAGTGGCAAAGAGGATAGAATTTAAGGCTCTCTGCATAGCTTTCAAGGCACTGCATGACATAGAACCAGGCTATCTCCAGGACAGATTTGTTGGGAATATTCCATCCATAAAACTTAAATCCTTGGAAGCAAAGTGTTTAGTGCCCCCAAGGGCCGAATGAGCATCATGGGGTTGGCGCAGAAACTTCCTTTTGAGGACGGCAAAGCTATCAATGGAACTCATTCCCCATGGATCTAACTAACTGTTCAGACCGGCAGTCCTTTAGGAAATATCTTAAGACCTGACTTTTTAATAATTAAAGAAGCGTTATTTTATGGTTCCCATCCATGTCAGTAGCAGCGCCAAGATGTCACCAGGCATTCGAGTGCAACATAAAATTAAAAACAAATCAAGAGCACAGTACTCTGCTGGGACTGCAGCTATGGGTGCAAGCAGTTACAGTCTAACTTTACAGTAGATAGATACACAACATAACTGACAACCAATATAGGTTCTAGACCCAGCAGATCAGAACTGACAGCAATCACTGACTCGCAAGCAGAGTAACTACACAAGACTGTAATGCAAACCTAAAATGCCTGGGAACAGCAGGTGCAGATTAGCCAATAAGCCCAATAAAGGGTCTTGCTTTGGGGACTGAAGGTTGATGCTTGTACCTTTGCGTGATTGGAAGTGCACTCAACTATAATGATTTCAGAGAGCATATTAAAAGGTTCTCAGCTAGAAGACGCAGAATGGAAGCATGCCTCTGCTTATGCTCAACCTCAATCTGCAGATCACCGGAAAGAGGGGATACAACAAACTATTTTATAAACAGCATTGCTAGAAGACGCAGCAATTAAGTGTTTATTTCTTGCTGTATTGTGTGTGTGTATATATATATATATATATATTCACTTAAAAAACCATAGGTTTCATACATGTTATAGTTAGCTGCACATTTCCCTCGTAAAAAACCAATGAAATTCCCCCGTTATAGTTAGTAAAGGGAACTATAACTCACGCGACAGCAATCCACTGCTGATGACGTCAGATATTACATCACTGTATTTATTCACTTATTTACCCATTTTTATTTCCTTTAACCTTTAGCTATACATATTTAATAAATATTTATTTTACAGAAAGACACATATGTCAGTGATGTAATATCTGTCATCAGCAGTGGATTGCGGTCGCGTGAGTTATAGTGCCCTTTACTAACTATAACGGGGGAATTTCATTGGTTTTTTGCGAGGGAAATGTGCAGCTAACTAGAACATGTGTGAAACCTATGTTTTTTTAAGTGAATTTGCAAGGTTTTTTAAATGCCAATTCCTAACTATAACATGTGTGAAACCTATTGTTTTTTCAGTGAATTTGTACGTTTTTTTAAATGCTAAGTTATGTATTTTTTATTTTTATTTTTTAAGGTTTTTCACCGTGCGCGTACCGTGCGCGCACGTTGCGCTTCGAGCACCGTGCGCGCTTGGTGGTCGCACAGTGCGCTTCGCGCACCGTGCGCCCACTTTACGCCGTTCGCGTAATTTTCCCTTTTCTACCGTGCGCGCAAGGTAAGCGCACTCCCCGATTTTTGGTAAAAATATTAAAAACATTTATGGCCCTTGGGGGTCCTTTGGGGACCCCCTGACAATGGCTAGGGGGTCAGGAACTGTCCACCCTGCCCCCTTTTCATGTTCTCCACCTTTATTTTCCACCTCCCTCGGACTGCGAGAGACAAAATGGCGGCCGACACTTCCTGGTTTCGACAGATTCGAATGTTTACTAAGATCTAACAACCAATCAGAATTGCGCTCGCGCACGGCAGGGTGCCAGTAGAATATGAATATATATATATATATATATATATATATTACCTACTGGCGGTCGCCAGTAGGTAGTTATAGTTAGGACCACGTTTCCATAGGAAATCCGCAACATTCTATTTTGAATAACTTTGGCGCCGGTCGACGAATCCTCGCAAATTTTTCAAAATAGGTGGGGCGCTACGCTCCGCTCCTACCCTGAAAGTCTCGGGGGGATTCGTCAAGCGGGGGCTGAGATAAAAGGGGGGTCCCAAAACGCGTTTTTCCCATGCATTTTTCCATAGGACCTTTAGACAGGGCTACAGCCCGAACGGCTGAACAGAATTACTTGAAATTTGGCAGAGAGGTAGTCCTCAGGTCAAGGAAGTGCCTTTTGTAGGTTTGGTGTAAATCTGTTCAGTAGATTCTGAGAAAATAGCCTTTAAATCAATATATATATCTGAGCCAGCTTACGGTGCGCTTACGGTACGCTTACCGTACGCGTACGGTGGCGTGCGCGAGCGCGATTCTGATTGGCTCTTAGATCTTAGTAAACATTCGAATCGGCCGAAACCAGGAAGCGGCGGCCGCCATTTTCTCTCTCGCACTGAGAGTGATGATGAAAATACAAAGCACAAAAACATGTAAAGGGGCTGTTTAGACAGCTCCCACACACATAGCCATGTTGAGGGAGTCCCCAAAGATCCCCCAAGGCCAAAAACGGATTTTTTTTTTTTCGCTAATTTCGCCGATTACGCTTACCGTACGCGTACGGTAAAAAATGATATAAAAAAAAAAATTATCCACACTCTCCCCACCCCGTGTGCAATTGCATGGCTTATAACAGATGAGATAAACTATAATATTTTACAAAAAATAAAATAAAAAATAAAAATTATCCACACTCTGTCCACCCCGTGTGCAAATGGTGCCCGAAGGGCACCATTTGTGCATGGCTTATAAAAATTACGAAAAATTAAAATATTACCTTTCAAAACGAAGTGCATCATATGTCCTCCATGTGCGCACGGTGCGCGAAGCGCATCGTGCGTACATGGCCCATCTAGCGTAACGTGGGCACGCGGTGCGCGTAGCGCACCGCGTGCCCACCGTGCGTGCACGGCACTAACTGCACGGCACTAACTGCGTAAAGTGGGCTTCGCGCACCGCGGACGGAACGAACTGCGTTAAGTGGGCGCGCACGCCACGAATGGCGTAAAGTAACTTAGCATTTAAAAAACCGTACAAATTCACTGAAAAAACCATAGGTTTCACACACGTTATAGTTAGGAATTAGCATTTAAAAAACCTTGCAAATTCACTGAAAAAACCATAGGTTTCACACATGTTATAGTTAGCGGAAATTTTACTGATTAAAAAACCAATGAAATTCCCCCGTTATAGTTAGTGCAGGCAACTATAACTCACGCGACCGCAATCTTCTGCTGATGACATATGTGTCTTTATGAAAAAAAAATATTTGTAATATATGTATAGCTAAAAATGTATGGAAGAAGACATGGGCAAATAAGTGTCTAAATACAGTATTAGCATCAGCAGAGGATTGCGGTCGCGTGAGTTATAGTTGCCTGCACTAACTATAACGGGGGAATTTCATTGGTTTTTTATCAGTAAAATTTCCGCTAACTATAACATGTGTGAAACCTATGGTTTTTTCAGTGAAATATATATATATATATATATATATATATATATATATATATATATATATATATATGAATCCGAAATTGGCTCAGATGTACCCGACTTCAGGCGCTACTCGACGGGTGCGTTGCCTCGCGGTTGAGCCACCACAGCACTCCCACAAAGGAAGAAAAGGTCGCACTCCAACCAGATAACTTGTTCACGGTTGTTGTTTGAGCAAACAACAACCGTGAACAAGTTATCTGGTATAACGAAACGCGTTGGTAAATTGTTGGCTCTGCGACCTTGAAGGAATAAAACGAAGTTTGAAAGCTGGTTGGAGTGCGACCTTTTCTTCCTTTGTGGGAGTGCTGTGGTGGATATATATATATATATATACACACATACATACATACATACACACATACATATACACACACACATATATATATATATATATATATAGATATGGGAATGCCCTTGTATTGTGCTGAATGCAGAGAATTCTCTGGTGCGCTAAAGCACCTCATAAAATTAGTTTTGGTACGTTCAACACGATTTGATTAGATGAACGGTCATGTGGATAGGAGTTCGAATATACAAATTTTCTTTTCTTTTTTTCTCGTTTGGGAATGAGAACGAATTGAGCTACAAACCTATATCTGCACAGAAATCAAGTGGTCAATTTGCCTCAATTGTCAGATTTGTAGCAATCACAGTGCAAGGATGCAGGAAGTCAGAGAACCACAACACAGCAGAGAAGAGAGCAATAATAGGGAGATGTTTTTTTTTTTTTCTTTCCAAAACCCGGGCAGAGGTCATGGTTAATATGGAAACCAGGTTAGGGCACAATCCATCCACATTTTTTCATTGTGAAAGGGAGCTCTTACATTTCAAATGTAAACACACGCCGTTTAAAGGTGTGTTAGCAGAGATGCAATGTAAAACAGTACAAAATGGAAGAACATTATTTCTGAACAGTTGTATCTTACCATTTCCATTGCAGAGCCAGAGTTGCCGCCATTTCCAGTGGGCGTTTTCTGTGGAGAAGTATAGTGATCATTCCAGGTGTTGGATAAGCTTCCTTCTGTAAATCAGCCAATTGTAGAAATGCATTGAGAAGTAAATGTTAAACTATCAAGAAATCACGGCAGCAAAAAGAAAAATGCAGTATTTTAAAGAACTGTAAGAGTCTGCTAAGAATTACTTGCCTTCAGTAACAATAATTCTGGGGGATACATAATCCTACTGTAGATGTCTCTAACTGGCAAACCGGTCTGGAAACATTTCCGCAGTAAAAGTTCTCTAGTGCCACCAAGTGGGTTCACCCTGATCAATGTGATCACATTAAAGTATATTAAGTGCCTAACGGCATTCTGGTGCCAATTCTTTGTACTTTTTCCATGTCCTATTGATACAAACAAAGAGGGCCTGAGAGACCATCAACAGTCACAATTATAGCACACGTTCTTAATCATGGCAGACATTCATCAGGGGAGGAGTGAGGGTGCTGCAGAATCTGCATGAAGATTATGTATCCACAAGAAATATTGCTACGAAAGTTAAGTACATTTTTGTTAAGATATATGCATCTTCCAGCAGATTCCTACCTTTAGGATTTAGTCACAAAGCAAAACTTTTCCGGGAGGGGTCCTCGGGTAGTACAGTTTAACACAGAACGTCATGCAGCACAGCCCTGGTAAAGCAATCATCACTGTGCGATTGGTCTGAAGTTGTGACATTTGATAAAAGTATATAAGGATGTCCTTGTGGACGCAAAACAATACCAGCCACCATAGTAAAGCCTCTAGTGAGAGCCATGGAAGCAGTACTGAAAGTGAATGGGCATGAATTCCTGCTAGAAGATCGTGGTTAGATAAGGTTTAACAGACCTTGAAACAACAGATCGAGGACCTAATGCAAAACTGTGAGCTCGGTTACCAACTAGCACTTTCTTTCCTCCAGGGGAGCCCAAAAACAGATGACAGTCAACGCCTGTTTAGTGTGGTCGATGTAGTATATTGCATATGCCCATGTTCCAGTCTATGCAGCAGCTCCTCTTCTGCGATTGCATAAGGAGGGAAGAAAGATGGAAGAGTAACAGACTTGCTCATATGAAAGGCAGATACTGTCTTGGGTAGGAAAAATGAGCAGGTACGGAAAGACAACTGAAGAAAACCGTGAAGGGCAAACAAACTGAGAGGGTCTGAAATCTGGGATCATATGGGGCACACGTTACCGCTACCAACAGCACTGTCTTCAGAGTGAGAAGTCACACCAGACGACTGTTATGCAACTGAAATTAAGCTCCCATGAGTAAAGTCAGCATGGTCAACACAAGATTCGAATCCCACTAGAGAACGTCATCAGAGCAGGTCGGGGACGCACTGGAAGCCAATGCTTCCAGTATGTAGGAGGAAAAAAAGAAGCTTTTTTCCTCTGTGGGGCACTGTGGACAACAAAGAAGGGTGCTTTTCCTTTCCCCCGGTGTCTCTTAGCAGTGTATTCCTACTGCGGGTAGGGCCATAATTCCACAGCAGAAATACATTGTTAGATCTGGGGGTCTCTAGTTGGCAGAGGTAAGTACCTTTAGCCAAATAAAGACCCTTGCTTCTAGACAGGGTAAGGGGGAAAAACAATGTTGATAACCTCTGCTCACTCCCTTGGTAGCATGGCACGAGCAGACAGGCTTATCCCCAAGGCAATGTGTAAAGTATTTGTACCAACACTCACAGTAATATAGTGCAACACCACAAATTAACACCACTCAGGTTACTTATAAAAATAAAGTTATCTTTATATGGATTAGGCAGACCAAAAGCGACAGAACAACATACACCATAAAAAGGTGTCTTAAATGAAAAAGGTTCTCTCGCAGTGTTCTTTGTAATCCTTGTGGAAACAGTTCACTTTATTTATGTTCTCTTTGTTGAAACGTTCTGGTAAGCACAAACCCACTTGCAGGCTCAGTATGGCTGGGAGCCCTTGTTGCTAGCGTGGGGGGAAATTACTTGGAAAATGCCAATAAGATGCCCCTAATCGATGACTGCCCCTCGGTACTCTTAGCACAGAATGTGCTACTGGGGCTTTGCTTGAATCCCCTTCAGAAAATCCCCCTTAGCAAATGCGCAGGATCGCGCCAGTCACCAAAAGGACGCTGTCCTCATAAACTACCCCCATAAACTGCCCCGCGGTACTCGTAAATCACCGCAAGGGCGCTGTCCTTGAATCTCGTCCCCGCCGTAGCACGGAAGGTGCTACAGTTGCGTGTTCAACTTGGATCAGGGAAATCACTTCCTTGGGAATGCGCGCACGCGCCAGCCGCCCACGAGGATTTAATGATTCTCAAAGCGGACTGCCAGCAGTGCATTACTACACGGTTTCACCCCTTTTGTAGGCTCCGGTTACCTTGTGTATGCGGGGGATGCTGGGCAGTTTGTGCCGATCTTCAGCGGGTCAGCTCCTTCCTCAGCGGGTCAGCTCCTTCCTCAGCGGGGCAGCTCCTGCCTCGGCGGCGCTCCCTGGTTTCTGGGATCGCTCCGCCCTTGATGACGAGTGTGGGGAGGCCCCGGTTGCTAGGGGACGCCTCATGCTACGCACTACTTCACACAGCTCTGCCAGGGCAAGCCTCTGTGTTAATTGAAGCCCTCGATGCGGGAACCAATCCCAGCACGGCTTTGCCTTGATGTCGGCGAGGGGGGTGGAACAAATGCATGCGAGCATCCCGGGCCGGCGGCGGTGATTTTTCCTGATACAGCGCTTCTCTCCTCATTTCTCGGACCAGGCCGGTGGGGGTTTCGGCCCCTTTGATTACGGTCTCGGGTAGTGCACGGGCACGCACTCTCGAGCGCTGAGTCAGCCCTTCAGGGGATTTGCGATGGAGGCACAGCAGACCCCATGCAGAGCCCCGCTGTGTGCCGATAGCACACCGAGTTAATTACAATCAGGCAGGCAGGGCAGTGTTCACGAGGCCACAGGTAGTGCGCAGCAACACGCACTCTTTGTGTCCCTGAGTTTGATAACAGGAGGCCAGCTCTTCCCAGGCCCTTGGAGACAGGTGGACGTCAGAGGGGGCAAAGCACACAGCACAGCTCCTCTTCAGGTAAGGAGGACACAGCAGACAGCCCCTTGGTCCTCTTCCTCAGCAATCACAGCAACTGCAGGTCAGCTTCCAGACACTCCGCAATGGCAGCACTTTTCCTCAGTCACGAAGTTGTTCTTCCTGTGTGAGGGGTCCAGGACCCAGTTCTGGGTGCACTCTGCCAGTGCACATTTTCTTCCTTTGTGAGTGTGGGCCAGGGCCATCATACGCACCGCAGGAGGTGGAGTCAGCATTGTGGAAGGCAGGCACAGCCCTATTCAGACCCAGGTGCTACTCCTCCCCACCACTCTACATGCAGATGTGTCTATTCAGCCTAGTGCGGATTCACCCAGTCTCCTGGAGCCACCCCAGCCCCTGTCACTCACAAACCAGACAGTCAATCCACAAACAGGCAGAGGCACACAGAAAGGCTGAACAAGAAAATAGCCACTTTCTAAAAGTGCTATTTCCAAACTTAGAATTTAAAAACCATCTTCACTAAAAGATGTGTTATTAAATTCTGAGTTCAGGGATACCAGATTCCATAGGTCTATCTTGCCGTTATAGGAAGATATGCAGGTAAACATGTTACACAGCATTCCCCATGTTATCCTATGGGCAAGATAGCCTTTCAGTAGTGAAAAACTGAAATTGGCAGCATTTCACCATCAGGACATGTTACCAACACTACATGTCCTACCTTTCACATACACTGCACCCTGCCCGGGGGGTACCTTGGGCCTACCACAGGGGTGTCCAATGTGTAAGAAAAGGAAAGGGTCAGGCCTGGCCAGTGTGTACACTGGCCAGGACAGCATGGCAGTTCACAGACTGCTCACAGGCACTGCAGTGGTAGGCCTGAGACACCATTTTAGGGCTACTCATGTGAGTGGCACAATCAGTGCTGCAAGTCCACTAGTAGCATTTGAATCACCATCCCTGGCACACCCAGTGCACTTTACTAGGGACCTACTGGCAAAGCAAATAGGTTATCAATGATTGGCCTATCACAGTAATAATTTAACCAGGGAGCACTTGCACTTTGGGCACTTTGCTACTGCTGAACAGTGCCAAAGCATCTAAATCAGCAAAACTAGATCCATCACAGTGTCAAAAATGTAGGAGTGGAGGCAAAAAGTCAGGGAAAACCACGGCAAGGATGCCAGGTCTAACATGCATCCACTAGGCCACCAGGGATTTTTGGGGGGTATTAGGAGCGGCTCGTTGGGCAAGGGCCGCTCCCTTTCATAGTTTGGCAAACTTTGGCACAAACTCACTAGACACCAGGGATATGTTATTTGGCATGTGGGGGAGTGGCCTCTTAGGCAAGGGCGCTACCCTTTTTGAAGGCATTATTTTGGCTGGGGGGCAGAAACCCACTAGACACCAGGGATATTGTAATTTAACACATGGGAGAGCCGCCCCTTAAGCAATGGCCCTCCCCCTATTTTGGGGCATTATTTTGGCCTTGCAGATCAGCCATATTTTTAGGTCGATCTGCCCCAAACAGGGGCAGAAACCCACTAGACAGCAGGAATTGAATTTGACATGTTACATTTATTGATCGCTAGGGCAAGGGCCACTCTCCATCATAGGGGCAACACTTTCGGCACTTTCTGCCCCTCTGAGGGAAGAGCAGCCTTATTTTTAGGCCCATCTGCCCTCAAGTAGCAGAAAGCCACTAGACAACAGGGATTTTCTTTGTGCATCAGGAAGCGGCCCCTTAGGCAAGAGTCGCTTCACATTATGGGGACAATATGTTGCACGTTGTCTGCCCCAGGGGAAAGATCAGCCTGATTTTTAGGCCCATCTGACCGCAAAGGGGGTAGAAAGCTACTAGAGACAAGGGTTTTTCTTTATTTTTATATATCGGGAGTGGCCAGTTAGGCACGGGTCTCTCCACATTATAGGGGTAATAATGTGTCCATTTCCTGGGTCACCCTGGGGCACCTCAGACATATTTTTAGAGCAATCTGCTCCAAGGGTGTCAGAAAACCACTCGAAGAAACCAAGGAAGTGAGTGTGAGAGCGCGCGCGCAAGAGAGGGAGAGAGCGAGCGCGCGCGCAAGAGAGGGAGAGAGCGAGCGCGCGCGCAAGAGAGAGGGAGAGAGAGAGCGAGCGCGCGCGCAAGAGAGAGGGAGAGAGAGAGAGAGAGCGCGCGCAAGAGAGAGAGAGCGCGCGCGCGCGCAAGAGAGAGAGAGAGCGCGCGCGCAAGAGAGAGAGAGCGCGCGCGCAAGAGAGAGAGAGAGCGCGCGCGCGCAAGAGAGAGAGAGAGCGCGCGCGCGCAAGAGAGAGGGAGCGCGCAAGAGAGGGAGAGGGAGAGAGAGCGCGCAAGAGAGGGAGAGGGAGAGAGAGCGCGCAAGAGAGGGAGAGGGAGCGAGAGCGCGCAAGAGAGGGAGAGAGCGCACGCGCGCAAGAGAGGGAGAGAGCGAGAGCGCGCAAGAGAGGGAGAGAGCGCACGCGCGCAAGAGAGGGAGAGAGCGCACGCGCGCAAGAGAGGGAGAGAGCGCACGCGCGCAAGAGAGGGAGAGAGCGCACGCGCGCAAGAGAGGGAGAGAGCGCACGCGCGCAAGAGAGGGAGAGAGCGCACGCGCGCAAGAGAGGGAGAGAGCGCACGCGCGCAAGAGAGGGAGAGAGCGCACGCGCGCAAGAGAGGGAGAGAGCGCACGCGCGCAAGAGAGGGAGAGAGCGCACGCGCGCAAGAGAGGGAGAGAGCGCACGCGCGCAAGAGAGGGAGAGAGCGCACGCGCGCAAGAGAGGGAGAGAGCGCACGCGCGCAAGAGAGGGAGAGAGCGCACGCGCGCAAGAGAGGGAGAGAGCGCACGCGCGCAAGAGAGGGAGAGAGCGCACGCGCGCAAGAGAGGGAGAGGGAGAGAGAGCGCGCAAGAGAGGGAGAGGGAGAGAGAGCGCGCAAGAGAGGGAGAGGGAGAGAGAGCGCGCAAGAGAGGGAGAGGGAGCGAGAGCGCGCAAGAGAGGGAGAGAGCGCACGCGCGCAAGAGAGGGAGAGAGCGAGAGCGCGCAAGAGAGGGAGAGAGCGCAAGAGAGGGAGAGAGCGCACGCGCGCAAGAGAGGGAGAGAGCGCACGCGCGCAAGAGAGGGAGAGAGCGCACGCGCGCAAGAGAGGGAGAGAGCGCACGCGCGCAAGAGAGGGAGAGAGCGCACGCGCGCAAGAGAGGGAGAGAGCGCACGCGCGCAAGAGAGGGAGAGAGCGCACGCGCGCAAGAGAGGGAGAGAGCGCACGCGCGCAAGAGAGGGAGAGAGCGCACGCGCGCAAGAGAGGGAGAGAGCGCACGCGCGCAAGAGAGGGAGAGAGCGCACGCGCGCAAGAGAGGGAGAGAGCGCACGCGCGCAAGAGAGGGAGAGAGCGCACGCGCGCAAGAGAGGGAGAGAGCGCACGCGCGCAAGAGAGGGAGAGCGCGGGAGAGAGCGCGCGCGCAAGAGAGGGAGAGAGCGCGCGCGCGCGAGAGAGAGCGCGCAAGAGAGGGAGAGAGAGAGAGAGCGCGCGCGCAAGAGAGAGAGAGAGCGCGCGCGCAAGAGAGGGAGAGAGCGCGCGCGCAAGAGAGGGAGAGAGCGCGCGCGCAAGAGAGGGAGAGAGCGCGCGCGCAAGAGAGGGAGAGAGCGCGCGCGCAAGAGAGGGAGAGAGCGCGCGCGCAAGAGAGGGAGAGAGCGCGCGCGCAAGAGAGGGAGAGAGCGCGCGCGCAAGAGAGGGAGAGAGCGCGCGCGCAAGAGAGGGAGAGAGCGCGCGCGCAAGAGAGGGAGAGAGCGCGCGCGCAAGAGAGGGAGAGAGCGCGCGCGCAAGAGAGGGAGAGAGCGCGCGCGCAAGAGAGGGAGAGCGCGCGCGCGCGCAAGAGAGGGGGAGAGCGCGCGCGCGCGCAAGAGAGGGAGAGAGCGCGCGCGCGCGCAAGAGAGGGAGAGAGCGCGCGCGCGCGCAAGAGAGGGAGAGAGCGCGCGCGCAAGAGAGGGAGAGAGCGCGCGCGCAAGAGAGGGAGAGAGCGCGCGCGCAAGAGAGGGAGAGAGCGCGCGCGCAAGAGAGGGAGAGAGCGCGCGCGCAAGAGAGGGAGAGCGCGCGCGCGCGCGCAAGAGAGGGAGAGAGCGCGCGCGCGCGCAAGAGAGGGAGAGAGCGCGCGCGCGCGCAAGAGAGGGAGAGAGCGCGCGCGCGCGCAAGAGAGGGAGAGAGCGCGCGCGCAAGAGAGGGAGAGCGCGCGCGCGCGCGCAAGAGAGGGAGAGAGCGCGCGCGCGCGCAAGAGAGGGAGAGAGCGCGCGCGCGCGCAAGAGAGGGAGAGAGCGCGCGCGCGCGCAAGAGAGGGAGAGAGCGCGCGCGCGCGCAAGAGAGGGAGAGAGCGCGCGCGCAAGAGAGGGAGAGAGCGCGCGCGCAAGAGAGGGAGAGAGCGCGCGCGCAAGAGAGGGAGAGAGCGCGCGCGCAAGAGAGGGAGAGAGCGCGCGCGCAAGAGAGGGAGAGCGCGCGCGCGCAAGAGAGGGAGAGAGCGCGCGCGCGCGCAAGAGAGGGAGAGAGCGCGCGCGCGCGCAAGAGAGGGAGAGAGCGCGCGCGCGCGCAAGAGAGGGAGAGAGCGCGCGCGCGCGCAAGAGAGGGAGAGAGCGCGCGCGCGCGCAAGAGAGGGAGAGAGCGCGCGCGCGCAAGAGAGGGAGAGAGCGCACGCGCGCAAGAGAGGGAGAGAGCGCACGCGCGCAAGAGAGGGAGAGAGCGCACGCGCGCAAGAGAGGGAGAGAGCGCACGCGCGCAAGAGAGGGAGAGAGCGCACGCGCGCAAGAGAGGGAGAGAGCGCACGCGCGCAAGGGGGAGAGAGCGCACGCGCGCAAGGGGGAGAGAGCGCACGCGCGCAAGGGGGAGAGAGCGCACGCGCGCAAGAGGGGGAGAGCGCGGGAGAGAGCGCACGCGCGCAAGAGGGGGAGAGAGCGCACGCGCGCAAGAGGGGGAGAGCGCGGGAGAGAGCGCGCGCGCGCAAGAGAGGGAGAGCGCGCGCGCGCAAGAGAGGGAGAGCGCGCGCGCGCAAGAGAGGGAGAGCGCGCGCGCGCAAGAGAGGGAGAGCGCGCGCGCGCAAGAGAGGGAGAGCGCGCGCGCAAGAGAGGGAGAGCGCGCGCGCAAGAGAGGGAGAGCGCGCGCGCAAGAGAGGGAGAGCGCGCGCGCAAGAGAGGGAGAGCGCGCGCGCAAGAGAGGGAGAGAGCGCACGCGCGCAAGAGGGGGAGAGAGCGCACGCGCGCAAGAGAGGGAGAGCGCGGGAGAGAGCGCGCGCGCGCAAGAGAGGGAGAGCGCGCGCGCGCAAGAGAGGGAGAGCGCGCGCGCGCGCAAGAGAGGGAGAGCGCGCGCGCGCAAGAGAGGGAGAGCGCGCGCGCGCGCAAGAGAGGGAGAGCGCGCGCGCAAGAGAGGGAGAGCGCGCGCGCAAGAGAGGGAGAGCGCGCGCGCAAGAGAGGGAGAGCGCGCGCGCGCGCAAGAGAGGGAGAGCGCGCGCGCGCGCAAGAGAGGGAGAGCGCGCGCGCGCGCAAGAGAGGGAGAGCGCGCGCGCGCGCAAGAGAGGGAGAGCGCGCGCGCGCGCAAGAGAGGGAGAGCGCGCGCGCAAGAGAGGGAGAGCGCGCGCGCAAGAGAGGGAGAGCGCGCGCGCAAGAGAGGGAGAGCGCGCGCGCAAGAGAGGGAGAGCGCGCGCGCAAGAGAGGGAGAGCGCGCGCGCAAGAGAGGGAGAGCGCGCGCGCGCAAGAGAGGGAGAGCGCGCGCGCGCAAGAGAGGGAGAGCGCGCGCGCAAGAGAGGGAGAGCGCGCGCGCAAGAGAGGGAGAGCGCGCGCGGGGGAGAGCGCGCGCGCGCGGGGGAGAGCGCGCGCGCGCGGGGGAGAGAGCGCGCGCGCGGGGGGAGAGAGCGCGCGCGCGGGGGAGAGAGCGCGCGCGCGGGGGGAGAGAGCGCGCGCGCGGGGGGAGAGAGCGCGCGCGCGGGGGGGAGAGAGCGCGCGCGCGGGGGGGAGAGAGCGCGCGCGCGGGGGGGAGAGAGCGCGCGCGCGGGGGGGAGAGAGCGCGCGCGCGCAAGGGGGGGAGAGCGCGCGCGCGCAAGGGGGAAGAGAGCGCGCGCGCGCGCAAGGGGGGAGAGAGCGCACGCGCGCAAGAGAGGGAGAGAGCGCGCGCGCGCAAGAGAGGGAGAGAGCGCGCGCGCGCAAGAGAGGGAGAGAGCGCGCGCGCGCAAGAGAGGGAGAGAGCGCGCGCGCGCAAGAGAGGGAGAGAGCGCGCGCGCGCAAGAGAGGGAGAGAGCGCGCGCGCGCAAGAGAGGGAGAGAGCGCGCGCGCGCAAGAGAGGGAGAGAGCGCGCGCGCGCAAGAGAGGGAGAGAGCGCGCGCGCAAGAGAGGGAGAGAGCGCGCGCGCAAGAGAGGGAGAGAGCGCGCGCGCAAGAGAGGGAGAGAGCGCGCGCGCAAGAGAGGGAGAGAGCGCGCGCGCAAGAGAGGGAGAGAGCGCGCGCGCGCAAGAGAGGGAGAGAGCGCACGCGCGCAAGAGGGAGAGAGCGCACGCGCGCAAGAGGGAGAGAGCGCACGCGCGCAAGAGGGAGAGAGCGCACGCGCGCAAGAGGGAGAGAGCGCACGCGCGCAAGAGGGAGAGAGCGCACGCGCGCAAGAGAGGGAGAGAGCGCACGCGCGCAAGAGAGGGAGAGAGCGCACGCACGCAAGAGAGGGAGAGAGCGCACGCGCGCAAGAGAGGGAGAGAGCGCACGCGCGCAAGAGAGGGAGAGAGTGCACGCGCGCAAGAGAGGGAGAGAGGGAGAGAGTGCACGCGCGCAAGAGAGGGAGAGAGGGAGAGAGCGCACGCGCGCAAGAGAGGGAGAGAGCGCACGCGCGCAAGAGAGGGAGAGAGGGAGAGAGCGCACGCGCGCAAGAGAGGGAGAGAGGGAGAGAGCGCACGCGCGCAAGAGAGGGAGAGAGCGCACGCGCGCAAGAGAGGGAGAGAGCGCACGCGCGCAAGAGAGGGAGAGAGCGCACGCGCGCAAGAGAGGGAGAGAGCGCACGCGCGCAAGAGAGGGAGAGAGCGCACGCGCGCAAGAGAGGGAGAGAGCGCACGCGCGCAAGAGAGGGAGAGAGCGCACGCGCGCAAGGGAGAGAGCGCACGCGCGCAAGAGAGGGAGAGAGCGCACGCGCGCAAGAGAGGGAGAGAGCGCGCGCGCGCAAGAGAGGGAGAGAGCGCACGCGCGCAAGAGAGGGAGAGAGCGCACGCGCGCAAGAGAGGGAGAGAGCGCGCGCGCAAGAGAGGGAGAGAGCGCGCGCGCGCAAGAGAGGGAGAGAGCGCACGCGCGCAAGAGGGAGAGAGCGCACGCGCGCAAGAGGGAGAGAGCGCACGCGCGCAAGAGAGGGAGAGAGCGCACGCGCGCAAGAGAGGGAGAGAGCGCACGCACGCAAGAGAGGGAGAGAGCGCACGCGCGCAAGAGAGGGAGAGAGCGCACGCGCGCAAGAGAGGGAGAGAGCGCACGCGCGCAAGAGAGGGAGAGAGCGCACGCGCGCAAGAGAGGGAGAGAGCGCACGCGCGCAAGAGAGGGAGAGAGCGCACGCGCGCAAGAGAGGGAGAGAGCGCACGCGCGCAAGAGAGGGAGAGAGGGAGAGAGCGCACGCGCGCAAGAGAGGGAGAGAGCGCACGCGCGCAAGAGAGGGAGAGAGCGCACGCGCGCAAGAGAGGGAGAGAGCGCACGCGCGCAAGAGAGGGAGAGAGCGCACGCGCGCAAGAGAGGGAGAGAGCGCACGCGCGCAAGAGAGGGAGAGAGCGCACGCGCGCAAGAGGGGGAGAGAGCGCACGCGCGCAAGAGGGGGAGAGAGCGCACGCGCGCAAGAGGGGGAGAGAGCGCACGCGCGCAAGAGGGGGAGAGAGCGCACGCGCGCAAGAGAGGGAGAGAGCGCACGCGTGCAAGAGGGGAAGAGCGTGCAAGAGGGGAAGAGCGCGCAAGAGAGGGAGAGAGAGCGCGCACGCGCGCAAGAGAGGGAGAGCGCGGGAGAGAGCGCGCACGCGCGCAAGAGAGGGAGAGCGCGCGCGCAAGAGAGGGAGAGAGCGCGCGCAAGAGAGGGAGAGAGCGCGCGCAAGAGAGGGAGAGAGCGCGCGCGCGCAAGAGAGGGAGAGAGCGCGCGCGCGCAAGAGAGGGAGAGAGCGCGCGCGCGCAAGAGAGGGAGAGAGAGCGCGCGCGCAAGAGAGGGAGAGAGAGCGCGCGCGCAAGAGAGGGAGAGAGCGCGCGCGCAAGAGAGGGAGAGAGCGCGCGCGCAAGAGAGGGAGAGAGCGCGCGCGCAAGAGAGGGAGAGAGCGCGCGCGCAAGAGAGGGAGAGAGCGGGCGCGCAAGAGAGGGAGAGAGCGGGCGCGCGCAAGAGGGAGAGAGCGCGTGCGCAAGAGGGAGAGAGCGCGTGCGTGCAAGAGAGGGTGCGCTCTCTCGCAGGCGCGAGGTGCGCGCTCACGCAGGCGCGAGGTGCGTGCTCTCGCAGGCGCAAGAGAGAGGAGCACGCTCTCTTTCTCGCAGAGAGCGCGCAAGAGAGGCGCGCGCGCTCTCTCTCTCTCGCAGAGAGCGGCGCGCGAGAGACGCGCAAGAGAGAGAGAGAGGGAAAGAGGGAGAGAGAGGGAAAGAGGGAGAGAGACGGAGAGAGAGGGAAAGAGGGAGAGAGAGGGCAAGAGGGAGAGAGAGGGCAAGAGGGGGAGAGAGAGGGACAGAGGGGGAGAGGGAGAACAGAAACCCTTGGAAAAAGAAGTCTGTGCCCGCTTTTGGGTGGAATGTCCTCATCATTCCCTGAAAGGCCAGCTAGCCATGATCCCTGAAATTGATACCAGAATGGTTACCTTCTTGGGCTAATACATCCGAGATCCAAAGAAAGGCACTCACCGCTCATGGCAGTCATGTCAAGATAAGATGTTCGATTTAACAGCCCCCCTCACAAATATTGCAGTCATGGTGGAGGAGGTCAACCAGTCCGCCTCCCCCATATATCCAGATATCCTCATGGGGTGGGCCCAAAAGGCTGTGATTTTTTAGGGTAATGCTAACTGCACCTTGTCTACAGAACGGCGTCGCTCAATTCTCATCAAGGTTGACCCAAAGATTGTAGAACCTCTGAGGTAGGGGCCATGAAACAAGGGGGCCTGTTTGGTGAACCCTTTATCAAAAAACTTGGGAATTTTTTTGTCACATTTAATTCCCTTGACAAGGTAAAGGCCTCGATCAAAAGAATATTCACCCCTAAGGTTTTCTCAGTGGGCAGTCGTGGTATAGGACACTTGACCAGCTGTTTTGCACCCAATCCCCTCCAGATAGGCCAAGGCTCTGGCTGCAGCCAATGGAGGATCAGTCGAGGTTTGGAGCCCCCCCTACCCTGGTGGATTCCAGAGATATTGCGGTGCCAGAGGAGGTGGGTGGAGACAAGCCCAAGATGTTAACCAAGTGTAGGAAGGTGGATATCTGACTATGGTTACCCCCAAATTTTTGCCTAGTGTCTAGCTGGTTTTTCGACTTAGTTGGCCTGAGATCCTGCCATTCAGGCTCTCAGGCTATCTGCTCTCTCTGTAAAATGGACTCCATGTACCCTAGGTACATACCCAATTGGTTGGATCACCCTGTCAGCCCCTGTACCAGTGTACACTAGGTACCCAGGGCATTGGTGTATCCAAGGCCTGCCAGGGGCTGAAGCATGTATTATGCCACCCCAGGCTTGGCCTAACAATCTGACACAACTGGCTGATCACTCAGCTGGGGTAAGTTGGTGTAATCACCTCTTACTTAGGTGTAGTATACCTATACCTAAACTTAAATGGGACACCTGGTAACCTATAAGTCACTCCTATGGCAGGCCTTAACAATCCTGAAGGCAGAGTGCTTGGTTCCATGTGAGATGGTGCTCTGGCATGAGCTGAGCCTGTCTGCAGTGGTCGGAACAACTTCCTTCTACTGTTTCCAGATATCGTCATACCATATACTCTTAAGTGCATTATGAACCTCGCGGTTAAATGCTATCTTTGGTTTGGCTTTATCAAAACATGTCGAGTAAGGTGTCATACGAATTGGAATACTAACCCCTCGCCAATTCTGGCGACGGGGTTAGCATTCCACCCTTCTAGAGGGACACGACATGTACAGTACCTGAAACCCGGGTAAAATCAGACATAGCCTCAGCTCCACAAAATGGATGCTGCCACCACAGACACAAGTCTGCCCTCCCGCTGCTGGGAGTCCTTCCAGCTTGGGAGGTGTGGACAAAGGGTTTCCTGCCAGGGGAGGTGCGTGCACCACCCCAGACAGGATTTTGTGTATTGGTCAGGTAGGGCTTGAAAGAAACCAGACATGCCTGTGGCTCACAAGGAGCCTCGGTGCATATGCCAGTTCAAACCGGTCCTGGGGCACACCAGTCCCGGGCCTGGGGCGAGCTGGACAAAGGATTGGGGGTGTAACCACCCCCCTTCCTGGTCCCACCCATAGGGAGGGACCTAGCAGGTAGTCCGGCCCCTAGAATCCGCTTAAAGGTAGGAGCTGTGTCCTAAGACTTCAGACATCCTGGAATCAACTTGAAACTAAGAAGAAGACGGGAACTTCGACATTCTGCTGCACAGAAGACTGAAGAAAATCTCCCCTGTGGTCAGGGAGTGACCACCTTGCTAACGCAAGCACCATCCAGCGAATCACCGTCTGCTTTGCCGCCGCCTCCCGCCGGAGCCCGAGCCCAGAGACTGACAAGATCTGGACCTCCAGACCTCTCACCGCCCGATCCACAGTCCCTGAAAAGAGGAGACCCGTGGAGGCACCGAGACACGTGGAGCCAGCCATCTTGGAACGACTACGACAAGCTGACCAGTGCAACAACCGAGGCTCCCTCCAAGTTGTGCTTTGGGTCCTGAGAAGCCCAACCCTCGAGCAGCATCTGCACCAAAGGTGAGCCCTCCAGCATCTCCACGATCTGCGTGGGGCCCTTCTGCATTTTGCCACTCGACGCGCCTAACCGGTTGCTGGCCCGCTGGCTAGTGGCCATCTTGGCGACGAAATCTACGACAAACACCGCTGGTCTGGTTGCTCCAGACTGGCCCTTGCTCCCCTCCAAAGGAGCAATCCCTCTGACCTTGCTGGTCAGAACCAACAGCTGATTTCCGAATCCTCCTGCAATTGCTTTTGCCAAGGCTTGTTTGCTTCGATCAAGTCGCCGACACCGCCGACAGCGAGAGCCTGCGTGGGACAGCTCGTGAGCCGACTCCTGGACGTCGTCGACCTTCAGGGACCACGTGGCTGCGGAGACAAGCTACCCCTCATCACCTGTTTGCACCCGACATCGCCTGGTACCCACCTGGTGCCACGCTGGTCACTGGCTAGTGACTGTGAACACTGTCCCCTCTGCTTACAGGTCTTCAACATCTCCGATCCACTCTTGGATCCACTGCATCTCTCCCGGACCGACCGCCTGCAGCATCTTTGTCTTCAAGCCCCACGGAACAGATAGAAGCAACCCGACGCACTTCGAGGCCTATGCACCCGCTTCCTGTGGGTGAGGTAAAGCTGGCACACCTGTGCCCAAGTGTAGTATTACATCTCTAGTGCCTGTGTTCCAAATCTTGAGTTCCTAGTCCATCCGGAAGATCCTCTTTGCAGTAACTTTGTACTTTTTACGCACCCATTGAAACCTATGGGAGCACGCGTGTGACTATTTGCTCTGCACACGCCACCCGTGGACCTCCTGGTCACTAACTGACGTTAGCTCCTTGTAGGCCCAGCGATTCTAGAGGCCTTAGGCCTTTTCCCTTTTCTGTTCGTGGTACTTATACCACTATTTTAGTATATGGTTTGAGTGGCCACCAGGGCCTATCCATATAACGTGCAACTTCTGTGTATTCTGTAATAATCTTGTTTGACGATTTGTGCTCCTGTGCTCATAAAGAGACTAGGGGTTACTTTGAGAAATAAATACATATATATTTTGAATATATATCTGTGTGGTGTCCTTTCATTGGTATAAAAGGGGGTTGCATTTGGTAAAACAGCTGGCTTAACACGCTTCACGAGTTTAGCCTCAAAGACTGCTTAGCCTACGCTACCACTAGGGCAGCTAGTCCGAAAAGGTTGACTTACAACCACACCATAAGGGTTGCTTGGCATGGTACAAGGTGATCACTTTAACTAGTGAGCATCATATACCAGGCCAACTTCTCACATTGGTGAGCAGCGGTTGGATTTGAGCTTGCTGTGTTTTACCATTGTAATCTCTTGGTTACCAATTGAAAGATCACATAGGTACCTGTAGGTACATATAAAACAAGATTAGATATACTTAAGTTCTACTGAACTTAGTTGTTGTAGAGCAAAGGGAGTAGCACACCCTGACTACAACTACTAGATAGGTTTAGTAGGTAAACCCAAGTGTAGGTAGATTGCAACACATCCACCCACACTTAAGAGCAATGGCCGGGGCAGAGGGGTCCACTGTACCCATCTCTGTTGAGAGTGACCCCCAGAGGGCACCATCCAGCTTTGCTACCCTTAATCAGAATGAGCTCAGGCATTTGGCAACTCTTAGAGGCCTTAAACAGCCCAAGAACCCAAACTCTGCTGAGCTCAGAGAGCTCTTACAGAATGATGAGAATCAGAGAGCACTCAAGAAAGCTTCCCAGTTAGCCCCCTTAGGGACAGGAACAGGAGGCCCCCCTTCTGAAGGTGCCACTGAAGTACCCCTTCCCAATAGTCACCCCTTAGATGGGATGCCTACCACAGAGGATGAGAGTGAAAAGGATACTGACAGTAGTGAGGATGAAGGGAGAACTAGCCCAGTGCCAAGTATTATACTTGGCCCAGCTAAACCAAGGCTATTGGGGACTGACAGTGGGTTCAACCCACTGGATCTCCCCAGTGGACTTAACACAGGGCTTGGAAGGCAAAGGAATCGCTCAGGTGACTCCAATGCTTCCCATGGCTCTAGAGGCTCTCAAGGTCACTCCAGGAGAAGGATGACCACCCCTCAGAGGAGGGAACATGAGGCCAAGATGCAAGAGGCTCAGCTGAGGATCAGGAAGCAGGAGCTAGAAGTAGCCCTGATGGAAGAGAAACTTAGCAAGGCTAGACAGCATAAAGAGAGTGGGTCTATACCCACTGGTGGCAGCATTGTCCCTAAGGACAAAGATAGGGTCTTTGATAATAGGAACCTGTCTAAGGTTGTGCCCCCCTACAAAAGTGGGGATGATATCCACAAATGGATAACTGCTCTTGAGAGAGCCTGCAAAGTACAGCAGGTTCCTGAAGACCAGTGGGCAGCAATCCTCTGGCTCTCCTTTGAAGGAAGAGGCAGAGACAGACTCCTCACTGTTAGGGAGGAGGATGTCAGAAACTACAGAGTCCTGAAGAGTGTCCTAGTTGATGGGTTAGGCTTAACCACTGAACAGTACAGGTTAATGTTCAGAGACACCCAGAAGACACAGACTCAGGACTGGTCTGAATATGTTGAATGTGCCACTAAGGCTTTGGAGGGTTGGTTGCTGGGAAGTAAGGTATCTGATTATACAGGATTGTACAATTTGATGATGAGAGAACAGATTTTAAGTAACTGTCAAAACCAGCTCCTCCATCAACACCTGGTAGACTCAGATTTGACCTCTCCCCAAGAATTGGGAAAGAGGGCAGATAAATGGGTCAGGACCAGGATCAGGCCTAAGAATCAGGGTGGTGACCAAAAGAAAGATACCACCAAACCTCAAGAGAAGGGTGGGGATAAAGCAAAAGAGAAATCTTCCTCAGGGCCCCAAAACTCCACACAGGGTGGTGGGTCCCAAGCTCCCTCCTCTACCACAGCTAAAAAGCCCTACTGCCATGAGTGTAAAACTCCTGGGCATTGGAAAACTGACAGCGGTTGCCCAAGGGCTAAAAACAAAACTGTTCCTCCAATTACTCCTGTCACACCACCTATTACTGTCAGCAGTAATCCCCCAGGTGGTGGGAGTGCCCCCAGAAATCTGGGTGGGTTTACTTGGGGAACACAGGGGGACCCTGGCTTAGCCAATTCCCCTACAGCAACCACTCTTGTCTGTGATGGTGGCATGGGGTTTGCCAACTTCACTGCCTGTCCCAACACTTTGGGTAGGTACAGACAGGAGCCCTACATCAATGGTACAAAAGCTGAGGCCTACAGAGACACTGGGGCTAGCATCACAATGGTGGCCCATTGGCTAGTTCCCTCTGAGCAGCTTTTGCCCGGTTTCTCCTACCAGGTGACTAACATTGATGGCAAACAGAACAGTCATCCCATGGCAGAGGTATGTCTCAGCTGGGGAGGGGTCACTGGCCCTAAAAGGGTAGCAGTGTCCCCAACCTTGCCTGTAGACTGCTTACTGGGGAATGACTTAGAACTCTCAGCTTGGGCTGGAGTTGAACAAGACACCCATTCTAAAATGGTAGGCCTTTCACAAAAGGGTAGGGGGGTTGTGCCATTCACAACCCCTGTCCAAATAGATTTCCTCCCTGAAAAGGTTGGAAGGGCAGTGGTAGCCACAGCCCAGGCACAGACAGACTTCCCTGTAGGGACTGGCAGAGCTGTGACAGTCACAGCTCAAACACAAACTGAGTGCCCCCCTGAAAAGGTTGGCAAGGCTGTAATGGTCTCAGCCTATACTCAGACTGACATAGGTGTAGTGAAGCCTGAAACAATGGATCACTCCACACAAACTGAGAGTAGTGGGGAGGAAGAAAAGTCTCCCTCTCCCCAGACATTAGGAAAAGGTCAGCCTCCTCAGGGATCTGACCTCACCCCTTGTGAAGGAACTGCCCCAGAGGTAGCCAGGCCTGGCCTGGCAGAGCCTCTGATGTCAGTGGCCCCTTCCAAGGTGGGATCCAGTCTGGTGCAGGTAGCCTGCCTCTCTCTACCCTGCCTCAGTCAGCCCAGGGCTGCAGAGGTCAGGGAGGCCAGTGGACCCCCAGAGGGCCCCTGTCCACAAGAACCCCCCCATCAAAAGAATGAGGATTGCCTGGCTAGTAGCCCTAGTCAGGTGATGGGTAAAAACATTCCTGAGGGATCTCCTTTACAGGTAGTTAGGGACCTCCCCCAGGGGGATTCTGTTGGGCACAGGCAAACATGGGACCTTAGGGCCCCAAACCTGACCTGTCCCTCCAGTAAGCCCACAAAAGGGACCCAGCCTCCAGCTTTAGGTAGCCAGAGGCTGACCCTGAGAGCACAGTGCAACTCAGTTAAAGAAAGAAAGGCATCCATGGTGGAGGATGATTGGAGGAAGCTGAGGCCTCACTTTGAGGACACTCACTTCAGTACTCCATCTCAACACCAGCCTTTTACTTTGCCAAGACACACCACAGGTAGAGATTCCCTATGGTGGAGACCCTCTGATACCCTTAGGGTGAGGGATTGCTTAGTGGACCATGAGACAGGGGGTAACCATGCCAGTGCTGGTTCCTCCTTATATGGCCACTTGGGCAATATAGGCTTACCTGGTCAAGGTCAGCCTTATCTCCCTTCGTTTGGGGGGGGGTTGTGTAGGAAGGTGGATATCTGACTATGGTTACCCCCAAATTTTTGCCTAGTGTCTAGCTGGTTTTTCGACTTAGTTGGCCTGAGATCCTGCCATTCAGGCTCTCAGGCTATCTGCTCTCTCTGTAAAATGAACTCCATGTACCCTTAGTTGGCCTGAGATCCTGCCATTCAGGCTCTCAGGCTATCTGCTCTCTCTGTAAAATGAACTCCATGTACCCTAGGTACATACCCAATTGGTTGGATCACCCTGTCAGCCCCTGTACCAGTGTACACTAGGTACCCAGGGCATTGGTGTATCCAAGGCCTGCCAGGGGCTGAAGCATGTATTATGCCACCCCAGGCTTGGCCTAACAATCTGACACAACTGGCTGATCACTCAGCTGGGGTAAGTTGGTGTAATCACCTCTTACTTAGGTGTAGTATACCTATACCTAAACTTAAATGGGACACCTGGTAACCTATAAGTCACTCCTATGGCAGGCCTTAACAATCCTGAAGGCAGAGTGCTTGGTTCCATGTGAGATGGTGCTCTGGCATGAGCTGAGCCTGTCTGCAGTGGTCGGAACAACTTCCTTCTACTGTTTCCAGATATCGTCATACCATATACTCTTAAGTGCATTATGAACCTCGCGGTTAAATGCTATCTTTGGTTTGGCTTTATCAAAACATGTCGAGTAAGGTGTCATACGAATTGGAATACTAACCCCTCGCCAATTCTGGCGACGGGGTTAGCATTCCACCCTTCTAGAGGGACACGACATGTACAGTACCTGAAACCCGGGTAAAATCAGACATAGCCTCAGCTCCACAAAATGGATGCTGCCACCACAGACACAAGTCTGCCCTCCTGCTGCTGGGAGTCCTTCCAGCTTGGGAGGTGTGGACAAAGGGTTTCCTGCCAGGGGAGGTGCGTGCACCACCCCAGACAGGATTTTGTGTATTGGTCAGGTAGGGCTTGAAAGAAACCAGACATGCCTGTGGCTCACAAGGAGCCTCGGTGCATATGCCAGTTCAAACCGGTCCTGGGGCACACCAGTCCCGGGCCTGGGGCGAGCTGGACAAAGGATTGGGGGTGTAACCACCCCCCTTCCTGGTCCCACCCATAGGGAGGGACCTAGCAGGTAGTCCGGCCCCTAGAATCCGAATAAAGGTAGGAGCTGTGTCCTAAGACTTCAGACATCCTGGAATCAACTTGAAACTAAGAAGAAGACGGGAACTTCGACATTCTGCTGCACAGAAGACTGAAGAAAATCTCCCCTGTGGTCAGGGAGTGACCACCTTGCTAACGCAAGCACCATCCAGCGAATCACCGTCTGCTTTGCCGCCGCCTCCCGCCGGAGCCCGAGCCCAGAGACTGACAAGATCTGGACCTCCAGACCTCTCACCGCCCGATCCACAGTCCCTGAAAAGAGGAGACCCGTGGAGGCACCGAGACACGTGGAGCCAGCCATCTTGGAACGACTACGACAAGCTGACCAGTGCAACAACCGAGGCTCCCTCCAAGTTGTGCTTTGGGTCCTGAGAAGCCCAACCCTCGAGCAGCATCTGCACCAAAGGTGAGCCCTCCAGCATCTCCACGATCTGCGTGGGGCCCTTCTGCATTTTGCCACTCGACGCGCCTAACCGGTTGCTGGCCCGCTGGCTAGTGGCCATCTTGGCGACGAAATCTACGACAAACACCGCTGGTCTGGTTGCTCCAGACTGGCCCTTGCTCCCCTCCAAAGGAGCAATCCCTCTGACCTTGCTGGTCAGAACCAACAGCTGATTTCCGAATCCTCCTGCAATTGCTTTTGCCAAGGCTTGTTTGCTTCGATCAAGTCGCCGACACCGCCGACAGCGAGAGCCTGCGTGGGACAGCTCGTGAGCCGACTCCTGGACGTCGTCGACCTTCAGGGACCACGTGGCTGCGGAGACAAGCTACCCCTCATCACCTGTTTGCACCCGACATCGCCTGGTACCCACCTGGTGCCACGCTGGTCACTGGCTAGTGACTGTGAACACTGTCCCCTCTGCTTACAGGTCTTCAACATCTCCGATCCACTCTTGGATCCACTGCATCTCTCCCGGACCGACCGCCTGCAGCATCTTTGTCTTCAAGCCCCACGGAACAGATAGAAGCAACCCGACGCACTTCGAGGCCTATGCACCCGCTTCCTGTGGGTGAGGTAAAGCTGGCACACCTGTGCCCAAGTGTAGTATTACATCTCTAGTGCCTGTGTTCCAAATCTTGAGTTCCTAGTCCATCCGGAAGATCCTCTTTGCAGTAACTTTGTACTTTTTACGCACCCATTGAAACCTATGGGAGCACGCGTGTGACTATTTGCTCTGCACACGCCACCCGTGGACCTCCTGGTCACTAACTGACGTTAGCTCCTTGTAGGCCCAGCGATTCTAGAGGCCTTAGGCCTTTTCCCTTTTCTGTTCGTGGTACTTATACCACTATTTTAGTATATGGTTTGAGTGGCCACCAGGGCCTATCCATATAACGTGCAACTTCTGTGTATTCTGTAATAATCTTGTTTGACGATTTGTGCTCCTGTGCTCATAAAGAGACTAGGGGTTACTTTGAGAAATAAATACATATATATTTTGAATATATATCTGTGTGGTGTCCTTTCATTGGTATAAAAGGGGGTTGCATTTGGTAAAACAGCTGGCTTAACACGCTTCACGAGTTTAGCCTCAAAGACTGCTTAGCCTACGCTACCACTAGGGCAGCTAGTCCGAAAAGGTTGACTTACAACCACACCATAAGGGTTGCTTGGCATGGTACAAGGTGATCACTTTAACTAGTGAGCATCATATACCAGGCCAACTTCTCACACCAAGGAAATACTTCTCCCCAACTAAAAGTGGGATGGAGACTGGCACTTTTCCACAACTGGCGAACTCAGACTTCAGATGCCTGGGTTCTCCATATCGTGCAAGAGTTCCACATAGATTTACTCCAGACTTAATTTCAACCCCTACAGGCTGCAGCCACTCTCCTCCAAAAAAAGGGGCAGCCCTTATAGAAATGAGGGATCATCAGCTGTTGGAAAAAAGAGCCATCATTCCTACAGACATCTACCTGAACGCGTTTGTGAGCAAACTCTTGTTGGTGTAGAGAGATATGGACTATAACTTTTGATAAAAACATTGTCATTCTTAACTTCCCAGACTCAAAGTGCAAATCTTCTAAGTTTTTTCTTAATCACCTTGTACTACACATACCCAACCGATTTCTAAAATAAAATTTAAAAAAGTCAATTTTCTTCACACAGGGAGAGCGAGAGAAGACCGGCCTAGTTCTGTTCTCCGAACATAATATCCATACACAAAGAACAAACAGTTAACAAAGAGAAGAGGAAAACCTCTTAGAAGTCCTACTGGAAAATCCAAAGATTTTGAGCAGACGCCTCACAGATAAATAGTGGCATGATTCATCATCGGCACCTATCCACACCCTGGTATGGTAGTACCACCAAGGAGGACTCAACCTTGAATGGGAGTTCTTATACAAGGTAGCTTTCTGGATAAAACAGGGATCCAGTTGAAAAAAGTCTTCCAAATGCCTTGGGGTATGCCCAAAAAGAATTACCATTTATTAACTGGGTTCCAAGGGCATATTTAAAAACAACAACAGAATTCAAATCGAGCATAATTTTCTCAATCACCCCAGATTTATTTCAACCTTCTTCGGGCCACCCACAGAGCCCATGTGGGCCTAGGGCCTTCTTCAGGGCTGCGTATGTGTGTCCCTGCTTTTCACTACATGTGTTCCATGCACTTGAATGAGGCGCAAGGCTTGCACCTGAATATAGGCTCTTCCATTTTCAGAGGTATCTATGTATAGGGAAAGAAAAACACATTTCTAAACAATAAGTGCAGTAGGTTAGTATCTAAAGTGGATTACTGTGGAGTCCCAGTTGTGTATTTCACAGGGGCTACTATCAACTACCTACTGGTAATCATATTATTTGTTATACACTAGATACACTATAACCTCATTCTCACCACCTTAATCTTTAAAAAAAAAAAAACAGCTCTTAGATTTTAGAAAGCTTCATAACTGATGAAAGGCGTGAAGCACTGCCAAAATAAATCTTGCACAGAATATATGAAAACACCGGCTAAACCACTGTATTTTCAATGTAGTATGTGCTCAAAAGCATGCATAGTGTCATTCTCGATCTGAACCACACGCATGCTTGTATGTGCACCACATCAACTGTGATTTGTGTTCTCCAGACATTCATACTGGTTACCCTGTTTGGTCTTGTTTCAAGGGTCATGCGTGTCCGACGGGAGAACAATACTGTAGTCACATACTTGTACACAAAACATGTACAGCAGTAATGTTAATTTCAAACAGCTATTGTTAGTATACTTGATCAAACTAGCCCAATTGGGCTATTTAGCCCAAGCGTTTGTTTAACTGCGCAATATCAAAAATCTGCCCATTTGAGTATCATGGACTTCCCCGGTAACCTGCCTGCACCGGTTGAGTGGGAGGCATTTATTTTGCCGAGTAAAAATTGACATTGTAAAGACCTCTTTAGGTCTAATGAACCCAGTGATTGTTGTCTTAATATATTGGTATTGAAGGAAGATGCGTTATTACTTGCATTGTAAAGCTCACGCCAAAAGTACTGCTGGCAAATGATAAACACCGACAGGACAGTCGTTCCTAGGGCTCTGAGGTGTCTCTGCGACCAGTACGAGGAGCCTCACGAAGTTACAACCTTGTGTTGTGTAAGGTTACCGGTAAGCCATTTACGGTTAACAAATGCATGACTCATTTATTTTAAAGCTCCTGCCAAGGCTATTTCTGGCAATTGATACATACCAGCAGGCCAGTCGATACTAAGGATCAGAAGGGTCTGTGCAATTAGCGTGAGGAGACACGTGAATTTACAGCCTTGTATTATGTAAAGTTATCGACAAGCCATTTCCGGTTAACAAATTCATGACTCGTGGTCTTAAAGATATGTAAAAGTCGAGCGAATGAGTTTTTCAAAGCTCCTACCAAAACAATTGTTTTGGTCAGTGCAACATTCTTGGTTATTAAAAAGGTGGGAGTTATGTCATCATCCCTGTTGGACTCTCCCAGGGAGGGCCATTTGTATGCACGACTCCAGGCATTCTATTCAGTTTTTACACCTGGATGCGCTGCTCAGACCGCCGAACAACATTCTGTTCATGCCCGGCCATCTTTAAAGGAAATTGGACCGCGGGAGAGAAACACTGAGGGTGACTCCTTCCTGTGCACGGTCTCTCAAACTTCGGGAACTTTATTCTGCGCAGTGCTCGGTTCAGTTTGAAGGTGTGTGAGCGCCTAAAATGACAACCCCCACTTATTCAATAACCAAGAACATTGCCCCAAGCCCTCCTCGTACTTTTTTGCCTGTTCAACTTAAAAGGACATTGCATGCTTGGTGTGAGCTTTGAAACTCATTTGCTCAACTTTTACCTATCTTTAAGACCACGAGTCATGCATTTGTTAACCATAAATGGCTTGTCGGTAACTTTACATAACACAAGGCTGTAACTTCAGGAGGCTCCTCGCGCTTGTCACAGAGACCCTTCTGTACCTTAGGAATAAATGGCCTGTTGGTATTTGTCAACTGCCAACAATAGGCTTGGGAGGAGCTTTAAAATGCACAAGTCATGCATTTGTTAATTGTAAATGGCTTGTTGGTAACCTTAAGCACCACACGGCTGTAACTTCACGAAGCTCCTCGCACTGGTCGCAGAGACCCTTCTGAGCCTTAGGAATGACTGGTCTGCCAGTGTTTATCATTTGCTAACAGTACCCTTGGCAGGAGCTTTTTTATTTTTTTTATTCTTTTTATTAAATACAGTAAATCAATTACAGTTAAGGCAGGAGCTTTAAAAACAAATCTTCCTTTATTACCAATATATTAAGACAACAAACAGAGTGCATTAGATCTACAGAGGTCTTTATAATGTTAGTTTTACACAGCAAAATAAATGCCTCACACACAACCTATGCAGGCAGGTTATTGGAGAAAACCACAATACACAAATGGGGAGATTTTTTATATTGGGCAGTTTAACAAACGCTTAGGACAATTAGGCCTGATCAAGTATACTAACAATAGCTGTTCACAATTAAATTTACTACCTACCGTACACGTTTTCACTACAACTGTGTGACTACAGGATGGTTCCCCCTGCCAGACACACGTGACCCTTGAAACAAGACCAAACAGGGTAAGTAGTAGGACTGACAGGAGAACAGAAATCACAATTAATATGGTGCACATACATGCATGTGGTTCAGATCAAGAATGATGCTAATCATGCTCTTGATCACGCACTACATTAAAAATACAGTGGTTTAGCCATTGTTTTAGTTCATTTCGTGCAAAATGTACTTTGGCAATGCTTCGTGCCCTTGATTGGTTATGAAGCTTTTGAAAAACTAAGAACGGTTATTTTTTTTTTTTTTAAAGATTAAAGGGGTGAGAATGAGGAGATTGTCTCTACTGCGTAACAAATAATGATTACCAGAAGGTAATTGATAGTAGTTCTCGTGAAATACACGATTGGAAACCCATAGGAATCTGCATTAGATACTAACCTATTGCACTTCTTTTTTTAGAAATACTATGTTTTTCTTTCCCTATACGGAGGCATCTCTGAAAATAGAAGGGCTCATATTCAGGTGCAAGCCTTATGCTTCCTTGATGTGTATGGAAAGCATGTAGAGAAAAGCAGGGTGACGATTACCTTAAACTTTTCCTCATCTTCCTTGTTTTGTTTCTTCATTTCTGTTCTTTTGGTGATGTTTTCGTCTGTTGTCTCGTGTGGAATTTTAGCTTTTCTCTGCTTTTCTGCTGTGTTGCTTTTCTCTGTGTCTTCCACATCCTGTAGTTCTTAGTTTTGTTGGTTCATTCCTATTTTGCCTTCTTACATTCCTGTTCTGGCCAGTGGGTATGTGGGGCCGTTATTTGTTGTTCTTTTTCTTCTCTTCCTTGACGTCGTTACTTTTTTCGACTTTTCTGTTTATAGAAGGGAGGATGGTTTCTCTGTCTGTTTTCCTTCTCGGTTTCTCGATTGCACTCTTGTTGCTCTTCTTTCGATGGTTTAACGGTTCCGTTTCCTCTGTGTCTCTTCTTTCTCCGCTCTTTTCTCTTATTCTCTCATTTTTTTTTTTTTATTAAGAAGAAAGGGGGATATGTTGTACCTTGACTCCCATGTTATGCTTGCTCTCTCTGGAATCTTGATGTGATGTCACCTTACAGAATGTTGGGAGTCAAATAGTCACAGTTGGCAGGGCTGGGCAGCATGCTGGCTGCTCCTGGTGGGGTCTTGATTGAGTCTGTTGTACCATCTTGAATAAAACTACCTGAAACTCATCACTTGTACCTGACTCAATCACCACAGACACACATGGTCCGCCCTGAAGGTCCAAGACCCACATGAGCTCTGTACGAGGGCCAAAACATGTTGGCCTAAATCAGGAGCGATTGAGAAAATAATGCTCAATTAGAACCCTGTTCTGTTTTAAATATACCAGTGGTATCCTGTAAATAAAAAGTCATTCTTTTTGGGTATACCTCAAGCCATTTTTAAGACTTTTTCAACTGGATCCCTGCTTTATCCAGAAAGATATCTTATATAGGAACTCCCATTCATGGGTGAGTCCCTACGAGGGTGAGGATAGGCGCAGATGATGAAGCATGCCACTTTTTAGTGGATGAGGCGTCTACTCCAAAATCTTTGGATTTCCCAGTAGGACTTCTAAGTGGTTTCCCTGTTTTTTTGCTTAGATCGCCTGGTTACCCTTTGAGAATGAAAAAATAGGGAGTACAGTCTGCAGATAAATAGCAACAGTGAACAAGACCCGGTCATGTTCTTCTGTGCTGGATAAGTCCTGCAAAATTTCTAGCTGGACTTTACGAGTCGTCAACAGCAGATATGTTTAAATTACTTTTACCTTGGTACTGAATGCAATAGTTCCATAAATAGGTTAGGAAAGAATATAAAGCAACTATAATTCAGTATTTATACAAACATTGTCTAGTATATTAGACAGCTACATCAACTATTTGTTGAAAGCACTGCATGCTTTTACCTTTTAAACTGACGAGTGCTCGGATGGAAGAATCTGAAAAAATTGGAAAGAAGAAAACATTAAAGCGCACGTTTTACTTTGGCTCCATTTTATCCTGTGCTATTTTGCACTCAGATAACGTCAATGAACAGTTTGGCCAATAACTCATGATCCATATAACAGAGAGATTTAAATGACAGCATACTGGTAGTCTTAATGCACTTACTTATGGCAATTTTCATGTCTGTGGCATGTTGTGATGCAGTAAAAAAATAAAAAAAAATAAAAAAATAAAAAAAAGGTTTGCAACTTTTTTGTTTTCCCATATTGGCCAGTGCTCAGGAAAAATATGCCTTATATACAGGCTTATAATTACCGGACCATAAAAGAAAGAAATATAATTGTAAGTAAGGCATGTTGGAGATGTAATTCCACTTTTGTAAGCCAATTATGTGTGTGCCATGATGGGAAATTCTTGTCACATTTAAGCAGGTTTGTTTTTAAAGAGGAAAAACAATATTCTGAACATGTTAGGAAAAAACAGAAGATGAGGCCACCACGCGGACAGGCAAATATTTGCACTGTATCGGCACTAGAAAGCCTGCATGATCCACGTCAAATATTCAGATTTCATAAAATAATTTTACATACACCTGCTTGATTGGGCATAAACAAATGGAGTGGTAAAACAGACACAGGCACACAAAATTAATATTTAAAATTCCTCCTCCAAACAGCTTAATTAAACAAGCATTTGCAATGCAATAGGTCTTGCATTAGGAAAGTTTGAGCTATTGGAATTGCAAATGCCAAATTTTGTATTTATGTGTTGGTTTTGAAAAAAGCTAAATTAATAGCTTTGTCATTTACAATTCCAATAGTTTTAACTTACGCAAAATCTACTGATGCGTTTTAGAAACGCTTTGATCCTGTAGAACAAGTTACTTACCTTCGGTAACGATGTATCTGTAAGAAACATTAGTTAGTTAGATTCCTCACCTTAGAATATCCCCAGGCGTCAGACTGGATCCGGAAGATTTTTGTAGCAATACCCCTTGCGCGTTGCTAGGCGTCGTCTGCGGCTCCGCGTCAGTCGTTGGCGTCGTGCGCCGGAATGACGGAGTACTTAGACGCCGCCCTCGCGCGCTGACGTCAGTTCTTGTACATAGCTTTCCGCGCCAGGAACGCAGAGCCATGCAAGAAACCGACACTGGTGCCAAAAAATCTAGGGCCCTGAAAAGGATAGCCTTAACCCTAGATGTCGGTTCGCAGAACTGGGAGGATGGGTGGGTCGGTGAGGAATCTAACTAACTAATGTTTCTTACAGATACATCGTTACCGAAGGTAAGTAACTTGTTCATCTGAAAGAAACACGTTAGTTAGATTCCTCACCTTAGAATAGATACCCAAGCAATACCAACCCCGGTGGTGGGTCTGCGAACCAAGATCACACCAGAAAGTCCTGGAGGACAGAACAGCCAAAGAAGCCATCCCTCCGGACTTGGCTGTCTAGGCAATAGTGCCTGGCAAACGTGTGCAGCGAAGCCCACGTCGCCACCTGACAGATGTCCTGCAAAGGGACTCCCCGTCCCAAAGCAGTAGTAGCCGCCGTGGCCCGAGTAGAATGGGCTCGCAGCCCAACAGGAGGGTCCTTTTTTGCCAAGGAATAACAGATTTTTATACACAAAACGACCCACCGGGAGATGGTCCGTTTGTGCACAGCTTTTCCCTCCTTAGCACCCACGTAGCCAACAAAAAGCTGGTCGTCCACCCAGAACTGTTTCGTGCGGTCCAAATAAAAGGAGAGCGCACGTTTTGGGTCCAGACGGTGGAGCCGCTCTTCCTCTTTGGAAGGATGCGGAGGTGGAAAGAAGGTGAGCAAGGTGACAGATTGCCCAAGATGAAAGGGGGTCACCACTTTTGGTAGAAAGGAAGGACGAGGCCGAAGGACAACCTTGTCCGGATGAACAGATAGAAAAGGAGGCTTGGACGACAGAGCCTGGAGCTCACTCACCCGTCTAGCCGAGGTGATGGCTACCAGGAAAGCAGTCTTAAGAGTGAGAAGACGAAGAGGACAATTGTGAAGAGGCTCAAAGGGAGCGCACATCAGAAATGTAAAGACAAGATTCAAGTCCCACTGAGGCATTACGAAAGGGACAGGAGGGAACGGGTGAGTAATGCCTTTAAGAAAGCGGGACACTACAGGGGACTTGAAAAGAGAGGGCTGATCAGGAAGCCGTAAGAAGGCAGAGATGGCAGAAAGATAACCTTTCAAGGTGCCCAGGGCAGAGCCCTGCCGGGCCAAAGAAAGAGGAAAGAGGAGAACCTCAGAAAGAGGGGCGGAAAGGGGATCCACAGCCTTTGCTGTGCACCATGCCACAAATTTGTTCCACCGGCAGGCGTATACCGTCTTTGTGGAGGGACGCCTGGCTGCCAGAATGATATCACAGACTTCAGGAGGCAAGTCAAATGGCATCAACTGCCGCCGCTCAATCTCCACGCATGGAGGTGGAGGCTCGGGTGGAGGACCGTCCCCTGCTGCTGCGACAGAAGATCCTCCCGAAGGGGCAGACGTATCGGAGGATCGGTCAACATACGGAGTAGCTCGGGATACCAGTACCTTCGTGCCCAATCCGGAGCCACCAAGATGACTTGGGCCCGGTCGCGCCTGATCTTCTTCAGCACTCTGGGCAGAAGTGGTATAGGCGGAAAGGCGTACAACAGACTGCAACTCCACTCGCGACGAAAAGCGTCACCTAGCGAGTGCCGCCTTGGAAATTTCAACGCGCAGAACTGCTGACATTGCGCGTTCTCTTCGGTGGCGAATAGATCTAACCAAATGTTGGAAAGGCGTCCGCCGGAGGGGGGTTCGATACACGTCTTGCCCACCCTTTTGACCCACCTCTCCCAAGTAAGCCGAACCAGGCGCGCACACCCTGATCTGCACTGTGAACAGAGGGACACCACACGTATTCTCGGTAGGACGATAAGTTCTTTTATCGAGGATTTCAAGGGATCTTTATGACCCAAAAGGCAAATAGTACAGCAGTGGCACAACGTACCACAAATCAGTCGGGGGGAATGGGGGTAGCGGGACAGTCTTTCAAGATAGTGTCTCTGCGAAATACCCTGCGGAAGCTCACAATCCTCGAGCTGGAGGGTGTCGTGTCTCTGGGCGATCTCTTATCGAGTCGTCCTCAAGGGGAGCGCCGCGAGTCTCTCAGCAGGCACAGGTGGTCGGAGTTCAGGAGCCGCGATTCCGTCCGCAGGGCTCAGATGGTTCGATAGCTGGGGGGCCGCGAGTCGCTCAGCAGGCCCAGGTGACTTCAGCGTTTCAGGAGCCGCGACAGCGTCAGCAGGCTCAGATGGTTCCAGGTCTTCTCTGTCCTTGTTCCTCCGGCACCCCTTGTTATACTCCGCTGGTTCTTTGAAGTCCGGAGTGCTCGCAGAGGGGGGGCTGGGGTGACGGAGGGGGTTCGGCGGGATTTCCTGCCGCTCACTTCTTTGGTCTTTTCAGGTGGGTCTGGGAGGAACCCCAGACGCTCGGTAGGGGAGGCGCCTGCTCTCCAGGGGCCTGGTGGCCGATTGAGTCCTCCCGGGGAAGGCGACCCGAGGTGTGACTGGGCTGGCGCCTCTGGGTCTGGCTCAAGGGTTCCCGCTCCCTTGGTTGGGCATGCGTGGTAGGGTGTTGAGCCTGTCAGGTCTCTGGCCGGCCCGTGGATCGGGGGTGGCTGGGGCGGCCGGAGTCGGGGATGTCATGTCTTGAGGGTGGTTGCAGGTTGGCGGGATGATGGAGAGGGCAACGCCGTGAGGCCGGTCTCACACCAAGGCTCTCCCCACTGCTGAAAGAGACCTTGCGCCACCTCGGAGTTCAGACGCCATTCGTGATCCATCATGCATCGGCGGCTGAGTTTGTCTGCTCTGGCGCTCAGAGAGCCCGCCAGATGTTGAACCACCAGGGTGATGCCCTAGTGTTCCAGCCATGTCCAGAGGCGCAGAGCCTCCTCCTGACAAAGGGTCCATGACCCCACCCCGCCCTGTTTGTTGCAATACCACATGGCGGTGGTGTGGTCTGTGAACACCTGCACGACACTTCCCCGGACAGAGGGAAGGAAGGCTTTCAGTGCAAGTCGGATCGCTCTCAGCTCCAACAAGTTGATGTGGAGGCGAGACTCCGCCGGAGACCAGAGTCCTCTGATCTCCGCCTCTCCTACATGGCCACCCCATCCCAGGAGGGACGCATCCGTCACTACGACATGCTCCGGGAGGGGTAGGGAGAGGCCCTTGCCCGTGATCCAATCGCGGTCCGTGAGCCACCACTGCAACTGCTGTGCAGTGCCCTCCGAGATCAAGACATGGTCGGACAGGTTGCCGTGATGCTGGGCCCACTGAAACTTCAGGTCCCACTGCAGAGCCCGCATGCGCAGCCTGGCGTGATGCACTAGTAGGATGCAGGAGGCCATCAGCCCCAGAAGGCGCAACACTAGCCTGACCGAAACCCAGGATAGAGGCCGAAAGATGGGAATCAGGGCCTGTATATCCCAGACCCGCTGTTCCGGTGGATGGACCCGGAACTGCACCGAATCGAGAACCGCTCCGATGAAGAGGAGCTTCTGAGAGGGGCTAAGGTGTGACTTTGGCACATTGATGGAAAACCCCAGCAAATGCAGGAGATCCGCCGTAGTCTGGAGGTGGGAGACGACTGTCTGGGGCCAGCCCGCCTTCAACAGCCAGTCGTTGAGTTAGGGGATGACTGGAACCCCTGATCTGCGCAGATGAGCTGCGACCACCGCCATCACTTTCGTGAACACCCGAGGGGCACTGGTAAGGCCGAAGGGGAGCACGGTGAACTGAAAGTGCTCCTGACCCACCGTGAACCACAGGTAACGCCGGTGGGCCGGCAGGACGGGGATATGGAAATATGCGTCCTGCAAGTCCAACGCTACCATCCAGGGTCTAGAGCAGCTAGAACCTGAGCCAAAGTCAACATTTTGAACCGTTCCTTCCGGAGGAAGGCATTGACATTCCTGAGGTCCAAGATAGGGTGTAGGCCTCCTTTGCCCTTCATGGGAACCAGAAAGTAGTGGGAATAACAACCACGACCTACTTCTGGGCTCGGAACGCGCTCGATGGCCTCTTTGGCCAAGAGGGCCGAAACTTCCTCTCGCATAAGATTCAAATGATCCTCCGAGATACGGTGGTGCTGCGGTGGCATGGCTGGAGGGGTCGTCTCGAAGGGGAGGGAGTAGCCCCTTCAGACGATTTGCAGCACCCACCTGTCCGAAGTAATGGTATGCCAGTGGAGCAGGTGATGGCGAACCCGGCCTCCCACTGGCGAGGAATGGGCCTGAAAGCTTGGACTAGGCAGGCTTTGAGGCGGATGCTGCCGGGGTGGATGTGGACTGACCGCGTTGTCCTCCAGTACCGCCTCGGCGGAAACCGCGACCGCGTGCAGGCTGGTTCTGCGGCCGGTGGCTAGGCGGACGTGAGGTGGTGCCCCTTCCTTGGCCACGAAAGGAGCGAAAAGCAGAAGTTTGTGGCCGCGGGGCCGAGAGGCCCAAGGACTTGGCCGTAGCCCGGGAGTCCTTGAAGCGAGCCAGCGCACTGTCCGCTTTCTCACCAAAAAGGCGAGCGCCATCAAAAGGCATGTTCATGAGTGTGCTCTGGACATCCCCTGAAAAGGACGTGGACCGCAGCCAGGCGGGACGTCGAAGCGCCACCGCGGTAGAAATCGCCCTACCCAGCGAGTCCGTAGTGTCAAGTCTACATCGGATGGCATGGCGCGCTGCATCTCTCCCATCGGCCAGAGCCGAGGAAAGCCGTGCCCGGGCCTCCTCCGGGCACAGTGGCAGCACGTCCTCCACCGTATCCCAGAGAGTGGGAATAACGGTCCAAGAGACAGGCGGTGTTTAAAGACCGCAGGCCCAAACTGAGCGAGGAGAACAGCTTCTTACCGAACTGTTCCAGTCTCTTGGAATCCCGGTCCGGAGGAGCGGACGGGAAGGAGGATTGGGAGGTAGAGGCCTGGATATTCAGACTCTCGGGGGTGGGGTGTTGGGACAGAAAACTGGGTTCGCCCGGAGCAGGGCGGTGGCGCCTGGCAACGTTCCTAGCCACAGGAGGGACTGTGGAGGGCTTGGACCAGGTGCCCTGCAGAACGTCAGTGAGGGCCTCATTGAATTGCAGCAGAGGCTCAGTGGAGCATGCGGCAGACTGAAGCACCTCAGTGAGGATGTTAGTCCTCACAGCCACGGCAGGCAGCTCAAGCCCAAGGGCCGCAGCCGCCTTGCGCAGCACCACAGAAAAAGCTGCACCCTCCTCCGAAGCCACAGTCGGAGGAGAGATGAATCCAGTGTCCGGTGAGGTATCCAATCCACTGGCCTCCCCCAGTTCATCTGCCCAGTCCTGAGAAAGTTGCCCCTGAAGGGCCATAGGGTCCTCAGACCCCTCCTAGTCGCCCCCGTCATCCGATTCCTGGTAAACATCGACCGGAGTTGGGGGTGGTACCGGTGTCGGCGCCGGCGGAGGAGGCGTGACGAGGTCGACCGACGTCGACGGGGGCCCAGGCTCGGGCCCCTTGGGGACCTGCGGCGTCGGGGCCGGAGCCTCCAACGGCACCGGAGCCGCCGGCACGCAAGGTCACCCAGTCGAGTCCGCGGGGCCCGAAGGCACGCCAGCGGGCGTCGACGGCAGGGCCAGGCTCCTCATGGCCGAGAGGAAGGCACTGACCTCCGTTGGCGTCGTTTCAATCCCAGGGACCGGCGAGTATGGGGATTTGCGTGGCACCTGCGGCTCCAGCGGAGCCGCGGGGGTGGAACCACCCGGACCCTCGGCCGAGTCGCGTGAGGGGAGTCCGAAGAGCGGTGTCGCCTCTTGGACTTCTTAAAGCGCTTCGACTTACCCGAAGACTTCGAGCCAGACGAGCGACGATGTCGAGTGCGGCTCTGCGACCGATCCTTGGACCTCCTCTTGGACCGGGATCGAGAGGGGCGCGGAGCCGAGTGGCGAAGCTCGAGAAGCTTGCGGGACCGCTCCCGCCTAGCTTTCCAGGTCAGGGCCATACAATCGGAGCACGACGTCGTGGTCGAGGCCCAAGCAATACAGGGACCGGCAGTGATGATCGGTCACCGACATTAGTCGGTGACAGTCGTCGCAGGCCTTGAAACCAGGCATCCTACCGGCACCAGAGTCGAGAAGTGACCAAAAAAGTCGAAAAAGTTAGTCAAAAATTGACTAAAGGGGTAGCTCTCCCGGATCGGCGCTTACTGGCGCGGAAAAAAGAAGAACTGACGTCAGCGCGCGAGGGCGGCGTCTAAGTACTTCGACGACGTCATTCCGGCGCACGACGCCAACGACGGACGCGGAGCCGCAGACTATGCCTAGCGACACGCAAGGGGTATTGCTACAAAAATCTTCCGGATCCAGTCTGACGCCTGGGGATATTCTAAGGTGAGGAATCTAACTAACGTGTTTCTTTCAGCTACGATGTTTTTGTTAAAATTTAGAAAAGGCACCTACTGACATCGTACGAACTAGGGGGCAGTGTGTAAGAGGGCAGTGTGTGAGGGGGAGTTGTATGAGGGCACAGTGTGAGTGTGTAAGGGTGCGGGTTGTGTGTGTGTGCGGGGTGTAAGGGTGCAGTGTGTGTGTGACCTAAAATACTGTGAGTGGGTAATGTGTGAGAGCAGTGTATGTGGGGGCAGTGTGTCAAGGGGTCAGTGTGTGTGGTTTGTGTGAGAGGGGGGGGTGTGTGTAGTCTGTGTGAGAGGGGGCAGTGTGTGTGGTCTGTGTGAGGGGGCAGTGTGTGTTTGGTCTGTGTGAGGGGGCAGTGTGTGTTTGGTCTGTGTGAGGGGGCAGTGTGTGTGGTCTGTGTGAGGGGGCAGTGTGTGTGGTCCGTGTGGAGGGGTAAGTGTGAGTGGTATGTGTGAGGGGGCAGTGTTTGTGGTCTGTGTGAGAGGGGGGCAGTGTGAACTTTGTTCATTTGTTAAATAAAGTTAAACAATAATGCTAATTTAAGCACAAAACACCTAGCACCAATAGACATTAACCGATGAAAAACCCCAAAAAACTACTGATGCGTTTTAGAAACGCTTTGATCCTGTAACATTTGTGTTTTTGTTAAAATTTAGAAAAGGCACCTACTGACATGGTACGAACTAGGGGGCAGTGTGTAAGAGGGTAGTGTGTGAGGGGAATTGTATGAGGGCACAGTGAGTGTGTAAGGGTGCGGGCTGTGTGTGTGTGCGGGGTGTAAGGGTGCAGTGTGTCTGACCTAAAGTACTGTGAGTGGGTAATGTGTGAGAGCAATGTATGTGGGGGCAGTGTGTCAAGGGGTCAGTGTGTGAGGAGGGGTCAGTGTGTGTGGTTTGTGTGAGGGGGTCAGTGTGTGTAGTCTGTGTGAGAGGGGGGCAGTGTGTGTAGTCTGTGTGAGAGGGGGGCAGTGTGTGTAGTCTGTGTGAGAGGGGGGCAGTGTGTGTAGTCTGTGTGAGAGGGGGGCAGTGTGTGTAGTCTGTGTGAGAGGGGGGCAGTGTGTGTGGTCTGTGTGAGGGGAGCAGTGTGTGGTCTGTGTGAGGGGGGGCAGTGTGTGGTCTGTGTGAGGGGGGCAGTGTGTGGTCTGTGTGAGGGGGGCAGTGTGTGGTCTGTGTGAGGGGGGCAGTGTGTGGTCTGTGTGAGGGGGGCAGTGTGTGGTCTGTGTGAGGGGGGCAGTGTGTGTAGTCTGTGTGAGGGGGCAGTGTGTGTAGTCTGTGTGAGGGGGCAGTGTGTGTAGTCTGTGTGGAGGGGTAAGTGTGAGTTGTCTGTGTGAAGGGGTAAGTGTGAGTGGTATGTGTGAAGGGGTAAGTGTGAGTGGTATGTGTGAAGGGGTAAGTGTGAGTGGTATGTGTGAGTGGGGCAGTGTTTGTAGTCTGTGTGAGAGGGGGGCAGTGTGTGTGGTCTCTGTGAGGGGGCATTGTGTGTGGTCTAATGTGTGTAGGGCATTGTGTGAGGCAAAACAGAAAAAAAGGATAAAAGTGCTGTTTGTAGAGAGAGTGATTTTTTGTTTGTTTTGCATGAGAAAGTAAGCAGGAAAATCAGACAAAAGCATACGTGTTTGGATGTGTAAAGCAGAACACAGAGGCTGGAAACTATTGAAGACAAGGGCAGACAGCAAAACACAGAGGCGAGACAGGATAAAAGTGATGTTTGTGGAGAGAGTGATTTTTTTTTCCCGCATAAGAATGTAAGAAGGAAAGGAAACAATGAACGTGTTTGGGTGCGTAAAGTTAAATAATAAAAACATTCAAAGTAAATAAATATAATAGACGCATGCAAAACTCATGGGCACAAGGTGAAGTAGTCAGTCGCACAAAGCCGAAAATCAGAAAAAGATGCGAGAAAGAAAAGTCAGAGGGGAACTACATTGAAGAGGAGAGACGCATGGGCAGTTAAAAAAAAAAAAAAAAAACTCAAAGTAAATAAATATAATAGACGCATGCAAAAGTCATAGGCACGAGGTCAAGTAGTCAGTCACTCAAAGCCCCCCCAAAAAAATTGCAAGAATGAGAAGGCGGGGCGGAACTACACGGAAAGGGAGAGACGCGTGGGCAGAGAGGAGCCAGTGAGAACGCGCGGAGGAGATCAAAGAAAAGGCGTGCGACCATGGAGAGTGAGGGGGTGTGCAGCCTGGGGAGCTGAATGCGTGTGGCAACAGAGGGAGAGCGCGGCGCGTGCGCACAAAGTGTCTGGTAGAAAATGGAAGCTGTAAAGAATGTGCGTGATTGTGGCAGTTGTTGACAATGCGCGTGATTGTGTTCACATGAACTGTACACGATCCGCAGCTAGGTAGACTTGTCGGACTGCTTACTATAATCTCGCCCATCCATCCCTGCGGGATAGAATAGGCGAGACCTAAAAACGAATTCTGATTAGACCATCACTTTTCCTTCCCTACTTCTGCAGTTCCTCTCCACTCCCCCATGAAGAAGGCAAAATAGATACAAAGCTCTGTCAACCTCAACACTCCTCTCGTTAGGCAGGGATGTGAAATTCCTATAGCCCGACGACCAGGACATATTGTTTGGGGTCAAGTGCAACAGGTTTTCATGTGTATTTTGTCCTTGGGACAAGTAGGCCCAACCCCCTGCAGCACAAACCCTTTGGCTGCGAGTCTGCAGTACCACATTATGGATCAGGGAAGGGCACAGTCTGCAGTTAAGGTAATATTTTTGTCCATATATGAATGCTGTTCAAATTTGTATTTATGGTTCATTAATTGAAAGCCTTTATTATTAGGGTGAGCGCTCTAAGTAAATGTTGTAAGCGCCGACTGCACTACTGACAGTGGTTCCAGTATAAAAATGTGTACACACGTTTTCAAAGTATAGCAATATGAGGCTATGTATAATGCGCCCAGAATGCTCTCTGATTTGATGCAAATATTTGCAGAAGCTTGAAAGCATTATTGACGATTCTTTGCTTTCAAAATAGAATGTTCATAAAAAATGAAGCAGGAAAAAAACATTTAGCTAAACTACTGTAAAATTTCAGGCACCATTTCTTTGCAGCATCATTTAGTAACGTGTTTGATGCATGCTAGTATTTCTCAAAAATATTCATAATGGAAAATGAGTGTAAACAGTTTCAATAAAATAATCGGGGGGGGGGGGTAAACAAGCATTGGCAAAGCCAATTGGTCTGAAATTGTTAGTTAGCTTTTTTGTTTTGTCAATGGGGGACTCGTTTTGGCGTGGTTTTTGTAAAACCTTATTGGTGTGGGAGCTGCCGGGCCCTCACCATTATAACAAACATTGGCAAAAGCAAAAATAATTTTTTATCTCAAAAAGCACACACTGCCACAGTAGTTACTGGCACTGAACAAAACTACTTTGCATGCCGATATGCTCTTTGTGCACGAGCAGAATGCTGACACTCACAGTGAAGCCAGACGATTCAGAGAATCACAGAATTTTAATAAAACACAAAAGGTCACGGTCAACGCCAGACCAAATTAGGGGCCCAATTATTAGAGAAAGTCTCAAAAGTGCACCCATGGTATATGTTCTTCATTAAGTGTAGCTATATGGCTTTCAAGAATTCCCACAAATTTACAGCAGTAGGACAAGAAATAGCACTCCTAGAAAATATTTGTAAACTGCATTTTAGCATGAGCAAATTTGCATGTGTAGATTTGCACATGCAAAAATCTGAGTATTTGCAAGTTCACTCTCCCTCCAACTACTTTTACCAAACTCTGAAAGAAGGTTTACATCTGCCATCGTCAGGAGTACATTTCCAACATTTCTCAGTGTGGGAAAAGATTAGAGAAGAGTTGTTGAAAAACCCTTAAAACATGCAAGTTAGTATGTTTGCACAGACTCAAACGGGCATTCTCACCCTGAAACTATTGCTTACCACTACCTTCAGCCCCAGTATCTAGATTTGCGGAAATGTGGCAACATAAGGGGATTGCAAGTATTCAAACACTACTATGGGATGAGCCCTGGCATAATCAGAGAAGCTATATCAGAGCTCTTATATAATGAAACTGCTGCCATAATTTGTCGTTACACTACATGGCACTAAAGGAACAAGTGGATTTTGTTACAGGACAAGTATGTTTCTGAAGAAACCTGCTCCGTCAACAAGTAGATATTTTATTAAATTCCACACCCGTTAGGTCTGCCCGAGTGCCACCCACATTAGTCTGCCTCCCTCTGGTCTGTTGAAACAGTGGTCATGCAAATACATCGCCTCGTTCCTTTTAAATAGTCAGACTTCAGCACAGTTAATAAATGGGTTTCAAATCCACTATTGGTGATGCTTCCAACTAAAACACCAAAGTTGTATAGCAAACAAGCATTGGCAAAGACAATAGTTCTCGCCTTTCAAAGAGCTATTGGTTTTACCAATGTGTTTTAGGCATGTTGTACACCAGCATGGCTAAAAGTCTGTGGTGTGGAAGAGTGTCGCGGCGTAGAGAGCCAGGGTGCAGCGGCGTAGAGTGGCTTAAGAGCGAAGGAACATGGACCATCATGGCTAAGGAGCGTAGATCAGAGGGGTGCAGAGCGACTACACTGGAGTGACTGGAATGGCAACAGAAGAGAGGGGACGAGGAGGATAGTGGGGGGACATGGGGGACGAGGAGGAGAGTGGGGAGGGGCGAGGAGGAGAGTGGGGAGGGGCGAGGAGGAGAGTGGGTTTAGGCTTCAATGCAATTTTAGGGAAGGAACATAGGCCCCGGGTACCTGATTAACAGGAGCCCAGGGCACACTCAGTCAAAGAACATCAGCAATTCAGCAGAAATTGGGGGCATACCATGCAAGAAAAAGAAGGCACTTTCTCACAAGGGTGGCCTAAAGAGAAGTGGCATAGAGTGTCCTAGTGGGAAAGAGTGGAATGTTGGAGCAGAGTGGCGTAAAGTGGTGTAGTATTGGGGGGGGGGGGGTATGAATGCCATGTAGTAGAGAGGCATAGAGTATAGTGTTGTACAGCGGAAGGGAGTAGTGTCAGAGTAGCCAGGCATAGAGTGGAGTATGCATTGTGTGGTAGTGCACTGCCATTACAGACAACACATGTTCAACTTAAATTATCATTACTTTATCACAGACAGTTTTAATGATAAAACTATACAGAGCACAAACAGGAATGTGTGGATATAGCATCACCAAGTCAGGGCTTGAAAAATCCTTAAAGTAGTACTAGTTCTTCAGGTCTAGTAACTTGAAAAATCTCCTCGATACAACTGTAACGTACTTGACTTCTGTCTCTGAAAGCCCAAAAATTTAATTAGATAATATTTAAAGGTATCTTTTTGCTCATTCAGTCCGTGAGCAATACAAAATGAATGTAAATTTTATTATCTAGTCACATTTGCTCCACTTTCAGAGACAGAGGTCGAAAGTCGGCTTGTCTTACTACTCGCTAGAAAGGGCAAGTAGGCCCTAAAATAGCTTGTCTGGAATAAATCTGTCTCGCCATAGTGAGCAGGCGAGTGGATTTTGAGAAACCTGCAAGTGTATTGATTTGTTTTGATCATATTAAAATAGGTTTACACCACACTTCAGAATTACAAAAATTGTGCTTCATTGTACTTTCCAAATTCTTTATATTATGAAATAGTTGCACTGTTCATGTACAGACATTTAAATTGTGTTCTACAAAAAATAACATCATACCGCCTTCCCTCTCACATGAGAACGCAGCAGGATTGTTACATAAATCCTCTCGCTTTGACGTCAGTAACAGAAAAGTAAACATCAATCTCCCTCACAAGACAAAGCCTGACTGTTGGAGGGAGGACCACCGGGGAGTCGGGGAGACTAGGCCGGCGCACCTTCCTACCGCAAAGTTATAGCCGAGCGCCGCTGAGAAGCCCCCTTCGGGGAGGTCTTTCTCCTATGATCGTACTAGGCCCAGTAACACCACCACACAGGACTCAATATCAGTTGCTTGACTTGGTTCTTTATCAGCAGTAGTACGTTCAATATTTACAGTGGGATCGAGGGATCCAGTAAGAGTCTCAATGTCTTTTAGAGGAATAGGGTAGCGGGACAGTCTTAGTACCAACCAGGTACGGGAGGGCTCTGCGCCAGACCTTGAGTGCTGGTCTCAGAGCGGCTCGGACGTGGGGAGCCGCGACGGCGTCTGCAGGGCTCGGGTGGTAGTTCCGCTTGGGTCGAGCCGCGACACAGTCAGCAGGGCTCCGGTGGTAGGTCCGCTTCGGTCGAGCCGCGACGAGGTCAGCTGGGCTCTGGTAGTAAGGTTCAACATGGTCAGGCCGCGACAGCGTCAGCAGGGCCCCAAAGGTTCGTGAAGGTCTTCAAGCACGGGGGAGCCGCGACGTCGTCAGCAGGGCTCAGAGTGTGGGTTCAGGATGAGTCTTCTTCCGTAGGGTCAGCCGCGATCCGATCAGCAGGGCTCTTGACTCCGGGATACAACTGTTGTCCTGTAGTCGGTTCGCCCCAGATATAGGACTGGAGCCCTTTGATGTCCGGACCCTTGCGCCCGGAGGGGGCAGAGAGTCCGGGTAGGGAGCGGCCAGACGCCCAGCAGGAGAGGCGCCAGGCCCCAGAGAGCTGTGGGGTGATCGCACCTAGGTGTGGAAGGACGGTTGGGGGTCCCATCGATACTGCCCTCCGCCGGGAGTGGGAAGGGTTCACGTGGTATCCCCCGGGCCAGGGGTTGGCGCCTCGATGTCGGGCCTCGCTGGGACAGAGGCTGGGTGAAGCGGGGTCACGCAGGTGGTCACGTGGAGTGACGTATAATCCAAAATGGAGGAGCCCCGAGGTGCATGGGACCTCGTGCGGCTTAGCGAGGGGGAACAGGACCACGCCACGAGGCCGGCTCCCACATGCGTCCCCCCCAGCTGAAGGCAGGGAGAGTCACCCATCTCCTTGGGGGTTCTCCTCGCCGAGGCGGAAGAATCGGGACAGGCCGTCAGCATTGGCGTGGTCGTTGCCGGGCCGGTGTTCCACAGCGAAGTCCATCCCTTGCAGCGAGATGGACCATCGCAACAGCTTGGGGTTCTCGCCCCGCATTTGCATGAGCCACCGCAAGGGCCGGTGGTCAGTTTGGACCCTGAAGTGGGTGCCGAAAAGGTAGGGCCGGAGCTTCTTGAGAGCCCATACCACGGCGAAGGCCTCCCGCTCGATGGTGCTCCACCTCTGTTCTCGCGGCAGCATTCGGCGGCTGATAAAGGCCACGTGTCGGTCGAGGCCCTTGGCGTCCATCTGGGAGAGGACCGCCCCGACCCCGTACTCCGAGGCATTGGTCTGGACTACAAATTCATTGCTGTAGTCAGGGGCCTGTAGCAAAGGGGCAGCGCACATGGCCGCCTTGAGGGCCTCAAAAGCGGTCTGACAGCGGGGCGTCCAGTGCACCGCCTTGGGCTGTTTCTTGGAAGTGAGCTCCGTAAGGGGGCCCACAATGCTGCCATAATCCTTGATGAATCGTCGGTAGTAGCCTGTGAGGCCTAGGAAGGCCCGGACAGCGGTCTGGGTTGCGGGGGGCTCCCACGCCTGGATGGCATCGACCTTTAACTGGAGGGGCGCCACCTGGCCACTCCCCACCTGGTGGCCCAGATAGGTCACAGATCCTTGACCGATCTGGCATTTACTGGCCTTAATGGTGAGCCCGGCCCTTTGGAGAGCGGCCAGGACTTCCCCGAGGTGTCCTAGGTGCGCGGCCCAGTGGTCGCTGAAGACTGCAATGTCGTCGAGGTAGGCCGCGCTGAAGGCTTCTAGTCCGGCCAGGACCTTGTTCACTAGCCTCTGAAAGGTCGCTGGGGCGTTCATCCCGAAGGGCATTACCCGAAAGTGGTAGTGCCCATCGGCGGTGGAAAAGGCGGATCGTTCCTGGGCGCCGGGAGTGAGCTTGATCTGCCAGTACCCAGCGGTGAGATCAAAGGTGCTCAGGTAGCGGGCGGCCCCCAAGCGATCGATCAGCTCGTCTGCTCGTGGCAAGGGGTGGGCATCGGTCTTGGTGACTGCGTTCAGGCCCCGGTAGTCGACACAAAATCTGAGTTCCGGGGCAGTGCCGGGGGCGGCGGCCTTCGGCACCAAGACTACCTGGCTGGCCCACGGGCTGTCGGAAGGCTCGATGACCCCGAGAGCGAGCATCTTGGCGACCTCGCTCTGTATGCAGGCTCGGACTCGGTCAGGTACTCTGTAAGCGCGGTGTCGCACAGGGGGGCTGTCCCCAGTGTCCACGTCGTGGACGCACCAGGGGGTCACCCCGGGCGTGAGAGAGAAGAGGGCAGCGAAGGGTTGCAGCAGCTTCTGGCAGTCATGGCACTGTTCTGGTGTCAGGGTGGCGGAGAGGCGGACGCCCTCCAAGGAGCCGTCTTGGCCCGAGGCCCCCAGGAGGTCTGGTAGGGGCTCGGAGTCACTTTCGCCCCCATCGTCGGTAGCCAGCAGCAGGCTCAGTTCAGTTCGGGCAAAGTGGGGCTTGAGCCTTTTGGCGTGCAGGACCCGGAGGGGGTTCCTCGGGGACTCCATGTCGACCAGGTACGTGACGGGGCTCTTCCTCTCAACTACCTTGAAGGGCCCGGTCCACTTGTCCTGCAGGGCGCAGGGGTCCACGGGTGACATGACCCAGACTTGCTGGCCCGGCTCGAACTCGATGGCTGAGGCATTTTCGTCATACCAGCGTTTAATGTCTTCTTGACTTGCTTAGAGGTTGGCTTCTGCCAGGGCCCGGAACTTCCGAGTCTGGTTCCGCAGGGTCAGAAGGTACCGGTAGACGTCGGGAGGGGCATCTTGGACTTGCGCCTCCCAGCCCTCTTTGACCAGGCTGAGGGGCCCTCGGACGGGGTGCCCATACAATAGTTCGAAGGGGCTGAAGCCCAGGGATTTCTGTGGTACCTCCCGATAGGCGAACAGGAGGCAGGGCAGCAGGACATCCCATCTCCTCCTCAGGGGCTCTTCCAGGCCCTTGATCATCCCCTTCAGGGTTCTGTTGAACCGCTCGACCAGTCCGTTCCCCTGGGGGTGGTAAGGGGTGCTGAATTTATAGGTGACCCCACATTGTTGCCAGAGGGATCTCATGTACTTTGAAATAAAGTTCATACCCCGGTCGCTCACCACTTCTCGGGGGAACGCCACCCTGGAGAAGATGCCCATCAGGGCCCGGCCCACCACTGGAGCTGTCAAAGTGCGGAGTGGGATGGCCTCGGGGTATCGGGTGGCGTGGTCGACCAGTACCAGGATGAAGCGGTGTCCCAGGGCGGTTCGGGGGTCGAGGGGCCCCACGATGTCGATCCCCACTCGTTCGAACGGGGTGTTGACGGTTGGAAATGGTTGCAGGGGGGCTTTCACTCGACCCCCAGTCTTCCCGCTAGCTTGGCAGGTCGGGCAGGACCGGCAGTGATGGTCCACGTCTCTCCTCATTCGGGGCCAATAGAAATTGGTCACTAGGCGGCTGTAAGTCTTGTCCCGCCCGAGGTGTCCGGCAAGGGGCACGTCATGTGCCAGGTTCAGGAGGAACTCTCGAAATCGGAGGGGGACCACCAACACCCGGCCGGCCCCTAGTTCGGCGACTTTCTGCTCGCTATACAATAAGTCATTGTCCCAATAGACCCAGTGGGTTCCCGTGGGGTCCCCCGCAGCCTGGGCGGCCGCTTGCTGTCGGGCCCCCTCGAGGGACGGGCAGGCCTTCTGCTCTTGCTGGAATTGTTCGCGGGTGGGGCCCCCGTTGTGGCGCCACTGGGCCAGCTCGGGGATCTCGCTGAGGGAGGCGGCCTCGTCGGGAGAAAGTTCGGATGGCCCGGCCTCCTCGTCAGGTTCCTCCGTGCCGGAGGAGGGTGATAGTTCGGGGCCCGTCGGCTTGTCGGGGGCCGTGGCAGCGGCTGGTTGGGCGGTCATGGACCGGGTGGTGGCGCAGGCCCACTCGGGCAGTCCTAGCATCCCCAGATGCTCTCGGCGTTCCACCTGGGCCCAGGGGGAGCTCTCTAGGTCATTCCCCAGGAGGCAGTCTACTGGGGCGTCGTCGCGGACAGTTACTTTTAGGGTGCCGGACACTCCTCCCCACTCGAAGGGGATCCTGGCCATCCGGCACATGCTCTCGGTGTTGTCCGCGGTCCGGACAGGGCATAGGACATGCGGCAGGATTTGTTCGGGGGTCACTAGGTGGCAGCGGACAACGTCACACTGGCCCCAGTGTCCCGGAGGGCCTCGGCCCGTCGTCCATTGATGGTGACCCACTGTTGGTACTTCTGGGTGTTGCTTGGGAGGGCAGCTCGGGGCACCATTTCTCGGGAGCCCAGGCATACAAGCGACATGGCAGCTGGTTCCCACTCGGGGGACCCGTCGTCGTGGTTCTCCTCTTAGTCTTCTCCCTCCCCCAGGGCTGCGGCGGCTATTTGCCGGGGAGGGGGCCCAGCAGTCCCGTTCCGTCGGTTCACGGGGCAGGCCGGGTCGCTCGCATAGTGGCCGGTCTGCTGGCAGCCGAAGCAGGTCACTGTTGGTCGTGGTCCAGGCCGTGCGATAGGGGTCCCCCTTCGGCCCATGGTCGGGGACGTGTGGTTGGTGGCTTGGCCTCGTGGCGGGCTTCTGGGCGGCCCGGCCGGGAATTCTCGACTGCGGTGGGACCCCCCCTCCTCTGCCTCGCTGGCGGGGAGGTCCCGTGGTACTCCGTTGGTAGTCCCCCACTGGGTTCCGGGGGACCCGGGTGTTGACCCATCGGTCTGCTTCGGCGGCGAGCTTCCGGGGCTCGGTCAGTTTACTGTCCAGGAGGTGTTGCCTTAGTTCAACAAAGCAGTTGTTGGCGAGGTGCTCCCAGACAATGAGGTCGAACAGTTCATTGTAGGAGGTGACCTTGCTCCCTTTTATCCATCCTTCCAATGCTCGGCTGAAGAAGTCCACGTATTCGACCCACGTGGTACCGGGGAGCTTCTTGCAGTCCCGGAAGCGCTGCCGGTACATCTCGGCTGATAGTCCGTAGCGTGTGAGTAGGGCTTCTTTCATGTGGTCGTATGATGTCATCACCGCGTCGGGGAGTTGCAGCAGGGTATCCCGGCCCTCGCTGAGGAACCTCCCCCATAGGCCGGCACCCCAATCCTTCCGGGGTACCCGATGGGAGGTCATGGCTACTTCGTACGCTCGGAACCATTGCTGGATGTAGTCATTTTTATAGTACTCCTTGACGACATCCTTGGGGATGTGAACCTTTGGCTCGGTCAGTGGCAGAGCGTCCCGGGCTCCGGGGGTGCTGGTCTCCCCAGTTTTAGATTTTAGTTCAAGTTCCTTGAGGCTCCTCTCGTGCTCGAGGGTTAGCCGTCTCTCCTCCAGTTCCCGATGCCGCTTCTTTTTCTCGATTTCCTCTTGCAGCCGTAGTTGCTCCAAGGCTATTTTCTTCTCCGCCAGTGGGAGCTCACCGTCCAGCCGGAGTCGGGCGAGGTCCATTTCGTGTTTCCGGACCCTCTCCCGTTCTCGCATTTCTTCGTGGGAAAGGCTGGTTTCTGGGACGGTTCGCCCCCCATCTGTCGGGGTTGGGGTCGGCAGGTTTCCGTCCCGGGCCGAGGTCCCTTCGGCTCGGGGCGGAGTGGTCTCGGGGTCTGTCCAGGATTTCTGCATTTCTTCCTTGGTGCCCAATCCTGTGGTTGGGATCCCTTTGTCCTTGCAGAATTGTTTCAGTTCTTTGTGGGTGTATTCTTCCAACCTTTCCGGCTGGAAGGTTGCGGCCACGGTTGCCTCTTGGCCTTCCATGGTTCCCTTTTCTTTTTCCGTCTGGTTAGGTAGTGGGTGCGTTACTTGCCTGTACGATTGCGTCTGGCTCGGATCCCGTCGCTGGCCACCAAATGTTGGAGGGAGGACCACCGGGGAGTCGGGCAGACTAGTCCGGCGCACCTTCCTACCGCAAAGTTATAGCCGAGCGCCGCTGAGAAGCCCCCTTCGGGGAGGTCTTTCTCCTATGATCGTACTAGGCCCAGTAACACCACCACACAGGACTCAATATCAGTTGCTTGACTTGGTTCTTTATCAGCAGTAGTACGTTCAATATTTACAGTGGGTTCGAGGGATCCAGTAAGAGTCTCAATGTCTGTTAGAGGAATAGGGTAGCGGGACAGTCTTAGTACCAACCAGGTACGTGAGGGCTCTGCGCCAGACCTTGAGTGCTGGTCTCAGAGCGGCTCGGACGTGGGGAGCCGCGACGGGGTCTGCAGGGCTCGGGTGGTAGTTCCGCTTGGGTCGAGCCGCGACACAGTCAGCAGGGCTCCGGTGGTAGGTCCGCTTCGGTCGAGCAGCGACGAGGTCAGCTGGGCTCTGGTAGTAAGGTTCAACAAGGTCAGGCCGCGACAGCGTCAGCAGGGCCCCAAAGGTTCGTGAAGGTCTTCAAGCACGGGGGAGCCGCGACGTCGTCAGCAGGGCTCAGAGTGTGGGTTCAGGATGAGTCTTCTTCCGTAGGGTCAGCCGCGATCCGATCAGCAGGGCTCTTGACTCCGGGATACAACTGTTGTCCTGTCGCCCCAGATATAGGACTGGAGCCCTTTGATGTCCGGACCCTTGCGCCCGGAGTGGGCGGAGAGGCCGGGTAGGGAGCGGCCAGACGCCCAGCAGGAGAGGCGCCAGGCCCCAGAGAGCTGTGGGGTGATCGCACCTAGGTGTGGAAGGACGGTTGGGGGTCCCATCGATACTGTCCTCCGCGGGAGTGGGAAGGGTTCACGTGGTATCCGCCGGGCCAGGGGTTGGCGCCTCGATGTCGGGCCTCGCTGGGACAGAGGCCGGGTGAAGCGGGGTCACGCAGGTGGTCACGTGGAGTGACGTATAATCCAAAATGGAGGAGCCCCGAGGTGCATGGGACCTCGTGCGGCTTAGCGAGGGGGAACAGGACCACGCCACGAGGCCGGCTCCCACATGCGTCCCCCCCAGCTGAAGGCAGGGAGAGTCACCCATCTCCTTGGGGGTTCTCCTCGCCGAGGCGGAAGAATCGGGACAGGCCGTCAGCATTGGCGTGGTCGTTGCCGGGCCGGTGTTCCACAGCGAAGTCCATCCCTTGCAGCGAGATGGACCATCGCAACAGCTTGGGGTTCTCGCCCCGCATTTGCATGAGCCACCGCAAGGGCCGGTGGTCAGTTTGGACCCTGAAGTGGGTGCCGAAAAGGTAGGGCCGGAGCTTCTTGAGAGCCCATACCACGGCGAAGGCCTCCCGCTCGATGGTGCTCCACCTCTGTTCTCGCGGCAGCATTCGGCGGCTGATAAAGGCCACGTGTCGGTCGAGGCCCTTGGCGTCCATCTGGGAGAGGACCGCCCCGACCCCGTACTCCGAGGCATTGGTCTGGACTACAAATTCATTGCTGTAGTCAGGGGCCTGTAGCAAAGGGGCAGCGCACATGGCCGCCTTGAGGGCCTCAAAAGCGGTCTGACAGCGGGGCGTCCAGTGCACCGCCTTGGGCTGTTTCTTGGAAGTGAGCTCCGTAAGGGGGCCCACAATGCTGCCATAATCCTTGATGAATCGTCGGTAGTAGCCTGTGAGGCCTAGGAAGGCCCGGACAGCGGTCTGGGTTGCGGGGGGCTCCCACGCCTGGATGGCATCGACCTTTAACTGGAGGGGCGCCACCTGGCCACTCCCCACCTGGTGGCCCAGATAGGTCACAGATCCTTGACCGATCTGGCATTTACTGGCCTTAATGGTGAGCCCGGCCCTTTGGAGAGCGGCCAGGACTTCCCCGAGGTGTCCTAGGTGCGCGGCCCAGTGGTCGCTGAAGACTGCAATGTCGTCGAGGTAGGCCGCGCTGAAGGCTTCTAGTCCGGCCAGGACCTTGTTCACTAGCCTCTGAAAGGTCGCTGGGGCGTTCATCCCGAAGGGCATTACCCGAAAGTGGTAGTGCCCATCGGCGGTGGAAAAGGCGGATCGTTCCTGGGCGCCGGGAGTGAGCTTGATCTGCCAGTACCCAGCGGTGAGATCAAAGGTGCTCAGGTAGCGGGCGGCCCCCAAGCGATCGATCAGCTCGTCTGCTCGTGGCAAGGGGTGGGCATCGGTCTTGGTGACTGCGTTCAGGCCCCGGTAGTCGACACAAAATCTGAGTTCCGGGGCAGTGCCGGGGGCGGCGGCCTTCGGCACCAAGACTACCTGGCTGGCCCACGGGCTGTCGGAAGGCTCGATGACCCCGAGAGCGAGCATCTTGGCGACCTCGCTCTGTATGCAGGCTCGGACTCGGTCAGGTACTCTGTAAGCGCGGTGTCGCACAGGGGGGCTGTCCCCAGTGTCCACGTCGTGGACGCACCAGGGGGTCACCCCGGGCGTGAGAGAGAAGAGGGCAGCGAAGGGTTGCAGCAGCTTCTGGCAGTCATGGCACTGTTCTGGTGTCAGGGTGGCGGAGAGGCGGACGCCCTCCAAGGAGCCGTCTTGGCCCGAGGCCCCCAGGAGGTCTGGTAGGGGCTCGGAGTCACTTTCGCCCCCATCGTCGGTAGCCAGCAGCAGGCTCAGTTCAGTTCGGGCAAAGTGGGGCTTGAGCCTTTTGGCGTGCAGGACCCGGAGGGGGTTCCTCGGGGACTCCATGTCGACCAGGTACGTGACGGGGCTCTTCCTCTCAACTACCTTGAAGGGCCCGGTCCACTTGTCCTGCAGGGCGCAGGGGTCCACGGGTGACATGACCCAGACTTGCTGGCCCGGCTCGAACTCGATGGCTGAGGCATTTTCGTCATACCAGCGTTTAATGTCTTCTTGACTTGCTTAGAGGTTGGCTTCTGCCAGGGCCCGGAACTTCCGAGTCTGGTTCCGCAGGGTCAGAAGGTACCGGTAGACGTCGGGAGGGGCATCTTGGACTTGCGCCTCCCAGCCCTCTTTGACCAGGCTGAGGGGCCCTCGGACGGGGTGCCCATACAATAGTTCGAAGGGGCTGAAGCCCAGGGATTTCTGTGGTACCTCCCGATAGGCGAACAGGAGGCAGGGCAGCAGGACATCCCATCTCCTCCTCAGGGGCTCTTCCAGGCCCTTGATCATCCCCTTCAGGGTTCTGTTGAACCGCTCGACCAGTCCGTTCCCCTGGGGGTGGTAAGGGGTGCTGAATTTATAGGTGACCCCACATTGTTGCCAGAGGGATCTCATGTACTTTGAAATAAAGTTCATACCCCGGTCGCTCACCACTTCTCGGGGGAACGCCACCCTGGAGAAGATGCCCATCAGGGCCCGGCCCACCACTGGAGCTGTCAAAGTGCGGAGTGGGATGGCCTCGGGGTATCGGGTGGCGTGGTCGACCAGTACCAGGATGAAGCGGTGTCCCAGGGCGGTTCGGGGGTCGAGGGGCCCCACGATGTCGATCCCCACTCGTTCGAACGGGGTGTTGACGGTTGGAAATGGTTGCAGGGGGGCTTTCACTCGACCCCCAGTCTTCCCGCTAGCTTGGCAGGTCGGGCAGGACCGGCAGTGATGGTCCACGTCTCTCCTCATTCGGGGCCAATAGAAATTGGTCACTAGGCGGCTGTAAGTCTTGTCCCGCCCGAGGTGTCCGGCAAGGGGCACGTCATGTGCCAGGTTCAGGAGGAACTCTCGAAATCGGAGGGGGACCACCAACACCCGGCCGGCCCCTAGTTCGGCGACTTTCTGCTCGCTATACAATAAGTCATTGTCCCAATAGACCCAGTGGGTTCCCGTGGGGTCCCCCGCAGCCTGGGCGGCCGCTTGCTGTCGGGCCCCCTCGAGGGACGGGCAGGCCTTCTGCTCTTGCTGGAATTGTTCGCGGGTGGGGCCCCCGTTGTGGCGCCACTGGGCCAGCTCGGGGATCTCGCTGAGGGAGGCGGCCTCGTCGGGAGAAAGTTCGGATGGCCCGGCCTCCTCGTCAGGTTCCTCCGTGCCGGAGGAGGGTGATAGTTCGGGGCCCGTCGGCTTGTCGGGGGCCGTGGCAGCGGCTGGTTGGGCGGTCATGGACCGGGTGGTGGCGCAGGCCCACTCGGGCAGTCCTAGCATCCCCAGATGCTCTCGGCGTTCCACCTGGGCCCAGGGGGAGCTCTCTAGGTCATTCCCCAGGAGGCAGTCTACTGGGGCGTCGTCGCGGACAGTTACTTTTAGGGTGCCGGACACTCCTCCCCACTCGAAGGGGATCCTGGCCATCCGGCACATGCTCTCGGTGTTGTCCGCGGTCCGGACAGGGCATAGGACATGCGGCAGGATTTGTTCGGGGGTCACTAGGTGGCAGCGGACAACGTCACACTGGCCCCAGTGTCCCGGAGGGCCTCGGCCCGTCGTCCATTGATGGTGACCCACTGTTGGTACTTCTGGGTGTTGCTTGGGAGGGCAGCTCGGGGCACCATTTCTCGGGAGCCCAGGCATACAAGCGACATGGCAGCTGGTTCCCACTCGGGGGACCCGTCGTCGTGGTTCTCCTCTTAGTCTTCTCCCTCCCCCAGGGCTGCGGCGGCTATTTGCCGGGGAGGGGGCCCAGCAGTCCCGTTCCGTCGGTTCACGGGGCAGGCCGGGTCGCTCGCATAGTGGCCGGTCTGCTGGCAGCCGAAGCAGGTCACTGTTGGTCGTGGTCCAGGCCGTGCGATAGGGGTCCCCCTTCGGCCCATGGTCGGGGACGTGTGGTTGGTGGCTTGGCCTCGTGGCGGGCTTCTGGGCGGCCCGGCCGGGAATTCTCGACTGCGGTGGGACCCCCCCTCCTCTGCCTCGCTGGCGGGGAGGTCCCGTGGTACTCCGTTGGTAGTCCCCCACTGGGTTCCGGGGGACCCGGGTGTTGACCCATCGGTCTGCTTCGGCGGCGAGCTTCCGGGGCTCGGTCAGTTTACTGTCCAGGAGGTGTTGCCTTAGTTCAACAAAGCAGTTGTTGGCGAGGTGCTCCCAGACAATGAGGTCGAACAGTTCATTGTAGGAGGTGACCTTGCTCCCTTTTATCCATCCTTCCAATGCTCGGCTGAAGAAGTCCACGTATTCGACCCACGTGGTACCGGGGAGCTTCTTGCAGTCCCGGAAGCGCTGCCGGTACATCTCGGCTGATAGTCCGTAGCGTGTGAGTAGGGCTTCTTTCATGTGGTCGTATGATGTCATCACCGCGTCGGGGAGTTGCAGCAGGGTATCCCGGCCCTCGCTGAGGAACCTCCCCCATAGGCCGGCACCCCAATCCTTCCGGGGTACCCGATGGGAGGTCATGGCTACTTCGTACGCTCGGAACCATTGCTGGATGTAGTCATTTTTATAGTACTCCTTGACGACATCCTTGGGGATGTGAACCTTTGGCTCGGTCAGTGGCAGAGCGTCCCGGGCTCCGGGGGTGCTGGTCTCCCCAGTTTTAGATTTTAGTTCAAGTTCCTTGAGGCTCCTCTCGTGCTCGAGGGTTAGCCGTCTCTCCTCCAGTTCCCGATGCCGCTTCTTTTTCTCGATTTCCTCTTGCAGCCGTAGTTGCTCCAAGGCTATTTTCTTCTCCGCCAGTGGGAGCTCACCGTCCAGCCGGAGTCGGGCGAGGTCCATTTCGTGTTTCCGGACCCTCTCCCGTTCTCGCATTTCTTCGTGGGAAAGGCTGGTTTCTGGGACGGTTCGCCCCCCATCTGTCGGGGTTGGGGTCGGCAGGTTTCCGTCCCGGGCCGAGGTCCCTTCGGCTCGGGGCGGAGTGGTCTCGGGGTCTGTCCAGGATTTCTGCATTTCTTCCTTGGTGCCCAATCCTGTGGTTGGGATCCCTTTGTCCTTGCAGAATTGTTTCAGTTCTTTGTGGGTGTATTCTTCCAACCTTTCCGGCTGGAAGGTTGCGGCCACGGTTGCCTCTTGGCCTTCCATGGTTCCCTTTTCTTTTTCCGTCTGGTTAGGTAGTGGGTGCGTTACTTGCCTGTACGATTGCGTCTGGCTCGGATCCCGTCGCTGGCCACCAAATGTTGGAGGGAGGACCACCGGGGAGTCGGGCAGACTAGTCCGGCGCACCTTCCTACCGCAAAGTTATAGCCGAGCGCCGCTGAGAAGCCCCCTTCGGGGAGGTCTTTCTCCTATGATCGTACTAGGCCCAGTAACACCACCACACAGGACTCAATATCAGTTGCTTGACTTGGTTCTTTATCAGCAGTAGTACGTTCAATATTTACAGTGGGTTCGAGGGATCCAGTAAGAGTCTCAATGTCTGTTAGAGGAATAGGGTAGCGGGACAGTCTTAGTACCAACCAGGTACGTGAGGGCTCTGCGCCAGACCTTGAGTGCTGGTCTCAGAGCGGCTCGGACGTGGGGAGCCGCGACGGGGTCTGCAGGGCTCGGGTGGTAGTTCCGCTTGGGTCGAGCCGCGACACAGTCAGCAGGGCTCCGGTGGTAGGTCCGCTTCGGTCGAGCAGCGACGAGGTCAGCTGGGCTCTGGTAGTAAGGTTCAACAAGGTCAGGCCGCGACAGCGTCAGCAGGGCCCCAAAGGTTTGTGAAGGTCTTCAAGCACGGGGGAGCCGCGACGTCGTCAGCAGGGCTCAGAGTGTGGGTTCAGGATGAGTCTTCTTCCGTAGGGTCAGCCGCGATCCGATCAGCAGGGCTCTTGACTCCGGGATACAACTGTTGTCCTGTCGCCCCAGATATAGGACTGGAGCCCTTTGATGTCCGGACCCTTGCGCCCGGAGTGGGCGGAGAGGCCGGGTAGGGAGCGGCCAGACGCCCAGCAGGAGAGGCGCCAGGCCCCAGAGAGCTGTGGGGTGATCGCACCTAGGTGTGGAAGGACGGTTGGGGGTCCCATCGATACTGTCCTCCGCGGGAGTGGGAAGGGTTCACGTGGTATCCGCCGGGCCAGGGGTTGGCGCCTCGATGTCGGGCCTCGCTGGGACAGAGGCCGGGTGAAGCGGGGTCACGCAGGTGGTCACGTGGAGTGACGTATAAACCAAAATTGAGGAGCCCCGAGGTGCATGGGACCTCGTGCGGCTTAGCGAGGGGGGGAACAGGACCACGCCACGAGGCCGGCTCCCACACTGACATTTTGACCTCTGTCTTTGAATGCACAGCAAATGTGACCAGATAAGAACAAAATTTAAGGGGGCATGGCCTGACGCTGCTGGAGTACACAGCGTTTAACTGCGCTCCCAGCGGCGGACCACCATTCAGTACCATCCTGAAAGATAACCAAGAGCCCGGGGGCTCCAACATGTCCAATACGGTCCTGAGAACAGGCGCGGCTGCTTCAACACCAAGATCTGGCTGTAAAACGGACCTAGGGCGCCCGATGACAGATCGAAGCACGTAGCTGTGGTGGTGGCAAGATGGCGGCCAGAGCTCCAGCAAAGGCCACAGACCGTGCTGCTCTGGAGGAGTCCAGTCAGGGAAAGCCTTGGCGCTGCCCGATCTGCCCCGAGCTAAGTGGTATACGAAACGTGGTGTCCGGGGACAGAGGGCTGAAAGAGGCCCCCGGCTGACTGGCGACCTGGAGTGGGGCAGCAGGCCAGAAACAGACATGCTCGGTGGCACTCCGGACCACAGTGGGAGGAGCGCCGCTTGTCCTGGGGAGAGCCGAAGGGGTTTTCTCCAAGAGACGGGGGCTCGCAATTATGACCCGAGTGCAGAGAGCGGAGGTCTGTGGCTGCCCCTAGACACAGGGATCTGGAAGGCTGGAAGGCGGGGCCGCGTTGCGAGCTGGGAGATCGAGGGAGGGCACACCATGACAATCACGAAGCACACAATCTCGATCTCCTGCCCTCCCCCAAACCCCTTGAATACCTTCCTTCAGCCACAGGAGATGGTGATAAACAAAACAGGTGGTGTGGGACACTGAGGCCCATGGGGGCTGCCCCGGCAACAGAGACCAGGCCCAAACCCTAGTGCTGGAGGAAACTGCATATGGAGGCTCAACAGGGGGTGGCAACAATGGAAGGGCACCGCATCGTAAGGCCTGGAGACTAGCAGCCTCTCCTGGTTATCTTAGCGCGGGGGACCCCCCCCCCCCCCTTCCCCCGTGGGACAGACACAGGCGGCCTGCACAACCTTAGTATAAGGCTCAGCCCTGTAAGAATAGCCTGGAGAGGGTTAATGGCAGAGACAGGCCCGGCGAGAAAGCACAGGAAACACCATGATGGCCACTCTGACGCGGAAGCCAGCATAAGTGGCATGAGGGATGCTCCCACATCCTAGCCCATAAAAATTGTGAACAGGGAATGACCTTGACCCGCTGAGGTGCAGACCCATACTGGGGCAGTGGTCTAGCTGCTCAAATTGATTACCTGAGAGACTCGCTGCACCAGAGGCACCCCTGAGGGCCCAGCAGCAAAGAAAAGACTGGGACCCCCTTCTGGGGGTGCTCCCGTATCGGATTCTAGGCACTTGAGGGTTGACGAGAGTGTAAACTGCTGCGAAGCACCAAGGACCGCAAAGTGGCCTGGACCGCGGCATAATGGGGAAAATCACCCTCAAACAGGACCTGAACTTACAGGCCTGACATAGGAAGAAACTGGGGAGGCTACAATGGCAGAGCTTAGTCGTCCATCGCAAGAGTACCCTCCTGACAGACCAACGCTCCAAAATATTCTCCAGGCAACAGCAGCATCCAGGAAAGCTGCAGAGACCAAAATAGACACCCTCAGAGAAGATATGGGGCTCCTGAGAGCGGACCATCTCCGTTTAGCGGATCGGGTCACCATAATAGAGAAGGGCATGCAGAACTGGGACCAATCTTGACTACTGCAACTGACAGACTGGCCGTACTAGAGGTGCAGGTCTGCACACTAATCAAGGGCCAAAGATGCAGAAAACAGATCACTCCACAACAACTTGAGAATAGTTGGTCTATCTGAGAAAGTTGAAGGCAATGACATGGTCGAATACTTGGAGAAATGGGTCAAGGAGGAGGTGGCGGAGGAGGGCCTTGCCTCTTACTACGCACTAGAGTGTGCTCACAGAGTGACTGCAAGACACTCCACCCCAGGGAACAGTCGCATCCGGGGGTGGCAAGAATGTTGTTCTATAAAGATCGCGACCAGATCATCAGAAGGATGACCGGCAACGTGGAGGGAGGGCCAGGTCCTCTTCGGCTCCATCTAGAGCTGAAACACAGCAGAAAAGAGACAGAGTGGTAGCGGGGGTCTCTTTGTTAGGTGCCTCAGGAACTGGCGAGCAATCTTCATTGACTGGGGGACGACGCCAAAGACTCAGACTCGCACATTTCGACTATACCTCTAATATGATGGAGGAACCCAGGCAGAATCTTCCAACAGTGACCTCGGGACACCCGATGAAATCATCTGACCACTTTCTTAGAACGCAAGTATTGAGGGGGTGGAGGGGCAAATGGGTCTATGTATATGTGAGATGCAGAGTTGTGACTAGGTGCCCAAGCGGGGTCCCCGAGGCCTGCACCTGGTACAGGAATAATGTGCACTGGGTGGGTGGAAAGCCCCGGGGGCTAGGGGCAATTAGCGTACCCTCCGCATAAGAGGCTTGCAAGGACCCACACGAGTATTTCTCTGTTGCAGTTTGCATACATTTGAATGAGAGGGGACCACTCACTTGCCCCAGGGTGTGGGTATTGAGATGTTACAGGTTTATTAATTAGTTAGCGGGTCTGCAGGAGTTGCATGCCGTAGACCATTATACTGGGGACTGTTGGTGGGTTCCCACCTCCCAGGGCAGGAGGCACGCAAGTAGAAGTGGCATGCCAGGCCTTATCCGGCTGACACCAATGGCTAACTTCATGACTTATAATGTACTCATATGGAACATTAGGGGGATGCATACGATGTCCAAGCGCTATAAAATATTCTCTAACTTGAACAGGAGGTGGGTCCCACATTGCCCTCCTACAAGAAACACACCTAATGGCTCCGGAGCGGGCTGCCCTAAAACGCAAGTGGCAGGCCCAGGCATACTACAACTCTTTGCCAGAGGGTTGATAAACTGGATCAGGGCTGGGGTTCCCTTCGAACACACAGGGGATCTGATAGACCAGGAGGGTCCATATGTGGTGGTCACGGGTGGACTAGATGGCCGAGATGTGGCAATAATTGTTTATGGGCCCAATATAGACCATGGCGCTTTTCTGTCCAACGCATCGTGCACTTTGGCGCATTATCCAATTCATTCCACGATCTTGGCAGGGGACTTTAATTATGCAGCTGACCCATTGATGGATTAATTGCATCACACCTTTGCACTGCATAACGAGAGCCTTCACAAACTGGCAGGGCAGATGAGGGCCAATAGATACACGACGACGACTGCACCCAATGATGCGCGACGACTACTATTTTTCGCATATGCACCACCTACATGTCAGACTAGACACTATCTTCCCCGGATGGCAGTACCCTGACCCAAGGAGTGGAATATTTGACACGTTCGGTGTCAGACCACAACCCGGTCCTTCTGCAACAGCAGTGCCCCCCCCCCCCCTCCTTCCCCACCAGGTAATACCTACTTGGTGGCTCAAACCTGAGCCATTGGAAGACCAGGTATTCCTGGAAGACATCAGGGAATATATAATACAATACTTTGCAGATAATACCGACACCGCTACGTCTAGACTGATACAGTGGGATGCCTTTAAGGCATAATAAGGGGCTGGTGCATGGCAACGTCTATAGGGGTCCGATGCCAGGGGCACCCTGAGCTACGACATGCATTACTGGATGCCAAGGAGAGGGTGGCTGTCCAGGTTGGGGGTTGAGGTGGTTTGATTACAAAACAAATACAGTGAACGGACCCGTGCAGAAAGGGATAGGCGGGCTTCCTGCTGGCCTGGTTGGCCAGCCAGGCCCATTGGGGCTCGCCAATAGTAGAAATTGAAGAATATACTGCACGCCGACTGTATAGGCTGGATGAGATTAACCGGAGGTTCCTTGGTTTTTATGCCACTCTGTACAAGAGCGTAACGGAACAAACGGGAGGAGCGATCAGAGGTTTCCTTGCACTGCTGTCCCTTCCCACCCCCACTGCAGAAGATGAAGAGAAACTGGGGGCAGACATTAACATACAGGAGGCTAGAGCAATCATCAAGGGACTGGCCGGGGGTAAACCCCCTAGGAACAGACAGGATTAATGGTTGTGTTGGATCAGTGGTTTTTAGGTATCATTTTCTTGAAAGGTGTGTTATTTGAGTCAGGAGAAGCTTCACACATGTTTGAGGGATCATTTATCGGCCCTTCTAGTATTAAATGTTTAATGAAAAACATTTTACAATTCCCCTTGAGGAGATTTCGTTCACCCGACAGGACTGTTTGTAGCTCATAACTGTATACCCAAGTTCTCAGGGGCACAGGATAACCCCATTATATTTAATGGTATATGGATACACAGACCACAGTTTGCTGAGCTGGACTCTCTCATAGTGTCCTTTATTTGGGGAAGCGGCCGCAAGTGGGTGGCCCTGGCGACGCTGAAACGCCTGAAATGTGAAATGGCTCGAAGTGCCGACTTTGAGATGTATTATTTAGGTGGAGAGCTTCAGTGGTTCACACAATGGCTAGTGGGGTGACAGACACAGGACCGTGAGATCAGAACCTTTGTGCCGGAACTGGATGTACTTCTACGGGTACAAATGAAAGTAGGTAGGATCACGACTGAGTGCACCAGTGAGCTTCAAGTGGTGAAGCGCTGCTGGAGAAGGTCTCCAAAAAACGCATTATTTACCGGACCACCCTATGATACATATCCTACCGCACGGGGGCATTGGGGACTGGATCCAAGCAGGGGCGACTAAAATAGGTGACCTCTACAGAGAGGGGGAGCGTCTCCAGTTTGAAGATTTTACGGCTGGACTGGACCTTTCCCAAGGCCACTTTTTACTTCATAGGGCGGTGACGGCAGCCCTCCGACACCACTGGAGGACAGAAACCTCAGAACCCAAACACCACAATGCAACACATGCAGATATATTGGCACAGCAGAAAGTGAAATCAAAACGGTTACATGCCTCTACATAGTGACAGGAGGAGATACTCTACAACCGCTGACCACATTGAAGAAATCACTGGACAGCAGACTTGGGTACCCCCATAGACGACTGGACTGAGAAAGTGTCCTAGCCAGGAACTCCAAGGTGTCAAGAAATGCCCGCTTCAGGTTAATTAACTTCTACATCCTACACAGGGCACATCTCAACCCCTGGAAGCATTAATAAATGCTTCCACGGGGAGGATGCAGGGTTCCAGAGAATAGGGTGATGTGGGGAACTTAGAACGGAAATGATGCACATGATTTGGGCATGTCCAACACTGCACAGTTATTGGAATGAAGTTACAAAAACAGTGGCGGGTATCACAGAGAGGACCATTCCCTGCTCGCCAGCCCACTGCCTCCTTAGATTATTTCTCCATACCTCCAAAACGAAGGTTACTAACAAAGTTCCAGGACCTGGCCTTTATCCTAGCTAAACTAGAAATAAGGCACTGGAAAGCACCCAGAGGGCCCCAGAAGGAAATATGGAGAAAAAAAAAATAGAGAGATGAGCGGGGTGAGAGGGGAGAGTTCTGCTTAGGAATGCCCGTAGGAGGGGGGGGGGGGGTCGGTTCGATTGAGAGGGCAGAGCCTGGGAGATGCAGGCATGAAAGACCCTAGGCTGGAATCAGGAGAATCTGCACTGTCGGTGCCCCACCACCTGAGAGTCCAACAATTATTGATCCTATGGTGAGGGCAATAGGAAATGCTCCACCTGAACAAACGGCAGATGACCAGTAAGACCCAGGGGAAGGGGTACTAAGACTGATACCAAACCTGGAGTGATAGCGTGATTAGCTCAGCTGTAGACTTAGGATACGGATGCGACCTGCAAAAGGGGGAGGCGGGGGAGTAAGACTGGGAGAGTTCAGAACAGATGTCTGATACCTGTTGACTGCCACAATGTAAATGTTATTTGTTCATTTAAAATGCAGAAAACTATCCCTGGCCAATGTAAACATTGTGTGCCCATTAAATGCAATAAAATGGGTTTGAAAAGAAATAAGCACAACATTTAAAGGCCTGTTTACAGAAAGTGAGCACTTGTGGAAGAATACAAGGATTGATGGTGAACAGGCTATAATCCACGGGAGGAACAAAGACTGCTGGACAGCCTAAAACAAATAAATCCAGGCAGCCAATAGAAAGAAAGCAATTGTGAGTGACAAACCACAAAGCCAATGGTTAACAATGGGCAGAATTCGCTCTCAGAGAAGCTTTCAGAATGTCCCCAGTATGTCTTTGCAAACCAGACAGCTGTGCTGATGGGTAGGCTTGGACTTAAAACTGCATGAGTGAACATTTAAGCTAAGTGTTTGACAGCATTTTAGGTTTAAATCTTTTTATTAAAGTTTAACAGAGGGCGAAATGGCAACAAGCAATTACACTTTCCCCCACCCCTGCGGGAACGGGATAAACTGGGCTCGCAGCCCCCGCCACTGTACTCTCGGAGCGGCGAAAGCCTGCCCGTGAGGCCTATCGCCCGCCACCCTGATAACCCCCCCCCCCAAACCCAAACCCCCCCCTCCCCTGGACCCCCCCACCCCTCCCTTCCCCGTGGAGATTGACGGCATTTTAAATAGAAGACATGCATACTAACTGAAATCTATTTAAGGTCTCCAAGGTCTTGGTGACTTGTGAGTGCAGTGTAAAATAAACTTATGAGCTCACTAAAGATCCCCCTTAAACAACAATGCCAACACTGCTGGCACTATGCAACATCAGAGAACAGACCCAATCACAAATGCACAAAAAGCAGAAAACAGTTCAGCCACACTTGAACTGTAACAATCATGGGACATCCAAATACTCAATAGTCTTTTTTAACAAGAGAAATGTAACATTCTCCCATCCTTCCTTGTCTCAGCACGCAAACCGTACAGTGCAACAACTCACTGTACCATTACAGAAGACTGGGAGTATTAAAGAAAAGTACTTGGGTGTATAAATCCATTAAAAGACAATTGCAGGAAGTGTAGGGACAATCAGGAATTACCAAGTATTTATTAACTAATTGAAATGAAGATAGACAGCTAGCAGCAGGAGAATACATGATTAATTAGGAAACACCTATACTAGAATCGGTCCAGGTAAGAATTCTAGGGTCACCTGACAAGTCTCGAAAACGGACCCAAATTTTATTCAACATCATAATATTGATTAAAAACATCTTTCAGGATGAAACAGGGCTCCCTGCCCATCTTCATGTTATAACAGAACACAAAAATATTTTCAATAAACTAAAAAGCAAATTCAATAATTTAGCTAGCAAGCTAAACGCACATATGTTACTATGTAAGCGTCCAATTTCAACTCCCACCTGTTCAATGACAACCCTGTTATACGGCTTTTACACTTTACTTTAATGAGCAACATTCAAGTGTTAAGCAACAAGGTGAGCAACATCTGACAGACAGGCTAGTAAAAGGATTGAAACAAGAAAAAACAAGCATTGGCATAGCCAATATGTCTTGCCTCTGGGACCTTATAAGTGTTTAATCATGCAACACTTGCTGTTGTTGCACCAAGGATATTGTACTGGATAACTAAACACTTATAAGGTCCTAAAGGGGAGACCTATTGGCTATGCCAATACTTATTTTATTTTTTTAAAGGACAAGCAGTGCTATCAGGCTCCGGCTGCCACTTAGCCGCATCCCACGTAGACGCTGCAGAGGAGTGAGAGAGTGAGAGAGTGAGAGAGTGAGAGAGTGAGAGAGTGAGAGAGTGAGAGAGTGAGAGAGTGAGAGAGTGAGAGAGTGAGAGAGTGAGAGAGTGAGAGAGTGAGAGAGTGAGAGAGTGAGAGAGTGAGAGAGTGAGAGAGTGAGAGAGTGAGAGAGTGAGAGAGTGAGAGAGTGAGAGAGTGAGAGAGAGAGAGAGGTTCATCAAAATGCTCAGGTGTCAGGATCAGTTTTTAGACCACAAAGCTGCGGGTCCATGTTTAATACTTTATTGGGCGATTAATTAAAACACATACGATATACTCAGTAATGCAGGCAAGCTGACCATTTCTATGTAAACAAGGAGGCACTGCTCGCTCCTGCAGGCAAAACGCCATGGGATGCGGGGAATGCAGCTGAGGGGGAGGAGGGGTGAGTGTGGCCGAGAGCACACTAAGCGTTTCCCTTGCAGGAGCACCATCTGGTTGCAAGTTAATTACAAACAGATGGTTTCAAAGCTCGCTCCCGCAAGGATCGCCAAACGTGCACGCATTGCCTTTGAAAGCAATGCAAAGCGTGCACGTTTTTGGCCCAAAAAGTGAATAGATTCTTAAAGGTCTCCTCCTATGCGCTGCGTAGGCAAGACCTAAAATCTGAAAGGAACCCACTACCATACCTACTTTACTATACTTTCTCTAGGGACACAGCTATATTTGGAACAGCACTTTTTCTAAGACATAAGGGCAAACATTATTTGCAAAATGAAAATACTGGTCAGTAACACAGATTGAATTTTCACCAATCTACAAGGGTTGAAGGTTATTCCCAAGGAGGTAGTGCAAGTTTATTCTCACACCCTGGGTAATTGAATTGTAAATAAATATGACTTTAGTCCATCACAATGCTCCACCAACACAGGCATCTGTATGCTCCCAAGTCCACGATCTCTTCGCAACTGTTCCACTTCGCATGATCAGAAACATTTTATGCTCTTGTAACCCATCACCTGCTCGCAGGCAGGTCGCTCCCCACGCTGCTGTATTGTTTGACTGTACCAGTCTTGTTGCATTGCCTAATTCTCCTTTTGTCTCCCTCCTGCTATTTCTTGCTGTCTTGTTGTTGCATTGCCTAATTCTCCTCTTGTCTCCCGCCTGCTTTTTCTTTGCTGTGTCCTGTTTTTGCCTTCTGTACCGCGCGCCGTCCCACTCCCGTTTTCCCCCCGCTGCGTCCCTGCGGCACCATCCCTCCTGCTCGCCCATTCGCCGCCCCGCTGCCACCTCCCGGCTGCTCCTCCCTCCCACCTCCCCTCAAATGGAGGCCGCGCAGCAGACGCGCAAAGCAGACTGCGCCCAGCCTCAGACCCCCTGGCCCCCACAAACGCCATGACACCTGCCTCCGCTACGAGGCCAGCACCCTCCACGCACACAACGCCGGACGATCACACACCTGCTTCCTGGCCGCCCCGAAACGCACCCAAGGACCCTTCTCCTGCCGGAACTGCAGCTTCACCTGCATCCGACCCACCCGCCAAAACAAGACGCAACCCCCTCAGATGCATACTCCTAAACACCCCCTCCGCACGCAAACACGCCATTGATCTCTGGGACCTGCTCGACACATCCTCCCCGGACGTCGCCTTCCTGACAGACCTGGATGAACGACTCCTCGGCACCGGACACGCAATAGCCATCCCAGACGGAATCATCATCATCCACAAGTCCACCCTCAAGGTCTCGACCAGCACAGACGACACCCTCAGCACCGTCGAACACCTGCACTTCTAGATCCACACTAATCCCAACACCACCCTCAGAGGAACTCTGATCTACAGAACCCCTGGACCCCGGTCTCAGTTCAGCGACTCCATCGCCGACTTAGTCAGCACGCATGCCCTCGCCTCCACGGAATACATCCTCTTCAGAGACCTGAACTTCCACCTCGAGAACAACAACGACACCAACTCCACCACCCTGATCGCCAACCTCGGACTACGACAGCTTGTCTCAATGCCCACCCACTCCGCTGGCCACACACTTGACCCCATCTTCTCCGCAAGCTTCCACGTCTCCTTCAGCCACACCACCGAACTCCACTGGACCGACCATCACTGCATCCACTTCACCTTCCAGAAAGCCACCACGCACCACCACACCCAACAGATCCCCCGCCGCTGCTGGAGCAAAATCACCGAAGACCAACTAAACACGAAGACACCATCAAAATCATGAACACCATCCACTTCGGCTCCCCGTCAGACCCGTGCCCACCCACATCTTCGACAAAGCCAGCGCCACCATCGCACCCCACCTCCGCAAGGCCATCAACATCTCCTTCAAGAACGCGACCTTCCCAGAGAGCTGGAAGCACGCCGAAACCCAAGGCAGATCCGAGGGACCTCAAGAAACTTCAGGATCCCGGCGAAGGTCATCGAGAAGACAGTCAACAGAGAGCTGACCCGCTACCTTGAGGAGTACAACATCCTAGACCCGTCCCAGTCCGGGTTCTGCAGCAACCACAGCACAGAAACTGCCCTCATCGCCGCCACCGATTACAGCAGGGCCCTGCTAGACAACGGCGAAACCGCGGCCCTCAACCTCCTGGACCTTTCAGCCGCCTTAGACGCGGTCTGCCACCGCACCCTACGCGCACGCCTCCAAAACGCAGGAATCCGAGACAAGGCCCTGGAATGGACCACATCCTTCCTCGCCGGCAGAACCCAGAGCGTCCGCCTCCCCTCTTTCCGTTCCGAAGCCTCAAAGATAATTTGCGGCGTACCCCAGGGGTCATCCCTCAGCCAGACATTGTTCAACATCTACATGGCCCGCTCGCCCACGTCGCCAGACTGCACGACCGACGACACACAGCTGATCCTCTCCCTCACCAAGGACCCCCTCACCGCCAAGACCAACCTCCACGAAGGAATAAAAGCCGTTGCAGAATGGATGAAGAACAGCCGTCTGAAGCTGAACTCGGACAAGACTGAGGTCCTTGTCCTCGGCTCCACCCCCTCAGCCTGGGACAATTCCTGATAGCCGACCGCCCTGGGAACAGCTCCAACACCCACCGACCACGCACGCAACCTGGGGTTCGCCCTAGACTCAACGCTCTCCATGACCAAGCAAGTCAACACCGTCTCATCCTCCTGCTTAAACACCCTCCGCATGCTCCGCAAGATCTACAGATGGATCCCCACCGACACAAGAAAAACGGTCACCCAGGCCCTCGTCAGCAGCAGGCTGGACTACGGAAACGCCCTCTACGCAGGAGCCCCGGCCAAACTACTGAAACGACTGCAACGCATACAGAAAGCCTTGGCCCGCCTGATCCTCGACATCCCGCGACACAGCCACATCACACCCCACCTGAGAGACCTGCACTGGCTTCCCTTTAACAAGAGGATCACCTTCAAGCTCCTCACCCACAAGGCACTCCACAACACCGGACCAGCATACCTCAACAGACTACTCTCCTTCTACACCCCAATCCGCCAGCTGCTTGGCCGACCGCGCCCTCGCCACCGTCCTCCGCATCCAAAGAGCAACCTTTGACGGCAGATCATTCTCCTACCTCGCCACCAAGACCTGGAACATCCTCGCCACCCTCCTACGACAGACCCAAGACCTACTAACCTTCAAGAGGCTACTCAAGAGCTGTCTGTTCAAGCAATAGCAGCACACACCCCCCCCCACCCCCCTCACCCACTTCAGCGCCTTGAGACCCTCACGGGTAAGTAGTGCGCTCTACAAATTCCTTGATTGATTGATCACACTAGAGAAATGAGCTCTGATCCAGCAATAATATGCAGATAACATATAGGTGGTTGAAAAAGGATGACAATTTGTAAGGTTTAAGCCACATATGGCCAGAATAAAATGGGGGAAATCTAGTAGGGTTTGAAGATTGTAGGCTCTCTTCCCAAAAAAAAAAAACCTTCTAAGACCCTTTCTCTCGAGCCTAATAAAACATGGACCCAAAGAGCCCATACGAACTGTAATTCCAATAATGTAGTCTATCTCATCTCATGTCCCTGTGGCTTACGTTATTTGGGAATGACAACTAGGAAAGTGAAGCCGCGCGTTTGTGAACACCGGAGCATCTTCCGGTGTAACAGGAACACGACTAAACTAACTGAACATTTCTTACAGGACAACCATACACCAAATGACATGCACTGCACAGTAATTGAACAACTGAAACAAAGAAAAAACGTACAAAGCTCCCTCTTTGAGAAGGAGCAACGTTGGATGTATCACTTGCCCACTCATAAGCAGGGAATGAATGATAATATCCCGTGGGGATCTGTATTGAGGAAGTGACTAACCAGCACTTATGGACCCTTTTGCCTTAAACATCGTGAGGGGCTACTATTTATTAAGAGGCATGATTTTGGTTTTTCAAGCCATTCTTACACCAACAGGTATGCCATGCAATAGATATTAGCATAGAGCACCTTATTCAATACCTTGCTCGTTTATAAGGCTGATCTGAACCTATGGAGTTCTGATTAGCCACGTGTATGACCGCACAGTCATAGTGGCCTAGCACCACACTCATTTAGTGATCAGGGAGATGCCTTTCATTCACTTTAATATGCACCCCTTTTTTACTGTAAGTGTGCAGCGTGTTCCTTTTTCATTAGTATGAGTGATGGCTACCCGCACTTTCCTCTCTGTGCTTTAGTCTGTTTGTTAATTATAAATGTTTTTCCCCTTGCGTGATTTGCCAACTTAATATGCAAGACTAATGTGTCCACTTCCGGTTTGCCGCCCATTCTGGCACCGGGTTAGCGGTGCGATTCTTCAACGGGACTGACGCTTGCGCATGCGCGATGACGTCATCCCGTCGCTTTACGCACCGCCCCGTAGACAGAGATGGCGCTTCTGTATATATTCTCGGAGTGCAGGAGTATTGTTCAGCTCCGGGTCCTGAAGACGGGCTGAATACTAGGCAACGCGGCTGGCTGGCTCGGATACAGTAAGTGGCACAGGTCGTACCGGTTAATACATGGTATGTTTCCTACAGCAGGATATCGCAATTACCGCTGTTTCTGTCTCCTACCCACCAGCGTGTGATTTAGAGTCACCATCCCCTGCCAGGACCCATGCTGCCTAATGTCTTCATTCTGAATCGTAAGCTTCCTGTCTCCTTTTTATTTATTCTGTTCCACTTTGTCAGTATAGGCACTTTTTCTCGAGGCTAGTCTAATATTGACGATCAACTCTGCTCATAGGTAAATACCTAATGACGGTAGAGTTCCTTTACATACGATAAACTTGAATTGATATATTGACACACTCGGCAACCTTAGTGCCGCTCTTGCATACTCATGCCTAGAATCCCACATTATAGAAACTATTAGGGATGACCAAGTGCCTATTCGGGCCCATTTGGTTTTTTGTTGAACATAGAAGGCACACAGATGCTTTCTTAAGGGCATTTATTAATGTACTCTATCGCTCATTTCCTAAAAATTGTACGCGAGGAGCTTTGTCTGTGTGTGTCTTGTCTTGTGTATCTGTATGTTACTATTTCTTTTGCCTTACAGATATGCTACGCACTGAGAAGTGCTGAAGGCGTGTCTTTCAGAACCGTGAGTAAACCGGTTCTCTAACTGGCCATAGGTTAGGGTGCACCTTAGCGAGTGCATACCGCCATGGTCCTTGGTCCTGAAGAAAGCCTCGCTATTGGCACACAGAGGCTGAAACATGTCGACCTAATTTTTTTATTTTGGATGTGGTTGATCAATCTAATCAATCACAACGTCCACCATACACTTTAATCTAGTCTTACTACCCTGTCATTAAAACAAATTTTAGGGAGTAGTAAAGACTATTTTAACGTCACATTCTGCACTATCACTTGCACACAAGACTCAGTAATCATGCTCCGCTGTAATCAGGCGTTGAAGTACACCGGGGAGGCATTCGGCCTCTCTGCTGGGGGTCCAATGATGAAGCATGTCACCAACCAGGTTGGTGAGTGAGGACCCTTTTAAAAGACAGGAGTGATTTTTGTTTATAGCCCTCGACATTCTGGCTTCACTCTTTTGTTGTTTATACATATCCTGCTGGGGATTCAGAGTAGAGATAAAGGTTTCCCTCTCTCTCTACCAGCAACACGAGTTGCAATTAGTCAGTTAATCAAAACAACCACAGAATTTACCGAGAACAAAAATGAGGCTGTCTCAAACAGCAAAAACGTAAACAGATGCCAACTCAGTCTACAAAGTGCAAGCTATTATGCTTATACAGGACAAATATACATTAGGCAAATCCAATAAATTAAATGCAATTCACACCTGAAAGCAGAGGCACAGTCAGTTGGAGCAAGCACTACAAAGTCAATAGGTCTCGCCTTTGTGAACTATTGCTTTCCCCCTAAGCCCCCAATGCTGCAGACCACTGGCAAAAAAAAATGCCGATGCTCTGCAGTATTGAGGGAAAAAAGTGACCGGACGCACGAGTAGCGTGTATGAGTCATGACACTGTTGGAGCTGCATAATACAATATGTGAACGTATACATGATTACATCTGCACATGCATGCTGACCGATTGACATGGGTGCCATTTTGTTATTTTTTTTTTAATATTTATCTATCCAAGATAGCCATCTTCATTTGGAGAAAAAGCGCTTCTTTTTTAAAAGCACTTCTTTTAAAAGCAGAGAAGTGTCCGGCCTCAAATGGCAGCTTCAGGGCCATCCTAATAAAAATATATATATAGACAGAATTAAATGCATATAAATATATTACAGACTAGCCTCACTTCAGGAAATTTGTGAAGTTATTGTTTTATTGCACAAAAGACACAATTTTGGTGCTGTCTTTCGTGCAATTTAATACGTTAACTTCACATATGTCTTCGAATGGGGCAAGTGTTTGGTGGAATCGATATTAGAGAGGCATGGGTCGAGCCTCCAACGCCAGCACCAGCTGCTAGAGTGCACCGTTTTCTTGACCTCATTGCTGCACCATATGCATATACACACACACTTTTTTTCTCTAAATGCTTATGAAGGGTGGGGGAGCAATAAAGGAGAAAGTGAGGGGGGAGCAATGGAAACAAAAAAACACTACTTTTAGGTCGAGTCTGGGCAGCGCATGCGCTGTTCAGCGAGGCATGCTGTAATGAGGTAGGGACTTGAAGCTCCACCCACATTTTTCATTGGTTTGTGTCATTGTCCACTGTAAACTGTGGCTGTTCATTGGTTAAAAGGCTCAAATAGCGTTCTCCTGCCTGCTGTTGCAGGCACGGTACGCTTTCTTCAAATTTATTTTTTATTTTTGTAGCACGCATTTACAATGCAATAGGTCTCACATTTGCGAGAGTTTAAGCTATTGACATTGTAAAGGACAATGCCTTTTATCTGTATTAAAAACACAAATAAGTCTCGTTATGGGAAGCCTTCAAAACAGTGCTCCGTGGGCAGGCTCTCTCTCTAATTTCCCACTCCAAGAAAAGCAAGACTGAAGAGGTGGTTCGCCTTGAAAACGACATAGCCAAGTTGGAGGGGGACCTGGAGCTGGGTGTTACGAATGATAAGTTGCATGTTCTCAGTCTTAAGCAGCTTGACTATAGAGCGTTGGTTACTGACGCTGCCAAAGTGATGAGTAGAGAGCAACAGGGGCGCTTATACGATGTGGGGGACAAGGCTGGAAAATTGATTGCATGGTTGGACAAGAAGGAGAGAGCGAGTCGAGTGGTGCCGGTGATTGAGAGAGCGGATGGCGTGCGTGTGACTGACCCTGTGGCAATTGTTGAATGCTTCGCGACTTATTTCCGCGACGTATATTCTGCAGTCTCGAATGGCCTTGAGGATGACTCATCTGTTGCTGAGAGATATAGTGTTGCCGTCTTTGTCAGAGGCGGATAGGGTACTGATGGATGCGACGTTGTCGCCTGATGAGATTGCTTTGGCTATTCGCTCGGTCGCTTCTGGCAAGGCCATGGGTCCCAATGGCCTTCCCATTGAACTGTATAAACTGCGCCCGGACAAGATGGCGCCTCATCTCTGCGACATGTTTGAGGCACGTGACGTGGGCTCCCTCCCCTATGATCAGCGTCTCGCTACCATAGTCGTGATTCACAAGGAGGGGAAGCCGCGGGATCGGTGTATTTCTTATAGGCCCATCTCACTGTTAAATGCTGAGCCTAAAATTCTTGCTAAGGTTTTAGCTAATCATCTGGTTAGGGTCGTTGGCGACTTGATCCATCCGGACCAGTCCGGTTTCATACCTCACCGTAATACGGCTCTGAACCGGAGGCGTCTTCATGGAGTGCTCGCCAGAGCAGAATACATACGTGAACCGGCCGTTTTGGCGTCCTTGGATGCCACTATGGCGTTCGATACCCTAGAATGGCCGTATCTCTGGGCGGCGCTTGCGAAATTTGGTTTTGGCCCCGGGTTTATCGGCTGGGTGAAGTTGCTGTATGAGGAACCGTTGGCTCAGGTTGTTGTGAATGGCAGAGTGTCGGCACCCTTCGGGTTGGGAAGAGGCACGCGGCAGGGTTGTCCGCTGTCGCCCCTCCTCTTTGCACTTGCCTTGGAACCTCTGGCTGCCTGGTTACGATGGGAGCCCTCATTGCGCGGCATTAGGTGGACGCATGAATTTGAGGACCGCATCCCTCTTTATGCGGACGACATTCTCCTGTACCTCACATCTCCCCGGCAGTCTTTGATAGTACTGGTCGATGTGCTGAACTCATTTGGTCGCAACTCCGGCTTGGTCATTAACTGGGCCAAGTCATGCGTCTATGTTCTCTCTGGGGATGCCCCTCTCCTTCCGCGTGGCTGCCCTATCCAGATTTCGCAGTCAGGGTTTAAATACCTGGGAGTGTTCATAACTTTGGACCCTGTGGCCCGTTATGAGCGGAACCTACTCCCCCCACTCCAACGATTGAGGGCCGACGTCTCGAGGTGGCGACGGCTTCCGCTTTCGCCGCTCGGACGCGCGGCGTTGTTTAAAATGATGTCGCTGCCACGATTCCTGTATGCACTGCAAAATACACTCGACGTCATACCGGCCCGCTATTTCCGTGAGGTGGAGAGCTTGCAGAGGCGGTTGATTTGGGACGGGCGATCCCAAATCGCTCTCACAAAATTGACACTCCCTTGGTATGATGGAGGTATTGCACTCCCCGATATCAAGCGATATTATTGGGCGTCCCAATTGGCGGCGGTGAACCACGGGATGTACGGGCCGGCCCTGAACCCGGCGTTCGAGATGGATAAAATGCTGTTGCCTGGGGGGGGATTATAATAGAGCACTCTATTCGAAGTCTCCTGGTGTGCAGTTGACAAGCCCAACAAGGATAGCGGAACGTGTGTGGCATGCTGCTAATGCTGCGATGGGTTGGAAGGACCGCCTGACTCGAGCGACTCCACTGTATGCTTCGGAAAGACTGGGCTGTTTGTGGAAAACTAAAGGGTTTGAGAAATGGGATATGATTGGCATATGTAAGGTGAGTGACCTCTGGGTGAAAGGGGAGTTTAAAACGTTTGAAATGCTGAAAGCGGAGTATAAGCTAAACGATAGGGAGTATTTCCGGTATGCTCAGGTCCGTCATGCGTTGTGCTCGGTTTTCCCTGATGCTACTGCTATCCCGGAAAACTCCCCGCTGGAGGATAGGGTGCTCGATGGCTACGTGCGTGACAGCACAATCTCCTTGATCTATAAAAAGCTTATCAACGATCGGGCGGATCTGTTGACCCGCTTGAGGGAGATCTGGGTGGCTGACGGTTTGGAATTAGATGATGAGGACTGGGTTTCGGCAATAGCCTCCCCGCGGGAGGTGGCAATTCCGGCACGCCTTCGGTTCGTACAACTAAAGATACTCCATAGAGTGTATGTCACTGGTCCCCGCCTGATGCGCATGGGTTTCTCCGTGGATGGGATGTGTAAGCGTGGCTGTGGTTCGCTGGGTACTTTTCTTCACGTTATATGGGAATGCCCTGAGGTGGCGCTCTTTTGGCGTCGGGTGCTTGGGGTAATGGAAGAAGTCACTCACGTTGCTCTGCTTCCAGAAGCTAGGAGATGCCTGCTGAACGTGTGGGAGCCAAACGATTATAATGTGGCACAGACGCGGTGGGCGACTTTGGGAAATATGGTGGCTAAACGTAATATTGCCTAGTTATGGGGTTCCCAGAGGCCGCCCACGGTCTCGTGTGGAAGGAGAACATGGATTGGTGCATGTTTAGAGAAAAGACGGTGTATGTAGCGAGAGGCAAACCGAGGAAATGGACTGGGGTGTGGGGTCCGTGGAACGCTTATCGCGGAGACATCTGTGCTCCTCCTCTGGCTGTTGTATTGGATACCTCTTTGTCCCCCTAGCCGAGCATTCCTCGTCTGTTAGGTTACGAGTGAGTTACAGTTTGATTTTCCTCTGTTCCCGTGCCCCCCTCCCTTCTCTGCCGCTGATCATTGATTCCCTACCCCGGGGAGCGCGTCCTGACATTTACAATGCCTATTGCCTTGCTTGTGTGTAATGTTTTTTTAGTTTTAAATTGAAAACTGAAACCGTATTTAATATTGTCTCTCAACTATTGCTTCTGTCTTCATTGGGAGCGATGATGGACTGACGGGCTCCCCGGATTGACCAATCTGTATAACGGTAAATGATACGTCTCATGCTAATTAGCGGCCGGCCCAAAGGGTTGTAGGCCCATGTCTGTAACTCCTTGAAGTCAAATAAAGGTTTCTTTAAAAAAAAAAAACCCACAAATAAAAGGCATTGTCATTTACAATGCCACTAGCTCGAACTCTGATGAATGCGAGACCTATTCCATTGCAAATGCTTGTTAGACTTTGTTGACGTTAGCACCCTCGTCTGACGAAAGGCTGCCCATAGAACAGAAACTAGTTATAGAGGTGTGGCCATAGTGATGCCCACCCCAAGTGCTGGTGTTATAATTCACTGGAGATGAAGCACATCTGCAATATTGTGGGACTCTGGCCCAAATCAGGCCTAGCGCCTTAAGACCCTCACGGGGGAGTAGCGCGCTTTATAAACCCCTGATTGATTGATTGACTGCTTGCTTAAAGACACTGGCAATTGGGCAGCATTCAATATACATTCTATACACAGAGTTACATAAAGTTTGTATCATTACACGAGGACAGTTGGGTGTGTTTACTCATCCAATAAAAAAGAAACATTACGTAAGAAAACAAATAAATACACACACATATACATACACACATATATATACATCCATCCTCCACAAGCCAAAGAAACCTCGGTCACCATGGATATACCAGACATACTGCACAAAACCGTGTCTCTGCTTACCAGAGGAACGGACAATTCAATGCAAAAAACCTTAATCCACAGTGGTGTTTAAAAATGTAAGAACATTATCATTGACTGCTCGTGTATTTTCCCCTCCTGTGGAGGTCGTGCGGGGTCTCTTGGGGGCTTTCCCTCCTCCTCTGGGGGACTAGTTAGTTTTTTCATCTAAGGGGCGACAGGCACACTGCACTTTGGGGGGGCTGTCTGGGCTCATGCAGGGGTGCAGGGAGGGGGGAGTTCTGTTGGGACGGGTGGGTTGGGGTGGGGTGTTGTTCGTTTTTACCGCAAGGCAAACCCTTTACTGTGTTGGTGTTTTTGAGGTGCTCTTGGGGGGACAAACGATAGCTTCTGTATGTGATGGGGGGTAGGGATTTGACTCTGTTGTCGTGGAACGTTAATGGACTGGGGGATAGGATTAAGCGAGGTGTGGTCCTGCAGTATCTGAAACGAATTTCTCCAGATGTGGTCTTTCTGCAGGAGACACACCTTATTGGTAATTCCTTTTATGCCATGAATCGGCGGGGCTATCGCTTGGTGGCCCACTCGGGCTTCACGTCGGGCTCGCGGGGGGTGGGCATCATGGTTAAGAACTCGCTCCCGCTGGAAATAGATGAGGTGCGCCATGATGAGAGGGGACGTTACACGGTCTTGGTGGGGAGAATGGAGGGCAAAGTAGTCGTTTTTGTATCAGTGTACGTCCCACCGGGGTTACAATCTACCACTTTTGCGGATCTGGGGCGCCTCCTCCTTGACCTCCCGGGGGGGTTTCTGGTGGTTGGGGGAGACTTCAATGCGGTGGCTTCTGGGACTATGGATCGTTACCCCCCTAGGGACCTCCCCCGGGCACAGGCGTGGCTGCCCGGCCTCTTAGATACATTGGGATTGGTAGACTGCTGGCGACTAAAACATCCCGCGCAGCTGCAGTACACCTTTCATTCGGGTGCCCATGGTAGCCTCTCGCGGCTTGATCATGTCCTTGTCCCTGCGGCCTATGCTGGGAGAGTGGGAGAGGTGCGCCATCTGGCGCGGGGTATTTCAGATCACTCCCCGCTCCTGTTGCATTTTGATGTCTTCCCGAGGGGGGATGGCAGGGTAGCTCCAATCAATGCATGGTACCTGCGCGACCCCACTATTCGTGCCGACTTGATTAAATCCTTGCAGCGGTATTTTGTGGAGAATGTGGGGTCTGTCCCTTCGGCTATCTCCCTATGGGAAGCCTTCAAGACAGTTCTTAGGGGGGAGGCCCTCTCCTTTATCTCCCATGCCCGGAGGCGCGAACAGGAGGAGGTGACCCGGGTGGAAGCCGAAATTACTGAACTAGAGGGTGACCTGGGGAGTGGGGTGACGGATGCCGCACTACATGTTCTACACCTTAAGCAGGCGGCCTATAGGGCCCTCATCACGGAGGCGGCCAGGGGCCTCAGTAGAGAGCAACAGGGGCGACTGTATGATGTGGGTGATAAGGCTGGTAAATTGATTGCGTGGTTGGATAAAAAGGAGAGAGCGAATCGTGTGGTCCCGCTGATCGAGAGAATGGATGGTGTACGTGTCACCGAGCCAGAAGACATTGTCTCCTGCTTCGCGGATTATTTCCGCGAGGTGTATTCCCCGGTTTCTCCCTGCTCGGAGGAGGATTCCCATGCCCTGCTTCGGGACATCGCGCTGCCCTCCCTTTCGGTGGAGGACAGGGAGTCGTTGGAGGCTGCTCCCACCACGGATGAAATTGCCCTTGCAATACGCTCGGTCGCATCTGGCAAGGCCATGGGCCCAAACGGTATCCCTATCGAGCTGTATAAGCTGCGACCGGATGTGCTGGCACCCCACCTTCGCGCGATGTTCCTGGCGGCCCACTCGCGGGGCTCCCTCCCGCCGGACCAGCGTCTGGCTACAATCGTAGTGATCCACAAGGAGGGGAGACCCCGAGAACGGGTCACATCCTATAGGCCTATCTCGCTCTTGAATGCGGAGCCCAAAATCCTCGCCAAGGTGCTCGCCAACCGGCTGGTCGGCGTGGTGGGCGATCTGGTCCACCAAGACCAGTCCGGCTTTATACCCCATCGCAACGCGGCCCTTAATCTGCGGCGCCTGCACGGGGTGCTCGCGCGTGTTCCGTTTGTGCGGGAGCCGGCCATCTTGGCGTCCTTGGACGCCACCATGGCGTTTGATACACTCGAGTGGCCATACATTTGGGCGATGCTGGCGAAATTTGGATTTGGACCGGGATTCATCAGCTGGGTCAAATTGTTGTATTCGGGCCCATTGGCGCAGGTGGTGGTGAATGGACGAGTCTCGGCCCCATTCGCGCTGGGACGAGGCACGCGACAGGGTTGCCCCTTGTCGCCTCTCCTGTTTGCACTGGCCTTGGAACCCCTGGCGGAGTGGCTGCGGTGGCACCCTTCCATCCGTGGTCTCCGTTGGACCCCCGAGTATGAGGACCGCGTGTCCCTATACGCTGACGATATCCTTTTGTACCTCGCCTCCCCGCGTAAATCACTGATTGTCCTGGTTGATGTTTTGCGCTCATTCGGCCGCAACTCAGGCCTTGTCATCAACTGGGCTAAATCATGTGTGTATGTGCTTTCCGGGGAGGCTCCCGTCCTCCCGCGGGACTGTCCGATCCAGATTGCCTCTCAGGGGTTCCGGTACCTGGGTATCTATATCACTCTGGACCCGGAGGCCCGCTACGAGCGGAATTTGCTTCCCCCCCCTCCAGCGCTTGAAGGAGGACGTCGCGCGTTGGCGGCGCCTGCCGCTTTCGCCGCTCGGCCGGGCGGCATTGTTTAAGATGATGTTGTTGCCACGCTTCCTGTACGCTCTCCAGAACACTATGGACTTGGTCCCGGCGCGCTACTTCCGTGAGGTGGAGAGTCTACAGCGCCGCCTGTTCTGGGACGGGAGGCCGCGTATTGCCCTGGCGAAGTTGACGCTCCCGTGGTACGACGGGGGGGTTGCCCTCCCGGATATTAAACGGTATTACTGGGCCACCCAGCTAGCTGCAATTAATCATGGCCTTTACGGGCCCGCCTTAAACCCGGCATTTGAAATGGACAAGATGCTCCTGCCTGGTGGCGACTACAATCGAGCGCTCTACTCTGGCGCGCCCGACCCCCGCCTGACGGGACCTACGCGTGTCATGGTGCGAGTATGGCACGCGGCTAACGCAGCTATGGGGTGGAAGGACCGTTTGACCCGGGCGTCACCGCTATATGCGTCTGAGAGGTTGGGCTCCCTGTGGACCTCGAAGGGCTTCGAGAAGTGGGACACGATCGGCATCAGTACAGTGGGGGACCTCTGGACGAGGGGGGGGGATTCAAAACATTCGAGATGCTGCAGACGGAGTTTCAGTTGCAGGGCAGTGAATACTTTCGGTACTTGCAGGTCCGCCACGCACTGAGCTCCGTCTTCCCAGACGTCGCCTCCATTCCGTAGTCATCCCCCCTGGAGGATAGAGTGCTGGATGGCCATGTTCCGGACAGCACGATCTCCCTCATATACAAAAAACTGATTAATGATCGCTCGGGCCTGCTGACTGGCCTCCGCGAGGCCTGGGTTGCCGATGGGCTGGAGTTGGACGACGAGGACTGGATTTACGCGGTGGCCTCTCCGAAGGAGGTGGCCATACCGGCTCGCCTTCGCTTCGTCCAGCTAAAGATCCTCCACCGGGTTTACATGACGGGGCCAAGGCTTCTGCGTATGGGCTATGCCGAGGATGGGCTGTGTAAGCGTGGGTGTGGTGCTTTGGCGACTTTTTTGCATATTCTGTGGGAATGCCCGAAGGTGGAGCGATTCTGGCGTGGTGTGCATGAGGTCCTGCGAGTGGTTACGCGTGTCGCGCTGTTGCCTGAAGCGAGGAGATGCTTGCTGAATGTGTGGGAACCAACTGACTACTCGGTTCCGCAGACACGGTGGGTGACTCTGGGATATATGATAGCTAAGCGTGACATCGCGCAGCTGTGGGGGTCCCAGAGGCCCCCGGCGGTGTCGGCCTGGAAAGAACACATGGATTGGTGCATGTTCCGAGAAAAGGTGGTGTACATGGCGAGAGGTAAGCCTGGGGCGTGGGTAAGTTTGGGGCCCCTGGAACGCCTACCGCGGGGGTCTTTGTGAGCCACCACTGCTGCCGGCTGCCTCGCCAGCTCCGTCCCCCTAGTTGACCCCCTCCCCCGGCCCCGGGCACAGGGTCCCCCAGTCCCTGTTCTCTTCCCGTTCCCCTCTTTAGATTCTTGTGGATAGTTGGGGTCCCCCACTTAAGGAGCACGTGCTGTCACTTCGGATTGCGGGTTGCCTTGCGGGTGTGGTTTTTTTGTGTTGTGTTTTTATAAAATAAAACCGTATTGCGGGCTCGGAGTCATGTGGCCCACGTCGTTGATACCTCCTGATTTACCTCTCTGCAACGCCAAGAGCCTTTTTTTGTATGTATGTCATATGCTCCTGTCACTCTAGCGGCCGGCCGGAAGGTTGTAGGCCCATACTTGTATATATTTGAGATTGCAATAAACGGTTTCAAAAAAAAAAAAAAAAAGTAAGAACAGACATTTACCCATGGGACTGCCCAAAGATGCCAAAAATACATTCATGAAGGATTATAAAACCTTGCCTAATAGATACATTTAGTAGATAGAAAGCATATTTATTAAAGAAATACTAAAATTGTGGATATATTTTATAAAATCATATCCGCGACCATTTAAAATGCAGCCCATATGATTATCATACGCAAATAATTTTCTTTAAGAAAAAAAATAGGTGTTCTCAAACTGAATTCAACCGGTCAGGCTGGAGGATATTTCTACTCCAAAAATATGGTGTCACACAGCCAATAGCAGTTACCACTACCTAGTTGGGGTGGTCCCAATTCAAAGGACATGAGCAATTTGTGAGTCAGTGAGATATGCATAGATATATTCAACAAAGTCCCCACACTGACAACACAGAGCACTCCACGGTTTTCATGCCTTTCATTTATTAACATTTGCGGACGAGTTTCGGCATTCTTGTGTCGATGGATATCCTATTCCTGGGGGTAGGTGGCGGTTCTAGCAGTTCACATCACTCCACCACCAAATTGCCACATTGCTGCCAAATAAACTCACGGGCGGGTGCTTTCATCTTAACTGTGTCAAGGATACACTAGGAATGGGGTATCCACAGACATACAGGTCGTCATCTGAAGAATACAAGGATTTTGGTTACTTAAACCAGCACCTGTGGATACACCCCTTGGAGGTAGGAGCACGGCAGGGTGAGGAACTGTCTTCTATTTCTGGCCCACATTTGGTGAGAGGATTAGCATAAGAAACATTGGTGGCTTGCATGTCCACCATGAAGTGACAACTTCGAGGCCATTGAAAGCATCTCCACATTCACTTAGAGATAATGAAATACCAGTCATGCAGTGATGGTGGACATGAAGTATGTCTAAGACAGGCTCTGAAGGACTACCGGCTGGAGAGTACAGAGCACGATGGTCCGGAGGGCGGGGTTCCATGAGGCCTGCGAGGCTGCATGCAACAACTTGGAACTGGAGAACAATTGCGTTAGACCCCACAATCAGGGCCCACATCAGCAGCAGTTGGGGGGTGGGTAGGGTGGTGGGGAGTTACTGGGGTGTTGTAGTAGTGTTCTGACAAATGCAGTTAGGATGGATTGTTGGGGAATAAGGTGGATGGGTATAAAAGCAGATAATATATTGGGCTGTTGACCTGCCACTTTGTGAAATGATCGCTGTGATACTCAGTCTCTGTACTGGTATGCCGCCCGGCCTCCGGGATGTGGGCTGAATGGCTGTGTGCATTGCTATAACGATGGGTGTGCTCTGAGATACCAGGTGTGTACAGGTTGGCATTACGGATGCCTCACTCCTAATTCTGCAATAAAAACATGTTTAAAAAAAAAAATGAAGTATGTCTAAGACTGATGACATGTGAGTTAGTCTTCCCTTACCAAGGAAATGTTTGAAATGCGGGTGGAACTAAGTGTGTGCAATGAGCATTGAAAAAGGCAAGAATGCAGAAATGCATTTGCCAATTTTAATAAATGAAAGGCATGAAAACCACGGATTGCTCCACGTTGTCCGTGTGAAGACTTTGTTGAAAATGAGATTACGCGACTGCCATAGTCACGACGGAAACACACGCCTGTGAGTTTGATCGACAGCAGTCTAGCAATTTGGTGGTCTGTCTGACTGACTCTCACACACAAGAAAAAATAAATACATGTAGGTTTAACATTACAATAATAAGAAAAATTAATTAGAAAAATTAAATGATTAAAAAAAGATTGTTAAAAATTAAATAAACATAGGTGAAATATTTGTGTAGGTGTTTATCAGGCGGAACTAATAGCGATCCGAAAAACAATGATCCTAAATTATGGCAATCCACAAGTAATTAGGTTAAAATATTAACACAACCACATCCGGAGGGCTGTGAAGACAGTTTTAGACCAATGTAATAATAGATTAGACCCTCTGCCTGAAGCCTGCACAGCGATTCTTGCCAACGTAAACCTATAAATAGCTTTCAGAGAACACCTGGAAGAATTAACCTCCTACCAAATGCTATGTTGGTGTGCTTGACAAACCAATTGAAGTAGTGTAAAGCTCATTTATCACAATACCGCTAGCCAGTGTTTACTTTAATGATATTTCTCCCTGAAATATCATTAAAGTAAACATGTCTAGGATTATTACTTTTTTAGGACGGCATGACGATACCACCTCATGTAAACAAGAGATAGCAAGGGTCTCTGGTACGTGGAAGGACTAGCACGGAGAGGAGAAGACAGGAGGATAAAGGATGGGCCTAATCAGTGATGCTCTGCCAGGCAGTAACTTTCAGGCATTTAAAGTCTCAAATGTATGCACAGAGTGCCAGTCTATTACTATAGTAATCCATGACCTGACTAGAATTCTTCCAAATTAAGATCATCCATCTTCAGGAGCATGGTTGGGGTTTGGGGAGCAAACCTCAATCTCAAAATTGGCCTCTTACAGTCTTTCGGAGAGCCACGGGGCAAGCAGGGGCTACTGGGCCCAACCGTGGTGATTGAGGCCATTAACTTCTGATGTCCCAGGTCCTACCTACAATGGATCCTGGCAACTGGGCAATGGACCCCTTCTTTATTTGACTCTCAAAGGTAGGTGTTGACAAGCAGTCAACGGCTTACTTGCGGGGTGGGATTCAGGGGAGGGATAGATACAGGTGAGTGAACACGACTCATAACTCAGAGTGCAAACAGTACGAACAATAAATCAATGCCCCGTCAAATTCTTGCTTTTATAAGAAAAATAAGTATTTTATTTCTAACTCTACAAATGCAATGGTTAATGATATGCACAAGGAATAATACAGCCCCATTGAGGTCAGGGCTCTAGTAGTTGTCAGGCAAACTCCTGTCTTACCCCCTTCCTTGCTCACTATTAGGATGTACTCAAGAGATCCCCTTGGACTCTGAGGAATTAGTCAAAAGTGACTATTGTGCCTTAGCGTCTTCCGGGTGCATCTTCCCCGCTCCTGCAGCACAGGAAGACTCAGTATTTCAGCAGGAGTCTTCAGTGTGGGCACTAGCGTGTTCTGATCCTGCTCCGAGAAGTCGGGTTGCTTCCGGCCCACACAGCAGCACACGGATGAGCAAGCTCTCCCGCTTGAGTGGCGCTGATGGATCCTCCAGTTATCGGAGCAGCCCCCAGCTCACGAAGATGCAGTAAGTCAGCCTTCCCCAGCAGGGGGTAGGGGGAATTCTTCAGCGCCCAACTGGAGCCCAACGAGATAGCGGTACTGTCTTCAGCATTCTCTGCAGTCCTCAGGGTCAGAAAGGATTGGTTCTCTCACTGTGCGAGTTCAACCCACCAAACGCAGCCTTAGTCCTTTCCTGAGACGACAGCCCAAACTTCTTGACAACGTAGCTCCAAGCAGCCCTCTTATTTAGCATATGGGGTTGCCGAGGTACTTGGAAAATCAGATGCAGACTCCTCTGGTGTAAATGCATCCACCACTGTGGTTACAGGTCTCAGCACTCTTTCAGCAGCAACTTTATCGGTGTCCCTCCTAGCATACGAGGTCACCACAGAGCAGCCAAACAGGCTTGGCAAGACCAGCACGGCACTCCACACGTGGCTCAGTCCATGGCAGCACTCTCCTGGCATATTGGGGGTGGAGGGGCCAAACGACACTACACAAGGACAATTACCAGATCAATGCACAACCGCTCCCTCACACCTTGCTCAGAGGGTCCTCTTGGCGGGGCTCCCCATTGAACCTCACTCCCTCCAACACTCTCCTCTTTCTCACAGAGCACAATGGTCTTGGAAAGCAGGCCAGCACTGGTGCTCTAGACTCCAGGGCAGGTGGTCTTTGTTTTCCTGGGTGATGTCCCCTCACCCAGCAGGGAGGGTAGCAGGCCTTTGCCCCAAGTCCTGGCAACTCTCCCTTCTCACACAGTCTGTCTGGCTGTTTCGCAGATTACAAGTTGTGGGGTCTCAACCTCTCCTTCTTATAGTCCAGTTCCAGACACTAAAATGTGATTTAGGGACCTAATTTTATGTTGAGGGTCTGCTTCTTTCAAAGTGGACACATATCCTTTTCTTCTTGTCCAAGAAAGGATGACTGTCATGCAGTCACGAGTCCAAAGATGACAGGCCCACAACACAATTCCAGGCTCCCAGCTCTACTCTTTATGATTCCCTTATCAGCACCAGATCCTTTCCTGAGATGTGTCCAGACCCCTTCCTTGAGCTCTATCACAGAATCAAAGAACAACCTTTTCAAGTGTAAAGGGAGGGCTCCTTCCTCCACTGTGTTCAACCCAGCACACAGGAATGCAGCGATACACAAAGGTGTATAGAGGATTTGGGATATTCCTCTACTCATGTCTTCTTCACCAGACAGGCTCGGGCTTCCCAAAATGGAATCCAATATCCTTCGTGTAATGTACCAGTGCAGGTACACTTGCACTCAGTGTACTTCCACAGCACACTTATTGTCCACCACTGTTACCTCCATACATAGTATCATTACAAGAACACATACTTTGAGCATATACATTCAGTCTGTGCGCACTGAAGTTTTTCTATACTGTACCAGGGTGCGCTATTTGCAAACACACACACGGGCAGCACAGACACACTCATCATATGTGCCCCTCACAACACTTCACCCTTCATGTCTCGTACTTCATGCAAGAATACATACATCCAAAATGAGCTTTAATTGTGCATGCACTGCACAGAACTACATCTCTCATGTAATGTATTCCTCGCAGAAATATACACCCAGTAAATGCACTAACCACACGGAGCACAGTACTGCTCCATGCCCGTACTGTATCCTTCAAAGGCACACAAACATCTGATACAGAGTCACGTTTCCTGCGCTACGTAGCACTCCACATCTACCTAATGTAGGCCATGGGTGAGTTAAGCACACAGCTGCAGAACATTTAAAAGGTAAATGAGCCTGTAGGCCTCACTCCAGTGTCACAGGGTAAAAAGGACCTGTTCACTACTACTGATCACTAAACGGTATGTCGCCACCACAGCGTTTGTGCTGCTTTACTCCTAGTGAAGGTCCTTTCACTACTATAAGGATAGCGCTTTGGGCAACCCTCCCAGTCCAACAAGATCGCAATCTGTGAGACAGGCCTATGTCATGGTACACATGCATGACATGTGTTTACCTATGACGACAACAACAATACAAATCAGAATTAGGGACTCCGACAACAGTGCAGTTGGGCATGGGTACACATCTTGCCATGAAGGGGACTTTTCCATCCCAGCAAATATCAACCTTACTTTAAATTCACATTAATCAACACAAACCATCACTAAACTAGACACTCCAACCTCTAGTAACCATACACAATCAATATACCAAAAAGGCACTCAGATTTAAAGATATGCTACAGTAACTTGAGGATAGACAGTCCCAAATGCTAACATAACTTACGTTCAGATTTCCATTAAAGACCGCTATAATATCGGAGCTCTGAACCCAATGTTTTGGCTAACGTGACTTAATCTGTTTTGTGGTTGGGTGACAGCTCTTAGGTGTAAAGGTTTGCATGCTAAAATTCAGCACAAACTTACAATGTGGGACTCAAATGAGGTCTTATGCCATTTAGAATTTACCAGGAAATCAACGAGAGTTGTGCTCAAAAGCTAATCCATGTGAGCCTAGAAGCAATCTCCTTTTTTGTTCCTCCAAAATGCTCTGTAAAGCTCCTTTACATTTTCGGTCAAACACAACATAAATGTTGTATTTCCATTAATATGTGTTCAGTCTAAAAACGAACAGGACTAGGGTCGCGCTAGCTGACCACCCTACTGGCTTTTCCTGCCCTCGAAAACATTCTGTGCGTAGTTAAAGATAACGCTCAGTTTCTCGGGAACATTTACAGCAATAGGACCCGCGTAAAACAACAGGCACAACCCCTGCTCTTTGATGAGTGATGCGCGTTCGCGCCATCCGAACAGATGGGAAGACCGCTCTAAAGCTTAATCAGATGGAAAATGTTTATTACACTGCTCAAACGAAAGGAACTGCTTACATAGGGATTATGTGCTTTACCCCGATGTCATTTGGCAACGGTCGTTGTACTTTGAATTATAGCACGACCAGCTAAAGCAATCTCGGCACAATATAACAGCGCATTGCATACATCACCGAAGGTCTCAACAAAAATGTCCTAAGCTGAGGGCATGCACATAACCGTACGTGAAAGCCTTCCGTAGGTTAATGTCAGAATACAAGGTCCCATTCCCTTCTAGTAATCATATCATGGTTCACCTATGATCACTACGTAAAAAAAAAAAAAGCAAATAAAACCGTATGCACTATTACTTTCGTAGATTTTATTGCCATTGCCTCTATGAAGAATTTGCACTGGTGATAAACAAATGTCTGTTTAGCGACAGTAAAGACGAGACAGCTGGAGGGGAAAAAAGTATAAGAGACGCTAGATCGGAAACTGATCGAGCATAACAGTGATAGGTGGGCACGGACAAGTGATACACTCATTCAGGTGACAGAAGCAGCGCACACCTCAGGGCAGGGAGAAGGGACACTGATAGGGCAGCGCACACTACAGGGCAGAGTGAAGCGGCACTGACAGAGAAAAACACACTACAGGGTTGGGAGAAGGGGCACCAACAGAGCAGCACACACCACAGAGCAAGGAGAAGCGACACTGACAAACACAACAGAGGGCAGGGAGAAGGGGTACTGACAGGGCAGCGCACACTACAGGGCAGAGAGAAGCGGCACTGACAGTTCAGCACATACCAAAAGGCTGGGAGAAACGGCACAGAGGTCAGGGCAGCGCACCTCATAGGGCAGAAACAAACAACCCTGACATGGCACCACACACACCACAGGGCAGGAAAAAGGGGCACCGACAGAGCAGCGCACACCACAGGGCAGGGAGAATGGGACCCGACAGGGCAGCGCACATTACAGGGGAGAGAGAAGAGGCAGCGCGCGCTACAGGGCGGGGAGAAGGGGCACTGACAGGTTAGCGCACACCACAGGGCAGGGAAAGCGGCACTGACAGGGCAGCGCACACAATGGGGAATTGAAAAGCGCCACTGTGAGAAGTTGGCCTGGTATATGCTGTTCACTAGTTCTAGTGACCACCTTGTACCATGCCAAGCAACCCTTATGGTGTGGTTGTAAGTCAACCTTTTTGGACTAGCTGCCCTAGTGGTAGCGTAGGCTAAGCAGTCTTTGAGGCTAAACTCGTGATGCGTGTTAAGCAAGCTGTTTTACCAATAGTAACCCCCTTTTATACCAATGAAAGGACACCACACAGATATATATTCAAAATATATATGTATTTATTTCTCAAAGTAACCCCTAGTCTCTTTATGAGCACAGGAGCACAAATCGTCAAACAAGATTATCACAGAATACACAGAAGTTGCACTTTATATGGATAGGCCCTGGTGGCCACTCGAACCATATACTAAAATAGTGGTATAAGTACCACGAACAAAAAAGGGAAAAGGCCTAGGGCCTCTAGAATCGCTGGGCCTACAAGGAGCTAACGTCAGTTAGTGACCAGGAGGTCCACGGGTGGCGTGTGCAGAGCAAATAGTCACACGCGTGCTCCCATAGGTTTCAATGGGTGCGTAAAAAGTACAAAGTTACTGCAAAGAGGATCTTCCGGGTTAACTAGGAACTTAAGATTTGGAACACAGGCACTAGAGATGTATTACTACACTTGGGCACCGGAGTACCAGCTTTACCTCACCCACAGGAAGCAGGTGCATAGGCCTCAAAGTGCGTCGGGTTTCTTCTATCTGTTCCGTTGAGCTTGAAGACAAAGATGCTGCAGGCGGTCGGTCCGGGAGAGATGCAGTGGACCCAAGAGTGGATCGGAGATGTTGAAGACCTGTAAGCAGAGGGGACAGTGTTCACAGTCACTAGCCAGTGACCAGCGTGGCACCAGGTGGGTACCAGGCGATGTCGGGTGCAAACAGGAAGGAAGGTGTAGCTTGACTCTGCAGCCACGTGGTTCCTGAAGGTCGACGACGTCCAGGAGTCGAGTCACGAGCTGTCCCACGCAGGCTCTAGCTGTCGGCGGTGTCGGCGACTTGATCGAAGCAAACAAGCCTTGGCAAAAGCAATTGTTGTAGGCAAGGAGTTTAAGCTGATGGTTCTGACCAGCAAGGTCAGAGGAACGGCTCCTTTGGAGGGGAGCAAGGGCCAGTCTGGAGCAACCAGACCAGCGGTGTTTGTTGTAGATTTCGTCGCCAAGATGGCCACTAGCCAGCGGGCCAGCAACCGGTTAGGCGCGTCGAGTGGCAAAATGCAGAAGGGCCCCACGCAGATCGTGGAGATGCTGGAGGGCTCACCTTTGGTGCAGATGCTGCTCGAGGGTTGGGCTTCTCAGGACCCAAAGCACAACTTGGAGGGAGCCTCGGTTGTTGCACTGGTCAGCTTGTCGTAGTCGTTCCAAGATGGCTGGCTCCACGTGTCTCGGTGCCTCCACGGGTCTCCTCTTTTCAGGGACTGTGGATCGGGCGGTGAGAGGTCTGGAGGTCCAGGTCTTGTCAGTCTCTGGGCTCGGGCTCCGGCGGGAGGCGGCGGCAAAGCAGACGGTGATTCGCTGGATGGTGCTTGCGTTAGCAAGGTGGTCACTCCCTGACCACAGGGGAGATTTTCTTCAGTCTTCTGTGCAGCAGAATGTCGAAGTTCCCGTCTTCTTCTTAGTTTCAAGTTGATTCCAGGATGTCTGAAGTCTTAGGACACAGCTCCTACCTTTAAGCGGATTCTAGGGGCCGGACTACCTGCTAGGTCCCTCCCTATGGGTGGGACCAGGAAGGGGGGTGGTTACACCCCCAATCCTTTGTCCAGCTCGCCCCAGGCCCGGGACTGGTGTGCCCCAGGACCGGTTTGAACTGGCATATGCACCGAGGCTCCTTGTGAGCCACAGGCATGTCTGGTTTCTTTCAAGCCCTACCTGACCAATACACAAAATCCTGTCTGGGGTGGTGCACGCACCTCCCCTGGCAGGAAACCCTTTGTCCACACCTCCCAAGCTGGAAGGACTCCCAGCAGCAGGAGGGCAGACTTGTGTCTGTGGTGGCAGCATCCATTTTGTGGAGCTGAGGCTATGTCTGATTTTACCCGGGTTTCAGGTACTGTACATGTCGTGTCCCTCTAGAAGGGTGGAATGCTAACCCCGTCGCCAGAATTGGCGAGGGGTTAGTATTCCAATTCGTATGACACCTTACTCGACATGTTTTGATAAAGCCAAACCAAAGATAGCATTTAACCGCGAGGTTCATAATGCACTTAAGAGTATATGGTATGACGATATCTGGAAACAGTAGAAGGAAGTTGTTCCGACCACTGCAGACAGGCTCAGCTCATGCCAGAGCACCATCTCACATGGAACCACGCACTCTGCCTTCAGGATTGTTAAGGCCTGCCATAGGAGTGACTTATAGGTTACCAGGTGTCCCATTTAAGGTTAGGTATAGGTATACTACACCTAAGTAAGAGGTGATTACACCAACTTACCCCAGCTGAGTGATCAGCCAGTTGTGTCAGATTGTTAGGCCAAGCCTGGGGTGGCATAATACATGCTGCAGCCCTTGGCAGGCCTTGGGTACACCAATGCCCTGGGTACCTAGTGTACACTGGTACAGGGGCTGACAGGGTGATCCACTTCCAATTGGTTATGCACCTAGGGTGCATAGTTTTAATTTAGTAGAGAGAACAGCAGGCTGGGGGTCTGATTGGCAGGCCCACAGCCTCAATATGTCAAAAACCAGTGAAGCAAAAAGCAAAAATTTGGGGTGACCATAGGATAGCAGACCCTACTCTCCTACACAACCCCCCCCCAAACGCTGGGACATTAAACTAGCCTTGACCAGTCTCGTCTTCATGTCCTAAGTGGAAGTACCTGGAGAGACCATCTGCATTCCCATGGTCAGTACCTGGCCGGTGCTCCACTGTAAAGTCCATCCCCTGTAGGGAAATGGACCACCTAAGCAGTTTGGGGTTTTCACCCTTCATCTGATTTAGCCACAAGAGGGGCTTATGGTCGGTCTGAATCTTGAAGTGAGTGCCAAACAAGTATGGCCTCAGCTTCTTCAGGGCCCACACCACAGCAAAGGCCTCCCTCTCAATAGCTGACCAATTCTTCTCTCTGGGGGTCAACCTTCTGCTAATAAAAGCAATGGGTTGGTCTTGACCATCTACATTAAGTTGTGACAGCACAGCTCCCACACCCAACTCAGAAGCATCTGTTTGGACAATAAACTCTTTGGAGTAGTCAGGACTTTTCAGGATAGGTGCAGAGCACATGGCCTCCTTCAGGTCATCAAATGCCTTTTGACAGCTTACTGTCCACTGAACCTTTTTGGGCATCTTCTTGGATGTCAGATCATTAAGAGGAGTCACAATGGACCCATAGTTCTTAACAAACTTCCTGTAATACCCAGTCAAGCCCAAGAAAGCTCGAACTTGAGTCTGGGTGGTTGGAGGGGACCAATCCTTGATGGACTGTATCTTACTCTCCAGTGGTTGAACTTGGCCCCCACCTACAAGGTGGCCCAAATACACAACCTTACTCTGCCCTATCTGGCACTTAGTAGCCTTGATAGTGAGGCCTGCCCTTTGCAGAGCCTCAAGAGCCTTCTTCAGGTGGATCAGGTGATCCTCCCAGGTGGAACTAAAGACAGCAATGTCATCAAGATATGCTGCGCAAAAGTCATCCAACCCAGTAAGGACTTGGTTCACCAGCCTTTGGAAGGTGGCAGGTGCATTCTTCAGACCAAAGGGCATCACCACAAACTGATAATGCCCACCTGGGGTTGAGAATGCTGTTTTGGCCTTAGACTCCTCAGCTAACCTGATTTGCCAATAGCCAGCTGTCAAGTCAAATGTGCTCAAAAACTTTGCAGAAGCTAGTTTGTCTATGAGCTCATCTGCCCTTGGAATAGGGTGTGCATCTGTCCTGGTGACAGCATTGAGTCCTCTGTAGTCCACACAGAACCTCATCTCTCTCTTGCCATCTTTGGTGTGAGGTTTGGGGACCAGAACCACTGGGCTAGCCCAGGGGCTCTCTGAGGGTTCAATGACACCTAATTCCAGCATTTTATGTACCTCAGCCTTTATACAGTCCCTGACGTGGTCAGGTTGTCTGTAAAGTTTGTTCTTTACAGGCAGACTGTCACCAGTGTCCACAACATGGGTACACCAGTCAGTTTGACTAGGTATCAAGGAAAACATATGTGAAAATGATTGTAGAACCTGTCTACATTCAGTCTGCTGATGGGCAGTGAGGTTGCCTCCAAGGGTCACTCCTTCAACTGAGCCATCTTCAGGGTTCTGAGACAACAGGTCTGGGAGAGGGTCACTCTCTTCCTCCTGTCCCTCATCTGTAGCCATGAGCAAGCCCATGTCTGCCCTGTCAACATATGCTTTAAGCCTGTTAACATGGAGTACCCTGTGGGGACTCCTGGGAGTTCCTAGGTCCACCAAGTAGGTGACCTCTCCCTTCTTTTCCAGGATTGTATGGGGTCCAGACCATTTGTCTTGGAGTGCTGCTGGGGCCACTGGCTCCAACACCCATACCTTCTGTCCTGGCTGATACTCAACCAAGACAGCCTTTTGGTCATGCCAAGCTTTCTGTAAGGCCTGGCTTGCCTCAAGGTTTTTAGATGCCTTCTCCATATACTCAGCCATCCTGGAGCGGAGACCAAGTACATAGTCCACTATGTCTAGCTTAGGCTTTTTGAGAGGTAACTCCCAGCCTTCCTTCACCAAACACAGTGGGCCTCTCACAGGGTGCCCAAACAACAATTCAAAGGGGCTGTAGCCAACTCCTTTTTGTGGGACCTCTCTGTAAGCAAACAGAAGGCAGGGTAGAAGGATATCCCATCTTCGCCTGAGCTTTTCAGGTAATCCTTTGATCATACCCTTTAGGGTCTTGTTGAATCTCTCAACAAGCCCATTGCATTGTGGGTGATAAGGGGTGGTGAACTTGTAGTTGACATCACATTCCTTCCACATAGCTGTCAAGTATCCTGACATAAAGTTGGTACCTCTGTCAGATACTACCTCCTTAGGAAACCCCACTCTGGAGAATACTCCCAGCAGGGCCCTGGCCACAACAGGTGCTGTAGTGGTCCTAAGGGGAATTGCCTCTGGATACCTGGTGGCATGATCCACTACCACCAGTATAAATCTGTGCCCAGATGCAGTGGGAGGATCCATGGGACCCACTATGTCTATTCCCACTCTTTCAAAGGGGACCCCCACCACAGGTAGTGGTATTAGGGGGGCCTTTGTTGTGCCACCTGATTTGCCACTGGCTTGGCAGGTAACACAGGAGCGACAAAACTCCCTTGTATCTTCATTCATATGAGGCCAGTGAAAGTGAGGGACAAGCCTGTCCCAAGTCTTGTTCTGGCCTAAGTGTCCTGCTAAAGGAATGTCATGGGCCAAGGTAAGAAGGAAGCCCCTAAATTGCAGAGGTATGACCAACCTCCTGGTTGCACCAGGCTTGGGGTCTCTAGCCTCTGAATAAAGGAGCCCTTCATCCCAATACACTTTATGGGTACCTTGAGCATTCCCAGCAGCCTCAGCAGCAGCCAGCTGTCTGAGGGGTTCAAGAGAGGGACAGGATAACTGAGCCTGCCTCAAGTCAGCCCTGGAAGGTCCCCCTGTCCCCAGAAACTCAACCTGATCAGGTTCAAGCTCTTCAGGGACAGTTCCTTCAGGGTCCTCTAGATCAGCTTCCTGGGAAGGCTGATCATCACTCTGAGGCAGGGGGGAAGGCACAGCCTTGACCCTCCTGTTCTTCTTCTTGGTAGGTACTTGGTCCATTGTTCCAGGATCCAAGACCTGTGGTTCAGTGAGGCACTTTTTGGCCTGTGACCTGGTCACAGCAAGGACATGTGATGATATACCTAACATCTCTGCATGAGTCCTGTACTCCACTTCTGACCATAGAGAACTCTCTAGGTCATTGCCCAACAAACATTCTACTGGGAGGTCTGCACTAACCACAACCCTTTTGAGGCCAGTTACCCCTCCCCATGAGAAGTTAACAACTGCCACACTATGTGAAGTAGTGGCATTGCTGGCATTGGTCACCAGGTAGTTCTCACCTGGTATGTACTGTCCAGGGTCCACAAAGCCTGGTGTCACCATAGTGACACTGGCACATGTGTCCCTGTAGGCTTGAGCCACTTTGTCATTGATTAAAGGAGTCTGTCTGTACTTGCCCAGGTTACTGGGGCTCACAGTCAGGGACAAATCAATGTCCCCATCACAGATCAAGACTGCCTGTGTAAGGGTTCTGTCTAAGTCAGAATCTCCTTCAGTTCCCATAGTGATTCCCACTACACCCTTTGTCTGGGGACCAACACTGCTAACAGTAGTACTGGGAGCAGGTGCCTTAGGGGCAACAGTGTTGGGGGCTCCACCCTTTTTGCAATCACTAGTCCAGTGAGTTGTATTTTTACAATGATTGCACCAGGGTTTCTTCTGACCTTCTTTCTTCTTCTTGGACTGTTGGGACCCACCCTCCTTAGCAGTAGTTTGGGGCCCTGTTGAAGACTTCTGGTCTTTAGGTTTCTGATCTCCACCCTTTTGGTCTGTTTTCTTCTGATCACCCCCTTGGCCCTGGTTCTGGTTCTTTTGCTTAACCCTGGTTCTGACCCATTTGTCTGCCTTCTTTCCCAATTCTTGGGGAGAGGTCAGATCAGAGTCAACCAAGTGTTGATGCAGTTGCTGGTTTTGACAGTTATTTAAAATCTGTTCTCTCATCATCAAATTATACAATCCTGTAAAATCAGATACCTTACTTCCCAGCAACCAACCCTCCAAAGCCTTAGTGGCACATTCAATGTATTCAGACCAGTCCTGAGTCTGTGTCTTTTGGGTGTCTCTGAACATTAACCTGTACTGTTCAGTGGTTAAGCCTAACCCATCTACCAGAACACTCTTCAGGACTCTGTAGTTTCTGACATCCTCTTCTCTAACAGTGAGGAGTCTGTCTCTGCCTCTTCCTTCAAAGGAGAGCCAGAGGATTGCTGCCCACTGATCTTCAGGAACCTGCTGTACTTTGCAGGCTCTCTCAAGAGCAGTTATCCACTTGTGGATGTCATCCCCACTTTTGTAGGGGGGCACAACCTTAGACAGGTTTCTATTGTCGAAAACCCTATCTTTGTCCTTAGGGACAATGCTGCCACCAGTGGGTATAGACCCACTCTCTTTATGCTGTCTAGCCTTGCTAAGTTTCTCTTCCATCAGGGCTACTTCTAGCTCCTGCTTCCTGATCCTCAGCTGAGCCTCTTGCATCTTGGCCTCATGTTCCCTCCTCTGAGGGGTGGTCATCCTTCTCCTGGAGTGACCTTGAGAGCCTCTAGAGCCATGGGAAGCATTGGAGTCACCTGAGCGATTCCTTTGCCTCCCAAGCCCTGTGTTAAGTCCACTGGGGAGATCCAGTGGGTTGAACCCACTGTCAGTCCCCAATAGCCTTGGTTTAGCTGGGCCAAGTATAATACTTGGCACTGGGCTAGTTCTCCCTTCATCCTCACTACTGTCAGTATCCTTTTCACTCTCTTCCTCTGTGGTAGGCATCCCATCTAAGGGGTGACTATTGGGAAGGGGTACTTCAGTGGCATCTTCAGAAGGGGGGCCTCCTGTTCCTGTCCCTAAGGGGGCTAACTGGGAAGCTTTCTTGAGTGCTCTCTGATTCTCATCATTCTGTAAGAGCTCTCTGAGCTCAGCAGAGTTTGGGTTCTTGGGCTGTTTAAGGCCTCTAAGAGTTGCCAAATGCCTGAGCTCATTCTGATTAAGGGTAGCAAAGCTGGATGGTGCCCTCTGGGGGTCACTCTCAACAGAGATGGGTACAGTGGACCCCTCTGCCCCGGCCATTGCTCTTAAGTGTGGGTGGATGTGTTGCAATCTACCTACACTTGGGTTTACCTACTAAACCTATCTAGTAGTTGTAGTCAGGGTGTGCTACTCCCTTTGCTCTACAACAACTAAGTTCAGTAGAACTTAGTATATCTAATCTTGTTTTATATGTACCTACAGGTACCTATGTGATCTTTCAATTGGTAACCAAGAGATTACAATGGTAAAACACAGCAAGCTCAAATCCAACCGCTGCTCACCAATGTGAGAAGTTGGCCTGGTATATGCTGTTCACTAGTTCTAGTGACCACCTTGTACCATGCCAAGCAACCCTTATGGTGTGGTTGTAAGTCAACCTTTTTGGACTAGCTGCCCTAGTGGTAGCGTAGGCTAAGCAGTCTTTGAGGCTAAACTCGTGATGCGTGTTAAGCAAGCTGTTTTACCAATAGTAACCCCCTTTTATACCAATGAAAGGACACCACACAGATATATATTCAAAATATATATGTATTTATTTCTCAAAGTAACCCCTAGTCTCTTTATGAGCACAGGAGCACAAATCGTCAAACAAGATTATCACAGAATACACAGAAGTTGCACTTTATATGGATAGGCCCTGGTGGCCACTCGAACCATATACTAAAATAGTGGTATAAGTACCACGAACAAAAAAGGGAAAAGGCCTAGGGCCTCTAGAATCGCTGGGCCTACAAGGAGCTAACGTCAGTTAGTGACCAGGAGGTCCACGGGTGGCGTGTGCAGAGCAAATAGTCACACGCGTGCTCCCATAGGTTTCAATGGGTGCGTAAAAAGTACAAAGTTACTGCAAAGAGGATCTTCCGGGTTAACTAGGAACTTAAGATTTGGAACACAGGCACTAGAGATGTATTACTACACTTGGGCACCGGAGTACCAGCTTTACCTCACCCACAGGAAGCAGGTGCATAGGCCTCAAAGTGCGTCGGGTTTCTTCTATCTGTTCCGTTGAGCTTGAAGACAAAGATGCTGCAGGCGGTCGGTCCGGGAGAGATGCAGTGGACCCAAGAGTGGATCGGAGATGTTGAAGACCTGTAAGCAGAGGGGACAGTGTTCACAGTCACTAGCCAGTGACCAGCGTGGCACCAGGTGGGTACCAGGCGATGTCGGGTGCAAACAGGAAGGAAGGTGTAGCTTGACTCTGCAGCCACGTGGTTCCTGAAGGTCGACGACGTCCAGGAGTCGAGTCACGAGCTGTCCCACGCAGGCTCTAGCTGTCGGCGGTGTCGGCGACTTGATCGAAGCAAACAAGCCTTGGCAAAAGCAATTGTTGTAGGCAAGGAGTTTAAGCTGATGGTTCTGACCAGCAAGGTCAGAGGAACGGCTCCTTTGGAGGGGAGCAAGGGCCAGTCTGGAGCAACCAGACCAGCGGTGTTTGTTGTAGATTTCGTCGCCAAGATGGCCACTAGCCAGCGGGCCAGCAACCGGTTAGGCGCGTCGAGTGGCAAAATGCAGAAGGGCCCCACGCAGATCGTGGAGATGCTGGAGGGCTCACCTTTGGTGCAGATGCTGCTCGAGGGTTGGGCTTCTCAGGACCCAAAGCACAACTTGGAGGGAGCCTCGGTTGTTGCACTGGTCAGCTTGTCGTAGTCGTTCCAAGATGGCTGGCTCCACGTGTCTCGGTGCCTCCACGGGTCTCCTCTTTTCAGGGACTGTGGATCGGGCGGTGAGAGGTCTGGAGGTCCAGGTCTTGTCAGTCTCTGGGCTCGGGCTCCGGCGGGAGGCGGCGGCAAAGCAGACGGTGATTCGCTGGATGGTGCTTGCGTTAGCAAGGTGGTCACTCCCTGACCACAGGGGAGATTTTCTTCAGTCTTCTGTGCAGCAGAATGTCGAAGTTCCCGTCTTCTTCTTAGTTTCAAGTTGATTCCAGGATGTCTGAAGTCTTAGGACACAGCTCCTACCTTTAAGCGGATTCTAGGGGCCGGACTACCTGCTAGGTCCCTCCCTATGGGTGGGACCAGGAAGGGGGGTGGTTACACCCCCAATCCTTTGTCCAGCTCGCCCCAGGCCCGGGACTGGTGTGCCCCAGGACCGGTTTGAACTGGCATATGCACCGAGGCTCCTTGTGAGCCACAGGCATGTCTGGTTTCTTTCAAGCCCTACCTGACCAATACACAAAATCCTGTCTGGGGTGGTGCACGCACCTCCCCTGGCAGGAAACCCTTTGTCCACACCTCCCAAGCTGGAAGGACTCCCAGCAGCAGGAGGGCAGACTTGTGTCTGTGGTGGCAGCATCCATTTTGTGGAGCTGAGGCTATGTCTGATTTTACCCGGGTTTCAGGTACTGTACATGTCGTGTCCCTCTAGAAGGGTGGAATGCTAACCCCGTCGCCAGAATTGGCGAGGGGTTAGTATTCCAATTCGTATGACACCTTACTCGACATGTTTTGATAAAGCCAAACCAAAGATAGCATTTAACCGCGAGGTTCATAATGCACTTAAGAGTATATGGTATGACGATATCTGGAAACAGTAGAAGGAAGTTGTTCCGACCACTGCAGACAGGCTCAGCTCATGCCAGAGCACCATCTCACATGGAACCACGCACTCTGCCTTCAGGATTGTTAAGGCCTGCCATAGGAGTGACTTATAGGTTACCAGGTGTCCCATTTAAGGTTAGGTATAGGTATACTACACCTAAGTAAGAGGTGATTACACCAACTTACCCCAGCTGAGTGATCAGCCAGTTGTGTCAGATTGTTAGGCCAAGCCTGGGGTGGCATAATACATGCTGCAGCCCTTGGCAGGCCTTGGGTACACCAATGCCCTGGGTACCTAGTGTACACTGGTACAGGGGCTGACAGGGTGATCCACTTCCAATTGGTTATGCACCTAGGGTGCATAGTTTTAATTTAGTAGAGAGAACAGCAGGCTGGGGGTCTGATTGGCAGGCCCACAGCCTCAATATGTCAAAAACCAGTGAAGCAAAAAGCAAAAATTTGGGGTGACCATAGGATAGCAGACCCTACTCTCCTACAGCCACTGACAGGGATGCACACAGGACAGGGTGAAACGCCACTGACGGGGAAGCACACACCACCGGGCTGGGAGAAGCGCCACTGACCGGGCAAGCACAGGGCAGAGATAAACTGCCCTGGTAAAGCAGCACACCGACAGAAATGCGAGATGTGGGCAGGGAGACCGGCCACTGGCAGAAGCGAGGGAGACCCATTGTAAGAACGTAAAATGGAGAACGATCTGCCCTGGGAATGCTCCGGAGGATGCGCTCAATCACAGGGAAAGGCAAACGCTGAAAGCGAGGGTGCACTGATCGCGCACAGGAGCACGTAGAGCAGCTGCGCTATACAAGCGATCTAATAACAAAGGATGACTGCCCGGAGGTCGTGATCAGAGTCAGCAATAGAGACAGAATGGACAGGTTCAGGGTGGGAAGACAAATGTCGACGGGGGAATGGAAAGAAGAGCAGAGTCAAGGGAACGGATTCTGTCATAATATGGCCATAGCAGCTGAAGAAAAAGATCCAAGCAGGTAGACCAGACAAAGAAGGCTGGGGCACAGTGAGCAACACGGCAGCGTTTATAGGGCTATGTAAAGAAAGTATCTCTATAAAGAGCTAGGAGCCCTTGGGTCTCCCTCCACGCAGGAAGAAGTAAAACTCCTGAGAGAGAATGCCCTACTTTCCTACACCCCAGAGACCAAAGATGTTCACCTTGCACCAGGCAGAATCCACAATTAGGGCGAACTCTCAGATCTCCAGTGTGACGCCACATCTACCACCCGAAAGGAGGTCTTGACCCAGCTGTCAGTGAGAAGATCTCCCGGGTGTAGTGCTCCCTCCCCTCTGTTGACAGCTCACACATTGATCTGCTTTTGCACATGGGGTCCTTACCCTCCTCCGGGTCCAGCTCCGGCCCGTCGTCCTCTTCCTCCTCCAGCGCCCGGGGGCTCCCGCGGGTGAGGCGGATCCGCTTCATGGGCCGGGGACTAAGCCGCCTCCGTTGTGTTTGAACTCGTATCCCATCGCCGCCATTTGGAATCCCGCGGCTCGAGATCTCGCGCTCGTTCTCACTCAGACAGCGAGATTCTGACGTCGCAGTAGGCACCGCCTCCGGGTTCCGTTGCTCTGGCAACGGAAGTAAGCACTAGAGGCTTGGGCAGTAGTCAAAGAAAGAGGACATGTCGTTGTCAGCGGAGAAGCACAAGTCTTCTTCCGACTTTTACCCGCAAACTAGACGTAAGAGACGGACTGCAGCTCTCTTGTTCAAAAGCTAGCGAACTAAGTGAACGTCTTTTTTTTCTTCTAAGAACGTTTTGTAAACATACTTTCATATCAAATACAAAAGCAACAAATATAGAGCAGAAAAACATATTAAAATGCAATTGTTTTTTTTATTGACAGTCTTATTAAAAATAAGGGAATAGATAAATCTATCTAAAAATTTGATTTTACACATTTTTGTAAGGATTTACATTACTTTTGAATTATGTTTTGTTAATCTACTTCTACAATAACCTGTTTTCTACACCTTTATTTCCTTATTGGAAGTGAACTACTGAGGTGCAAAGATGGCGATTGATCGCTTCAGCTCGGCTATCGTAGTCATTTTATATCCAACTAGCTGTGACTGGGTTGACGGACGTTTTAATTAGAGTAAGGTTTTCTTTTATGCAGGTTTTTAGAGCGTGGACATCACCAGGTGGTGTTGTAGGGCTTTACAATTAAATAAAAGAATGTAATTTACATAATCGTGCAATAATAAACATAGAGTGCCAGATATGAGCAGGTGCGAGGCCAGGGAAAGTGTCGTATACTTGTCAACAATTTAAAAGTGTAAAGTGGGAGATTTTGGAAAAAAATTAGGGTAATATATTTTTGCCCACTGTCATTTGTTGAAGCAGAGGCAATTTTAGGCCAGAGGCAGTGTAATGAAGCGATGGAATCAACCGAATAAAACAAACAAGGTTTATTTAAGTGCTTATAACAGGGCCCACTGGTGATGAGGAACAAAACACATCCAGCCCTCACCCGATACCAGCGCTTCACTCAATGCATTGTATGACATCCTAAATGACATAGTCACTATTCCATTACTGACAAGTGCATGACATTCCATTACTAATATCAACCTAACCATCATATCACATGCCCCCGTTTAAAAAAAATATATATATGCATAATTAACAGCAGAGCACAAGTCCTAAAAAAAGAAGTGGGGCGACTGACTAAGGCAGTAGGCAGGTGACATTATGGCCCATGACATCACGGTGCGTGACATTGCGTGTGGCATCACAGGAAGTGACATCAGAGGAAGTGATATCACATCCATGACTTTACAAGAAGTGACATCAGATCTTAAGACCTTACACATATGTTTAGCGAGAATATCAGTAGTACATTTGAACACATTATGAGTATACACACAAATACTCCTGGTTTAGGCAGAAGACATGCAGTTGCATTGTAATTGTGAGAAGTTGGCCTGGTATATGCTGTTCACTAGTTCTAGTGACCACCTTGTACCATGCCAAGCAACCCTTATGGTGTGGTTGTAAGTCAACCTTTTTGGACTAGCTGCCCTAGTGGTAGCGTAGGCTAAGCAGTCTTTGAGGCTAAACTCGTGAAGCGTGTTAAGCAAGCTGTTTTACCAATAGTAACCCCCTTTTATACCAATGAAAGGACACCACACAGATATATATTCAAAATATATATGGATTTATTTATCAAAGTAACCCCTAGTCTCTTTATGAGCACAGGAGCACAAATCGTCAAACAAGATTATCACAGAATACACGGAAGTTGCACTTTATATGGATAGGCCCTGGTGGCCACTCGAACCATATACTAAAATAGTGGTATAAGTACCACGAACAGAAAAGGGAAAAGGCCTAGGGCCTCTAGAATCGCTGGGCCTACAAGGAGCTAACGTCAGTTAGTGACCAGGAGGTCCACGGGTGGCGTGTGCAGAGCAAATAGTCACACGCGTGCTCCCATAGGTTTCAATGGGTGCGTAAAAAGTACAAAGTTACTGCAAAAGGAATCTTCCGGATGACCTAGGAACTTAAGATTTGGAACACAGGCACTAGAGATGTATTACTACACATGGGCACCGGAGTACCAGCTTTACCTCACCCACAGGAAGCGGGTGCATAGGCCTCAAAGTGCGTCGGGTTTCTTCTATCTGTTCCGTTGAGCCTGGGACAAAGATGCTGCAGGCGGTCGGTCGGGAAGAGATGCAGTGGATCCAAGAGTGGATCGGAGATGTTGAAGACCTGTAAGCAGAGGGGACAGTGTTCACAGTCACTAGCCAGTGACCAGCGTGGCACCAGATGGGTACCAGGCGATGTCGGGTGCAAACAGGTGATGAGGGGTAGCTTGTCTCCGCAGCCACGTGGTCCCTGAAGGTCGACGACGTCCAGGAGTCGGCTCACGAGCTGTCCCACGCAGGCTCTCGCTGTCGGCGGTGTCGGCGACTTGATCGAAGCAAACAAGCCTTGGCAAAAGCAATTGTAGGAGGATTCGGAAATCAGCTGTTGGTTCTGACCAGCAAGGTCAGAGGGATTGCTCCTTTGGAGGGGAGCAAGGGCCAGTCTGGAGCAACCAGACCAGCGGTGTTTGTCGTAGATTTCGTCGCCAAGATGGCCACTAGCCAGCGGGCCAGCAACCGGTTAGGCGCGTCGAGTGGCAAAATGCAGAAGGGCCCCACGCAGATCGTGGAGATGCTGGAGGGCTCACCTTTGGTGCAGATGCTGCTCGAGGGTTGGGCTTCTCAGGACCCAAAGCACAACTTGGAGGGAGCCTCGGTTGTTGCACTGGTCAGCTTGTCGTAGTCGTTCCAAGATGGCTGGCTCCACGTGTCTCGGTGCCTCCACGGGTCTCCTCTTTGCAGGGACTGTGGATCGGGCGGTGAGAGGTCTGGAGGTCCAGGTCTTATCAGTCTCTGGGCTCGGGCTCCGGCGGGAGGCGGCGGCAAAGCAGACGGTGATTCGCTGGATGGTGCTTGCGTTAGCAAGGTGGTCACTCCCTGACCACAGGGGAGATTTTCTTCAGTCTTCTGTGCAGCAGAATGTCGAAGTTCCCGTCTTCTTCTTAGTTTCAAGTTGATTCCAGGATGTCTGAAGTCTTAGGACACAGCTCCTACCTTTATTCGGATTCTAGGGGCCGGACTACCTGCTAGGTCCCTCCCTATGGGTGGGACCAGGAAGGGGGGTGGTTACACCCCCAATCCTTTGTCCAGCTCGCCCCAGGCCCGGGACTGGTGTGCCCCAGGACCGGTTTGAACTGGCATATGCACCGAGGCTCCTTGTGAGCCACAGGCATGTCTGGTTTCTTTCAAGCCCTACCTGACCAATACACAAAATCCTGTCTGGGGTGGTGCATGCACCTCCCCTGGCAGGAAACCCTTTGTCCACACCTCCCAAGCTGGAAGGACTCCCAGCAGCAGGAGGGCAGACTTGTGTCTGTGGTGGCAGCATCCATTTTGTGGAGCTGAGGCTATGTCTGATTTTACCCGGGTTTCAGGTACTGTACATGTCGTGTCCCTCTAGAAGGGTGGAATGCTAACCCCGTCGCCAGAATTGGCGAGGGGTTAGTATTCCAATTCGTATGACACCTTACTCGACATGTTTTGATAAAGCCAAACCAAAGATAGCATTTAACCGCGAGGTTCATAATGCACTTAAGAGTATATGGTATGACGATATCTGGAAACAGTAGAAGGAAGTTGTTCCGACCACTGCAGACAGGCTCAGCTCATGCCAGAGCACCATCTCACATGGAACCAAGCACTCTGCCTTCAGGATTGTTAAGGCCTGCCATAGGAGTGACTTATAGGTTACCAGGTGTCCCATTTAAGGTTAGGTATAGGTATACTACACCCAAGTAAGAGGTGATTACACCAACTTACCCCAGCTGAGTGATCAGCCAGTTGTGTCAGGTTGTTAGGCCAAGCCTGGGGTGGCATAATACATGCTGCAGCCCCTGGCAGGCCTTGGGTACACCAATGCCCTGGGTACCTAGTGTACACTGGTACAGGGGCTGACAGGGTGATCCACTTCCAATTGGTTATGCACCTAGGGTGCATAGTTTTAATTTAGTAGATAGAACAGCAGGCTGGGGGTCTGATTGGCAGGCCCACAGCCTCAATATGTCAAAAACCAGTGAAGCAAAAAGCAAAAATTTGGGGTGACCATAGGATAGCAGACCCTACTCTCCTACACAACCCCCCCCCAAACGCTGGGACATTAAACTAGCCTTGACCAGTCTCGTCTTCATGTCCTAAGTGGAAGTACCTGGAGAGACCATCTGCATTCCCATGGTCAGTACCTGGCCGGTGCTCCACTGTAAAGTCCATCCCCTGTAGGGAAATGGACCACCTAAGCAGTTTGGGGTTTTCACCCTTCATCTGATTTAGCCACAAGAGGGGCTTATGGTCGGTCTGAATCTTGAAGTGAGTGCCAAACAAGTATGGCCTCAGCTTCTTCAGGGCCCACACCACAGCAAAGGCCTCCCTCTCAATAGCTGACCAATTCTTCTCTCTGGGGGTCAACCTTCTGCTAATAAAAGCAATGGGTTGGTCTTGACCATCTACATTAAGTTGTGACAGCACAGCTCCCACACCCAACTCAGAAGCATCTGTTTGGACAATAAACTCTTTGGAGTAGTCAGGACTTTTCAGGATAGGTGCAGAGCACATGGCCTCCTTCAGGTCATCAAATGCCTTTTGACAGCTTACTGTCCACTGAACCTTTTTGGGCATCTTCTTGGATGTCAGATCATTAAGAGGAGTCACAATGGACCCATAGTTCTTAACAAACTTCCTGTAATACCCAGTCAAGCCCAAGAAAGCTCGAACTTGAGTCTGGGTGGTTGGAGGGGACCAATCCTTGATGGACTGTATCTTACTCTCCAGTGGTTGAACTTGGCCCCCACCTACAAGGTGGCCCAAATACACAACCTTACTCTGCCCTATCTGGCACTTAGTAGCCTTGATAGTGAGGCCTGCCCTTTGCAGAGCCTCAAGAGCCTTCTTCAGGTGGATCAGGTGATCCTCCCAGGTGGAACTAAAGACAGCAATGTCATCAAGATATGCTGCGCAAAAGTCATCCAACCCAGTAAGGACTTGGTTCACCAGCCTTTGGAAGGTGGCAGGTGCATTCTTCAGACCAAAGGGCATCACCACAAACTGATAATGCCCACCTGGGGTTGAGAATGCTGTTTTGGCCTTAGACTCCTCAGCTAACCTGATTTGCCAATAGCCAGCTGTCAAGTCAAATGTGCTCAAAAACTTTGCAGAAGCTAGTTTGTCTATGAGCTCATCTGCCCTTGGAATAGGGTGTGCATCTGTCCTGGTGACAGCATTGAGTCCTCTGTAGTCCACACAGAACCTCATCTCTCTCTTGCCATCTTTGGTGTGAGGTTTGGGGACCAGAACCACTGGGCTAGCCCAGGGGCTCTCTGAGGGTTCAATGACACCTAATTCCAGCATTTTATGTACCTCAGCCTTTATACAGTCCCTGACGTGGTCAGGTTGTCTGTAAAGTTTGTTCTTTACAGGCAGACTGTCACCAGTGTCCACAACATGGGTACACCAGTCAGTTTGACTAGGTATCAAGGAAAACATATGTGAAAATGATTGTAGAACCTGTCTACATTCAGTCTGCTGATGGGCAGTGAGGTTGCCTCCAAGGGTCACTCCTTCAACTGAGCCATCTTCAGGGTTCTGAGACAACAGGTCTGGGAGAGGGTCACTCTCTTCCTCCTGTCCCTCATCTGTAGCCATGAGCAAGCCCATGTCTGCCCTGTCAACATATGCTTTAAGCCTGTTAACATGGAGTACCCTGTGGGGACTCCTGGGAGTTCCTAGGTCCACCAAGTAGGTGACCTCTCCCTTCTTTTCCAGGATTGTATGGGGTCCAGACCATTTGTCTTGGAGTGCTGCTGGGGCCACTGGCTCCAACACCCATACCTTCTGTCCTGGCTGATACTCAACCAAGACAGCCTTTTGGTCATGCCAAGCTTTCTGTAAGGCCTGGCTTGCCTCAAGGTTTTTAGATGCCTTCTCCATATACTCAGCCATCCTGGAGCGGAGACCAAGTACATAGTCCACTATGTCTAGCTTAGGCTTTTTGAGAGGTAACTCCCATCCTTCCTTCACCAAACACAGTGGGCCTCTCACAGGGTGCCCAAACAACAATTCAAAGGGGCTGTAGCCAACTCCTTTTTGTGGGACCTCTCTGTAAGCAAACAGAAGGCAGGGTAGAAGGATATCCCATCTTCGCCTGAGCTTTTCAGGTAATCCTTTGATCATACCCTTTAGGGTCTTGTTGAATCTCTCAACAAGCCCATTGCATTGTGGGTGATAAGGGGTGGTGAACTTGTAGTTGACACCACATTCCTTCCACATAGCTGTCAAGTATCCTGACATAAAGTTGGTACCTCTGTCAGATACTACCTCCTTAGGAAACCCCACTCTGGAGAATACTCCCAGCAGGGCCCTGGCCACAACAGGTGCTGTAGTGGTCCTAAGGGGAATTGCCTCTGGATACCTGGTGGCATGATCCACTACCACCAGTATAAATCTGTGCCCAGATGCAGTGGGAGGATCCATGGGACCCACTATGTCTATTCCCACTCTTTCAAAGGGGACCCCCACCACAGGTAGTGGTATTAGGGGGGCCTTTGTTGTGCCACCTGATTTGCCACTGGCTTGGCAGGTAACACAGGAGCGACAAAACTCCTTTGTATCTTCATTCATATGAGGCCAGTGAAAGTGAGGGACAAGCCTGTCCCAAGTCTTGTTCTGGCCTAAGTGTCCTGCTAAAGGAATGTCATGGGCCAAGGTAAGAAGGAAGCCCCTAAATTGCAGAGGTATGACCAACCTCCTGGTTGCACCAGGCTTGGGGTCTCTAGCCTCTGAATAAAGGAGCCCTTCATCCCAATACACTTTATGGGTACCTTGAGCATTCCCAGCAGCCTCAGCAGCAGCCAGCTGTCTGAGGGGTTCAAGAGAGGGACAGGATAACTGAGCCTGCCTCAAGTCAGCCCTTGAAGGTCCCCCTGTCCCCAGAAACTCAACCTGATCAGGTTCAAGCTCTTCAGGGACAGTTCCTTCAGGGTCCTCTAGATCAGCTTCCTGGGAAGGCTGATCATCACTCTGAGGCAGGGGGGAAGGCACAGCCTTGACCCTCCTGTTCTTCTTCTTGGTAGGTACTTGGTCCATTGTTCCAGGATCCAAGACCTGAGGTTCAGTGAGGCACTTTTTGGCCTGTGACCTGGTCACAGCAAGGACATGTGATGATATACCTAACATCTCTGCATGAGTCCTGTACTCCACTTCTGACCATAGAGAACTCTCTAGGTCATTGCCCAACAAACATTCTACTGGGAGGTCTGCACTAACCACAACCCTTTTGAGGCCAGTTACCCCTCCCCATGAGAAGTTAACAACTGCCACACTATGTGAAGTAGTGGCATTGCTGGCATTGGTCACCAGGTAGTTCTCACCTGGTATGTACTGTCCAGGATCCACAAAGCCTGGTGTCACCATAGTGACACTGGCACATGTGTCCCTGTAGGCTTGAGCCACTTTGTCATTAATTAAAGGAGTCTGTCTGTACTTGCCCAGGTTACTGGGGCTCACAGTCAGGGACAAATCAATGTCCCCATCACAGATCAAGACTGCCTGTGTAAGGGTTCTGTCTAAGTCAGAATCTCCTTCAGTTCCCATAGTGATTCCCACTACACCCTTTGTCTGGGGACCAACACTGCTAACAGTAGTACTGGGAGCAGGTGCCTTAGGGGCAACAGTGTTGGGGGCTCCACCCTTTTTGCAATCACTAGTCCAGTGAGTTGTATTTTTACAATGATTGCACCAGGGTTTCTTCTGACCTTCTTTCTTCTTCTTGGACTGTTGGGACCCACCCTCCTTAGCAGTAGTTTGGGGCCCTGTTGAAGACTTCTGGTCTTTAGGTTTCTGATCTCCACCCTTTTGGTCTGTTTTCTTCTGATCACCCCCTTGGCCCTGGTTCTGGTTCTTTTGCTTAACCCTGGTTCTGACCCATTTGTCTGCCTTCTTTCCCAATTCTTGGGGAGAGGTCAGATCAGAGTCAACCAAGTGTTGATGCAGTTGCTGGTTTTGACAGTTATTTAAAATCTGTTCTCTCATCATCAAATTATACAATCCTGTAAAATCAGATACCTTACTTCCCAGCAACCAACCCTCCAAAGCCTTAGTGGCACATTCAATGTATTCAGACCAGTCCTGAGTCTGTGTCTTTTGGGTGTCTCTGAACATTAACCTGTACTGCTCAGTGGTTAAGCCTAACCCATCAACTAGAACACTCTTCAGGACTCTGTAGTTTCTGACATCCTCTTCTCTAACAGTGAGGAGTCTGTCTCTGCCTCTTCCTTCAAAGGAGAGCCAGAGGATTGCTGCCCACTGATCTTCAGGAACCTGCTGTACTTTGCAGGCTCTCTCAAGAGCAGTTATCCACTTGTGGATGTCATCCCCACTTTTGTAGGGGGGCACAACCTTAGACAGGTTTCTATTATCGAAAACCCTATCTTTGTCCTTAGGGACAATGCTGCCACCAGTGGGTATAGACCCACTCTCTCTAGGTTGCCTAGCCTTGTTCAGTTTTTCTTCCATCAGGGCTACTTCTAGCTCCTGCTTCCTGATCCTCAGCTGGGCTTCCTGCATTCTGGCCTCATGTTCCCTCCTCTGAGGGGTGGTCATCCTTTTCCTGGAGTGACCTTGAGAGCCTCTAGAGCCATGGGAAGCATTGGAGTCACCTGAGCGATTCCTTTGCCTTCCAAGCCCTGTGTTAAGTCCACTGGGGAGATCCAGTGGGTTGAACCCACTGTCAGTCCCCAATAGCCTTGGTTTAGCTGGGCCAAGTATAATACTTGGCACTGGGCTAGTTCTCCCTTCATCCTCACTACTGTCAGTATCCTTTTCACTCTCATCCTCTGTGGTAGGCATCCCATCTAAGGGGTGACTATTGGGAAGGGGTACTTCAGTGGCATCTTTAGAAGGGGGGCCTCCTGTTCCTGTCCCTAAGGGGGCTAACTGGGAAGCTTTCTTGAGTGCTCTCTGATTCTCATCATTCTGTAAGAGCTCTCTGAGCTCAGCAGAGTTTGGGTTCTTGGGCTGTTTAAGGCCTCTAAGAGTTGCCAAATGCCTGAGCTCATTCTGATTAAGGGTAGCAAAGCTGGATGGTGCCCTCTGGGGGTCACTCTCAACAGAGATGGGTACAGTGGACCCCTCTGCCCCGGCCATTGCTCTTAAGTGTGGGTGGATGTGTTGCAATCTACCTACACTTGGGTTTACCTACTAAACCTATCTAGTAGTTGTAGTCAGGGTGTGCTACTCCCTTTGCTCTACAACAACTAAGTTCAGTAGAACTTAAGTATATCTAATCTTGTTTTATATGTACCTACAGGTACCTATGTGATCTTTCAATTGGTAACCAAGAGATTACAATGGTAAAACACAGCAAGCTCAAATCCAACCGCTGCTCACCAATGTGAGAAGTTGGCCTGGTATATGCTGTTCACTAGTTCTAGTGACCACCTTGTACCATGCCAAGCAACCCTTATGGTGTGGTTGTAAGTCAACCTTTTTGGACTAGCTGCCCTAGTGGTAGCGTAGGCTAAGCAGTCTTTGAGGCTAAACTCGTGAAGCGTGTTAAGCAAGCTGTTTTACCAATAGTAACCCCCTTTTATACCAATGAAAGGACACCACACAGATATATATTCAAAATATATATGGATTTATTTATCAAAGTAACCCCTAGTCTCTTTATGAGCACAGGAGCACAAATCGTCAAACAAGATTATCACAGAATACACGGAAGTTGCACTTTATATGGATAGGCCCTGGTGGCCACTCGAACCATATACTAAAATAGTGGTATAAGTACCACGAACAGAAAAGGGAAAAGGCCTAGGGCCTCTAGAATCGCTGGGCCTACAAGGAGCTAACGTCAGTTAGTGACCAGGAGGTCCACGGGTGGCGTGTGCAGAGCAAATAGTCACACGCGTGCTCCCATAGGTTTCAATGGGTGCGTAAAAAGTACAAAGTTACTGCAAAAGGAATCTTCCGGATGACCTAGGAACTTAAGATTTGGAACACAGGCACTAGAGATGTATTACTACACATGGGCACCGGAGTACCAGCTTTACCTCACCCACAGGAAGCGGGTGCATAGGCCTCAAAGTGCGTCGGGTTTCTTCTATCTGTTCCGTTGAGCCTGGGACAAAGATGCTGCAGGCGGTCGGTCGGGAAGAGATGCAGTGGATCCAAGAGTGGATCGGAGATGTTGAAGACCTGTAAGCAGAGGGGACAGTGTTCACAGTCACTAGCCAGTGACCAGCGTGGCACCAGATGGGTACCAGGCGATGTCGGGTGCAAACAGGTGATGAGGGGTAGCTTGTCTCCGCAGCCACGTGGTCCCTGAAGGTCGACGACGTCCAGGAGTCGGCTCACGAGCTGTCCCACGCAGGCTCTCGCTGTCGGCGGTGTCGGCGACTTGATCGAAGCAAACAAGCCTTGGCAAAAGCAATTGTAGGAGGATTCGGAAATCAGCTGTTGGTTCTGACCAGCAAGGTCAGAGGGATTGCTCCTTTGGAGGGGAGCAAGGGCCAGTCTGGAGCAACCAGACCAGCGGTGTTTGTCGTAGATTTCGTCGCCAAGATGGCCACTAGCCAGCGGGCCAGCAACCGGTTAGGCGCGTCGAGTGGCAAAATGCAGAAGGGCCCCACGCAGATCGTGGAGATGCTGGAGGGCTCACCTTTGGTGCAGATGCTGCTCGAGGGTTGGGCTTCTCAGGACCCAAAGCACAACTTGGAGGGAGCCTCGGTTGTTGCACTGGTCAGCTTGTCGTAGTCGTTCCAAGATGGCTGGCTCCACGTGTCTCGGTGCCTCCACGGGTCTCCTCTTTGCAGGGACTGTGGATCGGGCGGTGAGAGGTCTGGAGGTCCAGGTCTTGTCAGTCTCTGGGCTCGGGCTCCGGCGGGAGGCGGCGGCAAAGCAGACGGTGATTCGCTGGATGGTGCTTGCGTTAGCAAGGTGGTCACTCCCTGACCACAGGGGAGATTTTCTTCAGTCTTCTGTGCAGCAGAATGTCGAAGTTCCCGTCTTCTTCTTAGTTTCAAGTTGATTCCAGGATGTCTGAAGTCTTAGGACACAGCTCCTACCTTTATTCGGATTCTAGGGGCCGGACTACCTGCTAGGTCCCTCCCTATGGGTGGGACCAGGAAGGGGGGTGGTTACACCCCCAATCCTTTGTCCAGCTCGCCCCAGGCCCGGGACTGGTGTGCCCCAGGACCGGTTTGAACTGGCATATGCACCGAGGCTCCTTGTGAGCCACAGGCATGTCTGGTTTCTTTCAAGCCCTACCTGACCAATACACAAAATCCTGTCTGGGGTGGTGCATGCACCTCCCCTGGCAGGAAACCCTTTGTCCACACCTCCCAAGCTGGAAGGACTCCCAGCAGCAGGAGGGCAGACTTGTGTCTGTGGTGGCAGCATCCATTTTGTGGAGCTGAGGCTATGTCTGATTTTACCCGGGTTTCAGGTACTGTACATGTCGTGTCCCTCTAGAAGGGTGGAATGCTAACCCCGTCGCCAGAATTGGCGAGGGGTTAGTATTCCAATTCGTATGACACCTTACTCGACATGTTTTGATAAAGCCAAACCAAAGATAGCATTTAACCGCGAGGTTCATAATGCACTTAAGAGTATATGGTATGACGATATCTGGAAACAGTAGAAGGAAGTTGTTCCGACCACTGCAGACAGGCTCAGCTCATGCCAGAGCACCATCTCACATGGAACCAAGCACTCTGCCTTCAGGATTGTTAAGGCCTGCCATAGGAGTGACTTATAGGTTACCAGGTGTCCCATTTAAGGTTAGGTATAGGTATACTACACCCAAGTAAGAGGTGATTACACCAACTTACCCCAGCTGAGTGATCAGCCAGTTGTGTCAGGTTGTTAGGCCAAGCCTGGGGTGGCATAATACATGCTGCAGCCCCTGGCAGGCCTTGGGTACACCAATGCCCTGGGTACCTAGTGTACACTGGTACAGGGGCTGACAGGGTGATCCACTTCCAATTGGTTATGCACCTAGGGTGCATAGTTTTAATTTAGTAGAGAGAACAGCAGGCTGGGGGTCTGATTGGCAGGCCCACAGCCTCAATATGTCAAAAACCAGTGAAGCAAAAAGCAAAAATTTGGGGTGACCATAGGATAGCAGACCCTACTCTCCTACAGTAATCCTTCTAGTATAGCACGGTGAGCTATGAAGGATATGTGACGCCTACACCCAGTAACCTTCACTGTCTTATAGAACACATATTGTACAATTATTTACAAACATGTGTGATTTATTGTCAATATAATGTGTATGTTTGCTGTAAAGCGCTCTGACATATTACATTGGGATGAATAGCACTGTAAAACAAATACAAAATACTGCTATTTAAATTGGTATTTCGCACTGGGACAGAGTAACACATCTGACATTCTTACAGTGCATGAATATCTATTATATATGGGGGTCCAAACAAAGTCAAAATCGTGCCTCTCTTAAGCGCCTTTGAAGTGCTAACCAGCTGCTGCTTTTGGTTCCCTTCCTCTGCATTTACATCTAGGTGTGAGGCTACAGGCAGCCCCCACCCAGCCTCTATACTCGGACAAAACAAGGCGAAATGGGCCCTTAAGTTCGGTCTTTGTTATGGCCCAGCTGGAGTCTCAAATGACAAAACCCCCTCCCTGTCTGAACGTTGCTGCTCGGAAGGAAAGCAGATAATGTGCAGGCGCTGCTGAACGTGTCCAGGTGTCTCAAAATTACACTGGGACGAGTTCAGCAATCTTACCACCCTTCTACTATAGAACTATTCACCAAATCCAAATATACTTCATCATCAGATTCACTCTGTTGTTCCTTTTCTTTATTATGTGTGTCATCACTAAAAAAGAAGTTGTCACAATCATCCCCCTCTTGCTCAAACTTCTTCTGCTGCCCTGGTTTAATTGTCACAACAGAGCTCTTGTTCCACCAACCCTTGTTTCTTAACAAAACAGCAGAACCAGTCACTCTTTCCACCTGAACCGGAACAGAAAATTTGGACGCACCTTTAGTACGTAAAGTGGGTTTGACAATCCGTACCCAATCACCAACTCCAATAAATTTGTATCTGGATCCATGACATACTTCATGATGTACCTTTCCTTTTCACTTGAGCTTTGCTTAAATTATCTCTTGCTTTAACAATGTTATCCCCAAGAGTAATTTTTTTAGTGATCCTCACAAAACTTGGTGTTACACCTGACATACACTGTCTTCCCCTCATCAGAAACAAGCATTGGCATAGCCAATAGGTTTAGCTTTTGGGACCTTATAAGTATTTAGTTATGCAGCACAATATCCTTGGTGCAACCACATCAACTGTTGCATGGCTAAACTTATAAGGTCCCAAAGGCGAGACCTATTGGCTATGCCAATGCTTGTTCTTTCGTCTATATAGGTTTCAATTTAAAACATGTCTTGCATACCTCCAATGTACATTATCTGTCCTCACTGTACCATCATCTCTGAGAAGCAAACTCCAGAGAAAGATATGAGGAAATTATTGACCGGCTTAAAGATCCAGAACCTTTTGTCTGAATTACAGTGTACAATCTATCCTTGACTGCTGTATGTGGCTCCTCTTACAGTGCAACTAAAACAATGGCAAGCATGCAGTGTCTTACCCTGTAGTGTGCGTCCTGTGAAATGTCCTATTCAGAAGAGTATGACACAAGCTCTCTATCTGTTGGGCATTCCGAGTTTAAGGCCACCTATGTAGCGACCTAATTCCTGAATTGCGACATGTTAGTAAAGTGCAACGCTTGCACGCTGCACGCATCAGATACCACAAGCCTTTAGTTATCCAGGTCCTAGTCTTATGGGGTTAGTAATCGGGGAGGTAAAATGGCTGAAAGCAATGGCTGAGGGTTTTTGGATATAAAAAGCAATGACGGGAGGGTGAGGGAACTGAAAAAAGTAAGGGAAGGATGCAAGCAGAGTAATTGAACACAGCGACGGGAGGGGGCACAATTGAAATTGATGGAGCAGGTAGTGCAAAATTTTGTATACCTTCTCTATTCTTGCATGAAAATACTAATTATATAATCTGTTAACTATAATATTATTAAACGACTGTTGCATGTACACTAATCAACATTATTAATTTTTATTAGTTAAAACTTAAACTACACGTGGGATTTGCATTTTGCATGGCTAAATAACCTTTATAACTAAAATCCGTACGCATATTAATGAATAGTATATGTGGTGATAGAATATTGCATGATATATGTTACTTTGTGATGTTTGCGTTCCTGATTAGATCGAAAAGGTGAATATAATGGCTTTAAAATGTCGCTATACACTAGATAAATACAAGCACATAGAGGGATTAGCAAGGGGTTAACTTTAGAATTACCATGTCTATGTATTCATTATTCTTTTGTGTTTGTTTCGCTTAAGTTGACATCTGCGGCCTAAAGCAAATGGCGGCAGAGCATGTGTTCTGAAGTGGCCACTGTCACGTGAGGCGCGAAGTACAATGCGCCTGTCCGGATGCCACCGTGAACTTCCTAGCGACCCTTATACATCGTTTCCCTGGTCAAGGATACACGCTTGGCAGAGGGTCAAGAGATGGAAAACAATGAAAACCTACATTAGACCGGTACAAGTTGCTACACCAACCTAAAACATGACCTCATGATTAGGACTGAACTGGTTCTTGAGAAAAGGCATCGGATGATCCCAACCAGCCAATCATCATTGATTTACCCCTAATAAATGCATCATGTTAACCCAAAAATGGCTATAAAAGTAGTAGAATAGAGAGGAAGATAGATCGTGAATCATCGCTCCTAAATCTTTGAGGGCCTGGATGCTACCTGATCGTCTGATGACTGCAGATTATTTATCCACTCCACAGGCAATGATAGATGCTTGCACGTCTCTGGTCCTTTGCCGATCTTTGGGACTGTAACGTGCCGTGCAGAGAACTTTGGACTTTGAGCTTTGCTATATTTGGGCGATTGATGACAAAACTCGGTTATGCAGAGCCAATGAAATAGAGAAGCCCCTGATAGCCAGATTAGGTAAATATGATGTTCGGCGATTTATTTAAATTGATATAACATTTCTAAACTTTGACGAGACAAATGCATATATAAATCATTATGAAAATTTAGATAAACAAAATTGAATTAACAAGAAATCATGAGTTTGTGGTTTTTTACATTTAGAGAAAGATTCAGATTCTTAAAATGTGTTTTAGCTGGTTCTAAATCACCATCAACCAATCCAACTAATTGGTCTGTCGACCAAGTGGGTGGAGTGCCTTGATGTTTGAGAATAGGGATCTATAGGTGACAAAAATTGATGTATATTTTGTAAATTGATTTTTCTTTCCATATAGGTTATAAGGTGTTCCCCCACATGTCCAGCTCTTGAATCACTCATCCCTCCTGTGTGTGCAGACTAGTGAGAAAGACGTATGAGTGTTGGTGTTATGGGCCCCACCAATGAATGAGTGTATGAATGAGTGTGCGTGACGGCGGGTCTGCGAAGCAGGGAGTGATATCGGTATATGTTGGTTCCCCGTTTCCCCCCGGTCTTGCGCTGGATCAAAAACAAAGACGGAAAGGCGGAAAGGTTAGAAAGCAGCAAAAAATAATAAATAATGGCAAAATCAGCAAGATTGAAAACTTACCAAGAGCACTCTGTAATATCACATGGTGACACGGGAAAGCGAAAGTGTTCTGCTTCTGCTTAATGAGGAAGAGGGGGGGCGGTTGGCGCAGCCCTGAAAGTGACGCGTGAAAGCGAAAGTGTTCTTAGTAATCAGGGAGGTAAAAGAGCTGAAAGCAATGGCTGAGGGTTTTTGGAAATAAAAAGCAATGACGGGAGGGTGAGGGGTGCGGGAACTGAAAAAAGTAAGGGAAGGATGAAAGCAGAGTAATTGAACACAGCGACAGGAGAGGGCACAATTGAAAACAAAGACGGAAAGGCGGAAAGGTTAGAAAGCAGCGACGGAAGGGGGCACGATTGAAAACAAAGACGTAAAGGCGGAAAGGTTAGAAAGCATCGACGGGAGGGGGCACGATTGAAAACAAAGACGTAAAGGCGGAAAGGTTAGAAAGCATCGGCGGGAGGGGGCACGATTGAAAACAAAGACGTAAAGGCAGAAAGGTTAGAAAGCAGCAAAAAATAATAAATAATGGCAAAATCAGCAAGATTAAAAACTCACCAAGAGAACTCTGCCAGTGGTAGAAACAATGGGTCTTAAGGGGGGATCCAAGATGTCTTTGGGGGTCTTCCCATTGGTTCTTGTGAACTCCATCGCGTACTAATAAGGAAGGCGTTTCCCAGCCGAACTAGTCAAGGCGTCCCGGCCGGTGTATCTGACATTGGATCAACGTTCCTATAGAATTTTACCTCAGGACCGTCGAGTAAGTATGTAGCTACTGGAAAGCTTTTAGGTCGTGCCTTTTCCCTGAATCCTTTTTGGATGCATGTCTTTTAACCTATCATGGTTGCCGTTCCCCCTAAGTGTACTGCTCGCTTGAGCTGAGATCCCTGTATTCTTTGCTGCTTTCTTTGGATAGCGCTTAAATTGTCTGTTCGGTTTTCAGTTGCTTGTTAATCGACTAAAGGACCCGTATATATAACGCCTCTCATGCTGCTAATATATTAATTTCAGCTGTCTTGGAAACGCTATCAGTTACTATTTCATCTCTATTTTAATTCATCGAGTAACGGTTTGTTTGCTTGTTTGTTGCCTATATATAGGAGACTCCTGAGACCTGAAAGAAATTAAACTCATTCAGCGCTTCGACGCTACCTTCATGCCCCGGGCCCCATGCCCTTGAAATTCCCTTATGTTCGCATGAATATCGTTGCACCTTCCATCATGGCGCTGCCGTGATTTTCAAGTATGTGGTTGCCGATCTACACCCTTGTCTCTTGTAGTAGCTTATACGGAATTGTTCCTTAGTGTAGTCATAGGTCTGGTTATAACCTATCTGTCCTTGCCTCTTGTGTTTCCCTTTAGAATTGACGGTATTTTTGTAAGCCGCCTGATCCTCATGTTGTTTGAACACTCTGAATACGACCTAACGTTGGCCTATATATCTGTGAACGAACCCGTCAGGCCACTATTATTGAAGCGGAGTATTTTCATGATCTATTGAGTATTTGCAACATACTGAAGACATCCACTTTGACCCCTATCTTGCGGGTTGGATTTTAAGTACGTAGCGCTAACTATACTCTACTATCCTGTGTACTCACATCTATATTTAATTCATTCACTGCCTCTATACTTAGGTATTTTACTGGCGGGCTGTAGCTCCTCTTTCTTTTTATCTCCAACCCAGCCCACTTCTATTTGCATGTTTTTTCTAATCTTTCTTTGTCTTATACACAGTGACCAGTCTCTTTCTTGGTGAATTTTTAACTGGAGGTGTGCTGTCACATATTCTCTGTTGGTACCTTGTTGGACCTTGTATAATTATGTATGATATTGATATCCCCATTGCTCACGCTAACTGTAGCTGAACTGAATGGACAGATTTATAGTTTAATATTCCATGCACCAGATGTTATATATGAGTATTTAATCCCTGTTTTTTTGATGGTTCATTTATGTCTGTTTGATTAATCCTAGGTATTATCTCTGTCCCCCACTACCTATCGGTCTTCGCCCTGATGAAGGTGGGGCCCCTGACTGGGTCCAATACTGAAACGCGTGTTGGCGCCTGAATTTTCGGCTCTTCGTTTCTCATAGTATCGTTTTTGTCCAATCGGATGATACATGAGTCGACCGCCTATACGACCATATCTGGACAGTTGTTCCATCTTGACCGGAATTTGTTTGTAGTATGTTTATTGAATGAATGTCTGTGTGTACGAGTTGAGCTATGTGTGGGACATTGTATAATTTTTAGGCTAATAATTTTGTTGTCTTCATTATTGAATGAATGTATATGTAAAAATTAACCAAAAGTATTTGAAAATATCCTATGTGTAAAAAACAAAATAAACTAAAAATATATTTTTGTATATATAAATCCTGTCTGATGCATTTACTTCTCTGTCCTGTTCGTTCTGCCCCAGTTTAGTGTTGTTTTTGGATCTAGGGACCTATCCTTTAGGCCCTTTTACATACCTTTGGGCGGGTGTCCTTTTTCTTTCAGAATTTTTGACTTACCCCGTTATTACCTGCCCTTCATCGTTTTCTAGGGATCCCCCTCTCGTAATTGGTTTTTTCAGGCGAGACCTAAAAAAGGAGACACTCCAGCAACAGAATTTGGAGTAATGTGATAACTCCACAACGTTTTTCTTTTTAAAAAAATCTGAAAACATCCAGTTATTTCACAGCACTTTGAGTGACCTCCTTAACAAATCAGTTGGCCCTCTCAACTTGACCATTAGCTTTCAGACAATATAGTGGTGCATGTCTTATACTTCCACCATGGCTACCACACATTCATGCTGATCAGCTACAGCCTCTCCCTCAATGTCCTTAAGCAGAAACCCAGATACACAGTGAGCAGTGATATTTTTATCACCTGATAAACGTCTGATATCAAAATTAAAATGTTGTAGTCTAGCAATCAGTCTTATAAATCTAGACGATGCATTACCCAATCTCACTCCATCCATCATGTACACTAAGGGTTTGTGGTCAGTAACACAAATGGTCTTCCCCACAAGAAATCCTTGAACTTCTCTACTGCCCAAAAACTAGCAAGCGTTTCCTTCTCAATGGTACTATAATACTGTTCAGCTCCTCTGATTGCCGTAGATATACATGAAATCACTCTTTTCTTACCACCCACTAATTGAGTGAAACTGCTCCCAAACCAACAGCGCTAGCATCAACCATCACAAATGAATCACCAGTGGGATCAAAAGTGTTGAGGCCCGGAGCCTGCTCAATAAGCTTCTTGACTCGATAGAAGCTGCTTCATCATGTTCAGTAGTCCACAAAAAGACACCCCTTTTTTCAAAAGCTGCCTCAATGGTTCCACCACAAATGCATACCCCTTCACAAACATCACATAGTATTCTCCCAGGCCTAAAAAGGACCAAAGAGAATCCTTGTCAGAAGGCTCGCTTGCTTTGTCCAATGCACTAACCAAATCAGCTTCTGGGAAAATACCTTCACTCGTAATTCTGTGTCCTAAATAATCACTCTCCTTTAACAACAATTTGCACTTACCTTTACTTACTGTCATGCCTTTATTTTCCAAAACACTCAACATGGAATCCAACATCTTATCATGCTCCTCACAAGTTTCAGCAAATATAAGTATGTCATCTTGAAAGACTTGTATGCTTTTAAAACCTTGAAACAAAACCTCCATCAATTTTTGAAATACACTGGCCGCTGAGGCCAGCCCAAACGGCATCCTCAAGAACCTATAAATTCAAAATGGAGTAACAAAGGCAGTAAGATCCTTTGAGGCTTCATCCAGTACAGCTTGATGATATGCTGACTTGAGATCAATCACTGAAAAATATTTAGCACCATTAATTACAGCCAACAACTCTTGTATCCTTGGCAATGGATAAGTATCAATGACAATATTTTTGTTTAAAGACCTCAAATCCACACATAACCTCAAATCCTTATTCTTTTTAAGATCAAATCCTTATTCTTTTTAAGAGCAATCACAAAAGCTGAAACGCACTCTATCCGTGGGTTCAATAATACCATCAGCACATATGAGATTTCAGTTTTTGGCAAACCCTAAAGGTACCTTGCACACTTTATGCTGCACAGGTATGGCACCCTTCTTGAGCTTGATCCTATGAGAAAAACCTTTTACCTGCCCAACTTTGTCTTGAAATACCATGCTATGTTTCGCAACAATGCTCTTCACATTAGTCTTTTGTACATTTATGCAACTTACAGACATCTCTCTTAAACTGATCAGATAGTCTGTTCCTGGACACAGAATAATGCCCAGTTTTCCTAGATCATACCACCCCACAATATTCTTTCCATTCACAACAATATAAATCCTAGTAAATACATTATGTCCCTTAAACTCTAGATTCTCTTAAAAAAATCCCAGCATAGCTATGTCAAAATTGCCCAATGCTTTGGGATTGACATCTGTTTTTGTTAATTTAACCTGTCTCCACTTATCTCTAAAAAACTATTCAGAGATAATGTTGATAGGAGAACCAGAGTCCGCTATAAATTCCACACCCACATTTCCAATGTGTACTTCCCCCAAAGGTGCTTTAAATGCCATCCCAATGTTATTTTTGTTTTTAAATTAACTTTATTGGCATTCAAGTTTCATAAAGACAATCTTACAGTCAAATGATGAAACAACAACGCAGTCCCCTATTTCCCATTACTCCTCATCGCATCGGGTCAGTCCCAACAGTTTCGCATTGCTCTACATTATCTGTACAAGTTGTAAGATCTAAGTAGGGGGATTCTGCTTTTCTATCCGTACCCTCTTTGTTGGTGTCTTGTGTATCTCTTATACATTCCCCAAAAGTGTACAAGCATTATGCCAATCCTAACTTGGGTTTCCCCTTCCCTACCCCTCTACCCCCTCCCCTTCCATCCCAACTATAGTCCCGGCTGTCATGGATTTTGTTATGGTTGGTATGTACTAATCCTTAATGTCAGGCCTAGCCGTTAGGCCAACTCCTCTCCCTTCTTATTGCAGGACAATCAACACAATTTGCGAGATGCATTTTAGACCCACACCTATAACAGGCAGGTTTCCCTCCTTTAGGCCCCCAGACTTTACAGTTTTCTTAACTGATTGAACCAAACACACAGGAGAAGAAGCACCACCATCTTCCAATGTTAAAACTTTACCTGACTGGATAGATCTTTCAATGCCTTTCACAAGATTCAGCACCTCTGCCAATGTAGGATTACGACAAGCTGAAAGTCTCTCTTGAACCTTCTTAGATTCACAAGTGAAGACAAATTGATCTTGAATGCAATTATCCACATTAGCCCCAAATTCACAATTAGATGCCTGGACTCTGAATGCTACCATATATTCTTTCACTGACTCTTCGGGATTTTGCTTCCTTTTGTGAAAACTATGCCATTCAATCCTCACATTTGGTTAATCTACAAATTGTTTTTCCAGTTTTGCCACAGCTTCTTTAAAAACATTCCAGCCATCGCCTTTACCCATAAGTGCAGACACTGGTGGTAAATTAAAAAAAAGTTCTATAGCAGCTATGTCCAAAAAACGAAACAAGATTCCTTTTTTGCTGTCCGCAGAAAAAACATTACCATCCATGCCATGTAGATAGTTTTCAAACCAGTTGAAACCAAAAGTGTGCGTATCCCTGACATGCGATGATTTCCACAGCACAATACATTCAGCCGAGACTCAAGTGATTCAACACATGACATGCAAGATAGCCACCAATGCGCGTTGTGTACATGCTCCCGCTATAGTTGGTGGAGCTTGTTTCACCGATTCGGCAAGTCGGTGACGTTGAATGCCAAGCATCACACAACAATGGAGGGGAAGGGTAATGTTTGTGTTGGAAAACTCTTCTAGGTTTCTGTTTTTTAATTTTTTTACAGATGCTTCCGAAAGATTCGGAGGGTTGAGTATCTCAGATGAATTAGCACCCACATTCTCCAGCTTGTTTAACATGGTTTTATCGTAGGGTAAGGTCTCAGGGTGGTTGGAGTGGAGTATCAGGATTTGGCTGCACAGTGAAGGTTGAGAGAGTGGCAGATGTGAAAAGCAGTTGGGAGATTAGAAAATGTAAAGTTGATGTCAGAAGTACTAAAATGAATAAAACCAGGCTAAGCAACAAAGATTAAAGGCAACTGAACATTAAAGGAGGAATGTGATGGTTCCCTTGCTTGGGTCTCCCACCCCCTTTTTGACCTTGAAAAATGATGTGGACCGCTTTAGGAAGGGGTACTCTTTTGGTTTATTGGTCAGCGTTTGTTACGGTCACACGCGCTGTATGTAGAATATTAAACAGTCTGAAGGCCACCGGGAATGGACTAGAAGCTTCTTGCTTGACTACTGACGACGTCTTTGGGCACTAGGTTCCTTCTTCTCCCAGCGACCGGCATTCGAGGACCCCAAAAGAAAAAGGGAAACAATAGGAGACACTTAGGTTGGTTTTACGGCAAAAGGGGGGGGGGGGGGGGGGGGAGTGCGCACCGTCACCAAACCCTACTGTCGGTGCTGTGCCTATCGTGTAGGGGAGTTTGTGCTCTACTCGGGTGTGCCCCTCATGCGTGTCCACATCCCCTGTAGTAATGCAGAGCATACGCCCGTCACTTGCCTGCTTCCACGACCCCCATGGGCCGTGGCGAGGGGAGATCCAGTCTCCTTGACGTCCAGGAGATCAGTGGTTCCAGGGGCAGTGCTCCTCGAGCTGTCTCTTTCGTCAGCGTTTTCCTCCCGATCCGGAGGTCGATTCTCCTGGGTGGTCCCTCTGCAACAGGCGAAGGTCTCGTCCGTCCCGCCCTCTCTTTGGCTCGCTCTCCACTCTTCATCACCTTCCGATCCCACTCTCCAAACGTCGCACGCCGTCTCCTCCTCGCGGCAGTCCGCTTTTGCGGGCACGTCCGCCCAGCCACCGGAGTCCGCTAGACTGCTGACTCCATTTCCGGGTGTGTTGGCGGCGGCCATCTTGGGTTGGTCGCCGCCGCTGTCGGATGGTCGCGCACCATCACACTGCCTTACCCTTGGGAATGGACGGTCGGGCCATTCAGGGACAGTGTACCGGGAGAGATAGTCCACATTCGTTTGGAGTTTTCCAGGTAGGTATATGGCCTCAAAGGTGAAGGGCTGTAATGAGAGAATCCAACGTAAGATCTTGGGGTTTGAGTCTTTATGGAGTGCTAACCAGGTGAGAGGAGCATGGTCGGTTAGCAAAAGAAAAGAACGTCCCAAGAGGTAATATTGGAGGGATTCCATAGCCCATTTGAGAGCGAGGCACTCTTTTTCAATTGTGACGTACTTAAGTTCTCGAGGGTATAGCTTCCTGCTGAAGTATAACAAGGGTCGTAAATCTCCCACTTCGTCTGGTTGGGACAAGACGGCACCAAGGCCTCTTCCCGAGGCATCTGTTTGGTGGACAAACGTCTTCTGAAAGTCTGGACAGACGAGGAGGCGGGCGGTACATAGGGCTTTTTTTAACTGTTGGAAACTTCTTTCTTGGGGCACAGACCAGGGGAGTTGTTTCCCTGTGTGGGCTTTGGTCAAGAGGTCGGTGAGAGGACTGGCGATTTCAGAAAAGCGTGGTATGAACATCCTGTAATATCCCACCAACCCAAGGAAGGAACGAACACTCTTCCTACATGATGGTCGGGGTATGTTGGAGATGGCTTCGATTTTATTTACTTGTGGTCTTATACACCCTTCCTGTATGTCATATCCCAGATATTCTATGTGGTTGGTGCAAAAGGTAGTCTTCCGTGGGTTGAGTGTAAGGCCGGCTTGTTCTAACATTTTTAGGACTGCTTCTAGATGTCGTAGGTGGGTGTCCCAGTCAGGGCTATATACTACAATGTCATCTAGGTAAGCAACAGCGAAGTGTTGATGCTGTGCTAATATGGTATCCATTAAGCGCTGAAAAGTAGCGGGGGCCCCGTGGAGGCCAAAGGGTAGTACTTTAAATTGATAGATGCCGGAGGGCGTTGAGAAAGCCGTTTTTTCTCTGGCTGTAGGAGTCAAAGGGATCTGCCAATAACCTTTTGTTAGGTCTATGGTGGACATCACTCGGGCATCCCCTAGTCGCTCGATTAACTCATCTACTCTCGGCATGGGAAAGGCGTCGAATTGAGATACCGAATTCAATCGGCGGAAGTCTATACAGAAGCGGATGCTGCCATCCGGTTTTGGTACAAGTACGATTGGCGAAGACCACTCGCTGTTTGAGGGCTCGATTATGTCGGCCTTCAACATGTCTTGTAGTTCCTGATTTACTGCCTTTCTCCTGGCCTCCGGGATGCGATATGGCTTTAACTTGACCGGTTGGGAGGTTTTAGTGATTAGGTCATGTTCTACTAAGGTAGTTCTCCCTGGAGTCCCCGACAAGACGGAGGAATATTTAGCACAAAGGGACATAAGCTGATGTCTCTGTTTTTCCGTTACTTGGGCCCCTAGCTGTATGGGAGTTTCTTCTTCCAGTCGTTGGGGAGGAAAGGTTACTTCTATCGGTCTGTCCAGGGAAATGTGGTGGATGGGGGCATCGGAGGTTGAAGTGTCAGATTGGGGTTCCTCCCATGCTTTGAGCAGATTAACGTGATAAATTTGACCAACATCTCGTTTATGTGGCACGTCTATCCTGTAAGTGACAGGAGTCACTTTTTTTAGAATTTTATAGGGGCCTTGCCAAGTGGCTAGGAGTTTTTTTTCGGATGTTGGTAGAAGGATAAGTACCCGATCCCCGGGTTTAAATTCTCTGAGTTTGGCCTGGCGGTTGTATTGTTGTTTTCGTCTATTTTGTGCTTTTTCCATGTTGGTATGCACCTCTTCCCACAGGGATGACAAGGTCTCTTTCAGGGAGGAGGAGTACTGAAGCAGGGATTTCCCTTCATCCTCTTCCTCGGTCTACTGTTCTACGGCCATATCTAGGAGTGTTCTGGGACGCCTTCCGAACAGAAGCTCGAATGGAGAAAATCCAGTCGAGCTTTGTTCATGTGTCCTGATAGCAAACAGGACCAGAGGTAGTTGGCGGTCCCAATCCCTACCGGCCCTGTCTATACTCTTTCGTAGAATAGTCTTAATAGTCCAGTTGTACCGCTCCACCAGACCGTCCGTTTGGGGATGGTACACTGATGTGCGTATTTGTTTAACTTTGAGTATGGTGCACACCTGTTTCATTAAACGGGACATAAATGGTGTCCCTTGATCGGTTAATAACTCAAGAGGAAACCCCACCCGGAAAAAGAAAGAAACCATGGCATGGCGGACAGCTGTAGTTGTGGTGGATGATAGAGGAATAGCCTCGGGATATCGAGTTGCATGATCAACGAGTACTAGTATGTACTGATGCCCTCGGGCTGACGGGATCAGGGGTCCAACCAGGTCCATCCCTACTCTTGTGAATGGTACGTCTATGATCGGCAGGGGTTGCAGTGGCACTTTGGGTATAGAAGGAGCGTTTATTAACTGACATCTGGGACAGGCTGCACAGTATCGGGCTACTTCTTGGTAAATCCCGGGCCAATAGAACTTTGGTAATAGATAACGTAAGGTGTGCTCTTTGCCGTAGTGTCCACCTCCCGCTTGGCCATGTGCTAGACACAACAACTGCTCCCTAAATGGACGTGGAACTAGCAGTTGTTCTTTTCGGTTACCCCGTTCTTGGGAGACCCTGTAAAGGAGCCCATTGTTCACCCAAAAGAAGGGGCCTACCTTATCTGGCTGGTCTTCCTGAACCTGTTCCCAGGCGTTTTGCAGTGTGGTATCCTCTCTCTGGGCTGTACGGAAGCTCCGTCCGGGTCCTTGAGGCGTTTCTGAGGAGGTAAAAATAGGTGGGGATAAAAATTGTTTTGTTTGTAAATACAGGGCCCGTTCTCCTCTTTTCTCTCTACGCGTTTTTGGTGTTCTAGGGGATCTCGCATGTATCTCAGTATTGTGGAAAGGGGCATCCGTCAACCACGTCACTGGGGTTTGTGAGGGGGAGTTGGCCTGTAGGTATTCATGGAATCTAGGGAGATCCGTTCCCAGTAGGACTGACTCCGGTAGATTCAATACCACCCCTACTTTCCTCAGCATGGACTCTCCCTCTATGTCCATCAGAACTTCTGCAAGGGGTATAGCTTCTTTTCGCCATGAACACAAGTCACTTGTATGGCCTCGTCGTCTATGAGTTGGGAGTCCCGTATAAGAGTCTTATCGACAACGGTATGATGGCACCCTGTGTCTAAAAACGCTAGAACCGGTTTCCCATTTATGTGTATTCTTTTCCTGTATCTTTCGGGGGTTTGTCCTGTCACCATGACCCGACCCCGAGTATACCCTACCTCCATAGGCTCCGGAGGGGAAGGACGGGAAGGGCAATGTCTAGCTAAGTGTCCCCACTCGGCACAGTGAAAACATTGTGGCCATGGTGGGGGCGGACCGGAAGGGATTGGTTTAGGTTGGGGCCTAACAAAGAATTGACCTCTGGGCTCGGGGAAAGGTGTGGATGGTTTGCCTGGTATTTTTGGGGCTCCTAACTGGGTTCTATTCGAAGGGGCTTTAAACTCAGGAGAACGATGGTATGCACAAGCAAGATCAACGGCAACTGCCACCGAGAGATTGGGATGTTGTCTGATCCAGGCCCTGGTGTTATAGGGAAGGGCTTCCAGATATTGTTCCAGATAGACTTTTTCTGTGATCTCGTCTGGGGAGGAGGTGGTGGGTTGTAACCATCGATTACCTAGATCCCTAATTCGGTAATATAGAGCCCTGGGATTGTCCCCAACAGTCCATTTCTCTTTTCTGAACCGTGACCGGTAATACTCTTGATCCCAACCTAGTCGTTCTAGGATAGCCCTTTTTATATCCACGTAACTGGTAACACCGGCTGGATTGGCAGCTTGATAGGCGGCCTGTAACTCCCCTGATAGTAAAGGTGCGATATATTGTCCCCATCGCTCGGGTGGCCATGCAGCTGTGGATGCGACCCTTTCAAAATTTACAAAAAAGTAGTCCGGGTCATCCCCTTGCTGGAATTTCTGAAGTACTGATCCTGGGACATTGGGGTGTACTCGGGCACTTGCTATGGCATCCGTAAGACGCAGTACGGCAGTGTCCTGTACCTGTTGGTTTGCTGTTAAAAGGGCTGCTTGATCCTTTAAGGCAGCCTGTAGAGCCTCTCTCTCGGTTTGTGCCTGTTTCGTTTGCTCCTCAAAGACTAGCTGCAAATGGCGCTGTCCTTCGGCTAACTGGGTGATGATGGCCTCCATGATAGGGTACTGTCTTTTTCCAGACAGTCAAATATCCCACTTCTGACACCACTTTGTGATGGTTCCCTTGCTTGGGTCTCCCACCCCCTTTTTGACCTTGAAAAATGATGCGGACCGCTTTAGGAAGGGGTACTCTTTTGGTTTATTGGTCAGCGTTTGTTACGGTCACACGCGCTGTATGTAGAATATTAAACAGTCTGAAGGCCACCGGGAATGGACTAGAAGCTTCTTGCTTGACTACTGACGACGTCTTTGGGCACTAGGTTCCTTCTTCTCCCAGCGACCGGCATTCGAGGACCCCAAAAGAAAAAGGGAAACAATAGGAGACACTTAGGTTGGTTTTACGGCAAAAAGGGGGGAGTGCACACCGTCACCAAACCCTACTGTCGGTGCTGTGCCTATCGTGTAGGGGAGTTTGTGCTCTACTCGGGTGTGCCCCTCATGCGTGTCCACAACCCCTGTAGTAATTAAGAGCATACGCCCGTCACTTGCCTGCTTCCACGACCCCCGTGGACCGTGGCGAGGGGAGACCAAGTCTCCTTGAGGTCCAGGAGATCAGTAGTCCCGGGGGCAGTGCTCCTCGAGCTGTCTCTTTCGTCGGCGTTTTCCTCCCGATCCGGAGGTCGATTCTCTGCAACAGGCGAAGGTCTCGTCCGTCCCGCCCTCTCTTTGGCTCGCTCTCCACTCTTCATCACCTTCCGATCCCACTCTCCAAACCTCGAACGCCGTCTCCTCCTCGCGGCAGTCCGCTTTTGCGGGCACGTCCGCCCAGCCACCGGAGTCCGCTAGACCGCTGACTCCATTTCCGGGTGTGTTGGCGGCGGCCATCTTGGGTTGGTCGCCGCCGCTGTCGTATGGTCGCGCACCATCACAAGGAAGGAGATAGTTTTCTTTCATGCATATATATTGACCTGTTAGGATGTAGTGACCCAAAATGTCCAAGAAAATTTGAAAGAAATGGAAAATGAAAGGTTGGAGGAGACAGTGTCTTTCTTTTTTGGCTTAAATTGATATGTTGAAGTGTGGTACCTTGCAGTCTTTCAAAAGGGTTTATTGGGCGAGGCAGATACTATTATAGTCTTTCCTTTATTTCTGAGAGAAATAAAGAACACTCTAACAGACCACATAGAAGACAGCACAAACCAAAGCAAGGAGCTCTTGATCATCATGAAGAAGTTCTCCAACACCGCATCCACCGGGAACAACATCACCCTCTCCCAAGAACTGTGTGACACTCTGGTGGACTTCCTCCATGACAACATCTCATCCATCGACGAGAACTTCAAACCCAAACCCACGCCGCTCACAGCACCAGCCTACTCACATCACATCCACAAACATAAACTCCGAACACCTCCTCACCCGTTGCAGCCCTCTCACAACTCAAGCCACAATCTCCATCATAAACTCCGTATACTCGGGAGAACCCACAGACCCATGTCCTCACCACATCTTCAACCTCAGTAGCAAGACAATTGGCGACGAGCTCAAGAAATCCTTAACACCTCCATCACCATGGCCTCCTTTCCTGGGGACTGGAAACACACAGAAGTGAGGCCCATCTGAAGAAACCATCCACTAACCCAGCATATCCGAAGAACTACCAGCCCATCTCTCTGCGGCCCTTTGTAGGAAGCAGGCTCTGTATATACTATACCAAAGTAAGGTATAGTGTGCACAGAGTCCGGTGGATCCCCAGAGGCTTAAGTAGATGATACTAAAAGCTCTATTTGTGGTAGTGTGGTCGAACAGGTAGGCTTATCAGAGGGCTCGGTTAAACATTTATTGAACACACTCGGGCAAGAAATGATTGCACACACTCAAAGACTGAATCTAGACCAATCGTTTTGTATACAAAGTTATTATTTTGTTATTTTATTCTTAGAACCAAGAGGACCTCAGTTGCAGGTAAGTAACAGTTAAAAAGTAGCAATGCGTTTCAAATACAGTTGGAATAGATTGCAAATTCAGTAAACAATGCTTTACAGTAATAGAAATAATTTAGTGATATCGATTTAGAACAGTAGAACTTTGCAATAGCAGTAGATAGACTTTTGTATGCAATAGGATGAGAATGCAAAGCAATCCTATGGGAGGAAAACAGCATTATGCATTAGCTGGTAAGTTCTCAACTTACAATTCCAGTCTTCGGGCGTTTAGACTAACACTGGGCAAGGGTCAGCTCAAGGTAGGTACTTCACAACCAGCAGCACTGGGGCGGCGGGTGCAGAGGTCACTGGGCCCAATGTCAGTCAATGGAGACTGGGGGTACCTCGAAGAGGCACAGTTTGCAGGTAGGTACCCTAGGTTTCAGGGCACGGACCCCAGGGGTTAAGACTAACATGAGGGGCCACAAGGCAGCACCAAAGCTATACCACCAGGGGCACAGGGGCTGCATAGGGTATAAAATCAGCGTCAGGATCCCAATGCATTACAATGGGAAATCTCGGTCGCAAAAAGAGGCTGCAGGCTTGGGCCAGGAGGCTGAATAAAAGTGACCACTGGCTAGAGGTAAGTTGGAGAGTTGAGGGACACCTCAGCACCATCGGCTGGGCTCCTCAAAGTCAGGGGCAGAAAATGCAGCGGTGCCCTTTGCTGTTGGGTTTACGTTACCAGAGCCAGTCGCAGTCGGGTGAACCCTTCGTGTTGAGGCTGCAGGCTACCTCGTGGGGTCCAGGAGAGGTCATTCACCGATGGAGATGAGGTCAGGATCACTGGGGAGACTTCACAGGACAGGTGGGTGTCGGGTGCAGAGTGGGCGGGGTCGCGGATCCGCCTATATCCCGAATCCTTGAAGATAGAGTTTTTCTGGACAGTGCCACTGTCCTCTGGAGATCTGGTCTTGTCTGATGAGTGCCAGTCTTCCTGGGGTCCCTTGGAAGTCACTGGCCACGTGACAGGCATCTTCTTCTTCATAGGGACTTTCAGGAGGAGACAGGTCGGTAGGGCTGCGGTCAAATCAGTAGTAGTCTTCCAGGCTCGGCTGCATGACGTCTTCTTCGTGCTTTTCTTCTTGGGTCACAGGAATCTGAGGCTCAAGGTTCAGGGGTGCCCCTAAATACTGACTTTAGGGGTGTTACAGGTTCTCGCCGATGGTAGCCAATGGGCTACTTGCCTTACACCCTTAGAATGTCCCCTCCCATTGGGGAGGGAGCAGCCCCCTAATCTGATTGGGTCGAATCCTTCCATTCAAGATGGAGGATATCCTAAGGAGGGGGTTACCTCTTTCCAGGGCACCTTAGGGGTGGTCCAGGCAGAGGGGGACACACCTCTCCCGACTACTAATTTTCCAGCGGACCTTGCCACCAAAAGTGGGATAGGGTCAAGGGGCGGGCATCTCCAGTAGCTGGAGAGGCCCTGGCTAGCATACCAAGTGCAGGAAGCCTTCGAGGCTCACCGCCCTGAATGCTGTTCATGCTTGGGGGTAGGTGTGAAGACCCTCCATTGTCCCTGACCCACGAGAGCACAAGGTCTCCCACCTTAAAGGGTCAGAAACATGTGTGTGTGGCAGGCTGGTGCAGACCTGTAAGCTGGATACGAGGGAGTTGTTCATTTTTCAGGGGGCTTCTCTAAGATGCCCTCTAAGTGCCTTTTGTGCATAAGTGTGGGTTTATTATGCTAAGGAGTTTGAGAGTTTGATACCAAACTTCTTAGCATTCATTAAAGCCATCTAGGAGCTGTGAAGTTCATAATGACAAACTCCCAGCCCATGTACTCAACATGGCTCCACTGAACTTACAATGTCTGTGAATGGCACAGACACAGTAGGGGCACATTGCTCATGCAGCTGTGCCCTCACCTGTGGTATAGTGCACCCTGCCTTAGGGCTGTGAGGCCTGCTAGATGGGTGACTTACCTACGACACAGGCAGTGGTTGGCGGCCATGGCACACAGGGATGTGTGCCATGTCGACCCTTAAGTTTTGTCTGCACCAAAATACGCAGTAGTCTGCAAAGGCAGTGTGTATGTGTCTGGTGAGGGGTCTGTAGTGATGTCTCTTTAATAGAGTTATGAGGCATGAGTGTTCTGGGTTCTATGTTCTCGTGGTGGTGGGTCCTTAGTTTGTCCAAATTTACCATGGGAGGATTTAGCTTTGGATTTCATGGGACCTTTAATATGGAATGATGGTTCACAAAGGTATATCATTGTTTTGATGGATATGTTTTCTAAATGGGTTGAGTTGGAGATTGTTACAAAGATTGACACTAACTCTGTTATCAAATTTCTGGAAAATATTTTTCTAAAAGAAGGTTTCCCTAAATCTCTACTTACGGACAATGGTGTTCAGTTCAAGTCCTTAGAAATGAAAAGATTTATGGAGTATGCGGGTATTGAACAAAAGTTCACTGCTTTGTACCACCCAAGGGGTAATGCTGTAGTTGAAAGGATGAACAGAGTCATTAAAGGAATAGTACAGCTTTCCAAGAAGAATAAGAAAGATCTGAATACAGAAATTATGAAAATGTTATGGAGCCATAGAACTACTATTCATGAATCAATTGGCAATAGTCCTTTTGCTATTATGAGAGGCAGGATTCCACACTCCAAAGTTAATCCTGGTTGGATGAACAAAGGTGGGAAGGCAAATTGGGACATTGACGTAATTAGAAGTTCTATGTGTGAGTCTCAACAAAAGAATAAGTTATATTTTGATAACAAACATGGTGTTAAGGATGTCAATATTCATGTGGGACAATGGGTAAGGGTGAAATCCAGTAGGAACATTGTCAAAGGTGATAATAGATTTAGTGAACCTTGAAAAATTGTTAAAGTTAATAGAAATACTGTTCAACTAGAAGATGGATCTATCTACCACATGAGCAAACTAGCATTAGCTAATAATTATGATGGCGTTAAGGATAATTGTCCTACCAGTTCTGGTTCAAGTTATGACAAGTATTGGTGGATCAATATTAGTAATACAGCCAACGAAAATGTTCAAGTGGAAGATACTTGTTTCACGGACAATGAGCTTTGTCATACTCTTGAGTGTAGTAATTTAAATTCAAATAGCCAAAATTGCGCGGAAAAAACTAGCAGTTTTGGGAGGAAAATTTTCAAACCTGTGAAACTTAATGATTATGTTTGTATTACTTATGTATAGTTTTTTTTTTTTTGTGTTTTGTTTTTGTTTTTTTTTCCATTATTTAGTAAGAGAGGATAAGGGTTTTGCATAGATAAAGAAAGGGGATGTGTAGTGATGTCTCTTTAATAGAGTTATGAGGCATGAGTGTTCTGGGTTCTATGTTCTCGTGGTGGTGGGTGGAACACGGGCTGAACAGTTGGAGTGTAGCTGTGGACGTGTGTACATCTCTGTGCCTGTACGAGGTTGCTAATAAAGTGCTTGCTTCATATTCATCGCTTTCATCTTTATTACAGGGTCTCTGAGGGTAGCATAAGATATGCTGCAGCCCTTGGAGATCCTCCCTCGTCGCAAGGCCTTTGTACCACTGGTACCTTTTACAATGGACTTACATGTGAGCCAGAGGTGTGCCAATTGTGACAACAAAGGTACCATTTTGGGAAAGAACAGTACTGGGACACTGATTGGCGGGGACTCAATACACACTCAGTCAAAGTGCGTCAGATATCAGGCAAAAAGTGGGGGCAACCATGCAAAAAGGGGAACTTTCCTACACCCTTTCCGACGAAGGTTCTCGAAAAGACAATTAACCAGCAACTCACCAAACACTTGGAACACCACAACCTCTTGGACCACCACAACCTCTTGGACCCCTCACAATCCGTATTCTGAGCCAACCACACGACAGAGATAGCCCTGATAGCAGCCACCAATGACATCAGGGCCCTTCTAGACCGCGGAGAAAAGCAGCCCTCATCCTCCTGGACCTGCTAGCTGCCTTCAGCACCATCTCCTACCACATCTTTATCAACAGACTCCACCAAATCGGAATCCAAGGAGACGCACTCAAATGGATCACCTCATACTTCACAGGAAGAGCCCAGAGAATCAGTCTCCCAACATTCACCTCGTAACCCAAGGAGACCATCTGCGGCATCCCACAAGAATAGTCCCTCAGTCCCACCCTTTTCAACATGTACATGAAACCCCTGGCCAACACCGTCAGATTGCAAACACTCAAGATTATTTCCTATGCAGACGACACCTTCCTGTCATAAGACTAATCCTTGACCTCCCCAGATGGACTCACACCCCCTCACCTCAGGAAGTTACACTCGCTCCTGATCCAGAAGAGATACCAGCTCAAGATGCTGACCCACGCATACAAAGCCCTGCATGAGGAAGGACCAGCATATATCAACAAACGTATAACCTTCCACCAACCAACCAGACACCTGCGATCCACCTCCTTTTTCCTAGCAGCAACGACTCAGATCCGCCAATCTAACAGCAGAGGACATTCCTTCTCTCACTTGGCGCTCCGGGAATTCAGAACAGGACTTAAGACATGGTTGTTCAAATGAACAGAGTACCGTGAAGCAGCTAGCAACTCTAGTGCCTTGCGGGCTTCATGGGTGATTTGCTGCACTTTATAAGTCCTGATTGATTGATTGACACACACTTTTCTTAACATTATTGTAGGAAGGTGGATATCTGACTATGGTTACCCCCAAATTTTTGCCTAGTGTCTAGCTGGTTTTTCGACTTAGTTGGCCTGAGATCCTGCTATTCAGGATCTCAGCCTGGCTGTTCTCTCTTTAAAATGGACTCCATGTACCCTAGGTACATACCCAATTGGTTGGATCACCCTGTCAGCCCCTGTACCAGTGTACACTAGGTACCCAGGGCATTGGTGTACCCAAGGCCTGCCAAGGGCTGCAGCATGTATTATGCCACCCCAGGCTTGGCCTAACAATTTGACACAACTGGCTGATCACTCAGCTGGGGTAAGTTGGTGTAATCACCTCTTACTTAGGTGTAGTATACCTATACCTAACCTTAAATGGGACACCTGGTAACCTATAAGTCACTCCTATGGCAGGCCTTAACAATCCTGAAGGCAGAGTGCTTGGTTCCATGTGAGATGGTGCTCTGGCATGAGCTGAGCCTGTCTGCAGTGGTCGGAACAACTTCCTTCTACTGTTTCCAGATATCGTCATACCATATACTCTTAAGTGCATTATGAACCTCGCGGTTAAATGCTATCTTTGGTTTGGCTTTATCAAAACATGTCGAGTAAGGTGTCATACGAATTGGAATACTAACCCCTCGCCAATTCTGGCGACGGGGTTAGCATTCCACCCTTCTAGAGGGACACGACATGTACAGTACCTGAAACCCGGGTAAAATCAGACATAGCCTCAGCTCCACAAAATGGATGCTGCCACCACAGACACAAGTCTGCCCTCCTGCTGCTGGGAGTCCTTCCAGCTTGGGAGGTGTGGACAAAGGGTTTCCTGCCAGGGGAGGTGCGTGCACCACCCCAGACAGGATTTTGTGTATTGGTCAGGTAGGGCTTGAAAGAAACCAGACATGCCTGTGGCTCACAAGGAGCCTCGGTGCATATGCCAGTTCAAACCGGTCCTGGGGCACACCAGTCCCGGGCCTGGGGCGAGCTGGACAAAGGATTGGGGGTGTAACCACCCCCCTTCCTGGTCCCACCCATAGGGAGGGACCTAGCAGGTAGTCCGGCCCCTAGAATCCGAATAAAGGTAGGAGCTGTGTCCTAAGACTTCAGACATCCTGGAATCAACTTGAAACTAAGAAGAAGACGGGAACTTCGACATTCTGCTGCACAGAAGACTGAAGAAAATCTCCCCTGTGGTCAGGGAGTGACCACCTTGCTAACGCAAGCACCATCCAGCGAATCAACGTCTGCTTTGCCGCCGCCTCCCGCCGGAGCCCGAGCCCAGAGACTGACAAGACCTGGACCTCCAGACCTCTCACCGCCCGATCCACAGTCCCTGAAAAGAGGAGACCCGTGGAGGCACCGAGACACGTGGAGCCAGCCATCTTGGAACGACTACGACAAGCTGACCAGTGCAACAACCGAGGCTCCCTCCAAGTTGTGCTTTGGGTCCTGAGAAGCCCAACCCTCGAGCAGCATCTGCACCAAAGGTGAGCCCTCCAGCATCTCCACGATCTGCGTGGGGCCGTTCTGCATTTTGCCACTCGACGCGCCTAACCGGTTGCTGGCCCGCTGGCTAGTGGCCATCTTGGCGACGAAATCTACAACAAACACCGCTGGTCTGGTTGCTCCAGACTGGCCCTTGCTCCCCTCCAAAGGAGCAATCCCTCTGACCTTGCTGGTCAGAACCAACAGCTGATTTCCAAATCCTCCTGCAATTGCTTTTGCCAAGGCTTGTTTGCTTCGATCAAGTCGCCGACACCGCCGACAGCGAGAGCCTGCGTGGGACAGCTCGTGAGCCGACTCCTGGACGTCGTCGACCTTCAGGGACCACGTGGCTGCGGAGACAAGCTACCCCTCATCACCTGTTTGCACCCGACATCGCCTGGTACCCACCTGGTGCCACGCTGGTCACTGGCTAGTGACTGTGAACACTGTCCCCTCTGCTTACAGGTCTTCAACATCTCCGATCCACTCTTGGATCCACTGCATCTCTTCCCGACCGACCGCCTGCAGCACTTTTGTCTACAGGCCCCACGGAACAGATAGAAGAAACCCGACGCACTTCGAGGCCTATGCACCCGCTTCCTGTGGGTGAGGTAAAGCTGGCACACCTGTGCCCAAGTGTAGTATTACATCTCTAGTGCCTGTGTTCCAAATCTTAAGTTCCTAGGTCATCCGGAAGATTCCTTTTGCAGTAACTTTGTACTTTTTACGCACCCATTGAAACCTATGGGAGCCCGCGTGTGACTATTTGCTCTGCACACGCCACCCGTGGACCTCCTGGTCACTAACTGACGTTAGCTCCTTGTAGGCCCAGCGATTCTAGAGGCCCTAGGCCTTTTCCCTTTTCTGTTCGTGGTACTTATACCACTATTTTAGTATATGGTTTGAGTGGCCACCAGGGCCTATCCATATAAAGTGCAACTTCTGTGTATTCTGTGATAATCTTGTTTGACGATTTGTGCTCCTGTGCTCATAAAGAGACTAGGGGTTACTTTGAGAAATAAATACATGTATATTTTGAATATATATCTGTGTGGTGTCCTTTCATTGGTATAAAAGGGGGTTACTATTGGTAAAACAGCTTGCTTAACACGCATCACGAGTTTAGCCTCAAAGACTGCTTAGCCTACGCTACCACTAGGGCAGCTAGTCCGAAAAGGTTGACTTACAACCACACCATAAGGGTTGCTTGGCATGGTACAAGGTGGTCACTAGAACTAGTGAACAGCATATACCAGGCCAACTTCTCACATTGGTGAGCAGCGGTTGGATTTGAGCTTGCTGTGTTTTACCATTGTAATCTCTTGGTTACCAATTGAAAGATCACATAGGTACCTGTAGGTACATATAAAACAAGATTAGATATACATAAGTTCTACTGAACTTAGTTGTTGTAGAGCAAAGGGAGTAGCACACCCTGACTACAACTACTAGATAGGTTTAGTAGGTAAACCCAAGTGTAGGTAGATTGCAACACATCCACCCACACTTAAGAGCAATGGCCGGGGCAGAGGGGTCCACGGTACCCATCTCTGTTGAGAGTGACCCCCAGAGGGCACCATCCAGCTTTGCTACCCTTAATCAGAATGAGCTCAGGCATTTGGCAACTCTTAGAGGCCTTAAACAGCCCAAGAACCCAAACTCTGCTGAGCTCAGAGAGCTCTTACAGAATGATGAGAATCAGAGAGCACTCAAGAAAGCTTCCCAGTTAGCCCCCTTAGGGTCAGGAACAGGAGGCCCCCCTTCTGAAGATACTACAGAGGTACCCAGTTCCAATAGCCATCCCTTAGATGAGAACCATACTACAGGGGAGGAAAGAGATGGGGATACAGATGTGAGTGGGGATGAAGGGAGAACTAGCCCAGTGCCAAGTGTTATACTTGGCCCAGCTAAACTAAGGCTGTTGGGGACTGACAGTGGGTTCACCCCATTGGATCTCCCCAGTGGACTTAACACAGGGCTTGGAAGGCAAAGGAATCGCTCAGGTGACTCCAATGCTTCCCATGGCTCCAGAGGCTCTCAAGGTCACTCCAGAAGGAGACTGACCACCCCTCAGAGGAGGGAACATGAGGCCAGAATGCAGGAAGCCCAGCTGAGGATCAGGAAGCAGGAGCTAGAAGTAGCCCTGATGGAAGAAAAACTGAGCAAGGCTAGGCAGCATAGAGAGAGTGGGTCTATACCCACTGGTGGCAGCAATGTCCCTAGGGACAAAGATAGGGTCTTTGACAATAGGAACCTGTCCAAGATTGTGCCCCCCTACAAAAGTGGGGATGACATCCACAAATGGATGACTGCTCTTGAGAGAGCCTGCAAAGTGCAGCAGGTTCCTGAAGACCAGTGGGCAGCAATCTTATGGCTCTCCTTTGAGGGGAGAGGCAGAGATAGACTCCTCACTGTTAGAGAAGAGGATGTCAGAAATTACAGAGTCCTGAAGAGTGTCCTAGTTGATGGGTTAGGCTTAACCACTGAACAGTACAGGTTAATGTTCAGAGACACCCAGAAGACACAGACTCAGGACTGGTCTGAATATGTGGAATGTGCCACTAAGGCTTTGGAGGGTTGGTTGCTGGGAAGTAAGGTGTCTGATTATACAGGATTGTACAATTTGATGATGAGAGAGCAGATTTTAAGTAATTGTCAAAACCAGCTTCTCCATCAACACCTGGTAGACTCAGATTTGACCTCTCCCCAAGAATTGGGAAAGAGGGCAGATAAATGGGTCAGGACCAGGATCAGGCCTAAAAACCAGGGTGGTGACCAAAAGAAAGATACCACCAAGCCTCAAGAGAAGGGTGGGGATAATGAAAAAGAGAAACCTTCCTCAGGGCCCCAAAACTCCACACAGGGTGGTGGGTCCCAAGCTCCCTCCTCTACCACAGCTAAAAAGCCCTACTGCCATGAGTGTAAAACTCCTGGGCATTGGAAAACTGACAGCGGTTGCCCAAGGGCTAAAAACAAAACTGTTCCTCCAATTACTCCTGTCACACCACCTATTACTGTCAGCAGTAATCCCCCAGGTGGTGGGAGTGCCCCCAGAAATCTGGGTGGGTTTACTTGGGGAACACAGGGGGACCCTGGCTTAGCCAATTCCCCTACAGCAACCACTCTTGTCTGTGATGGTGGCATGGGGTTTGCCAACTTCACTGCCTGTCCCAACACCTTGGGTAGGTACAGACAGGAGCCCTACATCAATGGTACAAAAGCTGAGGCCTACAGAGACACTGGAGCTAGCATCACAATGGTGGCCCATTGGCTAGTTCCCTCTGAGCAGCTTTTGCCTGGTTTCTCCTACCAGGTGACTAACATTGATGGCAAACAAAACAGTCATCCCATGGCAGAGGTATGTCTCAGCTGGGGAGGGGTCACTGGCCCTAAAAGGGTAGCAGTGTCCCCAACCTTGCCTGTAGACTGCTTACTGGGGAATGACTTAGAACTCTCAGCCTGGGCTGGAGTTGAACAAGACACCCATTCTAAAATGGTAGGCCTGTCACAAAAGGGTAGGGGGGTTGTGCCATTCACAACCCCTGTCCAAATAGATTTCCTCCCTGAAAAGGTTGGAAGGGCAGTGGTAGCCACAGCCCAGGCACAGACAGACTTCCCTGTAGAGACTGGCAGGGCTGTGACAGTCACAGCTCAAACACAAACTGAGTGCCCCCCTGAAAAGGTTGGCAAGGCTGTAATGGTCTCAGCCTATACTCAGACTGACATAGGTGTAGTGAAGCCTGAAACAATGGATCACTCCACACAAACTGAGAGTAGTGGGGAGGAAGAAAAGTCTCCCTCTCCCCAGACATTAGGAAAAGGTCAGCCTCCTCAGGGATCTGACCTCACCCCTTGTGAAGGAACTGCCCCAGAGGTAGCCAGGCCTGGCCTGGCAGAGCCTCTGATGTCAGTGGCCCCTTCCAAGGTGGGACCCAGTCTGGTGCAGGTAACCTGCCTCTCTCTACCCTGCCCCAGTCAGCCCAGGACTGCAGAGGTCAGGGAGGCCAGTGGACCCCCAGAGGGCCCCTGTCCACAAGAACCCCCCCATCAAAAGAATGAGGATTGCCTGGCTAGTAGCCCTAGTCAGGTGATGGGTAAAAACATTCCTGAGGGATCTCCTTTACAGGTAGTTAGGGACCTCCCCCAGAGGGATTCTGTTGGGCACAGGCAAACCTGGGACCTTAGGGCCCCAAACCTGACCTGTCCCTCCAGTAAGCCCACAAAAGGGACCCAGCCTCCAGCTTTAGGTAGCCAGAGGCTGACCCTGAGAGCACAGTGCAACTCAGTTAAGGAAAGAAAGGCATCCATGGTGAAGGATGATTGGAGGAAGCTGAGGCCTCACTTTGAGGACACTCACTTCAGTACTCCATCTCAACACCAGCCTTTTACTTTGCCAAGACACGCCAAAGGTAGAGATTCCCTATGGTGGAGACCCTCTGATACCCTTAGGGTGAGGGATTGCTTAGTGGACCATGAGACAGGGGGTAACCATGCCAGTGCTGGTTCCTCCTTATATGGCCACTTGGGCAATATAGGCTTACCTGGTCAAGGTCAGCCTTATCTCCCTTCGTTTGGGGGGGGGTTGTGTAGGAAGGTGGATATCTGACTATGGTTACCCCCAAATTTTTGCCTAGTGTCTAGCTGGTTTTTCGACTTAGTTGGCCTGAGATCCTGCTATTCAGGATCTCAGCCTGGCTGTTCTCTCTTTAAAATGGACTCCATGTACCCTAGGTACATACCCAATTGGTTGGATCACCCTGTCAGCCCCTGTACCAGTGTACACTAGGTACCCAGGGCATTGGTGTACCCAAGGCCTGCCAAGGGCTGCAGCATGTATTATGCCACCCCAGGCTTGGCCTAACAATTTGACACAACTGGCTGATCACTCAGCTGGGGTAAGTTGGTGTAATCACCTCTTACTTAGGTGTAGTATACCTATACCTAACCTTAAATGGGACACCTGGTAACCTATAAGTCACTCCTATGGCAGGCCTTAACAATCCTGAAGGCAGAGTGCTTGGTTCCATGTGAGATGGTGCTCTGGCATGAGCTGAGCCTGTCTGCAGTGGTCGGAACAACTTCCTTCTACTGTTTCCAGATATCGTCATACCATATACTCTTAAGTGCATTATGAACCTCGCGGTTAAATGCTATCTTTGGTTTGGCTTTATCAAAACATGTCGAGTAAGGTGTCATACGAATTGGAATACTAACCCCTCGCCAATTCTGGCGACGGGGTTAGCATTCCACCCTTCTAGAGGGACACGACATGTACAGTACCTGAAACCCGGGTAAAATCAGACATAGCCTCAGCTCCACAAAATGGATGCTGCCACCACAGACACAAGTCTGCCCTCCTGCTGCTGGGAGTCCTTCCAGCTTGGGAGGTGTGGACAAAGGGTTTCCTGCCAGGGGAGGTGCGTGCACCACCCCAGACAGGATTTTGTGTATTGGTCAGGTAGGGCTTGAAAGAAACCAGACATGCCTGTGGCTCACAAGGAGCCTCGGTGCATATGCCAGTTCAAACCGGTCCTGGGGCACACCAGTCCCGGGCCTGGGGCGAGCTGGACAAAGGATTGGGGGTGTAACCACCCCCCTTCCTGGTCCCACCCATAGGGAGGGACCTAGCAGGTAGTCCGGCCCCTAGAATCCGAATAAAGGTAGGAGCTGTGTCCTAAGACTTCAGACATCCTGGAATCAACTTGAAACTAAGAAGAAGACGGGAACTTCGACATTCTGCTGCACAGAAGACTGAAGAAAATCTCCCCTGTGGTCAGGGAGTGACCACCTTGCTAACGCAAGCACCATCCAGCGAATCAACGTCTGCTTTGCCGCCGCCTCCCGCCGGAGCCCGAGCCCAGAGACTGACAAGACCTGGACCTCCAGACCTCTCACCGCCCGATCCACAGTCCCTGAAAAGAGGAGACCCGTGGAGGCACCGAGACACGTGGAGCCAGCCATCTTGGAACGACTACGACAAGCTGACCAGTGCAACAACCGAGGCTCCCTCCAAGTTGTGCTTTGGGTCCTGAGAAGCCCAACCCTCGAGCAGCATCTGCACCAAAGGTGAGCCCTCCAGCATCTCCACGATCTGCGTGGGGCCGTTCTGCATTTTGCCACTCGACGCGCCTAACCGGTTGCTGGCCCGCTGGCTAGTGGCCATCTTGGCGACGAAATCTACGACAAACACCGCTGGTCTGGTTGCTCCAGACTGGCCCTTGCTCCCCTCCAAAGGAGCAATCCCTCTGACCTTGCTGGTCAGAACCAACAGCTGATTTCCAAATCCTCCTGCAATTGCTTTTGCCAAGGCTTGTTTGCTTCGATCAAGTCGCCGACACCGCCGACAGCGAGAGCCTGCGTGGGACAGCTCGTGAGCCGACTCCTGGACGTCGTCGACCTTCAGGGACCACGTGGCTGCGGAGACAAGCTACCCCTCATCACCTGTTTGCACCCGACATCGCCTGGTACCCACCTGGTGCCACGCTGGTCACTGGCTAGTGACTGTGAACACTGTCCCCTCTGCTTACAGGTCTTCAACATCTCCGATCCACTCTTGGATCCACTGCATCTCTTCCCGACCGACCGCCTGCAGCACTTTTGTCTACAGGCCCCACGGAACAGATAGAAGAAACCCGACGCACTTCGAGGCCTATGCACCCGCTTCCTGTGGGTGAGGTAAAGCTGGCACACCTGTGCCCAAGTGTAGTATTACATCTCTAGTGCCTGTGTTCCAAATCTTAAGTTCCTAGGTCATCCGGAAGATTCCTTTTGCAGTAACTTTGTACTTTTTACGCACCCATTGAAACCTATGGGAGCCCGCGTGTGACTATTTGCTCTGCACACGCCACCCGTGGACCTCCTGGTCACTAACTGACGTTAGCTCCTTGTAGGCCCAGCGATTCTAGAGGCCCTAGGCCTTTTCCCTTTTCTGTTCGTGGTACTTATACCACTATTTTAGTATATGGTTTGAGTGGCCACCAGGGCCTATCCATATAAAGTGCAACTTCTGTGTATTCTGTGATAATCTTGTTTGACGATTTGTGCTCCTGTGCTCATAAAGAGACTAGGGGTTACTTTGAGAAATAAATACATGTATATTTTGAATATATATCTGTGTGGTGTCCTTTCATTGGTATAAAAGGGGGTTACTATTGGTAAAACAGCTTGCTTAACACGCATCACGAGTTTAGCCTCAAAGACTGCTTAGCCTACGCTACCACTAGGGCAGCTAGTCCGAAAAGGTTGACTTACAACCACACCATAAGGGTTGCTTGGCATGGTACAAGGTGGTCACTAGAACTAGTGAACAGCATATACCAGGCCAACTTCTCACAATTATAATACATTTTCTGTTTACATTGGGCGTTAGTTACATTCTTCCTCTCCAATGTGTCTACTCCATACTCTCAACAGACACTTTTGGTTTCAAGCACCTTGACATCCAAATTTTTTTCAACAACTTGGAAATGGGCCTGACATTAGAATCAAAATCTGGAATGAAGAGCAAATAAAATTCACTTCAAACCAAGGACAGACTACTATGTGAGCCACCGAAGGTCCCCACACCCGAAGAACACTGTATGATATAGATACCATTGCATGGCTCCCGAGAGAGTCGGGGAAAATTGTGTTAGCCTCCGAGCCCTTGTGTACCTTTGTGCCGTATGAAGTAATTATTTGTAAGTATGACAGACTTGTTATCATTTCAATAAACAGAGTTTCAAAAAAAAAAAAAAACAAGGACAGACTTAGCCCCCACTTTGTCGGTTGGACGAGGTGCATTAAGAATAGCACTGACCAGCCCCGGTTTAGGTCTAATCCCAGAGGTAGAAATTAGCTGGCCTAGATGTTCAACCATATCTTTAAAAAATTCACATTTCTCTCTTTTTAAAACAACGCCTTGCCGCTGTAAAATGGTGAGTACTTTGTTTAGTACTGAACATGTGTTTGGCAATCCTGAGCGTAAATTATGACATTATCTTGGAAGATGGCAACATTTCTAACCTCCGTGATCAACATGCACATGACTCTTTGAAATACTGGTGCAGTTAATGCCAGTCCAAATCGCATGCAACAGTACTGATATGTGCCCCACGGGGAAAAAAAAGATGTAAAGTGTCGTGACTCGGCATCTAACTCTATCTGGTGATATGCTGAAGCTAAGTCAAGCTTAGAGAAAAATGTAGCTCTGTCAGCTGGGGTAACCATCTCTCTAATCCTTGGGAGGGATGAGATGCCAACCAAATCTCCTTATTGAGAGCGTGAAGGTCAACACATACCCTCAGGTCCCCATTTCTTTTTCTTTGTATGATACAAGTGAATGGTCTGGTGGCAACAATGGTTTACCATTCCATGCTTAATGGAACAACTCTTGAGTGATCATGGTAAACCTCGCAACCGAGTATCCATAACTGTTTCTCACCAGCTTAAATATCAACATAGGGATCAACACACTCGCACGGATCACCTCGTTTCACATCACTGTCAGACACATTTCTTGGATTTCATTGACAAGGTCCTCAGAATTACTTCCTTTGTCTACAGACACCACAGTTACCTTAACCTGATCTCATTTAGAGGCTTGGAATACTTTGGAAAAATGCCCCACTTTTTTACACAATCTGCATGAAATGTTCCTGGCTGGGTATGGCTTCCCATACTTGTATGATGATTTCCACACCTGAAACATGTTTGGTTGTTTAAAAAAAAGAATTGGATTGATTGTATGAATGAGACTGCTGACATTTCTTTCCTCTCCCACTTTCTTCCTGACCGCGAAAATGAGTTACATGTTCATTCTCTTTATCATCGAACTCCCTCGTAGATTTGAAAGATGTTTGAATGCTTTTTGCTATACTCCAACTGCCCGCACATTTCATATCCACCGTTCAAATGGAATGTTAGCTTCACACTGGCCAGAGACAAGGGCTGTCATGAAGCGGTGTGAGCTAAGAATACTACACAGTGCTCATTTTTTAGGATGAGTTATGGTTCCTTTTTGGTTCCTGGATGTGTCAGGCGTGTCAGGGCGAAGACTTAGGGGCGCCAAAGACAGACCGCATAGTCAGCTGCCATGGACAGCAGCCTAGACCAAACTCTTGCAGCGTGGTCTACACTAGGCAGCCCCCAATCCCTGCCCATCGTCCATATCAGGATTGTGATTCTGTGCGTAGTCTGCTCCAACCAGTTCCTTGCAACAGGAATAGGGGGTTACTCCATGGATGGCTCCCTGCCTTTAATTCATTAAGCAGAAGTTTTCAGCGTGGACAGGAACTTCAGGTATTGAGTGGCCATCTTGACAGGCAGTGTTGGCCACGCCCCCAGTAACATTTTCTTTTGATGGATACTTCTACCTGCAGATTCCTGACCTATCAAAAGAATCCCAAGCAATACTCCCAGAAGGAGGTTCGTCTGAAAGGAAAATTCTTAAACAAGGAGGGCTTGTAAGTTACAGAATTAATGAGGCCTCCAGATTCAGTATGCTCTCATATAATACCTTATTTTTAAGGGATTGAAAGGTTTGTCCTATCTGGTGTGTCCATGAACCCATTTAGAGGTGGATATTGGCCCCTCCCCATGGTTAAGTAACATACTGAAATTGTATTCAGTTGATCGAAATTAAATCAGATATACCGTACAATCATGGAAGGCAGTGGAAGCTGTTCATGTTGGTCTCAAGAGAATGCTAGGTTCTGATTGAATAAAGTCCTGCATCCTTCAAAGTGACAGATTTTCTGAACTGATTTATATTTATTGGACTAAATGAGTTCTCACATTAACTATGCACATGAAGAACACCTGTATATGATCAGGTGTAAGTGGGAGATCCCACATCATATCTGAAACCTTGGGGGAAAAATAGATTGTTTTTTGTTTCTCTTTGACCCTGAAGACATGGAAGTACCTACAAAACCCATGTTGGCTGGCTGCAAAAATTAAACTTCAAAGGCTGTACCTTGCAATTATGAACGAATGATTTTTCAACAGTATTTTATGAATTTTGTTTTTTTTTTTTTTTTTTTTTTATTTGTTTTTATTTTATGAAGTAACAGCATAACAACACAGCAATCATACAGGCAGTTGTTCATAAGGCTGAGCAGTACATCAGCCACCAACAGAGACAAATTTGCAGGCAACAGTTTCGCCACAATACCCATCTTCGATACCCACCACTTCGCACCTATACCTCTAGGCCCTCCCGCGTCAGTCTGAGTCCGAGGCATCGTCTTCTGAATCTGAGGGCGGGTCACAGATGCCCCCTCTGTAGGCATTCCACGCCCCCATACTTTACTCCATTTGCGCGGGCAGCCCCGTCTAACAAAGGCTGATCGCTCAGCAAACATGGCCTCATCCATGTCCGCCCCCCATGCTGTGAGCCTCGGCAATTCTCCCGTCCCCCATTTTTGAGCTATGTTGCGCTTGGCTATCATCATTCCCAGTGTGGCCCAGCTCTGTGCCGGGCGCGAGAGGTCGTTAGGTTCCCATATGTTCAACAGGCAGCGTCTAGGTTCTGGTACCAGCGAGACTCCCCCTGACTGTGACAGCGTGCGCATCACCTGCTTCCAGTAGTCTTGGAGTACGGGGCAGTCCCATATGGTGTGGAAGAAGCTACCCACCTCCCCGCAACCGCGCAAACAGAACGGATGCGGCGCACTACCTATACTATGAAGAGTATGCCGGGTGTAGTAGGAGCGGTGCAGGATACGGAGCTGTACTAACCGGAGCCTCGATGATATACCTGCCTCTCGTGGTGAAGCCAACGCCTCCCGCCACTCCGGGTCGTCAAATTCCCCCACATCACGGGACCACTTCGCACGGAGAGGGCCCATAGGGTCTGGCAGGTTATTAACCAGCTTGCGATATGTGAACGATGTGGCCCTTTTTGGCATATAGTCCGTTAATAACCGGTCCTCCAAGGGCGACGCCTCCGGTACCGTCTCACCCGGCGATAATCTCGCCAGCAAGGCGTGCTTGATTTGCGTGTAGCGGAACCACTCGGAGGGCGCCAGCTCATATTGCTGCTGGAGACGCTCAAATGTAATGATGTCACCCCTGTGCCACATGTCGCCTATCGTAGAGATCCCGATATTGTCCCAGTTATCAAAGCCCCTACTGTTTCGGAGCTTCCCCAGCTGTTTTGTGTCCCACAGAGGTGTGAGCTTGGTCAAGACCCCGCGCCACCCCAACTTGGCCTGCGCCGCATGCCAAATGGCAACCGTCTGTCTAAGGGGGCCGATGAGCGTGTGAGCCCGCTTACCATCGTACAGGGGCGTCAACACCCCTCGCTCTCCCAGTTGGTCTCTATCCGCTTTGAGCACTGGGTCTGTACGCGGGGCATGGAGCCAATGATTGATCACTTTCAGCTGCGCTGCCCAGTAATAGAGTTGAATATCTGGAAGCGCTATCCCTCCGTCGTACCATCCACGAGTTAATTTGGACTGCGCTATACGCGGTGGTCTGCTGCCCCACATGAGGGTAGAGACCTGCGCCGCTATTGCGCGGAAGTATTCCGGTGGTATGCGATATGGTGTATTTTCCAGTATATAAACGAATCGGGGTAGGGCCATCATTTTAAATAGGGCAGCTTTCCCCAACAACGTAAGCGGCAGCGTCCCCCAGTGCCGCGCATCGCACCTTAGCCGGTCCATTGGGGGTTGCAGATTTAGTTTTTGAAAGTCCGCAGGGTTTGTAGTGACGTGGATGCCCAGATACTTGAACGATCCCGTCGCCGTCAGTAATGGACAGTCTGCGGGAAGCCGCGGGGAGGGGCCGCGCAGCACATACATCACCGATTTTGACCAGTTGATAGTATAGCCGGATGCTCTCCCGAAGATCCTGCAGATGTTGAGTATAGTGAGGATTGAGCGCCTCGGGGAAGACAGATAGAGCAGTACATCGTCCGCGTAGAGGGAGATGCGGTCTTCCCAGTCATTCGTCCACTTAAGTCCCCGTATGCATGGCTCCCAGCGGATCCACGCCGCCAAGGGCTCCAGCGCCAGGGCGAAGAGCAGGGGCGACAAGGGGCATCCCTGGCGAGTGCCACGCGTCAGGGGAAAATCCTCTGACATGTGCCCGTTAGCGGTCACATGGGCCATGGGTTTAGTATAGAGAAGACGGACCCAAGCACAAAATTTGGGCCCAAAGCCCAAGTGCGATAAAACCGCAAAGAGGAACGGCCACTCAACCATGTCAAAGGCCATGCGTGCATCCAACGAGAGCAGCACCGCTGGTTCCCTCAATCGCTCCACTCGGGCCAGAACTCCGTGCAAGCGCCGCAAATTATGGGACGTGCTCCTACCGGGCATGAAACCAGATTGGTCAGGGTGTATAATGTCCGGCAAATGCGGTGTCAGTCTGGAAGCTAAGAGTTTCGCGAGGACCTTCGCCTCCGCGTTCAACAGCGATATGGGACGATAGGAGTTACACTCCGAGGCAGGTTTGCCGGGTTTCAGTATAGCCACAATGGTGGCTGTTCGCTGGTCCTGCGGGAGTATGCCCACGCGGAGACTATCTGTAAACATGTTAAGCAAACGAGGGGCAACCGTCCCGGCTGTTCGCTTATAGAGCTCGACCGGTATGCCATTTGGTCCCACCGCCTTACCCGATTGCAGCGCGACGATGGCCGTTTGTACCTCCTCTGCCGTGATGTCAGCCTCCAAGACTTTCACCGCCTCGGGGGATAGCCGGGGCATCGCCAAATCTCGCACATACGTCCCCGCTTCCTCCTCCGTCATTGAAGAGGTGGAGGAGTAGACCTGCTGGAAGTGAGTCGCAAGGCCCCCCACTATCGCGTTAGGGTCCGTCAGCATCCGGCCGTCCCCCGATCTGAGTTGCGCTATCCACCTGGTTCCACCCTCCCGCCTGTCCAGCCACGCCAGGAGCCTCCCCGTCTTATCCCCCAAATCATATATCTTGTGCCGCGTGGCTAACAGCTGTTGCTTCGTGTGCTCCGTGAGGTGCGTCCTATATTTGGCCTGTGCGGTTTGCAAGACCGAGGCCGACTCCGGTGAGGGGTCTCGAGCCTGGTCCTCCTCCGCCGAATGCAGCTCCAGCTCGAGCGTCTGCAGCTCTGCCAGAGTCCCTCGCTTATGCGCTGCTATTATTCTGAGCGCTTGATCCCGGAGGACCGTTTTATATGCCTCCCACAAGATCGTCGGAGATGCAACAGAAGGGGCATTTTCCGCAAAGTAGAGGTCTGTTGCCTTCAAAAGTGCCTTATGGATCGCGGGGACCTGTAGGTAGCCGGGGCGAATTGAGGGGATACGGCGACGTGCGAGGTGGTAACATTCATACTTCAGAAGCAGTGGGGAGTGGTCGGAGATACCCCGGGGTCTAATTTCAACACTGTCTATATTGCGAATACAATTAGTGGAGCCCAGGAAATAGTCAATCCGAGTGAGACTGTTGTGCACCCCTGAGTGATACGTGTATTGCGTAGCTGTGGGGTGATGCAGCCGCCAGAGGTCCGACAGCCCCAGGGCTTCAATAAAGCCTCCGAAACGGGACATTACCGTCCCACCCGCCTGCTGAGGGTGTCTATCAAGTGTGTCGTGCACAACGGCGTTAAAATCACCACCAAGAAGCAGATCCCCCTCTGGCAGGTCAAGAAGAAATTCACTAAGCGCCGGCAGCGCAGTAGCATGCATCGCGGGAGGGATATAAACGGAGACTATGTTAAGGGGACGCCCCTCCCATTGGGTGGCTATCGCCGCAAACCTCCCTGAACTGTCCGTTTTTTGTTTGTGTATGATTAGTGGGTATTGCCTCCGCACCATAATGCCCACCCCCCTAGACCCGGAAGTAAATTCTGAGTGCGCCACCATTCTATATCCCCACCAGTCCATCGCTCCACTAGTGATGTTAGTTAGATGGGTTTCTTGTAGTAGGACAATCGCTGGCGCGCATCTCTTAATACTATGCAAGACCAGGCCACGCTTAATCTTGTCCCCCAATCCACGCACGTTCCACGTGAGCAGGGAGAGCGGCGGTATCGGAGTGGAGGAACGTGGCGCAGGCGCCTCCTCACCAGCAGATGACATTAGAATGCGTGAGAGCCAGAATAATTAATAGCGTGTGGCGAGCAACTCTAAGCATGTGCGCTGTAGTGGCTGTGTGTACTGCATTGCTAACATTGCTGTCAACTTGAACCGCAAATACTGATAAAAACCCATAACATACCCCCCTACCCCCCGACCCCCTCCCTGCCTCCCTGCCATACGGACTCCAAACTGCCCGCCTCCCCAATTCAGCAGAGTGCTCAGAACCCATACCCCAGTACCTAACTTGTGTGCAAGGAGCGGAAGGTCCGAGGAAGACCTGAGGCTTCCCCTTGTCGAACGTCCAAATGTTCCAAGCCATATTAAGATTACGCCGACATCTCACCCGCCAGGAGTTATCCCCCTTACCCTGCAGCGGTAAAGCAAGAGTCAGAGTTTATCGTTCCTGGATTAAGTCTCGTGCTGCAGTCGGGCCGCAGCTTCCAAAGCATCATCCCGGCCAGTGGGGTCCGCCACCTCGCCAGGCGGCCGCTGTCGCCTGTCCGGGCGTCCTGAGCGTTTCACCTGCTGCCATCCCTCGAGCCAGTCATGTGCGTCCTCTGGTGATCGAAAAACCATGTCTTTCCATCCGCTACCACTCGCAGTCTGGCAGGAAATAACATGGAGTAGGAAAGTTCGCGGGCCCTCAGCTTCTTTTTCACTTCCAGGAAGCTCCTCCGTCGCGCCGACACAGCCGCCGTATAGTCCGGAAAGAAGGACACTTGTGAATTTTGTATGCGCACTGGTGGAGCCACACGGGCCGCCTGGAGAATGGCATCACGATCTCAAAAATTAAAAATGCGGGCTAGGACCGGCCGGGGGGGGGGCTCCGACCCTAGGCTTACCCCCGGGTACCCTGTGTGCCCGCTCCACCGAGAAGAAGGCCGAGAGTCCCCTGGGCTGCAGTTCAGATTTTATGAGGTGTTCCACGTAGAGATCCATGGCTGGGCTCCCCTCGCTCTCCGGAATGCCCGTGATGCGTACGTTGTTGCGGCGGGAGCGTCCTTCCTGGTCCTCAAGCCTCTCGAACATGCATTTGTTTTCGGCCTCTAAGTGCGACACCTTTTGGAGCAGAATGTTAGAGTCTTTCGCCAGATCAGCGGTCACCTGCTCAACCTCCGTGACTCTGGCGGTCATTTTCTGGAAGTCAGCGCGGAGTAGCGTCACGTCCGTGGAAATAGACCCCACCGTCGTTTGCACTTTAGTCAGGGCGGCCATGATATCCTCTAGGGTTACTTTAGGCGGGCCGGTTGCGTCAGGGGCCTTCTCTGCCCGAGCATGGTGCTCCTTCAACGGGGGAGAGTCTTTGGTGTACGCATATTTGTCTAGTTTCCCTTGCTGCTGCGCCCTACTCCCCTTTCCACTCATGACGGAGCCGGGGGACAGGAGGCACCGAGGGCCGGTCGCGCCACGGCCCAGGGATCAGAGCCAGTCGCCTTTTCACCCCACGCCAAGCCCAAGGCGTCGTCGCCACCTCTCCGGCGCGGGGGCAGGGCGCTCTCCGGACAGTACACCAGCTATTCACCCACCAGCACGCCGGGGCTCCTACTACTGCGTGCACTGGCGTGGTCCACTCTTCCGCTCCCCTCGTGCGGTGCGTCGCGGTCCCGCCGATCACCGCCTCCGTACCTGGTTCTTGGAGGCGGCAGTCGCACTCCACACTGCTCAGTCCGGGCGCTGCTGGTTATTACGCAGGCTCTTTCATCAGTCCGGGCAGTCAGGCCTCCAGTCGTGACTGCTGCAGGTGTAGCGGAGCCGCCAGCCCCCCAGCGATGCGGCGGCTCCCCCGATGCTCCGGGGGTCCGAATGGGGCGTGGGCGTCTGCCGCGACAGGCAGGCTTCAGTCGAGTGGCCCCCAGGCTGAAGGGACCGGGTCACTGCGGTCCCGGGTCTCGTGGGCAACACCCGGGTCGCGCGTCTCCAATCGAGGCCCCGGCTTCCTCCGAGGCGATAGGCCGCAATTACCGGCGCGGCGCCGGCCGCCTCACGGACAATGGGGAGACCTTGGAGTGGTACCGCTGGGCGCCGCTTCGTCGCGGGGTCACAGGCTCGGACTTTGGACGCGGATCAGGGCATGGATCAGCGAGCGGATGGCGGGGAAGACGTCCTCAACCCCGGAGCTTCCTCAGGCTGCGGCCATTACGATCGGCAGCTAGCCACGCCCCCTCCGAAAATTTATTTTTAATGTTGGATTTGAGATACAAGCTATTGGCTATGAGACACAATTCATTGTAGATTTCTAGAGGAGTTTTGAAAAAAATCATGCAAGAATAAGATAAATTATTTGCTGTAATTTGCTAATTTTGAATAGCAGTATTGCCTGTGATAATTGTGTCCTCCCTGAAAGAATTGCACTGTGTTTACTATTTTTTATACAGTTTTAACCTATTTTTTTAAATGCTCCAATTTTTTTTGTTTTACCTCTTATGTTTTATACAAGTTTTTATGATGTATTTTTAAGTGCAGTGGTGTCTGCAAATACATTTGTTTTTTTCATGAAAGGTCAACATCTGATGACATTCATTGCAGTATATAGCAAAATATTACATGTTAGGGTTCTCCTCTTCTGCTTGACGCTTGAGGAGTTTTTTAAACTACTCCAGCTGTTGGGTAACCTGGGTTGGATGCATGGATCGTTTTTGATAATCAATTTTATTAGCGTTTATAGAAACAAAAACATAGAAAGACAACATATGAATGCACAATACATCAAAGTCCTTTACCAGCAGACAGCAGGAGGCCTGACTTAGATATAAGGCCCCTGCACAAGCCATTTCATATGAAGGAGGAGAGCAGTGATACAAAAGGAAAACAAGCATAGAATTCAAAACAGCAGATTTAGCCATTTGCCCCAAACCTTTTCAAAATTTTCAGGACATCCTCGGGCCTCAAAGAGGGGTTCCTCTTAGGCTGCGCACCAATCCACCCCCAGCGCCACTAGCGTACAGTAGGAGGCTTGGCCTGTGACCAGGCTGCCATGATATCTCGCTTGGCCACCACCACCGCCGTACCCAGGAAACGCTTGTCGGCTCGAGAGCCGTCCAGGCCACCAAATACTCCTAGGAGAAGGCGTATGGGATCGTGAGGGATCTGCCACCCCAAAGTATGTGTGAGTTCCGACTCTACACCCACCCAGAAGGAGGCGAGACTGGGGCATTGACAGACCATGTGGTAAAAATCGGCCAGGGCTTGGCCACATCGTGTACAGTCCGGTGAGGGGCGTAGGCCCACCCTATGTAGGCACACAGGGGTGAGGTACGCCGTATGAAGGTAGTAAAGTTGGACGAGGCGTAATTTAGAGGAGGTCGTCAGAGTTTTGGGAGCCATAACGGCGTCTCGCCAGTCTGCCTCTTCCAGGGGACCCAACCATCCCTCCCAGCGGGTTTGCAGCGAGTCTAAGGTGCCAGGGCCATTGTTCACAAGGGAGCGATATAGCCGTGACACCCTCCCTCTACCCAGGTTGCCCATCATGACTTGGGCCTCTAATGGACTAAATTCAGGGAGTGAAGTGCCTGGTGGAATATGTGTTTCGAGGGTGTGGCGGAGCTGCAGATATCTTTAAAACTGAGTGGTATGAAGGGAGTAGCGCTGCTGCAGGTCGCAAAATGTCCTAATGTGGTCTCCCACCCAAATGTCCCCAAGGAGTGAAATCCCGAGCTGATCCCATTGTTGGAACCCTCTGAGAGCCAATGTCTCACGTAGCCATGTGCCGTGCCACAGATGCGTATGTTGGGTAAGCTTCTTGTCCCATTGTCTGTGTGGCGCAGAGCACCTGGCCGTTAGGACCGCTCTGATGATAGGCGGAGTATTCTGCGGAATAGGGGCCCCGTACAGGTAAGCTTGAATCCGTGAGAAATCCATAGTTCTGAGCTCGGTCCGGTAGGCCGGATCAGACCAGTCTCCAGCGAACCAGTCGTGGACGACAATGAGTTGGGTGGCCAAGTAGTAAAGGTGAAGGTTGGTCATTGAAGCACAGAAAGAGTGAGGAGAGGTTCCAAGAGAAAAGTTTAAAGACCTGCGAGAAGTGGTTCCCCATATACAATAATCAAAGCACTATACTTCTCGGGTCTAACATAAAGTGAGGTGAAAATGTGTCGCTCAATAAGGCCCCTCTGGGGAGAAATCCCTTTCAGGATGAATGCCCTCACCTACCATAGGTGGCATGCTTCATCATAGGGGCTTCTCCTCCCAGTGGGAACTCCTAGTCCCACTGGGGGCTACAACTCCCTCACTGTGAGGTAGGAGCTCTGGGATGTTTTCTTGAATATCCTGAGATGTTAAGGATGCTAAGATCCCATATGTGAGTGCTAGGCGTTTTGAGGGTGCCGCGCTGGATGTGATTGGAAAAATAAATGTGATTCTAAAACTACCTAGTGGGGCCAAAAAAACTTTTTATTGGCTTGTCCAAACTGGCAGGATTAAAACGCAGGGCAAAGCAGTGTGAATTAGACTGCTAAGATAATAAGGTCGGTAAACATGTTTCAGCCTATCTGGTCTTTAAAAGTGTCCAGGCTTTCATCAGGACCATGAGAAACAATACTGCAGCATATGTGAAAAATTAATAAATATAGTGATAACAAACCAGTAATTCAATGTTAAGCTCGGTACTACTGGAATTTATCCAAATCGGTGAATAAGTAGACCCACCTCTACCTGGTAACAACTCACGGAAGGGGGCACGCTCTCTCCGTCGGTACCCGTTGTGGTACATGAGCTGCAACCGGAGGCATACAACGCCTAGCACTCACATATGGGATCTTAGCATCCTTAATATCTTAGGACATTCAAGAAAACATCCCAAAGCTCCTACCTCACAGTGAGGGATTTGTAGCCCTCAGTGGGACTAGGTTTTCCCACTGGGAGGAGAAGCCCATATGATGAAGCATGCCACCTATGGTATGTGAGGGCATTCATCCTGAAAGGGAGGGCTCCCCAGAGGGGCCTTATTGAGAGACACATTTTCACCTCACTTTATGTTAGACCCGAGAAGTATTGTGCTTTGAAGGTTGGTCATCCCCATGCCTCCGTCAAAGGGAGGTATCCAGCAGTGGGCCAAGGCCATACGTGGTCTCCCAGCCCCCCATTCCTGCACAAAAACCTGATAATTGCCCAGTCAAACTCGCGGAACCGACTACCCGGGAGATGAAAAGTGATGTTTTGAAGAATATACAAAAAATGGGGGAGAACCATCATTTTAAAAAGTACCCCCCTTCCAAGGAGGTTGAGTGGAAGGGACTGCCAACGTTTAAGGTCGGCTTTGGCTTTCATCACCAGGGGTGTGAGGTTAAGAGCCCACTCCAGCTCAGGAAGCAGTGTTATCCAGATTTCCAGATAGTTAAACGATTGTCTCCGTAGTGAGATAGTAGACTGCCAATCAAAGCAGGCTCTCGAGGGATGGAGGGGGACCAAAGTGGATTTCGCCAGGTTGAGCCGTAGACCCGAGACAATCTCGAAGGTGTGAAGCACCTCCAGACAGCGTGGACCGGAGCTCTCCGGATCGGCCAGGAAAAGCAGAACGTCATCCGCGTATAAGGCAATTTTGTCGATCTGATGGGGGTCCAGGACCACCCTTGAATTTGGGGATCGTTGCGTATAAGGCATGCCAGCAGTTCCATCACCAGTGCGAATAAAAGCGGTGAAAGAGGGAACCCCTGACGGGTGCCTCTCCGATAGGGAACACCTCTGAGAAGGCGCCGTTGGCCAAGACCCTTGCCTTGGGGCTGGAGTACAGAACTCGGACGAGGCATCGATAGTGAGAGCCGAAGCCCATAGTGGCAAGAACGTCTTCCAAGTAGCACGAATCAACCGTATCGAAGGCCTTCTCAAAATCGATGAGCAACAGGGCCAAATACGGGGTGAGCATATGATGATGGGCTAGGGCAAGATGGATGCGCCGTATACAGTGCCGCGAGCAGGCATAAAGCCACATTGATCCGGGTGGATTAATACATGCAACAAGGGGCAAAGACGTTGAGCCAGGGCAGTCGCAAAGATTTTCATTTCGATGTTGATGAGAGAAATTGGGCGGTAGTCCGCACAAGAAAGAAAAGGTGGCTGGGTCTTCGGAAGGACCACAATAGTGGCCACGTCAGTCTCCGAAGGGAAGGAGCCTGTCTCGACCACTTGTTGGAAGAGATCGACCAGGTGAGGGACCAATAAGTCTCGGCATGTCGCGTAATATTCCTGCGGAAAGTCGTCAGGCCCTGTCGTCTTCCCGGAGTGCATTAGGGAGCTAGCACCCTGGATCTCCTCTGGAGTAAAGGTAAGGTCAAGGTCCGTCGGATCGGTCTGGGCTAGGCAAGGGAGTTGGACCCCCACTCTGTCCAGTAGATCAGCCAAAGAGGCCCCAGGGTGCAGAGCTGAGCATAGTAACCTAAAAAGCTTGGGCAATAGCTGGTGAAGTACAGTGGCGAGTACCGGCAGCGTCCTGGATTTCAGGGATGATTCAGTTGGCCTTGGGGTAGGAGACTAGGTTATTGTTAGACGGCGACCTCAGAGGAGCCCGGGAAGGGAGTCCTGACTACCCTGAGACCCACCCCCAAGTATCGTAGCCGGGCACTGGCGGGGGACTCCTCAGGAGGAGAAGTCTCGTATCGAGGATCGTACTTCGGGCACCACACGACACAGAAACAACACACCGTGCGTTCTCAGGAACCAATCTTTATCAAATAGGTTAGCACTGCAAATATGTACAAGGAGAGCGCGGGCTCAAGGAGTCTCGGAAGGGATAGGGGGTAGCGGGACAGTCTTTGGCACAAAAGTTCAAGGTAAGGATGTACCCGGCGCACAGCTCACAATCCTCGAGCTGGGGGGTAGGCTGGTTGTCGTGGGGTCCGGCGGGACCAGTGGAGTCTGTGGAAGCCGCGAGTCACTCAGCGGGCTCAGATACAAGTTCGGAGGTCTTACGATCTGCAGGGAGCCGCGAGTCACTCAGCAGGGCTCAGGTACAAGTTCGGAGGTCTTACGATCTGCAGGGAGCCGCGAGTCACTCAGCAGGGCTCAGGTACAAGTTCGGAGGTCTTACGAGCTTCGGGGAGCCGCGAGTCACTCAGCGGGGCTCAGGTACAAGGTCAGAGGTCTTACGATCTTCGGGGAGCCGCGAGTCACTCAGCAGGGCTCAGGTACAAGTTCGGAGGTCTTACGATCTTCGGGGAGCCGCGAGTCACTCAGCAGGGCTCAGGTAGTTCTAAGTTCCAGGAGCCGCGACCGCGTCAGCAGGCTCTCGTTGTTCCAGCGTCGAATCTGCCGGACAGTCCCAGAGCACCCCTTGTTATAGGTCGACCCCTCTTTGATGTCCGGAGTCTGTCCAGGCAGGGGTCTTGTCACCTGGGGGTCGCTTGTCGGGGTTTTCCTGCCATTGTCTTGTGATCTTTTCATGGCCGGGTCGGGAGGAGTCCCAGACACCCAGCAGGCGTGGAGCCAGCCTTCAGGGGAGTTCAGAGGTGCGATAGAAACTGCTCCTCCCTCTCTCACCCCTGGAAGCGTGATGTCCTCCAGCCAGAGTGGCGCCTCTAGGCCCGGGTCGCGCTGGGGCCGGGCGGCCATCTTGGTGCATGAAGTGGGCACGCGGGCCCGGGGTGGCCGAAAGGAGAGAGGCCATGGACGAGGATGTCCGGGTCGAGTGCGTGTGTTCTGGTGGAGAGGCTTGGTGAGGCCGGGGGATTGGGGCTGCCGGCACCAGGTTAGGTGGTGTGGGGACCAGTAGAGCCATGTTATGAGGCCGGGTCCAACAGTTATGAAGCAATTTACCATTTTTATTACCCCAACCATAGACACGGGCCACAGAAGAGCGCCACAGCGTCTTGGCTGAGTCCAGGGAGATCTGGCGGATCTCCTCACAGAGCATCGCTAGTTGCCTAGCAGGATGGGCATCATCTGTGTCGTTAGAGGTCAGCTCCAGCCGCGCGGCTTGCGCCTCAAGCTGAGTCAAGCGAGCACTCTGTTCTGCCTGTTTTGTGTGGAACAGACCTCTGGCCACCCCACGTAAGGGTGGCCTTACCAGCTTCCCACAGTGTGCCTGCAGAGGGAACCGAGCCCTTGTTGGCAAGAAAATAATGTTTCAGTTCTACTGCGAGCGTGTCCTTGATCTCCGTATCTTGCAAAAACCATACGTTGAACCGCCAAACCGAACGTACTCTCTCCACCCCCCCCCCCCCGGCGGTGTTTCCCAAGTGGAGAGAATTAGTGGAGTGGTCTGAGATTCTACGGGGGAGAATAGAAACACCGGAGACCAGTTGGCAGTCGGTGGCGGGGAGGAGGATCAGGTCAATACGGAAGTGGGTATGATGAGCTGCTGAAGTGTGAGTGTATTGTTTCCCACGGGGGTGCCAAATCCTCCAGGTTTCACATAGACCAAGGGCAGATGACCAATCTGATAGCCGTTTCGAACAGGTAAGGCGTGCTGAGGAGGGATCACCTGTTGCATCGAGGTTCGGCTGCATTACCGCATTGAAGTCACCCCCAATTATTGTTTGACCTTGGGGCAGGACGGAGATTACCTCTGTAAGATGATGGAGAGTAGAGGGGAGCATGGCTGGAGGGATGTACATTGAAAGGAGGTTGAGGACCTGTCCCTCAAGCTTTCCAGAGAGGGCCACATAGCGGCCTTGTGTGTCTGCCGTCACGTGTATTGGGGTGAAGGGAAGACCTCGCCGAGTCAGTATAACCACCCCCCGGGAGCCTCTTGTGAAACGGGAGTGCCATACTCTGTCAAACCCATAACGGGCAAGGCAGGAGCAGTGGGTTCCCAGGAGGTGATTCTCCTGAAGGAGGAGCACATCAGGCGCTTGGCGTTGGGCGCTCCTGAGGACGGCTGTGCGTTTGATACGGTCCAGTAACCCATTGACGTTCCACCACAAGATGTGGAGAGACCTACCGTGTGTGGGCATCTGGGAAGCAACTGGCATGGAGAAGAAGGATCTGGGGGGTGTCTAGGTCCCCGGTGAGGTGATGCATCATGGCCAGGATAGGGAGATGTGGCTTGTGCATGATGGTATGCCCCCTCTCGGTGGAGATGATGTGTGCATGCGGTAGGCTGTCATAAAGAACAAAAAACACCGATGCAAACAAAGCTGCGAACAATGACTCGAACAGAGTCAAAACAAATTGAATCCGGAGGGCAACGCCCACCCCCTGATTGTGCCCCCACTGTGGTTTGGGGGGAGATGGGCACAACCGAGGAGGGCCCCGACAAGGGTAAAGGGGAGGCAGCTTGGGTCCGCAGAGGCCGCTCTTCCATGAGCCAGGTCCATGCCGCCTGTGGTGTGTCGAAGAAGAGTGCCTTGTTCTGGAAAATGACTGAGGTGGGTGGGGAAGAGGAGCCCATAACGCAAACCCAGATTGCGGAGTTTTTGGTTGACATCTGTGTACGTACGGCGTTGGGCCTGAATGTCTCTTGTGTAGTCCCGGAAAAGCATTATGGTATTGTTTTGATGTTTTAGGGGACCTTGGGCTCTAGCCTCCCTCAGGATAGCATCTCTGTCTCGGAAGTTGAGGATCCGAATGATGATGGGACGGGGTGAAGCCCCGGGGGGAGGCTTGGCCGCCAGAGAGCCGTGCTTACGCTTGATTGCGAACCATGGCGAGAGAGCGTCTTTGGGTATCCATGATCTAACCCAGGTCTCCACAAAGGTGTCCATGTGTCCCTGTTCGGCACCCTCGGGAAAACCTATGAGGCGCAGGTTGTTCCGCCACGAGCGGTTCTCAGCATCTTCAGCCCGGCGGTGCAGCTCCGTTGTCTGAGTCTGCAGGTGGGCCACCTGAGTTTTCAACTGGCCCAATTCGCCTTCAGCGGTAGAAAGGCGTGCTTCTGCCCCCGACAATCTGGCCATGGCGTTGCAGAGGTCTTGATGGATAAGGGCCACGTCGACCCGCACCTCGCCGATCTTGCCCTCCATGGAGGCCTGAGAGGTGCCAATCGCCTGCAGGATAGTCAAAAGGTCCCCCCCGGCAAGGGAGGTTCCGCGGGACGCCCCCCTCGCCGGACTCCGGTCAGCAGTAGTGTACTGGTCCATTTTAGTTTGGGTTTGCGGGGCAGGTGTTTCCGGGGCACGATCTCTTCCCATCCTGGCTGCAAGTGCAGATCCCGGACGTCTCACCAAATGTAGGAGATAAGCTCACAAGCGACCAAACTCAACCGCGGGGGGCGAGCACCCAAGCCGTCGATGCTCAGGCCCGGGCACCGAACCCACCCCGGCAGGAGCCCCTGGGTCGCAAAGGGCGCAGACACACCGGGTTTGTAGACCTCGTCCCCATGCGCCCGAAATGACGGCCGAACCAGTGTGGGGAGTTCCCAGATGTATGTGGAGTGAGCACCGCCGGGCCAATGGGAGGCGGGGGGAAATGGGGAGGCGGAAGGCCGGTCCACGGACCTCTCGCCGCTCGATGAATGCGGCTGAACCCGCCACACCCCCATGGGGTCTATGCAGGAGATGACAGTCCAGGATTGAGAACGAAGGCTATTAGGTCGAACAGCAGATCCGGGCGTGCACTCCGGCCGAGGCACCAAGCAACAAGGTAAGGGAACGGGCCAGTAGTGGGAGCCGCGCGCCGCCCGATGTGTGCGGCCGATGCAGGATGGCAACTGTGAACCCTCGGGGTACCCCAGGCTGCCTGATGTGTGCGGCCAAGTTTAAGTGGCGAGCGTCAACCTCGGGTGCTATCCCTGGTCGGGGCACTGGACAGTGAGCAGCAGAGAGGTCCCACCCCCAGGTGTCGCGCCACTCGGTGCCTGTGGCTGAGCCCACTGGTCAGGAGGCAACGTCCCGCAAGGCCCCAAATTCGCAGAGGACCGGTGTCTCAGCCACTAGTGCAGCAGGTCAGGTGGGAGTAGAGAGTAGGCCCGTCAGCGCCCCAGGCCGGAGAGAACCAGGACAGACCAGACCCCGACAGGAGGGCATCAATAACGCCCGTGGGCGTGACGGGGTGCAGCTGTTCGCGTGGACCTGGGGGGGGGAGGGTGTCGCCCGGGCCAGGCAACCCCCACCGACCCCCTTCGCAGGTGTCTTGCACTCACCCACCGCCGCACAGCAGCGACCGATTGGGTCTCCTTCCCCCAGGCCTCAAGGACAATCCGGTCAGGGCCCGCTCTCCAAGACTCAGGCGCGGGCAGTCGCAGCTCCACCCGCGGGGAACGCTGGGCCGCCCCCCCCCCCGGGCAGTTGGGAGACCGGGTCAGAGTCGGGTCCAGGCTCGAGTGGAGTGGCAAGCAGCGTATCACATAGCCTTCCGCCGCCCGACTCAGCGGCCGAGCCAGCAGCTACAGGAAGCGAAGTCCATCACAGCCCACACCACCCTGGAGCCCAGACCATGGAAGGCATAACATGGCCAGGTAGGGGGAAGGCGCCCGCGGATACCTCAGTCGAGGGCACAGTCCAGGCAGGCAGAGTGTATATCCGGGCGGCGTAGTGCACCGCAGGACCGCTAACACCAAGGCAGGGAGGCCGATGCAGGAGACTGGAGCTAGGGCAGCCAGGCCCGGGAGCCGCCATCTTAGGGTCTCAGAGGCCGGCACCCCGACGGATTCACCCCTCAGCAGGTCATGTCGCTGAAAATAGGAACAGAGGGGGACTCTCTTCCACTGTAGACATGACAGGGAAGCATTGGAGATCGATGGGAGCACTGATGGCCGTGGATTACAACGCGGATGACGGAGGGGTCCGGAGCACTATCAAAGTGCGACCGCCATCTTGACGTGTTGGCCACGCCCCACCGGGTGCATGGATCTTAAGTGCTTCCACACACCTGACGTACCCATTAAATAGTGTCCTGGATGGCAACAATGAAACTCCTGGTTGCTCAAAGTGCATGTGACCTTTTTTGGGCATTGTTTGTTTGTCCTTCTGGATAGGTGAAAAACTTCCAGGACAGCGACTCATTCTCTGGCCTACCTGATGGTTGTGACAAAGATGTTGAAGGCACAACAACTTCATCATCATCTTGCGATGATGGTAATGAAGTATGCCAACTGCTTCCACTGATGGGTGTCTCTTTCTGCACAGATTTCTCAGATGCCATAATGCCTCTCTGAAATGCCAACTGGAAATTGTATCCAACAATTCTTTTCAACTTTTGCCTGTAGTCAATGGGCTTGTTTTAACTGCTATTTACTTGCTGCACAATGAAATAGCTTCTTTAATGTAATTTTTTCACTTCCAGAAATGTTCAATGGCAGTCCCAGTGGACCAATAGAAGCAATCAGGAAGTGCTGTGTCATTCTTGTGGGGCCTATACTTCCTTTCCTGGGTCCAGCATGTCCTGGTAGTTGTACAAAAAAAAATTGTCTTCACTATCAATGAATATTTGGAAACACACTAGAGGTTTCCGCACTGGCCCAAATAAAAAATGTGTCTTTTGTGGAATTTGGGCATTTTTAGGTGTCACTGTACTGCAGTACTTGTGACAGACAGAGTAACACAAATTCCCATTAACCTGTTGTATAAAAAGTTCCCACCTTCTTACTTTCATTAGGGAGGGGCAGTTCACATCCTGACTAGTATGTGCTGTTTTTCATTTTTCTTTTAGCAATTTTATTTGGGGAGGACACCAAAATCATAAAATGGCAGCTGGAGAAGGGTGAAAAGGTGATCTCTGGCAATTTGTTACTTGCAGCTTCTAAGACAAGCAGTTCTCCAGAGGTTACACAAAGAAGTATTCTTTTGGTACCCCTGGCATAATGGAGCAGTCGAGAACAAGATACACCAGACAGCTGATTGCTGCAAAAAGAAAAGGTCTAGAGGGCGATGGAGCATCCACAGCTCCACCACTAAGTATGCAACCTGGAGACACTGATACTGATGATTCTGCAGCACCATCAATCACTATCAGACACACCGGTACCACCACATTGCTCTCTAGAATATGGACTGCAGTACATTTGTTAGTGCAGAGGGGCAAAGCACCAGCTCCTGATGGTTCTTGAGCAGGTGTGCAAGAGAAAGTATTTTTTTTTTTTTTACCTTTGTTGGGTCCAAATTTTTTTTGATAAGCAAATTTTTTATTTCTGCATAAAAGACAAAATCAAGGATGACATACAACAGTTCGCTGAACTTGGCATCAATAAAACCAATCATGGAAGCATTGACAAGCAAATGCAAAAACCCACCCCTCCTCCCCAACCCCCCGCCCTCTGCGCCCCCACCCTTCAAAACAGGCCCCCCAGCCATTTCCCCCATACTTTGTAGAATTTTTTGGGGCAGCCCCGGGCAGCGTACATCGACCGCTCCTGAGCGGCACACCAATCCACCCCTCTACTCCAGGTAGCCCCTCTGGGCGGGTCCGGCTGTGACCACACGGCTGCTATATCCCTCTTGGCTACCATTAGGGCAGTAGTTAGAAAGTACTTTTCGTTACGGGACCCGTCCAGCCATCCGTTATGCCCAGCAGAGCCATTCTAGGGTCAGGGGGGACCTCCCATCCCAGGACCTCAGTTAGCTCGGTTTCAATCGTTGTCCAGTAACTCTCCAGGCGGGAACAAGACCATACCATATGGAAGAAATCTGCCGGATTCACCCCACAGCGAGCACATGAGGCGTCCATGCGGAGGCCTGCACGATATAGGCGGTCCGGAGTCAGATAAGCGGCGTGGAGGTAGTAAAGTTGGATGAGCCGCAACCTGGCAGAAGTGGTAAGCGATCGAGGTGCCATAAGGGCGTCCCTCCAGTCCGCATCATCCAGGGGCCCCACCCAAGCCTCCCATCGCTGTTTTAGTCCGCTCCAATCTACCGGGGTATTGTTAATCAGTGATTTATATATGCGGGATATTCCCCCCTTCCCCAGACACCCTAACATCACCTGAGCCTCGGGCGGGCTATGAGCAGGCAATCTGGAGTCCAGAGGGACATGGGCTTGGACCGCATGACGCAGCTGAAGATATCTATAAAATTGGGAAGGCTGTAACGAGAAGCGGGTCCGAAGCTCCTGGAAGGAACACATGTGGCTCCCCCGCCATATATCGCCCAGGCTGGAGATCCCTAGAAGATCCCACTGCCGAAATCCTTCAAGTCCCGCCACCTCCCGCAGCCATGTTCCGTGCCAAAGCGGTGTGAGCTGTGTTTTCATCCCCGACCAGCGGGTATGCCGCAAAGCTGCGCGCCACGCCAGAAAAGGGGCCCGCACGACATCGGGGAGCGACAGGGGAACCGTCGCCCCATAGAGCATGTTCTGGATAGAGGAGAACCCGAGACATTGCACCTCGAGTCGATAGGCCGGATCATCCCACCCATTCGAGAACCAGTCATGAATCACCAGCAGTTGGGTGGCCAAATAATATAGATACAGATTAGTCATGCTCAGGCCTCCGTCGTAGGAGGGGACCCTGCAGCGATCTAAGGCCAACCGGGGCCTGCCGCCGCCCCAGAGAAATTTAGTCGCCATCTTATCCAGTTCCCGGAACCACGGGCGCGGAAAGGGGCATGGAGTATTTTGTAACATGTACAGAAACTTGGGGAGGATCATCATCTTATAGAGGGCGACCCTCCCCAACGGATTCAATGGGAGTGACTGCCACCTAAGCATATCTGATCTGGTCTTGTTTACTACGGGAGGCACGTTGAGGGCCCAACAGAGTTCCGGAAGGAGGGTGACCCAGATCCCCAGGTATTTAAATGAGAGTCTCCGGAGGGGAATGTCAGATTGCCAGTCGAAACACTCCCTCGACGGGTGTAACGGGACCAGTACGGATTTTTTAGGGTTCAGATGAAGACCCGACGCTTGGCCAAACCGGCAGAGAATCTGGCGGACCCGGGGTCCCGAGGTCGCTGGATCAGAAAGATAGAGGAGGACGTCGTCCGCGTAGAGGGCAATCTTGTCAGGGGTCATACCTGGCCAGTCCCACCCGCGGAGAGTGGGGTCCGACCGAATCAGTACAGCCAGTGGTTCCATGGCCAGAGCGAATAGGAGGGGCGAGAGCGGACATCCCTGACGCGTCCCTCGACCTATGAGAAATGGGCGGGATAGAGCCCCATTGACCAATACACGGGCCCGCGGGCTCGCATACAGGACAGCGACCATAGCACGGAACCGGGGACCGAAGCCCATGCGCTCCAGGATATCACCCAAGTATGCCCACCCCACTGAGTCGAAGGCCTTTTCAAAGTCGACCAGCAGAAGGGCCAGATAGGGGGAAAGGCGTCCTCGGTGTGCCAGGGCGAGATGCAGGCGCCGCAGGCAGTGTCTGGTCCCCCGATCCGGCATAAATCCACATGGTCCGGGTGGACCAGGGAGGCAAGAGACGGGCGCAACCGCTGCGCGAGGACCGTGGCATAGATCTTGAGCTCGGTATTAATAAGGGATATCGGCCGGTCGTCTGAGCAGGACTGCGATGGGGGCTGCGTCTTGGGAAGGACAACTATGGTAGCTGTGTCCGTTTCAGGCCGGAACTAACCCTTCTCCGCCACCTCTGCAAACAGGTCCAGAAGCCTCGGGGCCAGGGTCTCACAATAGTGAGCATAGTATTCCTGAGGGAACCCATCTGGTCCCGGGGTCTTCCCGGGCGCCAGGCAGCTAATCGCCTCCTCAATCTCCTGCAGCGCGATAGGCGAATCGAGGGTCTCAGAAACCTCCCGTCCCAGCCGCCCAAGCACCGCCCCAGTCGCCCCCAACAACTCCTCAAGGGAGATCTCAGACGCCCGGGTTCGATATAACCGGGAATAATAGTCAGCGAAAGTTTGGGCCATTGCCACCGAGACCGTTTGGGTTCCGCCTGCAGAATCCTTGATGGCAGGAATGATCCTGCCCGCCCGGGGGTAAGTGGCCAGCCGGTGGAGAAGTGTACCGTTTTTGTCTCCCCATCCGTATACCCAGGCCACCGAGGAGCGCCACAGAGTCTTCGCCGCCTCCAGAGAGTGTAGGCGAATCTCCTCCCGCAGGAAGGCCAGGCGGTGCGACCGTGTGCTGTCTCCCAACGTCCCCTGGTGTCGCTCCAGCTCCAAGGCTTGAGCTTCGCAAGCCGCGAGTTGCTGGGATTGAGCACGTCTCTGCCATTGCACATGCCCCTTAGCGGCCCCCCGAATAGTCGCCTTGCCGGCCTCCCAAAGGACGGCAAAGGAGGGGAGGGAGCCCGCATTGTGAGAATAATAATCAGCTATCTCGCCACCGACCACTTTCCGAAGAGCTTTGTCGTGGAGGAACCAAGCGTTCAGACGCCACATCGGACGGGCAGAAAGGGGCGGTGGGCCAAGAGCAAGGAGCATTGGCGAGTGGTCCGAGAGGCCTCTCGGGAGAATGCGTGCATCCTGCACCCCTGCGCATTCGGTAGACGGGACGAAGATGAGGTCGATCCGGGCATGGGAGTGATGAGCCGCCGACGTTTGGGTGTACCGGCGAGCCTGCGGGTGCCAGATCCTCCAAACATCGCACAGGCCCTGAGATTCAGCCCAGGTCGAGAGATGCTTTGCACGAGCGACTCGGGCCAGGGAGATCGGTCCCGTCGAGTCCAGATGGGGCGTGTAGACAGCATTAAAATCTCCGCCTAGAATGAGTGAGCCCGCCGGAAGCGTCGGGAGGAGGCCCGCGGTGTAAGAGAGGGCCGATGACAGGAGGGACGGAGCCGCGTAAAGGGACAGCAAGGTGAGGGGTCGCCCCTCAAGAGTACCACATACCGCCACTACCATGCCCTGGGGGTCCAAGTGCACCTGGGCCAGGACGAAGGGAAAGGACTTGCGGAGCAGGATAGCGACCCCCCCCGGGATCCCCTCGCAAAACCTGAGCGCCACACCCTATCATAACCATAGCGGGTAAGAAAGGGACATTTATTGCCCAGAAGGTGGGTCTCCTGGAGGAGGAGCACATCAATCTCTGCACGCTGCGCATATTTAAGGACCGCCATGCGTTTAAAGCGATCTAAAAGACCATTGACATTCCAGGACAATACGCGCATGGCGGCCTTGGGAACAGGCGGGTCAGCCATGGTCCAGGACAGAAAAGGGGGTCAATGGAGGCGCGGCTGCGCAAGCCCCCAGAGAGGAAGGACAGCGGGACATCGAGCAGGAGAGCAGGTCAAAGGTTACAAGATGCCGTGGAACAACAACAAAGAGGGAGTCACCCCCCACCAACAAAACTGGGTCCAAATTTTAATGCTTAATTTTTCAACGTTTTTTGTTGTTTTCTTGTTAGAACCGCTTTCTATGGTTGACAGTTGGAAAAATAATTAATGTTGCGTGTCATGTTTACTAATTAATGTTAATATATACTCATACTCTGCCACAGCATGCTACACTAACCACTGAAGCCTCACTCTACTGTTATAGCTCCAACCTAGAAGCGAAAATCTATAATGGACTGGGACTCTAATGGCTACAATAGTCTGTTACAGCAGACTATAAGGAATAAGGATCACATTTGCAGAGAACTCAGACAACACAGGGCAGAACATCACCATATATATTTGATATGGTGCTATTCTGGTCTCTCTCTCTGCTCGGACACACTTTCAACAGCCATATGGCAAAAACAAAAATACACACTAACGCTATAGTGCACGGGTATGTGGGTTGTGTAAAGCAAGAAAGGCTTGTACTGGAAGTGGACCCTTCCAGTAAAACAAACCATGATTTAAAGATTTTTCCTGTTTGTATGTTTGCTGTACAATGCAGCACACTTGCAAAGTATGAAAAATGATGATAAATGATAACATATCTTCTTGTTGTGCCCACCTCGAGGATAGATAACATGTTAGCGCGAATCCCTGTGTATAATTCGTTGCAGATAGGAATTTGCATCCAAACTAATGGGAGGTTGCATGGCAACGCCCAGGCCCCAACCATGAAAACCCCACCTTGATGCAAAGTAATAAAAGGCAAGGCCTACTGTAACTATGTGTTACATTGGGATGCTGTCTAACGCAAAACATGAATCCAACAGTTTGTGTTGGGTTTGTCTTACAAAAATAAATGTAACGCAGACCTGCCACATAGAGTTAGTAAATATAATAGTATATATATCCATTCATAAAACTGCCTTCCATAACTAATCCTACTCATGCACTGCAGCCCTCTTTCTCATCATATAGCATACCCTAGCCTTTTCCCTCCTTCATCCGTTGTACTGCCACTGCATTGATGCTCCAACTGCCCTCCCTGCATACCTCTGCCCCCCTCCCCCTTTTCACTGTGGATGTCCTATGCCTCTACTCCAGTACAATACCATTAATCAAAACATATTTTCATTGCTTTGTGTTCTGTGAAGATACCAACTTATAACATCACATTCACCCTTATAGTGGTTTTATGCTAATTTACTAGGTAACTTAAATATGTAAAACATTTAAAAAACAAGTTAAGAATAATCAAGTCTATATGGTTAAACAAATCTTAACTCCACATTGTGCTCTGCAGCACCTTCAGATATTGCCACTGGCAGTCTACTTGTTCTCTTAAAGGGTGTAAAACAATAGCAGGAAATGCCTAGGACTTGCTTTCTCCAATCAAAATTCACAATACAAATAGAAGTTACTGACTACCTTACCTGTTGGTTTACCTGACAATTAGCAATCAATAACAAACCTAGAACTCAAAAAGGTTTTTTTCCCTCTACAAACTGCATACTCTTCTAGAACAGTTCGCATTTAGCTGCTCATTCCTTCTCTGTCCTGCAGTAGCATACCAGCATCATGGCTTGTGTGTGCCACTTCTTTGTCTTATAGTCTAGAGAACATGCCAAAAACGGTGGAATTGACAACAATGTAGGATTCCCCCAAGTACTCATTACTTGTCTACTTGGCTTCATCTCTTACCTATGGTGAAAATTATTTTGAATTGCGAGCACCCTGATCTCATGATTGTGCACTGTGGTGGCAATGACTCAAATGAAGGAAACCTTGGCAGAGTTGATGACTGTCTTCCCTCACACTACCATTGTGTACTCAAACATACGTCAAAGGCAGAAGTGCCAGTGATCAAACGAAATTTGTCTAAATAGTGCAAAATCCTAGAAACATGTAATCAAAGTAATTTTGGCATTTCTGTGTGACCATGGCATGTGGTCCATCTACCACAACAATACCCGTTTTGAAATGCCTGGTGTCTACCACAGGGATGCACTCCATTTAGCAGCAGAAGGGAACAGGATATTCCTTAACATCAGCAAGGAATCTATCTATTTTTACCTGTAAATATGTACAACACACTATTAACACAATGGCTCTTCTCAGAGCCACCCTTCCTTCTAATAATAGAGATTATTTCAATTATACTCTTTTTTTAAAAGAAATGTTTTAGTACCTTAGTACTCCTCCTGTACCATGTCGGTTAAATAACCCTTTTTACAGGTAATTAACAGGTACTGCAGGACCAATCAAATATTTAAAAACTAAATTATTGCATTCTAACCTCCCCCTCCAAAAGATAGGAGAGAGTGGACTGTCTGTGAGGGGTGTGCACAGGGCAAACAACAAGCACTGCAAGACATTGCCCATCTATCTGCCGTTGGTCGCCCTTGAGGGCGTTAGCTCTCCTTGAAGGCATTGGCACAGACAATGTAGTAGCGGTTGGTGACCTAAGGGTACTTGGGTGTCTGGAGGGTGCGGCCTGTCTATAAAGGAAGCACAAGGGATGAACATAAAGTGCAGCAGGAGCATAGCCACCCATGTGCAGTTGGTTGCATTAAAGAGGTCATCTGTCCACAAAGGGTTCAGCACAGAGCAAAGGGCATGTATAATAGGGGTTTGTCCACCTTAGAGGGCTTGGGTTTCGGAAGGGAGTGATCTGTCCATGAGGGATTATGCACAGGGTGAAGTCTGTGTACACCAGGAGCTTTCATACCCTCCTGTGGTTGGTTGACCATGGGGGAAGGGGGTGGCTAACCGTGAAGGTTTCCTCATAGGGCGATGTCCATAAGTGGTAGGGGTTTTTCCACCTGAGAGAATGGACTGTCCATGAGGTGTTTTGCACTGGGTGTAATCTATGTACAATAGGGACTTTTATATACGTCTAAACTTGGTTGTTCACAGGTAATTTACTGTCATAGTGGTTGTTTGGTGACCTAAGTGTGTTTAGGTGTCTGTAGGGAGTGGCATGTCAGTGAAGGATTGTGCACAGGGGGAAGACCAGTCATTCTTGTATAACACATATTCTAGCAGTGCTATAATTTCAATTGATATTGATTCTGTTTGTGGTTGATAATAAACCACTTTTACAAGGGTTACAACTGTTGAAGTTGCAGCATCAGATTTACTCTTTGAAACTGCCACTTGGTGTAAGACTGGAGACACAGTATTCTCATCACTCCCCAGAAAAAGGTTGATGGAGTCTTCTTGGTGTAGTTCCTCTACAGTAGGAAGAGGACGTGTTGATCTACTCCGGAGCACCTGGGTGTCGATGGGGGTCTGCTGCACTGATTCGGCCATATAGAGCTTTTGAATGTAATTGATAAAACACTTTCATGTTCCTTTTTTGCACCAGGAAGTAGCAGTAAAATTACTGTTTGTGTGCCTTCTACCCCAAAAACTGGAACAGGTGTTCTATACGATGCTTCAAAGACTTACTTGCCAGATATCTTTTACTGAACTGACTCTCCCACTTTGGAGGGCCACCCGTAAGCTGCTTTCTTAACTTTATATTTGTTGGTGGCAGAGTTTAGAATTCTTCACTTTGGCTAATTTATTTCTAGTTTCTTGAACAGGCTAGCGGTTGTGAGTAGTACACTTGTGTAGGAAGTTGGGTGCCAATCCTTTACCCTCACTGGATGACACCTACCCAAGAAAAATCACATTAAGATATGTACTTTTAGATTTCTTAAAATATATTCTATATCCATGTTGAGCTGAAAGAGTCACTATCCTTGCCAGGTATTCAGTCAAGAACAATCACAGGAGTATTACCCGTAAACCCAACTGAGATCTGGGTAGATACAATGCAAGTGCAACAATATCTCAGCAGGATATATTTAGATTATTTAGACTGGTATGTACAAGACATTACAAACAACAGCACAAAAAGAGGAGGCTTCAAGTAGTTCTTTTCAAGCGCCTATAGGCGTCATGTATTTAGAAGATCAAAGAAAGGATACAATGGTAGTTACTGCAATACAGGGTATCAATACCAAGGCAACCCTAGTGTAGAACGTGTGTAAAGTGCTTGTGCTGGTGAGGTAACGGCGCTAGTGACAACGTGAGAAAACCACAGCAAGCGGCGCGGAAGAATATACAATATGTACAAGTTAAACGGTTCATTCAACAAATTATTCAATGGTATAATTGCTTTTTTTCATTGATTTAGTGAACCGAATGGACATGCGCCAGAGGAGTTGGTGCTGGTGGACAGTGGTCGACGGCGTTTCGATCCTCTCAATTTAGGATCATCATCAGGACCTGGGATGCCTATGTTGGGGAGTGCTCTGGCTTCAAGAGGTGAGGCGAAAGCTGGAAGGCCGTGAATTACTGGCGGCGAATCGCGGTACAAACCAAGGGTCCAGGGATTCCCCGGGGTATCCAAATTGAATTATGATGTAGGGTAGCGGCAGGCAATGTTAATTAGTGCCGCGGTGCAGGAGGGCGGGACAGCGCCCGATTAATGGAGCGCGGGAGGAGGAGTGAATCCGGTGCCAGGAGTAAATCAGCGGCAGCGAAGCGAGCCACGGACGTGTGCTCGAACGATCAGTCGAGCACACGTCCGTGGCTCGCTTCGCTGCCGCTGATTTACTCCTGGCACCAACTCCTCTGGCGCATGTCCATTCGGTTCACTAAATCATCCTTTCTGCAGTCCGTCCACTCCTTTCTATCCTTTTACTATCCCCAGAGTCCCATAAAGAATGAGAAGAATACGGATACCGATCTGGCTTTCTGATTTTTATCATAGTCATTCTAATTCTATTCACCCCCTACTGGACTCCTGGGTTGGGAGGGATCCAGGTCTGTTTTTGGTTTGTTTTGCTTTGCTTTCTGCTTTTTCTTAGTCTCCAGTGCAGTTTTCTCCTTACCGGAGCCCTCATTCTCATGATTTTGCTAGGAGTTGTGATTTGAGAACCAAAGGTATTACAAACCACAGAGGTGTAAGCTTCTGAAATAATCTGAGGAAGTTCTCATTCGCCATCTTGAATGGAGACCACTGCCAAACTCCTACAACTGTGGCTTCTCCTTGAATGTTACTCAGAACTATTGAAGAAACTGTCTCAAAATCAATTTAATTCCTAAATGAAGAGCAGGTGAAGCTCCGTGCTCATTTTGAATTTGTTTTAACTCTTCAGGTAACACCCCTAAAGAGGGTGTGTCATGCTTAGTGAAGTAAATACTCACAAACATTATTCCTCAAATTGTGCACTCTTCTACAGGTGGTACCATGGCAAGTGGAACACACACAGATAACATCCCATGTCTATCCTGGGGTGTTGTACAAGGATAATCCACTTCTATCTGGTTCGTTTTACGGGCGACCAAAAATGTGATCTCGACTCATTAAGTGGAAGCTTTGTCCATTATGCCATGAACGGTCGGTAGACTAATTGCCTGTACTGCGGGATGCACTTGTAGCGCAGAACCAAGAACAAATGCTCCCACAGCAGTTTACTGTAGAACATACTGTTGAAGTCGCAATAGATGGCTGCTATCTGGTTCAGTAAAGGTCTAACTTCTGCAACTGTCAAGTTTAATATGTCAGGATATGGTGCATGCGCAGCTATTGTGGGCCAAGAAGCCACTTAATTGATCAATGGACCCAGTCTAACATTCTGAATTAAATGGGGTAGTTGGCTTCTTTATTTCTAATTCACAGTAGGGTTCGTAATTAGCTAGGATTGCAGCAGCTCTGTACATATGAAAGATTACCGTTCTGGGTTCTACAGCATGACACTCCACCCATGTGCATCCTACGCCATCCCAGTTTGGATCCAGCCATATGAAAATCAGTCTTGACCCTGCTCTTCATGGGAACAGCCCAGCCCGAACGACCAAGCCAGGTCCTCCCTGGACAGAAAACAAGCATCCTGGAACCAGTTTAGGGGTATTACCCCATATCAGCCAGGCTAGGTTGTATCCAGTGACACAGCAAACAAGGGACCCAAGCACCCCGAAACCGGTCCCAGTTTTCAGCATCCTCTGTGCGAACCTCCAAAGTGCGGTATGCTGCAGTCAGACGGGCTACTTTTGCCTTAAGGGCGGTTACTGAGCCCTCCAGATCTGGGATTTATCCCTCTGCTCCTGTTACGCAACAACATTGTGTAAGTTCTGTCACAGGAGCGCAAAATCGACCCCGACTTTGCCAATCTTAGTTTCCAACACTGTCTGGGAGGCTTATCTATCATGCAGGATTTCTGAGGCGTTGCAGAGGTGCTGTTGGCACTAACAGATTTGATGGTGGTGGGTTGGGGGTCGTGAATTTGTCTATTTTTGTTTGTGCCTGGGTCAGGGGGTGCCCCCCCCCATGTCCCGTGGTTCTTCACCAGGCTTCTCAACCTATGTGAGCAGTGGGTTCTCAGGGGATGCAATAGTTCTGCGCCCCCACGTTAGGCAATATGCCAATCCATAAGGGGCTCCAATCACAAAGTATGCGCGGTGGCTACTGACCCGCTTGAACAAAGACCTGTGCGTGAGCAGGCGTGCCCCCCTTGCAGTCACCACAGATCCATCGTGGTACAGAGCCATGTTGCCCCCAGTCTGGCACCATCGTCTAAAAGGGGAGTGGGCAGCATGATGTACTAAGAGCCCCTGGGGCAGGAGTCTCTAGGATCCACAGAGGTCCACAAGGTCCAGGATGGGCCATGGGGAGCAACTCCAAGCCGCAGTAGTCCAGTCTCCCCACCACCTAGCAGGGGCACCCAGCATTACATGCCCACCTCAGGGCTCTAGGGACTCCCAGGAAACCAAGCGCTGGGCAGTACACCAGTCCACAGGGCTGATCAATCACTCACGGGTAAGACGGAGCCACCGACCTGCTTGCGCAGAGACCCGTCTGCAGTCCGGCAGCACTTGTGGTCGCCGCTCCCTGTGGTCTCTCCAGAGCAGTCATAGTGTAGGGGCCCGTCCTCCTCAGCCTGGCACATCCCCAGCTCGAGGTGGGATTGGGCAACATGATGCAGCAAGCACCCAAGACCCATGCCCCCCGGACCCACAGAGGCTTGGTTGTGCTCTGGGGTCACTGCACCCACTAGGGTCAGGATGGGTCTGGTTAACGACCCTCAGCCATGCTGGTCAAAACCTCCACCACTTTACGGGGCTGCCCAGCATCATGCACTCACAGCAGTGTTGGCGGGGCTCCTAAGAATCCAGGCAGAGCACTGGTGCAGCAGAATCCGCCTGCGATCGGGATGTGGACACTGGCCGCATTCTCCACAGCACACCCACATTCTGCTGCCAGTGAGTATCTCCAGCTCCTCTGGTGTTTTGCTCCATCTCTCTGACCTGCACCGGGGGCGCAGTGTATAACCCTGGCAGAAGGGCCACTTCCAGGAGCTGCTTCTTTCAGACCAATGAACTCCTGGTGGCCACCATGTTGCGGTTGGTCTCTCGATATAGACCGAGCTGGATCTGCGGCCCCTAAAATGTCACTTGGGGCTCCCACAGAGACACACCAGGTATGCCTATGCCTCTCCCTTGCTTCTGAGCGCAGGGGAGAGCGCCAGCAGCGAGGATGACGACACAGTCTCAACCGGAGAGTCAGGATCTAACAGAGGGATGACAGCCATCTTGGCCATCCAGGCCATGCTCCTAAATAGTCTTTTATTGTAGTATAATGTAATTAACTCAGCCACATAATATGGCCCTCCTATGCCGGATGTTTCCAGTAGGCCTGCCAACACTTAAACAATTAGATATATAATTTGAAAAGTCGAATACCTAAAAGAGAAAATACAATATAACAGTTGTAACTATACAACCATGTTGAGCCAAGGAGAATGGAAATTGGAGAATGTTATCCAAAGTCACTTTCAAGGAGTCAAAGCATCTGCCTGTGCACCAGGTTATAAACGTATCCAATCTCCCATCGAAGGGTGACGGGCTGACAGATCACGTCGACCATTTCCGGTGGGAGCTAAAAGGAACTGGTTGGCCGGGTCACTTTCAATGTATGAAGATATAATCATTGGAGATTGGGTGCAGGACCTGACCCCTGACTGAGTGAGAAGGTCTACTCTTTGCTGGAGACAAAGGGGAGTACACAGGGAGAGGTGCAGGAAGTCTGAATTCAAAACTATTCCTGACCATTCCGGGGCATGAGTTTAGATTGATGAGAACAGATGAGCCTGGTCCTGATGAATCTTCTTCTAAACTTGAGGAATCAAGGGTATGTGATAAAACGTGAACTAAAGCAGAAACTTTCATTCCAACTGAAACACATCCCCCAAAACTCCTTGTAAAGGACATCTGAGGGCGTAGAACATCTGGCAATGGGAGAGTGGCAAACAGTTCCAGCTGAGTCATGCCCCACAGGGTTAAAATGCCCTGAACCCATTCTCTGGATGGAGTCCACACTCTTGATTGGCAAGATGAGGCTGACTGAGGAGAACCCGCCAGATGATTGGCCACCGGCTCAGCCACAGGCCCTGTTTGTATGCCAACGACTAGAGGATCAGTGCTTCTGGACAGAGAAGGTGAGACCCCCACTCTTCTCTGTTTGTTGAAGATCTAGACAGGCTGACAGCAAAGGGATGGGAGCAAGGTCTGGAGTACCAGCCGATTTTCCTGAGTCCTAGCCGGTTAATGTACAATTTCTCATGATCTGGTGACCAGAGGCCTCTGATCTCCAGATCCCCCAGATGCGCACCCCATCCAAAGGTGGACATGCCTCTCACCACTGTGGGCACTGTAGGTGGGGGACAGAAGGACCTCCCTCAACACAGGTTCTCCTCCAATCCCTAGCAGTTTAAATCCCCTGCAGAGTCACTGAAGACACAATGGGGGACCCAGCCAACCAGGGAAAGGCTTATGCCCCCCTCCCACTGAAGGGTGGCATAATAGGGGGTGTACCCACCCCAGGGAAGCGACCCATTGGTCCCAACCTTTTACCTACCTGTAATGCCCCTAAATCTCGTACTTAGGGGCACCCCAGAACCTTGCTACCTCAGACAAGAAACTTCAAGAAGAAAAGAAGGACTGAATAGCCGTGTCGAAGCTAACAAGAGGAGGACGCCCACTGTCTTGACCACAGCCCTATCGGCCTGTCCCCACCTCCAGCGAAATCCCAGTGTGTCCTGCAGCCAGCAACCTTGAGAGACTTGAGAGACCTGAGAGACCTGAGAGACCTGCCTGTCTTCAATCCCAAAGACTCTGTCTTCCGCGAACACCCGGATTCGTTCAAACACCAGACTCCAGCTCGGCAAGGATCTGCAAGTTTGCACCACTCTGCACCCAACGCCCATGGCCTGAGTTCGAGTGGCCCAACACCAAGAGGAGGTCTCCCAGGCGATCCTGACCCGAGATCCGGCGACCCTTGACCCTCCTCAAGCCTCCAGCAGACACCTGCAGCCTCAAACCGGAAGGTGCCCCCAACTGCGACTAGGAGCTGGTAAGAAGATCCGACCCTAAAAGACACCCCTGCACTCTCGACGCCCCACGGCTTTGGGTGGCTCAACCGACGGTGCCTAACCAACCCTCAACACCCCAACTTACCTCTCCGAGTGGTGGTCGCACCCAGAAGACCTTTGTCCCCGAGCCTGCAGTGATTTTGCAAACCGGAGACCCCCTTTTGAATGTTACAGGGCTTCAGACGCCAAAAGAGCACTCTGAACCTGGCCGCCCCAGTGCCGTTGAGGGTGTATCTTTTGTGCTGGCCTAAACCCCCATTTGCACTGAGCTTAAGGCCAGGAGCTTTGCTCCCACATCCCAGTGGCCTGCTCGTCAGCAGCCAGCAACCGGAGGCCTCTAATCCCCCATTGGATAACATTGGAACTCTGCACCTGGCCGCCCTAGTGCCGCTGAGGGTGTAACAAGAGTGCATCCTTGACCATAGGGGACCCCTGAGTCTAACCCCGGAACACCAACTCCCACAACAAAGTACTTACCTTTAAACCGATAACACTATTTTCTTCCATAGGATAACTGACTGTTTTTGCTATGAAAAGTTTCTAAGTGTGGAGATGGTAAACCTAAACAAATTCTTTAAAATTGTACTAACTAACAAAAACGCTTTTACTTACCTGTTTACAGGAAATGTCCCATTTTAGTACCCAGGTATACTACACTGAGGAAGGTAATCTAAAAAGTAATTTACCTGTAATTTTACTAAAAATCCTATACAAAGTATATGTACTGTATTCTGAAAAGCATTGAATTATCAGTAACACTACTGTAATCAAATCAAAGTACATTTACCATTGCAATCCAAACTGTGTTACAACTGTATATTTACTGAAAGGTACTTATCACTTACCTGTGTCAGGCTTGCTTGGTTCTAGGAAAAAAAATAACGAAAAGAATATTTTTATACAAAAACAATTGGTCTGAAGTTCAGTCTTTGAGTGTATGAATTCATTTGTTGACTGAGTGGGTACAACAAATGCTTAACACTGTCCTCTACCCCAAATAGAGAGTGAGGTGCTACCTACTTTACCTCTGCCTACCTTTTGGGTTCCATTAGACTCTGTGCACACCATACCTCACTTTGGTATAGTATATACAGAGCCAGCTTCTTACATTACCTGAGAAAATTATAATTTAACTTACCTGCACCAAGTCTGGCTTGGTTCTGAAATTAAAATACAACAAAGAAATATTTTTATACAAAATCAATTAGTTGGAGTTCAGTCTTTGAGTGTGTGATAGCATTTCTAGGCTGTGTGTGTACAATAAATGCTTAACACTACCCTCTGATAAAGCCTTACTGCTCGCCCACACTACCACAAATAGAGATTAAGGTATTGTCTACTTTCACCTCTGTAAGCCGTTGGGGATCCACTGGACTCTGTGCACACTATACCTTACTTTGGTATAGTATATACAGAGCCAGCTTCCTACACTCACGCACACAAAAATAGCTGTTCTTGCTTCATGCCTTGGGATTTACCATAAATGAAGCCAAATGCCACCCGCTGACCTCCTAGCTGCAGCCTCCCCTAGGCTGCATAGTCAGCACACCGCCAAAATGTACCCTAATAAAAAAAGTTTCTGCACCCTTCAGCATCTGCTCGTTTTTTCCAGCAGAACGGTCTCATCCCAGTGCACACAATGGTGCACATTGTGGGAATGATGGCATCTTGCATCACCATAGTTCCCGTGCAATGCTATGCGTGTGGCCTCCACAGGAGTGTCTGGCAGTCTCAATGGTCGACAATGTCAGGGTCACTGGTGTGATCTAGTGTTGATTCAGGCATTTTGTTTTCGCTCATTTAAAAAGCACTTCATTTTTGCATTTCAGCAAGGTTTACTATATTTTCTTTAAAATGTAACACAAGTCCTCTGGAGATTCGTGGTACTGGGCAGAATCAGTGAAGGGTACAAGTCCCAGCCCTACCGGCCAGTCTAAGGCCCTGACTTCTTGTGAAAATGTCAGATAAATTGACTAATGTAGTGAGCAGTACTCTTCCAGTCGCATCATCTGGGTCTCCCTGTAATTAGCAGATTGTGCAGACAGGTACACGAGCTCTTTTGTTACCCTGAGAAGACACACATGGAGAAGACACAACAGTGAGCAGCTTTTTGGTCAAATGGCAGACGCAGCTCTTGAAAACGTCAAGGAAAATTCACAGCATGATCTCTGGGGCTTCTGTCAACCACTCAGCATTTTCGCTCCTTTTGGAGACCCAAAGCCTCTGGCAGAAGCTTCCAGTACAGATGGAGACAATTTGCACCAGCACATCAACAGCAACAGAACTTTCTGGCCTGTCAGTACAGAGGTAGGGGCAAGGAACATGGCCAACAGGTTCATCCTTCTTCCTCCTCCGCTTCTCCTGCTCCACCAGTGAAGGCACGCATGATGCTGGTGGGAGGGCGGGTGTCTTCTTTTCAGTCAGCCTGGCAGGCCATTACTTTAGATCTTTGAGTCCTACAAATTGTGAAAAAGGGGCATGCACTACATTTCCAGCAGTAACCCCTCACCTTCCTTCCTCTGTCACTCTCTTTATCCAAGAGACCTTCTTCAGGTCTTGCAGCACGAGGTCGTGACCCTGAAGAGGGAGCAATGGAGTTAGTGCCAGAGCAGAAAATTAGACAGGATTGCTACTCTCTGTATTTCCTGGTTCCCAAGAAGGCAGAGGCCTTCATCCAATCCTAGGCCTGAGCATCCTAAACTGTTACATATGCGAGGAGAAGTTCAGGATGCTATCTCTGGGTCAGGTTTCGCTAGCGCTAGATGCAGAAAATTATCCAGTGTCCCTCGCCCTTTAGGACATGTACTTTCATATACTGATCCTAAGGTGCCACACAGGAAGTAGCTGCAATTTGTGGTGGTTGTTAGTGTTTACTAATTCCCTTAAGGTTGACTTTGGCACCTTGAGTCTTCACAAAGGAGATCATGGTAGTTGTGGCACATTTCAAGAGGTTATGACCACAATGTTCCCATACCTGGATGACTGGCTGCTCAAAATACGTTTGCAGCAGATAGTATTACGTCACCTGCAGTTGGTAGCTTCCCAGCATCTCTGTTTGGAGATTCCGATCAATGTTTCCAAGTGTCACCTGGAGCCCTTTCTGCGCCTCCTGTTCATAGGGGCAGTACTAGATAGAATCTTGCTCTGAGTTTTTCCTCTTCCTCAGAGGATCTGGGACAAATGGGATATGATTTCAGTGTTTGAGCAAGGAGTTCAGGTTCCAGTCCTGCAGTTTTGTGTCTGCTTGGTCAATTAGCTTCTTTCATCCTCTTGGTCTCACACTTGCACTGGCACATGAGGACCCTCCAGTGGTGCATCCCCAGGCAGAGGTTCCAACAACATCTGCAAGATGGCGGGGACAGAGTTGTGCTTCAACTCGTCTCCCCCACCTGAGGGGTGGAGTTGGCAGAGGTGGGCACCTCTCTTCCTCACTTGTTTTTCCCGCCGGTTCTCCCATCCAAAGTAGGGGTCTGAACCAGTGGGGACCAGTTGCTGAAAGCAGCAAGTGACCTGGGGAAGCTCACAAAGGCGGCAAGCCTTTGAAGCTTCCCATTCGTGTACCCTGCCCATCCTGGGGGAGGAGGCTTGGCACTTCGTCCCAGGATGTGCATTGTTTCAGGCCCCCAAGAGCAGCAGGCTCTCAACCCAGGGGTCCAGAAACATGTTTGGTGGTGGCGGCTGAAAGCAGTCCCTCAGCCTGGACACTAGTGGGATGTCGTTTATCAGGGGGCATCTCTAAGATGCCCTCTGAGTGCATTTTTCATTAAATCCCACACTGGCATGAGTGTGGGTTTAATGTGCTGAGAAGTTTGATACCAAACTTCACAGTTTTCAGTAAAGCCATTATGTTGCTGTGGAGTTTGTAATAACAAACTCCCAGTACCATATACTCTCAATGGCATTACTGCACATACAATATCTAAGAACTGGCTTAGACACTGTAGGGGTACAGGGCTCATGCACCTGTACCCTCACCACTGGTATAGGGCACCCAGCTAGAGGGGTGACTGTTCTATACCAGGGCAGTGGGTTGTAGGCATGGCACACAGGAATGTGTGCCATGTCGACTCCTCACTTTGTTCTGCACCAAGACACGCAGCCTGCAAAGGCAGCGTGTGAATGTAATGGTACAGGGCCTCTGAGGGTGGCACAATAAGTGTTGCAGCCCTTAGAGACCTTCCCTGGTCACAGTGCCCTGGGTACCTGTGGTACCATTTACCAGGGGCTGACCTGTGGCCATAGATGCCAATTGGATTTTGTTGTTAATGCAGGTTTAGGGAAGGAACATAGGCTCTGGGCACCTGATAGGCAGGAGCCCAGGGCACACTCAATCAAAGCACATCAGCAGTTCAGCAAAAAGTGGGGGCAACCATGCAGAAAGAGAGCACTTTCTCACTGGTAATACATGTGAATACAGTTATAGGTAGGTCAAATGTTTAGAAATAGTTGAAATTACTTTTGAATTACTTTGCAATTTCTTGTGATTACTTTTTAAGTGACTTTTCAGATTACTTTTTCTGCTCAGTTTGATTTGCCTAGATATCACACTGGGACAGTTCCTGGAAAAAAGGAGAGTAAAACTGTTTTTATCAAAACACCCTCAACACTGAGTTTTTCAGAGGAAAACAGTCAATGCAATCCTATGGAGAAAAAGTGGGTTATCGTTTTGCAGGTAAGTAAACAGGCTTGAGTTTCTGGGGTTAGAATAAGGGTTCCCCTAGGGTCAAGGATGCACTCAGAAAGCACCCTCAGCGGCACTAGGGTGGCCTGGTGCAGAGTGCTGTGGCCCAATGTTATCTAATGGGGGCTAGGTGTTCTCCGGTTGGGGGCTGCTCACGAGCAAGCCACAAGGTTGAGGGAGCAAAGCTCCTAGGGTGAGGCTCAGGGAAAAGGGGGGTTCAAGTTAACACAAAGTGCACCCACAGCGGCACCGGGGCGGCTGACTGCAGGGTGCTGTTTTAGGTTTGGTTGCCCTGTTTTCAATTTGGATTCTCCACTTTCAACAAACACTGCAGGATCTGGGACGAAGATCTTCTGGAGGCTACCACCGGTTGGAGAGATGAGTTGGGATGTCGTGGGATGCCGGGACACTGTCAGTTGGGCCACCCAAGGCCGTGGGCCGTCGAGTGCAGGGGTGTCTTTTGGCATCAGGTTTTTCTTACCAGCTCCGGTCTTGGTCGGGGGGATCCTTCAGAAAGGGGCTGCGGGTGTCGTCACGAGACTGGAGGTAGGTCATGGATCACCAGATCCCAGGTCAGGATCGCCGGGGAGACCTCCTTTTGGTGTTGGACCACTTGAACTCAAGGTCGGGAGAGGCCGATAGGGCTGAGGCCAAGTCAGTTGGTGTCCTCTCCTTCCTTCAGTACAGCTCTTCGGTCCTTCTCCTTGTCTGCGGAGGCAAGGTTCGGGGTTGCCCCTAAATACTAGATTTAGGGGTGTTTCAGTTAGGTACAGGTTGGGACCAGTTGGTCCCTTACTTTTGGTGGGTACAGCCACTATTATGCCACCTCCAGTGGGAGGGGGGCATAAGACTCACTCTGATTGGCAGGGTCCACCATCTTCAAGATGGCGGGGACAGAGTTGTGCCTCACCCCCACCTGAGGGGAGGGGTTGGCAAAGGTGGACACACCTCCTATCTTGGTTTTCCCAGCCAAAGTGGGGGGTCAGAACCAAGGGGGGGGGGAGGCAGTTGCTGGGAGCAGCAAATGGCTGGTTCAGCGCACAAAGGCGGCAAGCCTTTGAAGCTTCCCCCTTAGTGGACCCTGCCCATCCTGGAGCAGGAGGCTTGGCACGTCTGCCAAGGATGTGTTTTATTTCCAAGCCCCTAGAACGGGAGGCTCTCGACCCAGGGGTCTAGAAACATGTCCGTGGGTGGCAGTTGGCGAGCAACCAGTACAATAGAGTTAGGTTGTTTTTCAGGGGGCATCTCTAAGATGCCCTCTAAGTGCATTTTTCATTAAATCCCACACTGGCATCAGTATGGTTTTAATGTGCTGAGTAGGTTGATACCAAACTTCCGAGATTTCAATTAAGTCATTATGGTGCTGTGGAGTTCGTAATGACAAACTCCCAGATCATATACTCTTTATGGCTTTACTGCACTCACAATGTCTAAGAATAGACTTCAATACTGTAGGGGTACAAGGCTCATGCACCTGTACCCTAACCAGGGGGATAGTGCACCCAGCTAGCGGGGTGGTTGACCTGTGCATAGGCAGTGGGTTGTGGGCATGGCACACAGTGTTGTGTGCCATGTCGACTCTTCCCTTTTCTCTGCCCCAAAACACTCACCCATGTTGGAGGAGGGGAATGACTTCCTGGAGTGTTTTTATCGCAAAATGCTGTGAAATGATGTATCAGTTGAAGGACCAGAGATCTAGAGGCAACCGTCCTTCTTGGGAATAATGAAGTACAGTGATTATAGTCCTGTCCCGTGATTTTGAGAGGGTATGGGCTCTATGGTCACCTTTTGCAGAAGTGCACACACCACTTTGAGAAAAGAGATGTTTGGTACTGAGTTTGTGTGTACATGATAGGTTGTTGATTGGGGTTGAATGCACATCAATGCAGTAGTGTGCTGTGTGACTATTAACACCCATTTGTCTGATGCGATTGTTGCCAGTGTTTGAGGAAATGGCATATACTCCGGTGACGTGTGAGCGCAAGGGAAGGGAGCAGAATGGATGGCATATCACTGCTTTGTAGGGGGCATGCCCTGCCTTGTTGGAGCTGCTCCTTACCTCCATCACAATGGTTGCCCCTCTAGGCTTCCCTAACCAAATTCCCAGCTGGCTTGATGGTGATAAGCTGATTGCTGTCTGACAAGAGATTACTCGGGCAAAGGTTATATTTTGCCCCTGCCCTGGATTGCTGCCTACGAGAGGAGTCCCTTAAGGTTGTGCCTGGATAGCGCCCATGGATTTGGCTGTCTCCGTGTCCTTTATATTCTCCAGCATCTCATCAAACTGTGGAGAATAGAGGTGTTCTCATCAAAGGGAAGGTTGTTGAGATGCTGTTGTATCTAAGGTTTAAACCTGGCAATACTGAGCCAAGTGTTGTAGTACGACACTGGTGTTTATTTCCCTAGAGGCATCCAATGCATAACGTATGCTGGCATTGCAGATGACTTTGCCCTTTGACACCATTTCCTCCTCACTTTTCCCGAACTGCTATGCGAGGAGTTTCAGGAGATCCTCCATCTCCTTCCATTGTGCCCTATAGTAACGAGATAAGACGGCAACTAATTTAGCTATGTGCCAGTGCGTAGCCGCTCCTACAGCCACTCTTTGGCATGCTACATCTATTTCCTCACTCTCCTTATCTAGCAAGGGCATCGCTGGAGCCTTGAGCAGTGGGGGGGAGGGTTAAATGTATTTTTTTCACCCTTGGGGTGACAACTCTGGTCTTAACAGGCTCATTAAAATGTATGTCCTGGGGCAGATTTTAGTAACTTCTTTTTCAGGGGGGAGAATTGTACTGATTCCTCTGATTTGGGAGGCGTCTCCATGAGGAAGTCATGCTCCTTAGGGATGTATGTAGGAAGCTGGCTCGTTATATATAGTATACTGAAAAGAGGTATACTGTGCACAAATCCAGGTATTCCCTAATAAGTGGACAAGGTCTTGCTCTAGCAATCCCTAGGTGCTCTCCTAGGGGTTTGAGTGGTCAAGCAGCCTTGGCCCCATCAAAAAGGAGTGTCAGACATCTGCAATACACAGAGTCAATAAATGGTACACACGACTCAATAAGGAGATCCACATCAATTTATAAAAAAATAACACTTATCTTTTGATATTTAGCACCGAGATCAGGCAAGTACGATTCGACAGTCGTGATTCCTTTATTGGGGTTTGGTGTGTCACCCATTTGTTTGCCAAATTAAATGTTTAATTATACTGTTGAGTCCATCATTTTTTTTTGCCCTAGTGCGCAGCATGACCTGGGCATAGAAGTCAAAGGAGGGGAGGTGGGGGTGGCTTGAAGCCTCCACTCCAAGCCGGCCTGCTTGATGATTGGCAGGTGCCAGGCCTCCTTGGGGTGAAGTGCACATGTCAGATTGCACGGGTGTCTTATGAGCCAGTGGGATTTTTTTTGTCACAGACTGCAAGGCTCCAAATGAGCGTTGGCAGCCTCTGACCCAGCCAATCCTCGCCCTGCAGGAGTCGTGGGGTTGGGACCAGGCCTGAGGGAGGTGGGGTCATACTATCCATACTATCAGCACGCATGCATGACTGCAGAGGAATCTGAGGCAATTGGCAAAGACACATTCGGTGAGTGTGTTTAAACTTTCTGAATAGTATGCAGTTCAGCTCGATTCGTTCAAATGTAAGGCAGTTTTATATTTATCTTGATTTTATAGAAGGTGATGTGCTTGAGGGCTGTTTGGCATTAGCAGTAACCAGCACACACGCCATATCTTTGGACATTCAGCTCGCATAGAGCAAGGTCTTGCGGGAGTGAGACAGATAGTTTGTGTCTTACTCTATGAAGGGGACGGACAGGTGCAGGCGTTAAAATACTCCAGCACCATTTACTGCATTCTAGTGCCTGGAGGTGCTAGGATGCTGTGGGAGGGTACAGATACTCTTCGCTTGCAAGCACCAGGCTCGTAAAGTGCCCTCGCTGACGCGTACCGACGAGCCCCTGATGCCCTCCGTGTTGGCATTACATAAAGGGTAGAGACGAGTCAGATACTCTGGTTCAGGAGGCCCTCTCACCAGAAGTATGCTCTGGCACATCAGAAATAGACGCTCGTGTGTTAAGTGCCTAGAGGGGCAGAAATAGCGCCGGGTGCGCTCAGCCCGCCTGCTGCACCAACAGGTCCTGTACGCAAGCTGTGGGAGCTGCGACACGGGCTTTGCACTCTTGTGTGAGTGACCGTCACTGGACAAGGCAGGCAGACATACTGGCAAGTGTGTGCATAGATCACATCGGTGGGTATGTGCAGGCAGCAGCCGCCAACTGTGCTCTGCAGGCTTGCGCAGTCTCACAGTCCTGGGTGGGCACCAGTGCAGTACAGCAGTCTGTGCCCAAGCCTCGTGTTCGTGTCTCACTGGGCTCTGACTGTTTGCTGCAAGGCCGGTCTCTGCCAGTCACAGCCAGGTCAGGAGAGGCGAGTGACTCCAGTGGGTGAGTTAGACCATAGTGCTCAGAGACCTCTTTTTAAGCCTTGCCTATCGTTGCACTGCGCACGCGCTGCTCGCTCTGGCAAGATATATTGTAGATGAGGATTTTTCAGACGGGGACCCCGCCCTTCAATTTCATTGGCTGGCGTCATCGGTTATGTAAAACGCTGGCCTCCGATAGGAACTGAGCCTTTTTGGTTGCCGCCCTTTTCGTCCGGCCCAACCGGACTGGATCATCTGCTTTACGGATGTCGTGATGCAATTTCTTATCTAAAGTATGCGTGTTATCCAGTCCGGATGGGCATGCAACCCCCTCTTCCTGCGCAGATCAGTGATTTCGGCCCCTTTTCCTCCTTCCTTCCTCCGTCCCTCCCCCCGCCTGCCTGGTGTACACAACTAAGAAAGCAGTCGAGGAGTGCAGCCAATCTGTATTGCAACTTGGAAGCTTGCGGAGCAGGGAGTCCCTCTGACCAGGCGGCAGCTGGAGCTGGCTCTCACATGCATGGGAGGCTGTCGACACCCCCCAGCCCGTGGATGCGCGAGAGGTGTGGTAGGGCCGGGGAGAGCCTGCGAACAGGTGCCTCCCACCTTCCACGCGGCCTGCAGATGGCCACCCGGCAGGGCGAGACTGGATGGTGGGCATGTGGGCTCAGCTGCTAGGCACTAGCCGCCGAGGGTAACACAGCTCAGAGCTCAGGAGGAGACCGCCCCCAGATTGAGAACCCTTCACCACTGACCGGCTGAGGATTTACACTATGGCGAAGTTCAACGTGCGGTGCACGCTGGTGGGCTTCTGCTGCATGCAGCTGGTGAGTCTGGTGCGGGAGTGGCCCCCTTGGATATGTAAGTCTCGGGGTGCCTCTTGGGAGTTCTGGGCCGCAAGATGCTATCGGTTGCACCTGGTGTGCCTGTGGGCTGGTGTGTGATCTGTGCAGCAGTGACCTGGCAGGAACCCCAGATGTGAGATATGGGCAGCTGTGCTTTCTGGTATACCCCATGGGTGGCTGGAGGTGACCAGTGCAGCCGGAAATGGGCGCTCAAGTTTACCAGATGTGTCCATTGGGCGGCTGCGTGAACTGTAGGACTGCACCCTCGGGTTCACCAGATGTGTCCACATGTGGCGGGCATGACCTGTGCAGCCGGGTCTGCGCCCTCGGGTTCACCAGATGTGTCCCTTTGGGAGTGGGGGCATGACCTGTGCAGCCGGGGGTTCACCAGATATGTGTATTGGCGGGTGTGTGTTGTGCGCAGTCGGGGTTGCGCCCTCTGGTTCACCAGTGGGTGTGCATGTGCCTGCTGCTGGTGCTGCATGCAGGCCTTGGTGTTACCCTGTCACACACGCATCTTGCCTGCTCCAGGGCGCAGAGCAGACAGGAGGGGAGGGTGAATGAGGGGCTCTCGGTTCATTGTTCTCCAAGTGCAGACAAAGCCCCCTCCACAAAGATCCACCAATCCTTCATGCTTTCCAATAACAGAACAGGGAGGGAGGCGCTCTCCCCTTGGCAGAAGAGAGGTGCACCCTCCCCTCCACACCCGGCAGGGGAGGGTACCCCCACCTCTGTCGTGAGCTGTTGGACTCCCAGCCCAGCAGTCGGAACTCGCCCTGCTGATAGCCTCTCTCGGATGCTCCCCTGATTCTACAGCTTTGTTTAACCACATTTAAATATTTTGGGATGTTTGATTGTTGGGTTGTTTATTGTGTGGGTTCTGGACCGCAAGGAGCTATCGGTTGCACCTGGTGCTCGGACTCGGCATCGCTGGTGTCCGCTGCCCCCGTCGCGCAGTTCTGCACCTGCCCGTCCGCCGCTCACATCTAGCCCACTATGTGGTTACGCCACATCCTCTCTCCATTTCTTTTTGAATTAATACAACGTGCCCACGATCTAATGCCCGAGATTTCCAAGTCCCAGAGAGCCCTTCTTCAGATGGAATGCAATGTTCGGGACACGATGCTACTTTAAAACATATGTACTTACATACACACAAACAATTTATACACTTTGCCTGGTTGCACTCGAAGGCAAGAGGCAAGTCACAGAAGCTGGCATGTGGGTGGCTTGGGAGTTCGGGATTTTGGTTTTGATTTATTTCTTTGCAGAACAAATGACAAAATAATTAATGTAGCTATTCCAGAATAACTAAACAATATATCCTTCCTTGTGAACTAAGGAAGTATAGCTTTTGGAAACGCAAGAAAAGCTTTACTAGGATCATGGGGAGTAATGTGCCTCGAAATCCAACCTTCCTGCGAGCAGGAGTTTTCAGTCAGGCGTCAGTGCGGCTTTTCAAATAATTCACGAGAATCCTGACAACTCTCTTTCTATGTATTTTTCAGACCGGAATATAAGGGGTTTTGGGCACTCCGATTCACATTCCAGCGGCAATACGCAAGACACACACACGGCAGCTTTCGTGACAAGAAGGCACGTGAACAGGATCCACTCCCTTATGCAGGCTCTCTCTCTTACCCTCACATCCGCACACACCCACAAACTCACACACAGACATACACTCCCACAGGCACACTCTCACACCAGCTTTTTCACAGCCACACACATGTGCCTCCTCACATTCCCCACACGCACGCACACTCACAGACATTTACACAAATACACACAGACTCACTCATTCAGACAGGCACACTCACTCACTGACTCCCAGACACTAGCACACAGGTACAGGCACTCACTCACAGACCTGCAGATACTCACCCACACACAGGTACACTCACTCGCTTAATGCTCTTTCTGAGTAGAGTGTTTTAGGCGCCAGTACCTTCGCGATTGGTTCTGCAGCGTTTGTTAGCTGAGGTGTGGCCTTAGTTAAGAATAGAGTCTCACTGCACAGTGACGCCTTCCTCGTACTGTCTTCTCCGTGCCTTATTTCCCCATCTCACGTCTCATCATTTCTTCTTCTCTCTGCCCCCCAACACACACTTTTTGTTTTTTTTAACTTTAATAAGCGCGGCGCCGTCTTCACGGACACCGCGCTATGCAATGCAATAGGTGTTGCTTTTGGTATTGTAAATAACAATGCCTTTTCATTTTTTTTTTTAAAGGCATTGCCATTTACAATGTCTATAGCTCAAAATAATGTCATTGCGAGACGGACTGCATTGTAAATGCTTGTTAAAGAGTGTGTGCAGCACGGCGCTTTAGACCCCAGCAGTGTGACCGGACGTGTGTGCCCCCTCAACATACCTGGATGGGAGGTGATTATTTATTATCTGGTGGAGGTGGCTGTAGAAAAACGCACAACCAGATTTGATTAAATAGTAACTTGCAAATAAGTGCGCCTTGTCAGCTTCTTTACTCTACTTTGGACTGAATATATTGATTCCTTGTTTTTCTAAAAAGGATTTCGCTCATTAATAACAGTGTGTGGTTTCAAAGATTATAAATCATGGCACTTTTGTGTTGAAAGTGCCCTTGCATAGTTTAACCCATTTAATTTTCTGATAATGCGTTTCCATAGATACAATGGAGAAGTCGAGCTAAAAGACAGAGTTCATAATAAAGACACCATATGCAATTCATGCAGCGGTGCTCTGAGCACCACAGAGGTAATATCTTTGGAAGGCTGTAATCTTTCTTGTGTCATCTTAGTTTAACTGGATGCGGAAGCAAATCACTCTATTCTGGACCCCATACTGATTTCTGACCGTGGTGTCACTGACAGCCCGGAAGGGGTAGTCAGCTTGAAGCCATAAACAATTTAAACAAGCATTGAAGATGCAATAGGTCTCGCCTTTGATTAAGTTAAAACCATTTGCTTTGCTAATGGTATTGTATAGCAAAGCAAATGGCTTAACTTAATGAAAGGCGAGACCTATTGCATTTTTAATGCTTGTTTTGTTTTTGCAGGAGACATTGTACAGTTCCAGCCTGCCAACGCACGCTAAGCAGATTTCAGATGCCTTGTGATATCCAAAAAGATCTTACGATGTTTTTCCAGCCTCATTGATAAACATTCTATTATATTTTCGTTGGCGCACGCCAGTGATCAGCCCTCCTCGTGAATATTGGTACTTTCCCCGGTAACATTTCACACTTCCCTCCTTCTCCCCCTCCCTCCCCCCGTGTCCTTTCAGACACATTGCCAGGGACCAGATCCTAGCTGGCAGAGCGCCAGGGGGCTGATTGCTGCATCGATGCCATCAAATCCCTCAGGAGGGGCGCTTGGTTAACTTCCTCCATGCGGAGAGGCAGTTGATGTTCAGTTCAGTGCTCTCACCGCAACTGTTCAACATATACATGGAACCCCTCACCTCCATTCTTAAAAATGCTAATATTCCCTTCCACTGATATGCGGATGACACCCAGATCTATCTGGAAACTTCCTCCCCAGACGACATCCTCAGACTAAACAACACCCTAGAAGAAATTCAACACTGGCTGTCCCGAAACCACCTTAAACTTAATCAGGACAAAACAGAGATCCTCCTCATCTCCAACAAAGAAGAGAACCCACAAACTGCAGAATGGCTTAAAGCTTTGGATGCTCTAAACGGCAATCTCACCCTGGCTAACTCCGTAAAATCACTAGGAATCACCCTGGACCCCAAACTGGATATGACCAAACACATCAAAAATTCTGCAAAGACCGCCTTCCTCAACCTGAAGCTTCTCTACAAGATTAAACCATTCATTCCTAACAAAGACCTCAAACAAGCCACCCAAGCACTGGTACTATCCAACCTGGACTACGGTAACGCAACCTTAACCGGCACCGCTAAAACCCACCTAGCTCCCCTCAAAACAAACGCAGCAGCCAGAATGTTCACACTGGAATCAGAAAATATGACCACATTTCTCCTCCACTAAGAGAACTTAAATGGCTCCCAATTGATCAGCGAGCGTACTTCAGAACGGCCTGCCTCACACACAAAGCCCTACACACAGGGAAACCGGACTACCTGGCCGCCAAGCTCAAGAGGGCAGGTCAAGGAACCTCAGGAGCTCCAACTCCCTCCTTCTCATCCCCATGAGGGCACGCAGACAATCAACCGCTGCCAGGTCATTCACGGGAAACGTGCCCAAAATCTGGAACTCCATCCCAGCAGACATCAGAATGATCCTGTCCTTCACAAAATTCAAAATGCACCTTAAAGCCCTCCTCCTCAACCGCTCCAACCCGAAGGGATAATCCCCGCCCCCACGCCAAACCCTTTCTCCGTTGTGCTTTGGCTCCGCACCAACTGATTCTCCCCAGCCAAATTCGAGATTTCCTCAGGACCCTTGAACTACCTCAACAACGCATACAACAAGGCCACCTCAAGACTCTACCACTACCTCAAGAACACACAGCACCCGTGGACCTCTGAACTTTTGTTTAATATTGCTTTGTTAAGTATCTCTTATGAAACACTGTTGTAAAGCGCTCCGATACCCCCGGGTCAGGTCAGCGCTACATAGAACTCCTAAAATGAAATTAAAAAAAAGAAAAATGATGTCACATTTGCGGGTCTTATGCCAGAAGTGTGCCAATTCTGACCTGCTGGGGCTCTAAGTGGTCGGGAGATCTGTATTTCAAAGGGACGGTGAAGAGAGGGAGGGGGTGGTCTTTTTGGGGTAAGATAAGGCGTGATAAACAAGTGGGAACTGTGAGGTGGTCTGTCTTTTACCATTGCAGATGCACACCACCCAGGACAGATGATAGGGTGAAAGGTTAATCTTTTCTTTTTACAATATTCCTTTCTATTAAGAATGCTCGAGAGGTCATAACTTTTAACGCCCATACGTTTCGTCTTTTTTTATGTATTATTAGTATTTGTGTGATTTTTATAAAGTGTGATCATGGACCTAGGTCATTTGAGCGCTTCACATTAATACAATCAGGCTCATCAGCAGACCCACGGTCAGGAATACATGTTTTTGGGGGCATGGCAGTAGTAATGACAAAAACACAAAGGGATGCTCGACAGAGAGGATGAGGAAAAGGAACCCCAAAATAAAAGCAGCGGGACGCTGCAGGACCAGGGAGAGAGATTAAAGCCATCGCGCCCTGTCTCGCATCCAGCCCGGGTCTTCCTTCTTGTCACACGCCGCTCGCCCCTTTCTCTGCAAGCGACCTCTCCAGCCCCCTCCCGAGGTGCTGCCGCCGCCCCTCGTATCCAACTTTCCTTGCTGCTGTCAGCTGCCAGATGTTCCACGTCAGAGCGCCGCACTGGATCTATTGCCAAACCAAAAAAACAAGAACAATGTGCCTGCTAGTGGCCGTTGTTAAGAATTGAGGTGAAATGACACCTAATTCACAAATGCTTTTTGAAGAGACGCCGTGCGGTGTGCGTGCTTAACAAGATGGCGTCGGACTGTCCACTGTCCGTATGTACGCGTGCATGTTTAGCTTTGGCTGAATGACGAGAGCAGCCATCTTTGTCCATCCGTACATGTTCATGTTTAGCTTTGGCTGAATCGATTGCAAAAGGCCCTCGCATGGCGAGAGAAGCGCATGCACGCTGCTAATGCCATGCGAGACCTAAAAACACAGTGGCTCAGTTAAAATTGCAATCAATTAATGTGTTCGAACCTTTGTCGCGTTTTATTAAGAAACATAAGCACAACCAGGGAGGTGTTTTACTGTCGTGCTTTGTATTTTTTCCTCATTGAAGCAAACAATGTTGTTTACAGCTTGACACTTCTAGGCAGAATCTACATCTTTAGAGAGCCCCAGTGGGGGATTCATTCACATTGCTTTTTTTTTTTTTTAATGCAAACAGCACACTGTGTTGTTATGGCATCTGCCATGGTGGCATAAATGATAAATAAGGAAATCTGTGAGGTACTCAGCATGGTTATCTCAAAGTCTTATCAAGTTGTGGTTATGCTGAATAAGCAGCTACCTACATCATTATCATAGGAAATCTCTATTGATGTCATAACTATGCTTTCACAATTGTCTTATTACATTTCTCACTTTCTCAAATTTATTTAAAAATGCACCATTTGCCCACTTGCTTTTCAAAATTTTCTCAGGGAGAACCCCACCCCAAAGCCCCATTATGACGGTCAGGCTCGTTTGCCACAGATCACTCATTCCCAACTTTTATGCCCTACAACTTTCAAATGTCACCAGCCGCCGCTGCGTTTCGAAATGGAAAGGTTTGTAAGTTTCAAAAAGCTTCAGTGCAATTTTCAGAAGCAGTAATGCTATCCAATGGAGGAAAGACATACTGCAGTTACTTCACAGCTACTTGTGGGACCAATCTTCAGGACTTAAGGTCAGTATGGGGATACGGTCCAAGGCAGCACCAACAGGTCACCTCGGGCAACACTGGGACAGCCGGGTGAAGGGGTGCAATACAGTGCCCGTGTAAGTCAATAGGGATCGGTCTGGTCACTAAGTCGCTGCAGGTGGGGGCTGGGAGGCCGTCAAGCTGAACCAACAAGAAGGCTCAGGGATGTGGGGACACCTTTGGTCCTCTTCTCCATGAGCCATGGTGACCGGGTGCAGAGGTGTTGGGTTTTCGTCACCAGAGACTCTCGGTTGGAAGGGGGCCTGCACAAAGAGGCTGCAGGCGGTGTTGGGAAGTCAACAGTTGGCAAACCCAAGGTGTGCTTTATCCCTGGAGAGTCTGGAACCACGCTGGCACCGTTGGCCCACTGCGACTCAGGCTAGGTGGCTCGGGTGCAGTGGTGCTTTCCGGTGTCGAGTTCTGGCAGTCCAGAGTCCTCAAAGGTCTCTTGGGGTGCCTTCAGAATGCAGGGAAGCAGCTCTGCTACTCCATGGGAGTTCCTGGGTCTTTGGTGAAAGTCTGGCAGTCCTCCCAGGGTTTTAGAGGTACAGCAGCTTCCAGACGAGTCTACTTTGGCACAAGGGTCGAGGACAGCAGGTAGGCCGGCAGGGTTGGCGTCAAGTCAGCTGCTCCTCTGTTCTTGCGGCTCTTCAGGGTCCATTTTCTTCAGCAGGAGCAGATTTCCTGGTGCCAAGGGCTCCCCTAAATATTAGATTTAGGGGTATTAAGAGGATTGTAGGGTGGTAGACAATGGGCTACTTACCCCTAGGGTCACTATGCCCCCTATATGACCACTTCCTGTGGGAAGTGGGCATTTCCCTGCCCCAAGGTGTTCCTAATTTTGCCATCACAAAGATGGCAGTCAACTTTTTTGTATCCACATCAGGCAGAACACCCTAGGGGTGGCACTAGCCTGAGAGTGAACACGCCTCTCTGACTACTAAATTTCCTGCCTGTCCAAGTGCCAAATGGGCTCTGGTCAGGGGGATGGGGGTGGCATTCCTCTGATGGAAGCCAGATTCGCATTCCAAAGGTGGCGGGCTCTTTGAAGCCCCTTGCCTTGGAATTCTAATTTGCAGGTGATCCTGTTGGAGGGTGAGTAAACACCCTCTGTCGGACAACCTTTGTTCCTGACCTCCTGAGAGCGTAGACCGTCACTCCTGAGGGTCAGAAACTAGTCTGCGGTGGCAGGCTGGTCAGGGCCAGTTAGCCAGCACACTAGTAGCCGGTAGGTTTTCAGGGGGAACTTCTAAGGTGCCCTCTGAGGGCATGTATTAATAAGTCCATCACTGGAATCAGTGTGGGCTTATTAATACAAGATGGTTGATACCAAAGATCTTTGGTTTCAGAGAAGCCATCAGGTAGCTGTGGAACTCGTTTATGACCAGTGGCCCGCACATGTACTTAAAATGGCTTCCCTGATCACTCGTACTGGCAGTAATTAAACGGACCAGCACATGGACACATCTGCTCATGCAGGTATGTTCACACATGTAGTATAGTGCACACACCTAGGGGCTGTAAGGCCTGCTGTAGGGGTGACAACTATACTGCATAAAGTTTCTTCTGGCATGGCACACAGGCTGTGTGCCATGCTGTGTTTTCACTTTTGTCTGCACCAAGACATGCGGCCTCCAATGGTAATTTGCATGAGCTTGGTGAGGGGTCCCTTTGGGTGGCATAATTCATGCTGCAGGCTTTTAGGACCCTCTTTAGACTCCTTGCCCTAGGTACCAAGGGTACAATTTACTAGTGACTTACAGGAAATGCTAAAGGTCTTGCCAACTGGGGAAACAATTGTATATTTTAGGGAAAGCGATCCGGCACTAGGGACCTGGTTAGCAGGAACCCAGTGCACTCCCAGTCAAAACTGCATCGAATAGCAGTTAAAAAGTGGGGGGAACCATGTCAAATAGGGGCACTTTCCTACACAGTGCATATCCACCTTGTGGTAGATGGTTGCAGACGGAATTAACCTCATGTTAGGCAGATGTGTAGCCTTGGAGGGAAGCCTCAACAAGGTAGTTGTCAGGGTCTACATAGTAGTCCACACATGGGTCATCAGTAGGACCCTTTCCTATGGGTGGTCATAAGGATCAAAGGGCCCAGAAGGGCTGTCTCGTGGAGAGGATGACTAGGGTGATCCCTCTGTGGAGTGTGGGGGGGAAGAGCATGTAGAGGAACAGAGCTGGCACCTAGATCACTCTCTCTCTGATGGAGGCTCTTGTGGGGAAAGACTGGGGATAGTCTCTTCCTCAAATGTGAGTTTCCTCTTGTGAGGAATAGGGTCCAACGGTGGGGGAGCCCTGGTGGAGATCTTGCTGGTGAGCGGATTGGTATTGCTCCCTGGCATCCAGTTACTGTTGAAGCCGCTTGAGTATTGGTGCCTCGAAGTCCTCCAGGAGTGCTGTTGGGGGTTTGCATACTTCCTTTTCCCTGTGGCCTTGAGATGGTTTTGGGGATGATGCTGTTTTGGTGCCAAATTGGGTTTCAGTGTTTGAGTGTGGCTTCGATGCAGAGGAAAGTGGGCGTCGACGAGGCCCATGGAGCAGTGTAGCCTTCGACACTGGAGTCAATCGATGGCCATATGGTTTGAGCCACTGGAATCCTCTGTGCTGGCATCGAAGCATGGGTGTTTATAGCCTAGGCTGGAGGCTTGATGCCCTCTATAGGCTTTTGTTGGTGCTGACTGGAGCCAATGGATGTTGGTGGTCCGTGTGCAGCTTTGCCTCGACCGCTGTGCTCAGTCTAGATGCTCCTCTCCCTCTAGAGTGGTGCACTACGTCAGCACAGGGAACCGATTTGTGTTTTTCAGGTAATGGAGTACTCCTGGTTCTGGGTGTGCTCTTAATCTGAGGTCCATGCTTAGATACCGTGGCAACATCTTGCAGCTGGTCGTCTTCGGATCTGCTGAGTAGATCTGCACTGAGGGAGTTTTGGCAGAGGGCTCAGGGACTGACTTCCTCCTCTGGCTAGTTGCCAAAGAGCTAATCTTTCCCGAAGAGGTCTGGGGTGATGGACAGGTTTTGTTGCAGCACGGTGGTGCGTGCCCAGCAACGTTCACTTGATATCGGAGGATTTTCTTTGAAAAAAAAACAATAGGCATGTGATGCAGTTGGTGTCGCTGTGGTTGGGGACAGACCATGTTTACAGAGCTCGTGCGGGTCAGTCCACGGATATATTACATGACATAAAGGACAGTATTGCAACAGTGTGCATTCCATCACCCATGGCACATTCTTGGTGAAACCATGTGTATAGAAGCGTCTTAAACTAATAGTGGGTGCTAGGCCCCGATGCTGCTCGACCCCGGATTCAATGGGTTTCTGACCACAACTTGTGAAAGGAAAATGCTACTTACCAGTATGCAATTGTTCTTGGCATGTAGAGCTATAGATTTGTATACTTGTGCATAGATCACCATCTGGTGTTGGGCTCGGATGTTTGCACTTTGTTTTTGTCTTGGTGGAAGTCTTTGTACTCACGAGGTAAGCGACTTCTCCTAAGGACGATAGTGCGCATGGGCATCAACTCCATCTCCAGATTGTTTTGCCATGGAGGGTTATGATGGAGTTAGTAAGAAAAAGAAAAGGATGTCCATGTGTAATGTATCTAAGAAGATAGTACAGGAACAGATAAGAGGTATCCGGGGAGGCGGGTGGGCGTATACGAACCTACAGCTCTACATGCCAAGAACAGATGCATACTGGTAAGTAGCATTTTCCATTCGAGACATATGAGCTGTAGATCGTATACTTGTGCAGAGACTTTACAGCAGTTACCTCCTTAGCGGTGGCTACCTGTATCTGTTGCAGTGGTTTGAAAAAGTGTTTACTTAATACAGCCTGCCCACCTAGCTTGTTGTTTTGCTTGCACGTCTACACAATAGTGTTTTGTGAACGTGTGTGGTGTAGACCAAGTTGCTCCTTGCAGATGTCATCTAGGGGAATGTTCCCTAAGAGTGCCATAGATGCCCCTCGTTTACGTGTGGAGTGAGCCCTAGGGGGAATTGTTAAGGTGCGTTTGACTTTAGCATAGCATATTTGGATGGATTTAACAATCCACCCTGCAATCCCTATTTTTGAGATAGGATTGCATTTATGAGGAGGGGAGAAAGCTACAAAAAGCTGTTTAGTCTTTCTAAAGGATTTTGTTCTTTCAATGTAGTAAAGTATCGATCTTTTTACATCTGGGGTGTGAAGAGCTCGTTCTGCTTCTGAGTCTGGTAGAGGGAAAAACACTGGGAGCTCTACAGACTGGTTAAGGTGGAAAGCAGAGACAACTTTAGGTAGAAATTTTGGGTTAGTCCTAAAAACCACTTTGTTATGATCGATTTGGAGAAATGGTTCTTGTATGGTTAATGCCTGGAGTTCACGGACTCTTCTGAGAGAGGTGATCGCAACTAGGAAAGCTACTTTCCATGATAGAAATTGCAATTAATATTTATGCATAGGTTCAAATGGGGGACCCATGAGTCTGGTAAGTACCTTAGGTTCCATACTGGAGAGGGTGGAATTATCCTTTTTAGTCCTTCCATAAATGCCTTGATAGCTGGTACCCTAAACAAAGACAAATGTCTGTTTTAGAGATAGGCTGCTATTGCTGCAAGATGTAGTCTAATGGATGTATACATAGGTTACATTGTTGTAGATGCAAAAGGTAACAGATGATGTCTTGAATGGAAGCATCTAGAGGGTTGATTTTGTTATTTGTACAGTAAATAACAAATCTTTTCCACTTTGCAGTATAGCAAGCTCTAGTGGTAGGACATCTAACCTCCTTAATGATGTTCATGCAGTCCGGCGGTAAATTAAGGTAGCCAAACTCTAGGATTTCATGTGCCAGATCGCAAGGTTGTGTTGATTGGGATCTGGATGCCTTATCTCTCCATGGTTCTGAGTGAGAAGCTTGGGTGAGAGGCGTAGCTTTTGATGAGGAACTACTGATAGTTCCAAGAGGGTTGTGAACCATCATTGTCGGGCCCATGTTGGAGCAACCATGATCATTGTGAGGGAATGCGGTTTGCGTTTCCGAACCGCTAGTGGAATGAGTGGGAGAGGCGGAAAAGCGTATGCAAATTTGCCTGACCAGTTCATCCATAGCGCATTGCCTTTGGACAATGGGTATGGATACCTGGATGCGAAGCTTGGGCATTTTGCGTTTTGGTGTGTGGCAAACAGGTCTATTTCTGGGTGGCCCCACATTTGAAAGAATGGAAGCAGAACTTGAGGGTGAAGTTCCCATTCGTGGATCTGCTGTTGTTGGAGACAGAGTAGATCCGCAATCTGATTGTGTACTCCTGGGAGGTGTTCTGACAGGAGATATATTTTTTGAGGAATGGCCCATCTCCATATGCTTTGAGCCAGGTGTGAAAGCTGGAGAGTGTGTGTCCCTCTCGGTTTCTGTATGTAATACATTGCTGTCATGTTGTCTGTACGGACCAGGACAGCTTTGCTTAGAAGAGTGAGTTGAAAAGATTTTAACGCTAAGATTGCCAGGAATTCCAGGTAGTTCATGTGGAATTTCTTTTGTTGAGGGGTCTATTTGCCTTGAATGATATGGATTTGAAGATGAGCTCCCCAGTCGGTAAGCGATGCGTCTGTTAGCGCGATCTGTGGACTGCGTCGAGAAACGGCCGCCCTTTGGAAAGGTTTTGTGTGTTCCACCACTGTGTGGTAAATTTTAATTACCTAGACTTAATTTATGCGGTAAAATTCAATAAGAATAACTCAGTAAAAATAAGAGGCAGAATCCGTGGTATTTGAGGTTTTAAAATGGGTTTATTCCTTACAAAGGAATTGGTTCGAACCAGGCAATCGGATTCCGTCACCACGAAGGTTCGGGAAGGGAAAAGGCAATACTTTATTGACAGGTTGTCATATATATAGTCAATGCATTACAGTAAAGACATATGCAGAAGGCGTAACAGTTGAGAAGAGAGATAAGAATACACATACGTAATGAAAAAAGGCGTTACAATAGGCGTGCATAAGGGCGTGTACTAGAAACGTCATTATGATGATGACACAGGTGGGTGGATCCATAAGAGAATCCTGCAAAGTCAGCAGAAATATATGGCAGAGATGCGCGCACGGCAGCATGACGTGTGATTGACGTGTAACTGGAGGGTGAAGGGGACTTGACATTTAGCCCTACATGAGGAGACAGAAGTCTGGGATGTCAGAACAACCTAATCCCAAATCGTATCTAATATCTTGTGTTTAAGGAACTGTATTATCTGGAAGGGAAGGTCTCTCAGGCAGAGGCTATCCTATACTGACTACTAGTGCGTGTATAAGTGTCTACGTGTCTACATGAGATGCGAGGGGGCATGGGCCTACCATGGTAACAGAAGCTATGAGTTACTTGCACGGAGACAGTAAGGCCGGGCCCTTTGCTCTGTAGCTGGAAGGATGTTTACCTAAACTACTAGACAGGAATGCATTTCTCGAGGAGCGGAGCAGATAACTTGAAGGCTGAATACAGTCTTGGCAGGCAACAGGCCGGGCCAGGCACCGTTAGCCGCGCAGGAAGTAAGACAAAGGTCATGGATACAGATGGAGGTCCAGGCTGGAGCATTCAGAGGCAGAAAGCAGGAAAAGCTCGATGGCAGAATTCAGGGCCTAACTTGCCAGAGCTGAAAAACGTGAAAAGTACACCATATAAAGACGGTGGCAAGGCATACTTAGGAACGGAATATTCGACCCATTCATGGCGGATCTGAAAGAGGACATGTTGACGTTGGACACAATTGTATTTGCGTCTTCATAGCTTGAAATGGAGGGAACATACATGTACTTGTAGCATGTACATGGAGCCGTTGGGGTCTAAGATAGGGGACACAATTGATCATAAAATTCATATTTCCTCATTCCCTCCTTGTCCCCTACGGACCCTTCATGAGATATCGATCCTCAGGAATCCATCAATCTGTTCATGTAACATCATTTGCTCTTCTTTCTTCTTCCGGGATTTTGAATTAGAACTTGAACGTGGAATACATGATGTGGCACACAGGCCGCAAATCGCTGGTCCACATTGTAGACACAGGCAGCAACTGAATATTATGAGAAGGCCAATACCTAGGAAGGATAGGACTTTCCATCCCCAGGCTGACAACATGCTCCAGAACCAACCGGACCACGTCCAGGTGCCTGGATTCTGATGTATCTGGCTTGCAATCTTATGAAGACGAGTTATGGCTTTATATACGGATGGCGCGTTTTCTGGAATGAAAACACAGCAACTTGATCCGATGACTCTACAGGCTCCGCCCCTATCGGCCAGGATGACGTCAAGGACAAGACGATTTTGGAGAACAACAATCCGCATCGCAGACTGCTCCTCTGTTAAGTTGCCTAGGGCAGAGGTAGTTTCATTCACTACTGCTTCAAGGGTTCTGGTTAATCTGCGTATCAGTTTACTATTAGAGACAACACCTATGTAGGGAAAGAGACCTTTATTGAAGTCTGTGTATTGTTCCCATGCTGTTTCAGTGTAGTCGACAATCGGGAGATCTCTCTGGGGTCTATTGTGTACTAGATGGGTGTTTCTATGATAATCAGGAGGGGCTAGGAAAACAGGTGGCAGAAGGAATGCAATGTAACAGGTACCATCCCAATCTAGAGGTAAACGTATATATGCGGTATGACCACAAATGAAGTAGGAATGACGGGAAGCTCTAAATGTAGACTTGCCTTGATCACTGAATTCGATCACAGTAGTACATTTACTATGACCCAAGTGTACTGAACCATTCTTTCTTACACATAATTCACCTTTGACTGGTAATACGGACATAGCAGGCAAGACTAGTGCAGTTTCAGATTCAACATTTAGAATCATGAGGTTAAGTGTAAAGTTACCTAATCCATATACTTCATTTTCTAGATCAGTTCCTGTCCTTTTGGGAAGTCCCTCCTTGTTAGGGTAGCAGGCTTTAAGCAAAACTAAGTTCAGGTTTCCCCCTACCCAGTTGCTCTGGTAAACTACGGTATTTGAATCTAAGGAATTAATCAAACTAAACCATGCACCACAGGAACCATTGTGTGTGAATGGATATGGAAAGAGGGGCAGAACTCCCTTGTATTTCTGGTAGGGAGGGAGTCGGCCACATATCCAACAATTTGTAGCGTTGTTGGCCTGATGGGAGTGATGTAACATACTAATGAATGTGTTGTTGCGCAGCGCAAGTCTGTAGGGCAACTCATGTGGAGGTAATTCGCTAAAAGAATGTTCGGAAGTAACATTGTAAGCAGAGTGTGCACGCTTGAAAATAGGGTAGTATATGTGCAACAGTATACTTGCAGCAATAATCAAAAGATTTAGAAAAAACATAATCAACAATGTCACGATACAGTGACTATGAAGTGATTTACAATATGCACGTTTCTTGAGCTGTTTCTGTCTATCTCTCTCTCGATTTCGGTCTAGAGGATACATGTCAGAGACTAATTTAACCGATTCACCTAGGAGAGGACTTAAACAATCAAATTGTCTGACTTGCTAGACCTTAGTTTCAGTTTGTATTCTTGGGAAGCAGTTTTCTCGACCAGGGGGAGTTTTGAGTCAGTCTGTGGAGGAGGGCAGGGCTGAGAGTTCAAATCAGAAGGCAGTCCATAAAATTTCTTGATATGGCTCGAATGTAGCCAACCCTTGCGACCCTCAATCTTCACTGCTGTCCTCGTGGTCAGGAGTACTAATTTCGGCGTTTGCCAGCGAGGCTCCAGCAGGCTCCTCCTGTCGAAATTTCTTATGAATACGTAGTCTCCGGGAACCACTTCATGGGGCTTCACCTCGGTGTTGTCGGGAAAGGCTGCAGCTACCTGTGAACGGCAAGATTGTAGTGCAGACATCAAGGAAGCAAGGTAATCTGTCAGCATATTACAATCAACATCAGTGATTTTACGAGGTATAGGCGTCCCCCACATATTTGGTGGCCTACCGAAGACCACCTCGTACGGGGATAGCCCTGTTCGAGAATGTGCTATCATTCTCATGTAAAAGAGTGCAACTGGTAAAGCTACTATCCAGTCGACGCCTTTCTCTCTACAGATTTTAGAAAGTCGAATTTTCAGAGTCTGGTTATGACGTTCCACGAGACCTGCTGCCTCGGGATGCCGGAAACAGTGGAATTTCCATTGATAGCCTAACAGGAGTGAAATGTGTTTCATTAGCTCGGATGAGAATGGTTGGCCGTTATCTGAGTACACGATACGGGGCAAACCATACCGTGGGAAGAATTCACGAACCAGCTGCTTGGCAGTGGTCGGGGCAGTGTAATCTGAGACTGGATATGCTTCTGTCCAACGGGAAAGTGCGCATACAACTACGAGAACATATTTGAACCCTCGACAACGTTCCATCTGGATATAATCCATCTGGAGGACTTCAAAAGGGTGATCGGGAGGTTGAAATCCACCTTGTTCTACAGGAACGCCTTTACCTGGGTTGAACTGACAACAAATCATGCAAGTACACACTTTCTGTTTGGCTGCAGCTCGTAAGTGTTTATTAAACCAAATGTTTTGAATACTGTCTAACATAGCTTTCTCTCCTAGATGCGCTGGACTATGTATTGTGTTAATGATAACTTGAACCATGGAGTCGGGGAGAAACCATGTAGATTTTCCCTTCGTCATCCATCCCTGATCTGTTTGGATCCCTCCTAGTTCAGTCCATTTCTTGATTTCCTCTGGTGTAGCATGTGTCTGTATGTCAATTACATCAAGGGCGGGATCCCTAACTGTCATGCAGTGTGTCGATGTCGGAACTATTGTCTTTGTCAAGTCAGTTGCATGAGTTCGATTCTGTGCGGTTTGCTTAGCTGTTCGGTCTGCTAGGTCGTTACCCTGGGAAATGATATCGGTAACTTTTGTATGGGCCTTGCACTTCATGATAGATATCGAAGTAGGCAGATGTATTGCATCTAACAGAGCTTGAATGAGGGGACCGTGTTGAATGTTGGCACCGTGAGAAGTCAAATAACCTCTCTCTCGCCAAAGGACTCCGAAGTCGTGTACAACTCCGAATGCATAACGTGAATCTGTGTATATGTTGACTCTTTTATTTTTGGCTTGAATACAGGCTTGTGTCAGAGCGATGAGCTCTGCTGCTTGAGCTGACAATGTGTCAATACAATTCGTTTCAATAACTTCGGTGTCTGTCGTGACTGCGTAAGCGGCCACTAACTCTCCTGTACTTGTTCTCATGCATGAACCATCCACATAAAGTGTCAGGTCTGGATCTGGTAATGGAATGTCTGTCAAGTCTTGTCTGGGTTTCGTCGTAATAGTAATGACTTCAATACAATCATGTGCCAATGGGTCTGTTCCACTTAATGGCAAAAGTGTGGCAGGATTTAATGTACTACAGCGTCTGATTTCTATGTGTGGCTGAAACAATGTTAATTCATAACCTGTCAGTCGTGCTATAGTCAAGTGCTGAGTCTGAGTTCGGTTTAAAAGAACTTCCACGGAATGTGGAACTTGCACTGTCAATTGATGTCCTAATACTATGGAATCGCTTTGTCTGATCGCTAAAGCTGTCGCTGCGACTGATTTCAGGCACGTAGGCAGAGCCTGGGCTACTGGATCTAATGTGCTAGAAAAGTAAGCACACGGTTTGTGTGAACCTGCTTGTTCCTGAGTGAGTACTGACAAGGCAGTACCTTCGCGTTCTGTAATAAAAAGTGTAAAAGGCTTACTGTAACATGGTGTCGCTAAAACAGGTGCTTGACATAAGGCTTTCTTTAAGTCTTCAAAAGCTTGTGTATGTGCCTGAGTCCAAGGGAGGACAGTCGAAGTCGCTGCCTCCTGGGTTGTCAACTGAATGAGTGGCTTTACTAGAAATGCATATTGGGGAATCCATTGTCTACAGTACGAAGTGAGACCTATGAAGGCCCGCACCTCCTTTTGTGTCTTGGGTGGTGGCATGTTTATAATTAACTGGATGCGGTCAGGTGTGAGCAGTCTCCCCCCCTTGGACAGCAAGTGCCCAAGGTACACAACTTGCTGAACACAGAATTGCAGCTTCGAAGGGGACACCTTGTGCCCCTTGTCGGCCAGAAAATGTAAAACCGTCAGTGATGCTTTTTCACATTCGGGTTCGCTTCGGGCGGTGATCAGCAGATCATCGACATACTGAAGCAGGGTAGTGTTAACAGGCATGTGGATACTGTCAAGTTGTCTTTTCAGTGCTTGGCTATAGATGCTGGGGCTTTCTGTGAATCCTTGAGGTGCGCGTGCAAATTTGAAGCTTCGTCCATTTAAACAAAATCCGAACAAATATTGGCTTTCCGGATCGATTGGGACGCTAAAGAAGGCGTTCTTGAGGTCAATCACAGTAAAGAACGTTGCTTCTGAATCAATAGCTGTCAATAATGAAGAGATATCTGGAACCACGGGATATTGTGGTACAATGCATTTATTCAATTCGCGCAGATCAATAATTAATCGATAAACTGGGGGTGCATTTGGATCAGTTCGTTTAAGAATTGGAATAATAGGAGAATTACATACATTGGAGTCGGTTTCCACAACCACTCCTTGTGCAATGAGCTCGTCAATGATTTGCAGCAAAGCCACTACAGCATCTGGAGGTAACTTGTATTGTCGAATTTGTGGTAATACCACTCCTGCTTTGAGTGTGACTCGATATGGTGTAATGTGCATACAACCTACATCAGTGGGGCCTTGTGCCCATAAATGTGCAGGGACATTCTGTAACCGGTGATCCATGTCTCTAAATACGTAGTGACCTTTAAAGTCACGCAAAAATAGTCGTACCCCCTCCGGGGAACAACATATTACAGCTCCTAGAGCTTTTAGTGTCTTTATACCTAACAAGTTTTCTGGGCATGATTTTGTAAGCAATAAATCTGTAGTCCGTGTCAATGGACCAACTGCAAGAGGAAGAGGTTGCGATACTTCATTAACAATAGGCTTTCCTGAAAATCCAAGGGAAACATTCTGTGAGCCTGAGAGGGGTGCCCCTGGAACCTCGTCGTGACTTATAGTTGTTCTGCTTGCCCCTGTATCAATTAAAAACTTTCTGTCTTTCCCTAATACTTGACTATGTACATAAGGACCCTCTTGATCTACGGGAACCTCAATAAGGGGTAAGCCAACTTCCCGCTCTAGGCTGTTTCATGTGTATCGCTGATAATCGGGATAGTCATTTTGTGCATACTGGTACATCTGTTGTGTCGTGTTTTGTGTTGCGGCAATAGGCTGTGGTACCGCTACGGTCTGTTGTGCAGCTTGCATAGGCTGTACATTCTGAGGTACTTGTTGTTGGATCTGATCCTGTCTAGGCGGACCAGGTCTCTCCTTGGTTTTACCCGTAGAGATATTATGTTTCAGAACTGCACAATCGTTTATATAATGACCTGGCTGTTTACAATAGTTACATGTCCCTTTAACAGGAACCGCTGAATTATTGGACTGTGTCGCACCCTTTTTATGACTGACAGCTGGAACTGACTGGGCGACGAGCATTTTCATTTTCGTGTCTTTCATACGTCTTTGTTCGTGTTCTTGTTCTTCTCTAATTCTATTCTGGTGGTACTGTAACATTTGTAACATTTGTGACGGGGTGTTAGCTTGCCAAGAGCTCTCTACTTTCAATACTCTATTCTTAACCTGTGGCAAGGAGTTTTCGACTAATTTTGTTACAAAAAGATGTGGATATGAATCGCTACTTGCTTTCAGACCGCTATTAATACCAAAACATTTTTCAAATCGGGAATAAAAATCACTAGTGTCTTCATCGGGTTTCTGTTTGCAAGCTGAGATTGCTCCCCAGTCTTCCTTTTTCGTAGTTAATAAACGTGGCAATACTTGTACTAATAATCCTGGTAATGCTTTAGTTTTGTCTCCAAGCCCTAGGCCTGCAGTTCGGGCATTTTCTTCGTTTTCCAATGCTGTCCAATCAATCTTTTGTTCTCCCACCTCCCATTCTTTTTCTTTGAGTTTCTCGTAAATACCGGCAGGCAATAATACTTTCAATATTTTCATAATGTCAGGATAGGTATAATCACCCATGAGTAACATGTCTTTTATTTCACGGTGAAAGCCTGCTGGATCTCTGTCATGGCTGGGCACTAATTTTTTCATTTCCAATAGTTCTATTTTAGTTATAGGCGTGTACACAAACACGCGTCTAAAAGTATTATCGTCATTTCTAACTGGGTGCACTTCGCGTAAGGGATTCTGTCTGTCTATGTAATACGTCTTTCTTTCCATGGAGGGAGCTGGATCAAGCTCTGGACACAAAAAGGCACTATATCTGTGTCGATATTCTAGAATTACTTTAATTAGATCGGTACCTAGACCTCTCCATTTATTCATGAGTAGTTCTATCAGTATATCAGGTAGGGGACCAGGATCGGAGTGTTGACCTTTATACAATATAAGGAGGTGTTGTATCATGTATATACCAGCTAAACGCTGTTCGTCTGGTGAAAGATTCAAAAACGTATGTACTAGCGCGTCATCACTATATTTATCAGAACTGTCAGCCCATTGTACTGCTGACCTGGCTAATTCTTGTTCATCCATAGAATCGAGTACATGGTACCCCATTCGTTCTTGAAGTATTCTATCAGTAGCCTGAAATAAGTGTTCAGGGGTCTTTGGATTTGACATGGCTGCTTGAAAAATTCTCTTACTTTCTGGACGTATCGGACGTAATGAATTATTAAAAGATCTTCCCTTACCGACATAAGCTATCATTTCTCTAGCTGGTAATTGTAATTGTCCTGTTGTCATTTCTAGCTGTTCCTCCTCCCCTGAGGATTCGGTTTTTTCTGCATCTATTTCTCTTTCAGGCTGTTCTCTTTCACATATTTGTTCTACTGTTTTTCTGATCCTTCGGTACATACTTTCTATACTATTCGGTTTATCATGTTTTCCGTCAGCTATATTCTGACCCCATTTGTTAAGTGCTTTTATTTCTTCCGGGTCTACACCTGGCCTATCTCTGTTTCTTATCAGGCAGTTTATGAAGAAGCGTAACAACAGTTTTTGCGTGTCCACTTTCTGGTATGCCATGGCCTCGCCAATACTTTCAGGACCTTGCCCTGTTTGGACAAAGTGGTATATTTTGTCTAGATGATCAATCATTCCTGGTAGTATCATTAAATAGTTCGCAACTCGTCGTAGACGTACTGATGATAGCATCATTCTGTCGTCTTTTCCGGGTACTGGATCATATCTACAGTCTGTAAGAGGCTCTTTATATATGTCATAATTCGCTGTTTGAGGTGTACGTTGGTGTGCTAAATCCCTATAAGTCAATCGACGCACTGATGGCGGCGTATGAAAACTTCCTGTCGCACCTCCTGAGGTGCTAGGTCCAAAAGGATTCGTTGGGTGTAAGGTAGGAAGAATAGGTGCAGGAAGAAGTGAAGGAACGGGCAGAAGGTTTGGAACGGAAGGAGGAGTATGTTGCCAAGGAAGTGGGGGCAGATTATCTCGGGGTCGAGCGTCATTAGCAGGTGGTGTGCGTGGCGGCGGAGCATTAACATATTCGGGGGCTACATCGTCTAAATAGGAAGAAAGGAAAATGTCCTTTGCGGTCTTGGGGAGCAATTTAGTCGGAAGCAATGGAGGTGGCAGATCTTTCGGTACTTCCAGGGTGGCCTTAGGTAAACCCTCGGCCAGAAGAGGATACATACCATTCATAAGAGTGTTTCGTTGTCTGTCTACTTGTTCTGCTTTTGCTCGGATACCTTCCTCAATTAATACGTTTTCTCGGGCTTTGTCTGAATCCTCCCTACTTTTCTCTTCTTTTCTGAGCGCTTTCTCTGTGCGTCTATGCGATTCTTTACGCCATAATTCAATGGCATCTTTCTGTGACTGTCTGGCTTTCTTTTTCCATAATGCTTCTTCTACTCTCATGATGCAATCTGCATCCCATGTCCCAGTAGTGGGCCATCTCTGATTCTCTGCTAAATCCTTGGTGTAGTCTACCCACAATTCGAGATATAATACGGCGTCTAGGCCATGTTTATGGTACATAAAGTACCCTGGAGTGTCCCTAGGTGGAATGGGAACGGCTTCCTCGAGTATCCCTTTTCTAGTTTTTATCTGTCTTAATTTTGAGAATAACGGCATCTTAACCTTGCTACCTGATTCTTACTCGGACTTGAACACAATTAATACAAAAAACACAGTAATGAAGATCGAACAATCACTCATACCACGATATTTAAAACATATTAAAACACTTTAAAACGAACAATAATAATTAGAATAAAACTAGCTAACTGCATAATACTAGATATACTGCTAAACAGTACAGATACACCGCTAAAACAGTGCAGACCGGATCTGTGTACCCAAACCCGTCTTGACCGGCACAAACCAATGCGCACGTCTAGATGCGTCCCCAGCAACGGTACTCACCGGGAAGCACGGAACGGAACAGAAGGCCTCGGAAACTCTGGTCTGGACTAGACCAGACTGGACTCGACTCGTGACGTGGATACTTCGGAACTTCGGAACCTGGTGGGCCTCTGTATACCTCGGATCTTGCTCTCTCAGCTAGGCTCTGGTCGGGATCCTCCGCACTCCTCACCGCCTCGTCTGGGTGTTGATCGCAGCCTCAGTCACCTCCGTTGGCCTGAGGGAGATACAGGAAATCCTGTAGGTACGCGTAGTTGTCCGTCCGGCTGTGGCAGGAGACCGGGTCTGCAATGCACCTCCGGCGCGTGGGGTGGGGGAGGTGTCCCTATTCGGGCGCCAATTATGTGGTAAATTTTAATTACCTAGACTTAATTTATGCGGTAAAATTCAATAAGAATAACTCAGTAAAAATAAGAGGCAGAATCCGTGGTATTTGAGGTTTTAAAATGGGTTTATTCCTTACAAAGGAATTGGTTCGAACCAGGCAATCGGATTCAGTCACCACGAAGGTTCGGGAAGGGAAAAGGCAATACTTTATTGACAGGTTGTCATATATATAGTCAATGCATTACAGTAAAGACATATGCAGAAGGCGTAACAGTTGAGAAGAGAGATAAGAATACACATACGTAATGAAAAAAGGCGTTACAATAGGCGTGCATAAGGGCGTGTACTAGAAACGTCATTATGATGATGACACAGGTGGGTGGATCCATAAGAGAATCCTGCAAAGTCAGCAGAAATATATGGCAGAGATGCGCGCACGGCAGCATGACGTGTGATTGACGTGTAACTGGAGGGTGAAGGGGACTTGACATTTAGCCCTACATGAGGAGACAGAAGTCTGGGATGTCAGAACAACCTAATCCCAAATCGTATCTAATATCTTGTGTTTAAGGAACTGTATTATCTGGAAGGGAAGGTCTCTCAGGCAGAGGCTATCCTATACTGACTACTAGTGCGTGTATAAGTGTCTACGTGTCTACATGAGATGCGAGGGGGCATGGGCCTACCATGGTAACAGAAGCTATGAGTTACTTGCACGGAGACAGTAAGGCCGGGCCCTTTGCTCTGTAGCTGGAAGGATGTTTACCTAAACTACTAGACAGGAATGCATTTCTCGAGGAGCGGAGCAGATAACTTGAAGGCTGAATACAGTCTTGGCAGGCAACAGGCCGGGCCAGGCACCGTTAGCCGCGCAGGAAGTAAGACAAAGGTCATGGATACAGATGCAGGTCCAGGCTGGAGCATTCAGAGGCAGAAAGCAGGAAAAGCTCGATGGCAGAATTCAGGGCCTAACTTGCCAGAGCTGAAAAACGTGAAAAGTACACCATATAAAGACGGTGGCAAGGCATACTTAGGAACGGAATATTCGACCCATTCATGGCGGATCTGAAAGAGGACATGTTGACGTTGGACACAATTGTATTTGCGTCTTCATAGCTTGAAGTGGAGGGAACATACATGTACTTGTAGCATGTACATGGAGCCGTTGGGGTCTAAGATAGGGGACACAATTGATCATAAAATTCATATTTCCTCAACTGCAGAGAGCGATGGGTGCGGTCGTCTACCAACACCAGATCTGTTAGTTGACCTTGAGCCTGGTTCCACTGACATGCTGTACTGCTCGATTTTCCCGGCCCTATTGTGTTGATGGGTGATTAGGGTGACTTCAGTCTCTTTACCATTCAAGCCTAAGGGTTAGAGTAGTGAATGAAGTCTATTTACTAGGCACTTCGACATGATCCTGTGTTCTTCCCCATAGATTAGGGCTTGCACACATATCCTAGGGGATAGATTCGTTAGTATTAGGGATAACCTGCCCTGTAGTGAGGGTATTTCATGGAGCCGTGCTGAATTCAGGCCTGGTAGGCCTCAAACGGGAGAGACTCCATCTTTCTTTCTGCTCCGGCAGCTTGAGATGCTTCTAGGTTAAAGGGGATGTTTTAGTTATGAGGTGTTATTCGCTTGGAGAGAACCGGTTCAGACCGGCCCTTATCGAAGGATTGTATTTTTCTTCATGCCGAAGACGCTACATCAGGCCGGCCGGCTGGGAAAGTGTCCTTGGCACGGGAGGTACAAGAATTTGGTGGGCGGCAGGTTACGGGCCGGAATTTTCCATGAGGAAATGCACCTCTATATTAGTAAAAGTCTGAGGCAGTTACGAGGCACTTACTTCAGTCCGTAGGCGGCATCTAGCCGTTAGCAGTAAAGCTACTACTTATTCCAGGGAAGACAGATGACAAACTTGAAGGCGGAGAAAAACCGAGAGACAAATACTCTTCTAGCAGAATTGCCAGAGAGGAGAGAGTAGCCGATGAGGAAGAGGTCCCAGTGACTCGGAGAAGGGAGCTACGGAGGTGTGATCTCCAGACGAGCCGAGGCACAGACGAGAAGGGAACCTAGATGACCATTGAGTGCAGGCTACACACGACTAAGGTGATGTCGACCCCTTTCTTATTAGAGTGTACAACCTAATCTTTCACTTTTCTTTGCAGGTTATGTGTTACACAGTAATGTTGTGTGATTGCGTATATAATAAATAATAAAGTATCCAGTTTGTAGTGAATCAACATGTGCTGCGTGTTCTTGTACAAGAGGGTAGCCTATTCTTCTAGTCAGCTGTGACTTGACATGAACAGATGTTAACCCTGATCAGGTAAGTGGTAGCTGAATAAGGGAGAGAGGAACCCCTCGAACTAGAGAACAGGTTGTGCTCAAACTGGCAGTTCTTGTGTGATCTGGTAAATAGTAAAACTGATTCCCCTGCTGTATGTTATGGTAATCATAGGATGAACTTGTGCTGAGGCTGCCGTCTGGGTAGGAAGTCCTGGGTCCGTCTGGGACCGCGAGACTGAGGCTGCCGTCTGGGTAGGAAGTCCTGGGTCCGTCTGGGACCGCGAGGCTGAGGTTGCCGTCTGGGTAGGAAGTCCTGGGTCCGTCTGGGACCGCGAGACTGAGGCTGCCGTCTGGGTAGGAAGTCCTGGGTCCGTCTGGGACCGCGAGGCTGAGGCTGCCGTCTGGGTAGGAAGCCCTGGGTCCGTCTGGGACCGCGAGGCTGAGGCTGCCGTCTGGGTAGGAAGTCCTGGGTCCGTCTGGGACCGCGAGGCTGAGGCTGCCGTCTGGGTAGGAAGTCCTGGGTCCGTCTGGGACCGCGAGGCTGAGGCTGCCGTCTGGGTAGGAAGTCCTGGGTCCGTCTGGGACCGCGAGGCTGAGGCTGCCGTCTGGGTAGGAAGTCCTGGGTCCGTCTGGGACCGCGAGGCTGAGGCTGCCGTCTGGGTAGGAAGTCCTGGGTCCGTCTGGGACCGCGAGGCTGAGGCTGCCGTCTGGGTAGGAAGTCCTGGGTCCGTCTGGGATCGCGAGGCCGCCACTTATATTATAAGAGGTCTAGATATATATATATATAGATATATATATATATATATATATATTAGGAATTCCCTGTCCTTAGGTGGTATATATATATATATCGGTGGTTACTTGTTGTGAATAGGCCCTAGGGAGAGGGTAACGTTCTGGCTGGGTTAGAGAGGCTCTGATGAGCGGGTTCTATCTGATCCGAAAACCCAAGCAGAACATTTGGCGTCACAAACCGTTTTCGAAACCTGTGTGCGTCGTGTTGTCTCGTGTTTGCTTTCGGCGTGTGCGTGGTTTTGTTTGTATATTATTTGTGGTATAATTGGTTGTATAGTTTTTCTTCTTCTTTCTTTTCTTTTTCTTTCTTTTCTTCTTTCTTTTTCACGATGTTTTCTAGAAAGTCAAAATCTACTTTTAAGTTGCCCGTTGATATTCCCGGATGGGATTCAACACCTTATGAAGCCTTAGCCCGTGAGTGGGCTGATTCTACTGGTTTGAGTGAGAATTGGAATTCTTCTTTGGAGCTGGCGGAGCCGGCTAATGTGATAACTTGTTTACAGAAGGCACCCATCTCGAAGGGTGAGGAGATTCCCATTTTGGGGCGCAGAGGTTGGATTGTTCTGTCTGCGTACAGGATTCTGCATGAGAGGTTGTTGAAGCTACAGATATCTCTTAAGGATGTGGAAGCGCACTTTGTTGAGATTCAGAATTCTCATACTTTGTTGCGGTGTCAAAATAAGTTGCTTGCTGACAAACTTGAGACTTACCAGACTATTGCCGAGAGGGCGGCTGTGCGAATTGCCCGTTATAAATACAAGAATCGGCGCGGTCGGGTTTCAACGCGAAAGGTGCGTCTGGTCGTGGCGAAAGCCGGACTGGATTGGAATCCTGATGAATGGGATGGTAATATCTGGAATTCGAGTGATTCTTGTTCCTCGGGTGAGGAATCTGTCAAGCGCGAGTCCTCTCGCTCCCGCCATGATTGTAAGCCTGCTTCTCGCACCCCTGATGGTGCACCCCGTGATTGCGCTCGTCCTTCGAGTGGGGTTGATGCTTCTTCCACTGATTGTTCCTCTACGTGTACTGGTCGAGCTCCTTGTGATGCTCATCCCGCGGTCTCGGTGCATCCAGGTTTTCGTCGGAAATTGCAGCAGTCTCCCGCTGCTCCGCAGGGTGTTTCTTTAGACTCTTTAGAGGACTTTACTCAACAGGAAATTAGTGATATTTTGCAGCGATTTCGGCAGCGAGCTGGTGAGACCTTACTCACATGGATGGTGCGCCTTTATGAACTGGGCGCTGCTGGCATTATGTTAGATAATGGCGATTGTTTGAAGTTTTGTTCCTTGAGTTCGGATTCTACTGTACAGGATCATTTTCGTAACTATAATGGTGGTGGTCAAATTTCTTTACTTCAATTGGCGACTGAGGGTTGTAATATTAAGTATCCTACTGAGTCTGATTGGCCTGTGACTGACAAACCATGGTATACTTTGCGCGACGCTGCACAACGTCTCAAAGAGGAGGTGATGAAAACGGCAATTTTTCTGGGTACGGCTGACAGGTTGCTTGATGGTTCGTTGACATCTTCTGTGCGGAATCGTATTATTCGTTCTTCCCCTGTTGCTTATAAGCAGGTCATGATGACTTTATTGATTAATCAAACTGGTAACGTGTTATCTACGGTACTGGAATCGGTACGCCAACTCGGTGAGTTAGGTGAGTGGTTTAAACCTGAACGTCAGTCCCGGCCTGACACTCGTACTCCTGGTGACAATAAACTTACTAGACGTGATATCTTTTCTGGTCTTCTGGCCGATGGTGTGCGGAGGGAGGACATTGACGGTGAGACTACTGCTCGTTTGTGGGAGTTGTTTCGCAAACGTGGCTTGGATCGGAAGGAGGGTGCCCGGCGTGTTCGGATGACTGAGTGTGACCGTGGTGGTTCTGACGGTAGCGGTGATGACGACCGCCGTGGGCGCTCTGTTCGTCGTGATGACCGACGTTATGTACGTGATATGTCCCCCCGTCGAGAGAGAGAGAGAGAGAGAGAGAAGAGGAAAGAGAGAGGGGAAAAAATTATTATATTTACAGCAGACGTAGAGATGATAGGGATCAATCCCCTGAGTTGAGGAGGAGAGAGGATCGTCATAATTTGGCCGATCGAAACCAGCAGTGTACTGCAGAAGACACGAATCCATTTCGTACTGGGAATGGATATGAACAGGAGGTATCGATACCTAAGAAACGTGAGAGTCTTTATCCTGATTTATCCTGGTACACAGAATGCAGTAAACATGACTAGGAAATAGGTCAAGCTCCAGTACACAGATGGGCTCACAGAGATAATAGACCCTATGTAGATATTGAAATTTATTGGAGACATCGTAATATCCAAAGGGCCCGAGCATTGGTAGATACAGGAGCGGAGGCCACTCTTATTCATGGAAAATCAAAGAAGTTTAAAGGTCAGCCTTTTACAATTACCGGATTAGGTGGAAAGGAAACTCCCGCAGTTCAAACCTTACTTGAAATGAGAATAGGTAGAATCCCTAGAAAAGAATACTCTGTACTAGTGGTGCCACTCTTAGAATTCATAATTGGAATTGATATTTTGAAAGGAATGACTTTGCATTTAGATGATGGATGTTACCAATTTGGAACTACGCATTATATATCGTCCAGGCCTATACGGGTTGGTCGTTTACGAATGCCCCCCATAAAAGTTCCTCAGGCTACAAAAGTGGTTTGTCAGAAGCAGTATCGTATTCCAGGTGGTCATGAGGAGATTAGTACCACTATTCAGGAGTTGGTGGATGCAGGTGTTATAGCCCCAGTTACTTCTGCTTGGAATAATCCTGTTTGGCCTGTACGTAAGAGTGATAATTCTTGGCGTATGACTGTTGATTATCGAGAATTGAACAAACACACACCCTCTTTGACCGTTGCAGTACCGGATGTCATTACTCTACTTGAAAGAATCCAAAAACATCCAGGTACATGGTATGCGTCCATTGATATTGCTAATGCTTTCTTTTCGATTCCGATTGCCCCTGAGTGTCAGGAACAGTTCAGTTTTACGTGGAATGGGCGTCAGATGACGTTTAGAAGTCTTCCTCAGGGCTATGTGCATAGCCCTACGATATGTCACCGGCTGGTGGCAGAGCATTTGGCTGAGATACCGGTTCATCCGCAAGTTCAGATGTGTCATTATATTGATGATGTTTTGATCCAAGGCGAAACACAAGAGGAAGTTCAGACCCAATTGGACAGAGTCATTGGGTGCCTGCGTGAGAAAGGTTGGGAAATCAATCCGGATAAACTACAAGGCCCGTCCCAGGCTGTAAAATTTTTGGGTATTAATTGGCATGAAGGGCACCGTGAAGTGATCCCTCAGGTTAAACAGAAAATTCTTGATTTTGCAGTTCCAAGGAATAGGAAAGAAGCCCAAAGCTTCATTGGTTTATTTGGTTTTTGGCGTCAGCATATTCCTCATTTGAGTCAAATATTGGCCCCCTTGTACCGTGTCACTCGTAAAAAGAATGCATTTGATTGGGATAAACCACAGCAAGATGCGTTCAACCTAGCAAAAGAGGCAATTCAACATGCTTTGGATTTATGGCCCGTACGTGATGGTGAGGTAGATTTGAATGTGTCTGTACAGGGCCTTTATGCGAATTGGAGTTTGTGGCAGAAGCAAGGCAGGAGTAGAGTGCCGTTGGGTTTCTGGACCAAAAAGTTACCTGATGCTGGTGAGCGTTATACACCTTTTGAGAAACAGTTACTTGCATGTTATTGGGCTCTGGTGGATACCGAGCAACTGACTTTGGGTCATGATATAGTTTTGCGACCTGAAATTCCTATCATGCAGTGGGTTATGAGTTCGCCGAAAACTCACCGAATTGGACATGCTCAAGAGGCGAGTGTGATTAAATGGAAATGGTATATACAAGACAGGGCACGTGTGGGACAAAAAGGAGTTGCATCTTTACATGAGCAGGTGGCGCGAGCGCCATCGACTGAGACTGAGAGTGTATGTTCCGTACCTTTAGTACAGGAGTCTCCTGTCAAGTGGGGTAGACCTTTTGATGATTTGTCCGCGGAGGACAGGAACCATGTCTGGTTTACGGATGGTTCAGCAAGGTTCATAGGGACGAAACGGCACTGGAAAGCGGTGTCCTATAATCCGATCACGCAAAAACTGCTGAGCACAACTGGTGAAGGTAAGAGCAGTCAATTTGCTGAACTGTATGCTGTTTATCAAGTCCTGAAACAAGAATTACCTGGCACATGTCATATTTTCACCGACTCTTGGTCTACTGCCAATGGACTGGCAGTTTGGTTACCGACTTGGCATTCCCATAATTGGGAATTGCATTCAAAACAGTTGTGGGGAAAATAATTATGGCAGGAGATTTGGGAGATGCTCCCACAGAGTACTGTTACAATCTTCCATGTGGATGCTCACACCCCTATAGATTCTCTTGACAAATTTTTTCATAACATTGCAGATGAGAAATCTAAAATTGCTGGGGCAGTGGTGGACAGGCAAGATTCTGATATTGCGGGATTGGCGAAATGGGCCCACCAGAAGGCAGGACATTTTGGAGAGAAAGCCACTAGCAGGTGGGCTGCTGATCGAGGAATTTATATTCCCCTAGATTTGATCAAGAATGTTATTTTACATTGTCCCATTTGTCAACACATCAGACAGCGCAAAGTACCCCAAATTGTTAAAGGTCATTTACATCGCGGGAAACTGCCTGCTCAAATTTGGCAAATTGATTACATCGGTCCACTTCCCATGAGTAGGAATTGTCAATATGTTTGCACTATTGTTGATACATACAGTGGCCTGTTGGTAGCCCTTCCCTGTAAGCAAGCTACCCAATTGAATACCATTAAAACATTGGAATTGATTATCATGTATTATGGTGTGCCATTCCAAATTCAATCTGATAATGCATCCCATTTTCGTGGAAGATTGGTACAGGAATTCTGTGTGGAAAACAATATTGACTGGGTGTTTCGTGTCCCATACTATCCACAGGCCTCGGGTCTTGTGGAGAGATTGAATGGTCTACTGAAGGGGCAGCTGCGCAAATTAACTGATGACAAATATAAGAATTGGCGAGACTTTTTGTCCCAAGCGCTATTAATTTTGAATAATCGTCCTTTTCTAAATGCTGAATCTCCACTTATGCGTTTGTTCCCTCCGAATGTTAATGCTCAGCCAAATGAAATCAGAGAGACTGTGATGTACTGGGAGATTACTCCCGGAGCTTTGGCTCCATGTAGAGCGACCCCAGGGTCGGCAGGTTTAGACTTGCATGCCATGGATGACACCGTTATAAAAGGTAAAGATCGGGTCATCATCGCGACTGGTGTTGGTGTTCATATACCACCCGGGAATTTTGGATTAATCGCCCCTAGATCGGGACTGGCTGTAAAAGGCATTCAGGTACTTGGAGGGGTCATTGACAGTGATTATCAGGGAGAGATTAAGGTGCTCCTGCTGAATAGCAGTGAGGCTGACTTGCTGATCCATCGAACTGACCGAGTGGCTCAATTACTCATAATGCCTGTCTTCAGTGGTGGGATGGTAAAAGGCACTGCCCCAACTTTGCTAACTGTACGAGGCCAGAAAGGTTTTGGCTCCACAGATAACCCTGGGGCCAGGGTTTGGGTGCAGTCACCTAAGACTCCCCATGAACAGGCAGAGGTTATCGCCACCGGTCATGACAACACCATTTTAGTTATGAGACCAGGGAAAGATAGCTGGGAAGCGGTCCCGGCTGACAAATGTTACTTACGAGAATGATTAATGCCTGTATTTGATTCTCTTTCAGATCATTCTTTGGATTGTTGCTGCAGGATGTGTCGTCGCCGGACTATTTTCGGGTTGGTTCGACGAGAGAGGAGGAATCCCGTCAACCCCGGATGAGCTACGCACCAGAGTGTCGCGTTCCCTCGCTGCGTGGGATTCGTCATCGAACTTTTGGACCCTATTGGCGAAAAGGATGACCGATGCCCCTCACTTTTGTTTGACGCCGATGAGATCTGTACACGACATCTTAGCGACCTGTCTGGTTGCTGTCCCTGCTTCGCTGGAAACCTTAACTAATATTTTCAACATTTCAAAGGCTCGCCCCAATGTTCTTCTGGGCGATTTTGCCACCCATGCGTATTGCCCCTTATGTACTGAACTACCAGACCAGATACCCCCCGTCCAGTCCCAAATAGTTACCTATAATATCACACAAGGAGATATGTGTTTTTTCCTTACGTGTAATCCTAGTGCAATTTCTGAATGTCTGCGTCTGAAACTGAAAGGTGCTACTTCCTTCACCCTTCATGAGCGAACTTTGTGCTTTCAAAGGACACCGAAAACATGTGCTTCGGTCCAGAACAATATGACTTGCAAGAGTTTGGTAGTTACCCCTAGTCATTATCGCACGATGTTGCTACCTGCCGGATGGCTTTTCTCATGTGGTAATACTTCCTGGCCATATGTCCCCGCAAATATTTCTGGTGGCCCCTGTGCCATTACGAGACTCAGCTTACTGATGTTCTCGTCACATCCGAATGCCAATTCTCGTGTGATTCGAGATACAGTGATGTTACAGGAGGATTGTGACTCATCTTTGCATTTATATTCCAAGTCTGAATACCTTAGCCTGGCTATTTCAATTATTGGTGTTCCTGCTTTGGCGGTTTATAATGCTAAATCTATTGAGAAAATGGCCTGCTGGATGGTAAAATCCATTAATCATACTTCTACAGTCCTGTCTGACATGCTGTTAGACGCCCAGGGTGAACGGAGAGCCATCTTGCAAAATCGAGCGGCCATTGATTATCTTTTGCTTAAACGTGGACACGACTGTTCCGATTTTGAGGGTCTTTGTTGTTTTAACTTGTCTGATCATACACAATCTATTCGCGCTCACATTGACAGGCTACATGACTTGACGGAGGAAGTTAGAAAACACATTGACCAGGGCTGGTTTGACTGGCTCTTTAATTGGTTACCTGACTTGTATCTGTTACGTCGAATATTAGGAGGTATTCTAATTACCATTGCTGTTTTGATTTCTATTTGTTGCTTTATTCAGTGTATTCCTTCACTACTTCAATTTTGCACATTTGGTACTAGACATAGATCAGTTAGCTTTGTTTCATATTATTCTTCCACAGATGTTAGTTCTGTTTAATGAATGTATAATAGACTGAAGTCAAGGGTGAAATGTACTGCTCGATTTTCCCGGCCCTATTGTGTTGATGGGTGATTAGGGTGACTTCAGTCTCTTTACCATTCAAGCCTAAGGGTTAGAGTAGTGAATGAAGTCTATTTACTAGGAACTTCGACATGATCCTGTGTTCTTCCCCATAGATTAGGGCTTGCACACATATCCTAGGGGATAGATTCGTTAGTATTAGGGATAACCTGCCCTGTAGTGAGGGTATTTTATGGAGCCGTGCTGAATTCAGGCCTGGTAGGCCTCAAACGGGAGAGACTCCATCTTTCTTTCTGCTCCGGCAGCTTGAGATGCTTCTAGGTTAAAGGGGATGTTTTAGTTATGAGGTGTTATTCGCTTGGAGAGAACCGGTTCAGACCGGCCCTTATCGAAGGATTGTATTTTTCTTCATGCCGAAGACGCTACATCAGGCCGGCCGGCTGGGAAAGTGTCCTTGGCACGGGGAGGTACAAGAATTTGGTGGGCGGCAGGTTACGGGCCGGAATTTTCCATGAGGAAATGCACCTCTATATTAGTAAAAGTCTGAGGCAGTTACGAGGCACTTACTTCAGTCCGTAGGCGGCATCTAGCCGTTAGCAGTAAAGCTACTACTTATTCCAGGGAAGACAGATGACAAACTTGAAGGCGGAGAAAAACCGAGAGACAGATACTCTTCTAGCAGAATTGCCAGAGAGGAGAGAGTAGCCGATGAGGAAGAGGTCCCAGTGACTCGGAGAAGGGAGCTACGGAGGTGTGATCTCCAGACGAGCCGAGGCACAGACGAGAAGGGAACCTAGATGACCATTGAGTGCAGGCTACACACGACTAAGGTGATGTCGACCCCTTTCTTATTAGAGTGTACAACCTAATCTTTCACTTTTCTTTGCAGGTTATGTGTTACACAGTAATGTTGTGTGATTGCGTATATAATAAATAATAAAGTATCCAGTTTGTAGTGAATCAACATGTGCTGCGTGTTCTTGTACAAGAGGGTAGCCTATTCTTCTAGTCAGCTGTGACTTGACATGAACAGATGTTAACCCTGATCAGGTAAGTGGTAGCTGAATAAGGGAGAGAGGAACCCCTCGAACCAGAGAACAGGTTGTGCTCAAACTGGCAGTTCTTGTGTGATCTGGTAAATAGTAAAACTGATTCCCCTGCTGTATGTTATGGTAATCATAGGATGAACTTGTGCTGAGGCTGCCGTCTGGGTAGGAAGTCCTGGGTCCGTCTGGGACCGCGAGACTGAGGCTGCCGTCTGGGTAGGAAGTCCTGGGTCCGTCTGGGACCGCGAGGCTGAGGCTGCCGTCTGGGTAGGAAGTCCTGGGTCCGTCTGGGACCGCGAGACTGAGGCTGCCGTCTGGGTAGGAAGTCCTGGGTCCGTCTGGGACCGCAAGGCTGAGGCTGCCGTCTGGGTAGGAAGTCCTGGGTCCGTCTGGGACCGCGAGGCTGAGGCTGCCGTCTGGGTAGGAAGTCCTGGGTCCGTCTGGGACCGTGAGGCTGAGGCTGCCGCCTGGGTAGGAAGTCCTGGGTCCGTCTGGGACCGCGAGGCTGAGGCTGCCGTCTGGGTAGGAAGTCCTGGGTCCGTCTGGGACCGCGAGGCTGAGGCTGCCGTCTGGGTAGGAAGTCCTGGGTCCGTCTGGGACCGCGAGGCTGAGGCTGCCGTCTGGGTAGGAAGTCCTGGGTCCGTCTGGGACCGCGAGGCTGAGGCTGCCGTCTGGGTAGGAAGTCCTGGGTCCGTCTGGGATCGCGAGGCCGCCACTTATATTATAAGAGGTCTAGATATATATATATATATATATATATATATATATAGATATATATATATATATTAGGAATTCCCTGTCCTTAGGTGGTATATATATATATATCGGTGGTTACTTGTTGTGAATAGGCCCTAGGGAGAGGGTAACGTTCTGGCTGGGTTAGAGAGGCTCTGATGAGCGGGTTCTATCTGATCCGAAAACCCAAGCAGAACACATGCCAACCACTGCTGTAAGAGATGCATTTGGAGTCTTGCATAAGGGACGATGAAAATGCAAGAGGCCATCATCCCGATTAACTGCATGAACACTCGCGCTGGTAGTGAGTGTTGAGGTTGACATTTTTGTATTAGAGCTTGTATGGCACTTATCCTGACTGGATTGGGGCATGCTAGGGCTTTTGAAGTGTCTATTGTAGCCCCTAGATATTGTTGTATGTTGGAGGGTTAGAGGTGGGATTTGGTGAGGTTTACCGTGAATCCCAAGTGGTGAAGCAGTTGGATTATTTTGTGTGTTTGGTGCACACAACTGCTGTGTGACTTGGCTTTTATAAGCCAGTCGTCTAGATAAGGGAAAACATGAATTTGCTGTCTTCTTAAGTGGGCTGCAACTACTATGAGACACTTGGTGAAGACTCTGGGTACTGTAGTCACCCCGAATGGGAGGACCTTGAACTGGTAGTGTTGACCATCTACCACAAACCTGAGATACTTCCTGTGAGCGGGGTGAATGGGAAATGAAAGTAGGTGTCCTTTAAATCTAGGGTGGAGAGAAAGTCGCCCTGTTGAAGTAGTGAAAGCATCTGTTGAAGAGTGACCATGTGGAAGTGGTCTGACTGAATGTAGAGGTTTAGTAGTCTGAGGTCCAATATGGGCCTGAGAGAGCCATCCTTTTTTAGGATTAGAAAATAGAGGGAGTAAACCCCTGTGCCTTGTTGGGGTAGGGGAACTGTTTCTATTGCATGTTTTTGTAATAGACAGCAAACTTATTGTTTCAGAAGTGTTTGATGTTCCGTGGACATTGGACGTTGTCTGGGAGGAATGTTTGGGTTGGTAGAGGTGAGTTCCAGGCAGTTACCATACTGGATAATTTGTCTTACCCACTTGTCTGTTGTGATTGAATTCCAGACAGGTTGTGGAAGGAAGTCACTGTTTGGTGGTAGGGGAAGTGCAGGTAGTTTCCCCTCTGCGTTTTCCTCTATTGTTATTTCCTCTGTATCTTCTCCGAAAATATCCTCTGGATGAGGAGGATTGATTGGGGCTTTTAAAAGACGAGGCTGTGTTTTCTGATGCAGCCGTCTTTGAGCCACCCCTATAAAAGGAGCGACGAAAAGAACCTCAGTTAGAGGGTAGTTGTAATGCCTCCATGGCTTTAGCAGTCTCTTGTCTTTCTTCTTTTTTTTCCAATGAAGAATCAATTGTGTGGCCAAAAAGGTGTTCTTGATCAAATGGCTGACAAAGAAGTGCTGACTATACCTCTTGTTTGAAGCCTGAGATGCGGAGCCAAGCATGTCATCTTAGCAAAATGCTGGTCTTAATGGCACGCGAGGCTGTATCAGCTGCGTCAAGGGCACATTTGATGGAAGTGTTTGTTATAAGTTTACCCTCTTGAATGAGGTTGTGAGCTTTAGCTTTCCATTGGTCTGGTAAGTGTTGCATTAGGTTTTCTAGCTCGTCATAGTGAGCTCTATCATACCGCGACAGGAGAGCTTGTGCATTGGCAATGCGCCAATGATTGGCCGCTTGCGATGCAATTATTTTGCCTGATGCATCTATAAGTTTTGATTCTTTGTCAGGTGGAGGGGCGTCACCGAGATTTTGCCATTTTTCGTGCATTTAAAACAACAAGCGAATCTAAAGGTACCTGACCCCTGATGTAAATTGGGGCTGTAGGAGCGGCTTTATATTTTTTGTCCACCCGTGGCGTAAGTATTCTAGCCCTAACAGGGTCTTTGAATACCTCATTGGCATGTTTTATCATCTCCTTAAGCATGGATAGTGTGTTTTTGTTTTTTTTGTGATGGAGTGAAAGTTTCCACTAAAAAATCCTCTTCCAAGGGGTCAGGGTGGAATTCTTCCCCACGGTATTGAGCAGCTCTATTAATGAGTTGTGCGAAACGGATATCATCGGATGGTGATGGTCTGGAGGGATATAGTTCGGGGTCATTAGTATGATCAGAGTCTATATTATCATCATCATCCCAGGGGTCTTGGTGCTGTGGAATGTTGTCCTGATCACCATCTCCATCCCCTTCCCCATCCCAATCTCCACCCTTCTTCGGCGCTGGGTTGGAATTCAGATTCTTCTCCTAAGATATCCGGCACCAGACCAGTGCCGCGTCTCATTTCGTGCCGTCGAGCCCAACGGTCACAAATTGTTTTCTTTGATCGAAATGATTGACAGGCCTCGCAGCTGGTTTCTTCGTGCACCAGGGAGAGGCAGAGGTTACAAACTTCGTGCAAGTCAGTGTGTGGGAACTTAGCACCACATCTGGGGCATTTTTTAAATGGAGTCTGTAGGAAAGTGGGTTTCTGTTGCAGTAACCACCCCCTTTTTTGCCTGATAGCTGATGCACTTTTCCTTGTTGTGCCCTGGGCTCCTGCAAATCAGGTGTCCAGGGCCTGTGTTCCTTCCCTATAAACTGCCTAACAGCCAAAACCCAATTTGACAAACCCTGGCCACATGTCAGCCCCTGGTAAATGGTACCCTAGGTACCCAGGGCCTTGTGACCAGGGAAGGCCTCTAAGGGCTGCATCACTCATTGTGCCACCCTTAGAGGACCTGTACCCTAACACACACACACACAAACACACACACTGCTCTTGCAGGCTGAGTGTCTGGGTACAAGACAAAACAAAGAGTCGACATGGCACACATCCATGTGTGCCATGCAAACCACCTACACTGCCCTGACATACATCAGCCACCCCTCTAGCTGGGTGCCCTATGCCAGTGGTGTGGGCAAAGGAGCATGAGCCCTGTGCCCCTACAGTACCCAGGTCCATTCCTGGGCACTGTAAGTACAGTGCTGCCATTTAAGAGTACATGGTGCTGAGAGCTCGTCAAATACGAACTCCACAGCACCATAATGGCAACACTAAAGGCTGAGAAGTTTGGTATCAAACTTCTCAGCACATTAAACCCGCACTGATGCCAGTGTGGGATTTAATGTACCAAGCACCCCAGAGGGCATCTTAGAGATGCCCCCTGAAACCTAACCTACAATCCACATCTGGTCTGGGAGGCTGCCTAGGCTGCCACACAGCAGACATGTTTCTGGACCCCTGGGTAGGAGAGCCCTTGCTCTCCTGGGCCTGCAACAATGCACATCCTGGGCGAGGTGCTAAATCTCCTCCCCCGGGATGGGCAGGGGGAAGCTTCAAAGGCATGCCGCCTCTGTGAGCTTCCCCAGGCCACTGGCAACCCCCACTCTGGTGGGAAGCCTGGCCGGAAACCCCAAATAAAGACAGGGGATATGCCAGCCTGCCAACCCCACCCCTCAGGTAGGGGAGGCGAGGTGAAGCACATCTCCAGGCGCTCGCCATCTTGAAGATAGGAGGCCCTACCCAATCAGGACTAGGCTACTGTCCCCTCCCAAAGGAGAGAGGCGCAGAATAGGGGGTGTACCCATCCCAGGACAGGGATACATTGGTCCCTGCCCTTCACCTACCTATAACACCACGAAATCTAGTATTTAGGGGCACCCTGAACCTTCCTTCCCCAGATTCCGAAATACAAAGAAGAGCAAGAAGAAAGAAGACCTGCCCTGCAGCTGCTAAGAAGAGGAGAACACCAACTGCTTTGGCCCCAGCCCTACCGGCGTGTCGACCCTCGAACCTGCTCCTGCTCCAACCCGGCATCTCTTGTGGCCAGCAACCTCACAAACCCCGGAGGACCTGGCTACCTTTTGGCTCTAAGCCCCTGGGACTCCCAAGAGTAGAGGCTCTACTCAAAACCTACCTCTAATCCCTGGCAGCAGCCCGGAACCGCGAACCCAGCACACTCTGCACCAGCCAAGCCTGGCCAGTGCCGGAGTGGACAAAGACCACGAGGACGACCCCACGGCGACTGTGACCCCGAGTCCGGCACCCAAGGACCTCCCTCGACACTCCTGAAGGAGCCTGCAGCCTCAGAACAAGGTGCCCCCCCAACCGCGATCAACAGAGGGTAAGATTTCCCGACACCAAAAGGCACCCCTGCACGCGGCGCCCCGCGGCCCCCTGTGCCCAATCCCGGGGTACCTACCTATCCTCCAACTAACCTCTCGAAGTGGTGGTGGCACCTGAAGAATCTTCGTCCCCGTGCTTGCAGCCTTTTTCCAAACCGGAGATTTCCCATTGAAATCAATTGAGCGCCCGAAGGCTCAAAAGCACCCTGCACCCAGCCGCCCGAGTGGCCCTGGCAGTGTAACCTCTACACCCATCTACTTCCCCATTTGGCCTGAGCAAGTGACCAGGAGCCCAGCTCCCACAGCCGTGTGGCCTGGTAGTCAGCAGCCACCAACCAAGGCCCCCCTGCCTCCCATAGGATAACATTGGGCCTAACTCTCTCTGCACCCGGCTACCCCTGTGCCGCTGAGGGTGTAACAACTGTACCTACCTGACCCTGGGAGACCCCTGAGTCTATGCCCAGAACCTTAACTCTGCCAGCCGAGTACTTACCTTAAAGCCGATAACTCAATTTTCTCCATAGGGTAACATTGACTGGTTTTTCCTGAAATTTCTTCTAAGTGTGGACTTTTCAAAACCTAAAATATTCACCAAAAATCAGCCGAGTAACGAAAACGAAAATACTCACCTGCTATTAGGTGAGCTCCCAGTGCTGGATCTTGGTGCCCAGCACTGACTAATAAATATTCACAACATTACTTACCAGTAACCCAATTTTCTTCCATAGGAAACCATTGACTGTTTTTCTGTGAAGTATCGATTTCTGAAAACTTTAAATATTCTTTAAAAATCGTATAAATTATGAAAACGTAATTACTTACCTGTTTTGGATAAAGGTCCCAGTACTGAGTCTAGGCACCCAGTACTGGATTACAAAAGTAAAGAGAACATACTATACCTGCAACTTTAATTTTCTTCCATAGGGAATCATTGACTGTTTTCTATGAAATATTTTTTTAAGTGTCAACTTTTAAAATAGCAAAATATTGTCTAAAAATCATAACAGCAACTAAGTCGACTTTTATCACTTGATTCCAACTACTGACCCAGGACTGAATCTAGGATCCAGTCCTGGAATTCCAAAAGTAATCCTAAAAGTAATCTGTTGCAAATAACTTCCATTGAACTCAATGCATGATTGTTTTTAAAAATTGTGTTGCCTATTGCAACCACTTGTAACTTTCTACAAAAGTCAATTGCATATTGCAAAAGTATTTATGTAAAGCATCTCATTCTGAGAAAGTATATTTTAATACCTATTGTTGGTTCTAAAATAAAACAAGCATATATTTCTTTTATATAAACCATTGGCCTAGAGTTCAGTTATTGAGTGTGTGAGACCATTTGCTGACTGTGTGTGTGCAACAAATGCTTTACACTGTCCTCTGATACTGCCTTACTGCTCGACCAAGCTACCGGCCCGCATCAAAGCATCGATAAAAGTACTGGGATTTTTACAATACGCGCCGAAAGGCAAAACACGATCGAAAACAATACCGTCAAGTGGTAAGGATTGTGAGTCAAAAAGGTTTGAAGACGGTCCCGAACGGGAGTGTCGTAATACACATCTGAACCTAATGGCGGAAAAAAACAATCTGGAGATGGAGTCGATGCCCCAGCGCACTATCGTCCTAAGGAGGAGTCACCTACCTCGTGACTACAAAAACGTCTACCAAGACTAAAACAAAGTGCAAAAATCCGATCCCAACACCAGATGGCGATCTATGCACAAGTATACGATCTACAGCTCATATGCCTCGAAAAACGAAGAAAACACCAACAGGGCCAGACGGCCATGTGAGAGACCTGGTGAAACTCCGAGCCTACTCTGCACACATCCAAACCAGACGATGGAAAAAAAACTATCTAACTTGGAGTCAATGTCCATGGGTAATGCACACCAAGAGGAGTCACACTGCATCTTATTACTCGAGAAAACTCTTCAAAGTAAAGCAACTTGCAAACTTCGAAGCCCAACACTAGATTGCAGGAGTATGCTTAGCAAGTGTATCTACAGGCATAATATATATATATACATACATATATAGATATAGATATATTTATAAAAATATATACGCACACATCTATCTATATCTATCTCTGTTATAGATTTCTATATCTATAGCTCTACGAAAATCCGGATCCGCTCCTGTTGGAGGAGTGGGCTGCACACATAGCCTCATCATGCAAAGGGAGTCTGGAAATCCTGGTAAAGTTCGCGTGGAGCGACAGGACAAAGACCCTAGCGGAAATCGAGAAGGCGGAGGAAGAGATCGCCAAAGATACAGACAAAAACAAACAGGATGAAATGAGGGACAAAATGAAGAAACGATTACAACAATATGAATTAAAAATCCGGCATAGAAAACAAGAAAAATTCGAACGCGACGAGAGAGACTACCTTATGGGGAGAGTACTAACGTTCGCTAAGAAGTTTGATGGACCCCGGAAAGAGATGTCTAAGAGCAAGCAGACACCAATACCAACACCAGAAAGAATTGAGACATCAGAATCAGATGTGACCGAAAATGAGCAGTCCGGAGATGAGACAGCGGGCCCTTCTGGTGAACCAACTAAAACTCCTTTTCACCAAGAGTTCAACTTGATACGACAGTCATGGTTGAGGGGGGGGGGGGAAAAGCAAGCCCCCAGAAGTGGACGGAGGCAGACCAGAAGGAGCGGCTGGAAGAGGAAGAGGAAGGGGCAAAACAACCCGGAACAAGAGAGGCGCAAGATGGTAAATAAAGAGGACAACCTTACCATCATCAATTTGACTTCTAAACAACTAACAAAGACAGAGGAATCAGTATTGAAATTGGGGCTATCCTTCTGTCCACAAACGAAGTTTGAATTTACACAAACGAGGATTGATTTATTCAAATTTACTAGAAAACTCAAGCTACACAAATTCTTTAAGATCAAACCAACGAATAAAGAAGCCAGATTAATCAAAGGAAATGTGAAAGAGACAGATTTACTAACGGTGGATGATCTCACTACATTGGAACTGTTAGAAGAACTACGACAAGGACAGGAATTGACCACAGAAGAAAATGAATTGACAACAACACAAAGAGCCAGGACCCTGGGGTTCGATCAGGAGGCACCATGCAGCAACTTTAAACCGGTTTCACAATTTTTACCTCAAATGCCTCAAGATGCGATTGATGTTTTTTCTGAATCGGTGATTAAGGATCTCGTGCAACTGCGAGAGAAAGAAAATTACAGAACTATAAAACGCAACCTGACTAAAGCCCAAGAAAAAACTCTGAGAGAACTACAAAGCGATCAGACAGTAGTCTATAAACCCTCTGACAAAGGGGGCAACATTGTCCTGATACCGAGGGAACAATGTGTGAGGGAAGCCCTACGTCAACTGACTGACACACACAATTATGAACTGACAACCAAGAAGAGATATGAGGAGAGTATCAATGAGTACCATCAAATGATTAAGAAATGGCAGGATAAATCGATGTTAACTATGGAAGAGTTTTTGTTTCTAAGAGCCATCAATCCTATAATTCCAACGTACTACTATTTGCCCAAGGTCCACAAGGACAGAGTGAATCCACCCGGCAGACCCATAGTCTCATCATTGGGCAGTCTAACTGAAAAGATGTCTGTATTTGTGGACCATTTTCTATTTCAGTTTGTCCTACAATTGTCCTCTTATATAAGAGACACTAAAGATTTCATTTCATGCATTGAAAAAGTTAGATGGGAGTCATCATTTGTCCTTATAACACTGGACATCACAGGACTATACACATGCATAGACCATAAACAGGGACTGGAGGCGGTGGAATATTTCCTGAACAAAAGGGCGATCAAATTACTTGAACATAGCAAGATGCTTATTGAGCTTATACGGTTTTGCCTATACAATAACATTTTTCTTTTCCAAGGTGACCTCTACAGGCAGGTGTCGGGGACCGCGATGGGTACCTGCTTCGCCCCCAGCTACGCGAACTTGTTCGTGGGCTGGTGGGAGGAGCAGGTGGTCAGGTCCCCCACCAATGCCGCATGGACAGCCAAGATAGTGACCTGGCATAGGTACATTGACGACCTCTTTATAGTCTGGAGAGGGTCTGCCAATAGTGCCAAAGACTACATAGCCCACTTGAACAACAACAACCTTAATCTTCACTTCACAGGCGAGATTAGTTCGGTGGCAGTGAACTATCTCGACCTGGAAGTGAGGATTCAAGAGAATAAGATCACTACGGCTCTATATAGAAAGCCGACTGCAGGTAATAGCACTTTACACGCAACTAGTGGCCACCCAGAAAAATTGAAGAGAAGCATCCCATATGGGGAACTATTGCGTCTGAAACGCAACTGCTCAAGGGATTGCGACTTCATAAATGCAGCCAGAGAGAGCATGGATAGATTCGCTGCTAGAGGCTATGATTTAAAGTTACTAGATAACACCCTAGAAAAGGTTAATAAGATACCAAGAGGAAAACTGTTGGAGGCTAACACAAAGGAAGAAAAGAAAGATGAGGGCAAATTCCGCATAATTACGACCTTTTCTGAGGATGCAGATTCCTTAAGACGCATTTTCAGAAAAAACTGGCACATTTTGAAAACTGACCAGATTATTGGGAAGGATATTCCACCCGTCCCATTAATGACTTTTAGAAAGGCGAGATCACTAAAAGACAAATTGGTCCATAGCCATCTGGAAAACCCCACAGTGAAACAAGGGGCATTTGGGGAACTAAGGGGATTTTTCCCGTGTGGGAAATGCAAAGCCTGTGCATTCAGCAAAAGAACCCTTAATTACGAAATTAAGGGTATGAAAGAGAGACAAACCATCAAAAAATTTATCACGTGCCAAACCACGCATGTAGTCTACTGTCTGACATGTCCCTGCAAGCTTAAATACATCGGGAGCACGATACACAGTGTCAAAATCAGAATTCTGGAGCACATGCGTGCTATCACAAACAGGGACATGAGCTACCCAGTTGCCAGACACTTTGCCATAAAACACCAAAGCAACAGGAACCTACTTCAATTTTTTGGGCTTGATCATGTGCCCCTTCACACCAGAGGAGGGGACAGGGTACTCAAATTGAGGAGATTAGAGTCAAGATTTATCATCGATCTACAAACAAAAAGCCCGAAAGGTTTAAACAGTAATGAAGAATTAACGGTACACCTGGGGGTATAGGTGACAAAATTATGATAAAATAGATGAATCTGTATACACCTCTTAATGAAAAATACTCACATTATGCGGGCTAGCCGATACACGGCAAGATTTATTAAAGTAAGGAGGGAAAGGGTGGTTCTATGGAGCCACTAATGCCGATCCACGGCGAGATCTTAATTTCGTTTGGAATTAACTTACGAGTAAGCACACTTCATAAAGAATGAATTTTGACGACAATTTTGTTGTAAATATTGTAAATATTGTATATAACTTTATTTGACAAACCAGTGTGAACACAATATGTGTATATTGAAAGATGGCGCCCACAGTAACTCGGTGGGAAATATTCCTTCGTTGCTTTTTACTGCCCGTAATGGATAATGTGATGCATTTTTTGTATATAAAATGGCGCCGCGCTGTATCTGTCATATAACACACTGACGAAGGGAAGACCCGAAACGCGTTTGTGAAGCGCTAAATAAAAACTGGTAACCAACCTAACCCGTGAGTGCTGCTATCTTCTTCCCGGACGGGAGTGAGGAAAACCTTGGAGCGAGATATTTTACACGGGACACCACCGTGTGAGCAGCACCCGCCAGCGAGTGATCCGTTTTCGAAAGGTGCATGGGAGCAAGCACATACATATATAGATATAGATATATTTATAAAAATATATACGCACACATCTATCTATATCTATCTCTGTTATAGATTTCTATATCTATAGCTCTATATCTATAGATACATCTATACATCTACATTTCTATATCTATATATGTGTCAAAAGTATTCTCTACTGGAATTTTTCTGAGATGAACAATAAAAGACAATCAACAGGTTTCAAACAAAATTTTCTATAGTGTGCATGATAAACCACGGTAATAAAAGTGACATCAAACGAATACAACCGTTAAAAAATTAACAATTACTGTAAGAAATTAGCTTTTATTTTCTGCTTCAAAATAAATGTTTAACATTCAAAACGAAAGTAATGTGGAAGAACATTTTAACGAAATTTAGGCTGTCAGCCATTTTGTGTAAACATCCTCAAGCTTCTATCTTATTTTGCTAAAACAGTTCACATATTTTTTTGGTCTACTGTCAGTTCTAAGCAACACAGCTGGCAGTCCACATCTGGAATTCCAAACAAACTTGAAAGAATAATGTTCTGGGTTCAGTCCAGTGCATCGATGTGGATATTTCTTGCATATAAAATGTGTCTAAAGTGATATTGGAAGTCGCCATGTTGCGTGACTTAGGTTTCCATTAGATTCTTAAATGGACAGTCGATGTCAGTATACTGCAGGCATTTTTTTGCAGAGCATCTACCTAATAGCTCAATAGCAGGTCATGGAGTCCAGTTCACCAGAGCGAAGTCTTATAGTTGAAATCAACTTTCAGGAGGTACTTGAGGTTCACCTGAGCCACATCATACACAATGTATCTAGAGAAGCAGTAGTTAAGGAGTGTTCACAAATATAGAGATGGTGGTTGACAATAGTACCCTTTATTTACTGAAAAACAGTACATTCACACTTCAAGAACACAGCATCAATCTTTCTACAGATATCATATTTTCTATGTAATAACTCGGACTGTGGCAATTAATGACTTAAAATTCACATATTAAACTAAATCTGCATCCATGTAGAGAGCGGAGAGGCTAAAAAAACCTCAGTTTTTCCCTGTGTGCTGTAAAATACAAGTTACTTGCAACTGTAGTTTGGAAGCTAGGTACTCTAGATTGACATGTTGTGCATTATTCTATGTAATGGTTGGGTTTGGAAAACATTTTGAGAGAACACCAACCTTAGCCCAAAATGCCCCATGTATGTGGCCACAGCCTTCAAGTTGGTAATATTTCAAGTAGGCCAACCGCAGCAATGTAGACCATAACATACTTTGAGTGGTATACTTTTTTTTCTTTCAGTAATGGCTCTTGAGAATGGACATGCTCTATATCAACCTCAACATTTAGTCAGCTTTAAAGTAGTGTTAAGATTCATGAATGTGATTTTTTTGTGCTAATTACCTGTTAACTGTAACTATACTAAAATAAATAAAAATATAAGAAAACACTGACACTATGTTAGCATTTGTATACAGATGGAATACGGTAGAGATGTCAAGCCATACTTTGCAGAGAAAGATCGGATACATTGTATGACACGTTCAGAAAACTGCACTGCTTTAATTGGCAATGTGAGGAGTTGGTCCATTTTAAATGGGTTTCCATAGAGACCTTTGTTGAGTCAAAACCTAAATTCTGCAAATGGGGGAGTAGCTTTTGTAGAGAAAGGACAAAACAGTGCCACGATGTTTGCTCCTCCGATATTTTTTTGATGCTATTTTAGGGATTTCCTTAATGGGATAGAGGCGTGATCAATTATTTTATTTATGTATTTAATTCTAAACATCACCCTTGGTTTCATATATGTAATTTGTTGATTATTCCTGGAGTTTGAGGTAAAGGGCTTAGTTTAGACAAAGAAAATGCTACCCGGTAAGCATCTGTTCATAATGTGCAGTGCTGTAGATTTGCATGCTCATGCCATTTAGTTTTGGGCTTGGGCGTTTGAAAGTTTGTGTTTTTTTGCGAAGAAAGTCTTTTAGAGTCACGGTATGCACTGTGACTCCATCCACCCTTAGCTGGCAATCTGCATGGTAAGCAATTACACGTTAAATTGCTTTTTCGCACAGCAGGTGAGAGTAATAGGAGCGGGGAGTACTTGATGGGCATCCTATGAGGGGCTCTTTGACAGAGATCTTTTGTTCCCAAAGCCATAAGGTGCGCAGCGAGTATAGGGCCTAGTGGTGTAGATGAGTGTAAAGGGTGTGAGGGCGATTTAAAACAGGATACAGTGGTACTCAAAATTAATTTTAATCAGCGAGTCCACTTGTCCTAGCTAAAATTTGAAATGGCACACCACTGGTTTTATCTTCAGCGGTAGCTACAAAGTAAAGGTTGCCAGTCAGGCATATCAGCGCTGTTCTAGCAAGGAGCATGCCTAATGTTATCCAATGAGGGATAGGGGGGTCTCCCGTTGGTGGCTGATCACGAGCAGGCCACAAGGTTGTGGGAGCAAAGCTCCTGGTGTTAGGCTCAGGGCAAAGGGAGACCCAAGGTGCACCTGCTGTGGCACAGGGGCAGCTGGGTACAGGGTGCTGTTTTAGCGTCTGGTGCCCTTTTGGTTTCAATGGGGATTCTCCGGTTGCAACAAACACTGCAGGCTCGGGGACCAAGATCTTCTGGAGGCGACCACCGGTTGGAGAGGTAGGTTGGGATGTCGGCACACCGTCGGTTGGGCCAACCAAGGCCGTGGGAAGTCGGATGCAGAGGTGTCTTTTGGCGTCTGGTTTTTCTTACCGGCTTTGGTCGCAGTCGGGGGCGGGCATCCTCCAGAAAAGGGCTGCAGGCGTAGGCTGGAGACTTGAGGTAGGGCAGGGATCACCAGATCCCAGGTCAGAATCGCCGGGAGACCTACTCATGGTGTTCGGCCACTTGAACTCAGGCTGTGGGCGTTGGGTGTAGACTCGCGGATTTGGCGAGAGCCAGAGTCTGTTGGTGAGCAAATTCGGTGCTCACAGAAGACAAAGTCTTGGTTGGGAAGGCAGGGCAGGTTCTCCGGGTTCTGGGGGACTGCTGGCTGCAGGACACACCTGTATTTCGCTTGAGGAGGTTGGGACAGGCCGGTGGGGCTCAGTTGGTGTCCTCCTCTTTTTCTTCAGCACAGCTCTTCCGTCCTCCTTTTTCTGTTCTTGTCTGAGGAGGCAAGGTTCATGTTTGCCCCTAAATACAAAATATAGGGGCTTTACAGGTAGGTAAAGGTCGGGACCATTGGGTCCCTTCATTGGGGTGGGTACACCCCCTATTATGCCACCCTCCAGTGTCATAAGCCTCACTCTGGTTGGCTGGGTCCCCATATCTGCAAGATGGCGGGGGACGGAGAGTTGTGCTTCACCACGCCTCCCCACATGAGGGGTGGGATTGGCAAAGGTGGGCCCACCTCTCCTCCTAACCTGGTTTTCCTGCCGATTCTCCGACCCAAAGTGGGGATCGGAACCGGCGCTCAGTCCAGTGTGTTGGTCTGCACCTGGACGTCTGATGCGGCCCTATGATGGAGCATGACACTGCAAAGTGTGTGAGGGCAGTATTAAGAAAAGCAAAGTCTTTTCCTTCCCCCCTATGCCTCTAATGTTTTTTCTTTGTAGTCTTCCCGTTGGAGGGTTCAACGAAGGATAAATGTCCTCTTCCTTCCAAGGGGGACACTAGTGTGTTAGTTTTATCACTTGTCTCTTGAGTGAGTTAGCAGTTTTGGGAGGGGAGTCAGAGAAGGCTTATTCCCTTGTCTCTTCTTTATGTGAGATATAATGCTGTCAAAATTCCCAATAAGAGTCCCCCCCTCCCCTCAAGTATTAGTGCCAAATTTTACTGTGTGGGCCGAAGGAACGTGATAGGTACACTGAATCCCTAAGCCCTGTAGGTATGCATCCGAACCCTATGGTGGGAAAAACACCACAACATGGAGTCAATGCCCATTACCAACTAAGGGTGGAATAACAGTGCATTCCATGACTTGAAAGACTTTCTTCAAAGAAAAACAACTTGCAAACGTCCAAGCCCATTACTAGATGCAGAGTATATCTATCTACAGCAACACGTGCTATGAATATATATTTCACCTCTTCACCATCATGATTTCTATGTATTGGTATGCATTTCATGAAGTGTATACACGTCGTAAAGGGAGTAAAGGGATTAGGAGAAAGCAAGTTTTAGGACTCGATGTCTTCAAAAGGGTATTTTGAGTGGAGGTAAGCAAATAATTGATGATGCAACATTGCTGATTTTGAAAGATTCCAGTATTTTGTCATTCTTGTCAAATTGATATGCATTTGTCCTATAATGCTGCTGAAAACTCTCACAGTTCTCGGTCCCCGCAAAAAAGAGGCTGCAGGCGGTGACTGGGGGAACAGACTGGCCGAACCAAACTGAGTTCAGCTTTTGAAGGTCTCAGGACACCGTTGGCATTGTCGCCTCCCTCGGACTCGGGCTGTGTGGGACGGATGCAGGGGTGCCTTTGAAGTGTCAGGTCGCAGCGGTCAGAGACACACTCTGGGTCTTGGTGACCTGGTGAAAAAGGGAAACATGGCACCTGGGCCATTGTCAGTGCTGGCCCTGTGGATCCGATGTCCCTCGATGGTAGGTCTAGCTTTGTGCTGTTGGAGTCCGGATTGGACCAGCAACAAGCCTTGGTTGCTGCAACTGTTCTGGTACCCAGAGTGTTAGGCATCTCCAAACTTGACAAGGAGACGATCTGACTACTTGGAGAACGAAGACCTTCTCCTGTCACGCACCTGCTAAGTTGAGCCCGATGGCTAGCAACATAATTGACCGGCAAATGCTTTGCGGTGCCTGCAGGTCCTCTGCTCCGAGGGAGATGTTGCTGGCAAACTGAAGTTGTGGGTTGCTCCTCCACAGCTTTGGGTGGTGAGACAGCTTTTTGGATGAGCTAGGTCAATGCAATTGTCGAGGTCCAGCAGCTAGGCAGTGTTGTGTGCCAAGTGGTGGTGAAGTCCTCAGTTCTCACACCCTGGACTCTTCTTTGTCGTTCAAGCAGACTAATCTGAATTAATGGTGTCAGGAGCCACCTAACTACTCTATTTAGGGGTGTAGACAATGGGCTGCTTACTCCTGGGGTCACTACGCCCCCTAGATGACTACTTCCTATGAGGAGTGGGATCACCCAGTTCCAGAGGTCCAAATTCCACTACACACAAGATGGTGCAATTACTTCTTTCGTGTTGACTACAGGCTGCCCGCCCTAGAGGTGTGTCCAGCCAGGCAGTGCAACACGCCTGCTGACTATCTACTTTCCCCCCTGTCCTGGTGCCACATGGGCCTCAGGGCAGGAGGTGGCTTCTCCCAGCTCTGGGGGATGCAGAGATCAAAGACGGAAGAGGCTTTGAAGCCTCTGGCCTTGGTACGCTGATTTGCTAGCCATTCTGTTGGAGGAGGTGTAAACATCTCCTGCCAGAGAAGGCACTGTTTCTGACCTCAGAGCGGGGCTCTCACCTCCTAGGGAGTCAGACACGTGTCTGTGGTGGCAGGCTGGTATGCACCAGTTAGCTAGCACACTTGAGGACAGGTAAGGTTCAGGGGTACCTCCAAGGTACCCTCTAGGTGCATACATTAATAAATCCATCACTGGAATCATTGTGGGTTTATTAATACGAGGTGGAGAGGTGTGGCTCACTGGTTAGAGGCGGCCGACCCGTAAGCAGAGAATCGGCCAGGGACCAGGGTTGGCCTGGCATATGCTGGTCACTAGTTATAGTGGCCACCTTGCACCAGTCCAATTCGACTCTTATGGTAGATAGGTTTAAGACAACCTTTTAAAGAAAGCTATCCTAGGGGTAGCTGTGGAGAGCAGCCTTCAGGCCAAGTCTCAGAGGAATGTAAAGCAGCTTGTTTTACCTTATAATCTCTTGAATTATCAAATGAAAGGACACCACACGGGTATATATATCAAATATATATGTATTTATTACTAGACACACTCTACTAATCTCTTTATGAGATTAGTAACCAGGTACACATTCAAATGTCAACGTTTCACAATAAATTAAGCACAAATATGGCTGGAGCCCTAGGGGCATACCAGACCATATACTAAGAATGTGGTATAAGGATGTCGACTTGCAAAATAACAAGGCCTAACAGGTAAGTAACAGGCCCACGGGAGACGCGTGCAGTGTGTGAACACAGCCGCGGGTTCCCTATTGATTATAATGGTGCAAGTCGATTTTTAAACTTCTATGGTACTTCGAGGAAGACTACAAGCAAGCGACTTAAAGGTAAGTACTTCGAGGGCCAACACACACTTGGGCACCGAGTGCACGAGTTACCTCACCCAGGGAAGACGGGTGCATAGGTGTCTTTTGGTGTCGGGTCGCGTCGCTGTTTTCTATGGAGACCAAAGAAGACTTGCTGCTTGCGTCGACTTAAGAAGTGTCTGGTGGAATCCAAGCCTGGATTCAAGATGGAGAAGACCTGAAAATTGAAGGGACAGTGTTCAAAGTCACTTGCCAGTGACCGGTGGCCAGAAAGATGGATGACCACGGATGTCGGATGATTTCAGGTCGTCGATGGTGTTTTGACTCTTCACTCACGAGGTCCAGGAGAGATCGACGATGACCAGCAGCTGGATTCGGAGTGTCCCACGACGTCTGCGGCTGATGGCGGTGTCGGCAACCGGACTGGAGCCAACAAGCCTTGGCAACTGCAAGTCTTGGGTAGACTGAAGAAAGTCGATGGTGCAGACCAGCAAGGTCTGAGGGACTCACCCAGCAAGGGTAAGTGAGGGCAGGCCTGGAGCAACCAGGGGAGCCCTTTGAGTCGATAGAAAAGTCTTCGGGGGATCCACTAGCCAACGGGCAAGTGATCGCGAAGACGCCTCTTCTGGAAATGCTTCACAGGAGCCCACGGTCACTGGGACGGGGTAGGCCACTGATTTTTGGTGCAAGACCTGCTGGAGGCTTGGGCCACAAATGGTCCAATGCAAAAGTTCGTAGAACGTTGTTTAGGGTGTGCACTCGACAATAGTGCACGGTCCCCGGGTATTGCTGTTCCTCGTCACTCGTGGGGTCCACTCACCACAGCTTCGCTGGGGACTCACAATGGCCGTCGAGAAGTCATGAAATCCACTTCCAGGGCAGCAGGGACTTCGAACTCCGGCGGAAGCGGGAAAGTTTGCAACCGTTGATTAAGGTTTTTGGTGCCTGCCAAGCAGGGGAGTCACTCCTTGACTCCAAGAAAGATTCTTCTGTCTTCCAAAGGTAGTGGAACGTCGAAGGGCCAGGATTCTTCTTTGTAGAGCGTCGTCCAGGGTTATCTGAATTGCAATGGCAATGCTTGCTATCTTATAGTGAAGATAGGGGAGGGACTAGCTCTATGACCACTCCTCTAGGAGGGTCAGGGGAGGGGGTGGTTACACCCACTTCCCTTTGTCCAGTTTCGCGCCAGAGCAGGGACAGGTAGCCCCTGAACCGGTTTGAGCTGGCATATGCACAGATGAGCCTACTGCTCCCCCAGTGCAGGACTTCAAAGCACTCTAGGAGTACACCCACCCAGCTCCAATACACTAAATCCTGTCTGGAAGGTGGTGACACCTTCCTGTGACAGGATGCCTTTTGTTGGGCCTCCTCCACTGCGGGTTTCAGTCATCAGCAGGAGGGCAGGCCTGTGCTGGTGGCATCCATTTTGTGATGCCAGGGCTCTATAGGATTTCTGTCGTTTAGTACAGTGGGTACATGTCATCCCCTCTAGAAGGGTGGGATCATACTCCCACACCAGTTACTGGTGTGGGGGTATGATTCCAAGTTGTTTGACACCAAACATGACATGTTTTGATGCAGTCATTCCAAAGTTAGCATTTACCGCAAGGTTATAATGCATATGGTTTAACCGCATCCACAAACAGCTATAGAGAATAGACTCTGGTAGCTGCAGAGGGGTCCTGCTCATGCAGAGGCACCCCCCTCACATGGAAACCAAGCACCCTGCCCTCAGGATTGATAGGGCCTGCCATAGGGAGGTTTATATGTGTGTGTATGGTGAGATATAGGAACCTATACCTCAGTGAGGAGTGCTAACACTACCTCACACAGGCTGCAGTAGCAGGCCTGTGGTGTCAGATTGAGTCTGCTTCCCAGGGGTGGTATAATACATGCTGCAGCCCCTGGTAGGCCTGTGATGTGCCTATGCCCTAGGTACCTAAGGTACCATATACTAGGGGCTCACAAGGTACCACAGTATCCAATCACTAGTGCATCTAATATGCACACCAAGTTGTTTAGAGAGAACAGAGAGACTGGGCCCTGATTAGCAGGGACCCAGCCAGACTATAGCCAGAAACCAGTGTATACATCAGAAAAAAAGTGGGGGCAACATAAGTGCAGATCCTACTCTCCTACAGCTCTTCACTTGCAATGTCTAGTACCAGAACTAGACATCACAGGGGCCTATCTTCTCAGGCAGATATGCCATCCCATAACATATAATGCACTCTACCTTAGGGCACAAAGGCCTTCTTGTAGGGGTGACTTGCATATATTAAATGCCGAGACTTTGGCATGACACACAGGAGTGTGCCATGTCACGTTTTCAATCATGGTTTGGACCATGCCACCCAGCCTGCAATAGCAGTCTGTGTGAAATTTGCGTGTGGGTCCCTTAGGGTGGCTTAAGATCCGCTGCAGCCTTTAGGGACCCTCTTTAGTACCCATGCCCTAGGTACCAGGGGTACCATTTATCAGAGACTTACAGGGGTGCTAAAGTCCTTGGCCAATTGTAAAACAATCAGACATAACTTTGTTTTAAGAAAAGAACACTGGCACGGAGGTCTCGTTAGCAGACAACAGTGCACTGTCGGAGTCGAAAACAAACATCTAGTAGCTAAAAAGGGGGCAAAAAGTGTGTGTGTGTGTTGGGTGGCGGGGGTTATGACACAAAAATCCAGTTACCTACAACAAACAAACCTTGTATAGGAAATACTAGGTATAGTCCGTACTCCAAGATCCACATGGACCCACTAGCCAACACTGTGCAAACTTTCGGAATTAGCATCTCATACACTGACAACACAACTCTCCCTCTCCATGGACAACACTAGCACCCAAGAAAAGTTCATCGAGTGCACGTCAGAATTCGCCATCAGGACGAAGCCCAATTGCTGCAAACTCAACTCGGACAAGACCAAGGTAGTACTCTTCGGAAACAAACAGACTCATGGTCCACAGCCTGCTGGTCATCAGAACTTGGTCCCATTCCAACCCCTTCCAGCAAAACCTGGAATCGTGGTCATCAACAAACTAGTGAAGGCAGTCCAAGTCAAATCAATCACCCTCTCCTGCTTCCACACCCTCAAGATTCTCAAGAAAATCTTCAGTTGGCTTCCACGACACTTGCCAAATAATCACCCAAGCATTCATCACCAGCAAGCTAGACTACCGAAATGCACTCTACGGTGGAATTCCGACCTCACTCACCAAGTGGCTCTAGACCTTTCAGAATACAGCAGACTCACTCTTACCTTCCTCCACATCTACCCCCCACAACCACTACACAAACTAGGCTCCCTCAACCTGAACAAATGCATCAGCTTCCACACCTCCACCAGACACCTCTGCTCAGCAAACCTGCTCACTACTGTCCCCAGCTTGCAAAGTTTCCACACCAGTGGCTCACCTTCCTGTTCTTGGCTCCTAAAGCCTGGAAAGTACTGCTCCTTCACATTAAGGCAGCCAGCTGTGTATCAAAATTTAGAAAGAAACTGAAAGCTGGACACTGCATACAGCAAGCATGCACTTCATCTGATTTAGCGCCAGGATACCCCCTGAGTGAGATGAGCACTTTACATGCACACTTAACATAATATGTAAGATCTGTACTAACTGGTCATGTGAATTTATCGTTGCATTCTTAGCCAAATAATCACATTTGGAAACAGGCCAAAGCAAGAAAAGGGGCCTTCACTTTGTGGAATATTTACATTCTTAATGGACAATGAATGCCTAAATTAATCCTCCTATCTGACATTTCTTTTCAGAGTAAAATGTTTTACCTTTTCCTAACTCTTGCATAGGTCTGCAAAATTGTGATTTTGTGGCCATCCCAAGAAACGTATTACCACCGCTGCGTTTCAATATCCCAGCTGTCAGAATATGAATGCTCTCAGGAAACGTCACGTTTCTGATGAGGTGGTTGAACTCAAGTTTGAGAATTCTACGTAGATAGCCACAATTCTAGAAATTATGCTGATGGGTTAGCGTCTCATCCTTCAGGTACAACCATTTTCCAACAGCTGGATTCCCCTCTTGCTGATGGCTTAGTGGTTTCCTTGTTAAGTATTTAGATCCCCAAGATTTCTAATTTTTGCTTTTGTTGCTTTAGTGTTCAGAACTTTTAAGCACCGAGAATGAAAACTCTTCCTCCAAATAACTATTTCATGATTAATTGGATTTCAATCAGTGATTGTGCTTTGGGCAAGATCACACATTTACACAAATTCCTTAATGATTAGTCCTACATTGAGAGGTGTTTCCTTGGTGTCTTGGTAAAGAAAGGATCAGTGGATTTCTTTTTGTTCAGCTCTCCCACCTTCTTAGTGCAGAGGGATCCCCCGCAGGGCAGTAAGGTGACCTCATACAGACAAGTACTGCTGAGTTACACAGAATCTTTTTCAGAGGAAAAGCAAATGCCAATCAACCTCCGTAGTCACAACCCCGGGTGCTTGTGTTAGGCTTTACTACTGCCCTGCCATGCATTATCTTTCTGAATGAACCTGTGGTCAATATGCAACCACTATCAGCGAGAAACTAATTCCATGGGATGGTGGACACTTACATACCAACTGTTTTCCTGGTACTAAACAGACATGTCACTGCTCAAAGAATTAAATTCTCTGCAATGTAAATTATGCTAGGTGTGTGGATCGGATTGCCTGAATTGATAATGCACAGCAAACCTAAACCCACATCTAAACAGTAATGCTCCAGGTATATACATGGTTGGCTCAAGTATAGCCTCATAAAAGTAGATGAATGTAAATCACAAACTTTTGGGATAAAAATGTACTCAACTAGCCAGAGGCGTTCAATCATAGCGATGCTTTCTTTTCTTTCATCGAAGATGTTTGACATTTAAGGGCCACTAGCATGTATAGGATGTCTGCCACCTTACAACATGCACTTACTAATCATATGATACTTAGCAATTGATTGCTTGAGCTAATATGGCTTTTGCAAAACCCCAATACTGCTGGTCAAAGCTGATGTCTTACTAGAGGCACCGGTGCTGTGGCGAAATGAAAGGGTAAGGCGGTTAAATCAGTAGCTTCATTTTACTTCCCACTACCAACTGGGTATACAATGGGGGAGCTTATTTACAGATTCTGCCACACCAGTAAAATCATAGTGGAAAGTCTTCAAACAATGCCTGTGGGATGCCCTGTAGCATATTGTATCCCACTGATAGACTGTCCTCAGTGAGTACTACATCTACCCAACATCAACACTTCCTTCTATGTAGGATTTTAGTATTTGAATTGTAATTACATTCAATATATGCCTGCCTAGCATATCAGAGGAACTCATTTAATACTTCCCGAGTCCAAGATTAGTACACTAGCATCATGAGCTGCATTCAGGGCACAGGAACTCTGCCCCTCAGCCCCACCCATCCCAATGAACTACCCTGCACTAATGCATTGCATTTTTCCAGTGAAGCCCTGCTCTTAGTACTGATTTATCAGCAAATATTTCTATAAAGCATCTCTCGACAGCTGATCATATTTGCACCTAATTCTTCAGTGGCAAAGTTGACTTTCTATAAGAAACTTGATTCCCAGTCCTGAGGCGGAAGCCGGGAGCTGGCGGTACGCTAAGATTGTTTTTAAAAATTGTGTGTGTTTCACTAGCTGTATTCTGTTCACTTTTAAAACCACAAAGCCTACCTGAACTCTTTTAGGGCGGAAATCCACTGCCCACATACCACTCAGTCGATTGATCGCTGCAGCGGTAATTGTTTGTTTAGCGGCCGCCATCGCCGGCGTGCTCGCTGACCACGCCCCCTCGAGGCCACACCCCCCTCTTCACCTATTATCATGTGCATGGGCAGGAAGCGCAGCGGACGAGCGCAGCGGGAGCGCCTAAGGCAAGCCCGTCTGCGCCCGTCCGCGCCCCGGCAGTGCACAGGGCCAGGACCCCTGATGATTCTACACTGCATGGGACCATTCCCCCTATCACATACAACTCAGACGAACTGAGAGCTTTTAATCACAACCTTTTATGTAATGGCGCCCACTGGAATGTCTTAGACTCCTCCTCACGAACCTGTCCAAATTGCTTCTTTAAATTTAGCCCCCTTAATCCCTCCTTCCCCCAGCTTAACACAGCGGATGACCCACCTATTCAGGCTGCCCTTATCAATGCACGCTCCCTATCAAAGCACTCAGAGGAAGTTTATGAATTCGTTATTGATAAGAACCTTGACATCCTATTCATCACGGAGACGTGGTTGAATGAGAGCTGCGCCCCAGTAGTTGAGCTGGCTGTCCCCAGAGGGTTTAAGATCACCAGACAGGACCGTAATAAAGGCAGGGGAGGAGGCTTAGCCGTGATCTACAAAGAGAAATGGACTCTGAGGATAGAATGCACAGGAAGGATTGAGGATGGAGAAGCTATGGAATTCTCCCTAGCACTATCCCCCCAATTTACTCTGGGGGGAATATTGATCTATCGCCCTCCGGGTCCTCTAGGCAATTTTATCAAATCCCTGGAGGAGATCGCCATCCAACGTGCACTCAGATTCCCACACTTCCTAATGCTGGGAGATTTTAACCTACATATGGACACAAGCTTTGCCCCTGGAGTTAAAGAGCTGAAAGAAATCGAATAGTTTCTTACCTGTCGGTGTAGTTTTGCAGCTTGAAGATCTTTCTGGATTCACTATGCTGTGCATTATTCCGCGATCTTGTGGTTGGGTCCGGATTCGTAGTCTTTTCTTTGTTTTTTTTTTTTTTTTTGTAGCCCAGGTGGGCGTCGACGTACACCATTTGGTGCACCTCCCGTGACGTCGTCGTGCTTCCTGCGGAAGTCCCACCTTTGGGGCGCCATCTTCGGGTTCTTTTTTCCTTTCCTCTTTTTTTTTTTTTTTTTTTAACCCTAGGCGATTGATTAATCCTTCTTGTCCCTTTATCTGTATGTTTGTATTTCTTTGATCTTTTCCATTTTCCCCCCTCTTCCTCCAGCCTCATCTTCCTGGCGGAGGTGGGTGGGTTCGCTAGTGAATCCAGAAAGATCTTCAAGCTGCAAAACTACACCGACAGGTAAGAAACTATTCGTTTTGCAGCGTGAATCTTTCTGGATTCACTATGCTGTGCATCGACTTTGTAGCGGTTTTCCTAGTTCTGTGGCGGCTGGGTGGTAGATGAGCGTTGGTCGTTGAAAATGTGCTGAAGCACCTTCTGTCCAACCTGTGCTTCCTTGTTCATCTGAATGTCCACGCAGTAGTGTTTCGTGAACGTGTGCACAGATGCCCAAGTTGCCGCGAGGCATATGTCCTGGATGGGCGTGTTCGCCAGGAAGGCCACGGTGGCCCCTTTCTTCCTTGTGGAGTGAGCCTGCGGCCCCTCCGCTAGCTCCTGTCCAGCCTGTTTGTGGCAGAATTGAATAGTGAGGGCAATCCACCTTGCGATGGTGCCCTTAGTCACTGGTCTACCCATGAAGCTAGTAGCAAAGGACACAAACAGCTGTTTCGACTTCCTGAGTTCTTTGGTTCTCTCAATGTAGTGCATCACCGCTCTTCTGGCATCGAGGGTGTGCAGTGCCTTTTCTGCGTTTGTAGTCGGGTTTTGGAAGAAACTTGGTATCTGGATAGTCTGATTTATGTGGAACGCCGACACTACCTTGGGCATGAAGTGTGGGTCTGTTCTCAGGACTATTCTATCTTTGTGAATCTGAATGTAGGGTTCCTGCAGCGTTAGTGCTTGAAGCTCGCTCACCCTGCGTAGTGAGGTTATGGCCACCAGAAAGGCTGTTTTCATAGTCAACATCTGCAGTGTGGCCTTATGAATGGGTTCAAACGGTGCCTTCATGAGCTCCGTCAGGACCACATTAAGATTCCATGCCGGCGGCAGCAACCTTTTCGGGGGGGCCATCCTTTTGGCTCCTTCCATGAATCTCCTCACCACCTGCGAGCTGAAGAAACTTCCACCTTTTTCACCTCTGGTGTAGGCCACGATGGCCGCTAGGTGTACCCTCAGTGAGCTCGAGCAGAGGTTACTCTTTAGAAGGTGTGTGAGGTACCTCAGTACTGTTGAGTCTCTTGTCATTCTGTTTTGCAGGCCCTTTTTCCCGCACCACACAGTGAACCTCTTCCATTTTGCGCTGTAGCATTTTCGTGTAGTTGGTTTCCTCGCCTCCCGCAGCACTCGCATCGTGCTCGGCGGCAATCTTAAGTGTGCGAACTCTAGGTCTTCAGGAGCCATGCCGCCAGGTTGAGGGTTTCTGGCTCTGGGTGCAGGACCTCTCCGTTTTGCATTGAGAGCAGGTCCTTCCTCCTCTCGAACCTGTATGGGTCGCCTTGTGCCATTTCCTGAATTTGTGAGAACCATGTCTGCCTCGCCCACTGCGGAGCCACCAGGATCAGGGTCATGTTGCTGGTTCTGCACTTGTCGAGCACTCTGTACAACAGGGGTATCGGTGGAAAGGCGTAGGCAAATGTCCTCGACCAGCTTATCCATAGGGCATTTCCCTTGGATTGCTGATCTGGTTGCCTGGACGCGAAGCTTTGGCATTTTGCATTGTGGCGTGTTGCAAAAAGGTCTACTGTGGGAGTCCCCCATCTCCGGAAGAGCTTCTCCGTTTCCTGCCCATTGAGCTCCCACTCGTGTGATGCTGAGGTCTGCCTGCTTAGCCAGTCTGCCTCTACATTGTCCTTCCCCGGTAGGTGAATTGCCAGTAGATCTATCCTGAGAGGTATGGCCCATCTCCAAATCTCCTGAGCTAGGGATGAGAGCGGGAACGACTGTGTCCCCCCTTGTTTGTTGATGTAGAACATCGCCGTGGTGTTGTCTGTTTGGACCAACACCCTCTTGTTGAACAGGTGCCTCTGGAATGCCTTCAGGGCTAGCAGGATTGTTTTCAACTCGAGGTAGTTGATATGGCGGACCGCATCTGCTGGGGCCCATAGACCCCTCACTCTGAGGTTGTCCATGTGCGCTCCCCATCCCTTCTGCGATGCGTCCGTGGTAATGGTCACTGTTGGGATTGGTGGTGTCAGGCTTCTCCCTGCTGTTATGTTGTCTCTGTTCCACCAAGTTATCTCCTCCTGCACTGCGTGCGTAACAACCACTAGATCCTCCCAACTTCCGTTTGCTTGTGACCATTGTTGTTGTAGCCATTCCTGGAATGGTCTCATGTGCAGGCGTACATTCGGCACCAGCTGGATACAGGACGCCATCATCCCCATCATCTTGCTCACAGCCCTCACTGTCAGAGCTCGCCCCTTCTGGTAGAGCTTCGCCTCCTTCAGTAGAGCCTCTGTCCTCCTCTCGCTGGGCACTACTGTACTGTTGCGGGAGTTGATCTTTGCCCCCAGGAAAATCTTCACCTGCTCCGGTTCCATCGATGATTTTCCCCAGTGGATCGAGAATCCCAGATTTGTGAGGGTGTCTGTTACGCGTTTTGCGTGCCTCTCGCACTTTCCGCGTGAGTTTGCCTTGACCAGCCAGTCGTCCAAGTAGGGGTAGACATGTATTCCCTGCCTTCGTAGGTGCGCCGCTACCGCCGACAGGCATTTTGTAAAGACCCTTGGTGCTGATTTTAATCCGAAGGCCAGGGTCGTGAACTGGTAGTGTTCTTGTTCGATGTTGAATCTTAGAAGGCCCTTGTGCCTTCTGTTTATTGGGATGTGAAGATAGGCATCCTTGAGGTCCACGGTGACCATGAAGTCCCCTTTTCTTATCTGTGGCAGAACCTCCTGCAGTGAAGTCATTTTGAACCTTTGCGTTCTGATGAACTTGTTTAGGTAACGGAGGTCTAGTATGGGTCTGAGGTCTCCGTCTACCTTCGGAACCACGAAGTAGTTTGAGTAGACCCCTTTGTTGCGTTCTCTGAACGGCACTGTCTCTATGGCTCCCTTTTGCAGGAGTTTCCGCGTTTCTTCTCTGAGTATTGCTAGTTCTTGGGCCGATCTCAGTCTTCCCCTTGGTTTCCTGTTTGGAGGTCTTTTCTCCAAATCTACGCAGTACCCGTACTGCACAACGTTCCGTATCCACTTGTCTGTGGTTATACGCCGCCACTCCTGAAGGTAGAACCTCAGTCTCCCGCCTACTGGTGTCGTATGCTCGTAGGCTCTTGAATTGTCTCTTCCCCCTGATGACACTTTTCTGCGCCTCACCCTTGGGGTCCTGACGAGGGTAGGCGTCCTCTTGCGTGCTGAGTCACTTCGTCGAGGGCTGTTCGCCCCCTCTCCTCCTTTGGCCACGTCCGTTCCCTCTCCCGCGAAAGGACTGGCCCCGAGGTTGATATTGCCAGTTTTGCTTCTGCTGACCTTGAGCGTGACCTTCACCCTGCTGACTTTGTTGGAACGCCTGGTGCGACGTCCCCTGCTGGCTTCCTCCCCTACCGTAGGGTCTTCTCGAGGGATTTCCTCGCCTCATTCCCCTCAGCTGTAGGGCCCCCATGGACCTCGCCGTCTCGTTTTCTTTTTTCAGCTGGGTGAGCTTGTCGTCCACTGTTGCTCCGAACAGTGTCTCTCCATTGAAGGGGGTGCCAAGGATGTTGTTCTGCACTTCCGGTTTGAATCCCGAGATTCTTAGCCATGCATGCCTCCTCTCTGTGACCCCTATGGCCATGAGTCTTGCTGAAGTCTCTGCCCCATCCAACGCCGTCTTTATACAGGAGTTGGCGATGTTTTTGCCTTCATCTATCAGGTGAGAGGCTCTCTGCCGGTATTCTTCGGGGAGGTGCTTTACTAACTCCCCCATCTCATCCCAGTGCTGGTATTGGTGTCTATTGAGGAGTGCATTTGAATTCGCCATGCGCCAGTGCATTGCGGCGTTCCTCTCGACCTTTCTTCCTGTGAGGTCAATCCTCCTGCTCTCCTTATCCGGGGGTGGGCCCGAAGTTGCTGGTACGTTGGCCCTTCTCCTGGCCGTGGAGGCTATGATGGAGTCCGCGGTCACGCTACCCTTGATGTAAGGGGGGTCCAGGGAGGAGTGCTTATATTTCTTCTCTGTCCTGGGCGTGATCGACCGGCAGGTCGCAGGTTCCTTGAAGGCTTCTCTCCCCTGATTCATCACGCTTTGTAGCATGGGGAGGAACTGGCTCCTTGTCTGGATGGGGAGCAGTGTCTCGACGAGAAAATCGGCTTTCGGTTTCTCCTCGTCGAGTTTGACGCCGAAGGCCATTGCTGCGCTCCTGACCACCATATTGTAGACCCCGATGTCGTCGGGTGGCGAAGGCCTCGAAGGGTACGTGTCCACGGGCTCCTCCGGGTTTTCGGTGTCGAGATCGTGCCATTCGACGTCGTTGCTGGTCGATGCCGCCGATTCGTAGAACGACCGTTGGTCTTCTTCCTCGGCTTCTCCCTCATAATAGGGCTCTTCTTCCTCTTCGAGTTCTCTTGTCAGCCCTTCGGCGTCGAACTCGTCTTCGACCTCACCGACGTCCGCTGATGAAACCGTTGGAATCTTGAATTCCTTCATCTTGGCGTCGAACTCCTTCTTTCTTTGAAGGATGTTCTCCATTTCGGCCTCGAGCCGCCTCTTCTTTTTCTCCATCTCGGAGATGCTTTCGGCGTCGACCGCGGGTCTTTTCGATGAAACTTGCGTCGACGTCGAACGTTCTTTCTGCGTCGATCGGCCCGTTTCATGGGATGCTTTTGACGACCCTTGCCTTTCGGCGTCTTTCGGCACCAGGGAGTCCTTATCTAAGGATCCGCTCGGCCTCTTGTCCGTGGTTCCCCCTTTGGACGTCGAAGTTTTCGGCGTCGGGGCTCCCTTCGTGGACTTTGACTCAGATTTTCTCGAGTCACCCTCGTGTTGTCGAGGTACTTTCTGTTTTGCGCTCGACGATTCTCTTACCTAGTCTTCTTTTTTCTTGTCGGTCTCTACGACCGTGAAGTTTTCGGCTGTCTCGGCGTCGTTGTCCTCGTCGTCTGAGGAGAGGCCCAGAGCGTAGAGTGTCGGGGGCTTCCCCTTGCCATCCATGCTGGCGTTGGCCCTTCTCTGCTGCTCTCTCACCCTGAGTGTCTTCGGCGCGAAGGCTGAGCAGGCGTTGCAGTCGATACTCTGGTGATCGACCGGTAGGCAGAGGTTGCAGACCGGATGCTGGTCTTTCTGCGCGAACTTGTGGTGGCAGTTTGGGCAGAACTTGAATGGCGTCTTGTCCATTGCGCTCAGGGTCTCTGAGCGTGCATTCTCCAAGGCCGTCGAAGAAAAAGGGCGCTGGTCCTCCTTTCTTCGCGCTCCTGCTGAAATCTTTTCCTTTCCTGATATCTTCTAGTGTTTCTATCGACGAAACTCGCTTTTCTTCCTTCTTCCTTCGAGTGTAATTCTGGAGCTTCCCGATGACGATCCAGACCCAACGGCGGAAAAAAGAATCTGAAGATGGCGCCCCAAAGGTGGGACTTCCGCAGGAAGCACGACGACGTCACGGGAGGTGCACCAAATGGTGTACGTCGACGCCCACCTGGGCTACAAAAAAAAAAAAAAAAAAAAAAAAAAAAAAGAAAAGACTACGAATCCGGACCCAACCACAAGATCGCGGAATAATGCACAGCATAGTGAATCCAGAAAGATTCACGCTGCAAAACTGTAGTTTGGCTCAGATGGCTCAACAGGTGCAATCTGCCACTCATGAAGGGGGTCATTGTTTAGATTTGGTATACTCTAACTTTAACATCTCTGCTGATCCACCCTACCCCATTACATGGTCAGACCACTTTCCTGTTCACTTCTCCTGGTTCATAAACAACATCCGTGTGTCATCCACACCCAAGCCTGGGGAACACCCTAGAAGAATTAATATTCCGGATCTAGTGGAGGCCCTCACCCACTCCACCCCAATGGAAGCACAAAATTTGGATGAAGCTGTAGACAACTTCTCATCCTGGATAGACTCCTCCATTAGGTCATTACCAAAAAGCAAAGGAAAAAACAACCATAGGATCACCCCCACGTCCTCCTGGTATACTGAACAATTAAAAATCTTAAAAATAGGATGTAAGGCGTTAGAGCGAATATGGAGAAAGAACTATTGTCCTACTGCTAAATCGGAACACCGTGCAGCCCAAAAAAGTTACTACGCAGCGATTAACACAGCTAAAGGGGAATTCTACGCGTCTAGAATTCAAAAAGCTAAAAACAACAGTCGAGAAATTTTCTCCATAGTTAAAAGCTTTACTGCCCCGGTAGCAGAGAAGACTTCAGTTCCGCCCTCCACAGACTGGTGTGAGCAACTATCCACTTTTTTCATCGAGAAAATTCAAAAAATTCAAGACAGTCTGAATATCCCTGACCAGCCACTTGCCCCGCAATTTGATCTAGCCTTAATTTACCAACCACCTCCTCCTTCACTTTCCCAAGTAACTAAGGCTAAAGCAGAGATGACCAAATTTACTCAGGTCGAAAATATAGATGTTATGACCATATTAAAAACTCTGAAGTCAGGGTCACCTATAGATCCTTGTCCTGCGAGGGTCCTAAATGGAGAAGCCGAAGTAATTACCCCTATGGTCACTGCCCTGGTCAATGAATCCCTAACTTCAGGAATTTTGCCCTCCAAGTGGAAACAAGCCAAACTTCTCCCTCTGATAAAAAAACCCTCCGCAGATCCATCGATCACCTCCAACTATAGGCCTATATCCCTCCTGCCAGCCCTTGCTAAAGTTTGCGAGAAGGCTGCATTCTGGCAACTTGAGAGATTCGTGGAAACTTCTGAGGCTCTACATCCGGCCCAATCAGGCTTCCGCACCTCTTTCAGTACTGAAACTGCATTGGTGGAGATGGCAGAGGCCATCAGGGAATGCCTTGACGGAGGCGGCAGAGCGGCCCTTATTCTTCTGGACCTCTCTGCCGCAGTGCCCCACCTCAAGCTTCTATCTAGGCTGGAGGACATTAGCATCTCGGGCACGGCATTGAAATGGATCAGGTCTTTCCTATCTGACCGGACCCAACAGATTTGGTTACCTCCCTATCACTCCTCTAATCGAAGGGTAGAAACTGGAGTACCCCAAGGGTCGACCTTAAGTCCCCTTTTATTTAACATTTATTTAACTCCTTTGATCCGGCTGGCAGAGAACTGGGGTGCTAAGATTATGGCTTACGCCGACGACACCCAGCTTCTCTTCACCTGGAAAAAGGAGAACTTGTGCACCTCTGGAGTACGCCAATGTCTATCCTCTGTATTTGCCTGGCTAGCTAGAGCTTGCCTCCAATGCAACGAGGATAAAACAGAAATACTGCTCTACGGCCAATTTCCCACTGACTTTAAGGAGTCTATTTGGCCCAGTGAATCAACATGTCCAACGGGAGAGAGTGGGATAGCCAAGAACCTGGGTATCTGGTTTGGAGCAGACTTATGTTTTCGCGACCAGATCTCGCGATTGGCGGGGACGTGTTTTGGAACCCTGACCACTCTTCGCAAATTCTTTCCCCTTCTTCCTCAAATGGCCAAAGAAACGGTAGCCAGAGGTCTGGTGCTCTCCCGTCTGGACTACTCAAACGCCCTTTATATAGGGGCACCTGACTACCTGATCAGAAAGCTACAGGTAGTCCAGAATGCAACGGTGAGACTCATTTTTAACATCTCAAGGAGACTCAGCGTTTGCAAACAGTTGAAGGAGCTTCACTGGCTTCCTGTGGCCCAAAGAGTGCGCTTTAAAACTTTGGTCCTCGTTTATAAAGCCCTCAATGGACCGTGCCCTTCCTATCTAGCCAAAAGATTCACTCTCTACCTCCCGACCCGTCAGCTGCGATCTACCTCCAGAAAGCAGGTGGTCGTCCCCAGATTTAAAAGAGTTCGCCTGGGTGGACAATCTCTGACGGTAAAGGGAGCTCAAATGTGGAACGCTCTGCCAGACGCTCTCAGACACTCTCCCAATCTGATCAATTTTAAAAAACTGCTTAAAACTCACCTCTTTCAAATCCATGAATAGCGGACTCCTTTTACCACTCTGATTCAGTTTCGTCCCCGCGCCAGGACAGTCTTGACTATCGGAGCGCGTTATAAATCCACATATAACGTAACATATAACATATAAGTTTAGTATACTTTCAACAGGGCTAAGATGCATCTTGGGAAAATAACTCTAACAAACATAAGTTCATTAGTATTACCCATTTAAACTATCTTCTGTCGATTGCATTAACTAGCAACTAATTATGAAGGATACTCGTTGTACAACAAGCTGGTGTCATGGATTCCCGTTGGACTACCACATCCCAAAGGAACCACTGCACCGTTAAGTTCTGTATTGGCTGTAGGGTCAGGGGCAGTCTGCCCTAAACCTATAAACAAAGACACAGAAGGTACAGGTTAAAACACAGAAGACCATACTTTGACGCCATATTAAAACACACAATCATCAAACCAGTGAAGGAATATGTCTCTTGTGTTTTTAAGGCATTTCTTCCTTTGACCTTGAAGTGACCACTGAATTGTACACTTAAAATTCTAATGTTTGTTAACATGCTTGTTTAACCCTTGAGATTATGTGCCTCTTTAACCTGTGAGTGAAAACAGTACATAAAAGCAAAGGCCACAAAATAGGGATGATCTAAAAAGTTGTAAAACTTCACATAAGGAGACAAGTAAAAACAGAGGAGATCCAAATTATTTTTTCTTTTTAACAGCGGTCTGTGAATTCAGTTAACTAAACAGGTTATTAGGTATGAAGTATTTGTTTGTCATCCTAAACCAGAATGGGAGGGCACAGGACATAGAAGTAGGAATAATGGGGCAGGTTCATAACTGTTCACATACTGAAAGCTCGGCTGATACACAGAGTGCTACATCTGCTGATCCTACACACTCATACTAACTTCTAGTCTACTAGATTACATTCTGCATCACATTCTTTGTCAGTTGAGTGTCGGCCACATACCTTTCACGCTGTGTTTGCCCTTGGGTAATTTTGTTATATTGGCAGCGCCTTTCAATTCATGCCTAAAGATAAAGTAAAATACACACTTTTAATCAGTATAAATGTACTTTCAAGTAGTAGCTTTAATGAAGTTGCTTACCTTCAGTTACGCCCTCTCTTGCATACTCTAACCACAGATTCCTCACCTTGTGACTACCCCAGGTGTCAGACTGGATATGGAGATTGTTCTCAACACTGCTCCTGCATGGCAGCATGTGGTGTCATATAAACAGCAAATAAGCACCACCGCTGTACACTGATGTCAATTTCTTTCTTGACTCAGTCCACGGCTTGGGACCAAAGTCCAATAATTGAACAGTTAAGACAGTTTGCAGATCTCTAGATTTGGACCAATTTATCAATAGAAAAAAAGAGCGGGGAAGTGGGAGAGTGGTGAGGCATCCACTTATAGAGTATCTACCAGAAAGAGCATTACAGCAGGTAAGTAAATTGTTGTACTTATAACCACAGATTCCTAACCTTGTGAATAGATACCAAATCAGTACCGCCCAATGTGGTGGGGTTTGTGGAATGACTTGAACCAAAAAGTCCTGCAAGACCGAACGGGTAAAGTGTCCCTCACAAAACATCTGGCAATCAAGACAGTAGTACTTCATGAATATATGGACTGAGACCCACGTTGTAGTCTAACAGATGCCCGGGGCATCTACTTCACATGCCAATGTAGTGGTAGCAGCCTCTGCTCTGGTTAAATGAGCCCTCAGACTTTCCAGTGGGTGCTTTTTGGACAATGCATAGCAGAGTTAATACAGAGGACCATCCACCATCCACAAGAGCTGACAACCATGGCCCTTGGTACGATTGATGTAAAATCTCAAAGTTCTTCTGAGGTCCTAACAATGGAGATTCCCAGTTTTCAAGAGGTGAGGCAGAGGAGTCCTGACTTTTGCCAGAAATGCTATTCTTGTCCACAACACAAGTTTGTCCAGGAATAAGGTGCTGTGTGGAGGTTGCACGGATCGAACTTGAAGATCACTCATGCAACGGGCTTAAGATATTGCAATGAGAAAGACTGTTAAGAGACAGGAGACACAAAACAGTTGAGCATAGGCAGGGGGTACACAAGGAATGTGAGAATTAAGATCCCACTACAACATCATAAAAGGTTTTGGGTGTAGAAGAAAAACCATCACAACATCCGGCAATTTTGCTTGTAATGGATCTGCATGGTGGGAACTATACCGGGCTTATCCAAGCACTTCGCATAAACAGATTTTGTAGATGGATGCCTGGCCGCTAGAATGACATCCACGACTTCAGGAGGAAGATCAAAAGGAGTCAGAGGTGTAGGTTGCAGAGGCCCGGGTGCATGATCCTGCCCTGCTGCAGCAAAAGAAGACCCTCCCAAAGCAGCAGCCTGATTGGAGGACAGATGCTCATGCCCATAAGTTCCGGGTCCACTCTCCTGACTCAATGTGGAGCCACTTAGATGACTTGAGCCCAGTCATTCCTGAACTTCTTCAGAAAGTGAGGCGGGAGAGGTGGGAAGGCATACAGGAATTCCAAGCTCCAAACTAGGCAGAATGTGTCAGAGAGAGAGCCTTCCTAGGAACCCAGCATGCAAAGATGTTGACCTTGCTCATTCTTTGCTGTGTCAGAGACTCAGCATTGTTCTCGTTTATGGAAGACACCGGTGCCACATCAGGGTAGAACTGCCATTTGAGATCCGCTAGGCGTCGCTGGCTGAGTTCATCCGCCCTGACGATCAACGATCCTGCCAGGTGGTTCATGCCCACGGAAATGCAGTGACGGCTCAACCAGTTCCAGTGGCGCAGAGCCTGCACCTTGCCCTGCTTGTTGCAGGACATTGTCACAGGAGCGGGTCGCTTGCGCCTTTCTTTGGTGTTCATCGATGCAGAACTTGGCTTTGCGCTCCTGGATAGTTTTGGGGTTCATCCGGGCAGTCGCCGCAGACCTTGGTGTTGTGCGACAACCCTAGACACCAGTTATAGCTCATAGGGGTATGTCAGACATCTATTTGTAATAGTCCCTACAAGGCTTAAACCCTGTAGCCTCAGTGAGAATAAAAGCTTTCACAGAGACGAGGTAAAACGTTGGGAGCGAGACTGAGGGCCGTGTTTGAAGAGTAGAAAGGAGCTGAGGTCAGTACGCAGGCGCGGCAGTTATATGTTGCTCTAATGTCACTTTTGTGGAGGGTCAAAGTATATTTAGAGCTGCACTATACCACTTGCTGCCATGCGGAAGCACTACTGAGAAAAATCTCTAGATCCACTGGGGCAACTGGGGGTAATAAGGTGAGGAATGTGCGGTTGGAAGTATCCATCAGAAAAACATAATATAAAAGAGTCTGATCATTTTCATCAAGACCTGCTGGTGTGGTTCTCTTCTACTATTTTATTTCTTCAATCTATAAATCTTCAAAAGGCCATTGATGCTACTTTCACCCAGGTGAAATGCAATTCCACATTCTACTAGAAACTCAGACTTGGTGCCTCATGTTATGGCAATTTGCTGAAGACAATTGAGTGCTCTTCAACCAACCCCAGAGATGACCGAGTCCCCTCAAGGTGAATAAGCGAGTATGTGTTTATGTATGATAAAGCTGAAGTTACACAAGGTGAATTCCCCAGTTGGCTCTCACCATCACATGAACTAGCCTGGGTATTAACTCAATCTCTCACTACGAGTTACAAATCACAATTTGTCCAATAATGGGATGGTTATGAGCCAAATTGGGATTCAAAGTTGGGAGATAAATCTACGACTCATGGCTTTTACCAGGATAAATTCCACTTGCTAAAAGCAAGTGCAATTTTTCCTGTGAAAAGCAGATGGAATGTAGAAAAATGAGCAGAAAATCTAGTAACAGTACAGATTAAGCAGTCCTGGCACAATAACTTATGCTAATGCAGTTATACATTACCCTTTGGTATCGGAAACTTCAGGTGCTATATTTCCATATCATAAGGGCAGAGAAAACCGTAATGAATGCCTTAATCTACACAATAAAAGCCATGACAAATATGTACTCAGATCACGAAATGGTGAGCTTACTTCTTTAGCATCACTGAAGGCCATGAGACTCATGTACTTCCCTTAAACTGGTTTTGCGCAGCACAAAGTGCTTAGAAATGTGTCGTAAATTATTGCAGTGCTCTATACATACACACACACACCTCTTAATTTACTGTTAATACCAGTGATAGTAAGGGAGGTTCAGAGAAGCAAGTCAATTCTGTTTCTTGAACTTATTGCTCTGAAATGCAGATCCTATGTTTAAGCCGTAAGAGTTCCCTCCGTTGCCAAACCTAAAAGTGAAGATGCCCTACTAATCTTAACTTACCATTGACAGTGCAAGAATAACCCAGCTCTCCCTTTTCTTTTGAATAGTTTGCAATAGCAAGCTGTCATTTAGCTTAAATAGAGCCTTTTTATGTATGCATGAATGTAAGTAAAGATATTTGTATAAAAGGAACCCTAGATCAGAAGCAATGAAATACTGAACAGGCAAGCGTCTAAGGGTAAGGTTTAAGGTTGTTTAATGTGAGGAATCTAACAGATCAGAAGCTATTGTGTGGGGAGACAGTGTTCCTTGAAAAGTCACGCATAAACCTATGTAGGCTTTGTTTGGGGTGTCTTGAATTATATCAAATGCTGAAAAAACCGCAGTGCATTCTATACAAGTGGACATCCTCGCAGCACACAATCCTAGAAATATCAAGTTACTTACATGTTTCCCAGTGCAACCTCTCCTAGTAACAGCAAACCAATAGGGTTGCTGGGAAGGGTGTGGCAGTAATTTGCACTTTTGGAAACCATGTCAGCAAAATAGATGCCTTTGCCAAACATGTAACCAGTCTGGAAAAAAAATCAAATGAAAAAATGTTAACAGTTCAACAGTAGCAGAGACACACAAATAGCCAAATGTATATAAATGAATGCCAGGAGATTATGCACTGAATTATATATATTTCGTTGTTGAATTACCTGCCCAACATAAATGTTAACTAGACGTGAGACCAACATGCATTTGCTTAGTATTCCCCCTCTTAAAATACAATTGTACAGATCAAGACAAAGTTACCCTTTAACCTTTTTAAAGGGTGTAATTAGATTTTCTCAGAAATTTCGAAATTGGCCCAACACATTCCAAAGGGGAGATAAAAAAAACTTGAGAGAGAGAGAATAACACGTTAGTTACCTTTGGTAAAGCCTTTACTGGTAGAGACTATCTTAACCACAGATTATTCTTGTGACGACCCCCAGGCCTCAGACTGGATCTGGAGATCTTTCAACAGCAATTCTCTTGGGTGTCAGTTGGTGGTGTTGTGCAGCTTCACGGTGGATCCTTCCCGCCCTGGAAGTGACCGCAGGTTCACTAGAGCTGTTCTACCCTTATGCGCTGACATCTGTTTCTTTCTGAATTCTGTCTGTGCCGCGGAGCCCACAGAAATCATAAGTTGGCAGTTTGCAGTTCTCTAGATTGGGATCTTACTAATGTACTGTATGAATCCATTCCACAGAACGGGAAGTTGTGACTTCACCACATTAATGGAAAAACCCAACAATTTCAACAGGTCATCAGTTTTCTGAGGTTTACAACTGTTTAAGGCCTGCCTTCAGTAGCCTGTTTTCAAGGTGGGGTGGGTGGGTGGCTGGTATTCCCAACCTCCGCAGATGGGCTTTAACCACCACCATCACTGTCGAGAACACCAGGGGGGCACTGGTATGGCGAAAGGCGAGCACGGTGAACTGAAAGTGCTCCTGGTCTACCTGAAACCTCGAGCAATGCCTGTGGGATTGCAGGATGGGGATGAAAATCCAATGCCACCATCCAAGCGCCTGATTCCTTAGCAGACAGAACTTGGGCCAGGTTGAGCATTTTAAACTTTTCTTTCGGAAGAAAAAAGTTCAGAGGGTGAAGACAGAGGATGGGACAAATGCCTCAGTCCTTCTTTGGCACCAGGAAGTAATGAGAGTAACAGTCATCCCGAACTCTGATGCTGGCCCTCTCTTAATGGCTCCCCTGGCCAAGAGAGCCTGAACTTCTCAGAATATGGACAAGTCCTCTGGAAGGTGTTGTGGTTGGCATATCTAAGGGGTGAAATAGGAAGAGGGTAACCATGTTCCACAATTTGGAGTAATCACTGGTCGGATGTGATGCTCCTCCGCCCGGGAGGTGAAAGGTGATGAGGCATGAGGCGTCCCACTGGGCGATCATGCTTTGCAGACGATGACCTAAAGGGGCTTTGCGGCAGGTGTGTGTGTTGGGGAGTGATGCTGGTGTCTGGGTAGATCGTTGCCCCTGGGGGCATGGATGCTAACAGCCTGCTCCAATGCTTCTATCGCAAAAGGACAGAGGGGACTGTTGTTGCAGGGCACATTCTGGCACCTTCTATGTTGGTATCCCGTCTCAAAGCCTCGAAAGAGGCAAAGTCACTGGAGAAACTGCCGAAACTGCGGAGCTAGGCCTAGAAATAAAGCAGTGGCCTTGCTCTCTTTAATCTTACCAAGGCAGAGTCCGTCTTCGCTCCAAAGAGCCTACAGCCATCAAAGGGCACGGCCATTAAGGTTTTCTGGTTGTCAGTGGAGAAGCCAGTGGAGCGAGGTGGTCGGAAACGTATCTGGGTTAATCCAGCTTATGAATGCCTGCACCACTAAGTTATATAGAGTAGGATGCTGCAGGAGGAAATCTGGATCCCAGAGGGTAGGCCTACGCCACCTTGCTACCTGCCTGTTGACCGGGAGGTGAGATCTTGGTTTTTCCTAGGTGCCCGTCAGAAAGAGCCTCATTAAAGGGGAAAATAGGTTTTTGAATGGCCTGTCTTGCATTAAGGGACTACGGTAGGATATTTGTTTTGACTTCTGTAGAGGGCAAGGTGGGGTCTAATACTTCCGTCTTACCGTTGCGGAGGAGGCAGACACCTCTGTTGCCATTACAGGATTAGGAGATGAAAGTCCAATAGAGGTATCCACGTCACTGGCATTTTGTAAATCTTGAAAAGGATTGCCATCGTCGTAAATGTCATCAGGGATGTAGTCATTAAATTGTTTGGATGTTTCAGGGTCCGATAGGAACCAAAGGCGTGCTGTTTGTGATCTTGGAAGGGTCTGCAGGTGAGTCGGAGTCCGAATGAACTATGGGCTCTGCTTCTGGTGTAGAGGATCACACCAATGGTGTCAGTTGCAGTGCCACATGTTGCGCCGAAGTTGGTGAAGCTAAGCTCAAGCAAGGGCCCTGCCCCAAGATGAGGTCAAGTGGCACAGTTGGCAGCGGGGATGGTTCCACTGGTGGTTAATTGCCTGGGGGCCACCTTGATTCCTCAGTGCCAAAAAGCGTGGCAGAGGGATTCAGAGGAGTACCAAAGATCTAGTACATGGCCAGTCTCAGCTCATGAAGCTGATGTGGGGTCGCTGAGGGCCCGGCAAAATCAGAGTTCCCCAGGAGCAAGGTTGGAATTGGTTCCAAAGTTGAGGAACAAGTCTGAAGTGCGGAGGTACCTGGGGCATCGCACTAATGAACTGTGGGTGTGGCTGGACGACAAAGAGCTGTGTTTAGACTTCTTATACTTTTTTGGTTTTCTTGAACTTACCTGTCCTTCATGACTTTTATGATGATAGTTTGGGAGGTCGGCCTCAGTAGTGAGACTGCATCTGTGCCCTCGACTGGGACTTCCGACTTCCTTCGGATTTCCGCAATGGCAATTTTGCATTCATGTCGTGGATGACCTTTCAGTTCACCATTGCACAACACAGAGTCATGCCTGGAGCAGAGGCATCAGAGATGCACATTTTGGGTGTCGTCACTGACATCTGGCAATGACAGCCCCTGCATGATTTGTAACCTGTGGTTTTAGGGGGTCATCCCTTACACAATGAAAAAGTTTGAGGGTAATACTGCTGTCAAACCGACAGAATTGATGGAGCTTCTGATCTGCTTTGGAAAGCGCAGAAAGAAAGGAACTGATGCCAGCATGCTGAGGAGGTACAAATATACTGGCCTCAACGAGGCACCGCACAACCCCACCTACCGACGCTCAAAGGAATTGCTACTGAAAAATCTCCAGATCCAGGCTCACAAGGTGAAGAATATGTGGTTGAAAGTCTCTATCTGAACAAATATTTTTAAGTAAAAAAATCACAGAGAAGGCACAACGTATATAGTCACAGGGAATTTGAACGTGAACGCCATATAAAAAAAATCAATGAACATTGCTTATTGGGAGAGACGATTAACATAGAAAGCAGTTAACTAAGATTGGACGCTCTTCATTACAGTCTTTCAGCAAAATATTCGGGTATTGTTATAGCTATTGTTCCTGCATAATAGTATTGAGAGTAAAACAAGGATGAGCTGATATCTTTCCAATGCTCCACTTTAATGATACAACAGAAATGCCCCAGTGAACAAAGTGTAGCAGAGGTTGCGGGCTGGCATGTCATACTATAGAACTACATTAGCCAAAGCCCGAATAGCTCAAGGCGCAAGTCATGCAAACGTTGATCAAGATGATGGAATTATTAATAACACATGAGTAAAAGGTGTAGACCGGCAACTTGAGTTTAGTGTAATACAAGAACACTCTTTCACGCGAATCGCAGTTATGTTTGAAAGGCATGAAAGCATGCTACTGACAACACAGACCAATGTACGTCTCTAAAACTTGGACACTTGCTACAGGGATCACTTGTGCTTGGCGATGGACTCATCCTTAGGGATTGGTGTAACATGTAATGAAGGTCTCTGGCTGTAGCTCATCACTGTATAGCTGCTATATTCAAAATGTGTGACAGAGGCAACGAAAAGCAGACTGCGTATAAGAACCAACCAACACCTCCTAATGTCATTTCTGTTTCTATTCAATACTTACAACTAGTGTTATTACTGAAAGAGAATGGGCCTGGTGCCTATTCCCTTTGGTGTGGCAAAGTTAATCACATTTAAAAGATGACTGGGTTTATTGTTAGCTGCGCATGTTATAATTTCAATGAAAAAGGACAGACACCCTGGAGAGTTGTAAAGCAGCTACCAGCCCACAAACTCTTACTCTCCGCAAACTGTGTAATCTGTTAGGCTCATGGTCTTTATTTAGCACCTTAAAAGAGGAGACAATGAACAATGGAAATAAAAGCTTGAAAGTGCAATGGATTGAAGTAAATTCAGTACTCCAAAAGGGTTAGTAAACCAAATTTTACAAATCCTAAGTGCTTAAAAGCTGTCCTTTTCGATAACATGTAATATAACTACCTACCCAGGAGCAGAGAGAACTGGTCTACAGTAGATGCTCGTGGCACTATAAATGTTGATTGTTGGGCTATCGGTCATTTTTCCTGGCCATGAGGTACAGTACCATTCCCTCTCGCCCCCCAAATACCAATAGCCCCTGACCTCGTCTGGGTTTTGGTAGTAAAGTTTCTAACAGATTTTGTTGTGGAATATGTTTAACAGAAATAAACTATAATATTTTTTTTCTATATCCAAAGTTAAATCTACTTATTGATGTTTATGTTATAAATGTGTTTTTTGTGACCGCTAAGCCTTTATGCGAAGGGCCCTTGGTAGTGGGTATTCACCAGTCAGAGTATCCTGCGACAATATTGTTATTTAGCATGGGTAGATCTGGGCCACCAATACAAATGCACTTTAATTGCTGGACAAGTTACTGTGTGTTGACACTTAAATCTCCAAGGGTACAAAAGACGAGCAGCAACGGCTTACTCTAGGAAGTGGTGGGGATTAGACAGAGATAGCATAACACACAGTAATGTCAATGTTCAGCCAGTGCTATAACTTCAAAGACTAACAGGACATTTATTAAATATGAAAAAAAAAAAAGAGACGTCAGAATTAAATTTTACCCTGACTTTTTTATAGTTATACCAGCAAAAGATAGATTTTTAAATGGCGTTGAATCTTCTGCCCAAAGTTAATGTATGGGAGCAGTGTTCTAATTAATCTTTGGCACTCATCAGTTTTATTTTAAAAGAGGTTAATCAACATGACCCAGTTGCCAGACTAAAGAATGAAATTCATCAAGCTTGGACACAATACACCTGGCAGTCTGCTTTAATGTCTCAGAGTGTAAACTGGATAACGTGGTGGGTTTGAGACCCACTGCCTGAGTTTCTAGGAGAATGGTGCAAAAGATAATTTAGGCCTGGAATCCTACCATCCAAACAAGGGTCACACTCAAGTAAAACTGAAGTGATTAATTCAGGGTGCCAAGAGACTCACTCTCCAAGTCAAAGGGATATTAGGGGTCTAGATGTGATCAGTTGGGGTGCAGTCTCAAGAAAAACCAGTAAAAGACAAATTGTTCACCAAGCTCTATTAAAGTTATTTTAGTTTGAACATATGTAACAGTGGGGCAGCACCCACAGTGCAGTCCACAGAATACCAAACTTTAAGGGCTCATTGTGAGAAAGTGCCATCTTTCTTGCATGGTATGCCCCCAATTTTTGCTGAATTGCTGATGTACTTTGACTGAGTGTGCCCTGGGCTCCTGCCAATCAGGTACCCAGGGCCTGTGTTCCTTCCCTAAAAACTGTATTGAAACCTAAACCCAATTGGCATCTCTGGCCACATGTTAGCCCCTGGTAAAGGGTACCCTAGGTACCCAGGGCACTGTGACCAGAGAAGGCCCCTAAAGGCTGCAGCACTTAATGTGCCACCCTTAGAGGCCCTGTACCCTGAGACAGACAGACCCCCCCCCCCTTTGCAGGCTGAGTGTCTTGGTACAGAACAAAACACAGAGTCTACATGGCACTCATCCCTGTGTGCCATGCCCACAACACACTGCCCTGGCATCCCTCAGTCACCCCTCTAGCTGGGTGCCCTATGCCAGTGGTGTGGGTACAGGTGCATGAGCCCTGTACCCCTACAGTACCCAGGTCCATTCCTGGGCACTGTAAGTGCGGTGCTGCCATTAAGAGTATATGGTGCTGGGAAATCGTCATCACGAACTCCACAGCACCATGATGGCTACACTGAAGACTGAGAAGTTTGGTAAAATGTAAAATGCACGACAGAGGGCAACTTAGAGTTGCCCCCGGAAACTAACCCACAACCCACATCCTGACTTAGAGGCTGCCTAGGCTGCCACCCAGCAGACATGTTGCTGCCCCCCTGGGTAGAGAGCCATTCGCTCTTGTGGCTCTGCAACAATGCACATCCTGGGGTGAGGTGCTAGGCCTCCTCCTCCAGGACGGGCAGGGGAAGCTTCAAAGGCATGCCACCTTTGTGAGCCTCCCCAGACCACTTGCTGTACTCAGCAACTGGTCCCCACCGATTCTGACCCCCACTCTGGCAGGAAAACCCAAGGGAGGAAAGGGGGTGTGCCAGTCTCTGCCAACCCCACCCTTCAGGTGGTGGAGGTGAGGTGAAGCATGACTCCGGGCTCTCGGCATTTTGAGGATGGGGAGCCCTACCCAATCAGGACTAGGCTCCTGCCCCCCTCCAACTGGAGAGTGGCAGGATAGGGGGTGTACTCACCCCAGGAAAGGGCCCCATTGGTCCCTGAACTTTCCCTACCTGTAACGCCCCTAAATTTAGTATTTAGGGGCACCCTGAACCTTCCTTCCTCAGATCCCGATTCCGAAACTACAAAGAAGAACAAGAAGAAAGAAGACCTGCCGTGCAGCTGCTAACAAGAGGACGACACCAACTGACTTGGCCCCAGCCCTACCGGCCTGAAGACCCTCGAACCTGCTCCTGCTAAACCCCGGCGTCTCCTGTGGTCAGCAACCTCAAAAACCCCAGAGGACCTGACTGCCTTGCTCATCTAAAGACTGGGACTCCCACGATCAGTGGTTCTGCTCAAACAGCAACAACCCCTGGTGCCAGCCAGGAACCGCGAATCAAGCACACTCCTGGGTGCCTACCTAACCAACAGCTTCCCAACTTACTTCTCGAAGTGGTGGTCGCACCTGAAGAATCTCCGTCCCCGAGCTTGCAGCCTTTGTTCGTCACACAGCTTTCCCATTGAAATCCATTGAGCGCCCGACGGCTCAAAAGCACCCTGCACCCAGCCGCCCGAGTGCCCCTGGAAGTGCAGCATCTGTTCTATTCTACTTCCCCACTTGCCCTGTGTGTGACCAGGAGCTCCGCTTCCACAGCCGCGTGGCCTGCCTGCTAGCAGTCACCAACCAACGGCCCCCTACCCGCCATAGGCTAACATTGGGCCTACTCTCTCTGCACCCGGCTGCCCCTGTGCCACTGAGGGTGTAACTACTGTACCTACCTGAACCTGGGAGACCCCTGAGTCTATGCCCAGAACCTTAACTCTGCCAGTCGAGTAATTACCTGAAAGCCAATAACTTACATTTTCTACATTGACTGGTTTTCACTTGGAAATTCTTCTAAGTGTCGATTTTTGTAACTTACAAATATTCCTTAAAAATCGCCTGTTTACTATCAACGATTTCTTTCAACTGTTTACAGGAGATGCACCAGGGCTGAATCCAGGATCCAGCCCCGAGTAAGAAAAACATACGTAAAGTAATTGATATTGCATTTACTTAAAATTCCCATTGAGCTCAATGTTATTATTGTGTTAGGAATGTGTTGCATATTGCAACAACTGTATCTATTGCATTGAAAAGTCTATTGCTTATTGAAAGTAGCCAACTATAGCATCTCATTCTGAGAAAGTATTTTTATACCTACTTGTGGTTCTAAAATAAAACAACAATATATTTTTACATACAAACCAATTGGCCTAGAGTTCAATTCTTGTGTGTGTGAGACCATTTGCTGACTGAGTGTGTACAACAAATGCTTTACACTGTCCTCTGATACTGCCTTACTGCTCGACCAAGCTACCACTTTAGAGAGTAAGGTTATATCTAACTTTAACCTCTGCTAAACCTCCGGGGACTGTTGGACTCTGTGCACACTATCTATTTGGGAACAGTATATACAGAGACACTTTCTTACAGTGTGGAACTGGCTCTAGGAACGGCCGCCATCTGGAAAGGTTTTGTGTGTTCCACCACTGCAGAGAGCGATGTGTGCGGCTGTCCACCAACACCAGATCTGTAAGTTGTCCTTGAGCCTGGTTCCACTGACTTGCTAGGCATTCTTGTAAGGGGCGCATCTGAAGTCTTGCATGAGGTACAATGAAAATGCAAGAGACCATCATTCCTATGAGTTGCATGAATACCCTTGCTGGGAGGGAATGCTGTGGCTGGAATTTGGCGATTAGGGTTTGTATACTGGCTGGATTGGGATATGCCAGAGCTCTGGGAGGTGTCTAATGTGGCCCCAAGATACTGATGTATGTGGGAGGGCTGCAGATGTGACTTGGTCTAGTTTACTGTGAATCCCAAGTTGTGTAGTAGCTGGATGGTTTGATGAGTAGGATGAACACACTGGTTGAATGACTTTGCTTTTATGAGCCAGTCGTCGAGGTATGGAAAGATATGGATCTGTTGTCTTCTTAAGTGGGCTGCTACGACTGCAAGGCACTTTGTGAACACCCTGGGTGCGGTGGTCACCCCGAATGGAAGAACTTTGAACTGATAGTGTTGTCCGTCTACTATGAATCTTAGGTATTTCCTGTGAGCTGGGTGTATGGGAATATGGAAGTAGGCGTCCTTGAGATCTAGTGTGGCAAGGAAGTCGCCTTGTTGAAGTAGTGGGAGGACCTGTTGAAGAGTGATCATTTGAAAATGATCTGACTGTATGTAGAGATTGAGAGGTCTGAGGTCGAGTATTGGCCTTAGGGTGCCGTCCTTTTTGGGGATTAGGAAGTAAAGCGAGTAAACCCCTGTTCCTTGATGCCGTAAGGGAACTAGTTCTATTGCTTGCTTTTGAAGCAGTGAGAGAACCTCCTGTTTTAAGAGAGTGAGATGTACCGTGGATATTGGACGCAGGTTGGGTGGTATGGTGGGTGGGGTTATTGTAAGTTCCAGAGTGTAACCATACTGGATAATTTGTCTTACCCACTTGTCTGTGGTGATGGAAGTCCAGACAGGTAGGAACTGTGATAGTCTCCCTCCGACAGGGGTGGAATGGTCTGGAGGGAGTGGAGGGAAGTCACTGCTTATTAGTGGGGGAGGTGCGAGTGTTGTTGTTACCTCGGCCTCCACCTTTGTTATTTCCCCTGTATCCGCCTCTAAAATATCCCCTGTTGGGGGATGTTTGTGTGGTGTTCTTGTAGGAAGAAGAGGAAGTGTCTGTTCCGATTTTTTTGAATGCTCCTCTATAGAAGGAGCGACGAAAGGAACCACGTGTGGATGGAGACTGTAATGCCCCCATGGATTTAGCAGTGTCCGTGTCCTTTTTCATTTTTTCTAGAGTGGTGTCTACAGCCGGTCCAAAAAGTTGTTCTTGATTGAACGGCTGATTGAGGATAGTTGTTTGTACCTCCTGTTTGAAGCCAGAGATGCGTAACCAGGCATGTCGTCTGAGTAACACGCTAGTGTTAAAGGACCTAGAGGCGGTGTCAGCTGCGTCAAGGGCGCACTGGATTGATGCATTAGTTATAAATTTGCCCTCCTGAATTAAATCATTGGCCTTGGTCTTATATTGATCAGGTAAATGTTGCAATAGGGTTTCCAGTTGGTCATAGTGAGCCCTATCGTACCTAGCAAGTAATACCTGTGTGTTGGATATCCGCCAGTGATTAGCTGCTTGGGCAGCAACTCTCTTGCCGGAAGCATCTAACAACTTAGACTCTTTATCCGGAGGTGGCGCATCACCGGAGGTCTGAGAGTTGGCAAGTTTCCTAGCATTAGTTACCACTAATGAATCTAAAGTTAGTTGACCCTTGATGTAGGTGGGATCATTGGGAGCGGGTTTATATTTTTTGTCAATCCTGGGATTGAGAATTCTAGCCCCAACAGGGTCCTTGAATATGTCGGGGCATGTTTAATGACACCCTTTAACATTGGCAGGGTTTGTACAGTCTTTTGTGACTGTTCAATGGTGTCTAGTAGAAAGTCCTTGTCTGCGAGGTCAGAATGCATTTGAACACCATGGTACAGAGCAGCTCTATTTACAAGCTGACCAAAGCCAATATTGTCATCTGGGGTAGATGGCTTTGTTGGATATGCATGGGGATCAGGGAGGTCTAGAGGATCTACTGGGTCGCACCAATAGTCCTGTGGTATGTCTGTGTCGTCATCAGGGTCAGTGAAAGGGTCATTGTTGCCTCCCCCATCCCCTAAATCATCCTCAACGTGTGGTAGTGGTGAGTTTGGTGGAAGTATAGGAGACTGTGGAGGAGAGACAGGCTTATGAGGAAGAACAGAAGAAGAGGGGCGTATAAGTGAAGTGGCACAGTCTTTTTTCTTCACAGGCACTGCAGGAATGTCTGGTGTGTCCGGTTTCCTCACTTAACAGTAGCCACATGTCCTGTTTTGGGCTCTATTTGGAGAGATTTTCTTGTTTCTTATCGATAGTATCCGGTCGAAAAGGTTCTTCCTCTTCGATAACCGCTTTGGGTGCCTATTTCTTCGGGTCTGAGCGAGGTTTGGATTTTTGTTCCGGGGTCTTGGGAGGTGGTTTGGGGTCCTTCGGCTTGGATGTGGAGGCGGAAATCTTTTTCAGTTCCGAATGTTTTGGTTTCGGATCCGATGCCTTTTCTTTCGGTGTTGAGGTGTTCGGTGCCGATGTCTTTTTGGGAGTAGGCTGCACGCCCGGCTTCGGTGCCGATGGTGCCTGCGTAACACTGAGATGTGGTTTGCTTGGCCCGAGCTACTGGAAGGCTTGTCCCTTATCTTCGGAGCAGGGCCCGGGGGCGGGGCTTCTGAAGCTTGTTTTCGGTCGTGACTGGGGCCAACAGGCGAAGTCTTGACCAGGGCCTTCTTTTTTTCAGGTGGGGTTGGGGTTGGGGCAATTGTACTCACTCGTTGACCAGGAGTGATGTGGTCGTCTGCTTCAGACACGATTTCCAGGTCTTCAGAATCCTCCTCCGGTACATCGGGGCCTTCATCGAAGATGTCCACCGGTACTGGAGCTGCTTGCTGCGCCATGATGTGTAGTCGGGCCTGGCGATCACGGATGGTCGTTTTGGATTGCAAAGGAGGTACAGGCCTGGCAATTGTTCACGTCGTGCGTGGGCGAGAGACACAGGTTACAGACCTTGTGGTGGTCACTGTGTGGGAATTTAGCTCCACACTGGGGTGTGAGAAAGTGGCTCTGTATATACTGTTCCCTAATAGGTACAGGGTGTACAGAGTCCACAGTCCCCCAGAGGCTGATAGAGGTCAAAGTTAGGTATGACCTTACTCTCAAAAGTGGTAGCTTGGTCGAGCAGTAAGGCAGTACCAGAGGACAGTGTAAAGCATTTATTGTACACACTCAGTCAGCAAATGGTTTCACACACTCAATAACTGAACTCTAGGCCAATGATTTGTATATATAAAATATATGCTTGTTTTATTTTTAGAACCACAAGGGGATAAAAATATACTTTCTCAGAATGAGAGGTTGAATATAAATACTTTTGTTTCAAGCAATAAATTTGTAAAACAGTCACAGTTGGTTGCAATAAACAATCCTATTTCCTAAACATAACAATGCATTGAGCTCAATGGTAAATTCAGGTTATTTGTAATAAATTACTTTTCAGATTACTTTTGGAATTCCAGGTCTGGATCCTAGAACCAGCCTGGGGTCAGTATTCAGAATCAAGTGAGGAAAGTCGACTTAATAACTGTAAGAATTTTTAGATAATATTTAGCTATTTCAAAAGTTAGCACTTAGAAAATATTTCACAGAAAACATTCAATGGATCTCTATGGCAAGAAATTCAAATTGCAGGTAGAGTGCTTTATCGTTACTTTAGTAATCCAGGACTGGGAGCCTAGACCCAGGACTGGGGTCCTTATCAAAAGCAGGTAAGTAATTTCGTTTGCAGAAATGGTACGATTTTAAAAGAATATTTCAAATTTGCAAAAGTAGACACTTAGAAGAAATTTCACAGAAAAGCAGACAATGGTTTCCTATGGGAGAAAAATGAGTTAGAAGTAAGTATAGTTGTGAACACTTTTCAGAGTCAGGGCTGGGCACCAAGATCCAGCACTGGGAGCTCACCTAGGAGCAGGTGAGTAAATTCGTTTTTGTCACTTGGCTGATTTTTGGTGAATTTTTGCAGTTTTGAAAAGTTCACACTTAGAAGATTTTTGAAGAAAAAGCCAGTCAATGTTACCCTATGAGGAAAATGAAGTTAGCGGTTTAAGGGTAAGTACTCGACTGGTAAGGTTGAAATTCCGGGCATGGACTCAGGGGTCCCCCAGTGTCAGGTAAGCACAGTTGGTTCACCCTCAGCGGTTTCAGGACGGCCGGGTGCAGAGAGAGTTGGGCCCAATGTTATCCTATGAGGGATAGGGGGGCCTTGGTTGGTGGCTGCTGTCTGGCAAGCCACGCGGCTGTGGGAGCTGGGCTCCTGGTCACTTACTCAGGGCAAGTGGGGAAGTAGGTTAGAGTAGAGAGGGCACTGCCAGGGCCACTCGGGCGGCTGGGTGCAGGGTGCTTTTGAGCCTTAGGGCGCTCAATGGAAATCAATGGGAATGTTCCGGTTTGGAAAGAGGCTGCAGGCTCGGGGACGAGGATGTTTCAGGTGCCACCACCACTTCGAGAGGTAAGTTGGGTAGTTGTAGGTTAGGTGGGTACCCCGGGATTGGGCACAGGGGGTCGCAGGGCGCCGGGTGCAGGGGTGCCTTTTGACGTCGGGAATCTTACCCTCTGGTTGGTCGCGGCTGGGGTGGCACTTGGTTCTGAGGCTGCAGGCTTCTGCCGGGATGTCGAGGGGGGTCCTTGGGTGCCGGACTCGGGGTCACAGTCGCCGTGGGGTCGTCCTCAGGGTCTTTGTCCACTCCGGCACTGGCCAGGCTTGGCTGGTGCAGAGTGTGTTGGGTCCGCGGTCCCGGGCTGGTGCCAGGGATAGCAAGTAGGTTTCTTGAGTAGAGCCTCTACTCGTGGGAGTCCCAGGGGCTTAGAGCTAAAGGGTAGCCAGGTCCTCCGGGGTTGGTGAGGTTGCTGGCCACGTGGGATGCCGCGCTGGTGCAGGTTCGAGAGTAGACAGGCCGGTGGGGCTGGGGCCAAAGCAGTTGGTGTCTTCTTCTCTTTTTAGCAGCTGCAGGGCAGGTCTTTGTTCTTCTTGCTCTTCTTGTCGTTTTTCTATCTGGAATCTGGGGAAGGAAGGTTCAGGGGGCCCCTAAATACTAGATTTAGGGGCGTTACAGGTAGGTGAAGGCCAGGGACCAATGGGTCCTTGTCCTGGGGTGGGTACACCCCCTATCCTGCCTCTCTCCTGTGGGAGGGGGGCAGTAGCCTAATCCTGATAGGGTAGGGCCTCCCATCTTCAAGATGGCGAGAGCCCGGAGATGTGCTTCACCTCGCCTCCCCCACCTGAGGGGTGGGGTGGGCAGGCTGGCACATCCCCTGTCCTTGTATGGGGTTTCCGGCCAAGCTTCCCGCCAGAGTGGGGGGTTGCAGTGGCCTGGGGAAACTCCAACTGGCGGCATGCCTTTGAAGCTTCCCTTTGCTCATCCTGGGGGAGGAGATTTCTCACCTCACCCAGGATGTGCATTGTTGCAGGCCCGGGAGAGCAGGGGCTCTCCCACCCAGGGGTCCAGCAACGTGTCTGCTGTGTGGCAGCCTGGGCAGCCTCAGAGCAGACGTGGATTGCAAGTTAGCTGTAAGGGGGCATCTTCTAAGATGCCCTCTGGGGTGCTTAGTACATTAAATCCCACACTGGCATCAGTGTGGGTTCAATGTGCTGAGAAGTTTGATACCAAACTTCCCAGGCTTCAGTGTTGCCAGTATGGTGCTGTGGAGCTCGTGTTTGACAAGCTCTCAGCACCATGTATCCTTAAATGACAGCACTGCACTTACAGTGCCCAGGAATGGACCCGGGTACTGTAGGGGCACAGGGCTCCTGCTCCTGTGCCCACACCATAGGCGTAATGCACCCAGCTAGAGGGGTGGCTGGCATATGCCTTGGCAGTGTAGGTGATGGGCATGGTACACAGTGATGTGTGCCATGTCGACTCTTTGTTTTGTCCTGCACCCAGACACTCAGCCTGCAAGGGCAGTGTGTGTGTGTAAGGGTACAGGGCCTCTGAGGGTGGCACAATGAGTGCTGCAGCCCTTAGAGGCCTTCCCTGGTCACAAGGCCCTGGGTACCTAGGGTACCATTTACTAGGGGCTGACATGTGGCTAGGGTTTGCCAATTTGGAGTTTGTGTGGTTTAAGGAAGGAACATAGGCCCTGGGCACCTGATTGGCAGGAACCCAGGGTACACTCAATCGAAGTACATTCAGCAATTTAGCAAAAAGTGGGGGCATACCATGCAAGAAAGATGGCACTTTCTCACACAACCCCCCCCCAAACGAAAGGTGATGAGACTAACCTTGTCCTATGGAGTCTTCATTGTCTAAGTGGAAGAACCTGGAAAGTCCATCTGCATTGGCATGGGCAGTCCCTGGTCTGTGTTCCACTTCAAAGTCCATTCCCTGTAGGGAGATGGACCACCTCAGTAGTTTTGGATTTTCCCCTTTCATCTGCATTAGCCATCTGAGAGGTCTGTGGTCAGTTTGAACTAGGAAGTGAGTGCCAAACAAGTATGGCCTCAGCTTTTTCAGGGACCAAACCACAGCAAAGGCCTCCCTCTCAATGGCACTCCAACGCTGCTCTCTAGGGAGTAGTCTTCTGCTTATAAAAGCAACAGGTTGGTCTTGGCCTTCATCATTGGTCTGGGATAGGACCGCTCCTATCCCTAGCTCAGAGGCATCAGTCTGCACTATGAACTGCTTGGCATAATCTGGAGCTTTTAGAATTGGTGCTGAGCACATTGCTTCTTTTAGGGTGTCAAAAGCCTTTTGACAACTAACTGTCCAGTTAACTTTCCTGGGCATTTTCTTGGAGGTGAGTTCTGTGAGGGGGGTCACAATGGACCCATACCCCTTCACAAACCTCCTGTAGTACCCAGTCAAGCCAAGGAATGCCCTGACTTGGGTCTGGGTTGTTGGAGCTATCCAGTCCATGATGGCCTGGATTTTGGGTTGTAAGGGCTGTACCTGGCCTCCACCTACAAGGTGGCCCAAGTACACCACAGTGCCCTGCCCTATCTGGCATTTGGATGCCTTGATAGTGAGACCTGCACTCTGCAGAGCCTCTAAAACCTTCCCAAGGTGGATCAGGTGATCCTGCCAGGTGGAGCTAAAGACAGCAATATCATCAAGATAAGCTGCACTAAAGGACTCCAACCCAGCCAGGACATGGTTCACCAACCTCTGGAAGGTGGCAGGGGCATTCTTTAACCCAAAGGGCATCACAGTAAACTGATAATGCCCATCAGGGGTGGAGAATGCTGTCTTTTCTTTTGCTCCTGGGGCCATGCCAATCTGCCAGTACCCTGCAGTTAAGTCAAAGGTACTGAGAAATTTGGCAGCCCCCAATTTGTCTATCAGTTCATCTGCTCTTGGGATAGGGTGAGCATCTGTCTTGGTGACAGAGTTGAGCCCTCTATAGTCCACACAGAACCTCATCTCTCTCTTTTCACCCTGTTGATGAGGTTTGGGGACCAGAACCACTGGGCTAGCCCAGGGGCTCTCTGAAGGCTCAATGACCCCTAACTCCAGCATCTTGCTGACCTCAGCTTTGATGCTTTCCTTGACTTGATCTGACTGTCGATAGATTTTGTTCTTGACAGGTGCACTGTCACCAGTGTCCACATCATGGGTACACCAGCTTGTCAGACCAGGGGTCAGGGAAAAGAGGCTAGCATATTGTTGCAAGACTTGCTTGCAGTCAGTCCGCTGTTGGGCAGAGAGGGTGTCTGAAAAAATCACACCATCTACTGACCCATCTTTTGGGCTGTAGGATAGGAGGTCAGGGAGTGGCTCACTCTCTGCTTCCTGTTCTTCATCAGTCACCATCAGCATGGTGATGTCAGCCCTATCATTGTAGAGTTTAAGGCGGTTCACATGGATGACCCTTTTGGGTGTCCTGCTAGTGCCCAGGTCAACTAGATAGGTGACCTCACTCTTTCTCTCTAGGATAGGGTAAGGGCCACTCCATTTGTCTTGGAGAGCCCTTGGTGCCACTGGCTCCAAAACCCACACCTGTTGCCCTGGTTGAAATTCAACCAGTGCAGCTTTTTGGTCATACCAGTGCTTCTGGAGCTCCTGGCTGGCCTCAAGGTTCTTGGATGCTTTTTCCATATACTCAGCCATTCTGGACCTTAGGCCAAGCACATAGTCCACTATGTCCTGTTTGGGTTCTTGAAGAGGCCTCTCCCAGCCCTCCTTTACAAGACACAGTGGTCCCCTTACAGGATGACCAAACAGAAGTTCAAAGGGTGAGAAACCTACTCCCTTCTGTGGCACTTCCCTGTAGGCGAAAAGCAAGCATGGTAATAGGACATCCCACCTCCTTTTGAGTTTCTCAGGGAGTCCCATGATCATACCTTTCAATGTCTTGTTGAACCTCTCAACAAGGCCATTGGTTTGTGGGTGGTAGGGTGTAGTAAACTTGTACTGCACTCCACACTCTTTCCACATGTGTGTTAGGTAAGCAGACATGAAGTTGGAACCTCTGTCTGAAACCACCTCCTTAGGAAAACCCACCCTGGTGAAGACACCCAGGAGGGCCTTGGCTACTGCAGGAGCTGTAGTAGTCCTAAGTGGAATTGCTTCAGGGTACCTAGTAGCATGATCCACTACTACTAGAATGAATTTGTTCCCTGAGGCTGTGGGAGGTTCGAGTGGACCCACAATGTCCACGCCTACCCTTTCAAAGGGGACCCCCACCACTGGTAGTGGAATGAGGGGGGCCTTTGGGTGGCCACCTGTCTTGCCACTGGCCTGACAGGTAACACAGGAGCTGACAAACTCCTTCACCTTTTGGTGCATCTGGGGCCAGTAAAAGTGACTCACTAACCTTTCCCAAGTTTTGGATTGCCCCAGATGTCCAGCTAGGGGGATGTCATGAGCCAACGTTAGGAGGAACTCCCTGTACTTCTGTGGCACTACCACCCTCCTGGTGGCTCCAGGAGTGGGGTCTCTTGCCTCAGCATACAGTAATCCCTCTTCCCAATAAGCTCTGTGGGTACCACTGACATCTCCCCTGGCTTCTGAAGCAGCTTGTTGTCTCAGGCTTTCAAGAGTGGGACAGTCTCGCTGACCCTGGCACAGCTCTTCCCTAGAGGGTCCCCCTGGGCCCAAGAGTTCAACCTGGTAAGGGTCAAGCTCCATGGACTCAGTTCCCTCAGAGGTATCTACATCCTCTCCAGGGGGAGAGGGGTTCTGAGTGTTGGGCTGTACAGAAGCTGGTCCCCCAGTCTTCTTGTCCTTCCTCTTGGTTGGTTGGGCCATTATTCCAGGCTCCAAACCTACTTTTTCACCCTTCCTCTTGCTCTGTGCTCTGGTTTGCACACACACCAATTCAGGGATGCCCAGCATGGCTGCATGGGCCTTTAACTCAACCTCAGCCCAGGCTGAGGTTTCCAGATCATTTCCAAGCAGACATGCAGCTGGCAACTTTGGAGAGACCACTACCTGTTTCAGGCCAGTAACCCCCCCCCAGCCTAATGTTACCATGGCCATGGGATGACTAGTGGTGACACTGTCAGCGTTGGTGACTGGGTAAGACTTCCCAATCAAGTATTGCTCAGGGGAAACCAGTGTGTCTTTCACCATAGTGACACTGGCACCTGTATCCCTCAGAGCTTCTACCCTAGTTCCATTCACCCAGGGGTACTGTAAGTATTTCTTCAAGTTGGGGGGCCACACAGCCACAGTGGCAAACTCCACTTCTCCCAAGGAGACTAAACTTGCTTCAGTGTGTTCCCAGATTTGCTCAGGGTACACCTCTGATCCCATTTGTATACTTGCTGCCCCAGGAGTGGCTGTACTGGGTGCCTTAGGGGCTTTGTTTTGGGGGCAAGATACAGTTAGGTGTCCCTGCTTCTTACAGGTATTACAAAAGGCCTTTAAGGGATCAAAGTTCTTCCCCCTATATGGTTGGGGCACATAGGGAGTAGTTTGGGTCCCACCCACCTGAACAGGTTTTTGGGGCCCTTTGGAAGACTCAGACTTTTTATCTTGGGGATTCTCACCACCTTTCCCCTGGGGAGGTTTTGTGACCACCTTCTTTTGGTCACCCCCAGTGGTTGTCTTGGTCACCCTAGTCTTGACCCAGTGGTCCGCCTTCTTTCCCAATTCTTGGGGAGAAATTAGACCTAGGTCTACCAAATGCTGATGCAACTTTTCATTTGTGCAGTTACTCAAAATATGTTCCTTCATGAATAAATTGTACAATCCAGTAAAATCCTGCACACCATGTCCAGCTAACCAACCATCCAGTGTCTTCACTGAGAAATCTACAAAATCAATCCAGGACTGGGTCTGGGTTTTGTGAGCCCCCCTGAACCTAATTCTATACTCCTCAGTGGTGAATCCAAATCCCTCAATCAGAGCTTTCTTCATGAGGTCATAGGATCCTGCTTCTGGCCCAGAGAGGGTCAGAAGCCTGTCCCTGCAGTTACCAGAGAACAGTTCCCACAGGAGTGCCCCCCAGAGAGGTTTCTTTACTTTCCTGATATCACAAGCCCTCTCAAAGGCTGTGAACCATTTGGTGATATCATCACCTTCCTCAAATTTAGGGACAATCCCTTTGGGGATTTTAAGGTCAGAAGTTTCCTCCCTATCCTTGTTTTTATTATTGCTGCCACCATTGATGGGTGCTAAACCCATCTCTCTCCTTTCCTTTTCTAGAGCCAGCAGCCTGGACTCTAGATCTATTCTTTTGGCCAGCCTCACAAGGCTGTCCTCTTCACTGGGGGGTCCCCCAGTGTTGTCTCTGGGACCAGAGCCACCTGTGTGGTCTCTAGGTGCCCAGATGCTATGTCTTGAGTTGGAGGGTATGGGTGCCATCTCCTCCCTAGGGAATAGTATGGGGAGGTTGCTGTCCTCCTCCCCTGTTTCCCTTTCCTCATCTGACTGGCCATCACCATGTTCAGATGGGTGGTCTTTAGCATACTCAGCCAGGAGCTCCTGGAGCCCTTGTTTGGATGGATGCTGACCCATTTGTAAATTTTTGAGTTTACATAAGGACCTCAATTCCTTGAAAGACAAGTGTAAGTAAGGTGTGAGGTCGAGCTCCTCCACCAGGTCCATGTTATTATTATCACTAATAGCTGGGTTTGTTTGAGACATTCTAACCTGACAGTTCTAACCCTCTACCCTGACTATAGTGACTTTTATTTTTCTAAAATTCTAATGGGACTTAAGCAAGGCCCTAGCAAGACTTTTAGTAATTTTGGAAAAACCAATCAGAATTCTAAAGGCAATTTTTAAGAGTTCTGTCGTGTGATCAGATGGTAACCAAGTAGTCCAACAAATGCAAGTTTGTATCCCACCGCTGATCCACCAATGTGAGAAAGTGGCTCTGTATATACTGTTCCCTAATAGGTACAGGGTGTACAGAGTCCACAGTCCCCCAGAGGCTGATAGAGGTCAAAGTTAGGTATGACCTTACTCTCAAAAGTGGTAGCTTGGTCGAGCAGTAAGGCAGTACCAGAGGACAGTGTAAAGCATTTATTGTACACACTCAGTCAGCAAATGGTTTCACACACTCAATAACTGAACTCTAGGCCAATGATTTGTATATATAAAATATATGCTTGTTTTATTTTTAGAACCACAAGGGGATAAAAATATACTTTCTCAGAATGAGAGGTTGAATATAAATACTTTTGTTTCAAGCAATAAATTTGTAAAACAGTCACAGTTGGTTGCAATAAACAATCCTATTTCCTAAACATAACAATGCATTGAGCTCAATGTTAAATTCAGGTTATTTGTAATAAATTACTTTTCAGATTACTTTTGGAATTCCAGGTCTGGATCCTAGAACCAGCCTGGGGTCAGTATTCAGAATCAAGTGAGGAAAGTCGACTTAATAACTGTAAGAATTTTTAGATAATATTTAGCTATTTCAAAAGTTAGCACTTAGAAAATATTTCACAGAAAACATTCAATGGATCTCTATGGCAAGAAATTCAAATTGCAGGTAGAGTGCTTTATCGTTACTTTAGTAATCCAGGACTGGGTGCCTAGACCCAGGACTGGGGTCCTTATCAAAAGCAGGTAAGTAATTTCGTTTGCAGAAATGGTACGATTTTAAAAGAATATTTCAAATTTGCAAAAGTAGACACTTAGAAGAAATTTCACAGAAAAGCAGACAATGGTTTCCTATGGGAGAAAAATGAGTTAGAAGTAAGTATAGTTGTGAACACTTTTCAGAGTCAGGGCTGGGCACCAAGATCCAGCACTGGGAGCTCACCTAGGAGCAGGTGAGTAAATTCGTTTTTGTCACTTGGCTGATTTTTGGTGAATTTTTGCAGTTTTGAAAAGTTCACACTTAGAAGATTTTTGAAGAAAAAGCCAGTCAATGTTACCCTATGAGGAAAATGAAGTTAGCGGTTTAAGGGTAAGTACTCGACTGGTAAGGTTGAAATTCCGGGCATGGACTCAGGGGTCCCCCAGTGTCAGGTAAGCACAGTTGGTTCACCCTCAGCGGTTTCAGGACGGCCGGGTGCAGAGAGAGTTGGGCCCAATGTTATCCTATGAGGGATAGGGGGGCCTTGGTTGGTGGCTGCTGTCTGGCAAGCCACGCGGCTGTGGGAGCTGGGCTCCTGGTCACTTACTCAGGGCAAGTGGGGAAGTAGGTTAGAGTAGAGAGGGCACTGCCAGGGCCACTCGGGCGGCTGGGTGCAGGGTGCTTTTGAGCCTTAGGGCGCTCAATGGAAATCAATGGGAATGTTCCGGTTTGGAAAGAGGCTGCAGGCTCGGGGACGAGGATGTTTCAGGTGCCACCACCACTTCGAGAGGTAAGTTGGGTAGTTGTAGGTTAGGTGGGTACCCCGGGATTGGGCACAGGGGGTCGCAGGGCGCCGGGTGCAGGGGTGCCTTTTGACGTCGGGAATCTTACCCTCTGGTTGGTCGCGGCTGGGGTGGCACTTGGTTCTGAGGCTGCAGGCTTCTGCCGGGATGTCGAGGGGGGTCCTTGGGTGCCGGACTCGGGGTCACAGTCGCCGTGGGGTCGTCCTCAGGGTCTTTGTCCACTCCGGCACTGGCCAGGCTTGGCTGGTGCAGAGTGTGTTGGGTCCGCGGTCCCGGGCTGGTGCCAGGGATAGCAAGTAGGTTTCTTGAGTAGAGCCTCTACTCGTGGGAGTCCCAGGGGCTTAGAGCTAAAGGGTAGCCAGGTCCTCCGGGGTTGGTGAGGTTGCTGGCCACGTGGGATGCCGCGCTGGTGCAGGTTCGAGAGTCGACAGGCCGGTGGGGCTGGGGCCAAAGCAGTTGGTGTCTTCTTCTCTTTTTAGCAGCTGCAGGGCAGGTCTTTGTTCTTCTTGCTCTTCTTGTCGTTTTTCTATCTGGAATCTGGGGAAGGAAGGTTCAGGGGGCCCCTAAATACTAGATTTAGGGGCGTTACAGGTAGGTGAAGGCCAGGGACCAATGGGTCCTTGTCCTGGGGTGGGTACACCCCCTATCCTGCCTCTCTCCTGTGGGAGGGGGGCAGTAGCCTAATCCTGATAGGGTAGGGCCTCCCATCTTCAAGATGGCGAGAGCCCGGAGATGTGCTTCACCTCGCCTCCCCCACCTGAGGGGTGGGGTGGGCAGGCTGGCACATCCCCTGTCCTTGTATGGGGTTTCCGGCCAAGCTTCCCGCCAGAGTGGGGGGTTGCAGTGGCCTGGGGAAACTCCAACTGGCGGCATGCCTTTGAAGCTTCCCTTTGCTCATCCTGGGGGAGGAGATTTCTCACCTCACCCAGGATGTGCATTGTTGCAGGCCCGGGAGAGCAGGGGCTCTCCCACCCAGGGGTCCAGCAACGTGTCTGCTGTGTGGCAGCCTGGGCAGCCTCAGAGCAGACGTGGATTGCAAGTTAGCTGTAAGGGGGCATCTTCTAAGATGCCCTCTGGGGTGCTTAGTACATTAAATCCCACACTGGCATCAGTGTGGGTTCAATGTGCTGAGAAGTTTGATACCAAACTTCCCAGGCTTCAGTGTTGCCAGTATGGTGCTGTGGAGCTCGTGTTTGACAAGCTCTCAGCACCATGTATCCTTAAATGACAGCACTGCACTTACAGTGCCCAGGAATGGACCCGGGTACTGTAGGGGCACAGGGCTCCTGCTCCTGTGCCCACACCATAGGCGTAATGCACCCAGCTAGAGGGGTGGCTGGCATATGCCTTGGCAGTGTAGGTGATGGGCATGGTACACAGTGATGTGTGCCATGTCGACTCTTTGTTTTGTCCTGCACCCAGACACTCAGCCTGCAAGGGCAGTGTGTGTGTGTAAGGGTACAGGGCCTCTGAGGGTGGCACAATGAGTGCTGCAGCCCTTAGAGGCCTTCCCTGGTCACAAGGCCCTGGGTACCTAGGGTACCATTTACTAGGGGCTGACATGTGGCTAGGGTTTGCCAATTTGGAGTTTGTGTGGTTTAAGGAAGGAACATAGGCCCTGGGCACCTGATTGGCAGGAACCCAGGGTACACTCAATCGAAGTACATTCAGCAATTTAGCAAAAAGTGGGGGCATACCATGCAAGAAAGATGGCACTTTCTCACACAACCCCCCCCCAAACGAAAGGTGATGAGACTAACCTTGTCCTATGGAGTCTTCATTGTCTAAGTGGAAGAACCTGGAAAGTCCATCTGCATTGGCATGGGCAGTCCCTGGTCTGTGTTCCACTTCAAAGTCCATTCCCTGTAGGGAGATGGACCACCTCAGTAGTTTTGGATTTTCCCCTTTCATCTGCATTAGCCATCTGAGAGGTCTGTGGTCAGTTTGAACTAGGAAGTGAGTGCCAAACAAGTATGGCCTCAGCTTTTTCAGGGACCAAACCACAGCAAAGGCCTCCCTCTCAATGGCACTCCAACGCTGCTCTCTAGGGAGTAGTCTTCTGCTTATAAAAGCAACAGGTTGGTCTTGGCCTTCATCATTGGTCTGGGATAGGACCGCTCCTATCCCTAGCTCAGAGGCATCAGTCTGCACTATGAACTGCTTGGCATAATCTGGAGCTTTTAGAATTGGTGCTGAGCACATTGCTTCTTTTAGGGTGTCAAAAGCCTTTTGACAACTAACTGTCCAGTTAACTTTCTTGGGCATTTTCTTGGAGGTGAGTTCTGTGAGGGGGGTCACAATGGACCCATACCCCTTCACAAACCTCCTGTAGTACCCAGTCAAGCCAAGGAATGCCCTGACTTGGGTCTGGGTTGTTGGAGCTATCCAGTCCATGATGGCCTGGATTTTGGGTTGTAAGGGCTGTACCTGGCCTCCACCTACAAGGTGGCCCAAGTACACCACAGTGCCCTGCCCTATCTGGCATTTGGATGCCTTGATAGTGAGACCTGCACTCTGCAGAGCCTCTAAAACCTTCCCAAGGTGGATCAGGTGATCCTGCCAGGTGGAGCTAAAGACAGCAATATCATCAAGATAAGCTGCACTAAAGGACTCCAACCCAGCCAGGACATGGTTCCCCAACCTCTGGAAGGTGGCAGGGGCATTCTTTAACCCAAAGGGCATCACAGTAAACTGATAATGCCCATCAGGGGTGGAGAATGCTGTCTTTTCTTTTGCTCCTGGGGCCATGCCAATCTGCCAGTACCCTGCAGTTAAGTCAAAGGTACTGAGAAATTTGGCAGCCCCCAATTTGTCTATCAGTTCATCTGCTCTTGGGATAGGGTGAGCATCTGTCTTGGTGACAGAGTTGAGCCCTCTATAGTCCACACAGAACCTCATCTCTCTCTTTTCACCCTGTTGATGAGGTTTGGGGACCAGAACCACTGGGCTAGCCCAGGGGCTCTCTGAAGGCTCAATGACCCCTAACTCCAGCATCTTGCTGACCTCAGCTTTGATGCTTTCCTTGACTTGATCTGACTGTCGATAGATTTTGTTCTTGACAGGTGCACTGTCACCAGTGTCCACATCATGGGTACACCAGCTTGTCAGACCAGGGGTCAGGGAAAAGAGGCTAGCATATTGTTGCAAGACTTGCTTGCAGTCAGTCCGCTGTTGGGCAGAGAGGGTGTCTGAAAAAATCACACCATCTACTGACCCATCTTTTGGGCTGTAGGATAGGAGGTCAGGGAGTGGCTCACTCTCTGCTTCCTGTTCTTCATCAGTCACCATCAGCATGGTGATGTCAGCCCTATCATTGTAGAGTTTAAGGCGGTTCACATGGATGACCCTTTTGGGTGTCCTGCTAGTGCCCAGGTCAACTAGATAGGTGACCTCACTCTTTCTCTCTAGGATAGGGTAAGGGCCACTCCATTTGTCTTGGAGAGCCCTTGGTGCCACTGGCTCCAAAACCCACACCTGTTGCCCTGGTTGAAATTCAACCAGTGCAGCTTTTTGGTCATACCAGTGCTTCTGGAGCTCCTGGCTGGCCTCAAGGTTCTTGGATGCTTTTTCCATATACTCAGCCATTCTGGACCTTAGGCCAAGCACATAGTCCACTATGTCCTGTTTGGGTTCTTGAAGAGGCCTCTCCCAGCCCTCCTTTACAAGACACAGTGGTCCCCTTACAGGATGACCAAACAGAAGTTCAAAGGGTGAGAAACCTACTCCCTTCTGTGGCACTTCCCTGTAGGCGAAAAGCAAGCATGGTAATAGGACATCCCACCTCCTTTTGAGTTTCTCAGGGAGTCCCATGATCATACCTTTCAATGTCTTGTTGAACCTCTCAACAAGGCCATTGGTTTGTGGGTGGTAGGGTGTAGTAAACTTGTACTGCACTCCACACTCTTTCCACATGTGTGTTAGGTAAGCAGACATGAAGTTGGAACCTCTGTCTGAAACCACCTCCTTAGGAAAACCCACCCTGGTGAAGACACCCAGGAGGGCCTTGGCTACTGCAGGAGCTGTAGTAGTCCTAAGTGGAATTGCTTCAGGGTACCTAGTAGCATGATCCACTACTACTAGAATGAATTTGTTCCCTGAGGCTGTGGGAGGTTCGAGTGGACCCACAATGTCCACGCCTACCCTTTCAAAGGGGACCCCCACCACTGGTAGTGGAATGAGGGGGGCCTTTGGGTGGCCACCTGTCTTGCCACTGGCCTGACAGGTAACACAGGAGCTGACAAACTCCTTCACCTTTTGGTGCATCTGGGGCCAGTAAAAGTGACTCACTAACCTTTCCCAAGTTTTGGATTGCCCCAGATGTCCAGCTAGGGGGATGTCATGAGCCAACGTTAGGAGGAACTCCCTGTACTTCTGTGGCACTACCACCCTCCTGGTGGCTCCAGGAGTGGGGTCTCTTGCCTCAGCATACAGTAATCCCTCTTCCCAATAAGCTCTGTGGGTACCACTGACATCTCCCCTGGCTTCTGAAGCAGCTTGTTGTCTCAGGCTTTCAAGAGTGGGACAGTCTCGCTGACCCTGGCACAGCTCTTCCCTAGAGGGTCCCCCTGGGCCCAAGAGTTCAACCTGGTAAGGGTCAAGCTCCATGGACTCAGTTCCCTCAGAGGTATCTACATCCTCTCCAGGGGGAGAGGGGTTCTGAGTGTTGGGCTGTACAGAAGCTGGTCCCCCAGTCTTCTTGTCCTTCCTCTTGGTTGGTTGGGCCATTATTCCAGGCTCCAAACCTACTTTTTCACCCTTCCTCTTGCTCTGTGCTCTGGTTTGCACACACACCAATTCAGGGATGCCCAGCATGGCTGCATGGGCCTTTAACTCAACCTCAGCCCAGGCTGAGGTTTCCAGATCATTTCCAAGCAGACATGCAGCTGGCAACTTTGGAGAGACCACTACCTGTTTCAGGCCAGTAACCCCCCCCCAGCCTAATGTTACCATGGCCATGGGATGACTAGTGGTGACACTGTCAGCGTTGGTGACTGGGTAAGACTTCCCAATCAAGTATTGCTCAGGGGAAACCAGTGTGTCTTTCACCATAGTGACACTGGCACCTGTATCCCTCAGAGCTTCTACCCTAGTTCCATTCACCCAGGGGTACTGTAAGTATTTCTTCAAGTTGGGGGGCCACACAGCCACAGTGGCAAACTCCACTTCTCCCAAGGAGACTAAACTTGCTTCAGTGTGTTCCCAGATTTGCTCAGGGTACACCTCTGATCCCATTTGTATACTTGCTGCCCCAGGAGTGGCTGTACTGGGTGCCTTAGGGGCTTTGTTTTGGGGGCAAGATACAGTTAGGTGTCCCTGCTTCTTACAGGTATTACAAAAGGCCTTTAAGGGATCAAAGTTCTTCCCCCTATATGGTTGGGGCACATAGGGAGTAGTTTGGGTCCCACCCACCTGAACAGGTTTTTGGGGCCCTTTGGAAGACTCAGACTTTTTATCTTGGGGATTCTCACCACCTTTCCCCTGGGGAGGTTTTGTGACCACCTTCTTTTGGTCACCCCCAGTGGTTGTCTTGGTCACCCTAGTCTTGACCCAGTGGTCCGCCTTCTTTCCCAATTCTTGGGGAGAAATTAGACCTAGGTCTACCAAATGCTGATGCAACTTTTCATTTGTGCAGTTACTCAAAATATGTTCCTTCATGAATAAATTGTACAATCCAGTAAAATCCTGCACACCATGTCCAGCTAACCAACCATCCAGTGTCTTCACTGAGAAATCTACAAAATCAATCCAGGACTGGGTCTGGGTTTTGTGAGCCCCCCTGAACCTAATTCTATACTCCTCAGTGGTGAATCCAAATCCCTCAATCAGAGCTTTCTTCATGAGGTCATAGGATCCTGCTTCTGGCCCAGAGAGGGTCAGAAGCCTGTCCCTGCAGTTACCAGAGAACAGTTCCCACAGGAGTGCCCCCCAGAGAGGTTTCTTTACTTTCCTGATATCACAAGCCCTCTCAAAGGCTGTGAACCATTTGGTGATATCATCACCTTCCTCAAATTTAGGGACAATCCCTTTGGGGATTTTAAGGTCAGAAGTTTCCTCCCTATCCTTGTTTTTATTATTGCTGCCACCATTGATGGGTGCTAAACCCATCTCTCTCCTTTCCTTTTCTAGAGCCAGCAGCCTGGACTCTAGATCTATTCTTTTGGCCAGCCTCACAAGGCTGTCCTCTTCACTGGGGGGTCCCCCAGTGTTGTCTCTGGGACCAGAGCCACCTGTGTGGTCTCTAGGTGCCCAGATGCTATGTCTTGAGTTGGAGGGTATGGGTGCCATCTCCTCCCTAGGGAATAGTATGGGGAGGTTGCTGTCCTCCTCCCCTGTTTCCCTTTCCTCATCTGACTGGCCATCACCATGTTCAGATGGGTGGTCTTTAGCATACTCAGCCAGGAGCTCCTGGAGCCCTTGTTTGGATGGATGCTGACCCATTTGTAAATTTTTGAGTTTACATAAGGACCTCAATTCCTTGAAAGACAAGTGTAAGTAAGGTGTGAGGTCGAGCTCCTCCACCAGGTCCATGTTATTATTATCACTAATAGCTGGGTTTGTTTGAGACATTCTAACCTGACAGTTCTAACCCTCTACCCTGACTATAGTGACTTTTATTTTTCTAAAATTCTAATGGGACTTAAGCAAGGCCCTAGCAAGACTTTTAGTAATTTTGGAAAAACCAATCAGAATTCTAAAGGCAATTTTTAAGAGTTCTGTCGTGTGATCAGATGGTAACCAAGTAGTCCAACAAATGCAAGTTTGTATCCCACCGCTGATCCACCAATGTGAGAAAGTGGCTCTGTATATACTGTTCCCTAATAGGTACAGGGTGTACAGAGTCCACAGTCCCCCAGAGGCTGATAGAGGTCAAAGTTAGGTATGACCTTACTCTCAAAAGTGGTAGCTTGGTCGAGCAGTAAGGCAGTACCAGAGGACAGTGTAAAGCATTTATTGTACACACTCAGTCAGCAAATGGTTTCACACACTCAATAACTGAACTCTAGGCCAATGATTTGTATATATAAAATATATGCTTGTTTTATTTTTAGAACCACAAGGGGATAAAAATATACTTTCTCAGAATGAGAGGTTGAATATAAATACTTTTGTTTCAAGCAATAAATTTGTAAAACAGTCACAGTTGGTTGCAATAAACAATCCTATTTCCTAAACATAACAATGCATTGAGCTCAATGGTAAATTCAGGTTATTTGTAATAAATTACTTTTCAGATTACTTTTGGAATTCCAGGTCTGGATCCTAGAACCAGCCTGGGGTCAGTATTCAGAATCAAGTGAGGAAAGTCGACTTAATAACTGTAAGAATTTTTAGATAATATTTAGCTATTTCAAAAGTTAGCACTTAGAAAATATTTCACAGAAAACATTCAATGGATCTCTATGGCAAGAAATTCAAATTGCAGGTAGAGTGCTTTATCGTTACTTTAGTAATCCAGGACTGGGTGCCTAGACCCAGGACTGGGGTCCTTATCAAAAGCAGGTAAGTAATTTCGTTTGCAGAAATGGTACGATTTTAAAAGAATATTTCAAATTTGCAAAAGTAGACACTTAGAAGAAATTTCACAGAAAAGCAGACAATGGTTTCCTATGGGAGAAAAATGAGTTAGAAGTAAGTATAGTTGTGAACACTTTTCAGAGTCAGGGCTGGGCACCAAGATCCAGCACTGGGAGCTCACCTAGGAGCAGGTGAGTAAATTCGTTTTTGTCACTTGGCTGATTTTTGGTGAATTTTTGCAGTTTTGAAAAGTTCACACTTAGAAGATTTTTGAAGAAAAAGCCAGTCAATGTTACCCTATGAGGAAAATGAAGTTAGCGGTTTAAGGGTAAGTACTCGACTGGTAAGGTTGAAATTCCGGGCATGGACTCAGGGGTCCCCCAGTGTCAGGTAAGCACAGTTGGTTCACCCTCAGCGGTTTCAGGACGGCCGGGTGCAGAGAGAGTTGGGCCCAATGTTATCCTATGAGGGATAGGGGGGCCTTGGTTGGTGGCTGCTGTCTGGCAAGCCACGCGGCTGTGGGAGCTGGGCTCCTGGTCACTTACTCAGGGCAAGTGGGGAAGTAGGTTAGAGTAGAGAGGGCACTGCCAGGGCCACTCGGGCGGCTGGGTGCAGGGTGCTTTTGAGCCTTAGGGCGCTCAATGGAAATCAATGGGAATGTTCCGGTTTGGAAAGAGGCTGCAGGCTCGGGGACGAGGATGTTTCAGGTGCCACCACCACTTCGAGAGGTAAGTTGGGTAGTTGTAGGTTAGGTGGGTACCCCGGGATTGGGCACAGGGGGTCGCAGGGCGCCGGGTGCAGGGGTGCCTTTTGACGTCGGGAATCTTACCCTCTGGTTGGTCGCGGCTGGGGTGGCACTTGGTTCTGAGGCTGCAGGCTTCTGCCGGGATGTCGAGGGGGGTCCTTGGGTGCCGGACTCGGGGTCACAGTCGCCGTGGGGTCGTCCTCAGGGTCTTTGTCCACTCCGGCACTGGCCAGGCTTGGCTGGTGCAGAGTGTGTTGGGTCCGCGGTCCCGGGCTGGTGCCAGGGATAGCAAGTAGGTTTCTTGAGTAGAGCCTCTACTCGTGGGAGTCCCAGGGGCTTAGAGCTAAAGGGTAGCCAGGTCCTCTGGGGTTGGTGAGGTTGCTGGCCACGTGGGATGCCGCGCTGGTGCAGGTTCGAGAGTCGACAGGCCGGTGGGGCTGGGGCCAAAGCAGTTGGTGTCTTCTTCTCTTTTTAGCAGCTGCAGGGCAGGTCTTTGTTCTTCTTGCTCTTCTTGTCGTTTTTCTATCTGGAATCTGGGGAAGGAAGGTTCAGGGGGCCCCTAAATACTAGATTTAGGGGCGTTACAGGTAGGTGAAGGCCAGGGACCAATGGGTCCTTGTCCTGGGGTGGGTACACCCCCTATCCTGCCTCTCTCCTGTGGGAGGGGGGCAGTAGCCTAATCCTGATAGGGTAGGGCCTCCCATCTTCAAGATGGCGAGAGCCCGGAGATGTGCTTCACCTCGCCTCCCCCACCTGAGGGGTGGGGTGGGCAGGCTGGCACATCCCCTGTCCTTGTATGGGGTTTCCGGCCAAGCTTCCCGCCAGAGTGGGGGGTTGCAGTGGCCTGGGGAAACTCCAACTGGCGGCATGCCTTTGAAGCTTCCCTTTGCTCATCCTGGGGGAGGAGATTTCTCACCTCACCCAGGATGTGCATTGTTGCAGGCCCGGGAGAGCAGGGGCTCTCCCACCCAGGGGTCCAGCAACGTGTCTGCTGTGTGGCAGCCTGGGCAGCCTCAGAGCAGACGTGGATTGCAAGTTAGCTGTAAGGGGGCATCTTCTAAGATGCCCTCTGGGGTGCTTAGTACATTAAATCCCACACTGGCATCAGTGTGGGTTCAATGTGCTGAGAAGTTTGATACCAAACTTCCCAGGCTTCAGTGTTGCCAGTATGGTGCTGTGGAGCTCGTGTTTGACAAGCTCTCAGCACCATGTATCCTTAAATGACAGCACTGCACTTACAGTGCCCAGGAATGGACCCGGGTACTGTAGGGGCACAGGGCTCCTGCTCCTGTGCCCACACCATAGGCGTAATGCACCCAGCTAGAGGGGTGGCTGGCATATGCCTTGGCAGTGTAGGTGATGGGCATGGTACACAGTGATGTGTGCCATGTCGACTCTTTGTTTTGTCCTGCACCCAGACACTCAGCCTGCAAGGGCAGTGTGTGTGTGTAAGGGTACAGGGCCTCTGAGGGTGGCACAATGAGTGCTGCAGCCCTTAGAGGCCTTCCCTGGTCACAAGGCCCTGGGTACCTAGGGTACCATTTACTAGGGGCTGACATGTGGCTAGGGTTTGCCAATTTGGAGTTTGTGTGGTTTAAGGAAGGAACATAGGCCCTGGGCACCTGATTGGCAGGAACCCAGGGTACACTCAATCGAAGTACATTCAGCAATTTAGCAAAAAGTGGGGGCATACCATGCAAGAAAGATGGCACTTTCTCACACAACCCCCCCCCAAACGAAAGGTGATGAGACTAACCTTGTCCTATGGAGTCTTCATTGTCTAAGTGGAAGAACCTGGAAAGTCCATCTGCATTGGCATGGGCAGTCCCTGGTCTGTGTTCCACTTCAAAGTCCATTCCCTGTAGGGAGATGGACCACCTCAGTAGTTTTGGATTTTCCCCTTTCATCTGCATTAGCCATCTGAGAGGTCTGTGGTCAGTTTGAACTAGGAAGTGAGTGCCAAACAAGTATGGCCTCAGCTTTTTCAGGGACCAAACCACAGCAAAGGCCTCCCTCTCAATGGCACTCCAACGCTGCTCTCTAGGGAGTAGTCTTCTGCTTATAAAAGCAACAGGTTGGTCTTGGCCTTCATCATTGGTCTGGGATAGGACCGCTCCTATCCCTAGCTCAGAGGCATCAGTCTGCACTATGAACTGCTTGGCATAATCTGGAGCTTTTAGAATTGGTGCTGAGCACATTGCTTCTTTTAGGGTGTCAAAAGCCTTTTGACAACTAACTGTCCAGTTAACTTTCTTGGGCATTTTCTTGGAGGTGAGTTCTGTGAGGGGGGTCACAATGGACCCATACCCCTTCACAAACCTCCTGTAGTACCCAGTCAAGCCAAGGAATGCCCTGACTTGGGTCTGGGTTGTTGGAGCTATCCAGTCCATGATGGCCTGGATTTTGGGTTGTAAGGGCTGTACCTGGCCTCCACCTACAAGGTGGCCCAAGTACACCACAGTGCCCTGCCCTATCTGGCATTTGGATGCCTTGATAGTGAGACCTGCACTCTGCAGAGCCTCTAAAACCTTCCCAAGGTGGATCAGGTGATCCTGCCAGGTGGAGCTAAAGACAGCAATATCATCAAGATAAGCTGCACTAAAGGACTCCAACCCAGCCAGGACATGGTTCCCCAACCTCTGGAAGGTGGCAGGGGCATTCTTTAACCCAAAGGGCATCACAGTAAACTGATAATGCCCATCAGGGGTGGAGAATGCTGTCTTTTCTTTTGCTCCTGGGGCCATGCCAATCTGCCAGTACCCTGCAGTTAAGTCAAAGGTACTGAGAAATTTGGCAGCCCCCAATTTGTCTATCAGTTCATCTGCTCTTGGGATAGGGTGAGCATCTGTCTTGGTGACAGAGTTGAGCCCTCTATAGTCCACACAGAACCTCATCTCTCTCTTTTCACCCTGTTGATGAGGTTTGGGGACCAGAACCACTGGGCTAGCCCAGGGGCTCTCTGAAGGCTCAATGACCCCTAACTCCAGCATCTTGCTGACCTCAGCTTTGATGCTTTCCTTGACTTGATCTGACTGTCGATAGATTTTGTTCTTGACAGGTGCACTGTCACCAGTGTCCACATCATGGGTACACCAGCTTGTCAGACCAGGGGTCAGGGAAAAGAGGCTAGCATATTGTTGCAAGACTTGCTTGCAGTCAGTCCGCTGTTGGGCAGAGAGGGTGTCTGAAAAAATCACACCATCTACTGACCCATCTTTTGGGCTGTAGGATAGGAGGTCAGGGAGTGGCTCACTCTCTGCTTCCTGTTCTTCATCAGTCACCATCAGCATGGTGATGTCAGCCCTATCATTGTAGAGTTTAAGGCGGTTCACATGGATGACCCTTTTGGGTGTCCTGCTAGTGCCCAGGTCAACTAGATAGGTGACCTCACTCTTTCTCTCTAGGATAGGGTAAGGGCCACTCCATTTGTCTTGGAGAGCCCTTGGTGCCACTGGCTCCAAAACCCACACCTGTTGCCCTGGTTGAAATTCAACCAGTGCAGCTTTTTGGTCATACCAGTGCTTCTGGAGCTCCTGGCTGGCCTCAAGGTTCTTGGATGCTTTTTCCATATACTCAGCCATTCTGGACCTTAGGCCAAGCACATAGTCCACTATGTCCTGTTTGGGTTCTTGAAGAGGCCTCTCCCAGCCCTCCTTTACAAGACACAGTGGTCCCCTTACAGGATGACCAAACAGAAGTTCAAAGGGTGAGAAACCTACTCCCTTCTGTGGCACTTCCCTGTAGGCGAAAAGCAAGCATGGTAATAGGACATCCCACCTCCTTTTGAGTTTCTCAGGGAGTCCCATGATCATACCTTTCAATGTCTTGTTGAACCTCTCAACAAGGCCATTGGTTTGTGGGTGGTAGGGTGTAGTAAACTTGTACTGCACTCCACACTCTTTCCACATGTGTGTTAGGTAAGCAGACATGAAGTTGGAACCTCTGTCTGAAACCACCTCCTTAGGAAAACCCACCCTGGTGAAGACACCCAGGAGGGCCTTGGCTACTGCAGGAGCTGTAGTAGTCCTAAGTGGAATTGCTTCAGGGTACCTAGTAGCATGATCCACTACTACTAGAATGAATTTGTTCCCTGAGGCTGTGGGAGGTTCGAGTGGACCCACAATGTCCACGCCTACCCTTTCAAAGGGGACCCCCACCACTGGTAGTGGAATGAGGGGGGCCTTTGGGTGGCCACCTGTCTTGCCACTGGCCTGACAGGTAACACAGGAGCTGACAAACTCCTTCACCTTTTGGTGCATCTGGGGCCAGTAAAAGTGACTCACTAACCTTTCCCAAGTTTTGGATTGCCCCAGATGTCCAGCTAGGGGGATGTCATGAGCCAACGTTAGGAGGAACTCCCTGTACTTCTGTGGCACTACCACCCTCCTGGTGGCTCCAGGAGTGGGGTCTCTTGCCTCAGCATACAGTAATCCCTCTTCCCAATAAGCTCTGTGGGTACCACTGACATCTCCCCTGGCTTCTGAAGCAGCTTGTTGTCTCAGGCTTTCAAGAGTGGGACAGTCTCGCTGACCCTGGCACAGCTCTTCCCTAGAGGGTCCCCCTGGGCCCAAGAGTTCAACCTGGTAAGGGTCAAGCTCCATGGACTCAGTTCCCTCAGAGGTATCTACATCCTCTCCAGGGGGAGAGGGGTTCTGAGTGTTGGGCTGTACAGAAGCTGGTCCCCCAGTCTTCTTGTCCTTCCTCTTGGTTGGTTGGGCCATTATTCCAGGCTCCAAACCTACTTTTTCACCCTTCCTCTTGCTCTGTGCTCTGGTTTGCACACACACCAATTCAGGGATGCCCAGCATGGCTGCATGGGCCTTTAACTCAACCTCAGCCCAGGCTGAGGTTTCCAGATCATTTCCAAGCAGACATGCAGCTGGCAACTTTGGAGAGACCACTACCTGTTTCAGGCCAGTAACCCCCCCCCAGCCTAATGTTACCATGGCCATGGGATGACTAGTGGTGACACTGTCAGCGTTGGTGACTGGGTAAGACTTCCCAATCAAGTATTGCTCAGGGGAAACCAGTGTGTCTTTCACCATAGTGACACTGGCACCTGTATCCCTCAGAGCTTCTACCCTAGTTCCATTCACCCAGGGGTACTGTAAGTATTTCTTCAAGTTGGGGGGCCACACAGCCACAGTGGCAAACTCCACTTCTCCCAAGGAGACTAAACTTGCTTCAGTGTGTTCCCAGATTTGCTCAGGGTACACCTCTGATCCCATTTGTATACTTGCTGCCCCAGGAGTGGCTGTACTGGGTGCCTTAGGGGCTTTGTTTTGGGGGCAAGATACAGTTAGGTGTCCCTGCTTCTTACAGGTATTACAAAAGGCCTTTAAGGGATCAAAGTTCTTCCCCCTATATGGTTGGGGCACATAGGGAGTAGTTTGGGTCCCACCCACCTGAACAGGTTTTTGGGGCCCTTTGGAAGACTCAGACTTTTTATCTTGGGGATTCTCACCACCTTTCCCCTGGGGAGGTTTTGTGACCACCTTCTTTTGGTCACCCCCAGTGGTTGTCTTGGTCACCCTAGTCTTGACCCAGTGGTCCGCCTTCTTTCCCAATTCTTGGGGAGAAATTAGACCTAGGTCTACCAAATGCTGATGCAACTTTTCATTTGTGCAGTTACTCAAAATATGTTCCTTCATGAATAAATTGTACAATCCAGTAAAATCCTGCACACCATGTCCAGCTAACCAACCATCCAGTGTCTTCACTGAGAAATCTACAAAATCAATCCAGGACTGGGTCTGGGTTTTGTGAGCCCCCCTGAACCTAATTCTATACTCCTCAGTGGTGAATCCAAATCCCTCAATCAGAGCTTTCTTCATGAGGTCATAGGATCCTGCTTCTGGCCCAGAGAGGGTCAGAAGCCTGTCCCTGCAGTTACCAGAGAACAGTTCCCACAGGAGTGCCCCCCAGAGAGGTTTCTTTACTTTCCTGATATCACAAGCCCTCTCAAAGGCTGTGAACCATTTGGTGATATCATCACCTTCCTCAAATTTAGGGACAATCCCTTTGGGGATTTTAAGGTCAGAAGTTTCCTCCCTATCCTTGTTTTTATTATTGCTGCCACCATTGATGGGTGCTAAACCCATCTCTCTCCTTTCCTTTTCTAGAGCCAGCAGCCTGGACTCTAGATCTATTCTTTTGGCCAGCCTCACAAGGCTGTCCTCTTCACTGGGGGGTCCCCCAGTGTTGTCTCTGGGACCAGAGCCACCTGTGTGGTCTCTAGGTGCCCAGATGCTATGTCTTGAGTTGGAGGGTATGGGTGCCATCTCCTCCCTAGGGAATAGTATGGGGAGGTTGCTGTCCTCCTCCCCTGTTTCCCTTTCCTCATCTGACTGGCCATCACCATGTTCAGATGGGTGGTCTTTAGCATACTCAGCCAGGAGCTCCTGGAGCCCTTGTTTGGATGGATGCTGACCCATTTGTAAATTTTTGAGTTTACATAAGGACCTCAATTCCTTGAAAGACAAGTGTAAGTAAGGTGTGAGGTCGAGCTCCTCCACCAGGTCCATGTTATTATTATCACTAATAGCTGGGTTTGTTTGAGACATTCTAACCTGACAGTTCTAACCCTCTACCCTGACTATAGTGACTTTTATTTTTCTAAAATTCTAATGGGACTTAAGCAAGGCCCTAGCAAGACTTTTAGTAATTTTGGAAAAACCAATCAGAATTCTAAAGGCAATTTTTAAGAGTTCTGTCGTGTGATCAGATGGTAACCAAGTAGTCCAACAAATGCAAGTTTGTATCCCACCGCTGATCCACCAATGTGAGAAAGTGGCTCTGTATATACTGTTCCCTAATAGGTACAGGGTGTACAGAGTCCACAGTCCCCCAGAGGCTGATAGAGGTCAAAGTTAGGTATGACCTTACTCTCAAAAGTGGTAGCTTGGTCGAGCAGTAAGGCAGTACCAGAGGACAGTGTAAAGCATTTATTGTACACACTCAGTCAGCAAATGGTTTCACACACTCAATAACTGAACTCTAGGCCAATGATTTGTATATATAAAATATATGCTTGTTTTATTTTTAGAACCACAAGGGGATAAAAATATACTTTCTCAGAATGAGAGGTTGAATATAAATACTTTTGTTTCAAGCAATAAATTTGTAAAACAGTCACAGTTGGTTGCAATAAACAATCCTATTTCCTAAACATAACAATGCATTGAGCTCAATGGTAAATTCAGGTTATTTGTAATAAATTACTTTTCAGATTACTTTTGGAATTCCAGGTCTGGATCCTAGAACCAGCCTGGGGTCAGTATTCAGAATCAAGTGAGGAAAGTCGACTTAATAACTGTAAGAATTTTTAGATAATATTTAGCTATTTCAAAAGTTAGCACTTAGAAAATATTTCACAGAAAACATTCAATGGATCTCTATGGCAAGAAATTCAAATTGCAGGTAGAGTGCTTTATCGTTACTTTAGTAATCCAGGACTGGGTGCCTAGACCCAGGACTGGGGTCCTTATCAAAAGCAGGTAAGTAATTTCGTTTGCAGAAATGGTACGATTTTAAAAGAATATTTCAAATTTGCAAAAGTAGACACTTAGAAGAAATTTCACAGAAAAGCAGACAATGGTTTCCTATGGGAGAAAAATGAGTTAGAAGTAAGTATAGTTGTGAACACTTTTCAGAGTCAGGGCTGGGCACCAAGATCCAGCACTGGGAGCTCACCTAGGAGCAGGTGAGTAAATTCGTTTTTGTCACTTGGCTGATTTTTGGTGAATTTTTGCAGTTTTGAAAAGTTCACACTTAGAAGATTTTTGAAGAAAAAGCCAGTCAATGTTACCCTATGAGGAAAATGAAGTTAGCGGTTTAAGGGTAAGTACTCGACTGGTAAGGTTGAAATTCCGGGCATGGACTCAGGGGTCCCCCAGTGTCAGGTAAGCACAGTTGGTTCACCCTCAGCGGTTTCAGGACGGCCGGGTGCAGAGAGAGTTGGGCCCAATGTTATCCTATGAGGGATAGGGGGGCCTTGGTTGGTGGCTGCTGTCTGGCAAGCCACGCGGCTGTGGGAGCTGGGCTCCTGGTCACTTACTCAGGGCAAGTGGGGAAGTAGGTTAGAGTAGAGAGGGCACTGCCAGGGCCACTCGGGCGGCTGGGTGCAGGGTGCTTTTGAGCCTTAGGGCGCTCAATGGAAATCAATGGGAATGTTCCGGTTTGGAAAGAGGCTGCAGGCTCGGGGACGAGGATGTTTCAGGTGCCACCACCACTTCGAGAGGTAAGTTGGGTAGTTGTAGGTTAGGTGGGTACCCCGGGATTGGGCACAGGGGGTCGCAGGGCGCCGGGTGCAGGGGTGCCTTTTGACGTCGGGAATCTTACCCTCTGGTTGGTCGCGGCTGGGGTGGCACTTGGTTCTGAGGCTGCAGGCTTCTGCCGGGATGTCGAGGGGGGTCCTTGGGTGCCGGACTCGGGGTCACAGTCGCCGTGGGGTCGTCCTCAGGGTCTTTGTCCACTCCGGCACTGGCCAGGCTTGGCTGGTGCAGAGTGTGTTGGGTCCGCGGTCCCGGGCTGGTGCCAGGGATAGCAAGTAGGTTTCTTGAGTAGAGCCTCTACTCGTGGGAGTCCCAGGGGCTTAGAGCTAAAGGGTAGCCAGGTCCTCCGGGGTTGGTGAGGTTGCTGGCCACGTGGGATGCCGCGCTGGTGCAGGTTCGAGAGTCGACAGGCCGGTGGGGCTGGGGCCAAAGCAGTTGGTGTCTTCTTCTCTTTTTAGCAGCTGCAGGGCAGGTCTTTGTTCTTCTTGCTCTTCTTGTCGTTTTTCTATCTGGAATCTGGGGAAGGAAGGTTCAGGGGGCCCCTAAATACTAGATTTAGGGGCGTTACAGGTAGGTGAAGGCCAGGGACCAATGGGTCCTTGTCCTGGGGTGGGTACACCCCCTATCCTGCCTCTCTCCTGTGGGAGGGGGGCAGTAGCCTAATCCTGATAGGGTAGGGCCTCCCATCTTCAAGATGGCGAGAGCCCGGAGATGTGCTTCACCTCGCCTCCCCCACCTGAGGGGTGGGGTGGGCAGGCTGGCACATCCCCTGTCCTTGTATGGGGTTTCCGGCCAAGCTTCCCGCCAGAGTGGGGGGTTGCAGTGGCCTGGGGAAACTCCAACTGGCGGCATGCCTTTGAAGCTTCCCTTTGCTCATCCTGGGGGAGGAGATTTCTCACCTCACCCAGGATGTGCATTGTTGCAGGCCCGGGAGAGCAGGGGCTCTCCCACCCAGGGGTCCAGCAACGTGTCTGCTGTGTGGCAGCCTGGGCAGCCTCAGAGCAGACGTGGATTGCAAGTTAGCTGTAAGGGGGCATCTTCTAAGATGCCCTCTGGGGTGCTTAGTACATTAAATCCCACACTGGCATCAGTGTGGGTTCAATGTGCTGAGAAGTTTGATACCAAACTTCCCAGGCTTCAGTGTTGCCAGTATGGTGCTGTGGAGCTCGTGTTTGACAAGCTCTCAGCACCATGTATCCTTAAATGACAGCACTGCACTTACAGTGCCCAGGAATGGACCCGGGTACTGTAGGGGCACAGGGCTCCTGCTCCTGTGCCCACACCATAGGCGTAATGCACCCAGCTAGAGGGGTGGCTGGCATATGCCTTGGCAGTGTAGGTGATGGGCATGGTACACAGTGATGTGTGCCATGTCGACTCTTTGTTTTGTCCTGCACCCAGACACTCAGCCTGCAAGGGCAGTGTGTGTGTGTAAGGGTACAGGGCCTCTGAGGGTGGCACAATGAGTGCTGCAGCCCTTAGAGGCCTTCCCTGGTCACAAGGCCCTGGGTACCTAGGGTACCATTTACTAGGGGCTGACATGTGGCTAGGGTTTGCCAATTTGGAGTTTGTGTGGTTTAAGGAAGGAACATAGGCCCTGGGCACCTGATTGGCAGGAACCCAGGGTACACTCAATCGAAGTACATTCAGCAATTTAGCAAAAAGTGGGGGCATACCATGCAAGAAAGATGGCACTTTCTCACATGGGGGCATTTTTTAAATGGAGTCCTTTCCATGAGCTGTAGGCCCGAACGGCGTTGATAGGCCCAGTGGCCCACGTCGACTACCTGAATAGAGTAGATGAGGTGCGCGTTGAAGATCACGTGATCGAAAACAATACCGTTGAGTTTTAGATAGTTTGCGAGGCGAAAAGGTTTGGAGAATATGGTGCCGAACCGGTGCGCAGAAGTTACATCCAAACCCGATGGCGGAAAAAAACAATCTGAGGATGGAGTCGATGCCCATGCACACTAACGTCCAAGGGAGGAGTCGCCTCTCTCGTGACTACAAAAGACTCTTCCAAGACAACAAGGTGCAAGCATCCGAGTCCAACACCAGATGGCGATCTATGCACAGTGTACAATCTGCAGCTCATATGCCTCGAACAAAGCCATTTCCTTCCACACCCATACATAGTTTTGGATGAACTGCTCTGTAGGAGGCTATCTCTCTATGTAGTGTACCAAAATTAGGTGCACTATGCAGGGAGTTCAGGTATCCCTTATTGGAGTACAGGGGCTTGCTTTAACAATTCCATTGTGCTCTATTTGTGGTACTCTGGTCGAGCAGCCTTAGGCTTATCAGAGGCAAGTGTTAGGCGTTTGTATTGTCCGCTGAAGTTTATTAGAGGAGGAGCTGGTGAATAAAATGCTTCAATAACTGCCTGGGAGGTCTGCTTTAAATGATCAGTTTAGAATATGCAGAGGACAGTGCAAAATAAACGCAGGTCAGAAGGAGATATAATACCCTGACTTAATAGGCACTATTTTATAACAAGGGCCAATGGAATTATCCAGTATGGGAGGGCCAAATAATGTGGCAGGGCTGAGTAAATTATGCAACAATAAAAGCCAAATTATGTAGCATAATGTAGTGCATTTTGTGCCATTACTTCATTATATTGTCATTTTTACACTTGTTAATACTCTCTGGGCATTGGTTGAAACTCATTAGTACCAGATTAACACCCAAATGCAGCAATAAACAACAGAAAAGTGACAGTCAACCTTTGCAAAGGGCCTTCCCCTGCACGGCCATACTTTTTGCTGCATTTTTAGTAACTTTTGAACCGTTTAAGGTAGAAACGTTTAAAAAAAAAAAAAAAAAAAATCTGCAGATTATGCACCAGATGATGGGTTACGTAACAAATGCCATAACACCATAATTATGCGAAAAACACAGCAGTCGCACAATCGCATAATTCCAGTGGCCCGGTTTCTAACCATTACTTCAAGAGCAGTCTATACATACCGCTGGAGCTTCAGGTGGGGCGATCCTGAGACCCTGAGAAAGGATGCCAGCAAAGTTAGTGGTGCGGGAGCCGTGCCAAAGGAGCTGGCGATTGTGAAGTTCTGTGAATGGTTTATAACGTTGCCGTTCTCCCTCACGCTCAATTTTAAAGATCTGTTTGTAAGAGGAAAAACAAAAAGAACATAAGCAAATATAACTTTGCTGTATGGTGGACAAAAGGTTTTCTTTTAAATAAAGAACAGTAAACACAGTTAAACATAAAAATAAAACACTTTAAAGCAATAAATGCATACAGAGAAAAGTACATCATTAACAGAATGAGAAAAGCGTTGCAGACAACACCACCCACCCATATAGCCCCTGAAACAAAGGTACACAATGCCATTTCCTAACAGGAAATCTAAATTAAATTAGGAATTTTTACTCACATCTACAACTTCCAGGTCATAGGCATTGTGCGTAGCAGCATGAGTATTCTTAACATATTGTTTTATGATACTGGCTTCCTTAGAATCGGGATCCACAACCTGACAAAAAGGAAGATAGCCGAACCATTAGTTGGATACAAATATTAATTGAAAAATGCAGACGGAGAGTCAAGGCTCAGCCAGATGCACACTGGTACCATCAGGAGGTTTAGATTACGATAAGCAACCCAAGAAACCTGTCCCTATGCATTTGGTGGATGCAAGATCTCTACTAATAATTTGCAGAAGACCTCCCACTGTCCTAGATCTGACACACTCATACCAGCAATGGATGAAACTGCTAAACCCTATAAGCCATATGGACAGTCACTTGAGAAATCCACCATGAAGCACTCATATTACACAATCCACAACAGCGATTATTAAGTTCCTGGTCAAATTCTCCCACCAGACTCAAGACCACACAAGTAGTGCCCCTCAGTATCATACTGCACACATTATCAAAACACCAAGAGTGCACACTGACTGACATACATGTAAACCAAGGGAAACTCCTTTTATTGCTAAACATGAACCAAGCAAAGGGTGAACCAGACTCCTGTCCAAAGAAGCATACACACTTCGATGAAGCTTTGAGGGGCAAACCATTTTAGTTGCCGGAGGTGGTCTGGCATTACATTGTCTGGACAACTAAAATATGTTCAGACACTAGCTACAGCATTAATCATAACTAATTCTGCTTTTCCCTATACACAGCAACCTTCGTGACCATGTTTACTTACACATTCACCTCTTAATGCAAGGAATACAGCATAAATCAGTTATACAAACAAATACCGAACGTGATAGGTCAGGGCTTAGTGAATGGAAGACACACATACCTTCATGTCAGTTTTAATTTTCTCATACTTCACATCGATGGGATCTTTACCACCTTCATCCGTCCCACTTCGGAGAAGACTGTATGCCACTTCAATATCAAGCAGATTGTCCAGCATCTGTACTTTTGCCTAAGAGCAGAGAAAGAGACTTACAGGTTTGTAAGGTTGTTTCATTATGACTTAGAAATTGAAAGCACAGTGCAGGCAATTCTGATAGCATCAAGTCAGTTGTCAGACAGTGATTGTGAATCATTGTTAGGTCGAGCTGTGCTGAAATTGACAATCTTCTTGAAGTCAATTTTAGGAGTTTCTCGTTTTTGTACAAATTAAAATTCTTAGGGTCACACCAAGATGTGGAAGAACTTAAGAGGCAGTAAACAATAAGGATAAAGCATGCCATAAATGAATATTCATTAGGAGGCTTGACTATTCTTAATAACAAATTGGTCAAAGGCAGAAATGGGAAAGTTACTTGCAGAATAAACCCTGCAGTTTTAGACCCAAAGTCCTGCTTACTTCCCGACTCCTGGAGCTGCCAGTTTTCTTGATTGGCAGGACACAAGGTAATATCAAAGCATTTAAACGAGATTTGCTGCAAGCACAAAGCTTTTAACTACCCCAGCACTATACTGTTCCACACACTGTCAATCTCTCCCCTTCAGTATCATTCCACGCACTGGCCAAACATTGTGGAGCTGGGGGTAAAGTAGTGATGACTGCTGCAGTGATAAGAATGAATGCAAAGACATTCCTCAACATGTCTTAGCCAACTTGTAAGCATTGTGCATTACAAATACATCATGATTTTGCCCTGTGGCTGCCCTGCTCTTCACATCATAAAGACACTGAAAGTACAACTGTATGAGCATGGATAAATAAGGAAGGTGTAGAAATCGTCAATCCATCAGTTGAATCCAGTGACTTACAAAGATTTAGAATGTGAAGACTCTGTTCGGTTTTCAAAGAATGGTTAGCAACAGAGTGGGCAAGGAGAGGACTTCCTGCTTGATAGGAAAATCAGACATTTGCATTGGGAAAAAAAGTTGAAGGGATCTTTGCTGAAGAACAATAAAACGTTTCCTTGGCTGAAGCTCAATATGAAACGTTGACTGCTACGAAAAAAGCTGCTTTTTCAGATGTCAGGTTTAAGGCACTTATGACCATTGACCAGAACATATCATGGGTCAAAACTTCCAAATTAATGAGTCTCAAGCTGGGTACGTACTGGTAACAGTTTGGAATTACCCAATGCCTCTGGATTAGTTTGTTCTTTAGCTTGTAGAATCCGGTGCAATCCAATTGCCAACCCCAATTGCTGAACGAATAGTTTACCTGTCGGTGTAGTTTTGCAGCTTGAAGATCTTTCTGGATTCACTATGCTGTGCATTATTCCACGGTCTGGTGCTTGGGTCCGGAATCGTAGTCTTTCTTCTTCTACCTCTTTTTTGTAGCCCAGGTGGGAGTCGACGTCCCACCATTTGGTGTACTTCTCCAGATGCCGGCACGCTTCCTGCGGAAGCTCCCACCTCGGGGCGCCATCTTCGGATTCTTTTTTTTTGTTTTTGTGAAGCCTAGGCAATTTTATTATTTTCTCCTTAATCATATCCTTTTACACACATCTTTTAAGTCTCTTTTTGTTCTCTATTCTCTGTCTTTCCACCTTCTGCTCCAGCCTCATCTTTCTGGCGGAGGTGGGTGGGTTCGCTAGTGAATTCAGAAAGATCTTCAAGCTGCAAAACTACACTGACAGGTAAGAAACTATTTGTTTTGCAGCGTGAATCTTTCTGGATTCACTATGCTGTGCATAGACTTTGTAGCGGTTTGTCATCTTTGTGGCGGCTGGGTGGAAGATGAGCGTTGGTCGTTGAATATATGTTGAAGCACCTTCTGTCCTACTTGTGCTTCCTTGTTCATTTGTATATCCACGCAGTAGTGCTTAGTGAACGTGTGCACTGAAGCCCATGTTGCCGCCAAGCATAAGTCTTGAATGGGTGAGTTAGCCAGAAAAGCAATTGTTGCTCCTTTCTTCCTTGTGGAGTGGGCCCGTGCCCCTTCCGATAGTTCTTGCCCTGCCTGTTTGTGGCAGAATTGTATCGTCAGTGCGATCCATCGCGCGATGGTGCTTTTTGTTACTGGTCTACCCAGCAAGCTGGTTGCGAAGGACACAAAAAAACTGCTTCGTTTTCCTGTGCTCCTTGGTTCTCTCGATGTAGTGCATCACCGCCCTTCTTGCGTCTAGAGTGTGCAGTGCCCTTTCTGCGCTTGTGGCTGGGTTCTGAAAGAAGCGCGGTATTTGTATTGTCTGGTTCATATGGAATGCCGACACCACCTTCGGCATGAAGTGTGGGTCCGTTCTCATTACGACCCTGCCCTTGTGTATTTGGATGTAAGGTTCTTGCAGTGTTAGTGCTTGCAGCTCGCTTACTCTGCGCAGCGAGGTTATTGCCACCAGAAAGGCTGTCTTCATTGTCAGCATTTGTAGTGAGGCCTTGTGGATGGGCTCAAAAGGTGCCTTCATAAGTTCCGTCAGGACTATGTTGAGGTTCCATGCCGGTGGCGGCATCCTCTTTGGTGGCGCTATCCTTTTCGCCCCTTCCAGGAATCTCTTTACTACTCGTGATGTAAAGAAACTTTTCCCCGTCTCACCTAGTGTGTAAGCTACAATCGCTGCTAGGTGTACCCTTAGCGAGGATGAACATAGTTTAGCCTTTAGTAGGTGAGTGAGGTATCTCAGCACCGTTGATTCCTTTGTCAACTTGTTCTGCAGTTCCTTTTTGCTGCACCATTGTGTGAACCTCTTCCATTTTTCCCCATAGCATTTTCGTGTCATTGGTCTCCTTGCCTCCCGGAGCACTCGCATGGTGCTTTGTGGTAGCTTAAGGTGTTTGAAATCTATGTCTTCAGGAGTCATGCCGCTAGGCTGAGGCTCTCTGGCTCTGGGTGTAGAACTTTTCCGTTTTGCATGGAGAGTAAGTCTTTCCTTTTGGTGAACTTGTGGGGTGGCCCCTGTGCCATTTCCATTATTTGTGAGTACCAGGTCTGCCTCGCCCACTGTGGTGCTACTAGGATCAGTATCATGTTGCTGGTCCTGCACTTGTTGAGTACCCTGGGTATCAGTGGTATTGGGGGAAAAGCGTAGGCAAATGTTTTTGACCAGCTTATCCATAGGGCATTCCCCTGAGATTGTTTCTCTGGTTGCCTGGATGCGAAGTTTTGGCATTTTGCATTCAGGTGTGTTGCAAACAGGTCTATCGTCGGTGTACCCCACCTTCTGAATAGCCTTTGCGTTTCCTGTCCATTGAGCTCCCACTCGTGGGATGCTGAAGTCTGCCTGCTGAGCCAGTCTGCTTCCACATTGTCCTTTCCTGGTAGGTGTATGGCCAGAATGTCTATTTTGAGTGGGATGGCCCATCTCCAAATCTCCTGTGCCAGGTTGGAAAGAGGGAATGATTGGGTTCCTCCCTGCTTGTTGATGTAGAACATCGTTGCCGTGTTGTCTGTTTGTATCAACACATTCTGGTTGTACAGTTATTTCTGGAAGGCCTTCAGGGCTAGGAATACGGTCTTCAATTCCAGGTAGTTGATGTGTCTGACCGCATCTGCTGGAGTCCACAGACCCCTCACTCTGAGCTTGTTCATATGTGCTCCCCATCCTATCTGGGATGCGTCTGTGGTGATGGTCACCGTTGGGCTTGGTGGTGTCAAGGGCTTTCCTATTATGTTCTCCTTGTTCCACCACGCTATCTCTTCTTGCACTGTGTGCGTTACAACCATTAGATCCTCCTAACTTCCGGTTGCTTGTGACCATTGTTGTTGTAGCCATTCCTGGAATGGTCTCATGTGTAGGCGTACATTGGGGACTAGGTGAATGCATGACGCCATCATCCCCATGATCTTGCTTGCTGTCCTCACTGTCAGAGCTCGCCCCTTCTGGTAGAGGTGTGTCTCTCTCAGCAGGGCCAGTGTTCTCTTGTCGCTGGGGATCACCGTTCTCTGTATGGTGTTGATCTGTACCCCCAGGAAGATCTTCACCTGTTCCGGTTCCATTGAGAATTTCCCCCAGTGTATTGAGAATCCCAGCTTCGTTAGTATGCTTGTGACCCGCTGTGCGTGTTACTCGCATCTTTCGCGTGAACTTGCCTTTATTAGCCAGTCGTCGAGATAAGGGTACACATGAATCCCTTCCCTCCGAAGGTACGCCGCCACTGCCGCAAGGCATTTTATGAAAACCCTTGGTGCGGACTTTAGTCCGAAAGCCATGGTTGTGAATTGGTAGTGTTCTTTGTTGATGGAGAATCGTAATAGATGTTTGTGCCGCCTGTTTTTGGGATGTGCAGGTAAGCGTCTTTGAGATCCACGGTGGACATGAAGTCTCCGTCTCTCATCATCGGGAGTACCTCTTGTAGGGACGTCATTTTGAATTTCTGTGTCCTTATGTAATTGTTTAGGAACCATAGATCCAGGATGGGTCTTAGTGTTTCGTCCACCTTTGGTACCAGAAGTAGTTTGAGTACACTCCCTTGTTCCTTTCTTTGAATGGTACTGGTTCTATGGCCTCCTTTTGGAGTAGCTCTTGTGCTTCCTCTACGAGTTGCACTAGCTCCTGTCCTGAGTGTTCCCTTCTCTTTGGTTTCCTGCTTGGTGGTTTCCTTTCCAACTCTATGCAGTATCCAAACTGTATGATGTTGAGTATCCATTTGTCTGTTATGTTTTTCCATTCCTGAAGGAAACGTCTCAGCCTGCCGCCTACTGGTGTTGCATGATCGTTGGCGTTTGGTCTGTGTAACCCTCTCTTTTTGGATTTTTTGTGCTCTCCCCTCGGAGGGATCTTGTGGGTGAGCACGCTTTGCCGGGCGGAGTCACTTTGAGGCGGGTTGTTCTCCCCCTCTTCGTCTTTGCCCTCGTCCGTTCCCCCTACTGCAAAAGGACTGGCCCCGAGGCTGGTACGGCAGTTTTGTTTCTGCTGCCCCTGCTGTCCGTGATTGTCGCCCTGGTGTCACTGCTGGAATGTCTGGTGTGACGTTCCTGGCTGGTTTCCTCCCCTTTCGTATGGTCTCCGTGTCGGGGTACCTCTTCTCATCCCTCTGAATTGCAGGGCCCCCATGGACCTTGCTGTTTCGTTCTCCTTTTTGAGCTGGGTTAGTTTTTCATCCACCGGCACTCCGAACAGCGTTTCCCCGTGGAAAGGGGTGTTCAGGATGTTGTTCTGGACTTCCGGCTTGAAGCCTGAGATCCTGAGCCAGACCTGCCTTCTTTCTGTTATCCCTATTGCCATCAACCTGCTTGATGTTTCGGCTCCATCCAAGGCTGTTTTAAGGCAAGAATTTGCTATATTCTTCCCTTCCTCCACCAGGTGCGAGGCTCTTTGCTGGTATTGTTCGGGGAGGTGCTTGATTAGCTCCCCCATTTCGTCCCAATGTTGGTATTGGTGTCTGTTCAGCAGGGCATTGGAGTTCACCATGCGTCAGTGCATCGCCACGTTTCTCTCAATTTTTCTCACAGTCCGGTCCATCCTCCTGCTTTCCTCGTCTGGTGGTGGCCCAGAGGTTGCCGGGACATTAGCCCTTTTCCTGGCAGTCGATGGAATCCGCTGTGACGGATCCCTTAATGTATGGAGGTTCCTGGGAGGAGTGTTTATACTTCTTCTCCGTCCTAGGTGTGATAGACCTGCATGTTGCTGGGTCCTTGAACGCCTCCTTCCCCTGGTTCATGACACTTTGGAGCATGGGGAGGAACTGCCTCCTTGTTTGGATGGGGAGCAGTGTTTCCAGTAAAAAGTCTGCTTTTGGCTTTTCTTCCTCGAGTTTAACCCCAAAAGCTGCTGCTGCGCTTTTGATGACCATATTGTAGGCCCCAATGTCATCTGGCGGCGAAGGCCTCGAAGGGTAAGTCTCCACAGGCTCTTCCGGATTTTCGGCGTCGAGGTCCTGCCACTCCAGGTCCTGTGTCGTCGACGGCACCGAGCCGTAGTTTGATTGTTGTTCATCATCTTCCTCTCCCTCGTAGTATAGGCCCTCTTCTTCATCTCCAGGAGTTTGACAGTTCTTCGGTGTCGAACTCTTCCTGCTCCTCGACGTCTACGATGACCGACGGAGGTTTCGTGGGAATTGTGAATTTTTTCATCGAACTCCTTTTTCCTTCGTAGGATGCTCTCCATTTCTGCCTCGAGCCTTCTCTTCTTTTCCAGTTCAGAGGCCTGTTCGGCATCGAGCGCGGGTCTCTTCGCCGGAGTCGGCGTCGACGCGACCTTATCTTTCGAAGACGAGCACCCCAGTTCTTGGCCTTGCTTCAACGACCTTGGCTTTTCGCCGGTCTTCGCCACCTGGGAGTCCTTTTCGAAGGATCCGCCTGGTCTTTCGTCCGTGGATGCACTTGCGGTCATCAAAATTTTTTCGAGAGTCGGGCTCTGGTTTTCGGGGCCCTGTCAAGGGTTTAGTGTTCGACATCTCTCCTACCTTGTCAGACGTTTTCTTATCGGTCTCTGCGACCGTGAAATCATCAGGTCCCTCGGCGACGTTGTCTTCATCGTCGGTGGAGAGGCCCAGTTCGTACAGCGATGGAGCCTGTCCCTTGCCCTGCATGTTGTAATTGGTTATCCTCTGTCTCTCTCTCACCCGGAGTGTCTTTGGTGTGAAGGCGGAACAGGCGTTGCAGTCTTTGCTCTCGTGGTCGACTGGCAGGCAAAGATTACAGACCGGGTGCTGGTCCTTCTGCGCGTATTTATGGTGGCAGTTACGGCAGAATTTAAAGGGTGTCTTGTCCATTCCTGCGCTCAGTGTCCCCGAGTGCGCATTCTCCGTTGGACGTCGAAGATCTCGAGGTTCTCCTCCTTCTTCGTCATCCCGGCTTGTTGATCTTCCTTTCTGTAGTCTTCCTCAACTTCTTCTTCGATGAAACTTGTGCTTTTTCTTCTTTTCTTCGCAAAAACTCTGGAGCTTCACAGTGACGATCCAGACCCAACGGCGGAAAAAAGAATCTGAAGATGGCGCCCGAGGTGGGAGCTTCCGCAGGAAGCGTGCCGACGTCACGAGAAGTACACCAAATGGTGGGACGTCGACGCCCACCTAGGCTACAAAAAAAAAAAAAAAAAAAAAAAAAAAAAAAAGAAAAAAAGAAGAAGAAGAAGAAGAAAGACTACGATTCCGGACCAAACCACCAGACCGCGAAATAATGCACAGCATAGTGAATCCAGAAAGATTCACGCTGCAAAACTGAGTCAGTTTGTAGCATGTGCTGCTGTAGATCACATGCTGTGCAAACTTGTCATTTAGTGTAGGGCTCAGATGTTGCAAATTGATTTTCACTGAAGGAGTTTTGGTTTTGAGGTGACTTGTGATACCTCCCTTGGAACCCAAAATGCACCAGGGGACAGACTCCACCTCATACTTCTTTCCTGTCATAGGGTTTGGACGTGTTTTGAAAACTCTATGGGCAATCTCTTGCCACCAGACAACCAGAGCACCTAGACGTACATGTAATCGAGCATTTGATAGAAGACACCAAAACATCTCAACATCAACAGTGTTGAGGCCAAATCGAGTGAAGGAGCCTCATGCCATGTTGAATGAAAATGCCTGGGGGAAGGTCTTGTATGCAGAACATACCATTTACATTTTCTGGGTGTGGAATTGCTATCGCCCGATGCCCAGGACATACTGTTTAAGGCCAATGAAAACAAGTTTCCACATTTACTTTGTCCGATTGGCAAGTAGTTGCAACCCCCGCAAGCACAAACCCTTTGGCTGCTGGTTTCCAGTAGGGATCTGTGAAAGCACTGTTCGCCACTAAAGCAAGGATTGTCTGCCACTAAAAAAAAAAACTTTTGTATCTGTGTAAATGGTATTTTATGTTTCCTTAATGCATAGCCTTTACTACTAGGGCGAGCACTGCAAGAAAATGCAGTGAATTCAGCTTGCATTACTGACAGTGATTCCAGGACAAAAAAAGTGTAAACATTTTCGCAAATTTTAACAATTTGAGGCTACTTATAATGCTTATAGAATGTCCCTTAACTATATGCAGAATCCCAAAAGCAAGGTTAGTATTATTTTGCTTTTAAAAAAAATACACAAAAAATGTACAACTTGCATCTTCCAAAACTGTTGTGCAACTTTTCTCTGAGGCATCTTTAAGTAAAATGTACTCGAGTCATGTCAATATTTAAAAAACCTATTTGAGGGAAAATCAGTGTGAAATCATTATGGCCAACATGAAAATAAGAAAAGTGGGGGAGTCAGAAGTGCATCCATCACCTATATGTCCTTGCATTGGTGCAGATTCCAACTTTCAGGAATTCTAAGAAAACTTCTGGCAGACCTTTGTGAATTTCATTTTTGTGTGAGCAAATACACACTGTTACAGGTTTGAATCTTGTCAGGTCCACTGAGCAGGTCATCTTTCTGAGGTTAATGTAAGTACCACTTCTCGGTAGCTGGCTCTCTATATAGTGTACCAAAATGAGATGCACTGTGCAGAGAGCCCAGGAATCCCTTTTAGTGTACAGGGGCTTGCTTTAACAATCCCAAGGTGCTCTACTTGTGGTAGTGTGGTCGAGCAGCATTAGGCTTATCAGAGGGGAGTATTAGGCATTTGCTGCACACACAGAGACATGAAATGAGACACACTCAATAAGAAAATGTAGGAAGCTGGCTCTGTATATGGTATGCCACTAGGTGGTCATACCGTGCACAGAATCCAGGGGTCACACAGAAGTGTACAGGGTTCAATGTAAAACACAAAGTGATCTATTAGTGGTAGTGTGGGTAAGCAGCCTTAGGCCTAACACAGAGGAGTGCAAGGCATTTGCTGCACAACATTGACCAATAAGGGGCGCATGACTCAAAAAGGAGATCCACACAAATTTTATCAAACTAAGCTTTGTGTTTTATTTTAAGAGCAAGATCTTTGCAATAAGGCAAGTACGTTTTAAAATACAAATACTTTTCTATTTCAAAAGTGCAATTTTCAAACAGCTCAGTGTTGCCGTACGGAGAAAAAAAAAAAGCGGTTATGCAGGTAAGGTCAAGGGAGATTGGTCAGGTGAGTAACAAAACTGCACCACCAGCGAGCGGCACAGGGGTGGCCGGGAGCAGAGGTCAAACTCTGAGTTCGGCACAATGCGTTTCAATGGAGCCTGTGGGTGCTTTAAGCCACAATGCTTGCAGGTAGGTACATCGGTTGAAGGGGCAAAGCTTTGGGTGTAAGAATCAGCACGGGGGGCCACAAAACAGCACCAAACCTACACCACCAGCGGCACAGGGGCGGCCGTGTGCAGGGTGCAAATTCAGCATCGGGTGCCTAACGCTTTTCAATGGAGAACTTGCTTCGGACAAACAGGCTGCAGGCGTCCCACCAGAGGTTGCAGGAGGGAAACCAAAGATAGCAGAGGTAAGTAAAGATGAAAGGGTTCAAAGTATAAACTGTTGAGTCACCTCACCAAGGACCAGGGGCTTCTGTGCAGGGGTGCCTTTAGATGTCAGATTCTTCTTACCGAACCCGGTCGCAGTCATGGGGAGCCTCCAGATTCAGGCTGCAGGTATCATCCTGGAGTCCAGGAGGAGGCCAGCCAACTTGCTGAGTCGGTGGGCCACCTGGACACGGGCCATAGGTGTAGGGTGCAGAGCGGTCAGGACTCATGGTTTCAGCTGGCGGGGTCCTTGGTGTTGGATTCTTAGGGACCGATCCGCTGTTCCCAAGTGTTCTGGTCTTTGTCAAAGTTCAGGCAGTCTTCCTCGGGTTTCTGGCAGTCGCGTTGCTGGCTGCAAGACGGGTGTCTTCTCGCAGGGTCTTTGAAGCTGGAGACAGGCCGATAGGGCTGCGGCCAAGTCAGTAGTTGTCTACAGGCATTGCTGCACGTCTTTGTCTTTCTTCTTCTTTTGAGGTTGCAGGTAACTCGTTTCCAGGTATGGGGTAGTCACCTAAATACTACACTTAAGGGTGCTTTAGGGGAGTAGCAGGTAGGGCTAATAAGCACCTTACCTACGGTGACTACACCCTTAATTATGCCACCCTCCTGTGTGAGGGGGCATAGACCTAGTGTAGGAAGCTGGCTCTGTATATACTATACCAAAATGAGGTATAGTGTGCACAGAGTCCAGTGGACCTACTGAAATTTGAAATACTGTACATATACTTTGTAAATACTTTGGTTATTTTAGTTATTATTAGTTATTTTACCTTGCAGAATACTTTTCTTACACAGTGTAGTACACCTGGATACTGCACTGGGATATTTCCTGAATAAAGGTAAGTAAATGCGATTTTGTTATTCGAACACAATCGTATAGGCTTTCATAGAGCAGAGAGCTCTCGTACCCAAGGTGCGTGTCGTAAACTCCAAAATCCTATACGCAGGGTTGCAAAGACCTGCTCTGATTTTGCAGTGAGGATTGGCGAAGGGGAAGCTAAAATTTCTCTGTTGGAAGATGTAGGAAAGCGGCTCTGTATATACTGCTCTCAAATGGGTACAGTGTGCACAGAGTCCCCAGAGGTTTGGCAGAGGTTAAAGTTAGATATAACCTTACTCTCTAAAGTGGTAGCTTGGTCGAGCAGTAAGGCAGTATCAGAGGACAGTGTAAAGCATTTGTTGTACACAGTCAGCAAATGGTCTCACCCACTCAAGAACTGAACTCAAGGCCAATGGTTTGTATATAAAAATATATGGTTGTTTTATTTTAGAACCAACAATAGGTATCAAAATATACTTTCTCAGAATGAAATGAGATGCTTTAGTTAAATACTTTGCAATAGGCAATTGACTTTTGAATGCAATAGTTACAGTTTGTTGCAATAGGCAACACAATTTTAACCACAATAATACATTGAACTCCATGGGAATTTAAAGTTAAATGCAATTGATTACTTTTAGGATTACTTTTCTAACTCCAGGACTGGATCCTAGACTCAGTCCTGGGACAGTTCCTCGAAACAGGCGAGTAAATAAGATTTAGTTACTGTTGTGATTTTTAAGCAATATTTTGGCATTTTAAAAGTTGACACTTAGAAACTTTTCTCTAATAAAATCACCAATGTTATCCTAGGGGAGGAAATTCCCTTAGCAGGTAAGTGGGGTTATTGTTACTTTTTCTAGCCCAGTGTTGGATCCTGGATCCAGCACCAGTGTACCACCTGTAAGCAGTTGAGAGAATGCGTTTAGGTTATACGGGCAATTTTTAAAGAATATTTGTAAGTTTGCAAAATTCACAGAGAAACTTTATCAGCAAAAACCAGACAATGTTATCCTAAGGAAGGAAATTCAAGTTGCAGGTAAAGTATGTTCTCGTTACTTTTGTAATCCAGTGCTGGGCTCCTAGGCTCAGTACTGGGACATCTATCTAAAACAGGTAAGTAATTACGTTTTCACCGTTGGTACGATTTTTTTTTTTTTTTAAAGAAACCTTTATTTGACTTCAAGGAGTTACAGTATTAAATACGGTTTCAGTTTTCAATTTAAAACTAAGAAACATTACACACAAGCAAGGCAATAGGCATTGTAAATGTCAGGACGCGCTCCCCGGGGTAGGGAATCAATGATCAGCGGCAGAGAAGGGAGGGGGGCACGGGAACAGAGGAAAAATCAAACTGTAACTCACTCGTAACCTAACAGACGAGGAATGCTCGGCTAGGGGGACAAAGAGGCATCCAATACAACAGCCAGAGGAGGGGCACAGATGTCTCCGCGATAAGCGTTCCACGGACCCCACACCCCAGTCCATTTCCTCGGCTTGCCTCTCGCTACATACACTGTCTTCTCTCTAAACATGCACCAATCCATATTCTCCTTCCAAACCGAGACCGTGGGCGGCCTCTGGGAACCCCATAACTGGGCAATATTACGTTTAGCCACCATATTTCCCAAAGTCGCCCACCGCGTCTGTGCCACATTATAATTGTTTGGCTCCCACACGTTCAGCAAGCATCTCCTAGCTTCTGGAAGCAGAGCAACGTGAGTGACGTCTTCCATTACCGCATGCACCCGACGCCAAAAGAGCGCCACCTCAGGGCATTCCCATATAACGTGGAGGAAAGTACCCAGCGAACCACAGCCACGCTTACACATCCCATCCACGGAGAAACCCATGCGCATCAGGCGGGTGTGAGAAGTTGGCCTGATATGTAGTGCTCACTATTCTAGTGATCACTGTGTATCATTCCAAACGACCCTTATTGATGATTGGTTGTAAGTCAACCTTTTAGACCAGCTATCCTAGTAGCGTGGATACGAGCAGTCTTTAGGCTAAACTCTAGAGGGCGTGTTAAGCCAGCTGTTTACCATCACATATACCCCTTGAACACCAAGTGAAAGGACACCACACAAGTTGTTATGAAAATAAAAGGATATTTATTTATAACAAGACTACCCTGGCTCTTTATGAGTCAGGGAGCTAAGCACACTACAAAACTCTTAGGAAAATACTTCAGTTGCACAATTTACACAAATGCCCGAGGGGCACGAGAAACCATCTACACTAACAGTGGAATGCGAATGGTTAGAGTCTGGAGATACTGATTCCGGAGTGATCCGATCAGTGGGACTAAACGAAAAAGGAACTGGACACTTGTAGAGCGAACCTGCGATGGAGCACCGAGATGCTCGAGTTACCTAGCCCGGAGGCTGCGGCTGCGTGAAGTTCGTCAAGATGTCGGGAGTCCTCGTGTAGTCTCAGGAGCCTGAAAGAAGAAGTTGCTGGCAGGCGACCAGTGACGATGTTCAGAGCGATCCAAGCCTGGATCGGTGGTGAAGGAAAACCTGAAAGCAGAGGGGACTCAGTTCTCAACCGCTAGCCAGCGATCGTGTGGGTACCAGGAGGGTACCGGCTGAAGTCACCTCGACCAGGTGAGTGGGTGACGTCGGACTCGGCTGTTCCTCGGACCAGGAGGCGCGGCGGCGACCAGGATGGAGGGCGAGCTGTCCCACGAAGGTGTCTGCTGTCGATGATGCTGGGCCCAGGAAGGGGCAGCGGATCTTGGCAGTGGCCACCCAAGCGGGGGAGTCAAGATGGCGTCGGGAGTGGACCAGGAGGGTCCGTGGTACTCCTCTGTTGAAGGGGAGCAAGAGCCAGTCTGGAGCAACCAGACTAGTGATGAAACAATCGTGGTGCGTCGTGAAGAGGGCCACAAGCCGGTCGGCAAGTGGTCGAACAACGCGGTGAACAACAAGGAGCGGAAGGGCCCCCACGCAGATCTCGGGGATGCTGGGGAGGCAGACTTCGATGCTGGAGCTGCTCAGGGTTAGGGCTTCTCAAACCCTAGGTGCACTCACTCGAGGGTCCCTCGGTGGGCGTGCTAGATAAGCGTCGTGCAGGTTCTGAAGATGGCCGGTCCCGCAGGTCTCGTCACACCTACGACTCTCAGCTGAGCTGATGAGGGAGGTAAAAGGTCAGAGATGGCAGGGAACTCGGGTCTCGTCGAGCTGGGCAGTCTTGATCCGTAGGAGAGACTTACAGCAAACCGCAAGCGCTTAGATGGTGCCTGCTGGTGCAGGGTGGCTACTCCTTAGCCACAAGGGAGAGTCTTCAGAAATAGTCAAGAGTTCCTTTCGTGGAAAGTAGTTCGTGATTCGGAGTTATCCGATTATCTGATTATCCAATTTGGGAAGGGGACTCGCTCCTACCTTTATTCTAAGAAAAGGGGCTGGCCCGTGACTAGGTTCTACCTATGGGTGGAGCCAGGAGGGGGGTGGTTACACCCCTAACCTTTGTCCGGCTTCGCGCCAGCTCAGGGGCTGGTGTGCCCCCGAAACTGGTTTGAGCCGGGCTATGCACAGTGAGCACCGGGGTGCCACTTGCAATCACCTTCCTTTCAGCCCTGCCTACCTGGGATACACAAACCCTGTCTGGGACGGTGCTAACACCGCCCTCGACAGGAAACCCTTTGTCCAAGCTCCCCTTGCTGGAAGGTCCCCCAGCAGCAGGAGGTCAGACTTGTGTCTGGTGGCAGCATCCATTTTGTGATGCCGAGGCTTGAGTCAACTTTAACCGGGGTTCAAGGTTACTTCCATGTCGTGTCCCTCTAAAAGGGGGGAATGCTAACCCCGTCACCAGGACTGGCGAGGGGTTCGTATTCCCATTCGTATGACACCTTACTCGACATGTATAGGTGATGCGATGCCAAAGTTAGCAAATAACCGCAAGGATTATAATGCATTAAAAGTAGTTGGCCCGCGTCACCATGGAACGGCTATTAGGACTTGGTTCCGCAAGCCGTCGACGGGCTCAGCTCGCGCCAGAGCACCGTCCCACATGATTCCCTGCACTCTGCCTTCAGGATCGATAAGGCCTGCTATAGGAGTGACTGATAGGAACCCATGTGTCCATTTTAGGGTTTAGGTGTAGGAATACTACACCTACAGCAACGGGTGATTACACCACGTGGCCCCAGCTGTCGTGCAGCCAGTTGTGTCAGATTTGGGCGGCCATTCCAGGGGCGGCATAATACATGCTTCAGCCCCTGGTAGGCCCTGGGTACACCGATGCCCTGGATACCTGTGGTATGCTGAGACAGGGACTGACAAGGTGGCCCAGTTCCAATTAGTGGATGCACCTAACGTACATGTGTGTTAATTTCGAGAGAGAACAGCTAGGCTGTGGGTCTGATTGGCAGGCCCACAGCCGGAGAAAGTCGTAAACCAATGAAGCAAAAGCAAAAAAATCTGGGTGATCATAGGATTGCAGACCCTACTCTCCTACATGACCCCCCCCCAAACTTCGGGACAATAAGCTAACCTTGACCAGGTGAGTCTTCTTGCTCTAAGTGGAAATACCTGGAGAGCCCATCTGCATTGCCATGATCAGTGCCAGGTCTATGCTCCACTGTGAAGTCCATCCCCTGTAGGGAAATGGACCACCTAAGTAGTTTGGGGTTTTCACCCTTCATTTGATTTAGCCACAAGAGGGGCTTATGGTCGGTCTGAATCTTGAAGTGAGTGCCAAACAAGTATGGCCTCAACTTCTTCAGGGCCCAAACCACAGCAAAGGCCTCCCTCTCGATAGCTGACCAATTCTTCTCTCTGGGGGTCAGCCTTCTGCTAATAAAAGCTATGGGCTGGTCATGACCATCAAAATTCAGTTGCGATAGAACAGCTCCCACACCCAGCTCCGAAGCGTCTGTTTGGACAATGAATGGTTTGGAGTAGTCTGGACTCTTTAGGATAGGTGCTGTGCACATGGCCTGCTTTAGGTCATCGAATGCCTTCTGACAGCTTGCTGTCCACTGAACTTTTTTTGGCATCTTTTTACTTGTCAGGTCGTTTAGCGGGGTCACAATGGATCCATAATTTCTGACAAATTTCCGGTAATAACCAGTCAGGCCCAAGAAAGCTCGAACCTGAGTCTGGGTGGTTGGAGGAGCCCAGTCCTGGATGGCCTGTATTTTGCTCTCCAATGGTTGAACCTGGCCTCCACCTACAAGGTGGCCCAGGTATACAACCTGTGTCTGCCCTATCTGGCACTTGGTGGCCTTGATAGTGAGGCCTGCCTTCTGCAGGGCCTCTAACACTTTCCTCAGGTGGACCAGGTGATCCTCCCAGGTGGAGCTAAAGACAGCGATATCGTCCAGATACGCCGCACAGAAGTCGTCCAACCCAGTGAGAACGCGATTCACCAGCCTTTGGAAGGTGGCAGGTGCATTTTTCAAACCAAAGGGCATTACCACGAACTGATAATGCCCACCCGGGGTAGAAAATGCTGTTTTGGGCTTGGCCTCCTCAGCTAACCTGATTTGCCAATACCCAGCTGTCAGGTCAAACGTACTTAAGTAGTTGGCCGAGGCCAACCGGTCGATAAGTTCGTCTGCTCTTGGTATCGGGTGGGCGTCGGTCTTAGTGACCGCATTGAGACCTCTGTAGTCCACGCAAAACCTCATCTCTTTCTTACCGCCCTGGGTGTGAGGTTTCGGCACGAGCACTACGGGACTAGCCCAGGGGCTGTCCGAGGGTTCAATGACTCCCAGCTCCAACATTTTCTGCACTTCTGTCTTGATGCAGTCTCTGACGTGATCAGGTTGCCGATAGATTTTACTCTTTACGGGTAGACTGTCCCCAGTGTCGACCTCGTGGGTACACCACTTGGTCTGACTGGGTGTCAGAGAGAACATATGTCGAAAGGATTGAAGAACCTGTTTACAATCCTCTTGTTGATGTCCAGAGAGGCTGCCACAAAAGACAACACCATCTACTGATCCATCGTCAGGGTTCTGAGAGAGCAGGTCTGGGAGAGGGTCACTCTCCTCCTCCTGTCCCTCATCTGTGGCCATGAGCAAGCCCATGCCCTCCCTGTCGACATATGCCTTGAGCCTGTTTACGTGGAGCACCCTGTGGGGGCTCCGGGGAGTTCCCAGGTCTACCAGGTAGGTGACCTCTCCCTTTTGCTCAATGATCGTGTGGGGCCCAGACCATTTGTCTTTGAGTGCTGCTGGGGCCACTGGCTCCAGCACCCACACCTTCTGTCCAGGCTGGTACACAGTCAGGACAGCCTTTTGGTCGTGCCAAGCTTTCTGTAATTCTTGGTTCGCCTCAAGGTTTTTAGACGCCTTTTCCATGTACTCCGCCATCCGCGAGCGGAGACCGAGCACATAGTCCACAATGTTTGATGCCGGCTTTCTGAGAGGTCTCTCCCATCCTTCCTTTACCAAACAAAGGGGTCCCCTTACAGGATGTCCGAACAGAAGCTCAAAAGGGCTGTAGCCAACCCCCTTCTGCGGGACCTCTCTGTAGGCGAACAAGAGGCAGGGTATCAGGACATCCCATCTCCGCCGAAGCTTTTCAGGTAGTCCGTGAATCATCCCTTTTAGGGTCCGGTTGAATCTCTCAACCAGCCCATTGCATTGTGGGTGATAGGGTGTGGTGAACTTGTAGTTGACACCACATTCCTTCCACATAGCAGTCAGATATCCCGACATGAAGTTTGCACCTCTGTCTGAGACGACCTCCTTAGGGAAGCCCACTCTGGAGAACACTCCAAGCAGGGCCCGTGCCACCACAGGTGCTGTAGTGGTCCTAAGGGGAATAGCTTCAGGATACCTGGTGGCGTGGTCCACCACCACCAGTATGAACTTGTGCCCTGATGCTGTCTGGGGTTCCATTGGTCCGACAATGTCGATCCCCACCCGTTCAAAGGGTACCCCCACCACCGGTAGTGGTATGAGGGGGGCCTTTGTCGTGCCACCTGACTTACCACTGGCTTGGCAAGTGACACAGGAGCGGCAAAACTCCTTCGTATCTTCGGACATGTGGGGCCAGTGAAAGTGTGGAACAATTCTGTCCCAAGTCTTATTCTGGCCTAAGTGACCTGCAAGGGGAATCTCGTGGGCCAAGGTGAGAAGGAAACCTCTCAGAGACAAGGGGATGACCAGCCTTCTGGTCGCACCAGGTTTGGGGTCTCTTGCCTCAGAGTACAGGAGTCCATCGTCCCAGTACACTTTGTGGGTACCTGTGGCGTTCCCTGCAGCCTCAGCAGCGGCCTGCTGTCTGAGGGGTTCAAGTGAGGGGCAGTCTAACTGTGCCTTCCCCAGGTCTTCCCTGGAGGGTCCCCCTGAGCCCAGAAACTCAACCTGACCAGGTTCAAGCTCTTGCGGCTCAGTTTCCCTCAGTTCTTTAAGGTCAGCCTCCTCGGAGACTTGATCCACGACCTGGGGCAAGGGGGAAGGCGAAGCCTTACCCTTACTGCTCCTTTTCTTGGAAGGTGTCTGGTCCGTTCTTCCAGGATCCAGCCCCTGTTCAGTGGGGCATCTTTTGGCCTGTGACCTGGTCACAGCAAGGACATGTGCTGGCAAACCTAACATTTCCATGTGAGTCCTCTGCTCCACTTCTGACCATTGTGACGTTTCCAAATCATTGCCCAACAGACATTCTACGGGGAGGTCTGAACTAACCACAACCTTTTTCGGGCCACTTACCCCTCCCCAGGAGAAATCAACAACTGCCATACTGTGATTGGTAGTGACGTTGCTGGCATTGGTCACTAGGTAACTGGTACCTAGCATGATCTGTACAGGGTCCACGAAGTTAGGCGTCACCATGGTGACACTGGCACACGTGTCCCTGTAGGCCTGAGCCATTCTTCCATTTATCAAAGGTGTCTGCCTGTATTTGCCCAAAGTATTGGGACTGGCATCAGGGGACATATCCATATCCCCTGTACAGACAAGGACGGCCTGAGTGAGCGTGCCGACTAAGTCGTCACTCCCCTCGGTTCCCAAGGTTAACCCAACTAATGCCTTGGGAGGCGCACTACCACTGCTGACTGTACTAGGGGGCGCAGGTGCCTTAGGGGCTGCAGTGGTAGGAGTTTGCCCTCCTTTCTTGGTGCACTCACTAAACCAGTGAGTCTTACTTTTACAGTATTGGCACCACCTTTTTGACTGGCCTTCTTGAGTCTTCTTCTTCTGTGAAGCCTGACCCCCACCCTCTTTGGTTTGTTGGGGACCTGTCGAAGACTTCTGGTCATTTTGTTCGTTCTTGTTACCCTTTTGGTCTGCTTTCTTCTGACCACCCTGGTTCTGATTCTGGTTCTGCTTGACCCTTGTTCTGACCCATCTGTCCGCCTTCTTTCCCAATTCTTGGGGAGAGGTCAGATCCGAGTCGACAAGGTGCTGATGCAACAATTGGTTCTGACAGTTGTTTAAAATCTGTTCTCGCATGATAAGATTGTACAATCCTGTGTAATCAGTAACCTTGCTACCCAGCAACCAGCCTTCCAAAGCCTTAGTGGCACAATCGACAAAGTCAGCCCAATCCTGAGACTGAATTTTCTGGGTGTCCCGGAACAGCACCCGGTACTGCTCCGTGGTTAAGCCGAACCCATCAATCAGTGTGTTCTTCAGGACTTGGTAGTTGTTAGCATCCTCAGCTCTTGTAGTGAGGAGCTTGTCCCTTCCTTTACCTTCAAAGGAAAGCCACAGTATAGCTGCCCACTGACTTGGGGGGACGCACTGGACAGTGCAGGCCCTCTCCAAGGCAGTTATCCACTTGTGGATGTCGTCCCCTTGTTTAAAGGGGGGCACGATTTTACTCAGGTGTCTAGTGTCTATACCCCTGTCTTTCTCTCTATTGAGAATGCTGCCACCAGTGGGATCTAACCCACTTAATTTCTGCTCTCGGGCTAAGGCAAGTCTTTCTTTGGCGAGGGCAAGTTCTTCCCGCTCGATCCTCAGATTGACCTCCCGCATCTTCGCTTCATGCTCCCTCCTCTGAGGGGAAGTCATTCCTCTCTGAGAAGGTGTCTGAGAGACATGTGTATGAACCGATCTGCCAGAGCCTCTGGAGAGAGACCTAGCTCGTCCGTTCCCAAGGTTAAGCCTGCTTGAGCGTGGGCCCGGGGCTCCCCCAGTTCCATTCTCATGCCTGCTTAAGTTGGTCCTTGTAAGCCTGCCGACTACCACTGGACCTTTGTCTGCCTCGTCTCCCGATAACTCGTCCTCGTCCTCCTCCTCTGTGTGGAGGTCGAGGTCTGGGTCACCGAGGGTTCCCTCTAAGGGAGGCATGTTCCCATCTGCACTGGGGGGACCTGGGTTAGAGGACCTCCTAGCATCGTACGCCTCTAAGAGACCTATCAGTATTGCGATGGTAGGGTTAGAACCCTGGTTTAGCTTCCTGGAGGCACACAGTTGTCGCATCTCCTTGAAGCTAAGAGTTGCATATCGTGACACGACCTGTGGAGGGTCACTGACCACTAAGGGAGTCCCTGCAGACTCTCCGTGGACCGACATGCTTTTCTAGTGAGGTGTAAGTGTTGCACCTACCTACACTATGGGTTTACCTACTGATCCCTTGCTAAGAGTTGTAGTCAGGGTGTGCTAAGCCCTGTTACACTACAACAGCCGGTTCAGTAGAACTCGGAGTATTCTAAGTTAAGTTATATGTACCTGGGTACTTATGTGATCTTTCACTGCGATATTCTTAGGATACGTGTGTGGTAAAACAACAGCAAGCTCAAATCCCAACCGCTGCTCACCAATGTGAGAAGTTGGCCTGATATGTAGTGCTCACTATTCTAGTGATCACTGTGTATCATTCCAAACGACCCTTATTGATGATTGGTTGTAAGTCAACCTTTTAGACCAGCTATCCTAGTAGCGTGGATACGAGCAGTCTTTAGGCTAAACTCTAGAGGGCGTGTTAAGCCAGCTGTTTACCATCACATATACCCCTTGAACACCAAGTGAAAGGACACCACACAAGTTGTTATGAAAATAAAAGGATATTTATTTATAACAAGACTACCCTGGCTCTTTATGAGTCAGGGAGCTAAGCACACTACAAAACTCTTAGGAAAATACTTCAGTTGCACAATTTACACAAATGCCCGAGGGGCACGAGAAACCATCTACACTAACAGTGGAATGCGAATGGTTAGAGTCTGGAGATACTGATTCCGGAGTGATCCGATCAGTGGGACTAAACGAAAAAGGAACTGGACACTTGTAGAGCGAACCTGCGATGGAGCACCGAGATGCTCGAGTTACCTAGCCCGGAGGCTGCGGCTGCGTGAAGTTCGTCAAGATGTCGGGAGTCCTCGTGTAGTCTCAGGAGCCTGAAAGAAGAAGTTGCTGGCAGGCGACCAGTGACGATGTTCAGAGCGATCCAAGCCTGGATCGGTGGTGAAGGAAAACCTGAAAGCAGAGGGGACTCAGTTCTCAACCGCTAGCCAGCGATCGTGTGGGTACCAGGAGGGTACCGGCTGAAGTCACCTCGACCAGGTGAGTGGGTGACGTCGGACTCGGCTGTTCCTCGGACCAGGAGGCGCGGCGGCGACCAGGATGGAGGGCGAGCTGTCCCACGAAGGTGTCTGCTGTCGATGATGCTGGGCCCAGGAAGGGGCAGCGGATCTTGGCAGTGGCCACCCAAGCGGGGGAGTCAAGATGGCGTCGGGAGTGGACCAGGAGGGTCCGTGGTACTCCTCTGTTGAAGGGGAGCAAGAGCCAGTCTGGAGCAACCAGACTAGTGATGAAACAATCGTGGTGCGTCGTGAAGAGGGCCACAAGCCGGTCGGCAAGTGGTCGAACAACGCGGTGAACAACAAGGAGCGGAAGGGCCCCCACGCAGATCTCGGGGATGCTGGGGAGGCAGACTTCGATGCTGGAGCTGCTCAGGGTTAGGGCTTCTCAAACCCTAGGTGCACTCACTCGAGGGTCCCTCGGTGGGCGTGCTAGATAAGCGTCGTGCAGGTTCTGAAGATGGCCGGTCCCGCAGGTCTCGTCACACCTACGACTCTCAGCTGAGCTGATGAGGGAGGTAAAAGGTCAGAGATGGCAGGGAACTCGGGTCTCGTCGAGCTGGGCAGTCTTGATCCGTAGGAGAGACTTACAGCAAACCGCAAGCGCTTAGATGGTGCCTGCTGGTGCAGGGTGGCTACTCCTTAGCCACAAGGGAGAGTCTTCAGAAATAGTCAAGAGTTCCTTTCGTGGAAAGTAGTTCGTGATTCGGAGTTATCCGATTATCTGATTATCCAATTTGGGAAGGGGACTCGCTCCTACCTTTATTCTAAGAAAAGGGGCTGGCCCGTGACTAGGTTCTACCTATGGGTGGAGCCAGGAGGGGGGTGGTTACACCCCTAACCTTTGTCCGGCTTCGCGCCAGCTCAGGGGCTGGTGTGCCCCCGAAACTGGTTTGAGCCGGGCTATGCACAGTGAGCACCGGGGTGCCACTTGCAATCACCTTCCTTTCAGCCCTGCCTACCTGGGATACACAAACCCTGTCTGGGACGGTGCTAACACCGCCCTCGACAGGAAACCCTTTGTCCAAGCTCCCCTTGCTGGAAGGTCCCCCAGCAGCAGGAGGTCAGACTTGTGTCTGGTGGCAGCATCCATTTTGTGATGCTGAGGCTTGAGTCAACTTTAACCGGGGTTCAAGGTTACTTCCATGTCGTGTCCCTCTAAAAGGGGGGAATGCTAACCCCGTCACCAGGACTGGCGAGGGGTTCGTATTCCCATTCGTATGACACCTTACTCGACATGTATAGGTGATGCGATGCCAAAGTTAGCAAATAACCGCAAGGATTATAATGCATTAAAAGTAGTTGGCCCGCGTCACCATGGAACGGCTATTAGGACTTGGTTCCGCAAGCCGTCGACGGGCTCAGCTCGCGCCAGAGCACCGTCCCACATGATTCCCTGCACTCTGCCTTCAGGATCGATAAGGCCTGCTATAGGAGTGACTGATAGGAACCCATGTGTCCATTTTAGGGTTTAGGTGTAGGAATACTACACCTACAGCAACGGGTGATTACACCACGTGGCCCCAGCTGTCGTGCAGCCAGTTGTGTCAGATTTGGGCGGCCATTCCAGGGGCGGCATAATACATGCTTCAGCCCCTGGTAGGCCCTGGGTACACCGATGCCCTGGATACCTGTGGTATGCTGAGACAGGGACTGACAAGGTGGCCCAGTTCCAATTAGTGGATGCACCTAACGTACATGTGTGTTAATTTCGAGAGAGAACAGCTAGGCTGTGGGTCTGATTGGCAGGCCCACAGCCGGAGAAAGTCGTAAACCAATGAAGCAAAAGCAAAAAAATCTGGGTGATCATAGGATTGCAGACCCTACTCTCCTACAGCGGGGACCAGTGACATACACTCTATGGAGTATCTTTAGTTGTACGAACCGAAGGCGGGCCGGAATTGCCACCTCCCGCGGGGAGGCTATTGCCGAAACCCAGTCCTCATCATCTAATTCCAAACCGTCAGCCACCCAGATCTCCCTCAAGCGGGTCAACAGATCCGCCCGATCGTTGATAAGCTTTTTATAGATCAAGGAGATTGTGCTGTCAGGCACGTAGCAATCGAGCACCCTATCCTCCAGCGGGGAATTTTCCAGGATAGCAGTAGCATCAGGGAAAACCGAGCACAACGCATGACAGACCTGAGCATACCGGAAATACTCCCTATCGTTTAGCTTATATTCCGCTTTCAGCATTTCAAACGTTTTAAACTCCCCTTTCACCCAGAGGTCACTCACCTTACATATGCCAATCATATCCCATTTCTCAAACCCTTTAGTTTTCCACAAACAGCCCAGCCTTTCCGAAGCATACAGTGGAGTCGCTCGAGTCAGGCGGTCCTTCCAACCCATCGCAGCATTAGCAGCATGCCACACACGTACCGCTATCTTTGTTGGGCCTGTCAACTGCACACCAGGAGACTTTGAATAGAGTGCTCTATTATAATCCCCCCCAGGCAATAGCATTTTATCCATCTCGAACGCAGGGTTCAGGGCCGGCCCGTACATCCCGTGGTTCACCGCCGCCAATTGGGACGCCCAATAATATCGCTTGATATCGGGGAGTGCAATACCGCTATCATACCAAGGGAGTGTCAATTTTGTGAGAGCGATTCGGGATCGCCCGTCCCAAAACAACCGCCTCTGCAAGCTCTCAACCTCACGGAAATAGCGGGCCGGTATGACGTCGAGTGTATTTTGCAGTGCATACAGGAATCGTGGCAGCGACATCATTTTAAACAACGCCGCGCGTCCGAGCGGCGAAAGCGGAAGCCGTCGCCACCTCGAGACGTCGGCCCTCAGTCGTTGGAGTGGGGGGGAGTAGGTTCCGCTCATAACGGGCCACAGGGTCCAAAGTTATGAACACTCCCAGGTATTTAAACCCTGACTGCGAAATCTGGATAGGGCAGCCACGCGGAAGGAGAGGAGCATCCCCAGAGAGAACATAGACGCATGACTTGGCCCAGTTAATGACCAAGCCGGAGTTGCGACCAAATGAGTTCAGAACATCGACCAGTACTATCAAAGACTGCCGGGGAGATGTGAGGTACAGGAGAATGTCGTCCGCATAAAGAGAGATGCGGTCCTCAAATTCAGGCGTCCACCTAATGCCGCGCAATGAGGGCTCCCATCGTAACCAGGCGGCCAGAGGTTCCAAGGCAAGTGCAAAGAGGAGGGGCGACAGCGGACAACCCTGCCGCGTGCCTCTTCCCAACCCGAAGGGTGCCGACACTCTGCCATTCACAACTACCTGAGCCAACGGTTCCTTATACAGCAACTTCACCCAACCGATAAACCCGGGGCCAAAACCAAACTTCGCAAGCGCCGCCCAAAGATACGGCCATTCTAGGGTATTGAACGCCATAGTGGCATCCAAGGACGCCAAAACGGCCGGTTCACGTATGTACTCCGCTCTGGCGAGCACTCCATGAAGACGCCTCAGGTTCAGAGCCGTATTACGGTGAGGTATGAAACCGGACTGGTCCGGATGGATCAAGTCGCCAACGACCCTAACCAGACGATTAGCTAAAACCTTAGCAAGAATTTTAGGCTCAGCATTTAATAATGAGATGGGCCTGTAAGAAATACACCGATCACGCGGCTTCCCCTCCTTGTGAATCACGACTATGGGCCATTCGAGACTGGAGAATATACGTCGCGGGAATAAGTCGCGAAACATTCAACAATTTCCACAGGGTCAGTCACACGCACGCCATCCGCTCTCTCAATAACCGGCACCACTCGACTCGCTCTCTCCTTCCTGTCCAACCATGCAATCAATTTTCCAGCCTTGTCCCCCACATCGTATAAGCGCCCCTGTTGCTCTCTACTCATCACTTTGGCAGCGTCAGTAACCAACGCTCTATAGCCAAGCTGCTTAAGACTGAGAACATGCAACTTATCATTCGTAACACCCAGCTCCAGGTCCCCCTCCAACTTGGCTATGTCGTTTTCAAGGCGAACCACCTCTTCAGTCTTGCTTTTCTTGGAGTGGGAAATTAGAGAAAGAGCCTGCCCACGGAGCACTGTTTTGAAGGCTTCCCATAACGAGACAGCAGAGGACACTGACCCCACGTTTTCAGTGAAATAGCGCTCAATAGACTTGACCAGGTCCGCCCGGATTGTAGGATTACGCAGGTACAAGGGGTTAATCGGTGAGACCCTCCCCGCAGCCCCGGGGGTGACCTCAATGTGCAACAGTAGTGGGGAGTGATCGGAAATACCCCGGGCCAGATGTCTTACTTCCCTAATCATCACAGCTTGGGCCGCCAGCATAAGGACATAATCAAGTCTCGACAAACTCCCATGAGCCCCTGAGTGGAAAGTGTATTGCGCCTGCCCCGGGTGCATTAGTCTCCAGCAGTCTATCAGTCCGAGGGTATCTATAAACTCACTCAGCCAGGCCTGTGCCCCCGGGAGGGTGACGATCCGCCCCGCCAGATACGACAGAGTTAAAATCGCCCCCCACCACCAGAACCCCCCCCCCGGGAGTCCCAAGACCATTCGCCCCAAATCAGCGAAAGTTACGGTCTGCAATCCTGGTGGGACAAACAGAAACGAGCGAGATGGTTCTGCCCTCCCATCGGCCTACAAGTGCAGCATACCGCCCTCTATCATCATGGATCACATCGTCCACCTCCAACGGGAGAGAGGCTCTAATCAAGATGCCCACCCCACGCGAGCCAGAAGTGAAACAAGAATGCACAATGAGACGATATCCCCACCTATTCATAGCATGGCAAGAATGCCCAATTAGATGCGTTTCCTGCAGAAAGACAATATCTGGCGACAGCCGTTTCAAAAACTGCAGCACTACTCCACGTTTAATCCTATCCCCCAAGCCATTCACATTAAACGAGAGTACTCTCAATCCCCTACCCCCCATCCCAACCCCGCGCACAACTCCCCCCCCCCCAGAGAACACGATCCCGACCACCAGTCGTATGGCGTGACGTTGCCTTGTAGAACATTCAAACATTCCCCAACTCCCCCCCTCCCCACCAACCTTCCCGTTACAACTCCCCCCACCCTGCACCCCAGCGTGAGCCCATGTAGCCCCCCCAACTTGCAGTGTGCCTGTCGCCCTAGCATTAACTACGCTACAAAAAGAAAACCCAGGGGAGGAAAGAGCCTCACTGAGCACTCCACAATCCCCGGGCATTGAAGGATAAGGCACTGAATGGAAACACCAAACCAAAATATGGAAGTGTCATCACAGTAGTCAGTCACCGGGAACCAAAAGTCTATTCCTGTCCAGCCAAGCCCACTCCGTTCCCTTCGGTCTGTCCCTCTCGACGTCGTTGCTGAGGCAGGGTATCAAGCCAATCTCCAACCTCCTCTGGCCGATCGAAGAAATGCGTCCGCTCCTCAAACTCAACACGCAACCTGGCCGGAAAGAGCATCGCATATTTCAGGTCCATGTCTCTCAGTCGCCGTTTAACACCCATGAACTCCTGTCGCTGCTTTTGGACCAATTGTGTGAAGTCCGGGTAGAAACTTATATGGGTGTTCTCGAACTTCGTCGGCCCACTCACCCTCGAGGCCTGCAGTATAGCATCCCTGTCCCTGAAATGAAAAATTCTGGCAATGATGGGCCGTGGGGGAGCGCCCGGTTTAGGCTTACCACCCGGAACTCTATGGGCCCGCTCAACCGCAAAGAATTTACTCAAGCCTTTGGGTGCGAGATGGTTGATCACGAGGTCTTCCACGAAGAGGTCAGCCGCAGGGACCTCCGATTTCTCCGGCACCCCGATTATACGCACATTATTCCGCCGAGCCCTACTTTCAAAATCCTCCAGTCGACGGACAGACAAAGCAGTGGACGTCCGCAGATTACGGACCTCGGCTTGCAGGTCAGACACGTCCGTTACCAGACTCGATGTCGTCAGACCCAAGGATTCGACCTTTTCATTCGTTTGTGAAAGGTCCGCTCTGACTAGTTTAACGTCGATCAAAACCGTGTCCAATTTATGGGCCAATGTATCGAATTGCTGGCCGACCGCCGCTTTCATCTCATCGATGGCACCCATGACGTCCTGCAATGTTAGCTCCGTAGACGATCCCGGGCCATCCTTGGGTCTCTCCGGTGACTTATGCAGGCCACTAGGGGATCCTTTCGACTGGGTATAGCGGTCCATGTTGTTAGCTTGGGTATGAGCTCCCCGCCTAGTCGTCTTGGATTTTTGTTTATCTCCGTCCAATCTAGCCGCCATTGTCTGATGGTCGCCAAGGGTGTCGGCCACCAACACGATGAGCGATCCCCGGAGAGCCAATCTAGGGAGCCTCGGCGATCACGAAAGGTAGTTCAGGCTAGTGTCCAAGAGCAGGCAGGATACCCAATCGTCCCACTATAAATGTGTGCTGACAATCCAGGGCCCCTCAGTCAGTTTCAGCGAGGAGACCCGAAACCGAAAGTGAAAGTATGGGGTGCGCACCGGTCCAAGTCCTGCATGCAGTTGTTGTTCACTTTCTGCCCGGGCACCATGCCAACTCGAGTCCGGGGCAAGGTCCGGAGTAGGCCGCCAACTTGGAATCGATGCTATTCCGGTTCCTGAAGTCCGATTTGAATTTGGACAACAGGTATCACCTCCACATAGGTTCGCCCGTAGAAGCCCGTCGATAGAATCAGGATAAATTCAGGATAGACGTGGGAAGTTGCGGAGGCCCTCGGGAGCCCTGTGCCTACGCGGCCATCTTGGTTGCGCGCTAGGCTACTCCTCCTTTGGTACGATTTTTAAAGAATATTTGTAGTTTGCAAAAATCGACACTTAGAAGAAATTTCACAGAAAAACAGTCAATGGTTTCCTATGGAAGAAAATTGAGTTAGAGGTAAGTAGGGTTGTATTTACTTTTCAGGGTCAGTGCTGGGCACCAAGATCCAGCACTGGGATCTCTCCTAATAGCAGGTGAGTATTTTCAATTTCGTTACTCGGTTGATTTTAGGTGAATATTTGAAAGTTTAGAAACTCCACACTTAGAAGAAATTTCAAGAGAAACCAGTCAATGTTACCCTATGGAAGAAATGTGAGTTATCGGCTTTTGGGTAAGTACTCGACTGGCAGAGTTAAGGTTCTAGGCATAGACTCAGGGGTCTCCCAGGGTCAGGTAAGTACAGTTGTTACACCCTCAGCGGCACAGGGGCAGCCGGGTGCAGAGTGAGGTAGGCCCAATGTTATCCTATGGGAGGCAGGGGGCCCGTGGTTGGTGGTTGCTGGCTAGCAGGCCACGCGGCTGTGGGAGCTGGGCTCCTGGTCACTTGCTCAGTGCAAATGGGGAAGTAGGTTAGAGTAGAAGTTGCATTGCCAGGCCACTCGGGCGCTGGGTGCAGGGTGCTTTTGGGCCATCGGGTGCTCAATGGATTGCAATGGAGAAGTTCAAGAACGAACAAAGGCTACAAGCTCGGGACAAAGATTCTTCAGGTGCGACCACCACTTCGAGAGGTAAGTTGGGGGGATAGGTAGGTACCCAGGAGTCGGGCACAGGGGGCCGCAGGGCGCCGGGTGCCTTTTGGTGTCGGGAAATCTTACCCTCTGCTGATTGCGGTTGGGGGGATCCCTGGTTCTGAGGCTGCAGGCGTCGTAAGGAGTATCGAGGTGGGTCCTTGGGTGCTGGATTCGGGGTCCCAGTCGCCGGGGTGACGTCCTCGAGGTCTTTGTCCACTCCAGCACAGGCCAGGCTTGGCGGGTGCAGAGTGTGCAGGGTTCGCGGTTCCTGGCTGATGCCAGGGGTCAGTTACTTGCTTTGAGCAGTGCCTCTGCTCGTGGGAGTCCCAGATGCTGCGAGTCACAAGGTAGCCAGGTCCTCCGGGGTTTGTGAGGTTGCTGGCCACAGGAGATGCTGGGATTGAGCAGGAGCAGGTTCGAGGGTCGACGGGCCGGTAGGGCTGGGGCCAAAGCAGTTGGTGTCTTCCTCTTGTTAGCAGCTGCACGGCAGGTCTTCTTTCTTCTTGATCGCCTTAGCTGTTTCGGAATCTGGATCTAAGGAAGGAAGGTTCAGGGTGCCCCTAAATACTAAATGTAGGGGCGATACAGGTAGGTATAGGGCAGGGACCACTGGGTCCCTACCCTGGGATGGGTACACCCCCTATCCTACCACTCTCCTGTGGGAGGGGGGCAGTGGCCTAGCCCTGATTGGGCAGGGCTCCCCATCTTCAAGATGGCGAGAGCCCGGAGATGTGCTTCACCTCCCCTCCCCCACCTGAGGGGTGGGGTTGGCAGAGGCTGGCACACCCCCTGTCCTTCCTTGGGGTTTCCGGCCAGTCTTCCGACCAGAGTGGGGATTTAGAACCGGTAGGGGCCAGTTGCTGAGTGCAGCCTGGAGAAGCTCACAAAGGCGGCATGCCTTTGAAGCTTCCCCTGCCCATCCTGGGGAGGAGACCTAGCACCTCGCCCAGGATGTGCATTGTTGCAGGCCCAGGAGAGCGGATGGCTCTCTACCCAGGGGTCCAGCAAATGTCTGCTGTGTGGCAGCCAAGGCAGCCCCTCAGACAAGACGCGGATTGTAGGTTAGGTTCAGGGGGCATCTCTAAGATGCCCTCTGTCGTGCATTGTACATTAAATCCTGCACTGGCATCAGTGGGGGTTTAATGTGCTGAGAAGTTTGATACCAAACTTCTCAGTCTTCAGTGGAGCCATCATGGTGCTGTGGAGTTCGTGTTGACGATCTCCCAGCACCATATCCTCTTAAATGGCAGCACTGCACTTACAGTGCCGAGGAATGGACCTGGGTACTGTAGGGGCATAGGGCTCATGCTCCTGTACCCACACCACTGGCATAGGGCACCCAGCTAGAGGGGTGGCCGATGTATGCCAGGGCAGTGTGTGTTGTGGGCATGGCACACAGGGGTGTGTGCCATGTCGACTCCGTTTTGTTCTATATCCAGACACTCACCCTGCAAGGGTAGTGTGTTTGTGTCAGGGTACAGGGCCTCTAAGGGTAGCACAATAAGTGCTGCAGCCCTTAGGGGCCTTCCCTGGTCACAAGGCCCTGGGTACCTAGTGTACCATTTACCAGGGGCTGACATGTGGCCAGGGTTTGCCAATGTGGGTTTTAGGTTTCAGCACAGTTTTTAGGGAAGGAACATAGGCCCTGGGCACATGATTGGCAGGAGCCCAGGGCATACTCAGTCAAAGTACATTCAGCAATTCAGCAAAAAGTGGGGGCATACCATGCAAGAAAGATGGCACTTTCTCACAGAAGAGGAGTTGGCTGCACAAAAAACTCTGACTGAGTCCATGAAAACTCTGAAAGATGACACAGTTTGGAAACTGACCGACCTCGAAAATCGCTCAAGGAGGAATAATTTGTGAGTTCTGGGCATTCCCGAGGGCAAGGAGGGTGTGGATACCCGGCAGTTTGTTATTGAACTCTTCGAGGAAGCATTCCCAGAGCTCAACCATTGGGACTGGAAAATTTTATTGCAGAGGGCCCATCGGTTCCCTTTTATTCAACGTAAAAAAGGGGGGAAGTGGACAGTCGGCCACAGGTTATTCCCATTTGCCTTAACAATTTTCTGGCCCGAGAGGCCTTATATGATTTGGCTAGACCAGATTGGAAAAGGAGGGTCAAGGGATGCGATTTCTTTGTGAGACCTGATTTTTGTCAGGCGACAGTCGAGAAAAGGTGGTTACTGCGCCAATTACTCTGTTCCAGGCAAAGGGGGCCCAGGATTTTTTGCTTAACCCTGCTAAACTGAAGGTGGTGTCTCAGGGGCAAACACATTTTTTTCAGTCTGAAGTTCAAGCCAAAGAATTTATGTTATCATTGTAGGTGATAGGAAGATATGGAACAACAGGCTTAGACATTCAGTCTTCCATTTTTGGGTGAATCTGGGATGCCTAATGCTATGGGTATGTGGTCCCTGAGGCAACTTTTCTTTTCTTTCCCTTTTTATTTTTTCTTGTCTCTCTTCAATGGTTCCTCTTCGTTTTAGCATTCTGGTTTTTTTTTTTAGTATGTTTGATATTCTACTGGAGGGGGAGGTTAGCTTTGTTGGAGGGGGTGGCGGCCTAGCTCATCATCACCAGGGACCGTTGGTCCTTATGCCTCATGTGGTGGGTGGTAGGGGGGGGGGGGGGGGGGGGGGGGGAGGGTGACAGGGGGGTTTCAGGATGGCGGGGTTGTGGTATGGGGCAAGGGTTGCGGGTGAGGGTGCACAATTGTCGTTTCACATGCATCGTCATGGCAGTCGTTTCTATGTTAAAATGAAAGCATTCAACAGTGTTTCCTGTAAAGCTTATTTGAATTGTGTGTATTATTCTGTGAATTCTGGTAAGGAATTTGCACCTTATAGGGATGATGGCTAGAAAGGGCAAAATTTGTATCTGTCCCTTAAATATTTGTGGTCTTAATGACAGAAAAAAAGAGGCTTATTGGCCAAGATACATCCAGATAGATGTTTTGTATCTGCAAGAAACTCACATATCCTGGAGTAAACGTAGCTGGCTGAAGGACTTGGGCCTTGACTTATTGGCAAGTACTCGCCAAGGCACTACTACACGGCATGAGAAAGTGCCCTCTTTCTTGCATGGTATGACCCCACTTTTTGCTGAATTGCTGATATACTTTGATTGAGTGTGCCCTGGGCTCCTGCCAATCAGGTACCCAGGGACTGTGTTCCTTCCCTAAAACTGCATTGAAGCCTAAACCCAATTGGCATCTCTGGCCACATGTCAGCCCCTGGTAAATGGTACGATAGGTTCCCAGGGCACTGTGACCAGAGAAGGCCCCTAAGGACTGCAGCACTTATTGTGCCACCCTTAGAGGCCCTGTACCCTGACACACACACTGCCTATGCAGGCTGAGTGTCTGGGTGCAGAATAAAACAAAGACGACATGGCACACACCCGTGTTCCATGCCCACAAACCACTGTCCTGGCATACATCAGTCACCCCTCTAACTGGGTGCCCTATGCCAGTGGTGAGGGTACAGGTGCATGAGCCCTGTATCCCTACAGTGCCCAGGTCCATTCCTGGGCCCTGTAAGTGCAGTGCTGCCATTAAGAGTATATGGTGCTGGGAGGTTGTCATTACGAACTCCACAGCACCATAATGGCTGTACTGAAGACTGGGAAGTTTGGAATCAAACTTCTCAGCACATTAAACCCACACTGATGCCAGTGTGGGATTTAATGTAAAATGCACAACAGAGGGCATTTTAGAGATGCCCCCTGAAACTCGACCAACTCCCAGTGACCTGACTGAGTGGCTGCAAAGGAGAAGCTTCAAAGGCATGCTGCCTTTGTGAGCTTCTCCAGACCACTTGCTGTACTCAGTAACTGGTCCCCACTGGTTCTACATGAAGAAAACAGGTGCCGAAGCAACTGTATACCGATTGCACAGCTAAATGTGCCTCTGTATGTAATCCTCTAAACCTGTGATTGTTGTTGATAAATAAAGTAAACCATGGTATAAGCAATTGTTGTACTGGATTCAACTCATTTAATTCATGAGCTTTCAAACCCACAAAGAAAACAAACTGTTTGCATCAACGATCTGATAAATATACAATTGTGTAAATAAACAATTGTTTTAAATTTCTTATAAATGCACATTAAACAATGTGAATACAGAATTACAAGTTATTGTACAGCATGACAGTAGGTATTGTTAGTAGCCCAATGCATTTCGGGATTTACAGCAATCCCTTCTTCAGGGGCCTGTATATAAAAGAGAAACAGAAAACAATTTTGCAACATATAATTCAGTATAACAATGTCAGCCTGAATTTCATTTTTGGAAAAAAGTTACATCGTCTAACTGCCCAGAAAGGTCTGACCGTGCCTGTACTTGTCCTACACGTACATAGAAGTGTGATTGAAGTAGAAAAATATTCCTGTGCGTAGTTGTGTTGGCATAAAGAGCCAGATATAAGAAACATCCTTAAATCCAATGATGAACCCCTGTGCATCACCATTAATAATTGTGATCCCGTGAATCGTGAAAAATCCCCTAAAACCAAATGAAAATAACATGTGAAAAAAATCCTTACGTGAAAACTGTCAAGTTTCCATTCAGCATGAATGGCCTCAATGTTCTCCCAAACGGAGGAAAAGAAGAAAAAATGCGTAGCGGTACTACTGGCTACTTCTGAACTGTTCAAAAGCCTGTGTACAGAAATGACAATGTAGTGTAATAGACTCGCTATATCTTAATTTACTCCGTCTAATAACACCCTCCTATCGTAGAAAATCACAATATTTACCTAAGTGTTTACCGAGGACAACTGGGTGATCGGTGTTGAAATGGTAATAACAAGAAGCACAACCTCCGTTGGACGTGTCAAAACAGCCTGTTGGAAGTAAAACAACAATATGGCTAATGATTCATGCTCACTCCACATAAAGCGACGAGTCTGTTCATTAACTCACTGAGCGTGCGCGCTGACTCGACTGTCTGTATGCCTTACCTCAAGTGGCCCTTCAGAACCCTTTGAAGCTCAAAAGAGTGAAGACGAACTCAGTCAAGAAACGCTCTCGCCTATCCCGTTTTCAAACACCCCCGAAACTTTATAACGGAAGTGCAAGACATGCGCAGACCAGTGGTAATTGAAGAAGGACTAAAGTAAATGTCTTTCTAATCTAGATAAACCCATACGAAAATGGCGCGCTGAAGCTGCCGTGTTAACAATAGTAAGTGACCTGAACTAACACCGGATTAATGCCGCTCTGTAACCTTTGAAAATTTTACAAATGAACACTAACTGTGTGGTTATTATATACTACGCTCATACGAAAATGGCGCAATGTGGCTCCGTGTTAACAATAGTGAGTGATCTAAGCAAACGGCGGATTAATACCCACTGGTTCTACCCCACACTTTGGGCGGGAGATCCGGCAGGAAAAACAAAGTGAGAAAGAGAGGGGTGCCCACCTCTGCCAACTCCACCAAGATGGGGTAGGTGAGGTGAAGCACAACCTTGAGTCCCCGCCATCTTGAGGATGGGGGGGGGACCCAGCCAACCAGGGATAGGCTCCTGCCTCCTCCCACTGGATAGTGGCAGAATAGGAGGTGTACCCACCCCAGGGAAGGGACCCATTGGTCCCTGCCCTTTACCTGACTAACGCCCCTAAATTTAGTATTTAGGGGCACCCTGAACCTTCCTTCCTCAGATCCAGCAACGACAAGAAAAGAAGAAGGACGAGAAGCCGTGCAGAGCTAACAAGAGAACGACGCCCACTGACTTGGCGCAGCCCTACAGGCCTGTCTACCCTCGAACCTGCTCTTGCAAAACCCCGGCGGGTCCAGCGGCCAGCAACCTCAAAAACCCTGGATGACCTGCGTGCATCCACTTTCCAAGCTGCTTCTCCCGTGAACACCAGACGTGTTTGAACAGCGCTTCTGGTGCCAGCCAGTAACGGTGAATCCAGCACACACTGCACCCGCCGAGCCCGGCCTGTGTTTGAGTGAACAAACACCACAAGGAGGTCTCCCCGGCGATCCTGACCAGAGATCCGGCGACCCCTGACCTGCCTCAAGCCTCCAGACGATGCCTGCAGCCTCAATCCAGGAGACCCCCCCCTTCCTTCGCAACCAGAGCCGGAAAGAAAATCCAACGTCCAAAGGCACCTCTGCACCAGTCGCCCCACGGCCTTGTGTGCCCAACCCAGTGGTGCCTAACCATCCCTCTACATCCCAACTTACCCCTCGAAGTGGTGGTCACTCCTGGAAGTTCTTCGTACCAGAGCCTGCAGTGTTTCTTTGTCCCGGAGAATCTCCACTGAATTCAATAGGGCACCCGACCTCAAAACTGCACCCTGCACCCGGCTGCCCTAGCGCCGCTGAGGGTGCCCCCAACGCGCCCTGAGCTTAACCCTAGAAGCTTTGTTCCCACAACCTTGTGAGCTGCTTGCCAGCAGCCACCAACCAGAGCCCCCCTATCCTCCATAGGATAACAATGGACCTCAACACTCTGCACCCGGCCGCCCTAGTGCCACTGGGGGTGCAACAACAGTGCATCACTGAGACTGGGAGACCCCTGAGTCTAACCCCAGAACCCTAACTCAAAAGACCGATTACTTACCTTGAAACCGATAACTCATTTTTCCTCATAGGATAACATTGACACTTTTTCTCTCAAAACGTTTCCAAGTGTCGACTTTTAAAAACTTCAAATATTCCTTAAAAATCAGCCGATTAACCAAAACGCATTTTCTCAACTGTTTTCAGGAAATGTCCCAGTGCTGAATCCAGGATCCAGCACTGAGTAAGAAAAAGTAACGATAACCTAACTTACCTGCTAAGTGAATTTTCTCCCATAGGATAAAATTGGTGATTCTATGTGAAAAAGTTTGTGTCAACTTTTGAAATACACCAATATTCCTTAAAACTCATACTTTTAACCAAAACGCATTTACTTACCTGTTTTCAGGAAATGTCCCAGAGCTGAATCTAGGATCCAGTCCTGTGGTTAGAAAAGTAATCTGAAAAGTAATTAACTGGATTTTACTTAAAAAGCCAATTCAATTGAATGTACTATACCTGCAATGTGTTGCAAACTGCTTTCTTAAACCTGTAATCAAAACCAGTACCAGTTATACTGCAATTCTGAACTGTGTTCAAACAAGCAGATTACTACTGCAAAGTATTTATATGCTTACCTGTACCAGGCTTGCTTGGTTCTAGAAATAAAACAGTATTTATACAAAACAATTGGCCTAGAGTTCAGTTCTTGAGTGTGCACATCAAATGCTTTACACTGTCCTCTGATACTGCCTTACTGCTCGATCAAGCTACCACTTTAGAGAGAGTAAGGTTCTATCTAACTTTAACCTCTGCCAAACCTCTGGAGACTCTATATACACTGTACCTCACTTTGGTGCAGTATATATAGAGCCAGTTTCTTACACACGGGGAGTAGCTATTCTAGCAAAACACGGTGTTATAACATGCAAACAAACAAAGGAGGATAAATTGGGACGATGGGCGATTTTGGAAGCTGTAATTATTGGTACCCCGCTCTCAATTTGTTCTTTGTACGGGTCGAATCTGGATGATCCAGAAGTGGTGAACTACCTAAATATAGAATTGGCCTTATGGCCATCTCCGTTAGTCCTTTGTGGTGATTTCAACATTCATCTTGATAGCAGTTTTAATCTTCTTAGTAATCACCCTTATCAGGGAAGAAAGAGTATGACTTTCAAGGCGTTACAGGGGCTTATAAGGGAACATGGATCGGCTGATGTCTGGTATAGACATAGGCAGGGGGATCCAGGCAGTACCTTTTTTTCGGCTCCCCACAAAAAATTTGTTCGTTTGGACTATTTTTTTTATTTCAAATCAAATTGCCGAGAAGGTTAGCATTGAGCTCCTTCCTAGGATAATTTCAGACCACAATCCGTTAGTAGTGGAATTTGTATTAAGTACCCCTCTAGACCCCAGATGACATGGACCTTTGAAAGGAAACTTATTAGACCAGGCATATTGTGTACATATGGCTAAATGGATTACGGATTTTTTAAATATAAATAGAGGTACGCTTCTGAAATTATAGTGTAGGATGCTTTTAAAGCGGCCGTGTGGGGCGAGCCCCTTACCTTTTCTTTGTATGGACAGATTTCCTGGTACAGGAAAAGATCAGAGGGTGGGTTGAACAGCTCAGGTTGGCTGAGGTTGAGCTTATGAGGTTAATAGGGGAGGCTCAAGAAACAGATGAGTGTCAGCAGCTCATTGCAGTCGTTAAAGCTAGGATACATCAACATTTTGGGGAAGAACTCGCTATTAAATATGTACAGCACCGGGCGGATATTTACGAACTCGGGGAAAATACGGGGAGACTTTTGGCCAAACGCACACAACAGAGGGGCATATCGAATAGAATCTGTAGGATCAAAGATCAATTTGATCAGGTTCAGGATTCTCCGGCAGAAGTTTTGGATGAATTCCATAAATTTTACCAGCAATTATATACAGAGGATGGTGATGTGGCAGCGGAATCTTTAGACACATTTTTTAGTAATCAAGAAACAGTGCAGGTCACATCTGAACAAAATGATAATCTTGCAGTCCCGATTACACAGGAAGAGATCGAGTATGCAATAACATCATTAGGCGCCGGTAAGGCTGTGGGCCCAGATGGGATACCCTTAGAATTTTATAGGGCATTCCGGTAAGCACTTCGAACTGAGTTTAAGTCTTTATTCCAACTAGCCCAAAAGGGTCAGACGCCTGAGTCTTGGCGGAAGACTACCATAGTAGTCTTTAAGAAAAAAGACAAACATGAACTTAGTCCATCATCACATAGGCCTATCTCTCTGATTAGTGGTGATAGTAAGATTTATTCAAAAATTATTGCATCTAGGCTGGGTAAGGTCATTACTCCATTGGTGTCTATTCGCCAACATGAGTTTATCCCTGGTCGGGATACAACTGACCATGTTAGGCGCGCTATCGCCCTTTTTGATTGGGCTCAGGCCACAAGGTCACCGCTCGGGATGATCCTGTTGGACGCAGAGAAAGCGTTCTACAGGGTCTCCTGGAGATTTCTGTGGTCTGTCCTACAATGGAAGGGATTGTCTATAGAATTTTTCCAAGCAATTCAGGCACTTTATGTACTACCTGAAGCTCTAATTCGGATTTCCGGACAAGAATCAAAATCATTTGGTATTAGCAGAGGGACTAGGCTCTCTGCTGCTATTCTCGCTATATATTGATCCTTTCCCAAATAAATTGGACGCGAATATGAATATTAAAGCAGTAAAGGTTAACAACACTGAATATAAATCATTGGTGTATGCTGATGACATTGCGATATTTACGACTGACATAAGATCAGCTCTCCCAGTAGTGAAGGATTTAGCTGAACAATTTGGTACTGTATCAGGGTATAAATTAAATATTGATAAGATGCAGATTCTGCATGCGGATACCCTGTTCCCGGTAGATATCCAAACCGTCCCAGTAGCTACCTATCTGGGGGTTAAGATCACAGCAGCTGTGGATCGCATACCGGAGTTAAATATTCTGCCAGTGATTGGAACTGTCAACAATACACTGGAGAGATTAGATCACAAACATTTATCAATGCATGGACGCAGCAATGTTATCAAAATTTAGATTTTTCCAATATTTTTATATTTGTTCCGGACTATACCTCTGGAAATTCAGGCATTTTGTATCGCGGAAAGGGAATGTTTTAGATTTTTATGGGGTTATCGCAGATCTAGAAGGGCAATCAAATGGATGATTCTTCCAAGATTGCGGGGTGGATGGGGTGTTCCCAGTCTTCTCTTGTATCACTGGGCAGCACTCTTACAACATATAGAGATACTTGTGGTAGGGGCTAAGGCAGAAGTTCCAGTGGCAACTAGACCAACCATATATGAAATAGCGCTTGGGGATGATGCTAGACAAAGTTTAGTCAAAATTTTAGAGTCGAGTTATTATAAAAAGACCAAATTCAAGATATTTCAATTTGGAGGAAGATACGACGTAGGTTTAGGATTTCAAACATTAATGCATAATCCCATTTTCGGCTTTCCTTTACCACCAATATTTCAATACCACATTACTTTCAGTTGGGGGAATGTTGGAATTAATGCTCTGGGGGATATTTGTAGTGATGGGCAAATAGTCTCTTATGAATTTATAAGAGAAGTATGGTCTCTCTAGCAGAGATGTTATTAAGTTTCTGCAGATCAGTAGCTTCCTGGGCAAAATCATGAAGGGCTGAATGTAAATATGGGGAAAGTTGCTCTGGTGGAAACAATTCGTAATAGATCTCGAATCGGGAAAATATACCAAACATTATTGGAAGGTCTCCCTGATAATAAGAGTATTCAGAACGCAAGATGGGAGAGAAAGTTCGGAAAGGAACGAGTGGATTTAGAGGGGTCATTGGAATTAGCTAACCAGATCTTAATGACTGGTAGCATGAGGACCCAACATTTTATGTCTGCTTTCGATTTATACTATACTCCTGTAAAGGTATCTAAATGGGGAAGCTCACGGGGTAGCTCATGTTGCAGATGTGGGACATGGGCTACTGATGCCATACATATGTTATATGCCTGCCCTAGTTTGGCTAAATTCCTACAGGACATCGACTCTTTTCTGAACCCGATTCTTGATATCCTGGTAATATTAACAGCAGACCTAATCATTCTGGGTGTAGAATCAAATGAGGAGAGAAATTCTCGGACAAGGTCTGAGATCGGTTTTGTATTTGTAGCCATGGGTATTGTGAGATTATGCTTAACTTCTCAGTGGATCAGCCCTGATTCTCCTACGTTCATCAATTGTCAGTCTAGGATATTAGCGATATATAATATGGAATCTGCTGTATATCGGCTGAGAGGGCGTAGGAGACCAGAATTGGGGCAAAAAATATGGGCTCCAATTACTAGATGGTTAGACTAAATAAGATCTGCTAACCGGTCAAAGCCTATCAAAAGTCTTTACTCTTCTCTTATGCTTCTACTCTTTTTGCCCCTTTTTATTTCTTTTTTTTATCTCTTATGTTCTCGCTGTCAGCCTTCCGGAATTTGTATTGTGGACATATCTTGCGTTTCTTTTTCCTGCTTTTTATAATCATGTATTAAGACAATACAAACTTGAATGTATTATTTGATGTTGATACTGCCATGACTAACTGATATAATCAATAAAATAAAAAAAAAGTATAGGCTTTCATAGATTTACCAACTCCACAATTAGAAACTTTCTCAAAAGATAACAGTCAATGTTATCCTATGGGAGGATATTGGTTAACAGGTAAGTACTTTGTTGTGAGAGTTGGTTTTCTGCGGTTAGACTCAGGGGTCCCCAGGGCTTCATGGATGCACTCTTAAAGCACCCTCAGAGGCACTAGGGCAGGCGTGTGCAGATTGCTGAGGCACAATGTTATCCAATGGGGGATAGGGGGTCTCTGGTTGGTGGCTGCTCATAAGCAGGCCATAAGGTTGTGGGAGCAAAGCTCCTGGTGTTAGTCTAAGGGCAAAGGGGGAACCGAGTTAGCACCCAAAGTACACCTGCAGCGGCGGCTGGGTGCAAGGTTGGCATCGGGAGCCCTGTTTGCAATGGGGATTCTCTGGTTTCAACAAAGACTGCAGGCTGAGGGACGAAGATCTTCTGGAGGTGACCACCTGTTGGAGGTAAGTTGGGATGCCTCGGGATGCTGGGACACAGTCGGTCGGGCTATCCAAGGCCGTGGGACTTCGGGTGCAGGGGTATCTTAAGGTGTTGGGTTTTCTTAACAGCTCCGGTCGGGAGGATCCTCCAGAAAGAGGCTGCAGGCTTTGCTGGGAGGTTCGAGGCAGGTCAGAGAACACCAGATCTCGGGTCAGGATCGCCGGGGAGACCTCCATGTGGTGTTGAGCCACTCGAACTTGGGCTGTGGGCGTCGGGTGCAGACTCGCAGATTTGGCCGGAGGCAGAGTCTGAGGCTGAGCAAATCCGGTGCTCATGGTAGATAAAGTCTTTCTTGTGGAGGGCAGTGGTCCTCGGGGTTCTTGAGGTTGCTGGCTGCAGGACACACCAGGATTTTGCTTCCGCAGGTTCGAGGTGGGGTCAGGCCAGTAGGGCTGGGGCCAAGTCAGTGGGCATCCTCCGGTTAGCTTCGGCATGGCTGTTCAGTGGTCCTTCTTTTCTTCTTGCAGGTTCTTGTCTGACGAAACAAGGTTCAGGGTTGCCCCTAATACTAGATTTAGGGGCGTTACAGGTAGGTAAAGGTTGGGACTAATGGGTCCCTTCCTTGGGGTGGGTGCAAACCCTATTATGCCACCCTCCAGTGGGAGTGAGGTATACATCTCATTCTGGTTGGCTAGAGCCTCCCAGCTGCAAGATGGCAGGGATTGAGAGTTGCGCTTCACCTCACCTCCCCTACCTGAGAGGTGGTGTTGGCAAAGGTGGGCACACCTCTCTTCCTCACTTGGTTTTCCCACCGATTCTTCCGTCCAAAGTGGGGGTCAGAACCGATAGGGGCCAGTTACTGAAAGCAATAACAGGCTTGGGGAAGCTCACAAAGGCGGCAAGCCTTTGAAGCTTCCCCTTCGTGGTCCCAGCCCATTCTGGGGGAGGGGGCTTTGCACATCTTCCCAGGATGTGAATTGTTTCAGACCCCCGAAAGCAGCAGGATCTCGACCCAGGGGTCCAGAAACACATCTGGTCGTGGCAGCTGGCGAGCAGCCACTCAGCCTGGACACTAGTGTTAGGTTTTTTTTCAGGGGGCATCTCGAAGATGCCCTCTGTGTGCATATTTTATTAAATCCCACATTGGCATCAGTGTGGGTTTAATGTGCTGAAAAGTTTGATACCAAACTTCTCAGTTTTCAGTAAAGCCATCATGGTGCTGTGGAGTTCGTAATTACAAACTCTCAGCACCATATACTCTTAATGGCAGTACTGCACTTACAATGTCTAAGAATTGGCTTACACACTCTATGGGTACAGGGCTCATGCACCTGTACCCTCACCACTGGTATAGTGCACCCAGCTAGGGCGGTGGCTGGTCTATGCAAGGGTAGTGGGCAACAAAAAGGGAAGGGGTGGATAGATAGATAGATAGATATATATCCATCCTCTAAGGTTGGCACAATCAGTGCTGCAGCCCTCAGAGGCCTTCCCTGGCCACAGTGTCCTTGGTACCTGGGGTACCTTTTACAAAGGACTGACCTGCGGCCAAAGAGTGCCGATTGGGTTTTGTTTTCAATGCAGTTTTGGGGAACGAACATAGGCACTGGGTACCTGTTCAGCAGGAGCCCAGGTCACACTCACTCAAAGCACATCAGTAGTTTAAAGTGGGGCAACCATGCAAAAAGAGGGCACTTTCTTACACCTAGCCCTAATTGGAGGGATCTAGCCATCTTCAAGATGGCAGGGACTGAAATATGTGCTTCATCTCGCCTCCCCCACCTTACGAGTGGAGTTGGCAGAGGGCACACCTCCTCTTCTCCTAAGTTTTCCCACTGGTTTTCCCACCCAAAGTGGGGGTGCAACCCATGGACTGCCATCTGCTGCTAGCGGTTTGGGGTCGCATTACGAAGGCAGCAGGCCTTTGAAGCTTCCCTCCCGAGTACTGTGTCCATCATGGGGGATGAGGTATAACACCTACGCCCAGGATGTGCATGGTTTCTGTTCCCAGAGAGCAGAGGCACTCAACCCAGAGGTGCAGAAACATGTCTGGTGGTGGCAGGATGCCTACAGCCAGTCTATGACCACACCAGGGTTGGTAGGTTTTCAGGGGACACCTTTGAAATGACCTTTGGGTGCACAGTTGAATAAATCCCACACTGGCATCAGTATGGGTTTATTAAAAGGAGTAGTCCTGGGTTCAGAGAAGTCATCATGGTGCTGGGGAACTAGAGTTCTTGAGTTTCCATCCCATGTACTCTCTATGGCTTCCCTGGCACTTACAAAATGTTCGAATGGCCTTAAATATTGTTGGGGCATATCTGCTCAAGCAAATATGCTCACACCACAGGTATAGCGTACCCTGCCTTGGGGCTGGAACCTATGCTAGATGGGTGACTTACCTATACTTTAGGCAGTGCTAGATGGCATGGCACACAGACAGTGTGCCATGTCGACTGTCGTTCTGTCAGCACCAGGCCATGCAAGCTGCAGTCACAGTCTTCATGGCCTAGGTGAGGGGTCTCTAGGAGAACCTCTTCAGTCCTAATGCCCTAGGTACCACTTACTTGGGAATTAAGGGAGCTTGAAGGGACAATTGTGGAATCGTTTTTAGGGAAGAGCACTGGCACAAGGGACCCGGTTGGCAGGGACCCTGTGCACTACAATTGAAACCACTTCAAATACCAGGCAAAAAGTGGGGGCTAACCATGTTAAACGAGGCACTTTCTCACAGTGTTGTTGCGTGTGGCGTGACATGTGCAGTTTCTACTCCTGGTGTGGTTTTCTTTATGGGCCCCAGAGACAAGCAATCACTGAAGTCAGAGGAAACCGAGGATACATATTCAGGGCCTCGTCGGTCACTGGAGTACTGGAGCCCGCCTCCACATAGGTAATGAATTTCCTCGATGTCCTTGATGATGGGTGCAGAAAATAGCCAAGGCGAACCTTGGCACTGCAAGCTTTAGTGCACCCACCGCCTATCTCTTACTTCTGAATCGTCTCCTTACAACAGTAGGCCTGATGGTTTGAATCCATGAGGTCCATTGGATCCTATGTGAATTTGATCATGGGAATTTCATCCTCGTAAGACCTGCTCCAAGGTTTTCTGGTCCAATGTCAGCTCTGATGATTTCATAGGATGTTCACAGGAGAAAAGGGGATTCATTTTCAGTTCTTCAGTGTCAAATTTTCTCCTGACTTACGCAGTGGTTCAAGTGCTCTGCGAAGTACCTCCAAACCGGCTGGTAGAATTCAGTTGAGAATGTAATGGTTAGCTATTTGCATATGTCCGTATCCAAATTTGTTCAGCACTAATAATGGCCAGGCTTGTTAAAACCCATGTGTTAAAGATCCCTCCAGGACATGGGTTAGGCAGTGCTTGCTTCCAAGTACTGAAAGCGCTTCAAGCCTTAGGGTTGGCAACCTTATTACCCAACCTAGTATGTGAGTGCTAGATAGCTTTGGGTGGAAAGAGGATGGGCTGGGGATATCTACTTTGCTTTATGACCAGCGGTCTGCTTTTGATTTATTTCCTCCTTGGTTTTCCATATACAGGATACTGCAAAGGTGTGATGCAGTGAGAGTCAGTCGGCCCATGATAATCTTTTCTTTTCATTAAATCTGTCATTTATACCTCTAGCTATTGCTATAGAACATTAATTTGTATGTCCCGGAACTCTCCTGACATATGGGATACATATTTACCCAGAAGGGAGGTACAGTGCCTGGGACCCATGAGGTACTTGGGGGAAGGGGGAGGGAAGGTTTTTGTCTATTCCACACATGAACGTTGTAATAAGTTTTCCTGTGTCCTTCATGCTAACTTGCACTGTTGATATGTTTGCATGTCACTGGTACTTGGGAATAAAGAAATTTTGGTTTCTTTTGTCTATGGGTTATAAGGTTTTATACAATTAAGGCCTTTGCTCACAGTGTCGGTCCTGGAATTCTCATTTTTTGTATAAAGGTGGAGGTCTTCTCTTTGTGCAGAACTAACTTTGGAATTTTTCTTAATCAAGAAATTGTATTTCAGGCTGACCGAAACGTTTTAATGTTATTATTGCAGATACCCCACCTTATCCCCCACTATTTAGTTTTAACTATAGGTGGTCCTGAAGAAGATGGATATACACTGCAAATACCACCGAAACAGGTGCTGACTGATTATGCAAGGTCCTATCCCACAACACAACAATAGCTGAAATTGAAGTTTCTTTCCCATTGTCATTGTTAGTGTATGTGATTAGAGGTTGGAATGGTATACTTGAGTGAAATAATGTTTTGTTCCATTGATTCGGAGGTACACACTCTGCTATGGAATAATGGTACACCCTGAATCGCTCTCGGTAAGCTCACTAAAAGCTGGTATGATGGTGGCATTGCCTTGCCCGCCATTAGATCCTACTATTGGGCCTCACAATTAGTGCTCTTTGATCATTGGATGCACCGGCCCATTACAGAACCAGCCTATAGGATGGACAGGCATAATATGCTTCCGGGTAACTACTTGAGGGTGCTGTATGGTGGGGCAAAATGCGTCCAGACATACCCCGACCTCTACCACGATTTCCCTATGGCACATATGGTAACAGGACCTCTGGGCTGGAAGTGAAAAATCATACGGGTTACTCCACTGCTTGGGTCTTATCAACTGGGTATGCTATCAAAAAAGCCCAGGTTTGACAAATGGGACATGATTGGCCTCTCCAAAGTCGCGGACCTGTGGGTGGAGGGCGGGATCGTCCCATTCAGCATATTGCAATTACATTACCAATTGCAAAAGGGAGAAACCTTTCGATACCTTCAAGGAAGTAGCGCATTATACAAAGCAATACCTAGAGGTACAGACTTGTCCGTATCATCACCCTTGGAGGATAGGCTACTAGACAATTACCTCCCAGAAAAAGCCATCTCACTGACTTATCGTAAAATTTTCAATAACACACCAAACACTCTTGACACAATACGCGCAAAATGGACAGATGATATCGGGGGCATGACTGAGGATGATTGGAGGGAGGCCCTGGCATCACCCCGGGACGCGGCGATCCGTTCCAGTTTCAAACTCATACAACTTAAAATACTTCAAAGAGCCTACTACCCTAGTTCAGCACTTGTTAAAATGGGGATACTCGGCTCTTCGGCTTGTCCCCACGGATGTGGCCAAACTGGTGCCTTTTCTATACCAATGGTGCGAATGCCCTATCCTCCAGAAGTATTGGGGACGGGTTGTGTCAACCATGTACCGGATCTGCCATATACCTGTTGAAGTTTCCCCATGGCTTTGTCTTAAGAATATCTGGGACGCTACGGATCTCTCAAGAACTGAAAGAATATGGGTCTCGTTGGGCTGCATGGTGGTAAAACGCAATATCGCCAGAACATGGACGAGAGGGGTTAAGCTGCGACACACTGACTGGGAATCCGACATGGACTGGTGTATGCAAGCAGAGAGGTTTGTCTATGAAAGCAGGGGATGCCCGCGCAAATGGTCAAAAATATGGGGCCCCTGGAAGGAGAGTAGAGGCTTGCTATGCACTCCCTTTACCGATCCCCCCTATTAGCCCTTGACAATGAAACACTGTAATGTCTTAACAGATTAAGGGGACCACGAAACTACGGATTGTGTTACAGACCCAATGTAATGCTTTGTCTTTTACTGAAAATCTACATCGCCAGCTTGAAACAGCTCACTGCACTCGTTTTTTGTTTGCATCGTTTTCTGTTTCTTTTCAATAAAAATACTTTTTTTTTTGTAAAGGAGAGAGTGGAAATTTGTGCTTAGGAGTATGATATCAGTATATCTGCAAGGTATTTCTTCTGTGAAGTTTGTTTTATATTTAACACTTCAAAGGCTTTTGTTTGGCAAACTATGTGTTTTTAATAAGAATTGATGCAAATAACTAACTGAGCTGGTATTGAATACTGCAGTAGAAATTTGCATCGTGTATGAGACAATATTGGTTGTGTCCATGTTATATACAGTATATAAAAACAAAAACCTGCCTAAAAATGATGACTAAAATAAAGAAATAAATGAATGCAATTGTTACAATGAATATATTCTGATTGTATAAGGTTTATTGATGTGGTCAGTCTTTTGAGCTCTTTGTAGCCACCTGTGAAGTAATACAGGTCTAGTGGTATCTAGCACAACTATGTGGTTTGCTTGCCACCCTTTGTACCAGACCTAAAACAGTATCTATAGGGGGTACCTTTTTCCATACAGAAAGTACTGGTGCACAGTGGATTTTGGGGGCAGAATCATGAGTCACCTCAAAACCAAAGGTTTTAGTTCAAGGGGACACTAGCAATGTCTACACCAAACACGAGATGGCAGGAGCGTGCAAAGCATGTGCTCTACAGCAGCACACGCAAAGGCTCTCCGGTATGAGGGGACCTGTATAGAACTGGTTGAAGCATTAGGAATTGCCCATCAGGTGGGCAGGTAAAAAGAGGTCTGTGGCCACTACTATGAATTACTCTGTCACCAGCATTATTCTTCAAATTGTCTGGAAAGAGCTGCAGCCACTTGCGAAAAAGGGGGGTGGGATCAGGGAACCAACCCTGATATCAAAGCTCAGCTTGGATGTCTTTATGCAAGTTTAAAAGGGAAAAACCTCAGCGGGCTCATATGATCGCCGAGCTTAAAGGGGGAACAGGGATATGCAGGGTGGGGTGGTACTGCTTACTAACAACTCAGAACAAATCACACAATCACACAATTATGTTTGCCAAAGAAAAGATTAATCACTATTAAAAGGTCTCAACCACAATCACTTGATTGCCATAGATTGACAAGTGGGATATTCAGAAGAGAAGGGAAAGTCTTGTGCGATGAGTATCCAAGCGTGCAACTGTAATAGCAATACATCAAGGACAGCCATAAACACAACAAAGGTAAACAACAGTGTAACTTTATTTGTAGGTACAAACTCCTCTCCTCTTCGTGGCGTAATGCCTGTTTGTGCAAATGATTGCTTGATACAAGTCTCCACTGAAGCTTATTGTACTACTCTGACTAATCCCTTCTCAGGTCACCTACCTGAAGCCACAAAAGCACTAAGGAGCAGTATTTGAATAAGTATCCCCGTAAATCTCTAAGCTTATGTTTGGCTTCAAGGTAAGCCTTGGGAAACCTTCTAGCTTTGAAGTCACAAAATATTTAAAACAATTACTTTGCAGAAAGACACATTACCCTTTACCCTCCACTCCCAAAGCAAACTAGCTCAATCTAGGCACAGGTGACAAGACCATAATGGATCACATTTATTTATGAAGATCTAATTAGTATTCTGAACATGCAACTTAGTAAAAAAAACAAGGCAGCAGCCCATGCTTGCCACAGCAACTACCTGAATATATTCCAGATTGTTCAGGAGAGGCGGCTTCTTCATTCCAAAGTCGTGAGGTATGAGTGTGTAGAAGCGATTGGAGAGGTCCAGTATCTGTGGCTCACTACCACCACTGGAAACAGCCTGTAGGAAACAATTCAAGTAGAGGTGAAAACACTACCTTATTTATTCCAAAAAGGGGTAAAACAATATCCTTCCAAGAAAGGACATAAGCATCTGAAATTTAGATTCACAGAAAAATAGAAGACATCTGAATTTCTTACAAACACATTTCTGGTGATTAGAAGCTGCTATTGTTTATAGCGGACATGGTATTCGCTACATTATGTGCACATGATCTAGAACAAATTGTAGTAATGTTTTTGACAAGTCATCTAGCACAAGTCTGCTGCAAGAAGATGCAATAAAGGTTGCTTACAATTCAAAATCACACCCCCAAACCGTAAACATAAAAACGTTAACCAAGACATAGCACCAGCCCTTTCCTTTCTCTTTACTTCAGGTTTCAAACTCTTCATTACAAATTTTCCAAATAATGCTGCAGGGCAGCAGATCTCATCTTTAATCATCAGATCATAAAACCAAAGGCAAGGTACACACAACTGGTGTGGTGAGGAAAACTGATTGATGGGTAGTGCGGGGACAACAGGAGGTATCAGCAAACATAACCCTCAAAACATGAAAACCATAAGGAAATCTGGGACAGAGTTTGTGTGCTGATCCACTGTGGGTTTTGGCTCCAGGCTAACTACTTGTTGGTGAAACTGAAATCTTCAAGTAAAAAAAAACTTCCATTATTCAGAATAATTATTCCGTACCTAACACTAGATGGAGGATAGTGCAAAGAATTTGATCTACAACACAACAAGCACCTAAGTTTTTATGTTCCAAACCTATCAAAATCTCAGAGTATAAATGAGAAAGGAGTGACTATCATAGTAGCAGGTTTGAAAATTGTGTTTTGGGAGCAGGATAGGTGCTTTCAAATAATCTAATGTATCTCTATTTCTGACAGTTTCTGTTAAGCGCTCAGACGGCCTCTTGTGAGTTTAGCTAGCACTACATAAAACCCTCAAATAAATGAGTAAATAAACAGGACAGTTATTTAAAAGCAGTCATCAACTGTTATCTATATGGAGAAAATGGAAGAACTGTATAACTAGTCTTTTATAAAATACCAATTGTTGTGAAATATTATACAAGATGTACATGTTCGAAGTAAGATGTCTCGTGCTTTGGATTTCAAGAGTAACTGGACAATCGTTGAGGATTTACACTGAATGACATGACTGCAGTCAATGTCTACATGAAAAAACAAAGTATAGCCCAAAAGCCCTTGGTGGATTCCTAGTTTCTACCTGTTTTTTTCCCAATCTGTCCTCTCCAGCAGAGATCGCGCCACTTTCTAGACTTGAAGAGAATTCTAAAGTTTTATTTTAAATCCATAAGAAAAACAAGACATATTTGCTAATTATGGTCCTCTCCGAACAGGGTTTGCATCCTCTAAATAGACTATAGCTTGTTGCACTGTATCCTGCATCACGTGTAGCTACTAATTGACAAATACACCTTTACATGGTAAACCAAAGCACACTCCACTAGAGGAAAAGCAGCAAATGCCACTAGTATCCAGAATATTCCTCTTTCAGAAATAGGCAAGGCAGCAACCTGAAAATTATTTTACACATTCACTAGACATTGTTTGGATCAAGATTCCAGAGTGGAAATGTATTTAATTAGCCTACTCAAATATTCTTTCCTTTTTTACATGCCATACTTGTGTGCAGGTTTATTTCTTACAGCATTGACAGCCGGGAAGTAGGGATATGCTTGCTACTCTATTCTATCATTGAGAAGCCTACAATCCAGAAGCAAATGTTACATGTAATTCTAGTTCTGCATCATAGGTATCCTCACTGTAGTCATGCACAACCCTCCCCCTCCCTAGACTGTCAATGTAATACAATTATATACAGATGTTTCCCTCTGGGATGGCACTCAAAAAGAACTGAGCTTCTGAGGCAAACTGCTAGAACATTGCATGCTAGCTGAGGGAAGCTGCTGGTTCTCTTAAAGTTACAGTGAATACTACATGCAGCTGATGCACTTTTTACTGGTCAGGATTCTTGCTCTGTATTTTTGCTCTGCAGCTACATCAGAGGTGTAGGCTAGTTTTTTTTTTAATTATATGGCATATTTCTACACTAAAACTGCAGTTAAAGCTAGCCTGTCACTGACTTATGGTGGAGCCACCAGAGTATGAAATATTGAGGTGGCTACTGCCAATGTCAGAAGAATAAATATATGTAATAGAAGTGTTCCAGGGTCCTAGCACATTGGTGGGATTATCCTAGGTTTAGGACTACCAGTGAGAATCATAAGATGCAGAACTTTTCATCTGCTGGATTCTTTTAACAGCAGACTGCTCACCTTTTCAACAGATACCAAAAAAACTTCTTAAAAGGTGGAGGGTCTGAGGAGTGGGCTTGCATCAGGAAATCCTGCAGGTACAAGCAAGTGAAATGGCCCTCCCTGGACTGCTGAGACAGTAAAGTCTGGTGATGGTGTGTATGGACACCCATGTAGCAGCTTGGCAGATGTTCAACACCCGAACGCCTTTTGCCAACACCAAAGTGGCAGCCTTAGCCCGGGTGAAATGAGCCGATAGTTCCTCAAGGGCTTCCTTTATGGCCAAGGTGCAGCATGTCTTCATGCCCAGGGCAAACCACCTGCCCAAGGTTCACATCGGCACCACCTTTCCGATCTTGGCACTGGAAAAACTTAGAAAAGGCTGCTCATCCAACCGGAGTTCTTTTGTATGCTCAACGGTAGAGGAAAGAGCTCTTTTGAGGTGCAATCGGTGAAGCCTATCCTGCTCCTAAAAGGCTGAAGCTGAGAGAAAAAAAAGCAGGGAGAGCGATGAACTACCCTACAAAAAAGGACAACACCACGTTCATCAAAAAGAAGTTTGAACTCACACCACATAAGGTGATCTGAATAACATGGGTTGATCGGGCACATGTAGAAAGACCGAAAAAGCCAACAAATAACCTTAAGTAGGGCACGCTGTAAACTCTGCTGAGCCAGAGACAGAACAATAGTCAGCAGAGGGTAAACCTTGTGATCTCCACACCAGCTTACAAACTTCACCCAATGACTGAATAAAGAGATTTAGTATATGGATGCAAAGCAACAAGGATAATCACTTGAACAAGGAAATCAAATCAGCTCAGTTGATGCTGCTTAATCTCCACACAGAGAGGTGCAGGGTGCAGAGATGCGGGTGCAGCACCCTCCCCTGTGGCCAAGACAGCCGTTGCTCTCTAAGAGGCAGCTAGATGGAGAAGCTAATGCTCAGGCTCAACAGACTGGGGTACCACACTCGCCTGATCCAATATAGAGCTATCAGGATGATCTAAGACCAGTCTGTCCTGATCATCTTCAAACTTCAAAACTCAAAACAGTTAAGGCAGAGGTGGTAAAGCGGACAGGAGGGCTGCATCCAACTGCAGACAGTCTTCCAGGAAAGCTCTTTTTGGAAACTCCAGTGCACAATAATGTTGACCTTGCATTCTCGGCTGCGGCAAATAGGTCCAACCAAGGCCCAACCACCAGGCAAGGATGACTTGAGCAATGTCAGTACAAAGATGCTTTTGTGATCAGCCAGGCAACATGCACAGAACTTGCTTGCCCAATCAGCGAACCTGGCAAATTATCTACAGTCCGGTAGATCCCTTGAAACTCCAGCTATTTCCAGAGATGCAGTGCCACCTGGCACAGGATTCCTGACCCCACATTGCCCTACTTTTAGCAGTCCCACACGGCGATCTTGTTGTCCGTTAAGCCCTGAACTGCCTTCCCCTTGATGGATGGCAGGAAGGCCTTCAGAGCCAACCAAATAGCACACAGCTCCAGTAGGTTGATGTGGTGCCTTTGCTCCTCAGGGGATCAAAGACCCATGATCTCTATATTTTCGAGAAGACTGCCCCAACCCACAAATGATGCATATGTAACTACAGTGAGCTCTGGGTGGGGTAGGGCGAATGGTCTGCTGCATGTTAGACTGGTGTCCGACAGACACCACTGAAGATCTCGAGATGCCACTTTAAAAATGCTGGTGCAGTTTGAAAGGCCACCCCGTGCTAAGCACACTAAGGAAAATGCTACTTACCAGTATGCATCTGTTCTTGGCATGTAACGCTGCAGATTCATATACTTGTGCATAGATCGCCATCTAGTGTTGGGTCCGGATGTTTGCACTTTGTTTTTCTTGGGAGATGTCTTTCCAGTCACGAGGTAGGTGACTCCTCCCTTAGGTGATAGTGCGCATGGGCATCGACTCAACTGTTAGATTGTTTTGCAGCAGCGGGTGATAATGGAGTTAGAAAGAGTAGGTAGAAATATATGTCCATGAATGCATGTGTCTAAGTAAGATGTAACTGCAACAGGTATAGGTACCTGGGGAGGCGGGTGGGCATATATGAATCTGCAGCTCTACATGCCAAGAACAGATGCATACTGATAAGTAGCATTTTCCGTTCAAGGCATATGAGCTGCAGATCATATCCTTGTGCATAGACTGTACAGCAGTTATCTCCCAAAGCGGTGGCTAACCTGTAGCTGTTGCAGTAGTCTGAAAGAGTGTACGTAAAACTGCCTGGCCAACTCTAGCTTGTTGTGTTGCTAACACATCCACTGAGTAATGTTTTGTGAAAGTGTGTGGGGTGCCCCATGTTGCATATATCGTCTATGTGTATATTCCTTAGGAATGCCATAGAAGCTCACAGTTTACGTGTAGACTGTGCTCTAGGGGCAACTGGTAGTGTTCGTTTAGCCTTTTGATAGCATATTTGGATACATTTTACAATCCACCGTGCAATACCCGATTTTGATATGGCATTGCCCTTGTGTGGTGGAGCAAAGGCTACAAAAAGTTGATCAGTGGTACAGAAAGTTTTGTCCTTTCGATGTAATACAGCAACGCTTGTTTGACATCTAGCGTGTGCAGAGCACGCTCTGCCACTGAATCGGGCTGAAGGAAGAAAACAGGCAGCTCAACCGATTGATTCATGTGAAAGGCAGAAATGACATTAGGAAAGAATTTAGGGTTGGCCCAAGAACTACTTTGTTGTGGTGCATCTGCAAAAAGGCTTCTTCTATGGTCAATGCCTGTATCTCACTGACTCGTCTGAGTGATGTGATAGCAACAAGAAATGCTACTTTCCATGTAAGAAATTGCAGTTCACATCTGTCTAACGGTTCAAAGGGTGGACCCATTAGCCAAGTGAGAACTACATTGAGATTCCACACTGGAGCATGTGGACGTGTTGGTGGAATAACTCTTGAGTCCCTCCATAAATGCTTTAATGGCAGGTACCCGAAAAAGAGACAGGTGCTGCCTATTTTGGAGGTATGCAGCTATCACAGCAAGATGTAAGCGGATAGATGAGTATGCTAAATTGGTACGTTGCAGGTGAAAGAAATAGCATATAATGTTTTGTATGGAAGCGTCATGCGGGTTGATGTGGTTGTTGTTACAATAAATCACAAACCGCTTCCATTTGGCTGCATAGCAGGCTCTGGTGGTAGGACGCCTAGCTTCTTTGATAATGTTCATACAGCCTGGTTGTTGATTTAGGTACCAAATTCTAGGACTTCAGGTGCCAGATCGCTAAATTGAGTTGATTGGGATCTGGGTGTCTTATGTCGCCATGGCTCTGGGTGAGTAGACCGGGTAAAAGCCTTAGTTTTTGGTGAAGGGTGTGAGTATCTGGATGCAAAGTTTGGGCATTTTGCGTTTAGATGCGGGGCGAACAGGTCTATGTCTGGGATGCCCCATATTTGGAAGAATGGGAGGAGTACCTGAGGATGTAGTTTCCATTCGTGTATTTGCTGTGTCTGGCGACTTAGCAGATATGCCATCGGATTGTCCACTCCTGGGAGGTGGTCCGCCAGGAGAAAGATTTTGTGGTGAATGGCCCATCTCCAGATGTCCTGAGCTAGCCGAGATAGTTGAATGTAGTACATGGGCGTCATGTTGTCTGTGCGAATTAGTACTGTCTTGTGTAATAATTGCACTTGAAATGCTCTCAGAGCCAGAAAAATCGCTAATAGTTCCAGGTGATTTATGTGAAGCTGTTTCTGCTGAGGGCTCCACATCCCCTGAATTCTGTGGGTTTGGAGATGTGCTCCCCAACCTGTGAGTGATGTGTCCGCTGTCGGTACTATCTGTACTATCTGTGGAACCGGATCACTAAAGGCCGCCCTTTCAACAGGTTTTGTGTGTTCCACCACTGCAGAGAGCGATGGGTGCGGCAGTCTACCAACACTAGATCTGATAACCGACAGCGAGCCTGGTTCCTCTGACGTGATGAGCACTCTTGCAGAGGGCGCATGTGAAGTCGTGCATATGGGACTATGACAATGCAAGACGCCATCATTCCTAGTACTTGCGTAAACACTCGAGCTGGTAGGGAGTGTTGAGGCTGGAATTGAGACATTACGTGAAATATTTTGAGTCTGGCTGGAGTTGGATAAGCTTCAGCTTTGTGGGTGTCTATGGTAGCCCCTAGATAGTCTTGAGACATGGAAGGTTGAAGATGGGACTTGACGTGATTTATTGTGAACCCTAGTTGAAGGAGTTGCACAGTTTTGTTTGTGTGTTGCAGGCAACTGTCGTATGAACTGGCTTTTACAAGCCAGTCGTCTAGGTAGGTGAAGACGTGAATCTGTTGTCTTCCCAGGTGGGCTGCTGTAGGAAAGTGGGTTTCTGCTGCAGTAACCCCCTCCCCCCCCCCCCCCCCCCCCCCACACGTTTTGCCTGGACACTGATGCACTCTTTGTTGGTGTGCCCTGGGTCCCTGCCATTCAGGTTCCCAGGGCCTGTGTTCTTTCCCCAAAATAAACCCAATTGGCATCTCTGCCCACATGTCAGCCCCTGGTGAATGGTACCACAGGTACCCAGGGCACTGTGACCAGAGAAGGCCTCTAAGGGCTGCAGCACTTGTTGTGCCACCCTTAGAGGTCTTGTACACTGACACTCACACCCTTCCTTTGCAGGCTGCGTGTCTTGGTGCAGAACAAAATGAAGAGTCGACATGGCACACATCCCTGTGTACCATGCCCACAAACCACTATCCTGGCATAGATCAGTCACCCCTCTAGCTGGGTGCCCTATGCCAGTGGTGAGGGTACAGGTGCAGGAGCCCTGTACCCCTACAGTGCCCTAGTCCATTCCTGGGCACTGTAAGTGCAGTGCTGCCATTAAGAGTATATGGTCCTGGGAGTTTGTCATTACGAACTCCACAGCACCATAATGGCTACACTGAAGACTGGGAAGTTTGGTATCAAACTTCTCAGCACATTAAACCCACACTGATGACAGTGTGGGATTTCATGTAAAATGCACAACAGAAGGCATCTTAGAGATGCCCTCTGAAATTCGACCAACTACTAGGGGACCTGGCTGAGTGGCTGCTTAGGCTGCCACCACCAGACATGTTTCTGGACCCCTGGGTCGAGAGCTTGCTGCTCTCTGGGGCCGGAACCAATGCACATCCTGGGACGAGGTGCCAAGCCTCCTCCCCCAGCATGGGCAGGGTTCACGAAGGGGAAGCTTCAAAGGCATGCCGCATTGTAAGCCTCTCCAGACCATTTGCTGCTTTCAGGTGGGGGGGGAGGCCGGGGGGGGGGGGGGGGGGGCACTCAGCCAATGAGGGACAGGCTCCAGCCCCCCTCCCAGTGGAGAGTGGCAGAATAGGGGGTGTACCCAACCCAGGGAAGGGACCCTTTGGTCCCTGCCCTTTACCTACCTGTAACGCCCCTAAATTCAGTATTTAGGGGGCATCCTGAACCTTCCTTCCTCAGATCCAGCAACAACAAGAAAAGAAGATAAGAAGGACGAAGAGCTGTGCAGAGCTAATAAGAGGACTACACCCACTACAGGCCTGTCTCCCCTCGAACCTGCTCCTGCGAAATCCCGGCGTGTCCAGCAGCCAGCAACCTCACAAACCCCAGAGGACCTGCCTGCCTTCACTTCCCAAACTGTTTCTCCCGTAAACACCGGACGTATTTAAACTGCAGCTTCTGGTGCCAGCCAGACACCACGAATCCAGCCCACTCTGCACCCGCCGAACCTGGCCTGAGCCAGAGTGGAAAAACACCAGGAGGAGGTTTCCCCCGGCGATCCTGACCCGAGAACCAGCGACCCCTGACCTGCCTACAGACGACGCCTGCAGCCTCAATCCAGAGGACCCCCCCCCCTACCGCGACCAGAGCAGGTAAGAAAATCCGAACCTCAACAGGCACCCCTGCACCCGACGCCCCACGGCCTTGTGTGCCCAAACTAACGGTGCCTACCCAACCCACGACATCCCAACTTACCCCTCGAAGTGGTGGCCGCACCCAGAAGATCCTCGTCGCCGAGCCTGCAGTGTTTCTTTGTCCTGGAGGTTCTCCATTGAAAACAACAGGGCACCCGACTTTAAAACAGCACCTTACATCCGGCCGCCCCAGTGCCACTGAGGGTGCACCTTTGGTGCTACTTTGGTCCCCAACTTGCCCTGAGCTTAACCCTAGGAGCTTTGCTCCCACAACCCAGTGGCCTGCTTGCCAGCAGCCACCAACTGGAGGCCTGCTACCCCCCACTGGATAACATTGGGCCTCAACACTAGTCACCCGGCCGCCCTAGTGCCGCTGAGCGTGCAACAACAGTGCATCACTGACCCTGGGAGACCCCCGAGTCTAACCCCAGAACCTTAACTCCTACAGTTGATTACTTACCTGAGAACCGTTAACCTGTTTTCCCTCTATAGGATAACATTGACACTTTTTCTCTAAAAAGATTCTAAGTGTGGAGTTTTAAAATCTAAAAATATTCCTTAAAAATCGCACAAATAACCAAAACGTGTTTACTCACCTGGTTGCAGGAAATGTCCCAGTGCTGAATCTAAATATCCAGCACTGAGTTAGAAAAGTAACTTACCTGCAATTTACTGTAAAAGCCTATTCATTTCAATGTACTGTATTTGCTAAGTGTTGCATACTACTGCTCCCCCTGTAAATCAAACAAAGTACCATTCCTATTGCATTTTCAAACAGTTCTACATCCAGTAACTTATTACTGAAAAGTATTTAATGCTTACCTGTTCCAGGCTTGCTTAGTTCTAAAAATAAACAGTATATTTTTTATACAAAAACAATTGGCCTAGAGTTCAGTCCTTGAGTGTGTGAATTAATTTGCTGACTGAGTGTGTACATCAAATGCTTAACACTGTCCTCTGATACTGCCTTACTGCTCGACCAAGCTACCACTTTAGAGAGTAAGGTTCTATCTAACTTTAACCTCTGCCTACCTCTGGAGACTCTTGGACTCTATACACACTGTACGCCACTTTGGTGCAGTATATATAGAGCCAGTTTCTTACAGCTGCTACTACTGCCAACCATTTTGTGAAAACCCTTGGAGCAGTTGTGACTCCGAATGGTAGGACCTTGAACTGATAATGTTTGCTTGCCACGACAATCCATAGGTATTTGCGGTGAGCAGGGTCTATTGGTATATGGAAAAAAGCATCCTTCAGATCTAGAATGGATAAAAAGTCGCCTTTCTGAAGGAGAGGAAGCACTTGTTGTAGTGTTACCATGTGAAAATGGTCTGAGTGAGTGTATAGATTGAGCTGTCTGAGGTCCAGTATGGGTCTGAGAGAGCCGTCTTTTTTGGGAATTAGGAAGTATAGTGAGTACACGCCTGTTTCCTGATATTGTAACGGGACCGGTTCTATTGCCCCTTTTTGCAATAATGAAACAACTTCTTGATTTAGAAGTGGAAGATGTTCGTGTGACATGAGATGTGACCTTGGAGGAATATAGGGTGGAGTGCTTGTAAGCTCCACGCAATAACCAGATTAGATAATTTGGAGAACCCATTTGTCGGTTGTAATTGTATTCCAAATGGGTAGAAATTGTGAGAGACGCCCCCCGACAGGAGTGGGATGATCGGGGGTATGGGAAATAAGTCATTGTTTATTGTTATTGGCGGGGAAGGAGCGGGTAGAATTACCTCTGCCCCTTCCCTACCATTATTTCCTCGATATCCTCCTCGAAAATAACCTTTGGAAGAGGTCGATTGATTGTTGCCCTTGTAAGAGGAAGAGGTATTATCGGTAGAGATGTTTTTGGAGCCGCCTCTATAGAACGAGCGACGAAAAGAACCTCTGTTGGAGGGTGCTTGCAATGCCCCCATGGACTTGGCAACCTCAGTGTAATTTTTCATCTCTTCTAAAGATGCATCAACCGTTGGCCGAAAAAGGTGTTGCTTATTTAAAGGTTGATTAAGAATAGAGGCTTGTACCTAAGGCTTAAACCCAGAAATCCGTAACCAAACATGTCTGCGGAGCAGTACGCTAGCATTTATTGCCCGAGCCGCATGATCTACCTGATCTAAGGCACATCCGATAGAGGTATTAGTTATTAATTTACCCTCTTGAATAAGATCGCTGGCTTTAGGTTTATGCTCGTCAGGAAGGAATTGGATGAGCTTTTCAAGTTCATCATAATGAGCTCTATCATATCTTGCTAGTAATACCGACGTGTAGGAAGGTGGAATCTGACAGCATGGTTACCCCAACTTTTGTCTGGTGTTTTGCTGGTTTTTGACTTAGTTTGACTGGGATCCTGCAAATCAGGACCCCAGTCTATCTGCTTTCTCCCTAAATTGGTTGTTCATGTACTTTAGGTACACTCCAGATTGGATTCTGGGTTACCTTTATCAGTACCTAGTATATGGTATACTATGTACCCAGGGCATAGGTACCCCAGAGGCCTCTTAGGGGCTGCAGCATGTTATGCCACCCCTGGGAGGCCATTCAAAATGACACAACAGGTCTGCTACAGCAATCTGTGTAAGGTAGTGCATGCACCCCTTACTTAGATATAGGTTCACTATATCTATCCTTATCACTGCACATATAAACCTATTAGTCACCCCTATAGCAGGCCTTATCAATCCTGAAGGCAGGGTGCTGGGTTTTATGTGAGAGGGTGCCCATGCATGAGCACAGCCCCTCTGCAGCCTTCGGAACCTATATTCCGGGGTTGTTTATGATGCAGCCAAACCATATATACTTAAGTGCATTATAACCTCGCGGTAAATGCTAACTTTAAAACGGCAGCATGGAAACATGTGGTGTTTGGTGTCAAACACCTTGGAATCATACCTCCACACCAGTAACTGGTGTGAGAGGTATGATTCCACCCTACTAGAGGGAGAAATATGACAACCCCGGTACACCCGGTACCAGCTTCACAGAACCCTGGCATCACAAAATGGATGCTGCCAGCCAGACACGAGTCTGCCCTGCTGCTGGTGGACGAAACTCCGGCAGGGGACGGCTGGACAATAGGTTCCCTGTCACAGGGAGGTGTGACCACCTCCCAGACAGGCTTTAGTGTATTGGAGCTGGGTGGGTGCACTCAGAGTGCTTTGATGTCTGCACTGGGGGCACATTTGGTGTCCCTGTGCATAGTCCATCTCAAACCGGTTGCAGGGGCAATTTGCTCCTGCTCTGGTGCGAAACTGGACAAAGGACATGGTTGTAGACACCCCTCTGTCCTGACCCTCCCATAGGTGGGTCCCCTGAGTTTGTCCCACCCCTTCCGTGGGTATAAAGTAGGAACCCCTGGCAACAGGACTTTGGATTTACCTGGACGAAACTCTGCTACAGAATCCCAGAACTTCTATCTACACGACGTTGGATGACCGAAGAATCTCCCTTGGAGTAAAGGAGTTGCACCCCTGCAAGGCAGGCACCAAAGATGCATCTGTCCGGTTTGCAACTACGCAGCTCCTGAAGGACTCCGAAGATTTTGCAACACTGGAGGTGGGTTTCCAAGCTTCCCCGAGGCTGATCTGTGCTCTCAGCAAACCTGAGATCCAAAGCCCTCGTGGGGACCGTGCAACCTGAACCCCTGGACACCGTTACCATGTGCAGCAGCATATGCTTTTTGGCGATCCCTGAGGCTGTGCTTTGGGCTACTTGTAGTCCAGACCCCGAGCAGTGATTTCACCGAAGATTACTGGGCTACACTTCTCGAGTGACCCGTGGGCTGGTATGGAGTGATTCCTCTAGAGGCCCCTTCGCGATCCCCTGTCCGTTGACTTGTGGGTCCCTGAGAAGGGTACTTTAACTTTCAGTGGGCTTTCCTGGTTGCTCCAGAAGTGCCCTAACTCTCCATCGCTTGGGGAGTCCATAGGACGTTGCTGGTCCACACCGAAGCCTTTTTACTCTCACCGCGTGGGCTGCCGTTGTCAAGGCTTGTTGGTCTCCAACCCGGACACCGACCCCCCAGCACTCGAAATCCTTTGTGGGACAGCTCGCCTGCGGACTGTGGTAGTCGTCGACGCCTCCTGGTCCCCGTGGCAGTGGAATCAAGCTTCACCTTTTCGCACCCGACATCGGTGGGCATTTGCCTATCGTGCCCCTGGTCAGTGGCAAGTGACCCAGACTCTGTCCCCTCTGCTTTCAGGTTCTTCACATCTTCGATCCAGGCTCGGATCACATCAGACACGTCTCCTTTCCACGGCAGCAGCACTTTTCAGCACATCGCCATTGAAAACAACGATTCCCAACACCATTTGACACCTATGCACCCAGCTTCCCTGGGTGAGGTAACACGAGTAACTCCGGTGCTCCCGTGGGTGCTGGCCCTAGAGCCCTCTAAGTCTGAAAGGGTTTGCTCAAAGTCCTCTCCTAAGTGTCCTTATTCTTTAAAATCCCAACTGCGACTTTCCCATAGGATTGTACGGAGGTCGCGGCTGTGTTCTCACACTTCACGCATCCCCCGTGGGTCCCCTGTGTCACTACCTTGGGGTCCCAGCGATTCTACGTGCTCTAGGCACTGTGTCTAGTCAAGTCGTGGTTCTTATACCACTTTCTTAATATATGGTTTGGTCTCCCCCCGGGCCCATTGTATATTGTGCTATTTACGATTGTTTTAGAAATGTATTATTGTGTGCCTTGCTCTCTAATCTCATAAACAGGTTAGTAGAGAGTGTTTAGAAATAAATACATATATACCTGGTGTGGTTCTCCTTTCATTTGGTCATTCAGGAGGTAAACCAAGCTGCTTTACATTCCTTCGAGACGTAGCCTGAAGGCTGCTCTCCATAGCTACCACTAGGATAGCTTTCAATAAAGGTGGTCTTAAACCTAATCATCAATAAGGGTTGTTTGGACTAGTGCAAGGTGCCCATTAGAACTAGTGGACAGCATATACCAGGCCAACTTCTCACACTGAGCATTACCAATGCGCCAATTATTAGCAGCCTGTGATGCTATCCGTTTACCAGAAGCATCTAATAACTTGGACTCTTTATCCGGGGGCGGGGAGTCCCCTGGTTTGGGAGTTAGCCCTCTTACGAGCATTAGAAAAGACCAAGGAGTCTAAAGGTAATTCTCTCTTGTTGTAGACTGGGTCATTAGGTGCAGCCCGGTATTTCCTCTCTACCCTGGGAGTGATGATTCTAGCTTTGACAGGGTCTTGGAAGAAATGATCTGTATGTTTAAGCAGGGCGTTTAACATTGGTAAAGTTTGTGTAGCCCTTTGAGATGAACTAAGGGTCTCTAATATAAAATCCTCTTCTAGACTTTCCTTGTGTAGCTCTACCCCAAGGTATTGAGCAGCTCTATTAATGAGCTCAATATACCCAATATTATCATAAGTAGGGGAAGGTTTAGAAGGATATGAATCAGGGTCATTATCCGGTTGAGGGACATTATAATTATCTCAAGGATCGGGATCCTGTTGGACATCTTGTGGTGTATAGGCGTCTAAATCATCATCCTCATCGTCTCCTGTATCGTGTGGGTCAGGTGACGGTGGTGTAGGAGAATGTGTAGGTGAAACAAGAGGAAGTTCAGAAATGTAAGGAGAAGAAGAGTCAACAGTCAGCACTTTCCTCTTCAAAGGAATGTGGTAATCGTCCGATAAGCCCATTTTCTTTTTCTCCGGAAGTTTGGCAACAATGTGTCCAGTTTCCGGGTGGATTGTGATGTCTTTTTGTCCGGGATCTGGTGGATTTTCGGTCCGAGAATCTTGATTTGCAGCACCTTCTCTGGATGGCAGTCTCGGTGTTGAACGTTTCAGCTCCGAAGTTTTCGGCTCCGAAGATTTTCCTTTCCTCAATGGCGGGATTGAGACTAGAAGGTGTTTCGGTGCTGAAGGTTTGGGGTTCGCACCGGCGTGCGTACGAGTCGAGCCAGAGCCTAAAGGCTGTTTGTGCTTCGGCGCCAAGCCCAAAGGTGGGGTGCTCGATAATTTTTCTCGATGCTATCCTTGGCCCGCAGGCAGAGGAGGGACCAGAGCCTTTTTCTTGTAAAGGAGATGATAGGGGAACAGATAGTCTGTACTCTCGGTCTGTTGAGCCAGGGAAGGTTTTTGGCAGAGTGGTCGGACACAGAGGCATGCTCCTCCTTCATCTCGGCCTACTGTGCGTGTGATTCTTCTTGATCGGACTCTTCTGGGAGGAGGACCGGCGCAGGGCCGCTTTGCTGGTAAATTTCGTGATATCGAGCCAGACGATCACGGAGTGTTTTCTTCAACTGAAACGACTCGCAGTCTTTCTCGTCGTGTTCCGGGGATAGGCAAAGATTGCACACCTCGTGCAAGTCAGTGCGCGGGAACTTAGCATGACACCTTGGACATAACTTGAATGGCGTCCGTTCCATCAGCTGCGACCGATCCTGGCGCGGGTATGTCTAACAGACTTCCACGAATGTTTCGATTGGAAGTGTTCAATATTAAACGATACGCGGAGTGTGTGGAATGCGGTCGATTAACAATACCATCGAGGGTATTGGACTGCGCGTGGAAGAGGGCCCGAAAGACGGTGCCGAACCGGAGCGCAACAACTCACATCCGAACCCGATGGCGGAAAAAAAAAACAATCTAACAATGGAGTCGATGCGCACTATCACCTAAGGGAGGAGTCACCTACCTCGTGACTGGAAAGACTTCTCAGAAGAAAAACAAAGTGCAAACATCCAGACCCAAAACTAGATGGCGCTTTATGCACAAGTATATGATCTGCAGCTAATATGCCTCTAACACAGTTTCCACTGCAAGGCCAGTGCGAATGGGCACATGCCTTGCAGTGGGCTCCATCGCGGTTGGCCAAAAATCACACTTAGTTCTCGGCATTTCACTTCCAAAGACTCTCACTGGCCAGTTGTTCTTTTTGGCACCATTTCTACTAAAGACTTTACAGATTCATATCTCCTGTTCCCCTCATTAGATTTTTGTTGTTATGGTCTTATTTTACTCAGAAAACTGTTAAAATTGGTTGTGGAGAGGGACAGGCATCATCCGCTGACCCTGAATACCATGTGTCTATAGTGTTGGAGGTTTCTTTAATAGAAATGGGATGGGATTGGTTGAGAGTAGGCTCAGGAGATGAGTTAGTTCCAGCTGTGGTCAAAATCACTGAGGATATGGCAGGTTGTGGAGAAACATTATTAAATATCACCCCACATTTGTTGTTTAAGGAATGGGAACGTTGTTGCAAAGCTCTTGAGAAGGGGTTACTCCTCTTGAGAGGGCTGGAGGCTGTAACAGGTATTTTAGAATGCCAACATTTTCTTTGGTTGTCATGTGAATTCCATCTGTATAGTATTGGGTTTGTGTTTTCTTTACAAGTTTTTAGTAGGATTTAATTGCATATTGGTATTTTTTGCCTGAAGTATCTTTTTCTCCATATTGGTTCCAGCTTTTTGCTCGTCTTTTTCCTGTTGTCCAAGTGTGTTGGTGTATCACAATGAGAACCCCCTTTTCGTGGCTATGGCTTGGCTGATCAATGCATTGATCTTAGTTACTACCTCAGTAATGAACTCAGAAATGAGCGAGGATTTAAGCAAAAAGAAGTGGTCAATGAGTCAGCATTTATTGTGTAACAGTCTACCTTGTTTGCAAAAGGAGAAAGAGTGTCAAAAAGGGGCTGTGAGAAAGACCGATGTGCGGTCTGACGATGTCAGACGGTTTGGAGTTTGATGGGAGAGATTTCAAATATCAAAAATTAAGTTGATAGTATATCCCGTTGCATGTGTAGACGCAAATACCTTCTTGGATAGATAGTTTGAGGTCTGTCAAAATATTTTCAAACTGTTACTGTAATTAAAGAAGCCAAGGGTGGGGAATGGTAGGGGGCAAGGAAGTTTCACCTCTCGGGTAGTAATCCTAGCTCCCTAAATGATATTGTCTTTGAAAGGATGCAGGATTGAGTTTTGGCTTCGAGAGTTAAATCCAGTGCTGACAGAACTGCCTGACCTGCTTGATTGAGAGCTTGTGCACGGATACGTCAGTGGTTGAAGTAGGAATAGGTTGTCAAATGTCATTGCTTAAGGCGCCATGCACTGGGTGTACAACACTGGAAGACCCTAAATTACACAATACAAGGATTTGCACTCACCGTCTGGACCTCGCTAAGAATGGAGTAGGCACTTTGGATTTGCCGCTTGCTCAGCTTCCCCAGCGGCATTTTCTGCAGGTCAATCTGTATGAGCAGAATCACTTCATTAACAAACAATATAGATGAATATCAGAAACAAAACACCTTGAAAAAAACTCACACACAGCATAGCAAACTAACACACGTTACCATTTTTTTTTCTTGTCTTGGAAGATAAAACAGTTAATCAAGTACTATAATTAGGAGTACTGGTATACATATATTACAAAACATTCACAAGTTTGATAACATATAGAAACGCATACCACGACAGACAAGTTATTTTAAGGTGTACCTGCATAGCACTGACTGATAATGGAACGTTCTCTAAAGGTGGACTATTTTATGAGCGTCAACAAATCTTTGTTAACCGCAACACTATTCCCTCCCCAGACTGCACCCAGACTGCAACAGTAAACATTCAGCACAGTTTATCAGAAGAAAATGTCTGGAAAAAAGGCACAAAAGAACACGTTACTTACCTTCAGTAACGCATTATCTAACTGCAGATTCCATACCTTTGAATTTCCCAGGCATCATACTGGATCTGTAATCTTTTGCATGAGCAGTACCCCTGTGCGCCGTCAGGTGGCTTTGTTCGGTTCCGAGTGGCTTCGTCAGCGCCGGAAGTGGCTTCGCAGTAACCTATACAGGCGCCACCCAGGTGCGCAGATGCCAGTTATTTTTCACTACTTTCCTTGCCAGGAGCGCAGAGCTATGAAGTGAAGTGAATGGACTAGTGTGTGTCCAAACTAGGGCCCTGAAAGGGGAGCAACCCTAGCCCTATAAATGCGTTCGCAGAGCTGGGAGGCATAGAGGGTCTATAAGGAATCTGCGGCTAGATATTGTCTCTACCAGATAATGTTCTACCGAAGGTAAGTAACTTTTTAATTTGATGGAGACACCTATAGCTGCAGATTACTTACCTTTGAATAGAAACCCAATCCATACCATCCTGGGGGTGGGATGCGGACAAACAGACTATACTAATTAGTCCTGCAGGCCCAAACAGGCGAAATGCTCTTCCATGTGAACCGGACTTTTCGGGCATTAGCCTTTGGCAAACGTGTGCCGGGACGCCCACATTGCTGCCCAGCAGATGTCCAGAACTGAAACCCCATGAGCTAACACCGTGGTCGCAGTCTTTCCTCTGGTGGACTGCCCAGAAGCCCTCAGGAGGCTGCTTCTTGGCCAGGGCGTAGCAAACATTGATAAAGAGAACGACCCAGCACAAAATGGTCTGTTTCTGAACTGCCCAACCTTTTTTCGCTCCTACATAGCAAACTAAGAGTTGGTCATCCACCAGGAACTCTTTTGTGTGGTCAAGGTAGAATGGAAAGGCTCTTTTTGGGTCTAGACGGTGGAGTCGCTACTCCTCTTTAGAGGGATGTGGTGAAGCATACAAAAGGTGGGAAGGGTGACAGACTGCCCCAAATGGATTGGGGTCACCACTTTATGTAGGAAAGATGCCAAGGTGAGAAGCACCAACTTGTCCGGGAATACCATAAGATAGGGAGGCTTAGATGATAAAGCCTGCCGCTCACTCACCCTCCGGGCAGATGTTATTGCCACTAGAAAAGCAGTCTTGATGGTAAGCAGCTGGAGCGGAAAATTGTATAGCGGCTAAAAGGGAACACACATGAGGTAAGTGGGAACCAGGTTCAGATTCCACTGAAGCATGATGAAGGGTGAAGGGGGAAACACAAATACAAGTCCTTTCAGAAACCAACCAACAACTTAAATAAAGATAGTTGGTGAGGCAGCCGCAGGAAAGCAGACAGAGTGGCCAGAGCGGAGCCCTGCTGGGCAAAGGTAAGAATGAGTAGAGAAATATCAGAAAGAGAGGCAGACAGAGGGTCAATAGACTTTTCTGAAACACGCTATGTTTACCACACCTTGGATATGCAAACACGTAACTCATTATTTGGATATAGGTGAGTAATTCTAAATCCATTTCGACACTGCTGAATTTAATGGGTAGGTTCATGAACTACAATTCCCATTCGTGGTTTATTAGTAAATCGGTTCACTGACACACAAAAGGGATATATATTCGGGAGGTTGCCTTTAATACACACTCCCTTATTGGTGCTGGAGAGGTTAGCACGTAATACTTTTTGATAATATAATAATATCCACATTTGTAAAGTGCGAACAATCACCCATAAGGGTCTCTAGGTGCTGGGGGCCGTCGGGAAGATGAAGCAAGCTATTGTCCAGAGTCACATGGTGCTGGGCTAATCTGCCGCCGGAGATCGAACCGTGATCCCCAGATTCCAGTGTCAGTCGCTCTGGCCGCGGCGCCACACCTCTTCCCTTTGATAGAGCTGAGAAATCTTATACCCATGCCAACACAGCTGCATTTAGTAGGTAGACGCGTTAGAACCCATGTGCGGAGTATTTGCTTCCGGTTCATTGACACATGAGGGGGCGGTACACGCGGGAACAAGTTTCTAATACACGCTTCCCAGGTGAGACGGATCCTCCCGCTGGCCTTTTATGTGATGAGGTTGTCTTAGACTTTGTAGGTAAGACGGCTTTCGACAAAACCCCGTTTGTGTTGTAGTCCCTTAAAAAATTGCCTAGGACTGCTAGATACGCTCTTGAGGAGTCCCCTTTTTTGATAAGGGGTTTGGGCATTTTGGGCTTTGAATATATGGGCTGGACTGTCTGTTTAGTCAGCTGTGCTGTCTCTTCGTACATATGTTACGGTATTTTCTTGTCTTGCCAGGAATTCTATAGCTTTTACATGATTTAATATTGTTAAACTTTATTTATGAAGCCACACGAACAGAGCATCACTTACTGGGGATGTATGCTGATTCATTCATTTTGATTGGCTTTACTTTTCTTTATGTTACTTTCACATCTTTACAGCTTACTCGATCTGAAAGGATCATTGGAGGTCGAGTAGATTTAATATATCACAGTTGGTAAGAACTTTCATTAATTTCGTCATCGTCCCATTAATTCACATTACACTAGGTTGCAGTGCTGGTGGTGGGCGCATTGTTGTCACCGGGATGAATACAGTTTCTATTCAGATGTGGATGGTTTATCACCGTTGTGTTTTTAGGTCTCGGCCTGACGTAAGCAGCGCATGCGCTGCCTGATCATACGAGGCTTCTTGGAATCGATAAGATTCCAGAAGCCTCGTCCCAGCTCCGCCTTCAGTGGTGATTCGTGCGCATCATTTGGCGTCACAAATTATGCCAAAGGCAGTGCAATGATTGCACCGACGGCATGTCACTCACTGCTTGTTGCCACCCTGTCTCCTTTTATCCCCGCCCCCCGGGATTGGATAGTTTACTGGCGGAGTTACACGTCCTCTTTTATTACTCACTTTAAGCACTCTTTTGTTTTCATTTTCAGTGGGGTACTAATCAGATTGAACCATGCCTGTTTGTGTTTGTTTGTTTTTTATTTAACTTTGAAACTGAGCGCGGCGCCGCTTCACGGACACCGCGCTCGGATTATTTATATATTTCTTAACTTTAACACTGAGCGCAGCGCCCACTTCAAGGATACCGCGCTCAGTGTTGAAGTTAAGAAATAGAAACCCAGCGCGGTGTCCGTGAAGCGGCACTGCGCTGATCTTTAAACTTAAGCATTTGCAGTGCAATTGGACCTATTGCATTGCAAATGCTTGTTGTCAGTTTGTTGTGCTTGCCTGCCAATATGTGGGTGTCTTTTTCGTGTGCTGTCGGTGACTGCCTGGTGTGATTTTCTATCGTTGTCGGTCTGTCTCTCTGAGACTTCCACATGCCCAGTTTACCAACACAGACTGGCGAGGGCTGGTGCCTCGGCCTCGCGGCCGGAAGAAATAACCCGGCGAGGTTGTGTTTTTTTTTATTGCTTCCCCTTTCCCTCCTCCTCTTCTTCTTCTTCATTAGAGTTTCTCCCTGGCTCGCACCCAGGGCCTCTTGAAGCGCAGTGACCGCGGCGCGGTGCCCTGTCCAGGGAGGGAAGAGGCGCTGAGACTGCGAGGACGACCTCTGCTTGGCCCGGACCGGGGCTACCTCTGCCAGGTAAATGACCAAATGCCGTTTATCGCTCCCCTGTGCTGTGTGGTGGGTGGGGAGGGGGGTAAGATGGCGAGGGGCTCAATGCATAACTCCCAGGACATACTCTGGCAAGACCGTAGCAGGTGTATTGTGTGACCTTGTACAGATATGAATCTCCTGTTTTACTGTGTTTAATGTCCGGAAAAAAACGAATTTCGCTAGGTGCCAGAATATTTTGCTTAATTTACTCTGACTTCGGAGTTCTCCATTACATTTGACGTTAGGCTGCTTCTACAGATATTGTTCTCGGGCTGTACTTAAATTGTCTATTTACCCTGAGGATTTCCTCTGTTGTCAAAGTCTAACGCGCGTTCCTACGCTTTCATAAATAATGCAGCCAAACGCGAATTATGCACAGGTGCATCCTGGGATGAATGCCTTATGCAAATGACGGTCAACAGGGTGGGGTTAGGTCCCTTATGATTTGACAGTTTATAAAAAAGGTAATATTCCGGTGAAAGCTCATTGGGCTTTAGTGGAAGGAGAGTGGTTCGGAAAGGCTTGCAGGGCCGGGGCACAGTGAGTTTCATGGTAGGCGGATGCATCTGACAGACTGCAGGCTAATACATCTTGAAGACCAGTAGGGAGCCAGGCTGGCTGGTGTCATGGGGGTGTGCCTCCTTAAAGGACAATTGGGCTGGGGCAGAGCAAGTCATGCGGCAAGCACTCTTAAGGACAGCTGGGCTGGGACAGTGGCCAGTGCCTCTGCAGGATGGCCATGGGTGGGTCAGAGCAAGCCATGTCACAAGCTCTCTAAAGGACAGCGTGGCTGGGTTAGAGCTGCTGAAAGGGCGGCAAGGACAGTGGCCAGTTCCTCGGTAGGGTGGCCAGGGGCGGGTCAGGGTGAGCCACGTGCCAGGCTAGTGCCCGAGAAAGGCTGGGGGACAGACAGCCACATATCAGGTTTACCTGTATGTCAGGCTATATTGAAAGGACAAGTGTGGTTGGAGTAAAGTCAGTCATATGGCAGGGTCCCCTCGGAAGGGCTTCGGAGGAGCTGACTGGTACCTCTACAAGGCTGATAGTAGTGGATTCGAGCCAAGCACATTTCGGGGTAACGGCTGCCCGCAGAGACTCAACAAGGCAGACGGGTTGGAGGGGAGACCTGGAAGGCATCCTTGTGGAACCTGTTTCTAATCCTGCACACAGCCTCAGCTGTGGGCGCCCCGAAGCAAAGCGCCCCGCCTCTCAACACAAAACACGCAAGTTGAGTTCACACTAGTAACAGGCATTGGTAATGCATCGGCTTCGCCTATGTGATGGATAATGAGCGGGTCGGAGTCCAGGACGAAAGGACGAAGGAAAGAGCTGCTCCTGCCATTTTAGTGTGTTGACATCCATGGATGAAAGGCGGAGTCAAACCTGCTCAGACAAAGATAACCTTTGTTAACAAGCTAGTATCTGTAGAGGGCAGATTTACAGACACGGCCATCTTACCATGACCCTTGCCAAGTAGTACAAACATTGAGCCCATGCATTATTAGTGTGCAACGCTCCGCCCCTCCAAACCTTCAAGTGGCCCAGTCCATGTGTGAGAAAACCAGAAAGAAACAGTTCCCTGTTCAAATAAAACAGCAGCTATAACAAAGTGTATGGTATGAATGTTCTATAACAAAGCGTACAGTATGGATGTTCTAGAATCTATAACAAAGCGTACAGTATGGGTGTTCTATAACAAAGCATACGGTATGGATGCTCTACACGGATTGATGCTTGTTGTAACTGTTAAGGGTCTGTGTTTGGAATCCCGACTCTACTCTGACGCATTGCCTGATCCTGAGCAGATGCACATATCTCCCTAGATATAAGGCTTCTGTGGTTGGCTGGGAGCATACCACTGCCGCCCGCGTTATGTAGTGATACCAGCTGGGCTGATTAATCTCTTTGTGTGTTTCCGAAGTGAACATTTTCCCCATCTGAATAATTGGATTTTTTCCTGCGCTCTTCCGTCAGCCCCACCCAGATAGGTGTACGTTCCTCCTGAAGCCGCTGCTTCCAGGAGTGGGCCAGGAATGCACAGCTCCCACAACACCCACCTCCTGGATATTAGATAAACTCATAAACATGTCACCATTTTTGGATAAAAGAAACCGTATCCCGCCCCACTCTAGAGTGCTCATGAACAGTCCAGCTGTTCTTGAGTGAAATATTTTTGACAAAGTTCCACAAATTGGAAACGATAACCTAAATCAGCCTGCGTTAGTATAATAACAAACCTGGTCATTTCATAAAGCGTGCGCGACACATTTACTGTCTGTTGGCGCTAGAGACACTTAATTTATCCACTGCGGATGGATAGCAGAACACAGATGGCAGTGACAGCATGTTACACAAGCATTGGCAATGCATTGGTATTCCCTATGTGATCAATAAAGACCTATTTTTATCAATCATCCTCCGGGATGAAAGAATGAGCTCCATGAAGAGAATGTGGCGCAGTGGTCAGAGCTGCTGACTGCGATACGGCTAGAGTCTCTGTGGGCACCATTCTGTGATTCTATGCAAATCACTTCATCTCTCTGGGTGGTTAATTGTTATATAAATATTCAGCAAGAGTAAAAGGCAAAACTTAAAGAGTAAAAGCTGATGTTAAAAGTATTTAGCAGCGGAACTGATGAGAAGAAGACGAGAAACAAGCATTGGTAAATATGCTACAGCCACTAGAGATCGAGGGAAGGTAAGTGGCACTCTCAGGAACCAATGAGACCAAGGAAAGAGGAGGTGGGATGTAAGTCCCTTTTAAGTATATATTAAAAACAATAGATATGTCAAGCACAGAGCAAGCACTGTGCAGGCAAAACCCAAATACACAATTGAAAAGGCAGCCCACCTTTAGAGGTGGTCCTGCCGCTGAAAGCTCGCGCTAGGCTCAAGCCTGAAGCCTGGCTCTGCTCGAGGTCCTGTGTGAGCCCGGCTTTCATGTGGCTGCTGCCACCCTCCGCCCTACCCAGGATGTGGCGCCGAGTCCAGAGCTGCAATTTTTGGCACCATAGCAAGCCCAGCTTTCATGTGGCTTCTGCCTGCCACCCTCCGCTCTATCCAGGATGTGGTGTCGAGTCTGTGCACTTTGCGGCACTGGGGAACCTGGTTCAAGACAAGTGGTGGGCTCCACATCCTGTGATTCTGGGCAAATCACTTCGCCTGCCAGTGCCATTAAAATGTCCCCGTGCATATTCAAACGTGTCCGTATGTAAAGCGCTCCAATACCTATGGGTCGATACCGCTCTATGGAAAAACTGTGGAAAATGCACAAAGGAGTACAAGCATTGAAAATGCAATAGGTTTCGCCTTTGATTAAGTTAAAGCCATTTGCTTTGCTAATGGTATTGTATAGCAAAGCAAATGGCTTCAACGTAATAAAAGGCGAGACCTATTGCATTTTCAATGCTTGTTTCTTTCAGATTTTTGCGGATCATAAAGGGGGATGCCATGACACTGACCAATAACATGAAAGAATGGTATTTTCTTTTCGATTATTAAGCAGGGTGACTTTAGAACTTGGTCTTGAGGGATGCCACGTACTTTGGTAGTCAAGGAAGGCAGAAACATGTTGACCATTTAATAAGGGAACAGCCATACCCTTTTAACTTAGCTTGGGCGTTAGCTCTATCCATTGGGGGAACCAGAATAAAAGGTGTCCTGTCCACCATGAGATAGTTTTAACTCACTTTATTGTTTTGATTTTTGCACTCTGCTCCTACCTCCCCATACAAGAAATAAGATCTGCAGAATTAGTGACAACCCCAGCTCCTATCTTGCGAAAGAGTCGTAGCCCACACTGGTACTGCGAGGTTCCAGTGTGAAGAGGGGATCCGATGATGATGCATGTCACCTCTGGGTGAGTGAGGGTTCTCGTCTTTTTACCACCCACGTACATAGTGTGAGTTTCAACAGAAAATACATGTCATGAAAAAAATTAGTTTTTTTGATCTCATTCTATCAAACACAACCAAGAGCCATAAAGGAAGCATTATCATGAAGGTAAAGACAAACCGGTCTTTAAAGAATCTTGTTTACACAACACTGCACCATTTTCTTTTAATTTTCACAGGTAAGAGTTGTGGACAGGGGGCTATATACACAACTGCACACTGGCAACTTATGTTTGGCCAACAGTGAACAATCTGTTCACAGCTAGTCTAAATTAAATTTAAAGTCAACCATCAGGGATACATATAACCATTCCTGCGCAATGTTTAACATCTGCGAAATCTCACACACAGTAAGGCCCACTTTAAAGAGAAAGCAGACATGACCTGAAGCCCCGGCTCAAATAATCACACTAAACCAACCCAAGTACCTCGAACTCCACCATGGCTTTTTTCATGCTTTCCACATCAAAGATCATCTTGATCAACTCCTGGATAGGCTTGGCGAGCTTCGACTTGGTGCCTGCATTCACCGACAGCTTCTTCACAACTTCTTCCTCCTTACGGAACAGACAAAAGATAGAAACAGTGAAAGAAGTGAAGTAGATGTTATCTGCTTCAGACTTCTCTGGATCCCAGGACATGTTTTAATAGGCAGGAAGGACACTATAACAGTCTGCAGCCACTGGGTGTAAAACATGAAACAAAAAGTCCTGCAAATCAAGCTAAGTGTTCATCAAGCCATGTGCATTATCTTGAAGACTCACAGGGTGTATTCCAAAGCTATTTTCACAAGTAATAATCGATATGATCAACAATGATATGATAAAAATAAAAGATCAGAAATGACAAGTATAGACCAAAGATTTGAAGTGGCGAGGATAGACAAAAATCATGGACGTTGACAAAAGGTGGTTAATAAGAGCGACGAGAAAAATAGATCCTAAAGTACACAGAAAGGCAGAGGTGGTTAAAACCAAACAACATACAAGAGGGGGTCAGAAGGAGAAAGGATAGAAAACAAGAGCTGGAAATGGGAAGATAGAATAGCAAAAAACAGAAAGGGCAAAAATACTGACTAGAAAGACAAAGTACTGAACGCACATGAGTGTGAGCCTAAACAAAAATATATCAGGAGGGTCAAAGGCTCACAAATGGTTGGAATGGGAGACAATACTCAAAAGGAGACCAGATGAGGGGTGAGGGTAGACCTCGTGTAGAGTGTGTGAAGCTGAACATGAATAGATGAAAAAGGGTGAAGACTGATGCGATTAGAAGGGCAGAGCATAAACAAGGCCAAAGGGAGTGGGGATAGAACAGTAAAAATCTGACAGAGTGAGGGAAGACAAACAATTACAAGGAGCGAACATAGACAAGAAAAGATCAGCAGAAGCAAGACAAGCTCAGAAGGGACAAGAATAGGTAAGATTAGAAAGGAGATGATGGACAACAGGCGATCAAAACGGGGTGCGCACAGACCATTAAAGATCAAAGGGTGATAAATAAAGATAGCTCAAAATGGACAACAATAGATAAAAAGAAAGCAGAGTTGGCGAAGGTAAACTATATACCACAAAGGAAAGGCAAAAATTTAGGGGTCTGAATTGACAAAATTATAAGTGGAGAGGATTGACCAGAACAGATCAATTTTGAGTGTGCGCCTGGGTAGATCAAAAGAGATCAGGTGATCAAAAATAGGGTAGGCTATTAGAAAGGAGGACAATAGATTTGAAGAGACCAGGAGGTCTCAAGAACCCAGAAGGTATGAAGAAGCCTGAAAAGAGAGGATTTGAAAGTGAATGATATTCTGGAGGTTACACTAAGGGATGTGCCAATATGGGAGCGAGGAAGGAACAAAGAGCTGAATTAACTGAGTAGCAATGGTCTTAACAGATTTCTGAGCGTGATAGCGTTGAATGGGTAATACTTATAAGAGCTCCTGCTGAAATGTAACCCCTCTACAGTATTATGGATGACTGAGAGAAAGTTAATCAAGAAGCAAAAGTCTATATAGGACCTAAAAAAGAGCGCACCAAATAAACAATGCACTGTTTGACCAGCTACTGATGACTTATATGTGCACCAGGACATGCTTACCTGGCCATAGTCAATTTCCAGGGGGTAGAATTTATTTGGGTACTTTGTGAAGTTAGTAGTATGCCACGAGTTCCCAGTTTTCCCTTCATACATTTCTAGAAAGTGGTCTATTGCTTCTTCTTTTGAGGACATCTCTTCCAGCTTGTTACTGCCAATGACTGTCCCAACACGGCCCCAGGATCTAAATACCCAGTACCTAGACACAAATTACAATAAATTATTTAGCACCATTAAAAAATGCTTCCTCGTAAATTGACAGACCATCAATTTGTACCAAAGGGACGAGCTCCTCCTTTTCTTTAATCTAAGAAGAACAGAATGCGGTGGCAAAGTGGTAAAGTTAGGAAAACTTTGTAGAATCACCTTACAGGGCTCTCTTGCGCTCATAATTTTTTCCTTGCAGTTGCTCATGTATCTGCCACCACCTGCTGTCATGGGGTTCTTTCCTTTACATAGTTATTATATTCAGCTCATTCTGTCACCCATGCAGACCAGAGCTCTCCAACTTTTTTCACCTGTGACTTTCAAATGTCTTCACCAGGATGTCATCTTAGCTTAGTTGGTATCACTGCTACATTCATGCCAAAAAGCTATACGAGTTCCAAATCAATTCTAACCGCATAATGCATTATGCATTATGCATTTATAATTTCATTGTCACTGCTTCAGAATTCAAAAGTGAATTTATACTGGAGATAACCTACCAACGAGCATTCTTCTTCACTCATTCTTCCCACTTTGTTTCCAGTTTTTGCATCTTGAGCCAGGATAGTCTCCCCATAGCCCCTCCTTCAGTTGTATTCTGAACTTCTATTTGTCTTTTACCCTCTGCTTCTCCGTTACCCATCTTTATCTCATTCTAACATTTCTACCTAGGTCAGATTCCAGACATCTTTAGAAATTCATCAGCTGCAGCAAACCTATGTAGTGGTCCAGTGACTGAAGTGATACTCCAGGTACAGCTTCAAATCAGAGGCATGTGTTAGTGGAGAGATACGAGAAGTGTGCACAGAACAGGAACCAGGCTTACCATGGAAGACCAATAGGTCTTCAAAAACTGAACATAAGGAAACATTGTAAATAGAAGCCCACTGGATAATGAAAAATGTTACTCACTTCCTATTGATGAAGCCGCTATTGGGTCAGCATTAATAAGAGTGCACAGAAAAGAAAGAGAAAGGACTACGTTCTGAAGTCAGGCAGTACAACAATTTCAAAGTCAGCTCCTCCACCCACGGAGTTATCAAGAGATAAAATATTTCAGAAAGGAGGAATGAGGCATTCATGAGAATGAAGGCTGGATAAACATTTTAAAAACAATATTAATATTGATAAAGATAAAGAGAAGAACAATTGAAAAAAAGATTGAATTGAACATTCACGACATTCATCATAGATCAATACGTAGTATAGTGTGGCATTATTCCAAGGACAGCAAGCTGGAGTGGACAAGTAGCTTTAACAGATCCACACAAACCAACAAGTTATCCTGGAACAGCAGCTTCACAGCTGGACAAATGCTACAGCTTACAAATCACATATCGTTTTATCATTCTGTGTTTAGATGAGGAATATTTCTACTATGCTGTAAAAGAAAAAATAGGGCATTTCTGTAATAAGCCCCATTCTAGGGAGGTTGAGTAGCTTCAGCCTTTAATGAAAAACCTGTGCACTTGGGAAGATTACATGCAAACTTGTAACACCTGTAGCACATAGGCAATATTAAATGTAAGTCACATTTCTTTGACAACACAAATTAGTTAATGATCCACAAACTGTAAAGAAAGCAAAACAGCATTCCTTTAAAGAGTCAGCTGTGTTAGCTGCTAAAGATGTGTTGGGACGGTACTGCAATAGTTTTAGCACTGAAACAAACTAAAGCCCTCGAGAATGGTCTTAAAATGTTTTAGTTTATCTTAAAACATAGTTACTCAATCGCAGCACCAGTTCACCAGTATTGGTTCTTTCTTAGATTCACATGTTTGAATTATTCCCCATTGTCGAAGTGGGAGCCCCACAGTGGGAGTCCCAAAGCAGTATGTATGTATCATCATCATAGGCTATAATAGCAATAAACAATCACTTTAAAAGCCTATATGTGTAAAGTCCTTTGCATGGTGAGACATGTACCCCTGGCTTGAGTGCCCAACTGTACTGTTGTCTAGATCCCTAATGCTGATTTTTTTGTCATAGGCGAACACGGATCATGTGTGTGCGCCATGACATAAACCTGTCTCACGGATTACGGTCTTGTTGGATCGGGAGGGACGCCCAAAGCTTTGCCTTTGTAGTGGTGGAAGGCTACTGCCTTCACCAGGTGTTAAGCAGCACAAGCGAAGTGGTGTCAGCATACGTTGTACTGATCAGTAGTAGTGAACAGGAACGTTTTACCCTGCGTCACTGGAGTGAGGCCTACAGGCTCAATCCCCTTTTTAAAAGTTCCACTACTGTGTGCTTAACTCACCCCTGGCCTACATCAGATAGATGTGGAAGGAGGTGCCTAATGGAAACGTGCTGAGTGCATGTGTACTCGCAAGAAGTACACTACACAAGGGGTGAAGTGTGGTACAGTGAAAGCATGGTAAATATGTGGATGAGGCAGTCATAAATAAGGCTGTAATAGTCTACATGGTTGTGGCTGTCGACGTTATCTTAATTGTTGTTATCTATTTTTTTTACGGCGGTTTTGTCGTAGACACCTCATTGTCAGGTTATGAGGATTCCCCCGATGTAGTCAGGGGTGAAGAGGGAGTTGTAGGGTCTGATATTGCCTCGGAGGAAGTTTTTCCAATTTTCTCTCTGAGAAATTCCTTCTGAAGACTCGTGGTAAGTCTTTTTTACGGCTTTTCTGCGCGCCTTCTGGAGAGCCTTGGCGTGACCTCTCCCTCTGACCTCTCTTGTGAGGTGAAGGAATCCTCACTGTCCTAATCAGAAGTGACATATTTAAGCTTCTGCAGCCCCAATAATAGCCTCATCTCTCTATACGTTTCAGTTTTAAAGGAAAAGGTTAGACATATTTTGTGGTCCTTTACCTTGTTTTCTCTAATGTGACATATTAGTGCCAGAGAAACAAAACATGAAATATAACCTTGGATGATCCAAAAAGTAGTAATAGCTGAAGAAACCAAGCAAAGCTCAGGGAGATTCCCTTTACACGACGGGCGGTAGAAAACCTGAGGGATTCAGCCTTTCTTGGGAGTGTTCTACATGGTGCTGCCACCTGATTTTTCTAAAGTTTGAAATTTGGTCCTTTTATAAAAATACATATATAGACTTTTAAAGTGATTGTTTATTGCTATTATAGCCTATGATAATGATACATACATACTGCTTTGGGACTCCCACTTCAACAATGGGGAATAATTCAAACATGTGAATCTTAGAAAGAACCAATACTGGTGAACTGGTGCTGCGATTGAGTAACTATGTTTTAAGATAAACTAAAACCTTTTAAGACCATTCTCGAGGGCTTTAGTTTGTTTCAGTGCTAAAACTATTGCAGTACTGTCTCCCTAACCTGTTTAAAAGGCACAATCTCAAAGTGTAACACTGGCTTTTGAAGATGTTCAGCATTTTTATGGAAATATTTTGCGTTCTCTTTAAAATTTCTCAACACCGACTACATTAACAATTTTTCTAACGTACTCATTAAATTTTTTCTTCTACTAAAGTTATTTGGGAATTTTATTGTTGGATAGCTTGAATTTAAATCTATGTTGCTGTCATAATATTTCACAATCATTTTCCTCTAAAATTTGCCTGTAACTTTGAACCAACACTACCAGGGATAAGCCCAGGAGTCCTCATTAACACTCGTTCTACTCAAGGCATAGCTTATTAACGGTGTAACTTCATACCCTGGTCTCCGGTATTCAATATTATAGTTTCCCTTGATATTATTTTTAAACAACTGATCATTTTCTGTGACAAAATTACATTTGTTCTTTGAGAATCATTATAAACCATAAAATTGTAATGCAATGCCTTAACTGGCGTTAACTGTAAGTGCTTTTTAGGAAACAAAGTGTTTGAAATAATTACACAGCGGACAGGCACCTAGGCGTTCTTTGTTTGTAGTAAAGTCTAAATTGGGTTACAGCTGAATGCACTCCTTTCTTTCGTGGGCTTTTACTAGCAACAGGCATTAGGTGAACAGCCTTTGGGAAGATTTGACATCATATGGCTAGGGTTTGTATAGAAAGGGATATTTTTGTGTTTTGTAAATGTAAGCATTCTTTAGGTTTAATGAGTTTAATATTCTCATGGGCTCTCTCAGTTCTAGTAATAAGTTGATCTAACACGTGTACATGAAAAGTGCACACTCACTATATGCAGGGTCTTGGCACTTTATAACAGATACTTACAACCAACTCAATGATACTCGGTTTATTGACTTCAGCCCAGAAAACTGCAGTGCTTTAACTCAAAACAAGGCCACATTCTCCTACCTGGTCTCCCTATCGTCCTCCAGCAGCTGCAACTTGTAATACGAATTTGTTCCCCGGGTGATGTCTACCAATCCTAAAGTGGCGCTGAAGATCTTACCAGCTTTTTCTAAGACATGAGCCGAGTTTTCTAAGCCTGAAATGGAAAGAAAGCAAAATTGGTGAGATGGCTCCGATACGCATGGTTTCAAACCTAAATATTATTTACCTGGTTATTACATAAGTACTGAAAAGGGCAGTGTATACTAAAAATAGAATATTAAACAGGCCACATTTTAGGAACAATAAACTTGACCAACAAATAAAATCCCAGTTTAGAAAGTAAGTTATTTAACCCTGAGTTTAGTACAGAGTAGTCAGCTTCAAAGTTTACATTAGTCATTATACTCCAAGATGGCAGAGGCCTCTCTTGGGCTCTAATTAAGGCTAATGTCAAAGGTGTGAACACTGGGGACTGCCAACACTGTTCCAGTCCAGGGCTTTGGCATGTTCAACAGGAATCCTCCTTAGCACTTAATAATTACTGATGTACAGAAGGATTGTGACACACAGAACAAATCCTTGATAAATGTGGAATAAACAATATTAGAACAATAATAACAGGAAAGCCCTCATTCACTGTTTGTAACACAGCAAATTAGTCACACTGAATAACGATCATTGACAACCACGATTGCATGTACACATAAAGGGCACATGAGGACAACACCTACAGAGCTCTTAAGAGTGAAGACATAGATGAGATTTTGACCAAGTAAAGGTGACTGGCCCCCATCACCGGTGTATCCTATTGGTCGTGGCAACAAACAGGGCTGCCCCTTAACCCCACACTTTTTGCTCTGGCATGGGAGGCATGGCAAAATGGGCCAGAGGTGATGCACAAGTATGATGATTTCAATGTGAGGTTGATCATGAGGACATCATACCACGCTGTGCTGATGATGTGCTCTTCTTTGTAGGGCGGCTCCTTGATACGGGGCACTGGTTGTTTCAGACATTGGAGATCTATGGAGAAGCCTTCGGTTTACAGGTTAACTGGACAAAATCTCTTCTGGTCACAATCCCAGGAGGCACAGATGCGATCGCATTGCAAACCTGACTCCACATTCGCAGACTCGATTGGTATGCATATGGATCTGTAACTTGAGCTAACGTGGACTCTAAAACAAACCTCTCCCCACCGTTCACCCGAACACATGCAGATTTGTGTGAATGGGTCAAGCTTCCACTCAACAGTCTAGGGAGAGGAGCATTATTTAAAACGTCGGCCCTACTAAGGTTTTACTACATATTACTGAATTTCCCTCTGGTAATCCCTAAGAGCTGGTTTGCGTGCCTGCAAGCTAATTGTAGTCATTCATATGGGCAAACCGGCTGCACATACCGCATTCAACAAGTATCTATTGTGAGAAAGTGCCATCTTTCTTGCATGGTATGCCCCAACTTTTTGCTGAATTGCTGAATGTACTTTGACTGAGTGTGCCCTGGACTCCTGCCAATCAGGTGCCCAGGGCCTATGTTCCTTCCCTAAAACACAAATTAGCAAACCCTGGCCACATGTCAGCCCCTGGTAAATGGTACCCAGGGCCTTGTGACCAGGGAATGCCTCTAAGGGCTGCAGCACTCATTGTGCCACCCTTAGAGGCCCTGTACCCTTACACACACACACACTGCCCTTGCAGGCTGAGTGTCTGGGTAGAAGGCAAAACAAAGAGTCGACATGGCACACATCCCTGTGTGCCATGCCCACCGCCTACACTGCCATGGCATACATCAGCCACCCCTCTAGCTGGGTGCCCTCTGCCAATAGTGTGGGCACAGGAGCAGGAGCCCTCGGCCCCTACAGTACCCAGGTCCATTCCTGGGCACTGTAAGGGCACTGCTGCCATTTAAGAGTATATGGTGCTGGGAGCTCGTCAAACACGAACTCCACAGCACCATAATGGCAACACTGAAGACTGAGAAGTTTGGTATCAAACTTCTCAGCACATTAAACCCACACTGATGCCAGTGTAGGATTTAATGTACCAAGCACCCCAGAGGGTATCTTAGAGATGCCTCCTGAAACCTAACCTACAATCCACGTCTGTTCTGAGGCTGCCTAGGCTGCCACACAGCAGACATGTTGCTGGACCCCTGGGTAGGAGAGCCCCTGCTCTCCTGGGTCTGCAACAATGCATATCCTGGGCAAGGTGCTAAATCTCCTCCCCTAGGATGGGCAGGTGGAAGCTTCAAAGGCATGCTGCCTCTGTGAGCTTCCCCAGGCCACTGCAACCCCCCACTCTGGCAGGACTAGGCTACTGCCCCCCTCCCACAGGAGAGAGGCAGGATAGGGGGTGTACCCACCCAAGGACAGGGACCCATTGGTCCCTGCCCTTCACCTACCTGTAATGCCCCTAAATCTAGTATTTAGGGGCACCCTGAACCTTCCTTCCCCAGATTCCAAAATCCGAAGAAGAGCTAGAAGAAAGAAGACCTGCCCTGCAGCTGCTAAGAAGAGGAAGACACAAACTGCTTTGGCCCCAGCCCTACTGGCCTGTCGACCCTCGAACCTGCTCCTGCTCCAACCCGGCATCTCTTGTGGCCAGCAACCTCACAAACCCCAGAGGACCTGACTACCTTTTGACTCTCAACCCCTGGGACTCCCATGAGTAAAGGCTCTACTCAAAATCTACTTCTAATCCCTGGCAGCAGCCCGGAACCGCGAACCCTTCACACTGCACCCGCCAAGCCTGGCCTGTGCCGGAGTGAACAAAGACCACAAGGACGACCCCACGGCGACCGTGACCCCGAGTCCGGCACCCAAGGACCTCCCTCGATACTCCTGAAGAAGCCTGCAGCATCAGAACCAGGTGCCCCCCCATCGCGATCAACAGAGGGTAAGATTTCCCGACACCAAAAGGCACCGCTGCACGCGGCGCCCCGCGGCCCCCTGTGCCCAATCCCGGGGGAACCTACCTATCCTCCAACTACCCAACTTACCTCTCGAAGTGGTGGTGGCACCTGAAGAATCCTCGTCCCCGAGCTTGCAGTCTTTTTCTAAACCGGAGATTTCCCATTGAAATCAATTGAGCGCCCGAAGGCTCAAAAGCACCCTGCACCCAGCCGCCCGAGTGGCCCTGGCAGTGAAACCTCTACACCTACCTACTTCCCCACTTGCCCTGAGTAAGTGACCAGGAGCCCAGCTCTCCCAGCTGCGTGGCTTGCCAGTCAACAGCCACCAACCTAGGCCCCCCCTATCCCTCATAGGATAACATTGGGCCTAACTCTCTCTGCACCCGGCCGCCCTAGAGTCGCTGAGGGTGAACCAACTGTACCTACCTAACCCTGGGGGACCCCCGAGTCTATGCCCAGAACCTCAACTCTGCCAGTCGAGTACTTACCCTTAAACCGATAACTCTATTTTCCTCATAGGGTAACATTGACTGGCTTTTTCCTGAAATTTCTTCTAAGTGTCGACTTTTCAAATCTTAAAATATTCACCAAAAATCAGCCGAGTAACGAAAACGAAATTACTCACCTGCTCTTAGGTGAGCTTGGTGCCCAGCACTGACTCTGAAAAATACTTACAACTGTACTTACCCGTAACCCAATTTTCTTCCATAGGAAATCATTGACTGTTTAAAATTTCTTCTAAGTGTCAATTTCTGCAATCTTTAAATATTCTTTAAAAATCGTATAATATCTGAAAACGTAATTACTTACCTGTTTTGGATAAAGGTCCCAGTACTGAGTCTAGGCACCCAGTACTGGATTACAAAAGTAACAAGAACATACTGTACCTGCAACTTGAATTTTCTTCCATAGGGAATCATTGACTGATTTCTTTGAAATATTTTCCAAGTGTCAATTTTAAAATAGCTAAATATTGTTTAAAAATCATTACAGTAATTAAGTCGACTTTCATCACTTGATTCTAAGTACTGACCCAGGACTGAATCTAGGATCCAGTCCTGGAATTCCAAAAGTAATCCGAAAAGTAATCTGTTGCAAATAACTTGAAATTTCCATTGAGCTCAATGCATTGTTGTGTTTAAAATAGAGTTGCCTATTGCAACCACTTGTAACTGTTTACAAAAGTCAATTGCATATTGCAAAAGTATTTATATAAAACATCTCATTCTGAGAAAGTATATTTTAAATCCAAGTGTTGGTTCTAAAATAAAACAAGCATATATTTTTTATATATAAACCATTGGCCTAGAGTTCAGTTATTGAGTGTGTGAGACCATTTGCTGACTGAGTGTGTACAACAAATGCTTTACACTGTCCTCTGATACTGCCTTACTGCTCGACCAAGCTACCACTTTAGAGAGTAAGGTTATATCTAACTTTAGCCTCTGTCAAACCCTTGGGGACTGTGGACTCTGTACACCCTGTACCTATTAAGGAACAGTATATACAGAGCCACTTTCTCACAGTCAGTCGGAGGTGGGTGGGGAGGGAGTTCCAGGTCTTGGCGGCAAGGTAGGAGAAAGATCTGCCGCCTGTTGTTACTCTTCTTGTGCGTGGTACGGTGGCGAGGGCGAGGCTGGCTGAGCGGAGTTGGCGAGTCGGGCGTAGAACGAGAGGCGTTTGTTGAGGTATTCGGGTCTGGCGTTGTGGAGCGCTTTGTGTGCGTGGGTAAGGAGCTTGAACGTGAGCCTCTTGTTGACGGGGAGCCAGTGCAGGTCTCTCAGGTGGGCGGTGATGTGGCTGTGGATGTCCAGGATGAGGCGTGCAGAGGCATTCTGTATGCGTTGCAGTCTTTTCTGTAGCTTGGCCGTTCTCCCTGCATAGAGTGAGTTGCCATAGTCAAGCCGGCTTGTGACTAGGGCTTGGGTGACAGTCCTTCTTGTTTCCGTAGGGATCCATTTGAAGATCTTTCGTAGCATGCGGAGGGTTTTGAAGCAGGAGGAGGAGATGGCATTGACTTGCTTGGTCATAGTGAGCGATGAGTCCAGGACGAACCCTAGGTTGCGTGCGTGGTCGGTGGGTGTCGGTGCTGTGCCCAGGGCGGCGGGCCACCAGGAGTCGTTCCAGGTGGAGGGGAATGGTCCAAGGATGAGGACCTCCGTCTTGTCTGTGTTCAGTTTCAGGCAGCTGATCTTCATCCATTCGGCGACGGCCCTCATTCCTTCTTGGAAGTTGGATTTGGCGGTGACTGGGTCTCTGGTCAGGGAGAGGATCAGCTGGGTGTCGTCGGCGTAGGAGATGATGTTGAGTTCGTGTGCGCGGACGATGTTGGCGAGGGGGCTCATGTGGATGTTGAAGAGCGTCGGGCTGAGTGATGAGCCTTGGGGTACGCCGCATATGATCTTGGTGGCCTCTGAGTGGAACAGGGGTAGACGGACTCTCTGGGTTCTGTCGGTGAGTAAGGAGGAGATCCAGTCCAGGGCCTTTCTCTGGATCCCTGTGTTGTGGAGATGTGTTTTTAGGGTGCGGTGGCAGACCGTGTCGAAGGCAGCTGAGAGGTCTAGGAGGATGAGGGCTGCGGTTTCTCCGTTGTCGAGCAGGGTTCTGATGTCGTCGGTGGCGGCGATGACGGCGGTTTCGGTGCTGTGGTTGCTGCAGAAGCCAGACTGGGACAGGTCGAGGGAGCCGTTGGTTTCGAGGAACTTGGTCAGTTGCTTGTTGACTGCTTTCCTGGTGACCTTCGCAGGGAAGGGGAGCAGGGAGATGGGCCGGAAATTCTTGAGGTCCTTTGGGTCTGCTGTCGGCTTCTTAAGGAGGGCGTTGATTTCAGCGCGTTTCCAACTCAGGGAAGGTGGCAGATTCGAAGGAGCTGTTGATGATGTCTTGGAGGTGGGGTGCGATGATGGTGTCTGCTTTGTTGAAGATGTGGTGAGGGCAGGGGTCGGATGGAGAGCCGAGTGGATGGTGTTCATGATCTGGGTGACGTCTTCGGTGTTGACGGGGGTCCAGCGACTGAGGAGGGCGGTGGTGAGCGTTGGTTCTGCGGCTGGTGGAGGCGTCTGGTTTGCAAAGCTGTCGTGTATGTCGGCGATCTTGCGGTGGAAGAAGGCCGCGAGGGATACACAGAGGTCCTGTGAGGGGGGATGGAGTTGGAGCTTGGGTTGGAGATTTCCTTCACGATGCTGAAGAGCTCCTTGTTGTTGTGTGCGTTGTTGTCTATGCTTTCTCTGAAGGCCGTTCTCTTGGCGATGCGGATGAGCTGGTGGTGTTTGCGTGTGGCGGTCTTAAGGGCCTCGAGGTTTTCCGCAATCCGTTGTTGGCGCCAGGCTTTCTCTAGAGTTCGGCGGTTTTTTTTGGAGTCCTTGAGGTCTGTGGTGAACCAGGTGGTTCTCCTGCTGTTGTGCTTGTTCGGAGGGTTCTTGATAGGGGCGAGGGTGTTTAGGTGCTTAGAGCTAAAAGGTAGCCAGGTCCTCCGGGGTTTGAGAGGTTGCTGGCCACAAAAGGTGCTGGGATGTAGCTGGAGCAGGTGCGAGGGTCGACAGGCCGGTAGGGCTGGGGCCAAAGCAGTTGGTGTCTTCCTCTTCTTAGCAGCTGCAGGGCAGGTCTTCTTTCTTCTTGCTCTTCTTTGTAGTTTGGAATCTGGAATCTGGGGAAGGAAGGTTCAGGGTACCCCTAAATACTAGATTACAGGTAGGTGAAGGGCAGGGACCAATGGGTCCCTGTCCTGGGGTGGGTAAACCCCCTATTCTGCCACTCTCCTGTGGGAGGGGGGCAGTAGCCTAGTCCTGATTGGGTAGGGCCTCCCATCTTCAAGATGGCGAGCGCCCAGAGATGTGCTTCACTCGCCTCCCACACCTGAGGGGTGGGGTTGGCAGGCTGGCACATCCCCTGTCCTTATTTGGGGTTTCCGGCCAGGCTTCCCGCCAGAGTGGGGGCTGCAAGTGGCCTGGGGAAGCTCACAGAGGCGGCATGCCTTTGAAGCTTTTCCCTGTCCATCCTGGGGGAGGAGACCTAGGATCTCGCCCAGGATGTGCATTGTTGCAGGCCCAGGAGAGCAGGGGCTCTCCTATCCAGGGGCCCAGCAACAGGTCTGATGTGTGGCAGCCTAGGCAGCCTCCCAGAACAGAAGTGGATTGTAGGTTAGGTTTCAGGGGGCATCTCTAAGATGCCCTCTGGGGTGCTTGCACATTAAATCCCACACTGGCATCAGTGTGGGTTTAATGTGCTGAGAAGTTTGATACCAAACTTCTCAGTCTTTAGTGTTGCCATTATGGTGCTGTGGAGCTCGTGTTTGACGAGCTCTCAGCACCATGTACTCTTAAATGGCAGCACTGCACTTACAGTGCTCAGGAATGGACCTGGGTACTGTAGGGGCATAGGGCTCATGCTCCTGTGCTCACACCACTGGCATAGGGCACCCAGCTAGAGGGGTGGCTGATGTATGCCAGGGCAGTGTAGGTGGTGGGCATGGCACACAGGGAAGTGTGCCAATGTCGACTCTTTGTTTTGTCTTGTACATAGACACTCAGCCTGCAAGGGCAGTGTGTGTGTGGTAGGGTACAGGGCCTCTAAGGGTGGCACAATGAGTGCTGCAGCCCTTAGAGGCCTTCTCTGGTCACAAGGCCCTGGGTACCTAGGTTACCATTTACCAGGGGCTGACATGTGGCCAGGGTTTGCCAATTTGGGTTTGAGGGTTTTAGGGAAGGAACATAGGCCCTGGGCACCTGATTGGCAGGAGTCCAGGGCACACTCAGTCAAAGTACATTCAGCAATTCGGCAAAAAGTGGGGGCATACCATGCAAGAAAGATGGCACTTTATCACACTCCGGCCCTAGTGGCCTATTTGCAGCTCTCAAAGACCCTGCTGAAGAAAAGCAACTTGCCCTGCAGGCGGTTTCAACCAGGGGTGGCATACGCTGCCAGCAGCAGGGCTGAGGTCGCTTTTGAAAGGTGGCAGGCCTTTGAAGCGTCCCTCTTGAGTACTGTCCATATCCTAGGAAAGGAGGTGTGACACCTCTGCCCAGGATGTGCTTTTTTTCTGGCCTCAGAGAGCAGAGGCTCTCGGGCCAGGAGCCAGAAACACGTCTGGTGGTGGCAGGCTGCATAAAGCCAGTCAGAGACCACACCAGGTTTCGTAGGGTTTCAGGGGACGCCGCTGAGGTGCCCCTATGAGTACATGTTTTAATAAATCCAACATTGGCATCAGAGGTCTGGTAGCAAACACTCCTGGGTTCAGTGAAGCCATCTTGGTGATGGGGAACTCGAGATGTCAAGTTTCCAGCCCATGTACTCTTTATGGCTTCCCTGGAACTTACAATATTACAAAAGTAGACTTAAATATTGTAGGGGAATATCTGCTCATGAAGATATGCTCACACCGGAGATATAGGGCACCCTGCCATAGGTCTTGTAAGGACTGCTAGAGGGGTGACTTAACTATACCTTAGGCAGTGCTGGTTGGCATGGCCCACAAGGCAGTGTGCCATGTTGACTTTGGCATTTTTGCTTGCAGCTGCAGTGGCATGACCTTGGTGAGTGGTCCCTAGGGGAGCTCCTTCAGTTCCCCTGACCTAGGTACCAAGGGTAACATTTTTACTTGGGACTTACAGGGGGCTAAAGTTGCCAAACGTGGAACAGTTTTAGGGAAAAAGACGGCACAGGGACCGTGGTTGGCAGGGGCCATGTGCACTACAATTGAACCCACATAATTTTCCAGGAAAAAAGTGGGGCTTAACCATGTCAAAGGAAGCATTTTCTCACACTGTGTTTCTTTTCCCTCTGCTGCAGGTGCACTGAAAACTGTGAGAGCCTCAGACTCCCTGACCTGCGGGACAAAACACATGTGCACCCAAGCCCACTGAAACCAACGGAGTCTCTGCGGATTCTGCAGGACTGCTGCTCAGTTCTCACTTGCAGCTTTTCTTTGCAGGTACTGTTCACCATTGACTTCAACATGTAGTGTTAGAGGCTACCACCACGAAAAGCACCTCTGCACCCAGACAACCCAGGGCAGGTAATCTTCAACTGTTGGTGCTTTCTTGGATCTTGGCCCCCTACTTAACTTAAGTCCAGAAGAACAGTCCTGCAAGTCGTTTGCAAGTGAACCTTTGGAGTGTATGTTTCTCCCATAGGATAACATTGTTCCATTCGAGGCTCATGCCTCAAAGCTGACAGTCATTTTCAGAAACACAGAAAATACAGCTATCTCAAAAAGTACTTATCTGATCTCAAAGATCAAGGTGTCTAAATTAATATAAAGATCTTTGCTATTTTTACAAATTGGTGTTGGATTTCTTTATTGAATGTGACTCTCATTTTTGGACTCAGTGTGTGCAACAAATGCCTAACACTCCCCTACAAGAAGCCTAAGGCTGCTCGACCACACTACCACAAATAGAGCACCATGGGATTGTTAAAGCAAGCCCCTGTACACTAGCCAGGGATACCTGGATTATTCACAGTGCAACTCATTTATAGAGAGCCAGCTTCCTACACAGTGTCTTTTTATTGGTCTCTCCTTTGTGTTGGGGTTTTTAAGTGGAGGAGGAAAGTTCTAGAAGCCAGACGCCCCCAGTCAATCCCAGGATGCACCATCATCACTCCACCTTTGTCCCAACATTCCTGCACAGTATTCTGGAGAATTCCAACATGGCGACTTCAAGTTGTATGAGGAAAGAGATTTTCTGAGAGCCTCAGCTCCGCCCTAGCTGACACAACCACCTGATGTGTTGGGCTCCATAGGTCTGGGCCTTCTTCATTTCTGTGGGCCTGGTCTGTCTCAGCGCAGGAGCTGTGAGAAAAGCTAATTATTGGATGCATATTTCCTCCCGACCCCTTCCTTTCCCAGGAACTGGGTTAAGCACTGTTAAGGATTATTGCGTAAGGAGGCCTTCGATTATCCTGCTGGTGAGCAGAGTAATTAACCTGGCCCAGTAGGGGAGCAAACCTTATTACTAGCTGAGCTAGAGAAATATGACAATTCATACAGTGCCATAAGGATTGTAGATATATTGTCAAGTAATATCGATCGATACTCATGGTGCATGTTAACTCTTAGATTGACATCTCGCTCGACCTGGTAGGCCTAAGTGGGCAAAACCATTTAGTGCAGATTCCACCTACAATGAGTAGAACAGTTTAAGCAACAAAGACCTTTAGTAAGCCCTACAGGACATCACTATGAATGGTCATTCACATTATAAACTATAGAGACAAAGGTGCCCCCTAAAAAATACTTCAAAGGTCAGAGAGCTAGGGGGAAAAGAACAAATGATACTGAGGAATGCTCCCTCATGACCTGCACTGCTTCCTGGTAGGCTGACTAGAGCTCCAAGGGCTGTCCATCATGGAGCTGATTGAGTCATGCATATAAACACAATTTATATATTTAAATTTTTTTATACAAAAGATTTTTTTAATGTTTTTGATTCACATTAGTACATGAAGAAGAAATAATCTAATTATACATAGTTAAAACATTTTTATGGACTCACAAGTAGTTCATGGTTACAAATATGCTATTGCTTTGCATTGTAGTGCATCAAATGTGACTTGCATCTCGTACCAAGATCCTTTTAGGAACTATGTAGACGACAATAGAACAACAATGGTACCGACATGTAATTTACCCCCATAAATCTAACCACACACAACCATTCTAACCTCATACATAACTCACTCACACACTCGCTCCACACACTAAAGATCCCAACCACATGAGCATATACCTCTAGACTTGGCAGAGAGAAAACTTCAAACAATATCCGCAATAATCTTGTCAGTTGGGAGTACACAATAACCAGGTCAACGCACGTTTCGGTGGGAAAAACAATAACCATCCACTTTTGTTAGGACCACTCATATATCTGGTTGCAGGTGAGTGGTGGGGGGTATAGTAGTGGGTTCCTAGCTGGTTATATTTTATCACTACCAGAAAACCTGGTCTGGACTCCCATGCAGAGAAGATGGAGGGGCAGCTGAATGCAATGTATAAAGCCCAATAAGATTCAGTAAATTACTTCCCTGTTGCAAATAGTCCTATAAGTGGCAAAGATATACCGATTCGACAGGATATTGGAAATCAATTATGAGCTCATGTCCAGATGCCATGAGATGTAACTGCATCCTGGTGTGCGAAGAAACCGGCTACAAGTTTTGCTGGACCTTTCCGTTTTTTCTGTTGCAGAATAGGCAGGTCTATCCTAGCATACAGGGTGGTTCACTGTATATTTATCCCTTTAGTCAATTTCCTTCCTGTATTTTTTAATATTAACAGGAGGCAGACTTCTTTTGTTGTAAGTATAACCTTACGATTCTCTGGACTCTTGTATGGTTCTGTTCCCAACCTCATATTGGATCACTCACATTATAAAGACTACCCCAGGTCAGTACTAATCCCTGAAGGGTACCTTCTACAACAGGCTAGCATTAAGCAGTTATCCGGCTGCGCAAGAACGTAGTCTCAAATGTGCAGCCCATATTCATGGTAAACTGACAGTGAGTGCGGCCCTGATAGGGAGGCTCACTCACAGTAAAAAGCCAAAAACCATGTAGTTAAAAACGAAAAATGTAGGGGGCTTATGAAGGCGGAACACCCTTTGCAACATATACATACTCATTCCAAAAAACTGCTTTTTCTTCAGAACGAAAGTGGCTTAAAAAAACAGTAAGCACGGGATTAGACATCTCTGAAAATGTGTAAAACCATTATTGCAAACCTGACGAACAATTGAACATACAGAGAATCAGACATCTTCACATTTAGGATCATATTTCCTATTTATTGAGCGACAGCCAGCTGTGCTATCAAAGAAACTCAATTTCTCAGGTTCACTTATCTGCTTACCAGAGTCTGGATCAACTGCAGCTCCCCCTTTCACAGTTAACTTCATTTTCTTTTCTAATGTCCCTGTGGATGGTGAGAGAGAGGAGGGGGGGGGGGCAGGTTATTGAGAAAGACAAAGCATAGTACAATTAACAACAGAAAACAGTTTAAATGGCAGGCACTTAATTTCAAATGGTGAAATTTATGCCAGGCTGTTACCTTGTGTTTCAGAAAGCTGTGGTCAGTTGGGCAAGAATAAAAGTAGTAAAAAATCAATACATTGTCATTACTGTATCATTATTAATAATTAACATGTACCAGGAGATAAGATCATCTGAGATAAGGCAGCTTATATTAAAAAATATATAAATAACAAACATGAATGATATTCCCCAACATTTTAGGTCTTTCTCCAGACTGTCACAGCTGATTTCCGCAACACATTGAAATAAACAGAGAATGACTGAAACAGCCATTGGTTGGCTTAGAGTAGCTGCCTTCAGCCATTGCTTGTTTCAGGTGTTTTTCATATTTTCTATCAGCCCCCAGGAGTACTGCTCAGTTTTACTTTCTGAAATGGTGATTGGAAAAGGAAGCTGTCTGACACATGTCATGCACCCCAAGCCAACATTCATCTGCAACTTGCTGTTGACATACCGAGGTCCAACCCCCAATAATGGAGCTTTTACTGGTACATTAAATGCAATATTCGACCGGTCTATCTCCCCCTCCCGCCTATCCTATGCATCTTTGGTGACCTAAACATCTGGTTTGACAAACTTCAAATTACTCATCCAAATACCATCTTATCAGGGTTGGCCATTCACATCGTAATCCAGATTGCCATCGGCCAGACCCACATAGCAGGCCATACATTAGACCACATGTTCTGCAACTCTCACATTATAAAAAGCCATACTTTCCACTCAGTTGGACCGATATGTGCCTAATCTCTTTCTCAAATATGATCCCTTCACATCTCTTAACTACTTCATCCCATTTGGCAGCAACCTGGAAATAGCTGAATATGGACAACTTTGAAATTCATCTAGCAAGCAATATACAAGTGTGAGGAATTTTTTTTAAAGATGCGGTGACTGGATGATCACAAGGAAAAAAACTCTGTAGAGAAGCCAAGTAACTAGATGACCACAGATCTTGGAAAGGAATTGTTTTCTTTTTTTTTTAAATTAACAAAAAAAAAATTTCAAAAAAATAAAAATCGCTTTAAAAACATAAAAACACGCCATAATCAAACAGAAATCTCTTTGGATGAATGAACACCTGATAAAAGGACAAATCTCAACACTTCAATGGTACTGGCACACAATTGAAGTACTCGACAAAATATGCCTACCCAGACACAACAAAGTATAAATCATACATCTAAGAGGCAAAGTAAACATAATATTCAAGCAATTGTTCTATTGAAATGTGAAAATCCAGAAAGCTGTCAAACAACTTGTAGGAAACTGGGTTCTTGTTGAAGTACCCCCCACTTTTTGCTTGGTATTTGATGCAACTTTTACTGAAGTGTACTGGGTTGCTAACCATGTCCTCAGTACCAGTGTTCTTTCCATAAAACTGTACAGTTGTTCCGCCAATTGGCAAAACATTCAGCATCCTCTGTAAGTCTCTAGTAAATAGTACCCTGGTACCTAGGGCCTGAGGTACTACAGAGGGTCCCAAAGGGCAGCAGCACGAATTGTGCAACCCTAAGAGACCCCTTACTAAGCATATGCAAGACTGCCATTGCAGGCTGCATGTCTTGATGCAGGAAAAAGTGAAAACACTAAATGCCACACATCCCTGTGTGCCAAGTTCCTAACACCACAAAGGGGTTTGATTCAGTAGGGACGGTTGTGTGGAGAGGGATCAATGTCAAAACACAAAAATACTTAGGGCTCCCACTTGGCCATTAATCAACAATAATTTATAAGAAGCACAACATTCACGTCAATCTCATGTGCTTGAGTATTTATCTCAAATATATTTCATACTTATTTACCATTCTTTCAGTTGCAATCATATCCATCTGGTACAAACAGAACATCACACTACACAAAAACAACTTAAAGATTAATGAATGCAGATAACAACACAACACCAGGGTTAATCAGTACAGGTAACACAACATGACATAAAACAATAGAAAATCCAAAAGATACCTGTTCCACTGAACACTAGTGAGTTGTTGTCAATGAATCCAAGGAACTCCCTCTAAATGAATTGTCCTACACCTTATAATTAGACATGGGGTTTTATAACCAATATTATGTTCCCACAGTCGGCGTTGTCCAAAGAAGGGAAGATTTAATAGTTGCTTAACAGGGAAAGATTCATATCAGAATCATAGCATGTAGTTTCATATTCGAGGTGCTACTTCCAATACATCCCCATCAAAAATTGCCAATGCGTTTCGACCTCATATACTGCCGGGGTATGTGGAGACTCTTTTAGGAGGTCACTCTTTGCGACGAGTCCAATATTTACAAACAGTATTTTGATGTCTTATGAGAGACTGTTTAACCAGATCCTGAGTACCACTATAGGGGTCTGGAGATCCATGGATATTCAAGAACGTCACCAAGCAATTTAATGCTCTCTCCCAGTAAACGTAAAAACATGGGCATGGCCAGAATGTGTGATAAAAGGTGTCTCTCGGGTGACACCCCCTCAAAGAGGTGATACACTGCCACCCCACGAAACTGGTGATAATTTGCTTAGTTATAGTAGATACAGTAGCAGTTGTGAACTAGCTACTGTATGGATCACCACCTCTACAGGCTAATAAATAACACAAACATCCAGCAAAACAACCCTGCATCCCGCCAATATAGTAAATATAAGTAATTTAGATGATAATCAAATTTCTCGAAACAGTTTTCCACCATGGTAATCCATAGACTAACATAACACACAAAGCATTTGTTTGGATATTACCCTAAATCGCCAGATATGTTGTTACATAGCTACCATGTACCCAATAGCATATACCATCTAAAAAGAAAAATTATAAGCACTCACATTTTCATTAGTTAGGTAAAAGGTATATCTATTGGCAATGTTAATTAAAGAATTCAAGGAAAAATCACTGTACTGCCTAAAGTACTACCTGTTACCAGTCTATACCACCAGCTGACTGTGCACTGTAATTTTCTAAAACACAATTAGCTACTTACCTTTTTCTGCCTTCCCTTTCCCGCTTTTCATTGCAGCAGGCGCACTGGATTTTGGTTTGATGGCAGACACCTGTGTGTGTTCCTCCTTCACTGCAGCACCCCAGGACGACAGACTATGCAAGGTAAGTAGCTCCTGATAACTCTTCCCTGACTGGACATCGTTGAGGAAATCCTCAGACACCACACGCACATTGGCTTCCTTAACTTCCTCCATTTTTTTACTCATTTTTTCTACTTCCTCTGATTGCAAACAAGTGATGAAATAAAAACAAAAGGAAAGTGAAATTACTTTCAGCATTTACAGGAAGGTGTGCTGATAAATCAGACCAAAACAGAACTAAGTTTCACACGGAAAACATTTTTTTAAGAATAAAAGCATTTAAAACTTGGCCCTAGGCACAAACAATCTACTAACCATTAAATCAGACTGGAGAGGTAAAGCAAATAGGCAGGCCTTAAGTGAAATGAAGATCAGTTTTTCATATTAAAAGTATCACTCGCTCACACAATGAATCTGACACGACTGTATGCCAAGAATGATAAATGAACCACATAACATGATATAAAAGTAGACTGGCAGGGACACATACAACTTTCAAAGGATATTTGTATTGCAGGGAAAATAACCAACAAGAGCTAAAGTTGAGTGCTTTTCCCATCCTCCAAGTGAAAAACGTCAAGCGCAAGTTTCAGAAGTACAAATGAAAATAGTCCTAGCTGTGCAGCATGTGAAGTGAACGATCCACTTACTTTTTGTACTGATGCAGAATGTGGCCTTTTTGGCAGTGCCAGTGGTCTTTCCTCCCAGCTCTTCGATTAAAGCTTTCATCTCATCTTTGTTCCTGGACAGCTTACCCATGGTTAAAATCTTCATGTTTGACAGAGGTTTATCTGCAATGCACAAGAAACATAGTTGACAACTGAAAGGATACTGTGTTAGGCAGGCAACTTAGTTTACGTGATAAAGCGGAGATCAAATCAGTCAGTCAAAAGACTTATTCGGCTGAGAAGCCTTAAAAGGATATCACAATATACAAGACACACTTTTAAAATGCATAAAATGTCAATATCATCGAATAAATACATAATACAGTACAAAGAATGTGATCAACCAGCAGGGTTAATCCAAATGCAGCTAAATATAAACAAACATGAGGCTATTTAGTTTTCATAGTTAGTGGCATTTACCCACGTTTTTCTGATTCTAAGGGCTTGGCCAGGGCCTACCTAGTTTACAAAGTAAACAATAAAATTCTAAATCTTAAAGTTGGAGATAGTTACCATTCTTTATAGGATCTTGAGCCAAAACTGCGTAATAATGGGCGCAAATAGTGCAATCTTGGGTAAAGATAAAAGTCACAAAAAAAACAAAGTGCGCTGAAGGCTGCAGGAATCTTTTGTGACAGGGACTTAACAGTAATGAGTGAAACCAGGAGCCTTGATGGGGAAAGTCCATCAGAGAGTGCAAAGTGTTACGCCTCAGCCAAGTCAAATAAAATCTATGCTCGTTGTTAGTGATCCATGTTAAGTATTGTTCTGTCCCTTCTATACGCTTCATATCAAAGTAACCCAAAACAGAACTCATACCATGGGACGTAATAAGTCTACATTCTTTTTTATATTTTGTAAAAAGGGATTTCACTATATGTTTGGTGCTCTTATTAATTTCTTCGGGGAGTCGAAAATATGTGATTAATCAGTCTGAAAAGCCCCTTATAACATATGCGAGACAGGGGGATGGTAAATGCTCTCTCTTGTTTCAAACAGTCACCCAGAAAGAACCTCTCTTGAAAAAGAGGTGCACTGTGAGTGCCAGATCTTCACCCAAATAAGTAAAGGCACTACTTGACACAAATCCTCTAAGAAGGGGAGACCAACCTCCAAGAGGGCAATGAGGCTGAATGTCCGGTTAGGAATCATTAAAAGTCTACACAAGAACTTATTCTCACTTATTGGGAGTTTATTGGGAATGGTGTAGTCCCAAACTTCAGCCCCATAATACCCCTGGGGGAGACATTTGGATTTATACAAATTAAGTTCCTTAAAGGGTTTCTGTCATAACTTCTTTGAAAACCTACAAATTCCATCTATTACCCTAGCAAATTTACAAGTTCTTTGATCTAGTAGCTCTTCCCAAAACGATTTTTCTGAAAAAGTAACATCAAGTTAGTTGAAGCTTATGAACTTTTGTAATTGATATTCCTTCGATGTTAAAAGAACATGAATAAGTCTTTTTGGGGGAAATGGTCATAACATGGGATTTCAGTGGCTTATTTTGAGGGTGAGAGCCCCCATAAAATTGTTAAAAGTATCAAGAAGTAATTGCAAACCATAAACCGCGTCATCTGCGTATAGTAATACCGGTACTGAACGGTTGCCAACTTTTGGGAGGTCTTTACCTTTAGCCATCAGTGCAGATTCCAGTGCATTTATGTAAAAAAAGAAATAAAAATGGGGCTAGGATGCAGACTTGACACACACCCTTGAGGGAAATACAGGGTGCAGTGCAATCCCAATCTAGCATGAAATGCACCTTTGCTGTAGCCCCACTGTGAAAATGTGTTGAAACGTTTACCAGGGCTGGGTCAATCCCTGCGCCACTCATCATGGGCCATAATTGGCCTCTATCAACCAGGTCAAAGGAGCTTGAGAAGCCCATGTGGAGGACCCCACCTCTAGCTAGTTTATTTCCCAAATAGCAATAGAAGATTTTAGGATTGCTCCACCGTGCCGACCCCTGGACGGAAACCATATTGTGTCTCTGAAAAAAAACTATTCTCGAGTGCCCATTGCTCCAAAGATTAACAGGACTCTCCCCATCCCCCCACAAAACCATTTGACCACCTAGGATGTACACGATGTGACTATTAATAGTAAGCAAACGTTATTCGACTCAGCCCACAGGGGAAAAGAAACAGTGCGGATCCTCCAAAGACAAATCACCCATAGCAGCCCTTTCTCCACATTTGACATTCCAGAAAGGCATCCCCTAGTAAGAGTATAGTAGAGAAGCGCCTCAGAACAAGACACCTTCCCTATTTGATGGACAAACAAAACTACTAAAAAACACTACAAAGCTTGATCGAGCACACATTGGTCTTGCCATGCATGGGTAGACTTCAACGCTCATGCTCCCACAAACACAACTGATAATCAGCACCCAGGGTATGAGACCACTTTGGGGACTTGAATGAAATGTAATGTCATATTAATTTATAGAGCCTACTATCACTCATGCAGGTCTACTAGTGCAAAGCAGGTACAAGACCTAATTTGCCTAGAGAGCTGGGCATTTGCAAGTTAATCGAAAAACCAGATCTTCAGCTTCTTTCAGAACTCAAGAACAGAGGAGGAGGCTTTTATGTGAAGAGGGTGAACGTTCCATGCTTTAGGAGTGATATACAAGAAGACCTAGTCTCCAGATCTCTGGTTTTTAGCCTTTTGGTTAGTTGCTTGATTACCTTGCCGTAGAGTATGTTCCCATAGTCCAATTTGCAGGTGATGAGTTAGTGTGTTTTTTTCCTGGTGGGATTGGGAAGCCACTTGAAGATGTATCTCGGCAGCTTCACGGTCTAGAAGCAGGATTCAATCACTGTGCTGACTTGCGTGGTCATGTCCAGCTTGCTGTCAAGAATGATGCCCCACATTCATAGCGTGCGTGCTGGATTTGGGTCTGAATTCGGTTAGCCATCAGTTGGAGTCCCATGGTGAGGTGTTGTTGCCGAAGATCATTACTTCGGTTTTGTCGGTATGGAGTTTTAAAGTTTTGAATTTCATTCTTTTTGTAACTTCTGTAATGCAGGCGGTGAACTTGTTTCCTGTGTTGAGGATCTGGTCCGAAACAGAGAGTATCAGTTGCATGTCGTCGGCGTGGGAGAGGGTGCGGAGGTCGAGTGTGCGGGTGACACTGGACAGAGGGATCATGTAAGCTTTGAAGAGAGTGGGGCAGAGGGATATAGCTTCAGGCAAATCGCAGATGAGGAGCAGATCCAGCTAAGGGAGAGTCCTTGGATGCCAATCCTGTGCAGGCATCTGATGAGGATAGTGTGTGATATGGTGTTGATTGTGGCTAAGGGGTCCAGGAGGATGAGGACTGCTTTCTCCCCTCTGTCTAGTATCATTTGGATGTCATCGGAGGCAGCGGTGAGTGCTACTTCTGTACTGTGGTTGGGCCTGAAACTGGAATGAGTTGTGTCAAGTAGCTGGTGGCTGCTAAGGAGTCAGTTGATGAGCGTCCACCATCAAAGCAATCTTTTACTTTAATCATCCTCTTGACATTAAAATTTTAAAGCTGTCAACACACAAAAATACCTTTTTACTGCCTGAATAACTGGCATAGGCCCACACTTACGCAGCAACTTGTGACACATTCCCAGGCTACTTGATCTTGATGAAATCATATTCCTCAACACTAACAAACTTCATCTTCGTCCTGTATATGGTTATGCTCCAGAACATTATCCATGATTTTATTTAATGAAATCTTTGATATTTATCTTTGTTTTAACCTAATGCAATACATGCTACTTATCCTTGCTCTGTGTTTTATGGGGTTATGCTCCAGAACATTATATATGATTTTATTTAATGCAGTATTTGATGTTTATCTTTGCTCGTTTGTATGGTTGAGAGAAAATGGGACTCTGTTGTAGTACCCCCCACGTTTTGCCTGGCTTTAGATGCAACTTTGACTGTAGAATACTAGGTTCCTGCTGTCCAGGTTCCCAGTATCAGTGTTCTTTACCTAAACACATGTCCACAATTGGTACTTCTGCCCCTCTGTAAGTCCCTCTTAAATGGTACCCTAGGTACCTAGGGCCTGGAAGCTGAAGAGGCCCCCCTCACTAGGACCATGCCACTGCCCCTGCAGTTGGCATTCCCCTGTGAGGTGAAAAAATGACCAAGTCGACATGGCACACTGCCTGTGTGTCATGCCAGCTAGCACTGCCTAAGACACAGGCAAGTCACCCCTCTAGCAGGCCTTACCAGCCCTAAGGCAGGGTGCACTGTATCCCAGGTTTGGGCATATCAGCATGAGGGGATCGGCTCCTACAGTATTAGGGTCTATCCCCTAATAGTGTAAGTGCCAGGGAAGCCCTAGAGAGTACATGGGCTGGGAACTTGACAACTCAAGTTCCACAGCACTGTGATGTCTTCAATGAACCCGGGAGTATTTGGTACCAAACAGCTCCTTGAAATAAATCCACACTGATGCCAGTGTGAGATTTATTAGAACATGTACTCGGGGGCACCTCAGAGGTGCCCCCTGAAAACCTGCTGACCGTGGTGTGGGCACTGACTGGCTTTAGGCAGCCTGCAACACGCAGACCTGTTTCTGGACCCCTGGGTGGAAAACCTCTGCTCTCTGGGACCAGAGACAATGCAAATCCTGGTCAGAGGTGTGTGAGAAAGTGCCTGTTTTGCATGGTTAGCCTGCCCACATTTTGCCTTGTTTTAATGTGGTTTCAAATGTGGCGCACAGGGTCCCTGCCATCCAGGTTCCCTGTCCTAGTGCTCCTTCCTTAAAACAAACCCCCAATTGGCACTTATGCCTCCTGTAAGTCCCTAGTAAATGGTACCCTAGGTACCTAGGGCCTGGAAGATAAAGTGGTTCCCTTGTAACCCCCCTCACTCTGACCATCCCACTGCCCTTGCAGTTTGCATGCTCCTGTGAGGGAGAAAACAAAAAAGTCGACATGGCACACTTTCAGCAACTGTGCACGCTCCTGCCGGACATTTCCCCATCAGTGGCCCCTACCTACCCTCACCACCCCATCTGTTCCCTCCATCCAACATTGGCTCAAATGAAGCATGAATGCTGAACGCCCTGCTATCCCCGTGGAAAACAACTCCTTTCTATTAGGCCTTAGTTTCTAGCTCTGGGGGAGCCCTCTAAATACTACATTTAGGGGAAGAGGGGGGCGGGGGGGGGGGGGGGGAGTGTCTCATTCTTCAAGATGGCGGGGACTGAAAGATGTGCTTCACCTCACCTTCACCACCTTTGGGTGGAGTTGGCAGAGGTGGCCACACCTCCTATTCTCCTAGGTTTTCCCACCGGATTGCCTGCCCTAAGTGGGTGTGTAAACCAGGGGCTGCCATCTGCTGCTAGCAGCAGAGGCTAGGAGTCGCAATACAAGGGTGATAGGCCTTTGAAGCTTCACACTTTGAGCACTGGCCCATCCTGGGGGAGGAGGTGTGACACCTCTGCCCAGGACATGCATTGTTTCTGGTCCCAGAGAGCAGTGGCTCTCTACCCAGGGGTCCTGAAACAGTCTGCCAGTCATAAACCACACCAGGTTTAGTAGGTATTCAGGGGGCACCGCTGAGGTGCATGTTTTAATAAATCTCATACTGGCATCAGTATGAATTTATTACAAGAAGCCGTTTGGTACCAAGCACTCCTGGTTCAGTGAAGCCATTATGGTGCTGGGGAACTCGAATTGTCAAGATCCCAGCCCCTGTACTCTCTATGGCTTCATTGGCATGCACAATATTAAGGAATAGACCCCAATACTGTAGGGGCATATCTGCTCATGCAGATAAGCCAACACCTGAGATATAGTACACCCTGCCTTAGGGCGGTAAGGCCTGCTAGAGGGGTGACTTACTTGTATCTCAGGCAGTGCTAGCTGGCAAGGCACACAGACAGTGTGCCATGTCGACTTGGTCATTTTTTTTTCACCTGACAATGGAATGCCAGCTGCAGGAGCCCCTTTTCAGTCTCCAGGCCCAAGGTACCCATGGTACCACTTGCCAGGGACTTACAGGGGAGTACAAGTACCAATTGTGGACTTGTTTTTATGGAAAGAACACTGGTACTGGGACCTGGACAGCAGGGACCCAGTACTCTACAGCCAAATTTGAATTAAAAGCCAGGCAAAAAGTGTGTGCGCGTGGGGAAGGGGAGGTGGAGGTCGGGGTTGATACTAAAACAGAACCGCATTTTCCCACACTGGAGAGACGCGATTGGAAGACTGAAGGAGTCCCCAAGGGCGAAGGCCCACATGGGGCCCGATGTCGATCCAGAAACCGCCTGGTCAAAGCTGGAGTAGTCGACCCCAGATGAAGAGAAAAGAGGAACACGGTTGATGATGCAATATCAAAAGAGGGATTGAACTGAGCGCTGTAATGGTGTCGAACTGGAGTTCACCTGTGAATCCAATGGCGGAAAGAAAACAATCTAACAATGGCGCTGATGACCATGCGCATTCCCATCAAGAGGAGTCACAGTGCCTTGTGACTTGAAAGACTTCTACAAAGAAAAGCAACTTGCACACATCTGTGCCCAGCACTAGATAACAGGAGTATGCACAGCATGTGTATCTACAGCCACACATGCCTCAACCATTTGTTACCAAAGGTAATTAACTTTATCTTCTGATTCAGATTCCTCACTTCTTAAATACATTCCCAAGCAATAATACCAGGAGATGGAGGGCTTAATGTACTGTTGCACTATGAAATCCTGAAGATCAGATGAACTCCCCATCCCTTCTATCCTCTGACTCAAGACAATGCTTGGCGAAGGTTTGAAAGGATAACAAGTAGCACCTTTGCCAATGTCGCCTATTGGAATCCCCCTGGCCAGAGTAGATGTTGAAACTGTGGCCCTCGTAGAGAATGTCCTAATACCCTCTAGTGGCTCCTTATGACCCATTGTGTAGTAGATCATAGTACAGATGATAATCCATCTGAATAAAGTACTTTTCTGCACCATTCTATTCTTCTTGTCGCACATATACCCGATGAAGATCTTGTCATCCACGTGGAATCCCTTTATGCAGGCCTCTCATCCTCCTTTGTGAGAGGACGTGAGGGGAAAAAAGGAAGGGCGTATGGTCAAATGACTTCAATGGAAAAGGTTTACCACCTCGGAGTACCAGCTTATCAGGGTAGAATAAAGTAAAAGGAGGTCTGACTCTCAATGCACCTCACTGACACGCCTGCCTGTTGAATTGGCAACAAGAAAAACGTCCTTAGGCGTCAAGAGATGTAAGAAATGACTATGTACTGGCTCAAATAGAGGCCGCATTAAAAGGGTCAAGTCCCACTGGAGCATACTCAATAGAGTGGGAGGAAACATGTTGGTCAGACCTTTGAAAAACCTCAACACAATAGGGGACTTAAAAGGGGATGGTTAGTTGGGAGGCAAAGGAAAGCCAACAAGGGTACAAAATACCCATTCACAGTATCCACAGTGCCTGATGATAATGATGATCACCACAATTCTGAGCAACTTAGTGGCCTGTATACCAACAGAGTAGTCCAATAGTGTAGCAAAAATACAGAAATAACCACTTTTCTCAAGCGTAAATCTGCACTCTGCAATTTTAAGATGCTAAAAGGGGGTGACATAATAACCCTGGGGTGTCCGGGTGCACAGGTGCTGATTGCGATGGTAGCCTTGAACGCTACACACTAAAGTTAATAGAAGGGGTACCTGCAGGAAAAAGGCTGCAAGAGGGGGGCTCGGCCAGTGAGGGTCTCTGGGGCTCGGGTACACATTTTGTTTCCGTGGACCCGAGCTGGGGGGCTAGAGTGCAGAGGGGTTTTGTCCGGCAGCTCATAATTCTTGGGTGGCCTGGAGAGAGGAAGAAAACAGGGCAGCAGGGCCACTTTTGATTAAGCCCTCGTGGATCCCGAAGACACTCGTCAGTAGGTCGGTGTCCAGACTGGATATGCAACAACCCTTGGTTACTGAAAACGCTTAAAGAACCCTAGATTTTTGTGATGGGTGGCTTCTAGAGGCCCTAGCATGTCCAATCTTGGCAGGGAGACTGATCTGACCTCCTAGAGCAACTAAGAATTCTTCCTTTAGTGCTGCTCCCTCAGTGGGCCAGACAGCCAGCAACACGATGGACCGAGCAGATGCTGGTGGGTGCCTGCCCAAGGGAGATGCCAACTGGTTGTCGAAGTCTTGGTCAGTCCTCCAAGCATTGGAGAGGGTACACAGCTTTTGGATGAACCGGGTCTTAGCAGTTGTTGAGGTTCCAGCGAGTATAGTGAGGCTATTTGGGTAGATCCCTATTGTATGATAATTGAGATTCCAGCACTCAGGACGGGTTTTGGGCCAGGTTTGTGGTCAATCTGAGAAAGTGACCTCTTTCTGCATGGTTGTCCCCACTTTTTGCTGAATTGCTGATGTGCTTTGAGTGCGCCCTCCGCTCCTGCTAATCAGGTACTCAGGGCCTATGTTCTTTCCCTAAAACTGCATTGAAGCCTAAACCTAATTGGCATCTCTGGCCACAGGTCAGCCCCTGGTAAATGGTACCACAGGTACCCAGGGCCCTGTGACCAGAGAAGACCTCGAAGGGCTGCCACCCTTAGAGGTCCTGTACCATTACACTCACACACTGCCTTTGCAGGCTGCATGTTTTGGTGCAGAACAAAATGAAGAGTCGACATGGCACACATCTCTGGGTGCCATGCCTACAACCCACTGCCCTGGCATAGATCAGTCACCCCCTCTAGCTGGGTGCACTATACCAGTGGTGAGGGTACAGGTGCAGGAGCCCTGTACCCCTACATTTTCTAAGTCCATTCTTAGACATTGTAAGAGCAGTGTTGCCATTAAGAGTATATGGTGCTGGGAGTTTGTCATTACGATCTCCACAGCACCATAATGGCTACACTGAAAACTGAGAAGTTTGGTATCAAACTTCTCAGCACATTAAACCCAAAAGGATGCCAGTGTGGGATTTAATGAAACAATGCACATAGAGGGCATCTTAGAGATGCCCCCTGAAAAATAACCCACCATCAGTGTCAAGGCTGAGTGGCTGCTTTCAGCTTCCACCACCAGACATGTTTCTGGACCTCTTGGTCAAGCGCCTGCTGCTATCTGGGGCCTGAAACAATGCACATCCTGGGACGAGGTGCAACGTCTCCTACCCCAGGATAGGCAGGCTTCACGAAGGGGAAGCTTCAAAGGCTTGCCGCCTTTGTGAGCTTCCCCAGGCCACTTACTGATTTCAGCAACTGTTCACCACTGGTTCTGACCCCCACTTTGGGTGTGAGAACCGGCGGGAAAAACAAGTGAGGAAGAGTAGGTGTGCCCACCTCTGCCAACTCCACCCCTCAGGTGGGGGAGGCGAAGTGAAGCACAACTCTCAGTCCGCGGCATCTTGCAGATGGGAGGACTCAGTCAACCAGGGACAGGCCTCATGCCCTCCTCCCACTGGAGGGTTGCATATTAGGTGGTGTACCCCACCCCAGGGAAGGGACCCATTGGTCCCTACCTTTTACCTACCTGTAACGCCCCTAACTCTAGTATTTAGGGGCACCCCTCAACCTTGCTTCCTCAGACAAGAACCTGCAACAAGAACAGAAGAAGAAGGACCGAACAGCCGTGCTGAAGCTAACAAGAGGAAGACGCCCACTGACTTGGGCCCAGCCCTACCGGCCGGTCTCCACCTCGAACCTGCTCCTGCGAAATCCTGGTGTGTCCTACAGCCAGCAACTTCGAAAACCCCGGAGGACATGCCTGCCTTCAACCAAAAGACCTTGCCTCCCATGAACACCGGATTTGTTCATCTCCAACCTCTGGCTCCAGCGGACACCGCAAATCCGCCCCACTCTGCACCTGTCATCCACGGCCCCAGCTCGAGTGGGCAAACACCACGAGGAGGAACCCCCGGCGATCCTGACCAGAGGTCCAGCGACCCCTGACCTGGCTCAAGCCTCCAGCTAACACTTGCAGCCTAAATCCAGAAGGTCCCCCCCAACTGCGACCAGGGGCTGGTAAGAAGATCCAACCCCAAAAGGCACCCTTGCATCCGACGCCACACAGCCTTGGGTGGCCAAACTGACAGTGCCTAACCAGCCCCTAATTTCCCAACCTACCTCTAGAAGTTGTTGTCGCACCCAGAAGACCTTCGTCCCCAAGCCTGCAGTGCCTTTGCAAACCGGAGGTTCCCCATTGCAAACAGGGAGCCCGACGTTGAAACAGCACCCTGCACCGGCCGCCCTAGTGCTGCTGAGGGTGCACCTTTGGTGCTACTTTGTTACCCCATTTGCCCTAAGCTAAAGCCCAGGACCTTTCTACAACAACCAAGTGGCCTGCTCGTCAGCAGCCACCAACCGGAGGCCCCCTACCCCCTATTGGATAACATTGGGCCTCCGCACCCAGCTGCCCTAGTGCCGCTGAGGGTGTAACTAGAGTGCATCCATGACCCTGGGGGACCCCTGAGTCAACCCCCAGAATCTCAACTCCCCCTACCAAATACTTACCTCAAAACTGATAACACTATTTTCCTCCATGGGATAACATTGACTGTTTTTCTTGGGAAAGTTTCTAGGTGTGGAGTTTGACAACCTAAAGAAATTCTTTAAAGTTGTACTGTTTCACAAAAACGATTTTACTTACCTGTTTACAGGATATGTCCCAGAGTAGTATCCAGGTATACTACTCTGTGTAAGAAAAGTAATCTCAAAAGTAACTGTGAGAAAGTGCCATCTTTCTTGCATGGTATGCCCACACTTTTTGCTGAATTGCTGAATGTACTTTGACTGAGTGTGCCCTGGACTCCTGCCCATCAGGTGCCCAGGGCCTATGTTCCTTCCTTAAAACACAAAACCCAAATTGGCAAACCCTGGCCACATGTCAGCCCCTGGTAAATGGTACCCTAGGTACCCAGGGCCTTGAGACCAGGGAAGGCCTCTAAGGGCAGCAGCACTCATTGTGCCACCCTTAGAGGCCCTGTACCCTTACACACACACACTGCCCTTGCAGGCTGGGTGTCTGGGTACAAGACAAAACAAAGAGTCGACATGGCACACATCCCTGTGTGCCATGCCACCACCTACACTGCCATAGCATACATCAGCCACCCCTCTAGCTGGGTGCCCTATGCCAGTGGTGTGGGTACAGGAGCAGGAGTCCTGTGCTCCTACAGTACCCAGGTCCATTCCTGGGCACTGTAAGTGCAGTGCTGCCATTTAAGCGTACATGGTGCTGAGAGCTCGTCAAACACGAACTCCACAGCACCATAATGGCAACACTGAAGACTGAGAAGTTTGGTATCAAACTTCTCAGCACATTAAACCCACACTGATGCCAGTATGGGATTTAATGTACCAAGCACCCCAGAGGGCATATTAGAGATGTCCCCCAAAACCTAACCTACAATCCACGTCTGTTCTGAGGCTGTGTAGGCTGCCACACAGCAGACATGTTGCTGGACCCCTGGGTAGGAGGGCCCCTGCTCTCCTGGGTCTGCAACAATGCACATCCTGGGAGAGGTGCTAAATCTCCTCCCCCAGGATGGGCAGGGGGAAGCTTCAAAGGCATGCCGCCTCTGTGAGCTTCCCCAGGCCACTGCAAACCCCCACTCTGGCGGGAAGCTTGGCCGGAAACTCCAAATAAGGACAGGGGATGTGCCAGCCTGCCAACCCCACCCCTCAGGTGGGGGAGGCGAGGTGAAGCACATCTCCGGGCTCTCGCCATCTTGAAGATGGGGAGCCCTGCTCAATCAGGACTAGGCTACTGCCCCCCTCCCACAGGAGAGAGGCAGGATATGGTCCCTGCCCTTCACCTATCTGAAACGCCCCTAAATCTAGTATTTAGGGGCACCCTGAACCTTCCTTCCCCAGATTCCGAAATCCAAAGAAGAGCTAGAAGAAAAAAGACCTGCCCTGCAGCTGCTAAGAAGAGGAAGACACCAACTGCTTTGGCCCCAGCCCTACCGGCCTATCGACCATCGAACATGCTCTTGCTCCAACCCGGCATCTCTTGTGGCCAGCAACCTCACAAACCCCGGAGGACCTGGCTACATTTTGACTCTAAGCCCCTGGGACTCCCATGAGTATCTACTTCTAATCCCTGGCAGCAGCCAGGAACCGCGAACCCTTCACACTCTGCACCCGCCAAGCCTGGCCTGTGCCGGAGTGAACAAAGACCACGAGGACGACCCCACGGCGACTGTGACCCCGAGTCCGGCACCCAAGGACTTCCCTCGACACTCCTGAAGAAGCCTGCAGCCTCAGAACCAGGTGCCCCCCCCAACCGCGATCACCAGCGGGTAAGGTTTCCCCGACACCAAAAGGCACTCGGCGCCCCACGCCCCCCTGTTCCCAATCCCGGGGTACCTACCTATCCTCCAACTACCCAACTTACCGCTCGAAGTGGTGGTGGCACCTGAAGAATCTTCGTCCCCGAGCTTGCAGTCTTTTTCTAAACCGGAGCTTTCCCATTGAAATCAATTGAGCGCCCGAAGGCTCAAAAGCACCCTGCACCCAGCCGCCCGAGTGGCCCTGTCAGTGCAACCTTTACACCTATCTACTTCCCCACTTGCCCTGAGTAAGTGACCAGGAGCCCAGCTCCCACAGCCGCGTGGCCTACTAGTCAGCAGCCACCAACCAAGGTCCCCCTACCTCTCATAGGATAACATTGGGCCTAACTTTCTCTGCACCCGGCCGCCCCTGTGCCGCTGAGGGTGAACCAACTGTACCTACCTGACCCTGGGAGACCCCCGAGTCTATGCCCAGAACCTTAACTCTGCCAGTCGAGTACTTACCTTTAAACCGATAACTCAATTTTCTTCATGGGGTAACATTGACTGGCTTTTTCCTGAAATTTCTTCTAAGTGTGGACTTTTCAAAACTTCAAATATTCACCAAAAATCAGCAGAGTAACGAAAACGAAAATACTCACCTGCTATTAGGTAAGCTCCCAGTGCTGGATCTTGGTGCCCAGCACCGACTCTGAAAAATACTTACAACTGTACTTACCAGTAACCCAATTTTCTCCCATAGGAAATCATTGACTGTTTTTCTGTGAAATTTCTGCAAACTCTAAATATTCTTTAAAAATCGTATAATTTCTGAAAACTTAATTACTTACCTGTTTTGGATAAAGGTCCCAGTACGGAGTCTAGGCACCCAGTACTGGATTACAAAAGTAACGAGAACATACTGTACCTGCAACTTGAATTTTCTTCCATAGCGAATCATTGACTGCTTTCTTTGAAATATTTTCCAAGTGTCAACTTTTAAAATAGCTAAATATTGTTTAAAATCATCACAGTAATTAAGTCGACTTTCATCACTTGATTCTAAGTACTGACCCAGGACTGAATCTAGGATCCAGTCCTGGAATTCCAAAAGTAATCTGTTGCAAATAACTTCCATTGAACTCAATGCATTATTGTGTTTAAAATAATGTTGCCTATTGCAACCACTTGTAACTTTCTACAAAAGTCAATTGCATATTGCAAAAGTATTTATATAAAGCATCTAATTCTGAGAAAGTATATTTTAATACCTATTGATGGTTCTAAAATAAAACCAGCATATATTTTTTTTTATATATAAACCATTGGCCTAGAGTTCAGTTATTGAGTGTGTGAGACCATTTGCTGACTGAGTGTGTACAACAAATGCTTTACACTGTCCTCTGATACTGCCTTACTGCTCGACCAAGCTACCACTTTAGAGAGTAAGGTTATATCTAACTTAAGCCTCTGCCAAACCTCTGGGGACTGTGGACTCTGTACACCCTGTGGAAGAAAAGTAAGTTATCGGCTTTTGGATAAGTACTCGACTGGCAGAGTTAAGGTTCTGGGCGTAGAGGGTCAGGTAAGTACAGTTGTTACACCCTCAGCGGCACAGGGGCAGCCGGGTGCAGAGTGAGTTAGGCCCAATGTTATCCTATGGGAGGCAGGGGGCCCTTGGTTGGTGGCTAGCAGGCCACGCAGCTGTGGGAGCTGGGCTCCTGGTCACTTGCTCAGGGCAAGTGGGGAAGTAGGTTAGAGTAGAAGTTGCACTGCCAGGGGCACTTGGGCAGCTGGGTGCAGGGTGCTTTTGAGCCGTCGGGCGCTCAATGGATTGCAATGGAGAAGCTCAAGAACGAACAAAGGCTGCTAGCTCGGAGACGAAGACTCTTCAGGTGCGACCACCACTTCGAGAGGTAAGTTGGGTAGTTGGAGGATAGGTAGGCACCCAGGAGTTGGGCACAGGGGGCCGAAGGGCACCGGGGTGCCGGGGTGCCTTTTGGTGTCGGGAAATCTTACCCTCTGCTGGTCGCGGTTATGGGGGGTCCCTGGTTCTGAGGCTGTAAGCGTCGTCAGGAGCGTCAAGGTGGGTCCTTGGGTGCTGGATTCGGGGTCACAGTCGCTGGGGGGACGTTCTCGGGGTCTTTGTCCACTCCGGCACAGGCCAGGCTTGGCGGGTGCAGAGTTTGCGGTTCCTGGCTGATGCCAGGGGTCAGTTACTCGCTTTGAGCAGTACCACTGCTCGTGGGAGTCCCAGTTGCTTAGAGTCACAAAGTAGCCAGGTCCTCCAGGGGTTTGTGAGGTTGCTGGCCACTGGAGATGCCAGGGTTTAGCAGGAGCAGGTTCGAGGGTTGACAGGCCGGTAGGGCTGGGGCCAAGTCAGTTGGTGTCGTCCTCTGCTTAGCAGCTGCACGGCAGGTCTTCTTGCTTCTTGATCTTCTTGCTGGTTTCGGATCGGGATCTAAGGAAGGAAGGTTCAGGGTGCCCCTGAATACTAACTTTGGGACAGTTACAGGTAGGTAGAGGGCAGGGACCACTGGGTCCCTGCCCTGGGGTGGGTACACCCCCTATCCTGCCACTCTCCTGTGGGAGGGGGCAGCAGCCTAGTCCTGATTGGACAGGGCTTCCCATCTTCAAGATGGTGAGAGCCCGGAGATGTGCTTCACCTCGCCTCCCCCACCTGAGGGGGGGGATGGGAGGGGGGGGGGGAATTGGCAGAGGCTGGCACACCCCCTTTCCTTCCTTAGGGTTTCTGGCCAGTCTTCCTGCCAGAGTGGGGGGTCAGGACCGGTAGGGGCCAGTTGGTGAGTACAGCAAGTGGTCTGGAGAAGCTCACAAAGGCGGCATGCCTTTGAAGCTTCCCCTGCCCATCCTGGGGGAGAAGACCTAGCACCTCGCCCAGGATGTGCATTGTTGCAGGCCCAGGAGAGCGGATGGATCTCTACCCAGGGGTTCAGCAACAGGTCTGCTGTGTGGCAGCTTAGGCAGCCCCTCAGACAAGACGTGGATTGTAGGTTAGGCTCAGGGAGCATCTCTAAGATGCCCTCTGTCGTGCATTGTACATTAAATCCCACACTGGCATCAGTGCGAATTTAATGTGCTGAGAAGTTTGATACCAAACTTCTCAGTCTTCAGTGGAGCCATCATGGTGCTGTGGAGTTCGTGTTGACGATCTCCCAGCACCATATACTCTTAAATGGCAGCACCGCACTTACAGTGCCCAGGAATAGAGCTGCGTACTGTAGGGGCACAGGGCTCATGCACCTGTACCCACACCACTGGCATAGGGCACCCAGCTAGAGGGGTGGCTGATGTATGCCAGGTCAGTGTGTGTTGTGGGCATGGCACACAGGGATGTGTACAAATACCAAAGGAAATGATGGACGGAATGTTGAACATTGCAAGCACTCACCTCCAGTCAACTGATCTGGGTTTACTCCATCACCGTTCTTTAGCCCACTCTGCCACCCCAGTTCAGACATGGCCATATGCAAATCAGTCTGACCCTGTGACTCATGGGAACAGTCCAGCCCGAACTGCCAAGCCATGTCTTCCCTGGACCGGAAACAAGCTTCCTAGGACCGGTTTCTGGCATTTCAGCCGTCTTCAGCCAGGCTTGCTTGAATCCAGTGGCAAAGTGAGCAAGGGACTCACGTCTGAGCATACCCTGCCAACTTATGGCGAACAAAACAAAAACCAAAGGAAATGATGGACGGAGTGTTGAACATTGCAAGCACTCACCCCCAGTCAACTGATCTGGGTTTAATCCATCACCGTTCTTTAGCCCACTCTGCCACCCCAGTTCAGACATGGCCATATGCAAATCAGTCTGACCCTGTGCCTCATGGGAATGTGTGCCATGTCGACTCTGTTTTGTTCTGTACCCAGACACTCAGCCTGCAAGGGCAGTGAGTGTGTGTCAGGGTACAGGGCCTCTAAGGGTGGCACAATAAGTGCTGCAGCCCTTAGGGGCCTTCCCTGGTCACAAGGCCCTGGGTACCTAGATTACCATTTACCAGGGGCTGACATGTGGCCAGAGATGCCAATTGGGTTTAGGTTTCAGCACAGTTTTAGGGAAGGAACATAGGCCCTGGGTATCTATTGGCAGGAGCCCAGGGCACACTCAGTCAAAGTACATTCAGCAATTTAGCAAAAAGTGGGGGCATACCATGCAAAAAAGATGGCACTTTCTCACAGTGACTAAGTGGCTTTACAGCTCCCCTAAATTCCAATTAAGCATAATAGCCGAGGCATTAAACTCCACTCCCAAAAATTCTTTATACACCTGTGAATGAACTCTAACATACCTGCAGGCATTGTCACAGGTTCTTCCTTTAGCAGAGGGGCAGCAGTGGTCACCACCACGGATGCACTCACAGGTGTGACAGGTGTAAGTGGGAAGAGGCGGTCCTGTCTCTTGAACTTAAACTTCTTCAGGTAGGGGACTTCCTGGAATTCCTAAAGAACAGAGGAATTATTAAGTCAGTGCCACAGAACATACAGGATATACCATACAATTATAGTAATTGGTATTCTTTACGAGGCTCGTTCTAAAATGCATAAATGTGGAATATCACTGTGCGTTTGCAGAATCCTGGGACAAACTTTTGTAAACTAGCATATATTCAAATTAGAAAGCAAGTTAGTAGTAGCTAGCCACCAGCCGATCAGCAAGTCAAAAAAAGTTAAGTTAACCCTTAACTTATCGAGGGGCAAGATGGCGGCCGTGACCTCGGCTGAGTGAGGCAGCGTTTGCTCTGCTGGACCGTAACGGACCTGAAACAAGGCTCCTCAAATACTAGCACATTGTAAAGGAATAACGATATGTGTCTACGGCCCTTGCTCTTCACCTGGTTACTATCGGATTTACTCTCACCTTGAGCTACACTGGCTGCCTAATCTTTCACTTATCCTGATCGGCGTCTGAACGGCGTCTTGGTGCAGCTCTCCCTCTCTAAGCTCGGAGCTCCTCCTCACCTTTTTCCCTCGACCTTGAGGATGCCGCCGAAAGCCCTCTCCAAAGCCGCGACTGCTGCTCTGAAGTCCCGCAGCTCTGTCCGTGATGCACGGGACGCTGACTCGAAAGGCTCTGGGACTGCGTGTTCGAAAACACGAACGCAAAATATAGATAAGTCTTCTCCTCCGAATACTGCCGTTTCTATGTCTCCAATGCCCGTTAAGGGGCAGACGCTGCCAGAAATCTTCAGCAAGCTCGGCGTAAGAGAGAAAGCTTCGACCCTGAATGAAGCTGCCAGTATGCTTCCTGCTACCTCGAGGGACATTACCGTGGTCTCCAATGGCTTGGTCGGTAAGGAGGGGGGAAATACGCAAATACTTAATGACTCTTCGCTTCCTCATACTAGCTCAACTGTGCAAGATTCACCTCGATCCTTGATACTAAATCCTACTCAAGAGGAAGTATTCCGGACCCCCGGTCCTTCTAAAGCTGTACCTACCCCGACACACAGCATTCTGGGTAATGTAGTCCAGTCCTCTAATATATCTAAATCTGTTATTTTGGAGCTACCCGTTGAACGACCTAATAACGCTAGGGGGTCTGAGGTCAGCGAGTCAACAGATAAGTTTTATTCAGTGTCTGACCACTCCGGGGAGGACGATGACCCTGACTTTCAATGGTCAGATAACGATAGCGATGCGGCTGATTGGCGACCCAGTAAGGCTCCAAGGGATAAGATGGTGGACACAGTACGCAAGGTTCCTGGATCCAAGACATCTCTCCAACATACTGCAAAAAATTCACAGAGTGACTGTTGAGAGGATCAGTTACAACTTGACCTGCACGAAATACCCAGGTAGCAACGGAGGGGATTCTTTCGATATTCCCGAAGAAATTTCGTTGGTAACAATCTATCGCACTATCATGATCCACAGAGAAGCCACCAGGCAAGAAAATATCCGTACTCAAGGGGTTTGCCGCAAAATGCAAAATTCTTTGCGTCGTGTTATTAAGTCTTCTGTTGAAACGGTCGCAAGGGTCGCAGAAGCTGAAGAACGAATCTCAGCCCTAGAAGATGCCGTCACAACACAGAAAGACCTATTCACGGAGGTCAAAGAACAACGTCAGGACATCCTATGGAAACTCTCTGACCTCGAGAATCGGGCCAGAAGGAACAATCTACGCGTCCTGGGGATTGAGGAGAACAAGGAGGGCAACGACATTCGAAAATTTATGGTCGAACTCTTTACAGATGCCTTCCCAGAGCTTACTCAATGGGACTGGAATCTTCAGATACAGCGAGCACATCGATTCCCATTTACCAGGAAAAAACAGCCCCCTTCCAGTGCTAATAACCTATATCCCCGAGCTATTTTGGTTTGCCTCAACAACTTTCTCGCCCGAGAATCCATATTTGATCTAGCCAGGCCTAACAAAAAGCGGTCTGCTAAGGGCTCCCAATTCTTTGTCCGTCCGGACCTTTGTGCAGGGACAGTTGATCGTCGTTGGCACTTACGTCAGTTAATTTCTATGCTCCAGGTGAAGGGGGCCCAGGAGTTTTTGCTTTTTCCGGCAAAACTGAAAGTGATCTTTAAGGGTCAGACAAGGTTTTTTTTGTCGGAGATACCTGCTAAGGAATTCCTTGATTCAATTTAGCTGAACCTTCCAAGGCCTTGTTTTTTTTTTTCCATTACTTACTTGCAATTGTGGAACAGGTTATATTCTACCCAGTTCTTTAGGTTTCAGGGGATGACCCAAGTCGTAGAGATGAATTCTTTTTTCTTTTTACTAAATGTCATTTAGGATCATCCCCTTCTCTTTCTTCTCATTGCAAGGAGAAATTGCCGGTCCAGCGGAGCGTGGGGTGTCGCTTACTCAACCATCACAAGGACCCTGGTCCTGTGCTCCGAATGGGGGGAGCGTTGGTCGTTGAAAATGTGTTGAAGCACCTTCTGTCCAACCTGTGCTTCCTTGTTCATCTGAATGTCCACGCAGTAGTGTTTCGTAAACGTGTGCACAGATGCCCAAGTTGCCGCCAGACATATGTCCTGGATGGGCGTGTTCGCCAGGAAGGCAACGGTGGCCCCCTTCTTCCTTGTGGAGTGAGCCTGAGGCCCCTCCGCTAGCTCCTGTCCAGCCTGTTTGTGGCAGAATTGAATAGTGAGGGCAATCCATCTTGCGATGGTGCCCTTAGTCACTGGTCTACCCATGAAGCTAGTAGCAAAGGACACAAACAGCTGCTTTGATTTCCTGAGTTCCTTGGTTCTCTCAATGTAGTGCATCACTGCTCTCCTAGCGTCGAGGGTGTGCAGCGCCTTTTCTGCGTTTGAAGTCGGGTTTTGGAAGAAACTTGGTATCTGAATACTCTGATTCATGTGGAACGCCGACACCACCTTGGGCATGAAGTGTGGGTCTGTCCTCAGGACTACCCTGTCCTTGTGAATCTGAATGTAGGGTTCCTGTAGTGTTAGTGCTTGAAGCTTGCTCACCCTGCGTAGTGAGGTTATGGCCACTAGACAGGCCGTTTTCATCGTTAACATTTGCAGTGTGGCCTTGTGAATGGGCTCAAACGGTGCCTTCATGAGCTCCGTCAGAACCACGTTCAGATTCTATGCAGGCGGCGGCAACCTTTTCGGAGGGGCCATTCTTTTGGCTCCTTCCATGAATCCCTTCACCACCTGCGAAGTGAAGAAACTTCCACCTTTCTCACCTCTGGTGTAGGCAACGATCGCCGCTAGGTGTACCCTTAGGGAGCTCGAGCAGAGTTTAGAAGGTGTGTGAGGTACCTCAGTACTGTTGAGTCTCTTGTCATTCTGTTTTGCAGGCCCTTCTTCCTGCACCACACAGTAAATCTCTGCCATTTTGCGCTGTAGCATTTTCGTGTAGTTGGTTTCCTTGCCTCCCGTTGCACCCGCATAGTGCTAGGAGGCAATCTAAGGTGCGCGAACTCTAGGTCTTCAGGAGCCATGCCGCCAGGTTGAGGGTCTCTGGCTCTGGATGCAGGACCTCTCCGTTTTGCATGGAGAGCAGGTCCCTTCTCCTCTCGAACCTGTATGGACTGCCTTGTGCCATTTCTTGGATTTGTGAGAACCATGTCTGCCTTGCCCACTGCGGAGCCACTAGGATCAGAGTCATGTTGCTGGTTCTGCACTTGTCGAGCACTCTGTGCAACAGGGGTATCGGTGGAAAGGCGTAGGCAAATGTCCTCGACCAGCTTATCCATAGGGCATTTCCCTGGGATTGCTGATCTGGTTGCCTGGACGCGAAGCTTTGGCATTTTGCATTTTGGCGTGCTGCAAATAGGTCTATTGTGGGAGTTCCCCATCTCCGGAAAAGCTTCTCCGTTTCCTGGCCATTGAGCTCCCACTCGTGCGATGCCGAGGTCTGCCTGCTTAGCCAGTCTGCCTCCACATTGTCCTTCCCCGGTAGGTGAATTGCCAGTAGATCTATCCTGAGAGGTATGGCCCATCTCCAAATCTCCTGTGCCAGAGAGGAAAGAGGGAACGACTGTGTCCCCCCCTGCTTGTTGATGTAGAACATTGCCGTGGTGTTGTCTGTTTGAACCAACACCCTCTGGTTGTACAGGTGCCTCTGGAATGCCTTCAGGGCTAGCAGGATAGTTTTCAACTCGAGGTAATTGATATGGCGAACCGCATCTGCTGGAGCCCACAGACCCCTCACTCTGAGGTTGTCCATGTGCGCTCCCCATCCCTTTTGCGATGCGTCCGTGGTAATGGTCATTGTTGGGTTTGGTGGTGTCAGGCTTCTCCCTGCTGTCATGTTGTCTCTGTTCCACCAAGTCATCTCCTCCTGCACTGCGTGCGTAACAACCACTAGATCCTCCCAACTTCCGTTTGCTTGTGACCATTGCTGTTGTAGCCATTCTTGGAATGGTCTCATGTGCAGGCGTACATTCGGCACCAGCTGGATACACGACGCCATCATCCCCATCATCTTGCTCACTGACCTCACTGTCAGAGCTCGCCCCTTCCGGAAGAGCCGCGTCTCCTTCAGTAGGGCATCTGTCCTCCTGTCGCTGGGCACCACTGTGCTGTTCAGGGAGTTGATTTTTGCTCCCAGGAAAATCTTCACCTGTTCCGGTTACAGCGATGACTTCCCCCAGTGAATCGAGAACCCCAGGTTTGTCAGAGTGTCTGTTACGCGTTTTGCGTGCCTCTCGCACTTCTCGCGTGAGTCTGCCTTGACCAGCCAGTCGTCTAAGTAGGGGTAGACATGGATCCCCTGCCTTCGTAGGTGGGCCGCGACCGCCAACAGGCATTTTGTAAACACCCTTGGCGCCGATTTTAATCCGAAGGCCAGGGTTGTGAACTGGTAGTGTTCCTGGTCGATGTTGAACCTTAGAAGGCCCTTGTGTCTTCTGTTTATTGGGATGTGCAGGTAGGCATCCTTGAGGTCCACGGTGACCATGAAGTCCCCGCCTCTTATTTGGGGCAGTACCTCCTGCAGCGAAGTCATTTTGAACTTCTGCGTTCTGATGAACTTGTTTAGGTAACGCAGGTCCAGGATGGGTCTGAGGTTTCCGTCTACTTTCGGGACCACGAAGTAGTTTGAGTACACCCCTTTGTTGCGTTCTCTGAAAGGCACTGCCTCTATGGCTCTTTTTTCTAGAAGTTTCCGGGTTTCCTCTCTGAGAAGGGCCAGTTCTTGATCCGATCTCTGCCTTCCCCTTGGTCTTCTGTTTGGAGGTCTTTTCGCCAAATCTACGCAGTATCCGTAGTGCATGACGTTCCGTATCCACTTGTCTGTGGTTATACGCCGCCAGTCCTGAAGGTAGAACCTCAGTCTTCCGCCTACTGGTGTTGTATGCTCGTAGGCCTTTGATTCTTCTCTCCCCCCTGATGTTACTGTACTGCGCCTCACCCTTGGGGGCATGTCGAGGGTAGGCGTCCTCTTGCGTGCTGAGTCACTTTGATGAGGGCTGGTCACCCCCTCTCCTCCTCTGGCCACGTCCGTTCCCTCTCCCGCTAAAGGACTGGCCCCGAGGTTGGTACTGCCAGTTTTGGTTCTGTTGGCCTTGTTGTCCATGACTATCATCCTGCTGACCCTGCTGGAACGTCTGGTGCGACGCCCCCTGCTGGCTTCCTCCCCGACCGTAGGGTCTCCTCGAGGGATTGCCTCGCCTCATTCCCCTCAGCTGTAGGGCCCCCATGGACCTCGCCGTTTCGTTTTCTTTTTTCAGCTGGGTGAGTTTCTCGTCTACTGTTGCTCCGAACAGTGTCTCTCCATTGAAGGGGGTGCTAAGGATGTTGTTCTGCACCTCCGGTTTGAATCCCGAGATTCTTAGCCATGCATGTCTCCTCTCGGTGACCCCTATGGCCATTAGTCTTGCCGAAGTCTCTGCTCCGTCCAACGCCGTCTTTATACAAGAGTTGGCGATGTTTTTACCTTCGTCCACCAGGTGCGAGGCTCTCTGGCGGTACTCTTCGGGAAGGTGCTTTACTAGCTCCCCCATCTCGTCCCAGTGTTGGTACTGGTGCCTATTGAGAAGTGCATTTGAATTCGCCATGCGCCAGTGCATTGCGGCGTTCCTCTCGACTTTTCTTCCTGTGAGGTCTATCCTCCTGCTTTCTTTATCAGGTGGTGGGCCCGAAGTTGCTGGTACGTTGGCCCTTCTCCTGGCCGTGGAAGCTATGATGGAGTCGGTGGTGACGCTACCCTTAATGTAAGGGGGGTCCAGGGAAGAGTGCTTGTACTTCTTCTCAGTCCTGGGCGTGATCGAACGGCAGGTCGCTGGTTCCTTGAAGGCTTCTCTCCCCTGATTCATCACACTTTGTAGCATGGGGAGGAATTGGCTCCTCGTCTGGATGGGGAGCAGGGTCTCGAGGAGATAATCGGCTTTCGGCCTCTCTTCGTCGAGTTTGACGCCGAAGGCTGTCGCTGCGCTCCTGACCACCATATTGTACACCCCGATGTCGTCGGGTGGCGAAGGCCTCGAAGGGTACGTGTCCACGGGCTCCTCCGGGTTTTCGGTGTCAAGATCCTGCCATTCGATGTCGTGGCTGGTAGATGGCGCTGAGCTGTAGAACGACTGCTGGTCTTCTTCCTCGGCTTCGCCTTCATAATAGGTCTCGTCTTCCTCTTCGAGATCTCTCGTCAGCCCCTCGGTGTCGAATTCGTCCTCGACTTCGACAACGTCCGTCAGTGGAGCCGTTGGAATCTTGAATTCCTTCATCTTGGCGTCGAACTCCTTCTTCCTTTGAAGGATGTTCTCCATTTCGGCCTCGAGCCGCCTCTTCTTTTTCTCCATCTCGGAGATGCTTTCGGCGTCGACTGCGGGTCTTTTCGACGGAACTTGCGTCGACGTCGACCGTTCTTTTTGCGTCGATCGTCCCGTTTCCTGGGTTGTCTTCGACGACCCTTGCCTTTCGGCGTCTTTCGGCACCAGGGAGTCCTTTTCGAAGGATCCGCTCGGCCTCTTGTCCATGGTTCCCCCTTTGGTCGTCGAAGTTTTCGGCGCCGGGGCTCCCTTCGTGGACTTTGACTCTGATTTTCTCGAGTCACCCTCGTGTTTGAGGTATTTTCTGTTTTGAGCTCGACGATTCTCTTACCTAGTCTTCTTTTTTCTTGTCTGTCTCTACGACCGTGAAGTTTTCGGCTGCCTCGGCGACGTTGTCCTCATCGTCCGTGGAGAGGCCCAGATCGTAGAGCGACGGGGCCTTACCCTTGCCATCCATGCTGGAGTTGGCTCTTCTCTGCCGATCTCTCACCCGGAGCGTCTTCGGCGCGAAGGCTGAGCAGGCATTGCAGTCCTTACTCTGGTGTTCGACCGGTAGGCAGAGGTTGCAGACCGGATGCTGGTCCTTCTGCGCGAACTTGTGGTGGCAGTTAGGGCAGAACTTGAATGGCGTCTTGTCCATTGCGCTCAGGGCCTCTGAGTGCGCATTCTCCAAGGTCGTCGAAGAAAAAGGCGCAAAACCTCCTTTCTTCGCGCTCCTGATGAAATCTCTTCCTTTCCTGTGATATCTTCATAGTATTTATCGACGAAACTCGCTTTTCTTTCTTCTTCCTTCGATTGTAATTCTGGAGCTTCCCGATGACGATCCAGACCCAACGGCGGAAAGAAGAATCTGAAGATGGCGCCCCAAAGGTGGGACTTCCGCAGGAAGCACGACGACGTCACGAGAGGTGCACCAAATGGTGGGTCGTCGCCGCCCACCTGGGCTACAAAAAAAAAAAAAAAAAAAAAAAAAGAAAAGACTACGAATCCGGACCCAAACACAAGATCGCGGAATAATGCACAGCATAGTGAATCCAGAAAGATTCACGCTGCAAAACCCATATTCCCTGGGGTAGCCATCACTATCTTAGATGTTTGGGTTATGATCTAGTGGCTTCTACCCGACAAACATCTACCATCAGGGGTGTGGCTATTATTCTAAAAGCTGGGGTTGGGCGGTTTAAAAGGATTAAGCAGGATAATTCAGGCAGATGGCTAATTGTAGAATTGCTGGTCAATAACTGCCCGCTTTCTGTATGCTCGATATATGCTTTCAATCTAGATGACCCGCAGGTCCTGATGGATCTAAATTTAGAATTAGCTATATGGCCACACCCATTGATTTTCTGTGGGGATTTTAATATCAATATCCCTGGTCAGCTAGATATTAAAAAGCACAGTGTCTATGCCGGGCGGAAGCCCCAAGTCTATAAGGCGCTTCGTACTTTACTTTTCGAACATGGGCTGGTAGACCTATGGCATGTTAATTACCCAACTCATGACGGGTTTACTTTCTATTCAATACCTCATCAAAAGTTGGTCCGTATCGATTTTGTTTTCATGTCCGTTGAAGTTTTGGGATCTATGAAGATCCAAACCAATCCTCGGACCATATCTGACCACAATCCCATTATTTTCAGTTTTCTATGGGATCGATCTGCTAACCAAATTAGATCATGGACCTTCGATAGGAAGCTTCTGTTAGATAAATCATATCAAGAACGGATGTCGGTCTGGATCCCAGAGTTCTTTGAACTTAATAGCTCCACTGCACCAGTTGGCATAGTCTGGGATACTTTCAAAGCTGCCCAGCGCGGCGAACCCAAGAGAATTGCATCCTATCGCTGGCTGACAGAGCAACAGACTCTTAAAAGTAGAGTAGTAGCACTCCAACAAGCAGAGTTGGATTTAAGTACCAACATTCGTAGGGGTGAGGACATATCAATTAGTCAGAAAGCGGTCGCCTTAGCTAAAGCTAATCTTCTGGATCCTCTTTATGAAGATATAGCAGCCAAGTATTTTCAATTCCGATCTTCAATGTATGAGGTGGGGGAAGCTGCTGGAAAGGTCCTAGCTAAACACTTACAACAAAGGGCTATAGCCAGTCAAATTCTCAGGGTTAAGGATCAGTTCGGTATAATTCAGGATTCATCTAGAGGTGTTCTAAATACTTTCGTCGATTTTTATTCAAATCTATACACCGAGGAGTCGAACATAGCCGAGCAGCAACAAATCCGGCTAGCGCAATTTCTTGAATCTCTTGATACCCAGAAGGTCACTACTGATCAGAACCTGACTCTTGCAGAACCCATTAGCTGGGAAGAAGTTTCGGCTGCTGTAAAATCTCTTTCTAATGGTAAAGCAGCTGGCCCTGATCTTATTCATCTTGAATTTTATAAGACGTTTTCATATCTATTTAAGCGGCAGCTGCTAGAAATTAATCAACTTGCCCAGAAGGGGGTTATCCCTGATTCCTGGCGGCAGTCAACAATAGTATTATTTAAGAAAAAGGGTAAGGATGAACTAAACCCTGCATCATATCGGCCCATAGCACTCATAAACACGGATAGTAAAATCTACTCTAGGATATTAGCTTTTCGGCTAGCGCAAATAATTTCTCCTTTAGTTTCCATCCGCCAGCATGGGTTCATCCCTGGCAGAGATACGACTGACCACATTAGGCGGGTTATTGCCCTTCTAGACTGGGCCAAAGTGTCAAACCCCCCCCTCGGAGTGATCCTGTTGGACGCCGAGAAGGCGTTCGACAGGGTCTCCTGGGGGTATTTATGGGCTGTCCTACACTGGAAGGGTATGGCGCCGGAATTTATTCAGGCTTTACAAACTCTGTACATATCTCCAATCGCTAAAATACGTATCTCAGGGAATTAATCATGTTCTTTCTCTATCAGCAGGGGCACCAGACAAGGATGCCCCTGCTCTCCTCTTCTCTTTGCCCTATTCATCGATCCCTTTTGGTCTCTGATAGAAAAATCTCAAAATATCTCTCCAATTACAGCTCACGGTATCGAATACAAGGCATTGGCATATGCCGACGACATAGTAGTATTAACAGATAATGTCGCTGGCTCTTTTCCGGCATTGGAGACTTTAGCAGCTCAATTTGGCTCAATTTCGGGCTACAAGCTAAATATTGCAAAAACACAAATTGTTCAAACATCGGCTATGCCAATTTCTCAGGTTCCGATTAGCTCACAGGCAACATATTTGGGCGTTCAGATCTCGGCTGAAGTCGAACAGATTTCTGATTTGAATTACTCTCCTGTTATCGATCTGCTTCATAAGAAGCTAGAAAGGCTGAATCATCTCCATCTCTTCCTATTTGGGCGTTGCAATGTCCTTAAAATGTTCGTCCTTCCCAAATTTTTATATCTATTTAGATCTATCCCACTATTAATCTCTAACTCTACTTTAATAAGAGCTCAAAGGATCTGTCAAAGGTTTTTATGGGCATACCGTAAGCCAAGGGCCATCAAATGGATTTGCCTCCCGCAGGACCGTGGGGGGTGGTCAGTCCCGAACTTAGTTTATTATTACTGGGCAGCCATGATTCAGCAATTCGCTTTTCCATTATTAGGGGAGACTGCCGAGACATCGCCCCATTTGGCACCATCAGTATACTCAATTGCATTAGGTGATGCCACAAAAGGAATACTAACACACATCCTTGAGCCAAGTTATTTAAAAAAAAAAAAAACAGATTCAAGGTGGTATGGGCTCTATTTACGATCTGGCAAAAAGTGAGGCGCCATTTTTCCATCCCTAAGCTCAATTATTATATGCCATTAAACGCCTCTGGATTACTTCCAGCAATATTTCAAGAGGGTGTAGTCTCCATCTGGGCCTCTCAGGGTCTGAGGGACATCGGAGACTTTGTGGACTCCGGATCGATGGCCTCTTTTCTGTTTTTAAAACACAAGTTTAAATTACAGTCTAATCATTTCTTTAAATATCTACAAATTAGAAGTTTTCTTGATAAAAAATTTCTTTTGAACCCAATTTTGTTTGACAAAATTTTAATAGTCCAATTAGTCCAAAGGAAAGTAAAAACTGGGACTATATATCACTCTTTTCTGTCTCAACTCCTGATCATAATAGCAAATGGGCGATTACATTTGGAGTACCCTGTATCGACTTAAAATTCCCATTGATGTTAGCTAGGACTGTTCTGGTTTCTGGTACTCTTCGCACCCAAAGTTATATGGCTATGTTCAATCTCTATTATACGCCTGCAAAAATGGTCAGATGGGGGACTGTTACTGGGGGTAAAAGCTCATTCTGTGCAAGATGTAAATTTCGGTCTACAGACTCTCTTCATATGTTTTTTGACTGTCCTGAGCTGTCGCTCTTTATTAATCAAATTGAAACTTTTCTTACACAGATTACTCAGTCTCCTATTAAAATCTCTGCAGAAATGGTAATTACTGGTTATCAATACTCTATGGCCCTTGAGAGATCAAGACATATGCAGGCCTTCTTGTTTATTGCAATGGCAATGGTTAGACTCTGTATTACCTCTCTTTGGATAAATCCTCAGCCGCCCACTTTCTGTCATTGGCAGGCTAGGATGCTGGCCTGGTTTAAATTAGAAACCGCTGTACAAAAGTTTAGAGGAAAGACACGACGTTTAATTGCTTCTAAGAATTGGGCTCCCTTTCAAGAATGGTTGGCAAATTAATAATGTATCTCTGTTGTACAACTTTTTAAAGACATTTGTTTGTATGATTATGGTTTCATTCTTAATTCCTCTCCCACCACCACGGGGGGATTGTCATTCAAAAATTAAAATAAATTTTTTTTTTTAAAAACTTAACTTATCAAACGCACCCCCAACATCAGTTATATCTCGAAATGGGAGCCTGTAGCTTGCATTGGTGGATCTGCTGTTCTGCTCAGCCTCTGAATTTATGCTGGATGACAAGCACGAACCACTGAGACAGACATATTGTGTTCTTCATGAACAATCAAGTCAATTTGCCATGGTAGATGAAGTCTACCTTGCCTTGAAGTCCTCCATTCTTGTCATCACCTTCAGACCTATTCTCCCACAAATAACACAATTACAATCTTTTAACTAAACAAGCAAGGATGGGATGAGATACGGAATTCTCTACCAAGAACCTCAATTTATTTGGATGTGGGCAAGGGATAGCTGGCCCCCCATTCTGAAGAATACAAAGTGGTTAAGCTGAGTCGCCATCGGCTGGAACAACACAACTGGGTCGTAAACGATGAAGTACTCTCTGCAATGTTAGATTTGGGAAGCTGGACAGCCATCTTTTCGCTACAAAAGAAAACACACAATGTCTCTCTTAAGCATTCAGGTTCCTAGAACCCGAGTCTCTGGGAAATTCTCATTGATAAGTTGGTTGAAAGGATTTCTCTGTTTCCCCCAAACTCTTTTCCTACCCAAGGTGATTACCTATGCAAAGCACAACACGTCAAAGGAGATTATAAGATTCTTATTGCTTCAAATGGATCACAGCCGTGGTATCTCAATTGCCAGACAAGGGGCCCCAGTTCTGGGGTATGGCACAGATCTTACCTTCAGAAACTCTGGTTTCAATAAATGTTACTGGAGAGGTTAAAAATCAATACAGTCAGTTTAATCCCTTGGTAGTTAATTGCCCTGAACTGTAACACTCTCAAACAAAAATCGCTGTCAAACTGCTCTTGTTTGTGTACTTGGAGCTTATGTTCTAACTTGTTTTAAAAAAGCCATACTTAACAAAATCACTCTCGTGGATAGCTTGAGGAAGGTCAGCATCACAGAGGATATGTTTGGTTTCCGAGACTCTAATCCTATTTAGCAGGACACCAGGTAACAGCAGCAACTTTGATTTCTTTTCTTTTCACTCTTGAAGGATGAAAGCGAAGGCTGAAACTGCAATTGCGCAATTTACGCTCGACTTTCAGATCAACGCAAAAATCTGTGGTGAGCCTTTATGAATTACATTCATGATAGTGTAGTTCTTCAAATATTTCCCTATTGTGAGATGGTTAAGTAATTCAGGAACTCGCCAATACTTATTTATCCACTTTCCCACCTCAATGTATACCTTTGGACACTTCAGCCTTCTGCTATCTCAGGTTTTACCATATGGTCATATAACACAGCAATAATGTTATGTAGTTCCCTAGACCAGTGGTTCTTAACCTTTTGACTTCTTTGGACTCCCACCTAATCATTATTGGAATCCATTGGCCCCCAAAGAATCATTAGTAGACTCCGGGGCCCCCACTGAGTCTTTTCTGGAAGCCATGGACCCCGATGTAAGCAAATCTTGATGATTTGAACCTCATGGCAATACACAAAACAAGCATTCATCAAACAAATACACAAATGAAGAAATGTTTTATTTAATTCACAATTAATAAAAAACAGAACATTTTAATTTTAATGGGAAGGTGAGGGATTTTCTAAATTCAACGGAGGCCACCCATATACCATACTATATTTTGTTTGCGCATTTGCACCGCTCCCACAAATCAATCTGAAGACACCAATTTGGCTTTTAGCCTCCATTTTCAAATCCCTTCAAATTTACTACCCGTTTTAAAATGTTCAATGTTGCTTCTTAATTTATATACACTTTATTAACCAGTTCATATTTTTTAAATTCTTAGCAGTGGCTAACCACGAGTAGGTATTGCGGTCCCCCAGGGGGCCATGGACCACAGGTTAAGAGCCACTGCCGTAGACAACACACCTACCGAGTCATTATCTTTGGGCGGCACTAGTAATATGGAAACTTCAAATTCATCCTAAGTATACAGAAAGTCTTATTGCCTACCTACAGCACATCACCCGCAAAATTACCTTTGGGATAGCCCAATCCTTCCTGTTTGGCGTCTGGGTTTTGGCAACACATTTGGTCCAGGCACTGAGGTCTCCAGTGCAGTGATAAGCATCGCTCTTGAAGACAAGCTGCCCTTTGCATTCCTCACATGGGCGCAATGCTCCAAATGCCATTCCATCAGCCACTCGATCTAGAATCTAAGGAAGAAAAAATAAAATCACAAGAAATCTATACCATCACAGTTACTAAAATTCATACAATAAGGGATTCAAGGAAAATAATGTAAACATACAACTAGGAACTTACCACTGCCCTAATGGTTTATTTGATTTGTAAGCACTATCATGAAAACAAATGCTTGTGAGACTTCTGTGCTGTCAGAGGTATAAAGGAAGAAGGCAAATGAAGAAGTTGCCCTCTAAACACGTACAGGTCTAAAGAAAATGCAGAGGAAGGAGCACATTCCAGTTCTAGATGGGAAGGGGCGCCGTTATAACAGCATTTCACAAACACTCGTTATTTTCAGCAACTAGATACCGAATGAAGGTAAGAGTGCGGAATACAAATGCTGCACGAGGACAGCTTACAAAGTGATTAACAGTAAGAAGGGTGTATGCTTCTTCAGTAAACATTTCTCAATGGGCGTAAACAAAGCCAATTAAGAGAAATGGTTTAGTCTTCAAAAATCTGGAAAAATTAACAAGATCATATGGAAGTAGGTGGTTGGCCTGTATATAGAATCCAAAACCAAGTAAATCACCTCAGAGATGCAACTTAACTTACATTGGACTCGCCAGACGGTATTTCCTGCTTGTTCGCAATTAGCAACTCCTTCAAATCATTGGTTGAGCAGGCTTTCTTTAGCTCATCCTTTATTTTCCAAAACATATCTGTCTGCTCCTGTAAGGCAAGAAAAGAATGAGGAACAACTCTTCTCTGAATAACCTGAAGGCATTCATTATTGAGACTTTATTTCAAGTTTATGGAAACTGAACATGAATGAGGAATTGAATATGGGATACACGCATGTCTACGACCATCAGATCACACATTAATGCAAGCCTTGGCGCAGGTTTCCATCTCTCGTGTGTCCCATCGGAAAGCAGTAATCAATGCAATTTAAATTTCACTTCACGGCTATGGAAACTAGATAAAACTAGAGATTAATGTTGCAGTCCTACCTACTTATGGTGATCATGTGACAAGTTAACAACAGCTTCAGTGTAGATTTCCAGCACTTCTTAGAATAAGATAGAAAACCATCTTGTTGAAAACACACCTGCTCTTGAAGGGATTTCATAAGAATTCCTAACCTATATCAGTAGATTCCAGAATGCACATTTTTAGCCTTGACAATAGCATGATGGCACCTTCAAAAAACATATCTGCCAATCTAAGAGAATCATCAATCTGGCAGGCTTGTTGCTAGAGAAGGTGGCGATGTCAGAACACCTGTACAACTGATGAGTTTAGACGTAATCATTAGTAGCAGTTCAAGACTCGCCATGAAGGTGAAACTCAATGTGCATGGACTACTGGTACATCTCCAGATAATAATTAAATTAGGATAACAGCTCACCTCGGTGAAACCTAACCTGCTAAACTAGATGCAAACCAGGCTGCTGCTCACATTGCTGATATAATTCCTGTTCACCCTGGCAAAAAACACACACTATAAGACTTACTCATCTACCTACCTATCCTTCAGACCGTGGCTGAATCACTCTCAGTCTTTTCAGGTGTTGCACCTGGCGACAATCAAGTTGGGAATGCCATTTATAACTAAGGCTCCCTGTTTTCACTGATTTTTATAGGAACACACAGAGAGAAAACCATTTATTTTCTTGTTTGTATTTATTTTTAAATGTGGATAAAAACGGAAATTCGGTGCTTTTTCAGTGATTCTAAATACACTTTGCCATGATTGCCAGGCCATTAACTGTGCGGATTGATAGGTGAGGAGGTTAAAAAAAGGAATTTTAGTAAAAAGGCTTAAACAGCAATAGATACGCACAAGGCTGAAACTGAAATGTGCATATTTTCACATAAATGCATTGATTTATCTTCTGCGGGTGTTCATATCACTGAAACCTGGAAGGCAATCAAGCATGACTGCATATTTATTGGTTAATTAGATGTGTAAATATACCAGTTTCAGCTTTATTTATTTCACTAAACCCATAATAAATATGGATAAATACAGATAAAGTTGAAAAAAAAAATAAGGTTAAATACAGACAGAAATGTCCCAAAACAAAAATACCATAAAACCGGGAGCCCTTTTTTATAACGCACAATTTGCATACAAAAAATAGAAGTCCTTAAGGGTTACTGACATTGTACATAGTCAATAGCTGTAGGAAGCTGGCTCTGTATATACTACACCAAAATGAGGTATAGTGTGCACAGAGTCCAGTGGAACTACTGAAATTTGAAATACTGTACATATACTTTGTAAATACTTTGGTTATTTTAGTTATTATTAGTTATTTTACCTTGCAGAATACTTTTCTTTCACAGTGTAGTACACCTGGATACTGCACTGGTATATTTCCTGAAAAGGGTAAGTAAATGCGATTTTGTTATTCGAACACAATCGTATCGTCCAGTGGAACCCCAAAGGTAGGCAGAGGTAAAAGTAGATAGCACCTTACTCTTTATTTGTGGTAGAGTGAGCGAGCAGTAAGGCTTTATCAGAGGGTAGTGTTCAGCATTTGTTGTACACACTCAATCAGCAAATATTGTCACACACTCAAAGACTGAACTCAGACCAATTTGATTTGTATAAATATATTATTTAGTTGTATTTATTTTCTAGGACCAAGCAAGCCTGGTACATGTAAGTGTAAATGGTACTTTTCAAGGCAAGTTGAACAACACAAGCAAGCTGAATGAAAATCACTTACTTACAGGTTTGTAAACACTATAAATACAGTTAAAATTACTGTTAGATTACTTTGCAGATGAATTTTTCTGCACAGTGTGATATGCTTAGATATCACACTGGAACATTTCCTAGAGAAAAGGTAAGCAAAGCAGTTTTTAGTTATTTGCAGTTTAAGTTCTCATACAAAACCAACTCCACAATTAGAACAATTTTTAGGAAAAAGCAGTCAATGCAATCCTGTGGAAGGAAATTGAGTTATTGGTGTACCCTTACCACTGGTATAGTGCATTCCGCTAGAGGGGTGGCTGACCTACACCAGGGCAGTGAGTTGTATGCATGGTACACAGGGATGTGTGCCATGTCGACTTTTCACTTTCTTCTGCACCAAAACCTGCAGCCTGCAAAGGCTTTGTGTGTGTATGTAAAGGTACAGGGCCTCTAAGGGTGGCACAATAAGTGCTGCAGCCCTTAGAGGCCTTGCCTGGCAACAGTGCCCTTTGTACCTATGGCCAAAGAGTGCCAATTGGGTTTAGTTTTCAATGCAGTTTAGGGAAAGAACATAGGCCCTGGGTACCTGTTTGACTGAGTGTGCCCTGGGTTCCTGCCAAAGTATATCAGCAGTTTAGCAAAAAGCGGGGGACACCAAGCAAACAAGCATTTACAATGCAATGGTCTCGGCATTGTTAAAGTTAGAGCTATTGCATTGCTCATGACATTTTTGTTTTTGTTTTTAAAACATTTAAAGAAACGGCATTGTTATTAACAATGTCAAGAGCTTAATCTCTCTCAAATGCAAGACCTATTGCATTTGCACCCACACACAGAGCCACACACACAAAGCCACCTACACAGAGCTATTCACATAGAGCAACCCACACACAAATAGGGCCACCCACACAGAGCCACCTACACACAGTTACCCACACACAGACAGAGCCACCCACGCATAGAGCCACCTACAAAAAAAGCCACCCACAGAGCCACACACACAGAGGCACACACACACACACACACAGACACACATAGAGCCTCCCACACGCACACAGAGCCACCCACACTTACACAGAGCCACCCACACTTACACAGAGCCACACACACAAAGCCACACACACAGAGCCACAAACACAGAGCCACACATACATACACAGAGCCACATACACAGCCGCATACACACACACACACACACACACACACACACACACACACACACAGCCGCACACACACATACAGAACCAGACACAACTCAGGCATAGCCCTGTCAGGAGAGCCAGCCGTGTACGGCCATCGCCCACCTGGGGCTACCCGGGTCTAACTGCAGCAGACAGGGAAGGGTGACCCAGGATATGGGAGGCGCCAGGAGTGAACCACCAAGGGGTGTGTGACACAAACAGGTGCAAGAGCATCCTGCACGCAATCTCCCAAACAAGCAGGTGTACACACATTACACAACACTGCTAGGGGAGATCTGGCGTGTTTTATACACACGTGTGAAGGTCTACAGGCATCTATAGGCGGTACACGGGCAGCCATCGAGGCAATGCAATCCCCGGTAAAATACAAACTTGGTGCAACTGATATAGTTCTATCACTCATGGTAAAGGGCGCAAGGCAGTGATGTGTACTAGAGGCTGGCATGACGGCTGTACAATGCATAGAAATGAACCCACACATTATACATGCGGTGCACACCCCCATCCCACACGCTTAGATGGGTGCCAGAGATCTGGAAGGGAACGGGGAATGGAAGCCCCGGATACCCTCAGATAGCTGCACCTCGTACGCGGACAGGTACACAGGTAGAGGGAGCCTGACGCAACGTACACAGACACATCTCACATGCAGACAACGAGGGCGCGATAGACTAGCACGGGCACACCGAGCAGTGCGCGTGCAGAGACCCGTGAACCAGCAGCGGGGATCCAGACACGGGCGGATGCAGCACGTGAGGAGAATGTACACGGACGCGTGACATGCACAGTGCAGGGATCTGTATAGAAGAGGGCAGTGCGGTACTGGCACACATACATACTGGATGTCCAGAGACTTGACAGGTAGAGACATCAGATGCACAGCCAGATGGACGGCAGGGGCACCGTGCTGGCCACACATATTACATGCACAGAGACTCTGGTGGGAGGCAAGACTGCACAAACGTACATACTACATCCCAACACATCTATCACACGGGCAGCTCCACGGATAAAGCGGCTATGCAGACGTGTCGGAAGCCTGCAAGTCAGTATCTGCAACTCGGAGGCAAAGCCACTCCTAACTGGTCCAGGCACCCCACCGCATCGAGTACCAGGATAAACCCTTAGGTGGCAGCGGAGCGCGTGTCGTAGTAGAAGCCGAAGGGATACTCCTAACACATCAAAACCACATACCAACGAGTTCCCTGTTAGCGCCGCGAAGGGGCCCCAAAACAATGTTGAGGTACGTGAAGGAGTGCACGCTATCTAGGAAACTTGCGTGTCTTGTTTGCAGATGGTGGGCGTCCGCACTCACTGTGGATCTGTGACATGTTCATCACCCCACTTTGACCCACAGCAAGAGAGAGAGGCAGAAAAGGGAAAGACGGGGAAGCAGTGACACAAGAAGATAGAAGGGGTCAAAAATAACCCACAATAGTCAAATAGGAGGGCATAGTGTGAGGTCATACAAGGTGGAATCAACACTAGGCAGCGGCCTGTTGATCGGCAACGCCAGCATTGGGCACGGCCGGCGGGGGCTTCACGAAACCCTTCTGGACCCTGCAATCCTTCATTTATACACACGAAGAACTGTCTTTAGGCACTTTCGAACTTAGTCCGTTTTTATACACAGCGCATGAAGCCCGCTGCATGTTAACTATCAGGACTCGCCGGAAGGGTACTCCCGCGCCCACTCCCCCCCCCCCAAAATCACAGAAGAATTCCGAGATCAATTCAGTCTCACTTCAACGAAGGCACAGTTCCACACATAACCACCCCGAAGCATCTGAGTAACTTCAATGGAGTCTCATCCATACTATACCACTCTGAAACATGCAAGAGACGGCAATGGAGGCTCACTCCATACTACAGTATCACCCATCATCACTCTGCATGCCGCCGTCTCACCCGTAACCCCGAACGATTCAAGGGGGTTCAATCGAGTCTCGCCCCTAACTACTCGCCCTAGTACACTCGGGTTCGCATGCTTGGACTACCGCTCCGGCTGTCCCTGCGGCGGTGGCCAGGCACAGCAGCAGCGGCGCCCGGGTGGCCCAGCCCCGCTCTCCACGCCGGACGCCTGCCGCCCAGCCCGCTGTAGCTCATGGCTGCTGCGTCCTCCTCGCCTGGTCAGCAGCGACCCTGCAATCCCAGCGCCTCCCGCTCCGAGGCTCAGTGCATGCTTCGCCCTCCGCTCAGCCCGGGCGCGCAGCTCGGCTCCAGCAACTGCAACGTCGCCGCGCACACAGTGGGCTTGGCTCGATCAACTGTGAGCCCGTCCTGTGACCGAGGGAGCCGCCGTGAGAACAGAACCAAAAGCACTCCCCGCCAACAAAAGGACACTAATAGCGTTCTCCAAAGCCACCTATGATTGTGCATATTTATATAGCGCGAACTCGACCCGAAGGATCAACAAGCGCAGCCTTCGGTAGACGAGACCTAATAAACACGAGAACGTCCCTGTAAAAAAAAAAATATATATACAAACACGCCCACCAGAGTAAAAGGGACGGGCTTCAAAAAGAGAAAGAAGCGAAAAAACACGCCCCCGAATCCGAAAAAGACGGGGCTTGTTTCGACAGACAAAGCTTTTCTCCAATGGCTGACCAGCATTTAAGAGGCCAGCCAATGGAGAAGAGGGGCGGGTTAAAGCCCCACTACTGAAAAACGTTAAATCTCGCAAACAAGACTGCGCAAGCGCAGCCTTCGCTAGCTGAGACCTAAAAAGGGCCCTTTCTTATAACTGCATACTGCTGTGAAGGAGGCTGTATAGTGGAATGAGAAATAAACTCCTTGACTACTTTGACAAGTTCCAAAACTTATCAACTAGAACTTGGTGTATATCCAGTTTAAGGCAGTGCTTTGTATGTATTGTTTATCTGATCAAACTCCTTTATTAGGACTAACAACCCACTGTTTGAAAAACGGTAGGCAAACCATTTTTTTAGACCATGATTTAGGGATTGCTAAAAAAGTATATGCCAATACTTCTATGCACTCATCGTTTCGGATGCTGACAAATTACACAAAATAGGTACCCCAAAAATGAACACAACTGAAACATATACCTAACATAAAAGAAAACCTTCTCTTAATCCTGTTCATTTTACACTTCTATCCACTTGACTTGATATCATGAACTCAAATCGTAATTGGTTCATTTCAAAACAGGCATTATTTAATATACAATATTTACATGTTACCTCCCTTCATACAGAGAAACTCAACAGCCTGAATGCTTTATTTCAGTGACTGAAATAAAAAACAGTTGTCAACGACAACAAGTGGACAACACGAATCGCAAACTATTTGGTTACAAAGAAAGAACATATAAATGGGTTTCAACACCTAATTTCAATAAAGCCCGTGTTAAAATAAGAGGCTGCTGCTCTCAGGCTGTCGATCACTAGAAGTGGAGGAACAAGCCAAAAATAATGAGACAAACCTTTATCAGCTTCTGATGTTTGCTTTCTTTCTCCTTTTCCTTCTTCTGCTTCTTGGAGGGCACCTGCCCATCAATTTCATCTCCCTTTCTTTTTCTAAATGTAAAAGTAAACACACAATATATTTAAAATAAAGGCTTGAAGCAAAACAATTAAATAATTAACTAGTAAGTAGAAAATTAAGCAGGAAGTACTGGTAATATTTTTCAGCAAATGTCTGAAAGAGAGCAAATACTTTTTGACACCGACAACGTACTAGGCTGTGAGAAGTTGGCCGGGCATATGCTGTCTCCTAGTTATAGGGACACCTTGCACCAGTCCAATTCGACTCTTATTGATGATAGGCTTAAGACAACCTTTAAAGAAAGCTATCCTAGTGGTAGCTGTGGAGAGCAGCCTTCAGGCTAAGTCTTGAAGGAGTGTTAAGCGTATTGTTTTACCATAACCTCTTGAATAACCAAATGAAAGAGTAGCCCACACAGGTATATATATATACAATATATGTATTTATTCTAGACAGAATCCCACAGTCACTTTATGAAGCTGTGGCAAAGTTACAATATCAAACAAGCATTGATAGACACAATAAATAGCACTATTAACATTGGGCCCCAGGGGGGGACCAAACCATATACTAAAAAAGTGGTATAAGAACCAGGACAATTCTACAGGCAATGCCTAGGGCATTCAGGATCGCTGGCCCCTTAAGAATCCACCCCAGGTTATGAGGAAGGGGACCCACGGGAGGCGCGTGCAGTGTAAGTAGCTGCTATCGGGATCTACATTACAGCCTATGGAGAATGTCGCGGTTGGAAATAAACAGTTTAAAAATACTTTTAGCAGGAGTACAAAGTTAAAACTTCAGACTTAAGCTTTTGAAGAGCCCACTACCACGAGAGTACAGAGGTACCACTGTTACCTGCCCCAGGGAAGCCGGGTGCATAGGTCGTTTCTGCTGTCGGGTCGCGGGCTGATTTTCAATGGGAAAATAGTCAAAAGTTCTGCTAGCCAAAAGCGTTGATGATGCCGTGAAGATCAAAGATGTGAAGATTGTAGAGAAGAACCTGAAAGCAGAGGGGACAGAGTCTGGGTCACGGCAAAGTGACCAGGAGGCTCAAAGCAAAGAGCCCTTCGATGTCGGGTGCTTCAGGTGGAAAGTGGTGTAGCTTGGATCTGCAGCCACGGGCTGCGGGAGGCTTCAAGGAAGGCCAGCTTCGGGAGGGCGACTGTCCCACGTCGGATGAGGGTCGCTGCGGTGTTAGTGTCCGGATTGGATCCACTAAGCCTTGGCAACCGCAACCCACGAAGAATAAACAAATCTGCTACAGTGCAGACCCACGAGGTCTGGGAGAGGTCTCCTTCGAGGAGACTGTAGAGCAGGCCTGGAGCAACCAGGGGAACTCTTGATTGTAAAGATAGACCTCCGCTAGGGCCCACAAGTCGAGAGACAAGGAACCGCGGGAGGCGGCAATTTGGAGTGCGTAAAAGGGCACCCACGGGCCACCGGAGGGGGCTAGGGCGCTGATCTTTGGCACAATTGCTGTAGAGTGGTTGGCTCGTAAACGGGCCAAAGCACAACTTCCCCACTGGTCAAGGTCGTGGGCAATGCAAGAGGTGGCCAGTGTCCTCGGGTATTGGGGATCTCGGCACCCACGCGGTCCACGGTGCCCAAACTCGTTGAGCACACTCACTGGCCTCTGGGATGCGCTGGAAACCCACCTCAAGGTTTCTGGAAGTCGTCGAAGTTCGTGAGAGCAGCGAAGTTCCAACCGGGTCACTTGCAGTGTTTCAGGTGCCTGCCAAGCAGGGGGATAACTCCTTTATCCCAAGGGAGATTTCTTCCGTCAGCTGGGCAGCAGCAAGTCGAAGGTCAAGACTGTAAAGTTCAAGATTAATCTGAGGCTCTGGGGCCACGTTATTCACCTTTATCCCCAAGATTAGGGGAGTGTCCAGAGTAGCGTCCACCAATGGTAGGTGAGGCGGGAAAGGGTGGCTACACCCTCTCCCCTTTGTGTGTTTCCTGCCTGGGCGAGGGGCAGGATGCCCCGGAACCGGTTCCAAGCGGTGTATGCAGAATGAGGCTTCTGCAGCTGCCTACGTGCAACTCTGAAAGGACTTTTGGTGCACCCACCCTGTTCCAATCCACATTATCCTGTCTGGGGAGATGCTAGCACCTCCCTGCCACGGGAGCCCTATTGTCCAGCTGGCGAGGCTGGGGTTTTCCCCAGCAACAGCCAGCCAGGGTCGTGTAGGTGGCGGGTAGTAGCCATTTTGTACTGCTTGTGCACTTTTAAATTGGTGTCTAAATTCCGCCGCTTTTCCCATATTGCCCCTCTAGCAGGGGGGAATAGTACCCTCATGCCCATGGCTGGACTGGGGGTATGATTCCTACATGTTTGACACCAAACACGATATGGTTCTGTGTAGCCATTCTCAAGTTATCACGCTATTGCGATAGACTTATAATGCGGTTAAGAGTATATGGTATGGCTACACTACAAACAACCCAGCAATGATTTTACGACGGTTGCAGAGAGGCCCTACTCATGTAGGGGTCCCCCCTCACACATACCTCAGCACCCTGCCTTGTAGGATTACCAAGGCCTGCTATAGGGGTGACCTATGAGAGTATATGTGTTGCAATGGGGTGGGATATAGGGTACCTATATCCCTGTAAGGGGTGCTAGCACCACCTTACCCAGACTACAGTAGTGGTCTGGTGGTGTCAGTCTGTATGGCTGTCCCAGGGTGGCACAATAAGTGCTGCAGCCCTGGTAGGCCTACTGAGGGACCCATGCCCTGGGTACCATCTACAAGGGACTGTCAGGGCATACTCAGCATCCAATTGGTTTGTACCTAAGGTACTCACATCGTTTAACAGAGGAAGCAGATAGGCTGGGGTCCTGGATAGCAGGGCCACAGCCTGGCTAGTCATAAAACAGCAAAAACATCAGCAAAAAGTTGGGGGCAACTATGCAGTCGATGCCACTCTCCTACATAGGCAAATAAAATTCTCCCAACAATAAAAGGTGCAGCAACTACTTCGTGACAATTGACTTTATATAGGTCCCCGTGTACTGTGTGTATAATAAACTTTTGTGATTATGAGGATGCAGATATGGAAAGTTAGTCCTCTTGAGATGAAGTAGGGAGCAGTTCCTGGTAGCTCTGGACACCGGGCATGTTAATCCTAATCAAATAATAAAACAAGCATTTGCAATGCAATCAGTCTCGCCTTTGGGACCTTAAATGTATTTAGCTATGCAGCACATTAGCCTGGGTGCTGAAACATCTACTGTTCTTTAACATGGAGGGAAAGTAAGCACCAAACTGCGCGACACGCAAGGTATGGGAACACATAGAGAAATATTGTCTTTCAACGGGAAATGGTGTAGTCAAAAGCTCTGTTTTTATTATAAAATCAGGGCCTTCGGTGGTCCTATCACTGAAAATACAAGTTTTTTTACAAAAATGTTATTGTCTACGGGTGCTCGTGGAAGACAATTTCTATGGACTGGAATCTAGAGAATGCTAAAGTGATTTTGGTATTTTACTGACCTCCGCTGGTTGTTTTCTATCAAGAAATGTAAATATAGACGCAGTTGCCAGAATTTATTTTTTAAAAAGGTACCTCAGCAGAAAGCAATTCTGGAATTTGACTGAACTCTCCTGGTCGTTTTATATCAAGACAGTTAAATAGAGGAAGTTGAACAGAAAAAAAAGTCCCTAAGCGGTAGCAGACAAGTCCTAGGGAGGATCTCCAGATCCCACAATGAACATACACATAAGTATATACTAAAGTATATAGAAGAGGCCTTGAATGCTCGACCTAAAAAATGTATAGAGAGCGCGGCTACTCAGTGTCGTGACACTGAACAGACCAAATGACCCATAAACCAAAGAGCCCATTCGTATGCCGAGAGAAAAAGCAAAGGTTTCGTTTAAAGAAGAGTTCGTCTTTCAGAGCATGTATACAAAGAGGATGAGCACTCCAAGCAGTAAGAGCAATATAAGAAAAGGAAGTGCCTTCCCATCTTTTATTTTAGGTTGAGCCTAGACAGCGCTTGCACTGTCTCTCTGAGACATGTTGTATATACTTTGTGGGCTTTTCATTGGTTTCTTTGGTATGCTTTAAAAATCCTTCCTTCCAAGTGATTATCTTTCCTATTTCTCTCCTTTTCGTCAGCAGCTCACTCCCACCAGAGCAGTGCCCCAGTACTTATATACTTTCACTTGGCCGCTTTTAACTACTGTAAAAGCGACTACTTTACCTTTTGTCTAATAGCACTTGACACGAGCGCTCAATGTTTTTAGTCGTGTTGACTTCCCTTTCTGTAAGGAGGGCTGAAAATCTTGTTTCCCTCAGCTTCGGGCTGGTTGGCTATATAGTAGGTACAGGCACATAGGGACGCCGCTGTTTATTCACACGCCGCTGTTTGTTCACAGTAGCGCTCTTTAGCTGCTTCCTCTGTTCTCTCCTGCCTGAACATCTGCAAATTGACAGTCGCTATCTCAGAGGGTAAAAAGATCACTGAGCTGCATGACAGCTTAAGGGTCACAGCCTGGGTCACAGCCTGGACATCACAGGAGTAAAAACCATACTCATTTCTCACCTTAAGCAGTTGAGGCACAGTTACAGTCTTTATGCACGTTTTACAAGGGGCGAGGCCACGCGTTTGCCTCGAGTAGCGGGTCCATATTGGTTTATATGAGATTTGCAGGCTACACGTCCAACTCCACGTTGCGTTCTTTGTACGTGAAGTGAGCTGTAGTCCCGATTTCCATTCGGGTCCGGTTGGTACAAGCAGTTTTTTGCATCTCTCACCCTCATGGCCTCCCGGGCATGACCGCATTCCTGTGTTGAGTGCCGGGCCTGGGGACCTATATCTCCCTCCCCCATCCGGCACGTTGGGTGCGTACTTTCTAAACAGAGGTGGTGCCCACAGCCGAATCAGTGGCTGAGATTCCAGTGTCTTAATTGTCACGAGACAGATTGGCGTGGCCATGCCGCTGTGTGCAAATATGTAGAAATTTTGGCGACCTCCTCCTGCGTGATGTACTCAGACTACTTCCTTATTAAATTCCAGAAATAAGCAATCCCATGGCGGGCACATTTTTATTGGCTGCCTTTTGGTGAACTGCAGTAGCGCAGCTGCAGTCAGTGCCCTCGACTATTCTCCCACAAATATTGAGTGATGCAAATTATTGCAGGCCGCCCATTCTTTCATGTTTCCTTCCTCCCAGCGAGGATCTGCAGGACAGACAATTAGCACCTCGTCACTTGAAGGCTTCTCTTGTGTTGCTATCATTTGATCTCTGACCATAGAGTTTGCAAACCGATCTGTTCTGCCCCTTCGACGTTTGGTTTCTCACATTCCCTCTTCTCTTTTGTTATTCTATCTTTTCATCTGCCAAAGGTTGCTGCATTGCTCTCACTGGGACCTTACTGTAGCTTGCTCTTTTCCTTGTCACCCTTCGTATTGATTAGTACCTCCCCATTACCCTAAGTCGCGGCTAGGAGACTGGTGGTACGTACCAGCTTTTGCTTTGATAAGCCATAGAACTGCTCAGTAGGGAACTTTACAACATGCAAGTTATTCGGTACTGGCAGTGTGATTGGGAGGGGATTGCAGGAGGGGCCCTGGGATGCTAAGAACCAGTATCCTGAGCATAAAGAGGCTGCACTTAGACCAACAGATTTAGCTAACAGAGTGTCTCCCATCATGGCGGCCACTACAGCTTAACTAACAGTGCACGTGCACATTAGGTCAACGCGCTAAATAAAAGGTAGTAGAAGATTGCCATAATTAGTGTGCAATGGGCCTTTCACATCCCTGGGCCTGTGTCACGGCACCAGACATACAAATGTAGGGTAACCATAGTCCCGTTTTCTGAATTATTGTCCCACTTTGGTGTTAACTAGTTTCCCACACTTACCTATTGCTGGTCGCCAAATATCCAGATTTTTTGCCAGTCACAGATGACAAAGCAAAGTAGTGCTTAAGAGCAGTAGGTATGATGTCTGGCGTGACCAGGCAGGATACCTTGAATGGCCATGCAGGCTGCCCCCTGCAGTCTTTCAGACCAAATAATGCAAACAACTTGATGTGTGAAATGTGCCTAAGTGGACAACAGTGAACCATTGGGGAGAGTTTGAGAGAGGCACCACCTGTAGTCCAAGGCCATGAACTAACTTGATTAATAGCCAGCCAGTGGTTGTATATAATAGATGAAGACCACGGTGCTAAGCGAAGACTTTGACAAATGTTACAGCATGCAAAACGAAAAATCCAGCTTCATAACTTTAGCAATAATTAGAGCTATTTTTTCCAAAACTGGAATGTCCATGTTCATTATTTCACATCTCTTTAATGCAATTGTAATGCGAGGCAGAGACAGAACATGATACTAAGCCTATTGAGACGTTCTTGCATACGGGTAACTTAGAGGACAGAGGCAGGGAGAGGACAAGTACGGTTAATGCAATGCCAGACAGTATTGTAAAGTTTGTAAAGTGCTAGACCAGGAACTGCGTGCTGTACGGCTTGCTGTAAGGGCCTGAGCTTTTCCACTTCAGCAACTTTTGATGAATAGACTTGTCTTCGCTCTGGAATACTCTGTGGTGAGTTAAAAGGTGTATTACTTGTTAGTTTGATGTGTGCGACCTATGAAATGCTAGCATGTGCTTCATGGGATTGTTTACAGCAGCTAAGCACTCTGCCCCAGTCCCGCGAGCTTTTCGGAGGCTTCTTACACAAGCACATTTCTCTGTCCTCAAACAATGGGGAGACAATGGTTACTTAGATTCCATGCAGCATCTAGGTGTTCTTTTTTGTTATTTCTATTAACAAAGCGTACGAAGTGACTAGGGAATGTTATACAATTTTGTTTTGCCCTTCTGAGAATTTTTTGTTTCATATTTCCATTGGCTGTTTTATACTAGTGATAAATGAGTCTTCTTTCTGTTTATTAATTTCTAAACTCTGAGTCCGTTCCCACAAGTCTCCTCGGATGAGCATTCTTCACTGTAGTGTTTCTCACTTTGAAGCGCCTCTGCTGCCTGAGCGGTCTCAGTGAGCTTCAAGAGCTGTGATAACAAGGAAATGTCCAGGTACAGTAGCATAAAGTGATCAAATTATCCAACCTGCGCCGTTTATCCTTTTCTCCCTCTACCCTCCTTTGTGCGATAGCCCAGCAGCTTCACACTGCTACTGGACTGCTCACTTCCTCACTTGACATGTCATTACTCCCTGCCCTCTCCTCCTTTACCATTTTCTTTAATTCAGCGAGGGCCCAGCATTACTACCAGGCCACTCTTTATACTGTATCATACAAACGCTTTTAAATAAAATATTTTTGTTCTTAAGTACCAATCAGCCATCTTGGAAATTTAAATAAAGGTTTTGAAATAATATGCCAAAATGGCAGCCATTGCATGACAATGTAGGTGCACACATCACCAGCCATATATAGATTTGATTACTCAGAAACTATCTGGAGGTTAAATTGTTGACTGTGGAACCAATAGACTTGGGTTTTAATCTCGATAATCTTCATTAATCTGAATCCTAACGTAATAGTCTGAAGAAGATGCAGAATAATGAGAATTGCGCCACTCGCCTGAGTACCTTGTGGCATACCTGGATGTTTAGTGTGACATACAACACCACATAATTCCACATCACACAATTCACCGCCACCCAAAAAATTACTCTCCACATTATATCACTCAATGCAAAATGGTTCAACTCAACATAATTACACTCTACTCAACATCGCAGGAATACACCCCACATAAAACCACTATATGCCATATAGCAACAATCCACATAAATACACTCCGCACCATGCCACATAATTCCAAACAGCATAATTTCACTAAACGCCACCCATTTTCATTCCACACCACATCATTCAACAAACCACATAATTCAACTGAACACAATTAAACACACCACATACATGTAATCCACACCACAGAATTCCACATCATGCTACAATATTAAACAGCACACTACCCAAACTCCACTACATACCACAACACAAAATACCAATCCACACAATTACACTCGGTGTCACAATCCCACTCCACATAATTCCAGTATACCAATACCACATAATTACTATGTACATATTCCGCTGCACACCATGCCACATAATTTCACTACACAAATGCACTCCACACCACACAATTCCACAACTAACAATTCCAATCCAAACCACATAATTTCACTACACACCACACACATCCACTCCACAACATATGGGTAAAAGACATTGGCACTTACAACGCCCATAGCTCTAACTCTGGCAAAAGCGAGACCTACTGACTTCGCCAATGCTCGTTAAAATTAGGCACCACTGCCAGAAGGGCATCAGAGGAAAAAAGTTCTCCTCGGATGGTATGGAGTCACCTTGTTTGTGAGATAAGCCGGGCCTGACTGGTGGAAGGCTCTATGAGCCAGAAGACCTTTGAAATCTATTATCTTTTTTTAAATTATAAATCAATACAGCTCCTTAAGATGATGATGTATAAAAGCCCCTCTAGGGATCTTCAGAAGAAGCTGAACGTGATGGGAGCATGAAGGACTAATTTCGGAGTCTCTAATGACAATAAGTACAGAAACTTTATTGTAGCTGTCCAAAGTTCGAAACACAAGCCCGCCACCTGGTTTGAAAACCAACAAAATTGTCAAACTTCATCCCCAGATTGCGCATTGTGGAGGCCAAAGCTGGAGGGGCTGGGACGAGATTGAGCCAGCATTCACTCTCCCATGTTGGGAGAGGCATCCAAATAGGAGAATCTCAGTTATATTGGCATTGCACTGAAGGTTATTGAGCCACACCCACTGGAAAACAGCTACTGGAGATAACTTAAATCAGCTAAAAGTATCAGGCGTGCTCCTGTCCAAAGTAAGCAGCTATGGGGGGGGTCATGCAAATATTAAAGAGTGTTGGGCTAACGGCAATGCCCTGCGGGACACTCAGTCTCAAAGGTTTGGCATCTGAGGCAGACTGAGCCATCCAAACCAATTGGCAATGGCCAGTCAAAATGTAACGGAACCAGGCTAACGCTGGTCCACCCACCCCAATGTCTTCCAAACGGTGCAAAGGTTGGAATAAGACACTGTATCAAAAGCTGCTGATAGATCGAGAAGGATCAATGCAACCTGCTTCCTCGGATCTGCGGCCAACTTGCTTAATCCGTGACCTCAACTTGGGTAGTCTAAGTACTAAAATGAAGACGAAAACTAGGTTGTGATGGGTGAAGCAACCAGCCAGCCTCCAAATAGCTGGTTATTTGGCGATTAATGGGCCTCTAAAGAATCTTAGATAAGGCAGGCAGGAGGGAGATAAGCTTAAAATTAGAAAGAATAGATTAATAAGTGGAAGTTTCATAAGTAGTATTAGCTTAGGTTGTTTCCAGCAGCTCTGCATCATGGCCTACCGAACAGAGCAATTTAGTAATGTATTTAGAATGGGATTGATGACAACGGACACAACTGAGGTGGAAAGGGGTCCTCACGTGAGCCAGATTTACATCCTGCCAGAGCCTGTTTAGTCTCCTCTAGTATAAAGTGGATGAAATCTGATAAAGAACAGGACGCTGTTTTAGGAGGGTCAATGCTAGTATCACTGGTGCCACAGCTTCCAAAAGTATTATAAGGTGAAGTGCTGTTAAGACTTTTGACAATGTCCTGCATTTTAATATTAAAAAAATACAATAATTGCTCACACATATTTTAGAAGGCCTCTAACTGCTGTGAGAAGACTACCATCGCCTCCCACTGGAGGTGGAACAAAATCTCAGAGACCAGCTGCATGGATGCCCTGAACACCTCAAACTACCACCACCAACCTCAAGCAGGGAGTGAAGAACTTAAATGCCTGGATCACCAATTGCGCCGATAGCACGAGCCCCATCAAAGGGAACATCAAAAGAAAATGTATATACACACATACTGTACATGACCACTGGGGCTGAAAAACATTTTACATTTTCACTACAAGTTCCAGCATGCACTTATCCCACGAGGGAAACTACAAAAGGGTCATAAAAACTGCAATATTGGCTAATTGAACTGTGTGACGAAATTACCGTAACCTGTGAACAAGGTCTGATTAGACCGAACCGCGTCAGGGTTGTCACAACCAGGAATAAAAGGATTGCTGGTGCCAGAATGCGAGTGCAGATGGATACATATCTCCATCTATAGATATCTCCATCTATAATTTCTATGCCACAAACCTAGTCTAAAGAGGCTTCAACTCTCGTAATGTAGTGTTCTTTAAAGAGCGGAGTGTTTAGTCTCTTTCCTATATTAGGGCACGTTGGGCGAGTCCTGATGGATAGAGGGAAGGTGTTCCAGATCCTAGCTACATAGATGGAAAAGGCCTGATTTTTTTCTTTTTTGATCTCATGGTGTTCTTGCTGTTGGTATGCCAAGAACCACCAGAGATGGTGAACTTGTCTTTAAGATAAGTGGGAGTGCTTTCGTCATGGCTCTGTAAATGAAGCAGCTGGTTTTGGAGATGGTTCGGGCCGGCAAGAAGGGCCAGTGCAGTTCAATTAGGATTGGGGGGATGTGATAATATGTCATACTGCGTCGTGTAGGATACCATCATTCAGATGCAAGAGTACGGGGGCTTGAGCAGCAGTTCCGATTCAATTTCCGTAAGAAACTTTCACTTTCTTTAGAAGTGAGAGAGCTGGTACCACGTTGTCTTTGAATTTTGTTTTTTGGCAATGGTGAGGTTGGTATCGAGGGTGAATCCAAGTGACATGCAATCAGTAAAAGGTGAGGTTCAAAGCTGTCCAGGTTCATGTCATTGAGTCAGGTCTGTACTATTTCTTAATTGTTATCTCGACAAAACAGAAATTCTGCTTTGGTTGGGTTGAGCTTCAGGCAGGTGTCAGACATCCAGGTCTGGATGATGTGCAAGCAGTGATTGGGCATTGGATGACAGAAACAGAGGAGACGATCAAGCAGAGTTGTATATGATAGGGCTATTGGTGGATCTTGAATCGGTCATCAGTGAGTGGAGCACCAAGTGGCTCCAAGTAAAGGTTGAAGATGCCAGGATACAGTATGGAAACAAGGGAGACTACAAAAGTGACAGGGATCATTTGACACACAGGGAATAAGCTGGTGTTCGTTGGAGGACATTGATGAAGAATCACATTTGAGACCTCAGGATGAAAATGATGGTGAGAGGGTTGACTGTCTCAAAAGCAGCTTTGAGGCCCCACAATACCAGGAGGCAGAAATCATCTTCATCTGTGGTCAGGAAGGCAAAATCTTCGATGTGTACTGTAGCGGTCTCCAAGCTGTTGCTAGATCTGACACCAGTCAGGTTGTTGTGCAGGAGATGGTTAGCATCGATATGATCTTGGATTTGAACATACTGCTTTTTAGACTATTTTGCAGATGAACAATAGGTAAGTGATGGGCCGATAGTTGGCCAGGTCGACCAGGTTAGTGTAGGTTTCTTTAGGAAAAGGATGAACTGGACTGTCTTGAGAGCTTTTTGGAAGATGCCTTGAGAGAGTACGGCATTTCCAACTAATCCTTATAACCACCAATGCCCAATAACCATTTGATTAACCACTAAGCTTGGGTTCAAGAGCATGATGCTAGCTGGTATAAACAGCTTTAACGCCTTTTCATGGGTAGTGAGTATAATATAAATGCAATTACAATTATATACAATTAATATTTGCAGGAAAGTAGGATCTGCTTTCATGGTCACCCCTACTTTTTGCTGGTGTCATTATGTTTTACTGACTAGTTTGACTGGGATCCTGCTAATCAGGACCCCAGTCTCTGTGCTTCTTCCCTAAATTGAACATGGTGAGTACTTCGGTACACTCCAGATTGGCTACTGGTGTCCCATTGTAAGTCCCCAGTATATGGTACTAAGGTACCCAGAGCATAGGTACACCAGGGGTCCCCCCCATGGGCTGAAGCAAATATTATGCCACCCAAGAGAGACCACTCAAATTGGGTCTACAGGCCTGCCATTGCAGCCTATTTAAGCTGGTGCTAGCACCACTTACGACAGATATACGTTTTCTTATATCTGGAGTCACTGCACTTAAAACCTATAGGGCAGCCCTGAGGCAGGCCTTTCAATCAATCCTGAAGGCAGGGTGTTCGGTTCTAAGTGTTCGGGTGCCCCTGCATGAGTAGGACACCCCTACAACCTTCGAAGTCCATTCTCCCAGGTTGTAAGTGCGTCTTCCATTAAGATACATTGCGCAATGGCTCTTTCTAAACTGTCTGGAACGAACCCTTTTGTGTTTGGTATCAAACATGTTGGCATCAAATCCCCACACTGTAAATGGTGTGGGAGGTATAATTTCATGCACTGTAAAGCTCCTCCAGGAGGCCATCGGTGCTCGGTGCTCCCGGTAATAGTCTTCTAGACCTGGACAGCAAACTATGGCTGCTGCGGACCAGAGACACGATTCTGCCCTCCTGCTGCTCAGCCAAGTTCGAGCAGGGGAAGGCAGGACAATAGGTTTCCTGTCACAGGGAGGTGGGACCACCTCCCAGACAGGATTTAGAGTATTGGTACAGGGTGGGGGCGGTTTCCAGTGCTACTAGAGTGCTTTGAAGGGCACATTTGGAGCCCTCCTCCAGCACAACTTTAACTTCAACCGGCTGGGCACTCTGGACTTCACTTTAGGAACCGAGACTACAAATGGGAAGATTCCTGGTCTCATCGTCCTGCCAGTCTTCTGCAACATCTGTGCCCGAGCTCCATACAGGTTCGCCACCAGTACTGTGGACTTGCAAGACACCCAATGGAATCTCGCTTGGAGTGAAGGATTCATTCCCCTGCATCTGCAGGCACCGCAACGCAGCTGACCGGTCTGCTGATCCTGGGCTCCCACAAACTCCGAAAGGCTCAGCAAACACAGGTGGTGGTGGTGGTGATTCTGCAACTCCCTCGAGGCCTGCCCTGTCTTCACAGCAAGTTTGAAGTCAGTATCCCTCGTCGGAACCGCTGGAGCAGTATCCCTATGCACCTCGTCAACTTGCCATTGCCAAGGCTCGTTGACTCCTCTCCAACCTCAAGCATCCCCTGCAACCAAGATCTTCCACCTCACCACATCCTCTGCACCGTGGCCCTTCTTCATTGGTGAGCTACTCTAGGTCCTCTAGCGACTCCTGTGCCTCCGGACTGTGGGCCCTCTGGAGGGTCTTCTTTGGCTCCAGTGGGCTCCCCTGCTTGCTCAGGGTCTGCTCTGACTTACCTGCTCGTGGTGTGTCACTTGGACCTTGCTGGTCCTGATACTGCACCTTTTTCGACGACTACGTTGGGTGCCGTTGCCAAGGCTTGTTGGTGCCCCTGCCGCACACTGACCACCAGGCTCCAGACATCCGGCATGGGACAGCTCGCGAATGGCTCCTGGTCTTTCCCAGCTTTGCCTGGTCCGCACAGCTGCAACTTAAAGGGCATCGTCAACTCTCCTGCATCTACCGACATTGGTGGGCATTCGTCTTCGGTGTCTCCTGGTCACTCCTGAGCGGCATAGACTCTGTCCCCTCTGCTTGCAGGTACCTCTCATCTTGAATCCACCTTTGGGTTCCACCGGACTCCTTCGTCTTCTTCTCCAGCAGCATCTTTCCTAAAGTCCTCGATTGTGGTCTATAGCAGTTTCCGACACCACTTCACACCTATGCACCCAGCTTCCCTGGTGTAGGTATCCTGGTTCCTGGGGTATCCACTGGTGGGGTGCCTCGCCAACCTTCCATCTTCCACAGGGTTTCTTCAGGGTCCTCTAGGAAGGGTCCTTCCTTAAAACTGCAACCGCGACTTACCCATTGACTTGTGCTGATCAAGCGGTCGTGTTCATGCGCTGCACACTGCCTTCGTGGTGTTCCTGGGTACTTACCTTGGGTGGTTCCTTGGGTCCCCAGCACTTCTACGTCTTCTGGGTCGACTCTCGACTTGAGTCATAGTTGCATTCCACTATTTTAGAATAGGATTGTTTATTTGTGCTACTTACGTGCTCTATTTCCAAAGTATTTGTGTGAATTGTGTTTATAACTCCGGGTAGGAGATATTGTAATGTGTTAGTGAGTGTTTATAATAAATACATATTTTTATAACTACACTGTGTGGTTCTTTTTCACTTAGCCTATACCATATGATTAAGTATTGGTGAAACAAGCTGGTTTACACTCCTTCAGGATTAAGCCTGAAGGCTGCTCTCCACAGCTACCACATAGAGCTTTCTAAGGTTGTCTAAGACCACTAAAATCACCAAAAGGATTGTCTGAATTAGTGCAGGGTGCTTCACTTAAATAAGTGTGCACCACATACTAAGGCAACCTTTCACAATATTCTATTCACATCTTGCCATCCCAGGTTTCTGTTCAAGAGATACTACACACAATCCAAGAAATATTACCAAATCGGGGCTTTAAAGGGTGAACAAGTCCAAATCCAAAGATTTCCAGGTAAGAGGGTTTTTTAATTTTGTTGGTGGTAAATCAAAATTCGCTGTAGACCAATTTAAATATCTGGAGATAACCACTTCTACTAATGAAATATTTCATGAATGTAAGGCAAAACAAAGAATAAGTTACACAGCGGAAAACACTATCAAATTCCTTCACAGATCAAGATGAAAGTACTACCAAAGGTGCTCTGCGTGCTTACTAATATCTCCTAGAATACTCCCCACCAATTATCGACTAATCCCGAGAGCAAAATGAAGCGAAAATGTTTGGGCAGACATTGCTCTGTGTCCGCTGGAAGTCTATACAGTTAAGTTATAACTTTTGAGGATCTGCAGTTCCACACGCTACATATTTAATAGGTTTTCAGGACAGAGGGTGATGGTTTAAGCTCAATACTGAGACCCTTGTTTAAGTATGTGAAGCGCTGGCATCACATGCCCAAATTGGCCATCAGGAATTTACTGGCTGCGTAATTACTTAGAATTGGCTTGGATCACTGATAAAGATTAAAGAGGTGAAGGTGTTGAGAACTAAATACCAATTTTACATTTTTATTGAGTTTAACAAAATCCACTTTCTACTGATTGTTATGGTTAACCAATATCCTTTTAATGAATACTTTAAAAAAAAATGCGTTGGTCCCTAGGGCCCAAATCTGTACCTCAGTGCCCAAGTTTCTTCGTCTTCAAACTACAAAATATTAGACAGGAGTGAAAAGGCTAGTGGTCAGATTAGAAGTGCCATGGTGAGTAACTTTCACGTTACACATATCCCCAGACTCCCTTTTCCACACTAGGAATCAGTCAAAACATTTTGTTTTTGTGGAGGCAGCACTGCTGGCACACTCAACAACACGAAGTGGTACAGATTTTAACAAGTGCTATCCAAATTGGGTATCCACTTTAGAACTGATGACCCACACTAACACAGGCTTCCCCCTGCGAGGTGGCAACTATCATTATGGAGGTCGACTCAGGAAGGGAGCACATACTGTCAATATAAGTAATTAGTGTCAAAGTGCTTAAAAACTCATGGGTGTCAGGCAAGTGATTTGAAAGGATTATTTTATCATATGCACATCCCTCAATGGATTCCCGTCTGGAGACGGGCCTGTAGCGAGTTCACCTCCTGGCTCGGGAAGGGAGGGGCCAGGCGGCTCCCCTCCCCTTGATTTAAATTCAGGAGGAGGCTTAACGGTTGTGTGATGCATACGATTTAAATAGAAGCAATAATACACTGAAGGATTTAAATCTGGAAAGAGAGGCGGATGCAATGATTAAAACCTTGAATGAAATGGGTTTCGCAACTAATTTGAGCGTTAAGACGGATTTTAAACCAAAATCCAGATGTAAACCAACGCTGCTGTATGATGCAGTCGATGTGTTCCAGGATGTATTCCCAACATTACCATATGATGCAATCGATGTGTTGGTGTAGTCGGTCATGACCAAACTGCCCACATACATTAGAGAATTGACATGGAGGTGCCCTATTTTGGGGTGGGGAAAGGAGTTGTGTTTGCAAGTGTCATTGGATAAACAGGCTAAAAAGATATTGAGGGGGAATGTTTAAGACGCAACCCTGTCGTAAGCTTTTTTCCACTGTTAATGGTTTGGTTGGGAATGAATGCTACTCCGTCTAACTCTGGTCGCTCACCAGGCGGTCAGCAGATATTAGTATCATTGTATTGGGAAATAGTGCTGTTATTGGAGACAACTTTTAATTGGGTTTTCGGCCTGTTCTATCCAAAACGGAAAAAATAATACAATTTGATAATTAAAAAATATATAATTGTGAGAAAGTGCCCACTTTCTGCATGGTATGCCCCCACTTTTTGCTGAATCGCTGATGTTCTTTGACTGAGTGTGCCCTGGGCTTCTGCTAATCAGGTACCCAGGGCCTATGTTCTTTCCCTAAAATTGCATTGAAGCCTAAACTCAATTGGCATCTGTGGCCACATGTCAGTCCCTAGTAAATGGTACCACAGGTACCCAAGTTATTGTGACCAGAGAAGGCCCCCAAAGGCTACAGAACTTATTGTGCCACCCTTAGAGGCCCTGTACCCGGACACTCACACACTGCCTTTGCAGGCTGCGTGTCTTGGTGCAGAACAAAGTGAAGAGTCGACATGGCATACATCACTGTGACCATGCCCACAAACCACTGCCCTGGCATACATCAGTCACCCCTCTAGCTGGGTGCCCTATGCCAGTGGAGAGGGTACAGGTGCAGGAGCCCTGTACCCCTACAGTGCTCAAGTCCATTCCTGGGCACTGCAAGTGTAGTGCTGCCATTAAGAGTATATGGTGCTGGGAGGTTGTCATTACGAACTCCACAACACCATAATGGCTACACTGAAAACTGACTACTCAGCACATTAAACCCACACTGATGCCAGTGTGGGATTTAATGTAAAATGCACAACAGAGGGCATCTTAGAGATGCCCACTGAAACTCCACCAACTCCTAGTGACCTGACTGAGTGGCTGCCACCAACAGGCATGTTTCTGGACCCCTGGGTCGAGAGCCTGCTGCTCTCGGGGACTGAAACAATGCACATCCTGGGACGAGGTGCCAAGCCTCCTCCCCGAACATGGGCAGGGTTTACGAATGGGAAGCTTCAAAGGCATGCCGCCTTTGTAAGCTCCCCAAACCAGTTGCTGCCTTCAGCAACTAGTCCCCACTGGTTCTACCCCCCACTTTGGGCGGGAGAGCCGGCAGGAAAGTGAGGGAAAGAGGTGTGCCCAGCTCTGCCAACTGCACCCCTCAGGTGGGGAGGCGAGGTGATACACAACTCGGAGTCCCCGCCGTCTTGAGGATGGGGGACCTAGCCAACCAGGCACAGCCTCCTGCCCCCCTCCCACTTGAGGGTGGCACAACAGGCAGTGTACCCATCCCAGGGAAGGGACCCATTGTACCTACCTGTAACATCCCTAAATGTAGTATTTAGGGGGCACCATGAACCTTGCTTCCTCAGATCCAGCCTGACAACAAGAAGAAAAGAAGAAAGACCGAACAGCCCCCCCCCCCTCCCCCCAGCACCTTCAGACCCTCACGGTTGAGTAGCGCGCTTAACAACCCCCGATTGATTGAGCTGAGCAGCCAGCTAACAAGAGGAAGACGCCCACTGACTTGGCCCCAGCCCTACAGGCCTGTCTCCCCTCGAACCTGCTCCTGTGAAATCCTGGTGTGTCCTGCAGCCAGCAACCTCAAAAACCCCGGAGGACCTGCCTGCCTTCACTTCCAAAGACTGCTTCTCCTGTGAACACCGGATTTGTTCAACTGCAACCTCTGGCAGCAGCCGGAGACCGCGAATTCAGCCCACTCTGCACCTGCCGAACCCGGCCCGAGCGGAAAACCACCACAAGGAGTTCACCCCGGCGATCCTGACCCGAGATCCGGCGACCCCTGCCCTCAAGCCTTCAGCCGATGCCTGCAATCTAAATCCAGAAGGCCCCCCTAACCACGAGTGGAGCTGGTAAGAAGATCCAACCCCAAAAGGCAGCCCTGCACACTACTCCCCACGGCCTTGTGTGACCAAACAGACTGTGCCTAACCAACCCCTAACTTCCCAACTTACCTCTCGAAGTGGTGGTCGCACCCAGAAGTCCTTCGTCTCCCTGCAGTGCTTTTGCAAACCGGAGGTTCTCCATTGAAAAAAACAGGGCACCCGACCTTGAAACAGCACCCTGCACCCGGCCGCCCCAGTGCCGCTTAGGGTGCACCTTTTGTGCTACTCTGTTTTCCCATTAGCCCTGACCTAAACCCTAGGAGCTTGGCTCCCACAACCCAGTGGCCTGCTTGCCAGCGGCCACCAACTGGAGGCCCCCTATCCCCCACTGGATAACATTGGGCCTCAACACACTGCACCCTGCCGCCCTAGTGCTGCTGAGGGTGTAACAAGAGTGCATCACTGACCCTGGGGGACCCCCGCGTCTAACCCCAGAACCTTAACTCCCACAGTCGATTACTTACCTGTGAATCGATTAACATTAACAATTTTCTTCCAAAAAGTTTAGTGTGGAGTTTTGAAATCTAAAAATATGTTTGCAGGAAATGTCCCAGTGCAGAATCTAGGTATCCAGCAGAGAGTAAGAAAAGTAACGTGAAAAGTAACTTACCTGTAATTTCCTGAAAAAGCCTATTAATTTCAATGTACTGTATTTGCTAAGTGTTGCAACCAACTGCATTCCCTGTAAATCAAACAAAGTACAATTTCTATTGCATTTTCAAACTGTGCTATATTCAGCAACTTATTACTGAAAAGTACGTAATGCTTACCTGTGCCAGGCTTGCTTGGTTCTAAAAATAAACAGTATATTTTGTTTTATACAAAAACAATTTGCCTAGAGTTAAGTTCTTGTGTGTGAATTCATTTGCTGACTGAGTGTGTACATCAGATGCTTAACACTATTCTCTGATACTGACACACTATACCTCATTTTGGTGTAGTATTTATAGAGCCAGTTTCCTACAATACAATACTTGCACTATTGTTTTCAATCTGCCCGTTTCATAATAGCTAGTGATTTTAATATGAAAATGTCACTACATAACGCAGACATATAGCTAGAAGAGCAACTTCAGTTTAACAAGACTCTAAAAGTTGGCCTACAAACTGGTCATTGTATTGGCAGTCTTTCAGGTGCCGACAATCTTTGTGCAACATAATCTAATTATTCTAAACAAACAGCTTCCAAGCAACAGCCCATCAGCCGCCAGATATGGCAGTTTACAGGTCCCAATTAACTAAGTTTGTGTTTCTCTGGATCAGTTTAGGAATATTGATGATTTTGAGGTGATCGATCTAGGCAAAGTGACCCCCTGGCAATGGAAGTAGTCATTAAAGGGAAGCACGGTGGGAGTAATAACAAAACTAATGAATTCTGTTTAATTAACAGTTGTAGACAGAGGGCTTTTATCACTGATGAAACTGAGAATTATTTAAGATCAAAATTGATAAATATTTGACAGACAAGAGTGAGAATGGTACCGAGTGGTATAGCTCATATAGGTCATTGATTGGGTAGAGCATGAGTGCTCCTTAAAGCAAAATACAATCCCAGCATTGGCGGGATGGTGGGGGTGGGGGTGGGGGATATGGGGGGGGAGGGATGGACTACCCCAAATGACACAGGGAGCAACATACTGAGGCAAAGAGTTGAAAAAACACAAAGGATAAAAAATGAGCAAAGAATTCGAACACCAAGACATAAATATCACAATGCTGGCTCAAAAGAGAGACCATTCTATGAGCCTAATTGGAACAATATATTTTAAACTATTTTAAAGAATAACTCCAAACTTTGCTGGCGCACGGTAAACCGCATTCTTGTGATATCCCCATCTAATCTTGAGGCCCAAATGAATAACAATGAGTAGAATTTATCTCGCAGCTATATAGCTCTCATGGAAAAAACGCTTCATATCTTGATGATTAATCATCAAAAAAAAATCAGCCACCTTTATTTCATGGGGTGGAAATAATCTCAGAAATAATATGTAACATGAAATCATTCCCATCCGGTGACCCCTTATAAGTTGCCCTCCATATTATTTAAAGCCAATGCTTTATGGTGGACTGCAATTGTTAGCCCTTTCTGTAAAAGGGTCTCATTAACAGGATCAATCCATGGCTTTCGGAGGGGTACTTTTATAAAGCCTATACCTAGGTAGAACCAAAGGGACAATCTGGCAAATTTCAAATTGATTCCGCCCTTGGCTATATCATGTAAAATATATGCCCAAACTGTTGAAATCTTTGGAATTATGGGCATTTTGGGCGAGAATTATCCCAAAAGGTCAGGGGGGCTTCCAGAAAATGTATTCTGCAATTTACCAGCTTTGCATTATGGGGACTGGCATGTCAACGGCAACAGTTGGCAAACTTTACTGTTTTGTTGCCTTTTGACAGAGACAGGGACACTCTTTGGGATAAATTAAAAAGAAGAAGTATCCCATCAGATTTTTTTCAATTATAAAATACTTTTGCTGATGACTAATTTAGTTTAGCTAGCTCCATCGAATACGTTAAAATAGGTCTTTAACACTGTACAGTGCTGTGCTGCCTGTTGGCTAGGTTTTCACTATAGAAATACCTGTAGAAGCCATCTTTCTTGTACGATACCAAATGCTGTAAGCTTTTAGGCCCTGCTAAGTTGAAATGAAAAGCAGTGCACAAAATGCTTGTACTTTTCCATTCGCTTCAGAGACACAGCTTTTGTAACACAAGGTTTGATCAAGAATAATACGTCACAGGGAAGATGCTCACGTAGACACAGACATTTCAGCATAGCACATTTTGCAATGTCTGGTCCTTTCTATTATGATGCAATAATTAATTGGGAAGGTACCAACGTTGATAGATTACATTACAATGGAAAGTCCCCATAGCTGCCCACTTGGGACACGTGGTTAGCAACAGTATATTTCGGACCTTAAAAGGTATAGCACAAACTAGGCCTTTGCTAATTGGTCAAATGGATAGGGCTTAATTTGTGCTATGTAGGTGATGATGCCGTATCCTTTGTGGTTTTGGCCTATAAAAGCTGTCACCAACGTCACATCTTTGGGCATTCAGTATCTTTATTGTCTGCCTCCGTGCTGCACGTACTTTTGCATTATTTGTTGTTCCTAAATAAATCTTGCTAACAGTTGTGCTGACAGAGACTTGTGTTATTTGTATTATTCCTTATTATTTCTATTACAGCTTCTACATAGTGATAGATGTATATTTAATTTTGAATATGAAAAACACACAAGATGATGGACGGAATGTTGCACATTGGCAAAACATTCACCCCCAGTCACAGACCTGGGTTTAATCCATCGTTATTTTGCTTACCACGCCACCCCAGTTCAGACATGGCCATATGCAAATCAGTCTTGACCCTGTGCCTCATGGGAACAGTCCAGCCCGAAATGCCAAGCCATGTCTTCCCTGGACCGGAATCAAGCATCCTAGGACCGGTTTCGGGTTTCACCCCTCTTCAGCCAGGATAGCTGGATTCCAGTGGCGTAGCGAGCACAGGACCCACGTCTGGGCATACCCTTCCCACATAGGGCGAACAGCAAAACACACAGGATGATGGACGGAATGTTGCACATTGGCAAAACATTCACCCCCAGTCACAGATCTTGGTTTAATCTATCATTATTTTGCTCACCACGCCACCACTCCATTTAATTCTAAATATGTGCATAGAAATGCTACTGTTCTTGAGTAAATTTACAGATGGGCACAGTAATTACCATTGAACACGTTCTTCACACTTGACTAAAGAACACTGATGTTCTGATGCGTAACTAGTATCATGTATTCAATATAAGGTTTCAGCAAGTCATCAAACCATACAATTGTAACTACCTTTTCCACTTTGCCTCTTTCATAAATTGTTTTATTTCTAATTCTGTGCTTGTTCATTTCTACTTGCTTACTCAATGACCAATATAAACCCCTCCTTGCAATACTTGTACTACACGAGTGCAAAATATGGAAGCCATTTTATAGCTCACATTTAGAATAACTAATTTAGAACTGTGTCATGTTATAAGAGTGAGTAAAAACAGAATGCAACCATTTAATAGTGTTTAGCTCATTTTTGTTTAGCAGTCAGGGCCACAAAAAAAAGAGCCGTGTTGGGGGACTTGTGTGAAACGTGTACGATGCTTCTGGTCTGTGTATATATAGGCCGTAATACTTCAAACACAATATGATGCTTGCAAATACCTGTTATGCACAGTTGCCAGACAAACCAGTGCCCTCCTAACTGTACCAGGATAATCTTAAATTTATATCAGACAAACAACTGTGTGCTCAAGGAAAATAGTTGGGGACCTATCAACCCTAACACAACACACAGAGGGTTCAACAATACATAACATTGCCCTGAGCACTCAAAATAACAAAACGAAATGTCCAAATTCAAAGTCATGTTGCTTCCGTTTTCTTTACTGGATCCACAAGTACTTCCTTGAGTCCATACTTCATTACATCAATTCAATCACAGAAGGTAGGTTTTCTTAGGAGCCACAGAAGGCCAACGCAATCTCAGTCTCCTTTGTTTAGGTCAAAACGCCACGCCGAAATTATACATATATGGAGTGCTCTCCGGTGATGTGGATATCATGGCTGGTGAGGATCCTCCTGTTGGGGCTAGATGGTGGAGTGAATATGCCACCTGCTCTTGCATGTGACGGACAGCTCTGTATTTTCTGTCAGTCAGCTTAACAATCATGAGAGTCAAATGGTGCAAGACATCAAAGCTGAGCACCGTTGTTCAAGAGGGTAGTCAAAATACATCCCTTTTTGCGAGTGGCTATTACATTTACATGCAAAATATGAGACGTACATAGGAAGCGGCATAAATCAATAGAAAGAGGCACAGACCTCTGACTTCATGATTTCTGCAACATTAATGAAGGTTGCCTGTAACTATGTCTGATTGTGGACATACGGTTTCACATATATCTGGATTGGCAAGTCGTAGAGTCCACAAGACTCCATATGTGCTTACTACACAAGATGAGTCGCTCTGTGTCTGCATGTACACTAGATTCAGTTACCTTGCCACTCAATACTAGCTATTCGCCATGATATACTACGAGGAGTAGAAGAAGAATCCAACACAATCAATGCCAAGTGTAAGAATAATCGGGGGGGGAAAAAGAGCATTTTGTAAAGTTAGCCCTAGCAGCTGGAGAGGGGATGTTACAACAACCTAGTACCTTCTAACAGAAATACCATGGGAATAATGTGTACCCAATTAACAAAGGTGGCCATTCAAATAACAATTCCCCTTATTCCCTCACCAAGCCCTAGACCAAATATTTCAAAACACTCCCATCGTTCATTAGGAAAATGTGAGAACATCAACCAAGCACCTAATTAAATTCATGGGTCATAAGGCAGCAGGAATAACTCTCCTGGTGGCCAATTACCGTCCCTAATTGTCAGATCTACGAAGTCCGTCATAACAGTTCAACATCATAAATGTAAGCGGAAATATAAAAAAGTACAGGACTGCTGAAGGATCATGGCTTAAAGCCCCATCTATATGAGCGGCATAGTCCCAATACAAAGTCAATCATGATCAGAACAGAAATCGTGCCTGATGCTGCAGGAGACGCTGCAAGAGAGAAATGCACTGCCCAGCTGCTGGATGTTGTGAGTATCCTTTGACTCCAATCTCCCCTTACCCGTCAACTGGGATTTTCTACATTTCTTTCACTTTATATCTTCACTTGCATACACCCGTTTTTCCATACTTTCCCCCAGGTAGCCTGGTATTGAGTCGTAACACTCTGCTAGTCCTCTTACACTTATAACCCATTCCTTCTCAAGGCATTCACAAGCCTACATCATTCAACCAATCTTCCACAAACACCCTCAGGGTAGAGCGGAATCGAACACTAAGAATTGCTCCACACTGCATTCTTTCGGAGCTCACAGTCCACAGCGTCAAGACCCGGTCCACAGGTAGCTCAACAGGTTTACTGCACTCCCCTGAATCGGCACCCATACTTATCCACTATATAGAGCCTATACTGTCAAAGCTAGAAGTATAAGGAGAACACCTGCAGCCAGTTACTTGAGGCAAGAATTCGGTAGAGAGCTAGCAAGAGGACATAGTAGGTTTAGTGCTTGCTATGTACATCTGAGTGTCACCTTTATGTTACAATATTGAATACCAGCAAGAAGACAAACTCAGCCTTTGATCCTTATGAGTTTGATAAATGTATATCTATTAAACCTTTAATATAAAAACTTGATATTTAGAGCGCTTAAAATGGCAAAAACAAGGTTTGAAGTGCCACCATTCATTTGCGCCAATTAATTTTAGTCACAGAGAAATATCTTCCTAAAAACAAATTTAAAGAAAACAACAGTTTGCTTACCTCCACCATGAACATAATTCTGAGCTTTCATCCTCAAAGTCACCCACAGACACGTGTCACATCAAATGAACATGGTAGGTGACATCAACCTGTGGAAAGACAGATCAAACGGTCTACGAGCCTCTAATTTCCTAGCCTATGCACCCCTCCTCAGCTCCTCCTGACACACCAGCCTAAGTTGACTCCCTTGACCTAGTCATCACCAAACATGTGGCTCATCCTTCTGAACTCATACCTCTGTCCTGATCCAGCCACCTACTTATTTTTAAATCAATAAAACCCTCCGCCACAGACGCATACATAAAAACAATGGTTCGGCTATCAGGGTGAACTGAAAGTCATGCTAGTTTCAGGCTCCTTCAGATCCCCTTCCTACATCCCTGCATGACCATGAAACCAAATCTACAACACCATTGTCACCCAACTCGGAGGCTGCTGATAGTAATGCATCTTCAGCATTATTGACACTAGGACAACCAAAGACGGACGCTTCTTACAACAGTTTACCAAGAACAAAAAGGACCTTCTGCCACCTCACCACCACAAGGAAAAAAGCATATAGGGAAATCAACAAGAAAAAAAGAGCCCATAGGTCACTTGTCGAAAAACTGCACCGAATCAACCATTAAACCCAGACCTCACTTCCCTAACAGCCCATGGCTCTTACTCAACAACTTCTTTGACAGTCATTAGCATTAGAAAAGGCACTGCAATCTCATTGCCAACGTCCACCTTTAACATTTCTACTAGTTCTTTCTGGGTTCAGCTTCACATCGGTGACAAACTCCTTAGTGAAAACATTAGCATAGGAATCCACAATACTGGCCCACTATCAGCTCATCTCCAATCTATCAGGAACCTTTATTAAAATAAAAAATTAAAAAAAACATTGAAAGGCTTTTGCTCACCTTAAACTAGTTCCTCAAATTCATCTTCGCAGTCACTCACTCCTGCTTACCTGTGTACAAAGTAATGGAACTACCCTGGCACTAATATGTGATGATATAATGGCCACCAAGGAATCCAACTCCCGAGCCATGCTCATCCTCCTTTGCATCCCTTTCTTCAACTTTAACTTCTATCTCGCCTTACCTCTGACTGACTGCACTCGTTCTTCAGTCAGTGAACATTAGCAACAAGTAAAAACAGACCATCTTAGAATCTGCACAAGTCACTTACTTCCCTCAAGTCCAATCTCATTTCGTTTCAAAATAATACACTCCTCCTACCTCGTCCCCCCACACAGAGATGCAGATACGTGGCATATCTACAAGTTTTGCTTCCAACAATCCAGAAAAAATACTCAGAATGAAGGAAATGGAAATAAAATCGGAATGGTGAAGTCTTCACAGTTACATTAGCAGCAATATGCCACTTTGTTGCCCCTTAACTCACTCATTTCCAGAAAACAATATTAATCCAAATGCTGAAAAACAGGGCTAAAACATTCCCTCTACTGCTTCCAAGGAATTCTGGTCTGATCCCTTTCAAAGCCATCGCCCTGGAACAAAGTCACCCATCTACTATCAATAAGACGACAGGCTCAAGGTAAGCGGAGCTAAGACTGGAGTTGTACTCATGTTTTAAATAATACCTTTTGGTATATAAGGAGCTAACCAATGTAACAGGGGTGAAACCAGGAAGAAAGCTAGCAGTGTAAATAAACTTCTATGAGGGTCCAGAGTATAAAGGCAGCCAGTCCAGCCTCCTAGAAACTACAATACCAAAAAATAATTATCTGCCTGTATATAGGGAATAACACAAACCAGGAAGGAGAGGTCCCTTCCTGGTTAAGAAATCCCCTCATCCACCCACTGAGTTGCATACTTCATCAACGAGCCCCTCTCCAATAGAGTAGATGCAAACTACTATCCATAAAATTATTGGGGAGCTTGGAGGAATAAATATTGATACCAATGCCACTCTGTAGGAAAGTGGCTCTGTATACACTGTTCCCAAATAGGTACAGTGTGCACAGAGTCCACAGTCCCCAGAGGTTTGGCAGAGGTTAAAGTTAGATATAACCTTACTCTCTAAAGTGGTAGCTTGGTCGAGCAGTAAGGCAGTATCAGAGGACAGTGTAAAGCATTTGTTGTACACACTCAGTCAGCAAATGGTCTCACACACAATAACTGAACTCTAGGCCAATGGTTTGTCTATAAAAATATATGGTTGTTTTTTAGAACCAACAATAGGTATCAAAATATACTTTCACAGAATGAGAGGCTTTAGTTAAATACTTTGCACTAGGCAATTGACTTTTGAATGCAATAGTTACAGTTTGTTGCAATAGGCAACACAATTTCAAACACAATAATACATTGAGCTCAATGGGAATTTCAAGTTAAATGCAATTGATTACTTTTAGGATTACTTCTCTAACTCCAGGTCTGGATCCTAGATTCAGTCCTGGGACAGTTCCTCGAAACAGGTGAGTAAATACGATTTAGTTACTGTTGTGATTTTTAAGCTATATTTTGGTATTTTAAAAGTTGACACTTAGAAACTTTTCCTAATGAAATCACCAATGTTATCCTATGGGAGGAAATTCACTTAGCAGGTAAGTGGGGTTATTGTTACTTTTTCTAGCTCAGTGTTGGATCCTGGATCCAGCACTAGGTTACTACCTGTAAGCAGTTGAGAGAATGCGTTTAGGTTATACAGGCGATTTTTAACGAATATTTGTAAGTTTGCAAAATCGACAAACTTTTTCAGCAAAAACTAGGCAATGTTATCCTATGGAAGGAAATTCAAGTTGCAGGTAAAGTATGTTCTCGTTAATTTTGTAATCCAGTTCTGGGCTCCTAGGCTCAGTACTGGGACATTATCTAAAACAGGTAAGTAATGAATATGCTACTTACCAGTATGCATCTGTTCTTGGCATGTAGGGCTGCTGACATTCATATCTGTGCATAGATCGCCGCCTAGTGTTGGGTCCGGATGTTTGCACGTTGTTGTCCTGGAAGAGTCTTCGAAGTATCCTTGGATAGGTGACTCCTCCCCTGGACTACAGTGCGCATGGGCATCCTCTCCATCCTCAGATTGTTTTTCGCCATTGTGGCAGTGATGGAGTAGATACAGAAAAGTGATGGCCATGCTTACAGTAATTCTGAGAGCTGCAGCTGCTACAGGCGCCGGGGAGGAGGGAGGGCGATATGAATGTCAGCAGCCCTACATGCCAAGAACAGATGCATACTGGTAAGTAGCATATTCAGTTCGAGGCATGTGGGCTGCTGAATTCATATCTGTGCATAGAATATATAGCAGTGCCCTCTATTAGCGGCGGCTACCAGTGCCAGCTGCAGCGGTCTGAAAAAGGGTTTTGAGAACAGCCTGTCCTACAGCTGCCTGCTGTTTTGATTGCACATCTACACAATAGTGTTTGGTAAATGTGTGTGTAGTGGACCAGGTGGCTGCTCTACATATATCATGCAGGGGAATATTTCCTAGAAAAGCCATGGAGGCCCCTAACTTACGTGTTGAGTGGGCTCGTGGGGGAATAGTTAATGTGCGTTTTGCCTTTTGATAACAAATTTGGATACACTTAACTATCCATCTGGCTATCCCTGCTTTGGAGATGGCGTTACCTTTGTGGTGTGGGGCAAAGGCAACGAACAGTTGTTTGGTCTTCCTAAAGGGTTTGGTCCTGTCGACGTAATACATGAGGGCCCTTTTGACATCTAGTGTGTGGAGTGCCCTTTCCGCGACAGTTTGTGGGTTTTGGAAGAAAACGGGCAGTTCAATAGTTTGATTCATGTGGAACTGCGATATTACCTTGGGCATGAATTTGGGGTTGGTACGTAGTACGACCCTGTTGGCATGAACCTGTATAAATGGCTCTTGAACTGTTAGTGCCTGGAGTTCACTAACTCTTCTTAAAGAAGTGATCGCAACCAGGAAGGAATATGCTACTTACCAGTATGCATCTGTTCTTGGCATGTAGAGCTGCAGAGTCACACACTGAGGATAAGATCGCCATCTGGTGTTGGGCTCGGATGATTGCAGGTTGTTGTTGTCTTCGGAGAAGCCTTTGGTCACGAGGTTGGTGACTCCTCCCCTGGACAACAGTGCGCATGGGCATCCACTCCATCGGCAGATTGTTTTTCGCCATGTTGGGAAAAGATGGAGTATATAGAAAAGAAAGAAAGGATGTCCATGTGTAATGTCTAAGTAAGACGGATGCTGGAACAGATACAGGTCCCGGGGAGGCGGGCGGGCGTGTGTGACTCTGCAGCTCTACATGCCAAGAACAGATGCATACTGGTAAGTAGCATATTCCGTTCGAGGCATATGAGCTGCAGATCACACACTGAGGATAGATTATATAGCAGTGCTCCCCTTAGCGGTGGTCGCCTGTATCCGTTGCAGCAGTTTGAAATAAAGTTTTTAGGACAGCCTGGCCCACGGAGGCCTGTTGTTTGGCCTGCACGTCAACACAATAGTGTTTAGTGAAGGTATGCGTGGTAGACCATGTGGCTGCCTTGCAAATGTCTTCTAAGGGAATATTGCCTAAGAAGGCCATAGAAGCCCCTATTTTACGCGTGGAGTGCGCCCTAGGGGGAACTGTGAGTGTACGTTTAGCCTTGAGGTAGCATATTTGGATGCATTTAACTATCCACCTGGCTATTCCTGATTTGGAGATCGGGTTGCCTTTGTGTGGTGGCGCGAAAGCAACAAAGAGTTGTTTTGTCTTTCGAAAAGGTTTTGTTCTGTCGATGTAATAAAGCAAGGCTCTTTTAACATCTAAGGTATGTAGGGCCCTTTCAGCTACCGAGTCTGGATTTGGGAAAAAGACCGGTAGTTCTACTGATTGGTTAAGGTGGAAAGGGGAAATCACTTTTGGAAGAAATTTAGGGTTTGTCCTAAGAACCACTTTGTTACGGTGTAGTTGTAAGAAAGGTTCTTCAAGTGTAAGGGCTTGTATTTCACTTACTCTGCGCAGGGAAGTGATTGCGATAAGGAAGGCTACCTTCCATGTTAGGAATTGCAATTCACATTTGTGCATAGGTTCAAATGGGGGGCCCATGAGTCTTGTTAGAACCACATTGAGATTCCACACTGGGGCAGGTGGCAATCTAAGGGGGAAGAATCCTTTTGAGACCTTCCATAAACGCTTTGATGGCTGGTACCTTAAAAAGGGACAGGTGTTGCCTATTTTGCAAGTAGGCTGCCAAGGCTGCTAGGTGTAATCGTATAGAGGAATACGCTAGATTGCATCTTTGCAAGTGTAGTAAATAGCAAATGATGTTTTGGATGGAAGCATCCAATGGATGTATGTCATTATTAGCGCAGTAGATGGCAAATCGTTTCCATTTAGCGGCATAACACGCTCTAGTAGTAGGTCGTCTGGCTTCCTTTATGATATTCATACAGTCTGGAGGGAGATTGAGGTAACCGAACTCTAGGACCTCAGGAGCCAGATCGCTAGGTTCAGTGTTTGAGGATCTGGGTGTCTGATTTCTCCATGGTTCTGGGTTAATAGATCCGGGGAGAGGCGTAGCTTTTGATGTGGAACTAAAGATAGTTCCAGAAGTGTGGTGAACCACGGTTGACGTGCCCAAGTGGGAGCCACTAGTATTAGTGTTAGTGACTGTTGTTTCAGTTTGCGTACCACAAATGGAACTAGTGGGAGAGGCGGAAAGGCGTACGCAAATCTGCCTGACCAGTTCATCCATAGGGCATTGCCCTTCGACTGTGGGTGTGGAAACCTGGCGGCGAAGGTTGGGCATTTTGTGTTTTCGGCGGTGGCGAACAGGTCTATGTCTGGTTGTCCCCACTTTTGGAAGAAGGGGAGTAGAACTTTGGGGTGTAGTTCCCATTCGTGGATCTGTTGTGTGTGGCGACTTAGGAGGTCGGCCACTTGATTGTGGATCCCTGGGAGATGTTCTGCTAACAGGTAGATGTTTTGGGGAATTGCCCATCTCCAGATTTGCTGTGCCAGTTGGGACAGTTGGAGAGAGTGTGTCCCTCCCTGTTTCTGTATATAATACATTGTCGTCATGTTGTCTGTGCGTCTGAGGACAGTTTTGTTCTTTAGGTGAATTTGAAAGGATTTTAGTGCTAGGAACACTGCTAAGAGTTCCAGGTGGTTGATGTGGAGCAGTTTTTGTTGGCTGGTCCATCTGCCCTGAGTGGTATGGTGGAGGAGGTGGGCTCCCCACCCCGTGAGAGATGCGTCTGTAGTTAGCACAACTTGTGGAAGAGGCTCTAAGAACGGTCTCCCTTTGGACAGGTTGATGGTGTTCCACCATTTCAGTGATCGAAGTGAGCGACTGTCCACCAACACCAGATCGGTAAGTTGTCCGTGAGCTTGGTTCCACTGTTGTGCTAAGCATTCTTGTAAGGGACGCATTTGAAGTCGTGCGTGTGGGACTATGGAGATGCACGACGCCATCATGCCTAGGAGCTGCATGAACACTCTTGCTGGAAGAGATGGATGAGTTTGAAATTGAGAGATGAGATTTTGTATACTGGCTATCCTGGCTGTGTTGGGATAGGCAATGGCTTTGGATGTATCTATGGTTGCTCCTAGATACTGATGTAAGTGGGAAGGTTGTAGGTGGGATTTGGGGTAGTTGATAGTGAATCCCAAATCGTGGAGAGTTTGAATCGTGCGATGAGTGTGGAGAACGCATTTTTGGTATGTATTGGCTTTTATGAGCCAATCGTCCAGATAGGGGAAGACATGGATCTGTTGTCTTCTGAGATGCGCTGCCACGACTGCTAGGCACTTGGTGAACACTCTGGGTGCTGTTGTTACTCCGAATGGGAGAACTGTAAATTGATAGTGTTGCCCATCTACCACAAATCGTAGATATTTTCTGTGAGCGGGATGCATAGGGATGTGAAAGTATGCGTCCTTGAGGTCCAATGTGGCGAGGAAGTCTCCCTGTTGTAAAAGTGGGAGGACTTGTTGGAGAGTGGTCATGTGAAAATGATCCGAATGTATATACTGGTTTAGTAGTCTGAGATCCAGTATGGGCCTTAGTGTTTTGTCCTTTTTGGGAATGAGGAAGTATAGAGAATATACCCCTTTTCCCTGATGTTGAAGGGGAACTGGTTCTATCGCATGTTTTTGTAACAGGGATTGAACTTCTTGTTTGAGGAGAGAGAGATGATGCGAGGACATTGGACGTTGTTTGGGCGGTATGTTTGGGGGGGATTGTATGAGTTCGAGGCAGTAGCCAGACTGGATAATTTGTCTTACCCACCTGTCTGTGGTGATGGAAGTCCAGACAGGCAGGAATTGTTGGAGTCGTCCCCCGACCGGAGTGGAATGGTCTGGGGGGAGTGGTGGCAAGTCACTGTTTGGAGGCTGGTGAGGTGCGGGTGTTGTTGTTATTGCCCCGTCCTCGACCTTTGTTATTGTTTCCCCTATAACCTCCCCGGAAGTAACCTCTGTTAGGGGATGTTTGTCCAGAATTTTTAAAGGTGGACGTGGTCTCAGTTGATGTGTTTTTGGAGCCTCCTCTATAAAAGGAGCGACGAAAGGAACCCCGGTTCTGGTGAGACTGCAGTGCTCCCATAGACTTGGCAGTTTCATTATCCTTTTTCATTTTTTCTAATGCAGTATCCACTGCAGGGCCAAATAGCTGCTCTTGGTTGAAAGGTTGAGCTAGAATTGCGGTTTGAACCTCCGGTTTAAAACCGGAAATACGGAGCCAGGCATGTCGTCTGAGTAAGACGCCAGTATTGACCGCTCTAGAAGCAGTGTCTGCTGCATCTAAGGCGCATTTAATGGAGGCATTAGATATTAATTTGCCTTCTTGGATGAGGTCAGAGGCCTGGGACTTAAAAGGTTCAGGCAGATGCTGCATAAGGTCCTCAAGTTGGTCATAATGCGCTCTATCATACCTGGCTAACAGGGCCTGGGTATTCGCAATACGCCAATGATTAGCCGCCTGCGCGGCGACCCGTTTGCCCGAGGCTTCTAAAAGCTTAGACTCCTTGTCTGGGGGAGGCGTTTCTCCAGTTGTCTGAGAGTTAGCGCGCTTCCTGGCATTTGATACGACTAGGGAGTCTAAAGGGAGCTGGGCCTTAATGTATGCAGGGTCTTGCGGGGCTGGTCGGTACTTTTTTTCGATGCGTGGGTTGAGCACCCTAGCTCGAACAGGGTCCTTAAAGACTTCAGTAGCATGCTTTATAACCCCTTTGATCATGGGCAGTATGTGGACAGTCTTTTGTGACTGCTCAAAGGTATCAAGGAGGAAGTCCTCTTCAATGGCGTCTGTGTGCATTGTAACGCCGTGGAATGTTGCTGCCCTATTTATAAGTTGGCCGTACCCTAGGTGGTCATCAGGAGGGGAGGGCTTGGAAGGGTAGGTAGTGGGGTCAGGCATGTCAGGTATAGGATAAGACCAGTCATCCATGGGTGCTGGGTCTGGGAACGTAAAAGGGTCGTTTGGGTCAGCAGGATCATCAAATAAATCAGGGTCCGCCCCTCCCCCTAAGTCATCATTATCATCCTGTGGAGGAGGTGAATGATAGGGAGATGGTAAAGGTAAAGGTAAAGGTAAAGGAGAAGCAGGAGGAGGAGGGGGGGACGGGTTAGGAGGTAAAACAGGAGAGGAAGGACGAAGTGGTGAAGTAGCACAGTCCTTTTTCCGTATGGGAGCTGGGGGAGGTGTAGTGTCCAGCTTCCGCTTTTTATATGGGATGGCAGTCACATGTCCCGTTTTAGGATTGATGTAGATCCGCTTCTGAGTAGGATCTGGTCGAAAAAGATCATCTGGCTCCGAAGGTGGTGTCTGTGACGTCCGCTTCGGGTCTTTATGAGCTTGTTTCGGCGGGGACGCAGTTTTCGGCTCCGATGATTTTTTCGGGTCCGATGGATTTTTCGGTGTCGACTGATTTTTCGGTGTCGACTGATTTTTCGGTGTCGACTGATTTTTCGGTGCCGACTGATTTTTCGGTGCCGACTGATTTTTCGGTGTCGACTGATTTTTCGGTGCCGACTGATTTTTCGGTGCCGACTGATTTTTCGGTGCCGACTGATTTTTCGGTGCCGACTGATTTTTCGGTGCCGACTGATTTTTCGGTGCCGACTGATTTTTCGGTGCCGACTGATTTTTCGGTGCCGACTGATTTTTCGGTGCCGACTGATTTTTCGGTGCCGACTGATTTTTCGGTGCCGACTGATTTTTCGGTGCCGACTGATTTTTCGGTGCCGACTGATTTTTCGGTGCCGACTGATTTTTCGGTGCCGACTGATTTTTCGGTGCCGACTGATTTTTCGGTGCCGACTGATTTTTCGGTGCCGACTGATTTTTCGGTGCCGACTGATTTTTCGGTGCCGACTGATTTTTCGGTGCCGACTGATTTTTCGGTGCCGACTGAGGTTTCGGTGCCGATTGAGGTTTCGGTGCCGAATGAGTTTTCGGTGCCGATGGACTTTCAGGCATCGATGTTGAAGAACGTTTCGGTGCCGGTGGAGACTTCGGTGCCGAGGAACGTTTCTGTGCCGAAGGAGATTTCGGTCTTGGAGCCTGTTTCGGTGCCAACAATGGGTGTTTGGGTGCCGAGGGTGTTAAAGGCACAATTAGGTGAGGTTTGCTCGAGCCCGAGCCACCCACAGGCTTAGATGTCTTCGGAGCCGGGCCCGAGGGCGGGGCTTCTGAAGAGGATTTCCGGTCGCGACTGGGCCCAACTGGCGGAGTCTTGACCACTGCTTTTTTGGATGGGGCAGGGGCAGGGGGGGTGGTACTCACACGCTGCCCTGGAGTGATGAGGTCATCGGAATCGTCGGCTTCGGACACGATCTCGAGATCTTCGGTGTCGTCTTCGGGAACATCTTGAGCAAAGATGTCCTCCGGTTCTGGAGCTGGTTTGGCCATAATATGGCGTCGAGCTCTTCGGTCCCGGAGGGTCTTCTTCGAACGGAAAGCGGAACAAGCTGGACAGGTGGACTCGTTGTGTTCCGGCGACAGGCAGAGGTTGCAAACCTCGTGGTGGTCACTGTGGGGGAACTTCGCTCCACACTGGGGGCATTTTTTGAAGGGTGTCCTGTCCATCAGCCGCTTCCGGAACCGGTCCGAGTTGATGTCGACGTCGATGGAATACAGATCAAAGAGTTAAATCGATTGCTGGAAGTTTTCTGCTGGAGCGGAAAAAAGTTCATCCGAACCCAATGGCGGAAAAAAACAATCTGCCGATGGAGTGGATGCCCATGCGCACTGTTGTCCAGGGGAGGAGTCACCAACCTCGTGACCAAAGGCTTCTCCGAAGACAACAACAACCTGCAATCATCCGAGCCCAACACCAGATGGCGATCTTATCCTCAGTGTGTGATCTGCAGCTCATATGCCTCGAACAGCTACTTTCCAGGTGAGGAATTGAATCTCGCATGAGTGGAGAGGTTCAAAGGGTGGACCCATCAGGCGTGTGAGGACCAGGTTGAGGTTCCACATTGGAGCTGGTGGGTGGCTTGGAGGAATTACTCGTTTGAGTCCTTCCAAGAATGCTTTGATGGCAGGCACTCTGAATAGAGAGAGGTGCTGCCTGGTTTGTAGATAGGCTGATATTGCGGTCAAATGGACACGTATAGAGGTGTACGCCAGATTGCATCGGTATAGGTGTAGGAGGTAACAAATGATGTTTTGGATGGATGCGTCCAGCGGGTTAATGTCATTATTACCGCAATAAATGACGAACCTTTTCCATTTGGCTGCATAGCAAGCTCTTGTAGTGGGTCTCCTGGCCTCCTTGATGATGTCCATACAGTCAGGTGGCAGGTTGAGGTAGCCAAACTCTAGGACTTCAGGAGCCAGATCGCCAGGTTCAGCTGTTGCGGATCTGGGTTCTGAATCTCTCCATGGTTCTGCGTCAAATGCGCGGGTTTGATCCGCAGCCTTTGATGCGGCACCACGGAAAGTTCGAGGAAGGTGGTGTACCATGGCTGGCGTGCCCACGTAGGAGCAACTAGGACGAGTGTCAGGGAGTGTTGTCTGAGTTTGCGAGCCACCAGCGGTATCAACGGCGCTGGGGGAAAAGCGTACGCAAATCTGCCGGACCAGTTCATCCATATCGCATTGCCCTGCGACTGCGGATGTGGGAACCTGGCGGCAAAGCTTTGGCATTTTGCGTTTTCGCTTGTGGCGAACAGGTCTATCTCTGGATGACCCCACTGCTGGAAGTACGGCTGGAGTACTGATGGGTGTAACTCCCACTCGTGCATCTGGTGGCTGTGTCTGCTGAGCAGATCCGCCATCTGGTTGTCCTTGCCGGGGAGGTGTTCCGCCATGAGGAACATGTTCCTCTGAATGGCCCACTTCCACATGCTCTGAGCCAGATGAGACAACTGTGGAGAGTGCGTTCCTCCCTGCTTCTGTATGTAGTACATTGCGGTCATGTTGTCCGTCCGGATCAACACGACCTTGTTGCACAGATGTACTTTGAATGCCTTCATGGCCAGGAAGATCGCCATCAGTTCCAGAAGGTTGATGTGCATTTTCTTCTGTTGTGTCGTCCATAGTCCCTGCACTGTGTAGTGTAGTACATGAGCTCCCCATCCCTGGAGAGACGCGTCCGCTGTCAGTACTATTTGTGGAACAGGCTCTTGGAACGGTCGGCCCTTGCAAAGGTTTTGTGGATTCCACCAATGCAGAGAGTTGTATGCCCGACCGCTCACCAACACTAGGTCTTTCAACTGTCCTTGAGCTTGATTCCACTGACGTGCTAAGCACTCCTGAAGCGGGCGCATATGTAATCTCGCGTGCGGGACTATGAAAATGCAGGAGGCCATCATGCCTATCAACTGCATGAACACTCGCGCAGGAAGGGAGTGTTGGGGTTTGAACTTGGAAATCAGCATTTGCATGCTGTTGATCCTCACTAAATTTGGCTGAGCTGTGGCCGCCAGAGTGTCTATAGTCGCACCCAGGTACTGTTGTACGTGTGCGGGCTGGAGATGGGATTTTGGGTAATTTAGTGAGAATCCCAGACTGTGAAGGAGGTGAATGGTGCGGGACATGTGGCTGGCACATTGCCGGGCTGACTTCGCTTGAACGAGCCAGTTGTCCAGGTAGGGGTAGACGTGTATGTGCTGCCTCCGTAGATGTGCCGCCACAGTAGCTAGGCACTTTGTGAAAACCCTGGGTGCTGTTGTCACGCCGAAGGGCAGGACTTTGAATTGATAGTGCTGTCCCTGAACAGTGAACCTGAGGTATTTTTTGTGTGAGGGGTGAATGGGTATGTGGAAATACGCATCCTTGAGGTCCAGTGTGGCCAGGAAGTCTCCCTGCTTGAGAAGCGGAAGGACTTGCTGGAGAGTGAGCATGTGAAAGTGCTCGGAAAGAATGTACCGGTTCAGGGGTCTTAGGTCTAGTATAGGTCTGAGTGACCCGTCCTTTTTCGGTATTAAAAAGTAGAGGGAGTACACTCCCGTACCTTGCTCGTGGACGGGTACGACCTCTATAGCGCCTTTTAGAAGCATACTTTGCACCTCTTGCTGTAAGAGCGTTAAGTGCTCTGAGGACATAGGACGGTTTCTTGGAGGTATTGTGGGTGGAGTGGAGGTTAGCTCTAGACAGTAACCGTATTTGACAATATCTTTGACCCACCTGTCCGTGGTGATGGAGTTCCACGTGGACAGGAACCTTTGTAGCCTTCCCCCGACAGGTGTTATGTGGTCGGGAGGAAGGGAGAGGGCGTCACTGCTTGTTCTTGGGGGAGGACCTGGTGTTGCCGTAGCCGCGTCCTCTGCCCTTTGTACTGGAGCCACGATATCCACCCCGGGTGTTTTTATCGTAGGTGGTTTGGGTATTGCCCTTGTTGTATGTCTGCTGTGACCCCTGTCCTCTACCTGCTCCTCTATTTCCGGGGCGACGAAAGGAGCTGCTCCGAAAGGACTGAGTCTGGAGAGCCCCCATGGACTTTGCAGTGTCCGTGTCGTTTTTTATTTTCTCAAGGGCTGTGTTAACCTCCGGCCCGAATAAATAGTTGGGGTTGACAGGTTGGTTTAGGATATTATTTTGCACCTCGGGTTTGAACCCGGAGATTCGCAACCAGGCATGTCGTCGCAGCATGACGCTTGTGTTTATGGCCCTGGCAGCCGTGTCTGCAGCATCTAGTGCACACTTGATGGAAGCATTTGTGAGTAGCTGTCCCTCTCTGATAAGAATTTCTGCACCTTCTTTGAACTGGTCAGGGAGATGTTGGAGTAGTTGCTCCAATGTGTCATAGTGCGCTCTATCGTAGCGAGCGAGGAGCGCTTGAGTGTTGGCTATGCGCCATATGTTGGCAGCCTGGGCGGCAACTCGCTTGCCAGAGGTCTCTAACACCTTGGACTCTTTGTCCGGGGGAGGAGCGTCACCTGTCGTTTGCGAGTGTGCCCTCTTGCGAGCATTCGCAACGACAATGGAGTCGAGAGGTAATTGGCCTCTGATGTAAGTAGGGTCCCCAGGTGCTGATCTGTACTTTTTGTCGATCCTGGGGTTTATCACCCTTGCCCTGGTGGGTTCCTTGAAGATGTCCTTGGCTGGTTTGAGGACCCCTTTCAACATGGGCAGAGTCTTTACATGCCTTTCTGAGGAAGCGAAAGTGTCCATAAGGAAGTCGTCTTCCACGGTGTCAGAGTGAAGCTGCACTCCATGATTATTTGCAGCACGTTCAATAAGAGCGTTGAACGCTGCAGTGTCCTCTGTGGGAGATGTTTTCGCTCCATAGAGCTGTGGGCCCTGTGCATCTAGAGGTGCACTGGGGTCTGCAGGGTCGCCCCAAGTTTGATCAGGGTCCTGTTGGTCATCAGGGTCCATGTCTCCGTGATAAGGGACTTGGTCATCCATATAGTCTGCCAACGCATCCGTGTCGGAGTGTGTGGGAGAGAATGATAGAGGATCCTGGTAGGGCGAGTCGAAAGATTCGCAAAGCACAGGTTCTGAGTCCACAGGCAGCTTTCTTTTTAATGGGATCCTGAAAGGGTCCAAGGGTGGCTCCGAAGTTATCCTCCGGTCATGGATAATCATCCTGCCGGTGTTGGCGTCGATGTAATGTGACGGAGACGTCTCAGCAGGTGTAACCGTGGTGTGGGTGACCCGTGTCCTGAGTTGGAACATTTTCGGGATCGTGGATGGCGGCAGGCCAAAAGTTATGGCGGCTGGCGCCGAAGAGGCTGCTTGAGCTTTTAGTGGGCCGGAGCCCGACGTGTCCTGGAGGACCGTTTGGGTTTTGCTGCCTTGTGCTGCAACGGTTCGCAATTGAAGCGCTTTCGAGGCCTTAGCTCCGACCAGGTTTGTAGAGGCGGCCGTGGACTTTTTCGGCGCCGGTGGGTCATCGGGTCGAGGGGCGGGAATGGCCGTCGACGTTTTCGATGCTGGAGGCTTTGGTGTTGCCGTGGAAGCGACGTGAGACGCAGCAGGCAGTATGACCTTCGTTTTAGGAGTCGACGGCGTTGGCGCCGCGAGCCGAGCAGGTTTGATGGCACCGAGGGCCTTTTTCCGTATGCCGACTCCGACATCGGCCGCTTCAAGTTCGGCACCGAAGTCTCGTTTGTTGCGCTCGGTGCTGATGCGTGTCGCTGGCGTCGAAGGTGTGGAAGGCCTCGATCCGACTAGCGCCACTTTCGGTTTCGGTTTCATTTGTACCAGTGCAGCTTTCGGTTTCGGTTTGGTAGAAGGGAAACCAGCCGGTTTAGGTAATAATGGCTGCCGCTGAACGTCCGAGGCCGGGCCTGAGGGCGGGGCCGAAGAACTGCGGGATAGGTCTCGGGTAAGGCCCGAAGGCGATCCCTCGACCGGAGCCATAGACTGTGGCACTGGGCTCTCGTCAGTCTGAACGGGTAGGCCTTGCTCGTCATTGGAGCTACTCTCTTCGGCCCCTAAGGCCTCATCGCCGTCTCCTACCTCGGTGTTGTCTTCATCTCTGCGAAAGAGTGATTCGTCGACGTCGTCCGAACCGGAGTCATGTTCGGAACCGGGATTGGAGGGTAGGATTTCCAATTCCTCGACCTCTTCGGCGTTGAAGATGTCTGCCGGGGCCGGTGCCGCGTGCTGCGCTTCGAGTCTCGCCGCTCGTCGATTCCGTAGAGTCTTCTTGGAACGGAACCGGGCACAGGCCATGCATGTCGATTCGTCGTGGTCCGGCGACAAGCATTTGTTGCACACCGGGTGGACGTCGATATGGGGATATTTCGCATTGCATACCGGGCACCTCTTGAATGGTGTCCTCGACTCCATCGTCGGTGTCGTCGATGGTCAGGTAAAAAGCGAAAAGTTGTTTCCAAAGTTAGTAAGCTAACAGGTAGAGTCGAAACCGATCGAGTGAACAGTACCGACGCGAACTAAAGGCCTTTTGGCCTCGATTCAAAGTTTTTCCTAACTGGAGTTAAGATAGCACATCCGAACCCAATGGCGGAAAAAAACAATCTGAGGATGGAGAGGATGCCCATGCGCACTGTAGTCCAGGGGAGGAGTCACCTATCCAAGGATACTTCGAAGACTCTTCCAGGACAACAACGTGCAAACATCCGGACCCAACACTAGGCGGCGATCTATGCACAGATATGAATTCAGCAGCCCACATGCCTCGAACTTACGCTTTCACAGTTGGGACAAATTTAAAAGAATATTTGTAGTTTGCAAAAATCGACAGATTTCACAGAAAAACAGTCAATGGTTTCCTATAGGAGAAAATTGGGTTAGCAGTAAGTATGCTTGTAATTACTTTTCAGGGTCAGTGCTGGGCACCAGGATCCAGCACTGGGATCTCTCCTAATAGCAGGCGAGTATTTTCGATTTCGTTACTCGGTTGATTTTAGGTGAATATTTTAAGGTTTAGAAACTCCACACTTAGAAGACTTTTCAAGAGAAACCAGCCAATGTTACCCTATGGAAGAAAAGTGAGTTATCGGCTTTTGGGTAAGTACTCGACTGGCAGAGTTAAGGTGCAGGGCATAGACTCCGTGGTCTCCCAGGGTCAGGTAAGTACAGTTGTTACACCCTCAGTGGCACAGGGGCAACCGGGTGCAGAGTGAGGTAGGCCCAATGTTATCCTATGGGAGGCAGGAGGCCCGTGGTCGGTGGCTGCTGGCCAGCAGGCCACGCGGCTGTGGGAGCTGGGCTCCAGGTCACTTGCTCAGGGCAAATGGGGAGGTAGGTTAGAGTAGAACTTGCACTGCCAAGGCCACTCGGGCGGCTGGGTGCAGGGTGCTTTTGAGCCGTCCGGCACTCAATGGATTGCAATGGAGAATCTCAAGAACGAACAAAGGCTGCAAGCTCGGGGACGAAGATTCTTCAGGTGCGACCACCACTTTGAGAGGTAAGTTGGGTAGTTGGAGGATAGGTAGGTACCCAGGAGTTGGGCACAGGGGGCCGCAGGGTGCAGGGGTACCTTTTGGTGTCGGGAAATCTTACCCTCTGTTGATCGCGGTTGGGGGGTCCCTGGTTCTGAGGCTGCAGGCGTCGTCAGGAGCGTCGAGGTGGGCCCTTGGGGGCCGGATTCGGAGTAACAATCGCCGGGGGGAACGTCCTTGTGGTCTTTGTCCACTCCAGCACAGGCCAGGCTTGGCGGGTGCAGAGTTTGCGGTTCCTGGCTGATGCCAGGGGTCAGTTACTTGCTTTAAGCAGTGCCACTGCTCGTGGAAGCCCCAGAGTCACAAGGTAGCCAGGTCCTCCGGGGTTTGTGAGGTTGCTGGCCACAGGAGATGCCGGGATTTAGCAGGAGCAAGTTCGAGGGTCGACAGGCCGGTAGGGCTAGGGCCAAAGCAGTAGGTGTCTTCCTCTTGTTAGCAGCTGCACGGCAAGTCTTCTTTCTTCTTGATCTTCTTTGCTGTTTTGGAATCTGGATCTCCGGAAAGAAGGTTCAGGGTGCCCCTAAATACTAAATTTAGGGGCGTTACAGGTAGGTAAAGGGCAGGGACCACTAAGTCCCTGAACTGGGGTGGGTACACCCCCTATCCTACCACTCTCCTGTGGGAGGGGTGCAGTGGCCTAGTCCTGATTGGGTAGGGCTCCCCATCTTTAAGATGGAGAGAGCTCGGAGAGGTGTTTCACCTCGCCTCCCCCATCTGAGGGGTGGGGTTGGCAGAGGCTGGCACACCCCCTGTCCTTCCTTGGGGTTTCCGGACAGTCTTCCCGCCAGAGTGGGGGTTTAGAACCGGTAGGGGCCAGATGTTGAGTACAGCAAGTGGCCTGGAGAAGCTCACAAAGGCGGCATGCCTTTGAAGCTTCCCCTGCCCATCCTGGGGGAGGCGACCTAGCACCTCGCCCAGGATGTGCATTGTTGCAGGCCCAGGAGAGCGGATGGCTCTCTACTCAGGGGTCCAGCAACATGTCTGCTGTGTGGCAGCCTAGGCAGCCCCTCAGATCAGAAATGGATTGTAGGTCAGGTTTAGGGGGCATCTCTAAGATGCCCTCTGTCGTGCATTGTAAATTAAACCCTGCACTGGCATCTGTGCAGGTTTAATGTGCTGAGAAGTTTGATACCAAACTTCTCAGTCTTCAGTGAAGCCATCATGGTGCTGTGGAGTTCGTGTTTGACGATCTCCCAGCACCATATACTCTTAAATGGCAGCACTGCACTTACAGGGCCCAGGAATGGACCTGGGTACTGTAGGGGTACAGGGCTCATGCTCCTGTACCCACACTACTGGCATAGGGCACCCAGCTAGAGGGGTGGCTGATGTATGCCAGGGCAGTGTATTGTTGTGGGCATGGCACACAGGGATGTGTGCCATGTCGACTCTGTTTTGTTCTATACCCAGACACTCAGCCTGCAAGGGCAGTGTATTTGTGTCAGGGTACAGGGCCTCTAAGGGTGGCACAGCAAGTGCTGCAGCCCTTAGTGGCCTTCCCTGGTCATAAGGCCCTGGGTACCTAGTGTACCATTTACCAGGGGCTGAAATGAGGCCAGGGTTTGCCAATTTGGGTTTTAGATTTCAGCACACTTTTTGGGGAAGGAACATAGGTCCTGGGCACCTGATTGGCAGGACACACTCAGTCAAAGTACATTCAGCAAAAAGTGGGGGCATACCATGCAAGAAAGATGGCCCTGTCTCACACACTCGTACTCGTTACACGACCCCCAGCTCATGCCGCTGTCTTGAGATTATGAGGTAATCATATTTTGTAGATTTATATAGTGCGGCTTATAACACGTGAGGGTATCCAGGCGCTGTCCATGGGCACGGGGGATATTAAGCGATTTGCCCAGAATCACGGGATGCTAAGCAGACGCCAAGACGCAGACCCGTATCCCCAGGTCCCGGGTCGTCAGCGATAGCCGCTGCGCCACATCCTTTCCCAACACTTGACTGTGACTCCAACTTCAAGGTTGCAGAAACAATTCTACATCATTATGGCCTACAGTTCGGAGTATTGAGGCAGTTACCTGACATCCAATACAATATCATGGATGTGGGTATTATATTAAAAACCTACATTTCAATGGTATTTTGATTAAGAACTGGCCTGATTAATGCCACTGAAACCTCTTTTGAGGGTCGAAATGGACAGAAGCTAGCTGAACTTCATTCGTGGGTAGAATTATTACCCGCTCTTTTTATTCTGCCACTGGGGCGTCCAATAAATACGATATCTCCACCCAGGAGGTAGTTTTATTTCACATTCATTTTTACCCCTCTGCACTCCTTAATACCCCGAGACCATACAATTACCATAGCTATCAATTACTATTTTTCCCCATATGCAGGCAGATAGTTCTTTTTGGAATTGTAGTATAAATAAACAGCAACAAGACATCCTCGTATGTACTCTGATGACTTAATTTAGGAGTCCACATACATCCCAATTTAAAATATTAGCTGGAACCATATGATTTGAGATGGAGGCAGAAAAGTAGAGGGTTTTTTTCTCAACGTTGGCCAACGTTGGCCATTGTCTCCTCGTCACACTACTGACTTTAAGGGTTTAAAAGTTTGCTCCTTTATTGGTTTGCAGCACTGTACCTTAATATTCCCTAGTTGCACATTTTAGGAATTTACAGGTAAACGTGTTCACCCTCCAAGTAGCAAGTGCCAAGAGCCAACCAGTCTGTTCTGCAGTATTAAAATGAAAATGTATGGGATGAAAAGATCCTTATAAAGAAGCTCCTATAAGAAAAGTTTAGGGAGTTAAGCTCTTGCTGCTAAAATCCATGTGCGATTGAAAGATCACAGATATGAAACCCAGCAAGCAGACTCAAGTCTTTCTTCCGTATTAGGCAATTGATGGTGTGCCATTAACTGAGTTAGGTAACAATGATATCTATTGTGTATGCAGTTAAACAAAAGCAACAATAAAACCTGGAAAAAAGGGACAAAGTAAAAAAATATATATTAATTTGCAAAGAAATTTTTGAAATTAAGCCTAAAAGAAACACACAAAAAAACAAATCAACATCTGTGCACTATTTATCTGCATACTGTCCCCAGAGCCACTATTCAATTTGTAGGTCTCACCTACCAGACAATGCAAGCTGTCTTTTTGCAAAAGACATATTGTAGGCTTAACACTAACTTACGGGGGCCTAGAGCCGGCCCATTCTTTATCATTAGTTAGCTTGGGCATACGCGTTTGCTTCTTATTCAATAACATTTTTTGTCCCAGATTGTCCATCTAGTGTTTAACCTTCCCCAGGAGCACAGCCTCTTCGATCTCTCTAACTGCCTGGATTCCATCCTTCGCTGCTCAATGTTCTTTTTGGTTAAACACTCCACAAAGGCGCATGTGTCTCTGTGTGCCGACCAGCGCTCTGTGCTGCTCTCTTTACTGAGTGCTTCTCACCCACTCCTGCAGTCTGTGTTGCGCTCTCCCTTGTGTGCTTCTCTCCCTTCCCTCTGTGATGCTTTCCCAAATACCACTCATACACCTTTAACCTTTGTCTCCAGCTCTGTCAGTCCATCCATTTCCCCCCAAAACGCCCAACCCACGCGGTCTTACAAACGTTTCTTTTTAAAACTGTTTTGGGGAGGGCCAGGCAGCAAATTACTACCGGCACATCAAAATGAATAACAAATTTAAAAATATGTCTGCATTACTTTATTTTCATTCTTTTTTTAGAGCAAGAAATAATTTTACATGGCCAAAGGGCATTTCCACACATAAATCAGAACATAAATTAAGAGAGATTGGTGCTATTAAATTACAAACACTAGTTTCAGTGCTAGGCCTTTGTTTTGATATGCCTTTGTGAAGCATAAGTATCGGAAGGACAGAAGATGAAAGAGCACACAGTGCACAGCAGCCTGTGCCAGTAACACTGGGATCTTCTTCTCTCTCGGTACCAGAGGTTGTCTTCCAACATATTCAACAAAATGCAATTATAGAGCCTATCAGTGCTTCATGGAGCTGTAATTGAACAGAAATATCACTTTCCCGGGTCACCAAGATTGTTCTCAGATTGTCAAGGGGTCCATCATACTCAGGTCATCTGCCAATTCGGCAGAAGAGCTAAGCTTTGCAGAATATTAATTTACTCTTCCAATACCACCTTAGCCTATCCTTTGACCATTTTTATATTTTATATCAGCAAAACCTCTGAAGGGCTTTGCTAATTCTCCAAGAAAGACAGAAAAGTGCCACCAGATGATTCTGGATCTAACACATAGAAGGGGGCTGCCATTCGCACTGCTTTTATTGTGGTGGGTCTGTTCTTAGAAGCAGGGGTGGGGGTGGGGGGGGTGTTCGGGTATTCTTTGACTATTTGACATGCTTAGGACAAGGCTGTTGATAAGGGCTTGGCAGAGACGTCAAGGGTGGATTCTGTTAACAGCTAACACTTGCAACCCAGATGCTAATTTGAACAATTGAAGCTGCATGCTGCAATTAAATAGCATACTGGAAAATATAGGATCTTGGTTTTGGCAATGATCAGCATTAGTGCCCAGAGCACCATCCAATGTGGACTGCTGTTAGAGAAAAACTATGATCATGCAATATGGGAGAGAGAACAGAAAGCCCACTGGTAACCGGGTAGGCGAGGAAAAACAGATGTATTAGACCGTCATACAAGATGAAATAAGCACATCTGTAAACTGGACAACGAACACTTCTCTGGTGCTGACCTTTGTTTCTTCTTTGCAGGTCACGTCTACAGATACTGAGTTCTATGAAAATAAGGTCAACAATCTCTGCCCGAGACTATGAACAATTCAAGTGCACTTCAACCGAATAGCAGTACTACAGACCTTGACAACCATGCTATCTCTACTGTGCTCAACGTGCCCTACACAGCAGCAGAGATCGTCATTGCTTTCTTGGCCACACTTGGTAACACTCTAGTGTGTGTTGCAGTGCTCCAGAACAATAAGCTCTGGACGGTGACCAATTACTTCTTGGCTTCTCTGGCCATTGCTGATGTTTGTGTGGGGGCAGTTGCCATCCCATGTGCCATCCTGACCAACATCGGACTCCCACGGTACAATCTGCACCTGTGTCTGTTCATGCTCTCCGTGCTCATCATGCTCACACTCAGCTCCACCTTAAGTCTGCTGGCGGTGGCCGTAGAGCGCTATGTGGCAGTATTTTTCCCTCTTCGGTACAGAAGCATCATGTCACATCAATGTGCCCTGGTGGTAATCGTTGTGACTTGGATCCTGTCCTTCCTCCTGGGCCTGCTGCCAATGATGGGATGGCACAAACCTTCACCAAACATGTCCAACTGTTTTTTCACGTCTTTGGTAGACATGACCTATATGGTTTACTTTAACTTCTTTGGGTGCTTCCTTGTGCCTCTGATCATCATGCTGATCATTTATGCTCAAATTTTCATCGCGGTGAAGAAGCAGATCCGTCGTGTTATGGCAGACAGCATGCATGGCAGTCTCCGGGAGAGGCAGGCCACCAGCATGAGGCAGGAGATGAAGACTGCTACATCCCTATTTATGGTACTTTTCCTCTTCATCGTCTGCTGGGTCCCACTGCACATTCTCAACAGCTTATCTCTGCTGTGTCCCAATATCTCCGTCCCAATACCTCTAGTACAGACAGCCATAATACTATCACATGCAAACTCAGCCATTAACCCAATCCTCTATGCCTACAAGATGAAATCATTCCGGCACAGCTTCAAGGCACTTTTTTCACGCAGAAACAACGTGGTGGTTCCTGGACAGAGTCCAGAACCACCTGTATGTATAAATACACAATAGAGTGACAATTTAGGCTGAAACCACAGTACACAAACTCGCAGAGCACAGCTGTAAAAGCACAATATAGCTGCTGCACCATTCCAGAGTGCCACAACTCTTTGCAACAATACAATTCTCCATTACAGGGAGGAAAAATACAAACAAATGTGTACATTTCAGACAAACAACTTGAACAATCTGTAGGACACAAACTAACTACATGATGCAGCCTTCCAAAGGAGACAAACCATGACACTATACCATGCCAGAGACGGAAAACAGAATCAAATTCTAGAAAATAAATAAAATACATTAACAATCCAGAAATACAAGCTACAGAATGCATAACTCAATAATTGTAGGGAAAATAAAAGGCATGTGGTAACATTAGGGAGTTTAGAATACAGACAAAGACATTGAGCCTTTTCATTAAAATAAAAAATAAAAAAAACAGTGACATTCCAAATCAAACAGTGTACCACAAACAAAACTACAAAAACAGAGTTGCCTGTCAATAGAGTTTTCGCTGATGGACTGCTTACGACGTACAGGTTACAAAGGAGAAGTGAAATGCAACAGTTCATCCCAATCACACAAACCTTGCTTTGACCAGAAGTCTGGAAAATGTATTGTTGGTTGCATTGCAGCAGTAACCAAATATTGCAAATCAATGATTGTTTTTCACAACTGTGCATTCGATAGCTCCAGCAAATCAGCTTTCATTTTATCTCCACTCAAGCATGCTATTGTTTTTCCCGATAAAGAAAAATAAGACCTAGAAACCCTGGCGAACTGTGTACTGATTTCTCTTTTGTAGCTTCACGCCAAGACCTTTGGCCCTGAAAAGTGTGGGTTGACGGCTGACCAATCCGCCATGTGCACGGAAGTTAGCCTTCTGCAGCAGGGGTTCAGAGTAGGGCCTGGTCTGGAAGCAGGCTCTGCTCTAACCGCTGCAGACACTCAAACCTACCCGCATTGCATTTGCCCCTTTTACCACAGTGCACAAAACGGTGGTGGACTACAGTGGCTAGAATGGCAGCTGGCAAGCTCTTGATCTGCTCTGGCTCGAGAGTCCAACACAGTACTTTTTTTCATTGTTGCTTTTTTTTCCACAAGTCTGAGTCCCCCCTGTGTACTGTCCTAGTTTCGCCAATCCGTGCAGTTGGCTGTCCAAGGCTGTGCACTTTTCTTTTTTTAAAGAAAACTCGCAAATGCGAGCTGACTTTGTAGTTTCAAGATGTGCAGGGGGGTAAACATTCAACCCTAATCCAGCCAATAACATGGTCTTAAAATTTGACAACTGACTTGCGAGTTCAATGGCATAGCTATACAAATGAGAGAACCCATTAAAGCTCGCTATAGCCACACCTTTTTTTCGAAAAGCAAATGTCTCAACAACAACAAAAAGGATTTTCACCAAGCAAAAAAATAGGCATGCTTTCGGAGTAAAGTTCTACTTTGAAATGACGTTTGGTGTAAAACCGTTTAGATGTCAGGTGAGAGCAAAATTGTTCACTCTCCTATAACTTTTTGCCCCATGGACAGTTCAAGGATATTTAGCTGAACTAACTCAACTGCCAAATGTCAGGCAAACGCAGCAACGGGGTCAAACATTATAGGCGAATTAAAGTATGCCTTTCAATGAAAAGTGTGACTCAAATATAACTACACAGTGGCTATCGCCACCTTGAAATGCGATATACATGTATATAAAAGTATAAATTGAGAGAGACACAAATGTTTTACAAAGAGAAGCACGTTATGTTATTTTCTATATTGCTGTATTGCCAGAGTTAAGGGCTCAAAGGCACAAACTGTACAATCTAGTATATAGTGGCAAACATAGGGTCATCCTCATCAACTTTGTTACCGAGTTGTGAAATGAACGTGATCGGTTCTGAACTCAAAAGAACCAATTTTGAGGAAGGGAGAGCACACATTAAGTTGGTTACATCAGGCTGATTTTTGGGAGCAGCAAAAATACAGCAATTAGTAGGATGATTGGTGGGTTCCAATCAAAGCACTGCTATGTGCTGGGGATGCATTGGGAGAGAAAAACACGTGATATGCTAGAGTATTGCTTTTACTTTTTAGAAATAAAACCAAATGTTTAAAAACTACAACTTTCCCATTAAAATGAACATTTGGATTTGTATATATATTTTTGTTTGTTTAATTAAAGAAAATTCCAGTTTGTGCATATGTATGATGTAGATTCGTTTCTGTAGATGTGTGTACTTTTTGACGTTCCAATTGTAATAACTGTTTTGGCCAAGTCCCCAGCTTCCATTGCTGATTCAGTGGAAGTCAATCAAAGTTTTCTGAACCGCTGCAGTGGGCTTACAGATCCACAAAAGCGCCGGGGTGCTAAAATATACAGAGTATAATGTCTTGCGTTCCTGTCATTTCAGTGGGTAGTGCCCACAATTCCACCCCAAAACATCCTCTGAGCTATTCATCGCTCTCTCCATTAGCTGATGAGTGCAGTAAGGGAGGTGGGGCAAAGACCTTGCGTGTGTATAAGCATCATATAAAAGAGACAGGAATGATGGGAGCCAAAGAGGAGGAGCCAAGGTGGCCTGACCAAGATGCTCATTCAATTGCACAGATCTGCTGATTTACAGGCTGGACTGGCCAGTTGTAAGTCTTGCTATGGAAAGCGTTCAGCCCATGTCACATAGTGAATCCGATGCATTATAGGCGAGTGCAGAAAGTACAAACATGACAACTTTGGTTTGTGGAGAGGCGCAGATATCTTGCCATCACAAAAAGACGTGTGGCAGAGATCAGATTGTGAGGCTGTATACCTGGATATTGGGACTGACAAATTGTAGCTGAAGAGATATGAACAGTGGGGAATAGAGATCAGGTGTCCAATGTATACACATTAGCGCAGACACCAGGACATACCATATTATAATTGTACACATAAATACTGCATTCTGAACATGTTTTATATTTTACACGGTGGTCGGTTATCCCGCAAATCTAACATGACCCTTGCCTTTTTTAAATTGACCTATACAACACTGCTTTACACAACTGAACTAACTTGCTTTCTACGTTTAATATAAATACAGTGAATTGTGTGTACTTTTCTAATTTTTGACATTTATCTAAAAGAAAGGAATTGCTCTTCATAGATTGTACTTTTTTATGCAGAAAAGTGTTCCACAGAGTTGACTGCCTCAAGTCACGGCCTCGTCTCACTCAAAAATTGTAATAAATAGTATATTACGCTTGGTGCAAACATACACACTTCTATAGCGAGCAGCCTCAGCCCGATACACCCCAAGCTTAAAGAGATTACCTAGCATTTAAACCACACAATAGACGGCAGACAACTCTGCACAATGGTTTTCCAATAAGCTTCATGAAGAAACAAAGTATAAAGTTCTCCACACCTTTATGGTGTCAGTATCACCTCTCTACCTCGTTGCCTGCAGTGATTTAGATGAAAAAATAAATTCGCGAAAAACTTAATATCAGGGAAAAAAAATCAAACTCAATCTTGCACTTACTTGACACCCAAACTATTAGTGTATTGGCCTTATTAGGAACTGAAATACAGATAATGTGGCCGTAAGCAGCTGCACCCCCTCAGGTGTACATGTTCTTTTGTGAATAATTATATCGAAATTAGTGAACATTACTGGGAACTACCCTCACACCTAGGTCAAAAGGACAATTATTAGCAGCACACCCTTCTCAGGGAGCATGTGATCACCAGTGCACTACTAATGTCTAGATAGTCCTCCAATCTTTCCAAAACTTCATTTTAACAATGCATTGTCATTTCTTATAGGACATTTTTTCTTTCCTGCAAAATATAACTGTGAACGGTCATAGTCCTTTATTCTATGATGTGTTATATAATTATGCGTCTCAATGCCTTTTGTGGTGAACCCTGCCTCCCCCCCCCCTTCGTTGAAGACTAGTTTCAACTTGAAGCATTCATTATTTCCAAGATTAGCTCAGCCTAATAATCGGACTTGCTGGTTTCACTGGTTATGACTGAAGGATGCCGGGCCCAAACAACTTTGCGTTTAGTTAGTACTCGCAGATGTGGAAGGAAGTGGAGCTTTCGGTCTGGGACCAGCTGCCCTCTAATGTTTGCAGAAACTCATCCATGGTCACCTCTGTGAGCTCAGGCTTCACCAGGTGAACCGCCTGGCAGGAAGGGGTCATCGAAGCAATGTGCCTTTATAAAAAGTTCTGCCCAGTTCCAAAAACCCTTCCCAAAGGCTCCGCTTACTATCGGACACAGAAACGGGCCTTCCTCCGTGGCCCTTGATCATGCCAAAGCACATGACCTTAACACAAGCCTTCTCAGGCTGCACCGAAAGAATCTGGAAACAAACTCTGAAAGACCAGACAGGCTTCGTATTCGAAAAACCGCTTACTCATGTCTTCTTAGGGTTTTATCCTCTATGCTAGTAGAAAATGGTTTACTTTCTCTCCTTGCTTGGATTCACTGTTGCATTGTGTTTATTTTTTCCTGTGTTTAAAGGTTTTTTTGGTCTGAACATAAAAATGTGCTCTTCCCTATATCTGCCTTCCAATAAGGTCACATTTCATTCTGTGTAAAGTACTTCTCTGTTCAAAACGTTACTTTCTTACTTAGAATGTGAATAGTAGTCATTCTGTAACAACTGTATATTCAATGATGAATTACAAACCTCCAGAGCTGCAGAGAGCTTGAGAAACCCCCTGGGTCACCCTTGCATTACCCAAAGAGTAACACTTCTGAGAGTATTTACCGCACTGCCTTTCAGAAGACACAAGTACACCCAAGATAAAAACAAGTGTACCATTTGATGGATGACGAACACTACACTGTACATAATATTCCAGATTAGAGTGGAATCTTTCAAGGAGCACAACCATATGGTTCCTGACATGATAGTCAAACCCGTACTTTAGGTAAGGCTTTCACCTCAGCACTGTGACACTTCTGAAAGATCACATTCCGTGCATTCTTGCAACATCAGAAAAGAAAATTGGTCACAAAGAAAAATAGGTCATACATGATAGTGCACTAGTCCAGAACAATCACACAACTAAGTGTACTATTCAACACTTCATCTATTCGACTTCTGTGATTTACGCAAGATGCTAAGGCCAACATACGCGGCACATTACCTTTGTGGTGCTTCTGGTACTTAGTTCTTTCTCCCCCTCTTTCACTAATGAATACAGCCGCGTTTGAGTTCAACACTGCCACTAAGAGAACCCACAGAGCCCTGTTATGCTATTCTAGAATGAATGGGGAATTCTAGAAGTGTTCTGTACTGGTTAATTAAGAGATTTTAGTAGGCCACTTCCTTCTATAGAAAATAAACTGTTCCAGAAAGAGTATGGACATATATCATCAAGTCCCATCCTATCTAGACTACTGGGGCTCTCGGGAGGACGAGAAAACAATGCCAGGCACTGATCTACAGAGGGCTTATAAACCACTCACAAAAGTACATCCAACAGAGAAGCAGCATACAGTATGTGGATTTTAAAGTAACAGGAACATTTAAAATATGAATGCCAAATTAAGGTACAGGCTACCGAAGTCTTCACTTAAATTTTTCAATCTGAATGATGGCATACGAAGCAGTAAACCTGCTAATTGCATTAACTTTAAAATTTTAAAAATGGAACATTGCATTTGAAATACTATTTTCCTGCAAGGATAAAAAAAAACCTGCAAAAGTCCCATGATACTATACACACATCCCCCCTGGCCACTTACCCTTCACTTTTGACAGCCGGCAGCTTCTTCTTAAGATCTTGCTGGTCTTCGGGCTTCAGAATCACGAAGCCCTTGAGCTGGCTGGCACTGTATGTGGGAAGAAAGCCTAACTCTTCACGTCGGGCTACAAAGCAGTCTGGGTGGTACCAGCGGTCAATCATTCCCAGCTGTGGCCTTTCAGGATCCACCATCTTTTTGGAGAGTCTAACCTGGTTCTGTTGGGAAGAAAAAATGAGTTGTCAATGAACCATGACTGGGTTTTAAAGCCTAAGCAGCTATGCAGTGAAGCAGATCTTTACCTACAATTATCCAATATTCAGGAAACTGCAAGCTGTGCAACACACCTTCCTCAAGAAATGCTCAAAAGGCATGGAACTCACTTCAACCCAACCTGCTCTGAGACAGTCTTAAAGTCTCTTTGGAGACTTGACATGGCGAGGACCAATTATCCAGTGCATCCCTCTCAATGACTCAGAGATCCCATGGTGGAAGGTTCAAAGGCAGAAACAACCTGTATCCCTGAAGCTCAGGAGGTCTCATACTTGCACCCAGAAACAGACATTTAATTGCCTGACTACCCACATTGCAATGTTGAAACATTCTCCACACCAGGGTCGAAGAATTCAGAATCAAGGGCTGATGTTCAAACTGGTATGCTCCTGTGGCTCCGCCATACCGAAAGGGAAGCCCAACTGTACAATTTAAAGGAACTTCAAACACTTATCACGGACAATGCTCGGCCTGTATTTTATGGTACCTCATATCTACAATGGCAAGCAACTTTACCAGGTGCATCAGGTATATTTTAGTGACCATATACCTTCCTTCCAATGCTTCTCTCCACTCCTTTGTACAGCACCAGGGATGAAAAAACATGGGCGGTATAAAACTGATTCAATATAAAATTAGAAAAGTGATACTGAAAGCTAGTAGTAAGAACTTAATCAAAAGCACACAGTGTTCACTGCCACATTCATAGACACATGGCTAGTGTCCATAAGCAGTTATAAAACATACTTTGTTACACATGCGTGAAAGCAGACCCACTGGGAGTCCATCACCAACTGAATGGAAACGTCATCACAGTAGAAGAAATTTTCTCTCACACACTCAGTACCTTCTTTATGAGGAACCATCACCAAATCTTACTTGAAGGCTTCTGATTGCTGTGTTAGCCCTATGTTCTGAAAACGCAATTCCAAGCCATCGGGACATCAGCAGCCAGGGGTGTGGAATTTAATAAAATATCTACTTGTCCATTGGGCAGGTTGCCTCATAAATCTACTTGTCCTGTAACAAAATCCACTTGTCCCTTTTGATCCATGTAAGGTAGCGACAAGTTATGGCAGTAATCTCATTATATAAGAGCTCTGAAATAGCCTCTCTGATTAGGTTGAGTGATGGAACAACGCATGCCTCAACAATGCATGCCTGAACCACGCAGTCTTAACCGCGACCGGGTCTTTACCACGCAAGTTCGTGATAAAGACATGATTGGTAAAGGGACATGTGTGATAAAGATCATACTCCTGCCCCTCTGCACTGAACCCTCAAATTTGGCACTCCTGCAGTCTATTTTACCCGCCCTATTATCTTCCCTGACCCCCTATCCTCAACCTTAATACTCGACATCCCCAGCCCCTAAAAGTTACTCCGACCACAGCCTCCCTCCCTGAGCACTAAATCCAGGCCCCACCACCAAAAACCTACCCCTACTTCCCCCTACCCCAACCCAACTGTCTTCTCAACCTGAAAGTTGCCCTTTTCTTGTCCCTTGCCCTGAGCCCTAAAACTCAGCCCCCTAAAAACTACTCCGACCCCAGCAGCACGTACTCTGTAGTGCCAAGAAGCGTAGCGAATGTTAAGTGGCAAGAGAGGTCTGTGGTGTTGAAGTTATCCACCCAGGCATTTTCTAGCTGCCGGGGAGACTGACCCTTTGCAAAGCTTCTGAGGTAACATATTTGCCATTTTACAGAACATCTGATTTAAATATGGGTTACCCTTACGGGCTATACTATTTTCTCTTAAATTAGAAAAAAAACAGTCTTCCTTGGTCCCAACCAAGTGAATGGCCCTTAATTTACTGATCTCAGTAGAATGAAAGGCTATGTGACCATGCAGGTAAATACAAGCCCATACAAAGCAGGCCCTAGTCCCCCACTGTGAGCAAGGCTCCACTGCTTCGTACTTGGGTTTGAGTATTTTTATAACGTCACCGTAAACCTTGTAATGCTATAGGGAAAAAAGTGGATCTCCCACAAGAATTATGAGTTGGCCATTATTAAGCAGCCATTAGTGAGAGATTTCATTATGTTACATTAGAAACTGCTAACACTCGTCATGCATTGAACAGCCTCCTTATGCATCCATAACATTACACTGTATGCATCTTTTAGACCCAATAGTCATGTATTCTAGCATGCCGGGCTTAAGACAGAAGTAAATCCATTCATGTAACCTTTTTCAAGGACATTAAATAAAAATACAATCTTCACCCAAACATAATGGACACGGCCGCACAAGCCCCTTGGATCTCATTATCTTCTCTATTTTATCATCACATTCTCTGCAAGTCCTTCCACTAGGATAGCAGATGGGAATCTTTACTGCAGCTTCATACTTTAGTAACACTGCACAGCAGAGACACACCACTAGGGTTACCTACTATTTCACAGAAATGAACCTCAGCGAGGTATGCACAAAGGCAAACAGCAAATGACACAACAAGCCTGTTTGATCTCCTTACCTTTTCTATTTTTTCATCGCATCCTTTGCAAGTACTCCGGTTTGACTTGGCATACTCAGCCATAAAATCATGGAGCGACTTTGGTCCCTTTCCCGCCCCTTTTCCATCCACGCTATCTCCTAGAAAAATAATAAAGAACATTAGGCAACAGGGACAGTCAAATGATTTTAATAGCTAGCCGCAGTCATTCAGTTTATTTAACCATGCGGCTAGAGGTTCTCAGAGTAGACCCGCAGTAGACAATGTACATGGTCTTGAAGTTTCTTTAGCCCAGTAGCATAAGTGCAGAGAAACCCTCAACAGAAGCGTGTAGAAAGGCATGCTCGCGTAGAGTAATGCCGCTTGACTGCAACCACTTCACAGGGACAGGTTTGAAATGTAAAGCTTGGGTTCTGAATATTTCAACCAGTGGGACCAGATCACCAAAAACAGGCAAACAGGAAAGAAATACCCAGAAGCCTTCATCAGCATATTTGTAACATTCTAGGACAGGGTAGAACGCTGTTAAGTAATGTTTTACACCGTTGTTCAAAATTACTCCTAAGGGGCACCTAGCCCAATGCATATGGAGAAAACAACAAGCAAGCCCCACTTAATACTTCCTGCTATCCACCAACACCACTGCTGGACAACAGGCCTAACAAAAGCGGAACAGCTCTCACTTCACTTTCCTGGATGAAAGCAGTAATAAACAAGTAGCAAGCACTGACAACACCAACTGTTTTGCCTTTTGTATCTTAAAGGATTTTGGTGTTCAGTAAGCCATGTTTTGGACTGGGCCTGTAGACATTCAACATTATGCTCTAGGTATGTTAGGACACGAGGTACCGAATACAAATACTAGTCTAAAAAAGGATTTCATTAAAATCTACTGACTTGGCTAGAACAAAAATTGCGGACGGGTCATTTTTCAAGAACAAAATTGGAGAAAGGGAGGTAAATCACTTTAGAAACGTGGATAACAGTAGGGCTAGTACTGCCTAGTTACCTAATTAAATAGTCTCTACTACGTGCTGGTGCCCCAACACTTACAATGCAAGTGCATGTGCACTGTTATGACCTAGCACCGTACCTCATCCACTGCTTGGACTTCTAACCAGTGGCACACAGCAGCCCTGCTACTGGGGGATGTAAGGAGCAGACAGAGGTGTTATCTGAGTCCAAGAAAACTGATGAGAAAATGAAGAGAAACAGAGATGAAGTGAAAAATGTAGCAAAGTGGAAGAAATAGGGGAGAAATGAAGAACAGAGGGAAGTGCTATGGTAGAGTAAAAGGATGACAAAATACACAAATAACCTCTTGGGTCTGAGCGACCTTCAAACATGAGCAAGGAAAAAAGAGAAGAGAATACTGTAATTAATCTGTGTCTAGAATGACAGTGCCCTGAACAAAGAAAGGAATCCCTTTATAGGAGGAATGCCCTCACTCACCAAAAGGTGACATGCTTCATCATTTGGGCTTTCTCCTCTCAGTGGGAACACCTAGTCCCACTGAGGGCTACGACCACCGCACTAAGAGGTGGGAGCTCAGGGATGTTTTCAATGATGTGGAGAACTAGGATGCTAAAATCCCGTTGGACAATTTTGGAGCAACCTCCCATTTCCCAACACATAACAGACATCTCCAAATTCTTGTTTAGAAAAGAACAGCGGTGGGTGTTCCGTTTAAAAAGTGATACATCAGGGTTGAATGAGGATATTCCCTGGTTGTCCTTTTAAGGTTGTGTGCCTTTCATTTCAGATAGTTCATCTGATAAATTAAAAGAACTGAGGGTTAACTATTCCTCCGCTCTCAAATTGGGAGTTTATCCTTAATGACATTAGAGGGTCTTGATTTCCATACATGTTATATATTCTTTATAATATGGGACCTCCTTTTGGTCATCAATCGAGTTCGCTGTGATCAGAATAATTCTTTAATTTGATTTTGACTGTTGCCAACATTGTGAACTTTTCCATTCTTTAAACACGAGTGGTTATCAGTCCCTTGCTGTCACCTAGGGACTTTGTCAAAGTTCTATAAAGTTAGCGCTCTGACCTTTTGGTGAGTGAGGGCATTCATCCTATAAAGGGATTCCTTTCTTTGTTCAGGGCACTGTCATTCTAGACACAGATTAATTACAGTATTCTCTTCTCTTTTTTCCTTGCTCATGTTTGAAGGTCGCTCAGACCAAAGAGGTTATTTGTGTATTTTGTGATTACTTATAGGGGTAAAACTTCTTGCAGGTCTCTAAACTTATTCCCTTGGACCCCCCCATTCCCTTTTTTGTGTGTTATCCAGAGTAAAAGGATGACCATAAGAAGAAAATGAGCATAAGGTTATAGAAGAAGGCGGAGCTGAGAGGGCAAGAGTGAGCAAAAGAGAATTAAAAGGATAATTGTATGAAAACGAAAGACAAGGAAGATCAAGAGTATGCACAAGCTTAGAAACCTAGGAGTGAATGGTAACAAGATCTAAATGATGTCCATCAGCCTCCACAGCAGGTCTAATGCACACAAGAGGGCATTGTCATCAGTGGGCAGCTCCTCCCCATCGCCTCATTACTTCCAGATTAAGTTTCAGCTTTCTCCACTACATGCCTCTACATCCTTACATGGCCCAAAAACCTCTATAAATGAACACACTCTTGGGGGTGACATATTTTATCTTGCTCGTGAAATATCAAGACCATTGCACAATATGAGGGCATATGAAATAGCATTATTGGCCACAATTTGCTGTCAGTCTCTTCTAAACCAAATCTAGAGTTCAGTCTTATTTATGCTCCTTGTTTCAGTAATAAGCTTAAGGCCAAGAAGCAGAGCAACAGAAGAGCCAAGACTAAATTGAGGAAACACCAGTGCCATACAGATAAACTATAGTACTCCTACCTTCTTAAAATATATGAACACCCTATTCAAGGGGCTAAACATAGGTACTGGCCATAAGATAGCAACTAAAACGAATATCAATCAATGAAAACATTTAAATTACTTTCTTTGTGGCTCCTAATCGCCAGCAATGTTATCCAGTTGTGACCCTCCAAATGTGTCAGGAAATAACTAATTTATTTCTTGATAAAATTATTATTCCACTAGGGAAGGCTATGAATACTAAACAACTAATGCCTGTCATTAGTTTTGTAGCTTTACCTTTTCTCTTTAATCTATTTCTTCAGAGGATTTGTAGCTTTTCCGTAAAAACAGTAACCTTTGGACTTTGGACTGATACAGCGCTAATCTGGTTCCTTGGGGTGTATGCCTACTGCCCCATTATCTGCCCTCTATCTCATCAGACTCATCATTGAGATCACTGTCCCAGACTGCCTAAAGAATGGCCTTAGCAGACTGCTATAAAAACAAATACAGAGTAAGAAACACGATCTCGATGCATTGGTTTTGGCCAGTCACTAGCATATCCTTCATTGGAAAAAAACATACTTGTCAAATAACCGTAAGCACATTTGGATATGAAAAGGTTACGGACTTGTAGTCCTGATTGTGCATAGCAGGAATTTTCACTAAAGTCATAAACGGTAGAATATTTTCCTGCTACCAGTGTGAATCCTGGAACATTTCAAATCCAATATTGTTCCACACAGTTAAATTCAGAGGGTGCAATTATTTAAATGAGATGCAACACCCTTCAGAAAATCTAGCTAAGCAAGATTTTTCTCCACAATGTAGACTGTAGTATGTTTAAAATAATCCCGGTAAATATCACTGCAGCATTTGTAATGTAAAAGCAGGCATACTCTCGATCATGGAGGGAAAGGTGCAAAAAAGTGTAAAAACTGACTGCTGTCCCTTTAAGAGGCGAAGCGCTTCCATCATGTACGTACAGTTGCCCCCCTCAGTGAGTCCTGTTTACGTCGAGCCTGGGCAGCGCATGCACTGCTCTGCAAGGCATGCTGTATTCAGGTATGGACTTGAAGCTCTGCCCATTTTCCGCCCATCTTTTCAATTGCCTCCTGTTACTCTCCTTTCTAAATGGTTGCTTTTGATTCACGAATAGGCTCAGTAGTCCCTCCTTAGAAACATCTAGTCTGCTTGTAACCTGAAATAAGGGCTGGACTTTTTACTTGTGTTGTTACACTGTCTGCTTTATCTACAGTCTGTAAGCACTATTTTCTTTAACTATTTCCCCCGAGCTCTGTTGGTAACAGGGCTGTAAATCTTGCTTTTAGCTTGCCACATTTGCTGTGCATTCAAAGACTGAGGTCTTTCCCCCCCACCCCCCTGTTTCTTGAAGTTGCTTTTCCAGCAGTAGATTTCAAGAGGATACTCTGGTTAGATTGTTTCCCTCAATCGCCACGGAGGTTAATCTCCAAACGAGTCCCTCTCTTCAGAAAAATAATCGGCCATAAATCAGGCCTGAGCGAGTTTTTAACACACCTTACTCCTCTCTACTTCCTGTGAATGAAGTACCAGCATTCCCACAGTGATAAGAATACAGGTCAAAGCACAGGACAAGAAGGCGCTCTGTTCCGCAAGCTGCAGCATTTTATAGCACAACACAGTCTGAGGGTCAGCGACGGAGACATTTATTTGGGTCATTATGAAAAACAGAACTGTCCAGGGGGAAAAAAACGAGCATTGGCATAGCCAATAGGTCTCGCTTTTGGGACCTTATAAGTATTTAGTTATGCAGCACAATATCCTTGGTGCAACAACATCAACTGTTGCATTGCTAAACACTTATAAGGTCCCAAAGGCGAGACCTATTGGCTATGCCAATGCTTGTTTATTTACTGTAGCCGCCACCGAGTATTAAACGACAGAGTGAGATAAGATCATAGGATATCATCAAAAGTATCACGTAATGCAAAGCTTAAATATATTCAGTTTAACATATTGCATAGAACCTTGTAATAAAGTTGACCACACCAGGTAGTAAGGTTGAAGGATGAAGGATTTATTGTTGAGATTCATCAATATAAGAAACAACCTATCCACACAGCATCCAAGTAGCATCTGACTAATAAGCATTCTTAAAGAGCTTCAATGAGTAACATTCTAGAACTGTACATGTAGAAGGTAGCTTGAATAATAATAGTTAAACCTTAAGTTGAACATAACATGAGAATATTTTAAAGTAAAGATATTACACACCTTTCCCCTTTACATAAAAAATTAAATAGGGAAAAGAAGAAGAAAGAAGGGTTTTTTGTTAGACAACTCTTCAGTACATAAGATATTTTATCATGTAGAGGAGCAATCCTACTTAAATTCCAAATGCGACCATCATTTAGTTTAACAGCATTCTGAATTTTTTTTTTTTAACAAATGGAGAAGAAAATTTAGAAAGACTACCAGATTTCTGGGGTAAACGAACTTTCACTTTGTCTCCCACACATACACATGTATGCGAAAAAGCATGTCTAGCGTCAAAGTAATTTTTTCTTTTCAAAGTTTTTAACTTTTGTGAATCCTTACAATGAACAGCATTAGAAACACCAACACCTGAAAACCCTTCTGAATTCGCATTAATGCGTTTATCTCTCATCCAAAGATGAAAGAGTTGTGTATTGGGACTGCGCCCTCTAAACAGTTCAAAAGGAACTTTATTAGTGGTGGAATGGCGTGTGAGACGATCGACTCTCACACGTTCTGCAATTTCTAACCTCCAGTCTTTTCCTTGAAGTTTGGCCAATTGGATAGACACTTTGAGGACACGATTAAACCGCTCTACCATCCCGTTGGTCTCGGGATGATAGAGAGCACACCGTTTATGTCCGATACCATTCCTTGACAAATACTCCTCCATTTCCTTTGAGACCAACTGGACTCCATTATCTGTTAAAAGAGAGTCAGGAAGACCCTCCCTGGCAAAAATTTCCTCTAGAAATTTGATAACATCTTTGGTTTCAGTGTTCCGTACAATTTTGATCTCTGGCCATCTAGAAAACTTATCAAAACCAACCAACACATAGCACTGATCAGAAGATCCAGAAATGGGTCCTAGCAGATCAAGAGCAATTTCTTCCCAGCACCTGGTAAGCTCCTCACGTATCACCATGGGTTGAACTCTCGTTGAACTCTCGTCATTAATGTTTTGTCACACGTATTGCACACTGCACAATCTATCACCAATCGTTCAACTTGAAGATCAATGCCAGGCCACCAGAAATGTAGGCGAATTCTTTCTTTGGTCTTTTGAAACACCCAGATGTGCCTGATGAATGATTCTTGATCTGACAGAACAGGGAGGCACAAGTTTCGTACCCCTCCATAGTACTCCAGAGCTGATAGACAATTCATCACGAACATTCCAATATTGACGAACTTCCTCATTTAGCCCCTTCATACCTTTCCACCCTTCTGTCACCAATTGAGATACCTTCGTGAGAACATCATTACTCAACGAATCTTTCCACTCATTTTCACTCAAAACATCTGTTATTATTTCACATACTTTGCATTCATAGTCATCCCACAAGTCACCCATATTTTCGGGATTAGGATTTGAATTGGTTTGAACAAGGCGAGAAAGACAATCTGACACTTTGTTTTCTACTCCAGGTATGTAATTTACCACAAAATCATAATCCCGGTGGGCAACAATCCACCTGAAAATTCTTGAAGAAACAGCATCTAAACTCTTTTTAGTAAACAAGCCTTTCAATGGTTTGTGGTCTGAGCGTACAATAAAAGCTTCCCCACAGAAATTTCTTTTAATTTCCTAATGGCCCAGAAAATACACAGACTCTTTCTCTATGACTGAGTATTGAACTTCTGGTCCTACTAGTGTCCTAGAGAGAAACATAATGGTCACTTCTTTACCATCCTTGACTTGTTTAAGGACTGCACCCAGCCCCTTTGAACTAGCATTAGTAAGCAAGACTGACTTAGCCGTAGTATCAAAACTGCGGAGTGAAGGTGCACTACCTAAATATCATCAAACTCCACCTGGCAATTGGGAGACCACACACATTTTACACCTTTCTTTAAAAGTGACCTTAGAGCAAAAGTACGTGAGGCAAACTGAGGAACAAATTTATTATAATATTATGCCATACCTAGGAAAGTGATCAACTCATCTCTGGTCTGAGGTTCTGAAAGACCCTCAATAGTTTTCACCAAATGATCTTGTGGTTTCACACCCCCCTTTGTTAGTTTATGTCCTAAGTAGTCAATTTCTGAAAGATTGAACTTGCACTTACTCCCATGAAGAGTCAAACCACGAGACTTAAACCTAGTTAAGACAGCCCTGAGTCTCTCATCATGTTCTTTCTGTGATGAACCATGTATCAGAACATCGTACTGATATATTTTTACGCCTGCTAACCCATGTAAGACATCTTCCATAGCTCGTTGGAAGAAAGAAGCAGCAGAATTGAGACCAAAAGGAAGGCGTGTAAACTTATTGGTCCGAAAAGGCGCGATGAAAGCGGTCAAGTTCATGGAATCGCTATCTATCTTGATTTGATGGTATGCTGCTCTCAGGTCTAAGGTGGAAAATACTTCTGCCCCTGGTGGGTGACCTCACACCAGGTAAAATTATCAAAATATTCCCTTATTCATACACTGGCTGTCTGCCCTTCACCTTAAGTGGGATTAAAACACATGCTGTAGCATTGGCCCGCCGTAACAGCTTATTAGACAAGACGTTCTTGATGAGCTGACAGAAGTGATGCGTCTGATCGAATGTTGTATGCTCCGTCTATACAGATGAAAAATGGACCACTCCCCCTGAAACCCATGACGAGCTGAACTCACGCTCACGTCCAACAACTCACCCTCTGCATATGTATAAACGCTGGAAATGCTAGGCGCTCTAAAATGACTCAAGTAGATAATCTAATTGGTTTGTCATCGCTGCAGATGCCGTATTCTGTGTCTGTAGTATAGCGCGCATACTCAGCAAGCGTAGACTCATAGCACATGTGGGCAGAGGGTGAAATACACATACTCGCGCCTACCAATATCATGAAAACACAATGTTTATCTATCAATGTACAGCTCACTAAGATATATTGCCATGGAGCCGGCCGGCCATACGTTTTCTCGTAGCTCCACCGCCTGGATTTTAATTTAAACAATCTGCAGGAAGTGCTTGTGGACGAGAATAAACATCTGAAGTACACATCACTCGATCACACTGCAGGGACCGGCACAACATGTGTGTGCAGCGGTCTTTACGCATCAGTTCGCTGGCACAGGAGTGCAGTATGCGCGACCCCTGTGTGCAAATACATACAGTAGTGCAGCTGCGATAGCCCCACTCGAGCTCTTTAAGTGTGGCCCGTAATATGCCTCACTGGCACCAGAGCTGTCAGTGTGTGCAGTAACCCCCAATGAGCTGATGTTTGTCACTGCATTGCACTGTCAGTCTGACTCTCAATGCAACTGCTGCATGTCCCTGCACGCATGGACTGACAGCGCTACGCACACGTGCTTGACTCAGCGCACTGATGTACATTACATATTTCTGAGCAATTAGCTCTTTCGCGTTCTGACAGCGCACTGAGCTATGTGCACTGCTCTGTATCAGTGCTGGCTTCACTGGCAGCGGCATGACTCAGTTGCATGCACTTTGAGAAGGCTCGCTCGCAGTGGTATGAACCCCTGGGGCATACATCAGTACAGAAAGCCCTCCTTAGGGTGTTTGATGGAAAAACAAAAGTCCAGTACGAGTCGACACTGTAATGTAATGTGACACTGGAGAGTAATACAGTTTTGCAGTGTAAATCAGTTGTGCAGTATAAGTAATAACACTGTACGTGGTACATTTGCAGACATCCGGCTGGGGCTCGAAGGATGAGCACTCGCTCTTCTTGGCGGGCATGCTCTCGGGCTTGACGCCCGCGTACAGGTGGTGGAAGGCAGGGAAGGCTGCGGCGGAGGAGGCGGAGAGCGGTTCCAGACAGGGTCGCACCACATAGCGCCCACCAGCCGCCAGCGGCGCTGCCTGGGCCATGTAGGGCTGGTAGAGACCGCTCACGGTGGCAGCAGGCAGCTGCGAGTGCACCGCAGACCAGGCAGCCGGGAAGACTGCGGATTTGGGCGCAAAGCTGCAGGCGGAGAAGTCAGAAGTCTCTGTGCCACCCGGGGCCCTGGAGGCCGCACCGTGCCCCACCTGGACGCAGCGGGACCCATAGCTCTCCTCGCTTTCATGCCCCATCAGGGAGTACACGTAATAGTTACTTATAGCGCCACTGGACGACATTTTAGGCTCCCCTCGCACTCTCATAAAAGGTGACACTTAACTGTATGCGGTCGCCTCACCGGGAACAATCATAGTATTTTGCAGGCTGCGTCCTCAACCATTGGCCACGACTTCCACGTGATCATATTTACCAATACAGAGTAAATCAATGCGCTAAGCGGGGAGACCGTGATTAAAACACACGACCACGATGCAAACTTACAAGTGCGCCGAGGTTTTGTGCACCCTTGGCCGTGGCTGTGTCTGCGACGGAGCTGCCGCAGGGGTGGCTGGGTTCACAGACTGCAGGGGACTATTTCTTGACGTCTTTTCAGCAGTAGAGTCAGTCCTATTCAAGCGTGCTGGGGAAAATGAGGTTATTTGGCTCTGTTTAGTTGTCAATAAAAAGAACATGCAACAGAAACCTCTTGGGCGCGCAGCCTTGCTACGGACCTGTGAAGCACTAAACAAAACAACATAATTTACCAGTCATGGATAAGAAATCTACATGTCAATGTACAGTCACCATATACCAGTGGCCCGTATACCAGAAGCATGTATTTTTGTTTGGGAGTTGCGCACGTGTGTTTTTCCGTCTCTCTCTATCATTTGCGTTGATTCGGAAACTTAACACGATTTACATACTCAGGGAACACATCTGGCAACCTAAAAGAAAGGTGATGTATACAACAACACATTCAATGGCACATACTGCCTCCCCCACACAGCAATCACCACGGCAGTAAGAATCTAAACCTCCCCGGCGTCAATGCTCACATTGGTTTGCTAAACAAGAACAGACTAGCCAAAAAAAAAAAAAACAAGACCCACAGAGCGTCTCCCTTGCGGGAGCGAGCAGGGGCACTATCTGTTTGCAAGTTAATTACAAACAGATGTCGCCAAAGCTCGCTCCCTCAAGGGAATAGCCAAACATGCACACGCTGCCATTGAAAGCAATGCAAAGCGTGCACGTTTTTGCCCGAAAAAGCAAATAGATTCCAAGAGGTCTCCTCCTATGCAGCAGATGCGCGCTGCGTAGGCGAGACCTAAAAACAGGACCAGGCAGCCTCAGAGCTGGTGGGAAACATTTGTAGTGAGGTCATGTGATGCGTGCTGTAATGTGTCGTTCTGGACATTTTTCCTGGAAGTGCTGTGGCCAAGAAATATAAATTTTAATCCAATCAAATTCTTAACATCCTGAAGGTCGCGCTCCACTCATGCATAAAGGGAGGTATGTACAGGCATCTATTCCCAACTATTGAAGCTTCTCCCGCGACATAACAAAATACAGACGACTAAGGACTGCATAGTTTGATTTCACCGCAGAATACTACAGGACAGACAGACGAATGCTTTATTATTTAATACAAATACAATTGAAATTGACACATGATCTCATATAGGAGCAATTACAACACGGCCGCCACATGCTCTTGATTCTCGGACCACTCCACTTTCTCTCATTTCACCAATATTGCTTGGAGCTGTGAACATGGCCACCCTCCGAGACTGTGGGACGCGCAAATGAATTTTCTTTTCACAGCTACGTTCGTTCGTTCTACCAACTACAGGCGCTACGTGTCTACCGTGAGCTTCAACCTTCAGTTCCTCTCACAGCAGCAGGAAGCATTGTTCCCAGAATCATGAGATTGTAGGTGGGCCTTTGGAAACGTAGAGGGCTTTGGTCTAGGACTGCAGATGTTAGTACGCTAGGTCTTTAACAAAGGCCACACCCACCATTGCCACCATCACCACATGGAAGGCTAAGATAAAGCAAACTAATAGGACCCATAACAAACTGCAAGTCATCTTGTTAATAAGAGTTTAATGAGCAGCACCGATAGTCTGTGGGTGTGAGAAAGTGGCTCTGTATATACTGTTCCTTAATAGGTACAGGGTGTACAGAGTCCACAGTCCCCAAGGGTTTGGCAGAGGCTAAAGTTAGATATAACCTTACTCTCTAAAGTGGTAGCTTGGTCGAGCAGTAAGGCAACATCAGAGGACAGTGTAAAGCATTTGTTGTACACACTCAGTCAGCAAATAGTCTCACACACTCAATAACTGAACTCTAGGCCAATGATTTATATATAAAAAAATACATGCTTGTTTTATTTTAGAACCAACAATAGGTATTAAAATATACTTTCTCAGAATGAGATGCTTTATATAAATGCTTTTGCAATATGCAATTGACTTTTGTAAACAGTTACAAGTGGTTGCAATAGGCAACACTATTTTAAACACAATAATGCATTGAATTCAATGTAAGTTTCAAGTTATTTGCAACAGATTACTTTTAGGATTACTTTTGGAATTCCAGGACTGGATCCTAGATTCAGTCCTGGGTCAGTACTTAGAATCAAGTGATGAAAGTCGACTTAATTGCTGTGATGATTTTTAAACCAATTTTAGCTATTTTAAAAGTCTACACTTAGAAAATATTTCAGAGAAAACAGTCAATGATTCCCTATGGAAGCAAATTCAGGTTGCAGGTACAGTACTGGGACCTTTATCCAAAACAGCTAAGTAATTACCTTTTCAGATATTATACGATTTTTAAGGAATATTTAAAGATTGCAGAAATTGACACTTAGAAGAAGTTTCACAGAAAAACAGTCAATGGTTTCCTATGGAAGAAAATTGGGTTACTGGTAGGTACAGTTGTAGGTATTTTTCAGAGTCAGCGCTGGGCACCAAGATCCAGCACTGGGAGATCACCTAAGAGCAGGCGAGTATTTTCGTTTTCGTTACTCGGCTGATTTTTGGTGAATATTTTAATATTTGAAAAGTCCACACTTGGAAGAAATTTCAGGAAAAAGCCAGTCAATGTTACCCTATGAAAAAAATAGAGTTATCGGTTTAAAGGTAAGTACTCGACTGGCAGATTTGAGGTTCTGGGCATAGACTGAGGGGTCCCCCAGGGTCAGGTAGGTACAGTTAGTTCACCCTCAGCGACACTAGGGCGGCCGGGTGCAGAGAGAGTTAGGCCCAATGTTATCCTATTAGGGATAGGGGGGCCTTGGTTGGTGGCTGCTGACTAGCAAGCTACGCGGCTGTGGGAGCTGGGCTCCTGGTCACTTGCTCAGGGCAAGTGGGGAAGTAGATAGGTGTAGAGGTTGCACTGCCAGCGCCACTCGGGCGGCTGGGTGCAGGGTGCTTTTGAGCCTTCGGGCGCTCACTTGATTTCAATGGGAAATCTCCGGTTTAGAAAAAGACTGCAAGCTCGGGGACAAGGATTCTTCAGGTGCCACCACCACTTCGAGAGGTAAGTTGGGTAGTTGGAGGATAGGTAGGTACCCCGGGAGTGGGCACAGGGGGCCGCGGGGCGCCGTGTGCAGGGCTGCCTTTTGGTGTCAGGAAGTCTTACCCTCTGTTGATCGCGGTAGGGGGGGCATCTTGTTCTGAGGCTGCAGGTTTCTTCAGGAGGGTCGAGGGAGGTCCTTGGGTGCCGGACTCAGGGTCACAGTCGCTGTGGGGTCGTCCTCGTGGTCTTTATTCACTCCGGCACCGGCCAGGCTTGGCTGGTGCAGAGTGTGCTGGGTTCGCGGTTCCGGGCTGATGCCAGGGATTAGAAGTACGTTTTCGAGTAGAGCCTCTACTCATGGGAGTCCCAGGGGTTTAGAGTTGAAGGATAGCCAGGTCCTCCGGGGTTTGTGAGGTTGCTGGCCACAAGAGATGCCGGGTTGGAGCAGGAGCAGATTCGAGGGTCGACAGGCCGGAAGGGCTGGGGCCAAGACAGTTGGTGTCTTCCTCTTCTCAGCAGCTGCAGGGCAGGTCTTCTTTCTTCTTGCTCTTCTTTGTATTTCGGAATCTGGGGAAGGAAGGTTCAGAGTGCCCCTAAATACTAGATTTAGGGGCGTTACAGGTAGGTGAAGGGCAGGGACCAAGGGGTCCCTGTCCTGGGGTGGTTACACCCCCTATCCTGCCTCTCTCCTGTGGGAGGGGGGCAGTAGCCTAATCCTGATTGGGTAGGGCTTCCCATCTTCAAGATGGCGAGAGCCCGGGGATGGGCTTCACCTCGCCTCCCCCACCTGAGGAGTGGGGTTGGCAGGCTGGCACATCCCCTGTCCTTATTTGGGGTTTCCGGCCAAGCTTCCCGCCAGAGTGGGGGGTTGCAGTGGCCTGGGGAAGCTCACAGAGGCGGCATGCCTTTGAAGCTTCCCCCTGCCCATCCTGGGGGAGGAGATTTAGCACCACGCCCAGGATGTGCATTGTTGCAGGCCCAGGAGAGCAGGGGCTCTCCTACCCAGGGGTCCAGCAACATGTCTGCTGTGTGGCAGCCTAGGCAGCCTCAGAACAGACGTAGGTTAGGTTTTAGGGGGCATCTCTAAGATGCCCTCTGGGGTGCTTGGTACATTAAATCCCACACTGGCATCAGTGTGGGTTTAATGTGCTGAGAAGTTTGATACCAAACTTCTCAGTCTTCAGTGCTGCCTTTATGGTACTGTAGAGTTCGTGTTTGACGAGCTCCCAGCACCATGTACTCTTGAAGGGCAGCACTGCACTTACAGTGCCCAGGAATGGACCTGGGTACTGTAGGGGCACAGGGCTCCTGCTCCTGTGCCCACACCATTGGCATAGGGCACCCAGCTAGAGGGGTGGCTGATGTATGCCATGGCAGTGTAGGTGATGGGCATGGCACAGAGGGATGTGTGCCATGTCGACTCTTTGTTTTGTCTTGCACCCAGCCTGCAAGGGCAGTGTGTGTGTGTATTTAAAAGTACAGGGCCTCTAAGGGTGGCACAATGAGTGCTGCAGCCCTTAGAGGCCTTCCCTGGTCACAAGGCCCTGGGTACCTAGGGTACCATTTACCAGGGGCTGACATGTGGCCAGGGTTTGCCAATTTGGGGTTTGTGTTTTTAGGGAAGGAACATAGGCCCTGGGCACCTGATTGGCAGGAGTCCAGGGCACACTCAGTCAAAGTACATTCAGCAATTCAGCAAAAAAGTGGGGGCATACCATACAGGAAAGATGGCACTTTCTCACACAACCCCCCCCCCCCCCCCCCCCCAGACGAAAGGTGATGAGACTAACCTTGCCCTATGGAGTCTTCATTGTCTAAGTGGAAGAACCTGGAAAGTCCATCTGCATTGGCAGTCCCTGGTCTGTGTTCCACTTCAAAGTCCATTCCCTGTAGGGAGATGGACCACCTTAGTAGTTTTGGATTTTCCCCTTTCATCTGCATTAGCCATCTGAGAGCTCTGTGGTCAGTTTGAACCAGGAAGTGAGTACCAAACAAGTATGGCCTCAACTTCTTCAGGGACCAAACCACAGCAAAGGCCTCCCTCTCAATGGCACTCCAACGCTGCTCTCTGGGGAGTAGCCTCCTGCTTATAAAAGCAACAGGTTGGTCTTGGCCTTCATCATTGGTCTGGGATAGGACCGCTCCTATCCCTAGCTCAGAGGCATCAGTCTGCACAATGAACTGCTTGGCATAATCTGGAGCTTTCAGAATTGGTGCTGAGCACATTGCTTCCTTTAGGGTGTCAAAAGCCTTTTGGCAACTAACTGTCCAGTTAACCTTCTTGGGCATCTTCTTGGAGGTGAGTTCTGTGAGGGGGGTCACAATGGACCCATATCCCTTCACAAACCTCCTGTAGTACCCAATCAAGCTTAGGAATGCCCTGACCTGGGTCTGGGTTGTTGGAGCTATCCAGTCCATGATGGCCTGGATCTTGGGTTGTAAGGGCTGTACTTGGACTCCACCTACAAGGTGGCCCAAGTGCACCACAGTGCCCTGCCCTATCTGGCATTTGGATGCCTTGATAGTGAGACCTGCACTTTGCAGGGCCTCTAAACTTTTCCAAGGTGGATCAGGTGATCCTGCCAGGTGGAGCTAAAGACAGCAATATCAAAAAGATAAGCTGCACTAAAGGACTCCAGCCCAGCTAGGACATGGTTCACCAACCTTTAGAAAGTGACAGGGGCATTCTTTAACCCAAAGGGCATTACAGTACACTGATAATGCCCATCAGGGGTGGAGAATGCTGTATTTTCTTTTGCTCCTGGGGTCATGCCAATCTGCCAGTACCCAGCAGTTAAGTCAAAGGTACTGAGGAACTGGGCAGCCCCTAATTTATCTATCAGTTCATCTGCTCTTGGAATAGGGTGAGCATCTGTCTTGGTGATAGAGTTGAGCCCTCTATAGTCCACACAGAACCTCATCTCTCTCTTTTCACCCTGTTGATGAGGTTTGGGGACCAGAACCACTAGGCTAGCCCAGGGGCTCTCAGAGGGTTCAATGACCCCTAACTCCAGCATCTTGCTGACCTCAGCTTTGATGCTTTCCTTAACTTGGTCTGACTGTCGATAGATTTTGTTTTTGACAGGTGCACTGTCACCAGTGTCCACATCATGGGTACACCAGTTTGTCAGACCAGGGGTCAGGGAAAAGAGGCTAGCATACTCTTGCAAGACTTGCTTGCAGTCAGTCTGCTGTTGGGCAGAGAGGGTGTCTGAGAAGATCACACCATCCACTGACCCATCTTTTGGGCTGTAGGAGAGGTCAGGGAGAGGTTCACTCTCTGCTTCCTGTTCCTCATCAGTCACCATCAGCATGGTGAGGTCAGCCCTGTCATTGTAGAGCTTGAGGCGGTTCACATGGATGACCCTTTTGGGTGTCCTGCTAGTGCCCAGGTCAACTAGATAGGTGACCTCACTCTTTCTTTCTAGGATAGGGTAAGGGCCACTCCATTTATCTTGGAGAGCCCTTGGTGCCACTGGCTCCAAAACCCACACCTGTTGCCCAGGTTGAAATTCAACCAGTGCAGCTTTTTGGTCATACCAGTGCTTCTGGAGCTCCTGGCTGGCCTCAAGGTTCTTGGATGCCTTTTCCATGTACTCGGCCATTCTGGACCTTAGGCCAAGCACATAGTCCACTATGTCCTGTTTGGGTTCTTGAAGAGGCCTCTCCCAGCCCTCTTTTACAAGACACAGTGGTCTCCTTACAGGATGACCAAACAAAAATTCAAAGGGTGAGAAACCTACTCCCTTCTGTGGCACTTCCCTGTAAGCGAAAAGCAAGCATGGTAACGGGACATCCCATCTCCTTTTGAGTTTTTCAGGGAGACCCATGATTTTATTTATTTATAAATAAATTTATAAGGCGCAACAGCTACCCAAAAAGGGTTTCCCGGCGCCAGGACAGACTGATGAAGTACAAGGGAGAAATTATTGGTTGAATAGCCAGGTCTTTATGGATCTACGGAAGCAAGAGTAGTTGGTTTCTTTGCGAATGGTAAGTGGCAAGGAGTTCCAGAGGGAGGGGCCGAGGTAGGAAAAGGACCTGCCACCCATCCTGGCAAGTCTGAAACGAGGGATCGTAAATTTCACAAGCGTTGAAGAGCGAAGGTGACGTGTAGGAATATAAGGGCTGACAAGAGTATGCAAGTACGATGGCGCCAGGCCCTGTCTTATCTTAAACATAAAGCTCAATGCTTTGAATTTAATGCGACTAACCACTCTAAGCCAGTGCAGATCACGAATGTAGCCGGAAATGTGCAAGCTTCTAGGAATTTTACATAGAAGTCTGACTGCAGCGTTTTGAACAAGCTGCAGTTTGCGGGTTACAGTCTTATTGGCACCGAGTAGCAGGATATTTCCGTAGTCCAGCCTTGAGGTTATGAGGGCATGGATCACGTTTTTTTGATTGGTAGAGGGTAGCATCCAAATGATTTTACGCAGCCATCTCAAGATGGTAAAGCATGTTGCTGCGACCCTGACGGCCTGTTGGTGCCAAGACAGAGAGTCGTCAATATATACGACCAAGTTTCGTACATGATTAGAGGGTGTCGGGGGGTACCCATCTCGGTAGGCCAGTGAGAGGGACCCCAGAGGTCTTTATCCTTACCCAGTACTAGGACCTCAGTTTTATCACCATTAAGTTGAAGATGGTGTTTGGCCATCCATGCGGCGATATTAGTCAGGCCAAGTTGAAGGTCTGATGTTGAATGGGGATCAGAGGAAGAGAGGGAAAAGATAATTTGTGATTCATCTGTGTAAGAAAAGAGAGTGAGGCCGGCTTGATCGGCTATGTCTGCAAGAGGCCTTACATAAAGATTGAAAAGCAGAGGGCAAAGTATGGAGCACTGAGGGACCCCATGAGGGGAAAAGTGAGTGTCGGAGTTGTTAGTGGCTGAAAATATCTGGAAAGTGCGACCATTCAGGAAGGAGATGATCCATACCTTTCAATGTCTTGTTGAATCTCTCAACAAGGCCATTGGTTTGTTGGTGGTAGGGTGTAGTAAACTTGTACTGCACTCCACACTCCTTCCACATGTGTTAGGTAAGCACACATGAAATTGGATCCTCTGTCTGAAACCACCTCCTTAGGAAACCCTACCCTGGTGAAGACACCCAGGAGGGCCTTGGCTACTGCAGGAGCTGTAGTAGTCCTAAGTGGAATTGCTTCAGGGTACCTAGTAGCATGATCCACTACCACTAGAATAAATTTGTTCCCTGAGACTGTGGGAGGTTCAAGTGGACCCACAATGTCCACTCCTACCCTTTCAAAGGGGACCCCCACCACTGGTAGTGGGATGAGGGGGGCCTTTGGGTGGCCACCTGTCTTGCCACTGGCTTGACAGGTAACACAGGAGCTGACAAACTCCTTCACCTTTTGGTGCATCTGGGGCCAGTAAAAGTGACTCACTAGCCTTTCCCAAGTTTTGGATTGCCCCAGATGTCCAGCTAGGGGGGATGTCATGAGCCAAAGTTAGGAGGAACTCCCTGTACTTCTGTGGCACTACCACCCTCCTGGTGGCTCCAGGAGTGGGGTTTCTTGCCCCAGCATACAGTAATCCCTCTTCCCAATAAGCTCTGTGGGTACCACTGACATCTCCCCTTTCTTCTGAAACAGCGTGCTGCCTCAGGCTTTCAAGAGTGGGACAGTCTCGCTGACCCTGGCACAGCTCTTCCCTAGAGGGTCCCCATGGGCCCAAGAGTTCAACCTGTTATGTGTCAAGCTCGATGGACTCAGTTCCCTCAGGGATATCCAAATCCTCTCCCTGTGGAGAGGGGTCCTGAATGTTTTGCTGTGTAGAAGCTGGTTCCCCAGTCTTCTTACCTTTTCTCTTGGTTGGTTGGGCCATTATTTCAGGCTCCAGACCTACTTTTTCACCCTTCCTCTTGCCCTGTGCTCTGGTTTGCAAACACACCAATTCAGGGGTGCCCAGCATGGCTGCATGGGCCTTTAGCACAACCTCAGCCCAGGCTGAGGTTTCCAGATCATTTCCAAGCAGACATGCAGCTGGCAATTTTGGAGAGACCACTTCCTGTTTCAGGCCAGTAACCCCCCTCCCAGCCTAAGGTCACCATGGCCATGGGATGACTAGTGGTGACACTGTCAGCGTTGGTGACTGGGTAAGACTTCCCAATCAAGTATTGCTCAGGGGAAACCAGTGTGTCTTTCACCATAGTGACACTGGCACCTGTATCCCTCAGAGCTTCTACCCTAGTTCCATTCACCCAGGGGTACTGTACGTATTTCTTTAAGTTGGGGGGCCACACAGCTACAGTGGCAAACTCCACTTCTCCCAAGGAGACTAGACTGTGTTCCCAGATTTGCTCAGGGTACACCTCTGATCCCATTTGTATACTTGCTGCCCCAGGAGTAGCTGTACTGGGTGCCTTAGGGGCTTTGTTGTGGGGGCAAGATTTGTCTACAGTTAGGTGTCCTGACCTCTTACAGTTATTACACCAGGCCTTTAAGGGATCATAGTTCTTCTCCCTATAGGTTTGAGGCACATAAGGAGTAGTTTGGGTCCCACCCACCTGAACAGGTTTTTGGGGCCCTTTGGAAGACTCAGACTTTTTATCTTGGGGTTTCTCACCACCTTTCCCCTGGGGAGGTTATGTGACCACTTTCTTTTGGTCACCCCCAGTGGCTGTCCTTGTCACCCTAGTCTTGACCCAGTGGTCTGCCTTCTTTCCCAATTCTTGGGAAGAAAGTAGACCTAGGTCTACCAAATGCTGATGCAACTTTTCATTTGTGCAGTTACTTAATATATGTTCCTTCATGAATAAATTGTACAATCCAGTAAAATCCTGAACACCATGTCCAGCTAACCAACCATCCAGTGTCTTCACAGAGAAGTCTACAAAATCAATCCAGGACTGGGTCTGGGTTTTGTGAGCCCCCCTGAATCTTATTCTATACTCCTCAGTGGTGAATCCAAATCCCTCAATCAGAGCTTTCTTCATGAGGGCTTCTGGCCCAGAGAGGGTCAGAAGCCTGTCACTGCAGTTACCAGAGAACAGTTCCCACAGGAGTGCCCCGCAGAGAGGTTTCTTTACTTTTCTGATATCACAAGCCCTCTCAAAGGCTGTGAACCATTTGGTGATATCATCACCTTCCTCAAATTTAGGGACAATCCCTTTGGGGATTTTAAGGTCAGAAGTTTCCTCCCTATCCTTATTTTTATTATTGCTGCCACCATTGATGGATGCTAAACCCATCTCTCTCCTTTCTTTTTCCAGAGCCAGGAGCCTGGACTCTAGCTCTAATCTTCTGGCCAGCCTCACAAGGCTGTCCTCTTCACCGGTGGGTCCCCCAGTGATTTCTCTGGTACCAGAGTCAACTGTGTGATCTATAGGGGCAAAGATGCTAATTCTTGGGTTTGAGGGTATGGGTGCCCTCTCATCCCTAGGGGATAGTCTGTGGAGGTCATTATCCACCTCCTCTTCTTCCCCTTCCTCATCTGACTGGCCATCACCATATTCAGATGGGTGGTCCTTAGCATACTCAGCCAAGAGCTCCTGGAGCCCTAGTTTGGTTGGATGCAGGCCCATTGGTATATTTTTAAGTTTGCATAGGGACCTCAATTCCTTGAAAGACAAGTGTAAGTAAGGTGTGAGGTCGAGCTCCTCCACCAGGTCCATGTTATTATTTTCACTAATAGCTGGGTTCGTTTGAGTCATTCTAACCTGACAGTTCTAAACCTCTACCCTGACTATAGTGACTTTTTATTTTTCTAAAATTCTAATGGGACTTAAGCAAGGCCCTAGCAAGACTTTTAGTAATTTTGGAAAAGACCAATCAGAATTCTAAAGGCAATTTTAGGAGTTCTGTCGTGTGATCAGATGGTAACCAAGTAGTCCAACAAATGCAAGTTTGTATCCCACCGCTGATCCACCAATGTGAGAAAGTGGCTCTGTATATACTGTTCCTTAATAGGTACAGGGTGTACAGAGTCCACAGTCCCCAAGGGTTTGGCAGAGGCTAAAGTTAGATATAACCTTACTCTCTAAAGTGGTAGCTTGGTCGAGCAGTAAGGCAACATCAGAGGACAGTGTAAAGCATTTTTTGTACACACTCAGTCAGCAAATAGTCTCACACATTCTATGCCAATGTTTTATATATAAAAAAAATATGCTTGTTTTATTTTAGAACCAACAATAGGTATTAAAATATAATTTCTCAGAATGAGATGCTTTATATAAATGCTTTTGCAATATGCAATTGACTTTTGTAAACAGTTACAAGTGGTTGCAATAGGCAACACTATTTTAAACACAATAATGCATTGAATTCAATGTAAGTTTCAAGTTATTTGCAACAGATTACTTTTAGGATTACTTTTGGAATTCCAGGACTGGATCCTAGATTCAGTCCTGGGTCAGTACTTAGAATCAAGTGATGAAAGTCGACTTAATTGCTGTGATGATTTTTAAACCAATTTTAGCTATTTTAAAAGTTGACACTTAGAAAATATTTCAGAGAAAACAGTCAATGATTCCCTATGGAAGAAAATTCAAGTTGCAGGTACAGTATGTTCTCGTTACTTTTGTAATCCAGTACTGGGACCTTTATCCAAAACAGGTAAGTAATTACGTTTTCAGATATTATACGATTTTTAAGGAATATTTAAAGTTTGCAGAAATTGACACTTAGAAAAAATTTCACAGAAAAACAGTCAATGGTTTCCTATGGAAGAAAATTGGGTTACTGGTAAGTACAGTTGTAGGTATTTTTCAGAGTCAGCGCTGGGCACCAAGATCCAGCACTGGGAGCTCACCTAAGAGCAGGCGAGTATTTTCGTTTTCGTTACTCGGCTGATTTTTGGTGAATATTTTAATATTTGAAAAGTCCACACTTGGAAGAAATTTCAGGAAAAAGCCAGTCAATGTTACCCTATGAAGAAAATAGAGTTATCGGTTTAAAGGTAAGTACTCGACTGGCAGAGTTGAGGTTCTGGGCATAGTCTCAGGGGTCCCCCAGGGTCAGGTAGGTACAGTTAGTTCACCCTCAGCGACACAGGGGCAGTCGGGAGCAGAGAGAGTTAGGCCCAATGTTATCCTATGAGGGATAGGGGGGCCTTGGTTGGTGGCTGCTGACTAGCAAGCCACGCGGCTGTGGGACCTGGGCTCCTGGTCACTTATTCAGGGCAAGTGGGGAAGTAGATAGGTGTAGAGGTTGCACTGCCAGGGCCACTCAGGCGGCTGGGTGCAGGGTGCTTTTGAGCCTTCGGGCGCTCAATTGTTTTCAATTGGAAATCTCCGGTTTAGAAAAAGACTGCAAGCTCGGGGACGAGGATTCTTCAGGTGCCACCACCACTTCGAGAGGTAAGCTGGGTAGTTGGAGGATAGGTAGATACTCCGGGAGTGGGCACAGGGGGCCGCGGGGCGCCACGTGCAGGGGTGCCTTTTGGTGAACTTTTGGAAATTTTACCCTCTGTTGATCGCGGTAGGGGAGGCACCTTGCTCTGAGGCTGCAGGCTTCTTCAGGAGGGTCGAGGGAGGTCCTTGTGTGCCGGACTCGGGGTCACAGTCGCCGTGGGGTCGTCCTCGTGGTCTTTATTCACTCCGGCACCGGCCAGGCTTGGCTGGTGCAGAGTGCGCTGGGTTCGTGGTTCCGGGCTGATGCCAGGAATTAGAAGTACGTTTTCGAGTAGAGCCTCTACTCATGGGAGTCCCAGGGGTTTAGATTTGAAGGGTAGCCAGGTCCTCCGGGGTTTGTGAGGTTGCTGGCCACAAGAGATGCCGGGTTGGAGCAGGAGCAGGTTCGAGGGTCGACAGGCCGGTAGGGCTGGGGCCAAGACAGTTGGTGTCTTCCTCTTCTCAGCAGCTGCAGGGCAGGTCTTCTTTCTTCTTGCTCTTCTTTGTATTTCGGAATCTAGGGAAGGAAGGTTCAGGGTGCCCCTAAATACTAGATTTAGGGGCGTTACAGGTAGGTGAAGGGTAGGGACCAATGGGTCCCAGTCCTGGGGTGGGTACACCCCCTATCCTGCCTCTCTCCTGTGGGAGGGGGGCAGTAGCCTAATCCTGATTGGGTAGGGCTTCCCATCTTCAAGATGGCGAGAGCCCGGGGATGTGCTTCACCTCACCTCCCCCACCTGAGGGGTGGGGTTGGCAGGCTGGCACATCCCCTGTCCTTATTTGGGGTGTCCGGCCAAGCTTCCCGCCAGAGTGGGGGGTTGCAGTGGCCTGGGGAAGCTCACAGAGGCGGCATGGCATGCCTTTGAAGCTTCCCCCTGCCCATCCTGGGGGAGGAGATTTAGCACCTCGCCCAGGATGTGCATTGTTGCAGGCCCAGGAGAGCAGGGGCTCTCCTACCCAGGGGTCCAGCAACATGTCTGCTGTGTGGCAGCCTAGGCAGCCTCAGAACAGACGTGGATTGTAGGTTAGGTTTTAGGGGGCATCTCTAAGATGCCCTCTGGGGTGCTTGGTACATTAAATACCACACTGGCATCAGTGTGGGTTTAATGTGCTGAGAAGTTTGATACCAAACTTCTCAGTCTTCAGTGCTGCCTTTATGGTGCTGTGGAGTCAGTGTTTGACGAGCTCCCAGCACCATGTACTCTTAAAGGGCAGCACTGCACTTACAGTGCCCAGGAATGGACCTGGGTACTGTAGGGGCACAGGGCTCCTGCTCCTGTTCCCACACCATTGGCATAGGGCACCCAGCTAGAGGGGTGGCTGATGTATGCCATGGCAGTGTAGGTGATGGGCATGGCACACAGGGATGTGTGCCATGTCGTCTCTTTGTTTTGTGTTGCACCCAGACACCCAGCCTGCAAGGGCAGTGTGTGTGTGTGTGCGTAAGGGTACAGGGACTCTAAGGGTGGCACAATGAGTGCTGCGGCCCATAGAGGCCTTCCCTGGTCACAAGGCCCTGGGTACCTAGGGTACCATTTACCAGGGGCTGACATGTGGCCAGGGTTTGCCAATTTGGGGTTTATGTTTTTAGGGAAGGAACATAGGCCCTGGGCACCTGATTGGCAGGAGTCCAGGGCACACTCATTCAAAGTACATTCAGCAATTCAGCAAAAAAAGTGGGGGCATACCATGCAAGAAAGATGGCACTTTCTCACAGTGGGATAGCACAGTTGGCCTGCCTACAAATTACCTTAAGCGCACCTGATCTGATGTACTGGAATGAGTGCAAGAGAACCCCTTGAAGCAGTAGCACATGGTGATGGCATGTTCTTTGCAGCAGGCATCTTAATCCTGGGCGCTACTTTGGCATAAGTGAAAATAGCCACTAGATAAAACTCTGATCTCTCTCCAGCAGGAGCAATAATCTGCAAAGTTACCTTTGCATTTTTATTGCTTCCTGCAAACCTTTGGGCACACAAGGACATGTTCTATGCAGCTGGCATCTTAATCCTGTGAGCTACTTTAGGATGAGTAGAAACAGCCACTAGATAAAACTCTGATCTCACTCCAGCAGGAACATTATTCACCAAAGTTACCTTCAAATTAAAATTAGTTTGTTACGCTCACTGGGCAGGGACTCTCAAGAGTTCAACCAAGGGACCCTCAGAGCAGGCAGCATCCAAGGAAATACGAGCATATTGGCAGAATTACTGATGCACAAGATAAAACCCAGTCAGGGAGCATGGGCGGGTTATGACTTCAATGAAAATTCCTTCCAATCAATACTAGGATTACAAGAAAGTAACCTTTTCTTCTGCATCACAGGATCTTCATTGGCATAAATCGAGTAGCAAGCTAAAAGTAGTCTTTTCAAATGTGGTTCTCGAGCATAAGAAATAAAATAAATGGCTTAATGAAAACGGTTCGCTCTAGTGCAACTTTTACGGGAAAATATTCTTTAGAATGGTCTTCCCAACTCAAACATCAGACTAACCATCAGCACCTAGACAGTAGAATCCTCTGACTGCAAGTACAGATCTCTAGGTGGGCCCTCTCTAGGTATCCACGAATGGGATATTTCTAAGCCACGCTGTAGTTGCAGGTTTCCCTCTAAATGGGACGGCTCTCAGCCTACCTGGAAGATACTTGTTTTCTAGTTAGTAACTTCCTCAGATCATGGATTTGCCACATCCAAGAAATTTATATTTAGATGGATTGTGACACGCATTTCCTTCATATAAGAATGTCCACCTGGTGAATGAGTGTGCCTGGGATATGTACCAAACTAGGGTCAGACCTCTTGCACGAACCCAGGGCAAAACATTTTGTGTCTCCAGGGTGTTCTTGATTTTGTGCCTCCCTATTTAGGTGGTACAAAAGGTGGTGGTGATGGACGGAGCATCAGAACCAATCAAACACTAACACCCAGTCAACAGATCTGGGTTGGATCCATCACCGTTCTTTAGCCCACTCTGCCACCCCAGTTCAGACATGGCCATATGCAAATCAGTCTGACCCTGTGCCTCATGGGAACAGTCCAGCAGGGTCAGACTGATTTACATATGGCCATGTCTGAACTGGGGTGGCAGAGTGGGCTAAAGAACGGTGATGGATAAAACCCAGATCTGTTGACTGGGTGTGAGTGTTTGATTGGTTCTGATGCTCCGTCCATCACCACCCCCTTTTGTACCGCTTTGTTGGCCATAAGTTGGCAGGGTATGCTCAGACGTGAGTCCCTTGCTCACTTTGCCACTGGATTCAAGCAAGCCTGGCTGAAGACGGCTGAAATGCCAGAAACCGGTCCTAGGAAGCTTGTTTCCGGTCCAGGGAAGGCATGGCTTGGCAGTTCGGGCTGGACTGTTCCCATGAGGCACAGGGTCAGACTGATTTGCATATGACCATGTCTGAACTGGGGTGGCAGAGTGGGCTTAAGAACGGTGATGGATCAAACCCAGATCTGTTGACTGGTTGTGAGTGTTTGATGCTCCGTCCACCACCACCCCCTTTTGTACCGCTCCCTATTTAGGTGGTGCATCATGGTGGCATTGTCCATTTGAATCAGAACGCCGTCTCTTTTTAGGGATGGGAGAAAAGCTTTAAGAGCTAGGTGGACTGCTCTTAATTCCAGATAATGATGTAACAATTGTTTTCTCTTTCTGTTCTTTGACCCTGTACTGACAGATGTTGTAGGTGAGCATCCCATCTGGTTTACGCTGAATTTGTGATAATTGTCTTTAAAAGATGTTTATTTGCAAAAAACTATAATAAAAGGAAAATGCTACTTACCAATATGTATCTGACTTGTAATGTAGAGCTGCAGATTCATATACTTGTGCATAGATCGCCATCTGGTGTTGGGCGCGGATGTTTGCATTTTGTTTTTATCGTTGGAAGAAGTCTTTGTAGTCACGAGATAGGTGACTCCTCCCTAGGGTGATAGTGCGCATGGGCATCGACTCCATCTTCAGATTGTTTTCATCATAATGATGGAGTTAGTAAGAAATAGAACAAGCATTGGCATAGCCAACAGGTCTCGCCTTTGGGACCTTATAAGTGTTTAGTCATGCAACAGTTAATGTTGTTGCACCAAGGATATTGTGCTGCATAACTAAATACTTACAAGGTCCCAAAAGCAAGACCCATTGGCTATGCTAATGCTTTTTTTTTTAAGGCACGGAAGATTAAGTGAATTGCCCAGAACCACTGGCTGTTTTGCCTAGCGAAGACTCAAACCTCATTCCTCCAGTTCCAAAGTTGACAGCTCTGCCAATAGTGCCACATCACCTGCTGTGATCTAGGGCGGCACAAGTAAGATACTGGGGTATATAGTGGGAATGAAGGGTGGCACAAGTAAAATACGGGCATATAATGGGAATAAAGGGTGACAAGACATGGGCATATAGTGGGAGTGAAGGGTGGCACAAGTAAGATACAGGGGTATATAGTGGGAATAAAGGGCGGCACAAGTTAGATACAGGGGTATATAGTGGGAATGAAGGGTGGCACAAGTAGGATACAGGGATATTTGGTGGGAATGAAGGGCGGCTCAAGTAAAAGACACAGGCATATAATGGGAAGGAAGGGTGGCACAAGAGACAGGCATATAGTGGGAATGAAAGGTGGCACAAGAGAAGGGTATAGTGGGAATGAAGGGTGGCTCAAGTAAAAGACACGTGCATATAGTGGGAATGAAGGGTGGCACAAGTAAGATACAGGGGTATATAGTGGGAATAAAGGGCGGCACAAGTAGGATACAGGGGTATATGGTGGGAATGAAGGGCGGCACAAGTAAAAGACACAGGCATATAATGGGAAGGAAGGGTGGCACAAGAGACAGGCATATAGTGGGAATGAAAGGTGGCACAAGAGAAGGGTATAGTGGGAATGAAGGGTGGCACAAGTAAAAGAATGGGCTACATAAAGGGAATGAAGTCTTGAACAAGCACCAAGGGGTGGAGTTACTGCGAGGAGGGTGGTAAAGAATATAAATGGCACAGGTTGGAAGGAGGCTGGTGGTACTGGAGTGAGGGTGGCAGTGCGAGCAGAGTGAAATGGGCACGGAGGTGGTATCGACCATCAGGAGGGTGCTACAGGAAGCTGGCCATGTACAGGGAGTGAAGCCGGAGGGGTGGTGGTGTAGCCAGGAAGGTGAACAGCACAGAGAGATGATAGATGCAGAGGGACACAGAATCAGGGTGATATGGAAAGGGAGGGCCGTATAGACAGAGTGAGGGTGGTACAAGGACAGCAACGTAGAGGTGATAGATAGGAGGACACAAAGCAATGCGGTTTGTGGGATCGGACAGGCAGGAGGGGCAGTGATCCGGGAAGAAAAGCGAAGGGAAAGGTGGTGCAGATCAGAAAGTCAGGAAGGAAAAAAGTTGGAGGCCAAATGGAGGGTAAGGGACAATGCAGGGTGGTGCGAGGTGGTGGGTAGTTTGTAGTACAGAATTGCTAACTGTAGTATGGTTAGTAGTGAGTAGTGCAAAAGCGCTGGCTCTGGGAGGGTTGGTAGTGAGTAGTGCCGGAGCGCTGGCTGTGAGGTCCCGTATGGGATTGTGAAGGATTGCAGACAGAGTAGAAGCTTGCTTCGCAGTGAGCCTCACCTCCCATAGCAGTGATATCAGGGTGCCGAAGGAAGGTTGGTTTTTGGGTTGGTGGGCCCAGCACTTGAGCATGACATTGTACATAGCTGTGGGGCAGTCCTTCGTGTGCTGAAGCAAACAGCCTGGAGATTCCATATTTTGCAGCTGCTGGTGATGCTCTGAGAGGAAGGGAAGGGGGGAGGGAGTGTGTTGGTGCTGCAGACACAGCCACCAGTGTTGCGAATGCGCACACTGACAGCAGCGTATGTTCCGAGCATTACCATTACAATTACCGCCGGCTGCCCCTGCTGCGGTGCGAAACGAGCAATGTGTATCCCATCAGCAGACCAGGCTGTGGTGGCCAGATTGCGTGTCTACTTATTTCCTTCGTTATATATACAAGTTCAATGCCTTTTACTTCCCAGTGACGATGTGCAGCGTTGCAGTAATCAGAGCAGATAAGGCGCTATGTGACATGCATGCTTACTCATATGAAGTCAAAAAGTTTGCTGGGCAAAGTTTAGAAGTAAGTATTCTGGGCCTTATTCAGAAAGTTATTTTTCTGCAACCCCCTGCGACTGATGTACAGGAGTTCAGTAAAGAACAGACCGGCGGCCGGGGTAAACAGTGTGGTGTAAACACTTGTCCCTAATCGCACAAAGCGAGCGAACCTAAGTTGCCCACAAAAGGGCTCCAGCTGGTTCTACTCACGAGAACATTTTTAAGGACAGCACGTAATCTCCGGGGTATGTGGACGAGTCACGCACCAAGAAGACGTTTGCCAATGCAGGTTTAAATGCTGGACACCTACACAAGTCTTACTTTAATTGGTTTGGACAAAACATTTTTATGGGGACACAAATAAACTCATATTTTCTCTCAGTCCTGCTGTTTTTGCAATTCTGTCACTATATATTTGCAAATCAGAAGAACAATTTCAAATGGAGACTTTTTTATTTTTATTTGAGATTTTTCTCTTTTTCCAATTAGCACATTTTTGAATGTTGTATTTTATCATTCCCAATCGCTCGTGGGAGAAATTGATCAACTACAACAAAAGAAATGGTTTAACCGTTAAAATTAGAGGCGCTACATGCTGTTGTGAAGGCGCTACGGCTAGATATAGTGATATTATTAATAATATTGGTGTAAGTATGATTGCTCGAGTGTGACTGAGATGCGGGGAGACAGGCTGGGCTTTGCACCAGATTGCACAGCTGTTCCTTCCCTTTGTAGCCAGATTTTCTTTTTGAAAGGTGTGGAATGTCCTTTTCGTGTCCTCTGCATTGTATTGGCCGCTTCGTCTCATACGCCATACCCCTATCAAACCTACATCACGTATTGCTTTATTGCAGGCGGGTGCCTAGCGCTAAATAGCTGCAACGTCTTCCAAAAATGCGCTTTGTTTGAAGCTGCGACCTGCAGTGTGCCCTGACTGCCACGTGAAGGAATGGGTGGGGGCACAATCTGCCTCTGCTCAGGCGCGCACCTCTGCACCCATTGCATTGCAAATGCTTGCTGATAGTCATTAGTCACCTGTGTTACCAGTTGAGCTTCTAACTATTGGCTGATGTATGCTTCTGTGACATTAATTGCCACTGCCTTCGGATTTTCAAGTACATTTGACAATTGTTCACTAACTGAATTTTTGTTAATGAAGTTTATGTAGTTATTAAATTCAGTGACGTCCACATGCTTTTGCGATGGGAAGAGAGAGAAATTGCACAAAATTATGCAAAATATCTGCTGCTGGTATTTCGAGTGGAAATCTCATGTGATGGGATACCTCACATAAAACAATTCATGTGAGATACTGGCACGCCAATGGTTCAAGAAGAATATATCCCTTGAGGAAGACATATCCTTAGTGAACCAGTCTTCTGTGGCTTTTAATTGCACAACATTGTGTAAGCGCAAAGTGTGAGAACATTTCACAGATTTGATGTAACAACAAATTTCATGTACTTTGTTAAAATTTACGCAGATGAAACTACTCACAAAGGAGTCCTCACTTTTGGGAAATGTAAACAGAATTACACGACTTGTAATGGGGTGAATGGAGTTGTATATCCAACGTATCACAGTGCTCCCACTTAAAAAAAAAAAAAAAAAAAGTGCGCGCGCTGAAAGTTAAACAAGAACTGCAGGCTTTAAACAGAGAGCACGCCATGGAACTGCAATAAAAAACAAGCACTGGCATAGTCAATAGGTCTCGCCTTTGGGACCTTATAAGTGTTTAGCCATGCAACAGTTGCATAACTAAATACTTATAAGGTCCCAAAAGCGAGACCTATTGGCTATGCAAAGCGGCCGCAATCGGGATCAAACATCAAAGCGGCCGTGTGGCCCCGAAACCGAAAGTAATCGCGGTAAAGAGCGGCGCGCGCTCCCGCGCACATGCACTGTAGCTCTAGGCTGGCCTGGTAGCACTTTTAGGAGCCCTCTCAATAAGTCTCGCCAGACCAGGGCATGCGCTGGGTCAGGCGAGACCTAAAAAGGTGCCCGCGAGAGAGGCGCTTAATTACCCATGACAACAAAGGAAAGGCAGATAGCGGCTGCGCGCGTGCACTCAAGCTTGAGGCCAGCAAAAGCCTGGGTAGTAAAAATCCACTAACTAAATGTCTCACCAGAGCAGCGCATGCGCGGACTCTAGCGAGACCTAAAAAGGATGTCCATGTGTGATGTATCCAAGTAAGATAGTACTGGAACAGATAGAGTTATCCGGGGAGGTGGGTGGGCGTATATGAATCTGCAGCTCTACATGCCAAGAACAGATGCATACTGGTAAGTAGCATTTTCCATTCGAGGCATATGAGCTGCAGATCATATACTTGTGCATAGACTGTACAGCAGTTACCTCCTTAGCGGTGGCTACCTCTATCTGTTGCAGTGGTCTGAAAAAGTGTTCTTAGTACAGCCTGCCCACACTAGCTGATTGATTCTTGTGTTTTTTTCCCTTAACTGTGTTTACGACCTTTTTTTTCCTTGTTGCCACTTATTGTTTACTGTTGCTGCCGTTCTTTTTTAGGTCTCGCCTGAGCCAGTGCTTTAGCGCTGCTCTGGCGAGAGTTTTAGTAAGCGGGATTTGGCAGTGCAAACTAGTGGCTTTTCAGGCTTCTAGCTACAGTGCATGTGCGCCGGGCGCGCGCACCATTTGTCTGCCTGGTGATCACTTTCGCGGCCGCTTTGATGTTCTCAGTGAGCCGCGCGGCCACTGAGAACATCAAAGCGGCCGTGAAATTGCACACCATATGCTCTGCTCGCATCTCCCTCCTCCCTTTTCAGAACACGGTTCGCGGCGTGCGCTTGTTTTCTTTTACCAGTTCTTTTCGGTATTTCATTCTCTCTGGCTCCATCAGAAATTATTTCTTGAGTCTTTTTTGCTTCTTTTTTCTTTCAGTTTGAATTACTCTTTTTATTTCCCCATAATAATTTCCTATTCTTGTTTTTGTTGGCATTGGGAACCCCATCACACCAGCTACTCACCCTTCCCACAAACACGTTCTTACCTTCTTCATGATCATGCCCACCCACGCTTTCAAGTCCTGCTGCTTGCAGTTCCCTGACCTATGTTTGTATATCTCAAAGTTTTTAAATAAAGATTTTTGTTGATGGAAAAAAAATAAAAATCTGTCTTGGAGGGATGGCTTTCACCCCAGTTCTATTCTTTTTGGAATGCCTGCTGCTTAAAAAGCTGCAAACTGCGTTATCCATTTGCACTCTCATTTCTTTCCTCTCATGTTCCTTTTCCTTCGCTGGTGTTCATGAAGGCATTGATAATCCCTTCTGTCTGCCTGTTAACGGCTTCCCCTCTCCCTCCTCACACTTGGAGCCCTCCCCCACCCTCCAAGCACACACACATAGCTGTGGGCTTCTCATGGCTGAGAGACCTTGCACTGTGAAACCCCCCTCCAGCACTCCCCCCTGCCTGCCTCGGTTTACTCCAGCAGCGGCGGCATGTGCAGGTGATTAACCCTTTCTTTCCTCCTTGTTTTAGAAGCTCCTAAACCATTAACTCAAGAGTTTAAGCTACAAAAGCGTATTTAAATTCTTCAGCTTATGCACGTTCATAAGACAATTGTCTGCAAGGATCAGTTAAATTGCGTCTACAAAATTGCATGATTGTTAGCCACGTGGGGTCCTATTAGAGATAGACAGTCCAGGAGGCAGGGGCGTAGTGGGTCTGGATTGTGTTTCAGACTGGTATTTGAGCCCTCTTCCCGTGCATGCAATTACTACTTCTCAGCCCCGTAATGAACAAGCATTGGCATAGCCAATACGTCTCGCTTTTGGGACCTTATAAGTATTTAGATATGCAACTGTTGCATGGCTAAACACTTATAAGGTCCCAAAGGCGAGACCTATTGGCTATGCCAATGCTTGTTTCACTTGGTGCCCTTGTGCCCTATCCCCCCCTGCCCCCTTTTGCCTTCTGTGTCACCCTCCCGCTCCCCCCTCGCGCTTTCCCGCCGCTGAGCCCCTTGCGGCCCCGCCCCCCTGGTATCCTATTCGCCGCCCCACTCCCGCCTCCCAGCTGCTCCTCCCTCCCACAGCCCCACATATGGAGGCTGCACGGTGGTGAGGGGAGGGGAGCGACCCTTGACCCTGTCACCAGGTAGGTCGCCCCCCTCAGCCGCCACACGGTCCTCCTGTACCACTGTCCCGCTGCCGCTGCCCGCGGTGTCCTGACCGCCTCTCCAGCTCCGCGGTCGGTCTTGCCTTGCCTGCGATTGTTTCTCGTGGTTTTTTTCCTTAACTGGGATTACGACCTTTTTTTTCCTTGTTGCCACTTATTGTTTACTGTTGCTGCCGTTCTTTTTTTCACTTGGTGCCCTTGTGCCCTATCCCCCCTGCCCCCTTTTGCCTTCTGTGTCACCCTCCCGCTCCCCCCCTCGTGCTTTCCCGCCGCTGAGTCCCCGCCCCCCTGGTGTCCCATTCGCCGCCCCACTCCCGCCTCCCAGCTGCTCCTCCCTCCCACAGCCCCTCATATGGAGGCCACGCAGCAGACGTGCGCAGTGGGCGCGCCAAAGGCAAGCCCGTCTGCACCCGTCCGCACCTGGACCGCGCCCAGCACCAGAACCTCTGGCCCCCTCCGTAGCCAGGAAACCCGAATGAGATACAACACCGCCGCCTTCAAAGCACTCAACACCGGACAACCATCTGCCTGCTACCGAGCCACCCCGAAGCGCACCCACAGACCCTTCTCCTGCCTAGGCTGCAAATTCACCTGCGTCCGAAACTGCACCCCACCATCCGGACCAGGCAACAACAACCACCTCAAGTGCATCCTGCTCAACACCCGCTCCGTCCACAAGCATGCCGTCGAACTCTGGGACCTCCTCGACACAACAGCGCCAGACATCCCCTTCCTCACGGAAACCTGGATGAACGCCTCCTCAGCCCCCAACATCGCCATAGCCGTCCCGGACGGCTACAAGATCATCCGAAAGGACCGCGTCAACCAAACCGGAGGCGGAATCGCCATCATCCACAGGAGCACCATCAGCGTCTCGACCAACTCCGAAGATACCCTCACCAGCGCCGAACACCTACACTTCCAGAGCCGCACCGACCCCAAGACCACCCTCAGAGGAACCCTCATCTAAAGACCCCCAGGCCCATGCACACAATTCAGTGAAGCCATCGCCGACCTCATCAGCCCGCATGCCCTCGCCTCATCAGACTACATCCTCCTAGGAGACCTGAACTTCCACCTGGAGAACAACAACGACAACACCACCACCACCACCCTACTAGACCACCTCGCCAACCTCGGACTCAAGCAGCTGGTGAACACCCCCACCCACTACGCCGGCCACACGCGGGCCAATGACCACGTTACCTCCAGCCACTCTACCGGACTACAGTGGATCGACCACAGATGCATCCATTTCATCTACAAGAAGACCACATCCCACCACCACCCACAACAGATCCCCCGCAGATGCTGGAGCAAAGTCACCACAGACCAGCTAACCACATCAATGAGCCAGAACCCACCAATCAACACCGCGGACACCAACGACGCAGCACGCAACCTCACACAGTGGATCATCAACTGCGCCGACACCCTTGCACCACTGAAAAACCCTCCAGACAAGCCCGGCAACAGGAAAGCCACATGGTTCACCGACGACCTCAAAGAAACGAAGAAATCATGCCGAACCCTAGAGAAAACCTGGCGCCACGAACAGACGACAGAAAACCTGATAGCCCTCAAGAACGCCACTCGCAAACACCACCAACGGATCCGCACCACCCAAAAGACATCGTTCAAAGAGCGGCTGGACAACAAAATACACAACAGCAAGGAACTCTTCAGCATCGTAAAAGAGCTCTCCAACCCCAGCGCCAACAGCAACGACATCACACCGTCACAAGACCTTTGCAACTCCCTCGCCACGTTCTTTCACCGCAAGATCACCGACATACACGACAGCTTTGGCGATCAGAGTCAGACTCCGCCCCCAGCCACAGAACCCACGCCCCCGACTACCACCCTCAGCGACTGGACTCCCATCAGCAATGAAGACGCCACCCACGTTATGGAACACCATCCACTCCAGCTCTCCTTACGACCCGTGGCCTCACCACATCTTCAACAAAGCAGACACCATCATCTCACCCCACCTCCGGAACGTCATAAACAACTCCCTCACGTCTGCCACCTTCCCAGAGAGCTAGAAGCACGCGGAGATCAACGCCATACTGAAGAAACCCACGGCGGACCCTAAAGACCTCAAGAACTTCATCCCCATCTCTCTTCTTCCCTTCCCTGCAAAAGTCATCGAGAAGACCATCAATAAACAGCTGACCACATTCCTCGAGACAAATGGCTCCCTCGACCCATCCCAGTCCGGCTTTCGAGCCAACCACAGCACAGAGACTGCCCTCATCGCAGCCACCGACGACATCAGGACCCTGCTTGACAACGGGGAAACTACCGCTCTCATCCTCCTAGACCTCTCAGCCGCCTTTGATACAGTCTGCCATCGCACGCTAATAACCCGCCTCCACAACGCCAGGATCCAAGGTAATGCCCTGAATTGGATCACCTTGTTCCTCTCCGGCAGAACCCAGATAGTCCACCTTCCTCCCAGCGGCCACCAAGATCGTCTGCGGCGTACCCCAAGGCTCTTCACTCGGCCCAACCCTCTTCAACATCTACATAAGCCCCCTCGCTGCCATCGCACGCAAACACAACCTCAACATCATCTCATACGCCGACGGCACCCAGCTGATACTCTCCCTCACCAAAGACCCAGCCACCTCCAAATCCAACCTCCATGAAGGAATGAAAAACATCGCGGAATGGATGAAACTCAGCCGTCTCAAACTGAACTCAGACAAGACGGAGGTCCTCGTCCTCGGACCATCCCCATCCGCCTGGGACGACTCCTGGTGGCCCACAGCGCTGGGCACCGCACCGACACCCACGGACCACGCACGCAACCTGGGATTCATCCTGCACTCCTCCCTCACGATGACCAAGCAAGTCGACGCCATCTCATCCTCGTGCTTCAACACCCTGCGCATGTTCCGAAAGATCTTCCGGTGGACCCCTACCGAAACCAGAAAGACGGTCACCCAGGCCCTCGTCACCAGCCGACTGGACTACGGGAACGCCCTCTACGTAGGAACCACAGTCAAACTTCAGAAAAGGCTCCAGCGCATACAGAACGCATCCGCATGACTCGTCCTCGACATCCCTCGCCACAGCCACATATCTGCCCACCTAAGAGACCTGCACTGGCTTCCCATCAGCAAAAGGATCACCTTCAGGCTCCTCACCCACGAACATAAAGCGCTCCACAACAAAGGCCCCGAATACCTCAACAGCCGCCTCACGTTCCACACTCCAACCCGCCAGCTCCGCTCCGCCAGCGTCGCCCTCGCCAGCGTACCACGGATTTGCAGAACCACCTCCGGAGGAAGATCATTCTCTTACCTGGCTGCCAAGGCGTGGAACTCCCTACCCATCCCACCTACGACTGACCCAGGACCATCTCACCTTCAGGAAACACCTCAAGACCTGGCTCTTCGAGCAGTAGCAGCACCCGCCCCCCCCCCCCCCCTTCAGCGCCTTGTGACCATCACGGGTGAGTAGCGCGCTTTATCAATGTTTTGATTGATTGACTAGCTTGTTTTTTTGCTTGCACATCTACACAATAGCGTTTTGTGGAAGTGTGTGTTGTAGACCAAGTTGCTGCTTTGCAGATGTAATCTAGGGGAATGTTCCCCAAGAATGCCTTAGAAGCCCATAGTTTGCGTGTTCAATGAGCTCTAGGGGGAATGGTTAATGTGCGTTTTGCTTTGATATAGCATATTTGGATGCATTTAACAATCCACCTTGCAATTACTGCTTTTGAAATGGGATTGCCCTTATGAGGTGGGGAAAAATCCACAAAGAGTTGTTTAGCCTTTCTAAAGGATTTTGTTCTCTCAGTGTAGTAGAGTATTGCTCTTTTAACGTCTAGAGAGCCCTTTCTGCCACTGAGTCTGGTTGAGGGGGAAAAACGGGAGTTCAACAGACTGGTTAAGGTGGAAGGCAGAGATGACTTTGGGTAAAAATTTAGGGTTAGTTCTAAGTACCACTTTGTTATGATGTTTCTGCAAATATGGTTCTTGTATGGTTAATGCCTGGAGTTCACTAACTCTTCTAAGAGATGTGATAGCAACCAGAAAGACTACTTTCCAAGAGAGGAACTGTAATTCACATTTAGGCGAAGGTTCAAATGGGGGATCCAGGAGTATGGTAAGGACCATGGTATGGACAGGATGGAACTCTGGGTGGAATTATTCTTTTAAGTCCTTCCATAAATGCTTGAATAGCGGGTACTCGAAATAAAGACAAATGTCAGTTTTGGAGATAAGCTGCTATTGCAGCGAGATGTAGTCTGATAGCTGTATATGCTAGGTTCCATTGTTGTAGGTGCAAGAGAGAACAGATAATGTTCTGAATTGAAGCATCTAGTGGATCAATTTTGTTATTTGTGCAATAAATCACAAATCGTTTCCACTTTGCTGCATAGCATGCTCTGCTGGTAGGACATCTAGCTTCTTTAATGACGTTCATGCAGTCTGGTGGGAGATTGAGGTAGCCAAACTAAGACTTCAGGTGCCAGATCGCAAGGTTGAGTTGCTTGGGATGTGGATGCCTGATCTCTCCCTGGTTCTGAGTAAGAAGCTTGGGTGAGAGGCGTAGCTTTTGATGCGGAACTACAGCTAGTTCCAAGAGGGTTGTGAATCATGGTGGTCAGGCCCATGTTGGAGCGACCAGGATCATTGTGAGGGAATGCTGTTTGAGTTTCCGAACCACTAACGGAATGAGCGGGAGAGGCGGAAAAGCGTAAGCAAATTTGACTGACCAGTTCATCCATAGCGCATTACCTTTGGACAATGGGTGTGGATGCCTGGACGCGAAGCTTGGGCATTTTGCATTTAGGTGTGTGGCGAACAGATCTATTTCTGGGTGTCCCCACATTTGAAAGAACGGAAGAAGAACTGCTGTCTTTAACGACTGAGCAGATCTGCAATTTGTTTGTGTACTCCTGGTAGGTGTTCCGCAAGGAGATATATGTTTTGTGGAATGGCCCATCTCCATATGCTTTGAGTTAGGTGTGAAAGCTGCAGAGTGTGTGCGCCCCCCTCTTTTTGTATGTAGTACATAGCTGTCATGTTGTATGTATGGACCAGGACAGCTTTGCCAACAAGAGTTGAAAGTATTTTAACGCTAGAAAAATTGTCAACAATTCCACGTAATTTATGTGGAGTTGTTTTTGCTGAGGTGTCCAGTAGCCCTGAATGGTATGATTCTGAAGATGAGCTCCCCAGCCGGTGAGCGATGCGTCTGTTAGCACTATCTGTGGAACCGGGTCGAGGAACAGCCGCCCTTTGGAAAGGTTTTGCGTGTTCCACCACTGCAGAGAGCGATGCGTGCAGCTGTCCACCAACACCAGATCTGTTAGCTGACCTTGAGCCTGGTTCCACTGACGTGTCAAACACTCCTGTAAGGGACGCATTAGGAGTCTTGCATAAGGGACGGTGAGAATGCAAGGGGCCATCATCCCGATTAGCTGCATGTTATCAGGGCTTGCATGTTGCTTATCCTGACTGGGTTGGGGTATGCTAGAGCTTTTGAAGTGTCTATTGTAGCTCCTAAGTATTGTTGTGTGCTGGACGGTTGGAGGTAGGTGTGTGTGGTTGGGTGTGTGTGTGTGTGTGGCACACAGCTGCTGTGTGACTTGGCCGTTATGAGCCAGTCGTCCAGATAAGGGAACACGTGAATATGCTCTCTTCTTAAGTGAGCCGCCACTACTGCGAGGCACTTGGTGAAAACTCTGGGTGCTGTAGTCACCCCGAATGGGAGGACTTTGAATTGGTAGTGTTGTCCGTCTGCCACGAACCTGAGATATTTTCTGTGAGCGGGGTGAATGGGAATATGAAAAAAGCGTCCTTTAAATCCAGAGTGGAGAGGAAGTCGCCTTGGTGAAGCAGTGGAAGCACCTGTTGGAGAGTGGCCATGGGGAAGTGATCAGACTGGATGTAGAGGTTCAGCGGTCTGAGGTCCAGTATTGGTCTGAGAGAGCTGTCCCTTTTTGTGTTAAGAAATAGAGGGATTAAACCCCTGTGCCTTGATGAGGCAAGGGGACTGGTTCTATTGCATGTTTTTGTAATAGCGAGAGAAACTCTTGCTTGAGAAGAGTCAGATGTTCCGAAGACATTGGACGTTGTCTGGGAGGCACATTGGGGGGAGTAGAGGTGAGTTCCAGGCAATAACCATACTGGCTCATCTGTCTTACCCACTTGTCTGTTGTGATGGAATTCCAGACAGGTAGGAACTGTGAGAGACGTCCCCCAACAGGAGTAGAATGATTGAGGGGAAGTGAAGGAAAGTCACTGCTTGGTGGTAGGGGAGTTGCGGGTGTTGCCACCACGACTCTTCCCTTACCGTTGTTGCTCCTGTACCCTCCTTGAAAATATCCTCTGGGGGAGGTAGTTTGATTGGGACTTTTGTATGAGGTAGAGGGAAGCTCTGAGCCAGTGGTTTTGGAGCCGGCTCTATAAAAGGAGCAACAAAATGACCCTCTAGAGGAAGGGAATTGCAAGGCCCCCCAAGGACTTGGCAGTCTCAGTATCCTTTTTCATCTGTTCTAGAGATGTATTGACTGTGGGCCCAAAGAGATGCTCTTGGTCAAAAGGCTGATTAAGAATAGTGGATTGCGAGGAGGAGCCTAGCGCGCAACCAAGATGGCCGCGTAGGTGCGAGGCTCCCGAGGACCTCCGCGACCTCCTGAATTAATCCTGGCGATATCCTGTCCTTGTTGAGGGGACTGTGTTGGGGAACCGGAGCTGAGGCGCCACCCGTTTTTTGGGCTCGAATCGGACCCCGAACGCCGGTGGGAGCATCGATCGAAGGTTGCGGCCTTCTCCTCGCCGGCCCCCCGGATTGGAGTAGTGGGGCGATCCGGGGACAAAGCGAATAACAGCGGCGAGCGGGGCTGGGCGACTGGCGTACCCCGCACTTTCACTTTCGCGCCCTCCTAGCTCTCAAGCCGGGTCGGGCTGCGGAGCGGGGTGCGGTGGCCTTGTCCAGGAGCCCAGCTGACCCGCCGGCGGTGGGTTGACCCGCGGTTCGGTGGTCGCCCCTGCCCCCCCCCTGGCACCCGTGACTTGGTATAGCGGCCCGTTTGGGGAGCTTGGCACGACGGTGGAAGAGCCAGCATGTCCACCAAACAAGATGGCGACCGGGCGAAGGTGAAGACGACCCGCCGTGGCACGGCGCACCAGGCCAACAGTATGGACCGCTACACGCTTCAGAAGGGTTCTCCGGAGACATCGCGTGCATCCCCGGTGGGCCCGACGGAGGCATCTGCTCATCCGGTGGATCTGACCCTCCGGGACGTCATGGGCGCCATCGCAGAGATGAAGGCCTCGGTGGACCAGCGTTTCGACACCTTAGCGCAAAAAATAGACTCGGTCCTTGTGGATGTGAGCCTTGTGAGGGCAGACTTGTCCAAAACAAACGACCGAGTCGACTCCCTGGCCCACACCACAACGAGCCTCACGACAGACGTGGTGGCCCTCCAGAAGGAGGTGCGCCGGCTTGGCCAGGCGAGCGCCCTGATGGACCGGCGATTGGAGGACTCCGAGGGTCGGGCCCGGAGGAATAATGTCCGTATTGTGGGGGTCCCGGAGGGACGAGAGGCGGAGGCGGCGGATCTTTTCGTGGAAGATTTGATCCTGACCCATCTCCAGCCCCGGGGGCTGAGTAAGCTTTTTGCGGTGGAGCGTGCTCACCGGGTCCCCGGGGGCAGACCTAAGACTGGTGCCCCGCCGCGGCCGCTCATTGCCCGGATTTTTAATTTTCGGGACAGAGATGCTATCCTCCAGACCTCCAGGCAACAGGGACCGGTCAAGCTTGACAACATGGAGATACATTTCTACCCAGACTTTACTCCGTCGGTCCAGAAGCAGCGACAGAGCTTTCTTGGGGTTAAACGTCGCCTAAGGGACCTGAACCTCAAGTACTCAATGCTCTTTCCAGCCAAGCTGAGGGTAGAGGTGGATGGTCGCACGCACTTCTTCGACCGGCCCGAGGCGGCTGGGGACTGGCTGGACACTCTGCCTGGAGATCGGGGCCGGGGGGGCGGGGGGGGCGCGGCTGGCGAGGAGGGCCCGCCGGATCAGAATTGAGGGGTGACTGAATAGGCCTTGCTCTGGACGTTGTTCCTTCACCATTTATTGATTGCGTATGTTCCCCTCCTATGGAGGTTGCGTGGGGTCTGTTGGGGGCTTCCCTCCTCCTCTGGGGGACTAGTTAGTATTTTAGCTATGGGGCGACAGGCACACTGCACTTTGGGGGGGCTGTCTGGGCTCATGCAGGGGTGCAGGGAGGGGGGAGTTCTGTTGGGACCGGGGGGTGGGGGGGGTGTGTTGTTTGTTAGCACCGCAGGGCAAACCCGCTACTATGTTGTTGTTATAAGGATGCTCGATGGGGGACGACCGATTGATTCGACGTATGATGGGGGGTAGGGATTTGACTGTGTTGTCATGGAATGTTAACGGCCTGGGGGATAGGATTAAGCGTGGTGTGGTCCTGCAGTACTTAAAACGTATTTCACCAGATGTTGTCTTCCTGCAGGAGACGCACCTTATAGGTAACTCCTTTCATGCAATGAATCGGCGGGGATATCGTTTGGTGGCACATTCCGGCTTCACCTCGGGCTCGCGGGGGGTGGGTATTATGATCAAGAACTCGCTCCCGTTGGAGATTGATGAGGTGCGCCATGATGAGAGGGGACGCTACACGGTTCTGGTGGGAAGAATGGAGGGTAGAGTGTTTATCTTTATATCAGTGTACGTCCCGCCTGGGTTACAAGCCACCACATTCGCGGACCTGGGGCGCCTCCTTCTGGATCTTCCGAGTGGCCTGCTGGTGGTTGGAGGGGACTTTAATGCGGTAGCCTCTGGGTCTATGGATCGCCATCCCCCTAGGGACCTCCCCCGGGCACAGGCGTGGCTGCCCGGCCTTCTGGACACGCTGGGCCTGGTGGATTGCTGGCGATTAAAGCATCCCGCATTGCGACAGTACACCTTCCACTCGGGTGCCCATGGTAGCCTCTCGCGGCTTGATTACATCCTTGTCCCGGCGGCCCATGCAGGGAGGGTGGGGGAGGTGCGCCATCTAGCGCGGGGTATCTCAGACCACTCCCCATTGTTGTTGCATTTCGATGTCTTCCCGAGGGGGGATGGCAGGGTGGCCCCAATCAATGCATGGTATTTGCGCGACCCCACCATTCGTGCCGATTTGATCAAATCCTTACAGCGATATTTCGACGAGAATGTGGGGTCGGTCTCTTCCGCCATCTCCCTGTGGGAGGCTTTCAAGGTAGTCTTTAGAGGGGAGGCCCTTTCCTTTATCTCCCATGCCCGGCGGCTCGAGCGGGAGGAGGTGACCCGGGTAGAGGCCGAGATTGCAGAACTGGAGGGTGACCTGGGGAGCGGGGTAACAGACGCCAAGCTGCATGTTCTACACCTAAAGCAGGCGGCCTATCGGGCCCTCGTCACGGAGGCGGCCAGGGGCCTCAGTAGAGAGCAGCAGGGGCGATTGTATGATGTGGGTGATAAGGCTGGCAAATTGATTGCGTGGTTGGATAAGAGGGAGAGAGCGAGCCGCGTGGTGCCTTTGATTGAGAGTGTTGATGGTGCGTGTGTCACCGAGCCGGAAGCCATTGTCTCCTGCTTCGCGGATTATTTCCGCGAAGTCTACTCCCCGGTTTCCCCCTGCTCGGAGGAAGATTCCCATGCCCTGCTTCGGGACATCGCACTGCCCTCCCTAACGGTGGAGGACAGGGATTCGCTGGACGCCCCTCCCACCTCGGACGAAATTGCCTTGGCTATTCGCTCGGTTGCATCCGGCAAGGCCATGGGCCCCAATGGTATTCCCATCGAGCTCTACAAGCTACGCCCGGATGTGTTGGCGCCCCACCTGCGCGCGATGTTCCTGGCGGCCCACTCGCAGGGTTCCCTCCCGCCGGACCAGCGCCTGGCCACAATTGTGGTGATCCACAAGGAGGGGAAGCCCCGTGAACGGGTCACATCCTATAGGCCGATTTCGCTTTTGAACGCGGAGCCCAAAATCCTTGCCAAGGTGTTGGCCAACCGGTTGGTTGGCGTGGTGGGCGACCTGGTCCACCAAGACCAATCTGGCTTTATACCGCACCGCAACACGGCGCTCAATCTGCGGCGCTTGCACGGGGTGCTCGCGCGTGTCCCATTTGTGCGGGAGCCGGCCATCTTGGCGTCCTTGGACGCCACCATGGCGTTTGATACGCTTGAATGGCCATACATCTGGGCGATGCTGGCGAAATTCGGGTTCGGCCCGGGTTTCATTAGCTGGGTCAAATTGCTATATTCGGGCCCATTGGCGCAGGTGGTAGTGAATGGGCGAGTCTCGGCCCCATTCGCGCTGGGGAGGGGTACGCGACAGGGTTGCCCCCTGTCGCCTCTCCTGTTTGCCCTGGCCCTGGAGCCCCTGGCGGAGTGGCTGCGGTGGCACCCTTCTATCCGTGGTCTCCGCTGGACCCCCGAGCAGGAGGACCGTGTGTCCCTCTACGCTGACGACATCCTTCTGTATCTCGCCTCCCCGCGTAAATCACTGATGTTCTGGTTGATGTTTTGCGCTCATTCGGTCGCAACTCAGGCCTGGTCATCAACTGGGCGAAATCCTGTGTCTATGTGCTTTCCGGGGAGGCTCCGGCCCTACCACGGGACTGTCCGATCCAGATTGCCTCCCAAGGTTTTCGGTACCTGGGTATCTATATCACACTTGACCCGGAGGCCCGCTATGAGCGGAATTTGCTGCCCCCCCTCCAGCGCTTGAGGGAGGACGTGGTGCGCTGGCGGCGTCTGCCGCTCTCGCCGCTCGGCCGAGCGGCTTTGTTCAAAATGATGTCCCTGCCGCGATTCCTCTACGCCCTCCAGAATACTATGGACTTGGTCCCGGCACGCTATTTCCGTGAGGTGGAGGGCCTCCAGCGGCGCCTGTTCTGGGACGGGAGGCCGCGCATTGCTCTGGCTAAATTGACGCTCCCGTGGTACGATGGGGGGGTCGCCCTCCCGGACATTAAACGGTATTACTGGGCCTCCCAACTAGCTGCAATTAATCATGGCCTTTATGGGCCCGCCTTGAACCCGGCATTTGAGATGGATAAAATGCTCCTACCCGGTGGCGATTACAATCGCGCGCTCTACTCTGGCGCGCCCGACTCCCGTTTGACGGGACCGACGCGTGTTATGGTGCGTGTCTGGCACGCGGCTAATGCAGCTATGGGGTGGAAGGACCGTTTGACCCGGGCGTCACCGCTGTATGCGTCTGAGAGGTTGGGCTCCCTATGGACGTCGAAGGGCTTCGGGAAGTGGGACACGATCGGAATCAGCACGGTGGGAGATCTCTGGACGAGGGGGGGATTCAAAACTTTTGAGACGCTGCAGGCGGAGTTTCAGCTGCAGGGCAGTGAGTACTTTCGGTACCTACAAGTCCGCCATGCGCTGGGCTCCGTCTTCCCGGACGTCGCCTCCATTCCGGAGTCTTCCCCCCTGGAGGACAGAGTGCTGGACGGCCATGTACCGGACAGCACGATCTCCCTCATATACAAAAAACTGATCAACGATAGATCGTGCCTGCTGACTAGTCTCCGCGAGGCCTGGGTTGCCGACGGGCTGGAGCTGGACGACGAGGATTGGATTTCCGCGGTGGCCTCTCCGAAAGAGGTGGCCATCCCGGCTCGCCTTCGTTTCGTCCAGCTCAAGATCCTTCACCAGGTTTACGTGACGGGGCCAAGGCTTCTGCGTATGGGTTTTGCTGGTGACGGACTATGTAAGCGTGGCTGTGGTGCGCTGGCGACTTTCATGCATATACTGTGGGAGTGCCCGAAGGTGGAGCGATTCTGGCGTGGTGTGCATGAGGTCCTGCGTGTGGTTACGCGTGTCGCGCTGCTGCCTGAAGCGAGGAGATGCTTGCTGAATGTATGGGAACCGAATGACTATTCGGTCCCGCAGACGCGGTGGGTGACTCTGGGATACATGATAGCTAAGCGTGACATTGCTCAATTGTGGGGATCCCAGAGGCCCCCTGCGGTGTCGGCCTGGAAAGAGCATATGGATTGGTGTATGTTTCGTGAAAAGGTGGTGTATGTGGCGAGGGGTAAGCCTGGGGCGTGGGTGAAACTCTGGGGCCCCTGGAACGCCTACCGCGGGGGTATTTGTGAGCCACCACTGCTACCGGCTGCCTCGCCTGCTCCGTCTCCCTAGACGGCCCCCCTCCCTCGGCCGCGGGCGCGCGGTCCCCCCAGTCCCTGGCCTACTCCCATTCCCCTCCTCAGAGTTCTGCTGCTGGTTTGGATCCCCCACTTATGGAGCACGTGCTGTCACTTTGGATCGCGGGTTGCCTTGCGGGTGTGGTTTTTTGGTGTTGTTTTGTTTCAAGAAAAGGGAACCGTACTGTGGGCTTGGAGCTGTGTGGCCTGCACCATTGATTACTCCTGTTTCACTGCTCTGCACTGCCGAGAGACTTTTACTGTATGTATGCAATATGCTTTTGTCATTCTAGCGGCCGGCCGGGTGGTTGTAGGCCCATACCTGTAACTTTTACAACCTGCAATAAACGGTTTCAAAAAAAAAAAAAAAAAAAAAAAAAAAAAAAAAAGAATAGTGGATTGCACCTTTTGCTTGAATCCTGAGATTCGAAGCCAAGTGTACCTGCGTAATAAAACACTGGTATTAATAGCACGAGATGCGATATCAGCTGCGTCGAGGGCGCATTTGATAGATGTATTAGTTATTAACTCCTGTATAAGGTCGTTAGCTTTGTTTTTATATTGGTCAGGGAGATGTTACATAAGCTTTTCAAGCTCATCATAGTGAGCCCTGTCGTATCTAGCCAACAAAACTTGGGCATTGGCAATCCGCCAATGATTTGCCTTTTGCGACACGATACGTTTACCAGATGGGTCTATTAGCTTTGATTCCTTATCAGGAGAAGGGGTGTCACCTGTGCTTTGTGAGTTAACTCTTTTGTGTGCATTAGACACTACAAGAGAATCTAAAGGGACTTGACCTCTGATATAGATTGGGTCATTGGGAGGTGCCTTATATTTTTTGTCCACCCTGGTGTTGAGGATCCTGGCTCTGACTGGGTCTTTAAACACTTCTGGTGAATGTTTAAGCATGCCTTTTAGCATTGGCAGGGTGTGTGTAGTTGTTTGTGAGGGTGCAAATGTTTCTAGTAAGAAGTCTTTTTCTAATGGATCAGAGTAAACCCAATGTTATCGTCAGGCGGTGATGGTCTAGAAAGAGAGACCCGGACGGGTCATTGTGTTGATCTGGATCAGCATTATAGTCATCCCATGGATCTGTATCTTGTGGGATTGTATGTGTGTCGTCATCCCTATCTGTATCTGTGATCCCATCCCCGCTTATGTCATCATCTTCATCACCCTGTGGTTGAGGTGAAAAAGTATGTTGAAGAAAAGAGTGCTGGAGAAATTTGCAGGTTTGAATCAGATGGAGGAGGAGAGGAGGAGACGAAGGTGGAGAAGTGTTAGTGCCTATCTCCTTCCGTTTAGTGGGTATTTCAGAGTCTTCTGAATAATCCAGATTCCACTTTTTAGGAGGTTTAATGGTAAGATGACCGGTTACTGGGTCAATGTGTAAAGTCGTTTGCTTCGGATCCGAAGGATCAGTCACAGTCTGTTGTTTGGGAACACTGTCCTTGTTCGGCACCGAAGATTAAGGGGCAGAATGTTCTTTCGGTTTGGTGTCCGAAGCTTCCTGTGGGATCTTGGACTCTAACTTTGGGCGTAGGAGCTTCTGGCTCCGAGACCTTTTTCTGCTCTGAAGTCTTCGAAATGTGTTTTGGCTCCAAAGGTTTGTCCTTTGACTGTATCAACGCCAAAGGCTTTATTTATTTTGAAAGTTTTATATATATCTTGGCGCCAAGGCTGTTTTCGGTGCAGACGAAGAAGAGTGTGGTACAGGTTTGGTTTTGGGCTTCGGTGCAGAAGGTGACTTGTCAGCACCGGAATGGGGTTGGCTCGAGCCCGAGCCAGGAGGCTTGTCTTTCGGTTTCATAGCCGGGCCCAAGGGCAGGGCATCTGAAATGTGCTGTCGGTGCCGACCTGAGCCCGAGGGCGAAGGTGTTACCAGAGCCTTTTGATTGGGATTGGTTGGAGAGGGGTCTCGGTACTCATGGACCGTTAAGCCGGGGTGACTACCTCATCTTCGATGTCGCAGTCGTCATCTTCGGAGACTGAGACCTCTCCTTCAGCTTCCTGTTCTGTATGGACATCGGGATTTGCTTCGAAGATGGCCGTAACCGGGCTGCTTCCGCTGGACATTTCGTGACATCGAGCCCGACGGTCACGGATGGTTTTCTTCGACCTGAAAGATGAGCAGGCCTCGCAGTTCTGGTTTTCGTGCTCCTGGGAGAGGCAGAGGTTACAAACCTCGTGTAAGTCCATGTGTGGGAACTTAGCACCACACCCCGGGCATTTTTTGAAAGGAGTCCTTTCTATCGACTACTGGCATTGTCGGCGCAGATAGGCCCAACGGCCCGCGTCGAAGTTCGAGGTTAATATAGTTTTTTGAAGATACGCATCGAAAGGGAAACACAATGGAGACAATACCGTCGAGTGGTGAGGAACTGCGCGTCGAAGGGGGTTTGAAGACAACACTAAACCGGAGCGCAGCAAGTCACATCCGAACCCGATGGTGGAAAAAAAACATTCTGAAGATGGAGTCGATGCCCATGCACACTATCACCCTAGGGAGGAGTCACCTATCTCATGACTACAAAGACTTCTTCCAAAGATAAAAACAAAATGCAAACATCCGAGCCCAACACCAGATGGCGATCTATGCACAAGCATATGATCTGCAGCTCATATGCCTCAAACCAAATATTCTGCCGTCTGTAACACCACAATAGAGGCTGTTTTGCTAATAGAGTTAGCATCAGTCAATAATCCCAAATGATCTGCTTCTGTGGCCTCTCCTTTGAGGCAAAGGCCTCTTGTGCAACCTCACATTTGGGATAATGTAAATACAGGACTTAACGGAGGAGAGACCAAATCTGCTGAGCTGTTACTTTCACACTGCTGAACAGCTAGTGACACTTATTCTTGATGGATAACAGTCACTCCTCCAAAGATACGGTGGGAGAGCTGCCGTTAACTTGAGGCTCTGAACCTCCAGTGCTTAGGCACTGAGGTGGCAAACCTGTGATGGTGTTTCCCCAGAGATGATTCTTCCTTCGACGGAGAACATGTAGGTGCCAAAGCTCTCGGTGTTCACATCCTCGACGGTGACTATGAATGATGTTAGAAATTATATAGGTTACTGTACTTTTGTCATTTTTCTTCTTTTTCTCCTCAGATCTTCCTTTAGGGAAATCCTGAGGTAAAAGCTTCCAGGGAGGTGGTGTCATGAATGCAGAACCGGTGATGTGCTGATCACCAGTCCGACGGGCTCCCGATCCCCCGCATGAGCTCTGCTCGAACTACAATCCCCATGATGCCCGGAAAAGCACGCCCCACGTGTTCGACGTCACGTTCAGAGGAGCGGATATAGGCCGGGACGCCCAGAGGGCGTTGCCGAAGATTCCCGGGTATTTTCCTGTTTTGGCTATCAGCAACTTGCAGTTCCCCGACGGCTGTTCCTTCATCCCGGTGATTCCCGTTCGCCCAAGGATTTCCGGGCACCGGATTACCGAACCCGCGCTCCTCTGCTCTAAACTGTCAGAGCCTCGAGTGGCAGCGCGAGAACCACCATTCCTCCGCCCAAGGATTTCAAGGCTCCGATGCACAACATTCGCGCTCCTCTGCCCCAAACCTTCAGGGCACAGAGTGGTAGCGCGGCAATCAACCTTCTTCCGCCCACGGATTTCCAGGCTCGGGACTACGGCATCGGCGCGCCTCGACCCCAGGAGTTCCGGGCTCTGAGTGGTAGCGCCCCCGCCTGTGGTCTTCTGTCCAAAGGTTTCCAGACTCAGCCGAGTCACACTAGCTGCGCTACAAAACCGTGAGTACTTACGGTATTATCTACACCATCAGTCTGGTGGGAAGAAAAAGGTCCTCGTTAACAGTAGCACCTCGTTACAGAGGAACCGGGGCATTAAGCTCAAGCCGAATTGAGCTGCTCTTTGCTCCAAGAAACCTTGCTACTGTATTTTCCACGTGTTCCTACAACGATCACACACTACGCCCAAGGCCACACGCCAGTGCCGCTTAACTGGATAGTGGATGCCGGCGGTATCAACAACTGGGGGCACGAATAGAGGGAGGCGGTAGCAGGTAAAGAGGCTGAAAGAAAAGAGAGTGGGTTCCAGGTTGGGAGGTGGTGGGAGTATCAGTTGTCTCATGGTATGTTTGTGTCTTCACAGGTCTCTCTCCCTGCCGTTCCTACCCTTCCTTCCCTCGCTCACCTGTCTCCTTAGTCCGAGTGTGTTACACCTATTCCGGACTGGGGACAGATGGGAGGTGGACCCCTATAGAGCATCAACGCCATCCTGAGGAGAGGAATCGAGGCGGACACGACAGGTGGCTCGCTGATAGTTTTAGTCTTCCATTTTCTCCTTCCTTCTTTAACCATCATATAATCATAAATCCCTCTTAGCTTTTTGCCTAATCTGTCCTTCAATGTCCTTTTTGAAATCTTGAGGTGGAACTCGCAGCTCTTTACTTTCTCAATGCACACAAGGGCTCCCTTCTTTCTCAAGAAGCTCTATCTCTTCTGTCCTTTCCAACATCTTGGCAGCCCCACAGTTTCAAAACATTAACAACTCTCAAGTGAGGGTGATGACACCTAGGTCCACATAAATCTTTCTAGAGATATCCTCCCAAGCGACAACCTACAAACCACCTTAAAAAAGCTTCAAGAATGGATAAGTGATATTGCCAAATGAATACTTTTAAAACAGAAATGATGATGTTCGGGACTAAGAGCAGTTTCAGTCTGCTCCTACATCCCATTCTACTCACATTTGATCAAAACATCAAAGCCCAGAGTAAGGGGAAAAAGAATGCAGAAGTAGTTGTATGCAGACGTTTTTTTCACCTGCTGGGGAAACTCGCATCAGTGCTGCCCGTTCTCTCCTCGCATAAAGACTTGTTGGTAGGAGAAGCTATTCATTTTAGATTGGATTATTGCAACTATCTGCATGTGGGTTTGCTTGCAGAGGGATCACTATCTGGCAGTCAGATTTACCTCTAGTCTAGAGATTACATATAGCTGGCCTGAAGATCACTGGCTGCCATCCCAGAACAAGATTATTTTTCAAGTAGCCAAGTGGGTGCTCAAATGTGTAAATGGTATAGCCCTTCCCCTTTAGGTGTCCAGCTGTGTGTCAATCATGTTGCAAGGAGAGTACTTGGCAGCCATGGGGAAAAATATTCTGTGAATTCCAATTGAAAACTTAAAGATAAGGGTGGAACAGCCTTCTCAGTCCAAGAACCAGAAACGTGGAACTTAATCACCAGATCTCTGAGGTTAACATCAAACGACCAAACATTCTGGAAAACACTTAATTTTTCTTCTAGGCTGCCTGACATGAGACCCTCCAGGTATTGCTGCTATATAAATGTGAGGATTATGATGAGAACAAGAAGCAGACAGTGGCAGGCAGGGTGAGGAACCAGGGGTACCAGACAGGGTAACACTTTTTTTGTTCAAGTTCAAAGATAGATTGCTTGTTTTTACAATTACTTATACAACAAAAAGTGTTACTGTTAGTTTTTTGTGTCAAAGAATTGACATAGCATGGGAAGAGCTGCAGGGGATGGGGGTTGAGAGAACACTATCATGGATGCACATATAGTGCCTGGGCTCAACAAGGGGCCCAGAAGGCTATGCTGTATAGTTGCAAACTCCTGCAGAACAAAACGCACATCATCTACAACTAGAAGAGGCGTAGCATCTAGTACACTGCATCCATCAACCTACCACACCAGGGATCTCCACGGTCGAGGTAAGGGGGACAGGTAAGCGTTATATCCGGGTTAGTGAAAGGAAGTAACAAGGCATCTGCAAGGCCCACGCCCACAGCATTGCGACCATCCTATTTTGCTTCATCTTCAGCTCCACTTCAAGCCATTCCCTTATGATGATCATCAACACAGGAGTAGCAGAACTAGAACAAGTGCTTTGAGTTTAGTACTGAGTCGAAAGAATTCCAAAGCAACAATTAGCACAGAGGTTTCCTGCTTCCAGTGTACATCAATATGCAAATCACCGCGCATGGAAAGCAATGGAAACTATTCTTACCAATAGCAAGGTTAAGCAAAGCTGCCGCTAAATATTTAACAACAGATTATTTATTATAATACCACTAAATCATTTTACTGCTAGTGGCACTACACTAATAGTATATCAAAATGTTAAGAGTACAAAGGTCATAGCTAGAATATTTTAACATGCAGTACCATTAAAAAAACATTATGATCCATGGCCTAACCAAGACCATCTTGAACGAGTTTTCACTTGTAATCAACTAGGACAAATATAATGTGAATCGCTACACTTGGAAATTAAAAGTATACGGCAGTGGACCAGATCCATGTTGCCATTTTTTTGACTGTGAATGATACAACGAGGTGCTCATACCTGCTCCAGCTCCACCAGTTTCAATCGCCTTCTTAATTTTTTCCTGATCCTCCCATCGCAGCTCCGGAAAACCATCAATATCTGTGGGGGATACGACACGGGCACGCTTCCAGAAACAAGAGTAGTGATGCCAATGAGGCACTTTGCCATCGAACATGGGAGACTACAGAAAAGAAAAGTAAGGTGGTTCCATTAGCTAAGCATATGCAAATTGGATGAAAACCGTACATCATGAGCCACTTTAGAGCGACTCATCATTAGGTGGGAATTGGCACCTGTAAGCAGTGGCACTGCCTGATAGAGAGCGATTACAGCCCACCACAGGTGCAGCAAACAGTGCCGGCCTAGTCCAACCCATCAAGGGACAAAAAGTTAACTCTTTTGAAAAGTATAAAAATATTCTTGACCTCAAAATTCTAAAACAGAACTGGTCAACAATCCACAAATAGTAGGTTTTCTTGGGAAAATCGTTGTGTAGCTTAGAATGTTCTTACAAAATTTGTGAAGTTTTTCACTAAGTAAACCCACATTAGTGATGTAAATGTTGCTTTTAAATAAATACCCACATGTTATTAATTACCTATTCAATCATTAACTCTGTGTCAAGTAACTGACAGGGACTAAGGTTTATGCACCATAAATGCCAATAACAGAACAATCCTGCACATACATTCCTGTCAGGATTACTAATATAAAGAAACTTATAGCTGCAGGCTTTAGAGGGAATGTCTAGATGAAACAATCCCACAGACATCACAATGTAAAATGTGTAAAATGTCCGCAAATGTTTATCATAATTTAAGAGCAATACAAACCAGGATGAAGTAAATCTCAGATTAAGTGCTTGGATTCTTATGTTCCATCACATAAGGTACAGGCACATTAACGCCACTTCCAAAAAGACCCATGTCGGAGCCCTAATTTTCAGCTTCGGACAAATGAGACCCAGTCTTGAATGCTTAGAAGAAAGAGGGAGAATGTGTCTGCAAATGGAATCATTGGTATGGTACGTTTAAACAAGTGTCCCTTCCAATTGTCAAGTACTGCTGCAGTCTTGTAAAATGGAGTTATAAAGCTACTCTACAGACGAGGGACTGATACCCACCTCCCAGGACAAGAATGGAGAAAAGGATGCCTTATGCTGGTTACAGTCTGCAAGGTATATCCCGAGGCTGTACTACAACCTTGGAGCCTTAGAACGGTATCAGTGCTCTTGAGATCAACAAATGAAAATTTGCCTGCCAGCATGAGGCCATGCCACGCAATGATTCATACCACCAATCATCCAGCTTCTTTGTGCCAACAAAATCTGCTTATAATCTTAAACTGGCTTCAACGTGCAGTACCAACTACACTATTTAATCTGTCAAATGTATCCTCAACAGTTAGTCATGTGAACAGAACACTTGCTTCAAGTGTAACTGCTGTCTAATCCGTTTAAGGTACACTTGTATTGGCATGTTGTAGGAAAGTGGCTCTGTATATACTGTTCCCAAATAGGTACAGTGTGTACAGAGTCCACAGCCCCCCGAGGTTTGGCAGAGGCTAAAGTTAGATGTAGCCTTACTCTCCAAAGTGGTAGCTTGGTCGAGCAGTAAGGCAGTATCAGAGGACAGTGTAAAGCATTTGTTGTACACACTCAGTCAGCACTCACACACTCATGAACTGAACTCTAGGCCAATGGTTTGTGTATAAAAATATATGGTTGTTTTATTTTAGAACCAACAATAGGTATCAAAATATACTTTCTCAGAATGAGATACTTTAGTTAAATACTTTGCAATAGGCAATTGACTTTTGAATGCAATAGGTACACTTTGCTGCAATAGGCAACACAATTTCAAACACAATAATGCATTGAGCTCAATGGGAATTTTAAGTTATATGCAATTGATAACTTTCAGGATTACTTTTCTAATTCCAGGACTGGATCCTAGATTCAGTCCTGGGACAGTTCTTGGAAATAAGTGAGCAAATACGTTTTAGTTACTGCTGTGAATTTTAAGCAATATTTTGGTATTTTAAAAGTGGACACAAAAACTTTTTCTAATCAAATTACCCATGTTATCCTATGGGAGGAAATTCACTTAGCAGCTAAGTAGGGTTATGGTTACTTTTTCTAGGTCAGTGTTGGATCCTGGATCCAACACGAGTGTGCCACCTGTAAGCAGTTGAGAAACTGCGTTTAAGTTATACAGGCGATTTTTAAAGAATATTTATAAGTTTGCAAAATCGACAGAAGAAATTTCACAGAAAACAGTCATGGTTTCCTATGGAAGAAAATTCAAGTTACGGGTAAAGTATGTTCTTGTTACTTTTGTAATCCAGTGCTGGGCTCCTAGCCTCAGTACTGGGACATCTATCTAAAACAGGTAAGTAATTACGTTTTCACAGTTGGTACGATTTTTAAAGAATATTTGTAGTTTGCAAAAAGACACTTAGAAGAAATTTCACAGAAAAACAGTCAATGGTTTCCAATGGAAGAAAATTGAGTAAGAACGGTTGCGAGTACTTTTCAGGGTCAGTGCTGGGCACCAAGATCTAGCACTGGGATCCCTCCTAATAGCAGGTGAGTATTTCCGTTTTCGTTACTCGGTTAATTTTAGGTGAATATTTTAAAGTTTAGAAACTCCACACTTAGAAGAAATTTCAAGAGAAACCAGTCAATGTTACTCTATGGAAGAAAAGTGAGTTATCGGCTTTTGGGTAAGTACTCGACTGGCAGAGTTAAGGTTCTGAGCATAGACTCAGGGGTCTCCCAGGGTCAGGTAAGTACAGTTGTTACACCCTCAGCAGCACAGGGACAGCCGGGTGCAGAGTGAGTTAGGCCCAATGTTATCCTGTGGGAGGCAGGGGGCCCTTGGTTGGTGGCGGCTGACTAGCAGGCCCGCGGCTGTGGGAGCTGGGCTCCTGGTCACTTGCTCAGGGCAAATGGGGAAGTAGGTAGGAGTAGAAGTTACACTGCCAGGACCACTCGGGCGGCTGGGTGCAGGGTGCTTTTGAGCCTTCGGCACTCAATGGATTACAATGGAAAAGCTCAAGGATGAACGAAGGCTGCAAGCTCGGGACGAAGATTCTTCAGGTGTGACCACCACACAGAGGTAAGTTGGGTAATTGGAGGATAGGTAGGTACCCAGGAGTCGGGCACAGGGGGCCGCAGGGCGCCGGGGTGCCTTTTGTTGTTTGGAAATCTTACCCTCTGTTGATCGCGGTTGGGGGGAGGGGGGGGGGATCCCTGGTTCTGAGCCTGCAGGCATCGTCAAGAGCATCGAGATGGTTCCTTGGGTGCCGGATTCGGGGTCACAGTCGCCAGGGGGACGTCCTCGGGGTCCTTGTCCACTCCAGCACAGGCCAGGCTTGGCGGGTGTAGAGTGTGCAGGGTTCGCGGTTCCTGGCTGTTGCCAGGGGCTAGATACTTGCTTTGAGCAGAGCCGCTGCTCGTGAGAGTCCCAGGTGCTCAGAGTCACAAGGTAGCCAGGTCCTCCGGGGTGAGCAGGATTTAGCAGGAGCAGGTTCGAGGGTCGACTGGCCGGTAGGGCTGGGGCCAAAGCAGTTGGTGTCTTCCTCTTCTTAGCAGCTGCACGGCAGGTCTTCTTTCTTCTTGATCTTCTTTGTTGGTTCAGGGTGCCCCTAAATACTAAATTTAGGGGCGTTACAGGTAGATAAAGGGCAGGGACCACTGGGTCCCTGCCCTGAGGTGGGTACACCCCCTATCCTGCCACTCTCCTGTGGGAGGGGGGCAGTGGCCTAGTCCTGATTGGGTAGGGCTCTCCATCTTCAAGATGGCAAGAGCCCGGGGATGTGCTTCACCTTGCCTCCCCCACCTGAGGGGTGGGGTTGGCAGAGGCTGGCACACCCCGTCCTTCCTTGGTTTCCGGCCAGTCTTCCCACCAGAGACGGGGTTTAGAACCGGTAGGGGCCAGTTGCTGGGTACAGCAAGTGGCCTGGAGAAGCTCACAAAGGCGGCATGCCTTTGAAGCTTCCCCTGCCCATCCTGGTGGGAGGAGACCTAGCACCTCGCCCAGGATATGCATTGTTGCAGGCACAGGAGAGCGGATGGCTCTCTACCCAGGGGTCCAGAAACATGTCTGCGGTGTGGCAGCCTAGGCAGCCCCTCAGACCAGACGTGGATTGTAGGTTAGGTTCAGGGGGCATCTCCAAGATGCCCTCTGTCGTGCATTGTACATTAAATCCTGCACGGACATCAGTGCGGGTTTAATGTGCAGAGAAGTTTGATACCAAACTTCAGTGGAGCCATCATGGTGCTGTGGAGTTCGTCTTGACGATCTCCCAGCACCATATACTCTTAAATGGCAGCACTGCACTTACAGGGCCCAGGAATGGACCTGGGTACTGTAGGGGCACAGGGCTCATGCTCCTGTACCCACACTACTGGCATAGGGCACCCAGCTAGAGGGGTGGCTGGTGTATGTCAGGGCAGTGTATGTTGTAGGCTTGGCACACAGGGATGTGTGCCATATCGACTCTCTGTTTTGTTCTATACCCAGACACAGCCTGCAAGGGCAGTGTGTTTGTGTCAGGGTACAGGGCCTCTAAGGGTGGCATAATAAGTGCTGCAGCCCTTAGGGGCCTTTCTTGGTCACAAGGCCCTGGGTACCCAGGGTACCATTTACCAGGGGCTGACATGTGGCCAGTGTTTGCCAATTGGGTTGTAGGTTTCAGCATAGTTTTTAGGGAAGGAACATAGGCCCCGGGCACCTGATTGGCAGGAGCCCATGGCACACTCAGTCAAAGTACATTCAGCAAAAAGTGGGGGCATACCATGCAAGAAAGATGGCACTTTCTCACACATGTATACTTCATCTGCCTATGCCTGAACAGTGAAATCGACATAAAATGTAATTTCCTGCAGACTATCACTTCATTAATTAATCTGTTTAAGGATTACAGAATTGAAATATATCCTTTCTCCCACCGCACCACCTATAAGTAGAGAGCCTTCGACACTCTCTCTCTCTCTGAACTCACATCATCATAAACTCACTGAAAGCTGCCACCTACGAACCAGCATCCATTGGCAAATTTCTACAAGATCCCAAAACACCACTCCAAAGCAACGTCAACTTCTCAGTCAACTAAGGAACCTTCCCCACCGCCCTCAAAAAATCCTACACTGGGCTCAAATAAGTTTGCTAACCTACGCCCTGTCACACACTTATTTTTTTTATAGGAAATGTCATAGAGAAAGCAGTCACTCCCCAATGCATCAACAAGAATATTCTTCTACAAGAGTACAGGTCTGGCTTCAGGCCTAATTGCAGCACAGAAACACCTGTAGGCCCTGTAATCCACGATGCACCTAAATCAAAAAATAAATAAAAATAAATTACCATCCCTAATAATCCTGCTTAACCTTTGTAAAAACAACAGTTGATGGACAGAATGCAGAACAATGTCATACATTCACGCCAGTACAGAGCCCTGGGCCTAAATCCATCGTTTTTTTGCTCACCATACCATTCCAGTTTGAACCCAGCCATATGCAAATCAGTCTTGACCCTGTGCCTCATGGGAACAGTCCAGCCCGAACTGCCAAGCCAGGTCCTCCCTGGACTGGAAACAAGCATCCTAGGACCGGTTTCAAAACCGGTTTTGCAGCATTCAACCCTGTCAACAGTTATACATTGAACCACATACGGGAAGTGAGCCTGGGTTTCACAGACTAACCACCCCACACCACACACACACACACAGTCCTACTACTAGAACTATAACTGTGCTATACCCTTACAGCACAAACTTGGGTTTCAACGAACAGCACAACTTTACCTGAGAGGGGCCAGAAGACCGCACTCTCACTGATATAGACGGACGGTCTGGTCACACTAAATATTCACAAAACGCACCACCCTGCCACCAAAGCTTGATGTAATGCATCCAGGGAAGTGACAGTAGTCCACTGCCCATTGCAAGGGAAAGCACAGACCTGTTGTGGACATTGCATTAACTGAAACAGGCATAGGTCTCTGCAAACAATACATTAGCATGACGATAGGACCAAACAAAAAGTCAAGACATCAGTTTCACCTGCAGTTGGGTACTCAGAGCACAGGCACAGACATGCCGGGTTAACATGCAGGGGACATTCCAATCCCAAACGAAATTGATAGCAAAGTAAGTTCAGTGTTCAAGAGTAACAAATTGCTAGTACGTTTGATTGTGGAGATAAGTACAAGAGACTTGAAGATTGGTGGCATGAAATGAGCGTGAGATAGAGATAACGACAAAAATAGGCCACCATGTATGGTGCTAAAGAGTGGAGGACCAATAAAGTTTGCAAAGGCACTTGGTGCTGGCAAGTCACTTGCACGTTGACAACATGCATGCGCACAGAAAGATTGTCCACGAACAAGTCACAAAAAAGTAATATATTTGATGATGATGATAGGAAATTTGTAATGCGCTACTTTGCCCAAGGGCGTCAAGGCGCAACTGATGGAACAAACTGCCAAATCGAGAAAGAAAAGAAACATTAGGGATAAGCTTCAGAGAAGAGCAAGGTTTTAAGGGCTCGGCGAAACAGAGTAAGAGATTCCTGATTCCTAAGATCAGGGGGAAGCTCGTTCCAGAGTCTGGGGGCAAGGGCGAAGAAGGCCCTGCCTCCCCACCTGGCTTTCGCGACGCGGGGGACGGTTAGCAACTTCAGACTGGTGGATCGCAGGGCCCTGCCTGGGGTGTAGTAGGACACCAGAGACCTAATGCCCTCGGCCCCTGCATCATGAAGAGCCCGATGGGTGAAGATCAGGGTTTTGAATTTTATCCTGGCATGCACCGGTAGCCAGTGAAGATGTTTCCTGATCGCGGTTCCAGAGGAGCGTCTAGGGGCATTAGCAACAAACCTTGCTGCCGCGTTCTGAACCACCTGCAGCCGATGGACCAGTTTATTGCTCATCCCAAGATAGAGGGCATTACAATAGTCCAAGCGCGAAGATAGAAGGGCAACCGAGACTTTTTTCCGGGCGTCAGGCGTGAGGTAATGGGTGAGCTTTCTCAACACCCTTAAAACCCCACAGCAGGTGGAAACGGTCCTATTCACCTGCTTATCAAAAGCAAGTGAGGTGTCAAATAGGACTCCCAGATTGCGGGCAACGAGGGATGGCTGGGGGCAAACTCCCAGAGTCGATGGCCACCAATCGGCTGACCAGACCTCCTTGTTTCTCCCGAACACCAGGATCTCAGTCTTTTCCCCATTCAACTTTAGGAAGTTTGACGTCATCCAGCCTGCCACGGCCTCCATACAGTTCCTAAAGTTTAGGGCCGTAGACCCGACAGATTGTGACAGGGAGACCATGATTTGGGTGTCATCGGCGTACGAGAGTACTTCCAATCCAAAAGACCTGACAAGCCTGGCAAGTGGGGCCACATAAATGTTGAAGAGAGTAGGGCTCAAAGAGGAGCCCTGAGGGACCCCACACTGCAAAGGCTTGGCAGTGGAGAGGAAGTCACCCAATTTAACCCTTTGCTCCCTGTTGTTAAGGAAGGAGGTGAGGAGACTGAGAGCCAAACCCTCCACCCCCATCTCACTGAGACGGGAGGCTAAGATGGTAGGGGACAGGGTGTCAAATGCGGCTGTGAGGTCGAGCAGGATCAGAAGCGTAGTCTGACCCCTGTCGACCTTAGCGCGGATGTTGTTAACCACCACTGTAAGGGCTGACTCAGTGCTATGCTCCTTTCTGAAACCATGCTGAAATGGATCAAGCAGACGGGTTTTATCAAGAAAGGTGCTGAGATGGAAATTCAGATGAGCCTCCAACATCTTGGCCGGGGCAGGAAGAAGGGAGATGGGACGAAAGTTCTTTAAAGTCCCAGGGTCCAAAGTGGCCTTTTTTAAAAGAGGCTTCACAATGGCTGTTTTCCAGGAGGCTGGGAAAATCCCACTGGATATAGCCCTGTTCATAACTGCCAGCATGGGGGGATTAAGGTAGCCCTACAGTTTTTTAAGACTTTGAGCGGACAGGGGTCGAGAGGCGAGCCTGACCTAAGGGAGTCCAAAAGTCTCTCTAGGTCCAAGGCCGAAAGAAGAGGAAAACTGGAGTAGGTTTCGATAGGGAGAGTCGTATTCCCCAAATCAGAAAAGAAAGGCCGTGTAAGATTATCTGCCTGGAGGGCTGTGTAAATATTTAAGATTTTGGTGTGGAAAAAGGAAGAAATCTGATCACAAAGCTCTTGTGAAGGAGCTATGGGGTCTGGGTGGTGGATAAGGGATAAGGTGTCCACAATTTTAAACAGGTCTCCAGAGGAAGTAAGAGAGGAAGTGAGGTTGGAGAAGTAAGATTGCTTTTCAACCAGCACCGCCGCTTTATAGTTCTTAAGGAGATTTCTGTGTTTGGTCCGGCCTTCAGCATCGGGCTGGGTTCTCCAGAGCCTTTCTTGCCTCCTACACGCCTGCCTCTGAGTTCTAAGGGAGTCAGAGTACCAAGGTGCCGAGGGACGTTTCCTGGCGCTATATACTGATTTGAGGGGGGCCAGGATGTCCACAGCCTTTGCGATAGTATTCGCAAGATCCCGTGCTTAACAGTCAATATCCTGTGAGGGAAGAGGCTTAAAGTTGGCAATAAGGGGACCCAAAGATTGATCAGTCAGGCCCCGGAAATTTCTCTTCTGCACCCAGCAGTTTGTATCTTTCCTAAGGGCGAGAGAGGCACAGGGAGTGAATTCCATGGAGACTGCATAGTGATCGGACCAGGAAAGGGGAAAGAGTGGACCCAGCTCCAGCCTAGGGTCATTCGTAAAGACTCCATCTAACGTATGACCGGCAATATGGGTGGGAGATAACACCCTTTGAAATAGATTGAGGGAGGCCAGTAGATCCACAAGGGATAGCGTATCACTGAAATTACTATTTTCAAAATTAAAATTAAAATCCCCGAGAATAGTAAAGGAGGGTCTATTTAAAAAAGGCTCTATGACTTCCAAAAGATCGGGGCAAAACGAGGATCTGGGACCTGGAGGTCTGTAAATAAGAATACCAGAAACATTTTCTAGGGGAGAGGAACTAAGGGAGAAAAACATGACCTGAAAAGAATCATGGGGAGAGGAAAGAAACTCCATACGGCAGGTAAAAGCGTTCTTATGTATTATGCCAATTCCGCCCCCTTTACGGCCCTCTCTATCCTGTCTTACCATGGTGTAACCGTCAGGGAGAGCATTTAGCAAATCAGGGCCTGCAGAGTCCGAGCCCCACGTTTCAGTTACAAAGACCCAAGAGGGTTTCCTTTGAGATACAAAGTCTCTGAAGGCTACATTGTTTTTGACCAGGGAACGGGCGTTGATGAGAAAGCCTAATTCCTTCGAGGGGAGTGGGGGCTCTTGTGTCCCTCTTTTCGTGCGGAAATTAGTAACAGGGACCGGGGGGGGGGCTGTCCCCGACTCCTTCAGACATCTGCAGTGCACACCACGACGCAGCTGCCCAGGAATGACTTTGTGATGACATTTTAACAAGGGGGGGTCTGAGAGAGTTGAGAGTGCTCATTGAATACAACCGGGTACAGGATGGGGAGCAAGAACGCCGGACAGCATCCCTGGCCCCTAGCGCCTCCTTTGCGCCTCCTTTGCGCAGACGGGCAGGACTCTGGCATGACTCCGGCCTGAGTCCGCGCTGCGTGTCCGCTGTGCGGAGAAGACGTCATCCCCTTTTAAAGAAGACTAGAGCGCGTCTGCGCGCTACAATACCACCAATATGGCCGCCAAAGCCAGTGGCATTGCTAAGCACTGTCAGTGAGCTGAGCTTCGGCAACGTGATGGTTCTAAAAAAGATGACGCGGGCATATATGCAGGTAAGGATGGGCATGGTGGTATGCAGTAATGATGCCTGCTAGACAGGTGATCTTCACTAACAAGAAGGCCAATGACTCCCAAGGACCAAATTTGCAAATACCCATCGACATTTTAAGAGCCACCCATCTTAGGTGAGTAGAAATGAAAAAATATCAGCATATAACAACATTTGTATTCCTCACATAAGAGAAAAAAGTACCTTTTTACCATTGCTGAAGTAATGTGCAGTCTGCTTGGTTACACTTTGAGGACCAACTTACTAAACGACCATCACTTGGACAACCTCCTCTTACGCACCATCCACTTACACTGAGCTACAGGTGCACTCTGAATCCTCCACCAGCCTCAGTCCCCACTTCTACCCCAGGGAGACTGCCTCATTCTCAGTCAGAGTTGCTCTCAAAAGCACCTCCAGCAAGCAGCCCCTCCATCACTCACGCTTAGAAGCTAAACTTCCCCTTTCACGGAACACACAACTGCACCTATTATCCTCAAACACAATAGTCCCATCACCAAATCCCCTCACCCACAATAACTATTTCCCAATAATCATCAATATTTCCACATATCAAATAAAATACCTTGCGAAATGTGAAACTTTCAAACACTTTGTGCCTTCCTGTTAAGAGCAACTCACCTTTCTCATCGACTGACTGGAATTGTATTTTTGAACTTTTTTGGTTCATGTAGTATTACTGCATTTGAATAGTCCTTGGCTATTTTATATACTACATATGGCTATTTCAGTGAACTATATAGGAGGCATGTTTGAACACAAACTTCCAAATATTTAGGATCATACATACATAAGCACAAGAGTCAGAATTGCTCTGCCTGGCACGCAACTGGCTCACTATCCTCCAACCTTACGCACTTTTCAGTCTGCTTCCTGTAAGATTACGTTAAGTTTTAAGCACAGATGTTTTGCTAGAAAGAGACTAGCTAGGACTTTCTCCTTTGCCATTGACACAAACATTTCTTCACAGCATGCTAGCTCATGGTATGCCAGTGGCACAAAAGGATGTTGAGACGGGAATGCTTCCGGCATGGCTTTGCAAGCTGCACCCCTGCACTAAGTTACCCAACTGTGAGGTTCCACAGTAATCAAGATATTTTGTTCCCAGGGTGCACAACAATCATGCAAGCACGCGGAGGCCTGAAATGAATGAAAGTATTGAGATCTAGAGCAGGTCTCTGTCGGATAGAGAGACAAACTAAGTATATCGTCGGGACAGGAATTTCCCCTGCACGTACAAGGTGCCAGACAGAATGTGAAACTGACATCCTTACTTATATTGGCTCTGGCATCACGCTAAACTAGCTGCAAGTAGAGGCCTGGGACTGTCCTTGACAATGTGAGGTCCAGGACATGTCCTGTGACATGGAAGGGCACACAAAGCATGCCCTTTTCCAAGGCAATAGACTAATTTCCTTGCACTGGGTACATAACACTCGATTGGTGGTGGCAGCGTGCCGTGTTTTATTAAATTAACAGTGAGAGAACAGCTTACTGACCTCTTTTGTGTAAGGTCCTGCTGTTATGTAAAACTCAGAACCTTACGCTGATGTTTGGTGTAAAAGTTGGGTGTTTGTGTGAATGTGTAGAGCAAGTGCATTGTATCTGGTAGTAGGACTCTGCTTGTTGTACAAGTGAGTATTTCGCCACTGGGTCCATTCCGCGTGCCCTTGGTTTAGCATGGAACAAGATGGAGGGTGAGGATAGCTTCCTCAGACAAAAGAGAAAAGTATTACCTGAATTCCAGTGGTTTGACAGAAATAGGGCTACCTTTAGAAATCCCACGAGAGCCTTATTAGCAAACCCTGCTGATTATGTTTTCCTGAGCCCTGCCATTTGGTAGAGCATAGAGCTGGGTCTGGGACCACTATTTCTGTTGATCAAGATGAGGACGATTCTAGCCAGGGCCTGTCCTTTTGTCTGTCTCCTATTACTGCTTCAAGAAGATGGATGACAGCCAAGTTAAAAAAAACTCACACTTCATTATGCCTATCTTTTGGATACTCCTGCTTGGAATCAACCCCATTGCTACCTGCCTGGAAACAGATCACTTTACACAAAGGTTGCATTATGAGAGCGGAATGGAAATGTTCCATCAAAGGGAGCCACCTCAAACTGGTGTTGAAGCCTAAGACAGTGGATCCACAAGTCCCACCTGGAAATGTGTACAATGGTGGGATCCAAATTACCCCACTTTGTCTCAATTCCAAGCTCTTCATGACCAAGGGAGGAGTGTTCGCTCGAGTACTCAGAGGACTGCTGAGTGACCAGGGCTGGTGTCTGCATGACACTCAGTCTCCCAGGGGTGAGGAGACATCACCTGCTCTGAGAAACATGCGGAGGGTCTGCCAATGCGCCTATAGCCTACCTGCCTCCCCAGTAAGGGTAGGAGAGTGTCTGGCCCTGAAGAAGGAGAGACTATCAAGGAGAACGCCAGTGTGTTCCTCATGTTGTCCCTGCAATCTAAGATACCACCCGAGTGCTGATTCTGTATCCAGGGCCACATCTGCCAAAGACACACATCCACCCGCATTGGCCTCCAGGGTAGTAACTGCCAAAGACAAGCACAGTATGTATCAGTTTCAAAGGGCTAATATTGCTGAAAACAAGTGACCGTGTGCATGCGCCTCCAAGGGCCACAACTGCCAAAGACGAAGGCCCACTAGAGCAGGCCGAAGCTAGAGACCGTAAACAAGCTTAGGGCGCACGCTGCTCAGTGGCAATGATCAGGAAGGGGGCTAAACCGCCTCACACCCCAGCACTAAAACTCCAAAGTGTGAAAAAAATGACATTTACAAGCCCAATCAATGCACCAACGAATAGATAACGTTGTAATGAATCTGCACAAACAGAGATTCTGCCAAATGTGAAAGAAGTTAACTGTTTCCACATACTTGTAGGAGGCCAAAATACAAATGAACTGACTTTTAAGTCAGTCTTTGAGGTAACCACTAGTGATCGGCACCGGTGCTTAGTCTGTGCCTGAACCCATATCTTTCAAACACACAGAAGGTGATGGAAGAAATGCTTGCAATAAGCCTAACCGCTGGCAATCACTCGGGGTAGCATTCCATTCCATTGGTCTTTTGCCCACCAGGACTCCTGAGTTTGGACTTAATCACACACAAATCAGTCTCGACCTTGCTCCAATACGAACAGCCCAGCCTAAGCTGCCAGGCCAGTCCTTCCTGCGTAATACGCAGATCTTGCACCGGGAAGAAGCATAACAAACTGCAATGCAAGTGCACTAAAGCTAATTAACTTTTTCTATGGTTTGCTAAGCTTTTTTCTTAAGTGTTTCTTACTGGAAGTTCAGGAGCAACACCTAAGCTAGGAGTATCACTGAAAAAGCTTTCAAATCAAGCCATTCAATTAGATCATCTTCTGCAGAGCCAGTCACTATGTGGGGACCCAGCAGTGAACTCAGCTACAAAACGTGAAACCTAGGCCGGCTCTGAAATAATGAGAGGGCCGATTACAGACCTCAAACTTTTTATCTATAATGAAGCTTAATTTCAGGAAATACAGTAGCCTTCTAATGACTGCGGAGTTATCTCATGATAGAGGACACGTTGTCACGCAAGGTGACAGCAACATTACAGTTAACTTGAAGGAATGCATGATGAAGTTACTGGCAGTTGACTTGTGAAGGCAAGGAACAAATAATCTTCAGATAGGCAACGTTTCATATCTGTAGCTACAGAATTGATATTCAGATTGTTTTAAAAAACACTTAATTGGAGGGGATTGTCTTTTGTCTCTTATCCTGAAGTTTATAGTGAGCACATAAGTCTCCCAAATATGCCACCATTTCCCCCTCCAATCTTTTTCTGAACAGGGCCCTACATTTTTTGACATAATATCTCAGACAAGACAACCCAGTGCAGCAACTAGCTAAGTGGACTACGATCATAAGAAAAAACAGAGAGGCCTGCAGAGCTGCTCAAAGCCGCCCACTTACAGACAACCATAAACTACACACCTATTTCACAAATTAATTAATCCGTCACACTGCTAAACGCTGCGCTCCTTAACAAGTTAAAGTCACCTCAGTGGTTCTCTCGCACAACATGGAAATACTTCCCATAAAGGATCAACAAGCATTGGCATAGCCAATAGTTCTCGCCTTTGGGACCTTATAAGTGTTAAGTTATCCAGCACAATATCCTTGGTGCAACATCATCAACTGTTACATGGCTAAACACTTATAAGGCCCCAAAGGCGAGACCTATTGGCTTTGCCAATGCTTGTCATATTATGTTCTTTTGCAGAAAACACCAGAAAAGCTCGTCAATAGGATGTTTATGTATTTCTTTCATGTTTACTATTTGGCTCTGCACACAGTCACATGGTGTGTTCCAGTTTAGAAGGATTGCACCTGTGGGGATTTCGCTAGATTTAAAACAAGCAGTTTATCTCAATCACATTCTTGGTTGGTTTCACGGATGCCAATTGAAGCCCCAGACTTGGCGTCGAGACATGAAAGTTTAGATTTTACATCTGTGGCAACGTGAGTAAATGGTTAGGTTCACGATGGGCGTTTTGCACAACGGTTTTAGCTTGTATTTGACACAGTAGACAGCATTGTTTATTTGTCCCATAATACTTTTGTTGCACAACTGCATGCACAATTTGGTGCAACAGCACAAATGTTTTGGTTGTTTTTGGCATGCAACACACTGGTTTTGGAAGTGTTGCACAACACACGCCAAGGCTTGCATTTTCATACATGATTTACATATGATTTCATGGACGTTCTTGAAGATTCCCTACAATGTTGATGGGCTTATCATTACATTCCAGTCACTCCTGAAGGGCTTTAAGCCCAAAATGCTTTCGGTAGATTTCCATATAGTTGCCCAAGACGTACTGTGAATTTCCATTGTGCTACTGGATAAAGCTTGGATGGGCATGTCTTTTAGCATCTGAAGCTTGGAAACACATTTCCTCAGTTGTGAACTTGGAAAACTTCTTCAAAGTCATGGAATAAAATTGGAATATACATGGTTTACTTTGATCAAAATAGATGTTTGTTGACTTGCGCGACTCGCAGTGCAGCTTCAATGGTGCAAGACGATGCACCAACTACCCGGAAAATAAGAGTCAAACCGGAGCCCTACTCATAATTACAGTGAAATTACGAAAATGTCACACATAAGCAATCTCAAACCTTGGCAGCTATGAAGGCAGCGGGTGTTGAACTACATCCCATGCTTTACAACGGGCTTATATAATTGTTAACGCCGCATTTACGTGTTGATTCTACTCAAGAAACAACCCAAAACACCCAAAGAGCCTGGACAAATAATTATACTTAAAGAGTTGCAGAACTGCCTTCGGTTAACAGCGTTTTAAGAAATAAACGTTTTTGGTTAAAGTACTTTTTAAAACCCTAAAAAAAACTTCTACGATCGGATGAAAATGAAAGCTCAGACATTCATGCCAATTATCCGGATTTAGTTGGGAGACATCCCGATTTGAAATCAAAGCGTTCACATTTAGTTTTTTCCTCCACTGTACCGAGATATTTCAAGGGGCGTTTGCGCGTGCCCCAATACGTGGCCTTTACAGTGAAGGTCTCAAAAGCAAGGGACAGAACATAGAATAAACCACACAAGCATGAAAGGCTTATTTGCCGACTTTTAATCGCGAGTTGCTTATTTTCTAAACCTCTTAAAACAACAGGTTATTATTTGGCTGGTCTCTCAGATAGCGCGATAAAACCCGGCTCGTTTTCGCCTCCACCACTCTAGTACAAAACCTATTTATAAAAGTCAATCTTTAGAACGAGATACTGGGAGCTGAAATGGGAAAAAATACTTCCCGACTTCTTTTTAAAGACTAAAAACCCTCCAAGTGGTTGTAAATAAAAGGGAGGAAACGCATTACAAATGCAGTCTTCTTTGATCAAAAATACAAGACACCGACAAACTCTTCCGTGCAGTAGGGGAGGAGCGGGTGAGAGAGGGGGAAGAAAGCCGGCCATGTGAGGAAAGGAATGCTAGAAACCAGGATAGCAGCTGTGCGCGTGCACGACATCGCGAACGCAAGCTGGAGGCCTGAAAAAAGCCACTAGGTTAGCACTTCCAAAACCCGCTTACTAAAACTCTCGCCAGAGCAGCGCTATAAGCGCTGGCTCAGGCGAGACCTAAAAACGGGGTGCATCATGGTGCCCCATGTAGGCAAGTGCTTCTGCACCCTACACAGGTGTAGCACGCACTATAAAAATGCTGCAATACAATACTCTCCGAGTAAGTGTGAAAGTGTGTGATTGGTGCTCAGTGTTCTGTGCCGTAATAGGCCAGGTAACAGGAGAGCTGAGGTAAAATGCCCCAAGTACCTCTTTTGAGGTCCATTAGACCCTGCTTGCCCCAGGACCACTCAGGAAGGGTTCTGACAAAAGACATCTGGATAACACATTATTCCTTTAATCTAGCAGTCGGAAGGGGCGGGTTCTGAGGGGCACAATGTGCCCATACTTTTTTTATTTCTCAAAAACAGTTCCCCTACTTTTTGGGAAAAAGACAACCATCCCAGGATGGTTAATTCTTACAGTTGAAATGCTTCCGTTGAAGTCTATGGCAGGGACACTTGTGTGGTGAAACCGAGGGAGGAGCACACAGCTAAACAAGCCTTCCTGCCAGGGTGCCTGCTTACCTGAAAGAAATGTAAATGTGTGCAGCTGGTTACTCTGCAAATTTAAATGGTGGTTGGAATCTGGCATTTTGGCTTTGATTGATCAAATCACTTAAAACTTCATAATGACACAGATTTTTTTCTTTTTGAGTGGTATTGCAAGGGAGTTACCATCCAAGATTTTAAGTGTGTGCTTTTAAACGACAGTTATAAAAAGGTTGCACTACATACAGTCTGGGTATTACTAAAACCTATATTCTGGTTATACTATTTTATTTTTAACATTTTGTAGCAGCCTATCTTGTAATGTGTGTAATGCAAGCTTAAAATAATGAATTGCATATTCAGAGTGCTTACTGTCACAGACTGACCTTGTAGCACTAAACACACACAATCGCTATTCTCCACTGCACCGACCAGGTTTCAATTGTGTGGCTCTCAGGTTACACACATAGCCCTCTGCAATGCATTAACTAACAGAGGTTTCATAAAGTACGATAGACAATTTTCCACTGATTAATTTAACTTGCATTTATTTTTCATTTGAGCTATACGCTATTTTATATGCAGTTAGGGAACCTGAAGGTGAAGACCCAAAAAATTATTACAGAATATAAGGATCTTTGAGCCACGCCTTTGACCTGCCCCCATTCTCTCACCCCAGCCCCCATTTGACACAGCATCACTGTTACCACTCTTTTTTAGAGTCTAGCCTGCGAGTGCATGTGTCTCGCTAGTGAGACACTGTTGTATTCAGAGAGGGCTTGGAGCCCGCCCGCTGTTTACCATTTGTTGTCTTCATGTTACTCTCTGCTTTACCAGCTCTGTAATTGGCCAGTGCAGCTGAAACGACTCATCGATGCTTGCTGTGGAGTAGGGGGCAAGCACAGATTAATTCAAGTTAATCTATGCCCGTCCACTGCCCACAACATGATTGAGGTACTATTTCATGACCCCACTCTCCCACCCTGCTGCTCTATCCATAGAGCTTGCAAGCTTTTCAAATCGCCCTCCCACACGCTGCATTAGAGGCAAGTAATTTTGAGTCAACACCACAATATGTCGGAGGTGCCCATTTTAAGTACTAGAGCTTTGTTAAAATGTCATCATTTGGACAGGACAAAATGCTGAAAGGAGGAGGCGCGCTCTATTGTCTGACTCTGATATAAGAGTTTAATCTTGGATTTCTCCATACACCAAACTTCCGCATCTTGAAAGGTTTGTTAACTCCCTCTGTGATTCCGCTCTTCTAGCTGTACATATCGGGACAGCTTGGAATGTGAGTTTGAAGCCCAGTGTACATATAAAACGATATGTGTTTGTACTTTCCGATGATTATGTGAAACTATATAAACGTTGGCTAAGAAGACCCTCTCTTTTCTGCATAGTGCTTACAAGCTGGTGATGCATTCAGTGGGCTGAACATCTGCTGTGAAGACCTATGTCTGTGACTTCCTGCTCAAAGGTTACAATCACACGGGGCCAGCGCCATCTTTCGTCCTTAACATGAATAGCACGGAGTGGGTTATAAATACACTTATAAAAGATTTAAAAAATCAACTGCTGCAAATTTTGTTTGGGGCGAGTACTACATAAAAGGTCATGCTATTCGCACACTGCCCAGCACAGTAACATGAATGCATTGCCAACTGCACACCACATGCATAACCTCAAGGGCACGCATCAGGCACAACATTGCACACAGGTCCAATACAGCACAGACAGGCCACATATTTGAGAAGTAGGAGAGTGCGGACAACAGCTATGCACACGAACATATTGTAGTGTAGTTGCTATATCCCTGATAGGCTCTGCGCATTGGTATAATATACACTATAGTTTTGACATAGGACTGAGGTCAGTATGTCTCTATCGAGTACATTAAACTTAATTACTTGTGTGTGCCAGCTAACTCAGAGGTCACTAGAAACTTCTTGAATATACAAGAAGGGATTAGTTTCTGAGAACCGCATAAACATGACAACTTTGTTTCCCATAGAATCGTGGAAACAATAGATAACAGTTTCACTCAGTCAATTGTGCATGCTTTGTTTCTACAGAGTTACACAGAAATAGATAGACGGCATTTCAACAAAAAGGGTTTATTGAACAGTCTTATTTCTTGTGCAAGAGATATGAACTGCTACAATCGTAAGACAGGATGCGGAGTACAATACGTACATAGTTAGCAGTAAGATAAAATAATACTGCAATAGCATGGTTTGTAGCTATGACATATATTCATAAAATACACACATATATAACACAGACTAAAATGTGGATACTCATCTGATGCTTCTAAATAGTTCTACCGCAGTGTACCTAACCTAAGTGTAGTACGAGGTAAGAAGTAGGTGCTGTTTTCTAAAGTATAGCTAGTTATAGTTTTGCCAAGAGTTGCCAAACATTTCTCTAAGTTCTAGTCTGCTCCATATCTTAGAATGTGTGAGGTTGGAATCTCTTTCCTTGACTCGATATCTAACACCTCGTAAGGGGAGTCAGAAACACTAGAGCTGCATTCTCTGTGAGGAGGATGACAGCGTCTGGTCAGTGCATCAGGTGGGAACTCGATCACCTTCCGAACTTGCTGTGGCGAACTGCAAGTAGGCTGGCGAACTGGACCGTAACGGAACCGTGGTTTGCTAGGGCAAGTGCAGGTATATTTATACCTTGAAGGGGTTTAGGAATGCCTGTATTGACGTAAGTCGGGCATCGGAACGTCATGAAAACCCCTAAGGAATAGATGTTCATGCATAATAAATGAGTTCTTTGAGAAATCAATATCCAAGTAAGGGAAATTCCTAAAGGCTTAAGAGTCTGGTTTTCCAAGAACTCATTGTGACGTGGATTGACGGATGTAGGAGACCATGCCTGTATTTAGTTAGCATGGATAATGCCTAAATAAGGGCTGGATTTTCTATGCCTAAATACGGGCAATATGAATTGTACCTATATAAGGGCATAAATCGGGAAACCTATATACGGAATCTAAATCTACACACAACAATATGCACAGCACGTTTGTTACAAGAACACACATTAAGACAGAACTTTGAACACCTCCTAAACCTAGGATGGAATTCTAGAGCACTTGTTGCCACCAGCTACCCACCACACAGACAGCTGGCAGGCAGCAATGACTAGTACCAGTTGAGGGAATACATAATGTGGTAGAGGAAGCTGTCTGACCACGCCAACCTTCAGACACCACCACAAGCCTGTCTAATACTGCTGTGTGGCTAAGAATCTGCACATCCCGGCTACAAACACCCGCCAACCCAGTCCAACTACAAACAGCAAAGCCCTTCACCTCCCCAAATGCACATCACAGAGTACAAAGATGTGCAGCAGGCGTAAACTCATTTCACTTTTACATCGACAACACAAAAATGAATGACCTAGAAATGCCTAAACAGTCACATACAGTCAAGTAAGGTAAATCCCAGAAGCGTATGAAAATGTTATCCGGACGAAAAAGCGCTTCAGTGCCATAACCTAATTGCAGAAGGCCCCATACAACTGCTTATAACATAACGTAGGTTACGGGGTGAACACGCACAGTAGAATCCTGAAAAATGATTGAGGGACACTGCGACACCATACAACTGCATGGACACAGCCCAAGTGACCCAGGCACTGGAGCAGATGTCCATTGTGTCACAGATTCTGGGAAAGAGGTACTTAAGTGCTACAAGAAAAGCAGCAGTGTGTCACGGATTCACTAATATTAGCATGACAGTCATACTCCACTAATAAAATGTCCCCCTTTGCATTTCTCAATTAATTTCCATCTATGTACATTACTCTCACCTTCAGCAGGCCCCACCGCTACTTACTCTTACAATCTTCCCCTTTCTCAGTTGAACTTTCCCCCAAGCCCTCAGAGAACCACCATCACGGACACCTGTTGGGACGGGGAAACTTTTGCTTGTCTCTGGGGAGCGTGTAGGAAGCTGGCTCTGTATATGGTATGCCTCTAGGTGATTATACCATGCACAGCGTCCAGGGGTTCCCCCAGAGCTCAATGTAAAACCCTAAGTGCTCCATTGGTGGTAGTGTGGGCTTACAGCCTTAGGCCTAACATAGAAGAGTGGAAGACATTTATTGCACAACATCAACCAATAACTGACAACTCAAAAAGGAGATCCACACCAATTTTAGAATAACAAGCTTTGTTTGTACTTTATTTTAAGACCAAGATCTTCACAAAAAGAACATTTTCAAATAAAAATACTTTTCACTTTCAAAAGTTGCCACTGATATTTCTCAACAGTCAATGCTATCCTATAGAGGAAAACAATAATGCGGTTAAAGAGGTAAGTACACAACTTACAGTTCAAGTCTTCGGGATCAAAGGTCAGCAAGGGTCAAAGGTCAGGCGAGTACCAAACTGGGCCACCAATGGCACAGGGGTGGCCGAGTGCAGAAGTCAAAATCTGAGTTCGCCCAATGAGTTTCAATGGAGACAGGGGGTGCTCGAAGTCACACTGCCTGCAGGTAGGTAAATCAATTGCAGGGGCCAAGCTTTGGAGGTTAAAGCAAGCACAGGTGGGGGGCCACAAAGCAGCACCCAACATACACCAGCAGTAGCACCGGGACGGCCGATTGCAGGGTGCAAATTTGACGTCGGGCACCCAATGCTCTTCAATGGAGACTTAGCTTTCAAACAGGCTGCAAGCATCGCACCAGAGGTTGCAGGAGGGAGACCAATGATAGCAGAGGTAAGTAGAGCCCCAGGAGGTTGTTGTAGCACTGTTGGTTGTGCTCATCAAGGCCCAGGGGTTTTTGATGTGTGGGTGCCTTTAGACGGAGTCTTCTTATCGGAGCCGGTCCAGGACTGGGAAAGCCTCTGGATTCAGGCGTCGTCGTAGAGTCCTGGAGGGGTAAGCCAATGCTGGACTTGAGGTAAGGATAGCTGGGAAACCTGCTCTGGGACAGTGGGCCACCTGGACACAGGCTGTAGGGGTCGGATGCAGAGTGGACTCGCGGATCCGGAGGGCACTGGAGTCCTTTGTGTTGGATTCTTGAGGACAGAACCACTGTCCTCTGGAGTGCTGGTCTTTTTCATAGTTCAGGCAGTCTTCCTCTGGTTTCTGGAAGTCACTGGCTGCAGGACGGGCGTCGTCTTCTCGTGGGGTCTTTGAAGCTGGAGACAGGCTGGCAGGGCTGGGACCAAGTCAGTTGTCGTCTTCAGACTTCGCTGCATGGGTCTTCTTAGGTCAAAGGTAACTCATTTTAAGGTTTGAGGGAGCCTCCTAAATACTAAATTTAGGGAGTAGTAGTTAGGGCCAATGGGCACCTTACCTGGGGTGACTACACCCTCAATTATGCCACCCACCTGTGGAAGAGGGTAAAGAACCAGCCCTGATTGGAGGAGTGCCCTCATCTTCAAGATGGCAGGGACTGAAAAGTGTGCTTAACTTCGCCTCCTCCACCTGAGGGGTGGTATTGGCAAAGGTGGGCACACCTCCTAGTCTTTCTACGTTTTCCCGTCCAAAGAGGGGGTGTAAACCGGGGGATGCCATCTGTTGCTAGCAGCAGATTCTGGGGGTCGCATTTCAAAGACGGCCATTGAAACTACCCATTTAAGGACTGGGACCATTCTGGGGGAGGAAATGTAACACCTTCCCCCAAGATGTGCATTGTTTCTGGTCCCAAAAAGCATTGGCTCTCCACCAAGGGGTCCAGAAACATGTCTGTGTGTGGCAGGCTGCCTAAAGCCAGTCAGTGACCACACCAGGGTTGGTAGGCTTTATGGGGCACCTCTGAGGTGCCCTCTAGGTACATGGTGTAACAAATCTCACACTGGCATCAGTGTGGATTTATTACAAGGAGTTGCTTGGTACCAAACACTCCCGGTTTCAGTGAAGCCATCATGCTGCTGGGGAACTCGAGTTATCGAGTTTCCAGGCCATGTACTCCTTATGGCTTCCCTGTCACTTACAATATTTAGGAATTGACTTAAGTACTGTAGGGGCATATCTACTCATGAAGATACGCCCTCACCTGTGGTATATTGCACTCTGCCATAGGGCTGTAAGGCCTGCTAGAAGGGTGACCTACCTATACCTTTATGCAGTGCTGGCTGGCATAGCACCCAGGCAGGGTACCAGGACAACTGGTTTTTTTTCACCTTACAGGAGCATGCAAGCTGCAAGGGCAGTGGCGTGGTCGTAGTGAGGGGGTCCCAGGTGTACACTCTTCAGCTCCCAGGGCCTAGGTACCCAGGATACCACTTACTAGGGACTTACAGGGGGCAGAAGCAACATTTGGGGATATGTTTTTATGGAAGAAGCACTGGCACAGGGGACCTGATTGGCAAAGACCCTTGTGCACTACAGTCAAAACCATGTCAAAATAGGCACTTTCTCACAGCATACATCCCCTGCCTTATGCTGGTCTCCAGGCAAGTCACTTACAAATAAATGTATGTTTTCTAGATGCCTACCTCAGTGAACATGACAATCATGAATGTCCACTGAGGGTCTCCCTATTTACATGGATTGAGACGCTAGTACTTGGCTCCAAGGGCGACATGCATAGTGCACCCCTATTTAACAAAGAGTGGATACTGCCCTCTCTACCCAGGCTGTGGTAGACAAAGAGTGGTGCCCGCAATACATCTATAGTCAGGAATACCTGTATCTTAGGAAGGAAGTGCTACTAGCCACCCTCCTGATCAAGTCTGTGCAGTCTCCCTTGCCTGTGGTCCTGTTGCCTTTGTGTACCTGAGGTGTATATTTGAGAGTTAGTTGGTTCCCAAGGAGAGGATGATGAGTTGAGCCACTATGTTTAATGTGAACCGAGCTGGTCTGCTTGACATTCCAGCTCCCCCGTCCCCTCCCTATTCCTTGGGGAAGTTTGGTAGGCTGCGGGTAGACACTTGCTCCAATCTGTGTTTAGCTCCACTAACTCTGCTAGGAGGGACCATTCTCCACCTTTCTGTTGGGTGATGGTCAGGCCTCCTGGTCTTGAGTTAATAAAAATTTCTCTCTGGGAAATAGCTTAGGCTTATATTAAGAACCTGTCCGGGGAAGACAGTAAGTCACCCTTTGCATGCTTTGGACATGCAGTGAACATGCCATAAATGTGCTTCAAAATTGGAGAGGCACCCAGGATTCAAAAGTAGCAGACCCTCTGATTGGATCAGCCTGTTAATTAGAGGTGATAAAAGTCTGGCCCTAGCAGTCAGTTATGGTTCAATACTGGGCTACGGTTCTATCAAGTTGGTCCACAATGTAGCCAGGCGCGGCCTGTGGTGTGAAGGCGGGAAAATAAGCTTGCTCACCACATCTGCAAGCCTCTTGGTAGGAATTGAACTTGAGAGAGTTTTCTCTGTGACGGATGGATTATGCTGCGCAGGAATTTCCCAGTTTGACGAGGAGCAAGGGCATCTGTCAGCAGCCTCAATGCAGAGAACCAGCTGTTGTGTGAGGCTTTTGGAGTGGACTCATGGAACACAAGGAAATTGCAGAGAGCTGCTCAAGATAAGGAAGCTTGCAGCACATCAACAGAGAAAAAGTGAAACAGGGAAACTTGATCCCAGTCCTTGAAGAGGATATCCCTTTGCCAAGACCCTTCCCCTGTGTGTGAGGTACTTCCAGTTACAATCTGTAGCTGGTGAAGTGTCCTGTGATAAAGGCACCCACCTTTCTGTTTGTGACATCTGGGGATATCAGGGTGTACTAGGACTGTCCTCCTACAGTTTGCCAGTGGCTACTGGACTAGTGGGACTCCAGTAAAGTCTGTCAAGACATCAGGCACCTGTGAACAGATGCCGGATGCGACTAGAGCGGTGTCACCGCTAAGGTCGGGAGGGGACTTCTGTTGCTTTGGATAGCGAGTTAGTGGGCTGATCAAGAACATTTGACTTCACATCATATGCTGAAACTACATCATTTCAATGCAAGGATTGGTAACATGGCAATAGCGAATGAGAGTAACCCTGTGCAATATAGTCTGTAAAATGCAATGCTAATTGTGTGTCTACCTGTTAACTGTGTTTTTAGAACGCTTAGCTGTTTAGGGTCGGAACTGTGGCCCAGAAGGTTGTAGAGAGATCTGGTTTTCACTGTTTTTTCTAGTTCAATGTGTAGCATATTTCTTGTGTGTATTAAAGTACTTTTCTTTTCAAAAAGTAAAGCACTGACTGGACATTGATTTTATCAGCTGTTAGTACTGTGCCCACTGTATTCTGAATGTCTACACCCATCTCAACCCCTTGAGTAACCCTTGAATTGCTCTGTCTCGCTACCCTGAGAGAGTCAAGTGCGAGGTGTACTTGGTTATCCAGGTTTGGGTGCACTAGTATGGAGGTCCCAGTACACCAGCAGGGAACACTCAAGTTGATGCGATTGGAGCATAGTGACCCTTGAGTGCCCTGGGCCCAGGAAACCAGGTCTAAGAACACCATTGTGAGAACAACTGGGGCACCTACTGATGGTCAAAGCTGAGAGGTCAAGAACGGAATGGGCATGAAATCTAAGCTACCCAATCAGCCTCCTGACACTATCTGATCACCTCAGTGGACAGCATGGAAAGGTCATATTCCACTGAGGGGCCACAGAACCCACATTTCTCATGCTTACACCAAAGACCAAACCTATACCCTGAATTCTCCTAAATGCCCATAAGCCATTCACTTTGGGTATAAACGTCGCCAGTCCCTTGCTGCAGATGAAATCTTGAGAACATTTGAATACTAATGTTACATGTGTGTGCTGTCAGCTTACCCTACACCACTCTACTCTGCATCACTACTCTACGCCACTGTACTACACCATTCTAATCTACTCTGCATTTCACACCACTGCACTCTACGCCACTCCCACTCTACACCGCTGCACTCTATACTACACGACTCCACATCACTCTACTCTGAAACAATCTAATCTGCGCCACTGCAATCTACGCCACTCTACTACACTGCACTCTAAGCCACTGCAATCTACACCAATGCACTCAAAACCAATGTATCCTATGCCACTGCACTCTACGCCAATCTACTCTGCACCACTGAACTTTACTCCAGTTCACTCTACGATACTCCACTCTATGATGCTCTACTCAAACTCTGCTCCACTCAACACTCTACTCCACTCAACACTCTACTCCACTCAACACTCTACTCCACTCAACACTCTACTCCACTCAACTCCACTCAACACTCTACTCCACTCAACACTCTATGACAATACTCCACTCTAAGCAACTCCCTCTGTGACACTCCATGCCACTTTAGTCCACTCCATTCTACGACACACTACTCCACTCTACTGTACTCCTCTCCACTCAACTGGACAACACATCTCCAATCTATTCCGCTGTATGCCATTCCACTCTACTACACTACTCCACTCTATGACAACCTACTCCGCTCTATAACACTCTATGCAACACCCCCTATGCCACGCAACTCTATTCCACTATATGCCATTCCAGTTTACTACACTACTCGGCTTAATGACAATCAGTCTACTCAATGACAATCAATCTACTCAATGACAGACAATCAATCGATTAAATGACATTCTTATGACGCTCTATGATAATCTACCGTGACAATCTACTCCGCTTTACAACACTGTACGCAAGACCCTCTACGCCATTCTTCTCCACTCTATGCCTCTCAACTCTACGACACTCTACACCCCTCCATGACACTCCACACCACTCCATAACACCCCACTCTACTCTTCTTTCCATGGCACTAGCCTGGACCCTACTAACTTTTAGCCCCACTGGTGTTACACCATGGCTAAAACATATTAGCAAAGCCAATAGATTTTGCATAGGCACGACATATTGGCTTTGGCAATGCTTGTCTTAATACGCTTAGACCGCTGGTTTAATCACAGTTAAGATGTTGCTTTAAATTCAATTGTAACTAACTCCCTATCTACATGTCTCAAGACCCCCAGCACGCTGCCTTGCAGGTCCCACGTTAGCACAATAAACCCAACCGATTTCATCTAAGGACATGATCCTCCCAGGGCATAAACCCAAGCTGCAGAAATGCAAAAAGTCCTTGGCTAGCTCCCAAAATTAGCAGGATCTCCTACTGCCAAATCCTAGATATGTGCAAGCAGGAATGAGTGAGAAAATTGCAGGGTGGGGGTGAGAAACGCGCGAGGTTGGGCGCAGAATACTGGCAGTTACAGTTAAAAGGGTCGGTTAACAATCACGTTCCAAGGGGTGCCGTTTGCAAAATCCACTAGGATTTTAAAGTATAGTAATTGTGCCTTTTCCCTCTGCGCCCGTCTCGTCGCCTCTATAAGGCGATCTGAATAAATACCCTCGTGCCCCAACCCCTCTGAAAATCACAGGCCACGGTCCCTAAAACCCTCGCCTTCATACCTGTATTTTACCTCCTCTCTTCGACCCCTAGAAAGTCACAAAATACGCACCCTGTCGATTACCACAGGCCCTCCTATTCATAGCTACACCCCCCACCCGATCTGCCTACCCCCCCATCACACACAACGATAGCTGTAACAATGCATTGGCTTAGGGGGCTATGCCCCGCCGCCAGGGAAGCACATCTATCCCCACCATACCTGCACCATGATGGCCAGCCGCAGGGACTCCTTGGCGATGTTGTCGGAACATTTCTTGCAGGAGGCGCGGCCGCTCTTTGCGTACTCGGCCCGGTAGAGTTTGTCTGCGGGGGCGTCGGCCATGGTCGGACAGAAGATGCAGTGGACACCAGCCAAAACAACACCGGTCCGCAGCAGCACACGCAGTCCGCACGGCGTGCAAGAGCCCGCCACACACAACCACAGGCACGACCACACGATACCAGAGCCAGGCCCTCTGTTACATCGACAATCTACCAGTCTGGCCTGGCTCCCTACAGGCAAGCATTCCAATGCAAACACGTGCTTGTCGCGTGGGACACAAGAGAGCACGCGACAGAAAGCTAGACCGGCTACGATTTTTCAAACCAGTCATGTGGCTGCCATTTAAAGTGTGTAGTGGGCGCCCTTTACTATAACAGAAGGTATAAGCAAAACGAAAATAGCATTGGCAATGCTAATAGATCTGGTTTTAAGGAATTTTGAATGGTACTGTGAAGTATTACATAAAGATAGCATGAGGATGGATATATGTGTGAGGCAGGGCTTTAAGTGGGATGAAAATATTGGGGGGTCTCTCAGAGGGGCGTGGCCAATGTAATTAAGGGTGTAGCTTAAAAACAGGTAAGCTAAAAATCTGTGCTTAGTATAGTGAGCCGCCTGACTTGTATTTTGCTGTTTCTATCATTGCATCCAGATATATGATACAACAAGTAATATCATACCCACAACAAGCCAGGACTATTGGCTTTGTAAATGGTTTTTAGTTGCATAAGATAAATAAGCAGCAACTATGGCTTGTATATAATATTGAAAAAGCTTCCACTTAAAGCCTGGTGACACTGCCACAACGTTGCGGTTTCAAAAACAGTAAGGAAATCCAGAGAGAAAATGACTCTCTTTAATGGATTTCCCTTCCCCTACAAGGCTCACCTGGCATGACGTCATGCCGTAACTTCTCCACTAGTGATAAGTGAGCAGTGTGAGCACGCGCACATCAATGTGCCTGCTGTCACTGCAGTCTGGAACAAGCCTTTGCAATGCAATAGGTCTCGCATTGACGCGAGTTTGAGCTATTGACACTGCAAATAACAATGCTTTTTCTTTTTGTTTTCTTTTTAGAAACATAAATTAAAGGCATTGTTATTTACAATGCCAATAGCTTAAACTCGCGTAACTGCGAGACCTATTGCATTGCAAATGCTTATTTAATGTCCTAGCCTGCACAAAAATTAGGAAAATATCTTAAAGTGTGTATTTTTTCTTCTCATCCGTACATACAACTTAATTATCTAAATAAACTACTTTAAAATGTGTTTTCGATCTGCCTTGTCTGACCCATGATTAAAGTATAAGAAGGCAGGAGGGCCGTGTTAAAAATGAAAAACAAGAACTTTATTTAAAGTTTAAAGTTAGGCATTTCGGAAACTTAAAAGTTGATAAATGTCCGGCATGTTTCTCTGGAAAAGGTGGCATCCTAACAGCACTGGGTGTGAAATCTTTGAGCATAAGCGTCTTTTAAACTTTAATTCCACATTCCAAGTTCTCTATGAACCAGTCTAATAAGTGCTGCAGGGTATTTGGTCTTTGATTAGCATATTTAATGTCCTAGCCTGCACAAAAATTAGGAAAATATCTTAAAGTGTGTATTTTTTCTTCTTATCCGTACATACAACTTAATTATCTAAATAAACTACTTTAAAATGTGTTTTCGATCTGCCTTGTCTGACCCATGATTAAAGTATAAGAAGGCAGGCGGGCCATGTTAAAAATGAAAAACAAGAACTTTATTTAAAGTTTAAAGTTAGGCATTTCGGAAACTTAAAAGTTGATAAATGTCCGGCATGTTTCTCTGGAAAAGGTGGCATCCTAACAGCACTGGGTGTGAAATCTTTGAGCATAAGCGTCTTTTAAACTTTAATTCCACATTCCAAGTTCTCTATGAACCAGTCTAATAAGTGCTGCAGGGTATTTGGTCTTTGATTAGCATCGCCAGAGCAACGGCGCAAAAAGCAAGTTCAAGCAGAAACGAGGCAGACCGGACAGGATCCTTACAGTGAGAGGCTCGTTTGGATCATTCCCTTCATTACGATCTCAAGTTTGTGAACTGTGTCAGTGATTCGGGAAGCACACCTCCCCACCCCCTGGGCCCAGCGTGCACAGGAGGATAAGACACTAAGGAACAAGTGCAAGGGGCGCAGCATCCTCTTCAAAAACAGGCAAAGTAGGTAGCGCCCCCAGCGGGCCCCTGCAGAAGGAGCACCGTGGATCTGACTGAACTCTGAACATACGAAGTGAAGCGCTTGGTTGGTTTGCGTGGAGCGCTCTTCACGTTCGGACTCAAGCCACTGCGAGCAAACATAGGTAGCATGAGGGGAGGAGAGCATTGCCCCCGAGCCGGCCGGAGCCGTACACGTGCACATCACATCGCCTGTCCGGGCGGCGGGTGCGTGCACATCTCCTGTCACCTTCGCTAGCAAAATCAACGACAATAGATCTCGCCAAGGCGAGCAGCGCATATGCTGCGTCGCTAGGCGAGACCTAAAAAACAGACCGCCTGTGACAGGGCACAAAACAGAGCCCGATAGAGACCCGTTTCAAGGCCTCCTTTAAAAAACTGCCGGTGCTGCGCACCGGTGAGACCTGGCCCACTTAAAGCACTGGTGTGAGGAATTAAAGAACTGTAGAATAATAGTGTAGGTTAAAAGGTCAGGTATTTAGGAGCATACATAGAAAAACATGAGAGCCAGATTTGCTCTGCATGGCACAAACTTAGCTTACCCTGGTCCATCCTTACCCCTTTTCAGTCTTATTCTGCAAGATTACGTTAAGTTAGATGCTGAGATGTTCTGTGGAAAGATACACCAGCGGTAATTACAGGACTTTAAGTGCATGAAAAAATTGTGGGGGTTCTAAAAGGGTCGTGGCCTATGTAATTAAGGTCATTGCTGCTTAAACAGGTAAACCATTTTGGTTTCTCTCTGAGCTTTCTGTGATTTCATCCAGATATATAATAAATGTCATACACTGAAAAACCAGCCAGTGCTTTTGCCTTGGTCAATAGTTGTTAGCTGTTTAGGATATCTGAGTAACAACAATGATTTTGTTGTAAATAATTAATATTGAAAATATGTAAATTCTGAAATTGTGAGACTGTGAATTAAACATTACTGAGGTCTGTGTAAGGGTAGTAGTCTACAGACTGTCTCAATAACGCCCATTATGTTCACTCTGTGTTAGACATGTTCGCCCTTTTTCTCTCCGCATCTTATCTATTTACATATCTTTGGTACTCTCTTTTCACTCTCCCCTGAATGCACTTTCTTGTGTCTCCTTCACTTCTCCACCCCCAAACACACAACTCATCCACTCATCTGTAAGCATTGCATTTTCTTTTATTTGCGCCTTGTCAATATTCTGACAATTGTGCACCTATCAATTCACATTTTCATAGAATCACAATTGCATCTGACACACATGACTATTGCTCTGTGTATTCTACAGAGAGACTAAAAATTGGATTACTATGTATTTTGAGCACCTATTTGACCCTCTGACAGACAGTGACATAGCCAGTGAGTTGTAGACTCTAGTGCAAGGAAGGAAATGGGCCCCCTGGCTGCCATTGCACCTACTGCACCAATGGAAACTACTTCCCTGCTGACAGGCACTGTGAAAAACTCACACTTCCTTTAGCCTCATTTTCAGAGGTCTCAGTGTGGACAGTTATGGACACCTGGAAGCCACTCAGTTCAGAGTATGCACTATGCAAGAGTAAAATGCTGCACAAAAAAACATACAGAAACACAACATCCTACAAATAACACTCTTAGGGAATGCAAGATTAAGTAAAATGTGACATATAAACAGGAACTAAGTCGCTGACATGGATTACCTTGTTGTTTACATTCATAGTTCAAAAGCAGATCAATGCTTTTGGCAGTAAGGTTAAGCACAGGAACGTAGGGCTCTGTAGGGACCCGTTTCAATGTCTGTTGGGTCTGAGACCATGATGGACGTGGCCCGCTGAAAACCTTGTGTAACCTTCTCCTTTGCCACTGAGGCAAGCTTTTTTTCACAGCACATTAGCTTATGATATGCCAGTGACATAAAAAGATGTTGAGACAGGAATGTCTCTTTCCTGACTGTGCAAGCGCACACCACTCCCCTAAGATACCCAACTGCGAGGTTCCACAGTAATCAAGAATTTTTGCACAACAATTAAGCGAGCAAGCTGAGTACTTAAATGCCTTTAAGTACTGAGATCCAGGGCGGATCTCTGTGGTATGGAGGGACACACTAAGCATTCCATTGGGACGGAATGTTCCCTGCATGGTAAATTGCTGTGTACCCCTGCCCTGAGTTCATGACTGAATGTGAAACTGGCTTCCTGACTCCTATTTTGGCTCTGGTGTCACACTTAACCAGCTGTATGCAGCGCAGGCCTTGAAAAATATACGCGCCCACTAGTTATGAGGCAGATTTTATAAGGGCCAGCCTGTTTTAGGGCCTACTGGTCTGTTTAGGTGAGAGAGATTGAGTTGGCAAAGAACAGGTATTCTCTTCATTCAGAAAGTGAATGTGAGCAATAAAGATGCCTTAAAATCTTGTTTTTATCATGTAACATTTGCTGTGCGTTCAAAGATAGAGGTCAGATATCATTTTTTGTCTTCTTACAAATTGCTTCTTATTTTATCCTGAAGATTGGTGTTTTCTTTTCTTTCTCTGACTGCAGAGCTATAGGATTCTGTATAGTGAATAGTCTAACAATCGTGCAGGGATTCAGGGAGTGTGAAATGAAAGGCTGTAGGATGTCAGTTTTTGTTTCTAACACACAACATTTAAATAATGCACTGTCAACAGATCTGGCTTTGAAGGAATGTTGATTGGTAATGTGAAGCATTACAAGTAGACAGCATGGGAATGTATATGTATTTGTGTGTAAGCACACAACTGAAAAAATAATATTGGTGTGGGTGAAAGGTCAGGTAACACTTGCAATATCACACCAGACCTTAATCCTTGGTAATGACTGCCTTCCTCCCATCCATGTTGCTTCTAAGACACTTTAATAGCTTTACAATGTCATGTGTGCACCTGAAAGTTTTAGCTCAGGCCCATCTTTCTTACCTAATTACATGTACATAAAGAGAGAATGAGAATGATACAGGTCAGCTAGACTGTATACACACCAGTTTTTAGTTCTGAGATGCACATGTACTTTCAAAAATCGCTTACTAGTATTAGGACCTAGCAATATAAATCAAGATGAATACAAAGAGGGGGGTGGGATAGATGTGTGCACACGGGAAAAGTGCATGGTGAATGAGGATTCCTTTTCTACCCACGGAAATCAAGAAGTCCCCTTGAATAGTTTGTATGAGTGAGTATTATATGAGTATGATTGGGTGCTCTAACGAATAGATTGCGCCTTACAAATTTGGATTTAGATGCCGACACACTATATCAGTGCTCCCTCAATGATCGAGGTTAGAAGCATGCATGGGGTGAATTTGATGATGAAGCATGCTGCTCGAAACACTATTGGGTGTGCGTGCCTTTATAAACAAAAAATTCTCTTGGGTGTAACTAGGGAGATTTCACTCATAAAATGAGTGGGTTGACTCTCTTGTGATATTCTATTAACACTGCAAAGGTGAACCAACCCTCAGACAACTTCTCCTCTCCCTCTTTTAGATTAGGTTTCTCGATAAGTCCTCATTATCTGAACACCTTTCTAAAAACAGCAAAACCACACTGACATTCCACACCACAGTATATCTAGGCTTAGGGGATGAGAAAGTCTAATACACTTCATTAACTTGCATACAGGAAGATGCTGACCTACCGGTTTGACATCTGTTGAAATAGCAGACATAAAGTTGTTCACTGAACTCTAAGCTGGCAAATGGCCCAAACTATTTCCCACAAGGTGCTGTTCTGCACATAGGGGATCCACACCCTGTTTGTCATACCAGCCAACCCATCTTCATATGGTCGAAGAATATCTTTTATGGGTATTGACTGACCAAGCTTGTTGGATGTAAAAATCAGCTTGTTGCAAAATTCCCCACATTTCCCCACATTGCTTGAATCCTTCCAGACCACTAGAGAAAGCTGACCTGTCAGTATAAGGGGTGCAATAGCCCCACTGGATCCATCAGATGTTCTTGGAATAGTGGGAGTCTCATCGGACAGTCACATGACAGTTCCAATAGGACCAGAAACCACAGTAGGACCTTCCACATCGGAGTCACCAGAATCAACTCCACTACCTGGCTCCTCACCTGAACCATCACTCTTGGTATCATCATCAAGAGGGGAAAGGCATAATGCCATAATGCAGATCCCTTCCCCCTAGTTCTGTTGAAAAGCACGTGTACCCTTAACTAAAGGATCTAGCATTCAACTGAAGAATATTGGCACCTGCTTGTTTAATCGGGACACAAAGATATCCATGGAATACGGACTCCAAATTTGTATCAGAATGTTGGACACTAGAGGATGCAGCCTCCAGTCACTGCTGTCCCTAAGGTACTTCGAGTTCCAATCGGCAATCACAATCCGTTGGCTGAGAATGTATTTTGCCACCACCGAGATCTGGTGTTGCATACAAAAATGCTCCAAACTTTGGCTATCTGCACTGTTGGAAATGGGGGTCTTCAGTTGGCAATGGCGGGCGCCAATGTCCAAATAGGGACCCTTCTTCCCAAGTCAGGGCAAGACGGATACATCCTTTGACAACCCCTGCTCAACCCTGTGGTAACGTAGCACAAGCAGTTAGGCCTATCTGAGAGGCAGTGTGTGAAGCATTTATGGCCACGTACAGCATGGCAGCAACGACACCACAAAAGGACACAACTCAGGTAGGTATAGAAAAATAATATCTTTATCTAACAGTTTAACTCGAAATTCTCAAAGCGTTTCAACAACTACAATTCACGTCAACCCGTGGGGACTCCAAAAAGGCAATTACGTTTTCACCAGAACGTGACACCGACTAAGTTCAAGGCCAGGGCCTCCGTGGCCCGTTGCGCACCAGATATCTGTCGGGGAAAGGGGACACAGCACGCAGCTTCTTGAAGAAGTGGAGACGATGACAGGTGGACTCCCAGCGACCACAAGTATGGGCTGCAGAGGTCCGTAGCATGCACCCACAACGATTTGGGCACTCAGGGACAGGCGGGCTCTCAGCGGCAGCAGCACGCGGCTGTGGCAGCCCGGGCTGGTGGTGGCCATGACTCTCGTCGTGCAGCTCCGTGGTGGGCTCACAGCGGCAGCAGCTCTCTCTTAGCTGCGGCGGCCCACGAGACGATAGCAACAATCCTCGACAAGGGTGAACAAGGTGTGGGTACATAGCGGCAGCCGCTTTCTCTTAGCTGCGGCAGCCCACAGGACAAATCCTAATGATGCAAAGTTGATAAAGGTGCGGGGACTCAGTGGCCACAGCTCTCTCTTAGCTGCGGCGGCCAACAGGACAACTCACGATGGTGCAAAGTGGCAAAGGGTGCGGGCACCCAGCGGCAGCAGCTGTCTCTTAGCTGCGGCGGCCCGCAGAACGATTCACGATGATGCAAAGTGGCAAAGGGTGCAGGCACTCAGCGGCAGCAGCTCTCTCTTAGCTGCGTTGGCCCACAGGACGATTCACTATGATGCAAGTGGCGAAGGGTGTGGGCACTCAGCGGCAGCAGCTCTCTCTTAGCTGCAGAGGCCCACACGGATCCAGAAAAAGGTTCAAGGGTTCAGATTCAGGCGGGCCCTCAGCAGCGGCAGCTCTCTCTTAGCTGCAGCGGCCCACACGGATCCAGCGAAAGGTTCAAGGGTTCAGATTCAGGTGGGTTCTCAGCGGCGGCAGAGTTTTGTCTTAACATCCAGAAGGAGCACAGGGACAAAGTTCCAGCGCGGCATTTTATAGCTAAAAAGTCTTTGTTCTCTAAGGTCGCAAATCACCGACTCCAGTCAGAACCCGTTCGATGGGGTCGGGGAGCACTTGGTTTATGAGGTGACATCCTGCCCTTTCAGAATGAGGGTGTCTGCTATCAGACGCCCAGTGGGAGGTGGAGCCATCATTCACCTTGACAGGCACGGCCCTGCTCGGATCAAAGAGTCATCCTTCCCAGGCTCTGAATACCGATCTCTCTCTCCAGCCAGCTCTGACCCAGCTAGCCCTGCTGCTCCAAAACCAGATGGCCAATACACATACTCGCAAAGCCTACAGTAAAGCTTGGGCAAGAAACGACCGCGTTTTCAGAAGAGGTATTTCTACACATGGGATATATAAACGGTCCTTACTAAAAGGGGTCTTGTTGATACCTTTGAGAATGCTGCTCATAAATCTTTGAAAAACTGCCAAAGCAGAAGCTAACCCAAAGGGCATCCTTAGGAATTGAAAGGCACCCTCTAGAGCACGGGTACTCATAGTACGGCCCGCGGGCCGGCGGCGGCCCGGCAAGCCTTCCGTGGCGGCCCGCGGACCTTACAGACATCATACCTGTGTGTTTTTTACATCACCGGTTGCAGCAGCGTGGAGCTTCTGGGGCCCGGGCGATTTCTTTTAAAGACCATTAACTTGTAAATGAGGCTTTGTTGAATTTCACCTCTTCTTAGCGCCCCTGATGCAGGGGCGCTCAGAAGAGGTGAAATACAATAAAGCCTCATTAACAAGTGAATGGTTTTTAAAACACCTGTTAAGTACTTGGGTGCGGCGGCGGCTGTGTGTGTTCTCGGAAGCTGTCTCAGCGCGGGTGTGGTGTCAAAGGGTGAGGAGGACAGCAGGGTGAGGTGACGGAGGGCAGCAGGGAGTGAGAGCAGCAGGTGAGGTGACAGGGGGAGGAAGACAGAGTGCGCAGAGGGAGGAAGACAGAGGGAGAGGGAGAGGGGGAAGACAGAGGGAGACAGATAGGGAGAGAGACAGGGAGACAGAGGGAGAGGGAGGGAGACAGAGGGGAGGGAGGGAGAGCGAAAGGGAGACAAACAGTGATTTAGAGAGAGAGAGAGACGGAGAGAGAGAGGGAGACAGAGGGAGGGAGACAGAGAGAGGGAGGGAGACAGAGAGAGGGAGGGAGACAGAGAGAGGGAGGGAGAGGGAGGGAGACAGGGAGAGGGAGACAGACGGAGAGAGAGAGAGAGAGGGAGACAGAGAAAGGGAGACAAACAGAGTGAGTGAGACAGAGGGGGAGAGAGAGAGTGATAGAGAGAGGAAGGGAGATGGAGAGAGAGTGGGAGGGAGACAGAGATAGAGAGGGAGGGAGACGGAGAGAGAGAGGGAGACAGAGAGAAAGGGAGACAGAGTTAGTGAGACAGAGTGAGACAGATGGAGGGAGACGGAGAGAGGGAGACAGAGGGAGGGAGTGAGACAGAGGGAGACAGAGGGAGGGAGATGGAGAGAGGGAGGGAGACAGACGGTGAGAGAGATAGAGAAGGAGACAGGGACACATAGGGAGGGAGACATAGGGAGACGGAGACAGAGGGAGACAGGGAGGGATAGGGAGGGAGAGAGAGAGAGAGGGAGAGAGAGAGAGAGAGAGAGAGAGAGAGAGAGAGAGGGAGGGAGAGAGAGAGAGGGAGGGAGGGAGACAGACAGAGAGAGAGGGAGGGAGGGAGACAGAGAAAGGGAGACAAACACAGAGAGGGAGACAGAGGGAGAGAGAGAGAGAGAGAGATAGAGGGAGGGAGGGAGGGAGGGAGGGAGGGAGAGGTAGGGAGACAGACTGAGACAGACAAGAGGGAGACAGAGGGAGGGAGAGGGAGGGAGACAGAGAGAGGGAGAGGGAGGGAGACAGAGAGAGGGAGGGTGACAGGGAGGGAGACGGAGAGAGAGGGAGGGGGACAGAGAGAGGGAGACACAGTGAGGGAGACAGAGGGAGAGAGAGAGAGGGAGGGAGACGGAGCGTGAGATAGATAGATAGATAGATAGATAGATAGATAGATAGATAGATAGATAGATAGATAGATAGATAGATAGATAGATAGATAGATAGATAGATAGATAGATAGATAGATAGATAGATAGATAGATAGATAGATAGATAGATAGATAGATAGATAAAGATGTGTGAATGCCGGGTCTGGTGGCTCAGTGGACAAAGGCGTCCGCTGCAGGGGCCTGTGTTCAACCTCATGGTCATAGTTTTTTTTGTTGCTCTAGCCCCGCCTCCTCCCCCACTGGCCCCGCCCCCACCGGTGCGGCCCTCAGCCACAAACCACACTGTAAATTTGGCCCCCGAGAGAAAGTTTGTGAGTACCCATGCTCTAGAGTGATGAACGATGTAAGGTGTCGAGAATTTTAGTGTAATTTTATCTGGTGGTATGCATTAGATAGATCTATAGATGAGAAATATTTTGCATTCTTAACAGAGGCAATCATCTCGTTAATGCGCACACACTCAAACTGACCACTCATTCAAACCATGCATTTATGAACATTCTAATTACATCACACACACTCAGGCTGAGCAGCAAGGAGAAGGAGACATAGCATACAACAGGTCTCTCAATGTCCTGAGCACAAACATATCAAACTCGAAGTTCCTATCAGGTTCCTGGGGCCAGATAGGATGATAGAAAGTAATCCTCAACCGGCCCAGTCTGGCCTATGAGAACGGATTGTGTCCCAGTAGCGACAGTGAAAGGGGGGGTAACTTACTATTGGACATGCTACACAGGTCTAGGCAATATGGTTATCCTAAGTCATACAGTCATTTATATACAGGGAGCATTCGCGCTGTGGCACTGATTAGCAGTGGCATGGCGCCCAGAGCGTCTACATCCAGCCAACATAAAAAATAGGAAGAGGAGAGGGAAAGGGACACCCACGCCAATGATGCCAGGTCTAACATGCACCAATAAGCAGATCTTGTACCATTCAATCTATTGATATATTGCACTGCGGATACTTTGTCTATCCACAACTGTGAGGAAACAGGCATTTTGCAGGTTTCACCCTCACTTTGTGCCCCATTTCAACTACTAGGCACTGGTGTAATGGCTCTGAAATGCTCCAGGACTTGCTAATCAGGACTCAATGCATGTGCTCCACCCTTTTTAAAGGTACATGGTTGATTGACTTATACACAATTGGTATAGCTAACTTACTTGTAAGTCGCTAGTATATAATGTCAGGGGTACCTAGGGCCTGTAAATTAGAGTGTCCCTTCAGCACTTGTTGTGGGACAAGCTAAAACATGGCTCCCAGCCTGCCACTGCAGACTAGAAGGGTTATTTTAAACTGATAACTCGACTTTGCCATTATAAGCAATGCCAAGGCCCAAACTCCCTTTCTAATGTGTGTAAGTCACCCCTCCAGCAGGCCTATTGAGCCCCTCGGCTGAGTACAGCACATTAGTAAAGTAGAACATGCGTTTAACATGTTTTAGCAGTAAAACCCTGCAACTGAAGTTTTTACTGAGAGAGAGGTTAGTAGCTTCATTGGCACGTACAGAGTTATCCGCTGACAAGTCAGCTGTGCCAACGTCTGAATATGACTACCAAAGTTAGTACTTCAAGTTATCACACAACTCGTAACATTAATCCCAACTTGATGCTCAAGTCGAAATTAATGTAACTTGTTGCCACTCTGTTGCCACTCTGTTGCCGTCTGTTGCCGTCTTCCAGTGGCTTCCAGTGTTAATGACACCCAGGAAAGATAACAATTGAGGCCTGCCACTGGAGGAGGTGTTACATCCTCCTGGCAGGAAGCCATGCAGGGTGTTGACCAAAAAGGCGAGCTTTAAACGGGAAGCCATATTTGAAGGGCAAGTAGCAAGCACTTGTTGGAGGGGCTGTTCTATTGTGTAGGTAGAAAGACTGGCAGTGGAGACAGAACGAGAAAACAGTTGCCAAACCTGTTTTCTCGTGGGCATGAAGGCCAGTGGTAGCCACACCCTTAGGTGAGGTTACCAAGTTCTCAAGACCGTGAAAGGGGTTCTGCCATCTTGAGAGCGGGCAGAATAAAGCACTCTGGGATACCTAGTTACCACACCTCACAAGAGGTTGTTATCTGAGAGGAGGTGGCCTGGTAGCCTATTGAATAGTGACTGCAACCTTCCTTAAGGGCACTTTATGGGCATAAAAGGGCACCCCTGGCACCCAGAATTCATATCTCATTAGACTGGAGAAGGGGGCCAAAAAGGACTTCCCTACTGCACCATGGATCTAGGAAAGAGAGGTTGCACCGACGTGGACTGTCCTGCTGCATCTGGTGGCTAGCAAAGGGAAGGACTGTTCTTGCAATGTCCAGCTTGTGGAGAAGTCAACTCCTGAGCCCAGCCAAAGCAAGAGACTCCAAGGGTCAGTTGGCTGAGCTCCTGTTCACTGCAACGGCCCCAACAGCTGAAGAAACCTGCTGGGGCAAGTTGGTAGCTCAGATTCCTGTATCGCCGCTCCTTGATGCTGTGCAACCCAAAGAACCGGGACCCAACGCTTCAAAGTTGCCCTGAGTTTCCTGGACCCAGGAGAGCTGTCGGAAAATAGCATGGTCACCCAGAGGGCAAGTTTCCAAAAGAAGGAAACCGCTGTACTGGGTGACTGGTAGCCCAAAGGAGCCTGGCCATTTGTGAAGCTCAAGAGGGCTTAGATGGACGTCGGCCCCTGTGGCCAGGACTACCTCATCAAGCTCATGGACTGAGGAGTAGCCAGCCACAGAAAGACCCCCGTAAACTGCACAGCATCGTCAGTATCCTTGAGCATCTTCAGCATTCCGTATCCTTTGCCTCAGGGGTGAGCAGCCAAAATATCGAAAATAAAATATCGAGCTACACTAATATCGAGTTTTAAATATCGAAGGGACAGAATATCGATGTCAAGAATATCGATGGACAGAATATCGACCCTAAGCTAAGTAATATCGATTTTTTTATATCGATGTTAGTAATATCGAAGTTAGTAATATCGATATCAAATATATCGATGTTACTAATATCGATGTCACTAATATCGATATTTATAATATTGCTATGTATTTTGTTATGTATTTAATATGTATGTGTTAATTATTTTTTGTTAAGTGTTCTATTGGTTTTAAAATATATGTATACAATTTTATATGTTAATAATGGTTTTTTAAAGTTAATTTTGTGTTTTAGTACCGTAGCGGGTTGTGGGTTTATAGGGGAATAGGGTATAAAAAACGATGTACTTGTTTAATATTTTTTAATTGGTAATTAATGTTTGATAAATATTCTTTTGTATAAAATATGTAATTGTTCAATATTTTTTAATTGGTAATGAATATTCATTAATTATTATTTATTGGTATTTATTAATAATTTATTGCTAATTAATTATTTATTTGTAGTTATGTTTTTTTTTTATAAACACATTTTTATTGTTTTTAGTGATACAACAGGAGAAACATTGAGCCTTCCGAACCACCAATCTATAACCTTACAGCACAAGATCACACCACCCCCCCGCCCCCACCCGAGGCCCCCCCCCTTCCTCCCCCTCCCCCCCGAACCACCTCTTCATAATACATTGCCCAACCATTTCCCCCTTATCCTATGGTATTTCTTAAGGCATCCCCTCGCCTGATAAAGAGTCCGCTCCTGTGCCGCACACCAGTCCACTCCAGTACTCCATTTAGCCAAGCTAGGCGGCCGTGGGTGCTTCCAGGCCGCTGCAATATCCCTCTTCGCCACCATTAATGCTGTCATAAGGAATAGCTTCTCAGCGCGTGTGCCATCTAGACCGTCAGTAATGCCCAAAAGGGTGTGTCTAGGGTCATGTGTCATGCCCACCAGTGTATGTACGGACCGTACCCCCACCCCACCAGTGTATGTACAGACCGTACCCCCACCCGTGTATGTACGGACCCTACACCCAGCCCCCCTTGTATGTACCGTGCGAAACACCACCACCGATGGACGGTGCGGACCAACACCCTGCCCATGTTCGTACGCACCCTACCCCAGGCCCACACACCAGCACCCTCACCCAACATCGGGCATGTACGAGTCGTACTAAGCCATAGCAAAGGACAGCACTGTACAACAACATGGCCCACGTACGCACCGTACAGAGGCTAAAAACACTCCTACTGAACCAGAACTAACCAAAAAAACACAAGGACAGTCAATCCGAGGCACACAACACCACAAAACATATCCAACAAGGCCAAATACATCCTATACACTGACCTGCAACTGACAAACAGATAAACAGAGGCCCAAACCACTACCACTCCTTATAAAACACCCACCCAAAGTTCAAACACAACCACACCCACAAATGGACCAATAAAAAGGCCCAACACACACAAACCATGATCCTTTGCAACAGATCCACTGCTGCCAGACCCCAGAGACAACGCACTGCACCATACTTCAACCATCAATACACCTTACACTTGCACTCCTTCACACAACCACCATCACAAACACACCCTCATCACATTCACACACACACACCTGCACACCCACAACCATCCACACCCACAACCATCCACACCCCCACCCCTACAACCATCCACACCCACACCCCACACCATTCCCACCAACAAGAATCCAAAGTTCACAAAGGACGAGCTGGAGTACCTTGTCGACGAAATCATCAGAGTCGAGCCACAGATCTTTGGAACATTGGTCAGACGGACCAGCATATCAGAAAAAACTGCCATGTGGGAGAGGATAGTCAATTCCGTGAATGCTGTTGGGGCCACCAGAAGGACCAGGCATGAGTGCCAAGCCAGGTGGTACGATCTGCGGAGGACGGTCCTCCGCAAAATGACGGAAGAGCACAACCAGGCCAACATCACTGGAGGAGGGCCGCCCCGCAGACCGGTACACTACCATCCCTGGGAGGAGAAGGTGATGGCCACGCTGGAGCCGTTGGCAGTAGACGGACTAGAAGGAGTCCGAGAGCCTGGTGAGTACACAAACAACTCACCTCACATGGGGGGAACGCCATATACAACCCAAATACCAATCATGCACGCAACCCCCCCAAAGCCAGCACCGGACACAACCACACTCCAAAAACACACACATGCCACTAGCGCCTCCATGCCCCATTCCCCAAGCAAGGCCATGCCAAGTCACAGGCCACACAAAACACCAACACAAGACAGGATGTCCTCGATGCCGGGAGGGTGGGCCTCAAAACTAACATAGAGCAACTCTGAAGCACACAACAATGCCCTCAGCCCATATGGCTTAGGGCACAGCCATACCAACAGTGTGGCCCCACACAGTACTGTTTTGCCTGCTAATGGTGGCCGCTTTGCAGGACGACATGGGTATGAAGGCACAATTTGCACATAACAGCAGCCAATGAAGACGCAGCACACTGAAAGAGTGTCAGCACACACCGCCACAGCAGCAGCGCAGACTCAGACACTCCGCCCAATGGGTGCCCGCAGAGAAGAAACAAACCCACATGAACAAGCCAATGGCCTTTGCAAGACCTACAAACTGTGTGTGCCCAGGAAGCTGGGCTGAGGTGACAGAGGGTAACACACAGAGGGAGGAAGAGGGGCAGAGAGAGGGACAGAGACAGAGGTGGACACAGGGAGACAGACAGAGGGAGGGAGGAGGCTGACAGAGGGAGGGAGAAGGGGAGAGGGACAGAGGGAGGAGGCTGACAGAGGGAGGGAGAAAGGGAGACGGACAGAGGGAGGAGGCTGACAGAGGGAGGGAGAAAGGGAGACGGACAGAGGGAGGAGGCTGACAGAGGGAGGGAGAAAGGGAGACGGACAGAGGGAGGAGGCTGATAGAGGGAGGGAGAAAGGGAGACGGACAGAGGGAGGAGGCTGACAGAGGGAGGGAGAAAGGGAGACGGACAGAGGGAGGAGGTTGACAGAGGGAGGGAGAAAGGGAGACAGAGGGAGACCAAATCACCCTTGGGTGGTGTGGCCATGGCCGCTCATCAGCAGGTGGACTGTGTGCATGTAGACAAGGTTTGGCAGTGCCTTAACCCCTCCTTCAACCTTTGATAAACACTAGGCCATGTGTCAATCTGTGCACGAGTACATCCGTGCTGCAGGCACAAACAGAACCTTACACCCAGTATACCTACCCACTGTGTTCGTCAGAACCCTGTCACAAATTGTTAAGTTACCTACCTGCATTCTCAAATAGCATGGAAAAAACACCATTTGGCCATGTACAGTGCAACACGTAAGGCGGCTCTGCATGGCTTGCTACGCCTGCTCACTACACTGCTGACTGCGTTCCCAAAATATGCATCAACTAAGATTGTGTCACACATAGGTAAAGTGTCGAAAGCTGTGGCCAAGGGACATACCCATGCACAAGTGCACTGTGTGAGGAATGCTAGCCAAATCCAACCACCCAGAGGAACTGTGCCAAATCAAAAATGAATGAAACATGGATGTCGCATGTAACACAATTAACACTGTCTCTCTCACACACAGGTCAACGTCATCGATCTCCCCCCAACACTGGGGGGGAAGACTCACAGGACCAGGCTCTGCGTGAAGAGGACCCCACCGCCAGCGACGACTCTCACCACTCCGTGGATGACCCAGACCAACCTGGCCCCTCTGGTGTCCAACCACCTGCAGCACCTGCGGCAGGTACAACTGTGCCAACCATCACCCCCATTCCTGCCACATCCCAGGAGACACCCAGGTGCCCTGCCCGCACACAACAACGCAGCCAGTCTTTCCAGGAGGGACAAGGTTCTTCGGGCACCCAGGAGGAGGCAGGCGACACCGCAAATGCCATCCCTCAGGGGTCCCGGAGACTCGATGTGCCCACAACGGCAGGCCAGGCGCAAGTGGGCAGGGGTGGTGGGAGTGGAGGACGGCGGAGGCCCGAACCTGCCCAGTTGGCTCAGGACCCGGCTATGGCACACGTCAGAACCATCCTGGACGCATACCGGCGTGACTCCAGAGGCATCGCCCAGGTAGTGGAGACCCTCAATGAGATGAAGGCCCTGCAGGTTGAGCATCATGCCAGGATGGAGGCAAGACATGCAGAGCACTTGGCGGTGCACAGGGACATGAGCCAATCCCTCCGTCAGATCGCCCAAAGCCTGGCAAACCCTCCCTGTGCCACCAGGCGTGGAGCAGCACCAGCCCCAGGGAGGGAGGAGGAGGAGGATTCATCTGACGGAGCGTCCCTTGCACCGTCAAGCCAGGCGTCTGAGGGTCCCCGCAGGAAGGTGGGTCGTCCACGCAAAAGACCGTGAGAGTCAGCGGAACATCACCATCTCCCAGGTCACCTGGCCTGGCACCTGGCCCTATGACCCAACAGCAGCACAGCAGCAAAGGACATTCTCTGCCACATGGCCTTGCTGGTCACTGTCTGACCAATGTTGACAAAGACTGTGGCACAGACTCTGATGACTGTCAATGGCAAGGACACCAACTCCCCCTGTGAACTTTGGATTCTACACCCCCGCCAAGCACCTCTTGTCACCCCCCCAAACACGTACCCCAGCACTAATAAAATTCATCACAATCACAAGATGATGCCGTCATTTTGCATTATTCCACTACATGTGTGCGTTGTAAAGTCAAACCATGCCTGATTACTGAATTAACTCCGAACCACCATACCCTGGGGTCTGAGTCAGGCACAGGACACACATGGGTCACAACGTACCATCCAAGACAGACATGGAGCACCATACTCACCCGTGATGGGCCCAACCAGGTGAGGGGGTGCACGCACAACTGTGCCCACAGACCTATTTAGAAGAGCAACAGTCATGCACACAGGTCAGGGATCATGTGGAGTGTCCTGGGGTGGGAGTCCGAGGTATGTGTAGACACGTGGCAGAACCATGTCCTGCATGCTTGAGTCAGGTGGATGTGGAGAATGGTGGGCCAGCCAAGGTTGGATGCATGGAGATGGCACAATTGGGTGTTGGATCACATTGCCACAAGGTTGTGTTGTGGGTGTGGGCTGCATCCTGAGGGTGTGCGTGGATTGAGAAGGTCATCCTGCAGCTGGCACAGGAGCACTATTAGATGCAAAAAACAAACCACGCGTCTAACAGAACACTTTCTTCAACACAATCATACACCCAACGATATGCGTTGGACGATAATTGAAACTGTGACTGGTACTAACACACAGAAATATTTGTATGAAAAAGAACAACGCTGGATACACAGATTGTCCACCCACAAACATGGTATGAACGATTGCATACCTTGGAACTCTGTGCTGAACAAATAACCTCATTGTGCCATGTAATTTTAACTGAACTACTGTTTTCCTATCTGTAGCATTCCTCCCACGTGTGGAAGGTCCTATTCCATGTAAATATATTTTTAATAATCACTCTTGACTCCTTTTATTTTCTCACCTATGACCAGCCATTCACCATCAGAAATCGACCTGTCGCTTTAAGAATTGTCTCCTCACTCCAGGCCACGCCCACTAGTCACGTGACGTATAACCAGGAAGTGAGGAGTATTTAGTTGAAGCCTTGCTGCCCATTCAGTAACATCCGGGCGCCTGGGGGAAGCACCGCAGGTTTGTGGCAGGCAGTCGGTGAGCTGAGGTAAGAGTATGTAGGGAAGAGCTGGTGGCCACGCACACGTGAGGCACTTAGAGTTAAGTGTTCTGACCATTGCCGACCGTGTTTTGTGTTTCTTGTCCAACAGTAATGCAGCACCGTCTGTCTCCCTTATGAGCCCATGACACGATTCGAGTAAGAATCGCGAGTGAGTCTTGAGCCATTTTCCTTTTTTCCACCGTGTTCTGTTTTTAAATAATTTCCTTAGCGCACGCATGTCACAAATAGAGTCTTTTTCACGTGCGTCTTTGTCCGCTCTATAGAATCACACATCAAGTATAATCACAATTGCTGTGTAGCCGTAAGACACCCACGATTTCCACAATGATTTAGTGGGTTGATGCTAATTTCGCATAATATGGAACGAATGCTCGGTTCCAACAACCAAGGGTAATTACATGGGGCACATAACTCAGAATGAGGTGATTATATGCGCATAAATGAGAGTTCACACGGAAATGGGCACTGTTCATTCTAATTCTAAATAGATCATTTTCTGATTGCCCAGAACTGTATGTGCTTTTTTCAGGTTCATCTGTACACAGAGGACTCCCTGAACCCTTTTTACCACCTGCCCAAGTATATGTAGGTGGCACACAGACGCTCCAGGGTTGGATGCACCTTAGTGCGTGTAGACCGTCCGGTGTGTCGATAGGTCCTGACGAAAACCTGTGATTACACTCAAAGGTTGAAACATGTAGACCGTCAATATTTGGATAATACTTTAGGTTAAATTAAACCTACATTAGTATTACACTTCACCACTTTTTTAACCGTGACCCTGCTGCTCCATATTAAATTTGTTAGGGAGTACAGTAGGATTACTTTTAACTTTATTTCACTCACTCACACACGTCACTTACATGTACTGATATAATAACAAACCTGCTCCGCTGTAATCAGGCGTTGAAGCACACCCGAGTGGTATTCGACTGCTCGGGTGGACCCCGATGATGAAGCATGTCACCAACTAGGTTGGTGAGTGAGGGGTTTCATAAAAAAGAAATAATTTCTCTTTTTACTTCTCTGAGAACTCTCTAACAGACAGAAGTTCTTTACCTTCTCTCATTTAAGGATACCCCCTTCTTTGTTTATTTTGTATACCTCAGGGGACTGGGAGTACCCCTTACAACTTAGTTGGGAAATCCCTTTCTCTCTCTTTTGTTATATTGTATTCAGGCAGCGCACAGCTGTGAGAGATTACTCATTATTTATTCAGACACGGCTTAGGATGGGGGGAAAACCCAGGACTCACTCACTCCACAGAGGATGTTGATGCCATTCTGGCAGAATCTTCTTTGTTTGCTGATACCAACATCTCGCAGACAATCTCCCAGACCACTGACTAGGATTCACTCTCAGAAAACAAGAGGAACAGAATCAGAACTATTTTACATGGCACAATTCTGACAGAATATCTAAGGACGAATATGGCACCCAAAGGTCACCTAGTTACTAACGCCCCACAAATTTTTCTAGATGACCCAGTGTTTAGAAGGGATTGGGCCCAGATAGCGTGGCACTGTACACGAGACTGGATAGTGCTGATAGTTAAAACCGCCATAAGACTATCAGACGCTATGCTTATCGAAATACAGCTCACTGAGACACACATTAAAACCACCATCATGGGTTATAAGAAAAAACTAGAAGAAATTAACAAAGAACTCAACGAATACAAAGAAAACCTGACACAACAAAAGATCCAGAAATTCCAAAAAGATCTTAAACGGTTTTCTTTTGTAAAAACATATCCGTACTCAGACCCAGACTTCATCCCCCCCCCTAGGACTGACAGGAATTCAGATCAGTCGAGTAATGATTCATCCGATAGTAGTACCTCCAGCACGAACAGTGGGAGGTACAGAAACAAGGGCAGATCAAGACCATTCAGTGGTTGGCCCACTGTAAATCCACCAATGATGGGGGGACCACCCGGCCTTTTCAATCCACATCAGCAATATCCCATGTACGGTTGGCAACCACCTTTCATGCAACCCTCTTTCCCACAAAATATGTTCAGGCCGCCTTTTTTAGGGAGAGGCAGGAGGGGAAGAGGACGAAGGAAGCCGCAAAATCAACAACAGGTTCATTGGGAAGAAGACGAGGGGGCAGTGGGACACAACACGAGGAGCAGGACCAAGGAACCCCAGACAGGAACGAGCAGCAACAGAGCCTAGTCACAAACCTGTCGAAAAAAGAGCTCACATCGGCAGAAAAACAAGTTTTGGAAAAGGGACTGGGCTTTGTCCCGACACCTAAACTAGATAAGTTTAATCTACACTGTGAACTTGCCACTTTCTTCCGTAAACTAAGACTAAAAGCGTTCTTTGCAACTAAAAGTAACGACACACCAATTGTTGACACTAATGAGACGGGACTACGACTCAAATCTAGTTTTACACCACCACCACATATGGTCCCTGGTGAAATAAGCACCTTTGAACAAGCGGTCTTCAACGAAATCGAGAGACTACCAGACAACAAGCCGTTTTTTAATCTCAACAAAGATTGCAAGATTGCTTTAGAGGGTCACAAATAGAGTCTTTTTCACGTGCGTCTTTGTCTGCTCTATAGAATCACACATCAAGTATAATCACAATTGCTGTGTAGCCGTAAGACACCCACGATTTCCACAATGATTTAGTGGGTTGATGCTAATTTCGCATAATATGGAACGAATGCTCGGTTCCAACAACCAAGGGTAATTACATGGGGCGCATAACTCAGAATGAGGTGATTATGTGCGCATAAATGAGAGTTCACACGGAAATGGGCACTGTTCATTCTAATTCTAAATAGATCATTTTCTGATTGCCCAGAACTGTATGTGCTTTTTTCAGGTTCATCTGTACACAGAGGACTCCCTGAACCCTTTTTACCACCTGCGCAAGTATATGTAGGTGGCACACAGACGCTCCAGGGTTGGATGCACCTTAGTGCGTGTAGACCGTCCGGTGTGTCGATAGGTCCTGACGAAAACCTGTGATTACACTCAAAGGTTGAAACATGTAGACCGTCAATATTTGGATAATACTTTAGGTCAAATTAAACCTACATTAGTATTACACTTCACCACTTTTTTAACCGTGACCCTGCTGCTCCATATTAAATTTGTTAGGGAGTACAGTAGGATTACTTTTAACTTTATTTCACTCACTCACACACGTCACTTACACGTACTGATATAATAACAAACCTGCTCCGCTGTAATCAGGCATTGAAGCACACCTGAGTGGTATTCGACTGCTCGGGTGGACCCCGATGATGAAGCATGTCACCAACTATGTTGGTGAGTGAGGGGTTTCATAAAAAAGAAATCATTTCTCTTTTTACTTCTCTGAGAACTCTCTAACAGACAGAAGGTCTTTACCTTCTCTCATTTAAGGATACCCCCTTCTTTGTTTATTTTGTATACCTCAGGGGACTGGGAGTACCCCTTACAACTTAGTTGTGAAATCCCTTTCTCTCTCTTTTGTTATATAGTGATCCACTCCCCCCATCTCTGTTGGACGTTGATGTGGCCTGGACGCCGGATGTAGTAGCAGAGCTGTGCAGATGCACCCTGGATGTGGACAAGTATCATGGGATTTCTAACGCACATGTCCGTAGAGTGCAGGGTAGGAGTAGACACGGATGTCATAGTTGACCTGGGGGATGGTCTCCCTCTTGCCTTGAGGTGGATGGAACTGGGGATCTTGTCCATAATGCAGACTGTGCTGCCGCATGAGGCACAGATGCTGCTGATCAGCATAGCACATGTCAGCAAGCAATCCATGATAGACACCAGCTCGTTTGCGTGGACACTGGGTGCCCTTGCAGCAGGGCCTGCAGCAGCATGCGCCATGTCAAGGAAACAATGCCACAAGTAGCACACAAAGACAAGGATCTCAGGAAGGAACCATGCAAAAGGTGTATGTCAAGGAAGGAATGTCTGGTTCAACACACACACACAATGGATTCACATGCGGCACTGTGGCCGTCGTGGAGACTGACATGCCACAAAACCTACACAGCCATGGACATCATGCACAAAACAGAATCTAATCCCTGACAAACAGCTTGCATCTTGCTACTCTACACATAGACTCATATGCGCCATCTCTGAGAACAATGCCAGACATGCCGCATGCACAGTGGCAACAGACCACCATTGACAGAGATGAGGCACCTTGGAGGCAGAGGGACACCTTTATTACTCATGTGTTTGGAATGCTAATGCAACTCTGTCAACACATACACAGGTATTGTGGATGAAGACGTGGGACCAACACTGGCACCCCCCTTACCACCACAGATGCTGGAAATCCATGGCACTGGCACACAAGTGACGGGTTACAGCTAAACACCCCCTGCTGCTCACGGAGAGCCTGCTATACACCATTGAGCCCCTAATGGGGAATTCACACACCATGTCAACCCAGTGCAACCCGTATGTTTCCGAGGCCAGTGTCACACACATTGATGGCTCCATCACAATCCCATTACAGATGACTGTCACCAAGTCTGACCATCAATTCAGGTGAATTCTGCTCCAGGTCATGTGCCCCATGGTGATTCTACATGTATGCAAAGTAACCAAACATGAACAGGAGCAGTGCACACACATTCAAAACAAATACCACTCCCAAAAAGTCGTGCTGCATCCCTTACCCGAAGGAGATTTTCAAACTTGTCCGTGCATGTAACGCTGATTCAGCACATGTTGCTGTGTTCATGAGGAATAGCAGGAGCACAACAATGCCACCAGCAGACAGCATGCGCAAGTACCTGTGGATGGGAGACACACCAGAAGTCAGCCAAAAGAAGTACATCCGCATGCATGTGCATGTACTCGACACGTATTAGGTAGTCAACATGCTAGGTGACAATGATGACTCCGGAAAAACATTCTTCTATTGCACCATCACTCGAGTGACACATCCAAACACACCTCAGACTCACTTGGAACACATGCAGATGGACACACACATTGCAACACATGCCACACACAGCCCAATGCGTGCACACTCAGACACTGGAACTCACCACTAAGCAAAGAAGTTGTGTATGAGCCGACTCCGCATGTCCTCTACCGCCTCCTCCTCCTCCACATCACTTGCCTCGTGCCCAAGCCCTTCATCCTCCACGGGTGGATGGTCCTGCTCATCTGGATCCAGGATGAGTGGCACAGCTTTCTCCACTGCCATGTTGTGCAGCATGCAGCACACGAGGAATATCTTGCAGACCTTCACCGGTGTATATGGGAGTGCGCCACCGGTCTTGTGGAGGCAACGGAATCGGCTCTTCAGGAGGCCAAACGTCCTCTCTATCACTCGCCTGGTCCGCCCATGGGCGTTGTTGTAGCGGTGATCGGCAGCCGTGCTGGGGTTGCGGAGAGGCGTGATCAGCCATGGCATGTTGGGATAGCCAGCGTCCCCTACATGGAAACATCATGGACAAGAGTGGGTCAGGAGAAGCAGTAAGACAGGAAGATGACATTAAATACAGGACTGCCAGAGTATACCCACCAACAATACATGCTCGTTTGTTGCGCAGCTGCAGCATCATTTCAGGCACCCTGCTACGCCTCATGATGTACGCATCGTGTGCTGATCCTGGAAAACGAGCACAGACATGTGAAATCACCATGTTGGCAAGACACACCGCAAGGGCATTAATGGAGTGGTAATGCTTGCGGTTACAGAAGGCTACCTCCTGTGCCTGTGGTGGTACTAAAGCCACATGTGTTCCATCTATGGACCCAATGACATGGGGCATCCCTCCCAGAGCATAGAACTCACGCTTGACAGCTGTCAACTGCTCAGGAGTTGGGAATTTTATGAACTCATCAAGGTGCTCCAACATGGCCTCTAAAAAATCATGCAGAACACGGCTTAACATGGTTTGGGACATCCCACCCACATGGGCAATGGTATGTTGAAAGGTACCCGTGGCCAAGAAATGTAGGGCTGCCATCACCTTCATCTTGGGTGTCAGTGCACCAGGATACCTGTGTAGCGGTTGGAGATGTGCTGCCAGCCGTGTCGTCAAGTCCTCAATCAAACGTTGGGGGAAGCGGTAGCGGCGTATACAGTCATTTTCCCGCATGTCAGCCAAGTCCGGAATTGCTTGAGGGAGAGGCGGAGCCCTGCAGTGAATTAGAAGGGACAACGAAGAGTGAGTACACTACACCACCAATGTCAATGTACTGAGCACATGGTCAACAGGCAATACACATATGCTACATACAGAGTCAGGTCTGTGCAATATGCCCTGGACACGTATGCCAGCCATGTGACACTCCTACCAAGAGACAGCTCCAAACGTTTATTCTCAACCTCATAATGCCATGCCATGAAACTAGCTGTGGGCCAGTGTAAGTGAGCAGGCAGACGCATTACAGGAGTGACAGACAACCAAATATGTGCAGAGGAAGGATGTTTATTGTACAGACAGGTTGCGGAACACTAGAGGCACAGGTCACATGTAATAGAAAAAGGACAGACCACACACCTTGCCATGAAGGATTACATTTCAAGAATGATCCCACATACATTGAGAGTATGCAGATATGTCCTTGTTTTGAAACTCCGTGTCGATGCATACACACACACCTTACGTCGGATTCCACAAGTGGCCTGGTATGCGTAACACTGTGCCATGGCCATCTACACACAGACACATGTTGGTTGCAGCAACTGCAGATGCATTTGACCAAACACCTACAGCAAGCTAATGGGAACACACAACACATACATGACATAGTCACATCGTGCAACGCGGGTAGTCACATGTCAGGTGTGAAAACCCCTGTAGCTGGCATCAGGGGACAGTTGCGTGTGTTGTTGACTGTGCCATGGCAGTGACGCTTTTCACAAGTGTTCTGTACTACATGCACACATGTCAAAGGAGTGAAGGGGATGTCTGGCACATAGTCCACCATCACACATGACATCTGTACACATCTCATCATACATCTATTGCCTTCACAACTCAGGAGTAATGTGCCACATTACAGCCTGACACACCTGTGCCCCACACATGTAGTACTGCACAGACAATGCCTTGATGTCCAGCCTTGGACAAGTATGTCAGCTCTATTCCTTTCTGTGTGCTGCCTGTCTCCACTGTCAGGTGTGAAATACACCGTACATGCGCTCTGAGGGCGTGTGTACGTTCCCCATCACTATGGGAGTGCTGCCGCAGGCCTACCCATAGTGAAACGGCCCGTACACGCGCGTGTACGGGGCGTATCACTATGGGTACGCATATGCGAGCAAAGCCATAGTGAAACGGCCCGTACACGCGCGTGTACGGGGCGTATCAATATGGGTACGCATACGCGAGCAAAGCCATAGTGAAACGGCTCGTACACGCGTGTACGGGCCGTTTCACTATGGCTTTGCTCGTGTATGCGTACCCATAGTGATACGCCCCGTACACGCGCGTGTACGGGCCGTTTCACTATGGCTTTGCTCGCGTATGCGTACCCATAGTGATACGCCCCGTACACGCGCGTGTACGGGCCGTTTCTAGGCATTTGGGGTGCCCTAGGGCCCTGGAACTCACCGTACCTGTGTGTGAATGTCCAAATTACATAGGGGACACATGAGGGACAAGTATGAAGCCCTACATGCATGCTGGTTGTCATGGAGACCGAGTTTAAAGTTTGAATTTTTTTCATCAGGTGCCCAGCTAAAGTCGGTTTGAAAGAATCTACATTGTTGCAAAGTGGTTGTTGAGTTGACATCATGCTCAATAAAAAAAAAGAGCAAAGCCACTGACTGTGGTAGGTTTAAAGGGATTGGAGGAAACATAGGATGCAAATGTGAGTGACCAATCACTCTGTACTCCTGTGAATGAAACAGGGCAGCAAGGTAGATATAAGGCAGCCAGGTCCCATGAGAGAGCACTTGCCTGCACATCCTTTGATTCAACTACACTGCTGCTGCTCGTGAATGCTCTGGCACCATGTCCAGGTCTGTGGAGAGGGCCCAGCCTTTCACCCAGGAGGAGAACCAAGCCCTGCTGGATGTGATCCTCCCACAGTACCCCATGCTGTATGGTCGACCAGGGGTTCAGGTGAGTGCTGAGTCCACTAGCAAAGACTGTGCCCCTTTTTTGTGACTGTGACTTCTGCCATTGTGTCCAGGTGTAACACACATGCAATGTACTGTAGGGTGGGTCCCGGATGGGGGAATGCCTAATGTCTCCCAGCCAGAGCATGCTGTGGTGCATGTCTGCTCTCCTCACTTCCATTGTGTGTACTGTGACAATCACTGCATGTGGCATTACACATTCTGCCTGTCTAATCCTCCTGGGAATGTTGTTACTACAGTCCTTATGTGAATCTGTGGTCCCCCCAGTGTGACAGGTGGCAGTACCCACAGATGTGTGTTTGTTTAGTGTACATGTGCTGATAGTGTCCAAATGATGTGTTTGTCCCCTGGACATTGGTGTGTGTGTGTAAGTCCCCTGTCATGTGGGTGAGTGCATACGTGGAGTGTAGCACCCCAGCTGCATGAGGGATGGATATACCCTGCCCATCTGATGTGAGCAGGGAGCAGTGCTGTGTGTCTGCGGTGATGGGCCAGCCCCACACCTGTGACACCCCCCAGTCTAGTGGCACATGTGCAGAGTGAGGTGTGTAGCTGCAGTTGTCAATGGCAGGTGATTGTCCTGTGGCTGTGCGTGTCTGTGTACTCTGCTGAGGGCCCCTCAGTGGCCTGTGGCATGTGACTGCTTTGAGGTGCTGCACATAATCCTGGTGTCGCTTCTGATGCACAGTGTGAGCCTGGATGATTGATTGTGTCGTACCCCTCATGCCACCTGTGTACTCTACAATGCCACCTAGTGCTTTTTGCCTTCCACAGAGGAAAGTGTCCCTATGACACAGGTGTAATGAGTTTGATGCATTCTATGCCCTGTTAAAACCAGCCAAATTGTTCTAATGTGTGTCTCTGTGACATGTCGCAGGTGTATTGATGTTGTCTCACTTTTTCATCCTCACAGGTAGGCGCCTGTGCCAAGGAGCAGATCTGGAAGGACGCCGTCAGTGCCGTGAGACAGACGGATGGTCGGAAGCGGCGCCTAGCCCAGGTGAGGAAACGCTGGCAGGATATCCGGTGCTGGACGCGGAGGATCGCACGGGTCCTGCTGGGGGACTCACCTGTGAGCCAAAAGACCCATGGGCGCTGCCGTCTGACCCACATCCACAAGCGTGTGCTGGCGGTCGTCTTCCCTGACATGGACAGGCGCTTACGGGAAAAGCAGCAGCAGGAAGGGGGTAGGTACATGTGTGTTTGTTGTGTGTCACCAGCATTTGTAAGTGCACAGTTGCATGGATACACTGCCAGGGTTTACATGTGCAGTGCAGTTCCTGGTCCTCAAAGTGTAGCGGTGCTGTCCTTCCTCCCTTCCCCTCCTTGGCATGTGTACCCAGGTCTGTGTGTAGTCACACTTGCACAAGGTTATCTAGGCTGCCAGTTTATCGATGTGCCCAATGCTTGCAGCTTCATGTGTGGGGGTGGTGTGTAACAGGTTTTGGGACCTTGCCTGTGCCCTGTCCAGTTCAGTACTTGTGGGGTCCATGTCAGTTGTCACTGATGCTGAGTCCAGACATAGGAGTGTGTCTCTAAAGTGTATTGCTTTACAGCATGCATGTCCTATTTTGTGGCCTGTGACATGATGTGCATGAGTGTGAGATATGCAGAGTGCAGGGATGGTGGCTTGTGTTGCAGTCATTACCATTCAGGACCATGGAGTAGTGTGGCCACTACTGTCCCCTGGGGCATCTTTTCCTAGGTATCATGTGTGTAATCCAAAAATGTCGACAATCTCTGTGTCTACAGCATAGGTTGTGCTCTGTGCCATTGTACCCTGGCACCATTTGTGTCTACGTAAACTCTGCTACATGTGTCCACTGTACAGGCTGACCAAATGTCCCTTGTTCATACTCACGGGGGCCAGTGCCTGTGTGTCTTGGTAAAATGATCTGATGATGGCCATTTGTAGATGATGTATTTGTACCGGCGCACCAGGGGTATTTTGTGTCCAATCAGGATTTCTTGCAGGCCATGTGTTTTTATTCCAGACTAAGAGATGTAAGTGCTTCCTGTGTCTCAATAAATTGTCTCATGTAGGGGGTGGTTGGTGCGGGCAAGGCCTACATGTCTAGACCTGAAGTCTCCTTGCTAGGTCTGGCCAGTGTGTGATGTTTGTCTGGACATACACTCAAGGTGCAGTGACCCATTAATGTTGGGCATGTTTTTAAGTATTGCCTTTGCAGCATGAACCTACAGTTAATAGACATGGTTCCTGCTCATCCCTTTTTACGCCAACGCTGTGTGCTGCAGATGCTGTGCTGGATTGTCCCCAGTGCCTGGCTCCTCTGTCCAATTCCATGTCATGTTATTTGCTATTGTGTCATGCTCTCCATAGTTGGTCAGTGGCATGGTGGGTCAACCAACTGTGTGTTGCAGGGCCTACATATGTACCTTGTATTGTAGTTGTTACTCATGTTGCTTTTCAGGCTATGCACTGTGACCTGTGTGGATTTGACTCATGTGACATATGTATACAGGTGTCTGATTATTTCCTGTCTCTTCACCTTGCTCACAGCATCGTTGGGGGACACCGAGGGAGACACTGGCACGGACCGTGAGGAGGGAGCGAGCACCAGTGGCAGCAGTGCAGAGTTGTCTGGCACATCGAGTTGCACGGAGGCCGACGGGAGTGCAGCGGAGGACCTGTCCAGTCAATCCACCACCGACTATGACGCAGACGGGTCCGAGGCTGAGCACTCCGAGGGGGCGGTGGCTGGTCCCACAGCTGACACCAGCACTCCATCACTACCCGCCCCCTCCATTCCGATCACCGGCCTCCCACTTGCTCGTGTCCCTTCCCGCCGTGCTCGGTCAGCACGTGTCTCCTTCTTGCCAGGCACCGCACCCCCTGCCCCTGTCTCCACTGCTGCCACCAATGCCGAGTCTGTGGACATCCTGCGGCAGTTGCGGGTTGGTCAGACTGCGACGCTTAATGTCCTCCATGGCCACAGCCAAGTGCTCAACCAGATGGAGGCATACTTGGAGGGCATTTCAGCCGCGCAGTCTGACCAACGCAACTTGCTGAGGTCTATAGACTCGACACTGAGTGCAGCAGTGGGTCTCCTGCAGCGCTACGTCCAACCCCCTACCCCTGCCCCATCCACACTTCCCACTCCCATGCCTGTCCCACGTACACCCGGACGTCAGCATGCACGCACCCCACCAGACACAGGCACCACACCAGCAGGGAAGTGCAAGCGCACACCTCCTGGCACGCACACACAGGGTGAGGTAGGCACACCCACTGGGTCGGGGGGCAAACGTAAGTCACGCAGCCAGAGTGGGAGTCCGCATTCCGCAAAATCCACTCCCTCCAAATCCACTCCCCTCAGCTCTCCTGGCCACGAATCCAGCAAAGATTCCTTCATGGCCGCTCTGTCCCTGAGCCCAACAGTGACACCACCCAGCAAGCGGGCAAAGGAGTCCCCGGTCAGGGTAGTTGAGTGCCCCCCCCTGTCCACACCCTCCCCCAGTGGCGCTGCGACCCATTCCTCCGCCCCCCCCCCCCTCCTTGGGGCCTGTGGTTCCTTCGGGTGCAGGGGATACGCTGGGGGACCTTGCTGACGTGTGCAGCGCCATCCTCACCACCTCCTTTGGCGCTGCCCCACCCCCTGTGGTGGAGTCCTCCGTCCCTGCACACACAACGCCTGCCCTTGCCCCCTTGCCCCCTTGCCCCTCCTGTCCCTGCGGTGCCTGGTCCTTCCCCCCCACATGATGCCCCCCCCTGTGGAAGACAGGGTGGTCTGAAATGTGCAGGCAAGCTAGGGGACACGCGTCCCACTGTGTCCCCCATCCAGCTGTGACTTATGGACTGCCCTATGGGCTTTGTAAATATTGAACTTTATCCACACAAACATTTTTTGATAATGCTGAATAAAGCCATTTTTTTTTCCTTAGAACACTACTGCTTTTGTGGTATTGCTGTTGGTGGGGCTGCTACATGATTTTGGGTGGTGATCATGTGTTGGGTGTGTGGGAAATGTAGTAGTGTGCTGGTCATAGGGGGGACCCTGGTATCTGTGTGCCATCACAAGGTGTTAGCTAAGTTTCTTTGTTCATGTAAGCAGTTACTGCATGGTGAAATTATCCCAAGGTGTGTTCCTTCCTCTGTGTACCCTGACATCTTCCCTGCAGGGTGTTTCCAATATGTTGCACTGAGCTGTGTCTACATTAGCTGGGTGTGTGACGGACCCCTTCAACTTTGGCCATGCATGCAGAGCGATGTCTCCACCTGCATCATTCGTGGCATCCTTGGTGATCACTGTACTTGTGTATGTAGTCTGTTGACATGACTTCATGTGGACATGTTCCCTTTTAGGCAGTATGCATGTGTGTACTCCCAGCCTCGCACACATGTGTTACATGTACTGCAGGGTCTGACTGACAATTGTGGCAATTGGATCTGTGGGTACTCCACCCTTTTTCTTTCCATGGGCACTGCTGGGGGCCTCTGCACCCACCCCTCCTGCGTCTGGGCACTGCTGGGGGGACTCTGCACCCACCCCTCCTATGTCTGGGCACTGCTGGGAGTGATAGGCACCCATCCCTCCTGCGTCTGGGCACTGCTGGGAATGATAGGCACACACCCCTCCTGTGTCTGGGCACTGCTGGGGGGACTCTACACCCACCCCTCCTGCGTCTGGGCACTGCTGGGAGGACTCTGCACACACCCCTCCTGCGTCTGGGCACTGCTGGGAGGACTCTGCACACACCCCTCCTGTGTCTGGGCACTGTTGGGAGGACTCTGCACCCACCCCTCCTATGTCTGGGCACTGCTGGGAGTGATAGGCACCCATCCCTCCAGCGTCTGGGCACTGCTGGGAATGATAGGCACACACCCCTCCTGTGTCTGGGCACTGCTGGGGGGACTCTACACCCACCCCTCCTGCATCTGGGCACTGCTGGGAGGACTCTGCACACACCCCTCCTGTGTCTGGGCACTGCTGGGAGGACTCTGCACACACCCCTCCTGCGTCTGGGCACTGCCGGGAGGACTCTGCACACACCCCTCCTGTGTCTGGGCACTGCTGGGAGGACTCTGCACCCACCCCTCCTATGTCTGGGCAGTGCTGGGAGTGATAGGCACCCATCCCTCCTGCGTCTGGGCACTGCTGGGAATGATAGGCACACACCCCTCCTGTGTCTGGGCACTGCTGGGGGGACTCTACACCCACCCCTCCTGCGTCTGGGCACTGCTGGGAGGACTCTGTACACACCCCTCCTGTGTCTGGGCACTGCTGGGAGGACTCTGCACACACCCCTCCTGCGTCTGGGCACTGCTAGGAGGACTCTGCACACACCCCTCCTGTGTCTGGGCACTGCTGGGAGGACTCTGCACCCACCCCTCCTATGTCTGGGCACTGCTGGGAGTGATAGGCTCCCATCCCTCCTGCGTCTGGGCACTGCTGGGAATGATAGGCACACACCCCTCCTGTGTCTGGGCACTGCTGGGGGGACTCTACACCCACCCCTCCTGCGTCTGGGCACTGCTGGGAGGACTCTGCACACACCCCTCCTGCGTCTGGGCACTGCTGGGAGGACTCTGCACACACCCCTCCTGTGTCTGGGCACTGCTGGGAGGACTCTGCACCCACCCCTCCTATGTCTGGGCACTGCTGGGAGTGATAGGCACCCATCCCTCCTGTGTCTGGGCACTGCTGGGAGGACTCTGCGCACACCCCTCCTGTGTCTGGGCACTGCTGGGAGGACTCTGCACACACCCCTCCTGTGTCTGGGCACTGCTGGGAGGACTCTGCACACACCCCTCCTGCGTCTGGGCACTGCTGGGAGGACTCTGCACACACCCCTCCTGCGTCTGGGCACTGCTGGGAGGACTCTGCACCCACCCCTCCTATGTCTGGGCACTGCTGGGAGTGATAGGCACCCATCCCTCCTGCGTCTGGGCACTGCTGGGAATGATAGGCACACACCCCTCCTGTATCTGGGCACTGCTGGGAGGACTCTGCACCCACCCCTCCTGTGTCTGGCCATGTATGCTCCATACATACACGGGTGGGGGTACGGTATGGTCCGTACATACACTTTTGGGGTGGGGGTACGCTCCATACATACACTGTTGGGGTGGGGGTACGCTCCATACATACCTTGTTGGGGTGGGGGTACGCTCCATACGTATGCGGGTGTGGGTACGGTCCGTACATTCACGGGTGGGGGTACGCTCCATGCATACGCGGGTGGGGGTGCGCTCCATGCATACACGGGTGGGGGTACGGTCCGTACATACACTGTTGGGGTGGGGGTACGCTCCATACGTACGCGGGTGTGGGTACGGTCCGTACATACACGGGTGGGGGTACGCTCTGAACATACGCGGGTCTGGGTACGCTCCATGCATACACAGGTGGGGGTACGGTCCGTACATACACTGTTGGGGTGGGGGTACGCGCCGAACATACGCGGGTCTGGGTACGCTCCATGCATACACGGGTGGGGGTACGGTCCGTACATACACGGGTGGGGTGGGGGTACGGTCCGTACATACACGGGTGGGGTGGGGGTACGGTCCGTACATACATTGGTGGGGTGGGGGTACGGTCCGTACATACACGGGTGGGGTGGGGGTACGGTCCGTACATACAATGGTGGGGGTACGGTCCGTACATACACTGGTGGGGTGTGGGTACGGTCCGTACATCCACGGGCGGGGTGTTGGTACGCACCGTACATACAGGGGTGGGGGTGCGGCCCGTACCCAGGCCTTTGGAACATGGGTACGGGCCGTACCGCCATTATTGGGGTGACGTAGGGGTGGGCGTGGTACGACTCGTACCCACGCTCTTAAGGCGTGGGTACGGTACGTACCGGACATGTTGTGTTGCCGGTTTGCGTGTACATCCACTTCCGTTGCTGGACACGCCCCCACCCCCTCAAAGTGACCAGGCCCTGAAGGTCAGGTATGTCCAGGGCATGTATGATTTGTGACTTGGGTGGGGGTTTTGTGTCCTGCCCCTGCCCCCCCCCCCTTTGCCCCTGGGTGTTGTTCTGACCTTCTGCGGCGTCTGCGTCTGTTCCTGTAGAGCAGGTGGACTGCTATGAGGGCTGGGATGACACGTAGGTTCGGGTCCATGGCTGTCCGTCGCGTACAGGTGCTCCTTGCGCGCGTCGTCCTTATTTCCCGCAGTTTTTGGCAGGCGGAGAATTTTATCCGTGCGGGGTGACGTCGGTGCGGTTCGTACTTCCTGGTTCGTGAAACGCAGCCTGAATGCGTCCCGACGTCACGTCGTCGCTTTCCCCGGATCACATTTGTATGTATATTTTCGTCGGTCGGTGTTTTTTACGATTCGTACGGAAATGGTGTTTCCGTGCGAATCGTACTTCCATGTTTGTAATGTTTTTTTCCCGGGTACGAGTCGGACGGAGAAAACGCTCCGACCGACGGTTCGTACCCGGTTTTTCCAGGATCAGAATCGGCCCCATAATGGTTGGAGTTGGCACGAGGGTGAGTGATGGTTCAGTATATACAATTGTATTAGCATGTGATTTCACAAAAATGAAATGCACTGTTAATAATTGAAAGGACGAGAAACTGAACCATTGACTCACAGCTCTTGAGCTGTAAAGCCACAAGAAGGCACCAACCTCTTTACAGGCCATTCATACACCTTTCATACGTGTGACACATACAAGACCATTCACACCGCCAGCCGTGGGCCCATCACATTACAACACTCACACCAGCAGACACCGCCATTCAAGGGCCCATCACTTTCACACGCCCACATTCCTGACACAGCAACCACACAAGTTGATGGATTGCGTGGAGTGGCGCTCAGCTAGCAGTGTGTGTAGTGACCAGCAGCAAGTCACTACTCACACACAGCAAGTCACTACTCACACACTGCCAGCCAAGCACCAGTCCACTCACACCGCCAGCCAAGCGCCAATCCACGCACACCGCCAGCCAAGAGCCAGTCCACGCACACCACCAGCCAAGCACCAGTCCACGCACACCACCAGCCAAGCGCCAATCCACGCACACCATCAGTCAAGCGCCAGTCCACGCACACCACCACCCAAGCGCCAATCCACTTTGGGGAACGCGGTGTCTGTGGAATTTTGTTGATCCACGCAGATTCCAGAACTATTCACCACAGATATGTGAGAATTTTTTTGGGGGGGGGGAATAATTTTTAGGTTTGCAAGGAATTTTGGGTAACAGAACCTGGTGAGAGCCAGTCACGTCACCCCATCCTGGATTCCCCTGGGTGTCTAGTTTTAAAAAATGTAATAGGTTTGCTAGGTTTCCCTAGGTGCCGGCAGAGCTAGGGTTCAAAATCTACAGCTAGGCACTTTGCAAAAAAAAGGTCAATTTTCACTGTGAAAATGTGGTGTGTCCACGTTGCCTTTCAGGCCGTTTCCTGCCGCGGGTACTTGGGCCTCCCACACAAGTGAGGTACCATTTTTCTCGGAAGACTTTGGGGAACGCGGGGTGGGTGGAATTTTTTGGATCCACGCAGGTTCCATAAGTTTCCACCACAGAAATGTTAGGAAAATGTGTTTTTTTGACAATTGTTGAGGTTTGCAAGGGATTCTGGGTAACAGAACCTGGTGAGAGCCAGCTAAGTCACCCCATCCTGGATTCCCCTGTGTGCCTAGTTTTAAAAAAATGTATAGGTTTGATAGGTTTCCCTAGGTGCCGGCAGAGCTAGGGTTCACAATCTACAGCTAGGCACTTTGCAAAAAAAGGGTCAGTTTTCACTGTGAAAATGAGGTGTGTCCACGTTGCGTTTTGGTCCGTTTCCTGTTGCGGGTACTTGAGCCTCCCACACAAATGAGGTATAATTTTTCTCATAAGACTTTGGGGAATGTGGGATGGGTGGAATTTTGTGGTTCCACGCAGGTTCTAGATCTTTCCACCACAGAAATGAGAGGAAAATTTGTTTTTTTGACAATTGTTTAGGCTTGCAAGGGATTCTGGGTAACAGAACCTGGTGAGAGCCAGCCAAGTCACCCGATCCTGGATTACCCTGGGTGTCTAGTTTTCAAAAATGTATAGGTATGATAGGTTTCCCTAGGTGCCGGCAGAGCTAGGGTTCAAAATCTACAGCTAGGCACTTTACAAAAAAAGGGTCAGTTTTCACTGCAAAAATAAAGTATGTCCACGTTGCCTTTTGAGCCGTTTCCTTTCGTGGGCTCTAGGCCTACCCACACAATTGAGGTGCCATTTTTATCGGGAGACTTAGGGTAACACAGAATTGTAGAGTAACTGTTATTACCTATTGACTTTAGTTGCATTTCTGCTTTCCAAATAAAAAGACAATATATAAAAAAGAAGTCATTTTGAAAAATTACCTATCATTCTCATGCTAGTAGGGGTACTCCCAATTTCGGAAATGTGCAAATATCTACCGTTTCTAAACTCTATAATTTGTTCCCATTTCAGAAATACATAGGTGTCTTTCATACCGATTTTTCCATGTATACATTTTCCCAGAATAATTGCTATATACCCGGTACATAATAAAAAACGATTGCAAGATGCTGCTCAGTTATTGGCGCTGGGTTCATCGGGTTCTTGGTGACCCTACAAGTCCTATATATCCCCACAACCAGAATGGTCCATTGGATGTAACAGTATATTGCTTTCAAACAGCTGTCGCAATTAAAAGAAGTTACAGGTGAAAACGTTGACACAAATGTCTGTTTTCTTCAACTAAATTTTAATTTTTCCTATATTCAACGGTTAGTTTCTATAAAGAAACCTTGAAGGATCTACACAAATGACCCCTTGTTGAATTCAGAATTTTGTCTACGTTTCCAAAATGTATAGCTTTTCAGGATCCATTATTGCTTTCATACCCATTTCTACCATTAACTGGAAAGAGTTTGGAAGCACAAAAAAATAGCAAAAAAGGCTATGTCACAGAAAAATGCTAAAACTGTGTAAAAAATGTTGGTTTTCTGACAAAAGTCTGCTTATCCCTGAAAGCTGTAAAGATGGTGATTTCAGCACCACAGCCTCTTTTTTGATATCATTTGCAGGGGAAAAACAGACGCTTTCATCTGTAGCCCTTTTTTCCCATTTTTCAAAAAGAAAAACAATTGACCTGTATTTTGGCTAATTTCTGGGTCCCCTCCAGGGGAATCCACAAACCCTGGGTACCTTTAGAATCCCCATGATGTTGGAAGAAAAGGCCTAATCGCGAACTACCCCAAATAGCCAAAAAAGGGCTCAGCACTGGGGGTAGGGGGGGGAATAGCCCAGCAGTTAAGGGGTTAATGTACAGCAGTGGGTATTTTTTCCTAATGTTACATAGTCACACCATCGCCTGTCTAAAAAAAGCTGAAATCCTTGCTGCCTCACTCTTTCATGTTTGAAAGTTAGTAAGGCTGTGGATATAAAGGATAAAAGTGGATTCTGAAGTGCAAAATTAAACACACTAAAATGAAGTTTGTAATTTATTGCAAAAACATATTCAAATCAGTTTAATATAAGCCAGATTTTAAAAAGGTTTTTGCTCAGAATGAGTATTAACATGTTAGAAATGGGGGGGAGTCTCTCCTTGGAAAGGGTTTGCACCTTTGTCCAAGTAGAGACCCTTCTTCCTAGTCAGGGTAAGGGGGATACACTTCTAAAATAACCCATGCTCACCCCCTTGGTAGCTTGGCAAGAGCAGACAGGCTTATCTCAGAGGCAGTGTGTAAAGCATTTGTGCACACATACAGTAATACAGTGAAAGCACTATGAATGGACACCACACCAGTTTAGAAAAATAAGTAGACTTTATCTAAACCAAACAAGACCAAACACGACAGAAATCCACAATACAATACTGAACAAATAGTTACTTTGCAAGATAACCTTTAAATTGCAGAAATAGCTGAAAAACACAGCTCTTCCGAGTCGGTAGCTCCGTCCGGGGGCTACTGGGATCTGCGGTACAGGCCAGCTAAAGCGTTGACATACTCGTGAACAGTACCTTTCTCGTTGCAGCCGACACGTTGGTGTGAGTCGGTCGGGGGCAACCGCCGCGGTTGCTTTGCAAACAAATGGAAGCGGTGCAGGGTACAGTGCCCTCACGATGCGGTGCAGGCAGCGGCTCGGTGACGGTCAGCCAGATGGTGTCTGTGAGCCTAAGGCATACAATGCAGGTGGTCAATGTGGATCGGGCAGAGACGGTGTCGGTGATGTCCAGGCATGGTGACATGAGGCGGTGCGGAGTGTGGTGCCCACTGGACACGGTGCAAGAAACTGCTCAGTGATGATCGTCCAGATGGCGTCAGTGAGACCAAGGATTCGGTGCGACGTGCCTTCTGCAGAGCCTTCAGGACACGGAATCCTGCGACTGACTCGTTATCAGAGTTCATTGTCCTTTTCTTCTATGGCAACTGAAACCAGCGGTTCCAGAGATGCTGCCCAGAAGGATGGTGAGGTCTATGTTGTTCCTGAGACCTCTTAATCAGGGGGCAAGCTCCACTTCCAAGCCCTTGGAGATACTTTCTCAAGCAGGATACACAAATAGTTTCTCTCCTTGGCAAAAACCGCTACTGCAGGCCAACTCCAGACAGCACACAGCAAAGGGGCAGTACTGCTCCTACAGTTTCTTCCAGCTCTTCTCCTTGGCAGAGGTTTCTCTTGAAGTCCTAAAGTGATCTGGGCCTCTCTTTTTATAATTCAAAATGATTTTTTCTCTGGTGGCAGAGATGCCCTGTGCTTAGTCAAAACCAGTTCTGTCCTCTCTGGTGCAGCTTCCTGGCAGGAGGTGGACACAGCATTGTGTAAGGCAGATCAGGCCCATTCAGGTGAAAGGAAATCCCCTTTCCCTACTCTAAATGAAGCCCACGTATATTCAGCCAAGCCCTGACTCACCCTGGAAAGGGAGAACACACCTAACCCCCCCCAACTGGCTGTCTGAACAGAATGCACATCCCCATCCCCTGTCACTCCAAAGCCAGACAGTCAATACACAACCTAGCAGAGGCACACTGGGTGGTTAGGCAAGAAAACACCTGCTTTATAAAACGTGTATTTTCAAACCCAGAATGTAAAAATCTCCCTCACTAAAAGATGCATCTTAACATCCTGAATTCAGGCATATCAAACGTTATTTACCTATCTTGTTGCCACGGGCAGTTATGCTTATAAGATGTTATAAGCAAACCCCCCCATTCCATCCTATGGGACAGATAGCCTTTCAATAGTGAAAAACGAAATTAGCAGAATTTCAGGACATGCCACACACATCACATACACTGCACCCTGCCCACAGCTGTACCTTGGGCCTACCTTAGGGGTGACTAACATGTAAGAAAAGGAAAGATTATGGCCTGGCAAGTGGGTGCACTTTTCAGGTCGACATGGCAGTACCAAACTGAACACAGACACTGCTGTGGCAGGTCTGAGTTACCTTTACAGGCTGCTTATGTGGGTGGCCAATCAGTGCTGCAGGCCCACTCGTAGCATTTGATTTATAGGCCATCGGCACACACTTTGCACTGTACTAGCGACTGACTAGTAAATCAAATATGCCAATCATGGAATCACTAATCCATAACAACAATTTACAGGGAGCACTTGCACTTTGGCACTGAACAGCAGTGGCAAAGTGCCCAAAGCATCTAGACCAGCAAAAACGAAGTCCAACACACAGTAAAAACAAGTATTGGCAGAGCCAATAGGTCTCGCCTTTGGGGCCTTATAAGTGTTTAGCCATGCAACAGTTGCATAACTAAATACTTATAAGGTCCCAAAAGCGAGACCTATTGGCTATGCAAAGCGGCCGTGCGGACGCGAAAGTGAAAGTGATCACGAACGCATCATGATCAAACATCAAAGTGGCCGTGCGGCCGCGAAAGTGAAAGTATTCGCGGTAAAGCGCGGTGCGCGCGCCCGCGCACATGCACTGTAGCTCTAGGCTGGCCTGGTAGCACTTTTTGGAGCCCTCTCAATAAGTCTCGCCAGACCAGCGCATGCGCTGGGTCAGGCGAGACCTAATAACAGGAGGCCAAGGCAAAAATACAGGGGAAACCCACACCAATGATGCCAGGTCTAACAACATGGAGAGAGATTCTCTACTGTAATGAACTATAGCATGCATAAATTAAACATGTGCCTAAAACCACAGATAAGACAGAAAAATACATTTTTTGTTTTTATTGATTTAACTGCAGCTGTAATGATGATCTATGACCTCCGTCTCATCCTGGTTGCTAGTTCTGGCAGAATTATCATGATGTCACAGCACAGCTGTAATAAAGTATTATAGAAGAGCAACTATGTCATTTGCTTATAACGTGTGACTAGGGACGTCCTAACTTGACTGTAATAAAGAAATTAGTGACAGATTTTTATACTGAATTGTACGTTTTCATGTATTATAATGAAATAAAAACACGAAATGTACCAGAATGCAATTTAGAAACTAGGACTCGGTGTGTTACTCACTTATAGAGCTGGCAAATTGCTCTGTTGCTGTGGAAGTGTCCGAGCCGTAATTTACAGTAGTTCAGCCTACTTTGCATCAGGACTCATAGCCTAACGGCCAGGCCAGCTGTCAGCACTGCCTTTCATCAACATGATTGTAAAAAATTGGACTACCCACTTCAAAGAATAATCACAACCCATATCAGGGTGAACCCTCAAACTCACTAAATTAGCCTGAGCTCAAACACCTGTTAGCTACGACACAGAACAGACAGGCTTAATTTAGGTACACACAGAGATATGCAGTTCCTGTAGAAAAGGAGGGTTGAGAGGAAGTGGGCTTGGAAATACCTGATGAATCAGGTTAGGGGATCTGATCCATCAGGAGCAAGAGCCCTCACACACCACAAGGGGTGTCATGCTTCATCATTGGGCAGCTCCTCGTTGGGCCAGCGCTGCAATGTCCAATGGGCCCCGCAGGGGGGGCTGTCTGCCAAGAGTTCTTTTTAAGCTGCTGTTGGAAAACGAGGCAGCATCTGTGAGGCCTGCACAAATAACATGACTACATTTGTCCTTCACTGGGAACCAAACACCCAATTGTAGCGCCTGACTCTCAGAGGGTAGCGTTGCAGAGCAGTCTGAGGCTTACTCAAGGGAGGTGGTGTGGGCTAGTAATCGCCATTTGCAGGTGCACAAAAATAACACTCAATAATTGATTGTCCAGTCTGTACTTTGCTTTATAAAAGTAAGAGTACATTTATTAAACACACACACCACTCAATACTATGCACCAATTTACAAATATACATAAGCTGTTGGAATTACTTTGTGACATTGCATAACATCTCCACCCCTCCCGCAGGGGGGGTGGGGTCTAGTACCACCACTCCCATGTATGCACATCAACTTGCCCCCAATGCAGTTAGTTGAACATAACCTGGAGCGAGGGCCCTGCGCACTGGCACCATCCCAGTGGCGACCCACCCCATTACCTCAACAAGCATTAAAAAGGGGTAAACCTGCCTTGGTGACACATGACCCTGACTGAGCATCTCCTACTGACCATAAAGTATGCACCTCTATATCTTAAGGGCTAGCAGTCTGGGGTCTTCACCTAAGCGCAGCAGCAAGAATCCATGTTTACGCACACTTTAGAATGACAGTACTCATCACCTTGGTTGATCATTTGAATGCATTGCAATTACAGCCCCTAAGGGCATCACAGATGAAATCACAGGATTGCGCATATACAGCCAGACACCCTAGCAGGACTGTCTGGCAACATAACCCCACTTGGCTTATGACATCTCCTTACACATTTGACTTACAGTCCCTTCAAAAGAAGTACTCCTGACAACTACACTTCTCCTGCAGTGTGCCTCTTCACTTTAAAAGGAATCCCAGGTAAAAGCATGAGATTACGTAAATACAGCCCGACCCCCTAGCAGGAAGGTCCAGCAACATAACTCCATTTAGCTTAACATCACCTTACACAGGTACTTCACTTTACACATGTGACTTTCAGTCCACCTAAAAAGAAATAACCAATAGTAAATGCATTTCGGTGCAATTACACCACTTCACCTCCAGGGGATGCCCTTCTCCAGACATCCCCCAACTCAGCCCTTCAATCCGTGATGCACTTCATAGTACACCCTCAGCTGTAGAACATAAGTTCCAGCCTAGAAGGTGTTAAAGGCTGGCTGAGTCCTGAAGGGGTTATTCTTTTAGATGCCCCGTGAAACTTAGGTGTGGACTGTTCTTCTTTATGCTGGGGGAGACTGCGGGGCTCCTGCAGCCCCCCTGCACCCCTTTTCACACGTGAGGGTGACCCCCTCCTCTGGGCACCAAAATGGCAGACTTCTTCGTGCTGTGGGGGGGAACACTGGGCCTCTCCAGCGGCTCCCCCAGCACCTTTTCACAAGTGAGGGTGACCCCTCTCCTCTGGGGGCCACAAAGCACCAAAACAGCAGATTTCCAAATGCCCGGCGAGGCACCATGGGGCGCTTCATGCTCCTCTCCATCAGCCCCCGCCACTGGGTACACTCTCCTCCACCCTCAGGGTCTCTGACTCAGCAGGGTGCTGTCTTCACTGGGTCCCTGCGCCAGCCTCTCGCCAGGCTCTCCTTCTGGGACTTCTTCCCCCTGCGCAGAGGCCTCTGCTTCTGTGCACCAGTCCTGGGCTCTTCTTCTGGTGCTGATAGGGTCCTGGGGGCAGTCAGGGGGTCTCTCCTTCCAACTGCCGATTGCGCCAGGCTCCAGCACCTTCAGCCTCAGCCGAGCACACCCCAGAGAGCCCTTCTCTTCCTGTGCAAGCACTTTTTAAAAGTTGAGTAGGGGGCTGGCAGGAATTCTCTGTTGGTCCTATCAAACAGCAACACATCACGTCCCTGCCCCTGCTCCCTCCTTCTTGTCCAGCCTCTGAGCTTGTTCAATAATGGAGTCGTCCAGGGTTTCTGGCCACATGTCTGAAGCCTCATCCCCCATGCTGCCTTCCCTCCTTGTGCAGCCTGGTGCCTGGCACCCCGTGACAGCTGCTAATTGATGAGCCTGTATCCCCTCCCATCTTCTCACCGTGGAGAGGAGGCCCTAGCTTGTGGAAGAAAGGTTATCAATCCATCCAGCTGAGGTCAGCCCTCAGCCTGGGTCTGGTCCTGGCTGGCTCACAGAAATATGACAGTTCTGGATGACCCAAAAGCAGTACAAATATGACTTTGGACTCTGCAGGATACGTCTTTTCACCTCCAATACAATGGGCTTTAGTACATGTCTGGAAACTGTAGGCCTTGTGGAAGTTAATTTAGCCATGGGCCCCACATTCCCTTAGGGAAATAATGAAGTGAAAACACAGTAAAACACACTGACTTTCCCTGGCATGTTTCTTTCCAGCGTATAAAGCCTATTTCATATCACCAACCAATACTGCATAAGTCCTGCCACACCATTCACTTTGTAGCTGCTCCTGGACTGCGCACGCTAGGAATCTCCCCTGCGCAGCCTGTACACGTGTGCACACGCAGGTACACATGTGTCTGCATGTAACCAGCCCGGTGTCCCTTACTCCAGCTGCTGCGCAGTGGCCTGGTCAAGCCAGGCGAACACCGGTAAAATCCCCATGCAGTCTCTTACATCCTGAGTTCACTGTGGGTGAGTCTCAACTTATGAGGCTCCCCCACAGTAAACGCTCAACAATTAGGTGGTCAAAAATCAAAAAATCCGGGCGGCCCATAGTGTCAGAACCACCTTCTAACAGCTGCCGACGTGAAGTGTGAGGTGCTTTGTGAAGGTGCTGTAAGTGAGCAGAGTGGTGTGTCGTGAGTCTAAAAATAACTAGAGGGAATCCAATGGGATAATTTAATGTGCGGATCCCTCGGTTATAGTAAAAGCAGGTATAGGCCAATGGTGGATATAATGGTCCACGTTGGCTCTAAAATCAGGTGGAGGTCAACATGTATCTTGCCATTCATGTGTCAAAAAGAAGATCGCAGCAATTTGTCAGGACCATGAAAGGTGCAAACTAAACTACTCAAGGGTAGGTCGGTCAGAAGTACAGATGTTTCCTAAAGCTGTACCGTACCCCTGCTTTTAAAGGTATATAGTATAACTTAAGGCAATTGATGTTGTGTTATGTTAATTTTAATTTGTAAGGCGCAACAGCTGCCCAAAAAGGGTTTCCCGGTGCCAACTAAAATGACCAGAAGGAAGGGACAATTATTGGTTAAACGGCCACGTTTTTAAAGTTTTACGGAAGTTCACATATACAGTTTCATTGCGAAGCGGCGCAGGAGGAGAGTTCCACAAAGTGGGGCCTAAGTAGGCAAAGGATCGACCGCCCATACGTGACAGTCTAATTCTAGGAACAGAGAACTTCACCTGAGTGGCAGAGCGGAACGCACGTGAAGGAAAGTAGGGGTGAGCCAGGGCCAGCAGGTATTGAGGGGCCACTCCAGATTTGATTTTAAACATGTAGCTCAGGGCTTTGAACTTAATTCGGCTCTCCACCCTGAGTCAATGAAGGTCATGCAGAGAGCCTGAGTTTGAGGTAGTTCTGGGGACCTGACAGAGCAATCTGGCGGCAAAGTTCTGGACTAACTGTAGCTTGCGCATCACCTCCTTTTTTACCCCCAAATAGAGGATGTTACCGTAGTCCAGTCTCGAGGTAACAAGAGCCTGGACCACGGTTCTCTGAGTACGGCTGGGCAACATCCAGATAATCTTTTTAAGCCATTTCAGTATTGTAAAACAAGTTGCAGCCACCTTCACTGCTTGGTTTTTCATAGATAATAAATCATCTATGATGAAGCCTAGATTGCGAATATGGCGAGAAGGCTAAGGAAAAGCACCCATTTCAGTGGGCCAATGTTGGGGGCCCCAAAGATCTTTATTCTTCCCCAGGATCAAGACCTCAGTTTTCTCCCCATTGAGTTTAAGAAAATTAGCCTGCATCCAAGATGCAATATTACGCAAACCTAGCTATAGAGCAGATGTCACAGAATTCTCTCAGCAGAGGGGAAGAAGATAATCTGGGTGTCATCCGCATAGGAGAACAGGGACAACCCAACCTATTCTACAATGTTGGCTAAAGGTCTGACATACACATTAAACAATAAAGGGCTTAAAATGAAGCCCTAAGGTACCCCATAGGGAGAAACATGATTATTGGAACAGGCAGTTGGAGAAAAGACCTGGAACGTGCGATCAGCGAGAAAGGAAATAAGCCAGTTAAGTGCTGGTCCAGTAATACCCAAGGAGCCTAAAGCTTCAACTAACACGATGTGAGACATCATGTCGAACGCTGCGCTTAAATCAAGTAGTATGAGGGCCACCGTGTCTCCAAAGTCTAGATGATGTTGCAGCCTTTTCGTGGCTCCAAGGAGTGTTGTTTCAGTCGAAAAAAACGGCTCTAAAACCTGACTGTGATGGGTGTAGAAATTTTTGTGATTCGACAAACTGGGCTAGTTGAGAGTTTATGTGCCTTTCAAGAATTTTTGAGAAGGCCGGAAGCAATGAAATAGGCCGGTAGTTAGAAGGCTGGTCCGGATCAGCATTGGCCTTCTTCAGAAGCGGAAGCACCATTGCATGCTTCCACTCTGGGGGAACTGTTGCTTCCTGCAGGGAGGCATTCAGAAGTTCCATGATTATCAGGAGTGAAGGCGTCTCAAGCTGTTGGAGCACTGAGATTGGAAGAGGATCACGGGGTGAACCAGATTTAATGCTGTCTAAAATCCGTTTAAAAGAGTTCATATATGGACTGACTGCCTACAAAGTCGCCTACAACTCCACAGTCAGTAGCGGAGTTGTACTAGAAAGAGTCGTTCCTTGGACAGATGTCGCTTCGTGTAGCGTGCGACCTACACCGGGCTTGGCTACTGCTGGAGTGTGGCTGAGGCCAACGTGGACCATTAAATCCACCTTTGGCCTATACCTGCTTTTACTATAACTGAGGGGTTCACACATTGAATTATCCCTTTGGATTCCCTCTAGGTTTTTTAGACTCACCACTCTACTCAATTACAGCACCTTCACATAGCACCTCACACTTAACGTCGGCAGCCTAAAAAGAACTCCAGCAAAGAGCACCCCTGCAAGGCCCTCGGCATTGAAGTGCCGGCCCAACATAGAGCTGTCCGATGATGAAGCATGACACCCCCTGGGGTGTGTGTGGGCGCTTGCTCCTATGGATCAGATCCCCAAAATTGATTTATCAGGTACATCCGAGCCCGCTTCCTCTCAAGCCATTTATATTGGAACTGCATACCTCTGTGTGTGCCTGCACCTCTGAGGGGCGGTGTGCTGGCCCTTTATTTGCCTCCTGTCCCTCCCTTTGTGTATACGCTTAGTTGTGGGCAATGTGTAAAGTATTTATGCAGTACCAAAACAGTAATAAAGTTGAGATGCAAAACAATACAAATCCCAAACTGAATTAGAAAAATAGAGTAAAATGTAATAAAGGAAATTACACCAATCTAATATGGGGAACCGGAGCTATACATTTTTAAAGTTTTAACCCAAGTGATATGATAGTCAATGGTCGCAGGAGACCGGGACCTAGGTGCAATTTGACGGTGTCAGCGGTGGAGAGCGAGTCGGATACATCAACCAGGCTGATCTTGGTCAAAGATTTCGTCCTACTGACCTTAAAGTCCCAATCCACCACAGGAGTACACTTATAAAGACCCCCGGACATCAGGGGAGGCACGTAGAGACTTACAGGATGTCAGGCAGAGCTCAACAGCAAGGTCCAGTCCAGGTCCAGTTGGCATTGGTCAGCGGGGCAGTTGCAGGAAAGGCTTGTTGGATGCCTTTGTCCTGGCTAGAAGAGGGAGCAGGTCCAGTTCTTCAGGGCTCCTCTCAGGTCACAGACAGCAGGTGCGGCCCTCTTCTGTTCATTTCTCAGGTCCAGTTCCGTTCTGAGGCTGGTGCCGGGAGATTCCACAATTATGCCTGGCCTGAGCTACTGGATGGCAGTGACTCCTAGGCACCTAGGCATGCCCCAACCAATGGCTAAACGTTCATGCGGCCAACCCTACCCACTTTGGGCATTTTCAAGATGGTGAAAGTCTTTGGCCACACTAAACTTGGGCCCTGAGAGGGTGTGTGTGTGTGTTGGTGTGTGTGTGTTTGTGTATGTACTAGTGTGTGTGTATAACCCACGCTGTGGGGACTGGCTCAGTCCTCTTAGCGTGGATTAACCATGTCAGAACCAGATGAACACTATCTTTGTGAGGACCGGTGCAACTGGAGCGCCGGTCCCCAAAGTGTGTTTAGGCACTTTTGAGCTAGTGTATCAAAAAATCTAAAAGTGCAGTTATATTTGCCTCTGTTCAATTTATAACTTACCCTACTATCACAGCATGGATGGAGTTAGAATACAAAATACACACTTCATTATGGTCAATGTCCGGTCCTCGTGTTTATATATTATGTTGTGTGTGTGTTGTACTATGGTAATCTTAGTTTCCTCCCACATCTAACACCAAAATCCAGTTCTAAGCAGCCCCTGTACCCCAATGAACCCAGGCTCCCACAGAAGAACTCTCCCTGGGCCCAGAAGGCCTCTGCACCAGTACTCCCTTCCAACACTCTTGCTAGTTTAGTGCTTCCTCCTGTCCTAGCTCTCTCTCTCTCTCTCTCTCTCTCTCTCTCTCTCTCGGATACCGCAGCAGTCTGTGATTTCAGATTTCAAGGCACTCCTTCCGTCCACACTGCTAGGGCACTCACTCTCACCCTTTGTTCAGTCCGTTCCACATTTTCCTTCTTTCAGGCTGCTACAGAACTCACTCCCTTTGGGCTCGTGCAGCATTCCCTACACCCAGTTGTAAAGCACCCCTCTCCCTGGGCTCCAGCAGCCCTCCCTTCTTTAATTTTAGATGTAAACTGGCCCATATTAGGGGGGTGAATTTTGTGTGGTACATTGTTTTAGCACCATCGCTAAGCAACCTGTGATATAGAAAGTGAAACTACAAGCCCCAGGGTGCTTAGTGCTGATGGCTAAAATGGAACTTGCTGAACGTGGCGCTTAGAAGTCGCCCGATAGCTGAGAGTCATGAAATGATCAATGGAACTTTTTGCAAGCTCTCTTTCTTCCACGATTCTTCTCTGACCTATGGTGGCTGCTGTGTGCTCGGTTCTGTGCTCGCCAACTTGTGACCACTCTGGATGCTGGTCTGGTTTGAATTCAGTGGCGTAGATATGTTCCTACTAAACGCAAACCCAGATGGTCCTGACTCCCAGGACCCAGTGTGGCAAGCCCGAAGCAGAATGCGAGCCCAGGTTTGCCCTGCGAGAGGAGCGTGAGCTGGACTGCAGCCCCTTCTCAGGCACCAGGCCTGCCTTTACTAGGGTGACCAACAGTCCTATTTTATGGGTATCTGTCCCGCATTTGGTTGGTTTGTCCCTCTACCCTCAGTGAACTGGAGTGAGATGTCAAATATCCCATATTTGTCTGCTTCCAGGAAAAGCAAGTGAACAGCTCAGCAGAAGAACGTGAGCTAACCAGCGGGGCACCACTGGCTGCCTGGCAGGGAGTTGCTTTCCCTTCTTTCATCCTTTTATGAGCGGTTAAGAGGTGCTCTGCAGCAAGCAGGGAGAAGCTGCAGCTCATAAGGGGTCCTGCACAACCCAACTCAGGAACACATTTGCCTTTGACGTTGCTAATCTGGAAAGGGGGCACTTGCTGTTAAATCCTCGAATATGTGAATGGACCTGCCCTGGCAATATGCCCTTGGCATTATTTCTTCTAAGCAGTCTGCTTCAAAGTGCTCACATATAGTCGGATTATGGCATAGAGGACAGGAAGAAAATGATTTGCCCAAGATCAAACATGTTGACTGAGTTTGAGACCGAGTTATTTATTTAGTAAACTTGTCTCACCAAAGACGGCAAAAGTGAGCCAGTTAAAGCTTACTCCAAGATGTAGTAAATTATATATTTTAAAAGAACCTGACTCAGAGGAAGTGGTTATGGGATAGGACCCCAAATATGTGCCTTGTAGCTGAAAGACATCCTCGCACCCCACCAGACAATGTTTGGTGTATCTGCACATGAAACGCGCCTCCACTCGCGCAAACTGTCCTCTAAAGTGATAACGGAAAGTGGACCACTCTAGGCTGGACTGGATAAACAAAGCAGTCACTTTCTTCCAACTAGTGGAGGCCTCACACATGCTGTGCATGTCTTGGTGTGTGACATTAGCCCATTAGGTGAATGCACACTATTACATTTCAAGTACCCTCTGCAGAGACAGTGTCACAACTGGGATTGAAAGGCTTGTGTCCAACAAATGGAGCCAAGGTGCCTAGGAGTGGTGTAAGAAGCAGCCAGGGGGGGAAAGGCTGAAATTATACCAGTCTTTCAAGAAGGAAAGACTGAAATTATGAATGAACGTGCTGTCACCTTACATCAGCATGAATGACCCTGCGGTAATGCGGGTATTAAAGTAAAATGCAGTACTTTAACCACTGATGCGTGGCACTTGGCATGGCCGCACTTTCTTGTCTCATTTACCATCATCTGCCGGTGTCTCTTTAATTTTAAAGGTGTCCAGGTTTAAATCTTGACATGCTTAACAATCTCTTTTTAGGGTGTCTTAGTAGACTCCCCATTTCTCATACAATAGCATTGTTTTCCATTCTGGTTTGCCTGCACCCACCATCCTGTTTCAGCATTCCAGGTAGGACCCCTATTGCCTATATACGTTATTTACTACTCTGTAACTCTTTAATGTACTAGGTTCATTAAGGAGGACCTCTTCAAGACCAGTTTTTTTCAGCCACATTCTGGATTTTGTGTCATATGTAACTGTTAAAAAACAGGACTAAAAATCCCAGAATCCAAAGAAAATTCCTAGACTGGATGTGCTACTCACATATGGAACTGGAAAACCCAAGATTCTGGGTCTGCAGACACCAATATGAGAGCCCGATGAACTACGCGTAAGAGCAATATACGGATAGTGTAAATCAAAAGAATACAGAATGACAATATTAGCCTGAGGCGATTCAGATCAGTTGCTTCCTGTAAATAGGGTTAAGGTGTATGAGTTCCTTATATTTTGGAGTGACCTCCTCACTCCATGGCATTACAGGCACTTTTTTCAATCTTTTATTTATTTATTTATTTATTTATTTTCAAACTGAACAATCAGCACAAGACAGTACTCACATGATACCTCTCCAAGGTTCGATCTTGAACAGTTACAAATATGATCGTCATCAACTAAGTCACCTGTACCCTCCTCCCCTTGATATGTGTGAATCAGTGCATACTGCCAGTGTCTTTTTGTCGTAGTTATGTGGTTCCGTTTTGGACCAGGGAGTGGCCTCAAGTAAACCTCAGGAGTAATCTTTAGGGCGTTGTGGTCCCAGGCCCCTATGTCTGAGTCCCTTGTGTAATATGCATAGCGGACTGTTGTGTGTCGTCTCCCAGATATCAAGCCCAAAATGCCGTCTCCATGGTGCCCAGATTTTGTGGAATTTTTTCCGGCACCCTCTGCTACAATACGTGGTCTGCTCGGCCGTCATATATATGTCCATTCCTCTCGTCCACTCCTGAATGGTCGGACTGTCAGCCTCTCCCCATCTCTTTTGGCTACTACTAACCCCAGGGAGGCAAACATTATCTGTGTTCTGGTGATATCTACCTCACTGGGAATCCCTAGTATCACAAATCTTGGCTACAACAGCAACGTTACCCCTAGGACCGTTCCTATTTGTCCGACTACCTGCGTCCAGTATAACTGAAGTGCGGGACACCCCCAAACCATGTGGAAAAAATCGCTTTTATCAGCAGTGCGAGCCGGGCAAAAAGGTGATTCTGCTCTTCCAATCTTGTGTAGCCTATCCCTATAGTAATATGTTCGGTGTAGTATTTTAAGTTGGATGAGTCGGAGCCTTGCCTTTATGACAACTTCTCTAGGATGCATTAACGCCGCCTGCCAGTCGATATCCTCCATGGACCCCATGCCTTTCTCCCATCTTGCTCTGAGCCCTGTTAGCCCATTGTTGTTGATGGTTTTGTATGTGAAGGAGACCACCTAATGAGTTAGTTCCACTTGTAAAAGCCTGCCATCTAAGGGTGCATATTCCCAAAGTTGCTCACTGGGGATATTTTCCGCCCGCCAGACATGACACAGTTGTGCGTATTTAAGGAATTCGGAGTTATTCATGACATATTCCTGCTTGAGCTTTGCCCATGTTTTAAGCTCCCCTTTTTAGGTCTCGCCTGAGCCAGCGCGCATGAGCTGCGCTGCGAGGCTTCTAGTAAGGACTTTCAACTCGGACCACGCCATTACCTCAGAAGTTTTCTACTTCTCTGTTGAATGCTAGTTTGTTCGGGGCCACTACAGCTTATGTAACCAGCTATTCCTTAGGCGTTCGTTAGGTGTCACCAAAGCACCTCTTCTGGAAGATCTTCTGTGACCTTTATTCTTCATCGTGCCACTCATATGTGCTTGCTGTATTTATTTTGTAAGTATCTCGATCAGAAATTCTGTCCATAGGTTAGAACAATCGGTGCACCGAGACGTAAAAGGGCGGACAGCTACAGGAATCATTAAGTGGGAGTGAGTGGAAAGGCACGGCACATAAAAATATTCATGTTTAGATACGCGGCCATTGCCAGGTTTGAATGAGACTTGTCTCTCTGTGAGCGGCTTCCGGAGAGTAAGAAAGGCGGCGGATGCTTTAGAGCTCGGGGAGATGCGGGCTTACAGGCGGCACTTCTCTTCCAAATTAATATATGCCAATTGAGTTTTGACTTCTGCACATTACTATCAGAGAAGCTATGCAGAGGCGCCTAAAAATGTTACATATGAGTAGCTCGTGCAGATGGCGCAGCACACATACACCATGATTGAGGTTGGGGGACGCTGGAATAGCTTGCGTGGAGCGCGCTAGCACGAGCCGCCGGTGTTTCTTCCTCAGCGCCAGTGCGCGCGCCGGTTGAAGCCTCCGTCAAGCTGGCTGCAGCAGTGCATTGTTGTGTACATTGTGCAGGCCTCCCAGTAAGGTGAGGCGTCTTTGGAAGAAGGCCAGCAGGGTAGATGAATTCATGCTTAGAAGAGCGGTGCCACGGGGGCACGCGCACACCACAGGAAGTGAAGTAAGATGGGGAGGAGAGGTGGCGAAGGTAGGGTGACCAGACGTCCCGAATTTCCCCGGACAGTCCAGGTTTTAAGACAGCGCCGGCTTTAGTGCTGGTGGCGCCCTGTGCGACAATGTTTGTTGGCGCCCCCCCCAATGACCACCTCCACCACGGATTCTCTCACTAGCACCCTAACAGTGACCAAGTCTCCATAACCACACTCTCTCAGATGCATTAAATTAGTTATATAGCGCCACTCATACCAGTGCAGGGTGTCTGAGCATTTTGCATCACACACACATTACCAGAGACAATCAATCATGCGTGTGTAAATCAGTGTATCGGAAATGTTGCATAAGCCACAGGACCAAAAGTGTAGGAGTCACATGTCATCCATCCTGGTAGGCAGTATAGTTTAAGAGTGCTCGGTGTAGAGAAGCACAAACTCAGAGTCGAAAAAGAAACAGCATAGTTGGGAGTTTTCTTTAATAATCAGAATCGATTCCTAGCCAAATTAACCCTTTTTGCAACATTAATCAATGTTCTAATAATGTATACTTTGCAGTCTGTATGCAGTTCTAGGATGAAAGTTAATGGCTCACTATTCTATATTAGGACTTTAAGTTATAAATTGCAAGTAACAAAAGGATGTCTCTTTTGAAAGCACTAATCTGCTGATCTGTTTACATCATACGCACTCTGTAATCTACTTGGTACACGTTCTTTGCAGCAGGCATATTAACCCTCTGCACTAACTTCACCTAAAAGTCAAAACCTCAACTATATAAAATGCTGATCTTTCTCTAGGAAGATAATTAATCACACAAGTTATCTTGACATTTATGTGAGGCCTGGTAATTGCCGGGGGAAAGAAACGCTGCAGCGGGTGCTTCAAAAGCATAATAAACTTTCAAACACGGCGCCCCCAGGAAGCCAGCACCCGGTGCGGTAGCACCGGTCGCACCGCCCTAAAGCCGGCCCTGTTTTAAGAGGACTGTCCCAGTGACACTTTTCTTACTTTTAGGTAAATGTCCCGGTTTTTGGGACAAAGGTCAGGTCATTCTGCAAAGCATATATATATATGCTTTATGTACAGGCGCTTCTGAAGACTAACATTTGTAAGTAATTTGTCTGGTTCTGTCAGGCAGCACAGGAGTGGGACGGCTGCCTGCTCCCGGCAGAGAGAGACAGAGGGGCAGATTTACAAGCCCCTTGCGCCTCATTTATGCCGCCGTTGCGTCACTTTTGTGACGCAGCGGCGGCGCAAATCCTGCGGCATGGTGCGGGGTACTTACAACGTGACGCATCTGGGAGATGCGTCACGTTGTAAAGCCCTGCGCCACATATAGGCATTCCTGCGCAGGGGGGGCGTTCCGGCGCAGGAACGCCTCCTAAAAGTGGCTGAGTGAAATCTACAAGATTTCACTCAGTCACTTTTACTGCCATGCCGCGTCAAAACCCTGCGCCTGCCTGAAGCAGGCGCAAGGATTGACGCAGCATTAACATGATAGGGCCCCCCAGAGCATTGCTGGAGCTGCGTCGCGCTTGCGACGCAACTCCAGCAATACTCCACTTTTACGGCACAGATGCGTCACGCATCTGTGCCGTTTTTGCCCCATGGTGCGCCGCATTCTAAATGCGGCGCATCCATGGTGGCGGAGCTGTGGCGCACAATAACTGGCGCATCCCTGCTGATATGCAGGGATGCGCCAGTTATTGTAAATATGCCCCAGAGTGTTGATGGGGGCAGGAGGAGCTCAGGATGTAGGGGTCCTGATATATATCTCATTAAACACACTGTTACAAGCCTAGTGTGTGTGTGTGTGTGTGTACATATATATATATATGTACATATATATATATATATACACACACACATCTGATTTATATATACACACACACACACACACATATACAAACAGATACATTTACCAGCCTAGGTGTGTATATGTATGTATGTGCACTTATTTACAAGGCTATGCAAAAAACAGGACAGGCCAGGTATAGAAGTAAGACTAAATGCTTTAGTCCTGCTTTTATGATTGGCCTGTCCCGGATTTTGCTCCTCAAAATCTGGTCACCCTAGGCAAAGGGGTTGTGAGCAAACGTTAAGTGGTAGATTGCATGTGTGTGTTAAAAGTGAAGCTGAGGGCACACTCATTTGAAAATGAGGGGAATTATTTTTATATGGGCCACTTTTGCTAAGTTTGAGCAACACCAGCTGGTGTACGAATGAGTAGTGAGATGTGTTTTGGTGGCCTTCCACACTTAAAGTCACAAATGTGCATATTTTGTCACAAAACAAAATATTTAATACATTTAAACTCTGCAGAAGAGAAAAACCTTAACTACGATGCTCATATATCTATCAAACATTTCACATGGCCATTTTTCTTGTAAACCTAAGCATGACATGTAAATTCACCAGAATGTCCAAATGTCCAAAGATAGCTCTATAGCAACATCAAGAAACTCTCCTGTATGTTCTGCACATGGGACAAAAGGAAACATTTATTTGCACTCCCCAAAGCCAAGGTTAAGGTATATCTTGCAAAAATCAGGATAATATTTATAATAGTGCTAAAGATCTAATATGAGAATCCAGTCAATTTTGGAAAAAGCCTGGGTGGCTGGAAGGGCAGGGTCCCCTTTCAGTGTCTTTTAGGACACGTCACTGTACAGCCCACTCTCCTAGGGAGCTGTCGTAAACACATCCCCACACCCATACCTACCAGGTATCACCAGTCAGGCGACCCTGCTAATAAAAGGGAGCTCTGTGCATAAGCCCTTATTCCAGTTTACAGCCCTACACCGTGTCTGTGTTGTTTTTCTGTGCACTGAAGCCTGCCCTGCATGGGATACAATATTAGCGATGAACGTTGATTATGCGGCATAATGCAGCACTTTCTGTTATAGTATTACTTTATTATTTTGCCATTTGCCATGGAAAAAAAACTAGAACACATTCTTTGTGTTAATTCTGTTTTTATTAGGGTAGTTCAGTTGTATATCATGTTTTCTTGGTTATATATAGGGTGACAAAAAAGGTTATAACACTTTTTTTATTATAACTTTTCAACATGCTGCACAATATTCACAATGCTCTACAACACAGATTAAAGAAATTAACAAAGGCAATAACTCTGTCTAAACACTTTTAAGGTCCCAAAGGCGAGACCTATTGGCAATGCCAATGCTTGTTCAATTATGTCCCCTATCGTAGAGATCCCCAAGAGATCCCAACTCTCAAACCCTTTGAGCTTATGTAGTTCCTTCAACCAGGTCCCTTCCCAAAGCGGTGTGCTCCGCCTGATCTGTCCCTTCCAGCCCAATGTCCTGTTAGCCCTTGTCCATGCTGACAGGGTCACTTGAGTCGCAGGCAACAAACGTGATATACCCTCCCCCCGTAGATGTAGTGTAAGTGTGTATGGGGCAGCATTTCCTCCCTCTCGAGGCTGTATGTGGGGTGGTTTCTGTATCCATTCATTTATGAGTATCAAGTGGGACGCCCAATAATACGCCTCTATGTCGGGGAGTGCTATTCTGCCATTATAGGGATTGCATTGTAGTGTCCTGAGTGCAATTCTAGGGTGTCCCCCTTGCCACAGTAATGTTCTAAGTTTGCTATCGTATTCCGTATATATGGCTGTAGGTAAGGGATGGTACGAGTTTGGGAGGACATACTGGAGTTGAGGCAGGGTAATCATTTTAAAGATGGCCGCTCGACCAAACAGGGTAAGGGGAAGATCCCTCCATCTCTCCACATCTAGTCTAGGTTTGTTTAGGACTACATTTAAGTTTTCCCTTCTACACACCTCCGAGTGGGGAGTAACGAAAATAGCCAGGTATTTAAAGCCCCTTGGCACTAATCGCAGTTCTCTAGGTAGGGGACAGTTTATTTGTGTGTCGGTCAGGCAATAAAGTGTGGATTTAATCCAATTAATTTTGTAGCCTGAATGTCGTATGTACTCCATGATGAGATTGAATAGGGATGGTATGGTCGTTTTGGGGTATGTAATATACATCAGAATATCGTCGGCATTAAGAGACATTTTCTCCTCCTCTGTGTCTGTATGCGTGATGTGGAAGCCCCGGATACTGGGGTGTACCCTGATAGCACAAGCCAGCGACTCAAGAGTGAGCGCGAAAAGGAGAGGTGATAGGAGGCAGCCCTGCCGCGTTCCCCTCTCAATGGGGAAGGGCTCCGAGCACCGACCATTAAGGCGCACCGCAGCCATCGGTTGGTTGTATAGGAGTGCCACCTTGCGGCGGAATTTCGGCCCCACTCCGAATTTAGCAAAGGTGGCGTCAAGAAATAGCCAAATAACGCTTTTTCTGCATCCAATGATAAGAACACCTGCAGACTTGTCCGGTGTCATACTTTCATAAGCCAATTGTGTGTTCGCCTAAGGTTCAGGTGAGTAGATCTGCCTGGCATAAATCCAGACTGGTCTTCATGGCTCAAGCCCGTGATTACACCCAAGAGACGCGTCACTAAGATGGTGGCCAGAATTTTAACTAGAGTTCAGTAGTGAAATGGGTCTATAAGACCCTCATTGGTCACGTGGTTTGCCCTCCTTGTATATGACCACAGTAGTAGCCATCCGCAGGTCCAGTGGGAGAACACCCTCTTCCTGGGCATCTGTAAAAAGTCTGAGAAGGTGGGGGCATAGGATATCCGTGTATCGCTTATAAAATTCCGCGGGTAGCCCATTGGTGCCAGGGGTCTTCCCAGGACGAAGCTTCGCCACCGCCTCCTGAACTTCTGTCGGAGACAGATCCTCTTCCACTCCCCGAGCCTCCATTTCTCCTAATATTGGGGAGGAAATAGCCGCCAGATTTTCCTGTATTTCAGTCTGCGATTTGAGTGGTGCAGTATAAGTCCCTATAGTATTCGGCAAATTCCTTAGCCACACCTTCGTTGGTGGACTGCTTAGTCCCCTGGGGGTCTATCACCTCTCTCACCCATCAGTCTTGGACCTCCTGCCTGCTAAGCCAGGCTTAAAGTTTCCCAGCCTTGTCCCCCAACTCGTAGAGGTGGTGTAATGTCGCCAGATGTAGATTTTTGGCATTATCTGCAGCCAGTTCCTTGTACTCCAGACTTAGGCTTCTGAGTCTACGGGACAGTTTAGGGTCGCCGATCTGGGCAATCTCCATATCTAGCTCATTTATTTTTTGTTCCTGTTCTACCAAGCCCTTATCCTTCTCCCTCTTTTCCCACGTTATTCAATTTTGGGCTCTGTCCCGCAACACAGCCTTTTAGGCCTTCTAGACCTTCACTCTGGAGGGGACAGAGTCCTGATTTTCCAAGAAATAGACTGCAGTGTCCAGTCTAAGCCCACTCGCAATTTTGGCATTATTCAGGTTTCATGGGCTCAATCTACAGTTGCGGGCACTATCCCGCTCCCTCAGCCCCATCTCGACCAAGAGCGGGGAGTGGTCTGAAAGGCCTCTGGCTGTATAGTCTGCACGCCCTGCGTCTCGTAGTTCCCCTTTGTGAATAAATATGTAGTCCAGTCTGGAGTGTGTATTGTGAGCCCCAGGATTGGAAAGGGAACTGTCTAACTAGGGGGTGTTTATCCCTCCAGATGTCTGTCAAGTCCATCGTTGTTAAAAAATGCCATAATGGTGTAGTCATTATAGATCTATTTCCCCCACCGGTGCAGTCCAGAACTGGGTCCATGATGTCATTAAAGTCGCCTCCTACTACATGCAGAGTAGAGGGTGTCTCAATCAGAATATCAATCACTTTGGTCATGGTGGGCGCTCGCAGCCTGGATGGTGCATATACACATATCAATGTGGCCTCTGTCCTTCCCCATAGCCCCAGAACTCCCATGTATCTGCCCATGGTGTCTTGCCAAAGGCGTGAGGTTTAAAAGGGTATGTTCTTCTTGATCAGGAGTGCCATCCCTCTTGCCCCAGATGTGAACCCAGAGTGTGCCAGGACCTTATAGGCCCCATGGCCGATAAAACCACACTGTGTACCCTTGAGATGTGTTTCCTGCAACATAACAACATCAGGATGGAGCCTCTTGATATGTTGTAACACTGGTCCACGTTTTATCTTGTTCCCCAGCCCGTTAACGTTCCAAGTCATAACCGTCAAGGTTGGTTGTCTGGTCATGGTATTTCTAGCGACATTACATCAATAGCGCTACAATCTAGGGGCAGGTGGGGGTACGATTCCCCCATGACTCTCATTCTGCAGGAGATTCCTTTTGTGATGACCCTTGTGCTCAACAGATCAAAATGTAAACCCCAACTGCGCGAAAGTTGAAGTTAAAGTGAAACCCTCCCTCACCCCTACCTCACCTCCCTTCGTCTCCCCTCAGCCCTCTCTCCCCCCCATTTCTGGAGTTGGCCCTTGCTCGTGGGAATAGGGCGGTCTGTCGCTCCCTCGCCCCACCCAGCTATGAACCCCAAAATCCCAACTCTTACAGTTCGCTGCTCAAGTGTCCAAGCTGTCTGCCGTTTGAGGCTCGGTGCTCTGCAAAGAAGGAAAAAGAAACAAAGAAAAGGGGGGCAGCGAAGGGGTGAAAGAAAGAGAAAGAGTAGAGAAGAGAAGAGAAGAAGAAGGCGGGGTTAAGGACTGGTCTATGAGGCCGTCCCGCCGGTTTTCAGATTGCAGCACACAATTCAGTTGGGTCACTTTCTGTATGTGGAGCATCCTCTTTTGACCTTTTTCCAGAGCTAAGATTGCTTTCGCTAATGGGTGCTTTGATTCTAGTCCGAAGGACATATCAGTATTGTCAGGATCTGATTGCTGGTTGGGGGATTCGGTTCTTTGCGCTGTGTCGGTATCGGATTGAGAGCATTCGCCCCTGTGATGATCCTGACTCCCTCTGTCCCGCGTGAGGAGCATATACTGGATCTGAAGGGTCCGTAGTTTGACCCTGACCGAGTTGAAGGTGCAGCGTTGCTTCTGTACCTCTCGGATGTAATCTGGAAATGTCATAATCTTTACATTTTCATAGCGGACTTCCCCCTTGCAGCGCATTTATCGAAATATCATGTCTCTGTCTAAGAAATTCAGCAATTTTGCAATAATGGGCCTTGGTGGGGCCCCGGGAGGGGGTTTAGTGCTCAGTGCGCGATGTGCACGCTCTTTAATGAAGCATTGAGAAAATTGTTCCGCCGAGACGAGAGCCATCAGCCATTTTGTCAAAAATGCTGCTACGTTGTAGCCCTCCGCTCCTTCCAGAAACCCCATGAAGCAGAGGTTATTCCTTCGGGCCCGGTTGACAGCGTCATCGATCCTCCACAACATATCCGCGGTGGTGCTGCGAATTTCTCTCATTCCCTGTTGGAGGTCATTAACTGCGTCTTCCACCTTTGACACCTGGGTCTCGGTCTCTGTTACCCTCTCCGATACCTTGCGGAGGTCCTGTCGGAGCAGGGACACCTCCGAACAGCCCTCTCCGATTTTACCTTCCAACACTTCTCTGGATCTCTGGATAGCCTAGAGGAGCAGGGTCGTGTCTGAAGGAGGCTGAGTTGCCTCCGCCACCTGTGATTGTTTGGGGAGCACCTTGGTGTACATATACATTTTGCCCTGTCTCGGACGCTTTGGATCTTTGTCTATGGCCATGACCCTGCCTTACGCTGCTCCGGTACAGTCAATAGGATTTTTACTTGTTTTCTCCCCTGTGTCCGGCCCAGAGGGTGGTGTTCCCCGCCCCCTAGATTTCCAGTGCTGACCGCGAACACAGCGGTACGTCTCCTCCATCTCACTCTAAGATCCAGTGGGAAGGGCCTCTGTTACTAGTATCTGGTGCTGGGCCTCTAGCACGCTTCTTCCTTCATTGAGGACTACCCTTGCACCCCCTCTAGTGTTTCACTCAGTTGGGGTCCTCTGTGTATAATCTGTCCCAGCAACATTTTGGGGAGCTCCAGATCGTTTCCCCCTGGCACGTATCGATGCGTTCACTACATGCAGGCAATGTCACCCTTGGTGTTTATCTCTTCCAGTGCGGATGGGGGGCTCTCCTCATCCCCCTCCCCCCAGCCGTCGCTTCTCAGGGTCTGTGGTATCAGCCCCGGGCGGGGCACCACTCAGGCTGCAGTCACAGTCTCGGCACTCGGGGTGGGACGATGGGCCTCTGATGTTAGCATCTCCAAGAAGGGTCTCAGAATCCCACTGCCAGCGTCCCCACCGGCTCACACCTCGCACCCAGGCCTCCACACAAGATGAACATGATCAGACCGGGAGGGAGTCACTCCTGTCGCCGCACACAGGCCGCACGTTCCCAAACACTGGTGGATTCTCCACCTTATGCTCTGCAGCCCTCCACCAGATGCAGGACCCAGCCGGGCCACCTCGGCTCACACTTCGCACCACACAGCACTCCCAGGGCAGGACCCAGGATTGCACGACCATGGCCCACCCCCTGGCCTCGAGATCCAGCCGCAGCTGGGCCACCTCCCCTCGGCCCTCGCTCCGGGCAGTCGCCGGCGGGTAGTGTCCTCCTGGCCTCCAATCAAGGCAGGCGTGGGGCAGGAAGGGGTTTTCTGCGGCACCGCGTATCAGCAGTCCGACCTCTCTGATGCCAGTTCAATCCGGGTCTGCGGTGGGTCGGGACCACAGGGTCACATGGCCGCAGGCCTCGCGGGATCCCATCACACACTCAGGCTTCCGTAAGTAGCGTTTTTTGCGGCATCCACTCTGTAGGGGCAGGGCGCGTGAAAGCGCCGCCAGTAGCACCTCACTACGGCGATGCGCCCCAGAACGCCCGTCGTCTGCAGGGCCTCAGCTCTCAGCTAGGGCCCGTCCCTCGGTCGGCGCAACACTTCCCTTGCGTCACTGGGGGGGTCGGAGGTCCCCCCCACCTCCAGCCACACGCAATCGGTCACCGCTCGCTTTCTGAACACTTCAGCATGTAGGGAGGCCTCCATGACCGCCCCAACTCCACCAGCCGCCATCTTGGTTTTTGCTTCCTCATTCGGCCTCACATTAAAATTCATTTTTAGTAATTGGATAAAGGTTGGCTTACCCCTGCCACTTACCTTGACAGACTACTGTCTTATTAAGTTTGAGCTTCCTTTTGGTAAAGACTCAGTTACTCAGACGGTAAGGAAACAAATATGGTCCCGTTCTTGGAAGAAGATCTATCCAAGTAATTTTGTCCCCCTTCTACAACCGCTAGACACGGAGTCAGCCGCTAACATTGACTTAGCAGTGGCTAGATATCAGGAATCCTTTCTTAAAGCCAGAGATGAAATAGCTCCTACTAAATTGCTTAATATCAGACAGCATAAACAGGAGGTATACTGGTGTAAGGATGATCTTAAATTAGAGAAGCATAATCTCTTTTGGATAATCGTCACTGAGTATTTATCACAAACATGTAAGGGCAGCCTGATAAAATGTCTTAGTCATCAAAATCCAGATCTCAGGAAACTTGGCTAAGGAGATTTTCAATGCAGTGAAAGTATTCACTAATCCAAATGCTTATCAGACTTCAATTCCTGCTTCATTAGATCTGTGTAAGGCCTTATCCAGTCATTTGCAGATCATGATTTCTTCCCTCCACAAACTTTATTGCATTTTATTATATTAAACAGTCGCATTACAAGAGTATTATGTCCATCTCAGTAGCATATATAGTAGAATATAATCCATATCCTATGTGCATATTGAAAACAATTGTCTCCAGTTTGATATATGTCAAAGCATATACAGGTTATGACCATGGAGAGAAAATCAAGTGCTCAAATATGAACCCCATCTGGATCCCCAACCAAACTAGAACCTCTGTGTAACCAGAGAGCCATCAATATAAAACAGGGAAGGGGGAAGTGCTTATGCGGGGAAGTGTCATTCATATATGAATCTAGTGAACACTGGTTATAATAGATTTCACACACCTGAAATCCCTGGGGTATGAGAGAATATGTAGGTTTTTAGGCATGGGATTAGCACAGTGCCATCCACGCCGAGATAGAAGGGGACAAAGTCTTTTGCAAGAGCTACAGCAAAGTCTTTAAGAATAGGATTATCACAGTGCCATCCGTGCCGAGCTGTAAAATGATAAAAGACACACACATACATACACACGCGCGCGCGCACACACGCGCACGCGCGCAAACGCACAAGCACACACACTTAAGTTTTCAGTTGCTTATTTATTGAAGCAGAGGCACAAACGTATAATGAATGTCATCACATCCGACGTCAACCCACAAGTGGCTCAGATTTTCCTAGGAGACTTCAATCTCCACTTGAACAATACGAATGATCATGCTGTGAGCTGTCTTAAGTCCTTCCTGTCGGATCAGGATCTGACCCAATTCTGCGACAGTTCAACCCACAACAAGGGAGAGACACTGGAACTCATCATAGCTAAAATGAACATCAATACATCAGACTCCATTATCCCCTGCGATTGGTCTGACCATTACAGCATCTTCTTCTCTATCGATATGGAGGTGACTCCGAAGAGATGCCAATCTAAGAAAACAAACCATTGGAAATCTCAAAATGTTAATCTTATCATCCTAGCAAACCGATGCACAACCCCCCTGACCCCTCCAGGCAGGCATGGTAGACGTTCATGACCTCACAGACTTCTATAACTTCACTATTCTTGAAATACTTGACTCAACTGCCTCCTTCAACGAAAAAGCTTGTCCACTAAAATCTCCAATCCATGGTTCAACGAGAACCTGAACTCTGACCTACGCAAGCTAAGATCAGAAGAAAGATTATGGAGATCGATATCTTCTACTGAACACCTAAGATCAATGAGGAAAACAACAATCGCTCAACACACCAAACTCTCCGGAACAAAGAGAGACTGCTACCCCTAGTTGCAAGGAACTGGCCAAATTCTTCTTAGAGAAAACAAAAAACATTGAATAGGACCTGCAATCTAATAGTGCTCTACCACCGGCTACCAATCGTGAGTCTACAGTCTACTCCCAGGTCAAGGATCAATTTAGTCAGGGGGAGCTCCAAAAACAATTCCTCTTGGCACACCTTCACCCCCTTCACTGAAAATGACATCTATAACACTCTTCTAGCGATGAATCCCTCCAATCACTTCCATGATCCACTATTACCTTCCATATTCAAAATGATAAAAACTTCTATTCTCCCCTTATGGTCAAAGATTCTAAATACCTCTCTTAGGCAAGGCACTATACCTGCCTGCCTAAAAATAGGGTAGGTAACACCCATACTAAACAAATCCAACTCCATCTGCTCAGATCTCAACAACTACTGCCCAATATCCAACGTCCCCACTTTGGCGAAACAACTAGAAAAATGTGCGCAAATTCAACTATGCAACCTCAATGAGAACTTCAACCTCCTAGATCAACAACAATCCGGCTTTCGTCAAGGACACAGCACTGAATCAGCACTCACCCACATCATGGATAACATATTAAAAATGCTAGACCGCAATGAATTATGACTTTTGATACTTCTTGACTTATCCTCCGGTTTCGACACGGTTAAACATGACTACCTACTTTCCCCACTGGAACGAAGGGTGGGTTTATCTGGTCCCGTGCTACAATGGTTTACCTCATTCCTAAACAACAGAACCCAAAGAATCAAGATGAAGCAATCCCTCTTTCAACCCTCCATGATCACCCTAAGGGTTCCACAGGGCTCTGTACTATCACCCATTCTTTTTAATTTACTCATGGAACTCCTGGCAAATGCTTTGAACTCTGTGAACATTCTATATCACATGTATGCAAATGATACACAATTGTATATGAAAATCTCCTCACCAGAAGACTTCATCTCCCTCATCGCTATTCTGCATAACACTCAAAGCTGTATCACGGGCAACCACCTCATGCTCAATACCACCAAAACGGAATTGTTCCTCATCTCTACACCCAATCACACACCCAAGATAGACCTCTGGCTGAAGCATCTAACAACCTTTAAGTGCTCTCCCCACATCATTGACTCCGCTAAATCCTTGGGAATTGCCTTTGACAAACACTTGAATATGCAGGTGCAGAACAGTAATGCCACCAAAGGAGCTAATCACCAGATGAGTATCCTAAGGAAACTTAAGCCCTTCCTCCCACAGGTTTACTTAAAAATGGCGGTACAAGCCCTAGTGTTGCCAAGATTGGATTACAGAAGCACCACTCTATGCGGACCTCCCAAATACAAGCTGGCCCCGCTGAGGGCATCTCTTAACGCCGCGGCCAGGTTGGTCTACAGAACAAAAAGAAATAACCACATTTCTCCGACCTTAAAAGCCTTGAGCTGGCTACCATATAAGGCAAGAATACAATTAAAGATCGCCTGCATGACTCATAAAGGCCTTTATCTCAAAACCCCCAGTTACTTAGCACAAAAGCTAGAGCTTTCGGAAGGCTGCAGATATTCCACAAGCACGAGGTCACTACTACTTAAACCACAGACTTTCCACAAAAAGAGAGCATGTTGCAGAGCCTTCTGAGGTATTGCATCGAAGATATGGAACTCCTTGCCATCAGATGTTATCAGAATCTCTTCCTCATCCTCTTTCAAAAAAGAAGTGAAAATGCTTCTAATGAAAAAATTCACATCCTAAGACTTTAAATCATACTTTACTGTTATCAATATATGTTATCTTATCTACCTACGTCTACCTCTTAAACCGAATGTATGTAAATTACCTCCTCAACCTTCTCATATATCGAACTAATGTAATGTAAATTGCTCTGATACCCGCAAGGGTCATGTTTGCGCTATACAAAACTTTTTAAATAAAATAAAATTACAAATATATATATATTAATATATATATATGTATATACGGTAAACAGACATAATATCGAATAAAAAATATCGACAGGACAGAATATCGAGTTTTTAATATAGAATGGACAGAATATCGAATTGCCAAAATATAGTGGTGAAGAATATCGAAAATCAGGTAAGAAATATCGATTTAAATAATATAGAAGTAAGTAATATCGACAGTCATAATATAGTTGTTAAAAATATCGATTTTTTTATAGTGTTTTAAGTGTTAGTATATGTGTTAAAAGTATGTATTAATTTTGGAATGTATGTTTGAATTTTTTAAAGTGATGAATTTTAGGTTATTTAATTTTTGTGTAATTTAATTCCGTAGCGGGTTGTGGGTTTATAGGGGATTAGGGTGGGAAGTAATTTAATTATAGTACATTAAATAATAATTTTTAGGAATTATTAATTATTTTTAATTTAATTTTGCGTTTTACTTCTGTAGCGGGTTGTGGGTTTATAGGGGAATAGGGTGGGAATTAATGTAATTGTTATTAGGTAATTATTAATTGGTATTGAAAATGAATTGGTTGTTGATTAATTATTAATTGGTAAATAATTTGTATTAATTGGTAATTAATTTGTATTAATTGGTTAATTGATAATTATGTTAATTGCATTAATGTATTATTTGTAGCGGGTTGTGGGTTTATAGGGGAATATGGTGGGAAGTAATTTAATTGTAAATAATTAATTATTGAAATTATTTTTGTATATTGATAATTAATTTATTATTAATTAATTATTAATTGGTATTAATTGTATTTATCATTTTTTGTTATTGAAAATTAATTGGTTGTTAATTAATCATTAATAGGTAATTAATTAAAAGATAAATTATTGGTATTTGTAATTAATTATTAAATATTGTGTGATTGGTAATTAATCCTAATACTTTTTTTTGGTATTAATAATTAATTTATTTTTAATGAAATATTAAATTATTATTTTCCCTACTATTGCACTCACTGGAGTGGGAATAGTAATTTTTACCCCTACGCTATCCAACGCTTTCCCTACTATCGCACTCACTGGAGTGGGAATAATAAATTTTACCCTCCCGCTATCCAACGCTTTCCCTACTGTTGCACTCTCTGGAGTGGGAATAGTAATTTTTACCCCTACGCTATCCAACGCTTTCCCTATTGTTGCACTCTTTGGAGTGGGAATAGTAATTTTTACCCCTACGCTATCCAACGCTTTCCCTACTGTTGCACTCTCTGGAGTGGGAATAGTAATTTTTACCCCTACGCTAGCCAACGCTTTCCCTACTGTTGCATAGTAATTTTTACCCCTACGCCATCTGACGTTTTCCCTACTGTTGCACTCACTGGAGTGGGAATAGTAAATTTTGCCCTCCCGCTATCCAACGCTTTCCCTACTGTTGCACTCTCTGGAGTGGGAATAGTAATTTTTACCCCCACGCTATCCAATGCTTTCCCTATTATTGCACTCTCTGGAGTGGGAATAGTAATTTTTACCCTCCCGCTATCCAACGCTTTCCCTACTGTTGCACTCTCTGGAGTGGGAATAGTAATTTTTACCCTCCCGCTATCCAACGCTTTCCCTACTATGGCACTTACTGGGGTGGTAATAGTAAATTTTATCCACCCGCTATCCTACGCATTTTTACTTACATTAATTATTTATTATTGTTAAAGTTATTTAAGTATTTTTAAGTATGTTTCAGTTAATTATATGTATTATTTCATTAATTTTACATTACTTTTAAGACATTTAAAAAATTAGATATTTTGACTAACTATATTTTTTACAACGATATTTTGGATTCTATATGTTTGTACTTACCTGTTTGGAGATAGGCATTCGATATTTTGGCATTCTATATTTTCTCCTCTATATATTTGGTAGGTCGATATTCTCCTTCTCGATATTTTGTCAGTGATCCGTATATACACATACATATATATTTTTTGGTTGCGGCCTCAAGCGTGTGAGCAATCTTTGTTGGATACATATATATTTATATATATAATTTAAAGATTTTCCTGTTATGCAAGCCTAGCAGACAACTAAGCCTGCCAGGCCTTTGGAAGAGATTCTAGCACAAATTAAGGGGCCGATTCCGATCCTGGAAAAATTTCCCCCGTACGAATCGTATCCGGATTTTTTTCCATACGAATCGTACAAGTAGCGTACAAACTGCCAAGTACGATTCGCATGGGAAAAAGTCCATACGAATCGCATTGGGAAAATTTCCCCACATGTCCTCGGATCGGAAAATGTGTCCGACACATCCCCGGACGATTTACCGTACGAATCGGAAAAATGAAGTCCGACCTCGCAAGTACGATCAGTCCCGTCCTTTCGATTTTACAACCGTATGGAAAAAAGACCGTACGGACCGAACTCCTATAGCAACCATGGAGACATGTGCCCGCATACGCGCCAAACACCCCACCCCAGATCCCGTATATACGCGCAGAACACCCCCCCAGCCCTCGTATGTACGCGCCGAACACCCCCCCCAGCCCCTGCATGTACGCGCCAAACGCCCCCCGGCCGCGGATGTACGCGCCGAACCCCCACCAGTGTATGTACGGAGCGTACCCCCACCCGTGTATGAATGGAGTGTACCCACACCCCACCAGTGTATGTGTCACTCTTGTTACTTGACTTACTTGGAGAAGTCTAGGGTGATCGCCAGCATCCACGGGATCGAAGACCAGAATCCCAACTCTCCCCTAGGGTATAGTCATTATCAGTAGAGCCCACAAACCGAGTAATGAGTTATACCCAGGGAAAGAGCCGGGACCAGAAAGGGATCTCAGGGTAGCCCACCAGGGAGGCTGAAGGGTCTCAGAGGTGATGCGCCAGGTAAGGAAACAGAAGACTGCAGAAAAGAAAAATAATAAACAAGGAGATAAAAGAAGAGAAGGGAAGAATTAATTCTGGTAATGCACTAGTCAGGAACACACGTCTTCCCACCCTGTGTATGGCTTTTGTCGTATAAAGAGAGGTTGTGTACCTTCGCAATCCTTACCTCAAACAATGAAGATGTTCTGTACGATGGGTATGTCCCTCCAAAGGGGCTAGGAGGTAAGTCCGAGACAGAACGTGGCTCTCTACCTGAGAGAATCCAATGAGGAGTTGCAGTCTACAGGAAGGTATCGACGTGTCAATAAAGTTTTGTTAAAGTTAAAAAAATGAAACACCACAATCCGCTCGTCAGTCTCTGCTTGTGGCCAAGACAACCAACAATATTCCACCAGGCTCTCGTGGGTATATGTTTTGGTACAAGTAAATGCTGAATTCAGTCCGGGCAATATTGATAGCTTTTAGAATGTCTCGGTGAAGACGTTAATAAACAAAAAGGTGCACGCGCGCCGCGCGTGTAACGTACCAGAAACGCCGTGATCTGGATCGTTCAAGGGAGCGGCTGGTGGCTCCGGTGGCAGTCGATGACTCCTCTCGTCACTGGCGAAATGCAGAGATCCTACGAAATGGGGGGGACGAGTGAAAGGAATCCCAAAACCCCGTAGGCAGAGCGGGGAAGAAGAAATGAGTCCGGGTGTTGTTCCAGCGAGCTTAGAGGATTGGCTCGGGGGTCCGTAACAATGGAGGCTGATACAAAGTTGCTTTGTCGTTCCACGGCTCAAGGGAAACGATAATCCCAGGGAAGGCAAGACGTGCAGGGAAGTATCCGCAAATGAATGCAGGTGGCTACTTCAGTACAGCAGAAGTCCGATGTCCGTAGAAAACACCTACTCCAGGTAAAGGGCAAGGCAAGGTTTCAAGCGAGGTTCACAGGAGCTTCGAAAAGCCAAGCAACGAACTCAAGGAGGGGCTTAGTTTAAACGTCCTCCTGTACAAATGAGCTCGTTCAAGGAGGAATTGGGACGGTACACAACCCTAGACCTGTAGTGATGCATTATGGGGGTTGTAGTGGGAGTTAGGGACGCTTGATTAATGCACAAGTGGATGAGCGTGTAACAGTTCTCCCCCCCCAAAGGCCTATTTACAGGTCGAGGTTTGTCCGGATACAAAGCATGAAATCGTCTTACTAGACGGGGGGCATGAACATGTTCTGCAGGTTCCCATGACCTACCTTCTGGCGCGTATCCTACCCAATCCATCAGGTACTGAAGTCGACCTCGTTCTCTTCGAGAATCAACAATTCTCCTGACTTCATACTCAAGTTGCCCTTCAATATTAATGGGAGGAGGAGGAGTTTCCGGACAAGAAGGTGGTTCGTATTTCTTAAGTAAAGAAACATGAAAAACAGGATGTATTTGGTACTCAGGGGGCAATTCGAGTTTAAGGGCTACAGGGTTGATGATGCGGGAGACCGTAAAAGGTCCTATATAGCGAGGTTGGAGTTTCCTTGGACCAGCTAATCTAAGATTCTTGGTAGCCAACCATACTTGCTCTCCGACTAGATAAGTGGGAGCAGGTCGTCTATGTTTATCGGGTTGCTCTTTCATATGGTTTTTGGCGGCTTGTAGTTTTTGTTTAGCCAGGTCCCAAATGGAGGAAAGATGTGCATGGTGTTCTTCTACCGCAGGTATGTCTGACAATGAGGGAGGGAAGTGTACAGGTAGACAAAGGGGATGGAATCCAGTTACAAAATAAAAAGGGGAAACCTGAGTGGCTGCATGACAGGTGTTGTTGTATGCGAACTCCGCTAAAGGAAGAGCTTGTACCTAATCACTGGTTACTGTCCCTAACAAACATCGTAAATACTGTTCTAAGGTTTGATTTGTCCTTTCTGTCTGCCCATCTGTTTGGGGGTGATAGGCTGAGGACAGCCGGTGATCGATACGGAGGGCTTTACATAGGCCTTGCCAAAATTTGGAAATAAACTGGGGGCCTCTGTCTGAGACAATTATTGAGGGTAATCCATGTAATCGTACAATCTGTTGTATGAATATGTTAGTAAGCACTTTAGCCGATGGTAATTTGGTAAGAGGTATAAAATGAGCCATCTTTGACAACATATCCACTACAACTAAGATGGTATGATATCCTCTGATAACTGGTAAATCCGTAATGAAATCCATGCTAATGGAAGACCAGGGAGTGTGTGGAATAGGCATGGGTTGTAACAACCCAGCTGGAGCACAATGAAGGGATTTTTGTCGTGCACACGTGGGACAAGCTTTTACATAATCGTATATGTCCTGCGTCATTCCCTTCCACCAAAACCATCGTTGGCAGGCGTTTATTGTTTTATCGCCCCCGGGATGACCTGCCAAAGGGGACGCATGACACCAGTCCATAATCAGAACTTTTAGCTCTTGAGAGGGAACAAACAAACGCCCTTGATGATAAAATAAGCCGTTAGTGATAGAATTCTTGGGATCAACCAACCAGTCTTCTGGTTTCAAGGAGGAATACTCAGAGGCGATTCTTGTCATAAAGGCGCACTCAACTTTTGTCTCTCCTAGGGCCACAATCTTATGTTCAGGTATGATAAGTGGGGGACTTTCTTCAGTGTGTTTGTTCTCTTTCCCTGGTCTTGATAGAGCATCGGCTTTGCCGTGTTTGGCCCCAGGTTGGAAATGGATTACAAAGTCGTATTCACTAAAAAAAGACACCCACCTCATTTGTCTTGGAGTCAGGGCTTTTGCTGATTTAAAAAATTGTAAATTGCGATGGTCTGAGAATATGGTAATAGTATGAGGTGACCCTAAAAGATAATGCCTCCATTCTTGAAACGCCAGTTTAATGGCCAATAACTCCCTCTCGCCGATGGTGTAATTTTGTTCGGCAATAGAGAGAGTTTTGGATAAATAGGCCACTGGATGCAACCGCATATTGAGAAGCGTCGGCTTCCAAATAAAAAGGTTGAGAAGTGTCAGGATGTCTGATAACAGGGGCTGTTATAAACTTTTCCTTGAGTGTTTGAAAGGCTTGTTCAGCCTTGTCATCCCATTGAAATACCACTCCTTTCTTAAGAAGTCTGGTGATGGGTGTGATGAGATCTGAAAAGTGTTCAATGAATCTTCTGTAAAAATTGGCGAAGCCTAGAAAAGACTGTATCTCTTTTACAGAAGTGGGACTTGACCAGTTGATTATGGCCGCAACTTTCGAGGAATCCATGTGTATACCATCAGGAGATATGACGAATCCAAGAAACTCCACCTTGGTGGTATGAAAAAGACATTTGTCGAGTTTGGCAAAGAGATGGTTCTCTTGCAGCCTTTGCAAAATCATACGGACATGTTGCACATGTTCTTCTTTGGTTTGCGAGAATACTAGGATGTCGTCAATATAGACGATCACAAAGACATCTAAATACTCTCTTAGTATTTCGTTAATAAAAAACTGAAAAGCAGCGGGGGCATTGCATAAGCCAGACGGCGTTACACAATATTCAAAGAGTCCGAATTTTGTGCGAAAAGCCGTCTTCCCCTCATCTCCTTGCCTGACACGAATTAAATGATATGCACCCCACAGGTCTAACTTGGTGAAGATCTTTGCATTCCGAACCTGATCTAGAAGGGTGGAGATGAGGGGAAGAGGGTATTTGTTCTTAACAGTAACTTTATTGAGAGCTCTATAATCCAGACAGGCTCTCAATCCGCCTTCCCTCTTGGAAATAAAAAAAATGGGAGAAGAGACCGGTGAGGTAGAATGCCGGATAAAGCCCTTTTTCAGCATGTCCTGTAAATAATCATACAGATACTTGTTTTCTGGCTCCGTGAGAGCATATATTCTGCTTACCGGTAAAACTGCCCCCGGTATCAAATCTATACGGCAATCATACGCCCAATGGGGGGGCATTGCTACCGCTTTTACATCATCAAACACGTCCTTGTATGCCTTATATTCAGAGGGCAGTTCGGGCAGTTCTGTGGTACCAGATGATTCCATTGCACAACATAAAGATGTGTGCCACGTGGGTGATTCCTGATAACAATGCATTAGACAATAATGAGACCTTAGTGTAACCTTTCGGTCTACCCAATCTATATGGGGGTTATGTAGCTGTAACCAAGGCACCCCTAAGATTGCGCCAAAGTTGGGTGTATCTATTAAATCGAACTGGATTGTTTCAGAATGCCCATTGTCACACACCATAGTCAGTCTGGGCGTTTGGAACGCAAGTAGCCCGGAGGACAACTCAGTCCCGTCCACTGCGCTAATTTTCTCAGGTTGAGTCTTGGGCACAAATTCTATTCCTAAAGATTTGGCCAAGGAAATATCTAGGAAGTTCCCCGTTGCCCCACAATCAAGAAGTATAGGCATGTTCTTTCGATATCGAGATGGTAAAACTAATACTACCATTAAGTTGAAATGCTTGGGTACCAGGGGAACTGAGTTGGCCAACACATGAGAGGTCTGTCTGACAGAAAGACTTGAAGGATTGACCCCTAGGTCCCCCAAGTCAATTAGTTTTCCGAGGCAGTAGCATGGCTGGTCTGACCAGGAGAAGGTTTAGCAAGTGTTTTGGGTTTAACGGGACACTCTCTTGCATAATGACCTCCTTTTCCGCAGTATAAACATAAATTGAGTCTTCTTCTTTTCTCACGCTCAGTACTAGATAACGGGCCCCTAATACCCCCTATTTGCATAGGTTCCCCAAGATCTTTGTTATCTTTCTTCTCGGTTTTGCCGAAGAAGAAGCGGGGATAATCGGTTTTGGTCTTTTCACCTCTTCTTTCGTTAAGTTGGTGATCCAATTTCACCACCAGGTCTATAAACGAGGAGCAGTCCTCAGGGGGATCTACGATTTGAGAGAGGATGTCTTTCAATTCATCTTTAAGGCCTCTATAAAACAATGAGGTCCTCTTTTCCTCAGGCCAATGAGTTTCAGTGACCAATCTATTGAAGGTCGTAATATAGGTTAAGAGGTCTTTAGAGCCCTGTTTCAAGCCCAGCAATTCGTTATCACTGGCTTTCATGTATGAATGACGAGCAAAGAGGTTTTTCATCTTGTCTTTAAATAGTGTTAAATCATATAAGATGGGGTCGTCATTTTCAACTAGGGGCACAGCCCATAAGGCGGCATTACCTGTCAAATAGGAGATTATAAAGGCCACTTTAGCTGCATCGTCAGGAAATGAGGAGGCTCGACAAAGAAACTGGTTATGGCACTGATTTATGAACACCCCATACTTGCTACTATCTCCATTAAATCGTTCTGGCATGGCTAATGGAGTTGGAGACGGGGTTAATACTGTGACATTAACAGGGGGATTCTCACTGTCCCTGAGAGATGGATCTGAAAAGGTAGGTGTATGTGAAGGACCCGGGAAGGTAGCGGGACGGATATATGTTTTCTTGGGTCTGGTGGCTGCCTCTTCTACACTAGCCCCCACCCTTCCTGGGTTTTTAAAGAGGTCTAATTCTGTAACCAGTCTTTGGTTCTCCGTGCGTAAAAGACTGAGTTCAGTCTGGAGATTAACTACAGCTGAGGCTAATTCATGCATGGTCGTTTCAGGATTCTCACTGGACTGGGTAACGTCCAGGAGTACACGCTCCATCTTCGCTTGGGGGATTTATAATATCGTGGGCTTGGCTTTCTGTCACTCTTGTTACTTGACTTACTTGGAGAAGTCTAGGGTGATCGCCAGCATCCACGGGAGCGAAGACCAGAATCACAACTCTCCCCTAGGGTATAGTCATTATCAGTAGAGCTCACAAACCGAGTAATGAGTTATACCCAGGGGAAGAGCCGGGACCAGAAAGGGATCTCAGGGTAGCCCACCAGGGAGGCTGAAGGGTCTCAGAGGTGATGCGCCAGGTAAGGAAATAGAAGACTGCAGAAAAGAAAAATAATAAACAAGGAGATAAAAGAAGAGAAGGGAAGAATTAATTCTGGTAATGCACTAGTCAGGAACACACGTCTTCCCACCCTGTGTATGGCTTATGTCGTATAAAGAGAGGTTGTGTACCTTCGCAATCCTTATCTCAAACAATGAAGATGTTCTGTACGATGGGTATGTCCCTCCAAAGGGACTAGGAGGTAAGTCTGAGACAGAACGTGGCTCTCTACCTGAGAGAATCCAATGAGGAGTTGCAGTCTACAGGAAGGTATCGACGTGTCAATAAAGTTTTGTTAAAGTAAAAAAAATGAAACACCACAATCCGCTCATCAGTCTCTGCTTGTGGCCAAGACAACCAACAGTATTCCACCAGGCTCTCGTGGGTATATGTTTTGGTACAAGTAACTGCTGAATTCAGTCCGTGCAATATTGATAGCTTTTAGAATGTCTCAGTGAAGACAAAAAGGTGCACGCGCGCCCCGCGTGTAACGTACAAGAAACGCCGTGATCTGGATCGTTCAAGGGAGCGGCTGGTGGCTCCGGTGGCAGTCGATGACTCCTCTCGTCACTGGCGAAATGCAGAGATCCTACGAAATGGGGGGGACGAGTGAAAGGAATCCCAAAACCCCGTAGGCAGAGCGGGGAAGAAGAAATGAGTCCGGGTGTTGTTCCAGCGAGCTTAGAGGATTGGCTCGGGGGTCCGTAACAATGGAGGCTGATACAAAGTTGCTTTGTCGTTCCACGGCTCAAGGAAAACGATAATCCTAGGGAAGGCAAGACGTGCAGGGAAGTATCCGCAAATGAATGCAGGTGGCTGCTTCAGTACAGCAGAAGTCCGATGTCCGTAGAAAACACCTACTCCGGGTAAAGGGCAAGGCAAGGTTTCAAGCGAGGTTCACAGGAGCTTCGAAAAGCCAAGCAACGAACTCAAGGAGGGGCTTAGTTTAAACGTCCTCCTGGACCAATGAGCTCGTTCGAGGAGGAATTGGGACGGTACACAACCCTAGACCTGTAGTGATGCATTATGGGGGTTGTAGTGAGAGTGAGGGACGCGTGATTAATGCACAAGTGGATGAGCGTGTAACAGTATGTACGGAGCGTACCCCCACCCGTGTATGTACGGAGCGTACCAACACCCCACCAGTGTATGTACGGAGCGTACCCCCCACCCGTGTATGTATGGAGCGTACCAACACCCCACCAGTGTATGTACGGAGCGTACTCACACCGGTGTATGATTGGAGCATACCCACACCCCACCAGTGTATGTACGGAGCGTACCCCCACCCGTGTATGCATGGAGCGTACCAACTCCCCACCCGTGTATGTATGGAGCGTACCCCCACCCGTGTATGTATGGAGCGTACCCACACCCCACCAGTGTATGTACGGAGCGTACCCCCACCCGTGTATGTACGGAGCGTACCCCCACCAGTGTATGTACGGACTGTACCCCCACCCGTGTATGAATGGAGTGTACCAACACCCCACCAGCGTATGTACGGAGCGTACTCACACCCGTGTATGATTGGAGCGTACCCACACCCCACCAGTGTATGTACGGAGCGTACCCCCACCCGTGTATGTACGCAGCGTACCCCCACTCGTGTATGCATGGAGCGTACCAACTCCCCACCCGTGTATGTATGGAGCGTACCCCCACCCGTGTATGTATGGAGCGTACCCACACCCCACCAGTGTATGTACGGAGCGTACCCCCACCCATGTGTGTACGGAGCGTACACCCAGCCCCCCCTGTATGTACGGTGTGAAATACCACCACCAATGGACGGTGCGGACCAACACCCTGCCTGTGTCTGTACGCACCCTACCCCAGGCCCCTACACCAGCACCCTCACCCAACATCGCGCATGTACGAGTCGTACTAAGCCATAGCAAAGGACAGCACTGTACAACAACATGGCCCATGTACGCACCGTACAGACGCAAAAAACACTCGTGCTGAACCAGGACAAACCAAAACAACACAAGGAGAGTCAATTCGATGCACACAACACCACAAAACATGTCCAACAAGCCCAAATACATCCTATACACTGACCTGCAACTGCCAAACAGCTAAACAGAGGCCCAAAACACAACCACTCCTTATAACACACCCACCCAAAGTTCAAACACAGCCACACCCACAAATGGACCAATAAAAAGACCCAGCACACACAAACCATGATCCTTTGCAACAGATCCACTACTGCCAGACCACAGAGACAACGCACTGCAGCATACTACATCCATCAATACACCTTACACTTGCACTCCTTCACACAACCACCATCACAAACACACCCTCATCACATTCACACACACACACCTGCACAACCACACTCACACCCCTACAAACATCCACACCCACACCCCCACAACCATCCACACCCACACCCCACACCATGCCCACTAACAATCCAAAGTTCACAAAGGAGGAGCTGGAGGTCCTTGTCGACAAAATCGTCAGAGTCGAGCCACAGCTCTTTGGAACATTGGTCAGACGGACCAGCATATCCGAAAAATCAGCCATGTGGGAGAGGATTGTCAATTCTGTGAATGCTGTTGGGTCCACCAGAAGGACCAGGCATGAGTGCCAAGCCAGGTGGTACGATCTGCGGAGGACGGTCCGCCGCAAAATGACAGACAATCACAACCAGGGGAACATCACTGGAGGAGGGCCGCCCGCAGACCGGTACACTACCATCCCTGGGAGGAGAAGGTGATGGCCACGCTGCCGCCGGTGGGAGTAGACAGAGTAGGAGTCCGAGAGCCTGGTGAGTACACAAACAACTCACCTCACATGGGGGGAACGCCATACACAACCAAAATACCAATCATGCACGCAACCCCCCCAAAGCCAGCACCGTACACAACCACACTCCAAAAACACACACATGCCACTAGCGCCTCCATGCCCCATGCCCCAAGCAAGGCCATGCCAAGTCACAGGCCACACAAAACACCAACACAAGACAGGATGTCCCCGATGCCGGGAGAGTGGGCCTCAAAACTAACATAGAGCAACTCTGAAGCACACAACAATGCCCTCAGCCCATATGGCCTAGGGCACAGCCATACAAACAGTGTGTCCCCACACAGTACTGTGTTGCCTGCAAATGGTGGCCGCGTTGCAGGATGACATGGGTATGAAGGCACAATTTGCACATAACAGCAGCTAATGAAGACGCATCACTCTGAAAGAGTGTCAGCACACACCGCCACAGCAGCAGCGCAGACTCAGACACTCCGCCCAATGGGTGCCCGGATATAAGAAACAAACCCACAAGAACAAGCCAATGGCCTTTGAAAGACCTGCAAACTGTGTGTGCCCAGGAAGCTGGGCTGAGGTGACAGAGGGTGACACACAGAGGGAGGGAGAGGGGGAGAGAGAGGGACGGAGACAGAGGTGGACACAGGGAGACAGACAGAGGGAGGGAGGAGGGTGACAGAGGGAGGGAGAAAGGGAGACAGAGGGAGACGGACAGAGGGAGGAGGTTGACAGAGGGAGACGGACAGAGGGAGGAGGCTGACAGAGGGAGGGAGAAAGGGAGACAGAGGGAGACGGACAGAGGGAGGAGGCTGACAGAGGGAGGGAGAAAGGGAGACGGACAGTGGGAGGAGGGTGACAGAGGGAGGGAGAAAGGGAGACAGAGGGAGACGGACAGAGGGAGGAGGCTGACAGAGGGAGGGAGAAAGGGAGACAGAGGGAGACGGACAGTGGGAGGAGGGTGACAGAGGGAGGGAGAAAGGGAGACAGAGGGAGACAGACAGAGGTAAGGAGGCTGACAGAGGGAGGGAGAAAGGGAGACAGAGGAGACCAAATCACCCTTGGGTGGTGTGGCCATGTCCGCTCGTCAGCAGGTGGACTGTGTGCATGTAGACAAGGTTTGGCAGTGCGTGAACCCCCCCTTTAACCTTTGATAAACACTGGGCCATGTGTCAATCTGTGCATGAGTACATCTGTGCTGCAGGCACAAACCTAACCTTACACCCAGTATACCCACCCACTGTGTTTGTCAGAACCCTGTCACAAATGCTTAAGTTACCTACCTGCATTCTCAAATAGCATGGAAAAAACACCATTTGGCCATGTACAGTGCAACACGTAAGGCGGCTCTGCATGGCTTGCTACGCCCGCTCACTACACTGCTGACTGCGTTCCAAAAAGATGCATCAACTAAGATTGTGTCACACATAGGTAAAGTGTCGAAAGCTGTGGCCAAGGGACATACCCATGCACAAGTGCACTGTGAGAGGAATGCAAGCCAAATCCAACCACCCAGAGGAACTGTGCCAACTCAAAAATGAAAGAAACATGGATGTTGCATGTAACACAATTAACATTGTCTCTCTCACACACAGGTCAACGTCGTCCATCTCCCCCCAACACTGGGGGGGAGACTCACAGGACCAGGCTCTGCGTGAAGAGGACCCCACCGGCAGCGACGACTCTCACCACTCCGTGGATGACCCAGACCAACCTGACCCCTCTGGTGTCCAACCACCTGCAGCACCTGCGTCAGGTACAACTGTGCCACCCACCACCACCATTCCTGCCACATCCCAGGAGACACCCAGGAGCTCTGCCCGCACACAACAACACAGCCAGTCTGTCCAGGAGGGACAAGGTTCTCCGGGCACCCAGGAGGAGGCAGGCGACACTGCAAATGCCATCCCTCAGGGGTCCCGGAGACCCGATGTGCCCACAACGGCAGGCCAGGCGCAAGTGGGCAGGGGTGGTGGGAGTGGAGTACGGCGGAGGCGCGAACCTGACCAGTTGGCTCAGGAACCGGTAATGTCACACGTCAGCAACATCCTGGACACATACCGGCGTGACGCCAGGGGCATGGTCCAGATTGCGTCCACCCTCACAGACATCAAGGGGACCCTCGAGGAGATGAAGACCCTGCAGGCCGAGCAACATTTCTGTCAACAGCGACACCAAGGACGGATGGAGGCAAGACAGGCTGAGCTCGTGGCGGTGCAAACGGACATGACCCGTGTACTCCGTCGGATTGCCGAAAACATGGGCAACCCTCCCTGTGCCACCAGGCGAAGAACATCACCACCCACAGGGAGGGATCAGGAGGAGGAGGATTCATCCGACGGAGCATCACAAGCATCGTCACGGCCTGCTTCTGAGGGTCCCCGCAGGAAGGTGGGTCGTCCACGCAAAAGACCGTGAGAGTCAGCGGAACATCACCATCTCCCAGGTCACCTGGCCTGGCACCTGGCCCTCTGGCCCAACAGCAGCACATCAGCAAATGACATTCTCTGCCACATGGCCTTGCTGGTCACTGTCTGACCAATGTTGACAAAGACTGTGGCATAGACTCTGATGTCTTCCAATGGCAAGGATACCAACTCCCCCTGTGAACTTTGGATTCTACATTCCCGCCAAGCACCTCTTGTCATCCCTCCAAACACGTACCCCACCACAAATAAAAATCATCACAATCACGAGATGTTGCCGTAATTTTGCATTATTCCACTACATGTGTGCGTTGCAAAGTCAAACCATGCCTGATTTCAGAAGTAACTCCAACCATCCATACCATGGGGTCTGAGTCTGGCACAGGACACACCTGGGTCACAATGTATCATCCAATACAGACATGGAGCACCATACTCACCCGTGATGGGGTTCCCGCACAACTGTGCCTACAGACCTATTTAGAAGAGCAACAGTCATGCGCAGAGGTCAGGGATCATGTGGAGTGTCCTGGGGTGCTACTCCCAGGTATGTGTAGACACGTGGCAGAACCATGTCCTGCATGCTTGAGTCAGGTGGATGTGGAGAATGGTGGGCCGGCCAAGGTTGGATGCATGCGTGTACGGTCCCTATCACAATGGGAGTGCTGGCGTATGTGTACGCCATAGTAATACGGACCGTACACGCGTGTGTAGGGTCCCTATCACTATGGGAGTGCTGGCGTATGCATACGCCATAGTAATACGGACCGTACACGCGTGTGTAGGGTCCCTATCACTATGGGAGTGCTGGCGTATGCGTACGCCATAGTGATACGGACCGTACACGAGTGTGTAGGGTCCCTATCACTATGGGAGTGCTGGCGTATGCGTACGCCATAGTGATAGGGACCGTAGACGCGTGTGTACGGTCTGTATTACTATGGCGTACGCATACGCCAGCACTCCCATAGTGAGAGGGACCGTACACGCGTGTGTACGGTCCGTATTACTATGGCGTACGCATACGCCAGCACTCCCATAGTGATAGGGACCGTACACGCGTCTGTACGGTCCGTATCACTATGGCGTACGCATACGCCAGCACTCCCATAGTGATAGGGACCCCACACACTCTTGTACGGTCTGTTTCACTGCATTTGGGGTGCCCTAGGGCCGTGGAACGCACCGTACCTGTGTGTAAATATTGAAATAACATAGGGGACACATGAGGGACAAGTATAAGGGCTAAAATGCATGCTGGTTGTCATGGAGACCGAGTTTAAAGTTAGCATTTTTGCATCAGGTGGCCAGCAGAAGTCGGTTGGAAACAATATACTTTGTTGCAAAGTGGTTGTTGACTTGACATCATGCTCAATTTTTAAACCATGCAAAGCCACTCACTGGGGTAGGTTTAAAGGGATTGGAGGAAACGTAGGATGCTAATGTGACTGACCAATCACTCTGTACTCCTGTAAATGAAACAGGCCAGCAAGGCAGATATAAGGCAGCCAGGTCCCATGAGAGAGCACTTGCCTGCACATTCTTTCATTCCACAACACTGCTGCTGCTCGTGATTCCTCTGGCACCATGTCCAAGTCTGTGGAGAGGGCCCAGCCATTCACCATGGAGGAGAATTTGGCATTGGTGGATGTGATCCTCCCACAGTACACCATGCTGTATGGTCGACCAGGGGAGCAGGTGGGTGCTGACTCCACTAGCTTAGACTGTGCCCCTTTTTTGTGACTGTGACTTCTGGCATTGTGTCCATGTGTGACAGACATGCAATGTTGTTTAGAGTGGGTCCCAGGGTGGGGAATGCCTCATGTCTCCCATGCAGAGCATGCTGTAGTTCCTGTGTGCACTCCTCGCTTGCATAGTGCTTACTGTGACAATCAATGCATGGTGCATGCCACATTCAGCCTGGCTACTCCTCCTGTTGTTTCTACAGTGTGACAGGTGACAGTACCCATAGATGTGTGTTTGTTTAGTGTACCTGTGCTGAGAGTGTCCAAATTATGTGTTCGTCCCCTGGACATTGGTGTGTGTGTGTGAGTCCCCTGTCATGTGGGTGATTGCATATGTGGAGTGTTGCACGCCAGCTGCATGAGGGATGGATATACCCTGCCCATCTGATGTGAGCAGGGAGCAGTGCTGTGTGACTGCTGTGCAGAGCCAGCCCCACACCTGTGACACCCCCCAGTCTAGTGGCACATGGGCAGAGTGAGGTTTGTACCTGCAGTTGGCAATGGCAGGTGATTGTCCTGTGTCTGTGTATGTCTGTGTACTCTGCTGAGGTTGCGTCAGTGGGCTGGGGCATGTGACTGCTTTGAGGTGCTGTACATAATCCTGGTGTAGCTTGTGATGCACAGTGTGATCCAGGATCATTGGTTGTGTGGCACCCCTCATGCCACCTGTGTACTTTCAATGCCACGTAGTGCATTTGGCCTTCCCCAGAGGATAATGTCCCTATGACAAACGTGCAATGAGTTGCCTGCATACCATGGCCTGTTCAAACAAGACAAATTATTAATATGTGTGTCTCTGTGTCATTGCTCAGGTGTTTTGAAGTATTCTCACTTTTGCATCCTCACAGGTAGGCGTCCATGCCAAGGGGGAGATATGGAAGCAAGCCGTCAGTTCCCTGAGGAAGACGGAGGGTCGGAAGCGGCGCCTAGCCCAGGTGAGGAAACGCTGGCAGGATATCCGGTGCTGGACGAGGAGGATCGCACGGGTCCTGCAGGGGGACTCACCTGTGAGCCACCAGAACCGTGGCCGCCGGCGTCTGACCCACATCCATAAGCGTGTGCTGGCGGTGGTCTTCCCCGACTTGGATAGGCGCTTACGGGAGAAGCAGCAGCAGGAAGGGGGTAGGTACATGTGTGTTTGTTGTGTGTCACCAGCTTTTGGAAGTGCGCAGTTGCATGGATACACTGCCAGGGTTTAAATGTGCAGTGCATGACCTGTTCCCCAAAGTACACCGGTGCTGTTCTTCCTCCCTTCCCCTCCTTGCCATGTGTTCCCTGGTCTGTGTGTAGTCACTCTTGCACAAGGTTATCTAGGCTGGCAGTTAATCCAAGTGCCCAATGCTTGCAGCATCATGTGTGGGGGTGGTGTGTAACAGGTTTTGGGACCTTGCCTGTGCCCTGGCCAGTTCAGTCATTGTGGGGTCCATGTCAGTTGGCACTGATGGTGAGTCCCGACATAGGAGTGTGTCTTAAAAGTGTACTGCCTTACAGCATGCATGTCCAATGTTGTGCCCTCTGACATGATGTGCATGAGTGGGAGTAATGCATAGTGCAGGGACGGTTGCTTCAGTTGCAGTCATATCCATCCAGGACCATGGAGGAGTGTGGCCACTACCGTGCCCTGGGGCACCTTTTCCTAGGTATCATGTGTGTCATCCAACAATGTGGACATTCTCTGTGTCTTCGGCATAGGTTGGGCTCTGTGGCATTGTACCCTGGCCTCATCTGTATTTACGTAAACTGTGCTACATGTGTCCACTGTACAGTGTGACCCAATTTTGCTTGTGCATACTCACAGTGGGCAGTGCCTGTGTGTCTTGGTACGACAATCTGATGATGGTTGATTGTCAATTATATATGTGGACAGGCGCACCAGGGGTAGTTTGTGTACAATCAGGATTTAGTGCAGGCCATGTGTTTTTATCCCAGAGTAAGAGGTGTATGTACTTCCTCTGTCTCAATCACATTGTCTCAGGTAGGGGGTGGTTTGTGCGGGCAAGGCATACATGTAAAAATCTGAAGTCTCCTTTCTAGGTCTGGCCTGTGTGTGATGTTTGTCTGGACATACACTCAAGGTGCAGTGACCCAGTCATGTTGGCCATGGTTTAATGTATTAGCTTTGCAGCATGTGCAAAAAGTTAATAGACATGGTTCCGGCTCATCCCTTTTTTGGCAACGCTGTGTGGTGCTGATGCTGTGCACGACTGTCCCCAGAGCCTGGCTCCTCTGTCCAATTTGATATCAAGTAATTTGCTGTTGTGTCATGCTCTCCATTGTTTCTCAGTGGCATGGTGGGTCAACCAACTGTGTGTTGCAGGGCCTACATATGTACCTTGTATTGTAGATGTCACTCATGTTGCTTTTCAGGCTATGCACTGTGACCTATGTAGATTTGACTCATGTGACATATGTATACAGGTGTCTGATTATTTCCTGTCTCTTCACCTTGCCCACAGCATCGTCGGGGGACTCCGAGGGAGACACTGGCACGGACCGTGAGGAGGGATCAAGCACCAGTGCTGTCTTGTCTGGCGCATCGAGTGGCACGGAGGCCGAGGGGAGTGAGGCGGAGGACCTGTCCAGTCCCACCACAGACTATGACGCTGACGGGTCCAAGGCTGAGCTCCCAGAGGGGGCGGAGGCAGCTCCCACAGCTGAAAGCAGCACTCTTTCTCTACCCGCCCCCTCCATTACCATCACCGGCCTCCCACTTGCACAGGTCCCTTCCCGCCGTGCTAGGTCACCACGTGTCTCCTGCTTGCCAGGCACCGCACCCCCTGCCCCTGTCTCCACTGCTGCCGCGAATGCCGAGTCTGTGGACATCCTGCGCCAGTTGCAGGTTGGTCAGACTGTGATGCTTAATGTCCTCCATGGCCACACCCGTGTACTCACCCAGATGGAGGCATACATGGAGGGCATCTCAGCTGCGCAGTCTGACCAACGCTAGTTGCTGAGGTCCATAGACTCGACACTGACTGCAGCAGTGGATCTCCTGCAGCGCTGCGTCCCTCCCCTACCCCTGCACCATCCACACTTCCCACTCCCATTCCTGTCCCACGCACACCCAGACGTCCCCATGCACGCACCCCACCAGACACAGGCACCACACCACCAGGGAAGGCCAAGCGCACACCTCCTCTCACGCACACACCGGGTGAAGTAGGCACACCCACTGGGTCGGGGGGCAAACGGAAGACACGCAGCCACAGTGGGAGTCCACATTCCTCACAACCCACTCCCCCCGAATCCACTCCCCTCAGCTCTCCTGGCCAAGATTCCAACAAAGATTCCTTCATGGCCGCTCTGTCCCTGAGCCCCAAAGTGACACCACCCCGCAAGCGGTCAAAGGAGTCCCCGGTCAGGGTGGTTGAGTCCCCCCCCTGTCCACACCCTCCCCCAGTAGCGCTGCGACCCAACCCTCCGCCCCCCCCCTCCTTGGGGCCTGTGGTTCCTTCGGGTGCAGGCAGGGACATATTAAGGATTCTGGGGGCCCTGGGCCAAACATATTTTGGGGGCCCCTGTTCAGAACAGCTTTGAATTTATGATCCAATTTGAGCCCCTGTTTCCCACGCAGTTTCCGCTTCCTCAGCTGCGTTAGCGATCCAGTTTGCATCATAGGCATTAACCTATATATTCCCGATGTAAACGGTCGCGTGCAGCTGACAGCGGTAGGATTTAGTGTTTTCTGCCCTGCTACTAGGTTTTTCATACTTTTAAAATAAATTATATATGTGTGGCTGAATTACTCTGTGCTTTTTAACAATTTCTCCTACCTACGCGCACTTGCACTTTACTTGATTCTGCTTGCCTACACCTCCTTAGCTGCTCCGATTCGCATCTCGATTTTCCTCCAGTCCAGGTCCGCCACGGCTGATACACCGATTGTGCGGAGGGCTGTGGTTACTATCAGGCTCCTCACTTCCACCCATGCAGTTTCTGCTTCCTCAGCTGCGTTAGCGATCCAGTTTGCATCATAGGCATTAGCCTATATATTCCTGATGCAAACGGATACGTGCAGCGGGCACGCCACTGGTACCCCAAAGGGAGGCCCGTCTGTGCCCGTCAGCATCCCGGAGGCATCTGGCACCGGCCATGCTACCCAGTTCTCCTCCGGTGAGTTTCTTCCACTATATTACAATAGGGAAAAACTGCTTAGCCTTAGGCGGCTACCATTACGTCAGTGTACAGCGGCTGATCCGAGCCTGGAGGTAGACTTTCGATGCAATAAGTGCAACTGGTCCCTCCTCCAGCCCAGGAAATTTGCACCCAAGATCTTTCCACGCAACAATAAGTGTAAAAACAATAGGAAAACAGAGAACTTAAAGGCCACCCTTTTGAATTGTCGCTCTATGCAAAAGCATGAGCCACACATGTGTCACCTACTTTTAGACGAACAGCCTGATCTTTTACTTCTCACTGAGACCTGGCTGTCTGAAGCCTCCAACCCTACTATCACCTCGGCCATCCTTACAGGTTAAAAAATCCTTAGGAGGGACCGACTAAGTGGTTAGGGGGGCGGTGTCGCCATAATTTACAATAAAAAACTAGACTGCTCTCCCATCCCGATGGAAAACATCGAGGGTGCAGAGTCCTTAGGCTTCCGCTGTACCTTAGTCCCCCATTATAGCATAGCTGTTTTTCTAATTTACAGACCTCCCGGTGCAATTGGAAAATGTATTACTACGCTTAAAACAGCCACCACCTCCCTGGCCTTAAAATACAACAACTGCCTTATTCTGGGAGATTTCAATATACATATGGACAATGGAAAAGGCCCTCAAACAATTTTCTTGTTGGAGACGCTGCAGGCCTGCAACATGTTTTCATCTATTTCTTCGGCCACCCATGAGAAGGGCCATACCCTAAACTGAATCTTTCACAACTTTGACATATCCTAAGCCTACCTCTTACCATTACCTGGTCTGACGATCTCATATTAAAATGTGTCATTCCCAACTCTGCCACAGCCCTTCAGGCTAACGCAGGGCAGAGGGTCCCTAATTACAGGAAGTTCCATAAAATATCCATCCCGATGTTAGCAGATGCCCTTTGTCGTTCCTCAACAGAGCTGTCTGGCTGCCCCGACTCGGACACCCTCTCAATAGATTCATGGTTCTGAACCAACATTGGTGCAGCGGTACCGGTTGTTTCCCGCTCCTGAAAGAGGTCGGCCCCACCTGCTACATGGTTAAACGATTCCCTCAGATCTAGCAAAACAAATTGTAGAAAAATGGAACGGAAATGGTGTAAATCCCATCGACCCGAGGACACGAAGGTGTATAAAGACACCTTAAAAGATCATTACATTCTTGTGAAGGCAGCCAAGAAAAACTTCTTTCAAACTAAGATAGAAAATGCCCAAAATAGGAGTAAGGAAATCTTTAGCATTATTAAATCCTTTACCTTTACCGCCCGAAAGCCAGCACAAAGGAAGGGCCATGCACGGAAGAATGGTATAATCAAATAGCTCAATTCTTCCACAAAAAGATCTCTGTGATCCAACAAGCCTTCACTGACATCTCAGAGGAAGAACTGACCTTATACCTTAGTTCTTCTAGCAAATTTCACCTCTTGGATGCTCCATCTTTACCAGCTTTCCCTGAGTTTCAGCTTGAAGAGTCACTGACCCTTCTCCAAAGCATTAAGTCTGGCTCTCCTACTGACCCATATCCAGCGAATATCCTGAACCTATTAGTTCCCACCGTAAACTCCATGGTAAACCAGCTCATTAATGTTTCCCTCTCCTCAGGCAACATGCCGAAATTATGGAAGAATGCCAAGATTCTTCCACTGATAAAAAAGGCTAACGCCAAACCGACAGACCCTGCCACCTACAGGCCAATCTCCCTTCTTCCGGCCCTCTGCAAAGTATCAGAGAAGCATGTAAACAAGGCCCTCCAAAACACGGTTTTAGGGCTAACTACAGTACAGCGTACGCTCTGCTGGAAGTGACTGAATTTCTCAAGGGTAAGCTGGACCAGAGAGGCAAGGTTGTTCTGATACTGCTCGATCTGTCAGCGCCAATCGATACGGTCCCACATGAGAGGCTCCTGGAAAGACTTGCTAACATCGGCCTGGGGGGGGGGGGGACCGCCTTAATGTGGATGTCATCCTTCTTGGCAAATAGATCTCAAGACATCTGGCTCCCCTCTTTCTCATCCCCGGTTCTGGCCATGAATGTAGGTGTCCTCAGGGCTCCATTCTCAGTACCCTTTTCATATATATCTATCCCCCTTGCATTTCTGGTAGAGGAAGAGGGCGCCAAAATAGTTTCCTATGCTGATGACACTCAGCTGATTTTTACATGTGAAAAAGGAACCGACTTTGACGGGGCAATGATTAGGTCTTGCCTCACACAGGTTTTTAACTGGCTTAAGATCAATCAGCTGAAGTGCAATCCTGACAAAACTGAAGTTGTTTTCTTTGGTTATCCAGAAACGCCTGACTGGAGCTCTTGGTGGCCAAAAGAGCTGCCACCCCCACCCGCGGAAAAGGAGAAAGTAAAAAACGTATGAATTGTCATAGACAAGACACTCTCTATGCACTTTCAAATCCAAAAGCTTGCTTAGGCATACTCCGGATGCTAAAAAAAAATCCTGCCGCTGTTACCGCTTGAGAGCAGAACGATCGTGTTACAAGCCCTGGTGACATCAAAGCTTGACTATGTCAACAGCTTCTACCTCGGTCTTCCCAAATCCCTTATACAGCACCTACAAGTGGTACAAAATGCGGCAGCCAAAGCCATCCTGAGATCTAAACACAGATCTAGTATGACCCCTATTCTTAAGTCTCTAAACTGGCCCTCCATAAAAAAACGGATCGACTTCAAAGCGATGACAATCTTCTTTAAAGCTTTCCACGGCTTAGGAGCTGGCTACCTAAATAAGCGTGTTAATCGCTACACAACATCTAGACCTCTAAGATCTTCCAATGCCAACCTGGCCATTATGCCTAAAATATGCCTCGCCCCCACTGGAGGCAGATCCCTCGGCTTTCTAGGTGCAAAATTGTGGAATAGACTCTCTGAATTTCTGAGACTAACCACAGACCTACTCTCTTTCAGGAAGAACTTAAAAACCTGCCTTTTTAATAACTGATGGGTCTTTTATGCACGTTTTCCTCCTGCTGTAACTCGCCAGGATACTGTAGTCTGAGTAGCTGCACGCTTTATTAAATACACTATTTCATTTGGTCCCTGACAGTGCAAAGGAACACTCGTCCAAATTCTAACTACCTTATTTATGAGGCCTTGCTTTACTTTTATGCCGCCGGTGCGTCACTTTTTGTGACGCACTGGCAGCATAAAAAAATGTGCCATGTTGAGCCCTATTTACAAAGTGACGCATCTAGGCCGATACATTATACCAGCGCCAGGAATATTGTATGCAGGGTGGGTGTTCCCCTTCAAAAAGCCTCAGAAATGGCGCATTTAAATCTATGAGAACTCAGTGCACCACTTCTAGGACTCCATTGCGTCAATATCTTACACCTGCCTCATGGCAGGTGTAAGACTGATGCATTCCCTTTCACGTGGGGCTTGCCCCATGTGAAAGGACACATTGCTGGAGTTGCGTCTATTTTCAGACACACCCCAGCAATGCATCACTTTTGCGCCGACAGATACGTCACAAATACTGACGTATCTGTAACTCCTTGCGACATGATGCGTCATACAGTAAATATGATGCATCCATCATGTCGCAAGAAGGGCGCACTAAGAAGTGACGCATCCCTGCTTTCACACAGCGATGCATCACTTCTCATAAATAAGGCCCTAAATGTGTTTACATCTAATTTTCAGGATTAGGTATGTGTGTTTTCAATATTGTAACAGCAGCAGCTCACCAATATTACTGCTAATAATCTCTGTGACGCCCTCCCATTTCTTATATGTTAGGGCTTGTTTTGATCTAAAAGAAACTTTTTTATGTATATTGCGTGAAACATAAACATAACATTTCTCTGCAAAATGGCTGTACTAGACTCACACATCAGGTACATAAAAAAATAACTGAAAGGAAAACAGTATTTAAAACAATCTGTTTAAGAAATATTCAAAGGTCATCAGGGCAAAACACTGGAGAACGGAGCTGACTCTGTCAGGGGGCCCCCTGAAAGGCTGGGGCCCTGGGCCAGAGCCCACTTTGCCCATGCATTAAAACGTCTCTGGGTGCAGGGGAGACGCTGGGGGACCTTGCAACCGTGTGCAGCGCCATTCTCACCACCACCTTTGGCGCTGCCCCACCCCCTGTGGTGGAGTCCTCCGTCCCTGCACCCACAACACCTACCCTTGCCCCTCCTGTCCCTGCGGTGCCTGGTCCTTCCCCCCCACATGATGCCCCCCCCTGTGGAAGCAAAGGAGGTATGAACTGTGCAGGCAAGCTAGGGGACACGCGTCCCTATGTGTCCCCCACCAGGAATTGGACTATGGACTGCCCTATGGGCCTTGTACATATTGAACTTTTATTAACAATTTTTTCTTTTCATGCTGAATAAAGCAATGTTTTATTTTTCCTTTGTACACTACTGCTTTTCTGGTATTGCTGTTGGTGGTGCTGCTCCATGATTTGGGGTGGTGATAATGTGTTAGGTGTCTGGGAAATGTTGTGGTGTGCTGCTCATGGGGTGGACCCTGGTATCTGTGTGCCATCACAAGGTATTTGCAAATAATCTTTGGTCATGTAAGCTCTTACTGCATGGTGACATTGTCCCAAGGTGTGTTCCTTTCTCTGTGGACCCTGACATCTTCCCTGCGGGGTGTTTCCATTATGTTGTGCTGAGCTGTGTCTACATTTCCTTGGTGTGTGACGGATCCGTTCAACTTTGGCCATGCATGCTGGGCAATGTCTCCACCTGCATCATTAGTGGCATCCTTGGTGGTCACTGTACTTGTGTATGGAGTTTATTGACATTATTTCATGTGGACATGTTCCCTTTTACACACTATGCATGTGTGTACTCCCAGCCTCGCACACATGTGTTACGTGTTCTGCAGGGTCTTTGGGCACCGGACTGACATTTGTGTCCATTATATCTGTGGGTACTCCACCCTTTTCTTTCCATGGGCACTGCTGGGAGGACTCTGCACCCACCCCTCCTATGTCTGGGCACTGCTGGGAGGACTCTGCACCCACCCCTCCTGTGTCTGGGCACTGCTGGGAGGACTCTGCACCCACCCCTCCTATGTCTGGGCACTGCTGGCAGGACTCTGCACCCACCCCTCCTGTGTCTGGGCACTGCTGGGAGTGATAGGCACCCACCCCTCCTATGTCTGGGCACTGCTGGGAGGACTCTGCACCCACCCCTCCTGTGTCTGGGCACTGCTGGGAGTGATAGGCACCCACCCCTCCTATGTCTGGGCACTGCTGGGAGTGATGGGGACCCACCCCTCCTATGTCTGGGCACTGCTGGGAGTGATAGGCACCCACCCCTCCTATGTCTGGGCACTGCTGGGAGGAATCTGCACCCACCCCTCCTGTGTCTGGGCACTGCTGGGAGGACTCTGCACCCACCCCTCCTGTGTCTGGGCACTGCTGGGAGGACTCTGCACCCACCCCTCCTGTGTCTGGGCACTGCTGGGAGTGATAGGCACCCACCCCTCCTATGTCTGGGCACTGCTGGGAGGACTCTGCACCCACCCCTCCTGTGTCTGGGCACTGCTGGGAGTGATAGGCACCCACCCCTCCTATATCTGGGCACTGCTAGGAGGAATTCGCACCCACCCGTCCTTTGTCTGGGCACTGCTGGGAGTGATAGGCACCCACCCCTCCTATGTCTGGGCACTGCTGGGAGGACTCTGCACCCACCCCTCCTGTGTCTGGGCACTGCTGAGAGTGATAGGCACCCACCCCTCCTATGTCTGGGCACTGCTGGGAGCGATGGGAACCCACCCCTCTTATGTCTGGGCACTGCTGGGAGGACTCTGCACCCAACCCTCCTGTGTCTGGGCACTGCTGGGAGTGATGGGAACCCACCCCTCCTATGTCTGGGCACTGCTGGGAGGACTCTCCACCCACCCCTCCTGTGTCTGGGCATGTACGCTCGGGACATACACGGGTGGGGGTACGCTCCATTCATACACGGGTGGGGGTACGCTCTGTACATACACTGGTGGGGTGTGGGTACCCTCCATTCAAACACGGGTGGGGGTACGCTCCGTACATACACTGGTGGGGTGTGGGTACGCTCCATTCATACACGGGTGGGGGTACGCTCCGTACATACACTGGTGGGGTGTGGGTACGCTCCAATCATACACGGGTGGGGGTACGCTCCGTACATACACTGGTGGGGTGTGGGTACGCTCCATTCATACACGGGTGGGGGTACGCTCCGTACATTCCCGTACCCACGATCTGGGTACCACCATTGTTGGGATGCCGTAGGGGTCCGCATCGTACCCAGGCCTTAAGAGCGTGGGTACGGGTCGTACCACGCGTACCCCTACGTCACTCCAACAATGGCGGTACGGCCCGTACCCACGTCCTAAAGGCCTGGGTACGGGCCGTACCAGCATTGTTGGGGTGATGTAGGGGTACGCGTGGTATGACCCGTACCCACGCTCTGAAGGGCTGGGTACGGTGCGTACCCCTACGGCACCCCATTGGGGGTCCGCACCGTACCCAGGCCTGAAGAGCGTGGGTACGGGCCGTACCGCCATTGTTGGAGTGACGTAGGGGTACGCGTGGTACGACCCGTACCCACGCTCTTAAGGCCTGGGTACGTTGCAGACCCCCAATGTGGTGGCGTAGGGGTACGCACCGTACCCAGGCCTTCAGAGCGTGGGTACGGGTCGTACCACGCGTACCCCTACATCACCCCAACAATGCTGGTACGGCCCGTACCCAGGCCTTTAGAACGTGGGTACGGGCCGTACCGCCATTGTTGGGGTGACGTAGGGGTGGGCGTGGTACGACCCGTACCCACGCTCTTAAGGTGTGGGTACGGTACGTACCGGTATTGTTGTGTTGCCGGTTCGCGTCAACATCCACTTCCGTTGTGGCGGACGCTTGCGTTGCTGGACACACCCCCACCCCCTCGAGGTGACCAGGTCCTGCAGGTCAGGTATGTCCAGGGCATGTCTGATTTGGGACTTGGGTGGGGGTTATGTGTCCTGCCCCTGCCCCCCCCTTTGCCCCTGGGTGTTGTTCTGACCTTCTGCGGCGTCTGCGTCGGTTCCTGTAGAACAGGTGGACTGCTATGATTGCTGGGATGACACGTAGGTTCGGGTCCATGGCTGTCCGTCGCGTACAGGTGCTCCTTGTGTGCGTCGTCCTGATTTCCCGGCAGTTTTTGGCAGCCGGAGAATATAATCCGTGCGGGGTGACGTCGGTGCGGATCGTACTTCCTGGTTCGTGAAACGCAGCCTGAATGCGTCCCAACGTCACGTCGGCGCTTTCCCGGATCACATTTGTATGTATATTTTCGTCGGTCGGTGTTTTGTACGATTCGTACGGAAATAGTGTTTCCATGCGAATCGTACTTGCATTTTTGTAATGTTTTTTGACCGGGTACAAGTCGGACGGAGAAAATGCTCCGTCCGACGGTTCGTACCCGGTTTCTCCAGGATCGGAATCGACGCCTAAATAGTGTAACCCTCAAGGCTTGTCAAAGGGTGAGTGGAGTGGTGGGGGGGGAGGATCAATGTAATCTGTGAGATTCCATGTAACAAAATACATGTCTGCAGGCGGTGTAAGAACAATCTACCCATAAAGGACTATTGGATTTAACATAAGTGTTTCATAATAAATAAATCAGGCTTTCTGCCGTTATCAGAACTTTTCATAATACTCAGATCACATCTATCGCATTAGATATAAAATTTCCCAAAGAACCCCTCAGGCCTACAGAATTAAGTATAAGCTTTGCACAAGGCAACCGTGAGGTATGCAGTAAAAACATTACAAATAGCTACAAAATTATAGCTGTCAAAACAATATAAAATACCTCCCATGGGTCCTAATAAGGATGATCATAGTGCAAATCTTTCAACCCCACAGTTTGAGTTTGAGTGGGTGACTTACACCAACACTTTGCCTATTACTTTAATCTGTAACATGCCTTGTACCAAAATAACTACCTTCAGGTTTAACATATAGTATAGTGTGATTACAATCCCCTATTAAAAGTCTATAGCCTTTAACACATGCTTTTCACAATCAGCAAATCAAGCCTACTGCTTTGTCACAAGATTTCATAATAAACCAATCAAACTTAAGAAATCTGATATAGCTCTTCCCATGTGACGAATTAGGCTTATAGCCTTTCACATTGGATGGTCACAACAAGCAACACATGCCTACTGAATTGCGCATAAGCTGGAAACCATCAGACACACAGTTATAAATGACAACTATGCATAGAAATATAGTTTACAAAACAATAAACAACCCTTTTCAAAGGGCCTAACATGATTACAGTGAAAATCATCTACCCCCAGGGTTTGTCAAAGGAGGCGACAAACAAAACCCTTGCCTGCCACAGTAATCTGTAAAAATGCATGAGTATTTGAGCGCGGTATAAATCCATTATGACATAACAATAACTGTTTATAGCCGGCAACAAAGTGTCATAACAACCAGCTGTTAAAGCACTATTGACTTTAACAAATGCTTTTCATAATAAATAAGCATGGCCTACTGCCTTTGACATAACGTTTTATAATAAACAGATCAGACCTATAGCATCAGACGTACCCTTTCCCAGTAAATCAATCAGAGTGCAGGCCTTCGATCCTCAAGGTGTATCACACAAAGTAAACAACACTAGCACCATTGTCTGTTACAGTAATCTGTGAGATTCCATGCAGTAAAATCCTCTGTGCGCTCCAATCATACACGGGTGGGGGTACGCTCCGTACATACACTGGTGGGGTGTGGGTACGCTCCATTCATACACGGGTGGGGGTACGCTCCGTACATTCCCGTACCCACGATCTGCAGGCCTGGGTACGGCCCGTACCCATGCCTTTGGAACGTGGGTACGGTGCGTACCACCATTGTTGGGGTGCCGTAGGGGTCCGCATCGTACCCAGGCCTTAAGAGCGTGGGTACGGGTCGTACCACGCGTACCCCTACGTCACTCCAACAATGGCGGTACGGCCCGTACCCACGTTCTAAAGGCCTGGGTTCGGGCCGTACCAGCATTGTTGGGGTGATGTAGGGGTACGCGTAGTATGACCCGTACCCATGCTCTGAAGGGCTGGGTACGGTGCGTACCCCTACGGCACCCCATTGGGGGTCCGCACCGTACCCAGGCCTGAAGAGCGTGGGTACGGGCCGTACCGCCATTGTTGGAGTGACGTAGGGGTACGCGTGGTACGACCCATACCCATGCTCTTAAGGCCTGGGTACGGTGCAGACCCCCAATGTGGTGCCGTAGGGGTACGCACCGTACCCAGGCCTTCAGAGCGTGGGTACGGGTCGTACCACGCGTACTCCTACATCACCCCAACAATGCTGGTACGGCCCGTACCCAGGCCTTTAGAACGTGGGTACGGGCCGTACCGCCATTGTTGGGGTGACGTAGGGGTGGGCGTGGTACGACCCGTACCCACGCTCTTGAGGCGTGGGTACGGTACGTACCGGTATTGTTGTGTTGCCGGTTTCGCGTCAACATCCACTTCCGTTGTGGCGGACGCTTGCGTTGCTGGACACGCCCCCACCCCCTCGAGGTGACCAGGTCCTGCAGGTCAGGTATGTCCAGGGCATGTCTGATTTGGGACTTGGGTGGGGGTTTTGTGTCCTGCCCCTGCCCCCCCCCCTTTGCACCTGGGTGTTGTTCTGACCTTCTGCGGCGTCTGCGTCGGTTCCTGTAGAGCAGGTGGACTGCTATGAGTGCTGGGATGACACGTAGGTTCGGGTCCATGACTGTCCGTCGCGTACAGGTGCTCCTTGTGTGCGTCGTCCTGATTTCCCGGCAGTTTTTGGCAGCCGGAGAATATAATCCGTGCGGGGTGACGTCGGTGCGGATCGTACTTCCTGGTTCGTGAAACGCAGCCTGAATGCGTCCCGATGTCACGTCGGCGCTTTCCCGGATCACATTTGTATGTATATTTTCGTCGGTCGGTGTTTTGTACGATTCGTACGGAAATAGTGTTTCCATGCGAATCGTACTTGCATTTTTGTAATGTTTTTTGACCGGGTACGAGTCGGACGGAGAAAATGCTCCGTCCGACGGTTCGTACCCGGTTTCTCCAGGATCGGAATCGACGCCTAAATAGTGTAACCCTCAAGGCTTGTCAAAGGGTGAGTGGAGGGGTGGGGGGGGAGGATCAATGTAATCTGTGAGATTCCATGTAACAAAATACATGTCTGCAGGCGGTGTAAGAACAATCTACCCATAAAGGACTATTGGATTTAACATAAGTGTTTCATAATAAATAAATCAGGCTTTCTGCCGTTATCAGAACTTTTCATAATACTCAGATCACATCTATCGCATTAGATATAAAATTTCCCAAAGAACCCCTCAGGCCTACAGAATTAAGTATAAGCTTCCCACAAGGCAACCGTGAGGTATGCAGTAAAAACATTACAAATAGCTACAAAATGATAGCTGTCAAAACAATATAAAATACCTCCCATGGGTCCTAATAAGGATGATCATAGTGCAAATCTTTCAACCCCACAGTTTGAGTTTGAGTGGGTGACTTACACCAACACTTTGCCTATTACTTTAATCTGTAACATGCCTTGTACCAAAATAACTACCTTCAGGTTTAACATATAGTATAGTGTGATTACAATCCCCTATTAAAAGTCTATAGCCTTTAACACATGCTTTTCACAATCAGCAAATCAAGCCTACTGCTTTGTCACAAGATTTCATAATAAACCAATCAAACTTAAGAAATCTGATATAGCTCTTCCCATGTGACGAATTAGGCCTATAGCCTTTCACATTGGATGGTCACAACAAGCAACACATGCCTACTGAATTGCGCATAAGCTGGAAACCATCAGACACACAGTTATAAATGACAACTATGTATAGAAATATAGTTTACAAAACAATAAACAACCCTTTTCAAAGGGCCTAACATGATTACAGTGAAAATCATCTACCCCCAGGGTTTGTCAAAGGAGGCGACAAACAAAACCCTTGCCTACCACAGTAATCTGTAAAAATGCATGAGTATTTGAGCGCTGTATAAATCCATTATAACATAACAATAACTGTTTATAGCCGGCAACAAAGTGTCATAACAACCAGCTGTTAAAGCACTATTGACTTTAACAAATGCTTTTCATAATAAATAAGCATGGCCTACTGCCTTTGACATAACGTTTTATAATAAACAGATCAGACCTATAGCATCAGACGTACCCTTTCCCAGTAAATCAATCAGAGTGCAGGCCTTCGATCCTCAAGGTGTATCACACAAAGTAAACAACACTAGCACCATTGTCTGTTACAGTAATCTGTGAGATTCCATGCAGTAAAATCCTCTGTGCGCTCCAATCATACACGGGTGGGGGTACGCTCCGTACATACACTGGTGGGGTGTGGGTACGCTCCATTCATACACGGGTGGGGGTACGCTCCGTACATTCCCGTACCCACGATCTGCAGGCCTGGGTACGGCCCGTACCCATGCCTTTGGAACGTGGGTACGGTGCGTACCACCATTGTTGGGGTGCCGTAGGGGTCCGCATCGTACCCAGGCCTTAAGAGCGTGGGTACGGGTCGTACCACGCGTACCCCTACGTCACTCCAACAATGGCGGTACGGCCCGTACCCACGTTCTAAAGGCCTGGGTACGGGCCGTACCAGCATTGTTGGGGTGATGTAGGGGTACGCGTAGTATGACCCGTACCCATGCTCTGAAGGGCTGGGTACGGTGCGTACCCCTACGGCACCCCATTGGGGGTCCGCACCGTACCCAGGCCTGAAGAGCGTGGGTACGGGCCGTACCGCCATTGTTGGAGTGACGTAGGGGTACGCGTGGTACGACCCATACCCATGCTCTTAAGGCCTGGGTACGGTGCAGACCCCCAATGTGGTGCCGTAGGGGTACGCACCGTACCCAGGCCTTCAGAGCGTGGGTACGGGTCGTACCACGCGTACCCCTACATCACCCCAACAATGCTGGTACGGCCCGTACCCAGGCCTTTAGAACGTGGGTACGGGCCGTACCGCCATTGTTGGGGTGACGTAGGGGTGGGCGTGGTACGACCCGTACCCACGCTCTTGAGGCGTGGGTACGGTACGTACCGGTATTGTTGTGTTGCCGGTTTCGCGTCAACATCCACTTCCGTTGTGGCGGACGCTTGCGTTGCTGGACACGCCCCCACCCCCTCGAGGTGACCAGGTCCTGCAGGTCAGGTATGTCCAGGGCATGTCTGATTTGGGACTTGGGTGGGGGTTTTGTGTCCTGCCCCTGCCCCCCCCCTTTGCACCTGGGTGTTGTTCTGACCTTCTGCGGCGTCTGCGTCGGTTCCTGTAGAGCAGGTGGACTGCTATGAGTGCTGGGATGACACGTAGGTTCGGGTCCATGACTGTCCGTCGCGTACAGGTGCTCCTTGTGTGCGTCGTCCTGATTTCCCGGCAGTTTTTGGCAGCCGGAGAATATAATCCGTGCGGGGTGACGTCGGTGCGGATCGTACTTCCTGGTTCGTGAAACGCAGCCTGAATGCGTCCCGATGTCACGTCGGCGCTTTCCCGGATCACATTTGTATGTATATTTTCGTCGGTCGGTGTTTTGTACGATTCGTACGGAAATAGTGTTTCCATGCGAATCGTACTTGCATTTTTGTAATGTTTTTTGACCGGGTACGAGTCGGACGGAGAAAATGCTCCGTCCGACGGTTCGTACCCGGTTTCTCCAGGATCGGAATCGACGCCTAAATAGTGTAACCCTCAAGGCTTGTCAAAGGGTGAGTGGAGGGGTGGGGGGGGAGGATCAATGTAATCTGTGAGATTCCATGTAACAAAATACATGTCTGCAGGCGGTGTAAGAACAATCTACCCATAAAGGACTATTGGATTTAACATAAGTGTTTCATAATAAATAAATCAGGCTTTCTGCCGTTATCAGAACTTTTCATAATACTCAGATCACATCTATCGCATTAGATATAAAATTTCCCAAAGAACCCCTCAGGCCTACAGAATTAAGTATAAGCTTCCCACAAGGCAACCGTGAGGTATGCAGTAAAAACATTACAAATAGCTACAAAATGATAGCTGTCAAAACAATATAAAATACCTCCCATGGGTCCTAATAAGGATGATCATAGTGCAAATCTTTCAACCCCACAGTTTGAGTTTGAGTGGGTGACTTACACCAACACTTTGCCTATTACTTTAATCTGTAACATGCCTTGTACCAAAATAACTACCTTCAGGTTTAACATATAGTATAGTGTGATTACAATCCCCTATTAAAAGTCTATAGCCTTTAACACATGCTTTTCACAATCAGCAAATCAAGCCTACTGCTTTGTCACAAGATTTCATAATAAACCAATCAAACTTAAGAAATCTGATATAGCTCTTCCCATGTGACGAATTAGGCCTATAGCCTTTCACATTGGATGGTCACAACAAGCAACACATGCCTACTGAATTGCGCATAAGCTGGAAACCATCAGACACACAGTTATAAATGACAACTATGTATAGAAATATAGTTTACAAAACAATAAACAACCCTTTTCAAAGGGCCTAACATGATTACAGTGAAAATCATCTACCCCCAGGGTTTGTCAAAGGAGGCGACAAACAAAACCCTTGCCTACCACAGTAATCTGTAAAAATGCATGAGTATTTGAGCGCGGTATAAATCCATTATAACATAACAATAACTGTTTATAGCCGGCAACAAAGTGTCATAACAACCAGCTGTTAAAGCACTATTGACTTTAACAAATGCTTTTCATAATAAATAAGCATGGCCTACTGCCTTTGACATAACGTTTTATAATAAACAGATCAGACCTATAGCATCAGACGTACCCTTTCCCAGTAAATCAATCAGAGTGCAGGCCTTCGATCCTCAAGGTGTATCACACAAAGTAAACAACACTAGCACCATTGTCTGATGAAGTAATCTGTGAGATTCCATGCAGTAAAATCCTCTGTGCGGACTTTAATTCAGAGTAATAACAATTCACCCTTAAATGCTTATTATCTGTAATATATGCTTTTCACAACAAATATATCAGGCCTATTCACTTTATAGTACGTTTCATACACACAGATCAGGCCTACGGGTATTGACATTGGCTAGCCACCATAACCAACACAGTCCTGTTGTACTGAGCAAGTTTTCCCACTAGGCAAAAAGCGCATTGCAAGCACTTTTTTGTGTAAGTACACAACTTCTGCCCAATCAAAAGCTGTACTGAATGCAATCAACATTTGCTAGGAGGCAATGCCCTTCTCTTAAAAGTACTTCTCGAAAGATATTTTTTTTGCTCGCATAAGGTATGGCAACAGATGTGCTGTCAAGCCAGACCTAAAAACCGTGTTGATGCAGCTATGGGTCTAGGAAACTTGGCAAGGCTGCCATGGTTGGTAGGATGTGGGTTATTGTGAGATCACTGTGTGTGTTGTGTCTGAAAATGCCTGGGAAGCTTGACACTCCGGGTACCTGCGTCCTCAGCACGTGCCAGCAAGAGATGAGGGGGCAGGTAGGGGAGCGCGAGCTGCGCCAGCTGTAGCCAGATGGCTCTGTTGAAGCAAGGCCTATGCCTGCTTGATTTGAGGCCTGAAGAAGGTACTCGTAACTCTGTAGTAATTGTGTTTGTAAATACTAATTCGCACTATAAATTCGTACATTTGAATCTAGGGAAAGCTTGCCTATGTGTTTTATTAACAAGTAATCCGTGTGTCACTAAAGATGGCTGCTAAACACGGGACTCTGCATTGCGCTTGCGTCTACTGCATCTACGTAGTATGACGTGCTGTCGCTTGGAGGGAAATCTTTGCAGCTGCGCAGTTGCTCTTAAAATGGCCACTTGAAACCCAGATGATAATTTGCATGCTTTGCTGAAACTAAACAATGCAAGTTTACTAAAATGCTAATGCGAAAGATTAATATAAGTAAATGGGGGTAGAGTAGAGATAGTTGGTATACAGTGAAATCATTAATTTTTGATTTTAATGTTCTTTTTTCTGACGTCTCGATTAGTTTGTATTTGGGCCTCCGAGAGGGACTGAAGCTCGTGTACCATGTGATTAGTTCACATGCGCAGTGACGACAAGCCAGGAACCGCGATGCAAAGCCTTGAATGTCATGCAAAAGAAAACAGCAACATGTCCTGGGAACAAGCATGACGTCCTGTGAACAGGAACCAAATTGCATACAATGTATTGATTAGGATGTGAATACGGGTGGGAAATAAAGCTTGGGAAAGTAAATTAAGGGGTGGGAACCTTGAACAATAAGCTTTAGAAAATATTAAAACTTAGCATGGTGTGATGATCATCTCCCCTTGTCCAATCAGAATTAAACATTTCATGAACTTGAAGCATTAAGGGATGGTGTTTTCCATTAGAAGAGTATAATTTAGGTAGTTTAGTTAGTTAGATAGAGCTCATGATGCAGAGATGCTGAGAGACCAAGATGCTGTCCAAGAATTGAGCAGATCCTAAGCAGAACCGAACTTCAGAATTTAGAACCAAAACTAAATTAGAAGAACATCGCAGAAGAATCGAGGAGGGAATTAGGTAAAGAGCTAGAAGAAGATCGCGGAAGAATCGAGGAGGAAGAGAGTATCAGAGAGGGGTGCGACGCAGGCGTCGTATCTAGAAGAGGTCACCTATCCTGTCCTGAATCCTGTCCTGAATCCTTTGGTCTCCTGACATGTCCCAGGGGACCCTGTCCATCTCCTAGGCCAAGGGGTTGGTTTCCACACCATTCTAGGTAACTATAATTCTGTGTAGTATGTCATTGTACTGCTCTCTCTGTTTTCTCCCTTTCCAGGTACTGTCATTATTATAACTTAGTCTGAAATTTCTGACTTCATTTGATTTCCCTTCCTTGAAGAAAACGGTGTTCGAGCTACACTTTGTATTCATTGGTTCACCTGAAATTTACTATATAAACATTTAAAACTCTCTTGAGTCAGTGGTCATTTAAAGTATTTACTTGATGATATTACACCTATATTGCTACTAACAACTAGGTCCATTGATCAGAGGAAATTTACTACGGACAAAAGGGTTGGTAAGAATTGGTGAGGTAAATTCATCTCGCAGGTATAATCACACTAAATTGATCCGAGCGGAGCTTACTAGCTTATGTATGAATGTTAATGGGCCCAGGTGAGTATGTGAATTGTGTATATCTCTAGCTGGTAACCCTCCGCTCCATCAGTCCCTATCGGCTGAAGCCCACAGAGGAATCTGGCTTTTGCAAGCAGGAATCGGGAGGCAGGAAACAAGCCTTGAAATCGGTAGTCTCCTGTCTGAATCGGGAGGGTTAGCATGTATGGACTGTCTGAAAAACAGGACTGTCAGGAGCGAGAGTAGTCGGAGTCAGAAGGTCCTTCTCTGGCAATAGCCGCAAAGCTTGAGTTAAGGAAGGTCAGGTCAGTGTTATGGATGGCCCAGTGAGTGATGAATAGAGTCTAGAAAGAGACATGTGTTGACACAGGCAGCTGGTGTGGAGCTTAAAGGGCCAGAATGATGTCATGTGTGTGAAAGTGAAAGTAAAAGTTATCCGGGGACCATATTGTGTATTTGTGAAGCTTCGGAGTAAGAAGCGGCCATAAGTTGCCGCTGTTTGGTGTAACCATCTCTCATGCAGCTAACAGTGGTGGTATATTACATAGGTGGGTACCACTGCCTAAGTCCAAGGGCATAGTGAAGACAGGCAAGAAGTTTACTACAAGTAGCCTCATGCCCCCTGCAGTCTGAAGTTTCGGTGTCTAGTAGGATGGTTGCTGTGGAACAAGAGTTTTATAACAGCAAGCTAGCTTAAACTGGACATGCACCTAGTAGGGCAGCCAGTGAAGGGAGGTAAGCATGGGTATTAAATATGCAAATTTACCAGCATCCTTAACGAGCTTAGTTGCTAAATGCTGAGCGATTATGAGCAGCAGAGAACGTTTAAGAGGCTGATCACCATCGACAGCACTGGGGACCTCACTGCAGTCTTGGCTGCAGGAAGACAAAGTGGAACACAGTGAAAGAGAGATAACTGGAAATTTCTAAGAAAGTTTGAGCTTTCTTATGATGTGGGCAACCATAGATTAGATTCCAGATGGAAAGATCCAGCAGGACTTTAACAGTGTGGAGGAGTGAGGAGCTCTTGAGAGGCATACATTTGTTGAAGGCCTTGTCGAGACAGAAGCAGAAAAGCTCTATTGTCGTCATGAGATCCATTGTCAAGAAAACCACAAACTATAATTGGAGAAGGTTGAGGTTTTCTTCTCCGGTCGGCTGAGGATCTTAGTGATGTGAGGAGTGCGGAGTGGGAGGCGGGGAGGGCAGTTTGAGGTCAAGTGGATGACATGGTGGTTGCTTCAGTAGTTGGGTGATGTTTTGTCCTGGTGATAGGGGCCAGTGATACGCTAGTAAGAGTTCAGGGCGTTGACCGCAATGCTATCTGAGAATACCTCTCTGAATACAAAAGCCTTTGATATTGTCAGGACTCTAGTAAGGACTGGTGGCAGGATAGACACAGTAACAGAATATTGTGTATGGAGCTGCCCAAGCTCACAAAGGGAGAAGAGACAAAGAAAAGGGTTCGAAAGGGGTATCGCTGCACAAGGGAATAAGGAAGTCAAAGCTCAGAAAGAACAGGGACGCAGGAAGCAATTTGGCATTCAGACTAAATACCATCACGTACGGACGTGCAAGACATTTATGTAATAACATTAACAATAAATAGAATTTAGGGTAAAGCAGTCTGGGGCTTCACGCTGTAAATCTGAAGCTCAGATGCGGCCTGAGCAGGTAAGAGCGGTGGTGCCGGGTGGGGTGGGGGGGGATTTCGACAGACTCTGACGAGGAAAATTAATTATTTATTTAATTTTCACTCTTCATCGTCCGTCGAAAACTCCCCCACCCAGCCCAGCTGCTCTTACATGCACGGGCTGCAGCTGCAGAAGCACAGTAAGTTCCTCGCCCACAATTGCAGTTACAGATACTGCCTGGAAATCCCCACATCTGGGATATACAGGCAACAGCAGGGTTTTAGAGCTGGTTCCTATGGCGGTGCTATAAACAGTGGACAAGAAACACCAACTAGGTTGTCACCTGTGCCCACGAATCTTGGTGATCAAACAGGAATATGCAAGGAAGGCATTAACAGAAAGGGTGCAGATCTAAATACACAGAGAAAATAGGCAAGGAGGAGTGCTTAGCAAGAAAGAAGGGAAAACAAAGGACACACTTGGCAGAAAGCAAGTAACAAACCACACCAGGGAACTGGAACTAACAGTAACAGACAGATAACAAACAAGAAACTGTAACTAATGTAATAGGGAAGATGGCGGCACTAGGAAAATGGCATGCACAGAAGGAGTTAAAGGTCAAGGACAAAGGATGCACTAAATGGTGCAGGCTCAGAAATCAAGGTAGCACTGCAGTTCGTGCTACTTTAAGGAACAATGAACCAGCTACAGCTCGGAAATCAGGAATCTTTAGAAAACAAGGATAGCAAAAGTTCAGGAACTCAGAAAACAAGGGGTCAGCCAAACAGGAACACTGCTAAAATGACTAACACTGGACTATAGGAAAGTGGGGCTTGAGAGAGCTCACTCTGATCACATGCATCAGGTGTGTGCAGGCTATCCTGCCCGCCACAGGTGTGCTGAATTCCTCCACTCACCCTTGGACAGCAGGGGTGGAGACGAAGCAGTGAGCAGTAAATTCTAGGTATGGGAGTTTTTAGAAAAAAGCAGAATGGCTTCCACAAAAACAGCAAGGACCGGGAATGAACTGGAATGTCCTAATACAGCCCAGAAGTTCCAGAAGCTTATTTGTACTCTGGAAAGTTCCACATGTAAACCTCTGGCGGAGGGCACCAGAGCGCTGGGAGTGAATCATGACAGCTATCAATTCAATTCATAAAGCTTTATTCGGTACATTGCATCAATGACCATAAAAGCACATACAGTTTATAAACACAAAACATCATACAGAATACAGAGGTACAGATCAGTCATATGCATAATTAAAACGTCAAGCTTTTCCTTGTTTGGATACATTAAAAAAGGTAGGTAGCAGTAAAAAAGCAGATATCTACTTCACGCATATTAAAAAGCAATTTCATGGAATCGTGCACAGTACGTACACCATATTTCACAAAAATAGGTTTTAAAAGGTAAATTCGCAAGTAATGGTACAATTTACATATTAAAAGTAGATGCAAAGTGCTTTGTGCAGAAATGCCATCACAGGGACAGGGTCCGACCGGGTGTGAATTAAGAGAGGGGAAGGCTACCAAGTTATGTACGATACCAAGTCTTAGTCTTGTCAACACAAACCGGTGGGAAGCTCTGGTAACATTGCTGAGATATGATTGAAACCCGTCTCCCTCCACATGTTTATTATAAAAAGTGCTGGTAACTAAAAGATCAGCCCTCACCTTCCGTCTCTCCCCCCAGTATGTCATAAAGATATTCTTCATCTCAGCTTTAGACAGAGCTGAGGCAGCATGACAATCCTTAATAACGTCCAATCCATAGATATCTCTAAAACTAGAGACAACATATTTTAGCCAAGGAATGTTGAGATACTTATCAAGTGAAAGACAATCGTTATTACTGCCCTATTTAAGGGGGTCTCGTCCTTCAACCAAACAGATCGCCACAACATCAATGGCTTTAAGGAAATCAAATCAGATAAATGATAGATCCCTAACTCTCTATGGATTAATTCATTAGGGGCGGATTTGGGCAGGCATAACAACCTTTTGAGGAAAAAATTTTCCTCTAGTTGTAAAATACTGGTCGGGGAATATCCCCAAACCCCAGCACCATAGAGGACGGTAGACATGCTACGAGCTTTATAAATTTGTAACATATCCCAGATGCGCCTTTCCCCTAGTTTTGCCGCGAACTTGAAAACACCATGGGCACTTTTCACCATCTTTGTCCGTACATTGGTGATTTCATGGGTCCATCTGCAATCCTTAGCATAAGTAATTCCCAGATAGCAGAATTTATCTACTTGTTGGACCTTGACCCCTTCTAAAAAATAAGATTGGGATCTTCTAGCCCCTGCCCCACAAGTCGTAATAAAAGTTTTAGTTTTGTTGATGATAGACAGCTATCTCCAGTCCTAGCATTTTAATTCTAACTTTTGCAACAGGAATCTAACCACATCAATTAAGTATCTTGATTGCCTAGAGAGAACGCTCCGAATCATAAGGAACTTATACTCCACAAAATCCAAGATGGCCACAACCATGGCATGGCTTGTGATATTTATAGTCTCTCTATGCATGTTCCTTGTGTAGTGTTTGAGTTGTAGACACAAAGCCTCACACCAAGTGACTCCCACACTTTGCACGCACTGTCGAACTCTCTTGCCACAGAAATGTGTACTCATGAAGGGGCATATCAGCAAGGCGGCACTATGGAATTATCGCCGCTTTTGCATTCGTTTTCGGGCGAAAAGCGGCGATCATTTCATCGCCTTATAAGCAAAGACACACTATCACGTGTTTTGATGATTTAGCGCCCCTTACAACAACGCCCAGCTTTGCATCTCTAATGAGATGCAAAGTGGGCGTTCTGTGCCAGAATAACTGGAGAAATGTCGCTAACCGACATCTCTCCAATTATCAAACTGCACGCAAACAAGCAGAGCGATAAGAAAAGTAGCGCTAACCACAGTTATCGCTACTTTCCTTAGGCCTGCTTGTAATCTGACTTAGCCATGTAATCCAATGGGAGGTGGATTACATGGCTAAGACCACCCTGCCCTATCAGCAAGGTATCGCTAGTCGCAGTGCGATTATCGCTAGATTTCCAGCGATAATCACACTGTTTTCCAGCTAACCTGCGATAATTATCCTCGCTCTAACAGCGCTGAGCGATAATTATCGCAGGCCCTTGCTGATATGCCCCGAAGTTCGTTGGCGCGTTTTCCCTCATCGGTCCTGTTATTATAAGTGAGCCATTTCTGCAAATCATTACAGTGCTCAAGGCTCAGGTCGCCATCTTCCTGAGGCTTCAGATTATGCTTCTCTTTCATTTACTGCAAACAAACAGCAGCCAATGAGAATCATGATAACATATAACATAACATTCCCAGAATGCTTATTGTAAGAAAACAATAACCATAGAGACTAGCTCTATATAACAGTCCTCAAACCGGAACACCTCCTCTTTCTTTGCAGCTCCTCACAGAGTTAAGTGCTCGATTTATTATCTTGCCTTCTCTCTTGCTTGGTATTTTTTCATGGTATTATTGCAGCCTTTATTGTGTAGTTAATGGTGTAAATGCCGATTACCTGGTGCTTTGCATCACGCGCGCTGGTACTTTGGTTCTTGCTCGCGCTCGTCTGCCTCTTGGCAGCGCACTGCTCACGCGCTTCTACAGCCGATCGAATGGTGACGGTTCCGCTTTCAACACTCCTCACCATCCGATCGTGTTTCCTCTGTGCCCCATTTCGCCGCGTTACCGGCGGCGGGCGGTTGCTCTCCCTAATTCGAGCCCGCAGTGTACATTTAGAGCCTCGCGTCGCGTAGCCCAATTGGGCTCCTTTTGGGCTTCTTTTGGGCTACGCGACGCCTACTTTCGTTTTCCTCCTCGCTCCGCGCGTTTTTTGCCTCGCGTCGGAGCTACAGGTTGTCCTGAAAGAGTGCCCATCAGTTTACGCCTTCCCAGGCTGCAAAATAGTGGCAGGCCCCCAGCTGTGTGCAGGCTGGTAAGATTATTGAGGCTCTCTGTGCCCTTTGAGTGTATTGTCTATGGCTTTGCTGCGGAGCATATATAGATAATTTTTTCAAGTGTTTTTGCACTAGGGTGGCTCCCCCTTGACTGATCCCGTTGGGATTCATATATATATATATTTATATATTTTTGGGTCTTGACATGCCGCCTTCCCCTTGGTGGACATGGAAGACTGGGCCTACTTTGAGGAGGACGAGTATGGGTACTATGAGGAGGAGCATGCCCCCCCTCGAGGACAACCTTGTGCAGGCTTTAGACGCCTCTGTTCAAGACTCCGTCACTAAGGCGGTGGAGGTGGCGGTCCCTAAGACCATAAATAAAGCATTGGCTGCGGCATTAAAGCCTATTACAGCGCAGCTGGAAACTTTTGCCAAACATCATGGCCTGTTGCAGCAAGATACCGTACAGGCGTCTACTTCTTCATGGGGTAAATCTTAATCTAAATCTAAATCTTCCAATTGGCCGCATGCCCAAACGATCACCACTCTTCCTCCCCCTTCGGCCAGGGATCACCCATATTCAGGGGCCCCTAATCCTTTGCCTGCGGCGTCCAGGGTGGTCACTGATACGGATACCGACACGGACTCCACCAGTCACACTATGTCTCCCAAAAAGAAAAAACCTAAGAAGTCGGGGGTGCGCTCTCAATCGCCCCCAGTCTATCAGCCTTCTACCCCTATTGACTTCAATTCACAAGATATAGTGCATCCTAGGTCTTCGGATTGGGTGCCTCCGCCAGAGGTGGCGGACTACATCCATCAGAATTTGCGTCATAGTTTCGACAGCGATGTCAGGAACCACCTAAGATCTGAATGCTCACGTCCAGATGTTCCGGACAAGGTCGCAGAGACCCCGGACATACACCCTAACATGTTAGCGTTCTTGAAAAAGTTCCAGAAGGATCCTAGGAAGGGCATCAACCACACTTGACGCGGATGCCATGATAAGTTATTAGACACTATTGGCCCGTTGTCTAAGATCTTGGAGATGGCTCTGAAAGCCAAAGAGTCTGGAGCATTGATTGAGCCTGACATACTGGCAGGTTGGACCCAACGCGCTATCTGCTTCCTAGGCAATGCAAATTGCGCCATTTCAGCCGAGCGCAGGAAATCCCTCCTTATGCGCATGGATACTAACCTGACTGAATTGGCTGGGGCTGAACCCGGCCCCCTGGCGGACGGCTTGCTCTTCGGTGACCGCTTTGTGAAAGACGTCTCCAAATACGTAGGGACTTTCAAGAGTTTAGACAAGGCCCAATAAAATATCAAAAGTGTGTTCACTACTGGCCTTTTTGAAAGGGCCGGGCGAGGCAGGGGCCGCTCGCCAGGCCGCCAGTACCATCAGGGTGCCGCGAGAGGTGGTTATGGCCGAGGCCACGGAGACTTTCAGGATTCAACCAGAGGTGGCACCTTCTACCACACGAGAGGATCCAATCGTCGCGGTTTCCACCGCGGTGGCAACAGAGGAAACTCCCGTCCTCAAATTTCAGCAGGTAAGCCCAGTGCCTTTGTCTGTTTATCCTCTGGGGGGTCGGATTCGCCATTTTCTTCACAATTGGCAGGCCCTTACTCAGGACGCTTGGGTTCTTCAAACAGTGCAAGGTTTTCGCATAGACTTTTATCAAACTCCTTTTCAGGAGTCGATTCCCAACCCCCTATTTTTTTCCCAACAAGACGTGCATTTTATAGATCAAGAATTAGACGAGCTGCTGCAGAAGCACGCGGTGACCTATTGCGAGGACGACGGTCCCGTAGGCTTCTGCAGCACCGTGTTCCTCGTACAGAAGAGGGGTGGGGGGGTTCCGGCTGGTTCTTAACCTGAAGGGGATCAATTCCTTTGTCCTTTACCGTCACTGCAAGATGGAGGGTATCCATCTTCTGGCGGATCTCTTGAGACGGGCGGACTGGCTAGTCCGCCTCGATCTCAAAGACGCATACCTTACGGTGCCCATTTTAACTCCCCATCGCAGATTTCTACAATTTCAGTGGCGCGACAGGCGCCTGGAATATTTGGTCCTACCTTTTGGTCTTTCCTCGGCTCCGTGGTGTTTCACCAAACTCCTGAAGCCGGTGGTAGCGCATCTCAGGGAGCAGGGTATACGTCTTATAATCTATCTTGACGATACTCTGATTATGGCTCCTTCAGCGCACATAGCATCTCTTCACCTGCAGCTGGCGATGTCACTATTAGAGAGTCTGGGCTTTGTAGTGAACAGGGAGAAGTCGGTTCTCACTCCGATGCAATCCCTGGAATTCCTGGGATTTGTGGTCAATACGCAGTCAGCACAATTGCTTCTGCCCAAACAAAAAATCAGGGACCTGAAGAAGGAATTGAGAAAGACTCTTGACAGACAGGTAATGTTTCTGAGGGAGATCGCTTGCCTGGTGGGCCTATTAGCATCCTCCATACAAGCGATTTTCCCGGGCCCGCTACACTATCGCGCTTTACAGCGCTTAAAGATCAGACATCTCCAGAAGGGCCTCTCTTATTCAGACCTTGTCCCACTCATGGAGGAAGCCCGAGTGGAAATCCAATGGTGGTTGACCCATGTGGAGGCATGGAACGGTCGGGCGATCTTCGGATCTCACCCTGAGGTGATCATAGAATCGGATGCCAGCAGGTCGGGCTGGGGAGCCTGCTGCGGGGAGGCCACTACGGGGGGGCAGAGGGTCTCACCCGGAGTTGGAACTTCATATCAATTGTCTCGAGCTCCAGGCGGGCTCGTTTGCGATTCGCACCCTCTCCCCCAGGAAGGTTTCATGCTGTATTCTGTTGAGAATGGACAACATTTCAGCTGTACGCTATATCAACAAGCTGGGGGGTACCAGATCCCCGATGTTGGCGGAGATAGCCAAAGACTTTTGGCATTATTGCCTAGCGCATCAGAGATCGGTGATTGTGGAATACCTTCCGGGGCGAGACAATGCGGTGGCGGATTGGCAATCACGCCACTTGAAGGATTACAGCGATTGGAAACTCCATCCATCTCTGTTCCATCCGATCCGATCGCTGTGGGGCCCCTTCCACATGGATCTTTTTGCCTCCAGACTGAATTGTCAGTTGGAAGCGTTCTTCAGCTGGAGACCGGATCCCTTGGCGAGAGCAACGGATGCATTCACTCAGGATTGGTCCCTGAACCTTCAGTACGCATTTCCCCCCTTTGTTCTGATTCCCAGGGTGGCGAATCAAGTTTCTTGGCAGGGAGCGGCGATTGTGCTGATTACTCCGATTTGGAAATCGCAGCTGTGGTTCCCAGTTCTCCTAGAGATGGCGTGCGACTGCCCGCTTCGCCTCCCTTGCTTCCCTCAGATACTCCAGGACCCTCAGGGAGAGCTCCACCCGCTAGTTCTAGCAGGACAACTGTCCCTGATGGCCTGGAGGCTTTCCGGCAACAGTAGTCGTTGCCAGGAATTTCGGAGCAAGCTTCCATCTTTATTCAACAAGCTTGGGCCCCTTCTACCAGAAAGAGATACGGATCGGCCTGGAAGGCCTGGTTGGGTTGGTGCTTGGAGAAACACCTGGATCCCGTGGAAGCAGATCTCTCTCACATATTGAATTTTCTATCTCAAAAGGCCGCCGAAGGTTTATCTTACAGATCAGTGAATAATTTTCGTTCCGCCATTTCAGCAGGACATTGGCAGCTGGATGGCCGGCCGGTAGGCATGCACCCGGTGGTGTGTAAGCTTCTGAAAGGAATTCGAGTCTCCATTCCACCTAAGGCTAAGTATACTTCTTTGTGGGATGTTTCACAAGTTTTGAATCTGTTTGATGCATGGCCTAGTAATGAATTATTATCTCGTAAACAGTTGTCAGCTAAGCTTGCCATGCTGTTATGTTTATCTTCATGCCGCAGGGTGTCAGATGTTAAAGTGCTTGATTTGGAGGGTAGGATTTTTTCTCCTGAAGGAGTGTCCTTTGTTATCACTGCTCGTACTAAAACTCTTTCCAGGTCTATAGATTACAATGCGTTTCCTTTGAATGAAAAACTATGTGTGGTCAAATGTCTTAAGGTATATGAGGATTGTACACAATCACTTCGCCCTTCTGGTTGTTCCAGGTTGCTTATTGCCTTACAGAAACTGTTTAAACCTGTGACTTCCGCTACTATTGCCAGATGGCTGAGATTTGTTATGTCAGAAGCAGGCATTGATGTTAATCTGTTTGGTGCACAGTCAGTGAGAGGTGCTATGGCCTCCAAGTCATTCATGCTGGGTACCAGTATACAAGATATCATGAAAGCGGCCGACTGGTCTTCCAGCTCTACTTTCAAGCAGTTTTACTATAAACCTGTAGGCGATGTAGCCTCTGTGGTAATACATAAGCCACATAAGTCCTGTAATAGAATAAAAAATTAGCTAGCGGAGGAGCCTAGCGCGCAACCAAGATGGCCGCGTAGGTGCGAGGCTCCCGAGGACCTCCGCGACCTCCTGAATTAATCCTGGCGATATCCTGTCCTTGTTGAGGGGACTGTGTCGGGGAACCCGAGCTGAGGCGCCACCCGTTTTTCGGGCTCGAATCGGACCCCGGACACCGGTGGGAGCACCGATCGAAGGTTGCGGCCTTCTCCTCGCCGGCCCCCCGGATTGGAGTAGTGGGGCGATCCGGGGACACAGTGAACAACAGCGGCGGGCGGGCTGGGCGACTCGCGTACCCCGCACTTTCACTTTCGCTTTTGCGCCCTCCTTGCACTCAAGCGAGGTTGGGTTGCGGAGCCGGGTGCGGTGGTGTGGTCTTGTCCAGGAGCCCGGCTGACCCGCCGGCGGTGGGTTGACCTGCGGTTCGGTGGTCGCCCCCGCCCCCCCCCGGAGCCCGTGAATTGGTATAGCGGCCCGTTCGAGGAGATTGGCACGACGGTGGGAGAGCAAGCATGTCCACCAAACAAGATGGCGACCGGGCGAAGGTGAAGACAACCCGCCGTGGCACGGCGCACCAAGCTAACAGTATGGACCGCTACACGCTCCAGAAGGGTTCTCCGGAGACATCGCGCGCATCCCCGGTGGGCCCGACGGAGGCATCTGCTCATCCGGTGGATCTGACCCTCCGGGACGTCATGGGCGCCATTGCAGAGATGAAGGCCTCGGTGGACCAGCGTTTCGACACCCTAGCGCAAAAAATAGACTCGGTCCTGGTGGATGTGAGCCTTGTGAGGGCAGACTTGTCCAAAACGAACGACCGGGTCGATTCCCTGGCCCACACCACAACGAGCCTCACGACGGACGTGGTGGCCCTCCAGAAGGAGGTGCGCCGGCTTGGCCAGGCGAGCGCCCTGATGGACCGGCGACTGGAGGATTCCGAGGGTCGGGCCCGGAGGAATAATGTCCGTATTGTGGGGGTGCCGGAGGGACGAGAGGCGGAGGTGGCGGATCTTTTTGTGGAAGAATTGATCCTGACCCATCTCCAGCCCCGGGGGCTGAGTAAGCTTTTTGCGGTGGAGCGTGCTCACCGGGTCCCTGGGGGCAGACCTAAGACCGGTGCCCCGCCGCGGCCTCTCATTGCCCGGATTTTTAATTTTCGGGACAGAGATGCTATCCTCCAGACCTCCAGGCAACAGGGACCGGTCAAGCTTGACAACATGGATGTGCATTTTTACCCAGACTTTACTCCGGCGGTTCAGAAGCAGAGACAGAGTTTTCTTGGTGTTAAACGTCGCCTACGGGACCTGAACCTCAAGTACTCAATGCTTTTTCCAGCTAAGCTGAGGGTGGAGGTGGATGGTCGCACGCACTTCTTCGACCGGCCCGAGGCGGCTGGGGACTGGTTGGACACTCTGCCTGGAGATCGGGGCCGGGGGGGCGGGGGGGGCGCGGCTGGCGAGGAGGGCCCGCCGGATCAGAATTGAGGGGTGACTGAATAGGCCTTGCTCTGGACGATGTTCCTTCACCATTTATTGATTGCATATGTTCCCCTCCTATGGAGGTCGTGCGGGGTCTGTTGGGGGCTTCCCTCCTCCTCTGGGGGACTAGTTAGTTTTAGCTATGGGGCGACAGGCACACTGCACTTTGGGGGGGCTGTCCGGGCTCATGCAGGGGTGCAGGGAGGGGGGAGTTCTGTTGGGATGGGGGGGTGGGGGGGGTGTGTTGTTTGTTTGCACCGCAAGGCAAACCCGCTACTGTGTTGTTGTTTTTAAGATGCTCGGTGGGGGACGACCGATTGTTTCGACGTATGATGGGGGGTAGGGATTTGACTGTGTTGTCATGGAATGTTAACGGCCTGGGGGATAGGATTAAGCGTGGTGTGGTCCTGCAGTACTTAAAACGTATTTCACCAGATGTTGTCTTCCTGCAGGAGACGCACCTTATAGGTAACTCCTTTCATGCAATGAATCGGCGGGGATATCGTTTGGCGGCCCATTCTGGCTTCACTTCGGGCTCGCGGGGGGTGGGCATTATGATCAAGAACTCGCTCCCGTTGGAGATTGATGAGGTGCGCCATGATGAGAGGGGACGCTACACTGTTCTGGTGGGAAGAATGGAGGGTAGAGTGTTTATTTTTATATCAGTGTACGTCCCGCCTGGGTTACAAGCCACCACATTTGCGGATCTGGGGCACCTCCTTCTGGACCTTCCGAGTGGCCTGCTGGTGGTTGGAGGGGACTTTAATGCGGTAGCTTCTGGGTCTATGGATCGCCATCCCCCTAGGGACCTCCCCCGGGCACAGGCGTGGCTGCCCGGCCTTTTAGACACGCTGGGCCTGGTGGATTGCTGGCGATTAAAGCATCCCGCACAGCGGCAGTACACCTTCCACTCGGGTGCCCATGGTAGCCTCTCGCGGCTTGATTACATCCTTGTCCCGGCGGCCCATGCAGGGAGGGTGGGGGAGGTGCGCCATCTGGCGCGGGGTATCTCAGACCACTCCCCATTGCTGTTACATTTCGATGTCTTCCCGAGGGGGGATGGCAGGGTGGCTCCAATCAATGCATGGTATTTGCGCGACCCCACCATTCGTGCCGATTTGATCAAATCCTTACAGCGATATTTCGACGAGAATGTGGGGTCGGTCCCTTCGGCCATCTCCCTGTGGGAGGCTTTCAAGGTAGTTCTTAGAGGGGAGGCCCTCTCCTTTATCTCCCATGCCCGGCGGCGCGAGCGGGAGGAGGTGACCCGGGTAGAGGCCGAGATTGCAGAACTGGAGGGTGACCTGGGGAGCGGGGTAACAGACGCCAAGCTGCATGTTCTACACCTAAAGCAGGCGGCCTATCGGGCCCTCGTCACGGAGGCGGCCAGGGGCCTCAGTAGAGAGCAGCAGGGGCGATTGTATGATGTGGGTGATAAGGCTGGCAAATTGATTGCGTGGTTGGATAAGAGGGAGAGAGCGAGCCGCGTGGTTCCTTTGATTGAGAGTGTGGATGGTGCGTGTGTCACCGAGCCGGAAGCCATTGTCTCCTGCTTTGCGGATTATTTCCGCGAAGTCTACTCCCCGGTTTCCCCCTGCTCGGAGGAAGATTCCCATGCCCTGCTTCGGGACATCGCACTGCCCTCCCTTACGGTGGAGGACAGGGATTCGCTGGACGCTCCTCCCACCTCGGACGAAATTGCCTTGGCTATTCGCTCGGTTGCATCCGGCAAGGCCATGGGCCCCAATGGTATTCCCATTGAGCTATACAAGCTACGCCCGGATGTGTTGGCGCCCCACCTGCGCGCGATGTTCCTGGCGGCCCACTCGCAGGGTTCCCTCCCGCCGGACCAGCGTCTGGCCACAATTGTGGTGATCCACAAGGAGGGGAAGCCCCGTGAACGGGTCACATCCTATAGGCCGATCTCGCTCTTGAACGCGGAGCCCAAAATCCTCGCCAAGGTGTTGGCCAACCGGTTGGTTGGCGTGGTGGGCGATTTGGTCCACCAAGACCAATCTGGCTTTATACCACACCGCAACACGGCGCTCAATCTGCGGCGCTTGCACGGGGTGCTCGCGCGTGTCCCATTTGTGCGGGAGCCGGCCATCTTGGCGTCCTTGGACGCCACCATGGCGTTTGACACGCTGGAGTGGCCATACATCTGGGCGATGCTGGCGAAATTTGGATTTGGACCGGGCTTTGTCAGCTGGGTCAAATTGTTGTACTCGGGCCCATTGGCGCAGGTGGTGGTGAATGGGCGAGTCTCGGTCCCGTTCGCGCTGGGGCGGGGCACGCGACAGGGTTGCCCCTTGTCACCTCTCCTGTTTGCACTGGCCCTGGAGCCCCTGGCGGAGTGGCTGCGGTGGCACCCTTCCATCCGTGGTCTCCGCTGGACCCCCGAGCATGAGGACCGTGTGTCCCTCTATGCTGATGATATCCTCCTGTATCTCGCCTCCCCGCGTAAATCACTGATCGTCCTGGTTGATGTTTTGCGCTCATTCGGTCGCAACTCAGGACTTGTCATCAACTGGGCGAAATCCTGTGTATACGTGCTTTCCGGGGAGGCTCCGGTCCTGCCACGGGACTGTCCGATCCAGATTGCCTCCCAGGGGTTTCGGTACCTGGGTATATATATCACTCTTGACCCGGAGGCCCGCTATGAGCGGAATTTGCTGCCCCCCCTCCAGCGCTTGAAGGAGGACGTGGTGCGCTGGCGGCGTCTGCCGCTTTCGCCGCTCGGCCGAGCGGCCTTGTTTAAAATGATGTCCTTGCCGCGCTTCCTCTACGCCCTCCAGAATACTATGGACTTGGTTCCGGCACGCTATTTCCGTGAGGTGGAGGGCCTCCAGCGGCGCCTGTTCTGGGACGGGAGGCCGCGCATTGCTCTAGCTAAACTGACGCTCCCGTGGTACGATGGGGGGGTCGCCCTCCCGGACATTAAACGGTATTACTGGGCCTCCCAACTGGCTGCAATTAATCATGGCCTTTACGGGCCCGCCTTGAACCCGGCGTTTGAGATGGACAAGATGCTCCTGCCCGGTGGCGACTACAATCGAGCGCTCTACTCTGCCGCGCCTGACTCCCGTCTGACGGGACCGACGCGTGTCATGGTGCGTGTCTGGCACGCGGCTAATGCAGCCATGGGGTGGAAGGACCGTTTGACCCGAGCGTCACCGCTGTACGCGTCTGAGAGGTTGGGCTCCCTGTGGACGTCGAAGGGCTTCGAGAAGTGGGACACGATCGGAATCAGCACGGTGGGAGATCTCTGGACGAGGGGGGGATTCAAGACTTTTGCGGCGCTGCAGATGGAGTTTCAGCTGCAGGGCAGTGAGTACTTTCGGTACCTACAAGTCCGCCATGCGCTGGGCTCCGTCTTCCCGGATGTCGCGTCCATTCCGGAGTCTTCCCCCCTGGAGGACAGAGTGCTGGATGGCCATGTCCCAGACAGCACGATCTCCCTCATATATAAAAAACTGATCAACGACAGATCGTGCCTGCTGACTAGTCTCCGCGAGGCCTGGGTCGCCGACGGGCTAGAGCTGGACGACGAGGATTGGATTTCCGCGGTGGCCTCTCCAAAAGAGGTGGCCATCCCGGCTCGCCTTCGTTTCGTCCAGCTTAAGATCCTTCACCGGGTTTACGTGACGGGGCCAAGGCTTCTACGTATGGGCTTTGCTGGTGACGGAATGTGTAAGCGTGGCTGTGGTGCGTTGGCAACTTTCATGCATATACTGTGGGAGTGCCCAAAGGTGGAGCGATTCTGGCGTGGTGTGCATGAGGTCCTGCGTGTGGTTACGCGTGTCGCCCTGTTGCCTGAAGCGAGGAGATGCCTGCTGAATGTGTGGGAACCAAATTACTATTCGGTCCCGCAGACGCGGTGGGTGACTCTGGGATACATGATAGCTAAGCGTGATATTGCTCAATTGTGGGGATCCCAGAGGCCCCCTGCGGTGTTGGCCTGGAAAGAACATATGGATTGGTGTATGTTTCGTGAAAAGGTGGTGTATGTGGCGAGGGGTAAGCCTGGGGCGTGGGTGAAAATCTGGGGCCCCTGGAACGCTTACCGCGGGGGTATTTGTGAGCCGCCACTGCTACCGGCTGCCTCGCCTGCTCCGTCTCCCTAGATGGCCCCCCTCCCTCGGCCGTGGGCACGCGGTCCCCCAGTCCCTGATCTACTCCCATTCCCCTCTTCAGAGTTCTGCTGCTGGTTTGGATCCCCCACTTATGGAGCACGTGCTGTCACTTTGGATCGCGGGTTGCCTTGCGGGTGTGGTTTTTCGTGTTGTTTTGTTTTGAGAAAAGGGAACCGTACTGTGGGCATGGAGCTATGCGGCCTGCAACATTGATTTCTCCTGTTTCGCTACTCTGCACTGCCAAGAGACTCTTACTGTATGTATGCAATATGCTTTTGTCACTCTAGCGGCCGGCCGGGTGGTTGTAGGCCCATACCTGTAACTTTTACAAACTGCAATAAACGGTTTCAAAAAAAAAAAAAAAAAAAAAAAAAAAAATTAGCTAGCATTCGCACCAAGAATTTTTAATTCTATTAAGGACACGGAGGCGAGGATTATCCCGCCCAGGGACAACTGAATATTTGTGATGATTTATAATGTCATGTTACACACCCTGATTTATCAGTCGATGACAATTATTACGAGTATGATATTTCTGTTTCAGACGCTGATCAGAAAGGAGATTAGACCAGACTGTGGTCCTCTGAAGAGTTGGTTCCAAGTTTCCTTTTCATTTTTTAAGAGTCGGCAGTGGTGCGCTTGAAAAATGCTGGTGTCCACATTCACAAAAGGGAATGCGTCTCTTGGGGACCCCTTCTAGTTTGGAATGGTTTACCTCCTCCTTCATAGAGTCGTAAAGTAAGAATGTTTTGCGATCACATTCCGGTCGCAAAACATTCATACATGCCCCTGCGATTCGTTATTAGAAAGGAACACCCTTGGGACGCCCCTTCCTAAAGGCAACTTGCAAACCCTATTTTGAGAGTTAGTAATAGGTTACTGACTCGCAAAATAGGGTTAGTACATGCTAGAAGCTGTTTTATCAGTCGCAAATGGGCCGAATCTCTGTTTGCGAATGTTGAAACATGTGACCCTAGATGTAGAAACCCTTTTTGTGGTTGCAAGTGGCCAGATTCGCAGAATCGGGCTGTTTGTGAATGCAAAAAGGCATTTTCAAATGTCCAAAGCCCTAATTGCGATTTGGTGACTTGGTACCGAATTGCAATTGGGGTTTGCGAATCACTATTTGGAAGGGGCGTGTTTGGGGCATCCCTTCCAAATACCCATTTGTATTGGTATGTATAAATGTTTTGCAACTGACATGTGGTTGCAAAACATTCACACTTTACCGCCAACTCAAAGTTGGTGGTAACCCATTTGAAAATGGGAAGGGGTCACCAAGAGACTCCTTCCTCTTTGAGAATGGTTGGAGAAAAAAAAATGTTTTAAGGGCAGGCAGTGGTCCTAGGGACCATTGCCTACTCTTAAAAAATGGAATTTGAAGGTTTCATTTTTTTCTTTTTAAAAGCTTCCCATTTTCCTTTAAGGAAATTGGGCTTTGTTTGAAAAAAAGATTGCTTTATTTAATAGCAATCACAAACATAGTGGTCTACTGACCCCAGCAGGTCACCATCCCTGTGATGGCAGCGAATCGTAGTGGGTGACAAATTGCGACCTACCTCATTAATATTCATGAGGTAGGTCAATTTGCAACCCACTACAAATCGCTAATTTTGGAATATTGGCCAAATAATCCCTTTATACATTAGTGACAGCGATTACCAAATACCGATTCACAAAGTAATCACTATTTGGTAATCGGTATTTGTATTGTTCATATATCTAACCCAGAGTACCAAAGGTTTGTCGCTCTCACAAAGCCTGCGCTGTGCAAAGTTACAGGCTTATTAAGGGCGAAAAGACAGGTCACAATGTAGTAAAATGATAAAGTGAAATATATTTGTGATTCACAAAGCAACATTGCGATTTCTTGCAAATCAGAATACAAATGAGGTGGCCGTGAGGCGTGTCCTCCTTTCTAGCGATTTGCGGTGAGCTGCGCCAATGGGCATTTTGAAGAGTTACCGTCTGCCAGTCCCAGTTTGTACAGTGGAATCTGTAAAGTGTAATGGTTAGGGTCCTAGACCCTCATGCAGCCATACACAGGGCAAGGACACATAGTTGAGGTAGCTGGAACTGCCCCAGGGCACATGCGCCCAGCCCCTTTTATTGTCAGGGTCACCTGACCGGTGACACCTGTGATGCATGGGTGTGGGGTGAGTGTAGAGGCCAGCCCTCTGGGAGTGACTGGTTACATAGGGCAAATGCTGGAACACTAGAGGCGTGTCCAGCAGATCACTACATAAGGGACAACTGCTACAGTGTACATGGCAGCTGTGAACATATTGGGAGCAGGCAGCGGTCTCTTGGGGACAGAGCAAACCCCAGTATAGAGGTACCTTTCAGACAATGGCTCAATAGAGGTCTGCGTTATTCTGCAGGCCTCCATGTCTCTCATTTGCATCTGGTCCAGTGCTTAATTTGAGCCGGTGGTTTCTGGTGCTCAGTACCGGCCGGCTCAAGTGACAGCCCACCACATGGTGGCGCTGTCTGTCTAATTTTGAGATATGCACAACAACAGTGTTTAATAAGTCAATATACATTAAAAAACAAAATAATACCTGCCACTCACACCATTATGATAGCTTTGAGCGGCCTGGAATAGTGTGAATTGTCACACTTGTAGGAGTGCGATGGTTAGTAGTTGTGTAACTTGTGTTGGTAATGTCATTAGTAGCGCGGCCAGGGGATATGGGTGGAGCAGGCTGAAGTGGACTCGAGAGAAGGGCCCCCCGGCACTTATATTTTTTACAACTTAAGCACCACTGATCTGGTCGCGAGGATTCGCGGATGAAACCCTGCCTCGTGACGAGTGATGACGCAGTATAGGTGAGTGTTCCGGTTACTGCATTGTTTTTATCACTTCACTGTATATAACTGTATACCCTTCACCTGGGTGACTGTTACTTCCACGCACCTTTGGTGTTCCCCCTTTGTCCAATATGATACTATTGCCTCCTAATAACAAGAGTCTATCTCATCATGTGAGTGCATTTCGATGTGTTGTCTATTGTAACTTTTTTGTCTTTCTTTGTAGGTTACCTTATTGAACGTGTTAGGTATGTAGACTAGTCACTTATCTTTGTCGTAGATAATAGTTCTTATTATTGATCCTGAGGAAGTGCCGTGACCAATTTTTTGGCTACCAAGGCATGAAACATGTTGATCTTTTTGAGAGTAGGGCATGCATAACTAGTTTCATAAACCACTAGTGCCTATACCCACCTCAACTTCTATTGTTTTTAACTAGGCTGTTTACCACTTCATTAAATTCACGTGTGGACTAACAGTACCTATTTTATACATTCACTCACATCTACACATTCTAGGGCCCCTTACCCCCACGGCATCCTTCGGCTGGAACAAAAGATCCCCGCCAAAGAGCCCCCTGACGAGGGGCAGGCTCAAATGATGAAGCATGACACCTAGCTTCCTGGGTGTGTGAGAGCCCTAGTTCCAATAAGGGATTCCCCCCCTTCTTTTCTCAACCTGTGCTACTCTTGACCAGGCTTCATTTTCTGAGACACATGACAATACATCTCTTTGTTTCCTTTCCCCCTCCCTTCTTTCTTTATTAGAGGAACTTTGTACCTTCTTGCATTATGAGTGATGACGCAGGACATCTGCGACTTTTTAAAATCGGACTGGTGAATTGATTCATCCTGCACAAATGACTTGCCAGGTTGTGTTGTAGAAGCTGCGCGATGAGAAATCACCATTCAATAATACCGGGCTAAATGGTGTTCACTTTTTAAGGACAAAAAGGCTTTTCAATATGGTCAATAGATGGCGCTCGTTGCACAGTAATTTAGATGCCTCTTCGTTAAATAGTCCAGCTGTCTGCCGTTTGCGCACATAACCTCAGCGGAGGTGTTCAACTGTTCACATAGCCTCCTTTATGAGTCTAAATTCATGTTTTGCATTCCAACAGATGAATTTACGAAGGATTTATTTGCATATAAAATTACACCAGTATTTTGTATTTAACGTGTGTTCAGATCTCAGTAAAGGTACCGAGAGTAGGTTTCCCAGGGCGGGAACGCCGTGGAAGGTAGATGAACACACACGAGCGTTGAAGTTTCTCGATATTCACAAAACCGGGTAAGGCCAGGATTTTCTCCTGTCGAGGGCAGGTGTAAGTCTCTATCTACGGTGGGTATGGAGAGGAATCGTCCCACTCCCCCAAGGAGCTGGGCATGCATGTAAGAGAAGAATTTCTCAATGTAGAAAAATAGATTCTCGAGGAGCAAAAGAAAAAGATGTAATGTGGGAATCCATGTACATATGTGCAAATGTACAAAAGCGACGTTTACACATGTATACACCCACACTTGTGTGTACTCCTGGGAAACTGCAACTGTTGCAGCTTTGAAGGTGTACAAATAGATGTTTTTGCAAATAAAATAAATGTATATATATATTTTATTTACTCCAGACATAGGAGAAAAGTTAGAGATGTAAATGTATTAATTTTTTTGAGAATCAGGTCATTATAGTCAACTGTTCCTCATCATAGTCCAGTGCTTAATTTGTAAACAAAAATAGGTGCCAGGACTCCAGTCAGGAGGCCAATGCAGCTTGCACCACCCATTGCCCCAGCCAGCGCTGCCAATGATGGTAACACCACTACTAACCATCTCACTCTTACAGGTGTGACAATTCAGACTTTTCCAAGGCCCCAAAGCAGTAAGAAAGGCTTGGGCAGCAGGTAGTACTCATGTTTAATGTATATTGAATTAACAATTAGCTGTTGTTGTGGTCTAAATTGGCCAGCAGCACCACCTTGTGGCAGACTGTCACAAGCGCCGGTGTTAAGTACCTTGCACCGGAAACCACAGGCTCAAATTAAGCACACATAAAAGTGAGTCTTCCCACTCTAGAGACAGGGAACTCTTTTCTCTACGAAAGAAGTGCATCTTTCCTTAAACTATGAAGAAACATTGTTTCTCCTGACCACTTTTTAAAACAGATTCCACCCCTTGTTGGCCCATACAAGCCCCTTTCTGCCCTCCTTTCCGCTAGACCACGCCAAGCTTGTGATGCATGGGGGGGGGGGCAGGTAGGGTCGTCTTAGGGGTTGGATACAACACTGTGATGAGGAAATTAGACCCTGAGCAATGAAAATAAATGGTAATTGGGTCATTTCTTACTCGTCCAGCTAGCTATGCAAGGCTGTACCAGGGAAACCCTCCATCACGCATCCTTCAAAACTGACCAAACAGCCAAACTTGCTGCAATGTCTGTGAAAATCTATTCAGAAAACAGAATACATACATGACCTGCTCGGACGGCATCTATTGCTAGCTTGTAATGCAGTTGATGGTGTGGAGGGATGTCCAAGTGGCTGTCCTGACAATTTCTCAGGGGAGCCATCTGGAACTCAGCACAGGAAACAGCTACCAGTCTAGTGGAAGTCATTGGACTGGAAGGACTCGCCACCCATCTCACAGGACTTGGTGTTAACCAATAAGAGTCGCCAGTATTGGTGACCTTCGTAGACTTGCATGCCTGTTCAAGGGCGACAAAGAGAGAGTCTGATCTTCCAACGAAACTGACGCATTCCTGACAAGAAGAGACCCCCTGGGCTCTCTTTGAGCTCCAATATCACCAACTGACCTTGGAAAGGGGTGGTAGGTAGGACCTTGAGGAACCCCTAAAGAATGAATTACAGGACCACATCTACAAAGGTGGACCCCCTCACCCCTACTCCAGGTTCAGACTTGCTTTCAATTGTCATTCTGTGCCCCTTCCCAGAGGCCTGTGTGTTCAAAGGGTTACCTACTTTCTCAGGTGGGTCAACCTCATTCCCCTAACAACGACATCCACCTGCGCCTCATGGGGATCTCGCTTGGACTGGTGAAGCCAACACTCTGCCGGCCACCTGGAGAGTGCCACTCAGTGCAAGACAGCAGGGCAGGTGTGAAAACCCACCAGATGCCCACAACCACTTGGCATAGGCATGGCTAGAAACCATGGGGCCAGTCCATGCATGCGTAGAGGGACACTACATACTCCGATGCAGCTTTGGACACCTGTCCTTGGAGGATGGGTCGTCCCCTGGGAATGCTGGACACCTACCAGATGCCCTGGTCTGAGCTAGGCCCAGACTCACTGAGAAGTACCATGGGCATGGAGAGAGGGCAGAGCAGCCAGCCTTCCAATCCAAGGATACCACTAACGTTATGAAAAACAAGCATTTGCAATGCAATAGGTCTCGCAATTATAAGAGTTTGAGCTATTGGCATTGTAAAATTACAATTCCTTTTATTTATGTTTTGGTCTTAAAACAAACAAAAGGCATTGTCATTTACAATGTCAGTAGCATAAACTCGCATAAAAGCAGTGTGGGGAGTGCAGCAGTGTGCGGCGTGCAGTATTGTGCGGCGTGCAGCAGATGTGGGCAGTGTGCGGCGTGCAGCAGTGTGCGGCGGGCAGCAGTGTGCGGCGGGCAGCAGTGTGCGGCGGGCAGCAGTGTGTGGCGTGCAGCGTCATGCAGCAGTGTGTGGCTTGCAGCAGTGTGTGGCGTGCTGCAGTGTGTGGCGTGCTGCAGTGTGTGGCGTGCAGTAGTGTGCGGCGTGCAGCAGTGTGCGGCGTGCAGCAGTGTGCGGCGTGCAGCAGTGTGCGGCGTGCAGCAGTGTGAGACGTGCAGCAGTGTGAGACGTGCAGCAGTGTGAGACGTGCAGCGGCATGCAGCAGTGTGTGGCGTGCAGCAGTGTGTGGCGTGCTGCAGTGTGTGGCCTGCAGCAGTGTTTCGTGTAGCAGTGTGCGGTGTGCAGCATTGTGCGGCATGCAGCAGTGTGCGGCGTGCAGCAGTGTGTGGCGTGCAGCAGTGTGTGGCGTGCAGCGGCATGCAGCAGTGTGTGGCGTGCATCAGTGTGTGGCGTGCATCAGTGTGTGGCGTGCAGCAGTGTGTGGCGTGCAGCAGTGTGTGGCGTGCAGCAGTGTGTGGCGTGCAGCAGTGTGTGGCGTGCAGCGGCATGCAGCAGTGTGTGGTGTGCAGCAGTGTGTGGCATGCAGCAGTGTGTGGCGTGCATCAGTGTGTGGCATGTAGCAGTGTCACGGTTGCAGCAGTGTGCGGCGTGCAGCAGTATGTGGCATGCAGCAGTGTGTGGCGTGCAGCAGTGTGTGGCGTGCAGCAGTGTGTGGCGTGCAGCAGTGTGTGGCGTGCAGCAGTGTGTGGCGTGCAGCAGTGTGTGGTGGCATGCAGCAGTGTGTGGCGTGCAGCAGTGTGTGGCGGCATGCAGCAGTGTGTGGCGTGCAGCAGTGTGTGGCGTGCAGCAGTGTGTGGCGTGCAGCAGTGTGTGGCGTGCAGCAGTGTGTGGCGTGCAGCAGTGTGTGGCATGCAGTAGTGTGTGGCGTGCAGCAGTGTGTGGCGTGCAGCAGTGTGTGGCGTGCAGCAGTGTGTGGTGTGCAGCAGTGTGTGGCGTGCAGCAGTGTGTGGCATGTAGCAGTGTCACGGTTGCAGCAGTGTGCGGTGTGCAGCAGTGTGCGGCGTGCAGCAGTGTGTGGCGTGCAGCAGTGTGTGGCGGCATGCAGCAGTGTGTGGCGTGCAGCAGTGTGTGGCGTGCAGCAGTGTGTGGCGTGCAGCAGTGTGTGGCGTGCAGCAGTGTGTGGCATGCAGTAGTGTGTGGCGTGCAGCAGTGTGTGGCATGCAGTAGTGTGTGGCGTGCAGCAGTGTGTGTCGTGCAGCAGTGTGTGGCGTGTAGCAGTGTTACGCGTGCAGCAGTGTGTGGCGTGCAGCAGTGTGTGGTGTGCAGCGGCATGCAACAGTGTGTGGCGTGCAGCAGTGTGTGGCGTGCATCAGTGTGTGGCATGTAGCAGTTTTGGCCTTTAAACAACATGTCCTCCCCATTTGTAGGGTTTCTGTGCTCTGTGTTAGGCAGGCTAACCATTCAAACCTGCTCTGTAAAGCTTCAACATGATAAAAGCCCCGGCACCTCTTTGGTTACAAATTAAGCACTAGGAAAGTGGCTGTAGCCAAGACACTATTGAATTTTAGTTTATATGCTCTGTGTTACGCAAACTAAATAAAGACATATACAGTGTAAAGCTGCTGCCTCATCAAAACACCGGCACTTCCTTTGTTACAAATTAAGCACTAGGAGGGTGGCTGTAGCTACGTGTTTGCAGCTACACACAAATAAAATAATAACGTAGCTCCACTTTAGGTCATATTTATGTTTGTGTCTATAGAAATATCAACTAATTTGTCCACAATCACAGGCTATTAAGCATATTCAGACATTAAAACCTGGTTTCAAAACTCGTAAGTTAGCAGTAGTGGCCTTTAAAGAACATCCCCTCCCCATTTTTCCGGTTTGTGTGCTCTGTGTTAGGCAGGCTAAACAAAACAACATGCTGTGTAAAGTTGCCACCTAATCAGAGCCCCGGCACCTCTTCTGTTACAAATTAAGCACTGGGAAAGTGGCTGTAGCCAAGCCACTATTAAATTTCAGTTGATGTCCTCTGTGTTACGCAAAATAAAAAAAAAGTATAAAGTGTAAAGCTTCTGCCTCATTAAAACACCAGCACTTATTTGTTACAAATTAAGCACTAGGTGGGCGGCTGTAGCTACGTGTTTACAGCTACACACAACAAGTAACATGATACCTACAACAAGTTAGGGCTATTGGCTTTGTCAATCATTGTTAGTTGCATAAGATAAATTAGCAGTAACTGTGGCTTGTATATAATATTGAAAAAGCATCCACTTGAAGCCCTAGTGACACCACAACAATGTTACTGCTCCTGAGTTACAAAAAGAGGCACAAGAATCCAGAGCAGACATGGCGAGTAAGTTGGCTGAAGAGGTGGGGGTGGCAAATGGTGTTCACGGGCGCTTTGATGTCCTCAGTGGCCGCGCGGCTCACTGAAAACATCAAAGCGCCCTCGAAATGTAAGTGATCGCAATCGCGATCACACTTCAAAGCGCGGCTGTGTGACAGGCGAAAGTGAAAGACAACGAGTGTTTTCAGGCTGCCAAATGGTGCGCGCGCCCGGCACACATGCACAGTAGTTGGCGGCCTGAAAGCACTCGTTTGCACTTCCAAAAGTGCTTACTATAAGTCTCGCCAGAGCAGCGCTAAAGCGCTGTCTCAGGCGAGACCTAAAAACCACAGCACTGCGCCCTGAGGGCAAAACACCCGGAAGCAACTACAAGGCAGAACATCCCTCCTTCCCCAGTGATTGGCTGTGAAGGATGGCAATCACTTTGGGGATGTGGATAATATAGATGTTCTATTCGCCCCCTGACGCCTACTTTGCCCAGTTGTGAAAAATTATTTTTGCATAAGATGTTCCCTCCTTTTTTCGTTTTATACTTTTGCATTCGTGAGCTCTTCTGTGGAGAGAGGCCTGCTCAACAGGCCTCCGCCACAGGTTCTCTGCTAATATCATGTGCCTTAAAGGCTTTGCTGTCTACTGGCCGCCTATCAGGACCTCAGACTGACGGTGGAGAATAACAACATACAAACAGTCAGTTTCAAGGCAACTGCGCAGGCGTAGGCTGTCCTGCCTAGCCATCAGGGTCATTTATAAAATTGAGGATAAGAAGGAAAGACACAGCCAATTCAACCACACGCTACACAGAGCAGCAACCAACCTGATAGAGGAAAACGGTGATTTTCTCCCTACACTTTCTTCCCCGATTTCCCTCCCCGTCCTGCCAGATGAAGCAGCGCTCCTCTGAATCTTAACTGCTATCTCCGATTGTAAGGTTGACACTACAAAGCCAGATCCCGAGACACTGGCGCCAATCAATCAATTCTGCCACCCTCATGTTAGCAGTTTTCTCTAAACATCTGGATAGACACTGCCTGGCGGTGCAAACACTGGGGACCTCAGAGGACTGAACAAAGGATGGGCTCCTACTCTCCAGTAGGGACCTTTGATAGTCCAGATGTCATGGGTCACACTAGGTGCAGGTAGAGCAGGTGTGATGCAACCTCCTGGGTGTGCCCCTACTTTGCACCCACCTTCGGCATCGGGTACCCGCCGCCAGTAGTTCTCGATGCCTGCAGGAAAGGCTGTGAAGTAGGGCAGCATTGGGACATCTGATGACCTAGGATCATCCCTGCTGCCAACTGACTTCCGCCTTGGACCGCCTTAGCCTCGGACCGCCTTAGCCTCGGACCGCCTTAGCCTTGGACCGCCTTAGCTCATGGTTTTGTCAATATGGAAACATTTGAAATTGCTCTGCGGCTGCCATGGTTATTGGGATCTATTGAGTGTTTCTCAAGTGATGTCAGCGAGTAGAAGGATGACTTTCTCAGTCAATGGTTAGTACTGGGACGCGTTACATTTTCTAGGATGGTATAATTAATTTCTTCCTTATAAGGACAGATAATTTCATTTAGTGTTTAAACTCATTTGATGAAGGAATTCCCTGACATTTTATCTCTGGGGGTGCAAATGCTTATCTTGGTTTTGTTTTGGGTCTATCTATTGTGTTTCCTGACTGTGACTATTTTAGTTTGCCTTTCATTTTAAAATAGTTTTCTAGGCTAAGTTTTCAAGGGTTTCGGATTAGAGAGTTGATGATCTAAAAGAAGCTGAAATGTCTATAATTTCCTTCAAGCACAAATGCTGACCGGCAGCCGGCAGCCCCCCATTAAGGCCCTCCAAAACTGCATTCAAGGAGAGCTCAATATGAGGGGTGACAGCGACTGCGTCTATTTCAAAGCGGGCCTAATCCAACCTAATTGCTAAATCATATTGATAAAATAGTGATCTTATCTTAGTTCGTGAGGAATTAGTTCATGGTAATAGCCAGGGGCGTAGCTTCGGGAGGCAGGGGGTATTTGGGGTGTAACACCCCTTAATACATTTTTTTCTGATCAACAGTTGGGTAGAGGTGCTTTCAGTCAGGTATGGTGAGGTGTCTGTCGGATTTCACCTGGGATTTTTGCATGCTCACACTTTCAAAAACACACACACCCTCTCACCTTTGTTTTGAAAGTCTTTAAAAATGTTGGTTATTTTAAATATTGCTTTTCTCTCACTTAGTACCCCTAACAATCTGCGTTACTCTCCCTTTCCACTGCCCCTAAGGCTCCTCTCATGCACCTTACTTGTCGTATAATGTATTTTAACATTATATGCCAGAGCGATTGTTGGGAAATCTGAAGCTCCTCCCCCAATCTTACTGACCAAGTCACGCCAATGGGAATAGCTCTTGTTAGACGGGCGTAAACCTGCAGAATCTCCTGGCATTAGGAAGATACGCACATATAACCTATTAAAATAGCAGCAGCCGAGCAGGTTTTATTCCCTGAACCATGGTTTAAGTTGTTTTCTAAGAGACAGTGAGCAGGCTTCTTCAACGAGTAGCTCATGGACTAATGCCAGTTCTCTAACTGTGAGTAGCTCTCCTGTGTGCAGCACAGCCTAGCATATTAGAAGCTTTTGTTTATTTTATTGAATAATATATCTATTCCCAGAACTGGAAAGTGTGTACTGAGGTGAAAATATACATATTTTCAGAAGTTATAAGCTGATGTTTGGAGAAAAATTGTTGCATTTCCAAAATATATTTAAAGCTGATATTCGAGTCATAAACCATGATGGATTGATGAGACTAATTATTAATATTATTACCTTGGTGCCGAGGGCACTGTAGCTCTGGATGTCATTTATTAACCATCTAGAGCAGTGTCTCCCACACTATTTAGACCCATGCAGTGGCGGCTGCCACCTATGGGGAGGGGTGAGGCGGGCAAATGGGAGGAGGGTGCCTGTGCATGCGGCGCAACATTTCATCAACAAAATTGTCGCCGAGGGAGGAGCCAAGATGGCGACCGGAGCAGACGCTTGAGCGCCCGGCTCCGTCGGTCCGTGGCCTCGGACTACTATCCTGATGCCCATCCTCGCCGATTCTCGAGGTGCACCGTGTGCGAAGACGCGCTGACCGCGCTGCTGCTTTCCCGGAGTCTTAACCCGCCCGGATGCCCGAGTTCTGGGTGCTTTTGTCCTCGGCACTGAAACCCTGCGCCCTTACGGCCTTTGCCTGCCTCCTGGAAGCTCCGCAGTTACCGGACCAGCTAGCGCTAACCTGAGCCCCGCGGTCCCGATCTCGCCTCGCACCATGGATCGTTGCCTGATGAGCCCGGGGAGAGACGGCCGGACACCTTCTGCACCCTGTGCCTGACGGGCTGGAGCTGTGGGGTGGGCCCCGGTGCGGTGAGTCTCCTGCCCCGCTCTGAGGACCGAGCTGTGGGGGGCTGCTGCCCCCTTTGCCTATTGCCTAGCCAGCGGCGAGGGGGACCGGCGAGAAGATAAGCGACTGTCGGCCTTTCCTGTTGCGGCGTAGACCTGAGGGGAATTGACCCCTTGCCACGACCCCCCCCCCTGGCCATTGCACCGTATAGCGGCAAAACATGGCGTTGAGTGCCTGCTCGCGGCTGGGGGGTGACACTCCGGTCTCGCCCGCTGCTCACTTCGCCCTCCCTCTTCCGGACACCAGCTCCACAGTGCCGTCCCGGATTGCTGCCGATGTTGGGGCCCGGCCTCCGCTGACATGCGGCTCCGTTCTGGCTGTCCTGCGGGACTTTCAACTACAGATGTGCGCTGGCCTGCAGGCGCTGAGTGAGAGGTTTGACCCCATACTGTCGGCTGCGGGCCGTGGGCGCACTGTTTGTCATCCACAGGGCGTGGGTCCTCCGGTGCTCTTGTCCGCTTGCGGGGAAGCAGCGGCGGTGTATGACTGTGCTACACTGGTGCCTTCATCTAGCGCTCCCGGCGCCCAGGGTCCACCGCTCTCCACCTCAACCGCGGATATTTTGTCCCCCTGGTCATGGCTGCCTGCTTTATTGTTCCCTGCCTCACCGCGTCCGCGAGGCTATCCTGCTGAGCGATACCTAACGGCCTCGAGGGACCGTCCGCGGTGGCCCACTGCTGCCTTTTTGTGGAACTCCTGTACCTTACTTGCCAGGTTTGGATTTTATGTGGTGCAACGAGGGACCTCAATCGATGGTCGGCGGCCATTTCGTGATCCTACTTCACCATCCTCTCACAAGCGGCCATCTTGTCTTTGTCTGCTCGGGACACGGGGCCTTCACGCAGGAGCTGGTTTAATCCCAAGCCCGCGATCGGGCCAGGGCTAGACTGACTTCTATCGCTATGGTTTATGGACGGGCTGGCCTGGGACTGGGACTGTATGTAGGTTTTGCGCGCACTCGTCGCGACTTGTATCCCTTGCTTAAACTGTGGTGCCATGGTATCTTTGCATGCCGTTTTTTGGCGTAGAGGGCTCTCAGTGTGTGGGGGCCATAACTGGCTGATGGTTCGGGGCGCTCTGGTGTCCAGTGGGCTCCTCCCCACCTTCTTTTTTGTTTTCTTCCCTTCTTTACTCTGTTCCTACTTTCTCTCTTCTCTATATTTCGGGTTCCTTGGGCGACAGGCACTATGCTGGGGGGGGGGTAGGCCGTAGCCTCCGCATTGGTGTAGGGTGGGGGGGTAATACTCTGTTCTCAATTAGTTCTATGGGCCTTTTTTCTTTTATGTCTCTGTGCTCTACTTTCTTCGATTCGGGGTCCGGGTGTGGGGTGGATCGAGTGGGGGCGGCTCTGGAGGGGTGCGTACTTGCTCATGTGACTATCCTGATATATCTCTGCACCGCCTCACTGATTGAGATTTTACTCCCATTGTTGTTCTTACTGATGTTGCTGCTCGCCCGTGTGGTGAAGCTATCTTGCGGACTCGAATCTACTTTGCTCTTATCCTTCATTGACTTTTTTTTCTCTGAGAAAATTATCAAAAAACTTAAAATTAACCTTCACCTCTCCTTCCCCGGGTTTCAAAGATATCTCCAGTATGTGACTCATAACCGGTTGTTAATCCTGACCGTTGATGCACGGGGGCTGTAATGTGGGTATCAGTGCTTTACTGTATCGTGGCCGGCCTGACGGTTGTAGGCCCGTATTTGTTCTTTTAAGATGCACGAATAAAGGTTTTTAAAAAAAAAAAAAAAAAAAAAAAAAAAATTGTCGCCATGCATTACAATATTGTAACTTTAAAGTGGTAATGTAATGCATGTCGGCGATTTGGAGCACATACATTAAATACATTTAAAACACTGAAAAAAAGAAAAGAAAACTTGCTTACCTTGCGGCACTTTCGTGCTTCTATCTGATGTCCTTCACTTCTCCAGTTTGAAAAACAGGAGGTCCTTCAAAAACAATACAATATACGATAAATATAGACCAGAATCGGCTCTATATCATTTGTACAATGCCCAGCCGGACATTGAAGTTTTAATGATCAATAGAAGTAATTTTTGACATACGTTAGAATGTAGAGTGGGACACAGTCCTGTGTCCTTACACACTAAACAAAAAGTACAGACAGTCAAACACATGAAACATTCATCAGGCTGAAGAGTGAAGCTTGTAGCCAATACGAGATACAAGGGCAAGCTTTCTTAAAGGTACAGTGTCATGCACAATTTTTAACATATGCGTTTAACATGCATGTTTGTACATGGGGTCGACGACGTTTCGATCTATTCAACCAATACATAGATCACCATCAGGACTAGAGAGAATATAAGCCTGAAATTACAATTCCTGTAAGAATGGAAGTGGGAGAAAATAAGGGAGAAAGGAGAGGTACATTAAAACCTAAAAATACTGAGAAGAAACAATGATGCCAGTTGTCATGCACGACATGCCATACGTGAGGAACAAACCAGAGAGGCTGGTTATTGAAGCGAAGGAATTGGTTTGTGAGAATTAACGGTGAATTAAACCGGATGATCGAGGCAAGACCACAGAACCGGACTGTGAACTGACAGGGAACGTGTGAACATGTGCAATAAGCTGACAATAGTCCGTAGTTGAGCGTGTGGTGGACCGCAAGATGGTATAATTGTGCGGTGAACTAGTGCACGATTGAGCTAGCGAATAGTCACGAATGTGTGAAGACTGAAAGGTGAGCCGGTTAGCGTCGTGACAAGGAACGCAAGGAAGGCGGGAAACTAACCCATTTCGGAGACTAATGACTCCTAGAATTAATTCACACAATTCCAGATTAGGAAGTAGTTGCGCGGAAAACCGGCCAGGACAATTCCATGGAATGGCACAGCTGAAAACTAAGGACGGGACAAATTACGAAGGATCAAACCAATGAGGGGAAGGTGGAATAAGGGCAGGGGGACTCACCACTTGAACGCCGCAGCGTGTGGAGGGAATTTAAGGGAATGACCAGCTACCCAGCGTAGCGGCTTGAGAATCCAAGGTCCGCCTGTGGAAAAACGTAGCGCGGGAATTAGAGGTGAAGGGAGCAGGGTCGTGGAGAGGGAGCGCGCCGCTAGAGCACTTACCAGCATCAGGGGGAACTGCACGATCGCAAGTTGGCGGTGACTGGCTCTGCTAAGTGGTTAAGACAGCCCCAGGAGACACGTGACAACCGAGCCTAGGTCATGTGACAGGAAGTGCAGGGTGTGCTGGGACGAAATTGCGCGAGTGAGTAAACAGCGGACATGTTGGGTCAGTGTTTAGTGATTTGGAAGCGAAAAAAGTAGAAAGGAGCAGAACAAAGTTGAGTTAGAACAATGCCGACAATTATACAATTGTTACAGGCAAGGAACAATGATTAAGTCACAGAAAAATTCCAGAAAAATTACAGAAAAGTCTAAATGAGAGACAGCCAATCTTCATTCCTGTTTAGACCATTGCAAATTGTGTCAAGTTGAATAATAAGTTTCAACTCTTCTTTATTAAGGATTTGTGCCAGATCGCCACCTCTTGGTGGCAGCTTGATGATTCGTAGAACAGTCCATTTAATCTCATTGTCCTGGTGATTAACCTGTTTGAAATGTTCAACCAGTGGTGCGTTAGGGACATTGCAGCGAATCCTGCTGCGGTGTTGACCGATCCTCGTTTTAATCTTCTGGGTAGTCTGCCCAATAAAGTTCTTCTTGCATGGACACTGAATCAGATAAATCACATTACATGTGTTGCAGTTCGAAAAACCATTAGAGTTAATGACAGTGTCGCCAAACGAGAAAGTTTTGCCTTCTAATGTAAGATCACATAAATTACAATTGCCACATTTTGCGTGACCCACCAGTGGCGTCAGCCCCCAATATGCATTAAGGGTTGTGGGAGATGTTTTTTTGGGGATTGCAGCGCGCACTAGGTGGTCTTTTAAATTGCGGTTCTTACGGAAGGCAAATAATGGTCTTTCCAGATTGAGGCTACCCGCATTCAGTATGGGCCAATGTTTCAGAACAGATTTACGCACATGGTTGGAGATGACAGAAAAGGTGGTGACACATACAATTCTTTTGGTTTCTTTTTTGGGGTTAGGTGTGAGCAGTGTTTCCCTAGGGCAATACCAGGCCCGTTTCTGGGCGTTGCGAACAAGTCGCTTGGGGTAACCTCGAGCTTTAAGTTTATCAGACAGGACTGAGGCCTCGGTAAAGTAGTTTTCTTTTGAAAAACAATTGCGCCGAATGCGCAGAAATTGAGAGTATGGTAAAGAGTCCCTCAAGGCCCTAGGGTGATTACTCTCATATCTAAGCAATGTGTTCCGTTCGGTGGGCTTCCTATAGAGTTTGGTGAGGAGCTCACCGTCAGAATGGTATATGGTCAAATCAAGGAAGGGAATGGATGAGGAGTCGGTGGAGAGTGTAAACTGAAGACCTAAGCAGTTGTTGTTGAGCCAGTGCTGAAAATTGGTCAGTAAGTCAGCGCTATTGTGCCAGATCAAAAAAACGTCGTCAATATACCGACGCCATATTTTGACGCCAGATAAAAAGGGGTTAGTAGGTGACAAAATGATGGTAGTTTCAAGAAAATCCATGCAGAGAATGGCCAAGTTCGGGGCAAAAATAGCGCCCATCGACGTACCTTTCACCTGCTGGAAAAATACGTCATCAAAACAGAAGAAATTCCTAGTAAGGCACATTTCAAGTAATTTCAAAATAAATAACGTGGGAACTGCATGTGGTCTCGGTCTAGAGTCAAGAGTTTGCTGGATCACTCTGAGGGCAAAAGGCTGTGGAATATTAGTATAAAGTGATTCCACGTCAAGGGTACAGAGGAGGTGCTCAGAAGGATCAAATGGATGGTGTTCGATCAAATTGATCATGTCCATGCTATCTCTAATGTAGCATTGAGTCTGGGGTACGAAGTCTTTTATGAAATAGTTGACATACTGGCCTAGCGGTTCTAAAATAGAACCGCAACCCGAGACTATAGGGCGGCCAGGAGGAGAGGTAAGGTGTTTGTGTATTTTTGGAAGAGTGTAAATGACCGGTGTTCTGGGTGATTTGGCATTGAGAAATTGGAATTCTTTAGAGCTAAGAAAACCTTCATCTCTTCCTTCAGTAGTGATTTGAAGTATAAGAGCCTGTAATTCAATTGTGGGGTCTCTAGGCAGTCTGCAGTAGTGTTCAGTGTTGTGTAGTTGGCGGAATACCTCTGCTTTGTAATCAGCCAGTTCTTGTAGAACAATACCACCACCCTTATCTGCGGATTTAATGATAAGGGAGTTGTTACTTTTTAAGGATTCAATAGCCTTCTTTTCCTGAAGAGTTATGTTGAATGGAATAAACTTCTTTTTGTCTTTCAGAACATTAAGGTCTTTAAGTACCATTTTTTCAAAGGTGACGATTTCCACCGGTACCATGTTTGACGTTGGAAAAAAGGTAGAAGGGGGGCGGAATGGTGTAAATGCAGTGGGATGAGGTGTAGCATTATTCAAAAAATAAGCATACAGACGGAGGCGTCTGAAAAATCTGAGTAGCTCAGCATGAAGGTCAAGGTAGTTGGGGTGCGTGGTGGGGACAAATGAGAGCCCTTTACTAAGCAGAGATAATTCTGTGTCGAGTAGGTTGTGTGATGACAAATTAAAAATAGGAATAGTTGCCAATTGTGGGGTGGTGGCAGTAGTAGAGTTTACCATTGGTAAAACTTCTGTCTGGTCTGACGTTCGCCGGGTGGGTTGTACCATCTCTGCGCCCGTTTGACTCGTCCCCTTTTCGGTGGTTCTGTCTGGCCTCTGCCTAAAAAATTCTGGTTCCGGGAGGAAGTACTGGGGCCCTCACCTGAGTCAGAGTTATCGGAGGATTCTACTGAGGTGTCTGAGAAGCCAACAAGGGTATTCCGTTTGTTAAAACGTCCCCAAGGTCTGCTGTTATGTTATGTTATGTTATGTTAAATTTAGCTTATAAAGCGCACGTACGCCCGTAGGCTTCATGGCGCTGTAGGAGGTTTTCAGAGCATAACACAACAACAGGAGGACAACTTAGAGCGTCTAAGGATAAGCTTCTCTAAAAAGCCAGGTCTTAAAGGCTAGTCTAAAGGCTAGAATATCCTCGTGTGACCTTAAAGAAGCTGGCAAGGAGTTCCAGAGGGAGGCAGCAAGAAAATGAAAAGAGCTGCCGCCCTGACGTTGTTTCCTAACAACCGGCACCATGAGCAAGTTTTTGTGACCAGAGCGGAGGTTGCGGGAGGGGGTGTATCTGGCAAGCAGATTGATGATAAATTTGGGGCCTTTACTTTGTAATGCCCTAAAGATAATGCAGCCGGTTTTAAAAGCCGCCCTCTGGGCTACCGGCAGCCAGTGCAGGTCTGCCAGGCCTGGCCTGATGGACTGCCATTTAGGAAGCCCACAGATCAGCCTGGCCGCCTGATTTTGAACCAGCTGCAGCCTCTTGAGCTGCCCGGCTGGAAGGCCCAAATATAAACTATTTGAGTAGTCCAGCCTAGACAGCACAAGGGCGATGGTCACCTGTATCAGGGCAGAATGGGTTAGGAAATGGGCAATCTTTCTAATCTTGCGCAGCTGAAAGAAGCAAGCGGAAACAACTGACCCTACCTGACTTTTCAGGGAGAGGTCTTCACTAAAGGTGACTCCAAGGCTCTTAACTGTGCGGGAATTGGAGGGGGGGTTTCCCATCTCCAGAGGCCAAAATTGAGGTCCCCAGCTGAGTTCGCTCTTCCCAGGCAAGATCAATTCAGTCTTGCCTGGGTTAAGTTTTAGGTGGTTAAGGCCCATCCATCTCTGGATATGAGCCATGACCTCCCTAAACTCAGTGACAGCATCCGGCGACCCCAGGGGGAAAACCAATTGCAGATCATCTGCGTAATTAAAGATCCACACTTTGAATTTCCTCAAGGAGTACAAAAGGGGACGCAAGTATAAATTAAATAAAAGGGGGGACAGGGATGAGCCTTGAGGGACCCCGCAATCGTTCTTAATTCTAGGGGCTGTGAAAGTGCCCAGTCTCACTGCTTGAGTCCGGTCGGACAAGAATGATTCCACCCAGCTCAGGGCAGCACCTCTGAGGCCTGCCTGCTCGACACGGCCGACCAAAATAGTATGGTCGACCGTGTCGAATGCAGCAGACAGGTCAAGAAGCACCAGTGCCTGGTGGACATCCCTGTCTGCGTTACACCGAAGTGTATTCTGGACTGCCAGGGTTACCGTCTCGGTCGAATGGCCTGGACGGAACCCAGCTTGATTTGGCTCCAGAAATCCAGTGGTTTCCACAAAGTTGGAAAGGCAATTGGAGACGTGAGCCTCCAATATCTTGGATAGGAACGGCAGCAGGGATATAGGACGATAATTTGATGAGTCCTGAGGGTCCAGGCCTGGTTTTTTAATTAGAGGGATTAGCAGAGCGTGTTTAAAGCCAGTAGGTACCCTGCCCTGGGTCAGTGATTTATTTAGTAGGGGTAGAATCCCCAGAGGGATAGTCTGACCGATTTCCGAAAAGATGTGGGGGGGGCAGATGTCGTTAGGGGATCCGGACTTTACCCTCGTCAAAAGTGAAGAAAGAGTTTTACCATCAATGACCGGGAAGGTATCTAATACAGAGGGATTGTAAAAGACGTCATCCAAAGGAAGTGACGTTGGGGAACTAGCAATGCTCGATTTGATAGTGACAATTTTTTCTCTGAAGAAATTATTCAGAGAATCACATAGCTTCTGCGTAGGAGCTATTGAAGGGGCTGTCCTGTCGTTGTCACAGAGTTCATTAACTATATTAAAAATATCTTTGGACTTGTTGGATGACGATAAAATTTTTGAGGAGAAGAAATTAAGTTTGTGTTGTTTTAAAATTTTTTGATAATTTTTCCTAGTGACGCAGAAGGTTTCCCTATCCTGTGAAGAGTAGGTGGCTCTCCACTGTCTTTCTTTCTGTCGTACCCCTAATTTAAGTGCTCTAAGTTCTTGAGTGAACCATTTGTGGGCATCATTACCTGCGGGTTTGAATAAGACCTGTTGGTGTAAAAGTCTTTTTGAAGATAGGGGTATGTGCGTTCGACTGAGTATGCTTTAATATCCTTCTTGACTTTGAGAGACTTCTTATTTTGTTCGATTCTCTGGAATTCATCAACGGATTTTTGTACAGATTCAATCAATTTCTTGGCCTCAGTGACCGAACTGGAGTCTTTAATCTGTTTCTCAATCTCAGTCAGTTCATCATTGAGTGTCGCTAGTGTTTCAGTTGCAATATCAATACCCAAGACTAACCAATGTCTAGAACACGTTGTGCCAATATAACCAAAGTTATTAATGTATTTGGGGTTATCCGTGAATATACCGGGAATATTTCTCACTTGGAGCCCCACAGGAATGATATCGGCCTTAAGGTATTCAGTTAACATACGAACCATAAGTTGGAGACGAATCTGCTTTTTCTTACATTTTTCTAATTGTTCTGACAGGGAAATATTTGGGCTAACAGTGTTGTCAGTGGAATCAGTAAATAAGGAGGGACCTTCGCAGATCTTCTTTATATATTCATCTGAGTATAGAGGTGCATGGTCTGACATATTAAGTGTAAAGTCAAGGTTAAGTTAGAAAAGAATGAAAGGAGAACAAGGACAGGCCACTCAATTTGAGGGAATTAGGGAGAACATCCCTTACAATCCAGCGATTGTGCTGACTATATTAATACTTGACAAGGGGAAACCCGTAAGGTAGGAAGGACCCAGGGTACTTACTAGTTTGAAAAACAGGAGGTCCTTCAAAAACAATACAATATACGATAAATATAGACCAGAATCGGCTCTATATCATTTGTACAATGCCCAGCCGGACATTGAAGTTTTAATGATCAATAGAAGTAATTTTTGACATACGTTAGAATGTAGAGTGGGACACAGTCCTGTGTCCTTACACACTAAACAAAAAGTACAGACAGTCAAACACATGAAACATTCATCAGGCTGAAGAGTGAAGGCTATGGCTAGGCTAATTCAGCCATTAATTCTCCTCACTGTGATTGAAGGCATATTGCGTGTGTTCATGTGAACATCCGCATAAAAAGTAGTCCACGTCAGTGCCTGGGCTAGTGGGACAATCTCTGCTTGCATTTCACTTATTTTTTAAATTAATGTTTGCAATGTTTATTTTTTTTCCGTATTTTTGTCCAAACATATGCATGCCATCTTTAGGTAGTAGCATTTTTTACTTTGCATTTTAATCTTTTAATGCCTATTACATAGGTTTACATTTTCTTTTTCAAATTGGCTGGTTTGGAAAAGTCAGAACAAATGTTTTTGCCAAAGCTTGTTTGGAATATGCAGCGTATTTCATGCTCCAGACCCTGCTCCTTATTCTGCAATGAAGGGGCACCATAAGGTAGCTTTGTTGAAATTGGAAACAAGGGAAAACATATTGTTTCCCTTCTGAAATAATGTACACGAAGAGACTAAAATGAAATTCGTTTTAAGCCCCCAAAAGACTTCTGGTTTCCTGCCCCAGTTCCCATTCTTCTAAACAGGACTTTCTTTCACGTCCTCCCAGGATCTTTGCTAGACTGCGCTCCGAGTTTGTCTTTTCTTCGGCGATCTGTTCCTGCTGCAGATATTGTTTTCAGCCTATATAATAAAGATGTTATCTGCCTCCCTCAGATCCTGTCCCTTTTCCTGCTGGTGGGGGCGGCCTGCCTCTCGCCCAGCTGGGAAGGGACCGCTGATGCTTTTCTCCCGGGCTTCCTTTGAACCCATTGTCCCCCACGTGCCAGTGGCCGTGCCGGGCCAGCGGCGCCCGCGGTCCCACAATGCCTCCAGGAAAGATAGCCATCAGGGACGGGGGCCACGGGCGAGTGGGCCCGCGGTTCAAGAGTGTGAGGCCCCCTGGGGCCTTCACGAGCAGGCGAAAGGCAGTGGCTCTCCCTGGGTACTTCTGGGGAGTGGGGGCCCGTGAGGCAAGCACCGAGGGAAGGTCAAGGGTTCGATGAAATGACGGATCGATCACCAGGGCCTCTTGTGCAAACCAGGTCACAGACAGGCCGACTAAAGCACTGTGCGTATCGTGAGAGCCGGGGCATCCCTTAGCATGTGCGCGCTGGGCCCACGCACAGGGCGCCGGCCTCCAGAGGGGCGCTGGAGCTCCCTGCAGCAGCTTCTCCAGTGGTGTAACACAAAATGATGAGGCCCCCGCGGAATGGGATTTGGGGGGACCCTGAGTCTCGCAAATCTCACGGATATTCATTGGCCTTGGGCTGAATGGGGCCCCCTGAAGGGTTGTGGGCCCGCATCAAAGGCTTGAATTACGCCCCTAATTTTGGGTCCCAAAAATGTCTGTACATACCTTTTTTCTGGAGGCTCCTGGCGTTCTTGTCTGCTTTTTGTTTATTTCCTTGTCACGGCCCCCCTTAATCTTGCCACCTACACCTTTCTCCAACCCCTGCCCACTTTTCAATACATAGACAACAAAAGAGGATGCGGGGCGGGCCCCAAGACTGGTTTTGTCCAAGGCCCTCTCTTAGCAAAGGGCGAGAGACATGTGTGCACCAAGCGCCAAGTGCCCGCAGGCAAGGAGCTATTGCTCAAAGGGGCTTCGGGTGGCCAGCTATAGTCTATGGTAGGGTCTTCAAACCTTTTACTGCCGCGCCCCGCCTCGTGTAAAAATATTTCATTGGTCCCCACAGAGTGAAAACACATTTTTCACATTAGTCTGTTAAACCACCCTTGCTCAAGAGGAGGAATCCATTGTTGCCTGAGTATTACCCCTGTCAGTAGAGTATCCCTGAAGGCTTACAATCAGATTGGTTCCTAAACATTTATAACAACTACAAGCATAGCAAGCCTTCCACCATAACGAGATTCACTCTGAAACAGAGACACATTTTTTCGAAGCCATACTATATAAAGTTTCCTGGGGGTGCAGCAGGCATGTGTGTCCGCTTTACACTCCCCCTTTGCACCCTGGCATTACAAAAGGGGCTGCAGGCGTAAGTGCGACCCCATCTGTAATACAGATCGTGCCGGCACACATGTAAAGACGGTGCAATCATAACGCATGGTCATCTCATTAGCATGGGGGTGTCCCCCTGCCAATGAGGGACACAGCCTGCCTTAGCACCCGAAGCATATTATAGATGTGGCCGAGTCAAGCCGCCAGAAGGTGCATTGACTACGCGCCATAAATAGGTGGTGCACAATCAGGGGGCCACCCAAGGGCTCCCCGTGAAAGTGGAGCAGGGGTTCCCTTGGACCCCCAGAATCGCATCACCTGTCTGCTAAAGGTCGGGTGCCGCCTGCACAGTGAAAGACAGAGCATCTGCTTCAAACAGCTGCGCCCCGTTTCAATAACGCACTGCCTGGAGAGCAGGAGCGAGCTTGCAGCGGCGGGGCAGCACATTATCTGTACTAGGGTGCACCACCCCTGTTTGCATCCAGCGTACCTGGTTAATATCGCGCTGCGATGCAAACATGGACAGTGTGCCCTTTACTTAATACTGCCCTTAGTATACACCTGGAATGGATAATAATGTTCCATGTTTGAGAATTTCGTTAAGATCTAAGTTCAGAAAAGACGATTGCGCTTCACGCCCATTGGTCACCAAATTGTTTGTTGTGACTTACTAACAACTGAAAAGTAAAGTATGTAAAATGCAAACTACATTTAGGCAAGGTTCTAGAAATGCTACAAGTGACAGAATAAAAGATCTAAAAAACTGAATATAAGAGGCTCATCAGAGATAATAACAAGCCTACTTTAATAATAGCCGATGGGACACAATGACAGAGGTCATATAGAAAGAGGATCTGAGGAAATTTTAAAAATTAGTAAATAGTGTTTATAATTCAAATCCTTCATCACTTTCATGTATGATCGCGGAGAAACAGTGAGTTACCCACCTTCATAACTTATATGGGTATGCCCAAAACAAGAGATCCACCCTTATCGCATATAAGTAATCCTATTATTGTTACATCCTTTTCTATTAAAAAAATTTAGGACACTATATTATCATTGAATTTACGTTGTGCAGCTGGTCCTGAAAATCTCTCTGCTGCTATAGTAAAACAAGCTTTTGCAATGCATCGGTCTCGCATTTGTGAGAGTTTAAGCTATAGGCATTGTAAATGACAATGCTTTTTATTTATCTGTTTTGATAATTAACACATAAATAAAAGGCATAGACATTTACAATGCCAATAGCTCAAACTTTTGTAAATGCGAGACCTAGTTCATTACAAAGAAGCAGCCGCCATTGTCCCGGGCTGCTTGGAAAGTGAAAGTGTGCATGGTGCGCTGAATGTTGCAGAAAAGCATGTCCTGCCTGAAGTAGGAGAAACTCATTAAAGAAAATAGTGCTTACAAACTAAATAAGACATACCGTGTAACAACAAAAGTAAAACGGCCAGTCCTCATTGGAGGTTACAAATGAAGACAAGGCGGTACTAAGGAGGGACTAACAAGCCCATTAACGAATCAGAAGCCAGCATTTACAAAGGACAATGACACAAGCCAATGAAAAATATGGAGGGAGAGTGGGCGGAGCTTCAAGTCCATACTCGAATACAGCGTGCCTTGCAGAGCAGTGCATGCGCTGCCCAGGTTTGACCTAAAAAATATCAACAGGTGGGTTGAAACGGTAGCACCTCTTTTTAAATGAATTGCACAGGCAGGACAAATTCTGATCGCATGGAGAGATGCCATGGGGAACCCAGTCCTTAAAAAGAGAGATGGAAGTTTATCAAGCAATTGTTGTTTAATTAGTCTTGCAGACACAATTTCGAAGGCATTTGAAAAAATAATTTCAGCCATTTAGAGGAGGGGATTAATGCTAACAATATAATATTATAGAAAGGCTTTTTAGCAATGGCCACCCCACAGTAGACCACTGCTTTGCCTTATGGGCCTGTGTCTGGAAATCGATTGAGCAATCAGAGATTACACTGTTGTTTTCTGAACAGTGTTCGACTCGATATAGGATGCCTTGAAGATCCCAGTATGTTTATTACCTCTTATTCAGCCACTTCACACTTCCAATCAGGCAAATGGAATATTTGAAATTAATTGAAATATGAAACAGTTTATGACAGGGATGTTTGCTCATTCTTGCCCTCTATGGGTTATATTTAGGGGACCTACTATTAGTATTATAGGAAATAAATTTCTTTCCCCAAAAAATGGAGTCTGTCCACATCCTATGTCTCCTATATGAGCTGATATTGCTTGATTATAATGCTGTGGCACTTCAAAAGAAACTTCAGGCTTTATTTAATTATTTCAAATAAATCCCCTGACTGTGAATCTCAAATAAAATAATGGTCTTCTGTACGAAACAACCTAACTTTACCAGGGTCTCAGGCAATAGTACCAAGGATTTCATTTAGGGGCCGCCAGGGTTCGCAGCCGCGACCACTGGCTTGTCCACTGCAAACCATGGCACTCCCTTTGCGATTCATGGCCTTTGAGGTGGCAAAATCAGTGCCAAGAACACAGGGGCAGCTCACACTTGGTATCATCGGGGGCTTCATCTTCCTTGTTTTCGGCCCATTTTATTACACTATTAATGAATAATAATCTATTATTTATTATTAGTGTAATACAAACTGAAGTCTGACCACTGTCAATTGCTCGGTGTAGCATTCCGACCCAATGACATTTTTCCCACCATATTTTGGATCCAGCCATATACAAATCAGTCTTGACCCTACTCCAATAGAAACAATCCAGCCTGACCTGCAAGGTCAGGTCCCCCCTGAACCAGAATACAAGCAACCCAAGACCAGTTTCACCCACATTGGGGCTCGTCAGTCGGGTGTAACTTGGATCGAGTGGCACAGTAAGCATGGGACCTACGTCTGTGCATATGCTTGCCAAACAGGGCAGTACGTCAAACATACAAAAGGGGATGAAAGGAATGTCAGTTACCACCCAAGCATATGCACATGGAGCGGGACCATGGCTGATCATCCCTCAACCCCACTCTGTTCAACATCTACAATACCCCCCTTGCAGACGCTGTCAGATCCCACAGACACACCATAATCTCATACACAGATGACACTCAACTGATCCTCTCACTCACTTAGGACCACTCAAACGCCAAAACCAACTTCTGCAATGAAATGACTAACGTAGCCGAAGGGATGAGAGACAACTGCCTTCAACAGAACCAAAGTGATGATCTTTGGGAAGAACACCTCTGCATGGGAACACAGCTCGTGGCCTGCAGAACTCGGACCCACACCCACACCGACCGACCACAAATGCAATCTCAGCATCATCCTCAACAGCCAACTGACCATGAAACGACAAGTTAATACAGTCGCCTCCTCCTGCTTCCACACACTTCGCATGCTCCACAGAATCTTCAGATGGATTCCAACAAACACCAAAAAGACCGTAACCCAGGCCCTCGTCACCAACCGCCTCGACTACGTCAACGCACTCTATGACGGCATCGCCACCCCGCTCCTTCCGAAGACTCCAGACCATACAGAAGGCTGCAGGCAGACTCATCCTGGACCTCCCTAAACAAACACACATTGCCCACCACCGGAGTGACCTCCATCGCTCCCAATCCAGAAAAGATGCTAGTTCAAGATCCTCACACACGTCTACAAAACCCTCCACGATCTAGGATCTGCCTACCTTAACCATCGACTGAACTTCCACCACCCTGCTAGACACCTGCGCTCCTCTTCACTCGCCCTTGGACACACTCACAGCATCCGTTGCAGCTGCAGCGGTGCTGCTCCTTTTCCTACATTGCTGCCAAGACCTGGAACGACTTTCCCCTCCAGGTACGTACAGCCCCCTCACTGGCAGACTTCAGAAAGAGACTCTTCGACATCGACACATCGCCCAGACACCCCTAGGAGTGACAGTGTTGTGCTTTACAAATTCTGTTTGATTGACTGATTGATTTACATATAGCTGGGTCTAATCTGAATTGGCATTGTGGGAAAAAGAACAATAGGTTGAAATGCTACGCCGAGTGATTGCCAGTGGTTAGACAATTTGCAAGCCATCACCTTAAGGGTGTTTACTGTACCCCTCTAAGAGGAAAGGGTATGCCCAGATGTGGGTCCCATGCTCACTGGGCCACTCGAACCAAGCAGCAGCCTACTGATGAGCCCCAATCAGGGCAAGGCCAGTCTTGAGCTGCTTGTGTTCCAGTTCAGAGAGAACCTGGCTTGGGACTGTTTTTTTTGGAGCAGGACCAAGGCTGATTTGTGTATAGCTGGGCCTAATCTGAGATGGCATGGTGGGAAAAAGAACAATGGTTTGGAATGCTATCTCGTGCGATTGCCAGTGGTTAGAGAAATTGCAAGCAATCCTCCCATCACCTTTTATGTGTTTGATGTAACGCCCTGAGTGGCACAGGGTAGACCCAGACATGGTCCCATGCTCACTGTGGCACTGGAACCAAGCTGCACCGACTGACCTTAAGTGAGAATGTGGTGTTATGTTTGCAAGTCTGCCACTGGCCCTGCCATTCTGCAGGTACGTCTTGGCTTATAGAGGCACCCATACTGCCACTGATATACTGGAGGCAATTGTTGGCATGGCAAACACTTGCGACAAAATATTGGCACTGGCATATTGGAGGTAATTCTTGGCAAATACTGATGCTGGCACATCAGAGGTAATTCTTGGCATATATGGCATTCATGGACAAATGCTAGAGGAAATGCATGTCATAGAGTGCACCAGTAAGAAGATGACAGCACTAGCTCACTGGAGGTAATTCCTTGCAAAAAAGAAGGGAAACCGTGGCATATGGGAGGAGGCAAAGCATGACAAAATACTGGCTCTGACATACTAAAGGCAATTTCTGACATGAGAGTTTCACATGGTCAGGGCCACTGGGATTACGTGGCAGGGGAGGGCCAAATTAGGCGTCATGGTTGACTAAATTATGTAGCAAGAAAAGGCAAATTATGTGGCGTAATGCAGCACAAATATTGTAATTCTTACATTTGGTTAACACTTTGTGGGCATAGGTTAAAAATCATTAGCACCAGTTTAACACCCAAATATACCAATGCCATAAGCAACAGAAAAGTGACCAGTCAAACTTTGCATAGAGTCTTACACTGCGCAGCAACACCCTTCACTGTGTATTTAGTAACTTTTTAACTATTTGAGCTAGAAACTATTTTTTTTGTTACAATCTGCAGATTATGTGGCAAATGTGGCAAATCCAGAATTATGCGAAAAACGTCACAGCTGCACAAACTCATAATTCCAGTTGCCCTGCCCATAATATGTGGATGGCAATATAGACAAAATTCTGACACGGGTCTTTTTTATGTAATTGTTTGGTGTAAGGGGGTACCCATGACATACCAATACCATGGCATTCGATACTGTTGATCATACAACCTTGATATCCAGACTTACATCATGTGGGATTGATGGCATTGCTCTTGCTGGGTTGTTATCCTTTGTGAAGGAGAGGTCACAAAGAGTTATGTTTGATAATTTTCTGTGAATCCTACTCCATAAATACCAGAGTTCCACCAGGAGTCATCTTTTTCCTTTTTCTTTTTAGCATCTTCCTGCGCCCTCTGATGAGTCTGATTCAATCTTTTCGGTGTAAATGTTTACACCTATGCAGCTGATACCCAGATAGTTTTTAGGCTGGGTAATTCTACATCTTTGAAACCACTAAATGAATGTCTGACCAGGGTCAATACCTGGATAGATCAAAACTGGTTACAAGACTGATATCTTATTCGCGGTAAAAAAAAAAAAACATACCCAATGGTCACCTACCATTTGGCCTGCCTCTTTTTAGCAAGCAGCCTGTTTCCAAGTTGATGGTGAACATTTGGGGAGGTTAATCTAGGTAACATGCTTATGATGGAAGCACCAGTATCTGACGTAGTATCATCTTGCACCCATTGGCTGTGGAAATTCAGGCCAATCCCTCCCCTACTGTCCATTGTAAACAAGAAAACGGTGGTAGAATCTATGAGTAGGTCCAAGATGGATTACTGTAGCTCCCTTTGCCTGGGAACCTCTAAGGAACTCATTGCTACATAGCAAGTAACCCAGAATCAGGCAGCCAAAATGTAACATTGTGGTTATGTCATAAGGCTTATTAATATTGATATTTCCCAGTCCTCCTTACTTTCAGCAACCTAAGCTAAATTTAGCACCAAAAGTGACCTTCTCCGAGTTTCATAGATGGTTCACACCTGCATACTTCTGAACACTAGAACCAATGTTCAGCAATGCAATGGCATTTGATATTCTTGTCTGCACTGGCAGGCAGGCAGATAATCTCACTGAGCGAAGGCTATCAGCTTCTATTAAACCTTGTTTATTTTTTAATTCACTGGAAAAGAGAATTCAAGGCATGCAGAAAACCATGAATATATTCAAACTGAATTAATTAGAATGATGCAATGGATAACAACAAGAATAAATGTACATTTAGATATAAACAACAAATATAATTCAAGAAAGGGATACCTAGAAGAGAACACCTTTGATAATTATGACACACCCATTCAGCGCATTGTGTTGCAGTAGCTGGCTGGCTGTGAGCCAAGGTCCTTCATGATATTGACTGGGAGCAGCTGATGCCACTGAAGCGGGCCGTCATTGGCATGTGCTGCACCACCATGGCCACATAGTTGACTTATGAGGGCACACACAAACAAAACCTGGGGTGTAGAGTCTGCAGATGTGAATTAGAGCTGGATGCCCATCTTTTTCTTATTTTTGGAACAGGGTGGTGACCCTCTGGGAGTGAAAATGATACTCCATCGCCCCAAGCTAACAGCTCCTCCTCTGGCCCTTGCTGCCAACCTGTTCTGCTCTGGGATTTACGAGCAGTGGTGGCATTGAGGCTTTTGGGGATGTGCTCCAGGTATAGATTGTGCACCTGCGGTGTTGTAGAAGGGGGGTTTCTCTTTCTGCTGACCGCCTCTTTGCTTGATCGGCCGGAGCCCTTGATTGGCTGCAGAGATGCTTGGGATAAATTGGCCCCATCTGCTCTGAATTCTTGCCTGCTGAATTGGGCCCCTTAGTAGAGGTAACTCTATATGTTCGACTTCTGCTGCTTTATCTTCCTTGGACCCTTCGCTCCTACTTTGCAAGGAGCCTCTTCCACTGGCCTTCGGAGGATGGTCTATTGTCATTTGAATCCTCCATGAGGGACACTCATTCTCAAAAGAACGATAGACTGGAAAAATATGAATTTCATAAGAATTCAAAGGAGACTGCATGGAGGAGAGAAGGTGACTTGAACCCACTCCCAGGTATAAAAACGCGATAAACCTCAACCAGCGTTCAACGATGGCTTGGTTGCTCTTAGGAAACTGAGGACCACCGTTGAGTAAAAGACAAATACAGATAATGTGGACTTTAACTTCCACGGGCAGAGTTTGGGAAAATGTCAGACGTGGTTGGGGTGGCAGAGAGGGGCATGCACTTAGCAACCAATGGAAGAGGCTGAAAGACTTGATGGTAACCCTCACTAATGGAGTCCTCTATCTGGTATGTATGGTGATGGAGACAATAGGGAGATCCCACAGGAACAACATGCGCTTGTTTCGGATTGCTGAAAAAGTGAAGGGTGCATGCATGGAAAAAGGGACAAAAGGAACCATTCAACGGAACGTAGGGGCTGTTGAACTCTTTCTTTGTACAGTATGTTCACAGAGGCCGGTCCCCTTGACACCACAGTGGCCTTACCCAGTTTCATCACAGCATGCTCGCTACATTTTAGACGCAGATATGCCACCCTTCGGGCAGCAGATTGAAGTAACTGCTCCCAAAAAAAACACCTCCTCTTTTCTGACGTCCCCCAAGCAGTTCATAAATAAAGGAGAAACTTATAAGCAGTGATGGGATGGAAAATTCTTTGTGCCTCTGAAAAGCATACACCACCACATGTACAACAACCATTTGTGGGCGCTGAGGGTTCCCTGTAACACGGAATGAACCCAGAGTGATGCTCTATGCGATGCATGGACACACCAAGTGCACCCTCCTTTATCCAAGCTGATTGCCATCACGCCACCAGGTGTCATCCTCTCACCAGGTGCCATCCCCTCACCAGGTGCCATCCCCTCACCAGGTGTCATCCCCTCACCAGGTGTCATCACCTCACCAGGTGTCATCACCTCACCAGATGCCATCACCTCCCCAGATGCCATCACCTCCCGAGATGCCATCCTCTCACCAGGTGCCATCACCTCACCAGGTGCCTCCACCCCACCAGGTGTCATCACCTCACCAGGTGCTTTCCCCTCACAGGTGCCACCCTCTCACCAGATGTCACCACCGCACCAGGTGCCATCCCCTCACCATGTGCCATCCCCTCACGAGGTACCATCCCCTCACCAGGTGCCATCACCTCACCAAGCTGTAGGGGGCTAACAGTGGGGACAGCAATGGACTATATGGCAGGACTGGCCTCTCCTGTGTTTTAACCCGTTCAGCGCGGCGCGGATTTCCGCGCCGCACTGAAGATTCCGTGCGCGGGCGGGGCCATGACGGAGCGGTTCCGTCATGCGCACAGCGCAACCGACGCACTTGACGGAACCGCTCCGTCACAAGCGTCGAAGGGGTTAAATAGATCTGCCATTCTCTTGCAGCTGGGTCCTTTGCTCCATCAGTATTGTGCATGGATGACCCCTGTCTGTATGAATCACGTGTGTACAGCTGGCTGTGTGTGGAGGGTGTGTATGCCCCATGGCTGAGGCCGCACAGGACTGTATTTGTTTTTCTGCACAAGGGTAAAATAAGATGGAGGGTTTGAAAGAGCCACAGACAGTAGGGCTTCTCTTCAACACTTCTGAGACCCTTTTGAAACGAACCAGACTAGAGACATATAGCTTAGTAGTGCACGGCAGCCCTTGCTCTATTCTTACCCGGAAGTGTTACACATACTCGGTTAAGTGGAGGTATAGGGGCCGATTACAATGTCAGTCGGAAAACATTCCGACCAACTTGATTTCGGAATGTTTTCCGACCGACTCGGGGTCGAGAAGTCCGACCGAATGATTATGATGTTTCCGAATACCATTCGGTCGGACTCTCATTGATCTGACCAACAACACAGGCTCCCATTGAAAAAAGGTGTGGTTGCGGAAGACCTTGCACCCTGTGGCGGGCACCCCATGGTGCCTGCCAGACTGTGCATGGTTGGAAAGAGGGGACCCATGGGTACCCCTACCAGCCCCAACCGGAGGCCTCTGGGTAAAGGGGGGCTTGCTACAGGCCCCAAAGTTGGATTCCGACAGCCAATCAGTGTCAGAAAGACTGATTCGGAAAGACTGTCTGAATCCGACATCGTAATCGCTCAGTTGGAAACGCGGCTCGTAGAGACGTATGAGTCAGCTCCGACCAACTCGATGTCTCTGAATGCTGTTCGGACACGAGACGGAACCAAGTCGGACAGTTCGAGTCGGAAATTTGTCTGAGTCGGTCGGAAACAAGGCAATCGAATCAGATTTTGACTAACCGAATGCCGTTTGGAGCCTTTCCGACCAACATTGTAATCAGCCCCTAAGTGGGGAAGCGTCTCTCTCTTTTGTGCCTTTGTTTTGGGTTTCTTTTGACAGCAGATGCCAACTCCATCTCATTTACCTACAGACACTGCAAGACAAATGTCATGGCTGGACCCGCAGGTTGCCGGTTTATCTGGGATTAAACAGTAGAATATGATCGGGATGTCCACACTGGGAGATGTAATGCGGGGGACAGCCTTGAAGTCCTTTGCCATGTTACAGATGGAGTTTGACCTACACAGCAGTCAATTATTTAAGTACCTCTAGTTGCGCTATGCCCTGGCGCCTTACATGGGGGGCTTGTCAGAACCATTACCTTCCAGCCCCCTAGAGATGAGTTCAAAATACTGGGATATGGCCTCGGAGACCATGAAATGTCACAAATATACAACACATTGGTGATAATCTACCTGATTCCTTCCACAACTGTGAGAGGCTTGGGAGGCTGATGTGGGGCCCCTCATGGAAGCTTTGGCCTCCCCAGGAGAGGTAGTAGCACAGTTTTGCCTCATTCAATTGCATTACCTGCAACGTACATATTTCATGAGATCTAAGCTTTGGAAGCGAGAGCTGGTAACATCTTCCAGTTGTTTGCGTTGCCAGGAAAAGGGAGGAGACCTGTTGCCTACAATGTGGGCATGCAAGGTAATGACCCCCTTTTGGGAAGGGGTGCTTTCTGTAATGGGGGATGTGCTAGCTAGTATCTCACATGAGACCCCAAAAATGGACCTCCTACATATACAGGTAGACATGGACAGCAAACGATACTAAATGGCATTGTTGTGGATAGCTCTGCTGGTTGCCAAGAGGGACATAGCTTGCCAATGGAAAAGCAAGTCTTCTCTCTCGTTGGAGGGCTGGAGGAAGGGGCATAGACCACTGCAGGAGTATGGAGGGACTGATATGCACAGCCAGGGATGCCCGCATAAACATTTGAAAATATGGGGGGACTGAGCCCAATACTAGGGGATCCTATTGGGACCATGCAGGACCAGCCATGGAACATAGACGAGGACATCCAGGCTTTTCCGACTGTCAGCTAACGTTCTCTGACTGTCGGCTAATGGAGATTTGGCATTCAATATATATAGAGGGTGGGGGAGGTATGGAGGGAGGATCAGAATTGAGGTGAAGATATACTGTGGATTGATTGGGGAGGGAATTATTGTCCTCGTTACTGCATCTAACCTGAATGTGAATGTAGAATATTAAGCTACGGGCATCTCTAATCACTCTTCCCTGATGCTGACAAGTGGTAGGTGCCGGACTGCAGCTGCAGACATATGGAGACTGAATCAATAGCAGCTTAGCTCTCAAGAGATAATCAATGGCCTTCACAAGGCTACTATGCCATATTCAGGAAAGCAGGGGGGCAGTTCGACCTGAGGTGATACTCTGGGGAGCTTATAAGTCAGTCGTTTGTGGCCATGAGTGGCTATGGGAATACACAAAAAAGGACTATCGACTGAAAATAGCAAGACACTTCAGGAATTCCTCCTTGGTCAAGAGGATTTGGTAACTCTCCTAAACCTCTTAATGTCTGTTGCCTGTTGTGCATGTGTGATGAATGTAAAAACTTGGGAACGGACAAAGCACATTCCATTGGGACACCACAAGGAACACACCCTCACAGGATTTCATAGGGGTGGTGGTATGGTGATGGAAATTCTTAGCTGAGGATACAGCCAGGCAGTACCAAGCACCGACAGCTGATGAAATAACCAGCATTACCTATCAGTTGCAAACAGGGACAATGTCCGGATCGAAGTGTATTTCTGTGCAGTTATTCAAGTGGTTGTCTGGTCTGATGGGGCAGAAGAGTTTAACATGTACAATGAGTAGGAACATCATGACAACCTTAAACATTCTTTAGTAACCCTCATGTACAAATAGGGAAAACCAGTCTCCACCCGACTATTTTTCCGATCATTCAATTTTTCTCCTAAGTATTGAAACTAAGATAATAGCGATGGTATTTGCCACCATACAGTTTCCAGTGGTCACCTCCCGTGCCCATCCAGATCAGGCTTTATAAATTCCAGCTGCCCAGCAGACTAAATCTACAAATACACTTTAATTGTTTGGATTGGTCCAAGGGAGTGGAAGAAACCCTCATGTTCTTTTCCCTGGATATGGAGAAAGCATTAAAATGTTTCTATGAAGCTCTATGGGGAATCGGGTTCGGGCCAATATTCTCTTCTTAGCGGTTAGTACCTGACCAGGTTTGCTAGAAATATCAAGCAGAAGAAAAAAAAATTTTGCAATCACTTTGGACCTGTATGGGAGCTATAGTTACAGGAGGGAGATTGGCATGGAGATATTAGCAGTATTTGGTACTAACACTTCTTTGAGCCCTCGGATATCTAGACTGGCTAAGATAGATCTAATGTTCTACACCTTGGACCAGCAGAACTTTCGTTCTGTAAGATATTATCTGAGAAAACAGGAGTTAGTCCAACATCATAAAGAACGTAGTTCTTTCAACAATTTATAACCCAAAAGCAGCTAAAAACTCAGGGCAATTGTTATACTCAGGTTAAACTACTGTCTCCTAAATAGAGCAGTTCAGTCAAGAACGTATTTGCTGAAATACTGCTTATAATCTTTAGATTGTCTTTCTTCTGTGTTTGGGGGCCTTGTTAATGTTGCTTTCAAGTAATGAATATGTTTTGGTAATTGCCTTTGGTACAAGATATGTATTTTTATGTAAACGACACTTTTATATAAACTATTTTTATTGAGTTTTTATTTTCATATTGACATTAGGGAACTCAAACAAGCAATCAGAAAGTACCAAAGTGAGATCAAGTCCATGTGTAAGTATTAGTGCACATCATATTCAGTATCTCTATGCTTGTGGCAGCTAGTTTATAGGTAGTCAGTGGGTTAAATTGCATTCTGAACCACGCCCCTGTTTATAGTACCACTGCATAGACATTAATCTCGCCTAAGAGTCAAACATCCCGGGGCAGTATCTACTCTCATACACAGCTTTCTGTACAGTTACATTTCACTTACCATTAAATCTCCAGTTTCTCAACTCTGGTACTTTGAGACTTTCCCATTTGTGGGCTATATTTGTACATGCATAAACTCTACCCTCCATTTATATGGTACAAAATAATGGAGTAGTAGAGAACGCTGTAACCTTGATGCTTGTTGTTCTGGCATAAAGGAATGTAATAGAGGCATTGATGGTTTGGACCACATTGGTAGGTATGTGTCCACGTGAGTGTACAACAGCTCCAATAAAAGCCTAGTAACCGGGAGCCAATCTTACTTCTCTAAACTTTCTTTATTTTCACTTAATTAAGTTCACTTCACTCAAGATGCCGTATCACAGTAATACATCATCTGATACATAATCTGCAGATTTCAACAAAACAAATTGTTTCCAGCACAAACGGATCAAAAGTTACTGCAACATGTGTTGTCGAACAGTGGAAGGTCCTTAGAGCAGACCCAAGTCCTTTGCAAAGGTTGACTGGTCACCGTTCTGTTACCTATTTCTGATTTGGGTGTCAAAGTGGTACTAATGAGGTGAAACCTGTCTGGCTAGTGTAACAATTCCACAATAATGAGATAATATTAATACTAAACATGCTGCATTACAGCACATAATTTTATTTTATATGAAACTTCACTGAATGTCTTCAAAGTCTTGTAAAATCCCTGCTATGTAGCTAGCATTTTATTGACACTGGATGGCATTAACAACAAAAAGCAATTGTCTAGTTCTAAGGTTCTACGTTTTCCTGTAAATCATAGTATTGTGAAGACCGAGCACCACCAATGCGGAAAACTGGATGTCCAAATCGTGTGGGAGTGAGACAGGAATTCCAGAAGCTGAGTCCCTATCCCACCTGCAGCCCTGCAACCACCGGAGAATTGGGAAAAAAAACTCCAAGTGACAACAATACCCAGGGGAAACAGGAAGTGGAGAAAAGACAAAAATGGCATTTCAGGGTCCTCTCAAGGTAACTGCTTCATTTCATGAATCTCGAGGTTCCTTCTAGGTATGTCTTGTGTCTGGAAACTAAGTATTCTATCACATAAGGGGAAGGATGTAGGGAAATTAGTGGGTTCACGCCCGCCCTAAGTCACTAATCAAGAACACAAAGATTGGTGTGACACTCCAGTGAATGACTCAGTGTGCTCCTTAAGCGGGACCTGAGAAGGAGGTGTGCAGACATCCACGCTACAGTTACTACTTTTACTCCTAGCTATAGGGGTAATTCAAAGAATTTGACGAGGATGGCTCACTCAACGTGACATGCTTCATCATTTGCCTCCTCTTCCCACCCTGGTAAGATGATACTGCCAGGGCGGACTCGACCACGGGCTGGGGCTTACCTGAGGAAGTTCTTAGATATCTCTTGACTGGATAGTACTGTGATCCAGTTGAATGATCTGAAACAAGTCTTTTAAATATTGGTCTAAACAGGCATTATCTGTCCCTCATTTTTATTCCACATTGGTTTCTCATCTGCTCTGACTCATTTAATTGCATTTTGTTGATCGAATGTCTGAAACCTATACCAAGCGCATCTTTCACTGATTTTATGGATGCAAACATTGAGCATTTAAACGTTTTATTTGATTTTCCTATCTAGTATATATGTTTTCCTATAAATCCTATTTCCATGTGGTCTGTTGGTTGATTTTTGGGCAATTATTTTTCTGGGCACCCTGGGCAATATGGCAACAATCCCCACAGTCAAAACACTGTGGGCTTTGTGGTAGACTTATAGCGGTGACTTTGCTTCTATGAGATATATCTATCCATTCAGTACCTCCTTTGCCAACACCTTCTCCCTATATAATTTCCCTACTCTGTGGCAATGAATCCACAAAACTGCTTCAAATAGACCTTATTAAAAGGTTCCTCTTTAGTTGCTGTTTCTGTCCCCCAAATCTTTGATTCTATAATATAAGGCTCCTGGAACTTCCCCAAAAATCCACTTCTTGTTTCTGAAGTTAACGCAGTAAGTTTCTGCATTCAATCCCAGTCTTTCTTGAATGGCCTGCTTAATTTCTTCATGGGGTGTTTTCCCTAGGGTTTGCTGCATGATAAAATGACAAATGTTCTTCAGGTAAGAGAGGAGAAATGTATTGACTCCATCTTGTAGGTGGCGAGGCTGCATTTTATGTCACTCTTTTAATGTTTTTAAAGAAACAAGTGGGATCTTCCCTAGGTGTGTACTTTTGAAGAACTGATGAGGGGGCATTGGATGCATGCTAACCATGCTCGCTAACCTAACTATGGCATTGTCCTGGGCGACTGCATTTTGTGCTAATCTTTTATTTTCAGTGTGCAAAACCTGTATTTTTTTTGTTAAACCTTTTTATTGGATTTCATCAGCATACACGTCATACAGTAAGCACACTTCATACTTGACTGCTGTGGTTGTTATAATCAATATTAACAGTGTCATGACAATGAGCAGTGGGACAATTGAGCAAGTAATTAATCAGTCAAACTATGGAGGGAGACCTCCCGAACCCCGCCGCCAGAGCTGCCGGGAGGGAACGCGAAAGTGGTCGTTGGTAAGGTTACCTCGTTTCTCCGACCCATATGACAGTCTCTAGTTCATAGTCCCCTGCAAGAGGTTTCAGTAAATGGCAATCCAGGTTCCAAACTGAACTTGGGGGTTGTAACTCAGGGAATGAGGGGTCGGGGGGGAGGGCAGTGGGCTTGGGGTCGCATAAGGCAGGGGCAAGTGTAGTGGAGCTCCGTGCCATTTCATCACCTGTGGGCCCTTTTCCCTATCCTGTTCAATATCGTGTGTCCTGGATGGTGGCCCGGTTAGTGGGCTGGAGTAGCAGGGGGGGGAGGAGGTACGTGGACGGATTAACATTTGCTTGGTCCAGGTGCCACCTGGGTGTCTAGCTGGCCCTCTGCGCCACTAGCGTGTGTTTGCTTAAAGTCATGTAGGAGCATCACCCATTCTAGTGAAATGGGACGCCGTCGTATGCCACGAGCTTCCTCCTGATGGATGAGGTCTTCTTCAGCTGCGGCCCATTTCTTCACCGCCCCCCACCATGCCGCTATTGGGGGACCCTCTGTTGCGCGCCAGTGCATTGCCACACTGCGTTTCACTAGTAGCACGGCCAGCAGAGCGAATTTGGTCTCAACCTTCTTTTGTTTATTGCGTTTAAAGATGCCTAGAGCGCATGCCTCCCATGCGTGAAAATCTGTTAGGCCTGTGACTGTTTGTAGGGTGGTGTGCACTGTCGTCCATAGGGTTTGTATCACTGGGCATGTCCAAAACATGTGTATAAATGGGGCATCCGGAGTGTGGCAGCGGGGGCATTCAAAGTGGGATGACGGGTAAAAGCGCTTAAGCCGCGCCGGCGTGAGATAAGCGCGGTGTAACACGTTAAACTGGACATTTTTTAATCTTTGGTTGCGGGACACTTTTTTATGGTGTTCTAGGGCTGTAAGCCACTCTCTATCATGGAGGTTGCGTCCGAAGTCCTCCTCCCAGCGGAGCCGTAGTCGTGTCAGTGGTACGCGTGTTAGTTCCATGATGGATTTATAGATCCATATGATATGGTGTCTGCCCGTCCGCCCCCATATGTAGTACCGGGTGTGGCGTGGGTTCCCCATCCCCCAGGTCCCAGATCCGTCTGCAGTCCACCACTATCTGCCTGTGTAGCAGGAATTGTCCGGCAGGAAGCATTCGGATTTGGTACCCAGAAGGAACATTCGGGTCAGCTCCGGGACTGATATCTGTCCGCCCTGTACTACCGTTTCCCCTAGGTTGCGGTGCGCTGTCCAGCGTGATAGCCACTGTAGCTGCATCGCTAAAAAATAGGTTTCGAATGATGGGGTGCCCATCCCGCCCTTGTCGCGCGGCAGCTGGAGGGCCGGCAGGGCCACTCTGCGGCAACCCCTCCCCCAGATCAGGGAGATTAGTAATGAATTGAGCTCTTGGAAGAAGATCCGCAGTGGGATAACTGGGATATTAGTAAAGTAGTAAAGAATCCGGGGAACCATGATCATTTTGGATAAGGCTACCCTCCCGATGGGAGCCAGAGGTAGGGTCCGCCAAAAATTGATTTGACTCTTAAGTCTCGGAGGGCCCGGTAGTGGTTGACCTCCAGGAGGTCACGGGGCTCATGGTAGAGTCTGACACCTAAGTAGCGCAGGGCATCGCCCCTCCATGCTAGTGAGGCCTCCCCAGATGAATTTCCCTGTGTGGGGAATTTGGGTGCAGGGGATAGATAGAGGATTTCTACCAATTCACCCGCAACCCTGCAGGCTTCTCGAATTCTGCGAGCGTGGTCCATACGGTGGTGAGGTCTGCTGTGATGTCTCGAACATAAATGAGGAGATCATCCGCATTAAGGGAGACGCAATGTGTGCGACCTCCCAATGGGATGCCCCAGTGCTCGCCCACCTCCCGCCGTCATGCTGCCAGAGGCTCCATGGCATTGGCAAAGATGACGGGGGACAGGGGGCACCCCTGGCGGGTGCCACGCATGATCGGAATGGGAGAGGAGACATAGCGGCCTATCCGAACCCTCGTGGTAAGGTTAGTATACAATAGCCGGGCGTACGCTATAAAATGGGGCCCTATGCCCACCCTCCGAAGCACCTCAAAGAGGTATTGCCACGCCAGGGTGTTGAACGCCTTCTCGAGGTCCAGTACTAGGCACGCCGCATGTGGGAATCTGTCCCGCACCCCATCCTGGACCAGCCGACGTATATTCTGGGAGGTATTCCTCCCGGGGACAAATCCACTCTGGTCCGTGTGCACCAGTCTGGGGAGAATTTCCGTGATTTCGCATTTTGCAATCCGTAGTGAGGAGGGTGATAGAGCGATAGGACGCTCGGAGCAGGGGGTCCCGATCGGGCTTGAGGAACGTTACTGTGAGAAATTGGCCTGGCATATGCTGGTCACTAGTTATAGTGGCCACATTGCACCAGTCCAATTCGACTCTTATGGTAGATAGGTTTAAGACAACCTTTTAAAGAAAGCTATCCTAGTGGTAGCTGTGGAGAGCAGCCTTCAGGCTAAGTCTCCGAGGAATGTAAAGCAGCTTGTTTTACCTTATAATCTCTTGAATTACCAAAGGAAAAGGACACCACACAGGTATATATTTCAAATATATATGTATTTATTCTTAGATACACTCTACTAATCTCTTTATGAGATTAGAACCCAGATACACATTCAAATGTCAACACTTCTCAATAAATTAAGCACAAATATGGCTGTAGCCCTAGGGGCGTACCAGACCATATACTAAAAAAATGGTTTAACAAACTCGACTTGCAAAATTAAAAGACCTAGGGCCTTGGGAATCGCTGGGGCTTCACTTCTGCAGTTTTAGCAGGTAAGTAATCAGCCCACGGGAGACGTGTGCAGTGTCTAAACACAGCCGCGGGTTTCCTATAGGTTTCAATGGCACAAGTCGCGGTTTGTAATTTAAAGTTTTAGGGCACTTCGGAAAAGTCAACAAGCAAGCCACTTACAGGGTAAGTATTTCGAGGGCCAACACACACTTGGGCACCGGAGTGCACGAGTTACCTCACCCACGGAAGCCGGGTGCATAGGTGTCTTTTGGTGTCGGGTCGCAATGCTGTTTTCGATGGGGACCACTGAAGACTTGCTGCTTGTGACGACTGGAGAGGTGTCCGCTGGAATCCGAAGATGGATTGAAGTTGAAGAGGACCTGAAAATTGAGGGGACAGAGTTCAAAGTCACTTGCCAGTGACCGGTGGCCAGGAGGATGGATGACCACTGATGTCGCGTCGCTTCAGGTCATCGATGGTGATTTGTCTCTTCACTCACGAGGTCCAGGAGAGATCGACGATGACCAGCAGCTGGATTCGGGAGGTCTCACAACGTCTGCAGCTGATGACGGTGTCGACAGCCGGATTGGAGCCAACAAGCCTTGGCAACTGCAAGTCTCGTGTGGAGTGAAGATTGAAGATGGTGCAGACCAGCAAGGTCTGATGGACCTACCCAGCAAGGGTAAGTGAGGGCAGGCCCGGAGCAACCAGGAGAGCCCTTGAAGTCATTGAGAAAGTCTTCGGGTGAGTCACTACCCACCGGGCAAGCAACCGCAAAGACGCCTTTGCAGGAATAGTTCCACAGGAGCCCACGGTCACTTGGGACGGGGTAGGCCGCTGATTTTCGGTACCAGACCTGCTAGGGACTTGGACTACAGATGGTCCAAAGCACAAGTTCGTAGAACGTTGTTTAGGGTTTGCACTCGAAATCAGTGCACGGTTCCCTGGTATTGCTGTTCCTCGTCACTCGTGGGGTCCAGACGCCACAGCTTCACTGGGGACTCAAAATGGCCGTCGAGAGGTCAGGAAATCTGCTTCAGGGGACGCAGAGACTTCAGACTCCGGCGGGAGCGGTGAGTTTGCAACCGTTGATCAAGTTACTGGTGCCTGCCAAGCAGGGGAGTCACTCCTTGGCTCCAAGGGAGATTCTTCAGTCTTCCAGAGATAGTGGAACGTCGAAGGGCCAGGATTCTTCTTTGTAGAGCGTCGTCCAGGTGTAATCTGAATTGCATTGGCAATGCTTGGTATCTTATAGTGAAGATAGGGGAGGGACTAGCTCTATGACCACTCCTCTAGGATGGTCAGGGTAGTGGGTGGTTACACCCACTTCCCTTTGTCCAGTTTCGCGACAGAGCAGGGGCAGGTAGCCCCTGAACCGGTTTGAGCTGGCATATGCACAGAGGAGCCTACTGCTCCCCCAGTGCAGGACTTCAAAGGCACTCTAAGAGTGCACCCACCCAGCTCCAATACACTAAATCCTGTCTGGGAGGTGGTAACACCTCCCTGTGACAGGATACCCTTTGTTGGACTTCCTCCACTGCGAGTTTCGGTCAGCAGCAGGAGGGCAGCCCGGTGTCTGTGCTGGTGGCATTAATTTTGTGATGCCAGGGCTCTAGAAGATTTCTACCGTGTAGTACAGTGGGTACATGTCGTCCCCTCTAGAAGGGTGGGATCCTACTCCCACACCAGTTACTGGTGTGGGGGTAGGATTCCAAGTTGTTTGACACCAAACACGACATGTTTTGATGCAGTCATTCCAAAGTTAGCATTTACCGCGAGGTTATAATGCACTTAAGAGTATATGGTTTAACCGCATCCACAAACAGCAGTAGAGAATAGACTCTGCTAGCTGCAGAGGGGTCCTGCTCAGGCAGAAGCACCCCCTCACATAGTAAACCACGCACTCTGCCCTCAGGATTGTTAGGGCCTGCTGGAGGGGTGACTGATAGGTTTATATGTGTGTGTATGGTGAGATATAGGAACCTATACCTCAGTGAGGAGTGCTAACACTACCTCACACAGGCTGCAGTAGCAGGCCTGTGGTGTCAGATTGTGAATGCTTCCCAGGGGTGGCATAATACATGCTGCAGCCCCTGGTAGGCCTGTGAAGTACCAATGCCCTAGGTACCTAAGGTACCATATACTAGGGGCTCATAAGGTACCACAGTATCCAATCACTAGTGCATCTAATATGCACACCAATCACTTAAGGGAGTAAGCAGATAGGCTGGGGCCCTGGATCCCAGCCAGATTAGTCAAAAACCATTCAAACACCAGGAAAAAAGTGGGGGCAACCATATAGTCAGATTCCACCTTCCTGCAGTTACCAACACCGATTCCCGCATCGATTGAGGGAGCAGACCCGTGTCTAGTGCCTACCGAAAAACTGTGTCAAGCTGTGGGACCAGCTGCTGGGAGAATGTGGAGTTCAGTACTATCGGGAAGCCGTCATGCCCTAGAGCTTTGTTTTTGGCCAAGCAGTGAATGGCGGATTTAATCTCCGCTGGTGTGAGTGGGTCGTCTAATGTCGTGCGTTCCTCATCCGTGATTTGGACTATGGTGTTTGTGGTGAGTATATTCCGAATGTGTTCCCCCCTGTCTCGAGTCGACTCCTTGTAAAGCATGGTGTAGTAGTCATGAAAGCCGATAAAATGTCCGCCTGCGCGTAGACCACCTCCCCCGTGGCATTGCAGATGCCGGTGATCGGTTGTATTTGCGCGTCCTGACGAATGAACCAAGCTAGCAGGGTACCTGCGCGGTTTCCTTCCTGGTGGACTCTAGTGGTGTATGTGCGAAAATTATAGCGTCGTAGATCGGCACACGCCTCCTCGTACTTGGTTTTTGCCTCCGCTAGTTGCGTGGGGGGGAGCTCCCGCTGATCCGCCGCTTTAGATAACTACGCCACTTGTTGTTCTGCGTTTTGGACTGCCCTCTCTAGTGTGTGTTTCACTCCTGTGATTTGCCTGATGCAAGCTCCCCGTAGGACCACTCTATGGACCTGGTCGATGCAGAGCCCGTATTGTCGACAAAGTAGTGTTGAATGGTTTCTGACGTGGTGGAACACAGGGTCTGTAAGGCAGTCTCTGGGGAGGCGCCAAGTAGGAATCAGGGGTACGGGGGGTCACCATGCAAGTGACAAAATATGTGCGTTGTGATCGGAAATGACCCTGCCCAAATAGTCCGAATGCCTGATGCATGGAAGGAGAGACTGAGTGCACATGAAGCGGTCCAAGCGGTCCAGGCGGACTCGCAAATTGTGAGGTGTCGAGTGAAATGAATATATTTTGGTAGTAGGGTGGGTATGTCTCCATGCGTCCGCTAGGGACCAGTGGGCAGCCCAGGCACGGAATGCGGCTGAGTGCCCATGGGCTGGGGATTGCTTGGTGGGGGGGTAGGATCTATCCAGTGTGAGGTCCAAGGAGGAGTCTCCACCTAGTATCCATGGGGAGTGTGTGAATCCCGCTAGGGCGGTCGTCAGGGTCCCCCAAAAAGGTGTCTGATCAATATTGGAAGCATAGATGCTGCCGACGAGGATGGGCTGCCCATCTAACAATCCTTCTAGTAGCGCTTATCGGCACTCGGGATCCACCCTCCTGCCGGTTTCGCGAAAGGGCACTCCGGGCCGAATCCAGATCAGCGCACCTCTCGCAAAGGCAGAGTAGATTGTGGCATTTCTTTTGGAGTTTGCGCAATTCCTCCTTAGTGAGGTGGGTCTCCTGGAGAGAAATGATCTGCACCTGCTGCTGCTTAATATACGCGTTTATCGCAGAGCGTTTCCTGGCTGCGTGCATCCCTCGCACATTGAGGGTTAAAACTGGAAGTCTGCGTGTGCCATGGTGGAGACAAGGTCGTGCCCTGATAGCGCCAGGCCGCTGGGGGAGTGGAGACTCCTAGCTCTAGCTTATGGACATCGCGCGTGGAGCTGTGTGGGGTTGTAGGTGCGTGCCCCTGCCCTGTATATGGGAGGTAACAAGAGATCATGGTAAGTGGGATAGGTAAACTACAAACTGGGGTCGGGAAACAGTCCCAATACTGGAGACCTATCGCTGGGAGCGATATGTCCAAACTGGCGCTCTGGAGGAAAGAGAGCGTGCACAAGAAATTAACAACAACTATGGGGTGGTGGTACGTGCATGCGAGGGTGATCCTTGGGCGGGTCCGTGAAGGATCATTGTGCGTCATCTGGTCCTTGGCAGTATCAGAACAGTGTGACATGTATAGCGTGAGAGGACTGCCGTTGTGTTGGGGGCTCCCATCCCTCCGCTAACAGGGCCACCTCTCATTTACGTGCTACGAGAGACTGAGGACAATGTTCCTATGACAGTCCTCTACATATGACCCTGTAGGTTCCCTAACTTATGAGATCTGCTATCTGGGGGGTGACTCGGGCAGGGTAATCGAGTCTCCTTTAGATGATGCGTCGTCGCTATCGTCTTCACCCGCCGAGGAGAACAGGCGTGGGGCTCTGTCCATGTCGTCTGAAGGCGGTGAGGCCTGTAATGCCGTTACGGCTCATAGAATGTCTCGGCGTTCCTGCATGATTTGCTCCAGATGTGGGGCTCCGTGCTATCTTGTTCTAGTTATTGCGCCCTCTGTTTGGGTTGCGCTTTCTGGGACGCGGCGCTCTGTTTCTCTGTCCTCGCATGGTTCCTGATCCGGAGAGTTGTGGGCAGTGCAGGTCCGCCCAGTCCCTCGCCTCCTCCGCACATGTAAAGAATAGGGCAGAGTCGTTGTAGATAATTCTGAGTCTGGCGGGAAAGAGCAGAGACTATTGAATGTCATTTGCCCTTAGTCGCCGCTCCACCTCCAAAAAAAGTGATCTCTGCTGCTGCACCGCCCGTGCATAATCTGGAAAGACCATCACCTGCTTGTCCTCGACCCGGAGGGGGCCAGATCGTCTGGCGGCCCTGAGTACCGCATCCCGGTCTCTAAAGTGGAGGAATTTCGCTAGCATTGGTTGGGAGGGTGCTCCCGGCTGGGGTCTTCGCGCCGGAACTCTGTGAGCGTGCTCAATAGAGAAGGCCGATCGGTCGGCAGCTGGAGTAAAGGATTTCACCCACGCCTCCATGTGCCCCACCGGGTCCTGCCCCTCAATTCCTTCCGGCAGTCCAAGCACCCGTATATTACAGCGTCTGGAGCGTCCCTCCAGGTCGACCATTCGTTCCTCCATTGTGGACAGGCGGGTTAGGACATCGCGTATTGTCTTCTGTTGGTCTTTTACTGCTGGCTGCAAGTCCACCATGATCTTTCCCCCTTCATTGACCTTGTCGGTTAGCTTGCGGTGGTTGTCCTTAATGAGGCTGATGTCGGTCGTCGGGGTGCCAAGCCTTTCTTCCATTGACACCCTGGAGAGTTCGATGGCTGCCAATACGCGGTCCAGCTTGTCAGATATGGACAGTTCCGGTTGGGTCGTTGCCAGTTTGGTCCCCGTCTTGGGGTGCGGCATATTTTCTGGCGCCGTCTCTGGGACCGTGGTGGTCTGCGTGGCCCTGGGTTTCCCCATCATGCCTCTTGGGGTGTGCAGTCTCTCTCGGGTCCGCGTGTTGTGGTGCTGGGGCCTGGCGGATACTGTGCGAGGCCTTCCCTCCTCCGATGTGGACTCTTGGTGAGCTCTATCCCCCATCCGCTCCGCCCGGCGAGGCGGGTATACCAACTGTCCAGTCCAGGGATTTTCCTCCCCGACCGCACTCTGTGGTGGGCACTGTAAGGGTCCCTCTGTGGAGTCCAGCCTGCACGGTTAGGGGACTTGCATAGCCGGCAGGGCCCAGTAGCTTTTGGGGTCACAGAGGAGCTTGTCATGCTGCACTGTCCACAGCGGGCCGGTTGGGGAAGGCCCAGTATCGATTTGGGCGCCAAGCGGTCTCTCAATCCGCAATCTTAGGGCCAGGCATCAGTTAGGTTGGGCCTCGGTGGTGGGGGGGTACCACGCACTCTCCCCGGTATCAGGCAGCCTCCCGGGGGGGGGTTCCCCCCACCACTCATCTTCTTAGAGGCTGTGTTGTCCACTCCCAGGCGGTCTGGGTCTGCGCTCTGTCACCCGGGAGGCTCAGCAGTTGTACACGCCGGGTGCCATATTGAGGTCAGGCAGCCTCGTCCCTGACAGTGCTCTAGTTCCCAGCGACCTGCCCGGGAGGGGGGGGGATCAGCCCGGTGCCCCCGGTCTCTTGTTACCCAATGTGGTGCCCGACCTCTATTTCGGCCGACTGTACTTGGTCCGGTTCGCCTGCCCGTCACCGGCCGCCGTGGGTTGAGCGGCGGGGGGGCTCCGGGGATCCGCCTGATGCGTGAGGGCCGCCTGTCTGCGGTGCCCTCTCCGCTGAATGCCGCTGCTCGGGGTGCCGCAGGTCGTCACCGCCCGGTTCCCCCTGGTGCACAAGTGGTGTTGCAGGTCACGCCACCCTCAGCTCGCCGAGATCCTCGTATATTAGGCGAGGGCGCGGGCTACCACCATCTTGTCTCCCCGCATCGTGACCTTCAATGGCTCCGTTTTGCCCGCGACCCCAGTCGTCTGCATCAGGGGTCAACGCCTTCAGGTGCTCCGCGGGCTCCGGTTGCTGGAGGTTCGGTGTTTTTGCCAGGAACGACGCTGGAAAACGGACAAATTGTCCGCCCGCCGTGGAACCTCAGCAAGGCACTTCCACCATCACAGCCTGCTTGGCCACGCCCCCTTGTGTGTGCAAAACCTGTAAATGATTCCACTCCTGTTGAGGCATATGAGGAACCTACTCTATGGCCATCTGTAAATAAAAACGGACTTTTCGCCAATTGTTGTATAATAGCTTCCATGTTGGAAGATTATCAATTCGAACTTCTCCCAGCAATTGTCAGTATATGCATGGCCATGTGGGTAACCAATAGCTCTAATAAATGTCTGGCAGCTTGGAGTCAATCTTACTCCTCTATACTTTCTATATTTTAACTTCATTTAGTTCACCTCACTCACGATTCCATACCAGCCTCTTCTTTTCTTTAGGTGTCTCTGACAACCCACCAGATGTCTCTTGGTACTTTGAAAGAGCACATGTAAGTATTAATAAATAAAATATTAAATTATTAGAAGAAAGCATTACTGGCATTAATGTAGATATCTATAATGTATCTTTTCTTTTCATGTCGCTCCTTCTCTCTTTTTCCCTGCTTTTGGTATTTTGCCCTTGTTTCTATCAATAATACAAGAACCGGGATCTCTTATGAATATTTCCTTTTTGTTTCTACTCTTTGTGGTTCTCAGGAGGTTGCACAAGCTTCAATTCATATCCTTTCGAGCTTGTGGACACACTATAATATCTGCACATAGCACCCTTCCCGCAATGCAACCCTTATCAGGAACACAATCTGGATATTCTATCTCCTTCATCAATCTCTTTTACAAAGCCTGACGATTTCTGGTATGTGTGTCCTCACCCCAGGACAAACACACAGACCATCAATAAACAAAAGAACTAACCAAAATAACTTAAACCATGCCTCCTGGTGAGTTAGAGGAAACCAGATGTATCCCTCCTCATTATCTTCTTCCAGCTCTTCAGCCTCCTCTGCAACGTCCTCTTCAGTGTCTTCCACTTCTCCTGGAAAGGATCACATTCTCTCCATGCCATACTTTCCTGGCCTGCAGCTCAACCCGCATTGAGCAACCTCGAGCAGACCCATGTCCTTTCAGCACCCATACCTCTCTTGTTGCTTCCTTGACTGACGGCCCCTCCTTCTTTCTGCATCTTTGTTCTCTTGTCCTTTTAGTGTTTCTCCTCTCCCCTCTCCTGTATGTAGTCTGTTGTCTCGTTCCTTGCTCTTCGTGTTTTATGTTCCCTTTCTCTTTTAATCCTTTTGTCTGATATTTTCAATATCTTTGGCCAGTGTGGTGTTCAGGTCCTGCGAAAAACATATTTCTAAGACCTGCACAGAACCATGCATTCATCTGGCCATTAAAAGCCACTTATAAGCGATTCAATCAAAGAGCCCCAAAGGAAGAGTTTAGTCTATCATAGGGGCTCAGATATAGGACCAAATAACACTGCTACAGGCAATTTTCAGATTATATGGAGAGGATCTGGCTAAATTCTGTTATATTGACAGGATCTAGTGAAATATAAAACAGCAATCCCTAAAAAGGAAAACAAATTTAGCATGACAGAGGTGAGAGGGGGCAGAAGACATCATTAGGTAAGGTGCAGTCACATAATATCAGACACTGGAAGTACAAATGGACAGAGGAGAGTCACTTGACTGACAGAACTGTAAACAATTGTAGGTCGAGCATGGCAGTAGGCAGCTGCTAACACAAGACAGGATCACGGTAGGCTAAAGCAGGAACACAACTGTACAAATTAGCAGTGGGGTGGAGCAGAGACTGATGTAGAAGCATGATATATAGCAGGAAATCACTTACAAGATGGCAGCACATTCAACAGTGGCTTGTTGCAAAGACTACTGTGGTGGAACGGAATACACCCTCAACGTGACAGGTTGGACAGAGGCCAGTATCAGGTGTTATGTCAAAGTATATTTATTGTGGTTACAATTATTGTGTTATGATACATACTTTGCCCGTCATTACAGTGCCATTACATGACATGCAACCTATAGGAGCGGCTGCAGTCAGGGGTAAAAAGGTCATCATTTGGGAGGAACAAGATGGATAAAAATGAGACAAGCAGTGAAACCAGTTAGGTGTGTTGAAACATAAACAGAAGATACTGCTAAATCCATGAAGCAAGGAGACAACACCTTTTTGGCATATGCACTTACAACAAAGGAGTTTAAGGGTGGGCGTGTGAGTAAGGAGGAATAAGGTAGTAGGTAAAATGCGTTTGCTATGTTCAGTTGTCTGCATGTAGGCATGACGATCAGAGCACTTTACTACCAATGTAGCAATATTGACAGTGGAAATAGTAACACTCCTAACAGACGAGGTATTGACACACCCAACGTAAGGGCTTTTCTAAAAAGGATCCCCACAGCAGCCCTCTCCCAGTGTAGATTAAATGTCCTTGGAAACAGTAATTTATTATATATTTGAAGATTTTGTAAAGTTTACAAAGCACTACATGGCTATTTTTGATTACTGCAAACTGCTTAATAAAGGGAGGAAAGGTAATGCAGTGGGCGGTATGAATGGGAGGTTGGAATCCTTGCAGACAGGTGAGTGACTGCGTTTGAAATTTATTGATGGTGAATTGAGTTCTGTGAAAAACAAGTTTGAATAGTTCCATTTTCATATATTTCCTCAAGGTATGCAGTGTAGTTTAAATCTCTAGAGGACATTCTGCAGCCTATGTCCTTGGGCACCCAGTGATCTGTCTCCACGTTTCATCCTCTGGAAAGATCGCTGGGTGATCCTATCGGCACCCACTAAACAAAAGGCTCGGTCTAGGGCATAGTGGAGTGTCAGCGTGTGCAGAAAACCATGGCATGAACCTAATATGCTTTATGGACAGTGAACGAAACAATATATTTAATCACAGCATCTTCTGGGAATTAATTGATTTCTTTAAAGGTGGTTTTGATTTGCACCTGCTTACGGAGGTTAAGACACCTGCTGGTTGTCTAGGTGTGAAGCCTTTGGAGCCTGGCATGGAGTTCATTTTTGTGGAGACCAGAGTAGGTGACGCTGCACAAGACTTAGCATGCTAGAACAACAGTTATTGTCATTTCATCTTTGCGGTCGATGGGGTAAAGAGAGAATATTTTTCAAAGCGGAGAGAGAGAGCTGTATGTAAATATACTTTGACACTGTTGACTTGCGGGGGGTAAGGGTCACCAGAAAGCATTAAAACAATCCACACGTTCAATACTTTTGGGGAGTGGAGGAAGGTTCCAAGTCTTGAGGACCTATGAGAAGGTAGCGAATTGGGCTCATTGTTTTCACTATTGATACACAAGAAGCTCTAAGTCATGCTGTGCAACATGAGGTCCAGACACAAATTAATGCTAGATGGAATATCAATCAATCAATCAGTACATTTGTGGAGCGCACAACTCACCCGTGAGGGTCTCAAGGCGCTGGGGGGGTGGGGAGGAGCTGCTACTGCTCGAATAGCCAGGACTTAAGGAGTCTCCTGAAGGCCAGTAGATCCTGGGTCTGTCGTAGGCGTATGGGGAGGGTGTTCCAGGTTTTTGTGGCGAGGTGAGAGAATGATCTGCCGCCGGCGGTCGCTCGACGGATGCGGGGGGCAGTGGCGAGGTCAGCAGTGAAGTTGGCGGTTCGGGGTATAGAAGGTGAGTCATTCGTTGAGGTACGCTGCTCCAATGTTGTGGAGCGATTTGTGGGCGTGGGTGAGGAGCTTGAAGGTGATCCTCTTGTTGACGGGGAGCCAGTGTAGGTCTTTTAAGTGGGCTGTGATGTGGCTGTGGCTGTGGCGAGGGATGTTGAGGATGAGGCATGCTGAGGTGTTCTCTATGCGTTGTAGACGTTTCTGGAGTTTGGCTGATGTTCCTGCGTAGAGAGTGTTGCTGTTGTCCAGTCCGCTCCTGACGAGGGCCTGGGCAACTGTCCTTCTGGTCCCTCTAATTTTCCAAATAAACCTGGATGTTTGTATCTTCAGTATATATTTGCAATGTCATTAGGTACTCATCAACAACCTGAGCCGAGGCCACATTTAGATATTGAATAGGAGGCATAAATGGGACAATCCTTGAGGTATGTCATGTCACAGAGCATATGGATAATTTAAATGACCCAATACTGAATTTTTGGCTACGACTGGCGAGAAAAGATTGGCAATTGTCTGCATATGCCTGTCTACAGTTCAAACCTTTCACACAGGATTGCATGATCAACAGCATCGTTGGTTGCGGAAAAGTCAAGGCGTACATGGTAAGAGAAGGAGCTCTCGCCTCATACTGGCCGGGTTGTTTCGGTGTCCTTCGAAGGGCAGATTCAAGACTGATGTGCATGGAGGAGATAGTCGAGTTAAATATACTCTTGAAACTCCTTTGTCACTTCCATCTCACCGATTTTACTAAGAAAATGGAGGTTAAAGATAGGCTAATAAGTGGCCAAGATCTTTGGGTCCAAAACAGATTTTCCAGAGAGGAGGTGATGACATGTTTCAGTGGGGTGAGATATGCACAGACTGAAGGGAGGCACTGATCAAGTTGGCTGATCCTGCTGCAAGATAGGACAGATTGTTGAAGACATGTTGGTCAATAGATGATTTAGTCACTTTTTTTTAGCAGTCAGTCCTCAAACATCTGCATTTTCCAACAGCGCAAAGGAGGTGAAAAGGACTGTAACGGGGGTGGTTATATGGCCATGTAAGGATTATGGATTAGCAGGTTATGGCAACTTTGGACTCGAAGAACTCAATCAGTCCTTTCAGACTTGTTGGCATATGCAGGCATCACTTTTTAGGATGTCAAGTTGGCCAGTGCCTGGTTTATGCTGAAGATATCTTTCTTTTGATTTGGATCGTCCTGTATACATTTGTCAAAGTAAGCATTGTTTGGCTCATTAGATGGCTTTGTGACAGCTTCTACTATGTAATGGGCTGTTTCTTGCACCATGCGCATTCTAGATTTCAGTTGGCATGTTTCAATTCACCAGGTTCCCCATTGTGTTGGATTTGTAGCCCACCTTGAGTTTTCTCCGGGTTTATGGTGCTAGGAAGTCTACAGCAGATGTAAGAGTGTGGTAGGGGTATCAAGCTGTGTTCCCATGCTGACAGATGTAGGGGAGTGTTTTTGTCTAAACTGAAGGTTGACTCCAACACCTGAATGCTAAAAAAATCTTAGGTGTCTTATGTGCAAGGGGGTGGATGTGGATTTGTATTCTAGATTTGAAATGTTGCAGGTAAAGGAGTGGTCTGTCTATACCTGGATTAAGGCTGCTAGGTCACAGGTGTAAAGGCTTTGTGTGAACCTGAGGTCAAGTGTGTACTCAGCTATATGTGTTGGACCACACATAACTTGGCTAAAGCTGATAGCCTGTAAATGATTAAGGAGGTAAGTGGGAGATTTGGCATCGGTCCTGTCTACCCATAAGCTGAAGAACCCCATGATAAGAATTAATTTTGTTGGCTTTGGATGGCAGGAGCATAGTTAGTTCAAGAAATCCATCCAGGAATGTAGTGTACTCTATGTGGTATGGGGTGGTAGATCACTACTGCGACGATGGAAATGTTGGGACTGGTGGTGCAGAAGCTGTTAGTCACTCAATGGGATAAGGTGTCAGAACTACAGAGAAAACACATCTGTAGAGTGGGCTGGCATCACCTCTTATCCTCACTTCTGTTCTCTTTTCTTCAAGATTACGTGTGAGCTGTGTGCATTACAGGTATAGTGTAATGGTTGTGATTTAATAAGTAATCAGACACTGCAATTAATATTTCCTAATTTAATGTGGTAGTGTTCTCTGGATGATTCACAGCCTGAAGTTGCAGTTGGGTTGAGTTTACAGAATGTGCACAGGGCATGGGCAGACAATTGAAATAATAAACTCCATCTTGAAAGTTTCTGTAGCTTTGCGGTACAGATGTTTAGTGAGCTGGCAACAAGTGGATAGTGTTACGAATGCAAGGTCTAGTTGTTGATGGTCATAACATTATGGAAATATGTAAACTTCCTTAAGCAGAATTTGGATGCTTCCCAAGCACTTACCTGCAATTTGCAGAATGCAGTGGTCTGTTTTGATGACCTTACTGAATACTTGATTTTCAAGGTACAGGCAAGGCGTTTGGGTTTATTATTCAGAAAGGTTCAAGTGGAGTCTCTCTGTGTTGGGAATGAACTCATATTCTACCCTTTGCCAGGTTATGGATTATGAATCAGGATATTTTGTTTCTTTTAAATTTGTGTAAACAACACAACCCAGAACATGTCAGTGATACAGTGAATTTAACTTGTACTATTAATGACTTATTTGACTGTCTAAAGAACTCAACTTAGAATATTAATATCAGTATTTTCCTTAGAGGCAATTTATGGGAGGCAAAGATGAGTATCAATAGGTATTTGAAAACATGATTAAATGCATTATATAGATAACGTATTGTGTGATTCCTGCAATGAGAATACTTTCAAATATTATTATGTAATCCCTTGTCTGCTAGGAGTTCTAATCAGTAGTATATAGAGAACAGACAATTATAAAGTGTCCATTTGTTAAGTACAAAGCAGACTCAAGCAGACACAAAGAATCTGTGGCAATCCTGGTGGCCTCTTTGCCTTTTGCACCTGCCCCCAAAGTAAAATGTGTTGGCCAAATGGCAAACGATTCCATTATTTGCATGGGGTCATGCATGCTCATTTGGGATTAGGGCAGCTTACAAATAGCACCTGTGCGATCCATATTAAAGAAGCTCTAGTAATAGCATAGTGCTCCTGGAGTGCAGAGAGCGGGTCAAAATGAGCTGTGTCCCAGTTAGGGAACTATGTATAATACGGCCCCTGGTGATATTAGTGTGGAAGCATATGCTACAAGTGGGAAAGGGCTGGTCATGTTGGACATGTAAACTGCTATATGTCTCCTCTACTAATGTGTTACTATCTGACTGTTAGCACAACGAGAGGTGTTATAATGACATGCTTGACACAGTTAGCATAAACACACACTGATGCTAGTGGCAAACATACATGTCTGGAAAATGGAGGTTCTCTCTTGTGACATTGGTATGGGTATGTTTCCCCTTGCTGCCAAATACATACCTCATTGGCAGGAGTTACCAAGAGAATGTGTATGTATGCTACATCAGCAAATTAGAATAGTTAGAATCAATGTCTTTATTTTTTGCTATCTCAATAGTGTGTACTGAATGCCATTCCTGATAGCTTATTTTTAATAATATTTTTCCATTGTGGACAGAGGTCTAGCAGTGAATGTTTACGAGGTTAGTTGTAATGCATATCTCTAATTACTGTATTTTTAGAAAGTTTCAGATCAACTGTATGAATCTATTTCCTACTATGGCTAATATACATCTCTAAATAAGAACTGTGTCTAAAATATGAGAAACGACATAGAACCCTTGTACAAGGTCAAGACCGAGCTACATAAAAACTAAGGGCCTGATTTAGAGTTCCACGGATGGGTTTCTCTGTCACAAACAGAACGTATATACCATCCGACGTATTACAAGTGCCATTGGATATAATGCACTAGTAATATGGCAGATGGGCTACCCGAACAAGTTTGTGGAGGAGTAACCCATCCACTGGACTTGTGGCTCTTGTTCAGATTACCTGCTTGTGTGATGTACAGTGCTGGAATTGAAAACATTTTACTCTGGAAGAGGGTTTCTTGCAACACATTTTTTTATAGCAGACTACTTCATGAAATTTGACTGATATAAATGTGGAGGTCCTTGAAACATTGAAGGGATGGTTTACATCTTATTTATATATTTGTCTTCACACACACAATCAAGAAGTACCAGCAATCTAACTGATTTAATCTCAAAGTCTAACAATGGTTGTGTTCACAAATAAAGAAGGCAATATCACTCCCTTGTACTCACAACAGTTAGGTCCAGTTATTCAAAACACTTTAAATAGACTCAGTTCTCACTATTTTTCCCACGAATGTTGATTTGAAAAAGAAAATCTTTTTCTGTATAAAATTCCTTGCATTGCATGCTTTTAAAAGGTGTTTGAGGGTTCTTTTACCATCACCCCATCCAGCAGGGAGGAAGCACTTATTTGGTTTGTTTTGGATTTAGTTTTAGAATTACGTTTCAGACACTTCACCAATTAGCAGAACCACATTCCATGCACAACGCAGCCCAGTTTATGGTCTCGGTGGCTGTCATTTTTGCACCCATCGCCTGTTCCGTGGTTGCGAAACACTGGCATAACAGGGACCTGCCTGCCAAAATTCTTGGATACATATATATCAGTGGCGGCTGGTGACATTTGAAAGTGGTAGGGCGTAACATTATTGTCGTACTGTACTGTGTCGAGGAAGCGTGTGAATCTGTTACACTGATATAAGGGCCAAATGTGGAGACACAGCAAGAATTCAATAACATGCAGTGTAGGGTAAAAAAAATTATAAGGGCAGTGAATATGAAGGAAGAAAAATCAAATGAACATGCTGTGTGTGACACTGCTTAGAGCCGGCAAGTGAGATGTCACGTAAATAGTAAACTTATGTTTTAAAATGTTTGCTGCAGTCTGTCTTCAGAGTCAGTAAAGTGGCCAGCGTTAATTAAAATAGCAGGTGCGTAGTGGTATATTTTGTGGCTGGAGAATCTCAAATTAAAGATGAGAGCTAGGAGCAGCTCTGAACGTCAATATTGAAGCACATTTAGAATAATTATTCAAACAACTAAAAATGTACTGCATTAATCACTTTATATATTTGTTAAGTCTCCTTATAGTTTCATACCACGATGAACGCACACAGTTCTGAGAGTTGATATTACTAGTCAACTATTGACATCAAGTACATATAAAAACCATACAGCGAGCACATTTAAAACTTTCCAAAAATTAAACAGTATGTCACATCATTCAGGTTCCAAACTATGGCTACTATACCTTGGCTAGTCCATAGAAGCGCCTGGGTGGGTCTGGCATAACTTTACCAGAAATCTTTAGTTCTCGTTCTTCCTTCTGACTACAAATTTGATTCGAAAATGACCACGACTAAGGGTGCGTCGTCTTCTGGAGGCGCACACCTTCAGATTAAGCAAGTTCGCAGCTTGCTCAATTCGGCAGAAGATCGGAGTTGACCCCGGAGCAGTAGGTTGCAGTCATGGCGTGTTAACGTGTATCTCCGCACTCCTCGGTGGGTTCTGCTGAGCTCCGGACCGAGTGCCTGCGGCTTCTTAGCAGCCCAGCCTGGAATCATCTTCCCAGTGACATTACCATTCACAGGCTGTCCGATCTGTTGCTGGCATCTCTGCGCATCGTGCGATCACAGCTGGGCAATGTGCAGTGCATCCCTTCGCCTTAATGCTCGCGCTGTCAGTTATTTATCTGCTCTTGTCTTTGATGTCAATTAGTGTACCTTTTACAAAGCAGGCTACACATTGATTACACTCTGTGACCTCAGGCAAACCTGACTAATTGGAAACCTTGACCTTCTGGAGGACAGTGCAGAAAGGCAGTTGAGGGAAGCACTGATGAAGGAAAACTCAAAACCGGCCGACTTTCCAGTTCAGCGAACACCCACCCACCCACCTCCCAAAGTGTTTTCTTGACTAACAGGTGTGTAAAACCAGGGGTCAATCAATCAAAATTGGATTACAGGAAATTCCACATCCAGCCGCGGCCGGCATGACTCGGGGGGTACACGCGGGGGGGGGGGGGGGGGGGTTGATTGAATGAAAAAAACTTACCAGGCATCTCCTCCGGTCCTGCATCGCATCACATCCGTGGTGGAACTAACTTCTCCCCGCTCTTTTCTTTTTTCACTCAACAGGAAATACTGACTGGATGCGATGGGGGGCCAGGCGGCTGATCCTTGTTTACTCTGTATTCTGGCATTTGATTGGGCATGGGGCGACTTCGCGAAAAACGCATCACCGCCCGAGCAGGAGCCTATCTTCAGACGCCTGCATTATACTAGGCATGCGCAGCATACCTAATGGTTTGTGAATGTGAGTGAGGAGCAACACTCCTCTCTCACATGCACAGTCAGACCATCTTCTGGACTCCTGCTCTCGCCAGGCGCGCAACACCCATTGGACTCAAAGGGCTTCAGACACCCCCCCCCCCCCGTCGTGTGTGGCAGCCCGGTATGAGACAGCTTCCCGGGCACACACACAGCCGCACCCGGGCACTTCACAGGTCTTTAAAAGACCATTTGCATGTTAATGAGGCCTTGCTGTTGTTTCACCCCTTCTAAGAGCCCCTGCAGCTCCACTCTGCCTATTGCTTAAAGATTCAGCCCCCCCCGAAATTTTTTCTTAGCCCCCCGAAATTTGGCTCTAGTTGCGCCTCTGGCTCTCGCCTGCGTGTGCTGTGTGTTCACATGCGCACTTTCACCCGTGAAGCACAGGCTAGCCCAGAAATGTAAACAGACAAATTGTGAAAGCTGTCAATTCGTCTGCTTACATTCCTGTTGCCCGAACTGCAGTGAGCAGTTACTCTTGTGGGGTGCCGCCACGACGCCTCTATGGACCAGCCGCCACTGATATATATGAATTGTTTTGTTTATCAATGGTGTACGTTGTGTATTCATTTCAGAAGTGTGTGCTATGGGGGTGCAAGGTATTTTTGCCATATAAACAGGTAACGTGCCTTTGTTTTCAATCAGGTTCCTCATCTGTCATTACTGACAATATTATAAAGCTAAGCTCTTTAAAGGATGGGGAAGGCATACAATGATCACTTGTGTTATCCTATATCAAATTAATCTACAACCAGTCTTGCTTTCAGGGCTCACAGATGAGATGATCAAACACCAAACCTTGCTACGGTTTGCGGTGTGGACTACATAATGTTTAATAATAATATTAAAAGTTGTAGTCTTTTAGTGCTGCCACCTTCCTCATTAAAAACATACAGACCACCTGTACATGTTTTGAGGTTCTGGAAGGGGCAGGCAATAGCATACCAGTTAGTGTAAAACCTTATGTATTCTTCTTACCACAGTAATGCTGTCTATTTGCTTTAAAATCGTTTAGGAATAGTTTAGTTTCTAAAAGCATTTCATATATATTAGCTTGTAGTTGTTGCTTTAAGTTAATATTTCAAAGGAGAAAAGTAGCAGATTTTAATGTTTTTCCTTTGTACCTGTTTCACGTGAAAATGCCACCCAGGCAGATAAAAGTATTGACCATGTTACAATCCCTATCTTGTTTGCAAGGAGACTTAGTGAACACAAAACAGTTATAGTTGCTGCCTCAAATATGCCAACATTTGCAAACATGCTAACATTTGGGACACGAGAAGAGGAAAATAAGGAAAAAAGTTGGGCACAATAATTTTCCCGTTTATTTGCATTTAAGTGTTTTTTGCGAAAAGACTGCCGGTTTCGACAGAAACAGGGAGTTTAATTTTCCAGGTACTTACATTAACGTGAGATATTTTAAAACGGGAGGCCGCTAAAATAAAGACATTTGAATTTAAATTCGGGCGACTCCGGCATAACTCTGCGATACGTGTATATTGTCCGGCTCCTGCACTTCACAGCCAAGGGGGAGATGGAAAGTTCCAAAGCACCAGGAGGGAAGTGGTCTTTGTCTGAGAGAAAAGAAACGGCTACCTCACCTTCCAATGAGTGCTCTCTGGCAGCTGCGCGGCCTCGCGTTACCGGCCTGGAAAAAAAAGTGAAGGCGCAAACAAACAATACGACAGGTGGACAATAAACAAGGTCACCGGCCTCCTCCGCCTCCGGGCCTGGCGTAAACAGGGCTCCCAACACCCCCCTCCTCTAATAATAGGCGCCCCGCATCCCTGGACAGACACAAAAGCCCCCTGCCACGTCCGGTGTGGAAGGCCCGTCTTTGTGCGCTGCGGCTTCCTCAGTGTGTGGGAACTCGGCCGGCCCCGGCCGCCATCTGCAGCGGCAGCCCCGCTTTCTCATATTTGTCAAAAGTGTCGAGATGGACGCCCCGCCGCCGAACAATGAGGGGAGCAGACCTCCAGGGGGCCGCCAAGGGCTCCCCCAGGGCCGGCCGCAGGTTGGTTTCCGCTTTTCACAGGCCCTGTTGTTGTTATGTGTCCTGCACGTGTCGTCGCTCGGTGTGTGAGGAGGACGGGTCTTCGCAGGGCTCAGTTCGCGGCTGCCACTGGGAAGAGAAACAAATTGAATTTATATTAAAAAAAAAGTTTCCTGCTTGGGTGGAAAACAAAGCTTCCTTTCCATTTATGGGACAATTGACAAACAAGGAAATACTGTCACATTATTGGTGGCAAAATGGTAGGTTTTCCTTCCCCGTGATCATTCCCATGCCGGTCTGGCTGCGCTTTCCCAGGGCTTTCACCTCAGAATCCGTAGAACAAAAGGGTGTGCAACCACTGCTGTTGCTTAGCGACCATGTTGCGAAGCACGAAGACAGATTGATTGTTGGAAAGGATTTATTGAAAGATATAAGTAATACAGGAACAAGCAAGTGCCAGGGACACGACTCCACTCTCCAGCCCGATCCTCTGCTCCCCTCTCTTCATTCTCGAACCCCCGAACCATCACCTTCCAACCATTGAAAGATATAAGTAATACAGGAACAAGCAAGTGCCAGGGACAAGACTCCACTCTCCAGCCCGATCCTCTGCTCCCCTCTCTCCATTCTCGAACTCCCGCACCATCACCTTCCAACCATGACACCCATGCATTCCATAACTAATCACACACACCAAACTTACATATAACAATAGTACTTACATATACACTACAGACCACCGCCCAAAACTATCATCTGAAAGCAGCAACACCTTAATTGGGTATTTCCTCGACATAGTGAGATTACTGTATTGGTATAATAGGAAAACAAGCATTTACAATGCAATGGTCTCGGCATTGTTAAAGTTAGAGCTATTGGCATTGCTCATGATAATATTTTTGTTTATGATTTTGTTTTTAAAACTTGTAAAGAAACGGCATTGTTATTTACAATGTCAATAGCTTAATCACTCTCAAATGCGAGACCTATTGCATTTGCACCCACACACAGAGCCACCCACACACAAATAGAGCCACCCACACACACAGAGCCACCCACAGAGAGCCACTCACATAGAGCAACCCACACACAAATAGAGCCACCTACACACACACACACACAGTAATTAAAAGGTGTTTATGATGGCGTGACAATCGTCTGCTCTAATAAATACACAAACACAACCGGTATAGCCATTTGCCGCAAAGCACGGATACACATTAGGGTTTTTATTATCTTTAATAAAGATTTATTTTCTTACAGCCTCACAAGCACGCACAAGAAACGCGCACAAACTTCAACAAACGCACATTTCTGCATATGAGTGCACCTTCGTTGGCATAAGGAACCGCGCTCAACGCTTAAACGCTTTTCTATATCCAAAATAATCCTAACACAATAGTTAACACAACCACAACGCATGCGTGCATTTCGCAGCACACATTACGGCATAACACTGACACCACACACACACACACCGGTAAATGTGAACCGGTGGTTGCAGGTGGCGCTCACCGGCACTCATTTTTATTTTTTGTTCAGCTTTTTACTCTTGTATAGTGCACACTTTGAAACATGTCGCCTCCAGGTGTTTATAACAGCAACAATTAAGAGATCCAGAGTTGAGGCTGAAAGCAATGAGTTTCTTGCAGTGGCTGTCAGTGGGCCAAAAAGGTGATCTGTGGCCATGGGGAAGTTTCACTCTACGCTGACGTGCAGCAGGGGATGGCTAAATACGACAGGCTTACTTCACCTACAAAGTCTGAATGCCATGCGTGGCAGGAGCACGTTGAAGTGGGTATCTGTAGGCACAAAATGACACTGTTGAAAGGAACATTACGAGTAAACAAGGCTTGGGGAGTAAGTGTCGTATTTTTCATTGTCGGCAAGTTCCATACATGTTTATTTCAGTGTAGCCCTAACAAATACACAATCTTACACATATACACACACAGGCACTGAAAAGACACATTTATTCATGCGATGCCTTAAAAACACACTCGTATATAAAGACTAGCGCAGACACAAGCAAAAATGCATTTTGGCTGTGCAAACGCAGGCACGCATAAAGGTAACTACACACATATAGAAAATAAACACACACACATCCTTTCAAACACACTAATCTGTATTGATGATTGCGGCGCACATAGAAATAAACACAACGCATTCACTCGGGCAAACACACACAAATGAATAGGCACACACACCACAGACATGCACACCCGCGTGTGAATAGGTACATACAACACGCACATGAATAGGCACAGACGCATATACACACATCCTTACGAACACACTAATATGCATAGATGAGTGCCCACACAAACACAATGCCCACACTCTGGAAACTCATATGAATGAAGAGGCACACACAAACACGCACCCGCGAGTGAATAGGCACACACACGCACACAGACATGAATAGGCATGAACACATACACACACATCCGTACAAACACACTAATCTCTATAGATGAGTGCCCACACAGACACAATGCAAACACACACAAAGGCAAATAAGAGCACTACATAATACAAGGAACTGCTCTATGGTATAACAACGTTGGATGGAGGATTCAAAAAAGCTGAAAGGTTAAAACTGTGCATAGCACAGCTATTCTGCACTACCTTAAGACATGCATATAATGGCTTAACTGCTCCTCAATTCCAGCTCAACTGAGCCCCAAGTGTGACACAGTTACCAGTACTGGAAGTCATACTGCAAATACAGTGTGGAATTTGCAATGCAAGTGTGAAACATTAGTGTACTAATGAACGCTCTGGCATAGGAGTGTGAAAACCTGGGACTACAGTCTTGTCCCAAGGGCAACATTACTCTGAAGCAAAAGGCATGGCGAAATCAGGAGCAACCAAAGAAGGTCGACGCAGTGTAACAAATTGGAAGCATGCTGAATTGCCCACTTTAAGGAATCATGTTTAACAAGCTTCTTGAAGTGACTTTGTACTCACAGCTTACAGAAAGGGGATAAGGGAGCTCGAGGACAGGATCCTGTACTCCACAGTGACACAAAGATACAATGTGACTGCTGTCCCCCCTCCTTCACTGTGAATTTTTAATTCCTCAAGTAGTACGGCACTCAGTATGCAGTGATCTGCCCTCATGATAAGTGATAAAGGGTTGTTTTAGTCCCTATGCTCAGGCAATTACTTTGAACATGACAAAATAGAGATAGACCAAACCCTGCCCACGCTTTTAATTATTCTACCTTACTAATATGTGCAGAATAGATCCTTGCATATCTGTAAACTTGCTGTTTTGTGAGCATGGGTGAAGTATGCTATTTGAGAGGGTGACCCCAAAAAGTGAAAGTCAGAAACCCCAGGTTAGGAGGGTGATCAAGATTTTACCATCTAGAATCCTAGGCTGGCATGTTTCTAATAAGGAAGATGGTTATCATTGATTGTCACTAAATAGATGCAAAGTTGGCAGTAATGTCAGTGAACTAATGAAGGATTAGACACAAAGACATTGCAGCTATTGCCTGAAGATAGGCTTTAAAGTGTTCACATCTTTTCATTTTCATGAATTACCAGCTGTAAAAAGACTTGTCAGATAAAGCGCTGATGGTTTAAAATGAATTGTATTTTTTACCAGCCGAAAGATGTCCCCATAACGAATAACTATTTTAACACCTAGGAAATCGACGAACCCCAAATTTTTAAAGTTGGCAGCAAAATAGTCCACGTTTAAAAACCTAATCTACCTGTGCTGTCTAGATGTGCAGTAAATACTATGCAACCGCTGGGCTTCTCTGAATGCGACTCTTTTCCCACTCCTTATATAATTTCTTCCTTATTGTGTCGACACCAAATTCATCCATTTTATTTACCACTGGTTTTTCGACTTCGCCCTCACTTCCTCCAGGATCATCATAGCATTGGCTCTAGTTAGTGGCCACGCCCCTCTTGCATAAAATGGAGACCCTTCTTCTTTTCCTCCTTCACTTGCAGGAAGGATCACGTACTTCCTCTATGCTACTATCTCCTCCCTACCATTGACTTCACTGCCTAATCTTGAACCATATAGCAAACCTTTTGCCCGCCCACTAGCAAATCCACAATCAACACCTGGAACTGCCAGAGGCAATTAATAGAAGTAATAAATAAATGGAAAAAAATACATGCTCCTGCGCGCTGTACCTTGCTGGCATCTCCATCTTATTTACAATTCTCCTCTCATGCCAACCACGTTGTGTCCCACCATGTCCACTTCCTCCTAGCATCATCTGAAACACTGCAGGCAACACTCGTATCCACTTTATGCCATGTTTGTAGCTGCCACCTAAACCTCATTTAAGAGCCTGGTTCCCCTGCACCCCCTGGTCGCCCAGCCTTACCTGCGCGTTTCCCTTGTTCTCATTACTGTAGCAACACCCCATGGTGAGGCAGCCTGTCCCCAAGGCCGGGGCCGCTCACAAGCTCTTACAGCACCACACTTCAGGTCCTCCTACAGCGCTCTTAGCAGGTGGGCAACATCACATGACAAGCCTCGGCTGCAGGGACTACCACCACCAGCGGAACTTCCGGCAACGCTCAGCTGTGGTCTGAAGCAGCCGTGGACTGGCGAGGTGTCCCTTATGGGGTGAGGCATAGCGGCGGCCATCTTAAACCAGTGCTGCATCTACTTTAAAGTCTTATAATATGTACTACTAAGATAGAAACTTTAGATTTCCAACGCTTCTATAAGATTCATCACAATTTACAGCATGTTACAAAATACACATATACATTTGTGTTTGTAACTGATCTTCCATCAAGCATATATTGTGCTTTTAATATAACAGAAATAATGATTGAGTATGAAACTTTTATGATGCACTAGAATATTCCGCTATCTGCTCAGATCAGTTTTTGGTGAGTAACTTCCAGTTTGCTGCTCTTTAAATATTATATTAGCAATGAGGCAATCTGAAGAAGGTATCTTTTCAGTAGTACACCTATTGTCCTTCTTTCATGTCAATAGCTACAACAGCTGAGCTCTTATTATTAAAGGAACGCCTAGAGCAGCATGGCCCGGTTTCATTTAGACTTGTCAGATAAAGCGCCGATGGTTTAAAATGAATTGTATTTTTTACCAGCCGAAAGATGTCCCCATAACGAATAACTATTTTAACACCTAGGAAATCGACGAACCCCAAATTTTAAAAGTTGGTAGCAAAATAGTCCACGTTTAAAAACCTAATCTACCTGTGCTGAGGGTTTCAGGCGTTTGTAATCAATGGATCTCTGACGCAGATATCCTGAGAACATGCGAAACAGCCCAGACGTGTCTGTTGTCACTTCAAATGGACCGTCAGACTCAAGTACCAGATTACAGCGCACAAATCCCGGAGTGGCTCATTAACGTGTCCCCCTCCCCGCCCCTCCACCCCACTCCGCGACATGGAGGCATCCAATAGCTTGAACTGCAAGCACGGGTGACTTTAGCGCTACATTCCTACGAGCCACTAAACGTATGCAGACGATATAATTAACAAACCACTAAGTCGCCTAAAAAAATTCTCGCTATTAAACTGTTAATTACGAGTGGCCGACCACAAAGCCGTGAGGCTCCGGTGAATGCTTCCAAGACAGGAAGTTTTGGCTCCCAAGTCCCTGGTCAGCTGCTGACACATTGTGTTATCTTGGGACACACACCACTTTTTCCTTCTCCTACCTGGCACCAGTCGCTCGGCTGTGAATCGGGAGTGCCTGAAAACGGTTAAAACGGGGCATGTACGAGGTAAATCATTAAAGGGCCAGTCCTTGTTTTTATGGTTTGCGATGCTCAGCAGCGCCGAGCTGGCAAGTTCCAAAGCCCCCTGAGCAATGTCTTCAAAGGGGTCGTTCTCCGAGGTAAGGGCTGCGTGCTGAGCACAGATAAAACCTCAGCTGCTGCTCGACAATTCTGGAAGTCCTTCACAGTCATTGAGGCCTGATTGATTCTACGCTGTTCTGAACGCATCAAGACCCACACTCAACTGGACCAACAAGAGCACCAGCTCACAAGCGAGTCTATTCACAGCAGGCTGTCCACAAAACCCATAGGCAAAGTATTGGAAATTAACAAATGCGTCCGGACGCCGGGACACCACCGCCTTTCTCCGAGGCGAAGCAGAAATGCCTCGGAGAAAGGCAGCGGCGGTTTCGGATTCGGGGGCATGTTCTCCTCTTGCCATTGGCTGGAGGAGATAATTAGAAAAGTTGCAAAAAACACGCCCCCGAATCCGAAAAGGACGGGGCCTGTTCGGAGAGACAAACCTCTTCTCCAATGGCTGGCCAGCATTCAAGAGGCCAGCCAATGGAGAAGAGGGGCGGGTTCAAGCCCCTCTTCTCCAAGTCATTAAATCTCGCGAGCGAGACTGCGCAAGCGCAGCCTTCGCTAGCCGAGACCTAAAAAGGGCTGAGACCGTTTTTATGTCTGAAAAAGCTATGCACAGTCATATATATATATATATATAGATATATATATATATATATATATATATATATATATACATGTTTGTATGATAATGTATGTAGCGCTTAACATAGGTACAATAAAATGGCAGCGCTATACATTAACGGACAGGAGGTGGAACCGTGGAGATAGGGTGCGATTCATATTTCCCAAAAATCACGCTGGATAAAATACATTATATAAGAAGCAGGGCAGGAGGATGCATTAAGGAGCTGTAGAAGGGGAGAGAGGAGTGCGGATTGTGATGGGTACTTAAAACGTAAAATTTTGTAAAATAATTTTTTTATGACCTTTAAAACAGAGATGAGAGATTATTTACAACATAATGCATTTATTAGGGGGGTTGATACCCCAAAACACCCCTAAAGCTACAGCCCTGCTCATATTTGTCACTACTCTTCACCTCACCTCTTCTATCACACCCCACTCTCTATTGTATCTCTCGCTCGCTACAACTCCATGTACACCATATTGTTATCTCTACTCTCTCTACCTCACCTCTCTTTTAGTGCAGCCTCCATCCGAGCTCCATGTACCTATATCCTGTATCTAAGGACCTCGCCCCTGCCTACCACTAGTTGTATACCTCAACATGTCTACCTTTCTGCCTCTCCCTGAGCTCTGTCTATCTCACATCCATCTGCTCTATTTTTTTTATCTCTCCTCCCTGTATTTCTCTTCCACCTGTGTCACCTCTCTTTACCTTACCTCTACATCGCTCCACATCTCCCTCTATCATTCCCCTCTCTCTCTCTTTCTCAATGCTTCTCTGAATCTCTTCTCTGTACCTCACTGATATCTCTACCTCATTTCTTTCTGCATGTCACATCTCTTTCACTATCGCATCTCTACTCCGCCTCTCCCGCTCACCACCTATAATTTACCTTACCCTTTGTTCAATACATTGCCTCTCCTCTCCCTCATTCTACCTCTAAACCCTGTACCGTACCTCTCCTTACTTCTTTTCTGCCACCTTCCTTCTCTTTTATTACAACCTCCCTCATGTTTGTCTGTTCGACCATCTCTATTTCAACTCAAGCTCTCTACCTTACATATCTCTGTCTTTATATACCTCTCTTTCGCACCTCTCTGGCCTATGTTTTTTTCACACCACCACTCTTTCTCTACCAGTCTATCAGCATCACCTATCTTTCTCTGACTCCCCCTATCTTTTCACTGCACCTCCTTTCCCCCTACACCTCATCTATTTTTCTCTTCACCCTCACACTTTCTTTCTGCCTCACTTATGTCTTTACCAGATGCATGTGCTCCAGCGGAAAAGGGCAAATTTACATAGCCTCGCTGCGTCACAGACCTGTCATCACACTTACTCATTCACGCATGCATTCATTGGTGGGGCCCATAACACCAACACTCGCACGTCTCACTTGAGTCTGCACACAGGAGGGAAAGAGGCGCTGGACACGGGGGAGTACCTTGTTACCTATCGGAAGAACATTCTTTACATTATATACATCATATACATCAGTACTTATAGAATCCTAACTTTAACATCAATGCACTCCACCACTTGGTCGATGGACCAATTAGTTGGACTGGTTGAGGGTGATTTAGAACCAGCTAAAACACATTTAAGTTTCGGAACCTTTTGGTTAATTAATACCTTATTTAAATAATCACAGACTCATTTCTTTTTAATCAATGTTTAGTTTATCTAATTAATTCACTTAGTTAACATAGTCAAGATTACAGTCAAATCAGATTTCTAATAAGTGATTTCTAACACTTTGATCTAGAAAATTTGACATAACAATTATATTTACCTAAATTTGAATATTGGCGAACATTTCCAGAAGGACCCGTCAACCCACAGCATAAATCAAAATCCCTTCAGATGGAATCGTCCTGTTATACTCAAATAGGAACCCAAATATGTCCAGGAAATCTCTCTCAGCACGACACAGTCCTCAAAATTTAGCCAAGGGACCAGGTGGTCATGCTAGCAACTCGATCCTCCACACCAACAGTCTCCAACGGGATAATGGTCCTCTACTAAAATCTCCCCTTATATACCCTTTTTCTCCTTACTTTTAGGACAATGTGCAACAATTTAGGAGTAGAAGTGTTCTGATTGGCTAAATCCTCTGAATTTTGTAATAATTTTCAATATTCCCAGGTTTATTTGGTTCCCATGAGACCGATCATGACATATCCCCAAATTGTATTCTTTTCATGGTTTCACAGGCGAAAGTTCCGAAGTAACAACATGTAAATCTTCATGTACAGGTCGCTATTGTCCTCTCAGTCATTCACACTAGTTGGGTCTTGGCAGTCCTCCACGTTCCTATCCTTGACAAGGAACACTTCGTCTTTCCTCGGAGGTCGCCTAGAGATCTTCAGAGCCATCCGAGTCTGCGCATCGCGCTCAGATGACAGTGGCCACTTCCAAACTCCATTTTAAGTACTGCGGCCTAGTAGGCCCGAATGCCAACTTAAGCAAAAACAAACATAAAGGTAATCAATAAATGGAAATGAAGATTCTAATATTTAAACCCAAACTAATCCCAATATATATTAATATTTTCCTAGCTTGCGGCAACATTTAAAGCAATAATACTCACCATTCTGCAACACTGGAAGCACAAACCATCACAAAAGCAACATAAATCATGCAATTCTCTATTTCAACACATCCTACAATTAGTTTGCGTACCATAGTTAATCATTTAATTTATTAACCATGCAATTAGCATTTTAGTCCCACGTATATCTTGTGTTTATTAAGGTGCAAGAGTTGGTTAATTATAACACTCCACACAATTAGTACAAGTTAATATTTAGAATGATTACATGATTAGTATTTTCATGCAAAATAGAGAAGGTATACACATTTTTGCTTTACCTGCTCCATCAATCACCCCTTTGGTGATTTTTAACATCACCGCAAATCCCACTAAATGTCATACATTTTTTGTGGAAATGATTACTCAGTTCCCTTACACTTGGTTATGTTACCTCATAGTCTCTCCCATCTCATCCTCTCTTGTTTTCTTATACATGTTTTCTTTCCATTCTTCTAATTCTATATCTCCCACTTCTCTTTCTCTCATGTCCTTCTCTTTTCTTTTCGCAACTTCTCTTTTTATTCTGTTTTGTAATTTTCTTCTTTTTATACATACACATCCTAATCTCAAAATCAGTATTAGTATGACCACACAAGTTACTGGCATTAGTACCTTACCTATAAATGAACTACCCAATTTTGTTAATAAACCCTTTATAGTAGAAAACCCTTTACTAAGCCTTTCCCAAACACTTTCAACCTCCAATAGAAAAATTTCCTCATGCAAATCAGTTATATTCTTAATATATTTCTTTAAATTTTGGCTCTCGTCGGGAATGTAAGTACAGCAGTGTTGTACCTTCAGCATTCCACAGACTCCTCCCTCTTTTGCTAAAATAATATCAAGGGCAAGTCGATTTTGCATATTCATGGCTCTCATGGCAACCATTTCGGTATTTACCATTAACAACCCTCCAGCTGTGCTTGTTGATAAGCGATCCATAACTGTAGACAATTTTCTAATTTTATGTGCATTCAGAGATATTCCAACGGCTGGTATCAGTGCTCCAAAGATATCCCCTACAATTTCTGACCAACTTTCCCTCCTTCTACGTATTAGTTGTATACCTATCTTGTGCAAACCGTCCTCTCCCCTTCCCACATGAAATATTTTTGGGAAGACCAAGCCTAGGTAGCATGTACCATACCAATGGTCCGGTAACCTATAATAAGCCCTGTTCCCACAGATGTAATATATTCCAGGGAATACCGGATCATTTCCTCCTTTAAATCCCCATCCTCCCATGATCTTATATACATCATGGCATTCACTTGCACCTACAAAATAATTATCATAAACAGTGTTATCTCTACTGATGCACAATTTCCCTCTCTGATGCCAATCCAAAGCCATTGCAGAATTTATGTCTCCCTTTAAATGGTTTTCCTTCTCGGCATCCCAAAATGTTGTTTCCATCCTTTCCCCAGATCCCTTTCTTTGCATCTTAATTCTCCTCTCTTCTACCATGTCCAAGAAAGTCTTCTCTTCTTTTCTCAGACTACAAGTAAGATTGCTCTTAAACACTTCTTCTAATGTTAATTCTCTAGTTTCTAAGAAGAATTCACCTAAAGTTTTACCAGGAATCACCTTATTTAGTTCAGGAACTACAGGTACCTGTGAGAAAACATTATCTACATTAGTGTAATAATATTCTAATTTCCCTGTTTTATAGAACAAGCTTGCTAGTACACTACATGTTATTCCATATGTCAATGGAAGGTGATGATAGGTGACACCCTCTGACACCGATGCAGGTACCTGCATACAAACATAACAATCTCTAACGTCCATAGTCTTTACATACTCATACAGTAATTTTGAAAAAACATTATTAGAAAAATCAGTTATAGACCTATCCTTATGGAAATCTGTTCTATCTACCAGTTTAGTCGCATGAGTATCATAACCTCTTCTCTATTAGTCTTATTCTCAGTGTGGTTCTCTACCCTTTCGAATGTCACTTTAAACAAAATTGTTATTGCTAATATGAGCCATAGAAGCATTAGTAATCCTGTACAACAACAACCCACCTTGCACCATCTTCGGAGAAACCCACATGTAGGTTTTCTACCTTCTGTGTTTGCCATTTCGGATATGATCAGTGTTGTTTGATTTCGCCTCTCTTATTCACAACTTAAATTTGTCTAAACCCAAGGCTTTAAGTGCCTACTTTGTTCTTTCGGTTATGTGTCTCGTCCAGTATTTCAAATTCTCTGCATCTTTTCTTTGTCACTTCAATCCAGCATTTGATCGTCTTTGTCTTGATTTTCACAATCTCGGTACAGAACTTCCTGATCATCCGTCTCTTCTCTGATATCAGATAAGATAACTCTCAGGATTTTCGAATCTTCTTCTTCTTCAACCACTTCCGGTACTGTCACTCCTAGACTACACTGGCAGTCTGCTTTCTCTTGTATATCAGGAAGTGCCACATACGTCCATTCCGGTGACTTGTACTTCTGGTTGGGTTTCTTGATTCTCTTTTCTTTCTTCAAGTGTGCCTGATCAGTGTCTTCTGCTGATTTCTCTTGACTAGACACTTCATTCACTTGTTCAGTGTTAGAAGATCTTACTCTCGTCAGTCGGTATCTCAATCTCTTAATTTTATTTGGCCAAATTTCCTCTTTCGACGTTCTTTTCAACCTATTCCCCTTCTCACCTCGCTCGGTTTTCCAAGCTCTTTTCCTCAAGACTCGTCCTCCTTGGCCTTCTCCTTCACTTTCCCTATCTACAGTTTTCCCTCCTCGTGTTTCTTCCACGCAATCTTCCTGCTGACTAACTGTCCCTTCTTCTACCTGGATGTGTGTTGTCCCTACACCTCCTCGGGGGTCTTCCGCAACAATCTTACACTCACTCTCTGTATCTAATTTCTCACCTTCTAATTCTATGACTTCAGATGGAATTTCTCTCATGCTTGCACGTGGGGCTTCTTTATCAAGAATTTCTTGGTCAGTTTCCTCAATGTTTTCTTTTACCTTTTCTTGTATTCCCACCTGTTCAGTGTCTGATTTGGAGCTAGTATCGGAAATTTCCAGTCGTCTCCTTAATGGTAAATTCTCTGGCTCTGCAACTTGGCTCAACTCCGATTCTCCCCTTCTTGGAGTTTGTCTTGTTCTTGTTTCTTCTGATTCTGACTCAGAGTTGGAATCAGACTCTTCCAAATACTCTTCCTCAGGTCTATTTATGGGACTAGGGATTCGAAGAGTATGACTAGCATGAATCCAATTCTTCACTCTGGTACACTTCACAGCACTCGTCGTGGTCAGAATCACTTGACGTGGTTTCCCCAATGTGGGACCAGACAATTTCTCCTTCTATGCACTTTGATCTGCACCCAGTCTCCAGAACTTAAATCATGAGCTGGCTTCTTTTTTAGGGTGGTTGCATCCGATCCAACCTGATGAAACACAGGATGAATGGAATCAGCCAACCCCTTGCAATAATCCAAAACGAAGTCATCAGATATAGGCAGTAGTTTGTTGACAGAAATGGAAACATGTCTCATCGCTCTACCCATAACAATTTCATGGGGGCTCAGGCCAGTGTTCCTATCAGGAATCGATCTAATAGTCATGAGCACTAGAAGCAAGATATCTGGCCATTTTAAACCTGTGGCCAAACACATTTTTCCCGATCTGTTCCTGTACTCCAGAAGCCTCTGGACGATAGGCACAATGTAGTTTCTGTTGTACATTCAATGCTTCACAAATCAATTTTATGATTTCATTCTGAAAATGCTCTCCTCTATCTGATTCAATCATTACTGGAAAACCAAACCTAGGAATGAATTCTCTCAATAGGAGTTTCGCTCATGTAACCCCATCACTCCTTCTAGTCGGGTACGCTTCCACCCAGCGTGAAAACAGACAAACAACTACTAGAACATATCTCAGCTGATTACATGGGGGCATTTCAATGAAATCAATCTGCATTCTAGTGAAAGGACCTCTCTCCCGTCCTATTGTTCCCAAACTCACCACTGTTTTCCTTCCTGGATCATACTGCTGACATATAAGGCATCTTTGGCAAAGGCTCTCAGCTACAAGCCAGAACTTGGCATTATATCAGGTCTGTTTGAAAAGTCTAATCATGGCATCCCTGCCTACATGTGTTTGTCCATGGTACATCCATGCCATGGTAGAGATCATGCTATCAGGTATTACTGGTCTTCCATCACGATAAACCCAAACCTTGTCTACCTCGCGTGGTGCACATCCTGATTTTATCCACTGTTTCTTTTCGTCTTCTCCTGCCTCTTCCTGTAACTGCCTCACCTCCTCCTAAGTACTCACAGTGTCATTAAAAAGTAAGGGACATAAGTTCATTTCCTTTTCCCGATTCTGATTCACTAAGTTTTGGTTTCATGCACAATACTGCGCTATGTCATTCGCAAATTCGTTGCCCGCTGACACATAGTCAGTACCTTTAGAGTGGGCTGTGCACTTTACAACCGCTATTTGCTTAGGCAGCTGTATCGCCTAAAGCAACTTGCCATCCACTTCAGCATTCCTGATTGGAGTTCCACTCGACGTCAAGAACCCTCTTTGACACCAAATCTGCCCAAAGTCATGCACCACTCCGAATCCATACTGACTATCGGTAACCACAGTGACTCGCAGATTCTTTCCCAACTTACACGCTCTGGTCAATGCAAATAATTCAGCAACCTGAGCTGATCTCACTCCTTTCAGGCAAGACGCTTCCAATACAGCCGCTACAGTACATACTGCATACGCAGCACTCAGAATTCCTTCTTCAGTTCTCAGACATGACCCATCCACTAACATCACGTAGTCAATTTCTTTCAGAGGCACATCTTTTATGTCCGGACGTGGCTTAGTGCAAAAATCAAGCACTTCCAAACAATCATGATCCACGTCATCCTTCACTTCCACATTCACCGCATCAGGTAGCAATGTTGAGGGATTTACATTAAGACACCTCACAAGGCTCACATTTGTAGCACCCAGAATAACTTTTTCATATTTCGTCAGCCGACTATGCGTCATGAATTGTGTTCGGCTTCTTGTCAAAAGGATTGCAACATCATGGGGTACAAACACTCTCACAGGATATCCCATCACGATCCCTTCACTCTGCTCCAAACTCTTACAGGTAGCAGCCACTGCTTTCAAACAACCAGGCAACGCTACAGCTACAGGATCTAATACAGCTGAAAGTAGGCAATCGGTCGTCTTAGTTTTCCATGCTTTCGCACTAACACAGAAAGTGCACCTCCATCTCTCTCACTGCAATAGAGCTCAAATTCCTTTTCGTAATCAGGCATTCCAAGAGCTGGTGCTTCACACAAGCAATTTCTCAGTTGTCTAAATGCCTTCATCTCCTCTTTATTCAGTTCAAGGTGGTCTTTCACATCACTTTTTGTCAAGCGTACCAAAGGTTTTGCAATCAGCGAAAAGTTGCTGATCCACTGGCGACAATATCCCACCATTCCAAGAAACATTCTCACTTTTCTCTGAGTCATTGGTGCTCTCATTCTCTTTATTATTCTGATGCTGTCTGCAGTCACTTTTCTAAGGCCTTTCTCAATCTTATGACCTAAATACTGTACTTCCTTTTTACAAAATTGTAATTTCTATGGGGATACCTTAAGTCCTCCATCCGCCAAATGATTCAACAATGCAACTGTGTCCACCACACATGCCTCTCGCGTCCTCGATGCCACCAATAGGTCATCGATGTATTGCACGGGTACTGAACTTTCGGGCATTTTCAAATCTTCCAAGGACTTCTTTAGAATCTGAGTAAATATCGATGGACTTTCTGTATACCCCTGTGGGATTTGGCACCATGCTAAAGTACGTTCGCCAAACTGGAACGCAAACGTTTGTTGGCTGTCGGGGTGCAATGGGATAGAAAAGAAAGCATGACACAGGTCGATGACTGTGTACCATTCCGCATCATGGGGAATCTGATATAGGATTACCAAAGGGTTTGGTACAATGGGACAGCATGGTACAACAATTTTATTCACTTTTCTCAAATCTTGTACTATCCTGAAAGTTCCGTTAGGCTTCTTCAAACCCATGATCGGTGAATTACATGGACTACTCATTATTTCTCTCAAAATTCCCTGTTCAATCATCTTGTCTATTACAGGGGTCACTCCTGCAATTATTTCTGGTGTCAATTTATCAGGGGGATATTCGGGTAGCTTACTCCTTCTTTTACAGTTATTTTCACAGGGTCTACTCTTTTCATCAATCCCATATCTTCTCCCATGAAATCCCATACCTCGGGTTTCACTGTTTTCTTCAATTCCTGAGGCAATTCCTCTGGATCCAATACAACAAAATCCTCAGTAATTTCGGGTTCCAGATTTGCCATTGTCATTCTATACAGTACATCCTCATCAGGAGTTTCAAAAGCTATGCCATCAGGGGTACAGAAGATCGTACAGTTCATTTTACACACTAAATCTCTCCCTAACAAATTCACAGGGCTAGTATCACATACAACAAATCGATGCATATCAGTGAATTTCCCTATTTTAACTTTAACAGGATCAGTAAGATAAGTTTTTATCTGTCTATTTGAGACTCCGACTACTTGGATTCTGTCACCCGAGAGAGGAAGATTTTTGACGTCAGCTGATCTAACAGTTGAACGAGTAGCACCAGTATCTACTAGGAAAGTAATATTTTCATCATTTACCTTTCCATCCACAAAGGGTCCTGTCTGGTCTACTTCTAGAGTTGCGCCAAGTATGAACTCCTCTTCCTCTCCTAGGCACCGTCAATAACTCTCTTCTGACACACTCTCATCGCGCTGCAGCCAATACTGCGAAACACCACTAGCGCCCGGTAGCTTTGTTACCTGTTCCTTGGTGTAGAATCCTGTCTCATTACTGTATCTCTGAGGATTTACGCTCCGTGGAAAAGGTGGCTTTGGCACCTGACACTGTTGGGCAACAACCTGCTGCTGTCGCGGCGGAACAACTCACCTCATTCTGCACCTGTGGATTTAATGATGCATTCTCACCATTAGCACTCGGGGGCAATTTACACTCGGATTTCCAATGCCCTACTTTTCCGCAATTATGACATGGCCATTTCTTTTTAGCTTCCTCCAAGCTGAATTGTCCCTTTCCTTTTCCAATATTAGGTTTTTGTCTCACTTGGCCCATGCCATTAGCTTGCTCAATCAACTGGGCTTCTTGTCTTTCCGCTACGTTAACTTGTGCCCACATGGCCTTCTCTTTTAGCTTGCGTTGTTTTGCTTCAATTTCATCACTAAAATATTTTGAATGTCGTAACACTTCATCTATCTTTTTATTTTGCCAATCCACTGTATGCTGTTTGATCATTTCACTTACTTCAGGTCTTAAACCATAAACGAATCGATATACAAAATGACTTAAATCCTTCTCACTCAATTTCTCATCACCACTGTATTGCTTAAAAGCTAACAGCCCCCTTTCATAATAGGCGTGGACAGATTTCTTAACCTCTTGGTGAGTTCTATCAATTTTTACCCAATCAGTTTCTTTTGGTGGCACTTTATTTTTCAAAAAAGTAATTACCTGTTCATACTTTCTCATTACCTCCGGATCATGGGCTTCCGTCTTAGGATCCCTAGGGTACTCTTGAGTTGGCCAACCTACTGTAATTTTACATTCTGCCCATAAGTCTGTCGGTACAATTATATCTAACAGACCATTCAAATCTATCCACAACACTTTTGATAATTTAACAAACCTTTCCACCTGTCGATACCACTCGACGGGTTTTTCTTTTAACCTTGGGAAATCATTTGTAAATGACAAAATGTTCTGTCTAGTCCAGGGAACATGTACATAACCCCCTCCTGGGATTTTCCTCATGGGACATTACGTTACTACTGTATCTTTTTCTCTTATCGGGAATGCCGAAAAGGTCTTATCTGTTGTATCCTCTCTCTTTCGAAACCACCTGCTTTTCCACCTGTCTACATCACCCCATTTCCTTAACAAGGCAATCAATTCTTTAATTTGAGTCAATCTTCCTGCAGTATTCAGATTTTCAATATCTTTTTCAGAAATATCTACTCTAAATGGCTTCTGTAATGATCTTATTTTCTCAAAGTCAATGCCCATTTCACTCGCTGTCTCTTCAAGTTTCTCATGCAAACTCCTCGCTCTCCAAGTTATACTCTTGCAGAGAAACATTAGCTCTTCGTCCTGATATGCTTTTAATTTTTCAGTTGGAATAGTCCCTACTATTAATTCCGCCAATGTTACCTTTAATTTTGCCACATCTAAAGGTTGAGGTTCTGTATCTTTTCGCTGTAAACTCCTTAACCAATCACAGAAGTGGGACGTACAAGGATTGTTTCATTTCTTATTCGCTCCGTATTTCTTTCTGGGGTTTCTGGTGCTGATTCTGTTGTCATCAGCGTCTTACTTGCTGGACTTTGATTTTTAGTCAGATTTTTAGAAGTACTTAAACCTGATGTTCCTGCCATTTTCCCCCATGCATTTCCTCCAGATCCGCTTCTTTCTGTCTCGATTTGCTTATTACTATTGTAGGGAACTGTTAAACAATGCTCACTATCTTTCTGTTTATCAAAGACAGGCATCACTGACCCTATAGTTACAGGTACAGTTACGGCTTCCATATTTTTGGTTAATTCCCTAATTTTCTCAGTTAATTCCAGAGTAGTTCTAGCTAGTTCAGCCGAGTTTTCATTTCCAGTCCCAACAGGTTGGGCCATTTCAGAGTCTCTAAATGGATTATTTTTCCCTAAATCAGGTGGCGTTTGCTCAAAATTTTTATTTAGCAGGGTTTCTTTTACCGGCGGAATCGACATCAGCAACGTAGAATTTGGTTGATACGGGGGAGGACTTTTATAAAACATGTCCTCTAGCACTTCATCCTCCGACTCATTCACACCATACTTATAACCTTCTGACCCTGTATTGTTCCTCTTTTCCGTACACTTTCTGCCACTTGTCTCTTCAACATTTCTCAACGGAAACGTACCATCAGTCATGTTTGCACTCTGCCATCTTCTCATTCTGTCATCATGACTTTCCTGCCCACACGGTCTCCCAAACATGTAATTATACCTTCTTCCACTCCGATGCTGTTCCCTTTCATACATCTCTTCTTCCCATTCCGCCAAAGCTTCTAACTGAGTAGGTCTTGGTTCTAACCTCATCATTCCTTCTCTTACGTTTCTTAATACAGCTAAACTAAATGAACCACTTTCTGGAAACACTAGGACTTCATCTTCTTTTGTATATTTTGCCCAATTCTCTAGCCAAATACATGTATGGTACCCATATTTCGCTGCCATAAAAGATGCAGGCGATTTCAGTGGAGGAAGTATCTGTCCCTCCCTAGTCACAATCCGCTTATCCTTTTTAAACAGACTTTTAATTTTCCCAAACCATGACTTTCTCTCTTTCTCAGGTGGATCATAATACATCATTTTTATTTATCCTTAGTTCTGAATCACTTCCCTTGCGACTAATCCGTATGCTCTCCAATCCCAGCGCGACTCACACTAACGCACCATTCCTGTGCTTCTACGCCACTCCTGAAACTCTCCATTCCCAGCGCGGCTCACACTAACGCACCAATCCTGTGCATCTACGTCACACTGGCAATTCTCCACTCCGAGCGCGGCTCACACTAACGCACCAATCTGTGAAAGCTTCGTCTCTCTCCAGCTGGCCAATCCCAGCGCGGTCTTTCTGACGTCAGCCTTTCTTGCTACTCCTGCTTCTGCTGACCCCTCCTTTACAAAATTTATCGGCAAACTTTTCTTACGTTTTCTTTAATCAAAACTGTTAGTAACAACATAAAAACACCACCATTGCCTGTTTCGCTTAACCAAAGAGATAGTTTTGTCCATTTACACAATATTTCTGTATTTCCAGTACGCAGCGCTTACCTATACCCTACCACAGAATTATTCAGTTTTGCCGATAAAGTAGCACTTCCCTCTACCTCACCCTTCTAACAAGCAAAAAGGCTAACCGTTTCTCTGGGGATAAAACACATATGGAGACTACAGTGCTCATGAAAATGAAGGCCAGAGTTTCACGAGAGAACCTGTTGCTATTGCACTCACGCACATTCACACAAATGTCCCTAATGATAACACACGACGATGTTACCAACTCGAAACCAGACAATGCGTTGTGTGACTTCACTTGCAACACTTTTCCCCATGTACCTACAGGGCAACCAGACAATACACCGTGCGACTTCACTTGCCACACGTTTTCCCCGTCTACATACAGGGCATCCAACTTCCTACGTCCCGGAATCTTCAAACAACATAAAACGCAACACGACTCAACATAGAATTTTAGAACATAAATCAATAATCAATAATCACCAAACCAATGCAATAAAACCTTCCTCTGCTACCAGAAAACTGCTCCAGCGGAAAAGGGCAAATTTACATAGCCTCGCTGCGTCACAGACCTGTCATCACACTTACTCATTCACGCATGCATTCATTGGTGGGGCCCATAACACCAACACTCGCACGTCTCACTCGAATCTGCACACAGGAGGGATCGAGGCGCTGGACACGGGGGGTACCTTGTTACCTATCGGAAGAAAATTCTTTACATTATATACATCATATACATCAGTACCTATAGAATCCTAACTTTAACATCAAGGCACTCCACCACTTGGTCGATGGACCAATTAGTTGGACTGGTTGATGGTGATTTAGTACCAGCTAAAACACATTTAAGTTTCGGAACCTTTTGGTTAATTAATACCTTATTTAAAGAATCACAGACTCATTTCTTATTAATCAATGTTTAGTTTATTTAATTAATTCACTTAGTTAACATAGTCAAGATTACAGTCAAATCAGATTTCTAATAAGTGATTTCTAACACTTTGATCTTGAAAATTTGACATAATTACATTTACCTAAATTTGAATATTGGCGACCATTTCCAGAAGAACCCGTCAACCCACAGCATAAATCAAACTCCCTTCAGATGGAATCGTCCTGTTATACTCAAATAGGAACCCAAATAAGTCCAGTAAATCTCTCTCAGCATGACACAGTCCCCAAAATTTTGCCAAGGGACCAGGCGGTCGCGCTAGCAACTCGATCCTCCACACTAACAGTCACCAACGGGATAATGGTACGGACTTTTTTTTCCTCTTCTAAATTCCCCCCCTTATATACCCTTTTTAGGTCTCACCTGATCCAGCGCATGCGCTGGTCTGGCCGAGACATTTTGTATACGGGCTTTTCAAAGAGCTGCCGTGGCCTAAAGCTTCAGTGCACGTGAACGTGCACGCGCGCAGCGCCATGTGTCTTTCCTCCGCAGCACGCGATCACTTTCACTTTCGCGTCCCCCTCACTTTCGCTTTCTCCCTTCATTCTTCCTTGCCGTTCTCTTCCCCCCAGCTGTCTTTCTTCTCGTGCCTCTCCCTTAACATTGTTCTATCTACTTCTGCCCCCGGCTTCTTTGCTATGCTCTATCTCATTCTCTGCTTCTTTTCTCTACGATTCTTCTTTTCTCGTTAGCCTTCTTTCTTCTCCCTCTCAACCCTTTTCTTCTACACTCATCCACCCCCCTACACAAGCACCATGTCTGCCCACCAACGGCGCCCAGCGCCTGCCTCCCGTCCCTCCTTGTCGGTATTCATCGAAGGCGCTCACGGGCCTCTCTTGTTCCGCCTCGCAAATTTCAACTACGGCACCAAGGGTTACAACGCATATGGGCCCAAGGAGCAGAAGCTGGCGCAGGAAGGGTCGGGGAGACTATGCCTTACATCGACGAGTCGCCCACCATGTCGACGCAACTCAGCGCCCCCAGCCTGGACAGCGACTACGGGGGGAGTGTCGCCCACCCTATCAGAGGTCCTGCTACCTGGGGTAAGTGTGCATCTTTTCCTTAAACCTGGTAAAATAACCCCACTTTCATAATAGGAAATACATGTACATGTTTGTTTGTGCTTGTGCTAAATATATATTGTATCTGAGTCATTTGGATTTTAAAACTATCTACTTGGATGAACCCCTTGGTTTCCAAAAGCACAGAGAATCAAATTCATACATTCTATTTTTGAAAATTTCTAGCTCTGCCTAGCAACCGCGGAATAACCCAGAGTGTACTGTTTTTCCCATGAGGTGAAAAAAAAGCCTTAATTTTTCCTCCAACAGTTATGCCCCCATCGCAAATTGAATACATTGCTATCCTTCTTGACAATTGCATAGTCGCAACTGTGTCAAAAGCATTGTTTTATCATCAAGTTGCCACTATTTTCCCCACATGGCCGGCAGTCGCTAGGATGGCAAAGAATATTTATTTGCAGTGGCAACAGAATTGGTAGAAAATCCTGCACATTTTCAACTTGTTTGAGATCGGGCGTGGAAGTGACCGTGTGCTTCTTAGTTAGTAGGTTGTTTTTTTCACGCAGTATTGAACTCGTCCCAATCACAAATTGGTTTTAATCCTAGTTCTGAGCTAGCCTGATCTGTCTGTAGACACTGACGGTGTTCTTGCGATTCGTAAAAGAAATGTGTAGGCTCTACATAAGAGAGGTGTTTCTGGACCAGTAAAAGTTTTGTGGGGCTGTTTGAGTGGGTTTTCAGTCTCAGTAAATTGCAGATTTAGGCAGTACTCATTCATTCGAGCTATTTTCAACCAGTTGATCGAGCAGGGCCTTAAGTCAGATGGGGTTCTTGGTCTACACATTGCGTTCGAGTGAACAGCTGCTGGAAGAGGCTTGGCTTGCTGTGCAGTCCAGTCTGTTAGTCAGCAGTGAGAAGAGAGCGTGGGCCGCTAGACTCCTGTAGTAGCCCTTTACAAAGACTTTGCTGCATTGATGGCTCAATTTTGTAACAGAAAATGTCAGTGTGCAGTGCAGATTTTACATTGATTATTGCATTACAGACAATGGTCATCTTTAATTAACTGTATTTTTGTCTCACCCTGTTTTTTTTGGGGGGGGATTAATCAAGCAAAGGACAAAGCAAAATTGAATGTTACTTTTGCCGCGTTACTTCTTCACTCTATTTCAACCCCCCACTCTCTTTTTGTCTCCCTCCTTCTCTCCCTCTCCCCTCTCTAATTCTCTCTCTTCTTCATTAACTCTCCTGTCTCTCTCTTTTTTAGCCCATCATTCTCTCTCTCACCCCTTTCTATTTCTCTTTCAAACCCCTTCATTCACTCTCTCTCCCCTTCTTTCTCTCTCTCTATCCCCTTTATTCTCTCTCCTCTCCTCTCCTCTCCTCTCGCTCTCTCTTCTCTCTTACTCACTCTCGCACTTGAGCTCCACTTGCCATTCCCTCTTCCATTCTCTCTCTCGCTCGTATTTGCTCCTCCACTTTCATCCTCTTTAGACTGCAGGTTGTAAACATTTACACACCAGACAAGGAGTCTCTCAAGCGGTCTTATTACAGCGCTGTATAGTTATAATCATTAAATAACAGTTTTTTGTTTTTGCTCAAGGCAGTAATCTATTTAGCAAACTTTTTTTAAAGCTATCTATTCTCACACATTCTATGTTACATGGGTGTATTTTAAAACGACAGCATTTGTTATTCCCTCGTGCACTGCTGTCTCCTGAAACAAGCAGCTAATACAGGACAAGGCGACATAAGCACCCTTCATTCTATGTACACCCTTTCTCTCTCTCTTTCTCTCCCCTTTAGTCACTTCCTCTCCCTTTCTTTATCTCTCTCTCCTCTTTATTCTCTATCCTCTCACTCTCTCTTCTCTTTCAATCACTTTCTCACTTGATATTCATCTGCCATTCCTTATTACATTGTTTCTCTTTCGTTTTTGATCCTCCATTTCGCTCCTATTTGGCCTGCAGAATGTAAAAAACTACACAGGAAACAAGGAGACTCTCCAGCGGTCTCATTACAGTACTGTGCAGGTATAATATATCACTCTGAGTTTAACCACAGCGTCACTCAACACCACAATTACATCACTCAAGACCACCACATCATCACTCAGGACCACCACAGCATCACTCGGCGCAACAACAATAGCACTCAGCACCACAACAATATCACTCACCACCACAACAGCATCACACTGCGCCACAACAGCATCACTCAGCACAACCACAGCGTCACTCTGCACAACCACAGCATCACTCAGCGCTCCCACAGCAACACTCAGCGCCACCACAGCAACACTCAGCGCCACCACAGCAACACTCAGCGCCACCACAGCAACACTACCACTACCACCTCAACATCACTCAACACCACCAAAGCCTGCTCTCGGAATCTGGCATCTGTTGATTCTCCCCTATCGTCTAACCGCTGCTAGTGTTATAATACAGGTACTAGTTCACAAACTTCAACCGCCAATTGTTTATGCCGCCAATTCATGTATACCCCCTAACCCTGGACCAACGTCCAACCCATTTACGTTGAATTTACTCACGCATGGCATTTGAGGGTGGAGTTCTCCCCACTTTTCTGTCTAACCCTCAGTCACCAATAACCCACCTGGCATTTAACACAAAACTGAACACAGGCTGATAATAACTCATACTTACCTGATCTGTGGCTGATCATATAAACCTTTATATAGCTTTATCTTAACAAAGAACGTGAAAGCACCTGGTCTGTAAGCACTATTTTCTTTAATGAGTTTCTACGACTGCAGGCATGGCATGCTTTCCTGCAACATTCAGCGCGCCATGCACGCTTTCACTTTCTAAGCAATAGGTCTCGTATTTACAAGGGTTTGAGCTATTGGCATTGTAAATGACAAAGCCTTTTATTTATGTGTTAATTATCAAAACAGGTAAATAAAAGGCATTGTCATTTACAATGCCAATAGCTTAAAATCTCGCAAATGCGAGACCTATTGCATTGAAAATGCTTGTTCTCCTTACTTTTAGGACAATGTGCAACAATTTAGGAGTAGAAGTGTTCTGATTGGCTAAATCCTCTGAATTTTGTAATAATTTTCAACATTCCCAGGTTTACTTGGTTCCCATGAGACCGATCATGACATATCCCCAAATTGTATTCTTTTCATGGTTTCACAGGCGAAAGTTCCGAAGTAACAACATGGAAACCTTCGTGTACAGGTCGCTATTGTCCTCTCAGTCATTCACACTAGTTGGATCTTGGCAGTCCTCCACATTCCTATCCTTGACAAGGAACACTTCGTCTTTCCTCGGAGGTCGCCTGGAGATCTTCAGAGCCATCCGAGTCTGCGCAGTAGGCATTGTGCTGAAATGACGGTGGCCACTTCCGAAACCCATTTTAAGTACTGCGGCCTAGTAGGCCCGAATGCCAACTTAAGCAAAAAACAAACATAAAGGTAATCAATATATGGAAATGAAGATTCTAATGTTTAAACCCACACTAATCCCAATATATATTAGTATTTTCCTAGCTTGCGGCAACATTTAAAGCAATAATACTCACCATTCCGCAACACTTGAAGCACAAACCATCACAAAAGCAACATAAATCATGCAATTGTCTATTTCAACACATCCTACAGTTAGTTTGCGTACCATAGTTAATCATTAATTTATTAGCCATGCAATTAGCATTGTAGTCCCACATATATCTTGTGTTTATTAAGGTGCAAGAGTTGGTTAATTATAACACTCCACACAATTAGTACAAGTTAATATTTAGAATGATTACGTAATTAGTATTTTCATGCAAAATAGAGAAGGTATACAAATGTTTGCTTTACCTGCTCCATCACACGTTTCTATACCTCACTTCCTATTACCCTCTCTCTGGCGACCTTCCCACTCTCTCTATGAGTAGCTCATTACCTCACTTCTCTTCATGTGTATCTCTACTTCTGTCTGTATATGTTTTCTGGCTACCTCAGCTTTATATCTTTACCTTATGTCTTTCCATATTTCATCTGTCTCTTTACCTCCTCTCTGCCTTTATTGTATCCCTCTAGTTGACTTTGCCATACCGTTCTTCTTACTGCCCTGTCATTCTCCTGTCTCCTGTCTCCTTCCCCTCCCATTCTCTTACTCAGCAGAGCTGAAGGTCACTGTCTAGTTAGAGATGTTTACACACAGAGAGTAAGTGGAGCGACCAAGCTGGGTAAGAGGACTAAGGAGAACATGATTAGATTTCAATTAATGAATTGCGAAAATTCTAGCAGCAGTACTTCGATATTCTCAGTTGCAGCGAAAATGGCAGTTGTGAAGGTGGATTTATTTGTGATTACAAATATTCCTCATTTAACGCTATCATTTCAAGCATTATGTGCATAAGTATTACTTTAATATTATGCAGTGTTCCACTAAACATCCACCAAGTTGCCCTTAGGATGTCAGTCCTATAGTGTAAGGAACATGCTAGTTTTGGCACTGAATTTCCACATAAAATATTTTTCTTGCTTCACAAAAAATAAGATCCAAGTACAACAAGCATTTGCAATGCAATAGGTCTCGCATTTATAAGAGTTTGAGCTATTGGCATTGTAAAATGATGCCTTTTATTTATGTTTTGGTTTTAAAACAAATAAAAGGCATTGTCATTTCCAATGTCAGTAGCATAAACTCTCATAAAAGCAGTGTGCGGCGTGCAGCAGTGTGCGGCGTGCAGCAGTGTGTGGCGTGCAGCAGTGTGCGGCGTGCCGCAGTGTGACGTGCAGCGGCGTGCAGCAGTGTGACGTGCAGCGGCGTGCAGCAGTGTGACGTGCAGCGGCGTGCAGCAGTGTGCGGCGTGCAGCAGTGTGCGGCGTGCAGCAGTGTTTCGTGTAGCAGTGTGAGGCATGCAGCACTGTGGCGTGCAGCGGCATGCAGCAGTGTGCAGCGTGCAGCAGTGTGCGGCGTGCAGCAGTGTGCTGCGTGCAGCAGTGTGCGGCGTGCAGCAGTGTGCGGCGTGCAGGAGGGTGAGGAGAGACACGTGTGGAGGGTGAGGAGAGACACGTGTGGAGGGTGAGGAGAGAGACGTGTGGAGGGTGAGGAGAGACACGTGTTGAGGAGAGACACGTGTGGAGGGTGAGGAGAGACCGAGGTGGAGGGTGAGGAGAGACCGAGGTGGAGGGTGAGGAGAGACCGAGGTGGAGGGTGAGGAGAGACCGAGGTGGAGGGTAAGGAGAGACCGAGGTGGAGGGTAAGGAGAGACCAAGGTGGAGGAAGGAGAGACTGAGGTGGAAGGGAATCAGAAGTGGAGGAGAGAGAGAGGTGGAGGGTGAGGAGAGACAGTGGTGGAGTGGGGGGGAGGGGAGGATATCACTTTTACTTCATCTCCTAGTGTAAGGTAACGCCCCCACCACACAGGCCCTGCCGGGGCCGAGAGCAGATCACTGTTCGCATCAGCGGTCACCCGAGACCGCTCCGTACTTGTTGGTAAATAGAGGTTCACTATCTGTTGATAATGGGATTCACTTGGGGGGCTGACTTACCTCCTCCACCCCCAGGGCCAACACTGAGAAGGCATCAGAGACCTGGTGCTGCCTATGCTGCAGTACTGCGAGAGAGAGGGATGGGGGGGCGGGCAGAGGAAGAGGAGTGGGGTTAGAGAAGGGACAGGTGGGGAGAGAAAGAGGAGAGAAGGGACAGAGACAGAAAAGGAGCAAAAAAAGAATTAGAGAGAGTAAAGAGGAGAGTTGAAGAAAATGAAAACATTACGAGAGAACATGTAGCAAAGAGATGGAGAGAGAAGATGGGAGAGAGTAAGGACGCAGCCAAGAGATAGGGCAGAGACAAAAAGAATCGAAACAATACAAAAGTATTGTTGGAGTGCTTATTTTTTGTGCAAAGATTGTTTTTTGCTTACCTTGCCCATGAAATGTTTTTGGTGCTTGTGGTACTGTGACGGCAGCTCTGGGCTTAAGTTATTTAAGTGTTTGAAGAGTTGCAGAGGGGTTTTTAGTCGCTTCTCTGATCGTTTTATAGTCATTCTTAGGAATAAGTTATCCCATATACTTTTAGTGTATTTTATACGGTTACAGCTTTTATGCAAGAGTAATGTATCCTTGTGATAGTCACCTTTTGTCATTCACTCTGGGTATGGAGGCCTCTCAATCGGTGGCTCTAAATTAGTAAAATTGCTGCCACAGTTTTCAGATTGCTGCAGCTTAATAGGTTTGCATGTGACAGCAGGTAATGTTTTCATATATGTGGACCCCCCTCACCCCCGATGATATAAACAACCTACCTCTTCAAGCTTTAAGAAGGTGTTGCTAGGTAGCTGATGCTAGTTTTTTAGTTGTGGAATTTGTTTTAATGAAAAAATGAAATTAAGGTGCCATTTATGTAAAGTTTGTCGGCGCTTATTAGTGGGTTTTTTCAAGGTATGTGAAGGTAATGCATACTTTTTGAGGTCAACTTTATTTTCTCACCCTGAACTGTTGCAGAGGATTGTTTGTTTCTCACCAGATGCAACCAATGAATGTTATTCATAGTGTTTCTGCTTTGAACAAGAAGATGTTAAAATAGCGGGCTCAGTGAGCTGAACATCAATGGCGGAGATCTGTGTATAACCTGTAGTTCGTAAGTTTAAATGCTGACTGTCAACCCAAATGAAGTTGATAAAAGGACATCTTTGAGTTGGATAATTAAGGCTCATTTGATTTCAGCATGGACAGACAATTTGGTTTATGGCCGTATAATCCAAATGGCTCTATTTGTTTCCCAAAAGAATAATACATATTTTTTTTGTAGTCTGTTCCGCACGAATCAAATCCTAACAAGTAGTTACAGCTTGTTTAGTAGCTGTGTATTGAGCTTTGTAAATGATTGATGAATATTGATTATATCATAGGAGATACCTGTTAAAATCTTGCTTCAAATGTGCATTTTCAGACTTGTGAAATGTTATCTTTCAGCACAGAATACTACAGAAGGATGGCGAGAGGAACTGTCTGGGTCAGAGAGTGGACTCTTAAGTGGCTTGCAAATGTAACATAACCCAGCCCTCATATTAAAGTAACCTCACCTGCTTTAGTCAGATGCACCCAAATCTGATGTAAGCAATGAACAGTTCCGTGGTCACTCTTCCTTAATATTCTCACCGAAAGCATTAGCCGATTACATAAAGTTGTCTCCAATCCGTGAAGTAACCGCAGTGTAACATAGCGTTGTGCTTAACATCAGTGCCTGCAAAGTAGCTTAATCCTTTTTATCCAAACATCAAAGCGGCGAAAGTGAAAGTAATGGAGCAGAGCATCAAAGGGCTGGGTGAGAAGGGAGGGGGGAATGCAAGGGTCAAAGCGGCTAAAGTGAAAGTAATCGAGCAGAGCATCAAAGGGCTGGGTGAGAAGGGAGGGGGGAATGCAAGGAGCAGCTGTGCACGTGCATGTGATCGTGCACTCAAGGTTTAGGCCAGCCAAAAGACTGGGTAGCACTTTGAAAAGCCCACATACAAAATGTCTCTTCGAGCCTTTGGCTCAGCGAGACCTAAAAACATGGGGCCACTGTGCCCTGCACTTTGCGGTAGATTGGCTCCGATGTGAGATTTATACCAGGAGGTCCAGAAACTGTCCTACATCAATAGAGGGAGTGAGGTTAACACACAACCAATGCTTGCTATAGATTGGGCCATTAGTAGCGTGGAACTCGGACAAGCAGATGCAATAACGAGGCATTGTACTCCTTACTGTATTTAATGTTATACTATTTTCACCCGTTAGAAAATGCAAACGAAAACAATAGGAATAGTATTTAGGAACAATGACGGTGGCCTATGGTCAAATATTAAATTGGTCTGAATAAGAGCACAGACAGCAAAAATTAACGGAGCATCCAAACTGTCCCCCGGAACTGCAGAGGGAAAAAATAACACATCTGGCTTTTTATAAACTAAAATGCTTCTTTACAGACTGACATGTTTTTGGGAGTGTGGGTTATGTGGAAATGTGAGGTGGCAAATGTGAGTAAGCGGTTGCCTCGTCAGGCATGCTAAAGCCATGATCATGCTGGAAGAGCTTCTTGAACCAGTTATTGGTTAGAGTTGGGCAGTATGTGCAGTAACAGCAGATCATGTGACCTCCGTAATTGGGTTGGTTTTATATGCAAGACAAGGGAATTGGGCACGGTTTATGGCTTTCTTTAATATGTTCACAATGGCGAGAAACTTCACTGCCTGGCTGCAAATGCATGTGACCTCTGTGCATGCCTTTGACACTGTGGACTCAAGCACTAATCCACGTTTCAAACATGCCTGGTTTTCTCCGACAATCCAGCAAAGCTTCATTCCCCAACTCCACAATCACCACAAACTCATCCACACGGGAACCTTAGGATCACAGAACCTACCTGCCTTCTGCAGAGTGCCTCGGGATACTTCATGCACCCCCCCCACCCCCAATTCCTCCATAATCATCATCAACCTCTACATGAAATCCTACTCAAAAAGCTGCATCAAGAACAAACAGGGAACACAATTAGATCTGGAAACGTCCACCATTCAGGAAACGCGACTGCCACAATATCATTCAGAACTAGATGCCCATTGCTTCCTTAAAACTCAAACCAAAATACACAATTGCTTCCTTTCCCCAACAATAACAATTAAACTGAAAGGGTGGCTCTCAGAAATTAACTTTAACGCCCGTCTAACAGCAAATGCAAAATCATCTGGTCTCATCCTGGATACCGACCTCTCAAACAATATTGACAAGTAAAACAAGACATCATGGTAGCAACTACCTCACCATTTTGGGAAACAAATTTCCAGGAACCTTACTTCTGAACAATCCAAGCCTTCACTCTTGCACCTAGAGAGAGGCAACAGCCTCTCTGCAGTCTCCCTAACAGCACCCAGTCTACAATGAAAAGCATCCTTCATGCAGCAGCACAGAACTAAGTCCTAAAAAAACTAAGTAAATGCTCCAACCCGGGATGGCATTACATTGGCTCCCTCTCCAAGGCTGCATCATCTGCAGTATACTGGGGTGGCGAAGTGACCTAAAGAACGATGATGGATTCAACCCAGATCTGTGACTTGGGGTGAGCGTCTGAAAAGTTTCATTGCTCCGTCCATCCTCTCCTTGTGCGTGCTAAGCAGAGTCATCTACAAGGATATCAGAAACAGCAACCCTACATTGCGGTCCGAGATTAATTATCCCAGGTGGGCACCACCACGTTACAAGCCAGGACATCGCTAAAGTGAGAGGAAAAAAAAACCCCCAAAAAACCACACACACACTGACAACGGAAGCCTTCTCCATCTAAGTTTCCACGACAATATACATTTCCATCAACATCTGAACTTCCACAACCCTTATGCAAAACGTAAAGGAGCGTAAGAAATACCTTTTCAAAGAGCAGTACATTACTATACAATAAGTCTGACCATTATCATACATCCTGCTTTGCTGTAAATGATGCCGAATTGTAACTCCAGGCTCCGTTGCTCTCCCCCTACTGTGAAACGCTTTACAAATATCTATATACACAAGCACTGGCTTGTGGGGCACACTTGAAGGCCTTGAGGCGCAAGAGAAGAACGAGGGATGCAACCAGATGTGCGGCAGGTGCTTTTTCCCCACGGTTGTGCATAGACTGCCATCACATGCAGTGCACAGAATATTAAATACATATTTAAGGTATATTTTGCATCTCCCTTGAGATTTACATTATGTTCATTGCTTCTTTGTTCATTAAGTGTCCCATGATCCACAGAACAAAGACGAAAAAATGGTGTTGATTCACGCACCAGCACTTGTTCGACACAAGGAATGAAAGCGTTATTAGTAACATTAACATGTTTGTTCTAGCCTTCGGTAAACATTTGGAAAGTGTCATTTGGATTCGGACAGCGTGTATTATTTCACATTGTTAATCTTAAACCGGTGAAGGCAGAGCACAGGCTTAAAACAGCAAATGAGCTTCCTCGCCTAATAACGTCCACATAACATTTCACGTGTATCCTCAAACGACGTGTGTAAGAATGCGACAGCCATCCCCAAACCGGACTCGATGGAACAGGCCATTTACAGCTGTGCTTCACCACCATAAATCACTGCGGTGGAACAGGCCGCTCGTGTCTCACAGCGGCGATTGTTTGCTGCACGTCACAGGCTCCATTAAGCTCACACACTGCCACGCTTTCCACTCGCTTCAAGAAAATCAAATACAGAAAGCTCTTTTTCAATGTTGGTTTATACAACAACGGATAAGGACCTCGCAATGAGAGATCCCTGGAAATTCCATTTTAATCCTACATTAGGTTAATTCCTAAAGGCAAAACGACAATGAAAAGTAGTTTAAAGCTACCTGCGGGGCGAGCGTCTGATCCAAGTGTAGCAGCACACAGCACTCAGCGCGCCTCCCGACGGCGATTAGAACCCCCTGAACCAACCAAAGAATGCACCGACACAAACAGGAGCAGCAGGCGACCTTCAACCTGGAAAAAACTCGAGCCAATGCCAGTCAGCACGCCCCTCCTTCCACTGAGAAAGAGCATTTATCTGACAGCACTTCGCTGCACAAGGCTAAAGGTCACACCGCTACCTGCAGTTGTGATAGTAGATGTTTGGGCAGCTAAACAACCGAAAGCGTCCCAAGGTATGGGCGTTTCAGGCCCTTATTTTTCAGAGGCATTTAAAATGCATTTTCCGGGTAACCTAGGCATATCTTGGGCAGTAAGATTGGTAAAGTGTGTGTGTGTGTGTGTGGGGGGGGGGGGATCGGTTGGAGGCGAGCTTCAGATTTTAATGGACAGTCACGCTGGCATCTAATGTTAAACAAGCATTCGGCTGCGGGGCCGTAAAAGTAACGGCCGCGCGGCCGTGAAAACGAAAGTAATAGCGATCGCGATCAAAGCTAAAGTGATCGCGATCGCTTGGACGGGAGCGCTGTGTGGCAAGCACGCGAGTGGTGCGCGCGCAGCAGTGATTGGCGGCTGCGCGCGTGCACGCTCGCGTGCACTCAAGCTTTAGGCCACAGGCAGCACTCTAAAAATCCCAACTATAAAATGTCTCTCCGAGCCAGCGCAAGCGCTGGGGCTCAGCGAGACCTAAAAAATGACTTAATCAATGTTTGTTCAAGATTTCTTTTGGTGCTATTTAGCTGTCAGGCTACAGGTGGCTTAAGCTGTTGGATGTTTTACTCTTGATCCCTTTCTGACAGTTCAACATGTAAGTCAATATTGTTTGGCAACATGACAGCTTAAATTAGTTGAAACCTGGTAATACATTTAAAGTTGTTACGAACAGGGGGACCAAAGTATGCCTTGCCTGGGACCTTTAAAATATTTAAGATGGCACAGTTCGGCAGCTTGGTGGGGTGGTCTCTATAAGCTGACAGACTCCGACATTTGCCGTAGGAAGCAAAAATAATTTCTTTGAAGGAAAGCATTTCATCCAGTCCTGATTACTGTGTTGCCAGAGTGTCTGTCAAAGAACATGTAAAAGAGATTAACACAAGCTATACTGCAGCACATACATGGCCGGTATCTAGAACCATACCTATGTTTTAACACACATAACATACTATTTTAAAGTTTTCACTTTGAGGAAGTTCTAAGTATGGACATCGACTCACAAAAATGCCAGGGGTAACAGAAGTGACATCACATACCCTTTGATATTAGTGACATCACAGGAAGTGACATCATGTGACCTTCAACTCTGTTTTTTGCCAGGAAGCCATGTCACATGACCCTAACATCACAACAATTGACATTGGTGTAGTTCCATAATAACTTCATGATTAGTATAACAGCATTCAACAGACAAATGTCTATTTAAGATACCATCTATATTATGTTGCTGACTTTATCTTTGAGCGTTCCGGGGCATAATACTAGCCTTGAATTGCGGTGAGTGAGAAAAACAAGTAAGTCGGACCTTTTCCAGGGGGTTTCTCACCTCCAATAAAAAAATGAAAAGAATGGGATCAAATAGTGCATTTTAAAGCACAATTTTCACATACATGTGCTAAACTGCCAGAGGCATTTAAAGGGCACTCATTAATTATTCAAATCCTCTCATGGTGTGCCAAGTCAATGAAACCTGACGCTCCCCAGTAGTTGACCAATTTTGTTTCAAAATGTGGTGTGGGTGCCCCCAAATGTAAAAAAGTACCTCCATTGTGCCAGGGCCAGCATTTTGTCATAGCTACCCTCATATTCCACGGGCTCCATTTATATATAAAAAAATAACATAAAATCTGTTAATATACCATAGTTGACCTTTATGTCAAATATTACCTCAGTATGTCAGCTCCAGCATTTTGTCATGGTTCCCACCCTCCCATATGTCAGGTTGCGCACCTTTATGTCAAGAATTGCCTTCATTTTGTTGGTACTAGAATTCTGCCACTGATGTCCACATATCAGGAACTTCCTCATGTATGCCAATATTTTTCCATTAGTGCCCTATATGCCGTGAATTTCTAGTATGCTGGTACCAGTATTTTGTCCTTGGTGCGCTTTATGCCAAGAATTACCCCCATTTTGGCATGCCAATATTTTGTCACAGGCATCTGTCATGCCAAGAATTACTGCAAGTATGTAAGCATCAGCATCATGCCATGGGTACTCTATAGGACAATAGTCACCTTCATTGTGCCAGTGCCAATAATAAACTCACAATCACATTCTCACCCACATTCACTCACATTCATTCTGTTACTCACACTCCCTCTCATGTATTCTCACCCACACTCTCTTAAACACGCATTCTTTTTCATTCTCACTCACTCACTTGCATTCACTCTTAATCTAACTCATTCTCACTCACTCATACTTACTGACACTCAGGCCCAGGTTTACTAACTCTATGCACCAGGTTTGCATCACCTGGCGCAAAGTGTTGGGGTGTGATTTACTTCCGACACGAATCAAGATTTGCGTTGGATAGTGTAAGAAATTGGGTTATTAGTTGAGAGGGGTGTAAGCTCCACTCAAATAATAAACACCGTTATTATAAGGGTGAACAACAAAAGTCACTAAATTAATTTGTGCTCACCCCTCTGGTAGCGTGGCCTAAAAGCAGTCAGGCTTAACTTAGAGGCAATATGTAAGGTATTTATGCAGCACTCAAACAACAATAAAGTGAAAACAGAACACAGGAAAAATCCCAAACCAATTTAGAAAATAGAGCTAATTTTAATGAATAAAATGACACCAAAACACCAAAAATACAATCAGAAGAACCCGAGAAATTAGTTTTTAAGGTTTTAGGTGAAAATAGTGGCAAAAAGCAAAAAGCGCCACTGCAAGCAACATACTCGACTTCTTACAAGTGAATATCAGAAGTTCAAGAATGTCAGAGATAAACTTTCTGTTCGATACAAAGGAATTGTCTTGCGAGATTCGAGAATTGTTATACCGGAAAGATTGAGACAGCAAGTCATTGAGGGGGCACACGAAGGGCATTGTGGAATCGTTGCCACCAAACAAGCTCTCCAGGATAGAGTGTTGTTCCCTCATCTTGATGAAAGAGTTAAAAGGGAATTGAAGGCCTGTCACTTGTGCAATTGCGTATCTCCTAAGACAACTCAGCATCCATTGAACATGTCTGTTTTCCCAAAACGTGTGGGAGAGAATCGCTATTGACTTATTTGGACCCCTTGACAATGGGCATCACCTGTTGGTTGTCATTGATGAGTATCCCCATTTTCCTTTGGTGGGAGACCTCTCGTTGACTACTCAAGAGAAAGTTATCAAGAGGCTTGATGGCCTTTTTGCAACATGGGAGGGAAAATGGCGGCAGGCTAGACCTGATGCGAGCTCTCTCTACGCTCCTCTGGAAGGCGCTGCTAGATGTCCCTGAGCCTTTGAGTTTCACGCACCGGAGAAGGTCAGATCTTACCTGTTTGTTTTTTGCCGTCTTTGTTGTGGCTCGCTTTCCTCAGAGCCGGCCGCCTGATCTTGCATGCCTGGGAAGAGTCATTTCGCCTTTGTGGGTGGCCGGCCAGGCGAGACGCTTGCCTCCGCCTGCTACCGGTTACCTGCTACCCGATTGTTGCGGTTAACGGACTTCAGGTAACCAGGGGGTTGTGGGGGGAGGTGGGTGATTGGGAAACATTGCTGGCTGTTTTGTGGGGGACTCGTGGTGGCCTCGGAGACTGGCCGGAAGTATACACGGGCCGGCCCCGTGCTCTATTGGGGGTCGGCTGCTTCAGGCTGCGGGCGGCGTCCGCAGCAAGGATTTAGTTCTGGGGCACTCCGGGCAGAGTCAGCTGCTGCCGAGTGCCCCGATTTGTTAAACCAAGTTTGGATGGTCTCTGGGGTAGAGGGGGCGGTTGAGGAGGGGGGTGCTGAGACTTGCGTTAAGGGAACTTTGCTGTGCCATCATTCTTCTAGTGATATTAAATCACTGCCTGTAACTACTTCTACAGTTCCCTTCTCTGCCCTGCACATGAGCCTTAGACGTTCCAAAGCGGGGACTGGCAATGAACTAGGCAGTGGGCATTCATCAAGAAAGACCGCCCCGGAAGAGAAGGGTAGGGAAAAACAAACAAGAAAGTAAGAGATATTGGACCCTCATAGCTTAGCTTCAAGCATCACCAGTTTCGATACCAATACCGACGCCGTGGTCCCATTACCACAGATTGAGAGCCTAGGTAGTCTAGGTAGCGTAGCTGATGTGAAGGGGGTGGAAGTCCCTTGTAGGTACGCCCTAAGAGATCAAACCTTTAGGACTTCGGGATCCTTAGTTAATCCCACCATTGCTCCACCGGCTCCTTTTTTGACAGAATTGTGTCCAAAAACTTGGCAGGAAGGCAGGGAGAAAGATACCTCTTAACTCTCAAACCCCCACTTTCCCCCGCCAACACCAACCCTGTCTGCACGGCAACAAAAGGAAGTGTCCCAAATGAGGATAACCCCGTCCCTTAGATCATACTTTAAGGTACATGCCAAATTTAATCAGGCTGGATCATCCAGCAGGAAACGGCAGTCATATCAAGCTGTGAGATCCCCTGACAAAGCTTCAGAAATAGCAATGAACCCCAAAGGTGATAACTTTCCGGGTGCATATGCAGCTTATCTGAACTTTTCACCTCAATTAGGTTTCAGGTGTTAGAGGATTGCGATAGTGATCTTGCCAGCCCCCCTGAGGAGATCAGCCAGGCCCCCACACGACCGGTTCAGGAGGTCCCATCAAATTCGAATAATTATAACCAATCTGAGTTGATGAAGATTTTAGAGGGGTTATCCTCAGAGATCAGGAGTAAGTTTGCCATTTCAGAAAAAAGTCAGGCAAAAATACAAGACACTTGTGAAGCACTAGAGGTTAAAATATCTGCAATCACGGAGAGAATCTGTGTGATGGAGGCCTCAGTTGATGCTCTAAATAAGGAAGTAGAGGTTAATCAAAATGAGATCCAGGCATTAAAAACTGGCGAGAAATCCTTGCTGGACAAAATTGAATCTCTAGAGAATAACTGTAGACTAAATAACATCAAAGTTCCTGATGTCCCAGGAGGTTTGGAGGACGACAACATTAAAAGTTTTTTTTATAGGCCTGCTAAAACAGTTTATTCCTACTGTTGATCCCCTAGAACTAGAGGCCGACATTCAAAAAATCCATAGAGACCCTTTCTCAAAAAATCCAACAGGACAACACCTAGGAGAATCTTGGTCAACTTCAAAACATGCTTATTAAAAGAGCGAGTACTGTTTGAGGCACTAAAAGCAGGCTGCTTTACCAAAGGTGACTGGTCATTCCGGATCAGGTCAGACCTTTCCAGAATCACACAGGATAGGCAATGGGAATTGGGGAAGTTTATCCTAATATTAAGATCCCTGGGTGTAACAGTTCAACTGAGGTTCCCGGCTCTTCTTAAAGTGATGTGGAAAAACAAAATGTCTAACTTTAAAGACCCCAAGGCGGTAGGGATCTTTATTGATCAAATAAAGGCTCAGGGATAAATCTTCATCATGATTTTCGCTCTTCTGTTTATGTCTTTCCGGAGGAGTGAGTGAGCTCCACTGGGTGGTTCACCATCAGGCCCAGCGTATTATCAGGGAGGGTTCCCTTGGGTGGGGGAGGGTCACAGGAGGAGAAAGTTATTTTTGATTTTCACTGGGTGGGAAGCATATTAGGGAAAAAAGAAAAAAAAGTCCTCATTTGTCCAATTTAAAGGATACTGTAAATAAAATCAGAGTGGACCTCGATCAAGATAATTGCTGGATGCCTGTAATACCTGTAATGGTGGGCGGGAAAAAATCTCAATGCTTCAATTAACCCCAATTAAAATTCTGACATGGAATGTTAATGGGCTTAGAGTATTGGGTAGACAAATGAAAATTCTCCAATACCTGAGTCAATCAAACCATGATATTATTATCCTCCAGGAAACGCATGTAACCTCTGATGAATGGGAGATTGTTCGTTCTAAGCAGAGATGAATTGAAAGCTCTATTCATACACCCCAAACGTTTTGTACAAAAGGAGTGGCCTGGAAGCAACACTAGGGGATGTTAAGGCAGATACTAAAGGGCGATGGATTATTGCTGATGTTAAAACTCAAAATGAGTGGCTTACCCTTGTGGGATACTATGGTCCAAATGTAGATGACGATGGGCCTCTAAATGTCATTTTCAGTCACCTGATCAAACCAACTTTCCTATTATCATGGGGGGTGACTTTATTATTCTTTCGAACCCCTCTCTTGACATATCTAAAGGGAGAAGAACAGTGTCCACCAAGATGGGCTCTTTCATCAGAGTGGTAATAGAAGATTTAGGCCTCATAGATATTTGGAGAATGAAATATAGGGGATTGGGTGGTCCCTTGGACTTTACATTTCATAATAAAAAAAACATAGGCATTTTTCCAGAATTGACTTCTTCTTCCTGGTAGTAATGCATGTCCCGGAGCATCTCTCCGACCACTCTTCTGTAGCACCAGATATACAATTGGTGGGAGGTGTGTCAACTAGAAGGTGGACTTTTGATAGAGCTCTACTTCTAGAGCCTTCAGTAAACTTGCTATTAAAGAAAGAAACATCTTTTTTTTAAATTAACTAAGATAATGCTCTCTTACAGGTAATATGGGATGCCTATAATGCATTCATTAGAGGCAGAGTAATAAGTGTGGCAGCTAAGACATATTAGGAGAGTAAAGCGATGATCAAGAATTTGAAAGATGATATTTCTAGAGCACTGAGTAAAAATAAATGTCATCAAGATAAACATTTGCACAGGGAAGAAAGCAGGGAGGTTATAGCTAAGAGACAGGTGCTAACAGATTACTTAGATGAAATTACTAGGAAAAAATAAGAAGCCAGTAATCTAGCCTATTATGAGTATGGAGAGGGATGTGGGAAGCTTCTTACCTGGAAGTCTCGTATAAATCAGACCAGAAACATAATCAAGGAGGTGATTAATGTAGACTCAGGTGAGATTTCCTCGGATAACTCCAAAATAGAACAGGCTTTCAAATCCTTTTTTCAAGATTTATGTACTGAGGACCAAGTAGTCTCTGAGCCTCAAATTAAAAATGATATCGATAGAATAGCCTTACCAGCTCTGGCTGAAGATCAAACTAGTCAGCTGAATCGGAATATCTCTCTGGAAGAACTTAAGACTGTGATGAAACATCTAAAAAGAGGTAGTGCTGCTGGGACAAATGGTATTCCTAATGGATTTTACGTGGCTTTGATTGAGGAGATTGCCCCTGTCTTTGTGGTCTTGCTCAACAGCATTTTCTCAGATAATAACCCAATCCCTAAGTCTTGGGATGAGGTTGCTGTTTCCTTAATTTTAAAGCCAAATAAAGATCCAAGAAAATGCGAGTCATATAGGCCCATCTCCCTGCTGAACTGCGACTATAAAATCTATGCGCAAATTTTAGCGGGGAGGTTGAATCCTGTAAAGAGTGCTTTGATCCATCCTGATCAGAAGGGGTTCATCAAGGGTCACCAACATCATGATTTAACTTGTGAATTGATTGGTGCGATTGCCATCGCTTCTGCCAATAACCTATCCCCTACGATCTTCGCATTTGATGCGGCCAAGGCATTCGACAGGGTGAATTTTTCCTTTGTAAGATATATGACCCAAACCTTCGGGTTGGGGGATCATATTGTCAGAGCTATTAATAATATCTATAAAACCCCTACGGTGAGAATCATTGTCAATGGAAATCTGACTAAGTTGATTAAGTTGGAGTGGGGAACGAGACAGGGGTGCTCCCTCTCCCCTTCACTTTTTGATTTATACATAGAACCCTTGGCTTGCAGTATTAGGGCTAGCGACATCCGTGCGCCATTTGAATGGGAGGGTCGGAAAAAAAAGTGGCGCTATATGTGGACGACTTGATGATCTTCACTAGGGATACCCTGTCTATTCTGCCCAGCCTTGAGCAAATTCTGATTAGTTTTGGGAGGGTTTCTGGCTACTTAATTAATGCCCAAAAACCAGAAATGATGTCCTGGAAAACGCAATTAAGCAACGTAACAGTTAAACAGCAAATCAGATATTTCGGCATTCAAATTACACACAACATCACTAAATTAGCCCAAGTAAATTTTGACTTGAAAAGGAAAGAGGCTGCTGCACTATTATGATCATGGAGCAGTCTCCCACTCTTTATCCTGGGCCGCTCTAATCTGATCAAAATGTCTATCTTGCCGAAATTTAAATTTATCTTTGATACAATCCCCTTAACTTTTGATCATTCACCCTTGAAGGACTTGCAAGGTGTTATAACTAGTTTTCTCTGGTCCAACAAAGGGGTGAGGATTGCATGAAGGAACTTACGATGTGCAAAGATAGAAGGGAGCATAGCTAGTCCTGACTTCTGCTTCTATTGTTATGCATTCCAATTAAAGAACGTAAGGCCCCTCCTGTTTGATTCTACTTGTTTTCCTCCCCTGCACCAAGCAATGTCTAAAAATACTCCTCAGGGTGGCAATGTTTTTTTGTTTAAGTTCGGTTACCCAAAATACTTTCAAAAATAAAATTAAAGGTCCTAAAATCTGCATGTGAACTTTGGCATCATGTTAGGAAGATTCTCAAGATTGCATACTACAGAGCGGGTGCCCCTGTCTTGAACTCTCCAGGTTCTCCTGTATTCCTGAAAGACAGCTTATCGTCTCCTTTACTGGAAGAAGGTATTGTAAAATGGGGCCAACTGTTACAAAACAATAAACTTCTTCCATGGGATGTACTCAGTAACACCACGAATCAAAGACTGTCTAGATTGAAGTGTTATCAGCTATCTAGCTGGGCCGTTAAGTTGGATAAGGAGGGAGAGGTAAATGAAGAACATGAGAACATCTTACTAGGCCCCCTCCATCAACGTAAAGAGGTTTCCAAATGGTATTGGCTATTAGTTAAGGAGATGCCACCACTAGCACCGATTGGGGAGTCCTGGAGAAGAGACCTGCCTACATGCAACAAAACATACTTATGGCAAGTATTGATGCACACTTTATGGAATGTGGTTAAAGCTGCCCACCTTAGGAGAAATCATCTGTTTACACTCCACAGACTGGACGCCGAAGAAAATTTCAAAGCTGGGAGGTGAAGGGTTGAAGGTCTGCTCAAAGTGCGCCTCAAGAGACGCGGACGACTTGCATATGTTTTGGTAGTGTTTTCATATTCAGGGCTTCTGGCACACTATTGGTAAGATTGTTTCGGAGGTCTTGGGGCGAGAGATTAAGGTAAGCCCGATCTTGGTAATTTTTGGGGTCCTCCCAGAGGAGAGTTCTAGCCACAAGATTTCTAACTCACAAGCATCGCTATTATTTGTGTTAATTCTTCTTGCAAGGAGGGAAATTTGCTTAAAATGGATTTCGTCGCAACCCCCAGTAATGTTCGATTGGGTTGCCTTGGTTAAACTAATTCATAGATTGGATCTTGCTGGTCCCTTGAGAAAAAGAATCAGATTTTGGGAGCCCTGGGATGGGTGAGTTAACAATCTTGATAATACAATATCCTAATATCACAATACTCATAAAGTCCAATGATTATGAAATAAGTGAGATTAGGGAAAGGGTATCGATCTTGGGGAGGTGGTCATTCCTCCCCCTTAAATACCTTCCCTAGGATCCTTGCAGCTGGTCTCGATTGGTGCCCGGAGGCGTTTAAGTATTCTGACGGTATCGTTACCTTCCTCCAGGGAACTAAGAGGTAACAGTTGGTCTTTTTAAAGGCTATTCACTTATTTATAAATGAGGACAAAAAAACAAAACATTAAGTGTTCCTTCAATTCTGAAGTCTGACAATGGCCCACCTTTTAACAGTTGAGAATTCAAAGATTTTCTCACTCATCTAAACATAAAGTTTCAGAAAAGCACACCACTCTGGCCACACGCAAATGGTGTTGTGGGGCGTTTTATGAGCACTCTCAAAAAGACTGTTCAGCGTGCTGCACTATAAAAGTTTGAACTCAAGTGAGCTCTTCATTCTGCTCTTCGTGCCTACAGGTCGACTTCTCATTCAGCTACAGGTAAAAGTCCTGCTTCCCTGATGTTTGAGAGAGCCATGCAAACTAACTTGCCGCAATGAACCATTGAGAGAGAAATGAATGACAATGATATGCGTAAAAACTGATTCCAGTCACAAATGTAAAATGGAGATTTATGCGGACAGACGCCGAGGGGCTCGGAAATTTCCATAAGGGAGATCGAGTAATCGTACGGCAAAGATGGAAGCGCTAGTCTGATGCTGCATTTGATGCTGAACTGATTCAAGTTGTAACTACTAAATGACACATGGTAACTGCTCACCTTCTTGGAAAGTCCATTACAAAAGATTCTTCAAATTTCAGACATGTGCCTCGAGGCTCACCATATCTAGATGTCAGAAGTGAGACTTCTCCACCTAGGAGTAATGAAAGTCTACAGGCTGTGTGTGCCAATGTCACCAGTGCCAGCTGTGGACATTTCTACGATATCTCTGCAGTCTCATAAGACACGATTTGGACAAGTGGTTCGAGCGCCACAACGACTTATTGAAGAGTTTTAGTGCATATATTGTATTGTTTGAACTTTGTATTTAACAAAGGTGGAGTTGTAGTTTCTTGTGAGTTAGCGATTCTCGGAGTGCTTTGGTCCCTTATGTACTCCTTAGAACAACAGAACAGTGGCGTAAGTGATTGGATGTAGTTAATAAAAATGCATGACATAGAACATTCAATTAATGGTGTACACAGTACAGAATAAAGATGTGTATTACCGAGCTCTGTTTGTGGCGTCTCCTTCAACCACACCACCGAGCTCCACTGGACCGACCATCGCTGCATCCACTTCACCTTCCGGAAACCCACCACGCACCACCGCACCCAACAGATGCTGCGCCGCTGCTGGAGCAAAGTCACCGAAGACCAGCTATCCACCACCCGCTCCCAGAGCCCACCCGCAGACCCGACCGACCCCAACGCCACTGCCCGCAACCTCAGACAGTGGATCGACGACTGCGCCAACACCCTCGCCCCGCTCAAGAACAGCCACACCAGCAAGAAAGCCAGCTGGTTCACCGAAGACCTCCAGGACTCCAAGCAAACCTGCCCAAAGCTGGAGAAGAACTGGATCCATGAATGAACACCGGAAAGCTACGCAGCCCACAGGAACGCCACCCGCAGACACCACCACCTTATCAGATCCGCCAAAAGGGCCTCCTTCAAAGACCGCCTTGACAACAACGCACACAACAGCAAAGAGCTCTTCAACATCGTGAAGGAACTCTGCAACCCCAGCTCCAACACCAACGACATCCCACCTTCGCAAGACCTGTGCGACTTGCTGGCCACCTTCTTCCACCGCAAGATCACAGACATCCACGACAGCCTCAATGCCGCGACCACCCAGGCAACCACTGAAACCCCCGCCCCAACAACCACCATCCGCACCAACTGCCTGCTCTCCTGGACCAACATCAATGACGACGACACCATCAAGATCATGAACACCGTCCACTCCGGATCCCTGTCTGACCCCTGCCCACACAACATCTTCAACAAAGCCAGCACCAACATCGCACCCCATCTCCGGAAAGCCATCAATATCTCCTTCGAGACAGCGACTTTCCTGGAGAGCTGGAAGCACGCCGAGATCAACGCCGTACTCAAGAAACCCAAGGCGGTCCCCAAGGACCTCAAGAACTTCCAACCCATCTCCCTGCTCCCGTTCCCGGCGAAGGTCATCGAGAAGGCCGTCAACAAACAACTGACCAGCTTCCTCGAGGAGAACAGCATCCTAGACCCGTCCCAGTCCGGGTTCCGCAGCAACCACAGCACCGAAACTGCTCTCATCGCCGCCACAGATGACATCAGGACCCTGCTAGACAATGGAGAAACCGCGGCCCTCATCCTTCAGGACCTGTCAGCCGCCTTCAACACAATCTGCCACCGAACACTGCGAACACGCCTCTACGACGCCGGAATCCAAGAGAGGGCCCTAGACTGGACCACCTCCTTCCTCTCCGGCAGAACACAGAGCGTCCGCCTCCCCCCCTTTCCGCTCCGTAACCACCGAGATCATCTGCGGCGTACCCCAGGGCTCATCCCTCAGCCCAATGCTGTTCAACATCTACATGGCACTGCTCGCCCACATCGCCCGACTGCACGACTTCAACATCATCTCCTACGCCGATGACACCCAGCTCATCCTCTCCCTCACCAAGGACCCCAACACCACCAAAACCAACCTCCACGAAGGAATGAAGGCCGTCGCCGAATGGATGAGGAACAGCCGACTGAAGCTGAACTCGGACAAGACAGAGGTCCTCATCCTTGGATCCACCCCCTCGGCCTGAGATGACTCCTGGTGGCCGACTGGACTAGGAACAGCTCCAAAACCCACCGACCACGCACGCAACCTAGGAGTCATCCTTGACTCGGCCCTCTCCATGACGAAGCAGGTCAACGCCGTCTCTTCCTCCTGCTTCAACACCTTCTGCATGCTCCACAGGATCTACAAGTGGATCCCCACCGAAACGAGAAGGAATGGTCACCCAGGCCCTCGTCAGCAGCAGACTGGACTACAGAAACGCCCTCTACGCTGGAGCCTCGGCCAAACTCCTGAAACGGCTCCAACGCATCCAGAACGCCTCTGCACGCCTGATCCTCGACATCCCTCGCCGCAGCCACATCACACCCCACCTGAGAGACCTGCACTGGCTCCCTGTCATCAAGAGGATAACCTTCAAGCCCCTCACCCACGCACACAAGGCACTCCACAACACCAGACCTGCGTACCTAAACAGCCGTCTCAGCTTCTACACCCCCGCCAGCTCCGCTCCGCAGACCGCGCCCTCGCCACTGTCCCCCGCATCCAAAGAGTGTCCGCCGGCGGCAGATCATTCTCCCACCTCGCCGCCAAGACATGGAACACCCTCCCCATCTGCCTACAGCAGACCCAAGACCTACTGACCTTCAGAAGACTCCTCAAGACCTGGCTCTTCGAACAGTAGCAACACGCCCCCCCCCCCTTAGTGCCTTGAGACCCTCACGGGTATGTAGTGCGCTTTACAAATGCTATGATTGATTGATTGATTTATATGTGCCTGGGCTGGGGAGGATGCTACATCCATCAGGCTGCTATTCTGGGAAACTATCTAATCCCTGGTTAAGGGTTTGCTAGACTAGTGTATAGAAAAGAACTCTATCATATGACAGTCATTTAAAGTTAACAAAAGTATGTTACATTGCAACTCCGCTCCAAAACATGTCAAAATTACCTGTAAAAGAAAGGCATATTGGTATCCTGTAGTAGATTTGCCATTGACAACTTTCAGTACTAGGACACGTTGGATAAAACCTTTTTACTAGTATAGTTTACTAATGTAGTGAACAGTTACATCTGCAATTGGGGTTTTGCAGAAGCATTGGATGTCAACAATAGAAATTTCCCTGACACATTCACCATACAGACTGAGCACAAGGAACAGTCTGCAATCTCAATTTACACTCAAACACTTCATGCACACAGAACGTAACAGCAGATGCAGAGGCACACTAAGCGGGACAACGTTGGGATCTTAGGCCAGACCCCCATTTGCCCAAGCCTTAAAAACATCCCCACCTGAGCTCCCCTCCCCCTTATGTGAGCATCACCTAGCAACTAGGCGCCTTGGTTGAACCTGCCTGGTATCCGCTTAGGTACACACAGAAAACATGTGATGCATTTGACACTAGTTATTCCCCTTGTAGTTATTCCTCTTTCTTTTGCTATTGCTCTGCAAGAACATGGGATGATGAGAGCTCACCTTCTGATGGCATCTACCTTCTGCCAGTCACCCTGTCAATCAAAGGTTGACATATACTGATCCCCTCAAACATTAGTCATTTTCGTATGGACTGTGGGAATGGAACTTTGTTTCAGCTCAGAAAGAGATTGACAGGACAGAACTCTCCTGGTGGCTGTAGCTCCTGAAGGCCAGAAGTAGGCCTAGGACCCTGAAAAAGTCTACTGCTTGGCTCAGAAAAGTACGCTGAGAATAGGAGCTGATATCCACTACAGTGTCCAGCTAATTAAATCAACATGAATTATGTGCAGAAGAAGTGAGCAGCTATGAAGCCACAAGAACCTTGCTGTCCAGACAAAAACACTAGTAAAAACATAAAACAGTTGTGAGTCCAGAACCACACACAGCCAACCACTGTTCTTGCAATATGTCCCATAGAAACTAATAGAAAAAGGGAATTAAAATAAAACCCCAAGGGAAATAATATTAAATTAAAGTATTTAAAATAGTTAAACATATAAATAAATATAACTTAATGTTAAAAGTTGAATGTAGAACAAAATAAAAAAATGCTACAGAACTTTTAACTTAATTTTGAAATGAATATATTTTAATAATGGCACTATATTAAATTACACTCAAATTATTTTTCTGAAGTTTAAATGAAATAAATAAATTTCAAACTAAAGAAAACAAATATTTCTTAATATGCATTAATGGTTATTAAAAGGTGATGTATAGAATTTTTTTTTTTTTTTTTTTTTTTTTTTAAACCGTTTATTGCAGTTCGTAAAAGTTACAAGTATGGGCCTACAACCATCCGGCCGGCCGCTAGAATGACAAAAAACATATTGCACACATACAGTACAAGTCTCTAGGCAGTGTAGAGCCGTGAAAACAGGAGTAATCAATGGTGCAGGCCACACAGCTCGTGATGTATAGAATTAATTCAAAATAATTTAGCCTGGATGAAACACCACAGCCTAAAGCTTAACTCACTTAACAACTTTAAAGTAGCCTTCATGCTATGTTGTTATACAGATTTGTATCACACACTATCACCCAGGAGGGTATCCTGCCGCTGAGCAGGTGAGTCTAGCCAAACCTAGGGCCGAGTGGGTCTACTCGAAAAGCCAAGTCTTCAGCTTCTTGCGGAATTCAGGCAGTGAGGAGGAGGTTCTTATGTGTAGCGGCAGGTCGTTTCATGCTTTTGGAGTGATGTAGGACAACACTCAACCAATAGATCTAGCTTTCCGTATGCAAATGGGTTGTGCGCAAGTAGGAGTCCGGGAGAGCATAGGTGTCTGAAGGTTTGTGAAAGCAGATGCGATTGTTCAGGTGGGCTGGGCCACTGTTATGTAGTACCTTGAAAATGTGGGTCAGGAGTATGTAATGTGCTCGTTTGTGTATCAGGAACCAATGGAGCCCCTTCAGGTATGGTGTGATGTAAGTGCAGCTTGAGAGTGAGTCTGTTTGCCTAGTTCTGAATGGAATGCAGCCTTCTGGTAAGTGTTTTGTTGATCCCAGCATAGAGGGTGTTCCCATAGTTCAGCTTGCTTGTGATTAGGACGTGTGTGAACATTTTTCAGGTGTTGGTCGGGAGCCATTTGAAATTCTTTCTCAGCATCTTCAGGCTATGGAAGCATGAGGCAGTGATGGCAATGACTGGGGCGGTCATGTTGAGTTTGATGTTGATGATTAGCCCAGGGTTCTCGGTGTGGATTGTGGGGGGTAGCTATCGATTCTAGCTCTCTTGGCCAACAGGTAGAGTCCCATAATCAAATGTCCCATAGTGAAATCCTGAAAATCTTGATTTTGGTTGTGTCGGTGTTTAGCTTCAGACAGTGGGTCTACATCCAGTAGGCAATTTCAGTCATGCAGTCATTGAACTTGATCCGGGTACTGTGCGTCTTGTCCGTGAGGGAAATAATTAGTTGCGTATCGTTGGGCAGCGTGGGAGAGGACAGTGGTGTTGTGAGAGCAGATGATGCTGGCTAGAAGGACCATGGATGAGTTGAAGAGGGTCAGACTCAGGGAAGATCCCTGCAGAACACTGCTGACAAGGTCGTGGGCATGCGAGGTGTACTGTGCCAGGCCGACTGACTTTGTCTTTCCAGTCAGGAAGGAGCAGATCCACTGGAGTGCATGCCCTTGGATTCCGATGTAATGTAGGCATTGGATGAGGATGGGATGGGAGACCATGTCGATCACTGCGGAGAAGTCTAGGAGGATAAGTGCTGTCATGTCTTCTCTGTCCAGAGTCATGCAGCTGTCACCCATGGAGGTGATGAGGGCGGTTACTATGGTTGAGTCTGAAACCAGACTGAGTGGTGTCAAGGAGTTGGTGGTCATTGAAGTAGACGGTGAGGCATCTGTTGATGATTTTCTCTTAGACCTTGTCCAGGAATGGTAACAGGGAGATCAGTCTGTAGTTGGTGAGAGTTGAAGGATCTGGGGAAGGTTTCTTCAGCAAAGGTAGGACAGTTGCATGTTTCAAAGCATCTGGGAAGGCCACAGAAGTCGTGGAGGCATTCAGAATGGGTGTGAGCATGGCGCTTATGGGTTGCAGTCCACTGGAGTAGGCTTGGTAGACGCAGGGATCTGATGGGTCCCCTGAGTTGATACATTTCACAGTGGCAGCAGTTTTGTTTGGGGTGATGACAGGCCAGGTGCATCACAAATAAAGTCTGTTTTGTTTTGTTTAAATTTGTTTTTATAGTTGCTACACAAGACATAATTGCAATTTACTTATTCACCAGCATAGAGTCAACATTCTGCCTTTGTCAGCCATCTGTGCAACTTATAACAAGAACATGAAACTTACCCCTAGCCCCCCCTTCCCACCCTCCCCTGGGTGCCATGAAGCTAATGCAACGCTATTGGCAGATCTCTAGAGTGTCCATAATGTTCGTCTAAATAAACAGCTTTATGCTTCGATCAATCATAGTAATTTTAGATATTTAGGGCAGGCATGCTCTGTGAATTCCTGAGATAGAAGGATAATAAAAGGACGCCGGACCTCTCTGAAGGTATCCCCTTGTTCTCTGTGTCGAAGATAGCCTTTCCATCCCCAGCAAGTGTCAAATACAATGGAGCCACCTCAATCTGGTCGGAGTCCTGTCGGTGCTGCATAGGGCCAGAATCATTTGGTGAGCCGCCCCTAGTGCCAGTGCGATATGTCTACCTCGTCTGGATTTAAGTGGGTATGTCAATGGGTTGGGTAAGCCCAGTACCACATACGCTGGAAATCGGGGGATTTGAGTATTGAAGTGGAGGTCAATCTCTCCCAGGAGATCGACCACAGGAGTTTGTCCCAGAAGTGAGTTAGCTTGGAGCACTCACATAAAATATGTATAAGTGACCCAGTGGCATCCCCACATCGCCTTCACTTCTCGCTCTGTGCCAGGTTTCCTTATGGAGGCGCTCCGGCGTGAAGTACTAATATGTAGCGATTTTTGTCGCGGTTTCTATGCTAGGTGGATTGGTCGCTATGTGTCTCACCCGCCATTCCTGAAGGGAGAGTTCCTGTTCCCAGCGCAGTTGAGCCGGAGACTTCCCATCTGAGACTACCTCCGAAAGTAGCTTATATAATTCTGATACTAAATGCTGGTCTGATTCTTTACTTAAAAGCCATCTCTCGAATTACGTCAAAGGACATTGAGCTGCCTCTTTAACCTTTGGCTGCATCACCCTGTGTCTGATCTGTGTGTATCGGAATCTTTCACTCTCCGAAATGGCATTGTCAGCCCTCAGGATACTGAATGGAATAGGGCCGTCTTCATCAAAAAAGTGGAAACAACGACAGGCAGTCTTTTTTGACAAATGCATCCGAAGTTCAAAGGGTAGGTGACTTGATCGCAGACAAGTGGAGACTGGGAGGTCTATGCGGTCTGCCCAGAAACTGAATTTTCCACAGAAACTTGCCAGCTAATGCTCCGTCCATAAAGAGCCATTTCTTCTCTGATTCCGGGCGCGGCGACTCCACCATGAACCGAATCTGTTCTGTTTTTATATATATCTGAAAATGCACGGAATGCCTAGGCCTCCCTCTGCTGGAGTCTGCCAGCTAGGCTCCCGGTTAGGGTGACCAGGCGTCCCCATTTTGCCAGGACGGTCCCAGTTTTTAACCAGCTGTCCCAGCAAATTTCAAGAAATGTAGCTCATGTCCCGGTTTTTAAAGCGGATCGACTGAAAACGGTGGGAGGTGTTTTTTATGTTTTACAAAGCAGGGATAGTTAGCAGTTGTTTCAAGAAAGCAATTTAATTAACAGTCAATCTACTGGGTTTAAAAATTGCTTTTTATGTATGTTCTTACTGCCTGTCCTGTAATTCTCTGCAGAGGAGCGCACTCATCACTTGAAGTAAAATTGTAGTCCCTCTTCTATTTTTGTGAAATGTCCCGGTTTTTGGCTTTAAAATTCTGGTCACCCTACTCCCGGTGCATTCGGAAACGTCGGAGGCAGACATCCGCCTGCGATTTTTCCAGGTATGCTAGTATTGCCCTCCTTTTGACTTTAAGCCCTTTTGTTTAAGCCCTTGACGTTTAGGGTCAATACCCTAAGAGTCTATGCTAATGATGGCATGGGTAGTTCCCCCCCATTCTTGTCTGCCCTGCCAAGTCCCTCTACCCTCCGTCTCCTCGGTAACACACAAGGTCTCTGCAAAAGCTTCTTTAGATTAACCTGTGTTATGTGACTCCCTAGTGGGCACCTGTTAACATTCCCCAAAACAATAACTGTAACTAAACACAATCATAGTCCCTGGATCAGGGAGGAAGACAGAAGGCCCATCCCTCTACTAGTGGTGAAATCCCTGTATGGATGAATGACCAAGTCCCAAAGTTTCAGTCCGCCTCGCAGCCTTCTGCACCCCGTCGCCCTGCTCTGTCTTAAGCCTGTTCACCTCATGCAGGATCATTGGAAGAAGTGTCCTCGGCCAGCTTATTCAGTAAATCTCTCCTTTCCAATGCCATGGTCGCCTGGTCTGGGCCATACCCCCTTCCCCCTCCTTGCGGGGACCCTTCGCCATCGCTTGCCGCTCTCTCTTCGGAGGCTGCAGCTGCCGGCCCCTGTCTCGACTCCTCAGGGGGATCTATCTGGAGCAGTGCACATGCTGCTGAGAGGGAACGTATCTGGTGGAGCTGATCCTGCCAGCTGAAAATTATCCTGAAGGGATGTCCCCAACCATAGGCCAATTTCTTCTCGCGAAGGCTAAATTATCTCCTCTTCTGGAGCGTGGAAGCCCCCAAATCCTGATAAAGATGCAAGGTCTGTCCCTGGAATGATACAGCTGACGTTTCCCTGGATTTCTTCAATATCCGCTCTTTTAGAGGAAAGTTATGTACACAGGTCAAAATGTCTAATGATCGGGGAGAGCTGGGGCCCCATCGACCCACTCTATAGGTCCGATCTAGGATCTAAGCGGATCTCCGCTCTCTGTCTGTCTCCCAAGATGTGGGTGAACAGCTCCGAAGCGTAGGACTCTATGTCGCCCTCCTTCGCCTCTCTTGGGGCCCCTCTGATACAAATATTGTTTCTCCTGGAGCGATTTTCTAAATCTTTTGCATGTGCTTGTAAGTCAAGCTGCTGATCTGTTAAGCGGATGACCCCCTGTTGGAGCTGCTCTATCTCCTCACCTTGAGAAGATTCTCTTTCCTCAGTAGCGTCCACCCGGTCACCAATGTCGGTCATCTCTTTGCGAACTGCCTGCAATTCACTTGCTAGGTCTCATTCAACTGCTAGGAGGTCAACAAAGCTTTGCCGTAGGGGCACGTGACTGGTGCCTCCAACTCCTCCGCCGCTGGTGATCTGGCTCTACTCGGACCCCCCAGGGAATCGCCCTCCTGGGCGCTCGTCTATTTCAGTAGCATATCTTTAATGGTGCTCCCTTTCTTTGCTCTCACTGATGGCATCCTTTCGCTGCTTCAACCTGGGCCCCAGTAACTCTCGTCTCTCACTGGGGGTGATATAGGCCTCCTCGGCCAGAGACCCCTTTTCGTCCATTTTCTGAGCTCCATCCTAATTCCGGCTCCGACTGCTCCTCCTTTCTCTGGGCAAAGTGTCTCCCGGGCTGTAATGCTTCGGGGTCTCGGAGGTCTTCTACTGTGCCAGGGGCCCTGCTCTCGATCTCCCCACTCTCCTCTTTGCCTGTAAGTGGCTTCTCGCGCAGCGCCTCTCCTGGTGGGAAACCGCTTCTCTCTTGGCTTGAACTCTCTCGGCGACCAGAACTACCAGCCGTTGCCACTGCCTTCTCTGGGGCTGTTCGGGGCTCTCCACCCGTAGCAAGGGCCTTCCGCCAGGTGCTCGAGGCCAGTCCCGGGCCAATTCAGGGCCCAGCTCTTTGCCTGCCCCTAAGCTGCTGCTCACATGCGCCTACTCCCTCCGCTGGGGGCTGGAACCCCCCTGCCCAGCTCACTCTCCTCTCACGCGGAGGCTCTGCGCTCCACTGATAGAGAGTATTTTTTATGAAAGACAACATGAACAAAATAAGTAATGGATAGAATGTCCAACACAATATCATCAAATTAAGTATATGCTTCAAATCAATATTACAGAGGTAAATCTCGAAAGGGATAGGGGGAAAGATGGACAGAAGGAGTCCACCTTTCATTAAAATTTCACTGTATCTCTATATGTAACAAACATTGATGGTATTTATGCCTATGAGGGGAATAGGTCCACCTGTTTTTTCCAAATATTAATTATGCATTACTGGATCCTTGAGCTCCTGGACGTATGAGTATATGTGGGTGTGTAACTGGATGTTTGGATGATTGAGTGTGTATGGTGCGGGATGTGCCTTATTTTTTATCGCGTTTTCACTTATTGAATTTCTTTTTCATCTATTCATGAATTGAAAATAATAAAATAATTTTGATATGACTTGATAATCCTACTTTGGTGTGTCCTTGTCGGTTGGCCAGAAATGCAGATGTTCGCACAACTGTGACGTAATGCACATTATCATTCAACAGAGGTAGAGAATTCCTCTTCTCGAGTAGTTTGCTGATTTCCCCTGTTTTTCTCTACTTTTATCCTTTTTCCAGGGGCCCCCTCTCTTTTCAGTGGTTATCCTGATGTATCTCCCTAGATTTGTACATCCATCTTGAATAATTCGTTTTAAGATCACTTTGCCACAGCTTTTTTATTCTTTTTTCCATGTTTGTATTGTAGTCTCTGAAGAAAACCGAGCTCATAGCTGGTATCGGCTGCCATACAATATGTATTTTTGTAGTCAGTACCCTAAAATGATAGGTTTAAAATGGGAACGAACTACTATTAATTTCTCCACTAAATTTAACACATTATCAACTTAGGAGTTATGTTGTTTTCCAAGGGAGACATGGAAGTTTATAACTTGTAAATCCTTTAAGGTTCTTTTCCAATTTTAATTTAAGTATACGATCAGAATTGCTTTCAATTATTGTTCATTCCCTAGAGGATGCTAATGATAACATTTCCAATAGGCCACCTTAGTATGTCCATTATTTTCTAAACCGAAAAGAGAAAAATAATCATCAAATAAATGAAATGTCAGTCTTAGTTTTTGCAGTCATGTAGGGTCATTTAGAGTCTGGTGGGCTGCCCACCGACTTGCCAGCTCGACAGAGGCTCAGCTCTCCTGATGGAGGACCGCAGTCCTGTTTTAAGATCCCTGCCTGCTTGGCGGGGATCTGTGTGTATTCAATGGAGCCAATGCCGCACCCGCTGCGTTGAAGGCACTGTGTCTTTGCCAAGCGTGCTCCATGCTTGCCTTCGTCATATCACCAGAATGTTAGATTGGAAGCACCAGACTTCTTGTAAAAAATTCAAAAAATCCATTTGGCATGCAAAAACATCAGCTTAGAAGAGGCAGTAAAAACTGCTAACAGCGTTGGTAGTTCCAGGGTTCAGCTAAAGATCTGAATAAACCTGAAGAAGACAGCGTGGGTGTTTTTAAAAGTGACAAAAAGTAACAACAGTCTTGGAAAAAAGATCCTTCTTTCAGATTTCATCAACATTTCAAGTAGTGACACACCCAAGTTCTGTCCAGCATTAAAAGATACATAACACAAGTCTCTAGTGGAGAAGAGATTCCTGACTCGACCAAGAGGTAAAGCCCGCTCAGCTCATCCGGTGTTAATATTGTTATTTTCAACTACCCTGCAAGATAATGAGATGGGTGACCCCCTATTCCTAGTGAGGAATTATAGTATTTTTTAGCTACCACTTCAAATCAGTTTTTGCTGTCTCTGCGAGCTATGACTTGTCAGTTTGACGACACCCAATTAACAGACTCAAAAAGTGGAAGATTGAGTTGCCATGTTGAATCAAGGATTTTACTTGTCGAGTTTCCTATAAGAAGAAAGATCACAAACCTGTGTGTATTTAAGGCAAGTTAACAGCATCATTAAATGCAAGGAAAGGGCAGATTTTGAGGCAAACACTCTGGTGAAGTAAATGAGTCAAACACTTGCACTGTGGATAATAGTGACTCACTCAGAACTTTGCTCCTGATTATACCCGCACTCACCCAGACCTCTGCTCCTGATTATACCCGCACTCACCCAGACCTCTGCTCTTGATTATACCCACACTCACCCAGACCTCTGCTCTTGATTATACCCACACTCACCCAGACCTCTGCTCTTGATTATACCCACACTCACCCAGACCTCTGCTCTTGATTATACCCACACTCACCCAGACCTCTGCTCTTGATTATACCCACACTCACCCAGACCTCTGCTCTTGATTATACCCACACTCACCCAGACCTCTGCTCTTGATTATACCCTGAGTCACCTAGAGGCCTGCTCCTGTCAATAAACAGGTCAGTCCAAGCTGTGGTCTTTATAATGCCCAGACTCACTCATCGTGTTGTACCTTATCCTACCTAGACTCACAGAGAGACTCTGCTACTGATCCTAGCCAGATTCATTCACATTTCTGCCCCTGATACTACACAGACATTTTTATAACACTTGCTAAAGTGCAGTATCACACATTCATTGCTCTGCACTCATACTCACTTATAGAGAAGGAAATAAACATTAAGGGCCTTATTACAACTTTGGCGTTCTTCGTCTGAAACTGGCACCTTGGCGGTCCAAGGAAGACCGTCAAGCCTGTGGTGCACCTGCCCGCTGGATTCCAATTTGAATCCAGGCCGGGCTGGTGCTGCGGCAGCAGTATCATGGTGGCAGTCTGTTAGGCTCATAGGAAAGTCTAACAAGCAGACTGCCGCTGTGACAGCACCTACTGCAGGTTCCTGCACGGTGTAGCATGCACCCTGTCATGCATGCCACACCGTGCACGAATGAAGGTGCAATTACAGTAGGGCACAGCATGTGAACCCCCACCACCCACCCCTGGACACAGCCCTGTTGGGTCCCCTTACCTGCTTATCCGCCTACCTTTTCATGGCAGGCTCCCCGCCATGAAATGGACAGTGGAAAAGCAGATCTTATTATGCTCGGCAGTGTCTGCATTGGCACTGCCAGCATTTACTGCCATTTCCCATACTGCTGCGGGATCCTGAATCCTGGTGGAGGCAGCGGGCTCTACCGCCAACATCGTAATACAGTAAGCGGACCTACCGTGGTGGTTGGACCGCCACTGCGAATAAAGTGGTCTCAGGACTGCTGTACTTGTGATAAGGCCCTGAATCACTTTTTTATAATTCAGCCCAGTGACCCTCCTAGCAGCAAAATATTTTCTATGAGGTGGAAATGAAAAAGTTTCCAACCACTCTGTGTTTTGGAATGTATTGTATTTTCAATACTGGCACACCCACTCACCTATGACTCACTCACCTACAGCATAACCATCCTCTTCATAAGATCCATAGGTGTTTTCTAACTAGATGGTGCCTTCTGAACACCTCACTCTGAACATCACATAGTAAGTAACATAAAACAAAGATAATGAAATGCACATAAAGCAAAGAGTTTGGGATATAAGGACATATTTCTGACAAAGGCCAGCACACTATTGCTGGCCATGTAAACATGTTTTTAAGACTGAGTTCATGGAAAGAGAGGAAATACCCACATCCTTTAAAGGCAGACACTGCAAATATCCTGCCTTGGCACTACTATATGTTGGCACAGCCAAAAGTACTTTGTGAATCATTGCATTGTTCAGTAGCAGATATATTTTGATCCAATAATTTTTCATTTGTCCTTTTGCCATCACAATTTCAATACGGTGCTGCCTTACCAGACCTGTCCTCCCAAATGTAATTTGCAGAAGTCTGCCAATTGCATGAAAATTGCACACAACGGAAGATCTTGGAAGAGACACCATTTTGAGGATCTCATTCGGTGTTGGGTGCAAATGCCAGTAGCTTGCACCCCAGCGGGTGAAGCACCTTATGTGGCGCCTAGAGCGCGTGCTGAAACATACAATCTCCCAAAAGTTGGCAGCCTTGGCCAGCCCGCGCCATGAATGGCTGGAAATAAGGAAGGAAGCACCTGCCGCTTGAAGGAAATCCAGGAGAACTTTTATTATCCTTTTTCATAGGTCTATTCAGAACTGCATTAGGGGTTTCCTCTTTCCTTTTCTGGTACTTCACGGTCATTCATAAGAAGGAAGGTATTGTCCTAATGAACGATATGCCAGGGATTATGACTGGAGTTTACAGAAGCCCTTGCCAATAAAAGTATTTATAACAAATTTACAAATGAACGCATTTTTTCTAAGAGGTAAAGCTTGCCAAACAAACACTACAATGAAAGCGACAAAAGCATGTTTTTTTTCTGTATTGAACGTTGGATTTCTATGATCACTTAAACTGAGTTTCCGACCTTTCTCACTCCCCCGGCCCTCGCTGCACTGAGATGTAGTAACATCTTGGAGTAATATTACCAGACATTAGAATGAGCTGTTTCTAAGGCAGGTATAGACAGAGAGGGGTGTTCACAAAGGCATTTTGAGTACCTAATGATGTACTCCTATAGTACCCTTTTACAGCACTCTTAGATTTGAGGGTCATGCCCTATCAATGACACAAATCTACTTCCGGTGCTGTTTGGACCATTGAGTAAGCGCTAAGCTGGGTGCAGAGAGCTTTGCCACCTGTTTAAGCATCACATCATTTCTTGGCCAGAGAAAGAGATGTGTAATCTTTACTCTCTCTGAATTCTCTTCTCATATTCAGCACTTGGTCATGCAGGAGTTGACTTGGAGAGCAAAGGCAGACCCTGGAACTGATTCACAAGGGGCCTCTGCACTCGCGGTAGAGGCCCCACAGTCATGGGAGAGTCTCCACACTCCGGTGCGGAGACTGCCCCACCACTGAGGGGCCTACGCCACAAGTGCGGAGGCCATTTGTGAATCAGGCCCCCTGTTTGTTTTCACCGTTCACTGTCTGGGTAGCATACTCCAAAAATGTGAGAATCTGGGAGACCTGCTTCATTAGCCCACATTTGTGAGGAGTCCAAGACATGGATCACTCTGCATATCCTCAGAATTACATATTTGAGGATATCTTTGTATTTTTCAAACAGTTCTTGAACCACGTGGAGACTTGCAAACCCACTGCCGGCCACTGAGGGCAAGAGTATTGGATTATTGCAGCTTCTTTAACCAATTTCAGACTTTGAAGTAATTGCTGAAATTACTGCAAACTCTGCGAAAGATGACCATTGTGTTGGCAACATCCGGTCAATTTTTGAGGCGGGCCTACCCAATGAGCTTCAGGCACAGTGCAAAATGGCGATGGTATATACAGTGTGTGTGCCCTTTTTAAATGGCGCAAGGGATAAGTCGTTTCCAAAACAGTGGAATCAAATTCCATTAGAATGTTCACAATTTTGTGAATTTTCACCAAGCCGCACATAGCAATGGTTGCATGATGATGAATATTTTGCATGGCAGTGGATTTGGGGAATGTTCTAGAGTTATATGTATTCTGTCAAGTGGCCATTGCTCCACATGTACATTGATAGGTGAAGGTTGTGCACTGGTGATTGCGAAGTGTGTAGCTCAAGCACAGCAACAGTAGGTACATAAGACATCTGAGTGCTGAATAGGCGAAAATCTTTTCATAGATTCTTCTGGTAGCCTTTCATAGATGGAAATGCATAAGTACAAGCAAAGGGAAAGAAAAGTATCAATTTCACAACACTTATGTGCAAGATTTTAAAAGCCTGACACTGATATGAGAACTCTGGGATGATAACACTAATTTCAGGAAACTGCCAAAACTGAGGGGAGAATCTTATGTCAGAATCAGTCAGGATTCAAAGATTTCTGACTACCTATGAGGGAGGAAGACAAGGGCCCACAAAGATTGGGCAGAGACTCGAGTTTCAAAGGGACACTGAGTATTTGGCGAGAAGAATCTCAGATTTGGAAGGACTGAATTTAAGACAGTTTGCATTCATCCACCTCCGCACTTTATCAAGAGCCTCTGAATGAGACAGCGAGGGGGTACCATCTTAGTATCATTGGCACACATGTAGATCAGAAGACCTAAACTATGCCTGGTTAGAGCTAGAGGTATTAAAAAAAAGGCTTTAGGCAAAGGAGACAAGGAGTACCAATGTGCAATGCACATGGGACTATGTGAGGCGGAGCGGTGAAAGAACCCAGGCGAACCCATTGATGTTTGTTAGAAAGACTGAATCCTTTCCCATGCTTTTTCTCAAATACAAAGCCTTCCAAGATAGTCCAGGAGCATCTGGTAATGGACCGTATGAAAGGCTGAAAACGGATCTAATTCACTTCCTACGCCGCCATTGTCCACGAGTCTCCTCTGATGATCTAGTCCAGAAGTCACCATTGTTTCTGTCCCACCTCCTGGAGGAAAGTCTGATTGCAGCTGGAGAGGTAAGTCATGGATTTCTACCATAGCCTGCAGCTGTTTTGTTGCAGCCGTTTAAGAAGAGAGAATAGTCTAAAATGTGCCGTATCTACCATAAATCTTTGGAGCCCTTATAGCCTGGCGCCTATGCCCGGCCTGCCTCTTGGACATCTTGACTAGTGGACATGCAGGCTTCCTCCCACAGGCGTCGCTTCCATGTCTCTGAAATCTGTGCATTCTGGTGGTTTGAAGATGATTGTGGATGCCAGGCCCAGCCTGCATGGTGCAGGAGTGCAACTAAGGGACGTTTGCCACCTTGGGTCATGAAATCATTCAGAAAGTGCCTGGACCTGGCCCACTCCTAGTTTGTTTGTGGACCCTTTAGATTCGTTCCCAAAGGGAGACTATCACTGCTGTACACAATGGATGCTTTCCTATGTGCATAATGATTTCCCCCTTGTCTGCACACCTGGCTGGGAAGTAACTTTTTTTTTATAGAGTTTCATCTTCTGCTACAGTTTTGCCATTTCTAAGCTCTGTAAACACCAGACCCCACCCTATTCAGTTGTAGGTATTTCATCAACCTTGGACAGATGTGAGGCTAAGTGTGATCTGCTGGGATTCAGACTCATGTCCTGCAGAGTGCAAACCGTGGCACCAACCAGTGTGGCTTTCGCTGATTGAGCTACCTCGCTACCTGGTTTAGAACTGAATCAGATTTCAGTGCCCTTGGTCTAAGAGTATCACGAGTGGCTTCCAGTTTCAATAAGGGAAAGGATGTTGCCTTACGGCTAGAGCGTTCGACCTCGAAGCTGGGGAACTGGTTTCGAGTCTTGGCAACGACGCTCAACATCCTGTGATTCTGGGCAAATCAATTCATCTTCCCGCGCCTAACAAAAATAAATGTGTCCATCTGTAAAGAAACTGGCGCTATATAAAGCGCCCTGATACCCGATGTCTCGGTTCTAGTTCGCGCTATGTAAAACTCTAAAAAAAAAATTAGAACCTCCTCCAAAAGACTTATCCGTATTACCAATCATGACTGCCATCCGATTATCTGGATAGATTGACAACCTGGTGGGCTTTAAAGGGCTGTAGATGTGCACACATGACTGGACAACTTTGCTGCAAATGTCATATGAGTTGCATGTTATTGCATATGACTAACTATTTCCTTCATTCCCAACAGGCATCAAAGTATAAGTGTGCTCAAAAACCTCCGAGCACTCAAATATCCATGTTGAAAAAGTTCCAAAAAATAGAATCATCAGTTGATAAGACACTCCAAATATTTCATCCACTGTTTATTCGTCAGGACAGCAGTTCAATAAAAGCGCAGCCTTTTTAATATTTCATCCACTGTTTATTCGTCAGGACAGCAGTTCAATAAAAGCGTAGAAAGTATAAGTGTGCATTTATTGATCAAAAATATGTGGAACTGCCCTAGTTACCACTTCCTTTTCCGCAGAACAAATATAAACCTGGATAAATACCAGTAACTTGTGCAAAAATAAATGTGATAAAATACAGATGTAAATATTACAATCACGGTTACACCTGGATTCCCGGTGAAGATTAATCAGGTATGCATCTCAGAAGTATCCAGAGTTTGCTACTTTGTTAATTCCAAATGCACACCCCTGTAATTATTGGATGGAACCTTCTCCCCCATTCTAGGAAACCGTTGTTTCGCTCCTATAAAATTCAATCTTCCCAGGAGCAGGGGAGTCTTTACAAGAAACGAGCATGTTGTCTTTTTGCAGTACTGTTTTGAACAGATAGTGAAAAGAGGTCATGAGATGGGGCAATAATGTATTTTTGGCTAGATTAGTCATCACTGAATCATCGAGAGAAACTTTAACAGTACTAATGCTAATGTTATGTCTGGTTCTGACCGAGCGCCACAATCGCGAATACTTGATTCCTGTACGACAAAGCAGCAGTGGCAGCAACAGAAGTCGTTTCCCACTGCTCCATGAGGGACTGGCAATATAGCACTGGAGAGCAGCTTCAGGGGATGGGGTGAGGCAAAGCACAGAGCATGGTGGGTGGCAGGAGGCCAGGTTGTTATTTACGTTTTTTTTTTTACATTTGGGACAGGGAGGAGAAGCCATGCATATGTGGTTCCTCTATTACTCCTCTGCCCCTTTTTAGCAGTTGCAAGCAGGGGCAGATGATTTTGGGAGCCATACACAAAGTACAATTCTTGATTGGTAAAAAGTGAATAATAGTTTTTTTCACATCATGGTTTTCAGTGACACCAAAGACAACTCTTTGGAGAGGATGTGGCCTAATGTGACCTCAAAGCTGGGTAACCGGGTTCGAGTCTTGGCAGGGACGTTCAACATCCTGTGATTCTGGGCAAATCAGGACGTTCAACATCCTGTGATTCTGGGTAAATCACTTAATCTCACCGTTCCTAGAAAAATGAATGTGTCTGTCTGTACGGCTCTTCATGTAAAACGCTCTGATACCTTCAGGTTGAATTTGCGCTATATAAAACTCCACACAAAAAGTGTCCCTTCTGTTGTCTATTAGATGTCTCTCATAACCCTTGAGGAAAAACGTCCACGTTCATCACTGTTACCCATCTGTACATCTTCATACCAATGTTCCCTGATATCAAGCTTCCTAAAGCTACTTCACCAGTAACATTTCTTATCCAAATAGAAACACAGGTGACATTAACATAGGGCGAGGGCTCTCTTAAAAGATTATTGAACCAAAGCTGCCAAGCGGCTGCACTGCAAGTGATTCACTTGACCCCATTGTCACCGGTTCAGATCCTGACATCTCCACTCAGTCTTTCATCTTCCTTAGATCCATAACATGGGTACCAGTGAGATTGTAAAACGAAACCTCTGTCATAAGTGTGAAGAGGCAGCGAACAAATACACATCAATTTGGGTTTTCTGAGCCATTAAGCAAAAGAATATAGTAATCAAAAGAGAAGGGAATGTCCGAATTACCTTCCAGCACACCAACTGGTCTGCTCCCGATGACTTTGAACACATAGATGGGTGCAATCAACTGTAAAAGTGGTCAAATGAAGCCAGATACTCCAAAATGTCACAAAAAATAGGATTATACCTTGTACCTTGCTGTTTGTCGGAGATCATTCTGATTTCTTTTGGATTTCTTTGCTATTGTCACTGCCCCAGACAGTGCAGGAGGAGCTATTTTACATCTCTAAATTACAACGAATCATCTAACATTAACCGCTCTAATGCTGTGGACGAACCATTCACGTCCACCGCATTACATAGGTACCACATTGAAGCAGTAAATCCTTCTAGTTGAAGCACCAGAAGGGACTTCTTCTAAAAATGAGAAAGTCAGGGTGTGAAGGAAAAGTTTACCTTGTGTTCTGAGTTTTTCTTGTTTTTTGTTTTTGTTTGTGTGACCATCAGCACACAGGGCTGTGCCCCTCCACAGCCAAAGTGCACAACAGTATTTCTGTCCCGTGGGGCAGATTTGTGGTAAACATCCCCAGTCTCCTCCCCGGGGGCAGCAAGATGAAGCCCACTAGACACCAGGGAAGGTCATTCTTTTAAAAAACAAAAAATGGGTTAGGAGCGGCCACCCTGGCATCAGCCTGCACTCACACTGCAAAACGATACAATGGTCTCTCTGTCCACCCATGGGGCGTATTGAGGTTTTACCCTTGATCTGCCCCCATGCAAGTCACACAACCTTGGAACCCCCAGGGTATCTATTTTCTAGCAATATCTGGGGCTTTTTAGTGTCCCTGAGCGGCAGTCGAGCCTTTGTGGTCTACCTACATCGCCAAAATGGGTTAATGTTCATGGCAAAAACGATGTCTCCATGTTGCATTTTGGGCCTGTTATATTACTGGCGTTAGGTCCATCCACACAAGTAGGGTGCTGGTTTTATCAGGAGAAGTGTGGGAACAATGGGTGGCAAGAATGTTGTTGATCCCAGTAGACTCTGGAACTTTTCCTAACAAATGCACAATAGCTATAACTGCAAAGTTCAGAGACATCAAATCCAGGTGTCTGGAGCTCAACTCTAAGGAAAAAACACATTTAATGAGCTAGTTGAGTCATGTACTATGTGGCTGTCTAACCTGGGAATATTCCTGCACAAACAGAAGGAATCCAGAACCAAGATTAGCCTGGTCCTGGCAGTGGTGGTTTCTGGACGCCTTCTTCTCCAAGGGTGACGTTCAGACCAGAGCATGGTTGCAGATGAACGACTGCACGTACAGCCACAGCCACCCATCTCTGAACTTTACAGCTTGGCTCTTTAATAAAAGCAGTAAACTCATCTGAAACCTCCTGCAGACCACATGAATGTCTACAAGGAAGCCAAAAGGCCCTCAACAAAATGTTCATATGCTTTTAAATGGAAGAGCTTCTGCATATAGATGTTGAACAAGACTCTTGATGCCAGAGTGAGCTTGGAATAGATGATGCTACTTTATATTCTTGATATATAGACATCTGGCTATTGATCCTCCTCCATTAAAGATCCTGTTACCCAATGAATCAACAGTGCTGTACAAATAAGGAATGCAGGAGAAGGACAGCGCTTAAAATAAGCCAGTGGTTTGCGGTGCTCAGCACCTGCACTTAATTGCCAACACCGGTGCTTATAACAGTCAGCCACATGGTGGCACTGTTTGTTTAGATTAAAGATGAGCACACAGCAGTTGTTTATTAATTAAATAAACATTTAAAAGGACTAATACCTGGTGCCCAAGCCATTCTCATAGCTTTGGGGGTCTGGAATAATCTGAATTGTCACTCTTGTAGCAGTGTGAAGGTTAGTAGTTGTGTTGGTACTGCCATTGGCAGCGCTGGCCGGGGCAATAGTGGTGCAAGCTGCAGTGGCCTCTTGAGGGGGAGCTTGGCACTTCTTTTTTTTTTACAAATTAAGCGCGGGTAATCGTGTTGCCTAATCATTCGAGACATTGGGTAAATCGGGGAGCCTTTGTCTACGCCCCGCAGCTGTTCAGCTGCAGCAAAAGCCCCTGTGTGCACGTGACCTCCAGATGCTAAATTTGCAAAGGGCGGGCAGCAAAGTTCAAGGTTACAGCCTCACCTTGAGCTCACCAAAGCACGTTGCATTTTATGTCTTTTGGAACATTTTCACTTATTTATTTCAGAAGGCATTTCTTATTCTGAACACCTGCCCACTATACAGGGTGAAGCAGTGTGGTGCTGTGGGGGCTAACACCAGGTTCTGGGACACTGTATGTCAGTTAGAAGGAGCCTCTTGCTTTCATTCCTTCTCTGTAGAGGGCCAGAGGCCTTGCTTGCTGCTGTTCATGTGTGTGTTGTGGTTGCCTGCGTGGTGTCGGTCTGTGTGCTCTGGTGTTTGTTAGTAGTCTGTGTGTCTGTAAGTCCGTGTTTGTACTTCACTCAGCTCTTTATCACAGTTTCAAACATCACTTTCTCCACACCGATGGGTTCTAATTTTAAACCCATGTACAATTCCGTTTTGTATCTTTTTAGGAGAGCAAAATCTCTCTACGTTTTAAATTCACCCGACGCTGTTCTTGATTTCAAAGCCTTTAGAACCCAATGTAATTTATTCATAAAGTGCAATGCAGGGACCTCCGCTAAATGGCCAGCAGAGGGAACCAGAGCCCTACAAACGGTGGTGTCGGTTATCTTTTTCTTACGAGTTTAACTTGATTCCGAAGTCTTTCCAATGCAGAAATTTATAAGCGCTGCCGTCTGATCTTTCTTCAATTAAATCAATAAAACAAAAAGCACACGTCTTGAATAAAAGCAGTCGGCTTGGCAAAAAGGCTATTTTAAACAACAATATTAGCAAACCCTGGAAACAAGGCCACGGTGTCTGAGACGACTGCGGCACTCGTTTTTTGGGTCACTCAAGGGAGGGAAAGGCAAGGGAACAAATGCTTCCCATGGAGAGTCAATATGAAACAATGAGTCATGCTTTTGCAGCACAGTTTGGGCTGACAGAGACACTTGAAAAATAAAGAGATTACAGAAGACCACACATAAAAGAGATTACAGAAGACCACAGATGATACAGGACCACGTTCGAAGTTGCATTGCATTGTAGCATTTATACAGTACTTACTGCTCCTTCGTAAAGTGCTGAAGCTCTAGCCTACATGGGTAGCATGCTACACTCTGAAGGGCGTGTAGTTGGAAGGGTGTTGTTTTTTCCCGATCCTATGCGGGAAGCCTTTCCATGTGGTGTATGAAGACCACCATGATGCCAGGTCTGGTGTCTTAGTGGAATCAAGCGTCCACTGTAGGTGCCTGTGTTTGACCTCACGGTCACAGGTTCAAATCCTGGGGTCCACTCAGCCTTTCATCCTTCTGAGGTCAATAAAATGAGTACCATTGAGATGGGTGACAATAAGCATCTTTTATTCAGCACCAAGATACCCTAGGGTGAACGTGTGCTTTACAAAGTACATGTTATGAGATGCGGTTATCATGTTATGGGACACAGCACTTAGCATGATGATGAAGTGTGGGAGACAGACTCACAGTTCATGGTTTACAGCAAGTTGGCAGTTTCAATCAGCTATGCAGGTCCCTTTATGGTGTTTCAGAAGATCACAGTGCACTAAGCTGGTTGCTGCACATGGCTTTCCATTCTACGATTTTTGTTTATGTCTATGGTTCTGAGCATGCGTAGGATGGAGCGAGGGATGGCAAGGAGATGTGCGCGGATAGACTGTGTTGCCATCATCCTCTATATTGGGTCTCTTTTGAGATGTCAAGAAGCGGTCTGTAGTTAATAGGGGCCTGCAGCGGTGGACCAGATGAGAGTCCTCCAGTGTCCAGCGGTGTGACCGCTCTCTTCAGTTATTCCATTCCTGTTCAGTTGATGATGGGTGGTTTGTTGCTGTGGGCTGGTACCGTGCTGGGTGTGATCCACATGTTGGAAGTGCTACAGGAGCACATCATATATTCAACATATTATCCAAGAGCCTACATTCTGGTTGTGTGCTGAGAACATCCTCCATCATGCACCCCAACAGCACATACAAGTCTGTCTGGATGACAATGAATGAGGGACAAATATCCTTGAGGAAACTCTCTGTACTCGAAGTATTCCCCCAGTGCACTGCAGCCCACCCACCATATTGATAGCCCATCTAGGAGACACGAGTGTTACCACTTAAGACCCATAAAAAGAATTGGCATGTCCGGGTCCAGCAACTCTTTGCTCACGTCTGCACCTCCCGAAGACTAGGTCCTGGAGACACTGAGTCTTAATAATTCTGCCCAATGGTGACTCAGTTTGCATTAGTCGCTGGCAGTGCGTAATTTGTGGAAGAATTAAGTGGCAGTGCCCGAACCTCTGCTCAGAAACAGTCAGCTGGTGCCAAAAAAATTGGCGCACTGAATACCAAGGCCGGTAGCCTTTAATCCACCACCAGACACTCACTGCCTCTTTTTCTCTCTCTTAGTGGTTCCTGATTGCTCCCTTTGTGATGTTTTTTTCTTCCTCTGTCTTTCTGTGTGTTTTTACTCTCTTGGACTCGGTAAGTACCTTGGGCCATATTTTTCATTGAGTTGCGACGCCTTTGTGCCTCGCAAGGGGGCACAAGAGCGACGCAACAACTAAGTCAGATTTATTAAGTCACGCAAGGCCACCTTGCATGGCCCTGCATGGCTTTATAAATGTAGAGTATTGCAATGCAGCACAAATTGCTGCGTTGTGTTAATCTGCCCCAGAGAAGCGTTCCATGGGTAGAGCGTGGGTGTTCCCACACACCCACCCATGGATTTTGGAGCATTCCCAGATTCACCACTAGTGCTAGACTTGGGAATGCATCAAAATGCTACCCCTACCTAGGTGAGGATTAACAAAGAGAAATATCTTTATTTCTCCTCGTTTGTTCCTCTATGTGTGCTGCAATCTGCAGCACATATAGAAAGAGGAAAATGCCTCTCAGGATTGTAATTGTGCAAGTAGGTGTCCCTTCCTGCACAAAAGCAATCCTGCCTGCCACACAGGCACCCTTGCTGTGCTGCATAAAATAATGATAAATCTGCCCCCGATACGGAAAAATAAGTGCTGGTCCCCCAAAATAAGTGCAGGTGCCCCCTCCACCGGTAACCATCAGCTTAAATTAAGCACTGGTTGTTAACTGCTAGTATCTCCTCAGATGTTATCCTTCCTTTAAGGCTGAAGCCCTGGCATCATTCCTGGGATGGTGTCAGATTACTGCCACCTGCACAGGCCTGTGGGCGCTGCTCTACTATCTTAAGAAATCAGAAACTTATTCTGTGCTGGGCCAAATAATTTATTTAAGAAGCTGTAGGGACAAGTGGATTTCTTTGCAGGATATGTAGATTTCTGTAGACATTTGTCCTTTGGATAAATAGGTTTTAAAAAATCCACACGCCTGAACATCACCTCTTGCGTTGGCTTTCCTTCCTAAAGGAGATACAGGCTAGCTTCTCATATAGTTCCCATATGCACAAATATGCAGGAATAGGTGGAAGTTTACTAGCAATAGTAAAGATTCGAGTGGGATGCTGGAAGGTAGCCTACAAATACCTCCAGTATTTGTCAACAATGATTTAAACTTTATTTAATCACATTAGAAAATTGTAATACATCTACTGCTGAAGTCTGCAGGAGCCTTTCATGGATTTTCAGTTGTCCTGACAAAATTACTAAAAACAGTTCTTGGGGTGCCATGAAATAGTTGCACCCAAAGGCTGCTGCTTTACCTGTGTGTTGGATGTCGGGACTCAATTTACCAGCATCTGGGCACTCCCCACTGGTTCCCAGTGGAGAAAAGATGAATCTTTGTGCGGTTGCTACCTTGAGCAACAAGTTCTCCACCTATGCGCCCTATCGCAATCTCAGGGCGGCCAAGACCGTCCTTGCTAGTGTCCTTCAAATAAGGAAGACCACTCGAGGAGGTGGATCTTCTCAATTTCAATCCACCACTCTATAGAATAGACTGGAGACCTATTCGGCATCATCCAGTCCTTTTTATTATTTTGGAAACATCTGAAAGCTCATATTTTCGCTCCATCATCTCCTTATTTTATCAGCCATCCTGGAAGTAGATGCCATGACACCCTCAAAACTCTCAATCAATCAGTCAGGATGGAAACCGTCCATACAAAATATTGATGGAATTCTCGTTTTTTGGATGGGGTGTAACGTCATTGGTTGTTTGGAGCGCAGAGCTGTGCCATTTAATAAGGTCCACACGCAATCACTCTTGGCCCTTCTTCAGTTTTCATGCCCCCTGTGTCAACCAGATTCAAGAGGGCTGTAAACTGGTAGAGCCAATTTACAATCACAAATTCTCTTAACTCATCCTAATAATGTTTTGTTTGAGTTTATTCAACTGCTCTGAGAACCCTAGAAGTACAGCTATTCATGCATTTTTTACTTGTGGGTTTTTACCTAGTTTTACAAAAACTAATTAATGAATTTTCACTAGACAAACCTCTATCTTAATGCTAGGCTGGGGTTCAGCATTCTTAGCTGTAGTGGAAATCAAAAATCTACTAAACTTAGAATGGGAAACTCCACTTTTGGAACCCATTTTAACTCTCTCACCGGAAACAATCTGCAAAATGTTTTTCCGATTTCATAGATGACTAATTTTTTGGAAAGTATCTTGCAGATTCTTTAAATCAGGCCAAAGTTAGAAGCAGTCCAAAAAGTTCTCTTTTAATAGAGTGCAAATTAACCATGACTACAGTGGTACTTTAGCTGGCTCTACCACACCCAGGTTTTTATTTAATGCTGATTACGACACTTAAAACCGGCATACCCTTGAACTCTTTGCAGTGTGGGAACAAATGTCGCTGATTGCCTTAAGAAAAAGACAACCTGGGTGTTGTAGGGCTGTGGCTGCCTCTTCCTGCTAAACCACATTCATCCAGTCTGACTGCATGTCATAGACATATCCTCATGTCTGCTTCATTTCAGGTATCTGAGTGTCTGTCTTCCTTGTAGCTGGGCTCTGCAGTAAGCATGCTGTTTGCTGTTTTTGGTATCTCATTGTTTCAGGTATCTGAGTGTTTGTTTCTATCACTAGCTGAGCTCTGCAGTACGCATGCTGCTTGCTGTTTTGGGTATCTCATTGTATCAGGTATCTGATTGTTTCAGGTATCTCAGTGTTTGTCTTCCTCATAGCTGGGCTCTGCAGTAAGCATGCTGCTGAGGGGCGGTGGGTGATAATTTAAAGTGGTGGGGCGCAAACGAATTAGCATACAGCACCGTAGCGAGCGAGCGCAGCGAGCGAGACCGAATCCCAAAAGGGGGGTTTGGGGGGATTACCCCCCCCAAGAAAATTTTGAAAAAAAAGAAGAAAAATCGTGCATTTTCAAGCAAATTTGAGAAAGCAGGAAGGTTAATAAAGCAATTGTGAAAGTGCAGTTATTACATTAATAGATGGCATAACATAGGTAGCTGCCCAGGGCGCCAGACTTTCAGGGGACCACTGATAGAGCCAACTCTGTTCTGCAGAGAGCCTTGTCCTGATGACCGTGAATAATTATTAAATAGATTTTTTTTAAATATCGTTTTCCTTTAATATATTTGTTAATGTGGTTGATGTATGATTTTCTATTACAACATTTTCAGAGAAAGTGTATGTTTGTGCTTCATGCAACATCTATAAAAAGTTGCTTTTAGATCAAAACAGGTCCCGAGATATGAGAAATGGCAGGATGTCACTGAGACTACTTTCAGCAATATCAGTGAGCTGCTGCTGCTGTGTTACAATACTGAAAACCCAAGTCACTGTCCTTGAATATTAGATGTAAACGAAACACATGTGGAGTTTGGACGATTTTGCCGGTGCACTGACAGTGACCTGGCCAAAGAGGGCAAGAAAGAGCTAATATTGGATCATAAATTCAAAGGGTTCTGAATAGGTGCCCCCAAAATACGTTTGACACAAGGCCGCCAAATCCCTTAAGATGTCCATGAACCAAGCAACCATTCCCATTGTAAACCGTTGCTTAAGAGCAGTGTGGGCAGTCCCTAGATAAGACACCCCAGGTACCTGAACATTTGAGATATGTTGAGTGACCGAGGTGGCCTCCAATGCTCTCGCTATCTCAGCGCATCACCTTTACACCCAAATGAGCCGTCTCCAACTACACGCACAGTAGATCACATGCACGCGAACTTTGAACTGTCATGGACAAGGATATTTCTCAGCACTCAGTGCGTCCCAGGCACGGCTGCCCCACCACTCGGAGGCCCATCCAGCTCACTCGCTGCTCTCCATGAAAATGATGCTTGTAACCGCTGCTCTGCATCAGGGCTGCCCAACTTAACACGCATCTGCATACAACGAACCTCAGTGGACTTGATCAACATGTTCATGGGTTATTCTGAAAAATCACGCTGAAACGTCCCTCCTGAAACCACTTTGAACACCCTTGCCTAGAACTCTAATCTCATCCTACTACTCGGTAGCGGCTTCCTATAAAGAATGAATATAAAAAAATAAACAGTACACACCCGTAAGACTACACTCTCTCTCCTGGGCCCAAATGTACTAAGGTTTTGCGTAGGCGTTCTTTGAAGAAAAGCAGTGCAAACGGGCACTGTCGTCGACTATATGCTTTAAAGCCCCGTGGGCGCTCGTGCAAAACTATGCAAATGTGGTCCGTAGTGTTAACTCTTGGAGCTGCTGCAGGCCAACATCTGCCAACCTCTTTACCATTCCAGGAATGCAGAAAGTTGCATGCGTATGGGAAGCGCGGGGAACGTTTTCATCTACAGCATTCCCCGTACAGTGTTGAGCACTGGAAATGAAACCAAGAAATGGAACGCAGGATCCTTGGTACTATGCTGATCGGAAGTATATTTTCTGCAAGATCTACAAGCAGTACCTATGCAGAATCAAATCAGCATAAAAAATAAACAACCAGAATAGAGCCGAGTCGTCTGGAGGAAACCATAGCGCTTTTACCTGCAAACTCCAGCACCGAGCATGCAGGCAGGACCACTTCATGCAAGCAATTACAGCATCTCATGACGACACCCAGCTAGCCACTCAGAATGAATACCACTGCTACATGGGGCTTCAGGTATAAATAAAATATGGGGCTTCCGGTATAGCTAACACCATGCCCACTGGCAGGCTGCTGCAGCACTGCAGTGACCCATTACACTTAATCCTGCATATATACTCTGCTTGCATTCTCTGCACATGCCACTCACTGCCACCTCAGCTCTCTATATAGTGAAGTAAATGGCCAACAAGGGGATCATTTACAGAGTATGTCGTACAATTATTTACTTAGTTATTTACTTATCTTAAATAAATAGACATATGGAACAAATCTTTAGAATTATCTAGAAAATAAGACGTAAACTGAACAAGAAAACAGAAAAGCAAAATATAGGCCTACAACAAAGCTCATTCAATTAAAGAGTTTTATAATAAACTGAAACACAAATGATAAACAGATTGTCATGGGGTACGCAACCAGCAAGGCTCACACATTCATCATGTACCACTGATATATGCTTGAGTCTAGAACAAAATATGACGATTGTGTGACAGCCCACTCTCATTAGGGACTGGTCCGCGGGAAGTTGTTTTTTGGTTTTAAGATTCGGTCCTCAAATGATGGTTTTCTAAAGAGACCATCATCAAAGTTTCAGTCCCTGGTGTGTTAAGTACATGTGAAATACCAGTGACCATCTTCAAAAATGCTTAGCATAAGGTTAATGTTAATGACACCTAGTAAGATATTTCAGTCTATAATGGGAGAGCTGGATCAGATTGTATGCAATAAGACTGAGGAAGTGCTCAATTGACTTCGCGCATTTGTTTGCAGTAGTCAAGAAGGAAAAAGACTTTAATATCGAACACCATACACGCTAATTCAATCTAGAGGTATGCCAGTTTCTACAGACAGGGAAGCTCACATACAGATCTATAGTTTGAATACGCCTACTTCACTTGTATTTCGTGTCTCCAGGTTCTCTAATCATTTCTAATGTATATCCCAGATCAGCATTTGTGCAATTTCTCCTACGATCTGTGGGTCTGTAGAAGCAATAAACTCTCTCTGCTTTTCAATCTGGCACTGTAAAAGGCGGCCCAGTGTAACTATGAATGTCATTTTTACCCGTTTTGTGGCAGATATGTGTGTTACTGCAACGTCCAAGCAGTTGCGGCTCGTGGGGTGTTGCGGGGGGGGGGGTGTATCGCGGAGGTGGGGGGGGGGAGTTTTGAAATAAAATTAAAAAATACTACCTGAGCAGGTCGGTCCGCTGCCTCGGGTGACGGGTCCGTTCCTGGCGCAATGGCTTCCTACACTCTGGAACAGCCACGCACACATCACTGACTGCTTGCAAGTGGGCGTGCAAAACCCTCTCAGCCAATCCTGGCGCTGCTGGCAGCGCCAGGATTGGCTGGGGCACGTTTTACACTCCGCCCGCCTGCCCATTAGGAGACCGAGGTTTGAGCCTTTGCTCAACCCTCGCTCCCCTAATGGGCATGCGCCAGAACTGCAAACACAAGTGCGCATGACTGGGCACGGTGCGAAAATTCGTCCTCCGTCTCATGCGCACTTGTGCATTGTGCTGCTCCATGCCCCTGGTGACGGTCTGACTGCATGTCAGTCAACATGACGCCGGACCGCCCACGGGTGGTCTGACGTCATGCTGACTGACATAATTGTCAGTTGTTCTCAGCCGCTGGTCCAAGCTCTTGCTGCGCATTCAGTAGGTGTGTTTTGCTGAAAGTCTGCTGTTCTCAGCCGTGGGTCCAAGCAGGGCTGGCTGGTGGGGCTACGCCCCTACGCCCCAATGGACGCACCGCGGCTGATGCTGCTTGCTGTTTTGGGTATCTCATTGTTTCCGGTATCTGAGTGTTTGTCTCCCTCGCTAGCTGAGCTCTGCAGTACGCATGCAGCTTGCTGTTTTGGTTATCTCATTGTATCAGGTATCTGATTGTTTCAGGTATCTGAGTGTTTGTCTTCCTCGTAGCTGGGCTCTGCAGTAAGCATGCTGCTTTCTGTTTTGGGTATCTCTTTTTCTCAGGTATCTGAGTGTTTGTCTCCCTCGCTAGCTGAGCTCTGTAGTACGCATGCTGCTTGCTGTTTTGGTTATCTCATTGCATCAGGTATCTAATTGTTTCAGGTATATGAGAGTTTGTCTCCTTGGCTAGCTGGGCTCTGTAGTAAGCATACTGCTTGCTGTTTTGGGAATCTGATTGTATCAGGCATCTGAGTGTTTGTCTCCCTGGCTAGCCGAGCTTTGCAGTAAGCATGCTGCTTGCTGTTTTGGGTATGGGTATCTGATTGTATCAGGTATCTGAGTGTTTGTCTCCCTGGCTAGCCGAGCTTTGCAGTAAGCATGCTGCTTGCTGTTTTAGGTATCTGATTGTTTCAGGTATCTGATTGTTTCAGCTATCTGAGTGTTTGTCTTCCTGTCTGGCTGAGCTCTGCAGTAAGCATGCTGCTTGCTCTTTTCAGTATCTGATTGTATCAGGTCTCTGAGTTTTTGTCTACCTGTCTGAGCTCTGCAGTAAGCATGATGCTTGCTCTTTTGGGTATCTGATTGTATCACATATGTGCTTGTTTCAGGTGGTGTCTGAGTGTGTGTCTTCCCCTCTGGCTGAGCTCTACAGTAGGTGTGCTGCTTACTGTTTCACGTTTCGGTTTGTTTCAGATATCTGAGTGTTTGTCTCCCTGGCTAGCCGAGCTTTGCAGTAAGCATGCTGCTTACTGTTTCAGATATCTGAGTGTTTGTCTCCCTGTCTGGCTAAGCCCTACAGTAGGCATGCTGCTTGCTTTTTTAGGTATCTGATTGTGTCAGGTATCTGAGTGTTTGTCTTCCTCGTAGCTGGGCTCTGCAGTAAGCATGATGCTTGCTGTTTTGGGTATCTCATTTTTTCAGGTATCTGAGTGTTTGTCTCCCTCGCTAGCTGAGCTCTGCAGTACGCATGCTGCTTGCTGTTTTGGGTATCTCATTGTATCAGGTATCTGATTGTTTCAGGTATCTGAGAGTTTGTCTCCTTGGCTAGCTGGGCTCTGCAGTAAGCATACTGCTTGCTGTTTTGGGAATCTGATTGTATCAGGCATCTGAGTGTTTTTCTCCCTGGCTAGCCAAGCTTTACAGTAAGCATGCTGCTTGCTGTTTTGGGTATGGGTATCTGATTGTATCAGGTATCGGAGTGTTTGTCTCCCTGGCTAGCTGGGCTCTGCAGTAAGCATGCTGCTTGCTGTTTTGGGTATCTGACTGTTTCAGGTATCTGCCTGTTTCAGATATCTGAGTGTTTGTCTTTGTGTCTGGCTAAGCTCTGCTAGCTGTTTTGGGTATCCAATTGTATCAGGTATCTGAGTGTTTGTCTCCCTCGCTAGCTGGATTCTGCAGTAAGTATGCTGCTGTCTGTTTTGGGTATCTGATTGTATCAGGTATCTGATTGTTTCAGGTGTCTGAGTTTTTGTCTTCCTGTCTGGCTCAGCTTTGCAGTAAGCATGCTGCTTGCTCTTTTGGGTATCTGACTGTATCAGGTATCTGATTGTTTCAGCTATCTGAGTGTTTGTCTTCCTGTCTGGCTGAGCACCGCAGTAAGCATGCTGCTTGCTCTTTTCAGTATCTGATTGTATCAGGTCTTTGAGTTTTTGTCTACCTGTCTGAGCTCTGCAGTAAGCATGATGCTTGCTCTTTTGGGTATCTGATTGTATCACATATGTGCTTATTTCAGGTGGTGTCTGAGTGTGTGTCTTCCCCTCTGGCTGAGCTCTACAGTAGGTGTGCTGCTTGCTGTTTCACGTTTCTGTTTGTTTCAGGTATCTGAGTGTTTGTCTCCCTGGCTAGCCGAGCTTTGCAGTAAGCATGCTGCTTGCTGTTTCAGGTATCTGAGTGTTTGTCTCCCTGTCTGGCTAAGCCCTACAGTAGGCATGCTGCTTGCTGTTTCATGTTTCTGATTGTTTCAGGTATCTGAGTGTTTGTCTTCCTGTCTTGCTGACCTCTACAGTAAACATGCTAGTTGCAGGCACATAGCTCAGCCATCACTTACACCTGTGAATATGGAGCTTCACTGGGGCACATGGGCTGCAATGAGCACAAGCGACTGTACATGAACCTACAGATGTATAACTGCGCCCAAAGCCCTACACCTGCAGGTTTTCAGGCAGCACTGAGCAAATGTGAATATACAGGAACAGATAAGTGTATACCTGTGCACGTGGAGCTATACCTGGACGGCTGCACTAATCATTTGGGACCGTACCTGTGCCTGTGGAACAATATATGCACTTACTAGAGTTCACTGAGCAAAAGGGGTTATGTCTGCGCACATGGGGTTGGACTGAGCATATGTGGCCAAACATGAGCAAATGGGGCTCTACCAGCACACATGGGGCTTTCCATGAGCATTTAGGGTTGCAATGAGGGCCTGGTCCAGAGAAAGATTGTGGTCGAATTAGTGTTACTGAGATCAAGGTGACAAAGGATGTGCTTGGCCATGTGAGCACCAAAGCTGTGCTCATCTTGGTGAGCAGCAAAACAGAGTTTTGTCCCTGTCTTTTGAGCAATCTGCTGCCCGTGTCCTTAAAATATAGATTGTTGCTTCTTTAGGTGGACGTTAAGGCATGAGTACACACATATGTCTAGTATGGTAAAAAAGCTATCATTACTGTCTCTTCTACATTGTAAAAATCTTCCACCCCATTCCACTTATAAGAGGAGGTGGTGGTAGCAATTGTTAAGGCACAGATCACAGATGGCTGTGACTGTAGGAGCCGGGCTGCTCCTCAGAGTGAGCAGATGTGGAAGGAGACTGTGGGTTCCTGTTCACAAGGTCCTTTAGATTCATGTCCCTGCTGCAGCACTGAGTATCATTTTGGTTTTGTACATATTCCTCAACGTAGGTTTATTGTTGCTTCAGTGTCCTTGGCGAGCATCTGGGTGGCCTAAGCATGATTCACAAAGGGCTTCCGCACTCGTGGCGGGGGGCTTGCACTCGTGATGAAGTCCCCGCAGTCAAGGCGGAGGCTCCACACTCGTGGCGGAGGCTCTGTAGTCGTGGGAGAGGTTCCGCACTCATGGCGGAGGCCCCGCAGTCATGGGGAAGGCTCCGCACTCATTGCGGAGGCCCCACAGTCGTGGGGAAGGCTATGCACTCGTTGCGGAGGCCCTGCAGTCGTGGGGGAGGCTCCACACTTGTAGTGGAGGCCATGCAGTTGTGAGGGAGGCTCTGCACTATTCTCATTCAGGAAATATCGCCTCAAGTGTGGAGACTCCCCCACAACTGCGGGGTCTCCGCCACAGGTGCAGACGCCCTTTGTGAATAAGGTCCTTCGTGTCTGTCAGTAATAAAAAGTGTATGGACTTTAGTAGTGTCAGACTATTCAAACTTCAGTAGTGTCAGGCTATCCAGCCACAGACCTCAGTAGGGTCAGGCTATTCAGCCACAGACTTCAGTAGTGTCAGGCTATTCAGCCACAGACATCAGTAGAGTCAGTCTATTCAGCCACAGACTTCATTAGTGTCAGGCTATTCAGCCACAGACTTCAGTAGTGTCAGGCTATTCAGCCACAGGTTTCAGTAGTGTCAGGATATCCAGCCACAGACTTCAGCAGTGTCAAGCTATCCAGCCACAGACTTCAGTAGTGTCAGGCTTTTCAGCCATAGACTTCAGTAGTGTCTAACTATTCAGCAGCTGATGGAGACTTCCTACTCTCAGCAGGCCAAACTCAAAGCCTTCCTGATGAAACAAGGCGTGTGAAGGTAACCTTCCTGGATACCTTCAGGTTAAGGCCTTTATTATGTGTGCCCTTGTAAATTTTAGTATGTGTGGTTTCTGCTGCTACCGCACGTGCCGGAACAATTAATTTTGTGGCTGACGCCACACTCCAGCAATGTCCCCCAGGCAAATTTCGACAGGTTATACCTGCCAAATCTTCCGGCTGGGAAATGACCTGTAATTACCTAAACTCCAGCAACTATCACAGAGTCCTTAACCAATATCAAAAAGAAGTTCATTAGGGCCTTGTTTAAACTCCCCCCAAGCTCGCCCATCACACCATTGCGACTCGACCTAGCCCTCAGCCCTATACACCTAACAGTTGTAATAAAGCATCTGTTATTTTGGATTAGATTGTGGTCCACGCAAGAACTAGGAATATATAGAGATTGCATAAAAGACTTGTTAGGTCTTGACAGGTCTCTGTACACTCTATGGCTGAAGAACATCAGAGAAACATCACACAGAAGGTATGGATGAACTATGGACAACGATTGTTAAGGGAGATGCACAAAAAGTTAAACAGCTATACTGGGAGGCTGTTCTGTTGCAAACTTGGGAAGCTTATCAGGACATCAGCCTGACAGGCCAGTTCCTGAATCACAAGTGTGTTCCAAGTCTTGAGCCCTATATGGACAGAATGTATCAAGTTCAGTCCAAATATTTATATGTGCAATTTAGATGTGAGCTACTACCCCTGAGAATTCATACCTCGAAATGGGCTAATGCACCCTCTCATTCAAAATTTTTCCCAAATTACCCTAATATTAAAGAATCGGAGGATCATTTTATGTTCTTCTGCCCTTTATATAGGCATGCACGAAAGAAAAGGCTGTTAGTGCTATGAAAAAGAATGGGCTTGAGACATTATTGGGAAGTCGCGAGACTTATCAAGAGTGACACCAGCGAACAACTAGCTTTACCGGCACTGTGCTTGGAAACAAAGGAAGAAGGCCTTAGATAACTGCTAACCATGACAGTTAAATTGCCAGAGTAAGCCCAAACAGGCCGCTTAGCGTCCTCTTTTTTCTTTTTTAAGATGTTGATTGAAGCTATATGTTTATGAATTGTTTTTAGATTACTATTTGCACATGTTTTATATATAAACATATGAAACTTCTTTGACATTGCTTTTTGCACCAGAGGACATATTCCTATTTTATTTAGAAATAGAACTACTATATAGCAGTGACGAGGACATGATTTGCAATATTAATGACTATCTGCTAGTTGCGCCATCCTATTATTTTTAAAATTGTTTTATCTTTATCTTTGCATGTGCAATCATTTTGTATGTATGATAAATGCTGCTATTGGATTTTATTTATGTAAACATTTTATGGCTTGGCTGCCGAAATAAAAGATATAAATATTATTACCTAAACTCCAAATTTTGTTATCTGAATCAAAAGTTGGAACTTGGAGGAGGTAGCTTTTAAAACACCTGGTAAATTCCAACTTTTGGAGAAATATTATTATTAAATACCTCCCGAGACCCGGGGCCTCTCCTAGGGCCATATGTAGGTGGCATACAATTTGCCGATTCTTAAATACCGAATTTTACCGATTCGGTATTTAAGAATCGGTAAATTGTATGTAGGTAATAATTCGGTAAATATTACCGAATCGGAGAAATTCGGTAATTACCGAATCGGTATTTACCGATTCGGTAATGAGGCATACCTTCCCATTGATTCCTATGGGCCTGGAGGCCCATAGGAATCAATGGGAAGGTATGCCTCATTACCGAATCGGTAAATACCGATTCAGTAATGGGGGGAGCACAATCAAGGGTGGCAGGGTGTCACATTGACACCCTGTTGCACCCCTGATTCCTGCATGTGTGCACATGTGGCGGACATACATGCCCTAAGGGCATGTATGTCTTCCACATGGCACTCTTATTTCAGCAAAATATTGCTTTTTGCAATGTATTCGGTATTTATCACCAACCTATATTTGGTGGTAAATACCGAATTCTAATTCCCACACAACACTCATTAGAGTGTTCCCTACATCTCATTTCAGGATTCGGTATTTACCAAATCGGTAATTTTACAGATTCGGTAATTTTACCGAGTCGGTAAATTACCGAATCCTGAAATATGCCCCCTACATAGCAAATGCCTAAATACGGGTCGGTAACGGGATATTTACCGAAAATCGGCCGTTACCGACCAGTATTTGGCTTCCTACATATGGCCCTTAGTGCGGCCCGAGGCCCATCCTCTTCATCCCGGCAAAGTCTGCAGGAGAGCTCCTGAAGCAAAGCATTCTCCTGCCAGCTGTTGCAGCTTTTAATTCTTTCAAAGGCCCGACCTTGCGCCAGCCTTTTGAAAGTTATCATTTGAATACCTCCAATGCCCATTTTCTTACTCGTTCCTATATTTAGAAAGTACTAAATAACATTGTTGAAAAATGTAGTATTCCACTCTTGCCCTGCAAGGAAATTTAAATATTCAGTATGACGTGATGTTTGCTCCATGTGCTCACTGCATGCTGCTTGATCACAGGTAGCCGCCCTTCTCTCCTGTATGAAGCAAGTTGCTTGTCTGATTAAGAAATCTAAATGTGTTCTGTAACTATTTCTGTGACGCCCTCAACATTCCAAGATGCTGATCCACTGTATACAAAATTATGCAACTAATTCCCAGCAGAGGGTGCCATTCCGTTGTCAGAGCAAGGGGAAGTCTTTGGCAGCCATTTGTCAGAAGTGAGTCATCTGCCCCCATTTGTGCCCCCAGGGCAGTAGAGGTTTTATGATGACGCTGGAAAGGCAAATACCGGCTATTAAAGTCCCGCTGCTTTGTTAAAGTCCCTCGCCTTTGGCTCGGGCCTTTAACGCTGCAGCGGGCCTTTAATAGCGGGCTATAAGGCTATATAATATACTCACAAGCAGACGCCCCCACTCATAGTCAGCACCCGGTGCAGTGGCACTGGATGCACAGTCCTAGAGTCGGGCCTGAATGTAATTTGGACTTAACATGAGAAGTCGACTTTCCAGTGGTGCTGGGATGCTCATCTTTAGCACTGGGTAAAACTGAGACAGGATCCATTTGATTCTCCTCAGTCACCTAATACTTTGGTCTATATAGGGGCCTATTCACACACTGCATTTTGTAGTACATTTAGTAGTATCACAATAGTATTGCTCACATACTACAAAAACTACTCACTAACCTTTGTGCAGAGATCTTTGTCTCTGCCTCTCCTGTTTTGTGTGTGGGGAGACCTTCGCCTCGACTGCAGACCACTGGTTAAGAACCGCTGACTTAGACAACGTGCTATTCATGTCGGAGAACAGGTGGGTTCTGCAAAGCTATATGTAGGCAGTAGCGTCAGCACTTAAACAGCTGAAGTGTGTTATAGATAAAAATAAATCAGTATTAATTGTCTTGCAGAACATTCTGTTTCTAAGTTCCTGGTAGATTCAATGGATACTTCCCTTTTTCTTCCAAATTCAAAGGTCAATGTGACAAAAAAAGGAAATGCAGGAAGTGTTATGGTTAAAATGTTGGACCCTGAGAAGCTTTCTTAGGATTGGAGTCTCTTATTGGCTTTAATTCAAGGTCTGTTTGCAGCTCCCCTGCATAACATGCCCTCTCAAGGACAAAAGGAACATCATTCAAGAAAAGGCCTCACTTAATGGCCATTAGTTTCCCTTTCTCTGGAAGCAGTTGGGTTGGTGGCTGTCTAAGGTGGAAGTCTGGAATGGAAAATCTATTTTTGGCTACCATCACAAATCACGTTAGAGTCAGAGGCCACCAAACTAGATTAGCAGGTGAGAGATAGGATATAGTGACAGGAGGAAGGTGGCCAGTAGAAGAAAGACAACGGAACATACATTGTGTAAAGCTGATTGCTGGTTCCTTCACAGTCTGAAGTCTAGTTCATGGAGGGGCACTTTGTTCTGTTGTGAACTGAAAGAAGTTCAGCAGTCAAGTACATAAAAAAGTTAGCGGGAATTCTATCTAAGGGACCTAGAAGAAGGGACTAGAGACTGGTAGCATGTTTTTCTAGAAAACAGTATAATAATTAAGGTAAGGTATATTTCAGAGTTATCCACTGGGTAGCAGACAGAGTGTCCATATTTCTTCAGGACTGGAATGTTTAGGCTCTGATGTATGGAATTTGTGAGGTCCTTTCCCTTGTGTCACAATAAAAAACTTTCCATGTTCTTCATTTGGCATCCAGATCAGGAAGTGGAAGCCGTGGATGCTTTTCACCCACATTGGGCAGACCTTCAGGCTTATGTGTTTCCCTCTTTCTCCATGATTTTCAGGTCTTTAATCTATGTCAGAAGGGACAGAGCAGAGGTGCTCCTAATGAACCTCTTTTACATATCTCCTGGAGCAACTAGTAGATTTTTCTAAATTTAATTCCAACTTTTCCTCATTTATTTATTGTTGGATCCGGTGGGCTGTCCTCACAAGCTTGTGTTTGAGTGTCATCTTCAGTTGATAGCAGAGGTTTCTGAGATGTCCCTCGTCTTTCACAGGAATCTCTCTTAGTGATCTGGCATTCTTGCGGTCTGGCAATTTACAGATATGCCTAGTCAGTCCGGGTTGGCTGATGTGTAGAATGACATATTATTCATCTCATATGTGCCCTTGCAGAGGAGTTGATTACCTTTTCAGTTCTGTTTTTATTCTAATGATAAAGGCTACTTATAGATGTGCGATATTCACTATTTATATTTTACTTATGGGTTAACATTTTCTTGAAGTAGAATTGGACGTTCTATTTGCATAAAAGATCCACCAAGACATAGGAATTCTAGGTTGTGGGATGCAAGAGCAATGGGTTGCTGATGAACATCTGTCTTTGAAGCAATCGTCTTCCACGTTTACTATGTTTTGATGTCTGATCTCTTTTAGAAGGGTATCAGTATCAAGGTTTACTATAGATAACAGTTTCTACCCAGAATGACTTTCTTGTTATGTTATTAGCCATCCCGAGTCTTTTTCTACAAAATATTTTGGCCATGTTTATATTAATGGCAGATTATGTGCTGTGGAATCTCTCAGATGGTATGTAGCACCGACTGCTGCTGTTAGCTTTCTTTCAGTTTTTCAGCTTTTAATTTCATTCAAGTCTTTTGCTCTTAATTCTTTGCACACATTGGCAAAGATTACTAGATGATTAATTGCAAAGGCAGTTATTGATGTTTCTGTCTTTACAGCTCATTTTACCAGGGGCACTATGGTGTCAAAATGCCTTTTGTCTTTCCGGGGTTTTGGAGATAATATGAGTACCACAGACTGGTTTTACAAATCAGTTTTAGAACATGGTGGCTCAATATCACAGAATATGATTCACAGGCTTTAAACCTGTCATTATTTGAGCCTCCAGGCTTGTCATAGAATGCAAAATCTCCATCATTAACTTGATGAGAAGTTTAGATTCTATCAAAGATACAGAGACTACAATTATGTTTCCTGACAACTTGTTTAATTTTTTGATTGTAATTAAATCTTGAAGGAACAAGAATGGAGTATATAGTTCTTAGAACCGCTTAGTTTAAGGTTATACTGGAAGGTTTTTAGTTGTCTGTTCAGGAAGTTGATCCGTGATCCACTGTGTTTTCTCTGCACCGAAGAGAAGGAATGATCTGGGCCCAGGGCTTATGAAGCAGGGCCTCCAATTCTATTGGTGGACTGAGTTAGACATCATCATTAAGGTAATACTGAAATGCATCATCAGTGTTTTACTGTGGGACATGCTTACCTCCATTCATATAGTGTTTGTTTCTGTTTCTGGTAGACATTTTGCAGTAAAGGAGGCAAGTCATATTCTTCATGTCTTTATCTAAATCTAAACCTGTCACTTTAGTGTGACAGAATTTTGCATAGTGGTTGCAATATCCCGACAAATTATAGTGGAAAAAATATCCTGGTTCACAAATATTATGGCACAGAATACAGAAGGTATGAGTATTGTCTTTATGGTTCTTTGATATAGTTTATTGATGTGTAATAGTATATAATATTGTTTTATTTAATATTGTAATACATATAGTTTTCTAATTAGTTTGATAAATGTGACAGATTTTTAGTATTTTAAGTTATTAGTATTATACATATATTGTGTTTAAGTATAGTTTAGTATAGTTTCTAAGTTTTTATATGATTTTTGTTTTATTTTTATTTATTTAGATGTTATTAATGTGGAAGTGGGTTGTTGGGTTTGTAGGGGATTAGGGTAGGAAGTTTAAAAAAAAATTAAATTATTGTTGTTAATTTATACTTAATTATTTATGCAGTTACATGTTTTAATTGCTCATTCATTCTGTAAATTAATTAACTCATTGCTACTTTAATTATTGTTGATTTTTAATTAATTGTTCATTTTTAAATTAGTTTGAATAGTTTATAGTTTATATCCACATGTTTTAGTTAAATAAATTAGGAGTGCGAATAGTAAACCTGACTCCTCCAAAGTCCAACATTTTTCCTTCTGTTGCTACTTGTGGAGTGGGTATAGTAAATCTGACCCCTCCGAATTCCAACCCGTTACCTACTTTTGCCTTAGTTGGAGGGAGTAGAAACAGTAAATGTGGCCCCTCCAAAGTCCAACACTGTCCCTACTGTTTCTTGATTAGAGTGTGTATAGTAAGTCTGACCCACCCAGTGCCCAAAACTTTCTCTACGTTAGCTTACTTTGTAGTGGCAATAGTAAATCTGATCCCTCCAAAGTCCAACACTTTCCTTACTGTTGCTCAGGTTGGAGTGGGAATAGTAAGTTTGACTCCTCCTAAGTCTAACACTTTCCCTGCTGTTACTCAGATCGGAGTGTTTTACCTCTCTACATCTAATGTTTTCATTTGATATTTTTAAGTTCTTTTAGTATGTGTTTTTGTTTTAATTTTAGTAGTTAGTAAAATGTAAATCATTATTTATTATTCATTTTTAAATAATGTTGTGTTTGTTTTTATGGTATCATTGTATAAATGTTAAATTTTTGAATATCTAGTCTGATGATATAATTAATTTTGATTACAATATTTTTAATATTTATTTGTACTTTATTTTAAATAATATTTTGTATTTATTTTAAGTTACATATATTTATTTTATGGTTGTAAGTTATACATTTCTAATATATTTATATATATTACGTATATTGTTTTAAAAATCTAATAATGTTTTTAAAGTTAATATATGTATTGAAGCTAATATAGGGTATGATAGTTAAAATTCAATATAGACTTGCCATTTTTTGGTGATATTGTGGTCCTCTACATTTTTTGTTGCTATTTTTGACTCGGCGTACAAAGGATATAAATTCGATATTTGTGTTCTCAATATTTTCTTGCCACTATTTTTGTTGACTATATTTTTGTCCACAATATTTCGGCAGGCAACCTTGATTGAACATGACTGCCACTCTGTACGTCATCAAAACGTCACAGCCAAACCAGATTGTAAATTGGGATACCCAATTAGGCAAGGTATATGTTGCATTTTTTGTATTCCATAGCCAAAGGGATTTTCTGGTAGCTCTACACTACTTGTTGCTGGTAACTCTTACCACTTTTGAAAACACTGATGATATTATTCTGTCTGAAGCATGAAAATCATGCTCTGCTGTACAGCATATAAATCACATTGTTCTCAGTTCACCATCTCTCACAACCTATTCCATGCAGACAAGCAAGTGACTGACGCCCTCCGAATCCTACAAATGTTTCAGAGGCAATATCCAATCTGGACATCTGCAGATTTCCTTATAGGATAAGACTTTCAACATGCAGTAGGGCCGGGGACGAGTCAATCGCAAGTCAGGTATGCCTGACATTTGACTGCTGCTGCTCTGCAACCTTCCAAAGGTACAGTCATGTTTTCAAAATGTTATCGAACGTTACTTGTGGTAGCACCAATATTTGACAAATGTTCTTTCAAATGCACAATGTTGTTTTCATTTTCATTTTGTAAAGTTATTCACTGTAAAATGGTCTACAGAGGGGTGATCAGTGTTACTGGCCCCACACTGCTGGTGCAGAAATATATTAATGCTCTACTCTACTCCCTGATGCTCCCGGTTAAGATAACACCATTGCAGCCATGTGTGAGTACAGACCAATTGAAGGTATCTAAGCCCAGCCTAGGAGTGTCGGTGTTGTCAATAAGGAGCATATCAGGCATGTTGAGAATTGCTGGGTTCTTCCACAATTAAACCCTTTCCATTGTGGATGGCAGACTTCTGTGCTTTCTACAGTCCTCTTGGAGAAAATACGGGATCCTGAGGGATCCAGGATGCACATGTCTATCCAAGCTAGGGTAGCTGGGCCCTTTCATCAGCCAAACAGAACCCACCAACCATTCAGCAGAATAGAGAGAGCGAAGCCAGCACAAAATGTGATTCCCTGGCCACTAGCTGAGCAGTGAAATACTACAATAATAAGGGTTCAGTGCCCTCTCACGCCACTTGGCCCTGGTGCTCCTGGCTCCACTGCACTTGTTTTGTTATGTTATGTTATATTATGTTATGTTAATTCAGCGTACTATATAGCATGTGAATCACCTCCGAAGAGCTATCTCGGCGCTGACTATAAGTGCAGGCAAGACCAGGACAGATGCGAATATGATAGGGCAAGACATTCCAGTAACAAGGGGCCAGGTAAGAAAAAGACATGCCACTGCATCTTGTCAAACGGACACGAACAACAATAAGTAGGGCTTTCTCCTTGGAGCACAGATCCCTGACTGGGCAATAGTAGTTTAGCTTCTTGCATAGGTAACTAGGTCCATTACCCGTTGATAACTTATGAGTTAGACAACACATTTTGAAGATTGCCCTTTTCCTAATAGGTAGCCAATGCAAGGCTTTCAATAAAGGTTCAGATGCGGAATGGGACGGAAGATTACACACAAGTCGCGCAGCAGTATTTTGGCCCACGTGTAATTTGGACATTAAGGTCTCTCTGGCTGGTGCGAGTAGAGCATTGCCAAAGCCCAATTGAATAATATTCAAAGCCTGAACAAGGGTTTTCCAGACAGAGAGAGGAAGATAGGAAAAAGTTTTTTTCAGCAGATGCATCATGTTGAAACAGCTGTTACTGATGGTTACGACCTGTTCTTTCATAGACAAAGACTGATCTATTTTAAGGCCAAGATTCTTCATTACATGTTTGGGTTTAGGAGCGGGCCTAATTCTGTAGGCCACCATTCTGAGGCCCAAAGTTGCTGTGCCTTCCCAAACAGCATCATCTCAGTTTTCGCAGTATTTAATTGCAGAGAGTTAGTTGCCATCCAGCCTGCAATAGCTTTCATGCAGTTTGAAAACGGGTCTTTAACCCTGTCCGGGTCATCCTCAAAGGAAATGACAAGCTGAGTATCATCAGCGGATGATATAATTTCAAATCCGAAGGATCTAGTGATAGTAGCTAGAGGGGCCACATGGATGATAAACAGCGTTGGGCTTAATCAAGAGTTCTGCAGCACCCCCTTATCAATCAACATAGTGCGAGAATTGAAGGTGCCCAACGGAATAGTCGGAGATCTTTTCCTTAGAAATCCTAGAACCACTGGAGAACCGTACCAAAAATGCCAATCTCATGCAGCCTTTGAATCAACCTTGTGTGGGACACGGTATCAAAGGCTGCAGATACATCTAGCAACATCAGCTAAATGGAATGTCATTGTCCAAGCAAAGTCTTATGGAACAGTCACTGCAACTAGGGCAGTCTCCATACTATAGGAGGATCTGAATCCAGATTGAGATGGGTCCAATATCTGAGTTTCCTCAAAATAGGCTGAAAGTTGGGTATTTATTAAACCTTCCAGTGACTTGCCAGGAGTGGGAGCAACAAAATAGGATGATAATTCGCTTGATTGCTAGGGTCAACATTGGCCTTCCTTTGTATAGGTACAAATTGAGCTGATTTCCATGCAAGAGGAATCATCCCGAGTCAACAGATACGTTAATCATTGCCAAGGCAGCAGGTGAAATGTGGTGGGAGAGTGAAGCAAAGATCCAAGGGGAACATAGATCCAGAGATGAGCCAGATTTGGTTTTTTAAATAACCTTTTGGAACTGCTCAGTGGGAAAAGATGCAAACTTTTCCATGCTACAACTACGGATTGGGGGAGGAGCGTTGTAGGTATGTGCCTCAACAGGCTGGTCCATAGGAATAGCAATTTTTGAAAAGAATTGGTTGATATTGTCTTCAAAGAAATCTGCTAAGGAATTGAATAGGTCTTGCGAGCTTGGGATAGCCTGCGAGGAAGCTGAGGGATTAACAAAGTCATTTAGGACTTTGAACAATTCTTTAGAGGAATTGCCTGCTTTCTCAATTTGATGGTATAAGGAGAGCAGCAGTTTATATGTGTCTTTATCATTCTGTTTTTTTGTCCTTCCCCATCTTCTTTCCAACTTTTTACAAGAGGACTTCTCCCGTCTCGGTTCCTTGGAATACCAGGGAGTTCGGGGTCGAGAAAAAGTTTTTTACCCAGTTTTTAAAGGTGCGATGCTGTCGAATGCCAAATTTAAAGTCTTATTAAATTGTGCCAAAGCTGTATACATATTTAAACCCTGGGAAGGCATAGAAACCTCACAGGTTTTAGAAAAGGACTTATGGGTCACCGAGCGCCATTGTCTGAAAACTCCCTGGCTGCCGGATTTCGGTTTGACTGACCCATCGGTTCTAAGAATGTGGAACCGGATCAGGCAATGATAAGTCCAGGTGAGAGGTAATGGGGGCTTGCACAGCGAAGCATTAGAGTTAGTAAAGATTAAGAGCCAGATTAAGATGTCGGCGGTCTCACTGCCGTTCTGCCATGGCAGCGGGACCGAAGACTCCACTAAGCACGCATTATGACTTTCCCATGGGGCTGCCGGTTTCAGTGTGGCGGAGTGATGACGGAAGTACATGTTGCCGCGAGCCAGAATGCAATGCTGGCCAGACTGCTGGACACGCCCACAACATGTTTCTAGCCAGTTGGCCATATGTGTACATTATTGCAGAAGCTGTGGAATACATGGCAACCATGAACAAGAGGTATTGGAGTGCTTAACATGTGTACCAGTGTCGGTACACATGGGCACAATCACCCTCTGCATATTTTTCGGGCACATTTATTACTCATGCATGGAGGTATACCGGGCCAGGGAAATGTTGGTGGAAAGGCACTTCATAATGTGGGAGGTGGTAAAAAGGCTTGCCCTGTCTCCATGGGCTTACTCTGTCTCTCCCGCTGCATTAGCAGGAATATAGGTGGTGGTGTTGGCCTTGAGGCGGTCTTCCCGCTGTGTTTCTAAATGGGCGGTCGGACCATGAGGGAAGGGGGCTGTCGGACTGCTGAAAAATGACAGAGGTTTAATTACCGCCATCATCATAATCGGCCCCTAAATTAAGAGTATGGCCAGCGGAGTGGGTGGGCCTTTGATTACCTGGTGCAGGCCCAACAAGCTCAGATCAGAGAAAAGTTGAACTACCTCAGGGTTAGCGAGGTCTTCCCCATGGTAGTTAAAATCATCTAGCAGGAGGAAATGTTTTGCAGACAGTACATGAGTGCCAATGTATTTTATCAAGCGATGGCTGAACTCTTTCTACTCCATTGATAGTTCTGTCTGTAACTATGTGGAGGGAGAGTGGTTATGTGTGTCTCTGTATCCCTGTTTAAAACTGGCTTAAAAACTGATCCAGTTTTGACTGGTCATTGTTGTCAAAGGAAAGTGAAATGTCCATCACTTTCCACACCTTTACTCAAACATTAATTGGTTGACTTCCCTCCACTTTCACCAACATTCTTATTAGTTTTCATGAATGTTTTTTCCGAAAAATATTTTCCCAAACATTCTTGAGAGGGGTAGGGCAACTCTTTAAGTTGCATTCACTTTTCACTAGCATTTAAGATTTAATATTCCAAAACACACTATTTGCCACTAAAAGTCTATATGGGTGCTCTCCAAATCCCCTGTAAACTTGTCTTCAAATCTAATTATATGGTGCACAAAAGTTTTATTTGAGTGTGCTTAATGTTGTAATATTTGCCACACATCTCCCACTGTTCTTTGGAGTAGATCAATGCTAATAATTGAAAAAGACACAAACACAAAAATTCATTGTGTGTTTTATATTCTTAGACTATTGTACCATTTTTCTTTAAATGTTTAGCAGAAGTAGAACCCACCAGTGGTGGTTGGTGACATTTGAAAGTAGTGAGGCATAAAAGTTTGGTATGACTTTTATGTAGCAAGCGAAGCTGTCAAGCTTAATGTACAAACATGGATTCCGGATGGTGAGGGGGTCCTCCTCCCGAGAAAAAAATTAAAAAAGATTGGCAAATGAATTTATTGCAAAAAAAAGGTTTATTAAGCAGTGGGAACATCTAGGGCCTTATTTAGATCTTGGCGGATGGGTTACTCCATCACAATGGTGAGGGATATCCCGTCCTCCGTAATATAATTCCTATAGGATATAATGGGATTTATATTTCGACGGACGGGGTTTCCATCACGGGAGTAACCCGTCTGCCAAGATCTAAATCAGGCCAATAGTCTTGAAATATTAAACACATTAAAAACTGCTCCATATCTTACTGCATTAATATATTTAACAGTTACTGAAATGTGCAAATTGTACAATGTCAGACACTTTAAAGTGTGTGCTTGCCCAATGTCTTGTACTGCATGCGGCATCGAATTTGAAAACAGAAATGCTCTAACTAGGCTTCGGTAAGCACCAACAGCTGCTGGCTGCAATCAATCATATAGAAATATGTGAAGACAGGTCTTTATGTGGGATGAAAAAAGAAAAGTAGGGGCTCTCTAAAAGGGAACATGTAAAATACATTTCTGTGGATTCCATAGTGTGACACCCGGCCAGTATTTTGGTTTCTCTCTGAGATGTTATTGCATCCAAATATATTACATAACTGGCATACACCTAAAACCTGCCAGTACTATTGGCTTTGTCAATGGTAGTTAGCTGTTTAAGATAAACTAGTATAATTAACATTGGAAACGTTTCAGTTCTGAGACTGTGAATTAAATATTAAGGTCTGTGGAAGGAGTATTGGTCTTGAGTTATGCGCACCACTTTATGTTAGATATGTGTACCTTTTTTCTTTGCACATCTTCAACCTCATCTCTTTTTTTTTCATCACCATCCTATTTGTCATCCTCAAATGCACGTCATCACATCTCCCTCACTTCACGACCCCTAAAAATATACTGCACTCACTCACATTTAAGCACTTTATTTTCTTCTACTTTAGCCTTGTAAATATTTTGATATCTGTGTACCCCACCACACACATTTCCACAAAATGTATATTGCAACTGGGATGCAAAACCATTGTTCTGTGTGCAGATAGGCCAAGCCACTGACAGACAGTTTGCTATGCCTTCAGCCTCAGTGCACAGAGACACAACATGGTGAAATAACTAACACTCTTGGGGAAGGCAAGATTAAGTAAAGCATGGAAAATAAAAGAGGAACTAAATCGCTGGCATGCATTACCTTAACATTTTTAACATTTGTTGTTTGTAAATCAATCCATGTTTTTGGCATTAATGTCAAGGGCATGAAGACAGAACCAGTTTTAACCCCATAAACCATGCAAATGTCTTTACTATAAACACTTAGGGGCATATTATCAACGGCCAGCGATAATTATCGCTGGCCGTGCTTAGCGATACATTTCTTATCGCAGGCTATCTCTGGAATTTATCGCTCTGGTAGCGCGTTATTAACAACGCGTTTCTCCAGGGCGGTAAAAATTCCAGAGATAGCCAGGTTATCGCCATTTTACAGGGAACATCGCTGGTTTTCCAGCGATGTTCCCTGCAAAACGGCGATAACCTTGCTGATACGACCCTGTGGTCGTATCAGCATAATCCACTCCCTATGTCAAACATAGGTAAGTCAGGATTTTAGCAGACGTCAGATTTTGGCGAAAACGGCCGTTTTCGCCAAAATCTAACGTCTGTTAAAATCCTGTGGGCTGCCTTGTAAATATCGCGATTTGAACATCAGCGATATTTGCAAGGTAGTCCATCCGGGGTATGCCCAGTGACGCCCACTTAGCATCCCATTAGAGATGCCAAGGGAGGCGCTGGGAAAAAGGGTGCTAACATGCGATTATGCATGTTTGCACCCTCTTGTAAATAGGGCAATAGTTTTATCTCCGCTTTTTTGGCTTTTTAAGCCAAAAAAGCGGAGATAAAGCCCTTGTAAATATGCCCCTTATTTCTTCCTTTGCACTTGACTCAGATATTTGGATCAACTTCGCAAGGGAACAAAAACCCTGCTCGTCTTTTGGATCTATTTCGCAAGGGAACAAATACAGCAGCTCCACTTCAAAAGGGGCTAGCGACCTGTATCCAGGGCCTGGGGTGTCACAGTGAGGGAGTTTAGTGTGATCCGGGGTCTCAGCACAATATACGTAACAAGGTTAGCATTATAACACTTACCATTACAGAGGCCAAGGTGCCAAATCTCACATGCTTGAATCCAGTCCTACCATGTGATGAATAGGTAAGGGTGGGATCTATGCCTGTGAATGACAGATGTCTGGCCTCATGCAGGGATACAGACTCCAACGCTCAAAACAGTGATGCTGACAGCGTCACTGGCCAACAGTGCATACCACTATAGACTACAATACCAATGACAGGCTTTAAAAGGTAACCCCTGCGTTGTATGTAACTGTGCAGAAAGTTGATTTACTGCCTGGCTTCCGTCACCTGCTTCAGAGCAAGGCGGTGCAGGCAGCCAGGGACAGACAACCGGACCTTAAATACATCTATTTGTTTGGATATACAATCTTATCTCTGAATAAATCAATCTATTTAATATTTTGTTAGGTAAATATGTAGAAATTTCAGAGGGACGCAACCCCAGAACCCTAATGGAGAAACCGCCCCTGGAACCTACCCTCCAGTTTAATTCTTTAATGTTGTCATTACTGGGGGCCATCAGTGAGACAGCAAGGGTGCCATGGAGCAAGGAATGAAAAGTGGCCTCCATCCTGTGGATGCGTAGTACAGTACAGACATTTTCTAGGTTCAGGGGACTCCTCAGGCCTTTTGAGCCCCTTTACCAGTGCTTCACTATGCCCTTGGGGGTCATTTTCAATGCCCCGGATACATCCTCCTGACTGCGACTCTGCCCATGTGTAAATCACAGAAGCTTCGGTAACTTCATTATTTACATTTATGACTTGTGTTGTCTTAGCACAGCTTACATCCACTTTCACAGTTCATCAAGTTGTTTTAAGATAAATCTTTATCTGAGGAAGAGCTGCAAAGGTAATTTAGCAGAAGCTCCCTGACTTAGAAGCTCGACTGGCTAAGGCTGGCAGTGACAGCTCCTGTCATTGCACAGGCAAAACAAATTTCAGGTTCCCTGCTGCAGGACAACACACCTTGCAGTATTTTCTCAGGATTATGCGTCCTTAGTATGGAAGGATTAAAGCTTCTCCAGTTCCGCCTCTTCTTCCCGGTTCTTCAGATAGGTTTGGCATGCAACACCTCTAAGAGCATGCGGTCAACAGAGCATTATCTTCAAGTGACTGTAGTTGGAAGGCTTTTTCTTAGCATTAACACATGCAGACATATACGCACTTGGCACCGATTTAGCATTCACGGATTCAATAAATAGAACATCCTGATGTAGTTCTTCACCTTGAACCAGGTGTTGTACATTGGTGCATGCGTCAGAAAGGGGCAAGCGAGTCTGTACAGAGACTATTTGGGATCACTGACACAATATCAACAACAATAATATTGTGTAACAAAAATATTGTATCAAAAATATTGTTTACAAAAATATTGTCTCCCTATACTTATAATGGTAAGAACAAAAATATTGAAAAAAATTGTTTCACACTAGTATCGTCAACAAACATACAAAAATATTGTTTTTTCATATAGATATATATATATATATATATATATTCACTGAAAAAACCATAGGTTTCACACATGTTATAGTTAGCTGTACATTTCACTCGTAAAAAACCAATGAAATTCCCCCGTTATAGTTAGTGCAGGCAACTATAACTCACGCGACCGCAATCCTCTGCTGATGCTAATACTGTATTTAGACACTTATTTGCCCATGTCTTCTTCCATTAAATTTTAGCTATACATATATTACAAATATTTTTTTTTCATAAAGACACATATGTCATCAGCAGAAGATTGCGGTCGTGTGAGTTATAGTTGCCTGCACTAACTATAACGGGGGAATTTCATTGTTTTTTTACGAGTGAAATGTACATATGTAACTATAACATGTGTGAAACCTATGGTTTTTTCAGTGAATTTGCAAGGTTTTTTAAATGCTAATTCCTAACTATAACGTGTGTGAAACCTATGGTTTTTTCAGTGAATTTGTACGGTTTTTTAAATGCTAAGTTACTTTACGCCATTCGTGGCGTGCGCGCCCAGTTAACGCAGTTCGTTCCGTGCGCGCACGGTGCGCTTCGCGCACCGTGCGCGCACCGTGAGCACGCGGTGCGCTTCGCGCACCGCGCGCCCACTTTACGCAGTTAGTGCCGTGCACGCACGGTGGTCACGCAGTGCGCTGCGCGCACCGCGTGCCCACGTTATGCGGGATGGGCCATGTACGCACGATGCGCTTCGCGCACCGTGCGCACATGGGGGACATATTATGCGCATCTTTGTGAAATTTATTCTTTGTTTATTTCTTACCTGTAATAAGCAATGCACAAATGGTGCCCTTCGGGCACCATTTGCACACGGGGTGGGGAGGGTGTGGATAATTTTTTTTTTTGTTAAATTTTTTACCGTACGCGTACGGTAAGCGTAATCGGCGATTTTCCGAAAAAAAAAAAAAAAAATTATTTGGGCTTGGGGGTTGTTTGGGGACCCCTATATCAATGCTGGGTGGTTAGGATCTCAAGAAACTGCCTCTTTAGACATTTTTTGGCATCGTTTTTGATGCCCAACTCAGAGAGCGAGAGAGAAAATGGCGGCCGCCGCTTCCGGGTTCCGACCGATTCGAATGTTTACTAAGATCTAACAGCCAATCAAAATCGCGCTCGCGCACGCCACCGTACGCGTACGGTAAGCGCACCGTAAGCGCACCGTACGCTGGCTCAGATATATATATTGATTTAAAGGCTATTTTCTCAGAATCTACTGAACAGATTTACACCAAACCTACAAAAGGCACTTCCTTGACCTGAGGACTACCTCTCTGCCAAATTTCAAGTAATTCTGTTCAGCCGTTCGGGCTGTAGCTGTGTCTAAAGGTCCTATGGAAAAATGCATGGGAAAAACGCGTTTTGGGACCCCCCTTTTATCTCAGCCCCCGCTTGACGAATCCCCCCGAGACTTTCAGGGTAGGAGCGGAGCGTAGCGCCCCACCTATTTTGAAAAATTTGCGAGGATTCGTCGACCGGCGCCAAAGTTATTCAAAATAGAATGTTGCGGATTTCCTATGGAAACGTGGTCCTAACTATAACTACCTACTGGCGACCGCCAGTAGGTAATATATATATATATATATATATATATATATATATATATATATATATCTCCAAAACACACGTCTCCCAAGATAACGTGAGGCGCACTCTGAGCTCGTAATCCAAAAGTAAATCTTTATTCCTCACTCTCCGTGGATAGCTGACACACGCGTTCCGGCACCCTGGCCTTCGTCAGTGTCAGTTAGTGCATCGCAAATGCCACATATAAATAATCATTGTCTTCATTGGACAAGAAGGAAAGTGAGCAAAACTAACAAAGGACTAATCAAATAGATTACAATAAATCAATCGTTGTATGTCGGCCATTTTAGCCTAGTCAATTTACAAAAAATGTAGACAAAATTAACAGGGTAATTCATCAAACCAAAGCAGTTGCGTGGGTGTATGAAACAATCTGAAACCCTATTAGACATATCGAGCATGCAAAGCGGATATGCACAAATTGCAAATTGCCTTAGAGGAGGTAAGAAAATCAGTTCATTCACTTACATATATTTTCATAATTAATCACAACGAATTCATTGTAAATATTGCTCCATCACCCGGCATATTAAAATTAACAGAACTCTGTCTAGGGTCAATAATATTTTTTATATAGATTCAAATAGAGCCCTCCAATGGGCTATTGTCTGGTAATAAATGTAAAATACGAAAAATGTGTACATGTATTCCACACACTGCTCAAACTGCCAATATACTGATGTTTTTGTTTTTCTAAATCCAATTGCATACATGATGTCCCCTGGGATTAGACTTTGATTTAACCAATGAAGGACCACAGTTCTTCTTCCATGTTTAGACCCCCCGGAGTGCGTGTCTGGAGTTCAACAATAAAGCGTGCCTCCAGTTGACGCAACTCTTTGACCCTGTCTCCACCTCTTTCAGTGACGGGGACATGGTCAAGGCAGAAATAGCTCAGTTTATCACTGCGAGATTCATGTTTTTCGGCAAAATGCCTAGCCACCGGGTAGTTAGTATCTCGGTTGGTGATTGCCCGTGTGTGCTCCAACACCCGTTTCTTCGCTGGATGGATGGTGCTTCCAACGTATTGGAGACCACACGGGCAAGTCAGACAATAAACAACAAAGTTCGTGTTTCAATTCATGAACCTGTTGATAATGCACATTCCTCTTCTGCCGGGGACCATATACTCTTTAACCTTTTTGCTATTTTTACAAGCTTTACATGCAAGGCACGGGTAAAAGCCAGACACAGTCTTTTTCGGAATACTGTCCGAAAAATGACTGCGCACTAATAGATCTTTCAATGATTTGCTTTTACGATAGGTTACTTCGGGTTGCTCGGGGATGGTTTTACCAATGACATTATCCGTTTGCAGAATTTTCCAATTCTTTTCTACTAGTCCTCTAATGGTTCTGGCTTGTGTAGAGAAGCCCAAAATGAGTCGGGGACTAACAATATTTTCTGGTGTGGCAGCCTTTTTAGGCTCTTTTGAGCCCAATAGAGACTGTCTCTCGATTGCCTGTACTTTTAGGGCAGTATCATTGAGGAGATCACTGGTGTATCCTCTTGATCTAAATCTACTCAACGACTCACTAGCTGCCTGGGTATAGTCATCGGGGAGCGTGCAGTTCCTTTTCAGCCGCAACAGCTCCCCGTAGGGAATGCTTCGAATTAATGACTGAGGATGTTGACTTTTATAATGCAAAACTGTATTCCCTGCAGTGGGCTTACGATAAAGCTTGGTGCAGATTTTGCCATCTGCCACAAAAACTGAAAGGTCTAGGAATGGTACCTCAGTTTTGCTCATATAGCTTGTGAATCGTAGATTGAGGGTATTGTCATTCAAGATATCTATATACTCTCTTGCCTCTTCAGGTGTGCCTTTCCAAACGATGAATAGGTCATCGATGTAATGTGCCCATAGGGCAATTTTCTCGACCCATATCTCGTTGTTGTCTGCCCAGGCCACGTGCTTCTCCCACCAGCCCACGAACAGGTTCGCGTAGCTGGGGGCGAAGCACGTGCCCATCGCAGTGCCCTGAGTTTGCAGGTATAGTTGACCACCAAATAAAAAAATATTGTTGCATAAACAAAATTCAGCAAATTCTAGTAACATGTTATTATGCATCTGGAATATCAACGGTCTGGCTTTCAAAAAATAATGGAGTGCTTTCAGTCCATCATTATGTGCAATACAGGTATAAAGACTGGTTATGTCCATGGTTATTAGTACAAAGTCTGGCTCCCACTGTATCTCTTGTATGCGCTTGATGAAATCAGTCGTGTCCTGAATAAAAGAGCTTAGATCAGCTACAAGGGGAAAAAGAAAATGATCTACATAGATAGACGCCTTTTCCAACAGACTCTCTTTACTTGAAACTATAGGGCGCCCTGGTGGTTTTAGGGAGTCCTTGTGGATTTTCGGTAAGTGGTAGAAGGTTGGTAGTACCGGACTGTCAACTTTAATGAACTGGAATTCGTCCTCCTCCAAAATACCACAGTTTTTCCATTTCTCAAGTAGATCATAAAATGATGTCACGCTGGTGTTGTACCTTTCTCTGTTGATTGTTTCGTAGCTGGTTACGTCACCCAATAATCGTAATGCTTCCTCTTTATAGGACTCTTTGGACATCACCACCACATTGCCGCCTTTATCAGACTGTTTGATGATGATGTCTGTGTCTTCTTTGAGAGTCTTAACCGCTGCCCATTGTGCTTTAGATAAATTGTAGAAATTATAACTCTTCAATTGCCATGGATTGTCATGTGACCTTAGTTTATTGAGATCTCTTATCACAGAATCATGGAAGCAATCGATTGCATCAAAGGGCATTTTTGGAATGAACTTAGATTTCTTCTTAAATTTACTTTTGCCGCTGGTTTGGTTAATGCCTAGAAGAGGATTCACCTCCTCCTCTGGCTGCGTTGATGTCGCACCTTTCTGCAAACCATACAAAGTTTCCAGCGCCTCAAGATCTTGTCCTGTTAATGCATCCGTTATTTGATGTGGTGTTGTCGGTGATGGCAAAATTGGACGTAATTTAAAAGTTTTCTGTAATTTCAGTTTGCGTACGAAACAATAAAGGTCTATCCTAGTTTGTACATAGTCCCATTCAGAGGTTGGGCAGAATGTCAGGCCCCTCTCGAGGACTCCAACTTCTTCGTCGGTCAGCATTCTTTCAGAAAGGTTTACCCCTGTTTGCGCGTCTATTTTCTGTTGGCTCCTCGCCTGCCCCTCGTTGTTCGGGGTGTTCCACCTCCTCTTGCGGTTCTTGCCCCCTCTCCTGGTTTTACGATGTTTCTGTCCGGGGGTTTCATTCTTTGCGGGTATCTCCGCCATGATTCCTTCATTACTTCGTATTCCTTGGGAAAATCTGGTTCCTTGCTTCCATCTGTTCCTAGATCCCTTAGAGTATCCTCTCTCTCTGGTTGGTCAATCTCCACCTCAGACTCTGATGTATCCACCGGATCTAGTGTTCTACTTCTTAGGCTCGCCGTTTGGAGAGTTCTCCTTGGTGCATCATACTTTTTGGCAAAGGTAAGTACTCTGCCTGACTCATAATCTATATATATATATAGTTTGAAATGGAAAATGTTAAATATTTTAGTATATAACATTAAATATAATGCACATTAAATATATTTAAATAATTTTGAATACTATATATAAATATATACTTACATAAACACAAAATATATATTTTACATGATATAAAATTGTTTGTGTTATTTTACTACTATAAAAAGCATATATATATATATGACCAAGACCACGGACGTGGTCGAAACGCGTCGTCCTCTTCTGCCCTGTGAAGAATAAAGCTGCTTTGATGATCGAGTGGGCTCGTGTGGATTCTTTTCTGGCTTGGAATCAACTGTTTCGAAATATATATATATATATATATATATATATATATATATATTCACACAAAAAACATAGGTTTCAGGGACGTTATAGTTAGTTGGACATTTGACTCATATACAACTAGAGAAATTCGCCCGTTATAGTTAGTTGCGCTAACTATAACTCACGCATTCGCAATGCACTGGTGATGACGTCACATATTACATCACTCATGACATGGTCAGTGACATCACTGATGACATCACTGATGACATCTCAAATGACATCACTGATGACATCACTGATGACATCATCCAGTGAATGTGTGTTTCTGTAAAGTTTACATTTTTTTCATATATATCTATGCCAAGGTGTATTGAAGAAAGAGTGGATTTACAAGTGCCTGAATGGATTATTCAGTAGGTGTGTGATTGACTGTATAAGTGAGTGATTGAACATGTGTTACTGAATGTATGGGTTAGTGACTAAACTGTGTGAAAGTCTGTATTAGTGTCTCAGTTGGTTATAAGCGGCTGCATGGGTTGGTGAGTAGCTACACGAGTGTCTATATGGGTTATTGATTTGGTGTCTGAGTATCTGTATGGGTGCCTGGGTGTCTGTATGGGTGGGTGGGGGTGTGTGTGACTATGTGCATAGATGTCTGAGTGGGTGATTCACTGGTTGTATGGATTAAAAAGTGCATCTGGGAAGGGCTGTATGGGTGAGTTAGAGTGTGTATGGGTGTGTTGGTGAGTGAATGAATGTCTCAGTGGTATATGTGTGAGTAACTACATATGTTTTAAGACAGTATACGTGAGCGTTGGAGTATATAAATGACTATACGTGAGAGTAAGTTATTTGAAGAGTGGGTGTATAAATGAGTGTCTGCTTATATAAGTGATTGTATAAGACAGTAAGTATGTGTTAGTATCTGCATAAATAAGTGATGTGGTGTATGTATAAATAATGGAGTTGATGTGTATAACTGTATACATAAGAAAATGGGTATGTGATAGATTCTTTGCATGACTGACTACGTGTGTGAGTAACTGTATGGATGAGTGGCGGAGTGTAACTGTATGTATAGCTGTATAAGTGCATATTATAGTACCGTATTGATGATTAACTGCATGTATAAGTGACTGGATGTGTGTAGACCTAGGAAATACTGGGTTGCATGTAGTATCTGGCATTTTTGTGTGTATGGTTTCAAAAATAGTAGTCTGTATTTTAGAGTGTGTGTATCAAAGTTTATATTAGGGCATCAGTATGTGCATCAGATTATCACGTGGATGATGTCATTTGAGATGTCATCAGTGATGTTATCAGTGATGTCACTGACCATGTCATGAGTGATGTAGTATGTGATGTCATCCCCAGTGCATTGCGGGCGCACGAGTTATAGTTAGCTTAACTAACTATAACGGGCGAATTTCTCTGGTTTTATATGAGTCAAATGTCTAACTAACTATAACGTCCCTGAAACCTATGGTTTTTTCTGTGAATATCTAAGGTTTTTTAAATGCTACTTCCTAACTATAACGTCTGTAAAACCTATGTTTTTTTCAGTGAATTTCAAAGGTTTTTCAAATACTAATTCCTAACTATAACGTCTGTAAAACCTATGTTTTTTTAGAGAATTTGAAAGGTTTTTTAAATGCTAATTCCTAAATATAACGTTTGTAAAACCTATGGTTTTTTCAGTGAATTTCAAAGGTTTTTTAAATGTTAATTTAATATTTTAATATTTATAACACCTATATTTTTTCTATTTTTTTGTAGGAATATTTTTGAGAAAACTAGACTCCCGTACTGGTAGTGTACCAAGCTCCATCACCACGCGAATCCTATCCGACATATTGCGAAACTCGTTAAGGATGCGCATTTCGTATCCGATGGCTTCGTAGCATCGTGTCCCGCCTAACATCCTATATGTATAAGGTCGCACCAGCTCCTAGTTTGGTATGCGACGGGTGCACAGTACCAATACGCGCGTTACGTCATATACGTATAGGGTCGCGCCGGCTGCGTGTTCCATATGCGACGAGTGCACGTTGCCAGGCCCTGTGTTACGTCATAGACGTATGGTATCGCACCGGGTACGCCATTCCCTCATTTATTTTTTTATGTCTCAAAACTATATCTAAATAAGTTCAAAGTGTATATGAGAGCAAGCAATAATCTAAAATATTTTCCACATTTATATATTTCTAACTGTAATAAACTTATTATTATGGTAAATATATTTTCTCAAAATCACGTTGGGTGCGGCCTCCTTGCACGCTCGGTGCGCGATTGCCATGTGACCTTAAAAAAAAGCTTTTGATTGGTTCATAACATTTCCCATTGTAACAGTTGGAGGACCCCACTCATTTTAGTCATTCTCTCTACACCGTTTGATGAGAGACACCTCTTCTGCTTACAGAGCTTTTTTGAAAAGTTTTTTGCTGTGTACACATATCTTATAGTACACATAACATGCAACGATCATCTTGATCAATAATCATGCTCTGTACAGTAGCCTTCCACGTGTGATAGCTATGCATCTGAAACGTTACATCAAAAAACAAATGTATGTTACACGATGCCCCTGGTGTGTGTGTGTGCGCGCATTATTGTAGCTGCCTTTCGGCCTGGGTATTGGTGGCTCGAAGGGGTATCATCAGCCATGGGCAGAGTGCACATCCTAGATCACATGTGACAAACAGTAAAGAGTAATGTGTAGATTTGTGTTGCAGTATGCTCTGGTGTCAGGCTTTAACAGTATAGTAGTGTGTCATATGTGAGACTTTCAGCTTCACGTTTGACATGCATTGCTTGACTGTAATGAGCGTTATCACTGTGTATGACGTAACCTCACTGCTGATCCTCCCTCTATCCGAGCACATTCACATGTGTGCGCTTCACGATAGCAACACTTTCAATAATACCGCACACCATTGACATGCGTGTCTGCGCCTATCCACCAACTTGACAAAGACATGTGATGTTGTCCATTCAATGTTTTCGGTCAGCATCTCATTAGCGATAGTTGCCGCCCTCCCGTTACATGCTACATTAATGTAAATTGCGGATTGTACGACGTCAAAACTGCAACAGGGACACACACATAAGTACACTTCCTGCCCAGGCGGGAACTGAACAACGCCCAGGTCCCCGGAATAATTATTCACACCCCTATGCTGGCCTGGCGTACACATGCCCAGCCCACTTTGCATTCGTATAAAAAGGATAACGACGACGCCACATGTCCCAGTTCTTCCACACTGCTTCAGGTGATATGGCCGCATCCACCTCACATATCACAATGCGCAATAAAAAAAGGGATCCTGGCAATCAAAACTACATCTGAATTGTGAACCCTGCGGGCCGGCGTGTTTGGACACACACCAATGACAGCAGGTGATCAGTGGTGCCTGGGTGCACAGGGGCTGCAATTGAGCACGTTGCGGCGGGAGGGATGGGGTGCATCAGCCTGGGTGGACAGGTGCAAACAAGCGATGTTGCCGTGCGTAATGATGTGATCTCTGACCTCATTCAGTCACATCTCTGTCTCATTTTAAGGACCTGCTGGACCGTACTGTAGGCCTGAGCCAGCGGGCAGCGCTGCCCTACAGACACGTGGCGTTGGCTTTTGGGGCACTGTAGTGTGCTGACTACTAAGTGTACTTGCACACAGGCTTGCGCCACTGCATTGCACGCGCACATTATGCTTCTAGCATGCGCTCTGTTCCTTTGTATGTGATCGTTGGCATAACATATTTCTATTTACCCTTGTGTATTCTTGTGCACTCCAACTCCTCTTTGAACCACGATTACCACTAACAGTTGGTAGATCGTACTTCAAGAAGGAAGGATGCACTCAACTGGTGTTCTCTCTTAAGCTTGAAATAAACCTTCATTTACCTTAAGACGTTTCCACCATGATATTATTTCTCCCTTTTCAGACACTGAGTTAGTTGCACGAAAAAGCACGCAGCAGGTGCTCAACCGGTGATGATGCTCTGGCCTTTCTGACGCCTTTCATCGTGGTATCAACACACCGCCCCACACCGGCGACCTGCTGTGCTACCCTGAGAGGCACCCCGGAGTCGGAACTCGCACCTGCACGTCGTTGGACACACCGGTTGTGGCAGGTGAGCAGTGAAGCCTCGGTGCGCAGTAGCTGCATTTGAGCACAGTGCGTGGGAAGGGGCTGGGGTGCAGGAGCCTGGGTGCACAGGTGCAGGCAAGCGATGTTGCTGTAGATAATAATATAATCTCTGGCCTCATTCATATCTCTGTTTCATTTTAAAGACTTGCTGGACCGCACTGTTTCTCGCGGACCCCAGCATCCCAGACACACAGGTGACGGGAGGTGAACAGTGAGGGCTGGGTGCAGTAGGCTGACTCTCTGTCTCCTCCTCCCTCTGTTCTTTTGACTCTCCCTCCCCTTCTCCCTTCCACCCACTCGCTCTCTGTCCTATTCTCACTTTCTTCCTTTCATTCCGACTACCTTTCTTTTTCTCTTGGACATGGCACACATACTTCTATTTCTTTTTTCTCTTGCAGGTTTTGTACCCTGCTTCCGGAGGAGTCCCACCCACTTCTTTCATGTTTTACTGTTGTTTGTTCGAATAAAGTTACGTTTCCATTTATTTGTGTTGTGTTAATAAAAGTTATTTTTTTTACCAATAAATAAGTGAGTGTATGGGTCTTCTTTTTCTGACAACACTTGTCTGTAGTTTATTGTGAAAATCGGCGGCTGATAGGAGGTTATGAGGGAAAACATTTGTAATTTTGTGGTGCGCCTACCAAATATAAACCAACAGACTATTACATAAATGAAGCCTGGGTAATTGTACAACGGCAAGGGTTCTATGAGTGTATCACTTTATAACACCATGAGTACTGCCCGTGTGATTACAGAACCAATAAGGCACTGCCTAGGGCCGCCGAGACTTCAAGGACTGGCGAGGCCCACCCTTCATATTTAAGTAAAGCGCCGAAGGTTGCCGATCCCCTGTCTGGAGTTGGCCTCAAAGCCCCCCGAACAATTCGTAAACAATACACGGGGAGGTGTCGATCCCCTAGGCTGCGAAACGTCTCTGTGCCCTCCCGCACCTAATTTACATGTGAGACTAAGGTCCCCAGTGCTGCAGAGATCCCACAATATAATAATAGGATTGGCCCCAGAACATTACCCACCAGTGGGCTCATTTAAATGAACGGGTGAGACCCTGCTTCATTTTTTTTCTCCATTTTTACCATCCGGATCCGCTTTATTGAAGCGATACAAGGTTTTCCTCCTCTCGCTTCAACGAGGCAAACAAGAATTTACTATCACAGGGTGGAAGCCATGCTCCCGCCCTGTAATAGCAAACATAAATGTCCCGCGGATGCACAACCCGGTCCATTGTATGAGCTGCGCCTGGGAGGTCGCGCTCCATAGAGCCATGATGCATTGGTTACTGCATAACTACAGAATTAGTATAAACGCATACTAACACTACTTGCACATGTGTAGTACAGCAACCAGAGTGTAGTGAAGAGGCAGAGGAAGCCCAAAATCAAAAAATATAAATCCTACCAGAGGTAGGATCACATAGTTCGATGAGCCGACGACCCTGGATGAGTAGAAACAGCTTCACCAAGAAAACGGGTCTTCAGCAGAACACAAGCAGGCTCAAAATCTTGGTGAGTGCTGCCTTCTTTTGACCTTCTCCCGCTCGTCGCCAAATTTATGTAGTGAAGAGGAAGACAGCAGAGGATCCGATAAGTAGATTTATTGCAGGAAAATAAGACAGCTTAAACAGCCACCAACAGGACCAGACAGCAAGGCAACCGTCTTCTCCAGCACCGTGTACAAACTCCCCAATATTCCCCTCATGACAGCCCTACATTCTAACATTACATACTTACATTATAGTAGCATTACATACTAACATTGTACTATGACTTACATTGGAATACTACACAGAGCACATGACTTTACAGCAATGAGCTCATGGTTTCATCCACGAGTCTTGAGACCGGTAGTGGTGAGTAGTTCGCTTCCCACTCCCTGTATTGTATAAACGCAAACTAACACTACTTCCACAGGTATGCTACAGCGCCCATAGCACATCACTTTACAGCAATGAGCTCATGGTTTAATCCCCGAGTCTTCAGACCAGTAGGGGTGAGTAGTTCGCTTCCCACTCCCTGTATAGTATAAACGCATACTAACACTACTTACACAGTTATACTACAGCGGCCAGTATGCTACAGTGCCCAGAGCCCATCACTTTACAGCAATCAGCTCGGTTTGATCCCCGAGTCTTCACACCGGTAGGCGTGAGTACTTCGCTTCCCACTTCCGGTATAGTCTAAACGTACGGTAGAGGTCAGTAGTTTGCTTCCCACTCCCTGTATGGTATAAAGGCCTACTAACACTACTTCCATAGCTATGCTACAAAGACCAGAGCACATCACTTTACAGCAATGACCTCACGGTTTAGGCTCTCGGTTTCATACCCGAGTGTAGCAGCATCTCATCTCAGCTGAGCAACACTGCACTTTCAGTCCGGTAGGAGTGACTGCTTCGCTTTGCACTCCACCACAGAGGTTACAGTGCTCCTATCCTCCTGTTTCCTACTCTTTTTGCCCTTTTTCCCCCTTACTCGTTTCAACGGAATCACAAAATGGCTGCCAACACTTCCTAGTTGCAACAGCTCGCAGCCAATAAGCATCAAGCTCGTCCTCGTAACGCTTCAGCCAATCAGATGGCAGAATTCCCAAATATCGATATCAGCAAATTTCGATATTTCTCCAAAACCACTGAACGGATTTACACCAAAAGCGTGCTTCCTAGACCAAGACCATTCTCCCTGCCAAATTTGGGGTAATTCCGTTCACCCGTTCAACTTGTAGCCTGGTCTAAAGTTTCATACGGAAATTAGCATGGAGAAAACACGTTTTGGGACCCCCCTTTTTTCTCGGCCCCCCTCGACGAATCACCCCCAAACTTTCAAAATAGGAGCTGATATGAACAAAGAATTAGTTTGGAAAATTTCATGAAGATTCATCAAACGACGCCAAAGTTATAAGCAAAACAAAAAATGCTCTATGAAAACTTGGTCCTAACTATAACCACCTACTGGCGACCGTAATACACATACATATATACATATATACACATATATATATACACATACATATATACACACACACACATATATATATAGAGGGGGCTCCAGTAACGAGAGACTTGTTTTTGATTCAAATTGAGGAGCATGACCCACTCACGCACCCCTGCCTACTGAGGTGATGCTAATCGGCAAACAGGGATTGTGTGTTGGAAGGGATTCGAGGTGAATTATTTTCATCATTGATCGTGCTGATCGGATTTCACGTTCATTCACGTCCTATGAACAATGTACAGCAATGCGCAATGAATACTTTAACTCACCTGACTTTGAAAATTATTTCCTTTTGGAGTGACACCATCATGCAGGTACTGACCATATCATTGTGGATTTCCAGGAGTATTTTATTCACTGATGGTGCACTCTGGGATTTGTATTCTTTATTTAGTCACGTGGGCAATTCAATTAAATAAGCGCACAGCAGACTGCAATCAGCATTTGAATTTTGTCCTTCTACCTGTGAGCAAGGCCGGATGAGGCTGAAACGTTAGGAGCAGGAAGGAATCTGTTGTGCCATAGATGAATAAACGTCGATGTTTGCCAGCAACGGGCCTCTTGTGTGTGTTTTTTGTGCTGGAACTGGATGGGCTGCTCCGTGCCCATTGTGAAGAGGCCACCCTGAAGGGTTGGGGGCTCCAGTAACGAGAGACTTGTTTTTGATAGATATATATATGTATATATATATATATATATATATATATGTGTATATATATATATTACCACAAGTTCCTCTGAATACAGGGAGAAGTCTGCACTCAAATGTGAGAGTGATTTAAATTCTTTTATTTGCAGACAGCGCTTAACATCAGGATGCGTTTCGGCTTTAGTCACAGCCTTTCTCAACTCAATATTAACAAATCAATTGCAAAACATAAAAAATACCGAAAGATAAAATATAAAAATGTTAATCCCAAAAAAAGACATTTACTAAAAATTCAAAATTTTTAAAACATATATATATGACTGACTGGAGGCCCCTTTCCCTCACTGACCGAATATCGTTTTTACGGGAAAGCCTGGGTGGAAGAAAGAAACCACCCAGGGAAAGAGGAAGAGGCGCAAACAACGTACAAGGAAAAGACAAACAAGGAGAGGAGGCGAAGGCCAAAGACAACGAGACGCCCTATGGGAAAGGACAACAGCGTTCCAAGCGCAACAAATGATGGGTGAGCAATTTAATGATAAAAATCCTTCTATCATAAACATTTCCTCTCACAATCTTACTGATGAAGAACGTGCTTTGTTGGAATTGGGTTTATCCTTCTGTCCCACAGCGAACTTTAACTATCCCAGAACGCACATTGACATCTTTCTGTTTATAAGGAAACTTAAACTCCTCAAAATTCATTCCTTAAAACAAGGTGTGGCTGTCCCTGCTTTGGAGCTGTCTTCCAGCATCCAGAACCCGATACCTGACCCCTTGACCATATGTGATATAGGTCTTTTGTCTGCTGCTAGAGAGATTGAGCAGGGTAGCAAAGACTGGGATACGGATAGGGATCTTTTGATCAGCATGGGTATCACTGTTGACCACAAAACAAGGAATGACTTTAAGCCCAAATCTAGATTCAATCCTGTGACCCTACATGATGGAATCGATACGTACCATGAGATGATCCTATCAGACCTTATTCAACTCTGGGAGAAACAAAATAACTAATTTGGTAATAATCTAACAGCTGAACAGAAGGTGGGCCTGCTTTCTCTGCAAACAGCTAATTCCTTTGTCATTAAGCCTTCTGATAAAGGTGGAAATGTTGTATTATGGGATGTCAATAAGTTCAAAGCTGAAGCAATACGGCAGCTTGAATTTTCAGGAAGCTATTTGAGATCTAGCCAGGCCGAATACAAGAATACCGTTGTCCAATACCATCAGTTATTAGAGACATGGCTGGGCCAAGGGACTTTGAGGCGCAATGAATTTTTATTCCTGATGACTAACAAACCAGCTGTCCCAGTGTTTTACATGCTCCCTAAGGTGCACAAAGACCTTGCGAATCCACCTGGGCGACCCATCATTGCAGCCAATCAAAGCCTACTAGAAAATTCTTCCATTTATCTAGACTTTTTTCTCTGTGATTATGTTTTTAGCTTGCCATTTTACTGTAGGGATACTATGGACTTCCTCTCTAAAATACAGGGTATCCCTTGGAAATCCTCTTATGTGTTAGCAACTATTGATGTGGTATCGCTGTACACTTGTATTGAGCATGATCTAGGGTTAGAAGGGTGTAAATATTTCTTACGTGACAGGCCTATTTCGTTGTTTGATACACAGGTACTGCAATGGGAAGTTGCTTCGCACCTAGTTATGCCTGTATTTTCATGGGATGGTGGGAAGCGGAATATCTTTGGCATCAAGGTAATGAGTGTTACTCAGAGAATGTAATCCTGTGGATCCGTTACATTGATGACATTTTTCTGATATGGGACGGGCCACAGGATTCCTTACAAGATTTCATTGCCGGACTTTCCAATAACAGCCTCAATCTCAAGTTTACTAGCAAGATTAACACCACTACCATTGAATTCCTGGATACCCTAGTGGAAGTCTCAGATAACACCATTCACACTAGCCTGTTCAGAAAGGCTACTGCCGGGAACAGCATCCTTCATGCACAGAGTCATCATCCTGAAGGCCTCAAGAGAAGTATCCCTTATGGAGAGCTCCTCAGGGCAAAACGCAATTGCAGTACGCCTCAGGCCCTGTCCAAAGAGCACACCAACATGGCTGCTCGTTTTCGTACACGGGGCTACTCAGGTAAAACTATTGAAGCAGCCCTTGAGAAAACTTGCTTAAACAGTAGGGACAGTCTCTTGATTCCTAAAATACAAGGGAAGGATAAACAGGAGGTCAGGCTGATCACCACCTTTTCCACTGCATCTCAGGCATTACATAAGATTGTCAGTAAGCACTGGCATTTGGTCAGACAAGACTCAGTGATAGGTAAGTTGGTTAGTCCTAAACCACACATCACTTACAGCAGATGCAAATCTCTACAGGACACACTAGTACACAGTCATCTTTTGCAGCAAAGTAAGAAAACGGGCACATGGCTTAAAGAACTTCCTGGCTTCCACAAATGTGGCCGTTGCAAGGCCTGTGCAAACATCCACAATGTGAAAAGTTATCTGTTACCAATTGGTAGGAAGGAGAAAATTCTTTCTTTTATCAACTGCAATACAGAATTTGTTGTTTATGTTATGACCTGCATTTGTGGTTTGCGTTATATTGGCAGTACAGTGTTTCCAGTCAAAAAGCGGATTTTGGAGCATCTCCGCGCTATTAGGAACAGGGATCTAACCTACACTATTGCTAAACATTGTGTGTTAGAACATGGTGAGTTTCCTGACATTAGCTCTAAGATTTCGTTTTTTGGAATTGACAGGGTTGCAGTACATCCACGTGGAGGTGACCGAGAACGCCGCCTGCGACGTTTGGAGTCGGAGTATATCATCCGCCTACAGAGTAAGGTGCCTGGTGGCCGAAATCGAGAAGAAGATCTTCATGTTCACCTAGGTTGAGGTGATATCATATACCTGAGATGTACCTACAATTCTGGACACTGTATTGATACACTCCTGCTTTCCTGTTAGGCGTGCTCCCTCCAGGCTTTCCCCTGTTTTTGGCTATGCTGATCTCCATCTGACATTTTGCATCTGCAAATGTTTATTTGATTTTATTAATTTTTTCTCCCTTTTTAATCCTTACTTACCGCCATTTCACCCAAGCGGCTGCTTGGTCGAAAGAGGGGGCTCAGTCGCCAAGCCTTGGTTTTTGAATATATTGGGGGTGGGTTCTTTCTTTTCTTGACAGTTACCCAAGCTTTTCCTTAGACATCTTGATGCATACACTATTAGTGTGATTTTGTATTTCTGGAGCTTAACCGTCCTGTGCAGATACAGGGTAGTTTTGTCTGATGCCACTTGGCAGTCCTACGTACTCCATTTGTGTACCATCTCTTTATGATGCACTTTTGATGGGATGATTATTTTTCCTTTCATGCTATCGACGGACTCTAGCACTAGCTAAAAATACTTTTTTCACATCAAGCCTTCACCTATCCAATAATTAATAATTTATAATTTATATTTTATTCTTTTCTTTATATTTTTTCCTATTCAGTATTTATGATTGCGAATAGGGGAGAAATTAGATTGTAGGGAAATTATATTAATTTTATTTTTCCCATTTGCAATTGGTGACAGTCTTTATGTATGGAGAGTCTGTTTTTTGCATGTAATCATGATATTCTTTTTTCCATGTCTATTGAAAAACTGCTTGGTCATGCTGGGTTGTCTTAACTAAATGCATTTATATGTTGCCACTTCCTCTTTATGAAGTGACTTTGACAAAGACCGTGAGGTTGAAACGCGTCAGTCATTAAATTGTTCTTTTCCTACAATCCTGAGTGCGACTCCTACCTTCTTTGTCGTGAAGCAAGAGAGTCTTCTTTATATATATATATATATATATATATATATATATATATATATATATATATATATATATATATATATATATATATATATATATATATATATGTGATCTCAATGCAAATTATCTGAATTTGAAATTTACAGGAAAAGTGAGCACAGCCATAATAGAATTTCTAGACATTCAGGTCCAGGTCGGGGAAGATAAATTAGAGACCACGGTCTTTAGTAAACCTACAGCTGGTAACACAATCCTGCATGCTCAAAGCTCTCATCCAGCCCCACTCATCAGAAGTATACCTTTTGGAGAGTTCTATCGGGCGAGAAGAGCATGCAGCACAGTAGAGGAGTTTGCCAAGATAGAAGAGGAAATGAAAAACAGATGTATTCAGAGAAGATACCCTAAATCTATCCTGGAAGAGGCATCTAAAAAAGCAAGGGCCCTTAAAGGGGGAAGATGTCCTGTTTGAATCCTCTAATAACGCCATAAGGAAACTATCCCGAAAGAAATTACCACACACAATCAAGAACACATGAAAGTTAGAGCCATTTTGAACAAATACAGGCACCTTGTGAAACAGGATCCAGTTTTGGGTTCAGTAGTGACCAAAAGACCACAGATCACTTACAGGAAATCAAGGTCCATGAGGGACCCTATGGTTAAAAGTGATGTTTCCTCTAGAAGAAGGAATAGAACATGGCTCAACGTGCATGAAGGGTTTAGCAAGTGTTCAAAATGTAAAGCCTGTAGGAGTGGCAAAAATATAACATTGATTACCACGCTCTTTCAGGAGATTATAAAAATCAAGGGCAATTTAACCTGTAAATCTAGTTTTGTGGTATACATCATGAAATGCCCATGTGAAAAATTGTATGTTGTAAGTGCCACTCTACCAGCACACAAGAGAATTTCACAGCATATCCGTGCAATAACGAACAAGGACCGTAGCTATCCAATAGCGAGCATTTCGAGAAGTGTCACTAAAGCAATCCTATTTATTTGGAATACAGTTGTATTGCACAAATCCCAAAGATAAAAAGAGGAGGGGGCCAGAGAGAAGGAGCTAAGGAGATTAGAAACGTTTTATGCACTGGAACTATATATCAAAGAACCCAATGGATTTAACATTGATTAAGAATTATACACATATTTATAAGTTAGGACGCTCCCTCAATGAAATGTATTCCTCTGGAACGCTCTAAGTTTTGATGAGAATGGTTTTAAGGGTAAGCACTAAGTCACTTTAGGGTAGAATCCACTAAGCACAAGAATTAGCTAGACTGAGCCTAGGTCCCCCCCGAGTTTGGTCGATGGTACCAGAGGACAGCGAAAAGGAAGTTACAAAAGAAGCACTTTATTCTATGGGCACAGGCCAGGCAACAAGACACTACAGCACTTTAGTCTTCAATAGGGAAGAAACGCCATGAAGGTGTCTTCATTACATTTTTATTGGGGCACTTGCCGTTTGATATGGATTTTAAATGGTTTGACCTGTATTAAAATTAAGGGATTGCTATGCATTTTAATGTTTAAGCACCCTGTATATTTGTTAAACCTAATAAGGACAATGAATTAATATAATTTGTATCCATTGTTTTTATCCATTTCTGGCATTTTGCTTACACAGAATAAGAAGTGAGCATTTAAAGATTGCGAATTTTGCACATTTAAAGATGGCGCTGATGGAAAGTGTTGAATTGTCTATATGGCCTTTTTCACTGTAAGTAGATTTGTAGTCTGTCGTCACTGTTGTTAATACAAGAGAGCCCTGTTAAAGATGCATACAGGGGACATGCTTTCATCGTGAACAAGGCTGTTGGTCTCAGGCGAAACGCGTAGATGAAACAAAGTGGGAAACAATAGAAGAATATAGTGTCACCATTCTGTGGAGTGTCGCTTCAATATCCTCACAAGGACGTTTTTTTCTTGTTTGATATATATATATATATATGAGAAAAATGAACACAAAAGACCCTCACAGGTGAGTAGCGCGCTTCATAATTCCCTGATTGATTGATGTAGGCGTTATTACTTTTTTGAGCAAAGTCTGGTCTGGCTACCTTAGTAGATCGAACTATGGGGTTGATTAGGATGTAGGGCGGATCGCCACCGACCACATGGCGGTGGCGATCCACCCTACATCCTTCCCCGCCTGCCACCCATTTCCCCCTGCCATATTAGTATGGCGGGGGGGGGGACCCTGGCGGACGGAAAGACCGTCCGCCGTTTTTCCGCCAGTCACACAGGTAACAGGGCGGAAAAGGGGCTATATATGGTGGCTGTGTCTGCTAGACACCGCCATCCATATTAGCACGGGCAGCAGTGCATGACTTTCCATGGCGAAGATCCCGCCATGGAAAGCCATGCGGAGTTTGCTTTCGGGGGCCGTTGCGGGCCCCAGGGTATTGGGGGGGGGGGGGGGTGGGGGGTGCACATGGGGGGTACCTATGAGACCCCTGGATTGTCATGGACATGGTGGCAGGCACCTCACGGTGTCTGTCACCTTGTGCATGACAATGCACACAGTGCATTCCCAGCATTGTGGCGGGCGCCCGCCACAATGCTGGGAATAGAAGATGCCACCGCCATGGTGGCGGTGTCATCCTAATTGCAGGTGCAGGACCGCCGCACCACTGGCGGCCGGTCCCTGCACCGCTAGGGTGGCAGGCCCGCTATCCTAATCGGCCCCCTAGTGTCAAAAACTAAGGGTGTTTGATTTATCCACCCAAGTTACAAGTACCGCTACCTTGACGCAAAGTGACATAAAAGGGTGCAAAGCAGCGCAGAGAGCTATTTGCACTGAGGAAAAGGCAGCTTTCCAGAATACATTTTGGTGCTGGAATGTAAATACCCTTCCAAGAGTTGGCACTGCTTTGCATCACTTCGCATGACTTGTACAAACTGTTACACATGCTCGTCTGTCAAATTAGAAAATAAGCCGTTTTTAGGTCGAGCCTGGGCGGTGCATGCGCTGCTCTGCATGCAAGCTTTATTCAGTATATGGACTATTGGGTAATTTGGACACGCTTGCCGCTTTTGGTTGATTAGTTGAGCTGCTTTTTATAATTCCTTTCCTCTGGTTGGTTAATATTGTGCATCTGTCCTACCTTTCGGTGCCTGGTTCCCTGCCAGCGGACATCACCAATTGATTCTTTTGGTTGGCCAGCTTTGGCCATCTCTTGACTCCTCGCTTGCACACCCCTCAGAGCAAATGCAGCGTCCATCCATGTCGTTATCTGGAGGGGGAACATTTAGGGCCTTTTCTACAGGCCACTGACCTGCTGAAGAAAGTCATGGGATTCGGAGGCAAGATCAAGATTTAACAAGCATTTGCAATGCAATAGGTCTCGCATTACTGAAAGTTTGACCTATTAGCGTAGCAAATAATAATGCAACGCCAATATCTCAAACTTTCAGTAATGCGAGACCTATTGCATTGCAAATGCTTCTTTATGAACGTTACTATGGCAAGGAGTTTGACTGTCTCACTCGCTTTATGGAGGGGCTGACTGGTAAGGTGCTGGTCCTTTGCTATTGCCCACCTTGCCCATGCCTTAAGTCTCTGAGCAGACTGCCTTGGTTGGGTGACGGCTTGACTGACGGTTTATTTGCAGCAAAAACAGGTATTGCTTATCTCACAAGTGACACATGTGCTTGGTGCGCATCAGGCCTGTCAGCTGCGACATGCCCTCATGTGAGGGCGAAGGGCATTGCATCTCTTTGTTTGAGTTTTTCAACTTCTGAATAAAACTACTCTGCATTGAGATCACCTGGCAATGCCTCTTTGCAGCCCTGCAATGTAACGTGGATGGTACGTGCCAATTATGAAACATAATAGTGTTTATTTATTTAAGGAGTTTTATATAGCGCTGGCCGGACCTGGGGGTATCGGAGCGCTTTACAACAGTTTATCGCAAGAGTTATATAATAGAGCATTGTTATACATCATGGTTCAGACGTCCAAGTGTGTTGTGCAGTATTGAGGAAGTGGTGAGTACTGAGGTAACCGCGTGGATTGCGCATCGTCTTGGGTTGAACTTTTTTTTTTTTTGAAAATTCTTTTTATTGGCATTTTAGAATATAATCATACATACATCACGTTCCATGGAAAGGAGTATGTTACATGTGTAGAAACCGAGACCAACATCAATGTAGAAAGTATGTCTATGTCTTGTTCCGTGTGGAAGTGGTCTATATTGTAGCAGATCATTGCCTATTTAGAAAACTGGGGAGGAGAACCAAACTGGGGAGTGCCATGAAGTTCTGAGAGACAAGACCAAGGCTATGTCCCGAATCCGCCATTGCCCATTCGGCTGTATAGTTGCCTCCTGTCTAGGGGGGAATGGGCGTGTGCGCTATCCGGGATGGGAAACCGTGGGGTGCAGCAGATGAATAGGGGGGGGGAAGTCTTGGGTTGAACTTAAGTGGTCTTTGTTATACAGAGTCAGCGAGCAATGGAGTTGGGGTTTGCGTTAAGGCGGTGGTTATCCATTTGGGAGGGAGCGGTTATATAACAGGGGCATGAGTCGCAAGGACCCAAAGCAAAGGACACTACAGTTTGAGAGGGCAGCGGAGAAGACATCCGCGTCGGAGCCAGGCAGGCCTCGCCTCAGCCCAAGCGCCCGTAATTAAGAAGTGTGGGAGGGAGGGGGGGAAGCCGAGGAATACCTAACCGGCACCCGGGCACTCACCGGCATTGAGGGTCCCCGCTCAGGGTGTAACGCCGCTCCAGCGATGTCAGCGGCTGGGCTCCGTCGCAATCCGTCGCAATCAACCTTCAGGCCGCCATTTTCTTTTTTTCTCCGGACCACCAGTCACCGCCGTCTAGGGGCTGATTCGTGTGCCCTGCTTCGCTGTGAAGCCTCACTCTGTACTCCGTGCAGGCTCATGGGTGCATCGGTGCATTCGCTTCCCCTACAACCATGCTGGATACGGGGGAAGACGCCGTCAACGCTGGTCGGCTAGTGGAGCTTCAATGCAGCGCGACCATTTCGGTCCATGGCTTGGCCACGCCCCCCTTTTTTGTTTGTGTGTTTTTATAGGGATGAGAAGAAGGGTGTTGGAGCTCCTGAGGTTTCTTGTCTGACCAGCCTTCTTGAGTTTGGCGGCCAGATATTCTGGTTTTCCTGTGTGTAGGGCTTTGTGCGTGAGGCAGGCAGTTCTGAAATTAGCACGCTGTTCGACTGGGAGCCATTTTAGTTCTCTTAGTGCTGGTGAAATGTGATCGTATTTCTTGATTTCAGTGACCATTCTGGCTGCTGCGTTGAGGGTTGTTTTTAGGGGAGCTAGGTGGGATTTTGTTGTACCGGTGAGGGTTACGTTCCCATAGTGGAGTCTGGATAGCACCAGTGATTGGGTGGCTTGTTTGAGATCTTTGGTGGGGATGAGTGGTTTAATTTTGTTGAGTAGCTTCAGATTGAGGAAGGAACTCTTTGCAGAGTTTTTAATGTGATTGGCCATGTCGAGTTTAGGGTCTAGGGTGATTTCTAGTGATTTTACGGAGTTTGCCAGAGTAAGATTACCGTTGAGAGCATCCATCGCTTTAAGCCATTCTGCAATTTGAGGTTTCTCTTCTTTGTTCGAGATGAGGATGATCTCAGTTTTGTCGTGATTGAGTTCTAGGCGATTAAGAGATAGCCAGTGTTGGATTTCTTTTAGAGTGTTATTTAGTCTGAGGATGTCATCTAAGGAGGAGGTTTCGAGATAGATCTGGGTGTCATCTGCATATAGGTGGAAGGGGATGTTGGCATTTTTAAGTATGGGGGTGAGGGGTTCCATGTATATGTTGGGGTGAGAGCACTGAACCTTGGGGTACGCCCCTGGTGACGGGGTGTAGGTCGGAGGTAATGTTTTTGATTTTTATCCTTTGTGAACAGTTGTGTAGGAAGGAGGAGAACCATCGTAGGACCACCTAATCAGCACCTACCCTTTCTTGTAGGGCCTTGATGAGTAATTGATAATCGACCCTGTCAAAGGCTGCCGGCAGGTCCAGGAGAATGAGTAGGCAGCATTGATCTGTATCAATGGATTTGTGGATGTCATCTGTGATGTTGAGGATCGCGGTCTCTGTGCTATAGCCTTTTCTGAACCCCGATTGGTGGGTATCAAGAAGGTTGATGTTGTCGATAGGCTGAGTCAGTTGAGAGAGGACACATTTTTCGAGGATTTTGGATTGGAGGGGGAGATTGGAGACGGGTCTGAAGTTGTTCAGGTCCTTGCAGTCAAGGCCTGTTTTTTTTTTGTAGTGGCGTAACTTGTCTGACTTTGAGGCATTCAGGTATTATGCCGGTTCCCAGGGAGCTGTTGATGATCCTGCACCAGAATGGGGCTATGGAGAGTTTTAGTTTTTGGGTCCATTGGGTGGGTATAGGGTCAAGGGCGTGAGAGACGGGTTTGGAGGTGGAGATTAGCTTGAGAATCTCGGCTTCCGGGATGGGGTTGAAGTACTTCCATGTTTTCTTGGGCTGCAAGCACGTGCTTTCTGTAGTCACTGGAGGTATGCTTTTGTAGGCGGGGTTGATGTTGGTGTCTAGTGAGAGCTCAATATTGGTGACTTTTTCTTCGAAGAAGTTGGCGACGTTTTCGCACAATTCCTTGGAGGCTTGAATAAAGGATCCGGAGGGCTTGGAGGTTTGTTGCTTGATGATTTTAAACAGTTTGTTGGGTCTGTTTTTTGCGTTGTCCAGGGCGGAGCAGAAAAAGGTGGATTTTTCGCTACAGATGAGTTTTTTGTGCTTCCTTCGAGCTGCTTTGAGTTGTTCGAGAAGGTTTGTGGAGGGGTTGTTTCTCCATAGGCGTTCTGTAGCTCTGAGTTGTCTCCTTTCGTTGGTAATGTCCGTGTTGAACCAGGATCTCGATGGGATGTTCCTGTATTTTTTTTAGTTTCAGGGGGGCTACTTGGTCTAGAATGGATGTCAAGGTATTGTTGTAGTGGGCAGTGAGTTCTGTAGTGGATAGATCATCCGCAGAAGTAGTGAGGAGGGAGTTAACCATTTCTTCCAGGTCAGTCATGTTGATATGAGTGAAATTTCTAGTCCATTTGGGATGGTCTTGGGTGGGTGGTTGGAAAGTGATCGGTTGAGTGAGGTGGAAGAAGAGTAAGTGATGATCTGACCAATCCACAGGCAGGGTGTTGTTTATCGCGTTTGACAATAATGGCATCTAGGATTGCTCCTTTGTTGTGAGTTTCCTCTGTGCAGTGTTGGGTAAGGTTGTTTCTTGTATAGTAGCTCATTCAGGTTCTGGATTAGCAGGTTGGTTTTTTCATTCCAGTGTAGGTTGAGGTCACCCAGAATTAAGTTATTTGCATCTCGGAGAGAGCAGTGTGCAACCAGGTCAGACAGGTGTTCAGTGAATGTGGTAGTGTTGCCTAGGGGGTGGTAGATAAGGTGGCAGATTAGTGTTTTTTTGTTGCTAATGTTGATGTTGACGGTTAGGCTTCAAAGGTGTTATAGTTGCAGGAGTCTGTTTCAGTCACGGAAATATTGTCTCTGTGGATGATTGCTATGCCACCTCCTCTTTGGTCTTTTCTATCTTTGTTGGTGATTGCAAAGCCTGGGGGGACGAGAGTGTCCAGGAGTGGTAGGGAGGAATCATTTAGCCAAGTTTCGGTGATGAATGCTATGTCTATGTTGTACGTGAGGATGGATTCTGCTAGCTCTGTGGCATGCTTGGTGGCTGATCTGCAGTTTATGAGCATGCAGTAATCTCCATGGCAACGCTCGCAGCTGCTCTTAGCTTATGGTCATTTGAAGAGAGATTGCATATTTTGCTGACATTTCTCTAAATATGGAGGTTTAGCAAACCGTCGATCAGAGAAAGTCATTGGCAAAGCCAAGCCAATATTTATATTATTATTGATATTATGAGTCTTGCAAGGAAGATGGTGAAGGTGTCCAAATACAGCTGACCTTCATTACTTCAAGGCCAAGTCTCTCTATCTCTCTTTCTCCCAATCTCTCTCACTCTCTCCATATAAATAGTGTAATATGCTATTTATTGCCATTGTTGAGTGTTGTGTAAAACAATTTACTCACACACAAAGCATTTATGTGAATAAATGTACTCCTGGGGGCAGGCAGTATGCGTCCCAAGGTGGGAAGAATGAATGTTTGTGTGCTTCCACACATGTACATATTTGTAAGAATTCACAATTTGTTTTCCTACCCATTCCAGTCCTATAAATGGTTGGGTATTTACTAATTTCAAGGCGGAGTAAATCCCTTCCAGTGTGGAACTGGGCTGGTAACACCACCATAATGGATGTGTATGTAAGGAATGAAGGGCAGTTGCACATATGCAAAATAGTTTTTAATGTGCGGTTGTACACTGTGCGTAATTGCACAGGTGTAAAGCACTAGCATTCCCCTAAGTATGAATTCACAGAACCTTACCTAGAGCACTCCTTCAAAATCTGCACCTATTACAGATTTCCAGGAATACTTTTGGAAAGGATTGTGAATTCCAAAATCCGCACTAATGCAAGGTTCTCAGTCTGTGGGTGCAGATTTCCGATTTTTTTAAATTATCAAATCAAATATTTGTTGGTCTTAGGGCAGTATCTGCTGTTTCTGATGTGGAGCCTCACAAGTAATAGAGATAACATGTAAGTAATTGCCATTTTGCCACATTATTTAAGACTGCACTGCAGGCCTGGGCTTGCTGAAATGAGAAGAGCTGCCTGTATGAGCTTTTTTGTCAGCCCTTCAGGCCCTGGAAGCATTTGGCACATGATCAGCAGAGGTGACTCCAATTATATGTGTCACCTCCCCTCTGGAAGCGGGAAGTGCATGAAATGTAGTGCAAAGACCATCCATCAAGCCTGAAACGAGGCACTGGGTCCAGTTACTGCAGCAGCATATTGAGCGACCGCAGCATCCCAAGGGAGAGTCTTGTACAGAGCGACTTATATCATCCGATTCGAGTTATGGGAGCAGAAAAGAAGAAATAAATATATATACACATATATAATGTGTGTGTGTGTGTGTGTGTATATATATATATATATATGTGTGTATTTACCAAAAAACACAGTTAAAGTACACATATTGTTATGAATTATAGTTACAAAAAATGCTGTCATTCAGCACTTATGGTTAGCTCCACAATTCTTATCTCACAAAACAGCCATGCAAACCATAACTGGCACTCCAAATGCAATGCTCATGACCTCACCATTGATGTAACAAATTGCATAATCAATGTCGTAAATGAACTTATAGGTTAGATTCCATATCACATTTCCAGTAATACGTTCAGTAATATTGACTATGGATACAGTATTATGCATTGGTTTTAAGTCTGTCGTTGTGGTTTTATGTGTTATTACTTATTGGTACAAATACTGTGAGTGCATGAGCACTGCACTCAAGTTGAAGGGAAGTTAAAGTTTAAGAGGGGGTCAATGGTGGCTTCATTATAAAAACTAAAAAGGGTACAAAGTCAGAAGTTACAAGTTCACCCAATCTCTCTCCCTCACCATGCTAACTTAACCTTAGCTCTCACCGCCTCCATCACTTGTGAATTAAATTTAATGAGTGTCTGAGTATGTTTATGAGTATGTAAGAGTTGGTATGATTGTGTGATTAAATAGATTGAGTGACTACGGGCTAGATTTTAAGTTTTATGGACGGTACTCCATCTGTGAGGATGGCGGAGGACATTAGGTCAGACACCCTGACAGACTACGGTCAGACAAATTTAAAGAAAACTGGTGACCCAGCTGTGATCTTTGTACCTTGATTAGAACCGCCATCGTGGTAATACCTGTTGAGATACAAAAGGTTTGGTGGATGGCCGACATCAGTTTCGACAGCCGTCCACCAAACTTTTAAAATGTTTTCCTTTTTCAAAAACAAATTACCAAAGGGTGTTTTGGTTAATGAAAAATTATAATGACCCCCACAACCTGGGAGTTTTCTGCCAGGGTGTGTGGGGGTCAATATTTTTTTTCTGTCCTTCACCACCGAGTTTTCCCTGACGCTGACGGACAAAAAAAAAATCAGACCATCCACTTTAAATAGAGTGGGCAGTATGATGGCCTTCCTCTAACAGCCCCAACTCCATCGGGCCATCAGAGGAAGCTTTCAGTTGAAGGAGCCAATGGGAACTTCATCAATGTAGATGGTCTACCCGTTTCTAAATTAGGGGGTGGACACATTAGGTCTGCCAACCTGATAGCCTACTGTCTGCCAGATTTAGGGATCACTACTGGCCCAGCAGTAATGTCTGTAATTTCATAGGAACCGCCGTCATGGCAGTTCCTGTCAAGGTACAATAAGTTTGGTGTATGGCTGTTGTTGGTTTCGATGGCCGTTCGCTTCATGAACACTTTTAACATTTGTTTATTGTCAAAACAAACTGCCAAAGTTGGAGTTTGTAATTGAGAAACAAAAAACTAACAACCAAATGGGTAGGTGTTTTTTGTCTGTTCCTCACCACCAGGTCTTTGGTAGCGGTGACAGACGGGGAAAAAACATCAGACCGTTCACTCTAATTAGAAATGGTGGTGTGATGACTCTACTCCAAAGGCCCCTTCTCGGTCAGGCCATTAGAGGTTGCTTTCGGTCAACAGAGCTAATTGGGCCTTCACCGGTGGAAAGCTGATGGCCCATCTGTCTCCAAATGAGGCAGACAGATCAACAGTTTGGTGGAGAAGATACTCTGTCGTGTTTGTTATGGGGTACTCTGTGCACCAAAATTCGAAATCAACTGCTAGAAATGTTCTTATGTTTTTTATGGTGGGAATATATTGGCATTTTGTTAAAATATCTAGTTTTGATGGCAACATTGTTTGATTAGTTACGGCTATGAGGTGTAATCTCACATTATAATTTACTTCTTATATGTGAGTGAACGTTAGCACTTTGTTTATTGAATGTTGTTATTACAAAGGTTTGTGATTCAAAACTTGGTTTCAGTCCATATGTAATCAGTATAGATGAAATTGCGAAGATTGTAACGTTTCCAATGAGATATGCTGTGCGTGAAAACATGTCTGATGTTGTTAAGAGTGTAGAACATAGGGTGGGAGTAATCGACTTAAATGCCAGCGTGTGATAGTACTTTCAGTCTTGTATTGTGGTGTTTCATGTTGTTCTCTTTCAAAACCTGAATTCCATCCATGTGTAATTATTAAAGATGTAATTCATGATAGAGTACATCGTGTGCTGTACTGTTTTGAGGGTGATCATTTCTTTGAAGTTCCTAAGAGAGTGTGCTCAGGTGGTAGCCAAGATTACGTTAATACAGTGGGGGTGAGAGTAGATGAAACTAGTACCTTAACACGCACATTTTTGGTATTTTTAGGTTTTGCCCTGTAGTCACTATTGACTTGACCCCTCATCAGTCTTAACTTCCATTCAGCATTATGTTTTAGGGAATTTCACTGGCTTTATAGATTTACAGCTATTCTAGCTGTATCTGCGAACTTCTCCAATATCCTGTGTGCTCTTGCAAACAGTGAGCTGGGCCAACTGCTCAAGCAGTTTTCACCTCGGTTGCGAACAGGGCACCAGTGTGTTATATTTCCCAGGTTCCTTGGGCTACAAGATGTTGCTGGCCACCAAGGACTGAGGAAGCATACATCTGGCCGGGAACACTGTTCGCTATCGCGAGCCACCTATCAGCTAGCCTGGCTTCCTTCAACTTCATGTTTTTTAGGTAATTGCAAACAGTGCAGGGGCCTGAGACAGAATGATATTTACTCTATATTCTATTTAAAGTTTGTAACTTAATAGTTTCTTATATTAAATCATAACTCAGTCGCGTTGTGCTCTTCTTTTCTACAGCATTTCACCAATTTCTCTTAAGGCGAGCAAGTCCTCTTACTGACTCGACCGCAGCACTGAGTTTGCACTCTTCTTCACCATCACAGTCCAGTTGTTTTTCTTCCTTGACAGCACTCCCCACATTCTAAATGAAATCTTCAGTTGTGAAAATACAGCAGTCACTAAGCAAACAATCTTGTACCTCCTGAGAAAGTCAGAAGCCAAACGTTTAAGTGGAAATATATTTTTGTTCTTTGGTGAGTGCATCTGTTGCAGTCACTTCTTTCTTGGATATTGCATTTGTTTATGACTTGATCCAGCACGAGAATAGGGGAAAAAGAGGGCCCATTTACAACTATCCTTCCTGCGTCGCAGACCCGAAGTCTCACTAGCTCATTCACACACGCAGTCATTGGTGGGGCCCATAACACCAACACTCATACGTTTTTCTCTCACGAGTCTGCACGCAGGAGGGATGATGAAATCAAGCACTGGACATGTGGGGGAGTACCTTATTACCTATAGGAAAGAAAGGTTAATTTACAGAATATACATTAGCATCACCCCCTATAGGATCCTAACCTTAAACATCAAGGCACTCCAACACTTGGTTGATGGACCAATTAGTTGGACTGGTTGATGGTGATTTAGAACCAGCTAAAACACATTTAAGACTCAGAATCCTCTACTCTCTTCATTGAAAAACCACAAACTCGTAATTTCTGTTAATCAAATATTGGTTTATCTAAATATTGTTTGCAATTAATATCAGCATTTTGGTCAATCAAAGTTTAGAATTGTGTTCAATCAGCACAAATTGCATGACATTTATATTTACCTATTCTTGCTATCTGGATTTTTCCTAATTCATTTGGCTCTGCATAACCGAATTTAGCCGTTAAATTGTCCAAATAAAGCAGGCCAAAGCTCAGAGTCCGAAAGTTCTTTGCTCAGCAGGTTAGAGTCCCAAAGATCTCCAAAGGACCAGAAATCGTGCAAGCATCTGTCATCGGCTGTGGGGTCTATAGGGTTTGCGGTCATCGAGTAAGAAGGCAGCATCAGTACCCCTCCCTATTCTACTACCCTTTTTATAATAAAATTCGGGATAACATGAAACATTCTTAGTCAAAGAAGGAAAAGGATTGGTTCATTGGAAACGTCCGATGTTCACGTTATTTGAGGTTGTCATGGATTTTGCTGGTTCACTTCCTCTGTCCATGTTGCCCTTATGCAACAAAGTAAAAGTTTTGCCTGTATGTCCCAATTGTTCATTTAGATCAGATTTTACTGACTGAAGTTTGTCAGTCCTCCATGTTCCTATCCATGACCAGGAACACTGTGTCTTGGGGTCGCCTGCAGGTCCACGGAACCATCCGAGTCTGCGCAGTAGGCATCGCGCTCACTAGACAGTGGCCACTTCTGAACTCCACTTCGGACGCCATATTTTGGTAGGCCCAAATGCCAACTTAAGCGAAACAAACACAAAATAATAATTAATACAAAGAAATAAAGATTCTAATGTTAAACCCTCTCTAATCCCTTTATGTTTTAGTATTTTCCTAGCTTTTAGCGAAATTTAAAGCAATAAAACTCACCCTTACGGTCCAAACGGGAACGCAAACATCACAAATGCAACATAAATCATGTGATTTCCTATTACCACATGTACTACTATTAATATGCGTACATAATTTAGTTATTAGAGTTATTTTGCCAAGCAAATAGCAATAAGTTCCACGTTTAATTAGTGTATGCAAATGGTTGATTTAGTATAACACAGCAAACCATTAGTCAAATTATAATATAAGTAGGTTATATAATTAGTATTTTCATGCAAAATAGAGGAGGTATACAAATGTTGCTTTACCTGCTCCATCAGACTCATTGTATCCTTTGCGAGATAGATTTTTGCCCTGACTAACTTTAGTTTTCTTGCATGCACTGCTTATGACCTCACATAGTATATCACTCATGACATTTTCTCTGACATCACTGATAACATCTCAAATGACATCATTGATGACATTACTGATGGCATTACCCAATGACAGTGTTAGTTTGTTTTAAAGTTTACATAGTGGCGGGTAACTACCATATTACTTTTCTACCTAATCAGTATTGTAAGCAGCTTTGAGTTATTTGACAGAACCATCTCAGCATGATAATTTCTACCTAACATAGACAGCTGTGTGCACCAGGTTCTAACCTATGTACATGTGCGTCTTTTGCCTCAGGAGATGGGCTAGCTGTAAAGTTTTCACCACAGTATGAAGGCTGCATGTAGCATAATCTTTGGCACTTTCAGAACTTTGTTATTGTAAGGGAATAGTGTCTTTTTTGACAAGTGTTGCATAGCGTGTACACTGTTCTTAGTGGATACTTTTTAATACTATGGGGCCTATTACGATGTTGGTCAGAGTTTCCTCCGACTGACACCGTGGCATAAACGGGGCAGACCAACCTCCTGTCGGTGGTCCCGACTGCCTAATTATGATGCAACTGCACATGGTGCGGTCGCATTCCCACATTTCCCTATGGAAGCATGTGTTACGGCCGTAAACCGGCCGTAGTACATGCTCCCAGAGGGAAATGTGAGGTTGTGGTAATCCCTGCATCCCATGGCAAGCACTTCAAGGTGCCTGTCACAAAGTGCAGGGATTAGCAGGGGGGCACCATAAGTGCCCTCTCGGCCCCCAACTGGAGGCCGCAACGGAAAGGTGGCACTGCTAGGGGCCCCCTAACATGCTTGCCGACAGGGTTTCCATGTCGAAAGGCCAGCATGGAAACCCAGCTGGAAACCGTGCATTGTAATCCAGACAGCGTAAACTGCCGTCCATATGGATTACAGGCCGGTTCCGACTGGCCGACAGGCTCCATGAGCCCATCGGAAGCCAGCCGGAATGACCTGTCGGTTTCAATTCCGACAGGCTATATCATAATTAGCCGGTCGGAATTGAAACCAATGATGTCGGTTGTAAAGCCTCTGACCTAAGGTCGGAGGCTTTACGACCAACATCGTAATTTGCCCCCATGTAGTGTATTTCTCATGAGAGTTTTACTGTCTCTAAACAGTGTGGTACTGAGTAAACTCTCTCCATAGAGTAAACACTATTTACAGTACCCACTTTTCTACTCATATCAACTTCATTTCTCAGTGTAGGTTTGGTGAATGTGAAGGTTTGATACAGATAAAAGCTGTCCATAGTAAGGCATTCATTTTTGAACAGATGTTGAGTATCTTGAGGAACTTGGCTTACTCTGAACAGTTGTTTACAAATTGAAAAGCATATGCAATGAGGGTTTCCCATATATCTGTGGTTGATTGTTAATGTGAACTAGGCTGCCCATGTAGTGTATGGTATAGGGTCAATGTTGCACATAACACATGCTTGCTATACCCAAGGTAGTTGTATCTGTGATGGCATTAATGATGCTTCATATTATTCTGTGCTATTTTGTACTTACTTTCAGACCTTCTGACTAGTTTTGAGCAATGTGTACAAAAGAAGCTTAGATGATGTCATTAGTGATATCGTCGGTTATGTCATTTGAGCTGTCATCAGTGATGTCATAAATGATGTCATAGAACATGTCATGAGTGATGTAATTTGTGAGGTCATAATCAGTGCATGATGGGGGCACAAGTTATAGTTAGCTTTTCTGGTGAATTTCCGTGATATTTTTTGTTCAAAATGTTAATGTTGTCACTGAAATGTTCACCTAACTAGAACATTACTTTAACCTTTGTTTTTTTCTGTGAATATCTAGATAAAAAAAAAGTAAAGTAATATTTTATTACGGTCCGAAAAGCCAACCCCCACCAGGCCAGGCCCTGCGGCAAACCCCCCCCCATTGGCAGTCAACCTCACACTGCGCACAGCCTTTGGCAATGCACAGCAGCGTGACCAACCCACCCAGAGGCAGCCGACACCCCTGCAGGCAGCCAACGTCACACAGCGCACAGCCTTTCATTGCATTTAGCGTGGGGTTGGCCACAGGGTCTGGCATGCACTCAAGCCCTGCATCCAACACCCCGCAGGCAGCAATTCAGAGGCAGCCAACCCCACGCCATAGATGACCTTTGCTCGTGCATGGTGTGGGGTTAGTTGCAGGGTCTATGTTGTAGCCAGGTCCTGCTTCCATCTCCCTGCAGGCAACCAACTCCACGCTGCACACAGACTTTGGCTGTGCACAGTGTTGGGTTGGCCTTTGGGCCCAGGGGGCCTCATCCCCTAAGTCCAAAATATAAATATTAAGGGGAGGGGGTCAAGCAGCCCCCTCTGTACCCTTAATTGGCCCCAGGAACCCCATAACTCTGGGCCAAATACAATTAAATAGGAAGGGGGCCACGAAGCCCTCCTTCCCAAGCCTTCTTGGCCCCTGGGGATGCCATCCCCTGGGGCCAAAATCTGAGGGAAAGAGGTGGATGCAGCCCCCCTCTCTGAGCCTTATTAGGCTCCGGGGATCCAATCACTCAGGGCCAAAACTATTTTTAAACAGGAGGGGGCGCATGCTCCCCCTCCCCGAGCCTTACTAGTCCCTGAGGATCCCATTACCCAGGGCTAAATATGATTAAAAAAGGGGAGGGAGCCATGTGGTCCCCGTCCCTGAGCATCATTAAGCCCTGGGCACCTCACCCCTAGTGAAATAATTTATTTCAAAGCGAAGGAGGCTGCGTGTCCCCTGCCTGAGCCTCATGAGCCCTAGGGCCCCCATCCCTCAGGACCTTTTTGTTTTTTAAAAAGGGAGAGGTGCTCTGTAGCACCTCTCCCTCAGCCTCATTAGGCTCTAGGGATCCTATCCCCCAGGGCCATAGGGATTATGAAGGGGAGGGGGGCTATGTGGTCCCCCTCCTTGAGCCCTATTAGGCCCTGGGGATGCCATCCCCCAGGGCACCCACCATGCACAACATTGGGGGCCACGGGGGGAGACCCAGGGCCCCTGCGGCCCCAGCCTGCTCCCTCATGCTGCGGGAGCCAGCATTGCTCCTGCCCAGAGGGAACAGCTATTTATGCTGCTCCTTCTGGGCAGGAGCATTCTGTTGATCTGTTTCCCTGCACCCGTCAGTGCGAACAGGGAAACAGCTATCAAGGCTGCTCCCCGCTGGCGGGATGATTTTTAAAGCTCATGCATGCTGGTAGCAGTCTTTGTGTTTGCTCCCGTTTGGCGGGGGTTTTAAAAATGCTCCCGCCTGGCGAGTGCAAACACAAGTTTCCCTGCCTGCTCTAATGCAGGCATGGAAACAACTGTGTCCCGGGGTTGGGCTCCCCAGGACACAGTATGTGAGCCGGCCCCGGCGGGATGGGGTCCCCAGAGCCTTTTAGAGCCTAGACCTGCTCCCCTTAAAAAAAAAATTCCCAGGGGATGTGATGCCCAGGGCCGAATGCGGCTGGGAGAGGGAGGCTGCACACCCCCTTCCATATCAATAAATTGGGTCCCATTTGGCTCTCAGGCGATGGGGTCCCTAGGGCTGAAAACATCCCGGGGAGGGGGGAAACGCTCCCTTCTCCTTGATTAAAGAATGCAGCTCACTATTTCTTTCCATATCCCGTGGGAGTCTCACCGGATCACAGCACAAACTGTAGTTGTTTTCTATTTTGGTACTGGGGCAGTCCTTCAGGGTCCCCCCCATGTGGCCTAGAAGGGCAGAGTATCCCTACCCTGCCTCCTTATAAAATTTATTTTTATGAATGCAGGACAGGGGACTTAGTCCCCAAGTCCTGTTGTGCCTGCCAGCAACATGTTTCTCCTTTTGTTGGCTCCCAATCAGGGTGCTCGCTCCCGTGGGAGTCGGACTGTCGTGAGAACAAGATGACCCAAGGGGGAAAAAGCTCCCTGGGCCAATCAGAATGCTCTACTTTTAAAAAATTGGGTTCGATGAACTTTCGTGTGAGTCTCTAGAACCCAACCTTACAGATATACAAATATTTTGTAACCTTAATTTCTCAAAAACTACTGAGCGGATTTACACCAAATTACAAAAAGCACAATCTACCGACCGAGATGTAGATTCCTGCCAAATTTGGTGTAAATCCGTTCAGCAGTTTTTACTGTAGCCCTTCATTAAAAAATGTATGGAAAATATAAGGGGATTTTGCGTTTTGGGACTCTCCCTTTTTCTCAGCCCCCCCCCCACCCCACCCCCCTTGACTGATCACCCTGAAATTGTCCATGCACAAACCAGTCAAGTCAAGTCAAAAATACTTTATTCGGCCACTAAAAGCCATAAAAGCAGATGATTTAAAACATTTTAAAGGAGTTCAATAGCTTAAAAAAGTTATACATGTACATTCAGAGTGGTCCAAATCGCACAGGTGGATGTAAGTAGAGGTAATTGTAAAAACAGATGAAGATTAAAACTCATTACTAAGAATCAGACAATGAATACCACAGTACACATGGAATACAACAAATAAAGCGCAATAGTGGTGAGTCATTTGCCTAATAATCTGTCTACCTAATTACTCCATGACAAGTACAAGATGGGATATGTGATATCCTAGACATGTTTAGCCGGGTACTGAATGGCTACTGCAGCGACATTCTCTTCCTGAGTCTTAAGGCCCCTGACAAGAAACTTCCAACCCCAAAGCACATCATGGGGTAGGAAAGCATTTGTAGATATAATAATGCGGGCCTTACTTTGAGAAATTGGCCATTTCTAAGTAGCAGCAGTATGAACGTTTTGCGCAGGGGGTCATAAAATTCACAAAAAAGATAAAATGCAAAGTATCCTGCTCAGAGAAGTTGTTACAGGGGCATGGCTTTAGGGCGCCAGGCTTCATGTAACCCTTGGGAAAGGCTAATAACCAGGGTACCAGATTCAGCCAGAATCTGGTTAAGACAAAGCGATGTTGCACGTTGGGAATCAGTTACAAATAAGACTGTATCTGTGAACTCAGACTCAGTGTAACTTACTGTCTCACTGAGGGCTTGGCTAGTTCCATGCCCTCCCTTATCGCCTGCTGCTTGGCCAGAAACTCATGTTTAATGTCCCTGATAACTGCCGGACCTAGGTTTCTAGGATTAGTATACAAGTCAGGGCAGCCTAGCCATTCCATTTGCTCCGTAATATATTTTAACCAGGGGATAACTAGGGCCCACTCATGGGTGGTCCCCTACAACAAGTTGGTTCAAAGTGGTGGTAGGGCTAGACCAAATTTTCAACCAACGTATCAGGGGCGGAACAGCAATGAGGTCAGAGATGTACCCCGGACACAACCTTGTCAATAAAGAGTACTTTCTTGGAAAGCTTTGTGGAGATTAATCAAAGGGTGCCAAAGTTATTGGCAACACAAAAATGCATTTCCTATGGAAACGCTGACAAAGTGTGGGAAATATTTTATAATGCCTTCTCATCGCCATATACCACAGTATACCACAAAAGTACTGTGGTATACCGTGGCACAATGTATCACTAACATCCACATTTGTTTATTGTATTGTGTTACCCATGTGTCACACATAGTGTTGCATGGCCAACACAATACTTCTGAGAACTTTACAAAGCAAAGCAAAGCCACCATGCATGGCCCTGCATTGGATAGTAAATCTGGAAATACACAAGGCAGCACAAATTTCTGTCTTGCATTACTTTTAACACCATATTCTACACCTACCTAATTTTATTCACATCCGTAAGCCACTCCATTTCACGCCACTCCACTATACGCTATTAAACTGTACTCCATTGCACTGATCACCACTGTACTCTGCTCCTCTACATTCTATACCACTACACTGTATGCCACTACACTATACACTATTCCACTCTACGCCACTATAATGTACACCACTCTACTCTACGCCACTCCACTATACAACACAACACTCAATGCCATTCCACTGTACACACTTCCACTATACGCCACTCCATTCCATGGTATTCCACTCTACCTCACTCAAGGATACACCACTCCAGTGCACACCACTCCACTATACTTTACTCAACTCTACGGTATTCAACTGTACGCTACTACAGTGTACAATACTCCACTTAATGCCACTCCACTCGATGCCACTCCAATGTATGCCACTCCACCATATGCCACTCCACTGTACGCTATTACAATGTATGCAACTCCACTCTACACCACTCCACTGTATGGTATTCAATTCAATTCTTGTTTTATTTCGATTTTTGGTTGCAAATCATAAAAACATACAATACATCATCAATCATAAAAACATTTAATAAAATAGCGGACCTAAATATAAAAATAGAATAAAAGAACATAATATTTACATGTTAAAAAGAATGTTTACCCCCTCTCATCTTTTATAAGGAAAGTGGAAGGGTATTTACATAACAACTATTTGATCTTTAGTTTAAGTGATTCACAACTAGTCAAAATAAATCCATTATAGTTAAAAACAAAAAGAAACATTAGCTGATCTCCGAGCCATATTAATCTAGGATCCTACGGTGGCGAACAATAGATTTAAGAAAGCTAACTATTATAAATACCAACTGCTCTCCCTCCAGCATCTGCAAAAGAAGTAAGGCTGGGCGACATTGTCTATGTCCAGTACGCCTCAGAAACGGAATAAGCCACTTTTTCCTGGATTCAGTGTAATATTTGCAAAAAAGGACAGTGTGCAAGGTCGATTGTAAAGAGGTATCATCACAGGGACAGCAAGAAAGTACTTTAGCCCAATTATTTCGCGTCGGAAAAGCAACCATCCGATGGAAAAAGTTCATCCTAAATCTTACCAATAGATAACGCTCGTAACTAGTAGTATTGAAAGTAAGGTACGGCTGTATTGTAGGTACCGATTGTATCATTAAACTGTGGGTGACAGAAGGTTTAGCAACTTCACTCATCAGTCTCAGCGCTTCAAGATGGGCGAGACCTCTCTTTTTTAAGGCCTTCCTCGAGACCTCAGGTATTAGTGAGGGATTGTGATAGTAAAATCGCAATGTACCACAGCCACCTAGACCTACGAGCGTAGTCCAGATTTAGACAATCAGACAAAATAGACTGAGAAAGGGTTGCTTTATCTGAGGACCAGATCCTACGCCATAATAAAAGTGGTTCGACTTTAGCTAGGTCTGTCACATGTACAAGACCCAGCTCAGTGTGACAAGCAAAAGTACCCGCACTCCCAGGAACTGCAAGGAGAAACCTCAGAAATGAATTTTTGACTCTCTGAATGCTATCTGTACCCGTAAAACCCCAAAAGGCCCGCCCCATACAAGGCCAGACAGAAATTTAGCTTTATAGATCGCAGTAATTTCAGGGGGAGCTCTATTTCCCAACTTCCTGATAAAGTTGACAAGGGCTGTCGTTGTTCTTAGAAAAATAAGTTTTCTCGTTTCTACAGCCGGTTTCCAGGATAGTCTGTGATCTATTGTTATGCCTAGGTAAGAGTATTGTTGTGTAGTTGCAACTTTTTCTTGACTTAGATAAATACCCCTCATTTTTTTTTATAGTTTTGCGGCCAGAGCTTGCCCTCATGACAAAAGTTTTAGTAATGTTTATCTTTAGGTCAAGACCTGCCATAAATGTGGAATATCTATCCAAATTCTTTTGGAGTTCGCGGGGGGTACGAGCTAAAATAACAGTGTCGTCTGCATAAAGGAGTGCAGGTATTGGACGATTGTTCACCATCGGGAGATCCTGGCAACCCTTCATCATCTCACTTTCCAGCCCATTTGTATATAATGTAAAGAGGAAAGGTGCCAGGACACATCCTTGCCTAACCCCTTTTTCTACTGGGAACTCTTCGTCAACTTCCCCTCCACCCCATAGCGCACTCTTGCAGTGGCATTTGCGTAAAGTTCCCTCATAAACTTAACTAAATTCAATGGAGCCCCCATATCAGCCAATAATGACCAAAGTTTGGAATGGGAGACACAATCAAATGCGGATGATAGATCCACATAGACCATATACAGATCTCCTTCTTTGATGTAAACATACTTGTCTATCAGAAGTGAGAGATTTAGGGCCTGTTCGATGGTCCCCAGACCCTGTCGAAACCCGTACTGTAGGTCTGAAATAATCCTGCCATCATCCGCCCAATCCTGTAGTTGCTCTAGAATAATTCGACCAGCCACCTTTCCAAGGGAGTCTAAAAGAGAGATTGGACGATAGCAGGTTACTGACTCCCGGTCCCCTTTTTTAAAAATAGGAACTAGTATGGATTTTGACCATGAAGCCAGTAAACCTGTAATACAGGTTGCGTTCAAGACTCTAGTTAAAAGGGGGGTCCAGAGGTCCATTTGGGCTTTAAATAAATCGATAGGGACACCATCTGGGCCCGGTGCCTTCCCATTTTTACTTGCACTAAGAGCCTGGGCGGTTTGTTTCAGTGAAAACTGTAAGTCAATGGGGTAGGAACTGTCTGGGTCATTCCGGAAGTTAGAGTTCTGAGATTTAAAATTCTGTGAATAAGCAGACACCGGACCAGCTGAAAAGATTTTAGAAAAATTAAGAACCCATTCCTTTTCCTCTATCGCTAAGTCTATCTTAGGGTGATTAGTATTATTATTTAAAAAGGGAGACTTGACCACTTGCCAAAAAGCAGCCGAGTTTTTATGGGAGCAAGTTTCATGCAATTGGTCCCAGAGTTGGTTTTTTAGTTCTTTTTTCCTATTTTTTAATGCACAGTTATAAGCTTTCCTTAATGATATTATCTCTTGTGGGACCCTGACCAGTTTTCTCAATGCAGTGTTTAAATTTGAGTAGGCCACCGTACAGTCATGGTTGAACCAGCCTTTCCTCTTTTTAGACTTATGTCTCATTTCTACCCACAGCGCCTCATTGATCGCTTTAACGATCAGTTCAAAGTTGGCGATGACCTCTGTATGTGTAGTATCCAGAGCAAGGCATTTCATAATGGAGGGATAGGCCCTCACTAACACTGACTTTGTTATTTCCATAGGGTCTACCTTCCCCCATTTTAGCGCATATCCATTTAATCTGTTTAATACCAGATTCTTTTGTAATAAAATGGAACCCAGGCCACTTTTCGACTTATGGGGCAATGACAAAGAAATGCTGAGAGGATAATGGTCGCTTAGTACAATTGTGTGTCTAGTGAAATCTGCGTCTATAATCCTCTCACCGTTTGAGACCAAGATGTAGTCTATAAGTGATAGGCATCCTCTCCCATGAAAGGTAGGGGCCAGAGTTAAGTTCTTATTATTCAGGGTATTTGCCTGAACCAAATCTAGCTCAAATAAAGTTTCATTTAGATAATTACCTAGAGTGGAATGTCTAAAATGTGCGATGGGATTTTCAAATTCATCCAAGATACCACAGATGTTATTATTATCTATAGTAAGACATGGTCCTAGATTAAAATCCCCCCCCCCCCAAATAATTACCTCTTTACTTGTCAGCTTCCTTATTTTAGTTAACAATATGGACCGAATCAAGGATACCACGTTCAATGCCTCAACATCAGTGAGGTTATTATAAAAATTCACTATAAGGAATCTATCCCTGTTGTTTAGAGTCAGCCTAAGAATCTGGAAATTTGGATCCAGATTTATGGGCAGTACTTCCGTTACATTAAGGAGGTTTGAAACATAAGTTGTTAGACCTCCTTTTGCTCTGCCTGAAATAGAGGGTTGGGCAGGTGTAAAATAGGTTTTAAATTCCTCCATGTGTATTGGATCAATTGCCCAGGTTTCTTGAAGCGCTATGATATCAAATTTGGGGCTAAAATCCCTCCAAACGTCATTTGTAACCTTGGATCTTTGGCCTGCTATATTCCAAAATAGAACTACAATACGTGATTTTCTCTCCTCCCCTATACGTTCCTGGATATCTAGTTCAGATCCGGTGACAGGGTTCGGATTTAAATCCTGTTCAGAAACAGAAATTAAGTCAGCCTCATTCAAGCCTACGGGCTTGCCCAACCGGTCGGTAGATGTAACCCGATACCGTTTACGTCTTGAATAAGAGGCATGAGAAGGATAAACGGTATGATTAATATTTGCTTCTATACTTGTGGGAGGTACCTTTAGAGGACTATCATAAGCATCATTTGTTGTACCCCAAACATCAAGTCAATCGACTCCCTCCAAACCTGATAGTGCCGCATAACGGTTATAGAGGGGTAAGGAGTAATTGTCCCGATGTTGAGATATGGGCCTGAAACGGACGTCCTGATGTTGAAATGGGGACCTAAAACGTCCTTCCTGATGTTGGAATGGAGGCCTAAAATGACCATTCTGGAATTGAAGTAAAGGTCCAAAGCGAACAGCCTGAGGCTGGGATAGTGGGAAGGACAATAATTCTGATTTTGAGGTAAAGGCCCAAAAGCATCTTTCTGGTATTGATATAAGGATTTATTATAATCCTTCTGGTGTGGAAATAGGGGCCTAAAATGATCCTCCGGATGTTGAGATCGAAGCCCAAAAGAATCAGCTTGATGTATAAGTGGGGGCCTACAGTACACGTCCTGGTGTTGAAATAAGGGTCTAATGTAGTCATCTTGATTTCGGAAAGGGGGCCTCGAGTCGGTTTCAGAGGTCGTCAGTGCTCTAGGGTAAAAGTAAGGCAATTCACGTACTGTGATTGCGTTACTGGCATTTAGAGGGAACCAATTTAAGATATGTCTAACAGCCCGTTTGTCTCTAAAATTGATTATAATGATATCCCCCATAATATCTTTTATTCTATGTCCTAGCCAAGAAAGAAAGACGTACAGAATTTCCCCATTTATATTTAGAGGAAGTGGCCGGTTCTGCCTAAGCCAGAATATAACCTTATTTTTTAGCTGGCTATGATCTTCTCTTTTTCCGTCCTCTAGAACAGGAACACCCGTGAGTACCACCACAAGTGGAGCTGCTTCTGGAGGGAGTTCCACATTAAGGCTTTTAGGCAAGAATGACCTTGCAGGATCTTTGTGGCCATTAGGTTTTTGAACACTACCTAAAATATTAAATTTCCCATCTACCTCAACCTCTTTTTCTCTGATTTTGACATTTTCCCGAGATTTTTGGGGGGACATTGGTTTCAGGATTTTTGATTTAAGTTGATTCGTAGGTTTTTCTCCCTTTTGACCAGTGGTGTTTGGGGGTGATGCAATAGTTGAGGGAACTAATGGGGACTTTATTAAATCCTTAGTTCCCTCTTTAATCTCCCCAATTGCCTGTTCTAAATTCCTCAACTGTAGGGCTATTCTTTTTAGTCTCTCTACTAACGGCGATATAAAAGATCTTATCAATTTTTCTATATTTTCAATATTTCCCACTGGATCAATATCTGATGTTTCTATTATTGAAGAGTATGGTGGAATAGCTGATGCAGGTGGTATGGGTGGATAAGGTGAGAAGCTCTTAGAATTACCAGGCTTGATTAGGTTGATCTTATTTCTTTTTGGTCCACTCCCCCTCTTTCTCCTTTTTTTCGGTGGTGGAGCTAATATTCGAGAAAATTTCGGAGGTGTAATTGATTTTTGGACAATCTGTACAGTTGGTGACGGTATATCTGGCACAGCTCCTGCCTCTGATATTGTATTACTAGAAGAGACAGATAGGTTTATAATCAGGTCGTTGTTTGATTCAGGTGAGGGGATTGTGTCACGGAGGAGTAGTGGAATATTCTCACAGAGAGAGGCATCGGGACCCTCGCTTCCGCAAAGCGTGCTAGAATGTGGTGACGTAGCTAGCTGTAACGGGCCTAGGGAAGAGCGTTTGTTCTTCATAAACTCAACAGAGCGACGTCTCTCAGCCCGTCGCTCAGCAAGTGCGATATCCCTGTCAATACCTGTGGGAGCCCTGATGAGATAATTGTCTAACGTTCCTCGGTTGAGAGCTCCTCCCACTAAGGATTTTTCTTTAGAGATAGGCAAGGTCATAATGCATGCAACAAAAATATATGTAGCTAGTCATATCACATCTGACCTTTAGTGCAATGTAACAAAAGCTATAATCATACATATAACAATTTACAAAAAGTTACACAAAGGGCCGAAGGGAATGCTTTAAGTGAATCTGCCTACTAAAGTCTTGTACCGACAGGCCAACCGCTGCGTGGAAAACACACCAAACAAGGGGGGGGGGCCAGCCCAGTCTCTTCTGGCCTCTGAGGGCCGCAGAGGGCCCACCCTTTGCCCGGGCTTAGCCCGGCGCCGCTCGTGCACGTCCCACGACGCGGAGTGAGCCTCCGTCTTTTAAGCGCGAGGATACTGTCAGCAAGCCGCTAAGCAGCCTGGGAGCTGTAGTCTCCCCCTGCAGTAGCCGCGCGATGGAAAGTAGCGGTGGCAGGGGAGACAAACAGCGTCAGGACCCCAGGAGCGGCAGGAAGACAGGTGAGGCAAACTGATCCCCAAACAATTCAATGGCAGCTCAACAATTCAATGGCAGCTCACGGACTGCCCGCCTTCTGGGAAGTGAGATATTTCACACTGGGAACTTTGCCACTCTCGTCAGGAAGGGTATGGTATTCCACTCTACCCCACTCCACTGTGCACCACTCTAGTCTGCGCCACTCCAGTCTACACCACTGCACTGTACACGACTCCAGTATACACTATTCCACTCCACTGTATGATGACTCCAATCTACATTATTCTAGTGTATGCCACTCCACTGTAGAATGGTCCACTGTACGCTATTACATTGGTTGCCACTCCTCTGGATGCTACTCTACTTTACGGCACTGCAGTGAACGATACTCCACTCTATGCCACTCCATTGTACGCTATTGCATTGGATGCCATTCCACTCTACATCACTCCTCTGTATACTTTTTCACTCTACCCTACTGTAAAGTATGCCACTTCAGTTTATGTCACTCCACTGTATGCCATTCCACTGTACTCCAGTCCACTTTACTACACTCTGTGCTTTTCCACAGTACCACACTCTACGCTACGCCACTCCGTGCTTTGCTGTTACACAGTATGCCACTCCACTGAACATCATTGCACTTCACTCCACTACACTGTACACCACTCCACTGTATGCCACTGCACTATAAGCTATTCCACTCTATGCCACTATAATGTACACCACTCTACTCTGCGCCACTCTACTCTACACAATTCCACTACATGCCACTACACTCTATGCCATTCCACTGTACACACTTCCACTCTACGCCACTCCACTGCGTGGTATTCCACTCTACCCCACCCCAGTGTACACCACTCCACTGTATATCACTCCAATGTACACCACTCCACTATACTCCATTCAACTCTACGGTATTCCACTGTCGGCACTACAGTATACAATACTCCACCTAATGCCACTCCACTCAATGCCACTCCAGTATACTGCGCTTCACCATATGCCACACCACTTTACGCTATTACATTGTATGCCACACCACTGGATGCTACTCTACGGTATGCCACTGCAGTGTACAATACACAACTCTACGCCACTCCATTGTACGCTATTGCATTAAATGCCAATCCACTCTACACCACTCCTCTGTATGCATTTCCACTGTACCCTACTATAAAGTATGCCACTTCAGTTGATGTCACTCCACTGTACCCCACTCACTGTACATTACTCCACTCTATGCTATTCCACTGCGCGCCAGTGCACTGTACTCCACTCTATGCTATTCCATGAAACCACACTCTGCTTTACGCCACTCCACTCTATGCTGTTACACTGTTTGCAAATCCACTCTACACCACTCCACTGCATGTTATTCTAACCTACCCCACTCCACTGTACGCCACTGTAGTCTACACAAGTCAAGTGTATGCTATTACACTGTACACAACTCCACTTTACGCCACTCCATGTATGTTTTTCCACTCTACCCCACTCCACTCTACACCACCCTACTCTACCCATTTCCAATCTACACCACTTCACTAAACACCACTCCAATCTACGCTATTTCAATGAATGCCACTCCACTGTACAGCACGTCCCCGTTATGCCACTCCACTAGACGGTACTCCACTCTACGCCTCTCCAGTGTACGCCACTCCACTGTACACAACTCCATTCTACGCTGTTCCATTGGACAACTCTCCACTTTACGCTACTTCACTTTATTATATTCCATTCTACCCCACTCCAGTGTATGTCACTCCAGTATACGCTACCCCACTCTACACCACTTCACTGTACCCTACTGCACTGTACGCTATTCCACTCTATGCCAATCCACTTTACACCATTCCACTGTATGCCACTGCACTCTACAACAGTCCACTGTATGTTATTCTACAGTATGCCACTCCATTGTTTGGTACTCCGCTCTATGCCAATCCACTGTAAGCCACTCAACTCTACCCCACTACATTGTACTTCACTCCACTGTATGCTATTCCACTCTAGCCCACTCCACTGTATGCCACTGCAGTCTATGCCACTCCACTTTACACCACGCCACTGTATGCTCCTCCACACTACACCACTCCAGTGCACGCCACTCCACTCTAAGCCACTTAATTAACAAAATGTACACTGCTGTATCTAGGATCCTATTTACTCTTACAAAAATGTATGCACACCCTCAAGTATTGACATATCTAGACTACCACTTTCAAATTGTCATTTAAACCAGTGGCTTTTTATCCAGATTATTTAACAAAATGTATTGTAAAATTGATTATTTTGCATCTTAATTTTCAAACTTTTGTCAGAGGCACTCCCCTCCCTGAACCATGCCTTGAAATGTCAGCACCCTTGCTTTGCTTGCTTGCTAGGTGAAAAGCGGAAACAATGTTTTTACGCCACACTGCATCTATACTTCATCAGCTGTCAATGGCGAATGAGGAACAAAATTACCCATCCAATACCACCCACAACTCCTCAATGGAATCTACTTTCACTTTGCACCAAACCACTTATAGACATTTTTGGTATTCCCAGACAACATACATACCAAAAGCACAATGCAATATTTGTGAACATGAAAACATACAAATAATAACACAAACAAATACTTTTTTTTAACAAAAATATCTTTTTTTGAACCTCATCACTAGATCTGAATGACCCTGGAGTGTGTGAGGATCAGATAAAATTTGTACTGAGGTCTCCTTCTCTCACTGTCACTACCTGTGTGACATAAGAGACAATGGTTCAAGAGGATATTCTTCCACTCATCTCCTACTTCAGTACCTGACCAGAGGATGGCTTGACCGAGGTTGCACACCCTCTGACACTGTGACATTAAAGTTGTCTGAACTGCTGATGGCTGCCACAGAAGAAGTCTGTTCCCCTAGTCCATAATCTGTGCAAGTGCACCTCTGGAGGCTGCAACATACGTGGGACATTTAGCTCCATCCTCTTCCTCTACAGTATGGTGACGGGGACTGAAACCAACCTGATCACCTTCATCCACCACTTTTCAAATGTTGATATGCGCTTGCTACATCTGTGCCAAGAAATAACTTAAAGGTGTATATGCTCCAAGAGAAAGAAGCATTGACCGCACTGACAAGTAGTGCATATTGAGATGGTGCACTCAGTAATGTAGACCGAGCAGAATCATTGTAGGGTCCTAATGCTTGCAACCATCTTGAAGGCCATTCTATATGATGTTGTGTGCTCAGAACATGAACGGTGAGTGCAGCGTGCTGGAATACATATGTAAAACCTGAGGGTCTTCTCAGCTTCCTAAATCAGTGCCATAAAGTGAAGACGTAGTTAAAGATGATAGTTAGTACATAGGAAGGGGTCCCTATCCAAGATGAAGTGTGGTTCTTTTCTTTTGATTCACTTCCTTATAGACCACATATAGGGAAGCTGTCAGGAATGAGGTGTTTCAAACGTTTAGTCGCAGACTAAGCAAATGTTCAATCATTTGTTTAGTTTTAGGCTGTGGCAATGTTTTTAGCAATCAGTGGTTAATGTTTCTTCTTCTGGGTGTTTTACCTCTTACCTGGACATGTTATGAATACGTTTACATTTTTACTGTGCTGCGATGATGATGGCTTGCCACCATTCTCCTGAAGTCTGGCTTCTAGGAAATTCCTGGATAGCCAGTGAAGAACAGTATGCTGCGGAGTATAAATGGCAACAGATTTGGGTTTGATATGTAGGAGTTAAGGTAAAGAGTTTTGGAGTTCATGGTATGAGATGGAGAGCAGTGATTCCAGTTGCCATTTCTTCGGGCAATCTAGAAGGGACTCAGTAGGCCTTCAAGCATTATGTTCCTGACAACACTGCATAGAAGGCAATTCCACTACTGTGAATGCATGTGTTACAGCACGGTCATCATACACAAATAGTACGTTGCCACATTACCATTCCTTGACACATCATCACATATATTGCAAGCAGCGTATTCTAACAGTTGATGTTCCAGATGAGCACATAGTAAAAATGAGACCCCAACCAAGTAGATAAATTGCCACCCCCTGTTCCCAGCAGTTACTTGTCCAGCGAGCTCTGTCATTGTGAAAGGCATATAAAGAATCTAATACAATGGCTACTCCATGTAAATTACACTGCTCAGGGCAAGGATTAGCCAGCAATGATTTCTAAAACGAAAGATCTGGACATTCAGTATCAGTAACACCTTGTTAAAAGTACAACACTTTAAAATCTGCACAAATGAGGTTCCAGTGCCAAAAAATACATAGAGAAATACCTTTCACTCTACACTTTAAAATTATTCAACAATTAAAGGATTAAAAACATGTTTCTATTGCGTGAACTTAATTGATAATTAGATACACAGTGTTGCTTGTGTAAGAGGCTGCCCTCCACTGCTGTTTAAGTGTAATTTGTACTTTCACTTTAGCAAAGCTTGTAGTAGGAATTAATACATACTAGTTAGTGAAGTAAACATGTTCGGAAAAAGCAAGACACAAACAGAAATAATGCGTTAATACCTATATTAAACGTTAGCTGTGTTTTAGGTGTTATTACTTAAAATATAGTTTGCTTGAGATTAAATAAGACTGGCTTTTATTAACATGCGCACAGAACACTCTGAAGTTCATCTCCTTAACAATATTAATATTCCATAGAACCTAAGTCCCACTACATCAAGAGATGGTATCAACCAACCCTTTTTTTAGCATCAAGTTGTAAAGAAAAACATTTATCTTTCAAATACGTTTCATTGCTCTCTGATAGCTGCACAGCTTATCACCTCTTGTCTTGTGAGAGATGAAAAGTTAACTTTCATCTAGATTTGAGTCTGACAGTTCATGATTGTTCATGCTGAGGAAGGTGTAATGGCTATCATTGGTACAATCCAGGTAAAACCACAATGATAAGGCATCTCTAGACATTCAACAATGAGAGCATTCCACATGAAATACGACTACAGCTAACTGCAAGTCTCAGAGAACATAATGCTGAGGATAGTAAAGCAGTTCTTTTACCTTAATAGCAGAACGTGACGAGAATCAGAGTTACGTTTTTGGGCTTGGGTTTCCAGATCCGTCATCAATAGTTCAATTCTTAGAGGCACATCCTTCATAAAGAGTTATTGACATTGTTGTTCTCTTCATTTTAACAGATGTGTCTGAAAAATTCACTGTGATAGCCAAAGCGATAAAGAATAGCGTTTTGTCATTCATGAACGTAACACTGATTGTCCATAAACCGCAATAAATTGGCATGCAGTTTTATTCTTTTTCACTCTGTCACATACAGTGAACTTTTCCTTAGTAAGATCCAATCGTATGCACTAAATGGTTTTCGAAGTAGATCAAAATATTTTTCATGCATTTTGGGAGCACGTACAGGAGAGGCGCAAGATGGCCGCCAGATATGTGTCCTCCTGGTTCCCTGGTTATACACAGTTGAGGAAGAGCAGACCTACCTTGCCCTGGTATAGCTTGGGGCAGGGATTTGGCAGCGGGAGTGATGGAGAGCAACGGGGTGAGATTTTAGACCTATTGCACATCTCTACACCCCTTTTTATCAATTGCTGCTTGCTCCGCATCGGCTCCCGCTGTCGGGGCTGCCATTTTGTTTGCTTAATATGTGGCAGAGCTCGGGAACGCCTCATCACCTGCATCACTATTGTCAATACAGTCTAAATTAATAAAGACCTAATAATTTCCCTTTACAAAATTGAAGAGCTGGAAAGCACTTCATACTTCTATTAATATTGCCTTCTGCAGTCCCATAAAAACGTTATTCCTCACTGTGCCTCACTTCTTTATTATGCAGTACTGTAAATGGCCACCAGGAGCTGTGAAGTACCTGATAACATTCCTTTGCAAAATGATATTTACAGAGCATGGGTCATCATTTAAAGCCACTACACAAATCCAGAGTTCATTTATTGACACCAGAGGACCTCAATCGGATGATATCTGACGTTTACAGTCATTTGGGGGTGTTGGAATGCAGCACGGCAAATCTAGAGACCGTTACTGAGTTTCAACACCCCTTTTGATGATTGACACCTGTTCCTCCTTGTCTCCTATGGCCGCTTTCTAAACCCATACGAAAACCATTGACAGCGCTTCTTTCACCCTCATCTCCCAATTCTTTGAAGATGTCAACGTGAGGGTTCTTCTTTAATTTTGAGCCACCCTTAAAAAGTTTGTTGTCTTTCACGGCTTGTACGGCTCTGCCATACACATTTCATTGGCAAACTGCAATTCTCACTTGATTCTTGGAGATTTTTCCCACCGCATAACTCTGGATAATTATGTTCATCCTTACTTTATAGGACATTCTTCCGCCCTTCACATTCTCTGCCCTTTCATATGGTCATCCTCCTTGAGCATCTCAGAATCCTCAATATCGCCATTACACAATAACATTTTATTACTATTTCTTTCCACAATGGATGCTCAAATTCCTTTCTCATTGAAATCTTTTTCTTCTTTTACCTCTTTTGCCAACCTTCGCAAGCAACCCCCTTGCAGCGCTAATAAAAGAGCAAAAAAGGACCCAACCTCTTAACCGAAATCGCCATGGCCGAATAAATAAATATCAAGCCATTCTTCGTGAAAACAAATGCAGCTCTTCAAAGAATCGAGGACAAATGGTCTCATTTGGTTCCAAAATTACAGAGGTTGAACAGCGTGTTAGTGACGCACAAGATGTTGTGGCATAGAGACATAGTTGCATCCCTGTCCAGAGAAATTACTCTTCTCAAGAAACAGACAGAAGACCTAGAAAATCGTAACAGGTGCAACAACTTGAGAATTTATGGTATTCCTGAGGGATTGGAGGGGTCCAATATTATCCCTATTCTGAAGGATAACATCCCCAAGATGGTTGGCATGAAGGTCCCTTCCGCCCTTAACAAATGGCTCATCGCATCGGCTCCTCCACATGCATCTTCTTCAAACTGAGCCAAACCAAGAGGCATCATTGCCTATTTCCTACTCTACTCAGAACTAATACAAATCCTCTTAGCTGTTAAACAGTCTAAACAAATATTGACGTCTGGTCAAAAGGTCTTCTTCAGTCAGGATGACACCAAGGCAACGGCTAGTTGATGGAAATATTTTTTGGATTTACATCTTGCTTTGAGATCTATGAATGCTCGATATAGTCTCCTCCTTCACTGCCTCTTCAAGGTCACCCATACACCACTTTTAAAAATCCTGCAGACTTAAAATATTTTAGCCACACACGTAATGGAGATGTGATGGAACTTGGCAAAACCTGACTTTCTCCTCTATATATAGTATAAGTTACAAAGGATGTTGGTTGTTTACTTATCTTTTTATAAATTTTATTTATTGAGTTTTACAACAAAATTGACCAGCAGAGTAAAAGGGAAGGGAAACAAGGGGATATACAGAATAGTCAGAAATGCCACAATAAAAGCGTTAGCATATGCATCATAAATAACAAAAATACATAATGTTCGGTAAAGAACATGTCTACACATACAGAGAGGAATCAGACAGTGCCAGTTACATTAGGAATAACGATAGGGGTAATTGTAGGAAGCTGGCTCTGTATATACTATACCAAAGGGAATTATAGTGTGCACAGAGTCCAGTGGAGCACCAAAGGTAGGCAGAGGTAAAGTTAGATAGAACCTTATTCTCGCAAAACTACTCGCCGATTTGACTCCTTGACGGAGAGACATGAGCGTGGACAACAATTCTGTGCAGGTATATACATTCTTTTATTCATCTCTGTCTGCCATCTCTGCTCTTTCTTTTCCTAGAGCCAGGAGTCTGGTCTCTAGGTCTAATCTTTTGGTCAACCTGGCTAGCAGGATGTCCTCCTCATTGAGGCTGTCCTTAATTTCCTCAGTAGTACCTGATCCACCTGTGTGGCTTCTAGGTACTAAAAGGTTGTTTCTTGGAATCAGGGTCCCTGGGGCCCTTCTCTCCCTAAGAAGTGAGGGGGGTTGGAAGGTATCCTCATCCCTACCATCTTCTTCACCTTCTGATTGGTCTTCACCATGTTCAGAGGGGTGGTCCTTAGCATACTCAGCCAACAGCTCCTGGAGCTTTTGTTTGGTGGGATGGGACACCATGGCTATATTTTCAATTTTGCATAGGGACCTTACCTCCTTGAAAGACAAATGAAGGTAAGGGGTGAGGTCGAGCTCCTCAACCTGGTCCTCTATGCCATTGTGGCTACTTTCACTAACAGCTGGGTTCTTGTTTTGTGACATTGTTAAAAAAAACTTCTAACCCCTCTAACCCTGGCTACAGTGACTTTTTATTTTTCTAAAATTCTACAGGGACTTAACCAAGGCCCTAGTAGGACTTTTAGTAATTTTGCAAAAATTCCAATTTGAAAAAATCAGAATTCTAAAGACAATTTAAGAGTTCTGTCGTGTGATCAGGTGGTAACCAAGTAGTCCAACAAATGCAAAGTTGTATATCCCACTGCTGATCCACCAATGTAGGAAGTATAGTGTGCACAGAGTCCAGTGGAACCCCAAAGGTAGGCAGAGGTAAAGTTAGATAGAACCTAACTCTCTATTTGTGATAGTGTGGTAGAGCAGTAAGGCAGTATCAGAGGACAGTGTTAAGCATTTGTTGAACACACTCAGTCAGCAAATTAATTCACACACTCAAAGACTGAACTTCAGACCAAATATATATATATATTTTTTAATTCTTTTTATTAACAGACATAAACATGTTGGTCACTTCACAGATTGTAGTTCTTTGGAGTTACAATGGTTTAGCCTTGGACTCTTATACATTCTTATCAGTTAACATGGCACAGAAGAGCGGGTGCATACATTCTCATCGTGCTATTGGGTTGACCTGTCCTCGAGGAGGGGACGAGCTGGGGGCTCACAGATGTTACCACGGTAAGACCAATTGTTTTTGTATAAAAATATTCTTTTAGTTATTTTATTTTCTAGAACCAAGCAAGCCTGGCACAGGTAAGTTGATAAATACTTTTCAGTAAATATACAGTTTGAAATGCAATTGTAAATGTACTTTGAAATTGTTACAGTTTGAATCACTGGTAATGCAATACTGTGAAATGCTGTACATATACTTTGTATCGACTTTGCAATGAAAATTACAGGTAAGTTACTTTTATGATACTTTTGAGATTACTTTTTAGATTACCTTTTCTACTCAGTGTGATATGCCTAGATTTCACACTGGGACATTTCCTAGAGAAAAGGTAAGTAAAATCAGTTTTGTATAATTGTTATTTTTCAGGTTTCCATACAAATCAACTCCACACTTAAAAAGAATTTCTGAGAAAAACAGTCAATAGGTTCCTATGGAGAGAAATGAAGTTAACGGTTACCAGGTAAGTAATCGGTCTTTTGGAGTTGAGCTTCTAGGGTTAGAACAAGGGGTCCCCCAGGATCAAGGATGCACTCTCGTTACACCCTCAGCGGCACTAAGGCGGCCGAGTGCAGAGTGCTGAGGCCCAATGTTATCCAATGATGGATAGGGGGCCTCCGGTTGGTGGCTCCTGGCGAGCAGGCCACAAGATTGTGGGAGCCAAGCTCCTGGTGTAGGCTCAGGACAAAGGGCGATCCAGTTTAGCACACAAAGTGCACCCGCACCCGCAGCGGCGTCTGGGTGCAGGGTGCTGTTTTGGCGTCGGGTGCCCTGTTGTTTTCAATGGGGATTTTCGTTTTTGGTTTTTAGCTTCAGGCTCGGTCCAGGAAGACTTCTCAAGGAACCAACAGCAGGGCAGGTAAGTTGGAGGGCTCGGGGATGTAGGTGCACCTTGGGTTCCTTTTTCCAGGGCGCAGGGTGACTGGATGCAGGGGTGTCTTTTGAGGTCGGATTTCACCTTACTGGGCCACTCACGGTGGGTGGGGTCTCCGTGCAGAGGCTGCAGGCGATGTCGGGGAGTCCTGGAGGGGTCAACCGATGGTGGACTCAGACTCTGGAGCACTGGGGGACCTCGCTGGGACCGGTGGGCTACTTGAACTCGGGCTGTAGGCAATGGGTGCAGTAGTGGTTCCAGACATCGGGTTTCTTTTTCCTCAGCAGGCTCGGAGTCTTTGTTTGGTGTTTCTTTGAAGAGAGCTGTTCACAAGAGATCCAGTCTTTGTTGAAGGCAGTCAGTCCTCCCCAGGGTTCTGGAGGCCGCTGGCTGCAGTACAAGACGATTTTTGGTGCAGGATCTCCAGAAACTGCAGACAGTTCGGTAGGGCTGGGGCCAAGTCAGTTGTTCTCTGCAGTCTCCTCTGCTGGGCGTCTTCTTTTGTCCTTTTTCTTCTTAGGTTGAAGGAATCTGCTTTCTTGGTTCAGGGCTGCCCCCTAAATACTGTATTTAGGGGGCATTTTAGGGGTCTTGAGGTCAGTAGCCTGTGGTCTACTGACCTTAGGGTGACTACACCCTTAGTGTGCTCACCCCACGTGGGGGAGTGAGCACAATCCCTAATCCTGATTGGGGAGTGCCTGCCATCTGCAAGATGGTGGGCACTGAAGAGAGGGCTACACCTCACCTCCCCCATCTGACGGGTGGAGTTGACAGAGGTGGGCACACCTTCTGGACTGGCTAGTTTTTTCCGCCTGTCTTCCCGCCAAAAAGGAGGGGAGACAGGAAGGGGGCCTGCTCCTGCTAGCAGGAGAGGCTGGGGGATCGCATTACAAAGGCTGCCCGGCCTTTGAAGCTCCCCTGCCACAGATGGCTCTTCCTGGCCTGGGGGAGGTGTGAACACCTTCGCCCAGGAAAGTCTTTGTTTTTGGGCTCAGGGAGCGACGGCTCCCACCCTAGGGGTCCAGAAACACGTCTCATGGTGGCAGGCTAGTGTGTACCAGTTAGGGAACCCACCAGAGGCTGGTCGTTTTTCAGGGGGCATCTCTAAGATGCCCTCTGTGTGCATTTTTCATTAAATCCCACACTGGCATCAGTGTGGGTTTAATGTGCTGAGACGTTTGATACCAAACTTCTCAGTTTTCAGTGTAGCCATTATGGTGCTATGGAGTTCGTAATGACAGGCTCCCAGCACCATATACTCTAATGACTGCACTGCACTTACGATGTCTAAGAATGGTCTTAGACACTGTATGGGTACAGGGCTCATGCACCTGTACCCTCACCACTGGTATAGGGCACCCATCTAGAGGGGTGACTCATCTATGCCAGAGCAGTGGGTTGTAGGCATGGCACACAGGGATGTGTGCCATGTCGACTCTTCACTATGTTCTGCACCAAAACACGCAGCCTGTAAAGGCAGTGTGTGTGTGTGTCAAGGTACAGGGCCTCTAAGGGTGGCACAACAAGTGCTGCAGCCCTTAGAGGTCTTCCCTGGTCACAGTGCCCTGGGTACCTGTGGTACCATTTACCAGGGGCTGACATGTGGCCAGAGATGCCAATTGGGTTAGGTTTGTGGAAAGAACACAGGCCCTGGGAACCTGATTGGCAGGGACCCAGGGCACATCAAGTCAAAGTGCATCAGTAGTCTGGCAAAAAGTGGGGGGGGGGTTACTGCAACAGAAACCCACTTTCCTACAGGAATGAATAGGGGTCCAGAGATGCAAACTATGGGGAGGGGTGAATCGCAATATTGCTGGTCCACCTCAAAGAGAAGGGCAGCAATAAACGCACTGTAAGGGTGTACAGGCGTATAATTGCAGAAATAAGAGTTTGTGCTTGCATGCTCATGTGTAGCCCAATGGAACATAATTTAAGTACAGTGCAGTCATTCTGTCTCTTCAGGATAAAGCAATAAATACATCATCAATGGCTGCCATATATTTTCAAGTCTCGAGGTAGGAGGCTGCAGTGTAACATACGTGTTACTAGTAGTGTCACAATACATTAAGTCCTGAATCTAAGCTTTCACCATTGGGACAGTGGATCCCCCCCAATGTAGAGAGAACCGTCTCTTAGCGAGAAGTAGAGCAATGGCGGTAACTCACCGATCTCCCGCGGCTAGCGCCTTAACATAGCCCAACAGTGCCAGCAGCTGGGTCGGGCAGAGTTCAGATTCAATCATCCGAAAGAAATGGCAAAAAACATCCTCCCAATATGCCAGTATTGGGGCGCAGTTTCAGGCAAGATGTGAAAAGTGGCATGTTCTGCTGCGCATCTAGAGCAACAATGTGATTTTGTGGAGTCCATTTTCGCTAGCAAATGTGGTGTTGTGTATGCCCTGTGTAAATATTTAAAAAGTAATAATTTATGCCTGTGATTGCTAGATATGAACTGAGTTTGCTCACAGCAATAAAGCCATGTCTTGTCCGGCAGGGGGTGGCCCAGAACCCTCTCCCACACTGCCCAAGCCCCCTCCTCCCCCAAACGCTGGCCAAAGTGTCAAAGATAAGTGATATACTCAGGAGACCAAGTGGGCACCACTAGATGATGTGATAGCTAAAGTGAGTGGGAGAAAATCCGCCGGTTCCACTGGGGAAGTTGGAAGTGTAGCGCAAATGGAATTGCATAGTCTATGTAGAATGAACCTGTCCATATCAGATACATCATGTTCATCCGATAGGGCGGCTACAAAGCGCAGCTGGGCATCATGAAAGAGGTCACCCAGAGTGCGTAGTTCACACAAGGCTAGAGTTCGCTTGGTTAGTGTTTCTATGGTTAGAGGAAGCCAATGGTTATCTAAAAGTGGTATGTGCAGGGAATAGAGCAGGCCGACGTTGTAACTTAACCTAGGCCCAGTATGTGGCTTGAAGTGTTTCTATCTCTGAAGGGAAGCCTCGTGGTATGATAGTGGAGAGTGAACATGGGCGGGCATGCAACCATTCTAGTTTCAAGTATTGCAGCCGTGCGTCAGGATGGTACCAATAGTATGCAAATCGTGCATTGGCAACTAAGTAGAACAAATAAAAATCAGGGTTGCCAAATCCCCCGCGCAGGTATGGCATAGTCAATGTTTGCCAGTTGATTTGCGGCTGCCTACCGGCCCAGACTAGTCTAATGAGCATATTGGGGAGTGTGTACAAAAATATAGCTGTCAGGGCTATTGGAATGTTGAGAAATAGATATAAAAAATGGGAAAGTATCACCATTTTGATGATGGCAATTCTACCAGCAATTGAGAGAGGGAGTTGAAGCCAACAGTCAATTTGTGTTGATAGTCTATCAACTACGTGGGCAATTAAGATGAATAACCTCAGCAGCACTATGGTGTAAAAAAAACGCCTAGGTATCGGGGTGAGAGGGGGTCTGTGCACCAGCGCGGAGGGAAGTCTGAAGTGAAGGGGGCAGTGGCGTCTGTCATTGGGAATATTTCTGACTTAGTCCAATTTATGACGAGTCCAGAGAACACCCAGAAGCACACAATTTTGTGAAGAAGAGTCGGGAGATTGGTTTCGGGGTCCCTAACTAACAACATCACATCGTCTGCATATAATGAAGCTAAAAGAGGTCCGCAGTGAAATCTTAGTCCTTTCTGTAAATGGCGCTCCTGAAGATGCCGCACAAGGGGGTCCATGGCTATAATGAACAGTAGTGCCGACAGAGAGCACCCATATCTGGTACCTCATGAAAGCATAAATTGATCTGTTAAGTAACCATTCACTCGTAGCCGGGCCAATGGACTCGTGTACAAGAGGTGAATAAGATCGGAAAAGCTTGTTGGAACCACCAGTTTCCATAATGTAGCATATAAAATGGATGATTCCAGTGGATCAAATGCTTTTTTGGCAGAGAGATCAGGGGTTATTTGATTAAGGATCGCAAACACTGCGCGAAGTTTAACCGACGTCGATTGATTCAGGACAAAAACAGACTGTAAAGGGGAAATTATCTTGTCCACAAGTAGGGAAAGGCGAGGGGTGAGTACTTTAGCCAGAATTTTGTAATCGTGATTCAACAAAGACAAGGGTCTGTAAGAAGCGCAGCAGTAAGTAGGCTTGTCTGGCTTAAGTATAAGGGCAAATACCGCTTCACGCATCGTAGGGAGGAGATATCCACCCTCCAAGGATTCCGCATATACTTCCAATAAATGGGGAACCAATGAGGACTTATACGTTTTATAAAATATGCCGGATAATCCTCCATGCCCGGCACTCAGGTTATCAATGGCCTGTGAGATTTTATCAGCAGTAATGGGTGTGGCTAGGAACTGCTGTAGCCCTCTGTCAAGCCAGAGCATAGCCACCTCGGCAAGGTAATCGGTAAGTGTGTCATCGGCTGGGGATCATCGAGTGGTATATAAGCGAGTGTAATAAAAGTGAAAAGCGACAGTAATGTCCTTGCTGCGTGTGATCGAGGTGCCATTGTCCAGTCGAAGATGTATAATAAACGAGGATTGATATTGGGGGTGAAGTAGCCTAGCTAGTGTTCAACCAGGTCTCTCCTCACCCAAGTCTGTGCGTACTTGTTGAAGTAGTTTACCTTGAGCGCTTCAAGATCCTGAAAGTCTGTGGAGTGTCGCTCGTCGTTGCAGCGAAGGGGGGGGGTCGTTGTTCAGAGGTCACGCATCGAGCTCCTTCAGTGCATTCGCAATAGTCTTGGGCTCCCGGCATATGGAGCAGAACACCCTAGCCTGTTTGGCGATACATATCCATCTGATATAAGCTTTAAAAGCCTCCCAAAGTGTAACATGACGCGATACTGTACCGGTATTGAGCTAAAAGTACTCAACTATGGCATCCCTGACCTCACTTCGAAACACATCGTCTAGTAGTGCGTCTGCGGGGAAGAGCCAGGGTGAGCGTGATTGCACAATATTGAGCATGCAAAGGGTCAACAATACTGGTGAATGGTCTGATATGGTCCGTGGGAGGCGTTCCACCGCAGTAACATCTAGCATAAACTTGAGGGAAAGATACCAATGGTCTATGTGCGACCAGGACCAGTAAGGAGCTGAAAAAGAGTATCTCCTACCGTGTGAGTGTTGAGCTCCCTATGCATCTGCAAGGAGGATGTCTACAAAAGGGAAGTAAGTATCCGCACCAAATGTGGCTTAGTGATCTGTCCAGTGCCCGTCGAGTCTAAAGATGGATCAAGTGTAAGGTTAAAATCACCCCTCAGTAGTACAATGTCCGCTGATAGTTGGGAGATATGTGTAGATATGCTAGGGAAGAACTCTGGTGGGTCTACATTTTGGGAGTACCGATTGATCAAGAGGGGAAACAGCTTTTACAAACGAGGTAAATAAATCGCATGCTTTTGCCTCTGATTTTTTTAGCACGCATATTTTGAAGGTGAATATGCAGTTACATTGCATGCCAATACCACGCATTTAAGGTAAGTTGGGGGCGGTCTCCCCCGACAAATACATTGTTTTTATATCTATAAACAATGCGTGGTATTGGCATGCGATGTTAATGCATAATCGTGGTAAAAATATGCATGCTAACAAATGCAAGGCAAAGGCATGCAATGTATTTACCAGCGTTGTACCATCGTACAACCATCAAGAGAAGGGTTTCAGTCCCCAGGACACCGGCAACCAAGAGATGACAACCTTTGGGATCAGCGACCACCTCCAGCACACGGAATGGGACTGCTTTGTGGATCAGGATACACACCCCTCTGGAGAAGGTACTATAATTTGCAAAGAAAGGATTGTCCTCCCCCAGTGCAATGCAAACTGATTGATAGAGTTCGGGCATAATGGGTCTCCTGCAAAAATGCCACTTGGACAGCATGCCTGGTAAGATAGGACAAGACCTGTCGCCCTTTAATGAATTAGATAGCCCCCTGACATTCCACGTCATACATTTCGAAGTTTGTGCCCCTGACCCCCTAACTGGCGGTGTCATCTAAACCACAGATAAGTGTATGAACATGCAGGAATGTGTAGAAAATACATAGGCATAGCTAACAATATAATAAATGCCCTGTATAGAATAACATCAGAGTACATAACACAATATAACCCAAAGACCCATACCCTCCACCCACAGCGGATAGCAAACTACCAGTATCCGATGAATCCCATCAATTCCCAAACAACAACCTGCTGGTTCAAACAGTAGGAGAACTCCATGGGGGGATGCAACACTCAATGGAGACCTCCAAATGTCCATTACCTTTAAGAGACGTGTACAGCCAGTTAGATCGCATGACTTGGAGTTTGTAACTAAAGTTCCAGCTTAATGCATTTGGAAAGTACAAGGTCAGATTGGAGACAGTCAGCAGGAGGGGCGGTGTACACTCAATTGGATAAAGTACCAAGAAATCTTCAAGGGTCCACGAGTCTAAATGAGGGGAAGCAGCTGCTCCCCCACCAGAAGGGTAGTCAGATCTGATGTTGCTTTCAGAAGTTTGTGGCCTCAGCAGGCTATTCAAAGACATAAGATTTGCCATTTATCTGAATGCGAAGCTGTGCCGGGTACAACATAGCGTAATGGATGTTCGCTTTCTGGAGTGTGCGTTTAATGTCCATTAATTTACATCGTACCTCCTGTACAAGAGGGGTAAAGTCTGGAAAGAACGCAAGAGTCATGCCCTGATGTTGGACATCTGACAGTTCCCCTGTCGCGGGAAAGGCAAAGAACTGCATCTCAGTCATGGTAATAGAGGAGCTTGGCAATTATCAATAGTGGAGGCGTGCCGGGTACCAGCCGAGGGACAAGTGATGTGTGGGCTTGTTCCACTGCAAATGTCGATGAGAATGCCTTCCTGCCAAATAGGGCCTCAAGGAGACGCTCAACATAGGTACTCATGGGGTCACGTCGGCTATACGGATATTATTCCAGCGCAACCATGCCTCCAAATCTTCTCTCTTGAGGAGTCATTCGGCTCTTTCAAGTCTTTTATCAGCAGCAGCGTTGGAGTCCACCAGATCGACAATCCCTGCTCAGCGGCACCGATGCAGGTCTCATGTTGCTCAAGATGGCCGTGCAAGCCCTCCAGTTGAGCAGGCAACGTGTTAAAACGTGCATCGATCGATTTAAAGCCCGCTCCTAACTCCGCAACTATGGCCAAAGCACCATCCAGAGGGGAGCCTCCACCCCTGGGGGGTCACCATGGGGACCATAGTCTTCACCACACCGAGGGGTTTTAGTTGCATCAAATGAGAATCGGCACTGCTTGGGATAGCTGCGCCCCATCTTGAAGTTAAAAAGCAGTGCAGCTCGAGGAAGGTCAAATGCTAAAAGGAGGGGGGAAGCATGACAATACAACACCACCAGTGCAGGCCGGTATCCAGACCCCAGAGCCCTCAGAGAAAGCTGTGTGCCCACCTCGGATCAGTGGTGGAGCAGCAACAGGAGTAGCCACCACGGAGAAGTTATCAATGCAGAGGCCGGCTCTGTGGGAAACTATCACAGGCAAAGTAAATGGATGTCTCAGAGCCGGGTAAGGGCCCGGGTATTCTCGAGCTTGAACCTGCAGCCTCTGGGGTCCATCAGCTCCTGACTGGCACACCCGGCAGCTGCATGGCCACATACAGGTGAGGGTTTTAATGGATCCCGAATCAGGCCACAAGGAAAGGTGCTCGCTGTCAGGCCTGCAGTGCAGCCCCACCCTCCAGTGCCTCCCTGCACAGGCAGAGCACATACCACAGCCGAACCAGAAGGGAAGCGGCAAAACACAAATAAACACACACTAACTGCCGTGGCCTGTTGTCAGATGCGCTAAAGAACAGGGCATGCATCTCCGGTTTCAGTGGGGATCCCCACGCCTGCGTCAAGCTTCAGGGCAGCAGCAGGGAATCCCCGGTCTCAACTTCATCGCCGCAGCCTCGCAAGACAGCGACCCCGCACTCAGGCTCTCCCACGACCCTGTCATCGCGGGGCTTCTGAGAGCGACAACAGCCTGCAGCCAGTGCGGGCCACCACATCCCCTCTGCAGTGCCTAGCTGGTCCCGGTGTGGCCCAGCCACACCGCAGGACGGGGCACATCTCCTCTCTCGGCAGCAGCCGCGAGGAAGACAGTGAAGCGGAGAAAGGCTGCATCTGTGTCCGTATGTCTTGTTTTCGCCTGTCAGATTTCATCTGACAGTGGTGAGTTTTTGGATACTGAGGCGATAGCCTCATTACTCCACATTCGTTTTGAGTTTTTTAGTCGCTGTTTCGGTTGTCTTCTTGATGTGTGACGCTTTGTCACAGTTGAGGTTGGATCACAAGGTCAGCGCTGTGATAGGCCGCGGGTTGCGGTCAATTTGGTTTGCGGAAGTGTCAGCAAGTTTTATCGCAGAGTCTTGTATTCGTCTGCCAAATGTCTTCTGGCGGTGATGAGCTTTTGATGGCTGCGGTGGCGGTTGCCTTCCGACAGTGATGATTTTCGGGTACCTGCCGGGGCGATTTGCCCTCAGGCAGTGAAGAGTTTTTGGTTGCTGTGTTGCTGTTTCAGTTTCACAAGTTTAGCGCTTTGATGGGCCTCGGGTAGCGGTCAAATGGGTTTGTAGAAATGTCTGCAAGTTTCCTGATCAGTGGGTTATCTTTTTGATCCAGTCCTTTGTAGAATGTCCTGTTGAGTTTGCGGAGATGGTCGTCCAACATCTCAACGCCTAGGTCTCTGTGGAGGTCTGCTGTTCTTGTGAAGATTGGAGCACCTGCTGCAATCCGTAAGGCCTTGCTCTGTAGTCTCTGCAGGTCTTGCCGATGTTGCGGGCGGCAGCCACTCCAAACTGGTGCAGCGTACGTCATGGTTGGTCGAATTATTGCGGTGATTACTCGCACCTTGCTCTGCAAGGGCATCGACTTGGTCTTCAGGAGTGGGTATAATGCAGACAGTTTTGTTGCTGCTTTCTAGCAGGTCTTCTCTATGTGGTTTCTCCATGTGAGTTTAGAGTCCAGAGTCACCCCCAGGTAGAAGCTGCTGTTTTCCCATTTGATCTCGTCCCCGTTGAGGAGGATCGCTGGGTGTTTTCTGTTCAGCTTCCTGGTGAATAGTGTTGCTGTGGTTTTGCTAGTGTTCAGGGTGATCTGCCAGTCGCTGTACCATTCGGAGAGTCTGCTGAGTGATGCCTCAAGGTTCTTGGCCACTTCCTGTTCGCTGAAGGATTGGGAGATGACTGCTGCATCATCGGCGTAAAGAGCCAGATCAGTCTTCTTTAGGTCCGTGGGGATGTCGTTTGTGAATATGTTGAAGAGGAATGGTCCTAGGATTGATCCCTGGGGCACTCCAGCAAGGATTGGGCGTGGCGTTGAGCATTCGTCTTGTACCGCCACGTGAAAGGTCCGTTTTGACAGGTAGCTAGACAGCAGTTTAATCAGGTAGCTTGGAAACTTGAGCTTGATGAGTTTGCAAAGCAGTCCCTCATGCCATACTCGGTCGAATGCTTTGGCTACATCCAGAAAGACTACTCCAGTGGACTTGTTGATGTTGAATCCATGGCTGATGATGTTGACAACTCTGAGGAGTTGGTGATTGGTCGAGTGGTCTTTCCGGAACCCAAACTGTTCTTTGGCGAGGAGGTTTTCGCTTGTCGCAAAATCCACAAGACGGGCAAGGATAACTTTTTCGAAGAGCTTTGATAGGCCAGATAGCAGACTTATAGGGCGGTAATTTGCAGGATCTCGTAGTGGTTTCCCAGCCTTGGGGAATACGATGACTCTTGCTTCTTTCCAGGCATTAGGGAAATACTGGTGCTGCATACAGGCGTTAAATATCTCAGCGAGGTGATCCACTGCGGCATCTGGGAGCATCTTGATGGCATGGTTGACTATTCTGTCTTTTCCTGGTGCCTTGCCATTTTTTAGTGTCTTTACCAGGGCCGATAACTCGCCTGTGGAGCATTCCTCAATGTTTGCAGCTTCGGTTTCTGGTGGGTGCTCCCGGTGGTGCTTAGCGACCTCTTGCTCAACTTCTGCTGCCAGTTTGCTAGCCTGGTTAGGCCTGAAGGATGCCTCCAACGTGTCAGCAAAGACCTCAGCCTTGTCCCTGTTGCTGCATGCCAAGTGAGTCTTCCCTTGTATCGGTGGGTTTGGTTCCTTCTTCCCAGTCAAGCGTCGGGTCATTCTCCAGAGAGAGTTGTCCGAGTCCTTTAAGTTAGCCATAGCTGCTTCCCACTTTTCACCTCTGTGCTGGCTTATTTGCATCTTCAGCTGTCTTGTCAGCTCGTTGTATTTCTTCAGCAGGTCGGGGGTGCGATTCCTTTGCCACTCTCTCCGGGCTCTGTTCTTGTCAGCAATCGACTGCTTGATGCCCTTCGGGAGGTCGTAGATAGAACAGCGTTGGAGTTTCTGCTCAGGAACGCTGCTCTCAATGGCAGTGTGGACTGCAGCTGTGAAGTGGTGGACCGCCTGGTCAATGTCTTCAATGCAGCGTAGAGGGCCAGGGGCCAGTGTCTCCTCCAGGCTTCTCTTGTATAAGCTCCAGTCTGCCTTCTTGTAGTTGTGTCTGGTGCCCTGTTGTTGGTCTTCAAGCACGTCGCCAACTGTGATCAACACTGGGTTGTGGTCGGACGTCAGTGCAGTTAAGGTTTCCAGCTCCATAGACTGGGAGAGATTCTTCATGACGACGATGTCCAGAACGTCCGGTTTATGCAGTGCAGAGCCTGGGTAGTGTGTTGGTTGAGTTGGGCCAGCCACTACAAAGTCCTCCTTCTTTGAGTGGGCAAGTAGAGCGTGTCCTTTGCTGTTTACCACGCGAGAGTTCCAGCACTGGTGCTTGGCATTTAGGTCTCCGCCAATTAATGTTGGGATGCGGGGGTCCAATAAAGCATCCAAGTCCTTCGGGCTTAGCTTGCCTGGGGGTGAGTAGGCGGCAAGCAGCCGTAGGGGGACTGCAGATGTCTGGATCTGTATGCCAGTTGCTTCAATGCTCCCCACTGGTGGTAGTGAGATCTCGTGGTGCTTCACTTTTGTGCTGACAATCACCGCTGTTCCTCCGCCCTTGGCTCCGGGGGTGCGATCTGTGCGGTACACCCTGTGGTTTGCTAGGTTGAGCTTCTGGCTTCCTTGGAGATGGGTCTCGGAGATAAGCGCTATGCTCACATCCATGGTTTCCATCAGGTGCAGGAGTTCTGCAGTTTTCTTCTGAATGCTGTTAGCATTCCACATCAAGAAGAGGGAGGGAGTTTCCTTTAGATTTTGCTGCCATTGTGTGTGTTTTCTTCACCGTGGAAAAGTTCGGCGATGAGATTCGCCACCATTGTTACCAAAGGGTGGATGTTCATGTCTGCAACTGTTTTCGCAATCTTCGTGATGAGTTCCTGCCAGTTGATGGCTGAGCCTATTTCACAGGATGGTGATGGGGCAGGTGGTCGTGGTGGTGTTGGTGTTGGTGGCGGTGGTGGTGGTGGTGGGCTGTTCTGTTTGGGTCCTGTTACTTCTGCGTATGTTCTTCCATCCACACGTGCGTCGCTATGGCTGTTGGTTGGATTGCCAGTTGGGATCCTGTGTGCCAATGTGGGTTTGTAACTCTTCCTTTGTCCCTGGTCTGTTGCAGTTGAGTGTGGGGAAGTCTTTTGCGGTTGGGGTGGTTTGCGCGGTCCATCCTTCTTTGCCTTCTGCAGGTAGGGACAGCCACGATAGCTTGCTGGGTGGGGTCCTGTGCAGTTAGCACATATTGCTGGTTCGGTTTCACGGTTCCTAGTGCATTGGTTAGAGGTGTGCTCGCCTCCACAGCGTACGCACTTTGGCTTCTGGTGGCAGAAAGCAGAGGTGTGCCCCAAGCGCTGGCAGTTGTAGCACATGACCGGTCCTCGTTTCCCTCTAGGTGCTTCTGTGGTGACAGTGCAACTGCAGAGCCGTGTGACTGATGAGAGGTCTGCTGGCTTCCCATCCTTGCTTGCCGACAGGGTTACCACAAAGAGGGGAAACTTCTTGTTCTTGTCCGCTGGAGAGACGATCTGCGTTATATTTTTGACTGGAAGTCCAAGTTCCGATAAGTCCTCAGTGATGTGCCCAAGGGATGCGTTTGCCGGGAGCCCACGTATTACAAAGCGCTGAGCTTTTGCAGTGGTCAGTGAGAAGGTGTGGTACTCCATTTTCTGGTCTGTAAGCATGCTGGTCACGCTCCTGTAGTCGTCCGGTTTGGTGAGCATGATCTTGGCATGGTCCTGCCGGGGCTTGATTGTGAAGGGGGAGATGCAGTGTTCGTCCAGTAGCTCCACGAGGTCCTTGTGGGTGGCTAAGTTCTTCAGGATGATGGGAGGGATCCGTTGTCGCTTTGGCGGACCTGAAGAGGTCCCGGGTTCAGATGCCGTGTTGTCCTTGGCGCTCTGGAGAACCAGGTAGCGGTTTGAGGTTGGAATCGTGTTGTATGGGGGTGGTGCACGGGCAAGCTTTGATGCTTTTTCTGGCGAGTTAGGACACGATTCACGTCCTCACTTTGCCTTGATCTTCCATTCCATGTCGTCTTCGGTGTTGTCTGGTTGAGCCGTGACGTCGGACTCCATGGTTGGTGCTGCTTGGTGGGGGGAGCTAGAGGGCAAGGGCCGAGCTTTTGGGGTTCAGCCGCACAGGGTATGGACTCTCAGTCCTGGGAGAGAGGGCGGAGCGGGTCGTACCGCGAGTCTCCCGACGAGAATCGGGGCACGAAAGAGTTTCAAGCAATCACGCAGGGTGCATAAATGATGAGTCTCAGTACAAAATTAACTAATCAAGCAGATCGCATAGCTGGTAAAATGCAATCTGAGTAAAAATAAATCAAGCAGAGCACATAGATGATAAATTGCAATCTGAATATGAATCAATCAGACAGAGCACGTAAATTGCAATGTGAATGTAAAATCAGTCAAGCAGAGCGCATAAATGATAAAATGCAATCAGGGTAAAAATCAATCAAGCAGAGCGCATAGGTGATAAATGCAATCTGAATAAAAATCAATCAGGCAGAGCACATAAATTGCAGTCTGAAAGTAAAAATGAGAACTTGCAATCTGAAGAAATCTGAATAAAAATAAGTCAAACAGAGAGCATCAATAATGCATTGTAATCAGATTATAAAAAAGTAAATCAAGCTGCAGCAGTTTAAGCAAGCAATTAAGCAAAAATCGACATACAGGATAAGTAAATCAAGAAAGCAGGGCCCATCTATCACTAAGGATAGAAAATGGTGCTTACCAGGTCGACTTGCTGGCTGGCTGCTTGGCAGGGATCACGGGGGTCAGTCCTCAGGCCTTCTCTGGTGCTCGGAATAAGCCACGAGCGTCGCTGATACAGAAATCACCACCACCGGAGATCCGATCCACCGATTCCACCGATGCAGGAAGGTCCGCGGTCCGATCGTCACTGACGCTGCATCTGTGTAGCGGAGGCTCGAGAGCTTCATGGTCAAGCGGCCATCTTGGTGCTGGGCCTGGCTACTCCCTCTGGTTGTTTACTCATCTTCCTATTTTTTCACACGTTCATGGGTTACCCGGATCCTTTATATTACAATTCTATATTTTCCTGTGTCTCCTTATCTCCGTCTCCCCTACTCTCCCAGAGTACTGTTCTCTTAATGTCAGTGAGTTTTTCCCATATTTCGATTTTTATGGTCTGTGTTTCTCCTCGCATGTTTTTTTATTCATCTTTTTCTTAGTTCCTCATCCTTCACCACCTTTTACATATGTTATCAATCATTCGGGGTCTGCTTTGTTTGGCCTCTTCATTCACGCTCCACCCCTCTCACATCATTGTTCTTTTAGTTTTTTGCAATTGATCTTCATAGGCTAAAGTCATTCGGCTTCTCGCCATCCTTTCTCTCTTACCATTCGGGATTGTCTGTTCCTCCTCTTTCCTCTTCCTTTTTCTCAGTTTCTTTTCTTTCCCCTTTTTCCCCCAATACTATATATTTTTCTCTCTACAATCTTTGAATGTTGCTATTTTATTCATACATGCCTTTCATACTCCCTCTGTTTTAAACATGTTTCTAAATACTGTGTTTTTCCTTTTTTTCTATAATTTTTGTCATATAGTTCTAGACTCTTATTTAAAATGAATAATTGTCATATAGTTCCAGACTCTTATTTAAAATGAATAATTTGCGGGTTATATCCTGGAATGTTATGGGTCTTCGAAACCCTGTTAGTCAGTCAGTCAGTCAAAGAACTTTATTCGGTTACTAAAAACCATAAAAGCAGTACAAAATACATAAAACAAGGTTTAAAAAATTCAATAAAACAGATTAAAAAGTGATTGCAAATCCTAAATAAAAGAAACGTATCAGAGATATAAGGAGTACCATATTTGCAAATGTCAGGTTTGGTGATTGATCTTTGTGGCCAGACTGATTTTCTTTTGTCTAGTGGCAGCTACCAAAAAACACGCTACGCCATATGTGACCGGTACCGAGTTCAACATCTGTAAATATAATAGAGCCGGCCGTACCTGCGCAAAATTTAAGTCTTTCAGGATGGGGAAAAGAAATTTTTTACGGGCCACCAAATAATGTTCACAAAGCATCACTAGGTGCAGAGTATCCTGTGTAGAGAAAGAATCGCAGGTGCAGGGTGGGGAATCTTCTGGGATGCCCCACTTTGTATACGAGCCAAGCACAAGGTGTATCAGGTTGAACCTGAACCTTATGAGTAGAAAACGATGATATGGTTTAGTAACATATTTTAAATAAGGTTCCATGGCCAAAGACGACGAAAGTTGGTAAAGTGATCTTACCATTGGTTTACAAAGCTCAACCGTTTCCCTCTCAGCTTCCAACATATTTCGAAAGTGCTGCTTGACCCACCTTACATCTTCTTTTTTAAGGTTCTGTGGAAAAGAGTACATATCCGGGCGTCCTAACCTAGCGCATGCCGCTCTAACATACGCTAGCCACGGTATGCTATCTGCTTTGTCCAGAGACATGCAATCTTTGAGAATGCAGTGGTTCAATGGAATCTCCTCATTTGTCCAAGTTTTAATCCAACACAACAGTGGGGACATTTTTAAGAGATCTGTGACATAACCCAAGCCTGTTTCGTTATGTATTGAATATGTGGGGGATGATTTCGGGAGTGATAACAAGGCTCGTATAAAATTGTTTTCTACGATTTGAATGCCTGGGGCTGAAACGTAGCCCCATATATCTGCCCCATATGATGCAATTGCCACACATTTGGCTCTGTAAATACGAGTCATGGCTTCCATGGGTCTCGAACCCAATCTTTTAGCAAAATGCATAAGAGCTGTGGTAGATCTACTTACACCATTCTCCTTTAACTTTAGTTGGGCACCCCAAGTTCCTTTCTCATCAAAAGTGACTCCTAAATAACAAAAAAAGGGTACCCTCGAGATTGGAGAGTTGTTACAGCCAAAGGCCCTAATCTTCATGTTTTTCCTCCGTGAGCCTGTAACCATAACATGGGATTTAGTAGTGTTGATCTTTAGGTCCAAGGCTTCCATGAAACCACCAAAATGATCTAATAATCTTTGCAGGCCCGTACCAGTCCGAGCTACAAGAACAGCATCGTCCGCGTATAGCAGTACCGGAATAGGTAGCCCCCCCATATACGGTATGTCCAAGGTAGCTGAATTCAGAGATTTCCCCAAGGAATTAATATATAGTGTAAAGAGGAGAGGGGCCAGAATGCAGCCTTGTCTGACCCCTCTTCCTGACCTAAACTTCGCCGTGCATCTTCCTTCCCTTGTGACCCTGACCGAGGCAGACAGATTTTGGTGGAGGTCGTGCAAAAAATTAACCAAGGTGCTATCCAAACCCAAGTCTCGCAAAATAATCCAAAGTTTTGAGCGATTTACCAAGTCGAAAGCAGAAGATAAGTCCATAAATCCCAAATAAAGAAGCCCACCCTTCGCCACAGTGTATTTACTAATAATAAGGTGAAGGTTTAAACATTGGTCCATGGTCCCTCTATGTGCTCTAAAACCGTACTGTAAATCCGATAGGGTCCCGCTCTCCACTAGCCAATCCCCCATTCTTTGCAAAATAACTCTGCCCAGGATCTTAACGGCAGAGTCCAACAGGGAGATTGGTCTATAGCAGGCAGGGTCCCCCCTATTCCCTTTCTTGAAAATAGGCACGATAATAGAGGTAGACCAGGAGGAAGGAAAACCAGCTGCAGGTATCGCATTAAACACATTGGTTAGTATTTTTGACCAAAATTGCGGATACTGGATGTAGAGATCTGCGGGGACCCCATCCGGACCCGGGGCCTTGTGTTTACTTGTATCTTTAATCGCCCTCTTAACCTCAGTGATGTTAAACTTCAGGTGAGGTGTAGCATGGGTACTGACTGGTGGCGTTAATGCTGTGGATTCATAAATCTGTTTAAAGTGGCCTAGCCATCTTCCATCTTCAATCACGCAGTCCATATCAGTTTTCCCATCCTCGGAGAAAAAAGGCTGGTTCACCAAGGCCCAAAACTTTTTGCTATCTCTCTGTACATCAATGGATAGTAAACTATCCCAAGCTTCCTCCTTAATTTGGTTTTTGCGATTAGTAACTGCAATTTTGTATTCCTTCCTTAGATTAGTCACTAAGGGCCTATCTCTGGGTTTATGTTTTAATGCTTTCAACAGGGCACTGTGTTTTAGCGAACAATCCTTGTTAAACCATTTAAAAATCTTCTTGTTCCTTAGAGCGCATGGCCTTAGCTCCAAGTTCTTAGAGATCGTTGTACATATTTCCTCATACGCCGCCATAACATCAGAGCCCAAGGCAGTTGGATCTAGGCACACTGCCAGATTAGCCTCCGCCTCTTGGGCTAGTGTTTGGAAGAATTGCTCAGGGACAATCATCCCCCACTTAAGACGCCTTCCCTGACTTAAGACGCCTTCCCTGAAACCCTGTTAAATAACGTGTACTTACTCACTTCTCAAAATTAAAATGTCAAATTGCACTGTTACAAGAAACTCACCTACGGAACAGGATGTTGCTTCTTGCTGACGACATTGAGTTGATCATGCTTTTTGTTCCCCTGCTACGGACAATAAAATTGGAGTTGTAATTCTTATTCATAAGACCTTACATTTTCAGGTTGAGAAGGAGGTTAGAGATGATGAAGGTAGATGGCTCTTTCTACACCTTAACATACATAGCATTCAGTTCTCTTTCTGCAACATCTATGGTACCACCCGGGTCAATCCACCATTTTGGAAACATTTCTCTACCCAGTTAATGTCTTGTCCATCAGACAATCTTATTGCAGGGGGTGACTGCAACTAATTAATGGACCCTTTAATTGATATAAGTTCTCAGACTAGATATATCCCCACCAAAATGCAAAAAACCTTTATAAATTCTATTGTATCCAGAGGTTTAATTAATGCTTGGAGATCGTCTCACACTGATGTTTTACATGACACTTTCTAATTCCTTGTACACTATTCTAAATCTAGAATAGACTAAATTGTATTAACCCAAAACATGCTTCAACATATGATACATGCAGACATTTGTTCTATTGTCATTTCAGATCACATCCTTGTTTTAGTTGACCTAGACATTCTACCTGCCACTTCACAATCAAATAGATGGAGATTCAGTAACACTTTATTATAGCCTTATAGCCCGCCGTAGCAGGCTATACCGGCTATTAAAGGCCCGCAGCATCGTTATAGGCCCGAGCCGAAGGCGAGGGACTTTAACAAAGCAGAGGGACTTTAAAAGCTGGTATAGCCCTGCTACGAAGGGCTATAAGGCTATTAGAACATTCTGCCACTAGAGGGCAGAATGTTCTAACAAATAAAACAAAGCCTTCAGGGAGCGCGAGGGGATTGAATCCCCTTGGGCTCCCTGAAGCCTTTGTTCACAGCCAGAGCTGTGAACAAACACACATTGGAATGTTAGAGCTCAGGGCTTATACCAGCCATTAGAAGCCCGGGTCACCAGTCTCTCCTGGGGCCTGGCAATGCGAAACTCCCGCGCACAGACACGGACTAAGGCGGGGACGAGTCACAGGTGATGAGGTCCCGCAGTCGTGCTGAGCTCAGCTGCCGCCCGCAGTGCACATCAAGCAGGCGGCATTTATTTGTGCTGCACGTTTAGGCGGCGCCATAATTCTGCACAACGCGATAGCGTGGGAGCCAGCTTCGACCTACTAGACCCTGTCCTGCTGGGGATTGTTTTTTTTTGTTGTTGCATCTTTTATATATCGCGAACTCGACCCGAAAGTATTGGAGCGCTGTACATGAGCACCGTATTTACATTACATATTCACATACATGCCAACATTTCAGAAGCGCAAAGTGGGAGATTTTATAAAAAGAATCGGGAGAATGGGGCCTTGAATCGGGTTACTGTTATGTATGGGCTTTGGAAGCCTGCTGCTGCAGGATCGAACATTTGAAACGCAAATGCACGTTTTTTTCTTACCTTGCAGAAGCATGGAGCGCAATGGCAGGACAAGAAAGGGTGATGCAAACTTTGTGCCCTGGCCTGGCAGTGCATACAACCCCCACCTCCCCCAGCAGTCCGGGGCTGAAACAGCTTCCCGGGCACGCACACAGTCGCCCGAGTACTTCACAGGTGTTTAAAAGACCATTTGCATGTGAATGAGGCTTTGTTGGTTTTTCACCCCTTCTAGAGCCCCTGCCACTCTGACTATTGCTGGAAGAATTAGCACCTTTACACAATACCAAGCCCTGTCAGGTGAAACCCCGAGGAATCGGGATTTTTGCTTGCAGGAATCGGGAGGCGGGAGACTAGCCTTGAAATCGGTAGTCTCCCGCCAGAATCGGGAGGGTTGGCATGACTGTATTCAGGCACGGGAAGATTAAGTGATTGCCCAGAATCACAGGATGGGGATCCTGGTTTCCTGCACCAAAGTCGGCAGCGCAGCCGACGGACCTCATCCCCTCCCCTAAATGGATTGATTCCCACCCCCGAAGCACGCCATCCAGGACAGGCGGGCCCAGGCAACGCCGGCCGCGGCTAAATTAAGTTGGTCAACAGCCTGCTAAGTGCTGGGCAAGGCCGCTGAAAGCGGCTCAAAGCAGCATGATGAGATCCCGCCTGGCGACTCGACCCATGACCTCAGGCCTACCTATGGCTTACTCGAGTGAGGCAGGCCTTCTGAGTCGCCGGCGAACCTGTGCAGAAGTATAGGAGCTGTCTAAGCTTCTCATGTCGGCACCTGCACGTGGGATCCGATGCACAGCTGCCAGAAGTCATTCATCTTCAGGAGTCAGTACGAGTGCAGGTATGTTTTAAAGCAAACACTTCTGTGCAGTGCCATATGTATTTTTTAGACTACTTTTACAGCCTGCTGCATAACACGCACTGATACAAGTACTCTTAGATAGTGCGGGCTTTTTAATGCACACTCTCTCAAAAAGTATATATTTGAAATAAAACTGCCTACAGCCGAATTGTGACCCCCTAGGCTATGTGTACTTTAATCAAACTTTTCTCCTGAGGCTTGCATGCACCCCCATGCTTAATTGTGTCTCAATGTTAATTGCTTAGACTAGCAATGCAACGTAGCTTCAGATTGATAATAAATAACGGGCGGTGACGCACACCCTGCTGTTATCAACGAATTGATTTTTATCAAATTGCTCAGTGTGTCCATCTGAGTTAAATTACAGTCTGCAGAGGGGTTTTGACCTCTAAGCTATGCGTGTACCCTTCCATTTCCAGTGCTTTGCAGCCGTTTTAAAATCTTCTTACCGTTTCTCGTTGCTCAAATGGGTGTAATTTCTGATATTTATGTTGCCTTTGTTTTTATTGCTGATTTTCCTTGCGAAAAAAGTGTCACTCATAGTTGTTGAAATGTCACTCATAATTACGCTGACATTATAAAAATGTCACACTTAGCAATCTGAAACCTTGGCAGCTATGCTTCCTTTATGTCCGGCCTGCTGCTGTTAGCTGTACTTCCGGTGCCAGCTGCGCCCCTCCACGTGCACAAACCATGAGCTGAACATTGCAGGCATTGCCCTGTAGAAACGTAGACATGGCCGCCGGTTGTACAGTGGGGTGTCGGTGAGCAATCCATAAAGTATAGAACCCTGCGAATGCTGGTAATTTCTACGTTTTTATTTCTTTATTTGAAATTTTATACCACACGCAGACGATGTTAAAGTACTCTACCGTTTTTTATTTTTACAAAAAAATGTGAAAAATGATTCCAAATAATAAACATACATATTTACAAAGAAATGTTCAGGATGATGTCAGAGCATTTTGCAATTTTTAGATACATATTTTGATAAATGCATCCAAGTCATATAAATCCATGTTAGCAAAGACGTGTTGTCTTATAGTGAACGTTAAGTAGTCAGTTTGTTCTTCACGCTACAATATTTGATTTAAGAATGACACTGCATATGTGGCGGTGTAGGTGCTGGAGAGAGCTGCAATTAAATGTCACAAACGTAAGTGTTAGGTGTTATGAGGCATGAATATGGAGTTTTATTGGATAAATAAAAAATCCATATTCTGGGTGCTGTTATTGAGATGGAGTAAGGGCCTACTTTGGAGTTTGGCCGATGGTATGCTCAGACACAAATGTATTATAGGTTCATTGTAGCCTATAGCCTTTGTACACAGAGCACAGGATATGTGCCACTGTGCGGCAGAATATTCCATTCACCAATCTCTAAATAAGGCCATACGATTTTTTTAGGTTGAATTTCAGAGCTACAAGCATCAGTGCTTCTTTGTTTCTGGGGTTTCTGTTTTGCTCAGTGACGTGTAATTGCTGATGCTGGGTAGGTTGGTGAAGGGCTTTGAAGGTTATGCACACTGTCCTGAGTATGCAGTGTTTCTCTACTGGGAGCGAGCTCAGACATTCTCTAACTGATGAGCTGTGGTCTGCCCTTTTCCATGTTTGCAGTAAACCTTGCTGCTGGAGATTAATAATAATGTTGGGGAAGCCAGGCTCGATAGGCCAGTGAGTAGGGCAGTTTCACATACCTACCTGGTGGCATCTAGAGAATGGACTAAAGTTTGCAGATCTTGTTTTTAATATAAGGCACCACAGCATGCACAAATCTTGCACTGAAACAAGATCTGCTATTCTCGAGTTAGGGCACGAGATAGGGGTTGCCTTAAAGTTAGTATTAGTGTTTGAGTTGGAGTGACAGTCAATATTAGTGTTAGAAAGAATTAGGTTATAACTAGGATGAGGGTGATGGTTAGATGAATGGGATGGGGTGGAACGAGGACTGGAATTATTAGCATCGCTTGGATTAACAATAGGTTTAGACATACATGTATGATTATGCTTAGATTGCGGGTTAGTTTTAAGGTTTGGATGAACACAAGTGTTTCGATTGGGTCTTACCGCAGGTTTGTGGTTAGGGTTTGTGTTCTAGGTTTAGCGTTACAGTTAAAGTAAGTGAGCCAACAATTGTGCAAGGAGGAATCCAGACTGCTTAACACCCAGCCTTAGCACAGAGGCCAGCAATTTACAAATAAACATAGAATTGTCAGAGACTGTATCAAGCTCTGAAAACTATAAAGGGCCTACCACAGCAGGCTTCTTTTTTTGGTCACTCTGGTGAGACACTAAACACACACACAACATGCGCCCTTCTTTAAAAATGCAAATGAGTAAAATATCTGGTTACCACATTATCAGGCCAATACCTGCCTTAATAATGTCCAGAGGGCTTGTGACACATTCATATGGGAGGGGGACTAGAATTTCGTTGAGTCAGAGAAGGTAATAACCAAGAGAAACAGGATTGGGAACACCCAGTGGTGCTCGAACAATTTTCAGAGTGGCGTCGCTGACATCAGTGCTTCATCACTGAACTCACCATGTTGAACATATATCATTAAAGCATGGTGTGTTCGCGCAGTGTCATTTATAGACAGCACAATCTCCAGTGAAGTGGTCACTTAACTCGCAAAGACATACAATTTTACAGATAAAACTAATGTAGCGCACAAACGATGTGTGGAAATCGGGTGTCAATCAATCAAACAAACAGGATTTGCATAGCGCTACTTATCACCTGTGAGGGTATCTAGGCGCTAAAGGGTGGGGGCAGTGCTGCTGATTAGGGACGTTATTCGAATAACCATGTTTTTAGGCCCTTCCTGAAATCCTGCCGGGTGGCAGTCTGTGTGTTCTCCTTTGTACTGCTGGTCACCGGTGTATTTAACTGTGTAGCCTTGGACGGTGTCATGTATGTGCATGTAACTTGCATGATCGAGGTAACTATTAGCGGCGATACTATGTGTCTCTCGGTCCTTTATCCCCAGCACCCCTCATCCCCCTCTCCAGGGGCGGCAATCTGAGGGATAGCCCCAGGCGCCACAAGCTCTAGCTACGCCCCTGTGTGTCGTATAAGAATAGGTGCCACCCACTAAGTTATAGCAGTAAAAGCACAGCCTCTTCATAATGTCATACTTCATGGAGGCATACCCTCATGTGAGTCATGCTTACTTCTTGCTTATGCCCCCTTAATGTAGTCTCCCCTCTATGTCGATCTCTGACCAGTCACCCTTGCCAGTAAGGCAGATGTGCTTCTTTGAGTTTACATCATCTCATGTTTCGTATCATGTGGTGCAAATAGTGTGGATACAGCCTGCGTCAGGATTCACATCTGCCAGTCAGAAAGGGCTGGTGCGGGACTTGTTTTGTAAATGGCCTCGAGCCAAAAGTAATTTTGCTGCACGCAATAATGGGACTACAACAGGTCGTTGCCACAGTCTGGAGGGTGTGTGGGGCAGCCTTTCCAAACCTCAACCGAGACCAGCCAGAGTGTCTTGCACCACAATAAAATAGGCAGGCTCATCAGTCTTGACCTCTGCTTGCTTCACCCAAGCCAGGCCCACCGCTTAATTCTTTTGAAGGGCTGGCCAGGGCCGATGTGACAGACCAGCTGCTGTGACCAGCTGCTGTTCTCCTGGCCCCGTTATGTCTCTAGTAGCCTTGAGGCCTGGCTTCATCTTGAGTATTCAGTTTTGATGGAGATTCTCCTGTATCACTGGCAAATGGCTTAGATCACTGCTACAGCCCCCGTCACGCCTTTGGTGATGTGCTTTGTTCCCGTACAATCCAGGGCTCCTGAGCACTTTATCTGATACAGTAACTGAACCCAGAGACAAATCTCACCAACAAAGCTGCAGATGGTGGGAGGTGTTTACCATTTGCTGTGTCGGGGAGGGACCTCCATGGTTAGGTAGGTGCTGCAAAGTCTCCAAACACAGAAGTTATCCCTCTCCTCTTCTTTGAGCTAATTAATGCATCACACTGATATGACTAAATTGGTTATTCTTAATCACAGGACATACCTCTGGGCCACCACCAACTGGCCCTCTGAGCTCAGTGCCCCTCCTATCCCAGCGGTCTCTGGCAATAGCCTGGGCGTCGTGGTAGACAATCAACTGTCCATGATCCCCCAGATGAAGGCAGTCACAGCGAAGTGCTTTGGCCTACTGACATCCATTAGGCAGGGTGCTCCTCTCCTGTCACCAGAGGCTTTGAAAGCGGCTGTTGCAGCAGAAATTGTGTGTATGTAACTATACAAACTCCCTATATTTGGGTCTCCCTGAAACTTTTTTACACAAACTACAAATAATTCAAAGTACAGCAGAGAGATTAATCTGTATATTGTACAGACATGCGCATAAATCTCTTACCTTAATAAAGCTTCACAGGCTCTTTTTAAAATAGCTCGTATTATAAATCCATTCATAACCAAGCTTTAGACTTTCTAGCAACCAGAATCAAAAGATATGTTGCGACTCAAGCTCACAGATCCTCTCCTGCCAACCGGTCGACGATCCCTTGGTTCAAGAGACAAAGAACAGGAGATTCTGTGTTCCGGTATCCATCTTATAGAACTCTCTCCCATCCTCGGTCAAGGTGGAACCTAACTTCCTGAGGTTCAGGAAGCTTTTGACCTTTGGATGTTTAAGCAAGCTTTTCATTAGCCTAGGCCCCTTCTCCTCTCCATCTTGGTTGTCACAGCACTAGGAAACCCATGGGTGTATTTGCGCTCTATACGTTTTCCAAACATAACATAACATCAATCAGACAAGTTAAATTCCACTCTGGCCTCAAAGTAAAACAAGCAACATTTCTCCTCCAAACAATCCAGGGAAATGTCTGATATGAATAACTTCAGAACCATCACAAGCATCTTTTCTTTTTCTTATGCAAAATATGTCTGTAACTGATTCTTGTGATTCCTGCAGAACCATACATAAATGATCACATTGGAGAACTCAAAGTCCACCAATTCCTGCAGGGTTCTGTTATCTTCTCTTACTATAGGAAGACTTTGCATGGAGGTATATAGCACTACACAACTCACCCTGGTAGTCCACCAGCATGAAGAAGATCAAAAGTGCTTCCAGAAAGTTGGAAAAGAGAATTGTTACTCAGCACACCAAGTACCCGGCAACTTTGAGCAATCATTCACCCGACAACTTGGAGCAATCATTTTATCGGTATTCATCCACTTATATTTTTTTTTTTATTAAAAATAAAGCTGCAGTTGGTATCTTGTCATACTACAGTAAATAAAAATATACACTCGCCTGAGGATACTTGTAAATTTGTTTGCACTCTATTGAGCAGCAGTATACAATGGCGCAGAATGCTTTTAAGTTTTTGTAAAAACCCTATATAATTTTTTAATTATGTTTTTGTAAACATCCTTGATGATTTTTTTTATAGCTGACATTGGTGTGTGACCGCAGGCAGGTTTGCCCCCTTCCTCAGAGAAATAAACAGACCATTTGTCAATTTTTTCAAGCTCTCGAAAGACCAGCATTTGATACTTAAACAATGGTTTGAGAAAAATCCTCTGTATTCTTTATTAATATGGCAAATCAGCCTCTATTTTCTTTAAAAATCCAAAATGAATACAGTCCTAAAAGACTTTTGACTGCTACTTTCAATTTACATTTCAAAGCAGAAAAAAATTCTGGATTTTATTTTTTCACCATTTTTGTTTACCTGTATTGGCAGCAAAATAAATACAGGTCAAACATTTGACCATTTTAGGGCCATTTCAGCCTGTTTTCCTACCAAATTAATAAACTGATAATATTTAAATTGAACATCATTATTTACACTACATAATTTCGTTTGCAAGTGCTGTATTCTAACTAGATGGTATTATTATAAAATTCACTCTTCTTCTTATGGTGGCCAGCTTGACAGTTTTTTTCACCGGTATGACTAGTTTTTAGGTCGAGCCTAGCGCAGCGCGCATGAGTTGCTCTATGGGGAGGCTTCTTGTGATCACTCAAAACTTCTTCTTGTGGGTCTGACTCCTCCCACATATTGGAATGGCCTTTGCGTGTGGCTTTCAATAATGAAAGCACGCAAATGGCCAAAGGCGGTCGCATGACCCACCTCTTTGTTTACTGGTCACTTCCACAGCATTTTGCTGTCGGGAGCGAGCAGTCCCTCCTTGTTTATCTTTCCATTCCTGCCTCGCGCCTTCCTTCTTCCCTCCCCGCCTCCCTTCCGACCCTCCTCTTCGCTCCACGCACCAAGCAGCCCCTCTCGTGTTTTTCAGCGCCTGCTTGAGGTGCCCCCCCCTCACCCCATCTTGGGCACATTGCGATATGTGTACTGAGAGGACGTTTTACGGCGTGCAGCCCCACCCTTCTCAGAGGTGCTACATGTGTAACAAGGGAGCGGTCGGCTCGGCTTTCTGACATCTGAGCCCTCGGATCATGGAGCAACTCAGCGTCCCGATTAGGCACATCTGTTGTAGGGCAAGTTACTGCTGACAGGTTGTGGGACCCAACTCACTGGAAGTTCTAGTGAGAACAGAAGAGCCCCACCCCCCACCCCCCCTGCTGTCACCGCTCCAGCATTTCATGGTCCGAATTCAGAGACAAATGGGGTTTCCCGGAATGTTGTGATTTCTGCATTGGGTTCCGGAGCCAGCATGCTGCTCGGGGTAAAACGCTTCGACGCCTCGCCAGCGGTAGTAAGCGCTATATAAATGCAACTACAATTACTCGCCCTGCCAGAGTTCACTTTCTCAGACGATGCTGGCTGACTGAGATCTCAGGTGCATCTTGATCTAAGATGACTGACCCTTGTAACAAGAGCGCCCCATTCACTGCCAGACCCTGCATCCCGTCCTGGGGTGTCCTCTTCCAAACCATGTGATCGCGAACTTAGCGCAACAGCTTCACTGAAGGAAGACAAGGCTAAGGGAACTCCTCCCCTCCATCTGAGAAGAGCGGGTCCTCTAACTGAAGAGCATGTCTCTGTTGCACCAATATCCACCCTCCCCGGTGTCTGCCTGGCGCGCTAGAGCTCTGAAGTAACTGCAAGGTGGCACTTAGCACTCTGCAAAATACCCAAAATACCTGGGCTAGTAGAAGGGGGGGAGAGTGGCTTTGATTGGACAGGTGAGGTTAGTACGATTAACCTGTGTATAGATAATATAGGGCTTCTACGCCAGATAGACTTTTTGGCGCTAGAGACAGTGATTCAGATCAGAAAGTGAGCGCCTAGGACTTCAGCTGACCACAAAGCGCCTCTCAGTTGCCAAGTTGAAAACTGTGGTGATGCCATTCACACATTTGTAAAGCAAGCGATCCACCATTTTCATGGCCTGGCTACCAGGAGTCCGGGGGTTCATTCCAAACGGTCTACAGGTTTCCATCCCAGAAGGTGTGCGGTTCGGCCCTATCTCAGTGGTGTGAAGGGATCCGCAGCTGCGTTTGATGAATGTGTCCATTCAGTGCGCTGTGGTTGCTGGTACTGCCAGCGCTCACTGCATGACTTTAGAAAATGTATGTTCCGCGCAGGACTCCTCTTGGAACCAGCAGCGAGTCACACTGAGATCTCAGATGTCCAGAGGCAAGAAATCCTGCTAGTTCAGCTATATACATCCCCCGGCATTGAAACATCTCATGCAGGTGGGAGACTGTCTGCAGAAGGCCTTTAGGGCCCACGCAACACGCAGACATTGACGGTTTACATGACAATCGCAGGCTGACAGAGGTGCTGTCACGACTGTGAATAATGCGGGTAAACACGAGAGTGTACATACAAAGTGTAGTGATCAAGTCCACTCAGTTGAGATGATTTAAAGAGGTTTATTAGAAGATGGTACAAGATCACAGGAAGATTAGAACAAGACCAGATCAAGATCAGTTCAGGTCCAGAGGGAGACCCCACCAGGAGCAGCCAGCAGGCAGCTCAGCCCAGTCAACTGTCCCTTCTCTGACAGATCCCCAACATTCTGACAGCATCATCACATTAATATTCCACTTGTGGTAGAATAGCATTGGATTAACATTAGCAGGATATAACATATCCCCCTTTCTTATGCGGGGAAATAAAAACTAGTAACAGAAAAGAAGAACCTGAGAAAGTGAAAGCAAGATGATTATACAAAAGCAAAAAGAACAACAATAAAAGAACATCCATCAAAATAAGAGCAGTGTGAGAACAATCATAGAAAGAAGAGCAACCAAGAGGGAAATCAGGGAACAGAGAAGAAGGGAAATCAAACATAGAAACCATCCTCCCTTCTTACACAACAGCGAAGAAAAAACAACAACGTAAGAGAAAAGGATAAAAGAAAGCACAAAAGACTCCCCCAAAACGCACCCACTGGCCAGAACAGGAATGAACTGGGGGCTGAAAATGGAAAACCAACAGAACTCAGGGCTACAGGCTGCGACAAACGCAGAGGAAAAAAACACGACAGAAAAGCAAAGGAAAGTCCAGAATCCACAAGAGACACGAAAAGTAGACCTCAGAAAGAAAACAGAAAAGAAGAAAGAAACAAGGAAGATGAGGAAAAATATATGGGTAATCCTCACCAACAAGAAACACCATCATCATCCCCGTCGCCAAAATTCTGTAGTGATCAAGTCCACTCAGTTGAGATGATTTAAAGAGGTTTATTAGAAGATGGTACAAGATCACAGGAAGATTAGAACGGGACCAGATCAGGATCAGTTCAGGTCCAGAGGGAGACCCCACCAGGAGCAGCCAGCAGGCAGCTCAGCCCAGTCAACTGTCCCTTCTCTGACAGATCCCCAACATTCTGACAGCATCATCACATTAACATTCCACTTGTGGTAGAATAGCATTAGATTAACATTAGCATGATATAACACAAAGTGTGCTCCTTCTCTTGTCTGTAGAACACAAGCAGCGCCAGAACTGGCAAACAAGTTAGAAGGGGATCCGGTTACGCTGCAAGAACCAGTTTTAACCCTTCTACGAGCGAGCTCCAGGCCAGCACAGCAGCTAAATCGTACCCTGACCATTTCACCATCCCACGTGAGCCACTCGGCCTCAGACTGGACCCCGAGCCAGTGCAGACAGACACTACATGTGTGCATGCGTATACAGGTAACACGCAGCTTCACGATCCCACACGAGCCACCCGTCCTCAGACTGGACATAGTACCAGTGCAGACAGACACTACATGTGTGCATGCGTATACAGGTAACACGCAGCTTCACGATCCCACACGAGCCACCCGCCCTTAGACTGGACAAAGTGCCTGTGCAGACAGACATAGTGTGTGTGTGCATGTGTATACAAGTAACACACAGCTTCTAAGAGCGGACTCTAGGACAGCACAGCAGCTAAGCCATGCCCTGACCATTTCTCCATTCCACGCAAGCCTTAAACTGGACCTCGTGCCAGATAGATAGCTAGCAGATATAGATAGAAAGTAGATAGTGCTCCCAACACAGTTCCACAGCTTCACGCTTGACCGCTCCGGTCGTTAGGCCACATCCTCTCCCCATACTGACTGATAGTGAATGTGATACTTCTGCATAGCTTTTTACTTTAAAAGCTTGCCGAGGTTGCCTGCGCATTTGGAATGGTGTGTGGCTGAGACACCTTGTGAAGGTCTGCACTCGCCCAGCGCGCATCCTGTACCGTTTTAAACGTCTCTTTCTGACTTTCCCGTGTCTCTCCGCACTCTGTTTAATTTCATTCCCTCTGCCCTCCCGTTCATGTCTTTCTGACTCATTCTCTTATATATTTGTCGTCCCGCCTCTCCTATTCCTTCCTCTTTTTATCTCCTTTCTTCCATGCCTGCCCGTTTCCTCATTCTTTTATCACAATCAATGGCTTTCCTCTTTCTTTCCCTCCCTTCAATGTCCTCCCACTCTCTCGCCTCCCTCTCTCGTTCGATCTCTGACCCTGGCTTTCCTCCCCTCTCCCTCCCCAACAGTCTTTCCATCCTTTTATATTTATCCCCCTACTCGCTTCTTCTCGCCATCTGCTTTTGCTTTGTCTCACTCTCTCTCATCCCTTTGCTTCTCCCTCTCCCCAGCTCATCTTCTGCCCTCTTCTTCCCCCATCACACTTTCCTGGTTTCCTTTTTCATATCCCTTTATGTTAAATTGCATCTCTTCCCAAACTTCCAAACATCTCTGGCAAAACACTTATAAGGTCCCAGAGGTCAGACCTATTGTCTATGCCAATGCTTGTTTAATGTCCTATCAGTACAAAAATTAGTAAAGTCACCAAAAGCTGGTGTTTTTCCTCGTCTAAGCACATACTTAAAAGCGAAATATAAGAAAACAGCCCTTTAAAATGCGGTCTAGACCTGTTCTAATGATCGAGCCTGATAGTTAAATATAGACAGCAAAGTCATGTAATAAAAAAAATGATATAAATCCGGCTATTTAAGTAAAACGCTGAGGCCTTTGACCAGTATTATAACATAAAGAAATAGTCGGTATTTTTCTTTGGGAATGGTGACAATCATACATGCCAACATTTTAGGACAGGGACGTGGGAGATTTAAAATAAAAAATCGGGAGAATGAAAATTCCCCATTGACTTCTATTGTAGACAATGCAATTTCAGTCTAAATAAAGCCATTTTTAGCTTGTAAAATCGGTAGTCTGCCGCCTGAATCGGGTCTATTGGCATGTATGGACAATGCTACTTTCTCTCAAGGCAATTCTCCATATTTAGGGTGACCAGGCATCCCAGATTCGATGGGACAGTCCATTTTTCACCAGCGGATCCAGGAGAATTTGGCAAATATGGCTCATTTTCTATTTTTTAGAGGGGGTCTACTGAAAACAATGAGAGCACCTTTTCAAGCGCTCTAAAGCTGTAATATTTAGCAGCTATTATAAGTGAGCAATTTAATTAACAGGTATGATGCTTGTTTTGATAATTGCATTTTATTTATTTTCTTAGTGCCTCATCTGTGTTTTTATGTTGAGAAATGTCATTTGCGCTGCTTCGTTGATGTAAAATTGTTGTCCTTCTTCTATATTTCAAAAATTTCCCGGCTTTTGGTTCTCAAGATCTGGTCACCCTATCCATATTATTATTATATTATTATTATGTTCTCCAGTACCTTGGACCTCATTCTTGAAGTCTCTCTGAGCCTGCAGAGGCTCCCTCTGGAAGCAGGGCTGAGTTTCGCGGGAGCAGGTTTGACTTTGTACCCGTTACGTTTGTCTGCTTTCGAACAGCCGCCATTTTGCTGTGGCCGGAAATTAGTCATCCCTGTTCATCACTAGGAATGCGTAGAGTTCTGTCTTCCTACCAAAACAAATAATTTTGCTTAAGGGGGGGTTCCTACTTCTTACAGACGAGTCAACAGTTTCCTTGAATAGACACTGCCGAATTATTGGAAGCTCTTGTCCTCCCCATCGCTTAACGAACACGTTTTTGTGTTATTGTTTCCCGTTTATTTTCACCGCCGATCTTTTAGATGTTCTTCTGTTTCTAAATTGTTATGCTTTTATATTTTAATCCTTTTTTTGTAATATTGGATTGGTGGTTGGAAGTTTTAATTGCATTTGAACAATTTACTAATAACAAATATCAATTTGTTAAAATATTTTTAGTTCGTTCAAGTTAGGTTGCACTATAAATACCATAAATAAATACATGAAAAAAATAAACCAAACAACTCCTTGCCACTGCCTTTGCAAATAGGTCGCGCTTTGCCTCGTTTTTTGTGAAGTTTACATTGCAGTGTTTTTTGCGTTGTTATTTCAGAAATAAAATAAAATCGCAATGCATATGAGCAGAATGACTAACTTTACTAGATTATCGCTGTCAGTGTAAGTGTAACCATACGAGACCTTGAAGAGAAGTATACAACTTAATATAACTGATACACTTATAAATATATAAATTATCCATGGTATGGAGGGGGAAAGTTGAATGGTAAGCTAGGGATTGGAACCGAAAAGTAAGAACTATGAAAAATATATAAAAAATTATACAAAAGGCAAAGTTGCATCCCAGGGTAACAGGGGATCAGCAGTAACGGCAAGGCTTCAAGTTGATCGATGGCGCCGCAGGCGTTATTAATGGTTTGCAGATTTTTACCTTTAAAACTCTGGGTGGATTATTTATTATGTCACAGCCCGGCATGCATGATCTATGAAAGGCGCAATAATCTTTGTACGCGCCCCTCTGATTTGCCTGGTCTGCAGCCTTTAATTATGAACCTGACCCAAAGAGCACTCCCGCTGTTGGGGCCTACCGAAGAAAAATGGGGAAGAGTGGGCGGTGGGAACCAATGGACCCCAATGCAAAACTGTTTCCTTTAAATTATTCTTAGCCTAATTTGACGAGGCTATGTACTCGAAGTGGAAGTCTGCATAGTATGGCTGTGGTGGTGGGCGGGGGTCATTAATTTCCTTTCGAAAGCAGACTGACATGAAAGCGCCTCTTTGCCCTAAGGTTGTCTTGCAGTCTCTTTGGCGTGTCTCTATGGAGAAGGGGTGGGCGGCAAAGCCTTCTGTGACAGTTTTCCTACCCGCGTCTTCCTCCTGGAAAGGCAAAGAAAAGGTCTCTACATTTAGGGTGTCCCATTTATTCCAATCTTGTTGTCTTTTAGTAGGGTACTCACTACTTAAATAGCAAATGATTTCTTTGAAAAAGCAATACTTGCAACAAACAAGCATTTGTATAGCATATTCTACCATTTGTATGGCCATGTACCACTCATTAATGTATGGAACTGCTGATTCCAAACTATAGGATGGAAGCTAAATCTAATTCAGAGGGCCCAATAGTCTCAAAAAGTTGTCTATACGTTCCATGAAGGAATATGATGCTTGTGGTTGAATCCTAGGTTTGAGAGAGCCTATCTTGCTACTCAGATTAAATGAGGGCACACGCCAAATCTTCAAAATAAAAACACAGTTGTCTGTGAATCAAAGCTACTGGTAAGATTCACCAATTGAAACAATGCAGCAATGACGCATTTGAATCCAGCCACTAATGCTTGGATCTAATATATCTTGCTATCTATAACCAAAAAGAAGCCAAAAGTTCAAAACAGCCTTCTCAAGGCAAACATTTTTTTCCCACTTTTTTCCCCTTCGGTTATGACTTTGGGAAATGACCCTTAAATATTCGTGGGTCCCTCGCAAATAAACAAAATATCTGGTAATCATGTTTTTGGAGAAATACCGTGACTGCTGCGAGATGTTGTTGGTTTGTTTTCTCTGTTTATATGGTTCTTTCTTCTGTAACTCCTGTATTCGGATTGTAATGAACACTACTGCACACAAATGGTGCCTGGGTGAGTAAACCTTGGTACTACACGCATGCCGCGATGTAAACCTTGATAATGGTCCGACCTATGGGCAGATTATGAGAATTATAAAATGTGCTAATTATTGTGATAAATGATGCAGTACTATAAAAAAATAAGTATCAAAACAATATTCGTGGGTCAGCTGGGACTCTTGAATAATTCCATGAACGCTCTTGCGGGGTACTCTACCAGAATATCAACCAAAATATTATCTGACAGAAATATTGTGCCGTAAATATTGTTTATAAAAATATCGCCCATTTGGACTTCATAATAGAAAATCGAATGGAGCAATCTTATTTTGGCGCTGTGCTGGAGGTGCGTCTGTGTCTGTGTGTGCGCTTTCTCACTAAGTAAGGGCAAGGTGGCTCTGAGGGGTGGGTTGTGTAGTAGAGTAAAGGGTGAGTCTAGAAGTAAGAAAGAAGGTTGGAGTAGATAAAGGATGAAAAATATGGGGTGGCAGAAGAGAGGAAATAAAGAAGAAAGAGTAAAGGTAATAGTATTAAAGACATAGGAAAGATGGGGCGTAGGGAGACTTACTATAGAGACAGAACAGGAAGACAGAGGACAAAGAGCGAAAGATAAGGAAAAAAGATGATCTATTTAGATGAGAGAAGGGTAGAAAGGAAGAAGAAAATGAGAGGAGAGGATAAGGAAGACATGAAGAACACAAAGAAAAAGGAAGTAAAAGATGATGAGAGGTAACAGGGAGAAGACAAAATGAGAGAAAAGGGAGGAAGAGAGAGAATGGTGATAAGAACTTGGAAAAGGGGATATGGAAGAGAAAGAACAGTGCAGAAATAATGGGAGGAACAGAGGACGAAGAAATAGAAAGAAGCGAAGACAACATTTAGACGTGAACAAGAGGAATGGGCAGGAGATGACCAGAAAAGTAAAACAGGTTGGGGAAAGAAGTTAAAATGTTTATATACAGGAAAGGAGAGGATGAGGCACAAGTGGGGGAGAGGAAAAGGCGGCAAAGGGGAAAGTAAACAGAAGAAAGGAGGAGAGAAGAAAACGTGGTATAAGGGAGGAAGGAGATAAGGATGAGTGAGAGGGGTGAAGAGAGAGGAAGGGTGTGTGACGAGAGTGAGAAGTGAGAAGGATAAGAGAGGGATCATGAGAGGAAACACAGGTAGAAAGAGGCGCTCAGAGACATGTAATTAGCGGCATAGCTATCATTAGAGCAGCAGGTGCAGTGCCCAGATGTGTATGGGGGTCGCTACAGCCCAGTTATTGATTTGTTTTAATACTGAACTAAGCAGTGAGGGGCCTATTTTGTCTTGCATAAGAGCCCACGCTATCCCTGCTACAGCACTGCATACAGCCCCTGCTGCTGGGTTTGAAATCGGATCCTAGATTCAGATCTGGAGAGTGTAGCATCTGTGGTGTTGCATGCCTCATTTATAAGACAAGGCAGATAGTAATGGTTCGATCTGAGCAAAGATGAAAGCAGTTCTGTGAACAGTTGGTGGTTAGGAAATGTGACAGTTCTAAGAGTCTTGAATGAAGCCCTTTTCTTTACTTCTTTGAGGATCCATGTTTTTTACCCTGTAACAGATACATCTGTGTTCTGTTTCTACCTTGTCGGGATATCTTTATTGGCAACAATGGCAACAAGCAGGTAGGGAGCTGTGTGGAGTGGAATCCCTCAGATGAGTCCTCAAGTGAAGCAAGATGATCACCTGACACCACCCATGAAGCATCTACTGGGCTTGATAAGGTTGAGCGACCTAACTCTAAAATCATTTGTGGAGCCACACGACTACAATTCATGTGCGGCGCAAGAGTACATATGAAGCTGGTGGTGCTAGTGCACAGTGGAGCATAGCCATGTGAGTACGTGGAACTGGTGTGCCCAGGCAGCAACTGAAAAGAGAACATGTCAGTGCGGTAGCGGGTACAGTGAGGTTTTATCTACTGCGTATCTTGGGTGACGCAGGTCAGGCATGGTGGAAGATGGTGGCAGGCACATTGTGTGGGATTCAACAAGCAATGCTATTGTTTCCCCTATCCTACAGGACGGCATATTTAAATATCCTGTCCATGTGAATACACTGCTGTCAATGTGGAATTCAACGCGTGTGCTGTAGTGCAGTCTGATGTCACTTTCACCACTGCATAATCCATGTAAATTGAATTGACAAATTTAATGTACTGTGGACATTTGTTACTTTGAGCTTGCCTTGGAAAAAAGGTGAAGGTAAAAGGCATCTTTGACTAGTAATATTAAAGTCTGACGTAAAGGGAGTCTGGCTGCCTCACTGGACATCAGGTACTTCAGAAGTTTGATCTGGCTCAGATAAAACAAAGATATTTGGTCTTGCATGGCAGGTCAGACACCGATGTCTAGTACGTGGTGTGTTGAGGTGTGAGGGGCTGTGTATGTGGTCACTAGGCAGAATGAGCAGGCACCATCATATGTTTTATGGTCCCCGGTGAGCCACCAATGAGGTTATAGGAAACATGAACGGGGGGTTTACATTGTTTAACTGTAGAGCGTGTGGAAATCATGAATGCAGAGCACAAAAAAGCTTTTCAATAGCGTTTTCTTGGCCTAGAAAATCGTTTTTTTTTTAATTCATCAAAAATTCTAGATGAATATGAATTTAGCAAAATAGAAGTACTTTTGACGAATATATATCGAGAGTGAGTTTGGTGATAAGATTGCAAAGGCATCTTTTTGGAAATAGGACGCAACATGAGCTGGAGTGTGTAAGAAATTATAGAACTGGTTTATGGAAAGTAGTAAGCAAGTGAGTCAGGCTAACTTGGATTACCGTCCATGAGATGGAACAAGGGAGGAAGGGGATAAGATCAAAGACAGGAGTGGAGCCCAAGTTGTGTGAGAGATACCTGTGTCAAAGTTTGATAGTTGTCCAACATTGTTTAGAGCTTGTGTAAAAATAGGCCGTTCGAGTGGATGTGTTAAACCTTATTTACAAGGAGAGATGAAGGTGGTGAGGGAATTAGTAGAGGGGCTGGATAAAATGGTACTTAGAAGAAGAAGGTGATGAACATAATATTATTGGGAAGGGTAAAGTAAAGTGATGACGGGCTCAGGGCGAAGTTGATGCTAATTTCTAAGGAGCGCTTTAAAGAGCTATTTCAAGCTCTGCTGGAGTTATGTGTGCATACGATTAAGCCAGGTGGATATGTGGGTTATCCCGTTGATATATGTGATTAATTGCAACAGGACACGTCTTTAAGAATAGGAGGACACTAGGCAGAGTGTATAATTTGGAAAAAGGTGATGCGGGATTGTGAAGCCTAACCAGAAACATTTGTGGATGAAACTGCATCCTAACTGGGCGTCTCAAGTTTTGGCGTGTGATGTACACTCTGTGACAGACAGATGGGAACTACAAGCGTTGTCCAAAGTATGCCGGGAAGAATCAGGATGTTACCTAGGATCAAACTGGTAGGGGAAGGAGTACCAGTGGTGCAGAGAGGGAGAAATAGTCAGTTGAGCCTGAGGGATGCTGTAAAAGAAAGAGTTTGATAGAATGTGTAAGAAATTGAGGAGAATTTCCACTCCCTCATCATGTGAGGGGCTGCAGTCGTAAGGTTTCGGGGTATTCTTTTTGTTTTGAAATTCAAATTTTAACGTGGGACCTGTCTCATGAGGTGAGCCCAGGAGACAGAGTAAAGAGTGGTACAAAAAAGGAGATGTAATGGTTAGCACTGTAAATAGAAGAGGCTGGTTTACTAGCATTTTTTTTTAAAACGAAGCAGAGGCCACTTTTGAACGCATTGCATGGAGAAAGGGTGAGCGGTCACTGAGCAGTGAATTGTGTATTATTTAATTTCTGTTTTGTTGGTATACTTTTCCTGAAAAGTGACTTTTTGACCAACTGTCGAAACCCCTTTTCCCAAACCTTCCTTTACTACGCATTTCCTCACACGGCAAGGTATTTCTCGTGAGCGACACCGGCGGCCTCCTGAGTGGCCTGACAAAGTTCAAACTCAACAATAGTCCTCCCGGCGCGCGCCTCCCTCTCTCGGGAGACAATTACCGCGGCCTTTGATGATGGTGAATTATTTCCTCGCGCCATTTTCCTGCGCGCGGAGGCCCGGCCACGAATGCCCTGCCGCGGCCCTGCGGGGACACATGCCTCGATGAACAATCTCCCTGCTGCTGGAGCTCGCAGGGCGGGGAATAGAACCAATTTCACACCTGATGACTCTTAGGTACGGTGTTTACTGCTGCATGATCTAATGGCGGGTTTAGGTTACAAATCATCTAGGAGGATGTCTTATGTAAGGCGGCAACAGAGCCCATTCCTTCCGGGTCAGTGGAAAGTGAACTAGGCTTTAAATGTGAAGACACACATGGAGGAACATTCAGTGTCATTATCTTGGCAGGAACAGAGGAACCATCAAGCACGCATACACCAACAACAACCAGAGGCACACGCAACAAACACAGACATATAGAGCACTAGCCACAAACTGCATTTTTAGTATGTAAAGTGGCCCAGGTCTTGCCAGTGCTCAGCATCGGCCGTTCTACAAAGCAGGTGCTGAGATGGGTCTCTATCGGCCTCTCCATTTTTGCCAACAGGGTGAAAAAAAACATCCCAACTCTGACCCCCCTTCACTGCTTTTGAGGTATCTGCAAAGAGACTCGGTATAGTTCTTTCACAGTCTCATCATTTCAGAACTGAAGCATTTTCAATATTTTATACAACAAAGCCCTAGTTGTGGCTTATTTATCTTCCAACACTAACAACCATTGGCAAAGCCAATAGCCTTGACTTGCTGTAGGTGTAATGTTACTTGTTATATTATATATCTGTATGCAATGACAAATGCAGCAAAATACTAGTCGGGCAGCACACTATGCTAAGCACAGAATTTTAGCTTGCGTATTTTTAAGCCACGCCTTTCAATCAATCAGGGCTTGTGAAGCTCAACTACTCACCTAAGAGGGTCTCAAGACACTGGGGGGGGGGGAACTGAGGGGGTGGCTCAGTTGAGTGCTGTGGTAATCCAAAGAGCCAGGTCTTGAGGTCCTCCCTGAACTGGGGCAATGTGGGGACTTGCGGGAGATGGAGAGGGAGGTCGTTCCAGGCCTTGGCTGCGAGGTAGGAGAAGGAGTTACCTCCAGTTCTGGTCCTGTAGATGCGTGGGACGGTGGCTAGAGAGAGGTCGGCTGATCGGAGGTGTCTTGGGAACGTGGAAGGAAAGGCGGTTGTTCAGGTCTGTTGGTCCAGTGTTGTGCAGGGCCTTGTATGCGCGGGTGAGGAGCTTGAAGGTAATTCTTATTTCGAATGGGTGCCAGTAGAGACCGTGGAGGTGTTGGGTGATGCCGCTGCGACAGGGGGTGTCAAGGATCAGTCTGGATACGGCGTTCTCTACGGTCTGGAGTTTGCGAGGGAATTTCTTGTTGATTCCGGCGTAGAGCGCATTGCCGTAGTCTAGTCTGCTACTGATGAGGGCGTGCATGACGGTTTTTCTGTATTTGGATGGGATCCATCTGAACGTCTTTCGAAGCATGCGGAGGGTGTTGAAGCAGGTTGAAGAAAAGGCGTTGATCTGGCAGTTCATTTTGAGCGATGAATCCAGTATGATGCTGAGGTTTCATGCGTGTTCCGTCGGGGTGAATGGATTTCCTAGGGCGGGGAGCCATTAGGAATTATGCCATGTGGAGGGATTGGAGCCTAGGATGAGGACTTCTATTTTCTCTGAGTTGAGTTTCAGGCAGCTGTTCTTCATCTAGATGGCAACAGCTTTTATCCCTTCTTGGAAGTTGGGTTTGGTGATGTTGGGTTCATTGGTGAGGGAGAGGATAAGCTGGGTGTCACCGGCGTAAGTGACGTTGTTGAGCCCGTGGATCCTGATGATGGTTGCGAGGGGGGTCATGTAGATGTTAAAGAGGGTGGGGCTGAGGGAGGAGCTCTAGGGCACTCCACAGTTGGTCTCTGTCGGGTCCGAGAGGTAGGGTAGGAGTCTGAGTCGCTGGGTTGTGCCAGTGAGGGATGAGCATATCCAATCGAAGGCCTTGTCGCGGATGCCGGCGTCGTGGAGTGTTGTGGCTAGGGTGCGGTGTGAAACTGTGTCGAAAGCAGTGGAGAGATCCAGGAGGATGAGGGATGCCATTTCCCCTGGTCGAGGAGGAAGCGTATGTCTTCGGTGGCGGCAAATAGGGCGGTCTCAGTGCTGTGGTAGCTGCGGAATCCGGACTGGGAGATGTCCAGGACGTTATTAGTATCGATGAAGTTTGCTAGCTGGCTGTTGACAGCCTTTTCGATGACTTTGGCTGCGAATGGAAGCAGGCAGATGGGCCTGAAGTTTTTGAGGTACGTCGGGTCGGTGGAGGGTTTCTTCAGGATGGGTTTGACCTCGGCGTGTTTCCAGTCGTCAGGGAAAGTGGTGGTCACGAGGGAGCAGTTGATCGTCGGACATAGTTCGGGTGTGATGACTGAGGCGACTCTGTGGAAGATGTGTGGTAGGCAGGGGTCTGAAGGTGCCCCGGAGTGGATGCATTTCATGGTCCTCATGCTGTGAGCGGGGTCCAATTGAGCAGGGTTTGTCGGGTGACGTCGCTTGGAGGGGGAGCAGGAGCAGTGTGGAGGTCATGGTTTTCGAAGTTGTCGTAGATCATCTTGATCTTAAGGTGGAAGAAGGTGCTGAGTCTATTGCAGAGGTCTTGGGAGGGTGGGACGTCTTTTGTTTCGCTTCACGGTTTGGCAAAGTCCTTGATAATGGAGAAGAGTTCTTTAATTACATCAGCCATGCCCCTTTGAGATGCCCTCTAGTTTTTAATTCCACTTAAATCCCTGGGTTAATTCAAAGAGGGGTTTGCTTGGGGGCGGGGGGGAGGGGGGGTTTGATCGGCATGCATATGGGCATGTCCTGAAACGTGTTTTCTCCATTCATTTTTCCATGGAAAATTTGAACAGCGTAACCGTAAAAACAGCTGAATGGAATTACACAAGATTTGGCAGAAAGCTAGATCTTGGTTCAGAAAGCCTGCTTTTTGTGACTTGGGGTAAATCTGTTCAATAATTTTTGAGACATAAAGGGTCGAAATATATGTATATTTCACACTGCAGAGGACCCAATAAATGTGCAAATGTAGTCAGGTAAGAAATGAAGCGATGCTTATGTTACCTGCTCCTCGTGCTGGGAGCTACCTAAAGCCTACCATTTAGCATTACGTACTGTGTGACTGCTCACTGGGGCGCAGCGAGTGACTTGCTAAGTGGATCCTCATTCCCACATTCCACAAAGGGTGCCACTGAGAATCGGATTTGCCTACTTGGGCTTTATGTACCTACCAGCACTATGAGCAGGTAACATAAGCATCGCTTAATTTCTTAAGTGACAACATTTGCGCATTTATTGGGTGTGATTACACCCACACAACACCCTTGATTGAGGCTCTACACTGCCCGCTATTTACATTTATGATGTGGCACTATGCGGCAGTATTGATTAATAGGGTGCTCTTACTAATGGGCAGTGAATGAAAGCTCTGACAGTTTCACTGGGTCTGGCAGAGCATAGTGTTTTTCGCTTTGGTAACCCAAAACTCCAGTATTATGCGGAGTCCTCTAGTCAGGGATGGGAGCCGGACGTGCATGATTTCTGCATGCCACTTCCACCAAATTGTAATTTAATGTGAAGTTGCCATGCTTGCTCATTGTGACAGCGGTAGAGTAAGTAATAGGACATTTGTGAAGTCGGTTAGCTGATTTATACACATATGCACACAATTATTTACTTTTCATTCTCTAATTGTGATTTCTTGATTTTGTACTTAAATTACTGTGGGCGTTAATCTGTTATTCTGGCAATTGCATCTATTTGCTTGTCGCATATACTATTATGCCACTATGTTCTCTAAGTCTAAAATGCCCGTTGCAGTATTAAAGAATACTGTCGACCTGCATGTCCCTTTTCACTGTTTACACGGTTTTAAGATAAACTATGCAAAGTAACTAATTCTGTCACCCGTGAGCAAGGCGCGTAGGGTGTTCTTTTCCATATGTGCTTACGGGAATGAATTGCACGTAATAAACCTTTCATTTCACACCACTATGAGTGCATGTGTTTCTTTGAATCGTCTGGGCCCCGAGCTGTGCTGGAAATCAATCAATCAATCTATCTATCTATCTATCTATCTATCTATCTATCTATCTATCTATCTATCTATCTATCTATCTATCTATCTATCTATCTATCTATCTATCTATCTATCTATCTATCTATCTATCTATCTATCTATCTATCTATCTATCTATCTATCTATCTATCTATCTGTCTGTCTGTCTGTCTGTCTGTCTGTCTGTCTGTCTGTCTGTCTGTCTGTCTGTCTGTCTGTCTGTCTGTCTGTCGTGTTTCTTTGAATCGTCTGGGCCCCGAGCTGTGCTGGAAATCAATCTATCTATCTATCTATCTATCTATCTATCTATCTATCTATCTATCTATCTATCTATCTATCTATCTATCTATCTATCTATCTATCTATCTATCTATCTATCTATCTATCTATCTATCTATCTATCTATCTATCTATCTATCTATCTATCTATCTATCTATCTATCTATCTGTCTGTCTGTCTGTCTGTCTGTCTGTCTGTCTGTCTGTCTGTCTGTCTGTCTGTCTGTCTGTCTGTCTGTCTGTCTAGAGATATCCTCCAAGGACGAGGCGCGCAGACTCCAGATAGCTCCAAAAACAATTTATTGCCGTTTAATCCGATATATATGCACACATATAGTGATTAAAACTTATTTAAATTTACCAATACACTTAACTTAAAAAGTTACACACATCTTAAACTTGTTAAAAAAAAGATTTTACAATTAAACATATTTAACTTTTCACCAAGTTTACAAACTATTAAATCAAACGAAAAATGTTAGTGAGAGTTTTTTTTTAAATTATTGTTTAAAAAAGAAAATGCATTCATTTAAATAATATATTATATTGTTTAACACACTTTTAATTTAATTTGTTTAATATGCTATATGAGCTCCAGGTTAATAATAAATATTTAAATTAAATGACATTCATATTATATATTACATTTTTTAAATAAGTAAAAATTATTTCCCCTATACTTTCCGATAGAGAGGACTCCACTTAGGTGGTGGAGGTCTTCATCTCTGTGATTGAGTTCTCCACCCTGGTGGCGGACATTTCTGTCAACTAGCCAGAATGTAATATACAGTTGTAAAGTTATCTGTAGTATCTTAATGGTCATTAATACATTTGTAGGAGGCTTTACCCTGTACGAGTCTACATCTAGGTATAAATCTCTAGTGGTGAAAAGCAAATAATTGGAGAGCTACTCCTAGCTGTTGGAGTAAGTATGCATATGAGGAGTTATACTTGTGTACATTTATGCGTGAAAGGGCCAGTTATGCAGGCCCACAAAGAAAAACATAAAAAACTACATGTATACTCACACATTCACATGCATACACGCACCGTCAGACACTAACAGTAGATCTACTCTGGCACGCACAGGAGCATCATACATACACATAACAGAATGACACATGATGACAAATGCAGACCCAGGCCCACAGAGGAACTTATAGAACACACAGATGTATACACTTGCAAAAAACAGGCACAAATGTATATGCACATTCACAAACACCCAGGCTCAAAGACACACATGTAAAAACACACAAACTTAAAACACATATATTCACATATAGAAATGCACACTTAAATAGGTACACCCAAGCCCACACACATAGACACACCTAAAAACATACTCAGCTGCATGCAAATACATGCACAGGTCCAAACACTTCTCAACCCAATAGCAAAAGCACAGCCGTGCTTATGCACACGCACATACATCAGCACAATCAAATACAGACATACGGGTGCACGTGCGCAATCACACACACACACACACACACACACACACACACCCTCACACACTTCTTGATCTCATAACTGTAGTGTCCTAGCATGGACACGTTCTAGTGCTCAGATGTGTACGTCATACACTGCACACCCACCCACCACAGACGTCACTGGGTCAGGTGACGCTGTTAATAAAAAGGCCGAGCGCACGTGCTCGAGGCCAATTAACCCACTACCCCAACCATGTGTCTGTCTCCGTTATTCCCGCCGAGCATGAGGGCCTAGGGCCCAACATAACAATGGCGACGAGGGTTGTAAGCCCCAGCGTGCAGCAGCCCAGCTGATCGAAAGGGGGAGAGAAGTGCCGTGTGTAGCCCCCCTGCAGGCAAGAACTGCGCCTAATCGCCCCGGGCGTGAGCGATGACCGGGAGTCCACCTCGCACCGCCGCGACGACCTGCGGGCGTACGGCCCCAAAGTGAAGGCGAGGAAGTCGGGTACCCACCCCGACCCCGTCGCGTGTGCTACCGTGACCCGGTGGGGAAGTGCCCCGAAAGAAAGCGGACCGATCGGAGCCCACCCGCATCGGCCGCAACGATCCCGGTGAATGAGGTGAGGAGCAGCGCCAAAGTGAGGATAGCCAAGCGGGTGCCCACCCCACAGCAGCAGAGCCCACCCGCGACGAAGACTAGCCGTGCCCGTTGTACCCGCACCCACGAAGAACTGAGAGCTGGCACGGTGTGAGGTAACAAAGCAGAGCCCACCCGCGGTCAGGCAACAACAGTAGCATTCCCTCCCCACCGCGCAGCGTATGAAAGGTGAGGCTGCTGCGGCGGGGTGCGGAAACGAAAAGGAAGCGTCCGGCCCGCGGCCGGAGAAGTGAGGCACTAATACCCCTTCCCCCGCGCGGCCCGAGAAGAGCGAAGGCCTGCCGCGGGGAGGGCCTACACGAAGTCAAACACTGGCAAGTGTGTGTGTGCGCTCCAGCCCCCTCGCGTCCCGCGACGCGTGTGAGTCTGCTGCGGGGGGCGGAGCACTGCAGGCGGCCAGCTCCGTGGAGCGAGTCAAGTGAAACAAGCGGATTGAAGCGCTGATCACTAGAAAAGCGCGAGGTGCCCCCAGGCAGCCGAAGTGAGCACAAGCCCCCCCCCCCCCCCGCGCGGCCCGTGAAGAAAAAGACCTGCAGCGGGGGGCGGAAAGGATTTAACTTGTACATGTAGGCAAAGCGGCTCACTGCAGCACACCAGACCCTCCGGTCGTGCCTGAACGCCTGCGTGTGCCCCCAAGAGCTGCTGAGGCTCACCCGAGTGCAGTGGGGACGACGTGAGCACAAGCTGGGAACACAAGAGCCAAAGAGCTGCTTAACACAAATAAATAAGCAAAGAATAAGCACTCACCACAGGGGGACTGCCCTGCCCTCCTTCGCTCTGCTCCAAGGGTGATCGTATTTCAGGCAAAGGAAGCAGTGGAAGATCTGGGAGAGGCCTGCAAGGTGGAGCAGTAGAGCTGCAGGACCCAAGTCAAGGAAAATCACCGAAAGAAATAGCCGGCAGGCAAAGCTGACGGTGCTATGCGCTACACTGCCATCTAGTGGCCAAAGTGCATCATTGCGCCCAATATATGACAGACTGTGGCTGCAAGGTTGCATGCCATAAAGGAAAAAATAAGGACATGGGCTGGGAGGCAACAGAGTGCCCGGAAGAAAATAATGCAGCGCAGAGGGAGCGGCTGCAACCCAAAAGTGCGTGGGGAAAATAAAGAGCAAAAGCACTGTTGCAGCTGAATTGCACAACCGCAAGGGGAAAGCTGTAACACAGCAAAGCAGAGTGGAGTATGCACGACCGCCCACACCGGAGTGGCAAATTCCGACAAGGGCGCACACAAGGAATCCTCCAGGAGAGAGCCTGCTGACAAGGTTGCGTGGAGTGCGGTGACGCCTACTGGCCAGGGGTAGTCGCTGCAGGAGTGAAGACACCAGAGAGCACCAGCCTTGGGTGGCAAGGGTTGAAGAGACTCGTCCAGGCAGCAAGTCTCAAAAGAGGATCGGGAGGAAGTGCGCAGCAAGTGCGTCCACGGAAGCAACCAAAGGGAGCAGTCTGAAGCACTACCATAGTTAAAGAAGGAACGGAGTGGGTGCACGACAACCAGAGATCACGGCGCAAGGAGCAACGCGACACTGAAGATGTACCACGACGGTACGAAGAGAAGCATGCACCAGCGCCCGACAATTCAGCAAACACAGGTAGTCACACGACGTGGCGCACCTCGTAAACACAGGTAGTCACACGACGTGACACACCTCGTCAAGCCGACCAGCCAAATGGTCGCACCACAAAGGTCAAGCCGACCAGCTAAATGGTCGCACCACAAAGGTCAAGCCGACCAGCCAAATGGTCGCACCACAAAGGTCAAGCCGACCAGCCAAATGGTCGCACCACAAAGGCCAAGCCGACCTGCCAAATGGTCGCGTCACAGAAGCCAACCCGCCAGGGGTTGCAAAAGGAGGTGACCGAAGCATGGGTCAGTGAAACTACAGAACAAGAGGTCTGACGACAAGACCGAAGGTATCCTGCCAGTGATCGGCAGCGCGGACCGTCAAGTGGTCCAAGAAGCTCAAGAAGAACGAAGAGGACCAGGAGTATGGCCCCAGGAATTTCAACAACCAAAGTAACTGGTGAAAAGGAGAAGAACGAAGCGGACCAAGAGTATGGCCCCACGAACTTCAACCAAAGTAACTGGTGAAAAGGAGAAGATGAAGAGAAGGTCACGACCCTAACTCGGAATGCTGAGGAAGATGGAGAGAGTGTTCTCGGACGAGGACAAGACCAGGGGGAACACGTGCAGAGTGCGCGCGCTGCATGGAGAAGCCTGGCCAGACCAAGAGGAGAACAGAAATGGTCCAGAGTAGGTCGTGAATCGAAGAGAAGAAGATATTGGAGTGGCACGTTTGCCACTACAAGAAAAGAAGGAAGTTGACATCAGAGTGGCACGTCTGCCACTAAAAGAAAAGGGGACTGAAAGAGATCTGAGTGGCACGGTTGCCACTGCAACAAAAGGAGAAGTCAGAGTGACATGACACCCTCACGGAGAAAGAAATAGAGGAAAGAGAGAAGAGTGTGGCAAGACTACTTACACCTCAGAGACAAGGAAGGTGACAAGCGTCAGAACACGGAGCGCAAGTCCTGAAGAACACCCGTGGCACGGAGAAAAGACCATCTGTGTGACGATGCTTTCAGCACACCCGGAATCTGCAGAGGTGAGCAGGCTGGACCATTCGGAACACCCACCTTTGGGGTTACACGGACACTGGTCAATGCCAGCCGTGGTGACTCAGGGGCAAAGGCCTCAGGGATGGCAGTGAGAGAGAGTGTCCCCGCGACGAGAGATGGTCATCAGCCGCCCTTCAGCAAAGGTCCCAGGAGGATGAAGACATCGCGTGCAAAAGGACAGGAGCCAACAGCTACCCTCCAGGTCTGACTGCGGAATCTGAGGTGAGACTTGTCGTCTCCTCCGCACCCGCACTTATCGGCATGGGAGTAACACGATACAGGACACTCAACCCAGGCCAGATCTGATAAAGAGGGCCTCAGGGATATCCCGTGGCAGGGGAACACCTGTGAGAGGGGCACCCTGGTGAGAGGGGTGTCTTGCGAACGACCCGTCTTTTGCTAAAACAGAATACACGCCACCGATGAGGAATAGGACTGGACTAAAAGATGAACGGCAACATCTAGCGGTGAACCACAAGAACTCAACTGCGTTTGTCGCCAAGAAAGTAAAGCGAAGAAAAGACTGTGAGAACAACTTCAAGGCAGAGCCGTCAAACAGACTGGATCCATCGAGCACCCAGGCTGGTGCCACAGTGAACTGGTGATCGTCCGCGACAGGAAGAACATCGTCCGCGACAGGAAGAACATCGTCTGTGACTCCAGGCTGCTGAAGCGTGAGCGACTCTGCAGAAGTTTGGTCACTGTATTACATCTGTGTATATATTTCTTTCTCCCCTAGGTTGAACATTGACTATGGGTTTTTGTCATTAAAAATTGGGAGGAATGTAGTGTCCTAGCATGGACACGTTCTAGTGTTCAGATGTGTAAGTCATACACTGCACACCCACCCACCACAGACGTCACTGGGTCAGGTGACGCTGTTAATAAAAAGGCCGAGCGCACGTGCTCGAGGCCAATTAACCCACTACCCCAACCATGTGTCTGTCTCCGTTATTCCCGCCGAGCATGAGGGCCTAGGGCCCAACATAACAATAACATGCATACCGCTATTTGGTTCAATGAGGATGATGAAATATACATTGGAATTTTCCTTTTTGATTATTTTCCATATTACAATCTCCAAATGAACGCCTCCCTTTTTATGAAAAGACCAGTCGAATAGATGCCTTATTCCCAACGAAGCATGGATGTCATTTTCAAATACAACGTGTTGTTTCACAGGTAATAGAAGCTTCCTCTTTAGACTCATCCACTCACTCTGGGTGAGGCTGTCTGAGAGGACTTTGCAGCCCTTATGGTTGATTATGAATGACTCTCTAATCTTGGTATAGAACACAGTCATTTTAAAATGGATGCAGTAGCCGCTTACTTGTCAAGCATTAGCAAAGTCAATAGGCTGGTTATTTACTTAGTGAAAAATTCTTCCGTTTGTGTGTGTGTGTGTGTGTGTGTGTGTATGTGTGTGTATGTTTGTGTGAGTGTGTAGAAGATCAGGTATATGTGATAATATGCAAACATGACGAGGAGCACAGAGATGGATGAATAAGTGACTGAATGGATCATTTATGAGTGTGTAAGTGCATGGATGGGTGAGTGTGTGCATGGATGAATGGTTGGATCTATAAGTGCACTCATAGATGGGCATCGATAGATTACACCCAATCTTATGGTCCCCAGACCTAGCATTAGTGATAATGCTGTTACAGTGCAAAGAAATACCGATATTAATCCAGTAGGGCTTAAAATATTACCTGCCATCTATACCTATATATCAGATTTATCACTGATTTTGCTTAGCAGCTAGACATACATGACGTGTGTAGTATGTCAGTTTTGCCTGTTCTAAAATAAGGTGCCAGCCAGGAGGGGGTAGTAGTGAGGAGTACATAGATGAATAAACTTTGGGTTAGAAGAGTTTGCCAAGCAGGCAGCAGTGACATGTTGCTGTGGTAAAAGCAGAAGCAGGAGGCAGCAGGACAGATCCTCCATGTAGGCAATGGTAGCAGGTGGCATTTTCACAGGTATCTGTCGCAGGAAGGAAGAAAACAGACCGCTACAAACAACAAGCATTGGCATAGCCAATAGGTCTCGCCTTTAGGACCTTATAAGTGTTTAGTCAATGTTATTGGCTTTGCCAATGTCTTTAAGCTATGTTGTAAAGCATTGTGGTTGCTGTGCAGCATATTGAAAAGTTATATTAAAAAAGTGTTAAAAGCATTTTTGTTACCTTACATATAACCGAGAAGACATCATGTACAACTGAACAACCCTACTAAAAAACAGAATTAACATACACAATGTCTTCTAGTTTTTTGTCCCTGCAATGCTGGCAACTTCTTCCTGCCTTTTCTAATGCTTGTTTGTCATAGCTTTTGTTTGTTATGAGGGTGGGGGGGGGGGAAGCATAAACAACGGGAGGGTGGGGGTTGGGAAATAGACCTGAATTACAACAGGAGCAGCAGATGGACATTAGGAGAGAATCAACAGATGTAGATTCTCAGGACAGACTGAGGTGGTGCTAAGTGATACAGAGGTGGTGGTGTGCTGGTGCAAAGGTGATGCTCAGGTAATGCTGAATGATACGCAGGTGGTGCTGAGTGATGCTGAGGTGGTGGTGTGCTGGTGAGGAGGTGATGCTCTGGTGATGCTGAATGATACTCAGGTGGTGCTGAGTGATGCTGAGGTGGTGGTGTGCTTGTGCAGACGTGATGCTCAGGTGATGCTAAATGATACTCAGGTGGTGCTGAGTGATAATGAGGTGGTGGTGTGCTGGTGCGGACGTGATGCTTAGGTGATGCTGAATGATACTCAGTTGGCCCTGAGTTATGCTGTGGTGGTAGTGTGCTGGTGCTTAGGTGGTGCTCAGGTGATGCTGAATGATACTCAGGTGGTGCTGAGTGATGCTGAGGTGGTGCTGTGCTAGTGCGTAGGGGATGCTCAAGTGATACTGAATGATACTCAGGTGATGCTGAGGTGGTGCTGAGGTGGTGTTGTGCTGGTGCTTAGGGGATGCTCAGGTGATGCTGAAGGATACTCAAGTGGTGCTGAGTGAGGCTGAGGTGGTGGTGTGCGGGTGCAGATGGTGATGCTCAGGTGAGGCTGAATGATATTCAGGTGGTGCTGAGTGATGCTGAGGTAGTGATGTGCTGGTGGGGACATGATGCTCAGGTTATACTGAACGAAACTCAGGTGGTGCTCAGTGATGCTGAGGTGGTGGTGTGCTGGTGTGCTGGTGCCTAGGTGCTGCACACATGATGCTGAATGATACCCAGGTGGTGCTGAGTGATGCTGAGGTGGTAGTGTGCTGGTGTGTAGGTGATGCTCAGGTGATACTGAGTGATACTGAGGTGATGCTGAGGTGGTGTTGTGCTGGTGCTTAGGTGATGCTGAATGATACTCAGGTGGTGCTGAGTGATGCTGAGGTGGTGGTGTGCAGGTGCAGATGGTGATGCTGAATGATACTCAGGTGGTGCTGAGTGATGCTCAGGTGGTGGTGTGCTGGTGGGGACATGATGCTCAGGTGATACTGAATGATACTCAGGTGGTGCTGAATGATGCTGGAGTGGTGGTGTGTTGGTGCTTAGGTGGTGCTTAGGTGATGCTCACATGATGCTGAATGAAACTCAGGTGGTGCTGAGTGATGCTGAGGTGGTGGTGTGCTGGTGCAGAGGTGATGCTCAGGTGTGGCTGAGTGATACTGAGGTGGTGCTGAGTGATGCTGTTGGTGGTGCTGAGGGGGTGGTGTGCAGGTGATGCTGAGTGATACTGAGGTGGTGCTGAGTGATAATCAGGTGGTAGTGTGCTGGTGCTTAGGTGATGCACAGGTGATGCTGAATGATACTCAGATGGTGGTGTGCAGGTGCGGAGGTGATGCTTAGGTGATGCTGAATGATACTCAGGTGCTGAGTCATGCTGTGGTGCTAAGTCAGGCTGCGATGGTGGTGCTGCACTGGTGCTCAGGTGGTGCTGAGTGATGCTGAGTTGGTGCTGTGCTGAGGTGATGCTGCGCTGATGCTGACGTAGTGCTGTGCTGATGCTGAAATGGTGGTGTGTTGGTGCTGAATTGCTGCTGAGGTGGGGCTGCGCTAATGGTGGTGCGGTGCCGATCCTGAGATGGTGCTATGCTGATGTTGAGGTGGTGCTGTGCTGATGCCGATATGTTGCTGTGCTGATGCTGAGATGGTGCTGTGCTGATACTGAGGTGGTGCTGTGCTGATACTGAGGTGGTGCTGAGGTATACTGAGTTAGTGCTGAATGATGCTGAGTCATGCTGAGGTGGTGCTTTACCATGCTGAGCTGGTGATGCAGCACTGGTGCTCAGGTGGTGTTGTGTGATGCTGAGTTGGTGCTGTGCTGAGGTGATGCTGCACTGATGCTGATATGATGCTCTGCTGATGCTGAGGTGCTGTACTGATGCTGAAGTGGTGCTGCGTTGGTGCTAAATTGCTGCTGAGGTTGGGTTGCGCTGGTGCTGAGGTAGGGCTGCACTGGTGCTGAGGTGGGGCTGCACTGGTGGTGGTGCACTGATGCGGAGGTGATACTGTGCTGGTGCGGAGGTGGTGCAGTGCTGATAAGGTATGCTGAGGTGGTGCTGTGCTGGTTCTGAGGTAGTGCTGCACTGGTGCTGAGATGGTACTGTATTGGTGATGTTGCACTTATGAGGAGGTGGTTCTTTGTTGATGCTCATATGGTGCTGTGCTGATGCTGAGGTGGTGCTCAGGTGGTGTGCTGTTGCTGAGGTGGTGCTCTGCTGATCCTGAGGTGCTGTGCTGATGCAGAGGTTGTGCTGCGCTGATGCTGTGCTGGTGCTGATGTGGAGATGCATTGGTGCTGACGTGGTGCTGAGTAACACTGATGTGGTGCTAAGGTGGTGGCGTGCTTGTGCGGAGGTGGTGCTGAGGGATGCTGGGGTGGAGCTGAGTGATGCTGTGCTGGTGCTAAGTGATGCTGTGGTGGTACTGAGTCATGCTGAGGTGGTGGTGTTGCGCTGGTGCAGAGCTGGTGCTGAATGGTGCTGAGTTGGGGGGCTATGCTGAGGTTATGCTGCGCTGATGCTGAACTGGTGCTGCGTTGGTGCTGAGTTGCTGCTGAGGTGGGGCCGGGCTGGTGCTGAGGTGGGGCTGCGCTGTTGCTGGTGCAGAGGTGGGGCTATGTTGATGCTGAGATGGTGCGGGCTGAGATGGTGCTCAGGTAGTGGTAATACTGAGGTGATGCTGTGCTGATGCTGAAGTAGTGCTGTGCTGATGCTGAGGTGGTGCTGAATGGTGCTGAGTTGGGGCTATGCTGAGGTTATGCTGCGCTGGTGCTGAAGTGGGTCTGTGTTGGTGCTGAGTTGCTGCTGAGGTGGGGCCGGGCTGGTGCTGAGGTGGAGCTGAGGCACTGTTGGTGGTGCAGCAGTGCGGAGGTGGGGCTATGTTGATGCAGAGATGGTGTGCTGCTGCTGAGGTAGTGCTGTGCTGATGCTGAGGTGGTGCTGTGCTGGTGCTGAGGAGGTGCTGCACTGGTGCTGAGGTGATGCTGAGTGATAATGAGGTGGTGCTGAAGTGTTGGTGATGTGTTTGTGCTTACGTGATGCTCAGGTGGTGCTGAGTGATACTGAGGTGATGCTGAGGTGGTACTGAGTGATGCTTTGGTGGTGCTCAGGTGGTGCTGTACTAGTGCTTAGGTGGTGCTAAATGATGCTGTGTTGGGGTGCGCTGGAGCTGAGGTGATGCTGAACTGGTGCTGAGGTGGTACTGCACTAATGCTGAAGTGGTGCTGCCTTGGTGCTGAGGTGCCACTGGGGTGGTGATGTGCTGATGCTCAGGTGGCGCTGTGCTAGTGCTGAGGTGGTGCTGCGCTGGTGCTGAGGTGGTGCTGAGTGATGCTGAGGTGGTACTGAGTGATGCTTTTGCGGTGCTCAGGTGGTGCTGTACTAGTGCTTAGGTGGTGCTGAGTGATGCTAAGTTGGGGCTGTGCTGGAGGTGAGGTGATGCTGCACAGGTGCTAAGGTGGTGCTGCATTAATGCTGAAGTGGTGCTGAGTTGGTGCTGATGTGTTTATGTTCTGGTGCTGAGGTGGCGTTATGCTGGTGCTGAGGTATTGCTGCACTGATGCTGTGGTGGGGCTGCACTGGTGTTGCATTGGTGGTGGTGCACTGATGTGGAGGTAGTGCTGTGCTGATGCTGAGGTGGTGCGTTGGTGGTGTTGACTGATGCTGCGCTGGTGATGAGTTAGTGCTAAGGGATGGTTTGGTGGTGCTGAGTGATGTGCTGGTGCTGAGTGATGCTGAGGTGGTTGTGCTGCACTGGTGCTGATGTGGCGCTGAGCTGGTGCTAAATGATGTTGAGTTGGAGCTATGCTGAGGTCATGCTGCGCTGATGCTGAAGTGGTCCTGCATTGGTGCTGAGTTGCTGCTTAGGTCGGGCAGTGCTGGGGCTGTGGTGGGGCTGCATTGGTGCAGTGATGCGGAGGTGGTGCTGTGCTGATACTGAGATGGTGCTGTGCTGATGTTGAGCTAGTGCTGTGCTGGTGTTGAGGTGATGGTGCCCTGATGCTGAGTTGGTGCTGCACTGATGTTGCTGAACTGATGAGGAGGCGGTGGTGTGCTGATGCTGAGATGGTGTTATGCTGATGCTGAGGTGGTGCCGAGTGATGCTGTGGTGTTGGTGAGTCATGCTGAGCTGGTGCTTAGGTGGTACGGAGCTGGTGCTCAGGTGGTACTGAGTGATGCTGAGTTGGTGCTGTGCTGAGGTGATGCTGAAGTGGCGCTGCCTTGGTACTGAGTTGCTGCTGAGGTGGGGTTGCGCTGGTGCTGAGGTGGGGTTGTGCTGGTGGTGGTGCACCAATGTGGATGTGGTACTGTGCTGGTGCTAAGGTGGTGCTGTGCTGATGCTGCGCTGAGATGGTGCTGCACTGATGCTGTGCTGGTGCTGATGTGATGATGCATTGGTGCTGACGTGGTGCTGAGTGACACTTATGTGGTGCTGAGGTGGTGGCGTGCTTGTGCGGAGGTGGTGCTCAAGTGGTGCTGAGGGATGCTGTGGTGGTGCTGAGTGATGCTGTGCTGGTGCTAATTGATGCTGTGGTGGTACTGAGTCATGCTGAGGTGGTGGTGTTGCGCTGGCGCTGAGCTGGTGCTGAGTTGGGGCTATGCTGAGGTTATGCTGCGCTGATGCTGAAGTGGTGCTGCGTTGGTGCTGAGTTGCTGCTGAGGTGGGGCCGGGCTGGTGCTGAGGTGGGGCTGCGCTGTTGGTGGTGCGGAGGTGGGGCTATGTTGATGCTGAGATGGTGCGGGCTGAGATGGTGCTGTGATGGTGCTCAAGTAGTGGTGATACTGAGGTGATGCTGTGCTGATGCTGAAGTAGTGCTGTGCTGATGCTGAGGTGGTGCTGTGCTTATGCTGTGCTGGTGCTGAGGAGGTGCTGCACTGGTGCTGAAGTGATGCTGAGTGATAATGAGGTGGTGCTGAAATGGTGGTGATGTACTTGTGCTTAGATCATGCTCAGGTGGGGCTGAGCGATACTGAGGTGGTGCTGAGTGATGCTGAGATGGTACTGAGGGATGCTTTGGTGGTGCTCAGGTGGTGCTGTACTAGTGCTTAGATGCTGTTAAATGATGCTGTGTTGGGGTGTACTGGAGCTGAGGTGATGCTGAACTGGTGCTGAGGTGGTGCTGCACTAATGCTGAAGTGGTGCTGCGTTGGTGCTGAGTTGCTGCTTGGGTGGTGATGTACTGGTGCCCAGGTGGCGCTGTGCTGGTGCTGAGGTGGTGCTGAGTGATGCTGAGGTGGTACTGAGTGATGCTTTTGTGGTGCTCAGGTGGTGCTGTGCTAGTGCTTAGGTGGTGCTGAGTGGTGCTCATTTGGGGCTGCACTGGAGGTGAGGTGATGCTGCGCTGGTGCTAAGGTGGTGCTGCAATAATGCTGAAGTGGTGCTGAGTTGGTGCTGAGGTGGTGATGTTCTGATGCTGAGGTGGTGCTATCCAGGTGCTGAGGTGGTGCTGCACTGATGCTGTGGTAGGTCTGCACCGGGGTTGGATTGGTGATGCGCTGGTGGTGCACTGATGTGAAGGTGGTGCTGTGCTGATGCTAACATGCTGTTGTGGTGGTGTTGAGTGATGCTGAGAAGATGCTGCTCTGGTGTTGAGGTGGTGCTGAGTGATGCTGTGCTGGTGCTAGGTGATGCTGTGATGCTGAGTCATGCTAAGGTGGTGGTTCAGTGCTGAGCTGGCCTCTACCAAAAGGTCAGATGGTGTCACCCACCATATTGCAGATCACAAACCAAATTGGAAGGGGCCCAAGATATGCTGCCCACCAGTAAGCATGTTGAACTGAACACAGTCAAGAGATTGCACCCCCAGGCCTCTAGCCTCAAAATGAGTGCTGGGTTAGCCTGCTCCAACCAATCCTGGAGTTGCAGCGGCTGGATTTGCATGGGACAAGGGAGTAAGACCCTCCCTTTCCGCCCAAGAGTGCCAGAAGAAGATAGAGACAGCGACCGTGACCCTGTGGCCAGCAACATACTTCTGGTGAGCTCCCCACCAGATGTTAATGTTGCCAGTCGCTACTGTTTTCATCTAATCAGATTACGTAAAAACTGTGTTCAGTTCAACATGCTTACTGGTGGGCAGCATATCTTGGGCCCCTTCCAATTTGGTTTGTGATCTGCAATATGGTGGGTGACACCATCTGACCTTTTGGTAGAGGAAGCTCCTGCTTACCAGTGCTGCAAGAGCTATCATCTACATGTGATGCCATCGACCACAATATTCTCATGTCATTACTTAATTATAGGAAGGGTTTAGATGGTAAAGTCCTTAAATGGTTCATGTCATATCTCACCAATAAATTACAATGTGCGAAAAATTGGCAACTTCTCTTCTAGGCATACACTTACACTGTTAGGAGTTCCTCAAAGCTCAATCCTAGCCACTCTGCTGCTCAATGTGTATGTTGAGCCTCTAGGTGAACTATCATACATCCTTGGGGTATCTTTCTGTATTTATGTGGGTGACTCTGTGTTATACCTATAAAGGATTGCATTGAAAGCTTACATACCATAACAATAACCACTTGCATGTCACTGGTCCTAGCACCAAAATCAAATTGTTTACAAATAATAAAACTTCTGAAACTAAAGCACTTCATTGTCTTGGAATCTCAAAGTGCAAGAAGAAATTCCTCCAGACTCACTCTTCCTCTGGGAATGGTGCCGGAATCTGAAAATTGCTGCCAGACAAGAAATATAAAAGTGAAGCACCTTCTAAAACTGCACTTAAAACACCCAACTCTGCCCTTGCTTTGGCTTGTCTACACATTGGTCTCCTTTATCTTACTAAAGAGGCTGTTTATATCTCACTTTGCATCTTCTGTATGTATTCTAGATGTGACCCTAATTGAATGTGTTCTCTGCCGCTATATCTCCTTTTTAATTTTTATTTGATATGTATTGCATTTTATTAAAAATGTATGCGTTGAAATATTTAAATTATTTGTAATTTTTCCACAAAAGTTTAAACATTCAATTTAATTCTTATTTTAAATCTAGTTTATTATTACATTCTAAAATTAAAACACACACATATATATATATGAATGGTCTGAACATTTAGCATCTAGCTCGAGAGGGATGATGGAAATATTGATCAAATTTGCTTGGCAAGACAAGGATGAGCTACTCAAACAAATCAAAGTTATCATGACTGAATTACAACAAATGCTTACTAGTGAAGCTTTGAAAAAGATTCTTGACCCAATGAAAGAACGGCTCACTAAATATGAGGAGGAAATTAAGGCAAGAAAACAAAGGAAGATGAACAGGGACTACGCTGATTACGAGAGCGGTAGAATACTGACTTTCAGTAAAAAGTATGACCACCTGTATAAAGGGCAAGACACTATAACGATACAAACTTCTGCTAACAACATCAACACAGTGACAGATAATTCCACCATCAGCAACAATGAATCCGATGTCTAAGGAGGCAACACATCTGGTGAAGAACGTAACCCAAGACAAGTCAATTTTTTAGACGAGTTTCGGGTCCTACAGAAGAATCGACAGATTGTGAGAGACAATCTACCACCGAAAATACGGGGACGTGGACGAGGAAGAGGCAGAGGAAAAGTCGCAACAGAAAAAAAAGAGACTCAAACAACGCTGGCAATACAGGCAAAGGAAGGGGCGCAATGGGAAATCGCAGAACACGCTCCAACAAGAACTAATAATCGATATGGACACGGTAAATAAAACGGTAGTCAATCTATCCAAAAGACTAATGAGCGATGCAGAAAAAAGGACTCTCTGCCTGGGTCTCTCCTTTTGTCCTTCCCCTACTTTTAATTACACCGACACCAGGATTGACCTTTTTAAATATGAGAGGAAACTCAAACTTAAAAAGTGGCATATGCTTAAGAGACTAGGACATAATCAACCTAAAAGGAACAGTAATGGTATATCTGACAATAATCTTATGATCAGTGATATAGATACCCTTATCACTATGGCTGAATTTGCACATAACAGTGAAAGTAACAATATAGAGACCAATGCTACACAGGTTCTCGAATATATGGAGTTGGATCAGGGGGCTGCGGCATGTACTCAGTTTAAGGTCAAATCTACATTTGTACCCCTTCTCCCACATGACAGCATTGATACGTTCCACGATTGCATTATCAAGTCACTCATGGATCTCAGGTTCAGTAAGAAGAAAAAATATCCTAGGGATACTCAAAATAATCTCTCTTTTGCCCAGAGACAGGCACTTAAGACATTAACTGATGATACCAACATAGTGATCCTCCCTGCAGATAAGGGGGGCAATGTTGTCATCCTCGATAGAGAGGATTATATCAACGAGGCTTTACGTCAACTTGATGATACTAACTTCTATGTACACGTTTCTTATGACATATACAAACAGAGCATTACTGATATCTGGGAGAAATTGGTCACATGGAGGGATAAGGGTCTTCTTGAGTGGGAGGAATTTTGCTATTTGAAAAAAGATCATCCCAGACTTCCCATACTATACCTCCTACCCAAATTACATAAAGATAACAGCAAACCACCGGGACGCCCCATTGTTTCGTCAATAGGGAGCGTCAGTGAACATATTTCCAAATATGTAGACCACTTTTTGAGAGATTTTGTGATACAACTACCTAGCTAATTAAGGGATACTAAAGATTTCCTCTGTAAAATTGAGAATCTTGTATGGAACCCGAACTATTTCTTTATTGTCCTGGATGTGCAGTCTTTGTACACGATAATAGATCATCAAACAAGGACTGGAAGCATGTGAACACTTCTTGAAGCACAGACCTCTTAGATATCGTGAGCATAGCCGGATGATAATAGAGATGACTGAATTTTGTCTGAAAAACAATTTTATTTTCCTTCGATGGCGCCCTCTACAGGCAGGTGAACGGTACTGCGATGGGTTCTTGCTTTGCTCCCAGTTTTGCTAATTTATTCATGGGCTACTGGGAGCAAGAAATCTTTGCCAGTACCACCCTCAAAGAGGACCGCCAGAAAGTAATCATGTGGCTGCGCTACATAGATGACTTATTCATCGTCTGAAGTGGCTCTAGAGGGGATGCTGAGGATTTCATTGATAAACTGAACACTACCAGCTATAACATCCTCCTCACAGGAAGCATCAATGCCATTAAAACTGACTATCTGGATGTATGTCTAGAAGTTAAACAGGGTAAGGTGTGTACCTCTCTCTTTCGGAAAGTTACAGCTGGCAACGGTGTCCTACATGCCCTCAGTAGCCACCCTGAAGCACTCAAATGGAGTATACCCTACGGTGAGCTGCTGAGGGCCAAAAGGAACTGTAACAATCCTGGGGCGTATTCGGATGAGAGAGATAACATCATCAGCAGGTTTCACACCAGAGGCTACCCTAACTGGGTCCTGAATAAAGCGAAGGATCGTGCAGAAGGGGTAGAGAGAACCTACACTTTACAGGATAAATCTGATGGCGAAGATGATGAGGAAAAGGCAGGCACACGGATGATTCTCACTTATAACTCAGAGTCACATAAGATTAAACGCATATTTGCAAGACACTGGGATATCCTGAAAACCGATGGCGTCTTGGGTACATGCATAACAGAGAGATACACAATAACATACAGGAGGGACAGGAACATACGTGATTTGGTGGTTAAAAATGACATCAATAACTATCCCACCACTGCTGGCCATGGCCTCATAGGATTTTTCCCGTGTAGCCATTGTAAAGCGTGTAGACATAGCAAGTTTAAAGGTACTCTGGACTATAGGGGTATATCCAGAAAAACCACTCAGTTCCTGACCTGTAGTACTAGTTTTGTTATTTACGCCATCGAGTGTACATGTAAACTTTGGTATATTGGCAGTACGACATACTCGGCTAAGAAGAGGGTCCTGGAACATCTTAGAGCCATAACCAATAATGACCCTAAATACCCTGTCACTCGACATTTTAACGAACAACATTTTTCTAATGTTTCCAACCTGAACTATCTGATTCTTGAACATATCCTTAGAAATCCCAGAGGTGGAGACAGGGTACTTGCTCTCAGACAGCGAGAATCTAGATACATTATAGATTTTCAAACGAAGAGCCCGGGAGGATTGAATATGGATGAGGAATTATCCATTCATCTAAAAGTGGGATCGTAAACTCTCAGATGGGTACTGTTGATGTATTATGTGTGGGTTTACAGATACGGCTGTGTTTGCAACTTACATATTTTAACCTTTCAGGACTTTCTGCCTTCACCCCATCGAGGATGTGTTTTTGATATTGTGTATATAGTACATAGTTACATAGCATTGCACGGTTTTAACGTTATCATTTGTGTTTTATGTTTCTTTACAGGAGAGAAGGAAGGGCCCCTTCACATGTCTTCACCGGCACGGGCATCCTACCCTTTTCCTCTGATTTGTTCTGCACATCTTCACACGGTATTGCTACACTAGCCATTCACCAACAGTTCACCTTGAAGTGCACCAGCCACGTTGTTTATATATATATTTTTTTAACTAGATCCGGTTGTTGGCAGCCTTAAATTAGTGGCACTTGCCCTGTATTGCCTCTTTGTGCCCTCAGATCTAATATCGGTAGGCACCCCACCTAAGATCCCTGGAATTGATTATAAAAGACACGCACAGTTGCATCGATAGCTCTACTTTTTAGTTGCCTTTTTGTTAGGTATAGGCATTTGCCCCTATTTACCTAACCGTACCCTTACATTATTATTGGATGTTTTGGGTATAGGACGCTTTACTCCTAGCTGCAATGTACTTTTATTGCGCACACTTGTCAATAGCCCGTATGTAAGGATCAATGGTTTTTGTTCCGCAGGAGCGCCAGGAATCCTGAAGAGAAGTCCACTGTCGTCCCCCACGCCCCTTCCGCTCTATCAGACACTAGAGTCAGGAGGGACGCTAGGGAAAACAGGGAAACAAAACAAGGGTAGGCGGGGGAAAAAGGTAGATCTTGCAGCACACCACTTTCTTGATAGCCGACAGAACCTCACAGCTGTAAGACAAGATACTTCGTTAATGTGCATAAATCTCCCCTCTTTCTATGAAACCTTATGTGAACGAAGATACACATACCATGCTGTTCTTGACCTTTGGGGGTTCTCCGTATGTATTCTAATGTAGATGTCAAGACCCCTATGTGAATATGCAAAGATTATAACCACGTTCACCACCTTCTTGGACCAAACTTCTATAAATGTGATGGTGGCTCTTACCCCTATCTACTAATGAGTGTGCATCGGCGGGATGCTAGTCTCCTTGGGTGTTCACTGATAAGTGGAGATTAATGTAACAACGAAGAGCTGTAGGGGAGTATGAGCGGAAACAAAGGTAAGAGATATGCACGAACTACTGTCTCCCAAATATATTCATGCAATGACCAATGGTTACCGTGTTCGATGATGAATACCACTGTAACCTATGATACACCCCAAGGGTCCACGCCAGCTTCTCCCGCCTAATGGGAGGGTAATGAAATACTTAATGAGAAAATAATATGCTCTGGCCAGAAGAGACAGAGAGAATCCTTAAACGCAGGATTCGGGTAATGCCAACACAAGAAGTTCACAACAGAGAAGGGAACCGCCCCGTGAGTAGCACCGCGCTACTAACACCGAGGCCTTACTTGACCGAGGCTTCGGGACCGTGGGCGACCTCAGCAGGGAAAAGGGAATCAGCGTGCGACTATCGAGGATGTCATCCGACAACTCCGGGAACTGCAATCACTGCCGCACAAGGAACAGCGCGGAGCCTGAACAGTCCGCGGCAAACAACGAACTGTGAACCGGAAACAGGAAACGCTACCAAACAGGAAGTCAGGCAACACAACAATGGGACGGAAACGGGCTAACAGCTAGAACGCTAAGCAGCGTTAGAAGCCCTCGATGCTCCTTAAATACCTTCCGCCTCTCCAGACGTGACCGCGGGGCATGACACCGTATAGCGCTCCACTCCCATTATGGGTCCATTCATTGCTATCTACACTTAGGCAACTACTTTCACTTATTTTAATACGCTGGCGTATTTTATGCATCTGAACTCGAGCCTAGTGTACTATTTTCGTTGGGTTCAGCGTAGATACGCTGTCACGTAATTTGCGACTCATTTATTAGATTCATTATGGATTTCTTAGATAAGCATTTTTAAAAAATGGGCCTTATCATGTGAAGTACTATACTTTGTATCATGCATTAAGTGTGTTATTTCGATTTATGTTTACCACCTTAAGATGGCCGCCGAGATTATTGTACTTGTGGTCGCATATTTATTTGTTTAAATACGCTCATGACTTACTGCAATACATTTGTTGGGCTCAGCACATTAATGTTGATAAGAGATTGCACAAACTTAAATATCATATGGATTCTAATATGAACATCCAACTCATTTGCGTTATATTGTGGGATTTATTTTACTTTATTCTTACCAATATGGTTCACCACTCTAAGATGGCCGCTTAGAGGGTTGTTGAATCTATTTTCAGTCCTATGTCTATTTTGTTGTTGTCATGGTTATGGTGAAAACTTTATTTAGTGACTGCTGTATTGTGCACATTCACACATGATCAAGGCTTTTGCCGAAACGCGTTGTGTGAATTAAATACTTGGAGCTCCTTACTTGGTGTTTGCCTTGTCTTCCTGAGAGCGTACGTTACTTTATTTTGGAATTTGGATATATATATATATATTCCTGCTCCTGCTTGACAGTTGATTGGGAAGCACTCGAACACCACCAAGGCTCCAAGCAAAGCCCTTTATTAAAGGTATGGAAACGCTTCACTGCGATCCTTTAACAGTCATTGCGCCACGGCCGACGCGTTTCGATTATTCTTCTTCAAAGGCGTGTGGTCGAATGAAGTGCACAGCCCGGTCACTGCCTTACCCCTTTCTTTTCTTTCTTTAATAGCACGCCCCTTGATGGGCTACTCTGTATGAGAAGTGCTGAGAATTCTGGGAGTGGAAGTGCCGATGCATACATTACGTGCAAATGTTCTGTCGGATACACAAAGACCCTGGATGGGCCTCCGCAGCTAACGTGTCCTAAATCCTGTAGGATGGTGCTCCAACGTGTGGCTGGCAGATGACAGCCCCTGTGGCCCCCAGGTTCCCGGGGTGGTGCTGTCCCGGCGGCACGGAAACCGCCAATACATTCCTGCTCCTGCTTGACCGTTGATTAGGAAGCACTCGAACACCACCAAGGCTCCAAGCAAAGCCCTTTATTAAAGGTATGGAAACGCTTCACTGCGATCCTTTAACAGGCATTGCGCCACTGCCGACGCTTTTCGATTATTCTTCTTCAAAGGCGTGTGGTCGAATGAAGTGCACAGCCCGGTCACTGCCTTACCCCTTTCTTTTCTTTCTTTAATAGCACGCCCCTTGATGGGCTACTCTGTATGAGAAGTGCTGAGAATTCTGGGAGTGGTAGTGCCGATGCATACATTACGTGCAAATGTTCTGTCGGATACACAAAGACCCTGGATGGGCCTCCGCAGCTAACGTGTCCTAAATCCTGTAGGATGGTGCTCCAACGTGTGGCTGGCAGATGACAGCCCCTGTGGCCCCCAGGTTCCCGGGGTTGTGCTGTCCCGGCGGCACGGAAACCGCCAATACATTCCTGCTCCTGCTTGACCGTTGATTGGGAAGCACTCGAACACCACCAAGGCTCCAAGCAAAGCCCTTTATTAAAGGTATGGAAACGCTTCACTGCGATCCTTTAACAGTCATTGCGCCACTGCCGACGCGTTTCGATTATTCTTCTTCAAAGGCGTGTGGTCGAATGAAGTGCACAGCCCGGTCACTGCCTTACCCCTTTCTTTTCTTTCTTTAATAGCACGCCCCTTGATGGGCTACTCTGTATGAGAAGTGCTGAGAATTCTGGGAGTGGTAGTGCCGATGCATACATTACGTGCAAATGTTCTGTCGGATACACAAAGACCCTGGATGGGCCTCCGCAGCTAACGTGTCCTAAATCCTGTAGGATGGTGCTCCAACGTGTGGCTGGCAGATGACAGCCCCTGTGGCCCCCAGGTTCCCGGGGTGGTGCTGTCCCGGCGGCACGGAAACCGCCAATACATTCCTGCTCCTGCTTGACCGTTGATTGGGAAGCACTCGAACACCACCAAGGCTCCAAGCAAAGCCCTTTATTAAAGGTATGGAAACGCTTCACTGCGATCCTTTAACAGTCATTGCGCCACTGCCGACGCGTTTCGATTATTCTTCTTCAAAGGCGTGTGGTCGAATGAAGTGCACAGCCCGGTCACTGCCTTACCCCTTTCTTTTCTTTCTTTAATAGCACGCCCCTTGATGGGCTACTCTGTATGAGAAGTGCTGAGAATTCTGGAAGTGGTAGTGCCGATGCATACATTACGTGCAAATGTTCTGTCGGATACACAAAGACCCTGGATAGGCCTCCGCAGCTAACGTGTCCTAAATCCTGTAGGATGGTGCTCCAACGTGTGGCTGGCAGATGACAGCCCCTGTGGCCCCCAGGTTCCCGGGGTGGTGCTGTCCCGGCGGCACGGAAACCGCCAATACATTCCTGCTCCTGCTTGACCGTTGATTGGGAAGCACTCGAACACCACCAAGGCTCCAAGCAAAGCCCTTTATTAAAGGTATGGAAACGCTTCACTGCGATCCTTTAACAGTCATTGCGCCACTGCCGACGCGTTTCGATTATTCTTCTTCAAAGGCGTGTGGTCGAATGAAGTGCACAGCCCGGTCACTGCCTTACCCCTTTCTTTTCTTTCTTTAATAGCACGCCCCTTGATGGGCTACTCTGTATGAGAAGTGCTGAGAATTCTGGGAGTGGTAGTGCCGATGCATAGATTACGTGCAAATGTTCTGTCGGATACACAAAGACCCTGGATGGGCCTCCGCAGCTAACGTGTCCTAAATCCTGTAGGATGGTGCTCCAACGTGTGGCTGGCAGATGACAGCCCCTGTGGCCCCCAGGTTCCCGGGGTGGTGCTGTCCCGGCGGCACGGAAACCGCCAATACATTCCTGCTCCTGCTTGACCGTTGATTGGGAAGCACTCGAACACCACCAAGGCTCCAAGCAAAGCCCTTTATTAAAGGTATGGAAACGCTTCACTGCGATCCTTTAACAGTCATTGCGCCACTGCCGACGCGTTTCGATTATTCTTCTTCAAAGGCGTGTGGTCGAATGAAGTGCACAGCCCGGTCACTGCCTTACCCCTTTCTTTTCTTTCTTTAATAGCACGCCCCTTGATGGGCTACTCTGTATGAGAAGTGCTGAGAATTCTGGAAGTGGTAGTGCCGATGCATACATTACGTGCAAATGTTCTGTCGGATACACAAAGACCCTGGATAGGCCTCCGCAGCTAACGTGTCCTAAATCCTGTAGGATGGTGCTCCAACGTGTGGCTGGCAGATGACAGCCCTTGTGGCCCCCAGGTTCCCGGGGTGGTGCTGTCCCGGCGGCACGGAAACCGCCAATACATTCCTGCTCCTGCTTGACCGTTGATTGGGAAGCACTCGAACACCACCAAGGCTCCAAGCAAAGCCCTTTATTAAAGGTATGGAAACGCTTCACTGCGATCCTTTAACAGTAATTGCGTCACTGCCGACGCGTTTCGATTATTCTTCTTCAAAGGCGTGTGGTCGAATGAAGTGCACAGCCCGGTCACTGCCTTACCCCTTTCTTTTCTTTCTTTAATAGCACGCCCCTTGATGGGCTACTCTGTATGAGAAGTGCTGAGAATTCTGGGAGTGGTAGTGCCGATGCATACATTACGTGCAAATGTTCTGTCGGATACACAAAGACCCTGGATGGGCCTCCGCAGCTAACATGTCCTAAATCCTGTAGGATGGTGCTCCAACGTGTGGCTGGCAGATGACAGCCCCTGTGGCCCCCAGGTTCCCGGGGTGGTGCTGTCCCGGCGGCACGGAAACCGCCAATACATTCCTGCTCCTGCTTGACCGTTGATTGGGAAGCACTCGAACACCACCAAGGCTCCAAGCAAAGCCCTTTATTAAAGGTATGGAAACGCTTCACTGCGATCCTTTAACAGTCATTGCGCCACTGCCGACGCGTTTCGATTATTCTTCTTCAAAGGCGTGTGGTCGAATGAAGTGCACAGCCCGGTCACTGCCTTACTACCACTCCCAGAATCCTCAGCACTTCTCAAACAGAGTAGCCCATCAAGGGGCGTGCTATTAGAGAAAGAAAAGATACAGGATACAGTATCTGCCTGTGGATTCCTCACCTAGTGAATATCCCCTGCGCCAGCATTCCACGGAATTTTTTCTTCCCCAGCACTCCACGTCGACGTGGGCGACGTCACAATACATCGGCTCCGCTCACGACTCCGTATGACGTCACCGGAGCCATAAGAGGCCCACGTCGGCGTGATGACATCAGTTCCTCCCATTTTTTCCGTGCCTTCGAGGCGAACAGGTGAACCAACGACAAACTCAAAGTATACACAGTATACAGTATACCAACACATATACACAGTATACAAAGGAAAAGGATGCTAAATAAACAAGCATTTCCAACAAATGTACAAGCATTCCAAACAAGACCTATTTCATGGTACACAATGGTGGACAACGGGGAGGCGGGTGGGCCAGTGAGGAATCCACAGGCAGATACTGTATCCACCAGAAAAGCGTTACCGAAGGTAAGTAACTTGTTCTTCTGATGGATACATCTGCCAGTGGATTCCTCACCTCGTGAATAGATTCCCACAGCAGTCCCCACTCCCGGAGGAGGGTGTCCACCTTCCTATACCAGAAAGTCTTGCAAGACAGAGCGCGCGAAGTGGCCCTCCCTCCTCATCTCAGAGTCCAAGCAATAATGCTTTGCGAAAGTATGGAGGGAGGCCCAAGTCGCGGCTTTACAAATATCTGCCACAGGAACAGATGATTTAGCTCTAGTTGAATGAGCTCTAATACCCTCAGGAGGAGTCTTACCAGCCAGGGCGTAACAGATCTTGATGGTAAGGATAATCCATCTCGACAAAGTGCGCTTGTGCACCGCTCTTCCTTTCGAATGACCAACATAGCCAACGAAGAGCTGATCATCCAGACGAAAGTTTTTCGTTCTGTCCAAATAAAAACTCACAGCCCTCTTTGCATCCAGGCGATGGAGTCTTTCCTCCTCTTTGGAAGGATGAGGAAGTGGATAAAAAACAGGGGGAGTAATAGACTGCCCCAAATTAAACGGAGTAACAACTTTTGGCAGGAAACCAGCCCTGATCCTGAGAACCATCCTTTCAGCATGTAATGTAAGAAAAGGGGGTTTAGAACTAAGAGCCTAAAGCTCACTCACCCTCCTTGCCGAGGTTATGGCTACAAGAAAGACCACCTTAAAGGACAACAGCCTCAAAGGACAGCTATGAAGAGGCTCAAACGGGGACCCCATCTAAAAAAATAAGACAAGATTGAGGTCCCACTGTGGCATTACAAAGGGAGTGGGAGGAAACATGTTTGTAAGGCCCTTGATAAACCTCAGTACAACCGGAGATTTAAACAGTGACGGTTGATCAGGAAGGCATAGAAAAGCCGATAAGGCCGAAAGATAGCCCTTGACCGTGGCCACAGCACAGCCCTGCTGAGCCAAGGAAAGAGCAAACTGGAGCACATTAGAAAGATGGGCTTTTAAAGGGTCAATGGACCTCTCTCCACACCATTTCACAAACTTAGACCACCTGTAGGAGTAAATGGACTTGGTGGAGTGTCGCTTGGCCGATAAAATAACATCCACCACATCAGGCGGGATAGAGAATGAACTCAGGTTGCCCCGTTCAATCTCCAGGCATGAAGGTGTAAGCTCTGGAGGTGGGGGTGTAGAACCTGCCCCTCTGACTGCGTGAGGAGGTCTGCCCTCAGAGGGAGACGGAGCGGAGGGCACGAGGAGAGGTGGAGAAGATCTGTATACCACACCCTTCTTGGCCAATCCGGGGCGACCAATATGACTTGGGCCCGGTCTTGGCGAATCTTCCTCAGAACCCGAGGAATCAAGGGTATGGGAGGAAACGCGTAAAGGAGTTGCGAGCTCCAACTCAACTGAAACGCGTCCCCCAACGCTCCCTGCATCGGAAACTGGAGACTGCAGAATGACGGGCAGTGCGCGTTCTCGAGGGTGGCGAACAGGTTCACCCGAGGAGTTCCCCACATCCGAAAGAGGAGGCGAACCACCTCCGGATGAAGCCTCCACTCGTGATCGGCGGAGAACTGCTGACTGAGACTGTCCGCACGTACGTTCAGCACCCCGGCCAGATGATTTGCCATCAGACAAATCTGATGGTCCTGAGCCCAGGACCATAGACGTAAGGCCTCTCTGCATAGACAAAGAGACCCCACTCCTCCCTGCTTGTTGACATACCACATCGCAGTAGTGTTGTCTGTCAGGACTTGAATCGACTGACCGCGAAGGGAAGGGAGGAAGGCCTTGAGCGCCAAACGAATCGCCCGCAATTCCAGAAGGTTGATGTGAAGCAACCTTTCCTTTGGAGACCAAAGACCCTTGATCTCCAGCTCCCCCAGATGAGCGTCCCACCCTAAGGTAGAGGCATCCGTTATCACCGTGGCCACCGATGGAGGTAGATGGAAGGGCTTTCCTTGAGACAGATTGCCCTCCACGCTCCACCAAGATAGATCCGCTGCAGCTTCTCTGGAGATCCTGATCGACTCCCTGAGATCTCCGTTGTGCTGATACCACTGCTTGCGGAGGCACCACTGGAGCGCCCTCATGTGCCAGCGTGCATGGCTGACCAACAGAATGCAGGAAGCGTACAGACCGAGCAGGCGAAGGACCTTCAGAACTGGAACAACCGCTCCATTGTGGAATAAAGGGACCATCTCCTGAATGTCGAGAATTCTTTGAGGAGGAGGAAATGCTCGACACACAGTAGTGTCCAGTACCGCCCCTATGAACAGGTTGCGTTGAGAGGGCACCAGGTGAGATTTGGGCACATTTATCGAAAAACCCAAGTCGAATAACAGCTGAGATGTTACCTGCAGATGATGTTGCACCATCTCTGGGGACTCTGCCTTCAGAAGCCAGTCGTCCAGGTAGGGGAAAACTGGAATCCCCGACCTCCTGAGATGAGCAGCCACCACTGCCATCACCTTTGTGAAGACTCGAGGTGCAGTAGTAAGACCAAACGGGAGGACCGCAAACTGGTAATGTTGCGACCCAACCGTAAAACGGAAATACTTCCTGTGCGACTTCAGGATTGGGACATGGAAGTACGCGTCCTGCAAGTCGAGCGACACCATCCAGTCTCCTTGCTGCAACGCTTGAAGAACCTGCGCAAGGGTCAGCATCTTGAATTTCTCCTGTTTCAGGTAAAAGTTCAAGATTCTGAGATCCAGGATTGGACGCAATCTGCCGTCCTTTTTGGGAATCAGGAAATACCGGGAGTAGCATCCCTGACCCCTTTCCTGCTCCGGAACCACCTCTATCACCCCTTTTTGAAACAAAGCTAGAACCTCCTTCTGTAAAAGAAGCAGATGGTCCTCTGAGCAGTAACCTTGGCAAGGAGGGTAAGGGGGAGGAAACTCCCGAAAGGGAAGGGCGTACCCAGTCTCCACGAGGTTCAAAACCCAAAGGTCTGTCATAACAGATTTCCAACCCCACAGAAAGTGGGACACCCGACCCCCCACAGGTCTTACATGATCCGGGATGGGGGATCTAGGGCTGCTTCCCTGAAGCCTCATTGGGAGCAGAGGAGGAGGAAGAAGAAGAGGGGTTACGTCCAGAACCTCTCCGACCCCTTTGTCTCCCTCTATAGGACCTATAGAGGGGATTCTGTTGTTGCTGCTGCTGCTGCTGCTGAGGCTGTCGGAAGGAGCGAAATGAAGACCATCCGAAACCCCTAATTTTTTTTAAACCAGATCCTTTAGCAGGTGCTTGCAGACCCAAAGATTTAGCAGTCACCCTACTGTCCTTGAATCTTTGAAGGGCGGAGTCAGCTTTTTCTCCAAATAATTTCTGCCCATCAAACGGCAAGTCCACCAATGTGGCCTGAACATCCGTGGAGAAGCCAGATGAACGGAGCCATGCCTGCCTTCTTGTGGCTATAGACGAGCCCATAATTCTCGCCACTGAATCTGCTGTATCAAGCCCCGATTGGATAACTTGTCTAGCAGCAGCTTGAGTATCTGCGACCACCTCCATGAAGGACGCCTTATCATTATCTGGCAGCTTAGGGGCTAAAGACTTCATTGAGTCCATTAAGGCATGCACATAACGACCCAGCAAGCACGTGGCATTGGTAGACTTTAACGCCATACTTCCTGAAGAAAAAGTCTTCTTAGCCGCCTGGTCAACCTTTTTGGACTCCCTATCAGCAGGAGACTGAGAGAACGCCCCTGAAGCATGCTTTGAGCAGGACGCCTGCACAACCAGGCTCTCTGGAGACGGGTGTGTCGAAAGAAAATCCGGATCTCCAGGTGCCACCCTGTATCTTCTCGCCACCTACCTGGAAACTGCCGGAGGAGAAAATTGTTTTCGCCAAACCTCCAAAACAGGCTCCAAAATGGCCTTATTAAAAGGCAGCAAAGGCTCAGATGTTGAAGTGGGTGAATGCAACACCTCTGTCAATAGATTAGACTTATATTCCGCAGAGGGTAGCTGCAAGTCCAACAGTTCTGCGGCCTTTTTAATAACCATATGGTAGGGAGCCAATTCCTGTGGTGGAGAGGATCTAGACGAAGTATGTTCCCACTCAGGGGTCGTATCCAGGCCACTAGCCTCTTGTATCCCCTCAAACTCAGAGGATCTGTCCACTTCACCTTCCTCTACCTTCACTCTATACCTTCCTTCTTCTAATACCCTTTGGGCCTCCCTTCTTGATCGAATCCGTGGAGCCGGCGTCGTCGGCGTCGCACGCGGCGTCGGTGGAGCCAGAGGTGTCGGAGTCGGCGGCGCCAGAGACGGAGTCGGCAGCGCCAGACGCGGAGCCGAGGGAGTCGGCAACGGCGTCGAGGAAGGCTCCGAAGAAGGTCTATCCTGACGAAGCCGAGATGGATCCCCAGACGGCGCTGGAAACTGCCACGAAGGTGCCATAGGCAGAAAGGGCAGAAAGGGGGCCTGAGCGTAATGCTGCGGCACCCCTAACGTATACGCCATAGGACCCACGGGACCAGTCGGTGCACCGGATGGGAAGGCAGCCCGATTAAAGATTCCATACATGGCATTTAAAAAATACGAAGAATGAGTACCTGGAGCTGGGAACTGAGGATAAGGTGCCGAACCTGTATCCTTCTGCCGAGTACCTGGCAGCGGCGCCACAGTGTCCTCCACTGGAGCCGCAGAATCCTCAGACCCTGGAGGAGGCTCTTCCCTTTGTTCCTGACTACCATTAGAACCAGGCGACTCCACTGGAACCGAAGACGACGCCGGTGACGGCGCTGGGGACTGCGCCGGTGATCGCGCTGGAGTCCGCTTCGGCAAAGGAGATCCTCCCGGAGACTTAGAAGGAGAAGGTGAGAAGTCCTTACTTCGACATCGTCGAGGCAAAGCCGATCTCGATCTCCTGTTCTTTGAGGACCGACGTCGAGAAGAATGTTTCCTTTTTTAATGATGTTTCTTCAACTTCGATGACCTCGAAGTCGACGACTCCGGCCTCGACCTCTCCTTCTTTCTCCCTCTCTTCTCCTTTCCGATCTTGGCCATAAAAAGCTTAGCCTTCCTCTCCTTCAATGCCTTCGGATTCATCCTCCTACAACATACACAATCTTCAACATCGTGGTCAGACGAAAGGCACCACAAGCAATCCTCATGGGGGTCCGTCATCGACATATGGCCCCCACATTCCCTGCAGGGCTTAAAGCCCGACTTCCTCGTAGAAGACATTACAGATTTTACGAACAGTAACACCTAACAACTACAAAGTAGCAGGAGAGTACTGGAAAAACCGTTGCGCGTCGACGGCGCGGAAAAAAGGGAACTGAAGTCATCACGCCGACGGGGTTCTCTTATGGCTCCGGTGACGTCATACGGAGTCGCGAGCGGAGCCGATGCATTATGACTTCGTCCACGTCGGCGTGGAGTGCTGGGGAAAAAAAGTTCAGTGGAATGCTGGCGCAGGGGATATTCACAAGGTGAGGAATCCACTGGCAGATGTATCCATCAGAATTAAGTTTACCAGACTGGCTGAAGTTAATCCATAGCCAAGATATTGTAATGTTCCAAGAGACCTGGGCAACCCGGGAGCTGTTCCTGGAGGGGTTTGAATGCTTCAATATCGTATCCCCTATCCCTGATTCAGGCCGGCCAGTTGGAGGCCTCTCTACGTGGGTTAACATCAGGGCAGGGGGCCGCGCTAGAGTTCTGCATACTAATAACGATAAAATTCAGGTTACTATCTACACACGTGGGATCTCACTCTATTTGATTAATTTTTATAATGATGATTTTAAAACTGTCCCCAATATGAACTTTATTGAGTAGTTTAAATTTGTTTCTAACATACAAACAGTTAATTGTGGCACGAAAGTCAAGGGTATCTGTTTAGGCGGTGATTTCAATGTAAAAATCCCAAAGGGTATTTACTCAGCTATTCATCCTACTGATATGAGACCATTATGTCACAGAGGAGACCAGTTATTGGATCTTTTAAGTCCTCTAGGGATGGTTACATAGAACCCACCTATAGAAGCAGGGGTTCAGCCTCTACCATCGATTATATCTTTATCACCGCCTGTTTAGAAAACTGAGTGTTAAAGGCAGAGGTAATTCCCACACTTCAGGGGGACCATAACCCGATTCATTTGACCCTGAGTTTCACGCCCAGACCAATTTATGACAATGTGCAGGGAGCCAGTGATTTGACACCTACTACTGACAACCTTAGACTGGTTTGGCGTGGTATAGATAATAAAGTGGTATTTGAAAGGATGGTAAGATCTTACCCTGATTTGATTAACACCTGTCTGACGCTTAGAGAATGTAACCTGAAGGTAGTCGGTGCTTTCTCAGAGCTCTGTACCGGCATCAAATCCTTGTTGTCTAAGCCCAATAAGAAAACTAACTTAGACCCAGGTTGGTTTAATGCCGACTGTTCCTCAGCTAATAGAGCCCTTCGAAGGGCGCTTGCTAATAAACCTAGAGACAGTTCTCTGGTTAAATCACTAAGGCTGAGTTACAAGAGAGTTATCGCAATTAGAAAGGAGGAGATTACAAAAGAACATTGGGATAACCTCGTTCGAGCAAACACTTTAAAAAATCGAAAGGACTTTTGGCAGGCTGTTACAGGTATGAGGTCTCTGGGAAATTCTATGTCATCAATTAGTTGTAATATCTCGAGTGAGTCTTGGGAGGCCCACTTTAGTAAGATCTATGCTGCCCCGGATCCTCCCTTTGCTATTAAGGAGAACACTCCAATTACTAGGATCCCGATTGATCTATCGGAGGTAGAGGAGGCCATCGAACAGAGCTTGGGATGTAAAGCCCCTGGCTCCGACGGCCTGCCCATTGACCTTATTAAAAGTTACCCAGATTTTTGGGCGCCACTACTGTTAAATGTTTTTAACAATTTAATCAATTCCCCTATACCTCACACTTGGTCCTCCAGTATTATAGTGCGGAATTTTAAGAAGGGGGACCGCTCAAACCCGAATTGCTACAGGCCGATCGCCCTGATCGATAATACTTTGAAAATCTTAGGGAGGGTACTGTATAACAAGATTAGGTCATGGGCCGAAGAATGTGAGATTTTACATCCATGTCAGCTGGGGTTCAGGAGTAACATCGGTACTGTGGAACAATGCCTTAACCTCAACTTGATCATCAGCAAATTTAACATAGCTAAGAAAACACCTGTATATCTGGCATTCATGGACCTCACGTCGGCCTTTGACTTTGTTAACAGATCTTGGCTGTGGACAAACCTTTTAAACTATGGATTGGAGGAATCCCTTGTTTCTTTTTTAGCCTATTTGCACAAAGATCTACACGCCCAGGTGCGCATCAGCAAGGATGGTGAGGTCTCCAAAGCCATTGATGTCGGTAGGGGGGTCAGGCAGGGTTGTGTCCTCGCCCCCCTCCTATTTATTTTATACATCAATGATTTAAATAAGTCTTTGGCAAAACTAACTCAGGACGTCCCACTTATCAACGGCAATAAAATTCATGCATTGTTATATGCCGATGATGCAGTGCTGATGGGGCGCACCCCAAAAGCTCTCCGCAATTTGGTCCATGACTTTGTAGAGTTTATGGCAGCCCTGGATCTATGTACCAATTTAAAAAAATCTTTTTTAATGGCGTGTGGGTCTAAGAAGTATTTTAATTCATCGATAGTTTTAAATTCTAACTGTTTATTGAGCACTCACACTTTTCCATATCTTGGTTTGGTATTTGCATCTAATGGGCTGTGGACTGACCATGTGGCCTACTGTAGGAGGAAGTTTACAAATTCTATTAACACTATACTTGGGCTTCCCAAGCCGAGGAATGTAGAGGTGGTGTCCCCAACTGTCAAGATTTACAGACTCCAATGCATACCAGTTGCAACTTATGGTGCTGAAGTTTGGGGGCACACTAACAGTGTTAGCATCCAGGGTGAAGAAAATAGATTTTGCCGCAAAATCCTGGGTGCACCCATCTCATCATCCAAATATGCTAGTCATTGTGAACTCAACCTTCCATACATTGAAGACTAAGTTAAGGCTCGCCCAACCCTATTCTGGTTGAGGATTTGGAAAAATCCTGCGGCTCAATTAACCAGAGAGATAATCTCAGATTATTTTAAATGTGACAGGGGGATGGATATACCATGGTTGGCTGCGGTTCACAAAAGTCTAGTTAGTGTGAACCTAGAATGTGTATTTTCAAACCCCTCAGACCTTGGCACTACTAGTAGTAAATCCCTTCAAAGGACTCTCTATGCATCGTATAAAAGTGCCAGATTGGTTACAGAACGCAAAAAAACGTCAGTGGCCAGATACATGCATATTGAGAATGTCACTCCCGCGGTTTCGAGCTATTTGTTAAAACCAATTGGCCGCTGGGAAAGGGGCTTACTCTTTCGGCTGAGGACTGATACCATGAAATATATGTTATCATTCCCTGTGGGCTTTATTACTCACCTTGACCTTCTACCCTGTCCTTGCAATAATCAACAGAAACAATTAATGCTGCACTTTTTATTCTTTTGTTCTTATTATCTAATTCTCACCAAGAGGTTTTTGATCCCTTATTTTAAAGCTTTACCTGTCATTGATTATAAGGCAGCTTATGGGATGGTCATTGTTCTAAATAATGATGAACTAACTTTTCGGGTTGGTTCTTTTTTGAAGGCGGCGGTGCGCACCCGTAATTCTATGCGCCCCTGCTGAACTATAGCATTTCATTTTATGTTTTTAAATTTGAACTGTTATGTGTACTGGAGGCCGAATTTTAATTCTAATGGATGTCGTAATTGATTTTATGTTTTTGTACTGTTATGGATATGTACTTTTATCCGAATAAAGTTTATATTGATTGATTGATTGATTGATAAATGTCAAGAAAAAATGTAAAATGAAAGGACGAACAGATCATATATATCAAACATGACAAACTGTAAGTAACTAATCTTGTAATTTCATTGAATATAGAATGAATGAAACAGCATTCTAGATATAGTACCCCATAGCTTAAATGTCAATATTTCTTTAATACTGTTGTTGGTTTCTACAATGTTCAAATGTTCAAATGAAAAAAAAAAAACTCTTAATTAATGCAACTAATGTAGTCTTAAACTGTTATTTTAAGTTCTCTTTTTGGATTTTACATTAGCTTTTTATCATATGCACGGGACATAATAGCTTCATATTAATAATTATTTTTTACTGTTTGATATCAAATACTCATACATATTCTACTATTCAGAAAACCTTGCCTAAATATTCTACATAATGAATTCATGTGATTGATACCATTCTCACACTTAAAGGATATATATCTGCTTCTCTGCATTCCACTATTGCACCGACTCGTATGGCCAAGTTTATTCTTGTCAAATTACTCTGTACGAGCCAATATTGCACAAATCATACTGTTATTGTTATGAAAGTGATTTGTATTTATTAGCCCACTATTATAAAGTGCTTTATATAAGGTGCTCATGCTCCAATTTGCTCATATTGCACAAATCAATCACTCATTGCTGTCGGAGTACGTCACATTAATTTTCCCACTCCTCTAAAGGGCTACATTCTTATGTCGAATCTAAGGTAAAGTACCCTTGAAAAGTGCTACTGCATACATAGCTCCTCAATGCAGAAAAATAATTTTCTTCTTTGGATTTATATTAGGGATATCTATATCTCTGATATGTAAACGTGAGACTTTAATGATTATTTGACTAATGCTGCCAGGTTAAAGTGCCTGTATATAGAAGGTGCCTGTGCTCTTCAGGCTATTGATGCAGATAAATCTACATATCAGGAATTATGACCAAAAATGTTACTGTTGATAAAATCATCTAATAAATGAAAATGGAGCTCGGCATCTATATCCAGTCCCCTAGGGATCTCCGTTCTTATCCATATGATTAATTTTGATTTGGCTTTCCTCAACATTAATTCTAGATTTCATCCTTTCGGCTACTTGGATATATGTAGGATGCCATAGGGCCTCATTTATGAAAAGTGTTGAATCGCTGGTTGAAAACAGCGATGCAACACTTTTCATTGTGCCCTTCATGCGTCACCATGGATGCGCTGCATTTAAACTACGGCACTTCATGTCACGAGGATTGAATATATACATCAGAAATCCTGAGGTATCTGTTGGCGCAGTAAAGACTCATTGCTGAAGTGTGTCAGAATACAGACGCAACTCAAGAAACGTGTCATTACACATGGGGCGAGTCCCATGTGAAAAGCCCTGCGGCAGTCCTTACACCTGCTTGAAGCAGGCACAAGGATTTGACTCACTGAGGTTGTAGAAGTGGCCAAGTGAAATCTCAGAGATTTCACTGCACTACTTCTACTTCTACTGCACTACTTCTACAAAAAGCCTTTTTTACGAGGGAACGCCCACCTGATGCAGGTATAATGTAGCGCAGGGCTTTACAAAGTGCTGCACCTGCCTAGATGCGTCACTTTGAAAATAGGACGTTGTGTGGCACATTGATTACGCCACCGCAGCATCACAAAAAAGTGACACAACGGTGGCGTAAGGCCTTCATAAATAAGGCCCATTGTATTTAAGTCCTGCTTAACTCCCCTTGTGTGTGTCCTAAACATGTTTCGTCATTGTATAAGAAAAATCCTTGTTATTTGCGCGCGGTTTTGCTAAATCCTTAATTTTACTTATTAACTGTACTACCAACATATTTTTGACCACATCCACATTCCATTGTGTATACTACATGTGTGGTCTTGCATGTTATACGCTCATTGATTTTCCTTGTTTGTCCATCATGCAGTTCAAACATAAGCTTCTTACAACCATATTCACATGTTTTACATTTAGAGCTTTCCAAAATCCATTTTGTTTGTCTATATATATATACATAAATAAATGTAGAAATATTTTTATTTATATCGCATTAGGTCCTCTGGATGTTATTTTAAATCCCTGCCTCCATTCATTTCTATGACAATGTGTTTCAGTATCTATGAATGGCCATGTGTGATGCTTGACGTAATCCACAGCTGGGCTAGAGGACATTTGCTACTATTTTGACACCTTTAGGGCTGTTGTAATTTTAGAAGTGTAGTTTGTGAATAGCAACGGGCTTACTCTTTTGTTGGTGGGTCTTTGTAGTGGCCTATCCCTCCTTGAATTTCCCTGTCCCTCTCCCATTTTACATGAATATTCCCCCTTGTCCCTCTCACATTTACTTCTAAACTGCTGGCGTACGTGTAGAAAAGACGGAGGAGGCGGATGTCTCCACATGTAGGTTTGTGAATAGCATTTTATAATACGTTTGGCACTTCATAAAAACTAGCCTACATATAACCACTTCTTGAAAAAGAAAAGCGTACCTTTTGTATTCTACACATACTAGTAACATGTTTAGAGTTGTTCTTATCTCGGAGTGCCCTCTTGAAATAACTGTTGATTTAACAACATCGTCTGTGTTATGAGCATTAATTTGAGTGAATAGTGAAACTAAGTACTTCCACAACCTAGAAGCAATCATTCTTCCACGCTGTTTGGATTGCCTTTAAGTGTTTACCCTTTTTGTTTTCTGCGGCAGGCAAGAGCCTCTTCCATAAATCAGGGGAATTACCACCCTCACCTGTTTGATGCTTGAATACTGCACTCAGGAGTTGGAAGATCCTCAGGTAACTCTTGCATCTCTTGCACTACATTGGTAAAAGATGGATTTTATTTATTAAAATGTGCAAATTATGCAGCAGGCTTCGACTATGTGGTAGATGATGTCAATCCACAGTTAAAGTAGTGGTCACACAATTGCGTAATTACAAACATCCACACTGTGACACTAACACAAATCGCACTGATTCTCCAAGAAACGCTGCCATTCCGCACAGACTTTCACAGGCGATTACTCACAGACACTCAGCGAGGCACTAGAATAAACTCAGACACAGCCAATCATAGACATTCACAGACAGACATTCACAGACAGGCAATCTCAGACAGACACTAACAAATGTGAACACACAGATGCCTAAAGGTAGTCACTTACAGACAGTTAGGGCCAAATGTCTCAAGGTTCTAAGTCGCTCTTGCGCCATTCCGGGCGATGCAAAACCTGGAATGAGATTTACTAAGCCACACAAGGCCACCTAGCGCGGCCCTGGGTATCTGGGGAAATCTGGAATCCCGCAAGGCAGCGCAAGTCGCATTCTTGCGTTACTCTGCCCAAGGTAGGCCAACCATGGGTAGAGCAAAGGGGTTTCCACGCATCCACCGATGGTTTTTGCCGTATTCCCAGATTTACCAAGACAGGTCAACCTGGGAATACGTCAAAATGCTACGCCTTAGCAGGGAAGGCGTAACGAGGAGAAATATCTTTATGTCTTCTGATTTTTTACTCTTTCTAAGTGTGCTGCATTCTGCACCACACACAGAAACAAATGCCTCTAAGGGATGTTTTTGTGCAGGAAGGTGTTCCTTCCTGCACAAAAACAATCCTGCCTACAATGCAGGCACCCTTGCACCACGGCGTAAGGGGGTCTGCGTTGGCGCAAGTTAGAGGACAGGAATGTAGTGTATAATATTAAATATGGCACATCCCTGCCCTCTCCCTTTCACGCAGCGCAGCAAGGTGCCTTGCTGCGTTGCGTGAAAGTATGATAAATCTGGCCCTTAGAACCTTATCACAAGTGCTGACAAATTCTAGTTTAGTTTAAAGTGGGAGTTTGCGCCATAGTCAGGAGTCAAAGTTTTATCAGACACTTTGACACAAAAACCTGTCTCAATATGTGTGTCCGCGGTAAAATGGTGCCCAAGAGGCAAACCATGCGATAATCCGATGCGCAAAACCCAAAAATACATGCTGCGCCACTTTCGTCTTTCTTAATTCAAAGTGATGTGCAGGTTATGCGCCGAGCATAATTAAGCATTACAAGGTATCAGTATTTATTTGGCAGGTGAGCAATGTGCCCATAAAATGAGAGGCGACTTGTAATAAGGTCCTGTGCGCAAATCAATCACAAAAGCAATGATAGGCGAAGACTTACAAGCACTAGAATGCAAACTCTCACGAACCACACCCACCCTTACAGAAGGAGCCTGACAGACCCTCAGAGCCACCTTAACACAAGCGATTGTATTCTTCTGTGACCTCATATTATAATAAAACCTTAGTGAGTCTCATTGATGCAAATATATTTTTTTATATTCCCATTTGAATGTATTGATTCTATTCTGAGCATGACTTAGTTCTTGAATTTCTTCTAAAATGTAAACATGCCAGCATCCATTGTGAGGTCAGGCATAACAGCGGAGGTGTCTGTGACATATCATGTGACATGCGACATTACAAAATGTCTAAAATATACCTGGCTTCACCCAGAGGAATATTCCTTTCTCACCGTATGTGTTTGGCTAATTAGGATATCATTCTGTCTTCGAGGAAGTGCTTCCACTGAAATATCAGATCAATTTTACATCTGATGAGTACAGTCAATCATGACACTATTTGTCCCTTTCAAATGTTTATCCCTTATATGAATTCTACACAGAAAACACTCCTTTTTGCTTTTTTCCCCAGCATTGGTGAAGCCTAAAGGGCTATCGTTAATGTGATAAATAGCATTTGTAGATGCCTATGTGTCCATGTGCTGCCACATTAAAGCCAGACCTGTTGCACTTGCCAAGGCTTAATCTCCTGAGATGACACCGCATTTCTCAGACTTCAGATCCCTAAACACAGTGCTGCAGCTTCCTGTTGTAGCTGATCATCTGACAATAATGCCGCCTTGCCCCCCTCTGCCTGTCTCTCCCCAAGCTCTGGGACCTGAAGTGGACTTTCACTGCTGAAGGCCGGCCATGTGGAGGAAGCACTAAGGAGCTTATCCAGGGCTTGGCAGTGATTGGCTGTTTCATGTAGACTGTCATTTGGATTTGAGGCAATCAGCTTTGCCATAAGCGGCTGTAGCTGGAGATAATGAGGCTGACATGGCGTACAGAGGACACATGGCAGCAGTGTAGGTGAGCATCCGTGCCTGCTTCCCAATGCTTCTTGCTTGACTGAGTCAAACTTAGCTCTGCGCCGTATGAGCGAGTCTTACTGGTGCAGGGGACACTTACAGCAGGGCCTGAATCACAGAATGGACTTCACAAAACAATGGGGTAACCCAAAATCAGCCCGAAGGACCCGGGTAATACTGGTACAGACGACAGTGGTCCATTCGGAAATGGAAAGAAACGAAGGGGGACTGAGTAAATCAATGTCTCCAAACCTAACATGAGGTTAGGGTAGAACAACAGAAACCATCAAAACATTTGAAGAATTTGCACCAGCACCTCCTCTGAGCACTCTTTCTATCACAATTTCTTTAAAGATTAGGAACTTGATGAAAAGTGTAGGATAATTGTGCTTATTTAAAATTCAACTAAAGTTTTGTTGGTAATTTACGTGTGTATCTAAATTCTTTTTGATGATTTCTTTTGTTCTGCCCTAACCTAATGTTTTAGGCTTACACATAAGGGCTGGAGAAATTGATTTATTCAGCCCCCCCCTTGTAAAATCCGTTTTATGTTAATCACAGGAAGACATGATTCGTATTTGCACAAAAAAAGGATAAAGAATACAAAGACAAGAGCATTGGCACAGTAAAGTATTGGCCCTCCAGCCCTCACTGAAGTGCACATCGTTTTAGGTGGATTTGCACAGGTGATCAGGGAAATGACGTCACTTACAGTGCAGCAGAGATTGAAGGGGGCTGGCCCTGTGCCCCATGCTGTGTGCTTTGATGGGCAGAAGCAAAAAGTGAACAGCAGACGTAAAGACCAATGGATGAAAAGGAGTGACTCAAAATCTCGATATGTATGTATATGAGTGCTTAATTTGAGCCGGCGGTTGCAGGTGGAGGGGCACCAGCACTTACTTTTGGGAATCAGCACTTATTTTTCCAATATTAGATATGTACCAAGTACAAGGTAGGGAAGAACACACAGATTGGAAAGACAAAGGAAGAAAAAGATGGCAAAACCCAACACAAACAGATAGGAGGACCCTGCAAGTGTGAGAAAAAGGGGCAGAGAATGTCTGGTCGTGGATTAAAGACTACCGGCCTTGGTATTCGGCACGGCAACGTTTAAATGCACCAGCACCCGGCTTCTCAGCAGAGCTTCGGGCTCCACAAATTAAGCACTGATATACTTATATGTATTTTATATTTAAGAGCTTTTTTTACTACACAGGGCTGGTGCTACATCGAAAGCTATCAGACTTAGGCCAGACAATACGGTTCAGAATGGAAACAAGAAGGGGAAAAGAAACAATGAGAAAATACAACACATGAAACAATTGATGCAAAAAGAGAAAAGAGTTAAAAAAAAACAGATTCCAGGAGAGACCTAAAGCGCAGAGAAAAGAAGAATAGACTATAAAAAGAGTGGAATACAGATATTTAATAAAAACAACAAGTAGTAATAATCACAGTATAAAAGAAAAGGCTTTTTCAAATAAATGTTTTAAACGCCTTGCTGAAAGGTAGAACTGAACCTAATCTGAGGGGCCCGGAAAAACACAGGCAGCTGTAGACAATCCAGAATGATTGACTGAAAAGGTTTCTAAAGTGCACAGCGACTGGTGAGTGTCCTGACGCTAAACCTATCAAGGCAAACTTGCTCGCCAGCCTATGAGCTCAATAGAAGAAGTGAGTTTCAAGAGTTTTCCTAAGCAGAAGCTTAGTTTATGCTTTGCTGGCAAGTACTAAGAACGAATGCCCACCAGACCCGTTCCTACAGAATCTGGGTACCTCTACGAGCAGCGCCTCAGTGGAGCAGAGGGTTCTAGGAGGAGTATAGCGGACTGTCCTGGAACTCGGATACAGAGGAGCGCTCTTATATAAGGCCCCATGGATGAAAGTCAGTGCCTTGAACACAAGCCTTTTTTAATGGGGAGCCATGGTAAATCCCTAAGGTGACTGGAAACTGATTCCATCTGTAGTATACATAAGGTGCGCCGCTGCATTTTGCCCCACTTGGAGTCTTTGAATTCTGCACTAGGACAGGCCAGTTCAGGCACTTTGAATAGTCCAGCCTAGATGTTATTAATGCATGGACTACCGTTCTGCACCTTCAGTGGTAAGATGTCAAGAAGTTTCCTAATTGAACGAAGCAAGCCAAAACACGTGCTCATCACTGATGGAATTTGAGAGTGCTGAGATAGCATAACATCTATCTGAAGTCCTACATTCTTAGCAACAGTAGTAGGAGGAATGGTGAGGGAAAAATCCCCTGGCTGACTCTTGATTGTCCAATGATCTCTGATCCTCCCAAACAGCACGTTCTGTGTTTTGTCAGCCCTGCATTGCAGGTGACTCTCCTACATCTAAGGCAAAACATCCTGCAGGAAAGCAACAAAGGACAAAGCCTTATCTGCGGTAGTATGATCAAAGGTGAGGAGTAGCCGAGGATTATCGGCATATGAAATGGACACAAGACCAAGGGGCATATCAGCAACAACCGGCGATAATTATTGTTAAGCGCACTTAGCGCTAGGATAATTATCGCCGTCTAGCGTGGATTTTTATCGCTGAGATAGCGTGCTATTAGCAACGCTTATCTCAAAAGCGATAAAAATCCTAGCGCTAACGGCCTAACGTGAGATTATCGCTGGAAACCCAGCGATAATCTCACGAAATGTGGCGTTAGCTTGCTGATAGGGCCTCACAAACTTAGCCATGATATCCACCTTCCATAGGATATCATGGCTAAATCAGTCCTGAAGCAGGCGTAAGGAAAGTAGCGATAACAGGGGTTATCGCTACTTTTCTTGCCGCTATGCTTCATAGCGTGGGGCTTGATGATAGGAGAAATGTCGCTTAGCGACATTTCTCCTGTCATGTCCGGTCAGGAACGCCCACTTTGCATCTCATTAGAGATGCAAAACTGGGCGTTAAGAATTTGTGCGCTAATGCAAGGTTTCACGCGTTAGCGTGACCTTGCTAATTAGGCGATAAAATTATCGCCGCTTTGCGGCCGTAAAGCGGTGATAATATTCTATCGCCGCCTTGTAAATAGGCCCCCAAGTGATTCAATAAGTTTGGCTATATAGAGAAGATAGATAGATAGATGTTGCACTCTAAAAGAAAACCTCTTACTGGACGAAGAATGGGTTGCCAACGACATCTCTTGTTCTTTTCCTTATAGGAAAGATTTAAACCAGTGCCAAGCTGAATCACCGATTCCCAGTTCTGCCATCCGATGCAATAGGGCAGAGTGGCACACAGTATTAAAGGCTGCAGACAGATCGAGGAAAATCAAAGCAACACTTTTGCCTTCATCCAAAACAAATGTAATGGTTTCCATCCCTTCAAGAAGGGCAGTTTCAGTGATGTGCTGTGAGTGAAAGCCAAATTGAGTAGGTGCAGGAGATTGTTTGCCTCCAAAAAGTTTGAAAGTTCAATATCGAAAACATTTCCATCCTTTTGGTAACAGCAGGCAGCCGGGAGATAGGACGATAATTAGACACAATTGAAGGATCAGCGGATGTTTTTTAAGAAGCAATGAAGAACCTCAGCTGATTCTAACGAATAGTTAAAAAGCTGGTTATAAACTGCAGCAATAGTTTCTGCAGCTAAAATAAATAGACCTGGAGGGCCCAGATCAGTGGGGTGGGGGGGCACATTTGCATTGTAGTACAGCCTGCTGAGTGTGCACCAGAGAGATAGGCCCCAAGTTTTTCAGAAAGTGCATAACAATAGGTTTCGTACCTATAACTTCTGTCACAAGGAACGTACCACAAAAGCTGAAGAAATGAAGCCCTCGTGAATCCTAGGGATCTTATTTTCAAAAAGAGATTCGCAGAAGCCGGGATTGTCGAATTACACACTATCGAGTTCAAATATGATTTTACAATTTTAAAAATCTCCCTTGAGGAATTCTCTGCCTCAGCAATGCAATAGACATAAAAGAAACATTGAGGGGCAGATTTACAAGAAAGTGACGCATCTGGAAAGATGCGTCACTTTCCCTGTGCCACCCTGAAAAACCCTTGCGCCACTATTGATGCGCCATATTTACAATACAGCGCACTATGGCGCAAGGATTGACAGATGCGTCAGAAATTCTGACGTATCTGTTGACATAAAAGTCACGCATTATTAGAGTCGTGTCGCAAGCAGGACGCAACTCCAGCAATGCAGGGGAGGCCTATCCTTGTTGTGCTGCGTCACTCCTTACGCCTGCTTCAAGCAGGCGTAACAATTTGACGCAGTGGCGTCCTAGAAGTGGCGCAGTGAAATCTTGTAGATTTCACTGCCGTCACTTCTACGAGGCTTTTTTGCATTGCATCGCCCAGCCTGCATACATTATACCTGGCTCAGGTATAATGTGCCACAGGGCTGTACAACATGACACAACTTCCTAGATACGTCACGTTGTAAATGGGCCGTATTTTTATGCTGCTGCTGCGTCACAAACAGTGACGCAACAGCGGCGCAAAAATGATGCAAGGGGTTAGTAAATCTGCCCCCACGTGTTTTTAATAGCTTTATGATATTGTTTTAAAGCCATTTTATAACAATGCTTGCGAGTAGGACTATAGTTCGGCCACTTCTCATGCTTGTAGGTTGAAAGTTCAGGTGCAAACCAAGGTGCAGAAGGGACTCTCTTTTTAATTGTGTTCTTTTTTGTAGGAGCTAGAGAAGTTACCATCTCTTGTAGCCAAGTGTTAAAAAGCTCAGGTCTGTTGAGCACAAAAAGATGGGTTGCAAGGTCGTTTAACAGGTATTCATGTCTGCTGCATTAACATTGCTCCACGGTCTCACCTCCATCGAGTACTTAATAATGGAGCAACACTTCTTAGGATCCATCTTCCATGTACAAGGAACCAAGTAAAAGGAGTGACCAAGGGAGGGGGTGAAAGGTAAATCGAGAGACAAAGCGAGATTAGAAAAAATAAAATCAAGTATATGTGTTACATAGCATAATCCAAGGCAGGAGCTAAAGTATTGAGTGCCTCATTTATGAGCCTTGCGCCCTCGGAACGTCACTTTTTGTGACATTCTGTGGCGCAGGAGCCTGTTCCATATTTACGAGGCAGCACTAAGCCACTTGTTTTGGCTTAATGCTGTCTCGTAAATATTGTCCCCTTTAACACAGTTTTCTGCATTAATGGGGCGTGCAATGGGTGTTGCTGGGGGGGTTCCCAGCAACATGCATGGCATTTTGACACTGCCACGGCTTTATGAGAAATCGTAAATCTGAGGCAGCGCCAAACTTATGCCTCCCCAGGGGAGGCGTAATGGAGGCACAACGAGGAGAAATATCCTTATTTCTCCTAGTTTTTCCTTTTTCTATGTGTGCTTCATTTCTGCAGCACACATAGAAAGAGGAAAAAGCCTCTTGTGATTGTTTTCGTGCAGGAAGATTTCCCTTCCTGCACAAAAACAATGACCATGGTGCAAAGCTGCCTGTGTTGGCGCACAGCAGCCCATTGTGCCCTGGTGCAGGAGAAAGGGACAGGAATGAACGGTATCACGTAGATACGGCGCATTCCTGCCCTTTTCTTTTGCCGTAGGGCATCGCAGCAGGAAGGCCTGTTGTACTGCCCTGCGGCAAAAACACATAAATGAGGCCGCAAAGGTTTATTTCTAGCAGCACCGCAATGTGTCCTGCATGCAGGCCAGCTCTGGTTAACTGCCTTGCTTCCTGAATTCCATGATTAACATTCACATGGAATGCAGGTCGCAGAGTGAAACATACCACCAGCATGTGTACATGAAATTTATGAGAATGAATGCAACCTATCTCCCTCCTAATGAAACAAAAAGAGGGGAAGTAATAACCCCCCAAAAAACACCCAGAGAGGAATAAAGACGGAAAAAGGGAAAAATGCCAAACAAAATAAATAAAACAAAAGGATGAAATAAACAGGTAAAGTACAAATAAAAATTCACAACTACCTGGAGACAGTTTTAATATTTGACAAATTAAGCAAATATCCCAGTTAGTTGTCTAATCCTGCCCGCTTCCTTGACTCTAGAAGTTGCACAATGTCCAATATTCACCAAGATGTCGGATGCTCTTGAGCAATCATTATTTCTTCCACTCTGGTAACTATCTCAGACCTCATTATCGAACCTCACAAGAAATCCTATGACAGGCACTTCATTATCAGCACCTTCCTCCCTGACATCATCCTCACCACCCGCTCTTGTGCATATGGACACTCTTTTCACATTCCACACTTTCCCATCCTGGGTAATAGTACGATTAGTGAACTCCTTCTGTACTTTCATAGCCTTCTCAAACTTTGTCACACCTTTGTGAATGAATCCCGGTCTTAAGATTCTCACCTAGTCCCCAATCTTTATTTAATGTGGCTTTACCTTCCGCTTAGCATCAGACCATTTCTTGGATTTACTTTGCTTCCTTCTCACTCTTTATACCACATCCTTCAAATTACATTCTTTTTCTGCTCCTCTCCATCTTTTTTTCAACCACCAAGGACACAAACTAGAAGTAAGATCTCTGCCTTGCAACAATTTGAAAAGACTAACCTCAGTGATGGTGTGGGAAGTTATGCGGTACAACCATAATCTTTCTCTCAACACACTTTTCCTGTCACCCCCTTGTCTATGTGCTTCCACCACATAACCTTTCAACACCCGGTTGAATCTTTCCACTTGACCATTTTCGTGCGGTTTGTACAATGCAGTAGTCACATGTCATTGTCTGAGAATGGACCCCATTTCTACTGACGTGAGTTGAACCCCATTATCTATTACTAAACCACAGGGACAGCTTTCCCTAGCAAACGCTTCCTTGAAAAACGCAATCACCATACTAGGGTTAGCCTGTGACACAAACTTTACCTTTGGCCATTTTCAATTATAGTCTAGCAAGACTAAAACAAACCGGGTAACCATGGGAAGAAAGTTGAACGGACCCGATATATCAAAAGCCATGGCAACTCCGGCAGTTCAGCATTCTTCAAAGGCGCCATGTTAACTTTCGACATCTTTTCACTACAGGCACACACTTCACATTCTCTCACAGTTCTGCCTATCATCCTATCCATTCCAGGCCACCAAAAGTACATACGCACCAACCATTTCATACCCGGATGTCCCTTATGAGCTAGCTTGAGAATAATATCCTGTACACCTTTAGGAGAAACACATTTTCCCACCCTTACACAACAAATCACCCTCTATTTCCAATTCCTCCAGTACTTTACACATGGATGGCTTCTCGGGGTTGACTTCCCACCTCTTAGGCCACCCCTCCAGCACAAATGTTTTGGTGGTCTGACACATTTCATCTGTCCTCTCACACTCCTTTTAATTTTCTTTTGAGATATCTTCAAACTGTCACTTGTCACTTTGTCCTTAATAGTACCGATCATCTCACACTCTCCCATGAAATCCATTTCATCCTGCTGGCATGGCAACTGTGATAAAAAATCATCTGTCACATTTTTCTTCCCTGGGACATATTCAGTACTAATACTATACTCATGGAGTCTTGAGGTGAGCCTGGCGATTCTTGCTGTAGAATTCCAACCACCCCCAATAGACAAGATATTTACCAGCGGCTGGTGATCCATTCTCAACACAAACATGCTGCCCCATATACAGTTCCTGAAATGCTCAATGGTCCAGACACACGCAAGCAATTCCTTCTTGATCACGAACATTTGCGGTCCATCTCATTTAAAGAGTGAGACACAAACGCAACATTCCACTCCTTCTTGTCACTCCTTTGAAAGAGAATACCACCCACCCCATACATACTTGCATCATCCATAATTATACATTCCTTCCTCATACAATATGGTCTCGGAGCGGGTGCTTTCACAATTTCCTGTTTTAGGTATTCATATGCCATTTGATGCAGTCTGATCACACATAAGTATAATTTTGCCTCAACAGCTCTTTAAGAGGTTCCTTTTTAGTAGCAACATTTTCTATGAACTTGTTGTAATATTCACACATGCCAGCAAACAACAGCAGGAACAGGTACATTCACAATAGCCTCCACATTAGGTTTTTTGGGTATCACTCCATCACTAGACAGAGTGTGGCCAAGATATGCCACAGATTTCTGAAACAATCTACATTTGTGTCCTTTAACAGTCAAACCATGTCTTTACAACCTCTTACACACTTCGATCATATGTTGTAAGTGTTCTTCCTCATTCCTAGAAAATATTAGAATGTCAATTCAATAACATTTTCAAATCTTTATTCAGTCTGATGAGGCCATAAAAGTGCATTAAAAATACAATACAAATGGATCACAGCACTTAAGAGTTAAAACTATTAAGCAGTCGATTAAATTGGTTTAAAAGAAAAATACTATTTAAAACTCCCCGATTCAGCAGATGTCAGGTTCAAAATAGCATACAACAATGCAGTTCATATTCAGGAATTCGAGGTGCCAAAACACTCATATCATATCCAGTCGGGCCAGAAAAAAGGGGTACAGAAACCTCAAAAAAGGGTCCTGAAGCACTTCATATACTTATCAACATCTCTAAATTTATTAAACAAAGCACTCTGAAACACAGAGGCCACAGAGACCAGACCAAAAGGCATCCTAGTAAATTGATACAATCCTTGGGGAATGATAAAAGCTGTTAGCTGTTTTGATTCTTCAGCTAATTCGGTCTAATGATACAATGACCTCAGATCCAGCGTTGGAAATGTTTTCGCCCCCTCCAGCATTGACACAACCTAGTTAATATTTGGCAATGGATGACAATCAATTATTATACTAGAATTCAACGCCCTCAAGTCAACACATAGCCTCAACTTTTGATCAGCCTTGTGAGCCAAAACAATAGGAGAAACCCACTCACCTGACTCGATTCCCTCAAGATTTCCATCTTTGAATAGCTCAATCAGCAAATCTCTCAGTTCGACTCTTACATTGATATGTACACCTGCAGCCTTTACTTCACTAGAATTGCATTACTCTTCAATTTAGTAGTAGAAATATTCATTTATTAGTCAACAAAAACCATAAACATTATTAAAATACACAGTTGAAATCACAATAAATAAATACAATTCGGAGGAGAATAACCAATCATATGCAGTCAGTATACACAAGTGCAGTTTAACTAGTTCTGATATTACCAGAGTGTGCAAAATAGTGTGTAAAGTGCAGCCGTGCAGATCTTCTTTCTGTCAATAGCCAAAAAGTGAAAGCCAAATAATCCTGATCCTACATCCCATAGTGACAGTGCGCTATACAATTTGATTTTGGGCACAAAATCTTTAAATTTCCCCACATTCTCGATGAAAACTTTTTTAAAGCACTCTTCTACCAACTTTTCTCCCATGCTCTCTTCTACAACCGACACTTGTTCGTTATATGCGTCATCAGACAATAATACAGGTTCTTTGCAACGGGATACAACAACTGCCCTACATCCGTTGGTCTCTCCAGCCCAACACAATCACCCTTTTCACAGCTACATATAGCTTGATATGCGCACAAATTCCTTTAAATTCCGACTTCACACATACATACCCATCCATATCTATTGTTGAGCCATCAAAACTTTCACCTATGATATCAGAAGGTTGCAATCATTCTGTGTTCAAACATCACTAAATTTCGCCTTGAAATACTTCTTGGGAATAATGATCCAAGGTGATTCTGAGTCTGCCATAAGATCTAATTCTACTCTCAAAACACAAACACATCTGGGGGAATTCTTTACTACTGGTTCATCTAAACTGTCTCCACACTCTTGGATAGATAAAAAAAATTCCTTTACTACTTTAAACCAATATACCTCATTCACACCGGGGTCTAGCTTCACGTTTCAGAGGTACATGATACTTTACCACGTGTCTGACCCCAACTGTTATTAATATCTCTGCAAACTTGTGCAAAATGACCTACTCATCCACACTTCTTACTTTCTCTGTTAATGGCAGCATAACCTGCATATGAAGCCATATGTGCACTACTACCACACCTATAGCATGCACTATTCCTCACTGATTTATCTGATCTCCTAACACTTCCAAAATTGCTTTCCCATTTCCCACTCGCAGTAACAGGGTCTACCTGCTGTTCATCGGGCATTTTACCACACACACAGCCTCTGTATGACACACATGCATACTAGTACTCTTCACTGTAGACATCTACTTCTCACATTGTTCCAAAGTCTTTGCTGTGGAAATAGCATCCTGTAATTTGGGCTCCCCCATGACCTATAATTGCTCCTGGGTTTTCTTGTTTCTCACATGTACTATAATCTGGTCCCTGATCATTTCATCTGTCATAGGACCAAAATTGCATTTCATAGACAAAAGCCTCAATGCTGTTAAAAACTTGTGCTCTAGTGTAAAATGTAAAATGTAAACCTATTCAACGCAATGTTAGTGGGAAGTTTACATCTTGGCTCCATCCTCATAGTTGCTTGTTTATACACATCCATCTCATCTTGGCCATCCAATGGTCTAACTTGAGGCAAAGTCCTAATAAATACCTGGGGGCAGATTTACAAGCCCCTTGCGCCACTTTTGCGTCACTTTTAACATGGGAAAAGTGACGCAAAAGTGTTGCAAGGGGCTTGTAAATATGCCCCCTGGCCTTTAGAATCAATTTTTAATCGATAACTCCCACGCACTGGTATTATTTGCCAAAGATCAGAATCTCCAAAATTACGAACAGCGCTATTCCAGTGGTTCTATGAATACCCACACAAATATGGCTGCCACGCCACATGAGGACGCCGTGACGAGATGTGACAGCGTGACGTGAGGATATGCCTAATCCAAACAGCGTGGAAAAAGGAACAATAGTGCTGTACTCTGCACCAGCGCTCCAGAAGCTCCTTCGCAGGAATACACCATGTTTCATGCAGGATGCCACTGGTGGCTCGTGGTAAGCATCGCGTCCCATGAGGTATTTCAAACCGTAACAAGCATGTCAAAAATACAATCGCTGTTAAATCCAAATTGTAGATATCCTCCTGAACATACACCTTGTTTAGGGTTGGCAAACCAGCATGGAATCCCTGCTAACTCACACAATACATTCCTTAAAGATTTCATAAATAATGGCTTGAAAATCCATTGGTAATCAAGGTACTCTGTGCCTGTGCTGCAGAAGTTGACAGGATACCTCCTTCAGCTGGTCACCATTGTTACAAAGTAAATCCAAGGCAGGAGATGAATTATTGAAGGTTTATTTCTAGCAGCAGAGCAATGCAGGACAGCTCAGGTTAACTGACTTCCTTCCTGCATTCCAAGATCAACATTCCAATGGAACGCAGAGCAAAACATAACACCAGCATGTGCACATACAATAAAATACAATATGTCCACTTTGATGTGGAGTATGAGTGACAAGTTGGTGCAGACTAAGAGCTTGACAAACCTCAACCAGCGCACATCCAGAGGTCTCTCTTTCCATATTCACATGCAAATTAAAATAACCGAATAAAGTCAACTTCAAGTCAAATACTTTAGTGCCACCAAGAAAATTGCATCATCCCAAGATTCCAGGACTTCTGAGACCAGACCAGGAGGTCGATGGACCATAAAGCCAGATAAAGAAATTTTTGGAAATAGAGAGAGATACTAAATCCCATATTTTCAGCCGCTCTTATTTTATTGAGCTGGAGAATACTGCCCGAACTATGAATAGCAACTCAACCTTCCCGTTTGCTTACCCTATCCTTTCTGTGAAAGACAAACCCTGAAGGAACGGCTTGAAAAATGTCAGGCCCACAGTCCCAATGTAACCAAGTTTCATTCAGAAACAGGGCATCGATGAGGGAGGAGTCTGATAGCAATTGAGGGATGTGAAGTTCATATTTAGGCAAAGAGGGCATATTCACTAAGCAAGCCTTGTAAGTAGACTTGGAAGAGGTGGCGCCACAGAGAGGGACTAGTAGGATCAGCCGTGGACTAATTAAAATAAATTGATTTCCTTCTATTTCTATAAAAATGAAATTCCAAAGACCGGGCTTCTTGGTAGACCACAACACCCCCTGCCCGCCTATCTAGATAAAGCAGTTTCGGAATTAATGTAGAGATAACTCGTTGGGAGGTACCTGGGATCCTACCAAGCTCCTGTCAGGAGACACCGAAGCAAGAGGCAGGTGTTCTTTAGTGAAAATGTACAACCGTGGGTGTGGTGGGGGAGGTGAGGGCGGGGGATAATGGTGTATTGTAGTCAATACTATTTCTCACCTCTTCTATTGAATATAAAACCAACACTGACTGTTTTTAAAAGAGAGAAAACACGATTAAAATAAGCAAAGTAACCTAATTTTAAGGAAGGAAATGGGTGCTCTTATCACAGGCGCCATTTTAGGAGGAAATGCAGAGGACTATTTACCCTGAATTTTGGAATGTTAGCTATTTTGAACCCATCACTTCTTTTACACTGTTACTTTCTCGATTGAAACGATCACTCCAGGTCTAAGTGCTGGTTCCTCAAGGGCTGTTAAGAAGTCAGCGCCCATCTACAGGAACTTCAGGTCAATTGTTTTATCCCCCACCGCTCCTGTTTGCTCATCGAGCTGATACTCATTTGCCAGAGTAGAGTGAATTACAGAGCGACTTCTCGTGTGGCTGGTTATGTCTTATTTTAATTGTAAACAGCACACATTATTTTAAATGTGTGTATCTGTGCTGGTTTGCAGTTTTCATAAGAATGCATAAGTTATTGAAACGATTCCCAGCAAAGTTCCAAACCTATGATATCTGAAAATGAGGTTGTCCAGCCCACCCAGTCCCCATCAAATTGGTCTAAATCCCTCCTCTGGCTGACAGGACTGAGGAAAGATGGCCGGCTAAAACTCTGCCAGTTCCTTACTGATCTTACACAAGATCATTACGTGCATGTGGCACGTGGGCATCAAAGGCATGATTGGAAATATAACAATGTTTTCTCTAAAGCAGACAATTGTAATAAAACACTTATGGCCCGATGGATCAAAGTGTTATACCCATTCTGCGTCTATGGGAAAATACATTTGTACATATGGCCCTTAAAGCGAAATATGAGAATTGTTCAATTGTTTAGCTGCTCTCATTACAAAACCATTATGAATATTTTACAGCTACAACAAGGAATTCCCCCAAATGTTCTAAGTCCCTCACTCTCTCACCCTGTACCTGATAATTGGTTTGTGACACCAGACTGAAAGACACTGAAGTTTAACCCCTTCTGTGCCCATGACGAGCTGGACTCGTCATGGGCCGCGGTTGCGCTGTGCCCATGACGAGTCCAGCTCGTCATAAACCCCGCCCGCTAATGCAACGGCCGGCACAGGGCGGGGAAAGGGCGTGGCACACAAGGGGTTAAATGATGAGTAGTTTTAATGCTGAGTTGCTGAATCACAGAATCAACACCTGAGGACATTTGGACTCAGGGTATAGTGGACATTCAAAAAAGGAATGCATTACTACATGCAGGGTTGTGGGAAGAGTCTGGGGTGGGCATGTAAACATCAATAAATACCCACAAACCTATAGGGTTGTGGAGATTCATACATGTAAAGGCACGAGTATGTGTGTTTCCAAGATTAGAAAGTGAAGGGAAACCATGAGGGTAAAGGGAAAATATTTTCTCTGTGGATAGAAATACAATAGTATGTATTTACAGTAGCACATATCTACCAAAACTGTTATCCAGCAAGAATTGACTTCAAGATCACCTGCTTGAATCCTAAAGCGTTATATAACGCCCAACTATCCTACCTGAACTATAAACTTCATCTCACAAGAGGTCACTGAGACGCCAGGAACATGAGTCACCAATACTGGAGACCTCAAAATTCAAAAGAACAAAACTTCTAAACATGCTTTCTTCTGCCCCACCCTCAGGCTGTGTAACTCTGTCCATGATCATATTAGACTAAACATGAGTCTCTTGCTCATCCGCAAAAACCTAAAAACCCATCTCTTCAAAATGTATTTACCGAAGTAATTTCGTGCTCTTTATCCTCTGATGTATCCTTCTAATCTACGTATGTCACATCTTCCTTTTTCCAGTTGAACATAAAGCATTCTGTTACCCTTGCGGCTAGGTCTGCACTACATGAATACTATAAATAAATATACAAATAAATACATTCATTAAATGTGGATTTTCCATTAAGTGCTGGTTTCAGCTTAGGAGAGGAGGAGTCTGCATGGTAGCTATAATATGCATAGATTTGACGCTTACTCTTGGAGATGTTTGTAAATTCCCCAAAAATAGAAAAACGTTGGAGATTGTACAGGGAAATCTATGCTGCCTGGACTCTGTTAGGTAAATAGTTGTGATTCTGACTCTTAGTCTTGTTCTGTTGTTCTAACTCCAGCCAGCAAACCTTCATAGCCACCCTTAAGCGCAGCCAGATATACTCCCTAACCTTCCTTAACCTCAGCCAACAAATCTCCATACACACTCTTAACCGCAGCTATCAAAACTCCTTAACAGCCTGCAGCAGAAACCTGGTTTCCCATATCTGAGAATCTACATAGTGCTTTACAGTAAACACTGAATACATGAAAACTTGTTTGTATTGTTCAACCACCTGTATTAGAGTTACCATTACTCCCAGCGATAATAATGAATATGTTCCTATATTCTTTATTTGAATGACTCAATAGTTACAAAAATCAGCTCAGTCTCTATCTTAAAGACAAAATACTTTGAGGTGCATTATTATACAGTACAATTTATAATATTGTTCTATTCAAGTGAATGTCATTATGGCATTCTTTATATAAGAGTTCTAGAAATCCAAATCATCTAGTTCAATGCTGTTATCATTAGGTTTATTAGCCTTCTTTAGTGAAGGGGGTCCATTACTAGCAGCCACAGGACTGGCACATGCTGAGCCTCTGTCCTCCTCCTCCGAGGAGCTGTTGGGGTACATTTGTGCAGGTTTACTGCTAGAGCTGTCTGAGTCACCATGGCCACCTTTGCCATTTGTATTCTCCAGGTCCTTGCTCAGTCCATTGGAGGCTGGACCTATATTCATTTCATCTGTTGGCCTGCTATCAATTTCTTCTTCTGCACCCCCGTTCATGTTCTCTGTTGAACTTTCATCTACTTCCTCTATTATATCTTCATTAACATCTTCTGCTATACCTCCATTATTTTGCTCTAGTGGATTTTCATCTACTTCTTCTGCTGCTTCAGTGATATGCTCTAAGTGCCTACTATAATTTGTCTCTACCTGATCCTCATTCTCCTCATCTGCTGGACCTCCATCCTTGTCCTTTGCAGGGCATTCATTATATTCTTTTGATGGATCTTCTTCTTCTTCTACTGCTGGATCTCCGTCCAGATCCTCTAATGGACAAGCATCAGTTTCATTTGCTAGGTCACAATGTTCTTCCTGTGGTGCACTTCGAGCAGTGTCCTCTCCTGGAATGTCATCAGTTTCTTCCACTAGACCAATATTGTCTTCCTCTGCCAGATGTGCATCAACACATTCTGCTAGGCTATCGTTATCTTCTACTTGCTCTTGATCTGCATTTTGCACCAAACATCCACCAGTATCTCCAGCGGGTCCATCAGCTTCCCCTGCTAAACATCCATCTTTTTCCTCTGCTCTTTCTTCAGTCTCATCTGCAACTGGATCACCATCAGTTTCCTCCCCTGGATCACTAACTTCAGTCTCTGTTGGAACTTCATCTATTTCTCTTGCTAGAGCATTACTAAGGTCTTCTGCTGTAGGTTCGTTCACTTCTTCTGAAGGATGTCTAGCCATTTCCATGTCCTTTGCTGGATCTTCAATCACATCCATGGCTTTATCATCTTCTATTTCCTGCACTTGTTCATTCTCTATTTCCTGTGTGTTATCCCCATCCATATAATCTGCTGAAACCCCATCTGTTTCAGGGAATGGTTCAGATGATTTGCTTTTGTCAGCATCATTGTTATACTCTGAGTCTTGAACAGGCTTCCCAATTTGATGTGTTGTCTCTTCACTCTCAGCTAACTCTTCATCCTCGTTTCTCTCTGCTAATGTAGACAATTCCAAATTTTCATCACTTAATGCTCCTGATTCACCAGTGCCATTTTCTTTCTCTTCCCTTTGATCAACTACACTAGGGTCGGTATGTTCACCGCCTTTCAGAACATCTTCATCTGTAATCTCGTCAGGATTGTTTGCGTTCTCAGTACCTTCTTTGAACTCATCCACAGCCTCTGCATTATCAACAGGTTCATAAATACTTTCATGTTCAGAATTGTTTTCCTCGGCTTTGTGGTTTTCCATCAATGTGTTTTCTTCTTCCTGTTGATCTTGATCCTCTTTTACGTTTTCAAGATGTGAGTGACAAATATTATTCTCATCTGATTGCAGGTGACAAACCTTGTCAATTTCATACCCACTATTTCCATCTTGTTCTGAGCTGTCATTATCCTCTTGTTTAGAAGACCCTCTTGTTATATTCTTGCTGGGTTCAGAGCTACTCAATGTAAATGGAGTAGCTGGTTTAGGTTCAATCACAGTTTCATCTGAAAGTCCATTTTGGATTGCTGAGCTCTCTTGAACCTCTTGTCTTGGACTGCATGGACAAGCTGGGCTTGTTTTATTGGGCTCTTTTTGCATCCGCAGAATTTCCCGCAGGTCAAATGCTCGAACAATTGGGGCACTGGCTGATACTGTATTGCCTTTAAGTGGTCTCATAGCCAGCTTTTTCTGTATGCAGGTTTCACATGGACAGTACTCATCGTCTGCACTTAACTCATCTGCCAGCGATGCACTGAAAGTGAGATCTTCTTCATCGGTCTCCAATGAAATGTCTTTTGATACTACTTGCTTGTTTTGTTCCATAATCAGCTCATTGAATGCAGATTTCTTGCGCATAGTTTGCAAGCGTTTTCTCCTTTGCTGTACTTGCTGTGTGGGCCTCTGCCTCAATGTTTCGTTGGGGGGTTTGGGGACTTTATTTCCGGCCCTGCTTTGAATTTTGGCAACTTCATTTTCAACACTCTTCTGTATTCTCTTTTCAACCTCACCTTTAAGCTCTGCGATCATTCCATCAAGGCTTTCATTGTCCTCAAGATTCCATCTTATTTTGAATTCATTCATGGCATCAATGTAATGAGTCATGAATTCTTTCTCAATTTTCTTTAACAATTTTAGTACCCACACTGGGTCAGTGACGAATGATTGCTTCTTCACAAAGGAGTCATTCATCTCATTAGATTCTGAAATGAAGTACACTGTAGACTGGCAGTCACTCTGAGAATTGGTCTCTGTAGTACTCTGCGACTTCGGTGCATTTGGATCAGACTCTTTCTCATCACTGCTGCCAGGATTTACAGGATCAACAGTGCTATCGTCATTTTTAGCCATAACCATTGGTTCTTCTTTTTCACAATCTACGGTTTCTTCTATATTTAATGGAGTAGGGATGTCTTTTTCAATATTTTCTTCATCAAGATCGATATTGCTCTCTCTTAATTTGCTTATATTCATGTTTTCATCTACATCATTAGCATCAACGCTACTTCTCTCCTGTTCCTTACTTTGGAGGATGTTATTTGCTTCAGTGTTTGGTGATGTTGCCTCGGAAGAGTTTTTCATGGATTGCTTTTCTTCTATTTCATTATCCATCGAGGAAGAAGAAGAAGGTCTCTCACACTGCTCTTTATCACCATGGGCCTCAAACGTAGTTGACACAGGCTCCATCTGAGGTGTAAACATATTATCTGCACTTGGGGCTGGGGCATTTGTTTTACTTTTACCTGTTTTCTCTGATGCTAGTGTGCCATCTGCAGTACCAGCCACACTACCGTCGCCAGATCCTCCAGAGCCACTGTTGACATCCACTCCAGAAGAGGAGGCAGGAGTTGGCTCAGCATCTCGTGAGCAGTTCTTCTGTGAGTGTGTGGTCATACCAGGCTTGTCCAGTTTTTGCTCACCTATATCGATGGAACCGTCTACCCAAAGTCCCTGAAAAATATTGACCAGGTCTATATATCGGCTGTTGCACTGACCACCTGACTTGCTGATGGGGTCCTCTGTCTCTTCATCAAGAAGTTTAAGACCAGCAAGACATTTGATCAGAACTTTGGCTGAGTTACTGAGTTTTCTACCTATAGTAGGTGATACTTCAGGCAAACTCTGTGACCTGTCAATTGCTTGTGCATTCGATGGCCTCAACAATGCCTTCATTATCTGTACAGAGGCATGGACATTGCTTGGCAAATCTTTTCCACTGCTATGTCTACATGTAGGAAATTCTGTAAGATTGGCCTCATCCTGGTTCCTTTTCTCTCCTTTCAACAAAACATTGCTATCATTTTCCTCAGTTCTAAGTTCTTCAGTTTTTTCCGTGTCAGCATCAGTTGTAGATGTTCCAAAGCTTAATGTCTCTTTCATCATGAATTCACTGTTTTTATTATCAGCCTCTTCACCAAGTATTCCCTCTGCTGATACGGTTACTCGACTATTGTTTAACGTTTTGGTGGCTGTTTCTCCTATGTGTTGATGCTCTGCATCATATTCAACAACCATTGTTTCTGCTGGCATGTTTTTCAACCACGCATGAACAACTTCTTCTGATGTGATATTTGGAAGTGCAGAAGGCGTCATCCCATTGCCCTCTACTATCAGAGCACTAGTGTCCTCCACTTCTAATTTGCCCTTCTTTTTAGAAGAGCTTGTACTACTTTTTTGTCTGCTTGGGCTTACCTCTTGATCAATGCTGATATCGTCATTTTCAGTAGTGGCTGTGTTTTGGTCACTGTGAGGTTTTTCCTTTGAGATGATTGGCTTAGATGCCGAAGTAGATGGCCTAGAGTTTTCAAGGGTTTCTCGTCTATCTTCCATATTCTCTGCTGACTCAAAGTCTGTGCTGCTAGCAGAAGAAAGCTTTAATTTTGCAAGCCTCGGTTTGTTGCCACTTGGGTTTCCTTTTGGTGGAGATGGGCAGTGTGAATTGGGTGAGCAGGCCGTTTCAGATCCAGAGCCTCTTTTACAGTTTTCAGCGTCAAACCTTTCGGACAACTTTTTTTGCTTTCCCTGATCTGAAGCGCTGGTGATGCTGGATTTCGACAAAGTATTTTCACTCATGCTACCTCTATCCACAACCTCATTCTTAATTTCTGAGTTTGAAGACACCCCAGAGCTGGTGCTTTGAGGCCTATCAACACCTGGATTGCTGACACAATTGAATTTCGAGCTAGAAGAAAACGATTTACCCGAAAGATTTGACACCAGAGATCCAAAACTGACATCTGTGTTCTCTTCGCCATCATTCAAGTTTGACACAAACAGATTTGAACCAGATGAACACTTGATCCTGTCTCCATGTTGCTTACTGTTTGAACTCTCACTTTGTGGACTCCAATTGCCTATGTTGATGCTAGGTGAGGATGCTCTACTCACATCCACTACCTCTGAATGTTTATTTGAATCAGCAGATAGTCTTGGGTTTGATTCAGGAGGTGTTTTTTGGTTCTGACACAATGGTCTTTGATGGACTTCAGAATATTCATCTGGGCATATTTCGTCACCCTTATTCTCCCGCATATCTCTATCCGTTGCATTGATAGGTCCCTCTATGGACCATTGCTCAGATTTGCTCTTCAGTGTCCGTGTTGATCCTGAGGTATGTATGCTTTTACTGCTTCGCTTTTCTTCCTCATCTCCAGCCTTGTTGATGTCATTGTAATTGTGGACAGACATGGTAGTGCTTTCTGTTTTCATTCTGCAGCGCTTGTTGCAATCAGAACATCCTCGCCCTGCACAGCTGAGGCGGTTTGCTGACCTTGGGGCCTCCACATCTGTTTTGTCAAGGCTGTGGCTAGAAGAGTGACCTTGAGAATGAGCACCATCATTTTTACAAATGTTTCTCTTATTGTTTCGGGAACTTTGAGATGCCTCAGATATATTGCTGTCCTGTCTGTCATGGTTAATTAGGTTAGTTCTGCTTTTTGATTGATGGGCTGAAGATGGCTCCACCTGCTCAAGACTGGTAGTATTGTAATCTGAATCAGACTTTTGGTGGGTTAATTCAATTGTGGCTTGAGCATCTAGACTCTTGTTCGAGACTACATTTGAAGCTATACTTGCTGATGAATCCTGTTTGTTTCTATCTCCATGTACCCCAACCTTCCTATGCCTATGTTTTGGTTCACCACTAGAAGCGGCTGTGGACAAACCACTTTGGTTCCTGCAGTGACTGACACTGCAGTGCCCCACTCCAGAGTCACCATTCTCTACAACCTCAGAGTAGCACGATGACTCCTGCACAAAGCGTTCCATGTACTCCTCACTGGAAGTGGTGCGGATGCTGTCGATGGAGGTCTTCTGCTTGCACATCATTCTTCGGTGTGACGAAACACTGGAGCCTGAGGACCGAGCTTGCCATGCGGTCCTCACGCAGGCCTCACCTTCACAAGAAGAAAGCAAGGGATTCTTCCAAATGTCATAATCCTGGCACTGTTTACCACAGTTGTGGCAGTATAGGTCTTCATCATCTGCCTCATTATGTTTGGAACTGTACGAGTCGGCGTCGCACGGGTAGAAGGACTCGTCAGTCTCTGAAAGCACCCCGGGGTTAGTGGACTCCCTGCATTCCATCCTATCTTCTTCTTCTTCATACACGCATAGCTGCTCACCATTCTGCTTGTTGTGTGTCCTGGACTTTTTGATCTGCGTGGACCACTGGAGAGACTCATTGTGTAATAAGCGGAAGCGAACTTTCATCTCCACTGACAGGCTACCGTCCTTATTCACTTGAACCCTCTTCTCAATGTCATCGTTCACCAGGGAATGGGTCGGGTCCCTCTCCTTTGGCTTTGAGAAGGATGCACGCCTGCTGTCCATGGGTGACATATTGAAGCCATTGCCATAGGACTTTTCAGATGACAGAGAAAATCTTGTTCTGTTACTTGAAGCAGATCGTGGGTGGATGACACTTTTTTTGGCTTTTAGTCCGAAGCTCACTGAGCACCGGGCCATTTTGGGCATGAGAAATAAAATTGGAAAAAAGAGAAAAAAAAACATGAGAATGTATTTCAGAATGCAATTTAAATATAAAATCACAAATCACAAAACTACATAGGCTGCTCTCATAAATATTTCATGCAATTATATTAAATATGCTTTTATTCCACTTTAAATTGTGTATGTTCTTCATGCCTCTCAGGCCCTCTTTATGAGGTCCCCACATTGTGGTACGAGTATAGCAGGGCCGGAGTTATCGATTCCAGCTGGTATCCCTGCACTAAAATAAAGGGATTACAAATGGTATTTGCAGAAAGAAGGAAAATGAAAAGGATCTGCGAATACATGGACCCATGTCATGCTCTTATCCTCATCTAGGGGAATATAACAGGCCCAATATTGCCTGTGTTTACCGTTTGGAGCAGTAGATAAGTGGGTTGTTTTGAGGTCTGGGCTGTGAGTGGCAGTCTTAAAGACACAGCAGGTGAGGAAGAGGGTGGGTTGGGGCCATGTACAGAAGCTGCCTGCAGCACTACACAAGGCTCAGTGTGTGGTGTCTCTGGGCCTGAGGTTACTGAGTCTGGTGTTTGCAGAGCTAGCCATTCTGGGTCCAGAGACACTGGACAAGATGAAATTGCCCAGAGCAGTCCCCCCACTGCCCAGGGTGATATGACTTCAGTCCACTTGTAATGAGGGCCTTTGTGTCCTTTTACATTGTATTGCAATTAAAATATATGCACTCTCAGGCTTGTTAGGTCTAGCAACAGACAGCTTGTGCTGTCTCGAAAGACCTACTGGTATTACTTTTCTAAACTATACTTGGAGCTTCCGAGAAGTAGTAATTTCTCACCACATTATTAGCTGTTCTATGGATCATTCCACCTCCCAGGGAGTGTTTTCATTGCTATGTATGACGGAATCTCAAAATTACAGAACAGTTTCATAGTTTGTCACATTCAATCGTTTAAGTCACATAAGGATTCCAAACATAAAGAAACACAAGCAACCAATGCATATATTAATATAATTGCCTAGCTCAAGTTCGAGCCTGACCCTAAAATGACCTCCTAGATGTTTTTTCTATTTTATTCTCATTTCAGAATATTTTTTTATTGCAAATTGTGTAAGACAACAGTTATAGACATAGTACAGGACAGAGAGTAACAGTTGCATAATGGGGTATGAGAGTTGAAATAGGGTACATCACCATTTACATTAAAGGAGACGCATCTTGGGATCGAAGTGACGTAACATAGCAATAACATTTGATGGTATTAATACTCAGGGTCTAATTCACAAAGGTAAAGTTAGACCAAAAGTCTAATTTTACTACTTTTCAGGTATTCAAAAGGTTAAATTAGACCAAAAGTCTAACTTAGACCAGAAGTCTAAATTTACCAGTAGTACCTCACCTTTGTGAATATTGAAAAATAGTAAAGTTAGACTTGTGGTCTAACTTTACCTCTGTGAATCGGCCCATAGTATCTTATGTCTCATATATTGGAGAAGAGAGAAAAGTGCCATGAGGGTAGAGTAAATTAAAGACCAGTTGGAACACCCCAGAGTAGTATCGAGGTGTGGGAAGGAAAAGAGAGGGAGAAGTGAGAAGACAGACAGAAGAGAGACAGCAAGAAGGCCAGGAGGAAATAGGAGAAAATAGCGTGCTGGGGTGAGGGTGTATTTGAAATAGGGGTTATGGCAGAGGTTTGGTGTGGGGTGGCATCTAAGGTGGAGTTACGTTGGTGATAAATGCGTCCAGTTTAGACCAGATTTTTTGTTTTTTCTTTGATTGGGATTTTAGGTAAGAGTTTAGAGAGTTATCTGCTCCCCTATTCCCAGCAAAGCGTGGACCAAAAGTTTGGCGAGGTCTTTCCAATCAGATAGAATGGCTTTAAGACTGGTTGAGACAAGGATATCACATAAAATGCGATCTTCCTTGTCCAGCCTAGAGATTGTATCAGAGAGGAGGATGCCAAGATCAATAGAGTATGGATTACGGGCCACGTTTATTTGTAGAATATGCAAGATGGTTTGGCCGGGTTCCGACCAATATATGTTAGAGAAGGTACAGTCGAGTAGCATATGTTGTAGGTCACCTGGCTCTTTCTCGCAGCTCCAGCAAGTGCAAGAGTTGCGGAGACCTAGCTTAAAATGTTTAGCGGGGTCCAGTGGGCCATATATGCAGTTCAAAACCTACACTGTACTAAGGAGGGTTTAATCATGTTGGCAGTGAGGTTAGCCCAGGTGGGAGGCCAATTTAGTGACATATATATATTGTTTGAATTGTGTAAGAGCAACTTCTCATCGTTCTATATTCATTTAGTTAGAGAGGAGATTGTGGGTGTGAAGCTAGAGTTTAGTTTGGAAGCTATGTCTTCCCCCTTAGCAATGGTCTTTATAATTCTTGATAGGTTGGGAGATCCCAGAGATTTATGAATGAATAAATGAAAGTGTTGCCTATAAAACGCACGACCACTCTAGGAGGAGCGTCCTGGTGCTGGGCAGCAGCAGAACTGATTACGTAACGGATGAATAACCCCCCAAAAAGCAGATCAAAGAATGAAAGAGTAACAGAGCGAATCGGAGATACCAATTTATGTCTGGAAACGATGGCTTTTAAATGGAGAAAGTGGTTAAAGTCTATGTCCTCGAGTCCAAAGTTGGATTCGAGACGAGAGAAGGGTATCAGTTTGGAGGGAGGTCCCTGGTCCCCAACTAACAGGATGCCTTTTTGTGCCCATTTCTCTACAATGAGTGTCTTGCCTTCTGATTTCAGGTAATCATTATGCCATATTTGTGGCTAAGAGGGAGGAGCGCATTTGAAGAATGTTCCGATTTTAGATGTGGACAACCAGAAACACCCCAGTCTCGCTAAGAATGCAGTTTGGCATCTTCTATACTCGGGGAGATTTAGACCTCCAAGTTTCTTTGAGAGACTTAGTTTGTTTAGTGCAATTCTTGTTTTTTGGATTTCCATGGAAATTTGTAGGGCATTATATTCAGTATGGCAAAGAAAGTGTCCGAGAGGTAGATTGGGGACATGCTAATCAAACAATTGATAAGGGGGTTGATCATCATTTTGATGATTTCTATGCGACCCCGCCAGGGGATGAATCCGGAGGACCATTTATCAAGAGGGTTTAACTTTGCTTAGGGTTATTTTTTGTTGTAATCAAGGTGAATCACTGATGATTGAACTATTGCAGTGGACGTTCAAGGGTAGGACCTTAGGTTTGTCTCTAGTAAGGGTGTAATATGACACTTGGGCATAGTCTTTGATGGTTGACATGATGTTAGGTAAAACCGAATCAGCTTGAGTTGGGAAAAGAAGGGCTTTGATTGCATATGCCACAACTATTTGTGAGCCTGCAGAAAAGGGAATACTGCGAATTGAGGGGTTCTCTCTAATTTAATAGAAACAGTTGAGGGAGAGGGGTCAACCTTGTTGTAGGTTGAAGGTGTTAGATAATGTTCTGTTAATATTTATTCTAGTCCTGGGTTCCTTTTAAAGGGTAAGAAACATTTTAGAGGAGTTAGGGCCTTGATTGAATGTGGTGGGAGTGGCATGTAGGAAAGACCACAAAACCTTGTCAAAGGCCTTTTCCGCATCTTTTGCGGTTGCGCAGGTAGGGCGATTGAGAAGGTGGCCTTTCTTGATGACATGATTAAAGATACTAATAATGTCTGCTCTGAATCTGACTATAATAAACCTGGATTGTAATGGTGGATAATTGTTATAAGCATGTGTTCCAACCTAAGTGCGAGGATTTTTGCGTAGATTTTCCAGTCAATGTTCATTAGGGAAATTGGGTGGTGGTTTTGGGGGTTGGAAGGATCTTTCCCTTCTTTAGAGATGACAATTATGGTGAGCTTCACTGCCAGTGACCATACCAGTGGAGGAGAAGTGATAAAAGAAATCCTCCAAGAGGGTGATAGGGGAGGGTCCTTACATTTGGTAAAAAGAGGCAGGGGAGCCAACCGAGTCTGGTGCCTTCCTTACTTTGAGTAGTTTAATCTGGTTTGCAGGTTCGTATCCCACGATGGGTTTCTCGAGTAAGAATTTCATTTTGTAGTCTATTTAGCGATGGGGATCATGTTGAGATACTTTAGACACATCGCGTAGGGAGTGTCATTGCCATTAGAGCAAAGGTTGCAATAAAAGCTTTAAAGGTGGAAAGAATGTCTTTCTCTTTGGTGGAGGGAGTGTCGTGTTCATTGGTAATGGAGGTTATCCTGGGCAAACCGTAATTTGTTTTAGATAAGAGGCTAGTATTCTCCTGGATTTTTCCCATCAACAAAGTGAGATACCTTTGTGTCTTTGGATAATAAGGTGTGCTTTGTTGCTTAGTATTTTATTGTATTCTTACTTTAATTTTGTTAAGTGGCTTATATGTGCTCTGTCTCAGTTTTGTTAAAGGTCTTTTCCAAATGGGCAATGGGTGTTGTGGTGGGCGTTCTGCTGCAACGGCCATTGATTTTGATGCTGCCACCTAATTACAAGGGTGGCGAAAATAGGAGGCAGCGCCAAAATGAAGACCAGGGAAGATCTGGTCTTGACACACCAAAACAAGGAGAAATTCTTTATTTCTCCTCAGGTTTGCTATTCTATGTGTGCTGCATTGAAACTGTAAATTGCCATGAATGATTGTTTATGTGTAGGAAGGTGTTCCTTCCTGCACATAAACAATCATTTAAAAATCGCGAATTACAACTTCTATGTGTGCTGCACAGAGAAGGTTAGAGCTCTGGGTAAGGTGCTGTTTTTCAGATTGCAAAAAGAACTGTTGATGGAGAGAATGCAGAACAATGTCATACATTCACCCCAGTACAGAGATCTGGGCCTAAATCAATTGTTTATTTGCTCACCATGCCATTCCAGTTTGGACCCAGCCATATGCAAATCAGTCTTGACCCTGTGCCCTATGGGAACAGTTCAGGCCGAACTGCCAGGCCAGGTCCTCCCTGGACTGGAAACAAGCATCCTAGGACCGGTTTCAGGGTTTTACCCCTCTTCAGCCAGGATAGCTTGATTCCAGTGGCATGAAGAGCACAGGACTCACGTCTGAGCAAACCCATCCCACTCGGGGTGACAAATGCAAAAAGCACTGTTGATGGACAGAATGCAGAACAATGTCATACATTCACCCCAGTACAGAGATCTTAGCCTAAATCCATGGATTTGTTGCTCACCATGCCATTCCAGTTTGGACCCAGCCATATGCAAATCAGTCTTGACCCTGAGCCCCATGGGAACAGTCCAGCCTGAACTGCCAGGCCAGGTCCTCCCTGGACTGGAAACAAGCATCTTAGGACCGGTTTCGGGGTTTCACCCCTCTTCAGCCAGGATAGCTTGATTCCAGTGGCATGGAGAGCATGGGATTGAAGTAGGGACTCTGTGGGTCCGTTTTATTTCAGAGTCCTTTATGAAGTTTAAAACCATGACTTGAGGAATCCATTTTTCACGAAGGAGGCGCAAGGTGGTGCATGTCACAGGATGCTTGTTTCCGGTCTAGGGAAGACCTGCCTTGGCAGTTCGGGCTGGATTGTTCCCAAGAGGAACAGTGTTAAAACTGATTTGCATATGTCTGGGTCTTAACTGGGGTGGCAAAGTGAGCTAAAGAACGATAATGGATTCAAACCAGATCTGTGACTGGGATGAGTGTCTGAAAAGTTTCAGCACTCTGTTCATCATCTCTATGTGTTTGCTGTGTTTGCCCTAAGTTGGCAGGGTATGCCCAGACGTGGGTCCCTTGCTCATTTTGCCACTGGATTCAAGCTAGCCTGGCTGATGAGGGTGTTACCCCAAAACCAATCCCAGGATGCATGTTTCCTCTCCAGGGAAGACCTCGCTTGGTAGTTCGGGCTTGGACTGTTCCCATGACAAACAGTGTCAAGACTCATTTGCATATGGCTGGGTCTGAACTGGGGTGGCAAAGTGAGCTAAAGAACGATGATGGATTCAACTCAGATCTGTGACTGGCGGTCAGTGTCTGAAAAGTTTCAGCGCTCCGTCCATCATCTCTTTGTGTTTGCTGTGTTCGCCCTAAGTTGGCAGGGTATGCCCAGACGTGGGTCCCTTACTCATTTTGCCACAGGATTCAAGCTAGCCTGGCTGATGAGGGGTGTTACCCTGAAACCGGTAAATCGGTCCCAGGATGCTTGATTCCGGTCCAGGGAAGACCTGGTTTGGTTGTTTTGTTCAGACTGGACTGTTCCCATGAGGAACAGTGTCAAGACTGATTTGCATATGGCTGGGTCTGAACTTGGGTGGCGAAGTGAGCTAAAGGACGATGATGGATTCAACCCAGATCTGTGACTGGGGGTGAGTGTCTGAAAAGTGTCAGCGCTCCGTCCATCATCTCTTTGTGTTTGCTGTGTTTGCCCTAAGTTGGCAGGGTATGCCCAGACGTGGGTCCCTTGCTCACTTTGCCACTGGATTCAAGCTAGCCTGGCTGATGAGGGGTGTTACCCCAAAACCAATCCCAGGATGCTTGTTTACAGTCCAGGAAAGACCTGGCTTGGCAGTTCGGGCTGGACTGTTCCCATGAGAAACAGTGTCAAGACTGATTTGCATATGGCTGGATCTGGACTGGGTGGTGAAGTGAGCTAAAGAACAATGATGGATTTAACACAGATCTGTGACTGGGAGTGAGTGTCTGAAAAGTTTCAGTGCTCCATCCATCATCTCTTTGTGTTTGCTGTGTTCACCCTAAGTTGGCAGGGTATGCCCAGACGTGGGTCCCTTGCTCACTTTGCCACTGGATTCAAGCTAGCCTGGCTGATGAGGGGTGTTACCCCAAAACCAATCCCAGGATACATGTTTCCTTTCCAGGGAAGACCTTGCTTGGTAGTTCGGGCTTGGACTGGTCCCATGACAAACAGTGTCAAGACTGATTCGCATATGGCTGGGTCTGAACTGGGGTGGCAAAGTGAACTAAAGAATGATAATGGATTCAACCCGGATATGTGATTGTGGGTGAGTGTCTGAAACTGGTCCCAGGATGCTTTTTTCTGGTCCAGGGAAGACCTGGCTTGGCAGTTCGGGCTGGACTGTTCCCATGAGGAATTGATGTGGGTCCGTTTTATTTCAGAGTCCTTTATGAAGTTTAAAACCATGACTTGAGGAATCCATTTTTCACGAAGGCGGCGCAAGGTGGTGCATGTCGCAGGATGCTTGTTTCCGGTCTAGGGAAGACCTGCCTTGGCAGTTCGGGCTGGACTGTTCCCAAGAGGAACAGTGTTAAAACTGATTTGCATATGGCTGGGTCTGAACTGGGGTGGCAAAGTGAGCTAAAGAACGATGATGGATTCAACTCAGATCTGTGACTGGCGGTCAGTGTCTGAAAATTTTCAGCGCTTCGTCCATCATCTCTTTGTGTTTGCTGTGTTTGCCCTAAGTTGGCAGGGTATGCCTAGACGTGGGTCCCTTACTCATTTTGCCACAGGATTCAAGCTAGCCTGGCTGATGAGGGGTGTTACCCTGAAACCGGTAAATCGGTCCCAGGATGCTTGATTCCGGTCCAGGGAAGACCTGGTTTGGTTGTTCAGGCTGGACTGTTCCCATGAGGAACAGTGTCAAGACTGATTTGCATATGGCTGGGTCTGAACTTGGGTGGCGAAGTGAGCTAAAGGACGATGATGGATTCAACCCAGATCTGTGACTGGGGGTGAGTGTCTGAAAAGTTTCTGCGCTCCGTCCTTCATCTCTTTGTGTTTGCTGTGTTCACCCTATGTTGGCAGGGTATGCCCAGACGTGGGTCCCTTGCTCACTTTGCCACTGGATTCAAGCTAGCCTGGCTGATGAGGGTGTTACCCCAAAACCAATCCCAGGATGCATGTTTCCTCTCCAGGGAAGACCTCGCTTGGTAGTTCGGGCTTGGACTGTTCCCATGACAAACAGTGTCAAGACTCATTTGCATATGGCTGGGTCTGAACTGGGGTGGCAAAGTGAGCTAAAGAACGATGATGGATTCAACTCAGATCTGTGACTGGCGGTCAGTGTCTGAAAAGTTTCAGCGCTCCGTCCATCATCTCTTTGTGTTTGCTGTGTTCGCCCTAAGTTGGCAGGGTATGCCCAGACGTGGGTCCCTTACTCATTTTGCCACAGGATTCAAGCTAGCCTGGCTGATGAGGGGTGTTACCCTGAAACCGGTAAATCGGTCCCAGGATGCTTGATTCCGGTCCAGGGAAGACCTGGTTTGGTTGTTTTGTTCAGACTGGACTGTTCCCATGAGGAACAGTGTCAAGACTGATTTGCATATGGCTGGGTCTGAACTTGGGTGGCGAAGTGAGCTAAAGGACGATGATGGATTCAACCCAGATCTGTGACTGGGGGTGAGTGTCTGAAAAGTGTCAGCGCTTCGTCCATCATGTTTTTGTGTTTGCTGTGTTTGCCCTAAGTTGGCAGGGTATGCCCAGACGTGGGTCCCTTGCTCATTTTGCCACTGGATACAAGCTAGCCTAGCTGATGAGGGGTGTAACACCGAAACTGGTCCAAGGATGTTTGTTTCCAGTCCAGGGAAGACCTGGCTTGGTAGTCCGGGCTCGACTGTTCCCATGAGGAACAGTGTCAAGACCGATTTGCATATGGCTCTGTCTGAAATGGGGTGGCGAAGTGAGCTGATGATGGATTCAACCCAGATGCGTGACTGGGGTTGAGTGTCTGTAAAGTTTCAGTGCACCATCCATCATTTCTTTGTGTTTGCTGTGTTCACCCTAAGTTGGCAGTGTATACCCAGACGTGGGTCTCCTGGATTCAAGCTAGCCTGGCTGATGAGGGGTGTTACCCCGAAACTGGTCCCAGGATGCTTGTTTCTGGTCCAGGGAAGACCTTGCTTGGTAGTTCGGGCTGGACTGTTCCCATGAGGAACAGTGTCAAGACTGATTTGCCTATGGTTGGGTCTGAACTGGGGTGGCAAAGTGAGCTAAAGAACAATGATGGATTCAACCCAGATCTGTGACTGGGGGTGAGTATCTGAAAAGTTTCAGTGCTCCGTCCATTATCTCTTTGTGTTTGCTGTGCTCGTCTTAATTTGGCTGGGTATGACCAGACGTGGGTCTCTTGCTCACTTTGCCACTGGATTCAAGCTAACCTGGCTGATGAGGGGTGTTATCCTGAAACCGGTCCCAGAATGCTTGCTTCCGGTCTAGGGAAGACCTGGCTTGGCAGTTCAGGCTGGACTGTTCTCCTGAGGAGCAGTGTCACGACTGTTTTGCATATGGCTGGTTCTGAACTGGTGTGAGCGAAAGAACGATGATGGATTCAACCCAGATCTGTGACTGGGGGTGAGTGTCTGAAAGGTTTCAGCGCTCTGTACATCATCTCTTTGTGTTTGCTGAAAGGCTCACCTTTCCAGCATTCTCTCTACATACTAATCATGACGATGGACATAATGTCGAAGGTGGGTGGGTGGTCTGTAAGGACGGGGATAAGTACGAGTAGAACTAGCAGTAATCAAGATTACCAGTTAATAACAAGGCCATTACTGCTACGTTCCTGTGCAAGTCATTACTAACGAATAATACCAAAGCACAAATGGACTTCGTCGGGGGCGCTAGGTGGCGCACGAGCGGATGGCTGACCTAACATGAGGCTCCCACAGCCTGGTGCAGATATCCTGTACATGATCCTGCCCAGATGGCCACACATGTAAACAAACGGTCGATTTGAGATGTCTGAGTGATGAGGAACAAGCGATGCGAGTCTGCTGAAAATCCGTCACGGTTTGCCGCTGCAATCGGCAGGTGCTGAATTTTCCGCTGTGAGGCTCTGAGCGGCCTGGAACTGTTACGAGGCACGGACTGCTACGCAAGAGCCGTGGTTCCCACATGGCGTGCAGGCCCCCGGGCTGATACTGAGACTAACACTGAGGTGCTGTGAGTGCTGTATTGCCAAGACGCTACATGCCGCATAGGGAGGATATCTGAAGCGTGGGGAGGCGGCTGTTTTTCCCCCGGAGGCGGCCACTCAGCTAAGCTCCCGAGAAGTGGCGCCATAACAGAAAAACAACACCGCGCGGGTGGCAGATCGGCCATAAGCGGAGACGCCCTCAATGCACAGCCTGCGTGTTTGAATGTACATAACACACTGTAGACACAACGGTTATCAACGGGCTAACCTCACGTGAAATCAGCAAAGATCTGAGCCCCGCTAAGCGGTAGCTCGCGTCTGTAGCACCCGCTGCGCACACCGCCGGGAATAATCTATGCTATCAGACTTGTCAGTCAGTGGATACTAGGCGAGGCCTCTAAAAATATTCATGACGCATAGGAGTACGAGGGACTTCTCCTATTAAAAACGAGAGTTCACTCATTGGCAAAAGTGCATGTAGGCGCAAGCAGTTCTCTGGGGGCAGTATCGGGAACTGTACCTGCAGCGTTATTAAGGCGCCCAATCTTGCTTCTGAGTTAAGTGGACCGCCACAACACAGTTGTTGAAAAGCTCTGTGTCAGGATTGTGCGGCTCGGCAGTCAAGAAACTATTAAGATGGCCGCCTCTTGGATGCGCAGGCGTGGGGATGGGTCGAGCAAGCAAAAGCCGGCCTTCCCCTATCTGCTACGCTTCGTGTTCTAGTCGTTGGTCTCCGGTCTTGAAGCTCTTTCGGGTCGTCGCGCTCTTCGCGTTGGACTCAGCTTGTTCTCGGCGTTTTCTCGTGGTGGGTCTTCTGCCCGGCCGTTTCTGCATCTTAACCATCTATACCTGCATGAACTATTGGAAGGAAATTCGGACACAGCAGCAGCATTTAATCAGTGCGGTAACAGCGCTTTGCGCTGCCTTTTTTTTTCCTTGCTTCTTATCATATTTTGAGCAACAGCCCTTATTTGGACTCTTTGCCTCCCTCTTAAGTTTGTATGACGCAGTGTGTCAAAACACCTCCTGGAAAGAAATAATAAGTATTAAAGTGCATACTCCTCCCTTTCATGTTTAATTGACATTTACTTGTTCCTGCCCTCTTGGCTCTGTGGGGATCCGCTCCGCCTTTTAGTGGAGAGACAGCACTAGATTACATTACCTAATCTTGAGGAGCGTTACTGCCAAGAGCTATTTGGGGTGACCAGGTAGGCACATATCAGACCTCTACGTATAGTGCCTTTCCATTCACTTAGGTCCTAGGTTTACTTCACTATATTGTCTTTTCTGATTCCAGACACAAGCACTAAACACCACTATATCACTTACCAGCATTCCAGGAGAAGGGATATGCCAAGGTAGGGAAAAAGAAAGAATAAAAGATACAGCAGGCCAACTTATGTTTAATATGTGAATTTATGTATTAACTCTTTTCTTACAGCCTCCTATCTTATTCTGGTGAATCCTGAGGTCCTGAGACACTGTGTGGATATCTTCCCCTTTTTTCCTTGTTTTGTTTCCCTTCTTCCCCAGATTACCATGTGCCACCTTCTCTAGTCTTAGGTGTCATAGGGTGGTTTGGAGAGGTTGTGGACCTTGCTTCGCATCCTTGACGTTCCTGCGGAAAATACAGGTGAGAACCTTTCACTCTGGCGACGACTGGCACAGAGGGGCAGACAACAAATAACGGGCTTAAAGGTGACAAGCGCTTGAATACCCCGCACCTCGGTGTCCAGTGTCATACACAAGTTGACTTCAATAATGGGGAAACCAGACGCGCGGCAGCCACAACTCAATTTCGATGCTAAAAAAAGCGCTCGCCTGCATCAGTCAGAAGTAGAAAGTGGCGCTGAAATGACAATGCAAGAACCCCTTCCGTCCCAGGGTGAGGACATGAAAGCAATCTTGCTTGAGGTCAGGCAGGGCCTCGCTACCATCGCTGACAAAATGGATGCCATGACTACACGCATGGACACTATTGACCACAAAATAGATGGCCACCAAGACGCATAAAGGAGACTGAGCGTCGCATATCGGACGCGCAAGACGCGACCTCTCACATACAGAGCTCTGTAACGCAAATGGACAAGCTACTGAAAATAATTGCTGCGAAGAATGAGGATATCGAAGTGAGAAGTCGCAGGAACAACATTTGAGTCCTAGGCATACCAGAAAGTACAAACACGGGCAAAATGGAGGACTATAAAGAGAAATTACTACAGGCAGCAGTGGGGGCGAATCTCTCCCCCCTCACTTCATAGTCATAGTCGAACGGGCTCATCGCTCTCCACCTGGAAGCACGCCTTGTCCCATTATCGCACACCTCCTAAATTACAGGAACCCAGATGTCGCCCTTAGAGTGGCAAGGGAAAAGAAACAACTGCATTTTGAGGGAGTACCATTCACCATATAGCCCGACTTCACAGCAACCGTGCAAGAAGAGAGGTGTAAATTCCTTCCCGTTAAACAGAAGCTACGACAAGGGTTACCTGTGCGCCATCCAGTAGAGTTCCCCTTATGGGAGAGCCCTCTTGCAATTTTCTACACTTTGAATAACTTGAAAAGTAGTGTATTGTCTGATATTGTGGTTTAAGTTTGAGGGAATAAGGAGGGGGAGGGGCAGAAATTTCTGGCATGATTGGGATGCTTCAGTGGGTGGGGGAGGCTGGGGGCTTTGTTACTAAGACTATCGTTTTAAGTACTATACAGCACAACAGACAGAATTTTAATAATTTTTTTGTTCTCATTGTGATGAGCACTGGCATGCGATGTAAATGTTTAGGCACACATGGGGAGTACGGATGATTCAATGACCAAACAACATCTGCAGATAATATCTTGGAATGTCCGTGGGTTGGGTGACCCGCGAAAGCATAGACGGATACTAGCATACCTGGACCGTCACCAGATAAACATCGCTATGCTCCAAGAAACCCACATTCATCCACAACAGCCCACCACATTTGCCAGCAAATGGGCAGATCATAAGATATTCTCTTCACATTCCTCATATGCGAGAGGCACCGCAATTCTAATTAAAAAGCGGACACCTTTCACACCTGCTGGTACGATCATAGACCAACAGGGGAGATACACAACCGCGTGGGGGTGGCTGGGCATGGAGTCTGTCACATTAGTATGTTGCTATGGCCCTAATATTGATACTCCTGACTTCTTTACCAATCTTTAGGGAAAGACTGTGGGCATAGGTTCTACCCATGTAATTTGAGGGGGAGATTTTAATGTAGCCCTTAATCCGGCATCAGATAGGTCCAATACAGCACCACATCATTCTAATAAAGCTCAGGCAATCCTGTAGGGGATTTTAGAGGAAGGGGGCTTAATCGATGCTTGGCTTCATGCCCACCCTACTGCATGAGAAGGTACACACTTTACAACACAGGCTGCAACATGGGCTCGGATAGATTATTGCCTACTCTTGCGGGGCCTAGGACCATCCATAAAAGACGTCACACATCTAGCTCGGACCTTCTCCGATCATTCACCTGTGAAACTCACAATTACACCATGAGGATACAACGTGCCCAGATGCAGTTGGAGACTGCAGCCTACGGCATTATTAGATGCGGCATTTCATAGCGAACGGGGTGAGGCAATCCAAGATTACTTTCAGAGAAATAAGGGATCCGTGGATAATGTGGAAACCATCTGGGAGTCCTTTAAGGTCACGGTTAGAGGGTTCTGCATTTCCAAAAGCTTTGGGGTACTCAGAAATATACAGGGCACATTGAGGAAACTGGAGAAAGACCTTAGAATGCTAGAGACACAAATCGCCACAGGGGAAGTGGGACGGACGCAAACTGAGTTTTGAGAGAAACTGTCTGAGTATGTTGATAGTACAGCGCGAGAGACAAAATTCAGGGGGAAATATTGGGTGGCCCGTAAATATGGAGAGGGTGAATGACCAGGGAGAGCTTTAGCGGAGGTGATAAAGCGGCCTCGATATTCAACATTCCAGACTTTTTACTATATTTCACATGTGCACAGGCCCACTATGCCTACTATTGTGTTCACCCCCAAGATACATGCCACAGGTGGCGGCGGAACACTGGCTAGCAGACCCTATCCCTCTGGATGGGATGATACATGCACCCCCCGCACACGAGACATAGCACCCACTACTATCACGGGCACGGTCGATGCATGGCATCGCATTGTAGGTCTCCTTGAAGCCCTCATATTGTACTTATTGCCTTTACTTCATCAAAGGGCTTTCGCAAAGTATGCAAACGCACAAACGTTACTAAATGGGGGATCTCTTCCCCAAAGGCACGTTCCGTTCCTCTGACCAACTTTTCCATAAGACACAGCCCACTCCCCTCGATCTCTTTTTATATGTACGGCTACAACAAGGAATGCGTTCCATTGTTCCGGAATTCCCTCAGGAGCCCGCAAACCTTGCACCGCTACACCAGATGCTAGGCGCCACAGGCCCGGAGCACCTGGTATCTACACTCTATCATAATATCCGCATACAACAACCAGAGTCCTCTAACACATCTTGCATGCACTGGAATGCAGACCTGGGGAATGAAGTAACAGAAGAACCATGGAAATACTGCTGCCTACAGACTGTGCATATCTCTGCTAGCTGTAGACTACGCATTATACATTATAAGTTCTTACAGCACTTATACTACACCCTTCCAAGATGTTTCAGTTTAAATTGAAGGAAACAGATCTCTGCGAGAGATGTAATAGCCCAGGAGCTGGGTTTCTGCACTTAGCCTGGGAATGTCCGCGGGTACAGGAATATTAGGTACAGGTCTTTGAAGCCCTAGAGAAGATGACATCTTGCTCACTGGAGTGTGCTCCCCTAGTGGCGCCCTTAGGTTATACCAAACAGGTCCCCAAGCTATATCGCCGATACATTACTATATTGCTGCTGATAGCGAAGCGTAGAGTAGCTTGTAGGTGGGGTAGGGGGCGTGACCCAAAATTTAAGGAATGGCTTGATGACCTAATCTACTGCCAGGAACAGCTGACTGTTTATGCTGAAACGATCCCACGCGCTTCTAGGCCCAAGGATATATGGGACCCCCTCCAGAGTTATCTCTTTGCGCGAGCTGCGGAGATTACGTCTGACACACTCTCGGATGCGGAATCTTAATGCTGACACTGTCTCCGCTTCCCCTCATCTTCCATAACAAATCCAGCAATACTGAGATGTAAAATGCTCTGAAATTACGATGCAATACTCTCTGATGTCCCTCTTGTAAATACTACTGTTCTCTTCTCCAGTATATCCGGTGTGGATGCTATGTGTACTATACTGCAGCCTATTCACTTGAAAATCAAATGTAATGCTTCATGTGTTATGTGACTGTACGAAGAAGGAAATGATTTGTTATAACAAGATATTGCAGTATCAATAACTCAATCCATACCTCTGAACCGGCAGCATGCACGAGACAAGAATGATGACTATGTAAATTTTTACTCATGTCTGTAACCATGAACCTTAAAGTCTGTAATGTACGATATATGTGATTAAAATCAATAAATTAATGTTTTTAAAAAAACAAATGGACTTCGTCAATAATAGATATCATGCTACATTTCAATGCACATCCAGTGATTTAATGAAACCCAGAGATTCATCACATTCCAGACCTTAGCACACCAGTTACAAAGTTCTTGTCACTTTTATGCAAACTACAAAGTCCATAATGACTAACAAACGTGTAAGGTGTCACCCCTGTAGAAACCCTGCAAATCTCAAAAAGAGGCACACCATTAAACTCCAACCAGGAGGCTGCCAAATTCACTCTTGATGTATCCTGAATTCCCTCAGGGACAGAAATGGCAGCCACTGAGTAAGCCAAAGCAATCATGGATCTGATCCAACAACTGATAGGGAAAAAGCCTCCCCCTGACCTGCTTACCTAAACATTTCAAAAAGATTATTACATTTGTGAAAATGTTTAGTCTTAGCAAGATATATGGTTAGAGCCCTAACCACATCCAAGATTCGCAAGTGCTTTTTCTTAGAACTAGAAACCCTGGTAATAATTCTTGAGATCTATGGAAGAAAGAATCAACATTTGGTAAGAAAGAATCATCAGTATGTAGACCCACTTCCTCTTCCAAAAAGGTGGTCTGGAAAGAAAAGCACCTGACTCTCCGACCCTCTTCTTGGAGGTTATTGCTGCCAAAAGAATCTGTCTTCATAGTGACACATTTTATATCCACCACATCCAGTGGCTCAAACGGAGGATTCTGCAGAGCCCTCAACGCTATTGAAAGGTCCAAAGGAAGTACAATAGATCTGACAATAGGTCTGGAGTTAGAGAAACTTTTGACGAGTCTAGATATTAAATCTACTCCTTGTTGTAAATGAGTCCTTGGTTCCTTAAATTCTTTGATTGCTGCCCAATGAGATTTAAGGGTTGAAAATGCCAATTAATGATAAATCCATCCAATAGGAATGTTATAAGCTTCACACCAAGATAAAAAAAACTTTCTGGTGTGCAATTTAGAAGTGGAAGGCCTCCTAGAGTTCTGAATTATTTCCACTTTACTTCTCTGCTGCGACCCAACCCTCTTAATTTCTAGAACAACTAGGCTATTTTGTCCAGCATTGACTACCCAGGCCCTAGGGAGGAGGAGAAAAACGAGAAATTCTCCACAGTTTTAGAATCCTCTGTGAGTTTAGCAGGAGGAACCAAGGCCTCCTGGGCCAAAAGGGAAGCATTAGAATTAATCCCTCCTCCGTACCTGTGGTCTAGACAAAAATGTGCAGAATTAGGGACAAGGGAGGGCAGGCATAGAGAAGAGTTGGAGGCCAGTCTACTGAAAGAACATCCACCACCCATGAATCGCCCGTCTGAAACCTGGAGCAAAAGATTGGAACTTGTGCATTATTCACACTGGCAGAAAGGTCTCACTAGGGATCCCAAACCTTCAATAAACTTCCTGGAAGGTCTAAGGAGACAGAACTGTGTCTTGTGAAGAAGGACATTTCCAGCTCAGATTATCCACTAAAGTGTTGTCTACTCCCCACATATGAACCGCTCTCAGAGACAACAGATGCGTCTCTCCCCAGGATCCCAGAAGATAACCCTCTATCCCCAAAAAAGAATATTTAATCTCTCCCTGGTAATTGATGTAAGAAACTGTCACCATGTTGTTGGATTTGATCAATAGATGATGACATTTGTCATGACCTATGATGTTTTAGGTGTTTGAAGGCACTGTAGACTGCCATCAGCTCCCTCCAGCTGAAAGAGTGATGACATTCCAGAAGGGACCAACGCCCCTGCCACAGTCCATCTCCCAGATTTGATCCCTAAGTTAGAATACTGGCATCCATAGTTATCACATTCGGAGGGTCTGGATATAGTAGAACTCCCTGCTAATATGTTTTTGATCCATCCATCACCTCAAAGACTCCTTGACAGGCTGAGATACTGGGATGAATGTCTTCAAATTTTGAGAATTGGGTTTCCAGATTGATTTCATGTGCTTCGCCATGGGATGAAGATGCACCAAGAGCCCTTGGTGCCATGAAAATACAAGGGACCATGTGTCCCTGGATCCTCAGCCAGAACCTTGCGAAGCTTGAGACATCAATGGCTCCAGCAGTTGAAGGATCTTGACTGCTGGAGATTCTGGCAGAAGGACCAGATTCAAGTCTGTTCTGATAAAGGTCCTGTCGAGATGGTATTATCTGACACTTTCATTCTCTCAGAAGAAATACCTGAGTCTTCAGACAGTTGCAGATGTCCTGCAGACGTTTCTCCACTTTCGAAATTGTAGGAGCTTGGAGAAGGCAATCATCCAGGTATGGGAATAAGGACCAAACCTGAAGATGAAATTGGGCTACTATGTATGGTACCACTTTTGTGAACACCTTGGAAGCTTATTTCAATCCAAAGAGGAGTATCTGAAACTGGAAATGTTTCCCTTGAACACAAAATCTGAAGTATTTCTGATATGCCTTAAGTATTGGGATTTGCAAAGTCTCCATTTTGAAGTGAATCACCTCTACCCATTGGTTGAATTGTCTGAGGTTGATTACCATTCTGTATCCTCCTGATATTTTGGGTAGTAGATAAATCCTCAAGAAAGAGTTTTATGCAATTCCTGAGGTATCGATTGTTTCTAGCAACCACCAGAACTCCCCCAGCCAAGGCAGATGTTCTGACTATGTCAAATGGAAAGTCAGAAATTTACTCAATCTTTCTTTCCATAAGTTCCAGAAGCAAACAACATTCTGCTCCCTTCTTCACAGCAGTGAAAAGCTTATTGAAATCTGACATGAGAGACTGGGAAATTTAAGCCCATAAATTCCAGCTCTCACTGCATAGGCTTCTGTCAGCAAAAAGATTATATTCTTATTCGTTAGATCTTTTAGGCTCACCTCCTCAGTCATCGAGGTTCTCCCCACTAAACTTCCAACCAAAGATTCTACTGGAGATTTAGACTCCATTTCATTCAATGATATAACTTTGGCATAAACTTGGGAAGAACAACCTTGTTCACATCCTTCCACTCACAAAAACCACATACTTAGCATGAGGATGAAGGGGAAGAGTCAACTGGGGAGAGCAATCAAATTATCTAAGTAAAATCTCTGTTAAAGAACCAGGTTCTTCTGGAGCAAGAAAACCAGTGTTTTCTTTTACATGAGACATAATCATGACTAACACATCCTTAACTACCTTTATACCACTTTGTTCTTCTGGGGCAATATCCACCCCCTCATTCTCAATACGTGAAAATGACAGCTTGCAGTATTTAATCCACTTTTATCAATAATTGAGTTCTACTTGTTAATCAATTCAGTCAGAGTTTCAAGAACCAGTATTTGTTTAATCTGGCATCCTCTGATTCTGTCTGGTATGACTTACCACAGAGGAGGAGAAGAGGAATTTGAGGCATGAGAGTTGGAGGAGGAGGAAGGGGACCCATGCTCACGCTTCCTATCATGTTTCCTCATTATCACCAAAACAGCAGTTACAGGTTCAGAATAAGAGTTTATCACAAATCCAAGCAGAAATGTTTACCTTTGGAATACTGGCAATATATAAAGAAGCTTCTATGTCTCCTGCTCCCCAGCTCAGGAAATTAAACTTTGCACATGTCCAATGTCCTTCTTACTCAATGCGCATGAGTGGACACCAGCACTTCTAACATTTCTTCCTCTACTCAAAGGACCTTGTGGTAAGCAAAATTGCTTTAAATATATGAAATGAAAAAGTCTCATCAAGCCCGGCCTGACAAGACTTATGAACTTTAACAAAAATGTCATCTAGAGGTTACAGAAGAAACCTCTAACTATAAAAGAAAAAAATGGAACCTAGGAACAGCAAGGAAAGAGTTATAGGAAAATACCTTAATCACATACTCGGTAACTTAGGTCCAAGCCCAGCAAGTACCTACCTTGTAGCTTCCCTGAAGTTATCTTCTCTGCGAGACGGGTAAAAGCAGGAAGACCCTGGGAAGGTATGCCTTCTTATGACAACCAGATGGTGGGCGGACTATATTTTTCAGCATTTCCTGTTGCATCCTATCTCATGGAGGTGGGGTTTACTTCATTAGGCAGGGACGAGGGATGTAGAGATTGTGTTTTTAGGTGGAAACATTAAATCCTTGATGAGTGTATGTCTTTATCAATGAATCTTCAGTGTGTCATTTGAGTCACCTACACAATCATGTTGCATGAATATTCTGAGGTGCAGGCAATTATATCAAATCTTGTTTTAATGTGTAAATGGATGTAAATAGCATTAATAGTTGCCTCCTTTTGCATATCTCAGCACAATAAAGCCAAACCTACTGGTTTTGACAATATTTAATTTAAGTCTACTAGTCATACACACTTTGTTAAAATCTAATGGAGTATATATAATAATACTGATATTTATATAGGGTACCATACTGAAATTCTGCTGTGTCTTACCACTGTAAACATAATAGTTCTCACCCAATATAATTGTACTCCGATTCAGGAAACGTTCAGCTTAGTTGGCTATCCACCCAGCATACCTTTGAAGTGGTGATCTAATGGTAGCCTAGCAAAGAAGAGACCGTTTTCCTGATTATAAAGCCTAGCAAAACAGCCAAATATAGCACTATCTGGCATTCAAAAAAGTTGTTTGTTTTTACAATTTTTCATCCTCATCTTACAAACTGTCTCAAGCCTTGTCCCACTATATCAGTAAAACCCTGCATGAAGAATTTACCTTGACTTAAAACTTCAGATTTTTTTTGTCGAACTACCCTCTCCTTACCGTTCATCCTCTACATGTCTCCTCTCTTTGAGTCCAGCCTAATTTGTTGCATGGCTGTCTGCCTTTATCCCTACAATTACACAAAATCCAGAACATAGGCTAACAAAATCTCGATCTTGTAAAAATATCTTTCCAGAAATTGCTTTACTTACTATTCCATTACATAAATCGAAATCAGATATGCAGTTGCAAAACCACCTGGATCCAACAGAATGTGTTCCACTAGGATTTTATTTATTTATTTTGAAAGTCTTATATAGCGCGAACAAGATCCTTGCGGATATCAGAGCGCTTTACATACCAACAACTGTAAGATGAAACAAACAATAGTGTGCTTATGAGAGGGGTCTGAATAGGGGTGCAAATGGCAGCACATTCTCAATCACACCTGGATATACTGGAAGACAGCTGTTGATCTACATGTAAGTCATACAGAAGCAAGAGACATCAGTGTGTCCTCCCAGATTAAATAATTGAGAAGGACTCTACCCTACATACCTACTTGGATTGGTCGTTTCACTCAACCATTCAACCTCTGCTCTGGCTTCTTGCTCATGCATCTTAACTCCAATATATCTATCACTGTAAACAAATTACAAGAGGGTATTTTCCTTCAGAATTACAAGCTGTGAGAGGCTAGACTGATTCTGAAAAATCCAGCACTCTGCCTCTACATTTCTCCAATAATATACAGATCAGCTATATAATAGAAAGGCTATCAGGAACTCAACTTTAGATCTAGATTAAAGACAATCAACTCCTGGCTATCCATCCGTCCGACAGTATAGACACCTGCGTACAATCTGTCCCTCTCAAGGTTAGGATAGGATCCTGCTGGCAATCCTCATTATGTTGGATCTATCGCCAGCCTTTAACACAGTCCAGCATAAGATACTCTTGACTTCACTTGACAACACGTTTTCTCTAGAGCAAAGCATGCATGGTTTTTCATGTCAATGGCAATACTGCCTAATTTTTATTTACTGTCTGTGCAGCAGCGAGCAGAATCTCCTAAAATGGATGAAATATTGGCAGGCCTGGAGAGAACTGTGATCGCTGTAGCATTTAGGCGTTGGATCAATTTTTCGTCTCCCATGCCTACACTTAATGTCAGTAATCAAATTTGTCTCCCTTTATCAGCGTTGTATCTCATAAGATTAAAAAGCCTAGAATATTCCTGGATTAATGTTACACAAGTGGGTCCACAAACAGGTTCATTTATGCTGTACAGCTCAAAGGAATGGAGTCTGCTAGGACTTTACACAATTTCTTTCTGGCCAGAAACATATTAGTGGCTCAGTTATAAATCCACGTGTCTAAAGCCAAAATGTATCCCCCAAAAATGTATTGCACTAGCTCCCTCGAGCTAAACACAAATAAGACTGAGCTAGTTATTCTTAATCACAAGACAGATCTCTGGGCCAACACCTTGGCCCTCTGAGCTCGGTGCCAGTCCTCTTCCAGCAACCTCTGCCAAGAGCCTGAACATCATGGTAGAAAATCAACTATTCATGATCCCACAGATCAATTCAATCGCAGCAAAGTGCTTTGGCCTATCTCAGTCCATTAGGAAGGTCGCTCCTCTTCTGTCACTGGCTATTGCAGTGGTAGTTGTGTTCTGCTTGGACTATGCAAACTCCCTGTATTTGGATCTTCCTGCAACTTCTTTACACAAATTACCAATCATTCAAATACACCAGTGAGGATAATCTGTAAATTACATAGACATGCTTTAGGAAAGTAGAATCTGTGTTCATGGTTACCCCGACTTTTTGCTGGTTTCAGAACTGTTTTCTGCCTAGTTTGACTGGGATCCTGCTAATCAAGACCCCAGTCACTGGGCTTTCTCCCTAAATTGGCTATGGTTTGTGACTGGTACATTCCTATTTGGCTACTGGGGCACCCTTGTGAGTCCCTAGTATTTGGTACTGGGGTACCTAGGGCATGGATACCACAGGGGTCCCCTGTGGGCTTCAGCATGTATTATGCCACCCACGAGGGACCCTCCAAACTATAACTACAGGCCTGCCATGGCAGCCTGTGTGAGTTGGTGTGTGCATCTCTCACAGAAGATATACGTTTTCCTATATCTAACATCACTGCACTTGGCACCTATAAGTCACCCCTCTAGCAGGCCTTTCAGTCCCAAAGGCAGGGTGTTCAGTTACAATTGTGAGGGTGGCCCTGCGTGAGCAGACCACCCCTAAAAACCCTGGAGTCTATTCTCTGAGCTCTGTAAGTGAATCAGCCATTACGAAATAGAGAGTCCATGCGTTATTACTCGAGGACCATCTCTAAGCTGGCTGGAACGAACCTGGGCATGTTTGGTATCAAACATGTTGGAATCATACCCCCAACACCGTATCTGGTGTTGGAGGTATGATTCCATCCACGGTAGGGCCCCTCTGAGGAACCCTCCATGCTCCCGGGACCGATCTTACAGAGCCTGACAGCAACCTAGGGCTGCTGCCTACCCCCGACACGATTCTTCCCTCCTGCTGCTGGGCCAAGCCCGAGCAGGGGAATGTAGGACAATAGGTTTCCCGTCACTGGGACAGGATTTAGTGTATTAGGCCGGGATATGGGCGCATGCCAGTGCCACATAGTCAGCGGGAAGGGCGCATTTGGTCCCCTTCTTGCATATTCCAGCACAAACCAGATCAGGGAGCCGCATCCTCCCACTGCCCGACCCCTCCTCTGGGAGGGACCCCTGAATCGTCCCAATCCTCACCTTAAGGGCTTACCTGTGGGTCCCCAGATTCATCGTGGGATTCAATTCAGATCCAACTCCACTTCTTCTTTGACTGTCGGGACATCCTGTCCGAGTAGTGCTGACCATGCCAGACTGATCGCATCGTCATTTGCTTTGGGACCGAGACTGCAACTGAGAGGATTCTGTCTGCTCCTGACCTCGTGTCCTGAAAACCCGCTGCACCATCAGTGTCCGTGCTCCATACAGATTCCGTCCTGGGCCTGTGGATATCTAACGACATCCAAAGGAATCTCCCTTGGAGTGAAGGTGTCACTCCCCTGCATCCGCAGGCACAGCAACATGATCGACCGCTCTGCCCAACTCGGGTTCCAACGGACTACAAAAGGCTCAGCAACACAGGTGGTGAATCTGCACTCCCTCAAGGCCTGAATTGTCCTCTCGTCGTGTTGAGGCCAGCATCCCTCGTAGAATGCCCTGCAACCCAACCCCTGTGCACTGCTTCACTGCATCGCTTCATCACACAGTAACCACATTGGTTACTGCGACCAACTCGTATCAACGGAGTCGGATGCATCAAAAGGTTCTGTCGACGAGTCTGTCCCCGCAATCACTGACCCATGCCGACGCAGTTGGTTGGACGGACGTATTCTGGTGTCTTCGGCATCACGGTAACTCAGGCAGAGCTACCGATTCGGTGTACCCCTATTTGAAGCCTCTTCATCATCTGACCTGTTTCATTGAACATGAGAGGCCTTCGTCTTCCGTGCCTCCTAGACATCCCGGAGTGGCATAGACTCTGTCCCCTCTGCTTTCAGGTGCTGTTCGACACAAACCCACAGACTCTTTCACCCTTCTGCAACAGCGGTCTCGTCCTGAAGTCCTCGATTGTGCTCGACAGTGGTTGTAGATATCCTGATTCCACGAGGTGCGGTGGCTCCTCAACCTTCTGTCTTCCACAGGGTATCTCCGGGGTCCACTTGGAAGGGTCAGGCATATATGGTCTGGTCTCCCCTAAGGAGACCACTTTGTATTGGTGCTACTTGCTGTTCTATGTCCAAAGTATTGTGTGCATTGTGACTATCTATTTTTATAAGTACAGTGTGTGGTTTTTTTCAGTTAGTCTATACTAAAGGATTAGATACTGGTAAACCAAGCTGCTTTGCACTCCTCCTAGATTAAGGCTGAAGGCTGCTCACCACAGCTACCACTTAAAGAGCTTTCTATGGTTATCTAAACCCCTAAAATCACCATAAGGGTCGACTAGGTTAGTGCAGGGTGCTACACTTACATAAGTGAGCACCATATACTGACCTGGCTTCTCCCACATGCACATATCTCTCTTGACTGAATGACGCATAACTGGCTCTCTGTTAAACAGAGAGCACTATTTAAAATGGCTTGTATTATTTACAAATCAATTTATGACCAGGCTCCAGCCTTTGTAGCAGACAGAATTAAGAGGTATGTTCCTCCTCGACCTCTCAGATACCCTCTTGCCAACCAGTTAAGAATCCCTTGGTTCAAGTGACAGAAAACAGGGGGCAGGACCTCATCTGTCCTTGCCCCCTCTCATATCAGAGCTGCCAAGGTTTCAGATTGCTATGTGTGACATTTTCCTAATTTCAGTGCAATTATGAGTGACATTTCAACGTCTATGAGTGACACTTTCTTGCTGTCAAAATCAAGCAATGAAGACAGGAAAACATATAAACATCAGAAATTACACCCAATTGAGCAACGAGAAACTCTAAGAAGATCTTGAAACTACTGCAAAGCACCAGAAATAGAAGGGTACTTAGGTGTGAATGTGTGAGGCACTCTGCTTACCTCACGCCACTGACCCCCAGGATATCCAGCCCTCCCTGAGTTCTGGGGTGGCTCCATCCACCCTACCATGCCTCTCACACTCCTAAGTGAACACACAGGCTGCAGGCACAGAGAGCACATGCAGCCTCATGCTACAGATGTAGCGAGACACTCTGCTTCTAAGTATCACTGCCCCGGCACCTCCAGCCCTCCCTGAGTTCTAAGGCACTCCCTCTGCCCTACCATGCCTCTCACACTCCTAAGGCGACACCCAGGCTGCAGACACACTTATAGAACTCATGTAGGGTCATGCTACATGTATGAATGTGCGAGGCGCTCTGCTTCTTAAACACACCACTGCCAAAGAGTTCTCTGAAGATCCCAGGGCATGGCAGAAGAAGAGCCCGAGTGGGGGCCTTTCCCTGTTGCTTGAGGGAAGCAGCACATTCTGTACTCACAGTGAACCAGGGCAGGGCCGGAGATGAGTGAGGCCCTGGGACTCTGAGGCCCTGTGTCTGCACAAGGCCCATGAGGTGGGAGGGGCAAGCGGTGAGTTTGTGAGGGACAGAGATATGTAAAGGCAGGGAGGCAGCGTGACTCAGCGTCAGCAACTTTCTACAGCAGGTTGCCAGGCTTAGGCTGCGAGCCCTCCCGTTGGCAATCATTTTGATTTGCAATGCCGCCCGCCTTAGTCCAGGCTGACAGTCCCTGCTGGCGATCGCTGCATGAACCTTACCTGTCAGTGAGTGTGATGGATGTCTTTGACGACATTCACTGCACTCCCCCCTCAATCGGGCTCGGCAATATTGAATTTGCCACGACCGGCGGCCTTCATAATCCCACCAGCAGGGGCAGCTGGGCCGCTGCGAGCACTCAGCAGCACCAGCAGCTCTAAGAGTTACCCGCAAACCAGTAGGCCCCGCGCATGCCTTCCTCACAAACTTCCTGTGGTGCTGTGGCAGCAGGGCGTGACGCCCCTCAAAGCGCCACCGGTGTATTGTATCAAACAACCTGACTGGGCCCGACCCTGAAGTCAGGCTTTCTGACTCAGAGCTGCGCGCTGCCATGGAATCATCACATGAAGATACATTGTAACACTGTGAGCCTTCTAGCAGCACTTTAGGTCACCCTGCAGCCACAGGCGGCACGGTGCCATCTGCCACACACTCATTTCCTTCTACAACGCTTCACAGTGACAGCTGACATATGCAGATATGCGTGACAATGCATTTCAGTGTGGTGATGTGGGGCACCACACTGAAATGCGTTAGTCTAACACCTGATGTGTGCTACTTGACAGAACTGGATTAAAATTCTTACCCCTCCTGGATCAGTCTGGAACCTAACTTCCTGAGGCTCAGGATCCTTTTGAAAGCCAGGCTCTTTGAGCAAGCTTATGATTAGCCTGAGCCCTCTCTCCTTTCCCTATGGGCTGTCACAACGCCAAGAAACCCTTGGGTGTACGTGTGCTGTTTTCCTAACATAACATAGCATAACGTAATGTAACGTAACGTTACATAGCATAACATAAGATAACATTGCAGAGAAGGTAGTGGAAAGGGCATCAGTGGAGGTACCAACATGGATGCCTGTGGTGTGCAGGGAACCATCCTGCACAGAACCAGAGAAGTGCTGCACTGGTGGGTGGTGCTGGAATGCTGATTACTCCTTGTCCCCGAAGCCTGCCCTAGATTTAGACATTGACCAAGCATTGACACTGCAGTGATCAGGTGGCGCGGAGTCCTGTGGCACAAACAGAGATTCTTGTATAGCGCAAGAGTGAGAAATGGTTCAGAGTGCCAGACTCACGGAGAGCAGGAAGCTGCTGGGATCATTTCCTCCTCTAAAATGCTCTACAACTATTTTGCATATGTAACCGTAAGCTGCCTTATTTACCTTTAAAGTTCTACACCCACCATTTACAACCGGAGAGTGCAAAGTACCACAGATAGACTGGACATAGGAGAGGTGGTGTGCCTAGATGTACCCCCTCATCTGCTGCCTTAATTGGCTAGGGATGGATATGTTGGACCATGAACATGAGAAAGAGTATGGCCAGGAGGAGAAAGAAAAGGTGCAGGAAGGTGGGAGGATTTTGTGATTTTAGACCAGGTATATTAGGACAAACATCCAGCACTGGAAACAGTGTCTGCAATGACCTGGAGGGAGGTACTCGCCCTGCTATTTGGTGAAAAGCCATGACTGTCACACATGACATGGGTAACTTGGCAACAATGCTGAGGCCCAGCAAAAGAGCCCTGACAACATGTGAGAGAACTCAGAGGGATGGCAAAGATGCTCTGATGGACAGCAAACGCTGCCTGGTGGTGGCATAATGGTCTGATGGCTGATCGGGCGCAGGGAGACTGAAACATGGCAAAGGCGTCAAAAGGTGGATGGACAAAAAGGGTTGTTGAACCTAAGACTTGGCCGAATAGCTTAAAGTAACATGTGGGGCTCAAGTAAGCAAAAATGGTCAAGAGGCTGTTCATCTCAGCATAGGAGTGCTCTGGATCAGAAGGCTTTGATGACCAGAAGAGAGGCTCAGTAAAGCGACAGCTTAATGGGTGGTGTGAGCACCAGAAGAATGGGATGTGAAGCTCTTAAGGCAAATTGAAGGGTGGTGGGTGTGCCTGTGAGGCAGAAGTGTTTGGAAGTAAATGCGTTCTTTGTTTCAAAACTGGTAGGGTAGACTGCAAACTTCTAAACTGGAAGTGGAATTTGTAAGTGGATAGGGGGGGTTTAAGGCTGAAGAAACAGTTGGGAGGGCCTTGAGGCTATCAGAGATTGTGTAGCAGTGGTGTGGAAGCGAACAGAGGAGTACTTAGTACCAATAGAAAGCCAAATGAAGTATTTTGAAGCCAATAGTGAAGCTGTGAGATCCAGTAAAGGGGTGATCTTTAAGGGATAGCAGAGTGGTTCAGTGGTTTGTGAGAGTTCACAAAGTGGTGCACAGATTCTTGAAGGGCAACATGCCTGCGTTAATGGGAGACAGTGGGGAGTGAAAGCTGGCAAAGGAGAGGACTTGGGCAGGCAGAGCGATAAAGGCTGACGGAGGGCAGGAGGATGGATTTGAATGCCAAGATCATCATAAGGGATTGAGGTCACAATAAGTGTCATCTCAGGGGCATGACTGAGTGCTGACAAAATAAGGGTGTATGCAGGTATGAGGCCTGCAAAAGGGTTTCAATGATGACAGAAAAGGGTGGATGAGCTCTCATATTAACAGGTTATAATAAGCATTCACATAAGGGGAGCAGAAAGTATGGTCAATATTTGAGGGTGGCTGCAAAAGTTGTCAGAGAGAAACAGACAGGTCAGATGAACTTTTAGAATTTGAAGCAGGGAGTTTAATGTGGATTGTAAAAGCCAGTGGGAAGGATCTGTGGACTAGGAATAGGCTTGTGAGAGTCAGTGGTGTTTTCCTAGGGCTCTGAGGGTTAGTAGATATGGTTAGAGTGGTGTTTTGAGCACTGAGAGTGGGGCTGTGAGCACCAGATAAAGTGTTTGGGGAGCAGAGAAAGTCATTATAGAGGGTCAAAGTCTCTTAAACGAAGTGGGAGGATGGTAAAGGCAAATAGGGTAATGGTGAGAGGGCCCATGGTGAGGATTCTTGAAGAGGTTTTCAAGCATGTTCTGAGGGGTTTTAGTACCACCAGAGGGTAGTGGCAGGTATTGTCCCCAGGCTCGCTGGAGTAGTAAAAGAACAGATGGAATCTGATGGGCACTAGTGGAGGAGGTGGTGAGTTCACGGGAGGTTTCAGGATTATCGCAAGGGTTTGGATTGGATGGGCTCTGAGGCCTGACAGAGGAGCTCTGAGGGCTGTCACGGGTAGTGGTAATTGTAGCATTGGCAGGATGCACTGAGATCCAGAATAAGAGACTGAAGAGCCAGCAGACTGTGTTAGTGGAGTTGTAAGGATTGGGCGAAAGACTCAGATGGCCTACAAATAGGAGGGTTTGGTTTGGGGTTTTATGAAAGCGGGCCTGAAAGAGGTTGTGAAGGAGTTGTGAAAATGGGATGGGTGTGTATGAGGATATCTAGGATGGGTATTGTTGGTCTGGACTGGACTTTGCAGATGCATTGAACTGGGCAGCTTAATAAAAGCATTTAGACAAGGGCAGTGCAGAGGATGTTCTGGAGTTTGTTGTGCTCTACCCAATGCTATTATAATACGAAAGCACTTTGTGAAGTGCTGAATGCAGACAGCCATCTAGTCTTACCCATGGCTACATTCCCCATTAAAAATAGTCTCAATCAGCTTTTCCACTCACACCTACTCCTACCCTCACTTTCCACTTTGGAGACTGTAATCGACCCAAGCCAATTTTTGCAGCCCTAGGTTTAAGCAGAACACTTCTGCCATTTACCTGGGCCAAGGTAATAATCACACACATTTCCTGACCTTGCAGTCATGAGTAAATGAAGTCAGGTGGATGGATGGGTTTATCACAGATAAATTCTAATGGTCCGAATCACAAATGGCAAAGATATTCGTATGCAAATGATTTTAAATCACTTTTAGTATTAACTCGTTTAAGGATTTGTGGGACAATTGTGCTCACTCCTTGTTTGCAAATATACCTGGTGGTCTTACCATCTTCCCTGCTGAAATCTGTGATACATAATGTTGGCTGTTTAGCCAGCGGTTGTGTAAACAATGATGTTTCTTTGCTATTTACACAGCTGTTAGCAAAATAGTACATACTTTTTGTTATTTGGCCAGTGGCCGTGTGAACAGTGAAGTTTCTTTGCTATTTTCATGGCCAGTGGCGAACTGTACATATGTCTGGAAAACAGCCAGAGCCTGATAAATAGTGAAGTTCTTCCTTCATCCAAATAGTACATGAAACCTACTATTTAGCCAGTACCTGGGTAAATAATGAAGTTTCTTTGCAATTTGCCAAGCCACCAGCCACATTTTATATCATCTTTCCAGTTTATCTGGTGGCAGGGCAAATAAAAACCACCAATGTTATTTTCTTACAAGACATGTTTTTGCATCTTTTAATGGTTGTAAATGTCCCCATTAATGACTTATTTTCCTTCCTGATCACATTTCATATGAAGTGCAAATGAAGGAATAAATAACTCACCAATTTCTACAGCTCTTTTAAATAGCATGTGCCTCTCTACTCCCGTCACAAAGCAAACTTAGGTGTCTAGGTAGAATTTTGGGGCCAAACAAGGTCTTTCTGTCCTGTGAAGGACATTTAAAACTTTTCTACATTTCTTCTTGCTTAGCAGTGGTAATGAAGGCTTTCTTTTTTAGTGCTTTCATCAGTACCCTCAGGCAGTATCTCTCGTGATTCCAGATTCTCTTCTGCTGAATTCTGTTTCTCATTCCAGGTAAGTTCCAGTTTCTCTCCCCAAGGGTTTTAGAAGGATGTACTCTACAAGGCTCACTAGATCTTCTATTATCTCTTTTTTTTCTAAACCTGACTAGTGCTTAATTTGTGATTAAGCATTTTTGTTTTCCTTATAGCTCACACTGTTGTCTGTCTACCTTTTCAGCACCCAGGGATCATTCCACAAAGATCTGCTGATGACAGAGAAAGTAGTGTGATCCCTGGGAGCATGTCTTACATGGCATCTTTCAGAGAGTGCAGCACACGAGTGCAGTGCCCTCACTGAAATGTCCCAATAAGGATCACCCTGCCTCCTCTAATCAGGCTAATCAGGAAGCAAGACGGTCCAAGTGCCATGTCAAAGTCATAGGAGTCTATTCACAAAAGTAAATCTGTACACTAAGACTCAGTAAATTTACAGTTACACTTTAGTAACTTTACTACTTTTGCCTACGATTTACATGCGCCCAGTTACTAGAAAGTGTAGACTTACATGCCCCTGAAATAGGTGGTGGATTCAATAAAAAAAGACATATAAGACTGTAAAGTTATTACTATTAAAGTATTAGTATTACTATTAAAAATTGAAATCCGCACACTTAGCAGAGACAGCATCAATGGCAGCGGTGATCTCCCTATGGTAAAGCATAATGAAAAGTTTATTAAGCTTTTAAGAAATTAGAATATTTTGTTAGATACGAATGTTAATCAATTTTATATACGTTTTATAAATAAATATATAAAAAACGTTACATCATCAATAAGTTAATTTAAAATTAAAAATGTTTATAGTTTTAAGATTTTGATTTAAAAAATATTTTTGGTCAGTGTAAATCACACAAAAAATTCCACCCAAAGTAAACAGAAATATGTTTTTAGTGTATTTTAAAAAATATTAAAGGTGATGCATAAGATGAATTAAGGGCAATTTAATTATTTTTATAAAATATTAATGGTACATTAATGTTTACATTTAAAAATGGTTAGTAAAATAGTTTAAAATAAAAACTGTGGAGCGCTAGGTGGCGCCTGACCGTCATGGAAGCCTTTCACTGAGGCTCCCGGCATCGGTCCCCGCAAATCCTGCTGACTCCTCTCCTGGACTGCCCTGGCCGGCTCGCTCGAAGTGCGGGGGCCTGTGAAGCTGCCCTGCTGCTCCACACCGAATCCTGGGACGCTGCGGGCATTGGGAGCCTGCCCAGCCGTCGCGGAACCGGACCGACGGCGGAAAGTGGCGGCTGTGGCTCGGGCGAGCAGGGAAATTTAGCCCGCGGCGCCCACGATGGGCGCAGGCCTGATCCGGCAGAGGCTGAAGACGCGGCGGCCGCGGGGCTGCCGCGGGTGCTGCTGGCGCTGGCCGGGTGCTGCCCTGCTCCGCAGATGCTGTCCGGAGCCCCGGGAGTGCTGAGACGGACCCCCCCAAGCGGCACAGAGCGGCAGATCAGGCGGTGAGTGCGGCTGGCTGCGACCGCTTCACCGGGGCAACTGTGAGGTTGGCTGTGAAGGGGAGTCCCCCCCCATCGGGTCGTGTGTCGGCGGCCGGGGGGCCCGGGCCCCCAACCCCCCCCCCCTTCTCCCTCCATTCTCCTCCTGGCTGCAGCGCGGAACCGGCTCCGTCGGCCCAAGACTGATTGCGGACTCCGGGTGCGGGGGGGCCTTCCCGGATTCGGGCCGCATATCGGCGGCCGGGGGGTGTGTGTGCTGTCCCCCCCTCTCCCTCCCCCCCTCTGGTCCCACGACAGCCTGACCGCCCGTTGCAGTCCCGCAGGTGTATCGCCAGCCCGTTGCCCTCCTCCGCTGACGGCTGCCCCAGAAATGGGTAAGGACAGGGCCGCCAAGCCGGCGTCCGGGGCCACCCAAACCAGGATGGACAAATTCACGACCTCCGACAAGGGGCCCGGCCCCACGGGCGAACAGGTCCCGGCCCCCGCTGCAGACCTGGCTGCCATCCTGCAGGCCATCAACTCGTCCCGCGCCTCACTCGAGGGCATAGTGGGAGAAGTCAAAGTGGACGTAGCTCTTCTCCGGCAGGATCTGAGGAATGCCACCGCCCGCATTTCGGAAGCAGAGTCCCGGATATCCACGGCTGAGGATGACATCCGCCATCTACAAGATCAGGTTCGGGAGCTGACCACCCACTCTAAGGAGTTACACCGCCGGGTCGAGGATGCAGAAAACCACGCTCGGCGCAGCAACCTGCGCTTAGTGGGATTCCCGGAGGGAGTTGAATCGGGCCGGGCGGACGACTTCATGGAGCGCTGGTTCCGGTCCTGGATGCCGGAGGACAGCCTGTCGGCTTCGTTCGTGGTGGAGAGAGCCCACCGCTCCCTGGCCCCCAGGCCCCCCGGGGCACCACCCCGGCCGTTCATCCTCAAGCTCTTAAATTTCCGTGACCGAGATGCCATTCTCCGCGAAGCCCGGCGCACGGACGCCCTCCACTACCAGAACCACAAAATCATGGTATTCCCGGACTACACCCGCGAAGTCCAAGAGCTGCGTCGCTCCTACACTGAAGTGAAACAAAAGCTGCGCTCCCTGGGACTCCAATACCAGCTCCAGTTCCCGGCCCGCCTCCGGGTCGTCTTCCAGCAAAAGACTCTTTTCTTCGATACCCCGCGGGCGGCCTGGACCTGGTTGACGGAGGAGCACCCCCTGCAGCGCTCTGGGCGCGGATCGCCTCCGGGTGCGCGGGGGAGACGGGGGAGACCCCGGACATCGAAGACCCGTCGGCGGCATCGCACATTACCCCGGGAGCGCACAACGGGGGAGGCGATCACCACGCGCCCTGGGGGACGGCCACGCCGGGGATCGAGAACCTCCTCTGCCTCCCCGGCCGCACACGCCAGTCCCGTGGCGGATGGGCGGCGGGCCACGTCGCCCCGGCTCACAGGCCCTGCAACCCACCCAGCTGAGTTGGTGGACACTTCGGACCTCTCTTTCAGCCCTAACATTTGACTTTCTTTGCCTCTTTTTGGGGAGGGGGGGTGGGAGGTGCCTGGGCGGGGGGTGGAATGCTCCGCTGTCAGTGTTGCTCTTGGCCAGGGCAGGTAAATCAGGCTTGACTTTTGATGTATCAGGGGTCCACTAGCGCTCAAGCCCAAGCGTTTTAGCTTGGTGGTTCTTCCATTTGGTTCGGGCGACAGATGCTTCCGTTTTCGAAGTATAGGGTGGGGGGTGGGGGGTTGGGGTTGGTTTGGGGTAGTTTCTTCCTCGTTGGGGAGATTTTGTTGGTGGGGGATGACTCCCTCTTATCTGTTGTGCTAAGGTATCATGTACTGTTTGTCCTGCTCTCTCACCCGATGCTCCGCTGTCCTTCCTCTCTAGGAGCCTGCTCAGACGCGCCTCCACTGGCCCCCTCTTCTGTCCTCGACTATGGATGACCCACCTGTCCCTAGGGCCGCCATGCGCATACTTTCCTGGAACGTCAATGGTCTTCTGGACCGTTTCAAACGCATGGCGGTCCTCAAATATGCACAACGTGCAGAGATCGATGTGCTCCTCCTCCAGGAGACTCACCTGTTGGGTAACAACTGCTCCTTCCTTGGCCGTTACGGTTATGACAGGGTATGGCATTCAGGTTTTGCACGGGGATCCCGGGGGGTGGCCATTTTGCTTCGCAAGTCCTTCCCCTTTGTCCTGACCCGGGTGCTTTTGGACCCCCAGGGTATGGTAGTGGTGGTATGTGGCACTCTGGAGGGGCGACCCCTTACCCTGATGTCCCTCTACGCGGCGCCGTCCCTCCTGCCGTCGGCCCTCTCCCACGCAGCGGGTATCCTCCCGACACTCTCTGCGGGTGCCCTCATTCTCGGCAGGGACTTCAACGCTGTCTACTCGCCCCACCTGGACTCGACGGGTCCGGTCTCCTTGACCCGCGTCGCCCGTGCAAAACAGCTCTCATCTTGGGCAGAATCACAGGGCCTCTGCGATGTCTGGAGGATCTGGCACCCGCAGACGCGCCAATACACCCACACGTCGGCGGCCCATCACTCCCATGCCCGGATCGACCTCATCTTCGTACCCTCCACCGATTGCGCGGGGGTGCGGGACGTACGCATTCTCCCGAGGGGCCTTTCGGACCACTCGCCAGTGCTCCTCGCTCTCGGCCCCCCCCCCCTCTCTGCCCGTCCGATGTGGCGTTTGAACGCCTGGTTCCTCCACGACAAGGCTTTTCGGAAGGCGGTCAGGGGCGAGATAGCCGACTATTACTCTCACAATGAGGGCTCTGTCATCTCCCCTGCCATCCTGTGGGAGGCCGGCAAGGCGACTGTTCGGGGCGCCGCTAAAGGGCATCTGCAACGCCAACGGCGGGCTCAATCCCAGAAGCTCGCGGAATGCGAGGCCCAAGCCTTGGAACTGGAGCGTAGTCTGGGGGACTTAGATGATGCCGCACGGTCTCGTCGCTTGGCCTTCCTGCGGGAAGAGATTCGCCTACACTCCCTGGAGGCGGCGAAGATTCTATGGCGCTCCTCGGTGGCCCGGGTGTACGGTTGGGGAGACAAAAACGGCACTCTTCTCCACCGCCTGCCGACCTATCCTCGGGCGGGCAGGATCATTCGAGCCATCGCGGACCCTGCGGGTGGCATCCACACGGCCTCGGTGGCGATAGCCCAGGCGTTCGCTGACTATTATTCCCAGCTGTACCGTCTCCGGCCGTCCACGCTCTCCCTAGAGGAGTTGCTGGGGACAAGCGGGGCGACGCTTGCGCGGCTGCAGCCTGAGGTTTCTGAGGCCCTTGCTTCGCCGATCGAGCTGCAGGAGATTGAAGGGGCGATCGGCCGCCTGGCACCTGGGAAGACCCCGGGACCCGACGGGTTCCCCCAGGAGTACTACGCTCACTATCGTGAGACTCTGGCCCCGAGGCTTCGGGACCTCTTTGCGGCCGTGGTGGAGACGGGTTCGTTCCGGCCCGAAACGGACACAGCAACCATAGTTGCCCTCCCCAAGACACAGCCTCCCTCGCGGTCCTGCTCCGACTACCGGCCGATATCCCTTATTAACACCGAACTCAAAATCTATGCCACGGTCCTGGCACAGCGGTTACGCCTATCGCTCGCCTCCCTGGTCCACCCGGATCAATGTGGCTTTATGCCGGAGCGGGGGACCAGACACTGCCTGCGGCGCCTCCACCTCGCGATGGCGCACCGCGGCCGCCTTTCCCCCTATCTGGCCCTCCTCTTGGTCGACTTTGAAAAGGCCTTCGATTCCGTGGGATGGGCGTACTTAGGTGACGTCCTGGAGCGTATGGGCTTCGGTCCCCGGTTCCGTGCCATGGTAATGGTCCTATATGCGCACCCGCGGGCCCGTGTGTTGGTCAATGGGGCTCTATCTCGCCCGTTTCCCATAGGTCGGGGGACGCGCCAGGGATGTCCGCTCTCGCCCCTCCTTTTCGCTCTGGCGATGGAACCCCTGGCGGCGCTGATTCGCGCGGATCCCGTTCTTCGCGGATGGGAATGGCCAGATGTGGCCCCCGACAAGATCGCCCTATACGCGGACGATGTCCTCCTCTATCTTTCGGATCCAGCGACCTCGGGACCCCAGGTCCGCCGGATCCTCCATCGGTTTGGCCAAGCGTCGGGTCTTCATCTGAACCCCAAAAAATCCGTTCTAGTCCCGCTACACCCGTCGCGGGAATGTTTCGACTGGCAATCGGATATTCCCCTCCGGAGACTCTCCTTTAAGTACCTGGGGATTTGGGTCACCCTCCTTCCGGAACTCTGCTGGGCCCTCAATGTGGCTCCAGTAGTCAACAAAACCAGATCAGATATGCTCCGGTGGCAGTCCCTCCCATTGAATCCGCTAGGGAGAGTCGCTCTATATAAGATGATGATCCTCCCCAAGTTTCTTTACATGCTACAAAACACTCCATGCCCTTCTCCGCGCCCGTGGTTCCGAGAACTGGATAAAATGGTGACCAAATTCCTCTGGGGCGGCGGTAGGCCTCGGCTGGCCTTGGATCGATGCAGGGTCCCCTCCTATGACGGCGGCCTGAGCATGACTAACCTCTACCTTTATTATCTGGCCACCCAGCTATTGGTGATCCATGACTGGTTCTCGGGGGGCTGGGGCGACCCGGCTTATCGACTCGAGGTGCACTGCCTCGGGTTCTCCTCCATCCAAAACATGCTCTATGGCACAACGGTCCCCCTGTCACTCCCCGACGTCGTGCGGGCTCCCTTTCTCGCGAGGCGCGCGGCCCTGCGGCACACTAGATGGTCGGGGACGTCCACGCAACTCACTCCGCTTTGGCACGGGACATGGCTGCGGGAGGTGGTGGGACTAGCGGGCTTTCGGCAGTGGGATCTTCTTGGTATCTCCTGTCTGGGCGATTTATGGCGTGGGAGCCGCATGTGTTCCTTCCAGGAGCTTCAGATCCGCTTCTCGCTGCAGCCCTCCCAATTCTACCGCTACCTTCAATTGCGCCACGCAGTCCGGGCTCACGTCCCTCTAGACTCCAGACTGCCTTCCCATAGCCCACCTGAGGCTCAGGTGATGTTGGGGTATCTGGGGAAGGGGGGTATATCCCGCATTTATAAATCCCTGATTAACAATACCCCGGTGGACTGGAGCGGGCTCAAACAGCGATGGGAGGCCTGGGTGGGACCCCTGGATGAGGCGGACTGGGGGGATGCCCTTATGGGCCCTCGGTCGCTTACCACCTCCGCTAGGCTGCGGCTCATCCAACTCTATTACCTCCACACTGCCTATCTGACTCCGGACCGCCTGTATCGGGCGGGCCTTCGTGTGGACGCCTCCTGCACTCGTTGTGGGGTGGCTCCGGCGGATTTTTTCCACATGGTGTGGTCTTGTTCCCGTCTAGAGGACTACTGGGCAGCGATCGAAGCCGAGCTAGCGGAGGTCCTGGGATGGGAGGTTCCCCACGAGCCTAGAATGGCCCTGCTGGGCATCATGGACGGGATGGACGGGTACCGTAACGAGAAGTACTTCCTCGCCACTGCCCTTATGGTGGCTAAGAGAGATATAGCGGCAGTGTGGTCACAGCCGGACCCGCCCAGAGTGGCTACCTGGAGTAGAGGGGTGGATTGGTGTGCGGCCCAGGAGCGGTCGTTATATGCTGCACGGGGCTGCCCCAAAAAATTCCGCAAGATATGGGGGAAATGGCTGGGGGGCCTGGTTTGAAGGGTGGGGGCGCAGAGGGTGGGGACGGAGGATGGGGGAGGGTGGGAGGGTCTTTGCAATTGTTTATTGATGCTTCCCCGATTGAAGTTACTGATGCCTTGTTCAATGCACTGCTGTATATCATTCTTGATACTGTTCTTTATGCCGCAAAACACAATAAAAATTTGTTTATCAAAAAAAAATAAAAAAAAACTGTATGTCATGTATATCCTGTATCACGCTTTGGGCATTATGATCAATGTTTCACAAAGTAGAACAGATTTTCTTCTCACATCTGATGTCATATTCCCAGACACTCAGTATGGGGTCATACTCAGGCACAAGTATGACCCCTTGTTTTGCGTTTGGCCTAATCTATTTGTCAGTATTCTGGAGCACATTGTGCTTTTTGGTCACATTGATTTTGACCTTTGAATAAATTTGGGGGAGCAGAGGAACTGCTTCGCATGTTTTAAGGCCTCCTCTGCTTTCCTATTGATTTTGTCTAGCAGATGAATAACAAGGAATCATATGCGATCACCCTTTGGGGCTCTCCAGCACTGGGAGGCTTGGTAAGTGATTGCTTCAGTTGGCTTCTACTGTGAAAGTAGTTTTTGATTGACCACTGTATATGGATCATGGTCTCTTGATTACTGTTACACAGGATGTCTTGCACTTTTGGTGCGGTCCTGAGAAAGACCCCATTTAGATGACATGAGTAACACATGTTGATCTAGGGGTCGAAACGTCAACGCTTTTATAACCAGCAATTGGACTACTAGCATCTGGTTTGGATACACTTCTTATCATTGCCCTATCATTAGATGAATGTTGGTAACTGGATCAGACCCAAGTCTATTGATGAAGAATTCAAAACATCTATACTGGAGGATTATTTTTTGAACTACTACTGTTTCTGCACTGTACAAGCACTTTACTGCCATCACTCCTACACATCCTGTTCTTTTTGAAAAGTATTCCCTGAAACATTCTGTATGATATGGAAAATAATTTATACTGTTTAAATGAATTGGAAAACACATTATTGTGCCTGGTGGTCATCATTTAAGTATTGGGTACGAAACAGGGTGGAGAAAAGATAAAGGCACTCCATATAATGATGTAAATGCTGATATAATTACTCTGACAGAACCACATGTGTTTACTAGGGGTGAATGGAACTTGCAGAGTTTTACTCCGCGAAATTCCACAGTTACCTGAATCCTGGTGGATTAGGGTGATCTGCAAATATTATTGCAAGGCCTCAGGCCCCTACAGACTATTCCAGTTTAAACTCCTGAACATATAAATCTTGGACATTAAAAGAAGGGGAGCAATACTAAAGAATGAGAAATGATAAAGTTACAAATTAGAGAGTGCATTTCGTGTAGCCAGACTAGAATGTATTTATTGAGTTGTTTCCTTCAGAAAAATATTTAAAATATTTCATCCATGTCTCTAATTCTGGCTATTATTTTTAATTATTTTCTATATTGCCAAATGTTTTGAAACTCCAATTCGAGGAGGTTCTTTCAATGATATTGAAAGGATGGCTATCAAAAAGGAAAGATGCTAAAATTAAGCTACACAAATGTACTTATAATTAGACTGTTATGGCTTAATTAAGAGATCAGTGGTAATGAAAAATCCTCCGATTTGTGGCGGAATTGCTAAATGTGGAGGGGAATCTGCTAGTGGAATTTCATCCGCCTTGATATCAGTATGGACGAAGAGATCCAACTTGTGGATTCTCCTCTGGATATAATTTTTCCTTTGGGAATTCCATGTTGTTTCAATTTGAATTGTAGTTATTTCATAGTCATTTAATAGCTTGCATAATAGCTTGCATTGCATACATTTATCATACATTAGCCTTCTTTAAATAAACCATTATTAGTATACATAAAATATTTTACAAAAGCCAATCAGTGAGTCCATTGACCTTTTGTTGGTACCTTTCATTATCATTTATAATTGTGTTTTCCCGCACAAATCTAATTCAGGAGTTTAGGGCCTGATTTAGGCTTTAGCTGTTGGTACTCTGTCTATCAGGGTCGCAGAGAACATTACTTCCCCCACCCTGATGGACAACTGTCCGTCAGTTTTTGAGATGACCGCCAGCCTAGCAGTCATTCTCATGCCTTCAAAGGGATCACATTCATAGCGGTTCCCTTCAAGGTACAAAAAGTTGATGGATGGCCACTGTTGGTTTTGACTACAGTTGCCCACATTTTAAAACGTTTTTTTGTCTTTCATAAACAAACTCCCACGACATGAGTTTGCTTCTGAAAAACAAACAAATAATGATACCTTCACCCTAGGAGTTTTCTCCTAGGGTGTGGTGGTCTGTGGTATTCTGCTTTTGTGCCTCCTTTGTTGAGGTTGCTAGGGATGTGTTCTATAGGTGAACTCTCTCCCTAGTGAGAGAATGTTGTTCTTGAAAAGCTTTTGTCAGTTGGCCTTGACTGTTGGTGGCTGAGGTCCTTTGCATGAGATGTACAATAAACTTATGCTGATTCTTCAACTACTTTTGGTCTCCTGCGAGCTACTTATCCTGATGAGAACACCTCATGGTAATTATTTGTTTTCTTCTATCCTTCACTGACAGGTTTCACATGGCCGTGACGGACAGAAAAAAAGGATATTACACCATCCACCCTAAAGAGGTGGGGTCGGTGGTACAATGCCCTTCCTCCAATGGCCCTTACTTGATCGTGCCGTTGAAGGAAGCTTTCCGTTGATGGAGTCAACAGGATCTTTGTTTACAGAAACCTTTTGGTGAATGTAATCCATCGTAGCAAAGTAGCCTATCGGCTAAACTCTAAATGAGGTCCTAAGCCTATTTTAGACACTTGGAGCAGATATGAAACTAAGGTTGGGTCAATGAGATCTGTGATGAAAAATGATGACAAAAGTGTCATCTGTGAGAAAGAATGTACCAAATATTAAACATAGACAAAAGTGGAAAATTGCCGAACTGAACACTATAACAAGGATGGAGATCAGTGTATGTCAAAAGCCAGTGTTTCTGGTGGGGATGTGGCCATTGTGTTTAGAAGCAGACTAACAATGTAAGTACTGAAGAAAACATTAGAGGTTCTTTATTACAATTTGGGTTGGTTCAGCTACAAAATACAATCCCCCATTCTGATGTCTCAGCAGGACTCACCGTTTTTCGTACTGTCTGCTGAGTTACTCGCTTTGCTAGGATGGGAGCGCATGCTCAGACCTGGCAACTGTTCGGACGAGCTCTTTCTCCGATTGTCGGTCAGAAGTGGCTTGAATGCTTCCCGACCCACGCCTACCAATACATTGGAAGAGTGCAAAACAGTCTGGATGTTGTCAACCTGTAAAAAAGAGAAAAACTGCCACTTAAAGCTTGTGATAAATTGGTAACCACTAGACAACGGTTCCGAAGTCAAAGTTTCTGAGTGTGTCGAGTAAATGCAATAACACCAGAGGGATTCAGTGGCGTAAGCAGGGAAAAGAGCAGAGGAAATTGCACAAGTTTTACTCAGAAGCCTTCTGATTTCAAAAAACTTTTAGGCCTGGTATTTTAGAGTATTTTGCACATCTAAGTGCAAGTTAGGTGTGCACAATTTCCAGTTTGATGGACATCTTCAATTCTGATTCGGCATGCATGCCCCAGGCCAGTAACGGGGTAGGATAATCCCTATATTCACTGGAGTGTGGTGGAAAGAATATCTCCACAGTAAAAATACTTTCCTCATGGAGAAAAACAAGGTAAGTGGTAAGTTAAATGCATTCTATTTTTATGTATTCTATTTGCACACGTGGAATCGTACACCTGATAACAATTTCTTATGTAGCTTTTTTACACATAAAAGCACTAGCATAAATCTATAACATGTTCTTTAAATTCTTTGAGATTCCAAAAATTGGCAGACTCTACAGCATTAAAGAACAGATTATAACACAGTTGCATACACAAAGCAATGTAACAACACAATACATAACTGGGCACTTCACAACAAAACGGTCAAACAAATTGCAACACAACAACGACAGTACAACAAACTCAGATTGCAGTAATAGAGCACAAAAACAACAGAACACATCACCACCAGAACAAAATGCCACATAACAAATGTGTGCAAATGTTCTTGTAACACATTACCACCTCCAGACTCCTGGTTTCATAATACAGTAGTAGAGATGTTTGTGGCAAGCAATGCTTTAATGTACCACCAAGGGTATGAAATTGCACCAGCCAAAAATGTTTTGTGATGCAGTCCATGTACTCGTGAATCTCTGAGACCTTTGTTTTGTTCATATATGTTGTAAAATGAACATTCATGGGCATCCCATCCACCTCTGGCAATGATACAGCCACTCAGAGACTATCTTTATTTGTCGACCTGCACCTCCAGCCATTGTACAGGAACTTCCATAATTTTTTAAGGATTCCAGTCTCTTCCTTCAGATTATTGAACAATTAAAGCAAACCTGCACATTTGATGATGGCACTCTTCTCGCTACATTTGATTTTACATCATTATACACCAATATACCACATGAGGATGGGGTTATGGTGTTATCTGAAGCTCTTAATAAAAGAACTGTGAAAAAGCCATCAACAAAGGTGCTTACCAACTTTGCAAGAGTTATCCTTAAATCCAACAATTTTACCTTCAATGGGAAACATTATCTGCAGATACAAGGGACTTCCATGGACACTTGGATGACTCCATCCTATGCAAACATCTTCATGGGCAAACTAGAGGACTATATACTTGCTACTTCTAGCATCAAACCACTGGCATGGTTACGAAACATTGATGACATGTTTATAATATGGAATGCAGGAAATAGAACTTTGGAACAATTTGCAGCTTATATCAACAGTTTCCATCCTACCATCAAATTCACCAGCAGCCATTCTAAACAGAAGCACCATCTCCCCTTTCTGGATGTGCTACTCACCATTCATGAACAAAACAATTACAACTGATATGTTCCACAAGTTTACAGATGCTCATTTGTATCTAAACTGGGCTTCATGTCACCCACACCACACTAAGCTCAGCATCATCTACAGCCAAGCACTCAGAATAAGACGCATCTGCAGCAGTGAGGACACCTATAAAGACAGGAGCTTGCTGCATTATTTAAAAGGCGAGGCTATCCTCTGCATATCATACAGCAACAAATTGACAAGTCCTTGCAGTTACCCAGGAAAGCACTTATTTGGAATACCAACAGTAAAAACAAAAGTGACAGAATTCCATTTGTGATTGACTATCATCCATCAGCTCCTAACTACAGAAATATAATGCAAAAAACATTTTCCCTTCCTGTCCACTTGTGAAAAATTGTAAAAGGTTTTTTCAAAAACCGACAGTCATTGTTTGATGCAGAACTTCCAAGTTACGATCTCTTATTTGAAGAGCTGAACTCAAGCAAGGTGTAACAAATGTAGTCGTTCATTGCTGTGACTCTAAAAGGTGCACCACATGTGAATACATTTTACAAACACTATTAGTTTTACAATCACTAACTAGTTCTGTTAATAGGAGGACCTCTGGTGTAAGACAGCATAATTAATGTGATTCAGTGCCAACACCAAAGCTGTAAAAAACAATATGTAGGCCATACAGTGACTGATCTCCGTACATTATTCAGGATCCACAAATCAGCAATAACTAATAAGAAACTTGACCAGCCTGTAGCCAATCATTTTAACCTTGTGGATCATTTACTATCAGATTTGTAGATTTTCCCTGTGGAACATGTCGTAAAGGAAGAAGTACTGGACTTCAGAGAAAAGTTTTGGATGTACTGTTTAAAATCACTGCATCCAGATGGAATGAACAATACTGACAATACCACCTGATTTTTGCATATCTCAAGAGATATCAGAATTTAATTGATTCTACCTTCCTAATGGAATCTTCAATCATGAGCTTTTTGAAAATCCAGCAGTTTAATCTGTGCAGTCACTGAGCAAACCATCTTGTACTACCCGAGGAAGTCAGACGCTGAAACATTTTAGTGAAAATGTATTTTTGTTCTTTGGTGAGTCCATCTGTTTGAGTCACTTCTTTCTTGGTTATTTCATCTTTTTATGTATCCTTTTGTGTGTGTGTATGTATATATATATATATATATATGATTCAAAGTCAGCCGTTTCGTGAGCAGCACTCGCAGGCTGGCTGTGAGCTCACAGGCGGATCGAGCAGGGACACGGGCCTCAAGCTCCAGCCGACGCGTTTCGGGCATTACGCCCTTCTTCCATGGGCTTTTACCAACAAGAAAATGGCACTGGAGACCACCAGACAATCCCCTCAGTATTTATTGAAAAATAGCGCACAGGTGAGTATCGCGCTAGGCATTGTGGGACTGGTGGTTCAGAAAATTAAACCTCAGTGGGTTGTAACCAAAGTGTCCCTGCTCGATCCGCCTGTGAGCTCACAGCCAGCCTGCGAGTGCTGCTCACGAAACGGCTGACTTTGAATCATTTTGAGTGGCCCTGGCCTGGGCCACGAGCGAGCACCGTCACAGGATCTTGGTGAGTCCGCTGAAGTTACCACTTGGACTTCGATGCGGAGCGGGCTGAATGCTGTGCTTTTAAACAGGAGGCGAGGCTGTGGACAATTGAGGGGTGCCTCGTACGAACTTTGCTTCCCAAATTGAAAGACTTTGGTTACAACCCACTGAGGTTTAATTTTCTGAACCACCAGTCCCACAATGCCTAGCGCGATACTCACCTGTGCGCTATTTTTTCAATAAATACTGAGGGGATTGTCTGGTGGTCTCCAGTGCCATTTTCTTGTTGGTAAAAGCCCATGGAAGAAGGGCGTAATGCCCGAAACGCGTCGGCTGGAGCTTGAGGCCCGTGTCCCTGCTCGATCCGCCTGTGAGCTCACAGCCAGCCTGCGAGTGCTGCTCACGAAACGGCTGACTTTGAATCATTTTGAGTGGCCCTGGCCTGGGCCACGAGCGAGCACCGTCACAGGATCTTGGTGAGTCCGCTGAAGTTACCACTTGGACTTCGATGCGGAGCGGGCTGAATGCTGTGCTTTTAAACAGGAGGCGAGGCTGTGGACAATTGAGGGGTGCCTCGTACGAACTTTGCTTCCCAAATTGAAAGACTTTGGTTACAACCCACTGAGGTTTAATTTTCTGAACCACCAGTCCCACAATGCCTAGCGCGATACTCACCTGTGCGCTATTTTTTCAATAAATACTGAGGGGATTGTCTGGTGGTCTCCAGTGCCATTTTCTTGTTGGTAAAAGCCCATGGAAGAAGGGCGTAATGCCCGAAACGCGTCGGCTGGAGCTTGAGGCCCGTGTCCCTGCTCGATCCGCCTGTGAGCTCACAGGTGGCCTGCGAGTGCTGCTCACGAAACGGCTGACTTTGAATCATTTTGAGTGGCCCTGGCCTGGGCCACGAGCGAGCACCGTCACAGGATCTTGGTGAGTCCGCTGAAGTTACCACTTGGACTTCGATGCGGAGCGGGCTGAATGCTGTGCTTTTAAACAGGAGGCGAGGCTGTGGACAATTGAGGGGTGCCTCGTACGAACTTTGCTTCCCAAATTGAAAGACTTTGGTTACAACCCACTGAGGTTTAATTTTCTGAACCACCAGTCCCACAATGCCTAGCGCGATACTCACCTGTGCGCTATTTTTTCAATAAATACTGAGGGGATTGTCTGGTGGTCTCCAGTGCCATTTTCTTGTTGGTAAAAGCCCATGGAAGAAGGGCGTAATGCCCGAAACGCGTCGGCTGGAGCTTGAGGCCCGTGTCCCTGCTCGATCCGCCTGTGAGCTCACAGCCAGCCTGCGAGTGCTGCTCACGAAACGGCTGACTTTGAATCATTTTGAGTGGCCCTGGCCTGGGCCACGAGCGAGCACCGTCACAGGATCTTGGTGAGTCCGCTGAAGTTACCACTTGGACTTCGATGCGGAGCGGGCTGAATGCTGTGCTTTTAAACAGGAGGCGAGGCTGTGGACAATTGAGGGGTGCCTCGTACGAACTTTGCTTCCCAAATTGAAAGACTTTGGTTACAACCCACTGAGGTTTAATTTTCTGAACCACCAGTCCCACAATGCCTAGCGCGATACTCACCTGTGCGCTATTTTTTCAATAAATACTGAGGGGATTGTCTGGTGGTCTCCAGTGCCATTTTCTTGTTGGTAAAAGCCCATGGAAGAAGGGCGTAATGCCCGAAACGCGTCGGCTGGAGCTTGAGGCCCGTGTCCCTGCTCGATCCGCCTGTGAGCTCACAGCCAGCCTGCGAGTGCTGCTCACGAAATGGCTGACTTTGAATCATTTTGAGTGGCCCTGGCCTGGGCCACGAGCGAGCACCGTCACAGGATCTTGGTGAGTCCGCTGAAGTTACCACTTGGACTTCGATGCGGAGCGGGCTGAATGCTGTGCTTTTAAACAGGAGGCGAGGCTGTGGACAATTGAGGGGTGCCTCGTACGAACTTTGCTTCCCAAATTGAAAGACTTTGGTTACAACCCACTGAGGTTTAATTTTCTGAACCACCAGTCCCACAATGCCTAGCGCGATACTCACCTGTGCGCTATTTTTTCAATAAATACTGAGGGGATTGTCTGGTGGTCTCCAGTGCCATTTTCTTGTTGGTAAAAGCCCATGGAAGAAGGGCGTAATGCCCGAAACGCGTCGGCTGGAGCTTGAGGCCCGTGTCCCTGCTCGATCCGCCTGTGAGCTCACAGGTGGCCTGCGAGTGCTGCTCACGAAACGGCTGACTTTGAATCATTTTGAGTGGCCCTGGCCTGGGCCACGAGCGAGCACCGTCACAGGATCTTGGTGAGTCCGCTGAAGTTACCACTTGGACTTCGATGCGGAGCGGGCTGAATGCTGTGCTTTTAAACAGGAGGCGAGGCTGTGGACAATTGAGGGGTGCCTCGTACGAACTTTGCTTCCCAAATTGAAAGACTTTGGTTACAACCCACTGAGGTTTAATTTTCTGCACCACCAGTCCCACAATGCCTAGCGCGATACTCACCTGTGCGCTATTTTTTCAATAAATACTGAGGGGATTGTCTGGTGGTCTCCAGTGCCATTTTCTTGTTGGTAAAAGCCCATGGAAGAAGGGCGTAATGCCCGAAACACGTCGGCTGGAGCTTGAGGCCCGTGTCCCTGCTTGATCCGCCTGTGAGCTCACAGCCAGCCTGCGAGTGCTGCTCACGAAACGGCTGACTTTGAATCATTTTGAGTGGCCCTGGCCTGGGCCACGAGCGAGCACCGTCACAGGATCTTGGTGAGTCCGCTGAAGTTACCACTTGGACTTCGATGCGGAGCGGGCTGAATGCTGTGCTTTTAAACAGGAGGCGAGGCTGTGGACAATTGAGGGGTGCCTCGTACGAACTTTGCTTCCCAAATTGAAAGACTTTGGTTACAACCCACTGAGGTTTAATTTTCTGAACCACCAGTCCCACAATGCCTAGCGCGATACTCACCTGTGCGCTATTTTTTCAATAAATACTGAGGGGATTGTCTGGTGGTCTCCAGTGCCATTTTCTTGTTGGTAAAAGCCCATGGAAGAAGGGCGTAATGCCCGAAACGCGTCGGCTGGAGCTTGAGGCCCGTGTCCCTGCTCGATCCGCCTGTGAGCTCACAGCCAGCCTGCGAGTGCTGCTCACGAAACGGCTGACTTTGAATCATATATATATATATATATATATATATATATATATATATATATATATATATATATATATATATATATATATATATATATATATATATATATATATATATATACATACACACACACACGTATATAACACACACACACTGGCAGTCTTATATTTCAGCCACACTGTCCATTAAAAAGGTATTTTTTGATTTACTTATAATATTTGACCCCATGGTTGTATTTGCCAGAAATGTGGCAGTCTACTTGTTTAGTCTGATAGTTTTATGAAGATCCATCCACAGGAAAACATAGTTAAGAAGAAGGAGGCTTTCTCATTTTAGCTCCCATAAGAAATATTGCTCCAGTTTACAGTCTGAACACCAAACTTGTCTTGAAATAGAATTTCTCTCTGAGTTTGAATTTCACTGTCAACAGTGTTCAAAACTGTGTGATCGATTATTGTTCACTATATAAAACTTCTTGACCCTTCGCAGTGGACTTACCACATTTTGGCATTACCTTCCAGGACTCATTTAATGTGCAATGGCTGTTGTCTGTTTATATGTAGTGCACTCTTTCTGCCACCTGTGACCACCTCTTTTTATGGAAGGCCACAGCCAGACTGCCCTTGCGGATTCAGTGGCACATATGTACTTACAAATACCTAACTTGTGTCTAAGCTGTGTTTTAATAATATGTGTGTACTACTCAGACAGACTTCACAAAGCAGTTCAGAACATTGTAGGGTGCATGCAGTACCTGGCTGCAGACAGTGTGCTATGTACCGGCCTGTACAGCCATTACCTGTGGCTCATGATAGCTATTTCTAAATGTTATTAACCAGTGGTTAATTTGTGAAAAACAAGTGCCGGGGCTCTCGTCAGGAGGCAGCTTGGCCCAGTCCATTGCTCCTATTAGCCCAGCTTATAAAAGAACTAACTACTAACCATGAAATCCTAGAAGCGGGGAGAGGAGATGGCGTAGCGGCCAGAGCCGCCACCTTTGGAGCTGGGGAACCAGGTTCGAGTCTCAGCGTTGGCTCAGCATCCTGTGATTTTGGACAGATCACTTAAATGAATAAAATAAAATGAATGGGTTCTTAACTGGTGCTCATTAAAAGCGCATTTATTTACTTGTATTAACAGCGCGGAGCCGCTGTGTTACCATTGGGATTGAGCAGAGGTTCCCCACATCAAAATGCACCCCATGTCTAAGACTTATAAGTGGTATAAGAAGTGTACATCCTCAAACCAGGTAATGATTGTACCAACCAGGCACACCTCACCTTACCCACTACATGAAACTCTCAGAGCATCAATGGGGTAGATAAAGTGAAGAATCTGGTGCCACATGTTTTCAACATGGGCAGTCACATTTAAAGCTTAGCAAATTTAGGGGTTGTTCAGTGGTACCCAAAATGCAGTTGTGTAGGCTCAGATAATGCTGGTTGTATGTCAGAATATCGATAGTTAAATTATCTAGTATCTTACTTACTCATACTACTGACCTAAATATCCTTAAATATTACTTCTTTGTAGATGTTCTATTTTAACTTCAAGGGGTGATATTTTTGTAAACGATATTTAGGTGATTATATTTTTGTTAGATTATCTTTAAGCCACGACAGTGAGAGAGTGGCATCCCCTGCAGAGATAAAACTTGACAAAGCTTGTAATCGGGCCCTTTGTTTGACTTTGTTTGGCACTTTTCCTCCTCGACTGCCTTGACCTCATTGTTAGGCCTGTGTGGCGTCATCGGTGTGCCAGAACTGTTTTACACTTCACCAGTGGCTGCTTCTACCTCATTGTTTTACACTTCACCAATGGCTGCTTCTACCTCATTTCAAGTCCTGAATGACCACTCCATGATCATTTCACAGTGACCTCACTCTTGTTGACCGCATTACTTTTAAACTAAATAATAACAACGCCGCAATCAAAATATTTTGTATTCCCAAGGGAAATAGGTACATCGATATGTGTTGTTACCCAACTTTTTTAGGTCTTGCCTATGGATAGCTTTAACTGTCTCGCAAGCCATTTCAGGTCTTGCATAGAGACAGCTCTAGTTGTCTCACGAGCCTCATGTTTCCCCCAAAAAATTACTAATAAAAATACACCATAAACATATATTCATATAGCAGCTTTCGTTCTGTCCTCTTCATCCACTGGTCTGTTAAAATGTAAAGCCCGTTTTTCTTCCACCTATCACAGCGTAAAGCAAGTGGCAGTCGGTCAGCCCATTTCTGTCATTGGCTCTTTTGACTGCAACTGGTGTCATTTTGGTTGTGCACAAACATATAAAACCGAGACCACTTCAGTACCACGACTAGTGGACCAGTCTGCTCTTATTTGTACTTTTGTTTCATGTTTTTGAAAATGTATTTTTGCGATGGCTCATTTTTTAACTTTTTTTGGTGGAAACATGTGCATGCCGCTTTCAGATAGTGCATTTGCACTTTTTTCTTTCTTTAAAATGTTAATGTCTATTGCACATTGCATCTGCTGAAAAAAGAATAAATAAAACATTATTGCAGGCTTGCAAAGGCCAGACCGTTTTCTTTTGCCAATGCCTTTTCATTCTGATGTGAAATAGGTATACCAGCAACACTGCCGCAGCTTGCATGGCTTCTTCACTGCACTGACTAGCCCCTTATGATATAAATGTCCATACACTTGTAGTTTTTACCGATTAGTGTGCATTTTCTTTGTTGTGGCTCCATTTTCACTGAAAACAATATGACTGCAGAACACAAAAGTGTTATCTGCGAAAAATATGTCTTCAAAATCTTCACAGCTGGGAAACCACTGTTTGCAATATTCTATACGCTTTCACCTTCGCCTATCATGGATGACAAGATGAAAAAAAAATAGATTACTGGACAGTGCAATCCACGTGGCAGGTCTGTCCTGTCAGATATTGGAACACTGATGGAAAAGATCTAAAAAATATGTTGAAATATTTCTCCCACTTTATTTACAAGTATTATGTGTGATACTAAGGATGTGTTGTATGAGATTGTTAAACCCAATGGTGCACTCAATAAAGTGTGTTGGTGGACAATACTTTGATGTGCTTATAAGCTAGCCATAACTATAGTCACAGAGAGAAATACCTCCTCTCAACTGCACAATTAAACATTACAGGAGGTGGAGGGTTGCACTAACTTATGCTAACCTCCTTATGGGCTATTGAGAAAGGGCCAAGGCATCATCACACAGTACTGGGACTGCACAATGCTGGTCATTTGTTTTTAGAGCACAGATGCAACTTTACTTGAAGCTTATTTGAGTATTCTGCAGGACATGGGATTCAATATGAATTTCATGTAAAAAAATCAGTAGAGATGTGGCTCTCGTTTTAAAATGTTAGACGGTTCACAGCGAATTTCAGCGGCAGTGTTTGTTCAGGAGGGACACATGAATGAACTTATCCCTTATGATGAACTAATGAAAGAAGAAACTTGTGAAGGGAAGAATATTTTCAAAAGGAAGCAAATAATATTATCAAAAGGTTGTTAAATGGAAATTAACCCATTTTAGAGGTCCTACAACAATGTGACCTCTTTGGAAAACAGCACGAAGAACTATTGATAAAAGAAAACCTGGAATCGTAATCCGCGACAACGCAATGCAATATAACTGTTATTAAAAGGTCAAAAATGACTTCATATAGCTATCGAATCTAAGGGGAATGTTAACAAAAAGTCTCCAAAATGTGACTTTTTATTTAAGGGCCTAATTACGAGTACTCGTGGTGGGGGTCTGACCACCGCTACACTGCACACCTGCCTGCAGTATTACAAGTGTGGCGTTCAGACCGCCACAGGACCGCTTCGTCCACCAGGGATCCAGGATCCCGCAGCAGTCACGCAGAGTTCAGGGAGCTGCAGTATGCACCGCCGAGACTATTACAAGTTGTTTGTCCACTATCCTTTTCATGGCGGTGAGCCTGACATGAAAAGGGGTGGAGGGGCAAAAAATGGGGCCCTGATAGGGCCCCCTACTGCTCCTGGGCCTGGGGGTGCACACGGGGGGCATATAGATGCCACACTGTGCAGGAAGGTGCAGTCGACACTCTGACAGCAGCGGTCTGCATGTTATTCTCTTCTATGAACCTAACAGACTGCCGCTGACAGACTTTCCGAGCACCGCCCATCAGACCAGGAATGAACTCCTAATTTGGCGGGTGAGCGCACCACGGCTTTGGCTGACCTACAGCGGACAGTTGGTTGGCACCGCCTCTGTAGGATGCCAAAGTCATAATAAGGCCCAAAGTCAGTTATATGCATATGCTCCTACTTTCTACCAGCCGCGGCCCGTGCAGATAAGAGCTGTGGGGCGGTGAGTCCGGGTGGGGAGGATTTCGACGGACGATGACGAGGGGAAATTAAATAAATAATTATTTTTCCCTTGTCATCGTCTATCGAACTCCGCCCCCCACCCAGCCACACTGCTCCACCACTCTTACCTGCACGGGCCACGGATGTTTTCTACCAGCACTGTGAGAAAAGAAAACTCTGGATGAACACAAGATTTTTTCCTTTCTTTACCAGCTAACTATATTTGCAATATTCATTCTAGAGCGCAGAAATCGATACACATCGGTTGCATAGCGGAACAAATAATGGAAGGGTGTTTTGAAATAACCCATTACATTTGGTAGCAACTTATTTTTTGAGACACATTTGAGTGGAGCAGATTTGCTGAGATTGATGGTGATACATAATGCTACTAAATCTACACGAAGTGGGAACAGAGAATTCAGTTAAACAATTAGAGGCATTTGCACAGATGGCTACAAATATGCCTGCTGACCTTAGCAAGGAAGAAAGTCTGCACCTGGATGTTGTGACAACAGAAATATTGGAACTTACAATAATTGAACATACTGCACGCATAGAGCACTTAATCTGCCTTGATGTAGCAAGGCGTGCAGGTTTAACCTGGAATTGTTATGTTTTCATGATATGTTATGTGTTTGAATAAATGTGCCCAAAAAAGGAGAAAAGGAATTGTTTAACATTTGCACATGATTAGCCCATTATGAGCAATGCATGTTGTAAATTGTATTTAGGGAACAGCATGCTCCACTGGCTGGGTTTGTTTACTGGTCACATCCTGATCACAGACTGATTTCACTGCAAGCTGCTGGTGACACTGAGGAGACATACAAGCAGCGGTGTAGAGTGGGTTGCCAGTGCCCGGGGCAATGCAAGTATCCTTCCACTTTTCTTTAAAAATGTTGTGCCCCTATTTAAATTTTGCGCCCCTAAAAATGCCCTCAAGAATTGTGTGCCCTGGGCAACCACACCAGTACACCCCCTCCCACCACCCTACTCTACACCACTGCATACAAGAGAGGGGCTGGTTACACCAAAATGGCAGAACAGACAGACACAGTGACAAATACATCCACAGAGGAGCCACCCCAGCTAGTAACAACAATAAGATGGCATATGAAGGAAAGTAGCAGGCCACTGCATAGCCACACCACCGGTGAGAGTGGAGTGAGGGTTGTTAAAAAAGCTAGCCTGGTGTGGTGGCTTGGGAGCGGCGTGGGACTTCCTGTAGCCCAAGGTGAGCGTAGTTGTAATCGAGAACAGCATGTTTTATGAGCTTGTGATGCCTAAGATAATTAAGCAGACACAGTGGAGAAGAGTCCCCTGGGATTGTGGCTCACCTTACAGAGCAAGTAGAGGAGTGTATGTCACTGGACAGTGGTTGAACGGATTGTGGATGTACAATAACAGGCAAGGTACGGAAACAGCGGAAACACAATATCTTTCAATCACGGAGGAAAGAAGCTGCGGATGCAGTGGCATCAGAAGAGAATGTTGCTAGTGATCTGATCAAAGGACAGAATGAGATACATCATTAAAGAGAATTTTTACAAAATAGAGAAAATGGTCTTTGCTATGTAAGGTTAGCTTGAGACAATAGAGTCCAGGATAGCAGGTGGTGATTCAGCAGTAAAAATAGTGGACAACAGAGTGATTGTTTGCATAGGAAGATGGTCACTTTTGAGACACATGCACAGGAAGGAAGAGACATTAGACACACAGGTACCAAAGCTATAATTCTGCTGGACAATTAAATTGGAAGGCTGGAAAAAGAGTGGAGAGTGTCAACTTTCATATCCTGGGATTCTCTTTGCTAGTCTTGGACACCACCATGACTGATGCCGCGTGGTTCATTTTACAGGAACACATGATTTATCCAGGCTGAAGGATGTAAAAAGCATATAGGTTGCCTTCAAGAGTGTCATGTCCAGGAGTTCCCTCTGACAACAGCATATTTATAGCAACTCTTTGGAACCTAAAACACCAGCATTGTATCCTGTGAGAAGCAGTTAAAGCAAAATGTTCTCTACAAGGCGATGACGGGAGAATACTGCTATTTCCAGTTTTTGGGGACCAAACACAGCCCCTTCCTATCACCCTCCCCACTTCTTCCCTACCCCCCATTTCCGATCCATAATTTCCCTATTAGGTGATATTACACTGGGGATGAGGAAGAAGTGACTTTAATGTCAATGTTAGCCAGATGGTTTGGTTAATTATCTGCATGAAGTCATTTGTGCCTCATGAACAGTCCATGCTGATGACACAAATATCGAGTCTTAAATATCTTTATGTCAAAAATATTGTGGTTTGAGAATCCTGCAGATAAGATGATCATTTTTTTAAATATGTTTTAGTATTACTGGTAAAAATATACTTGTGTATTCTATCATCGTTATTCATATTGGTTTTAAGTGTATTTTTGTTTAAATATATTGTGTTTTTAAATTACTTGTTTTTCTTGGTATAATAATTATAGGCGTGGGACATTGGGTCTATAGGGGAATTGGATGGGGAGTAATTTATATTTTTCAATTATTAAAGTTCGTTATGTTTAATGTTGTGGTTTTGTCTATTTTTCCAATACGTTATGTTTTATGATTTTTTTAATCCCATGTTTTATATTTTAGTTTTTTTAACTATCCCAATTTCAAATTTTTAAATGTGATATTTTTAAACACTGTGGGGCCTTTTAGGATGGCGGGCGGAAAACCACCCCGACCGCCATCGATCCGGAAATCAACCGTCGGCACCGTGAAAATCCGGCATCCAAATTAGGATCAACCGCCAAAAAACACAGACCGCGGCGGAACGAGGCCAAGAAAAACCGCCCGTAGCGGGCGGAGATGGCCAAAACCCATCCGCGGCAGTCGCATTTGTGGCGGAAAACAATCAAACCGCCGCCAGGACAGCGGAGACACCGCACGGAAAATTAGAATAACCCCGAAGCCCACGCAGTACGTACCGCAGTTTCCGACCGCCGCGGTCGCTAACAGTGATGAATGGGAGAGCCAACGGAAGAGCTACAGGACACCCACCGCTGCGGACTCTCCGTGACAAACATGACGGACGGAAAAAAAAAACACGCGCCATGCAAAAAAGCTATCATCAAGCCGCCACTGAAGAAGCAGCACCTCGATCCTTCAGAAACAAAAAATTACAGACCTATTGCAAGCCTTCCTTTCCCAGCCAAAATATTTGAAAAATTAATGAACTCACAATTGGCCAACTACATCGAAAACAATAACCTCCTGGACGAGACGCAATTCGGCTTTAGGAAAGGTCACGGCACAGAAACTGCCCTCATCAAAGCAGCAGATGAAATAAGAACAATCTTAGACCAAGGTGGTACGGCTGTGCTTGTGCTGCTAGATTTGTAAGCAGCCTTTTACACGGTCGATCACTCTACCCTGATCGATCGTGTCTCAAACATTGGCATCAAACTGAAGGCCAACGAACTACTGGCCTCCTTTTTTTCTAACCGCACGCAACCAGTGAGTCTCGGCGATTACAAGTCCTCCCCTTTTACCCTCCCGTGTGGTGTGCCACAGGGTTCATCCTTGAGTCCGACACTTTTAAACATCTGTGTCGGACCTGGCCAGGGTTATCAAAACCCACGGGATGGGTCTTACCTCCTACGCTGATGACACACAATTGGTGCTAGCAATCCACAATGACGGAGGAGCAATTGTGGCCAGATTCCAAAGTGGAATGCTCGCCATCAGTACCTGGATGGCCAACAATTGCCTAAAGTTCAATTCCGACAAAACTGAGGTTTTGATTTTTGGTAAGCTCTATCCTGTCTGGTCTTCCATCTGGTGGCCCACCGATCTGGGACCACCGACAAACTGGTTCTCACATCACATGCCAATGCAGTTGTCTCGTCATCCTTCCACACCCTAAGGATGATAAAAACACTCCTACCCTTTCTTCCACCCAATGCTGGAAACACCCTTATCAGCACTCTAGTAATGTTTAAAATCGATTATTGTAATGGCCTTTTTATTAACGCTCAGAAAAAGGCCACCAACCGACTGCAGATGGTGAGAACTCGGCCGCTAGAATGATAACAGGCACCCCCAAGTATTGACCAATCTCATCAGTAGTTCAAAAACTTCACTAGCTACCTATAATAAGCCAAATTAAATTCAAAGGGGCAGATTTATGTTTCCTGGCGCATCCCTGCAAATCAGCAGGGATGCGCCAGGAAAGATGCATCACGCAAGTTTACCCTTGCGCCACCACAGATGCGCCGCATTTACAATGCAGCGCATCGTGGCGCAAGGATAAACAGATGCGTGACGCATCTGATGGCGTAAGGGCGGCGCATTGCTGGAGTCGTGTCGCAAGCACGACGCAACTCCAGCAATGTTTAGGGGCCGCAACGGCGGCATAAAAGTGGCGCTAGTCTAACATAAATCTGCCCCAAAGCTCTTTGCATTGCCTTCAAGGCCATCCACAAAACTGGACCAGACTTCCTAAAGAAGGCCTTGTGTGGGTATACTCCCAATGGAACCTTGCGCTCATCAACGGCCAACCTTCTGACGATCCCTCGAATAAAAAAAGTCTCCTGGGGTGACCGAAGATTCACTTTCGCCACTGCAAAACTATGGAACACCCTTCCTCTGCATATCAAATCTTGCCCAACTATATTTGCCTTTAGGAAGCTGATAAAAACTTGGCTTTTTAATCAATAGGCAACCCACCTCTGGCTCCATCTTCTACACAGTCCGCAGCGCCGAGACACCCATGGGTATTTGCGCGCTCTACAAATTGCTTAAATAAATAAAATAAATAAATTTGCTTTTCTATATTTTTGGGGGGATAATTAAAATGTACTGCTGTGAAGTATGTTTTTTAGCATAATCTATATTATTAATTTGATGTATTAGCTAATTGGAGTGGGGATAGTAAATTTGACCCCCCCGCCACCAAAGTTTACCACTTTTCTCAATGTGGTTTAGTTTAGAGTGGGAATAGTAAATTTACAATACTTTCCCCAATGTGGTGAAGTTTGAATTTGGAATAGAAAATCTGATCCTACCAAAGTACAGCACTTTGCCCAACGTAGCAGTTTGTAGTAGTAATAGGATTTATTGACCACCTCCCCCCCTAAAGCCTAACACATTCCCCAATGTGGTTTGGGGGGAACTAGACAGTTGGCCCCAGGAGTCAGCATTTATTCTCTAGCAACTATACAGTGTGCGTCAATAGCATACCATAACGGTTTTTCTTTTTCCAGACTCATAACTACATGACCTATACACCTGCTAAAGAGCCTGGATACCCTCCTCATAGGTGACAAGTGCACTCAACAAACCGACATAACATAGCAGCACAAAACAATTTTGGAGATGGAATAGTAAATCTGAACTGCCAAAGTATTACACTTTACCATATATGGTCAAGTTTAGAGTGGGACCACTAAATTTGAACTGTTCAAAGTCCATCACTTTCCCCAATGTGGTTACCATTGGAGTGGAAATAGTAAATTTGACCCCATCAAAATCCAACACTTTCCCCAAAGTGGTTACGTTTTTGAGTGCTTTATATATTTTATAAACATCTCTTTTAGTATATAGTCATTTTACTTTGCATTATTTTTCAATAATTGCATTTTTTTGGAATATGTTTTATTTCCCCAAAACATTTTTTTAGTTTAAAATACTTGTGATTACACATAATATATAGTTGAAATATATTTATATATATATATTTTTATTTGTAGTTATACAAGGCCTGATTTAGATCTGGCGGACAAGTTACTCTGTCACAACGGTGACGGCTATCTCGTCCAACGAAATATAAATCCCATGGGATAGAATGTGATTTATATTTCGGCGGATGGGTTATTCGTCACTATTGTGATGAGTAACTAGTCTGCTGAGGTCTAAATCAGGACCACAGTTTTTTAAACTTGTACACTAATTTTTTGAAAAACATGTTATTCTTTACAATATTTACATTTTTAAATATGGTTATATATAAAAAGTACTGAAACATTGATTAAATGTTTTTATCAGTATTTTTAATTTATATTGATGCATAAAACATGTTTGTAAATTCTTTAAAACATAGGATTTATTTACCATTGTTAACATGTTATTATTTTATAAACATAAATAAGTAAAATACATTTCTTAACATTGATTGGATTGAAGTATTTTTTGTTAACTGTGTTTGCCATTATTCTTTTGGATTTTCTTCGATTATGCAGTCTTATGTTGTCATTTTGGGCTGCTCCTGGAAATTGCGGATGTGGTTTGCCATTACTGGGCTTAGGTAAGTCTATTTTAAACTTATTTTATAAGTGTTTAGCGGTAAGGGGAGGTGTTTAGACCTACTTTGGCTAGTTTTTTGTCATTGGATGTTCTTTTAGTGTATTCTTTTTTAGAGTAGTATGTGTAAGTTTACAGCAGTCTTTTTGCTCGGAGATCTCCTAAGCAAAATGTTTTGAAGCAGGGCTTCCTTCCAAACCTTTAGAGCAGGAGCTGAGGGAGCCAAAGGAGCAGGGCTGAATGCAGGTGGTGAGGCTTATGGGATCATTTCAGCGATGCCTTTTCCATAGCTTATAATCCACACCAAATGCAAAACATTTTGAATGTAACCAATCTTTATTTCGGCCATTTGGCCATAAAAAATACACAATACACATATACAATCACAGATAAGTCATTTCATAAAAAGATAAAACCATTGGAATGCATGTGCTAAAAATGCTATACAAACTATATATAAAGAGAAAAAAAAAAAAAAAACGTTTTTTTTTTAAGAGGGACCCAACGCCTTTAAAATACGGTTACGCGTATGCCAAACATTGGTAAGAAATTTTGTTAATGCGAAGACAGTTGGGCCAGAGACATCAGATTTTAAAATCCTGTACATTGGTGCATATTCCCTGCAGCCCATATTCCATATCAGCGGGAGGAGCCAGTATTTTCGTGCTACCTTATAGGCTGGGCAGAAGAAAGCCACATGCAAGTCAGTTTCCTCCGTAGCATCACAAACCGGACACTGCTTTGTGGTGGGAGCCGATGACCAGGTGCTTGTAAAAGACCGGAAGGGCAGTGTGCCGTATCTCCATTGGAGAAACAGCTTTCGGGCCAGTACAGGGGAAATAGGATCCAGTACCTTCTCAAACCTATAGAGATCCTTGCTTTGCAGAAACACGGAGGATAAGGACCCTTCTGCCTGGGTAGCTTGGGCCCTGGCTAATTTGTGTTCGTGGTATACATTAGCCAGGGACTTTTTAGAGATGTTTAGTGCGGCATTCGCCGGCTCAGTCCATAAACCAGGGAGCCCTATTTCCATGCAAGTGGCTAGGATGTTTTTGACCCAAGGGATATTGAGCACTTTTGGGTGACTCAGAAGTTCGACCAGTTCCGCCCGATATTCTGCAAGATCATTGCTACTCCACAGCCTACGCCAGAAGGCTATGGGTCTCAGGCTTATTTCATCAGCTAACGGTCGTAAACCCAAATCAAGCCTCAGGGGGAGGAGCGGGGTGCTGGGCGGGAGTGCGGCTATCTGTCTTATAAACTTGTTTTCCGTTAGTGACAGACTCCGGCAAGATGTGTGACCCCATAGTTCCGCCCCATACATTATCGCTCCCCTAGCCTGTGCCTTATATATCTGGATTAGTGCCCCCAATGGACGGTATGATGAACCAGTCATCATCCGGGCGATGCCCCCAGTGGTTTGTATGAGTTTGAGGTTAGCCCTACTCTGATGAGATCCCCAAGTCATGGTTTCGTTGAGAGTCACACCAAGGTATTCAAAGGTGGCTACTCTCTCGAGCCGTACAGTTCCCAATTGCGGATTTGGCCGCAATTTTTGGCTCGGATTCAAAACCATGAATTTGGTTTTTGCCGCATTAATTTCCAGCCCCCTATCAGTACAGAAGGCCACGAAGGAATCAAGGATCCTCTGTATACCCATAGGGGTTTTGGATAGCAGCAGGGTGTCGTCCGCAAACATAATTGCGGGCACCCTGCTGCCATTTAATTTGGGGGCGTCAGTATAGTCAGTGGCATTCAGATGGGCGATTACCCCGTTGACGAAGAGGCAAAACAGGGTTGGTGCCAACACACAACCCTGTCTTACCCCCCGGCCAACGGGGAATCTATCGTCAGTTCCCCCGACCTCCCGCACCTCACTCGGGCGTAATTATTGTGGTGCAGCCTCTGTAAGATCAATAGGATGTCCGGGGGAACGCCCATCTCTGCCAGGACGCTCCAAAGTTTCCCCCTGGGCACCAGATCGAAGGCGGCCCGTAAGTCCACAAAAATTGTGTACAGACTACCGCCCTCGAATTTTGCTGTCCTCCAATAGATTAGGTTCAATCTGAAAACCTGGTCCACTGTGGATACCCCCTTCCTAAATCCCGCCTGGTAGGGACTAAGGGCGCCCACCTCCTCCATCCAGTCCTGGAGCCTATTCAGCAAAACCCTACCAAACAGTTTCTGCGCCACGTCTATTAAACTGATTGGTCTGTAGTTGGCTGGGAGGAGAGGCGAGCCCTTTTTAAAGATGGGGACCACCTCTGCCCCCAGCCAAGTACTAGGGATTTCCATGCCACCAAGAACTCCATTGAAAAGGGCGGCAAGGTAAGGGGCCCAAACAGTGGGCTCCTGTTTAAACATATCCCCTGGTAATCCGTCCAGTTCCGGCGCCTTTCCAGAAGCCAGTCCTGAGATGGCAGCGGTGACCTCGCCCAGCGTTATTGGCTCCCCTTCACAGTCCGGCCAGCCCACCTCAACAACAGCAGGAGATTCTCCCGGCTCAGAACTGTATAGGGTCTGGAAGTGAGCCTGCCACACCCCTGGGGCAATGTTGGGCTCTAGTGCCGATTGTAAATTCCCCGACCCCCCGTTCACTATCCTCCAAAACAGGCGTTGGTTTTGGGTCGCTAGGGCCTTGGTGAGTTCTTCCCACTGTTTTCCTCCCATTCTGCCTTAGCGTGGGCAATGAGTTTCTTGTAAGCCCGCCTGCTTTGTTTAAGGCTATCCCCCCCTAAACCCTCCTTGATTAGTCTAAGGAGTTCTGTTTTTGCCCTTCTGCATGCTAGGTTATACCATGATGTTTTGCCTTGCCGCCCCCCTTTTGGTTTTCGTGAACTACAGGTGAAATGAGGTACCGCAGCTTTTATGAGGTCCTCATGAGCCTTGTACAATTTGCCCTGGGAGTCTTTGTTGTTTGCCTCGGTGTCCAAGTTCCCCACAGTTTCCAAGATGGGAGTTATCCCATCATAGAGCATGGGGAGTTTATTCTTGCTTGTAACCAAGTGCTCCCACCTGATTCTTCTCCTGCTGTTGTCAAGGAGGAGCGCAGGGTTGTTCCCTTCCGCGTTAGTCACGAGAGCTTGGGGGCCAGGGTGGACAAGGTCAAGCTCAAGTGCATTGTGGTCACTATCGGTCCTTTCCGTCACCCTAAAATCCTGGATTGTCGGCCACTTCACTATTTGGGCCAAGACATAGTCCAGACGGGACTCTCTTCCCGGTCTGTTGTAGGTGGTTTTACTGGGTATGTCGGATTTCATTCGCCCATTACAAGCTCTGATTCCGAACTTTAGGGTGAGGGCTGTAATTTGTAGTGCTAGTGGGGTCCAAGCCTTCGGAGGTGGAGCTTCCACTAGAAGCACTGCCCATCTGGCCTCTTCTTCCGATGATAACCCGTCCAGAAGGCCAGGGAGTGGCTCAAAATCCCACTACATAGAAGGAAGTCAATGGGGGGGGGAGGGGGAAAGCCAAACTATCCCATCTAGATTTTGGCAAAAAACATATAAACGCACTACAATCTGGGAAGGACAATGAGACTGTGCCTATTGCTCTTCCCTCCAAGGCCTCCAGCTCCAATATAGCTGTTATTAATAACGATCCAGTGGCCAATACATCTAATATAAATCCCCCTCTCACATCTATAGGGAGTATAGAATTCCTACTTCGTTCCCTTCTGCAGCCCATTAGCGATAGCCTGAAAAAAGTGGAGATTAGGCTCACTCTTCTAGAGACATCTCTTACTACCTTGAACACCTTAGTTAGTAAGCAATCTAAAAATATGGGACCTCATACATACATAGAATGTATGAGGTCCCACTACATAGAATGAATCACTCGGTAGATCAGATATAAAGTTGGAGAGTTCATCTATGGTCGGTGATTCCTTTGCAATTCCCATTGGCCTAGAATAAATGTTAATAAACACAAGTTTAGCTTGGTTGGGCCATGATAATGAAACCACAAGGATATCTTCAGAGTTAGCCGACAACCGCGTTGCCACACAGCCCAGATGAGATGCGACCCAGGTCGTAAGCCCTCCTGACGGACGACCTTTGTCTTCCCACCTCGCTGGAATGAAGAATGACATGTAGCCTTGGTGACCATAGTCCTCTCTGGCCCAGGTTTCCTGGAACATACATACGTCTCCAGTCTCGATATAATTTGCCCAGTCCGGATCACCCAGTTTATTAGCCAGTCCAGCAACATTCCAGCAAATTAACCTCAAATGTTCAGGGATGTTAGTTGCCGTGCCAGAGGGGTTAGAGGAGATGGTTCCAGACTCTACTGCAATCGGGAATTCTGACGCATTACCAACAGTAGGGACCGATGGTTCGGAAAGTCCACTGGAGCCGTTCTCCACAAGTGTTGGCTCATTCAATATTCCAGAGGCATTGTCAACATTGTGGGCAAATAGATCAGAAAGTCTGCTGGTGCCATCATCCAGGAACACTGGATCGTTCAGTGGACCAAGGGTTTTACCAACAATCGGGGTGGATGGCTTGGAAAGTCTACAGGAGCCGCAATCTCGGGTCATTGGTGTGTGAGCGGAAAGTCAATCAACCCCATCCAAACCATTCAAACAATTGAAACGGTTGAAATGAAAATAGGGTGTGTCCTGCAAATGGAGATTTGGGCGTTGTACATAGTCCTTGTGTCTGCGTCTATGTTCCACCCCTATCCACTCATCATGCGGTGGAGCATGGTGCATGCGGATAGGGGGGAAAAAGAAGGATACTGGAAGGGTCTGAATAGTGGAATCCAGTGATCTATTTATTCCTTCACAGATATGCAGAACAGTGCCCGGATCTTTAAAAGTTACCAAGATGCAATCCCCTATTATTGTTTTTCTGGTCTTCCCTAACCAAGGGACCCTTCTAACCATAATAATCTCATTATTAAAATGAGATGGTAGGGGTCGGTTCCAATTTAGCCATTTAATGACCTTTTTCTTTAGGGATTGGTAGTCTTCATTTTCCCCTGATCTTAGATGGGGGGCACCTGCTAGGACCACCGTTAGACTATTAGCTTCTGGCGGCAGATCTGGTCTCCGTGGTCTTGGGGCTTGCCGGCCCGGGGAGAGTAGAGTGGCGCTGCCGGCTTCTTGATGGCCGCCATTAATCCCTGTCTGGGAACTTTGAGGGGCAGAGTCTATTGGTTGTGAAGGCCTATTGGTTGAGTTACTGCGCGGTGCCTGGACTGAAATAGCCATTAATGGCTGCAGGGGGGGGCAGTAGGCACGCTCTGAGGGGGGACTTTGTTGGCACCCTGTGGGGCTCCTATTTTAGGAGGGTTTCCTGCGGGGAGATGAGGTCCCATATTTTTAGATTGCTTACTAACTAAGGTGTTCAAGGTAGTAAGAGATGTCTCTAGAAGAGTGAGCCTAATCTCCACTTTTTTCAGGCTATCGCTAATGGGCTGCAGAAGGGAACGAAGTAGGAATTCTATACTCCCTATAGATGTGAGAGGGGGATTTATATTAGATGTATTGGCCACTGGATCGTTATTAATAACAGCTATATTGGAGCTGGAGGCCTTGGAGGGAAGAGCAATAGGCACAGTCTCATTGTCCTTCCCAGATTGTAGTGCGTTTATATGTTTTTTGCCAAAATCTAGATGGGATAGTTTGGCTTTCCCCCTCCCCCCCCATTGACTTCCTACTACGTTTGTTTGGTGGAGGCCTATGCAGCTCCCCCGCAACACTTTGTTTTGGCTTACTTTTCTTAGTTGCATGCAAAGGGGGAGTTTGGGTAACCAAATTAACGGGGGTAACACATGTCGTGGGAGGAGTTGTGTCTATGGACTTTCCAGGGACCAACCCAAGGGAACTAGGAATTTCCCGAAGTAAGAGGGGGAAGTCCTCAAGAGTCGGAGGATTTAAGCTATTGGGGGGCGTACCTTCCTCTTGGGAGATAGGATACGGGATGATCTCTGTCAAGGGTCTGCTCTTCATGGATTCAATGGAGCGCCGCCGCTCCGCCCTGCGTCTCTCCAGAGAATTTTCTTTGCCTGCGTCTCCTTTGGCAGATTTGAAGTAGTTGTCCAGTGTCCCTGTGTTGCTGCCCCCCTCCCTTAATGGAGTTTCACGTGGTCCTGGCGAGGGCATCACCTTAATCAGATTTGGAAGTAAAAGGTAAGGGATATGGCCCAGCCCGGCCTCCTTTGACCCCTGACGGCCACAGACGGTCCCGCCCTTGTCCTGGGCTTCTCCCGCGCGCTCCCGCGCGCTCCCGCGCAGCTGTGCACTCAAGCCGAAAATATGCTGGCAGGGGAGGAAGAGGCGGGGCGGTCAGGGAGAGCGGGCCAGCTGGGACGGCCTGAGCAACCCGGGACTCCTGGGAGGCTGAGTCCGGGTTGCAGCTCGCAGCCCTGTCGCACACTCACCGCCCAGCAGGAAGCAGCCTGGATTGTCCTCCTCCTGCGACGCGGGACCCGCGAAGCGGGTACCGCTAGATGTTAGCAGAGGTCCGTAGGGAAGCAGAGAAACTGGCGTCCTTCAGGGTCCTTCAGGGTCCCCTGAGGGCTCTAACACACAGGCTCCAACGGGAAGGCAGGCAGTCATGTAACTGTCAATATGCGTCAATATAGGTAGATGAAAAAACAACCGCAGACCACCCTCAAATGGTTTCATAAACACTCACGGGTGCTTGCAGATGAACATTAACCGTGGGATGTTCCTCTCGCGGCTCGGGTTTCCGCTCCTTGAACCGCAAACCGTACTTACTAACTGCCGCCGGTGCCGAACTTGAATTCACAAATATTTTTGCAGGAGCTTCCGGATGGCTGCGGGATGGTTGCGGGAGGTCCTGCGCTCAGCTCACTACTATCGAGCCGCAAGCGCCAGCCTCCACCACCGCCTCTCCTGCTCCGCTCCGCTCCGCTATGCAAACAGCTGCTGACTCCACAACGAGCGCGTCATTTAAAACAGCAAATACATCAAACAAAAACAGAAATTGACCAAAATCACTACTCCCCCCCTAAGTGGGGACCCTCAACTAAAGTTGTGAGTGCCTCACACTCCTGGGACCCAATGCGACTGCACCTGCAGCACTAATGATAGGTGCGGGCCTGAGTAGCAGGCTTTCTCCTCTGTCTCTTTCACCTCTTCCCCCATTCTACTGACATCTCCCCACGGTGCTTCCTGGACTCTTTTCCCCCGCTGGCTCTGCATGATCTGGAGATCTTGCTTGAAAAGACCAAGTCCGGCTCGCCCATGGATATTTGCCCATTGAAGATCATCAAGCAGTGTAGGGAGATCCTTCTACCTCCACTGCTAGAAATAATGAATCTTGCCATCTCTGATGGCATCTTTCCTCTGGAGTGGAAGAAGGCAGTGGTGAAACCTCTGCTAAAGAAGGCTTCTCTCGATCCGGAAGTCTTAAAAAATTTCCGTCCAATCTCACTGCTCCCGGCTCCAGCAAAGATGCTTGAGGCACATCTTAACAAGCATCTTGCTGTTTTTGTGGAGAGTTCGGGCTGCCTGGACCCCTCCCAACATGGATTCAGGACGGATCATAGTACCGAGTCAGCCCTTACCATCGTGCTTGATAAGATCCGCACGACAGTTGATGGGGGCCAGACCGCCCTCCTGGTCCTACTTGATCTAACTGCGGCCTTCGATACCCTCTCCCCCTCAGTTCTTACATCACGCCTGAGGGATGTGGGGGTGAAGGACGCAGCTCTAGATCTATTGACTTCCTTCCTCGTTGGGAGGGAACAAAGAGTCAAGCTGGGGGAGTTTCTATCTCCATCCCGTCCTGTGCTATGTGGGGTCCCTCAAGGGTCGGCGCTTAGCCCGACCCTATTTAACATCTATGTAACCCCTCTGGCCAGACTTATAAGAACGTTCGGGATGGAGGTAGTCTCCTATGCAGATGACACCCAAATACTCGTCTCTCTCTCCCATTCAGATGTGCAAACCGCCTCCAAGTTTAGATCCTGTATGGAGGCGGTTGGTCACTGGATGATCCAGAACTCCCTTAAACTGAATGGGGAGAAGACTGAGGTGATGGTGTTTGGAGGGAAAGAAAAAATCTGGTCAGCCAATTGGTGGCCTGACTCGTTGGGAATCTGTCCTTCCCCCACTACATCTGCTAAGAATCTCGGGGTGCTGATAGACCCTGCTCTTGATATGAACAAACAGGTGAGTAGGACCATTTCCACCTGTTGGGGTCTGATTCACACTCTTCGAAGGATTAGGAATTACCTTTCCTTGCAGGCCAGAAAGCAAATCGCTGTCGCACTTATTGGTTCACGTTTGGACTACTGCAATGCGTTGTATGCAGGGCTAAATAGGAGCCTTCTGCAACGCTTGCAGGTAGTTCAAAATGCCACAGCTAGATTTGTTCTGGATATCCCCAGACGCTCTTCGGCCATGGAGGCTAGGAAAACGCTGCACTGGTTACCGGTGGAACTCCGAATTCGGTTTAAGATCCTATGTATGACATACAGAGCCTTTGCCAAGAATAATGATTCAGGAGTCGGATCCATCATCTCCCATTATATTCCTGGAAGGAACTTGCGTTCCGCCGGGAAATTGCTTCTTATAGCTCCCCGTATTCGAAGAGCTAAATGGGGTGGCAGGGCCTTTTCCACTCTGGCCCCCAAATGGTGGAATGATCTTCCACTTGACCTCAGATCTTTGCCCTCCTTGCAGAAGTTCCGTAGCGCGCTTAAAACTTGCCTCTTTCGGCAGGCCTATATGTAAGGATGTTTGTTTCAATTACTGATCTTATTTTTAGGCGCCTTGATACCTTCGGGTCATTGTTTTGCGCGTTATAAATTTTCTATCAAATCAAATCAAATCAAATCATACCTGGCAATCACTCCAATCTTGAAACAGATTCTCTGTCCCATTCAGAAAGAAATTAGCTCCCATGTGTTTACCCGCCTCTTTGCAGAAAGGGTGCCCTCAGACCTAATGCTAGCAAGGAAAATGAACTCATACGCTTCTTTGGTAATGTAAGACAGCAATAATTATGATGCAGTGGGCCCCTCACACTCCTAGACCCCAGTACCACTGCACCTGCTTAACTAATGACAGCAACTGCCTTGCAAAGCTGGAAGTCCCCTTTGCCACTAGTTAAAAACAGTACATCATCTTACCTAGTCCCCTACTCTGCTATTGTCTCCTCTGCTTCAATTTTCCCATTCTCTTGGGCCATTGGTTCGAGGCTCAAAAAACACTGACATCACAGGGGAGGGGTGCAATGGGCTCTAATGCAAGCAAGGAAGTATATACAGCAGCTGTAATTGGGTAGTTGGCCTCTCACAACCAAGGCCCCAGCACCGCTACACCTGCAGCACCAATGATACCTAATTTTCTGCCCACTCCATTGGGTCATCACTCCTGGGTCTGAGGCTCAAAGCAGGCTCTCTGCACCTTTGTTTAAAACAAGAAAAATGGGAAAAAGACCAAATCTCACCACCTTGTGGCTTGGGACTTTTCCCCCATGCAGTAACTATGATCTGGGCCCTAACTCTAGCAAGGAAATTAGCTTCTCACAAATCTTTTTGCTAGTAATACAGGCATCATTGGGATACAGTGGCCCCTCACACCACTTCCCCACTGCCACTGCACGTGTTGCACTAATGCTAGTGATGGCCATTTAAAAAAAAATAATAAGTTCACAAATCTTGCCTCCTTCCTTGGGGCATCTCTTTGATGAAGTTGTTTTTGTCCATTTGCATATAAAATAAATTCACCCACACATAGCACCCCCTCATATGGTACATGTCTTTAATGCTATCCATGGATCTTTCTCCTGAGCCATTACACTGAGGTCCCCTGGTACGGACAATCAGCACTTTGCATCTGAATATGACTCTATTGGTCTCCTCCCTGCCACCCTCTGGACTCACCTGACAGGGCATCTGTATGTAAACAGAGGTTGAATAGGGTGGGGTTTATGAGGACAGAGGTGCCCATGCTTTTTCAATTTTATAAAAACAGTTCCCATACTACTTGCCAAAAACAACTATCGCTAAATGGCTATTGGGGACAATGAGGTGCCTTTGGGTGAAAGCCAAAAGGGGGTCTAAAGAGAAGCCAATTTGGAGACAAGAGAGCAAAATAAGAAATATGCCTTCTCACCAGGGTACCTGCTACGTGAAAGAAATATAAGTTTGTGCAATTGGTTAATCACTAAATGTAAAGGCTGCTTGAGAGCCAGTATAGGCTTTGATTTATGGAGTCACTGATAGCTTCATGGTGACAAAAATGTATTATTTTTGAGAAGTAACGAAAGGGTGTTGAGTTTTGGAAAGCCAATCTTTAAATGCACTTATAAACATGTTGCACTAGGTACTTTGGGAATAAATTTTGATGTTGGGCGAAAAGGAGTTGATGGTTTCAATTGAGCAATCCTATGGTGAGTCACCATGTCTACGTCATCCTGCCGTTCGTTCAATTTCTGATTGCAGTTGACTGCTGCCCAGTTCTTCCATGATAGCCAGAAAATCAAAATCATTCCCACAGAGAATGTAAGATCCCGTGGCTGAGGTTTCTGTGGTTATGGTCACGTTGCTTGTGACTGATCCTCTGAGTTTAAAAAATTGTGACTATAACCATGTTTTGCGCATGTTGAGAGGAGTACAACAGCCCATACAGGGCACAATGTTTGAAATGAGGTGTGATCTATGGCCCATCTTAGGGTGATATTTAAAGTGTATATAAGTGACGTCTTGCAAATATGGCAAGGTGGGTGATCCCATTTGGATTAGAAGTAACAACAAGGCGCAAAGGTGCATATATATGTATGTTTTACCGCACTGGGACGGTATACAGACTGTAACGTGAAAACTAACAATTGTGTTTAATAATGAAATTTCCAATTGTAATCACCATGGCATCTTGGTTGCTGATAAACATATGTCAGGACTGGACACTGTAACATTGTAAAGTATTGTAACCATGTGCTCAACAAACATGCACAAAGTGAAATGTTAAAAGCCACTCAAGTATGGTGGGAGAGAATGTTTTCTCGCCTGACCTATGATGCCTGACCTCCAATTAATGTTGAATGTATAAAATGAGATTTAAACGCAGCGGCCGCCAACACGGAGGAAGGCGTACCGCTGAACCGCGTTTTTTAATTTTTTTATTTAAGCGCCAATAAATCCTTACTTGGATTGTACCCCCCGTGAGTGCTCGTAACAGTCTCTGGAGCATTTGTAAATTTTACGAGTCTGCCCTCGGGAACGACGCACCCGCCAGAGAGTGCAGGAGCATCTGGCAGGTTTAGAGCTTTGATATATATATAGATTTGGGAGTGCTGGTACCTTTGCGGCAAAACCTTCGACATATATATATATATGGCAACACGGCCGAAACGCGTCATGCTGATCCATATGGAATAAATCTGCACTAATACCTATTCTCAGCGTGTTGTGGTCTCTACCTGTGTTCCTGCAGAAGCTGGATTTATGGGAATTTGTTTTTCATATATATATATATACACACACACACACACACATACATCCAAATGTACACGCATACACACACTTACCTTAAATATATTACCTTTCGTGTAAAGGCATGCGTGGTAAAGGCTTATGGACTGTAAAAATATGTGTGGTAAATGCATTGCATGGTAAAGTCTTTGAGTGGTAACAGATGCATGGTAATGGCATTGCGTGGCAATGCCTGTGTTATCTTGTATTTCTTTGTTTGTTTTATTTTTTGCTTTTGTTTGGTGCTCTTTTTGTTGATTTATTTTGGAATTATATTTTTGGCATCGACATTTCATTCAACATTACTTCACCTACAAAACTGTTAAATATGAAAGCGTTATCTTTAATTATTTATTTAGGTTATTGGGTGGGCACTGGTAATTATTTGATCTTATATTTCATTATTTATAGTCTATACATATGATTTTTATGGTGTTAGCATATTTTATAAGTATTTGAAAAGTCTGAGTTTGGTTAATGCTGGTGATATTTGAATAATATTTTTCTTCAGATTGATATTTTAAATTTGCTTTAATAATATTTAGTAATAAATATTCATAAACTAAGATTGATTCTGTTTTAAAAAAATATATATATATTTATTTAACATTGCACATGGTTCACATATGTACATTGCAAGTAATATGCTTTTTAAAAATAATACAGTGGCTCAATTTGGCTTAAGTCATGGTCACTCATCATTACTCTACATACTGAAAGCGATAGGTGCTTACAGGAAGTACAGCAGTTCTTACAGCTGAAGTGTACAAATTGCCATCCCAAGCCGCTAGAATCGATTCTATTAAATGTTACCCAGTGCAATACCCATGTTACCCCCCCCCCCCACTAGAACCCTCCCTACCCAACACCCAACAGAACAAAAAAAAAAGAAATGCCGCTTGGTAGACTAACCGCCACGCTGATGTACCTGCGTCCAGTGTGTGTCGGGCCTAAGAACCCCAATGAGGGGCTTGCACCGAGGGGTGGGGGAGGAAGAAGAGGGGGGGGGGACAGGGGAGCAAGGAGAAAGGAGGGGAAGCAAAAGGAAGGAGGGAGGGACGGGAGAGATGGGAGTCAGATACACTTCCGGGGGAGGGGGAGGTGAAAGCAAAAGGGCAGTACTCCTATAGAGCATGAATGAATGAACGGTCCCGAGACCGCCTCCCACTACCCCACCGTACCGCTCCCCCGTGAGCTGTATTGTGTTACCGCCGGGTCGACTTCCTCCCCCGCTTTAAATTGTTCTACAAGGCATGCCCAGTCCATTGCAATCGGGCGCTTCCGCTGTCCCCTAGTCTCCTCCCGGTATAAAGCCTCTCTTTCAGCAACCGCCCATCTGCCAACTTCCTCACGCCAAGCACCCACCCGTGGCGCTAGCGTAGAGTTCCAGCGTTTTACTATCATACGTTTAGCCAATATTAGTGCCAACCCCACAAATCTGCGCATCAACTTTGCTTTTTTAGGGAGAGGGAACAAACCTAAGAGGCAGGCCTCGATGGTGTCCCATGGAGAGCCCTCCGTCAACTCCTCCTGGCCCCGGACAACCTCAGACCAAAACCCCCGCAGTCGTGGACAATGCCATATCATATGTAAGAAATCAGCTTCAGGTGCCCTGCAGCGCGGACATGCCGCGGATGCCGCGGGGAACATCTTTCAAATCGTTGCTGGGGCAAGGTATACCTTATGCAGGATGAACGCCGGGGATGTTCTAATATTTGTACCCATTCTCTATCCTCTAAATCCTGCCCCAAGATCAAGTCCCACTTCAGCCGAAGATGCAGCAGTGGGATATGCAAATGTTCTCTCAAGCCGCGGTAAAGCCAGCGCACCAAATATCGGCCATGTCCCATAATGTGCAATGAGCTCAGCAATTGGAAAAACTGCAGCACCAATGATACCTAATTTTCTGCCCACTCCATTGGGTCATCACTCCTGGGTCTGAGGCTCAAAGCAGGCTCTCTGCACCTTTGTTTAAAACAAGAAAAATGGGAAAAAGACCAAATCTCACCACCTTGTGGCTTGGGACTTTTTCCCCATGCAGTAACTATGATCTGGGCCCTAACTCTAGCAAGGAAATTAGCTTCTCACAAATCTTTTTGCTAGTAATACAGGCATCATTGGGATACAGTGGCCCCTCACACCACTTCCCCACTGCCACTGCACGTGTTGCACTAATGCTAGTGATGGCCATTTAAAAAAAAATAATGAGTTCACAAATCTTGCCACCTTCCTTGGGGCATCTCTTTGATGAAGTTGTTTTTGTCCATTTGCATATAAAATAAATTCACCCACACATAGCACCCCCTCATATGGTACATGTCTTTAATGCTATTCATGGATCTTTCTCCTTTCTGCTTTCTCCTGAGCCATTACACTGAGGTCCCCTGGTACGGACAATCAGCACTTTGCATCTGAATATGACTCTATTGGTCTCCTCCCTGCCACCCTCTGGACTCACCTGACAGGGCATCTGTATGTAAACAGAGGTTGAATAGGGTGGGGTTTATGAGGACAGAGGTGCCCATGCTTTTTCAATTTTATAAAAACAGTTCCCATACTACTTGCCAAAAACAACTATCGCTAAATGGCTATTGGGGACAATGAGGTGCCTTTGGGTGAAAGCCAAAAGGGGGTCTAAAGAGAAGCCAATTTGGAGACAGAGAGCAAAATAAGAAATATGCCTTCTCACCAGGGTACCTGCTACGTGAAAGAAATATAAGTTTGTGCAATTGGTTAATCACTAAATGTAAAGGCTGCTTGAGAGCCAGTATAGGCTTTGATTTATGGAGTCACTGATAGCTTCATGGTGACAAAAATGTATTATTTTTGAGAGGTAACGAAAGGGTGTTGAGTTTTGGAAAGCCAATCTTTAAATGCACTTATAAACATGTTGCACTAGGTACTTTGGGAATAAATTTTGATGTTGGGCGAAAAGGAGTTGATGGTTTCAATTGAGCAATCCTATGGTGAGTCACCATGTCTACGTCATCCTGCCGTTCGTTCAATTTCTGATTGCAGTTGACTGCTGCCCAGTTCTTCCATGATAGCCAGAAAATCAAAATCATTCCCACAGAGAATGTAAGATCCCGTGGCTGAGGTTTCTGTGGTTATGGTCACGTTGCTTGTGACTGATCCTCTGAGTTTAAAAAATTGTGACTATAACCATGTTTTGCGCATGTTGAGAGGAGTACAACAGCCCATACAGGGCACAATGTTTGAAATGAGGTGTGATCTATGGCCCATCTTAGGGTGATATTTAAAGTGTATATAAGTGACGTCTTGCAAATATGGCAAGGTGGGTGATCCCATTTGGATTAGAAGTAACAACAAGGCGCAAAGGTGCATATATATGTATGTTTTACCGCACTGGGACGGTATACAGACTGTAACGTGAAAACTAACAATTGTGTTTAATAATGAAATTTCCAATTGTAATCACCATGGCATCTTGGTTGCTGATAAACATATGTCAGGACTGGACACTGTAACATTGTAAAGTATTGTAACCATGTGCTCAACAAACATGCACAAAGTGAAATGTTAAAAGCCACTCAAGTATGGCGGGAGAGAATGTTTTCTCGCCTGACCTACGATGCCTGACCTCCAATTAATGTTGAATGTATATAATGAGATTTAAACGCGGCGGGCGCCAACACGGAGGAAGGCGTACCGCTGAACCGCGATTTTTTTATTTTTTTATTTAAGCGCCAATAAATCCTTACTTGGATTGTACCCCCCGTGAGTGCTCGTAACAGTCTCTGGAGCATTTGTAAATTTTACGAGTCTGCCCTCGGGAACGACGCACCCGCCAGAGAGTGCAGGAGCATCTGGCAGGTTTAGAGCTTTGATATCTATATAGATTTGGGAGTGCTGGTACCTTTGCGGCAAAACCTTCGACATATATATATATGGCAACACGGCCGAAACGCGTCATGCTGATCCATATGGAATAAATCTGCACTAATACCTATTCTCAGCGTGTTGTGGTCTCTACCTGTGTTCCTGCAGAAGCTGGATTGATGGGAATTTGTTTTTCATATATATATATATACACACACACACACACACATACATCCAAATGTACACGCATACACACACTTACCTTAAATATATTAACTTTCGTGTAAAGGCATGTGTGGTAAAGGCTTATGGACTGTAAAAATATGTGTGGTAAATGCATTGCACGGTAAAGTCTTTGAGTGGTAACAGATGCATGGTAATGGCATTGCGTGGCAATGCCTGTGTTGTCTTGTATTTCTTTGTTTGTTTTATTTTTTGCTTTTGTTTGGTGCTCTTTTTGTTGATTTATTTTGAAATTATATTTTTGGCATCGTCATTTCATTCAACATTACTTCACCTACAAAACTGTTAAATATGAAAGTGTTATCTTTAATTATTTATTTAGGTTATTGGGTGGGCACTGGTAATTTTTTGATCTTATATTTCATTATTTATAGTCTATACATATGATTTTTATGGTGTTAGCATATTTTATAAGTATTTGAAAAGTCTGAGTTTGGTTAATGCTGGTGATATTTGAATAATATTTTTCTTCAGAATGATATTTTAAATTTGCTTTTATAATATTTAGTAATAAATATTCATAAACTAAGATTGATTCTGTTTTAAAAAAATATATATATATTTATTTAACATTGCACATGGTTCACATATGTACATTGCAAGTAATATGCTTTTTGAAAATAATACAGTGGCTCAATTTGGCTTAAGTCATGGTCACTCATCATTACTCTACATACTGAAAGCGATAGGTGCTTACAGGAAGTACAGCAGTTCTTACAGCTGAAGTGTACAAATTGCCATCCCAAGCCGCTAGAATCGATTCTATTAAATGTCACCCAGTGCAATACCCATGTTACCACCCCCCCACTAGAACCCTCCCTACCCAACACCCAACAGAACAAAAAAAAAAGAAATGCCGCTTGGTAGACTAACCGCCACGCTGATGTACCTGCGTCCAGTGTGTGTCGGGCCTAAGAACCCAATGAGGGGCTTGCACCGAGGGGTGGGGGAGGAAGAAAAGGGGGGGGGGGACAGGGGAGCAAGGAGAAAGGAGGGGAAGCAAAAGGAAGGAGGGAGGGACGGGAGAGAGGGGAGTCAGATACACATCCGGGGGAGGGGAAGGTGAAAGCAAAAGGGCACCACTCCTATAGAGCATGAATGAATGAACGGTCCCGAGACCGCCTCCCACTACCCCACCGTACCGCTCCCCCGTGAGCTGTATTGTGTTACCGCCGGGTCGACTTCCTCCCCCGCTTTAAATTGTTCTACAAGGCATGCCCAGTCCATTGCAATCGGGCGCTTCCGCTGTCCCCTAGTCTCCTCTCGGTATAAAGCCTCTCTTTCAGCAACCGCCCATCTGCCAACTTCCTCACGCCAAGTGCCCACCCGCGGCGCTAGCGTAGAGTTCCAGCATTTTACTATCATACGTGTAGCCAATATTCGTGCCAACCCCACAAATCTGCGCATCAACTTTGCTTTTTTAGGGAGAGGGAACAAACCTAAGAGGCAGGCCTCGATGGTGTCCCATGGAGAGCGCTCCGTCAACTCCTCCTGGCCCCGGACAACCTCAGACCAAAACTCCCGCAGTTGTGGACAATGCCATATCATATGTAAGAAATCAGCTTCAGGTGCCCTGCAGCGCGGACATGCCGCAGATGCCGCGGGGAACATCTTTCAAATCGTTGCTGGGGCAAGGTATACCTTATGCAGGATGAACGCCGGGGATGTTCTAATATTTGTACCCATTCCCTATCCTCTAAATTCTGCCCCAAGATCAAGTCCCACTTCAGCCGAAGATGCAGCAGTGGGATATGCAAATGTTCTCTCAAGCCGCGGTAAAGCCAGCGCACCAAATTTCGGCCATGTCCCATAATGTGCAATGAGCTCAGCAATTGGAAAGTCGGGGGTTCTACCTTATCTGTGTACCAATATGTTCGAATGAAGCGCACTACAGCTGCATGCGTGAGAAATAAAGTGTCAGGTACCGAATTGGTACGTACAAATTCGCCATGCTGCATCAGGTGACCCTCAAAAAAGAAGTCCCCAACGGTCTCCACCCCCTCCTGGGTCCACCCTCGTATTTGAATCGTCGATAGTACCCCTTGCCTAGTAGGCAGTCCACATAGAGGAATTTTCGGGGCGTACGGAGATGGTACTCTTGCCGTCCTTTTCGTCTGTGCCCAGTAATGCATTGTGACATGCAACAAGTAAGGAGGGTCCCGCATTCTCTGTGCACCTGGACATAGCTGCGACTGAAGAAGCCCTCGCTTTAACAAATTCGGAGAGTACCCTATTTCAAATAGATTCTTACCCGCTAGCCAATATGCCAGCCACTGTAACTGTCCCGCTATACAATACAAATTAAAATCGGGCACCCCCATGCCTCCTGCAGTACTGGGCAGTTGTAATTTTGCCAACGCCAATCGGCGCCTGCCCACCCCCCACACCAAATATATCAACAACTTATCCAGCAGCTTAAAAATCCAGGCTGGTAGGACCACCGGTAAGTTCACAAAATAATAAAGGAGGCGGGGTAGCATAACCATTTTCGACACCGCCACGCGGCCCGCCATCGTCAAAGGCAGCGAAATCCAAAAGGCAATCTGGGAGCGCAGCGAGTTTATAGCGCGGACTATATTGCCGTCTATGGTGTCAGCGTTTGATCTGTAAATATTAATCCCCAGGTATTTAAAAGTAGTTGGCTCAACTCGGAAATGCAATCCCCCAAATGGTAGTGTAGGAGGCGTATCCACATTGTAGAAGGCAAAGGCTACCGACTTGGAAGCGTTAAGATCCAAGCCCGATATACCCCCGAATCTAGAAAAAGCCGCAGCTATTTGATGTTTATCATCTTCCAAGTTACGAAAATATAACAGCATATCATCCGCGTACAAAGATACCGAATGTAGCTCCCCGCGCAGCAGAATGCCATATGGGTCCATTATCTGACGCAGATACTGTGCAAGAGGTTCCAGGGCCAACTCAAAAAGCATGGGGGATAAGGGGCAGCCCTGCCGAGTACCCCGGGATATTGGATAGGCGGAAGAGATGGTCCTACCTGTTTTAGCACGTGCCGTGGGAGAAGTGTACAGCAATTTAATCCATGCACAATAAGACGGGGACAGGCCAAATTTAGTCAATACCGCTAGCATATATGGCCAGCTGAGGGTATCAAAAGCTTGACGCAAGTCCAAGGACAGGCAGCCGTCAAGAGGGAAAGAATCGGATACCGCATGCATCAAGGCGTGAAGTCGGCGGATATTCAAAGAAGTACTGCGTTGGGGCACGAATCCACATTGGTCCGTATGGATCAGGCGGGGTAGAAGTGGGAGGAGTCGCGAGGCCAAGACCTTACTGAGTATCTTATATTCTGTATTTAGAATAGAAAGTGGCCTATAAGACAAAAGATCAGTCGGTGCCTTGTCAGGTTTTAATAAGGACGTGACTATCGCTTCCCTGGTAGTAGGGGGCAGAACTCCATCCTCCAAGGAAGTAGTATAGAGTTGCAACAACCTCGGGATCAATTTATCTGCAAAGGTGGAGTAAAATTCTACTGGAAGGCCGTCGGAGCCTGGCGTCTTATTGCGGGCTAGTGCCTTTATCGCCACCCGGATTTCTGCCGCAGTAATCGGAGCAGCCATCTCCTCGGCCACTGTGTCAGAAACCGTAGGGAGCTGAACACCTGACAGGAAGGAAAGCGCGGGAGCCACCATATCAACACTTGGGGCGGCATATAATTGAGCATAACAGTCCCGAAACGCGGCATTAATCTCACCTTGAGACGAAACCAATACATTGTCCACCGTATTTACACAGCCACGGCCGTATCAGTCGTGCCAACAGTGTGCCCGCCCTGTCTGCCTCAGAGTGTGTACGCTGTGTATAAGCCACAAAGTCTAACAGGCGTATGCGCTCCAACAGCTCTGCATACTTAATCCTGGCAGACTGTAAAGGATCCGTGTCTCCTGCACTCTCCTGGGCCGCCACCTCTAGCGCCTGCAATTCCCTTTCCAGATCTGTAAGTTCTCTAATCGTTTCCCTCCGTGACCCCGTCAGTGTCCCCATGGCAACCCCACGTACCGTCACTTTAAAGGCCTCCCATTCAATAGCCCTGGACGAGGCTAAGCCCTCATTCTCCACAAATAAGGTATCAATAGCTGTAGACAATGCCGCCCGATATACCTGATCTTCTAGTTGTAGGGTTGCATCCTCCACGTTGGAATTGGGGCTGGGGAAGGGCCCCAAGACAAGCGCACTTCAATGTGATTATGATCAGATATTGTCTTGCCCAGAAATTCACAGTGCGTAATAGCAGAGGAAAGCCCCGGTGAGCATAAAAAGTGATCCAAGCGTGTGTGCAACTTATGGGGGTAAGAACAAAAAGAATATTCCCTCATGTCCGCGTGCAGCGCCCTCCAAATGTCTATTAAATCCCAGCCCTGCGCCCAGCGGGTTAAGGTTAACGCCTGCGCCCTCGCTGCCGTGTTAAGCAAGGGAGGATGGGAACTGTCCAGGCCAACATCAAATACTGCGTTTAAGTCACCACCCAGCAGCCACGGGATATGTGACCAGTCAGCCAGCGCCCGGGACATCCGCATGAAAAAAGCCCCTTGGTCTATATTTGGCGCATAAAGGGACCCTAGCACCACCTGTCTACCATCTAGTGCTCCCAATAGAAGAACGAACCGGCCCTGATCATCTACTCTGCACTCAGTGAGGGAGAAGGGGATGCCCGCCCTAATCCAAATTGCGGCCCCCCGGGAAAAGGCCGAATAGGCTGTCGCAAAGAATTGCCCCCGCCATCTTCGTTGCAACTTTGCAGTTTCCGTGGGAATTAAATGTGTTTCTTGAAAACAAATTATGTGGGCTTTACAGCGATGCAACTGCGCAGCTATTCTATGACGTTTAGCTATGGAACCCATACCTCTCACATTCCACGACACCAGGGTATAGGAATTAACTGCAGGCAACATCAGTGAAAATAAACCCTTTCCCCCCTGGATCCCAGCCCAGCCCACCCAATCCCACCCATACCCCTCGGAACCTCAGACCATGCGGCATAGGTACAAACAAATCAACAAAACACCAATACTGGGTCCAACGCCCAAACTTTGTTCGACCAAACCATTCAAACAAAATTAGTATACTTCACGTACTACCAGTGCTTTTGCCGTTGGGGGAAGGTCGCTAACACCAGTAATAGTCACGTTAAAGCAGCAAGGCACACATGAAAGCACCCAAAACGTGGTCCGGGCCACGGACCTATTCTTCTATTCCCACCTGTCGCAACGACGTCTATGGACTATACTTCGTTACCCTCCCGGCTAAGGTGCATTCAACGAACTATACCTCCCTAGGCCAAACAGGAAAACAACCATAGGCTATGCATATCTCAATAGGCCTAGAAACGTGAATCTAAGAGTCTGCCGATGCCAGCGGGTCCCTGCTGAGCCGAGAGGCCGCCGAAGGAAACAATGCAAGGCTACCATCAGACTCGGTGTCCATGTTCACTCCTTCAGACGGGCTAGAGCTGATCTCAGGGCGAGAGGTGCGCAAAGTGGAGGCAGCTTGTAAAGCCCCCTGCCTGCCCTCCAGTATCTGCAAATGACTCAAAGAGTTAGAGATCAAACTTTGCGTGATAAGACCCTTCTTACGCCTCTGAGAGGGGCGTCGTGCCTTGGGCATTGAGGAGTCCATGTACCTCATGGGTTGCACAGCGGGGAACGTCTTGTCCAGCCACTCCCACGCAGTGTCAGGGGTATCGAAAAACAGGGAACATTGTTCATAAAGGATTTTCAGCTTTGCAGGGAACAATAAGGCAAAGGACAGGCCTGCAGCCCGAGCCCGAGCCCGCGCCTTCACCTCCATGAAGGAAAATCTTCTGCGTTGAACAGCGCCTTCACCTCCATGAAGGAAAATCTTCTGCGTTGAACAGCCAATGTAATCCGAAAATATTGAAACTTTCGCATTGTCGATCTGTAGAGGGCCATTATCCCTTGCCGCCTGCAGTAGATGATCCCGATCCCTGTAATTTAAAATCCTGGCCAGGATGGGACGTGGGTTGGCTCCTGGTATTGGGCGACGCGTAGGGACCCGATGCGCCCTCTCCACTGTGAAATGTACAGACAGGCCAGTGGGGGCCACAGCAGTCTTTAACCAGTTCTTGATGTATTCCGTAGGCCTCGCTCCTTCCGTCCCTTCTGGCACACCCACTATTCGGAGTATGTTCCGGCGTGCCCGACCTTCTGCATCATCAGCCCGTGCCTGGAGGGACTCAATCTGCTGGCGCATGTGCCGGAGCTGCTCGTCATAGGCCTGCACCTGGGGCACCATGGTGTCTACCTTCTGCTCCGTCGTTCGTACCCTCTCCACCAGTTTTTTATGATCATCTTTGAGCAGGTTGAGGTCCACTGAAATTGTGCCTAATTGCGCTTCCATCACAGAACGGGAGTCGCGGATCTCCCGCAAAATCATGTCCAGTTTGTCCCCAGACCCGATGGTCTCCTCGGCTCCCACCGTCTGCTGAGACATGGTAGGAGCGTGATTTGATGGCGGCGTGAGAGATCCCGCTCCTCCAGACTGCGGCAGCCCCCTCGGCCTACCTTTTCCCATAGCCTATGGCGTAGTAGGGCCCGGGACTGTATACCCAGCAGCGATTGTGTATCCGCAGTCACCACTCAGCCAGCGGTGTAGTGCGCTAGGCAACAGGTGTCGCCCCCCGACCCACAGCCCGAGGCAGCCGGAAGGGAGCCACACAATTCAAAGGCTACCCAGGCAGCTCGACGGGCCACGGCAGCTGTCTTCACGCTGGTCAGTGCGCCCCCTCGAGCGCCCCGGTCCCGGGTCAGAATCACGGGCTTCAATCAAGGCCGCATGTCGCTCCCGAGGCATCCAGTGTAAGCTGGTCATGATACAGCACGGTATCCTCGATGAAAGGCCTCAACCCCAGGCACTATGGCAGACCCAGCTCACTCCCCATTGCTTGTTCTCACTAGGTATCGCCGGTCCGGGCAGGGCCTCTCCACGACAGCGGCAACCAGCAGGGCCCTCAGTAATGGATCAGCTCCTCCTGCCCTGGTCTCTAGTCCCGGAGGCGACAGGCCGCTCCTCCGCAGCAGCTCAAGAAGAGGGAGGGGGGAAGCTACCCCGGACAACAGCCACGGCAGTCACAGCGTCCGTCCGTAGCACTCCTCCGCCGTACTAGGGGGGGAGGGGGTCGCTGGACAACACCTCCCCGCCGCGTCCGGAGATCTGTACCATCCGGTGTGCGCCGATATGAGCCTCCCGGGGTCCGCCCTCGTCCCGCCGCACAACGTGGCCAGTCAGCCGGGATCACCTCTCTGCGTTAGTCCCAGCTGCGTCAGTGCGTTCTCTCAGTGCCCACACGTCCGGCGGTAGCGGGACCTCCCCGCTCAGCAACGCTCCCGGGCGGCCCAGAGCCGGGACCCCTCGTAGGCGCCGCCTCCAGAAGGTACCTCTGCAGCCCCGCCAGGCCACTGAAAAGTCCGCGGCCTCCAGCGTTCACCAGGCCCAGGGAAGGCCGGAAATCACCACCACCAGCAGGAGCGTCCCTGGAGCCTCCAGGGGGCCGGAATACTCCGTCGAGTCTGCCCCACCGACTGGGCTCGCCGGCAGCTTACCATTCGCCATCCGCCAAGGTGAGAGGAGTCGGATATTTGTCCGAATGCCCGGCCCCGGCCCCGGCCCGGAGCTCGTCGCCCAAGCGACCGCCATGTTTGGTTGCTGACCACGCCCCCCCAAGATTGATTCTGTTTTAGGGAGGTTAAATGGTGTTGTTATTTGTTTTTCCTAAAGTAGAGTTATTGCTATTGAGTCTAGATATAAGATGTCCAGATTGTTAGTAAAGAGTGTTCCTTTGAATATTCAGAGTTCATGCATTTGTTTGGAGATGTATGATTTGAGTTGGGTTGGGGATTGTTCCATTCTTAGATCCTGGTAGTGTTGTTCTGTTTTAAGTATTTCTAGGAATTGGTGGAGTGTAGAATGACTTCTTCCAAGGGTTCCCTGGAAGGAACTGTGCAACGCTTCCCCTGCTTTATTTGTATTTGCTTCTTGGGACATGGTGCTGTCATAGACATTGCAGCATGGAATATGATACTTGGGTTGGTGTCTGTGGCCTGATTGATGCAGGTGATAAACCCAAATATCCCCAAAATAATCCAGTTAGTGACTACTGTTACAGAGATGTATGCTAAAGATAATAGCTTTTATATTTAGCGTTCAAATCCTAGGGAAGTTCCGTATTCTATGCTCAGGATGGGTTTTGTAGGTGCCTCCAAATGCTCTGGTTAAAGTGATTTTGATGATATTTGGTGGGTTATAGCTGTTCACTAGTTGTTTTATGTGTTAGCATTAAATTGTAAGTTGTGCTTTGTTTGTAAACGTGCACACATTATTGGAATGTTCGTATTTTGATAATGACTGTGCATTGTATATATTTGACTGAATTGTAGAGGGTATGACTCAAAAGTCTTGAGTTAAGGTTGGCAAACTGTAGTTAATTGCCCGGAACTGTTACCTTCTTGGAAACAAAAATGGGAGGAAGATGTAGGCCCGATTGACGACGATGAATGGGTTGAAGCAGAATTGTCATTCAGAATGCTGCCAATTTCTGTTTAAATATTTTCATAAATTGTATTACGGAACTATTATGGAAGATGGGTAAATTTCCAAACCCTCTGTGTTCTAGATGTAATGATCCCAGGATCTCCTGCTTTCACGTCATGGGGGTCTGCCCAAATGTAACCTCCTACTGAAAGTGAATTAATCAAATTTTGATTGAGGAGATGGGAAGGGAGATACCTATAGACCCCAAGGTGCTATGATTAGGAATTTTAGATGGGTTCGTAATTCATGCTGCGAAATACTACTTATGGTTCTGGGTTTAATACTAGCCAAGGCAGACATCTCAAAGTATTGACACACACCAACTTCACCCCCAGAGGAGGAATGACTTGGAGGGCTGGATTTCTGCACTGCAAGAGAGGAATTGGTTTTCAGGGCCTGAGGGTGCCCATAAAAACATAGTATGATTTGGGGCAAGAGGTGGGATTAATCACAATGAAATGTTGTGTAATTGTAACCTTTTTGAAAGTCTCTCTCTCTGACAGACAGGTTTTTATAGAGTGACACCTGTGTTTGCTTTATCTGCCCTACCATAACATTATGGGCTACCACTTTTCTCCTGTGTATATTATTGTTTTTTGGGGGTGGAAATCAATAAACTATGTTAAAAGGTTAGTAAATTGCTATTTGGCATAAGTTATTATTTTTGTTATTGTCATATAGTAAAATGGTGTCTTTTTATGTGTGATTATTAAGTGTTAGGTATGTCTCTATCTTCATATTTTTTGGGCCCTACTGGTCTTTCCCTGACTGTTGTACATGTTCTGGCAATTAATCTTTTTAGGGCTGGTATGCCAGGGAATTGGCTTGTTGCTTGTTAAGGAACGTTTAGTATAATATATTTAAGTATTTTTCCTGTTGGCTCTTGTATGACCTCTTTTAGGTCCTGAATAATTCAGTGTCTGTGTCTTTTATTTTCCTTTGAGCGTTTCTTATTATTATAGAGCACTTGTAATTTGGAGAACTAAACATTTAGTATAGTTCAATTATTTATCTCAACAAAGTTGTAGGTGTTTATTATTTTGTCAGCTTACATTGATTGTCAAACTTACCTTGTATTATTTAGTAGTTTATAGAAGTGTTGCAGTCTTCTTTTTTTGCAGTCCAGCAGAGTGATGTCATCATACTGTAATTCTTTTAAGGAAGCATTTCGTGTGCAATTTCATGGCCATTTTATATTGTTTGTTAAATGGAAAATTGTTTCCATTTGTTAACTGTTGTTAAGTTTAATTTAATTGATTGGTTGGTTGAAGATTAGTTTGAATTTTGTTTTGCACCATTTATGGTAAACACTAATGTGTGTTTTCTTTATGTATCCTTATGTATTTAATGTATATATTAATTTACATATTTTGATATGTGTGTGTGTAACTTTGATGTAGCAGTATATCATTTATTTAGAATGATGTCAATTTTCCTGTGTTTGATGTTTTGGTTTTCATGATTGTTGGCATGGTTCCTTAGTTTTAATATTTAGTCAATATTCATTATATCTTTTTTGTTTCTGATGTTTCAATTTTGTTTTTCCATTATATTTTTTTCATCAACAGTTTTGTTCTTACTGTTTAAGTATTGGATTGCAATATTTATATTTTGGATATTTTTGGCGATATTTCTGTATGTCAATATTGTATTCTCAATATAGTGTCATATAACTTTATAATCCATCATGGGTTAACAATGTATATTCTGTTTGTATGGATACGAAGAGAATATAGATGATAGATATGCACTGCTACTTGCAAAACTTTACCAAATCTGCCAAATAGTTTGCTTACAGAATATGACAATTATTGTAGCATTTGAGAAGATGAGTTTGTGATTAATTAGCTGTTTATTGTTAGCATGAATTTAGGATGCTAATTTGTATTGCTTATATCACTAGTTCTATCGATATACACTCTGATTTAAGGAATGTGATTATGCTTCAGTTAGTCACACAATTTTCCATATGCAACTGGAATGGCTTTAGTTATCAGTAACCATCTTTCTCTCAGATAAAACAGTACGCTTGTTCCCAGTTTCTCCACCAAGGAGTTAATTTTTATTAGCAGAAATAGAGGGTTATTAGGGAGTGTAAAAGTATGCTAACACTAGTTCTATTCTGTTTTGTAATCCATGTTCTTACATTGTGGTGTGCTACTTCCATCCATGAACGTACTCAGTAGGATAATTCTCATCCTTGCTGACTTAAATCCAGTGCATTGATGAAAGAAGAGACAGGACATAGGTCACTGTTCATTCATCATTCTTGTGCAGTAGTATATCTATCAGACTGAACAAGTGTCTGTAAGATGAGGAAAGGAAATTATCAGAACTTGACAGCCATATGCCAGAACACACATGATTTTTCTAGTTATTTAATGTTATTTTACTAGATACTGAACTGTATCATAAGCACTTCTCTTGGGAGATTGAGCACTAAACTTAAAATAGAATAGAATTAAAGAGTTCACAATACTATGTACAATAACAGAGAATAGGCTTCACATACAGGATCTCAATATTCTCATGATCCAACCAACTAACTATATAGTCCCGTACAACCAAAAGCCAGAATACATCAGTGAAAGAGACATTTTAAAACTTGTTTGGAAAACCGAAGAGGCACTATAAACTGAATAGTGCTGTACATATATTAATGATATGGGACTCACACATTCATTCACAGAGGAGTACAGTACTTACTTGTCTTTGGGTGGCATAGGTCACTGCTTTGATGGCTGTGGTCACTCAGAGCTCTGCAGTGGGGAACTTTACTGTGAATAAGGTTTTTCTATGTCAACATCTCCACATAGTATTCATTTAGTTACAATGAGTTGAAATATCTGGAACTCTCGTGTCCCATCATGTAGACATATGTAGGTACAATTCTGTATTGAAATGGTAAGGCAACATATAATGCACAACCCCTTGTTCGTCATGTATTGATGACATATTTATAAAGAGTACTGAAATAAAACTAGATAATTTTATTCCAGCATTGAACTCTCTCCATGAGTTGCAATGACACAAAGCACAGAACAATCAATGACCCTGACGGAAACGTACATTTCAATTAAATAAATATGTAATTGAGGTGATGCTTGGTAGCCAACATGCCAGAAGTATAATCGGGTGTCTATGCCGCTTCTCCACTATCCGTAACCATCCTGGTGCTTAATGCACCCTGAAAACTTCCACATCGCTGCTATCAGGTCAGGAGAGCGGGCAGCTCGTTAGGGGCGCGTGGCATAAAAACGGGTCCCTAAAGTGCAGGGCCATGACAGAGCAATATGGCAGCCAATGGGAAGATGCAATGGAGGCACCTGTGAGGAGGGGGCAGACCTGCGGAAGGCACTATAGTGGAGCAGCACCTGTCCCTCACCTGTCACTGGACCAGATGAGAACAAAGCAAGAGCCCTAGAGGGTGAAAACTCTGTGGAAGTCCAGGCTCATGGGAGCGCTTTTCAGAGGCCCACCCCTGGGGGAGAGAGAGAGATAGGGGAGGACTTAGCATTGTGGGAATGGGATCTGAAGTGCCCAACAAATGAGATGATGAGGGGATCTCAGATCATGGCTCACGACTATGGACCCCCCTCTAGATAGTCCTACCACCCGTGGCAGTGTAGGATACTCTTCTGGAATGTTAAAGGTCTAAATAATGAAATCAAGAAAGGAGCAGTGATGTAATATGTTAGACGACGCACACACCTGATTTTTTCCTCCTCCATGAGACACACCTCATGAGTACCAGATGCGGGTTTCTTAGAATGATACAGCTGCAGAAGTGTTTTCCACGTGGGTTCACCACCAGTTCCAGGAGCGTGGCTATCTTTCTACTGAATGCATTCCCCTCATGTACATGGTGATGGTTCATGTTGATATCTGTGACATTAGAGGGACAGGAATGGATGTTGACTAGCGTCTATGCCCCACCGGTCTAGTTGAAGACAACTTGACCCAGGTCACTGACACCCCTCAGGGCTTTACGGTGATAGGGGGCACTTTAACTCAGCCATGGACCCAAAGGTTGATGTGATTAGCACTGCCCCCACCATTAGAACATGAGCCCTCCTCAAGTGTATGTCCGCGCTAGGTCTGATAGACATCTGGCGCAGATAGAACAACAAGGTGACACAGTGTACTTATTAATCTGTGCAGAACTGTTCCGCAGCGCAAACTGATTATATATTCATCATGGCAGTAGATGCCAGGGACCGGGACCAGATACGCCAAGGCACGTGTTAAAAAAGACCCCAGTGGAGATGGTGGTCTGCAGAAAGGACAGAGGAACTGGGGATTTTGGAGACTGGATGCCTGTTAGCTCCAAGATGAGCCTTTGAGGATCTACTCAGGGAGGGCCATATAAGACATTCGAGCTAAAGAGACAGGCGTCATGTGGTGACTTCCCTAGAGAATGAAATCTGTGACCTTGATTCGCATTTTGCTGCCTCCCCTACAGAGGAAGTCCTCAGACAGCTCAAGAAAGTCAAATCCATGCTCAGGCATGCCCTGGTGTACTCTTCCCCTACTTACATAGCACAGATGTGAATGGGGGGACCGAGTGTGGAAAATGCTATGCTGACTGGTGAACCACAAGGTAGAGGGGCAGATGGACCCATCCTTAAGAACCTAGCCAGAGGGTTTGGTATCTATCCATTCAGGGATTGTGACGGCCTTTGCACTTTACTACAGGAATCTGTACACAAGCAATCTCACACGTGGGCAGAGCTAGACTGCATGATACTGAACTATCTGCCCCTTCATTCTCTCTTAGCAGCAGGCCATTCAGAGCTGTATCTTTGCATCACCCAAGAGGAGACGCAGCAGGGAGCATCTGAAATGCCCTTAGGAAAACCACCCAGCTCAAACAGTTGCCCTATGGAGTGTTTTAAAGAAATTCACCTCTCTTCTCCTACCACACCTGCTCTGTGTCTTTGAGGAGTCTGGTCAGGCAGGCCCACTTCCCTAGGACTTAAGAGGTACTACCATAGCAATAATATTGAAGAAGGGAAGACCCTCGCATGACTGTAGCTCTTATTGCCTAAACTCACTTATAAATACAGAGGTGAAGATCCTGTCCTAGGTTCTGTAGAATAGATTATCTAAGGTCATACATTTGCTCATCCATGGAGACCAGAATGGCTTCATGCTAGCCCCTGGTACACACCACTGTCTCTGTAGGGTGAATGTTGCACTGGTTCGAGCATCCTAACTAATAGGAGATGCAACCTTTATATCGTTAGACTTTGAAAAAGACGTTGATAGAGTGCATTGGCCCTTCCTACACCTAGTGCTGTGGAGAATAGCTTTCGGCCCTTATTTTCATGAATAAGTACAGATGCTTTATGGAAGGCCATGTGCAAGGGTTAGGGTCAATGGGGTTCTCATCCCATCCTTTGAAAAACAGCACAGCGCCGGTCAGAGGCTCAGTCCTCCCCCCTCCTGTTTGCTGTAGTAATGGAGCCCCTATCCCGCTGGACACAGTTGAGTGGTTACTGCAGGGGAGGTAATCGGGAGGACAATGTCTCCCTGTACCCAGACGACATCCTGTTAGATGTTGGGCATCCTGGAGTATATTTGCCTAGAATCTCACAGATTGTGAATGTCTATGACGAGGCCTCGGTATTGGGGGTGACTCGAGACAAAATGCCATATTTCCCAGTAATGGGGGCACTTCTGGAAACTGCAGCATCTTTACTCAAAGAAGCAGGTGACTATTTCAGGTACAAAGGGATGTGGGTTACTAGAAGTCTAGATAGGGCTAGAGAATTAAAGAATTCCCTGCTTATCACGTGAACTAGGTTGGAGTTGGAGAGCTGGTCCACCCTGCCACCTAACATCATGGGATTAAGTGCCTTCTTCAAGATGGTTTCCCTGCCGAGGTTCCTGTAAACATTGCAGAACTTCCCCTTTCCTTTACAACTTCAATTTTTCCAGCAACTAGAGTTGCTGCTGTTCGAGTACTATGTGTCGGACACCACAACTGATTTCCATGATAAAATGCACACAACATCAGTTTGATGGAGTATTTGGGACTCTTGAAATTCAGGCCTATTATTGAGCTGCGCACCTGGGCCCAATTAATGGTTGACCATTTTAGGGACAGGGCAGATCCAGCAGTAAGGCTGGACTTGGGCCTTTTGGAACCTTATGGAATTCACTCCCTGCTGTATGGCTTCACACAACCCAGGTGCTTCCCTCAGTCAGAAGTTTGTCCCAGCAGTTCTGGCAAGAGGCGATTTGGCACATCAGATGCTCAAGGTGTGGAGTATAGCTGACCCATGCATTGTGACTGGAGGGATTCCAGGCTGTGGAACATAAAAGAACCCCAACGTTGGGGGATATATGGGAATTTACATATATTAAAACTTTTGAACAACTCAAACAAATTTGAACTCTTCATGTCCCAAATTTTCCAGTACTTGCAGGTTCGCCATATAAAGAAAAACTAACACAGCTGCTTGAATTCAACCCACTAGAAGCTAAGCTGACGATTGAACCTATGAGTAGGAGGGGTGTTTCAAGAACATATAGAGCCCTATTAGTCAATATGCCTGGTGTTTTTGAAACACTGAGGCTGAGATGGGAGGGCGTTGTGGGAGAGCTAGAAGATAAAGAATAGATGCTGGCCCGAATGGCTCCTCAGACCCTGACAATTTCAGCTAGACTCCGGCTTATTCAGTTCAAGATCCTCCACAGGATATACTTCCACCCTACTTGCCTCTGGAAGATGTGGCTAACTTCGAGCCCTGAATGCCTTAGATGTGGGTATGCAAATGGCACACTCCTACCAGTAACCTGGGAATGTCTGACAACTGCACAGTACGCGCAATGATACAAGCGCCCCTTAGGGAGGTCCTTGGTGAGTGTATCTCAATGGATCCCAAAATGGCTTTGTTAAGCATTATGAAAGAATGAGGTGGACCCGTAGCGGCCCATGGCTCTGGTGGGTAAGGGGCTCCTAATAACCAAGCAAGACATTCCCAAGAGGTGGAGAGGATAAGGAAGCTCTGACAAAAGCTGAATGGATTGAGGGGGGCCCCACGATGGAATAGACTGTCTATAAAGGTCAGGGTTTTAAAAAGAATCTAGGGACACTGGCGTAGATATCATGGCGATGAGGGAGAGGCAAATAGATGACGTCCTTGAATACTTCTTTCCTGGCTTAGCTTAGTCTTGCTCATATGGGGTCTCTTACTGAGTGGAAGTCGCTGGATTCTCCTACTCAACTAGACATTCTTACTTTGCTTGTGTCCTTTCATGTTACCTGGTACTGGGTATGCTTCTGCATACTGCATTTAGTGTGGGTCAGGATATATCACCAATCTTCATGTTGTGTGTTTTTTTGTTTTCAGCCAATGATCACCAGTCGGCGAGTTGTTACGGGACATCAGCTGTGAGATTTGCCCACCATATCAACATGAAATAGTGCAAGAATGCAGCAGAATCAACTGGATAGTCATGCTTCTGGCCAGGTCATCTGTTGAAAATCAGAGTTTAGACGGTGGGTGTGGTATTTATATCTGGCCTAATCTTCTGAGATCTTGTCATTCTCTGCAGATTTTGTGAGATCTTTAATGACCACATGAGTTTTAATGGTCCTCTAAGATTTGATTGCAGGTCCTCCAAGACCCTGAACCCCTCCCCCTCACTCCTGTAGCTCTACCACTACCATGATGCCATAGCATTTTCCCGCCCATTGTTGTATATCCTTCCAAAGGTGCCACATCTTGTGGATATTCCTCTGGTGGTCGCCCAGAAGGGAAACATCCGGGGTTATGGACAGCCTATAGGTTCTAATGTTGTAGAGATGAAGGGCCTTTCTGGATTTGGTTTAGGTACAAGCTTGGGTTTGAACACAGGCTCAGCCAGTGCTGTGTGCATGCTCCTGACAGCAAGGTATTTTGCTTGAATTGAACATCTATAACTTTATGATATCTGCCTGCAGCTGCGAGGTGAAAATTCAAAATTATCTATGAAGGAGGGCAACTTTACAGAGGTAACAGTGGAGTGTAGACTGCTTGTGGGAAAGTCAGGTCAAAATGGATTGATCCTTAGGAGATTATGCGGAGCCATTGACTTGATGGGTTGGATTTGCTATAACACTGATGTGAAAACTGACATCTGGGATTTTACCAAGGTGGATGATTCTGCTCACAGTAAATTGAGAGATGGATAGTGCAAACAACCTACCAACTTCACAACATGGATGAGTCAGATATAAGGTGAAGTGCCACAGTTGAAAATATCACTACGAACGGTGAATCATTCTATCTCCCCACTGCAAAGGGCATATGCTCAAATAAGTGGACTAACTAAATTGCATGGTGATCTCACAGAAGCAGCCAAGCCTGAAATACACAGAGACATTTCGGTTGTCCATATGATGATCGACTGAGAGCAGAACATGCCATATCGTCTGCCTTGACAAACCCTGTAGCAAATGTCTCCAAGAACAGTGTGCCCCCCAAAATATTTATGCCTGCCTCAAAACGTTCTAACTAGCTCTTGACTGCCCTACCACTGAGCACCTGCGATTGGCACCCCGGTCCTTCTTCATGCAATCAAAATATGTTTACATACTGCCATTGTTGAATTTACTCAGACAATAATGTAACCACCAAACAATGCAAGAAAATAATGCTATAGGTGAACCACGATTGATTAGTCCTGGTCGACCATTACATCTGGTTAGCATGGTATGTTTTGTAAAAACATATATATTTTTTTTTTATTGAAAAATTATTATGGTATGGATTCAACACTGGACTCCCAGTTAACCTTATATCATAAATTGTATAATGTTTTGGAGCCACATTTTCAGGGAGACCTACGTCAACTTTGCAAAACATTTGTGAACACATTCCTGTTAACTTTGAGGTGCAACACCTTCCCCTTCTGGATCCACCAGCAGAATATTTTTCTCCTCTTCAATATCCAAAACACCACCACAGACCTAGATTTCACCACAGCCTTTCCCAACATTCATGTCAATCACACCATGCAGCCCCCTTTTGCAAATGAAATCCTTCCCCACTCCAGCTACAATATAAACATTCACCTCTGCAGTGGAAATATACAAACATAACAATTGTGCACAACTGCTGAAACTCCAACTCATTCACCAAAAGCATATGATGGAGCAGGTAAAGCAAAAATGTGTATACATTCTCAATTTTGCATGAAATTAATTACGTAATCATTCTAAATATTAATTCGTACTAATTGTGTGGAGTGTTATAATTAACAAACACTTGCAACCTAATAAATACAAGATACACGTGGGACTAAAATGCTAATTGCATGGCTGATAATTAAATGATTAACTATGGTACGCAAACTAACTGTAGGATGTGTTGAAATAGAGAATTGCATGATTTATGTTGCTTTTGTGATGGTTTGTGCTTCCAGTGTTGCTGAATGGTGAGTATTATTGCTTTAAATGTTGCTATAAGCTAGGAAAATACTAATAACTATTGGGATTAGTGTGGGTTTAAACATTTGAATCTTCATTTCCATATATTAATTACCGTTATGTTTGTTTTTGCTTAAGTTGGCATTCGGGCCTACTAGGCCGCAGTACTTAAAATGGAGTTCGGAAGTGGCCAACGTCATGTGAGCGCGATGCCTACTGCGCAGACTCGGGTGGCTCTGAAGATCTCCAGGCGACCTCCGAAGAAAGACGAAATGTTCCTTGTCAAGGATAGGAACGTGGAGGACTGCCAAGACCCAAACTAGTGTGAATGGCTGAGAGGACAATAGCGACCTTTACAAGAAGGTTTACATGTTGTTACTTCAGAACTTTCGCCTGTGAAACTACGGAAAGGAATACAATTGGGGATATGTCATGCTCGGTCTCATGGGAAACAGGCAAACCTGGGAATATTGAAAAGTATTGCAAAATTCAGAGGATTTAGCCAATCAGAACACTTCTACTCCTAAAATTGTTGTACATTGTCCTAAAAGTAAGGAGAAAAAAGGTATATAAGGGGGAATTTAGAAGAGGGAAAAAAGTCAGTATCATTTCCCCGTTGGTGGCTGTTCGTGTGGAGGATCGATTTGCTGGTGCGATCGCCTGGTCCTTGGCTAAATTGTGGGGACTGTGTCGTACAGAGGGATATTTCCTGGACTTACCTGGGTTTCTCTTTGAATATATAAGGACGATTTCATCTGAAGGGATTTTGATTATGCTGTGGGTTGACGGGTTCTTCTGGAAATGGTTGCCAATATTCAAATTTAGGTAAATATAATTATGTCAATTTATGTTCAAGATCAAAGACTGGATATCACTTAAAAGAAATCTGATTTGAACTGTACTCCTGAAAATGCTAACAGATTGAATTAATTAGATAAACTAGACATTGATTAATAACAAATGAGTCTGTGATTTTTTAATAAAAAATTGAAAGTTAACCGAAAGGTTCCGAAGCTTTAAATGTGTTTTAGCTGGTTCTAAATCACCATCAACTAGTCCAACGAATTGGTCCATCGACCAAGTGGTGGAGTGCCTTGATGTTAAAGTTAGGATTCTATAGGTACTGATGTATATAATGTATATAATATTTTCTCCCGATAGGTAACAAGGTACCCCCACATGTCCAGCGCTTCTTTTCCTCCTGTGTGCAGACTCGAGTGAGACGTGTGAGTGTTGGTGTTATGGGCCCCACCAATGAATGCGTGCGTGAATGAGTAAGTGTGGTGACGGGTCTGTGACGCAGGGAGCCTATGTAAATTTGCCCTTTTCCGCTGGAGCACATACATCTCATATAGTTGCCCTCTGTGTAGCCCTTTTCAGTCTTTAAAACAATTTTAGGTTATGTTATGTTATTTTATGTTATGTGTAGAGCGTGCTATCACCTAGGAGGGGATCCTGACGCTGCACAGGTGAGAGCATAGCCACTCCTGGACAGGTGGGAGGGTTATTCGAGAGCCAGGTCTTCTGCATCTTGTTGTAACTCAAGAGGTGAGGAGGATGCTTTGATGTGTAGTGATATTTCGTTCAATGCTTTGGGGGTGATGTAGGAGAAGACCCAATCTCCGGATCCGGTTTTACATGAACATGGGATGTGTGTAAATAGAAGTCCACCCGAACTGAGGTGTCTGATTTGTGAAGGAGATGCAACTACTGAGGTCGGATGTGCCAGGGTTGTGTAGTGCTTTGAAGGTGTGAGGAGGAGTCTGAACTGTGCACGGTTATGTATCAGGAGCCAGTGGAGCTCCTTGAGGGGCGGTGTGATGGGTGCGCTGCGTGGGAGGTTGAAAGGGATCCTGGCTGCCGAGTTCTGAATTGTTTGTCCTGAATTGTTTGCAGTCCTCTGGTGAGACGATTGCTATTTCCTGGGTAGAGGGAGTTCCCATAGTTCAGCTTGCTAGTGACGAGGGCGTGTGTAACGGTTTTGGGGATCCTGCCCCGAGACATTTGAAGATTTTCCTCAATATCTTCAGGGTGTGGAAGCAGAAGGCTGTGACGGCGTTTACTTGGGCAGTCATATCAACATTGCAGCCAATGATTATCCCTCGGTGTGGGTGCGTGTGGGTCTGAGTTAGGCTGGCCATTAGGTGCACTCCCACAGTGAGGCGCCCTTCTCCAAGACGACGACCTTTGTGCCTTTTTAGTGCCATTATTGCTCTTAATGGAAAAAGTCCATGCACTGGACTGATTTAGGACTTGAGGGCTGCGCTGGATTAAAAATGGACGGTACTATAAGGTAGCTGGCTCTCTACTGGCTTCCTTCACAGAGATTTTCACAGTCAAGCCTTTTGACTGTCCCACTGAGACCTACAAACACAACTGGGCAAAGGGAAGCATTCTTTAGGTCAGAGGATACAGTGCAAAATGTGAGAACGGATACACTAAGACACAATAAAGTATATAACGTGGGAAATACAAGGGCATATCCCAAAATGTTATTTCACTTTACTATTACCTCACATTCCCTCAACAACTTCCACCTCATTTCTGAGTGATGAACCAATAACTCGAGTCACTCACGGTCATAGTTTAAATTACAAACATGGCATTTGTTCGTTTTTACCCAGGTCATAGTGTGGTTTCGTATTCTACTTTTTGGTGTTTATTCACTGCGCTGTTGCTTCCATTCCCTCTCCCATTCACTTTTAGGATAAGTTGGGTGGCTAGTGGCTGTCCTTCTGAGCACAGTAGGGCAATCTGCAGACCGTGCGCCAACAATGCAGAGCAATAAGATACTAACAAGAGTATGCAGTAAAAAAGGACAAAAATAACATTTTACAGTCGATATATGTGTATATTTGATAAATATCGAGATGATGTCACAAATGCATGCATTGGTATATTGGCCTTTAGTAAAAATAACAAAACCATATCTAATTGCAACAACTTTTTTCTCAAAAGACATATGGATAATATAATTTTTTCCATTTTTTTTTTGCATTTTTGTAGCACATTACTCATTTATTGGGCTTGTACCTTACTCCCTGCACAGCACCTTAATATGGAGAACTATAACACAAATATTTTTTCAAGCGAACATTGTCAGACCTAAGTTGAATGTGCTAATGTATGCATCATACGTTGATTGAAGCAGACAAAGCAACAAAAGTGGATCCTTATAGAAGCCACCCTTGCGTTCGTTGCAGTCCTATTTTTGTTTCTATGACAGGACAGAGGTCAAATTCACCTTCATATTAGCTCCTTCTTTAATTTCCTTGACATAAAAAGATAGGATGGGCTATAATGAAGGCTCCTTTGACTTATTTTGACTCACAAACAGAAAAAGGACAGTATTGAAGGCTAGTAAGCGTTATATATTGGTTGCATTTTGTTTATAGGAAACGAAAAAGAAAAAATACCTGGTGCTGTCAGAACTAATGATAAGTTGCCAGTACAGATGATCAGGTGTCAGAACTGGATGGGGTGGAGGATGGGCATGAAAAAGGAGAACACAGCAGAAAGTGGGAGGGAAGAGAAGAAGCAAGGAGGGAGGGAGACAGGCCGGGGAAGGAGGAGCATACAGGGAACAGAGGGTGTGGTGTTGGGCTACCACCTAGTCGGTTTATACTGGCAAGACCTGTATTTATTTTAACATCCTGACCTGTAAAAAAATAAGAAAAATCACCTAAAGCTTGTATTTTGTTCCCTAATCACTACATACTTTAAACAGTACATTTAAGAAGAACACACTCTAAAATGTGTTCTGCAGCTGCCCCAATGACCCATGACTGATAATTAAAGTAAGTAAAGAGAGAAAGGCCATGTTAAAAAATGAATACAGACTATTTCATATAAAGTTCTACTTAAGAAGCATGCCTGGGTCTTTGCAGAATATTCCGGTATTTTTCTATGGGAAAGGTAGCAAACCTAGCTTGGTTGGAGGGAGGAATGAGAGGATGTGGTGGGCAGAAGAAGTGAGATATATAGGGGGAACGTGAAAATAAATAGGCCTTTATCTGTAAATGAGTCCCTCAAGCAGTTCAATGCAAGCACTTTATTAGAGGTGAAAAGATACCAACAGCATCCAGCAAGACAGCAGTACTCCTCTGGGCGGAGCCAAGATGTGATTGACACCGTGTCAAGCCAATGGCTAAAGGTGGCTGGGTAAAAAAAATCCATGGGTAAAGAGGCAGTTACAAAGTCCATTGCATGTATAGTATTAGTTATATGTTTGTGTGACACATATACTATCAATAGAGCTAAAAATGGCTGCTTAATACTAGGCGTATTCATTAGCAGTTTGCTTTGGTGTGTATGCTTACAGTTACTTTATAAATGTAGTACAACATACATGTAACTGTGAAGATATTAAAAAGACAAATACGTTAAAAGGCTATTCCATCAATAGACACTGTTCATATTTTTCCATTCATGACTTCATGCCGATAACATAATTAACTAGAAAATAATCGATTTTAACCATACCAGGTACTCTGCTGGCTACTTCGCTGTATGATAGGAAGATTAGCTTGCAGGCATGATCTTACGCGCTTGTGTGCTTGATTCACTTCAGTTTGAGAATAAGGTGATGAGTTTGCTCACGCACACTTTTTAGGCATGATCTTACTCGCTTGCTTGATTCACTTCATTTGAAAATAAGGTGATGGGTTTGTACACGAGGACCAGAGTGACTGACCTGAAATAACAACATGCTAGCCTAAAATCAAACAATTTTCTGGCCTGTGAAAAGCCTCTCTTTTGGAAATCCCAGGTCCAAGTTATTTTGGCCACAAAGTTTTGGATTGGAAGTTATTACACTTTTAAAGTTATGGAATTTATTCAAGATCCTAATTCCTTCTGGGCGCGGGGGCATTGAGTGGGTTTGCATTGCGACTATAGATACAATTGATTTGATTCACGCTGTTGCTTATTGGGTCCAAGGAGAGAGTGCGGTGACAGCGAGACAAAAACCATGGCCGCTCCATGGATGATCTGACGGACATTCAGAGGTCAAGACCCTGTGCATATGGCGTCTTAGAAGGGCAGTCGTGGTCACATTGGCTCTTTCCACGAGGCGAATGCAGCGCATATTATATGAAGGTGATATATATGTGGACATGCTTAATATACAACATATATAATATAAAAAAATCGAGTTCAATGTTTGAGTTTAGAGCTCATATGGAGCCTGTAACCCTCTTAAATTCCCCCCTCGTGAGAACAGAAAAACAGGTAGGTTTCTCGCCACAGAATTCATCATTTTCTAACCACTGTGCACAAAGCTCCCCCGAGGACACAGAGCCGACTGAGAGCCTTCTAATTAAGTACTAAGAGATCTGCTTCGAATGATATTATGTACAGATTATACCTGGCTAAATAAAGCCTGTGAAACGAGACCTGCAGACACCGGCCGACGCCACAACACAACACAATCAAGCGCCTCACTGTTCTCAGCTACCTGCTTGTTGCTTTATGCAGAACTATTATTAAGAAATACTAAAGCCATCATATTCAAAGAGTTTTTAGATCACTAAAGCGGTCCAACAGGGCATGAACTGTGCCCTTTATACACATGTTTCATACCCACAAGATGCACTCTTGATCCCACATAGGCGATGCGAACTTATACTTACTTTTACTTAACTATACTTACTAAATCAACTACTACTGCACACTGCAGCGAAACCGATTAACCCGCCTGTCCTAATCCTGACATGCCAGCGAATGATGATAATACTGGTCAATATCACAGTACATGCCAAACACTGTAATGTCTTCAAGTGAGATCTGTTCCCTTCACCCATCCCAGTGATGCTGCTCACTTTGTCGACACTGGAAAGTTAACAAACTGAAGTGTCACTGGCAGGAATTAGAAGACCTCAAGGTAGCCCAAAGCCCTGCAGCAATCCCTCACTTACACAAGCTCTGAAGCCAGCTTTAGCCCAGCAGGATTTCTCGATAAGATGGGAAGCCATGTGAGGTTTCTCGAGGGGGAGTATCATATTCATACTGTGTTTGTGCATTTTAATACAACCACATGCCGCAAATGCCACATCACAGAGCAAGTGGCCATGTGGAGAAATAATCCCATCTGTGCAGTGAGGTGAGAAAATCACAGATGTAAACCAATAGGAAAGGTAAGGCACATGGTCCCAAGAGATCCTTACTTTGGACAGAAGCTCTTATCGCAGTGCTTCCCAATGTTTTTAGAACCAAGTCCAACTTTTTAGTACAACAAACTTTCGAGACCCACATAGCTTTAGTGGACGCGTAACTAAAGCATTGTGCGATAGCGTACTGGTTTTTGCAGACAGTACACTTTCCATTTAAATGGCCAATACATTTGCACAACTATGTAGTTTATTAGAAAAAAACTATTTTGCACACAAATGATAATGCGTGGAAGTCAGGGTGCAGTGAATATTTATTATTTGTGCAGCACCAAGCAAAGTGTCTCTGATCCTATTGAAATCTTTGTTTCCATCATACTTCAGAGCTGCTGACAGGTATTTACATTTTGCTTTGCGTTAGTTAAAAATGATATCCTACAGCCTTTTAAATGCTTATAAAACACTTTATATGCACCAGCTGCAAAGTCACATAATTCACTTTATTTTTCTTTCTCCGACGTGAGAGGAGCTGGTAAACATCAATCCAATGTATTGAAACAAATAAGCAACAGAAACAATAGCCTATAATTTGACCTCTGTCTTTGATTCGCATATGGCTTTTCATATTCCAATATGTCTTTGTATATTGTGCAAATTGTTGTGTCAAATAACGCAGTACTATAATAAAAATAAGTTTAAAAAAAATAAAACTATAGGTAAAGATACTTTCAAATTAACTGTGTTTGCGGACAATATTATTTTCTCCTTAACAAACCGACCGTCCGACCTCAGTGCCTGCAGTACTGGAAGAGCTGCATGCATTTCAGGCTGTCTCCAATTTAGAATTAATATCACTGGGTACTTTTGATCTGCCCCAAACCACCCCACCACCACAATGAGCAAAACATCTCCATCATGTTACACCCATCCCCTGGAACTTTGCCTTCATAAAATATCTGGAAGTACTGATAGGCACACTACCACTGAGGCTGTACCATCTAAACTCTTTAAAGATATATGACAGGACTTCCAGAAATGATACACAAAACAATTCTCCTGGCTAGGCAGGATTGTGGTCCAAAGAATTGCCCTTCTGTTCTCCCTTCAATTCTCAAGCAATGCAGAGGTTGATAAACTCCTACATATGTCAGAGCAAACCCAACGCATGGCCAATGAGATTTTATATCACTTGACAGCACATGGTGGTCTAGCAATCCTGCACATCACATCCTACTTGTAAGTTTCCCAACGTAGATTTATAGTGGAGTAGGATAAGAAAGAAACTGTTAAGCAAGGGTGTTTTATAGACCATCTCATAGCTGGGGCGTCCTTCTGGCATCTACCCTAGCTGCACGAAATGCAAAGGAACTGGGATTTATACTCCTTACTAGGGTCACAATGACTGTATGGGATAAAGTTTGCCTGAGACCAGGCTTCACCTCCTTTCTTTCCCTGTTTATGCTGATCTCATACAAACCAGATTTTAAGCCATCTGCGGAGAAAATTAGCTTTCAAGTTTGCAGCAAAAAGAGCTGCCTCATGTCAGGCTCCGTCTTTTCAAATAAGCAAAGTAAATACTTTGAGGACGTTTGAATCTAGTTTGGTCTTCTGGAGAATGAGAGATTTGCCTACACATAGCGCAGATAGTAGGTTATTCACCCAACAATGAAATAGGGGCCTCTAAATCCTCTTACAGACTTTGAGAAATGGCTTCAGAATAGTCCTCTCAATAGAGGCCTGATCACCGCAATTTATTGATGTCTCACAGAATCGATCCCACAGTATAAGACTCCTGGATATAAGAGGTGGTAGAAGCAGGGTGAGGAATTTACGCACAAGAAGTGGGAGAAATTCTGTGGTATGGCACGGTCTTTTACGGCTGCAGGACACCCAAAATAAAATCTTGACTTGTTGGTACGGGACGCCCAAGAGAACGAGGACGTGGAATGTCATCAAAGGTGATTTTTGCTGGTGGGGATGTGGGGCAGTGGACAACATATCACATCAATTGTGGAAATGTCCTGAGTTAGGTAGATACTGGAAGGAGATAATAAAGGAAATCAACAGAGTATTTGAAATCTAGATGCTAAAATACCTGAATGTAGTCAAATTGAGAAGAGCTTTTGCGTCCAAAGACCATCGAGATCACCTATAGGGAAGCAACTAGCGATGACGTGATAGGCAGTGATACAAGTAATACTGTCATTTCTGGGGGAGGTTTTACCGCCAGTGCTCTCAGCCTGAATTAATTAGATGTGGGATTGACTGGCCATTGAGAAAATTACGCTGTCACTCAATGGCAGACTTAAATCCTATGAAAGGAACTGGCACCCCTTTATTCTACTTTATTTCACAACTACAAGGAGATTTCCTACCCAAGGTATCTTAAGTATTACACCTCAACCCAGGGGGCCATGGAACAAGGGGTTGGTGATGCTGCAATATAGAAAATGTTTTATTTTCACGTGACATAGCTCCTCATCAACCAGGTGGTTGCAGGCGATGGTATGTGTAGTTGAATATGAAACTTAAAGGACAATAGAGACAGACCAATCTGGCTGTAAACATGCAGATGCATGCCCTGGGGCAGACACCAGTGAAAGGATAATAGTGAAGGGGGCAAAGACTGAATTATGTAAGAAGTTCATCTTCATCGGAAAGGTTTGACAAGGTTTGCTTCAAAGCAGTTTGCCTTATTTTCATAATGAAATGTGCCTTATTTGCATGAACTGACTCGTGCAAAAATGTAATTTGCACTGACCAGTCGGTGCGATAAATAGCCTTACCGTATAGTAGATCAAACAACAAAAGTGGGGCGACCCGGTGTCCCTCAGAACCTGGGTATAACGTTTATAAACAAAAAGTGGTTCTGTCGGGTTTAATTATCTTTGCGCATATAAAGTCGCAAGAAACCAAAATTTCAATGGAACATAAATGAAACACACACCTGACCAGATAGGAAACGGTATCTGAAATGATCAGAATAACAATGTTTGTATATATCCACTTTGTATTTTATCAGAATTAATTCATTCAGATGTATCCATTTTTCAAAAGTACATAAAGGCTGTTCAGAGATAGGTCAAATATATACATATAGTGCTCATGTGACAAGGTGCTTAGTGGTCAACTTGGTGCAATATGTACAAGGTGGTTACAAGATTTATGTACAAGGTGAAAAAAGGGGGACAACGTTAATTTAAGGCCAGAAAAACAACCAAGCACCCAACTGGCTGTAAATGCTTCTTTTAATATGTATGGTCTTGGTAAATCTGTGCCTAGTGATATCGTCGACGTTTCAACCCACGGTGTGCTCCCTTCGGTAGTCACTACGGGTCTTCATCAGGACAGGGGGTGGGAGGTGGGGAAATTCGATAACAGCCTTGGCTTGGCCAGAGTATGATTCAGGCTTTGGGATCCCGGTGAAAGAGTCTGCGGGATATTTAGCAATGAATGGCTTTAGTCGCGTGAATGGTCCCGGATAAGTCAGCGTGGAGAATGCAGGCAACAGTCCTGCAATCCCGGAGAGAATGAATCGGGAGCCAGTTGAGTGCTTGGTTGTTTTTCTGGCCTCAAATTAACGTTGTCCCCCTTTTTTCCCATTGTACATAAATCTTGTAACCACCTTGTACTTATTGCACCAAGTTGATCACTAAGCACCTTGTCACATGAGCACTATATGTATATATTTGACCTATCTCTGAACAGCCTTTTTGTACTTTTGAAAAATGGATACATCTGAATGAATTAATTCTGATAAAATACAAAGTGGATATATGCAAACATTGTTATTCTGATCATTTCAGATACCATTTCCTATCTGGTCAGGTGTGTGTTTCATTTATGTTCCATTGAAATTTTGGTTTCTTGCGACTTTGTATGCGCAAAGATAATTAAACCTGACAGAACCACTTTTTATTTATAAATAATTATTACCGTATAGTAGGGCAGTGTGAATAGCAGAATATGGAAATGTACTGATGAGTTGCCCGTATTCTCCAGAGAAAAATAGTACTTCTGGATTTAACCTATGCAGTTGTAGGACCAATTGTAACTGTTGTCCCAACACCACAATTTATTTAGGTTAATGCTCTTCTGCATACACGGCATGCATTAGAGGCAAAGGAGGTGAGGCTAAACAAAGAAAGAGCAAGTGTGAGGCAGTGAAAGGGAAAAGAAAGAGACGGCATAATGAGAGAGGGATAGAAACAGAAAAATAAAGAGACAGAGAGGGAAAAGACAGGAGCCAGAACAGTGACCATGAGGAAAGAGAAAGATGCCAGCAGAAGTAAGGAATAGGGAAAGAATTTGACTTAGACAGGGAAACAGACATAAAGACCGAGAGATAGACTAATAGAAAGATAGCTAGAAAGACAGAGATAGACAGACAGACATAGAGAGAGAGAGAGAGAGAGAGAGAGAGAGAGAGAGAGAGAGAGATGTGAGGGAGAGAGAAATTTGTTAATTATACCTTAACATTTCAAATTTCTTATGATCCCTTATGCCCACTTCATCTAAAACATAAATCATTGATTTTCCAGCCTCCTTCAACCTTCTTCCATGCATTGCAAGCATTTTGTTTCGTCCGACACCCCTACTCTGGCCACCAATGCCGCAACCACTGGTGTGGCACCTCCACTGACTGTTGTCAACTCTCGCTCTTCTCCGTTGTCTCTACTGCATCTTGTTATCAGTTGCTCAGCATTCGAAAACTCTACTCCTACGTCATTCCCCAGGCGCCTGTGCCCCTTATAGGAAGATTTGTCACAAGCAAGGGTACCATGACTGTCAACTTGTGGGCCTCCCAAAGTAATGCTTCTTGCAACTAGCGTACCTCCTTGCATGTCTCAACTGCAGACCACCTCTCTACCCCAATCATCGAATGATTTCAGTCAGCTGACCAGCCAAGGTCAAGGTCAGAGGCTAACCCTCCCTTGCATTGGTGAAACTCTCTTCCGCCATGAGATTTTGGCCCGCTTAGCTGGCGTGCTCTCTCCTTAGTTCTCTGAGCTAGACACTTCCTACCAGTATTTAAGATCACTCTCAAAACAAAACTCCTCTATCTAGAGTTTACCAAAAACTGCCAGCATCCCCTCTCCTGTCAACGATGTCAGCATAAAATGGGAAGCCCTGAACCGAGACCAGATGTGGAAGGGACAGATGATTGATACTTTCTAGATGTGTCTGTGATGCTGATTTGCTGTAATTTGATGTCATGATACCAACTGTGCTGCCTAAGCAATCCACATGTTATGTATGTACTCATATTCATTTGCACTTGGTGTGACTCACATCTCTCTACTTGTTTATGGGGTTGGGGTGGAAGGGGGACGGGACAAGTACTGAACTGCAGAGCCACCTTGTTCCTAAAACCAATAAATAAATAAAATTAAAAGAAATGTTAACAAGTGTCAACATGCCAAACTGGAAAGCTGCTCGGTTAGCCATGCACTTTCTCATGTGTGTAGTCTTACCCTCTTTCCATCCAAGGTGTAGAGTTTCTTCACTGTGCACTGCAAGAGTTCTGAAACATCTTCAAGGAAGGCCTTAAAGTTTCGAGTATTTTTCCGGTTCAGGATTATTAAGCGCCTAACAGTAGGATCCATGTTTTTGACCAGTGTGATCTTCTTATGTAGCTTTGGGGCAAGGTGGGAATGAGTCATTGAGTACTCTTCCAGTTGGCCCTCTAGGAGCAACGACCGTCGAGCACTGAGTGTGCGACTGGCTCGATGAGGAGCCGTCTGGTGTAGGGGGGCGGCAGCACTGACGGGTTGCACATACTTCTTGTCAGAGCAAAGGTAGCAGCCACCATCTTCCAGCTGGTCTAGTCTGTTGATACAGTGAGTTCCCCGAGGTGTGGTTATTGTCCGTACCCCGAATGGCAGGGGCACCCTATTAGAGAGGTCATCCATGAGGGTGTTGATGCTTTTAAAGCTTCGTTGGTTGATCGCCATCCTGACACCACTGAACTGAGGGTCCCCACTCTTGAGGAAGGTTATCTTCTTGGCCGGCACGACGTCAGTAACAGCGTTTGCTCGGACAACCGGTGGAAGTGGCGGTTCATGGCTTGCGCGGCTACTCCTGCCCAAATATTCATTAGCGGGCGCCAGATCCATTCCAAGTGGTCACGGGAAACTGAAAGAAAATAAATCAAAGAAAACAATCAGTTGTCTTATCTAAAGTCAGCAGGAGTTGACAGAGACGTTATCCAGATGTCCTGAAAGAAACTAAAGACTGAAATATGATGAAAGATTTATTTAAAGGTAAATGCCAATGACAGATCATGCCTTATGTAGAACCTTTACTCGCTACGGGGTAAGAATTTTCCGTAAATACAAATGACATGCTATGGGCGGAGCTATCAACGGTACTGGCCATATGCAGAAGACACAACAAGGGACGCTTGGGGCAGTATCTTACATGCTTTAAAGGGTATGTCTGGTAATTGACCCCCTTGAGTGGATACCGCTTACACATATTAATGCCTGCTAACACGCATGATAGCATATACCACTGAGGTGCCAGGAAACCCTATCCATAAGGCACAGCCTGACGATTAAGCAGATGTTTGGTTGCTGGGTTGGGGTGTTGCTGTGGAACTGTTACTTCTTATTTGCTAGTTTGTTCAGTTGCTGCTATGATGGGTTTATTGCTGTAACTGGTAAGCAGCACACGGTGGAGCCTTGTGGACACTTCATGTGTAATTGTATTTTTCAGTTTTTTAATATGAATATGGTACTATGATACCTATGATTATATATGACTGCAGCCATTAAAGAATAAACTAAAGAAAATACAAATTAAATGCTTTAATTCCATCCCAGGTTCCCTTTTTAAAATAACAAGATGGCAGCTTACAGCAACAAGATGGTGGCGTTAGCTGGGAGTCTGATGAGAAGGTTGATCCCCAAGAAACTAATTGCAATCAGTATCATCTGAACCGTTTGCCTACTGGTATCACTAAGCTAAGCCACGTGTAAGATACATTTCCAGTACCCAACCGCTTCAACCAGGGAGGTGAGGTGGCATTTTCACCTAAGACTGGAAGTTTAGAATTCAGTGGGTTTTGTCCTGCCAGCACTTCCATTTTCCTTTGTTAATCAGAGATTAAACTGTGGCATGATTTTTTATTTAAATTAAATAATTACATAATTCAGTAAACAATAGGAGTGGCAGTCTGGGAAAAACTAGAGACCAAGGCCAAGCGGAGTATCAGCTCCTGTAAAAGGAGACCACGAATCAACTAAGAAACATTTCATCATAGGCTGATAATCAAAACTTTTTGGAAAGGTCTGCACTGTCATGGTGCCCTATGGGTCTCCAGTGGTCTTCCAACTCTAGATCACGGCTGGAACACTAATCCAATGGCTCAAAATAGGGAAGTCGAGAACTCTGCTCCCAAACAATATTTATTTATTTATTTATTTATTTATTTATGTAGTTTATAAAGCGCACAGCTACCCCCAAGGGGGTGTCCCGGCGCTAGAACCTGAACCTCCGAGTGAGAAGAAAGGAGCAGAGAGGGAATCAGCCGGATAAAAATCAGAGTCCAGAAAAGAGCCAAGTTTTGAGTCTGGCCCGGAAGATGGATTCAGAAGGGCAGAATCTAAGATCGATTGGCAGAGCGTTCCACAATTTTGCCGCGATAACACTGAACCCTCTGCCGCCCATTCTAGTGAGTCTAAAACGGGGAGAGATCAGAAGGCGGAGGTCGTTGGATCTAAGGGATCTGATGGAATGAGATATTGAGACTCGCTTTTTCAAGTAATTGGGTCCGAGGTCATTGATGGCTCGGTAGGCGAGGGTAAGGATCTTGAACTGGATACGGCTGGCCACCGGTAGCCAGTGAAGTTCCTTACGATAGGCGGAGACTGACTGACGGTAGGGGATATTACCAATTAATCTGGCCGCCGCGTTCTGGACAATCTGAAGCCGGTCTATCAGATATTGAGGGGCACCAGCATAAAGGCTGTTGGCATAGTCCAGGTGAGACGTAATGAGGGCATGGGTAACTGTACGACGGGAGTCCAGAGGGAGATAGGGGAGTATCTTTTTGATCATGCGCAACTTCAGGAAGCAGGCAGAGGTCACTTTATTAACCTGAGTTTTGCATGAGAGGGAGTCGTCAAACTGAAATCCCAGGTTACGAGCAGAGTGAACGGGAGAAGGAGCAGGATCAAGTGCCGTGGGCCACCACCAAGAGGAAGGGATGGAATTTTTCTGGTTAAAAAACAGCACCTCTGTCTTGTCTGCATTGAGTCTAAGGTGGTTATCAGTCATCCAGACACTGATGTTGTTGAGGCACTGGCGGAAGTTGGTGAACGCGGAGTCTGAGTGGTCACTGAAGGAAAACATCAGCTGGGTATCGTCAGCATAAGAGACCACCCTGACTCCGTAGGACTCCACAACGTCGGCCAGTGGGGCAAGATAGATGTTAAAAAATAGAGGGCTGAGGGCAGAGCCCTGTGGCACACCGCATGACAAGGGTTTATCCTCAGATTTGAACGGCCGCAGCAACACCCTCTGACTTCTTCCTGAAAGGAAGGACTCGATCCAGCTAAAGGCAGTGCCGCCAATGCCTATCTGTTTGAGTCGGTCAAGAAGGATGGGGTGGGAGACCGTATCAAATGCAGCGGACAGGTCGAGGAGGATCAGCATAGCCTCCTCGCCCCTGTCCACGCATTCCCGGATCGTTTCCGATACTTCCAGCAGAGCCGTCTCTGTGCTGAATCCCGCCCGGAATCCGGATTGTGAGTCGTGCAGCAAAGAGTTGCTTTCCAAATACTCCGTGAGTTGCAGCTGCACGGCTTTTTCCAGGACCTTTGCGGGTTTGGGGAGAAGGGAAATGGGGCGGTAGTTGGCGAAGATAGTGGGATCAGCATCAGCCTTTTTTAGGATGGGAATCACCAAAGCCTCCTTCCAAGTAGTAGGGAAAAAGCCATGGTGCAGGGAGGCGTTCCAGATGGAAAGGAAAGAGCTGGCTAATGAAGGAGCCAGCTCTCCCATAAGTTTAGCAGGGACAGGGTCCGAGGGGGCGCCAGATTTGCAGTGGATGAGTAACCTAATGGCATCGTCCAGGGTGAGTTTATTGAAGGAAAGGAAGGACGGAGAAGCTGGGGGGCTTGTGGAGGGAGGCAGGGAGGCTAGCCCTTTAGGGAAGGAGATACAGAATTTGTTTATTTTTTCAAGAAAGTAGTCAGAGAGTCCCTCGCATAGGGCCTGACTCGCAGAGTTCTGAGTGGCCCTAGCAGGAGGATTAATGAAGTCTTTGACAATGGTGAAAAGGGTTTTTGACGAGTTTTTGGCATTAGCAATTTGAAGAGAGAAATGGTCTTTCATAGTGATTTTTTTTTGTTTGAGGAATTTTTTCAAAGCAGATTTGTAAGTGAGTTTAGCTTCAAGGTCATAGTTTTGTCTCCACTTACGTTCGAGTGCCTTGCATCTGCTTTTTTCCTCACGGAGGGGGGTGGAGAACCAAGGGGCAGAGGGACGAGATCTAGTGGAGGCAATGATTTTCTGGGGAGCAATGGCATCAATAGCTTTGATTAGGGCGGTATTCAACCTAGAGACATTTCCGTCAATATCAGTGGAGAGGTATTCCGCCTGGAAGTGGAATACTGGGTCCAAGGTGGCACATGTGACCTTATGCCACTTTCTTCCCAACTCTTTCCTAGGGGCCAGGGGGGCAGGTTTCCGGCCTAGGGCGAGAGAGAAGGGGATAAGATAGTGGTCAGACCAAGTAAGGGGGAGGGGGGGGAGGACAGTGATAGTCGAGAAGTTGGCGAAGATAAGGTCCAAGGTGTGCCCAGCCACATGAGTGGGACCAGTGACTAATTGTGTGAGGTTCAGACTATCCATGGTTTCCAACAGATTGTTAGCCTTCACGCAGAGAGGGTTGTCAACGTGGAGGTTAAAGTCACCTAAGACTAGAAAATATTGGTGTTTAAGGGATAGGTCAGCCAGCTGGTGGGTAAGTGCAGTAAGAGAAGGGGAGGCGGCAGTTGGGGGGTTGTAGACTAAGGTACCAGCCAGTATAGCTGCTGCGGAGTCAGATACAGAGAAGTACATGGCTTCAATTATACCGATGTTGGTGAGTTTGGTAGTGGTCAGCTGAAGATGGGATTTAAGGATGACGGCTAGTCCGCCTCCAGATTTTCCTCCAGCCCGATTGATACACTTTATATCGTAGCCTGGGGGGATGGCAAGATAGATATCCGGAGAGGAGGAATCAGTGATCCAGGACTCAGTGAGAAATAGAATATCCCACTTGTCAGAGGAAATTGACATCCAGATATCGTTGGCATGACGGGGTAGTGACCGGCAGTTAACCAGGCCTGCTTTCAGCGTTCGGTGGTGAGACGAAGAGGGCTGCGATATAGGATAAGAAGGCAGACGAGGTAGGTAGGACGGGAGAGTGAAGTTACATTGAGGGCAACGGAAGGGAACTTTTTCCAAATGGTCAGGGTTGCAGAGGATAGTGGCCGAGCAAGGGGAGGGATTTAAGAGATGTAGTTGGGTATTAGTCCAGCACATGCGGGTAGAATCAACGGAACTGGCAGGGGGTATGGCCCTGGGCACGGTCCAGGCGCGGACGGGCGCAGACGGGCTTGCCTTAGGCGCGCCTTCGGCGCGCAAACGGCGCGCCCGTTGCGCCCGTCCGCTGCGCGTACGGAAATGACACATGATTTATGTAGGAGTGGGGTGGGGCGTGGCCACCAAGGGGGCGTGGTTAAGTCGCACGCCGGCAATGGCGTCACCGCCACTAATCTTGACAGTGCCTTGGTACCATATTTATGAGTTGTGTGGCGCAGGGCAGCGCAGCAAGGTGATGTGCAGCTTTGTGTGACAGGGAAAGGGTAGTAAAGCGCCATATTTATACAATACACCTCGTCCCTGTCCTTTTCCCTTGCACTGGTGCAGTTTTGGCAGCCTGGCGCCAACGCAGACACCCTTGCACCATGGTGCAACGGTGCCTGTTTTGTAGACATGATTGTTTTTGTGCAGGAACGGGCACCTTCCTGCTCAAAAACAATCCTGTGAGGTGATTCCTCTTTCTATGTGTGCTGCATTATGCAGCACACATAGAAAGAGGAAAAAACGAGGAGAAATAAAGATATTTTTCCTCATTATGCCTCTCCTAGAGAAGCGTATCTTTAATGTGCATTTCCAGATTTACAAGGTCATGTAAATTTGGGAATGCGTCAAAGTGGCTTCGCTTGGCTTCAAAAATATGACTTGAGGTTTGCGTTGTTCTTGCATTACGTTGTGTGGTGCAACGGTGACGCAAACGGGGTCATAAATATGGCCCTTCTTTAGGGTATCTGTGGAATTCAACAAATTCTGTTCACTGTTGGCGAATGTAGTACCTGGAAATCAACAAACTCACAAAAATACTGCAATAAACCAGTTAACTGAAGTAACTATAACTCACACCCTCGCATGCACAATGTTTTCTTCAATGATGTCATTTCAGATGTGGTACTGATGTTATCAATGATGACACAGAATATGCCAAGAGTGATGTTTATATGTGAGGTCATAGGCAGGGCATGGCGAGTACTTCTGTTAATGAGGGAATGCTGAAGGTCTCCAAGCGCATTCTTAGAAACCATTGAGAAGTATCTAAAGACAGATCCTTCGATCTATCTTTAGCAAACATCATGACACCCATGTCATCGAACTCAGAAGGGACAATGGCTTAGTCAACCCTACTGGGTAATCGCTTGTAATCTGCAGAATATTTGTCTGTTGCATGAGCAATTACTCAGGAAGCCTTGCAAACATTGGGCAAGTGTATTGAACATCAAGAGTGGCCTGAGACTAGCTGCCAGCAACTGGCATCTTAGGTAAACCATACAATCGGCAAACTTGTTTGTGTAAATGTTATGTTTTTCCTCAGATTTGGGTCCCCCTTGTGAACACCTAGTTCGCCGACATGTACAGGCAGCCCCTGTTCTGCATTAATATCGAACTGATCTCTCAATCAAAAAAGTTGTGAAAAAGTTTCACATAGCTATCATGTTGAGGGACACAGAATCCATTTTACGATAATTACATTACTAGGTGAATGACCATTATGTGAGTGCTTGGAAATTAGTTATGTGGGACAGAGGACCACATGTAATCACTCTGCAAAGACTAGATCATAACATAACAGCCTTAGGGATATTTTCTTAGACTGTGATCTGATCCACCCAGAATTTCGGTGCAGAGTTCAGAGCAACCTTTCTAAATAAAGCTACCCAATCCTATCAATTGCGATGCTCACCCCAGGGAATATTGCATGATACCTTAAAGCACTGGAATAGGTGATGCTCTGCCTAGTCAAATGTTTTCCAAGCTATTGGTCAAGGTAGACAGGAAAAGCTGTCGCACAAAGGGCACCACATTGCCAAAATGATATTTATTATCAATCGTCAAAGAAGCCCAACTCACACGCTACTTAGGTCTCTGTCATGACTAGTAAAATTGTCTAGTTTAATTGCCATGGTAGTATGGTAATTTTAAAAACAGCAGTAGCACCAGCACCCCGTTCAATGCCCAGATTTATATGACCTTATAAGCCCAGCTGCGTAGTCTACAACAATAGGGTCAAGAAGTTTAGGTTTAGATATATACCTATTTAATCTCTTTTTACAGTATTTTTATAGAGTGTGCAAGTCCCAATTTGGCATCAGTACGACAGGGTAGCAGCATTTGCACAGTATTATGTAGAAACCCGATGGTACAGTATGCATAGTATTATTAACTTTTCAGTTTTGGAGTCTTTATTATATCAATATCACAAACAAAATGAAGGTGATTATATCTATTTATACATATAGGTATAATCTATCTATCAATATAAGATATTTATTAAGCCGTTGTCAGACTAAACTCTTACAGTGATTCATTTATAATGTACAAGTCTTAAAAGGTATACATCATGCACATCAATCTTAACAATGCCCAAGATAAATTTCATAAGTGATCATTGATTAAATGTCAATTTCTGCAACGATATTAACAGAGCTAGTGTTTAATACAGGCCTACGGTTGTTATATTACAAGTTGCTCCACATACTTACGCAACGAGGTAGCATAGTTGCCAAGCAAATCGCCGCTAGTGAAGACCATTTGGTCATCCAGGCTTCAATATCAGGGTATTAAAAATCAAATCAGCGAAAGGCGCCAAAGGGATGCAGGGTTGTTTGAAATCTGAAGAGATGTCAGAGTCAGAGCTCACTTCAGGAGGGTGAAGTCGACATGTGCTGCTGAGGATGGAGCCAAGTCCACCTAAGAAGACCTTCAAATCCGGGAGGGCATTAGATACAGAGACCATGCTTTCCTGTTGCATAAAAGCGCCCGGAGATCAGCATCCCTCCTAATCCCCAGTGTGATTTGAGTTCAAGGTTGCTAGTGTTTGTGTGATTTGCAGTATTAGCTGGTTTCTAAGCGGTGCCTTAAAGGTGTGTTGCGTTTTTCATCTGCATCAGGTGTGAAATTGGTGGAATAAAGCAGCAATAGAGTGATGACAGGTAATCAAATGAGACCATCTTAAAATAGAGTTAATTACAGTATTATAAGTAAGGCTTCCTTTCCTGTTTTCCGTTTTTACTGATTTTAACAGATAAATACAGACAGAAAACATTTATTTTCTTCTCTGTATTTATTTTTAAATGTGGATAAAAACGGAAATTGGGTTGCTTTTTTAGTAAATCTAAATACTGTCTGCCAGGCCAATAGCTGTGTGAACTGATAGGTAGGGGGGGGTTAAAAAAAAAAAGGAATTTTTGTATAGAGACAGTAGATATGCACAAGGTTGATACTGAAATTAGCATATTTTCATATAAGTGCATTGATTTATCTTCTGCAGGTGTTCATATCACTGAATTCTGGCATGCATTCAAACATGAGTGCATATGTATCGGTTAAATAAAAGTGGTAATTTACTAATTTTAGCTTCATTTTTCCACAAAACCCAAAATAAATATGGATAAATACAGACACAATTTGCAAAAAATAAATATGGATAAATATAGACGGAAATGTCAAACAAATAAATACCATAAAACTGGGAGCCCTGATTAAAAGCAATTCAGTGACAACAGAACAGAGCTAATCAGTAAAAATCATCAATGAAAAGAAGAAGAGAGCCTACTTTATAGCCCAAAGCAGAAGAGTACATTTCAAGAGTACAGGGGTTCAGGTTTTCGGTGCATAATTGATGCTATATGCACAGACAGGCTCTTTGGGCAAAATCATAAAACATTTTTTGGCTGGCGCTACTTCACATCCTTGGTGGTAAGTTAGGGCTGTGATTGCTCAAAACACCTTTCAACTCCAAATTATGAAAACAGGATACTAGGGGGGTAAACGATTGCAAAAGCTTTTGTCTACATTTGTTCGGTGTTATTTTGTTGTGATAATAATATGTTCTGTTGTCTTTTGTGCTGCTGTGTTTTTTGTGTTGTGTGCCTTGTGTACATTATTATGCTGTTATGTATGTTATTGTGTTAATGTGTTATGTTCTGTTGTTTACTTTAGAATTGTCAACAAATGCTGCTACATTTCCAGTCGAAAGCAGCATGTGCCTTTAAAGCTCGTGTAACACAACCATTTACCACTAAGGGGATAAAATAGCGCTGCTCCAGCTTTTCAGCTATTTAAGACACCAGTCAGCCCAAAACTGTGGCTCAGACTGTCTTAACTAATTGCATCCGGTGCTTCAGAAGCCAGTTATAGCCATGGCTCGTTATACAATCGATGTTGAAGTCTAACAATTGGGATCTTTTTTCTCCAGGACTGACATCCACACTCTCATGACTTCTCATTTTGTTCTATTCCATCTGTATACACATTTTGCTTTTTCCCATACGGTAAGACTGAATTGATTTGCATGCCTGAGAAACTGCTTTATTTCCTCATTCCATTTTTTCCCTTTGATAATGGGTTTTTCAACACATGTGCTCTGTTCCAGTTGTCTGTGATCCCTGATATTGGATTAAAGATCTTTTTAAGAATATTTTTGCTCAGTTGTCAGAGTCTATCACGTAGGCTGTAAAAGCTATCCCATGACCTTCCGGAACACCCGGGGCTGTATTATACAAAGTGCCCTGGGGCCGCAACGGGCATGTGCGCCCGCTTTGTGTGCCCCTGGGGCACTTTGGTATTACAGAAAGGGCTGCAGGCGCTTCTGTGACCCTTTGTGTAATACAGATAACGCTGGTGCACATATAGCACCAGCACTATCATTAGAGGGAGTTCCCTTATTTGCATGGCCCCATTCAAATGAGGAAATCTGTGTGCCTCTGTGCCCGCGCCGTATTATAGACTCGGGCGTAGAGGCAAAGAAGCGGTCAGGAGACGCACCGACAGTGTGCCACCTCAAAGGTGGGAGACTGTCAATCCATCTCCTGATGGCAGCCCTCTAGAGGGACCAAAGGGGGTCCCATGGACCCCCAGACATCCCCTTGTAGCAGGTGCAGTCACTCACTGCACCCGCCTGCAAGGGGATCTTTAATGCCCCTTAAAAAACACAAGCAGGTTGCCGCCTTCACAGTGAAATATGGAGCGGCTGCTTCAGAGCCGCACCATTTAAAATTTTACTATGCTACCCCCAGGGCAGCATGAGATCACGGCTGGGTGAAGCACATTAAACATAACACAGCACACTCTCCTTGTTAGCACCGAGCGCACCTTTCAAATTCTATAATACGGGCCCTGCTTTCATACTTCCAGTGTGCTCAGAATTTGGCTCAGACAGACTGGTGGAGTGGTTAGTAATCTTCATAATTCGACTACATTACCCAGGAACCCACACCCTCCACATCCTGTGTGTTGTAGGTGGAGTTCAATTTAAGTCTCTGGCTCAGGGTTACAGAATATTCCATGGCCTAGAAAAATCTGAGCTGTCTCAGTCTCTGCAACCATACCGTCTATGTCGCCCTCTTCATTCCTCTATTATATACAGGTCTAAATACAAGGCCCTTTAGTGTCTACATATTTAGTGCAAATACATGTTTACAGTAGTTCGGCAGCCATAACAGCTTATAGTATCAATGAAGGTCCTCATGAAGTACAAGCACAACTAGAACAGCCTATAAACACAACCTTAACTGAATCCTAATGTAGGTATTTTTGGTACATTTTAAAATGTTTCTAATTATATACCATGAAGCTCCTTCAACTGTACACAGGGCCTGTGTATGCAGGACGTGAACTTCCTTCATGCGCTGTTCCCAGTTCTGATGCCACAAACCCACATTGGCTGGCTTTCAAATGATGCACCCCCCAACACACTCTCTTCCATTGTGTGCAGGGGGCACTGAGCACAGGGCATGGCCTTTTGCCTCACCATGTACCCAGGACCCATGTCCCGGAGAGTACTGTGCACAGTTTCCAGTTGTACACAGTGGGCATTTTGCTTAGGAAGTAGCTTTCTGCCCTGATCACAGATCCCTTGCCCTCAGAACAAACCCCTTTTTCATGGTCGTTGGATATATGTGTCAGACACAGTACACACCCTTCACCAAAACCTCTACACCGATTCCTCTTCCCTCAAACACTCTGTGCAGATCTGTGCAAAGGTTCAGCTGTGCACAACCTGGACTTATCGCAAGTTTGGCTTTCGTCAAAGTTCTCCAACTTAGACACCCCTAGCAATATCTACAACCCCAGAGCAGAACTGCCACTGCTGCCCAGTTTTAAGTCGGTGACATGAAGATGATGACACAGATGAAGGTTAAATTAACATCACTTTATTAGGTGAATATGTTATGTTATGTTATTGCAACTTTGTTAAGCGCGACAATTACCCGGAGGTGTCCTGGCGCTATCTAGAAGTCCTGAGGCTCAAACTGTCAAAGATCCATAATGAAAGAAATCAGTCGTGCACAAAAAGCCAAGTTTTAAGTTCCTTTCTAAAGGACAATAAATCAGGCGAGGATCTAAGATAGAAGGGCAGAGAGTTCCACGCCCTAACCGCTCCATGAACAAAACTTCTGCCTCCCCATCGGGCCCTCCTGATTCTAGGCACTTGCGCCTGTTTAGTGCTTTCTGAACGAAGGCATCTGTTTGGAACATACCAATGTATGCGTTGCTTTAAAAAGTCCGGGCCTAATCCGTGCAAGGCTTTGAAGGCCAAGGCCAGCACCTTAAAAAGTATGCGGCTTTTTATAGAAAGCCAATGAAGGGATCTTCTTTCTGGCGTAACCGGGGAAAACCTGGAAGAGCCTGACAGCAGACGGACTGCCGCATTTTGCAAGGTCTGCAATTTCATCAATATGCTTTGTTGCGCATTTAAATATAAACCATTGCAATAATCCAGTCTTGTAGTAACTAAGGCCCTTACCACCGTATGCCTACTCTCTTGAGGGAGCAAAGGAAGCACTTTCCTCATCATTCTGATGGTATACCAGGTTTTAGATGTTAATGCTTTGATTTGGCGCTCCATGGTAAGTTTAATGTCCAAAATCATACCTAGGTTTTTAACCTGGGTAGCTGGGGTTGGAAGGGCACCCATGGAGTTAGGCCAACAGGCTGGAGTCCAAAAGTTGGAGGAATTGCCAAACAGGATAACCTCAGTTATGTCCGAATTTAATTTCAGACAATTTAGGGACATCCAACTGCTCACAGCCACCATGCATTCCCGCAGTCGCAGTTCTACATCCGCCTCTCCCCCTGGGGTCAGTGGAATAACAATTTGTGTGTCATCTGCGTAGGAGGTAATGCCAAAACCATAGGACCCAATAACGGGTGCCAACGCACTAACATACACATTAAAAAGGGTGGGGCTGAGAGAGGATCCCTGAGGGACCCCACATGGTGTTGAGAAAGGTTTCGAATGGAAGTCCCCCAAGGACACCACCTGCTTTCTGTCGTCTAGAAAGGATTTGATGAGGTCCCCGGCTTTCCCAACAATCCCGCATGTTTTTAAACGATTCAGAAGAGTAGAGTGGTGAACCGTATCGAAGGCAGTGGATAGATCGAGCAGGATCAACGCTGCCTTGCCGCCCTGATCCACTGCTTCCCTGATTTCTTCTGTAGCTTTAATTAGAGCCGATTCCGTACTGTGGCCTGACCTGAAACCATATTGCGTGGAGTGCAATGCTTGGGTATCTTCCAGGAAAAGACTAAGTTGTCTATTCATGACCTTTTCCACGAGTTTAGCTGGAAACGGAAGTCTGGCTATGGGTCGAAAACTGTTGAGGTCACTGCTCGGGAGATGGGGTTTTTTAATTAATGGGAGAATGGAGGCCAATTTCCACTGACAAGGAAACAGTCCCGTTTCAAACATCAAGTTGAATAGCCTAGAAAGCTGCTCAGCAATCGGACCTGCAGCTAGTTTGGCCACCTTGATAGGGCACGGATCAAAAGGAGATCCAGACTTAGCTTCCAACAGGAACGTTTTCGTGTCTAGCGAAGATACTGGGCAGAATTTAGTCAGAGTAGGATAGGGGACAGATTTATGGCTAGAATCCTCCCCTCTCGTCTCCGGACTAGAGAAATTCTTCTTTTTAAACACCTCGAAGATGGATTCCACCTTAGAGGAGAAGAATTTGGCCAGGTCCTCGCACAGCTGTTGGCTGGGTTGAACTGGGCATGGCATAGGGGCTACCAGGTTGGTCACTGTCTTAAATAGCTCCTTAACGGAGTTGCTGGAGTCTGCAATCTGTGTTGCAAAATAAGATTGTTTCGCCTTAAAAATTGCCTGTTTATATGTCAGAAGACTGGATTTATAGGTTTTTCTGTCAGATTCATTGTAGTTACTTCTCCATCTGCGTTCATGCTGTTTGCAGATGAGCTTTTGGGCTCTAATCTCCTGTGAATACCATGGAGCAGAAGGCAGTGCTCTCTTTGGCCGCAAACTTTTATAGGGGCAACGATATCACAGGCTTCCTGCAGCCAGCTTGTGTAGTTATGGCAAGCCAAATCCACATCGCCTGGCGTGGCGACCGCCGAAGAGGACAGCAGATTGATCAGGGGGTCTCCCTTCACCCTGTTCCAGCTTCTAATATTTATCCTGTTTTTGTATCCAGACAGAGTCTTACCTGGATTATTTAAAAATTTCAAATTGGACAGCGGAGTGATCTGACCAGGCCAGGGGAAGGAGGCTCTTGAAGTGTTTATTACATTGGTTAGAAAAAATCCCGTCCAACGTATGACCTCCCCTGTGCGTGGGGCCTACTACCTGCTGCTTAAGGTCTAGTGGCAGCATCAGTTCCTCCAAGGCCCTTGTATCTGGATCTTCCGTACATTCCAAATGAAAATTAAAGTCACCTAGAACTGTAAATGCATCCGAGAGAAGCCCCTCCTCCAGGAGCAAACCGACGGATGCCAAAAAAGCAGTTCTGGTTCCCGGCGGCCTGTAAACTAAGCAGCCCCTGAAAGATTGGTGAGGCGTGAGCATCAAATTAAAAAAGAGTGCCTCACAGGTGGCCATCGGTATAGACTGGAAGGAGGCTTTAAATGAGTGATGATAGATCACCGCCAAGCCTCCACCTTTCCTAAGAGGCCTGTCCTGTGTAAAGCACAGATAATCTGGGGGGGTCGCTGCCACCATATCTGGCCCAGCAGACGGGTCAGTCCAGGTTTCTGTGACAAACGCTACCTTGGCCTCAAGATCTTCCATAAGTCTGGCGCACTCGTGACTGTGTTTGACCAATGATCTAGCATTGACCAAAATACATGTTAAAGAAAGATCCTTCTCAATTTTTGCCCTTCCTCCCCTGACTCCTTTAGTGACAATGGGAAGATTTAAGATCCTGGGGATAGCGGACTGACAACCGGGGCAAAAGTCCGGGGCGGTGAGGGGCAGATCAGTTGGACGGAGGCAGATACAGTAGGAGGGGTGCCTCTCTTTCCGAAGCCCCCGCAAGGCGGCAGAATCATACCTGAGCGCTGAACTGACAGTTAAATTAAAATTGGCAGGGTCCCTGGCGCCTGGCGCTGGACTGGCGCGGACGGGAGCAGACGGGCTTGCCTTAGGCGCGCCAGCTCGTCCCTAAATAGGCTGTCACAGCGCTAGACCGCCAACCTTCGTGCTACAGTGATGGCGGCCCCGCTTCATGCAGATCCTTTGTCCCTGTGCCCCCCGATTCCCCGGTAGATTCAGAGAATTAATGGGTAAATTAGAAATAATCCCTGATTAACTGCGAGGTATTTAAAAGCAATTTCTGATAAAAACGATAGCAGCAATGAATGGGAATTCTCGGCGTTTTAAACAAGATAAAAACAATAGCAGCAAACAGGGAAAATTAAGAGCAACGAACTGTGCAAAAACGTGCTAATCACACACTCGCAACCACTCTCACGTCTCCCGGCACAAGCCTCAGGAGAACTAGGAAGTGCGCGCTCGCGCCAGCTCTTCCCTAAATAGGCTGTCAGAGCGCTAGTCCGCCAACCTTGGTGCTACAGTGATGGCGGCCCCGCTTCATGCAGATCCTTTGTCCCCGTGCCCCCCGATTCCGCAGTAGATTCAGAGAATTAATGGGTAAGTTAGAAATAATCCCTGATTAACTGGGAGGTATTTAAAAGCAATTTCTGATAAAAACGATAGCAGCAATGAATGGGAATTCTCGGCGTTTTAAACAAGATAAAAACAATAGCAGCAAACAGGGAAAATTAAGAGCAACAAACTGTGCAAAAACGTGCTAATCACACACTCGCAACCACTCTCACGTCTCCCGGCTCAAGCCTCAGGAGAACTAGGAATAGAAGCAACCCATGGCAACCTCAGCCAACTCCAACTGCTCTCCTCACCAGCTTTTCACTTTCCTCAACATTTCAACCCCAAAATTCCAATGAGCAAGCTGGAAGCTGGCACACCATGCCGGGCTCCACAGAACATAACCTTCCCCCTTTCACATGAACCATTTGGTGCCCTTACAGATTCTCCAATATACATCTACATAAAACAATTACACTAAGAAGTAGGAAACCTGCTTTTAAACACAATCATAATCTTACAACCACTTGGATTTCCTACTTGCAAGAGTAAGTCTTTTCCCCTTCTCTGTGTGCTCTAAAGGAACACCGGTTAGACTGGGGGGAAGTGAATCGTGCAACAACTGTTGCTACACTTCACTACAAAAGGTGATTTTTCTCATATTGCACCACTTTCCTTCTAAAAGCCTCACCTTGTTACCTTTCACATCCTCCACTTTCTTGTGGTTAGACCATTTGAAAAACCTTATCTGCATACCCCTCCTGAACAAACTCTTACATACATACCTTTCACAAAATCTCTATTTGTCCTTTTTATCTTAGTATTGTGCATTTGTACATGTAGATCCGGGATATTTCTTCACTTTATCACCGCTCTATCAATCTTTGATCACTTAGTCCTTCTCATCCAAGCAGACACAACATTGGTACATGGTATACTTCCCTGCAACAGAAAAAATTGTGTCTCCCCAGTGACAAAAAGAGACGTGGCCCTGTAGTTCCACAATGTTTTTCACCTGCTGTTTCCAACACAAATTACCACACACTGTTATTGGATATTTTCCCCTAATATTCAATTCAAGTTCAACCAAAACATTCACACAAGGGAGGTACACATCTGTTTTATGATGTTCGATTCCTCATCACTTAAGGAAGGATTCAAATTTTACTTCAAAATAAATTGTGGACCATTGTCAAATATGACCCCACCAGAGCAACCTTCTCTTCCCTCCTAAAAATGCCTTTGCAAAAGGAAAGCACATTGGATGACTTCACTTCTTTCATAAAAGCTTCTTAAGGCCATTTTGAGAAGTGATCCATCATTAACTACAATGGCATTACAAGAGCATATCTGCCCTCTTGGCCCAGGCATTCAAATGGACCACAAATATCATTGGCAAACTTTTCCCACACGCTTTTTCAGGAAATGCAATGGGAATAATAGGTTTCTCTTGCAATTTATACGACTTGTTCTGCAAGTACAAGGTATACAATTATTAACATATCTTTCCACGTTCTTTTCCATAGCCAGCCATCACAAATCAGCACGTGCCTCCTTCTTCATTGCTGGCATGCCGCCATGCCCTTTGTGTAGCAATTCTAGAAGTCTCAGTTGCAAATTCATAGGAACCATTAATCTATCACACCTCCCGACTATACCATCAACCACAGAAAGTTCTTCCCCTACATTCTTGAACTCATTTAAGTTCACTGCTTCTCTTGCCACCTTTCTATCAGGTAATGATTTAATCAATCTCTGCAACACCTCATCCTCCAGGTTCACACTACTCCATTCCTCTTCACTAATGACACCTTTACATATGTCGGCCACTACCCATTCATTGTCTTCCTTGAAGGCATCATTACTCAAGGGTAAAACAAGTCAAACAATCAGCATTGCTATTCTTAGCACCTGGGACATATTTGATGGAAAAAGTAAAAGCTCATACAACCATTTGGCAATGCGTGGAGTAGCCCTACCAGCTCCCTTTGCTAAAAACAAATCTATCAATGGTCTATGAACTGTGTTCCCCATACAAATGTTCTAAAGTGTTGCACAGCCCACCAGCAAGCCAATGCTTCCTTCTCGATGGTGGAATAAGTGCTCTCCGCTTCCTTCAAGGTGCCTCATGCAAAGGCCACTACTCTTTCACATCCCTTTCGCACCTGCATCAACACAGTTCCCAAACCATAATTACCAGCATCCGTTAAAATAACAGTGTCATCCCTGGGATCAAACTGTTTCAAAACTACACCGTTGACTATTGTGTTTTTGACAAGCTCAAATGCTTGTGCACAGGATTCAGACCACACAAATTGTATTCCCTTCCTCATTGATGAACCTAATACATAAACCTTCACAGAAAAATGATCTACAAATTTTAAGTAATACTCCACTAAGCCTAAAAAGGAACGTAGTAGGTCCTTTTGCTTTGGTGAGGGTGCTTTCCTAATAGCTTCAGCCAAATTATATTTAGGTTTCACTCCTTCATACGACAATGTATGACCCAAATATTCCACCTCTTCCACACCAATTTTGTACTTCTCTAAGCCAATATTTAGCCCACTTTTTCCATCCCCTATAACACACTCTCCAGTGTTTCATCATGTTGTTCCTTATTTTCACCTCTGACTAATAAATCATCTTGGAAGACTAGAACATTAGCTAGCCATTGCAATATGACCTACATGATTCTTTGGAAAACAGCAGATGCTGGGACCAATCCAAATGGCACGTGAATAAATTGGTATGCCCCTTCCGGTGTCACAAAGGACGTCAAAAGTTTGGATTCAGGATGTAATCGCACCGGATGATAGGCACAGTATAGTTCAAGGGTACGGAAACACCTGACTTCTCTCACATTCATCAGCATTTCATTAATGCGAAGAAGAGGATGTCGGTCCACCCATATTGTTTCATTTAGATTCCCTCAGATCTACACACATATGCAGCTTGCCATTAGCTTTTTTGACCAATACTATGGGACTAAGCTATTCAGATAATTCAGTGGGTTCAATTTCACCATTATCACATAACTGCTTCAACTGATTCTTCAATTGTTCACATAAAGTAAGTAGAACATTCCATACCTTGTGCACCCTAGACATCAGTCTTTCTTTTAATGTTATCAAGTGCTCAAAGTTGCGCAAACACCCCAATTTATCAGCAAACAATTTAGGAAATTGAGAACTCCATTTGACCATTTCATTCTGAACCACAAGCAGCAATTGACCTGGGTGATTAGGATCTAATATCATCCCTAATGCCCGTTGTTCTTTCCACCACAACAATGTTTTCCCTTTTTCAACCACATAAACTTTACCTATTGCCTTTCTTTCCCGGAACTCCAGATTTGCTGTGAAGTAACCAAGTTTCATGTTTATTTTAATTAAGCGCAGAGTTAATTAAAACCATTGCACTGGAAGTGTTGATACATTCATTAAAAGTAAAACAAGATTTTCAGAACTACTAAAAAACTGATTATACAAAATATTTGTGGTTTGGCTGTGGAATACTTTGTGTATAGGACAATAAAATACAGAGATTCTAACGACTGCAGAGTCAAATACTGCGGGTTCACAACATAAAGCACTATGCCTGGTGTGTAGTTAATTAAAACCATTGCACTGGAAGCATAGAAACAGAAACAGATACATTTGTTGAAAAGGGATTTTGAAAATACTGAAAGTGCAGATTATACAAAATAAAAGTGATTTCAGCGAGCAGTACGCTTTGTATGGAGCAATAAAATAAAGAGATGACTGCAATGTAAAATACTGAGATTTCACAATGTAAAGCCTCATGCCTAGTAATTACCGTGGCTGACTGACCATAAAAAGACTGACTCATGGCTATGGGAGGTGATTAATCAATTTAAAGTGCATAATGTGTCGATGATTAGCTGTGCTAAAATTTGCAGCAGGAAGGAGGAGGTCAGGCCTTTAACAAGTCATGACCCCAATTTAGTGTCAATATGAGCAAAGAATTGCGCACAGGCGGTGAGGGCGGTCTCTCAGCCACTCCAGTGCATATAGTCCACTTAATCCGTAGAGTACCAGTGTAGGTATGATGGTGCAGCACAGACTTGCACATAAAAGAATTCAAAGTACTTAATTCAACTCTGATGTTGTACAGCCTGTTAAGTGATTCATTTTCCGTTCTAATCTTGTCGAGTTTTTCATCAAGTCTCTAATTTAGCTGAATGTCTGAGTAATTGAAACAGGCTATAATGGCCTTCTTACAGCTGTGCAATACTCTCACATTAAAGGCTGGTCTTAGTATAGCTTTCCAATCCTTAAGTTTTGCTTCACATATGCAGATTTGGTGCACTATAGTTTGGGGTGATTGACCGCAAAGTCGACAAACCTCTGTTCTGGCTGTGCGCTTCCAAGGCGGTAAGTGTAGAAGAGATGGCAAATAGCCCAGATGATATTTCAGAAAGGTTCTTTTGATCTGTGCCTTGATGGACACTCTCAGATACGGTTAGGGAGCCGGCTTGTCGTAAGATGCTATTGTGAGCCAGGCGTGCCGTCGCTGAGAAAATGTTTCTTTGTTGGCCAGCAGAGAGGTACTCTGAACTCTTCTATTTACAATGGCCTTGACTAAAGAATAGTTAGTTATTGCATCCCATTTTTTAATAAAGCCAAAGGGGGTTAATGAAGAGAAAAGATAGAGCTTGACCAGGAGTGGTCTCTGCGACTGATTCCATCCCAAAGATAGTGATTCAGTGTGCCACCATCTCCTTCTTTAGTTTGTGGCAGGGTTTGATAAATGCTCCTTGCCTCGCTAGGGTTTGTTTAGATAGACCAATTTCTAATCGCATTTGAGCTAGGGATGAGTGGCATGGTAGCTCAAAGACTGACTTGAAAAGCCTAATGATAATTTTGTCCAGGTCAGAGGCGTCTCTGCCTTTCAGTGCTTCACTCCAATAGGCTATGGTTGGAACTAATTTGACCTGTATAATTTTCAAAAGAGGTGTATATGTAGATGTCACTATTACAGAATTTAGGCATTTAAAGGCTGCAGTAAGAGAATTTGCTTTCAGCCTCATAAGCTCCAGATGTTGAGTGAAGGAGCTTTGCTTGTCAAATAGCATGCCCAGATATTTGTATTCCAGTACCACCTCTATTTTCCCTTCTCCCAGGTACCATTGGAAGGAGCGCAAGGGTTGCTTCTCTATGATCATAATTTTTGCCTTCTTCAGGTTAAAATCCATTGAGTTTATACTGGAATATAAGGCAGTAACGTCCAAAAGACTCTGAAGCCTGACTTTTGTGCGGCTGAAGAGGACTATGTCATCCGAGTAAATTAAACATGGCAACACAATGCTTCCTAACTTTGGAGCGTGCAAGTTCACCTTGTCAAGGCTGGTAAGGGGATCCACTAGGAAAAGATGAAAAAGTGTGGGATCTAGGTGGCATCCCTGTCATAGTCCCTGGTGGGACCAGATTTTTCGGGATAGATGAACACTATCACCCAGCCGCATTCTGACCCAGATGTCAGTTTGGAGAAGGGTCAGGGCCTGCAGCAGTGGGTGAGGTATTTTTCAGCTGGCAAGTTTGCTCCAAAAATGTTCCTCTCTCCACTTGATCGAATGCAGGTTAATAATCAATAAAGCGGGGAGGAGCCTAGCGCGCAACCAAGATGGCCGCGTAGGTGCGAGGCTCCCGAGGACCTCCGCAGCCTCCTACGTTTATCCTGACTTCATCCTGCATCGGTTGAGGGAACTGTGTCGGTGAGCCTGAGCCGAGGTGGTATCCGTTTCCCGTTTTCGAATCGGACCTCGGGTGCCGGAGTGAGCACCGATTGAAGTTTGCGGCCTACCTCTCTCCTGACCCCGGATTTGCGTTTGGGGGCGACCCGGTGACAAAGTGAACAACAGCGGCGGGCTGGGCCTGGCGAGTCGCGTACCCCGCACTTTCACTTTCGCGCCCCCTTGCTGACTTCGCAAGTGGGATCGCGGCGCTCTTGGTGTTGGGGTGGCCTCGCTGGGAGACCTTGCCTGCCTGCCTGCTGTGGCCCGCTCCCCAGTCCTGGGGTGGCCCCCCGGAGCCTGTGGCCTTGATTGCTCGCTTTTTACTGCGTGGCTGGTGAGGGTGTGAGACCCGCGACGATGGCCACTAAACAAGATGGAGATCGGTTGAAGGCCAAGTCGACCCGGCGTGGCGCCGCACATCAGGCCAACGTCATGGTCCGCTACACCCTCCCGAAGGGATCTCCCGGTGGACCGCACAAGTCCTCTGAGTGCCCCCCGGATGCCCCGGACTTGCCCACAGATCTGACTCTGCAAGACGTCATGGGCGCCATTGCTGAGATGAAGGCCTCGGTGGGCCAGCGGTTTGACACGTTAGCGTATAAAATCGACGCGGTCCTCGTTGATGTCAACCTGGTGAGAGCTGATCTCTCGAAGACCAACGACCGGGTCGATTCTTTGGCCCACACCGCGTCGGGCCTCACGACTGAGGTGGCGGCCCTTCAGACGGAGGTACACCGGCTTCGTCAGGCGAGTGCGCTCATGGATCGGCGCCTGGAGGATTCCGAAAGCCGGGCCCGGAGGAATAATATCCGCATCATCGGAGTACCTGAGGGACGGAGGAGTCGGCGGCGGATCTTTTTGTGGAGGACTTGATCACTACCCATCTCCAGCCTCGGGGACTGAGTACATTTTTTGCGGTGGAGAGGGCTCATAGAGTTCCCGGGGGAAGGCCGAAGGTCAGAGCCCCTCCGCGGCCTCTTATTGTCCGTATCTTTAATTTTCGGGACAGGGATGCAATTCTGCAAGCCTCCAGACTGCAAGGGCCGATCAAGTTGGAGAACACGGAGGTGAACTTTTATCCTGACTTCACCCAAGCGGTCCAGAAGCTGAGACTGAGCTTCTTGGGCGTCAAGCGGCGGCTTCGGGACATGAACTTAAAATACGCCATGCTCTTCCCGGCCAGGCTGCGGGTGGAGGTGGATGGTCGCACTCACTTTTTTGACCGTCCTGAGGCGGCCGGGGACTGGCTGGACACTTTGTCTGGGGGTCGGGATCGGGATGGCGGGGGGGGGGGGCTGCGGGAGGAGAAGGCCCACTGGACCGGGACTGAGGTGCTGATACTGGGACTCACTCTGGACGAAGATGCTGCCGCTTTCGGCCAAGCTTAGGGTCTCTCGTTTTTTGTCCTCGTTCTCCCTCCTTTGTATGTGGTGCGGGGTCTCGAAGGGGTACTCTTTCCTCCTCTAGGGGGTTTACCTAGTTTCAACTATATAAGGGCGACAGGCACACTGCAAGTTGGGGGGGCTGTTTGGGCTCATGCAGGGGTGCAGGGAGGGGGGAGTTTTGTTGGGGCGGTTGGGTTGGGGTGGGGTGTTGTTCATTTGTACCACAAGGCAAAAGTATTGTTGTGCTATTTCCAAAGTGCTCTCGGGGGGACGAGTGATTGCTTTCGCTTATGATGGGGGGTAGGGGACTGAGTCTTTTGTCCTGGAACGTTAATGGACTGGGGGACAGGATAAAACAAGGTGTGGTCCTGCAGTTCCTGAAACGAATTTCACCTGACATAGTTTTTCTGCAGGAGACGCACCTCATTGGCAACTCCTTTCGTGCTATGAACCGACGGGGCTACCGCCTTCTGGCCCATTCGGGCTTCACGTCGGGTTCAAGGGGTGTGGGCATCATGGCCAAGACCTCGCTCCCGTTGGAGGTTGATGAGGTACTCCATGATGACAGGGGACGTTACACGGTTCTGGTGGGTAGAATGGAGGGCAGAGTGATTATTTTTGTTTCTGTCTATGTCCCGCCAGGGTTGCAGACGACCACCTTTGCGGATCTGGGGCGCCTCCTCCTTGGCCTTCCGGAGGGGATCCTGGTGGTTGGGGGGGATTTTAACACTGTGGTTTCCGGAATTGAGGACCGTCACCCCCCTAGGGATCTCCCCCGTGCCCAAGCGTGGTTGTCTGGCCTATTGGATGCCTTGGGGCTGGTGGATTGTTGGCGGTTGAAACATCCTACACAGAAACAGTACACTTTTCATTCCGGGGCCCATGGCAGTCTATCAAGACTAGACTATGTCCTGGTGCCGGCGGCACATGCGGGGAGGATCGGGGAGGTGCGCCATTTGGCGCGGGGTATTTCTGACCACTCCCCGCTCTTATTGCACTTCGATATTCTCCCGAGGGGAGAGGGTAGGGTGGCCCCGATTAATCCCTGGTACCTGCGTGACCCCACCATTCGCGCAGAGTTGGTTAAGTCCCTTAAGCGATATTTTGATGATAATGTGGGGTCGGTGTCATCTGCGGTCTCGCTATGGGAGGCATTTAAGACGGTGATTCGGGGGGATGCCCTGTCCCTTATTTCCCATTCCCGGAGGCGCGAGCGGGAGGAGGTGATCCGTGTTGAAACTGAAATAACTGAGTTGGAGGGTGACCTCGAATGTGGGGTGACGGATGACAAATTACATGTCCTCCGACTCAAGCAGGCGGCCTATAAGGCCCTCGTCACGGAGGCGGCCAGGGGCCTCAGTAGAGAGCAACAGGGGAGACTGTATGATGTGGGTGATAAGGCTGGGAAATTGATTGCGTGGCTGGATAAAAAGGAGAGGGCGAGTCGAGTTGTCCCGTCGATTGAGAAACTGGATGGTGTGTGTGTCACGGAACCGGAAGAAATAGTCGATTGCTTTGCAGAATATCTCCGTGGGGTCTATTCCCCGGTGTCCTCCCGCTCGGAAGAGGATTCCCATGCCCTGCTTAGGGATATAGCGCTGTCTTCCCTTTCGGAGGAGGACAGAGTGTCGTTGGACGCCGCCCCAACCTCTGAAGAAATTGCTCTCGCCATACGCTCGGTTGCTTCCGGCAAGGCCATGGGTCCCAATGGTCTTCCCATCGAATTGTACAAGCTGCGACCGGATACGCTGGCGCCGCATCTCCGTGCGATGTTCCTCGCGGCCCGTTCGGCGGGTTCCCTCCCGCTAGACCAGCGTCTGGCTACTATCGTGGTCATCCACAAGGAGGGGAGGCCGCGGGACCGGGTCACGTCCTACCGGCCTATTTCGCTGCTGAATGCGGAGCCCAAAATTCTCGCCAAGGTGTTGGCCAATCGGCTGGTTGGCGTGGTGTGCGATTTGATTCACCAGGATCAATCCGGCTTTATCCCCCATCGCAACACTGCGCTTAACCTGCGGCGCTTGCATGGGGTGCTCGCGCGTGTCCCGTTCATACGGGAACCGGCCATCTTGGCATCCCTGGACGCCACTATGGCGTTTGACACACTTGAGTGGCCATATATTTGGGCGACACTGGCGAAGTTTGGGTTTGGCCCGGGATTCATCGGTTGGGTGAAATTGTTGTACTCGGGACCGCTAGCGCAGGTGGTTGTGAACGGTAGAGTGTCTGCTCCGTTTGAGCTGGGCAGGGGCACGCGGCAGGGCTGCCCATTATCACCGCTCCTCTTCGCGCTTGCCCTGGAGCCCCTGGCGGAGTGGCTGCGGTGGGAACCTTCTATTCGTGGTCTCCGATGGACCCCCGAGTATGAGGACCGCGTATCTCTTTACGCTGATGATATTCTTCTGTACCTGGCCTCCCCACGTAAATCACTGATAGTACTGGTTGATGTATTGCACTCATTTGGCCTCAACTCCGGCCTGGTCATCAACTGGGCTAAATCGTGTGTATATGTCCTCTCTGGGAAGGATCCTATCCTTCCGCGGGGTTGTCCTATTCAGATCGCCCCGCGGGGATTTAGGTACCTGGGTGTCTTCATTACCCTGGACGCGGAGGCCCGATATAGCCAGAACTTGCTTCCCCCCCTCCAGCGCCTGAAGGAGGACGTCGCGCGTTGGAAGCGCTTGCCGCTCTCGCCGCTCGGCCGGGCGGCATTGTTTAAGATGATGTCGCTGCCACGTTTCCTGTATGCTTTGCAGAATACAATGGACGTTGTCCCGGCGCGCTACTTTCGCGAGGTGGAGAGTTTGCAGCGCCGACTGTTCTGGGAGGGTCGGCCGCGTATCGCCCTGGCGAAGCTGACGCTCCCGTGGTACGACGGGGGGGTTGCCCTCCCAGATATCAAGCGATATTACTGGGCCTCCCAGCTGGCTGCGATCAATCACGGCCTTTACGGGCCCGCCCTAAACCCGGCCTTTGAGATGGATAAAATGTTACTGCTGGGCGGTGACTATAATCGGGCGCTTTATTCTAGCTCGCATGACGCGCGGCTGACGGGCCCCACGGGGGTCATGGTGCGGGTGTGGCACACGGCTAACGTGGCGATGGGGTGGAAGGACCGCTTGACCCGGGCGACGCCACTATACGCATCTGAGCGGCTGGGCTCCCTGTGGACCTCGAAGGGCTTTGAGAAGTGGGACATGATAGGCATCAGCAGGGTGGGCGATCTCTGGACGAGGGGGGGATTTAAAACGTTCGATGTGCTACAGACAGAATTCCAGCTGCAGGACAGGGAGTACTTTCGTTATATGAAGATCCGTCATGCGTTGTGCTCCGTATTTCCGGACGTTGCCTCCATCCCGGAGTGCTCCCCTCTGGAGGATAGAGTGCTAGATGGGCATGTCCCGGACGGCACGATTTCATTGATTTACAAAAAGCTCATCAATGACCGTTCGGGACTGCTGACCGGCCTTCGTGATGCGTGGGGGGCTGATGGATTGGAGCTGGATGACGAGGACTGGGTGTCTGCGGTGGCCTCCCCGAAAGAGGTGGCCATACCGGCTCGCCTTCGCTTCGTCCAGCTCAAGATACTCCACAGGGTCTATGTTACGGGGCCGAGTCTGATGCGTATGGGCTATGCTGTGGACGGGTTGTGTAAGCGTGGCTGTGGTTCCTTGGGGACCTTTCTCCATATTCTGTGGGAATGCCCGGAGGTGGTGCGATTCTGGCGTGGTGTGCATGAGGTTTTGCAGGTAGTTACGCATGTGCCGCTGTTGCCTGAGGCGAGGAGATGTCTTTTGAATGTATGGGAGCCAACCGACTACTCAGTGCCGCAGACGTGGTGGGCGACTCTGGGTTATATGGTGGCCAAACGTGACATTGCGCAACTGTGGGGTTCCCAGAGGTCGCTGACTGTCTCGGCGTGGAAGGACAACATGGATTGGTGTATGTTTCGGGAAAAGGTGGTGTATGTTGCGAGAGGTAAGCCTGGGACGTGGGTGAAAGTATGGGGCCCCTGGAACGCTTACCGTGGGGGAATCTGTACCCCGCCGCTACTGCCGGATCCGTCACCGGCCCCGTCTCCTTAGCCTGTTTGTCTTCCCGGTTCTGGGCAATGAGTTTACTTAGTCCCCGTCCTGACCTATTCCCCCCCTCGATATTCCTATGAATCAGTGGTGTCCCCCCCCTAGGGGAGCACATGTTGTTGTTTCCGACTGTGGGTTGCCTTGTGGACTTGCTTTTTTTTTGTTGTTATTTATATAAAAATGAAACCGTTATGTGGGGTCCGGAAGGTGTGGCTGCCAACGCCTCTTACAACTCCTGTGAATTCCCTTTTGCCGCAGCGTGCGTTCTATTCTCTGTATTACATGTTCCTCCTGTTTGCTAGCGGCCGGCCTGAAGGTTGTAGGCCCATATTTGTATATTTTTTGGAGTCTGTAATAAACGGTTTAAAAAAAAAAAAATAATAATAATAATCAATAAAGCAGAGACAGAGGGGTTGATTGTATTTCTTATGTTGATCAAACAGTAATTATAGAGCCAGTACATTTTATGTAGTTTTCGTACCTTTTGCAAACTGTGCTTGATTGAATGGAATCAAGTGCCTTTCTGTAGCCCATGATGTTAACTCCTCAAGGAGACAGCCAGCGAACCATTTTGACTCCATGTCCAAAAGTGCAATGAGTCTGTAATTGGCGGGGTTGGAGACATTGGTGCCTTTGTAAATGGGGCAGATAATAGACCTTTTCCAGGAGGAGGGAACGATATTCTGAGTTGTTATTCTCTCAAAAACTGGCTCCAGGTTGTTTGCCAAGAAGGATTTGTCCTCCTTGAAAATGACTGACGGGATGCCGTTTGGACCTGGCACTCCATCGTGGCAGCACCTGGAAACCTGGCTTTCAAGTGTAACTGCCCTAAATTTTAGCGTGCTGGAGGCAGGCATTGTGCTGGTGATATTTTGGGGCTCCAATGACTGGAAATTTAACAGCACAGTATCCTTCTTGTGCCACATCAATGGGATTCAATTCACATTTGTTCAAGATTTCCCAATTTTTTATCAATCAAGATGCAAGGTGAACATGAATCAGCTGATACTCGTACCTCCTTACCCTTCACCTTTACTATACACTTCGAAGGACAATATGTTCTATAAGCCAGATCATTCTCCTTTTCATCTTGTGTTTCCACACCACACACTACCAAAACTTCCACATCCTCATCTTCAGTAATCGTACTGTCCAGAGTTTTCACTTCTTTCTCACATACCACATTAACTGTGCATTTTCACTAACACTACCTATTGTTTTACAAACTCTGGAAAAATGTCCCAGTGTTTTCGCACTTGTAACACCTGACTTTAGAAGTTGGATACAGCTCCGATTAAGCTGTATGCCTCACACTGTAGCATATTTTCTCTCTATCATCCTCGTGTAACCATGACTCATTCTTGCCAGCTGATTGATTGGATGTCTTCCAAGATCTCTGCGACACAGTCACATCACCCATTTCACAGTGCTCCATCCTACCCGTACAAGGGTTACCACTTAGCTCATTCACATAGCGAGAAGTATTTTCCATGTACCTTGCTACACCAATCGTTTGAATTTTCAAATTATTTGTTCTATTGATCAACTGATCTCATATAATTCCTTCTTGTAAACCCTTGAACTTACCTAAAACAGCCATCCTTCTCAAAACTGCCACATACTGTTTAATTGTTTCTCCAGCTAATTGGGCATGAGAAAATAACTTGTGTATCTCAACCGCTATCCATACTTTTCTAGCATAGTTTTCCTCCAACACAAACATGGTATACATATATTCATCATCTGACTCCTCATTCAGTTTAGACCCAGCATCCATCTCTCTACTTTCTCTCACAGGCACTGGTAATGTCTTAAGTACTTTTCTCCCTTCCACCCCTAGGCTATGTTTCAACATAACTCATTTTCTTTTCCGCTTCAAATACATACCCACCAGTAGCTTCAAGATATGTCTCAAAAGCTTCCTTCCAGTCCTCCCAAGCCATGACTGGTGGTCCTGGTTCCTGCAGAAATGTAGGAGGAGAAGGTATGGCTTGTACTGTCATGTCTTAAAACAAATAAAGTGGTCACTGTTGTCAATTTAAACACAGCTGACAAGATGATTAAATGTATAGTTCACTCAGCAACAATTTTGTATGTAATGCTCTGGAAACGTTAAACTTAGTTCCACACTTGAATTGTGGTTAGCATTCTGGCTTTAGTCCACCAAACAGGTAGTACATCCTGACACATTCAGATAGTGAGTTTGGCGTTCCAGCTCAAGAATAGCCTTCAACCAATCAAGCTGTACTTGCATCACCACGTGACTCGCTGGCAGAGAGGCACAGCTGCAAAACACCCTGGAATAAACTCGGCAATGATCTAGTCACACGCGCTGAGACACACTTGCAGATGCACATTACTGGTGAGTACCAGGATACTATAGTGCCCAGGAGTTTACCAACAATGGTTGCCACCACTCATGACTCCCTAGAAAAATGGCATGCACACATTCTCCTCACATGGACTCCAAGCTGGTTTGCCGCTGCTGCATCTGATCCTTCTTCACTTGGCCCCCTTACTCACTCTATTCATGCGGCCTCCAAGCCCGCTCCTCGTGTTGGACTTGCATGCCTCTTGACAGCAAAAACCATTGATGAGTCTAGTTGGAACCTGAAATACTTGACACATTAAGGGGTAGATTTTCAAAGGTTAAGTAGAATTCGTTCTGCACCAGAAAACCTTAGCACTGCGCTGCGTGAGTGAAAGTAAATAGCGATGCATGATATTTATAACACGAGGCGTTGCAAACTAGCGCATACGCATAAATAGCAGTGCAAAAAGCAGGTGCGTCATGCACCCCCTTAAAAAAAAAATCGCAAAACACCGCAAAAGGATGCAACGTATTTTGGTAGAAGTCCAAACACAAGAAATGGCAGAGAATCTTGCCCCACAACCTATTCCTGTAATGTAGCAGTCAGAAGATGATCCAGCTACCAGTATCTCCATGTGGATGAGTGATATTCTCTGCTTGTAGATTCTTTCCTTCCTCTGTGTTTTCTTTTTCGCCAAGGCAACTATCTGCTGATGGTGACGGACAATAACACGCCAAGTCAGAACACGCATAGTTGAACATAAGAGTAACATAAGATGCAAAAAGACAACCATGAAATGGCCTCCCACTATCTAGAGTTCAATCATACCACAGAGGACTTAAACTGGACAGTCATCGAACAAGTGGATAATGAGGCTTTCCACTTCGAAAATAAACTGGGTATTCCGTCTGGGAACAAACACTGCTAGTTTAAATTATGACATACCCTGGGGGCAACTCAAATGAGACCCTATTATCCCTCTACATTTATGCAAAAAACATGACAAGACCTGGTCTGAGAGGTATGAGTGTACCCAAGATAGCACATACAGGCCACGTTAGATGCACCCAAGGCCACCTGCCACCTGTTTGTCTTCAAGAATAATCTAGTACAGAGGGCCTTGTTTGTGACCACCTTAACCTAAAAAACACCTCTAAAAAACTCCATAGCAATTAGATCAGGGGGTGGCAGGTTGTGGAATGAAGGCTTGAGCACTACAACCGCCACTCTGGTAAACCCCTTATGTTGTACTATAGACATACCGGCGGAATAAGTGGTGACATTTGACCTTAAGGCGGTAATATTTACATCTGACACAGAAAAATGATGACCCTAGCTGTTTCTAACCTAAGTCCATTTGTCAGACCCCACTGAGCGGTGCACAATCACTGGCACCAGCATAACAGAAAAATTATGGCCCTAGCGGTTTCCATCCTAAGTACATTCGTTCGGCAGAACCCACTGAGCGGTGCGTGATCGTCGGTATTGCTGGCACCAGCATAACAACCCGTTACACTGCCCGGCTAATCATCGTATGATAGCAGAATGAGGGTTACATTTAGTTGTTAATAACTTGACCCCTGTATTTTCCCTGTAATTTTCCTGTTTTCTTGAAATGATAAGAAAATACAGGGGGAACTAGGGCAGAAGTGGATCTCTTTTGAGGCCAAAATAGTCCCACTAGAGGCGGCCATCTTGAATAGGTTGCTGCTCTAGTCTTCTTCTGGCAAAACACTTCACGTGCAAAACGCTGAAGTTACACCATACTTAACCGGGTTCAAAACACCAACTCCTTGTTCAACGGAGCCACGGCGAGGTAGTATCCTGAGCAAGTGAGTGACCTTGACAAAGCGAGTACGGCACAGCCGTTTTGTCACCCCTGAGATAACAAGCATTTTCCTAGCTTTTTAACGAAGGCATGGCATTTATCCTGGTTATTACAATTAATTACCTCTCATCATTTTCAACAGTGTGTGACTACAAGTGCTCCTCCCCTCCCGTGAAAATGCTCATGGGGCAATAGCTTGGATTATAAGTGTACGTTAAATTCTGTTACTTATTATTTAACAGGCTTTGTTATACATCACGCCAGCAACATTTGGCCATGACGACATCTCCCTATTTTCAAGGAGACGGATCACAAATACGCTTGAACGCAATAGTGTGTGTGTTTTATGTTCTTTGTTGTGACGTCTAGTATTGTTCTGTTTGTTCTTCATGGGCAGCACAGCACCCAGTGAAATAATATCTGCGGTGCATATAGAGAAAAATATATCACTTCTCTTACAGATTTCTACTAAAGGAGTGGAGTGATCCAGAAACTGTTCTCATGTATTGTAAGATAATGTTTTTTATCCTTCCAGACTTATTTAAGGAACCATGCCTATCAGGGTATAGTATCAAATGCATGTAATTTGTTTATGCATAATTTCTGCTTAATTGAGTAGCAGACCACATTGTTGTTTTTTCAAAAGAGTGGTATAGGGATCTTTTAAGGTCCTGATGAGAAGCCATGGGGATGGTTTCGAAACATGTCGACTAAGGAGGTGCTAGTTCATTGTAGCACAGTACCTCCATTCCCCACTTTTAATAATACCAGCTAGAAGGAACATTAAAATGTATTTTCCCACATAGTCAGGTATTTTTTTAACGTACTCCACTATCTACACGTTTGACCCTTCCACTCTCACTCTAGCATTACACATAGTATAATCACTACTAAGTGCTCCCGTGTCTTCGTTGGTCGTAGCACGCCCCGTCCCGCAGCGGGGTGGGAAGAACCCGATGATGAAGCATGCCACCAAGGGTCCTTTTGGTGGGTGAGGGTTATTTTAACAAAGCATTGTGCTCCCCTATGCCTCAGTAGGGATGCACAGTAAACACTTTGGAAGGATATCTTCATTTCGCTCTATCATAGGTGGATTCCTTTTGGTTTCTTTATGCTGCATTACAGGAATGGATTGTGGGGCAAGGTTCTCTGCCATTTCTTGTGTTTGGACTTCCACCAAAATACGTTGCATCCTTTTGCGGTGTTTTGTGATTTTTTTTTAAGGACGTGCATGATGCACATGCTTTTTACGCTGTGACGCAAGTATATTTTGTGCACATGCGCTAGTTCGCGACGCCTCACGTTATAAATATGACGCAGCGTTATTTATTGTCAAGCACGTAGTGCAACGCTAAGGTTTTCTGGCGCAGCGCGAATTCTACTCGACCTTTGAAAATCTGCCCCTGCATACATTAAATCGACTTTGGCGCAGAGTGACCCAAAACCGTTTGTGCGTCACACTAACTTTAAAATATGGCACAAATACTTACTTGCGCCTATCTGAAAATGGGTGCAAGGTTTTGCACCGCTTGGCATCATGCGAGCGCCAGCGCAAACTCTTAGAAAATCTGCCACTAAGTTCCCTTACCAGGAGACACGGTCGTCTGGAAGTCGTTCGTTCCTCTCACCTGCCCATCAAATGTAAACATGATCACTCACTGCAGTAAGCACAGTGTACAGGGGATAAATTCCTCTCGCATAGGATATAAATTGGTACCCCACCATAATCTAATGTCACCAATTACATTCCATCCTCATCGCCAGTTTTTAAGTAAATGGCATGAAGCGAATGACGCAGATGAAGGTTAAATAAACATCACTTTATTAAGTGACTAGGTACAACCCCTGGCAGGCTCAGCCACCTCCAACTGCTCTCCTCACCAGCCTTCCACTTCCCTCACCATTCCAACTTTAACATTCCAATGAGCAAGCTGTCAGCCTCCACAGAATATAACAGCTGGTTATTCAAGTGCATCAATTTCCTTGGTCTGATTTTGCTGTCTTTAGGAGGAAGGGTCGTTACTTTAACGAACTTTCGTGTGTCTGCTTGTATTGCAACCTGCCAGTCTGACAGTGGTGGGATTAACGTGACCATTTGCCTGGTTGTAGAAGTGTCTGTTCTAGCAGCCCCGATGCCTTGATCTTCTCATACAAATAGGCCCCACTGGCCTTACTTACTGCCCAGCTTTAAACCAACCCCAAAGCCCAGCCCAGTAATGTAAGAAGCAAGAAAGAGGTCGGTCCTATGAATATCCGTCATTCTTCTAATTTGTATTGGTGATATCCATACGCCTTTACCTTTGTTAACTGTTGCTGAGATACCCGGTGCTAATTGTGTCAGCATGGTTGACACTCAGCAGCTTATGTGCCTCCTTTTCTTTTTTTCAGAGGGTTTTCTTACAGGCACACACAGGACTGTAATGCAAATCTAAAAGAATCTCCTCCCATATCCCAAAACAGTGACATTAAAACGTGTAGTGCCAGGCTTACTGCCCTATGATGGGTATGCTCCAGTTTTACACAGTGTACTTCTGAAAGTTGAAGGGATTTTACTGAGAGGTGGGATACATAGCACATGTCCTCTGCAGCAAGGGTTATCAAGAGACAAAGACGACATAGTCACTGCATTTACAGATGGTTCATGCTGATCCATGCACTGCAGCTGAGCGCATTTGCAGCTGGCCTTGGGGCACATGCCATAGGCCCAAAGTGATTGGCCCTCTCGAGACTAGGCAACAAAGCAATGACCTGGGCTCAGGCAGGGCAACCACAGCCCAGCTGCCAAGGTGCTGTTACCACAAAAGCGAGGCATGCCAGCTGCAACAAAACCCCAGATCTCAATTACCAACAAGAACATTGCCAAATCAGGCAGAGTCTGGCTGAGACGACTGTGTTAATTCATGGAGTCAAAGCAAGGTCCATCCAGTAGCAACACACCACTGCATGACTAGATTGTCCCAAGCAATGGCTTCTTGGCCTCATTCTGTAAGTTCATTCATTCATAAAAGCTTTATTCGGCCCACATTTTCTGATCCATGAGAGCACAAAATATGACAATAAATTATTACAGTACTATTGAAAACATTGATCTCTTAAAACCAGAATTCACACAGTGCCAAAGCAGTTAAAATAGGACATAGGAGGAAGGAGCCTAGCGCTTGACCAAGATGCCCGTGTGAGCTTTGAGCTCCCGGGACCCACGCGCCCTCCGTCGATTATCCTGTCTTAAATCCTGTTTTATATGCACGGCATCTTGCAGATGACTCATTGCTGAGGCGATTGATGCTGCCCGGGCTCGGATCGCCCACCGGGAACCGGAGTTGTGCATGGCGGAAGATTGAGGCCTATCTCCGAGGGATGCCAGGGGCTGGCGTTGGCAGGATGCCCGGCCTCTAATTGAACAACAGCGGCCTGGCGAGGTGTGAACTGGCGGACGGAGAACGCCGTACTTTCACTTTCACTTTCTCGCCCTTTGTTTGCCTTGGCCCGGGAGTGCCTTCTGATGCTTTATTATCCTCTGGACGCCTTGCGCCCTACTCTGCCTGGTTATTGCAGATCTGGCTTCTCCTGTTCCCTCTGACTGAGAGAGGGTCGTCTCCTTGCACCGGATTGCTCGGTGCCAGATATGTCGGGTAAAGCAGAGGTGGATAGGCTGAAACCCAAGGCTACCAGGCGGGGAGCCTATACCCAATCCAATAATATGGATCGCTATGCCCAGCAGAAGGGATCGCCTGGTGGATCGGGCCAGTCGCTGGACGTACAGAAGGCTGCCTCATCCCCGACCTCGGAGCTCTCGTTGCAGGATGTCATGGGTGCGCTCGAGGGGATGCAGGCCTCGATTGGGAGACAGTTTGATGCCCTGGCGCATAAAGTGGATACTATCTTGGTGGATGTCAACCTAATCCGCGCGGATTTGGGCAAAACTAATGAGCGGGTTAAATCCCTTGATCTCAAGACCACAGGCCTCGCTGATGATGTCTTGGAACTTCAGACCGAAGTTCGTAAGCTGCGGGCCGAGAACGACCTCTCCGCCCGCCGGCTGGAGGACTTTGAGGGCCGGGCCAGGCGCAACAACGTGCGCATTACTGGGGTCCCGGAATCCTCGGACGAGATCTCCGCAGATCTGCTCGTGGAGGACTTGGTGCTTAACCATCTGAAGCCTAAGGGCCTTGGGAAATTTTTTGCAGTCGAGCGGGCTCACAGAGTTCCTGGCGGGAGGCCCAGGGCGGGAGCCCCTCCGAGACCGATTGTCGCCCGGCTCTTTCACTTCCGAGATCGGGACGCTATCCTGCAAGCATCGCGGGTGACGGGCCCGGTCCCTTATCAGAACGCATCAGTGAGTTTCTATCCTGACTTCACCCAGCTGGTGCAAAAGCAAAGGCAGAGTTTCCTGGGGGTGAAGAGACGTCTTCGGGAGCGGGACCTGAAGTATGCTATGCTTTTCCCTGCCAGATTACGTGTGGTGTATGAGGACCGGACTTTCTTCTTTGAGTCGCCTGCTATGGCCGGAGACTGGTTGGACGCTTTGCCCCGACGACGGACTGGCGGGGATGCTGCCACAGACGTGGAGGGTGACCGGGATGGGCAGGGTTGATGCCTTTGGGGCCAGTCTGACTTGCTTTGGTTCCGGACAATGACTTGAGCTGATTGCAGTAATACGGAGGGTTGCGGGAGGAAGATGGGAGCTCTTTCCTCCCTCAGGGTACTTTTTGTAGTTTTGCGTTATGGTAGGGCGACAGGCACACTGCAAGTTGGGGGGGCTTTGTAAGCTGCAACAGGGGTGCAGGGTGGGGGGTGGAGTTGGGATTTTGGGGTTGTTGTTGGGGGGTTTGTTTTTGCAAGGCGTAGTAATGGTTGTCAGGGTTGTTTACTGGCACTTCGGGTGTGGGGTGGGCCTCTTTGTGTGTGGGGATGGGGGGTAGGGGCTTCAATATTATTAGCTGGAATGTTAATGGCTTGGGAGATCGTATTAAGCGGGGGATAGTCTTGCAGTTCTTGAAACGGTCTTTGCCGGATGTGGCCCTACTTCAGGAGACACACCTTATAGGTAATACTTGCCATGCTCTTAATAGAAAAGGTTACAAATTCATCGCTCACTCGGGATTCTCCTCAGGCTCCAGGGGTGTGGGCATCCTAGTTAGAGCTTCACTACCTTTCGAGGTGGACTCCACCATTGTTGATGATAGGGGGAGGTTTGTGGCGGTGGCGGGGAGGTGGGAGGGAAGAACGTTGGTGTTGGTTTCGGTTTATGTCCCTCCTGCCCTGCAGGCCTCCACGTTTGCAGATCTGGGCAGGGCCTTGTTGGACCTCCCGGGGGGTATGCTAGTGGTGGGGGGAGACTTTAATGCTGTCGGCTCTGGGTTGCTGGATAGGTACCCGCCCAGGGACACCGGGGGGGCTCAGAAGTGGCTTCCAGACTTTATAGATACACTCGGTTTGGTAGACTGCTGGAGGCTCCGGCACCCCACACAGAGCCAATATACCTTCCACTCCGGGGCGCATGGTAGTCTCTCTCGGATTGATTATCTGCTCACTCTGGCTGCGCACGCCTCATTGGTATCTGAGGCTAGGCATATGGCGCGGGGCATATCTGATAATTCGCCAGTGTGGGTCCGGCTGGATGTCGGCCGCGAGGGAGGGGGCAGGGTTGCTCCTATTAACCCCTGGTACTTCCGTGATCCCAAGAGGCGCAGTGCGCTGCTGAAGACAGTTGATCACTATTTTAAGGACAATCAGGGTTCCGTTGACTCGGCTGTGTCGTTGTGGGAAGCATTTAAGACCGTGTTGAGGGGGGAGGCCCTCTCCTTGGTAGTGGCCGCCAAGCGACGGAGAGATGGCGAGGTTATGCAGGTTGAGGATGAGATCGCGGCTTTAGAGGTGGCCCTGGAGGGGGAGGTTACAGCGGCCTCACTGCATGATCTGAGCTTGAAGCAAGCGGAATATAGGGACCTGGTGACGAATGCCGCCAAGACCCTCAGTAGGGAACAGCAGGGTCGCTTGTACGATGTTGGCGATAAGGCCGGGAAACTCCTAGCGTGGCTGGACAAAAAAAGAACGTGTTAATAGAGTGGTGCCGGAGCTGACGAGAGAGGGGGGAGAGGTGGTTGTTGATCCCGAGGGTATAGTACAGTGTTTTTCGGATTATTTCCGTATGGTTTACACCTCGGTTTCGGATAGGCCAACTGAGGATTCGCGTGACCTCCTGCGTGACATCGCTCTGCCCTGCCTTTCTGACGTAGATAGAGATGACCTCGATGGAGATATAACGGTTGATGAGGTGGCGGGTGCTATCCGCACGCTGCACTCGGGCAAGGCCTCAGGCCCAAATGGTTTGCCGATTGACTTGTATAAGCTGTTTCCGGATAGGGTCGCTCCTCACCTGCGCGCCATGTTTGTGGAGGCGCGGGGGAGTGGGTCCCTTCCGTTGGACCAGCGACTGGCGACGATTGTTGTGATCCATAAGGATGGTAAACCCCGGGATAAGTGTGCCTCCTATCGGCCAATATCACTCCTTAATGCTGAGCCGAAAATTCTGGCTAAAATCCCGGCGGGCCGCTTGGTCAGGGTACTTGGAGACCTGATCCACCCGGATCAATCGGGTTTTATCCCACACCGTAACACTGCGTTAAACCATAGGCGACTTCATGGAGTGATTGCCAGGGCGAGCACGCTGCGTGAACCAGCTATTGTGGCGTCTCTTGATGCCACAATGGCGTTTGATACGGTGGAATGGGCATACCTGTGGGCTGTGCTTGCCAAGTTCGGCTTTGGCCCTGGTTTTGTGAGCTGGGTGAGGTTGCTTTATGAGGGTCCTCTTGCGAGTGTTGTGGTAAATGGGCGAGCGTCGACTCCGTTCCAGCTTGGGAGGGGCACCCGGCAGGGTTGCCCCCTGTCGCCTTTGTTGTTCGCCCTTGCCCTCGAGCCGCTGGCGGCGTGGATACGCTGGCACCCGGATATACGTGGACTTAGATGGTCGCCTGATCACGAGGACCGTATTTCGCTCTATGCCGATGACATCCTGTTATATCTCGCCTCGCCCAAGAACTCGCTTATAGTGGTTTGTGACGTTCTGACATCTTTTGGTAAGAACTCTGGTCTCGTCATCAATTGGAGTAAATCATATCTGTATGTTCTGAGCGGCGACGTCCCACCTGTCCCGCGAACTTGTTCGATCCAGATCGCCCAGCAGGGCTTCGTGTACCTGGGGATTTTTATCTCCACTGACCTGCCCTTTAGCAACAAGTGTTTGCATTGCGTTGCAGGCAGCCTCAGTCTCTGCGCTTTGCTGTGCGAAGGGACTGGCGCAGTCAGGCACAAACTGCCTGTCTCATTAAATTAAATTAAACTAAATTTGTAGATTTATATAGCATGGCTTATCACCCGTGAGGGTATCCAGTCGCTGTCCACAGCCACGGGGAGATTAAATGATTTGCCCAGATTCACAGGATTTTGAGCATATGCTGAGACTCAAACCTGGAACCCCAGCTCCTGAGTCGGCAACTCGGCCACTGTGCCACATCCTCTCCCTAATTAATATTATAGACATGGATTCTGCTGCACACCACATTGTACCACAATGGTGAGTGCTGGATGTAGGCACGCACTGGGAACAGTGTCTTGGCATGGGTGCCATGATCTCTATTGCAAGCAAGGAAAATAGGCTCCGCGATCTCTGGTTGGGTAGAAAAACATAGCAATATTCAGGGTTCCTCAGTCCTCTGGGCCCTGGTGCCACTGCACCTGCCGCACCCCTGGTGGGACAGCAACTCTCAAATTCACCATCCGTGGGCATTTTAACTCCTGTCCTGTAAATGCACACGTCCTGAGGCCTCTAAAAGTGGCACATTTGGGAAGGGGATATCGGGGACGCCGATGGGACCACTGCCTGCTGGTCCCAGTGCCGTTAGCCTGCACAAGAAATCTAGCGGGTACGCTTTGCGAATGATTACCGCCTGCCTCAGGAGCTGGTAACCATAACCACTCCATGCTTGCAATCACAGTGCATCTGTGCATTCCATTGTGAGAGATGCAACTGAATGCCCTCTCCCATCTGGGCTCACTAGGGTGGCTCAATAGGATATGCTCTGGGTGCATTACTAACTGGAATGTCAAATTCAAAATGAAATGCACTTCTGAATATTGCAAAACGCGAAGTACCTACTGAAGGATACTTTAAAAGTACATGTCCTAAAGTAGCCATCTTTTCTTATTTACCAGCAAAATGCTGACATGTAGTATGTAGCATGTGAGATATTATTACCTTTCTCACACTGAACTGTCAAATCTTCCAATATTTTTATCTCCCATGGAATCTGCCGTTCTTTCCCCATAAAGCAATCACTCTTGACCCTTCTTATGCATTATGACATGCAGACAAAGACAAATCGCTTTTTGGTATCTCACTTATAACCGGCATTTTCTGTAAATCTCCTTATAGTTGAGTGGACCCCTTTGCAGCACACAAATGACTGACGTGTGCCTACGTCACCACTGTTTAGCTCTGGCTTGGTGTTTGCTTTGCCTGTCTGTGCATGTGCCACCTGCAGAACCACCAGCCATGCTCGTTTACTTCACCTGCCTGCAGGGCTCTAAGCTTGTTGCACGTGTTTGTCTTAATATCTAACAGCTAAAGATCAGAGGCCAGAGTGCTTTAACCAACGCACATTTATTCTTAGAAACAAGATCTCCGGATAGAAAGCTTAAAAGCTCCAACAAGCATGCAAACCACCAGACTCGGCGACTGCAAACACAAGGGGGCCATGAACGGATGGGAAACACTTCAACTGTATCAAATGAGGACATCAAAGAACTGTGAGGAGGTCATTCACATGGATCAAGAAGTCCAGATATTTCTTATGCTGCCCGCATTACGCGCATCGGAAGACCAGAATCTCGATCCACTAAAAATGGTCCACATCCTAGCAACCTCATTGACGTACCAATCACATTGGCCCCATCTACAGGCACCATTCACTCCTCCATCCATTGCCTTTTGCACAGTTGCATATCAACTGCCAAACACTGGCTAAAGATAGCCGGCACAATGACCTGTTGATCATTTGGAAGCCATGTTTCTGCTCTGGTTGCAACATGGAGACTACTGTGCTGCAATAAATACAACAGATGATGCACTGAGCATCCCAGACAATGGCTATCCAGACCTCTCCGCAGCCTCGCGTACAGCTGATCATTCCTCGCTCCTAAAACTCTTGAACAAACTGTATGGCCCTCAGATGTTCTCTTCGTATCTATGGAATCAATATCACCGAATAAAAATGTCTGATAGTCTCCAATCCCTTTGATCTTGTCTTTACCAAGGGGTATCTCAACACTTAATTCTATCTTTTGCTTTCTTTCTTCACAGAGAGCACTGAAACAATCCAACATCTCGCGTTCTCATTGTGCTGATTATAGTCGGCTACATTATAATCCCTCCTCCATGGAGCATACCAGCTTTCTAGCTCAGGTTCTCATGGACATCTAGGTGGGAGTATCTCCTCAGCACCTCAAACTGAATCCACTCACAATTGAGTTCCTGCTGATCTCCCCATCTCCAAACAATGCCCCATCCTGGTATCATTGTGTCTTACTTGTTTAAATTTGCTAGTGCACAAGCCATCCATTATTGAATAAAATTGGCAAAAATCTGAAATACTCAGATTAATTTCTTAGCCAAGGGGACACTGTACCAACTTAGAGTTCTATGAGAATTAAATCATTTACAGCCGCAGATGGCGTTAAATCATTCCCTTGTCTTATTTAGGATTAATTATGGCAACACCTTACAACCCCTAAATCTCCCTTGTTACTTCTGAGGCAGCTATGCATGCCATTGCTAGGTTAAGTTCAGTAACTAAAAGGCTTGAACACATCACTCCGCGTTCAGAAATATTTGGAGCCCCTTCCCTTTTGACACATATTCCCAGTTAGATATGAATGACACAAATGCTGGTGATGGCCCATCACGGAGTGGCTTACTGCTACTCATTTTTCCAGAATTAAACAAAGCATTGTTATGAGCATGATGCTTGTTTTGGCCAGAGCCTGGCGCCTCCTCCCCCCTGGGATCAGTGCAGGCCCCCTAGAAGGGCCCACCCCCCAGGTGGAGACCCTTGGCTAACACTATCAGCTGTTTGAGCTAGCAGAATGTTTTGGACCTCCCATTGTGGGATCTTACATAACAAATGTGTTCCGGGCCCTTGCTGATTCACGCAACCAATGAGAAGGGTGACGCGGTCTCGAAGTGATGATGATCCTGACCCTGGGTGTGCTTGAGGTGCTGATTGGATCAGAGCCTGGGCTTATTCCCTAAGGAGGCACTGTGGTTGGTGCTCCCGTTGTGGTATTTGTCTACCTCCTTCGGAGAGTACTACTTGCATTGCTCTGACTGAGCACGGTGGAATCAAAGTTCAGAGTCACCGCAATGCATGCACCTGAGATGCTCTCCGCACCACTGAACCCTTTTGCTGCAAGGGTCCCATCCAACTAAGGCCACAGCTATCTGCTGTACAGGGACAGTGCCCATGAGGGCTGGCTGCAGCACAGTGTCAAACCATATGGACCATGACTTGGAGGAACTTTTAGCCTTCGCCACGGTAAGATCTAAAGATCAACACCAGTCACCAGGGCCCAGACAGAGGCGATGATGAGACAATTGTACCAAGTAGAAACCATCTTTTGGGTCTCCTATACTCCTTCCAGTGTGGGTGGGAAGATCCTGTAGGGTGACTATGAGGGGTTCGGCAAAGGGAACAATACAGAGAATAAATAGGAGAGAGAAAAAATGAGGGTGCGACATTAACCCAACCCGAGTAGGAGGGAGCAAAGGAGGAATTAGAGGGAGAAAGTGAATGAGTGATGCAGGGAGTAAGCGCTTCCTCCACTGAGTGCCTGAACAGACGGTTTTGCCCTTTATGCCTCCCGCTGGCATAGGAACTGCAGGACATGGCACAGTTCTGGAGCCATTAATGGCAAAATCAAGGCCAATAATTTCAGCAGAAATTTTATGTCAGACATCAAAGGTATTCTCTGATAAAAGTTTTCCATTTGCCAGAATTTCACTGCAAAATTAGCATTTTGCATCGAGGGGGCATGATGCTGTGCAAATGCTGGCCAAGGACTATCCGTAGTTTATTGTGTTCTCATAATTAGGCATCATGGCAGACCCAAAAATTGCTCAAAATAATTTTTTTTCTAATATTGGTTACCTGGTCATTTAATATCTGCGAATGATTGCCCTACTTGAGTCTAAGTGCCTTCCTTAATGTTAACCTTCAATCTCATTCGCAGGCTCTCACTTTGGCTTTTTTCACGCAATAGTGGTCATTGATCCCTGGTTCTGCTGGACCACAGACCTATGTACTCTTAGGAGCAATGGATGGATGTAATGCGGAGGGCCATAGAGGCATGTAGCGTGAGGGGCCATGTACTGGAAAAGAACCACTCAGGTATGTACTTCGGAGGGCCACTGATGTGTGCACAATGGCAGGCCAATGATGAATCAATGGCACAGGTCCAATGTTGCACATACGCAAGGAGACACTCTATTGCAAAGTATCACTGGTGCATACACTGCATATGGCCACCGATGTAGGCCTAGGTGGGGCTACTGATGCAACAGGTCCACGGTACAGACATTGATGCAGTAGATCATAGGTGGTGGGGACACTCCTCAGTCCCTGGGGCCATTGATGCATTTACTGCCTGTGGCAACTAAGACATATAATTTGCTGTCTTCACAAGTCTGCATGCTGCGAATCACAGCTAGAACCAGGCTCTGCAGCTAACAGAGTCTTAAACTGGTCCAGAGGGTGGCCGTGAAATTATTCCGCATGATTTGATTTGCATTTTGAAACAAAAGCTGGCAACTGAATCTTACAGAATTGTGGTGATAAGAGCATGAAATGACAGAGTCTGCTGCAGTCCCAATATGTCTATGCCTGTACCACCACCTCTGCTGCTCACCTTGGGTGAGGGGGTGGCGGAAGTCAGTATTATGAGCATTGTTCACATAAAGTGGTCCCCATGGGAAGCATCTGCCCTCCCTTGGTGCTATATCAAGGGTCTTGGATTGGTCCTTCCTGAATTGCTGGAGCGATGGTGAGGTTTGAGGTGCAGGGGGTGGTCGTTCCCCTTTGTGGCTGCTAGATGGGAGAAGGAGCGGCCTCAGCTGTTTGTCCGGCGGATGCGACGGGTGGCAGCTAGGGCAAGGGCTATGAATTACAAAATAAACATTGCATTAGCATGGCCGTGGACGGTGGTAGAGAAGGGGCTATGGTGGGGACATGGGCCCGTTCCTTTGGACTACGAGCCTGACAATGAGTGCAGTTGGAAGCGCAATACAAGAAAACCTAAGGCAGGGAAAGGGGGAGAGACTGATGCAAGAAAAGGCACAGGGGCAGCCACTCTGGTTGCCAATTGAGACCCAAGGGTCGAACATGCAAAGAGTGGGTGTATGTTGAGTGAACATTGGGCTTTCCAGCAAAGGTTGGTTACCAATAACAGAAGGTATGGATGTCTTATATGCCAGGGTGACAGTCCAACCTGCAGGATAGTAGAGGCAGAGGGTGGCCTCTGTGGAGCACAGAAAATGGAGCCAATTGCACAGCTCCACACCTACAGAATTACAGAGGTGACTGCCAAAGAGCAGAAGGTTGTGCAGTAAGTGAAGGAAAAATGGAGCATGAAAGAAACTAAAGCATACTCTATGATCAGCAGTGTGGTAAGCGCATACTCAGGAGGTAGGGTTAACGGTGAGAGATGGCCAGAGTTCTGCTCCCATGTTGAAGGACACAAGACCCATTGGAACCTCTAAAGCATAGACAGACAATGACTGGAAGGGAGTGCAGGCTTCCAGAGAGAAGGACCAGGCATGCCCTGCTGCTATCTGGATAATGAAAACAGGGGTTAGAGGCCTGGAGAGGAGGGCATTGTAGGGTAAATAATAGGATGGAAAGGAGGCCCTGTAATAAAGACAGTATTAGAAGGGATGAAGTGGATGGTAAGGGATTGTGAAAGAGACTAAAGGATATGTGAGTTGGGTACAAGTCTTGAGCCAGAGAAGCAAGGGGTGGCAAGTCGAGTTTGAGTAAACGGCATAGAAGTAAAATATAATGAAAACAGACAAAGGAGTAGAAAGTTGGTTGTTGGGCCTCCATAAGGGAAAAGAAAGTTAAAACTCCACCACAGGAAATGTCTGGGGTGAGAGGGATTTGGGCAAAAGGACAGAGGTCTGTTGATTAGTTGAAGGAACGGCACTTAAAGTGAGGAGATCCTATGAGACATGATTCCATAATAGTTAGAGGAGCAGCTAGTTGCCTTTTACCAGCCAACGACCAGGACCCCATGCCAGGAATAGTGCAGAAAGGGGCAAAGGGAAAATAAAGGAGGGTGCCCTATAAGATGGCTTGGGAGCAGACGCTGAGTAGTATGGGGAAATGGAAGGGAGATGAGCACTTGTCCTTTATTTGGCACAGTTGCTAATCTTACAAGTACTGCAATGCAAACTACAGGAGAAGTACCAGTATGCCAGGTAGTGTGCTCCAGAACCTGCCTCACTGAAATACCGTACAGTCACCTGAGGCCTCTGGAGGTACACCTTATTACCTGGAAGGAACCTTCCTACTCAAAATGTGTAAATACCCCTTTTTGGTGCTTGTCAAAAAGCATGAAATGCTCATATCAAGAAATCCATTACTTAATGAGCAGTGTTGGTGTAGCAACAATTACTCAAAATTACTATTACATTCGCAATGACTGGTTGGCACCATGCATCATCATGCCTTGCTGGAGCGGGTAATGCAAAATTTTGTATACCCTCCCCATTCTGCATGTTTACACTAATTAGATTAATTAATTAATTATAAATCGAACTAATGGATTGAAGTGAAAATTATTAACCAATCTTATTAATAACTGAAATACACGTGGGATTGGATTTGCATGGCTTAATTAATACGTAAACTAAATTATGTACGCATACTAATGATAGACAATTAGAATATTGCATGATATATGTTGCTTTTGTGATGTATTTGTGATTTGTGCTTTATTCAGTAAGTATGAACCGCTTTCTGCTAGATAAATACACACACATATGGGTATTAGCGAGGGGATAACATTTGATTAGCCATTTCTATGTATTAATTGCATTTTGTGTTTCTTTTGCTTAAGTTGACCATTTGGGCCTGCCACAAAATGGCTGCCTCCTGTACCTGACTTGACTGACGAAGCTACACAAGGTTTTGGGTGAAGTGCGCCTGCGCTAACGGCAGCAACAGTGGCCTCGTCGTGACCCTAACCAGACTGTACCCACCAAGGTCGCCCTGGGAAGCAAGCCAGCTTTTCAGAAGAACAATAAGATGTCTCTTAAAACCGGAATAAGCAAGACTGATGACCTAAGAGACATTATTCCATGTGAACTCTGTCAGACGATCCCTGATTATCCAATCAGAAGAACTGAAAACCAATATTTGATACTTTTGTGACAATGATTTTACTATAAATTATGGTAGAATAGAGAGGATGGTGCAGGTTCTTCTTTTGGCTTTCTCGTTTTCCTGACGTTATGCTGACGGAGAGGACGGTGACGCTGCAGGACAGCTGTTTCCCTGAATCTTTGACAGACTGAATTAATGCGCAATTTCCTGATAAACTGAAATTACTAAATTTGATGGGCATAGATTTGCGAGACTACTGGATTTGACTTAGAGGACGACAATTAGCCAGAATAGGTAAATATGATGATTGGCGGCTTGAATAAATGAATGATTTAATTTGCATTAATTAGATAAAGATTGATTTGATTAATTACAAAATGAGTTGGGTTGTTTATTCATCGAAAATGTATTGATTCAAAGGTAAATAGAGAATTAGAAATTAACCTAAACCAGCAACTAACTGATTCATCCCAATTTATGAGAGGAATACCAAAGGTGAAATTCAGGGCCTAATGAGTATCAGAAGGTTATGTGGATTTGTTGCTCATTAGGGTAAAGAGGTATTTCCTTTCATGTCAGCGTTTGGAAGATAATCGCCTCCCGAGAAACATAGATCGATGGTGAGTGAATGTTGGTGTTATGGGCCCCACCAGTGAATGTATTGATAGCGTGTGTTTGTGAGATCTTTGGTCTGTGACGGAGGGAGGGATTTTGTACTCCACGCTGCAGCAGTTTATGCCTCACCCTGCTTAATCCTACCAGAATGTGAATATTACATGTACTAGAGTTCTTAAGGTGGTTAGAAGTTGGGCTAAATAAACAACAGGTGCCTATATGCTGAGGTGTCTATTTACAGAACCCGCAATACTTAAACGTGTGAGAAAAGATGCCAACGACACCTTCAGGTGTAAAGTAAAGGATATACTGCTTTTGACGACAAACAAACGCTGCATCTAGCAAAGCTACCGCTGACCAGCCACAAATGAGATATCACAGCAGTTTGCCACAAACCAACGGGAATTCTATTCTTACAGCTTCTTAAGTAAGTGAGGCAGCAGGCCCAGAGGCACTTTTTAGGTTCATCATTGGGGCGAAAGGCTAAAATAGAGCACTCGGGAAGAATGAACAAAAATGTGTTGGTAAATAGTCACATTTGGGCTAACCACCAGTAATTTCTTCCTGTGGTGCTGCGGATCCGTGAGCTGTTTCTTCGACTCAACTGCAATTTTAGCATTTGGGATGCATCATCACAAATGCAAAAATCCCAAATTGCGATTGCATTTAAGGAATCGCAAATTGTGATTCCTTAAATGCAATGCAAGATGCTATTTAAAATAGCGATTTAGCTATTAGGATCAGCAATTTACCGAAAAATAATGGCAGGTGGTAAATAGCGAAAAGTTTGAAAAATGCACTAAAGTGCATTTTTCAAAGTTGCATATTACACACACACATGCCCTTGGGGGATGTGTGTGCGCAACATGTGTGCACATATCAATTTCAGGGGTCCTTTTGACACCCTTGCACCCTTGAAATTGCATGCACAATTTCCCATTCATTCCTATGGGCCTGTAGGCCCATAGGAATGAATGGGAAGCCATTCCTTAATTGCGACTTGCAATTTGCGACTCGCAATTAAGGAATGTTTAGGAATCACTATTTGTATTAGCGATTCCTACATGCATAGGCTTTGCGAGTCCTTAATTTTGATTCCTTAATAATCGCAACTAAGTACTCGCAAAAGCCTACCTTGATGCATGTGCCCCATAGACTGTAATCGCAGTGTGCTGGGGACCACAGTGGATTTATCTGTTGGTGTCAGAACATGGATTTATGGAGTTGTTGGGATGTACTACTGGAGTCAATATCTTGTTCCTCCTGCGGTGGCCATGCGGCCCTGTGGCTGGAGTTGAGTTGAGGGAAGCCCTGGACCACTGGAGATTCAGGCACCCCCAGCAAAAGGAAAACGAATAATTGATGGACAGAATGCAGAACAAAGTCATACATTCAATCAAAAGGCCGGTAGAAAGGTAGGTAGCGGGTGTGTGTGGGCACGCGGGCAACACAACACTGGTAACGTGAGGGTGGCTTGGCCTAGTCATGTCTGCTAGAATAGAACTGGAGGTAGAGTTTTGCTAAAGCTTGAGTGCACACTGCAAACTATGTAACATACATTACTAAAGAAAGGTGCATCTCAAACGGATTATCAGTGCATGTGAGCGGGAGCCCCCTCCAAATATGCACTTTTCGAAGAAGTCCTGGAGACACACATTTCACTTCATTGTCCCTGCCTGCCCTCGGGCAGTAACAGCCGGGCAGTAACAGCCAGCACAACTAGGTACAATGAACCTACAGGCAAAGCAGAGGTTGTTCACAGCTCTCACCCACCCCCTGCTGGACTTCAATCACACCTTGGCCTTTGCTGGGTACACGTGATTGCTAATGAAACGCATAAGTGTGAGGGTAACTTTTTCCCAATGGGCCCCTTCCAGTTTAAGTATATTTAGAAGTTTTGAGCACTAAGCCTCTCAAATAAAAAAGGACAGCATATAAACAGCGTGATAACGTTAAAAAAGACAAATTCAACAATCAAAAAATGTTGGAGCTCGAGCCTATGAAGGAGGACTAAATGGAAAGAGAAACAATACAAATCCTGTGTGCTGATGAGCAGGCAGTGTGATGAAGACCCCAGAGGGCTCAGTGTGTGCTAGAGAGGAGTTCCTGTGATATACAATCAAATTTAAAACACACAAATAAAAATGTGCTATATATAAAAGGTTTGGCGGAAAAAGAAAAGTGCCGCAGAGTGACCTGTCAGATACTTCGCTTTGAGTGTGCTGTGATCTTACTGAAGAGTTTGGTATTGACTGATGTATCATCATAGTCTCCAAAGGGAATCCTGGCCTATGTTAGCCCCAGTGATGTCCAGATCATTCACCACCCCTATTAAATCAGAAGACTTCTTTAGCTCTTTATTGGGCACAAAGTGGAGGGGAATATTTCCTTGGCCACGTCCTACCAAAATTAAATTCCTTAAATCCGACCACCCCTTCATGTGCATTGTATATGCACTTCCTGGGAACCATGAGGTCTTATCAGGCTAGAAGCAGCTTTATCTTACGCCCAGGACTGAACTTTGTTTTTAATACATCGTTTTTTTTCCTTTGTCTTAGTTGCTCCATCCTGGTAATAATTATGTTTCTTTTGTCATGTACTGATGATTTTGTTTGCCTATCTTTGATTTGTGGCATCTCCACTTTGTCTCCACCAAACCAAACCTCTTTTGATTTAAGTTTGGTAGCAGGTACTGGTTTTACCATTAGTCTTGCGGTATTTGCAGCATCCTTTGGTGTCGAAGTAAACAGCTGGCAAGGTTCCTGAGCTGAGTCCACCACACATCGGGTTGGGAGACCTTTCATTCATATGTAGTAACTAGTAGACATTTCACTGAGTGCAGTGGGGTTGTATATTGAACTATCGACTACAGAAACCTCATGCCAGCAAAACATGATTGCCAAATTCATTGAGGACAAAAATATCGAGAAGGTAAGTGCATATAGGTACGTATAGATTTACTATTCTCAACGCAACATCTATACACCTTGAAAATATATAGGCATATTGTCAAGGCACATATATGTGAAGTTAAGTAAAGTAAAACAATACTTACCAATTTATACTTTCTTGATATTTTTGTCCGCAATATTGTGTTCACGACATTCTGATTTCACCAAACTCTTAAGTACGACAACACACAGTATGTTGCTATTTACCAACTGTAAAAATACACTTACAGAGCCAACATGGTTTAGCTCATTCAATATGGCTGCTTCCTTTGCCGCCCATCCACCAAGAAGTCTGGCCTGCCTAGTGCACATACTAGAGCAGAAGGGAGAAGAGCTCCCTTGCATCCTGAAGGCCTGGGAGATCTTCAGTCAAAAGAGACATAATTGTGTCCACATAGGGAATGGATTATGTGGAAGAGGGGTGGACATCTGTTGCACTGCTGAAGACAGATGCTTGTTAATGTGACACTCTATAATCCAATGATTTTCCATCGCTCACTAATTGTTAGATCAGTGATTAATGTTTGCAATTGTCATATTCCAATTTGGACCTGAATTGTGATTCTTGGCAATATGATTTAGACAGATCTGCTTTGCTGCTGTGCATCAACCATCACTGTTTGGTAATATTAGCGAAGGGCAAGGGACATATAGATGCCAATCGAATTATGCTGCTGGATAAGACCAAATTATGCAGCATGGTTGACCATATTATGCAGCAAAAAGTGGAAAATTATGTGGCATAATGAATCACAATGTTTTGCAGAAATATATCGTAACGTTGTCATTTACTCACTATTTATACTGTGTGGGCAATGTTGCACTGAGCACCAGTTTGACATATGAATACAGCAATCATCAACTAAAAGGTGACCAGATAACCTCAGTAAAGGGTCTGCCACCGCGCCAAATCAAGTATACCCTTTCTTTTTATTAATATTTGAACCGTTTGAGCTTGAAACAAAATAACACATAATTCGCAAAAATTAAAACAACATTTAAGAGGATGTAAATGATCTGAAAAAACGGTTAATTTGTAATGAGGCCGTTTGTGTTTTTCCTGCTGAAATATGTATATATTTGCAGGAAATGCATGGCATAGAAAGGCTATAAGAATGTATTTGCTTTATATTTTTTTAATATAATTGTTATCCCTGGTGCTATATTAAGTACTTGGAAATGGGGCCTAAAATTAAAATGATGTGACGTGGATAAACTTGTTTATTGGATCCCCTTCTCACGAAATTGAAAACCTAACAGGAACAGAATTGTGCATGACCTTATCTGTAACTATAAATCAATATGTTTCTGCCCTAAATAAGGCCCCAACAGGGGGGTTCAAGGCATTCATCAGGACAAAAGGCCCCTTAAATCTGACAAACTGTCTCTCGTTAGTAAATACTACATATGTATTTGTAAAAATATAGAGAGGTAAACATGATAGACATCAGTGATTTTTGTTTGGTTCCTAATGCCTATTAGGAAGTAAACAAAGACAAGCCACATGTATATTAGGTTCAAAATTACCACTTCCTGAAAGCGTTCAAGGCAGGAGGTTGTGCTACCTAAAATCAAAATTTTTTGATTTTTAGAACATTATAACCCAAACGTTTGGTCAATTTAATAAAAATGATGTGGTAGAGTGCCTGACCCATGCAACCAACCCTAACTTTATACCATTAACACACCACATAGCACTCATAACTAGTTCAGTTAAATCCACACAACATGTGTTTCAAAAAACTTGTTGAAAGTACGTTTAGGCATTCTCAGAGTTGTCTAATCACCCGTCATTTATAAACTCTTTGGTAACAGTGACAGAGGTGGGAGTCAACACATACATGTGAAGTGGAAAGATTTAGAGACAATAATGTGTTATCCAGACATCAGCAGCAAATTACAAGAGAACCCACAGAGAGGCATAGTTTTCACATTACTGTGTATTCATACCTGGTTTAGACCCAACTCCTCCTGCTTGCCTTGGTCCCCACAAAGTAAACTATCCTGAGCCGTGGTGTGTGGGTTGGTGTGAGGGCATATTTTTTTTTTTTTTTTTTTTTAAACCTTTATTACAGAATACAAAAGATATACAAGGATGGGTCTACAACCTTCCGGCCGGCCGCTAGCAAACAGTGGGAGCATAGACACAATTATTGAAACACAAGCGACAAGTGATAAAGGTCCCAGAAATCGAAGGAAGCGTTAGCGGCCACACCGTCCGAAGCCCCCAACTGGCGGTTCCATTTTTTATGAGAAACAATAAACAAATCCACAAGGCAGCAAAAGTCAAAGCAGCATTATGAGCTCCCCTGGGGAGGACCCTACCGATCCACAGGAATAGGGGGGGGGACGGGCCAAGACAAAAACAAAGCGAAACCGATACCCAGGACCAAGGGAACAAGCAGACTAGGGAGACTGGGCCACTGCCAAATCAGGCGTCAGAGGGCATATTTTTAAGCCATGTTTAATGTGTAACGGAATAAGTGCTGGTGCCCAAAGCTGTGCTCAGAAGCCCGGGGCTGGTGCTATATTAAATGTTCACGTGCCGAATACCAAGGCTGTCTAATCTTTAATCTACCTCCGGCCTCTTTAATCCACTACCCGACACCTCTTTCGCTTTAGCTCACTCTTGCATGTTCCTTCTTTCTCCCTTCAAGACGTTTTTTCGGTCTTTATCTTCCTTCTTCTGTCTCCTTCTTGTGTTGTTCTCAATCTTGCTCTTGGGAAATGTCTTATTATGAAAAATATGAGCCGGTGGCCCCCACCGACAACCACAGGCTCAAATTAAGCGCTGTATTTAAGCTGTTTGCTTCTAACAGAGATGTGAGACATCAGTGCTGCTGATGATGTCAGCAAAATGCAGTTAAGACTGTGTCAATGGTGATGTCATATTCTCAGAATACCTAGCCAACAAGGATTCATGGGATATGAAGTCCAAAATAAGCAAACATCCCATTTCTAGATATGACAAAATGTTTATTTGCACATTGCAATGCATAATGATATCCAACTCTAAGCAACGGGAGAAGCTTGTATGGGAGGATACCATGCCTAATGCTATGTTTATTTATTTATATAAAATATCTCTGTCCGGCAATATTTTTGTATTTGACATACATCTGTTACTTAGAAATAGCCAGTTGGCACACCCAAGAGACCACATAAGGTTTCTTAGAGTTAAAGTAATGTTTGAGTCCTAAGACTATGTAGATGGCAGATACTGAGATCAGACAAACTATTTGTCAATGTTCTCGAACTATGAATGCCTGTAAATGCTGAAGGTTACACCACAGACACACTGCTGACTGATTCAAGAGGCTAAGGGTGCAGCCACATCCAGCGTCTGAACTGTAGGCCTGCTGTAGAGTCCACCTACAACTTACATGCTCTGCGTGCATATCTCCAGAGCTGTGTATAGTGCCTGTTCACCAACAGCACCTCTGCCCCCCCCCACTCCTGCAACCTAAAACTGTGCACCTAGGATGAACAGAATGCATGGTAGAAAAAAGGGCTAAACACAGTAAGCATTGGGCGGAGCAAAAATTCACTCCCTGCAAGCACAATGTATTGAACTAACTCCAACAAATAGCCACCAAGTGACCCATGTTATGTATGACACTTTCAGGCTTTTTTAGGCAACAACATTTTGCATGCTGTGATTTTCCTGTCCATAGGTACCCTGTTACCATGACACCACATGTCGAGGATGCAACGAGCTGTTGGGTACACACAACTGGATAAAGGAACCACACGTGGCATGCAGCCCCTGAGCTGGAACGGCAGGAGCCGTGCCAGTCTTTTACACGACTGTCACAGGGGATGAATAAGCAAACTTCACTGGAGGAGCCGAGTTTGCAAAATTGAGGAAGGGTGGACTTTTACCCTTGCAAACTGGATATCTTAATATGAAATGTTTGTATAATGGAATTTCCATAATTGCAAATCTAGTTTAGGGTGTGGGTTGTTGACATTTCATGAAGTATTCCTGTGTAAAAGTTGGTGAGTATCCACAAACTTGTTATGTTATGTGTATTTCTAAAGCACGCTATCACCCACAAGTGTATCCTGGCACTGAGCAGGTGGGTGTGCCTAGCCCTGCCTATGGTAGGTAGGTTCATTGAAAAACCAAGAATTCAACTTCTTCCGAATTCAAGAAGAGAGGAGAAGGCTCTGATGAAGAGTGGGAGATTGTTCCACGCTTTAGAAGCACTGTGCGTCCTTCTGATCTGGTTCTGTGTATGCGTGGGCTGTTGACGAGGAGGGCTGCAGAGTGGAGGTGTCTGGATGGTTGGTGGAAGGAGATGCAACTGTCCAGGTTGGTAGGGCCGGAGTTGTTGAGTGCCTTGTCAGTGTGATGTTTCTAGGGTGGAAAGAGGTAGGTGACACCTTTGTATTGAACACTGAGGTAAGCGAATGAGTTTTTCCTGAAGGCAAAACACATGTTAATTCACATTTGCATTACATTTCCACATGAGGAAATGCACGAAAATTAAAATTTCACTCCCAGAAATACTTCAGGATTTTAGTGCGCCAGACGCAGATTTCCAGACATACCCATGGAATTTAAATAATTCAAAAATAGTCAGAAATTTGGTACAAACATAGGAGTAACAGCATGGAAGCATACTTTTAACTTCTCAGTGAATCAGGCCTTAGGCTTAGACCCTTCCCAAACCCCTGTAAATCATCAGAAATGTCCCTTTCCGGATGCAAAAGTGGTACAAATCACCCCCAGATTTAGTGGGGTGTAGGAGATGGCTTACTCTGGGGGGGAACGTAATCCCTGTGGATAAAACAAATCTGTGCCTTTGAACAAGAGCTCCATTCCCGTTGCGCTTAAGTCTATGCTATGTCTATGTATATTGATGGAAAATGGAAACAGGAGTCCTTGTAGTGTGCCTGGAAATCTGCCCCGTCGCAGCTCTTTCTCAGTTCTTCTGCAAATGTTTGTGAATTGAAAAAAGGTCAAAATGTACTTAGATATTTTTTTGTGTGAATCGGACTCAGAGTACACAGTTGTGCAGTGTGATGTGTTATTTGATAGACGTGCATCTCAAGTGTGCCCTTGTGTTCGAAGACATCCATTATGAGTGATCTGATCATTGTAGATCAGTAATACCTGCTACTAGGAAAACAGAGGTAGCTATCATTCCAGGGTGCAGCAATACAAAGGGATTACTGGTCAACTCTCTATGGTTCCTGTGCAATTGGGCATTACACAGGGAAGTCCGCACTTTAACCAGTAATTAGGGGCCTGCTGGAGACAAATTCCTCTAGGTTCGACCTGAAGGGTTTGTCCCTGGAAACCAATGCAGTGCTACCGCAGGCTCATGCACTAAGGCTTTGTAATGCCTTTTTGGGGAGCAACTCATGTTTCATGTAAAATGGTACAAAAGGGCAACTCGTAATGAGGGTGTCAGAGAAAAAGGCTTACTCATAGAATCAGGTAATCTAATACTTAGCACGTTTAGGAGAGTGTAGGGATACATGACTCGATCTGACCGAATATTGGTGCAGTCTCTGACATTTTACATTCATTTTTCTTTTTCTTTTCATTCTACTATGTATAGTTTGACAGAGATGTTTCAAAATGTTTTTATTTTATATGAATCCGCCACAAATTTTAAAAAGTGTATGCAGGCAGTTTCCTCTTGGATGGTTGAAAACGATCTGAAATTCAATGGGGAAAAGACTGAGGTCTTGATATTTGGTTACCAACATGACATCTGGTCCAATGATTGGTGGCCTGATGCGCTTGGCAGCTGTCCCTGCCCTGTATCCCATGGGTACAATCTAGGAGTCATAGTGGACAATTCTCTCACTGAGTTTGCAGATTAGTAGAACACGGTCCACTTGTTTTGGGATAATCAGGAGTCTCAGAAAAATTTCCCAGTTCCTTTCATTTGTCTCACAAAAACAGACCGTTATTGCCTTAGTAATGTCCAGACTAAACTATTGTAATGCCCTCTATTTGGGCATTAACAAAGGCCTGGTACGACGTTTGCAGCTGGTGCAGAATGCTGCAGCCAGGCTGGTGATGGATCTTCCGAAATACCTGTAGAAGTTAGCTTGCAGGGGCAATGATAGCAGGGACGCACGGGTAAGTAATAACAGTGCTCTCTTTATTCATTAATACAGGCTGATTATTACTAGAGGGAGAGCGCCGGGGGCCGTCTTGCCGGTGCACAGACTCGGCGCTAATGAGCCCCAAAATGGCTGCTGCGCGCCTACGTCATCGCGTAGACGCAACGACTAGACCGCAACTCTACAATACCATGCAGTTTCGGCGTCCCTCATCACAATGCACTGGCTTCCTCTGGACAATAGAATTCTCTTTTTTAAGACCCTATGCCTGACCCATAATGCCTATCATGGCCTAGGCCCTAAGACCATTAAAGCATTATTTCAGCGCTATGTTCCCACTAGGCAGCTTAGGTCGGCAAGTAAGAATCTACTAATAGTTTCAAGGTTTAAGAAGGCAAGATGGGGAAGAAGAGCTTTCGCCACTGCCGTTGCTAGGCTTTGGAACTCCCTCACGGACGATCTCTCTGGTCAGGTGTCACACTCTCTCTTCCACAAGGGTCTGAAGACTTGGCTTTTTACACAGACATCAGTCTGAGCATGTTATTTTATGTCTGAACAACAGTCCCTCCACAGCGCCTTGACGCCCTTGGGCTAAGTTAGCACTTTACAAATTTAATATTCATTCATTCATATGAAGTACGTAGAAAATGTACACAAAGACATGATTTTGTCTATCTTTAGAAAGGTACTCCTTTTTAGGTTTTCATATTTGGTTCCTACTATAGCCACTGAATTAGTATGGTCAAACAAATGGGAAATTTACGAGGGAGCATAAACTTGCAAAAAAGCTCAGAAAATATACATTTGAAAAGTAAGTCTTTTGCTAACGCAGATTTTGGAGAAAAAAATACGAGACCTACTTTTAACAAATTTCATTAAAAAAAATATTTTTAGTTTTCCATTTTTTAAAAAAAACACAAAAATAACCACACGTATTTGTGCAATCTGCAGTTGACCAGCTGAAAGTAGGAGTTCACTGGATTGTATCCATTGATTGTAGTGAAGGTTTTTGAATATCTGTGTCCTCATCACAAGTTGAACAGGGTGAGGTAGTTACCACACATATACCCTCATTAAAGGTTAGGTGGAATAGGGTGAGATCATTATGGCTCAGGTAAATACCACTACCGTGGGTTGCTTCACATTTTGATGCAGCTGGGGGATATGAAGAAGTCAGAGTGCACAGAGGCAAGCTTAAACCATTAATACTCAGAGAAAAGGCCAATATGCCAGCACTGGTAGACGTGTCGTTCACATTAGGAACGAGGTGTAACGCTCATTCATGACATATAGGGTACTGCACTTTTGGTAGCATAAGGACATTTCATTGGTACATTAGGTGTATGAGTCAGCAAAAGGAGGCACAGGCTCTGATATAGAAGTGATAGGCAAGGGTAGTGCAGAAAGCAAAGCTAAATCAAGAGAGATCCAAGAGCAGTCTGTGCTCCAAATCCACATTAAGATAAACAAGCGCTGTGGCCAACGGGCGAACATGGTGGACGCGTTCTGAAAGGGCTCCGGAGCCCGCACTGCCCTTGCTTCGTAATCCTTCCAAGCTCCGCGACAAATTGGTGGGGGTCTCGACGTCACACTCCGGTCCCCCTACCTGCATCTAATTGCGGCCTTGAGGAGTGCTGAGACAAACTGCGGCTGCACAGAGCTTAACATTCAGGGTGTGGTCACCTCGACATGACATAACAGCTGCCCGAGAGGGTCCTGAGCAGCGGCGGCGCCGAGACCCGGTGAGAGGCTCCAGCTGGATCCCCACTCCAGAGAGAGTGCTGACTGCTATGCGTCTCTGGAATCTGCCCAAGCCACCGGCCTGATAATCGTGCGGCACCTGGCCAGCAGACTTAAAAGACGTGTGGTCGGCCCTGGAGGAGAGCTGCACGTCGGTCATCGCGGGGGGCAGAGCGGGACTGCTGAGGAGCAAGCAAGCCCTCCCTGTCTCCCTGCCTACCTGGAGAGAGAGCGGTGGGGGGATTAGGGGGTGAGGCTGCAAGGGCCTACTGATGCTGGGAACACACTGGGGGATGAAGATCGCCTGGCCCCAGGCCGACGAAGATACAAGCTGCAGGCCGCAGACCAGGCGGGTGCGGACTGGGGGTGACTCGAAGAGGACAATAACCATGGCAGTCCCCCCTTTTTCCCCCGCACTGTGCCCACGCCTAAATTTGAACTACAAGTGCAGTCTAGGGTCCCGCTCGCTCGGCAGCCGCGCCGACAGGCCAGGGGAAAGGGACCCACCCATAGTTTGGGACAAGGGTCCTACACCTGCCTTCCTCGCTCCCAGGGCAAGGGCTCAGCAGGTGGTGGACTGGGCGTGGCATAGTGGTTTCGGGCTCATAGAAGCAGCATCAGGGCCGGACTGGGAACCAAAACTGGCCCTGGCAAAGTGCTCGACCGCACCCCTAACTCCCCTGCAGTTTGCCAGGGCCGGTTTCGGCCGATTTCGTTACAGTGGCCGATATTGCAGCTATGCTGCAAAAACGGCCCTGTAACAAAATTGGCCCCCCAGGGGCCCAAAACCGGCCCCAGCCCTGGCAGCCCAAGGGGTAAATGCTCAGTGCCCGCTGCGGCCAGTCCGGCCCTGGGCAGCATGGTGACCCCAAAAGCCAACCTTGCCACCATTGCGGGGGACAAAGAAGGGAAAAAAACACAGCAGAGCAGAATAGAACGGTAAGTCCTCCCAACACCTGGGCATGCTGACAGTGGATTCAAGCCGAGCGCACAACAACCAGATTCGGAGAGCCAGGAGCCATCGCTCAGAGAGATCATGGCGGCCATTCAAAGCATAAAGGGCACCTTGGAACCTAAACTTGATTCAGTAGTGGCCGAGATGACACTGATGAGAGCAGACCTAAAAAGACCTACTCTGCGACACACAACAAACAGTCAAGGACAGGCCACTGACGACCTTCAGAAACAGGTCACCTCCTTATTTAAAGATAACACTACCATACAGGCGCGTCTGGAGGACATGGATGGTAGGTCCAGGAGCAACAATATCCGCCTAGTGGGGGTTCCGGAAAAAGCAGATGAGCCCTGCACTGATCTATTTGTGAAACATTTCATCACTACTGTGCTCCAACCCAAGGGCCTGTCAAAATTCTTCTCAGTTGAGTACCAGCTACCCCCCTACACCGGGCATGCCCCCTCGCACCATTATAGCTCGTATCTTCAATCACAGAGACAGAGAGGCAATTCTACAAGCAGCTAGGTGCACCTCGGACCTGAAGTTTGAGGGAGCTACGATTGCCCTCTTTCCTGACTTAACTCTTAAAGTTCAACAGTTGCAGAGGAGCTTCATGGAAGTAAGCGTGAGCTGCGAAATCGCGAAATCAAATATATGATGCTCTTCCCCGGCAAACGTAGAGTAATAGCAGAAGGGAAAACGGCTCCCCTGGACTAGCCATGGAATGGCTGAAGGGCTGGCGTACGGTGAGTGGCGGAAAAAGATAAAGGAATCCACAACCAAAGCGTAATAATGGAGGGGGGACCCGCCGGCGGTCGCTCACCGCAAAGTGATAGTGACAGCATAGAGGACAGTGAGAGACAACTAGATGAAGACACACACCCATCGGGCCTCTGAGACGGGCCAGAGAGAGATATGCACATTTGGTTATCATTATTGTGGCCTATAAATATTATTATATTATATAATCTGTAACATCCTACAATATGCAGGTAGGGGGCAGTGTGTTTTCTCCTGGGAGGGGAGAGTCGGCCTATGGTAATATCTCTGGACAGGACTGTGTTGTAGCGACTGGTGCCGACACTCATTACCTCCACAGAACCTGAAGAAATAATCCCCCCAGCAGCAAGTTATTTGTGGCATTAGGGCGGCGCGGAGCTGTCCTGGCACCTCAAACCCCCCCAGTTGTAAGTTAACCAACATGTTGCTTTCTTTCAGGGTAGACAGGCGCCTTGTCAGTTGGGTTAACAAATAAATAATAATTTGGATTCACCAACTTACTTGACTTTCTTGTTTCTCAAAAAATTTATTTTCAAGAAGGAGTGAACTAACTCACTACTGAATGCATGCCTTGTCAGTTGGGGTTGAGTGGGCGGTTTAGTTTCCTCTGGGCAGTGTAGCAGGGTTTCTCTAGGTCATGTGGGTTAGTTAAAGTTACATTACTGAGCAGCATTGAAGTACTATTGGACGCCACAATTTGGGATTCTCCTTTGTGGGGCTAGCTCCTTGTCTCCCAACACACACCATGCCACTACCCTCTAGCCCCTAACTCATTTGAGTATCCTGTTGTTGAACGTAAATGGTCTTGGCAATAAGATCAAGCGAGGTATGGTCCACCAATTCATCCGTAAACACGCGCCCGACGTTGTATTCTTGCAAGAAACACACCTACTAGGCAACACTTGTAAAACAATGTCCAGAGAGGGTTACACTTTATTAGCACATTTGGGCTACAAAGCCGACTCACGGCAGTTGGTATCCTCATCGAGGCACTCAACTCCCTACATTCCTCACAAGGCCTGGGTCGACCCTCAAGGTAACTACGTGGTACAGATGGGTACTTGGGAGGGGATCCCAATCAATCTATGCTCTGTCTATGTTCTGCCACAGCTTCATCGCCTTATGCTGCCAAGGTTGAGCAAGATGTTGCTTTAGCTGCCAGAAAGGGTTCTACTCCTTGGGGGTGATTTCAATGCACTGCTCTCATTTGACTTGGATAAATACTCCCACGGCCCACTGGGATCCCACACTATCCAACTTTGTTACTGCCCTCGGCCTTGCCGACACCTGGCACTCACAACATCTGACAGAATGCCAGTATACCTTCCTATCTGAGGTCCACCACAGCCTCTCCAGATTAGATTATATTTTCACTCAATCCATCCACCTGGCACGAGTGGCAGAGGTGCGACACCTGGCCAGGGGGATCTCAGATGAATCCCCGGTGTGGCTAGATATATGGGGACATGCCAATACAACCCGCGGCACACGACCTATCAATGCCTGACATTTTAAGGATGCTAAACTCATTGGGGATTTGACCCATACCACGACTTCCTACTTCAAGCTCAATGAGGGGTCAGTTGACTCTTACTTGATGCTCTGGGAGGCCTACAAGGCGGTCATCTGGGGCCGAGCGTACTCTCAATAGTGGGATAAAGACGGGACAAGCAAAAACAAAGTCTTACACTGGAGAAAGAAATAAGAACTTAAGTGAGGGCAAGTCGAATTAAGTCAGTTTGCATACCCTCCGCCTCAAACAGAAAGAATAAAGAGAACTATTGGAGGACAGGGCAAGAATTTCCCATATCTTGTCTCAACGACATCTATATGAAGTGGGCAACAAAATGGGGAAACTACTTGCATGGCTGGAAAAGAGAGACGGAGTAAGGGGATGGGTATCATACATTACCACTGATTTGGGCGTGACCATTTTTGATCCAGAGGGAATAGAGGAAATATTTGCGCAATACAATGTGCATCTCTACTCACCCAAAACACATTGGTAATGCTTGGACACTGTAGATTTCCTGAGAGATATAGAACTCTTCACTCTTACAGAGGAACACCGAACCTTCTTGGAAGCGGACATTTAACTGCACGAAGTAAACCAGGCGTTGCGATCACTGAGCTCTGGCAAGGCAATGGGACCCAATGACCTGCTTATTGAACTCTATAAATGTCTCACCTCCAAACTGACACCTCAGATACTTAAAATGTGGAGAGAAGCGCAAGAGTTGCTTTTGCTCCCTGGGGATGAACGACTTGTGACAACAGACGTAATACATAAAGCCGGAAATCCACTAGAGCGCTGCAGCTCATATTGTCCCATTTCCCTACTCAACATTGAAATCAAAGTCCTTGCCAATCTTCTCACAAATTGGCTTCGTCAGGTGATCACCTCCTTGGTCCCTCCTGACCAATCCGGCTTCATGCCCAACAGAGGGAGGTGCCTCAACCTGTGCAGGCTGTATGGGCAATGGCGGGTTCAAGAAATGACGAGGTATCCACAATGGTACTGTCTAGGGATGCCTCGATGGCATTCGACATCCTGGATTGGACCTACATGTTCGGAGTGCTCAAAAGCATGGAATTTGAACCCAACTTTCTGGGTTGAATGCGCTTATTATATAAAGACGCGATAGTCCATGTCAAAGTCAATGGCATCATGTCCCGTAATTTCACACTGTACAAGGAGACCAGACAGGGGTGCCCACTCTCCCCGTTGATATTTGCACTTGTCCTAGAGCCTCTAGCAGTGTGGGGCTGACAAGACCCGTTCGTGAGAGGCATTACCTGGGGGGAATCGTGGGAAGAACGTATATCCCTATAAGCAGACAACATTCTATTTTATGTAACTAAACCCTCCCGCGACAATTACCCGACTGACCCATATCTTGCCAACTTTTGGCCAATATCCGGGTTCACTGTTAATTGGGATAAATCTCTTATGCATTTAATAACAGGCCCTATGCCTGCACTGCCTGGAGGCGTCTGCCTCCCCCTGTCAACTGGATGTTTCAAATATCTAGGTACCCACGTTACCATGGATCCCCTCCTTTCCTATCGATTAAACTTAGCACCCATCCGTGAGCGCTTCGAATCGGACGTACAACACTGGAGGACTTTCCCTTTTAGGGTGAGCGGCAGTGTTTAAAATGATAACATTGCCCCATATGCTTTATGCACTGCAAAACACCCCCCACTGAATACCTGACATGTTCTTTCACACTTTATAAACCATAAAGATCCCCCCTTAGAAACAGGTTTTATAGATGAGTAACTTAAATGTCCTCCCGGGTAATGTGCGTTCTCCACAATGGTAGAGAGGAACACACAGTGTTGTTAAAATACCCCTCACACACCAAAAGGGCCCTTGGTGTCATGCTTCATCATAGGGGGGACCTAATACGACAGGACACTATCCCAGTAACAGTCGACAAGACAGGCACCCCGTTAAAGGCTCATGGGGCAATTTTACCACGCATTTCGAAAGAGTTACTACATGATACTTAATTAAGTATCCAACTAGTTAATTGGGAATCGATATGCACTCTAAACCTCATGATTATTAGCATACATTTGTAGCACACATTATATTCGTGAGTGTAGATAGGGATCATTCAAGTCCTGAAGAAGAAGCCTGGGGAGCTTCGAAACATGTAGACACACCTAGGAGGAACAGCTCATTGAGGCATATTCACCCCCGCCCCCCTATTTTCTACTGATACCAGCTCACAAATCCATTAAAAATTCTTTATAACTAATGAGCCAGGTATTTTTTAACTTCACTCACCCATCCACCTCTGACCCTTGCACTCACTCCCTTACGAAACACATAGTCGTTTTTTCACAGACCAAAAGGTGCTCCCACGTAGTCGTAGGTTGTAGCACGCCCTGTCCCGTAGAGGGGCGGGAAGACCCCTATGATGAAGCATGACACCAAGGGCTCTTTTGGTGTGTGAGGGATATTTTAACAACACTGTGTGTTCCTCTCTACCATTGTGGAGAAGGCACATTACCCGGGAGGACATTTAAGTTACTCATCTATAAATCCTGTTTCTAAGGATGGATCTTTATGGTTTATAAACTATTGAAGGAGAACGTATCCACCTCCAACTACTGTTGTTAAGTAGTACCTCTCCACTCCCCTTTTGTTCTTTTCAAGTTCTTTCACACTACAGAATCCCTTCTCCATCTGCTTTTGTTGAACACATCCCCACCACAATAGCCTTCTCCAAGCTGATGCGTGGGGTGTACAATGGAGGTATTGGTCTCCCTGACATTAAAAAATATTACTGGGCATCGCACTTAGCAGAGGAACCTCATAGAGACAGCCTCGCTGTGTGATGTATGGAGGAATTACAACATGCTTATGTGGGTGGAGTTGCAGGCTCAATACGATTTGGCACCTACTGAGCTTTTCAGGTATCTACAGCTCCAGCACGCCCGTAAGGCCAACATTCCAAATGGCACTTCTATTTCAGATTCCTCCCTCCTAGAAGACACAGTCGTCGCTGAACCATTACCCCAAAAACAGTCCCCCTAATCTACAAAAAACTAATACACAACTCACCCAATACCCTTACAGCACTCAAGACTCAATGGGAGGGAGATGTTGGAGACTGTGATGATGGGGAACAGAAAGAGGCACTGGGAACTTTTCATGAAGTGGCCATACATGCAGGGTTTCGACTGATCTATTTACGTTTATTGCACCACGCTTTCTACAAACGCACCACAATCTGAGATCTCTGTCTCTGGGGCTGTGGTGAAAGAGGCACTTTCTTCCACATTATATGGTCATGCTCGATTGTACAAACCTTTTGGACAGAACTACAGAGAATCATGGGAGAGGTAACAGCAGTGGTCCCCCAGACACAGCGAAAATATGTCTTTTACACATTTGGGGAAATGAACCACCACCAAAATACACTAAGATATGAATGTTATTGGGACTAATGGTTGCCAAACGAAACCTTGCACACCTATGGGGGGCTGCAGGGGCCCGACAGTGGTGAAGTGGGAGCTAGACATGGATTGGTGGATGATGAATGAGAAATCGATATATTTGGGGGAAGGTTGTCTACGCAAGTGGGAGAAAGTCTGGGCAGGATGGCGCTCATATAGAGGCTTAAGCACTGAATCCAGTTTGATCTATGAAGATCCAGAGCAAGGCTCCCCCTGACTTGAAAGAGACAATTCTGTAAAGCGTGAGCCTCCACAACTTATGTAGCTATTTTAGTCTACTTGTATTACTTGGATGGGGTCCCTCCCTTAAAGTGGCATACACAAATGTACTATGATGCTCTGCTGCTAATTCTTTATTGTTTTACTTATTGTTCTTTTTTTCTTTTTGAAAATAAAAAGATCGTTTAAAAAAATAGTTACACGGTAGCCACAAATTTAAGAATCCACTCCCCTACTCTGATTGAAGTCTGCAACACTCCTGCTAATTGATACTCACTAGAGATAAGCGGTTACACTCTTGCGGACACTGCAGGAAGAAAGTGCATGATTGCTGCCAATAAACCTGCGCATCGTCACTCTGCCATCGCTCTACCATCATTCAATGTGCAGATTGGATGTCTACAGCCACTGCTTCCTGGTGGGAGTACTGGTGGTGGAACGGCAAGCCGGCTTCCCTCTGACCCACTACAGGAGCTTAAGAGACCATCGTCTAGACAGCACCTGCCTAGCTCCCCCGTGAGGTAAGGGGCAAAGAGCTCTCATTCAAAAGATAAAATCATAGTACCACATTCCCTTTAACAAGGATGGTTATATACTATATACTTCCTCAACAAGCTGCAGAAGGAACAGCATCACTGATTTTGTTAGACCTCAGTGCAGCATTCGATACTGTAAATCACACTAGGCTCCTACAAAGATTAGATATCAGGGGGTACTGCCCTATCTTGACCAAAATCCTTTATGTATGACCGCACTTTCCGGGTACATACTCACCAATATAGACTAAAACCTCACCCATTAGCCTAAGGCGGGCCTCTGGGTTCTACTCTGAATCCACTGCTCTTCAATCTGTATGTAAAACCTTTGGCAAAGATAGTGGAAAACTGTGGCCTCACACTTTTTTTATGCAGATGATACGTAAATCCTAGTATCTCGGTCATCCAAGGATAGTCAGAATGCGAAGGCCCTCAATTCCTGCCTTTCCCAAGTCTCGTAATGGATGGGTGCGAACTCCCTCAAGTTAAACAGAAACAAGACGGAGGTCTTGTTGGTTGGCAATCTCCCTGGGGACCCCACACGTGCCCTACAGCCATGGGTAATCTTGCCAGCCCAGTGTCGGTCGTAAAGAACCTTGGAGTTTAGCTTGATGACACACGTACCATGAGCCGTCAGATTAATAAGGTGGCAGCCACTTGTGTTGGCATCTTGAAATGGCTCAGGAAGATTCTCTATTGTCTCCCTACCTCCGCCCAGAGAACCGGGGTCCAGGCCCTAGCTATTTCTAGACTGGACTATAGGGATGTCTTATATCTTACTTAAACGCCTCCAGATTGTACAAAACGCTGGTGCACATCTTCCGCTCCACCCTCCAAAGCTTAGCTACAGAGCTTACACTGGTTGCAGATTGAATGACGTGTGCAGTTCAAGGCTCAGTGCGGCATGCACAAATACGTATCAAACACCGCCCCATTTTTCCTTTAATCCGTGGTGTCCTTGTATTCACCTGCACGCTTGTTGTGTTCAAGCTATCTTAAGTTGGCCGCAACACCCAGAATTAGGAAATCCCTCCAAAGAGGCCGAGCGTTCTCTTTTCTTGGACCACAACTTTGGAATGATCTGCCTCTAACATTAAGACAGTGCCACTCACTCCCCGTGTTCCGCAAATTGTTTCAAACTTGGCTGTTTCTACCTTTGGAATTTTCCTAAATATTTTTCCTCTTGGGCAGCACTCTGGTGCAACCTTCATTCCGCAATCAGCTTAGCGCTGGGAAACCTTTTATAGGTAGCCATGCGCAGAGGCGCAACTAGAGCCAAATTTCGGGGGGCGGCTAAGAAAAAATTTCGGGGGGAGCTGAATCTTTGAGCAATAGGCAGAGTGGAGCTGCAGGGGCTCTTAGAAGGGGTGAAACAACAGCAAGGCCTCATTAACATGCAAATGGTCTTTTAAAGACCTGTGAAGTGCTCGGGTGCGGCTGTGTGGGTGCCCGGGAAGCTGTCTCATCCCGGGCTGCCACACACGACGGGGGGGGGGGGGGGGGGGGGGGGGGTGGCTGAAGCTCTTTGAGTCCAATGGGTGTTGCGCGCCTCGCCATGCGCTATATAAAACACGCATAATAATATATTGCTTTACTTACTCCTAACAGGCCTCTGAGTATATTGCATTTAGTAAGGAAAGAAAGTAACTGCACTGCCTATGTGGACTCAAACACATGGCTAGGACCCTCATAAGGCAAAACTCCCAACATCATGAAGGAGATTGGCAACAACCAATGACTGCAATGTGGGTCATCAACGCATGACTGACACCTACAACAACCAACTGCTAGGGGGAAGGCAGACCAATTGCTTCTTTCTATGTACGTAGGTAGAAGCTCTCAGTATGACCGACACTTACAACAAGCAATGGCTATAGGGAGGGCGGACCAATTGCTTCTTTCTCTGTATGTAGGTATAAGCTCTCAGTATGACCGACACTTACAACAAGCAATGGCTATAGGGAGGGCGGACCAATTGCTTCTTTCTATGTACGTAGGTATAAGCTCTCAGTATGACCGACACTTACAACAACCAATGGCTATAGGGAGGGCGGACCAATTGCTTATTTCTCTGTATGTAGGTATAAGCTCTCAGTATGACCGACACTTACAACAACCAATGGCTATAGGGAGGGCGGACCAATTGCTTCTTTCTCTGTATGTAGGTATAAGCTCTCAGTATGACCGACACTTACAACAACCAATGGCTATAGGGAGGGCGGACCAATTGCTTCTCTCTCTGTTGATATAAGCTTTACAAGATACCTTAAGCTGTCCCCAGACAGCCATAAAAGGAACTGATGTCCAATGAATTCCAGGAACTCATCAGTCAGCTGATTATTCAGTTGTGTTAGAAAAAAAATAACCAGACTAAATGGCGCAACCTCACAATGTAATGTGAACTTTTCTTAAGAAAGTTGTACCAGTAAAAGGAAGGTCAGAAATTAGTATATTTGAAAGTGAAATGAAAACTTAACAACGAGTATTCTTTCACTACAGAAAAATGCGTGTGTATGTGTGTGTATATATGTATATAAATATATATGTGTATGTATATATATTTTTTTTCTGATACTAGAATGCCTTTGGTTCAGATTGATGGTTGTCTTGCAGTACATTTTAGCTCATAGCTTAAGATGGGAGAGGAGTTGGCCTAACGGCTATAGTGGTCGACTTCGAATCTGGGGAACCAGGTTCGAAGTTTGGCAATGACGCTGAACATCCTGTGATTCTGGGCACTTAATCTCCCCGTGCCTAACAAAAATGAATGTGTCCTCGTGTAACGCAACTGGTGCTATGTAAGGCGCTCTGATACCTTCGGGTCAAGTTTGTGCTATATAAAACTCCATAAAATAAAATTTAAAAAATATAATAATTATTACTCCTGGATTTGAAATACACCCAGGAACTTGTGCCACAGCTTAGTTTTCAGCTGATCAAAGTGCGAACTCATCTGACAGCCTATAGCAGCTAGACAGTTCTCTGCCCATCATAACTCAGTACTGGTACAGCTAGTATCTAAGTTAGAGTACGTCTTTGAATGTATCACTTGTGAGAGCAGGGCCGGACTGGGCGTAGCGGGCATCTGGAGTTTCCCCGGGAGGCTGGACAAGTGTGGGCTAGTTTTGCAGTTGTCTTGTTACTGGGGGCCAGTTTTGCAGGGATGCTGCAATATAGACCCCCAACAACAAAACTAGCAGTGCTTCACACTTGCAGACCCCCCACCCCCACGAGGAATGTCCAACAAAATTGCCAGGGCTGCTTTGGGTTCCCAGTCCGGGCCTGTGTGATAGTTGGGTCCTTGGTACTTTTGAAGGGTGCCTTGTGTGTCTCAAGGCACCAGACTGATCCTGGGCAGACACAGCGAAGCCCCCCACTCCCTCCCCACTATTACCATGCCAGGATACCCCAACCCACCGCACTGAAAAGAGTGCAGCTAGGAAGCATGCTCCCTGGGCTCGCACTCTCTGCTCAGACTGCTGACACACTCCCAAAGTGCATGATTGTTAAAGAGACTGCTAAAGAAGTGAGCAGGTGCTGAGCTGAATCAGTGCTCATGAATAAGCCCTAATAATATTCGTTGCCTCAATCAACGACCAAGAAATAAATATCTCTATCAAAAACAGCCCAGCCAGCCAGCTCAGCGGCGAATACGCTATTTCAACCACAGTCATTTCTTTAAATTAGAGAGACCACACTCAGGAGCTAGAATACTGTGAGACTTTACTTCACCCCCTTTGCAAAGGTAGAAGTGAACAGGATCTAATGGGAGCTGGGATCCACTAGGTTTATTTTTCTTCTAAAATAGTCTATTCATTTATATGTTATTTCACTGTTAAATCATTTTCATCTTTACTTTACAGTTGTACATTAAGCTCTTTTGTACCTGAATGTTTTACCTCCCTTCCTGATTAGCACATCACATTTAAATTGAATTATAATGTTGCTAGACCAATTTCCTCCTCATCCTAGGACCCACCTCTGCTCCAGTGCCACACTGCCTTCAGGTGACAGTGCCGCTACTCGTTTGTCACCCCTCAACCTCTGGCCTTCTGCATGTTTAGAAACTAAAATGTAAAAAAGATTTCAGAGAAATTCGTTTTTGGATCTGAAGGATGGTGCATGTCAAGCATGTAATGAAGTTTCAGAATACACCTACTGGAAGCAGATGGAGCAGCCTGTGCAGCGGGAAAGAACACGATGTGCCCAAGATCACACAGAATCATATGAAGGTGAATGAGAACCGAAATCTGTGAACTCTAGAATCATATACCGTGATATGTAGTAGTAAATATGGAGTGAATTAGCACAACTGTACAGCACACTATATTTGTGAATTGTGTCTGTGCTCAGCAAACTGCGTCCAACAAATGAATGCATCGTATCATTATTTATAGGCAAATATTGCACAACATTAGATTTGTTATTTACATGTTATTTAAGGGTTTCCGATGCCAGAAATTAAAATAACACCAAGTCCATGCTTTACGCCTCAGTGACTATGGAGCGACCAGGGAATTCAGAGAAAGACTGTAGAATTCATTCAATAATAATAAAGCTGATCATTGTTTTAAGTGTATATAGTGCTTTACATCGCACTTCTGCCTTTTCTACATCTCTAAATAACAAGTGTTGCTATCGCAAAATGTGATGCTATGGAATTTACCGACCTCAGAAGGATAGAAGGCTATGTCTGCCTTGCCAGAATTCAAACTCATGACTTTCAGTTCACCGTCTATTTTCGGGGAGAGTGCTAACTCATCGAGACATCTTGCTGAGCCATCTTCACAAAGGTACTCCCAAAAACATATAGCTTACTATAGCATGAGAATTTGTTTCCTCGTGTGAGCGAGTTACAACTTTTTTCAAATTCACAAACATTTCACTTGACACCCAGTTTTGATTTATACATTGTGTATATACCCACAGAATATGGTTGGCAGATGACATGACCTCATCAAATGTAGGCATGTGTAGCTTGCTGTTGCATACAATTAAGAAGTGAAATAAATATCCTTTCATGTCTGTTTTACTTTTCTTCAACAAAACATTTTTCATAAATAAACTTTGTTAGACACATCTTGATCTTGTAAATGTCCAACTTTTTTGCCCTCCTTCACTGCACTTTTTACCCTCCTTACGCCAGGTCCTTTTAGTTTTAAGTATGGTGGCCCCAAAACTGAACTGCAGCATTTATTTCAAAACATTTGTGCATGTCCCAGAGGTCTATTACTTGGCTGGTGGTCATAAAATGTGCATAACTCTAAGAGGGGCTCGGTTCATTCTAATGTGTGCGGTAACTGCTGATACAGCCCCCCCACTCCGACTTTTATCAGTTGCAACAAAAATAGATCACCAGTGACACCAAACCACTCGAAGCCAGGGAGCTGCCCACAGCACGCTCACGGGGAAGATATGAAGCAACTTACATATTTTACTTCACTGGGGTGTAGTTTAGATGTTTCTGGCTGTGTGACTAACCAGTAAGTTATAGTTATGCATGTGTAAATGATGACTCAATCCAAGAGTAATGCACACCTACTCATGGAAAATGTGTCTTAAATAGGGTCCTGAGATCTTTATGGCCATCATCTCCTGCCCACGGCGCCCCTTCCCTCTGTATGCACATGTGTAAAGGCGCGTAGACCCATTTTACTACCCACTCGTGTCCATTTGTATTATTAACATCAGCACAGTAAATGGATGCCAGCCTCGCAGTGTTCAGCTATTTACCATAAGAATCCGTGTTAGGGGCATGGAGTTTAGGATAATTAATAGTGGCTCGTGACAGCACAATAGTGAATACTCCAGAACGTGCCAGGTGTGTAGTTACTGTTTTACTTGCGACTCTTTGCTGCTCTTTGGGAGTAGTGCGGAAATCCCGGTTTCTGGGAGAACTGGAGTTAGTCAGGATTCCAAGTTGTGTGGTAATTAATGCACATCCACAATTTTGGCCAGATATAGTTTTTTAGGAAAACCCTGATAAAATACATCAGTGGCAAATAGAAAAAAGAGGAAACATTCAGTAAATGTGCGCAAAACACCACGCACATGCCTCGTTCAGACCTGCACAACTTGGAACTGGTGTGTATTTCCTGCAGTTGCAGAACTTACAAAATGCGATCATTCCCACTTAGTGAGTGAGGCCCTTCGAAGCTACCTGCCAATGACATAAGAACATATCACTTTTGTCTCAGCTAGAACCCTCCACTAACTGAGCATCTGTATCTTTAAATAGACAGCTGCAAAACAACTTTAACACGCAGCAGTCGTAAAGATACTACTACTAGTAAAAGACCTTTGTGAAGAGCAAACGATCGCAAACTTACACAAATGTGTACATTTAACTTTGTGAACCAGGCCCCGAATCTCTACACGTTTCTACACAACCTGGTCCAGAGATTTTTTAACCTGCTTACATTAAATTGATTCTAATATATCTTTGCAAACATTTCTAACTGCTTTGTCACTGGACAGATGCTGCTTTTATTCTTGTGATCCGCAATGAACATGAAAGAAAAAAATACCAACCGGTTTGTGTGAAAGGTGACGGTTTGACAAAATATTATAAGGAATAAAATACCCTCTGCCTACATTAAAAAGATAGTGCAATTCACTTCAGGGTTCCACGACCTAATAATTGAACTTGCCTTCAGCTTCATTCCTCTATATGGTCATGGAACTCCTCGTCATCTTGTAATATCCTTATAATGTACAGTAGGGAGTACTTGATCCCATATGTCACAGCAGTAACCTGTTCGCATTTTATAAATGGGATAACAGTACAGTTGTGATGTCATCAATATCCCATGGTCGCTGATTGATTTCAGGCCATATAATTCGTTCTGGCTATAGATTCTGCATGCAGGTGGGCCAAAAATATATACATTACAAACTACAACAATCAGCCTTGTTGTTCAGTATACCTTCAAATGTAGTAGTCACGCACACAGACATCATAGTAGGTCATTATTTTTTCAATATGGCAAAGAAAACAACGTGTTGAAACAATCACCAGCTGCTGATAGCCTAAAACAGAATTAAATTAAACACAGCCTAAAACAGAATTAAATTAAACACAGCAAAGCTAACTATTGTGCTCTGAAGGGATCTCTCCTCAACTGCAGACACGGCTTTTGAGGCAGAACTAGTCCTCGAGGTGGCTTGAGAGAGAAACACGAGTGGAATCCTTTTGCCGTCTGTGGGCCTCTATAACATGTATTTCTAATCGCTCAAGCACAAGGGTTCTATAGAAATTTGCATCCAAGCGCCGCTTTAACCGCAAAGTGTTGCTGTCAACCCAAAAATAGCAAAACGTCAGACTTACCTCACTCAGAATATGCCGACGACATTATTCCCTCTCGCGCCTGTAATCCACGGCCGCCCGTCTCTTCATTAGCCTAGTTACATAAATCCAGGCCAAGCTAAGATCCGCCCCTCCTCGCGCCAGTTGTAGGTCTTATTATGGGACCAGGTCAGGTGGACTGATTTGTATCGATGACGACTGGCAGCTGACGAGATCCCCGATAGGCCTTGTCACCACATCTCGAAGTAATGCCCTTCCGCGGCCCACCTTTCTCCACAAAGAAAATAGTGCTTTGAGAGCTGTAGGGGAAAAGAGGTCTGCCCTGCTGCAAGCGGGTCCTTCGAACTAGATTACAGGTTGCAGATTATAGGATTAGTCTCGGATGCCAGCTGCATCCCTGTGTCACGAAGGTGCCTTGAGTCTGTCTAGGCACTGAGCAACCTGGGACTTGTAGTTTTACTATTTCCCTTATGAGGATGGACCTACAATTCCCCATAATGCCGTCCGGTCTGCTCTTGATTTAGAGTCAGGAGTGGCTGAAGGGCGCACTATCAGCAAGATTTGTGCGTGAGTTAAACGCTCCCCGCTGCCCTCGGCTGAGATTGGCAGGTCGCAAGTTTGAAACCCGATACAGCAATTTCCTGAACTGAGACAATTAAATCAGACGATATTACCACTCACTTCAGTGACTAACGCATGACATCAAGCCTCAAACATACAGAATAACGTATAGTTGCCATAACCTGGCATTAGCTGACATTTATGCACAAATATATTTTCGAAATGAGGCCAAGGAGAGGGTTCTTACTGATGAATGTTTAACAGGCTGGCATCACTTCAAACAAGCGAAGACCTTTCTCCTTAGCGCTAGGAAACACGACTGGGTGTGTGGAGGGCACTGTGCAAAAGCCCAACAGTATTACTTGCACAACAAGAAGGTTATCTTTTACATTTTGAAAGTCTAGCTGTTGTAAAGTTCACATGAACCCAAAATATTGGGAAAAAAACAAATCTTACCTCTGCAGCAGCACCACCCATCACTGCCTTTGGGGTCACTTCAAAGAGACTGTTATTCAGTCTCATCACTTCAGAACTGAAGGGTTTTCAGTCTTATATACACGAAGCCATAGTTGTTGCTTATTTATCTTATGCTACTAACAACCATTGACGAAGCCAATAGTCCTGGCTTGTTGTAGGTGTAATGTTACGTGTATGATATATGTGGATGCAATGGCGGAAACAGCAAAATACCAGTGGGGCGGCGCACTATGCTAAGCACAGATTTTTAGCCTAGGTGTTTTAAGACACGTCCTTAATTACATCGGCCACGCCCCTTTGAGAGACCCCCAGCTTTTTCATGCCACTTAAAGCCCTCCCCCTATTATTACCCGAACCTAAAACCTAGACTACTATGCTGAAGGTTTTCAATACTACGAGGCAGGAACTCCGATCCCACATGAATAGACAAACGCCAAATCGCACTAGATAACCCGAACACTGGAAATTCATACCAAACAAGGAGCTGGTACCATGTACTGCTACTCTGCCCCACACCTAGCTACATCCACTGTAACCACCACCCTGAGATCATGAGGTCATTGGGAGATGCAGAGAGACCTTGAGCGGCCTCTGGCAGATCCTCGTGCAGTCAAGGCCGTCCACAAACCAACGCTGCCTGCCACAAGTTAGTGGATAAAAAGTATATTTGATGCTTGTGTGGCATAACACTGCAACATGTTCTTGACTTCCTAATATGCCTAACTGAAGTGTACTGCCCTATTTCTTGTCCCATTTTATGTTTATACTTCTGATGGCTATCTTGTACCTTCTTTCACAATTTCCTAAATTTTAATAAAAAAGATTATAAGCAACAAACAAAAAGTCTCATTACTGAGCTGAATTGCCAGTTCATCCCCAACAGGATATCGGCGCTGCGCACCCAACACGCGCCCTGCTTCGTCCACCAAGTCCGGGTACATCATGTCTGGGCAGAAGTAGGGAGACCAGGAGTCCCGGATTTGCCGGGACAGTACCGGGTTTTCATCAATTGTTCCGGTATATGTTAGCAAATTGTGCACAAGTCCTGGTTTTCAAAAAGGGTCGAATGTTAGCAGGGGAAGGCACGATTTTGTGTTTTCCATGGTAGGAGAAGCTAGGAGCTCTCAAAAGAAAGCAAATCAAATAGCACACAGGAGGCTGGGTTTCAAAGTTGCATTTAATTGAGCCCTTTAGTGCCTCGTCTGTGTTTCTGTATTGATGAGCGCTGTCATTTGGGACACAGCCTTTACAAAGAGGTTTTTACCACGTTGTGCCTTTACCATGCATTTTTTAGCATGTGTATATTTTTACAACGCATGTCTTTACCAAGTATTTAGGATAAGTTGGGGTTGTGGGGGGCTTCCCCCACAAAATACATTGTTTATATATATATAATATATATATATATATATATATATATATATATATATATATATATATATATATATATATATATATATATATATCGATATATAAACAATGCGTGGTAATGGCATATGTTGTAAAAGCAGTTGCGTTGTAAAAGAATGCTGGGTGAAAAATGTGTGGTTAAGGCATGCAATGTATTCCCCTGTGTTGTTCCGTCACCACCCTGTCATTTAAGTAATTCCGTGCTGATGTAAAATTGTAGTCCTTCTTCCATGTTTGGCAATTGTCCCGGATTTTGTTTTTCAAAATCTGTTCACCGTAGGCAGATGGCACTTTTTCGTCGTGTTTGAAAGCGTTTCGTCAGAGCCCTGAAGATGGCGTTTCCTTCTCCAAGGTGCAAAAAACAAGATAGGAGCAGAGACCAACGGCAAGAAACAAAGAAAGCCTGGGCCCGGAAATCATGAAGCCAGGATCTGGTTTTACTGGAAACCAAGAAAAGAGTACACGTACCTCTTCATCAATAGTTCTACCGCAGACATAGTGGCTTCGAGCAAGGAGCTCCAGAATTCTGGTGGAAGAGAGGGTCGAGAGAGTGGGGGGAGGGGGGTTCTAAATGTTATTCATTTTAGGAGAGCGCTCCATGATGGAGCGCTCAGACCGGTTATTAAAAATGTTTGAGGGAAGAATCTCACGCAATGTGGCGTTAGCTTGCTGATAGGGATTCACAAACTTAGCCATGATATCCACCTTCCATAGGATATCATGGCTAAGTCAGTCCTGAAGCAGGAGTAAGGAAAGTAGCGATTACTGGGGTTATCGCTACTTTTCCTGACGCTTTGCTCCATAGCGTGGGGCTTGATGATAGGAGAAATGTCGCTTAGCGACATTTCTCCTGTCATGTTAGGTCAGGAACGCCCACTTTGCATCTCATTAGAGATGCAAAGCTGGGAGTTAAGAATAGGTGCGCTAATGCAAGGTTTCACGCGTTAGCGTGGCCTTGCTAATTAGGCGATAAAATTATCGCTGCTTTTCGGCAGAAAACGGCCGCAAAAGCGGCGATAATTTTTTATCGCCTGCTTGTAAATATGCCCCTTAGTACCAAAGAGGAAAATAAACAAAGTTTGAATGTGTTTCACCAAAACTGTGCACGATGAACAAGGATGCTCACAGGAAGAATGTCTAACCACACAAGGGCGGAGAGCATAATGAGCACACATTCCGAATTCCATGCATGGTGCTCCACCTCACACCCCTCCCCCAGGGGCCACGGCCAGAGACTGGCCTATCCCCGAGATCACAGTGGCAGCCTCCCGCCCAGCACCAGTGATGGACGATGGGAGCGAGCGACCATGGGTCAAGGTTCACTACACTATGGCAGATTTTCTTCATCCAGACTCCACCTCTGAGGCCCCTGCACTGTGAAATGAAACTCAGATTCTCCATTTGTGTCTCCGTGTAAAACCCCTGAAATTTCCCTCCTTGCCAGACTTGACAAGATATCCAACTATGAACAGCCACGCTTGCGTGCATCTCACACCTTTCTTATACTCCTCCCAGGGTGAGGAGGAGCCACGGAGGCTTGCTTGTCCCCCCGCCCCCACCCTGTCACGAGTTTGGAAATGGGTCGGTGCACTGCAACCTCGCTGATTGACAAACAAAACATGTCAGCCTTGGGAAACCCAGGGCGTAAGCTGAAAGTGCCCAGGCTCTTTTCAGTCAGCGAGGCAGCAGTGCATCATCAGAGGCAGTGGCCTGACAGCATTACAGTGTACATAGGGCCAGAGCTGAATTCAGGTAAGCCCTGTAAAACCTGTGACAACAGACACATACGTACTAGCACATGTGTCTTTTAAAAGAACCTGCTTTTGCCTGACCCTCACACAGAGCGAGAGCCAGAAGGTCTGAAAAATCCAATGCCTGTAAATTTTTCAAAATAAAGTAGAAGCCATGAATTCAGGAGGAGGTGGGGCGGTTTTACCCTGAGAAACCAGCTGCCCCTGCCGAAGCGTCTACAAGGAGATGTGTCGTGCTGTGTCGGTTCTGCTCACAAGACCACAGCTGGGCTGGCAGAGCACCTTCTGGCCCACTTCCAAGGGTGCAGAACTGGGATGGCACCCCTTGGGGGGCAATACTAACAGAAGACTGAGTCCAGGTGCTGGGTCCAGGTGGATGGAGCCTTTTCTGTCCCTGAAGCTCTGAGCAGAGGGCCAGTCAACAAGCCCTTGGAGTCACTCTGGTGGTCCTGAGATCAAGATGTGGCTCTAGTCCTTTCAATCAGGCAGCAGGGCAGCAAGCAGCAGGACAGCAGGGCGATAGAGTAGAAGTCCTTCTTTCAGAGCAGCACAGCAGACCTTCGGAATCTTCCGCAGGTTCAGAGGTATACTGAAGAGTTGGGTCTTAGGGTCTACTATTTATACCTGGAGCCCACTTTGAGGTAGGAGAAGATTCTGGAGGTTTCCATCACCACAGGTGTTTGGAATTTCCTGCTGGCCCCAGTTTCTCTGGAGTCACAAACGTTTAGTGTCAAACCCTTTGTGAGTGCGCTCTGACAGAGTCTTTATGATATGCAAGTGTGGTAGGTGGCAGGTCCTACTCCTCATCAAGTCAGAGATGGCCCATCCTGCCAACAACTATGCTCCTTTGTCTCACTGTCTGGGAGCAATACAGAAAAAACCAACTGCCAGCTACACCTAATCATGTGTCGGCAGACATGAAATGGTTGGGATAAGAAAATGCCAATTTTCTGAAAGTGGCATTTTCAGAATTGCGACTTAAAATCCAAATTTTACTAATAAATAGGGACTCTAAATGACAATTCTTTAGACACCAAACTCAACATTCCTACCTGCTCCCAACTTATTAAAAGTAATATGGTAACCAAATGTTATCCTATGGGAGAGGTAGGCCTTGCAGTAGTGAAAATGAATTTAAGAGTTTTTCACTACTAGGACATGTAAAAGTTAAAAGTACATGTCCAACTTTTTAAATACACCGCACCCTGCCCTATGGGCTGTTTGGGGCCTACCCTAGGGGTGACGTACATGTACTCAAAATGAAGATTTAGGCCTGGCAAAAGATTTATTTTGCCAGGTCGAAATGACAGTTTAAAACTGCACACACAGGCTGCAATTACAGGCCTGAGACATGTTTTACAGGGCTAATTAAGTGGGGGGCACAATCAATGCTGAAGGTGCATTAGTAGCATTTACATTTACAGGCCATGGGTACATGCAATACCGCTTTACTAAGGTCTGATAGGTAAATTAAATTTGCCAATTGGGTGTAAGCCAATTTTACCATATTTAAAGGAGAGAGCAGACATACTTTAGCACTGGTTAGAAGTGGTACAGGGCACAGAGTCCCAAGACCAACAAAAACGAGATCAGCAACAAATGGAGGAGTAAGGCAAAATGTTGGGAGGAAGACCACCCTAAGGCTGACAGGTCTAACAAACATCTACTTATCTAAGAAACTTTAATAGCATTACAATGGCTAGTGGGCGCCCCTTAAAGTTCAAGCTCAGGCAGCTGGATAAATAAATAAAATGATCACCGCACTTTTTTGTGGAAGCACAAAACTGCCAAATCAAAGCATGTACTCATTGCTCCCAACATGTCAGTGGAACCAAAGTCCCTCTCCTGGTGGCTCTCACATAAATGTCTGGTGACAGCTGTGCTGTCGAGCCAGACCATAAAAGTGGGGTTCAATAATTCAGCACACTTTTCACACATTTGCTAGAGCAGCCAACGGCTCCCTGAACTGGTTTGAACTGGACTATGCATGGAGTGCACCAAATGTGCCCTGCACGCAGACTATGTGGTGCTGGCAAGCACTCCCACCCTGTCCCAATACACTAAACCCTGTCTCGGAGTTGGTCACACTTCCCTGTGACAGGATGCCTATTGTTCTGCCTTCCCCTGCTCGAGCTTGGCTCAGCAACAGGAGGGCAGAATCGCGTCTCTGGTCGGCAGCAAACCATGTTGTGCTGTACGGGTCCAGAATACTAGTAGTGGGAGCACTGAGGGCCTTTACAGTGCTTGGAATTATACCTCCCACACCGTCTACAGTGTGGGGGTATGATTTCAACATTTGTGATACCAAACACGACAGGGTTTGTTTCAGCCAGTTTCAAGATGGCCATCACGTAATAACACGGTGCCCCTCTATATGTTATATGGCTGTTTCACTTACAGCCCGGGAGAATGGACTCCGTAGGCTGTAGGGGTGTCCTGCTCATGCAGGGGCACCCTCACATTTAGAACCAAGCACCCTGCCTTCAGGATTGAAAAGGCCTGCTGTAGTGGTGACTTATAGGTTTTAAGTGCAGTGACCTTAGATATAGGGAAACCTATATCTTCCGTAAGTGGTGCTAGCACCAGCTTACACAGGCTGCAATGGCAGGCCTGTAGAGATAGTTTTAATGGTCTCCCATAGGTGGCATAATACATGCTTCAGCCTAGGGGAGACCTCTGGGGTACCTCTGCCCTGGGTACCTTAGTACCATATACTATAGACTGATAAGCGTACCCAGTATCCAATCTGGGATGTACCTAAGTCCTCACCATAACCATTTAGGGGAAAAAGCAGAGAGACTGGGGTCCTGATTAGCAGGATCCCAGTCAGACTAGTCAGAAAACAGTTTTAAATCTAGCAAAATTTGGGGTAACCATAGTAGCAGATCCTACTTTCCTACAAGAACTCTGAAATATTCTACTACCCCAGCGCTATGCCAAGCATATACAACCCTTCCCAGGACAGTTGCAAGATCTCATGTTCTAAGATAATTGTGCAAATCTGGTGGCAAAATTATGGATTTTGCAGCATCACTTCTATACAAATGTCTTCCAAAAAGCTCAGCAAACAGTTTATCATTTGCCATAACATTTATCAACGCTTCTCCAATTTAGTTCTTTTCAGTCTTCTATCTTGACCCTTCTAAGAAGCTTTTTAATCATATGGCATGACTGAGAATCTCCTTGGAAATGGCAGAGTGAAGAAATAAAAACATTAAAGAACTCTTGCAATCTCAGCAAGTAGAGTAGATCTTCCCAGGGTTTACAGGCTCCTACAACAATGCTGCCTCTCGGGTTATGGAGGTTTTACACCTGCAGAAAGCAGACAGGTTGCACAAATCTTACAGATTAGGGTTTAAAACCGCCATAGGCGTATTCAGTACAAATATCTGAAATGTAATAATTTTGTCCCAAAACTTCCGCTTGAAAGTTCATGAAAATAAGTAGATTATGCTACTAAATACACACTTTTCATTTTGGAAAATAAAAATAATTACTTCAAACAAAAGAGTATCCTTTTCCTGAGAACAATAACAAAATGATTGACTGAAAACCAATTTTTCATTTTAGTAAATACTTGTTTTGCATGCACACATCAATTTACATTTTTTATCAAGTACTCAAAACTGTTAGTCATGTATAGATTCCGCCTTGCATGCCTGTGTAGAACAATATGGCAAGAATCACACATATGTTAATCGCTATGAAGCTACTGCAGGGTGGTACAGACTGCTCTAAAAATACCCAAGTAAACAAATAAAAACGATATAAACTATCACGCTAGGGTCAGCAGCCTTCAAAGAGTGGACACCATCTTGCTATGGACGCTCACAAAAGTCCAGCAATAGCCATCTTTAGTCCAAGGCCAGCAACATACAAAGAGCAGCAGTGGACATTACCATTATGCCAGGACACCGTCATCTTGCCATGGATGCCACAATAGTCCATGGATGCCCCTATAACCACCAATATGCCCGTTCTAGCACTTTGCCAGGGGGAAGCCCCCAAAGGTGGCAATGATCAGCAGTAGGGAGCAGAGGGCACTAATGTGGCAATGGCCCCGTCAAACCCTTCTGTAATGACCCACTTGCCCTTTGTGAAAGTCTTAAGACTTTTGCTTCGGCTTTGAGCTCTACTTGAACTGAGGCTTGACCTTTGCACACACCCACGCGCTGCAGCTGGTTTTACCCTGTATCCTTGTACATTACAAAGTAGTAAAATGAACGTGCCTTGATATCAGGTTGGTGGTCTGGTCTGTACTAATATAAAAGATTGACTTGTGTTTCTGGTAACAGGATCAACACTCTGGCAGCTTTATGCGACTTGTTAAAGCTCCTAGGGGACATTATCTTTCTTTCTCCTGTGCTTTGGCTGCCTGTGTCTCGGGTACTTGCTCAGAACATACTTCATGCTAATAAAACTCGTGCAGGTCTAAGTCACCTACAAAATGAAAAGTTTATGTCATTTTTAGTGAAACCATTGATTTTGAAATTTGTGTGGCAAATTCTGTTCTTTTTTTTACAAAGAACTAGAAACTGTACTTTATTTTAGACGGATCAAATAGAAAAAGCCATGTTTCGGTGTGATTCAAATGACAATGTCAATGTTTCATAAGATTATCCAAGGAATGTTGCATTGGAATGTCTTACCGGTCCATTCCTAGCATGTGGCATTCAGTTGTATAGGTTCCATTTGATTACCCTCTTGACCTTGCAAGCACCAAGACAGTGTGTGTGGCTCAACGCCAGCATGGGGTTCCATCCTCTGGCCTTATTGACTAGCAGCTTCCACTATCAGCTTCTGAACAGGGTAGATCTGAGACAAGCAGAGCTCATGCTCAAAGGCAAGGGCCACTGACATTGTGTAAATGAAAGTGAAACGCATGGATAATTGGTGCGCATGACATCAACTATCTCACAATTAAGTGACATCACAGCAGTGCTTAATTTGTAAAATAATGAGTGCCAGGGCTCTGACCAGGAGGCCCCTGCAGCTGGCACCACCCATTGCCCTAGTCATTTCATTTCAAAACTTTATTCGATTCAGAACAAAAGAATCATAAAAGTCAAATTACATTTGCAAACATTAATTCAAAATCATTTTTAAAAGACATTCTTACAATTATTACACTAAACTGTTAAAAAGTTCATTAGCTAAAATAATCACAAATAAAAACCCCATAGCTGTTACTTCCAATCAAATTAAATGATTTCATTGGTACCTCGTGCCAGGGCATACATTAAAGTGCCAGTTAAAACAGATAAGAGAATCAGAAAATCACGCTGCAGTAATATATAGTGTACATGATCAAGGGTCAGCTTAATGATGCCAGATTTAACCATACCGCTTTCTAATCAAAAGTGACACCCGTATAAAATTTAGCATTGCACAGCAGACACCAGGTGAAGACAGGGATAATAAATATTCATAGCCCTCTTCATAATGGCATGGATGCTTTTCCTTAAGGATCGGCTTAATAAACCTAATTCTCGGATCCTTATATAGGGAACAAAAAAGAACAATATGCATCGTACTTTGGCTGTCTTTGTCATTACAAGGACAGGGGGGCAGTCTCTCACACCAACCTCCCTGTTTAGGAAACGCAAAAAGAAAGTGCAGGGTGTGTAACCTAAACCTTGTCAAATAGAATCGCCATTGCACATGGTTTGTGAAGGATAGATAAAACTGGTGGAGCAGAGTAGTCTTAGGAGCGTAAGGGCTAACCTGGGAGTTCACAAACGGCGATTTCCAATAAGTTGACTTAATTACAGCTTTGATATTTCCCTGTATATTTTCGGGGTTGTCAAAAGTGTCACCCAGGCCTAATTTATGAAACATTTCATTTACATAGGATAGCCAGGGGATCTGTTTCATGTTTGCCAATTTTAATCAATCCCGGAGGATATCTCTAGTGAGCTGCAAATCCTCTGATTGCCATATTTTGCCCCATAACAATAAAGGTGAAAGCCGAATGGTGTCACTCACATAACTTAAACCTATTTCGTTGTGAGCAAATCTGTTTGAGGAACCTAATGGAATAGCCAATACACGCTTTAAAAATTTGTTCTCCATGATTTGTAGTGAGTCAGGGCTTTCGGTCCCCCATACTCCTGCCCCATAAGTTGCAACCGACAAACATTTCGCTTTATACAGAGTTTTTAAATGTATAACAGGTTTTTGTCCTAGTTTGCCACAAAAACGAAACAGACTCTCTATAGAGCGACTAGCACTTTGAACTCGAGTCTGCATTAACGGGGCCCAACTTAGTTTGTTATTGAAGAGGTTGCCCAGATAATTAAAGTTTTCAACCTTTTCAATGGTAGAGTTATTAACTACAAACTTTCTAGTTTTGGTGCCCTTTGGGCCACAGACCATGGCAAAAGATTTGGCAAAGTTTACCTTAAGGTCTAGGTCCAACATGAATTTGTGAAAGGCATCAAGACAGTGCTGCATACTGTTTCCTGTGAGTGTCATAAGTACAGTGTCGTCGGCGTAAGAGAGCATTGGAATGCTCCTGCCGTTGACCTTTGGAAAATCATGACAGTTATCCAACAGGTATTTTTCCAAACCATTGGTGTACACAAGGAACAAAAAGGGGGCTAATATGCACCCTTGACGGACGCCCTCAGTTGAGAGGATAGACTTAGTTTTCTCTCCCCCAGGCCCAAACCTTATGGCTACAGTAGTTGATTCATGGAGTCTGCGGAGCAAGGTGACCAAGGGTTCCTCGAAACCCATGACCTCCATCATTTGCCATAACTTGCTCCGACACACAGTATCAAATGCACTTGAAAGGTCCATGAAGGCAAGGTAGATGGAGGATTTCCTTGCCTTCATGTATTTGCCTATGATCAGGGCCAGGTTCAGGCACTGTTCAACAGTACCTTTACCTTTCCTGAACCCATATTGGGAATCCACAATAAGGCCCACCGAATCTGCCCAAGTTTCCAATCTAGCTAAGATAACCCTACCCAGTATCTTACACGAAGCATCAATTAGTGAGATTGGGCGATAGCATCGGGGATCTGATCTATCGCCCTTCTTAAAGATTGGCACCACTACTGCCTCCTTCCACGATGCCGGAATACGGCTAATAACAGCTGCTCTAAAAACATTTAATAACAGGGGGGCCCAGACCTTAACATTATATTTAAAAAAGTCCAAAGGCACTAGATCAGGGCCAGGAGCTTTCAGTAGTATGCCTTTCGACAGAGCATCTTCCACTTCTTGTAAGGTGAACGATGCACTCAAAGACACAGAAGACTGAGAGACCACCAGATCCCTAACATCGCCTAGTGATGGATCATTGGATAAAATACCGTGTGGGTTAAAGATGTTCCCAAAATGTGATTCCCACGTTTCGCATGTAATCTGCATCACAATGTTGTCCTTGCCATTACTTGTAAAAAGGGGGCGATTAATAACTTCCCAAAAGAGCCTACTGTCCTTCAATTCCGAGGCCTTCTCTAGATCTTCCCATGCTTGGTTTTTTAGGTCCAACTTCCTTATTCTTATGGCTTCTTTATATGCCAGTCTAGATGCTCTAATCACTGCTATGTCCCTGGGTTTTTGTTTTAATGCCGCTTTCAAAGATCTGTGTGTTGCCGAACATGCGGCATCAAACCATCTAGGACCAAGCGTTTTGCTTTTACCAATTGGTTTTGTGAGGCGTTCGGCTACATACCCACATAAAGATTCAAAATTCCCAATAACCTTTTCAGGTGTAGTTGTAGGTGTTAAGCATGCTTCGTACTCAGAGCTATATCTATTTAAGATCTCAGCCTCGAGACCAGCTGCGTCTATTTTATCCCATTTAACTGTGATACCTTTGTTCCTACTATACTTTACTGGTTGCTCCCAGACAGAATGTTTGGGTTTAACGGGACAAAGCAAGGATAAATTTAGAGGATTGTGGTCGCTGGCAGCATTAGCGATCACTTCCAACTTGTCAACATGATGGAAGTGTCCACTAGAGACAATTACAAAGTCAATAAAACTTGGCATACCTCTACTTCCTTGAAACGTCGGTATTGGAGCAGAATTTGGACCAACCCAGGGTTCCACTATACATAAATCATTTAAAATAATGATGTTGTTTAGAGCGTCCCCCTGGGGTGTATGTTTAAAGTGTAACAAGGGTTGATCATGGGAGTCACTCAAACCACACGCCTTCGAGTCCCCATAGGTGCATAATGAGCAGTTAAAGTCTCCCACCCAGATGACAAATAGTAGGGGTTGCTCGAGACGTGCCCTGGCTATGGCCTCCTCCAATTTCAACATTACGCTTGTCTCTTTATTGTCAAAGATGTTATAGTACCAGTTAATCAGCAGCAATGGTTCAGGAAACAAATTAACCAACATTAACACTTGAAACCATGGGGAGTCAACTATCTTAGAGGTTACAAGTTTACATAGTTTTAAAGATGTTGCCATCATTAGGCCCCCTTTTGCCCTACCCGCTTGTGAGGGTATCGCAGGGGTATTAAAAGCTTGAAAGCCCTCGATGTTCTGAGTGGATCGGCTCCAAGTTTCCTGGAGGCACATGATGTCATAGTCACCCACAAAATCTAACCATGCCTCGTCCTCCAATCTTGAGGCGAGCCCAGCAATATTCCAGGAAATAAGGCGCATCCTTACAGCGCTTTGTTTTTTTTTGCCTAAATCAGGAAGTACTTCCGGGTTACGCCTCAAGATGATTGGACTTGATTCACTTTCTTTGGTATGGCCAGCCTCAAGGACTTGGGGGACGGATGTACAATCATCACCGGCAAGGACATTTTCCCGTGAGTTAACATCACAGCTTTCTCCCTTCTCCATCTTGCTCAGCTCTCCTGATATCAGTACATTAGTATCACCAGGAGAACTTAGTGATAGTCAGTCTATCTCTTCCATGCCCGCAAGTGCATCAAAGCGATTTCTTAAGGGGATATTACTTGGGAACCGTCCTAGATAATCTTCCCCCTGGAATCGTGGTCTTAGTTCGTTATATCGGGTTTGCAAGGAGTTGTTATTGTTATAGATTGATCCCCTAAAGAAACCGTCACACTGTTGCCGAGGGCCCCAGATGTTATGAATTGGCCAATCGGCTCTATTTCTCCGGGCCCACCCAGGATGTGTTTCACTGTTCAATGTCTGCCCAGAGTTTTTATAAGGCAGAGTCGCGGGAGGAAAATACAAATTTGGATAAAAATATTCCAGACCTATACATTGAATATCCCCAGTTCTAGCAAATCTTGGTTTACCACAGATGATATTTTTTACCCAAGTATCACTGAAGTTGATCAGAATACAATCCCCCTCCAGATCCTTATCACTTGGGCCCACCCAGGGAACTCTGCGTACGCTAAGTATTTTGGTTATAAGTTCGGGAGGGAGTGGTCTGTTAATATTGAGCCAGTATATTACTTTATTATATAATTCCTGGTTTGATTCCATTTTATTAAACAAAACTGGGGGTACTCCTGTGAGTATTGCCATAAAAGGAGCTGAATCTGGGGGCAAGTTGACAGGTGGTAGTTTCCTTTTATGTGCTCTCTCGTTGTCATTGTTTACTGCAGGCCCCTGCAAAGATGTTTGTTTTGACCCTTGGGTGGTTCCCTGTTTAGAAGTAAGGACTTCTGGTGTTGGTACTGTGCTACCCATATTTTGGTTAGGGGGCCCCTCAGTGCCCGCCACTACAGATTTGGTGCGAGCTAATGGAACAAGTTTTGTTCGTGCTAAGGGGACCAATGCTGCCTTAGGGTCAACAGGTATAAGTCTTTCAGATGGTTTGCTGGCATTTTTATTCTCTCCCCCTTTCTTTAAATTACTGTTATTGGCGATACTGTTTTTATTATTGTTATAAGTGCCCCCTGTGAGAAGTTGGCCTGATATGTAGTGCTCACTATTCTAGTGATCACTGTGTATCATTCCAAACGACCCTTATTGATGATTGGTTGTAAGTCAACCTTTTAGACCAGCTATCCTAGTAGCGTGGATACGAGCAGTCTTTAGGCTAAACTCTAGAGGGCGTGTTAAGCCAGCTGTTTACCATCACATATACCCCTTGAACACCAAGTGAAAGGACACCACACAAGTTGTTATGAAAATAAAAGGATATTTATTTATAACAAGACTACCCTGGCTCTTTATGAGTCAGGGAGCTAAGCACACTACAAAACTCTTAGGAAAATACTTCAGTTGCACAATTTACACAAATGCCCGAGGGGCACGAGAAACCATCTACACTAACAGTGGAATGCGAATGGTTAGAGTCTGGAGATACTGATTCCGGAGTGATCCGATCAGTGGGACTAAACGAAAAAGGAACTGGACACTTGTAGAGCGAACCTGCGATGGAGCACCGAGATGCTCGAGTTACCTAGCCCGGAGGCTGCGGCTGCGTGAAGTTCGTCAAGATGTCGGGAGTCCTCGTGTAGTCTCAGGAGCCTGAAAGAAGAAGTTGCTGGCAGGCGACCAGTGACGATGTTCAGAGCGATCCAAGCCTGGATCGGTGGTGAAGGAAAACCTGAAAGCAGAGGGGACTCAGTTCTCAACCGCTAGCCAGCGATCGTGTGGGTACCAGGAGGGTACCGGCTGAAGTCACCTCGACCAGGTGAGTGGGTGACGTCGGACTCGGCTGTTCCTCGGACCAGGAGGCGCGGCGGCGACCAGGATGGAGGGCGAGCTGTCCCACGAAGGTGTCTGCTGTCGATGATGCTGGGCCCAGGAAGGGGCAGCGGATCTTGGCAGTGGCCACCCAAGCGGGGGAGTCAAGATGGCGTCGGGAGTGGACCAGGAGGGTCCGTGGTACTCCTCTGTTGAAGGGGAGCAAGAGCCAGTCTGGAGCAACCAGACTAGTGATGAAACAATCGTGGTGCGTCGTGAAGAGGGCCACAAGCCGGTCGGCAAGTGGTCGAACAACGCGGTGAACAACAAGGAGCGGAAGGGCCCCCACGCAGATCTCGGGGATGCTGGGGAGGCAGACTTCGATGCTGGAGCTGCTCAGGGTTAGGGCTTCTCAAACCCTAGGTGCACTCACTCGAGGGTCCCTCGGTGGGCGTGCTAGATAAGCGTCGTGCAGGTTCTGAAGATAGCCGGTCCCGCAGGTCTCGTCACACCTACGACTCTCAGCTGAGCTGATGAGGGAGGTAAAAGGTCAGAGATGGCAGGGAACTCGGGTCTCGTCGAGCTGGGGAGTCTTGATCCGTAGGAGAGACTTACAGCAAACCGCAAGCGCTTAGATGGTGCCTGCTGGTGCAGGGTGGCTACTCCTTAGCCACAAGGGAGAGTCTTCAGAAATAGTCAAGAGTTCCTTTCGTGGAAAGTAGTTCGTGATTCGGAGTTATCCGATTATCTGATTATCCAATTTGGGAAGGGGACTCGCTCCTACCTTTATTCTAAGAAAAGGGGCTGGCCCGTGACTAGGTTCTACCTATGGGTGGAGCCAGGAGGGGGGTGGTTACACCCCTAACCTTTGTCCGGCTTCGCGCCAGCTCAGGGGCTGGTGTGCCCCCGAAACTGGTTTGAGCCGGGCTATGCACAGTGAGCACCGGGGTGCCACTTGCAATCACCTTCCTTTCAGCCCTGCCTACCTGGGATACACAAACCCTGTCTGGGACGGTGCTAACACCGCCCTCGACAGGAAACCCTTTGTCCAAGCTCCCCTTGCTGGAAGGTCCCCCAGCAGCAGGAGGTCAGACTTGTGTCTGGTGGCAGCATCCATTTTGTGATGCTGAGGCTTGAGTCAACTTTAACCGGGGTTCAAGGTTACTTCCATGTCGTGTCCCTCTAAAAGGGGGGAATGCTAACCCCGTCACCAGGACTGGCGAGGGGTTCGTATTCCCATTCGTATGACACCTTACTCGACATGTACAGGTGATGCGATGCCAAAGTTAGCAAATAACCGCATGATTATAATGCATTAAAAGTAGTTGGCCCGCGTCACCATGGAACGGCTATTAGGACTTGGTTCCGCAAGCCGTCGACGGGCTCAGCTCGCGCCAGAGCACCGTCCCACATGATTCCCTGCACTCTGCCTTCAGGATCGATAAGGCCTGCTATAGGAGTGACTGATAGGAACCCATGTGTCCATTTTAGGGTTTAGGTGTAGGAATACTACACCTACAGCAACGGGTGATTACACCACGTGGCCCCAGCTGTCGTGCAGCCAGTTGTGTCAGATTTGGGCGGCCATTCCAGGGGCGGCATAATACATGCTTCAGCCCCTGGTAGGCCCTGGGTACACCGATGCCCTGGATACCTGTGGTATGCTGAGACAGGGACTGACAAGGTGGCCCAGTTCCAATTAGTGGATGCACCTAACGTACATGTGTGTTAATTTCGAGAGAGAACAGCTAGGCTGTGGGTCTGATTGGCAGGCCCACAGCCGGAGAAAGTCGTAAACCAATGAAGCAAAAGCAAAAAAATCTGGGTGATCATAGGATTGCAGACCCTACTCTCCTACATGACCCCCCCCCAAACTTCGGGACAATAAGCTAACCTTGACCAGGTGAGTCTTCTTGCTCTAAGTGGAAATACCTGGAGAGCCCATCTGCATTGCCATGATCAGTGCCAGGTCTATGCTCCACTGTGAAGTCCATCCCCTGTAGGGAAATGGACCACCTAAGTAGTTTGGGGTTTTCACCCTTCATTTGATTTAGCCACAAGAGGGGCTTATGGTCGGTCTGAATCTTGAAGTGAGTGCCAAACAAGTATGGCCTCAACTTCTTCAGGGCCCAAACCACAGCAAAGGCCTCCCTCTCGATAGCTGACCAATTCTTCTCTCTGGGGGTCAGCCTCCTGCTAATAAAAGCTATGGGCTGGTCATGACCATCAAAATTCAGTTGCGATAGAACAGCTCCCACACCCAGCTCCGAAGCGTCTGTTTGGACAATGAATGGTTTGGAGTAGTCTGGACTCTTTAGGATAGGTGCTGTGCACATGGCCTGCTTTAGGTCATCGAATGCCTTCTGACAGCTTGCTGTCCACTGAACTTTTTTTGGCATCTTTTTACTTGTCAGGTCGTTTAGCGGGGTCACAATGGATCCATAATTTCTGACAAATTTCCGGTAATAACCAGTCAGGCCCAAGAAAGCTCGAACCTGAGTCTGGGTGGTTGGAGGAGCCCAGTCCTGGATGGCCTGTATTTTGCTCTCCAATGGTTGAACCTGGCCTCCACCTACAAGGTGGCCCAGGTATACAACCTGTGTCTGCCCTATCTGGCACTTGGTGGCCTTGATAGTGAGGCCTGCCTTCTGCAGGGCCTCTAACACTTTCCTCAGGTGGACCAGGTGATCCTCCCAGGTGGAGCTAAAGACAGCGATATCGTCCAGATACGCCGCACAGAAGTCGTCCACCCCAGTGAGAACGCGATTCACCAGCCTTTGGAAGGTGGCAGGTGCATTTTTCAAACCAAAGGGCATTACCACGAACTGATAATGCCCACCCGGGGTAGAAAATGCTGTTTTGGGCTTGGCCTCCTCAGCTAACCTGATTTGCCAATACCCAGCTGTCAGGTCAAACGTACTTAAGTAGTTGGCCGAGGCCAACCGGTCGATAAGTTCGTCTGCTCTTGGTATCGGGTGGGCGTCGGTCTTAGTGACCGCATTGAGACCTCTGTAGTCCACGCAAAACCTCATCTCTTTCTTACCGCCCTGGGTGTGAGGTTTCGGCACGAGCACTACGGGACTAGCCCAGGGGCTGTCCGAGGGTTCAATGACTCCCAGCTCCAACATTTTCTGCACCTCTGTCTTGATGCAGTCTCTGACATGATCAGGTTGCCGATAGATTTTACTCTTTACGGGTAGACTGTCCCCAGTGTCGACCTCGTGGGTACACCACTTGGTCTGACTGGGTGTCAGAGAGAACATATGTCGAAAGGATTGAAGAACCTGTTTACAATCCTCTTGTTGATGTCCAGAGAGGCTGCCACAAAAGACAACACCATCTACTGATCCATCGTCAGGGTTCTGAGAGAGCAGGTCTGGGAGAGGGTCACTCTCCTCCTCCTGTCCCTCATCTGTGGCCATGAGCAAGCCCATGCCCTCCCTGTCGACATATGCCTTGAGCCTGTTTACGTGGAGCACCCTGTGGGGGCTCCGGGGAGTTCCCAGGTCTACCAGGTAGGTGACCTCTCCCTTTTGCTCAATGATCGTGTGGGGCCCAGACCATTTGTCTTTGAGTGCTGCTGGGGCCACTGGCTCCAGCACCCACACCTTCTGTCCAGGCTGGTACACAGTCAGGACAGCCTTTTGGTCGTGCCAAGCTTTCTGTAATTCTTGGCTCGCCTCAAGGTTTTTAGACGCCTTTTCCATGTACTCCGCCATCCGCGAGCGGAGACCGAGCACATAGTCCACAATGTTTGATGCCGGCTTTCTGAGAGGTCTCTCCCATCCTTCCTTTACCAAACAAAGGGGTCCCCTTACAGGATGTCCGAACAGAAGCTCAAAAGGGCTGTAGCCAACCCCCTTCTGCGGGACCTCTCTGTAGGCGAACAAGAGGCAGGGTATCAGGACATCCCATCTTCGCCGAAGCTTTTCAGGTAGTCCGTGAATCATCCCTTTTAGGGTCCGGTTGAATCTCTCAACCAGCCCATTGCATTGTGGGTGATAGGGTGTGGTGAACTTGTAGTTGACACCACATTCCTTCCACATAGCAGTCAGATATCCCAACATGAAGTTTGCACCTCTGTCTGAGACGACCTCCTTAGGGAAGCCCACTCTGGAGAACACTCCAAGCAGGGCCCGTGCCACCACAGGTGCTGTAGTGGTCCTAAGGGGAATAGCTTCAGGATACCTGGTGGCGTGGTCCACCACCACCAGTATGAACTTGTGCCCTGATGCGGTCTGGGGTTCCATTGGTCCGACAATGTCGATCCCCACTCGTTCAAAGGGTACCCCCACCACTGGTAGTGGTATGAGGGGGGGCTTTGTCGTGCCACCTGACTTACCACTGGCTTGGCAAGTGACACAGGAGCGGCAAAACTCCTTCGTATCTTCGGACATGTGGGGCCAGTGAAAGTGTGGAACAATTCTGTCCCAAGTCTTATTCTGGCCTAAGTGACCTGCAAGGGGAATCTCGTGGGCCAAGGTGAGAAGGAAACCTCTCAGAGACAAGGGGATGACCAGCCTCCTGGTCGCACCAGGTTTGGGGTCTCTTGCCTCAGAGTACAGGAGTCCATCGTCCCAGTACACTTTGTGGGTACCTGTGGCGTTCCCTGCAGCCTCAGCAGCGGCCTGCTGTCTGAGGGGTTCAAGTGAGGGGCAGTCTAACTGTGCCTTCCCCAGGTCTTCCCTGGAGGGTCCCCCTGAGCCCAGAAACTCAACCTGACCAGGTTCAAGCTCTTGCGGCTCAGTTTCCCTCAGTTCTTTAAGGTCAGCCTCCTCGGAGACTTGATCCACGACCTGGGGCAAGGGGGAAGGCGAAGCCTTACCCTTACTGCTCCTTTTCTTGGAAGGTGTCTGGTCCGTTCTTCCAGGATCCAGCACCTGTTCAGTGGGGCATCTTTTGGCCTGTGACCTGGTCACAGCAAGGACATGTGCTGGCAAACCTAACATTTCCATGTGAGTCCTCTGCTCCACTTCTGACCATTGTGACGTTTCCAAATCATTGCCCAACAGACATTCTACGGGGAGGTCTGAACTAACCACAACCTTTTTCGGGCCACTTACCCCTCCCCAGGAGAAATCAACAACTGCCATACTGTGATTGGTAGTGACGTTGCTGGCATTGGTCACTAGGTAACTGGTACCTAGCATGATCTGTCCAGGGTCCACGAAGTTAGGCGTCACCATGGTGACACTGGCACACGTGTCCCTGTAGGCTTGAGCCACTTTTCCATTTATCAAAGGTGTCTGCCTGTATTTGCCCAAAGTATTGGGACTGGCATCAGGGGACATATCCATATCCCCTGTACAGACAAGGACGGCCTGAGTGAGCGTGCCGACTAAGTCGTCACTCCCCTCGGTTCCCAAGGTTAACCCAACTAATGCCTTGGGAGGCGCACTACCACTGCTGACTGTACTAGGGGGCGCAGGTGCCTTAGGGGCTGCAGTGGTAGGAGTTTGCCCTCCTTTCTTGGTGCACTCACTAAACCAGTGAGTCTTACTTTTACAGTATTGGCACCACCTTTTTGACTGGCCTTCTTGAGTCTTCTTCTTCTGTGAAGCCTGACCCCCACCCTCTTTGGTTTGTTGGGGACCTGTCGAAGACTTCTGGTCATTTTGTTCGTTCTTGTTACCCTTTTGGTCTGCTTTCTTCTGACCACCCTGGTTCTGATTCTGGTTCTGCTTGACCCTTGTTCTGACCCATCTGTCTGCCTTCTTTCCCAATTCTTGGGGAGAGGTCAGATCCGAGTCGACAAGGTGCTGATGCAACAATTGGTTCTGACAGTTGTTTAAAATCTGTTCTCGCATGATAAGATTGTACAATCCTGTGTAATCAGTAACCTTGCTACCCAGCAACCAGCCTTCCAAAGCCTTAGTGGCACAATCGACAAAGTCAGCCCAATCCTGAGACTGAATTTTCTGGGTGTCCCGGAACAGCACCCGGTACTGTTCCGTGGTTAAGCCGAACCCATCAATCAGTGTGTTCTTCAGGACTTGGTAGTTGTTAGCATCCTCAGCTCTTGTAGTGAGGAGCTTGTCCCTTCCTTTACCTTCAAAGGAAAGCCACAGTATAGCTGCCCACTGACTTGGGGGGACGCACTGGACAGTGCAGGCCCTCTCCAAGGCAGTTATCCACTTGTGGATGTCGTCCCCTTGTTTAAAGGGGGGCACGATTTTACTCAGGTGTCTAGTGTCTATACCCCTGTCTTTCTCTCTATTGAGAATGCTGCCACCAGTGGGATCTAACCCACTTAATTTCTGCTCTCGGGCTAAGGCAAGTCTTTCTTTGGCGAGGGCAAGTTCTTCCCGCTCGATCCTCAGATTGACCTCCCGCATCTTCGCTTCATGCTCCCTCCTCTGAGGGGAAGTCATTCCTCTCTGAGAAGGTGCCTGAGAGACATGTGTATGAACCGATCTGCCAGAGCCTCTGGAGAGAGACCTAGCTCGTCCGTTCCCAAGGTTAAGCCTGCTTGAGCGTGGGCCCGGGGCTCCCCCAGTTCCATTCTCATGCCTGCTTAAGTTGGTCCTTGTAAGCCTGCCGACTACCACTGGACCTTTGTCTGCCTCGTCTCCCGATAACTCGTCCTCGTCCTCCTCCTCTGTGTGGAGGTCGAGGTCTGGGTCACCGAGGGTTCCCTCTAAGGGAGGCATGTTCCCATCTGCACTGGGGGGACCTGGGTTAGAGGACCTCCTAGCATCGTACGCCTCTAAGAGACCTATCAGTATTGCGATGGTAGGGTTAGAACCCTGGTTTAGCTTCCTGGAGGCACACAGTTGTCGCATCTCCTTGAAGCTAAGAGTTGCATATCGTGACACGACCTGTGGAGGGTCACTGACCACTAAGGGAGTCCCTGCAGACTCTCCGTGGACCGACATGCTTTTCTAGTGAGGTGTAAGTGTTGCACCTACCTACACTATGGGTTTACCTACTGATCCCTTGCTAAGAGTTGTAGTCAGGGTGTGCTAAGCCCTGTTACACTACAACAGCCGGTTCAGTAGAACTCGGAGTATTCTAAGTTAAGTTATATGTACCTGGGGTACTTATGTGATCTTTCACTGCGATATTCTTAGGATACGTGTGTGGTAAAACAACAGCAAGCTCAAATCCCAACCGCTGCTCACCAATGTGAGAAGTTGGCCTGATATGTAGTGCTCACTATTCTAGTGATCACTGTGTATCATTCCAAACGACCCTTATTGATGATTGGTTGTAAGTCAACCTTTTAGACCAGCTATCCTAGTAGCGTGGATACGAGCAGTCTTTAGGCTAAACTCTAGAGGGCGTGTTAAGCCAGCTGTTTACCATCACATATACCCCTTGAACACCAAGTGAAAGGACACCACACAAGTTGTTATGAAAATAAAAGGATATTTATTTATAACAAGACTACCCTGGCTCTTTATGAGTCAGGGAGCTAAGCACACTACAAAACTCTTAGGAAAATACTTCAGTTGCACAATTTACACAAATGCCCGAGGGGCACGAGAAACCATCTACACTAACAGTGGAATGCGAATGGTTAGAGTCTGGAGATACTGATTCCGGAGTGATCCGATCAGTGGGACTAAACGAAAAAGGAACTGGACACTTGTAGAGCGAACCTGCGATGGAGCACCGAGATGCTCGAGTTACCTAGCCCGGAGGCTGCGGCTGCGTGAAGTTCGTCAAGATGTCGGGAGTCCTCGTGTAGTCTCAGGAGCCTGAAAGAAGAAGTTGCTGGCAGGCGACCAGTGACGATGTTCAGAGCGATCCAAGCCTGGATCGGTGGTGAAGGAAAACCTGAAAGCAGAGGGGACTCAGTTCTCAACCGCTAGCCAGCGATCGTGTGGGTACCAGGAGGGTACCGGCTGAAGTCACCTCGACCAGGTGAGTGGGTGACGTCGGACTCGGCTGTTCCTCGGACCAGGAGGCGCGGCGGCGACCAGGATGGAGGGCGAGCTGTCCCACGAAGGTGTCTGCTGTCGATGATGCTGGGCCCAGGAAGGGGCAGCGGATCTTGGCAGTGGCCACCCAAGCGGGGGAGTCAAGATGGCGTCGGGAGTGGACCAGGAGGGTCCGTGGTACTCCTCTGTTGAAGGGGAGCAAGAGCCAGTCTGGAGCAACCAGACTAGTGATGAAACAATCGTGGTGCGTCGTGAAGAGGGCCACAAGCCGGTCGGCAAGTGGTCGAACAACGCGGTGAACAACAAGGAGCGGAAGGGCCCCCACGCAGATCTCGGGGATGCTGGGGAGGCAGACTTCGATGCTGGAGCTGCTCAGGGTTAGGGCTTCTCAAACCCTAGGTGCACTCACTCGAGGGTCCCTCGGTGGGCGTGCTAGATAAGCGTCGTGCAGGTTCTGAAGATAGCCGGTCCCGCAGGTCTCGTCACACCTACGACTCTCAGCTGAGCTGATGAGGGAGGTAAAAGGTCAGAGATGGCAGGGAACTCGGGTCTCGTCGAGCTGGGCAGTCTTGATCCGTAGGAGAGACTTACAGCAAACCGCAAGCGCTTAGATGGTGCCTGCTGGTGCAGGGTGGCTACTCCTTAGCCACAAGGGAGAGTCTTCAGAAATAGTCAAGAGTTCCTTTCGTGGAAAGTAGTTCGTGATTCGGAGTTATCCGATTATCTGATTATCCAATTTGGGAAGGGGACTCGCTCCTACCTTTATTCTAAGAAAAGGGGCTGGCCCGTGACTAGGTTCTACCTATGGGTGGAGCCAGGAGGGGGGTGGTTACACCCCTAACCTTTGTCCGGCTTCGCGCCAGCTCAGGGGCTGGTGTGCCCCCGAAACTGGTTTGAGCCGGGCTATGCACAGTGAGCACCGGGGTGCCACTTGCAATCACCTTCCTTTCAGCCCTGCCTACCTGGGATACACAAACCCTGTCTGGGACGGTGCTAACACCGCCCTCGACAGGAAACCCTTTGTCCAAGCTCCCCTTGCTGGAAGGTCCCCCAGCAGCAGGAGGTCAGACTTGTGTCTGGTGGCAGCATCCATTTTGTGATGCTGAGGCTTGAGTCAACTTTAACCGGGGTTCAAGGTTACTTCCATGTCGTGTCCCTCTAAAAGGGGGGAATGCTAACCCCGTCACCAGGACTGGCGAGGGGTTCGTATTCCCATTCGTATGACACCTTACTCGACATGTACAGGTGATGCGATGCCAAAGTTAGCAAATAACCGCATGATTATAATGCATTAAAAGTAGTTGGCCCGCGTCACCATGGAACGGCTATTAGGACTTGGTTCCGCAAGCCGTCGACGGGCTCAGCTCGCGCCAGAGCACCGTCCCACATGATTCCCTGCACTCTGCCTTCAGGATCGATAAGGCCTGCTATAGGAGTGACTGATAGGAACCCATGTGTCCATTTTAGGGTTTAGGTGTAGGAATACTACACCTACAGCAACGGGTGATTACACCACGTGGCCCCAGCTGTCGTGCAGCCAGTTGTGTCAGATTTGGGCGGCCATTCCAGGGGCGGCATAATACATGCTTCAGCCCCTGGTAGGCCCTGGGTACACCGATGCCCTGGATACCTGTGGTATGCTGAGACAGGGACTGACAAGGTGGCCCAGTTCCAATTAGTGGATGCACCTAACGTACATGTGTGTTAATTTCGAGAGAGAACAGCTAGGCTGTGGGTCTGATTGGCAGGCCCACAGCCGGAGAAAGTCGTAAACCAATGAAGCAAAAGCAAAAAAATCTGGGTGATCATAGGATTGCAGACCCTACTCTCCTACACCCCCCGCCTCGAGTGATTTGTTTTTAGTTACTAGAGTTTCAAGGGAGTTGGCGTTAAGAGAGATAAGGTGTTCCAGTTGGTCTAATTTTAGATTAACAATTTGAATTTTCTCTAAAACAGGCAGCAAAAGCATCTGAACCGATTTCTCAATTAGCCCCAAGAGACGGTCATTATTATTGGAGTTAAATGAGAAAGTTTTCTGTCCTGTGTCAACTAGGTGAGTACCCTTTTGTTTAGTTAGATTTGTCGGAACTTTAGATGGCACTGGCTTCGCTGACTTAGTTCTAGTTCCTTTTCTATGGTTTCCCCCTCTTTTACGTTTATTTAGATTGTTTGGTTCCTGTTCACAGTCTACCACATGATCTTGTATATGGATGGGCCCATTACTACTCAAATTGCCCTCTAAGGCATTATCCCCAGTAATACCTGATGAGATAGGTATAAGAGTAAGTGTGGGTGCTTCAACTTGGGAGTCCCCTGGGTCTGCTATCATGGTCATCTGGGAATCAGAGAGTGCCACTAGGTTTGGACTAGCCTCTAAATTACTATCTGAACTATCTGCGCTTTTCTCGGGAGTGGGTGCCTTATTAGGTGTAATTTTAAAGGCAATATCTCCTAGGGATGAGCGTTTGCCTGTTATTAAATCTAAGGACAAGCGCTTTTCGGTGAGGGTTATTTCTTTTTCCAGGATAACAGTTGCCCGAGTTATAAAATCGTCTAAGGTTCCAGTAGCTTTCCCATTGTTCGTTTTTACAGTGACCTGTCTACCCATCCCTGAACGCAATGACATCATGTGGGTACTAAGAACAACTAAATGAATAAAAATACAAATACTAAAACTTACAATCAAACAATTTGAAATAAGAGATCTGGGATAGAGAGGGAGAGCAGCCCAGGTGGAACGGGCGGGAGTTCCTGGGACTCCTAGAAAATTGAGTCACAGCCCTCTTGCTCGCAGCCCTCAGCCCCTGTTTTACCCCAACAGCAGCTTTAGACCAGTGAAGGAGGCGCCCCTCTGCAAAGCGGGACCCGAACTGCGGGTTCCGCGAGGCGTGGGCAAAATTGCGTTAAATGTCCTAAAGGAATCCAAAATGGCAATAGCAGGTTTGCTAGATGGTCCCAAGGAGTATGAGGTAAGCCGGTATATGATCACCCGGTCTTTGGGGCGGGGGTGGAGAGGGAGGGAGAGCAGCCCAGATGGAGCGGGGACGGGTTCCTGGGACTCTTGAAGATGGAGTCCCAGCCCTCTTGCTCGCAGCCCTCAACCCTCAACCCCTGTTTTATCCCAGCAGCGGCTTCAACCGAAGAAAGAGAGAAAAGAAGCGCCCCTCTATAAGGCGATACCCACACAGTGTGGAGAAGGTTAGAGTTAATGTCAACAAGCAAAGACAGGAGGGAACAAAGGAATATAAAAAGCTCCCACAGTGAAGTTATCACAGTACCTTACTCAACAGTCCGAATGAAAGGGCAGAATCCAGGAACATAAAAGATTAGGGGGGTGGCCCTGCCCTGGCTCCGACTGGCAAGGACGGGCCCGCCCTTGGCCCGGGCTTCGCCCGGGCACTGCCCGCGCGCGTCCCGCGCTGCGTGAGCGCCTGCTGGAATTTAAAGCGAACCGGCGCTGAGAAGCGTCGTCATCAGCGTGCGCTGCAGTGGGGATTGCTGGGAAATGAAGTTTTTGATCAGGCCGTTTCCCTCACGGCGATGTAGCTGCCTTGGATGATTCAGCCCCGCAGCACCTCTGCGAGCCGTTCCCCTCACGGCAAATAGGTAAAAAATAGTTCTCTGGTAACACCGCTTTCCTCAATGAGCGTCCCGCGCTGCGTGAGCGCCTTTTGGAATTTAAAGCGAACCGGCGCTGAGAAGCGTCGTCATCAGCGTGCGCTGCAGTGGGGATTGCTGGGAAATGAAGTTTTTGATCAGGCCGTTTCCCTCACGGCGATGTAGCTGCCTTGGATGATTCAGCCCCGCAGCACCTCTGCGAGCCGTTCCCCTCACGGCAAATAGGTAAAAAAGAGTTCTCTGGTAACACCGCTTTCCTCAATGAGCGTCCCGCGCTGCGTGAGCGCCTGCTGGAATTTAAAGCGAACCGGCGCTGAGAAGCGTCGTCATCAGCGTGCGCTGCAGTGGGGATTGCTGGGAAATGAAGTTTTTGATCAGGCCGTTTCCCTCACGGCGATGTAGCTGCCTTGGATGATTCAGCCCCGCAGCACCTCTGCGAGCCGTTCCCCTCACGGCAAATAGGTAAAAAATAGTTCTCTGGTAACACCGCTTTACTCAATGAGCGTCCCGCGCTGCGTGAGCGCCTTTTGGAATTTAAAGCGAACCGGCGCTGAGAAGCGTCGTCATCAGCGTGCGCTGCAGTGGGGATTGCTGGGAAATGAAGTTTTTGATCAGGCCGTTTCCCTCACGGCGATGTAGCTGCCTTGGATGATTCAGCCCCGCAGCACCTCTGCGAGCCGTTCCCCTCACGGCAAATAGGTAAAAAAGAGTTCTCTGGTAACACCGCTTTCCTCAATGAGCGTCCCGCGCTGCGTGAGCGCCTGCTGGAATTTAAAGCGAACCGGCGCTGAGAAGCGTCGTCATCAGCGTGCGCTGCAGTGGGGATTGCTGGGAAATGAAGTTTTTGATCAGGCCGTTTCCCTCACGGCGATGTAGCTGCCTTGGATGATTCAGCCCCGCAGCACCTCTGCGAGCCGTTCCCCTCACGGCAAATAGGTAAAAAATAGTTCTCTGGTAACACCGCTTTCCTCAATGAGCGTCCCGCGCTGCGTGAGCGCCTTTTGGAATTTAAAGCGAACCGGCGCTGAGAAGCGTCGTCATCAGCGTGCGCTGCAGTGGGGATTGCTGGGAAATGAAGTTTTTGATCAGGCCGTTTCCCTCACGGCGATGTAGCTGCCTTGGATGATTCAGCCCCGCAGCACCTCTGCGAGCCGTTCCCCTCACGGCAAATAGGTAAAAAAGAGTTCTCTGGTAACACCGCTTTCCTCAATAAGCGTCCCGCGCTGCGTGAGCGCCTGCTGGAATTTAAAGCGAACCGGCGCTGAGAAGCGTCGTCATCAGCGTGCGCTGCAGTGGGGATTGCTGGGAAATGAAGTTTTTGATCAGGCCGTTTCCCTCACGGCGATGTAGCTGCCTTGGATGATTCAGCCCCGCAGCACCTCTGCGAGCCGTTCCCCTCACGGCAAATAGGTCATCCTCAGAGCTGCTGTGGCCCTCAGCTGGGGTGATGGTGCTGACGTCTCCTCTGTGTGGTTCCACTCGCCCTCCGTGCCACTGGGTCCACCCGACTCCTCTCCTTCTGTCCCTGTAAGGCTCTGTGGCTCCTCCTGGTCCGTGGAGCTGTCCCCTCCTGTGGCCTTGGATGTATCCCCTTCCTGCTGTTGTCTGGCCTTCAGCTGCCTATCCAGGTACGGGAAGACCACCGCCAGGATACGGAGCATGTGGGGAGTCAGGGTCCGGTGTCCACCCCTCCTGTGTGGAGATGACAGCTTCAGCTGTACTCTAGCTATCCTCCGGATCCAGCCCCAAAGGTCCTGCCACCTCTTCTGGCAGTTGCGGATAAGGCGCTTATAGACCCCCACAGAACAAACAGCCCGGGCGATGGTCAGCCAGATCTCCTGCTTCTGGTGGGCATCAACCGTAGCAGGTTGGACTTCTGTGCCTTTATCTAGCCAAAGAAATAAATAAACATAAGAATGATTCTCGTTGGCTGCCCTAGTCATTAATGCCAAAATAATTACTAACCACCTCCCTCGCCTGCAAGTCTATCAATCAATCAATCAATCAATAAGGGACGTATGAAGCACGGCTACTCATCCGTGAGGGTCTCAAGGCGCTGGTGCGACAGTTCAGATTATTCCAGGTCCTCAAAGCTAAAGGAATGGCTGGGGAGGCAGGTATTAGTTATTTTTGTGTTTATTGCATTCATAAACACCCACTGGTATGCTCACCTTCTAAATTAGATGAGCAGTGCCACTATGTGGCAGACTGTTATAAGTGCAGTGTTGCCGGTGCCAAACACGAAAACCATTTAAGTGGCAGTGTGGAGCACCAGAAACCACCAGCTCAAATTAAGCAATGCGTCACAATGTAGGAAAGTTGGTATAGACCCCTTTTCAGTAAATCAGAAGAGCTGTGCACACTTATTTTGAATTCAAGCTGGATTCACGCCACTATGCAGAGACAGGATTCGTAAAATTCCTGACAAGGTCCTAGGTGCAGCGTAGTCCCTGGACTACAGTGCCTTGCATGCCTGCTGTTCAGAGCCCACATGCCTGTAATATATTGTGTCAGCTGCACTGCTGTGTGTTGAAGAAAAAAAATAGAAAAACCTTGCATGAGCCCTCGAAATATAGCTCTGTGTGCACGGGTAAGAGACCCTTAAATCGATTAATAGGCAGTCAAACCTGCATGTTTACAGCATTGTCATTTGCAAAAGGTTCTATCCATATGGGTAACCTATTAAACATAATGAATGCTGTCTAGATAATGCATAGAATTATAGATGGGAAGCAGTGGGTTTCACCGAGGGGGTCAGAGAGATATCAAATACACAGCGAGAGCAAAGCTTGAATTGTGCAACTCAGATCCTGAGGTGAAAGACATCCTTGCTTGTCACTTTTTAACCCATGTATAATTTTATGTTATGGATGGCCCCGAAAATCATGTGCCACTGATTTAAACTGCTATGCAGGATCATCCCAAACCAATCGTGCTGTGGACTGGGGATAATGCATGAAAACCAGCCACGAAATCAACCACCCCTGGATATATGTGCTTGAATGGTGCTAATCATGGGGGCAAGGTGCTCAGTAGTGCAACAGGTAGAGTGGCAGCAGGGCCCAGAGGTGTTAAGGGCCCACTATGCCCAAATTCGGACTATATGTTACTATCCAAGTAGTGGATGGGGGAGGCACATTTTCCTTACTTAAGTAGGGTTTGTTCCCCTCCACCACATAGCCTAAAAAAATACTCAATGACAATTTAAAACACCACGTCTAGACATAAAGAACAAGTTACTTACCTTCAGTAATGCTTTTTCAGGTGGATACTATATCTGCCTGTGGATTCCTCACCTTTTGAATATCCCCTGCGCCAGCATTCTGCGGGAAAATTCTTTCCTAGCTCTCCCACGTCGACGAGGACGTCACAATGAACAGGCTCCACTTGCGGCACCGTATGACGTCTTCGGAGCCACAAAAGGATCTCGTTGGCCATTTTTTCCGTACCACCGAGGCAAACGGGCGGACCGACACATTTTCAAATATATACATAGCATATCAAATATATACATGTATGTAAAATCACCATTGCATAATCAATAAGAGTAAAGAGAAATAGCAAGGGAAAAGCATTTCTCATCATTAAAATATAAACATGATATATAAATGAAACACATTTATTTTGTATTTTTTTTTTGGTAGAAACAGGTGGACAACGGAGAGGCGGGTGGGAGCGTGAGGAATCCACAGGTAGATATAGTATCCACCAGAAAAAGCGTTACCGAAGGTAAGTAACTTGTTCTTCTGATGGATACTTCTGCCTGTGAATTCCTCACCTTTTGAATAGATTCCCAAAGCCGTACCTCTCGCGGAGGAGGGTGTCCACCTGACTAGACCAAAAAATCTTGCAAAACAGAGCGAGCAAAATGGCCATCCCTCCTAACCTCAGAGTCCAAGCAGTAATGCTTTGCAAAGATGTGGAGGGAGGCCCAAGTTACTGCCTTACAGATATCATGAACAGGAACACCTCTAGCCAAAGCAGAAGAAGTAGACTTAGCTCTGGTGGAATGAGCTTTGATACCTTCAGGCGGTTCCTTCTTGGCCAGGGCGTAGCAAATCTTGATGCACAAGATAATCCACCTTGAAAGCGTCCTCTTGTGCACTGCCTTGCCTTTCATTTTCCCAACGTAGCCCACGAAGAGCTGATCGCCCAGCCTCAGATCTCTAGTCCGATCCAAATAAAAGCTGACAACCCTCTTAGGGTCCAACCGATGCAGTCTGTCTTCCTCCTTGGAAGGGTGAGGGGGAGGATAAAATGTAGGTAAAGTGATGGATTGTCCCATATGAAAAGGCGTAACCACCTTGGGAAGGAATGCAGCCCTGGTCCTTAGAACCAACTTATCCGCATGAATGGTCAGGAAAGGAGGTTTCGAACTAAGAGCTTGAAGCTCACTTACCCTCCTAGCTCAGGTAATGGCAATCAAGAAAACCGCCTTAAAAGAAAGAAGCCTCAACGGGCAAGAGTGGAGAGGCTCAAACTGAGAACCCATTAAAAAAGTGAGAACGAGATTCAAATCCCACTGGGGCATAATGAAAGGTGTGGGAGGAAACTTATTTGTAAGGCCCTTAATGAAACTCATGACAATTGGGGACTTAAATAAAGACGGCTGGTCTGGCAAACATAAAAAGGCTGATAAAGCCGATAAATAGCCCTTAACAGTGACTACAGCACAACCTTGCTGTGCTAAAGAAAGAGAAAACTCCAAAATATTAGACAAGCGGGCCTTCAAAGGGTCAATGTCTCTCTCTCTGCACCACTTAACAAACCTGGACTATCTGGAATAGTAAACAGATTTAGTGGAGTGTCGCCTGGATGATAAAATAACGTCCACTATCTCTGGCGGAGAGAGAATTAACTTAGGTTGCCCCGTTCAATCTCCAGGCATGAAGGAGCAAGCTCTGGAGGTGGGGGTGTAGAACCTGCCCCTGCGACTACGAGAGGAGGTCTGCCCTGAGAGGGAGGCGGAGGGTGCGACGAGAGGTAAAGAAGATCTGTGTACCACACCTTCTTGGCCAATCCGGGGCGATCAATATAACTTGGGCCCGGTCTTGGCGAATCTTCCTCAGAATCCAAGGAATCAGGGGTATGGGAGGAAACACGTAAAGGCGTTGTGAGCTCCAATCCAAATGAAACGCTTCCCCCAGCACTCCCTGCATTGGATACTGGAGACTGCAGAACAACGGGCAGTGCGCGGTCTCGAGGGTGGCAAACAGGTCCAACCAAGGAGACCCCCACATCTGGAAGATGCGATGGACCACCTCCGGATGAAGCTGCCACTCGTGATCGGCCGAGTAACACCGACTGAGACTGTCCGCACGAACATTCAGCACTCCGGCCAGATGATTTGCAAACACACTAATCCGTTGGCCGTGAGCCCAGGACCAGAGTCGCAGAGCCTCTCAACAGAGGCGATACGACCCTACACCTCCCTGTTTGTTGATGTACCACATCGCAGTAGTGTTGTCCGTTAGGACCTAAACCGACTGACCGCGAAGGAAAGGGAGAAAAGCCTTCAGTGCCAAACGAACCGCCCGCAATTCCAGAAGGTTGATGTGAAGCAACCTTTCTTCTGGAGACGAAAGACCCTTGACCTCCAGATCCCCCAGATGAGCACCCCACCCTAGAGTGGAGGCATCCGTGATCACTGTGGCCACCGGCGGAGGAGGCTGAAAGGGCTTTCCTTGAGACAGGTTGCCCTGCACACCCCACCAAGACAGCTCTGCTGCAGCTTCTCTGGATATTCTGATATTCTCCCCGAGATCCCCGTTTTGCTGATACCACTGCCTGCGGAGGCACCACTGGAGTGCCCTCATGTGCCAGCGTGCATGGTTGACCAACAGAATACAGGAAGCGAACAGACCGAGCAGGCGAAGAACCTTCAGGACTGGAACAACCGCTCCATCGTGAAATAAAGGAATAATTTCCTGAATTTCGAGAATCCTCTGTGGAGGAGGGAATGCTCGATGCACAGAAGTGTCTAGTATTGCCCCTATGAACAGGCTGCGCTGAGAAGGCACCAGGTGAGATTTGGGTACATTTCTCGAAAAACCCAATCTGAACAACAGATGAGTTGTCACTTGCAAGTGGCGCAAAACCAACTCTGGAGACTCTGCTTTCAACAGACAGTCATCCAGGTAGGGGAAAACAGGAACCCCTGACCTTCAAAGATGAGCCGCTACCACCGCCATCACCTTTGTAAAGACTCGAGGCGTGGAAGTGAGACCGAACTGCAGAACCGCAAACTGATAATGTTGCGATCCGACCATGAACCGGAGATACTTCCGATGCGTCCTCAGGATGGGAAGATGAAAATACGCATCCTGCAGATCGATGGACACCATCCAGTCTTCCTGTTGCAGCGCTAGGAGAACCTGAGCCAAGGTCAACATTTTGAACTTTTCCTGTCTGAGTTAAAGGTTCGAAATCCTGAGGTTCAAGATCGGCCTTAATCGACCTTCCTTTTTGGGGATCAGGAAATACCGGGAGTAGCAACCCTGACCCCTTTTGTGCTCTGGAACCACCTCTATCACACCTTTTTGAAGCAATGTAAGAACCTCCTGCTGCAAAAGCAGCAAGTGGTCTTCTGAACACCCACCCTTGCGATAAGGGTAAGGAGGAGGAAACTCCAAAAAGGGGAGGGCGTACCCATTTTCTACAAGATTCAAGACCCAACGATCTGATGTAATCAGTCTCCAATCTAATAGAAAGTGGGACACCCGACCTCCAACTGGACCAACATGTTCTAAGATGGGAGATCTAGAACTGCTTTCCTGATGTACCAACGGTGATGGGAGGGGAGGTAGAGGAAGAGGAGGAGGTCTGTTGTCGATTTGCACCCCTGAGCCTTCTCTTATTCTTCCCTCTGTATGATTTGTACAAGGGATTCTGCTGCTGTTGGCTCTGCTGAGATTGCTGGCAGCCATGAAAGGAAGCAGATCTCCCAAAGCCCCGATATGTTTTGTAACCATAACCTCTAGACTGCACCTGGAGGCCTACAGATCTTGCAGTAGCTCTACTGTCTTTGAAACGTTCCAAGGCTGAATCCGCCTTTGAACCAAAGAGCTTTGACCCATCAAAGGGCAAATCCAGCAAAGTCGCCTGAACATCAGCTGAAAAACCAGAAGACCTGAGCCATGCCTGTCTCCTTGTAGCCACAGAAGACCCCATCACACGAGCCAGAGTCAGCAGTGTCCATGCCTGACTGAATCACTTGACGTGCTGCGGCCTGCGAATCTGAAAGGACTTCCAAGAAGTTGGCACGATCCTCCTCAGGCAACTTCGGAGCCAATTGTACAACAGAGTCCATCAATGCATGAATGTATCTTCCAAGAAGGCAAGTCGCATTAGTTGACTTTAGAGCCATACTTGCAGAAGAGAACACCTTCTTCGCAGCTTGCTCCATCTTCTTCGAATCCCTAGCACCCAAAATGGTAGGAAAAGCACTAGAAGACTGCTTTGAGCAAGAAGCTTGGACAACTAAACTCTCCGGTGTCGGATGTGATGACAAAAAAAAACGGATCACCAGGGGCAGGCCTGTACCTTCCCGAGATAGAACGAGATACAACCGGAGCAGACTAAAGCTTCTGCCACACCTCCAGAATTGGATCTGTTAAGGCATCTGTAAAAGGAAACAAGGGCTCGGAAGTTGATGAAGAAGTATTTAAAACTTCTGTTAGTATGTTGGACTTTAGCTCCGCAGAGGGAAGTTTAAGGCCCAATAAATCAGCCGCCTTCCTTATAACCACATGGTAAGGTGCAACGTCCAGTACAACACATCCATTTTGCAGATGGCAAGTTATACTCAGGGGAAGTATCTAGGCCACTAGCTTCCTGAAGGCCTTCAAACTCATCCAAAGAGTCCACAATTTCTCCTTCCTCCTGATCTTGTAAATACTCCTCCTCCTCAAGCAATCTCTGTGCCTCTCTCCTGGAGCGTTGCTTAGGCAACGGTGTCGGTGGAGCCACACGCAGCACCGGAGAAGACACCAATGGCGTCGATGGAGGCGCCTCGACTTCGAACCTCGACGTCGATCGAATTCGAGGTGGAGCTGACTCAGCAGCTGAAGGAGTTCGGGGAGCCGGAGTGGAGGATCCCTGCACCTGGAAATCCCAATCCGGAGTTGACGGCAAAAAAGGCATGAAAGGAGCCTGGGGATAGAACTGAGGAACACCAAGGTTGAAAGCCATAGTACCCACGGGGCCTGAAGGCGTGCCAGATGGAGTCGAAGCTCTGGTAAACACGCCAAACATCGCATTGAGAAAATGCGAAGAGTCAGCCTCAGGAGCAGGAAAAGGAGGATATGGATCCGTACCTTCCTGAAAGGGAGTCACCTGAGGTCGCACTGGAGCCTGCGGAGCCAGGGACGGCGCCCATACAGGTGAAGTCACATGGCCTGGAGAGGACCCACCCGGCGCTGGTGACGTCGCTGGAGCCGGTGAATCTTCATGTTGCGAAGAAGCATCTGAAACCGGTGACGCCGCAGCCGGAGATGGTACTGGTGTCGCCTGAGGAGAAAGAGTTGGAGAGATAAAGCCCTTTCTCCGAGGTCGCTCAGCCGGAGTAGGCGACCTCGACCTCGAAACCCTGACCTTCGAAGAACGATGATGAGAGGTATGTCTTCTCTTGGATTTCTTGTGCTTCTTTGACCTCGAAGTGTGAGAAGACAAAGACTTCGCCCTCTTCCTATCTCTCTTCTCCTTCTTGGCTTCACGCTCTTTAATCGCCTTCAGATTCATTTTCCTGCAGCTTCTGCATTCCTCGATGTCATGGTCCGAAGATAAGCACCAAAGGCAGTCATCATGCAGGTCCGTAATCGACATATGCCCGCCACACTCTCTGCAGGGTTTGAATCCGGTCTTCCTGGAAGTAGCCATCTGAAATAATTAAGAGATACAAAGTTTTCCATGATGAAAATGGAGAGCCCTGGAAAAACCGTTAAGCGTCGACGGCGCAGAAAAAAGGGAACTGACGTCAGCACGCCGACAAGGTCCTTTTGTGGCTCCGATGATGTCATACGGTGCAGCGAGCAGAGCCTGTCCAATGTGACGCCCTCATCGACGTGGGAGAGCTAGGAAAGAATTTCCCGCGGAATGCCGGCGCAGGGGGTATTCAAAAGGTGAGGAATCCACAGGCAGAAGTATCCATCAGAACACTCTTAATTCAGAAAACAAACACCTGATATACAACCTACACCTCTAACAGAATGGGAATAGTGGGTGGGAAGATATCATGTGATAACATTCTCCTCTGTGTCATTTGGATGTGGCAGGCTGGAGTTGGAGCCGGTGCTTAAAGTGTAAAAATATAAGTGCCAGTCCCCAAAACTTTCCTGAAAATGTGGTGTGAGCCAGCAGGGGGGCAACCATTACCTGCTGGAGCTGCATCATCATCCCCCCAGCCTCTGACCACATCTGTATGCTGCCCACTTGGCCTGAAGAGAGAGAGAGAGAGAGAGAGTGAGAAAGATACAAATAGTCATACTTGTATTTTCCGTTGTAGTTCATTGAAACAGAAGAGGGATTGCCAATCCACTTAAGTGCTAAAAGAAAACTATATTGGCTATCCTTCTGCTATTTCCATGTCTAGTGGAAATAAAAGAAGGACTGATCTGCCGTTTTCTTTGTTCAGAATGGGATCGGGACAGTGCAGTTGGTGGCAAAGAGTCCCAGTCTCCAGAAATACCTGTCCTGTGGAAGCCGATCCCCTCCCTTTAGGTGCCAGAAGGAAACGTCCTGTATTTCCCCGAAAGAATGGGGCACCACCGTCACCCAGACCTGTTGCTGCACTAAATGTGCTTTTTCTAAGGAGCACATACCATCTTCACACCATATAGAATGAGAAGTGGCGGTGCCAAATCAAAGAAACTACCGGTAACAGTATCTTAAGGAGTAAGAGAGTGTACTGGTTGTGTTGATTTGACAGATTGTAACAAAAGTTAAAAACACACCCTGAAAATCTGTGACACCTAAAAAGAGCAGTATTGAAACATACTTGAATGACAACTGACAAGCCTTTATATTCGTGCATATCTCTTTTATTCAGAAAGCAAAGTTTCCTTTTTTTGTCTCAAAACCAGGCACAGACCGATCACCTCCACCAATTGGTACGATGGTGTGGTATCGCGTGGAGGATAAAAATGGCCACGGAAGTGACCTGTCCCATGGTACTCTCCGCAATCCACTCCTGCGAAAAAATATAATCAAATAATAACTCAGCACTGTGGCTTGAAATGACAAATGCCATTGAACCATCCTATCAAGAGTATATTGTCTACCCTAAGCCCAACAAACACGACCAATGGAAACTTTTAAACACCCCTTCTAGACAAAAGCCATTCCTAATTCAGAAAACAAAACTGTAAAATGCAACCCAAATCCTCTCAATAATAGGGGAACAGTGAGTGGAATAGCAGGACACTGTAAAATCCCACTCCGCTTCAGGTGGAAGCTGCAAGCTGGAGTCAACGCGCCTCTTCATGGGACTTTTAAACCCGTCCTACTACTACTCCTGTCCACAGGACTGAACCTAAAATCCTCCAAAAGCAGATCATACCACTGGAAGCGCCAGAAGGGAATTCCCCACGTGCCCACATGTACTGTTGCAGTCATGTCACCCCGCGTCTGTCCGGGTCTAATTGCACTGTTCACCATTTTGGGAAACATGCTCTGCTTTGCTTGTGTTTTCTGCCCACAGCAGACTCCCTTGGGCACCTCCCAAAGAGTAAATGACCTGATGTTATAACTCTAACCCCCTCATATTATAAATATGCCTCCACAATATAGAATTGAGTGTCCCAGTAGTAGAAATGGAGGTGTGGCAAACACTGTGAACTGACTCACATGTTCCACAAACAGCTGTTAGTCACTGACACTTTGAGGTCCACACCCTTGCTTGGCTCTTGATCAACTGTTGTAAATGTCTTAAGTGAATAGGCAATTATGAGCTTAGTGTGCTTTCAGAGCATATAATTGCACATGGATTGTACTACCTACTCGACTGCACCAATTATGTTCAGCTAACAAGTTTTAGCAACTTACAATCCTCTTTCTTATTCTGATAAAAGGGTGTTTAATATAAGTGTTAAATGGGCTATGGATTCACCACCCTCATATAAGGGGTGGGGGGTTATCACGCTCATATAAAATGATACAAATATATAGATGAATATGTATATATGATAGACAAACAGATAATATAGTAATATGTATATAAATAACAATATGCGTGTTTCTCTCTCTCGTGTTTTTATATATATATATATATATATATATATATATATATATATATATATATATATATATATATATATATATATATATATATATATTCCATCATAAAAAGTTTCCCACTAATGAAGAACCTCACACAGGTAGGTGAATTTTCTCGTTTATTCCAGGAAGCTGCAGAAAGTTGGAGGAGATTCTTTCACCAAAGTATAAGCTGCCTGACGCGTTTCATGCGCAACCGCATTTCTTCAGAGGCAGACGGTGAATACACTGCGTGTAGCCGAGGCATCCCAATTATTACAACCACCTGCCTCAGTGGGCGTTGGCTCTCGCTGAGCCTCCTGGTCTAGGTAGTGCCGTTGATTGAACTCAAGTGAGTGGCTTTGCACGCAGTGAAAATGTCATATTTAAAACAACCACAGTGGGTCTGGAGAGAGTCTCAAACACAGCAATCTGCACTGTAATCCTTCCAAAACGACCTTCCTGTCCAAAATGTGCTGCTGGCGTTTGCTGCTGCACTGGTCCATTTCCCTCATGGCAGGGTTCTTCAAACGACCGGGACCAGCCGTCTATATTCCATCATAAAAAGTTTCCCACTAATGAAGAACCTCACACAGGTAGGTGAATTTTCTCGTTTATTCCAGGAAGCTGCAGAAAGTTGGAGGAGATTCTTTCACCAAAGTATAAGCTGCCTGACGCGTTTCATGCGCAACCGCATTTCTTCAGAGGCAGACGGTGAATACACTGCGTGTAGCCGAGGCATCCCAATTATTACAACCACCTGCCTCAGTGGGCGTTGGCTCTCGCTGAGCCTCCTGGTCTAGGTAGTGCCGTTGATTGAACTCAAGTGAGTGGCTTTGCACGCAGTGAAAATGTCATATTTAAAACAACCACAGTGGGTCTGGAAAGAGTCTCAAACACAGCAATCTGCACTGTAATCCTTCCAAAACGACCTTCCTGTCCAAAATGTGCTGCTGGCGTTTGCTGCTGCACTGGTCCATTTCCCTCATGGCAGGGTTCTTCAAACGACCGGGACCAGCCGTCTATATTCCATCATAAAAAGTTTCCCACTAATGAAGAACCTCACACAGGTAGGTGAATTTTCTCGTTTATTCCAGGAAGCTGCAGAAAGTTGGAGGAGATTCTTTCACCAAAGTATAAGCTGCCTGACGCGTTTCATGCGCAACCGCATTTCTTCAGAGGCAGGCGGTGAATACACTGCGTGTAGCCGAGGCATCCCAATTATTACAACCACCTGCCTCAGTGGGCGTTGGCTCTCGCTGAGCCTCCTGGTCTAGGTAGTGCCGTTGATTGAACTCAAGTGAGTGGCTTTGCACGCAGTGAAAATGTCATATTTAAAACAACCACAGTGGGTCTGGAAAGAGTCTCAAACACAGCAATCTGCACTGTAATCCTTCCAAAACGACCTTCCTGTCCAAAATGTGCTGCTGGCGTTTGCTGCTGCACTGGTCCATTTCCCTCATGGCAGGGTTCTTCAAACGACCGGGACCAGCCGTCTATATTCCATCATAAAAAGTTTCCCACTAATGAAGAACCTCACACAGGTAGGTGAATTTTCTCGTTTATTCCAGGAAGCTGCAGAAAGTTGGAGGAGATTCTTTCACCAAAGTATAAGCTGCCTGACGCGTTTCATGCGCAACCGCATTTCTTCAGAGGCAGACGGTGAATACACTGCGTGTAGCCGAGGCATCCCAATTATTACAACCACCTGCCTCAGTGGGCGTTGGCTCTCGCTGAGCCTCCTGGTCTAGGTAGTGCCGTTGATTGAACTCAAGTGAGTGGCTTTGCACGCAGTGAAAATGTCATATTTAAAACAACCACAGTGGGTCTGGAAAGAGTCTCAAACACAGCAATCTGCACTGTAATCCTTCCAAAACGACCTTCCTGTCCAAAATGTGCTGCTGGCGTTTGCTGCTGCACTGGTCCATATCCCTCATGGCAGGGTTCTTCAAACGACCGGGACCAGCCGTCTATATTCCATCATAAAAAGTTTCCCACTAATGAAGAACCTCACACAGGTAGGTGAATTTTCTCGTTTATTCCAGGAAGCTGCCGAAAGTTGGAGGAGATTCTTTCACCAAAGTATAAGCTGCCTGACGCGTTTCATGCGCAACCGCATTTCTTCAGAGGCAGACGGTGAATACACTGCGTGTAGCCGAGGCATCCCAATTATTACAACCACCTGCCTCAGTGGGCGTTGGCTCTCGCTGAGCCTCCTGGTCTAGGTAGTGCCGTTGATTGAACTCAAGTGAGTGGCTTTGCACGCAGTGAAAATGTCATATTTAAAACAACCACAGTGGGTCTGGAAAGAGTCTCAAACACAGCAATCTGCACTGTAATCCTTCCAAAACGACCTTCCTGTCCAAAATGTGCTGCTGGCGTTTGCTGCTGCACTGGTCCATTTCCCTCATGGCAGGGTTCTTCAAACGACCGGGACCAGCCGTCTATATTCCATCATAAAAAGATTCCCACTAATGAAGAACCTCACACAGGTAGGTGAATTTTCTCGTTTATTCCAGGAAGCTGCAGAAAGTTGGAGGAGATTCTTTCACCAAAGTATAAGCTGCCTGACGCGTTTCATGCGCAACCGCATTTCTTCAGAGGCAGACGGTGAATACACTGCGTGTAGCCGAGGCATCCCAATTATTACAACCACCTGCCTCAGTGGGCGTTGGCTCTCGCTGAGCCTCCTGGTCTAGGTAGTGCCGTTGATTGAACTCAAGTGAGTGGCTTTGCACGCAGTGAAAATGTCATATTTAAAACAACCACAGTGGGTCTGGAAAGAGTCTCAAACACAGCAATCTGCACTGTAATCCTTCCAAAACGACCTTCCTGTCCAAAATGTGCTGCTGGCGTTTGCTGCTGCACTGGTCCATTTCCCTCATGGCAGGGTTCTTCAAACGACCGGGACCAGCCGTCTATATTCCATCATAAAAAGTTTCCCACTAATGAAGAACCTCACACAGGTAGGTGAATTTTCTCGTTTATTCCAGGAAGCTGCAGAAAGTTGGAGGAGATTCTTTCACCAAAGTATAAGCTGCCTGACGCGTTTCATGCGCAACCGCATTTCTTCAGAGGCAGACGGTGAATACACTGCGTGTAGCCGAGGCATCCCAATTATTACAACCACCTGCCTCAGTGGGCGTTGGCTCTCGCTGAGCCTCCTGGTCTAGGTAGTGCCGTTGATTGAACTCAAGTGAGTGGCTTTGCACGCAGTGAAAATGTCATATTTAAAACAACCACAGTGGGTCTGGAAAGAGTCTCAAACACAGCAATCTGCACTGTAATCCTTCCAAAACGACCTTCCTGTCCAAAATGTGCCTCTGGCGTTTGCTGCTGCACTGGTCCATTTCCCTCATGGCAGGGTTCTTCAAACGACCGGGACCAGCCGTCTATATTCCATCATAAAAAGTTTCCCACTAATGAAGAACCTCACACAGGTAGGTGAATTTTCTCGTTTATTCCAGGAAGCTGCAGAAAGTTGGAGGAGATTCTTTCACCAAAGTATAAGCTGCCTGACGCGTTTCATGCGCAACCGCATTTCTTCAGAGGCAGACGGTGAATACACTGCGTGTAGCCGAGGCATCCCAATTATTACAACCACCTGCCTCAGTGGGCGTTGGCTCTCGCTGAGCCTCCTGGTCTAGGTAGTGCCGTTGATTGAACTCAAGTGAGTGGCTTTGCACGCAGTGAAAATGTCATATTTAAAACAACCACAGTGGGTCTGGAAAGAGTCTCAAACACAGCAATCTGCACTGTAATCCTTCCAAAACGACCTTCCTGTCCAAAATGTGCTGCTGGCGTTTGCTGCTGCACTGGTCCATTTCCCTCATGGCAGGGTTCTTCAAACGACCGGGACCAGCCGTCTATATTCCATCATAAAAAGTTTCCCACTAATGAAGAACCTCACACAGGTAGGTGAATTTTCTCGTTTATTCCAGGAAGCTGCAGAAAGTTGGAGGAGATTCTTTCACCAAAGTATAAGCTGCCTGACGCGTTTCATGCGCAACCGCATTTCTTCAGAGGCAGACGGTGAATACACTGCGTGTAGCCGAGGCATCCCAATTATTACAACCACCTGCCTCAGTGGGCGTTGGCTCTCGCTGAGCCTCCTGGTCTAGGTAGTGCCGTTGATTGAACTCAAGTGAGTGGCTTTGCACGCAGTGAAAATGTCATATTTAAAACAACCACAGTGGGTCTGGAAAGAGTCTCAAACACAGCAATCTGCACTGTAATCCTTCCAAAACGACCTTCCTGTCCAAAATGTGCTGCTGGCGTTTGCTGCTGCACTGGTCCATTTCCCTCATGGCAGGGTTCTTCAAACGACCGGGACCAGCCGTCTATATTCCATCATAAAAAGTTTCCCACTAATGAAGAACCTCACACAGGTAGGTGAATTTTCTCGTTTATTCCAGGAAGCTGCAGAAAGTTGGAGGAGATTCTTTCACCAAAGTGTAAGCTGCCTGACGCGTTTCATGCGCAACCGCATTTCTTCAGAGGCAGACGGTGAATACACTGCGTGTAGCCGAGGCATCCCAATTATTACAACCACCTGCCTCAGTGGGCGTTGGCTCTCGCTGAGCCTCCTGGTCTAGGTAGTGCCGTTGATTGAACTCAAGTGAGTGGCTTTGCACGCAGTGAAAATGTCATATTTAAAACAACCACAGTGGGTCTGGAAAGAGTCTCAAACACAGCAATCTGCACTGTATATATGCAGGAAACGATCTCTTTACGAAGAAAATGTCGGAGGGACACACCAAGGAGGTCAGGAAACGACGTTTATTTCAGCAATGGCATGACGCGTTTCGGCGAGTATGCCTTTATCAAATGCCCTTGTGAACACGGTCTCTCTCTTCAAAGCTGCATAAAGTAACCCTTATCGTTCTCCCATTGGTGGCAGTCCAGGTGGGGCGTGTTGGAAGTCCAATTAGCACTGCAGCCCACATCGGTGAACTACAGCTCCCAGCAGGCATCAGTAGCCAAATAGTTGAGTGATTGAAACATCCCCATATATCCCTTCATGGGCACTGGAAAATAGTTAGGAACGTGATGACTGCAGTCTTGATGACAGCACCGTGTGTCTGCCGGAACAACTTTTCCTTCCCTGACCCCCAACGCTCAAGCCACAAAGTTCCTCTTCCAGCCAAGCTCTGGAACGTAGATACAATTATCGTGTCCCTCCGTGCAGTCACGGTCTGCGGTTGCAGTTATGCTGAGCCTTCAGGGGATGCGGCGGTCACGGAGTGCATTCAATACCTTGAATCATTCCACCAGTTGCCCTTGTTGACTCCGGACGCTTGTTAGAGCGGGTCCCCCAAAGCGCGCCGAGGGCCAGTGCGCTAAAATATGCAGGAAACGATCTCTTCACGAAGAAAATATCGGAGGGACACACCAAGGAGGTCAGGAAACAACGTTTATTTCAGCAATGGCATGACGCGTTTCGGCGAGTATGCCTTTATCAAATGCCCTTGTGAACACGGTCTCTCTCTTCAAAGCTGCATAAAGTAACCCTTATCGTTCTCCCATTGGTGGCAGTCCAGGTGGGGCGTGTTGGAAGTCCAATTAGCACTGCAGCCCACATCGGTGAACTACAGCTCCCAGCAGGCATCAGTAGCCAAATAGGTGAGTGATTGAAACATCCCCATATATCCCTTCATGGGCACTGGAAAATAGTTAGGAACGTGATGACTGCAGTCTTGATGACAGCACCGTGTGTCTGCCGGAACAACTTTTCCTTCCCTGACCCCCAACGCTCAAGCCACAAAGTTCCTCTTCCAGCCAAGCTCTGGAACGTAGATACAATTATCGTGTCCCTCCGTGCAGTCACGGTCTGCGGTTGCAGTTATGCTGAGCCTTCAGGGGATGCGGCGGTCACGGAGTGCATTCAATACCTTGAATCATTCCACCAGTTGCCCTTGTTGACTCCGGACGCTTGTTAGAGCGGGTCCCCCAAAGCGCGCCGAGGGCCAGTGCGCTAAAATATGCAGGAAACGATCTCTTCACGAAGAAAATATCGGAGGGACACACCAAGGAGGTCAGGAAACGACGTTTATTTCAGCAATGGCATGACGCGTTTCGGCGAGTATGCCTTTATCAAATGCCCTTGTGAACACGGTCTCTCTCTTCAAAGCTGCATAAAGTAACCCTTATCGTTCTCCCATTGGTGGCAGTCCAGGTGGGGCGTGTTGGAAGTCCAATTAGCACTGCAGCCCACATCGGTGAACTACAGCTCCCAGCAGGCATCAGTAGCCAAATAGGTGAGTGATTGAAACATCCCCATATATCCCTTCATGGGCACTGGAAAATAGTTAGGAACGTGATGACTGCAGTCTTGATGACAGCACCGTGTGTCTGCCGGAACAACTTTTCCTTCCCTGACCCCCAACGCTCAAGCCACAAAGTTCCTCTTCCAGCCAAGCTCTGGAACGTAGATACAATTATCGTGTCCCTCCGTGCAGTCACGGTCTGCGGTTGCAGTTATGCTGAGCCTTCAGGGGATGCGGCGGTCACGGAGTGCCTTCAATACCTTGAATCATTCCACCAGTTGCCCTTGTTGACTCCGGACGCTTGTTAGAGCGGGTCCCCCAAAGCGCGCCGAGGGCCAGTGCGCTAAAATATGCAGGAAACGATCTCTTCACGAAGAAAATATCGGAGGGACACACCAAGGAGGTCAGGAAACGACGTTTATTTCAGCAATGGCATGACGCGTTTCGGCGAGTATGCCTTTATCAAATGCCCTTGTGAACACGGTCTCTCTCTTCAAAGCTGCATAAAGTAACCCTTATCGTTCTCCCATTGGTGGCAGTCCAGGTGGGGCGTGTTGGAAGTCCAATTAGCACTGCAGCCCACATCGGTGAACTACAGCTCCCAGCAGGCATCAGTAGCCAAATAGGTGAGTGATTGAAACATCCCCATATATCCCTTCATGGGCACTGGAAAATAGTTAGGAACGTGATGACTGCAGTCTTGATGACAGCACCGTGTGTCTGCCGGAACAAATTTTCCTTCCCTGACCCCCAACACTCAAGCCACAAAGTTCCCCTTCCAGCCAAGCTCTGGAACGTAGATACAATTATCGTGTCCCTCCGTGTAGTCACGGTCTGCGATTGCAGTTATGCTGAGCCTTCAGGGGATGCGGCGGTCACGGAGTGCATTCAATACCTTGAATCATTCCACCAGTTGCCCTTGTTGATATAATATATATATATATTGCAGTCTCAAACACCAGACTGCAGCTGAATTCAATCAAGTGAAGCCGGCAGACCTCCTACAAAAGGGAGGGTCATAACATTTCAAGGGAAGAGGCAAAATGGAACCTTGACTGCAGGCGGCATCTGAGGAAGGCACACACAAGCCGAAATGCATTATGCCGAGCAATTGTTATTAAAGGAACTCCCAAACGCATCCCCGCTGTGTCCTCTAGTTACTTGAAAGGAGTGATCGTTTTGGTGATGTTTTCACGCGCTGCCAGCACGCGTGTTAGAGGACCCGTTCTTCAAGTGTCCTGTGGATTGTTGGCAACGTGGCAGTTTTCTTTACCGAGGGATCGGATACCGCAGGACCGCCTCAGAAGCAGGCCAGGCAAGTGCAGACTGTCAGGTTCAGACCGTGACTTCACGGGGAAGCAGGAAGATTACATTCCCGTTTCACGGCCCGGTTTGTCTCTGTGAATGAGGCAGAACGTTGGGGACCCGAGGGAGTCCTGGACATTTATTTAGGGGTTCCCTTTCAGCATCCAGCCCCCTCCCTTGCCAGGCACAGCAGCGCTCAGTTGAGCGGACTCCTGACTCCACGAGCGGTACTTACCGGAACATGGAACTATGGTAGTTGCAGTCTCCAACACCAGACTGCAGCTGAATTCACTCAAGTGAAGCCAGCAGACCTCCTACAAAAGGGAGGGTCATAACATTTCAAGGGAAGAGGCAAAATGGAACCTTGACTGCAGGCGGCATCTGAGGAAGGCACACACAAGCCGAAATGCATTATGCCGAGCAAGTGTTATTAAAGGAACTCCCAAACGCATCCCCGCTGTGTCCTCTAGTTACTTGAAAGGAGTGATCGTTTTGGTGAGGTTTTCACGCGCTGCCAGCACGCGTGTTAGAGGACCCGTTCTTCAAGTGTCCTGTGGATTGTTGGCAACGTGGCAGTTTTCTTTACCGAGGGATCGGATACCGCAGGACGGCCTCAGAATCAGGCCAGGCAAGTGCCGACTGTCAGGTTCAGACCGTGACTTCACGGGGAAGCAGGAAGATTACATTCCCGTTTCACGGCCCGGTTTGTCTCTGTGAATGAGGCAGAACGTTGGGGACCCGAGGGAGTCCTGGACATTTATTTAGGGGTTCCCTTTCAGCATCCAGCCCCCTCCCTTGCCAGGCACAGTAGCGCTCAGTCGAGCGGACTCCTGACTCCACGAGCGGTACTTACCGGAACATGGAACTATGGTAGTTGCAGTCTCCAACACCAGACTGCAGCTGAATTCAATCAAGGGAAGCCAGCAGACCTCCTACAAAAGGGAGTGTCATAACATTTCAAGGGAAGAGGCAAAATGGAACCTTGACTGCAGGCGGCATCTGAGGAAGGCACACACAAGCCGAAATGCATTATGCCGAGCAATTGTTATTAAAGGAACTCCCAAACGCATCCCTGCTGTGTCCTCTAGTTACTTGAAAGGAGCGATCGTTTTGGTGATGTTTTCACGGGCTGCCAGCACGCGTGTTAGAGGACCCGTTCTTCAAGTGTCCTGTGGATTGTTGGCAACGTGGCAGTTTTCTTTACCGAGGGATCGGATACCGCAGGATGGCCTCAGAAGCAGGCCAGGCAAGTGCCGACTGTCAGGTTCAGACCGTGACTTCACGGGGAAGCAGGAAGATTACATTCCCGTTTCACGGCCCGGTTTGTCTCTGGACATTTATTTAGGGGTTCCCTTTCAGCATCCAGCCCCCTCCCTTGCCAGGCACAGCAGCGCTCAGTCGAGCGGACTCCTGACTCCACGAGCGGTATGTTGCAGGGATTCTGCTTATACACAGAACTATGCGTAGAACCCCAGGCCCTCAGTGAGTTGTGGTGTACCAGAAACTCACCTCAGAACCCAGAACCCAGTATCCGGCTAGCATAAGTGTCTCATTCGTTATCCGAGATTTAGCTCGGCGGTCCCAATGAAAAGACAACCCAGAACAAGCGACTCAGTACATACTCAGGAATGGTGGGAATCGGAAATACCTGTTCGTATATTATTCTCACATCAGTCCACAACAAGAATCAACAGAGACACGGTGAAAATAAAAAGAGTTTTTTTTTATAGACCACGTGTCCTAAGATGCAGTACTTTGGCTAATACAAGCAGACAAATGATTAAAATCAAAACCATCAACATAGTTACAATTCCATAGAATATAAAAGGGGTGATCATGTTATAATGACAGTGGATACTACCACCTTCCCTTTACTAAGAAGCTAATATTATTATTAGACTAACAGAAGGTCTCTTAGGCTTGAATAGGGGACCCCATACCTCAAAGATCAGCTTAGTGAAATCACATCACAGGAGCATCAGGAGTCTTCTCGCAGGAAGGCTTGTCTTCGGTCTGAATAATAAACATTATGTCTGTGATATTAAAAGCACCAACTTTCAGGTATTTGCAGCTGCTCGTGTGTTATGACTAAATAGTGGGTCGATCAACCTAGAGTAGAAAACATGCATTGTCTAACAACTCAGACTGTTTGTCACATCGTGTGCAGACCAAGGTCGCTGCGCAGAGCTCGGGATGGTAACAACAGATTGCTCTCGTGTGAGGCAAAACTCAAGTCAGCAGTTTGTTTAAGCAATAACATGTGAACGCAGTGTCGTGTGCAAAAGCAGCAAGATGGCTTTCTAACCTCTAACGTGGTTATGCTAACTTAACAATGTATGTACGTATTAAGGGAGTCCTTACTACATGCCCCCTTGATCGAAGCACTACTTAGTATGCAAGAAAAGAGAGAACGCAGAGTTCAAGCGCGACAGAGCAGAACAAGGCATATCCAAGTTAAAAATCACTGGTCAGTTCAGGCAAAGTCCGAATAGGAAAAAACCAAAAGTGGAAAGAAAAAACAAAAAACCTCAAACGTGCCGTGGGGGTTGAAAAAATGAAAAAACGCCTCACCGGGCAGAAGTGCAGACGTACAGGGACAGTTCAAGACACGTGAGGAAAACACAGTGGACGATAGTTCACTCAATCCATGAAAGTATATGCAGCATATGTGGCCACTGCTTCCAGCAGAAAATCATTGGCACGGCCACTGAAGGTTTCAGCCATCCAGTTAATCAAAGAAAAGGAACATACATGTTCTTCCAGTAGCGGAGCCTCTAGCACCATCAGAGGGCAACCAGCGTGTACTTCCAAATAACTCATATCCAAGAAGTCATATGCCGCTCTCGCGATGTCCCAATTACCCAGGATACCATGCGCCGCACCGCAGGCCATAATCCGAACACCAGAACAGGCGGACTCGTGAGACACTAAGGGCCTCATCAGTCGATCATAATCCGGGTCCGGAGACACCATGTTGGTTAAGCACAAATCCATAGGCCATTCAAAGGGACAATCTAGGCAGTGGAAGACAGGTTGCACGCAGGTGAAGTAGGAATACCGGAAGGATAATCCATATGCCAGGCTCAAAGTCGCCAACGGCAGGACACCATAGTAATCAAGCATCCTGTCACGAAGAAGCTGCAGACGGGACAGGCTGTCGTGTGGCACAGAAAGAGCAGCCATTCCGCAAGATGAAAAGTAAAAGTAGCACACCTGCCACTAGCGCCAGAATTAAAGGGACACCTCCAAAGACGCTCGAGAAAATAGAATGAAAAAATGCCGGGATCACACCAAAAATAGTTTGGAAAGAGGTCACGAGGCCCGAGCCCACAAGTTTAAAAAAATGAGCCAGGCCAGTCGTGGACGAGGCATTGAAAATGGTTTGGATCAAAGCTCCAAAATGCAAGGGGAGGTCAGTATTCAAAAGCGCCTGTACCTCAGTGCGCGTATTTGCTACGTGAAGGACAAATGTTTCCCGGGAGGAAGTCAATGGCACCTCCTTTTGGGACAATAGCGCTCTTATTCTGCTCATCTTGTTGAACTCTGCTTTCAAGGTTGGAACCGAAGGCCAGATGGAAGCATCCAGCCTCCCATGCGGGGGAGGAAACAGAACGTTATTGCAGCAGACAACCCTCTGCGATACAGTTACTATATATGGGATCCCCACTAACATCCCGCAGCAAGCTTCATTGTTTAAAATTAAATAACTACCGTTTGCAAGCAGCGTGAAAGATGGTGTAATCACTGGTACCGGGATACCTTTGAGGACGCAGGCCAAATTCGGGGCGTGTACATTGCAAGCTCCGTGCAACTGAATGTGCCTACATACAACAGAATGATCAGGTGACGTTGTACATTCTTCACCCTTCAGATAAACCTCAGTACCGTCCCTTGTACATCTATACGTAAAGGGGAGGGACCAAACTTCATGTATGAAAGCGGTACCCAGCTGTTCATATCTACCCAGAGCATAGTGTTTCATACAAGAGGTAAACTTAAAAAGCGCGAACGGGAGAGTTATCAATCCGTGTAAGAGCCACACTGCTGAATCTACTTCCGCTACAGAGAAAGGTAACGGCTCCAATTTTTCAATATGTAGCAAGGAATATGAAGCATCCTTCATGGACATGAACTGCTGTTTGTCAGTAAGGTTAAAGGGATGAAATAACGATGTTGTGTTCAGATAGTCCCAAGGGACCTTCCCTGCCTTCAATGTTTGTAATGTCCATGCAAACTGCATAACAGAACGTAACTGGTTTTGACCATGATACAATACAGACATATCATCCTGCACAATATCCACAATTGAAGAAACAATATTATCTAATGTATAAATGCGAGAAGAAAGAGTGCTAATGCTGTTATCAATAACTGCTAATACTTTTTCCATATTAGCCTGATCAATAGCTCTCAATCTTGAAGCTGCCTCAATTTGCGACAGTTTCCATACTTCGTTGTAAATAGCATACGCCCATCTCTTGGATCTGCCACCCACAGGACCTTTAACAAAATCATTCAAATCTATTTTGTCATGTAATTTTGATAAATGAACTTTGACAGATGCCAAGGTGGAATGTCGCAGCCAGGACTGACAAAATTTCCCTACAGAGCATGTAGTTACTGTATGTGACGACTCAAACCGGGGGTCTACACGATCCTGAGTATACCCCGGTTTCAGTCCTAGAAAACGACGTTGACAGGTATCAGAACTGCTGGGTAAGCGCCCAGATCTGGCACAGAAGGCGAATTTAGTTTTTTAGAAGTGGCCAATCCGAAACAGGTGGTTTGGAAGATGGTTGAATTTAAAAACAACATATGATTTGGTACTAGACAGGCACGGTGTAAAGCTTCAGTTCCCTGAACCTGCCACGGTTTGGAACCCCAAACCGACTTAAGATCAATAGTAGCCTTCCATAGATCATAACCTTTGATTGACAACTCATCCATAAAGGACTTAGAATAAAGCAATTTGGTGTGTGTCAGTCTAACCTTGGAGGCAGACACAGGCTTAACTTTAAAATAAAAGGATGCCGGGGCTGAAACACTGAAATCAGTAAAATAAGTAAACTTATCCACTAATGTATGTGAACTGCCAAACGAGGGGGTGGGACAGTGTTCCCACTGGGTAAAATTTACAAAATTTCTAAAGTATTCGCTTTATGCAGGAAGTGATTGCCATAATGTTGAAAACAATACTGTTCTGCATAATTAGCCGCATTTTCATACAAATCCTCAGCATCAAAAGCGGCATAATATTTCAAATCTGAAAACAGAGCCTCAATGGCATGTACATCCCAATCATCAGAACGTATGTTCTGTTTAACTACATCACCCATAGAAACACGAAATACATTAGGCACATTAATGACCTCTGTAGGCCCATGAATTTGAAATTTAACTGCATCCCATGCGATTCCATCCATGACGGGCCAGGCAGTAATATTCACAAAAGTCTGGTCCCTTTTCATGATGTGGGATGAGGAGTGGGGGGCCAAAGTTCCATTGATAAGTCTAATTGTCGATCTCTCTTTGAGATAATGGCCATCCACCAAACGGAAAAAAACTATAACAAATCCAATGGACATAAACAAAAAAATACTGAAAAGCAGCAACCAGATGTATGTCCAAGGGGCTATCAAAAAATGTCTCTTAAACCAACTTACAAAAACAGCAATGTTCGATGGGGGAGTTGAGGGCAAAGAGTTAGTGTCAAAGGAAAAACAGGACTGGCCAAGTGCTGTAGATTGTAAAACAGGCGAGGGTCCACGTGTAGGATAAGCATACTCAGTCTCTTCGGGCAAACCACCAGCCGGTGGTATAAGCAAGGGATCAGTAACTGAATGCATCTCGATGGCAACATCAGACAAGGTGTTAGAAGCAGGAACCAACATTGAATTTCTTTGCATTGTCTGGCATGAAACTGCCGGAGTCATACTAAGAAGTATCGGCCACTCGCTGAAGTTTGACATTGTCAATAGAGATGTACCTGTTTTCTTTGCGACCAGGAAGTGGAGGTAAAATGACTGTTCTTGTACCCTGCACTCCAAGCACTGGAACTGGTGCACGATAAGAGGGGCCGAACTCCTTCTTGTTCTCCACCTTCTCACGGACCAGATCTCCAACTCGGGGTAGCCAGCCGACTACCCGAATCTGAACCTCAGCTTCAGACGTGGAGGGCAAATGTTCTTTCGAAAGAGAGTCTCTGGCTTCTTGTAGAGTCTGCAAAACAGCACAGTGATCATCTACGTCAAAGGGTGCGGTCGACGCCGCAATGTCTAGACCATCAGAGACCTTCTAGGGAGATTATTAAGTGCACGTTGGACGTTATACAAATGGGCTAGCCAGTTCTGGCCTGTGCCTAAGACACGTGCTGTCAATGATTGCTTTAAGTCACGGTTCATTCGCTCCACCACACTATTACCCTCAGGTCGGTAGGGGGACGAAAATTTGACTAGGACCCCCAAATTTCTCATAGCCTCCTTGTAAGCCTTAGAGGCGAACGCAGGGCCCTGATCAGAATGGAAGGTACCACACGCAAAAGTTCCCACAAAGACACGCAAATCCCTGATGACAGTCCGCGAGTCAGCACTCCTTTGTGGCCATACCCAGAGAAAACGTGTGCACGAATCCACTGCAACCAAGATATACTTGTACGCAGTATCAGAAGAAAAAGGACCGCAGTGATCTAAATAAACACAACCAAATGGCTTATTAGAGATGTACAGCTGTGTCTGTGGTGGGCGCGCAACAGTAGAAGGTTTAATCTGTTGGCAAATGTCACAATCAAGAACATATGCGCGCGCTTGTTTATATAAACCAAACCACCAGTAACGTTGTTGTAGCAGAGATATTGTAGCTGACACACCGGCGTGGGCTGACGCCAACCCCTCGTGCGCAGCTAGGATCAGTGCTGGTCTGCAGTCCGCGTTGGGAATAATTCTGTCACCAACGTCGTTAATCCTCACTAATGGGACGTTATCAGGACTTAAATGATAAATATAACGATAGGGAAAACCCTTCGGGTAATCACCTCCCTTCTCTGTAGCAGCAATAGCTGCCAAGATGTCATCATCAATCTTACTTTTGGATACAAAGTATGTAGCCACTGCTGTTTTCGCTGCCTCGTCAGCTAAGCTGTTGCCGACAGCATGGACACCAAGTCGTTGGTGACCAAGAGTGTGAATAACACTCACGAGAGGGAGACGTTCTTTAAAGTCTGCCACTCGAACCCAAAGCGTTTTATGCTTAATTGTGCTACCTTTAGTGTCTCGATAATCATTCTGAGACCAGAAGTGTAAATTGTCATTGTAGGACTGGACACAGTAGAAGGAGTCACTCACTATAAGAGTAGTGACTCGGGGATCAGCAAACTCCAGTGCAAGCACCAGAGCCCGGAGCTCCGCTAATTGCGCGGTACAATCACCCAATGACTGCGTATGCACTGCATCAGATTGGAATTCACCATTTACGAATGTACCTACGACAATTGCGCAAGCCGCTGAATAAGCGTGCTTCGATCCAATTGCGGGTTGCGCAGACCCGTCAGTGTATATGACACAATGGTATTCTTCGAGCGGGCGCAAAGACAGAGGTGCCGGATGAACGAATTCATACTGCAAGTACTCTTGAGTCTGTAATGAGGCATCAAAGATGTAAGTGACATCTGGCGACGTCAGTGTTGTGGCCCATTGTATCCACCGTGAATGCAAAGCTTTAGAATTTGGTACACTTGCTTTAGTCACTGCCTCTAAAGCAGGATATGGTGTTACAACCAGAATCTGTTTCCCATGCAACAGTGCGCGTTCCTTGAGGATCGCCATCTGCACAGCAGTCAGAACTTTTTCGACCGTGGAAAAACGTAATTCAGCAGAGGTGTACAAGTGGGATTTGTACGCACTGGGGACTGTGTCGCCCTCATTAAACGTCAAATACGTGAACCCCACGGCGCCTGGTACTATTCTTATTACCAGGTTAGTGCGGTTATCACGTGTCAGCAAGTATTGTGAAGCAAGAAGGTCAGCCTGTAAAGACTGTAAAATTGCAGAGTGTTCTAGATGCCAGCTAGACTTCGAAAACGAAGGTTGTACCAAGGCGTAAAGCGGCTTGATACGCTGGGCATAATCAGGAATGTACGTACGGCCGAAATTCAAAAATCCCAGCAGAGATTGTAATTTCTTCAGTGTCGTAGGAGCACTTAAGTGCGCACACTTCTCCAGAAAGTGGGGGGCTAACCCCTTACCTTCATTGTTGAGCTCGTAGCCCAAAAACAACACCGTATATTCTGCGATGTGTGACTTCCCAAAATTGAATTTGTAGCCATAGTCAGCAAAACTCACGATAATATTGTCGACTCGAGACAGATGTGGCATCAGCTCATCATCCGTAAAATAGATATCGTCAACATAGGAGTATCCGTCGGGGTCTATTCTTTCTAAGAGAGAAACCACGCGAGCAGAAAAGACGCCAGGGCTATTTTTGTAACCCATGGCCAATCTTGTAAACTGTTTTTGTTTGCCGCCCGAAGTAAACACCGTCCACTGGCTACTCAGTGTGGACAGGTTGTGGCTAAAAAAGCCATTGGAAATGTCAAGTGTCATTTTAAACCTTTTACGCACGAGACTGTCGACCAAAGCCGAGCTATGTGTATTTTGTACCGCGCAGGTCCGGCAATGGGAGTTTAGGTGCCGGTAATCCAAAACTAAACGGTACGAGCCGTCAGGCTTCGTTACAGTGAATAAAGGGTTATTCATAGGGGACACACATGTTTCAATAACACCCTGATATTCCAATTGTTCAAGGATTGCCGCGACGTGAGGTCTCGCTTCACGACGCATAGGACATTGAGGTTGAGGCTGGGGCATAGACCGCAATGGAATCTCATGGCAGGGGGACAATCTGTCCCATCCCACCTGAGTACGAGACACCGCCGGCGCAAGCGCAAGCGCCCACTCCCCAGCATACACTTCAGCTTGGTCCTTAGGCACTGTGTGCGCAAAGGACGGGAGGATTACTTCCTCCCCTCTAGGAGCCTCTAAAATGAACGCCGGAGGCCAATCTGCCTCCGCTAGGAGGATATCATAGGTGGTGGTCAGATTATCCCAAAAAATCCCTTTTATTGTACGTTGTATGTCACCCTCAATTAATAAGACTATTTCGTAAAGTCTATCAGGGGGAGCCACTCTGGTGTCAGCTGTTTCAACAGTAACCGATATATCAGTTGCTGTCACCGCCAGAAATGGACGCAGAGCTTGACGGACTATGGTAATTTCCGCTGCGCTGTCCAGGAGCGTCAGCGCCCATGTCCGGTTCCGAAGCTGTGTCCGCACTATCTGAGGCATACCTTGCCGTCAGAGCCGCCACTTTCTTCTTCTGAAACGGGGGTCTTTGTCGTGCAAATTCGTCCTGCTTGCCTTTACCCTCAGTCTGTCGGGGTTGGTCACGCTGTTGTGGAGCACCCCGACCTTTGCCACCGCCTCCGCCACCGGACTGTGTAGCCGATGTTTCCTGTGAAGAACGAGGAGAGCGCTGTTCAGAAACCTGAAATCTAACAGGAGACTTTATAGTAGCACGATCGCGCAGATCATAAGTGCGTTCACTACTTGACTGTACGGGAGAGGCAGGCCGAGAGCCCTGTTTCTGTTGCTGCTGCTTACCCTGTTGTTTAAACCGCCAATTTTGTTTTGGAAAACTCGGTCGGTCGTCCTTACCAGAGGTTTCTGCCTTACCCTGCTGTTTTAGATCGGGATTCTTTATGACAGGCTTAACTCCAAAAGAGCTACGACCCAAATCACGATATGCCTCTGCGATTATTTTCGCAAATTCCTGCGGTTTGTCCTCCTCAGCAACTCGCTTCAGTTCATTACGAACCTGGAAATGCAAAGCATCACCCTTAAGGTTACCCATTATCATGGTAGCCACCAGGTCAAATTGACCGAGGAGCCGCATCCCTAATTCTATCGCAGACTCCGCACCATGGTTCTCTTGAACTCGTTTGATAACGGAGGGCAGCTGCAACATAGACGGAGTGCCAAAGCACTGCGCGTACGTCGCTGCAAAGACCTTGCCCCAATTAACACAATCATCTATGTGGGGGACCAAGTCTTTAGGCAAACTAATGGTGAGGATCCTGTGTTTCTCCACAGGAGAAGTATTCGGGTATACCGCTTCTGTTTGGTCAAATTTTTCAGCAAGCCAAAAGGGGAAATCATCCCTAGTTTGGGGGCGCTTGCCCATAACAGAATTAACCATAACAGGACTAATGACCACCGCGTGGTGATCAGTAGGCTGCCCCGCAACAGCAGGTGCCCCCGCCTGCACATTGCGCGACACGTACTGCACTAACGCCCTATATACCGTAATTAGGGCAGTGTGCAGTACACGCAACTCAGCCACCGTCACCGTGAGGTAACGGGGATGAGGCGTAAATCCGGCTAGTACCGGCCAAGTGGCCCCTGCAATTGATGCTGCCAAGCAGATATTGGTATTTCCTCTGTTCTATACGGCGTATAGTTCGCTGGCACGGCAGCGGCAGTGTAAGAATGAAAGGTGTTATCATCCCCTACCGCCGGAATCGTCACCCAAGAGTAGAACAACTCATAGGGATGAGCCGCATCGGCTCCCACCACAATGATGACGTCCATACCAGTGTCCGGCACCCCATACTGCGTCAAATGACGTTTCAGAGCTGCACGGCTATGCGCCGCAATATCCACCGACATTAGGACAACACACACTTGAAACTATCAGTAGCACAAGGGTTCAATAACCTTTTTAATGATCAAGCTTGAAGGAACCTATATAAATAGACCTAGGTAGGTTTAAATCCCTCAGACTTGTTATCCGGAAACAAGAATGAGGGTGTTGTGGACAAACGCGAGCACTACTAAGGCGTTTCAACTCATAGACCAAACGTTAGGTGCGCCATGTTGCAGGGATTCTGCTTATACACAGAACTATGCGTAGAACCCCAGGCCCTCAGTGAGTTGTGGTGTACCAGAAACTCACCTCAGAACCCAGAACCCAGTATCCGGCTAGCATAAGTGTCTCATTCGTTATCCGAGATTTAGCTCGGCGGTCCCAATGAAAAGACAACCCAGAACAAGCGACTCAGTACATACTCAGGAATGGTGGGAATCGGAAATACCTGTTCGTATATTATTCTCACATCAGTCCACAACAAGAATCAACAGAGACACGGTGAAAATAAAAAGAGTTTATTTTTATAGACCACGTGTCCTAAGATGCAGTACTTTGGCTAATACAAGCAGACAAATGATTAAAATCAAAACCATCAACATAGTTACAATTCCATAGAATATAAAAGGGGTGATCATGTTATAATGACAGTGGATACTACCACCTTCCCTTTACTAAGAAGCTAATATTATTATTAGACTAACAGAAGGTCTCTTAGGCTTGAATAGGGGACCCCATACCTCAAAGATCAGCTTAGTGAAATCACATCACAGGAGCATCAGGAGTCTTCTCGCAGGAAGGCTCGTCTTCAGTCTGAATAATAAACATGATGTCTGTGATATTAAAAGCACCAACTTTCAGGTATTTGCAGCTGCTCGTGTGTTATGACTAAATAGTGGGTCGATCAACCTAGAGTAGAAAACATGCATTGTCTAACAACTCAGACTGTTTGTCACATCGTGTGCAGACCAAGGTCGCTGCGCAGAACTCGGGATGGTAACAACAGATTGCTCTTGTGTGAGGCAAAACTCGAGTCAGCAGTTTGTTTAAGCAATAACATGTGAACGCAGTGTTGTGTGCAAAAGCAGCAAGATGGCTTTCTAACCTCTAACGTGGTTATGCTAACTTAACAATGTATGTACGTATTAAGGGAGTCCTTACTACAGGTACTTACCGGAACATGGAACTATGGTAGTTGCAGTCTCCAACACCAGACTGCAGCTGAATTCAATCAAGTGAAGCCAGCAGACCTCCTACAAAAGGGAGGGTCATAACATTTCAAGGGAAGAGGCAAAATGGAACCTTGACTGCAGGCGGCATCTGAGGAAGGCACACACAAGCCGAAATGCATTATGCCGAGCAATTGTTATTAAAGGAACTCCCAAACGCATCCCCGCTGTGTCCTCTAGTTACTTGAAAGGAGTGATCGTTTTGGTGATGTTTTCACGCGCTGCCAGCACGCGTGTTAGAGGACCCGTTCTTCAAGTGTCCTGTGGATTGTTGGCAACGTGGCAGTTTTCTTTACAGAGGGATCGGATACCGCAGGACCGCCTCAGAAGCAGGCCAGGCAAGTGCCGACTGTCAGGTTCAGACCGTGACTTCAAGGGGAAGCAGGAAGATTACATTCCCGTTTCACGGCCCGGTTTGTCTCTGTGAATGAGGCAGAACGTTGGGGACCCGAGGGAGTCCTGGACATTTATTAAGGGGTTCCCTTTCAGCATCCAGCCCCCTCCCTTGCCAGGCACAGCAGCGCTCAGTCGAGCGGACTCCTGACTCCACGAGCGGTACTTACCGGAACATGGAACTATGGTAGTTGCAGTCTCCAACACCAGACTGCAGCTGAATTCAATCAAGTGAAGCCAGCAGACCTCCTACAAAAGGGAGGGTCATAACATTTCAAGGGAAGATGCAAAATGGAACCTTGACTGCAGGCGGCATCTGAGGAAGGCACACACAAGCCGAAATGCATTATGCCGAGCAATTGTTATTAAAGGAACTCCCAAACGCATCCCCGCTGTGTCCTCTGGTTACTTGAAAGGAGTGATCGTTTTGGTGATATATATATATATATATATATATATATATATATATATATATATACACATACACACACAAAAATACAGCTTCCTTGCGCACTAAGAAAGGTTCAATTGCAAGTTTTTATTGCTCACACAGAAGAATTTTGCATCAACATGTTTCGGTACTCACAGCACATTGGCCATGGCGCTGATCGTATCCAGTCACCCCCCATTTTAAACTTTAAGTGTAAACCATACATTAACAGTGAAAAGGGACAGGCTCATACAGATTTTCAGCTGCGCCATCTTGTAACTATCAATACTTTAGTAGAGTCTGTGACAATTTCATAAACAATGCATCATGAATAAACCCATGTGGTTTATTCCCAAAAAGGGCACCACTGAGCATATCCGACGGACCATCACCCTATTTGACGCCACTCAGGTGTCCAGAGACCCGATCTCACTAATTCTACTCGATGCTGAAAAAGCTTTTGATTGGGTCTCCTGGCAATTCCTTTGGGGAGTTATGGGGCGGATGTGTTTTGGGCCGAAGGCAATTCAAGCCATTCAAGCTTTGTACTTAAATGCCACAGCCAGAATCTCAAATGGGAAATTGACGGAGCCAATCGAAATCTCACGCGGGACGAGACAGGGCTGTCCTTGCTCCCCGCTGCTCTTCGCCATATATATTGATCCCTTCATTAAGAAAATCGAAAACAACCAAGAGATTCTGGGCGTGAATAGATTTGGCGTAGAAACCAAGATCATGGCCTATGCTGATGATTTGGTTGTGGTGACTCCCGATCCTGAGTCAGCTACTAAAGCCTTGGAACAGGAGGCTCAAGTGTTAAGGGAAATATCTGGATACGCACTTAATAAGGAAAAAACACAGGTTATTTTAAATGAAAGGATTAACTGGGTGGACAGCAGGGTCGTACATAAAGCTAAACATATGGGGGTTAACATCGTCGCCGATATTGACTCTATTGTAACAGAACATTTGATCCCGTTGGCCACGGATACTAAGAGGGCGCTCAAACGGATTAACAATTTGCACCTGACCATCGTGGGGCAGTGCAATATTTCAAAAATTACCTTTTTCCCTAAGCTGCTTTACTTGTTTAGGGCTATTCCTTTAGAATTTAACAGGACTATGCTAGAAATTTGAACAACTCTTCTCTCAATTTGTATGGGCCTATTCTCAGCCGAGGAGGGCCTTTAAGTGGCTTTCTCTTCATCGGGATAGAGGGGGGTGGCCTCTACCCAACATAAAACTATATTACTGGGCTACGGTATTACAATATTGTACGGTACTGCTACATGAACATCCAGGCATGGACGTCACGGGACTTTCGTCCCCTTTTATATCACTACTCGGGGAGGAGGTACAGGGCTGTCGAAGGCGTCAACTTGAATACGGCTATTACAAACGGGTCAGATTCAAGACCCTGCTGAGCGCCTATAGGGTTTTCTCTAGCATGGGGAGACTTTTTGGGCTAGGTAGATTAAATATTCAACAATGGTATAAAGCAGGCATTGTAAAGCTAGGAGACTTGCTTACTATTGAAGGAGTCCGGCCGTTTAGCGACCTCAGACTTCAATTTAACCTGAGCGACAATCAGGCGTTTAATCATCTTGCTATAAGGGATTTTCTGTCCCGCAAGGACGGTGGAATCGCAGGGTTTACTCAAACAGACCTTATTGATAAATTGCGGGGCTCCGTCCCACCCCATACTGGGTATATTTACTCTGCATTGAATAGCCAAATACCTGACGATTTGGCTAAGATAGATGATAAATGGCAGCAGAAATTGAATGTTCCTCGTAATTCTTTTCGACTTGCTGTCAGCCAAACTGCAGGCACAATTCTATAAGACTGGATTTTTTCTGTATATTACACCTAGTAGAATCGCCAAATGGGGAACATGTAAAGGAACGCTATGCCCCAGATGTTTGGAATTCAGTGCAGACTCAGTCCACATGTTTGCCACCTGTTTGAAATTAGAGCCATTACTTGATAAAGTACAGCATTTTTTAGGCAGAGTTCTGTCACAGGATTTTCTGTTAACCCCAGCTATTATTATGCTGGGTATACAAGACACAATCAGCAGGAAAAATGGGGGAACACTAATATTTGTAGCCATGACCATACTTAGGATTTGTATAGCCTCTTCCTGGATAGATCCAAATCCTCCATTGTTCTCCCAATGGCTGGCCCGATTGGTCGCGACTTGTAATCTATAGAAGGCCATTTATGCCAAAAAAGGTATTCAGGCAAAAAAAAAAAGGATTTGCCATTTGGGAACCTTTAATTAGGTGGCTTAGTCAGACGAATTTTTAGGGACCCCGCAATACATATTGTGTAGGCTGGAAATACCATTTTTATTTGGCTATGACTTTGTAATGCTTGCATTAGGTTTGTTGAAAGATATGATATAATGTACTCATTGTTTTAAGACCATTGTTGGAGGTACTTGCATTTTTTTGCTTTTTGTTTTTTTGGGGTACAAACCCATTTTTAGGCTAATGTAAGCAAAAATGTTGCCAGGCTGCATTTGTCATTTTTTAGGGGTGTATAATTTCCAGTGCTTTTTCGTTTTGTCTCTTCGCTGGACCTTTTAAGGGGGAAAAATGGCTGATCTATGTATAAATTAAATTGTTTTTTCCCACTGTGGATTAATTTGACTGTATCTGTCTCAAGGGTGCGGGGTGGGGGTGGGGTGGGTGGGTTGGTTGTAATGAGTTTTGCTACATGATATTATGGGTATCTTCATTTGGTCAGAACCTTCTCATTTATATAAAGATTCAAGACATTTCATGGTTATACAGTGCATACTGGTAGTTGGTGAGATCACCATACACACTTTTGTAAGTAACCATTTGGTGTCATTGTGTGCACCCCAGTGGCCAATTAAACCGTCCTTCTGAGCCCTTAAGGAAGTTAGCTAGTACCGCCCTTGTGGGCACTTTATATTTTCTAGCAGTCAAACAAACATCATATTTACTGAACTGTCAACATTCATCTTAACTAAATGAAACTAAACAATCAAACCAGCTTAGTTGCTGTTATATTTTACTCTCTGGGCTGAATCAGATGTTGCTGAGTTGACTATGTAACAGCAGCTACATGGTTCTCTATGCTGTGATGCAGCCAAGCTTGTGTTCCTATAAGAAAACACATATATACAACATTGAAATCATTATTTCTCAATGTTTTTACGATCTCAGGAACTGGCTGCTTGGAACGAAAAATAAATTAAACCTAAAACATAACATTGGGAGTTACCTATGCACATAAAGCTCTTCATTAAAGTTCAACCCTAGTGGTTCTATCCTTTTCTAAAACGTATCTTGATTCAAGCCTTCTGAGTTCTATATCTCTGTCTCCTCCACTCAGTTTTTTCAGGACACTGTCAATCAGTAACTTGAGGTCACCCACATGTGCTTTTTGGAAATGTTGTGCTACAGGATAGATGATAGCTGCATTTTTTATTATCGCTCTTAGGTGTTGGAGAATGCGTTTATGCACCTGCAGGATTGTACTTCCTACATACCATTTGGGACACTGGCATGCCTGCACATGCACTGCATATTCAGTTTTGCCTGTCAAACTTTTTCTCACTGTTATTTTCTTCCCCAAAGGTGTAGTAAGTTCTGTCATGATCTTATCATTGACACAAGCTTTGCATCTAGTACACTTTCTGAAACCAGGACTGGGTCTCAGCCAAATGCCAGTAGTTGTGTTGACTTCACTTTTATAAAATAATCCCTCATTGTCCTTGCCTTTCTGAATGTGATTTGGGGTCTTTTGGTGACACTACTTCCACTTAATACGATCATTTTGATCAAATGCCAGTTGGGCGTGGGGTTGCATGCATGCGGGTGTGGGTTGGCCACAGCGCTGGCCACTGGTCAAGTCCCATGGCCATCCCCCGCCGCCCATGGTCGAAGGTGGTTGTATTAACGTATGGTAATGATATAATACTTCATGTTAAAAAAAACATTGAAATTCGCTGAAAAAAACAAACGTTACAGGGATGTCATAGTTAGGTTGACGTTTTACCCACAAACAAACTTAGAAATTCAGCAGTTATAGTTTTACTCGTGCTTATTTAAAGAAACTATGACTCGTGCCGTTAAGTAACTTTAGGCCACAAGTTATAGTTTCTTAACATAAGTGTAACTATATGTATAACTATAACTGCTGTATTTCTAGGGTTTTGAATTGGTAAAATGCCAACCTAACTATAATATCCTTGTAGCCTTTGGTTTTTTTCAGTGATAGTATATATAGTCACTAAATAGACAAAGGATAAAGTGAACGTATATGTGAGGAATGTAGTGAGATTTTAACTTACATTTCATGGGGCTTGGAAATCAACACTTCTAAAACCAGGGTGATGTCTTTTAATCAGCATAGATCTTTTAAGGGCAAATTGACCTTGGGAGGTGTTCCTTTACAGACAGTAGAATCTGTTGTATACCTGGGGGTCACATTTGCAGAGGGTATGACCTGGCATCTTCATATTGATAAGGAGACCATTAAGGTTAAACAGATCTCAGGAGTAATACTTAGAGAGCTCTCGACCTTACATACTAAATCTATTTCTCCTGCGCTAAAGATCAATGAGGCCAAGGGTTTGGGGTTAGCCCTGTATGGGGCTGAACTATGAGGTTTTTCAAAATATGACAATATTACAAGAACTGAGAAAAAATTCCTTTGGAATCTTGTATCTCTGTCAGCCCACGCCACAATATAGCCTCTGTTTAGTGACTTAGGTACCTCCGAAGTTTTCGATACAATATGTTTGCGGCCTATGCTGTCTTGGAGACGTGTGTGGGCTACCCCTGAACTGGCCCACTACGCTGACTCCCTGCCGGATGTTATGAAGACCGGCTATTCTAACAAAATCCCTTGGCTCAAAAATATGAAGATAACCCTCTATTCATTAGGGCTCCATGACTCGTGGGATCACCCGGACACATCTGTTTTTCCTTCAAAGCCTGCGATTAAAAGGTCATATTGGTCATTTGTGATGGCTGAGGATTCGCGCAAGGCTGCCACCGTCAAGCTAACTAGCAATTTATGGATTTTAAGCCCATCCGCAGGTTGGAGTTATTTTGGGACGTAGTGTCTATACCACTGCATAGGAAACTTTACTTTCAGTTTCGCATATGCATCCAACCGCTTAGAGTGTTTACAGCAGGCTGGGCTGGGAAAAAGGTACCTCTTGCCCCATTTGTGATCACCCAAGCGATAGTGTCTCCTATGTTTGTTTGCATGTTCAGCCTATCTATCTCCTCGGTATACCTAGCTTGTATCTATCTGTAGGCTATTAGGTGTAAGTAATTATCAGGAAGCCTTGTGCCTCCTTAAATCAGACTCTTGCCCAGTAATGGCAATTTCTGCTGCTAATTTTTAGGTGCTATGTGGGTGATTCGTGGTAAAGCCCTTCGGCGCCTTTCGACTTTACATGCACTATTTGAGTGCATTTCCTTTTTGCTTGTTTTATGTGATAGCCAATTATGATTAATTTTTTTATATGATTATTTTTTCAATGGTTTTTAATTATGCTGTACATTGTATCTATTGTATATGGCAGTTGCTTTTATAGCCCTGGTGGCGGAAATAAAGTAATTTGAAATTAAATGAACTTACATTAAAAAAAGAATTAGATATCCATTGAAAAAAGCACTACCATTTAAAAACAAATAAACTAGGAAATTCACCAGTTATATGTAATTGACAAAAGTATAACTTGCACCGCCATAGGTTTCAGATCTCATCAGTGATGTAATATGTGAGGTCATAAGCAGTGCATCACATTGGTGCAAATTATACATAAATCATTTACGTAAAACTGGAAAAATTCCCTGATGTTTTGGTTTCTAAACATACTCAAACCAATGTTTGATCTTAGATTGATATCCTCCTGCACCTGCCTTCAAGACCCTTGAACCTGGTGGGATTGATGGGTCAGTAAGAGTAGTGCCAGGGGTACCATAGGGCAGGCCATGTGTAGCGGTGGCTTTCACTGTTCATTGTCTCTTCCTACATTTTATCAAAGTGGTAAGGGTAATTAAACTCATTTGTAAGGTTAATTGCAGCACTGTATTTACATTTGTTTTTATGAAGAGGGAGATGATGAGCAATGCATTTGGTATGCGAGTTGTGGTTTGCATGGCTGCTTAGAAAGCTATGGATTGTGGTCCTAAACAGAAATTGCAGTCATTTTGGGGGTTTTAATTCATAACCATAAATGTACTTTAACTGTGTTTTTTAGATAGATTTCATTAAGCAAATGTTTATGTGTTATAACCAAACTCACTGTGCCACTGGAACACAAGCTGTACTCAACTGCAGAGGCCCAAATAGGCCAAAAACGGTCTTGGATTGCTGGGGTTAAGGGTCAGAGAGGGCGTGGTGTGGCATTTTAGGCTTTGTTCTTCCTACTGGAGCAGGATCAAGGCTGTTTTGCATAAGGCTTGTCTAATATGAGGTGGTATAGTGGGCAAAAGAACAATGGGTTGGAATACTAACCTGGGCGATTGTCAGGGGTTAGACTATTTCCAAGCATTTCTCCCATTGCTTTTTATATGTTTGATGTAACGCCGTAAGCAGCCACGGTTACGCCCAGACATGGGTATTATATTCACTTTGCCACTGGAACGAAGCTGACCCTGGCTGAAGTGGCCTAACTAGGCCAAAACTGGTCTAGGGTTGTTTGTGTTCTGATTCAGAGAGGACCTGGCTTTGCAGTTTGAACTGGACTGTTCCTACTGGGGCAATAGCAAGGCTGATGTGCATATGGCTGGGTCTTATCTGAGGTGACATAGTGGGCAAAAGATTGATGAGTTGGAATGCTACCCTGAGCAATTGCCTGAGGTACGATTATTTGGTAGCGTTCCTCCCATAATTTTTTGTGTTTGTGATAACCAAAGCTAAACATATCTTCACTTTCACCTTTGTTTTCTTCAGTGAATATACCATTAGACAGGAGCTGCATGCCACTGATCACCAGATTCAGAAGGGACGCATACTGACTCCAGGAATATATCGAGTATAACAGAAGCTTAAATATATAAAAATAAAAGAGGATTTAAATGGGAGTAAAAATCATAAGAGTAAGGCAGATTCGCTTCACTAAAAAAAATGTGTATGCGCGAGTGTTCGTGCGTCGTGCTTGCGTGCATGTGTGCGGTGTGTGTGTGTGCATAAATGATACATCATCAAGGGGATCCAGTGATATAATAAACCAAGAGGCCAGAGGCCAAGTGGTTTGTAAATGTCACCAGAACCCGTAGGTGGCAATACAGGAACATATTGCCCATGCCATACAGTGTGTTCTTTCTATCTTACATGTTTACTTTGGGGTAGTTTGCTTGAAAAAACGTTTTTCTTCAAAGTAGAGCTAACGATGTGCATTGATTGGAATTAGAATGTTTAACTTCTTGAACAAAGTTTTTATAAAATAATGGGCAATGGTAAGGGTCGTTTTATTGCATAATTATGGAATTACTGCTTTTGCCATTTAATGTGCATAATTTGCAACGTTTTAAAAAAAAATGTTTTAATTGGAATTTTTGTAAACAATATACAATGCTCAACAATGCATTAACAACCCTAAATACGCAGCAGTGGAAGCACATTTGGTCAAACAGGCAACAGCACAATAAAGCTTTATTATGATCGGGCAGTCGCAGCTGAATAAGGGCCAGACATTACACCAGTCGCTCTCACATATCACGGGGATTGTGGCGATGGGGGCCGTTCAATAGTTTCTTCTATTTCTACACCATTGTGTTTCAGCCAGGGAACCCAAACCTTATAGAACTTCTTCGAGCCTCGTACATCACTTTTCCAGCACCCATGTAGAGGTCCATCCCTGTTTTCCATTTCCTTAGGGTAGGGTGTTCCGGAGCACCCCAGTACTTGGCTACATCTCTCTTGGCTACTATGAGGCCCAAGGTGCAAAAAAGGAGTCTTATTCACCGCCATGGGTATTCCTAACAGTGCGACCTTGGGATCCATTGGTATTTTTGTCCCCAGTATTTTGTTGAGTTCCTCATATATTGTGGTCCAGTAGGAGTGTATATTAGCGCATTCCCACAGTGTGTGTATATACTACCCCCTGTCTATTCTACACCGCAAACATTTGGGGTACTTTGCCCTACCGAATTTATGTAAGTGGGCCCTGACAAATTATATCCTATGAAGGATTTTGAATTGGATCAGCCTTAATCGTGATTTAATGGCTAACTCTCTCGGGTGCATTAGTGCCGCCTCCCAATCGGTGTCCTCCATGTTTCCCATCGGGGTTTACCACCGGTCCCTCAGGCTCATCAGTGAATCGGGCATGTTGTTAGTTAGTGTCTTATAAGTCCATGAGACTGCTTTTTCTACTATTTCTCCTAAGAGCAGTCTCCCCTCTAGAGGTGCAAATTCAGGAATATCTACCATGTTGAGTTCCTCCGTTGTCTACACATGTTTAAGTTGTGTGTATTTGAACTGTTGAGCGGCACTCAATTGGTAGTCGCGGGGGAGGGAGCTGAAGAGGATCAGGGATCCACCCTCTAGGAGGTCCCCCAGTTTGGAAATCCCTATCATGTCCCATGTTCGAAAAGGCTTCTATATTTATGATTGCGTGTACTCCTCCTGAGGCGGAAGCCGGGAGGCTGTGTGGTCTGCTGTTGCTGTATTGTGTTTTATGCTGCTATAGCGATTATTTGCACAATTAGCCGACTTGGTTTTTTAACTTTTTAATTTTTAACTTTTGCTGGCATCTCTGCACTAGGCAGACCTCCTTACCTTTGTGTCTTCCCGTTTCCCGCTGCCCGGCGCCCACTCACCTGCAGCTGACTAGTGACGCTGTGGAGTTGGTCCCGGGGCTCAGAAGCGTGGCGGCCATCTTGGGGGTGGATCGGACCCGGAGCGCTCTAGTCGCGCATAAAAGGGGAAGGACATGACTTCGCGCAGCGAACGCGCTCAGCGGGCGCGCCAGACTCGCGCCGGAGTCGTGCCAGAGTCCTGCCCGTCTGCGCCCGTCCGCGTCTCGGACGCGGCTACGCCATGTTCTATCCCCTTACTGCCGGAGTTCCTCAATCCCATCACCTAAAACAGGGAAACCCTTTTAAGCCTCAACTCAAATTCATGCTCTTGGTCACAGGCACTCCAAGCACTGTTGGATGACTCGACATCCCTTGTTTTCAAACCCTGCTGCGTACGGCATACTGATGATATTTCTCACCCCGCTTGCCATTTTTGTCAGCCCGTACACTGTCAACCTGTGTCCGGCAGGAATACTTCTATCAAAGCAGGACTTATTAACTGCCGCTCGTTAGCAAAGCATTCGTTAGACATAGCCCAATCACTCGAGGATAATAGGTGGGACATCCTTTTCCTTACGGAAACTTGGTTGGGAGATGACACCAATCCTGCCCTCTGTCTTGCTATACCTCCCGACTACAAAATTCTGTGTGCTAACAGACAGAATTCCCACCCTGGTGGAGGAGTGGCCATTATATATAGATCTATTTGGTCGATCTCCTCCTTCCCATACCCCCAAATAGAGTGCATTGAGGAATTACCTTTCTGCATTAAACTTGCCGCTAACTTCACCTACTCAGGCTTATTGGTTTACCGTCCCCCTAAATCTAAAATCTCCTATCTTCCGGCCCTCATTGATTTCGCTTTACAGGCATCTTTCCGCTATGCCAATTTCACCCTCTTGGGTGATTTTAATCTGCACGCTGACAACATCAATGAACCCAATGCCTCCAACTTTTTGTCAACCTTATCTGATGGTGGCCTAAAGCAAATTGTCTTCGGCCCTACACATAAGGGCGGACACACTTTGGACTTGATCTGTACCAATCTCACTGACACCATTTTAGGTAAGCCCACCCCTGTTGTCTGGTCGGACCATTTTTTAATCCCTTTCTCCATTTCCTCCCGCTTGGTGGTTCGCTCCAGACCTCAGTCCAACACCAAGGGGCGGAATTGGAGGAGAATCTCTCTTTAGAGTGTAGGCCCTCATCTCTCCATGACCTCCCCAGGGGAGGCCAACGATCTGGACTCTCGCGTGGCCAGTTTCAATCATTGGGTCACTTCGGCTCTGGATCTTTTAGCACCTATGAGACCCATTAAATCCCTTCGTACCTCTCCCTCGGCACCCTGGTATTCTGAGGAACTGCGGCTACACAAATCAATCTGCAAGAGGCTGGAGAGAAACTGGAGGCGGTCTTATTCTCCTGATAGTAGATCCAAATACAAAACCTCCCTTAAGGAGTACAGAAGGAAAATCATTGATCATAAAAGATCACACCTTGAGGAGAAAATCACCCGGGCTAAGGGTTCATCTAGAGTCATTTTTGACACGGTCAGAGCCTTTACCGACCCCATGGCCCTTAAGCGCCAACCACTGGTCTCCCAGACCCTCTGCGACAATCTTTCGAGCTATTTTGAAGACAAGATTGCTCTCATTCAGAACTCCTTTCCCAGTAACATCACCCCTCCTCAACTGAAATCAGATTTAACCAGCTCCAATCCGGACAAGGTCTTTTCTAAATTTGAGGCGATCTCCTTAGAACAGTCTCTGGCAGAATTACTCAAGTGCAAATCTGGCTCCCCCCTCGACCCGTGGCCAGCGAAGCAGTATAAATCCCTTGCTCCTCTGCTCAATCCTTTACTGAACGAAATCTGGAATGACTCTCTTCTGACAGGTATCTTTCCAGACTCTTGGAAACATGCTAGACTGGTTCCAATCATCAAAAAGGCAACCGCAGACCCCTCTGAACCAGCGAATTATCGCCCCATCTCCTTGCTTCCTGCCCCAGCCAAAGTGCTGGAGAAACTTGTACATGGTCAATTGGCTGGTTTCTTTGAGAGGAGTGGTGCCTTCCACATCTCCCAGCATGGTTTCAGGTCGGGTCATAGCACCGAATCTGCCCTCCTGGAGATGGCGGACGCTATCAGGTGGAAAGTTGACGAGGGCTCTAGAGCGGTGTTGGTGCTGCTAGACTTGTCAGCAGCATTCGACACCGTCTCTCACCCTATCCTCCTCGACCGACTACAGGCAAAAGGTGTTCAGGGCAAGGCCTTGGAATGGCTTGCCTCCTTTTTGTCCAATCGGACTCAGGCTGTATTCACTCCCCCCTTTACTTCATGCAGTCGTCCCCTTAAGTGGGGCGTCCCTCAGGGCTCTTCATTAAGCCCTCTCTTGTTTAACGTATATTTTTCCCCGCTGGCCGAGATCATCTCCCAATCTGGAATACAGGCCACATCTTATGCGGATGATATACAGCTTCTTTTTTCGTATGATTCCCCGTCTGAGTCTACCTTTGACCCACTAAAAAATTGCCTTCGGAACATTGCCAACTGGATGGATAACAACTGCCTCCGGCTTAATGCTGGCAAAACCGAAGTAATATTTTTTCACCAGCCCTCTCCACTGGATTCTACTCTGTGGTGGCCTCTTGACTTGAGTGCCCCTCCTTTGCCTAAGGACTCCGTCAAAAACTTAGGAGTCATTTGGGATAGTGATCTCTCCTTCAAGAAGCAGATTCAGTCTGTATCTGTGGCCTGCTTTTCTAAAATGAGGATGATGAAAAAATTCATCAACTTCATCCCTAACCAAACCAGAAAAACAATTGTGCAGGCGTTAATCACCTCCCATCTTGACTATGCAAATGGCCTCTATCTGGGATTATCCAAAGGTCTCCAGAGGCGTCTGCAAACAGTTCAAAATGCTGCAGTCCGTCTGGTTTGTGGTCTCCCCCTTAGAGAACACATTACCCCCCACCGCCTCAGGCTGCATTGGCTCCCAGTACATAAAAGGTCGGAATTTAAGGCCCTCACCCTTGCCCACCGTGCTATCAATGGGAAGGGTTCTGCTCATCTGTCCTCATGTCTCCGCCCTTACAGTAACGCTCGCTCACTCCGATCGAGCTCTCAACATCTTCTTTTTACCCCGAGGGTTAAAAAGGCTCGATCTGGGGGGAAAACGTTCCAAGTTTGCACTGCCTCCCACTGGAACAACCTACCCTTGTACATTAGGAGCATTCGAGACGAACCTCCCTTTCGGAGAACCCTGAAAACTTTTCTATTCTGCTAATTTTTCACTTTACAGCTAGCATTGTACACGTTCTCACACAAGCGCCGGGACACCCCGTTGGGGTATCTGTGCGCTATACAAGCTAAATAAATAAATAAATAAATAGTCCTCTCGGTCACCAGCAATAATTGCTACACCCCTTTGCCACCATAGAGGTAATGCAGGTATGTGCAGGGTTGAAATTGGCACCTCTTCAAGGCATACGTTGGGTGATCTCACAGTAGGTGTCCTCAGTCGAAGATTGCTATTAAATGTGCCGCCCTGTGTATGCCCCATAATTTGTAAAGTTCATCAAAAACGTTGTTTCTAGCTCAAGCAGATGAAAATAACGCTGTCGATTTATGTGCTGCATAATTGAATTTTTGACACATAATTTAGATGTGTTGCAAAATTCTAGTGTCTGTTATAATGGTAAAGCTCTGAAAAATGGGTTAGGGGCTGTCGTTATCATCATGGAATCCATATTTCCCAGGGAACACTGAACTATTTTCGATTTTTATTGTTCCCCGTAAATTATGGGCTACATATACCACTGCAATGTGTGCATTAAAAGCACCCAAACATGTAAAATAAGAATATACATAGATATATAAATCACAGCATACCCTACTCACACAGGTATGTAGGGGGGGTGCGCACTCTGGTGTTGTTCAGTGTTGAATATGCTGCTAAGACAAGAGGCTTTTCAAGTCGGTGTGAGCCTTCCACACTTTGTCAGTGAAACGACAACACTCAGCCATTTTTAAGTGCTTACTTGCTAAGCAGTGTGGAAGGGATAATCTCAAGCCCTATCATTATTAGACACAGAAAACATAAAAACATTTGTCAATCAGTGTAAATGTATATGACACAGTACTTCATACTGTAAATAATGATGATGTAATCAGACAATTTTCAGGCACATTTTCAAAACATGTTTTAGATAAAATCAATGTTTTGATATTCATCACTAGTGTGTCATGCTGCATAAATATTTGTCCAGATATTACACCCGAGTGAGTCAATATTCAATGCCGGAGTGTAATGAATACAGTCACACCAAAAGTAATATTTGGATTTGCATCAATAATGCTCCATGATGTATAAATCTCGGTCCACTTTCTCCACCCAATGCAGGTTCCGTAGTGTGCCCTATATACCATCTTTGGAGTACCAAGTGTCGGGAACGGCACTACTGCCTAAATGGTCAAATTTCGACTACTCTTCCACCCCTTGACATATACTCCGCCATCCCCCTTGCTGGCTCTTCCATGGTCGGTGCTACCGTTCCACTTTGGTTTGCCAATTTCAAAACCTATGTCTGAGACAAACTGGGCTAAATTTACTAAAGTTTCATGCAACGCAACTCAGCAAGGGAACTCCTACCATTATGAAATGTAATATAGTGCAAGCTGCACTGACGGAACTAAACTTGAGGACCCCCCCTGCAAGGTACGTGGAAGCACCCCCTTCAGACTAAATCAGGAGCTGTCCGGCCAGAGTACTGTGCTGAGGGGGCCCCCTGCAGCTTGGGGCCCCAGCACAGCAGGGCTGTAGGGGCCTGTGTTACGCCACTGGCAAGCCGGAGCATTACATTTCTTTACCAAGCCACGCAAGACCACGCAAACCCCCCTTTCTGTGGCTTAGCAAATATCACATAAGGAATTGTGTTGCCTTGCTTCGACTTGCTTGACACAAGGACAAAACAAGTCCTTAGTAAATCTAGGCCACAGTGTCCTGTCATGTTTAATACCCTATCATGCATCTGTGTTCTTAAAATATATCGGGCCTCATTTATTTGTTTTTGCCGTAGGGCAGTACAGCCTGTCCTTTCCCCCGCACCGGCGCACAATGGGCTGCTGGCCGCCATCGGAGGCATCCTTGCGCCATGGTGCAAGGGTGCCTACGTTGAGGGGATGATTGTTTTTGTGCAGGAAGGGAAGCCTTCCTGCACAAAAACAATCACAAGATGTTTTCTCCTCTCTCTCTGTTTACTGCAGAATGCAGCACACATAGAAAAAGAAAAAAACGAGGAGAAATAAAGATACTCCTCATGGTTGTGCCTGTATTACCCCCCCCCCCCCCAGCCCCCGGGGAGGCGTATGTTTTTGCCGCTGGCTCAGATTTACAATTTCTCATAAATCTGGGGCAGTATCACAAAGCCATGGATGTTAATGGGAACGCCCCCTGCAACACCCAGTGCATGTCCCTTTAACGCAGAAAACTGAGTTCAGATATTTACGAGGCAGCATTAACCAAAAAAGTGGCTTAGTGCTGCCTGGTAAATATCACGCAGGCTATTGCACCAGTGAACGTCACAAAAAGCGACGTTCCGGCGGCGAAAGGGGTCTCATAAATGAGGCCCATCGTGTCTAAGATGCCCCCGTAATGGGTGTATATGTCTGCTAGTCTAATGGACACAATGCCAGAGTATATGTTGATGGTAGTCGAAATCCAACCATATGGATTCTAACCTCCTGCACCTGCATGTTGCGGTGGGTGTCACCTGGCAAAATGTGGGATCCACGGTACCCCAAAAAGCAGCGGTGGCTATTGTCATTTCCCTGCTTGACCCTGGATTGTGACACTTTCCACCGGATGGCCAGGATCTTACTTCAAGGCCACTGCACGTTATGAGGCCTGCTTATTCTCTTTACTCAAGCATGGTGCGGCGAGCTTGCCTTTCAGCGCCCTGTCTAACTCACTCAGGCAGCGCCAAGAAGCCATTTTGTTGTTCAAGCACTTTATAATGACTTTATATGTTCTTGCATGAATTTCATTTGCCATCTAAAACGTAAAGTAAAAACTTGACAGATATAACAAATTGTGCCGTTGCATAAATGGATGAGTGAGACTATGGCAAAAGGAAAGCTTTATTTGCCGGTTGGTCGAAGCAAGTCTTATTTTGCTCGGGTCGGTCGGTGTAAATGTCTGTACAAGATTGCACTGCAGTAGTGCAAAGTCACATTTTCAGACGGAAACGCTGCTTGATTCCACAGTGAACATGCAGGTGGCGGTGCAAGTCAGGACATAGGATATATAAAGGCGTCAAAACACATGAAGGCTTGAAAAAATACAACACTGTGGGCCTTAAGTCTTCCAAACAGTGCCTCCTGCCAAATCCCTCGACAAACAAGGATTGTGTGTTTAAAGAGGACGATGCGTCGGCAGCGGCGTCCTGCAAACATTCAGGTCTAGGTCCGCACGTACCAAATACATGAATTTTACACAAATGCGCTTCCGATGTGTCACGCAGGGATTTGCAAAGATGGAAAAGAGAAGATTTTTCGAGACTAGCATCTAAAGGTATCTACTTTAACTACATCTAGGAACAACAAGGCATACAACTGAGGTCGTAGTGCGCCCATGGACATCGATTCAGCAGAACGCCAGGCGTAACGGAAGTGACATCACACAATATTTAACAACCCATGACATCACACGATTGACGCCTTGTCCCCCTCTCTGACTATCCTCGCTTCCTAGGTGCTGCCAGGGGAAGAGAGAATGTAAACTATAGAGAGTAAGGCTGTACTTTCTCTCCCTGCACCTGCCTCCATGACCCTTGAAGCTGGTGGGGTTGGGAGGGGTCAGTAAGGGAAGTGCCAGGGGTCCCAGAAGGCAGGCCATGTGGAGCGGTCGCTTCCACTTCCCATATTCTCATCCTGCTGCTGTCTCCGTGACTCCTGGCTCCAGCAAGTAAGATCGGGGGCACGTGAGCTTCAGATTTTCCAACAGTCCCCCTGACATATCCTATAAAAAACAAAAACACGATCGATCTGACAAGCAGGGCACGAGCGTGGCTTAGGGGCAGTGAAATGGGAGAGGAGCGGTGAGGATTCTTATGGGTAATAGTGGGGGAAAGGAATATATTTTGAAGAATTACCAATATTCTTGAAGATCCTCAAAACAGAGAGAAAACAAAAGAGAAGAGGAAGAGGGGCTGATTTTGACAGCACGTGCATGCATGTGTGAGTACTTGGACAACGCCACTTACTACAGAATGGGTTAATTAGGGGGTGTACCACCCTAAACTCCCAGCTCTCTGAAGCTGCACCCCTGGGCACAGGTGGGAGCAAGTTCAGGAGTACAAACCCCCTAGCTTGCGCCCTTGAGTGTTCCTGTTGCCCCGCGGTGCCAGCAGAGGGCACAGGTTCGGGCACACCTTTGCGCACTCCCCAGAACGGACCACCTCCCGTGGGCCAAGGCAAGTGACGCAAGCCTCCAGGTGGGAGGCGCCTTCATAATACCATTTCTCTATTTTAGAAGAGCGGGTTAGGCAAGTTAGGGCACTTGCAGGAAAGGAGGTGTCGGGGTTATTGAAAGGACGAGATCTGAGATGTTGATACGCGCAGGGTGGCATGATAGCAATTAAAAGCTAAATGGTAACACACTGTAACAGCTGAAGAACAAACACTCGGGCCTGGAGCCCAGCCCAGTTTTTATAGCGCTGAAGTGGTTTTGCCTCGGGCGCCTGGGTTGCGAGTTAAAAAAAAAATCGCATATTCTATAGGAAGTTTTCAGTTTTCACTGACATGTTAAAGCCAAGAGTTTCCCCCAACTAGTAAAATGCTTAGGGCTTTGATTTAGAATTGGGTGGTAATAGAAACTCCCCAATTTTAAGGGGAAGTGCTAAATCCTTTGGAGAAGCCACCAGAACAAATATCGAGCTTAACAAAACACTGCACACTAATACAAATATGCCAGACCTACACCCCACACACGGCCCATGTAGGGTACCAGCCAGGCGCCGGTGGGGCACACTGAGGAAAAGCTTGACTATTGTCGATCACCGATGCGGTGTGAAGTTGCTGAAGGTATCACGTGAACTCTGTAACAAAACCTGAGGTCCAACGATAAACTCTACCCTCTGGAACCGGAGACTCTGCCCTCCAAGGCAGCGGCACCGCGCGGGTTGTCAGCACCCCGGGTGGGCCGGTAGCACCTCCTGAGTCCCTTCCACCAGTCCAGTAATGAGACCCTTACCTCCAAGCACATCTATTTCATTTAAAGAATGTGTTTAAATTTAGCACCCCTAAGAATTTTGCGCTAGGGGCAACCGCCCCTGTGGCCCCGCCCACGCTACACCACTGCTGCAAGGTGTCCAAGAGGAAAACGCACCCAATTATTATACTGACAGCACCTAAGCTGATTTATTTTAATGTTATTATTTTACTTCTGCTTCACAATGACATAGGGACAATGCAGCAGTAACAGCCCACCCCAAGCGAGATAAAAATGCAAATCGTCTGTTCCCCCTAATGATTGACGTACTGACATATTTCGTCAATAGATTCCAGGAAAAATAATAAAGGAGAATGTTGGGGCTATCTATTGAACTAAGACAAAGTGAATAAAATGAGGAAACAAAAATAGAGAACCGCCGCAAAAGGAGTTTAACGCAGTAAAGCAATATATACCATTTTGTGATTCTCTGGCGAGATCAATGGAAGAAGCTGTTGATGGCAAAAGCCTGGAGCACCTCAACTACCCTACATTTGCCTCTGACCCTAAGAGCCTGAGGAAGGATGCGTCTGAAATGCACCACATTGGTGAGGTGCTTGGAAGTGATCAGTGTGGCCTCAGGTGCTGGAAAGATTATCCTGAGAATTAGCAAATAAAGATTGCATTGGATTCTTTTTCCTCGCCTCATCTGGAATTCCACAGATTACATGGGATTTTTTCACTTGCTATTTGTAGCGTGTAGCTGCCTTCACGTCTCAAGTGTCACTCCAGTGTTGGAATTGGTTTTCAATCTGGAAAAATAGTCATCTGTGCGTTTGTCCCACTATCCACAGCAAAGAAGAATCGTATCTTAGGCAGTACTTAATAGGTACGAAGGAATATGGGCAGCAGCAAAAAGTTTTTCTTGGTGGCCCCTGCTCAAGAATTCCAGGCTCTTGGGGCCACATGTACGACCGTTTTTAGTGGGTGCAAACAGATATTTATGCCATTTGTGACTGCTAAAAAAGGGTTGTAGCATTTATCAACCCTATTTTGTGAGTTGGTAGCCTTTTAACCACTCGCAAAATAGGGTTTGCGATTCTCTATTAGGAAGGGGCGTGCCATCGACGTCCCTTCCTAATAGCGAGTCACAAGGCCTTGTATGTTTGTTTTGCGTCTGGAATTCGGTCGCAAAACAATTGCAGCTTACCACCTACTTCAAGTTGGTGGTAAGCCACTTGCAAACACAAAGGGATCCCCAGGGGACCCCATCCCCTTTGTGACTGGCAGCAAAAACGTTTTTAAGAGCAGGCAGTGGTCCCACGGATCACTGCCTACTCTTAAACAAGCATTGGCATAGCCAATAGGTCTCGCCTTTGGGACCTTTTAAGTGTTTAGCCATGCAATAGTTGTTGTTGCATCAAGGATATTGTGCTGGATAACTAAACACTTATAAGGTCCCAAAGGCGAGACCTATTGGTTAAAGCCTGCCTTGCACCACAACATGCTGCAGAGGTAAAGTCTCAACTCACCTGCTCCTTCACGCCTAAGCATTAATCCCAAATGTATGCATGGCCTATTCTCCCCCTCAGACTCGGGCCCAATGCAAATGGTTGATAAAAAGGTCCTGGCTGATGGCTATAGAGCACGGTTACTCATAGTACGGCCCGCGGGCCGCCAGCGGCCCGGCAAGCCTGCCTTGGCGGCCCGTGGACCTTGCAGACATCCTACCTGTGTTTTAAAAAAATTAAATAAATAGTGTTAGCAAACACTGCCGGACTCTGAGACTCTGCTCTGTGGGGGCAGGGGGATTCCAGTGATTGTCAAAGTGGAGATGCAGGGGCCTAAGAGGAGAAAAACAACAAAGATTTATTAACATGTAAATGGTCTTTTAAACACCTGTGAAGTACTCGGGTGCGGCTGTGTGTGCGCGCTGGGAAGCTGTCTCAGTGTGCTGTGTGTGCGCGGGGAAGCTGTCTCAGCCCGGGCTGAGGGCTGACACACACACGGAGTGAGATGACAGAGGGAGACGGAGGGAGGGAGAGGGAGGCAGAGGGAGAAGGAGGGAGACAGAGGGTGACAGAGAGAGGGAGACAGAGAGGCGCAGTCTGGGGGAGATAGAGAGAGGGAGGCAGAGAGGGAGACAGAGGGAGGGAGACGGAGGGAGGGAGATGGAGGGTGAGGGAGGGAGAGGGAGACAGAGAAAGAGAGACAGAGGGAGGGAGAGAGACGGGGAGAGAGACAGGGAGAAAGACGGAGGGAGGGAGACGGAGGGAGGCAGAGGGAGGGAGGGAGACGGAGAGAGACGGAGGGAGGGAGGGAGATGGAGAGAGACGGAGGGAGACAGAGGGAGATGGAGGGAGAGGGAGGGAGACGGAGGGAGACGGAGGGAGAGAGACAGAGGGAGAGGGAGGGAGACAGGGAGGGAGACGGAGGGTGACAGAGGGAGGGAGGAAGGGAGACAGAGGGAGGGAGACAGGGAGGGAGACAGAGGGAGAGAGACAGAGACAGAGGGAGGGAGAGAGACAGGGAGAGAGACAGGGAGAGAGACAGGGAGAGATAGAGGGAGGGAAACAGCGAGAGAGACGGAGGGAGGGAGACGGAGGGAGGGAGATGGAGGGAGACAGAGGGAGACGGAGGGAGAGGGAGGGAGAGGGAGGGAGAGGAGGAGGGAGAGAGAGGGAGGGAGGGAGACAGAGGGAGGGAGACAGAGGGAGGGAGACAGAGAGGGCGACAGAGAGGGGACAGAGAGGGGACAGAGAGGCCGACAGAGGGAGGAGGGCGACAGAGGGAGGGTGACAGAGGGGGAGACATAGAGGGAGGAGGGAGACAGAGGGAGGAGGGAGACAGAGAGAGGAGGGAGATGGAGGGAGGAGGGCGACGGAGGGAGGGCGACGGAGGGAGGGGGGAGGAGGGCGACGGAGGGAGGGCGACGGAGGGAGGGAGCCAGGGAGAGAGACAGGGAGAGAGACAGGGGGAGAGAGACGGGGGAGAGAGATGGGGAGAGAGACAGGGGGAGAGAGACAGGGGGAGAGAGGGAGGGAGAAGGAGAGAGGGAGAGGGAGGGAGAGGGAGGGGGAGAGAGGGAGAGGGAGGGAGAGGGAGGGGGAGAGAGGGAGAGGGAGGGGGAGAGAGGGAGGGCGGGAGAGGGGGAGGGAGGGGGAGGGAGAGGGGAGGGAGGGGTAGAGGGAGAGAGAGAGAGATGTGTGTATGCCGGGTCTGGTGGTTCAGTGGACGAAGGCGTCCACTGCAGGGGCCTGTGTTCAACCTCATGGTCACAATTATTTTTTGCTCTAGCCCCGTCCTTCCCCCTCTGACCCCGCCCCCACTGATGCGGCCCTCGGCCACAAACCACACTGTAAATTTGGCCCCAGAGAGAAAGTTTGTGAGTACCCATGCTATAGAGCATGGCTGTTTTAAATTTGGTACAGTCAGGGCCACCGGAATTATGAGGCAGGAGAGGCCACATTGTGAATAGCCATTCCGAGTTATCATATGCCCTAGATGAAGCACCCCACTTTTGTACGTTGAAGCCCAGTGTTATTCTTATTATGGTGTTGGAAAAAACCAACCCACAGGATCTCCCTTTGTCATAATTAGAGAGAAAGCAAGTGGGAAAAGAGAGCAGAATAGAGAAACCAAGAGAGAGAAAAACAGAACAGGATAGATTTAAAATGTGAGACAAAATCAAGAAAGAATGAAAAAAGAGGAGGATAAACGAAAAAGGGAGAGATGCCACTAATACTTAAACTTCAAAAAAGTGTGCCTACACCTTAGAATCCCAAGTTATGTTTTAAACCTAAACTGTATTCAAAAATTTAGTGCGGAAATATACATGCTTTAACCCCATGTAAACAATAAACACCATGCTGAATGCCACCATGTGCATGCCCCAATTGTACTTAGACATAGGCCAAACGTAGACCAAACGTAAACTAAAGATGGGCAAAATAAAAATAAATAGACTTACGGCACTCGCAAACTTTCACATCTTTCACATTGAAATCGGCAGCATAGCCACATATACTTAATCACAATTGAGCCAACAGAATATCCTCCAGACCCACTGGTCGTTTATAAACCCACTTTCACTAGCGTAGGTGAAACCAATCCATTTAAGCACCCCCTGCAGTTTAACAACACGTGACTGTGAACTGTAAAAGCTAATCCTGAATAAACATTAAAGATTACGTGAACAACCACCACACAACCTTCATGATTTTGATAATGTGAAAGTCGCTCCTGAGGCTCTGTGTTTCCAGTAGTCTCCAAAATGTCATTTTTTGCTATTTTGAAAAGTACCTGTGATTGGTGCAGGGAGGGAGGAATGAAGATGATATGGTGTAAGGGCTGGAGCTGCACTTTGATGCTGGGGAACCGGGTTCGAGCCAGCAGTCTGCTAGCTTTGGGTTGTACAAAAGTCAACAAGTTAATGGGGAAAATGCAAGGCTCTTCTGTGCAGCTACGGAAGAGTAACAAATAAAAAGAAGAGGGGGTGGCGGTGCCAATTGAAGTCTGGAACCGGCAGAAAGCAATACTTTAAAAAAGAGAGTTCTGAAGAGGATATGGTATAATGCCTGGAGCGGCACTTTGATGCTGGGGAACCCGGTTCGAGCCAGAGGTCTCATAGTTTCCGAGAGCGTGGGGTTACAAAAGGCAACAAAAACAAGCATTGGCCGCGAGCGAAAAGAAATCGTGCGGCCACGAGCGGGAGTTGTGTGCGAGGCAAAAATAAAATTTTAAAAAACCACGAGTGGTACGCGCACGAACAGGGAGAGCGAGAGTAAAGCCAGATGGCGCCTCTGCGCTGCGAAAGTGAAAGTGATCGCGATGCACTTAATGACCCGTGAAAGACAGATGGCGGCTGCATTCGTGCACGCGCGTGTGAACGCAAGCTTGACCCCACCAAAAGTCTGTGGTAGCACGTTCAAAACCCGCTTATTAAATGTCTCGCAGAGCAGCGCATGCGCTGGCTCAGACGAGACCTAAAAATGAAACAGAAACGTTACATTTTTCTTAAAACGGGGTGCATTTTAAAAAAACTGCGTTATTTAAAAAGCAGTCACAGACATGATGGTCTACTGACCCCGGCAGGCCACCATCTCTGTGAGTGCCATCCATTCCCAATGGGGTGCAAATTGCGACCTGCCTCATGAGTATTAATGAGGACGGTCCATTGCGACTCATTTAGGAATCGCAAACAGTGTCTGAGACACTGTTGTACATTTCATTTTGCGAGCCGCAAATTGCAAGTCACTAAACATCGCAATTTGCGAGTCGCAAGAGGAAATGGGCCTACATGTGGCCCATAGTCTTGAGTCCATCTCATGCGCTTTCTTTAACAACCTTTCACTTTTGATCTCAATCTTGCAAATTCGTTTTCATCCCTGCTTTCACCCCTTATGACTGTTTTGCTGTCTTTCGCTTTCTCCTTTTTTTCCCTTTCCTGACTTTCTCTCAATTGTTCTCCCAGTTCCAAAAGGAATTGGCAAAGCCAATAGGCCTGGCGATCGCAAGCCTGCAATGTCTTGATCACTATTATTTTAGTTGTAAACATGCAATAGGCATTTAAAGAGTAAATATAAGAAAATGTGAAAAATGAGGCAATCTAATAGTGGTGGGCATAGGCTTCCCAAATAAAAGTAAAAAAGTACCTATTGCAAAAATAAATTTAAAAAAATGAAATGAAAACCTATATCAGTCTATCAGCACTGTAGGAGACTTTTAGACATATGCATACAACAAAATGCCAACCTTGATGGTGAAGAGAGCTGATGATTTGTACCACGGTTAGTCGAGGTAAAATGTGAATGACACTTGAACAGGCCAATAGATGAAAATGGCTGACTGAAAGCCCTTGTATATATACACATTTATATATTTTTAGGAATTTTTAGAAAAACATGAAGACGGTGGGACAGTTAATGCTTTCTCTACACCAGGCCTAAAAAAAATACCAGTGCCCACCCCATAAGACCAATTGCACAAATTAAGCATACTGTAGCTGTCTACTTTTACTGTCTCCGCATTCCTGATCAATCAGGCTGCGTTATATTATTTATTCTCTCACTTAACCCGGTCCGGCAGCTTACTGGCAAATCTTAATGCAAACACTCCAAAGACATATGTTTGGCCTCATGGCCACAGGTCCGAATCGCAGGGTGTCGACTCAGCCTTTCATCCTTCCAAAGACGATCAAATGAGTACTATTAAGCCAGCTAACAATAAGGCCAGTTATACAAGCCCAAGGAGTGAACATGCGCTTTACAAACAAATGCACAAGTATGTTAATTATCTATGAAACGGCATACCTCACTCTGCCGGCAAAGCACTCTGATGTCTTCTTAGTCAATGTGTGGCATATGTATTTATTTTTGTAATTTTATATAGCGCGGACATGGCCCGAAGGTATCAAAGTGCTTCATAATAAAGAGAGAACATAATAATAACAAATACAAAATATACATGTACATTAAAGGTGAACCCCGGGATTAGTGTCTTCCGAGAGGTAGAGCGCTTACACATATTCATAGCAAAACGTAGCAATGACAAGCAGGTGGGACAGTAACCCATGCAGATCATCAATAGTTTGTGCAGGTTGAGGTTGGTATGCGATTGGAGGGACCGTGCGGAGGTAGGAGAAGTTTAGGCCACGTGTCGTTCAAAGAGAAGAGCTTCGAGGTGTTGGTGACACGAATTGGTTAGGTGGAGGCTGGAGGGAGGGAACTCCAGATTCTTGTGGCGCTTCTGGCGAAGGACTGGTTTATGTATCGCTTGTGCTTAAAGGTGGGGTGTTCATATAGTAGCAATTGAGCATTTCTTGAATCTCGGTTGGCGTCTGAGATTTTCAATTTCTCGGAGTGGTACCAGAGTAAAGCAGAGTGAAGAGCTTCACGAGCGGAGCAGGCAGTTTTAAATGGAGCTCTTGCCTCTATGGGAAGACAGTAAAGGCAGCGGGGAATGCGAGAGATGTGGTTGAAATTCTTGTGTCCTATCACAAAGCGGGTTGCTGCATGTAGAACTGCTCTGAGTGGACCTAGGTGCACTTTGAGAATGCAAGGAGGGAATGCAATCCCGTAGTCTAGACTAGCGAGCACAAGCGCCTGGACAGCAGATTTAAGGTCTCGTTCTTGGATGAGGGACCAGATTCCACAAAGTATTCTTGGCTGGAACCCAGCACTCTTAGCCATGGATGAGATATGGTTCTGGAGGTTAAGATATCTGTTGAAGGGGAATTCAAGAGATTTGGCATTCTGAATGTTGGAGAGGCAGTTGTCAACATCCAGGAGGAGTTCTGTCCAATCTTGGATCGAAGAATTAGCTTTCTTTGGCAAGATGAGAAATAAATCTGTTTTTTACTGGGATTAGTTTGAGGTGGTTGTTTGACATCCAAGTGCAAAATCTTTCCAGGGAGTTGGATGGGTGGGTGAAGTCTTCCATGCATGAGGAGATTTGGGTGTCATCGGCGTATAAGTGAAACAGGACTCCCAAGTCTCTGAGGATCGTGCGCATGGATCTCAGATCGCATTCCCAATTTTCACTGTTTGGTAGTGGTTTGTTAGGTATGAGGTGAACCACTTAAGGATTACAACATGAATACCCATGCAATGCTTCAGTGTTCAACAAAGCCTTGTGGTTGAATGTTTCAAACGTGGCAGAGAGGTCAAGGAGCACAAGTACACATGAGTTACCAGTGTGGAGGGTGTGGAGGGTGATGTCCACAATCTGCAGACTTACATTCTCAGTGCTGTGGCACTGTTGGAATCTGGATTGCAGGGAGTCAAGGAGGCTAGTTTCCTGGGTGTGGGATGTCAGTTGGGAGGCTACGCATCTTTCAATCACCTTCCCCAGGAGTGGAAATGTGGATGACGGGCGGAAGTTGTTAAAGTTGTCAGGGTCCAGAGATTGTTTTTTTTTTAGGAGAGGAGACATTTTACCACTTTTTGGACAGTCTGGGAATGAGCCCTGACCCCCAGGGACGAGTTAACCAGGGTGTTCAACATGGGGAGAAGCAGTTTAGCTAGAGATTTGATTATGGGAGCCTGGAATGGCTTTGCAAAGATGATTAGAGGGTTTCACCTTGGATAGAGTGTGTAGAAAACACAAATAAAAAGCCTGCAAAGCAGGCTACTGTCAGCCCAATCACGTGGCACAAGTCTGACTTTATCAAATTCAGAAAGTATTTGAAACCCTGTTTTACACTCAAGCCCTAGTTAGCTGCTTTGCTGAAGTTTCCTGACAGTGTTCACGTGCTCTTCCACCTATGCTTTCAATCTGCTAATAAGCAGGCAATGCATAAAATCCCCCATACCGGGCGTGCAGCACCCAGTGGGCTGAGAGGACTTCCGCTCCTATTTGCCCCCTTCCCCTGGTCTACTGTGGGCTGGGTTGTGACAGTCATGATGGTCAGACACATTCAAAGTTCCACACTGACCCTTCCATCCTTTTAAGGCCTTTTATAGCTGGAAAGACTGTTTGCTTTTTAAGGTTCCCTCACAGCGCTTGTGCTGTGCTTGCAAAATCACTTGATAAAAAACCAGCTTAAAACAGGCTTCGAGCCTGCTCATTACATACCACTGGCTGGCTCCGACATCCCTCTTGTCCCCTTGCTTCTTATTGGTCAAAGCCTTCTCCTTCTCTCGACTTCCTCCTGGGGCTTCGTGTGTGTGCCTGCCGTGGAGCATGGACCAAGTACAGCTTCCTGTCTGCGACCAGTATCCTTCCACTGGCTGCAGACCCCTGCAGGTACTCTTTTTTTACTTTTGGACATACATTCTTATAGAGCGCATGTCTCTGCGGTCCCTCTCCTTCATTCCTGTAGTTGCTGCTCCCTACCTCGTGGCTGTGCAACATGGATTTTTTTTTCCACACATGTAACATTAAGATGTCGCCATTTTAAACATACAAACGTGGTTGAGTTAAGCAGCAGAGGGCTTCATCTTGGAACAAATGTGTTACAGTAACATTAAAAAACCTATTTTGCCGCTGTACAGTAAAGAAATAAGGGAAAGTTACTCACAGTTTGTGATTCCAAGTTGGGCTATGGTGACAGAATATGACTGGATAAAGCTCTCCATTATAAATCTTCAAGTTAAGTCGCGTCTTCACTAGGCAGGAGTAAGTACACCAGACCTTGTTGCTTACATGGCAAACTGATCCCACGAGTGCTGTTGTGTAGCGCTTATCTTGTTCTAATGCTCCTTCTGCCATCCCAACTCACTTGTAATCATTCCACTCACATGAAAACCAGCAATGATGTGGGCTAGGTGTCTGTGTTCAGATATTAAACTCGTTGTCATCACATCCCATCCTAATTCACAAACAAGCATTTGCAAAGTCAAGTTCCTGGGATTTAATATGCTACAACGTAAACACAGGCAGACACAAATGCTATTTGTATGCATCAACACTTTAAAGACAAACATATTGGCTTTGCCAAGCTTAGGTGCCTGAGAGTGGCAGTGCCCCCAAGTTAGATAGTCTAATGTTTGTTGTTTGGTCCCAAATGTTGTACTAACTACAAGCCATGATTGGACACAAGCTTGAGGTCATTTGCAGTAGGCAATGGGGCACACTTACCTACTATGGCTTGAATACAGCAATAACCCCTAGTTGGCTCTATGCAGATGAATTGCAGTACAAGCAAAAACAAGGAAAAACTGGATATGCATCAGAATTGGCATGTGTGTGTGGCCTTCTTTGCGGCTCTCACACACTCTAGTGTCCTATGTAAAGACCCTCTGCATCCAGAAATGCTGAGCCAGATGCACAGCCAGTGACACCCATGCCTCGTGGCCCGCCATTTTGTTTCCCTCTCCCTTTACTTTATTGTATTAACGTGATGGCCGCTTCCACAGTTGATCCAGTTTCTGTGTGTTTCTGTGTAAGCTTTCACTGCCATTGCCTGTGAATCTTGTGCAGTTTGTGTGTGTGTGTCTGTGTGTATTTTTTTGCAGTGCAGCTGCATGTTCTGTACTGGAGCTGTGTTGCAGCGGAAAACTAGACACAAAGAATTGCTGTATTTCTACAATGCATGTATAAGATAAAGCATGTAATATGTGATGATTCCGTGTACTTTTGGCACGTAAAATAGTCTCTTATGTCTTGCAATGCAAGCACTCCTTACACAGCAGAATGCACCAAGCAGGCTACAGCACGCACGAGGTGAGAGGGAAACACTTCTCTATAATTTAAAACAATTGTTACCAATAGATTCTGCAGACAGCTCAGCTGCAGAGTATCAAGTGCATATTCCATTCAGAATGTACGCCCGAGACAGAAATATGACACACTTATCTGACAAGGATTTTGCCTTCCCAAGAAAAAGTTAATAGCATTATATGTGAGATTGGAAAATGCATCCTAGGAGGGGTTGATTCATTGACTTCCGTGAGGTTTTCTGGGGCATGCAGCGCTTTTCAAATGTAAATGGAGCTACATCAACGGTGCAGTTTGACATTGGGTTAAATACATGTTTTATATGGTGTTTTAAAACGGACGGCTGTCATTCCTTAGAGCTGCATATTACTGGAATTACTGGTACCCAATGTATTGCTACTCAGTTTACCGACCTCAAAAGGATAGAAGGTGGAGTCTGCCTTCTCAGGATTCCAACTCACGACCTGCTCATCACTGCAGCTCACCGTTCTATCACATATATCTTGTTGTACATGTGATATGTGTGTCCTCGTATGTGGGTATACGTGCCCTGCAGGGATCGACATGTAATTAGCAGTGCACAGTTTGACTCTCAAACAGGGGCATCTCTGCCTTTGAATCCCACTGTGACTGATACCATGGTACCACTGCATTGCCCATGGAGCCCAGGTTAATGACAGCGCTGCAACGCCTGCTGTAGCAGCTGCTGCATAGAACACGGAGTATCATATGTCTGTTAATGGAAACAACTAAGATGTCAATGAAAGTTAAGGTCATGGTCTCGACAGGAAGCATAAATAAATAGTGGTTTATAAACATGTCCTATCTTATGTGTATAATTAAGAGTACGACATCTAATTTGCAAATTAATTGCACTCTCTTTTATGTGTCACATTTCACCCACCATCTTAATGACTGTAGTGCTACAGTTTCTGTACTGAACATCATATGTTGCATTTACAATTCCAAAAATAGAATGCAGGTCATTGATCAGTGGTCATTATTGCAACAGCGACAGCCAGTCTAGTCACACGGTGCCGATATGTTTACCCTGCATGTTTCAGCAAGATCCCACCATTCTGATTTAATAGAAGCGGGATCCACACAACCTACCAGACGGCATGATGATCTGTAGGCATTTAACATCAGATAACTAAGGCCCTCCTTACGATGGAGGGCGGACCTCCACCGACAGTCCGTCTAGGGCATCGGTCGGACAGCTGCATTACAATGCAGCTGGTCGGACCACAGAAGTGGGCGGGAGGACCGTCGCCTCCGACAGGATCAAACATCACGTCGGGACGGTGGCTGGATTCTTAATCCCTACAATTGGGTGGTGCCTGCGCAGGCACCGCCATAGGGATTAGGATATCCATTTCCAACTGCCTGTTCATGCCGGTCCCACCGCCATGAACTGGCAGCCGGGTAAAGGGACTTTGGAGGCCCCTAGAGGCGCCCGTCCCTCATTGGCCTCCACTATGTGGCGTGGGGGGCACATGTGGTGCCCCCTCAAACATACATGCACCGTCTGCCAGGCAGACAGTGCATGGATGTTTAAAACATCCCTTTTTCTATTGCGGCTTGTGCTGCGGCCTTTTTCCGGGCCGTAGTACAAGCTGCAATAGAAAAAGGGATGTTTCCAACTGCCTACACGCCGGTCGCATCCTAATTTGGCAGGTAGGACTGCCAATTACATGTCGGCCTGTCCAACTCCCATTGGGAAGACCTCCATCATAATGTGGCCCTAAGAGAAGCACAAAAAATCAAATATGTTGCACTCCATACATCTACTAGACAGATGCAGCACACCCTAAACACCAAGGAATCATCTGTGTAACCCAAATCTCATAACAAGACATCAAATTTACTGAACAGAATCTAATCAAGGAGAGACCCTAAACTCCAAAGCTCAATACGAAATAATCGCTGCACCAAAAAAAACAAAAATGAGCCACAGACTCTGCACCTAAAATGATGAGATTAGAGATGTTGCTTTCAAACTCCATTAGGTAAGAGAAGATGCACTCTAAACTACAACTGACTAAAATTCAGCGCTCCACATCCAAAAGGGATCAAACACCTATGATTCCCACAGGGTAGAAACAGTGCTGTCCCTAAACCCAATTTGGCAAAGAAACTAGAATTTGTAGGATATAAAGTAGCGCCAAAGGCCCTTGGAGTGGTGGGGATCGCATTTGGTTCTCATGATCCAGGTGATAGGGATGCAAGAGGGCAGCCACCAGTAGCATCATGGTCTCCATGTTTCCTCGTTCAATTGTCCTAAATCTGTCTTTCTTTCATCTGCTGCTGCTCTATGAGAACTATGTTTCCCAAAAAGCAGGGTTTTGCGGACACTGGGAAGGCAAAACACTATCCTAACTCCAGTCCTTGGCGGGCTCAGGAAACTTGAGATGGGTATCCTGATGGCACAAGCTATATCAGAATATCCAGCCCGAAATATTGACAGGTAAGTGATTAGAAATTTTCTATACCTAACTCTACAAGTGTTTGGATAAAATAATGAGTTTTTAATATCACAGTACCAGAATATCATTGCAAGACTGCTATCATGTAGGAAATATCATCACCAGGAATATCGCAGGTAAGAATATTGTTTTTAGGTGTCTTTTTAATATCATTGTAAAATATATTGTTTTAAAAATATTGTTTTTATCAATGTTTTTATTATTTTATATGTGGATTTTTTGTTTATTAATGTTAAAAAATATTGTATTTTTAATGCATTTTTATATGTGTTTTAAAAAAGATTTCATTCATTTATGTAAAAATATTTAAGAAAGAATACATTTATTTTTAAAGTTTCTTTTAGCAGCAGAATGTTAGGGTTATAGGGGAAACGAGGTGTTTGATATTTTAAAGAGTATATTTTTTTGTTTTTTATTTTGATTGTTATTTGAAAATTTGTTTTAAATTGTATACATTTATTTTTACATTTTATAGGTGTTAAGATATTCAAATGTACAATTGTTTTTGGGATTTATTTAGTTTTTTTTAGATGTGCTTGATGTATTTTGTTTCAAAATATTTGTTTATTTTATTTTAAAATAAATGACCAGTTTGAAAATTCATAAAGATTATTTTCAACATTTTTGTTTTATTGTTAGGCCAAATGAATGTATACAATTATTTTTTAAATATAAAATAACAATTGCATTATTTAATAATTAAAATTTTACATTTAAAATTTCTTAATGTTATATTGAAATTCTGGTATACTATTTAAAAAAAATAGACATTGTGGTTGATTTAACATTTTATATTATTTTTAAAAATATATTAAACTTATGAAGTGCTATTTAATTTGCTAATAAAATGTTTTTATGTATTATTTTAGGACCCGATTACGATCCTTGCGGGCTTTGAACCTCCGTCGCATTTTGGCAGTACGACCGCCCGCTAACCTGGTGGTTCAACATGCTGGATCACCAGCGGGGTGGGCAGACCACTGCAAGACCGCTGCCACCACCAACATCTCTGCTACTGTGGCGGCAGTATCTGCGGCAGCCCATACTGGCGGTCCCAGCATTTCCACCGCCAGGATGATCATGACCTGCTTTGCTGCCAATCTTTTCATGGCGGGGACAGCACCATGAAGAGGTCAGTGGAAAGGCAGGTTTTGGGGTGCAAACATGTCTCCAGAGCGAGTGTGCCCTTGAGACATGTAACTGGTGCTAGTCGTGTTTGCCCCCATGCTATTGGCACTATTGCGCAAACTATTTCTCATGTAGATCGTTCTGCAGGGACACAGTGCATCCGAATGCCCGGGGGCATTGTAGCATGGCCGGAATTGGCTGCAGGCTCTTTCCTAGAGCCACAGCATGCCGCCGCCATGACTGCGCCACCGATACACCGCCAGCCCCGGTGTAATGTCGTAATGCTGCAGTCGGGATGCTGCCTGCTTGGTGGCGTGTTCCCGACCGCCGCTGCAGCAGGCTGGCGGTGTGTCACCAAGGTCATAATCAGGCCCTAAGTGCTTAAATATTTTTTTTTACATTTGACAGAATCTTTATGATTTTTTGTAAGTAATTTGATATTGCGTTTGGGTGTTTTTAGTATGTGTTGTATTTATTATTTTGCATATTTCTATTAATATGAGTAGGTTGCATGTTGTAGTACACATTTTAAATGATTTAGTGTGGTATGCCTTGTCTAAAATGGTTCATATTGGATTAGGACTAGTACATTTGGTCCCTTTAGTGTACACCAGCGTCTTCTAGATGGTTTAGATTGGGATGGGAACAGTCGATCTTTCTTTTTTAGTGTCCAAATCCTTTCCGTAGATCAGTGGTTCTGAACCGTTAGACTTCTGTGGATACCCACTTAGGGCCTTATTTCGATGTCGGGCGGATGCAACCGTTGCAGATACGGGTCCGACCAACCTCCGGTCGCTCTCGACCGCTGAATTTTAATGCGACCGCTCATGGTCCAGTCGCAAGTTTCCTTTTCTGTATGGGAGCTTGTGCTGCGGTCAGAAACCGGTTGCAGCACAAGCTCCCATACAGAAAAGGAAGTTTGTGTTCATCCCTGCACCGCGTGGCAGGCACCATCAGAGGGCACTGGCTGAAGGGGACCCTGCTAGGGGCCTCCAAAGTCAGTTTCTGACAGGGTTTCATTGTCAGAAAGCCCGGCATGGAAACCCTGCCGGAAACCAACATCATAATCAGGACGGTGTAAAACGATGTCCATAGGGATTACTTGCCGGTTCCGACTGACAAACTGGCTCCGTGAGCCCATCAGAAGCTAGTCGGAATGTCCGGGCGGTTTCAAAACTGACAGCCTCCATTGTAATGAGAATGATGGTTTTGAAACCGCGATTAGGCTCGGAAAGCCTCCGAACTGTGACCGGAGGCTTTCCGAGCCTCATCATAATGAGGCCCTTAATCATTACTGGAATTTACTGGAATCTGGGGACCCCCACTGAATCATTATTGGTATTTGGGGACCAGCCACTGAGTTATTACCGGAAGCTGGAGACTTTGGACTAAACAATTTCACTAATTTGACCACCAAAACAATTCACAAAAATACAGACAGAAGCATGCAAACAAACAAATGACTATTTTATTTTATTCACAAAGTTTCTGTGTAAAGTACTGCACTTTTAGCTTCCAATTTCAAATTCCTTCATCTTCACAGAACATTTTCAAATTGTAATTTTGCTTTACTATTTATGTACACTTTATAAATCTGTTAATAGTATTTCATTGTCTAAGCAGTCGCAGACCCCCTGAGTATGACTCGAGGACCCCGTGGACCTTGGACTACAGGTTAAGAACCGTGTCTCTAGATGGTATAGATTGGAGAGGGAATAGTAAACGTGAAGCTTTTAGTGTCCAATAAATTTCCCTACATGATTTAGACTGGAGTGGGAATAGTAGATCTTACCCCATTAGTGTCCAACAGCTTCTTCCAAATGTTTAGGTTGGAATGAGAATAGTAAATATGCCCCCTTTGGTGTCCAAAAACATTCCCTAGATTGTAGAGATTGGAGTGGGATAAGTATACCTGACTTCTTTAGTGTCCAGCATCTTCAGCTGGATGGTTTAGATTGTAGTGGAAATAGTTATTCTGAACTCTTTAGTGTCCAACACCTTCTATAAAATGGTTTAGCTTGGAGGGAAAAAGGAATATTGACCCATTTAGTGTACATCACCTTCCCCAAAAAGGTTTAGATTGGAGTGGTAATAGTAAATCTGACAGCTTTAGTATCTAACACCTTCCTCTAGATGGTTTCTTTTTGGAGTGGGAAATGTACATTTTACCTTTTTATTGTGCAGCGCCTTCTCCACAATGGTTCACATTGGAATGGGAATTGTAAATCTGACCCATTTATTAGCCAACACCGTGCCCAAAATGGTTTAGGCTGGATTGGTAATGGGTAATTTTACACCTTTAGTGTACAAGAGCTTCCCCAAAATGGTTTAGATTGGAGTAGTAATAGTAAATCTGACCCCTTTAATGTCCAAGATCTTCCCAAAAATGGTTTATGTTGAAATGGAAATAGCAAAACAGACCCTTTTAATGTCCAACACCTTCCCCTAAATGTTTTAGATTGAAGTGGGAATAGTAACTCTGACCCCTTTAATTTCCAACACCTTCCCGAAAATGCTTTAGATTGAAGCGGTAATAGCAAATCTGACGACTTTGGTGTCCAACTCCTTCCCCAAGTGGTTTAGATTGGAGTGATAATAGTAAATCAGACCCCTCTAGTGTCTAACGTCTTTCCCAAGGTGACTTATATTGGAGTGGTAATAATATTTAATATTTTTTAGAGTGTACATATTTTTAATAAATACATTATATTCTAGGTTTTTTTTAAGTGTATATTGTTGACTTTATGTTTTGTATACTGGGTTATTTGAGTCATATATGTATTTGTTTTGGAAAAGTAAAGTGTTAAATTATTATTTTGGTTGTAGTTGATAGGATATATATTATTTATAGCTTTACAGATATTTTTCATATACATGTTTATACTTTTTTAAACATGTACATTTTTTATACCACAAAAATTGTTTCAATAACTAATAAACATTTTTACTTTCACATACCTGTAAAAATGTTTTTAATAAATACAAATATTTTATAGTGTCATTTTTATTGACACATTTGTATGTTAATACATATTAATTTGTTGTTTTGCGTGTCGCATATGTATTTATTTCAAAAGTATGACTTTTACAAACATTTTTGTTACATCATGTACATTTTTCATATATGTTAATTAGAGCTATTGTTTTACAATGTATATTTTCATAGTACTTTTTAATATATATGTCACATATACATTGGTATTGATTTATGACATTTTTGAAAAATTATTATATATTTTATAATTTTAAATACTAAATATTTTTAACACATTTAACATTTCCATTTATTTTCATAGGACAAAAGTCCTTTTCATTGTTATTTGGCATCCATTTTGTTACCACTATCTGTATTTTGTATTCTATTTGCATCATTGAGGTATGGTTTTAGTTCCTGGAGGTCGTGGTTCCCTGCTGCTTCTCAAGTAGTATGGTAAGTCAAATTTTACGTTATTTTTAGGATCTTTGCGATGAGAGCAGCAGTAGTTATTGTAGAAGAGTTTGTTGGTTTGTAGTGTTGTTTAGTGTTAGTAAACATGTTGGTGTTACATAGTGCAATGTGGTAGACCTTACTTTATATGGTGTATCTTTTGTGAGTGTGGGTTTGGCAATATTTATTTCAGGTTATTCAGTCAAAGGAGAAGATTTTCCCATTTTGGATGTTTTTTTAAAAAAGAACATTTTATTGGTTATATTTGAATCAAAATTATTTTTAAAATTCCTTTTATTTTTTGTTTTTCTGGAGCATTTGTTTTATTTTACTTTTTCAGTTTTTTTGGTTCCCATGGATTATGCAGTATTTCTGTGTATTAGGTTTTGGACCTTTCATTGTTAAATTGTTTGGATTTATTTTTGTTTATCTATGTGGGTTTGTTTTTGTGGAGTTGTGGTGGATCATGGATATCAGCTACAAAACCATAAGTTTAATTTTGTTATCTATTTTGGGTGGGTAATGTTATTGTTGGAATAATTATATATTTATATGCAAGTGAAAATGTTATGTTGTATTTGTTTGACTGTGATGTTACATTTTGAATCCATTTTAATTGAATTTGATTCTTTTTTACTGTCTTTAGAGAAATTATTTTTAAAAAACGTTACGTCATTATACTTTTATTTACCATTATTATTGCATATCATTTTATTTAAACTTGTTTTATAGGCCGTGGAATAAAGATATTTTTAATATTTATTAAAGAAATAAATATCTGTGGTTTCTGGTTGGGGTTAGATTTTAGAAATTAGTGTCATTTATAGGTTGGTTAGAGTATTATTTTATCTATCATTTCGAGATACTGTAGTCCTTTGTTCTTTACAGAGAGTTGTACTTTGTATGTTAACATTTCGTACAACTCTTTGGTCTGTTAAGATATTTTAGGTTTTATTTGGCTTATTGATTGTACTATTCTTTGTTAGTAGCTTTGTTCTTTTTGGAGGATTTCTACTAAACTGTACAGGGTAGAGTGGCTTTGTCCAAATGTGGCATGAAAGGTATTGTGACATCCTTCACTATATGCAACTCCACTCTAAACCACTGCACTGTACACTACTCCACTCTATGCCATTCCTCTCTATGCCAATACACTCGACGATGTTCCACTGTATGCCACACCATTCTACAACACTTCACTCTACACTACTCCATAGTATGCTATTACACTGTACGCCACTACACTGTACCCTGCTCCACTCCACGGTATTCCACTCTATGCCACTTCACTCTACACTGCTACAGTGATGCCACTCCACTCTACGCTATTCCACTGTAAGCCACTCCGCTCTACCCCACTCCAGTGTATGCTATTGCGCTGTACCCCACTCAGGTGTACGCCACTCAACTCTATGCCACTGCACTCTGCGCTATTTAACTGGACGCCACTACACTGAACCTCACTCCACTCGACAACACTTCTGCCTACACCACTACACTCTATGCCACTCCACGGTACAATATTCCACTGTACGCCAGTCCTTTCGACCACACCCCGCTCTAAGCCACTGTACTGTACACCACTGCACTGTATGCTATTCCAGTGTATGCCACTCCCCTCTACGCCACTACAGAGTGCATTACTCTATGCCACTACACTGTAGGGCAATCCCCTCTACACTTTTTTATTGTATGCTATATAATCCCACTCTATGCCACTCCCCTCTATGCCACTACATAGTGCATTACTCTGTGCCACTCCACTCTACACCACTCTCTTCTGCGATACTCCACTGCATGTGACTCCACTCTACTCACTACACTCTACTCACTACACTGTATGTCAGTAAACTCAATGTTATTCCACTCTACACTACTCCACTGTATACTACTCCAATGTATGCCACTCCTCTCTATGCCACTGCACTCTACACGATTGCACTCTACAACACTCCACTCTACCCCACTCCACAGTACGCTATTACAATATACACCACTACAGTCTACCCCACAAAACTGTACCCCAATACACTCAATGTAATTCCAGTCTATAACACTCCACTCTATGCTACTCTAGTGATTCCACTCCACTCTACGCTATTCCACTCCATGCCACTCCACTCTACCCCACTCCAGACTTTTTGACTGCCATTTATGAACTACAGGAGCTAGATTGAACCGGGTAACCATGAAAGGGGTCTGGATGACTTGGGTATAGTATACAACAAGAATGCATGTAGTGATTGTAAGCCCAGGTCAAAGTTTACACTAATGTTGTCATATGATATGATTGATGCAGTTCAAGAAAAAATGTTTTCTGACCTTAAAAAATGAGATATAACAGAAAATTAAGAAAGAAAGATATCACTTGGTGCCAATGTAAAGCACTTGAATCTTTGGCTAGTGATAAGGATATAGTCGTACACCTTACAAACAAGAGAGAAAACATGGTCATCATACCCCTGAATATTTATATACCTGAGGCTCAAAGGAAATTTAGTGATAAGGAATGCAATGTGATCATGAGGTATGGTGAATGTACAAGCACTATTGACAAATATAAGGAGCTCCTTAACGACTGGAGAGACAAAGGTTTGATCGAATACGAGGAATATCATTTTTTGAGGAATGATCATCCTTGTATACCGGTTTTGTACTTTGGCACACAAGAGCCTGAAAAAATGATCCAAAAACGCTGGACGATCCTAGGAACTGGAAAACTCAACTGGGATACACCCTTGTTCTCATATAAAAGAGCAAAGAGCCTTAAAGATAGTCTGGTAGCTGCCCGCCCACAAACACGAGAACGCTCCACACGCACTGTCATGAATGAATGGGGTTTACCCAACATAACTGGCCATTGGCAGATCAACAAGCATACCAATTGTAACTCCTGCAATGTGGTCTACCTCATCACCTGCCCCTGCGGTCTATGCTATGTCGGTATGACAATGCAGAAGAACAAAACTCACATCTGCGAGCATAGGAGCAACATTAGGTGCAGACGGAGTACAACTAGAATGACAGACCACTATCTAGATACCAGTCACACCACTAATGATCTGAAATTGGTAGTAATGGAACAGCTAGACACCAACATCCCCAACATCCAGAACCGCTTCTATGAAAAAGAACAGAGGTGGGTCTATCGCCTCTCCACCAACATAAATGGCCTGAACGATAATATACCTTGGAACGCACTGAACAATCGTTAATCAGTGGCTCTAGATGGATTTATACATGTTCCCCATCTATATGCCCTATCGGTATACTAAAGTGTCTATTATGTACATGCACCTGACCGCAGGCTTATATCTGCCATAAAGTATGTCATAGTCATTTTGCCACCTACAGCATCCTCGCACAGAGTGGGCAGCATCTAACACTGCGATATACACAATCTTCTACGATGCACCTCTCAATACGTAATTTACAAGCATCTGGTTTAAAGACTCCTTGCTAGATGCTTAGCACTTTCATACACGTATTAGACTCGGGCCAGTGGTCCGTTTTACACTAACACATAAGTAACAACTTATCGACACCGTCCTAGCTCATAGGATTCTTAGTTCTTGTTCGATAATTCTATATTTTTTTTAAAGGCATCTTGCTCTTGGTGTGCAACATTTACTTTTCAATAAAGTTTCACAAAACTTCATAGGCACTTCACAAGACTGTAACTCACTTTCTGTCTCATTCACTTTGTAGATAGGTTCCTGTTTCAGTGCTTCGATCGAAGCACGTCATGACGGTCTGATGTCACCACCTACCACGCTGGACGTGACCACGAACCCCGGCTACCACCGAGTAAACTTCATAAACGAGCAAACTGCAGTATCATCGTGATCCCGTGCAGGCATTGCCAGTGGACGGACATCTTTGACGTAAGTGCCAGCCCTCACAATCCATGGTTATACCTCCTCTGGGTATCCTAACTTGGATCTGACTAGTAGACTCTCTCCCTCATAATTGTCCCGCAGTGTGTGACTACAGGAGTCCGCCCCCTTTGGGATCGTAAACAGCTACTCACTCGTTATAGCACTTGTAAGCAGCTGCCTCTCTTTGCCATTTGGATGTTTGTTTATATTTTAAATAAGACATGCCTGCTCACGTTCCATAGTCTTCATTTTTAGATGCCGGCCACTTGGAGTAGTTCGTAGGTTTAAATAGCAGCTCTAAGCACGGCTAGCATTTTTTCCTGTGTTTGAAGCTGAGCACTGGACACCATACCATCTCCATCGTGGAGGCATTTTACCTTCACGTGTGTCACACTCTACTAATGAGGTATAGCTATGTGCACTACTCACTTAGCGATACCTTTGGCATATATAGTGTATTCTTGCATGCCCATGTGTGAAGTGGTTTTAGTCGATCCCTATACCCTGATGGATGTCAACACTTGTGAATGCTTACTTCTAATTATTGTAATTATTTTTTGTTTCACTTTCGGTAAGGGGTGACTCTACAACCACCCACCTTCACAGTATACTATGTATGTTTATCATGTGTTTTACTGTTTCAGGTAGTTACCTTGACGGTGGAAACCTTAAATACGGTCTTTTCACTACACCTCAGCGCGTGTGCTGTATTCTCACCTATCACTTAACCTGGTCCTGAAGAAAGCCTCAGCACCCCTGTCAAGGCCCAAACATGTCAACTGCTTGAGAGAGGATAAGACAGACCATATATATCTCCCTTTTATCCCTACTGCATTTTTAACCGTACCCTAGAGACTCACGAATAAAGGCTGTCATTGAGTATTCTAGAGGCACTTTTAATTTCACTTCCAGCACCATCCCCTGACACCAAAAAAACCTGCTCCGCTGTAATTCAGGTGTTGTAGCACAGCTGAGTTGCACTCGGCAGCCCAGCTGGGAACCCAATGATGAAGCATGCCACAAACTAGGTTGGTGGGAGAGGGTTCTTTTAAAAACCTAATGGTTCCCCTTTTAAAAAAAATAAAAAACAAATGTTTTTTCTTGATCATCCCAGTGTATGACGAATCTGTGATTTTCGCTTTTGGATCACCTAACGGAAATGTCCACATTATTATTTACTGATTAACCTAGGGAAAGGGACGCTCCTCTGATATTTCCTTGCTCTGTCATTTGTTGGTAACTTACTTCCCAAGGCACACAAGAGCCTGAATAATCCTCCGAAGAAGCCCATTGTATACTCGAGGAACAGCCTCCTAGAAAATACATCTCATTATACTACGTAATCCTGTGCACACATATAAGTGAATCCAGTAGATGCTGTAGTGGAGACAATGAGACCAATCAAAAATCTTCAGAAATAATGGATATTCTTTAATCCTTTTGGAAACAACACCAGCCGACACGTGTTTCGTCAGGGAAGGTAATCCCACGACTCTTCAGGGCTGGGAAAAATACAGATATTTGAAGTAAAAACACAGAATTCAAGTTGAACTTAAACAGAGAGAACAACCATCTCTGTAACTCACAACACAATCCCACAAACAGGTGTGGAAACCCCAAGACATGCCATCCTTAGCCAAGTTGGTGATACTGGGAAAAGTTTAAAAGAGGAAAATGGTGCGTTTTCATATCATAACCATCCAATATAAGCATAAAGCCACCTTACCACCAACAGAGCTCGGAAAAAGGAAAAAATCACAGCAGCATATTAACAAGAAAAAGGGAAGAATTGAGAGTAGTAACACCATGCTCAATGTGAAGAGCCGAAACCTAAAATAATGAAATAGTAACTATGGCAAAGGGAAAATAGAAAGTGACGAAAATGAGGAAAAGAAAGACCAAAGAAAAAGGGAGGGAAAATTCAAATGTTGAGGATAAAGATTCAGAAATTGCAAAAGAAAATACCTCAGGCTAATAGCGTTGACAAAGTGAAAGGCTGAAAAAACAAGAGGAGGACAACAAAAGTCAAAATGGGGGACTCGGTAAAAACAACCATAGGTTGTTATCGCACACAACCAACAATAGAATCGTGCCCCAATGTCGTTGAATAAACCCACCCAGCAGTGTGCATGACGCACACAGTTAAAGGTGAAAAAAATCAGATACAAACACAATCATAATCATATGGCAGTAAGGAATTCAACGGAAAAAGACAAAAAACCAGTGAGAGCCCAAACGGCCAAAATTCCCATTAGGTGCCCAAAATCAAAGGTACCAAGTGAATGGCAGTACCCGTACCCAAAAAGAATAAAGTAATAGTGTCCTTACCGAAAAAAACGGCAAGGAAATCCAAAGTAGTAATCAGCACATCATAAAAACAGGAATCTGTAAACCAGCTGCAGGAATTAAGAACAATATCATTTAACATTATGGCGCAAACTAGGGTGAAAAGCACCCTCATCCTACTATCATGCCAATGTAAAATCTCACCTATAATCATCAAAGTGTCGAGTATTCGATGCCGCAAGTGAAAGCAGAACAGTAATCCACAAGGTAGTGTAATGCTGGAACCATCTAGGTTGCTATAGCCGACGTGCGGTTAAGTATATAATTAGGCAATATCCAAAGAAGCGGCCGAACACGAGTATGTGTTCCTCAATTCTAACAAAAACAAGTAAAAAACCAAAAAAACAAAAATTAAATTGCACGAATATAAAACACAAACTACTAAAATCAGGGAGGCATGCTCAAAAACTATCAAGCTGAAGAAGAATGAACATCCTAGCGGCACCGGTGTAAGCGTGTTTGTGTCTGAGTCCCGCGGAACCGGAATTGAATAAGAAAATGCAAACCGTCCAACAACTACAGCGCGGCTCAACCCACGGCCCAAAAACCGGAAGTATGAAAAGATATCGTAAGAGAAGTGAACTGAAGTAAAAAGGGCCACCCGTCCAACTTATAGAGGTGAATTGGTGAATCCCAAACAAAGAAGGGGAGAAATAATCTACCCAGAAAATACCCGTAATAAAAAGTGGTGAGAAAACAGTAGATTCAGAATGAATAAGATTGATGGTGGAGTATCTAACACTTGGATGGTTATGGTAAGATAAAAAATATTTGAGGAGCAGAAAGAGGCAAGAAAGAAAAACAAAAGCAAATAACATGCCATACAAATGCCAGTGAGTTGCAAGTACAATTTAAGATATAAAATTGTATCCCACCTGTACAAGAACAATGATGGCAGTATGTATCCACACATAATACATGGTAATGTTTAACAAGACAAGTTAAAAAAAGATAGCAATATTGGTGCATATTGACCAAAGCAACTTTAGATATACCAATTAGAACATTACATACATGAGACAAAACGGAAAATAAGAATGACCGGTAAGCAGATTGTAATATTTAAAATGACGCAACATCAGGTAAACATGACAGTACAAGGCTTGGATGAAACAAAACGTTTTGAAGCACAGATGCTACAGTAATGAAAGCGCGATAATACACATCAAGGTTCGTGCGTCTACAACAAAAGGTATATTACATCTAACACACCAATGTACCCACCAAACAAAGGGAGGTTAATTAGCATGAAAGAAAACCTGAAATAGTCGTGTGATACCATTTCTTGGACAAATTATCATAGTCAGTCAGTTAGATAAGAAAATGCAACCAGAACACACTCACAGATGACAGAAACTTTAGCCCAAAAAGTATTGCATTTCAGAATCATAGTTAAGATCGTGTTCGACTGTCTGAAGACGCATTATCCAAGTGGCCTCTGTTCTTCTTAATTGTAGTTCTCTATTGCCACCACGTGGACCAGAGTCAATAGTTTCAATTCCAAAAAATTGGAAACATTTACGGGAACTTTGTGAGGGGCACATGGCTGCATGTATGGCTACTGGGTATCTAGCATCCTGATGGTGAAGTGCCCTGATATGGACTTCAATCCTCTCTTTCAGAGCTCTAATAGTGCTGCCTACATACTGTTTACCACATGTACACTCAATAATGTAGACTACATATTTGTTGGTGCAATTGATATTAGCTCTAATTACGTAAGTCTTGTTGTTGTTGTGGCCTTGAAAGCACTTTGTTTTGTGTTTGGCCCATTTGCAAACACCACAGCAACCACATTTGTGGAAACCCATTGTGTGGAGTCAGCCATGACTGTGTGCTTTGAGGCTTGGGTATGGTAGGACTTAATCTGGTACGTAGTGTGTTACCCCGTCTGAAGGTGATTTGGGGGCGGTTGGTGATAACTCCTGTTAGGGAAATATCCGTCTGTAAGATACCACAATGTTTGTTGAGACTTCTCCTAAGGGTATGGCTCAAGTCACTGAAGTCCGCAATCATGCGAACATTCTGTGTTTCTGTAGATGCTCTACTCTTTGGTATTAAAGTGTCACATCTGCTTACATGGGAAATCCTATTCTCAGCTCGCTTGAGAGTTTGAGGGAAATACCCTCTCTTCTGAAATCTTTGCTTCATGTCCTTAATACAGGTATTAAATTCAGAGTCTTCACTACAGTTTCTTCTAGCCCTTAAAAACTCACCATAAGGGATCGCACTGACCTGATGTGTAGGATGGTAACTATCTGCATGTAGTACAGAATTACAGGATGTGCTCTTGCGAAAAAGTCGACTATTTAGTCTATCATCCTTTATATATAGTTCCATGTCCCAAAACGTGATGTTGGTGGAACTATATTCCATCGTAAATTGCATACCATAGTTGTTGGTGTTGAGATGGGTACAGAAACGAACCAATTCTGTTTGGGTGCCTGACCATATGAGAAGGCAGTCATCAATATAACGTCCCCAAAAAATAATGGAGTCTATCCAAAATGCACCATTGAGACCCCAAATCCAATCACTCTCAAGACAACCCATAAACAAATTGGCAAATGAAGGTGAAAATTTAGACCCCATTGCTACACCTCTGACTTGTTTGTACCACTTGTTATCAAAAAGAAAGAAGTTGTTGTGTAGAATAAGGTGCATCATAGTGATTAGCATTTCATTGTGTCGCCAATGTGTAGCGGGTCTGTTGTTCAGTAGTTTTGTGACTGCTTGTAGACCTAGTTCCGGTTGGATATTAGTGTATAAAGACACCACGTCCAAAGTGGCAAGGATCAGACCAGGTTGCCAATGCACATCCGATAAAATGCTGAGAATGTGTTTTGAGTCCTGAATATATGATGCCAGATTAGGAACAAAAGGGCCTAAAAACAGATCTACATATTCAGCCAATTTCTCAGTCGGTCCACCAGTTCCTGACACAATGGGTCTCCCCGGGGGAAAGGGGAGATGTTTGTGGATTTTAGGTAGTGTGTAAAGAATGGGAAAGGTGGGTCTGAATACTTTCATATATGTAACTTCATCATCATCAAGAAGGCCCATGGTGTGCCACTCAGAAAGATGTTTATTAATGAGAGTGGTTAAGGATCCCATAGGGTTGTAAGTCATAAGTTGGTAACATGTGATGTCATTAAGTTGGGACATAATTTCTTTATTGTAATCAATGCAGTTCATGATCACAACATTCCAACCCTTATCGGCTTCTTTAATGAGTATATCACAGTCACTGGCTAGTGTCTTGAGTGCCAGACGTTCACCTTGTGTAAGGTTGTCATAATATTTGTGTCTAGTGATGTTTCTTTTGGATTTGTAGGTGTTTAGATCCACCAATACCCGTTTGTAAAAAGTGTCAATTACATTTCCACCTGGAAGGGTGAGGGGTCCATTTGGATTTGCCCTTAAGACCACTGGACAGAGTGATGTTGGTGTCTATATCTAGTTCTTCAAGTAAGCGTCCCATAGTGTAAGGTGATTCCTCAATGTCAGTAAGGGAAAGAAGGAGTTTGGTGGCCTGCATGTCCTGTATGGATGGAACACCAGAAACATCACCACATGAAATATTTGTAACCTTTTTATTCACGGTAGGGTTGCAGGCACATTTTTTTTCAACTTGAGACTTCTGATAAATTTAAACAGGTCTATCTTAAGTCTGCAGATATCCCCTGATTCATGTGGTTGAAGCTTAAACCCTTACTCAAAAGAGAAATCATATCTTGTGTGAGGTCTTTAGAGGAAAGATTGACCACCTGTACATTCATGCCTATATCATTTGCTAGTTCCGCTCGTTGCCTGAGCATAGTTTCTTTCTGTAGTCTCCTTTGTTTTTCTCTGTTGCCTTTACGAGTTTTGTGTCTTGTGCTGTGCGTATGCCCTGTGTTCTGTTCCCTCTCCGGATAGTTCTGACCTCTCGTAAAAAAGAAGATTCTAAACGTCTGACACTAGAGTTTGTTTCTATGTCACTGTCACTAGAAACAGGGGCACTAAGTGAAGTGGAACTAGAGGAGATAGATGTGTCTATTCTAGATTTATCATGTTGTACACCTGTTTGGACCAAAGAATCATATTTTCGGGCATAGGTAAAAACCCTGCCTACCTTATAGTCAATCTCATCCAGTTTCAGTTGTCTCGCTTTCCTTTCTTTGATCTCATTCTGGTGACTCAATAGTATCTCTTTAAGAATGGAGTAATTCTTCTCAGTAGCTTCTTTGAGGTTGAGATTCTTAATCTCTGTTTCTAGGGTATCAATTTCAGCTTGTAGCCTTCCCACCTTTCTTTCTGCACTTTCTATCAAGATCTGCATGAGTGTGTAAGATTTGGTATTAAGAGCCTCTTCCCATTTGGCTAAAAGATCTTCGTCTAAATCGTCATAAGTCGGAAAGATCTGTGAACGTAAACCTCTTGGTACTCTATTGAGTCTTTAATATTGTTTAAGGGTGGCTGCATCCCACCATCTGGCATTCTCCAACTTTTTGAGCCTTTCAAGTTTGAGAAATTTCTCTCTAAGTCCCTCATTACGTGTAGGGTTTCCACTAGTGGAAGATGTATTCTTGTTAATACCACTGGCCAAATTGCCAAACAGTTTGTTGGCTTCTCTATCTCTATCCATAGTAGAACAAGAATTAGTACGGAGTAGGAACGCTACGGCTGCCCTTCCTAAAACCAAGGTAAATATAATTGCGAAAATGGTATTAAATACATAGGAAGTGGTGGCGCTCAGCAAGTGTACGTATACGGCATTCAAGTAAATATGGTGCTAAACAGGTAGAGGAGACCCTTAAAAACCAATTAATGTGTGTTGGGACGGACCCAACAACAAAACAATACAACGTAATCCTGTGCACACATATAAGTGAATCCAGTAGATGCTGTAGTGGAGACAATGAGACCAATCAAAAATCTTCAGAAATAATGGATATTCTTTAATCCTTTTGGAAACAACACCAGCCGACACGTGTTTCATCAGGGAAGGTAATCCCACGACTCTTCAGGGCTGGGAAAAATACAGATATTTGAAGTAAAAACACAGAATTCAAGTTGAACTTAAAAAGAGAGAACAACCATCTCTGTAACTCACAACACAATCCCACAAACAGGTGTGGAAACCCCAAGACATGCCATCCTTAGCCAAGTTGGTGATACTGGGAAAATTATAGTAGAGGAAAATGGTGCGTTTTCATATCATAACCATCCAATATACGCATAAAGCCACCTTACCACCAACAGAGCTCGGAAAAAGGAAAAAATCACAGCAGGATATTAACAAGAAAAAGGGAAGAATTGAGAGTAGTAACACCATGCTCAATGTGAAGAGCCGAAACCTAAAATAATGAAATAGTAACTATGGGAAAGGGAAAATAGAAAGTGAAGAAAATGAGGAAAAGAAAGACCACAGAAAAAGGGAGGGAAAATTCAAATGTTGAGGATAAAGATTCAGAAATTGCAAAAGAAAATACCTCAGGCTAATAGCGTTGACAAAGTGAACAACCAACAATAGAATCGTGCCTCAATGTCATTGAAGAAACCCACCCAGCTGTGTGCATGACGCACACAGTTAAAGGTGAAAAAAATCAGATACAAACACAATCATATGGCAGTAAGGAATTCAACGGAAAAAGACAAGAAATCAGTGAGAGCCCAAACGGCCAATATTCCCATTAGGTGCCCAAAATCAAAGGTATCAAGTGAATGGCAGTACCCGTACCCAAAAAGAATAAAGTAATAGTGTCCTTACCGAAAAAAACGGCAAGGAAATCCAAAGTAGTAATCAGCACATATTGTCAGTCATAAAAACAGGAGTATGTAAACCAGCTGCGGGAATTGAGAACAATATCATTTAATATTATGGCGCAAACTAGGGTGAAAAGCACCCTCATCCTACTATCATGCCAATGTAAAATCTCACCTATATCATCAAAGTGTCGAGTATTCGAAGCCGCAAATGAAAGCAGAACAGTAATACACAAGGTGTTGTAATGCTGGAACCATCTAGGTTGCTATAGCCGACGTGCGGTTAAGTATATAATTAGGCAATATCCAAAGAAGCGGCCGAACACGAGTATGTGTTCCTCAATTCTAACAAAAACAAGAAAAAAACGAAAAAAACAAAAATTAAATTGCACGAATATAAAACACAAACTACTAAAATCAGGGAGGCATGCTCAAAAACTATCGCGGTGGTACTTACTTCAAGCTGAAGAAGAACGAACATCCTAGCGGCACCGGTGTAAGCGTGTTTGTGTCTGAGTCCCGCGGAACCGGAAGTGAATAAGAAAATGCAAACCGTCCAACAACTAGACCGCGGCTCAACCCACGGCCCAAAAACCGGAAGTATGAAAAGATATCGTAAGAAAAGTGAACTGAAGTAAAAAGGGCCCCCCGCCCAACTTATAGAGGTGAATTGGTGAATCCCAAACAAAGAAGGGGAGAAATAATCTGCCCATAAAATACCCGTAATAAAAAGTGGTGAGAAAACAGTAGATTCAGAATGAATAAGATTGATGGTGGAGTATCTAACACTTGGATGGTTATGGTAAGATAAAAAATATATGAGGAGCAGAAAGAGGCAAGAAAGAAAAACAAAAGCAAATAACATGCCATACAAATGCCAGTGAGTTGCAAGTACAATTTAAGATATAAAATTGTATCCCACCTGTACAAGAACAATAATGGCAGTATGTATCCACACACAATACATGGTAATGTTTAACAAGACAAGTTAAAAAAAGATAGCAATATTGGTGCATATTGACCAAAGCAAGTATAGATATACCAATTAGAACATTACATACATGAGACAAAACGGAAAATAAGAACGACCAGTAAACAGATTGTAAAATTTAAAATGACGCAACATCAGGTAAACATGACAGTACAAGGCTTGGATGAAACAAAACGTTTTGAAGCACAGATGCTACAGTAATGAAAGCGCGATAATACACATCAAGGTTCGTGCGTCTAGAACAAAAGGTATATTTCATCTAACACACCAATGTACCCACCAAACGAAGGGAGGTTAATTAGCATGAAAGAAAATCTGAAATAGTCGTGTGATACCATTTCTTGGACATATTATCATAGTCAGTCAGTTAGATAAGAAAATGCAACCAGAACAAACTCACAGATGACAGAAACTTTAGCCCAAAAAGTATTGCATCTCAGAATCATAGTTAAGACCGTGTTCGACTGTCTGAAGACGCATTATCCAAGTGGCCTCTGTTCTTATTAATCGTGAGGGGCACATGGCTGCATGTATGGCTACTGGGTATCTAGCATCCTGTTGGTGAAGTGCCCTGATATGTTCTCCGATCCTCTCTTTCAGAGCTCTAATAGTGCTGCCTACATACTGTTTACCACATGTACACTCAATAATGTAGACTACATATTTGGTGGTGCAATTGATATTAGCCTTAATTACGTAAGTCTTGTTGTTGTGGCCTTGAAAGCACTTTGTTTTGTGTTTGGCCCATTTGCAAACACCACAGCAACCACATTTGTGGAAACCCATGGTGTGTGGAGTCAGCCATGACTGTGTGCTTTGAGGCTTGGGTATGGTAGGACTTAATCTGGTACGTAGTGTGTTACCCCGTCTGAAGGTGATTTGGGGGTGGTTGGTGATAACTCCTGTTAGGGAAATATCCGTCTGTGAGATACCCCAATGTTTGTTGAGACTTCTCCTAAGGGTATGGCTCAAGTCACTGAAGTCCGCAATCATGTGAACATTCTGTGTTTCTGTAGATGCTCTACTCTTTGGTATTAAAGTGTCACATCTGCTTACATGGGAAATCCTATTCTCAGCTCGCTTGAGTGTTTGAGGGGAATACCCTCTCTTCTGAAATCTTTGCTTCATGTCCTTAATACAGGTATTAAATTCAGAGTCTTCACTACAGTTTCTTCTAGCCCTTAAAAACTCACCATAAGGGATCGCACTGACCTGATGTGTAGGATGGTAACTATCTGCATGTAGTACAGAATTACAGGATGTGCTCTTGCGAAAAAGTCGGCTATTGAGTCTATCATCTTTTATATATAGTTCCATGTTGGTGGAACTATATTCCATCGTAAATTGCATACCATAGTTGTTGGTGTTGAGATGGGTACAGAAACAAACCAATTCTGATGGGGTGCCTGACCATATGAGAAGGCAGTCATCAATATAACGTCCCCAAAAAATAATGGAGACTATCCAAAATGCACCATTGAGTCCTCAAATCCAATCACTCTCAAGACAACCCATAAACAAATTGGCAAATGAAGGTGAAAATTTAGACCCCCATTGCTACACCTCTGACTTGTCTGTACCACTTGTTATCAAAAAGAAAGAAGTTGTTGTGTAGAATAAGGTGCATCATAGTGATTAGCATTTCATTGTGTCGCCAATGTGTAGCGGGTCTGTTGTTAAGTAGTTTTGTGACTGCTTGTAGACCTAGTTCCGGTTGGATACTAGTGTATAAAGACAGCACGTCCAAATACTGATCGATTTTTTAGGCCATTGGTATCAGTGCTTCCCTCCCATATGGAATCAGTAAAGTTTTTCTTAGGCAGATTTGAGGGCATAAAATGGGAGAATAATTTATGCCGATAACATTGGATGTTCCATACCTACATACCGATATACAACATATGGATGGGGTTTCTGCATGTGAAAATTTCTTAAAAGCCAGATTGATTTGATACTATGCACATACTAAAATAAAACTTGAGATGATGATGTATTCTTTGAATAATACCATGTTTGTCTTTAATGGAACGTAGTAGAAGGAAATCCAGGGGACTGCCATGGGCACATGCTTTGCCCCTAGGTATGCCAGTCTTCTGATGGGCTGTTGGGAGGAACAAGTGTCCATAGGGCCAGATTGTGCGCAGTATATGGAAAAGATAGTGATGTGGGTCAGATTTATCAATGACTTATTCATCATAAGAGATGGATGAGAAGCGGCAGCTTATGATTTTGTCAATCGATTAAATGATATCAACCTGAACCTAAAATTCACGTGCACCATCCTGAATGGATGTATCGTCCTGGATGATTCTGTGGAAGTGCTGGGGGAGAAATTGATGTCTAAGTTATATCAGAAACCAACTGTAGGCAACACGCTACTACATGTCTAGAGTAGTCACCCTATTTCCATAAAATGGAGCATCCATCACAGGGAGCTATTACGAGCTAAACGTAACTGTGGCAGCCAGGAGCAATCTTTTGTAGAACAGTGTAGGACCTGGGGTCTCCAGGCCCTATGGGGCGGTAACGTGACACGAGCGGTCGGGCCACCAAAGGTCTGTGTGTAAAGCAACCATACAACACGCACCTCACATGCGACGAGGAACACACACAATAAGTGACGCCACACTGTAGGAATTATGTAAATACTCAAGTTTATCCTAGTAGATCACGTTAAATGCAGTTCATGAGGTAGCAGTACATCTCATATGCGGATAATACAATAGCTAGCGATGTACATATCAGTCAGGAGCTATAAAGGCTGTTTCTACCACATATGCAATTCATGAAATGACAGTACTGCCTGGGGCCCAACTACCACTCACGTAGCTGCACACGCGCGTTGGGCGCGCTAACCGGTGACGACCTCAGAACGGGGCACCTAGCATGGAGAGCTACTCGTGATCTCTGGCACATAGCACTGTAATAGGGAATATAAACAACAGAGCGCTACTCGTAATCAATAGCGTTTAACACATCAATATGGCACAGGAATAACAGCGCGCTACTCGGACTTGATAGCACGTAACACTTCAACCTGGCACATGAATAACAGCGCGCTACTCGGACTTGATAGCACGTAACACTTTAAAGCAGGGCATGTAAAAACAAAGCGCCACTCGTAATCGATGACTCTCAGTACCTTGGAGCGGAGCGTATAACATAAAGCGCCACTCGTAATCAATGACTCTCAGTACTTTGGGACAGAGCATATAACATAAAGCGCCATTCGTAATCAATGACTCTCAGTACTTTGGGACGGAGCATATAACATAAAGCGCCATTTGTAATCAAGGACTCTCAGTACTTTGGAGCGGAGCATATAACATAAAGCGCCACTCGGAATCAATGACTCTCAGTACTTTGGAGCGGAGCTTCCAGCGGGGAGCTCCGGTGCAGTTCGATGGGCACCGCGCTTCAGTACCGCTCGAGGGGGCACACGGAAAGGATCCCTCGGCGGGGTCTCTTCCGTCGTGAAGACAGGGGGGGGAATCCCACGGAGAGGAAACCCGGCTACGGGTGCGGTGTGGCTCCCAACCTGCAGGGGCCGCACCGGGGGCGATCTCAGCCTCCGGGCTTACCTCGATCTCGGCGTCAGCAGGCGTTCGCTCCCACGTTGATGGGGGAACTCGGCCCCGGCCTCGCACACCTCCTCACGCAGCTGCGACGGCAGCGGCGGGGCCCCGGGCTTCTCCGCGGGCCTCGTGACACGGCAGGGCACTTCTCCAGGCCTCCAGGCCACGGCGGTGAGCGCGCTGGCTTCGTCGTCACCAGGGGGGGCTCAAATTAAGGATGGGGTTCTGTGCTCAGCGGAGCACGCAGCCGGGGGTCCCAGACCAGGGCAGGGAGCGCAGGGGTCACAGAGCTAATACCTGGTCGATCCCCGGTGGTTCTCCAGTCAGCTTTGCATCAGGGCTCAGGGGTCAGTCTGGACACGCAGTCTCAGTGCTTGGTGAATAGGTTTCAGAGTTCAATCTGGACACACAGTCTCAGTGCTTGGTGAATAGGTTTCAGAGTTCAATCTGGACACGCAGTCTCAGTGCTTGGTGAATAGGTTTCAGAGTTCAATCTGGACACGCAGTCTCAGTGCTTGGTTCTCAGCTGTTAGATGAAGTCTTATTGGCGCAGATGTATCTGGCGCCCTTAAGGGGTTCTGTTACAGGGGGTTAGGATTGGAGAGGGCGACTAGATCCTTCCTAGTCAGGCTGGCAGAGAGTCTCTGGGTCCTCCTACTGCTGGGCAAGATCAGTGGGTTTCACAGGGTCCCTCACTCACTTAAGAGGCAGCACCTAAATCCTGTCACTCTCAGAGGCATAAGTCCCTGGCTAGGCCCTACCGCCTACACTCCTGGTGGATTCTTCCAGCTCTGCTTCACCCCAATGGCCAACTCACCACAAAAGTTTCCCTCCCTCTCTTAAGTAGCCCTAGGTCAGGTGACCTATAGCCAAGGCGGCAAAAGAAAAACCACACCTCCCTTCTAGAAGGTTCCAGCACATTCCAGGAGCTTCCCCACTCTACCTATGGGACAAAAAGGCAGGCTGGAGTCGCAACATTGTTGTGGGGTTTCAGCCAGCTCCTGGCAGCTAGTGTGCTACTATGAAAGACCACTCTGCAGTAGCAGGGGCCTGTGGCAGCCATCTTGGGAGAAGGGAGCACCTGCACCTTAACACTGATTGGCAATGAAAAGGTGCCCGGAGACCTAGTCCAACATAAAAATGAGGGTGAAAAAAATGAGGCACGATACAAAAATGGAAGGGGAGACCACCCTAGGGCTGACAGGTCCAACATGCGTCCCCCCCAGCCGAAAGAGGGGAGAGCTACCCAACCTCTAGGGAGTTCTCATCACTAAGGCGGAAAAACCTGGAGAGACCGTCAGCATTGGCGTGGTCAACTCCGGGCCGGTGTTCCACCCGAAAATCCATCCCCTGTAGGGAAATGGACCACCTCAACAACTTGGGGTTTTCGCCTCTCATCTGCATGAGCCAGCAAAGGGGCCGGTAGTCGGTCTGAATAAGGAAGTGAGTGCCAAAGAGGTATGGCTTCAACTTCTTTAGTGCCCATACCACCGCGAAGGCTTCTCTCTCAATGGTGCTCCATCGCCGTTCCCGAGGGAGGAGTCTTCTGGATATGAAGGCCACAGGTTGATCTTGGCCCTCGGCATTGAGTTGTGAGAGCACCGCACCTATGCCGTGCTCTGAGGCATCTGTCTGTACAATAAATTCCTTGCTGAAATCTGGTGTTGCTAGTACTGGAGCGGTACACATCCCCTGTTTCAGCGTGTCAAAGGCTTCTTGGCATGCAGCTGTCCATATGAACTTGCGAGGTTGCTTCTTTGAGGTCAATTCCGTCAAGAGGGCTACGATGGTGCCATATCCCTTGACGAACCGGCGGTAATACCCAGTGAGGCCGAGGAAAGCTCGGACCTCTGTTTGGGTCTTGGGGGGCTCCCAAGCCAAGATGGTCTCTATTTTGGCCTGGAGGGGTTGCACCTTACCTCCGCCCACCAGGTGTCCCAGGTACACGACAGATCCCTGTCCAATCTGGCACTTGCTGGCTTTGATTGTTAAGCCAGCGCGTTGAAGCGCCTGCAATACCTCCTGGAGGTGTTGCAGATGGTCCTCCCAGGTGCCACTGAAGACATCTATGTCATCCAGGTAGGCCGCTGAGAAGGACTACAGGCCAGATAGTACATGATTGACTAACCGCTGGAATGTGGCCGGAGCATTTTTAAGCCCAAAGGGCATCACTCGAAACTGGTAGTGGCCCTCGGGGGTGGAGAACGCTGTCTTCTCCCGTGCTCCATCGGCCATGGCAATCTGCCAATATCTGGATGTCAGGTCAATGGTGCTGAGGTACCGGGCTGCTCCCAGCCGGTCCACCAGCTCGTCTGCACGTGGGATGGGGTGAGCATCTGTCTTCGTGACAGAGTTCAACCCCCGGTAGTCCACACAGAACCGAAGCTCCGGTGTCGTACCCGGTGGGGCCGCTTTCGGCACCAACACCACTGGACTAGCCCACGGGCTGCTGGAAGGTTCTATCACCCCCAGCTCCAGCATCTTTGCCACCTCACGCTGGATGCTATCCTTCACTCGGTCAGAGAGCCGGTAAGACTTGTTCTTCACCGGGGGGCTGTGCCCTGTGTCCACATCATGGGTACACAGATGAGTGATTCCAGGCGTGAGGGAGAACAACGAGGCGAACTGTCCCAGGACATGGCGACAGTCCCTCTGTTTCTCTGGGGTCAAGGATGGGGAGTGGACTACACCTTCCACCGAACCATCCTTCTCTTGTACCGCTAGAAGGTCAGGAAGAGCCTCACTCTCTTCCTCTTCGCTCCCATCCGTCACCATAAGGAGAGCAAGCTCTGATCGCTCATGGTGTGGCTTCAGGCGGTTGATGTGGAGCACCCTGAGGGGCTGACGGGGGGTTTTCATATCGACTACGTACGTGGTCTGGCCTCGCCGCTCCACAATGTCGAACGGGCCAGTCCACCGGTCCTGGAGGGCACAAAGCTCCCCAGGTTCCATAACCCACACCTTCTGTCCAACGTCTAACTCGACCGTCCGAGCGTTGCGGTCATACCACTCCTTCATCACGGTCTGGCTAGCCTCCAGGTTCTCTGTGGCTGCCTTCCACAGCTTGGCCATCTGGCTGCGGAACGCCAGCATGTAGCTGACAATGTCACGGGGAAGCTTCTGTGAAGTCTTCTCCCACCCCTCTTTCACTAAACTGAGGGGACCCCTAACGGGATGGCCATAGAGCAATTCAAACGGGCTGAACCCGACTCCCTTCTGCGGTACCTCCCGATAGGAGAATAACAAGCAGGGAAGGAGGACGTCCCATTTACGCCTCAAGCCCTCTGGTAGGCTTCGGATCATCCCCTTCAATGTCTTATTGAAGCGCTCTACAAGTCCGTTAGTCTGGGGATGGTAAGGAGTGGAGAACCGGTAGGTCACCCCACACTCCTTCCACATGGCCTGCATGTAGGCTGACATGAAATTGGTGCCCCTGTCCGACACCACGACCTTGGGGAATCCCACTCGGGTAAAAATCCCCAACAGTGCCCGCGCCACCACCGGTGCAGTGATGGTCCTCAGAGGAATAGCCTCTGGGTACCTTGTGGCGTGGTCCACCAAAACCAAGATGAACCGGTGTCCCGCTGCGGTCGGAGGGTCCAATGGCCCAACAATATCGATACCGACCCTCTCAAAAGGGGTCCTGACCACGGGGAGCGGTTCCAACGGGACCTTCAACTTAGTCCCCGTCAGACAAGACTTGCAGGTCTTGCAAAAGGTGCCTGATGCAATCCTCATCCTGGGCCAATAAAAATGGGGGACCAACCGTGCAAAGGTTTTGTCCTGACCCAGGTGTCCGGCTAAGGGTACCTCGTGCGCTAACTCCAGCAGAAAGGCCCGGTAACATTGGGGGAACACTATGGCCCTCGAAGATCCATGTACCGGCACCCTGGGCTCACTGTATAGGAGACCATCCTCCCAATACACGTGATAACCTCCCAGTTCCTGACTGGCCACTTGGGCTTCGGCCTGCCGCCGCATGCCTTCAAGAGTGGGGCACGCCCTTTGTGCCTGACAAAATTCTTCCCGGGTAGGCCCTCCTTCCACATGCCAGTCAGCAAGGGTCGGCAAGTCCTCCACAGGAACGACATCTACCTCCGCGGACTCCGGGGGCACCTCTGCGGCCTCCCCATCCATCTCAAGGGGCATGTCCTCTACCACCTTCTTCTTTCCATGTTTGGCTTTGGGTTGGGCCATGATTCCAGGCTCCAACCCAGGGTGAGTTCCATGCCGGGCAGCCATGGACCGCGTGCTGACGCAAGTCCACCCTGGTAATCCCAGCATTTCGGTGTGAGCGTGAAACTCGACATCTTTCCACTTGGTGTGCTCCAGGTCGTTCCCTAGCAAACACCCCACAGGCAAGGCAGGGCTCACAGCAACTCTCAGCAGGCCTCTAACTCCTCCCCACTCAAATGGAACACGAGCCACTGGATAGTGACTCATACTGCCGTCAGCCAATACGGCCGGATAGAACTCCTCGGGGACTACTTGGTCTGGGGACACCAGCCGCCGCACGACGGTGGTCATGCTGGCCCCTGTGTCCCTCAGAGCTTCCACCTCCTCCCCATTAATTCTCACCCTCTGCTGATATTTAGCAGTGTTCGGGGGCAGGGACACTACGGGGACCACCTCTCTATCCCCGAGTGAAACCAGCGTAGGCCTGTCCACTCCCCTTCCCTATCTAAGGGCAGCTCCACCCCAAGCGCTATACTACTCACCCCGGGACTTTTTCCTCCCGTTGGGGATGGTGGTCGCTTGCGACACTTGGGATCTCCCCTGTAGTGTCCAATCTCCCCACACTCGTAGCACCGCACAATCCTAGGCTGCTGACTCCTGTCAGGGTAAGTGGGTCTTGTGGAATTGGACGGGGGTGGGGTTCCTACTCCCTTTCCAAACTTGTTTTGGGGACCTTTCGAGAACTCCACCTTTTTATCTCCCCCCTCTTTCTTCTGGGGGAAACCCTGTCCGCCTTTCGAGCCATCTCCCCCGGGGCCCTTGTGAGACACCCGGGTGCTCACCCAAATATCTGCCTCCTCCGCAAGCTCACGGGGATCCATCAACTTGCGGTCCACCAGATGTTGGCGCAGCTCCGTAAAGCTCTTATCCAAGCGGTGCTCCCTTAAAAAAAGATCGTACAACCCTTGGTAGTCCTGCACCTCGCTGCCACGCACCCAACCATCTAGTGCCTTCCTCGCATAATCAAAAAAATCTACCCATGTCTGGGTGGACAGCTTATGGCTGCCACAAAACTTTTGCCTGTACCTCTCGGGGTTGAGACCAAACTTTTTTAACAAGGCCTTTTTCATGGGGGCATACCTTACCTGATCCGCCTTGGCCAAATATAGCAGGGTGTCCCTAACACTGGGAGGTATATACCGGTATAAACCACCTCCCCAATTACTCTCGGGTACCCCATGGGCCGTCAAGGCTACCTCGTATGCCTCCAACCATTTCATGATGTCGCCCCCCACTGTGTAATTGGCAATTACCTCTTTAGGTAGGTAGAACTTTGATTCTTGAGGTTCCTTAGGTATGCTGCCACCATTGTCCTTATTGGACGCGTTCAATTGGAGGGCGCGTAACTCCAGCTCTTTTAGCTGAAGCTCGTGCGCAAGCTTCTTCTCCTCCATTGCCCATCTCCTATTTTCTCTTTCCTGTTCCACTCTGGCCAATTCCCTTTCTTTCTCTTGTTCTAACTTGGCCAGCTCCCACCTTAACTGCCTCTCTTCCCTCCTGTCCTCGTACTCCTCTGGAGACGCGCTCCTCCTCGACCCTGTCCTACTCCTGGCCCCGGAACGTCTCCCTGGGGGCACATTTTCAGACACATCTACATTCAATATGTCGGTCACTTCTTGGGCGCTCTCCTCCTGAGGTGCCTCTGGTGCCTCCTGTCCCTCATCCCCTCTCCCTTCTGGGTGGGCTTCTACCCATGCCTTAATGGCGGTGCGGAGTTCCGGTCCTTTGGCCCTCCATACCCCAGGCACCCCAATCCCCTGCCCGAACTCCCTTAGTTGCTTCACTGAGTACCCCTCGAGGTCAGCTAACCGGAATTCCATTCTGGCAGGTGGGGACCTAGACACTAAGGAGAAAATTCCTAGGGTATAGGTAACAGTTGTCAGCTAACCAGGCTTCCTGTACTCTCAACCTGGACAGTGGAAATAAAAAAATGCAGCAATCAATGGTTTCAGAGCTCTGGAACAATTAGGCATTTAATTGTGGCGCCCTTCGCCTCACAGAAGGGTGCTGTATGGTCACAGGTCCTAAGGATCCCATCGCTGCCACCAATGTAGGACCTGGGGTCTCCAGGCCCTATGGGGCGGTAACGTGACACGAGCGGTCGGGCCACCAAAGGTCTGTGTGTAAAGCAACCATACAACACGCACCTCACATGCGACGAGGAACACACACAATAAGTGACGCCACACTGTAGGAATTATGTAAATACTCAAGTTTATCCTAGTAGATCACGTTAAATGCAGTTCATGAGGTAGCAGTACATTTCATATGCGGATAATACAATAGCTAGCGATGTACATATCAGTCAGGAGCTATAAAGGCTGTTTCTACCACATATGCAATTCATGAAATGACAGTACTGCCTGGGGCCCAACTACCACTCACGTAGCTGCACACGCGCGTTGGGCGCGCTAACCGGTGACGACCTCAGAACGGGGCACCTAGCATGGAGAGCTACTCGTGATCTCTGGCACATAGCACTGTAATAGGGAATATAAACAACAGAGCGCTACTCGTAATCAATAGCGTTTAACACATCAATATGGCACAGGAATAACAGCGCGCTACTCGGACTTGATAGCACGTAACACTTCAACCTGGCACATGAATAACAGCGTGCTACTTGGACTTGATAGCACGTAACACTTTAAAGCAGGGCATGTAAAAACAAAGCGCCACTCGTAATCGATGACTTTCAGTACCTTGGAGCGGAGCGTATAACATAAAGCGCCACTCGTAATCAATGACTCTCAGTACTTTGGGACAGAGCATATAACATAAAGCGCCATTCGTAATCAATGACTCTCAGTACTTTGGGACGGAGCATATAACATAAAGCGCCATTCGTAATCAATGACTCTCAGTACTTTGGAGCGGAGCATATAACATAAAGCGCCACTCGGAATCAATGACTCTCAGTACTTTGGAGCGGAGCTTCCAGCGGGGAGCTCCGGTGCAGTTCGATGGGCACCGCGCTTCAGTACCGCTCGAGGGGGCACACGGAAAGGATCCCTCGGCGGGGTCTCTTCCGTCGTGAAGACAGGGGGGGGGAATCCCACGGAGAGGAAACCCGGCTAAGGGTGCGGTGTGGCTCCCAACCCGCAGGGGGCGCACCGGGGGCGATCTCAGCCTCCGGGCTTACCTCGATCTCGGCGTCAGCAGGCGTCCGCTCCCACGTTGGTGGGGGAACTCGGCCCCGGCCTCGCACACCTCCTCACGCAGCTGCGACGGCAGCGGCGGGGCCCCGGGCTTCTCCGCGGGCCTCGTGACACGGCAGGGCACTTCTCCAGGCCTCCAGGCCACGGCGGTGAGCGCGCTGGCTTCGTCGTCACCAGGGGGGGGCTCAAATTAAGGATGGGGTTCTGTGCTCAGCGGAGCACGCTGCCGGGGGTCCCAGACCAGGGCAGGGAGCGCAGGGGTCACAGTGCTAATACCTGGTCGATCCCCGGTGGTTCTCCAGTCAGCTTTGCATCAGGGCTCAGGGGTCAGTCTGGACACGCAGTCTCAGTGCTTGGTGAATAGGTTTCAGAGTTCAATCTGGACACTCAGTCTCAGTGCTTGGTGAATAGGTTTCAGAGTTCAATCTGGACACGCAGTCTCAGTGCTTGGTGAATAGGTTTCAGAGTTCAATCTGGACACGCAGTCTCAGTGCTTGGTTCTCAGCTGTTAGATGAAGTCTTATTGGCGCAGATGTATCTGGCGCCCTTAAGGGGTTCTGTTACAGGGGGTTAGGATTGGAGAGGGCGACTAGATCCTTCCTAGTCAGGCTGGCAGAGAGTCTCTGGGTCCTCCTACTGCTGGGCAAGATCAGTGGGTTTCACAGGGTCCCTCACTCACTTAAGAGGCAGCACCTAAATCCTGTCACTCTCAGAGGCGTAAGTCCCTGGCTAGGCCCTACCGCCTACACTCCTGGTGGATTCTTCCAGCTCTGCTTCACCCCAATGGCCAACTCACCACAAAAGTTTCCCTCCCTCTCTTAAGTAGCCCTAGGTCAGGTGACCTCTAGCCAAGGCGGCAAAAGAAAAACCACACCTCCCTTCTAGAAGGTTCCAGCACATTCCAGGAGCTTCCCCACTCTACCTATGGGACAAAAAGGTGGGCTGGAGTCGCAACATTGTTGTGGGGTTCCAGCCAGCTCCTGGCAGCTACGGTGCTACTATGAAAGACCACTCTGCAGTAGCAGGGGCCTGTGGCAGCCATCTTGGGAGAAGGGAGCACCTGCACCTTAACACTGATTGGCAATGAAAAGGTGCCCGGAGACCTAGTCCAACATAAAAATGAGGGTGGAAAAAATGAGGCACGATACAAAAATGGAAGGGGAGACCACCCTAGGGCTGACAGGTCCAACAAACAGGAAATTATGGTCACGAGATTTAAGGAATGCGGGTACCATGCTTGGGTGCTTAAGAAAGCCATCCAGAGAGTGAGTGAAAAATCTAGGGACCAGATTTTATTTGGGCCAGGGAGCGGTATAAGACCCAGGACAATGCAGCCTTGAGGTTGATCACCACCTATTAGAGGAGATCAGGTTGTGTGCGTAAGATTTTGCACACAAATTGGGACCTTCTGAAGTGTGATAACATCACTGGTAAGACAGTGAATAAAAAACCATTCATGACATACAGAAGGAGTAGATCATTGAGAGATGTGCTAGTAAAAAGTGATATTACAATCAAAACTAAATGTAATACCATTGCTTTGAAAGGCTTTTTTATATTTGGTAATTACAAAGCCTACAAACACTAAATAGTTCTGATATTCCATATAGTAAGACACCTTAACAAATCTCTGACTTTATAACATTTTCTACTAACTTTGTGATCAATGTACTCCTCTGCCTTTGTGGCTTAAGATACGTAGGAGGTACTAGTCACCCAGTAGGTATAGGATAATAGAACATATGAGAGCAATTGATAACCATGACAGACATTATCCAGTGGCAAGACACTTTGAAGAGTTTGACTACAGTGACCGTAATCTTGTATTGTACTGTGGTATAGAAAAAATTGATACAGATCCCAGAGGAGAAGATATACTACTGAAACTTAGAAAGAGAGAATATTGTCACATAATTGATCTGAATATGAAATCTCCTTGTGGGCTAAACTCGGAAGAAGAGTTGTCAGTACATCTGGGTAGACTTCTCAATATTATGATTAGCTGTTGCTTTTTACTCTATTTTTATAAAATGTATTCCAACAAAAGCAGCTCAGCGACAAGTTTCGGCACAGCGGCGTTGATCACGTTCAGTGGCCAATATTTTGTTTATCGATATTGCTGTTGTCGATGTTAATGATTTTACATAATTTTGAGAGCAATATTTTTATTATTGATACTTTTGTCCTTCTTGTTTATGTATAGGGTGATTATATTTTGGTCAACAATGTATTTTTGGTGATATTGTGAGCATCGATATTATGTCATATAACAACTCCACATATACATGCCACATTTATATATATTTCTTCAAGGTGCATAGATGTGCAGTTAAGAATAGCAAATCTACACTTTCCTTATGTGTTCTTACCTTTTGATAATTTGTAACTTGGATATTCTTACCACAGTATTGATAACATTTTCTTACTATGCTTGACCCAGTCCTAGGATATTAGGAAACAGTTAAGAATGCCCCGAGTATTTTTAAAATGTGTTGAAAAGTTGTAATTTTACATTGCCGGGAAGTACTTCTCCAGGACACACTGACTGTAAAACACTGACTGTATGAGTGTTGCTGCATGCACTGACATTCTACCCTGCAAATTGTGTGTGGGTATTGAGTCCTGGTACATATAACATGAAGAGAAAAATAACTAAACAAATGTGCTTAATCAGCACTATATGCAGCTAGATTTCCAAAACTTCATGCGGGTGGGTGTAGGCCAAATATTTCGCAAGAGTTTTAGTTCAAAGATTTTGTATGGTGAAGCCAATTCATTTGTTCCATTTATGTCACCAAGTCCTACTACTTGCCCCAGAAGGTAGAGCTCTACGTTTCACATCGTATCAGGTCTACTGGCACAGTATACAGTATAATACTACATTTGCTATTCAGTCTGATAATATTTAAGAGAGAACCCTAAGCCAAATATCTTGTTATGCTGATACCAATGTTACTGGCTCAGTGTTCTTAAAAAAGCAATGTTCTCAACATATAGTCCAGAAAAAATATATCTTGTAGTACCCGTTATACCAAAAGAGTGAAGGGAGTCCTCACAGGTAACCTGGCCTCCACCTCGGAAGATGGCTGTGATCCCAGTGTACAAAGCATTAGCCACCCCATAAACCATAAGGAGAGACTGACTGAAAAAATAAAATGATTTTGCAGAGCAATTGCCTATCACTACAAAGTGTATGGATGAATCCTCTTATGGGATGCTATTAAAAGATCTCACTTCTGCCTACCTCCTTCAGTGATAAAAGGGATGGGCTAGCAAAAGTGCAGTGAAATCTATTTTGAGCTGGGTTTTGTTGAAAACTTTGGTCCTAGAAGTCATGGGTGGGAATTTGGTCAAAGAAAATGCATACTTTTTCTTTATGGTGTGATGAACATCCGAAACAAACTGCCTTACAAAAGATTGACATGATAATAAATCGAATGTAAATAAAAGAGTGAATACTGCTTCCTTTGGCATGCATGCCAGAGGAATAGTGATCTGGGTTATGAGGGCATCCCACTCTACGTAGTGGGAGCAGCGTGAGACCCGGTCAGCAAATCCTTGATGGCACAGGTGAGAATTAGAAGGATTACCCATTACTCCTGTGAATGCATAAAACCCAAATAATGACTGACCCATTTTCTGTGACCTGCCCTGTACATGTGGGGGCTAGATAATCAAACTACAATATGGCGTGGTGACATCAATAATAACCTGACAATTATCGGGATTTCAGCCATTAAAGATATGTGGGGAAGGGGGGAGATCAAGTCCATCAGCACGCTTCAGACTGAATATGAATTGGCAGACACAGAATTTTTTCGTTATATACAGGTCCTACACTCACTCCAATCTTCATTGCCTGGAGGAGTCGAACCCCCGGAGGCTTCTCCCCTGGAGGACAGAATCTTAGACGGTCACCTCCCTGAAAAAACAATATAATTAATATACAAAAAGCGAATCAATCACATGACAAACCCTCTCCTGATACTGCGAGATAAGTGGGTACATGATGGGTTAGAGCTGGACGATGAGGATTGGCAGGCAGCAGTGTCCTCCACTAAAGTGGTTGCTATCCCGGCACGCTTGCGACTGGTTCGCTTAAGATCCTTCATAGGATCTACATAACGGGCCCAGGTTAGTGCACATGGGGTGGTCTGATACAGGGGAATGCAAAAGGCGATGCGGCCTTACCGGAACGTTTATGCACATTATATGGGAATGCACACATATCAGCTCTTATTGGCGCCAAGTGCACGACACGATCAATGAGGTGTTACATGTCTCCCTCCGTCCCAAGGCGAGACGATGCCTCCTAAACGTTTGGGAGCCCACGGACTTAAACACTTCTCAGACGCAATGGGCCACTCTAGGGTTCATGTTGGCAAAAAGAAACATCGCTCAACTCTGGGGGGCAGCACATCCATCCACATTAGAAGCCTGGGAAAGAAACCTCGATTGGTGCATGTTCAGAGAAAAGACAGTGTATTTGGCAAGGGGGTGCCCTAAGAAGTGGTCCCGTATCTGGAACCCATGGAATATCTATAGAGGAGAGATCTCTACACCACCTCGAAATGTAGAGCATGATGACCCTATTTCTCCGTGATGTTCCTCTCCTATGTACTGTCTGTATGTCCTTCCATTCATGCGTATTGTTAAGTGTTGATTACCTGGTCCTCTGTAATGTACCATTCACCGATGTTTGTTTAATAAAAAGATTTGTTAAAAAAAATAATAACCTGACAAGGATAGATCAGGCTTGGTGCCCAGAGGACTGTGTGCCTCTGCCAAAGAGGTACCCCAGTAAGTTATACTACTGAAATTTGTATTAGCTCTTCAGCATCTGTCCCACCAGTGCTTGGCCTTAATGAAGTCTGAAAGCTGCTCTCACAGCTAATGGGCTGGGTGTCAGGGGGTGCTCCTTCTGTTCTTTCCATGATTTTGTTCACGAAGAGGAGGCTAAAGGTGGGCTCTTCTGTTTGCCTATATCTCTGGGATGTGCACATGTCTTTCATAAAAGAGGCATAATATGATGCATTTCAGTGAATCTAAAGCAATCACTGGCTGGGTGGGGTTGGTAATGTGATTTGGAATGGAGGAAAGGCTCAGCAAATCATTAGGTTTGAGATGTGAGAATGAGGAGAAACCCTTCTGAAGCAATCATGGATGAATGGAGTGGTTGGGAGGGATATCCAGTGAACAGTAGATTATGTTAGAGCTATTGCCCATTTTGGTGTCGGAAAATTCAAGTAGATATTCATATTATTGTGGAGTTATATTTCAAGGGCTCTGGATTGAACAGTTCACAATGGATATTGAAAATGTCTGCCTTTTTAGGAGCGTGGAGAACCTGTTTAGCATGGTAAGCTTGGTTTTGGTATACTTTTTAAGCTGCTAACAGAGGATTTTGTCATGGAAGGCTTTTGATTTGTGCCACTTCATTCCATGTTGAAGCTAACATAGTTGAGAATTTCTAGTGCTCAATTGAAACACTTGGTGCTTGCTTTAATTCATGCCTTACGTTTTCCGGGTTTTCTTAGTGCTAAGGTATCAACAGTGGAAGCTATGTTTTGCTAGATGTTAGTCAGGACGAATTCAGGGTCTGAAGTAGATAGCATAATTATAACTGCACTGTACAGTGGCTCATACTCTGAGGTTTTAGCATCTGGAATGTCTAATGAGAATAAAGGGAGATGAGGCTGACATTTGAGGTAGTGGATTTGTGTATAAGGTTGGTCTGTTTAATTGATATGAGTTGCTCAAACATATTTGCGGGTTGGCAACCAAGTTCAATTTTACAAGGTTATGGGTGGATAGAGGTCATGGGCATTGCCAATACAATGCGTTGGACCACTCATTGCCTGTGGAAGCTGACCAAATGCATATTCTCACGGAGGCCCCTGCGTGTTTTGAGTCTGATCCACAAGCTGGAGTCTACATAGAATGAGATGTTTCTTCAAGTTGATACAACAATATAGGAAGGAAAAAAGACTCTTCGATTACGACTGTCAACCAACCAGAGTTTCGCAGTGTTAACTGTAGATTACATTTTTACGCTTCTTTCGTTAATTTTCTACAATGGTGCAAGCAGAGGAAAGAACGTGTGATTAAACTGAAACTCAAGATAGACCTCTTGAGGGAACATCACAAGACAATCTTGGGAAGAAGATACAGTAGGGTGGGGTAGAGTAGAAAGCTGACCACTAAGTCTATAGTTTTACATTGACTATGGCAACTTCAAACGCTTACTTGAACAGTTGGGCTAAATGTGCAATGTACAACAATGGAATGTAGCATTCTTTGGTGGTACTTTAGGCTGGTATAAAAATTATTTCACACATTACTATAGCAGATACAAATGTACTCTTAATTCCTCCCTTTTCACCATGAGGTGAAAACATACCGAATTTAATAGCTTTTAATTTGATTTCAGCATTAAACACACCATCATTATGTTTTTCTTTTTCTACATAAAGGTTGGTGTCATCAACAATTTCAAGCATATAAACATGGGCACCGTCTTTATTCCTGCAAGTATGCTGTGTAATGTATAGGCTAACTTTAATTAAAATGGATAGGATTAATATTGGACTAGTCGCTTTCTACAGGGCCACCTCCGAACGTCTTGCCTTCACCCCTCCTATTTGGCTGAATTTATTTTTGGCGGTTATAGGACTCAGTGCACATTACCACTGCTAACTAGTACTAATGTGCTTGTGTTCACTCCCTAAAACATGGTAGAATTGTCTTACAGATAATTGGTATATTTAATTTACTCATAAGTCCCTATTAAAGTGGTATGCCAAATATCCGAGGCCTGTAAATTAAATGCTACTAGTTGGCCTGCAGCACTTATTGAGCTACCCACTGAAGTAGCTCCTTAAAACATGTCTCAGGCCTGCATTGCAGCCTGAATTCAGTTTTAAACTACCAGCTCGGCCTGGCAATATAATCCCCTTGCCAAGTCTTACACACCCCTTTTATTGCATATACGTCACCCCTAAGGTAGTCTGCCCTAGGTAGCCCACGCAGCAGGGTGCATTGTAATTGAAAGGTTGAACATGTACTTTAAAGTTTTACGTGTTACAGTAGTAAAAACTCCTAATTTAGTTTTTCACTACTGTGAGGCCTACCTCTCCCATAGGATAACATTGGGTTGCCTTATTACATTTAATAAGTGCTAACTTTTGGCTGGGAACAGGTAAGCATTTCACGTTTGGTATAGAACAAAGTCCTGTGCACACGTATAAAGATAATGGTTTCAGTGTCAAAAACAAAGTAAAAAATTTCTTCTTGCTGAAATTATGAAGGTCGACATAAATGGGGATTTTATATCAATCCAGATCAATACAGAATGAACAAACCAGCCGACACGTGTTTCGTCACAACGTGGTACAATTGTGATTCTTCAGGGCTGTATGTTTGGCAAAAGATCATGGCAATCGCAATACCGGTGATAATTCCGACCCGGTAGCGACACGGGTAGAGTAAAATTTGAATAACGGGAAAGTGGAAAGTGAACTTTCCCTGCATCCACACGTAAAAGGGACACGAATGCAAACAACGGGTACATCTGAAAAGGAGGCAATCTGCGCTCCAGAATCCTGACTGTAGGATTCACGTTGTCCTACTTGCCTCCTTTTCAGACGTACCCGTCGTTTGCATTCGTGTCCCTTTTACTTGTGGACACAGGGAAAGTTCACTTTCCACTTTCCCGTTATTCAAATTTTACTCTACCCGTGTCGCTACCGGGTCGGAATTATCACCGGTATTGCGATTGCCATGATCTTTTGCCAAACATACAGCCCTGAAGAATCACAATTGTACCACGTTGTGAGGAAACACGCGTCGGCTGGTTTGTTCATTCTGTATTGATCTGGATTGATATAAAATCCCCATTTATGATACTCCTGATGTCGACCTTCATAATTTCAGCAAGAAGACATTTTTAACTTTGGTTTTGACACTGAAACCATTATCCTTATACGTGTGCACAGGACTTTGTTCTATATTTACTATGTAGCTCTTCACCTACACATTTGCAGGGGTTGTTTTATTTGGGTTTGTTCCCCCTGACCTGTTAAGCACCGTGCACATTCATCCTCATCCTACACTTCTAACGTACATGCCAGAGCGCCATTTCTTCCTGTCCTCAATCTAAACCCTTCACCGATACAATCATTTCACGTTTGGTGTCTGATAAATTATACTTTAAAATCCTCTTTAATGATAAAGTCACATAAGTTACAATTTTTAAAATGCCACTTTCAAAATATTGCCATTGAAGTCAATGGGGTGACCCTGTGTCCCTCAGAACCTGGGCAGTAATGATATATTCTACAGATGGTTCCCTTGTGTAGAAAAAATAATTTATTTTTTAACCACAACAATTCTTTCTGAGCTATTTCAATGATAAATAAATAAATCTAATGCACACACAAAGAATCTTTACAATGAATGAATGTTTCTTTTGCCTTTTTTATCAAAAGAGATTTTTATAAAATTTTGGAATGGGCTGTCAGACAAAATACAAATAATGACATAACAATAGTAGCAAATCAATTAGTGACTGGTGTGACAAATAGTGAGACAGATAAAAACATGTCAAATTCATACACAACAAAACAATGACATAAATATCTCTGTCCTATTCTGAATTTCTGCGGTAACCCGCAGTGTCAGTTGATTTATGGTTACAGTGGGCCAGGACATGAGAATATTCTATGTCGACGTTTCAACCCTAGTATCTCTGTTAATGTAGGATCATCAAGTAGGGTCGGCCTCAGGACAAGATAAAACCTAATGACAGCCCCTGAATTCCAAAGGTAACGTAGAAAACACTCCTCCAGTTGGTCCTAGTTAACTGGGCAGCTGCAGGTAAAGGGCCTCTGGAAGCTTGTTTTGCAACTTCTAGAGTCTTGGGTTCAAAGGCAAGTAGGTCCAGTCTTCATTCAGCAGAGCTGTTCATCTGATTCTTCACAGGTGCATAAATGTTTTGAGGACAGGTCCATGGAGTTCACGTTTATGCCCAGTAAAAGACTGTGGCTGGAGGGCAAACCTTTGTCCACCCCTAAACCAGTTCTGGTCAGTTCTTCTACCCCCACTAGGTTTGGTGCCAGCCTGACTAAAGAGACAAAGGGTAGATAAGCCTGGGTGTAAGCTTCATCTGCCAGTGTAAGCTTCATCTGCCAGTAACAAGATATATAGATAGCCTTTGAAGCTCAGGAAGGGGCTGGGCACAGCCCCCTCAGGCCATCCTGTCAAGGAAGGAGAGCCTCTTTCCACTCCCAGGGCCCATTGTCCACTGTCTGGGAGCAATACACATCTCACCACAGGGGTCATCAGGTGTAAGCTGACAACTGGAAACTGACAGGTAACCTTTTCAGTTTTAGGCAGGAAAACAACAACTTTCTAAAAGTGGAATTTACAAAATAGTACTATAAATCTCACTTGACCATTAAAATTGGATTCTAAATTACTATTACAATGAGTACTTTAATCATTTTTCTAACTACTCTCAAACTGAATTCAGCACTTATTGGAGGTAACAGTATAAACTAATGTTAATCCATGGGAAGGCCAGTCTTGGTACAGAAGAAAACGACTTTGGGGAACTTTTCACTGCCAGGACATGTCAAACGATACATAAACATGTATCACACCATTTAAATACTGTGCACCCTGCCCTATGGGCATTTAGGGCCTACCTTGGGGGTGCCTTTAGTATAAAAAAAAAAAGGTTAGGAACTGGCAAAGGTTTGTTTTGCCAGGTCAAAGTGACAGTTTAAAACTGCAAACCCAGGCGGCAGGAGTGGGCTTGGAGATATATTTTGCAGTGCTATTGTAGTGGGTGGCACAATGAGCGCTGCAGCCCACAGGTAGCATTAAATGTAAACGCCATGTGTAGCACCATATACTAGGGACTTATAAGTAAGTTAAATGTGCCAATAAGGTGTAACCAATTTGACCATGTTTAACAGGGAGAGCACAATCACTTTACCTCTGGTTAGCAGGGGTAATGTGCACAGAGTTCTACAGCTAACAAATATAGGGTTCTATAAAAAGGCAAATGAATCCTGGATGACCCTGCAAAAAGAGAACATTTCCAACATTATCCAAGATAAATACTGTAAAAATCATTCATGTCTTCAGTGTCCTTTTGGGGTGGTCCCTGCACGTTTGTGTACTTTGTGCCCATAATAGAACAGGTCAGTGTAAGTCTCAAATCTGCTGAGGTGCACTTTGACCAGAAGCACGCCCCTTAGACAGTGGCAGGTGAGTGCACATCCAGCAGGTAGAAAGATTTATCAGTTCATGTCGGATGGAGGTGGTAACAATAAGGGGTGTTGGGCACATCATTGCATGGTTGCAGAGAAGCAGGTAGACTGACTTCTCATAGGAACAGTCAGGGCTGGATGACATCGAGTGTCTGGTCCAGCTGCAGTAGAAGAGGCACAAGAAGGAGAAATCCTAGCAGTTGGCCCTTGCCTGGGGCCTGATGCAGGTCCGGAGATGGGTACAGGTGTCCTGCGGGGGTGCTGCACACTTGCACTGGAAAGAAAGGACCCACCTCTGCAATTTGCAACACCTCACAGCTGTGCTGGTAATGAGCAGTAGAAGACATAGTCCTCTATAGTCCTCTCCACCTTGTCTGCAGGTTGGACTTACTCTGGTGCACCTTCACATCTGCCCAGCTGCCTGGCTGAAGGTTGTGGCAGACCTCGAATGAGTAGTCAAGTTATGAATTTTGAACATAAGACCGAGACTCTAGGGACAGCTAATGTGTTTTCAACAGTAGTAGTGGACTGTATCATAATTTAATTTCAAATCTAGTGGATTTAAAGGCATAATCATAGAATTTCCCACTACTATTACATAGATGATATTGAGTTTAGCCCTATGAGTTGAAATGACCCTTATGGGCCACAAAGCCAAAAAAAAGTGTCAGGCATTTCAGCTGTGTCTCGTAACAGAGGTTGTTATCCTTTTCTTAAGCTTGTTGTCATTTCGCTTAACTTTCCCTGCTGACTCAAGCTGATAGGCACAGTGGAAGTGGTGTTTGATTCCTGAGGTTTTGCAAATCTTCTGTACTACTGCTGAAATGAAAAATTATATGTGCTCCTCTGTCACTCAAGAGGCGACACCCAATCTTGAAGAGTGGGATAAAGTCTCTAAGTAAATGTTTAGCTACAATTTTGGCTTTACTTTTGTGCACAGATATACTTCCACTCACCCAAACAACAGAGAAACCATCACAAGTACATAAGAATTAAAGGCACATTTTGATATCTGTATAGAATCTATTCAGAGGTTGACAAAGGGGCCTCAGGGAGCTGGGTTAGCAGTGGTGGTGGTCTTGATTCCCTGCTGATATTATGTGATACTCAGATGACACAGTGAAATTAGTTCTAGTCAATAGAAGGGGGTATACCAGTGGGTTGCTGCGGCATGAATCATACCATCCCTCCTGGCATGGGCAGCTCCGTGATACAACTGCCCGAGGTTGGGAAGCAGAGCAACCACATGCTCTGAGATGTCTCTCCATACTACTTCTGGGTCCCTTGCAAAATGCTGCTTTGTCCAGTTTTGTTTTTTGATTTCAGAGGTCTGCCTTTGTAACAAAGACAAATCCTTTAAAGAAGGTACAGCAAACAAATCAGTCTGTACAGCATACATAGCAGCTTTGTTGGTTTGACATAGAGAAGCCTTTTTAGCCTCAGAATCAGTAAGGGCATTCCCATGGGAAACTTCATCAAGCAAATTCTGGTGGGCGCACAATTAACAACTAATATTCAAAGAGGCAAAAGCAAACCATTCAGAAAGTTTACACATTTAAACTCTTTTTAATTTGGGTCCTAGCAGGCATTAGAAAATCGATCTGTATCCACTACATTATTTTTCTCAGCAAGGATACACGCTCAGGTAAGGGCAACAAGCTCATCCACCCGGGCAGGTCTTACAATAGAGATGTTGCATCACTCAACAATCTGACTCATAGTACATACAACATATTCTGCAACAAGTTTGCCTTCATCATTTCCAAGACATGATTCAGCTACAAAACAGATTAGTTCACAATTTGTTACAAGTGTATTTGTAAGATCAATACTGGCCTTTGTTACTTGATGTTACCACAATACAGTCATGGGGTTCGCAATTCTCACTAGTGGGCATCAAAGATGCGGGGCTTAGAGTAGGACAGGGCACTAGAGCCATGAGAACCAGACGTGTATCTCATATGGGGACAGCCCAGCAGTGGAAAGGTGTTGGGTCTTGGTAGTACGGCGGAGGGCGACAAAAAAGGGGGAACAGCCATAATCAAGGTAGTATTCAATACAATGTTTTTAGAGGCTTTGACAAGGTGGACAGCAATAGCTACAGAGTGGAGACATGGAGAGAGGCCTTCCGCTACGGGGTCTAAAGAGAGGAATAGCAAACTACGGTCCTTTTCTGATCACCATGATCCTGCACCAGGCCTCCAAGGGCAAATCCATCTCATTCAAGACAATACAGGGTAAATGCATTTGCATAATCAGAGAGACCCAAAGCAGGCACATAGGCCAGAGCTTGCTTATTTGTTTGAATACATGTTCCGCTTTTGTAGGTCATTGCGAAGTTTAAGGGGTGTCCTTGTTAGCATAATTTTGCAAGCATTTTGCCAAAGTGGCATACCCAAGAATCCATTGTCTACAACACCTAGCCATACCCAAGAAAGTTTATTCCGTGTTTTATAAGATCCGCAACGACTGATCGAATTCCTGTTTCATCGTAAGGATTTCGAGGGTGTTATGGAATGTAAAGCTACTTTTTCATAGGATTTATTTTTCTCTTTACTGGCTTGATCCACCCTCACATCATTAGCCACGGTAGACCATAATGATACATTTTTTGTAGTTTTCATACGAAATAGGGCCCAGGATTCTGTTTTCTAGAACCTGTAACGAAAGTACAGGCTCGATGCCAACTTCATAACTTGAGACAGTAAACCTGGGCACAGGACAGCGTGTTGTGGGCAATGATCAGTCCTGCGGGACTCACAGGTATATTTTTTGCATTGAGCTCCAAATCTCTTTTCACAATTGACAAACACACTCACAAATATACACTATGTATATATTTTATGATTTTATTAAAATTATGTCCTATTCTAATGCAAATTATGTATAGTTGTAACTATAAAGATAAACAAAATAGAGGCAATGAAAGTGATTAGCAAACAGAATATTAAAAGAACTGCAGCAATATAATGATGTTGTAGAATTCCCTTACATGAAAGCTAGAACCAGTCTCTTTTCTCCAACACCTTCCTTCTTGCCTCTGGCCAAAGTCTTCGCACCAAAGGGGCCTTATGAGTGTCTAAGGCAGCCTGCACATTAGCAGAACAACATACATGCTTGTTCTTTATTGAGAAGGTCATTCTCTCTCTCTGTGCCCAGTATGTTATGGTGTACCAAGTAAATCGGCAAGGCCACACAGGCTCTAAGATGCTATGCGAAATGTTAAAGCACATAGCTACCTGAAGGCTTCCCAGCGCTGATCAAGTCAGGACCTATGCATGCAAGGAACAAGTCACAGTAGATTAGTGGGGGTATAGCCAAGCTCTCAGCTGTTTCCTGAACCGTGTCTCATTGTCCTGATTTCTGAGGTCAGCAGGCATTATGTTACACAACTTCTGTACCAGATGTGAGAAGGATCTTCCACCTGGTCCTTTGGATTCCTGGTATCTTCAGGAGTCGGCCATTGGAAGATCTTAGTGTTCTGTTGGGGACGTTGCCGTGCCCTAATCAAGGAAGGACCTTTCGAGTGGATTCCTCTGTGGACTATACAAAGCGCTTTGAATTCTATTCTTTCTTCATGGATCAGTGAAGGGTGGCTGTGGCATTTTTTGCCAAGGCGTGTTTAGGGACCTTGAGAAGCATCCTAGCTGCCACATTTTGGACCACCTGGAGTCTCTTGATAAGGTATTGGCAGGCATAGGAAGAAGTTTCATGATTTTATGCAAAATTCTGAGGATGCCAAAGCATGAGGTTATCAGTTTTTTTTGCTTGTGCATCCATAATCATAGGGCTTTTTATGGGGGAGGAATTCTAGGTGGATTACACTTCGGCCATTCTAGAGAAGGTTGGGTATCTGGGCTCTGCTCCAGGATCCTCCGTTCACTTTTTTCCCCATTGAATTTGAGGCAGCAGTTTGCCATCCAGCTGGCAACTTTTTCTAAGCCAGGAGCCAACTGTTGATTTTGTGATCCAATTCCGGGGAAAAGGGAAAGGACCAGTTGTGTGCCGTTAGCACATGAGATGATTGACATTCCAAATTCCTGCACGATATCTGCTAACGTGCGCATATATATATTAAAAAGTGTGGGGTGGAGGGCAGATCCCTGTGGATTTTCACCAATCTGAAATGATCTATCACATAGAAAAGATGAGAGCCAGTTAAAAGCGACATTCTTTATTCCGGCTTCACTTATTCTTTTTTATGGGTATCTCATGGCCAACCATGTCAAACTCCGCGGTAATACCAGCGGCTCCTCCCTGGGCTAGCAATCTTTTTAGCTCCTCTGAAGCAGTACGAAGGGCAGTTTCTATGCAATTTTGAGGGCATGCTTTGTGACCTTCACAAAGGATGTTCATAACAATGCATGCTCGAACCAAGTCTATTAGAAAGACAAAGATTTCCTTTCTACCTTACACTTGTCTGTACCCAGTAAAATACACTTTCATTAATATTTTGAAAAGGGCAGGGCCCACACTGAATTATGTCAAATGCAAAAATTGACATATTTATCTTGTTACACCTCCACTTAAGTCTATAAAATATTAACAATCACGTGACTAAATATATGAATTGGTTTGCTATTAAACTATAATAAAGCAATGTTATACATTCTACATATGCAAACAATACTAAATGGGCATATATGAACTGCAATGGGGATACATAAGCAGAAAATGCAAAGACCATTTCAATAGCATTGACGGCACCTGAGAAAGCAATTGAGAAAGGCCTTTAGACATTGCAGGAATATTGACAATAGGTGTTTCACACAGCAAGCAAGGACCACAATCTTCCTTGCTCTGAGGCCCATTGAGGAACACTCCACAAGGTGTTCAGAAAACAGTACAATTGGCATGCCTCTTGCCCCGGTCATGACCAATCAGGACCATATTCAGACCCCATTCATATGACCTTGGCCGTCAAAACGTAAACACAAAAAAGGGCTAGAGTGTGACTGCCCATCTCTCTCTCTCTCTTTGAGACTAAATTATGCTGGAATTGGCCCACATTGACAAAGACCAACTTAAAAAGGAACATGCGAGCGAGATCTTGCAATACTTTGTGCTTAGTGGCCATCTTTGTTTTGAGACACAAAAACCCATGCTTTTGCTAGATCTTCAGATTCCTGATCAAGGGCCTCACACTGGTGAGCTCCTTGGAGGTTCTTGACCTGGATAGCCTATGAATCCTGCAACATCCCATTGTTCTGGCATGACAGCGGTCTTCATCGTCAGCCACTGTCGGGGGATCGTAAAAGAAGAAAATCTAAAAGTAAACATGGTTAGTTTCTGAAAGAAATGTATCCAGGGACCGGTTATTTTGCTAAAGAGAAAAGACAGAAGTACACAAGTCTTTGGGAGCAGCCTGGTTGTATACCACAGGCGGTGCATACTTTGAAGCTCACAGCCTTGATGTACCACTTCACTACCCAGCCTGTAAGAGAGGGAGGTGTGACCTCTTTCCCGTCCAGGCCATTGTTTCTAACTCCTGAGAGAGTTCACACCTTTTGGTAGGGGGTCGAATTCCTGTCTTGGCAGCAGCAAGCGCAGGCTGGCAGCCAGAGCACAGAAATGGCAGGGGCAACGAGGTGGGCAACCTCTAAGGTAGCCACCTGGATGCATGCCACATTGTTCAAAACACGAAATTAGTGCCAGGGGTGATGAGGCACGGTGTTTGATACTAAACACAAGATATTTAGGCGGTCCCATAATGGAGCTGCTAACCTCGGGTTTGCCCAGGTGTCAGCCTATATTATCCTATGGACTGTCTATAATTTTTTGTGTCCTTTATTGATAAAGGCCACTATTGGGACATATAAGCTTGCACTTACATGTCCTCACCTTTAATATATAATGCACCCAGCCTCCTGGGCTCAGGAGGCCTTCCTTAAGGGTGACTGGCATATATTAAATATAGTGCATTGACTTTGCCACGCATGGTGAGGAAAAAGTCGAGTTCGAGCAGTTTGCACTGCTCCTTCAGTCTGCAATGGCAGGCCTGCTGTCAGTAGTTTACTGGGATGACCCAGGGTGGCAGAAACAGTGCTTCAGGCCATGGTGGCCCCTTTGACACCCATGCCCTGGGTGCCACTGGCACAATATACTAGGGACTTTTAAGGGGGGTTAAAGTCCTTTTACCAATTGGGGTTACCAATCCACACTTTTTAGGGAGAGAGCACCGGGACCTGGGCAGCAGGCTTCAGTGCACTTTCAGTCATAACCCTCCGCACAACGTGTGGGGGGGGGGGGGTGACCATACAAAAAGGGCACTTTCCAACATGACCCCCCCCTCCCAGACGAAAGGTGATGAGCAAATGAACTATCACCTGGTAGTGCTCATCGTCTAAGTGGAAAAACATGGAAAGGTCATCTGCATTGGCATGGTCAGTCCCTGGTCTGTATTCCACTGAAATGTCCATACCCTGTAGAGAAATGGACCACCTAAACAATTTGAAGTTCTCTCCTCTCATCTGCATCAGCCATCTGAGAGCCCTATGGTCAGTTTGAAAATTAAAGTGAGTCAAAAACAAGTAGGGTCTTCCTCAGGGACCAAACCACAGCAAATGATTTCTTCTCAATGGTACTCCAATGCTGCTTTCTAAGGAGGAGTTGCCTGCTGATATAGGCAGCTTGTTGATCCTGGCCCTCATTATTTGTTTGTGACAACACTGCCCCAATCCCATGTTCAGAAGTGTCTGTTTGGACAATTAACTCCTTTCCATGGTCTGGTGCCTTCAGGACAGGTGCTGACCACACAGCCTCCATCAGGGTGTCAAAGTCCCATTGGCAGTCTGTGGTCCATATGACCTTCTTAGGGTGCTTCTTGGAGGTACGTTCAGTAAATGGGGCCACAATTGTCCCATAGCCTTTCACAAACCTCCTGTAGCACCCATTCAAGCTAAGGAAAGCCCTGACATGGGTCTGGATTTTGCGAGCCTCCCACTCCAGAAAGGTTTGGATCTTGGGTTGGAGAGGTGGACCTGCAGGGTGGCCCAAGTACACAACAGACCTCTGCCCTATCTGGCACTTACTGGCCTTGATAGTTAGGCCTGCCTGATACAGGGCCTGTGAAACGTCCTTCAGGTTGACCAGGTGATCCACCCAGGTGGAACTAAAGACAGCTATATCATCAAGATATGCTGCACTAAAGTTGTCAAGGCTGAGAGAACTCTATTCACCAACCAGTGGAATGTGTCGGGTGCATTTTTCAGGCCAACTTTAGATGCCGTAGGCAAAAATATGCAAGGCAAGAAGAGGGAGATTTTAGTGGCACCCATAGAGTCAATTGGGAAGATGGGCTTCTGTACACTGAGACTAGGGACCCCAAACCAGGGCCAGCCAGGAGAGTGGTGGTCCCCCAGGTGTACAGAGAGTTTATTCTATTCTGGCCTTAGCACATGACATCTCCCTAGCTGGACATCTGGGACAAACCAAAACCGGGGACAAGTTGGTTGTCCATTTCTTTTGGCCCCAGATGTCTGAAAAAGTGAAGGAGTTTTGTCATCACATGTCAAGTCAGTGGCATATTTCTGCCTACGGCATCTAAAGTTGGGCATATCTTTTGCCCTTGGCATAGGTCCTCTCTTGAGGGTCCCCCTACACTTAGAAACCCTGTCAGGTCAGGCCAGACTCCTTTTGCTGCAGTCCCCTCCTCAGGCACCAGGGCATTTCCCTCAAAATAACTCTCCCCCCTGGTTCTGTGACCTCTTTGAAGCTGCCTTAGTAGTCTTCTTACCCTTTCTATTGCTTTGGTTCCCTATTTCAGAATCCAAGCTATCATTACATCCCTGCTGTGCTGCTTGTACTCTTGTGGTAAAACACACCCTCTCAGGGAGAGCCAGCATTCCAGCATGAGCCATCCTTTTACCTTTCACCTTTCACCCAAACGGAAATCTCCAGATCATTTCCCAACAGATATTCCACTGGGATGGCAGGGGACACAACCAAATGCTTTGGGCCAGTATGCCCTCCCCACACTAAGCTTACCAAAGCCCATTGGATGAAGCTTAGTCTTGTTGTCAGCAATGATAACCTGATGACTAACACCAGGCATCATCTAGTCTGGGGAAACCAGTCTAGCAGCCACCATAGTGACACTGGCATCCTTATTCCTCAGAGCCTCTACCTCAGTCCCGTTGATTTTAGGCCGTTGTCTATACTTCCAGAGGCTTTGAGTTAAGAAAGCTAGGGCTTTAAATCCACCCTATCCAGGGAAACTAAAGTAGCCTCAGTGTATCCTCTGGCCTCTCCAGAGTACACTTCCACTCCTATATTAGCCAATCCCTTGGATTGTCCACCATCGGGGGATTTTTTGGAGCATGCTGGATTTCCTTTCTTGTGTCTTATCTGATGACAGTCATGACGCAGCTCAGAAGCTTTTGCTGAGTCCCAGTGCTTACCCTGATACCCTTTGCCTTTGGTCTGGGAGATATCTTGGGCCCATACACCCGAGAAGAACTTAGAGGGCCTGTTAGAACTGGGGGTCTCTAGTTGGCAGAGGTAGGTACCTTTGACCAAATAGGGACCCTTGCTTCTAAGTCAGGGAAAGGGGATTACACTACTGGATAACCCCTGCTCACCCCCTTGGTAGCTTGGCACGAGCAGACAAGCTTATCTCAGAGGCAGTGTGTTAAGCATTTGTGGACACATACAGTAATACAGTGAAAACACTACAAATGGACACCACACAGGTTTTATAAAAAATAAGTATTCTTTATATAGACTTAACACAAGATCACAAATGACAAAAATCCACAATACGGTACTTTAAATTGGTTTCAAGATGGTAGAATTAGCTTAGGTCACGTTGTTGGTAAATGCGACACAGTTCTCACAAAAGTACCAGGATGCGTAACGCAAAATAAACAAAAGGCTTGCAGCGTTGGAGATGCGTCGGTTCCTTGCTTCGGGGGAGACGATGCGTCGCACCTCAATGCTTGCGTAGAGTAGGGGATGCGTCTTGATCCTTACCGGAGAGGAGGTGATGTGTAGGTTCTCGTGCTGCAGCCCGGTTGCGATGTGGCAAGATGGCGCCTCGATGCGATGTGACAATCCGGTGCGATGCGATAAGATGGCGCCCTTGATGCGACGACGTTGAGACGATGCGACATGCCCTGGCAACCTTGCGATGACCCTCGTACTTTGGAGCCGCGCCAGGCCCTGCGACACGCTTCTCCGATGATGCGACCCTCACAGTTGCGACGCGCTTCTCCGGTGATGCGACAGCAGACAGCTGCGATGAAGGCACGCTTCTGGGAGATGCGGCGGCAACACGTTCTCCGGCGATGCGATGACTACAGCTGCGGCGGTGACACGCTTCTTCTTGTTGCGTCACGCTTCCAGCGCCCAGCGATACGCAGGCTTCTGCAGATAGAATTCCCAGCAAGGAAATTCAGAGGGGAGCTGGTGGTGAAGTCTGTTGTCCCTGAGACTTCAGCAGGAGGCAAGCACAAGTTCAAGTCCTTGGAGAAATATTCTGCAAGATGATGAAGTACATACAAAGTTTCTTCTCCTCTTCTTGGCACTGAAGACACCACTGTAGGCCAACCCAGCAACACAGCACACTGGCAGGGGGGCGGTCCACTCCTACAACTTCCTTTGGTTCTTCTCCTTGACAGAGGTTTCTTCTTGTTGTGCCAGAAGTGATCTAAAGTCTTGGGGTTTGGGTCCCCATATTTATACTAGGTTTCTCTTTGTGCTCTGAAGGCAGAGAGGCCTTTGCCTAGTCCAAACCAGTTCTGGTCAGTCCTGGAGCACTTTGTTTACCTGACTCCTTCTTTACTTTCAGAGTGCAGGGCAGAGACATCAGACACACCACAGGAGGTGGAGCCAGCATTGTGGAGGGAAGGCACAGCCCTATTCAGGTCCCAGGTGCAACTCCTCCCTCCCATCTAGATGCAGATCTCTCTATTCACCACTGGGCCTCCTCACCCTGTCTCCTGGAATTCCCCAGCCCTAACACTCAAACTCCAGACACACAATACACAACCTAGCAGAGGCAGGCTTGGACAGTTAAGCAAGAAAATACCTACTTTCTAAAAGTGGTATTTTCAAACACATAATTTTAAAACCAACTTCACTAAAAGATGTATTTTATCATTCTGAGTTCAGGCATACTAAATTCGAATTTCTACCATGTTCCCTGAGTCAGTTAGGATTATAAGATGTAATAATCAAACTGCCCATTCTGGCCTATGGCGAACAGATAGCCTTGCAATAGTGAAAAACAAAAATGGCTGTAATTCACTATTAGGGCATGGCCACACACACCAGGCCATGTCATACCTTATACTTACAATGCACCCTGCCCTTGGGCCTACCATAGGGGTGTCTGATATGAAGATAAGGGAAGGTTTAGGGACTGGCAAGTGGGTGCACTTGGTCAGTCAGCATGGCAGTACCAGACTAATTTAATTTAATTGTGGGTTTATATAGCGCTAGAATCGACTCCCGGAGGAGTATCTCCGCGCTTCGACCGCTGGGGAACCCGTCCTGGCTCACCCTGAGAGATGGTCCCTAATGGGTATCTCTAAGGTGCGACCAAGCATCCCCGGCAGTCTGGGGGGGCCGTTGTGAAGATGAGGCAAGCTAATGCCCAGAGTTGCCGAGTGTGGTCCCTGACTGGAGTAGGCACCGAGGCGAGAATTATCGAGCCCGCTGACCCTGGTCCACGACCCTGCCGCGTCGGGAATCGAACCCTGGTCCCGGGCCGTCCTCTGCTTACGGGTCTGCGGCCTCTAACCAGTGAGCCACACCTCTCCACTACACATAGGCTCTGCAATGGTAGACCTGAGACACACTTTACAAGCTGCTTCTGTGGGTGGCACAACCAGTGCTGCAAGCCCACCACCAGCATTTGATTTACAAGCCCTGGGCACACATGGTGCACTGTACTAGGGTCTGACATGTAAGTCAAATAATCCAATCATGGAGTCACTAATCAGTACATCAATTTAACAGAGGGAGCACTTGCACTGTGACACTGAATGGCATTGGCACAGTGTCCAAAGCATCAAAACCAGCAAAACATATCAAAACAGAGGAGGCGTATCGGAAAAAATGGAAGGGAGACTCACGCCAATGGTACCAGGTCTAACAGGGCCTTTTTTAAGAACTCCTTTTTTATCTTTGTTGTTGCTCACCTTCTTCCCCTGCTGGGAAGTCTGAGCACCCTTGTTGTGGTCACTACCACCATTGGCCTTGCTGGACACCCTTATTCTGAGCCATTTGTCAGCTATCCTAACCAGCTCTATAGGAGAAGACAAATTGGAATCCACCAAATGCTAATGCAATTTCTCTGTGGTACAATTAGTGAAAATGTGCTCCTTCAGAATTAAATTATAAAGCCCATAATAAGTGTGTCCACCTCATTGCCTTTTATTGGGCCTTCTAGTGCTTGACTGAAGAGTCCACAAAGTCCACCCATGTCTGGTTTTGACGTTTGAGTGTCCCTAAACATCAATCTATACTTCTCTGTGATGAGTCCAAAGCCTTTTATCAAGGTCTTCTTCATATGCTGATAGGACTCATTAAGGGTCAGAAGTCTATCTCTACCGGACTGGCAACCAACAAGCCTTGGCAGCGGTAAGCACACCAGAAAGTTCATTTGACCGCGAGGTCCCAAGGTTAGCCGCATGAAACTTCGTGGAGGTTAGACTAAATATCCCACAATGAACTGGACCATCTACTTGTGGGTGATCCCTCAGAGTGCCCGATGCTCAGCAGTTCTTCAGCTCCGGTATATTGTTTTTACCTGCAGTTGCAGGGACAAGTGCCACTAGTCCAGGGGAGTCTGAGGTTGCTCCTGGCTCTCAAAGGGGTCCCTCTCAGAGGTCCCTCTGTCTGGGTGAACCGAGCTTTGGCCTCGGACAAGTCACCGTTGTGCAGGTCCAGGTGAGGTGCAGAGTATCCCTCTTTGATACAAGTTGGTTCAGAACTGAGGTTCTGGTGTCAGGGGTAGCCCTTAAATCCTAGATTTAGGGGTGTTAGGGATGTGGGTGCAAGTTGCCAATGGGCTACTGGCCTCAGTGGCTAATTTGCCCCTGAGGTGACCACATCCGGGGGTGTAGGTCACCTTTTCTACCTAGCATCCACTATTCTACCACTTTTAAAAATGGCAGAAATCTGCCTTAGTTGTACAGACTGGGTAGCCCACTCTAGAGGTGTGGCTAGCCTTCTGGTGGTGTACACCTCCTGAATACCTAATCTACCCGCTTGCCCACGTGCAAATGTGCCTGGGGGCAGTGGGAGGGTTGTTTCCTCCTTTGGGACGCAGCCTGGTTGCATATCAAAGGCAGGCCTTATGTGCCACTTAACTAGCCAGCCTGTCAGGGAGGGAGGTGTGACCTCCTTCCTGTCCAGGCCATTGTTTCTGACTCCTGGGAGAGTTCACACCTCCTGGCAGGGAGACAGATTTCTGTTGTGGGACAGCAAGCCCGGGCTGGCAGCCAGAGCACAGGTAAGGCTGGGGCAACCAGGTGGGCAACCTCTAAGGTAGCCACCTGGGTGCATGCCCAACATCCTTGACACAAGATTTGTGTCAGGGGTGATGAGGCATGTTGTTTGATACCAAACACAACATATTTAGGAGGTCCCACAATTAAGCAACCAACTTCGGCTTTGCCCAGGTGCCAGCTTATGTTATCCTATGACCGTCTATCACTTATAGTGTCCTTTATTGGTAAAAGCAACCATAGGGACATATAGGCTTGCACTTACATGTCCACATCTCCAATATAATGCACCCTGTCTACTGGGCTCAGGAGGCCTTCCTTAGGGGTGACTATATTAAAAATAGTGCATTGACTTTGCCACACATGGTGAGCGCAACGTCGAGTTCGAGCAGCAATGGCAGGCCTGCTGTCAGTAGTTTACTGGGGTGACCCAGGTTGGTACAAACAGTGCTTCAGGCTCTGGTGACCCCTTTAACACCCATGCCACAGGTACCACTTGTACCATATACTAGGACTTATAAGGGGGTCAAAGTCCTTTGCCAATTGGGGCTACCAATTCACACATCAGTTTTTAGGGAGAGAGCACTGCCACCTTGGGCCTGGACAGCAAGCTCCAGTGCACTTTTCAGAGTCATAACCATCAGCAAAAAGTGGGGGAGGGGTGACTATACAGAAATGGCACTTTCCTACAGTGGTTAGTTAGTACAATCCTTTTTCCAATGTATCAGTTGGCCACAAGCAAAGCATGACCCCCCCCCCCACTGCTGAGGTTTCTCTACTGTCTCTCCCATTTTTCCTTCAAGCTCACCCTTATCCCTACCCCCCCCCCTTATTCACCTCCTATCATCTCCCCTTCACATTCTGTCACATATTCTACAATTTTACAGACATCGGTTTAGATTCTTTTTTTGTGACACAATACAATGATTCACAGCAGCCAGATTTGTGTTTGCTATCCAATAGTGATATAGTTATATGATAATAGATATAAAATAGCCATCAATTGGTTGTACACATTCAATGACAATACATGCACAAAAGTATTATCTACAGCTTCTTCTGGGGGAGCCCAGAAGAGCACGCCTGAATAAAGTTGAAGCACAGCTTTGAGTCTATCTAGATAGTCTGCTGGTGACTCTTCTTTATTTTGCTCACAAGTCAAAGTATTAGTCCAATTTGTCTTCAAGGGGGAACACATCCGCATTCAAAAAGGCAGCCTTCGCCGCACTCGTGGTACCACCGTTTCAGAGGTCATGTCTCGGCCAACCTCCCCTCTCAACCATTCAATATCTTACTTCAACTGGCACCACCAAACACAACAATTGATTCCCGTCAGCCCAGTTAAGTTTATACACTTCGAACACTCTTTACAATTCCTCACAGATGTGTCTAGGGATCTCTTGAATATTGAGGAACTATTTCTCAATGTGCATTAAATAAAGTGTTGTCCAGGCAATGTGAACAGTGACTCTCAGCCCAGGACTGGGGTAGTCTCTTAAAGGATGGAGAGAGTTTGTGGCTGGCAATGAAGGATATTCATTGTGTGCGTAATGGAGTGAGAGGAACGGAGTTCTCTGTTTGAGAACTCTACTCATAGTGAGTCTCTCTGAGGTCCAGTTCAAACTTTCTCGTGTGATAGAAGGGCTGTGCTCATGGGGATCCGTGGACGGAATGAATCTTGGTAATGGAGCTTACATCTCGAATTGCAACAGAAGTGTCTCCTCTTACGTGCTACTGTTGGTTACTGCAGCACTCGTTTGTACATTACTCTTTCTGCCAGCAGCCCCGCTGACGCTTCATTTTCAAATGCATCCATTGGTGCATTTCCAGCATCATCAGCCAGCATGGGGAAGTTATAAACATCCAGTAAATAATTCCCCTCCCCCTGGTTCTCACTCTCCTTCTCTTGTTTTGGAGGTTCAGACACCGGGAAATAGACATGGAAGAGCCAGGACAGCCTTGCTCTGTGCCTAAAGTGGCTAACATGGTAATCCAGTCTCTCCTGAGTCTGATAACATGGACTTGGGATTTGTGTTTGCCCTGGTACCAATTCAGAAATGTGGTCCTTCTTCAGCATTTATTTCATTTTTTGGATCCTACAAATTCTTTTTCCAATTTGTCAAAAGATCAAGGTCAAACGTACCACTATCAGGAATGGATTTCTCCTCACCTTTGTAAGTCCCATCCACTGTTTCAAAAATGTGCATGTGCCTTTACTATACTGGCGGTAGATAGTGGGAGCAAGAGTCCCCCTTCAGTGGAGGTTCAGTAGGCTTAGATTTTTCGGCCCCACAGCATTTCCATCATTATGTCTCCTTCAGTCATACACAGCAAACAAGGTGTCTGTTTGCTTCATGCCGCAGTTCATCCATTGGAGGGGGGTGCAAAGGAAATGAAACGTAGGGTAAGGGGTATTTCAGGTATTTCTGTTACTGATCTTGTGGAAGGAGGGAGGCAAGATATTGTGCACTCAGATTCAAAGTTCCCCTTGCTTTCGGGCAGTCTTAGGTTGTGTACCCAGAGGGGCTAGCAAAGAGGCAGGTGAGGCTGGATCAAATAGCCTCTTTCCCACACACATTCATCCTTAATGGACTAAGATCAAGTCCTGACTCTCCTGTCTATCTTCCCTGTACCCACATTATTTTCTAGAGCCCACTCACTCGCTCTATACCGTGATGGCAATCACACCATCTCTGCTGTGGAACTCTTCCCATTTCTACCTACCCAACCAGCATATTATCCGGTCTTCTACCCTGATGGCTCTTTGGAGCACCTTTAACACATCAGGCTTGCAATGATACAGGAGAGAGGGACTCATTATGAACCTGTAACATAAATACCCTTACTGTCCATCAATAATATATATTTAATGATTTGCACAACACATGAGCTTTTTTCACTGTTAGATATATTTTTCTGTAGTTTTTCAAGAATCAACCAACACATCTACTAAATGTTATGCAATTATTGACAAACATTTCACATATACACAATACTTTTTCACATGAGACTTTAAGACAAAATACACAGATCTTTTTGAGTGCCTGACCACTAATGGAGTACCATATGTGGGAGAATCTACTCTTTGAAAATCAGAAAAGTATACTTCCTTTTTCTTCCTCTGATCCAGCCAAACAGCCCCTTTTCCTTCCACCTTCAACACTTCAAGACATATCACATACGAAGAGCAAAGCAACAAATAATAAACATGATCAGACTTCACCTTAATTTAGTACAGTGGGCTTATGACGTCTGCCAAATCACCAGCTCCAGCGCTTGTCCCCTTCCGTCTCTGAGTAAAACACTTCCTGGTCAATGCACCAAATTATGTGAAGGAAACAGATGCTCTCGGAAAGCCAATAGAATTCTAACATGTGTTTAATGCAAAAATATAGGTAGCAGAAAAAATATTCTGCCTGGAATCCGTCATGTCAGAAGACCAGCGTTTCGCAGTCTGAACCATTTGAGCATATAATGTCACATTCAGTACATTTTTACTCTTCTTCAATATATTTTTATAGTGCAACAAGTGGAGGAAAGAACACATGATTAAATTGAAACTCAAGAAAAACACTAACGGGCAGGTGCCTAGCTCTTCTTGTGGGAATAATGCGAGAAGTCCTTGGGTACAGATATAGGGAGGTGAACTTCAAAAATCTGCAGTTCTTGTTTGACTATTCCACCTTCAAAACGAGGCAACTTATTTGGCACAATCCAGCTAAATGTGTGATGTATAACACTGGAATACAATATGGCACTGCATTTAAAAAGTGTATTAATGCGGAATAATGGCAAGGTTTTATAAGTACTTTAAGTAGGTATAAAAACAATTTCATATGTTACTACAAGCAGACACAACATGCGTTCTCAGTCCTATTTCTATGAAAGAGGATGATGGATTTTATTGGAAATACGTGGGGGATAGCAATGCGTTTATAAGAGTCACAGAAAGAGGAAGGGTGCACAGAGACACAGCAAAAATAATCTGTTCTTTTTGTACATATGGCTTACACTTTACTCGGAGCAAAATACCAGTCATTTGTGCCTCTTTTGAGATTCTTGAAGGGCAAGGAGCTGGTACTTAAATAGCAACCCCTGTAATCCTCTGTAACACAACAATTCTACCACTACTTCATTAAAACAAGCATTTGCAATGCAATAGGTCTCGCATTTGTGAGAGTTTAAGCTATTGGCATTGTAAATGACAATGCCTTTTATTTATCTCTTTTGCTAATTAAATGCAAGACATATTCAAAGAAGTGGCTGCCATTGTCCTCTGAAAGTGAAAGCAAGCATGGCGGGCTGAATGTTGCAGGAAACCATGTAGTGCCTGCAGTAGGAGAAACTCATTAAAGAAAATAGTGCTTACAGACTAAAAAAGACGTACTATGTAACAACCAAAGTAAAACGGCCAGTCCTTATGGGAGGTTACAAATGACGACAAGGCAATACTAAGGTGGAACTAACAAGCCTATTAACGATTCAGAAGCCAGCATTTACGAAGGACAATGACACAGGCCAATGACAAATATGGGCGGAGAGTGGGCGGGGCTTCTATTCCATACTCCAATACAGTATGCAGCAGAGCAGCCCATGCGCTGCATAGGCTCGACCTAAAAAGACCATCACAGGAGCACCTCACTATCGCTACAACAGCCTAGGATCCTCATGCTTTTTCCAAGGAACAGGCAAACACACAGGAATGCATACAAACAAGCCTTGTCCAATGGCGCCTATGGATGGGTGTCTTTTGCATGGGTGAAGCACTGCAGGCAGTCAACATGATCAGTATAGCTTTGCAGTGGGCAGAGGGATTAAAGGGCATCGGTGTTAGTGAAAAGCCCTGGGAAACCCCACAGAGGATGGGATCATCTGATAAAAATATGAACATATGTGACTAGCAATTTCATCTCACAGGTAATAGGTTTGGGACAGTCGGTCACATGTCAGGCGAGGTAATGGCTTGTTTAAAAATCTCATCATTGCCTTCCATAGTCGATTTCTGGAGGCAGCACATCGTGTGAGTATAAAGGCGCAAGCGCAACAAGTAATGTCTGGATAGAACACAATGAGTCGAGTATGTTGGGGACAATCAAAATGCAATAAAAATATAATAATAACGAAAAAATGGAAGACCTAAGCTCTCGCGCTCCGTGAGCTGCCGTCTCCGCACACACATGTAGCGGGTGCGGAGATAAAGGAATCCCTGCTGGATACGGTGCGTCTTCCGCTCATCTCTGCCATGAATCACCGGCGCACGATCCTTAAGGCACTTGTACGTTCTACGGTGCCAGCCGCCAAGTTGCCTGTGCTTTAAGTTGATGAACACATTACTCTGGAGTAATTGCTCGCTACCTTGGCCCTTATCCCTTCAACACCCCCAGCAAGCAGCGGATTAATCACCAGACGAGCACAGCTGATTGCTTCCAAGCCGGGCCTCAGGATGCCGATATGGGAGCCTCGGACAGCAGCGCCCCCTGCGCGCGCTACCACCTGAGCGCGCGGCCTTCTTCAAAGGAGGAACATGCCAGCATCCGGGTGAGGAGCAGGCAGCAGCTGCGCGAACACCCCCTCAGACACAGGCATGGCATGCGAGCACACAAGCGTTTACACAATTTACCACATCAATCCCACATTGTTGAGCTTTTGTTCGTACTGACTTTTTTGTTGTTGCAGCATTCCAAGTCCGGGAATATTCACCCTCCTTTCCACTGAAACACGGCCTCACACCGGCCACTACGCCTGCTTGGACTTGAGCTGGGAGTTGTGCACTGCTCGGGGGTCGAGGAAGAGCTGGATGATGCGCAGGTTGAGAGCCAGGTTCTGCAGCAGCGGGAGTAGCACCACGGCGTACATAAGCCGCACGTCCTTGATGACCACGGCCGGGTAGCGGCGACACTCAGTCTCCAGCTCCCGCAGTGGGCGCTGCGGGCAAGCGCACCGGCACTCTGCACCGTCCAGCAACCCCAGCTGGGCGCGGGGCTGACTGGCGTGCGAGCGTGCACATGGGCTGTCCGGGCAGGGCGCAAGCTGAAAGAGACTCCGTGAGAGTGCGAGCGTGCACATCGGCTGTCTGGCCCGAAGCTACGCCGTGAGTGTGCACATCGGCTGTCTGGGCCGAAGCTCAAGCAGACGCCGTGAGCGTGCATATCGGCTGTCTGGGAAAGTGCACATGTCCTGTCCCCCTTCCAAACTCAAGTCGACGACAATAGATCTCGCTAGCGAGCAGTTGCGCTGCGTCGCTAGGCGAGACCTAAAAAGAAACATTTATGAATAGGCTAGAGACTATTAATGTTTTTATTTGGTATTCGTTGCTTTAAGTCTATCTTTCAAAAGGAAAATATTACCAGAATGTAATGATTTTCTTATTTGTTTTACCTCTCTTGACATGAAAATACCAGCCAGGTCACTTATATTCTGGCCAAGTAGTGTGGTAAATATTTCTCCTTTACCGGGACTGAATTTGATACAGGAACATAGTAAAATAGCTCAATAAAATGAGAGGCAGAATCCGTGGTATTAGAGGTTCGGAATGGGCTTTATTCCATTAATTCGATTATAATCGGTTGCTCCCAATGTTCCGTCACCACGAAGGTTCAGGAAGTGAAGCACACACTTTATTGACAAGAAATGACTTTTATAGTACATACATGACAATGAAGTAAATGCAGTAGGCGTAACAATTGATAAGGAAAATGACGAGTTGTTCTGCGTAACCAGAAATGGGTGTAATAAGGCGAAAAAAGGAACATAATTGGTTGTGATGTCATGTATAGGTGGATCTATAAGATAATACTTGGCATGGATGCGCGCGCAGCAGTCTGACGTGTAATTGACGTGTAACTAGGGGGTGAAGGGGACTTGACATTTAGCTCTACATGTGGAGACAAGAAGTCTGGGGGGTCAAGTCAACCTAATCCCAAATCATATCTAACATCCTATGTTTAAAGAACTATGTTATCCATAAAAGAAGGACTCTCGGACAGAATCTATTCTATACTGACTGTGCGTGCATGTACAAGCGTCTAAGTGTCTACACTAAATGCGAGGGGGTAGGAATATTCCATGGTAACAAGGCTATGAATTACTTGCATGAGGACAGAGAAGCCGGCCTTTTGCTCGGTAACTGGAAGAATGTTTACTTAAGCTACTAGGCAGGAATGCATCGGCTGAGGGGGAAGCAGATAATTCGAAGGTGAAATACAGTTCTTGGCAGAGAATAGGCTGATGTCAGGCTTCGTGAGCCGCGCAGAGAATGAGACAAAGTTCATGGTCACAGATGCAGGCTCAGACTGGAGCTTTCAGAGGCAGAAGGCAAGAAGAGTTTGATGACAGAATCAGGGCCTACTTGCCTGGACTGTAAAATGGCATAAGTGAACCATATAAAGCCGGTGGCTTTTCATACTTAGGAATGGAATATCCGGCCTATTCATGGCGGATCTGACAGAGGACATGTTGACGGTGGACGCACATGTGTTTGCGTCTTTATAACTGGAACTGGAGGGAACACACAGGTACTTGTGACATGCACATAGAACTGTTGGGGTCCAAGATAGGGGACATAACTGACCAGAAAAATCCATATTTCCACATTCCCTCCTTGTCCCCTACTTGCCCGTTAAGAGATATCAATCTTCATTAATCCATTGATCTGTTCATATAGCATCATTTGTTCTTCTTTCTTCTTCCGTGACGAATGAAATCTTGGTGGTGGAATACACGATGTGGCACACAGACCACAGATCGCTGGTCCACATTGTAGACATAGACAGCAACTGAATAGTAGGAGAAGGCCAATACCTAGGAAGGATAGAACTCTCCATCCCCAGGCTGATATCACATTCCAAAACCAACTGGACCAAGTCCAAGTGCCTGGGTTCTGGTGCATCTGGCTTACAATCTTGTGAAGGCGAGTTATAGCTTTATATACAGATGGCGAATTTTCTGGTATGAATACGCAGCAGCTTGATCCGATGACCCTACAAGCTCCGCCTCTATCAGCCAGGATGACGTCAAGGACAAGACGATTTTGAAGCACAACAATCCGCATAGCAGACTGCTCTTCTGTTAAATTGCCTAAGGCGGAAATAGTTTCATTCACTACTGCTTCAAGGGTTCTAGTTAATCTACGTATCAGCTTACTATTGGTAACTGTACCTATATAGGGAAAGATGCCTTTATTGAAATCTACATACTTGTCCCATGCCGTCTCAGTATAATCGACAATTGGGAGATCTCTCCGCTCTCTATTGTGTACTAAATGAATATTTCTATAATAATCAGGAGGAGCTAGGAAAACAGGTGGCAAAAGGAATGCTATGTAGCAGGTACCATCCCAATCTAGAGGTAGACGCATATATGCAGTCTGACCACATATAAAGTAGGAATGGCGATAAGCTCTGAATGAAGATTTGCCTTGATCACTGAATTCTACTGTAGTAGTGCATTGACTATGGCCCATATGTATGGAACCAACCTTTCTTACACACAATTCACCTTTTGCTGGGAATACTGACATGGTGGGTAAGACTAGCTCAACTTCGGATACGACATTTAGAATCATGAGATTAGGTGTAAAATTACCTAATCCATACACTTCATTTTCTAGATCAGTTCCTGTTCTTTTGGGGCGACCCTCCTTGTCAGGGTAGCAGACTTTGAGTAAAACTAGGTTCAGGTTTCCCCATATCCAATGATCTTGGTAAACTGCTGTGTCTGAGTCTATGGAATTGATTAAACTGAACCATGCTCCACAGGAGCCATTGTGTGTAAATGGGTGTGGAAAGAATGGCAGGACTCCTTCATAATTCTGATAGGGAGGGAGTCGGCCACACACCCAACAATTAGTAGCATTACTAGTCTGATGGGAATGATGTAACATACTAATGAAAGTGTTATTGCGCAGCGCAAGTCTATAGGACAATTCATGCGGGGGTAAGTCACTAAAAGAATGTTCTGCAATAACATTGTGAACATTTCTGGCAATAGGGTAATATATGTGCAACAACATACTGGTAATAATTATTAAAAGACTTAAGGAAAACAAAATTAATAATGTCCCTATACAATGGCTACGCAGTGATTTACAATACGCCTGTCGTTTCATCATTTTTCGCGACTGTTCATGATTCAGGTCTAGAGGATACATGTCAGAGACAGATTCAACCGCTTCACCTAGGAGAGGACTTAAACAATCAAACCGTCTGACGTCCTAGGCCTTAACTTAACTTTGTAAAGTTCGCTTTCAGTTTTTTCCACCAAAGGAAGTTTTGAATCAGTCTGTGAGGGAGTGCAGGGCACAATGTCTATATCCGAGGATTGTCCATGAAATTTTTTTATATGGCTTGAATGAATCCAGCCCTTGCGGCCCTCGATCTTCACGGCTGTTCTTGTGGTCAGCAGAACCAACTTGGGTGTCTTCCACCTGGGCTCCAGCTGAGTCTTTCGGTCGAAATTCCTCACAAAGACGAGATCCCCCGGAACTACGTCATGGGGTTTCACCTCAGTGTTGTCAGGAAAGGCTGCAGCTACCTGTGAACGACAAGATTGTAGTGCAGACATCAAGGAAGCCAAGTAATCTGTCAGCATATTACAGTCAATATCAGTTATTTTGCGTGGTATAGGCGTCCCCCACATATTTGGTGGTCTACCGAAGATCACCTCATACGGGGATAGCCCTGTTCGTGAATGTGCTACCATTCTCATGTAAAAGAGTGCAACGGGTAACGCTACTACCCAGTCGATACCTTTTTCTCTGCATATTTTGGACATTCTGATTTTCAGTATCTGGTTATGTCTTTCTACGAGACCTGCTGCTTCGGGGTGTCGGACACAGTGGAATTTCCACTGATAACCTAACAGAAGTGAAACGTGTTTCATTAATTCGGATGAGAACGGCTGGCCGTTATCTGAGTGAACAACACGTGGTAAACCGTATCGTGGGAAGAATTCTCGAACCAACTGTTTGGCAGTAGTCGGGGCAGTGTAATCTGAAACCGGGTATGCCTCTGTCCAACGGGACAGAGCGCAGACAACTACGAGAACATATTTGAATCCTCGACATCGTTCCATCTGGATATAATCCATCTGTAGGACTTCAAAAGGGTGATCAGGAGGATGAAATCCACCCTGTTCTACGGGAACACTTTTTCCTGGGTTGAACTGGCAACAGATCATACAGGTACGGACCTTTTGTTTGGCTGCTGCTCGTAAATGTTTTTTAAACCAAATGTGTTGAATGCTGTCTAGCATAGCTTTTTCTCCTAGATGTGCCGGACTATGTATAGTGTTAATTATAACTTGGACCATTGAATCAGGAAGGAACCATACAGACTTTTCCTTTATCATCCATCCTTGGTCCGTTTGGATCCCTCCTAATTCAGTCCATTTCTTTATTTCGTCTGGTGTAGCATGTGTCTGTATGTCAATTACGTCAAGAGTAGGATCTTTAACTGTCATACAATGTGTCGGCATCGGGACTATTGTCTTTGTCATGTCGGGAGTTTGAGTTTGAGCAGTCTGTTTAGCCGTTCTGTCGGCTAGATCATTGCCTTGGGAAATGATATCAGTAACTTTCGTATGAGCTTTACATTTCATAATTGATATTGCAGTAGGTAGATGTATTGCATCTAATAAGGCATGAATGAGGGGTCCGTGCTGAATGTGGGCACCGTGGGAAGTTAAATAACCTCTCTCTCGCCACAGCACGCCGAAGTCATGTACAACTCCGAATGCATAACGTGAATCAGTGTATATGTTGACTTTTTTATTCGTGGCTTGAATACAGGCTTGTGTCAGAGCGATGAGCTCTGCGGCTTGAGCTGACAAAGTATTTATACGATTAGTTTCAATGACTTCAGTATCTGTTGTGACTGCATAAGCGGCCACTAATTCTCCTGTACTTGTTCTCATACATGAACCATCTACATAAAATGTCAAGTCTGGATCTGACAATGGAACATCGGTCAAGTCTTGTCTGGGTTTTGTCGTTACAGTAATAACTTCAATACAGTCATGGGCTAGTGGGTCTGTTCCGGTTACTGGCAAAAGTGTGGCAGGATTCAATGTGTTACAGCGTCTTATTTCTATATGTGGCTGAAACAATGTAAGTTCATACCCTGTAAGTCGTGCTATGGTCAAGTGTTGTGTTTGTGTTCTATTTACAAGAACCTCTACTGCGTGTGGTACTTGAACTGTCAATGGATGTCCTAACACTATGGCATCGCTTTGTCTGATTGCTAAAGCTGTCGCTGCCACTGATTTCAGACATGCAGGCAAAGCCTGAGCTACGGGATCTAATGTACTAGAAAAATAAGCACATGGTTTGTGTGCTCCTGCTTGATCCTGTGTGAGTACTGACAAAGCAGTACCTTCGCGTTCTGTAACAAAGAGTGTAAACTGTTTTCTGTAACATGGTGTTGCTAAAACAGGTGCTTGACATAAAGTTTTCTTTAGGCTTTCAAAAGCTTGTGTATGTTCTTGAGTCCAAGGGAGAACAGTCGATGTGGCTGCCTCCTGGGTTGTCAACTGAATGAGTGGTTTTGCTAGAAATGCATATTGCGGGATCCACTGTCTACAGTATGAAGTGAGGCCTATGAAAGCCCGCACCTCCTTTTGTGTCTTGGGTATTGGCATGTTAGCTATTAACTGAATGCGGTCTGGTGTAAGCTGCCTTCCCTCCTTGGACAGCGAGTGTCCAAGATAAATAACTCGCTGGACACAGAATTGCAGCTTAGAAGGGGACACCTTGTGCCCTTTTTCGGCTAGAAATTGTAAAACTGTCAGTGATGCTTTTTCACATTCAGGTTCGCTTCGGGCGGTGATCAGCAGATCATCGACGTATTGAAGCAGAGCAGTGTTAACTGGCATGTGGATACTGTCAAGTTCTCGTTTCAGTGCTTGGCTATAGATGCTGGGGCTTTCTGTAAATCCTTGAGGTGCGCGTGAGAATTTAAAGCTACGTCCATTTAAACTAAATCCGAACAAATATTGGCTTTCCGGATCTATTGGGACGCTGAAAAAGGCATTCTTGAGATCGATTACAGTGAAGAATGTCGCTTCGGAATCAATAGCTGTCAGTAATGACGAGATATCTGGGACCACAGGGAATTGTGGCACAATGCATTTGTTTAACTCGCGCAGATCAATAACCAATCGATATACTGGCGGGGCCTTCGGATCTGTTCGTTTAAGAATCGGTATTATCGGTGAATTACATATATTGGAGTCTGTTTCCACAACTACTCCTTGGGCAATGAGCTCGTCAATGATTTGTAGTAAAGCCACTACAGCATCTGGTGGTAACTTGTATTGTCGCATTCGTGGTAGCACCACTCCTGCCTTTAATGTGACTCGATATGGTGTAATATTCATGCATCCAACATCAGTAGGGCCTTGTGCCCATAGACGTGTAGGTAAAATCTGTAATCGGGGATCCATGTCTCTAGACACATAGTGACCTTTAAAATCACGTAAAAACAATCTTACTCCTTCCGGAGAACAACATATTATAGCTCCTAGAGCTTTTAACGTTTTTATTCCTAATAGATTTTCTAGACATGATTTAGTAAGCAATAAATCTGTAGTTCGGGTCAAAGGTCCTATCGTAAGTGGCAGAGGTTGTGATACTTCATTAACAATAGGTTTTCCTGAAAAACCAAGGGAAATATTCTGTGAGCCTGAGAGGGGTGCCCCTGGAACTTCACTACGTTTTATGGTCGTTCGACTTGCCCCTGTATCGAGTAGAAATTTTCTATCTTGGCCTAATAATTCACTATGTACATAAGGTCCTTCTTGGTCTACTGGGATTTCAATAAGGGGTAAGTCAACTTCCCTCTCTAGGCTTGTTCATGCGTAACGCTGATACTCGGGATATTCATACTGTGCGGTCTGATACATTTGTCGTGTTGTTGTTTGTGTGGCAGCAACAGGCAATGGGGGTGCAGCTGGCACAAACTGTATTGGCTGTTGTGTGGCTGGCATGGCCTGGGCATGCTGCATAGCTCCTTGTTCATTCTGATCTTGTCTGAGTGGCCGTGATCTTTCTTGTGTTTTACCTATGGCGATATTATGTTTTAAAACTGGACAATCGTGTACGTAATGGCCTGGCTTTTTACAATAATTGCATGTCCCTTTTACAGGTCCTGCTGAATCGGAATGTGTCATACCCCTTTTATGCCCTTCAGCTGGAACTGTCTGGGGAAACTAACATTTTCATTTTCGTATCTTTCATGCGTCTGTGTTCATGTTCTTGTTCCTCTCTAATTCTATTGTGATGGTACTGTAACATTTGTAACATTTGTGATGGAGTGTTACCTTGCCAGGTACTCTCGAATTTTAATACTCTATTCTTTACTGGGGGCAGAGCATTTTCTACTAATTTTGTTACAAACAGATGTGGGTATGATTCGCTACTTGCTTTTATGCCACTATTTATACCAAAACATTTTTCAAATCGGGCATAGTAATCACTAGTGTCTTCATCTTGCTTCTGCTTACAGGCTGAAATTGTACCCCAATCTTCCTTCTTCGTAGTTAATAAACGCGGCAGTACCTGTACTAGTAATCCTGGTAATGCCTTAGTTTTGTCCCCAAGCCCTGCTCCTGCAGTTCGGGCCTTTTCTTCAGCTTCTAACACTGACCATTCTATCTTTTGGTCTCCTACCTCCCACTCTTTTTTCTTGAGTTTTTCATAAATGCCAGCAGGCATCAATACCTTTAATATTGTCATAATGTCGGGGTAGGTATACTCTCCCATGAGTAACATGTCTTTAATTTCTCGGTGAAAACCCGCTGGGTCTTTGTCATGACTGGGTACCACTTTCTTCATTTGTAACAATTCTATTTTCGATATGGGCGTATATACAAATACGCGTTTAAACTGATTGTCCTCACCCTTTATTGGGTGCACTTCTCGTAAGGGATTCTGTCTATCTATGTGATACGTAGTTCTTTCCTTGACGGACAATGGAACATGTTCTGAACATACAAAAAGAATATACTGCTTTCTTGATTCTAGAATTTCTTTAATTAATTCAGTACCTGGACCTCTCCATTTATTCATAAGTAATTCAGTCAGTATGTCAGGCAAGGGACCAGGGTCCGAATGCTGACTCCGATATAGTATAATGAGTTGTTGAATCATATAAATCCCAGCTAACCTTTGTTCATCTGGGGTAAGATTCAAAAATGTGCGTACTACTGTATCATCACTATATTTTCCGGGACTGTCCACCCAATGGACAGCTGCCCTGGCTAAATCTTGTTCATCCATAGAATCGAGGAAATGATAACCCCTTCGTTCTCGGAGTAGTTTGTCGGCGGTTTGGAACGAATGCTCGTTAGACCTTATATTAATTATAGGTATTTGAAAATTCCTGTTATTATCTGGACATATCGGATGTATTGAGTCAGTATGATATCTAGTCTGATTCCTATTACAAGATCTTCCTCTACCTACATAGGCTATGGTGTCCAACTGTCCTGTGGGCAGTCCTGACCCTTCTTCCTCGTTTTGTTCGAACTCGTCTACCTCTAATCGCTCTTCGTGTAGGCGTTCTATTTCTTTACGGATCTTTCGGCACATGGCTATTATACAATTTTGTTTATCATGTCTCCCTTCTGATATATTCTGGCTCCATCTTGTAAGAATTTTCATTGCTTCCGGGTCTACCCCCGGTCGGTCTTGATTTCTGATCACACAGTTTATGAGGAAACGTAACAGTTCCCCCTGTATCTCTACTTTCTGGTATTCCATAGCTCTGTAAATACATTCTGGATCTCGCCCTGTTTGGACAAAATGATATATATTATCTAGATGCGCAGTCATTCCTGGTAACTTCGCTAAATACACTGCGGCTCGTCTGATACGCAATGATGCTAGGGTCATTTCGTCCTCCTTTCCAGGCACCGGGTCATATCTACAATCTATAAGAAGTTCCTTAAGCGCACGGGCACTAAGGAGTTTGGGTGTACGTGAATGCGCTGACTCTTGAAAAGTAAGTTTATTTATTCTGGGTGGCGTAGAAAAGATATTGGTAGCTCCTCCCGCGGCCCCATCTGGGGCGTCGGGTGTAAAAGGATTCGTCGAACGTGACACAGCAACTACAGGTGTGGACACAGCCATAGAAGTAGCTGTAGGAGCGGATACAGAAACAGATGTGCTTGCCGGAACTTGTGACTCGATTTGTTGCTGTAGGGATACGGGCACTGGATCTTGGCGTTGAACCTCCCTGGTATGCGGTCTATGTGGGGCGGAATTAGCATACTCGGGAGCTGCGTCATCTAAATATGAGGAAAGAAAAACATCTTCTGCGGTTCTAGGATGCCCCTTAGGATGTACCTTTATTGGGAACAATGGGGTTGGCAAGTCTTTTGGTGTTTCTGGAGTAGCCTTAGGTAATCCTTCGGCCAGAAGGGGATACATACCATTCATAAGGGCATTTCTTTGTCTGTCTACTTGTTCTGATTTCACTCGGATACCTTCCTCAATTAATAGATTCTCTCGAACTTTATTGGAATTCTCTTTACTCTTCTCTTCCTGTCTACGTGCTTTTTCTGTTCGTCTATGTGATTCTTTACGCCATAATTCAACGGCGTCTTTCTGTGACTGTCTGACTTTCCTTTTCCATAACTCTTCCTCGACTTTCATGATGCACTCTGCATCCCAGGTCCCCGCTGTGGGCCACCTCTGACTTCCTGGTAATCCCTTGGTATAGTCTACCCATAAATCAAGAAATAATATAGCGTCTAAGCCATGTTTGTGATACATAAAGTGCCCTGGAGTGTCCCTAGGAGGAATAGGGACGGCTTCTTCGAGAACCCCTTTTCTGGTAGTGATCTGTCTTAATTTCGAAAAGAGCGGCATATTGAGAACTGACCTTATACTTGATTTTGACCTGATACTTGAATTTGAACAGACTTAATACAATAAACACGATAATGAACAGTCATTCATACCACGATATACAGAACATACTTAAACACTTTAAACATTAAACATTAAACCTTTAACTGAAACAACAATGATGATCGTCTGCATAACTAATCACCAAGCTTAATTCTCGACAATAACTAGACAATAACTAGACACTTCGGAATACTTCGGAATACTTGATATACTGCTAAACAGTACAGATACACTGCTAAAACAGTGCAGACCGGATTTGTGTACCCAAACCCGTCTTGACCGGCACAACCTATGTGCACGTCAGAAATGCCTCCCCAGCAATGGTACTCACCGGGTAGCTTCGGAAACGGAAGGCCTCAGTAACTTGAACTTGAACCGGACTGGACTCGACTCGACTCGACTCGTCGGACACTGGGCTTGACTTCGGACTGGTGGGTCTCTGTATACCTCGGATCTTGCTCTCTCAGCTAGGCTCTGGTCGGGATACTTCGCACTTCTCACCGCCTCGTCTGGGTGTTGATCGCAGTCTCAGTCGCCCCCGCTTGACCGGAGGGAGATACAGGAAATCCTGCTGGTACGCGTTATTGTCCGTCCAGCTGTGGCAGGAGACCGGGCCTGCAACGCACCGCCGGCGCGTGAGATGAGAAAGTGTCCCTGTTTGGGCGCCATCATGTGGTAAATATTTCTCCTTTACCGGGACTGAATTTGATACAGGAACATAGTAAAATAGCTCAATAAAATGAGAGGCAGAATCCGTGGTATTAGAGGTTCGGAATGGGCTTTATTCCATTAATTCGATTATAATCGGTTGCTCCCAATGTTCCGTCACCACGAAGGTTCAGGAAGTGAAGCACACACTTTATTGACAAGAAATGACTTTTATAGTACATACATGACAATGAAGTAAATGCAGTAGGCGTAACAATTGATAAGGAAAATGACGAGTTGTTCTGCGTAACCAGAAATGGGTGTAATAAGGCGAAAAAAGGAACATAATTGGTTGTGATGTCATGTATAGGTGGATCTATAAGATAATACTTGGCATGGATGCGCGCGCAGCAGTCTGACGTGTAATTGACGTGTAACTAGGGGGTGAAGGGGACTTGACATTTAGCTCTACATGTGGAGACAAGAAGTCTGGGGGGTCAAGTCAACCTAATCCCAAATCATATCTAACATCCTATGTTTAAAGAACTATGTTATCCATAAAAGAAGGACTCTCGGACAGAATCTATTCTATACTGACTGTGCGTGCATGTACAAGCGTCTAAGTGTCTACACTAAATGCGAGGGGGTAGGAATATTCCATGGTAACAAGGCTATGAATTACTTGCATGAGGACAGAGAAGCCGGCCTTTTGCTCGGTAACTGGAAGAATGTTTACTTAAGCTACTAGGCAGGAATGCATCGGCTGAGGGGGAAGCAGATAATTCGAAGGTGAAATACAGTTCTTGGCAGAGAATAGGCTGATGTCAGGCTTCGTGAGCCGCGCAGAGAATGAGACAAAGTTCATGGTCACAGATGCAGGCTCAGACTGGAGCTTTCAGAGGCAGAAGGCAAGAAGAGTTTGATGACAGAATCAGGGCCTACTTGCCTGGACTGTAAAATGGCATAAGTGAACCATATAAAGCCGGTGGCTTTTCATACTTAGGAATGGAATATCCGGCCTATTCATGGCGGATCTGACAGAGGACATGTTGACGGTGGACGCACATGTGTTTGCGTCTTTATAACTGGAACTGGAGGGAACACACAGGTACTTGTGACATGCACATAGAACTGTTGGGGTCCAAGATAGGGGACATAACTGACCAGAAAAATCCATATTTCCACAGTAGCATCCCAAATTGTGTATGCATGTATTTTCAAGCATTTACACGTTGAAGTCCAACCTACTGGCTTTCACAATGTGTCTCTGTATCGTAAGTAAGTGCCTCCTTGCCCAATATGAGCCTATTTTCTCTGAGTTCCACCAGAACCACTTATTTCTCTGATCCACTTTTCATTGGTCCTTTGTGTCTGCCATTACAAACTGCTGGAAACAAGTCTCATGCTGTCCCAAGTGTTGGCCTTCCCTCTAGAAACGTTCATGAAATCTCATTTTTATGGCACTATTGCTTTTCACTTCCTGGTGAAGTTTTGGATGTTCCATTTATGTTCACCAGTGTACTTGTGGTGTACCAAGAATAAATAACATTTATTGGCAAAACCAATAAATTAAGTGTTGACTGCCAGCCATTTGGCTTTGCCAATGCTTGTTTTGTTCTATCATAGTTTTTGTAAAACATTGTGGTTGATGGATCTCCTGGACACTCACAATTACAAAAAAAAAACATATTCTAAAAGCAAAATCTTTTTGGGGGCTCAAAAAAGCACACATAGCCATGGTAGTCCCAGTGAAAGTAAATACCTTGTATGTAGATATGTTCCATTTGAGAAAGAGAAAAATGTCGCCACTAACAGTGAACTTAGCCAATGGCTGAAGTAGATTGCCCCATGCAGTATGCTGTACCGGGAGGACAAAATGTGGATGACACAATAACAGACTAAAGGGTGAAAAGAGCTGGCAGAAATCCATTTAAAGTATATTATACTCAATGTTTTAAGTGGGATGAAAAGAGTGAGGGGGACTCTTTAAGGAGTTTGATCAAGAAAGCATACCTAGGAATTCTTTCCAAGAGGTGGCCTATATAATTATGGGCATGGCTTAAAACGCAATTTAAAATCCTGCCTTCACACAACGTGCCCCCTGAGCCCTATATCTGGATGACTTTTTGTGAGTTTTCTGTATTCAAATATATCACACAACTAACATAAGCTTAAAAAAAAAAAGACATGGGCATGGCCTGGAGAGCCAGCATGGCGGACGCTAGTTAGTCAAGCTCCACACAGCCAGGTCTAATTATCCGTATCCATCCTGTCCCGAGGGCCACTTATGGAGCCTGGGAACCCGATAGACATCAGGGACAGGTGTGGCCCATAGCGTGGTGTGCTGTTGTGCCACCAGCGAGGATCGGCTGATGGTTGCCCGGGGCAGCGTGGGCTGCTGCAACACCGGAGGCGATGGCCGCGAGCCTGGACGGAGAGGGCTGCTGGGCTGAAGTGTGGCTAGAGCCCGTTTGATGGGTGGTGCCGCTGCTCCCATCTAAAGCCGGCCGTCTCTGCCGAAGACTCGCCCTGGAATATCGAGGAGAGGCTGTGTGGTGGAGGAGGCGGTCTCGTGGCTGGGGCTGTTCCCAGAACGCTGCTGCCAGGGCCAAGTACAGGGACTGCCGTGGGGATCAAACTCTGGCTTGTAGGTGACCCAGAGGGGCGTGGGCTCTGCTGGGTCGGCCGCCCCGGTGTGGTGCGTCGGGCCAGCCAGGAAATGATGCAAGGCACCGGCAGCATTCTGGCCCAAGGAGACAACCTCCCCGAGAGATGTGTGACACTACATGGGCTGCCCTCTCCATGAGGCCATCTTAGAGGGGCCACCACCGGATGGCAAGCTGGGTTGGCGGCCGGGTAAGGAACACCTGAGCCCCTCCCAGCATGGCAATCGGACGCTGTAGGTGGCGGCCTGGGTGAGGCCCAAAGCAGCTCACCGACAGGTGCCTCAAGAGCAGAGCAGATCTTGAAGTCAAGGTGGACAGCGAGTGAGGAGCAGCGGCAGCATTTACCACTGCAGGGTGGGGGGCCCAAGTAACTGTGAGCTGTGGGCCGTTTTAGGGTCCTTCCCCACTAGATCCTGGGGCCTCCGCACCGGGGGCTGATTGCTGGGGCTCTGGGCCATTACTTTTCCTGACCACACAGAAAAGATTAAAGCGCCGGGAGGAGAAGGAGGCTGATGAACATTAACACGCAACAAATAGGCGCTGTGGACACGCTGCGGGCCGGGGTACGGTGCATAGGTCCCGCTAGGGGAACCCTGTTGAGATAGACCCCAGGGCTGCAGAAGTGGCTGCGCTAAGCCCGGTGTGGCTTGTGGTCCAGGGTAGGTCTAGCCCGTGAGGCCATCCCGCAGCCTTTGCCCCATACAGAAGCCTGATCATAGACGGACGGAGCGGATTCAGCGGTGGTCACGAAGTGGGCCAGAAAAACCCTGTTCCTGTTGACATGACTATGGACAAACCTACAGCCCCACAGACTAAACAAAGCACAATTGACCACTACACGACCGCAGGCATGGATGCGACTGGTGGTGCTGCAACAGCGGGGTCAGTTCCAGACAATGCGGCACTGCTCGCAGCCATCACCGAATCCAGAGAGGCGCTTGAGGCAAGGATTGGCGCCATGGGCTCGGAGGTCTCCCTACTTCGACAGGACCACTGTAAGGCAGTGGACCAGGGTGTCCACAGTCGAGCACTCAGTCTCCTTGATGCAGCAGAAAGTCAACAAACTAACAGTAGTCACACAAGAGATGGCGGCATGAGTAGAGGATGCAGAGGGTCGGGCCAGGCGCAATAACCTGCAAATCATGGGTTTCGCGGACGATTGTGAGGGTGTGTCAATGGAAGAATTCCTATCACAATTGCTGCACTCCATCATGCCTGAAAAATCCCTGTCCTTCTGCTTTGTTGTGGAGCGGGGCCCCTGGTGCCAAATTACTAAACTACCTAGGCCGTAACACCATCCTCAAACAAGCCAGGAACACCAAGCTTGTGCAGCAGCAATGCCAGTCATTCATTGCGGCAAAGAAGAGGCTGCGTGAATTCGAACATCCAATATATGTTACTGTACCCGACACCATGTGGTTCATATTCAAATCTCAGTCCTTATACTTTGAGACTCCTGAAGCGGTTTTCCAGTGGACAGATGAAGTGGTGCGTTCAAGGCCACACACAACACACCCGCTAGAATCAGACTCTTCCCAGGGAGATCGACGCAGTGGTCCAAAGAAATCAACGTTCAAACGGCGGCACTGCTCCCAGTCCAACTGGTGGACCCAATCGCAAGGAGATGGCCCACATTCAGGATAAGGCTGTGAAGGCCAGAACTGTGCATGTATAACTGTGCCATGTTACAGCGCCAGCAAATGGGCCACACGTTGTATACGCTTCAGCCCCGGGACAACTCTTTGCTAGGACCTGGCTGCCCCCACTGGTAGAGGGTACCTGAGGTTTCCAGAGACCTATGTTTAGGGGGGTTCTTGGTTTGGGACACTTTTGGCGCGAGTTTCCTCCCAGCCCAGTTGGGGTTCCAGGGGACCCCCCGCTGTACCAGATACTTCCTTTGCTGCGAGGTAGGGGTCGGAGGGGTTATTTCCATTTGGGGGATTGTTGTTCCGTTTCTTCAGATACAGACACACCACAACCCATAGATTCCCTAGCGTCACTTAGTCACAACTCCAACACACATGGCCACACGCACACATGGTGAGGTAGCGGGGGGGGTGCGGATCATGGCCTGGACCGTGCGGGCCTCCTTGACAAAGTCAAGCGTAGGCGGTCTTAAAACATGCAAAAAGAGCAGAGATAGATATATTGCTGCTCCAAGAAACCCACATAATGGGTTTGAAGGTGCCAAATTTGGAACACTTCGGTTGTGATCGAATATTTCACTCAGTCTTTGTCAGAGGATCCCGGGGTCCGCAGTACTCATTCATCGCAGGGTGCCCTTCAGACATGCGAAGGTATGGACAGACCCCGGTGGGAGATACACCATAGTGGCGGGAACATTGTATGGGGAGCCCCTCACACTAGGCAGCATATGCGCACCCCCTTGGCTCAACTTTTGTGGAATTAATCACACAGCTCTGGGGTATTTCCCCGTGGGACTGTCTGTGATGAGTGGGGACTCGAACGTAGTAATGGGGCTGGAGGAGGATAGATGGCATGCAAATGGCCCGGTCCAGTCCGGAGTTGACTCCAAGCTACCGCTCATGGCGGAATCTTTGGGCTGGTCACCATCCGGGTGAGCCAGGCTTCACATTCTTCTCGATGGTCCATGGGTCCTTCTCCAGGTTAAACTATCTGTTCCTTCCCCACCCCTACACTCATAGTGTCTCAGGGACCGCAATCCTCCCTAGGGGCCTCTCAGATCATTTCCCCGTAAAGCTCACGCTACGCATTGGCCCTCACCAGTCATCCTTCAGATGGCATATATTACCATGGCACCTCAAAAACCCAAAGTATAGACTAGCCCAGCAGTGGTCCCTCACAGAGTACCGCTCCCTAAACGTAGAGAAGGCTCCGTCGAGAGTGGTTCTGTGGGAGACCATGAAACCCATGTTGCATGGGGAGGACATTAGCTTCTGTGCAGGCGAACGGCGTTGCAGACTGGTAGAGGCAGTAGAGTTAGAAACCCAGCTCTAGGCCCTTGAGTGCAAAATCCGGGGGGTGGGCGTGGGGAGTGCGGGGGACAGAGCACAGGCCAGGAGTAGACTACAGCTCACACAGACACAGTTACAGCAGTTGCACCTAGACAAGGCCTGGTTGGCCTAGCAGGCTGCACAAAACCGGATATATCAGTGGGGTGATAAATCAAGTAAGATGCTCCACCGACTGCCAGATCGTCCAGCGTCCCGAAGCAGTGCCAGTGCTCTGGGACTCAACGGGGGTGCTGCGCTCTGTGCCATGAAAGGTGGTACAAACATTTTCGAGGTATTATGAGATCCTCTACGCCCGACGGGATAGCCTAATGAAGTAGTAGATTTCATACATACCATGTCACCCAGGCCGGTATCAGATGCAGTGCAAAAGCCATTAGAGGAGCCGATCACGGTGGCGGAGTTGTCTGGGGCATTGGCGGGCCTTCGCTCGGGCGGGCAGACTCCCATGCAAGTTTTTTTTCCAAACATATATGCCCCAACTAGGGACACATCTGCTTAAGGCTCTGCAAGAGGCCGCAGAACAACGATCCTTCCTCCAGACTGGCGTCAGGCCGAAATTGTGGTTTTACACAAACCCAGCCGCCCCCCGAAGACCCAGCCTCGTATAGACCAATATCCTTACTGAATGTGGAAGTGGAATTACTAGGTAGAGTCTTGGCTGACCACCTCCTGCAACACATAACAGACATGTTACACCCAGACCAACCCGGCTTCGTGCCTCGGTGTTCCACCCAACAGAATATCAAGCGTGTACACAACGCTCTAGCTAAGGCGCCCTAGCTGTGGAGGCCGGTGGCCCTCCTGATCGCCGACATGGACAAAGCCTTTGATTGAATCAGTTGGGAGTACCTATTTATCCTTTTGCAGGCCCTCAACTTCGGTCCGTGTTTCCACACCTAAACCGATCTTTTATAGACCGACTTTGCAGCGTCTGTCCAGGTGGCTGGTGCGATATCGGATTAATTCCCAATCTGTAGGGGCACCAGGCAAGGTTGCCCGCGGTCCCCTTTACTCTTCATGATAGAGATCGAGCCACTAGCCACATGGGTGAGACGAGATCCACTAGTGCATGGGCTCGACTGGACTGCAGAGACATCGGACAGAATCGCCCTATACGCAGATGACGTCCTGTACTTCCTTACAGATCCAGCATTTTCTGGTCCACGGATATTGAAAATTATGCGGGACTTTGGGGAAACTTCAGGGCTTTATATGAACCCCACTAAATCTGTACTATTTTCAGTATGTGGCACGCAGGGGCAAATGGCGTGGGCGGAGCAATTGACCAGGGCCACTGAGGGCTTTCAATATCTGGGAGTCTATGTTACCCCGGACCCGACCATCTCCTGGCTGCGTAACATCAAACCCCTACCACCCCGTGTACACATCGAGTTGAATACCTGGTACCCCCTGCCTCTCTCCCTGCTGGGTCGCTCTGCTATATTTAAAATGGCGTCCTTACTCCGACTGCTATACAGGTTACAAAACTACCCCGACAACATACCTGACTCATGGTTCAAGCAGGTCAACACGGCGCTCAATCACCTACTATGGGGCAGGGGTGCGGTCCGGGTGGCCCTTCGCACATGCATCCAGTCCACTTATTGTGGGGGTATAGCGGCCGCAGATGTGCAGTCCTACTACAGCGCCTCCCACCTCCTCACAGTTAATTATTTTTGGTATTGCGATCAATCCGACCCTGCATACGCTGTCGAGAGATGGGCGATGGGGAATAGGTCAGCTCTAGACTATCTATACAGCTGAGACCCCGTCGATCACCTGCCACTGGCCACTAGCGTGGTAATCCAATTATGGCGACAGAAGACACGCCGAATTGGATGGGGGAATAAACTAACGAGAGAGACCCCATTATGGCAAGGGACGGTCCTGCGCCAGGTTGCAAGATTACAGGGGTTCAGTGGGGGGGACCTTATAGGCTTGTCCACGCTGGGAGATGTTATGCAGTCTTTTCAACAGCTGCAGGAGGAATTTCAGCTTCACCCGAGTCAGTTCTACAAATACTTGCAGTTTCGACATGCCCTCTCCCCCCATATTCTAGGCTTAACCGAGTTGCCGGAATATGCCCCGTTGGAGGGAAGGCTGCTGCTCGGGGACATGGGGTCTCATAAAATCCAACAGTTATACCAGACCCTGACTACACATAGCCCTAACATAATACAAGCTTTACGGGTGGCATGGGGAGGTGACATAGAGAATCTCAATGACGATGATTGTATGGAGGCTTTGGTGACCCCCCCCCCCCGGGTGCTGCAATCTCATCACGCTATTGTCTCATCCAATTCAAATACCTCCATAGAGCTAACTACACCAGACACTGTCTGTGACGGACAGGAGTTATCTCATCTCCTGTGTGCCTTCGTTGTAAGGCTGAGGAGGGTACCTTTATGCATACTGTTTGGGGTTGCACAGCACTACAACGGTTCTGGAGGGGGGTGACCTCTGACCTGGCTCGGGTCTTGGGTTGGGATATCCCTTTGGAGCCCAAACTGGCTCTTCTCCATAGTACGGAGGAGATTGGTGGAAACAAATACAAGCAGCATCCCTTGTTCCCGGGGATGGTCTTGGCCAAGCAGGATATAGCCCGGCACTGGAAAGCGGAGTCCCCACCCTCGGAAAATGAATGGCACATAGCCATGGACAGGTGCATGGGGATGGAGGTGGCGGTGTTTTAGGCATGGGGATGGCCACAGAAGCAAAGGGAAAATCTGGAAGGGATGGGCAGACTTCAGAGGTATCCCATTGTCACCAGTCAGTTGACGCAGTGTTAGATATCGAGATACATAGTTAATCATTACATTTTAATTGGTAGACTAGCGGAGTTGGGAATTCGAGATACCGCCCTTACTCTATTGTCATCCTATCTAACGGACAGAACTTTTGCAGTTGAAGTGGGTGGATCGGTGTCCAAATCTTTTAAACTGCCATGTGGGGTGCCTCAAGGCTCCTCTTTGAGCCCCACACTTTTTAATATCGATGTGGCACCGTTAGCATTGATCATTAGGCAATGTGGCTTCTTGGTGGTCTCCTATGCCGATGACACCCAGGCGGTGGTATCAGCCTCAAATAATGTTGAAGAGACAGACGATCGTTTTAACAACTGCATGTCGTAGGTAATTTCCTGGATGCAGACTAACTGCCTGAAATTGAACGGCGAAAAAAACTGAAGTTTTGCTGCTAGGATCCAACGCCTCCTTTTGGTCTCCAAGATGGTGGTCGGTTAATCTGCGCAAATGCCCAATTCCAGTCCCTAAGGTTAAGAACCTTGGGGTTGTATTTGATGACAGATTGACATTTGAGTGTCTGATTAACAAGCTTGCCTCCACCTTCTGGGCTATTTTAAAGATGATCAGGAAGATCAGCCCTTTAATTCCCCCCGATGCACTAAAAACACTGGTCACAACCTTGGCCCTTTCCAGGCTGGACTATGGCAATGCCCTTTATGTGGGGATACAATCCCAGTTTTTATTGAAACCACAGCGAATGCAGAATGCTGCAGCTAGATTAATATTGGACATCCCCAAATATGAACCAGTCTCCTATAGAATGAGAGACCTCCACTGGCTCCAAGTGGAAAAAAGATTTAAATTCAAATCGTAATGTATAGCATTTTAAAGCCCTACAGGGTAAAAGACCATTTTATTTGAGGTCACATTTGAAATGGTATATGCCAACCAGAAATTTAAGATCATCTCATTCAAAACTGCTATTAATACCCAGGTACAAGCAGGTTCGCTGGGAGGGTAGAAGCTTCCTACTAGGGACAGCGAAAACATGGAACCTCTTGCCGATCTCGATAAAGAGCAGCACATCGCTCATGTCATTTAGAAGACAGCTGAAAACATGGTTATTCGCCAACTGACTGCTCGAATACTGTACTAGAATCACCAGGTCCTGCCAAACTTCAGCGTTCCTGCCAATTCCAGCGCCAAGACGCCCTTGGGCATACGTGCGCTATACAAATCTTTAAATCAAATCAAATACAGGCATGGCACATGGTCCGGGATGAGAGTATTTATACCACAGTGGGGCTGATGAAACAACAAAGATGTTGTGGTTGTCCGGGGTCTGGGAGAGTGGTTGTCCATGTGAATATGTTTTATGGCCATAGTTCTTTGGGGTCATTAAGGTCTGCTATTTTATTAATGCATCACACTGTGTAGGCCTTCCAGGCCTGGATGTACCCAAAATTTCAATAACATTTGTGCATAAAAATATTAAGTTAGACAGTTTGACGTTGCCAACGCTCGTTAGCAGTATCAGACAAGTGAGCTAATGAGTTTGTTATGAATAATTAGAACTGAAAATATTTAAATTCCAAAAATCTTAGACTGTGACATAAACATTAAGGTCTGTGGAAGCTAAAGTGACATGTTCTTTACCTTTGATATTGCTAATATGTAATTGCTGTGTATACATTCTTCAGACTCTTTCACATAGAATAGTAATTCAAAATTTGCGAACATATGTGACAAGAATTTTCACTTCTATTAAGGACACGGAGGCGAGGATTATGCTTCTCATTTTCTTTACTGAAAATTCTCAGCAGCCAATCAAATGAAAGTAAAATAAATAAACACTACAATACCCATGAACACTCACTGGGTATCACATGACAACTATAGAGTAACCCCTATATAAAGGGTGCAAGAGAATCCCATATCCTCTTTCTTTGTGTTAAAAAACAAACAGTTAAGTCCATGAAACATAGTCCGACAGCTGTGAACCAACTTAAAATGAAAAACAATTCTTCTAAACGAAAACCAGCAGGCCAACGGGCAGCAAACAGTAGACATGAAGCTTGCACCAACGAAACTCTTCAATCATGTAGAGACCATGAAGAATTCTCCAAAGACGAAGATCAGCGAACCTTATTTGAGATCTGAACCTGAAAGGCAAAGACAGAGTCGTAATACCTTACTCCCTCCAAGAGTGTCTTACATCAGAAAGGGAAGGGTAAAAAACAGAAGAAATACACAGTATAAAATATATACTCAAGGCAGTTAAGGCAAAGCACAATACAGAATCATGGGTGGGATAATCCTCGTCTCCATTTCCCTAATAGAATTGAAAATTCTTGTCACGTATGTGTGCAAATTTTGAATTATCTGTCAGGACCGGAGGCTCCGATTATGCTGCGCCACCACAACAGAAGCAATATTCACAATAGGTTTATAATAAAAAGACTTAAACGTAGAGTCAGAAGACCAATCAGTTGCATTCATAATATCGAGTAAACTGACTCCCACAGAAAAAGCTTTAGAGGCCATAGCCCCACAAGCTGAAAGTGCACCAAATTTTGAAACATCAATTCCTGCCTCGCCCATGAGCCAGCGCACCCATCTTGCTAAGGTAGCTGGGGTCACTGGGCGAAATGGTTTCTGTAGAGCAATCAATAATTGACCTCCCATATCCTGCCGAAATTCCGCAGTACTTACCTCATAATCCCGGATACATTGTACCACACATAGTTTAGGAATATCAGGAAAAACAGGATAAGTAATAGTAGTGGTGTTACATTTAGTGCGTCTGGTGATTACGAAATAACACCCTCAGGAGAAAAGCGACGACCTGCTAGATCTAGCGCGCGGATATCTGAAACCCGCTTACAAGACACTAGACAAAGTAGCATAGCCTGCTTTGCAGACAGTTGCTTACGGGACAGAAACTCATTGGAAGGCCAGGTGTCCAAGAACCGTAAGACAGTGGAAACATCCCATAGCTCAGAATATTTAGGACAAGGTGGTTTTACCAACCGGATACCTCTGAGCAATTTGCATATCAAAGGATGTTCACCAGCCGGTTTGCCATCAACCGCCACATGACCCGCAGAGATGGCTGACCGAAAATTATTGACAGTGCGATAGGCAAAGACCTGAAGAGGCGATGGACGCAAGAAAATTCACCATCAAGGAGACATCCGCTGTAGCAGGATCCACCTCCCGTTGAGAGGACCAACCACACCATCGTTTCCAGGCTGCAGAATAACGCTTGTGTGTGTTGGGAGACCAAGCCTCGCTGATAAATCTGGAAGCGTCTCGCGAAAGGCCTGGGATTTTCCAGCGATCCCCGAAATTCACCAAGCAACCAGCATGAGTTGACCTGAGGCTATCAAAGGATGTGGAGATTTGAGAGGGTCCAGCAACAGATTCCACAGCTAGGGTAGAAGGATCGGTACTGCACAAATACTGCATACTGGATTGGTTCTGGTTTCCAGAAGTACTTGGGAACCACGTCTGAGCCCTCCAAAGAGGAGTGATCAGAAGCAATTCTGACTGATAACTTTTGGTCCGGGCCAGGACCCTGGGAATCATTACAAACGGAGGAAAGGCATAACACAGAGTTGGCGGCCACTCCTGAAGAAAGGCATCCGTGGCCAGAGCCTCCGGATTCGGACGCCAGCTGAAAAAAGGCTGGAATTTGCTTGTTGAGTCGAGAGGCAAACAGATCGATCTGACAAGGACCCCATATCTGATTCAGCGACCGGAACACTCAAGGGTGAAGTCTCCAGTCGCTGAAATCCCGGAGATGACAGGAATGCCAATCGGCAATCTGGTTGTTGCACCCCGGAAGATATTCCGCCACCACAAACAGTTTGTTTTGAAGGCAAAAGTGCCAGAAATCCTTGGCAATTTCCGCCAGAGTTCGGGACCTCGTCCCACCCAATTTGTTCACATAACGAACCGCTGACACGTTGTCCATGCGGAGAAGAATGCAACAATTTGTCTGGCGGGGTGATAGACAGCAAATCACAAAGGAGCCCACCAGAAGTTCCAGGCAATTAATGTGGAGATTCAATTCCTCCTGAGACCAACGGCCACCTGTAGATATTTGACCGCAATGGGCTGCTCAAACCCACCGACTGGCATCGGATTCTATTACCACTTCCGGAGTGGATCCGAAGAGGGCTCGACCATTCCAAGACTCCATGTGCTCCAACCACCACAACATCTCCCACCTCGCCTCCTCCGTGAGAGGAATCTGATCGGAATACTTGAGGCCTTTCTGGAGATGTCGGATCTTGAGCCGTTGAAGCGCTCGGTAATGAAGGGGACCCGGGAAGATCGCTTGGATGGAGGAAGCTAACAAGCCGACGATCCGGGCTACAGATCTCAACGATACAATCTGCTTGTGCAAAACCAATCTCAACTCTCTCTTGATAGACCTGATTTTCTGATTGAGTAAGAGGAGCTGACAAGTGAGGGAGTTCATCAAAATCCCCAGGAACTCGACCGATTGAGACGGAATCAAGACAGACTTCTGTGGATTGACCAGAAAACCTAGAATCTGCAAAGATCTATGGTCCAAGATAGATGTTGCATTACCAGGCGAGGACAATGACCCATGATGAGAATGTCGTCCAAGTAAATAATGAGACGAATGCCCCGGGCTCGAAGAGATTCTACCACAGGCCTCAGAATTTTAGTGAAGCATCAAGGTGCTGACGAGAGGCCGTAGGGAAGGACTTTGTACTCGTGCCAGACTCCCTGCCATTGGAATTGAAGAAAACGACGATGAGGTTTGTAAATGGTGTAAATGGGCACAGACAGATACGCATCTTTCAGATCCAGGCGGACCATCCAGTCCCCTTCCTGAAGAAGATCGCGAAGAAGATGGATCCCCTCCATCTTGAAGTGTCGATAAACAACCCATCCATTGAACTCCTTGAGATTTAAAACTAGCCTGGATCCACCCCCCTTCTTCTGTACGAGGAAGATATTGCTGACGAAACCCTGGGGCTGACGCGACGTTCGCACTACAGTCCCTTTTTGAAGTAGAGATTCTATCTCGCTGGAAATGAAGGTATGATCTTGCTGGGGAAAAAAGCATTGGTCGTGGAGGGTGAGTTTGAGAGGGAGAATGGAAAAACTCTATTTTGTAACCCTGCACTGTGTCCAGGAGATTTTTTGCCAATTGTGGAGAAAATATTTTATCTTGCCCCCCAATATCACTTACGAAAAGGAAATCAAGCTCACCTGAAGATGCGGCATCCTGTTTACCTCCCTGGTTACCTGAACCTATTCCTAGCTCTACGTGTTGGATAAAAGGAGGAGGAGGAGTTAGAGTTGGAATCCTGATAACCTCCACGCTGGGAGTTATAGCCACGCTGGGCGCCTTGGTGGAAACCACGGCCGAACGACTGACCACGATATCGTCTAGCCCGGCCAAAAACCGGACGAAAAGCCCGCTTGAGGGAACCCTGCGCTTTGTTGAGACCACTGAAGGTGGTAACAAACTTTGTCAGTTCCGTTAGAAAAGGCTGACCGAAAAGCAGACCCTGAGCCAAAGGACCAGATTCAGATGTAGATAACTCCGCTAATTTTGGGTCCAGCTTCAAAAGAATAGAGCGACGGCGCTCGCAAGACATGGCGCAGTTTGCGTTGCCCAATTGACAAATGGCCCGTTGAGCCCATCTGATCAGTTCATCAGGATCAACTACGGACGCCGATCCTTTGCTCTGAAACCCAGGTCCAATATTTTCGTAAGGGGACCTGTCAAATCAAGTAACTTGCCTGACAAGACCTCCATGCTCGATCAATTCCTTTCTCAGGATCTTTAGAGTATTTTTTGAGGTAAGTGAGCATGGAGGGATCCACCTCCGGTGTGTCTGCCACCTTGTCAGCCAAGTCCGGCCTAGGACATTCCGAGCGCAAACGCGCCCTTACATCTTTATCAAATGCCTGGCGACGATGGGACTGCACATAGTCAGCAGCCTCAGGAGAGGGAAGCCAGGACGAGGAATTAAGGTAAACCATCTCTGTGGGGTCAAAGGTGAGTAAGTTAGGATGGGAGGGTGCATCTACATAACGCTCCTTACGCTGTTTTTTAGCAGGCGGAGGAGAAGCCTCCGGTTCAGAAGAGGTATCACCATCATCCCCTTGAGGGGAACCAGAATGAACGTGCTTGGACGAAGAACCATAAGAATGGTCATTAGACAAGGCTTGGGCTAACTTGGCAAAGTCAGAAGAATGAGGATTTTTGGAACCCTTCCCGCCAGAGGTAGAACGGTGTGTAGAACCTGGAAGCCATCTTTGCTGTAGGGCATAATTACATAAATGGCGTTTCAATAGCCCCAGACCATGGCTTTATTAACAGAGTGTTGAACCCCTACATCAAGAGCTTCAACAAGCTCATGCTCCAGTGACCCAGAGGGGCCATCATCAAAATGCTCCTCATCATAATAAAATTCAGACATGGCGACACTGGAAAAGTGACAGTTATACCCACTGAAGGAGAACGTGGAGCCAATATGCACTGTCTGTGTTGAAAACCACAGGAAATACGTGAGGAGAACGACAGTGATGCAATAGGGGGGAGTGGTGAACCCCAGATAAGCCTATGCACAGTGTGTGCAAAAGAAATAAAACGTGAAGGGAGGGCTTGCCCAGAAATAACCACTCGAGGCAATGCCTGTGCTATTATTGTACAGCCCAAATTCACCAAAATGCAAGAATTGGGCGTCGCTGGGGACTGGCACAGGCAAGTGGGTAACAAGCAGGTTCAGCGCTGCTCCCGCGCTCACTCAAACCCGGTAAAAACACAACAAATGGGTAAAATGGCCGCCGTGCATGCCCGGTATGAGCTGCCCGTAAAGCCAGAAAGAGGACTGCACGTTGAAACGACGCGCGTCCTCACCCCGTATCTCCCGCTCCACAAAAAAAAAAAGACGCAGGCACCGAGCGCCCGGTCCGGGGAGGCTGTCAGCGCTCCCAAGCCCCCTACGTGCACAATAAAGCTGGGAAAGACGCACACACGGAGAACAAGAGTGGCGCGACACGCGTGCATGGCAGACAGCAATAGAGGCGTCCGAACAGACGGGAACAATAACAAGTATGCAAAAGCAAAATTAAGCGCACCAGAAGTAAGCTAGAAACGCGCAATTACAATAAAGCAAACAATATGCAAGAGGAATACAAGTAAGTCAAAAGCACTTAACTGGCTGCGGAGCGGCAAAGAAAGAGGATATGGTATTCTCTTGGACTCTTTATATAGGAGTTACTCTATGGTTGTCATGTGATACCCAGTGAGTGTTCATGGGTATTGTAGTGTTTATTTATTTTACTTTCATTTGATTGGCTGCTGAGAATTTTCAGTAAAGAAAATGAGAAGCATAATCGGAGCCTCCGGTCCTGACATGGAATTGCAATTGCCATATATCTGATCGCTGCCTTGTGGGCTCTATAGAAAGGCCAAGTATTAGAGGGGAATGTAGTCTGAACACTTGTAAGACCCACTGACAGGCACTGTGAGAAACTCACTGTCTTCATCATTGATTCCGGCGGTCTCAATACCACCCCATCATGAGCACCCCGACAGCCTATGCTCACCCAGAGGCAATTTAGTTCACAGTATGCACTATAGAAGAGCCATATGTTGAAAAAATACAGAAAAACAACATCCGGAGAAAAAAAACAAATACTCTGAATTCAAGATGAAGTGAACTGTAACTGTGTCACTGTCATAGATTTATTTAATGGTTTTTACAGCTATGGTTGAGAAATAAATGATTTTGCCTGTAAAGTTAAGGATATAAATATAGCATCAACACAATATAGGACCCAACTGAAACATATTTCAAGTCAGATTTTAACTATTGTTGGTGCTGAAACTCAGTAGGATAAATATGAAATCTGGAAAAAGCTAGGTCTCTCTGGCGAGCTCTAATAAGAGCAAGAGTGGTAAAGGCTTTCGCGCAATAAGACAGACCACACCAAATTTTGACTTAGCAAAAAAGGTCACTTTATTAGGACAGGTAACTAAGAACCACTTATTGATACAATGTAAATATTATCAAATTGCTTCCCAAACATTTTTGCCACAAACAATTCCAAAAATACCCCAACCAAAATTTACCATAAATTACCCCATGTACTGCCCCAATGGCATCATTTCCTTTTTGACCATTTTGGTTTACCTGTCCAGCTTTTCCTCCACCCTCCCCCCGCCCCAGAGGGAAGGATAAGCCCGCTCCAGACTATCCAAACCCTCAAAAAACCGCATGAAAGAAAAACACATGAACAGAAACAAAATGTCACCTGTCCTAAACGTGACTTAAGATCAAAAAATTCATCAATATATATTATATATATATATATATATATATTTTTTTTTTTTTATTTTTTTTATATATATATATATATATATTTTTTTTTTTTTTTTTTTTTATTATTACATTTTTTTTTTTTTTTTTTTATACAGAAAAAAGAGGGTGGGAGGGAGGGTCACAAAAAACGACCGTCTCCCTGCCTCAGCGATCGTTTCCCGCCTAAACGCCTTCCCAACGGTGAAAACCCTAAGCCCCGCCCCCTACCTAACACGTGATTCGCTGCGTGGTCTGTACCATCGCGCGAACCTTCCCAGGGGGACACCCGGCTCGCGCCGCGGTCCCCCCGGGTCCCATCGCGCAATAAGACAGACCACACCAAATTTTGACTTAGCAAAAAAGGTCACTTTATTAGGACAGGTAACTAAGAACCACTTATTGATACAATGTAAATATTATCAAATTGCTTCCCAAACATTTTTGCCACAAACAATTCCAAAAATACCCCAACCAAAATTTACCATAAATTACCCCATGTACTGCCCCAATGGCATCATTTCCTTTTTGACCATTTTGGTTTACCTGTCCAGCTTTTCCTCCACCCTCCCCCCGCCCCAGAGGGAAGGATAAGCCCGCTCCAGACTATCCAAACCCTCAAAAAACCGCCACCCAGGAAAACCCAAAGAGTTTTCCTGGCCCACCCCCAAAAACAAATATGCTCAAAAAAAAAAACAACATACTCTACTTTAAAAGATGATCACACCAAAGATTCTCATTCCAAAAACCCGCCAGCAAGTCCCGTAATTCCATCATATAGTAGGCTTGACCTAACTGGGATAAATGAACCCCATCCTCCTGAAAAAGATGATACTCGACACTGGTAATGTTATCATGAGACAACACCTGAATACCCATTGCATTGCAAAAAATCTTCATCGCACGGTTTAATTTTTTGCGAGCTTTTTCCATGGCTGAATGATTGCGGGCCCCCCTCCACTGTTGTCTATAAATAAATTCGGTCCACACCAGAGACGTACCCACCCAATTGTTCTTGATGACTGCTAGATCCAATTGCATTTGTTTCAAGAGCGATAAACCAGATAAAGGTACAAGATCATTCTCACCTAAATGTATGATTAACAAATCTGGAAAACCTCTATCAGTTGATAATTCAGATAGCGTAGAAAACAACTTGCTCCACCTCATCCCACCGTTACCCTTCCATAGAACTTCGTGGCCTTTGCTAGGAAGTCCGAGCGACCTGCCGTAGATCTGACGTTCTGCAAAAACAGCAGACCACTTGACGAAGGAATGACCTATGATCCAAGTACGCATTTTTGAGGAAAAAGAATTGATGGCACGACCTAGGTAGAAAAGTAAAAATTAGCCTGTATCAAAGCAAACGGATAAGCCATCATAGTCTGACATAACGAGAACAACATGCAGACTTCCACCTACCAATCCTCTTAATGTCCTCCCAGTCCCAGCCCAATTTAGCCGCTTCCGTAGCTGCCCCGATCCTAAATGAGTGAGTCCCAAAAAGTAAGGGGTCCCTCCCAATCTTCTTCAAGGATTTGCGTAAAACAGCCAATAAATGAGCATCAGTAATTTTTGACCCATCTTGATGCAAAAATATGGGCCCATGTATGAACTCAGGGGAACCTACAAATGAATCCCATTCCCCAATCGGACAACATCCTTGAACCCCACTCCCACTCAACTTAACCCAAACACCTTTACCCAACTGGTCAGTTTTAGACTTTTTCAAAAATAACTTGATTGACACCCCACGTTGAAAATCAATTTCACTGGACCGAATCCCCATTTGTCCTCGCAGCCCCAATAATTCTGAAACCCGAAAGGCACCAAAAAACAGCCAAATCATACATAGACGAAAGCGCGACACTTCCCAATGGTCATAACAACAAAAAGGCAATTGAACTAGTAACTGCTGTAACAATCCAAAAGTAATAGGTTCTCGTAAAGGCCCGGACTGTGTCCGCTCCCTGCTCAAACCTTTGAGCATCCGCCGCAACACAACATCCCCAACTAAATCTTGACCCCACCATAGCTGACCATAAAAAGAAATCCCAGCCAATTTGCCAGAAATGGTTGTGTGTGATAAACCTTTATTGACTAAAGATAAAACAAACTGTAACATACAAAACTTGGAATCCAATAAAGGACCTTCAAAACAGTGTGATCTCATAAAAGTTAAAAATTCAGACCAAGCCTGCAGATAAGTGCGTCTAGTAGCAGGGGCTATCGATTTCTCGACCAAATCGATGATTCTCATTCCCCCAGCACCCAGATGTCTTGCGGGATTGGAGTTTTGTAGGTGTCTGCACCAGGCGCCAAGTTGCGGAATTTCTGCCAATTAGAACGAGACAAGGCGTCTGCAATTGAATTATTGACACCTGGAATGTGCTTTGCACGAAAAACAATATTGCATTTTAAGCTGAGCAACATGAAAAAACGCAAAAGCCTCAACACCCTTAGATCTTTGGCCTTCTGATTATTTATGAGCTGAACCACAGCCATGTTATCAATGTGGAACATTACACATCTGTTACTGAATTCCACACCCCAAACCATCAGGGCCACAATTAATGGAAACAACTCAAGGAAAGCAATACTGCGCCCTTGTGATAACCAATGGCGTGGCCATGCCTCCGCACACCAACGACCCTCCCAAAAAAGACCAAAACCGTGTGCTCCAGAGGCATCCGAAAAAATCTGTATCTGCCAAATAGTATTGTCACCAAGAAAATATAAAGAAACTCCATTGAAATCTGACAAAAAGGTTAACCACACCCGAAGATCTTCCTTGATGGCTTTGGTAAGACGAATTCTGTGGTGAGGAAGGTAGGCTCCGGACATCGCAAAACCCAACCTTCTGCAAAAAGTCCTGCCTGCCCTAACAACTCGACAAGCAAAATTCAAATAGCCCAACAGCCGTTGGACTTGCCGAAGCTCAATCTTATCCTTACCCAGCACCTCCAAAAGAAAAGACCTGATCTCTTCTACCTTTGCAGTTGGCAAACTAGCCATCATAGCTACTGTGTCTATCTCTATGCCCAAAAATACGAGCTTAGTGCAAGGACCTTCCGTTTTTTCAGGAGCCAGCGGAACACCAAACTCCTCAGCCAAGTCCTGAAAGAATTCGAGACCTTTAAGGCATTGTTTTAGTTGTGCATCGCCAATGAACATAAAATCGTCCAAGTAATGACAGACATGTGTGTGGCCACTCCTCACCGAAAAACACCATTGTAGGAACGTGCTAAACGTTTCAAACAAGGCACAAGACACTGAGCACCCCATAGGAAGTACTTTGTCAACGTAAAAAGCTCCATTAAAAAACATACCTAGCAATTCAAAATCCGATGGATGGATAGGAAGTAAACGGAAGGCCGATTGAATATCACATTTTGCTAATTCTGCACCAACCCCTACCTCCCGTACCAATCTCAAAGCGTCATCCACGGACGCATAAGAGACATTGGAATCCTCAGGGGAAATGAAATCGTTAATAGATTGGCCTTCCGGCCATGACAGGTGTAAAATCATTCTGAACTCACCAACCCGTTTTTTAGGGACTACCCCCAACGGAGATATTATCAAATTCTCCAAGGGGCATTGAATAAAAGGCCCAGCTACACGACCAGCTTTAATTTCAGCCTCCAATTTCCGTTGCACCACTTGAGGCAGTTCCTTAGCAGATTTTAGATTGTCAGCCCAACGGTGATCACGAGGCCCTTGGTAGCCAATGCGAAAACCTTCTTTAAAACCCCAAAACAGTTTGGACGCAGCTTCATAATCAGGATAAGCTTCCAACCAAGGCAGCAAACGCATCAGATTAATTGGGGTATGAGCCCTTTGACATAAGTTGAGGGAATCCCCCTCCACCCCTTGGAAAACTCCCTGAACCCCCTTGAGGCTGTTTAGCGAAGCATTGGGTGATGGCATGTCTACCGCCACATTGGGAGCACTCGTGTTTGAACCTACAGAATTGCCTAGTGCATGAGCCCCGGTTAAAATTCCAGCAGGCCCCTGGCATCGGCAATTGACCCCTTCCTGTAACCCCCGCCCCGACTGGAGCGGGGCGAGGCAGAAAGGGCCGATATATAATCGGCAGACCACTTGCAGTGTGCGTTGACGCAACCGGCTGAGCAGAGGACATCCACTGCAGCCAAAGCTCTTGATCTACTTCACCCCACGGTTTATCTTTAAACATACTGATCCTCGCTCTAAATTCTTCATCATAATTAAGCCATGCATAGCCCCCAAACTGCAAATGTGCCTTACGAATGGTGTCCATGTATTTAAACAATGAAATAGCCCTGTCCGGATACCTCTCACAATACACGCTAGCATATATCAAAAAAGCTGCAGTCCAATTTTCTATAGACTTTGGGACCCTGGGCCGCCTAGAAAGTTCCCACTCCTCCTCCTTGGACCCCTCTCTGGCTTGAATATCCCTATGAAGGAGTTTAAAAATATCGACAAATTCATGAAGCCAAATCTTATTCTTGGTGTTAACTGACAGATGTATGCCTAATGGCATGGCAAGACCCATATAAGGAAGCTTCTGCCGAGTCCCAGCAGTAGCCTTCACCTGACTTGAACCAGCAGGACCAACCTCAGCAACCCCACTACCCAACGAAGACCTTTTGCTGGATCCATCCGCATTACCTGAAATAGATGTTCGAAAAGCCTTGTCCCTTGTATCCCCACCAAAACCAACCCCCAACACCTTAGATGTATTTAACTCGTCCACCCCCACTGAGCCTGGCAAAATTTTGCCTACCCAAGGTTGAGACCAAGCAGCCCACCAATGAGGCTTACCTGACGTTAGTTGTGCAGCACGCTTCTGAAATTCCCGAGGATCATCACGACGCTGACAATCGCGATGCCGCTCTTGGTCCGCCGTGAAATCCGCACTTGACTTCTGTAAGACACTAGCAGAATTGGTTGCCCCCGCACCCGTTGAAGGCACGAAAGGAACATGTTCGGAACAACAATCATTACCCCCACGATCCTTTTCTGAAAAAACATCTTCAGTACCATCAAAATAACCCAGACCTTGAATACCCTGCACCTCTGGAGCTTCACAAACATCCTTGCTTGTACTTGGCATTTCGCCATCTCCCACCCCACCATCGTAAAACTCCCAATTGGTCACAGGCCTCCGAATAGAGAGCCCGGCCGCTATATTAAGATCCGCACCTGATCCGCTTGACGAAAATGGCACGTTACCAAAAGGCGAAACCTGTTTCTGAATTGCTTTTCGAGGAAAAACTTGAGCTGTCTGCTGGACTGAATAACCTACCGCCTCCTCGCCGCTCGTGCCAGAATGCGATAACTTACCATGACCAGAGACATGATTATAAGCATCCGCCTCCGAAGAGTCAGGAACAGCATGCTCAACCCAAATCCATTGACCACGTTGAGGACCAAAAGGAGAATCAAAATCCACCTGCGGGTGACAAGGAGGGGGGCGAGAAGCCGGGAAAATGGAGACAATGTCTGAAGAATTAATAACAGTATCTTCCTGTAAAGGCCCAGCATCTTCCGATGACCTCTGTATCACCGTAGCCACATTCTCTGACACATCTTCACCCAAAGGGAGACAAGAAGGAGTAACTTGCTCCAAGCCAACTGCTGATGTGAGAGCATACACACCTTTGGACCCAGGGGGGCCCCTAGGTAAAGGGACACCCCAGAAACTGACAAACGCTTACCGCAATAGTTTCCCTTCTCTAGGCGTCCCCCACAAGCCTCAGAAGGGATAGAAAAAGATGACCTGTCTAGACAAACCTCCTCCTCCCCACCACTATCGCTGGGATAGTCCACCAAAGCTGCAGAGCGTCCCAATGACAAAACAGGAGGAGCAATGTCAATATTATGCCCAGAAAAGTAACCGGGTCTGTTCAAAAAATACTCTGCGCCCTTCAAAGACGCCCGTTTTGCAGGAGAAGGGGACTCAATAAACATAATGTCAGCACCCTCACTAGACATTCCCCTCCCCTTCCCACCTGTACCTCTACGTGATGATGCAGGCAGGCTTCTAGAAACCGCGCCTCCCCTGGCGCTGACTCGACGACGGGCTCGTCCCACCCGAGTCACAGAGACCTCCCCAGACTCCCTCACCGTGACTGTTGGTGCAGAGGCGCAGCGCGCTGTCAGGAGCCGGGAATGGGAGCTCAAACGAGCAGGCCTGCCGCGTGGATCCTTAGCTGAAAAAGGGGCGAGTTCACCTCTGGTGGCCATCTCCTGCACACGTCCTTTGGCAGGAAGACAAGCTGCCACTGCGTCGCTCACACCTTTCGCCGCCAATCTCTTCGGGCGCCTCACAGCTGAAGACATTAAGTCAGGAACACCAGGGGCCAGTAAGTCAACCCGGCCTGCCTCATACAGAACACGGAGCGCATTCTGAACAGCTGGGTCGTCAGCCATGACCAGCTACTTTAGTTAAAAACCAATTAAATAAATAATGAGGCAAAAAACGGCACAAAAAACGACCGTCTCCCTGCCTCAGCGATCGTTTCCCGCCTAAACGCCTTCCCAACGGTGAAAACCCTAAGCCCCGCCCCCTACCTAACACGTGATTCGCTGCGTGGTCTGTACCATCGCGCGAACCTTCCCAGGGGGACACCCGGCTCGCGCCGCGGTCCCCCCGGGTCCCATTGTCATTGCTCAGCTCTGTGTGGATGGCACTGGCTAATCCTATGCTTAAATCTTTACTGCAAAAATTGCAGGTCACGTTTCTAGCTTTGGCGTGGATGGAACTATGCTAATTCTGGGCTTAAAAACTCTGCTAGAAAACATTAATTTGAGGTGAGCAGTTTAGAGTGTTGGTGGTGTCGCAGAGTGCTCCAAATAGAGGAGCTGCTCTCCAACTACAGCTTGGGAATTAAATACCCCGAGTTTCCTATTTCCTTTAAACAAAAGTTGTTCGTTTATCCTGTTTGTAGATTACTGAAACGTATGGGAGGATTTGGAAAAATACGCCGGAATAAAGAAAGAAACTAATACTAGGAGATATGTTGGAGCACGACGTTTATGAAAAAACACATCCCTGCATGTTCTGTGAAAGACTCGACACTTCAATTTGAGCGGGATTTATGCTCTTACAAATTTGTAAGCCAACATGACATTAAGAGCTGAGAAAATAATGCTTTCAACAAGTCCAAGATATTACACAGTACTCTTAAATGCATCTAGTAATAAAAATATTTAAAAAAGAGAATTGTCAGAAGTGGGATTCGAACCCACGCCTACAGAGTAGACTGCGACCTGAACGCAGCGCCTTAGACCGCTCGGCCATCCTGACATCTGAGACAACTGGCTCCATATGTTCTTGTTAACTGCCGACAATAGTACTGTATACAATTCTACAATAAATTATGTAATTGCACTTACCAGGCATCTTGATTTAGCACAATAGCATCTGCAATTTTCCCGTACAATGATAATTCTTCCCTGGATAGTAGTTCAGGCTTTCCTTTTACAGCCTGCCCTCTGCTACGTCACACACCTTCAGTGAGGGAAAGGCGGGTGCTTCACCGAAGTATCTTCAACTGCGCATGTGCTGCGTGTAGCGTGGTCTGCTGCAAACAGGAAGTGTGCGTCTGAAAGTGCCTGGCACTCATTTGGCTGTAAGGAACGGTCTAACAATGAACATCAATAAAAAGTCTTTGCAAACAGCAGCACTTTGTAACAAATGTATTAAGAAAGAGCGAAATTACTCTTCAGAAACCCCACTGCTGCTGTGACAGTTTTTACAATGTTGTTTCGCATTTTCCTTCCTTTTAATAATTCAAACGCTGTTCAATATCAGAGGAGAGCAGCTTATTGATTTACTTGAAGCCTCCTACTCTACTCTTGACAAAATTACGCCCCTGCAGCATGGTCACTACTTTGAAGTTTTCGTAGACATCAATACGGGAAAAGCCATGGCTTAATTTTTGTTGTTGCAGTTTTTATATAGCGCGAACTCGTAATATTTGTGTAAAACGGCGTCGTTCTGACAGATGCCACTTCTTGTTGAGCAGTGCCTAGATAGAAGGTACGTACTTTATGTGTCAGATTAAAGTTGTGGTACAGTTTCTCTTATGTGTTTGGTCATGTTACAGGTGTTAGCGGTTAAAACGCACAAAAAGCGACGGACATGGCGGTGGGGTGATGAAAGCGGGGTCAAAGGCAGGGATACACAAATAATATTCTGTAGCTTTTTTCGGTCTTTCACCTTCAGGTAACTACACATTAAATAACAGATTAAATGAAAAATAAATGCAAGTTAAGTTAATGGGTGGGAAATTAATCCTGGTTCGCCCAGGGGAGAATAGTGATTAATGGGTGTTTAGAGTTATGAGGTCCCATTCTGTGACAGAAAGGACTGTGAATATGTAAGTCATATTTGAAACTTGCATTACACACAGTATAAGATAAGCTGCTGCAAAATGCATAAAAGGTTTTAAGATTTAAAAAAAAGTGCTTCCAAAATATAGATTTTAGTATTACTCAGACTGTAAGTAGTGCAATTGTGTTTTATAACTGTCTTTTAAAAGCACACTTCACAGCTCAGCTGGTAACTCGCTTGCAGTACCACTTAAAAAGAATAAATCTGTGTCATCAGGAAGCTTCAAGTGATTCCATCAATTAAAGCCAATACCGGCTTACAAGCACCCTTTACATTCGCAAATAGACCAGTTGAGTACATTTTTCTTTCTTTCAGGCAAGCAGGCTTGTTTGACTGTCTGCCCATCCCCTCGGTTTCACAGCATAGGAGTCTCTCTGCCTTACACTTCAGTTGAAACATTTCAACTCTTGGAATTAACCGCCCGGGACGGTTGTCTTTTCTCAAAAAGTAGGGCAACTGTTTTTCTTAAATTACAAAAGTATGGGCACGTCATGCCCCTCAGATACCACCCATTTCAACTACTGGTGGGTATACAGAATACAACAGTCAGATGGAACACAATGACATTGGTGCCCAGTTCCACCATCTAGTCAAGCAAAGCAAGTGAGGTTGTGCTTTAACGGTCACTTTTAACAACATTGTTATAATTAAGGCTCACAGTTTTTACTAAGTTTTACAGATAAAAAAAGCCCCCAAACAATTTTTTTTTGTCTGCATTTATTTCTAAAAGCAGAAAAATATAGAAGATTAGGCTTATTTTCAATGATTCTCCATGCTGCCTAATGGCTAGACCGGGTTCAAGTCTCGGCAGGGAAGCTCAACATCCTGTGACTCTGGACAAATCACTTAATCTCCCGGTGCCTAAAAAAATGATTGTGTCGGTCTGTAACGGAACTGATGCTCATGTACAGTGCTCTGATACCTTCGGGTCGGTTCTTGCTATAAAAAACAAAAAAAACTCCAGGCCAGCAGCTGAGCACATAGACAGCATGGGGAGTCAAAAACAGGATGAAATTTCCTTTAATAATCGGATACGTTAACATATTTTTGTAGTATAATGCTAACATTTACCTGTGGGTGCATTGTTATGTTGTATTTGTCTGCTTACCGTTCTAAATCATGACAGGCATCAAAGTATGAGTGCACATTTATCAGTTAAATAAATGGGTAAATATATGATGTTTTATCTTCATTTATTCACAAAACACAAAATAAATATGGATAAATACCAACAGATGATAAAAAAAACTATGGATAGATACAGACGGAAATGTTAAAAAAAAATAACACCATAAAACCGAGAGCTCTGGTTTTAATACAAATAGCAAACTCATCCACCTGTGCATTCCTCTCAGTAACTTAAGCACCACCTGCAGAGATCTGCTATCTACATGTCACTCATACCTTAACAGTACATGTTAAGTGAGTGATGAAAGATTATACTAGTCTATCCCGCTGAGTCTGTTCTGCAGGGAATGGAAGAGTTCACACGTTGCCTTCCTAGAGAGAGCAAAGCTTGTTTTGCTACTGTTATGCTGTAAATAGGGGTGCCACCTGCCCGGGCTCTACACCTGCATGATCAATATTTTAATGTACCTGCCGGTATAAGATTAGAAAAATCAGGCTTGGACCTTTGCAGAATCTTAAAACTTGAACAGATGACTGGTATTTTTCTCTGGGAAATGTGGCAGCCCTAGGTGTAACTTTTGTAGGAAGGTAAGCTTGCGCCACTGCTGCCCTAGCTGTTCTCTGAAGGAGAGAAACTTACACTGTCTGTCCACTGTGTGCCTGTTCTATGAAGAAGAGGTGTTTCCACTGTTGTTGCCTTATCTTATGACAAATTACAGAATATATTGAATGCACATAATTAACATGCCCTTGGAACCAGGGACTGTTTCACAGTATTCAAAAGACCTAGACCTTTAGTACTGAGGGCAATATTCAGAAAAGCAGAAACATGCCAACAGAAAAGAGAAATGGAGTCCATTACTTGATCTTCCCATTTTTTATATTGGAGAACGACACCAGAAAAAACATTTCCAGCTCACTCATAAACAATTTTAATTTAGGTCTGACAGTTTAACAAAGGTCAACCTTAAATGTCGACCTAGGGAACATAACCCTACCCAAACTAGAGAACCTACAACTGGGAGACTGGCCAACCAGTAAACAATGGTAGGTACTTTCGGGTACTTTCTGTACCAGAAACGGAACCCGCTGATAAAGTATAACACAGTAGGCTGATGATTATGATGGTTCATCATCTTATGTGAATACAAAGTATTTAGGAGGTTTTGTATTTCATGTATGTTTATGTTGGTTTACTGAGATCGTGCAGGAGTTCATTAATATGTCTCACTCCCTCTTTAGTGTGTTAGCTACCTGTAATTTATGTGTGAGAGAACTTGGTGATGTTCCTCCTGGCACTGCCACCTGTCCTTACTTATCTTTTGTGATAGGGAAGGTCACACTGCTACTGCTCCCGTTGTTGTGCCTTTGTTCTTTAACCAACTCTAGCACTTTAGCCAACAGCACTTTGCATGCTGGGTTTATGAGCCCCTAATGACAGTGTTAAAAGCAGTACTACAGGCCCACAATGCAATTCATGTTTGCCTACAAACCAGGAATGGCTGATGGTATCATATGTCATGTCATAGTGCCACTGGCCAGACTTGTGAAATGCAAAATAAAATTGAGTTCCTTACTTTCTGCCTACCTTTCCTGTTAAACAGCCCAGTGGGTGAGAGAGCAGAGATAGCTTTTCAAATCTAAAACAAATCATCTAATTTGTGACTGGCTAACTTTAACACTCCTTGGAAAACCAATCAGGAGCCTAAAAATACATTATTTACTAGAACACTGAGAGCAGAAACGTGATATATATGTGAGAAAATACCCATTGCTGTACAATATTAGCATATTGCAAGACACTGAGGAGTCACGGGACAATAGAAAGGAATGAGACCAAAGGCTTAATTCCTTTATAACATCATAGAACTCAGAGGTAACTTGCAATATACTTTTAATGTATGACAGGATGTACATTATTCCTTATAATACATGGGCACACCACAAACCACTTAAACTCTTTGTTTGTACTCCTGAAGAATACAGTTAGACTCTCTAGTGCCAAATAAACTACACCAAAAGGCAGTTAGATATTTGTTGTAAAAAGATATTGTATCAGTTTAACACAAGTTAGACTGTTCATCTAGAAAAACTGAGTAGAAGAAGGAAAAGCCAAGTTTTGTCTTCTAAACGACAGCTTTGATTATCGTCTGTGACATGCCTTTCACCTTGACTGTTGGCCATGGGAGCAGGCACAGTGACGTCAGAACTCAATGGTAATCACTTACTATAGTAGAGCGGCTACATCATTTCTTTATAAGAGGCAATTAGGGATGTCACCTATAATAAAGAAATTAGAGACAGGCTATTATACAGGGCTTGTTTTATATGTATTATAAAACAATGTAGCGGCACCACTCTTCCGGAGCCCATCCTCACTCCAGAGGTTGGTGGGAATTAGGTAGAGCGCCTGCATTACCACTGTGATGCGCTCTGCCTTGAACAGGTACACCATGTGTTTCCCCCCGTTTCTGTTGATGGCCGTGAATTTTACTAGGTCTAAGAGAAACAGATTTAGTATTAAGTTCTTTTTTTTTTTTTATTGAAGAAATCATCAGCAATGAACGTGTGTACAATAGTTGTGACACAAATTTACACAGTAAAGCACTCTGTTCAAGTAAAAGGTGGGCACTTGCACATAAAGTGAACACAGGATATGAATTTAAGTTCTGTGTTAATTCTTCCCTCAATCAGCACACGTATATTCTATGATTCAATGTAAGAGCCCAAAGAGCAAGCCCGGCCTAGAAAAAAGAAGGTAGTATGTGGAACCTCTAACTTCATCTGCACCTCCCAGTATTTACGCACAAAACAAGAATGTACGTTGTTCCAGTCCCAACTTTAAGGGGGAAAATGGGGATAATGAGAACCTCCTTTATAGGTAACACCTGAGGTATTAGGAAATCAGTATTCGATTTGCCCCCCACCTCTCTCTGTACAGTAACAGATTTGAAGAATGCTTGTGCGACTCTAGTTTAGTGTTACATTACACTGTAGCATTTCTAAAGCACATTCTTACCTTCTCACAAAACCCGAAAGTACCTTCTGGTTCTGGTTAGTCAAGTATGTAGACATTTCTTTTATTGTGGGTGGTCGCAGAAACTTGTTAGTTGCGGTATCAGCTATGAATAGAGTGATTACATTTTGCACGAGGCCTGCATAGTATGCAGGAACAGAACATGCTTGTGCTCTCACTTGAAAATATGGTAACATTGGCCTACACCTTATTGGTACATTTAATTTACTTGTAAGCCCCTAGCATATGGTATTACATGTACTCAGAGCCTTTAAACTAAATGCTCTTAGTGGGCTGCAGCACTCATTGTCCCACCCACTAAAGTAGTCCTGTAAAACATGCCTCAGGCCTATTACTACAGCCTGGAGTGCAGTTTTAAAATTACATTTTGACTTATCAAAATAAACCTTTTGCCATGCCTAAACCTTCCTCTTTAATACTTACAAGTCACCCCCAAGGTAGGCCCTAAAGGCTCGGAGGGCAGGGTGCATGCTATTTAAGAATTTGAAAATGTGTTTGAGTTTTTCATGTCCTGACGGGTAAAAATACCTAAAGTCTTTATCACTGTTGTAAGGCTATCTCTCCCACAGACTAACAACCCCAGGTTACCTTATTACACATAATAAGTGCCAACTTCAGTTTGGGACCAGGTAGAGAAATACTGGTTACACTAAAATTATATGTAATTTGGAAATCCTCTTTAATGCCGAAGTCAGATTTTAAATTGCTAATCTAAAAATGGCCCTTTTAGAAAGTTACCATTTTACTTCCTAAACCAAATGTGCCTTTCTGCCTGTGTCCAGGGTCATATGAATTGTGAATGGCCCTCGTGTGGTGTTTTGGGTGTTGTTTCCGGACACTCAGGCAAAATAGGCCTAGGTGTGAGAGGAGAAGGCTTTCCTGGCAGGATGGCTGGGGAGGAGCTGTGACCTGCCCTGAATACACTTCAAAGGATCCTGCCTGCAACACACACAAAGGAACACCACACCAGGCCTGCCGTTGCCTTTTTCACGCTAGATAGTTTGGAACCAAACCCAGGGGAAGGAGAAGAACGAGGAATTGCCCCCACTCAAAGGCTGTCACCAGGTATAAAAGTAGCACTTTCAGGACCTCTCATAGGAAAGCAGCCCTAGACTAGAAACCAGCTCCAACAACTGCAAAGACCTCTTCAACATCGTCAAAGAATTCTTCAATCCCTCAGCAGCCACCAACACCATCACCCGATCACATGACCTCTGCAACAATCTCTTCGACTTCTTTCCCAACAAAATTCTCAGGATCTACAACAACGTCGACCCCCGACACAATACACAATACCTCATCAACCAGCTGGCCACCGCCACCAAGTCTGACCACCATCTAACAAACTGGAGTCCCCTCACCCCATAAGACACTACCAAAATCATGAAAACAATCCACTCAGGGGCCCCCACCCACCTCTGCCCCAACCACATCGCCAACCTAGGAGGAACCCTGATCAGCTCCAACCTCACCACCATCATCAATGCCTCCATCCATCGCAGAAAACAGGAAACACGCAGTAATCCCGAAGAAACTTTCGGCAGACCTGGAAGAGCTCAGCAACTGTAGACCCATCTCGCTGGAGAAAGCTATCAACAGGCACCTTCTTAGCTGTCTAGAACAGCACCATCTCCTAGACATCACTCAGTCAGGTTTTCGCAACAACCACAGCACGGACACCGCCCTCATCGCAGCAACTGAAGACATCGGGAGCATCATGAACAAAGGGTTGAAACCACGGCTCTCATCCTGCTTGACTTCTCCGTAACCCTTGTGACCGTCTCCTAGGGCACCCTCGTCTCAAGACTCCACAACTTCGGAATATAAGGGCCCGCCTTGAGATGGCTTTCCTTCTTCCTTTCTGAGAGAACCCAATGAGTCAGACTCTAGCAGTACACCTCTGAAACCCAAGAACCTCATCTGCAGAGTCCCTCAAGTTCATTGCTGAGCCCGATCGTTTCCAACGTCTATATGGCACCACTCGCCCATGTTATAAAATCCGACGGAATCAACATTGTCTCCTACGCTAACGACACTCAGCCCATTCTCTCCCTCACAGACAACAACCACACCATCAGAACCAACTTCACAACCTGCATGTCAAGCGTGGCAAACTGGATGAAAGTGACCTGCCTTAAAACTTAACACTAACAAAACAGAAGTTCTTTTTTTTTGGGAAGAAGAGGTCTCTGTGGGAGTCCTCCTTTAGACCAACTGAACTGGAAGTCACGCCCAACCACATAGACCACACCAGAAACCTCGGAATCATCTTGGATGATGAACTCACGATGACCAAACAGGTGAACGCTGTAACCTCTTCTTGCGTTCTCATCCTACGTATCCTCTGCAAGATATTCAAAATGGCTCCCCACAAACGCCACACGCACGGTCACCCAGGCCCTCATCACCAGGAGACTGGATTATTTTGAAGTACTTTTATGCTGGTGTCGCGAACAAACTCATACTAAGATTCCAGACTACCCAGCAAACCGCCGTCAGACTAATCTTCGACATCCCCTGCAGTGCACACACCACACCCCACTTCAGAGTACTACCTCTCATGATAGACTCAGCCAAATCTCTAGGAGTCACCATGGACAAGCACCTGAATATGAAAAATCATATCAGCAATACATGTAAAGGAGCAAACCACTTGATGAGGACACTCACAAATATCAAACCTTTCCTTCCACTTAATGATTTCAAGCAGGTGGTCCAAGCGCTTGTCCTACCGAGGCTAGATTACGGTAGTGCTACCCTCTGTGGCCTTCCCAAATACACCCTGGCTCCACTAAGGGCATCCCTGAATGCTGCTGCTAGACTGGTTACAGGCACCAAACGCAATGCGCACATATCGCCAGTCCTAAAATCTCTAAATTGGCTTCCCTACGAAGCACAAATTCAGTTAAAGATTGCCGTTATGACGCACAAAGCCATCCACTTCAATATTCCCAGGTACCTGGCACAAAAACTTGAACTATCCTGTGGTGTAAGAGCCTCTAGAAGCGCCACTACTTTCCTCTTATCCTTAACAAAAAGAGAACTTGTCACAGAGCCTTCTCTGGCGCTGCTCCAAAGATATGGAACTCTCTCCCACCAGAAGTACGCAGAATCTCCGTAACAACGGTGTTCAAACTGGAAGTCAAAAGATTCCTGATGAATAAATTCCTTCAGTAAGTGGGCTAGGCTCTCTGTCATTGTTCCTACTTCCATGGGACCACCATTTTCCACTACACCTTTTTACGACATACTGTGTCCCTCCTCCACTACCCTTGTACAATTGTTTAATATAACTTCCATGTGTCATTTTTCGTGTAATCTATTATCATTCGTGTTTTTATCCCTACCTGTTGTTGTCTTTGCATTATTGTCCTTCTAGTTCTAGTTCTATTGTAAAGCGCTCTGATCTCCTTTGGGATCTTGTTCGCGCTATATAAAACTTTATAAATAAATAAATACCCTGTCTGTCCATCCAGAAGTGCTGTCAATTCAAATTGCTCTTCCAGCCCTCCACAATGCCAGACTTGCCTACCTCAACCACATCCTTAACTTCCACCATCCAACTAGGCAACTACGCTCAGCCACACTCTGCCTCACATAGATACCACGCATTCGCAGAAGCAAAACAGGAGGGCGCTTTTATCCAACATCGCCACCAAAACTTGGCACAAACTTCCCCATCACATCAGGACCTTCCCATCTCTACTCCAGTTCTGCTAGAAACTGAAGACTTGACTGTTCAACTAGGAGCTGCGGTCAGCCTAAACATCAGCTCTAGCTCCGGGATACCGCCTTGGGTGATAAGTACCCTATAAAAATCCTCATAACATAACTCCTGGACCTGTGGAAGATTTAAAAGAATGACTGCCCTGCTGTCTGAAGAAAGAAGCTTTTAGAGGCCTTCCTGAAACTGCCCAACTGCCAACCACCAACTGGACCGGCCTTAGCCCTGCTGCTGGCCTCTGCTGGAGTGAGCCCGGATCCCCAAGAATTGACCACCTCACCCCACCCCTGGTCACGGACACTTTGCTGGCAGTGGTTACTCCTGAAAAAAAGGTGAAGATACAGAAGTTGTTGGTGCCTTGCGTCTGCAAAGTGACCTCTTCCCTTGGAGAATCATCCTCCAGGGATGACCACCAACACAAAGCTCCAGCACTACCTGCGTTTCGCAACAACAGCGACCGTCTGCAATGGCCACAAACACAAATCTTCAGTGATGGACTGGTTCCTCGCACTACATTAGTGACCGTCCACAATCCCGACCTGCTCCTTGCGTCAACAACCTCCTCCTCCCAGCTCCCTGCCAATGCGAATGGCACCTTTCATGACAGGTTTGAGAAGGTTCCAGTGGGACTGTCCTGTTCGCTCGATCCGACCTGCGCTCCGTTGTGATCAGACTGAACTTGTGATTTCCCCCGGTTTAACTCGACCAGATAATCATGAGTGGTGCTTTGTGCTTCTAGATGCTATTTTCACCTGTAACTTTAAAAAAGCTGGGTTTACTGATTGGAGTTTTGTTATTTTGGTGTAATTTTATTCATTACATTTTATTCTATTTCCTAAATTGGTTTGGGATTTTTCTTCTGTTGCATTTTCACTTTATTACTGATTGAGTGCTGAATAAATACTGTACACCATTGTCTCTAAGTTACGCCCGACTGCTTTTGTGCCAAACTACCAGAGGGCCTAAGCACAGTTTTATTTATTGACTTTTGTGGTTCACCCTGAAAAGAATTGTGTTTGTTATTTGAGTGGGACTTCTACTCCTCTCAACTAATAACCCAATTTCATACATATACCTATATCACATGCAAATTGGTTTTTGCATGCTTTGGTCAGTTGGTTAAACTGATTTGGGTGGGAAACAACATAGGATCCATTAGAAAATCATCATATTATTGTATGATAAGAGACGATATGTTGTCATGGATTTTAAAACAATATTTTATGCATAACCTGGCCGTTTTGTGATGCACTGGTTTCACCTAATCCTGGAGTACCCCAGACATGAATGCTTGTAACAGGAGTTGATGTAGACCCATCTGGATTGATGAAGGGGCATGGTATGCACTAGTGTGGCCAATGGTGAAGGTTGGAATATACTCACCACAAGTGCCTCTGGGAATTAACCCAGTGATTCCACGCACTCGAGCTGTTGCCCATTGATGGTGAACCACTGCCTGTACTTAGAAGTATTGGCAGGCATACGGGTTTTTGGCACCATCTCCTTATAGCTCAGGGAAAATATTGTCACCTCTGGCTGCTCCCCAAAGTTTACTGGGACCACCTCCTCCCTGAGCGCTACACTCGCCAACCCAGGTGTCTGCCCAGTAGTGGGGGCTGTGCCCTCTTGGGACATTTGGTGTCACCCATGGGTTGTCCATGCTTGTAGCACTTTGTGCATTCGAGGACAAACCTCCCTGTCTGTTTGTCAAAGAATACCTTCTTTTTGGGTTAAGACTGGGACTGGTTACCATTGCTCCCTTGTGAATTATTTTGGGGGCCTTTTGAGAACTCCTTATTTTCAAGTTTTCCTCCCCCCACTTTCTTCTATTGGGACCCCTGAGCACCCTTGTGGGAGTCTCCCAGAGATACCTTTTTGGACACTCTGGTGCTGGCCCAGAGGTCTGCCTCCTTAGCAAGTTTCCTGGGGTCAGTTAGCTTACTGTCTACTAGGTGGCGGTGCAGCTCTGGCAAACAAATACTGAGAATGTGCTCTCTCAAGAATAGATTGTACAACCCACTGTAGTCATTAACTTTGCTGCCCCGCACACAGCCATTCAGTGCCTTATCAGAGTAGTCCACAAAATCCACCCAGGACTGGTTTGGGAGTTCCTGCTTGTCCCTGAACCTCTGGTGGTACTTTTCAGGGGTCAGCCAAACTTAGTGATCAAGATGGCTTCCATGGGAGTGTACCTGGTTTGGTCCTCAACCTCTAAGGTAAGAAGTGTGTCCTGCTCCACTGTAGGCATGTGTTTCCACAAACCACCCTCCTCCCCCAGTGCTCCTCTGGGACCTTGTGAACCCTCAGGGCTACCACGTAGGCAGAAAACCATTTGTCAATGTCATCTCCCATCACATAACTGGGCACCAGATCCTGAAGGATGTAGACCTTTTAGTCTTCTTCAAACACTGCAGGTATACTGCTACAATTATTGCTGGACTCCACCTGCTTAGCTCCAATGTCCAGCTCTCTGAGACTTAGCTCATGAGCCATTCTTCCTTTCCTCAATGGCAAGTCTCCTCTCCTCCAAGGCTCTCTGAGCCCCATCCTTCTACTTTTCTGCCTCCATGGCCAGTTTGAATTGAATCTGTAATCTTTATTAAACTCTTCCAATACCAACTGCTCGCCACTCCAGGCTTTTAACAATGGTACGAACAGATCGCTCATGGTATGAAGTTAACACCTTGAGTGAATATCCAATGCATTTCGAGACCATCTGGCTCTTCATCAGGGATTGCTAAAACAAATACAGTAAACAGCTTAGCCACAGATCTAATTTTAAACATAATAAATTGTGAAAAGACCCAACACCAATTGTGCAAATACATAATCTCCTCAGTGTGCCAAACGTAAGTCAAGCCTAATTTAACCACTACTACTTTCATCCCCACACCCCCTAAAGCCTGTGATTACCTTAAAGATACTGTAAACCTTAAACAAACCAAATAACGAACATTCCGCAAAAAACTCAGTGCACCCCTCGTAATTCACCCTTGTCATCCACCCCCTTCTCTTCAGCTCTCTCCCTCTCCGTCTCCCTATCTCTTGCTTTTACCTTCTAGAACGTTCTGGTCTCCTCGTGCTGTTCACCATGAATACACTGCTTTCTCCCTCTACCTGACCGTTAGTTGAATTATCCGCTACACTCGCTTTCACGCTTAAATATTCGCGCTGTGTATTTCCGGGCCAATATCACATGACTCATCTCCCCAACAGCTGTGTTCAATTACCTCTGCTGTTCTACCAAAAAAACTCGCGCTCCCATAATTCGCTGCGCTCCCAGACGCTCAAAGCAACCCGCCCACTCTTCTACACTAAATCTTTTGCGCGTAGTGATTCATACCAAAACCCTCTGACCACTCTCAGCCCCCTCCCACAAACCGTGTTACAAAATCATTATTGTTACTAATCTAACTGCATTCAATGGAACCAATATCAAAACTAAATATTACAGACGAAGTGTAATGGAAACTACTTTTCGTGGAAAACACATAAATTGATTTAAAATACTAAATATCAATGAAAATGAATAAAAACTAAAAATATTGAGATGTAACAGTATAAAAATGCCTAGTTTCAAATGATATCAATCATGTGCTTTGACAATAACTGTTGATAGTACGTGTCCTTTGATGTTTATAAACTCCACTCCATTTATTCCGTCTCCGCGATGACAAACTCATATAGTTTCCTTTTTCTTCGTTTTACATACGTTCGTTATATCAGTGGGGTGCATCAGCTCCTTGAGGCGATGAATTTGCTAAGCAAGGAAAAATGAACGAGCATGCACACCTTTCCTTTCATTTTAACTTCTTGCTTCAGAAAGTTTTGTATAAGTGCGTGCAGCCAGTGTCCGTGGATCGCCCCAACCACAGTCAATACAATAATGTTCCAGAAGAGCACTCTCGTGTTCTACACTGGCGCACTGCGAAAGATGGGAATCATTTCCCGCCAATATATTCCAATAATCCAAGTACTCCCATGTAAACTCTTTGTCCATAACATTTTTGTTGTCCGATATTACATCCATTAACGCTTTATCTTCATCACAACGGAGACAGCCTGATTGAATCTGTAATCTTTATTAAACTCTTCCAATACCAACTGCTCGCCACTCCAGGCTTTTAACAATGGTACGAACAGATCGCTCATGGTATGAAGTGAACACCTTGTGTGAATATCCAATGCATTTCAAGCCCATCTGGCTCTTCATCAGGGATTGCTAAAACAAATACAGTAAATAGCTTAGCCACAGATCTCATTTTAAACATAATAAATTGTGAAAAGACCCAACACCAATTGTACAAATACATAATCTCCTCGGTGTGCCAAACGTAAGTCAAGCCTAATTTAACTACTACTACTTTCATCCCCACTCCCCCTAAAGCCTGTGATTACCTTAAAGATACTGTAAACCTTAAACAAACCAAATAACGAACATTCCGCAAAAAACTCAGTGCACCCCTCGTAATTCACCCTTGTCATCCACCCCCTTCTCTTCAGCTCTCTCCCCCTCCGTCTCCCTATCTCTTGCTTTTACCTTCTAGAACACTCTGGTCTCCTCGTGCTGTTCACCATGAATACACTGCTTTCTCCCTCTACCTGACCGTTAGTTGAATTATCCGCTACACTCGCTTTCACGCTTAAATATTCGCGCTGTGTATTCCCGGGCCGATATCACATGACTCATCTCCCCAACAGCTGTGTTCAATTACCTCCGCTGTTCTACCAAAAAAACTCGCGCTCCCATAATTCGCTGCGCTCGCAGCCGCTCAAAGCAACCCGCCCTTCCTTCTACACTAAATCTTTTGCGCGTAGTGATTCATACCAAAACCCTCTGACCACTCCCAGCCCCCTCCCACAAACCGTGTTACAAAATCATTATTGTTACTAATCTAACTGCATTCAATGGAACCAATATCAAAACTAAATATTACAGACGAAGTGTAATGGAAACTACTTTTCGTGGAAAACACATAAATTGATTTAAAATACTAAATATCAATGAAAATAAATAAAAACTAAAAATATTGAGATGTAACAGTATAAAAATGCCTAGTTTCAAATTATATCAATCATGTGCTTTGACAATAACTGTTGATAGTACGTGTCCTTTGATGTTTATAAACTCCACTCCATTTATTCCGTCTCCGCGATGACAAATTTCCATAGTTTCCTTTTTCTTCGTTTTACATACGTTCGTTATATCAGTGGGGTGCATCAGCTCCTTGAGGCGATGAATTTGCTAAGCAAGGAAAAATGAACGAGCATGCACACCTTTCCTTTCATTTTAACTTCATGCTTCAGAAAGTTTTGTATAAGTGCGTGCAGCCAGTGTCCGTGGATCGCCCCAACCACAGTCAATACAATAATGTTCCAGAAGAGCACTCTCGTGTTCTACACTGGCGCACTGCGAAAGATGGGAATCATTTCCCGCCAATATATTCCAATAATCCAAGTACTCCCATGTAAACTCTTTGTCCATAACATTTTTGTTGTCCGATATTACATCCATTAACGCTTTATCTTCATCACAACGGAGACAGCCTGATTGAATCTGTAATCTTTATTAAACTCTTCCAATACCAACTGCTCGCCACTCCAGGCTTTTAACAATGGTACGAACAGATCTCTCATGGTATGAAGTTAACACCTTGTGTGAATATCCAATGCATTTCGAGCCCATCTGGCTCTTCATCAGGGATTGCTAAAACAAATACAGTAAACAGCTTAGCCACAGATCTCATTTTAAACATAATAAATTGTGAAAAGACCCAACACCAATTGTGCAAATACATAATCTCCTCGGTGTGCCAAACGTAAGTCAAGCCTAATTTAACTACTACTACTTTCATCCCCACTCCCCCTAAAGCCTGTGATTACCTTAAAGATACTGTAAACCTTAAACAAACCAAATAACGAACATTCTGCAAAAAACTCAGTGCACCCCTCGTAATTCACCCTCGTCATCCACGCCCTTCTCTTCAGCTCTCTCCCCCTCCGTCTCCCTATCTCTTGCTTTTACCTTCTAGAACGCTCTGGTCTCCTCGTGCTGTTCACCATGAATACACTGCTTTCTCCCTCTACCTGACCGTTAGTTGAATTATCCGCTACACTCGCTTTCACGCTTAAATATTCGCGCTGTTTATTCCCGGGCCGATATCACATGGCTCATCTCCCCAACAGCTTTCTAAAAGTGGCATTTTCAGAATTACATACATGCCAACCCTCCCAATTCAGGCAGGAGACTACCGATTTCAAGGCTAGTCTCCTGCCTCCCTATTCCTCCATGCAGAAACTTGATTCAGAGTTTCGTTTAAACTGCCAAAAATAAAATGTTGATGCTTGTCACAAACACTCCAATCTCCCCCTCCAAGACTTACCTCTGACATCAAAGGTTAACACGTCTTAATTCTTGGAGGGGGAGATTAGAGCATGTAACATAAACAAAGAAGGTAGTGATGGTTTACAGGATAGCACATCGATTCCAAGTAATAAATTGTCTCAGCTTATCGGTATAGAAATAACAGTATTGGTGACCCTCAAGGTAACAAAACAAAGACACCCCACTACCACAGATGTCACCACAAAGACATTCCAAAGAACTTCTGTGCAAAAAATAACAAAACTACTGTACCTCGTCACTCTTCAAAAATGATATCACTACTGTCAATAGTGTGACACAATTACAGTTCAAAAACAATGTGATTACTCAGAGGAAACCAGTCCAATCAAATGAACTTCTGCAAAATGTCATTTAAGACCAAGTGATAATGTTTCATTAAAATTGTAGGAAGCCAATAGCCAAAGTGCAATCCAAAATACAAACATATATTATTTTACAAACCTTTTGATATCGCTAGTTGATCCACAGAGGTCAAGTTTATAAGGCCTCCCTGTTGGCAATGATGAAATCAGCTGACACCTGTTTCGTTACAATTGTAACTTCTTCAAGGCTGCAAATGGTTTGAACATTGATACAAATATTTACAATAATGAACAATTTTTATCACATAAAACATAATTAGTGTAACCATCTCAACATGGACCACCTTACGGTGCAAGGAAAGTTTTTCAAAAAACTTGCAAGAAAGAAAGATATGAAACATTGATGCAGCGTGGAATTTTAAATCCTCCCTTCGTCACAGATCAAATATCACACTAGCTCATTCACTCAATACATTCATTGGTGGGGCCCATAACACTAACACTCACACTTCATTGATTCGTTCTCACAGGAGAGATAATTGTCCAAATGCTGACATGAAAGGAATACCTTTTCAACTAAGGAACCTAATTTACCTGAACATACATTAAGTACCTGTATTAAACTCAGAACCTCGAGATATTCCCTCCATTTAGTCGATGGATCAGTTAGTTGATATTGGATATTTGGTGACTCAATTCTTTAATCTATATTTAAATCTTATTCTAATTTCTCTTAATAAATCACCTGACACATTTGTTCATTAGAATAATAATTTTGTTTATCTAATCAATTTCAATAAGTCATAAACCAAATCACCGAACATCATATTTACCTAATCTGGCTATTAGACGTCCTCTAAGTCAATCAAGTCGTGGCAAAAGTCTTTAATTCATCAAAGTCAGGCAGCAATTAAGTCTTTCAAAGATTCAGGTTAACAACTGTCCAGCAGTGTCACTGTCCTCTCCGTCAGCATAACGTCAGGAAAAAGGAAAAGTTCGCTCAAAGAGTAAGATCCTAATTCGCTTTGTCTACCAACTTTTATAATGAAACTAACGTCAAAATGTAACAAAAATCAGTTTTAGGCAGTCCTGGTTTGGGGTAATTCGGTAAAGTTCTCACATAGTCTGTTAGGTTAAGTCATCACACTTGCTGGTTCCGGTTTTAAAGACAGTCCTTTGTTTCGTGAACTTGGCGATTCTCCCAATGTGACCTTGATGGGTACATCTTGCATGGGTCAGGACGAGGCCACTTGTTGCTGGCTGTGGCGCAGGTGCACTTCACACGAAACCTCGTGGAACAGTGACTAGGTCATCGTGTCGGAGTCAGCCATTTTTACGAAGGCCCAAATTGGTCAACTTAAGCAAAACAAACACAAAATGTAATTAAAACATTGAAATGGCTAATAAAATGTTAAACCCTCACTAATTCCCCTATGTGTAAGTAATTATCTAGCATGATCGCAACATTCAAAGCGTTTATATTCACCCAACGATGTCCTCTGGTGCAACTTACAATTACGTCACAAAAGCAACATATATCATGCAATATTCTAATTTTCTACCATTAGTATGCGTACATATATTAGTATACAGTTAGTTTAGCCATGCAAATGCAAATCCCACGTGTAATTCTTTCATTAATATAATTGGTGAGTTATCACTCCAAACAGATTAATAATATTAAAATTAATAGATTATTCGGATTAATATAAACATGCAGAAATGGGGGGGTATACAACATTTTGTACTACCCGCTCCAGCAACATCACCAAGTGAAAACTACACCCATGTGCTCAAGGAGAGCCAAAAAGAACTTCTTACACCACCACCAAGAACGGCATCTTGTGCCAAAATGTGAAAAAAGTCGGTAAAACCATGTGAACAGAAACTAGCAATAATTGTATGGATTGATTCAGATGTGCCAGCAAGCCCAGGATACATGCTGGGCTCAGTTGAGTAGTAACCCAAGTGATTCAAGAAATCAGAGATAGCTATTATATCTAACTTATTGTATAAGAAATTGTAAAGCCAAATGATTTGGATTATCCGATATGCAAGTATCTTGTTGTTTGAACGCAACCTAGAGGAACTTACCGAATATTGTACGGCTGCACATTCTGACATAATAAGCAACTGTTTATAAATAAGAGCTTGTAAACAGCCTCCTATAATTGTAAATACTGGATGGCTTCATTTACTGATTTATCTGTGGTAATGAATTTTCAACATTGCTTTTTGGTTCACATGCCTCACTAACAGTCTCTTTCGGTTTTTGTTTTTTTATATAAGGATTGTACATACCCACTAGATTCTGTATTTGGTTCATGTACAAAACGTTTGGTCATATATTGACATCAAGCGTCGGCTGTTTTCATCATTGCCAACAGGGAGGCCTTATGAACTTGACCTCCGTAGATCAACTAGCGATATCAAAACCTTTGTAAAAGAATATATGTTTGTATTTTGGATTGCACTTTGGCTATTGGCTTTCTACAATCTTAATGAAACATTATCATCTGGTATTAAATGACATTTTGCAGAAGTTCATTGGATTGGACTGGTTTCCTGTGAGTAATCACATCGTTTTTAAATCTAATTGTGTCACACTTTTAACAATAGTGATATAATTTTTGAAGAGGTACCGTGGTTTTGTTGAGATTAGAGCATGTGACAGGCCTCAACATTTTATTTTTGTCAGTTTTACATAGCGCGAACCAAAATAAAGTTTAGTACTCTGTTTTGGTTTGCGCTATGTTATTAAACTGCAAAAAATTAAATACTGATTGTCTGTCACCATAGTGATTGTCTGTCACCATAAATAAAAATAAATCTGATTCAGGCAGGTTACCTCTGCAGTAATATAAGTCTAAAGTGTTGGCATGTATGGAATTACAATTTAAAATCTGACTCCACCATAAGTTGGAATTTAAAATTGTGATTCCAGAGACACCAAACATGAAATGGTGCTCTATTCCCATTTGGAAATTACACTTATAGAATGTAATAAGGTAATTCCAATGTTATCTATGAGAGAGGTAGGCCTTGCAGTAGCGAAAAACAAAATGTAAAAGATTTTAACTACCAGTAAATGTAAAACCTAATGTAAACCTTAAATGTACATGTCCAACTTTTTAAATACATTGCACCCTGCTCTCTGGGCCGTCCAGTGCCTACTCTAGGAGGGACTTGTATAAATTAAAAAGGAAGGTTTGGCCTCGCAAATGGTTTATATCGCGAGGTTGAAATGGCAGTTTAAAGCTGCGCACTGACAGGATGCAGTGGCGAGCCTAAGACAAGTTTAAAGGGTTACTTAAGAGGGGAGCACAATCAATGCTGCAGACCCACTAGTAGCATTTAATTCACAGGCCCTGTGCATATGTATTGCCACTTTACTAGGGACTTAGAAGTAAATTAAATATGCCAATTGGGTATACACCAATGTTACCATGTTGAGGAGGGAGCACAAGCACTTTAGAACTTGTTAGTAGTGGTAAAGCGCAGAGAGTCATAAGGTCAGGAAAAACAATGTCAGTAAAAATGGAGGAGGAAGGCAAAAAGTTTGGAGGAAGACCACTCTAAGTCTGACAGGTCTAACACTATGGGCCAGATGTATGACTTTTTTTGAGGTTGCAAACGGAAGATCGGCCCATTTGCGACCGCAAAAAAGGTGTCCAGGCATGCACAAACCCAATTTTGCGAATCACTGATTTGCAAAATAGCGTTTGTGACTCTTGCTATTAGGAAGGAGCATCCCTTAGTGAGTGTCAATGCCATGTACTATTGTTTTGCGAGCGCATTTGCGGTCGCAAAACCCTCGCAGTTTACCACGTACTTCAAGTAGGTGGTAAACCACTCGCAAATGGGAAGGGGTCCCCAGGAGACCCCTTCCCCTTTGTGAGTGTCTGCGAAAATATTTTTTAAGAGCAGGCAGTGGTCCCAGGGAAGTTTCATTTTTATTTTTTAAATGCAGCCCGTTTTCCTTTAATGAAAATGGTCTGCATTTAAAAAAACCTGCTTTATTTAAAAAGCAATCACAGACATGTTGGTCTGCTGACCCCAGCAGGCCACCATCCTTGTGAGTGCTAGCCTTTCCCAATGGGGTCGCAAATTGCGCTGGCCTCATGAATATTTATGAGGCATGCAATTTGCGATCCCATTGGGAATCGCAAACAGTGTCTGAGACACTGTTGTACATTCTCTCTGGTACGCCACCGGGTTCTTCCCCATTTGATGTAAAGAGAGTTGGTTCGTCTGGATTGCGCTCGATCCACTTCTGGCGGACTGCCATTTTTAGTGAGCTGACAGTCTAGCCTATCGCGGCTCAGCAGGCCACTACAAAATATGTACGAAATCCGGGAGCTCAGCGGAAGTCGAAAGTGAGCATAGCGCTGCTTGTGTTAGCCTTTGATTTTATTGATAACAGAGTGGAATTGTTAGTGGGCAACTAGTGGGAACCAGTGGGAATGTTATTTTAATCTTTTCATTGTATATTTCACCCCTAGAGTTTTTAAACACTATAATCTGCACTGTGCACTTTACCTGCTCGCAATTTATCGGCGTGCACTCTACTTGCTTGTAGGATCAACTCTCTGGTCCGAAGCCGCGTTCTTCCCGTTTGATGCGGAGAGAGTTGGTTCGTCTGGATCGTGTTCGATCAACTTTTTGCCGACTGCCATTTTTAGTGATGTGACAGTCTAGCCTATCGCGCCTCAGCAGGCCACTACAAAAGATGGGCGAAATCCGGGCGCACATCGGGCACGCCAAAGGCAATCCCATCTGCGCCCGTCAGCGCTCGGAATGCACTCGGCGCCGGTCATGCTGCCGGTTTTGGTCCAGATACTTCTAGTTTGAAGCCTGCAATTCAATATAGCCGAGACACTCTCATGGAGCTACAATGGTTAGGTAAGACATGTTCCAGACCATGTATTGATCCCCACCAAGCTCAGGGTAGAGTGCAGTGCTTGAACAATGGCCAGCACACCTCACTATCTTCACAAATCCACATTACCACTAAGGTATAGCTCAGAGGGGTATCATGTGTTCTCATTAATGTGAAGTCGTTAATCAAGAATGCTATCGCAATCCGAGAATTTGTGGAGTTTAATCAAATAGAAATAGGTTTAGTCACAGAGACCTGGGCAGACTCCTCCTCTGACCCGGATCTACTTTTGGCGTTACCTGTAGGGTTTAAAATTCATAAAATAAATCTGGTAGGGAAAGAAGGCAGGGGCATTGCCCTTACTCTCAAAACCAGCTTCAAGTCTTGTATTAAAGCGAACATGGACAATAAGGACTGCAAAGCATTTGATTTTAAAATTGAACTGCATGACCAACACTTTTAATGGAATTTTACTCTATCGTCCACCCAAATCCAAGGTTGCTTTTTCAGATAACTTAGGCACCTTTCTAGCTCGCAAAGCTGAATACCCCAATTTTACAGTGCTGGGGGATTTTAACTTCAATTTGGAAAAAGCTGCTGACCCAGGTACAAAAGCACTTATAGATCAAATGGATAGCGCTGAGATGTGTCAACTTGTGAAGGGTTCAACCCACAGCAATGAAAAATGTGGAGGTGGTATTTTTCAGATAACCCCCTTCTAAGTTGGTCTAGAGCTCTGCCTATGATCTGGTCAGATCATAAGGCAGTCCTATTTGATATACTATTGCCGCAAAAATATCATCTCAAAGATCCTAGAGAACTCTATGTTAGTCGCCCTTGGAAGAAAGTAGAGGCTAGATCTCTAAACTCTATTCTTTTAAAAACTCTACCCAAGTTGTCGACTGACTCTTATCAAGCCAAAGCTCAATACCATTCTTGGCTTGGCTCGGTTATGACACAACTGGCACCCCCCAAACAGTGTCAACGAGCCAAGAGGACACCATCAGAACCACAGTTCAACAACACACTGAAAACCCACAAACAACTATGTCGCAAACTAGAGAGGAAGTGGACGCTTGAAGATAATACAAATACTCAAATGGAATATCATTAATCTCTTCAAACCTACAAGAATCTTATCCTCAGGGAAAAGGCTTTATACTTCTCTGAGGAAATTATAGCAGCCAACAGATGTCCTAAAGCCTTGTTTACCACAGTAAAGAAACTAGCAAAGCTGCCAACTGCATCCGATATTAGTATTAGTCAAGAATTCTGCAACTCATTAGCAGAATCCTTCCAGCACAAGGTCAAGTCTGTCTTTGTCTTGTTTGTACAGCAGGATAATCGCCTGGATCAGACACCGGCCAAAGTCAATTAGATTCAATCTGTTTCTCATGAAAAAACACAAGATCCTCTTGAATCAGCTCCCCCGATCCTTTCTTCTTTTACTACTTTGACAGTCGAACAAACCTCTAAACTCATTGCTGCAATTAAATCTAGCTCCCCATCAGATACATGCCCTCCCAAAATTCTGCATATTGCGCCGGAAATTATAGCTATTCCATTAACGGTGATCTTTAAGGCAATGTTCACAACAGGACATTTTCCAACGGAATGGAAGAAAGCTTCCATGCTTCCTTTACTAAAAAAAAACAACTTGGACGCTAAGGAGACTCTCGTTCCCTGCTAAAGTAATTGAAAAGGCCATAAATACTGAACTTTCTGCTTTCATCAATGACAACACTATTCTGGATCCCTCCCAGTTTGGATTCCGCTCTTTTCATAGCACAGAGTTGGCTCTCATCACCGCCACAGAGGAGCTCAGGCAGATCTTAGACAGTGGGGGGAACGTATCTCTGATCCTCCTGGACCTGTCAGCAGCCTTTGATACTGTTAATCATGGGCTGCTGTGGGACCGGTTGGCCTCCATCGGGATCGGGGGCAAGGTGCTGTCCCTACTAGGCTCCTCTCTGTCTGAGTGGTCTCAAGAAGTGGCTTTGGGGAACATTGTGTCATCCCCCTTCACGCTGCCTTGCGTAGTCCCTCAGGGCTCTTCCCTGAACCCAACGCTTTTTAATCTCTACATCACCCCCCTTGCCAGTCTCGTAAAAAGCGATGGATTTGCCCTTGCGTCGTACGCGGACGACACTCAGTTCGTCGTCTCAGTGAGCAGTTCCGCTAGCCAGACAGCAACTAGGTTTCGCAACTGTATGAGCCATACAGCAAACTGGATGTCAGACAATTGTCTGAAGCTGAATTCATCCAAGATTTGTTGCTGGGGAACAATCCATCATTTTGGACAGATATCTGCTGGTGGCCGGCCCAACTTGGCTCCTTACCTAAACCAGTTCTCAAAGCCAAAAACTTAAGAGTTATTTTTGACACCAAGCTGTCCTTTGAGGCACAAATCAACTCCGCCACATCGGCATGTTTCTTTATCTTGAAAATGTTGAGGAAAATCCTTCCGGCAATACCTATGGACCTAAGGAACACGGTGGTATCAGTGCTGAAATCCTCAAGACTAGACTACTGCAATGCCCCCTTCTCCACTGCTCCGAGGCGTAGCATTAACAAACTCCAAACGGCTCCGAATGGAGCAGCAACAGTACTGTTGGGTATCTCTAAATTTGATTCAGGATCCAATTTTAATCATTATGCATTGCCTTTAAATCTTTTAACAACATGGGGCCAACAGAGCTGGCAAAATTTCTAAAGCCATACACTCCCGCTAGACCCCTTAGATCTGCTGAACTGGGAAACCTAATTGTTCCTAGAGTCAGCAGGGTTAGATGGGGCAGTACGAGTTTCACAGCTACAACTGCCAGCCTATGGAACTCTCTGCCCACCACGTTAAAAAAAGATCCCAGCCTCTCAAAATTTAGAAAAGGCCTTGAAACTTGTTTGTTTACAGCATAATTTTACATCTTTGTCTGCTCTGATCGGTATATATTAAACTAATCTAGGTCTGTCAGGCTGAAACATGTTGGTCTTGTAAGAGCGCAGAGGCCTTGAATCCTGGCACCTGCACTCCGAGCGTTATCTTGGTTTTAATGCTGACACTGGGCAGCTGAATAAAAGTAGCATTATAGCTGACCTCGTAGCCAGTTTTAATCACTTCCAATCACTTGTAACATAGCACTGCACCTTTTTCAAACACACCGAACCTTCATGGGGTTTTAATACACCCGCCCTCCCTTTCAAAACATACCTGAGCTCCTCCCTCGCAGCGAGGGGGTTGTAGCCCGCGTGAGGACTAGGTCTCTCACTTGAGGAGGTACCCCCATGATGAAGCATGACACCTCTGGTGTGTGAGGGGAACTGTCCTTAAAAAGGGAACTCCTCAGTTATACACTTAGAGACATCGAGTCACATGCTAGACCTCCCTAAAAACTCGTACCCGGGGCTTCTTTTTGTGATGTCGGTATATATTAAAGGCAGGGCCTAGACACCCCAGGGTATTTGTCACTCTCTATAAATCCCTCATCATCATCATTCACTTTAGCGAGTCGCAAATTGCGAGTCGCAATTCGGCACAATTTGCAACTCGCTAAAGTGAATGGTCGTACAGCTGACCCTATATTTTTTTTATCAAATACGTCTTTAAAATCTTGATAGACTTACACAATATTCTTCACCCAAAACAACTTGAAAGAGACCCTCACTAGTATTTTCATTCTGACAGTAATTCATGTGACAATATTGGGACAAACAAATCACATTCTAGATGGCCAATCAAAAGCTGGCCTTTATTGGCATAGCCAAGAGATCCCAACAATTGTCTGAAACTGAGTTGAAGAAATTAAATCAAATCGGAAATGTTCTTGGTGATTTTCTAAAATAGTCATAGTTAATTGTACAGTTTGGGTAACTACTGGGCCAGATACATTTTCTCCCCCATAAATAGTATAAATTATTTCCACTTTGTCTCTCTCAAGGATCAGAATACTTAACCCTATGACAAATAAAGAGTCCAGGAAGGTTCCGCATGTCAACTGTAAGCTTCTCATTGGGTACCTACTCTAACTCTACTGGTACATGAAAATGACTCATAGAACTTCCAGAAGTAGTGTTGCAGTGTTCTCTAAAGCCCTTAGAGCTCTGCTCTCCCAGACGTTTAGTATTAACAACTACCAGGCTCTGTCATTTTCCTCATCCTCGGTAGTGGTGGAAATGGCCCTGGGTTTATCTATAGGTTTGCTAGAGCATTCTCCTAATAAATATCCAGCCTTTTCACAATAGGCGTAAAGTTTTAATTTTTATCTCTACGCCTCTGCCTTTCCTCTTGGGCCTAGGACTCCCCCAATCTGCATCAGCTCACTTTCATCCACCACCTTAGGTTCAAGTTTCTTTTCTCTAATGACACCTACTTCCTGCTCACTTTTACCACAATCCGTCCTTTTTTCCATTAATCTGAGTTCCGACTTGAACACAAAATCAATGAGTCAATCAATCAATCAATGACACTTGTAGAGCGCGCTACATACCCGTAGGGTCTCAAGGCGCTGGGGGGGGGGGGGGGGTGCCGCTACTGCTCGAACAGCCAGGTCTTCAGCTTCTTCCTGAAGGAGAGGTGGTCTTGGGTCAGGCGCAGGTCGGGGGGGAGGGAGTTCCAGGTCTTGGCGGCCAGGTAGGAGAAGGACCTTCCTCCTGTAGTAGCTCTTCGGATGCGGGGGACGGCAGCGAGGGCGTGGTTGGCTGAGCGGAGGTGGCGTTTGGGGGCGTAGAAGTTGACTCGGCTGTTGAGGTAACTCGGGCCTCGGTCGTGTAGAGCTTTGTGTGCGTGGGTGAGGAGGCGGAAGGTGATTCTTTTGTTGACGGGGAGCCAGTGAAGGTCTCTCAGAGGTCCGGAGATGTGGCTGGTTCGTGGGATGTCGAGGATGAGTCTGGCTGAGGCGTTCTGGATCCGCTGGAGTCTCTTCTGGAGCTTGGCGGTGGTACCGGCGTAGAGGGCGTTGCCGTAGTCCAGACGGCTGGTGACGAGGGCCTGGGTGACGGTCTTCCTGGTCTCGGTGGGGATCCACCAGAAGATCTTCCGTAGCATGCGTAGGATGTTGAAGCACGTCGAGGAGACTTTGTTAACTTGCCTGGTCATGGAGAGGGAGGAGTCCAGGACGAAGCCCAGGTTGCGTGCGTGGTCTGTCGGTTTGGGTGCGGTGCCCAGGGCGGGAGGCCACCAGGAGTCGTCCCAGGCGGAGGGTGAGGAGCCCAGGATGAGGATCTCCGTCTTGTCCGAGTTCAGTTTCAGGCGGCTGATCGTCATCCACTCGGCTACCTCTTTCATCCCGTCGTGCAGGTTGGCTCTGGCGGCGGCGGGGTTGTTGGTCAGGGAGAGGATCAGCTGGGTGTCGTCGGCGTAGGAGATTATGCTGAGGTTGTGTTTGCGTACGATGGCCGCGAGGGGGCTCATGTAGACGTTGAAGAGGGTGGGACTCAGAGATGATCCTTGGGGGACGCCGCAGATGACTTTGGAGGCCTCTGACTTGTACGGTGGTAGGCGGACTCTCTGTGTTCTTCCGTCGAGGAAGGAGATGATCCATTCCAGCGCCTTGTCCTGGATTCCGACGTTGCTGAGGCGCTGTACTAGGGTGCGGTGGCAGACAGTGTCGAATGCCGCGGAGAGGTCCAGGAGGATGAGGGCCGCTGTTTCTCCATTGTCCATCAGGGCTCGGATGTCATCGGTGGCGGCGATGAGGGCGGTCTCGGTGCTGTGGTTGGCTCGGAAGCCGGACTGTGAGGGGTCGAGGGATCCGTTCGTCTCGAGGAAGGCGGCCATCTGCTTGTTGACGGTCTTCTCGATGACTTTGGCTGGAAACGGGAGAAGCGAGATGGGGCGGTAATTCTTGAGGTCGGTGGGGTCCGCTGTTGGTTTCTTGAGTAGAGCGCTGAGTTCGGCGTGCTTCCAGCTCTCCGGGAAGATGGTGGTGTCGAAGGATGTGTTGATGATGTCTCGCAGGTGGGGTGCGATGACAGCGTCGGCCTTGTTGAAGACGTGGTGAGGGCAAGGGTCGGTCGGTGATCCGGAGTGGATGGAGTTCATTGTGCGGATGGTGTCTTCGGTGCTGATCGGGGTCCAGGCGTGAAGGATGGTGGTGGGGGGTGGTTGTTCGGTCGCGGTGTGCGTTGGTTGGTTGTTGAAGCTGCTGTGTATGTCCGTGATCTTGTTGTGGAAGTATGAAGCGAGGGAGTTGCAGAGGTCTTGCGATGGGGTGATGTCGTTGTTTCCTGCGCTGGGGTTGGAAAGTTCTTTCACGATGTTAAAGAGTTCCTTGCAGTTGTGTGCGTTGTTGTCCAACCGGTCCTTAAATGCTGTTTTCTTGGCGGCGCGGATCAGCTGGTGGTGTTTCCGGGTGGCCAGTTTGTAGGAGGTCCTGTTGTCCGGTGTCGGTTCCCTTCTCCAGACTTTCTCGAGGGCTCGGCAGTTCTTCTTGGAGCTCTTGAGTTCGTCGGTGAACCATGGGGCCTTCTTGCTGCCGGGTCTGCTAGGCGGGGTCCTCAGAGGGGCGAGTTCGTCCGCGCAGTTGCTGATCCACTTCGTGAGGTTGTCGGCGGCCTGGCTGGGGTTCGCTGAGCTGGCAGGGGGGTGCTGACTCAGGGAGGTGGCGAGCTGGTCTGCTGTGATCTTGTTCCAGCTTCTGTGGGCGGCCTGTTGCTGGTGGTGGTGGGTCGTCGTTCTCTTGAAAGTGAAGTGGACGCAGCTGTGGTCCGTCCATTGAAGCTCTGTGGCGTGGCTGAACTCGATGTCTGTGCTGGAAGAGAAGACTGCGTCGAGTGTGTGTCCGGCGAGGTGGGTGGGGGTGGACACCAGTTGCTTGAGTCCAAGGTTGGCGAGGTTGTCGAGCAGGGTGGTGGTGTTGCGGTCGTTGTTGTTTGTCTCCGTCCTCTGGGTGCTGAACTACTTGAGCCAATTAATCCTTCAAATCATCCAGTGGCGTAGCTAGAGCTTGTGGCGCCCGGGGCTATCCCTCAAATTGCCGCCCCCCCCCCCCCCAGGGGGTGGGGGGGGGGATGGGGGGAGGGCATGCACTTCAAAGAGGTCCGAGAGACACGTAGTATCGCCGCTAATAGTTACCTTGATCATGCAAGTTACATGCACATACATGACACGGTCCAAGGCTACACAGTTGAATACACCAGTGACTGGCAGTACAAAAGAGAACACACAGACTGCATGATCTATCTGGGGACTCAGAAAAACCGCATGTGACATCCATCAGAGAGCTGCGTGAACAATTACCTGGTAATCCCCTCAACACAATGCAAACATGCACATACATGACACTGTTCATGTAACCTTCATCTACAGCTGACATTAAATGACCATACATCATGGTCCCCCCCCATTAAAGCAGTGGGGACCTGCACAAACGTGATGTGCTCTGTGGACCCAAAACCAACTTAACAGTGTTGAAGCCTGTGATTCTTTATCTTTCAAAAACAGCAAATTAATTATTCACAGGGAATGACTCACTGTGTGCCCTTAAACCTAAACGCAGCACAAAGGGGTCAGTCAGCTCCACCTTGCCAACACAGACTGGATACAAAGCCCACTCTGGTGGCCCCAAAGGCAATAACCAGGGGTCGCTCCCTGTCATTACTTCCAAGGAGCAGCAACCAACTCCTTGGGAATGAAAAGACATGTGCTCTTGGTACCCAAAACCAGCTTGTAATAGTGCATCTCTCCTTCACAGCAGCCTCAGCGCACACATGGTGCACAGCCTGCCTGGGGGCCCAAAGCTAAAATACAGGGAGGGGCGACACATTATGATCACAATCCTTAAACAAAGTCAAATCGCCCCATGCCACCAAATTGCCATGGTAGGATTTCCTCTCTTTGCCCCTAAAAAACAAAGTACACCATTGGTTGCAGACAAATCGCCCCATGCCACCAAATTGCCATGGTAGGATTTCCTCTCTTTGCAGGACCCCGTGGGTGGGGAAAGGCACCAAACAATATCCAGGGGACTGCATCATCATTACCTTTGAGGACCCATGGGTGGCAGACTATGTCACCTCTTGGGAACAACTGAACCTAAATGGAAGCATTAGAATTAAACCCCTCTCATTTTTCTATCCTCTCATTCAAACCTCAAACAATAAATTCTCTGAGGACCCCGCTTTTCCTTGGGTGGAACCACCTCAGCGCCAACCAACTTTCTATGACAACAGACAATATGGCGCCTCCCGCTTCCGGGAGCAGGAAAACCCTTGGCAAATAGTCAATCCACGTCATCAGGGACTAAACTGGGGAGAATGGGGATACCAACAGCAGAGGATGACTCGCAGAGAACCGCCCAGATGGGATCCCTGGTACAACATTCCAACAACAAATAGATATAGTCCTCTAGAAATGGTGGATTGACCATCAAGGGACCTAGAATATATTACCCCAAACCTGCCACACTTCCCTTCCTTAAGCAACAACATTGTCACGACCCCACCAATTTCAGTCCCGAAAGTGAATCCCCACACAATACCTTTTTTATTTTGGAATGTGGCGGGCCTACGAACAAAGATCGAAGACCCCGTTGCCGTTAATTTCTTAGAACAAGGCAAAATAATTTGCCTTCAAGAGACCTGGGCAACCTCAGAGCTCCATTTATTGGGGTACAAAACTTACTCCTCATTTGCTACTCAAAGCGCAATAGGTAGACCCAAAGGAGGCCTGACAATCTACATCGCCAACACCCTATCACAGTTAAAAGTGACCAATCTTTCCACCGATTCTAACTGTCAGATATTCTCCCTCTCCTTTGCAAATGAGGACACTATTACCCTTGTCAACTCATAACAACCTAACGGAAAACGATTTCCTGACTTTTGTCCAAGATATGCAGGAGAGACTAAGATCCTTTCAACACAAGGAGGACAACTCTAAAATGATCCATCTTATTTGGGGAGGTGATTTCAATATTCATCCCTGCCAAATGGCAGATACCCAATGTTGCGGATTTGCAGACGACAACGACGTTCCACTAGCCCATTTCGTCCACAATAAATCTGGCAACGCTCTGAATAACACACTGTCAGAGTTTGACTTATTTATCGCTAATTCCCTGAAGGCGGAGAAAAATCAGTTCAATCCAACTTACGTGGCTAGAGGCCACCAGACAACAGTGGACTACATCCTGCTGTCCCATGGTCTCGCTACAAAAGTCACAGATCACCAAGTAATTGGCAACACACTAAGTGATCACTATGCACTAAAGATTGAATTCCATCCATCTGAATACAGATCTAAGGTCACTGATATAGCAACTGCCCGCGCTCAAGACAGCCTGCAACTGCGCAAACATGGTTATTCCATAAAATGGGAAAAGATCGAACCCACAAAATCTCACAAAAAAATTAATTAACCAGGCGTACCCATATATTCTTAATTGTTTGGACCTAGCCCTAAATCATACGGAAGTCCTACTGAACTTCGCAGAAATTCTGACAGTAGCCAAGAGACTACTCACGGGGAATACAACCAACAAACATACAGAAAGGAAAGGTTGGTCTAACCACAACTGTACGAGAGCCCTAACTGATCTAAAATCTGCCCTCCACAAAAAACCAAGAGACGTGGGCCTTATTCAATCTCTAAGAAGAAAATACAAACTGGAACGCAAACTAAAACTACAACAAATGAAAGAGAAACTCTGGAATGACCTAGACAAGAGCTCCCAATCAAAAAACAGCAAGGATTTCTGGAGAACGATTAGATCCCCATTCCTCTCGGACAACAACTCTCCCAAGATAGAGGTCGCTATAGATGAGGGAACTTGGATTGCTCACTTCGAAAACATATTCAAAGACCAAGGAACCACAGACCATCCATCTCACTTCCATAATGAAGTACAATATCCAATCCCAATTTCTTTTGACATCTCCGAAATCTTGGCGGCTTTGGAAAAAAGTAAAACAGGGAAAGCCCCGGGGCCTGATGGCGTCCCTGTGGACCTTTTTAAATTTAACCAGGAGCTCTGGGCACCTATCTTGACGAGAGTATGCATAGCAGCAGCCAGTGAGGGCATTTTGGACTCCTGGACCAGATCAATCATGGTCCCCATCTTTAAGAAAGGGGACCGACAGGACCCAAAATGCTATCGTCCCATATCTCTCCTGGACTCCCTTGGCAAACTGGTGGGGAGGGTCATTCTGGAGAGACTACATCAGTGGAGTGAGGAAAAGCGTATCATCTCGGACCTACAATTCGGCTTTAGAGAAGGCCTCGGGACAGTAGAGCAGGCACTTAACCTTAGCCTTATAATGGCCAAATACACGCATGCAAAGAAATCGACGGTATACATGGTCTATGTGGACCTGTCTGCCGCTTTTGACTGCGTCGCACATTCCAAATTATGGACAGTCCTAAGAGCAATGAACGTGGACCCCTCACTGCTGGATCTTCTTAGAGAGCTCTACTCCAGGGCCTCGGCTAGAGTTCGGTTTGGAAAGAACGGTGAGCTGACGGCATCATTTGGCGTGGAGCGTGGAGTTAGGCAGGGCTGTGTTCTGGCCCCCTTCCTTTTCTCGCTCTACACAAATGACCTGGAGGAGGAGATGCTGAGGGGGGCTCAGGACCTCCCAAAAATGAAACAGAGACCGATTCCAGCGCTCCTCTACGCGGATGACGCTGTCATCCTGGCCCGAACGCCGCGCGAACTCCAGCTCTCACTAGATAGATATACCACCTTCATGAACGCCTTGGATCTAAAGGTTAATGTTAAAAAAAACGTTCGTCATGATCACGGGGGGGGGGGGGGGCGAAGAAAGGAAAAAAAAAAGTATCTTTCTCGATAGCCAACCATTGGAGGTCACCACACAATACCCATACCTCGGGATCATGATTGATGATAAGCTAACCTGGAAACCAGCAGTGGAAGCGAGATGCCACCTTTTTAAGCGCTCAATAGCAGCCCTGCAGTCCTTCGAGGAAATTGGGAAGGAGGCGGCCAGCAGAACTGCTAAAAATTTACAACGCCAAGTGCCAAGCGATTGCTCTCTATGGAGCAGGGGTCTGGGGCCATATAGATGTTGGAGCCTTACAGAAAATTGAAAATCAATTTATAAGATTCCTTCTTGCTACCCCAAAAGGCTCACCAACCTACGCCTCCCATATGGAACTGGGAATTCCGTATTTGCAGGATCTCCTTAAAATCCAGCCATTGCTTTTGTGGAGGCGTATATGGACTTCGGATGCTAATACGCTATCACAGTTGATAGTGGCTGACACAATGTCACTCGATCACGCCTCTAGTTTAAAATGGCTCCGCTACATCAGAAACTTTTTTACAGATATGGGCCTTGAAAAATATTATCTCCACCCAGAATCGATTGTTGCCCTCCCAAAAAAGGAGCTCAAGGAACTTACACTACGGCATCTGGAAACACTAAGACTGTCAACTGAGGCTGCAAAACCCTCAGTGGTTCACGCGAACACAGTCCAGCTAACTTTTGGCATTCAACCATACCTTACTCTGCATACCAAAACATATGAGAGGATGCTGCTCACCAGGCTCAGACTGAACCTCTTTTTTAGACTGGTTGCTTTTCCTCTAAATAAGGCCTGGGACTCAAAGCTGCCTCCGTGTCCCTGTGATGCGATATCAACTCAATCAAATATCCACGTCATTATCTTTTGTAAATTTTACCAACCACACAGAAAATTTTGGATACTTCTGCTATGCAGGCGATGGGGCCTAAGACAATGTCGACCGGCCTTCCTTAGACTGCAAACCTTAGAGTCCGAAGAAGTCTGTTACCTGGTCCTAAACTTTTTAAAATGTATTATGAACCATAGAAAAAACCTTTAACAAACCGCATTAGGAAAAAACATTGATTCTCAGAAGCAAAAAATTCCTCTTCTTTTTAAACAAATGACAGCTGTTTTTTCTTTTTTACTGTATGATTGTTCTCTTTTATGGTTTTCTTCGTGACAAACCGAATAAAGAATTATTATTATTATTATTATTATTATTATGATCACAATCCTAAAACACAGTTGTGGGGGCCATGGGAACTTGTTCAACTCTATCCAAGACCCGGGACAAACTGTTCCAGCACTGCGGCACTCCTTGAATATTCAGAAGAAACCAGAAAAATAGGACCAGTAAAACTCACTCTTTTCCAAATCTCTTTCTAAATATTATCACTTTCCATGTAATGTTCCTTTGATGGGAAGAGGAGGTTTCTGAGGCGGGAGTATCAGGCAAGTGATACTACTCAGGCTCCATCTGTTCGAGCCTTCATGGAGGATCCCTCGTCATTACTACCTCCACCTGACCCCGGACTCTGCAACGCACTCCCTTACAGGCTCCCTCTGTGCGAGCCTTCAGGGAGAATCCCTCTTCATTACTACCTCCACCTGACCCCGGACTCGGCAACGCTCTCCCTTACAGGCTCCCTCTGTGCAAGCCTTCAGGGAGAATCCCTCTTCATTACTACCTCCACTTGACCCCGGACTCGGCAACGCTCTCCCTTACAGGCTTGATTATCCACTACTCCTCTCTCCAGTGCACCTTATCTCACAGCTGACCTTGGGCCCCAGCCCCATATCAGGCACCATCGGGCTCCACTTTGCTTTTTCCCGGTAAAAACATTAGTAAAATCACCTTCAAACTTAAAACATTGAATATAGCAGTAAATATAATTACATGCACTTTAAAGTATGTTTCACAGTAGCCCTTATGACCCGACTGCTAATTAAATAAACAAAAACAGAAAGGCCATGACAGGGCTTTAGCGCTGATGCGAAAGTCTTTTTTGGTGCCACACTAATAACCTCTTTCTCCGTAAATACCTTTACTACCACCTTCCAACAGTGCCCCTCATCCCACCATGGCCCCCCTAGTGACCTCCTCCTCAGACTCCCTCACTACCACCCTCCACCAGTGCTCCTCATCTCACCCTAGCTCCCCCTCCACACCATGACCTCTTCCTCGGATTCCCTCACTGTCACCCAGGGCACAAGTCGTAAAAAAAAAAAAGAAGTGGGGGGACGCTGACTTCACAACAGCAAGTGATGTCACGAAAGGTGGCTTGCACCATCAGACTCATTGCCTCCCCTCGCTCACCCCTTACATGCCATTGCATCAGAGAAGCCAGCGCGTGAGCAGCGTTCTGAATGAGCTCCAATCTCGCCCCAGAGAGGCCAAAGAATAAATGTGTGGCTCCATTTGCTCCAGTAATCGAGCTCCCGTTAAAATAAGTGAGGGGACGCCGTCCACCCGCCTGGTACCCCGACTCGAGCCCTGCAGTCACCCTCCACCAGTGCCCCTCATCGCTCCACAGCCCCTCCAACTACCTCCTCCTCAGATTCCCTCACTGCCACCCTCCACCAGTGCCCCTCATCGCTCCGTAGCCCCTCTCTCATATTCATTTGTTGTTTAGCGCTACTCATATCAGTGTAATGTGTCAGCACTTTACACCACGAACACATTATACAGGAACAATGAATCCTACAAGTATGTAAATCAGTCTACAGGGAATGTCACATAAGCCAATGAGGATTAAAAGGTGTAGGAATCACATGTCATCCATACTGGTGGGCAGTATATTTTGAGAGGGTTTGGTCTGGGGAAATACAACCTTAGGATTTAAAAGAGTATTCCATGGGGGTCAGCTTTACTGATAAAAACGTATCTCTGCCCAAACAAACATACTCATTTTAGCAACATTAGAATGATGAAAGACTGAGGAAGTTCTAACTATATCACAAAACAAAAAAACTATACCATTCATGTTTGTATTGTATGCAGCTCTTTGGTGACACCTGCTTGCCTGCCAACCTGCGCTGGGCCCCTGGCTGCAGAGAGACATAATGGCGTCGTGCCAGCGCTATGCAAATCATGAAAATAAAATGAAAACATATACAAAAGCTTTTTTAAAATTCATTAATATGCGTGAAACTTTGCATACATTGAATATATTGATGTGACGCACATCCCTTTATAACTGAACAACACCTCTTTGCCAAGCAGTCCTTTCATTATGCTCTGAAGGTAGGGCCATGCTGACGTGCTACAAAGCCAGCAAAACAAAAAACAGCACGCCACAACAACGACGCGGTTTGTCTCAACCGGATGCCTGTGCCGGTCTCATCGCCTCCAGCATGGCTTGGCGCGGCATAAACGATATGGATTACATTTGCATTGCATGCAATTTAAACGGCTGGCGTCCAGTCATAATTAAACAGACTCACCTGCGGGCCTCTCTTTCCCAGTCCTGTCTCTGGCCTCTGAGATGCCTGCCAGTGCCTTCTCGACCTCGCCTCGGAGTCACGCGCACTTTTTAATGCGCAAGCCCAATGCGCAGGTCATGATGAGAGTCACCAGGCAGCAGAGACCCCACCCTAAGGTAAAACTAACTGTAAAACCCCGGCGCGCAGACGCGGAGGCGGAGACATCTGCGCACTGCGCGCCTCTACGAACATCATCATGGTCAGGTCAGGTGGTTTTTTTAATAAATTGTAATGTGTGTCACTCAGGCCCTGCTGCCTAAATGAAATTGAAATCGGCGGGTCAGCACTGCTCCGAGCGGCCGCCCTAAATATAGTGCCGCCTGGGGCGGTCCGCCCCCACCGCCCCCCCCCAGCTACGCGCCTGAAATCATCCTGTAGGCCCCTATAAAACAGCAAAGCCCTTTTTACTTGGGACTACCCAAATCCGGCAACTAGACAAATAAAAGTGGTCAAATAACTGATGAAATCTTTAGTCTGTTGTTTCAGATTTATTAGTTCTGTATCTACAGATTGTATAAATGTGTGTTTATTAAAGGTTTTTCATTTCAGCTCGGAAGTTTGTGTAGTGGTGCAAAAGGGAATCGTCCTACTTTACTAATTACCCTGCGATTTTTATAAAAAAAAAATATGTTTTTTTCACCCTTGGGGGTCCTTCTGTGACCCCCTCACAAAGGCTAGGGGGTCAGGAACTCTCTTCCCTGCCCCCTTTTCACGTTTTCCACCTTTTTTCCACCTTTCCTTTTCAGTGCGACAGACAAAATGGCGGCCGACACTTCCTGATTTCGACCGATTCGAATGTGGACTGACATCTAACAACCAATCAGAATTACGCTCGCGCACGGCACAGTGTGCGCACGGTGCGCGCGTATAGATATTTATATGCTTTTAAATGCTATTTTCTCAGGAAATACTGAACAGATTGACACCAGACCTGCAAAAGGCACTTCTCTGACCTGAGGACTACCTCTCTGCCAAATTTCAAGTAATTCTGTTCAGCCGTTCGGGCTGTACCTTCAACTAATGGTCCTATGGAAAAATGCATGGGGAAAACGCGTTTTGGGACCCCCCTTTTTTCTCGGCCCCCCCCTTGACGAATCACCCCGAGACTTTCAGGGTAGGAGCTGAGCGCCCCATTAGTTTTGAAAATTTCGCGAGAAATCGTCAACCGGCGCCAAAGTTATTCAAAATAGAATTTTGAGATTTCCTATGGAAACACGATCCTAACCAGTAGATAAAATATATATATATATATATATTGCTCAAAGATAAAGTACACGGCACACCTCTTGATGATTTAGAGTTGTTTATTCAGTTCGTGACTGTCTCCTACGCGTTTCGAACCGTAGTTCCTGATCACGGTAGAGTGTTATTTTAGTCCTTTTTCAATTTCCTCTTAAATACACTTAAGCTATTACTAGTGCATTCTGGGTTTGGTAGTTTTACACATTATTCACAAAACTTTATTGTGTATCGCGCTATTTATTCTCTGGCTTAAATGGCGAGTTTGAGCATCAGAAAGTAGAGTAGATTTAATCTAACTTTTATCGATCAACCTCCATGTTGTTGTAGGCTGAATCCACTTCTAGTAGTGGACAGGCCGGTATTGGTGATTGGTCCAATATTTTATAGATAACCACACATGGGGTGAGAATGAATAACTAAGTGTTCAAATATTAATGGGCTGAGTGCCCCTTCCTCTGCTTTCGATTACTCATGTCACCAGTCAGACAGAGAACTGTGCGAGCATCATTGTTGTTCATACAACTGCTGTGTGAGCTGTTCCCACTTCATTATTACAGTATAGATATGTACAAGAAATTTAACTGCAAGCATGGCTTGTAAGTTCATCAACAGAGCACTTTTGGCACTTTTGGTATATATACGTTCCAATCCCGCTTCACACCGACACACTGGATGAAGTTTTAGAATTTATTGAACAGAAAAGGCTCCTGATGCGTTTCGGTGGTTTCAACCACCTTGTTCTAGCTCGGCGCCATTAAGAACAGCGCCATTAAGAAAGTTGCTTATATTGCCATGGCAACCATGTCACAGTCATGAAAAGCAAAGACATTTTCAATTTATGATGAAATTATAAATTAGAAAATAATAAGAACTTCAATGGATCTCAGCCTCATAACGCATATGGAAATGAGGTAAATAACGTTCAAAAAGATTACACTATTATTTATATAAAAATCCTTGATGTGAATATCGTGATGATTTATTCTCCCAGTGAAGGACCCCCTCTAAGAATACTTCCCCAATGGACTACATTCAAGAGTTCTCAGTCACCAGGGTAAACATTTTATCTCATTTACATGTTTTACCACAGCACTTATATGGTATTGTAAATGACTCAGTTCCAGCAAGGTGTGGGTGCGACATAATATCTAGACAATTTGTCTAATCGAAGATTAACACTCATCCTAATTTAAGTTCTACCTCAAATTTAGTTGAATAAACTGAAACAAAATCCATTGAATTTTGCCACAACAAAAATTATCTACTTAGAATTACACAAAATCACAGCAAATATTGTTGCTAATGAGCAGTGGAATACTTATAAATGTACAAATACATGTTCGTCTGAGTTCAATCATGCAGAATTTTGCTAGAAGTATGTAACGCGATGCCAGTCTCCTAAGTTGTAACTCCCTATTTCCACCCCTGGGGTTTTTAGGGATCGTATCTATCACATAGTAGACTAATTCATTGGCATTACCCTGGTGATGCTCGTGGCTATTTCTTGCTACAGGATAGGTATTGTCATTCTTAGTTATGGCCGTGAGGTGTTATAATATCCTTACATGGACCATATGTAAACACCCCTCGGATAATAATAGGTGTTCTGCGCAGGGGTGTCTGAATGATCTTAGTGTTGCATCCATAGTGACAAGCTTTGCATTTTAAACATTTTTGGAAACCCCAACAACCTCTTAGCCAATCTACTCCTTTCTTATTTTGAGGGAAATTCTGCACTAATTAATTGCGCATAGAATTAGCGGGGAGTGTGGGGTAAGTCATGTCCTATTACCGTATCACTTTTAATCAGCTTCCAATGTCGGTGCAGAATGCTATGTAGTCTCTTATGATAGGCTGAGTAGCCTGTGATCAAATGAATATGGCAGATCTCTTGTGCTTGTGACTTCTCTTCGTGTGTGTTAAATAAGAGCTCCTCTCTCTTTTTGATTTTCACCTTCTCTTTGGCTGACTCTAAGACTTCCTCCCTATATCCATGCGCACGGAGTCTCTTATGTAAATAATTCTGTACCTCCTCTGATGTTTCCTCGCTACTGCAGTTGTGTTTCATGCGCATCTTTTTGGCATATGGAATACTGTTTTTCAGTTTAGTCGGGTGAAAGTTACCTGCATGAAGTATAGAGTTGCCAGATGTAGGTTTTCTATATGTTTTGGTATGTATTCTATTTTCTTTCACATATACAATGAGATCCGAAATATAAATATTCACTTAAAAAACCAAAGGTTGCAGGGCTGTTATAGTTAGGAAATAGCATTTAAAAAACCTTAGAAAATCACTGAAAAAAACAAAGTTTACAGGGCCGTTCTAGTTAGACTCAGATTTAATTCCTACAAAACCAGTAAAATTCAGCAGTTATAGTTACCTGAGGTAACTATAACTTACACCCCAGCAAATGAACTGCTTATGACCTCACATATTACGTTACTCCTGACATGGTCAGTGACATCACTGATGACATCTCAAATGATATCACTGATGACATCATCAAGTGAGTGTAAGTGACTGTAAGTGTTTTTAAAGAGTTTATGGGTGTTAAGCATATATACTAACCTACTACAAAAGTTATATTAGTACACTAGGTGCTCTACTACTGCATGATTCTACTTCTAAAATATATTATGTGAGTGGCTATGTGACTATATGTATCCTTGTGTGTATGGGTGTGAGTGGCTGTATGGGCGTATAAGTGGGTGTGTAAGTACCTGTGTGGGTGAGTGAGATGCCGTGTGAGTGGCTATATTTTTGAGTGAGTGGGTGTGCCAGGGACTCTATGGGCGAGTGAGTAGCAGTGTGAGTGGCTCTATAGGTGGGTAGCTGGTTGTTTGGTGACTGTATGAGTGAGTGAGTGGGTGTCTGAATGGCTTTATGAGTGAGTGATTGTGTGTAAGTGGTTGTATGAGTGGCTGTATTGGAGAGTGAGTGTGTGAATGGCTGTATGGGTGGGTGAGGGGATGTGTGAGTGCTTGTATGGATGTGTGAATGGGTATGTAAGTGATTGTGTGAGTGAGTGTGTGAGTGGTTGTATGGGTGACTGAGTGACTGTTGAGAAGCTGTATGGGTGAGTGAGTGGGTGTGTGAGCGACTGTAGATGAATAAGTGGGTGTATGAGTAGCTGTATGGCTGAGTTTGTGGCTGTGTGAGTGGCTGTATGGATGAGTGACTGGTTTGAGTGGGTGTACGAGTGAGTGAGTGGGTGTGTGAGTGGCTCAATGGAGGAGTAAATGGGGATGTGAGTACTGGTGTGGGTCTGTAAGTGGGCATACAAGAGGTTGTATGGGGGCATGAGTGGATGTGTGAGTGGTTCTGTGAATGATGTAATCAGTGATGTAGTTTGAGATGTCATCAGTGATTTCACTGACTATGTCATGAGTGATGTAATATGTGAGGTCATATGCAGTGCATTCTGGGGGCATAAGTTATAGTTAGCTCATGTAACTATAGCTGCTGAATTTCACTGGTTTTGTACAAGTGAAATCTAAACCTAACTATAACAACCCTATAACCTTTGGTTTTTAAGTGAATTTCTAAGGTTTTTCAAATTCTATTTCCTAACTATAATTTCCCGGGAAGGGGTACCCCGGGACATTGCAGGAGCTGTCCCTGTGGGGTGGCGGTCCCCAGGGTCATGTATGGCTCCAGGAGGAGGAGCCGCATAGCCCCCTCCTTTCCTGTTTTAGGGCCTGCCCGGGGCAGAGGCGGTCTCCAGGAAACAATCCATCTTGAAATCGACTGTTTAATGAGGCTAACCCTGTCAGTATTGGACCATAGTTAACAAACAGGTGATCCAATTTCATAATAGTCTTAGTCTTAGCTAAGTAGAATTTCAAAACTATTTTATCATCCAGTAAATTATGTGACCTTTCAGCTAGACTTGAAGGGTTTGAAAAGAAAGTAGGCAGAGAGATAGTCGAATTGATATGAAACTCTGAGGCTACCTTTGGTAGAAAACTGGGATGAGCCCTCATAGCCATTCTATTGAAGTGAAAAACAGTATATGGTAACTCTGAACACAGAGCTAGCATTTCACTTACCCTAGGAGTGGAAGAGATAGCCACCAAAAAAGCCTCTTTCCAAGTGGGATGTTGCCAAGAGGCTTTATGTATTGACTCAGATGGAGGGCCCAACAATTTGGAATGGATAATGTTGATTCCCATGGAGGAGAGGGACTGGGGGAAACACCTTTTTAAGCCCTTCAAGAAAGTCTTTTACCACTTCGAGCCTGAAAAAGGATGCTTGTGTGGGAGATTTCCTGTAAGCTGTAATGGCTGTCAAGTGTACTCTGATGGAAGAGAATTATAGCCATGAGTTAGCCAAATGAAGGAGGTATGTGATGAGTACATCCTCTTGACATGAAATTGGGTTGTGACCATTTGTGTACACCACAAATAAAACCTCTTCCATTTGAAGGCATATGAACGTCTAGTGGAGGGTCGCCTAGCCTCCTTGAGAATGTCCATACACTCCTTGGATAGTCATAAATGTCCATATTGGAGGAATTCAGGAGCCATGCTGTCAAGTTCAGAGGTGAGATGTTGGGATGTAGTATCTGGCCTCCAAACTTGTACAGGCGTTCCTATTGGCAGGGAAGCCTCTTGTGGGGCCTCTCCAAAAGATGTAAAAGGGCTGTGAACTACCACTGATAAGGTCACTCTGGGACTATGAGAATCATCCTGGTGTGAGACCGGTATAACTTGAGAATCACTGTTAGAATAAGAGGAGTTAGTGGAAATGCATAGAGAAATTTCCCTGACCAACTTATCAAACGGGCATTCCCCTGCGACCTTGACTGGGAGAACCAGGAAGCATTGGCGTGGCATTTTCTGTTGTTGACATCTGGGAACAGGTCTATGTGAGGATATCCTCACTCCGTCATTTAGAACCCCATTGTGATTGTCTTGGAAATTGTGACTGAGATCGTCTGCCCGTTTTGAATTCCTGGCAGGTAGATGGCCCTGTTTGTGAGATTCCTGGCTAGTAGCCATTTCCAGATGGTCTGGGCCTCTTGGGAGAGAGGACCAGAATGAGTTCCTCCCTCCTTGTTCAAGTAATGCAAGGTTGTCGTGTTGTTGCTTTGGACAATGATGCAGATTGTAGTTAGTGCTGAAAAGAATGATTTTAGAGTCAGGTGGACTGTGCTAAGCTCCAACATGTTGATGTGGTACGTTTGTTCTCTTTCTGACCACACACCTCAGGGACCTCTGAAGGGAACACATGTGAGTTCCCCATACCTTGAAGGGAGGAGTCTGTAATCAGTGTTTGAGTGGGTGGTTCCTGATGAAATGGCACCCCCACTATAAGATTGTTCTGCTGGGACCACCATGGGAGAGATTGTCGTGCAGCTTGTGATAGCCTGAGTTTTTCATCCAAGCGGTTGGAAAGCTAATTCCACTGATCCTCCAGACACTGCGGTAGGGGCATCATATGCAAGCTTGCATTCGTTACTATGCAAGAGGCCATGGACCCCAGAAGAGAAGCTATCTGTCTTGCTGAAGGATGATGAGACTGCAGAAGAGTGCGACATTTCAGAGTCAAGAATGATAGTCTCTCCTCAGAAGGCTACACTCTTACGGACTGAGTATCTAGTGTGGCCCAAGTAATGTAGTTTTTGATCAGAATCGACTGTTGATTTGTGAAAGTTGATCTGAAGACCCAGGCTTGATAGAGTCTGTACACAAAGGTGAAAATGGTCCTTTGTTTGGGATGGGGGGGAACTTTTTATCAGCCCGTCGTCAAGTTAAGGATATACAAAGATCTTCCATCTCCTTAAAAATGTTGCAACCACAGCCATGCACTTTGAGTATGTTCGTGGGGCTGATTTGAGGGCGAATGGGAATACTCTGTATTTGTAGTGCCGAGATCCCACCTTAAACTGGAGGAATTTGCGATGCTTCATGAAGATCGGGATATGGAAATATGCATCTTGAAGGTCGATCGCACACAATTAATCCCCTTGCAGCAACTGTGGATAGATTTGATGCAGACCCAGCATTGTGAATTTTTCTCCGTGGATTAACTTGTTGAGTACCTTGAGGTCTAGGATAGGTCTGAACTCTAGTTTTGGTCCTTTCTTTTTTACTAGAAAGTAACTGGAATAAATTCCAGATTCCCTTTGATGACACAGGATCTCCTCTTTTGCCTCTGACTGAGACTTGAATCAGAACGAGAAGCCATTCTGCACAACATTGAAGACCCATCTGTCTTTCGTAATGGATTTCCACTCTTCCCAGTGATTGGCAATACTTCCCTCCACCAGAGCGGGGAACAGTAAAGGGGGAAGTAACACATCATTGCGTTGCAGCAGGTTTTCTTGGGCCTGCAGATAGCTGATGTTGCTGTGCGTCCCTTCCTCTGGTTGGCCTACGAGAATGGTAGAGGGATTTTGTCTGCTGCTGGTGTTTTTGCCAGGTAAGGGTTTGAACCCTCTTCTGGAATAACCTCCTATTGTACGGCCTGTAACACCTATGAAATCCTTTTTGTTCTGCAGGCATACAGCCTTGAGATTGTCCTGCTCGGGATTTATCCTGGACATCTCCTTATCCGCCTGAGAACCAAAGAGGGTTTTGCCAGAGAATGGGAGGTTTATTATGCAGTGTTGAGCCTCAGGTTGTACTACTGTGAGGCATAGCCATGAAGATCTTCTTGCACATACATCATGTGTGTAATCTTGTGCAACCAGATCTGACGACTCCGCAGCTGCTCTTGTGATCTGATTTGAGACCAAGCCACCTTCATTGAGAACCTCCAGGAAATCTTGCCTGTCTTCTTTGGGCAGCATTTCAGTGAATTGTGAGAGTGAATCCCAACGGGATCTGTCATATCGTCCGAGTGGAGCCGATGCACTGGCCACCTTCATGAAATATGCTGATGTTCTGCACATTTTCTTCCCTGGTGCATCCATCTGTTTGCTTTCCTTGTCCAGTGGTGCCAAGGATGAATAAGATTCAGCAGAATGTGATTTATGTGCAGCTGCCACTGTAACAGAATCCAGAGGGTGGTCAACCCTGAGAAACGATGGGTCCTTATCAGGAGCTTTATACTTCTTCAGGATCTGCGACGGTGTGGACCTTAAGGCTGCTGGCATCAGGAACAGCTGCATTGCCAGTCGAATAAGACCAGGTACAAGAGGCAAGAGTGGACGGGACGCTGTTCTGTGACGCAAGGTTTTGAAGATCACAGACGATGTTGTAAGTTGAGTCGGGATATCCATATCTAGCCTTACCACACCCCTGATTAGGACCTCATTGAACGTCAGTAGTTCATCCATCAGTGACACTCTTGCTGGTGGTGTGTCAGAAAGAGTAGGCAAATAGTCTCTAAGCAATGACTTTGAAGATGTAGAGCAAGATAATGGCCTGCGTCGGTGCCTGGTGGAATCCAAACAAGTTCTTGATCTTGAAGACCTGGATCTGATCCTGTACCTTGTTCAAGATCTAGAGCGGCGACACAGAGGGCTTCTAGACCTTGGACACAGTGTAGGCACACTCCTACATGGTATAGCACTGGTAGTTGTAGGAGAAACTGATACAGTACTTGGTGAAAACTATGATAAAAGTGTTCTCTTGGAAGACAGAGTATGAGGTCTGGACGGAGAGTATGTGTGAGAATATTCAGAATCAGATGTCACAAGCAGCGTTGTTTTCTTCAGGCTTTCCAGCCACCTTGTCGAGATGTTGCCTGGGGACTGTGAACGAGACCTAGAGGGTGTTCAAAGTGCGGATATGCTCACACCAACAATGTGGGCCTTTGCAGGTAACATCTGAGGTCGTTCTGTCACATCCTTGTGTGTCGACCGTTTCTCTTTCGACGTCATGTGGGTGTTGTCTGTAAACCTCAATGTCGTTGTCGACTGTGTTCTCAACGTCATTGACTTGTGCGGCCCAGGCTGTCTTGACTGTGGCATGTCACGAATCGAGTGCTTTTTCGACATTGATGTATGTTGCATTACCGATGTTGACCTCAACGGCGAAGGTTTCGAGGAGTATCTCGACGTCAATGGGCGATTCCTTCCTGACGGCAATGTGGGTTTCGAAGTCGAGTGTCAGGTGTGCTCTGATGTTGAGCGGTGCACCCACCACACTTTTGATGCATTCTCGACGGCGAACAGATAGGTATGTTCTTCGACGTCCTACTTCTCGAAGTTGATCCGAACTTTGTTTTATTTGTAGATCTGCCTCACTGATGTTCTTTTGGATGAGAAGAGGACACTCTGGTGAAAGTTACATGTTCCCCAAGGCCTCTTATTAATGGTCCTCTCTCCTGGAGTCCACATAATCTTATCTCTTTTCTGTACTTCAGAGTACGCCTTGATAGTTTCTGGCAGTGAGGACAGGAGTCAGGATGATGGGACTCTGGCAGGCAGATAATGCAGATTGCATGAGGGTCAACCTGGGCTGCCTTCTTCCCACAGGAAATACATTTGACAAAGAGTAAAGTCATGTTTTTGTCAGAATAAAAAAATATTCTGTCAGAAGAAAGTCTGTCGGTATGGCAGATACAGTGAGCTATCAAGTCATAATGCTTTAAAACCTTTAGGAAAGATAGTTTCTGACTATTCTAGTCAAGAAAGGAGAGATCAGTGCTCCAGGATCATAACTGAAGGAGCCGGCAAAATTAACTGACCTAACTGTCACCTGTGGGGCATGATAGGATACAGGGGGTACTGTGAGGTTCTTAAAGGCACAGTGTCAGTTTTATTTTTACTCTCTGAATGCAGTTCATTGGTTAACAATGCCTCATATTCCCTTTCCTTTTGCTTTGAAATAAAGATTGGTGGACGGCTTCTTACAGTCAGCTTTTTTTTATTGGATAACATGAATTGTATTGATTGTTATGATTTTAAAAGAAAGGTAAATGTAATCTGGCCACTTTTTTTACCCTTTCTATAGGCTGCAGAGATATATAATGTACTACATACAAGTTTTCTACATATATATATATATATATATAAATGTATAATGTTTAAGTGCTCCGGGGTTCCCACACGTGGGCATGACTATTCAATGCTTATGACACTTGATGAGGATCCTCTGGACAAGAACTTGAGAGTCTGTACATGGCGATGCACAAAAATGTTATTCATTACAGTAAGCAATTCTCCAGATTACGTTTATTCTTTGCCCCTTGACAGTTTTCTGTTAGCAAGGGCTTTTACTTTAATCATACAGTTCTCAGAGTCCTTCTAAGAAGCAGTGATGCAGGCAAGTAGGCAGGCAGCAGTCGAAAAGAGCAGGCATCAACAAACTAGATTGCGTCCTGTGCGGCGGAATACATTCCAGGTCACGGCTGTGACTGCGCACCCCAAACGGAGCAACACACCCATGACAGAGGCTGAATGAAGAGTCTGAGCAGGATGATAATATGAATAGAGATCACGAATAAATACAAGCCTTTAGTAACAAATTTTTTGTGGAAAATGTAAAAACATTTCAAGAGGGATAGTTTTGCTATTTGAAGTTCTTTCATATGGTGAAACAGGAGTGCATCAAGGACAATTAAGTAACAGATGAGCAGTTGCCTAGTTAATGTGTCTGCTGAAATTGATTCATGGATCACTTCAGGAAAAGACCACATGCTCATGTTTTTGTTAAAGCTAAAGCCAACATTTCCACCCCAGTGATACATTTGGTGGTGGAACAAGACGTTGCATTACCCATCCCATGACAGACTGCCCTCTGGTCCAGGCAAACGGTAAAATGAAATTAAATAAACATTAGTGCATTGTACCATCAAAGCCTGGGGAATATGAAATGATAGAACAGGCAACAAAATCCTCCATGACTTGGACATTCTACCGGCCAAACCTCCATCATTCACAATGGCAACAGTAGGGACTAATAGCCCCCAGTTAAAAAATCTAAAACTACCAACTGGGGAGACCTATATAATTATTTAAGGGAGTTTTATATAGCGCTGGCAAGACCCGTAGGTATCGGAGCGCTTCGCAACATTGTCACGTCGATAACAGACAAACAAACACTTGATTAATTTCAATTAGCGGTCAACCTCACTTCCTTCACCCGATCGGCACTTCCTCTCCTGCCCTAACGTGGTCTAGTGCTTTGGGACACTCAGCTGCTGCACTGCAGGGCTGATTGGTGGGGGGAGGAGCTTGACATATATCAGGCAGGAAAGCCGAATACTATGAGTCTAGGATTCTGGCTGCCGACAATAAACAGAAAGAGACTTTTCGGATTTTAAAAGAGCTGAGGCAGTCAGCAGAGCAGAAGCCCCCTGGCTGTCTGGAAGACTGCAAAAAGTTCCAGTCCTACTTCCTCACTAAAGTCAAAGACCTCCTGAAGGATATCTACCGCACCCCTGTTGTACACTGCCCCTTGGCGGTGCACCTCACACCACTTGCATATGACAAGCCCCTCACCGTCTTCCCAAAGCTAAATCACGATTCTCTGAATCACTTAATGGGCCGTGTCAAACAGGGTCACCAGCAGATCCCTGTCCCCCCAGGGTGTTTTGAATGGCACTCCCCGGGATAGAGAGCAAGGTTCTTAGCCTGCTAAATCGGTCACTTGAAACTGGCCAGGACCTGACCAATTTTAAGGAGGCGAGAGTCATTCCCCTGCTGAAAAAAACGGGTTTGATTATAAAAACCTTAAGAACTTTAGGCCCATCTCCCTTTTCTTGCAAAAGTGCTGGAACAGCATGTGCTGAAACCCCTATCACACCACATAGAGGTAAATCAGCTACTCCAAATAAAACAGGCAGGTTTTAGAGCCCATCATAGCACAGAATTGGTGATGCTGGCAGTGACAGATGAACTTAGGACCATGGCCGACAACAGGAAGCCTTGTGCCCTGGTCCTATTGGACCTGTCCGTGGCATTTGACACAGTCAATCATAGCCAACTCCTGTCACGAATCTCGGAGTTGGACATCCAGGGGATGGCTTTCCAGTGGCTCTCGTCCTTCTTGTCAGACCGATGCCAACGGGTCCAACTGGCTGATCAGATGTCCAACACCGGCGAGCTCTCGCGCGGGGTGCCCCAGGGTTCGGCGTTGTCCCCCCTCCTCTTCAATGCCTATCTCCAGCCTCTGTTAGCTGCACTGAGCCGCATGGAGTGCCAAGTTTTTTACTACGCAGACGACACCCAAATTATCATCCAGATTGACAACTCGCCCACGGGCGGGTGCAGAATATCCTGAAGTACACGGTCAACTGGATGACTGCCAATTCCCTTAAAATTAACCCCGATAAAATGGAGGCTCTGGCAATCCCCACGGACACCAATCCTTGGTGCGACCTCTTTTGGCCACAAGAGCTTGGCACTATCCCCAAACCAGCCCAAGTGGTAAAGAGTCTTGGCATAAAAATTGATGCCAAGCTCTCCATGGCTCACCAGGTATCTGCCGTGGTGGGAACATGTGTGGGCCTGTTAATACAGCTGCAACGACTCGCCCCCCTCCTTTCTTTTATGGCATTCCGGATGGTAGTGTGAGTAATGATCGTGTCACGCCTGGACTATGGTAACTCCCTGTACATTGGCCTCCCGGAGAAGCTGTTAACGAAATTCCAGGTAGTCATGAATGATGCTGCCAGATTGATTGTCAGACTCCCAAGGCGGGCGCACGCTACCCCCCTACTGCAGCAGTTGCATTGGCTCCCGGTTAGGCAAAGAACCATGTTCAAAGGGCTATGCATAGACCATAAAGCTATCCACGGCCAGGCTCCAGGCTACATCAGGGACCGACTGGTAAGTTATGTGCCAGGACGGTCCCTCCGTTCCTCGGATGCTGGCCTGCTGGCTTGCCCTCGTTTCAATATTTCGTCTAAAGGCAGCAGAGCTTGCTCCACAATGATCCCCCAACTCTGGAACAAGCTACCCGCTAGCCTCCATAAAGAACCTGTCCTTCTACCTTTCAGGAGAAAACTAAAAACACTCCTCTTTGTTGAAGCCTGGGCGACCACCTAAGCCAAATTTTCATAGCACACCCCTGTAGATGTGCCCAGGCTGGGCTCTCTTTCGCTGCGCTTAGAGACCTGTCGGTAATAATGCGCTCTAGAAATCCCAATTAACAATAACAACAATTAGTTCAGGAAAACAGCTTTGTCGGGAAACAAATCAGGGGTTGACCTAGAAGAAAGAAAAACACAGAAAAGAAAGTACAAAAATAACAGAGTATAGAAATCCTAATGCTCTAGGCGAATGTTATCCAGCTGGTTGAGATGGCGATTCAGTTCCTTTAGCTGTCTCTTGAAGCTCATGAAGGAGGGATTAGTTCCGATATATACTGGGATGGAGTTCCAGATTTTAGGGGCATTGCCCTAGAAGGAGTGTGCCAACGTTCTTTGTGATTTTTAGGTGGAATAAGGAGCAGGGTGTTTGTTCTTAATGAGGAATTCCCATTACCTGAAAGTTTGAACTCTAGAACAGCAGTTATCCCGTTGCATGTTCTTCTGTATCATAGACTTAGAACTACAAGCAGAAAAATATCACCCAAATTCCCCCTAGAGCCGCTAGAGCCAAAGGCCTTTGGCCCTTTGGTAATGGTTCTAGAAGCAAAAATGCCCAATATACTGATAACCTCCTTATACCACGAAACCCAAAACCACACACCCTTGTGCGATCTTCCTGCTCGCTTTGTTGGGGCGAGGACCTAGGAGTGCCACTCACTAACGAAATCTGGGAATTCTGTTGTCTTCAAACCTGTGAGCTACTGCCTAACAGTAGTCTTATGCTTATACATTACTGTTAGAAGGTGGTTCTGAACATCTGAGACGCCCAGATATTTTGCTTTTTGAACACCTAATTGTTGAGCTTTTACTGTGGGAGAGCCTCATAAGTTGGGACTCACCCACAGTGAACTCATGAAGAAAGAGACTGCATGTGGATTTTACCGGTGTCCCCCTGGTGAGAGTAGGCCGCTGCGCTGTAGCCAGAGTAAGGTGCACCGGGCTGGTTAAATGTAGACACGTGTGTACATGTGTGTGCGCACGTGTAGGGGCTGCCGGGGGAGATTCCTGACATGCGCAGCCCAGGAGCAGGTACAGATAGAATGGTGCGGAAGGAATTATGCAGAGTTGCGTGGTGGTGTGGAATAGGCTTTATACTATGAAAAGACACTTGTAAGGGAAAGCCAGTTTGCTCTACTGTTTTCCCTGAAGGAACACTCCATTATTCTCTTATGGAGTTGGGGACCACATGGGATAGTTTCAGTTCCCTAGGGCCTACAAATTCCAGACACGCACCAAAGTACACTGTAAGTTGTGTGAAAAGAAGTATTCTGCTGAGACCAAAGCCGTATCTGTACTGCTTATGGGTCATCCAGAAATGTCATATTCCTCTGACTCAGCTCATAACCAGAGGCTGACTGGGTGTGACCCTGCCTGGCTGGATTAATGGCCTTCCTCCCCATCTGTAGCATCGAAGGCCTAGCCCTTCACTGCAAGCATTCCAAGGGTGAAGGTCTCCTCTCCAAGCGGGAGAGATGGTGGGTGGAGCTGCAGGTTATCCATCAGCAGCTGTCACCTGGTACCAGGCACCAAGCTGCTCTGGAGAGAAGGCAGAAAGGGAGCTTTTCAGAGACCATGTGGCATGAGACCCCTGGGCCACGCCATTTTGAACTATCCCAGAGGCCTGTGCAGGAAAGAGGGAGCAGGGGGCAGGGAGGTGATGTGTTGCTGCCGGATAGGGCAGAGGAGCCTTCCTGCCAGCCCCCTCCAAATTCTTTTAAAAGGTCTTGGACAGGAAGAGGATCTCTCTCTGGGGTGTGGTCCGCTGAGGAAGACTGCTGCTGGAGCCTGGTGCCATGGGCAGTTGGAAGAACCCCCTGACTGTCTCAGGACCCTGGATTGCGCCAAAAGGGGAGTCCAGGACCAGTGAGCAGAAGCCTGGGCCTCTGCGCAAGAAGAAGAGAGGCTCAGGAGGAGAGCCAGACAAAAGGCTGACGCAGGAGCCAGTGAAGACAGCTCCCTGCTGAGTTCACCCTCCTTGAGACCAGGAAGGTGGCAGAAAGTGCTCCCATTGGCTGGGGAGTGCCATCAGGAGCAAGAAGAGGCAAAGATGGTGAGAATCGGTTCTCTGGGGCTGAGATATGCCCCCCCGAAGGTAGGCGACCTTTGACCTCTGGCCTGATCGACAACCAAGCGCGTGGGGCTCTACCGCCGGTCTTGCATGGGCCCCTGGGGTGGGTCAGGTCCCGGAGGCTGCTCCCAGAAGAATAGGAAGTTGAGGAGCGCCGTCATGCTCCCCGTGAAAATGTACCCAAGGGGGGTGCCAAGAGCCCACCCTGGCCCTCGAAGACACCGGAGGAAGGAGAGTGCCGTTGCGCGCCGCTCAAAGAGGTCTCTGGGGCCCGGGATCCTAACCCCGGGTCCCGATGGTGACAGTGCAGTGGAGGGGGGCGTACCGTCGCGCATCCCCTCTGCCAGGTGAAGACAACCTGGGGAGCGCCCCGTGAAGATTTCCCAGGGGCCCAGGACCCCAACTCCGGCCCTGGTGGTAGGAGGAAAGACGGGGGAGTGCCGTCGCACGCCCCTGCAGCGGAGGAAGCCGAAGCCAGGGAGCGCCGTCATGCTCCCTGTGAAGACCTCCTTGGGGCCCGGGACCCCCAACTCCGGGCCTGATGTGCCCGTGAGAGAGGGGGAGTGCCACCGCACTCCCCCGTAGCAGGAGGTAGGCGGGGGAGTCAATCGCACTCCCCCGAGGTCCCTCTGGACCAACAACAGCCTCCGTGTCTGCCCGCAGGACCAGAAGTGACGTGCTGGCTCCCGCGGCAAGACGCGAGGGTGCTGGACAGTTGGGGAGCCGGCGGGAGCCGCTGGGGTCGGCTCGCCGGGCGGCTGTCCAATGTTGTGGCAATGCAGGGTGCCCGGGAGGGACTGGGCCCCCGAGAAGAGATGCGGCAGGAGTGGCCGGGGGTGGGCTCCCCGAGTCGCGCTTCACCAACTTGCAGAAGGGTCCGGGTGGGGCCAGGCGCCCGATGAGGGGCTAATGCGGCGCAGGGCCGCCTTCGCAGGCAGCGTGGCTCTCCCGGGAGTAGCGGGAGAGCCGCTCATCTAAAATGCAAGAGATGGGGAAAGAGCGCCCCATAATGCTTTGCAGAGCCTGGACAGGCCTGCATGGAAACATGTCCGTGTTCCACGTGTGGTGGTCCCCGGAGGACTGGGTCACCGCCAAGTGGGTGAAAAGGTGCAGGGGGAGCTAGCTGCAGGAGCAACGCAGCCCCCCCCCCAGCTCGAAGATGCGAAGTCCCCCCCTAAGTCTCTGGTGACTCAATGGAAATAACCCAAGGGCTCAGCCATCTGCCAACAGTATCTTGAGGCTGGAACTTTTGTTCTTTAGCTGGGGGTGTGTTTGGGGACTGCACCAGGGTGTGAAGAGTTGAATTGGGAATATCTAGAGAAGGGCATCCCCTGGAGGTGAAGAGTTATAATTGCACAAGAGGTGCATTTATTTAATGTTATTTCTTTTGAGGGACTGAAAGTAACATGTGTAATGTGAAGTCATAAGCAAAGTGGGGTTATGTTGATGGACATCCCTGCTATGGTGTCTGGCTTTATATGCTTAATCCTGTGATTATAACTGTGATGCCTTTTAGTGGCTTTAACTACAATGCATTATAACTGTTATCAGCTATGATAAGTACTGTCATTTTAAGTAATGCCTAAACATGTATTCTTGCTGCTGCGTTAGGTGAAGAATAACCCAGACTGTTAGCCACTAACATGTAGAGGGGTATACTGGATGGTCAGAATGAGATGCTCAGTCAGGGTTATGTTTCACCATAGCAGGTGTGCCCATTTTAAATGCTTGTTGAGATAATGGGGCGGGTCACCACTGGGATGGTGCCAGTGGGCAAGGCCCTCACTCCAGGTTGTGTTCAACCAACTGCATTAGGGGGCAAAATGATGTGCATACATATGAGTGGTGGTACTAGACCCCACCCCCCTGCGGGAGGGGTGGAAATGTTTTGCAATGTCACAAAATAATTCCAACAGCTTATGTATATTTGTAAATTGTTGCACAGTATTGAGTAGTGTGTGTGTTTAATAAATGTACTCTTCCTTTTATACAGCAAAGTACAGACTGGACAATCAATTATTGAGTGTTATTTCTGCGTACTGGTAAATGGCGATTACTAACCCACACCACCTCCCTTGAGTAAGCCTTAGACTGCTCTGCAACGCTACCCTCTGAGAGTCAAACGCTACAATGGGGTGTTTAGTTCCCAGTGAAGGACAAATGTAGTCATGTAATTTGTACAGGCCTCACAGATCCTGCCTCATTTTCCAACAATTACCACTTATCACAGAGAATATATTATCACGATCCACATTACACAAATGGAAATTGAAGCTGGACTCCCGATGTCAGCAATGTAACACGGAAGATGCAGGATTCTCTGTTTGGCATGGATATGTGTAGGCATACATATTGGGAAAATATATTTAACATATTACAGGCCATTGTGGAGACACCGATGTGCCCAGAGTTGGCACTCCTGAAATGGGTAAAAAAAAAGTAGCATATCATGTAAGGAGATTCATTGTTTTGGCCCTGCTGAAAGCCAAGAGGCTGGTTGCTCAACGATGGGGGAGGGGATGTGTCCCTACACTCAGGAAATGGGTGAAACACCTCATATACAGCAATCGGCAGCTCAAACTCCTTGAAGAATTGTTACTGGAGGCCTCCGCACCATGTACATATGGGCACTCTCTTAAACGATACAATGTGGAGACCAAGACAACAGATGGAAGGCAGGGCGCCACAGACCTGGAAGCCGAATGGGCTACAAACAATCAGCTACAGAAGACATTGTGAATGAGCATACTGCAGAAGTGCTGAGATCATGTAGATTGGGAGCCAGTAGGAACTTGGTGCACTGTGCTGGTATTTGTTGTTGAGGTGTTGTGCTGTAATAATGAGATAACAAATTAAAACCTCAATTTAAAAAGGTAAAGCCAACAGACTCGTGTAGTTCCTATATAACCTATACAGGATCTGTGCGTTTAGACAACAAACACTGTAGGATTGGTGTCAGGCGAATTCTGATTACCCCCACCGGGTATGTTAGCCTGTCTGTATCAGCTAGCTCACAGTGCCTCTATAATCTCCTCTTACCAAGGAGAGAATAGTTTCTGGCAACCTCAGAACATTTCAACCCTGATCCCTCAGGATTGTGGAAACAATGTAATACCTTTCGCTCAGTCACTCGTGCTTACTTAGTTTCTCTCAGAGAGATACACTGAATAAACATGCTGGGCGTTTTCAATAATCATTTATTGAACAGTTGTTATTCTGGTGTAGAATAGATGTGCTGCAACAACCGTTAGACAGTAAAAGATATAAATGATTAACAGTACTATAAAGGTAAAAGTATGGTATAGTTCTACCATCTTACTAAAATCATGAATACATTCAAGTATATAAAACACATGATAAAAGATGCGTAATCCTATGATGCCTCCCTAACTAGATGTACCTAAGTGTACCTAGCATGGGTGTAGGTGTTAAGCCAAGAATTCCTCTAGGATTTAGTCAACCCCATTCCCTTAAATGAGACTGTGGGACCCCGTCCTGGTCTCGAGCCTGACACCCCGCGAGGGATGTTAGACCACTGCGAGCTGGAAAGTCTGCATGCAGGAACCTCAGCGTCTCTGGTCAGTGTGTCGGCTGGGAAGTCTCGATCTCCTCTAACTATCTTAGCAAGATGCGATGTATATATACCTATAGGTCTCCCCAGGGGTCTTACCTTGCTGTGTTACTGTGTTGGCCTAAAGATGACATTGGGCATGAACTTTATGCATAGATTTTATACAGGAGATGGCAGTCATGTGCTTCCAAGAACCCTCATGCATAATGTATGAGATTTCGAACTAGGGGAAACCCGCGTTCTGAATGCAGTGTAATATCTAGGCAAAAGGTCAGTCCCTGTATACCATGACAAGTGTAATGTAGGGAGTAAAAATAAGTGAAGGTAACATGTTTATCTGGGCCTATATTATAGTACCAATATGTAATATAAACCCACTCCTCTTCCGAATGGACAACATAGTAAAATCTCTTAACGTACTACTAGGTGGACTAGATAATTGTACTCAAAATAAAAGCATCATTTTCATATTGTGTTAAAACATTTGTTTAAAAAATCTTTGAAAATATTTTTTTGTAAAATGGAAAAAGTTATTAGTAATGAACAGGTTGGCTACTGCTCTAATATGTCCGTAGGTATAGTCCGAACTACTATAAGCATTCTGAAAGCCATACATGCTCTAAAGGAATTTCAATTTTGATATAGAGTTCTACTTCTCTATTTTGTTTTTGAAAAAGACGAATTTCTTACCAGCACACGACAGGCCAAATGAGTCAAATGTTTATGTGTCCTGGCTGGTAGACTCAGCATTCTCGTTGCTTGCTTCTGCAGTTGGCGATCCCTGTAACACCTCGCAGATTATGTTTATTGAGCACAGATGATTTTCCGTACTGTCCACAGCCGGTGCTAGGGCAGCCTGTGCGCCATCCAAGGCCTGAGTGTCAGAGGAGGAACCAGTGTCTGTACCAACAGGTGCTGATGTTACCTGCGATGGCTCTAAGAATGCCGGCATCGAGGGGGCGCCGGACCCGCATGGCCGCTTAGCGGTGAGGCTCCGGGCGCCCGGCCCCGATACTCCGTGCCTGATCCGCCCGAGCTGCCCTGGCCGATTTCTAGTGGGCGCAGTGGGGCACGGATCAGACCCGCGTCCCAGGGTCTGAATTTGGAGTGATCCGGTCCTCCCCGGGCGCTGCCAGACGACTTAGAGGCGGGCCCAGGGTGAAGACGCAGCGAACCCGGATCGGAGACCCGGGAGTGCAGCTACTTGAGCCCGCGGCGCCCATGAGGTGCCTGGGCCCGGGGACGCCGGTGGCTGGAGAGAGGCGTTCGCGGCTGCAGTCGCGGGGGGCTTTCCCCCACCCCCACGAGATTAGAGATACCCCTGCCGGAGGTGCCCGGCAGAGCTTGTGGGGGCGTGGAGCTGGTCCCGGGGGGCAGCTTGGTGCTGGAAGGTGGCTGGTGAGTGCGACGCTGCGGAGGCGCATAGCGAAGCCATCGGAGCTGTGCGTGGGGGTCCGGAGGTGGCCCTGGGGGGGGACCGGCATTCCCTCTCCCCCCCCCCCTTGCTGGTGCTGCTTCTTCTGGAGGCCCTCATCCCGGCCTGCGGGGGGCCGTTGAGCGGCGCGGGCTGTCTCCGGTGATCGGGCCGCGGGCCGGCGGTCAGGGTGTCCGGCTCCCTCTCCCTTCCTCCGCCTACATCCCGGGGGCCACCCCGCAACGCGTGGACACCCGTGTCGGGTGATGGGGCACTGAGACTCCACTGAGGACAGCGGCAATGTGTCACTAGCTGCGGGCTGCGGCGGGTGGCAGCGTACCACCCTGGGTTCCGACAGGCCGCGGATCGGTGGCGGTCCCTGGGGGCTGAATGGCTGCCATATCGGGCAGCGCGCCGGGTGGCGCTTTACAGGTCTCGCGACGACTGGCCACCCAGGCGAGTGGACCCGACCGTGCGCTCTCCCTCCTGCCTTCCGCTACCCTGGTTCTGGTGGGGTCGCCGGGGTTCCCTAGCGTGGCTCATTGGCTGGCACGACCGTCCCCCATTGTCCGAAGCGGGGCCATCATGGGCAAGGACAGGACCTCCAAACCGACGCCTGCGGCCACCCAAACGAGCATTGATCAATTTACGACCTCTGAAAAAGGGACGGGCCCGACCGGGGAGGCCGCATCGGCCCCTACTGCGGATCTGGCTGCCATCTTGCAGGCCATCAATGCGTCCCGCTCCTCCCTGGAGGGTATGGTAGGGGAGGTCAAGGTTGATGTTGCCCTCCTCCGGCAGGACTTGCGTAATGCCACCACCCGCATCTCTGAGGCCGAATCGAGAATATCGAGAGCCGAGGACGATATCCGTCAGCTACAGGACCAGGTACGGGAGCTGACCACCCACTCTAGGGAGCTGCATCGCCGGGCTGAGGATGCAGAAAACCGGGCCCGGCGCAGCAACCTCCGCCTGGTGGGATTTCCGGAGGGGGCTGAGTCGGGTCGGGCGGATGATTTTCTGGAGCGCTGGTTTAAATCCTGGATGCCTGCGGACAGCCTGTCAGCTTGGTTTGTTGTGGAGAGGGCCCACCGCTCCCTGGCTCCCAGGCCTCCGGGTGCGCCCCCCCGCCCCTTCATCCTTAAGATCCTTAACTTCAGAGACAGGGATGCGATTCTCCGGGAGGCCAGGCGCACTGACACTCTCACATATCAGAACCATACTATCATGATCTTCCAGGACTACACCCGGGAGGTCCAAGAGCTGCAGCGCTCCTACACGGAGGTGAAGCAGAAGATGCAGGCTCTGGGCCTCCAATACCAACTTCAGTTCCCGGCCCGCCTCCGGTTCATCTTTCAGCGCAAAGCCATATTTTTAGACACGCGTCGAGCAGCTCCGACTTGGCTGACGGAGGAACATCCGCTGCATCGATCTGGACAAGGCTCACCGACGGCGGGGTGCAAGGGACAGGCAGTATCCAGGCCGTCAAGAACCCGTCGACGGCGACGCACAGTGCCCCGGAGGCGCGCAGAGGGAGAGGTGGTTGTCACGCGCTCCATGGGACGGCCGCGTCGGGCATCTGGAGCTTCATCTGCCTCCTCGGTTGCTCCTGCCAGTCCCGCTGCTACTGGACGCCGGACTGAATCCCCCCTACGGGTGGGCTCGGCGGCCCTGCCTGCCACACAGATGGACACCTCGGACCTTTCCTGCAGTCCTGTCATTTGACTTTGTGTTGCTAGGTGTGGTCTGTCGGGGGGGGGGTTAGGAGTGGCCTACCAGGCTGACAAGGCTAGAAATTGGGCTTCCGTGCGCCACTTTAGTTACAGCTCTCGGCCAGGGCAGGGGATTTAGTCATGATCCGTTCTACTGAGGGGTCCACCATACGCTCAAGACCGAGCGTTCTAGCTTGGTTGTTGTTCCACATAGTTAGGGCGACAGATGCTTCTGTTTCTGAAGTATAGGGTGGGGGGTGGGGGGTTGGGGTTGTTTCTTCCTCCTCGGGGGGATTATGTTGGTGGGGGATATCCTCCTCACGGTTGTTGTTCTAAGGCATCATGACACTTTTGACCTGCCCTCTTGTCCGCTTTCCCGATGTCTCTCTCCTTGGGGAGGTCCCGCGCCTGCGTCCCCCTTAGCTTTAATGTTGGGGCCTCGCTCTACGGGCGCCCCCCTTCCGCGTGCCCTGCGTGCCCCTGGCTGGGGCTATGGCTGACACTCCCATTCCTAGGGCCGCCATGCGTATCTTGTCTTGGAATGTCAATGCCCTTCTGGACCGTTTCAAACGCATGGCGGTCCTCAAGTATGCGCAGCTCATGGGAGTCGAAGTGCTTCTCTTGCAGGAGACCCATCTTCTTGGCAACAACTGTCCCTTTCTCGCCCGTTACGGGTATGATAGGGTGTGGCACTCAGGTTTTGCTAGGGGCTCCCGGGGGGTGGCTGTCCTGCTCAGGCGGACTTTTCCCTTTGTTCTAGCCCAGGTGCATCTCGACTCCCAAGGTATGGCTGTTGCTGTGTGTGGCACTCTCGAGGGACGACCACTCACCCTGCTATCCCTTTATGCGGCGCCGTCCCTGTTGCAAGCCGCCCTCTCATACACCGCAGACTTACTTCCAACACTCCCGGCGGGCGCACTCGTCTTAGGGGGGGACTTTAACGGTGTCTACATGCCTAGTATGGACGCAACGGGCCCGATCTCCCTCGCCAGAGCCGCTCGCACGAAGCAGCTGTCGAGTTGGGCCAAGGCCCAGGGCCTATGCGACGTGTGGAGGGTTTGGCACCCACAGGCTCGCCAGTACACCCACACCTCGGCGGCGCACCATTCACATGCCCGGATTGACTTAATCTTCGTCCCGTCTACCGAATGCACGGGGGTTCAGGATGCCCGCATTCTTCCTGGGGGCCTCTCGGACCACTCGCCGCTGCTTCTGGCCCTTGGCCCGCCTCCCTTTTCCGCCCGCCCGGTGTGGCGCCCGAACGCCTGGTTCCTTCAGGACAAAGACTTTCGGAAGTCGGTGGGAAAGGAGATCTCTAGCTACTATCACCACAACGTAGGCTCTGTTTCTTCCTCGGCCGTCCTTTGGGAAGCCGGTAAGGCGACTATTAGAGGGGCTGCCAGGGGACTCGTGCAGCAACAGCGCCGGAAACACCTCCAGCAGCTCACGGTGTGTGAAGCACAGGCCTTGGAGCTTGAGCGAGACCAGGAGGCGTTGACTGATGCCATGCGGGCGCGGCGGTTGGCCTTTCTGCGGGATGAGATACGCATGCACTCCATGGAGGCGGCAAAAACTCTCTGGCGCTCCTCAGTGGCTCGGTGTACGGTTGGGGGGATAAGAACGGTACACTTCTCCACCGGCTGGCTACGTACCCCCGGGCAAACCGGATTATTCCTGCCAATGTGGGCCCTACCGGCGAGACTCACACAGTCTCCGTAGCAGTGGCACAGTCCTTTGCCGATTACTACTCCACACTGTACCGGGCTCGGGCGCCAGGGATCTCCCTTGCGGAGCTGTTGGGGGCGAGTGGAGTGGACCTGAAGTGCTTGGGACGGGAGGCTGGTGAGACCCTTGACTCGCCTTTCACGCTGCAAGAAATCGACGAAGCAATCAGCCACCTGGCTCCTGGGAAGACCCCGGGTCCGGACGGCTTCCCACAGGAATATTACGCCCACTACCGTGAAACCCTCGCTCCGCAGCTTCTGGACCTCTATGCAGAGGTGATGGAGAAGGGTTCGTTCCCACCGGAGACGGACACGGCTACAATAGTCGTTCTCCCCAAGACACAGCCCCCATCACAGTCCTGCTCGGACTATCGGCCGATATCTCTCATCAATACTGAGATTAAGATATACGCTACCATCCTGGCGCAACGGCTGCGCCCGCATCTTACCTCACTTGTCCACCCGGACCAATGGGATTTTTGCTGAACCGAGGGACTCGGCACTGCCTGCAGCGCCTGCATCTCGCCATGGCTCACCGGGAGCGCCTCTCTCCTTACCTGGCCCTGTTGCTGGTCGACTTTGAGAAGGCCTTTGACTCGGTGGGGTGGGGTTATCTCGGAGAGGTCCTGGAGAGGATGGGGTTCGGTCCCCAGTTTCCCATTGGGCGGGGGACGCGGCAGGGTTGCACGCTCTCGCCCCTACTCTTTGCCCTGGCAATGGAACCCCTGGCCATTCTGGTCCGGTCGGACTCTTCTCTTCGTGGGTGGGACTGGCCGGGGATGGCTCCTGATAAAATAGCTCTGTATGCGGATGATGTCCTTCTTTATCTCTCAGATCCAGCTGTCTCCGGTCCTCTTGTTCGTCAGATTCTTCGCCGGTTCTGTCAGGCGTCGGATCTCCTTCTCAACCCCAGAAAATTGGTTCTAGTTCCGCTGCATCCGTCTAGAGATTGCTTTGACTGGCAGTCTGACATTCCCCTCCGGAGACTCTCCTTTAAATATTTGGGGATCTGGGTCACCCTTCTTCCGGAGCTCTGCTGGGCCCTCAATGTGGCCCCCGTGGTCAATAAAGCCAGATCAGACCTGGTGAGGTGGCAGTCGCTCCCATTGAACCCACTGGGGAGGATTGCACTCTACAAGATGATGATCCTCCCCAAGTTCCTTTACATGCTGCAAAACACGTCCTGCTCCTTCTCCCGCCCTTGGTTCCGGGAGTTGGATAAGATGGCGACCAAGTTTCTCTGGGGGGGTGGTAGATCCCGCCTGGCCCTGGACCGTTGTCGGATCCTGTCATATGACGGAGGTCTGAGCGTGACTAACCTTTACTTGTATTATCTTGCAACTCGGCTCCTGGTGGCCCATGATTGGTTCTCGGGCGGGTGGGATGACCCGGCCTACAGGCTGGAGGTGCAGCTTATGGGGTTCCCCTCCATTCAAAATATGCTCTACGGGGCGGTGGTTCCTCGGTCGCTCCCGGACTTTGTACGGGCCCCTTTCTTGGCATGGCGTGCCGCCTTACGGCATACCCGTTGGTCGGGGAAACTGACTCTAGTTACACCGCTCTGGCACGGCATTTGGTTGCGAGAGGTAGCGGGGTTGGAAGGGTTTCGACCGTGGGATCTCCTTGGGATCTCTCGTTTGGGTGACGTGTGGCGGGGAAGCCACATGTGTTCCTTCCAGGAGCTCCAGGATCGGTTCTCGCTGCGCCCCTCGCAATTCTATAAATATCTCCAGCTGCGCCACGCGATCCAGTCTCATGTCCCTCTAGATTCAAGGATCCCTGACCATAGCCCGCCCGAAGCTCAGGTGATGTTGGGGTATCTTGGGAAGGGGGGAATCTCCCGTATTTATTGGACCCTGGTCAATAACACCCCGGTGGATTGGGACGAAATGAGGCAGCGATGGGAGGCCTGGGTGGGACCATTGGACAAAGCTGATTGGAGGGACGCCCTTATGGCACCCAGGACGATTACCTCATCAGCCAGGTTGCGGCTCATCCAGCTTTATTACCTACATACCGCCTACCAGACCCCGGAACGCCTCTACCGTGCGGGCCTCTCTCCGGATGCCTCATGTGCACGTTGTGGGGCAGACCCGGCGGACTTCTTCCACATGATGTGGACTTGCCCGCGCCTGGGGAACTACTGGGGCGAGATTGAGCTTGAGTTAACTTAGACCCTGGGGTGGGAGGTCCCCCATGATCCCAAATTGGCTTTGCTGGGGATAACGGACGGATTGGACGGATCCCGCAATGAGAAATTTTTCCTAACCACTGCTCTGGTAGTGGCTAAAAGGGATATCGCTGCTGCCTGGAAGTGGACTGACCCACCCAAATGCGCTGCATGGAGAAGGGGGGTGGACTGGTACGCGACGCAGGAGCGAATGATGTATACGGCTTGGGGTTGCCCCAAAACGTTTAGCAGAATATGGGGGAAGTGGCTAGGGGGACTAATCTAGGGGAGTCGGTGCGGGTGGGGGGAGTGAGGGGTCCGGGGAGGGGGCGGGGGTCTTGCTGTTGATTGTCATTGATTCCGGGATATGTCACTTTGATGCTAGTTCAATTGGACTGTTGTATGTGTATTTAAGTGTGTTCTTTCACAAAATAAAAATTTGCTTATCAAAAAAAGAATGCCGGCATCAACATGGGAATACGCTGGGGCCACTGCAAAACATGGGCCGTTATAGGGTCCAGTAAAGTGTCAACGTCCGGGAGCGCACATGATGGGAGTGTCAGACAGAGATCCAAAATGCATTCTTCTCCACAGACCAGGCATCAGAGGACAGGTAAGATGCAGTCCATCCAGACTGGTCTAAATTACAAGAACCAAGAAGCACTTAGTTCCCTTAGGCGAGGTGTGCCTAGATGTTGTACCATGTGATCACAGTATTTTCTCTCCAGGAGTACTGTTTCCATCTCCTTGGTGACTGGGACATCCAATGCGTAGCAGATACACGACAATCAGAATACCCGCTATAAGAAACAGGATCAGCGGCTGTTCTCCAAAAATGCTTCCAAATACTGAGTGTATAAAGTATGGTATAACTCCAAGGACCGTCCAAAAGGTGCTTAACTGTCCAGAACCTATGTTCTTAAATAGGTTGATAATGGCTGTCGTATCAGACATGTTAAAAATACGATTTACCATTTCTACAATATGGAAAGGGCAGTTTGTACGTATAAATGCCTGTATCTCTGCTGAAGACCTTGCTACTTGGAGATCAAAAGTCTCTCAAGCGGAGGTTAAGGGCACGGATTTCTGTGTAAGCATGGCTCTCATTCTGCTCAAAGTATCAAACCGTATTAAAGAAATATTTAATGAAGGCCATAGCGGCACCTCCCTGACTGTATGTGTTGGAGGAGACAATACTTGCATACAGCAAGTAACCCTGAAACTTACAGTTACCAGATTTGTGATGCCCGGAAGCATCCCACAGCAACTTTGATCGTTCAGCATCAAGTAACTCCCATTTAAAAGTAGTCTGAAAACTGAAGTGATCACGGCAGCTGGGGCACCCTCTAACTGACAAGACAAGTTAGCTACTGAACCGTTACATGCTCCATGAAGCATTATATCCTGAGATATAAGTGATCCACTTAAGGCGTTCTTGCAGTTAGTACCGTTAAGAAACAATTATTTTTCTCCACTTCGGCATCGAAATCTCTACGGCAATTCCCAAGATTCCTTGATGAATTCCTTACCCATTTCTTCGTATCTGCCTGCATTTGTTCTCGGCAATAATGGAATTGAAAAGTTGTGACCGGGAGAGTTATGTGGCCATGGATTAACCATTCTGTGGACGGTGATCCTGCAACTGTAAATGTTAATCTGTCCAGTTTTTCAACGCGCAGCATTGTATACTTTGCTCCCCTCTGTGCCATTTCTATTTGGTTTTCTGTCAGATTGTACGAGGAAAACAGAGACGTGCTGTTTATGAAACGCCATGGCACATAGCCTGCACGCAACTATTGCAGCGTCAAGCTTAATAACATAATAGAACGCAATAGCGATTGCCCGTGTTGTAGTATGGACAAATCTTGTTCTAGTACAACGATAGCAGAAGATACAATGTTGCCCAGTGACTATATCCTGGATGTTAATGTTGTTAACCCATTATCAACCACTGCTAGAGCTTTATCTAGATTAATACGATCCATTTCTCGTAATCTTTCCGCGGCCTCTTGTTGAGAGATTTTCCAGATTTCATTGTAGACAGCATATACGAAACGTTTTTGACGTGGTTTCCTAGGACCTAATAAAAAATCCTGCAGGTCCGCATCCCCTGTAAGTAAGGATAAGTGTTGTTTCACATGTGTGAGTTTTTGAGGTTTATAGCCAATCGAGGCATAACTTCCCAACACTGTATGATGTCACTACCCCCAGGTGTTGTCTCTGTACATAACGTGGATCTGGCCTATTGATACTAAATCCTTTAGTTTTACCCAAGAATCTGTCTTGACAGTTATTGGTGTCTGTGGGTCAAATCAACCATCCCTTCCAATCGGGGTCTGATCTATTGTACTGCATGATGTCATCAAGTGTAACCTCTTTTTGTGATGGTATGTTTTCCTCAGTGCGTGATGGTTCAGGCAACCGAGTTGTATTAAAATCCTTATTCCTGGCTAGTCCAAGACAGGTCATTTGTTGCACTGTTTCATTCAAAAACATTATTTGTTGAGGAATCAGGCATGCTCTAAATAGCGCCTCCGTTCCCTGGACCTGCCAGTCTCTAGTACCCCAGACTGATTTTAAGTCTATAGTGTCTTTCCATAGGTCAAACCCTTGTTCAGACAACTGGGCAATAAAGGCAGCAGAATAGATCTGTTTGGTGTTTGTCAACATATGTTTCTGTGCTGGTGTTGGTGCAACCTTATAATAATATGAGGCAGGGTCTGACATGCTAAACCTCGAAAAATATTGACATTTTTGTATAAATGTTTTTGGACTGCTTTTTGGTGTCGGGCAATGATCCCATTGGTGAAATGTGAAAATATTCCTAGGATTAGCAGATTTATGCAAAAAGTGATGAACATAATGTTGATAGCAATACATTAATAAGCATACTAAAAACAATTACTAGGCTTATCCAGAAAAGAAAGAAAATTATTCCTGTAGATACCCAGAGTTCCACCCAAGATGATACTAGGTAAGTCTTTTCAAGAAATTTCAGAAAATCTTTACATTGCTGTAGACGAGTTTTTTGGGCTGGCGTTGTTTCAGGTTCGCTTGGATCCAATGAAAAGGTGTCAAAGTCAATGAAAGAGCCAGATGCAGTTCGATCAATTTTCGGTTGTTCCGCAGGTTTTGTGGAAACAGTAGCTTGCTCTTGTTGGGGCATGTTGACGTATATATATCCATGTTTGGTCGAATTTAAATTTGTCTTTCAGTGGAGTTCTCATTTTGAACTTCAGTTTCAAGAGGAACGAGTTCCATTGCATTGTTGCTTAGTCCTTCATTCCGTGTAGGTAACCCTTCAAACATGATGAGTCTTTCTGTTTGAACTTCTTGTATAGTTGTGAGAGGAGGGTGTCTGTTACTTCGGAGTCCACGTGGCCTACAACTCCGTTTCGGCCACATAGTGTGGTTTGATTAGGTCAATTTAGACTAATCTTTTCTCCTTTTTACCGGCAAGAGGTGGCATAAGTACAGTTCTTGTTCCTTCAACTGTATGATGGCCCAAATTCTTTTTTGTCCGCTATTTTTTCTCTGACCAGATCTCCGACTTTAGGTATCCAGACAGGTCTTGCCGTGACACTTTCTACTTCCCCAGTGGTGTTTTTTTTAATATTGACATTACTCTGTTGTGCCCTGGTTTCATTCAGGCCCTGTAAAACGGGCAAACGTTTTATGGATGTCAGAAGGTTTTTTATCCACCACTGTGCCTTCACAATCAAGATCAGGTACCCACATTCTCGTCCCAAATAGGACCTCATAAGGTGTGACCCCCTCAAGAGAGCTTCTTGGCTGATTATTTAATGCCCTTTGGACTGCATACAGATGTTTTACCCAATTGCCACCCAAGCCTAATACTCTAAAACTGTTAAAGATTGCTTTAAGTCCCGTTTTTTTCTCTCCACAACCAAATTTCCCATGGGATGGTTAGGAGTAGAGGAGTACACAATGCTATACCCAGACTTCCCATAGCTTCCTTGTAAGCCCTAGAGCTAAACGCGGGGCCACGGTCAGAATGAAGTGTGCTGATTCTGTATGTCCCTATAAAGACTCGCAAATCTTTTATAACAGTTCGAGCGTCAGCCGAGCACTGGGGCCACACCCATAGGAACCTAGAGCAGGAATCCACTGCAACCATGATATACTTGTAAGCCCCATCAGATTGTAAGGGGCTGCAGTGGTCCAAATAAACACACACGAGTGGTTTGTCTGATATTAGTAATGGTGTCTGCACTGGACGTGTTACTGTGGAGCCTTTCATCTGCTGATAGATGTCACATTTCAAGACATAGGGCCTCATGTAGGTAACATACTATTTACCGATTCGTAAATACCGAATTTTACCGATTCGGTATTTATGAATCGGTAAATAGTATGTAGGTAAATAATCGGTAATTATTACCGATTCGGTAAATATCGGTATTTATGAATCGGTATTTACTGAGTCGGTAATAATGCATCTCTTCCCATTCATTCCTATGGGCCTGGAGGCCCATAGGAATGAATGGGAAGCCAGTTACTATTACCGATTCGGTAAATACCGAATCGGTAATAGGGGAGGCATTATCATGGGTGGCAGGGTGTCACATTGACACCCTATTGCACCCCTGATTCATGCATGTGTGCACATGTGGCGCACATACATGCCCTAAGGGCATATATGTCTGCCACATGGCAATTTACAAATAGCACAAAAATGCTTTTTGTAAGGTATTCGTCATTTACCATCAACTTGTAGTTGGTGGTAAATAACGAATCCAGACACCAATAATGCACTCACTTGAGTGCCCCCTACATTGCATTTCTGGATTCGGTATTTACCGAATCGGTATTTACCGATTTCTTAAAATTCCGATTCGGTAAATACCGAATCCAGAAATCAGCCACCTACATCTCAAGTGCCTCAATACCGGTCGGTAACGGGATATATACCGATTTTCGGCCGTTACCGACCGGTATTGAGGTACCTACATGAGGCCCATAGTCTTTAGTCTGCCTCCTTAGCCCAGGCCACCAGTAGCGTTGTTTCAGTAAAGAAACAGTAGCAGAAAATCTTGCGTGTGCAGAACCTATACCCTTGTGTGCTGCTAGAATTAATCCTAACCTTCGATCCATAATTGGTATTACTCTATCTCCCACTCCAGGAATCTGAGCAAATGGAACATTGTTTGCATCTAACTTGTAGGAGTACTTGAGTGGAAGCATTTCAGCACTGCTGAGTTGTTGCGTGTGGCAATAATCGCAACCATTATCTCACCATCTATCCTCGTTTTTGAACGAGTGATTGCAGCTACAGAAACCATGTGTACAGCCCCCTTCGCGGCCCTGTCGGTCAATGAATTCCCTTCAACGTGAACGCCTTCACGTTGATGACTCAGTGTGTGTATCACCTGAGCCCTTGGTAGTTCGTTTTTCAACTCCACTACCTGTTCCCAAAGCCTTTTATGCTTAATTGTGCCACCTTTTGCATCTTTAAACTGATTCTGTCCCCAGTGATGTAAATATTCATTGTATGACTGTAGACAGTAAAAGGAATCACACAACATTAGTGTGGGCAATTCTCGATCCGTATTTACCAGTGCCAGTATTAGTGCTTTTAGTTGTGCCAGCTGTGCCATGCAGTCTCCAAGACTGTAACGCTTTTCGCCCTAAGTGGGATGGGTATTCCCAGACGTGGGACCCGTGCTCACTACGCCACTGGAGTCAAGCTATCCTGGCTGATGACGGCTGATAGCCAGAAACCGGTCCTAGGATGCTTGATTCCGGTCCAGGGAAGACATGGCTTGGCAGTTCGGGCTGGACTGTTCCCATGAGGCACAGGGTCAAGACTGATTTGCATATGGCCATGTCTGAACTGGGGTGGCGTAGTGGGCAAAAGAACAATGGATTTAACCCAGATCTCTTGACTGGGGGAGAATGTCTGCATTGTCAGCATTCCGTCCATCATTTGTTTGTTGTAATGCAGTCTCCAAGAGACTGTGTTTTTGTGCAATTTGGATGAAACTTTCTATCCTGCATCTGAACTTTGACAGCACACGCGGCGCTGTATTGCTATTTACTCCCTATGGCCAGTTTAGCAGAACCATTAGTGTAAATAATATATTCATACTGATCTTGAGGCGTTTCATTTGGTAGAGGATATTCTTGTTCGTTTTGCAGAAATGCTTGTGTTTTTAAATTTGGGTCGTGCCTATATTCTACATCTGTTGCAGTGAGAGAATTAGCCCATTGTATCCATCCTGCATGTAAGGCTTTAGCGTTGGGAACGCTTGTCTTTGTTGCAGCCTCTAAGGCTGGAACTGGGGTCACGACTATTATAGCTTTCCCTTGAGCCAGGGCTCTTTCTCTGACTACAGCTGTTTTTTCTGTAGATGCGTAACGCATCTCATCATTTGTGTACAAGTGAGATTTATATGCTATTGGTACTGTTTCACCTTCATTATGAAATGAAATGAAATTTTGTACTTGTATAGCGCGCTGCTGCCCCAGCGACGGGGCGTCCTGGCGCTTGTACTCATACCGCTGTGGAACCCTTCCTGGCTTTCCCTGTGAAATGTCCACTCCTGGGCACCCCCAAGGTGAAGCCAGGCATCCCCAGCGCTGTTGGGGCCGTTGTGGAGATTAAGCAAGCTATTGCCCAGAGTTGCAGAGTGGGACCCATGATTAGAGTAGGCACCGAGGCAAGAATTATCAGGTCCGAGGAAATTGAGCCCAAGACCCGCCGAGGCGGGAATTGAACCCTGGTCCCGGGCCAGATCTCTGCATCAGGGCCTGCCGCTCTAACCATTGAGCCACACTTCTCCACATTATATGTTAGATAGGTGTACCCTGATTGACCTGCAACTATTCGGATCACCAGGTTGCGTACGTTTACGCGTGTCTGTAAGTGTTTTGAAGCTATCATGTCAGCTTGTAAGGAACGAAGTGTATCTGTGTGTTCCTGTGTCCATTGTCTAACCAAAAAATCTGGTTTTATTAAATCGTAGAAAGGTTTAACTCTTTCTGCGTAATCCAAACGCTCTGCCAAAGTTAAGGAGTTCCAGTATTGAGTGTAAGTTTTTCAATGATTTTGGAGGTTGGAGCAGCGCACACTTTTCTAAAAAGTTAGCTGCCATGCTTTTCCCTTCACTCGAAAGCTCATATCCTAAAAAAGAATGTTTAGGTGTGCTATTTTCGATTTTTTAAAGTTGAATTTATAACCCTCAGAGGCGAATCACAACATTATGGTATTCGCTCTGTTCAAGTGTTCCTCCAGGTCATCGTTCGTTAGATAAATATCATCCACATAGGACAATGCTTCTTCATCCAGATTTTGAAGTAATTCAGTTACTCTGGGGGAGTCGGCAAAATTGCCGCTTGGACCCTAGCGCTGAGAATGCTGTCAAGTATCTGCTCTCAGGCGCTATATTTTGGAAAAAGAATCCATTTGAGATATCTATTGTTGTTTTGTATTTTTTCCGCACAATGTTATTCATTAATGTGGCACTGTGTGCATTTTAAACTGCGAACGTCTTAGTGCAAGTGTTTAAGTGTCTGTAATCTAAAACTAAACAATATGAATTGTCTGGTGTTGATACTGAAAACAAAGGGTTATTCATCTTGGCAAAAGGTCAGTCCCTGTAAACCGTGACAAGTGTAATGTAGGGAGAGAATATAGGTGAAGGGCAACAAGTTTACCTGGGCCTGTATTATAGTACCTATATGGAATATAACAAGACTTACTTTATTGATTATTAAATTTGGTGACAAAAACAGTAGGCCTCTCATTTCACATTGTGAATGACTGGACAAGGCCTTAACTAAGCCTTTTTCCTTGTGAAAAGCTACACGTTTTGAAACAGGATCATACTTTGCGGATAGCGACTGCTGGTCCGCAAACTGTCACATGGTACCACATGAAGGCAGGCTACATTTATAGGGATTCCTGACCCTGTTGAGATTTCTTGAGAGTTCTTGATTTGCACTCTGGTTAGCATGCAAGGAGGGGTTCCAATTTAAATAATTTCAAATTTGTCATTTTGATTATAGTATTTAGTTTGTGTACATTAAAGTACTTTTTATTTAATTTTTTTACAGAAAAAACATGGTTTGTTATTAATTTATTTAGTGTTAATGATGAGCTTTGTTGTGTTCTGAGTTTCTATTCCACAGCACCATTGAGTTAGCTGTAAGCTACTCTGCCTAGTTTTTCTGAGAGACAAGTTTCAAAAGAGGCACTTGATCTCCACTTTGAGGGTCGGCAATACGGAGGCCACAGAGCATCAGAAGTAAAATACCTCTATTGACGCAATTGTGGCTAGGAACTTCTGACTGCCCTGGGATCTCTTGACCCAGTTTTCCCAGTTGCAATAGAAAGAGGCTTTACATTGTGAACTCTCTGACAGGTGCAACAGGAATTGGGTTTACATTGTGAACTCCTTGCCAAACCCCATGGGAAGTAATTTGTGAATCTTCTGACAAGTGCAATAAGAAAGGGTTTTACAGTGTGAATTCCCTGACAAATGCAATAATAAGGGACTATATAGTGTGAATATTCTGCCAAATACAAGAGGAAGCGGTTTTACACTGTGACTACCACGACAAACACCATAAGAAGGGTTATTAGATTGTGAAGTTGACAAGAACAATATAAATAGGTTTCAACTCTCTGACAAATGCAATTGGAAGAAGCGCAGTAAAGAGGTCCCTTAGTTGATGGGGGGCGCTAGAGGGCGCACAGCGAGATGGCTGCGTCGTAGCGCAGCTCTGCCGGACGGAGCCAATAACGTACAATAATCCTGCAGTTCCTGCACGAAAAACGTGGAGAAAAACTGCGGACCAGGTAGCGGACGGTCACCTGCAGCTGCGGGACTGCTGGCGCTGTCGGCGGAGACCCAGAACTGAAAGAATATCGAGGAGAGCAGTGAGACCCGTTGATCCCAAGATGGCGGCGCCATTATAACAAGCCTGGAATCGGCAGAGATACGTATGGGCGAAACCCTGTGACAGAGGCCGCTGAGACACTAGTCGGTGTCGCATGAACAGAGTGCGGACCCGCTGCACGGGTGAGTGCTGCCAGCCTATACGCGACACTGGGGCCGGACCGCATCGGAGCAAAATGCGCACGGCCTGCGCTGGACTCGCTGCGACCCCACGGGCCACATTTCTCCCCCATCGTTGCTGCACAGAAGATCACGTCGACATATCGCTGAGAGGCGAGAAGGATAATGCACACCTGCCGGGAGCGCCAGCGCGCCCAGAACGTAAACGCTGCTAATGCACACTGGCGCGTTCATCGGGCCTGATTGGCGCCTGGAGGTGAGCTGCACGGACCATCGGATGTGAGGCAGGCCTACACAGACACGGGACGGGCCACTATGCGGAGGTACTACGTAGCTATGATCCGTGATATTTTAGACCCTGCGTGCGCATATACCTGTCTGAGGAACCCTCCCGACTGCGCTGCTTTGTGTTGCGGCCCTATCTGACGGGCCTGATAGCTCTGCCACCCGGTAAGCAGCTCGTGGGCATGGAAGGTGCCGACTTTGAGGCGCAATACCTGGTGACTGGACGCACTGAATTGTGCTGACTCTGGTGCTTGACACCTGTCTGGGCTCAGATTGACACAACGCTCCCCGCCCTGAGTGGTAGAATCATAGCCGACAATGGGGAAATCAGATAGAAATCAGCCCCGTCTGACTTTCGAGCCACGCAAATCCAGTAAATCAAGACGGAACGAGGCCTCGGACTCAGAGGCCAAGACCCCATCAGACAGCCTCTCTGCCATTGAAAAGACACTTCTAGTGGTGCAAACTAGCCTACAGTCCATCGACGGCAAGATAGATAGCCTGAACCTCAGAATGGACCATATGTCCACCAAATTGGACAAACATGCCATGCGCTTGGGCGAAGCAGAGACCCGCATATCTGACACCGAGGACGGCCTTCAACAAACCACTGCCAAAACGCTAGCCATGGAAAAGGTACTGGCCGTTATACAGGCCAAGAACGAAGATTTGGAGGCCAGATCGAGGCGTAACAATGTGCGCATCGCAGGACTGCCCGAATCGACCAACACGGGCCGTCTAGAACCCTACATTGAAGCCCTACTGCCGTCTATTTTCGGGGCGGAGAACTTCTCACGCATGCTGATTGTGGAAAGGGCACATAGGTCGCTGGCTCCCCATCCGCAACAAGGCACGCCGCCACGCCCCATAATCACGTGGCTGTTGAACTACAGGGACCGCGACACGGTACTGCGCTTAGCGCGAGAGAAAGGCAACATTACTCATGAAGGAGACTCTCTGGCCTTCTACCCCAACTTCACGGTGGCTATGCAGGCGGTGTGGAGGGAATATCAGCAGACCAAAAAACTCGTGGCAGAGAAAATTCCGTATGCGATGCTGTACCTGGCACGTCTTCGTGTGGACATTGATTGGAAATCTAAGATCTTCACGACTCCCTTGGCGGCGCTGGATTTTGCAAAATCTCTCCGACGGCGGGATCAGGGGCCCACAACCCTGCGACAAAATGAAGATGATGATGCATCACAGCAAGGACTGGAATGACACACGTAGGGGCCTAGATCGTGCCGAGGCCATTGCTCTTGTCAACTGCCATTGATCCCCCTCTCCCACAAATTTGTACAATAGCACTATGAACGAGTCCGAGATGGCGGCCGCTGAGAGACTATGGCAGACCTGGACACTGGAGTCGCAGATAAGGATTTGATCATTACTTTTCACAATGTTTCATATTTTTGGATTGGTACACTAAAAATTGGGTGGGAACGTATGTCACATACCGCTCCATCCACCTCCCGTTCTCTCTGGGAGGGTGAGTATGCCCCGGCGCTCCCTGATGGGTATTCCCCTGCACTGTTGGGATTCTATGTTATTTCCTTGGTGTATTCGGTTTGGGATTTATGTGTTTGTTATAAGGGATGGCTTTGGCGAATTGGGACTGCTAAAGTGGGTGGGGGTGGGGAATTGGACTGTTTTCCTGGGGATTGTTATTCTGTGATTGCACCAACAGATTGGACACACCTTACGTATGAAGAGACGACTATACACTCCCTGCTGAACACACCACTCTTCCGCGACTGGCCCTATTTTGGACATGGGTGATAGATACACATGCCTGACATGGAACGTTCGAGGGCTTAACTCCTCACAAAAGATCAGGCGGGTGTTTGCCTATCTAGATAGACATGGAATCCAGATAGCTCTCCTACAGGAGACACATCTGACTACCACAGCCGACAACAGGATTGCACGTAGATGGGCTGGGTACAAGCTCACCTCGTCTTACTCGACTTACTCTAGAGGGGTACTCATCCTGGTCAAGAAAGGCATACCTTTTACACCTATCAAAACTTACACTGACGCTGAAGGGCACTGCGCTGTGGAACATGGTAACCTGGGGTTGGCATTAGTCACCATTGTTAACGTATACGGCCCTGTAGTGGACGACACACAAGTGTTTCATCGTCTACTCACTGAGCTACGGATCTGGCCGGAGGCGGCCACCTTGTGGGGAGGGGTCCTCAACACTCACCTGGACCCCACTAAAGATAAATCTAGCCTTCACATCTCTCGCACACTGAACGTAGCCCAATGCCTCAGGCACGCCATGCTAGAGCTGGGTTTGGTAGATGCTTGGCGAATACGCAATGCTGAGACATGTACGGGCACTCACGCCACTCCTGCGCACAACAGCTGGTCCCGCTTGGACTACTGGCTTCTGAATGAAAGGGCCAATAATTGGGTCACTGAGATTGGGAATTTACCTCTCACATTGTCTGATCATAACCCAGTACGTCTCGCTCTTACTATTCCCACTAACCCACGTCGCCCCTTCACTTGGCGCTTTGCTTTAGACCCGATTTACACAGATACCATTCCCAAGGCGATAGTCCAGTATTTTGAGTTGAATGTAGGCACAGTCGACAGTGTATCCACCTTGTGGGAAGCTTTTTAAGTTACAATACGGGGACATGCATTAGCACCACCGCAGGTATACTGCGGGATATCAGGGGTCAATTGCATAAAGTAGAGGCCGCTTTGGCTGAGCTTGAGAAAGAGTACACATCCCAACCCAGCGTATCCACACTGGCTCGCATCCATGAGCAGCTACTGGAATATAATTCATTAGCACAAACTGAAACACACTATATCCTGCGCAAGCACACTGCCAGATCATACGGAGAGGGTGGCCGACCGGGTAGGCAACTGGCGGCTAAACTTAAATTCCGGGACGAACATCACCATATCACAAAAATAGCAGATGCACATGGGGACGAGCACTATGAGCCTCAGGATATAGTTGACCAATTCCGGGACTATTACGCTTCCATGTATGCCTCGCGCAGTGGCAGGAAACGATGAAGCACTAGATGACTATCTTTCGGATATTGCCTGTGCGTGGCTCGGAGATAGCCAGCGTGAATACCTCAGCCTACCTGCAGATGAGATGGAAGTGAGGGCTGCAATTCTATCCCTACCAAATAAAAAGGCCCCTGGGCCGGATGGCCTCCCGGTGGAATTTTATAAGGCTTATGTTGACTTGATGGCTCCCTACTTACTTGAGTTTATATGCTGAAGCACATGAGACGGGTACATTGCTGCCTTCCCTCCGACAAGCCCTGATCATAGCCCTACTTAAAAAAGACAAACTCCCCTCTCAGTGTGACTCTTATCGTCCTCTCTCGTTGATCAATTTAGATGTGAAAATACTCGCTAAAATACTAGCCACTAAGCTCCAGCAGCTAATGCAACGCCTGATACTTACTTATCAGTCCGGTTTCATACCTGATAGATCCACGTCCCACAACCTACGGACCATTTTTGCCATGTTCCACGTGCTGAACCCCGATCTACCTGCAGCTGCAGTCATGCTTGACGCGGCTAAAGCATTCGATTCGATCGAATGTCCATACATGTTCCACATTCTCAATTGTATGGGGTTCCCGCGTGTCTTTGTGGGATGGATATGGCTGCTATACTCTAGCCCGTCGGCCATGGTATGAATTGGGGGATTCACCTCCAGGCCTTTCCGGATCGAGCGAGGCACTCGCCAGGGCTGCCCGTTATCACCTCTATTTTTTGCTATTTTGCTGTAGCCCCTTGCATGCGTGATTCGACAGCTTCACAGAGCATCAGCATTGAATTTTAGACACCGTCCAGTTGGCATATCACTGTATGCCGATGACATGGTGTTGTTCATCCGCGAACCGCAACAGTGCCTTGCCCCTATTCTCCGGGAATACATTCGCTTCGGATTATTTTCCGGCCTTACAATCAACTGGGACAAATCAGTGGTAATACCACTAACACCAATGACCACCTCTCCGACCATGGAGTATCCCTTATCATAGTCTGGGGAGCCGGTTAAGTATCTGGGCGTGTGGGTGCATCGAGATCCTTTTTTTTAATTTTTTTTTTTATTTAATTTGCCAGTACAAAAAACAAAAAACGGAAAAGATTACAATATGTATTACAAAATGGCACCCATCCCCCACCCCACAAAAAAAGAAAAAACTTGCGTATGATTATGAGAAAAGAAAGAACACAGAGAACAGGAAAAGGAAAAGAAAAGGAAAGAAAAAAAAGAAAAAAAGAAAACAGGAGACGAGGAAAAGCGCATACATTATCCTGACTGTACAAGCCAAAGACTCATTTTTTCCCAAATCTCTAGTCCCTTCTTCCGTCCCCTTCTTCCTTTCTTTGCATATATAGCGATTTCTAAGTAGTAAGTGGCAATAAAACGGGCTAACCAATGTGAGAACGCTGGGGGCTCCGGATCTAACCAGGAGGAGGCCACACACAGCCTCCAGACAGCCATGGCAATAAATATTAAGCCATCTCTTTTCAGCTGGGAGGTCTCGATCTGTGTTCCTAGCAAGATAATGGTAGGATTCAAAATTATGGGCTGAGTTGTAACTTCCCTTAAGAATTCCTGTATTCTGTTTAAAGTGATGGAAAGTTTTAAACATGTAGCGAAGATATGGATAGAGTTGACCCCGTATTCCGCACATCTTGGACAGAGGGTGCCTTGGCCAGTGCCCCACTTCGCGATCTTACTAGGGGTGAGATATAGAAAAAAAATAGTTTTAAAATGTTGCGACTGTAGTTTAGCTGAAATTAGAATGTTCTGTGAAAGGGAGAGTGAATTAAAAAAAGTGGTATTAGAAGTGTCAATTTTGCTGGACCATTTATCAGCTATGTTCTGTAGGTCGTCGGGGGTCTGTCTATTTATTATGTTATATAATAGACCAATTCGTGGCGAGACTGGCTTACGTATGATGTTAAGTATGTCAATTTCCCTGAAGCCAGAAGGCCCACCTGCCTTCCTAGACAAAAAGTCAGATACACAGTAGTATTTAAAAGCGTCTTCATATTTGAGTTTAAACCTAGTCAGTAGCTCCGAAAAAGGGACCATCCCTTCACAGGTAACAAGGTCTCCTAATTTCAGTATGCAGGCCTTGTGCCAGTCTGAAAAGTAAGCCCTACCAAATATAGCAGGTAGGTTGACATTGTTTAGTGTAGAAGTGTAAAAGTTAAGTCTACCCAGCCCAAAAAGTTTACGGATGCTGCGAAAGGTTTTAAAGGAGTTTAGTAGTGTCTTAAACCTCACCCTTTTGTAGTATCTGTAGGTGGTCTCCCGAAGTAGGCAGCCCCAGGTCTGTTCACCCAGCAATAGCTGAAAAGGCGTGGGGAGGCCTATAGTCTGGAGGGGTGGAGCCTCTTTTAGCAGTTCTGTGCTATATTGTAGGACCGAGGCCCAATAGTAGAGTGTAATATTGGGAAAGGACCAACCCCCTCGCTCCTTTGGTAGACAAAGCTGCCTTAGTGCCCTCCTGGGTTGGGAGTAAGCCCAAATGAACTGTGTGAAAATTTGTTGAAATTTTAACAAATTGGATTTACTGAACTCCAAGGGTATTGTACGGAAGAAGTACAAGAGTTTGGGAAAATATGTCATTTTTATGACATTACATCTACCTACAAGGGTTAGATGCAAATTGTTAATTTGTTTCAGGGCCTTTTTTGTGTGTAGTGCCAAAGGGGCTAGGTTGTCTGTGACAATTCCATCTAAGTTTGATGAAATAGAGACTCCCAAGTATTTGGCTTTAGAGACAACTCGAAAGTCAGTCCATAAAACTTGACTGTTTATTATAATTTGGGTTTTGTTTTGGTTCAGAGCGTAGCCAGAAAGCCTCCCAAATTTTTGCGCCTCATTTTCCAGAGCCACTATGGTGTTTGAGGGGTCAGGTGAAGTGATAGCCAGGTCATCGGCATAAGCCATGATCTTAATACAGCTTCCTTGGAGGTTGACTGGAAGGATCTCGTTATTCCTCTCTATTTGTTTGATGAAGGGGTCAAGGTAAAGGGCAAACAGCAGTGGGGAGCATGGACAGCCTTGCCTAGTACCCCGGGAGATCTTAAACTGTCCGGTTAGTTGCCCGTTAACTGAGACACAGGCTGTTGGCTTAACATAGAGAGCTTGTACTGCCTGCGTGATCTTAGGTCCAAATCCCATTCTCTATATGACTGCCCACAGAAATCGCCAGGAGACCCGATCGAAGGCTTTCTCAGCATCCAAGAGTGTAAGAGACATCGGGACTCCGGAAGCCTGTGCGGCGTCAAAAAGAGTAATAGCCCTTCTAACATGTGCGGTTGTCCCTTTTTTCGGAATAAACCCGTGCTGCCACTCTGAGACCAACGATTCAACCACAGAAGAGATTCTATTAGCTAATATCTTGGAAAAGATTTTTGAGTCGCAGTTAATGAGCGTTATCGGTCGATATGAGCTCATCTCTATTGGAGATTTGTCCTTCTTTGGGAAGATAGCTATTCTGGCCATGGACCAGGATGTTGGTGGTGAAGTTCCATTAAATGTAGAAGTTATTACTTCTGTAAAGATTGTCTTAATCTGTGGAGCAAAGGACTTATAAAATTCTACTGGAATGCCATCTGGCCCAGTGGCTTTCCCGTCTGGCAAACTGTTAAGCGACTCCAATATCTCATCCCATGTGGGAGTTGTATCTAGTCTATTCATGTCTTCTAAAGGAAGAGATTTGAGGTTGACCTCACTAAGGAAATTGGTGGTCTCAAGGGCGATTAGGTTGCTAGGACCACAGATCTCTTCAGTATAAAGCTTGGAATAAAAATCCTGAAATCCGTTTCGAATATGATCTGAGTTGTTAGTCTCAACCCCTGATGTGAGTTTGATCGTACGAATCTCGTTATAGTAGACCTGTTGCCTAGTCCTGACAGCCAAATGGTGTCCAATGTTGTCACTACACTCATAGTTTTTCTCCCGGGTACTTGCCCATTTTGAGGCGACCTTTTCTGCAAAAATTGCCCCAATTTCGGCTCTGGCCAACACTACCTCCTTCTGGGCTGTCTCGATGTTTTGTCCGGGCTGAATGTGGTGAGTCAGCTGAGTTTCAGCCTCCCTGAGCTTTCCTTGTAAGTTATTTATCACCGCTTTCTCTTTTTTGTTTTTGCGTATTGAGAAACCTAGGGTTTCGCCCCTGACCCCAGCTTTTAATGCTTCCCAAACTATCATAAGAGGGGCCGAGCCAACATTGAATTCCAGAAATTCCTCTAGCCACCCTTGCATCGAGATCCTGAAGTGGTCCTGAGGGAGAACTACGGAAAGGCCTGTGTGGTCTTGGAACAACAAGTAGACAGGTGGGTATCTCTACCGTTGTCCCTGGCGGATCGTATTGCTCTTAGAAAGATGGTCATTCTGCCCCGGTTCCTCTCTTTATTCAACAATATCCCTATAAAACTAACCTCCCAATTTTTTAAGACTGTACGTACCCAACTGCTCACACTAATCTGGGGGGGGAAGACAAGCTAGAGTGGGATGGAACACGCTCACATTGCCTTATGACAGAGGGAGATTTAACGCTCCTGACATCTATATTTACCATTTGTGCGCACAGGCGCAGTATGCATATCACTGGTTTCACCCGCACGCATTCACACCACATGTTGCGGTGGAAGACGGGGATGCATATCCCATTCCGCTTGCGGGAATACTGACACACTCCTTCAACGACTCGGCTGCATCTGTTTACACTGCCCGGTGCATACCTGTGTGCCCCTGTGGTGCCTGGGGCAGCTGCATTTGTCGCTGGTTCCTGTCTCTCCCTCCCGCCGTCGCCGGACATCGCGACCGCAGTGTGGGGGGAGCGCAAGACAGGACTACACTTCCCAAGATCCCTGGAAACCCCGGAAGCGGAATTGGCATAGTTTCGCGCCCGAAGGCGCTACTAAAGTGACTCCGCCCTCGGCAGAGCGGGGGCTCCTTCAACGACTTGGCTGCATCTGTTTACGCTGCCCGGTGCATACCTGTGTGCCCCTGTGGTGCCTGGGGCAGCTGCATCTGTCGCTGGTTCCTGTCTCTCCCTCCCGCCGTCGCCGGACATCGCGACCGCAGTGTGGGGGGAGCGCAAGACGGGACTACACTTCCCAAGATCCCTGGAAACCCCGGAAGCGGAATTGGCATAGTTTCGCGCCCGAAGGCGCTACTAAAGTGACTCCGCCCTCGGCAGAGCGGGGGCTCCTTCAACGACTCGGCTGTATCTGTTTACGCTGCCAGGGGGGATACCTGTGTGCCCCTGTGGTGCCTGGGGCAGCTGCATCTGTCGCTGGTTCCTGTCTCTCCCTCCCGCCGTCGCTGGACATCGCGACCGCAGTGTGGGGGGAGCGCAAGACGGGACTACACTTCCCAAGATCCCTGGAAACCCCGGAAGCAGAATTGGCATAGTTTCGCGCCCGAAGGCGCTACTAAAGTGACTCCGCCCTCGGCAGAGCGGGGGCTCCTTCAACGACTCGGCTGCATCTGTTTACGCTGCCCGGTGCATACCTGTGTGCCCCTGTGGTGCCTGGGGCAGCTGCATCTGTCGCTGGTTCCTGTCTCTCCCTCCCGCCGTCGCCGGACATCGCGACCGCAGTGTGGGGGGAGCGCAAGACGGGACTACACTTCCCAAGATCCCTGGAAACCCCGGAAGCGGTATTGGCATAGTTTCGCGCCCGAAGGCGCTACTAAAGTGACTCCGCCCTCGGCAGAGCGGGGGCTCCTTCAACGACTCGGCTGCATCTGTTTACGCTGCCCGGTGCATACCTGTGTGCCCCTGTGGTGCCTGGGGCAGCTGCATCTGTCGCTGGTTCCTGTCTCTCCCTCCCGCCGTCGCCGGACATCGCGACCGCAGTGTGGGGGGAGCGCAAGACGGGACTACACTTCCCAAGATCCCTGGAAACCCCGGAAGCGGAATTGGCATAGTTTCGCGCCCGAAGGCGCTACTAAAGTGACTCCGCCCTCGGCAGAGCGGGGGCTCCTTCAACGACTCGGCTGCATCTGTTTACGCTGCCCGGTGCATACCTGTGTGCCCCTGTGGTGCCTGGGGCAGCTGCATCTGTCGCTGGTTCCTGTCTCTCCCTCCCGCCGTCGCCGGACATCGCGACCGCAGTGTGGGGGGAGCGCAAGACGGGACTACACTTCCCAAGATCCCTGGAAACCCCGGAAGCGGAATTGGCATAGTTTCGCGCCCGAAGGCGCTACTAAAGTGACTCCGCCCTCGGCAGAGCGGGGGCTCCTTCAACGACTCGGCTGCATCTGTTTACGCTGCCCGGTGCATACCTGTGTGCCCCTGTGGTGCCTGGGGCAGCTGCATCTGTCGCTGGTTCCTGTCTCTCCCTCCCGCCGTCGCCGGACATCGCGACCGCAGTGTGGGGGGAGCGCAAGACGGGACTACACTTCCCAAGATCCCTGGAAACCCCGGAAGCGGAATTGGCATAGTTTCGCGCCCGAAGGCGCTACTAAAGTGACTCCGCCCTTGGCAGAGCGGGGGCTCCTTCAACGACTCGGCTGCATCTGTTTACGCTGCCCGGTGCATACCTGTGTGCCCCTGTGGTGCCTGGGGCAGCTGCATCTGTCGCTGGTTCCTGTCTCTCCCTCCCGCCGTCGCCGGACATCGCGACCGCAGTGTGGGGGAGCGCAAGACGGGACTACACTTCCCAAGATCCCTGGAAACCCCGGAAGCGGAATTGGCATAGTTTCGCGCCCGAAGGCGCTACTAAAGTGACTCCGCCCCCCGCGTCGCGGGACTGCGCGCGGGCGGCGCCGGGCTAAGCCCGGGCAAAGGGCGGGCCCTCTGTGGCCCTCAGAGGCACAAGGAGGCCGGGCTGGGCCACATCTATTGCCATAAAAATCAAGGTACTGTAATCCGATTGGTTTTCCAAACTATCGTGATCCACTTGTGAGGCTGAGTGGTGGACAAAGTTTTTAACACTTATATACTGGTCACTGATTTCTTGAAGTATAAGCAGGGGACCTTAATCTATTCTTTTGATGTGCCCCGACCACTCGGGCAGTGAAGTACTAAATTGTGACTGTAATTTGTGCATTTTGTGTGGGATACACTGAGAGAAGGGGGACTGTGACCGATAGGGTACCATGGCTTCCAAACCTAAAACAAGATCATCGAAGAGAAAACCAAGTACCCCATCGGTGGCCAAACAAACTGGATCGAATATCACTAATGTAGCTGGACACTTAGTCCCCCCCACTGCCATAGATCTCATGCTACGTAAGGTCATTGGGGCAGTGGATGGCGAGATTGAGCGCGCTGAGAGACGCCTCTCGATGACCCCTACAAACAACCCCCACTCACAAACACAGAGTACACTCTCGCAGGTGTTAGATATAAATCTTTGTGACAGCTCACAGGACAATACCCAAGATATTTCATCTGAAAATGTGCCATGCGGCCAACTGGTATCAGAGATTGACCCTCCCCTTGCTAGGTCAGCAAAAAGACTATTTGTACCAAAACATAGACCACCTAAAAGGCGCACAAAGAATATGCATGCAAGGAAATTAAAATCAATTAACATGGGTGGGAAGACACTAGAAGATGAGATTATAGAAGTAGATGTGCAAGGTCCACTAATCCCGCCAGGATGGCTCCAACCGGTAATAAGTGACCTTCAAAAACATTTAGAAACCTTCATTATCTCACAAATAAAACCTTTAATTAGCAAAATAGATAAAATCACAAATGAATTGCAAAAGTTAGGGAGACTGAAGGAAAATGTAAATTCCATCTCTATTGGAAACCCAACTTCAATTGAAACCCCCTCCTTAAGGATATTACCCATGAACAATAACTGCGCAAGCAATGAGCCATGTACTATTGCCCAGGTTCATGTGCCGCCTAAAACTATAGCCCACTCGCAGAACAGAGGCTTTAATGAAAATGTGAAAGAACCTAGCGCTAAACCCCAGGTTCCGCAAAGTCGGGCGCAGACGTTGTTAGGGCAGACGTTGTTAGGGCAGGTCGTTTCTCACAGCCAGGTAAATAAACAACAAAAAGACTATGAGAGTAAAGGAGAAACTCTCCCCCCCCCTCGTGTAAATTTACCCCCCCAAACAAGCCCCTATGTTGTGGTACTTGCTGGGGTGCCTGAATTTAGGATGGGTCAAAAAGAGCCATACTTAGATTTAAAAAACAAGATTATTAATTGGCTTAATATACACAGACCTCTCCGGGGGCAGGAAAGGGGAGAAATTATTCACGTGAGGAGAGTATCATGGCTGGGGACCAGAGAGAAGGATATTGAGGGGGACTGTGTCATTGTAAATTTTAGGAATCCGGGTCTAGTGGAATACATATTGAGTAACTTTAATAAAAATGTAACTAGTACTGTACAGGCTATGTCACTAGGTTATTTCTATCTGAGAAGTAGAAACACATATCCCTTGGTCCAAAATCAGGGAAGGAGGGAAGGAGGAATAGACTATTATAGGAAAAGAAAGCCTGAATATAGTCACTTCTCATCACTGGATCTGGATGGCCTGCAGTGGAAAAACAGATTCAGTCCCCTTCAATACCTGGACGAAAACGACTGACTAACCAACCCAGATATACAACCTGTGGGGAAAGAAACTAGAATGACCAGGGATAACATTGATTTAACTCCTACAGGAAGATATACACCGAACCCCCAGGAAGGCTCCCAGCAAAATCAGAATGGGGAGATACAAGACCCCCGGCCTGAAGAGAGGGAGGCAGATGTCAATCCCTTGGCTGAATTATGTTAAACTAACTTTAGAGTCCGTAGGTCAGCACACCCTTTTTAGCACCCCTGCACTAATTACAAGGAACAGTAAATTACAAATCAAAAGACTGTTGCTTGACAATTTGGAGAGGCTTAGGGAAACTAAAGCTTTTGCACTAAAACGGTCAGTGGTAGCACACTCCTTAGTTAAAGAGGCACCGGGTATGGAACCGTACCTATTTCTGATGTATAATCACCAGGATAGGTTTTTAATGTGTCGTTTTAGGCTCAATTTGTTGCAAAATATTTTAGCTTATCCGTCTGGTTTTACTGCAACTATTGAGCAGAAGGGTGCCTGCGGCTGCGACAACATGTCTCCGCAGGACACCCTTCATTTTGTATTATTAGGTCCATTTTATCGTTACCCAAGGCGTATGTTTCTGGTTGAAATCTTAAAAAATGGAAAATTTCGGCATGCTAAAATAGCCCTGCTGTTTCTACAGAGAGCAAATGATATGCATACCTTATGTTCAGTAATAGGTTTTCTAAAAGCGGCAGTAAGACTAAGAAATACCAGAGACTAACCTATCATGAATAATATATTGATTCTTTTTGTATTTTAACAGGGTGATAGATGGTTAATTTTGATATTGATGTGATAAAAAATCATGTATGTTTCTGTGTTTTAAAATATGTACTTTTTATGATGATTTTTTTAACCATCGAAATAAAGAATTAATTGAATTGAATTGAATACTGACACACTCACGCAGAGGAACACCTAGGTCCGAAATAAACACCCTAGACGCTGCCATTAGCGCCTGGCAGGCGATCGGGAGACTTACGGATAGGCTCCCTCTATAAGCTCCGGCCCTACCGGTGGCACATCATGCAGCACTCACGGTGACACAAGAACGAGGCTCGATGCGCTTACTCACAGAAACTGGCATGGACCGCATGCAAGACATTTATCAGGAGGGACAATTTCTAACAGCTGACAACCTGCAGCACATTGTCAACCAATCCCCACTATTTCAGTTCACCATACACCGTTTGAAACTAGCAATTAAATGCATTACACAACATTCCCCGCTGAACCGCCCCCACTGAAAACCCTGCCGCTTCTTTTGGTAGCACCTACACGGCGTCAGATGGTCACCAAGCTGTACCAAGCTATACGTGAGGACCAAAAAACTGCTCTGATTGTAGTCTGAATCGCTGGAATGAAAGACTTGACCCCCCTTTGACACCACTGGAGTGGGAACATGTCTGCGCCCTTACTGGCAAACTAACTCCCAATGGTAATTTGAGAATTATCCATTTTAAATACCTCCATCAGGTGTACCACACACACCCCTCAAATTACACACTTTTAGCCTTAGAGACACGAGTAATTGCAAGCGCTGCTGGTTATCAGGGGCGGACTTCTGGCACTTAGCATGGCAATGCCTACTGGTGGCTCAGTACTGGGGGTAAGTAACACACCGTATTCAAGAAATCTCAGGAGTTCTAGTGGAATGCACACCATTGATCTGCCTACTTGGCTATGTACCTCAGCTGAAGGGAGCGCTGGGTAAGTTCGTGAGAACTGCTCTTCTACTAGCCAACGGACGCATAGCATTGACATGGGAAAGCACCCTGAACCCCCGAGTACAGCATTGGGTTTGTGATATGGTATACTGTAAAAAGAATATTGAGCTCTGGGCAGAGGAACGTCCCACGGCTTCCAAGCCCAAGGATATATGGGAACCATTGCGTAGTTATCTAATGGTGCAAAATCAGGGGGACGAATCTGAAAGTTGAGAACTGTTAATCTGTGAATACATGGCCAGGCACACCAACTACCCAGGGATTTCGCGGATAATACGTTTAAGAACACTCCATGTAAAGGTCAATCACAATGTTTTTGTTGTTTTTTATTATGTTATCATTTGTTTGTTAACCGCAGCCGCCCTGCGTGGCGATGAAGATAATTGACTTTTCGAAACTCAATCAACAAAATAAAAAATAAATAAAAAAGAGGTCCCTTAGTCGGTCCAGCCACAGTAAATGTTTAGTGTCTCGCGGGGAAGACTTAATTCTCATGTCAATAAATTCTTCGAGTCTGCCTAAGATGGTTGATGGGTCTTACTTTATTGATTTTTGAATCAACGCCCTCCTCAAGAAGCCCAAGGCGGACCCCAAGGACCTCAAGAACTTCCAGCCCATCTCCCTGCTCCCGTGCCCGGCGAAGGTCATCGAGAAAATCGTCAACATACAACTGACCCGCCACCTCAAGGACAACGACATCTTAGACCCGTCCCAATCCGGACTCAGACGAAACCACAGCACCGAGACAGCCCTCATCGCCGCCACAGACGACATCAGACGCCAACTGGATAACGGCGAAATGTCAGCCCTCATCCTCCTAGACCTGTCAGCCGCCTTCGACACAGTTTGCCACCGCACACTAAAGACACGCCTCCAAGAAGCCGGGATCCAAGAGAAGGCCCTCGACTGGATCACGTCCTTCCTCTCCGGCAGAACCCAAAGCGTCCGCCTCCCAGCCTTCCACTCCGAAGCCACAGACATCATCTGCGGTGTCCCCCAGGGCTCATCTCTCAGCCTGATGCTGTTCAACGTCTCCAACGTCTCCATGGCCCCCCTCGCACAAGTGGCCCGCCATCACGACCTCAACATTATCTCCTACGCCGACGACACCCAGCTCGTCCTCTCCCTCACCAAGCCCCCGCAAACCGCCAAAACCAACCTCCACGAGGGAATGAAGGCCGTTGCCGACTGGATGAGGAGCAGCCGCCTGAAAGTGAACTCGGACAAGACGGAGGTCCTCATCCTTGGATCCACCCCCTCAGCCTGGGACGACTCTTGGTGGCCGACCACGCTGGGAACAGCACCGACACCCACCGTCCACGCACGCAACCTAGGATTCATCCTCGACTCCTCCCTCACCATGTCAAAACAGGTCAGCGCCGTCTCCTCCTCCTGCTACAACACCCTCTGCATGCTCCGCAGGATCTACAAGTGGATCCCGACTGACACAAGAAGAACAGTGACACAGGCCCTCGTCAGCAGCAGAAAGGACTACGGCAACGCACTCTACGCAGGAATCCCAGCCAAACACCTGCGTCAACTACAACGCATCCAAAACGCTTCCGCCCGACTGATCCTCAACATCCCCCGCCGCAGCCCATCACCCCCCACCTGAGAGACCTACACTGGCTCCCCGTCGACAAGAGGATCACCTTCAAGCTCCTCACCCACCCACACAAGACACTCCACAACGCCGGGCCAGTCTACCTGAAAAGCAGACACAGCTTCTACACCCCCACCTGCCAGCTCCGCTCAGCCAGCCTCGCGCTCGCCGCTGTTCCCCGCATCCAACGAAAGACCTCCGACGGCAGATCCTTCTCCTACCTCGCCGCCAAGACCTGGAACACCCTCCTGACCCACCTACGGCAGACCCAAGACCTTCTCACCTTCAGAAGACTCCTCAAGACCTGGCTCTTCGAGCAATAGCAGCACCCCCCCCCCCCCCCCCCCCTCAGTGCCTTGAGACCCTCACAGGTAAGTAGTGCGCTATACAAATACTCTGATTGATTGATTGATTGAAGGTGGTGACAAAGGCAATAAATGTCTCATTTTACATTCGGAACAATGTGATAGAGGGCTTTTTATATTGAAAAGCCTCATTGCAAGAAGTTGGGTTATTAGTGGAGAGGAGTGAGAGGGCCACTCGAGTAATAGACGCATTCCTTGTTAGGGTGAACCACAAAAGTCACTAAATAAACATGTGCTTAACCCTCTTGTAGCTTGGCACAAAAGCAGTCAGGCTTAACTTGGAGGCAATGTGTGACGTATTTATACAGCATCAAAAAGTTATAAAGTGAAAACACAACAAAGGAAACCAATTTAGAATAATATAACACATTTAAATATATAAAATGACACCAAAACAACAAATCTCCAATCAGTCGAACCAGAGATATGAGTTGTTAAAAGACAAAAATACAATGTGTAGAATTAGAGGTATGAATTTTTGAGCTTTCAGATAAAAATACCACCAAGAAACACAAAGCATCCCTCACAGTTATGTGGTCACACTGGACCAGTCACAAGTTCAGGCTGACCGTGATGAAGCGTGGGTTGGATACAGGAACCCGGTTCATCTCAGTGGAGAGTTTAACTTCTCTCATAGTTCAGTTCCACACAAGGAGCCTCAGGCATTTGTGGGAGCTACAAGGAGACCGTTGGTTCAAAGAGCAGGTTTGCTGTTGGAGCTTTGTGTTGAAGGAGACACTGGCGGTCATTGCTGACGCGAAGAGCAGGTCACTGTCACATATACGCAGTGGCGGGAGACGTGGACAGTCATTCACTGTTGCGAAGAGACCAAAATCTTTGGATTTTCACCTGGAGTTAAGTTTTTGCAGATTTCTAGGTTGAGGAGTGCACCATCCAAGGGCCCAGGAATTAGGGAGGCACCTCTTGGGGTTCTGACTCACTCAAGCAGAGATCAGCAGTGTTTTTTTTAACATAATTTGAGATCGTGCTATAAGTTGTCATGCATGTCAGAGGGATAGTGCCGTGTTTTTTTGACTGATGGTTCTAGGAGGCATTCTCTGTTTTGGTTGTTTGCTCTCTTGTAGTTGTTTTAATGATTATTTCTGGGTAGTTTTGATCCCGCAATTTACTTTTTAGCTCTTTTTCTTGAGTAATGAAGTCTGTTTTCTATGAACAATTTCTCCTTAGTCTAAGAAATTGGCCGAATGGTAGGTTTTTTCATCGGGCAATAGGATGAAAACTGTCAAATTTTGATAGTGTGTTTTCACCTGTTGGTTTTTGATAAGTTCCTGTTCCCAGTTTTCCATTCTCCGCACATATAGTGACATCCAGGAAGGCGATAGAATCTTTGCTGTCTGTGTCTGTGAACATCAGGTTGGACTTGCACGTGTTAATCCATGTTAAGTAGTTGTTCATTGATGCATTGTACCCTTTCCATATCACTAGGATGTCGTCTATGTAGCGTTTTCAAAGTTGTATGTTTTCTTTGTGTATATATTTGATGTGTAGTACATATTTGGTCTGAAAATTATATACATAAAGATCTGTTATATTTGGGGCAAAGGTACTGCCAATCGATGCTCCGAAGGTCTGTAGGTAAATGTTATCTCGAAATCCAAAGTAAGGACGGGCGGAGCTCATGGAGTTGTTCTCTGCGGAAATCCACGGAGTGACTTAAAAACTCTGCTTGATTCCGCGGAGTTCTGCTCACATGCAAAGTTCCTGTATTGTCGCTCATAAAGGGGTCATAAATCATCACTTCATATTCAAATGAGGCAATCAGAGAGAGAAACTGAGTTTACAGCCTTTCGACTCAGTCACATGTCCCTGTTTTGCTCCGCCCAATCTCTGCTCAGCTTAAAAATAGCAATTGAAGACACATTATATTATACTAATTTGTATTTCGTATAATGCCAACAATGATGATAATAGTATATTACCAACAGAAAAATGTCAACTGTGGGGGTAATAGACAAAGGCTAACACAAGCAAATGGTCCGGGCCACAAAAGCAAAGCAGTCACTGCGGACTCCGCCAACCCGCACTTTGAGTGATTACTCACGTCTCCTAATGCGGTGTACTCTTCAGTCGGCTTCTTCCATGTCCAAGCACAGCCCTCACCTCATCCCACCTTTTGCCCTCTGCATCCCCTCCGCCTCACAGCCACACCGTCCTCATCAGATCTACTCCGTCCCGCCTCCGGTCAATAGTGCTAGTCTTTTTTTCTATGCCTCAGCTCTCCTGAGTCACCTCACCTCCTATCCACTGCAATCCAGCGCTTAGTCCTAGCCCTTCCACCTCTCTCTGCAGCAGTGGCAGAGGTAGGGTATCATCCAGGAATGAAAATGTTATTAAATTAAATGTACAGAAGCCAGTGCTTACCCGCACCATCATTAGTGTGTGTAACCTCACAAGCTTGTTGAGGGTTGCACACTCAACATTAATCATTAAAGTCGCCAACACAGCTGCAGATTTAACATAAAGCACAACTTACTGGATGAGCTGCAGGTGGTTCCCCATGAGGCCAGGTCCATGGCTCCTATTCTGCTCTCGGTTTAATGTCCAGTTCACGTCTCTCCGCCCAATGTATCCTCTCCGCCTGCCGTTACTTACACCGTAGCATGATGGGAAGGGGTTGGCGCAGTGGAGACGTAGCACAGGTTAGAGCGTTGCACTTGCCTCACACCATAGAGAGGAGAGCATTTAGAGCGGCACTGCCACAAGGGAAATCTGCAGACTTGTCTGCACTCTGCATATGATGACATAGTTGTTTGTTGGGTGGACGGATAGCGAACTCCGTTATGCAACAGGTTGCTTAGGCGGAGCTTCACCTGTAACTTTGCGCTCCAAGCCGAGTACGAAGTGGTAGAAATTGGGGCATATGGGGAGCAGCACAGACCACTGACACTGAAATAGTGTGTAAAAGCCCGCTTTTATTGAAACAGGTGCACATCACAATTGAAAGGCCCTTGGCCTGATACCTTACAAAACTACAACCTCACTATACACGCTGTTACCTATGTTAGCCTACCCCCACACAACATTTAAAACCTGCAATTCAGTACCCCCTACTGTGACCTTTTAGCTTTTTGACCTTTGAACTTTACCCTTTCACCCTACTGTGACCTTTTAACTTTATCCTTTCACCTTTGACCTTTCAACCTGTGGTAAATATTTAATTACCTGTACTATTTTTTATGCGGTAAAGTCTAGTAAGAATAACTCAGTAAAAATAAGAGGCAGAATCCGTGGTATTAGAGGTTCTGAAAGGCTTTATTCCTTACAAGGAATTATGGTTCGAACCATAGGCATCAAATTCCATCACCACGAGGGTTCAGGAAGGGAAGGCAATACATTATTGACAAGTAAAGATATTTATATGAAAAGCATTACATTAAGACAGATGCAGGAGGCGTAACAGCTGATAATACAGATAAGAATACACATACGTAATGAAAAAAGGCGTAAACATAGGCGTAGACTAAAAACGTCATTAAACATGATGTCACAAGTGGGTAGATCCATAAGAGAATCCTGCAAGGTCAGCAGAAATACTTGGCAGAGATGCGCGCGCAGCCACATGACGTGTGATTGACGTGCAACTAGAGGGTGAAGGGGACTTGACATTTAGCTCTATATGTGGAGACAGAAGTCTGGGGGGTCATGTCAACCTAATCCCAAATCATATCTAATATCTTATGTTTAAAGAACTGTATTATCCAAAAGAAAAGGTCTCTCGGACGGAATCTATTCTATACTGACTGTTAGTGCGTGTACAAGCGTCTGAGTGTCTACATGAAATGCGAGGGGGCAGGAATCTTCCATGGTAACAGGGGCTATGAATTACTTGCATGAGGACAGTGAGGCCTGGCCCTTTGCTCGGTAGCTGGAAGAATGTTTACCTAAACTACTAGACAGGAATGCATCGGATGAGGAGCGGAGCAGATAATCTTGAAGGTGAAATACAGTTTTTGGCAGGCAACAGGCCGGATCAGGCACCGTTAGCCGCGCCGGGAGTAGGACAAAGTTCATGGATACAGATGCGGGCTCAGACTGGAGCTTTCAGAGGCAGAAGGCAGGAAAAGGCTTGATGGCAGAATTCAGGGCCTACTCGCCTGAACTGTAAAACGTGGAAAGTGAACCACATAAAGTCGGTGGCCTTTCATACTTAGGAATGGAATATCCGACTCATTCATGGCGGATCTGAAAGAGGACATGTTGACGGTGGACGCACATGTATTTGCGTCTTCATAACTGGAACTGGAGGGAACATACATGTACTTGTAGCATGTACATGGAGCCGTTGGGGTCTAAGATAGGGGACATAACTGATCATAAAAATTCATATTTCCTCATTCCCTCCTTGTCCCCTACGGACCCTTCATGAAATATCGATCTTCATCAATCCATCAATCTGTTCATATAGCATCATTTGTTCTTCTTTCTTCTTCCGGGATCTTGAACGAAAACTTGGATGCGGAATACACGCTGTGGCACACAGACCACAAATCGCTGGCCCACATTGTAGACATAAGCAGCAACTGAATAGTATGAGAAAGCCAATACCTAGGAAGGATAGAATCCTCCATCCCCAGGCTGACAACACGCTCCAGAACCAACCGGACCAAGTCCAGGTGCCTGTACTCTGGTGTATCTGGCTTATAATCTTATGAAGGCGAGTTATGGCTTTATATACTGACGGCGAGTTTTCTGGTATGAAAACACAGCAACTTGATCCGATGACCCTACAAGCTCCGCCCCTATCGGCCAGGATGACGTCAAGGACAAGACGATTTTGAAGAAAAACAATCCGCATCGCGGACTGCTCCTCTGTTAAATTGCTTAAGGCGGAAGTAGTTTCATTCACTACTGCTCTAGTTAATCTACGTATCAGTTTACTATTAGTGACTGTACCTATATAGGGAAAGAAACCTTTATTGAAATCTGTGTATTGCTCCCATGCCGTTTCAGTGTAATCGACAATCGGGAGATCTCTCTGCTGTCTATTGTGTACTAAATGGGTATTCCTGTGATAATCAGGAGGGGCTAGGAAAACAGGTGGCAGAAGGAATGCTATGTAACAGGTACCATCCCAATCTAGAGGTAAACGTATATATGCAGTCTGGCCACATATGAAGTAGGAATGACGAGAAGCTCTGAATGTAGACTTGCCTTGATCACTGAATTTTATTACAGTGGTACATTTACTATGGCCCATGTGTATGGAACCATTCTTTCTTACACATAATTCACCTTTAACTGGAAATACTGACATAGCGGGCAAGATTGGTGTAGCTTCGGATTAAACATTCAGAATCATGAGGTTAAGTGTAAAATTACCTAATCCATATACTTCATTTTCTAGATCAGTTCCTGTTCTTTTGGGAAGTCCCTCCTTGTTAGGGTAGCAGACTTTAAGCAAAACTAGGTTCAGGTTTCCCCATACCCAGTTGTCTTGATAAACTACTGAATTTGAATCTAGGGAATTAATCAAACTAAACCATGCTCCACAGGAGCCATTGTGTGTGAACGGATACGGAAAGAGAGGCAAAACTCCCTTATAGTTCTGATAGGGAGGGAGTCGGCCACATATCCAACAATTGGTAGCATTGTTGGTCTGATGGGAATGATGTAACATACTAATGAAAGTGTTGTTACGCAGCGCAAATCTATAAGACAACTCATGCGGAGGTAGTTCGCTAAAAGAATGTTCAGCAGTAGCATTGTAAGCACGCTTAGAAATAGGGTAATACTTATGTAGCAATACACTAGAAATGATGATCAGAAGACTTAGAAAAAACAAAATTAATAATGTCACTATGCAGTGACTACGAAGCGATTTACAGTACGCATGTTTTTTAAGCTGTATCTGTCTATTTCTCTCTCTATTTCGGTCTAGAGGATACATGTCAGAGACAAATTCAACCGATTCACCTTGGAGAGGACTTAAACAATCAAATTGTCTGACTTGCTAGACCTTAGTTTCAGTTTATAGAGTTCATTCTCCGTCTTTTCAACCAAGGGGAGCTTTGAGTCTGTCTGTGAGGGAATGCAGGGCTGAGTGTTCACATCGGACGGTAGTCCATAAAATTTCTTTATATGGCTCGAGTGCAACCACCCTTTACGTCCCTCAATCTTCACGGCTGTCCTTGTGGTCAGCAAGACGAGCTTGGGCGACTGCCACCTGGGCTCCAGCTGGGTCTTCCGGTCGAAATTCCTCACAAGAACCAGGTCACCTGGAACCACGTCATGGGGCTTCACCTCAGTGTTATCGGGAAAAGCTGCAGCTACCTGTGAACGACAAGATTGTAGTGCAGACATCAAGGAAGCCAGGTAATCTGTCAGCATATTACAGTCAACATCAGTGATTTTACGAGGTATAGGCGTCCCCCACATATTTGGTGGTCTACCGAAGATCACCTCATACGGGGATAGCCCTGTTCGAGAATGTGCTACCATTCTCATGTAAAAGAGCGCAACTGGTAAGGCTACTATCCAATCGACACCTTTTTCTCTACATACTTTGGACAATCTAATTTTCAGAGTTTGATTATGACGTTCCACGAGACCTGCTGCCTCGGGATGTCGGACACAGTGGAATTTCCATTGGTAACCTAACAGAAGTGAAACGTGTTTCATTAGTTCGGATGAGAATGGCTGGCCGTTATCTGAGTATACAACACGTGGTAAACCGTATCGTGGGAAGAATTCTCGAACTAACTGTTTGGCATTAGTCGGGGCAGTGTAATCTGAAACCGGGTAGGCTTCTGTCCAACGGGAAAGAGCACAGACAACTACGAGAACATATTTGAATCCTCGACATCGTTCCATCTGGATATAATCCATCTGAAGGACTTCAAAAGGGTGATCGGGAGGTTGAAATCCACCCTGCTCTACGGGAATGCTTTTACCTGGATTAAACTGACAACATATCATACAGGTACGTACTTTCTGTTTGGCTGCTGCTCGCAAGTGTTTGTTGAACCAAATGTGTTGAATGCTGTCTAGCATAGCTTTTTCTCCTAGGTGCGCTGGACTATGTATTGTGTTAATGATGACTTGAACCATGGAGTCGGGAAGAAACCATATAGATTTTCCCTTCGTCATCCATCCTTGATCCGTTTGGATCCCTCCTAATTCAGTCCATTTCTTTATTTCTTCTGGTGTAGCATGTGCCTGTATGTCAATTACATCAAGGGCGGGATCCTTAACTGTCATGCAATGTGTTGGTGTCGGAACTATTGTCTTTGTCGTGTCAGTTGTATGAGTCTGGTTCTGAGCAGTCTGTTTAGCTGTTCTGTCAGCTAGATCGTTACCCTGGGAAATGATATCGGTAACTTTCGTATGGGCCTTGCATTTCATAATCGATATTGCAGTAGGTAGATGAATCGCGTCTAATAGAGCTTGAATGAGGGGTCCGTGTTGGATGTGGGTACCGTGAGAAGTTAAATAACCTCTCTCTCGCCACAGTACGCCGAAGTCATGGACGACTCCGAATGCATAACGTGAATCTGTGTATATGTTGACTTTCTTATTTGTGGCTTGAATACAGGCTTGTGTCAGAGCGATGAGCTCTGCTGCTTGAGCTGACAGAGTGTTAATACAATTTGTTTCAATCACTTCAGTGTCTGTTGTGACTGCATAAGCGGCCACTAACTCTCCTGTACTTGTTCTCATACATGAACCATCTACATACAATGTCAGGTCCGGATCTGATAAAGGGATATCTGTCAAGTCTTGTCTGGGTTTCGTCGTGATAGTAATGACTTCAATACAATCATGTGCTAATGGATCTGTTCCGTTTACTGGCAAAAGTGTGGCAGGATTTAATGTATTACAACGTCTGATTTCTATGTGTGGCTGAAACAATGTTAATTCATAACCGGTGAGTCTTGCTATAGTCAAGTGTTGTGTTTGTGTGCGGTTCAAGAGAACCTCTACTGCGTGTGGTACTTGTACTGTCAATTGCTGTCCTAACACTATGGCATCGCTTTGTCTGATTGCTAAAGCTGTTGCTGCCACTGATTTCAGGCACGCAGGAAGAGCCTGAGCTACGGGATCTAATGTACTAGAAAAATAAGCACATGGTTTGTGTGATCCTGCTTGTTCCTGAGTGAGTACTGACAAGGCAGTACCTTCGCGTTCTGTAACAAATAGTGTAAAAGGCTTACTGTAACATGGTGTTGCTAAAACAGGTGCTTGACATAAAGCTTTCTTTAAGCTTTCAAAAGCTTGTGTATGTTCTTGAGTCCAAGGGAGGACAGTCGATGTGGCTGCCTCCTGTGTTGTCAACTGAATGAGTGGTTTTGCTAGAAATGCATATTGAGGGATCCACTGCCTACAGTATGAAGTGAGGCCTATAAAAGCCCGCACCTCCTTTTGTGTCTTAGGTGGTGGCATGTTAGCAATTAACTGGATGCGGTCAGGTGTAAGCTGTCTTCCCTCCTTGGACAGCAAGTGCCCAAGATAAACAACTTGCTGGACACAGAATTGCAGCTTAGAAGGGGACACCTTGTGCCCCTTGTCGGCCAGAAATTGTAAAACCGTCAGTGACGCTTCTTCACATTCACGTTCGCTTCGGGCGGTGATCAATAGATCATCGACATATTGAAGCAGGGCAGTGTTAACTGGCATGTGGATACTGTCAAGTTCTCGTTTCAGTGCTTGGCTATAGATGCTGGGGCTTTCTGTGAATCCTTTAGGTGTGCGTGTGAATTTAAAACTTCGTCCATTTAAACTGAATCCGAACAAATATTGACTTTCCGGATCTATTGGGACGCTAAAGAAGGCATTCTTGAGATCAATTACAGTAAAGAACGTTGCTTCTGAATCAATAGCTGTTAATAATGAAGAGATATCTGGGACCACAGGGTATTGTGGTACAATACATTTATTTAATTCGCGCAGATCAATAACTAATCGATATACTGGTGGTGCTTTTGGATCCGTTCTTTTAAGAATCGGAATTATCGGGGAATTACATACATTGGAGTCGGTTTCCACAACCACTCCTTGTGCAATGAGCTCGTCAATGATTTGCAGCAAAGCCACAACAGCATCTGGTGGTAACTTGTATTGTCGCATTCGTGGTAGTACCACTCCTGTTTTTAGTGTGACTCGATATGGTGTAATGTTCATGCAACCAACATCAGTAGGGCCTTGTGCCCATAAATGTGTAGGTAAATTCTGCAGCCGGTGATCCATGTCTCTGGACACGTAGTGACCTTTGAAGTCACGTAAAAATAATCGTACTCCTTCCGGAGAACAACATATTATAGCTCCTAGAGCTTTCAATGTTTTTATACCTAACAAGTTTTCTGGACATGATTTAGTAAGCAATAAATCTGTAGTTCGTGTCAATGGACCAACCGTAAGTGGAAGGGGTTGCGATACTTCATTAATGATAGGCTTTCCTGAGAATCCAAGGGAAATATTCTGTGAGCCTGAGAGGGGTGCCCCTGGAACTTCACTGCGTCGTATAGTTGTTCTGCTTGCCCCTGTATCAAGTAAAAACTTTCTGTCTTCCCCTAATAGTTCACTATGTACATAAGGTCCCTCTTGATCTACAGGAACCTCGATAAGGGGTAAGCCAACTTCCCTTTCTAGGCTATTTCATGTGTATCGCTGATAATCGGGATAATCTGCTTGTGCATACTGATACATCTGTTGTGTCGTTGCTTGTGTTGCAGCAATAGGCTGCGCTTGTGGTGTTGCTACGGTCTGTTGTGGAGCTGCCTGTTGCGGAGCTGGCCTCGATTGTGTATGCTGAGGGATTTGTTGTTGGTTCTGATCCTGTCTAGGTGGACGTGGTCTCTCCTGGGTTTTACCCGTGGAGATATTATGTTTCATAACTGCACAATCGTGTATATAATGACCTGGCTGTTTACAATAGTTGCATGTCCCTTTTACAGGACCTACTGGATCACTGGACTGTGTCGTACCCTTTCTATGACTGTCAGCTGGAACTGACTGGGCAACAAGCATTTTCATTTTCGTGTCTTTCATACGTCTTTGTTCATGTTGTTCTTCTCTAATTCTATTGTGGTGATATTGTAACATCTGTAACATCTGTGACGGGGTGTTACCTTGCCAGGTACTCTCGAATTTCAATACTCTATTCTTAACTTGGGGCAGGGAATTTTCAACTAATTTTGTCACAAACAGATGTGGATATGACTCGCTACTTGCTTTTATGCCACTATTAATACCAAAACATTTTTCAAATCGGGAATAGAAATCACTAGTGTCTTCATCTTGCTTTTGTTTACAGGCTGAGATTGCACCCCAGTCCTCCTTTTTCATAGTTAATAAACGTGGCAGTACCTGCACTAGTAATCCTGGTAGTGCTGTAGTCTTTTCCCCAAGCCCTGATCCTGCAGCTCGGGCCTTTTCTTCGTTTTCTAATGCTGTCCTATCTATCTTTTGGTCTCCCACCTCCCATTCCTTTTCTTTGAGTTTCTCGTAAATACCGGCAGGCATTAATACTTTTAATATTTTCATAATGTCGGGGTAGGTATACTCTCCCATGAGTAACATGTCTTTTATCTCACGGTGGAAACCTGCTGGATCCTTGTCATGGCTGGGTACTACTTTCTTCATTTCTAATAATTCAATTTTAGTTATGGGCGTGTACACAAACACGCGTTTAAAATTATTGTCGTCACCTTTTATTGGGTGCACTTCGCGTAACGGATTCTGTCTATCTATGTGATACATTTTTCTTCCCATAGTGGGAACTGGAACATGTTCTGGGCATACGAAAACTATATACTGTTTTCGAAATTCTAGAATTTCCTTAATTAAATCAGTACCTGAACCTCTCCATTTATTCGTGAGTAATTCTGTCAATATGTCAGGTAGGGGTCCAGGATCGGAGTGTTGGCTTTTATATAATATAAGGAGGTGTTGAATCATGTATATACCAGCTAATCGTTGTTCGTCTGGGTTAAGATTCAGAAACGTGTGTGCTAGTGCATCATCACTGTATTTGCCGGGACTGTCAGCCCATTGCACTGCTGACCTGGCTAATTCTTGTTCATCCATGGAATCGAGCATATGGTACCCCCTTCGGTCTCGGAGTAATTTATCAGCAGCTTGGAATAGGTGTTCAGGAGACCTTGTATTTAACATAGGGGCTTGAAAATTTCTGTTACATTCTGGACGTATCGGACGTATTGGATCATTAAAGCATCTGGTATTATTAAAAGATCTTCCTTTACCTACATAAGCCATCGTTTCTAATTGTCCTGTAGGCGTTTCTGATTCTTCCTCCTCCTCTCCTTCTGATTCAGTTTTGTCTGCCTCTAATCTTTCTTTATGTATTCGTTCTACTTCTTTGCGGATCTTTCGGCACATAACTACTATACATGTCTGTTTATCATGTTTCCCTTCTGATATATTCTGACCCCATCTGGTAAGTACTTGTATTTCCTTCTGCTCTACCTCAGGCCTGTCTTGGTTTCTGATCACACAGTTTATGAAGAAGCGTAACAGTTGTCTCTGTACATCCACTTTCTGGTATTCCATGGCTTCGTCAATACTTTCAGGGCTTCGCCCTGATTGGACAAAGTGATATATATTGTCTAAATGTGCCATCATTCCTGGTAGCGTCGCTAAATACCTTGAAGCTCGTCGTATACGTAGTGATGACAGCAGCATACCGTCCCGTCTACCGGGCACAGGATCATATCTACAATCCACTAGATGCTCTTTAAACATGTCGGAAGTTGCTAGTTGGGGTGTACGTTCGTATGCTAAATCTCTAAGGGATAATTTATTTCCTCGGGGTGGCGTGGCAAAAATTTCTGTCGTACCTCCTGTCGCACCGTCTGAGGTGCTAGGCACGAAAGGATTTGTTGGATGTAAGATAGAAACTGTAGATGTAGGAAAAGCGGTAGAAACAGATGGACCTGTGGGAATGTGCGTAGGAGTTTGTTGTTGCGGGGATACAGACGGATGATCTTGGCGTTGAGCACCATCGGTAGGCGGTGTGTGTGGCGGAACATTAGCATATTCAGGAGCTACATCATCTAAATAGGAAGAAAGGAAAACATCTTTTGCTGTTTTGGGATGTGCTTTTATCGGGAGTAATGGAGGTGTCAAGTCTTTCGGTATGTCCGGGGTGGCCTGAGGTAACCCTTCGGCCAGAAGAGGATACATACCATTCATAAGAGTGTTTCGTTGTCTGTCTACTTGTTCTGTTTTTACTCGGGTACCTTCCTCAATTAATATATTTTCTCGGGCTTTATTCGAATTCTCCCTACTTTTCTCTTCCTGTCTGAGCGCTTTTTCTGTACGTCTATATGATTCTTTACGCCATAATTCAATGGCATCTTTCTGTGACTGTCTGGCTTTCTTTTTCCATAATTCTTCTTCTACTCTCATGACGCAATCTGCATCCCAGGTCCCAGCTGCGGGCCACCTCTGACTTTCTGGTAAATCTTTGGTGTAGTCCACCCATAAATCAAGAAATAATACGGCATCTAGGCCATGCGTATGATACATAAAGTACCCTGGAGTGTCCCTAGGTGGAATGGGAACAGCTTCTTCGAGTACCCCTTTTATGGTTTTGATCTGTCTCAATTTTGAAAAGAGCGGCATTTTTAGACCTTATTACTTAATCTTGAACACACTTAATACAATAAACACAATAATGAACAATCATTCACACCACAATATGTAGAACGTATTAAAACATTTAACATTTAACAGTTAACGAACGATGATAACTAATAGAAAACTAGTTACTGACATAATACTAACACTAGATAATACTGAATTATATGCAAGACATACTAGATATACTGCTAAACAGTACAGATACACTGCTGAAACAGTGCAGACCGGATTTGTGTACCCAAACCCGTCTTGACCGGCACAACCTAATGTGCACGTCTAAATGCCTCCCCGGCAACGGTACTCACCGGGTAGCACGGAACGGAAGGCCTCGGAACTGAACTGAACTGGACCGGACTGGACTCGACTCGACTCGGAACTTCGGAACCTGGTGGGCCTCTGTATACCTCGGATCTTGCTCTCTCAGCTAGGCTCTGGTCGGGATACTTCTCACTTCTCACCGCCTCGTCTGGGTGTTGATCGCAGCCTCAGTCACCCCCGCTTGGCCGGAGGGAGATACAGGAAATCCTGCAGGTATGCGTTGTTGTCCGTCCAGCTGTGGCAGGAGACCGGGCCTGCAACGCACCTCCGGCGCGTGAGATGAGAAAGTGTCCCTATTCGGGCGCCAATTTATGTGGTAAATATTTAATTACCTGTACTATTTTTTATGCGGTAAAGTCTAGTAAGAATAACTCAGTAAAAATAAGAGGCAGAATCCGTGGTATTAGAGGTTCTGAAAGGCTTTATTCCTTACAGGGAATTATGGTTCGAACCATAGGCATCAAATTCCATCACCACGAGGGTTCAGGAAGGGAAGGCAATACATTATTGACAAGTAAAGATATTTATATGAAAAGCATTACATTAAGACAGATGCAGGAGGCGTAACAGCTGATAATACAGATAAGAATACACATACGTAATGAAAAAAGGCGTAAACATAGGCGTAGACTAAAAACGTCATTAAACATGATGTCACAAGTGGGTAGATCCATAAGAGAATCCTGCAAGGTCAGCAGAAATACTTGGCAGAGATGCGCGCGCAGCCACATGACGTGTGATTGACGTGCAACTAGAGGGTGAAGGGGACTTGACATTTAGCTCTATATGTGGAGACAGAAGTCTGGGGGGTCATGTCAACCTAATCCCAAATCATATCTAATATCTTATGTTTAAAGAACTGTATTATCCAAAAGAAAAGGTCTCTCGGACGGAATCTATTCTATACTGACTGTTAGTGCGTGTACAAGCGTCTGAGTGTCTACATGAAATGCGAGGGGGCAGGAATCTTCCATGGTAACAGGGGCTATGAATTACTTGCATGAGGACAGTGAGGCCTGGCCCTTTGCTCGGTAGCTGGAAGAATGTTTACCTAAACTACTAGACAGGAATGCATCGGATGAGGAGCGGAGCAGATAATCTTGAAGGTGAAATACAGTTTTTGGCAGGCAACAGGCCGGATCAGGCACCGTTAGCCGCGCCGGGAGTAGGACAAAGTTCATGGATACAGATGCGGGCTCAGACTGGAGCTTTCAGAGGCAGAAGGCAGGAAAAGGCTTGATGGCAGAATTCAGGGCCTACTCGCCTGAACTGTAAAACGTGGAAAGTGAACCACATAAAGTCGGTGGCCTTTCATACTTAGGAATGGAATATCCGACTCATTCATGGCGGATCTGAAAGAGGACATGTTGACGGTGGACGCACATGTATTTGCGTCTTCATAACTGGAACTGGAGGGAACATACATGTACTTGTAGCATGTACATGGAGCCGTTGGGGTCTAAGATAGGGGACATAACTGATCATAAAAATTCATATTTCCTCAAACCTTAACCTTTCGACTATTAACCTGTCACTAACCTAACCTCCTAAAGCACCTTAAAGATCCTACCTCGTGAACTTGTCTACCCGTTCCCTTTCAGCCTGGATTGCCTCTGTCAATAACGAATAAACTTGGCTAAAACATGCCAACTTGACTGCCAACCGCCCCTGCACCTGCTTCAAAGCGACAACCCTAACACAAACACATATATACCCTGTACAACTGTTCCAATGCAAAGCCAACCCCAAAAACCCAGATTGTTAGCCAGGAAACTTAATTTACTCAAAAAAGAACAGAAAAGGGGGTGGGGGGAATTCTGTCCTCCCTATGACCAGCCACTGGGAATACCACAAAATGGTGGCTGGTAGAACCAAAATGCTGACCTAAATATCCCTTCGGCTATAAAATAGTCCAACCAGCCCAAGAAGCCCAAAAGGGGCGGAGGAGAGACCTGCGCCGCTCCCATTCCCCAAACATACCAGGAGGCAGACCTCCCTACGCTCGGCTGCCCCCCAAGACCCCCTTGGGAAATATGGGGAGCAGCACTGACCACTGACACAGAAGTAGTGTGTAAAAGGCCGCTTTTATTGAAACAGGTGCACATCACAATTAAAATGCCCTTGGCCTGATGCCTTACAAAACTACAACCTCACTATACACGCTGTTACCTATTTTATGCTACCCCCACCCCTAAGGTTCCCCCACACAACATTTAAAAGCTGCAATTCAGTACCCTCTACTGTGACCTTTTAGCCTTTGACCTTCGAACTTTGACCTTTGAACTTTACCCTTTCACCCCTACTGTGACCTTTTAACCTTTGCCCTTGAACTTTGACCTTTGAACTTTCCCCTTTGACCTTTCAACCTTAACCTTTACGGCTATTAACCTGTCACTAACCTAACCTCCTAAAGCACCTTAAAGATCCTACCTCGTGAACTTGTCTACCCGTTCCCTTTCAGCTTGGATTGCCTCTGTCAATAACGAATAAACTTGGCTAAAACATGCCAACTTGACTGCCAACCACCACCCAGAAAAAGAGGGGGGGACTACCCCTTCTTCTGCCCCCCAAAAACCTAGGTAACGACAGAGCCTCCGCAAGGGAAAACTGCACCTGACAAAATCTGACCCATGAGAAAAAGGGAAACCCCGAGAGCCCCCTACAAATACCTCCGAGTCATAAGATAAAGCCAGCTGCATGAACTTCAGGAAAAGACGTCCTGACACCATAGACCCGCTCCATGCCGTCCTATTGCGTCAATGTGTACAGCCCCCATGCCACGCCCCGCAAGGCCAAAACTCAGCCCACCTAGCACCGCTTGACCCTTGACGAAACTCATCTGTATGTAATCCCCAACCCCTCCCCCCTGCCCCAAATAGCCTATCTTAAGAGGGTAGCAGCTACCTCTCCCCCAGGCCCCCTACTCCTATACGAACCCATGTGAAATGATACAGAGCGGATCCCAAGAGCCCAGAGTCTGCCTCTTTTCCTTGCTGGTCTTCCCATATTACCAAATAATCCTCCAGTATCCAAAACGACATACCAGAGACCGTCACCTAGAGCCAAACCTGAAAAACAACAATAACATTTCAGAAAACGATATATCTTAGCAACATTTCCTCCCCCACCTGTAAACATTGCTAACGGCATTACCTGTTCTACCTCCAAAAACCTCATGTCCACCATGCTCCGACCCCATGGCAAGCCTCCCAAGACCTAGTGTGCCTGCAGCTCCCCAGCAATACGGAGAACGGTGGAAAAGTCGCCCCTTTGCCCACCATTGTGACATACAAGCCTCTGCCCGGCGCCACCTTTCTCACCGGTAAGTGCTACAAGTCTCCTGGCAACATAAAAATAGAGACCTACGCCCTATAGCCCTGCCAAGACCTCTCTGATCTGTCGTAGGCTTGTAAAAATCTGAATGCATGCTGTCCTCGGGCTGTTTCCCTTAAACTAACCCCTTTTTACCATACCAATTCATATCCTAAAAATAGCTCCCAAAACCTCCCAGATGAGCGGGACAAGAACCACAGGTATAGTAGTCTCCAGAGCCACATACGCGCAATATATTGCATAACCTCTGCACATATGCCCCAGTCTCCGTCGTCAAAGGAGGGATCCCACTCCTAAAAACCCCCACCCCAACCCCCGAAAACCTGTACCCCACTTGTCTGCCAACTGGAAGTACCCCTGCCCAAAAACTACCCTCGGCTGCGGGCCTTTCTGCAGTCCTACATACTAGTGACTATCCCTGTACAAACGGATGCCAAAGCCCCTGTGCCCATCTTCAATCCTCAATCTAGTCCTTTTGTCTCCCTCGCTCCCTGCTACGCAGGACAGCACCGCAAGCCTTGTAACCATGTACATCATACAGGAACTCACCCAACTGTAAGTCGTAGAAAACATCTGTGATGTCCTAGCCCTCCCCCGTCGCATGACACGCTGATAACATGCCCTCGAATTTAGACCTATGCATACCAGCCCAGCAACAAATTCAGCCCCCTAAAGGGGCCCACTGTCCGCCCTGTTTGTAATGGACCCCTAAGCCTGGCCCTAGCTGTCCAAAATACTGTCCCGCACCTTCTGGCAGCCCCTGGTAATGGGCTCTGTAGATCTATCCCCTTGATAAATATGCCCCCTTTGGCCATGGCATCAATTACAATGCCCATGAGTGACAACACCGTACTGGGTCCAGCTGCTTTCCTTGTATCCAAACATACTCTGAATGTGCCCCAGAGCTCCCAGACTGTCCAGCCTCTTCTGGAAGTCCGTGGAACCGGGCTTATCCTCTCTAATCCCTACCCGTACACAGGACCTCCATGGTCACAGACCTCAATGTCATACCTCAAGAATTACCGTGCCGTGCTGCACAGTCTGTCTTCCATGCTGTCAACTATTCTCCAGGTTCACCCATGCCTCCTCTGGCACCGCGTACCAGTCTTGTCAGTTCTAATCACCCTCAACCAGCCATGCCTCCATGGCCACAGTTTCATTGTTGGTGCCCTCCTCAAGCCTGTGCTATGGCCGTTCTGGGCCACGTATCTTTTAGGTTGCCAATGCTACCGCAAAGGTCAACTCCGAGCTCCTCAAGCCTGTGCTATGGCCGTTCTAAGCCATGTATCTTTTAGGTTGCCAATGCTACCGTAAAGGTCAACTCCGAGCTCCTCAAGCCTGTGCTATAGCCGTTCTGGGACACGTTTCTTTTAGGTTGCCAATGCTATCCCAAAGGTCAACTCCGTCCGGGTTCATCGGGCATGTGCCAGTGCCCTACTGGGCTACTTGTCTTTTATGTTACCAATGGAACTAAACGTGTTTGCTCTTATCCTCATTAGTCACCAGGCCGACATGGCACCAGGCTCCATCTCACCGGCCTGTATTGACAGCCCCGAATTGGGTCCAGCTGTCTGCTCTGGTGCCCAATGCACCCAAATCACCTATGATCCCCATTTGTGTGTGCTCTATCGCCACCATAACCCACAGGAGAGATCTCAATGTCCTAAAATGACAGCCCCAAAACGTGTCCAGCAGTCTGTTCTTGTGCTCCCATGTACCTAAATCACCCCTAATCCCCTGCGTAATACCCTTGGATGGAAAACCACTGCTGACTCTTCCATTCTTGAGAATCCCACGACCATGCGTGAGCCGTTCCCTTGGCCCCCTGGTCATTGACGTCATTTTTTGATTCTATGCCTCCACAATCCAGAATATTAAAAGGTCCAAGTTACTAGGTGTATTAGAAGTTGCTCCCATACGCCTGCTTATGTTGCTGTGTCCCTGCCTCCATAATAATTGGTAATAGAAAGTGTACCCCCGGGGCCTGTAAGCCTGCATACCTACCTACAAAAATCCCTGGTGCGCCTTCCGGTATGAATGCTCCCGCCAGCACCAACAGTATCAGCTTTTCTCTGTAATTGCCAGCTTACGCCATATACCCATAGCTACGGGCCCTTCCCGTAGTGTAACCCTATGGACCGCAGCTCCGCATCCTCCTTCCTTCATACCTTAACCCCTTCTAGAACTCTCGTGCCGAAGCCCCTTCCTCAATTACACCCGACACCCAGATTATGGTGCTGCACTTTTACCTGGTGCTAGAACCGGTGTCCATTCTGGAGCCCACCCTTTGTCCCCTTTTGTTCTCCTGTCGAGTTCTCCGCGGCTGTCCTTATGCCACTGTCCTTTCTGTCGCCGCTTGCCCGCTGAATGAACCTGGGAAATGTCATGAACAAATTGGTGAGATCCCCCACCCCCACTCAGTACCTCCTGCGAATTATCTCCCACGAAAAACTCCCTCATAAGCTGGGTCGTGATATTCCATGCCATGCGCGGCAGCATTTCCCGCCAACCCTCATGCTTAACTGCCCATCCTCATAATACGTTGACAGCATCTCTTATCCTTTGAACCTGTGACCCAAAACGGCACACCACCTACCATTGTGCCATAGCTCCCTCCAAAGGCACTCCACCTTTATCCGTATACCCTCGTGCCTACATTGAAAACTGTACCATAACCTTCCAGCCATACCATATCCTAACAGCTGCTTTCTGTGTCGATTTCTGCCAGAGGGAGTACTATCCCCCTTGGCCTGGTGCACCGCTGAAGCCGTACGGAGCCTGCGTGGGGCAGTGATCTTGTGGTCCATAACCTAAAAGCTGCTTTCCGAGTCGATTTCTGCAAGGGGGAGTACTGTCTCCCTTGGCCTGGTGCACCGCCGAGGCCCTATGGGGCATACATGGAGCAGTGATCTTGTGGTCCACCGAAGCTCCAGCCCGGCCGTACAGGGCCCAGCCTTCTCTTCACCACGGTGTAATGGAGACGTACAGGGGCCTCCCGTGCAGAAGTGATCCCGCCGCAAACATATGGTCCGGCGTGCCGGTCCCTGCCTACATCCCGATCTGCTATCCCAACGCACCTGGGGCCTACTCCTACCTAACTAACCCTCCAAAAAGGGGCATCCAGGTAAGCGCCCCTGGAGTGGGTGAGGAAAAGCAACTCCACTCCTAGGAAAAGATAAAGAGCTGACCCCCTTACATGATATGATGTAATGATATAAGCGTGAAATGCTGACACATCACTGTGGCCGCAGCTCTGCCAGCCAGGAAATTAAGTTAATTTTCCTTTTAGCTTATTATTTCCTCATCAAAAATTAAATGATTCTAATTGTAAACACTAACATTTTTAAAACATTACATTTTACATCTCCTTGAAAATTTCTACTTCCTCTAATAATCAATGCGCAATACCGATCCTACCAAAACAATCTCCTCCGAAAACGCTATGCCTCTCTCCAACTGATCTCCACAAATGGGTTTGCTTGGGGAAAGAAAAAACGTGCATGTGCGGTGAAGCCTAATGCTCAAAATGCCTCTACTTCCCTTTCTGAAATGACCGTAAAACGCAGTGCGCGCGCAAACGCTCTGCTGAACCTCGAAGAGACAGACTACTACAAGGCAAAAAGATTCTCGCGCCCATACCCCATCACCCAAACTTGATCGCGAGCGCCCAACGGCAATACTCTACCATTGCCAGACGCCTCTACAAACCTCTCTCAGTGTGACCAAAATCATTACCCAAGCCCAAAGACACTCCCCTCCACATTTGCGCCAAACATTTAAATCGAAATAACCATCATGAAAAAACTAAAGCCCTTTCGAGCCACTCCAAAAATCAATACTTCGCCCATATCATCCGCATTCAAAAAACTCAAAACCCTCACAAATATACCAAAACAAACTCCCACTCCCATATGAAAGAGCTCCAAACCCAATGAACATAACACTACCATCACTTCAAATTCACATTTAAAATTCCGTCATAGAAACAAATGTACCATACATTCTTCATAACAAAATCTCCATAACCTCTCTCAATTCACCACAACACAAACTACCCCATGCCCCAATACCGCAAACAAGCTTCACACCCGAAGAACCAAAGTATTCATAATATGCACTTATCTCCTTAAGCAGCAGCAATGAAAGCCCTCACTACCTAAATTATGAAAAGATTCTGTCCCGCTTTCGACCAGCCACCGGGAATACTGGTAGCACCAAAATGGTGACCTAAATATCCCTTGGGCTATAAAATAGCCCAACCAGCCCAAGAAGCCCAAAAGGGGCGGAGCAGAGACCTGAGCCGCTCCCATTCCCCAAACATGGGGGGGGGGGGTGAGGAGGGGGGGCAGCCCTCCAAGACCCTCCTCTGTGAACTCCGTGGGCGGTACGGAGTCCACACCGCCCACCGTTAATCCAAAGAAGTTCTCTTTCAAGGTCAGGCTGGCGCATTCCAAGATAAAAGTGTTTTGGTGTCATATAGACAAATAACCTCCTTTCTCCCCTGCGGTGAAGTCGGGTGCAGAATAAGGGTAAACTTTCACAAGGGCAAATTTCTTTAAATCTTTTTGGAATTTCTGTATTTTGGACTGGGTTAGGTAGTCCTTGTGTTCTGTCAGTTCTTTGCCATTAAGGCATTTAAACCTAAGGAAATTACACAATTAGCACACATCACTATACTAACCAAGCCAAGCAACAGTGCCACAGATTCAATTACAAGATTCTTCCGCAGGGAAACTCATTACTTCATGGCATCAACCTCAGAATTCTGGTATGGAGTTCTTGGGGGTGTTGCAAAGCCAGACCAAGGGGCTCACCTCTTTGTCACACAGTTAACTGTGACTGCCAACCAAGAGACACCTACATTCAAATTACAAATCCCACACGCATGGAAACCCATAGGTCCGGAGCAGGAAGCAATGCCTTAGGGAATAAAGTCAGCAACTCCATATAGCTGAGACAGCTGCTAGTGCCAATAGGCTGGGAAATGGTAGACACTGCGCTACTCAAGAACATGTAGTACTGTCAGCTGACTCTGATAGCAAAATGGTGGGGTCTTTATGCCCAAGTGGCTGTTTGATGTAGATTTGGTGCCTTTTCCGGGCTATTTCCGGGTCAAGTCTTCACATTCCTTTGTGTGTTTTAGAGAGGAATTGCTACTGCATGCTCTTGGTATCTGCAATTTTCAGACGCTCTTGTCATTTCATGTGAGTGCATTTTCCTGTGCAGATTGCAATCTCCGAGACGACGGTGTGCTTTGAGAGAGAGAGATTCCCATGGCCTCCCATCAGAGCACGGTTGCACTAAGTCCCTGTTCTGTCCTGGGGGCCTTTACTGTGAAGCCTAAAGTAACGCTTGTGAAGTAAGTCTGTTCAGCAGATGTTGCAATGTTGAATGCAGAGTCTGCCTCATTAAAGGGCATCACGTTCTTTTAAATTGCAGATTCCCCGCCCTCTGTTCCCAGTTGCCTCACCTACCTCTTAATTGAGGGAGGTGACAGGACGTGCTAAAGGGCGCGAGAAGCTTCCAGAGCCCATGTGTCGGTGTGGAAGAGGAGTTTAACGCGGATGCTCACTTAGGTCACCCCCATCAGCAAAGAGCTGATTCACTCCATTAAAACTCGCAGGAGTGGGTGGAATGCAGGGCTGTGTCTTTGTTTGACTGATCTAGCGATAGATGCTGTGACTGCCTGTTGGTATTCACACTGTCTCTATTAGTTGTGTATGAAAGGTGTCTGTGTAGGAAACCAGGGTTAGCTTCAGCGCTGGTGGCGCCCGCTGCCACAAATATTTCTGGTGTCCAACCCAATTACCTCCTTTTCCACGGATTCCCCCACTACCACCCTCCAACAGTGCCACCATAGCTCCTCTCTCATGCATTTGATTGGTTTTATAGTGCTACTCATACCAGTGTAGGGTGTCGAAGCACTCAACATCACGCACACATTACACAGAGACAATGAATCATAGGTGTGCAAATCAGTCTATAGAAAATGTTACATAAGACAATGAGGTTTACACTGTGTAGGAATCACATTCAGGGCCTTGGGTATGGGCGTGCTGGGCCCAGGCCCAGGGCACCGGGCCCCAATATTCTGAAGGGTGCAGAAGGGAGCTTAATCTCATGCACACAGCAGCTCGTTCATACCACTTGGTCTCAATCGGTCCCATTAAAGACTTTGTAATCAGCTTTTAATATACCTCCGAGTAATTGTTAGCACCCCATCAACCCCCTACCATCCTTGCATCTTCCTCACACCTCCTGCCTTCACAGCGTAACGACCCACCACCCCCACAACAACAACAAAATATTTATTTTTCCACCCAGGGCGCTGTCCCGGTCAATCCGATATATGGCAGGCTCGGATCTCCTCATCCATACTAGTAGGCAATGTATTTTAAGAGTGTTTGGTCTGGAGAAGCACAGATTCGGGATTTAAAGTGTGCCACTGTGATTGGGGATGACTTTACTAATAAGAATGTATTTCTACCCAAAAGAACCAATTTTTGCAGCATAGGATAATGAAAGACTGGCTAAAAATTATAATGTACTAATCTATACCATGCAGTTTCCATGCAGCTCTTTGATGGCAGTTCATAGGTCACCGTTCTATATTAGAATTGTAACTTTTGAACTGCAAGTGAAAAAAGGATCTCTGTGACAAAGGCAGTAACCCACTGGGCTAGCCACATAAAATACAACTCGGTGATCTGCATGGTACACGTTCTTTGCAGCAGGCATATTAACACTCTGTGCTACTTTATGTTGAGTCAAAACAGCCACTAGACAAAACTTCATCTCTCTCCAGTGGGAACATTAATCACCACAGTTATCTGACATTTTTATTGTTGACTGAAAATTGCTGGACACACAAGGAACTCTTCCGCAAGTACTTTTTAACTCATAAGTTATTTCTAAATGCAGCTCTCCCCAGCTCAGTGCCAGGTGTGGCTGCACTGGTTGCACTGCTCTAAAGCCGGCCCTGTAGGAAACATCAAAACGGCATCCCTTATCCAGGGCCAGGCTGGGAACTAGTTGCAGCCCTGGTCAAAATATTCATAACAAGCATGACCGGACTGGCCAGCCGGGCAAGCGGGCAATCCCTAGGGAAACTGAAGCCCCAGGAGGCCGGTTTAGACCTCTGGATGCCAGTTTTTACCTCTGGAGGCCAGTTTTGGCCTCCAGGAGTGGTGGTACACGTTACGCAATCCCAGTGACACTTTGAAATGTTGCTCTAGTTCTACGCACAGGGGCCTGAAGTTATCATTTTTGCATGGGCTCTTTTAAGTTCCCAGTCGGGCCGTGATACCAGGCATGTGTTGCACCAAGTATACTAAGCTAACACTGTTAATTTGTTGAGTTAGGCTTAGTCTTCAAAAAAGTTTGGAAACATGTAGGCCCCCAGGTGCATTTTACAGCATCAATTTTCAAATATACTGACCAAAAAGGCTACAGATTTACAGGCAGCTCTAAAGGGGAACTAAAGCACTATTTCAGTAATTGAGTGTCTGTCACAGCACCCAGGAGCACTATTTCTCAATAGAAGACTAGAGGGACTTCCTCGAGTCACACAAGAACCATGATTGTGAGGTCACCGGTAGAGAAGTTTCATGCACAGGGACACACCCCATCCACTCACTTATCAAAGCAGCAACTGCCTCTCTAGCGTTTTTCAAGTTGAATCCTAATACTGTAGGAATTGCAATAATGCAACATTCCATTTTATTGAACACACCTGGCAGGGGAAGGGAACATTAGTTCACAAGCTGGAGGGCACAATACCACAATCATGCATCTGCCTGCGTGACCTATACCAAAGGCACGGGACAACGCAATTGCTGTGCCTCCTCTCCACAGAAGAACAACACCATATCCCAATGGAAAGAATAGAGCTATCACTATGTGCCTCTTAGTACTTAACAAAACCAAAGGGGATGATGGACGGAGTGTTGAACATTGCAAGCACTCACCCCCAGTCAACTGATCTGGGTTTAATCCATCATCATTCTTTAGCTCACTCCGCCACCCCAGTTCAGACATGGCCATATGCAAATCAGTCTGACCCTGTGCCTCATGGGTGTTCCCATTTCCCATTTGCATATGGCTGGGTTCAAACTGGAATGGCATGGTGCGCAAAAAAACAATGGATTTAGGCCCAGATCTCTGTACTGGAGTGAATGTATGACATTGTTCTGCATTCTGTCCATCAACTGTTGTTTTTGCATTTGTCACCCCGAGTGGGACGGGTATGCTCAGACGTGAGTCCTGTGCTCCCCATGCCACTGGAATCAAGCTATCCTGGATGAAGAGGGGTGAAACTCCGCAAAATGGTTCTAGGATGCTTTGTTTCAGTCCAGGGAGGACCTGGCTTGGCAGTTTGGGCTGGACTGTTCCCATGAGGCACAGGGTCAAGACTGATTTGCATATGGCTGGGTTCAAACTGGAATGGCATGGTGAGCAAAACAACAATGGATTTAGGCCCAGATCTCTGTACTGGAGTGAATGTATGACATTGTTCTGCATTCTGTCCATCAACTGTTGTTTTTGTCTTAGTACTTAACAACATTGATATCAACATTCACGGAGCTCTTACGATGCACATACACCATGTAATACTACCCCAGTACTGAGACATTCAATGACCTCTCATCATGCACATGTATTCCTAACAGCAACACATGCATTTACCCCACTACTTAGACAGCCACCAAGCTCTCACAATGCCCTTTATTCAAACCCTAAATAAAAAATATTGTGCTTGGATATCTCCAGAGTGCTATCAATAAACCGATGGTGGTTACTGCTTGCGAGGAATCAGGGCCTGTTTGCAGTGTTCCCCTGCTTTTTGCCCCATTTGAGACCCCTGGATGCTGGTTTTCTGACTCTGAGAGTGCCCTTTGCTCTGTAGGCAGCGCCAGTGTTATGTTTAAACACATACAGGTATAAGGTACACCATGTATTATGGTACACTTATAATTTGCAGGACCTACCCTATAAGTCCCTCGTAGATAATAGGGCATGGGAATTGAAACTACCTATAACACTCTAGTATATAATAGGGCATGGGTGTTTAGAGGCCAACAACCTTTTTGCACTTGCAAGCAGGCACTGCTGAGTGCCTGAGGTCATTTTAAAAGCAGTATTGCTTTTAAAAAGTAAATTCACTGCAAACTCGACTTTGGTGCTATGGGCACTTTAAAAGTGATAATCTACATTAGTGTTACATATTAGGTACACCCAATGTCTTCCCTAGGTGTCTGGGGTTGGGGGAGTCATGTAACTATAAGCAGCGTCCTTATAAAAGATGTTTTATAAACACTGGTGAGGGAAATCAGCCCATTTTATTTTTGCCCCATTGTAGATACTTAGCCCATAGGCTAACATTGCAATGTTTTATGCATGCATAATTATTGCTAGGAAGGGAATACAATATCATTCAAAGACTTAAAAGAATGGTATGGATACGGACAACGGATTGCCATTGTTGAATGTGTCATAACTTGTACAGAAAAGACGTTATAAGACCCTCTTTTCTGTAAGCCAAAATCCAGCCTTCCTGCAGTCTTCCCTGATTGGTCACCTTTAACAGGATTAGCCAGGCTGCCTTGATTAGGTGATAATTGACTTGGCTGAGCAGAGGTTATCTGATGGAGGGAGTTCTGCAGCTGTAAAGAAAATGCCTGAGCAGGGGGATGGGCCATAAAGCATGAGCTTCAAACAAGAACAGGACAGGCAAGAATGGCAGCCAGACCCACCCCCTCTTCCTGCCATATGGTAGTCCTAGGAGAAGAATTTGCAGATGTGAGGAGGGGGAGCTTGTGGAAAGAGCCACTTTCTGAGTTGGTTTAGCTAGCCCTTACTGCTCTGCTGAAATTCCAGCCATTACGGATTTTGGAGGAATAATGCTTTCTGGGACAAGAAGATGCCAGACTTTGGAGGAAGTGGTCATGCACCTGGGTGGCACCCTGCATCCCATTGGTCAGGGGTGCACCCCTCTTGATGCCCAGAAGCTGAGAATAAATATGTGAGAGGTGCAAAAACTCTCAGATTTGCTGTCTGAAACTACAATAAAAAGAAAAACTGCCCTGCTGGAATCTGAATTTGCACCCAAAGGCCTGCACTCTGAATGACTGTGCCTGCTGCACAATTTGGTACTATAGCCCTAGGGACTGTGCCTTGCTTCACAAAGGTGTAAGGAGTGGACTCCCTGCAGCTACAGGCTAACAGAGCCCACATGCATCATCTACCACCATCAAGAGTCCCCATCCTGGAGTGTATCCAGTGGACCCTTAGGGATTAGGCCAGATGCATTGTGTGAATTGTAGTCCAGACCTTCCACAGAGCATACAGGAGATTCCAGACCTTTGGATATGTGTGTTGGACAGTTCGAATCTACAGGGATACCTCCAGGAAGTACCTCTGAAGTTTGTAGAACTTTTGAGATTTTTGGGGGAAAAGATCCATTAGGTTACCGACCCGACGGTGAGAGTCAAGACAACTACCGTCACCCGCGACCTGGCCAGGATTTCATGTTCATCCCACTGAAAGCTCTAAAGCTCCTGACTTTCAGGATTTGACTGGGGCCTTGCAGAAAGTCAAGCCAGTGAACCCTCTCCGAATTCGGCCTGCTGTAAAGTGTTGAGTGCCGACGAAAGAAAAAGCTCCAGAAAAGTTTCTAAGTGTGAAGGTAAAAGTTTGACCGGGGCCTCCCGCTCAATGTATCTGGCCAGGGCTCCATCACAGTTGGCCTGCAACTTGGACTTCGACCCAGTCAAGCACGACCAGATGTCCCAGAGTGGCGCTATAGGTTTTTAAACAATATAAAGTGGTTATTATTTAAAAATTCATCTCTCCGGTTTCCTATATTGGAGTTTTGTTATTTTGGTGTCTATTTGTTTCGTAAAATATTTCCTATTTTTATAAATTGGGGTGGGATTTATATTTTGTGTTGTGCCTTACTTAGTTGATGATTTAAAAAAAAAAAAAATTATTTACAATACTGTCTCCTAAGTTAGGCCTGACTGCTCATTGTCAGCTACCAAGGGTTGAACAAGGGACTAATTTACTGAGACCTTTACTGAACCGTATACCGTGTTAGTGGACTTAATTACTAGTGGTAGGTGCATAATTGCCCCTACCAATAACCAACTTTCCAACACTGTTATACATTGATTCCACACTACAACAACTGAAGAAGTCTTACAAAAAAGCTTCATCTTAGCCTGCAGCATACATTTGTTTCCATCTACATTAAACTTGTCAGCATTTTTGGGAACACCTAAGAGGGCGATTTGAAGACTGAAAATGGACAAACAATATTTTCATAATCTTTAGCTTTAGATAGGAGGAAGCATTGAGAGGGATAAACCTAAAATAACATGATTGTGTGGTAAATGTCTAGAGTCTGCTGTCTAAACTAGGAGCACTGTGTCTGTCACTGAGCAATTGCAACACTCCTCACCCCTGACTTGCGTGAGGCATTAGTATACCAGCGCTGAGCCGTTCAGAGCTCTTGAAGTTCAACTCTAACCTGATTTTGAGTGCGCTGTGCCATCATCATCTTTAGATCTCCACAATGCTCTTACACTATGCCTTTTTCATTGAGTAAATCAGAAATATATTAGTGCGCTCTTACAATATACATTTATATTTGCAAAACACATTGATGTCCCGATACTGAGACATCAACAGCGGTCTCCTGTGATTTGCAGTGTGTGCTGAAATCTTAGTATGGAGACACCCACAAGACTCTTAATTGATCTGCTCATTGCCTAACCTTAAGGAGTTGAAGTAAGTCCCTCTCCCTTGTGAGATAGTTCAGGGGGTTATGCACCAATTACTTATCCTGCATGTTCACAGTTTGAAATCAAGGATGAACCAATTCCACTTCCCATCCTTCAAATGAGCCCTCTTCATTGCCTTGGCAACATCTCACCTGTGCTATTAACCACCTCAAGATAATTTGCTATCACGGCACTATACAAATACTGCCTGCTTCTTCTCCATACTCCAAGCACTTCTCCAGGGAATGTGCTAAAAAGAACCCCGTCCAACAGCTGAAGTCTCTGTGGGTTGAATAAAATCAGCTTGACTTAAACTAAGGACAAATCAGTGAGTTGAGCACATGCCACAGATAACTGTTACCTAAGGTAAAGTTTCCAACCCCTGCAAAAAATATCAAAAGGATCTGTTGGAATAATCTGCAGTAAATCTGGAGGTTACTTGTTCCTATCAAAGTTAGATACTGTTGTTCAAGTTTCCAACCTGCCTACTCTTGTATTTTCTTTAATATGCGCGTAACTGTATCCAATCCCTGTCAAGTTCCAAGAGGGGGTTCATGTACCAGCTGCATAGATATACTTGTAATCTTACTCCAATTATTGGGGATGCCAACTAACAACTACAGGGGCACTTTCAGTTCCTGACCCCCAAGACTGCCATCCAGAGTCCCTGAAAGTTCTCTCCTTGTTGCCCATAAGCTGAAGAGTAGTAGGTAGGTCACAGATGCATGAAGCTATGGGAGTAAGAGTAGTTTGTTTCCGAAACAATTCTGGCACTTAATTCCCAGAATCCCATGCTACATACCAGCATAGGCGAGGGAGAGAAGCAGCCAGAGGGGGACGTGTGTAGGCAGCCAGTGAAAGTAAGTAAAAGAAAAATAAAGTTTTTGAATACTGTGCATGAGTGTGTTTTCTGTGTGTGCATGCATTCATGTGTCTTTGGGTGAATATTACCTACTGGCTGTCGCCAGTAGGTAGTTATAATTAGGACCTATTATCCATAGGAAATCCGCAACATTCTATTTGGAATAACTTTGGCGCCAGTTGACGAATCTTCGCAAATTTTTCAAAACTCGTGGCCCGCTCCGGTCCACTCCTATCCTAAATGTCTCGGGGTGATTCATCAAGCGGGGGCTGAGAAAAAAGGGGGGTCCCAAAACATGTTTTCCCCATGCACTTTTCCATAGGGACCTTTAGTCGCAGCTACAGCCCGAACTGCTGAACGGAATTACACCAAATTTGGCAAAGAGGTAGCCCTTGGTTCGCACTCATGCCTTTTGGTTAAATGGTGTAAATCCGTTCAGTAGTTGCTGAGAAAAGCCAAAGTAAAATCATAGATATATCTGGGCGGAGCCTAACCACACATCTCATTGTGAGATCTGATTGGCTGTCAGCACTTCATCCAAGAAATGTTGGCAGCCATCTTGGGACCAATATACATGATAACACCTCATTAAAAAGCATTGCAGTTAATAGAAGGTTTTAAGACTTTAGTTACATTATAAATCATTTGTTGATGGTACCATACTCATTTTAGGAATTGTGGTGTGTTCTAAGGTGATTTTACCATGTGAAAAAGCCTTCGCTGGGATATCATGAATCATGTTTGAGAGAAAACTATTTTCTCATGCTTTTCCCACACAGGTTTGTAAGGTGATCTATAAGCTAAACTGAGAGCATATTTTCTTTCTCAGTCATGTGAGAATGAAGTCTGACACTCTCAGTAAAACATGTACATCCAACAAGTGCAGAGTCTGTCAGTTGATTCCTTTGTGTTCTACTGCACCTTCCCAGAGTGTTCTAAAGAGCAACTAGAGCACTAACAGTCCTACTTATGACAAACGTATGGCACACCTGAAGCCATCTTGATTGGAATAAAGTGGTAACTCTTAAAACATTTAATTTGAAAAGGAACAAAATGAGGGGGTTCATTTTGCCATAGAAAGTATGATTAGTGCTGCAGAAAGAAAAATTAGGGCACATTTTGAGTGACTTCTCAAATCCTCTTCTATTTCATTAAAAATTTCTGACATGCAGACTGAAACATGCACTTTCAATACCAGCAGCAGACTTCCCTGGTGGGCAGTAGCTTTACTACAGGGATCTAATGAGCAACTAGCGTGCTAACATTCTGAATTTATGGCAAATGTGTGACACATCTGAATGCCTTCTTGATGGAATCAAAGTAAAACACTGAAAGTATTTCCTACTGAGGAGACTGTAGTAAATGAGGAAATTAGGAAACTTCATAACAAATAAGTCTCCCAAGATGGCCACCAGAGACAAAAGAGCCCAAATGTAGCACAAATATCACCCAGATGTAGCCCAAGTATAGCCCAATGACAGAATCTCCCAGAGTGTTCTAAAGAACAACTTGAGCGCTAACAGTCTTACTTATGACAAAAGTATGGCACACCTGAAGCCATCTTGATTGGAATAAAGTGGTAACACTTAAAACATTTAATTTGCAAAGGAACAAAATGAGGGGGTTCATTTTGCCATAGAAATTATGATTAGTGCTGCAGAAAGAAAAATTAGGGCACATTTTGACTTGTCTACTCCTCTTCTATTTCATTAAAAAATTCTGACATGCAGACTGAAACATGCACTTTGAATACCAGCAGCAGATTTTCCTGGTGAGCAGTAGCTTTACTACAGTGATCTAATGAGCAACTAGAGTGCTAACATTCAGAATTTATGGCAAATGTGTGACACATCTGAATGCCTTCTTGATGTAACCAAAGTAAACAAGCATTGAAAATGCAATAGGTCTCGCCCTCGTTTAAGTTAAAGCAATTCTGTTTGTAATTAGGTGGCTTTTTAGCTTTGCTTTTATTAGTGTTTTTCAAACTTTCATGTACATAACATGCATATGTATGCATATATGTATATATATATGTATGCATGCATTTATATTTGTATTTATATAGATATGCAGATTATATATATGTTTATATATGTATGTATATATATATATATACACACATATATATATAAATGCATATGCATATATATATGTGCATATGTGTGCGTGTAGAGAGAGGTAGAGAGAGGTAGAGGTGTAGAGGTGTAGAGTTAGAGAGGTAGAGGTAGAGGTAGAGAGTAGAGGATGAGTAATAGAGAGTAGAGAGTGAGTAGTGGAGAATAGTAGAGAGAGTAGCAGAGAGTGAGTACTAGAGAGTAGTAGAGTGAGTAGTAGAGAGTAGTAGAGTGAGTAGTAGAGAGTAGTAGAGAGTGTGTAGTAGAGAGTAGTAGAGAGTGAGTAGTAGAGTGAGTAGTACAGAGTAGTAGAGAGTGAGTAGTAGAGAGTAAGTAGTAGAGAGTAGTAGAGAGTGAGTAGCCGAGAAAGAGTAGTAGAGAGTGAGTAGTAGAGAGTGAGTAGTAGAGCGTAGTAGAGAGTGAGTAGTAGAGAGTGAGTAGTAGAGTGAGTAGTAGAGTGTGTAGTAGAGATTAGTAGAGAGTAGTAGAGAGAGAGTAGTAGAGAGTGAGTAGTAGAGAGAGAGTAGTAGGGAGTAGTAGAGTAGTAGAGAGAGAGTAGTAGGGAGTAGTGGAGCAGTAGAGAGTTAGTAGTAGAGAGTAGTGGAGTAGTAGAGAGTGAGTAGTAGAGTGAGTAGTAGGGAGTAGTAGAGAGTGAGTAGTAGAGTGAGTAGTAGAGAGCAAGTAGTAGAGAGTGAGTAGTAGAGAGTAGTAGAGAGTGAGTAGTAGAGAGTGAGTAGTAGAGAGAGTAGTAGAGTAGTAGTGAGTGAGTAGTAGCGTGAGTAGTAGAGAGTAGTAGAGAGCGAGTAGTGGAGAGTGAGTAGTAAAGAGTAGTAGAGAGCGAGTAGTACAGAGAGTAGTAGAGAGTGAGCTGTAGAGAGTGGGTAGTAGAGAGTAGTAGAGAGTGAGTAGTAGAGAGAGTAGTAGAGTAGTAGTGAGTGAGTAGTAGACAGTAGTAGAGAGCGAGTAGTGGAGAGTGAGTAGTAGAGAGTAGTAGAGAGCGAGTAGTAGAGAGAGAGTAGTAGTGAGTAGTAGAGTAGTAGAGAGTGAGTGGTAGAGAGTAGTAGAGAGTAGTAGAGTGAGTAGTAGAGAGTAGTAGAGAGTGAGTAGTAGAGTGAGTAGTAGAGAGTGAGTAGTAGAGAGTAGTAGAGAGTGAGTTGTAGAGAGTGAGTAGTGGAGAGTGAGTAGTAGAGAGTGAGTCGTAAAGAGTGAGTAGTAGAGAGTGAATAGTAGAAAGTGAGTATAGAGAGTGACTAGTAGAGAGTAGTAGAGAGGGAGTAGTAGAGAGAGAGAGTAGTAGAGAGTGAGTAGTAGAGTAGTAGAGGGGGAGTGGTAGAGAGTAGTAGAGTGAGTAGTAGAGAGTAGTAGTACAGAGTAGTAGAGAGTGAGTAGTAGAGAGTAGTAGCGAGTGAGTAGTAGAGAGTGAGTAGTTTAATTTAAAATGAACACAATGAGGGGGTTCATTTTCCCATTGAAATTATGATTAGTGCTGTAAAAAGAAAAATTAGGGCACATTTTGAGGGACTTCTCAAATCCTCTTCTATTTAATTAAACATTCTGACATGCAGACTGAAACATGCACTTTCAATACCATCAGCAGACTTCCCTGGTGAGAAGTAGCTTTACTACAGTGATCTAATAAGCAACTAGAGTGCTAACAATTCAGAATTTATGGCAAATGTGTGACACATCTGAATGCCTTCTTGATGGAATCAAAGTAAAAAACTGAAACTATTTCTTACTGAGGAGACTGTAGTAAATGAGGAAATTAGGAAACTTCATAACAAATAAGTCTCCCAAGATGGCCACCAGAGACAAAAGAGCCCAAATGTGGCACAAATATCACCCAGATGTAGCCCAAGTATAGCCCAATGACAGAATGTCCCAGAGTGTTTTAAAGAACAACTAGGGCGCTAACAGTCTTACTTATGACAAAAGTATGGCACACCTGAAGCCATCTTGATTTGAATAAAGTAGTAACACTTAAAACATTTAATTTGCAAAGGAACGAAATGAGAGGGTTCATTTTGCCATAGAAATTATGATTAGTGCTGCAGAAAGAAAAAATAGGGCACATTTTGACTTCTCAAATCCTCTTCTATTTCATTACAAAATTCTGACATGCAGACTGAAACATGCACTTTGAATACCAGCAGCAGACTTCCCTGGTGAGCAGTAGCTTTACTACAGTGATCTAATGAGCAACTAGAGTGCTAACATTCTGAATTTATGGCAAATGTGTGACACATCTGAATGCCTTCTTGATGGAACCAAAGTAAACAAGCATTGAAAATGCAATAGGTCTCGCCCTCGTGTAAGTTAAAGCAATTCTGTTCGTAATTAGGTGGCTTTTTAGTTTTGCTTGTATGAGTGTTTTTCAAACTTTCATGTACATAACATGCATATGTATATGTATGCATGCATTTATATTTGTATTTATATAGATATGCAGATTATATATATGTTTACATATGTATGTATGTATGTATATATACACATACATATATATAAATGCATATGCATATATATGCATATATATATATATATGTGCATATGTGTGCGTGTAGAGAGAGGTAGAGGTAGAGGTGTAGAGATAGAGAGGTAGAGGTAGAGAGGTGGAGGTAGAGAGATAGAGAGGTAGAGAGTAGTAGAGTGAGGTAGAGAGGTAGAGAGTAGAGAGTGAGTAATAGAGAGTAGTAGAGAGAGTAGCAGAGAGTGAGTAGTAGAGAGTAGTAGAGTGAGTAGTAGAGAGTGAGTAGTCGAGAGTGAGTAGTCGAGAGTGAATAGTAGAGAGTGAGTAGTAGAGAGTAGTAGAGAGTGAGTAGTAGAGAGTGAGTAGTAGAGAGTGAGTAGTAGAGATAGAGTAGTAGAGAGTGAGTAGTACAGTGAGTAGTACAGTGAGTTGTAGAGAGTGAGTAGTAGAGAGTAGTAGAGAGAGAGTAGTAGAAAGTGAGTAGTAGAGAGCGAGTAGTAGAGAGTAGTAGAGTAGTAGAGAGTGAGTAGTAGAGAGTAGTGGAGTAGTAGACAGTGAGTAGTAGAGAGTAGTGGAGTGGTACAGATTGAGTAGTAGAGAGTGAGAAGTAGAGAGTAGTAGAGAGTGAATAGTAGAGTGAGTATTAGAGAGTTGTTGAGAGCGAGTAGTAGAGAGTGAGTAGTAGAGAGTGAGTAGTAGAGAGAGAGTAGTAGAGAGTAGTAGAGTGAGTAGTAGAGAGCGAGTAGCAGAGAGAGAGTAGTAGCCAGAGAGTAGTAGAGAGTGAGTAGTAGAGTAGTAGAGTAGTAGAGAGTAGTAGAGTAGTAGAAAGTTAGTAGAGAGTGAGTAGTAGAGAGCGAGTAGTAGAGAGTGAGTAGTGGAGAGTAGTAGAGAGCAAGTAGTAGAGAGTGAGTAGTAGAGAGAGTAGTAGAGAGAGAGTAGTAGAGTGAGTAGTAGAGAGTGAGTAGTAGAGAGTGAGTAGTAGAGTAGTAGAGAGTGAGTGGTAGAGAGTAGTAGAGAGTAGTAGAGTGAATAGTAGAGAGTAGTAGTAGAGAATGAGTAGTAGAGAGTGAGTAGTAGAGAGTAGTAGTAGAGAGTAGTAGAGAGTGAGTAGTAGAGAGTAGTAGAGAGTGATTAGTAGAGAGAGTAGTAGAGAGTGAGTAGTAGAGAGTGAATAGTAGAGAGTAGTAGAGTGAGTAGTAGAGAGTGAGTAGTAGAGAGTAGTGGAGAGTGAGTAGTACAGAGTAGTAGAGAGTGAGTAGTAGAGAGTGAGTAGTAGAGAGAGAGTAGTAGAGAGTGAGTAGTAGAGTAGTCAGTCAGTGTCAGTCCGTCAGTGTCAGTCAGTCAGTCAGTCAGTGTCAGTCAATCAGTGTCAGTCAGTGTCAGTCAATCAGTGTCAGTCAGTGTCAGTCAGTCAGTCAGTGTCAGTCAATCAGTGTCAGTCAGTGTCAGTGTCAGTCAGTGTCAGTGTCAGTCAATCAGTGTCAGTCAGTCAGTGTCAGTTAGTCAGTGTCAGCTAGAGCAGCTCTGCTGACCTGGTTCTCTGGCTCTAAAGCAGCTCTGCTGACCTGGTTCTCTGGCTCTAAAGCAGCTCTGCTGACCTGGTTCTCTCCCTCTAAAGCAGCTCTGCTGACCTGGTTTCTCTGGCTCTACAGCAGGTCTACTGACCTGGTTCTATGGCTCTAGAGCAGCTCTGCTGACCTAGTTCTTAGGCTACAGAGCAGCTCTGCTGATCTGGTTCTCTAGCTCTACAACAGCTCTGCTGACCTGGTTCTCTGGCTCTAAAGCAGCTCTGCTGACCCGGTTCTATGGCTCTAAAGCAGTTCTGCTGACATGGTTCTCTGGCTCTAGAGCAGCTCTGCTGACCTGGTTCTCTCCCTCTAGAGCAGCTCTGCTGACCTGGTTCTCTCCCTCTAAAGCAGCTCTACTGACCTGGTTTCTCTGGCTCTACAGCAGCTCTGCTGAACTGGTTCTCTGGCTCTAGAGCAGCTCTGCTGACATGGTTCTTAGGCTCTAGAGCAGCTCTGCTGACCTGGTTCTCTGGCTCTAGAGCAGCTCTGCTGACCTGGTTATATGTCTCTAAAGCAGCTCTGCTGACTTGGTTCTCTGGCTCTAAAGCAGCTCTGCTGACCTGGTTCTCTGGCTCTAAAGCAGCTCTGCTGACCTGGTTCTCTTGCCTTAAAGCGGCTCTGCTGGCCTGGGTCTCTGGCTCTAAAGCAGCTCCGCTGACCTGGTTCTCTGCCTCTAAAGTAGCTGTGCTGAACTGGTTCCTCTGGCTCTACAGCAGCTCTGCTGACCTGGTTCTCTGGCTCTAGAGCAGCTCTGCTAACCTAGTTCTTAGGCTCTAGAGCAGCTCTGCTGACCTGGTTCTCTGGCTCTACAACAGCTCTGCTGACCTGGTTCTCTGGCTCTAAAGCAGTTCTGCTGACCCGGTTCTATGTCTCTAAAGCACTTCTGCTTACCTGGTTCTCTGGCTCTAGAGCAGCTCTGCTGACCTGGTCACTTGGCTCTAAAGCAGCTCTGCTGACCTGGTTCGCTCCTGCTAAAGCAGCTCTGCTGACCTGGTTCTCTCGCTCTAAAGCAGCTCTACTGACCTGGTTTCTCTGGCTCTACAGCAGCTCTGCTGATCTGGTTCTCTGGCTCTAGAGCAGCTCTGCTGACCTGGTTCTTAGGCTCTAGAGCAGCTCTGCTGACCTGGTTCTCTGGCTCTAAAGCAGCTCTGCTGACCTGGTTCTCTGGCTCTAAAGCAGCTCTGCTGACCTGGTTCTCTGGCTCTAGAGCAGCTCTGCTGACCTGGTTCTCTGGCTCAAAAGCAGCTCTGCTGACCAGGTTCTCTCCCTCTAAAGCAGTTCTGCTGACCGGGTTCTCTCCCTCTAAAGCAGCTCTGCTGACCTGGTTCTCTCGCTCTAAAGCAGCTCTACTGACCTGGTTTCTCTGGCTCTACAGCAGCTCTGCTGACCTGGTTCTCTGGCTCTAGAGCAGCTCTGCTGACCTGGTTCTCTGGCTCTACAGCATCTCTGCTGACCCGGTTCTCTGGCTCTAAAAGAGCTCTGCTGACCTGGTTCTCTGGCTCTAGAGCAGCTCTGCCAACCTGGTCCCTTGGCTCTAAAGCAGCTCTGCTGACCTGGTTCTCTCCCGCTAAATCAGCTCTGCTGACCTAGTTCTCTTGCTCTAAAGCAGCTCTACTGACCTGGTTCTCTAGCTCTAAAGGAGCTCTGCTGACCTGGTTCTATGGCTCTAAAGCAGCTCTGCTGACCTGGTTCTCTGGATCTAGAGCAGCTCTGCCGACCTGGTTCTCTGGCTCTAAAGCAGCTCTGCTGACCTGGTTCTCTGCCTCTAGAGCAGATCTGCTGACCTGGTTCTATGGCTCTAAAGCAGCTCTGCTGACCTGGTTCTCTGGCTCTAGAGCAGCTCTGATGACCTGGTTCTCTGGCTCTAAAGCAGCTCTGCTGACCTGGTTCTCTGGCTCTAGAGCAGCTCTGCTGACCTGGTTCTTAGGCTCTAGAGCAGCTCTGCTGACCTGGTTCTCTGGCTCTATAGCAGCTCTGCTGACCTGGTTCTATGGCTCTAAAGCAGCTCTGCTGACCTGGTTTTCTGGCTCTAGAGCAGCTCTGCTGACCTGGTTCTCTGGCTCTAAAGCAGCTCTGCTGACCTGGTTCTCTGCCTCTAGAGCAGATCTGCTGACCTGGTTCTATGGCTCTAAAGCAGCTCTGCTGACCTGGTTCTCTCGCTCTAAAGCAGGTCTACTGACCTGGTTTCTCTGGCTCTACAGCAGCTCTGCTGACCTGGTTCTCTGGCTCTAGGGCAGCTCTACTGACCTGGTTCTTAGGCTCTAGAGCAGCTCTGCTGACCTGTTTCTCTGGCTCTAAAGCAGCTCTGCTGACCTGGGTCTATGGCTCTAAAGCAGCTCTGCTGACCTGGTTCTAGAGCAGCTCCGCTGACCTGGTTTTCTGGCTCTAAAGCAGTTCTGCTGACATGGTTCTCTCCCTCTAAAGATCTCTGCTGACCTGCTTCACTGGCTCTAAAGCAGCTCTGCTGACCTGGTTCTCTGCCTCTAGAGCAGCTCTGCTGACCTGGTTCTATGGCTCAAAAGCAGCTCTGCTGACCTGGTTCTCTGGCTCTAAAGCAGTTCTGCTGACCTGGTTCTCTCCCTCTAAAGCAGCTCTGCTGACCTGGTTTCTCTGGGTCTACAGCAGCTCTGCTGACCTGGTTCTCGGCCTCTAGAGCAGCTCTGCTAACCTGGGTCTCTGCTCTAGAGCAGCTCTGCTGACCTGGGTCTCTGGTTCTAGAGAAGCTCTGCTGACCTGGTTCTCTGGCTCTACAACGGCTCTGCTGACCTGGTTTCTGTGGCTCTACAGCAGCTCTGCTGACCTGGTTCTCTGCGCTCACGATGCACGCACCCGACTTTGCAAAAATATATTTAAAAATAATATAAGTTTATTAAAAGTAATATGACGTCACGCGGGGCCCGCCACCGCGCAAGCATCTCGTACCGTAATGCGCATGTGTCGCGAATGCGTGGAAGCAGGAGTCGCGGACTGGTCGCATACCAATCGCGCACATCACGGAATATTAAATGTATATGATGTAACTAAAAAACACGCAGCCGTCGCACAACGGACGCGGATCCTTCACGACTTTTCTAAAATGGCAGCTAGAATCCGCGCACCCACCGTGATGTGTACGCTTTGAGTGCGTGATTTGAAAACATTTAAAATAAATAAATAAATAATATAAATATATTAAAAGAAAAAATGAAAACAAAAAAATTAATCAATATTTCAGTTTGAATTTGTATTAACTTTTATTTTGCATTTTTCAGAAAAATATATAATGTTATTTAATGAATAACATATTTATAAATAAACAGTTAAAAAACTGTAGAAAATCATTACAAAAAAATAGGTATAACTACTATCACACTTAAAAATTTGCATTTAAAAAACCTTTGAAATTCACTGAAAAAAAACATAGGTTTCAGAGACGTTATAGTTAGCAATTAGCATTTAAAAAAGCTCTGAAATTCACTGAAAAAACCATAGGTTTCAGAGACGTTATAGTTAGAAATTAGCATTTAAAAAACCCTAGAAATTCACAGAAAAAAACATAGGTTTCAGGGGTGTTATAGTTAGCTGGCCATTTCACTCGTACCTAGAAATTTGGCAGAGAGGTAGTCCTCAGGTCAAGGAAGTGCCTTTTGTAGGTTTGGTGTAAATCTGTTCAGTAGATTCTGAGAAAATAGCCTTTAAATCAATATATATATCTGAGCCAGCTTACGGTACGCTTACCGTAAGCTTACCGTACGCGTACGGTGGCGTGCGCGAGCGCGATTCTGATTGGCTGTTACATCTAAGTAAACATTCGAATCGGTCGAAACCAGGAAGCGGCGGTCGCCATTTTCTCTCTCGCACTCTGAGGGGGGGGCTGTAAACAAAGGCAAAAAACATATAAAGGGGCTGTTTAGACAGCGCCCATGCACATAGCCATGTTAGTTGAGTCCTCAAAGATCCCCCAAGGCCAAAAACGGTAAATTTTTTTTTGGGGAAAATTTCGCCGATTACGCTTACCGTACGCGTCGCTTACGCTAAAAATTTTAATAAAAAAAAAAAACACTCTCTGTGCATGGCATATTATTGTCATCACTTACAAATGAAATTTAACAGATTACCTATCACAAGGAAGCGCATAATATGTCCTCCATGTGCGCACGGTGCGTAACGTGGGCACGCGGTGCGCGTAGCGCACTGCGTGCCCACCTTGCGTGTACGGCACTAACTGCGTAAAGTGGGCGCGCTGTGCGCGAAGCGCACCGCGTGCTCACTGTGCGCGCACGGTGCGCGAAGCGCACCGTGCGCGCACGGAACGAACTGCGTTAAGTGGGCGTGCACGCCACGAATGGCGTAAAGTAACTTAGCATTTAAAAAACCGTACAAATTCACTGAAAAAACCATAGGTTTCACACACGTTGTAGTTAGGAATTAGCATTTAAAAAACCTTGCAAATTCACTGAAAAAACCATAGGTTTCAGACATGTTATAGTTAGCGGAAATTTTACTGATAAAAAACCAATGAAATTCCCCCGTTATAGTTAGTGCAGGCAACTATAACTCACGCGACCGCAATCTTCTGCTGATGACATATGTGTCTTTATGAAAAAAAAATATTTGTAATATATGTATAGCTAAAAATTTATGGAAGAAGACATGGGCAAATAAGTGTCTAAATACAGTATTAGCATCAGCAGAGGATTGCGGTCGCGTGAGTTATAGTTGCCTGCACTAACTATAACGGGGGAATTTCATTGGTTTTTTATCAGTAAAATTTCCGCTAACTATAACATGTCTGAAACCTATGGTTTTTTCAGTGAATATATATATATATACTCCTGGGCCAGAACCAAGTAATATTTCTTGGCATATTGTGAAATTCCATGGCATAATCACGCCTAACCCATAGCATAATGCTAGCACTGGAATATTGATAGTACCTATTAGTGGCATGCTTGATCCGTTTCTACCCACCCTTCAGAAAAATATTGAACTAGGCATATTGGTAATGATTCTTGGCATATTGGGGGCTTCCACTGCATGATTGTGGCCACCCTTTAGCAAAATGCTGTGCTTTGCATTTTGAAGTAAGCAAAAAATATGATGGATGGGGTGTTTGAATTCGTCTCAACCACTGATAGTCACTTGGTGTCGCATCCCAGTCCATCGTTTTTTCTCAACTATGCCAAGGCAGGTTAGACCCAGTCATATGCAAATCAGCCTTGATCCTGCTCTAACGGGAACAATCACCCCGAACTACCAGGCCAGGTCTTCTCTGAACCAGAACAAAACAATCTAAGACCAGTTTCTCCCTAGTTGCAGCTCTTCAGTCAGATGCAGCTTGGTTCCAGTGGCACACTAGTCAGCAGGGGACCCACGTATGAGCAAACCCATTACATTCAGGCTGCAGGCCATTCAGAATTCGGCAGCCAGAATTACTCCAATCTCAGTTAGCATGGGACCCACATGTGGGCATACCCAACACACTCAGGCTGTAGACCATTCAGAACTCGGTGGTCAGAATCACTCTCAATCTCCATCGCCGCACTTGCATCACATCACACCAGAATAAGCTCCACTGGCTTCATAAACGAGTACAATTCAAACTTTTTACCCATGCTTTCAAAGCACTACATAACACTGGCCTAGCATACCTCAACAATCTCATATGGCTTCACGAACCGTTGAGACACCTCCACTGATCAGGACTCCTACATTCACACATCCCACGTGTACAGAAAACCAGATCCGGTGGTCAAGCCTTCTCCTACATCACTCTTAAAGCATGGAAAGACCTGCTGAAACTTAATATCTGGCTTTTCGATTAGTCACACTAGGCCCTATGTTTATATAAGCTCCCACCTGGTAAGTGCCAGAAAACCCTCCTGGGTGATAGTGCTCCCTACAAATCTACATAACATAATTATGGTTCCCTGCTTTCTGCTTTTACTGATTTTTACAGATAAATACAGGCAGAAAACCATTTATTTTCCTGTCTGTATTTATTTTAAATGTGGATAAAAACAGGAATCAGGCTGTTTTTTAAGTGATTCTCTAATACTATCATGAATGAATGAGAATGTATTGAGCTCAAATGAATGCCCGGAGGTGTCTTGGCGCTAAATAGGACTGCACTGATCTCCTATTTGTGTATGAAAGTACGAGTTACTTACCTTCGGTAACGATGTCTCTGGTAGAGACGATTCTAGCTGCAGATTCCTTCAAGCAGACTGGACCTGGAAATCTTTTTGCCCAGCATCCCCGCGCGCCGGGGGACGGCATCACGCAACTCCACCCAGGCGTCGTCCGCGTACGTGACGTCAGCGAGATCACATAAGTTCCACCCCGACGTGCCTACAACAGTTTTCTTCAGAGAACGTTTCCACGCCACAACGCGGAGCCAGCAGACAAAACTGTGAGAGTATAGGAACAGTGTGCGAAAGAGCAGAAAAAGGAACAACACCATAAAGAGCAGTGCCCGGCACTGAAGTACCCAAAGGCAGGGAAAGAATAAAGAACAGAGCAGCAACCCTGCCAGTACAGAGACAACCCCCTCCCCCCGGAGACCAAGGACATATGTAAAAATTTCACGAGAACATGCAACAGGACTACAACCCCATCTAAAGACAAGGAAGGGGAACAAGTCGGGGACACACAGGGAACGACAAAACTCCAAGACATCCCCATCGCAGAGTGTAACAACCCCCACCAGGAACAAGGGCAGAGGCACAGCCAAAAGACCACAACCTCAAGGATCGCAAAGAGCCAGAAGTACCAACAAACGTATCCTCCCATGTGACAACGGGGAGGAAAAAGGGACAGCCTGACAGAAAGTAGGAAAGAATGTACTCATAGAAGACACAGCCCCCCACAGGGAAGCGAGTGCAAAAGACCAAAATCACAAGCCCTCGCAGAACGGGGAGGTAGGGCGGGCCGTGAAGGAATCTGCGTCTAGAATCGTCTCTACCAAATACATCGTTATCGAAGTTAAGTAACTCGTACATCTGATAGAGACTACTAGCCACAGATTCCTTCACGTAGAATAGATACCCTAGCCATACCCAAGGGGAAGGAGGGTCTGCGAGAGGACCCCACCCACCTGGGCACAACAGAGGGCCGCATGGGGGCCGAGTCCGAAAGACAGGACGAGAAGCCCCGTCCCCCAGGCAAAGGGAAACCCCTGCCAGTAGGAGGCCACTAACCAGAAGAGAAGAAGATAGCCTGTCCTCACTCAGCAGAGGAAACAAGGCAAGGCGCAAAGAGGCCAAACACCCCACGCCCACGTGAGGCAACAAAACCTCCGCCCAAGGGCAAGGCAAGGAAAGGAGCACCGAAGGAAAAGAGCAACCTAGAGACTCCAAGGAGAAGAGGCAGAGCAAAGGCAATCTCAGACAGGACGGCGCCGGCAGCAAGTAGCAGGCGGAAGCCGAAAAGGGGAACTCAAGGTCACCCAGGAAGAATTGTCACAATGCCCCGCAGGGACAAACGGTGCCTGCAAGAGGGTCCAGAAGTCAGGGACCATCCCCCCCCCAAATGGGAGAAGAGGTAGAACCGAGTGCAAGGCCCACTGGAAGCAGCGGAGAAGGCAGGATGACAGTCCCACTAAAGCCCCAAGAAGGCTCAACGGTGCAGAAAGAACAAGAGGGCGGCACTGCAAGCGACGCCAGGGACACCACAGAACGAAACACTCAAAGCAAAAAGGCGAAGAAAAAGGTTGCATCTGCAACATACCATAACGCCAGGAAGAGCAGAAGCCCGCAGGTGACCACAACTCCCCAGCACATACCAGGGCTATATAACAGCCAACCCTGCCCCACATTGGGCATGTCATATCCCAAGACATGGGAACCTCTGAGGAGGAAACTTCCGCAGCAGAGGACAACAAAAACGGCCTGCAGCAAAAAAAAACGCAGGAGGCCTATCAAGCAGCCAGAGGGGAAATGCAGAAGGCCCAATCTCAGGCCCAGCATGGTGTAAAAAACCCAAAGGAAAAACACACAGTCAAAAAGCGTTGGCCAGCAGCCAACCGAACCACAGCCTCAGCATAGTTGACTCGAGTGGCCATGAAGACACAGAACAGACAACCGGGGCGACCCGCCCCAACAGAAGAACAGCTCCAAGAACCAGATCAACACGCAGGTCACTGAGGAGGAGAAGAAGGAGGAGAAGGAGGAGGAGGACGACGACGAAGCTCTGCCAAGAACCTCTGAATGGCTGAGTCCGCAGGGGCATGGAACAAAAGAGCACCATCGAAGGGAAGGTCCACCAGCCGTTCTCGAATATTCTCCGGGAACACACTGTCCCAAAGCCAGGCATGGTGACGAAGGGCAACCGAAGAAGCCATGGCACGACCCAGCACCTCCGAGATGTCCAGAGCGGAGCGAAGGATAAACGCCTCCAGCTCCCAACCATCCAAGACATGGTGTCTCAAATCCACACAGGCACCCTCCTGAGAAGCGGCAGACATAAGGGACTCCACCGAGTCCCACAAGCAAGAAGAGGCCCTAGCCAAAACACACAGTGTGTTAAAGGCCCGCAGAGCCGCACTGGTTGAGGCAAACATATTGCGCCCCCAGGAGTACAGCCAGCGGACCTCCCGTGACGAGGGAGACAACAGCAGCGGCAAAGCAGGAAAGGCAGACTGCAAAAGTGGGCCTTTGGTCGAAGGGTGAAGAGAAAGGCACACCGGATCACGCGGTGCCGGAAGGTGGTGGTGCAGAAGGTGCTGGGGCACAGGGTCCCCCATGGCGGGACGGCCCCAAGTCCCCAAGAGAGAAGAGTGGAGTGAACCCTCAAAGGGAAGCAACAGTTCCCTACCACCAGAGCCCTGATGGAGAACCTCCAGAAGATGATCTGCGGGGAGATGGGTAGCTGCATCACCCATGTGCAAAATTCCCACAGCCGTGGAAACAGCACGGGCGAAAGCCGCACCCTCCTCCGTAGGGCCCCGCGGAGGGGAAAGCAGCTCCTCGTTAGGTGACGGCTGCAAGCTAAGGCGGCCATCCCCCAAGCCAACTGGAGGAAGAAAGGGCCAAGGCCGGAAGGAAGGAAGAGGGACCGAGGAGTGGGAGACCTGTGGCTCCTTTAGACAACGACGGTGAAAAAGCCACGACACAGGAGACACACCTCATTGGCAACTCCTTCTGCGCCATGAATCGGCGTGGCTATCGCCTAGTGGCCCATTCGGGCTTTACGTCTGGCTCAAGGGGTGTGGGCATCATGGTTAAGAACTCGCTTCCGCTGGAGATTGATGAGGTGCTCCATGACGACAGGGGACGTTACGCGGTCTTGGTGGGAAGAATGGAGGGCAAAGTGGTGGTTTTTGTGTCAGTATACGTACCACCGGGGCTGCAGTCGACTACCTTTGCGGACCTGGGGCGCCTCCTCCTTGGCCTTCCGGGGGGGATTCTGGTGGTGGGGGGGGATTTCAATGCGGTGGTTTCCGGGACTGTGGATCGTCACCCCCCTAGGGGCCTCCCCCGGGCCCAAGCGTGGCTCTCTGGTCTATTGGACACTTTGGGATTGGTGGATTGCTGGCGTTTAAAACATCCCACGCAGTTACAGTATACCTTCCATTCGGGGGCCCATGGTAGTCTCTCACGACTAGATTATGTCCTGGTCCCGGCGGCCTATGTTGGGAGGGTGGGAGAGGTGCGCCATTTGGCACGGGGTATCTCGGACCATTCCCCGCTCCTGTTACACCTGGACCTTTTTCCGAGGGGTGAGGGTAGGGTGGTCCCGATCAATCCCTGGTACTTGCGCGACCCCACTATTCGCGCTGAATTGATTAAATCCCTCCAGTGCTACTTTGACGAGAATGTGGGGTCCGTGCCTTCGGCTGTCTCACTGTGGGAGGCATTCAAGACAGTACTACGAGGAGAGGCCCTGTCCCTCATTTCCCACACCCGGAGGCGCGAGCGGGAGGAAGTGACCCGGGTGGAAGCTGAGATAGCCGAGTTGGAGGGTAATCTAGAAAGTGGGGTGACGGATGCCGTATTGCATGTCCTCCAACTCAAGCAAGCGGCCTATAGGGCCCTCGTCACGGAGGCAGCCAGGGGCCTCAGTAGAGAGCAACAGGGGAGATTGTATGATGTGGGTGATAAGGCTGGTAAATTAATTGCGTGGCTGGACAAAAAGGAGAGAGCGAGTCGTGTAGTCCCGCTGATTGAAAAAACAGACGGTGTGTGTGTTACTGAGCCGGAAGAAATTGTCTCCTGCTTCGCGGACTATTTCCGTGGGGTGTATTCCCCGGTGTCTTCCTGCTCTGAAGAGGATTCCCGTACCCTGCTCAGGGATATCGCGCTGCCTTCCCTTTCGGAGGAGGACAGAGTGTCGTTGGACGCCGCCCCAACCTCCGACGAAATCGCCCTCGCCATACGTTCGATCGCTTCCGGCAAGGCCATGGGTCCTAATGGTCTGCCCATCGAGTTGTACAAATTGAGACCGGATACGCTGGCACCACATCTCCGTTCGATGTTCCTGGAGGCCCATTCGGTGGGCTCCCTCCCGCTGGACCAGCGTCTGGCTACAATCGTGGTTATCCACAAGGAGGGGAGACCTCGGGACCGGGTTACATCCTATCGGCCCATTTCGCTACTGAACGCGGAGCCTAAAATTCTCGCCAAGGTCCTGGCCAATCGGCTGGTCGGCGTGGTGGGCGGACTGGTTCACCAGGATCAGTCCGGCTTTATTCCCCATCGTAACACAGCTCTTAACTTGTGGCGTTTGCATGGGGTGCTTGCACGTGTTCAGTACATACGGGAGCCGGCCATTTTGGCATCCCTGGACGCCACCATGGCGTTTGATACGCTTGAATGGCCATACATCTGGGCGATGCTTGCGAAGTTTGGCTTTGGCGCAGGGTTCATCAGTTGGGTCAAATTGCTGTATTCGGGCCCATTGGCGCAGGTGGTGGTGAACGGTAGAGTATCGGCTCTGTTCGAGCTGGGCCGGGGCACGCGGCAGGGTTGCCCCTTATCGCCGCTCCTTTTTGCGCTTGCCTTGGAGCCCCTGGCAGAGTGGCTGCGGTGGGAGCCTTCCATCCGTGGTCTCCGTTGGACCCCCGAGCATGAGGACCGCGTATCCCTATACGCTGATGACATCCTCTTGTACCTAGCTTCCCCACGTAACTCACTTATAGTACTGGTTGATGTTTTGCATTCATTTGGTCGTAACTCCGGCCTTGTCATCAACTGGGCTAAATCGTGCGTGTATGTTCTCTCTGGGGAGGCGCCCATTCTCCCGCGGGGCTGTCCGATCCAGATCGCCCCGCAGGGATTTCGGTACCTGGGTGTCTTCATTACTCTGGACCCGGAGGCCCGGTATGATCGGAACTTGCTTCCCCCGATCCAGCGCCTGAAGGAAGATGTCACGCGCTGGCGGCGCTTGCCGCTCTCGCCGCTCGGCCGGGCGGCATTGTTTAAGATGATGTCTCTGCCGCGCTTCCTCTACGCTTTGCAGAATACTATGGACCCCGTCCCAGCGCGCTACTTCCGTGAGGTGGAGAGTTTGCAGCGCCGCCTGTTCTGGGACGGGAGGCCGCGTATCGCCCTGGCGAAGCTGACGCTCCCATGGTATGATGGCGGGATTGCCCTCCCAGATATCAAACGATACTATTGGGCCTCCCAGCTGGCTGCGATTAATCACGGCCTGTATGGGCCCGCTTTAAACCCGGCATTCGAAATGGATAAGATGCTACTCCCGGGTGGGGACTATAATCGAGCGCTCTACTCCAGCACGCCCGACGCTCGGCTGACCGGCCCCACGCGTGTCATGGTGCGAGTGTGGCACGCGGCTAATGTGGCGATGGGGTGGAAGGATCGTCTGACCCGGGCGTCACCACTATACGCGTCCGAGCAGTTGGGCTCCCTGTGGACCTCGAAGGGCTTCGAGAAGTGGGACATGATAGGCATTAGCAAGGTGGGGGATCTCTGGACGAGGGGAGGATTTAAAACGTTCGAGATGCTGCAGACGGAATTCCACTTGCATGGCAGGGAGTACTTTCGGTATTTGCAGATCCGTCATGCACTGGGCTCCGTCTTCCCGGACGTTGCATCCATCCCGGAGTGTTCCCCCCTTGAGGATAGAGTGCTGGATGGACACGTTCCGGACAGCACGATCTCACTGATCTACAAAAAACTGATCAATGACCGCACGGGATTGCTGACTGCCCTTCGTGAGGCTTGGGTTGCCGATGGACTGGAGCTGGACGACGAGGACTGGGCCCTTGCGGTGGCCTCCCCGAAAGAGGTGGCCATACCGGCCCGCCTTCGCTTCATCCAGCTCAAGATACTCCACAGAGTCTACATGACGGGGCCGAGGCTTCTGCGTATGGGCTATGCTGTGGACGGGTTGTGTAAGCGTGGGTGTGGCGCTTTGGGGACCTTTCTGCATATATTGTGGGAATGCCCGGAGGTGGAGCGATTCTGGCGTGGTGTGCATGAGGTCCTGCGTGTGGTTACGCATGTTGTGCTGCTACCCGAAGCGAGGAGATGCCTGTTGAATGTGTGGGAACCTACCGACTACTCGGCGCCACAGACGTGGTGGGTGACTCTGGGATATATGGTGGCCAAGCGTGATATTGCTCAACTGTGGGGATCTCAGAGGTCCCCGACTGTCTCGGCCTGGAAGGAACATATGGATTGGTGCATGTTTCGGGAAAAGGTGGTGTATGTTGCGAGAGGTAAGCCTGGGACATGGGTGAAAGTCTGGGGCCCCTGGAACGCCTACCGCGGGGGAATCTGTACTCCACCGTTATTGCCTGATCCGTCGCCTGCCCCATCCTCATAGCCGACCCATCTTCCCTGTTCCGGGCATTGAGTTTTACCCAGCCCTAATCCTGATCTCTTCCCCTTCTTGATACTCCTATGGATTGGTAGGGCCCCCCTCTCAGGGGAGCACATGCTGCTATTTCTGATTGTAGATTGCCTTGTGCTTTTTGTTTTTTCTGGTTGTTATTTTAGTTTAAAATGAAACCGTACAGTGGGGTCCGGATGGTGTGGCTATCAACGCTGCTAACTCCTGTGCATCTTCCTTAGCCGCAACGCGCGCTCTACAATGTGTATCATATGCTCCTTTTGTTTACTAGCGGCCGGCCGGAAGGTTGTAGGCCCATCTTTGTATATTTTTTGAGTTTTGTAATAAACGGTTTCAAAAAAAAAAAAAAAAAAAGAAAAAGAAAAAGCCACGACACGGCAGCCCGTCTCCGGCGAGGATGACACCAGCAACAGCCGAACCTCTGGAGAAGAGGAGGTGTCCGAAGACGAGTCAACGACCCAACGTCGGCCAGGCGCCGTGAGTCCTCAACCTGAGGCAGGACACCGTCGGCGACCGGCGCCGACGCCGGGGCGACCTCCGACACGGCGCAGGAGACCGGAGCTGGGCCGGAGCCAGGTTGGCAAAGGGACGGGCTGGAACGTTGCCGACCTGACCTCCGACGAGGCAGCCGCCTGCCTGGAGGGATGAGAAGGGCCCGGGGAGGAACGAGGAGTCCCCTGCCAACCGCGACTCGTGACAGGGCGAGATGGGCCCTCCGCCGACCCCTGTGGCGCCGCCAGGGCCAGCAGCCGCCGGCGCCGTAGCGGCAACACCTCGGCCTCTGACAAGGCCTCTGCCTGTCCCGAGGACCAAGAGGGACTCGGGGGTGCAACCAAAACCCCGGCGACCTCCCGCGACACCACAGGGACTCTCGCGGGAGTTTGCGGTGAAGCAGAGGCGCCATGGTCTGAAGGAGGGACCCCAGCAGCACCACATCCTCCGAACCTGGATCCGAACCAGTCGGCACCGGACGCCGCGGAGGACCCTGCACACTGCAAGGGATCCGCTGACGTCCCAGGAGGGGAAGGAGGAGAAGCCAGCGAGGCCTGCAAAGCCGCTGCATATGTCTCCATCTGGGCTCTGGTCGCCTCCACGCTGGAAAACGGCAGATAAGGGGACGACACGCGGGGCCGCACCACCTGCGGAGAGCCCATGTCCTGACAGGCCGAAACCCGACCCTCGGGGACAAACTACGATACTTACCAAGAGGTGAGCGGCGCTCTTGCGACCTGGGAGAAGATCGAAGTTGGCGAGGGAAGCCGCGGGTCCGAGAACCCTCCACAGGGGCCGGGCGAGATGACGACGCCGACCTGGACACACGAGCCGAAAGAAGTTTAATCTGGCGCTCCCGCCAGGACTTCGGCTTCATCTGCTGGCACACCTCACAATCAGTGGAGTCGTGGTGGTCCCCCTAGCACCACTTACAGATGGGGTGAAGATCCATCGCCGACATGAGGCGGCCACACGACGAGCAAGTTTTAAAGCCCGAAGGCATTCGCACACTGTTCCCACACACGCAGCAATAGCATAAAGGAAAAGCCTAAACAGGCCCAGAGCAAAAACCGGATCCGCGTTGCACGCGGAAAAGGAAAAAACTGACGTAGGCGCGCCGAGGTGGGACTTATGTGACCTCGCTGACGTCACGTACGCGGACGACGCCTGATGCCATCCCCCCGGCGAGTGGGGATGCTGGGTAAAAAAGTTTTCCGGGTCCAGTCTCACGGCTGGGGATTATTCTACGTGAAGGAATCTGCGGCTAGTAGTCTCTATCAGATATCCATGTTTTCTAGGAATTTTTAAAAGAAGAGAGAGAGGGAGCTATTTTAAGTTCCAAAGGCATGCTATTCCAGAGTAGGGCTGTGGGCCTGAAGAAGCTTCTGTAGCCCCAGATGGTCTGTCGAAAGGCTGGTACCACCAAATTCTTGGCTTAGCTAGATCGAAGGGTTCTGCTGGGCATATACCACCTCAGATTCTTCTTGGAAGTATGAGAGACCATGCCCGTGAAGGGTCTTGTAGGCCACATACAAAGTCTTAAAGACAAAGCGTTGCCTAACAGGCAGCCAGTGAAGTTTACCAATGGCCCCTTTTTACTGATTGAAATTTTTAGATCTTTAGAAAAAAGCGTGCCACTGAGTTTTGCAGAGTATGAAGCTTCTTCAGAGGGCCTACCTGGAGATTTAGATATAGACTATTGCAGTAATCAAATCTTGTCAATACAAGGGAAATAGCCACTGTCTTTAAGAGCACAAAATGTAAGTATTTCCCAATTTTCTTGACAATTCTTAGAGAATAAGAAGAAGCAGAGGTGCCCTTGTTGACTTGTTCCTTAAACTTCAGATTGTTATCTACCATTACTCCCATTTTGGTACCTGGGTATGGAGTGAACCTAATTCAGGCAGCCATCAGGCCGGTGACCAGAAAGATGGGTTATTCCCAAACAGAATGACCTCTGTCTTGGATGAACTGAATTTCAAGCAATTACCATCCATCCATTTGCCAACAGTACTCATACAATTCCTAAAAGTATCACCGGAATCGGCCCCCTCTTTGGAAAGTGACGCAACAATTTGCGTGTCATCTGTGTAGGATGCCAGAGATGGACTAAAACATTTTATAACCGTGGCCAGCGGCGTAAATAACAGGTTAAAAATTGTGGGGCTCAATGATGAGCCCTGTAGAACTCCACAGGGCAGAGAGTGGGGTGTAGAAGTGAACTCGCAACCACCACCCCTTGTTGCCTTTTAGAGAGAAAAGAGAGCAAGCGCAGGACTCTCCATCCACAGACTCCGCATACGGTCAACCAGCAAAGTATGGTTGACCGTATCAAAGGCTGCTGAAAGATCCAGTTGGCAATGGCTGCGCTCCCTCCCCTGTCCAGAGTTGCTTTAATTACCTCTGTTGCCACCACCAACACGGATTCAGTACTATGGCCTCGCCTCAATCCGAACTGGGTGTGATCAAGGAGACCGTTCTTGTCGATGAAGGATGCAAGTTGCTCATTCATCACTTTCTCCATTAGCTTCACCGGATAGGGAAGCCGGGATGATAATTATTCAGATGCAGCGCATTAGGATTGGCTTTTTTTAGGGAGAGGAACCAACTAGGCGGATTTCCAGTGGGAGGGAAAGACCCTGGCTTTGAACATTGCAGCAAAAATATCTGTCAGATGAAGTGCCACTTGCTCAGTTACCATATGCACTATTTTTGGTGGCCAAGGACCCTGAGTGGAGCCAGATTTAATTTTAGTGTTCAGCTTCCTCAGTTGTTCTTATGTTGGGGCCTCAAAAATCCTGAACCCTGTGCTCCCAGTAACTGGATTTAGGGACTGCTTGGCTGCATGAATGATCATGTTGCTGGCGGTAAACTTATTAAAGATGGTTGCGACCTTCTCTTGAAAAAAAGTTGGCTAAGAAGTCACCTAACTTTGAGCTGTTAGCTACAGAGTTGCTAGTTGTGGGTACTGTCAATTTTTTATGGTTTGAAAAAGGGTTTTGTTGGAGTCACAGGCTATTTTAATTTGCTCCGAGTGGTAGGCAGACATTGCAGCTATAACAAGTTTTTTGTGTTCAGCTAGACTTAGTTTATATATAGCTTTATGACTTCATGACCGTCAGGCCAATAGCTGTGCAGATAGACAGGTGAGAGGGTGAAAAAGAAGACATTTTAGTAATGAGGCTTAAAAAGTAGTAGCTGTATATGAGTTTCTGTGGGACTACATGTTTCAAGCCCTACCACAAGGCTTTTCATCAGGATCATTTAAGCCTTGGGCTGGCTACCCTATGTGATTCCGTAAGGGAGTAGCCTTGGAGTTAGTGTGACTACAGGCGTCCCTTCCCCCCAGAGGATTCATGATGCCAGGTTTAGGCATTATAAAAAATCATCCAGGCATAATACCAAATCAGTGCTGTATGTATATTTAATTTCCTTAGCATGCAGATGGTTTGCAGATAGATGATTTAACAGGAGTGGTATCATAATTCCATAGAGTCTCTTTTTTCCCCCCATTTTTTTTACCATACCGACTAGAGGCGCAAATAAAGAATATTTTTCCTACTAGGCAGGTATTTTTAAATGTCTACAATCTCCCCCCTCCTAGTCTTTACATCTATATTCATTTACTACATTACACCTATAAGAGCGTCCACATAACCCGTAGGTCGCAGCACGCCCCATTCCACAGCAGAATGGGACGGACCTAATGATGAAGCATGCCTTCTAGGCAAAAACCCTGATGGGTGAGGGTTATCTAAAGAAAATTAACAACGTCTCAACCGCTGTCTTTAAGCAGAACAAGTATATATGCATGTACAAGACATTACAAGAAGAAAAAAGGAGACTCGTGGTGTTTTTTAGAAAGTGCTCATGGCATCATATATTTAAATTAGTAGAAATTAGAACAGTTGTATCAGCACAGTATGTATAAATACAAGGGCAACCCAAAACGTTCTTGGTGCATTACTGTGCTCGTGACACACGAAGGTGGCGGTGCAAGTGACAAGTGAAGGAGCAGCGGAAGGCGCATTGTGACAAGGTGAAGAGGAATATATATACACAAGACTATATGGTTCAATAGAAACTAGTTACAGAATTAGGACACAGTTTAGAACAGCATTTGATGTGAACTATATTTGAAAATGCGCTGTGGATTGCGCTGAATGGTCGACGGCGTTTCGATCCTATTTAATCAGGATCATTTTCAGGACTGGGTTGCCAGATAAGGGGTGCTAAAGGATGTAGGCTGCGGAGGTCTGATGGGCAGCGTAGCTTGCCCAATGTAGAGATAAACGATCAAGTGGATATGCTACAATTTCTCACTAACCTGATTCCTAACCTCACAAAGCTTACTTTCTCTCCACAACTCGAATTGCAACGTGCCTATCAAGTGCGATCCAGAAACTCTGCATACACCTCTCAACCCTGCCATATTCTGGCTTGCTGCCTTCGTCATCAATATGCTCATCAAACCCTATCGGCAGCAAGGAAACACGGTGCATGCAATTATGATGGTGCACAGATTATCATTGCCGCTGACTTTTCCGCTCTGTCTAATCTCAAGAGGAATTCTTGGCTCTACGTCCTATGTTAAAGAAGAGAGAAATCAAATATGGTCTTTTGGAACCAGCAACTATCATCATAATGGATAAAGGAATACTTTAATCCTCATGATTTGGAGTTCTTTCTACACAAACTAGAAGGAGACGACTCAAGGATGGACCTAAATCTACAACCTTATCAGCTACTTATGAAACGAGCAGAGATGTCTTCCCAGACTCACATCATCATGGTGGATGAGAATCTGTGACTCGCAAATGGTCTTCTGGTGGTAAATTTGAAACTGGGAAGGGTTCCCAACAAAGGGACAAATCAAGATCACCTTTGAAAACCTGATCAGGGTCTTTATTGATGTTTCCTTTTTTTTTCTAACAATGTTCCTCTGGCTTCAAAGGTACTTTTTGCTCTAACGCCTCCTCATCTTTTGCTGTACCTTTTTTTCCCTTCTATCTTGGTTTTCATCTCTTCTCCTTCCTATTTATGAAGGATATTTTTATTTTTTGTAACTTGAAACAATTGTATTTGATGCGCATTCTCTCCTTGCTTTATTGCTTTTTATTTTTGTGGAAAGGTTTGCGTATATTTTGCTTGCTATTCACTCCTAATTTAGATCCTTATTTGTATATCCTTTGTCATAGTATATGCTTTACAATGTACCTTCTTTGTTGCTTCATATCTATATTACATTTGTATTAATGTTACATTAAGTGTACATCCATTTGCAACCCCATATTTACCATTCTAATTCATCATCTTAACCTATGCAACCCACTTAATTGTAACCATCGAAACTCGACTCCTTAAATATACATGGTTTTACACATTTTATTAGACGGAAAAATATACTTACTTATATTAGCCAAAATAAAACGGTTATTGCTTTACTACAAGAGACCCACAATCCCCAGTAGTGTTACAGAAATTGCTATCAGCGAAATTCGCTTTTAACAATCTTTATACTTCTCGGCAGACAAATGACTATTTTGTATTTGTCAACGACACTATAAATGTAGGGAAAAGGCTGGGAGATTACTAGCTTATCAATTACGTCAACAAGAATACTCCAGAGTGACCCCACTATTAGAAACCCCAATGGTGTCCAGTTTACACTCCTAACAGAGATTATTTCCCAATTTCAGACATTTTACGAAACTCTTTACACGTCCACAGACTGTGCAGATCATTCAGAAGAAAACACCTTCTTCTCTAAACTTACTCTCCCAAAATTGACACAAGAACAGAGAGATGAGCTAGAAGTAGATGTCACAAGCGACAAGATACTTATGGCAATTGACTCTTTTGCCTCTGGTAAAGCTGCGCGGTAGGATGGGTTTCCAATTGAATTCTATAAAATCACCAAAGCCTACACTATTCCAATATTGGCTTCTGTTTTCAATGAAGCTTTGTATTTGAGACATTTACCTTCTGCTTTTTTGTGGGCTTGTATCATGGTTCTTTCTAAACAATGTAAGGATCCTATAGAATGCTCTAGCTATAGATCAATTTTGTTAATAAATTCTGATGTTGGTATTTTAACCAAAGTTCTAGTGCATTCTCTTGACTCGGTCATTACCTCCTTAATACACTCCTCTCAAGTTGGGTTTGTTCCAGGTCGTTCATCTACTAATCATCTCCGCACTAGCTTGCATTTATTATAGCAACTGTGAAACAATAAAGAAGAGAAAGCCATTCTTTCATTAGATGCTGAAAAAGCCTTTGATTGAGTGGAAAAGGGTTTTCTATTCCATACCATTTTATTACGCAGACAATATTCTACTGACTCTCACACTCAAAATAATCAGCAAATCCCTTAATCTCTCAATTAAACACGGTATCTAGTTTTTCTGGTTATAAAATGAATTGGACTAAATGTGAAGCCCCAATGACCCTATTACTACTGTAGCTGCTATTGATAACCTCTCATTTAAATGGCTACACTCAAAATTGAAATATTTAGGGATATTCCTTAATAGTGGCCTTAAGGATATGATTGCAGATAATCTAAATCCTATAATTGAACAGACCAAAAGAGATTTTCAACGATGGACGCTTTTGGGGCAATTACATTTTTGGAATGATCCCACTTTCCATTCCAAGATCCATTTTCAAAACATTGACATCCATTATCTCCTGGTTTGTGTGGGTCGGTGATAGATCTCATTTGAGCTGTTCCAAATTTCATTCTTCATCAGTAAAAGGGGGGGTGCATCTTCCCCATTTAGAATCTTATTGGATTGCACAACAACTGGCTCATTCCAGCTATATGTTACCCACTTATATGAATACACCACTATCAGTTATGCTGAAACGATCCATACAATCGGATATGGACTTGGCGATCTATTACACCAAAAGATTACATTTTACAAACTCTACTAATCCTTTCATTTACTCCTCGCAATTAGCATGGAAAGCACATAAACTCACAAACAATCTTAGTCTTCTGAACTGTGAAGCCCCATTATGGAACAATGCAAATATCACATATAAAGGGGATGAGCTCAATTGGCCCTTCTGATCCAGGCATACAATTCACTGTGTAATGGATGCATTTACGCATCATCAATCTTTGAAATCATTTTCCAGTTTTCAACACGAATTTGGTCTACCTTTGTCACAAATGACTAGATATACTCAACTTTTATCCGCCCTTACTTTAAGTGCGGTAAAAACTCATGACCCAACATCTCACTCCCCCATTGCCCGTTATATTCATACTTGGAAACACTTCAATAGTACAGTCTCTGGTCCTTATGCCATTCTAATTGACTCCTAATTCTCTGTTGAAACCTTTCATAATAAAAGATCATGGTGGTCCACACGTTTGAATATGGAACTTACGGATGAAGAGTGGGACAATATATTAGAAAACTATAATAAAGGACTTAGAGTTTCCCGTCTTAAATGTAAATACTTCATAATACTGCATCATTGGCATTGGTCCCCAGCTAAATTACAGTTGGCTAAACTTAGCCCTGATTCCCTCTGTTGGTGATATTGAACACCAGTTTGTGATATAGTCCATATGGTGGTGGATTGCCCCAATATTCATACATTTTGGTTTCAGATTGAAGATTATTTGAAGACATATTCCTCCATTCACTTTTCTCTCACAAAACGCTTGTCCCTTCTACATGATACTTCAGAATTTTCGTCTATATCCATTCATGCCTTTAAATGGCTTTCCATTGCTCTCAGCTTAGCCAAAATTAATATTTTAAGTGTTTGGAGGACCGATGTCATTCCAAAACTCAACTCATGGCTTGAGGACATGTTTGATGTGGCTAACTTTGACAAAATTATTTATAAATTAAATGACAATATTTATTTTAGTCGTATATGGGGTCCTTTTATAGATTCATGGTGACTTTGATAATATATTGCACATTTGCTAAAGAATTGAGATACAAAAAAACTGTAAATCCACTCCCACTCTGCCTGTCTGTCCGTCTCTTTTTTTGTTACACTCCGCACCATTCTGAGATTCCAGGATTCACTGCTTAGGCATCTTCTTGCAGCCTATCATCTTCATAACTCTCAAAGACTTTCAATAAGATCAGAATTTCAGTGAAGAACCTCCACCTACTAGGTTAACTGGTCACAATTTGCGTCAGCCTCTTGTGTTAGGGTTTTCCCTTCGCATTTATTAGAGTCTGACAGTATTCTTGTGAATAAACCTATTTTGGGAGCAAGGTGCTCATGAATGATTGCAACTAGAATGTTAAAGTTTATGACTGTGATGTTTGTGGAAAAACCCCAGCTAAGAAATTGTTGGCAAATGGATAACTGATTTAATAATAATTGCCGGAGCACACTGACAGTGTGGAAATCCTACAAGTTCCCGTTGTCCTGCTAAACTTTCAATGAATGTACTTACTAGCATTGGTGGCATCTTTTATTCAGAGCATGAGTTGAACCCTTGATGAAATATAGGGATTCGTATTGGACTTTTTAAAAAAGTTGCTGGAAAGCATGATTTTTTTAGTTAATTATAAAAGGCACCTATTTTCAAGCTTCCAATGAAAGTGTGGAGATGTGGGATTTCTGATAAAGGTCACCAGTGCAGGCCTATTCCTGTAAGTTTCCTAAGATCAGGCTCCTCCATTATATCAGAAGTGGGCTTTGTAAAGGCCCAAAATTCAAAGAACAGGGTATTCAGATGTTAGGAAGTAATGGCGCTCTGCTGGTAAACGTAAGTATCTTAAATTATAGTATCCGTATGGTGCAAAGCAGGGAGGGGAAACCCCTAAACCCCTCAAAATGTAAAGGCCAAACAATTTTGACCTCAAACTGAGCAAAGAACAATCCTGTGCACACATACAATTATACAGTCATTGGTCGATACAGGTCAAAGCAATACAACAAAGAAAACGTTCATAAAGGATTAGAAATTTCCCTTTAATGACCATAGCCAGCCGACACGTGTTTCATCGTGGGGAGTGTGAACCACGAATCTTCAGGGCTGGAAAAAATATACAAAACGGTTTGTGCTTAGACAAGTGCCAAGGACAAGGCGACACTGCATAATAATGGTTATTACAAACAATATATAAAATCAGTGCGGAAATAAACAGCAAGAAAAACACCACAACTCCAAAAAGGTGCTGAAGTAGTAATAAGAAAGATATATCAAGAAATAATGACTAAAACTCCAATCAGTGTGAAGTCAAAAAGGAAAAAGGAAGAAAGGAAAAAGCAATTAGAAATCACCCTGCACCCGAAAGTGTGAAGCGACTCAAAACATTGAGTCCCTTAGTCTTAAAGGAGTACCAAGCAAAATACCACAAAAATCATACCTGAAGCTAATGCCGAACTAACAGTGGATGCTGTAAGGTGAAACAATACAAACAGCAAATAAAAAAAGAGGTCTCAGAATAACTAGACAATGGAAAGCGAGGCGTAAGGCACATAATAAAAAGCGAAATCTTACCCCACTACCGGTGATAATTCCAACCCGGTAGGGTCAATGAAGGGTCAGTCGGACTGCACAGAAAAATATTGTCTCTCTGTAAAAAAATTAATAAAATGCCTAATGTAGACATGAAGTAGAAGCATAGACGAGTAATTATGGGTCAAAAAGTTCACCGTTGAAAAAACCCAACAACAAAACATACCTTCCAATTAAAACAGCCAAGTATCAAAGAGTAACCTCGTACCGCCAGTCGCGTGAAAATCCAAGGTGTATAGGAATTAAGTCTTTATGGGAGAGAATCCCGTTATTAGCAGTTTCTCAACGTGTTCGTCAAGGCAAATGAGTAAATTCCATAATCTACAATATAAATCACAACGGCAAACGCGTTAGGCGAACTAGTATATTACCAGTTGTATATACTAGAAAGTAATGGCAATGTGAAAAGTAATTTCTCAAGTCCTATGTGCAACGCATAATTAAGTCAAACTGGCTCAACGTATGCGTCAAGGCAAATAAGTTAAAAAACCATTATCTACAATATATATCACAACGGCAAACCGCGTAAGGCGAACTCGTAAATAACCGTAAGAAAAGTAATCCCCAAAGTCCTATGTATAACGCATAATTACATCAACAGACTACATACTTACAGTGGAAACGAAGCGTCCGATCGGCCTGGCGGCAGCAATATCGTGTCTAGGTGTGTCACAGATGCCCGACCCGGAAGTGCTTAAAAAGCCGGATAATACCGGAGCACTAGAACGTCAACGTACAGAGAAAAGTGCCCAAGAGAAGAGAGACTTCGCAGCGATCACGACGAAGTCCCATGATTGAAAGTACATACAGAAAGAGTCTTAAACCTACAAAGTCGAAAAGCCCTCGCTAAAAAAAGGAATCCATTGTCAAAATATCATCCATGCCCGTCTATGAAAGACGCGAGTAATGCGTGTCGCTACCTAACGCTACCATGGTGTACTTGACTAATTTATCAGTGCAAATAGCACTCTAACAAGTAAATAAATCACAATATAAGAGTGAATCCCCTAAATAAGGTGTATATGGTAGAGCAATATAAGTATAGATCCCCTAAATAAGGTGTAAATGGTAGAGCGACAGGGAGAAAGAAGAAGGAGCGACAGCGTAAAAGGAAGAAGGGGGGTGGGACAGTAAATACACGTGACCTTACTGATATCGGGTCAACCCATACATGCAACATAGTGGAGTTTGACACATTGGTTCAGAAAATGTTGGAAATGTCCAATAGTCCTCCTAATTTAAGGCGGATAACCGTATATTAATATACATAAGTATGATTCATATTATTGATGTATATAGCACATATGATCAGATAAAGCTGAGGAACGGAAGCAGTTACAAAATTAGATAGTACAAAAATGTAAACATCACGTTACAAGCTCTGAACGAGTTAGACCGCCAACACGGAAAATGTGTACTGTAAACAGAGCACTAAAGAATTCGACATACGTAATTATGAAGAATCATCGCAATACATAATAATAACAAATGATATTCGAAAAATACATTGTTAGCAGTAACATACATGAGGGTTCAACTTTTCAGACTCTAAGCCAAACGGAAAAAGCAAGAATAGTGAAGAGGGGACCGGACAAAATATGAATACAGTACTCGTCCCGAACACCAACTAGCAGTAATATAAAAAGCCAGTAGGCATGATCCAACCCACACCAGTATGACATTTGATATAACCTAATTCATTATTCTGTGACAACATCATAATTCGTGTGACACAGGATATCAACAAAGCATGTAAGGCACTGGCTCAGAGAGCAAAATGAAACATCAACAGAATAAATCACTGATATATCAAAATACGAAACCTATAAATATCAACCCAAGAAATATTGCATTTCTGAGTCGTAATTGAGCCCATGCTCAACCGTTTGTAAGCGCATAATCCACATGGCCTCACACTGTCTTAGACGGAGTTCTCTGTTGCCCCCTTGTGCCCCCACATCAATGGTTTCTATCCCAAAGAATTCAAAAACTACTCGGCTGTCCTGAGCAGAGCAGCTAGCTTACAAACGGTTGAGCATGGGCTCAATTACGACTCAGAAATGCAATATTTCTTGGGTTGATATTTATAGGTTTCGTATTTTGATATATCAGTGATTTATTCTGTTGATGTTTCATTTTGCTCTCTGAGCCAGTGCCTTACATGCTTTGTTGATATCCTGTGTCACACGAATTATGATGTTGTCACAGAATAATGAATTAGGTTATATCAAATGTCATACTGGTGTGGGTTGGATCATGCCTACTGGCTTTTTATATTACTGCTAGTTGGTGTTCGGGACGAGTACTGTATTCATATTTTGTCCGGTCCCCTCTTCACTATTCTTGCTTTTTCCGTTTGGCTTAGAGTCTGAAAAGTTGAACCCTCATGTATGTTACTGCTAACAATGTATTTTTCGAATATCATTTGTTATTATTATGTATTGCGATGATTCTTCATAATTACGTATGTCGAATTCTTTAGTGCTCTGTTTACAGTACACATTTTCCGTGTTGGCGGTCTAACTCGTTCAGAGCTTGTAACGTGATGTTTACATTTTTGTACTATCTAATTTTGTAACTGCTTCCGTTCCTCAGCTTTATCTGATCATATGTGCTATATACATCAATAATATGAATCATACTTATGTATATTAATATACGGTTATCCGCCTTAAATTAGGAGGACTATTGGACATTTCCAACATTTTCTGAACCAATGTGTCAAACTCCACTATGTTGCATGTATGGGTTGACCCGATATCAGTAAGGTCACGTGTATTTACTGTCCCACCCCCCTTCTTCCTTTTACGCTGTCGCTCCTTCTTCTTTCTCCCTGTCGCTCTACCATTTACACCTTATTTAGGGGATCTATACTTATATTGCTCTACCATATACACCTTATTTAGGGGATTCACTCTTATATTGTGATTTATTTACTTGTTAGAGTGCTATTTGCACTGATAAATTAGTCAAGTACACCATGGTAGCGTTAGGTAGCGACACGCATTACTCGCGTCTTTCATAGACGGGCATGGATGATATTTTGACAATGGATTCCTTTTTTTAGCGAGGGCTTTTCGACTTTGTAGGTTTAAGACTCTTTCTGTATGTACTTTCAATCATGGGACTTCGTCGTGATCGCTGCGAAGTCTCTCTTCTCTTGGGCACTTTTCTCTGTACGTTGACGTTCTAGTGCTCCGGTATTATCCGGCTTTTTAAGCACTTCCGGGTCGGGTATCTGTGACACACCTAGACACGATATTGCTGCCGCCAGGCCGATCGGACGCTTCGTTTCCACTGTAAGTATGTAGTCTGTTGATGTAATTATGCGTTATACATAGGACTTTGGGGATTACTTTTCTTACGGTTATTTACGAGTTCGCCTTACGCGGTTTGCCGTTGTGATATATATTGTAGATAATGGTTTTTTAACTTATTTGCCTTGACGCATACGTTGAGCCAGTTTGACTTAATTATGCGTTGCACATAGGACTTGAGAAATTACTTTTCACATTGCCATTACTTTCTAGTATATACAACTGGTAATATACTAGTTCGCCTAACGCGTTTGCCGTTGTGATTTATATTGTAGATTATGGAATTTACTCATTTGCCTTGACGAACACGTTGAGAAACTGCTAATAACGGGATTCTCTCCCATAAAGACTTAATTCCTATACACCTTGGATTTTCACGCGACTGGCGGTACGAGGTTACTCTTTGATACTTGGCTGTTTTAATTGGAAGGTATGTTTTGTTGTTGGGTTTTTTCAACGGTGAACTTTTTGACCCATAATTACTCGTCTATGCTTCTACTTCATGTCTACATTAGGCATTTTATTAATTTTTTTACAGAGAGACAATATTTTTCTGTGCAGTCCGACTGACCCTTCATTGACCCTACCGGGTTGGAATTATCACCGGTAGTGGGGTAAGATTTCGCTTTTTATTATGTGCCTTACGCCTCGCTTTCCATTGTCTAGTTATTCTGAGACCTCTTTTTTTATTTGCTGTTTGTATTGTTTCACCTTACAGCATCCACTGTTAGTTCGGCATTAGCTTCAGGTATGATTTTTGTGGTATTTTGCTTGGTACTCCTTTAAGACTAAGGGACTCAATGTTTTGAGTCGCTTCACACTTTCGGGTGCAGGGTGATTTCTAATTGCTTTTTCCTTTCTTCCTTTTTCCTTTTTGACTTCACACTGATTGGAGTTTTAGTCATTATTTCTTGATATATCTTTCTTATTACTACTTCAGCACCTTTTTGGAGTTGTGGTGTTTTTCTTGCTGTTTATTTCCGCACTGATTTTATATATTGTTTGTAATAACCATTATTATGCAGTGTCGCCTTGTCCTTGGCACTTGTCTAAGCACAAACCGTTTTGTATATTTTTTCCAGCCCTGAAGATTCGTGGTTCACACTCCCCACGATGAAACACGTGTCGGCTGGCTATGGTCATTAAAGGGAAATTTCTAATCCTTTATGAACGTTTTCTTTGTTGTATTGCTTTGACCTGTATCGACCAATGACTGTATAATTGTATGTGTGCACAGGATTGTTCTTTGTAAAGGCCCAACCAAAAGGTTGCCACATCATAAATGAACGAGCCAGTTCCCCACTAGCTGACCTAGCATTTCAGTGCCCGGTGGTTTTGGACTGACTCTCAGTAATGAAGTAGGGAATGAGACCGTTCTCTTCAAAACCTTCTCCCTAGCCCGCACAACTTGAGATAATAGGTGCAACCAAGCAAATTCCTCAAGAGTTAGTGGTACCCATTCTATAGTAAAATATGGGTTAATGTAAGGCTCGGGATATTCACAATTGTTTTGTTACATTAAATTAATCACACTTGTGAAGTGTAACATACAGCCCTAGGGCCACTGGCACTGGGAGGCCCATCAAACACATTTCTAATATGTGCCAACATTCAGACACTAATGTGAAAACCACCTCTGAGTATTTTCCTTAAGGCTAGGCGTTTTTAAGTTTTACTTATACTAACAGGGATAACCCTCCAAATTGTCAGAACCCCCTGAGCTCTGCCCTGACAAGTAAAACATAATCCAAGCATCTCCAGGTGGTTATACAACAAGGGTCCCAACGATTGACTCAAAGCAACCAAAGGGATAGAACTAGAAAACAAAAAGCAGAGGCGACAGTGCGGATCCCTGAGGGATTGTGAGCTGTAAAGTTTCCAAGAACCTTTGTCGGGTTTAAAAAGAAGTATAGGCGACGCCTCCTATGAGCTCTCATGAGCTGTGTAAATATACACAGCACTGAGGAAACAGTTTATATGCAAATGTCTTCTGAAACTTTCTGGCGAGTCTGTCAAGTCTCACTCGCCCCACACCAACTAAGTTCAAGGTGCAATGTCTGCCTAGCTCTGTAGATGCCGGGCTGTGAGATCCAGACTATCCCTAACCTGTGACAGACAGGCAGGCTTTTGGACTGAAGGAACATTTCTTTCTGCATTGATTTTTACTTGGATGGAATTAAATTTAATGGAATTTTAATTTTAATGTTTACATTTATTGTACAGTTAATTAACATCTTTACAACCATGCATTTCATGTTCAGCATTTTGTAACAAAAAGAGATGGGTCGCCATTAAAACACAATAAAATTTGGATAACATATGACCCAAGGATAGATTTAAACAGCAAGAAACAAAGTGCCTCGACATGCGGAAAAGTACAATGTGCAAGACTACCATTTGCCTACACAGTGATTGTGATGTATTTCATGCGCATTCCGCAGGATTCATTGTAAGCTTGGATGGATTGTCCGGATCTACCCAGACCGCGTGCTCCCTATTGGGTACCAGTGCGAGTCACATCATAAACCATCCCTGCCTGTTCTTGTGCGTTATTGGGGGTCAGGCGGTAACTCGCACGTACTGCAGAATTTGTTTTGGCCATTTGCCACTTTTTGGATGCACGGGAGCGTGGACACCGGTTAAGAATAAACGCAGACTTTGTCGCCTTTGTAATGTTGAAATCCTAAAACACCTCTATTTATTTACTTGTAGGCCGACACAGGACTGCATTGCTATGGAAAGAAATAAAATAACTGAGCACATCCCATTACTGCACTCACTTTCTCTGTGATTACCCTGGTCATTGCGCATCAGTGTCTAAGCTTGTTCATTTGTATTTTCACCCCACTATATATAATGTTTTCTGTTAGTGTAAGGAGTGCGTTGAATGCTCCTCTTTAACAAACATCTGCCGGAACTGCAACTTCCTTTTCTGCATATTTTCGCAAGGATCCTCACTTCACTTCCTTATGTACACATTCTCTCTCACCAACCACCTGAAGGGCTATTCCAGCCAATTATATTTAACCCATCCGCAATTCCTTTCAAAGAAGGAACCTACTAACCCTCAAATGTACTTCTTGTGTTTACGGATTTGGCTGCGGTTACCATTAAATAGAACATATACTTTACTCAAATAAAACATTTTGTTTCTCATTGTTAATGTTTCAAATTCTGCCACATTTTACAACCAAAAACAACTTCCCTCTACGTCTCTGTTACTTATTCTTACCTAGGCCATTATCCAATTCATGTTGTAAACTGCCCTCGACATTAGAAATTGACAATAAAATCAGAGATTTCAATGTGCTGTATGAACATCTACTAGAGTAGCAAAGGTGTGGATTTTATTTTATTTAAAACAGCAAGAAAGTGCAACCTTTTACTTTTACTACAGTATTGTTGATGTTATGGACTTCCCGTGGCATTTCCTGTCTTCCCTGATGTCATTTCCTGCTTCAGGGGTGAAAGGCAGTTCAGAACAAGTACTGTCCAAGCCATTAGGATTGGTTACATGCGAACACAGCAAGAATTCCCGGTGGGGAAGGAGAACGGAAAGGACTCAGAAGAGCTATATAGGGGGTGAGGCTGTCACCACATACCATTCAACTACCCATTGAGGTTCACTAAAGAAGCTAGGGGCCTTCAACAGTGCACAGCCCTACCCCCCCCCCCCCCACCACTCCACCCCGGAAATGAGAATGCGCACACTCTTACGGTCTCTGAATGGTTATTAGCCCGTGACCAACGATTCATGTCTTTTCTTGTGACCGAGGGAGTGCCTGACCAACAGGTGACAGGCAGCGAGCGGTCCACAAAGCCTATAGTATGAGGAAGAGGACAGCGATAAGACGTCCCTGTGGGTGATTAGTATAATCGGGTAAACAACAGGAACGAGTCCCTCAAGTTGCTGAAATGTAATTTGATTTCTTCGAATCAATATTTTTTCAACTCTCTTCAAAGCATGCAGTGGAAACTTAGGGCGTAATTTACCAAGGTAAACAAATATAAGGGCAGAGATTTCCGCACACGTTACTGGCTGTCAATCTCCGCCTAAATACAGCTCAGCAACTTCAAGGAGAGATTGGCGCACAGCAGTAGGCCTATTTTAGGCAGAAAAGCGTCAAATATAGTTCCGCATAGCTTAGGCAGAGATCTCTGCCTAAGCTGTGTAGAACTACAAATTGTACAGGTATCACCTGAAAAAAGGAATTCACCTGGCAAACATTAGTACTGGAAGCCCAAAATACAGCCCACATCCCGGGCTCTGCCTTCTTCCTCTTATATTGAGAAATATTGTGAATGTCAGACATCAGCTACATTTGTGTTGTTTGGCGTTCTGTGTGTGTGCGTGTCTAGGACATGCAATGTGTTAGGTGTGTCTTTAAATATATGTGTAGAGTATGGTTAGATGTGATGTGAGATTTTTAAAATATAATTCATTAACAATTTACATGTTTATATTTTTAAAATATGTACATGTTTATATTGCTGTAATGCAGAGGTCTTCAAACTTTTTTGCTTTGAGACCCTCTGCTTAAAATGTTTTGAATTTAGGCCCTCCACTATAACTTGATGGAAAATTCTTGGATTAGTGGGAGGGGCAGAGATGAGTGCAGGTGGTGGGGCTATTGAGATCTTTTCAGGGTTGCTTTTCAATAGCCCATAACCCACACTAAATGTGATACTTTTAAAAAGAGCAAATACATAAAGAACTGAAATAGACAAAATACTATTCCCATTAATTGGGGACTTCTAGGCCGCAATTAAACTGCACCTTCTGCACTAATGATAGCTTTGGCCCTGAGTAGCAGGCTATCCTCTCTTCCTATTTCACCCATTCCCCAACAAGCATGGCCATCACTCCAATCTTTGAACAGATTCTCTGTATCTTGCAGAAGAAAATAGCTCCCACGTGTTGCACGTCTCAATGCAGCAAGGGTGCCCTCAGCACTAATGCTGTCACTCATGCCTCTATTGTTAAGTAAGGCAGTCATACTTGTGATTCAATGGGCTCCTGCACTACAGAAGCCTTAATAATGATAGAGGGCTGTCTCCTCTGCCTCTAGTTAACCCCCACTGCCCCGTTCGCCTTTCTACCACCTCTTTGAGGGCTGCGAAAAGGTTATGTTGTTCGTGTCATTGAAGGAGGATGAGTTGAGTGTTGTTGTCGTAGGAAACAATGGTGATGCCATGGGCTCTTATGATGCGAGTGAGGGGTGACATGTACACCTTAAACAGGGTTGAGCTGAGGGAGGATCCCTGGAGGACTCTGCAGACAAGCTTCTTGTGTTCACAGGCGAAAGTGGAGAGTCTGACTCATTGAGTCCTGTTGGAGAGGAATGAGGTGATCCACCTCAGAGCGGGTGCTTGAATCCCTGAGTACTGGAGTCTGGTGATAACGGTGCCATCGGAGATGGAATTGAAAGCCGCCGAGAGGTCAATCAAGATGATAGTGGCGGTTTCTCCTCTGTCCATGATGGACTGGATGTTGTCAGTTGCTACCAGGATTGTTCTTTCCGTGCTGTGGTTGCTGCAGAACCCTGACTCTGTGGAGTCCAATAGGTGGTGCTGTTAAAGATGGGTGAAGGGTTGCTTGTTGATCTCTTTCTCCAAGAGTTTGGGTAGGAAAGGAAGGAGCAAGGTGGGTTCTGTATTTGCCGAGATCTTTCAGATTGGTCAAGGGTTTCTTCAAGAGAGCTGCGACTTCTTTGTGTTACCAGCTTTCTGGGAAGTTTCTGCTGAGGATGGAGGAGTTGATGATGCTGCTGATCAGTGTGCTTCCCAGATTGTACTTGTGGTGAGGGCAGGAGTGAGTTGGGTACCCTGAGTGGATAGTCTGCATGATTCTGGTGGTATCATCTGTGGTGAGAGGCCTCTAGTTCATTGGAAGGTGGGTGCTCCTTTGGTGGTTCCGTGATTATGTCTTCTATGGCAGGTTGGGACGTGAAATTGGTGTAGATCTTGAGTATTTTGTTCTGGAAAAAGTCAGAAAGGTCGTCGCAGAGGCTCTGTGAGAGGATGATGGAATCGAGGCTGCTGTTGGATTGGTGAGTTCTTTGAAGATTGCTTTGCAGGAGTTATAGCAAGATTCTAGTCTGAACACAAGGGCAGCTTTCCTGACTTCTTTGATCTGTGAATGGTACCTTCTGAGTGCAGATTTGTAGGTGTCTCCTGAGATGTAGTCTTGGATGGTTCTCCATCTTCTTTTTCATTGTTTCCAAAAGTGCTTGGAGTCTCTTAGGGCTTCCATGTACCAGTATGCTCGAGCGTGAGTTCTTTTATGCCTGACCTTCTTCATGAGAGCTAAGGTGTTGACTCTTTCTGAGATCCAGTTGTTGAAAGTCGATAGGTCGTTCTGTAGGTCACCTGTGAGGATAGGCTGGTTGTACCCGAGGGTGTAGGTCCAGTCTGCTTCTGTTATGTTGTTCCAGTTGCAGCTGAAGGTGATGGTTGGTTTTATTTGCTGGAGTGGAATGTGTAGAGATTGAAGTGTACAATGGGGTGGTCCATCCATGTGAGCAGGGTGAGGTGGCTGAAGGTAAATCTTGTTTCTGACTGTGAGGAATGGCTCGAGTGTGTGTCTGGTAATGTGACTCGGGCCTGGTATGAGCTGGGCGAGTCCAGTATTGCCGAGGCTGTTGAGGAGGTCGGTGGCGTTGTATCCATTGGGTCATCAAGATGAATGTTGGGGTGCCGAGCAGTAGGAAGTCATTGTATATAATCATGATGGGAGTCCTAAAGTCAATGAGGAGGTTACTGAAGGTGATGCGGGATCCTGGAGGTCAATAAGTGAGGGTGCCTGAGATGGTCGTGGAGGAGCAGATATGTAGATGAAAGTACATGTGTTCCATGAGCGCAGTTGGTTTCTCTGTTGCTCCGTTGCTATGTAGGAATCGCTACACACTTTCTGCAGAGACTTCAGAATGCTGCACTGAGACTCATCCTCGGCCATTCCAGACGAACCCACATCATACCCTCTGAGAAGGTGGCCTGATATATGCTGTCCATTAGTTCTAGTGGGCACCTTGTATCAGTCCAAACAATCACTTATGGTGAATTGGTTAAAGGCAACCTTTATTGAAAGCTATCCTAGTGGTAGCTATGGAGAGCAGCCCTCAGTCTTGAAGGAATGTAAAGCAGTTTGTTTTACCAGTCTATAATCTCCTGAATGATCAAATGAAAGGACAACCACACCAGGTATATATTCAAAATATATGTATTTAGGTTAAAACACACCCCTCTAGTCTCTTTATGAGACTGGAGTTCGAAGTACTTTGTTTACAAGTTAGCAATTATCAGTAATAGCACAAATACACGTTTGGGCCCTAGGGGCGTACCAAACCATATACCAAAAAAGTGGTATAAGAACCACGACTGGAATAGACACAAGGCCTAGAGCCTGTAGAATCGCTGGGCCCCAAGGAACCACCCAAGGTAGTGACACAGGGGACCCACGGGGACTGTATGCAGTGTGTAAACACAACCGCAGTTTCCCGTTAGCTTCTATGGGATTATGTCGCGGTTGGAAATTTAAAGATTAGGGACACTTAGAATCGAGTCAGGACCAAACCCTTTTGGACTTAAGAAGTTCTAGGGCTAGCACCCACGGGCGCACCGGAGTACTCGAGTTAACTCACCCAGGGAAGCCGGGTGCATAGGTGTCTTTTGGTGTCGGGTCGCGTCGTCGATTGCAATGGAAGCCTGCAAAGAACTGCTGCTGCCGTGAAGAGGAGAAGTGTCCAAAGAGATCCAAGCCTGGATCTAGGATGTAAGGAACCTGAAAGCAGAGGGGACAGAGTCTGGGTCACTAGCCAGTGACCGAGAGCAGGATGGACCACTGCCCACAGATGTCGAGTGCTTGAGGTGAGTTGATGGGTGTCTTGACTCTTCAGCCACGAGGTCCAGGAGGCGTTGACGAAGTCCATGAGCCGGATTCGAGCTGTCCCACAAAGTCTGTCGAGTGCTGCGGTATCGGCGACCAGAATGGACCCAACAAGCCTTGGCAACGGCAAGTCACTGGAATTCAGAGAAAGGACTGCGGTGCAGACCAGCAAGGTCTGAGGGACTCACCCAGCAAGGGTAAGTCAGGGCACGTCTGGGGCAACCAGGAAAGCCCAATTAGAAGAGGAGTTGCCTTTGTGGGGACCTGCTAGCCAATGGGCTAGTGATCGCGAAGGAGACTAGAGCGGTTGCACTTGAAGCTGGCCCACGGATCACTCGTGGAGTGGAGGCCAGCAATCTTCGGTGCAGGAGGTGCTCAAGGCTGGGGCTACTCGGAGCCCAAAGCACAACTTCAAGGAGGACCAGGATGATGCTGTTGCTGCAAAAGATCACAGTATCCAGGGTCACAGTTCCACGTCACCCACGATAGCCACGGGCCTCAGCTTTGCTGTGGACTCAGGGTAGTCTCGGGGAAGTCTGGAAATCCACCTCTGGTGATGCAAAGACTTCGGCGTCCGGCGGGAGCTTCAGTGATGCAGACCGGTCAGTTGCTTCTTTGGTGCCTGCCAAGCAGGGGAGTCACTTCTTGACGCCAAGGGAGATTTCTTCAGTCTTCTAGTCAGAATAGAAAGTCAAAGGTCCAGGATATATGTTGCAGAGTTTCGTCCAGGGTAAGCTAAAGTCACAAGGACTGGGTTCCCATACTTATACTAAGTTTGGGGGTTGGACATACTCTAGGGGCCCACCTATGGGAGGGTTTGGAAAGAGGGGTGGTTACACCCATTTCCTTTGTCCAGTTTCGCACCAGAGCAGGGGCAGGTAGCCCCTGCAACCGGTTTGAACTGGACTATGCACAGGGACACCAAGTGTGCCCCCAGTGCAGGACTTCAAAGCACCAGAGAGTGCTCCCACCCAGCCCCAATACACATCTGCCTGTCTGGGGAGGTGGTTACACCTCCCTTGGACAGGAAACCTATTGTCCAGGCCTCCCCTGCCAGAGTTTTGGTCAGCAGCAGGAGGCCAGACCTGTGTCTGTGGCAGAGGCATCCATTTTGTGATGCCAGGGCTCAGGAAAGTCCTACTGGGTTAGACCAGTGTGAACATGTCTCTCCCTCTAGAAGGGTGGAATGCTACCCCTGCCGCCAGAATTGGCGGGAGGGGGGTAGTATTCCAAAGGGTTTGACACCAAACACGACATTCCAAAGTTAGCATTTACCACGAAGTTATAATGCACTTAAGAGTATATGGTATGGCTGTATCACAGAACAGCCATAAGGAAGTATTTCCGAAAGCTGCAGAGGGGCTCAGCTCATGCTTGGGCACCCTCTCACACAAAACCAAGCACTCTGCCTTCAGGATTGTCAAGCCTGCCATTGGAGTGGCTTATAGGTTTATATGTGTCTGTATACATAGGTGGATATAGGTAGCCTATACCACTGTAAGGGGTTCAAGCACACCCTTACCCAGGCTGCAGTAGCAGACCTGTGGTGCCATTTTGGAGTGCTTCCCAGGGGTGGCATAATACATGCTTCAGCCCCTGGTAGGCCTCTGAGGTACCTATGCCCTAGGTACATAGTATACCATATACTAGGGGCTTATAAGGCACTCCAGAATCCAATTAGATATGTACCTAGTGTACATGCAAACCATTTTAGAGAGGAAGCAGCTAGGCTGTGGTCCTGATTAGCAGGGCCACAGCCAGATTAAGGTCGAAAAACAGTGAAACACCAGCAAAAAGTGGGGGTACCCATGTGAAGCAGATCCTACTCTCCTACATACCCCACCTCAGAAAACTCCAATGGATGCCAGTACAGAAGACACCACCAACCATTGAGAAGACAATGCTCTGCCTCCCTGTCAGTTGCCCAAACTCCCTGCATCTACCAAAGCAGAAGTGGAGGGCGTTCCTTCTCCCACATCGCAGCAAAGACCTGAAGCAGCCTCCCCACGCACCTCCGGACCATCACCTCACTTCCGGAATTTCCAAATGGCTCTCAACACCTGGCTGTTCCAATAAGCCTCTGGGGCCTGCAAGCTCCTAAATACTCTATCGGGTGATTAGCCAGACTTTATAAATCCTGATTGATTGACTGGAAAAAGGGAAAAAAATACCCACATCTCGCCCATTTGTGGGTTGGGACCTGTTCCATGAGCAGCAAGGCTGATCTTGTCCCCAATGCTAACAACGAAAATAGCTCCCCACCCCTCTTTGGTGCTAATACCACAACCATAATTGGGACGAAGTGTGCTACATCCCTGCCCCAGTGCCAATGCAGCTGCTGCACAAATCAAGAAATAATGAGCCCACATTTCCCAACACCTTCTTCAGGGCATCTCTCTGAGGAAGTCGGGAAGCTGACTCTGTCCATTTGTAAACAAAATAATTAGACATCACATGGCACCCCCTACTCTGGGCCATCTGTCTGATGCTATGCATGGATTATGCCCTTTTCCACTTTCTCCTGGGTCATTACTCAGGCCCTCCCCCTCAGGGCCTCTGAATAGGACCCTCTTGGCCTTCTCCCTGCTCCCAATTCATCTAAAGGGACATCTGCATGTAAACAGAGGTCGAAGTTGGCTGGGTTTATGGGAATTATGGACACCGGAGTGCCTATGTGTTTTTCAATTTTAGAAAAACAGTACCAATACTTAAACAAAAAAAACATTAATTGTTAATAGGGATCTGGAGGTACATCTGTTACCTCTGTGTGAGAGTGAAGGGGTAATTCATGGAGTAGTTTGAAGCATCAACATTGACAAATATTTTGTATTTTTGAGAGATAATATAAGGATGCTGAGTTTTGGAAAATGTCTATATTAGTTACAATCTGGTTAGCTACTATTAATATGCATTCTTTATCATAGACACTAAGGGCCATATGTAGGTAGCCTAATACCGGTCGGCAACAGCCGATTTTCGGTAAATATCCTAGGGCATGTATGTGCGCCACATGTGCACACATGCAGGAATCAGGGGTGCAACAGGGTGTCAATGTGACACCCTGCCACCCTTGATTGTGCTCCCCCCATTACCGATTCGGTAATGGTAACTGGCTTCCCATTGATTCCTATGGGCCTCCTGGCCCATAGGAATCAATGGGAAGGTATGCATCATTACCGAATCGGTAAATACCGATTCTAAATTACCGACCCTTACGGAATCGGTAAATATTACCGATAGATTACCTACATAGCATTTACCGATTCATAAATACCGAATCGGTAAAATTCGGTATTTATGAAGCGGTAAATGTTAGGCTACCTACATATGGCCCTAAATCATTGTGTGGCAGCCTATCTTATACTGCGTGAAATACAATGCAATGAATAAGATATTTACTGCGCTTTCTGTTACACGCTGGTACCTCATAGCATTATAAATCACTAGCCACTATTCCGCCGAACAGGATTCAATTCTGTGGTTCTCTGGTCTCATAAACATACATCTACAGCGTTTGCATTAACCAACTGATGTTTTATAATGGAACAAAGTGAACTTCCCACCAATTACTTTAATTTGCATTAATTTTCATTTAAGGTGTGTGCATTATATTACGTACAGTTTGTTAGAAACGGGGTAGCGTGGTGCGGAGCGGGTAGGCTAAACTCCGGAGAATTGTGTAAAGCATCTGCGCAGCACACACTCACAGGTGACACACTAGGCACACTGCAAAAGAGACTCCACACCAGGTTGTGGAAAAGTAGCTTTTTGTATTAAGAAAACACCTTAGACTCGTAATCACAGTCACATATAACACTGTGCCAACTGGCACCGGGCAGCAATATACAGGGGATTATGTACAGGGCAGGGCCAATCGGGCCACTGCCAGAACCATCGCAAAATACAAGAAATAAAGGTAAAGTCCATCAGCAATAAAGGTATGACGACGAGTAGTCCTGGCAAAATCCTGAACTTAGAAACATCCCGTTAGCATAAGAGCATTAGGCCTACCATGTGAGCATAACATCAGCATAATTACATTAGGTATGAAATCAACATACACCCCTCAGGGAAAAGCATTATTCCTAAACATGTTAACATTGGTCATCAATGCATAGTGCATGAATCCTAGGCCCAGTATGCATAAGACCCGCAGTGCAAGCCTTAGGGAAAGAAAAGCATTATCAGCATGAACATAACCCCTGAGGCATTTTAATAGGCACATGAGGATGAAGTGTACAACATAGTATGCATTCAATCTGCACCTCGGGGGCATCAATAACATTTGCAGTAATCAGAGTATGCATAAACATAATCTGGCATGAGCCTAGCACCTCCCATTCGCATAAATCCCACTATAACCTGAACATGTTCATGCAGGCATAACCTTAGCTCCTCATAACATGACCTTAGGCATGGGACCTAAGTCATGAGCATGACTCACCTCTGTAGTAGGCATCAACCTGTGGGCATAACCTCATTAGCATAAATGCGTTAGGCATAAAACAGGTGAACATAGGGCATCTTCACTAGTCTAAAAGCATGAGAAACATCTTAGGCATATAAGCACATTAGGCCTTCTACCAACACCCGTACATGGGGCATCTCATCACTGCGAACATTAGGGCAGAACATTAGCATAGTGGTGCATCCATTGCAACACCAAACATCATTACCCACTACACTGCAGAATAGTCTCTGTCGTCACTGCGCCTAGGGAGCCCCTATCCTGGGGCCCTCAAATTACCAATGCCCCAAACGTTGCAACTGCCTACTGTCCGTCAGGGCAGTTGAGTGCAATAAAGTCCGTCCTGGGTACGATGGTGCTACCCCTTCCGGGACTCTAAAAATGGACAATGCCCCCTAAAAGAGTACTGGCACCACTGTCCGTAGGTGTGAGCCCCACTCGGGAGCTCTAAAGCGACCAGATGCCCAAAGTCAGAACGGTGGCCCTTCACCACCTCGGCCAGGGAGGGTCCCACTCCGAGGCTTTAAAGACAACAATGTCCAGTCGTTGCAGCGGCCCGCAACTGCGGCACTGCTGGGTACAGAGATGACCACGGGCACTCTGGTGCCGCTTCCGGCCCCAATACCGCTCTCCTCCCCACTCACCGGCAGTCCGGGGCCTCTCCTGTGGGGCAGCTGATTCCTCTGGGCAGGGGTGAAGGCACCAGCGACTTCCCCACTCACCAGCAGTCTGGGGCCTCTCCGGCAGACTCCCCCGGGCTGCTCTCGCTCTCGGCTGGGCTGGCGCTGTGGGGCTCTCTCTCCAGATCCCGGGAGCCCCACTTTCCTCTCGGCACGCTACCTGGTTTCACCCGGGCCCCTCCTGGGACCCGGGACTTTGACGGGGAGTTCGCGAGGCTCCGACTCAGCAGGCCCCAACCACAGGGAGGTGTGGGTGCCTGTCTTCCGCCTAATTCTCTCAGGCGCTCCTCTCTCTCGCTACCGAAGTAGGGGCAGGCTCCCGCCTTCAGTGTAAAAGTGATATCCCTCGGGGTTGGCACCCGCGAAGGCCAGCAATACGGGGTAGGCTCCCGTCTCCTTCCGGGTTGCCACAGGCAGCGCGGCGGCCCACAACGGCACCTCGGGTCACGGCAGTGATTTTCCAGGAGATGTTGGCCGTGCAATGCGGGGTGGGATCCTGCTAATAAAATGGGCATAAAGCGGGGTAGGCTCCCGCTGATTCAATCATCATGAAAAGCACCGCAAAAACACGGGGTGGGCACCCGTGATAAGAAAAATAAGCATAAATGCAGCACACACGTGGGGTGGGCTCCCGCTTTCAACATGGGGGAATCCCCACGTCGCAGCCCAGCGCTGCAGATTGGAAGTGGAAGCGCTCCTCTCTCCTGGCAATAAAGACAAAGCGCTCACAAGGCACTCACGCTCCTCACCTCCTGGGAGCACCGTTGTAGCGATCACTAGGCGCTAGGTCCCAGGAATGCAGTCAGGGTCCCATAGAAAAGGGCTGCAGCGCTCACCAAGTGCTAGACAGCACAGCGCCGCAGACCTCAGCCCGTCTTCTCTAGCGAGTTGAATATAGCACTCACAAGGTGCTAGATAGCTGACACAGATTTAGGGTTCCACACAAGGGAGTAGCGCCCACGCTCCTCACCTCCTTGGAGTGCAGGCAGTCCAGTGATAGCGCTCACGAGGTGCTAAGGCCGGAGAGCAGGCAGGCAACGCTGGGCAAGATCAGCAGACAGTGGAACTCATCAATACAGGACAGCAGTTCTCAGGAACGGTCAACCCCCATAAGGTGGCACGCCTCCTGGCATAGCAGTCTTCACTCCAGCAGTGGGCTCTCACTGGCCCTGTGGACAACAGAGGGGGATAGATGGGCACAGGGGCCAATACACAGGCCCTTGCGGCGGTACCTCCTGGCAGAGGGTCCCCTCTCAATCAAAGTCCACGCACTGTCTGCCACATGGAGGCACAGCCCCCCTATATATACGCCCCTCACCCCACCTACTAGAAAGGGCCAGAAGCTTCTGGAAGGGTCCTGGCAGTTCCAGTCCCAACTGTCACTGTGGGTGAGGTGTTGAGCACCCTGTCACTTCGAGCACCAGACCGCCAACCCACCTCAGGCAGGCAGGCACAAAGTACATCAAATTGGCGACTGTGGAAAGTGACACTTCTAACACAGTGTAAATAAACCTGCGTACACCATTGCCCAGCATGTATTATTTCCAGTTCAACCACACCAAACATAAATATTTATTGTGTTTCATTTCAAACCACCAATTCCATGTTATGAAAAAACTAGGGGGAAGGCAAAAAGTTCTGGGATGACCCTGCAAGCAGGGCCAAGTCCAACACAGTTGCTGTGAAGTTCTAAAAACAACAAAATACTTAAAGAATATTTTGTTATTTTTAGCCACGTCTTTGACCCTGCCACCACAGGGCTCAAGATCACAGTTGCCATACTTTTTTATGCACTGCAATTGCTTCATATAAATGAGAAAAGCCTGCAAATGTGGAAAATAAACAAAATTGCGCTTCGAAGCCATCTTCATTTACAAATATTCACTAAGGCATTTGCGCCCTCCTTCCCCTGGGAATACTGCCACAGATCCCCCAGGGGGGCATGCTTCTCAGTTTGAAGATCTCTGGTATAATGTGATTTGTGAAGATGACTCTTTTAAAAAAAAAATTATTGTTCTCATTTGCCTCTTAACACCATTCCGCTTGCACCTTAAATGGGGTATCCTGCCCTTTTTTGCTGGAAAGAAAAGAAGATTTTGGGGTTTTCACACTTTGCCACCCTCAGTTCCTCTTCTTCAATTTCACTCTTTTTCCTTCCCCTCTCTCCCATGTATTTAGAGAAGAAGAAGAAACAAATTTGCCAGACGAGGCGGAGTAGGCTAAATCATTGGACCCCTAATTCTCCATTATCTTGCTGCTCACACCAACTGACCATGGGAAGCCAGAAATCGTGCTTTCTAAACCCCGACATGTCCAAACTGGCTATATGCTTAACCGAAAATATCCAGTCATCATATCTGGGAGGTGATGAGGCCACCCATTGTTTACATATCTCTCTACGTGCCAATAATATGGAGTAAAAAATTAACCTTGCCTGGTTCTTTGTAGTTTTTACCTGAGAGTCTACGCATCCAAAGATAACAAGCATGACGCTTACCTTGATATTGATCTCCAACATACTAGACAGAGACTTACTCACGTCCTTCCAGAATGTCTGGATCTGTGGACAATCCACAAACATATGCACCTCGTCTTCCCTCTTACTACCACATTTCGGGCAGGCTACTTTGCCTCCTTTCCCAAACTTCGATAATCTCTGCGGGGTCCAGTAGGCTCTGTGAATGGTGAAAAGATGATTTTTCCTCAGGTATGCTGGTTTAACTATTTTGTACAACATAGACATAGATACTTGCCATTGGTGTTCCAGGGATGTCTCCGGCAAGCATCTTCCCCACAGCTCCATTGGCAAAGTAAAGTCTCCATCCTCCAGTTCGACCATCACCCTGGGAGGAAAACATGGTGGCTGGCGAGTAGCGGGTCGCAGGAGTAACCACAGAGCATGCACAGAACGGAGCGAACAATGAGGGAGAAAAGCCTTTTCTCAGCCCGTAACTTGATTTAAATAAAAGGATATTTTCACATTCTTAGCCAGGCTATCTCAGCCTCTTAAGTAGAAATAAAGCCTATCTTTTCTGGGGCTTGCACAGAGTGCGGCAAAATGGCGACGGAGCAGTCATGGAGCAAGGTGGCCCTGGTGCTCCGTAGAGGGAGACGCGCGGCCACATGGATCCCCTTCCGGGGGAAAGGAGGCAGATTAGCGCTAGAATTGTTACAGAGAGGGCTCTGTAGGAGCAGTTAGAAGCGATCGAGTCTGTGAACACTTGTTAGAAATCAGCACTTAAAGACTACTCAGAGTGGTCTCAAGGTGAGTTACAACTCCTTTATTTAGACGTATACAGTTATTTTATTTGCCGATTGAGCATAATCCTTGTTCAAGTGTTTCACTTGTCTTCTTGTCTTCCAGGTCCGTCGGAGGCCCTCTCTGCCAGCACCCTCGACAAAAACAAAGAAACAGGTAAGTGTCTGTATATGAGTAGTGGTTGTTTGTGTTATTAATGGAGACGGTGCACGTTTACAATTTCTAAATCAATGTGGTCATCATACAACAGCAATGTTAGGTAGCCCAAATAAGTGGTGCAATGCTTTGTATCCCTTTCCTTTCCTTTCATTAGAGGAATATTGCTGTCCTCTTAACTGTTTTTTTCTTCCTTTCACTTTAAACTCTATATTCTCCCCCTTTCTTTGTTTAGAGTCTTCGCTTTTAAGCCCCTTCTTTAGAGCTATCCCTTCTTCCCCTTCTGTTTATTTGTGTGTCTTGTCTTCCCCCTTTCTTTTCCTCCTCCATTCTCTTCCCCATCCCCTTCTTACTTTGGCCCTTCTAAGGTTTCTATTTAAAGAAACGGGCACGCACCTGGGACGCGGCAGGTATTCCTTGCCAACTGGCGGTGGGATGGCTCCTTCCTGGCTTGGACTTCTTTCTCCCCCCTGACCAGCACGGACTCGCTCGGCATTGCTCCTTCCCGCGCTTCCTCCCGCCGGTCTTCTTCAGCTTGGCTTCCTCCCTCCTCTCGTCTCTGGTCTCCGTCTTCTTTTTTCTCTTCTCCCTGGCGTGATCTCCCAGCTTCTTGAAGTTCCGGGTCTGTCGCGACGACGTGGCTCCTCCCAGATGCCTGACTTCCGGGCCAGGCAAAGAAGAACGGGCTGACTGTTGCGTTGCCGTCGCTAGATTGGTGACAGAGTCCGAAGGAAAGGACCCATCAGGAAAGCAACGTCGAGTCTTACAACCGGAGCAAGAGGGGCAAGGAGTCTTTGGACAAGCTGACTACCCCGGTTCAAAGCCAGCTAAAGTTAGGAAAAAGGTGGTGTGTGGAAGCGACTTTGTGGAAGGAAATTCAAGATATGCACTAAGGAGCTTGGGGAGAGGTAAAAATCGGGCTGACTTAAACTCTTTGGACCCATGGGAATTTGTATCAAAGGAAGAAAAGGAGGATGGTAGGGAGGTTAAGAATTCAGCCATAATCCCCGATAAATCAAGAGCTACTGTGAGGGATTTACCAGCCCTTCAGACTAAACTAAAACCAAAATAGATACTGATAAAGAAACGCACCCCTGAGCAAAGGGTTAAGGTCACCCCACCCCTTAAGACCTATTTAAGGTCCTACCCAAAACGTTAATTTTGGGCAATAGCAAAATGGCAAGGATAAATAGCCACCACAAGGGGGACAGTATGAAACAGGGGAGAACTCCAGAAGGGCTGGACACGGCAGGGGAGGTGGATTGGGGAAAAGACATGACCCCAAATAAATATCAAGTCCTAACCACGCTTTTTCCCGCCGCCTGTGGGGGTAAGCAACAACTTTCAGATGAGGTGGAACAAGCCCTAGTAGGGCCAAAAGGCTCAAACTCTAACACTAAGGGCCTTGAGCAGAACTCAAACCTCCCTGAAAAGGGGATCCATCCATCGGAGCTCTCTTAGTTGCCTTGACTGCTGAAATTAAAAATAGATTTGAGATATCAGAGGTAAATCAGAAGGAAATAAGGAATGCCTGTGAAGTTCTGGAGAGGAAGATGGAAGATTTAAGCAATAAAACAACAATGTTAGAAGGAGAGGTAAAAGAACTCTGAGACACGTTACAGGCCAACTGCGCTGAAATAGAAACGTTAAAATCAGTGGAGAGGGAGCAGCAAGACAGAGTCGAGAGACTGGAAAATTTCCAGAGACAGAATGACCTAAAGATTTTGAAAGTTCTGAAAGGTAGAGAGGGAGATGATATAAAAACCAATGTAGTCCAATTGATCAAGAGGAGTTACAGTTGGAAGAATCAGAGCAAGGGATTGCCAAAGATATACAGTGGGTCCATAGAGACCCTTTTATATTCAATACTAACAGGTCTAAGCCCAGGAAAATCCTACTTAACTTTCTAATGTATACATTAAAAGACAAAAATCTGTCCAAAGCCTTGAGCATGAAATCGATTGAGGTAGATGGGATTAAATATGATTTTAGATCAGACGTCTCCAACGCCACCTTCAACAGGCAATGGGAGCTGGGAAAAGGATTGAGCCATTAAAGAGATTGGGCGCCTCAGTCCAGCTGAGGTTTCTGGCATTCCTGCAGGTGATGTTCAACAACAAGAGGCACATCTTCCACTCGGTGAAAAGGTAGATGACTTTATTAAGAGCCTGCAACCAGGGGGTTAGTAACTTAGTAACTTTGAAATAGGATGGAGGTGCGACTGGTCTGACCACCACATCATTACATTCAACATCAATGAATCAACTAAAGTACCTGCTACACAACCCACGAGAATGAAAATTTGGAAGCGAGATATGAAAAATATCAGTTCCAACGTACTCTCAAGCTCCATCCCTAACAGCTTGCTCCCCCCTGAAGGATCATCCGATGCTCATAGTCTGACCAATCACTACTTCCACTCCATGAACACGTTTCTAGACAAAGTAGCTCCCCTTCAACTGAAAAGAATCACCAAAAAAGACTCAAAACCGTGGTATGAAGGCAGGTTAAATGAAGACAGAAGATCCCTCAGATTAATCGAACGACGGTGGCGATCTATAACATCCGCTGACCTCCTCAAGGCTCTAATAACCACGAGAAACGCCTATTTTTGAAAGGTCAGACGATCTAAAGGTGACTTATTCAGCACCCAATTAAACTTAGCTAAGAACCGACCCAAAAAACGATTCAAATTAATCAAAGCGCAAACTAAGGATGCGCCCACCCTCCACCAGGATAGTCCAGACATAAGACCCAATTGCGAGGATTTTGTCGCATTCTTTACTAGGAAGACGGAAAGCATAAAGACGGACCTGCTCAACGACTTAATAACCCTCATGGACACTCAAACAGTCCCTCCAATTACCACAACACAAGCCCCAACATTCAGTTCTTGAAAATTCGCCCTCAAACACAACGCATCATGGTCTTCCTTCAACTTTTACAGTGAAGAATCCGTACAAAAAAATCTGATGGCCTTGAATCCCTCCAACCACTTCACAGACCCTCTCCCCGCAAACCACCTAAAAGACTTAATACCATTTGTACTACCTCTGTGGCCCAAGATCATAAACACATCCCTCAGTCAAGGAACCCTCCCAGAGATCCTTAAAGCAGGACAGGTACCCCCTATCTTAAAGAAGCCATTGGCGGACCCATCGGACTTAAACAACTATCGCCCAATATCCAACATCACCACTCTGGCCAAACTCCTAGAAAAATGTGTTCATACACAGTTGGGCAACCATATAGTCCATTTCAACCTGCTCAACCAATACCAATCTGGCTTCCGGGCAGGTCACAGTACAGAATCAGCCATGATACTCATAATAGACGATGCACTAAAAATCCTTGACCAAAATGAAACTTGTTTACTAATCTTGCTTGACCTATCTTCGTCCTTTGACACAGTCAAACACAACAAATTGCTAGACCTCCTGAAACACAGAATGGGTTTATTCGGCTCTGTACTTACCTGGTTCACCTCCTTCCTCCAAAACAGATCACAAAGATTCAAGGTGAACAATTCCTTATCCAATCCCGTGCCAGTTACTCTAGGAGTACCGCAAGGATCATGCCTCTCACCCACTCTTTTCAACCACATTTTCAAATAAACACCTTAAGAAAACTGAAACCCTTTTTGCCCGCAAATGACTTCAAACAGGCTGTGCAAGCCTTAGTAATCTCAAGAGCAGAATATGAATGTGTCGCCCTTTGCGGTCTTCCCAGATCAACGACGGCCCCGCTAAGAGCCACAATCAACACAGCGGCTAGACTAATCACAGGCTCCAAAAGAAACTCTCATATCTCCCCGGACCTTAGAGTTCTCAATTGGCTACCATTCGAGGCGAGAATTCATCTAAAAATCGCTTGTATGATGCACAAGGCCCTACAGCACAATACCTCAAGTTATCTAACACAAACACTGTCACTCTCATGTGGTAACAAATCCACCAGGAGCTCCAAGAATCTTCTTTTGAAACTGCAAAGATTCACCAAGAAAAAAACATATAACCGATCCTTCTCAGGAATGGCACCTAGGATCTGGAATGTCCTACCCCCAGAAACGAGACAGAACCCCTCTACTGCCTTTTTCAAAAAAGAACTGAAATCGATTCTCATGTCTAAGTTTACGTGAAATATTTTATTTCCGAATTTTTAGTGACTACTTTGTATTGGATCTCTCGCAACAAGATTTGAACTATATTCTCAGGAATATTATGTTTCTAAAAAGTTTTGTATATAACCTTGTAATGTATATGTTTTTTTCTAGTGGTAGCTACTTCTATGTATTAGACTCAATCATAGATTTTCTACTATATTTGTATCTGCTCCTGACATCTTGCTTGTAAAGCGCTCTGATACCCGCAAGGTTCTTGTTTGCGCTATATAAAACTCTCAAAATAAACAGTACTACAATACCACCATTGATTTGGCAAGTTTAGTTATCCTAATCTTTAGAGCTGTTTAAACAATCTTGTTAATTTTTAATTTTCTTCTTTCACTTATGTATAAACCAACATTAGATTCAGATGCACACTCTGGGGGGACACCCATATGGCACTAAGCCATGAAGAGTCAGGGATGGGTTTCCAATGGGAGGGAGGAGGGCTGGGGAAGCACAGGGTGGGGAGCAGGAGGGAGAAAAAAGAAAAAAAGTTTCTTCTGAAGCCTCCTTAACACAGAATTGGTGCCTACTTTTAGCCTCTAATGGGGATGGGTGAGAGAAGTGAGAGAATGTAATAAAAATTATTTTGTGGAATGTAAATGGCCTTAGGGTACAGGGAAGACGGGAGAGAATACTGCAATATTTAAAAGATTGCTCGGCCCAGAATATCATTGTGTAGGAAACGCACTTAACGGAGAAGGAGGGTTTGGAGTTTCTCAAGGCCAAAAAATAGATCGCCCAAGTAATATGTACAGCTCAATCAGCCGTAACAAAGGGGGTGGCGGTTCTAATAAAAAAGGGGCACATGCCTCAGATAAAGCTGGAAGATGGCTTGTGGCAAAATTGAAGATTCTAGGCTGTGGCTTTACCCTGGCGGGAAATTACGGTCCATATCAGGACGACACTTCTCCCTTAGGGGAGCTACTGGCCGAACTACTTAACTCTTCAGACCCAATTATTATGGCAGGGGATTTTAATGTTGTTCTAGATTGCACCCTAGATAGATCTTTGCATAGTAGGGCACTGGTTAATCCCAAAATGTCAGGGTTCATTAAACAAGCAGTTGGGCCTGTGTGATATATGGCGTCAGAGGGCAGGGTCACAAAAAGGCTTCACATTTTTTAATAAAAAATATAGACATCAGTCAAGGATTGATTACTTCCTAATAGATATCAGCATGAAAGATTGGGTACAGCAAATCGATCATGTGGGGGTTCATCTGTCAGATCATTCAGCAGTGATACTCCGATTGAAGGTATGCGAGGGGGATACCCAATCTAGATGGACCTTGGACTGTACGATTCTGCGGGAGGAGGGAGTTATTGAGGCATTAAGTAGGGAGACAGAAGAGTTCTTTGAATTCAATTAGGGCTCAGAGGCGACTGGAGTGATCTGGGATGCATAGAAGGCCTTTTTAAGGGGAAGATTAGGTGCATTAGCTGCGGAAAAAAGGCGTTGATATTATAAAGAGGTGTCAGTACTGGAAGAGCTGGGCTGTTCTTTCGAAAGGGACTTGATCAACCCTAGGGTGGACCAAGCGGCCCGGGAAGGATTGCTATAAAAAATAACAAGTAAAATCCAAATTGACTACAATCTTGCAAGACAGAGTTAGGAAAAGGTGGGAGGTCAGCCGGTTGGCCCATTTTGAATACAGTGAGGAATGTAGCAAGCTACTGGCTTGGAAAGCCAAAAAGGAGCAGGTGAGAAACAGGATAAACCAGGTCAAATGCAATTAAACAGGGGCCTTAATTGGAGACAATGAAGGGATCAAGCAAGGCTTTCATAATTACTACAGTAAAGTTTACCAGGAAGATGTAAAAATTACAGAAGAGTCGAAGTCATCGTTGGGACAAGGCTGGGCTGATCCCTTTCCATCAGAAAAGAGAAGACAGCTGAATGGGGAGATTAATATGAGCGAAGAAACACAGGCAGTAGGACAGGGCAAGAAAGGGAAGACCACTCGTCCCGATGGCCTGCCCTATGAAGTCTACAAAGCTTTGGTGAACACATTAAACCCCTATTTTAGCAAAATAATTAATGGCCTGTTCATGGAAGGGTCCGAAATGCTGGTCTCATGGAAGAACGCTACCATTACTCTAATTTTGAAACCAGGAAAGAGCCCACAAAATTGTGACTCTTATCAGCCAATATCACTTTTAAATTGCGATAACAAGATCTTCGCAAAAATCTTGGCTGATAGGCTCAATGGCTGAGCTGGTGAATGAAGATCAAAAAGGATTTATACAAGGAAGATCATTGAAGGAGTTGACCTATACACTAATTGGCTCTATAGATCTGGCAACTGCCTATGAGCTCCAGCTTGCGGTAGTGGCACTGAATGCCACCAAGGTATTTGACTGGGTCAACTGGGCCTACTTACAAGGTGTGGTAAAATCCTTAAATATCGGGACAAATTTCTGTAGGGCTCTGGTGGGATTTATGCAGCACCAGAAGCTAGAGTTTTGGTCAATGGCTTCTTGACTGACCCTGTACGTATTACTAGGGGTACGAGGCAGGGTTGCCTCTTATCACCACTCTTATTCAATCTATACATCAAGTCCCTAGCTAGAAAAATTAGGGAAGACCCAGATATTGTACCGTTTCAATATGATGGCTGGAGCAAGAAATTAGGTCTGTATGCTGACTATATACTTATTTATACAACCCACCTACAAAAAACCTTGAGTCGTATTATGACCCTGACGGCAGACTTTGGAAAGATTTCAGGATATGATTTCAACAGGGATAAGACGGAGATTATGACCTGGAACTTGGAGGCAGGAGATGATGCTAGTAGAGGCGAAATTAGATACTTGGGAGTCATGATATCACAGGATATTAATAAACTAACTAAAGTAAACTTTGAAAAAGGTAAGAAAGAGTTTGGTGGACTTCTGAAAAATGTGTCTCATCTTCCGCTCACTTTATTCGTACGTGTAAATTTAGTAAAAATGATAGTCCTCCCCAAGTTCACTTTTCTTTTTGACGCAATTCCCCTGCCTTTTAAGAAGGAATGGCTTAAAAAGATGCAAAGTCAGATTAGTAGCTTTATTTGGTCATGCAAAGGCCCAAGGATAGCATGGAAGAAATTGAGAAGGAGGGTGGAAAAAGGAGGTTTAGCTCTGCCAGACTTTTTAATGAAGAATGGGAGAATGCTTCTAAACAGACCCATACCTTCTGAGATCGGGAGATTGTTGGCTGTGATGTCCAGGCAGGAGGTAGGGGGCAAATATGGTTTCATGTTTAAATATGCGGACCCCAAGTACTTCAAAAGGTCAGGCTAAAAATCTTGGAGGGGCTGGCTGAGACTTGGTAGAAGATCAAAACATTATTAAAATTACCATACCATAGCCTTACTGGCCCCTATTTGGGACTCTCCTGGTTCCCCAGAATGGATAAAAGACGCTTTGGCAGCTCCATTACTAGAGGCAGGTATTATACGATGAGAGCATATAATCCATGATGGACACCTGATTACATGGGAAATGTGTAAACAAAGATCAGACCATAAGGATTCCAGACTCAAATACCTACAAATACAGAGTTGGTATCAACCTTCTGGTACAACAATAGGTGAAAGAAACGAGCTTGAAGATCGACTCTTGCTAGGGAAAGTAGCCAAGAAGGAACTTGCAGTCATCTACTGGTTGATGGTTGAACTGGAGGATGGAGCCTTTACTTTGCCAATGGAGCTGTAAAGGTGACTCTTGATTATTAATTTTATGTTTTTATATTTTTACAGTGTGATTTGTATGGATGTTCACAATATACAAATTTATAAGTCCTTTTTAAATTAGTATTTTTTATGTTTTACATTTTTTCAATGTGATTTGTATAGATGTTTGAATGTCTAAAATTATATGTCCGTTTATTCCTTTAAATCATTTTTTTTTTCTTAATTCCCCGCCTCCATTGATTTCTGTGTGTTTCCCTTGCAGCATTCTTGAATAACCATGTGTGTTGTGTGAGGCTCCAAAACTAGGCTGTAGTAGATTTTAACCTATTTGTGCTGCAACTACTGAAATAGATGTGGTTTTAAGTTGAGTGAATTGCAGCTGATTTACCGGTCATATTGATGCGTTTTGTCAGAGAACTGCCTTGCTCATGATAAAGTCAAATGATCAGAAATGTCTATGCACATTGTGTGTACCCATTCCGTTACGATAAAAGACATAGAGAAAATACTAACAAGTGCATAATACAATCTAAATCTTCTTTCCATCAATGAGAAATAAAGAAAGAAGGCTATTTAATGTTACAGTTGTAAATTATAGGATCAATGGTGGTTGGTGCTGGAGTGAAGGCATCTGCGGTGCCGCTTGTGGTCTGAGGCCGAGTGTGTGGGCTTTAAGTCTAGGTAAGTAAAAGGAGACTGGTTCTTCTACCAGTTTTATTAACTTGAATAACTTTAAAAGGTTTTTAAAAAGTTTGAATCTTTCCTGTCAATTTCTCACGTGTTTCCGCAGGAGCGATAGGAATAGAGTGGAGTAAGGTCCCAACGTCCCCCTATCACCAAGACTGCCCAATAATGTTAAAGCTAGTCGAGGTGAAATGTGGAAGAGGGGAAGGGAAGAGATAAAACACAAGTCCCACAGAGTAAGCGCAGGGAGTGTGTGTGGTGCCCAGAAAGTCTCTATAGGTCTCCTGTACAAATCCCCTCTTCCGAAACTTAAGTAAATGACTGCACACACAGGAGTGATATACAATCTAAAAGCTTTCTGCAACAAATGTTAAAGGAGGGCCCAAAAATGCAGCAAATCCAAATCCTGGAAGAGTATATACAATTTCCTCACTAGCCCCAAGAAAAAAAAATAGAACGCTAAAGTGTGTAGGGCCCTGTATGTCCTCAAAAATATATGTGGCATGAAACTGCAGAAACTGAGAAAACAATATATCTCTGTCTTTTATATCCTTAGAATGCAAGTCCCAGTAAAAGAACGAAATTTTCAAAAGCCAAGCGCATATATCAAAAAAGTATAGTCATGTGAATAGTAAAATTAATTATAAAAGGCGCCAAACAGGTAACCACTTTTGTTAGCTGGAGCGTAGATTCTTTAAATGGTTTGTTTTTTTATATTTTGAGGGTGGAATCCAGAAATGACATCAGGACCTGAGAATATCCGGAGAAAGATGCCTAACACTTTTGCTGTGTTCTGTTCTTCATGGTCAGTGCTTCGTGTGTCCTGATTTGGAGAGCCTTCATGGACTGCAGAAATTTGCAGAGTTGGTGTTGACGAACCTTACAGACTCACATTAGCGAGGCATGATTATTTATCAACACCTGGATTGTGTCACACCTACCTGCTTTTAGCAGTGGTAACTGTAGTATGCTGCTCAGCCAGGATGTGTGTATTGTAGAATGCTGGAGGTTAGAACGTTGGTATGGTTTGTCAGTTGCTGAAAGGGCTGAGCGGCATACAGACTGCTCCTGGTGGGGCTCATCTTTTATACAACCTGATACCTAATAAACCTACATGAAAACTACTAAGGCTGGACTACTTATTATATTCATTACATTTGGCGACGATTTGTAAAGGCCCCACGCTTCAACCTTCAAGCAACCACAAGATACAAAAACTCAAAAGCAGCAGCTCAACTCATCTGCCACTACGAGCCCCACCAGTGACCCCCCACCGGTCGCCCTCAACTCCAAAGTGCCACTTCCTACCTGCAGATCCTTCTGCCTCCGAGTTTCTGCCTACAGTTCCTGCCTGCATGCCAGTTCCTGCCTGCATGCCAGCTACTGCGACACCAGTCGCCCTCAACTCCAAAGTGCCACTTCCTACCTGCAGATCCTTCTGCCTCCAAGTTTCTGCCTACAGTTCCTGCCTGCATGCCAGTTCCTGCCTGCATGCCAGCTCCTGTCGCCCTCAACACCAGTGCGCCAGTCCCTGCCTGGCTTTCCTCTCTACTGCTTGCAACTACGAGATCAGAGGGCTGTTACTCTGATGCTACGTTCACAGAGCTTCCCCCAGTTACCAGTCTTGTCAAGAGCAGCGTAAGTTTGCTACTGTGGAGAAGTATTTGCGGTGACTGAGACTGTAGCTGACTTCGGCACTAATTGTGAGTAGTTGGTGTATTTTACATATTGCCCTCTGTGTGCTCCCGTAATGACGGTTAAACTGCTGCCGTTCATTTTTAAATTGGCACGAGCTGCCTACTGCGACGATCTACTCAGTGCGTGCAGCCTCACCTGTGCCCCGTGCTCTTGCGATGCTTCATTATCATCCTCTATGACGTGAGACTGCCTTTCTTCCACTTAGTTACGCTTGGAAGCACGTTGATGCCTGGAGCCACCCGGCATTTCTCACGTCTGCGTGCCGCCATTTTAGTATTGGGGCCTTCCATCAGTTCATGTGCAGCTTCCAGCACACTACTCTCTTTGCCAGCCACTCGTTTTTGCCAACCAAGATGTTAGAAGATTTCTGAGTTCCGGTTTTCATCTTGAGGTAAACAAACTATGAGGTGTTATCTGATGTCCGGTGACCGTCTCCTATCCTTGTGGACATATGGTGAACCAGCTGGATTAAGGTGTATATTGGAGATGTTCTGACAACCACAATGTTCGTTTTAAAGCTGATGAAGTTTGCTGCTGGTCATTCCTGTTGTGTTCCTACTTGCCTGTCAGTCTTCATGATGAACATTACTGGGCAGCTACATTTTTGTTGACCTCTCCTGCTGCCTTGTTCTCCTGCGCGCTGTTTTTCAGTGACTGATCTGCCAACAAGGTACTGTTTTTCCGTGTTTTCAACCCACATGTTTCCAAGCTTCAGCTCTTTCCAGACCACAGTGACCACTTTATTTATTTTATTTTATTATTTTCTTGGGACATTGCCACTCCACATCTTAGCAGAGTGTCACTAAGTTCTAATGTGCCATGCCCTGTACATGTTGCCGTGCTTCAATTTCATCCATTTCCAAAATGTGTACGTTATGGTGTTGTTACTGTTATATTTGCATTATCATATTTTATTTCTATGTACATTGCATTTTCACTGGAATGGGATCTTTCATTTAAGTTACGTGAATTTCTGTTCACTACAATTTATGCTTGCACTTTTCCTGTTGCTCATATCTCATTCTTTCATGTGGTCATCCTCCACATCCTTTTCACAGTTTCACGGGATACCTTCTGCCGTGTGCCGTGTCCGCACACCTTTCACCTCAACCTGTTCTGAGGGAAATCCTACTTCTTTATGTGGTCCTCCTCCACATCCGTTTCACAGTTTCATGTTATACAATGTGCCGTGTGCTGCACACCTTTCACCTCAACTTGCTTTGGGGGTTTCCAATTTCAAGGCACTGTACTTTACTTTACAGTGCTTACTTTTGTTACGTTATTGCAACACTTTTTTTCACAGATCCATGACAGTCTATAATTTCACCCTACATGGTACCTGTATGTGATTTTACATTTTCCTACTGTCTAGTCGATTCATTTTCCAAAATCCACGTAGGTATACCTTACACACCTCCCTTACATCTTGAAAGTGCTTTCCTTTTCGCTCTCCTGCACTAACTGTTCTTTTCCATTTCCGTTTCTGTTTGCCACCTCCACACTGGTCTGGCCAACTGGTGTGCCCTGGTGGCGATTAGAATGTCAATTCTCTACTCTTCATGTGTTGCGCCACCATTGCTGCACAAATTTCATCTCTCATTTCTTCGCTTGCTTTTCTTTACATCACTTTTCCCTTTACCATGCAACATTTGCATCTCATTCAAATATGTTTTCTCCGTAAAAGGGGGAAGAAGGGTTGGGTTCCTTCGTATCCATGATTTGCCTTCATTTCTCATACTTCAGTTCTTTCCTTTTCATTACATGTCTCAAAATGTATCATTCACTCATTTACATGTTTCGAAATTCTTCACCTTTTCATTACTTGTTTCAAAATGTATTCTTCATTCCACTTCTTCAAGATATTTTCATTGTAAATTTTGCTTGTAACCTTTTGTTGTGCCTCTTTGTAGTTCTCCTTTCTCATTTCAATGAAGGGAGAAGATGTAGTATGCTGCTCAGCCAGGATGTGTGTATTGTAGAATGCGGAAGGTTAGAACGTTGGTATGGTTTGTCAGTTGCTGAAAGGGCTGAGCGGCATACAGACTGCTCCTGGTGGGGCTCATCCTTTATACAACCTGATACCTAATAAACCTACATGAAAAGTACCAAGGCTGGACCACTTATTATACTCATTACAGTAACTGTGACAAGAAAAACTGCAGCTAAAAATGTCACTTCTGAGTCCTGGGGTAAGCTGTCTAATTAAGCTGTACCTATGTACATTTGTATTGAGTTTGTAAACTGTAATATGTTGTATGTAGCTAAATCTATATGACTGATATAGCCATATGGTAAATGACAGTGCAAAGAGCAACAATTGCGTCAAAAGGAAATTTTGGAAGGGCTTTGGGTGTGCTTGTACCGGTTGGGAAAACCATAGAATGTTTTTATAATCTAGAGAACAAGATAAACATTATGAGATCTATACAGAGGCCTAGTGCTATGGATATGGTGCGGGCCGAGTGATCACAGGGGCCCTCGTGGGTCCTGACACAGAGGCACTGTACCTTACTGATAGGGACGGTCCTCGCGGCACTGGGGAACCTCTCTGCCGCCCTGGCGGTGCAGCGATGGACTTTGCAGGATTGCTCATGGTAATTTGAGTTCGGCTTAAGTTACACTGATATCTTGACTTTGATGGGCAGGACGGCTCCCGTAGTTGCGTTGGCAAGGGAAATACTAGTTGCTACAGCAACACGGGTGCCACGTCAGGAGCGCTTCCCTCAGTTCAGCGGCGATTGTCCACCCTCGGTGAGTGCAATTCCGGAGACAGCAGAGAGTGCTGGGGCACATGCTGCTCAGGGTGCAAGATGAAACACTTAACACACACTGGGTTTTGAAGAACACAAAGCATTCTGAATGTGCTAGTGAGATACCTGCTGTTCTTTGGGGAAATACAAACCATGAAGCATTCAATTACGGCAGCGGTGCTTAGGCAAAATCTTTGATGGCCCTGAGATTGTAAAACAGGGGGCAAGCCAGCAAGCCCTTGGAGTCGCTCTGGGTTTAGTCCTTGGTCCTTGGCTTAGATCAGCAGGCAGCAGGACAACTCAGCCAGGCAGGGAATCAGTACCTCAGAACAATCAGTCACAACAGAGTGGCAATCCTTTCAGCACAGCAGTCTTTACACCAGAAGAGTTCTTCCCAGGTCCAGTACTGTACTGATTTGGTAGGGCAATAGCCCCAGGAATTCAAACCAAAAGGGCCTTTGATGTAGGGGGTCACTTCAAAGGAACTCTCTGAAGTGTACCAGGATCCTTTTGAGCCCAGCCCTGGCTCCAGACTACCAGTAGGGGTAAATCAGCCCTTTATGTGAGGGATGGGCACCACCTATTCATGAGTAATTGTGAGCTCTTCTCTCCCCCTGACTGCCCAGGAAGGCTATCAGATTGCAGATGAATCTCCTAGTACACCCAGCCCTTGCTATGTTGTGGCCGTCTACAGAGAATGCACAAAGTGTAGTTGTTGCCCGGACGTGTATTAGAGACAGGCTGCAAAGCACAAAGAGTTATACCCACAGAGAAATACCCACTTTGTAAAAGTGGCAAATTTTAAAATAGTAATGTTAAATCCAACTTCACCAGTAAATAGGATTTGTAATTACCATTCTAAACATACCAAACATGCTAACACTACTCCTTTCTGATCGGTAATTACCACTTGAAAGTATATAAAGGAATTTCCAATGCTAGCCTAGGAGAGGAGCAGGCCTCACAGCAGTGAAAATTGAAAATAGGCTGTTTGTAACTACCAGGACATGCAAAACATAAAGGTACATGTCCTACCCTTAACTTACACAGCACCCTGCCCATAGGGCTATCTAGGGCCTACCTTAGGGGTGACCTATATGTAATAAAAAAAGGAGTTTAAGACATGCCAAGTAGTTTTAAATGCCAAGTCAGAGCGGCAGTAAACTGTACACACAAACCCTGCAGTGGCTGATTTGAAAGGCATATTCAGTGGTTGGCACAATTACTGCTGCATGTCCACTAGTAGCATTTAATTTACAGTTCTTGGGTATATGGTATACCACTTTACAAGGGACTTACAAGTAAATCAAATATACCAATAAGGTGTAAACCAATCATACCATGTTTAAGTGAGTGGTTAGCAGTGGTAGAGTGTCCAGGGTCCTAAAGCCAACAAAAAGAAGGTCAGAAAAATACGAGGAAGGCAAAAAGTTTGGGGTAATCCTGCAAAAAGGGCGATTTCCAACACAACCCCCAGCCTAAAGCCATGGTAGGCTAGTCAATACCTTGATGGGCTTCACTGCTTAGGGCGATAGAACATGGGCAATGGCCCGCTATTGGATGGGTTCTTGCCAGTTCTACGCCTCTGTACCCAGTTGGATCTCTCGGTCTATGCTCTCAGGGCCCACTAAGCTAGCCAATAGGGAATCCTTCTCTTCACCTGTTGACTCCATCTGTGAAGTGCCTAACTTTAATTTGCTCACAGATGCATCCCAGCAGGCAGACAGTACCACAATGGCCAACACAAGGAAACCTCTGTCCACAAGGACAGCAACCAACAGAGGCCACTGACAGTTGTCAGTGTTGAGAGTCAGGCCTAGTACATCCAGGGGTCTCTGTCCTCTGTGGTTTCTCAGAGTGGGGGGCGGTAACACCAGGTGCTTCGCATACTGTCTCCACTCTACCTCCCACCAGTTATGGGGTGGTGTTCTACAACTGGCCCTCCAGCCCAGGGTCTATACCCTTGGGCTGGACAGGGGTGGGTCCTTCCTCCCCCTGCCCCTCCTTCTGGGGTTCTGCACCCTCCTTTTGGGAGTGGTGCCCTCAGAAACCTGAACTGTCAGGGAGCTTGTGGAAGCTGTTTTGCTCAGTTCTCAGTTTAGAGGTGCTATCCTGCAACTGGTCTTCCAACCCAGGGTCTCTACCCTTATTCTGAACAGGAGTTCGGGGAGAGTCCTTCCACCCCTTATCACTCCATATGGACTTCTGCACCCTCCTCTGTGAAGTGGTGCTCCCAGAAACCAGAACTGGTTGGATGCCTGTGTCAGCCGACACCCAAATTCTCCTGACACTATGGGGCCCTCTCAGTGGATGGTCTCCCGGTACAGATGAGACTCCCCTGCTTGTGCTCCCTCTGGGAACTCTCCAAGATTTGGGAATGGGTATAGGGCACCCTAGGCCTCTGCCCACCCCACCTCTCCTCCAACTCTGAGAACGGACATGATACCCTCCTGCCCCCACTACACTGGGACTTGTCTGGGTTACTGTGAACCTCCCCTGCCCTCGGTTGAGGAGAACCTGAGCAACTCAGTTTAGGATCACTCCCAAATGCCTTGCCAGACGCTCTGGTACTCACCCAGAGGCTTGTCTCCTCTGCAAGTTGCATGGGGTCAGAGAACCTACACTCCAATAGGTATTGGCATAGGCTTGGAAAACATTAACGGAACATGTGCTCTCTGGCAATCAAAGTGTACAGCCCTTCAAAGGTGTTTACCGTGCTACCTTTAACCTAACCTGCCAGTGGTCTGCACAATACTCCACAAAATACTCCCAAGACTGGTGAGACAGTTTATGGCTGCCCCTGAACCTCAATTTACACTCTTCAGAGGTGAATCCACAGTTCTTTACCAGGGCTTCACTCCCTTGCAGGGCCAGTGGAGCATCGCTCCCATCACCAGGAATATGACTCCATATGCCAGTTACCCAATCATGTGTACCTCTAGAGACGCCTCAAACACCTGAAACCACTGATGTAAGTCGACCCTCCTTGAAGCTAAGCACCAAGTCTCTGGATATGTAGGAGGTATCTTTAACACTGGACACAATAATTTTGTTGCCAACACTGGACTCTACTTGCTGTGGGTGTAAGTCCAAAACCTTCAAGCTACACTCATGGGCCAATTTCTTCTTCTCAAGAGCAAGTTTTTCCCTGGGGAAGGCCCTTTCTGCCTCCTCCATCCTCTCCTTGGCTAAGGCACTGTCAGCCTCAGCCCTTCTCTCCTCTACAGCCAGCTGCAGCCTCAGCTCCCTCTCAGCCTGTTTGTCCTTGAGCTCCTCAGGGGACAGGGTATGGGAGGTGACACTGCCAAGAGCTCCAGCAAGGGACTCCCTATCAATGGGGCCCCCTCTCTCCATTGGAGTCTCTGCCCAGTCATTCTCTTCCTCCTCCTCAGGACCACTGCCCTCTTGGTCCTCTGTTGAGGCTTTTTCCCAGTGCACCCTTTTAAAAGCAGACAGGGCTTTCTGAAGGTCCAGCTTGGTGGATTCCCCACTCACTGCTAGCCCCCTTCTCCCTGCGGAAACCCTTCAACTCCTCCACATTGTAACACAACAGGTCATCAAGATCAAAGGGTGAGTCCATTCTTTCGAAGTACTACTGGTGCAAAAAACAAGAGTCCCAGGTGTAGGAAGATGGAGCAGAAGTACATTTTAAAAACTGACCAATGTGAGAGAACAGGACAAAAAACACGTAATGGTCTTAGTGCAGAGTTGTAGAAAAACAATGAGTTACTATGCTATTGCACAAGTCTTCTCCTCACTACTGATCACAAATGATAGAAATTGAGTTTTTGGTTGGCTAAGGTATGCATCCAAACCAGACAGAACCCACCACTCTAGTCAAGGTAAGTTATATACACACCAAAGATAACCTTTGCACACCCTCTGGTAGCTTGGCACACAGCAGGCAGGCTTATCTAAAGAGGCAATGTGTAAAGTATTTGTGCAACACGCACACACACACTCACACAAAGAGTAACACAATGAATACACCACAAAGACTCTACACTAGTTTATAAAAATAGACAATATTTATCTATATAAAGAGAGACCAAAATGACAAAAATCCAATCAAAACTACATCAGTTAGAGAGTTTTGCAAATAACATAGTAAATTACAGTGCTCAATAATGCGGGCACTCCCTTTAAGGAAATTACGGTAATGTCTCCAGATGAGTGCTGCAAGAGCACTCAGGATTATGAGCTTCGGGGCCGTCTTGTTTGACCTGGGTGATATGCAGAGATCCCATCAGGTACCGGCTCTGTTTTGCCAAGGCAGAATTGGTCACGGACCCCTCGGGCTGGTATGTAGTGCAATCACAATCAAATAGTTTGAACACATGTTGGAAATTGACATCTCTAGTTGGCAAGGGCTTGCACCTTTGTCCAAATAGGGACCCTTCTTCCTAGTCAGGATAAGGGAGTTACACTGCTAAAATAAACCCTACTCACCCACTTGGTAGCTTGCCACGAGCAGTCAGGCTTATCGTAGAGGCAGTGTGTAAAGCATTTGCACATAACCAACAGTAATACAGTGTAAGCACTACAAAAGGACACCACACCAGTTTAGAAAAATATCCAATATTTTTATATACTTAAAACAAGACCATAAAGGATAAAAATCCACAATACAGTACTTTCTTCAGTTATCAAAATATGGCTGAAAAAAATTTCCTTGATGTCGATAGCTCTGTCCGGGGCTATCACGGCATTGTGAACAAACAAATCCAAGCAGTTCTGGCTGACCGCAGTGTCATGGGCCAGCTACAGTGTCGGGAAGACCCACAAACAGGACCTTTTAGAAATGCAGGGCGTCGGCGACCTCTCGTTGAGCTTCCGAAAGCATGGCATCCGCAGGCGTCCGTTCCGGAGGTCAGTGCAGGAGTCGTCGGGGTCCTCGAAGTCACACGCGTTGCAGATCAAACTCCTCTCTTTTGAAGTCAGGAGCGCTGGCGTTGGCAGGCGTCGGGTGCTGCGGTTCGAAGTCCAGCAGTGCGGCATCCTCAGGTCACAGTGCGAGCAGCGGCTTGGTGGCGGCGTCAGATGGCGTCGTCGGTGAGACCAGGGTCGCGGTGCAAAGTGAATGCGGTGTTCGTCGTGGTGCTGGCAGGTCACGGTGCAAGCAGCGGCGGTGTCGTTGCTGAAGCGCTGTCGTTGGCTGACGAACTGCAGTCGATGGCACCGGCGCCGGTAGGCCAAGGCTGCGGTGTGGGATGAGGGTGGTGCGATGAGTAACTTTACGAGCGGAGCCCTCGAACCACGGTGCAAGCAGCGGCGTAGATATAGAACGGCGGTGCAGAGTGCGGTGCCCACAGGTCGCGGTGCGAGCAGCGGCTCAGTGGCTTCGTCAGCAGGCGTCGTCGGTGAGATAAGGGTCGCAGTGCGGCATTGCCCTCTGCGGTGCAGTAAGGACACGAAGTCAGCAGCGGCAGCGTCGACGTCTTCGGGTTGCTTTTTTTTCTGTTGCAGCACAAAACACACAGTTCCCAGTGCTGAGGGCAGAAGAGCTTGAAGTATTTGCTGTTCCTGAGACTTCTTGAACAGGGGGCAAGCTCTACCTCAAGCCCTTGGAGAAACTCACAAAAGTAGATTGCAGAAAGTTCAGTCCAGTCCTTTCACTGCCCAAGACAGAAGCAGCCACTGCAGGCCAACACAGCAAAGCACACAGCACAATAGTAGTTCCTCCTCACAGCTTCCCCAGCCCTTCTTCTTGGCAGTCTTCTTGGTCCAAAAGAGTTCTAAAGTTCAGGGGGTGGGGCCCCAATATTTATATCCCAAAATCCTTTGATCTCTTAAGCAGAGAGTGTCTGTGTCCAGCCAGAACCAGTTCTGCCTTCTCTGGAGTGGCTTCCTGGCAGGAGGTGGAGACAGCATTGTCGGAGGCAGACCAGGCCCATTCAGGTGCAAGGAAATCTCATCCTCCTACTCTAAATGCAGTCCAGGTCTATTCAACCCTTTCCTGACCCACCTAGACTATCCGGAGCCCCTCCTGCTCCCCAGCCCTCTGACATCTAAAACCCAGACAGTCAATCCACATTCTAGCAGAGGCACACTGGATGACTGAGCAAGAAAATACCTACTTTCTAAAAGTGGTATTTTTAAACACAAAATGTAAAAACCACCTTCACTAAAAGATGCATCTTTAGATTCTGAGTTCAAGCATACAGAACCTTATTTTCCTACCTAATTCCCCCGGCCAGTTATGTTTATAAGCTGTTATAAACAAACTCCCCATTCTGTCCTATGGGGAACAGGTAGCCTTGCAATAGTGTAAAACGAAATTGGCAGTAATTTACTATCAGGACATGCCACACCCACCAGAGCATGTCCTACCTTTCACATACACTGCACCCTGCCCACAGGGGTACCTTGGGCCTACCTTAGGGGTGGCTGACATGTAAGAAAAGGGAAGGTTAGGGCCTGGCAAGTGGGTGCACTTGCCAAGTAAACATGGCAGTACCAGACTGCATATAGGCTCTGCAATGGGCTGTTTGTGTGGGTGGCACAATCCAGTGCTGCAGCCCACCAACAGCATTAGTTTTACAGGCCCTGTGACAATGGGGCTGCAGCGCCGGGCCGAGCGATTACAGGGGGCTCTCGTGGGTCCTGACTCAGACGCACAGTACCTTAGTGATCGGGGCAGTTCTTGCGGCACTGGGTAACCTCTCTGTCACCCCAGCGGTGCAGGTCCGGGACGTTCAGGATTTCTCGTGGTGATTTAGGATCGGCTGTAGTCACGCTAATCTCCGTCCTGAGGCGGGCAGCGTGCCCCCCCATAGTCGTGTCGGCAAGGGAAAGCCTGGTTGCTACGGCAATGTGGATGCAGTGTTAGGAGGACTTCCCTCAGTCGACGGTGATTCGCTGTCCTAGGCCAGTGTGGTTCCGGAGAGAGCACGGGGTGCTGGGGCACACATTGCTCGGGGTGCAAGACGAAGAGCTCAACACGGTCTGGGCTTTGAAGAACACAAAGTGCTCAACATGCGCTGGTCAGATACGAGTGCCCCACAACACTGTGTTTTGGGGAGATACAAATCAAGGAGCGTTCAATTACACTGCTGCTGAACTCACAAGTGACACAGTCCTATGGGAGCGGTGCTCAGGCGAAATCTTTGATGGCCCTGAGATTTCAAAACAGGGAGAAAGCCAGAAAGTCATTGGAGTCACTCTGGGTTTAGACCTTGGTCCGTATCAGGGCAGAGTTCAGCAGGCTGCAGGGCAGCTCAGCAAAGGAGGGAGGCAGTTCCTTAGAACAGTCAGTCACAGCAGAGTTGCAATCCTTTCAGCACTGCAGTCTTTACTCCATCAGAGTTCTCCCTAGGTCTAGTAGTGTACTGATTTGGTAGGGCCAGAGCCCTGGTGCTTGTACCCAAAAATGCCTTTTATGTAGGGGGTGACTTCAGATGAAGTCTCTGAAGAGCACAAGGATCCCTTTCAGGCCAGCCCTGGTTCCAGTAGGGGGAAAATCAGCCCTTTGTGTGAGGGCAGGGCACCAACTATTCATGTGTAATTATGAGCTCCCCCTGCCTGTCCAGGAAGGCTATCAGAATGCAGATGAATCTCCTGTCACACCCAGCCCTTCCTGTGTTGTAGCTGTCTAGAGAGAATGCACAAAGTATAGCTGTCACCCAGCCCAGACGTGTATTGGAGACAGGCTGCAAACCACAAGGAGTTATAAGCACAGAGAAATGCCCACTTTGTAAAAGTTGAATTTCTAAAATAGTAATGTGAAATCCAACTTCACTAGTAAGTAGGATTTGTCATTACCATTCTAAACATACCAAACATGGCAACACTACTGCTTTCTGATCAGGAATTACCTCTTAATAGTATATAAGGGAATTTCCAGTTCTAGTCTATGAGAGGAGTAGGCCTCACTGCAGTGAAAATCTAAATAGGCTATTTGTTACTGCCAGGACATGCAAACCGTAAAGGTACACATCCTACCCTTTACTTACATAGCACTGTGCCTATAGGGCTACCTAGGGCCTACCTTAGGGATGACCTATGTGTAATAAATGGCGAGTTTAAGGCTTGGCAAGTAGTTATAAATGCAAAGTTGGAGTGGCAGTAAACTGAACACTCAGGCCCTGTAGTAGCAGACCTGAGACTGGTTTAAAAGGCTACTTATGTGGATGGCACAATTAGTGCTGCAGGCCCACTAGTAGTGGTTAATTTACAGGTCCAGGGTATATGGTATACCACTTTACAAGGGACTTACAAGTAAATCAAGTATGCCAAACAGGTGTAAACCAATCATACCATGTTTAGGGGAGAGCGCACATGCACGTTAGCACTAGTTAGCAGTGGGAAAGCGCCTACAGTCTTTAAGCCAACAAACAGGTCATAAAAATAAAAGGAGGAAGGCAAAATGTTAGGGGTTGTTTCCAAAGATTGTGGGTATGTCCCATGACCTGCACATCTATTAGCATCAATGTACAATTTGTCTCAGACGTGTCATTACATTCACAATACTTTAGGGTGCTCTCATGGTGTCATAAGACCCACCCACCAGGGTATGCATCAACTAGTACTGAAATCAGCCTAGAACAACATCCAACAAAAAGGCACCAAGGCACACCAAATGATTGTAACTATCATCCAAATTCCACGATCTGTGGTACAACCAGTCAAAATGAATGTCCTTTCGAAGAATTCCGCAATCAATGTTGAATCAGGTCCCTTTACTTGTTTTATTTCATTTCATTACACATTGACATCAACAGCAGCCGACGTACGTTTCGTCCCCCTGGGCTTTCTCAAGGCTGCAAAAACATATGTACAAACAGTTTGTATATTGTATAACATTATACAGTTCAAATGCCCTTTTGTTGTGTATTAAACACAGCAAGATAAGTTAAAGGAGAGAGAGACAGAAGTGCTCATCACAATCAATCTTTCTGGATGATGTTTTCTCTCTTTTCTGAAGGTTTAAATAACGGAGGCAGTAATTTTGGAAAGATCCTTCACGTGCAAGCCAGCTAGTTTGAAACCAATACTGTGGTCCAGCACTAAACCCAGGAAGTAGTAAACCTTGTGTTCAGTGAAGGGGAGGGGGAGGGAAAAATGGAACAAATATATATAAAGATTCTAATATTTTGCAGGTTTCCTAAACTACGTATCTATGTTCCATGGGTTCTCCCCCGCTCCACAGTTGTGTTTATTATTCTTTTAGTTGCTCACTTTCACTTTCTTCATCATTGAATGTGAGTCTTCTACCACCTGTGACAAGTCTGTTAGACGCAAATATCTTAGTACAATGGCCCAACAACATCTATCACCCACCACCAAGTGATGTTTTTTTTTGATAAGCAAATTTTTATTTTGCAAATAAACAAACGAAAATACATGGACAACCGTCCAACAAACTGGTATCAAAAGACATTGGATACATTCAGTGACCATCAGCAGCACGACCCCCCGCCCACTCCCCAACCACGCCGCTCCCCCCACCCTCGTTGACACCCTTAAATTATACCCCCCAGCCACTTCCCCCACACTCTGCGAAACTTCTTGGGGCAGCCCCGCGCCGAGTACATCGTGCGTTCCTGCGTCGCGCACCAGTCCACCCCCCTCCTCCACGCAGCACATAGGGGGGGGTCAGACCGCTTCCAGGCGGCAGCAATATCTCGCTTCACTACCACTAAAGCCGTAGTGAGGAAAAATTTCTCATGACGGGAACCGTCCAGATCATCCGTTATCCCCAGCAGAGCCATTCGGGGGTCATGGGGAACCTCCCACCCCAGTATTTCAGTGAGTTCAGCCTCAATCTCGCCCCAATAGGGTCCCAAGCGTGGGCAGGTCCACACCATGTGGAAGAAGTCCGCCGGGTTCGTCCCGCATCGCGCGCATGAAGCGTCTGGGGAGAGACTCGCACGGTGAAGGCGTTCCGGGGTCAGATAGGCAGTGTGCAAATAGTACAGTTGGATAAGCCGCAATTTGGCCGAGGAGGTGATCAACCGAGGTGCCATAAGGGCGTCCCTCCAGTCGGCCTCATCCAGTGGCCCCACCCAGGCCTCCCAGCGCGCCTTCGTGGCCTCGCAGTCCGTTGGGGTGTTGTTGACCAGGGCCCGATAAATGCGGGAGATACCCCCCCTACCCAGAAACCCCAACATCACCTGCGCTTCCGGCGGGCTGTGGTCAGGGATCCGCGTATCCAGCGGGACATGGGACCGAACCGCGTGGCGCAGCTGAAGATATTTATAAAACTGTGAGGGGCACAACGAGAAGCGAGCCTGAAGCTCCTGGAAGGAGCACATACGACTCCCCCGCCACAAATCGCCTAAGCAGGAGATCCCAAGGAGGTCCCACGCTCGAAAGCCCTCCAGGCCCGCAACCTCCTGCAGCCAGGTCCCATGCCAGAGTGGCGTAACACGGGTCAGTTTCCCCGACCACCGGGTATGCCGTAGAGCCGCACGCCAGGCCAAAAAGGGGGCCCGCACAACATCTGGAAGCGATCGCGGAAGCCGCGCCCCGTAGAGCATGTTTTGAATGGAGGAGAATCCCAGTATCTGTACCTCCAGCCTGTAGGCAGGGTCGCCCCAGCCGCCCGAGAACCAGTCATGGACCACCAGGAGCCGAGTCGCAAGGTAGTATAAGTAGAGGTCAGTCATACTCATACCTCCGTCATGTGATGGAATCCAGCACAGGCCGAGGGCCAGACGGGCCCTACCACCACCCCATAGGAACTTGGTCGCCATACTGTCCAAGTCCCGGGACCACGGGCGAGGGAAAGAGCAGGGCGTGTTTTGCAGCATGTACAAGAATTTGGGAAGGATCATCATCTTATAGAGGGCAATCCTCCCCAACGGATTCAATGGGAGCGAGTGCCATCTCGCCAGGTCAGATCTGGCCTTGTTGACCACCGGAGCCACGTTAAGGGCCCAGCAGAGCTCCGGTAGAAGGGCAATCCAGATACCCAGGTATTTGAAAAATAGCCTCCGGAGGGGAATATCGGACTGCCAGTCGAAGCAATCCCTGGCCGGGTGCAGCGGAACCAAAACCGATTTCCTGGGGTTGAGACGGAGACCCGACGCCCGACCAAACCGGCGAAGAATCCCACGCACGATGGGGCCCGATGTGACGGGGTCGGAGAGGTAAAGGAGGACGTCGTCGGCATACAGAGCTATTTTATCAGGGACCATGCCCGGCCAGTCCCACCCACGAAGCGCAGGGTCGGAGCGGACCAGGACAGCCAAAGGCTCCATCGCCAAGGCAAAGAGGAGGGGCGAAAGCGGGCAGCCCTGACGCGTCCCTCTCCCGATAGAAAATGGGCGAGAGAGAGCCCCATTCACCAACACCCTGGCCCACGGAGCCGCGTACAAGATCCGGACCATGGCTCGGAATTGAGGACCGAACGCCATCCTTTCCAACACCTCCTCCAAGTAGACCCATCCCACCGAGTCAAAGGCTTTTTCAAAGTCGACCAACAACAAAGCCAGATACGGAGAGAGGCGCTCGCGGTGGGCCATGGCGAGATGCAGGCGCCATAAGCAATGTCGAGTTCCCCGGTTCGGCATAAACCCACACTGATCCGGGTGGATCAGCGAGTCGAGGTAAGGACGCAGCCGCTGCGCCAAGATGGTAGCGTAGATTTTGATCTCAGTGTTGATGAGAGAGATCGGCCGGTAGTCCGAGCAGGACCGCGACGGAGGCTGCGTCTTAGGGAGAACGACTATCGTGGCCATGTCCGTCTCCGGAGGGAACGAGCCCCCCTCTATCACTTCCGCATAAAGGCCCAAAAGCTGCGGAGCAAGGGTTTCACGGTAGTGGGCGTAGTACTCCTGTGGGAAGCCGTCTGGACCCGGAGTTTTCCCGGGAGCCAGGTGACTGATGGCGTCGTCAATTTCTTGTAGGGTCATGGGCGAGTCGAGGGTCTCCCTAGCCTCCCGCCCCAAGCACCGCAGCTCCGCACCACCTGATCCCAACAGCTCCCCAAGGGGGACCCAGGGCTCCCGAGCACGGTACAGCGTGGAATAATAGTCAGCAAAGGATTGGGCCACCGCCACGGAGGCTGTGTGAATCTCACCGTAGGGGCCCGCGATCGCCGGAATAATCCTGCTGGACCGGGGGTACGTGGCCAACCGGTGAAGAAGAGCCCCGTTCTTGTCTCCCCACCCATACACCCGTGCGACCGAAGAGCGCCATAAAGTTTTTGCCGCCTCCAGGGAGTGCAAGCGAATTTCGTCCCGTAGGAAGGCCAGTCGTCGCGCCCGCCCGGCGTCCCCCAGGGCCTCCGGATCACGCTCGAGCTCCAGGGCCTGCGCCTCGCACTCCGTAAGTCGCTGGAGATGCGTCCGGCGCTGTTGCTGCACTAGACCCCTAGCCGCTCCCCTGACAGTCGCCTTACCAGCCTCCCAGAGGACGGCCGCGGAGGAGACAGATCCCACATTATGGTGATAGTAATTAGAGATCTCGGTGCCAACCGACTTACGGAAGGCCTTATCCTGGAGGAACCAAGCGTTCAGGCGCCACACAGGGCGAGCGGAGAAGGGAGGTGGGCCGAGGGCCAGAAGCAGCGGAGAATGGTCCGAGAGGCCCCTGGGAAGAATGCGGACGTCTTGCACCCCCGCGCACTCCGTAGACGGGACAAAGAGTAAATCAATCCGGGCGTGCGAATGGTGCGCCGCCGAGGTGTGGGTGTACTGGCGGGCCCGCGGGTGCCAGACCCTCCACACATCGCACAAACCCTGAGCCTCAGCCCAGCCCGATAGTAGCTTCGACCGGGTGGCCCTGGCAAGGGAGACCGGGCCCGTCGCATCGGCACTAGGCGTATATACCGCGTTGAAATCCCCCCCCAAGACAAGCGTGCCCGCCGGGAGCGTGGGAAGCAAGTGTGCCGCGTGCAAGAGGACGGGCTGCAACTGGGACGGGGACGCCCCTCAAGGGCCCCAGAAACCGCAACCACCATGCCCTGGGAGTCGGAGTGAACCTGGGCAAGAACGAAGGGAAAAGTCCGCCGAAGCAGGATAGCCACTCCCCGGGAACCCCTCACGAAGCCGGAGTGCCACACCCTGTCGTACCCGTAGCGAGCAAGAAAGGGACAGTTGTTGCCAAGAAGGTGGGTCTCCTGCAAAAGAAGGACATCAATCCCCAGACGCTGCGCGTATTTGAGGACCGCCGTGCGCTTAAAGCGGTCCAAAAGACCATTGACGTTCCAAGACAAAATGCGCATGGCGGCCTTGGGTATGTTAATGTCAGCCATCACCCCAGAGCGGAGCGTCTAGTGTAAGCAGAGGAGGGACGCCCCCGGAGCACGAGCCCAGCAGGGCGGCCGGGGGGGGCGCAGGCGCAGGGGTACCCCCGGGGGGGAGAGCCCGGGAAGGCAGGCCAGCAGGCCACCAAGTGAAGTTTACAGAAGAATGCCAGACAGTCCATGATTTTTAAAGGCAGGTGGTTACTGTGGTTATCCGGACCCACCCTGGTAGCCACACGCCTCCTGGGTTGTGGTCGGAGGTAAGGGGGCCATCGGTGGCACCCACCATTCTTCCATCCATGTATCTGCTTCTCTGTCCTCTCCTGCTTCTGCCACAAGGTCTCCGCTGGCTGCACCACAGCTCCATCTCCCTCCAATTCCTCCTTGGTCTCGGCCATACCAACTCAGTTTCTCCTTTTCAGCTGCTTTCTATTGAGGCCTCCGTTTCTCTCGTAACTCTACTGCTCTTCCTTCCACCAACCTGATTCTTCCTTCTTCCAGCCTTTTCATTCTGCTGTTCCGCTCTCCTTCTGCTATAACAGTACTGTTGGACTTGGCCCTTTTTGGCTAAAGTTCCCTAAACTTTTTGTTTTCCCCCTAGACCTTTTTTCTGACATGGTGTTGCCAACTTAGATGCTTTGAACACTTTGCCACTGCTGATCAGTGTCAAAGTGCAAGTGCTCCCTGTATAAAGTGTAATGGTAATTGGTTGTCCATGATTGGTATGTTTGCCTTACTAGTAAAGTCCCTAGTAAAGTGCACTATGTGTGCCAGGGCTGGTAATGCAAATGCTACTAGTGGGCCTGCAGCACTAATTGTGCCACCCACACAAGTAGCCTTAAAGAGGGAACTAAGGCCTGCCACTGCAGTGCCTGCACGCAGTTTGTTAAACTGCCATGTTGTTCTGACAAGTGCACCCACTTGCCAGACCTTACCCTTCCCTTTCTATGAACATCAGACACCCCTATGGTAGGTCCAAGGTACCCCCGGGGCCGGGTGCAATGCATGTGAAAGGTAGGACATGTACTAAGGTGTGTAACATCTCCTGACAGTGAAATAATCTCCATTTCGTTTTTTACTGTGGAAAGGCCATCTTGCCCATAGGATAGAATGGGGAGACTGTGTAATTTGTTTTCCAGCCTATCTTCCCAAAGGCTTAAGATGTAGAGGTGAAGTTTAGTGTGCCTGAACTCACAATGTAATAACACATCTTTTTATGAAGGTGGTTTTTGCATTATGTGTTTAGAAGCCTCTCTTTTAGAAGTGGCTGGGTTTTTGTGCTCTATCATTTCTCTGTGTCTCTACCTGGTTGTGGATTGACTGTCTGGATTAGAAAGTGATAGGATTTGGAGAATGTCTTGACCCAGGGGAGGAGGTGAGACAGCAACAGCGTAACCTGCATCTGGAGTGTAGGGGGAGGAGTAGCCCTAGAGGTGAAGAGGCCTGGGTTGCAGCCATAAAACAATGGTCCCATCCCCTGCTGGGTGATTGAGAATCCAGACCCCCACTAATCAAAGGAAGAAGGTGTCACTGGCAGGGAAGCCCCCAGAACAGGTTTGAACAGGGGTTAGTGCCCCCCTGAACACAAAGACTTCAAACACATTTAGGGGTATAACTATAAGATCTGAAGCCCCTGAACTTTGGAGAAATGGATTGAACAAGATTGAACAAGACTGAAGCTACTCCGTGGTCAAGAGGAACCTTTGCCAAGGAAGAAACAGCTGAAGAGACTGAAGGAAAGGACTGACACTTGCTGTGTGTTCTGGGGCTGGCCTGCAGTTTGCTGCTTTAAGCAAGGACAGGCTAAAGGGACTTTGCTGTGTGCTGTGCCCCCCTGCTTGAAAGGACTTTGCTGTGTGCTGTGTCCAGAAGTAACTTATCCCCAAGGGCCCGAGGTTAGCTGGCTCCCTGTTGTGGAAACTCAGTAACACAAAAGTTTCCAGGAGAGTCTCAGCGATGCTGTGTGCGTGTGCTTTTTGCAGCCTAAGACCCTTGTAAGAATTGCCCTGTGATCGTGGGCCCCTGGAGTCCAAGCGAGTCTCAGCGATGCTGTGTGTGTATGCTTTTTGCAGCCTGAGCCCTTCGTGAGGATTGTCCTGTGATCGTGTGCACCGGAGTCCAAGTGAGTCTCAGTGACGCTGTGTGCGTGTGCTTTGTGCAGCTTGAGACCTTCGTGAGGATTGCCTTGTTATCGTGCACCCGGAGTTCAAGTGAGTCTCAGCGACGCTGTGTGCGTGTGCCCTGTTGCAGCCTGAGATCTTCGTAGCATCAGCGGCCCGGACCGGCAGCCTCGGAGGAGCTATGCCGCCGGCCCGAGCAGGCTGTTGCCAGAGCGGGACCTTGAACCAACCTCATCGAGGGAGGGCCCGAGTCCCACTGCCCGGATTTCACAAAGATTGCACCGGAGGCCCAAGTTGCTGGAAGAGGAGAGCGAGGTCGCACCCCCCAGAAAACGTGTGTTGACGCCTGGGGCGGGGTGCGGGCTCGGAGGGAGATGCTTCGGCCTCTCCCATTCCTGCAGTGCGAGCCTCTGCTTTGGCTTGTATCGCGGCCTGTACTTGCCAAAGGAGTGGCAGTACCAAGGCCGGAGTGCAGAGCTGCACTTTTTGTTTACACCATACCCGTGTGGGGGCATCTGTTGACAGAGGCTGACTGCGAGCCAGCACGAGTGGCGGAGAGACCGCCTAAGGCACCGTGATCGGTACTGGAGTGTATTACGCATTGCATTATTTCTGCATAACAAACTACCTGATTGTCGTATTACACATTGCATTGTTTTTGCATAACGAACTACCTGATTGTCATATTACGCATTGCATTATTTCTGCATAACAAACTACCTGATTGTCATTTTGCGCATTGCATTGTTTATGCATATCGATCTACCTGAGTAGTGTATTACGCAATACATTATTTCTGCACAACAAAGTACCTGATTATTGCATTATGCATTCCGTTAGGTTGCATAACGAACTACCTGATTGTTGTGTTACGCATTGCATTATTCTTACATTGCAAAGTACCTGATTGTTACGTTACACATTGCATTATTTTTACATCGCAAAGTGCCTGATTCTAGCATTACGAACTGCATTATTTTTGCATTGCAAAGTGCCTGATTCTAGCATTCAATCAATCACTCATAGTATTTATAAAGCGCACTACTTACCCGTGAGGGTCTCAAGGCGCTGGGGGGTTGGGGGGTGATGCTACTGCTCGAAAAGCCAGGTCTTGAGGAGTCTTCTGAAGGTGACTAGGTTTTGGGTCTGCCGTAGGTGGGTGTGGAGGGTGTTCCAGGTCTTGGCGGCGAGGTGGGAGAACGATCTGCCACCGGAGATCACTCTTCATATGCAGGGGACTATGGCGAGGGCGAGGTCGGCGGAGCGTAGCTGGCTGGTGGGGGTGTAGAAGCTGAGTTGTCTGTTGAGGTACGCTGATCCGGTGTTGTGGAGTGCCTTGTGGGTGAGGAGCTTGAAGGTTATCCTCTTGTTGACGGGGAGCCAGTGCAGGTCTCTCAGATGGGGTGTGATGTGGCTGCGGCGAGGAATGTCGAGGATCAGGCGTGCAGAGGCGTTCTGGATGCATTGAAGTCGTTTCAGGAGTTTGACCGAGGCTCCTGCGTAGAGGGTGTTTCCGTAGTCCAACCTGCTGCTGATGAGGGCCCGGGTGACTGTTCTTCTCGTTTCGGTGGGGATCCACTTGTAGATCTTGTGGAGCATGCAGAGGGTGATGAAGCAGGAGGACGAGACGACATTGACCTGCTTAGTCATGGAGAGAGTGGAGTCGAGGATGAACCCTAGGTTGCGTGCATGGTCGGTGGGTGTTGGTGCTGTTCCCAGTGCGGTCGGCCACCAGGAGTCGTCCCAGGCCGAGGGGGTGGAGCCGAGGATGAGGACTTCCGTCTTGTCCGAGTTCAGCTTCAGCCGGCTGTTCTTCATCCACTCGGCGACAATTGCAAAGTGTCTAATTCTAGCATTACGAACTGCATAGCATTGTATTAGTACTGCAGTGGAACATTTAGAAGTGCTCATTAATATCGCCAGAACTTACAAGGGCTGGCTGGCCTAACAAACAGCCAGGAGGAATACTACAAATACGCATATGTTGGATTTATATTGTGTGGTCTTAGCGTATATCTTTTTATATAAATTTACACTCCTTTATGAAACTCGTGTGGAGTCCATTTGTGGTGTTATCATTGGGTTACTGAAAGCTTTGTTGCAAATACTTTACACATTTGCCTTGAAGATAAGCCTGGCTGCTTGTGCCAAGCTACCAAGGGGGTGAGCGGGGGCTATCTGAGAAGGTTTCTTTCCTTTCCCTGACGTGGAAGCGAGGGTCCCTATTTGGCCTAAGGTACCTACCTCAGCCAACCAGGGATCCCGGGTCTAACAACACGTCTTTAGTTTTTCCTTTGCTCTGTCATGTTGTCTCTGTCCTCCTTCTCCCACTCTCTGTTTACGTATTTCATTTCTTTCAACAAGGACCGGCGTTGTGGGTATATTCATCTCTTTTCCAGGTGAATGTCTCTGTTTCTTTGTCCCTGATCTTCCACAATACACTAAGGTATTAAAACCTAAATTGAAAGCACACTTACATAATTTAATGATGGATGGCACAATAGAGTTAGTAAAAACTCCATAGAAAAGTTACAAAGAAATTGAGGGCAAGTCTGACTCTAAAAATGTATTGCTTGATAAAAAGAATGAAATTGACATGCATGAAATAAAAGATGAAATTAATCACGAGCATGCACATAATTAAACAGATCATAAACATAACAAGGATAAACAAGATGCAAGTAAAAATGTATATCAAGGACGATTTCCAGAACAAGTAAAACCTTATTCAAAAAAAGAAAATAATATCAAAATGGCTGAGGTTATGAAGGCAAACAGTATAGACAAAATGGATTTCTTTAAGAAAATTAATATGGAGAACAAAATGCATCAAATTAAAGGCAGTGAAATGGAAATAAAGGATAATTTAGATTGTAACAACAGAAGGGAAGAAAAATTAAACAAATCAAATGTGAGACTAATATTGATCGTTCATGATTTTCCCGCCTCCGAGGAATCTTCGTTTTTCGCCGGAGTTTTGCGCTCGGACGGTGTGAATTTCCACGTGGCGCCCGTGCCTTCAGGCCTCCAATTACTCGCTGATATCCACCACAGCAAATTGAGCCTGCTCCTGCCTTTTTCTTTCATTGTGGCATATACCCTTGTTCCCCCAGGCATTGGGCTTTTCTAGCGCCATCGGGGATCCTTATCCCACCATTATGTCGCTGTAAATCTATAACTAAAAGGATGCAACTTTGACGGCGAACCCAATACTCCCCCATCAGCAGACCTTGTTCTTATGAACATTCTTGACCCCCTTTTGCCGCCTGAGATCAGAGATTCTTCTTGCCTGTGTCCTCACTTGGACCTATTTGCAACTACTTGATTCCCCACAGGTCCCAGCTAAAATGCCAAAACCATTTCCTTGTTCGCCCTGAGGAAGGTGGCACCTGCATTTCGGTGCGCACACCGAAACGCGCGTCGGCGCTCCCAAGGGGTCCACTTAAGCCCTAAATCTTGTATTTTGAACATGCTCTCTTCAGCACAGCATTGCATGTTTATATGCTTTTACTTATATATTGATTTATGAGGCAAATTTCTTTTGGACCCCCACTTGATGATTGGCATTTTTATGAGTAGATGTATGGGTTTTTAAGGTGTGATATGATACCGGTATAAGTGTGTATGTCTGTATGCGCGTGATAGTGATTGGGACCTTTCTGTCATTATTATTTGTATTGTGGCTCACGATATTGTGTTTGCTATAAACTATTGAGGATTTCACTCACCTCTTGAATCCCTCTGTCTAAATTGATTAAAATAAAAAATAAAAATACAAACAAATCTTTCTTTGACTATGCACTGAAATTTCCTTGCTCTATATAGGTCGTATTTAAGTGTCAGTATATTTATGATATGATACATTGTACATTTAGAAAAAAATAGGTAGAGTACCTTTCTTTCTTTGATGACCCACCTCAGCCAACCAGGGATCCCGGGTCTAACAAGTACGTCTTTAGTTTTTCCTTTGCTCTGTCATGTTGTCTCTGTCCTCCTCCCACTCTCTGTTTACGTATTTCATTTCTTTCAACAAGGACCGGCGTTGTGGGTATATTCATCTCTTTTCCAGGTGAATGTCTCTGTTTCTTTGTCCCTGATCTTCCACAATACACTAAGGTATTAAAACCTAAATTGAAAGCACACTTACATAATTTAATGATGGATGGCACAATAGAGTTAGTAAAAACTCCATCGAAAAGTTACAAAGAAATTGAGGGCAAGTCTGACTCTAAAAATGTATTGCTTGATAAAAAGAATGAAATTGACATGCATGAAATAAAAGATGAAATTAATCACGAGAATGCACATAATTAAACAGATCATAAACATAACAAGGATAAACCAGATGCAAGTAAAAATGTATATCAAGGACGATTTCCAGAACAAGTAAAACCTTATTCAAAAAAAGAAAATAATATCAAAATGGCTGAGGTTATGAAGGCAAACAGTATAGACAAAATGGATTTCTTTAAGAAAATTAATATGGAGAACAAAATGCATCAAATTAAAGGCAGTGAAATGGAAATAAAGGATAATTTAGATTGTAACAACAGAAGGGAAGAAAAATTAAACAAATCAAATGTGAGACTAATATTTCTCTAAACAAAGTCAAAATTCAGTTTGAAACTCATACTATGATTAAAACCCTATCAGAACATAGAGTAAGGAAAGCAAGGACATCAAAATCAAAAAGTAAAGTGGAAAAAATATATAAATCAACATGACTGATGCAACAGATCTGAATGGAATTCGTGCTAAAACCATTATAGACGGCGAATTGGTAAATAATCAAGAAAGCTGTAATCACATGCCATTATGTTGAAAGTTGCCAGGTAAACTGAAACTGGTTTAAACAATCATGAAATATTGGAATTGGAAACGTGTTGTAACCTATTTGATAAAAATCTAATAAATGGATTACAAAAGTTTAAATGACCTATTTTTCTTCTACTTGCGATATTAGTCTTTATCATATTGAACTTCTCTTGACAATAGCAGGAAAGGAGGAAGGTAAAAATACTTATGAAATACGCACAACAGTAATTGGTCCAATTTTAAAATCTCCAATGTTAATGTCACTGGATCTCCTAACATCAATACTGAAGGCCTTGACAAAGAATAATTATAAAATAATCAGAGATAATATGGAGACTCAAGCTGGTTACACAAATATATGCAGTAAAACTAGTAATATGCCAAATAAAGAAGCCAGTAAGCGTATTAATATTGATGACAAAAAAGTACTAACACTTTTCCCTATTCAGGGCTGGTGTTTGCTGCGAAGGGATCCTGGTCTGAACATATGGCGTTCTGCATGAGGAAGTTCTCAAAGGCCTCCAATTCCATTCATAGTGTTCCAAGGCCCAAGAGAACAGGTGCTACTTTAGCTATTCTAAAAAAAACAAAAAAAATTCTCAATGCATACCAACTGTCACTGATGGTGCAGAGGTTTGGGGCATTGCTAATAATCATAGCATCCAACAAGAAGAAAACAGATTCTGCAGGAAACTTTTAGGTGCACCAATCTCCACCGCCCAGTACATTTGCCATAAAACCCTAACTTAAACTATATAGAGGACTTCATAGGGCTCGTCCTGCCCTATGTTGGCTCTCTATATGGAAAAACCCAGCTGCGTCACTCATGATAGAGATCATAGGTGATTGCATTGGCTTCCAAAAAGAACAGGACATCCTGTGGCTGCCTGGAGTGAATCGGAGCCTATGCAGTGTCAACTTAGGAAGGCTCTTCCTCAGCCCAAGTATAGCTGAGACTATACACAAAAATGCTCTTACGAATGCACTCTATACACTTTATGGCACGGAAAGGATGGAGAGGGAATCCAAGAAATCCTCTGTTTCTAATTTTATGACCATTGAACATGTTGTGTATCCCTTGGCCAGCTATCTCACCCTGCCCATGAGTTATTGGGAGAGGAGCCTTCTCTTCCGCCTAAGGTGCAGGCACTGTAAAATTCTTGCCCTGTTTCCCTCTCAGTTAGAACACAAACCTAGACTCCCTACTCTGCCTGTGTGACGGACAGAGCGGCTAAACCATTTTACACTTTTTATTCTATTGTACATTTTATACAAAATATGGCAATTGGCTCTTAACGCTTTTTAAAAAAAAACATGCCCATCAGTCTGGTTGACGCTTACAAGAGGTTACTCACATTGGCAGATGAAGAGTTCGTTTTCCACGTCTGCACTTTTCTGAGAATTGCCGTGCGGGCCCGCAATATGATGTGCAACCCATGAGAAGTTTCCTCCTATCTACACAAGAGTTTTTTTTTTAAATTAAAATATATATGTTTTATATATTGTGTATCCATGCCTAATGCAAATGAAATTTTACTGTGATTATGTACCAGTATTTTTAAATTGTTATGTGTGCTATGCCTTTATGGATGTGGCTGACAAAATGTTACTGTGATTATGTACCAGTATTTTTAAATTGTTATGTCTGTTGTGCTTTTATTATTATTGATGGCAGTGGACATTTGGAAGGTGATGTAGAAAATCCAGGGAATTCACCAAGTCAGGAGGAAATTAAAGATGGAATTTGATGCATCAAAGCAGCAGTAAAGGAAAATAGGTGAGACTGAGCGATTTCCAATGTGTCCTAATGAAGAGAGAATACAGAATAAAAATAAGAAAGGAAGAAGAAATAAACGTTTAAAGAAAAATACTAAAAAAGGAGAGGAAAGATCAGTAAAAAGGAATTTTGATAATCAGATTCCCAGAAGATTATCTAAAAGAGGAGGAGGATAAAAAAGGGTTGGATGAACAAATTCTAAACCCACTGACTAATGCTTTTACTTCAACAAATATCCCCTGACATTTAATACAGAAGAAAATATAATTGACAAACCAAGCATAAGTCTACTGGCTGCTACTACAAATCAGACCATGAATGGTGAACAAAAAATGGTAGAACGCAAAAAAATTTAAATTGAGACATTAAGGAGAAAACAAAGAAAAAATATACTGGTGTGATAGCAATCAATAATAGGGCTACAGACGGAATAATTAAATATCAAAGATTAATATTATCAAGTAGTCCAATTATTCATCATACAAATGATTTGGTTTGTAAAAAAAAATCCTGAAAAAGGAAAGTGGTAGCTTAGATCGATCAAGGTTATTAAAACTGTTGTATGCCATTTTTTATTTATTAAATATTAGCTCTAGCAATATAAAGCAATTGTCTTATCAAACATAAAAAACGAGTGTATCTCCTTTTCAAAAGCCAAAGTAGTCTTCTACTCTGAGACAACAGAGGAAATGCTGAAAGTTTTAAATGACATAAGGAAGTTTGGCCTTGGCATATGGCCAGTTTAGAAAAATATTGATTATACCCAGGAGGACCATCCTACAATATTGAATTATAAAAATGGTCACAAATGTTGAGGAAATGTTTAAACCAAATTAAAATATAATAATTACAAACAATGGATAAGATAGTTTGATCGAAAAAAGTTAACTTTTAGATTGGAACTGGACTGCTTAAACTATTAACCCACAAATATCTCCTCAAAAACCATAGGAACCTTAACAATCAGTTTTGGAAACTAGTCTCATTAAATGTGGTTGGTATAAAACATAATGAATAATGGGTTGGATTCTCCATTACAGTTGGATAATGCAAATATTTGGGTAATGTCAAAACAGATATTAAGTACTCCTATACAATTCAGCATAGCGGCAAAAGGACTAATAGTGATTGACCCTGTGGAGGATTAATGATATTTAATGCTATTGAGTCCATCGTTATCGAATTTAGAGAAACTCCAAATCTCTGACGCTCAGAAAATGTTTTGATAGAAAGGATTGCAGACATCACTGAGTATGCAAGAAAAGATGGAGAGGGTGTGATATATATATATATTCACTGAAAAAACCATAGGTTTCACACACGTTATACTTAGGAATTAGCATTTAAAAAACCTTGCAAATTCACTGAAAAAAACATAGGTTTCACACATGTTATAGTTAGCGGAAATTTTACTGATAAAAAACCAATGAAATTCCCCCGTTATAGTTAGTGCAGGCAACTATAACTCACGCGACCGCAATCCTCTGCTGATGCTAATACTGTATTTAGACACTTATTTGCCCATGTCTTCTTCCATACATTTTTAGCTATACATATATTACAAATATTTTTTTTTCATAAAGACACATATGTCATCAGCAGAAGATTGCGGTCGCGTGAGTTATAGTTGCCTGCACTAACTATAACGGGGGAATTTCATTGGTTTTTTATCAGTAAAATTTCCGCTAACTATAACATGTGTGAAACCTATGGTTTTTTCAGTGAATTTGCAAGGTTTTTTAAATGCTAATTCCTAACTATAACGTGTGTGAAACCTATGGTTTTTTCAGTGAATTTGTACGGTTTTTTAAATGCTAAGTTACTTTACGGCATTCGTGGCGTGCGCGCCCACTTTACGCAGTTAGTGCCGTGCACGCACGGTGGGCACGCGGTGCGCTACGCGCACCGCGTGCCCACGTTACGCTAGATGGGCCCACGTTACGCTAGATGGGCCATGTACGCACGATGCGCTTCGCGCACCGTGCGCACATGGAGGACATATGATGCACTTCTAAACACTTAAATCTGAATTTCATTTATTTTTTTATTTTTTTTTCTACCGTACGCTTACCGTAAGCTTACCGTACGCGTACCCCGTGATTTTTTTAAAAATCAATAAACGTTTTCTTTGTACTTTTCAGTCCTTCTTTGACCCCCTCACAAATGTAAGGGGGTCTGTAACTCTCCTCATTGCCCCCTTTTCTTGTTTTCACTCTTTTTTTTCTGAGTGAAACACACAAAATGGCGGCCGCCGCTTCCTGGTTTCGGCCGATTCGAATGTTTACTAAGATCTAACAGCCAATCAGAATCGCGCTCGCGCACGCCACCGTACGCGTACCGTAAGCTTACGGTAAGCGTACGGTAAGCGTACCGTAAGCGGGCTCAGATATATATATTGATTTAAAGGCTATTTTCTCAGAATCTACTGAACAGATTTACACCAAACCTACAAAAGGCACTTCCTTGACATAGGGACTACCTCTCTGCCAAATTTCTAGTAATTCTGTTCAGCCGTTCGGGCTGTAGCTCGTTCTAAAGGTCCTATGGAAAAATGCATGGGAAAAACGCGTTTTGGGACCCCCCTTTTATCTCAGCCCCCGCTTGACGTATCCCCCCGAGACTTTCAGGGTAGGAGCGGAGCGTAGCGCCCCACCTATTTTGAGAAATTCGCGAGGATTCATCGACCGGCGCCAAAGTTATTCAAAATAGAATGTTGCGGATTTCCTATGGAAAAGGGGTCCTAACTATAACTACCTACTGGCGACCGCCAGTAGGTAATTCACTGAAAAAACCATCGGTTTCACACATGTTATAGGTAGCTGGACATTTCACTCGTACAAAACCATTGAAATTCCCCCGTTATAGTTAGTTCAGCTAACTATAACTCGCGCGACCGCAATCCACTGCTGATGACGTCACATATTACTTCACTCATGACATGGTCAGTGACATCACTCATGACATCACTGATGACATCTCAAATGACATCACTGATGACATCACTGATGACATCATCCAGTGTATATGTGTCTTTCTGAAAAATAAATATTTTTTATATATGTATATCTAAAGGTTAATGGAAGAATAAATGGGTAAATAATGGGTAAATAAGTGTCCAAATGGATGTGACGTCATCAGCAGTGGATTGCGGTCGCGCGAGTTATAGTTAGCTGAACTAACTATAACGGGGGAATTTCAATGGTTTTGTACGAGTGAAATGTCCAGCTAACTATAACATGTGTGAAACCTATGGTTTTTTCAGTGAATTTGCAAGGTTTTTTAAATGCTAATTCCTAACTATAACGTGTGTGAAACCTATGGTTTTTTTTGTGAATTTGTAAGGTTTTTTAAATGCTAATTCCTAACTATAACGTTTGTGAAACCTATGGTTTTTTCAGTGAATTTGCAAGGTTTTTTAAATGCTAATTTCTAACTATAACGTGTGTGAAACCTATGTTTTTTTTAGTGAATTTGTAAGGTTTTTTAAATGCTAATTTATGTATGTATTATTATATTTTTTATATATTTATTTTACAATAAACTACCTATGTATATAGTTATAGATTGACTGTATCCTGTAATATGGAATGGCTCTGCTCTTTTTTTTTTATTTGGATAAAGTTGAACAGCATAGTTAATATCTTCTATAAACTTATAATCAGTTTAAAATGTTTTTTTGTTTTTTTTAAGGGTTTTTCACAGTGCGCGCACCGGCAATTTTTTTTTATTAAACAAAATGTTTTTTTTTTATTTACGAGGTCCTTTAGGGACCCCCTGAGAAGGCCTAGGGGGTCAGGGACTCTCTACCCTGCCCCCTTTTCACATTCTCCACTTGTGTTTTTAGCTCTCTTCTGCCTCTAAAACTCAAAATGGCGGCTGGGGGGTGCCCGCACCGTGCGCGCACACCGCGATTTTTTGAAAAAAAATAAAATGTTTTTTTCACCCTTCGGGGTCCTTCAGGGACCCCTTGACAAAGGCTAGGGGGTCAGGAACTCTCTACCCTGCCCCCTTTTCACGTTCTCCACCTTTCTTTTTCACTGTCACACACAAAATGGCGTCCGACACTTCCTGATTTCGACCGATTGGAATGTTGACTGACATCTAACCACCAATCAGAATTACGCTCGCGGACATTTGGTGCGCGCCCCGTGCGTGCACGGTGCGTGCATATAGATATTTATGTACTTTTAACTGCAATTTTCTCAGGAACTACTGAACAGATTGACACCATATATGCAAAAGGCACATGCCTGACCTGAGGACTACCTCTCTTCCAAATGTCAAGTAATTTTGTTCAGCCGTTCGGGCTGTACCTTCGACTATAGGTCCTATGGGAAAATGCATGGGGAAAACGTGTTTTGGAACCCCCCTTTTTTCTCAGCCCCCGCTTGACGAATCACCCCGAGACTTTCAGGGTAGGAGCTGAGCAGAGCGCCCCATTAGTTTTGAAAATTTCACGAAGATAAGTCAACCGGCGCCAAAGTTATTCAAAATAGAATTGTCAGATTTTCTATGGGAACTCGGTCCTAACTATAACTATCTACTGGCGACCGCCAGTAGATAAGATATATATATATATATATATTATCTACTGGTGGTCGCCAGTAGATAGTTATAGTTAGGACCGAGTTCCCATAGGAAATCTGAAAATTCTATTTTGAATAACTTTGGCGCCGGTTGACTTATCTTCGTGAAATTTTCAAAACTAATATATATATATATCCTTAACATCAGTGCTGGTCGCACCGACCGAAAATCGCCTTTTCCCCGCCTCTCGCAATGGCGGTCCGTGGTGAGGAAGCGAACCTCTCTGAATGCACTCAAGCTGAATTCTTCGTGGAACGAAAAACAAGGACAGCAACCACGGACTCTTTAGATTTAAATGCGCTCATTTATTTTGCAACGGATGGCCCACTCTAAGCGTTTCGGGATTGACTCCCTTGTTCACGAGTGTGGTGATAGAAAATAAAGTGTTGTTTAAATAAAGAAACATGATTACAAAGATTACATCCACATAGAAAACGGACTCAACATTTGGGAGTTACTTCACTCCAATGTGAATTTAACATTGCAAATCCGCCATCTTTGAATGGTTCGAGTTTCATGGTAAAAATAGACTGTTCAAAACATCCCACTGTTTAAATGCGACTATAATTACAAAAATAACAGCGAAGTGAATCATTTCATTCAGTGTTAATACTCCGCTGAATTGCTACTCAAAATAAGATCTCAGTCTTTCGTGATGTCTTAAACAAAAAATAGTGCTTGCTATTAAACCCAAGTGGGTCAAGACGGTATTGATCCCAATTTCCGGTGATATCTTCAACAGCATGTAATAGTGTCATATTTGCCAAGTGGAATCACGGGACACAAAATAGTGCTTGCTATTAAACCCAAGTGGGTCAAGGCGGTATTTTGACATTACACTTGTTAATATGGAACAGTCATACCATAAGTGTTACTCATTATCTTCTTTAGTGGAACAATCCACAGATACTTTGGCTTAGTTGCATTTCATTCATGTTAGACCAGATCTCTATGGAAACAAAAAGAAAAAAAATATATATAATTACCATACAATTACATTGTCATTTATCAATACAACATACACTGTACCACAAAATAGACACCTTTAGAAGAATAAATTCATAAAAAAACTTAAAAATTTGTCCGGTAGGTTGAGACAGAATGCGGAGACAATGGCCTTTTCTCTATAATTCCAAGCTGTACTAAGAAAAAATGTATAATAAGTGCAGTATTCAACACATCCAGAACAGTGTACTCTCCTATCCCAAATGAACTTCCATTTCCTCATCACAATTATGCCCATTGGGAACTAGGGTCTTATACTGTATAATCAGTTTCGACTCAAGGCGTCTAAGATCTTGCACTCTGTTCCCACCTCTTTCATTGAGTCTCACAGAATCTACTACACAGAAATTAAGCAGGGAATTGTTTTGCCCGTGGTGGCTTTGAAAGTGTCTTGCCATAGGGTATTGCTTATCACAATTCTTTATTGCACGTAAGTGCTCCAATACCCTTTTCTTTGCCTTGTGGATCGTGCTCCCAATGTATCCTTTTTTACAGGGACAGAATAAGGCATATACTGCAAATTCAGTATTACAGGATGTGTGTTTCAAGATTTTAAAAGGTTTGCACTCTGCTGCCAATTTACATTCTTTCTTGTGGGAACTGTTTTTGCATGCCTTGCAGTTGCGGCATGGATAAAACCCCTGGATCCCAAGACTTCTCACCTCTACTGGTTCAACTGCTCTACAAAGAGTATCCTTGAGAGATTTGGCCTTTCGAAAAGTGATTTGGGGCAGTGTCCCTATGTTACTTGTAAGATCTTTGTCCGTGTGTAACACCAGCCAAAATTTGGTGATACTTTTCCTTACATTGTGTACCTGTCTACTGTAGGTGGTAATGAATCTATACTATCAAAACAAAAGTACATTGAGGAAGGGATCAGACAACTAGCTGATAAAGATAGCTATGAGAGAAGTAATAGAATGGATTATGAGAATTCCATCAAGCGTTTCATAAACGTCTTTTAGAGTGGAAAGAGAAAGGACTTTTAGACCAGGGCGAATATTACTTTCTTCTGTGTAAATATCCCAAACTCCCTGCGTTATATCTACTCCCCAAGATCCACAAAAACCTGCAAAATCCCCCTGGGAGGCCAATAGTTTCATCCAGAGGAAGTTGCATGGAGAATGCATCGAGATATGTTGATTTTTTCTCCAGTCTTTTGTTAAAACATTGCCCTCGTACGTGAAAGATACGGGGGATTTTTTGAGACGCTTGGATAATTTCGAATGGCAAGAAGATTTCTCATTGCTGTCTTTGGACGTGATGAGTTTATACACATGTATACCGCATGAACTGGGGCTCCAGGCATGCAGGCACTACCTGAATGAGAGATCTGTCTCATATTTTTTTCACACATAAATGCTCATTGAAATGATGTCAATCTGTCTTAAAAAAAAAAATTTCATTTTTGACAACAACATTTTCAAACAGACCCTCGGTACTTCGATGGGGACCTGCTTTGCTCCTTGCTTTGCGGGTCTCTATCTGGGGTACTGGGAGGAACTGATTGTGAGGAAATTAAAGTTCTTCAACGACAGAGTGGCACTTTGGGTCCGTTATATCGACGACATTTTCTGTGTATGGAAGGGGAATGAAGGAGAGGCAAAAGAGTTTGTAGAAGTTCTCAATACCAATGACTTCAATTTACAATTCACGAGTCAATGGTCAAATGCAACATTGGAATTCCTAGACTTAACATTGACTGTACACAACAACAAGTTAGAAAGTTCTCTTTTCAGGAAAATCACGGCTGGGAACAGTGTACTTCATGCCAAGAGCTGTCATCCCCATTCTTTAATTGACAGCATTCCCCTGGGAGAACTCCTCCGTGCCAAACGTAATTGTAGCACATTTGAGAGTTTTGAAAAAGAGGAAAGCACAATGATACAAAGATTCCTTGAGAGAGGCTATTCTAAAACAGTGATCAACAAGGCCAAAGCTCAAGTGAAAGAGAGAACGAGAGCCTCATTACTGATTGAAAAAAACGAGATTGCAGAGGATCCTAAAATCAGATTCATTACCACCTACAGTAGACAGGCACACGATGTAAGGAAAAGTCACCAAATTTTGTCCGGTGTTACACACGGACAAAGATCTTACAAGTAACATAGGGACACTGCCCAAAATCACTTTTCGAAAGGCCAAATCTCTCAAGGATACTCTTTGTAGAGCAGTTGAACCAGTAGAGGTGAGAAGTCTTGGGATCCAGGGGTTTTATCCATGCCGCAACTGCAAGGCATGCAAAAACAGTTCCCACAAGAAAGAATGTAAATTGGCAGCAGAGTGCAAACCTTTTAAAATCTTGATACACACATCCTGTAATACTGAATTTGCAGTATATGCCTTATTCTGTCCCTGTAAAAAAGCATACATTGGGAGCACGATCCACAAGGCAAAGAAAAGGGTATTGGAGCACTTACGTGCAATAAAGAATTGTGATAAGCAATACCCTATGGCAAGACACTTTCAAAGCCACCACGGGCCACGGGCAAAACAATTCCCTGCTTAATTTCTGTGTACTAGATTCTGTGAGACTCAATGAAAGAGGTGGGAACAGAGTGCAAGATCTTAGACGCCTTGAGTCGAAACTGATTATGCAGTATAAGACCCTAGTTCCCAATGGGCATAATTGTGATGAGGAAATGGAAGTTCATTTGGGATAGGAGAGTACACTGTTCTGGATGTGTTGAATACTGCACTTATTATACATTTTTTCTTAGTACAGCTTGGAATTATAGAGAAAAGGCCATTGTCTCCGCATTCTGTCTCAACCTACAAGACAAATTTTTAAGTTTTTTTATGAATTTATTATTCTAAAGGTGTCTATTTTTGTGGTACAGTGTATGTTGTATTGATAAATGACAATGTAATTGTATGGTAATTATATATTTTTTTTTTCTTTTTGTTTCCATAGAGATCTGGTCTAACATGAATGAAATGCAATCTCTCAAGGATACTCTTTGTAGAGCAGTTGGACCAGTAGAGGCGAGAAGTCTTGGGATCCAGGGGTTTTATCCATGTCGCAACTGCAAGGCATGCAAAAACAGTTCCCACAAGAAAGAATGTAAATTGTCAGCAGAGTGCAAACCTTTTAAACATGAATGAAATGCAATTAAGCCAAAGTATCTGTGGATTGTTCCACTAAAGAAGATAATGAGTAACACTTATGGTATGACTGTTCCATATTAACAAGTGTAATGTCAAAATAGCGCCTTGACCCACTTGGGTTTAATAGCAAGCACTATTTTGTGTCCCGTGAATCCACTTGCCAAATATGACACTATTACATGCTGTTGAAGATATCACCGGAAATTGGGATCAATACCGTCTTGACCCACTTGGGTTTAAGAGCAAGCACTATTTTTTGTTTAAGACATCACGAGAGACTGAGATCTTATTTTGAGTAGCAATTCAGCGGAGTATTAACACTGAATGAAATGATTCACTTCGCTGTTATTTTTGTAATTATAGTCGCATTTAAACAGTGGGATGTTTTGAACAGTCTATTTTTACCATGAAACTCGAACCATTCAAAGATGGCGGATTTGCAATGTTAAATTCACATTGGAGTGAAGTAACTCCCAAATGTTGAGTCAGTTTTCTATGTGGATGTAATCTTTGTAATCATATGTTTCTTTATTTAAACAACACTTTATTTTGTATTACCACACTTGTGAACAAGGGAGTCAATCCCGAAACGCGTAGAGTGGGCCATCCGTTGCAAAATAAATAAGCGCATTTAAATCTAAAGAGTCCGTGGTTGCTGTCCTTGTTTTTCGTTCCACGAAGAATTCAGCTTGAGTGCATTCAGTGAGGTTCGCTTCCTCACCACGGACCGCCATTGCGAGAGGCGGGGAAAATGCGATTTTCGGTGCGACCAGCACTGATGTTAAGGATTGAGTTTTTCGACACCCCTGCCCACTGAGATTTCTGTGCGGAAGACGTCTGTCCACAGGAGAGTTTCCAGACAACAACACGAGGATATCAACTCCCCGGAGGTGGGCAGCCTTCTATATCAGGTGCCACTTACAGTCTTTAAAACAACTTTGTTCAGCAAATGGCAAGCGTAAGTGTGGTGAGACAAAAACACACTCTCGCGATTTAATGCAGCAATACGTACAGTTTCTAATTAGTTAATGCAACAGAAAATGGCCTTGACACGAAATATTAAACGTTCGGAAGCGGCGAGCAGAATGTTTGAGGAATGTGCTTTGAACGAAACATCAGAAGCTAGTGCTGAGAATGACAATGGGAACAGAGCACCGAACAATAAAAAGATTCTATGGGACAGACTCTGGAAATCATCAAAAACCGAACAGAATAAGTGGTGGGAGGCAACCACGCTGCAGAAGTATGTAGAAGTTGGTAGAATACCAAGAGGGTTGCGTATTTTCATAACACCAACATTTAATGACCCCGAACCCGAACTCGTGAATGAATGGGCTGATAACAACCATCAATGCTCAGTCAACATGCTGAAAATGCTGGTTGAATTTGCGAATAAAGATGTTGAAAAACTAAGTCTAATTATTGAGGACACAATACAACAACTTAAGACTTTATGTGAGCAGGAAGAATTCAACAAAGAAATGGAAAAGATTGATAAAGGCCTTGAAAAGATTGAAAAAGATATAAAGATTAAAAAACAGCACAAATTTCAACGCGACTTGGTCGATTATCAGAAAGGTCAAGTACTGACCTTTGGTAAAAAATATGATCATTTCCGCTCTAAAATAGTACCAAACGAAAAAAGCCAACAAGGTACAAGAAATGCATTGATTGATCAATCAATTTCAGATAACCTAACCGGAGAAAGTTTAATAAGTGGAAGTGGATCCTCTATTGTATCAGATAATATCTCAGTAAAAAACAGCATTTTAACGGAGTTCAGCCTGATGGCCAAAGGGAGAAATCCAATCAACAAACAATTCGGGTTTCGCGGTCGTGGACGAGGAAGCAGAGGCGGAAGAAAGCCAAACGCAACAGCATCAACAGAATTCGAAAGCCCTGTGGGAAGCAGAACAAGGGGACAGATCAAGAAGAAATGATGAAAGAAAAAACAGTCATCAACTTGTCAGAAAGGACATTGAGCTCGATGGAGGTAGATATACTATCATTAGGACTTACCTTCTGTCCTGTAAATGATTTTAATTACACACAGAGCCGTATTGATCTGTTCTACTTTACGCATAAATTACGCATAAAAAAATGGTATGCCACTAAGATCACAGGTGATGAAAAGACAAAAGGGGAATCCCCGAGCTTAACAACAATGTCTGATGTTGAAACTTTACATACGATGCAAGTGTTGGCCGATGAATGTCAAATTGATGTTGATCCTTTTGCCAGTTTAATGCATGACAATGTTCCTTTGAATCTGAGTGCTAAAACGAGCTTCAAGCCAAAGTCGATCTTTTTACCCCAAATTAAGAATGAGGCGATCGATGTCTTTGAAAAGGGAGTTATTCAGGAATTGTCTAAGTTAGCCAAAAAGAAACATTATTGGTGGAGAAATATCTCCAAAGAACAAATGACGGTTATTGATAATCTAAAAAAAGATAACACCATTGTCATTAAAAAATCCGATAAGGGAGGAAATGTAGTGATACTATCAAAACAAAAGTACATTGAGGAAGGGATCAGACATCTAGCTGATAAAGATAGCTATGAGAGAAGTAATAGAATGGATTATGAGAATTCCATCAAAGTGTTTCATAAACGTCTTTTAGAGTGGAAAGAGAAAGGACTTTTAGACCAGGGCGAATATTACTTTCTTCTGTGTAAATATCCCAAACTCCCTGCGTTATATCTACTCCCCAAGATCCACAAAAACATGCAAAATCCCCCTGGGAGGCCAATAGTTTCATCCAGAGGAAGTTGCATGGAGAATGCATCGAGATATGTTGATTTTTTTCTCCAGTCTTTTGTTAAAACATTGCCCTTGTACGTGAAAGATACGGGGGATTTTTTGAGACGCTTGGATAATTTCGAATGGCAAGAAGATTTCTCATTGCTGTCTTTGGACGTGATGAGTTTATACACATGTATACCGCATGAACTGGGGCTCCAGGCATGCAGGCACTACCTGAATGAGAGATCTGTCTCATATTTTTTTCACACAGAAATGCTCATTGAAATGATGTCAATCTGTGTTAAACAATTTTTTTCATTTTTGACAACAAAATTTTCAAACAGACCCTCGGTACTTCGATGGGGACCTGCTTTGCTCCTTGCTTTGCGGGTCTCTATCTGGGGTACTGGGAGGAACTGATTGTGAGGAAATTAAAGTTCTTCAATGACAGAGTGGCACTTTGGGTCCGTTATATCGACGACATTTTCTGTGTATGGAAGGGGAATGAAGGAGAGGCAAAAGAGTTTGTAGAAGTTCTCAATACCAATGAGTTCAATTTACAATTCACGAGTCAATGGTCAAATGCAACATTGGAATTCCTAGACTTAACATTGACTGTACACAACAACAAGTTAGAAAGTTCTCTTTTCAGGAAAATCACGGCAGGGAACAGTGTACTTCATGCCAAGAGCTGTCATCCCCATTCTTTAATTGACAGCATTCCCCTGGAAGAACTCCTCCGTGCCAAACGTAATTGTAGCACGTTTGAGAGTTTTGAAAAAGAGGAAAGCACAATGAGACAAAGATTCCTTGAGAGAGGCTATTCTAAAACAGTGATCAACAAGGCCAAAGCTAAAGTGAAAGAGAGAACGAGAGCCTCATTACTGATTGAAAAAAACAAGATTGCAGAGGATTCTAAAATCAGATTCATTACCACCTACAGTAGACAGGCACACGATGTAAGGAAAAGTATCATCAAATTTTGGCCGGTGTTACACACGGACAAAGATCTTACAAGTAACATAGGGACACTGCCCCAAATCACTTTTCGAAAGGCCAAATCTCTCAAGGATACTCTTTGTAGAGCAGTTGGACCAGTAGAGGCGAGAAGTCTTGGGATCCAGGGGTTTTATCCATGTCGCAACTGCAAGGCATGCAAAAACAGTTCCCACAAGAAAGAATGTAAATTGTCAGCAGAGTGCAAACCTTTTAAACATGAATGAAATGCAATTAAGCCAAAGTATCTCTGGATTGTTCCACTAAAGAAGATAATGAGTAACACTTATGGTATGACTGTTCCATATTAACAAGTGTAATGTCAAAATAGCGCCTTGACCCACTTGGGTTTAATAGCAAGCACTATTTTGTGTCCCGTGAATCCACTTGCCAAATATGACACTATTACATGCTGTTGAAGATATCACCGGAAATTGGGATCAATACCGTCTTGACCCACTTGGGTTTAAGAGCAAGCACTATTTTTTGTTTAAGACATCACGAGAGACTGAGATCTTATTTTGAGTAGCAATTCAGCGGAGTATTAACACTGAATGAAATGATTCACTTCGCTGTTATTTTTGTAATTATAGTCGCATTTAAACAGTGGGATGTTTTGAACAGTCTATTTTTACCATGAAACTCGAACCATTCAAAGATGGCGGATTTGCAATGTTAAATTCACATTGGAGTGAAGTAACTCCCAAATGTTGAGTCCGTTTTCTATGTGGATGTAATCTTTGTAATCATATGTTTCTTTATTTAAACAACACTTTATTTTGTATCACCACACTCGTGAACAAGGGAGTCAATCCCGAAACGCGTAGAGTGGGCCATCCGTTGCAAAATAAATAAGCGCATTTAAATCTAAAGAGTCCGTGGTTGCTGTCCTTGTTTTTCGTTCCACGAAGTATTCAGCTTTATATATATATATATATATATATATATAAATACCTGCTGATAAATAATGAAATGACTATGTGAAATTGTTCTATACAATGTTAGAAGATGTTGAGTTAAAGCATCCAAAAACTCCTGTATTTTTAACAGAAGATAACAATGGTAGAATTCCATCTTCTCAGAATGATGATGATTCATGAAATAATCTAGACGTCCTATGGAAATATGAACACAAATATTAAAGAACTCAAACAGTAACAAAAGAGGAAAAAATTGGGATACCTTGTGCAAAGTTTGTGGCCTCTTAATAATAAATGGAAGGTCTATAAGCAACCAACCAGAAGGTGATATCCTCAGTATTGGTAAAACAAGTTCTTTAAATGACTATGCTATAGAATTTGAACTGATATTAGATTACGGATTTTAGGAGATTTTGGAAGAGATGATATGCTCCAGTTATTAACATTAGAGTGCTCGCCACATAACAAATGAGAAATGGTACAGAATCTTGATATCAGAAACAATAATAGGATTATTTGGACTATTCTAACTAAATAAATCTGTCTTAAAAAAAATAAAAAGAGTTTTTACTCAGTCACCATGGTGGAGGGACCGCCCACCAAATTTATAAATGACCGTCAAACTGGCAGTCATTTATAATGCATTGGCAGAAATCGACGTCATGCCGCTTCCTGTCAATGTATTTTCTCTGTTTTATGCAGGGCTCTGTTAGTTTGAAAATAAAAAATAAAATGCTTCCCTCGCCACTGGAGTCCTCTCCCATGGCGAAGGGAGAATTTATCAGTTTTCACTGCCCCTTATTGCCAGGGTTTTCCTGACAGTGAAAACTGACTTATCATTCTGTCCATCTAAATTAGGTGGGCGGTACTGTTGTCGATTCATGGATTGAGCCGATAAACCGGGACAATACCCAGGGACTGGATTATTATATAAGGATATAGTTTCACTTTGCCCTTATCGGGTTTTTGTTTGATTTCAGTTGTTTTATTAAATTAAGTAACTATTGTATTGCCAATGCATGTCAACAACTTAATTCTGGTCAATGATTGTGTATTTTGATGAACCTGGTCCGTGATGTTGACAAACAAAACTCAATAAAATATTATTTTTTTTAAATTAGGTGGGCGGAATGACAGGTCAGTCTCCGGCGGCCCTTATTCTGCAGGGCCGTTGGAGGGTATTAATCATGGCAGAGACAGAGTAGCTGCTGCTGAGATTAACCCTAAGCTCCACCTCGGTTTAAATTCGGCACGCGGGCCACATTCTTCTCTGTAAGGATACTCCGTTGCGATGGAGTATCCTTACCCACAAGAATTAAATCAGCCCCTTATAATGTAAAAACTTAGGACAAAACTAAATTGCTGGACCAATATCCAAAATAACTTGGAGTAATTTTATATCACAGATATCTAGTCTTAATGAGTCCCAGTCTGCTATCTGGAGAGGTTTATGTATTTCAGCAAAGATAAAATTGCCAGTTGGAGCCAAGATGATAAAGACTGTGAAAGTATCTTCAAGTGACAAGGTCTTTTCCACCAAAGAGAAAGGATATAATGTAAAGTCCACAGCTGTCCACTTTGGAGCTAAGGAACCAGGTTTGAGTCTCAGCGTTGGCTTAACAGCCTATGATTCTGGGCAAATCGCGTAGTGCCTGATTTAGATCTTGGCGGTAATAGTCCTGCCACCGCTTTTTCAAAGGCAGAAGCAGTTGTCGGAGGGAGTCCAGCCAGGATTACCGCCGGCCTGATCACGATGTTCCTTTCTGTCGAGCAAACTGTGGCGGGAAACCTCCTACTTTGAGTTGGCGGAATTGAGGTAAAAATTTACCTTTTTTTCTGTTTCCCTCTTCTGTTTCGGTTTTGCAACCATTGACCAGGTCCTTCTTTTGCTGCTACAACTTGACCACAAAGCTAATCAACTCCATTGTCACCAGGATGAAAAGTATTCCTACACATCTCTTACTATGCCTCAGGTGTTCACATTGGCTTTAGCCTCATGTATTTTTACATTGCTCTTAAATGCAATTCTATTTTCATCTGTAATGCATTAGTGTTCATTTTAGTATTTTAGGTAAAATGAACATCTGTATTGACACTAAAATATATATATTTTTTTTATTGTGGTGCCTGTGGGTGTTGTGTTGTTGTGCATGTGAGTGCGCTTTCAATAGTGTGAGTATGTTGTAAGTGTGCTAGTCTATATGTACAAAAAAGGGCATGAAACTTTACCTAAATATATGTTTTAACTTAACAAAACCTAATGTGTACTGACACATTATAAAAGTGGTATTTACCAGTCTCCACTCCATCAGGGACTCACTCCGTCAGGAATCCGCTGCTAGTACAACATCAGCACAAAGGGAACTTCTAAATCGGCTTGGCGCTAGCCCGTTGAAATGACGGAGTACTGTTAGCTAGCAGAGGAGTCTGCCACCTTGACAGCAGTGTGCCGCTTACGCAATGGTAAACATTCTGTTGATGTGGATGGTGGTTCAACTAGGCCACCTCTAAATACGGCGGGCGGGACTCCACCAGCTCGAAAAGTACTTGCAACCACTGCCACAGAGGGGCGATGGGACTCCCGCCAAGTTCTAAATCAGGCCCTTAATCTCCCCATGCCTACAAAAACGGAATGCGTGCTTGTGTAATGTAACTGGTGCTCATGTAAAGTGCTCCAATAAGTTCAGATCAAGTTTGAGCTATATAAAACTGGAAAAAAATGCCACATCTCATATTCAAAGTATGATACATCTCATATTCAAAGTATGATACAATTCTCCTGGATGTATCCCCAGTAGGGCTTCAATGGTCACTGGATGCCTTTACTAAACAATTTAATGAAAATTATTTAAACATTAATATAGGTAAAACAAAGGAAATTATATTTCCAAAGGGAAAAACCAAAAATAATTTGAGCTGGAAAATAAATTCAGAGATTTTGGAAAAGGTAGATACATATGTTTGCTTGGAAGTTTTGTATTTTCCTGGGATCTCAATTTTAAGACTCATATAGATATGAGAAGCGGAAGGTGATCCACGAGGTGAGAGAGACCTACCTGGACGCTACGCTGCTACAAGGGGGTAGGCTGCGGACTTCTACTGCTGCGGGACTGCGAGGACCACGGTGCACAGCGCCCCTCTGATTTGTCTCACCTGGTTCCTCTTCCCGTCTTTGGCTTCCTCCACACACACAGCGCCTCGCGGCCCCCGCTTCGCGGGAGCCGCTCGCCGGCCTCTTCAGTATAAAACCCTGGCTGGTGCTCACTTCGTGTGTGTTTGTTGGTGCTTGCAGACCTACCTGGACGCTACGCTGCTACAAAGGGGTAGGCTGCGGACTTCTACTGCTGCGGGACAGCGAGGACCACGGTGCACAGCGCCCCTCTGATTTGTCTGACCTGGTTCCTCTTCCCGTTCACGCCCACTCCTGCCTCCAGCACTATCCCAGGCTCCTCTTCTGGCGCGTTACCGGGACGCGCGCGGGTCGCAGCACGGGGCGAAGACCGGGCAAAGAGCGGGCCGTTTGTGGACGGCCGTGGACGGGACGGGCCAACATATTCGCTCGTGCCATCGCCAGTGCCACTTAATCCCTAGCACTTTATACTTTAATTCTCCCTGGAAGCCCCCTCTACCGTGTGCTTCTTACCACAAGAATGACATCATTGAGGTCAGGTAGAAAGACTGCGCGGGACAGCGTAGGGGGTTGTGTCACTGGAACATTGGATAATTTTATCACCAGAGCAGCCCGGGTCCTCGAACAAGAAATAATCCTAACAGAAAAAAGACTGTCTGTCGAACTTTCTGCCAAGAGATCGTCACTTGGCAACATCATGGCTGTTCCCTCTCCTGTATGTGTATTACCCCATTCCATTCTTGACCAACTACCTAGTAATGATCTAGGATTAGAGACTCCCCCTGCCCTGTGTTCGTTGGTCAATTTACCTGCTACTTTAAATGCTTCTGTTTCCAGTGGTCCGCTCCCAACTGCTAGCGACACCCACCCTCAGCCCACCAACGAGCCGTTAGGTATTACTACCAAGCCATTGGCCAGTAAGTCCCGCCCTATCCAGGGGAAGTCCAAACGTGGGGGTGTGCACCCTAAGGGTAAACGCGCTATAGCGTCCAAACCGTCCAAAACTGCCAAATCTCGTCATACTTCTTTTCATAATTTACCACTTAGCGCCCCTGATGTCGTCGAGAGCCCCGTGCCATCTCAATCCTCTGATATCCTGTCCAACCCCCCCCCTGACTCCCGACTATGTCGAGCCCATAGAACAACTATTCAAGTCTTTTTTTCTACCCTTATACGAAAGAGTCAATCGGCTCTCGCGTTCATTAGAGAAATTAGAGGGTATGATGATTACAAACCTGGCCCTACTAGAGAAACACATCGTGATCCCATCCACTTCTAAGACCCTATTAGCACCCGAAACAGTTATTGAGGCAGGGGCTGCTTCTAGCGGCAATACCCCCATGGTTAGTGTACCCATTGATTGGCCAACCCTTGTTGCCCATACGGCGAATGCTTCTCATCCACCTACCAGTAACGTTTCCAACATTGACAAAGATAGTAACGCTGTCACTAGTGTCCCTACAACCAGACATTCTAATATTGAAGGTACTGGCTCCTTTTTAAAATTACCTTGCATTAATCTCCCACCAGAGTCGTATCCATATACTGTCATTTTAGTGGGAGTTCCATGTCTCTTGCAGGACAAGTCCGAGTCCCACAGTGAACTGAAGAATAATGTCATCCACTGGTTAAATCGAAATAGACCTTTACCGGCTACTTCCTGTGCTGAAATTTTGACTGTTCGCAGAGTGTGTTGGTTGGGAAATGGGGTCAAAAGAGTGGAGGGTGATTGTGTGATCATTCATTTTCGGGACCCCAGGATAGTGAGTCACATATGTTCCCAGCCAAATACTTTGTGCGCCACTGGTATATCTGCCCTGGATCTGTCACATTTTTATCCCCGTGACTCAGGTACTCTACACGATGCCATGTCATCTGGTTGGGAAAGGGTCAATAGGGGCTTCCGCCGCCCGCCAGGCTCTGACTTTCACCTCCCTTTGTCCAACATTTATGCTCCTCTGAGCAATTTAGACGGGGTTGATTGACCATTCTCTAATTTCCACATGGAGGGCTGTGTGTCTAGGCCCCTTGTTGGCCCAGTTCCCTATTGTTTTGCTGGTTGGAGTGGGTCCAGGAGAACCAATATGGATCGGGGTGCTTTTCCCTTTGGCTCTGTCAGTGCTGCTCAGGCTGCCCATTACAAGGATTCTAACTCTTCTATTCCCGTTATGGTGAGTTTGGACACCTATCCGCCCCCCAGCATCAGCGGTGCCAACGTCTCAAAAACTACGTCGGTAGCAGTTGATGGTGAGTCGCTTATTGTTAAATCTCCCACCCTTTCCATTGATTTTTGTGTCCCTGTGATTGTGAGTACGGCATCTGTAAATACCACAAACTTTCAAGGTGCCTTGAGTCCACTGCATACCCCACTGCCCTCAGCCCCCCATAGCTCTCCTGCCCTCACCCTGGCCTCGTTGAATATTGCTGGTCTCCGCAGTAAATTAACCATAGAGGACTGGTCTGCGTGGGTAACTTCCCACGATATCCTGGCTTTTCAGGAGACGTGGGCTGTTGACCCTATTTTCTATCCTGGGTATGTGAACTTTTCAAAGGGGGCCTCTAGTGGTACGAGGGGCCGCCCCTCTGGCGGACTTTGTATTTGGGTTAGGCAAACCTTGACGTATCAACTCACAGAAAAGGCAATTGACAATCCCGATCTACTGATCATTTCTTTGCACTGCTATGATGAACCTTTAATCTTAATCATCAACGTTTATAACAGGGGACTCCCTGGTGGACGTGGCACTAATACCTCCTTACAACTGGACGGGTTTCTGGACACTGTTGACCCCCTTTCCAACGTTGTAATAGTAGGTGACTTGAACTGTTGTTTTGAGCCGATGTTCCCTGATTGGGATTCCCTGACCCTGGAAGTTGATTCTACTTTTAAAATTCCCCCTCTTGATCTTCCACCCATCAAGCGGTGGACCGAATCCGCTGTCCAGTGGATGAGCCTATGTATGGAGCGCGGGTTTAGGGCTGCCAACGGACGTACCACTTCCGATGCGAATGGTAAGGCAACATTCTCAGATGGTCATGGTCGCAGTAGCAGAATTGATTATGCTTTAATAAAAGTGGAGTTCTGGTCCTCCCTAAGTGACATGGTGGTTTGTGACCGTCCAGAGAGTGACCACAACCCTCTAGTCTTGTCACTTCTGCTCTCTCCCCGTTACAGAAGTGCTCAGTCCGAGATTGTGACTGCCAAAGCCCTCTTAACCAATAATCAACGGAGAGTGCGCTGGGAAAAGGTTGCCCTCGATAGTGTAATACTCTCTGAGATTAGCCTTAAAGTTTCCACCGCGCTGGAAGATCTCCAGCTTCTTCGGGATATCAACGATGTCGTTGGTGAATCCACAAATATACATACAAAATTATTTTCTGACTTAAAGTCCCTCTTTTCCAAACCCTGTAAGGCCACGATACCCACCATTTCTAAGCCAGGCTCCTGGTACAATAAAAACTGCCGGGAGTCTTATAGTAAATTTAAAAAAGCCATTAATACTAAAAACCAGGCAATTATTAAATCCGCAAGGAAAGTTTACACCAAGGCCAAAGTTCAGGCGAAACGTGATTGGGACAATGATCACTGGAGCGACCTTTTGTCTGCTAGCAAACATAGGAACCTCACCTTGTTTTGGCATATTCTGAAGTGGGGTAATACACCCAGTGCACAGGTCCCCTCCAACAATGTTTCCCCGGATAACTGGGTATCACACTACAAATCCCAGTTTTCGGAAAGTAACTTGGCTGCTCAGCCTGCTCTCCCTTTAAGTTGGGACCTGACCTCTTCCATGAACCTTAAATTTGATATTGAAGAGACTAAGATGGCCTTATTGAAGGTACCTAGTGGCAAGGCTCCAGGAATTGACTGTGTCCCCGCGGATCTTTTTAAATCCGACCTTAGCAATTGGGCGCCCTACATTGTTTTCTTGGCAAATGCTATTGCCAAGGGGGCTGCCATTCCAGAATCTTGGAAGGGTGCCTAGATTCTGCCCATTTTTAAAAAAGGTGACCGTTCATGTCCGGGGAACTACCGCCCAATAAGCCTCATAGATTCGGTCCAAAAAATTGTTGCAAGAATGATCCTGGCTAGGATCCAGTCTTGGGTCGAGCAGGAAGATATCATCTCGCCACTGAAGGCAGGTTTTAGATCTTGCACTAGCACCATAGACCAGGCATTCAAATTCCAACTGATTGTCTGGAAAACGGTTTATCTCCGCGGTGGCACAATATATGCTGCTTTTGTAGATCTACGGTCTGCAGTCGACCTAGTCAATAGGACCAAACTATGGGGCGAATTAGCGGCGCTTGGGATGCCTTTGGATCTTCTAAACATCATTATTAGGCTGCACGAAAATAATTTTGCTCAAGTGCGTTGGGGGAACCAAGGTCAGGTTACTGACAGATTTAATGTTAGTAGAGGTGTCCGACAAGGGTGCGTCCTTGCGCCAACTCTATTTTTAATATTTATAAATAGAGTCGTGCAATATTTTCTAATACTTCAACGGACGCCCCCACGTTAAAAAACCCCTCCTTATGTTTGCCGACGACACCCTACTTTTATCCCAGACTTTGTCAGGGTTGCAGTCGGCTTTAAATGTATTTTCCACATTCTGTTCTGATTATGACTTGCTAGTCAACGTCTCTAAAACCAAATATATGGTTTTTAATAAAGGGAAAACCGTGAAAGGCCAGGTGTGTATGAACAAGGACATATTGGAACGAACCAATGTTATGACTTACTTGGGGGTTGTCTTTGAAAATAAACTGAACTGGAGGCCACAAATAGATGTACTTTCTCTTAAATTTGCTCAACTTTCGGGCTGTTTGGCCAAGGAACACAAGCAATCCCAGACAAAAATGATAGGTCCCCCCATCAAAATTTATGAAGCAAGAATTAATCCAGCAATCTTGTATGGTGCGGAACTCTGGGGTTTTGCCGACCTTTCTCCCCTGGTCTCAGCACAATACAAATTTTTTAGAAAACTTACGGGCCTCCCCAGCTCTACCCCAGTGAAACCGCTTTTGCTGGATCTCGGTTGCCACTCCTTTGATGACATCGCCAGGTTCAAACCACTGGCTTTTTGGAGGAGATTATGGACAATACCGGAATTAGGCTTTTACGCTAAAGCTTTTCTGGATGTCCGCTCTATCCTGGGAGCCGGCGACATCTCCTGGTGCAAGCACGTTCGATTTTTATTGGAATCTATGGGCTTGGGTATCCTTTGGACAGACCCAGCTAACAATCCTTTTCCACCAAAAAAACAATTTAAAGATCTCTATTGGTCTACGGTAACCCAAAAACATATTTCCTCAGTTTCCCCTGAGTCATTGTCTGGTAGGTTCTTTGAACATAAAACAGTCCCCTTGTTAGAAGACTACTGGGACATTATCACCAGACCCAGCGATAGAAAACTCTATCACCAATTCAGGGTCGGCTCCCTTCCCACCAATTTATTTACAAAAAAATGGAAGGGCGGGTCTTGCGATTCTTGTAGTTGGTGCTTAGGCTGTGTTGACTCAGTTGGGCATATATTTTTTGCTTGTCCAGCATATGCAGCACCCAGGGCTAAATGGCTGAAACCCATCTGTCGCACCCTGGGAACAAGACAGGGATATGTTGCCCTCAGTATCTTAAGATATGATTCAGCCGAATGTGTTGTAGTCGCAGTGGCCAAATTTTTAGGCTGGGTTTGGATAATCAGACATAGGAGGCAACTGACTATCTAAATGACATTGTGTTTGTGATCTTCTTCTTTCTTTTTTAAAACTATTGTGACTGTATTTTTTTTATCTTGGCTGTCAAATGTCTTTTATGATGAAATTTTTATCGAAATAAAGACTAATGAAATGGAAATGGACTCATATAGATAGCGTGATGGATCGTGCACATAACATGCAAGAGTTTTGGAAAAATTCGATGCTAAGTTAGCCATAAATCTATTGATGTGCTGAAAGAAAAGAATTTGAGATGAAACTGTTTATTGTAATCTTGTATGGAAGTGAAATATTTAGAGGGAAAAGATGTTTAAAACAAATCATTTGTTGACTTGGCCCTCTCTGTAAGGTAGCCTCGGAACATTTTGTCTTCTCTTCCTGTTTTGCTGAATTTGTTTTTGCTGACCGTAGGGCTCTGTGCACTTTACCACTGCCAACCAGTGCTGAAGTGCTTATCCTCACGCATGGTAAAATTGGCTTACAACTTGTTGTAAGGATGTTTGTTAGTAGGTGCAGATAGGCACCCACAGCTGGTAACAACACCACAATCACAAATAAGATCCAGTAAAGTCCCAATATATTAGCCCTTACACAACCCTTGGTAGCTTGGATCATGAGCAGTCAGGCTGTACTTAGGAGACAGGTGTATAAAGCATTTAAGAACACCAATGAGATTGAATAATTAAGACACAACACACCATAGAAATCCAACAATAATTTATAAAAATGGGTAATCTTTTCATGATTAAAATGACACCAAAATGACAAAAATCCAGTGTAGGGAAATGGGGATATGCATTTTTAAATATTAAATGTAAAACTGTACTTTCTAGTGCTTAAAAGCATAAAGCGCTAACCGGGGACATCTGGTGACTCTTGACGGGACCACATCAAATTTCAGGCTGGCCGAAATGAAGCACCAGCGGAGACGGTGGTGTGGTTGGTGCCAGTCAGAATTTTACTTTTGCATTAAGTCACTTTTTTGTGAAGCTGAGAGAGTCTCCTTGGCAGACCGGGTTGTGATCTGACGACGGCAGACTGAACTTCAGGTTTACCCCGCTTAAAGCTCCGGAGCTCTTTACCGTCGATGACGAGAATCAAAACCTCCATGAATCACTGAGGCCTCATGGTGAAGCAAACTGCTGTCATCGAACCAACATTGAAATGGGGAATTTTTGCTGGAAAAAAAACTAAAATAAAGTCATTTTTGGCTTTAAAAATTTGGATTCTCCTGCCTGAATCTGGCCTGTTGGCATGCATGCTGGGTCTAATCTGTGGGGGCATGGTGAGCAAATAAATCAATGGACCGGGATGATGCCCGAGTAATTACTAGATGCTGAGTGTAGTGTGTGGCTTTAGTTCATTTCATGAATCTGTCCTTTTGTGTTGGTACACTGTAAGTACTACCTATGTCATATGTATTCCATGGAACACTGAGCAGATTCCAAAGGCTGTTGGTGGCTTCACTCTGCAGCAGTTCTCTGACCTGTCCAAATGACCCTGCTGTTGTGGGCTCTCTTTATCTACAAATAAATATTTGGTATTTCTTCTGGATTATTTCCTGAACCAGCTTTGCCGCCCTACTACATACTGGTACCAGGAGTGGGGGCTCCAGGAAATTTTGACAGGGGAGTGGCTAAAAGAAACAGACCGGCTTGCAGGACAGTTCTGAACCCATCAACAGTATTGAGGAAGGAGCGCTAATATTTTACCCATGTGTAATTGCCCGAACTTGTATTTTGTCACAGCCAACGACTGTTGGGGTGCGCACGCCTCCTTTAAGGACTGAACTGAGGCGGTGAATCGAGCTAAAGAAACGATGATGGATTCAACCCAGATCTGTGACTGGGGGGTGAGTGTCTGACAAGTTTCAGCGTTACATCCATCATCTCCTTGTGTTTGCTTTGTTCGCCCTAAGTTGGCAGGGTATGCCCAGATGTGGGCCCCTTGCTCACTTTGCCACTGGATTCAAGCTAGCCTGGCCGAAGAGGGGTGTTACCCCTGATCCAGCGCGGGACCGGAGAGAAAAAAAGAAGGAAATCATATAACTATCCCCCTGCGTCGCAGACACAACTTCACATTAGCTCATTCACACATGCAGTCATTGGTGGGGCCCATAACACCAACACTCACACGTCTCTGACTCACGAGTCTGCACAGAGGAGGGATGATGATATCGCGCTGGACCTGTGGGGGGGGGTACCTTATAACTTATAGGGAAGGAAAAGTTATTTTACAGAATATACATTATCGTTTGTCACCTATAGATTCCTAATCCCAAACATCAAGGCACTTCACCCACTTGGTCGACGGACCAATTAGTTGGATTGGTTGATGGTGATTTAGAACCAGCTAAAACACATTTTAAGATGAAAAACCACAAACTCATAATTTCCGTTAATTAATATTTGTTTATCTAAAATGTCATTGCAATTAATATTAGCATTTGTTTCATCAAAGTTTTAGAATTTTCTAGATCAAATAAGTAAATCGCCGGACATTATATTTGCTTATTCTTGCTATCTGGATTTTTTCTAATTCATTGGCTCTGCTTAACCGAATTAGCGCTTACGAGACGGTGGCCACTTCTGAACTCGATTTTCGACTCCATTTTGTGGTAGGCCCAAATGCTAATTTAAGCGAAACAAACACAAAGGAATAATTAATACAAAGAAATAATGATTCTAATGTTATACCCTCACTAATCTCTTTTTATATTAGTGTTTTCCTAGCATATAGCGACAATTAAAGCGATAATATTCACCTTTTGGATCCACTCAGGAATGCAAACATCACATAAGCAACATAAATCATGCGATATCTATTACCACATGTATTACTATTAATATGGGTACGTATTTTAACCATTAGAGTTATTTTGCCATGCAAATAGCAATTTCCCACATGTAATTTGTGTATGCAAAAGGTTGAATTAGTATCACACACCACACCGTTAGTAAAATTATAATCAGTAAGTTATATAGTTAGTCTTTTCATGCAAAATAGAGGAGGTATACAAAATTTTGCTCTACCTGCTCCATCAATCCCCCCTTTGGTGATTTCTAACATCACCAAATTACCTTTAAATTTGGAAAATTTAATAAATGGAAATGAATTCAGTTCTCTAAACATTTTGTTAGATCTTAATACTGTTTCACCTGTTTCTTCTTCTCTTGTTTTTCTATACATGTTCTCTTTCCACTCTTCTAATTCTACTTCTTCAAACTCTCTTCCTTTCCTTTCTTTGTCTCTTTTCTTTACAGTTTCTCTTTCTATGTTATTTTGTAATTTTTTTCTTTTGCTACATAGACATCCTAATCTTAGAATTAATACTAAAATAATGACACATGTTACTGGAAATAATATCTTACCAATAAAGGTACTACCTAGTTTTAGTAAAAAGTCCTTAATAATAGAAAACCTTTTTCCAATCTTTTCCCAAATACCTTCAGCCTCCAGTGGAACAATCTCCTCATGCAAATCAGTTATATTCTTAATGTACGTCTTCAAATGTTGACTTTCGTCAGGAATGTAAGTACAACAATGTTGAACTTTCAGCATTCCACAGACCCTCTTTTGCCAAAATTATATCAAGGGCAAGTCGATTTTGCATTACCATGGCTCGCATGGCAACCATTTCAGTATTTACCAATAAAAATTCTCCAGCAGTGCTTGTTGTCAAGCGATCCACTACTGTTGATAATTTTCTAATTTTATGGGCATTCAGAGATATTCCCACTGCTGGTATCAGTGATCCAGAAATGTCTCCTACAATTTCTGACCAAGATTCTCCCCTTCTACGTGTTAGTTGTCTACCTATCTCATGTGCACCATCTTTTCCTGTTTCCACATGGAATATCTTTGGGAAAACCAGGCCTAGATAACATGTGCCCTACCAGTGATCTGGCAATCGATAATATGCTTTGAAAACATATTGTTAGAAAAATCAGTTATGGACCTATCTTTATGTAAATAATTTCTATCTATTTTAGTTGAGTAAATCTTTTGAATCTTTTCTTCATTAGTCTTATTTTCGCTATGACCTTCTATTGTTTCTAATGTAACCTTAAATGAAACCATCAAAGCCAACACACTCCACAGAAGCATTAGTAATCCTGTACAACAACAACACATTTTGAACCATCTTCTAAGGAACACACATTTAGATTTTCTATTTTCTGTGTTTGCCATTTCGGAAAATGACCAGTGTCTTTTGACTTAGCCTCTTCTACTTCACAGCTAGTTTTGTCTAACCCAAGGCTCTAAGCACCTACTTGGTTCTTTCAGATTATGTATTTTCTGGTAAATTATTGTTTCTTCCTTAAGAACACTTTTGTTTGGCATTTTATCGTCTTTCACTTTTCTTTCGTAATCTTGATGCAGAATTTCCTGAACATCCGTCTCTTCTCCGATGTCGGACAAGATAACTCTCAGGATTTCCGATTCTTCATCTTCCTCAACCACTCCTGGTACAGTCACCTCTAGATCCCCTTGGCTGTCTGCCTCTTCTTTTACTTCAGGCAGTGCCACATATGACCATTCCGATGACTTATACTTCTGGTTAGGTTTTTTTGTTCTCTTACTTTCTTCTACTGTTGTTTGTTTCACGTCTTTTGTTTTCTCTTGGCTAGACACCTCATTCACCTGTTCTGCTCTAGATGAATTTACTTGTGTCTATCTGTATCTTAATCTCTTTATCTTGTTTAGCCAAATTTCATCCCTTGCTGGCCTTTTCAACTTACTTCCTTTTTCATTTTTCTCAGTTCTCTATGGTCTTTTTCTCAGGACTCGACCTTCTGGTATTTCTTCATCACTGTCCTCTGATTCAGTCCCAACTTGACATTTACCTTCAGTAGTTTTTCTTTCCACCACTTCCTTTTTATTACCTACTTCTATCCCTCCTTGTGGTTCTTCCACACAATCATCCTGCTGACTAACTGTCCCTGCTTCTACCTGGATGTGTGATTTCCCTACAACTCCTCGGGGGTCTTCCGCAAAAATCTTTCCCTCACTCTCTGTATCTGGTACCTTACCATGTAATTTTGTTATTTCAGGTGGAATTTCCCTCGAATTTTCACTTGGTACTTCTTTATCAAGGATTTCTTTGACAGTTTCTTCACTGTTTATATTCCCACTCTTGTGTGCTTGTACTCGTTCAGTGTCTGATTCTGAGCTGGTGTCAGAAATCTGTAATTTTCTCCTTAGAGGAAGATTCTCTGGTGCAATAACTGGACTTGGTTCTAACTCCCCCCTTTCAGGAGTTTGTCTTGTTCTTATTTCTTCAGTATCTGATTCAGAACTTGTATCTGATTCTTCAAAGTATTCTCCTTCCTTGTTATCCACTCGGTTTGGAATTCGCAAGGTGTGACTAGCATGAATCCAGTTCTTTACTCCTGCACATTTTACAGCTGTTGTCGTGGTCAAAATCACCTGACGTGGTTTTCCCCAACGTGGGACCAAACAGTTTCGTCTTCTGTGCACTTTTATTCTCATCCAGTCTCCTGGACTCAAATCATGAGCTGGCTTCTTTTCAAGAGTGGTGGCGTCCGATCCAACATTATGGAACACAGAATGAACGGAATCAGCCAACCCCTTGCAATAATCCAACACCAAGTCATCAGATATAGGCAATATCTTGTTGACTGGTATGAAAATATGTTGCATTGCTCTTCCCATGACAATTTCATGGGGACTCAAGCTGTATTCCTATCTGGAATCGATCTAATAGTCATGAGTACCAGAGGCAAGACATCAGGCCATTTCAAACGTGTGGCTAAACACATTTTTCCCACTCTATTTTTAATGGTGCCATTTACTTGTTCCACCACACCAGAAGCCTCTGGGCGATAGGCACAATGTAGTTTCTGTTGTACATTCAATGCTTCACAAATTAATTTCATGATTTCATTATGAAAATGTTTTCCTCTATCTGACTCGATCGTAACTGGAAAACCAAACCTAGGAATAAACTCTCTCAATAATAGCTTGGCTACTGTAATTCCATCACTTCTTCTTGTTGGATATGCTTCCACTCATCGGGAGAACAGACAAACCATCACTAAAACATACCTCAACCTGTTACAGGGGGGGCATTTCAATGAAGTCACTCTGCATTCTGGTGAAAGGCCCTCCTTCTCGTCCTATCGTTCCCAGACTTATCACTGTTTTTCTTCCAGGATTGAATTGCTGACATATAAGACATCTTTGACAAAGGTTTTTAGCTACACGTCTAAATTTTGCATTATACCATGTCTGTTTGAAAAGTCTGAACATAGCATCTCTTCCTACATGTGTTTGTCCATGATACATCCATGCCATGGCAGAAACCATGCTATCAGGCATAACTGGTCTTCCATCCCGATAAACCCACACATGATCTGTTTCCCGTGGTGAACATCCTGCTTTTACCCACTGTCTCATTTCCTCATTTCCTGCTTCTTCATGCAACTGCCTCACTTCTTCCCATGTATTCACGGTGTTAGTAAACAACAAGGGACATGAATTTATTTCTCTTTCTCTTCCCCGATTCACAGAGTTCTGATTACGTGCGCAGTATTGAGCCATATCGTTGGCAAATTGATTGCCAGCTGAAATATAGTCGTTAGACTTCGAGTGAGCTGCACATTTCACAACAGTTAACTGCTTAGGCAGCTGTATCGCCTCAAACAATTTTCCAACCACTTCAGCATTCCTTATAGGAGTTCCACTCGATGTCAAAAACCCTCTTTGGGACCAAATTTGCCCAAAGTAATGCACTACACCAAGCCATATTGACTATTGGTTATCACAGTCACTCTCACATTCTTTCCCAACTTGCATGCTCTTGTTAACGCAAAAAGTTCAGCAACCTGGGCTGATTTTACTCCTTTTAGGCACGATGCTTCCAATACAGCTGCTACTGTACGTACTGCATATGCTGCTCTCAGAATTCCCTCATCCGTTCTCAAGCATGATCCATCCACGAACATCACATAGTCACTTTCTGTCAAGGGTACATCTTTTATATCAGGACGTAGTTTGGTACAGAAATCAAGCACTTCCAAACAGTCATGATCCACATCGTCTCTGACATCCACATTCTCAGCGTCAGGCAATAACGTTGAAGGATTCACATTCAGACATCTTACAAGGCTCACATTTGTTGCACCTAGGATGACTTTCTCATATTTAGTCAGACGACTATGCGTCATGAACTGAGTGCGGCTCCTTGTTAAAAGGATTGCCACATCATGAGGTACAAACACTCGCACAGGATATCCCATCACAATTCCTTCACTCTGTTCCAGACTCTTACAGGTGGCTGCTACAGCTTTCAAACAACCAGGCAATGCTACAGCTACAGGGTCTAATATAGCTGAAAAATATGCAATGGGGCTCCTCAGTTTTCCATGTCTCTGTATTAATACAGAAAGTGCACATCCATTTCTTTCGCTGCAGTAGAGTTCAAACTCTTTCTCATAGTCAGGCATGCCAAGTGCTGGTGCTTCACACAAACTGTCTCTCAATTGTTTAAAGGCTAGTAACTCTTCTTTATTTAATTCAATGGGGTCTTTTACATCACTTCTCGTCAAGCGTACCAAAGGTTTTGCAATCAGGGAAAAGTTACTTATCCACTGACGACAATATCCAACCATTCCAAGAAACATTCTCACTTCTCTTTGCGTCATTGGGGCTCTCATTCCTTTTATTATCTTGATTCTATCTGCAGTTACTTTTCTCAGTCCTTTTCAATTTTGTGGCCTAAATATTGTACTTCTTTCTGACAGAATTGCAATTTCGATGGAGATACTTTAAGTCCTCCATCTGCCAAATGATTCAGCAATGCAATGGTATCCACTACACAAGCTTCTCGAGTTCTTGATGCCACAAGCAAGTCGTCTATATATTGGACCAGAACTGAACTTTCAGGCATTTTTAAATCTTCTAAGGACTTTTTCAATATCTGATTGAATATTGAAGGACTTTCTGTATACCCCTGTGGGATTCGGCACCATGCCAAAATACGTTCACCAAACCGGAATGCAAAAATCTGTTGGCTGTCAGGGTGCAATGGAATGGAAAAGAAAGCATGACACAAATCAATCACTGTATACCATTCCGCATCGTGAGGAATCTGATACAAAATCACAGATGGATTTGGTACAATGGGACAACATGATACAACGATTTTATTTATTTTTCTCAGGTCTTGCACTACTCTAAATGTTCTGTTAGGCTTTTTCAGGCCCATAATTGGTGAATTACATGGACTGCTCATTATTTCTCTCAAAATACCTTGCTTAATCATCCTGTCTATTATGGTAGTAACTCCTGTAATTATCTCGGGTGTCAATTTGTACTGTGGAATATTTGGGTAACTTACTCCTTCTTTTACAGCAATTTTTATGGGATCTACATTTTTCATTAATCCCACATCTTCTCCTGTGAAATCCTATACCTCTGTCTTTACTGTCTTTTTCAATTCTTGAGGCAGCTCCTCGGGATTAAATGTAGCAAATGCCTCAGTAATCTCAGTTTCCATATTAGCCATAGTCATTTTATACATTATTTGTGGAGAGGTGTGGCTCACTGGTTAGAGGCGGCAGACCCGTAAGCAGAGATTCGGCCAGGGACCAGGGTTCAATTCCCGATGCGGCAGGGTCGTGGACCAGGGTCAAAAAACGGACTCGATAATTCTCGCCTCGGTACCTACTCTAACCAGGAACACACTCGGCAACTCTGGGCATTAAGCTTGCCTCATCTCTACAACGGCCCCCCACAGACGCCTGGGATGCCTGGTTTCACCTTGGAGATACCCAGAAAGGGACCATCTCACAGGGAAAGCCAGGACGGGTTCCCCAGCAGTCTTCAGCGCCGGGACACCTCCTTGTGAGGTAGCTGTTCGCGCTCTACAAAATGCTGTATTATTATTATTATTATTATACAGTACATCCTCATCTGGAGTCTCAAATGCTATACCATCTGGAGTACAAAAGATTGTGCAATTCATCTTGCACAGTAAATCTCTCCCTAACAAATTTACAGGGCTTAAATCGCACACGACAAAACTGTGCATTTCGGACAATTTCCCTATGTTAACTTTAACCGGTTCAGTGAGATACGTTTTTATCTGTCTATTGGATACTGCAACTACTTGGATTGTTTCATCCGAGAGAGGAAGATTTTTAACATCAGCTGACCTAACAGTTGAACGATTAGCACCAGATCTACTAGGAAAGTAATGTTTTCGTCATTTACCTTTCCATCCACAAATGGGCCTGTCTGACCTACTTCTAGAGTTGCGCCAAGTACGCACTCCTCTTCCTCCCCTCGGCACCGTCAATAACTTTCTTCTGACTCACTCTCATCGCGTTGTAGCCAATACTGCGAAACAGCACTAGCGCCCAGCAGTTTAGTTACCTGTTCTTCGTTGTAGAATCCTGTCTCATTACTGTATTTCTGAGGATTTACGCTCTGTGGAAAAGGCGGTTTTGGCACCTGATACTGTTGGGCAACAACCTGCTGCTGTCGCTGCGGTTGACAACTCACCTCATTCTGCACCTGTGGATTCAATGATGCATTATCACCATTAGCACTTGGGGGAAATTTACACTCGGTTTTCCAATGCCCTATCCTTCCGCAATTATGACATGGCCATTTCTTTTTGGCTTCATCTAAATGAATTTGTCCTTTCCCTTTTCCCATGCTAGGTTTTTGTCTCATGCCCGTATTATTTGCTTGTTCAATCAATTGAGCTTCCTGTCTCTCTGCCACTTTTACTTGAGCCCACATAGCTTTTTCTTTTAACTTACGCTGATTGGCTTCAATCTCATCACTAAAATATTTTGCATGTCTCAGTACTTCATCTATCTTTTTATTTTGCCAATCTACTGTATGTTGTTTAATCATTTCACTTACTTCAGGTCGTAACCCATACACAAATCGATATACAAAATGACTCAGATCTTTCTCACTCAAATTTTCATCACCACTAAACAGTTTAAAGGCAAGAATCAACCTTTCGTAATAAGCATGTACGGATTCCTTCGCTTCTTGATGAGTTCTATCAATCTTTACCCAATCAGTTTCTTTAGGGGGTACTTTATTTTTCAAAAAGGTAATCACTTGTTCATATTTTCTCATTAATTCTGGATCAGGGGCATCTGTTTTTGGATCTCTGGGGTATTCTTGTGTAGGCCAGCTTATAGTTATTTTACATTCTGTCCATAAATCTACTGGTACAATTATGTCAAATAGGCTATTCAAATCAATCCAGAGAACTTTTGATAATTTTATAAACCTGTCTACCTGCCTATACCACTCGACTGGCTTCTCGCTCAGTCGTGGAAAATCATTGGTAAATGACAAAATATCTTGTCTGGTCCAGGGGACATGTACATAGCCTCCACCTGGAATCTCTCTCATAGGACACTCAGTTACTACCTTTTCCTTTTCTCTTACCAGGTAAACTTTAAACATTTTATCTGTTGCATCCTCTCGTTTTCAAATCCATCTACTTTTCCATTTGTCTACATTGCCCCATTTTCTCAGTAAAATAATTAAATCTTTAATCTGAGTTGTTCGTCCTGTAGTATTCAAATTTTCAATGTCCTTTTCAGAAAAATCTACTCTGTATGGTTTTTGCAATGACTTTACCTTTTCGAAGTCAATACCCATTTCATTTGCTACTTCTTCTAAGCTTTCGTGTAAATTTCTCGCTCTCCACGTTATACTTTTGCATAAGAACATTAATTCTTCATCCTGATAGGTTTTTAACTTTTCCGTAGGAATAGTCCCTACTATTAATTCTTCTAACACTATTTTTAATTTGGACACATCTAAAGGTCTGGGCTCAGCATCCTCTTGCTGTAAACCTCTTAGCCATTCACTTAATTCATCAGCAGTAGGACCTACGGGAATCAATTCATTTTGTGTCTGTTCTAAACCTTTTGGGGATCCTGGTACTGACTCTGTCGTCATTATTGCTCTATTTGTTAGACTTTGATTTACTGTCAAATGTTTAGCAGTACTTTGTTCAGAAATTCCTACCGTTTGTCCCCATGAATTTTCTCTTGTATCTCTTCTTTGTATTTAATATTCTCTGTTACCGTTATAAGGAATCGTCAGACAATGCTCACTATCCTTTTGTTTGTCAAAAATCAGCATTACAGATCCTATTGTTACTTCCATATTTTTAGTAAATTCCCTAATCTTCTCAGTTAACTCTAAAGTGGTTCTAGCTAATTCTGCTGAATTTTCATTTGCCATTTTACTGGGTTGAGTATTGTCTGTTTCTCTGAAAGGATTATTTCTTCCTACCTCATGTGGTACTGTTTCAAATTTTATATTCTGTGGTGATTCTTTTACCGGGGCACTTGGTGTCAATAATGTGGAATTTGGTTGATACGGGGGTGGATTTTTATAAAACATGTCCTCAAGAACATCATCCTCCGACTCATGCACACCATACTTATAACCTTCTGATCCTGAATTATTTCTTTTTTCTGTACATTTTCTACTAGTAGTCTCTTCAACATTTCTCATAGGAAACAACCCATCAGTCATATTTGCACTTCGCCATCTCTTCATTCTATCATTTCTATCATCATGATTCTCTTGTCCATATGATCTGCCAAACATATGTCTGTACCTTCTGCCACTTTGTTACCGTTCTCTGTCATACATCTCATCTTCCCATTCTGTTAATGCTTCAAACTGTGTAGGTCTAGGTCTCGGTTCTAATTTCATCATTCTTTCTCTCAAATTTCTCAAAACCGCTAAATTAAATGAACCATGTTCTGGAAATGCTAAAACTCCATCATCTTTTGTATACTTCGCCCAATTGTCTAACCATATACATGTATGATATCTATATTTCGCAACCATAAAGGATGCAGGTGATTTCGCTGGAGGAAGCAACTGTCCCTCTCTAGTCACAATCGGTTTGTCCCTTTTAAATAAGTTCTTGATTTTACCAAACCAGGACTTTCTCTTTTTTTCTGGTGGATCGTAATACATAATTTTTTCTTTTCTGTATCGCTAGATTTCTTCTACGACTATTTTGTTTGTTTTATCCAATCGTAGCGCGACTCACACTAACGCACCAATCCGGGGCGTCTACGTCACCCTGTAATTCTCCACTCCTAGCGCCGCGTACACCAACGCACCAATCAGGAGCGTCTACGTCCTTTACTGACTAACCAATCCCAGCGCGGTTTTTCTGACGTCAGCTTTTCTCGCTACTCCTGCTTCTGCTGACCCCTCCTTTACAAAATGTATCGGCAAACTTTTTACATTCACTTTTTACTAAAATTCTGTTAGTAACGACATAAAAACGCCACCATTATCTGTTTCGCTAACAAAAGAGATAGTCTTGACCTTTTTCACAAGAATTCCATCCTTCCCGAGAGCAGCGAACAGTCTGCCCTACTACGGAATCATTACATCCGTCGATAAAGTAGCACTTCCTTCTACCTTACCCTTCTAGCAAGCATTAGCTAACCGTTTCTCTAGAAATAAAACACCTGTTGGAGACCCAATGCTCCTGAGAATTAAAACCAGAGTTTTACAATTAACCTGAATGCTATTTCATTTACACACATTCATACGGAAAATGTAGTTCATTCACACAGAATCCTGTCTTTCCCGAGAGCAGCAGACAATCTGCCCTACTACAGAATTATTACACTCGTTAATAAAGTAGCACTTCCCTCTACTTTATCCTTCTAACAAGCTTAGGGAACACCTATTACCCTTCCAATGATAAGCGTAATCAGAGTGCCTTCTGGACTCCTGGTACTTAAGACCAAAATTTCACAGGTGGCCTTCGCTACCCATACACTTCTTTCATACAGAAAATATCCCTAACGGCAACACACGACGATGTTACCAAATCGAACCCAGACAATGCGTCGTACAACTCCAATCGTCACATGTTTTCCCCGTGTACCTACAGGGCACAATAATTTTGTCTTTCCCAAGAGCAGTGGACAATCTGCCCTACTACGGAATCATTACAAACTTCCGACTTCCTACATCCCAGAAGTCGTCAAACGACATAAAACGCGACTCAACATAGAGTATTAATACATAAACCAATACTTATCCAACATCCACAATCAATAATCAATATTCTTAATAGGAAAGTCAATAAGCAATAATCAAATCTATAAGCAATAATCACCAAACCAATGCAATAAAACCATCATCCTGCTACCAGAAAAACTGATCCAGCGCGGGACCGGAGAGAAAAAAAGAAGGAAATCATATATCTATCCTCCCTGCGTCGCAGACCCAACTTCATACTAGCTCATTCACACATGCAGTCATTGGTGGGGCCCATAACACCAACACTCACACGTCTCTGACTCACGAGTCTGCACACAGGAGGGATGATGATATTACGGTGGGCCTGTGAGGGGGGTACCTTATAACCTATATGGAAGGAAAAGTTATTTTACAGAATATATATTATCGTTCGTCACCTATAGATTCCTAATCCCAAACATCAAGGCACTTCACCCACTTGGTCGACGGACCAATTAGTTGGATTGGTTGATGGTGATTTAGAACCAGCTAAAACACATTTTAAGACTCAGAATCCTTTATTCTCTTTAACGAAAAACCACAAACTCATAATTTCCGTTAATTAATATTTGTTTATCTAAAATTTCATTGAAATTAATATTAGCATTTGTTTCATCAAAGTTTTAGAATTTTCTAGATCAAATAATTAAATCGCCGGACATTATATTTACCTATTCTTGCTATCTGGATTTTCTCTAATTCATTGGGTCTGCTTAACCGAATTAGCCATTAAATTGTCCAAATAAAGCAGGTCAAAGCTCAAAGTCCGAAAGTTCTTTGCTCAGCACGTTACAGTCCCAAAGATCTCCATAGGACCAGAAATTGTGCAAGCATAAGTCATCGCCAGCATAGACAGCATCGACCGCATCCACCGCAACTACCCCTCCCTATTCTACTACTCTTTTTATAATAATTTTCAGGATACTGTGAAACAATTTTAGGCGGAGAAAGTCTGTGATTGGCTGATCGAAAACATCCGATTTTTGTTCATTATGGTTTCTCATGGATTTTGCTGTTTCACTCCCGGAGATGACATAGTCCTTATGTTACAAAGTCTTGGTTTTACTTGTATGATTCGATTGTTCATTTTAAACCGGTTTTTACTATCCATGCCTTTGGCAGCCCACCAAGATCCTATCCTTGACCGAGGACATGGTGTACAGGGTTCGTTAGGAAGTTCACGGAGCCATCCGAGTCTGCGCAGTAGGTATCGAGCTCACGAGACGGTGGCCAATTCTGAACTCGATTTTTGACTCCATTTTGTGGTAGGCCTAAATGCTAATTTAAGCGAAACAAGCACAAAGGAATAATTCATACAAAGAAATAAAGATTCTAATGTTATACCCTCACTAATCTCTTTTTATATTAGTGTTTTCCTAGCATATAGCGACATTTAAAGCGATAATATTCACCTTTTGGATCCACTCAGAAATGCAAACATCACATAAGCAACATAAATCATGCGATATCTATTACCACATGTACTACTATTAATATGCGTACATATTTTAATCATTCGAGTTATTTTGCCATGCAAATAGCAATTTCCCACGTGTCATTTGTGTATGCAAAGGTTGGGTTACGATAACACCACAGTTAGTAAAACTAATAATCAGTAAGTTATATGGTTAGTCTTTTCATGCAAAAATAGAGGAGGTATACAAAATTTCGTTCTACCTGCTCCATCACCCCAAAACCGGTCTCAGGATGCTTGTTACCGGTTCAGGGAAGACCTGGCTTGGCAGCTCGGGCTGGACTGTTCCCATGAGGCACAGAGCCAAGACTGATTTGCATTTAGTTGGGTCTGAACTGAGGTAGTGAAGTGAGCTAAAGAATGATGATGGATTCAACCCAGATCCGTGACTGGGGGTGAGTGTCTGAAAAGTTTCAGCGCTCTGTCCATCATCTCCTTGTGTTTGCTCCTTTAAGGCCTACAGCAACCATTCTGGCTGTGTGCCGTGTTGCAGTCGCACCTTTGTTTGTGACATTGATTGAGGTGCTTGTGCAATGTCGTGAGCCATTGTCTCTCTCGTTGTTCTTAGGCTGCAGGAGACGCATCTCTGTTGCGCTTTGTCGACTTTCAGAAGCTCTTCCCATTGTTCCGTGCGGTACTTCAATGTGTGACGTCACACATGCAGCGTCACGTCTTCAGCTGTCATATTGGATTGTGTTTGAATTTTGCTTCTCTTCACAAAAAAGCGTCTTGGTGCTTATCAACAGCTTGTTTCCCTTACCTAGCTCTGCAGTTTCACCGCTGGCAACAGAGTGTTCTGGTTTCTCATTCAGGTTTCAATGTGAGAATTTCTCTTTGACCTTTGATCCGTGTAGTGAACCTTTAGTGCATTATGGCCACGGTTCAGCTACTGCCATTTTCACAAAATACTGGACACCCGGACATTAAATGGTAAGAGTGGTTACGTATTTTTGAAAATTACGTTACTGCCATTGATTCCCTTGGGTATTTACACACCAGGAAAACTGCTTTCTTTTTTATCCATCTACGGATTGCTGGTCAGAGAGATTTTTACAATTTGCCTTTCGTTCCTGCTCCTACTGCAGAGGGCACATCCTGGAAGGCGCATTTGGAAGCCAAGTAGAGAATGCGCACAAAGTATTCAGAGGAGCCAAGTTTTCTTTTTGAAAGACACAATTTCTTTAAGTGCATACAGGCATGAGAGGAGACAGTTCAGAAGTACTTTGCAACATTAAGAGTTTTAGCGTCCAAATGCAAATTTGGAAATTGTGTACACATTTACATAAGGGATCAGTCTGTGTTTAATTGTTTCTCCCAGAAGGGGCAAGAAAGGCTTTTAACCTGTGGAAATCCTTCTCTCATAGAAACTATAAATATTACTAAGAGTATAGAGAGATCTTTTTTAACTACACAAGTTGTGGCAAGTCAGAGCAATCACAGTGGTAATCAAAGTGGTCTGTCACCAGTTAATTGTATATCTGAAGACTCTTTGATTGGTGCTGTCAATAGAGGCAGCAAAATAAAAAGGGGATTGACTGTATGTTATAGGTGTGGTTCTAGGAACCACATTAGCAATAATCCTACATGTCCCGCCATTGGTATGAGCTGCAGTTGCTGCAGGAAAATAGAATATTTTCAAGGGGTCTACAAGAGTTTTAGTCCTACATCTGATAAAGTAAAACTCAGCAATGTGAATGTGTTTGACGTTCCAGCGACAGATGCTCAAGAGTGTGCCCATAGATTTTCTAATTTGTTGCAAACCATGGACGCACCTCACTTCAGTTGCATAAAAAGGTTAAAGGACCTTTCTGTCAGGCTACCATCGATGGTAAGACACTCACAGTGATGGCAGATTCTGGTGCAAATGTCACCAGTCTAGCAGATTACACATTTTTCAAGCTTTGGTCTAAAGATACTATCCTCTTGCCCCCTGATATCAATCCCAAAGTTTATGGAGAAAAAGATGTGGATTTGTTGGGTCATTTTTTAGTCCAAAGTTGGGTGTTTAGGGAGAGAGATTTGCACCCAAGGTTTCTATGGCTATAAAAGGACAAGATATCGTGTAGAGGGATTTGGCAAGATTGGGCATTTATTTATATCCGGGGCATAAAGTACCTATTATCTTGGGGCACACACCAATCTTGTCTTTAGACATTCAGAATAATGTGACGCAGGCTTTGCAACCACATTTCCAAGTGTCGTAACAAATGTGATTGGTACTGTGATTGATTTTGAACATGTTATTAAGCTTTTAAAAAATGCTGTAGCATTCAAGCATAAAGTACGACCTGTACCCATGAGTGTAAGGGAAGGTTTTAATGAACTTCTGGAGAAACTCACCTCTGAGGGGATAATCATCCGCATGGATTCCTCAGAATGGGTGTCTCCGGTCGTTCTTGCAAAGAAACAGTCTGGCGATTTGAGGAGCGCTTAACTAAAACATACTTGTGGATTGCCATATACTACCACGTATACATGAAATGATTGCTAGCATTGGCGCTGCTAAGTTTTTCTCCACTATTGACTTCTATTCAGCATACCACCAGGTTGCACTAAGCCTTGATTCCCAAACTTTGACTACTTTTGTCATATCGTATGGGGCTTCCAAATATCTCAGATTGGCCGTTGGCCTTGTAATAGCTGCAAGTGTTTTCCGAAAAGTCATGGAGTCGCTTTTTTAGTAGTGAGACACATGTTCAAGCTTTTCAGGATTACATTTTGGTCTTCACTAATACTGAGGATGAACACATGATGGTTTGGACAGGGTTTTCAACAGTTTGAAGAACCGTGGTATGACTGTTAAATTGGAAAGAGGCAAATTGATAGAGGGTCATACGATTTTACAATCTGGTATTCAACCTAAAGCTTGTAACACAGAGGCCATGAAAAAGCACCCCCACCCACAGATAAAGAAGCTTTGAGTTTTTTTTCTGGGACTTTGTAAGTATTATGCTAGTTTTGTTCCAAGATATGCTCTGTTGGTTCAAGCTTTGCAGCTATTACTTAAAAAAAGAAACTAAGTTTGAATGGTCTGCTGAAAATCATCAGGCATTTGAAAACATCAAAGAACTGGTTATTAATGCTTCCGCTCTACAGCCATTTGAGCCTGCTGGAAAATCATTTATTACTGTAGATGCCAGCCTTAAAAGAATTGGTGCTGTGTTTGGGCTGTGGGTTAACATAAAAGAAACAACCGTGGCTTTTGCCTCCTGCACTCTGTCTGAGGTGGAGGCAAACTACAGTGCTATTGAGAGAGAGGCACTTACATGTGTTTGGGCAGTAGCCAAATTCAAGACTTATATTTGGGGTACTTCTTTTGATCTACACACTGATCACAAACCCCTGGTATACCTATTAAGTGGCAATGGAACAGATAAGGCTTCCACACGCCTTGTAAAGTTACTGTCAAAACTTCAAGAATACAACATAAATGTTAAATATGTACCGGGGGTGGGGTCAGAATTTTTAGAGCAGACTGTGTGCCTCACTTACCTCTTCCCACTTCTGATAACCATTTTCTGACCGATAAGGAATATGTTGTGGCAGTGCCGGATGCTGTTGACATGTGCAACAATATTATTTCTGAGCGTGATTGGGTATCTGCTACAGCAGAAGATGATGTCCTACAGAAGGTTTTTCAGTTTATGTGATTTGTTTAGTTGTCAGAGAAGCTTCCATCTGAGAAATTACGCAGCTTTAGGCAAGTTGCATCTGAACTATCTTGTGAAAATCAAATTTGCTTCTGAGGAAATCTGGCTCTTCCCACATCTGGTCTAAAATAACATATAGTCTTGTTAGCTCATAATGGCCATCTGGGAATTTCGGCTACTTGTAAAAAGTTAAAACAGTATTTTTGGTAGCCAAGGCTTGATAGATCTGTGTCGGCACTGATCGATAAATGTCCACAATGCATTATTTCCGATAAACATTAAAAAACCTGTAACAAATCATTGTTTCCTGTGCCACTTCCTGCAGGTCCTTGGGTCAAGCTTCCAATGGATTTCTCAGGACACTAACACTTACTACCCAATAACCAGAAAAACCTAATTGTGCTAGCAGACTACTTCTCAAGGTAGATCTACTATTCATTTGTAGACTCTCCCAGCACCAAGTCACCCATAATTTTTTGAGAAAAGTGTTTCCTGTCCGCAATATCTTGTGACAGGAAATGGCAAACATTTTGTGTCTAGGGAAATAATGGTTTTATTACTGATTTGGACATTACACACTTTGTATAGTCAGTCCATGCTCGAATGGTCTTGTTGAGAGGGTGAACTGTATTTTTTAAGAAGGTATACAAACGGCCATTTCTGCTCACTTGGATGTTGCAAAATTCTTGAAGGATAAGATTTGGGCATACTTAACTACACCACAATCCACTACTGACAGGTCACCTTTCAAAGGTTTGAGGGGAAGGGGAGCCAGAACCAGACTCATACCAGGGTGGTTACAGGCTGCTTCTGGTAATTATGTACAGACTTATTGGGCTAATCAAAAGAATCATCCCGAGAGCTAGAGTCGAGATGAAACAAAGCAGACAAAAGGAGTTGTACAATTGTAAGAACGGAGCACGAAATATTGAGATTAATATCGACAATTGGGTTTTATTAAAAAAAACCTCCAAGGTGTTGAAATGGGAGTCTAAATTTACTCCACGTCATAGTAGTCAGAACCAGTAAAGCTTCCCTGCTTTTACAGGGACGGGTGCAGGAACAGAGACAGTGTTGTTCCTATTTCTGATGCTCAGGCTGAGATACACCAATGCACATGCCCTAGTAATGGTGTATGTAACTCTATGTTGAACACTGATGTGTGTCGTCCCGTATAATACTTGGCTCCAGTAGAGTATGACCTTTCTAGAAGTTTGGAGTGTGATCCTGCTCTAGCCTAAAGCCATATCCTTGGCTGATCCTTTCCGGGTCAGGAGGAATGCGGAAGAACTCCCAGTTCTAGAGCTGCAAAGTTGCCCGCAAGGCTACAAGACTGTGGATTGTTCTAATTTACATGGTATGCTTGATGTTCTGTTGCTCTATTTTTGATCATCTGTTAGGCTAACTTTTGCTTTCCATGATATCTTTTGTTTACGTACAATTGTTTTAGTCATCTATTATTATTAGGGTTTTGCATAATCATCTAGCATAGATTGGGTGAGTGCAGGGGCAGGGGGCGGCCCGCCCAGGGCAGCATCTTCTTGGGGCAGCAATAAGCACAAGGTACGTTTTCTCTCCCCCCGTCATCGTCTATTGCTTCCCCCCACTTGTCGCTGTCTGTTGCCAACCCCCCTCACCTGTACCTCAGGCCGTCCCTAGGCGGCAAACTCTGGGATTGCCCCAGGCAGCAAAAACACTAGCTATGCCACTGATCTCTTCTGCTTTCTTTGGTTATGGAAGGGGGGGATGTAGTGTGGGGATTGTAGTGGGTTTGTATTAAAATAGCAATGTTAAGTCAATGCTTGAAAAGAATGTTATTGTTAATACAATGTTGGCCTGTGCTTGGAGTGTGCGCTGGCTGTAGGTTCAATGGACAATGTCAGTTGCTGATCGACCTTCATGCCGGAGACACGCTTCATATCGTGGGTGAAGTTTACATATAAATAAATTCTCAACTTACCTGAAGTACAGCTTCCGAGTGGTGTTTGGCCACATTTGGCGACGATTTGGGATTTACTTCACCCACCGACGACCAAACTCAACGCAGGTAGTACAATTTTTCATGGCGGGGACACTTTAACGATCTCCGGTTGGGGTTTACGACAAAGCAGACGGACGCATAAGTTTAGCCCTCGCCCCAAGCCTTGTTGTGAGCCTGGTTCAATGCTGTTTCTTTTGCTTCTTCCTGGGTGAAATTCACGGTAGGATCTGTCATTTTAAAATTGCTGGTGAGTGGCAGGTCTCGCGCTTCCATGGCTGTCTGTGCTGGTGGGGCCCTTGTGCATCCCCACGCTCATCTTTAACTGTGGCTGACTGTGCTGGTGGGGCTCTCGCGCATCACCGTGCGCATCCTAACTGTGACTCTGAATAAGTGACTCTTGGTCTCACGCTTAACTTGCGCAGCTCTGATGGAGTGTGCCGGTGGTGCTCTTGCACTTCCACGCGTGCATTATTAACGGTGGCTCCTGCATTTCCCTCTCGCACATCACCATGCGCATCTACAATTGGCAGTGATTCGCGCGCCACGTACACATTACTGGGAGACACGTCAGAATGTTAGTGCGGAGGGGTCAGGTCTTCTGGCACGTGCGCTACGCAAAGCGGCCACTTTGAAAGTCAAGTTCACACAGCCTTGGCACGGTGACACGCACACCAGTTGTTGTGATCACTTGCATGCACCAACCGTTACCACCAATACTGCGGCGCACATCTCCTGATTAACTAATTGAGGATCTGTGTGTCATGGTAATATGCACACCTTACTTCATTTCCCTTCCTGCAATTTCATGGTGTGTTTCGGTGACACACACACCATTTCAAGCGAGATATACAATTCATTATTAAGGAATCAGCGTGTCACGATGATACGCACGCCGTCGTATCATTTCTTTTCCTTCAATCATCGGTGACACGCACACCTCAGAGTTCTGCAACTTGCTTCATTAATCTATTTGAACGGGGATAGTGAAAAATATTAAATTGTCCTTTGTTTTCTTACACATTTTTAGCGGTGTTCCAAGCCTGGAAATCTTGAAGAAAAGAGTGACTGCAACTGTCTTACTGGAGGGCAGGAATAATGTCTTCACTTCATCAAATCACACAACCTCTGCCATTTTTGGGGAAGCCTGGTAAACCTGTTATGTTATGGTCAAAATGGTTCAGATTATTTGAAAACCATTTAGTGGCCACTGACGCAACAGAGTATTCTCCTTCTTGAAAATTTGCTTTGCTGTTTGAGAGTCTGGGTCAAGCTGCACATCGTATTTTTGATAGTTTGGCTCTGATTCCTCCTCCTCAAGGGCAATCGGGGGACAGACAATGGAATATCTACTTTGATGCGATTGCTAGGTTAAAGAAACAATTTTCTGACTCTCCTAATATAATGCTTGAAAGGCATAATTTTTATAAACGTAAACAAATGGAAGATGAAGAAGTTGAGGAGTATATATCTGCTTTGAGGGTGTTAGCAACTTCCTGTGGTTTTGGCCCATTATTAGATTATTACACTAGAGATCAGTTCGTATGTAACTGTACTTTGCACAAGATTAAGGAAAGAATTTTAAGTTGTAAAAACCCTTTACTATCTGAGGTAATTGACTTAGCATTAAGTATAGAAAGATCTGTCATTTCAACAAAGGCAATGCTAGCTGGGTCAACACCTAAAGTGAACATGGTGTCCTTTCTGGAGGAGTTCAGTGAGGATGGGTTGTACGCTGTGGGTCCAAAGGATAAAGCTCGGAAACCTATTCAAAAGAAAGGTCAAAACTTTTGTTATAGGTGTGGGTCTAAATTTCACATCAGCCATTTTCAAGGTTGTCCGGCTTTAGGTAAACCTTGCTCTGTTTGCAAAAAGGTTGGGCATTTCCAAAAAGTCAAAATTCAGAAGAAACCACTGAAGGTGGGCAGTGTGGATGTAGAAATGGAAGTATGTACCGAATCTCTCAACAATGTGTTAACTCTGGATTATAAAGATGATCTTGTGGAGATGAAAGGCCCGTTGTGTGAAGCTACCATCAATGGAATCGAGATCAAAGTCACGGCAGACTCTGGTTCTCCCATAACAATTCTTCGTGACTCTACCTTTTGTGAAAAATGGGGTGAAGGTGTTACTTTGTCTAAAACGGACGTGATTCCCAAGGCTTTTGGTGAAAAGGATATTGATATGGTTGGATTCTTCATGGCCAATCTACAAGTTATGGGCTGAGAAATCTGTACTAAAATGTATGTGGCAGTCAAGGGAAAGAACATAGTTGGGTGGAAAGATCTGGCACGAAGGGGTCTATACTTGGTACACGAGGATGACAATGGTATAAGGAGGGCAAGGGAGATGTCAGTGTGTAATGTGAACTAGTCTGGGATCGATGCCAAGGAGCTGTTAGCTGAATTTGAAGTGGAGAAGTGTGGCTCAATGATTAGAGCGGCAGACCCTGATGCAGAGGTCTAGCCCGGGACCAGGGTTCAATTCCCCGCCTCGGCGGGTCTTGGGCTCAATAAATTCCACGGACCTGATAATTCTCGCCTCGGTGCCATTCCAATCATGGAGTCCCACTCTGCATCTCTGGGCAATAGCTTGCTTAATCTCCACAATGGCCCCCACAACGCTAAGGATGCCTGGCCTCCACCTTCGGGGTGCCCAGGAGTGGACGCACCACAGGGAAAGCCAGGATGGGTTCCACAGCGGTATTCGTACAAGCGCCTTGAGACCCTTGCGGTGAGTAGTGCGCTATACAAGTATCAATTTACAATTTACATTTACAATTTCGTAATATGTTCAGCTAACAGGTGGGTCTGGTGAAAGGAGTGGAGCATAAAATGAGATTGTTCCCTGGGGCTGAACCAGTTGTACATAATGTTCGCCCGTGCCGTTGAGTGTGAGAGGTGAGTTAAAGTCTATGCTTGAGGATTTATGTTCACAGGGCATAATACAACCTACGGAGTCATCACAATGGGTTGCTCCGGTTGTAGTCGCACGAAAAAAATTGGTGAGATTAGGTTGTGTTGGGACCTCAGGGGCCTAAATAAAAACATTATGGTGGACTGTCACCCTCTTCCTAGGATCCACAAACTTTTAGCGAATTTAGGAGGGCCAAATGGTTTTCCTTTATCAATCTAAAGTCAGCTTACCATAAGGTTCAATTGTCTAAGGAGTCTCAGGAACTGTCTACTTTTGTAATACCGGTTGGGGCATACAAGTTCCTGAGACTTCCCTTCAGCTTGGCATCGGCTACCAGCGTTTTTCAGAGATTGATGGACACACTGTTTCAGAACATGAAAGGGGTGCAGGTGTACTTGGACGACATTTTGATATTAGCTAAAAGTCTGGAGGAACATAATAAGTTGGTGAAAAAAGGGTTGTCTGTCTTGGGGGAACGTGGCATGACTGTAAGAGAGGACAAGTGCAAGTTTGGTGTGAACGAATTGGAATACTTGGGAAATACGGTATCGGAATCAGACCCCAATGTTCTGTTGTCAGGGCTTTGAAAGAAGCAAGGGCACCTTGTGATAAAGACACTCTACGCTCCTTTTTGGGGCTGGCGGAGTATTACGCCAGGTTTGTTGTCAATTATGCTCAGATTGTGGATCCTTTACGTGCATTACTTAAGAAGGGTCAAAAGTTTTTGTGGTCGGAGGAGCTGAATGAAGTTTTTACAAGAGTAAAAAATTGATTGTTTCGGCTCAAGCTCTCCACGCTTTTTGAGATGACTGCATCTCCGTCATAACTGTGGACGCCAGCACGAATGGTTTGGGAGCTGTACTTAGTCAGCAGGTGAATGGCAGAGAACAGAAAGTAGCTTTTGCCTCTAGGTCTCTTTAGCAGTTTGAACGTCACTACAGTGCTATCTAGCGGGAAGCTTTGGCCTGTGTTTGGGCGGCCCAAAAATTTTAAATGGATATTTGGAGTCGCAAATCTGTAATCTACACTGACCACAAGCCTCTTTCTTTTATCTTAAGCAAGGTCACTGGCAACAATATGTCAGCAAGATTGACCAGGCTGGTATCAAAACTTCAGGAGTATAATTTTGAAATTAAACACATTTCGGGAGGAAGGAATTTTAGTGTGGATTGTTTGTCTAGGATGCAAATGGAGAAGGATGATGAAGAAGATCTAGTTGAGGGGGATGTGGAATGTGTGCCAGTGGTGGTTGCAATTGAATAATGGGATTCGGTAATTTCAGAAAACGAATGGAGGGTGGCTAGTATGAATGATGCTGTGCTAACCAAGGTGCTAGAATATTCTTCTAAAATTTGGCCCAAGGTGAGAAATTGGTCTGGGGACTTAAGGAATTTCGCTCAGGTGTCACATGAGCTATCTGTGAAGGATAATGTTATATTGAGGGGGGACAATTTCATTCCTACAGCTGATCTGCAAAATTCCATAATAAGAGTGTCTCACAAGGGTCACATGGGAGTAACTAAAACAAGCATGAGAGTTAAACAACACTATTGGTTGCCCGGCATTGACTCTCAAGTAAGAAATGTGGTGGATAGTTGCGAGGAGTGTTTCTTGTCGGACAAACACTGGAAGACAGCACATTCACCTTTGCATCCGACTCAGTTTCCTGGGGCAGCTTGGGAAAAGGTTGGGTTGGATTTCACGGGTCCTTATAATGTGTTGGCAGGAGAGATGAGAAACCTAATTTTGGCTATGGATTATTATTCAAAATAGATGTATTATACATTTGTGGAATGACCTGATTCGGATAATACTTTCGGGTTTCTGAAAAAGGTATTTTTGCTGGCAGGGGCTCATTGTGCTTTAGTTACAGACAATGGGATACATTTTGTGTCTGACAAGATGCCTACATTTTTGGACTTGCAAGATATAAAACGCATTAAGGTGGTGTTATATTCACCTACTTCCAATAGGTTTGTGGAATGTGGCAATAAGGTCCTGAAGGAAGGGATTCATTCAGTCAGCAATTGCTTCCGGCTTGGATGTTGGAAGGTTTCTTGAGGAGAAAGTGCGGAATTATAATACGTCTCCTCATTGCACTACTGAGGTCACTCCTTTTGAGCTGCTAAGGGGCAGAAAGGCTCACTCAACCTTATTTTCCTCATGGTTAGGGAGGAAAAGGTCAGAAAATGTAAAGGAATATGTTAGTGCTGGTGGGGTTACAGACAAGGTTAAGAAAAGTTTGAAAGGAAAAACTGTTTGGGGGACAAAGAAATTTTGTTTGGCGATTGGGTAACGATCAAAAAACCCATTAAAGTTAAGAAAGGGAACTCTATATTTTCAAGTCCTGTTCAGGCTAGCACGTTCCTGTTCAGGCTAGCAGGGTTAGTAAGGGTGCAGCTTTCTTGGAAGGGAAGGGGTGGTGGAACAAAAGGCAGTTGGTGAAAGTGACACAAGAGCAAGCCAAGATTTTTAGATGTAGGAAGGACACTTTGGAGGTACAAGAAAATGGGTGGACTCGTTGGCTGCTGCCAGAAGCGAGGGTTGGGCCAGCTATTTGAGAATGAAAGCCCAGCCATTGGTACGTTTGTGTTTTTGTGATAAGGAGGGAGGTGATGTAGTGGGTTTGTATTACAATGGCAATGTTACGTCAATGCTTGAAAAGAATGTTATTGTTAACAATGTTGGCCCGTGCATGGAGTGTGCACTGGCTGTAGGTTCGATGGGCAATGTCAGTTTCTGATCGACCTTCATGCCGGAGACAAGCTGCATGTCGTGGGTGAAGTTTACATAAAAATAAATACTCAACTTACCTGAAGTACGGCTTCCGAGTGTTATTTCTACACTTACCACAGGGATTTAATTCATTTCATTTCATGAATCTGTGATTTTGTGTTGGTACACCTTTAAGCACCAACTATTTCATATGGATTCCATAGAACACTGAGCAGGTTCTGAGGGCTGTTGGTGGGTTCACTCTTCAGCAGTTCTCTGACCTGTCCGGATGACCTTGCTCGTGTGGGCTCTCTTTGTCTACAATTAAAGAAGTACTTGTTTTCTAGCTACTTGGTATTTCTTCTGGATTAATCCCTGAACAGGCTCTGCTGCCCTACTACACAGGTTGGCTAGGCAAGCTTATAAAAAATCTATAGTAGCCGCCAAGCGGGCTTGGGAGGAGGAACATTGGCAAGCATTAAAAAGCGCTGCCTTTTTAAAAGATTCTAATACCTTCTGGACTTTGATAACTCAATTATCCAGAAGAGACTCTGAACATATCCCCAATAATATAACTGAACAGCAATGGTCGGTGCACTTTTCAAAATTATATTGCAACGAGGTGGAGCCTGACCATCCCGCGGCTGACAGCTCAGTCTTTAATTCTACCTTTTTACTGCCTGATCCATTAGATCTCTTTTCATCTGAGGAGGTTCGGATTGCCATCAAAAGTTTAGCGTCAGGGAAGGCCGCGGGCCCCGACGGCCTTCCGGGCGATTTGATTCTTCATGACCCTATAACATGGGCAGATCTCATCTCTAATGTGATGAATTTACTGCTAAAAGGCCATGCCGTCCCTGACTCATGGAAGGGTGCCGAGGTGGTTACAATTTATAAGAAGGGGGCGAGAGAGGACCCTGCCAACTACAGGCCAATAAGCCTAATCGATGTCATCCAAAAGGTGGTTGGCAGGGTTCTCAACTCGAGAATATGGACCTGGCTTGAAGAGGGTACTGTTCTCACACATCTACAAGCAGGGTTCAGGAAGAAAGTGGGTACTATGGACCAAGTGTTTAGATTTGTAGCTACATATTGGAAGACCGTCCTTATTGGCGGGGGATCTTTATACTTGGCCTTTATTGACCTTAAAACCGCTTTCGACCTTGTTCCCCGGGTCAAATTGTGGCAAGTCCTCCAGGAAATGGGGCCTCCTCAATATCTCTTGGAACTTATCAAAAGACTACATGACGGTACTTATGCTAGAATTAGATGGGGGAGTGAAGGCCAGTTGACTGACCGTATTCCTGTGCAGAGGGGGGTCCGCCAGGGATGTGTGATGGCTCCGACACTGTTCTCCCTCTTTATTAATGGGGTGGCAGACCATTTGAGGGAGGACCCTGCGGATGCCCCTGCCCTGGCGGGGGAAAAAACACCTACCCTCCTCTTTGCAGATGATACACTCCTCATGTCTAAAACTCCCATGGGTCTTCAGAAACTGCTTGATAGGTTCAGTGCCTTTTGCGACACTCGTGGTCTCACCATCAACACTACCAAGACCAAATTGATGGTACTAACCAGAAATAAAAAACATAAGAAAATCACTGTCGCTTTAAATGGCACTCCATTAGAGGAAGTGGATGCCTTTGACTATTTGGGGGTTAGGATTAATTCTAAAATGAAATGGGATTCCCATATTGTCAAAATGTCTCTAAATTTTAAGAGAGTGACAGGAGCAATCCTTAGAGACCATCGTCTATCCTCTACTAAGCCCATTAGCCCTGCTCTATTAGTATACGAGGGCAAAGCACTATCCGCTGCAACTTATGGATCCGAACTGTGGGGATCGGAAAAGGTTCCTGATCTAGTTTCTGTAGAACATAAATTTATGAGAGAATTAGTGGGTCTTCCAGCCTCCACCCCTATCAAGCCGTTACTTTATGAGTTGGGTCGTCGTTCCATCAAAGACATTGTTGGTCTCCGCCCCATATTATTCTGGGCCCGGCTCAGGAGGACTCCAGAACTGAGCAACTATGCAGCAGTCCTTGACGAACTTATTGCTTTAAACGGATCCTGGGTAATCCCATGGTTGAACAATTTGAGGGACATGGTATTTAAGCTAGGGTTAAAAGAAGAATGGCTCCTGCAGCAGCCCCCGCAAAAAGATACCATCAAAAAATTGTACTGGTCAAGTATTGAAATAATGGCTTTGTCAAATCCAAAGCTGGGACCCTTAACTGATGCATTTTTGACCTGCAAGCCAGTACCGAAGTTGGAACCGGTCTTAGATTTCATTTCTTCACCTAGGGATAGATCTTTGTTCCTCAAAATGAGGTTTGGTACGCTACCCCTAAATGTTTTTACTAATAATTAGAAAAATTTGAATTCCCATTCTACAGCTTGCCCGGGATGTTCTAATCCAACTGAGTCATTAGGGCATTTCCTGTTTGCCTGTAAGGCATATAGGGTACCCAGAAAACGCTGGTTAAGCCCAATCTGTAGCCATCTGGGTACCAGGCAGTCATCAGTGGCCCTTCGTATCCTAATTACGGATACTACTTCTATGTTGGTAATTTGTGGGGTAGCCAAATACCTTGGGAAAGCATGGCATCTACGATCTAAGCTGGTTGAAGCAAGCATTACTTAGACTGCCAAACCATTCATTGAAACAACTTCTTACTATTGGATAGGTCCCTTTGCATATATAGTTCTAACTTTTTGTTTCTTAATTTTCCTTTTTATATGCTATGCACTGCTAAGATTTTTTAAATGCATATATGTTTTTATTATTGTTTGTGATTATATTTATGCTGTTTGTTCTACTTTTATGATACTTTGTTATCGAATAAAGTATATAAATCGAAATCGAATCGAAATCGCTACTTGGTATTTCTTCTGGATTAATCCCTGAACAGGCTCTGCTGCCCTACTACACTGAGATTAAATCAAGCATCCCATAATTTGCTATACTGAGTTTAAATCAAGCATTCCTAATTAATTGTTTTTTTGTTTCACTGTAGCTGCCTTTTAGGCAATGTGCCACTACCTCCAGCCCCCTCATTTTCAAAGTTCAACACCTGCAACTGACTCGGCGAGGCTCATTTTGCCCCTATGCAAAGGCTGCCTTCCCCACTGACTAATCAGAGAAACGTGAGGTACTTACTGTTACCTTCGAAGGCATTGGCCAGTGCTGGCTTCTGGAGAAACGTGCTCTAAACATGTTTCAGTGACACGTGCAACTGAATATCCGCTTCTACTGAAGCATGAAGTATCGGGTTCAGCCAATAGTGCGGAACTGTTGAAAGCAAACATGATACCCATTATCAATTTCAGTGACGCGTATTTTTTACAACTGAAATGTAAGGTTATATAATTCTCAGCACGTAGATGGCAATGCTGCATTACTCCAAGAGCCTGCGCAATAGAGTTAAACTGTCAATCACAGGCTGCGCGCGCGGGTGTCAATCACTAGCCACGCCCCTTACCAACGGCCGCAGCTACCCAAACATGGCTTTACTGACCGCTGCAGGGGTGCAGGAGGTAATGAAGTACCAGGTAAACAGCTCACGGCGTGAAGGAAGTGATAAATTGTCTCTGTATGTCCCTTCCGTGGCCCTGAGGTAATATCTACAGGGTGCGGGGACACGCAACGCCACTGCGGTATGTTGAGCATGTATTTTAATATAGTGCAAAGTATGCTTCAACCTCGCACCCTTTTCAGTAGAGAGTGCACGCACTTTGTAAATAGTTTTAACGAACATTCGCGAAACTACACGTGAAAGAGATCTAGAGTACGGGTTGTAGCAGTGTTTCCGAGGATGATATAAACTGCAAGCACAGTACAATGGGACACATTACATCTTCCGTTAAGAGCCCGGTCAAGTAGAGTTACCACGTGACCTTACTTCACATTGTCTCTGCCTTTATTGACGGGACTATGCTTAAAGTTCCAGTTGCAAAAATGAAAATTATCTGAACTCGCTGGATAGTAAAAAAATGATGAGGCTTATTTACAAGCCCCTTGCGCAGCCGGTGCGTCACTTTTTCCCATATTAAAAGTGACTTGCCGGTGTCGCAATGGGCTTGTAAATACCGCCCGCTGTTTTCCTAACACCCAGTTACCGGCTCCATTTTGTAATAATTGCGGTTGGACAGTGTGGCCCTAATTCAAGCAGGGCTTCTGTGGCGTAACGTAAAATGAAGGCCCCCTCCCCTGCAGAATGCGAAGAGGAGCCCCTGAGTCTCCCATATCCTACAGATATTCATTGGCCTCAGGCGGAATTCCCCCCTTCCGCCTCCAAGGTGTTTGGGAGGGGTCTGCTCTGAAGGGGCATACTTCACGCCCCAGCAGGCCTACACTTCCATTGGAAATCCAGGACTGAGCAATGAAGGTGCTTCAAACTAGGGTGGTGACAGCTTTGCCAAGGCCACACATGCCAACATTATACAACTGGAAAGTCAAGCAGTAGATTTTTGAAAGAACATCGAGGGAATGTATTAAAAACAAGCATTTGCAAGGCTATCGGTCTCGCATTTGTGAGAGTTTTAGCTATTGTCATTGTAAATGGCAATGCCTTTTATTTATCTGTTTTGATAATTAACATAAATAAAAGGCACTATCATCTACAGCTCAAACTCTTGTAAATGCGAGACCTATTTAATTTAGAAGAAGTGGCCAACATTGTCCCAGACTGATTGGAAAGGGAAACCGTGCATGGCGTGCTGAATGTTGCAGGAAAGTATGTGGTGCCTGCAGGAGGAGAAACTCATTAAAGAAAATAGTGCTTACAGACTAAATATGACATACCGTGAAGTAAAAGGGCCAGTCCTCATGGAAGGTGCCCGAGCGGAAAGGGCAAATTGACATATTCCCCCTGTGTCACAGACTCGTCATCACAACCTCTCATCCATACATTCATTCATTGGTGGGGCCCATAACACCAACACGCACTCATCTCACTCGAATCTGTACACAGGAGAAAAAGCGCTGGACATGTGGGTACCTTATTACCTATCAGGATTACATTTCTTTACATTATATACATTATATATATATATTATATACATCTGCACCTATGGAATCCTGACCTTAACATCAAGGCACTCCACCACTTGGTCGACGGACCAATTAATTGGACTGGTTGATGGTGATTTAGAACCAGCTAAAACACAATTAAAGCCTCGGAAACACTTGATTAATCATCAGTACCTATTTAAAGAATTACAAACTCATTTCTTATTAATCCAAATTTTGCTTATTTAATATTAATTAGCTCTGCATTAGCATTTAGGCGCTACAGATTATAACATAATTTGTTTATTTCAAGAAGGAAATCAAATCTTTAGACCATAAGCATAGATTTCGAGTTGCATTATATTGACCAAATATCAAACGTCGGTGACCCTCCGATCACACAGATGTAATGGTCAAAGTCTCTGCTACAATCTCCCAAAACTGTTCAACCCACAGCAATGATCCAATCATCAGATGGAATAACTTCCCGAGAAATCAAAGAAACCCAAGGTAAACCATGGAAATCTTCATCAGCTCCACGTAGACCCAACGCCACGGAAGATCAGCCCAGTGAACCACCCCCCTAGGGCGGACGAGGGTCTTTATACCCTTTTCCCGCTTACTTCAGATCAATATGCAACAATTTTAGGGGTAGAAACTGTTCGGATTGGTCAGTCCAATTCAATTTGCAATTTCTTACATTTTTCACATGTCCCACGGTTTTCCATGAGACTTGGCATAGCACAGCATAAAATGTGTCCTGTATCCTTCGGTTCACAGGTGAAAGTTCAGAAGTAAATACAAGCCATTGTCCCCTTGGTAGTTCACACCGTTCATCACTTGGCAACCCTCCATGCTTCTATCCTTGACAAGGGACACGCCAGTACAGGAGCTGAGGTCACTTGGAGATCTACAGAGCCATCCGATTCTGCGCAGTAGTCATCGCGCTCACATGACGGCGGCACCACAGGAGCTCCATCTTAAGTACTGCGGCATAGCAGGCCCCAATGCCAACTTAAGCAAAAACAGACATAACAGTAATTAGAATATAGAAATGAGGATTCTAATGTTTAATCCCACACTAATCCCAATGTATATTAGTATTTTCTTAGTTTATAGCAACATTTAAAGCAATAATACTCACCATTCTGCATAGCTGAAAGCACAAACCATCACAAAAGCAACATGAATCATGCAATTCTCTATTTTACCACAATCTAAAGTCAGTTTGCGTACCACAGTTAATTAATTTAGTTGTTCTGCCGTGCAATTAGCATTTTAGTCCCACATGTATCTTATTTATTTATTTATTTATTTATTTTTGAGATTTATACAGCGCGTACAATTGCCCGTAGGCGTCTCTTGTGTTTATTAAGGTGTAAGGGTTGGTTGGTTGTCTCACTTCAAACTAATTAGTACAAGTTAATACTTAGAATGATTACGTAATTAATTTCATGCAAATAGAGGAGGTATACAACATTTTGTTTTACCTGCTCCATCAATCCCCCCTTTGGTGATTTTTAACATCACCACTAATCACAAAAAAAAAATTCAAACTTTTCTATGGAAATGGTTACTCAGTTCCCTTGCATTTGTTAGGTTACATCATAGTGTTTCTCATATCATTCGTTCTTGTTTTCTTGTACATATTTTCTTTCAATTCTTCTAATTCTTTATCTTCTACCTCTCTTTCTCTTATTTTCTTCTCTTAATTTCTCTTTTTATCTTATTTTTTAATTTTCTTATTTTTATACACACACATCCTAGTCTCAATAATAACACTAATATACTCACAAAGGTCACAGGTATCAGTTTTTTACCCACAAAAGAACTACCTAATTTTGTTAATAAACTCTTAATAGTAGAAAAACTTTTACCAAGTTTCTCCCACACACTTTCAACCTCCAGTGGAACAATTTCTTCATGCAAATCAGTTATATTCATAATGTATTTCTTTAAGTTTTGACTTTCGTCAGGAATGTAAGTACAACAATGTTGCACTTTCAGCATTCCACAGACTCCTCCCTCTTTGGCCAATATAATGTCAAGGGCAAGTCGATTTTGCATAATCATAGGTCTCATAGCAACCATTTCGGTATTTAACATCAGGAACCCTCCAGCAGTGCTGGTTGATAAACGATCCACAACTGTTGACAATTTTCTAATTTTATGGCATTCAGAGATATTCCAACTGCTGGTATCAGCGCTCCAAAAATATCCCTTATTATTTCTGATCAACTTTCCCTCTTTCTACGTGTTGCTTACCTATTTCATGCAAACCATCCTTCCCCCTTTCCACATGAAATAATTTTGGGAAGACCAGGCCTAGGTAGCAGGTTCCATACCAGTGGTCCGGTAACCTATAATAAGCTCTGTTCCCACAGCTGTAATATATTCCAGGGAATACCGTATCATTTCCTCCTTTAAATCCCCATCCTCCCATGATTTTATATAAGTCATGGCATTCACTTGCACCTACAAAGTAATTATCATAGACAGTATTATCTCTACTGACGCACAACTTCCCTTTCTGGGGCCAATCTAAAGCCATTGCTGGATTTGTTTCTCCCTTCAAATGATTTTCATTTCAAACATCCCAAACTGTGGTTTCCATTTTTTCCCCAGACACTTTCCTTTGCATCTTAACTCTCCTCTCCTCAACCATGTTCAAGAAGGCTTTCTCTTCTTTTCTCAAACTACAAGTAAGATTATTCTTAAACACTTCTTCTAAAGTTAATTCCCTTGTTTGCAAGAAAAATGCACCTAAGATTCTACCAGGAATCACCTTGTTTAGTTCAGGAACTACAGGTATTTGTGAGAAAACATTATCCACATCAGTATATTAGTATTCTAATTTCCCAGTTCTATAAAACAAACTAGCTAAAACACTACAAGTTATCCCATATGTCAAAGGAAGATGATGATGAGTGACACCGGATACAGATGCAGGCAACTGCATGCAAACGTAGCAGTCTCTAACCTCCATGGTTTTCACATACTCGTACAGTAACTTTGAAAAAACATTATTAGAAAAATCACTTATGGACTTATCTTTATGAAGTTCTGTTCTAGCTACCAGTTTCGTAACATGACTGTCATCAAGCTTTCCCTTGTTAGTCCTATTCTTGGTGTGGTTCTCTATATCTTCAAATGTTATTCTAAATGAAATTATTATTGCCAATATGATCCAGACAAGCATTAGTAATCCTGTACAACAAAATCACATTTTACACCATTTTCGGAGAAACCCACATGTAGGTTTTCTACCTTCTCTGTTTGCCATTTCGGTAATGATCAGTGTCTTTTGACTTAGCCTCTTTTCATCAACAATTTTCCTTCGTCTAAACCTACGGCTCTGACTGCCTACTTGGTTCTTTTCTGGTCCTGTGTCTCGTCCGGAGTTTTAATTCCTTGCGATTCTCTTTGTCATTTCAATCCATGCATGAATCGTCTTTGTCTTTATGTTCACAATCTGTATTCAGAACTTCCTGATCATCCGTTTCTTCTCTGATATCAGACAAGATAACTTTCAGGATTTCAGAATCTTCGTCTTCTTCAACCACTCCCTGCACAGTCACTCCTAGACTTTCTTGGCTATCCGCTTCCTCTTGTATATCAGGAAGTGCCACATATGTCCATTCCGGTGACTTGTACTTCTGGTTCGGGTTCTTTATCCTCTTTGCTCCTTGCAAGCGTTTCTGGTCAGTGTCTTCTGATTTTTTCTGACTAGACACTTCATTCACTTGTTCAGCATTAGAAGATTTTATTCTCGTTAATCGGTATCTCAATCTTTTGAGTTTGTTGGGCCAAATTTCTTCTTTTGACGGCCTCTTTAATTTCGTTCCTTTCCCTTCTCGCTCCGTTTTCCAAGATCTTTTCCTTAAAGTTCTTCCTCCTTTATCTTCTTCTTCACTCTCTTCAGATTCTGTATCGGTCTGGCTTTTACTGTCTTTGGATTGTCTTCTCAATACTTCAGTTTCACTATCTACATTTATTCCTCCTCGTGTTTCTTCCGCGCAATCTTCCTGCTGACTAACTGCCCCTTCTTCTACCTGGGTGTGTGTTTTCCCTACACCTCCTTTGGGGTCTTCCGCAATGATCTTACCCTCACTCTCTGTATCTAATTCCTCACCTTCTATTTCTATGATTTCGGGCGGAATTTCTCTTATGCTTTTACTCAGGACTTCTTTACCAAAGATTTCTTGTTCAGTTTCTCCAGTATTCTCATTTATTCTTTCTTGTATTTCCACTTGTTCTGTCTCTGATTCAGAGCCGGTATCAGAAATTTCAATGCGTCTCCTTAGCGGTATATTCTCCTGCCCCACAACTTGGCTCAAATCCGCTTCTCTTGCTCTTGGGGTTTGTTTTGTTCTTGTTTCTTCTGATTCTGATTCAGAGCTGGTATCTGACACTTCCAGATGCTCTTCTTCAGATCAATTTTCAGGACCAGGGACTCGAAGAGTGTGACTGGCATGAATCCAAATCTTTACCTTTGCACACTTCACAGCAGTCGTTGTGGTCAGAATCACTTGACGTGGTTTCCCCCAGCCTGGAACCAAACAATATCTCCTTCTGTGTACTTTGATGTGTACCCAATCTCCAGGACTCCTCAAGTCATGAGCTGGCTTCTTTTCGAGTGTGGTCGTATCTGGTCCAACCTGATGAAACAGAATGTACCATATCAGGCAATCCCTTGCAATAATCCAAGACAAAGTCATCAGATATAGGCAGTAGTTTGTTGACAGGAATGAAAACATGTCTCATTGCTCTTCACATGATAATATCATGGGGGCTCAGACCAGTGCTCCTATCAGGAATTGACCTAATAGTCATAAGCGCAAGAGGCAAGACATCTGGCCATTTTAGACCTGTGGCCAAACACATTTTTCCCAATCTGTTCTTTATGGTGCTGTTTACCTGCTCAACCACTCCAGAAGCTTCGGGTCGGTAAGCACAATGCAGTTTTTGTTGTACATTCAATGCTTCACAAATCAATTTTATAATTTCGTTTTGGAAATGCGTTCCTCTATCTGATTCAATCGTTACTGGGAAATCAAACCTAGGAATGAACTCTCTCAGTAGGAGTTTTGCTACAGTAACTCCATCATTCCTCCTGGTCGGGTAAGCCTCCACCCACCGTAAACAGACAAACAATCACCAGTACATATCTTAGCCTGTTACATGGGGGCATTTCAATGAAATCAAGCTGCATTCGCGTGAAAGGACCTCCCTCCCGTCCTATAGTTCCCAAGCTCACCACTGTTTTTCTTCCTGGATTATATTGCTGGCATATAAACATCTCTGACAAAGACTCTCAGCTATAAGCCGAAACTTTGCATTTTACAAAGCCTGTTTGAAGAGTCTGATCATGGCATCCCTACCTATGTGAGCCTGCCCATGGTACATCCGTGCCATGGTAGAGATCATGCTATCAGGCATCACTGGTCTTCCATCGCGATAAACCCAAACTCTACTTATTGTGGTGCACACCCTGATTTTATCCACTGTTTCTTTTCCTCTTCTCCTGCCTCTTCCTCTAACTGCCTCACCTCATCCCATGTATTCACAGTGTTAGTAAAAAGCAAGGGACATTACTCCATTTCCCTCTCCCGATTACGATTGAAAGAGTTCTGATTTCGCGCACAATATTGCGCTATGTCATTGGCAAATTCATTTCCTGCTGACACATAGTCAGTTCCTTTGGTATGCGCTGCGCATTTTATAACTGCAATTTGTTTAGGCAGCTGTATTGCCTCAAGTCATTTTCCAACCATCTCTGCATTTCTGATTGGAGTTTCACTCGATGTCAAGAAACCTCTTTGGGACCAAATCTGCCCAAAATCATGCACCACTCCAAACCCATACTGACTGTCGGTAACCACAGTGACTCGCAGATTCTTTCCCAACTTGCATGCTCTAATCAGTGCAAACAACTCAACTTGAGCAGATCGTACTCCTCTTAAACAGGATGCTTCCAACACAGCCGCTACAGTACATACAGCATATGCAGCACTCAAAATTCCTTCTCCAGTTCGCAGACATGACCTATCCTCAAACATCACATAGTCACTCTTTTTGTGGGGCACATCTTTTATGTCCGGACGCCGTTTGGTGCAAAAATCAAGCACTTCCAAACAGCCGTGGTCAACATCATCCGTCACCTCCGCATTCACGGCATCAGGTAGTAAGGTCGATGGGTTCACATTAGTGCATCTCACAAGACTCACATTTGTAGCACCCAAAATGACCTTTTCATATTTGGTTAGACGACTATGCATCATAAATTGCATTTTGCTCCTTGTGTTAAATGGTAGCGGCAGTTTCAGTTGATAATCTTTCAAGTATTTGCCCGGCGGTAATCGCCTCTCATACCACTCGATAATTTACCAATAAAAGAGGCAGGCGCCGGAGACTGGAAGGCAGGAAACAAAGTTTTATTCCGTCGGAGCAGAACACATCAGATCAGACAGCAAGGTATCGTCACGAGGTGCTCTAACTGCATCTCTGAGACCTGGTCTCTTATACACTGGTTTATTGCTTTATTATACATAGTACATTCTTGAGATTCCCTTGATGTGCGGGGAAATATCCCCTGAAGCCCCGGCTCAGATCCGCTCCTACACATGGTTACAGTAGAGGTTCCCACCCTACCCGCAGTGGGAGATGGCAATCGCGCAGCAGGGAATTCCGCTAATTCCCGGGGGTGTGTGCAACCGGCCGGGTCTCAGGGGGTAGGGGCTTTGATCTACTGTAATCCCTTTGATGTGGGGTGTTTCCCTTACAGTAGGGGCAATAAACTGCATCCGCAGGGCTAGGTGATGGCCTGGGACTAGTTCAGACAATGGGGCGCAGAGGAAGGGGGGTTATCAAAGGAGAGGCATGACCATGTATGGGTTGTCGGTTGGAAGTGGTTCCGTAGCAGGGTCGCGCAGAAGGAGAGGGTTTATGGCCTGTATGAGAGAGCGGGGGTGGCCAGCGCGCGGGGGATGCTTGCAGCGCCAAGGGAAAGCGCTGGCGGTCGAGAGTGAGCGGGGAGAGAGTGGGGTGCCTAAAATGGCGGCCGTGCATTCGCTGTGCGTGGCGCTGGGGAGAGGCAAGATGGCGCAGATAATGTTCAGTTTGCACGCTAAATTTCCACAGTCCTCCCATTTAACATGTCTCGCCAGCTTGCCTAGTTTGGATCTATCCCCATAATACCCCGTACCTCCACCTCGTTCAGAGCTTTCATCCGCTCAGTTTCAAAGTCCAAAGTCTTAGGGCAGATGCAGTTCATAAAAAGCGAACATAAAGGTGGCAGACACTGAATCCCCAAGCAACATCCACATAGTATCACAATCGGTATCAGGATAAATGAAAACAGCCTCCATCCCCAACCTTTAATAGTGTCCCAAAACCAACTCCCCAGTGACCATTCTTCTTGTTCTTGATGAACCTCTGCGGACAGTCTGTGGAGATGTTCAATTGCTTTGTAGACTGAGGGTGAGTTATCCGGTACGTAGGTACAACAGCTGGACCCAATGATGCGGCATGCTCCTCCACGATCTGCCAGAACCACGTCTAGAACAAGGCGGTTCTGGAGAGCCACCAGGCGGACGGCCTGAAGCTCAGCGGTGTTGTTGGCGAGGGCGCCAGCTGTAATGTTCATTGCCGTTTCGACTGCCTGGGTTAAGTGGCGGATGGCACGGCTGTTTGCCATTGGACCCCAGAGTGGAACAAGGCCTTTGACTGCGTCCATGAACTGTGCTCCGGTGGAGTCGGCCTGCACAATGTCTTTGGCCCGTTTCTGTCGGTGATGGTTTGCTGGAGCCACATACGTCGGAGGAAGGACAAAGGCGATGTAGCAGGTGCCTCCCCAACCTTTCGGAAGCCAGGTGTAGGCCTTAGTACCACAGACGAAGTACATATTCGGGGAGGCAACAAAGGAGGGTGGGTCAACTGAGTCCAATGTTCGGGTGATGAGGCAGGAGCTGTGGCCCACCAGCTGTGCCCCCAGGCCTTCGAGGCATACAGACCCAGTGATGTTGATGACGGACAGGGCCACTGTTAGGGTGGCGGCCGTCCATTTCCGGAGGTAAGAGAAGGTGGGTCTGGCTGGATTGTTGAACACTTGCATTTCAACTCGTTCTCTGGCAGGGATGTCCATGTGAAAGGAAGTGTTCGATCTCAGAGGGCAGAAGAGGGCGGAAGTTCTACCAGTTTTGTTCAGCCAGAACCCATGGTAGAAGTGTGACATGGTTCTGCCGGAAGTGGCATTGTCCTTGTAGCTCTCCTGCAGGAGGATCAGCCAGGCGAGGCAGGAACCATGGACAGAAAAAGGTGAAGGGATGAAAGGGATTGAGTGCCCAGTGGCATGTGGTAGCAATCCACAGATCCAGCAGTTAGTGGCGTTGGTGGCAAGATTGTGTTGGTGGAGTAACTGCACAAAAGAGTTATTCCAGAACTCCTTACGCCTTTCTCGGAGTTGGGGTGAAAGTGAGATCAGATGGTGTTCTTTCGTGGTGGTAGGTTGAACGGTAGTCAGCAATGTCTTATGAGCGGGTGTGCTCTCCTCCATGATCCAGAAGGTAACCACGAGGAGAAGGCAAAAGAGAAGGGAAATGAAAAGTGCTATTGTCTTAAAGCTGTGCATTCGGCCAGTCTTTGGGTTGTTGAAGTGGATCTTCGGACGTCCGGTTGCTTCCATCATCTTCATGTCGGGCGCTTCCATCACCTTCAAGAGACTCGGTAGCGGGCAGAACCACAGACTTTGTTTTAGTTTCTCTCCTGGTGGCCTTTTAGGTGACTAGGCTACCGTTCTGAGATTTCCACTTAGCCTGTGGTCTGCTTAGCCGAAGTTCTCTCCTTTCGTCGCAAGTTATACCCTTCTTTGGATGGCACAGTGGGATCGGGATATTCAATCAACTCAAGGGTCTCTGTATCCGGGCAGCGGCTCAGGGATGGTCGGTCCTTGTCCAGTAGTTCCTCTTGGGCGGTGATGTTGTCCGTGGTTGTCAGGGTCGGTGATACCTTCTTGCAGTGGTGTGCATGCAGCCAATTGCGTTTCCCCTCCACTCGAAGAGCTGTTCGGGTGGTGATCAGGACTTGCAGGGGGCCCGTCCACCGGGGCTCCAGACTCTTGGTGCGCTGGAAGTTACGCACTAAGACGAAGTCACCGGGTTGGATGTCGTGTCCCGGGCCCCTGGAAACATCGGGAATGGCGTGCAGCACCTGCTGGTGGATAACAGACAACGTCTTAGTTAGGTTATACAAATAGTCAGACATGAGGACGTCCGGGACGTCGTGGATGGATGATGGTTTTGGTGCAGTCCAAAGGTTCATGGGCCGCCCAAAGACGACCTCGTAGGGGGTTAAGTGGTGTTTGGTGGGGGTGGAACGCATTGATAGCAATGCTAGTGGGAGGGCGTCTGGCCATCTTAGTCCTGTGGTGGCGACTATTTTTGCTATCTTAAGCTTCAATGTGGCATTGTGTCGCTCAACCAGGCCTGCAGATTGGGGATGGAAGACCGCATGGAACTTCTGTTTTACACCCAACCCTTTTAAGATGAGTTGGATAACTTCGGCTACGAAGTGGGGGCCATTGTCGCTCCACAAAATTCGACAAAGGCCGTATCGGGGGAAGAACTCCTTCAGTAGTACTTTTGCGGTAGTCATAGCGGTGTTATCATGGGTCGGGTAGGCTTCCACCCACTTGCTGAAGGCACATACAACGACAAGCACATACTTTAAACCTTGGCACCTTTCTAGCTGGACGTAGTCCATTTGTAGGACTTCAAAGGGGTGATTGGGGACCCCAAACCCTCCCCGGGGTACAGCAGTTCCTTTCCCAGGGTTGTGTTGGAGGCATACTAGGCATTGTTGGACCAGACGTTTGGCTGAGTCTGGTATTCTGTCGTTGTGCCAGACTTTGGAGATGAGTTCGATCATGGGGGCAGACCCTATGTGTGCGGGGGAGTGTGCCATGGTCAGCATGGGGATCAAGTATGAGTCGGGTAGCAACCATTTGTTCGAGTCTTTAGTTCGCCAACAACCGTCATCGTCCTTCAACCCTACCCGGGCCCATTCAGTTAATTCGTGTGGTGTGCTGGCTAGTTGGATATCCCTAATCGTTTCCCTAGCATCCTTCCATTTCTCAGTTTGTGACCTGGTCACGTACATGCGGGTCGTGGACCTATTCTCGGCTGTGGTTCGGGCAGTAATGTCAGCTAGTGCATTTCCCTGTCCTATAATGTCTGTCACCTTCTTGTGTGCCTGGCATTTGATCACAGCTAACCGTGTGGGGAGGAGGACTGCTTCGGTCAGGGCAGAGACTAGGTCTCCATGCAGGATGGGTGTGCCATGAGAAGTCAAGAATCCCCTCTCTTTCCATAAGAGCCCGAAGTGGTGAACTACCCCAAAGGCATACTGACTGTCTGTGTAAATGTTTGCGGTTGTCCCTGCTGCCAGGATGCAGGCTCGTGTGAGGGCAATTAGTTCAGCCGCCTGTGCGGATCGCTGTGTGATGCGGGCTGTCTCAACAACTGTTCGGGCTGTGGTGACTGCATAGGCAGCTGAGGTGGTGCCATCAGGGAGCTTGATGCATGAGCCATCCACCCACAGTTCTCCGTCAGGGTCCGGGAAGGCAGTATCCCGGAGGTCAACCCTACTCTTGGTTTGCTCGTCGGTGAGGGTCACGCAGTCATGTATAGGGGATGCATTGGGGTCAGCGTCAGGGAGAGGTAGTAGAGTAGCTGGATTCAGAGTGGTGCATCGTTTCAATGTGATATGGGGTGCAAGCAGAGTCAGTTCATACCCAGTCAGTCGTGCGCTAGTCAGGTGTTGAGTCTTGGTTTGGTTCAGGAGGGTATCAACAGCATGGGGTACCAATACTGTGAGGGGGTTCGAGAGCACGATCCCCTCACTTTGTCGGATAGAGACAGCAGCGGCGGCTACTGCTCGAAGGCAGGCGGGCAAGGCTCTGGCTACGGGGTCGAGAGTGGCAGAGAAGTAGGCACAAGGGCGTTGCTTAGGGCCTATGGACTGGGTTAGGACAGACAACGCACATCCCTCCCTTTCGTGGGTGTAGAGGGAGAAAGGTTTAGTGTAGTCTGGGGTTCCTAGGACTGGGGCCGAGCAGAGGGCGTCTCGTAATTCTTTGAAGGAGGATTGGCATTCGGGTGTCCAGGGGAGGGGGAAGGGGACATCCTTAGCCAGCAGGGAAAGCAGAGGCTTTATGGTGAGACTGAAGTTTGGCAACCACTGTCGACAAAAGGAAGTGAGGCCCACTAGGGATCGTACTTGCTTCTGAGTTTTGGGAACAGGGGTTTCTAGGATGGTTTGAATTCGGTCAGGGGTAAGTTTCCTCCCGTCTTTGGATAGTAGGTGGCCTAGATAAGTTACCTGGGGCTGGCAGAATTGCAATTTCTTTCTGGAGACCTTGTGACCGTTCTCCGCAAGGAAGCGGAGGAGGTGAATGGTGGCTGTGACGGCAAGAGGAGTGGTGTCGGCCGCCAAAAGAATGTCATCGACGTACTGTATCAATACCACTCCATCGGGTAGTTGGACTGCATCCAGTTGCCTCTTGAGGGCTTGGCTGTAAATACTGGGACTCTCAGTGTAGCCTTGGGGTGCCCTGCAGAATCTGTACGAACGGGCTTTTAAAGTGAAGCCGAACAGGTAGCGGCTGTCTGGGTGGATGGGGATGGAAAAGAATGCGTTCTTGAGGTCAATAACAGTAAAGATGGTGGCGGTGGATGGAATCAGGGTGAGGATGGTGGTGATGTCTGAGACTACGGGGTACTGGGGTATGACTACTTTGTTAACCTCTCGCAAGTCAACAATGAAACGGTAGGCTTTCTCATCCCCCTCGCCTTGCTTCTTTACAATGGGTAGGATAGGGCTGTTGCAAACATTACTCACTACTTCTTCTACCACTCCTGCCTCGACCAGGGACTCGATGATTTCCACCAATGCCTTCTCGCCTTCGGGAGATATCCGATACTGTGGAAGCTTTGGGAGCACTGCGTTCGGTCGGACGGTTATGTGTACCGGGTCGATCACCATGTGCCCTACATCTGAGTCGGTTTTAGCCCATAGATGTGAAGGTAATGTGTCGAGTAGGGACATATCAGCATCGGTTATAGAGAGCATACGCCGAGTGTGACAGGGTCTGGACAGATCTGGGTTATCGTGTAGGATGACTCGAACTCCGTCTGGGGAGCATCTGATAGTGGCTCGAAAATGTTTTAGCAAATCAAGTCCCATAATAGCATCGGGGGTGTTGGAGGAGAGCAGAAAGGTCGTGTCAGTGGTGTTATCTTCTAAGTCAAAGGAGATTGGTGCTGATAAGGGGTTAGTGGAGGGCGTTCCGTCAAAGCCTATTGAGGTTACGTGTGAGCCAGACAAGGGTGCCCTAGGAATCAGTCGTTTAGATAACGCACTACGTGTCGCCCCAGTATCTACCAGGAATGGAGATTTTGTGCCCAAGACCTTAGCGGTGACGTAAGGACCTTGCTGGTCAACACGGAGTTCGACTGGATCCCTCCCTTGCCCCTGGCGGTCCTATGCGAAGTCATGAGTGCTCTCATAGTCGGACTGTTGACACTGGTTTTGGCGGGGGCGATCAAAGGTGTTTGGTCTGCCTGGCCTATCGTTGATGGTGTTGTTCGTGTGCCCTCGTCCCTGTCCTCTATTTCTGGGGTCATATGCTGTGTCTCTGGGGTCCCTATTCTTGTTTATTTCCAGAAGGACCGGGCACTGGGATTTCCAGTGTCCGAACCCTCTACAGAACGCACATTGATTTCCATCTAGGTCTCTCCGTCCGTTGTAGGGTGTAGGTGTATGGTCTCTAGGGGGTAGCTTTCTGGGGGCGGTTGGTTGGTAATTCTCTTTTGGGGGTTCCCTTCCTATGGTCACCCCTTGCAACTGTGCTATCATCACCCTCTCCTTTAATTCCTTTTTCTTCTTCTCTGACGCCCTATCGTTCTCGTTCTTCTGATTTTCGTAGTATTGGGCCATCTGGAGAATTGCTGCGGGTTTGGAGGCTGCCCAACTACTCTCGCTGGTCTGTAGCTTCTGGGAGACTTCTTGAGACAGACCCTTTACATAATTCTGGACAAAGAGATGGTGTCCGGTTGCGGTGGTCATGTCTTGGCCACTGTAATCGGAAAACACAGTCTCGAATCGGGAGAAGTATTCAGACACATCCTCCTGGGGTTTCTGGCGGCAAGCCGTCACTATCGACCAGTCTACCTTTCTTTCTGGGATTAGAGTCTTCAGCTTTTGTACAATCTTGTCTGGGAGCTCTAAGATGGCTTTCGGGGGTTTCTGTCCAGGTTCTCGCTGCTTGTCTATGGTATCGAGTTGTACCCAGGTATATCCGAACGGCTCGGCGTGGTCAACTTTCCGGATTTGTTTACACACATCAGCCCAAAGAACAAGTCGATATCTGCCAACGTCATTATCGTTGAGCCTAAGGCTGTACCCAATTCAGTGTAGAAGGCGGTCGGGTTCTTTCTCAAGTCGGGTAGAGTCTTTCTAAAGGTCAAAATATCTTGCCGGTCCCACGGCTGGTAGACCCAGTTATATACAACCCTTCCCTTCGCATCTTGGTGGTTGATGTCGTCGTGTGTTCCCTGACCCCGTGGGGGGACCCAGTAGGGGGCAGCTTCTTTAATGGGCATCATGGCATCGGTCCTTCCTCCCTGGGGCTTAGTTGCTATGGGGGTTTCTGTTTTGGTGGTCTGTCCATGTTCTTTGAGGTGTCGGTAGACCTCGAGTGTACGAGTGAAGAGGTTCGTTACATCGCCCTCTCCTTCTTCCCCAATGTCTACCTTCCTATATAGGGCCGCTAAGCCTTCGGGACCTTTATCGTGGTATCTGTCCTCATATGCATTCAGGGCGTGATAACAGAGCCGTACGACGAAGTGTCGTCTGCGGCTGTCGGCATACGAGCTATACACGTCTGTTATATACTCCTCACTTTCTTTTCGCTCCACCAGCGTCCCTACTATTCTATCGATTCCTGATCTTTCATCCTTAGTTAATCGATTCATTCTGGTGGACTCTTTCTTTCCTATCTCATGGTCGTCTAGCGTTGTAGTCGACGTTGGGTTCGGCACAAGAGGTTCAGCCGGCGCGGAGGCCGTGAGGGCCGAGGCCCTTGTACTACTTTCGCTCGTGTTCGGGGGTTGTGGGTGTTGTACTATTGATTGGGAGGGTGCATACGGAGGGGGCATGTAAATGATCGGGGGACCTAACAGTAATTCGTCATTCGTTCGCTGCTTGGAGGACAACTCAGGGTAGAGCAAAGAAGGGGTCCTAACAGCGTACTGGCCTGAGGTTTCGGGCTCCTGTCTTAGTTTAGTTTCCCTTCTCTCTTTTATGTCTTCTTCTAACTTTTTAGCGGCAAGGTGAGCTGCCTTTCGTAATTCCTTTTCTGCTTTTACTTCTTCCCTCTTTTTCCGTTGCGTTGCTTCTTTGCGCCACATGCCGATACTGTCAAGCATAGTAGGCGTCGTCTTATTGCTACGCAGAGCTATTTCTAGCGCTTCTATCTTATGGTCGTCGAAGGATCCCATCAGTGGCCACTGACTTTCGGGGTCCTTCTTGGTATATTTATGCCACAGCTTGCTATAAGCTACGGCGACTAGTCCATATTTAGTGAACATGTCCTTATTAGGGGTGCCTTCCAGTGGAGCCGGATGGTTCACCTCTAATAAGCGGTCCGGGCAGAACCAACTACCAATCAGTGGGGAGAAGATAGGCATGACGGGTTTCAACGGGGACAAAAGTCAGCACTACCTATCTTTTCACTGCTTGCAAAGACTAGACAGAATATCTCTATTCTTCGTTATTTGTAAGCAGAGAATACCTCCAAAGAACCAATATCGAACAACTAGTGTTCGGACAATCAATCAATCAATCAATGGGGAGATAAAGATAGGCACGACGGGTTTCAACGGGGACAAAAGTCTGCGTTACCTACCCTTCACTATTTGCAAAGACTAGACAGAATATTCCTATTCTACGTTATTTGCAAACAGAGAATATCTCAAAAGCACTATTCTTCAAAACAATCAATGTTCGGACAATCAATCAATGGGGAGATAAAGATAGGCACGACGGGTTTCAACGGGGACAAAAGTCTGCGTTACCTACCCTTCACCATCTGCAAAGGGAGAGAGAGAGAGTATTTCTACTCCTCCCCGTTTGTAGACAGCGAATATCTCAAAGAGAACAATCAATGAGCACAATCCATGAGCAATACTAGTATTCAAACAATCAATCAATTATTTCGCACTTTTGTCGTATTTCACGACCTTACCCGGACCGCGTGGACAGTTTCTCGTCTTCCGCCTCCAGCGCCCGATCGTCCTCTATTCTCCGTATTTGCCGCGGCACTCCTGATGGTTCCCAGTCAGGACCGTAGATCACTCGAGAGAGGTCTGCTCGGAACCAGTGAAGTTCGGATGATCGGCTGCCAGACGAGGGTCTATTGGGCAGGAGCTCTCCCGATCGTTGCAGTCGTTCACTCTGTCGTCGGGACCTCTCCTACTGGATCCACGTGTCGCTGATGGGCCCCACGTTTGGGACGCCAATTGTTAAATGGTAGCGGCAGTTTCAGTTGATAATCTTTCAAGTATTTGCCCGGCGGTAATCGCCTCTCATACCACTCGATAATTTACCAATAAAAGAGGCAGGCGCCGGAGACTGGAAGGCAGGAAACAAAGTTTTATTCCGTCGGAGCAGAACACATCAGATCAGACAGCAAGGTATCGTCACGAGGTGCTCTAACTGCATCTCTGAGACCTGGTCTCTTATACACTGGTTTATTGCTTTATTATACATAGTACATTCTTGAGATTCCCTTGATGTGCGGGGAAATATCCCCTGAAGCCCCGGCTCAGATCCGCTCCTACACATGGTTACAGTAGAGGTTCCCACCCTACCCGCAGTGGGAGATGGCTATCGCGCAGCAGGGAATTCCGCTAATTCCCGGGGGTGTGTGCAACCGGCCGGGTCTCAGGGGGTAGGGGCTTTGATCTACTGTAATCCCTTTGATGTGGGGTGTTTCCCTTACAGTAGGGGCAATAAACTGCATCCGCAGGGCTAGGTGATGGCCTGGGACTAGTTCAGACAATGGGGCGCAGAGGAAGGGGGGTTATCAAAGGAGAGGCATGACCATGTATGGGTTGTCGGTTGGAAGTGGTTCCGTAGCAGGGTCGCGCAGAAGGAGAGGGTTTATGGCCTGTATGAGAGAGCGGGGGTGGCCAGCGCGCGGGGGATGCTTGCAGCGCCAAGGGAAAGCGCTGGCGGTCGAGAGTGAGCGGGGAGAGAGTGGGGTGCCTAAAATGGCGGCCGTGCATTCGCTGTGCGTGGCGCTGGGGAGAGGCAAGATGGCGCAGATAATGTTCAGTTTGCACGCTAAATTTCCACACTTGTCAAAAGGATTGCCACATCATGAGGCACAAACACTCTCACAGGATATCCCATCACAATTACTTCACTCTGTTCCAAACATTTACACGTGGCTACCACAGCTTTCAAACAACCAGGCAAAGCTACAGCTACGGGATCTAACTCAGCCGAAAAATAGGAAATCTGTCGGCTCAATCTTCCATGCCTTTGTACCAACACAGAAAGTGCACATCCATCTCTCTCACTGCAATAGAGCTCAAATTCTTTTTCGTAATCAGGCATTCCAAGAGCTGGTGCTTCACATAAGCTGTCTCTCAATTGTCTAAAAGCCTTCATCTCTTCTTTATTCAGTTCGAGGGGATCTTTCACATCACTTTTTGTTAATCGTACCAATGGTTTTGCAATCAGCGAAAAGTTGCTGATCCACTGGCGACAATATCCTACCATCCCAAGAAACATTCTGACTTCTCTTTGTGTCATTGGTGCTCTCATTCCTTTTATTATCCTAATTCTGTCAACAGTCACCTTTCTCAGACCCTTTTCAATCTTATTACCTAAATATTGTACTTCTGTTTGACAAAACTGTAATTTCGATGGGGATACTTTGAGTCCTCCATCATGCCTCTCGTGTCTTCGATGCCACCAATAGGTCATCGATATACTGCACGAGCACTGAACTTTCAGGCAATTTTAAATCTTCTAGGGATTGCTTTAGAAAGATAATGAAGGACTTTCTGTATACCCTTGAGGGATACGGCACCATGCCAAAATACGCTCGCCGAATCGGAACGCAAAAATTTGTTGGCTGTCAGGGTGCAATTGGATAGAAAAGAAAGCATAACACAAGTCAAGACTGTGTACCATTTTGTATCGTGGGGAATCTGATATAGGATTACCGAAGGGTTCGGTACAATAGGACAGCATGGAACAACGATTTTATTTACTTTTCTCAAATCCTGTACTATCCTAAAAGTCCCATTCGGTTTTTTCAAACCCATTATCGGAGAATTACATAGACTACTCATTATTTCTCTCAATTCCTTGTTCAAACATTTTGTCAATGACAGGCGTTACTCCGGCAATTATCTCTGGTGTCAGTTTATACTGAGGAATATTCGGGTAATTTACTCCTTCTTTTACAATTATTTTCACAGGATCTACTCTTTTCATTAATCCAATATCCTCTCCTGTGAAATCCCATACTTCGGATTTTACGGTTTTCTTCAACTCTTGATGTAATCTTTCCAGATCAAATACAACAAATGCCTCCGTGATTTCAGGTTCTAAGTTTGCCATGGTCATTCTATACAGTACGTCTTCGTCGGGAGTTTCAAAAGCAATGCCATCAGGGGTACAGAATATAGTGCAATTCATCTTGCACAACAAATCTCTCCCCAACAGATTTACGGGGCTAGTGTCACACACGACAAATCAATGCATGTCAGTGAATTTCCCTATTTTAACCTTAACGGGATCTGTTTGTTTGAGACTCCAACTACTCGGATTGTTTCACCAGAGAGAGGAAGATTTTTAACATCAGCTGATCTAACAGTTGGACGAGTAGCACCAGTATCTACTAGGAAAGTGATGTTCTCTATATTCACCTTTCCATCCACAAAAGGTCCTGTCTGGTCTACCTCTAGAATTGCGCCAAGTACGCACTCCTCTTCCTCTCCTAGGCACCGTCAATAACTCTCTTCTGACTCACTCTCATCGCGTTGCAGCCAATACTGCGAAACAGCACCAGCGCGCGGTAGCTTTGTTACCTGTTCCTCGGTGTAGAATCCTGTCTCATTACTGTATCTCTGAGGATTTACGTGTTGTGGAAAAGGTGGCTTTGGCACCTGACACTGTTTGGTAACAACCTACTGCTGTCGCGGCAGTTGGCAACTCACCTCATTCTGCACCTGTAGATTCAATGATGCATTATCACCATTAGCCCTCGGTGGCAATTTACACTCGGATTTCCAATGTCCTTATTTTCCGCAGTTATGACATGGCCACTTCTTTTTAGCTTCTTCTATGCTGACCTGTCCTTTTCCCTTTCCAATATTAGGCTTTGGTTTAACTTGGCCCATGCCATTAGCTTGTTCGATCAACTGGGCTTCTTGTCGTTCAGCTACTTTAACCTGTGTCCACATTGCTTTTTCTTTCAGTTTACGCTGTTTGGCTTCAATTTCATCACTAAAATATTTTGCATGTTGTAACACCTCATCTATCTTTTTATTCTGCCAATCTACTGTATGTTGTTTGATCATTTCACTAACCTCAGGTTTTAAACCATAAACAAATCTATACACAAAATAACTCCTTTTCACTTAATTTTTCATCTCCACTATTGCTAAAAGGCTAATAATAACCTCTCATATTATGCATGTACAGATTATTTAGCCTATTGAAGAGTTCTGTCAATTTTTACCCAGTCAGTTTCCTTCGGAGGTACTTTGTATTTCAAAAAGGTAATTACTTGATCATATTTTTTCATTACCTCCGGATCTGGGGCTCCCGTCTTAGGATCCCTAGGATACTCTTGCGTTGGCCAATTTTACATTCTGCCTGTAAATCTGCAGATACAATTGTATCGAAAAGACCGTTCAGATCTTTCCACAATACCTTTGAAAGTTTGACAAACCTTTCTACCTGTCGTTATCATTTAACTGGTTTCTCTCTTAACCTTGGGAAATCATTGGTAAAGGACAACATATCCTGTCTAGTCCAAGGGACATGCACATACCCTCCTCCTGGGATTTCACTCATGGGACATTCGGTTACCACTGGCTCCTTTTCTCTCACCGGGAATGCTGAGAAAGCCTTATCTGTAGTTTCCTCTCTCTTTCGAAACTATCTACTTTTCCACCGATCCACATCTCCCCATTTCCTCAGCAAGGCAATCAGTTCTTTAATTTGGGTCAACCTTCCTGCCGTATTCAAGTTTTCAATATCGTTTTCAGAAAAATCTACTCTATATGGTTTTTGTAATGACCTTATTTTCTCAAAATCAATTCCCATTTCACTCGCTGTCTCTTCTAATTTTTCATGCAAAGTTCTCGCTCTCCAAGTTATACTTCTTAACCAAAAATTTAATTCCTCAGATGTGGGTCCCACAGGGGTTGTCTCAATTCTTATTTTATCCGTTATTCTCTATGGGGTTTCAGTCGCAGATTCTGTGGTCATAAGTGTCTTACTTGCTGGACTTTGATTTACAGTTACATTTTTAAGAGTACTTAAACCTGATGTTCCTGCCATATTTTTCCATTCATTCCTCCGGAACCGCTTCTTTCTGTCTCTTTTTGCCTACTACAAATATAAGGAACTGTTAAACAATGCTCACTATCTTTCTGTTTATCAAAGACAGGCATCACCGGTCCTATAGTCACAGGTACGGTCACTGCTTCCATATTCTTAGTTAACTCTTTAATTTTCTCAGTTAATTCCAGGGTAGTTCTAGCTAATTCAACTGAATTTTCATTTCCCGTTCTAACGGGTTGTGACATTAATTTTTTTTTAAATGGATTCATTTTTCCTAAATTAGGTGGCGTTTGCTCAAATTCTTTATTCATCATAGCTTCTTTTACCGGCGCACTCGGCGTCAGTAACGTAGAATTCGGTTGATATGGGGGCGGATTTTTATAAAACATGTCCTCCAGCATCTTCGGATTCACTCACTCCATATCTATAACCTTCTGACCCTGTGGTATTTCTTTTTTCTGTACATTTCCTACCACTCGTCTCTTCAGTATTTCTCAGAGGAAACATACCCTCAGTCATATTCGCATTCCGCCATCTTCTCATTCTGTCATTTTTTTGCAAATCTGTTTTTATTGCTTTTTTTTGAAGGTATAACAAAGAAAGCATACGTGGTTCAGCAGGATACATTACACATGGAAGTATATAAACATATGCGGGTCGCCGATCCGTGTCTGGCCTAGCCAGCCAGACATCCCCACAGTTAAGAAATGTACCAGTCGCAACCTGCCCGGGGGTTGGATGCCTGTGTCTCATCAGTTCCAGTGGTGTGTCTTAAAAGGGGGCAGCAGCCACCATACATCAGCCACTTAGCCATACAAGCCAGTGTGAGCCATCCAAGCAACTTAGACATGGAGGACCAATGAATCGCAAACTGATCAAACGGAAAAAAACTCAGAACAGTGGCAGCCTGAACAGTTGTACACGGAAAGTTCCCCCCCCCCTTTCTCGCCCGCGACCCCCTCCCCCCCCCCAAGCCCGCCCCCCCCAGCCCTGAGAATGCAGTTGTCTCGGGTCAGAAGCATCAGGGACTATGCTATCCCATCTACGGGGCAGCTGATCGCACGCCGTCACTCGCGCAGGCATTTCCATCCATCCCCTCCTGGTCTGTGCGCCCCTCCCCTTCTAAACGCCGGAGCTCAGCAAGTAATTGCTCCCAGCGGTCCGCCATAGGTTCCCTCCGCAGCCCCAGAGTCTCCTCCCTACGGATGGCTGTCCCCTCCGCCCTAGCCCACGCCTGGAATGAGGAGGTCCATGCCCACGTGTGTGGCGAGTCGTGTGCCTTCCATCTCTTGGTAATGAGGCGCTTTGCAACTACGAGCCCCAGGTCCATGAATCGGGACGTTACCTTGTCTTTGGGTGGTCTCTTGAAGAGGTGCAAAATGTGCTCGGGCCAGTCAAATGGGATGTTGCGGCCCACGCTCCCCTGCAGTAGCCTATTGACCTCCCTCCAATAGGCGCTCAACCCAGGACAGCTCCACAGCATGTGTAAGAACCCCGCCCCCAGCTCTCCGCACCTCGGGCAGGATGCGTCATCACGGCGAAAGTACTTATTGATCAACTCGGGGGTGAGGTAGGCCCTGTGCACTATGAACAGCTGGATTTGGCGGAACCGCATGTTTCTGGGGACACGCACTGGGCCTTTAAGCACCCTCTCCCACTCCTTATCGGCGAATGGCCGCCCCAGGTCCCGCTCCCACTTGACGCGGAGTGGGCCCAGATCAATCGCCGCGTGCTCCCGCATCGAAGCCGCGAACCAGCGGACCAGGTGCCCGCCCCTCCCCATGACGTGCAGGTATTGCACGGTCAGGTGCTGGTGGGGCTCCGTAGTCAAGTTCCCCCATTTAGCGGTCAACCTCGCCAGGAGCGAGCGGTGTGTAAGAAACCCACCGGGCGGGAGCCCATCCTCCGACACCAAAGTCTCATATGGTATTAGCTCCCCGTCCCTATATAGGTCCCCCAGCGTGTGCACGTCGGCCTCCCACCAGCCCGCCAATGCAGAGGCCGCAAGCACCCCCCCGCCTCCGGGGGAGCCCTCCAGGGGGATGGCCGGTGCGTATGGAACGACCGCGCGAGTGAGGTACAGTGCCCTCCGGAAGCACCTGTGTGCCACAGCTAAGAGGAGCGGCAGCGGCCCCCCAACCGCGGCCAGGAGGTGAAAGAGACCGGTCACACGTTCCAGCGAGTAGGGTGCCTCCGCCGCTGCTGTGTCGTCCCTGCCTCGATCAGCCAACCATCATGCTACCCATTGCAGCTGGGCGGCCAGGTAGTAGTGCTCAAAGCAAGGAGCCGCCAGACCACCCCTGTCCGTCGGCAAATATAGTTTTGCGAGCGCAAGCCTGTGTCTCCCGGTTCCCCAAACAAAATCCCGCAACATCCTAGTGAGCGTACCGAAAAAGGCGGGGGGAACATACCTCGGCAGGTTAACAAAGAAGTACAGGAGGCGGGGGAGCATAACCATTTTGGCGAGTGCCACCCTGCCCGTGGTCGTCAGGGGGAGCGTGCTCCAAAAACGCACCTGCGACCGGAGCGCCGTGACCGCCCTTCCCAGGTTGCCATCAAAGAGGTCAGTCGGGCAGCGGTATATTTGCAACCCCAGGTACCGAAAGGTGCCCTCCCGCCACTGAACTGGCGTGCCGTGCAGGCGGTAACCCGGGTTCTCCGTTTCTGCGCTGAAAGCGTATAGGCAAGATTTGCCTGCGTTGACGCGGAGCCCCGAGACGGTGGCAAAGGTCTGCAACAACTGGGCCAACTGTTCCGGGATGCACCCCACATCCTTGACGTATACCAACAGGTCATCGGCATAGAGCGACACCTGATGAACCGCGTCCCCCAGCGGTATACCATCTCCCAGGGTCATCCGCATGGCCGCCGCCAGGGGCTCCATCGCCAGGGCGAACAGCAGTGGGGACAGAGGGCATCCCTGCCGGGTGCCCCGGCCCACCGGCACCGCCTCCGAGACATAGGGGCCCAGCCGGACACGAACCGTGGGGTTCCTGTAGAGCAGGTCGACCATTTGGAGGAATTCCCCGTCCAGTCCGTACTGCAACAATACCGTGGACAGGTAGCCCCATTCCAGGCAATCGAACGCCTTCTCCAAATCTAGAAGAAGGCACCCCGCTCTGGGCCACCTGTGCACGGCCTCGCTAGCCACCCGAAAGTATCTCCGAAGGTTCAATGACGTGGACCTCGCAGGGACAAACCCGTTTTGGTCCGGATGCACCAGGTGAGGAACCACTGGCGCCAGCCGGTCCGCCAGAGCCTTTGCTAGGATTTTGTAATCCACGTTGAGCATTGCCAGGGGTCGGTAGGAGCCCAGGGATGTGCTGTCACGATCCGGCTTAGGCAGAGAAACCAGGAACGCCTCCCGCATGGAGGGTGGGAGCGTCCCGTCCTCCAGCGCCTTACTGTAGAGTGCTCGCAGCAGCGGCACTAAAGATTCGCGGTAAGCCTTGTAGTACTCCGCGGGCAGTCCGTCCGGCCCCGGCGTTTTTCCCGACGCCATGGACTGTATCGCCTCCCCAATTTCCTCTAGGGAAAGGGGGCCACCGAGCGCTGCGTTGTTTCCCTGGAGGCCACCGGTAGGTGGACGGAAGCCATAAACTCCCCAAGGAGGTGTCGAGGACCCGTCCCCCTGGCCGTGTACAGTCGCCTGTAATGAGCCGTGAAGGCCCGGTGTATTTCGTGCTGCGTGTACACTACCACCCCTTCTTCCGTGCGGATCGCCCCGACCGGGTCACGACGGTCGTCCTGGCGGATCAACCAGGCCAGCAGGCGGCCTGCCCTGTCCACTCTAGCGTGCGTTCTGGCTGTGTGCGCTGCGTAGTTGTGGCAACGGAGCCGCTCCAAGAGCTCCGCGTGTTTCCCACGGAGGTCCTCCAGGCTACGGGAGTACCTACCCCCTCCTTCTCCCTCCCTCTCATACTGCAGGAGTTCGTCCTCCAGGCGCGCCAAGGAGTCGGACAGGGTCTTACGTATGTTCCACTGGGCCCCCAGGCAGTGCCCCCGAACGGCCACCTTATGGGCGTCCCATTCCACCAAGGCGCTACCCGCCGTCCCCTCATTGGTGTCAAAGTATTCCAGCACAGCCGTGCCAAGAGAAGAGCGGAACTCCGGGTCCTCCAGCGCGCTCGGCTGGAGTCGCCAGGTAGGCACAGGCGGGCGATCCGCCACCCAGCCAATCCTAAACCACAAGGGGTTATGGTCGGAGTGTGTCCGCCCCAGGTACTCAGACTGCTCGATAAGCGGGAGCAAGGACCGGGAGCCCACGATCCTATCCAGCCGTACGTGTAGGTCATGAACTGCCGAATAGTAAGAGTATATCCTGTCCTGAGGGTGTAGTATGCGCCACAGGTACAGCAGCGACCAGTGTGTGAGCCAGTCTCCCAGCGCCCGGGCACCGGACTCTGCCGTCGTTGCACGGAGGGGAGGGAAGGATCTATCTAACTGGACATCCAACACCATGTTGAAGTCCCCCCCTAACATCCAGGGGAGCCCAGCATAAGGATGTAGAAGCTGTGTCAAGTGCACCAAAAAGGAGGCCTGATCTACGTTAGGCGCGTAGAGTGAGCCCAGCAACATCTCCTGCCCATTCAGCTTCCCTCGCACAAGCGTGTATCTGCCTTCCCTGTCCACCACCACCTCCTTGCAGTCGAAGGGGACGCCTGCCCGCACCCAGATCAGCGTGCCCCGTGCGTGCGCCGAGTAAACAGTGCCATAAGTCCGCCCCCTCCAACGCCTGGAGAGTCTGCCTAGCTCCGTCTGGGTCATATGCGTCTCCTGTAGGAGTGCAATCCCAACGGAATGTCGCTGTAAGTAGGAAAAGATGGAGTACCGCTTGGACGGCGTGTGCATGCCCCGTATATTCCAGGTCACAATGTTGGTGTGCGTCATTGCGAAGCCAGTCGAGCAAGCCGGGCCAGGGGCAAAGCGTCAGCGCCGGGGGAGGAAGGCGGGCCACAGTGCGGAGGGAGCATGTTAATGCGCTGCCATACAAACAATATAACTACTATGAACAAGTTAACAAATGGGGCGTATTCCCAACGGGGCATCCGTCCAAACTTCTGAGTTGCTAAGCAAGATTAGGCTATGGCAGGGTGGTGCCTAATGGGGTTCGCGCGAGTGTAACTACGCTTTAGTGGCGGTTCCCTTCCCCTATCGCCGCTGATAGAAGGAGGGGCAGCATCGTGGCAAGGACCAAACTGCCGCGCAGACCCAGCGCAAGGCGCAACGGAGGGAGCCCGCGGCTGTGACATCTAGTGGGGCGCGCCATGCGCCACCCCCCCCCACAAGGCCAGTCGCTCCCCGCGCCTGTCCCCCGCCCCCCCCAACCGGGCTTAGGGTCCCCAGGGTCACCCAGCGCGGCGCCACTGCAAGTACTCTGCACCATCTAACCTGCATGGTCCCCACCCAGTCCGCAACACTGCAACAGCTGATCACACCATTAGGTCGGCAGTTTGTGGGGTCACCACAGGAAAGAGCAAGTCTTCCGAGACCACAGTGGACGGGGACGACGCCCCACTCGTGCCCGGGGCGCTGTGCGCACCAGTCTCCATTCGCCCACTGGCAGGCGATGCCCCAAGCGTCGCAACCGCCTCAAGTGCCTCCTGCCGTTCCATCCGCATTCTTTCTGGACTAGGCGCCACTCGTCCTGGATGCGCTAGCTGCCGTGCCCCGTTGCGCCCCCGTCTTCTGGATCGTCGCTTAGGGCGGCCTTCGCTGTCCGGACCATCGGGTCTCGCCCCCGTCCACTGCCCCGTCTCCTCCAGCCAGTCCCACACGTCCGCCGGGGAGTCGAAGAAGCGGGCCCCCTCTTTCGCCACCACTCGGAGGTGGGCCGGGAACAGCAGGGAGTAGGGTAGCGCCAGCTCCCGGAGCTGCCTCTTCACTGCCATGTAGTTGCTTCTTCGCCGCTGCACGGCTGCAGTGTAGTCCGGGAACAGCATGACTCGGCTGCTGCCCACTGTCAGGTCGCCAGACTTCCTGATTTCACTCAGAACTGCATCCCTGTCCCGGTAGTTGAGAAGCCTGAAGAGGAACGGCCGGGGCCGAGCCCCCGGCTTGGGCTTCTGCGCCGGCACCCTGTGTGCCCGTTCCACCACGAAGTGCTGGGACAGTACCCCTTGGGGCAGGAGATCACGCAGCCAGGTCTCCACATAGCGCTCCGGGTGCCTACCCTCCACTCCTTCCGGAAGGCCCACTGCGCGGATGTTGTTGCGCCGGGAGCGCCCTTCCGCATCGTCCACCCGGTCTTCAAGGGCATGGACCCGGTCCAGCACATCCTGCAATGCCGCGCTGTGGCTCTGGACAACAGGCGGAAGCTCCTGGAGCGTTTGGTCGTGAGCCGCTACCCTCTCGGCCAGTTTGCGATGGTCAGCATGAAGGAGGGTGAAGTCCGATGCGACCTTGTCTATCCTTGTTTCAAGGGACTCCCGTGTCTGGTCCAGGGTGGTGCTGAGTCTCTCCACCGCCGCGAGCATGGTGTCCATTTTGGCGGAGAGGGCCGCCGTTTGCGGCTCCGCACCTCCCTCCGAGCGCCCCTGCGGGGGGTCCAGGCTCCCAGCGCGCAGCTGTCCCTGCTGCGATTTGTCTCGAAGCCGGCCCATTGCGTACTGCTGGGCGGACGGCATTCACGATTCGGCCCCAGGCGTCGCGGCCACAGCCAGGCGTGGGCTCTCCGGACCCACCGACACGTCGCCCGGTGCGGCCGCCGGGGTCCTCCTCGGCCTCCGAGGGCGCAGTCGCCAGGCCGCGAACAACCGGGAGGAGGACAGAGAGCACCCCACAGTCCGCTCAGACAACAGGCTCCAAAGGGAAACACACCAGCAAGGCTTCCCCGCCCAGGTGGGGCGCTCGGGACCAGTCACCCCTCACTCCTCAGGGCACCGCACCACAGCACTTGTCCCTGGCGCGTCCTCCGGTCTAGGCCCTCTCCAGTCCTGCCAGGTACACCCGACCGGTGCCCGCTTGCAGACCGCTGCACCCCCCGACGCACTCTGCCTTCGCCGTCTTCGTGCCCACTGGGGCGTGAGTCAGTCCAGTCCCATCAGCCAGTCCCACGGGTGGGGTCCCACTCCCCAGCTCACCGGCTCATGGGGGGGGCCCCAGATTGCTCCGCCGTGTGCCGGTCGGCGACCCCCGCAGCGTCCAGCGGGCCAGGCGCATCCACAGCCGCACCCAAGATGGCGCCTCCGACGAAATGGCGTCCGCCCCTGTTTATGCCCGGCCTCAGGTTCAGCAGCGGCCGCCCGCGCGCGGCCTCCGGGTCCTCCGGGCTCGCTGTACCCCTCACCGCCCGGCGTCCCTCAATGTGCACCGGCTCTAGGCCACTCCAGTCCAGGCTCCTGCGCCCACGTCTTGCCTCAGGCGCGACCGTGGATCACCCCCCGGCGCCAGGGCCTTCCGCTCCTCACATCGCCGTCGCAGTCATGGCGGGCTCACATTCATCAGGGAGACCGGCACAGGCCCCCGGCCCCAGCTCACCGTACTGTCCAGTGCTCGGCGACGGTCCGTGGCCTCAGGCTCCCCCTCGCAGTCCGGGTCTCTTCGTCCGCACGGGCCACAGCCCCACGATGCCCCGTCTCCAGTCGCCTCACAGGGTGCAGCAGGCCTCCAGCAGGCAGTCTTGGGCACCGCCTCGTGCCGCCTCCTCTGGGCCCCTCACAATGCCCAAGCACCCGGCAGGGGTCCCGTCAGGTCGCGTCCCCAGGCGCCGGCAGTTCGCAGCCTGCAGGTCTCTCCGCTCCGAGGCACCGTCACAGGGCCTCCGTCAAGTGCCAGCGCGGGCTCCAGCGGCCGGCCCCTCCTCGCAGGCCGCCGCGCGCGTCCTCGTCTCCCGAGCCGCGCCGGTTCCCGGCGCTATGAAATCACCGCCCGCTGGGCTGCGCGGACTCCTCGCGGTCTCCTCTCTCTGGGCCCGCGTCTCGCCGCCACATCCTGTCCCCTCACAGGATCGCTGTCAGGATCGTCAGGGGATTACGGTCGGAGCCTCAGCAGCTCGCGTCCGCCATGTTGCCCGGTTGGCCACGCCCCCCATCTTCTCATTCTGTCATAATGACTTTCCTGACCACAATGTCGACCAAACATGTTATTCTATGTCAGGACCGGAGGCTTCGGATTATGCTATTCTTTCTATGATTTATTACAACAGCAGCCATATCAAAAACTCAAATTGGACCACCTTTCCCAAACACCCTTGGAAAAAAGGGGTCGACAAAAAACAAAGAAGGGACACCATATCCCTCAGTCCAATCATCCAATCACTGTCCAGGAACCATATCCTAGTCCGTCGTCATCCCCTTGTTCCTCCTCTCTTTCTTTGCTGCTTGGCGGCCATAGATGAGTGTTTTCTTTTTTCTCTTCATGATTGTTTATCTTTTAGTGCATTGTCGGAGTACGCGACAGCCGCGGGACCGCGTTACATCGTCCCGACTCTGTGTTACTTGTTTAGGTGACTTTGCAGTTTTTTGTCATTGCTGCGGGTTGATGTGCGGCGCAGGTGCGCTGTAGCGGCTCTGCTCCATTTTTCTGATTCATTCCGCTGAGGGATTGCTCCAGCGCACCTCTGCTTGTTCCAGCTCAGCCCTGTGTGGTTGTGTTCCGATGCTCTCTTAGAGAGCGGTAGCTTTCACTGCGGACCGCGGGTCCGTGATCAGGCTTACGCGGTCCGCTGATTTGTCTTCTGTGAGGCGCGTTTCTCACCCCCGACCGCTACAGGTGCTGTCGCGCGGATCTAGCGCATCGGCTCCTCTCGCTGGCAGCGGCACGCGTAATTCAGATTCCTCGAATTCCGCCCGCCGTTGCCTGACGCCCCTGTAGTTTTACGCCTTCCTCGAGGGTCTATAGAGCGGTGCTCTGGCCCATTTGACACTCGACTTGGTTGAGTAGGTGTGCGTGTGTGTGTGTCTTCGTTTTTCTGACGCCCGCTGGGTGTATTTACATATTTGCGCTTTCGAGCAGGCTGAATTAGGGCCTGCAGGGGCACGTCCCAGGGTGTTTTTCCCCGCGCTTTTTGGCAGAGTGTCCCTAAGGCTCTTTCCAGTGCCTTGTTTCTTTCATTGGGCTTGGTACCCTGTTGAATTTTGCTGGTCCCCAGTGTAGGAGAGTAGGGTCTGCTTTCTATGTTCACCCCCACTTTTTGCTTTTGCTCCACTGGTTTTCGACTTAGAAGTGGCTGTGGGCCTGCTAATCAGACCCACAGCCCAGCTGTTCTCTCTCTAAACTAAATACTATGTACTTTAGGTGCATAACCCAATTGGATAGGATCACCTTATTGGCCCATGTACAGTGTACCTTAGGTACCCAGGGCCTAGGTGTACCCTAGGCCTACCAGGGGCTGCAGCATGTATTATGCCACCCCTGGCCTGGCCTTCCATTATGACACAACTGGCTGATCACTCAGCTGGGGCAAGGTCGTGTAATCACCCCTTGCTTAGGTGTAGTAGTCCTATATCTACCTTATATATAGACACATGTGTACCTATCAGCCACTCCTATGGCAGGCCTTAACAATCCTGGAGGCAGAGTGCTTGGTAACATGTGAGACGGTGCTCTAGCATGAGCTGAGCCTGTCTGCAGCTTTCGGAACCATGTCCTTATAGCTATTCTATGATATAGCCTACCATATACTCTTAAAGTACCTTATAATCTTAAACGGTTATGGTAACTATGGTTTGGCTGTATCGAAACATGTCGTGTAAGGTGTCTAACACTTTGGAATAATACCCCCATACCATTTCTGGCAATGAGGATATTATTCCTCCCTTCTAGAGGGAGAAGACATGTTGAAACCTACTTACCCGGTTAAAGTTAACCAGAGCCCCAGCATCACAAAATGGATGCTGCTGCCACAGACACAAGTCTGACCTCCTGCTGCTGGAAGTCCTTCCAGCGAGGGAGGCTTGGACAATAGGTTTCCTGCCTCGGGAAGTGCGAGCACCACCCTAGACAGGATTTAGTGTATTGGGGCAGGGAGGGTTGAATGAAACGAGACACTGCCTGGGGCACACAAGGTGTCCCATGCATAGTCCAGTTCAAACTGGTGCTGGGGCACTCCAGCCCCAGCTCTGGCGTGAAACTGGACAAAAGAAAGGGGGTGTAGCCACTCCCCTTCCTGGTCCCACCCATAGGAGGGACCTTGCAGGTAGCCCAGCCCACTAGCCCAGTATATTAGTAGCTAGTTGGGCCCTGCTAAAGTAGATTAACCCGAATCTGCAACTTGAACAGAAACTCTGGACCTTCGACATTCGATCTCAGGAGGAAGACTGAAGAAATCTCCCTTGTGGCCAAGGAGTGACCACCCTGGGCAACCAGGCACCATCCAGCGACCGCTGCTTGCTTTGCGACTGAATCCTACGAGGGACGACTGCAGAGACTGACCAGCGCCGAGGCTTCCAGACACCTCTGAACCAGATCCACATCTCCAGCGAAGCTGAGACCCGTGGAGGCGACGAGGTATGGGGGACCGGCGACTTGGGAAAAGTGGCTAGTAACTGACTAGCGTGACTTCTGAGGCTTCCTCGAAGCTGTGCTTGGGGAATTGAGAAGGCCCACTCCCGAGCACCATCTGCAAAGAAGACCAGCTCCCCACACTTCACGTGTTCTGCGTGAGGCCCTTCTGCACCTGTGTTGCTCGACGTGTTGTCCGGTTGCTGGCCCGTTGGCTAGTAGCCTCTGCGACGACGAACCTTTACTTTCAACTTGCTGGTTCGGCTCCTCCAGACTGGCACCCGCTCCTCTGTGAAAGAGAAGCACCCCAGACCTTCCTGGTCTGCACCAGAAGGAAGTCCTCCATCCTGCGTGGGTTCTGCTTGCCAAGGCTTGTTGGGTCCTGACTCGACTTCGACGCCGCCGACAGCAAGAGCCTTCGTGGGACAGCTCACCTCCTGGTCCTGGTCGTCCTCGACGTCTCCTGGTACCCGTGACTGCTGCGACAGGCTTCACCTCTTCACCTGCATCTTCACGACATCACCTGGTTCCTTCCTGGTTCCTTCCCGGCTCCTGGCTGGTGACCTAGACTCTGTCCCTTCTGCTTGCAGGTTCCTTCCTTCTTGATCCCCACCTTGGGATCCAACGGACACTCTGCACTGACTGCCTGTCAGCAACTTTCCTTCAGGCATCCATAGAAGTCCACGACGAAACCCGACGCAAGTTCAAACCTATGCACCCGCAGCCCGTGGGCTAGGTAACTTGGGTACTTCGGTGCTCACAAGGGTATTGACTATCCTAGGGTCTAGTTTCCGAGTCTCGACTTTCTAGCTATACCAGAAGTGTCCTAAAACTGCTTATTTTTAACTGCTAGTGATTCTATCAACTTTTACGCATTACGTGTGAGTGTTTCCACTCTGCACCTGAATCCCGTGGGCCTCCCACTTCCTAACTGTTGGTAGTATAGTGTAGCCCCAGCGATTCCCTAGGCCTAGGCCTATCCTGTGTTCGTGACAGTGGTCCTTATACCACTTACTTAGTATATGGTTTGCGTGGCCCCTAGGGCCTAACTGTATTACTTACCTGTGTGACTTAATGTATGCTTAAATAAGACTGTGTTATACTTACCTCAAATCTCATAAAGAGTGCTGAGGGTTTGCCTAGAATAAATACATTCTATTCTTATATATATCTGTTGTGGTGTCCTTTCATTTGGTATTCAAGGGATTGCATATGGTATAACAGCTGGCTTCACATGCCATTCAGAGTTTAGCCTAAGACTGCTCTTGTCCATGCTACCACTAGGATAGCTGGTCTATAAGGTTGACTTTACAACCAATCACCATAAGGGTTGTTTGGACTGATACAAGGTGTACACTAGAATTTGTGACATCATATATCAGGCCAACTTCTCACATTGGTGAGCAGCGGTTGGGATCTGAGCTTGCTGTTGTAATACCATTGTAATCTTGAGATACTAAATTGAAAGATCACACAGATATTGTTTAGGCACATATAACATAGATTATAAATACTTGAGTCCTACTGGACTTAGTTGTTGTAGGTTGAAGGGCCTAGCACACCCTGACTACAACTACTAGAGAGGTTTAGTAGATACAACTAGTGTAGGTATGTGCACACACCACACCCTCACTAGATCATGTCTCTGGGAGGAGATCAAGTTGATTCTCTCTCAGGAGGGGTAGCTCTTAGAAAGATCCCCTCTAGATATGATACCCTAACTTTTCAGGAGATGAGACAATTGTGTACCTCCAGAAAGTTAAAACAGGGTGCAAACCCTACCCTCATTTAGCTAGTAGAGATCCTAGAGGAGTATGATGCTCGTAGGGCCTCCCAGGCTGGTACCCTAGGTACAGGTGAGGGTCTACCCACTACAGATGAGTCAGATGGGACTTCAGATGAGGAGGTAGACAGCCAGGTCGAAGTAGGAAGACTTAGCCAGGCTAACTTAAGCTTGCATGGCAGTCTGAATGGGGCCCCCCCATTCAGACCCCCAAGTGGACTTAACCAGAGAAACAGGAGAGACAGATCCCCTTCCAGGGAATCCATCCACTCCCATGTCTCTAACAGCTCCAATGCCTCTTCTCACAGGGGAATGACTTCCCCACAGAGAAAAGAGCATGAAGCCAGAATGAGGGAAGCTAATCTAAGGATTAAGAGGGAAGAACGTGCCCTTGCCAAGGAGAAGGTTGCTCTGGCTAGAGAGCAGAAGTTAAGTGGGTTAGAACCCACTGGTGGCAGCAATATCCCTAAGGATAGAGACAGGACCTATGATAATAGAAACCTGAGCAAGATTGTCCCTCCCTACAAGTGTGGGGATGACATCCACAAATGGATAACTGCTTTGGAGAGAGCTTGCAAAGTACAGCAGGTATCCCAAAGTCAGTGGGCAGCTATCTTGTGGCTCTCCTTCTCTGAGAAAGGTAGAGACAAGCTCCTCACAGTTAGTGATGAGGATGCAGACAATTACACTGTCCTGAAGAGTGCTCTGATTGATGGGTTTGGCCTAACCACTGAACAATACAGGTTGTTGTTCAGGGATACCCAGAAGACACAGACTCAGGACTGGACTGACTTTGTAGATTGTGCCACTAAGGCTCTGGAAGGCTGGTTATTGGGTAGTAAGGTTAAGGACTATATAGGATTGTATAATTTGATCATGAGAGTACAAATCCTTAATAACTGTCAAAACCAGCTGTTGCTTCAACACTTGATTGACTATGACCTAACTTCTCCCCAGGAATTGGGAAAGAAGGCAGATAGGTGTGTCAGGACTAGAGTTAAGCAGAAAAACCAGAACCAGGGCGGTGATCAGAAAAAGGCAGACCAGAAGGGTAATGATCAGAAACAAAAAGACCAGAAGTCTTCACCAGGCCCCCAAAAGGCTCAGGGGGAGGGGACGGATAAGAAGAAAGATGGCCAAAAGAAACCATGGTGCAACTATTGTAAGTCAAACTCACATTGGTTTAGTGAGTGCACCAAAAAGGATAAGCCCCCAGCCACCATTGTCCCTAAGGCAACTGTACCCCCTAGTCCAGCTGTAAGTGGTGGTTCCCAGCAAAAGGGTGTAGTAGGGTTAACCCTGGGAACTGAGGAGGGTCCTGGCCTAGTCAGGATACCTACTCAGGCTGCTCTGATCTGTGATGGGGACATAGCTTTTTCCTCTACTGTAGGCCCCAGTAACCTTGGCAAGTACAGACAGACTCCTTTTATCAATGATAGAATGGCGCAGGCCTACAGGGACACTGGGGCTAGTGTCACAATGGTGACACCTGCCTTTGTGGACCCTGGACAGATCATGCTAGGTGAGAACTACCTTGTGACCAACGCTAGCAATGCCACTACCTTCCATAGTGTGGTAATTGTTAACGTCTCCTGAGGAGGGGTAACTGGCCTCGAGAAAGTTGTGGTAAGTTCAGACCTTCCTGTAGAGTGTCTGTTAGGAAATGATCTTGAAACTTCAGTTTGGTCTGAAGTGGAGTATAGGACCCATGCAGAAATGCTTGGGATAGATGCACATGTCCTTGCTGTGACCAGGTCACAGGCCAAAAAGTGTAACACTGAACCAGTGCTGGATCCTGGGACAATGGACCAGACACAATCCAAGAGAAAGAGCAGTAGGGTAAAGGCTGAGCCTTCCCCCCTGTCTCAGGTGGTGGATCAGCCCTCCCAGGAGGATGATTCTGAGAGCCCTGAAGGAACTGTCCTAGAAGAACTGGAACCTGATCAGGTTGAGTTTCTTGGGACAGGGGGACCTTCAAGGGCAGATCTGAGGCAGGCTCAATTAGACTGCCCCTCTCTTGAACCCCTCAGACAGCAGGCTGCTGCTGAGGCTGCAGGGAATGCTCAAGGTACCCATAGAGTGTATTGGGATGAAGGGCTGCTGTACTCAGAGGCTAGAGACCCCAAGCCTGGTGCGTCCAGGAGGTTGGTAATACCCTTGAGTTTCAGAGGCTTCCTTCTTACCTTGGCCCATGATATTCCCCTTGCAGGACACTTAGACCAGAACAAGACTTGGGACAGACTTGTCCCTCACTTTCACTGGCCTCACATGTCAGAAGATACCAAGGAGTTTTGTCGCTCCTGTGTCACCTGCCAAGCCAGTGGCAAATCAGGTGGCACCAAAAAGGCCCCCCTGATACCACTACCTGTGGTGGGGGTTCCCTTTGAGAGAGTGGGGATAGACATTGTAGGACCAATGGACCCCCCTACAGCATCTGGGCACATATTTATACTGGTGATAGTGGACCATGCCACCAGGTACCCAGAAGCTATTCCCCTGAGGACCACAACAGCCCCTGTTGTGGCAAGAGCCCTACTTGGAGACTTCTCCAGAGTGGGTTTTCCAAAGGAGGTGGTGTCTGACAGAGGTGCCAACTTCATGTCAGGATATTTGACTGCAATGTGGAAGGAATGTGGTGTCAACTACAAGTTCACTACACCCTATCACCCACAGTGCAATGGGCTTGTGGAGAGATTCAACAAGACCCTAAAAGGGATGATAAAAGGTTTACCAGACAAGCTTAGGCGAAGATGGGACATCCTTTTACCCTGCCTTCTGTTTGCTTACAGAGAGGTCCCACAAAAGGGGGTTGGCTACAGCCCTGTTGAGCTTTTGTTTGGGCATCCTATAAGAGGACCCCTATGTTTAGTAAGGGAAGGATGGGAGAGACCTCTCAGACAACCCAAAATTGATATAGTGGATTATGTACTTGGTCTCTGCTCCAGGATGGCAGAGTATATGAAGAAGGCTTCTAAACACCTTGAGGCAAGCCAAGAACTCCAAAAAGCTTGGCATGACCAAAAGGCTGTGCTGACTGTGTACCAGCCAGGGCAGAAAGTGTGGGTGTTGGAGCCAGTGGCCCCAGCAGCACTCCAAGACAAATGGTCTGGACCCCACACTATTGTTGAGAAAAAGGGAGAAGTCACCTACTTGGTGGACCTTGGGACTCCCAGAAGCCCCCACAGGGTGCTTCATGTCAACAGATTGAAGGCATATGTTGACAGGGCAGACATGGGCTTACTCATGGCTACAGATGAGGGGCAGGAGGAGGAGAGTGACCCTCTCCCAGACCTGTTGACTCAGAACCCTGATGATGTCTCAGTTGATGGTGTGGTCTTTTCTGACAGCCTCACTGGTGCACCCATGAGGTGGACACTGGTGACAGTCTGCCTGTGAAGAGTAAAATCTACAGGCAACCTGACCATGTCAAGGACTGCATAAAAGTTGAGGTACAAAAGATGTTGGAGCTGGGAGTCATTGAACCTTCAGAGAGCCCTTGGGCTAGTCCTGTAGTTCTTGTGCCAAAACCTCACACCCAAGATGGTAAGAGAGGGATGAGGTTTTGCGTGGATTACAGAGGTCTCAATGCTGTCACTAGGACAGATGCCCACCCAACACCTAGGGCAGATGAGCTCATTGACAGACTGGCAGCTGCTAAGTTTTTGAGCACATTTGACCTGACAGCAGGCTACTGGCAAATCAGACTAGCTGAGAATGCAAAGGCCAAAACTGCTTTCTCGACCCCAGGAGGACATTATCAATTTGTGGTAATGCCCTTTGGTTTGAAGAATGCACCTGCCACTTTCCAAAGGTTGGTGAATCAAGTCCTTACAGGCCTGGATGACTACTGTGCAGCTTATCTTGATGATATTGCTGTCTTTAGCTCCACCTGGGAGGATCACCTGGTCCACCTGAGGAATGTTTTAGAGGCCCTGCAAAAGGCACCCCTCACTATCAAGGCCACTAAGTGCCAGATAGGGCAGAGCAAGGTTGTATACATGGGCCACCTAGTCGGTGGGGGTCAGGTTCAACCACTGGAGAGTAAGATCCAGACCATAAAGGACTGGACTCCTCCAACTACCCAGACTCAGGTCAGAGCTTTCTTGGGCCTGACCGGGTACTACAGAAAGTTTGTTAAGAACTATGGGTCCATTGTGACACCACTTAATGACTTGACCTCTAAGAAGATGCCAAAGAAAGTTCAGTGGACAGTGAGCTGTCAAAAAGCATTTGATGACCTGAAGCAGGCCATGTGCAGTGCACCTATTCCGACAAGTCCAGACTACTCCAAAGAGTTCATAGTCCAGACAGATGCTTCTGAGTTGGGTGTGGGAGCTGTTCTTTCACAACTGAATGTAGATGGTCAAGACCAGCCCATTGCTTTTATTAGTAGAAGGCTGACCCCTAAAGAGAAACGTTGGTCAGCTATTGAGAGGGAGGCCTTTGCTGTGGTTTGGGCCATGAAGAAGCTGAGGCCATACTTGTTTGGCACTCACTTCAAGATTCAGACAGACCATAAGCCCCTCTTGTGGCTAAATCAGATGAAGGGTGAAAATCCCAAACTTCTTAGGTGGTCCATTTCCCTACAGGGAATGGACTTCACAGTGGAACATAGACCTGGGACTGACCATGCCAATGCAGATTGACTCTCCAGATATTTCCACTTAGAACATGAAGACTCAACTGGTCAAGGTTAGTTTAATGTCCCTAAGTTTGGGGGGGGGTTGTGTAGGAGAGTAGGGTCTGCTTTCTATGTTCACCCCCACTTTTTGCTTTTGCTCCACTGGTTTTCGACTTAGATGTGGCTGTGGGCCTGCTAATCAGACCCACAGCCCAGCTGTTCTCTCTCTAAACTAAATACTATGTACTTTAGGTGCATAACCCAATTGGATAGGATCACCTTATTGGCCCCTGTACAGTGTACCTTAGGTACCCAGGGCATAGGTGTACCCTAGGCCTACCAGGGTCTGCAGCATGTATTATGCCACCCCTGGCCTGGCCTTCCATTATGACACAACTGGCTGATCACTCAGCTGGGGCAAGGTCGTGTAATCACCCCTTGCTTAGGTGTAGTAGTCCTATACCTACCTTATATATAGACACATGTGTACCTATCAGCCACTCCTATGGCAGGCCTTAACAATCCTGGAGGCAGAGTGCTTGGTAACATGTGAGATGGTGCTCTAGCATGAGATGAGCCTATCTGCAGCTTTCGGAACCATGTCCTTATAGCTGTTCTATGATATAGCCTACCATATACTCTTAAAGTACCTTATAATCTTAAACGGTTATGGTAACTATGGTTTGGCTGTATCGAAACATGTCATGTAAGGTATCTAACACTTTGGAATAATACCCCCATACCATTTCTGGCAATGAGGATATTATTCCTCCCTTCTAGAGGGAGAAGACATGTTGAAACCTACTTACCCGGTTAAAGTTAACCAGAGCCCCAGCATCACAAAATGGATGCTGCTGCCACAGACACATGTCTGACCTCCTGCTGCTGGGAGTCCTTCCAGCGAGGGAGGCTTGGACAATAGGTTTCCTGCCTCGGGAGGTGCGAGCACCACCCTAGACAGGATTTAGTGTATTGGGGCAGGGAGGGTTGAATGAAACGAGGCACTGCCTGGGGCACACAAGGTGTCCCATGCATAGTCCAGTTCAAACCGGTGCTGGGGCACTCCAGCCCCAGCTCTGGCGCGAAACTGGACAAAGGAAAGGGGGTGTAGCCACTCTCCTTCCTGGTCCCACCCATAGGAGGGACCTTGCAGGTAGCCCAGCCCACTAGCCCAGTATATTAGTAGCTAGTTGGGCCCTGCTAAAGTCGATTAACCTGAATCTGCAACTTGAACAGAAACTCTGGACCTTCGACATTCGACCTCAGGAAGAAGACTGAAGAAATCTCCCTTGTGGTCAAGGAGTGACCACCCTGGGCAACCAGGCACCATCCAGCGACGGCTACTTGCATTGCGACTGAATCCTACGAGGGACGACTGCAGAGACTGACCAGCGCCGAGACTTCCAGACACCTCTGAACCAGATCCACATCTCCAGCAAAGCTGAGACCCGTGGAGGCGACGAGGGACGTGGGACCGGCGACTTGGGAAAAGTGGCTAGTAACTGACTAGCGCGACTTCTGAGGCTTCCTTGAGGCTGTGCTTGGGGAATTGAGAAGCCCCACTCCCGAGCACCATCTGCAAAGAAGACCAGCTCCCCAAACTTCACGTGTTCTGCGTGGGGCCCTTCTGCACCTGTGTTGCTCGACGTGTTGTCCGATTGCTGGCCCGTTGGCTAGTAGCCTCTGCGACGACGAACCTTTACTTTCAACTTGCTGGTCCGGCTCCTCCAGACTGGCACCCGCTCCTCTGTGAAAGAGAAGTACCCCAGACCTTCCTGGTCTGCACCAGAAGCAAGTCCTCCATCCTGCGTGGGTTCCGCTTGCCAAGGCTTGTTGGGTCCTGACTCGACTTCCACACCGCCGACAGCAAGAGCCTTCGTGGGACAGCTCACCTCCTGGTCCTGGTCGTCCTCGACGTCTCCTGGTACCCGTGACTGCTGCGACAAGCTTCACCTCTTCACCTGTATCTTCACGACATCGCCTGGTTCCTTCCTGGTTCCTTCCCGGCTCCTGGCTGGTGACCTAGATTCTGTCCCTTCTGCTTGCAGGTTCCTTCCTTCTTGATCCCCACCTTGGGATCCACCGGACACTGTGCACTGACTGCCTGTCAGCAACTTTCCTTCAGGCATCCATAGGCGCTATTTGTCCCACCGTGTTGAATCCGCAGGGATTTTTGAGCAACATGTTCGTGGTAGACAAGACGGATGGGGGAAAGTGACCAGTTCTCTATCTGCACGAGTTTAACGAATGGCTGGTGTACCGCCATTTCAAAATGGAAGGTATACACCTCCTGCGCGACGTGCTCAGGCCGGCCGATTGTATGGTCCGCTTGGATTTAAAGGATGCTCATTTGGCCATCCCTATTTTTGTCCCCCACAGACGGTTCCTTCAGTTTCTCTGGCGCAATCGGGCGTATCAGTTCACGACTCTTCCCTTCGGTCTATCATCTGCCCCGTGGTGCTTCACAAAAGTCCTCAAGCTGGTTGAGGAGTACCTGCGGGCGAGGGGGACATGTCTCATTGTTTATCTAGACGATATGTTGTTGCTGGCCCACGATCCCGGGGTGCTTCGCGATCAGCTGCAGTTGGCAGTCAGCCTATTGGAGAGTCTGGGGTTCGTCATTAACTCCAAAAGTCCCTGTTGGTGCCGGCCCAACGGGTCACGTTTTTGGGTTTTGTGATCTCCACGTCCGCGACTCTCAGTCTTCCATCACAGAAGTTGGCGAAGATTCGCCACGAGCTCAGGCGTACTCTGACCAAATCCTTCGACAAATCGCTCGCATTGTGGGTTTGCTTTCGGCCTCGATTCAGGCGATATTTCCGGGACCGCTCCACTATCGAGCCTTGCAGCGCCTGAAGGCCAAGCATTTGCGCAAAGGGCTCCCTTATTCCCATCCAGTCACCCTGTCAGGCGAAGCAATCGAAGAGGTTCGGTGGTGGCTCTCTCACATGGAGGCCTGGAATGGGAGGGCGATTTTCGGCTCCACACCAGACCTCATTATAGAATCAGAAACCAGCAGATTAGGCTGGGGCGCACGATGTGGAGATTTCTCCACCGGCGGTTTATGGTCCCCGCAGGAGCAGGAACTTCACATCAATTGCCTGGAGCTCCTGGCGGGTTCTTTCGCCGTGCGTTGTTGGACCAAGGACAGAGTCCAGTCCTGTGTCCTCCTTAAAATGGACAACGTATCGGCGGTCTGATACATCAATCACCTAGGGGGCGCTCGCTCGAAGGTGCTTTCAGATCTGGCTACGAATCTTTGGCAGTTTTGTCTCGATCATCACGTCTTGGTGACGGCGGAATACCTCCCGGGTCAGGAGAATTGGGTAGCGGACTGGCAGTCGCGACACTTCAGGGATTCCAGTCTCTGGAAGTTGCATCCGGATGTTTTTTCGCAGGTGCAGGACCTTTGGGGTCCTTTCTTCGTGGATCTTTTTCCTTCCAGGTTGGATCATCAGCTTCCACGCTTTTTCAGCTGGAGGCCGGACCCCCTGGCTCTGGCCACGGATGCATTCCTGCAGGATTGGACACAGGAATGGCCCTACGCGTTCCCGCCGTTTGCCATGCTCACCAGATTGTCAGCTCAGATCAGGAGCCAGCAGGCCAGCATGGTCCTCATTACCCCCATTTGGAGATCGCAAATTTGGTTTCCAGTTCTTCTGGAACTTTCTTGGGATTTTTCAATCCCACTCCCCCACTTTCCAGAGCTTCTTCTCAATCCCGACGGTCATCCTCATCCGATGGTCCTCGAAGGCTCTCTTCGCCTCATGGCGTGGAAGATTACAGGGGTAGATGGTCGCTCCCAGGCCTTTCGGAATTCGCTGAAGGCCTTTTGGCAAAAGCCTGGTCAGACAGTACCGTCAAGCATTATCGCTCGGCCTGGGGTCGATGGTGTCGTTGGTGCCTACGACGGGGTTGCGATCCCGTGGGCGCAGATTTAGTGCATGTTTTGAACTTCTTGGCATATATAGCGCGTCAAGGTTTGGCTTACCGGTCTGTTAACACCTTCCGTTCGGCGATCTCAGCAGGGCATGCCCTGCTGGACGGCAAGCCGATAGGAGAGCACCCTTTTGTATGCAGACTCTTGAGGGGCCTCCATTTGTCTCTTCCTCCGGAACCCCGGTACTCTGAGCTGTGGGATGTTAACAGAGTGCTTAATTTGTTCCTTTCCTGGCAACCTAATGAGTTTTTATCCCGCAAGGAGCTCTCGGCGAAACTTGCGATGCTTCTTTGTTTGATCTTGTGCCACAGGGTGTCGGACGTACGCGCCTTAGACATCTCGGGTAGAGTTTTTTCTCCTTCGAGGGTGTCTTTTACTGTCAGTCGCAGGACCAAGAGTCAGACGCGTGTCATTGAGTATCCAGCGTTTCCGGATTCTCCCAAGCTGTGTGTGGTGCGCTGTTTGAAAGCTTATGAGGAGATGTCTTCGGACCTCAGGCCTCCGGGGGAGAGGCAGCTTTTGATTGCTCTCCGAAAGCCCCACAAAGCGGTGTCCTCGCCCAGTATTGCACGATGGGGTCGGTGGGTGATGCAGGAGGCAGGTATTAGTCTTTGTCACTTTGGAGCTCATTCAGTACGTGGTGCTATGGCCTCTAAGGCTTTCTCTCTGGGAGCTTGTCTGGAAGATATTATGAATGCAGGGGATTGGTCCTCCGATTCAACCTTCAAACGGTTCTATTTTAAGCCTATTATTGATATGGCACATTTGGTGGTAAGTAAGCTTTGAGCTAGCATAATCCGAAGCCTCCGGTCCTGTCATAGAATGAGAAATTTGCTACCTAATGTAACAGAAAGTTTCAATCCTATTAAGGACTCGGAGGCGAGGATTTTCCCTCCACATGTCTCTGCGAGATGTCCCGCCCGTTGGGAGTAAGTAACTTGCTTTCATGGTTTTACAGTGCATTTTGGCTTGTGTTTATCTTGCTCAGGTTTTAGTCGTTGCCTGATTTGAGGTTGTTTTTTTCAACAGGGTTCTGACTTTCTGATTTTCTCTTGTCGATGCCTTTGTTTGCAAGTTTGCTTCCCCTCTGCCTCTTCGAGTTTTGATGGTTGTTTTTTGGATTTCCAGGAGCAGACGCTGGGAAACAGGATGCCTAGAGGAGAATTATTGCCGTTCTCGCGCAAAGAAAGAGGAGGAACAAGGGGATGACGACAGACAAGGATATGGTTTCTGGACAGTGATTGGATGATAGGACTGAGGGATATGGTGTCCCTTCTTTGTTTTTTGTCGACCCCTTTTTCCTAAGGGTGTTTGGGAAAGGTGGTCCAGTTTGAGTTTTTGATATGGCTGCTGTTGTAATAAAGCATAGAAAGAATAGCATAATCCTCGCCTCCGAGTCCTTAATAGAATTGAAACTTTCTGTTACGTTAGCTAGGAAATTTCTCATTATACCTTCTTCCACTCCGATGCCTTTCTCTTTCATACATCTCTTCTTCCCATTCAGTCAAAGCCTCGAACTGAGTAGGTATGGGTTTCGGTTCTAACCTCATCATTCTTTCTCTCAAATTTTGTAGTACAGCCAAACTAAACGAACCACTTTCTGGAAACGCTAGTACTCCATCATTTTTGGTATACCTTGCCCAATTTTCCAGCCAAGTACATGTATGATAACCATATTTCTCTACCATAAAAGATGCAGGTGATTTTGGTGTAGGAAGTATCTGTCCTTCCCTAGTCACAATCGTCTTATCCTTCTTAAATGGTTTTTTAATTTTCCCAAACCATGATTTTTTTTCTTTCTCAGGTGGATCGTAGTACATCATTTTTATTTTTCAAAGTTCTTAATCAACTAGGCTTTGTAAATCACTCCCTTTACGGCTTCTCCGTATTCTGTCCAATCCCAGCGCGACTCACACTAACGCACCAATCCTGGGCGTCCACGTCACACCAGTAATTCTCCAATCCCAGTGCGACTCACACTAACACACCAATCAGTGAAAGCTTTGCATCTCTACATCTGACCAATCCCAGCGCGGTCTTTCTGACGTCAGCCTTTCTCGCTACTCCTGCTGACCCCTCCTTTACAAAATTTGATCGGCAACATTTTCTTACATTTTTATCTAATTAAAATCTGTTAGTCAGGGGAGTAACACAGGCCCCCGCAGCCCCTGCGGTGCGGGGGGGGGGGGGGCCCGAGCTGCAGGGGCCCCCCTCAGCACCGTACTCAGTCCTGAGAGCTCCATAGTAAATACGGAGTGGGGGCCCCTTTATGTACCTTGAAGGGGGGCCCCCTCAACTTTCGTTACGCCAGTGCTGTTAATAACAACATAAAACGTCTCCATTACCTGTTTTGCTAAACCAAAGAGATAGTTTTGTCCATTTACACAAGAATTCTGTATTTCCAGTAGGCAGAGCTTTCTTCTACCCTACCACAGAATTATTCTGTTTCGCCGATAAAGTAGCACTTCCCTCTACCTTACCCTTCTAACAAGCAAAAAGCAAACTGTTTCTCTGGGGAAAAAACACATGTGGAGACTACAATGCTCCTGAGAATTAAGGCCAGAGTTTCACAAGAGAACCTATTGCTTTTTCACTCACACACATTCACACGGAAATGTCCCTACCGGTAACACACGTCGATGTTACTACCTTGTAACCCGACAATGCGCTGTGCGTCTTCACTTGCCACACATTTCCCCTGCCTGCATACAGGGCAACCAACTTCCTACTTCCCGGAAGTCGTTAAACCATTTGACTACCTAAAACGCAACACAAACTCAACATAAAGTGTTAAACATAAATCAATAATCACCAAACCAATGCAATAAAACTATAACTCTGCTACCAAGAAAACTGCTCCAGCGGAAAGGGCAAATTTACATATTCCCCCTGTGTCACAGACTCGTCATCACAACCTCTCATCCATATACTCATTCATTGGTGGGGCCCATAACACCAACACGCACTCGTCTTACTCGAATCTGTACACAGGAGATAAGGCGCTGGACATGTGGGTACCTTATACCTATCAGGATTACATTTCTTTACATTATATACATTATATACATCTGCACCTATGGAATTGTGACCTTAACATCAAGGCACTCCACCACTTGGTCGATGGACCAATTAGTTGGACTGGTTGATGGTGATTTAGAACCAGCTAAAACACAATTAAAGCCTCTGAAACACTTGATTAATCATCAGTACCTAATTAAAGAATGCAAAAAGAACTGTTGATGGACAGAATGCAGAACAATGTCATACATTCACCCCAGTACAGAGATCTGGGCCTAAATCCATCGTTTCTTTTGCTCACCATGCCATTCCAGTTTGGACCCAGCCATATGCAAATCAGTCTTGACCCTGTGCCCTATGGGAACAGTCCAGCCCGAACTGCCAGGCCAGGCCTCCTTGGACTAGAAGCAAGCATCCTAGGACCAGTTTCGGGGTTTCACCCCTCTTCAGCCAGGATAGCTTGATTCCAGTGGCATGGAGAGCTCGGGACTCATTTTCTGAGCATACCCGTCCCACTCGGGGTGACAACTGCAAAAAGAACTTGGATTAAACCCAGATCTCTGACTCAGGGTGAATGTTTTGCCAATGTGCCATCTTGTGTGTTTTCCTAATTAAAAAATTACAAACTCATTTCTTATTAATCCAATTTTTTTTTATCTAATATTAATTAGCTCTGCGTTACCATTTAGGCGCTACAGATTATAACATAATTTGTTTATTTCAAGAAGGAAATCAAATCTTTAGAACATAAGCATAGATTTTGAGTTGCAATATATTTACCAAATATCAAACGTCGGTGACCCTCCGATCACACAGATGTAATGTTCAAAGTCTCTGCTACAATCTCCCAAAACTGTTCAACCCACAGCAATGATCCAATCATCAGATGGAATAACTTCCCGAGAAATCAAAGAAACCCAAGGTAAACCATGGAAATCTTCATCAGCTCCATGTAGACCCAACGCCACGGAAGATCAGCACAGTGAACCACCCCCCTAGGGAGGACGAGGGTCTTTATACCCTTTTCCCGCTTACTTCAGATCAATATGCAACAATTTTAGGGGTAGAAACTGTGCGGATTGGTCAGTCCAATTCAATTAGCAATTTCTTACATTTTTCACATGTCTCACGGTTTTCCATGAGACTTGGCATAGCAAAGCATAAAATGTGTCCTGTATCCTTCAGTTCACAGGCGAAAGTTCCAAAGTAAATACAAGCCATTGTCCCCTTGGTAGTTCACACCGTTCATCACTTGGCAACCCTCCATGCTTCTATCCTTGACAAGGGACATGCCGGTATAGGAGCTGAGGTCACTTGGAGATCTCCAGAGCCATCCGATTCTGCACAGTAGTCATCGCGCTCACATGACGGCGGCACCACAGGAGCTCCATCTTAAGTACTGCGGCATAGCAGGCCCCAATGCCAATTTAAGCAAAAACTGACATAACAGTAATTAGAATATAGAAATGAGGATTCTAATGTTTAATTCCACACTAATCCCAATGTATATTAGTATTTTCCTAGTTTATAGCAACATTTAAAGCAATAATACTCACCATTCTGCATAGCTGAAAGCACAAACCATCACAAAAGCAACATGAATCATGCAGTTCTCTATTTTACCACTATCTAAAGTTAGTTTGCGTACCACATTTAATTAATTTAGTTGTTCTGCCATGCAATAAGCATTTTAGTCCCACATGTATCTTGTGTTTATCAAGGTGTAAGGGTTGGTTAGTTGTCTCACTTCAAACTAATTAGTACAAGTTAATACTTAGAATGATTACGTAATTAATTTCATGCAAATAGAGGAGGTATACAAAATTTTGTTTTATCTGCTCCATCAAAGGTTACAAATGAAGGCAAGACAGTACTAAGGAGGGTCTAACAATCCTACTAACTAATCAGAAGCCAGCATTTGCAAAGGACAATGACAAGCCAATGAAAAATATGGGCAGAGTGGGCGGAGCTTCAAGTCCATACTCAAATACAGCATGCCTCGCAGAGCAGCACATGCGCTGCCCAGGCTCGACCTAAAAACTACAAGATGCAACATACAATGCATGAGTCACTCAGATCTCTACAGCTATGAGCATGACCTCAAGCAACAACAAAAACTTCAACTTCCAGCATTCAATGCAGCGAGTCACTTAGATACACCTAGGAGCATGTTCTGCTGTAAAACAAAACCACAGGTTTCATCATTCAATGCAGACATTAGCATAATCAGCTGAAAGAAAACCATGCAAGCTATCAATACCAGCATGCCCTGCAACCAGACAGAACAGTAGAACGACATTTCCCAGAATTCCTTGGGAGAGATGACATTCGGAGAACTATAGATATCAGCATCCACAGCACTAAAGAATATTCAGTGGGAAAAAAAATAACAAAATACTCTGCACTGAGAAAAAGAGCACCTCCAGTGACACACACAAAGAGAACTATAGCTGCCAGCATACCCTGCTGTAAAACACATCCAACGCCGCACCTGATGGCTCAGTGGACTAATGCATTTTCTGCAGGATTCTGTGTTTGCCTTATAAGTCACAGATTCAAATTCACGTGGGTCCACTCATTCTGTTATCCTCAAGAGGTCAATAAAATGAGTACCATTGACGTGGGTAACAATTAACATTGATTATTCAATACCAAGAAGCCCCTGTGGGTAAACGGGAGCTTTACAAATGCAGAAGTTAGTTAGCCAAAGAATACACATTGAGGAAGAGAGGGTACAAGCAGCAGTGGGAAAGAGGGGGGGGGGGGCTCTCCAATTTAATGTATGGTTGTATTATTTATTTATTTATATTATTTGGTTTCCACAGCCTCCAGGAGCACCTCGAGGGTCCGTAAGCGCTTGAGGAGCGTATAGGTGGTAGCTTTCAGTTTGGGGTCGGGCGGAACAGGGGACCTTAGGGAACCCATGGCGGGAGATGCGCGGGATCCAGGGAGAGTTGTCGTGGAAGAGGCAGCAGGTCACTGTCCTGTCCGAGACCTCCCGACTCGTTTCTGCGCCTCCGTCCAGCCCCTCGGGGGTCGGTCAGTGATGTTTTTCCATTTTCGGTTTTAGAGGAGTCCCCTGTCCACCCCCAGGAGTCTCCGTGGCCTTCTTTGATGCCCCTGGGGGTTTCCAGCAGTACATGCATTCTGCCCCACGTCGGTCCCAGCAACGGCACCGTGCCTGGCCCCAGAACTTGCAGAGCAGCTCCCATGATGCCCCCTGGCCCGATGCTCCCCCTGATTGGCTTGGTGCCCCGCTGGTGGCCTATGGACGACGAGGAAGCCATGATACCCGGTGGCCGGCCTCCAGAGACCAACGACGGGCTTGGTACCCTTCCTGAACGTGCTCCCGGTGTCAATGCCCCTTCAGGTGGCGCTAGTCTCCCTAAGGCTGGTGCTCCCGTTTGCAAGGCCTCAGTGCCCCTTTGCAGGTGTTTCTCTGGTGCGATACCCCTCCTGAGGTCTCCCAGGGGAATTCAGACCCTCTTAAAGTCACCTCTTAGAGTTCTTGCTCCTTCTAGTAGCCTCCTTTACTTCACACCTTTTGATGGTGTAAATTTTGCTGTGCTCATGGTAGAAAAGCAGACAGACGCGGTTGAACTGCCTTCTTCAGTGCGCTGTAGCCTCCTCTCTGACCCGCTGCGCTCTGGTCGGCTGTAGGCTTCAGACTGAAGCTTGTGGCCGGGGATCCCCACACACTCGCCTTTCTGCCCCTGGATCCACACCCTCTGCTACCCCCACCCCGTCCCTGCTCCAAAGTGCAGAGGCTGTGACTCTGATGCAATATCCCAGCAATGCCCCGCAGCCGGTTTGTCGAGGGCTCACGCCGGACAGAGAAATGAATGGCGATTATGAAATACCACTGTGAAAAGTAGATTTATTTTAAAGCTAGCGTAAACACGTTTAATTTTAAGAGAGAGAACTGTGTTTATGAATCCAGCCTTCAATAGAGAGGGTTGCGACGATGTATAAAACATTTAAAAACATCATACTTTAGTATGCTTTTATTGGTGATTTCTCAGGTAGAGGCAATTCATGTTTAATACACAATAGGATTATTGTGTTACATAATTTGGAACGAATTAAAACAAGCGGTCGAGATTGTCCCAGCACCTCCAAAAGTGAAAGCCCACACAGCCCGCACAATGTAAACAAAGCACATCGTCCTGCCTCAAGTAGGACAAACTCCTTGAAGAATATAGTCCTTATGATGTAAGAACCGAAGTAAATGGGCCAGTAGCCATGAGAGGAATCAAATGACCACAGGGCCGTACTAAGGAGGGACTAGCAAGCCTATTTAGGACCCAGAAGCCTGCATTTACGAAGGACAAAGACACAAGCGAATGAAAAATATGGGCGGGGTACTGGGCGGAGCTTCACTCCCGTACTGAACTACCCAAAGATCTTTCCTAGAGCAGCGCTTGCTTCGGGAGCACCTGCATACGCGAATACCTTCATGGCTCTTTTTGAATCAGAAAACATCATGTCAAACCCCAGATGGTGGAATCATGTATTAATGTACTGCAGGTATATTGACGACATTTTTATACTATGGACAGACACCAGTACCCATTTAGAAACCATGATTACTGAGCTCAACACAATCAACCCCAGGATTCAATTTACTTACGATATTCAACAACAAAAGATTCATTTTTTGGACGTTCTTATCACAAAGTCTCCAGAAAACAATAATTTTGAAACTGCCGTTTTCCAGAAACCGACAGATCGCAACAGCACATTGATTTATTTCACCCCAACAGTTTGTTAAGGAATCTTCCATACTCCCAATTACTTAGAGTTAGACGCATTTGCTCTAACTCTGACACCACCAAGGTCAAGGAACAAGAATACATACAACGCTTTAAGGAACGGGGATATCCAGATAATGTCCTCCAAGATTGTTTGACACGTGCTCAACAACTTGGCCGGCGGGAGTTACTGCAACAATCTACCAAACAATCAACAGACCGCATCGTGTTCGTGTCCAAATTCACTACAGCATCCAAATCCATACGACGCATTATCAATTCAAGATGGGAGATGCTAGCATCTGAAAATGACTTTAACAACTTATTTGCTACTAAACCATTGTTTGCATACACACGGGGGAATCATTTAAAAACATTACTATCTTCCTGTTCTCCAATCCAGTCTAACTTGAAGTTTAAAGGCACCATGAAATGCAATAATTGCATTCACTGCAATAATGTCATCAGAGGAGACGTGTGAACGCATCCATTATCTGGAAAACCTATAGCCCTTAAACACTCATGCGATTGTAATTCGACGAATGTCATCTACTGCATTAAATGCCCTTGTGGCAGGGCTTAAATAGGAACAAATGAAAGAAAAATTAAGGTTAGAATTACTGAACACAAAAGTAAAATTAGGAATCGTAGTTCCACCTCCCCGTTAGCCACACATTGGAATGAATCTCGCCACATTATATCACAACTTAGGTTTCAGATTGTTGAATCTGTTACACCCAAACCTGGCGTAGACATCACAAAAAAACTTCTCCAAAGAGAAATTTATTGGATCAAGTTCCTCAACACCATGACTCCATCTGGCCTCAATGACCGCATTGATATGAGTTGTTTTTTGTAAACCTTATCACTCATTTTAGCTATTTGACTTCACTTATGAACCCACACACCACAACCAGGTTCGCATTGATTTTTTCAAAAGCATAGACTAACCAATTGATCTCCAGGTTTATTCTCATTTCTACTCTGTTAACTGTGTTTCATACACAATTTTATTCTATGTACTGTTATACTAATTGGTATTATCGTATTTTATTGTGATTATGTTTGCTTACATTGTTAATGTTGTATTTTTGTCTAATCTTCAATTCTCATTTGGTTGTTCACCCTTTATCATCTTCCACACCACTTTCAGTATTCCATCTTACTCACTCAACTTCTAACTTTTCACTTTCCATCTTTACAACGGTTTATCTTTTGTGACTTTTCAACACCTGGCATTAGTTTTCACGTTACAGCCACAGTTACGCTACACCTAGTCAGTTCTTTGACTGCCTCATTTATAGCACCAGGTCTTTTTCTACCCTAAATACATGATTTCCATCAACTTCATCCCGAGAACACCCAGTTTTCATTTTTATTACATGCTCCGCATCTAGAATGTTTTATTTCAATCTTGACTCTTAGTCAACATTTTTTGATTCGAGTATTTTTTCTGGATGCGTTTCCTCAATCATAGTATTTCCACCATTACGGTAATGCGATTCACATGTCTTTCCCGGGATTTAAGCTGTACGCGGCTTTTCATCCAGTCACCGCACTTCACATTGGAATGCGTTATTTCCTGTCGACATCCCTCATGCTCACGAGGAGTTCCGTATCACGGAATTAGGTAAGCCCCATGAATTCGGGTTTCGAACGCGCTTTTTCACACACACCATGATGCAGCACTAACCATACGCTCATCATTTACAGGCTTACATATCTGTTCCATGGCGATCGGCCACATTGCCACACGGTTTCTTACCTTGGCTTTCTAATACATATACGGGACTCTGCACCGTAAACATTACGACAACGCCACAGACCATTCTTTTGAGGTAAGCGCTCACCAAATACGATACGCATTATGGCATTCGAGTTCCATTCTAGATTTCCTGTTAATTTCATGTTTAACTTTCAACAGTTTCATCCAGCAATTATCTTCTTGACCGCTCAGGACTCCCCCATTATTCGTTGCACAATGCCACTAAGGTGAGCGACTTTAAAATAATGTTTTACCTTTCTGGTCACCCTCATGCATTTTTTTACCCACTTTTCCTCTTTTTCTCCCCTCTCCATTATCCCAGACACAGCACTGAAGATCAGTAGTCCTGTCCGCTTCAGTCCATCACTATCATTAACATCAACAGTCACCAGGACATTGGGTTTCCTCTTTTTCACTTTTTCTTCTTGTTTTCTCCTCCTTCATTTGTTTTTACCACCTTGTCAACACAGTGAAGTATTAGCTATCGTCACGAGTAATGCATGAACACCATGGCCACAGGCTAACATTTACCACCACAGCATCGTTGCAGCATTAGTATATATTGCAAAAATTACTTATTATTTTCATACTTACTTTAGGTCTGCCCCTGACGAAGGGATTTAGATCCCGAAATGCATTGGGCACTTCTATCATTGACATGAAGAAAATTTTCATTATTGTTTTTATTGCTATTTTCTATGACCACTGTACAGTCTATTAAGACTGATTAATATGATGTACCTCACGATTGTTTCAACAATGATGTTTCAATGAATAATTGATGATGATATTTGCACTTGAGTTACTAAATACATTATTGCATTAAGATTCTTACCAAAAAATGTTGTTGATACTTTAGTTTACTTATTCGTTAAATCACGTCTTGGATATTTTCCAAACCAGTGAACAGTGCGAGGTACAGAGTGGGCTTTCCCACCATTGTTTTTTCTGTCAATACATCCGTAGTGACAACGGATTCAGTACCTCAGCACCCTTTCAGAATAGATAGAAACGATTCCCAAATTTGAATAAAATAGGTGTGCACCTTTCCCAATCATTTACTAACTTATGACGAGCCGGGTTACAAGCACGATTAGCATTACTTCTATTTATGTTTTAGGTATACTATTGACAAATACATCCTACAAGCAGAGAACACCAGTTGTCCTACACAAGTCTATACAGTTCCTTATCAGAGAGCAATTATAAATCTATGTATACATCCAGAGATTTGTAGTATTGATACATTCCCATGCAATACAGTGTCCATAGTGGGAGGGAGAATTTCAGCGAAATTCGAATTTCACAGGAAACAGACAAATATACTTGCTCAGGGGTCACTAACTCGCGTTACATTTTTACCCATATCATACAATTGTCCTCTACTTTTTTATCTGTGTGCACTTCCCTCTTACGCCTATCATCAGCCATGGCCCACGTCCCTCAACCAGGACTGCACCTATGGTCCAGTATCCACCAACCACCGTAAGGCTAATCACCTTTTTGATAATAGAAACTCTAATGATACAAAAGGACTATTCATCTTTTTGTTCTTAGGAGAAGGGATAATGCTCAGGAAACAATCCTTGGTTGACATTTCTACTTAAATCCCCGCCACAACCCTCAGTCTTTCTGTGTCCATTCTCCAATATTTTTCTACCCTAACACAACTCCAAACCATGTGTAGCAAACACACACCTATAGTATTCTACCTGTTTCACATGTCCTGTCTAGTTGCGGAACTTTGATGCAGTCTGATGGGTGTGAGATAAGTACGAGGAAGCATATGAAAGTGTGCCAGTTTAACCTAGCATTACTGGAAATCTACCTCACCTGGGAACATGCTTTTCCCCACTCCCTGTCAGAGCAAGGTTCCAGTAAGTCCTCCTCCCATATCTAATTTTCTTCAGAAGCAATGGGGTCCTATCTTTCGTCAATGCATCATCAAGTCAGGAAACCAAATGCAATGTAGGCCCTTATAACATAACTTCTAGTAGTTGTGTCACAGCTGATCCAATGGGAGATGTTTAGATACATCCCTGATTGTCTTGCTTAGCTTTGCAAACTGCAGGAATTGGCCAGCACTCACCGCAGATTGTTCTTGCGCCTACTGGAATGTAATGCAGTCCTGTACCCCTAAACTCCCACATCGGAAATAGATCACTTAGGGTGTCACAACCTTCCTCTGTCGATATCTGCATAGACATATTACTACTTATAGTCCCAAAAGGCCTTATCTAAGGGGGGCCGTTTCGCCATTTCACTCCCGGCTGCCTTTTTTTTTTGGCGCCTGTGACCGGTTTAGCTTCTTGGGTGTCAGCTGCTTCCTAGCAGATCTATTTTGTGGGCTTGGGGGGAGTATTTATTTAGGCAGACTGGAGCGGACGCGCAGCGATGTGAGGGTTGGTTATGGGAATGCGGCCTCATCTTTAGGTCGAGCCTGTCAGCGCGCATGCGCTGTCTGCAAGTCCTGCTGTTATCAATAAAACCACTCTATTCCCACCTCCTGCTTACCGTTGGTGCAATCCAGCGTCACTCTTCTTTGCAGCCTCCTGTCTTTTTCCCGCAGCCAACAGCTCACTTCCTTTCGAGGCTGAGGAGCACCAGTAAAGTACAATGTGCATACACTTGCTTTCTTTATCTCCTGTTTGGGAGAACTTTTAAAAAGAATTGAGTCTTTCGGCCAGTCGCTGCTTGTTTTGCCATCCGTTTCCGTCCCTCCTTGTTTCCTTGTCCTTTGTCCCTCCCTAACCCCAATATGGCTTGACCGCCCATCCGAGATCTCTTGGTTTTTAAAAATTTTAATTAGTAGATCCGGTGATTTGTATATTTAAAGTAGTTACATTAAGTGATCTGCTAAGAGTCACAGAATGTTGAGCCAACACTGAGGTTCGAACACTGGTCCCTAGCTCCTGATTCTGCAGCTCTGACCACTGAGCCACATCCTCTCCCTCTGGGAGAGCACAATATTATCTATACTTGCTTGTTATGCAAACAAGTTCCATTAGAAACTATGCAAGGGCAAATTACAACAGAGAAATGTTAATAACTAAAGCTAGAAAAAACACGAAGGCATTCTTGCGTTGGTTAATACCATTTCTCTGTTGTAATTTGCCCCTGTGTAGTTTCTATTGGAACATGTTTACATAATAAGCAAATGTATATAACATTGTGCAAATCAGTATTTACTAAATGCCTACTATTTCATAACATTGGGAAAATTATATCATACAAGCTAAAGTGCAGTGCGAATATTTTTATGTTTGTCTTTACAAAATGGCCACCAGATTTACACCTGCAAAGGATGGCTATATTTAAACTTGGCTACCATTACCTTGTGGGAGGTGTGGTCACGTCACAGTGTTCGAATGCCCGGTAAAGATGACCGCCAACATTCTGTTAAAAGAGGGCAAGTGTCAGAACCTAATAGCATGGCTGTAGCAGCATCAGTAAGTGACTTCTAAGACCGGGAGTGTGGTGCTTGCAGCTTCTGAAGGGTAGTCTGAGAATAGCACTTGTGGCATGTGTGCGCTCATCTACAGGGAATCCTGTCACTGACATTCACTGTGGTTGACCCTGGCTGTATGTATTTGTGACACACTGCTTGGGCTTTACCATTTCTGCTGCATTGCACGTTTATTTTTATTCAGTTGTTTTCTATGGCGCGTACAGGTGTTAAAGTGCTTGTCTCTCCTGCAGCACGAGAAGAGACAATACTGCTCTGGATGAGATTGCCCAGCCCCATGTGAGCCACAAACAAGACTGTCCCACTCATTAAAAAAACACAAGAGTCTCCTTTTTTCTTTTACTTTTACGGCGTCTCCCTTGCTGCACCAGAAGAGACAACAACACTGCTTTGGATGGCGTTGCCAAGCCGTGGGCTAAAGCATCATTCATCCATAGTCTTAAATTTTAACTTGGATTCAGCACATGAAAAATTAGGTATCTCCCTACAGCACTGCTGCCAATTTAGGTCGCACTGCATAGTGTCATTAACATTTAGATATTGCATCTCAATATTGTAATGGTGAGTGTTTTCATTTGATCGCCAGCCCAACCATCACTGAAGATCACTGGGGCATAGGACAAAGCTCAGGCAGGCCAGCACACAGGGTCACCTGGCACAAAGCAAGCAGTCCAAAACGGTGGTTCCTCCTGGCACACAGCAGTCCACTGTTGTAGAACCAGCAGCGTCTAGACACTGCAAATACTAAACTGTTACCACCTTGCAGCAGTGATATTGTCCATAAATGATGGTTTGTTCTTTACAGTAGCCTGAATTTGAATTTAAATAGTATTTGTATACACTCAAAAAATCTTTTTTTTCCAAATTGTGTGAGACATTTATATTTGATGTCACTTATTATAATAGATGCAAGGCTATGTCGTAAGCACCGTTGAGTATAGAGGGTGCATTATTTCTGCTAAAGTATATGTGTCTTACAAGAGTGATAACATGCTGGGGTGGCCTCATCAGAAAGAGTTGGTGTCCCTTTCCCTTTTTCCTATTTCTCTTCTCTATCTCCTTTCTTCTCACAGTTCTCTTTCCCTCTTTCTCTGCTTCATTTCCCTTTGTTTATTACTGGTGATTGAGTTATTTCATATCTGGTTTGATTTTTCTACATTCAGAGTCATATCTTGGAATGTGAAAGGATTCATTGTTATTATTTACTTGCACCATTTTCTGTAAAAGAAATATTAGCCTTTACTGCAAATATCACGGCTCTTCCATTATTCATTCACACGTGTTCCTTATTAAGACCTCATTGTCAGCCAAAGATTCCTTCTAGTGATTCTTTCTTACAATCTCCTCTTTGGTACAACCGTCTTATTACTATTATAGACCTCTATATTGGAAGTCCTGGAGACTCCGGGGAATAATTTGGGTTCAAGATATGTTTGACGGTATAACCCCTTGTTCTTTTCCTAATTTTCAGGCTACCTTTAAGTGTCCACGCTCTTTTTGGCATATATTCTCAAATCTAATGGAAAGAATTTCAGACGTCTTTTACTCCTTCCCTCGGATTTCTCTACACCCTCAGAAGATTTGCTTTTAAAATTATTGTTGTTGCTTCCAAAAGCTTCCTAGATGTATAAACATCTTTTCACCCCAGATTCTGCCCGTTCTAAAACTAATTTGGAATTGGCCTGGGAAGCGGACTTGGGCTGTGTTTGGAGCATCGACTTCTGGAACAAGATCTGGACTAGATCGTTAAAAAGTTCTAGATCCGTATCCACCACTCAATCTATTTTTTTTCGTTATCATAGGTTGTATTTTACTCCTTTATCAATAGCTACATTTTTTAACTCTAGTAACAAGTCCTGCTGGTTGTGTAATTCTCCTTTAGCTGATTTGATGCTTCTCTTGTTTTTATGCCCCAATGTAACCTCCTTTTAGTTGAATATATGGTCTCTTATATCCTATGTTTTTAATTTACATATCACTTTATCTAATGTTACTCTTTTTGCAGGTAGTTTATTAGAGTCTTTGAGGCTATCTTCACATGAAAAGGGGTATTTGACCTTATGTTGGCTTTAGCTTTTCAGCAAATTACACTAAATTGGAAATGTCCAGCTAAACTATCAGTTAAGTCTTGGTGGAATAATGTTGGTCATTATAACAGATTAGATATTGCTTTTGCTTCCTGCTACAATCCACTTGTTAATAGAGATGTATACTGGCTACCATTAACTATTTAAACAAAACTGCAAAAATGCAGGTTTCTTGCAAACGTTCTGAAAATTTTAAACGTCCTTAGATTGTTATTTTCCGTGTTTTTTTCTCTTCAATATTTCTCAGTATTGCATTGTTTTTTTAGGTATTTTAATTATTTCTTTATTTACTAATAATGTGTAACGATACTCGATCTTCAGCTGTAGAATTATATTCGGTCCCCTTTCCTTTCCCCTCCCTATGATAATGTCAAATTGTAAATAGCTTTCTACTCTGTTTAATATTTGCCCTCCTCCCTTTTGCTATTTTAGATTTAAGAGAATATGTATATGGCTTATTTTTTTCTGTAATTGGTTTTTAGTTTCAAATAAAGCTTGTTAAACTTTAAAAAAAAGAGTTGTTGTGAGAAGCTGGCTTGGTATATGGTGCACACTTATGTAAGTGGGCACCCAGACAACCCTTATGGTGATTTTAGTGATTTTAGACAACCTTAAAAGCTCTCTAACTGGTAGCTGTGGAGAGCAGCCTTCAGGCCAAGTCCGAGAAGCAGCTTGTTTTCTTGTTTTACTAGAGCATAATCTTATTGGCATAGATTAAGTGAAAAAGAACCACACAGTCTATTTTATATGTATTTATTATAATACACTCACTAACACATACAGATATCTCTTACCCGGAGATATACACAATGCACACAATACTTTGCAATAAAAACAGGTAAGTAGCACAAATACACATCAGTCGCCAAGGGGAGACCAAACCATATACTAAAATAGTGGTATGTGAACTGCGACACAAGTCAAGACTATACCCAGAAGACGTAGAAGTGCCGGGGACCCAAGGAACCACCCGAGGTAAGTAACCAGGAACCCCACGGAGGCTGTGTGTGGAGTGGGAACACGACCGCGGGCTCAATACAAGTCAATGGGTAAGTTGCAGTTGCAGTTTTAAAGAAGGTCCCTTCCCAGTGGACCGTGAAGAAACCCTGTGGAAGACAGAAGGTTGGAGAGCCACCACACGCATGGATTCCCTAGGAACCAGGATACCTACACCAGTGAAGCTGGGTGTATAGGTGTGAAGTGGAGTCGGCAAGTGCAGTCGAACTCAGTGGAGGACTTCGGGAAGATGCCGCTGCTGGATAAGGTGAAAGTGACCGGTGGAACCAAAAGGTGGGATCAGGATGAGAAGTACCTGCAAGCAGAGGGGGCAGAGTCTATGCCACTCAGGAGTGACTAGGAGGCATGGAAGACGAATGCCCTCCGATGTTGGGTGCTGCAGGAGAGTTGACGGTGACCTTGGAGCTGCAGCTGTGTGGACCAGGTGACGCTGTGGAAGACCAGGAGCCGTTCACGAGCTGTCCCACGTCGGACGTCGAGAGTTCAGGGGTTGTCATCCGTCGGGAGCACCAACAAGCATTGGCAACTGCAACCAACTTGGAAAGAGAAGAAGGTGCAATGTCGGGACCAGCAAGGTCCAGGTGACTCACCACAAGCAGGGGGAATCAGGGAAGGCCCTGAGCAATCGGGGGAGCCCGGTGAAATCAAAGAAGACCCTCAAGAGGCCCCCCAGGCCGGAGGCACTGGGGTTGCCAGAGGACCGCGAGCAGCTCACCAAAGATGCAGGCCCACGGTGCAAGTGACGCAGTGAGGATACAGATCCTGGTCACAGGAGATGCTTGAGGTTGGGGCTACTTGGAGCCCGAAGATCTTGGAGGAAGGAAGCCAACAAGCCTGTGCAACGACAAGTCGACGCAGTACACAGGGGTTCGGTTCCTGCGGCTCTAACGAGGGATACTGGCCTTAAACTTGGTGAGAGTACAGGGCAGGCCTCAAGGGATGTGAAAAACCACCATCTGTGTTGCTGAGCCTTTCGGAGACCATAGGAACTTGGGATCAGCAGACCAGTCAGCTTCATTGCGGTGCCTGCAGATGTAGGGAAGTTACTCCTTCACTTCATGGGAGATTCCTTCAGGTGTCTTGGATGTCCACAGGCCTTTGGAGGTTCCTGTATGAAGCACAGGCACCTACGTTGCAGCAGACTTGCAGAATGATGAAACCAAGAGCGGCAGGATTCTTCCTAGTTGCAGCCTCAGAGCCCAGAGCAAGGTCCAGCGAAGTCCAGAGTGCCCAGATAGTTGAAGAAGTGGTGTCTTGAAATGAATCTTATCCCACAATCAACCTAGGGACCCCCCTACAGGTAAGCCCTTAAGTACCCTAAGGAAAGGGTTGGGACGATCCAGGGTTCCCTCCTAGGGTAGGGGTTGGACATGGGGAGGATATTCCTATGTCCTTTGTCCAGTTTCGCACCAGAGCAAGAGCCATCGGCTCCCTGAGATGTTTTGAACATGACAATTCAAGGAGGGCACCAAATGTGCCACCCAAGCAGACTGAGTGGCACTGGCAAGCGCCCACACCTGGCCCCAATACACTAAAACCCTGTCTGGGAGGTGGTCACACCTCCCTGTGACAGGATACCTATTGTTCTGCCTTCCCCTGCTTGAGCTTGGCTCAGCCCCAGGAGGGCAGAATCATATCTGTGGTTGGCAGCAGCCATGTTGTGCTCTCTAGTCTTGAAGACTGGTACCTGGAGCACTGAGGGACCCCCGGAGGAGCTTTGCAGTGCATGTAATCATACCACCCACACCGTTTGTGGTGTGGCTGGTATGATTCTAACATGTTTGATACCAAACATGACCAGGTTCGTTACAGCCAGTTTAGAGATGGTCATCGCCTAATCAAGGCCATTCTATGTATCATAATGACTGAGGCACTTACAACCCCGGAGAATGGACTCCGAAGGTTGTAGGGGTGTCCTGTTCATGCAGGGGCACCCTCACACATAGAACCAAGCATCCTGAATTCAGGATTGAAAGGTCTGCTTTAGGGGTGACATAGGTTTTAAGTGCAGTGACCTTAGATAAAAGGAAACCTATATTTTTGTAATTGGTGCTAGCACCAGCTTACACAGATTGCAAAGGCAGGCCTGTAGTTACAGTTTGAGTGGTCTCCTCTGGATGGCATAATACATGCTTCAGCCCATGGGGGACCTCAGTACCATATACTGGGGACATATAAGGGTATACCAGTATCCAATCTGGGATGTACCTAAGTACTTACCATAACTAATTTGGGGGATAAAGCACAGAGACTGTGGTCCTGGTTAGCAGGATCCCAGTCAGACTAGTCAGAAACAGCATAGCACCAGGCAAAAAGTGGGGTATCATAAAAGCAGATCCTACTTTCCTACATTTGGGCATGTATTTAGATGCCAATGTGCACTCTCAAGTTGGAATCAGGCAAATAACGAAGGGATGCGCTGATTTTGCAATTGAGTTCTTGTAGGTATGCTCTTGAAATCTGGGATGTGTCACTACATATCTTTGTTACATCAAGATCAGACTAGGGATTGTGCCATTCTCAGCCAGGGCCAGGAAGATTCCTCATAGTGTGCAGTAGGATGTACGCAAGGAGCTGGAGAGATTGGTAACAGAAGGCATTATAACCTGAGTGGAGGCCACAGAATGGTTAACACCTATAATGGTGGCACAGAAATCATCAGGTGCCATTCATTTATGTGTGGATTTAACCCCTTCGCTGCCAGGCCTCCTCCATGCCACGCCTTTTTTTTGGCTATTTGGAGTAGTTGCACTTAGGCCTCTATAACATTTTGTCCACATAAGGTATCCATGCCAAATTTAGATCCTTTTCTTCCAACAGCCTGAGTTTTCCAAAGGAGCCCATGGTTTATGGATTTCCCTGTAGGGGACTGCGAAATTAGTCAAACTACAGCAACATTTTGGGTTTTTTCGGGGAGGGGGGGAATTGGAAAAAAGTGATGCAGGTCAAAGTGTCTTTTCTTTTCCTGCAAATGGTATTAACGAAGGGTTTGTGGTGCTAAAATCATTCTTCCCAACTTTCAGGAATTGGCAGACGTTTGTCTGAAAACCAACATTTTCTACACAGTTTTGGCATCTTAGTGGTACATCACCTATCTTTCCTATTTGTTTTGCTTTCAACCTCCTTTCAGGTAGTGGTATAAATAGGTGTGAAAACAGTAATGGATCCCGGAAAGCTATACATTTCTGAGAAGTAGACAACATTCTGAATTCAGCAAGAGGTCATTTGTGTAGATCATTCAAAGATTTCCTGCAGTAAGTAACAGGTGAAATAAACAAATATTGAAATTGAGTTGAAAAAAACAGCCATTTGTGTCTACATTTTTATCAGTAACTACTTATAGCTATGGTAAATTTTTTAAAGCAATGTACCATTACGTCCGCGGGACCCTTCTTGTTGTGGGGATATATAGGGCTTGTAGTTTCATCAAGAACTCGAGGTACCCATGGCCAATAACGGAGCTGCACCTTGCAATGGTTTTTCATTGTGAATTACCAATAATAGAATGCAAGCAGTGGGGCTTCAAACACTAACACACTAGACGATTGCTGTATCAAATAAGTTATAGTAAGGTGATGGTGCTCACTTCTCGTGGTCTACCGCTTCTTATACCACATAAACTAGAAATTGGATTATAGAGAAGGAGCAACACAATTAAATGCAATTATATCAATTAATTATTGAAGTCCTTTGAATGATAAGTCATTAGGCAGATGATTCTTGATAAGATCCTTCTTCTTTATTACAGATCAACTCAAGCTCTTATTCATTTAGGGTAATTCATTTAAATTTCAACTGTTGAACTTGCAGCTTTGTATTACAATTTAAATCAGCCAACGTGTTTCGTCCTGTGCGGACAGCATCAGGGCTGAACTAATGAAAAATAACAAACATAACATATCAACCAAAAATTCTAAGAAAACTTCATCATCATAAGAAAATATATATTTCTGCCTATATCCATTCTACTATATTACCAATTAAAAGGTGGAAAAAACTTTATTTTATACTACCCGCTTAATCAATAACTATCATTCCATGGGAACGTATTCAACAAAATTATTAATCACATTTTGAATTGTAAAAACTAATGAACCCCAATATCTGGAACATATTCTATGGAGAACATACAAATAATTTTTGATCAAATTCTGACATATAACAACTAATGAATTCCCATATCCCGAACATATTCTGTGAGGAACATTCCAATAACTAAAGCCTTCTATTAGTTAAAAACATCAGCATCAAAGTCTTCAAAATTCAAATTACAAACCCTTTCTTATGAGCAATCATTTCTACATCAATATCACATGACATAATTCTAATTAGCTATACCCTACATTTTAAACTTCAGAGGTAAAAAGAACTAATACAACTACATATTTCATTTCGATTCATACCTCGTATATTTGGATGAAATCTTGTCGAAATAAATAATTAATCGAAGGCTTAATTTAATGTCATAGTTCACTTAACTCAGCATTTGCGTATTCTAGTTTAAGAGCGCCAACATAATCTGTAATTGAAGTAGCGGTGGTATCTGCGGTGTGCTTTAAACTAAATTAAATAGGGAACGGTCAATTGACCGCATGGCACAGGATTGAATCGTAAGATCAACACAATCTTATTAACATAATAAGAATACGGTTTATTTACTCTCAGTAATTACGCTCATTTTAATTCACAGGTAATACTGAGTTTCAGTCGGTTTAGAATATACTATGCCCATTTTTATTTCACATACAGTTTCCGACACGGTGGGACGCTCAAGGAGAACGCGTTAATGCCGTACGCTATCTCCTCGTCATTATTCTCATTCTCATTGGTTGAAGTAAACAAGAATGAGTATTATCGCCAGCTTTTGAGGCCCTAGACTGGAACATAAATACATTGCATTGACCATTTCACTTAGTGTCTTGAATCCCATTGGTTGAGGGATAGTCTGGACCACAGAGGTAACTGTTCATTCAAATTAGATATTTAGCAATGGGTTTCTTATTGGTCAAAACAAACGTGAATGCGTATACCGCCAGCTTTGAGGCCCTGGGCTGAAACGCATTAACATCGCATTGACTACTCCCATTGGTTGAGACAGGATACGGACTTCAGAGGGAACTTTTTATTTAAATTAGAGACTCAGCAACCATGAATTTGATTGGCTGCAATGGTAACTCAACCAGGCTAGTGATTGGTGGAAGTAACGTATTTATAGATTGGACTATCAAGCGTACAGCTACAGCGGCATTTATCGGGCCGCCCTGATGCTGTATGCAACGAACGATTACGACTGAGGTGAGTGTCGGGAACATATCTTTAAACAAGATGTGGCTGTATCTTTCTTATTTTTGGGAAAGGACTGACATACATGTAGCTATAACATGGGCTTTGAGTATAGGTATAATCACTCGTATTCTGACGAAATGTTTCTTTAATTTAAGATCTTTGAAAATTGGCTTTCTGGTCTATTGGAATAATAAATAAAGCCTATATATATTTTGATTGCTAGGCTCTGTTTAGAAAACAGGCTTATAAGTAGAGATTAAACAAGGGATCCTGCCATAGGTCTATCATTAATTAGAATACAATGCCAAACAGTACTAATCGAAGAAAATTAATTTCTAATAAATGTTAATATATTTACTTCTTAGCCTTCAATCTCAAGATCTACAAAAGATAGAATTTAATCTAGATGCGCATACAGCTGATTATTAAATAGGTAAGATTCGCTAATTTTTCAAATTATTTATAATTAAATTGAGGACCGCTTAGTTGCAGTTTCAAAACTCGCCCTTTTTTTCAGATGATATATGTGAACAAACTTAAGAATTCAAAAGAACTCAAAAAAACTTTTTTCAACTTAAACGGTGCGTTCGGATATTTATTTTGACAAGATTTCATCCAAATATGCGAGGTATGAATCGAAATGAAATATGTAGTTGTATTAGTTCTTTTAACCCCTGGAGTTTAAAATGTAGGTTATAGCTGATTAGAATGTCATGAGATATTGATGTAGAAATGATTTTCAAGTTTACCATAACATTATTAACAAAGACATCTATGATGTGTCAAATTTATTTTGACAAGATTTCATCCAAATATACGCGGTATTAATCGAAATTAAATATGTAGTTGTATTAGTTCTTTTTACCCCCTGGAGTTTAAAATGTAGGGTATAGCTGATTAGAATTATGTCATGTGATATTGATGTGTAAATGATTGCCCATAAGAAAGGGTTTGCAATTTGAATTTTGAAGACTTTGATGCTGATGTTTTTAACTAATAGAAGGCTTTAGTTATTGGAATGTTCCTCACAGAATATGTTCGGGATATGGGAGTTCATTAGTTGTTATATGTCAGAATTTGATCAAAAATTATTTGCATGTTCTCCATAGAATATGTTCCAGATGTTGGAGTTCATTAGTTTTTACATGTCAAAATTTGATTAATAATTTGGTTGAATACGTTCCCATGGAATGATAGTTATTGATTAGGCGGGTAGTATAAAATAAATGTTTTCCATCTTGAAATTGGTAATCTGCTAGAATGGATATAGGCAGAAATATATATTTTCTTATGATGATGAAGTTTTCATAACATTTTTGGTTGATATGTTATGTTTGTTATTTTTCATTATTTCAGCCCTGATGATGTCCGCACAGGACGAAACGTGTTGGCTGATTTAAATTGTGATACAAAGCTGCAAGTTCAACAGTTGAAATTTAAATGAATTACCTGAAATGAATAAGAGCTTGAATTGATCTGTAATAAAGAAGAAGGATCTTATCAAGAATCATCTGCCTAATGACTTATCATTCAAAGGACTTCAATAATTATTTGATATACTTGCATTTAATTGTGTTGCTCCTTCTCTATAATCTGTTTTTTCATTGCGTACTAGATATACAGCTATTCATATGGTAAAATATAAAGAGTGAAAAATTGGTATCAAGGTAACCTATGTATTTCTGAAATAGGAACAAGATATGGAGTTTAAAAGCAGTCGTTATTTGTGGGTACCCATATTAGCATGTGAATTAGAGGGTATTTTTCAAAATTGACAACTTTTTTACACACTGTCTTACATTTGGAGGGCAGAAATTCATAGAAATCTGAATTATAAAAAGACATGTTCTACAATTCTGTGTTCCCCAAAGTCTCTTAATAAAAATGGTACCTCACTTATGTGGGTAGGCCTTGTGCCTGCAGCAGGAAATGGTGCAAAACTTAATTTGGACCCATCATATTTTGCCGCAAAAACAGACTTTTTTTCCAACGTCGCTAACTGTGAGTTTTGGGACCTAGCTCAGCCAGCACCTAGGAGACCCAAGCAACCATGTACATTTTTAAAAACTAGACATCCAGAGAAATCCAGGATAGGGTGACTTGTGTAGCTCTCATCAGGTTCTGTTACCCAGAAACTCTTGCAAACTTCAAACTTTGTAAAAAAAAATAATAATAAATTTGTCTCACATTTCTGTGATGGAAAATTCTGAAATCTGCGGGGAGCCGTAAACTTCCACCCACCCAGCATTCCCCCAAGTCTCTTGATCCAAATGGTACCTCTCTAGTGTGGGTAGGCCTAGTGCCTGTGGTAGGATATGTCCCAAAACGCAACGTGGATACATCACATCTTCCACTGAAAACTGACCCTTTTTTTGCAATGTGCCTAGCTGTGGATTTTGGGCCCTAGTTCAGCCGGCACCTAGAGAAACATAGCAAACCTGTACATCTTTGAAAACTAGACATTCAGGGAAATCCAGAATGGGGTGACTTGTGTGGCTCTCATCAGGTTCTGTTACCCAGAATCCCTTACAAACCTCAAACTTTGTAAAAAAAATATATATATATTTTCCTCACATTTCTGTGATGGAAAGTTCTGGAATCTGGTAAGCCACAAACTTCCATCCACCCAGCATTCCCAAGTTTCCCGATAAAAATGGTACCTCACTTGTGTGAGTGGGTCTAGTGCAGTAAACGGGCCAAAACGCATTGTGTACAAATCATTTTTTTGAGTGTAAACTAACCCTTTTTTCACAGTGTGCCTAGCTGTAGATTTTGGACCCTAGCTCAGCCGGCACATAGGGAAACCTTGCAAACCTGTAATTTTTTTTAAACTAGACACCCAGGGGAATCACGGGATGTTGTGACTGATGTGGCTCTCACCAGGTTCTGTTACCCATAACTCCTTGCAAATCAAACTTTGTAAAGTAAAAAAAACAAATTCCTCATATTTCTGTGATGGAAAGTTCTGTAATCTACGGGGGCCACAAACTTCCACCCATCCAGCATTTACTCCAAGTCTCTTAAATAAAATGGTACTTCACTTGTGGGTAGGCTTAGTGCCCGCAACAGGAAATGGCCCGGAACATACTGTGGTGACTTTAAAATTATTGATCACAAAAAAACCTGGTTTTGCAAAGTAGTCAGTTGCATTTTTGGTCCCGGGCTCGGCAGGCATACAGGGAAACCTATCAAACCCAGACATTTTTGAAAACTAGACACCGGGGGACGTCCAGGATGGTGTGGGTTGAGTGGATCGCCCAACGTGTTCCTACCCAAAATCGCCAGCAAACCTCAAATTCAGCTAAACAAAATCTAATTTTGCTCACATTTGTGTGTGGGAAAGTTGTGTGATCCCCCACAGAAATGTGCGAAAAATGTGATTTTTTGTTGTTGCTAAATTGAAGGTTTGCAGGGGATTCTGGGTAAGAAAACTTCAGGGGATCAACACATGCCACACCTCCCTGGACTTCCCCAGGTGTCTAGTGTTCAGAAATGTCTGGGTTTGGTAGGTTTCCCTACATGGCCGCTGATCCCGGGAACAAAAACGCAGGTGCCCTCTTTGCAAAACCAGGTCGTTTTGTGATAGATAATTTTGATATTTCCACAATGCGTTTTGGGCCCTTCTTAGTAGCGGGCACGTCACCCACCCACACAAGTGAAGTAGCATTTTTATCGAGAGACCTGGGTGAACGCTTGGTGGTAGGATTTTGGTATTGACCCGTGGTACCACACCCTTCCCACACAGAAATGTGAGTAAAATGTGATTATTTCTTTTTAGCTAAATTTGAGGTTAGCAGGGGATTCTGGGTAAGAACAATTTTGGGAGATCCACGCATGCCACACCTCCCCGGACTCCACCTGGTGTCTAGTTCTCAGAAATGTCTGGGTTTGGTGGGTTTCCCTACATGGCTGCCGAGCCCGGGACCAAAAATGAAAGTGACCCCCTTGCACAACCAGATCGTTTTGTGATCGATAATTTCGATGCCTCCACAATACGTTTTGGGCCCTTCCCTGTAGTGGACACTTTACCAACCCACACAAGTGAGGTATCTTTATTATCTGGAGACCTGGGGGAATGCTGGGTGGTAGGACATTTATGTCGGCCCGGTGTTCCCACCCCTTTCCCACATAGAAATATGAGGAAAATGTGATTTATTTTTAGCTAAATTTGAGGTTTGCAGGGGACTCTGGATAAGAAACCATTGAGGAATCCACACATGCCACACCTCCCTAGACTCCCCCAGGTGTCTAGTGTTCAGAAATGTCTGGGTTTGGTAGGTTTCCCCACATGGCCCCCAAGCCCGGGAACAAAAACGCAGGTGACCCCCTTGCAAAACCAGATCGTTTTGTGGTCTATAATTCTGATGTCTCCACAGTACGTTTTTTGCTCTTCACTGTTGCGGAAACTGTGCCCACACAACGCAAGTGCGGTAGCATGTTTATCGAGAGACTTGGGGGAACAGTGGGTGGTAGTACATTTGTGGTTTCTTTCTAATCCTAGAAGAATATAGCAGAGGAATGCAAGGAAAATGTGTGACTTTAGTCTCATTTTGAGGTTTGCATGGCATGGTATTGTGGGTAAGAAAACTTGTTGGGATCCATGAGAGGCACACCACCCTGTTCTCCCCAGGGATTTTAGTTTACAAAAAATAACTAGAATTGGTAGATTTTCCCTCCTAGAAACAATGTACAACTTGGCAGAGAAAGATTAAATATTACTATCCATCCATCTATTCCTCAAATACATACGCATACTGGTTGGATTAGGCACAAGGGTGAGTGAAGCGTCAGATCGTAAAATTTAATTAGTAGGAAATTTAACAAAAATGAAATGCACTGTTAACTGAAAGGTTTAAAACCTGAGCCAAAGACTGACATCTCATGAGCTGTAAAGCCGTGGCAAGGCACTTCCTCTTTACAGGTCAATCACCAACCTTTCATACGTGACACACACAATACCATTCACACTGTCAGACAATGTACACCCTGGCAGAAAAAGACAGAAAAAACAAATATTACTTTGCACTCATCTATTCCTCAAGTACACACACATATTGGTTGGATTTGGCAAGGGTGAGTTAAGGCTCAGAGCGTAAAATATTATTAACAAGAGAATTCATAAAAATGAAATGCACTGTTAATAACTGAAAAGTTGAAAACCTGAACCAGTCGCAGCTTGTGAGCTGTAAAGCCGTACCAAGGCACCAACCTCTTTACAGGCCATTCACACACCTTTTTTACGTGACAAACACCCAAGTCTATTCAAACTGCCAGCTGAAGGGCTCAGCACATTACAACACTCACATCAACAGACTGCACCATTCAAGGGCCGATCACTTTCATACGTCCACGTAACTGACATAGCAATCACACCAGTTGATGGTTGACAGTGTGTGTTTACTGGTGTTTGTCTAACAGGGTGTGCAGTGACCAACAGCAAGTCACTACTCTCACATCACCAGTCCATTCACAACGCCAGCCAAGCGCAGTCCACACACTCCGCCATCACATTTTTCATACAAAAAAGAAAACACAAACCAATTGGCAATAGATACAAAAACTATAACTACAAATACAACAGATGTAACTAAATACATCACACTAATGCCAATCATGAAATTGTTACAAAAAATGAAATACAATATAGATCAGTCAGTTTACTTTTACGTTCATGGTTGCAATAAAAACTGCGTTCCGTTGTCAGAATTCCTGCCACACTTCACCTCTCTTGACTATCACAATATACCTGCATGATTCGTATCATTCCTCCCAACGCTTATGAATAAACAGACCTCTTGTACCCTGACTTTTGACCATAATACATGCTGTTGGTAATAGCTAGCTGCAGCTGGTGTTCCCCGGTTTGTTTGAAAAGGCTTAATAGCTTTTACAAATGTTTTACCATGCATATGCAAGGTCAGGTTTCAGGCTCCACGGAAGCATACAGAAAATCCACCAGAAAAAGCATCAAGCAACGGGCATAGATGACCTCAACGTGAATCTTCCAGGAGACAGCCATCATCAAATTAATCCCCTGCACCTGTTCCTTGCTATAAGAAATTAGAATGCGTTCTTTGTGAACATTCTAAAACACCTTCTAGAACACGACCTCATCAAATTAATCATCTGCACCTGTTCCTTGCTAAAAGCAATTAGAATGCTACCTTTGCGAACATTCTAAAGCACCTTCTAGAAGGCAGCCTCATCAGGTTAATTAACTTTCACCTGTTCCTTGTTACAATTAGAATGTGTCCTATATGAATGTTCTAAAGCTGACTTATTTAGAGACCGTCCACACTCCTCCCCTTCGCTTAGCCTCTTCACTTGCTACTTACCTGTTTGCCAGCTCCCTTGTCCCTCCCACTTCAACCTCACTGCAAAGAACGTCCTGAATTACTCTTGCATCTGAAAGGAAAAAAGAACAAGAAAAGGAAAGACGCATTAACAGACTTGATTTTACTATGCACTGAGCTCTGCAAACAAAGGTAACCAGTGTTTTTGTTCAACTGGTACATACTGTTGGCAGGGGTCTGCCAGAGAGGACTTAGGTGAATCTTACCCCATCCAAATTTGCTTGTGGGTTTGATGCTGAAATGATACTCACTACGGACAATCAAAATGAAAACAAAACAACATCAATGCTAAAGGTTGGTTGAGATTTGCAAAGCTTTCGTGTGGTGATACCTTAAGAGATAGAGTTAATACTAGACAAAAGGCTTATTATTTGTTTGTTTAGAAACTGGTGTGAATGTCTGCTGCAGAGTTGCTGTTGAGTAGACGAGTCACAGCATCGTTTTCTATACACGCTCTCTCCATCCTAACACCTTTCTCATTGGGACTTGCCACCAGAGCAGTATCTCCTCCTGTAAACCGAGGGCACGTCTCGGAAGGATTCGGAAACTAGTGTCGCCGCCCCATTGGAATCATCTAGGTATGTGGCTTATGACAGTTCCCTGTGATACAAATTAAAACATGTGAGCACACAGAGCCCAGGATTAGAAGGACAATAGGGACAGTACATACGACTCTCATTCCGGATACCTCTTATTATTTTGGGGCCGTGGAAGGAATGTAATCAGGAAAGTGGCGATCTTTCAATCTAGCCACATCCTCTACCACTGCGTCTCTAGGAACTCTTTCCTGTTCCACTACACATGGCTGCCTAGCAGAGACTGCTGAAACTGATCAAATGTTATCAGTGACTCTGGAGTACAATCCTTAAATACAACAGAAGTATTGAAGATTGCTAATTGGATAGCCAACTTCTTATACCAAACGTACGCCTTACGAACAGCAGTGTAAGGTTCCAACCTGTGATCTACTCTGTGTTCTCCACTCATGTGCTTATTGTAGTCTTAAATAGACACAGGTGTGTGCAATTTAGCAACCTGACCCCAAACAGTCACAGGTGAATTACTTTCATCATGGATAGTAGTCAGCATTAAGACATCTCTCCTGTAAGAAAATTTCAGAGCTAGAAGTTCATCACTGCGCAAGGCACTGCACTGTTCCTTCTCATGTTTGTTACAAACCAGCTCTTTTGGTAACCTTTACGGTTAGAGTGGATTGTGCCACAAGCAACAGTGTCCACTTTGAACAATTGCCTGAACAATAGCACACCAGTGTAGACGTTATCTACGCATAAATGGTGATCTTTGTTAAAAATTCCTATACCAAGTTCCCACACAATTATCTCTGTATCTCCAAAAGTGGACGGACAACCATGGGGGGCAATACTGGAATCCATACCGGTGTAGAGCCTGAAATTATAGCCATATACATTACTACTCTCATACAGCATATACATCCATAACTTGCCCTCTTGCTAGGAATGTACTGCCTAAAAACCAAGTGATAAACTCTATTATCTCCCGATCGATTTCACGCGGGAGCGTGCATCCCTTATAAATTCTAACACATATGGGAGCACTAGAAGGCGAGGAATCATTGAATAGCCTTATTAGTCAATACGTCATGACTCAAAGACCTGCTGAGTCCACGCCCTAATGTTAACTGCCTTAATCTAAGGATTTATTACTATATGGTGTGGGGATCGGTACCACATACTCTGGATATTTAAAGCATACCAGAAGCCATCAGATCATTTAAATCGAAGGCCTTTGGGAAGGCCATCCAAAGCAACTAGGAGGCTCCACTTTGGGTACGTGGGTTATCTACCCGACCCATACATTGATAGAGGCACCCACCATTAATATCAGGTTCTATTGGTGGTTTCTCTTTTTTTAAATAACCTTTTTAACCACAGAGAGTATATTGCCTGTCTTGAAAAAGATGGTGATATTATATTTCCATCGAAACGCGTCGACGCCCTAGCAACTACATAATCCGTGAACTCGGGCGGTTGGTGAACAAGTATAAATTCTAAAGTACCAGGTTCCACACCCACGATATTGTTTCATCACGGATGTGTAAATTTCAAATGACATATTTTGTTTGTCTGTTTTTAGTTACTCTCTTTTTTGGTATTTGTCTTTTAATGTTTTGTTTTTGGTTTGCACAAATTTTACATTGCCAATGAATACTGTGAGGAACTAAGGGGCATATGCATCAACATTAGCATTTGCGATTCCTTATTAGCGAAAAATAAGGAATCGCTAATAAGGAATAGCAAAAGGCTATGCATGTAGGAATCGCTATTCAAATAGCGATTCCTTAACATTCCTTATTACCGAATCGGTAATACCGAATCGGTAATAAGGAATACCTACCCATTCATTCCTATGGGCTTGGAGGCCCATAGGAATGAATGTAAAGCCATTCTGTATTAGCGATTCGGTATTACCGAATCGCTAATAGCTGGAGCACTTTCAAGGGTGCCAGGGTGTCAAAAGGACACCCTGTTGCACCCCTGAAAATGATATGTGCACATATGTTGCACACACACATGCTCTAAGGGCATGTGTGTGCGCAACATGACACTTTGAAAAATGCACAAAAGTGCATTTTTCAAAGTTTTTGCAAATAACCATGCAGTTCATCTTCATGGTAATTTGCTCCCCTTATTAGCGAAATCGCTAATTTTTTAACTTTGATGCATTGCATTTAAGGAATCTCACTTTGGGATTCCTTAAATGCAATCGCTATTTAAGGAATCGGTATTTAAGGAATCCCTATTTAAAGAATCGCTATTTAAGGATTCCTTAAATACCGATTTCTGCTTTTGGGTTGATGCATTGGGATTGGGAATTTTTTACTTAATACCGGGAGCTAATAAGGAATCGGTATTTTACCGACTGGATTTTGGCTTGATGCATAAGGGTGTAAGTCAATTAATTGTTTGTTCTAATTTTTAACTTTATCAATAAATTGATTCATATATTTTTATTATAGTCTCTATATCGATTATCTGTTGATTATATATGGCTTAATCTTCCTGAATGTGATGGAGTGAGAAAGATAGTTGGTTTGAATGAGGTGGATAGACTAGTAGATGTCTAGATATTTCAGGCTTGTCCAAAGGATTGTTGTTTTTTACTCACTAAAAACCAATCGACCCTTGAACAGGACCAAAGATTCATCCACAGCTATTTCTTTCCTTGGCACATAGATCTCTGAAAATCAGTCTACAAAGTGATCAAGGACAGACCAAACCTTAAAAAGACAGTCACAATCAGCGTGATCTTGTGGCAACGCTAAAGCATTATCAACAAAAAACATCACCCGAAGAAGAAGCAAATACAAATTATGACTCATGGTTGCAGGAAATGTACCTGTTGCTATTAAGGGATTCGTAGACCAATGTGAAGTCAGTGACGGCTTCCTTATCAGGCCCATCAAAAAAGTGAAACCCAAGAACTTTATCAAATCACCAGATTTGTGTCAGTCCACCGGATACCCCTAGACTGTGGCTTAAGTCTGGCATTGTTGTTCCTCAAATACTGTTCAGCATACAAATTAATCTGCTCAACAATCTCATCAAAAATTCATCGTCCATAAACAACTGCTAAATATTTATTGGCCAAAAATGTTCACAATTCACTCCACACCCTGCAACACCAGCTGCACCATGTTTGGGTCAACCCAGAGTCCAGCACTTCCAATGGGAAGCCTTGTGCCCCAGGTTGCAATCCAGATGCCTCTTGCTACACTATAGACACGCCATTGTCTTCCTCTAAAAGCGGCACTTCATCCACACTGTGATGATTCCTCTTGGACAGAAAATTCACTGCCAGGATTCTGGTCTTTCTCCTCTGCCTCAGTTGCAGAGTCAGTCTTTATAATCAAGCTCAGAAGAAGACTCAAAAGAAGACTCAAAAAGCAGGTCAACAACCTGCTGAGCGATCATCCTGCAGCCAAACATAATCCTTACCAGGAAAAGTAACTTGACAAACAAGTCAACAATACTCAACACTGTGTAAAGTAAATAATAAATAAAGTGTGTATTTATAAAACAAAAAGTACAACTACTGACATATAGCAATTGCAAGGTAAAGTCAATTATTAAAAAGCACACGAAGACCTATATACCTTAAAACAATACCACTCACTTGCTAAAGACAGCTAGACTCACCAGCACCCACACCGCAAGCACCCACGATAAGAAAAACAAAAGAAAATTACTCACAAGGAAACACAATACATATTGTGCAAAAATACAAGGAAATTTCACACACGGTCAAACAGAAGCTAATAGGCACCTATTATTACAGTATTTCCCAAAAACACGTTCATGCAGGTCATTGATGCTCATTTGGAGTAAACAGTGTAAAAAACCTTTTCCTACCAAACACTTGCAACTACACAAACTGCAGATCTACCAGGGCCAAAACCACAAGCACGAGAAAAACAAAACCTTTGCACTAGAATAAGATGGAGAAATAAAACATTACGATCACAAATGATGACAAAAAATAACAGTTAACATTATCAAACACTATGAAGTCTGCCCATCACGTTCCAAATGCCAGCCATACTCGTCGCCAGCCAAGCAGCAGTCCGCCAAAACACTTAGACCATTAGCCAAACTACATTTCAGTCACAAACCTTTTCTGGTGGTCTAGTGGCTTCTGTCCCACCTTAGGGCAAATGGGCCTACAAATAACGCTGATCTGCAGGTGGGCAGAAAACGGCAAAAGTATTCTCCCCAAAAAGGGAAGCAACCCTTGGGCAAGGGGCCACTCCCCAAAACAATATTTGCCAAATATAATAAAATCCCTGGTGGTCTAGGGGCTTCTATCTGACCTTGGGGGGCAGATGGGCCTAAAAATATAAGGGCGATCTGCCCCCCAATAGGGGCAGAAACTTCTAAAATATTAATCCTCAAAAGGGGAACAAACCTTACTCAAGAGGTCGCTCCTCAAAACATTTTGCGCCAGATAAAAAAATCCCTGGTGGTCTAGGGACTTCTGCCCCCCTTGGTAACAGATGGGCCTAAATATATAAGGCCGATCTGCTCCCAATGGGGCAGAAACTGACAACCTATTCAGTCCCAAAAGGGGAGAAACTCTTGCCCAAGGTGTCGCTCCCCGTAATCATAAAAAAAACATGAAATTCCTGGCTTCTAGCAGGTTTCCAGCCCCCGAGGGCTAGATCGGCCCAACAAATGGCTGATCTAGCCCTAGGGAGGGCCGAAACACAGAAAAGCATGTTGCCCTCAGGGTAGCGACCCTACCCCAAGGGGTCGCTCCCTTCTACGTATATGTAAATTAATTCCCTGGGGCCTAGTGTGTTTCGATCCCCCCGGGCGGGCAGATTGGTTGATAAAATGGCCGCATGAGCCCCCAGGGGACAAAATACAGATCAGATATGCCCCCGGGGAGCGTCCCTTCCCTAAGGAGTCACTCCTCAAAAAACACTAATAAAACATCCCTGGTGTCTAGTGGTGTGGATTCCTGCTTCATGATCACGGTCCACCTGAAAGTCCTTTCCTCCTTCGTCTGTATTCCTGGAAACCCCCCATCCACCCTGGAGATGAACTCACCAAATAGCGTCCTGACCCTGGACGCGCTGGGCATGAGCGTTCCAACGTCATCAGATCGCAGAGGGCGGTCGGGAATGGCAGCAGAAGCATCAGCAGCTTCAGTGTTCCAGAGGCTAATGCTTTCAGTACTAGGAAAGTTGGAGGGGTACAATGTTTCCAAGATGATATGCTCATTTATGGAAACAATTTGGAGGAGCACAGTAGAAGAGTTTTTGCTGTATTGTGTAAGTTAATGCAAGTCTGCCTGAAGTTGAATGTTGAAAATGTTTTGTTTGGCAAGACTGAAATCTCGCAAGAGGGGGTTAAACTAAAATCTGAATTAGTGGGAACCATATTTAAGTTGTGTCTTCCCAAGAACAAGGGTGATGTAGTCTCCTGTTTGGGCATGGCAGAGTTTTATAGTAAATTCATAAACAATATGTCCAGTAAAACTTTGGAGATGCGGAGTTTGTGCTTAAAAGGGGACGTATTCAATTTGGAGTGATGAGTGTCAAAAGAAGTTTGATGGCATAAAAAATCAATTACAGAATATTCCCAATCTAAATGCCTTCAAAGCACACAGGCTTACCAAGGTGGCTACGGATGCCAGCAAGAAAGGGATGGGCCTGGTTCTACTTCAGATTGATAATGGTGAGTAGCACACAATTGTGTGTGCATCACGTGTGCTGAGAGGGGCTGAACACAATTACCCAATAATTGAGAAGGAGGCCGTGGTAGTGTGTTGGTTGATCAACAAATTCAAGTATTTCTTGTTGGGTGGACATGGGCAGCTCCTCCGCTATGGCGGAGGAGTGTTGCCCCACTGCTTTTAAGCAGTGTGAAGAAGAAAAATATAAAATGATAATGACTTTAAATTATTATCATTTTATGCTTCGGGACGTGTCCTTCTGCTTTTGCGGGGAGAGGGCGGGGCTGCTCTGCTCACGGAACAGCGGAGGAGTAGTTTTCCCACTCCTAAGCGCGCAATGATTGTTTGGTCGGCACTCTCGGGCCACCCAAACCAGTCATGCACACTTCCCTGTTCTCCATGCAGGCTCCATTACCGCCTGCACGGAGGACATGCCCCCCTCCAGCCCCTGACTGAGCACCGTGTCACAGCGTTGTGATTGGCTTAGGAGAGGGAGCCTGGCTGCCTGCTTCCTGTTCCTGTAGTCGGAGACTGGAGATCAGGAGCATTGACGCCAGACTGGCCTCAAAGTACGTTTTTTTTAATTTCACCCCCTGCGCGACACTACCCGTGACACCCCTCCCCCCGCACTCCTGCCTAGCGCGCCCCACGCTCGAGCCATGCCGGCTGCCGCTGGGGGTGGAACTTTCACAGTGGGAACAGATCATAAACCTCTAATGGAGACCTTCTTGGAAAAAGGGCTGGAAAGTGTTTCAGCCAGGATTCGCAAGTTGGTTGTGATGCTATAAGAATAAACGTTTCAGTTAAATATGTTCGAGGAGTGCAAAATTGTCCTGCTGACTGTTTGTCCAGATTGGTCTAGATGTTCAGGATGGTGAGTGTGACAATTAGGGTGATACTATATGGTCTGATGAAAGTGGTTCTGTTGTAATGGATGGGTCCATGAGTGAGGAAGATGGGAAATCTGAATTAAAGAAGACAAAACTTTGATGTTCATTATTCCATACATTGTAAATGGGTGGCCTATTAGAAATTAAGTTATTGGAGAAACTTGCCCGTTTTGGTTGTGAATTAACTTCCTGTTTTCAGTGGATTGGTATTCAGGGGCGATCGTTTGGTTGCTCCTATGAGCATGATGGGTAGAATTGGTGCTTTATGGGGTGAAACACAAGTCCGCCTTATACCATCCTTAATCCAATGGGATGGTAGAAAGATTCAATAGGACACTTAGGGAGGGATATCAGATGGCTAAGAACAATGAATTGGACTGGAAAAAAGGAACTGCAGAACTGCCTTGTCTCGTATCTTCTTTCCCCTCATATGACAACTGTAAAGTCCCCGTTTGAGCTCTTTAGAGGTAGAAAACCCAATTCCATGTCAGGACTGAAGGCGAGGATTATGCCTTCTCTCTTCACTTTTATTAACAGCAGCCAATTTAAAACAACAAGACTACATTTCCCTTGAACCCTTTGGAAAATTGTAGTAAAAGAAAAGTGTCCTCTTAGGAACAGTCCTGGATCCTCCAATCAGGCCACTCCATCTTCAACATAATCTGTCCTCACTAGCCCTTCATCCTCTTTCTTCGCTGCTGCGCAGCCAAGATAAATGGTTTTTCCTACTCTGTGGGATTATTATAACCTTGTTCATTGTGTGTTTCCTTAATTACATATAATTGAATGTGTCACGCGCGTTGCTCGACGCGTGTTAATGCGGCTTAATTGCTTTATTTGCTTCGTTATCGTTACTTAATGTTTTTATTGTTCATTGCCTTTTCATAAGTGCGCTTTACTGTTGCCGAGTTTGTTTGTCAGCGCTTAACTGCGGTGCTGTGGCGGCGGTGACGAGATTGCCAATTCCTCACTTTATAATTAAGGGCTTCACCTCCGCATTAGGTTTGTGCTGAAATTTGCCGCCTTTCTATTTTTTGGATGGAGTGCTGTGTCCTTTTATTAGAGAGCCGTGGGAGCCTTTCCACTCCTACATGGCTGATTTCTTTTGCGCTCTCGGACCTCCCGCCACCAGGGGGCGTGGGAGGCAGAGGGAAACAGCGAGCAGGTTCAAATCCCGAGGAGTTTGAACGGCACGCCAAGTTTCCCTGCGAGCACCTGCCTGAGGAGGATCCCTCACGGAGGTGGATTGGATCGTGCCGGTTGAAGAATAAATAACGGCCGATCCTTGTATTTCCACGCTCTGCTGCTTTCAGGCATTTTTTACATTCAACAGCAGAGTCTGTATTGCTATTCTATCCCTATGCCCCCCTGTGGGTCTGTATTCAGGCATCCTAACGCCTGTTGGGCACTGTCCCAGGCTGGCAGCATTTGTATTATACCTGCACCAGATACTTCGTGTCCAGGGCTTGACCCTCAAAATTTTCAGTGAGCTTTTCTCGCTCATGAGTGCAGGTTGACTCCCAGCCCCCCCTTAAATAACGCCTGACAGTTAAGGCGCCTAAGTCTGACCCCCACACACCACAAATAAGCCTCATCAATATTGTTTGTCCTCATTTGTCCAAATATGGAAATGGACTACGAGGAATACTCCCAGGGAGGGGAAAACACTCTGGTAGACCTCCCTTGGGACGATGAGTTCTACGAAGCTGTGGACACTTCAATTTAAAAAGCAGTGGACAAAGCCATGTCGCCCTAGAAGAGAGGTTATCGCGCAAGATTGATCAAGCGCTAGCACGACTGACTAACCTCCCTATGTCTCCCGTCTCTCAAATTGGGCCCCCAGCGACATCCCTGACGGCAGACCCTGCTCCCCATTCTACAAACGTGCTCGCGACACGGAGGTGGATCTTACTGCCTTTGACAGGCTCAAACAAGCTTTTCCTAGCAACACAACAAACTTTGCCGCCTGCAGGGGACGATTTGTCAAACCAACAGGACTACGCAGGGGACGCTGACGCTGAGCCCTGCCCTTCCAGACCCTGGCTCCCGGCCCGACCTCAGGACACCTCTGACATGTTCGACCCTGAGGAAATTATCCATTCCCGCTCATCAGACTGGGCCCCAGCTGATAAAATGGCCAGTTATGTGGCAATGCGCATTAGGATGGCCTTAGAGAAAGAGGCACGTAACTGCCTCCGGGCAGAATGCCCTCGACCTTCCCTAGATGGTAAAGTCGCCCTAACCCCAGAAATTGATTCCCACATGACTACATTTTTGCAGAAATTTATGAGGGATCCCAAAAAGGGATTGATAGGTCCTCGCGTGTGTGCCAGGACAAGCTCCTGGACGTATTAGGGCCTCTCACAAAGATCTTAGACATGGCCTAGGAGGCCAAGACGTCAGCTTCCCTGATCTCCCCTGAGTCCCTTTCCGGGTGGGCACAGAATGCTATTGTGTTCTTGGGCAACGCTAATGGTGCTCTTTCCCCAGAATGTCGCCGCTCCTTGCTTATTAAGGTTGACCCTAAACTCTGGGATCTTGTGGATTCAGAAACTGGGGCAGTGGCACAAGGAGGCCTCTTTGGGAAACCTTTTGTCAAGGAGTTGGGCAAGTTTGTCAGCACCTTTACCTCCCTTGACAAGGCGCAAGCCTCCATTAAAAAGGTTTTTCCCCGGGTTTTCCTTGGGGCCGGTCGAGGTAGGGGCCGCTCGACTGGCCGCACTTCCAACCAGCACCCAAGAGGGCAAGGCTCCAGACAGGGACAATACCAGGACCAGTCCCATTTTTGCAACTTCTACCAAGCAAGAGGCCAACGTGGCAAGGGCAGAGGGTATTGAGGAGCTGCAGCCTCATCCAATGCCAGTGAGTGTTCTCCATTCTTCCCAGTTAAAAGTAGGGGGGAGACTGGGGAAATATTTCCAGACCTGGGCTTCTATCACAGGGGACCCATGGGTATTGCAGATGGTTTGGGGTTTCCACATAGATTTCGTGGGCGAACCCGTCCAACAGAACAAACCCCGTCCTATCCAGTTCTCTCTACAGGGAACCTCCTTAGTAGACAAAGAGGTCAAATCCCTCCTGGCCAAAGGGGCTATCGTCCCTGCTACGCCCCATCCCAGAGGTTTCATCAGCAACATCTTTCTGGTGGACAAAACGGATGGGGGCAAGCGACCCATCATCAATCTCAGCAGTTACAACGAATGGCTGGTCTACCACCACTTCAAAATGGAAGGAATCCATCTCCTCAGGGATGTTTTGCGTCCCTCAGGCTGGATGGTGCAGCAGGACCTAAAGGATGCCTACCTGGTCTATTCAGTCTTCCCTCCCCACCGACGCTTCCTCCAGTTTGTCTGGCAGGGGCAGACGTACGAGTTTGCTTCCCTCCCTTTCGGCCTATCCTCGACCCCTTGGTGCTTCACCAAGGACCTCAAGCCACTGGTGCAGTGTTTAAGAGCTCGGGGCATTTGAATGATTGTTTAACTGGATGATCTGCTCCGGATGGATGCGTGACCTCTATAGCTTCTACGTCATCTTTGGATGGCGGTGGATCTTCTCCAGAGTCTGGGGTTTGTTGTCAACGAAGCAAAGTCGGTTCTCACGCCCTCGCAATCTCTCACGTTTCTGAGCTTCATGATAGACTCCTCGTCATCACGCTCAGCTTACCGGCAAGGAAGGTCTCAAACATTCAACACAAATTGAAACGGGCCCTCGCCAAGCGTCAGGTGTCTCTCAGAGATCTAGCACGAATAGTAGGTCTACTCTCAGCTTCCATACTGGCCATTTTCCCGGGGCCCCTCCACTACTGAGCCCTGCAACGCCTCAAAGTGGTGTATTTGCACGGAGGGTGTCCCTACTCTCACAAGGTGATCCTCTCTGAGGAACCCCTGGAAGAGATCCAAAGGGTGTTACAACACATGGACACCTGGAACAGCTGGGCAATCTTTGGGTCCGTGCCAGATTTAGTAATAGAATCCGACGCCAGCACAATAGGCTGGGGAGCCAGGTGCGGCAAATTTTCTACAGGAGGGTTGTGGTCTCCAGAAGAATGGAGGTTACATATCAACTGTTTGGAACTCCTGGCAGGCTCCTTCGTTGTTGGACGAGAGAGTCCATTAAGTCATCGGTTCTTCTGAAAATGGACAACATATCTGCGGTCCGTTAGATCAATCATTTAGGGGGCACGGGATCCAAAGCCCTTTCCGACCTGGCTGCCGGTTTTTGGCAGTTCTGTCTGGACAATCAAGTGTCAGGCATGGCGGAGTATCTTCCCGGGCAGGAGAACTTGGTGGCGGATTTTAAATCCCGCAATTTTAGGGATTCCAGTCTGTGGAAGCTGGACCTAGACATTTTTCGGAGGTTGAACAACCTTTGGGGCCCTTTTTCAATAGACCTTTTTGCTTTGAGGCTCGATCACCAACTTCCTTTGTTTTTCAGCTGAAGACCGGATCCATTGGCAGTGAACACGGACGCCTTCCTTCAGGATTGGAGTCAGGAGAAGGGGTACGCCTTTCCCCCCTTCGCTATGATCACAAGAGTGACAGCTGAGATCATAAGGCAGAGAGCGGAAGTAGTAATTCTCCCCCTTTTGGAGATCTCAAGTCTGCTTTCCGGGTCTTCTACAACTTTCTTGGGATTCTCCAATCCTACTACCCCTCTTTCTGAATCTTCTTCTGGACCCCGACTAAGTTCCAAACCCACTGGTTCTGTGGAACTCGTTGTGCTGTGGAGGATTACCGGGGACAATGAGAAGTCCCGGGCCTTTCGGCAAAGGCTATGGAGCCCATGTCTAAGGCTTGGGCGGGCAGTACAGTCAAACGTTACAGGTTCGCTTGGGACAGATGATCCCGCTGGTGTGTGCGACGGGGTCTCAATCCTTTGGATGCAGATGTAGTTCATGTCCTGAATTTTCTGGCGCATCTAGCCTCTAGTGGTTTGGCTTACAGGTCTATAAACACCTTTCGTTCAGCAATTTCGGCAGGCCACCTGCCGCTTAATAATACTGCAGTCGGAGAGCACCCCCTCGTGTGCAAACTTCTCCGTGGTATTAGACTATCTCTGCCTCCGGAACCTCGGTACTCAGCCTTATGGGATGTGAACCAGGTTCTTAACTTGTTCCTATCTTGGCAACTTAACCGTTTTTTGTCATGGAAAGAGCTGTCAGCTAAACTGGCTATGCTGCTCTGCCTTGTTTCCTGTCGACGCGTGTCTGATGTGAGAGCTCTGGATGTCACATCCAGGATTTTTACTCCTGATGGAGTAACTTTTACTCTACATAGAAGGACTAAGTGTCGCACAAGAGTAATCTCTTACCCGGAATTCCCATATTCACCTAAGCTGTGCGTAGTGATGCTGCCTGAAGGCCTATGAAGAAATGACAGAGGAGTACCGACCACTAGGAGAACGTCAACTTGTTATTGCATTATGCAAACCATTTAAGGTGGTGTCCTCTCCCACCATAGCCAGATGGGTTAGGTGGGTTATGCAAGAGGCAGGTATAAGTCTCAGAGACTTTGGAGCTCACTCAGCTCGAGGAACTATGGCCTCAAAAGCATTTGGCTTGGGTGCCCGTTTAGAGGATATCCTCAATGCGGCGGATTGGTCTTCGGACAGTGCTGGGCATGGCTCATGGTGAGCAGGCTCTAAACTAGCATAATCCTATTCTATTAAGGACTTGGAGGCAAGGATTATCCGGCCCTAGGGTTTTGGGATGAAAATTTCCCACCTGATATTGGAGTTCAGTTTGATTCTAAACTGTTGAGAATTTTGATTCGTTGTCATCTTGTGAAATCTGCCTCAATGCTTTTGGTTTGCAGGCTTGATGTATCCCTGTTCGTTTAATGACAATGTACCTATGTTCTCGTAGGTTCTGATGCGAATAAACAGGATGCATGAGTGTGATCTAACTGCTGACTTTGCGCGATGAAAGAGAATGAAGGGCCAATGAGGACAGACTATGTTGAAGATGGAGTGACCTGATTGGAGGATCCGGGACTGTTCCTAATTGGACACTATTCTTTTAGTATAATTTCCCCAAGGGTTCATGGGAAATGTAGTCTTGTTGTTTTAAATTGGCTGCTGTTAATAAAAGTGAAGAGAGAAGGCATAATCCTTGCCTCCGAGTCCTTAATAGAATTGAAACTTTCCGTTACGATAGCTAGGAAAATTTTCATTCTAAGTTGGTACCTGGCTGGATGGATTGGAATAAAGGATAGGTGCATGTCTCTGTGAATGACAATTGGAGAAACAAAGAGTGTGAGGAGATGGTTAAATGTAAAAAAGATTTTGATGCTAGACATGTGGTAATAGAATTGGATGTTGTAGTGCTTGATTGGGTGAAAATATAGCTCCAGTAGGAGCCCAGCCAGGATAAAAAGTTTACTGAACGGAGGAAGGTTATTAAACTTTTCACGAATGCCATCAATACTGAGGATGGTTAAATTTGGAATCTCTGTACAGTGGTACTTTTGAAAGTTCATAAAATGTAACATACTGTATTAGACCCTGAACCCAAGGGTTGTGAAGGATGTTTAAAATGTCTTGGAAAGTTATCTAGTTGGTGTGATTATCATCATTCAAGTAGAGGCACTGTGATGTCATAAAATGGTAAGCCAAAGAGGTTCTGAAAGATTCTACAAGACTATTTAGAACATTGGAATGTGGAGCACTCCATTGTAGACAATGGAGTGCTCCATGCTTCTACGGGGCAGTAAAGGCCCGCAGAGCAACATTCCAATGTTTTACAAAAGCCTCTCGAAGCTCGAGGGGATTTAAATCCCCTCGAGCTTCGAGAAGCCTTTGTTTAATTTATTAGAACATTCTGCCCTCTCTAGCTTATTAGCCCTTAATGAATATTGTAGTGTCTCTCCCCGAATCCCTGCCTTCAAAGTGTCCCAAACTACTTCAATTGAGGCGCTACCAATATTATCAGTTAAAAGTTGGGAATCCATCTTCTAATATGGGCACAGTAATTAAGATCCAACAGCAGGGAACGTTCAAAAGTCCAGGGTGTTGGTTCTACATTTTCAGATACTATTTCTAGGGTACAAACTAAAGGGTTATGATCTGATAATATTCGAGGTAGCTTCTCTATTTGACACTTAGATTTGAGTGAGTTTGACGTGAATATATAATCTATTCTAACATGTGTAGAGTGTGGATTAGAAAAAAACGTATACCCTGGGTCGCATGAATTAGATTTTTGCCAGCCATCCACTAACCCATGTATATCGCACATATTCTTCAGAGACCTAAATACTTTGGGTTTGCGGCCTTTATAGATCCAGTCCCTTTTCAAGGACCAATCTGATGGGAGATTAATATTAAAATCTCCACAGACTATTACGGGTAAAGGCCAATGTGCAAGCTCGTTGGAGATATCATCAAATACAGCAGGGTCATCACTATTAGCCCCATATAAGGCACACAGTGTTAGCTTCTGTCGTTTTGCATATTGGCATTCCGTAATAGCCCATCGGCCGAATTTATCAGTTTTAGAATGATTAAAGACAAACCCACTACCTTTTGCTAAGATTGCAACCCCCCGAACCTGTGCCCCCTGTGATGTTGCACACACCAACCGATACCCCAGTGTATTTAAGATATGGCTCTGGGAGCCCTCAATGTGAGTTTCTTGGAGGCACACAATATTTGCCCCCCAGGTTCGTAATCCTATTGCAACTGTCTGTCTTTTTTTAATGTCATTTAATCCACAAATATTCAGGGATAATATTTTTAACATCCCCATAATTTTAGGTAGAGTAAGCTATAAATTACGCCTAGTTTGTCGAGAACCTGCTTATTGTGTTGTCTTTGCCCTTCCATATTGTCTGGTATATTTTCTCTCAATAATCCTAACCACCTGACTAACCTGTCTGACCCTGCCATTCCCCACCACCCTCCCCTTGTCCCCCCCCCCACCCTCCACCATTCATGGAAGTTGCCTGGCCATCTTGGGGCCAGGCGTTTGACGTCCGTCATCCGAACCCGCATGAATCCGCTGAGTGTCCACCCCACAGTGAAAAGAGGGGCTATGGTAATTCTCTCTTTCCCCCCCCCCCTTAGATACCCCCTCACGGCAACTTTAAGCAATCCAATCACCCCCTCCCCGAAACAACCATATAACCCTTGACAGAGCTAGCTCAATTACAATTACAATTACAATTAAATTCATTGTTTGCGCCCTACAATATCCTCCAGATAGTTTTTAGCCTGTATCTCTGATATAAAACTTCTAGTAGTCCCTTGATAGACAATTTTGAGTCTGGCTGGGTTCTGAAGGTATACCGTTGCCCCCAGCTTCTGAAAAGGATCAAAGAGCTGTCGAAGTCTCCACCTGTGCTCCACCGTGGCATGTGCAAAATCGGGGCGAGTAAAGAAAGTTATTCCTTCGAAGGAGCGTTTATTGGTGGGCCTGGCCAAGTCATAAAGAGCTTGTCGAAGCAAAAAATTGCCAAAAAATAGCAGCATGGCCCTTGGATGTTGCTGAGCTGTCGGGGTGCGCTTACTAGGGAATAAAGGAAACCTATGAGCTCTCTGAACTTCCTTATTCCAATCCCAATCTTGTAATTCTGGAAAAGCCCCCTTAATGAATGATATCATAAATCTCCTTGAGTCATCCTTTTCAATACCTTCTGGAATCCCCAGAAAGCGAAGATTATTACGCCTCTGCCGATTTTCCTGCTCCTCGGCTTTCCACATCAAGTCTTTGATAATACCATCATGTTCATCGCTCTGAATTTTTAACGTGGTGAAGTCCTTTTCCAACTGTTCAGTTCTTACTTCCACTGAAGCCATACGGTCAGCAATTTTGGCACATGTCTTTCCTACTTTCCGGACAGCTCCCTGTAATTCTTTTGCCGCCAGGCGAGATCTACGACTATCACTTTTAGCCTCTGCTTGGAAGCTCTTAATGGATTGCAAAATGTCAGTTAATGCTAGCTCTTTGTTCTGTTCACCGTGTTCATCCACTTTGGTGTTCTCCATAAGTGTTTGATTACCGGAGGTTGAGACGCATTTTGGGGAGAGAGTAAGAGGGGTGTCTTCATAATCCCAGTTCAAATCTATTTCGTCTTCCTTATCAGTAGAATCGCTGTTTTCTTTAAGCTGGACACGATTTTTTTTCCCCCCCTTTTATATTTTTTTGAGGTATGTTTATGCTTTGAAGAGTCAGTAATTGGACTGCTATACCCGTTTAGCTCTCTCCTCCCCACTTGACACCGAGATACTTATATCGGATAATTCAGATTCCTCTGTGAGAGAGAAAAATTTATCCTGGTTGTCTGGCGTTTTCAGGATGTGTTCTTGTCGTTCATAGCTACTGGCTTGTCCCGAGATAGATATATTAAAAAGATCTGCAAGGGGGTTTATACTGCCATTTATCTTGTTGTTATCGCACCGAGGAGAATCATTATCCTGTATCAAGCACCCTTCTGTCTGTATTGGTAAAGCTTTGGCCACGATGGGCAATGCGCCGCCTTGGGATTGAGATTGAGAATCGTTTGGAGCTTTTGTTAAGGGAAATTGTTGATTTTCTCTTTGCCCATTTTCACTTATCCCTGGTATTGCCTCAGTCCCTTCCTCATTCCCAGCTGGGCATTTTGTAATAGAGTTCTCTGCCCTTGCTGCAATACCAAAACTTGTAGTGATTAAGGGCTGCAAATTGCCATCATCTTTTATCAGACGTGCGGGGATTTTTTTTTTGATGGTGGCTGTCTTACTAGATTCACTTTCGTTGCATTTTCTTACAGAGCCATCCATTATCTCTCCTTTCTCCCCTCTCTCTCCCCCACCTTTATTTATGCCTCCCAGGGCATCCACCTTTTTCTGCCGAGTTGTGGCCTGCCCGGTGCTCACCTGAGAGGTTAAGTTCTTTGTTTTGCCTCCTCGCAGTCCCTTCCCTGTCATGGTCGTCTGTAGGCTGCAACCGCAAAGGAAGAGCTGAAGCACAACCAAACCGATCTGCCCAGGATCTCTATTGCACGCTTCGGAGGAAAGGGTCCTTTGATCCCCTGTGTGCGAGCAAGCCGTGCAGCTCCCTCCACGAACAGCGCTGTGTCTCCGCTTGCTCAGAGAGACTGCCGGAGCCGGAGCCAAACGGAACGCGCGCAGGCCAGCGCGAATCCGGGATGCTGGAGCAGCGCGAACGTCCTCGCGGAATGAATGTTGGAGTTCCGATCTCGGAGCGCCGGTGAAATTATAAAACAACGGATATCTGGAGGCTCTCCTACGGAGCATTCCCAGCAGCTTCCTCACGTCGGGGGTAGGCTCTTTTTCGTCTTTTTACCCCATCTCTTGAGCCATGAATAGATTAGTTGCGGGGTAGCACTCAGTGAGGATCACAACGGTGCTGTCAGTCGGCCGCCATCTTCAAAATTACTATTCATTAAGGGCTAATAAGCTAGAAAGAGAAAGTATGCGGGGTTTACAGGAAAATATTAGGTTGGCTGAAGAGGAGCTGATAAATGTAACAAATGGGATTAGAAAAGAAGGAGAAATTACTAAAATTCAAAACCAGGTCGCAATCGCAAAAGCAGCAATCACTAATATCTTTATTGACAAAGCTGTTAAAAAAGCACCTGCACGAAATGAATTGGTCTATGAAGTTAACGAACAAGTGGGTCATCAGTTAGCCGTACGATGCGACAACAAACCACTTCCAATTTGATACGCGATATCCATGATCCCGTCAAGGGCAATATTTCAGATCCAGAACTTATCAGAGAAGCTTTTTGACGATTTTATCAAGACCTGTATACTGAAGATGGTAGGGGGGGGGCTTATCCGAGGTTGATAGCTACCTAGACTGTGGCAACTATGAAAAGTTTGAAGAGGAAGACCAGAACATTTTGGAGGAAACACCTAATCTAGATGAAATTTTAACCACTATTAAAAATCTCCCGAAGGGGAAAGCTACGGGATTGGATGGCATCCCCTCCGAATTCTATTTAACATTTCTAGAGCAAATTAAACAATTTTTTTTAGAATTAATCATACATATTTTCAAAGGTGGCCAACCTCCAAACTCTTGGTCTAGGGCAAAAATAATTATCTTCCCTAAAAAGAACAAACCCCCAGAACAACTCGGTTCTTACCGCCCTATTACTCTTATTAATGCTGATTCCAAAATGTATTAAAAAATACTAGCTAATAGGATAGCCCCCATTATGCATAAAGTGGTAGCTAAATGTCAACACGGCTTTATCCCGGGGAGGTCAACCATTAACCATATTCAGAGAGTAATCACCCTATTTGATGGTACGGAGGTTGCAGGAGACCCTATGGCACTGATCCTTCTCGATGCTGAGAAGGCGTTCGATAGGGTCTCCTGGCAATTTTTGTGGAGATCTATGCTTAGGGTTGGGATCAGGGAAGGTTTTATACAGGCAGTTCAAAAATTATATATCAATCCCAGAGCTGTGGTATTTGTGAATGGAACGTTAACTAAAGAATTAATAATCTCTCGAGGAACACGCCAGGGCTGTCCATGCTCTCCATTGCTTTTTGCAATTTACATTGACCCCTTCATCCGAAGTTTGGAAAGAAATAGGGAAATAAGACCTATTGTATTGCAATCATTTCCAACCAAAACATTAGCATATGCTGATGATATAGCTATTGTCACCGCCGACCCCATCATGGCTATGTCTGTCATTGAGAGCGAAGCTAGTAAATTTGGCCTAGTTTCTGGCTATACACTCAATCGCGGGAAGACACAGATTGTATTAAATAAAAAAAGCAATATGGTTGATTCTCGGGTGGTGGAAAAAGCTACATACCTGGGAATCACCATCTCCTCTAATCTTGATGATATGGTTGATATAAACCTAAAACCAATTATGGGCTTAATGCAAAAAGATTTACGTCGATTAGATAATTTACACCTGTCTATAATTGGAAGAGTGAATGCAGTGAAGATGGTGTACTTCCCGAAAATATTGTATTTGTTCAGAGCAATCTGCCTTGAATTCAATAGTTACTGGTTTAAATCTATGGAACGTATGTTCTCTAATTTTATCTGGGCATATTCTCAAGCTCGACGTGCTTACAGCTTTCTTACTCTCCCCAAAGACAGAGGAGGTCTAGCTCTCCCTAACTTAAAAGCCTATTATTGGGCATCAGTTCTACTCTATAGTAGTGAGCTATTACAAAATACGGGGGTTGAAGCAATGTATAAAGATAGTACACCGTCTATCTTCCAATTAATTCTTGGTAATAAAAGTAGAGGGTATCTATGGAGATATCTACATGATAATTATCATAAAAAGGTCAAATTTAAAACCCTCTACAGTGGGTTTAAGGCTTGGAAGGCGGTGAGGAAAATGCTAGGCCTAGGGCAAGTGTCATACTATACACCCCTGCTGGATAATCCAACTCTTCCGGGGGCTATTTTTAGAGATATTTGTATAGATAGATGGAACAAAGCAGGAATTGTACAATTAGGATGTCCTTTCTGCCCATCTGGGATTAAATCTTTCGAAACCCTGAAGAATGAATATCATTTGGATTGGCGTGATTTTTTTAAATTTCTACAAATCAGGGATTTTCTTACACACAAATTAAGGGGGAAGCCTTTAGGTCAAGAAATATCTGTAGTGGAAATAGCTATACATAATAGGAATCATACTATAGGAGATGTTTACTCTTCTCTTATTACCATGTTTTCGGATGATTTGGAGAAAATCTCACAGAAGTGGCAGGATAAGCTAGAAATATCTGCCGATGGTTTTAACCATGCCTATCTCCTCTCGCATACTATACTCATTTCAACCAAACTTCAGGCTCAGTTTTACAAAACCTGCTTTTTTCTATACTATACCCCAGATAAAATAGCTAAATGGGGGAGCGGCAAGGGAACCTGCTGCCCCAGATGTATTATGTCCAACGCTGATTCTATTCATATTTTTGCTACTTGCATTGGATTAACAACACTAAAACAAGACATAGAGAAATTTTTGACTATTATATTACATAGAGAGATAACACTAACTAGTGCAATAATGCTATTAGGGGCCAATGACCCTGATAACCTTGGGCCCGGCAATGAGCTTATTTTTATCGCAATGGCGGTTTTAAGACTGTGCATAGCCTCCGCTTGGCTGGACCCTATAGCACCGTCTTTCCAACAGTGGTTAGCCAGGCTTCTAGCTATGTCTAATTTGGAGGTTGCCATATATAAGCGTAAGGGCAAGCTATGGCGCAAGCGGGGTTTGAGTATTTGGACTCCACTTTTGTAATGGAGCTTAGCTCACGATTAACCGCGAAAAATTCTGTTACTTTTTTTCCTTTGCTCTTTTGCTCTTTTTTTTTTTTTCTCCTTAACTGTATGATAAATAAGAATGTGTTGCCGATTCCTTTCTATCTATGTATTTGTGTCTTTACAAACATAAGGAATTTGCCTGTATATCTGTCTGACTCCGGAGGGTGGGAGGGCGGGGTGATAACTGTTGGAAATTTTGAATAAAGATAATAAAAAAAAAAAAAAGAACATTCTGCCCTCTAGTGGCAGAATGTTCTAATAGCCTTATAGCCCTTCTTAGCAGGGCTATACCGCTATTAAAGTCCCGCTGCTTTGTTAAAGTCCCTCGCCTTCGGCTCGGGCCTTTAACGCTGCAGCAGGCCTTTAATAGCCGGTATAGCCCGCTACGGCGGGCTATAAGGCTATAGTAAGAACCTGAAGTTCTTGTCTAACCTGAAGGGTTTGTTGGTATAAGGTATAGCATTAAGGGCCACAGGCATGAAAGTATCATTTTGCGATTACTAGTTAGAGATTCTTTAGAAATCTCTATTTGGTAATCGCAAAATGCACTGCAACAAAACAGACAGGAAATAGCGATTCTCTAATTGCGATTTCTTAAGAATTGCAAACACAATTAGGGATTCGCTATTTATAATTGTGACTCCATTCGTTCCTATGGGCCTCAAGGCCCATAGGTGAGAATGGTCTTGCATTACCTAAATTGCTATTACCTAATTGGTAATCGCAAATTAGGTAATGCAAAGGCAAGGGTGCCTGGGAGCCTAAGGCCCTCCTGAGGCGCCCCTAACAAAAAAAGGTGCAAATGTAAGGCACACATGGCACTTTGAAAAATGCAGTTTTGTGCATTTTTCAAAGTATGCACATGGTTAACATCAAATTGAAGTTGATGCTAATTAGTGTTTCCTAAATGCACAGTTTGCATTTAGGAAAGGGTTCTTGCATGTGCATTAGGTAATCGCAAATTGCTATTCTCTATTTGCATTCGCAATTTAGGGAATCGCAAAAAAATATGATTACCTAAATTGCAAATCAAAAAACCTTTCATTCATTAGAAAAGGCAATTTTTGCAATCGCAAACAGCTGATTTTTGCAAATCGTACTGTTTGCGATCGCAAAATAGCTTGATGCATGTGCCCCTTATTGTTGTAAAATGTTATTGCTGTACTCTCTCTTTAGGGTAATGTATTCATAGGTTAGTCCTTGCATATAAAAGTTATTGCATCAAGGAGTAATTTATATCTATACATTTGTGTTCTTCATTGTAAAAAGGAAGATGTGTAGTATTGGCTCAAGATCTGAACCCACTGTTTAGCTAGGAGCGTTGTAAGTTCTGTGTACTACAGGTGATTTGGGTGGGAGTGAAGCGTTCATCTGAAGCAGTGGATGGGGCAGTAATAAACCCTTTTCGATCCAGTGAGCTACATCTGGCTCTATGTGGTTCTTACTTTACTTCAGTATCTCTTGTCGCAATGACAGGTTCAGTATCTTTGTATAAGTTCCATAGAAAGGACCCCTTCCACCATGCTCCAAACGCCTGCTGTATGTGACAGGCACATTGCCGGTTCAAGCTGATTATCATCTCTCCGCAACATCTAGGGGCAGTGCCTCTCCTGCTCTGCGCTCTCACCTTTGCAACGGTCCTGCCTCCTTGAGCCCTATTACAGATAGGGCGCACTTTTCCTGTTTGCACCGCAGCAGACCTTTAAGCAGGTGTTCGCTGGGTGCAAATATGGAAAATGCACGCTATTATGTTGAATGCGCTGCCCTCAATGCAGAAGCAAACTCTCACTGCCCCCAAGGCAACGCATTCAAAAGAAATACAGAGCAGCTGTTCAACTGTTTCTCTGTGCAGGTGGCAATGCACCTGCAGTTTTAAGAGGGGTTAGAGATCCCCTTGCAGGTGGGTGCAGTGGGTGATTGCACCCGCCTGCAGGGGGATGTTGAGGGGGTCTATTGGTACCCCTTTCATCCCTCCAGAGGGCTGCCTTTAGGAGGTGCACTGAAAGTGCGCCGCCTTTTTGTGGCACACTTTCAGTGTGCCTCTTAAAGATGTGTGCCTCTGCGCCCACGTTGGTAATACAGCGTGGGCGCAGAGGCACAGAGATTCCCTCATTTGCATGGGGCCATGTCCCTATGCAAATTAGGGAATGCCCTCTAATGATGGTTCTGGCGCTACATGTGCAACAGCACTATCTGTATTACAGAAGGGCCCACACAAGCATTTGCAACCCTTCTGTAATACTAGAGTACTCCAAGTACACACAATGCTGGTTCAAACCCCATTGCAGACCAGGGGCACTGCTGTAATATGGCCCCTGTTGTCTTCAGCACAGCTGTGGAGGCCCACTCAGGTAACAGCGACATAGTGGGCAGTGCGCATGTAAGAGGCCAGGGGTCTTTTGTTGCAGGGTGTTTTTCCATGGCACCCTCTCACATTTCAGGGCAGCAGCATTGTGCTACATCAGCTATGAGCTGCTGCTTCAGCTGACGGCCTCACCTCCAGTTTTAAATTATCTCTAGTCTTGTGCAGCTTAACTCCATCAACGCTGGTCATTTGTGGTGGTGGAGAGGTTCACCTTTCCTGCAAAGGATTCTCCTTCCCTAGACGGTGAGACACATCAGAAAAATGTCATAGAATGTCGCCACCCGCTTAAAAATGCATAAACTGTGGTAGATGGACAGATGGCTCCATTGCAGCAGGATAGGCGGATGCTCAGTGCCCGAGGGGAGACTGCAAATTACAACCTGGCAGCCATCTTGTTGGCCATGGTCCTACCCCCGAAATATATCAGAAGGTTTATCTTTATCTGGGCTACAAGATTTTAATTGACTCACCGAAGATTAAAGAAGGTAAACTGTGTATGAATTTTATAACAGTAACGTTCTAGTTACTTCCATTAACAGCTGTCATATTCCTACGAGGAATTTCTCCAAAAAGATTTTCAGTTATTTGACATATAACTATTAAGTCAAATGCAATTTCACACCTTACTTTGCAAAACAGTTCCCATCTACCTAAGAAAAGCAATTCCCTTCTACCCTTCCGTTACCAAGGCATGCACAAGTCAGCAATTGAGTGGTTTCCACAAGTGTGTTAAGGATCACTGGGCAGTGTTAGGACTCAAGTCCGTACTCCTACCATTTCACCACAGCTGAGTCCCAGGTGCATGGGGAAAAAGTCAGAGCCACCCAGAGCAACACCGGTAGGCAGGCTCACATCCCTCACGTGGGACTTTTAGCATAAAGATTTCCTGGTGGCTCTGCTTCACTGGAAATTAAAATGACCCGAGATTATGGAAAGGGATGTAGCTCGAACTTGGCAGGCTAATTCCCATCCTTCTTATACCCTAACTGGATCTGCTGAACCATAGAATGATATTCAGGATAGACTATCTTCACCACAAGATGATAAAACCAATGGTAATGTCACTGACACATTGTCAGCCCTGGCCAAAATTGTATCCATTCAAGAAGTCTTGCCACAGAGCTTGAAATGGTGGTCAGAGTCTGAAAAAGTGCAGGTATATGTCTGTCGTTTTCCATTCACTCATCTACTTGTGGGTCTGGGTCATATAGGCGAGCTACCATCCTAACTCTTGTCTTTGCTTAAGCACACTATGGGACCATCTAGTCAGAAGCAGTTAGCACACACACAGAACTGCCCCTTAGCTAGAGAGACTTCTTGAAGGTGTACCAAATTTGTAATGTTGCTCAGTGCCAGTCTCATCATAAATGTCCTAGTCTCAAAGTACTTGAAATTTGCAATACAGCCTCCCATCATTTACACAGTTTGGTAATACATTGGATGCTCATTTGTGATAAAAAATATATACAATCCCTCTTGCACTGTGTTCACTGGATACTGTAAACCCCTTTGTCTTGAATAAAACTATGAATGCTCAGAACTTTTAGATCCACATTAACCTAGTGATCTTTTTCTTTGTAAGACTTTCATTACATGTGAAACCTGAATAGGTTTTAATTTATGAATACATAAGTGTATGTGTGGGCAAGAGCATTGGATGAATACAAATAACGTATTTCCTTTAAGTACATTGTTTCATGCTTATTTTCGCAGATGGTTGAAGGTCGGCAGCATCTAAAAAAGTTGCTAAAATGGAAAAACTTTGATGAATCTAGAGATTTAAGGCAGAGCATTCTCCTCGATGTTATTTATGAAAGTATCGCCTTTGCAGCAAAGAAAGGACTTCCATGGGCTGCAGTGGCAGTGGCTGGGAGGCTATCCCAAAAATTGTGTCATGAAGTTAAAGGTAGTTTAATATTTAAATTACACAGCCATTATATTTTACTGTTGACAACCATATTGTTTTTTCAGATTTTCAACTAATTGGAAAATCTAGACTCTAAAATAGGAAATGAGATTTACTACACTGAAGAAAATGCAAAACGATTGTGTTTTAAGTGATCCACTGTTGTTGTGCATGCACAAGTGCCTTTGTAGTCATCCTGCACCTTAAGTCCTTTTTTGTTGAACAAATAGGACTACAGACTATTTATATGGTAGCATGCTTTCACTGTATCCTGCTGGAGAGAATGCTTAGTCTTCTTTTTTTAATCTTGGGTGTAATTAACAGATTTTCTTTACTGCCCCAGCCTCCTATAATTTCTACCTTTGATGTAATAACATTATTTAACTCTAGATCACCGTACCTGTTTCATATTGACCAGAAACTGTTCCTATCAGGAGTCATCGAACAATATTAAATTAGTCAAACTATGTCAGTTCAATTCAGGCTGAACAAACAGGTTCACAGAAACCACTCTCTAAGGCCATCACTTTATAAATATATGGCATAACAATGTAAATCTTCCTAGCTATTGCAATTTAAAGTTATGATCCTATTAAGGACATGGAGGCAAGGATTACATTTAATGTTCTTGGTTAGCATCAACAAACACAAGTCTGAGAACTTCAGTAATCAGAAACATCAACAGAAAATACTACCAAATACCATGTGATCTAAAGCTCCAATCGAGTATAGGCTCTGTGCTGATCCAAACAACAATAAAGAAGCCACCTTTTCTTTTTGATAGCAAATGTAGCTTCTGTTTTAACCACAAAATTCTGTGCCATTCCCCACAAGTTTTGCTTCTGCTTGACACCTGTCCGGAACAATGACATATCATGTTAAATATAAGATTATCAACTAAGGTGAAATCAATAGCATCACCACACACATACACAAAGCCAACACAATGGGATGGCATAAATGTTTTACAACAATTTATTTTTAAAATATAAATGGGCGGGATAATCCTCACCGAGCATTTTAACGAACTGCAACTCCTGTCTTAATAGATATGAAGATTTATATTCCGTTTCTTTTTTTCTTTTTTTTGATATAATAATAGATTTTTGTAGCTGTAAGAGAAATTGAAGAAAGGTGCGGAAAAAGGCAAATAGGCATCTGGAGGGCATGGAACAGAAAGAAAGCACAAAATAGTTGAGAAAAGACACCTTTCTTGATCTGGCGAACACAAGTGCAAAGAGATGGGGAGTTGCTAGAGAATTAAGATGCTTAAACTCTAAATAGTATAATATACATATTACAATACAATATACATGTTGGCCAAACCTACATCAAAACAGAAACCTGAAAATAAATATCATGTACAAAATGATCTTTTATGGAAATTTGCATTTAGGGAACCTCATCGAATTACTGATGTAGTGTATTTAGTCGCAAGCCATAAGTAACTAATATGGTTGCAAATGCATCCTGAACATGAACGATTCATTGGCTACATTTTATCCATACAATTTCAATGAAAATGATAAGTTAAATAAGTAGATTTTTTTTGTTAGAGAGCTACAAAACAGTTAATAGTGGATCACGGATTTCATTAAAAAAACTGTTACAGGAAATAAACGTCAATTATCCTGTAGTTTAACATGGGCTGGAAATAAATTAACAATTTATTACATGGACAGTTTAGCCCCAATGGGCTACTTAGCAGAAAAAAGGAATAGTTTGTGACTAGGAGAACATTGTATCAACAGTTACTATGTATAAACCACCACATATTTCTCAAAGTAGGCACGACCCTTGAACCGGCGATGTACCTGTCAAAGGTTACCTTGAGTCTCGAGGTAAAATACATCTTTAACCATAAGTGAGAAAGTTTAAGGTAATGCTATTTTACATCTTTATGGAACGTATCAGGGAATAAGAAGGAAATAACAACAGACAATGTAAATAACGGCACATTGAAGAAAAAGAGTGAACCAGATGGGGCGTACTTGGATATAGTGATAGGAGCCACTTTCTATATAGTTAGAGGCTGCAAGAACACGTCAGTTCAATTACTCCAGTGAGTAACATTGTAGTATACCATTTTGACCATAAAACAGGTTATGCCTAGGATTCGTTCTTTTTTAGGGGCATTTACTTTTTATTTGCGCACAAATCGCAATCGCATTAATAAAAACAAGAACCGCAGTTATATGTTACACAAGCCGGAGGAAAAGCTAGAAACTCTAGGTCCAGCAAACTTTGCTAATGTATTTTCTTTTTTGTTTCATATTTATTTATTGAGAAAAAGAAATTAGCAATACATAGAAACAAGGATATATATATGCAGTAATATAAAATAACTTGTGCTCATACAAAGTAACAATAATTCATATATAACAATAAATAATAGGTGATACATAAGTTATACAATATTATAGAGCAAGGAAGGAAAAGGACAGAAAAAGGAAAATAAAAATAATGGATAGAACCTAAATGAATAAACAAGAATTAGATAAAATAGTAAAGTATAAATATATATAAGAAAATATACATAAATTAAAGAGAGATCAAAATGTGGGGTTATATCATATGATAAGAGTGCTAGGAAAAGAATTCAAGAATTGTGAAGAAAGGGAGCCCAAACTTGCTGGAAAATGTCCTCTTGATCTTGCAATCTATAAATAATACGTTCATGAGAAGCAGTTTTAATCATTGCTACCATCCATTCTTCCTGCGTAGGAGGACTAGATAATTTCCATTGTGGTAGGATACCGTTTTTAGGTGTGGAGAGTGCAGTATGTAAAAGACGGTGTTGTAGGTGTGTAATAGCAGCAAGACTTCTAAAATCATGTAGTAAAATAATAGAAGGGGTAAGAGGAGTGTGGAGAGAAGGGATCAAATCCTTCAGAGTATTCCCTAATAAGACCAAAAATTCTGCATGGAAGAGCAATCACAAAGTATGTGAGGAAGATCACAGTTAACACCAGAACATCTCCAGCATTTAGAGTGTGAGAAGAGTCTTGCTCTTTGTAATTTTAGAGGTGTCCAGTACCAATCGTGCAGGGTCTTCAAAAGGCAGAACTTTAAACGAGCCTCTCGGGTACCCTTGTCTAAGGCTTCTAGCATATCCGACCAGTCCCACTCTTCAATATTAATGTGGAGACGGTCTTGCCAATTCTCTTGAAGAATTTTAAGAAGTGGTTGTGAATATAGTTGATGAATCAAGACACCATACAGGCCTGATAATGCCCCTTTAAACCGACCCTAAGTCTAAAATGGGCGGAGAATTCAGAGACCAGGGAGGAGAACGAAGACTTCGTTTGAGACAGCACTGCAGATGCAAATAACGTGTGAGCTGATGCGGCTGGAGACCAAAGTCTTCGCTAAGTGAATCAAAGGATTTTAGTTCTCCATTTAGAATAAGTTGATCAATCGTGTGTATTCCTCTTGATTTCCAACTAGACCCTTGAAGTGCACAACCATTTATACGAATACTTTCATTACCCAAGAGTGGAGCTTTATAGTGTAATCGATGGGCAACTCGAAGGATGCGATGCGCACGTTGCCACGCTTGTATTATTGGATGCGGGGGAGAAGAAAGTGGGAGACTGGGTCCATATAGGAAATCTAGACCATCACTTCGACTAAGAATGGAGTGGTCCATTGTGACCCACTGTGGAGGATCTGTTGTACCCGGAAGTAAGTAAACTATCTGTGAAAGATGCAAAGCTAAAGAGTAATGTTTTATGGATTGTTATCCCAAACCACCGCAAGAGCGACGAGCCAATAATTTAGAAGCAGCTAGAATGGGCTTTGTAGATCCCCAAACATCGAGAGACCATTTTACAAAGTCAGTTTCCATTTGTGTTATAAGGGATATGATATTGTCTGTGATCATATTTGATAAGCCTTTATTGACCAAGACTTCCAAATATTTTAATTGGGATGATTTCCAACAAAAGGGAAATCCGTCGATTGATGCTTTAGTGGTACCAGAAGAAATCGCAGAGCCTCACTTTTATCCCAGTTCACTTTGTAACCGGAATGAGTCGCAAAACCATCAATGATCTTAAGTAAAGCAGGTAAAAAATGAGGGAGGTCTTTTAATGTTCGAAGGATATCATCAGCATACAAGTATAATTTAGAAGTGCCTCCTGCTATATGTATACCTTGTATATTAGGTGAATGCCGAATGAGTGAAGCAAGAGGCTCAATTGCTAGTAAGAATAAAAGAGGGGAAAGAGGGCAAACTTGTCGGGTACCTCCCTTAATTGGAAAGGGATCAGATAAAAAAAACACCACAATTGACTTGGGCTGTCGGACTATCAGATAAGAAACGAACTTTAGAGATAAATTGGTCACCTAGGCCAAAACGTTTATTAGATGCAAAAAGATATTTCTATTCAATGCGGTAGAATGCTTTTTCTGGTACATCGGTACATAAAAAGCAATAAGCCTCATGTCTATAGATACATACATAAATATATAGGAATAAAATACATATATAAATAAACATCATATAGTTTAAAATAACATACCAAGTCAAAAGTACCATAGGATAACATTGACACATAGGAAGGCATTGAAAAAAAGGAATCACTTTACTGACATATCCATGTCGTTTTTATAGTCCAAACTCCAGCCAATCAGGCGCAAGCACCCTCTAGAACCTTCTCCTCAGAGGCTCAGGCCCTCAGATTTTCTACCGCACGTCGTGTGAAGGGAGTCTCCCTGAGCTCTGCTCAGTTCTTCTCTGGTTTGGATTGCTTCAACTTTTCCTCATGTCTTCCAGTAAGAAGTCTCTTTTCCATCCTTGTGCTTCTTGTGGGAAGTTGAGACTTTTTTCTGAGGACCCTCACGAAAAATGTATATATTGCCTTTACCCTGACCATAAGGTGGGTAACTGTAAAATCTGCAGGACTTTTTCACAGAAGACTCTAAAGGATAGAGAGGGTCGACTACTCCTGTGGCTCCAGAAGTTGAAGGACGCCGATAATCCTCTCTCTGACGTCGAAAGTGTGGCTTCTGCTCGCACTGGAGCCTCTTCCAAGCGTAGTAGTGTACAGGATTTGCCCTCTCCCTCTCTTAAAAAGAGCAAGCTTCACCTTTTGGGAGTTTCTAAGGTGCCAGTACACTCTGCTACTACGCCAACGCCCCTGAGATCTCACTCTCAGGCGTCTGACTCTTTCAGCACATGTTTCCACTCAAAAACGTTTCAGACCAACGACGGGCTCGTCGACGGTCACTCCGTCGACGAAATCTGCTGCTTCTACAACCTCGTCGACGACGGTTTCCAGCAGGTTCCCTATGTCGTCGACGACGGCTTCGTCGATGTTCTCTCCGTCGACAGTGGTTTGTGTCTCCGTAAAAGCTGTCTCGTCGACGATTCCAATATCCTCCTCGTCGACGACAAAGAAGCTGGCTATCCCGTCGACGTCCAAATCTTCATCGACGATCAAGAAAAAGAAATCCTCGTCGTCGATGACTAAAGCTTAGTCGACGGTGGCTTCGTCGACGGTGGCTTCGTCGACGGTGGCTTCGTCGACGGCGGCTTCGTCGAGGGCGGCTTCGTCGAGGGCGGCCTCGTCGACGGTGGCTTCGTCGACGGTGATGGCAAGTCTTTCATCCTCAACAAATTTTGCATATCTTCCACTGGTGCCGATTTCTACGCCAACGTCTGCTCCTGTCGACGATTCCCTACTTCAGTGTCGTCACGCTGTTTTGGAATCCATTGCAATGCCACCGGCCATTCAACCACCGCAACAACTGTTTCCCTCTGGCAATGAGGATGACTCTGCTTCTGATGATGACTTTCATTCTACATTCCGGGCTGCCCGCAGTCCATCAGAACTTCTCAAAAAATGTCAAGATTTCGATGATGAGGACCAGGAGGATCATTTTTATCAGGAGGAAGAGCAGGACCCTCCTGCGCAGATTCCAATGGCACAGCTGCCTTTATCCCTCATCTCTAATCTCCAATTTATGCTAGAGGATTACAATCGCCGTTTTCCACCTTCCTCTCACGGCTCTCCGCGTAACGCACCACCGAACATTCCAATTCCTTCTCAAGCGCCGGCGGAGCCAACGCCCTCCGCCCCTTTACTAGTACCCCCTGCAGAGGGTGACGCTGAAGTTCTTCCAGATACTGAAGACGGAGAACTCCAGGGTGATGACGATGACACTGTGGCCGACTGGGACGATTATCAGATTAATTCGCCTTTTTCGCCTCCGAGGTCGCCAGTAAACTCTCCACCTGTTGACATTACAGGTTTCCATCAGTTGATGGAGAGGGCGGCACAGCGATTTCATCTCCCCATGGTCGTGAGAGAGGAGGATTGTTTCCTATATGATTTTAAATCGCAGCCACAGAAACAGATTCGGGCTGTGCCCATAATTGACTTCATTTGGAATGAGGGTATTAAACTGATGAAAACACCAAATTCAATCCCGGCGGTTCTCCCGCGGTTGAAGAAAAAGTATAAAGCTCCGGACTCTTCTCCTGCTTGCCTGGTATCCCAGCCTAAGCCGGATTCCGTCATCACCCAGGCGGCACAGCGTCGCTCGAAGAATCCCTCGTCTCCACTTTCCTCTCCACCTGACCGTGATGGGCGTCGCCTGGATGCCATTGGGAAGAAATTTTCGACCATGGCCTCCACAACGGTCAGGGCAGCGAATTCTCTGGCCATCTTGGGCCGTTACGATCGCCAAATGTGGTCGGACATGGCGGCTTTCATTAACCTCATCCCAGAATCCTCTAGAGTGGACGCTCTCAAAATTCTACAGGAGGGAGAAAGAGCATCTTCAGAGATTATTGCTTGCTCTGTAGATATCGCCTCAACTGGTTTTCGCCAGCTAGCTGGGGCAGCTGTTTTGAGGAGGCAAGGCTGGCTTCGTTCTACTTCTTTTCGTCAGGAAGTCCAGGCGAAGATCCTTGATATGCCCTTTGATGGTGAGTCGTTGTTTGGACAGCACGTGGATGAAGCGCTTCAAACAATAAAGAAGGACACAGAGACAGCTCGTTCCCTTGGCACGCTGCAGTTTAAGAGACAGCCTTTTTGGGGTGCTCGCGGACGCAGCAACACCTCTTCCTTTTGTGGCGGATCAACACAATACCGCTCATACAGCCAAGGACATCAACGTTTTTCCTCCCAGAACCCACAGTATTACAGACAACCGACTAGCAAATCCTACAGAGGAAAGTCCAACTATAGGGGGAACTCTTCCAAAAAACAATGACTCTATTTGTTTACACCCCCCTCCACTCAAGGTCCCCCCTTTCCGAGTTGGAGGAGGAATCTCAAAATTCTTTTCAAATTGGTCATTGATAACTTCAGACCGTTGGGTGTTGGACATTGTGTCCAAAGGCCATGCTCTAGAATTCGTCAAATTCCCTCGGAACACCCCCCCAACCGGTCCTCCTCCTGCTCATCTCAAAGAGCTTTTCCATCAGGTCAAAATTATGCTCAAGAAAGGGGCCATCGAAGTGGTTCCAAAATCTCAGACGGGGCTGGGCTTCTATTCCCGTTTTTTCCTCGTATTAAAGAAGTCTGGGGAGTGGCGCCCTATCCTGGACCTGAGGTCTCTCAACAAGTTTCTAAAAGACCAGTCATTCCGCATGCTCAAACTGAGGGACATTCTCCAGTTCCTTTCTCGAGACGACTTCATGTCGACAATCGATCTTCAGGATGTCTATTTCCATGTGCCGATTCTACCACGCCACAGGAAATATCTACGCCGCTTCCGTATAGGCCAGAGGGACTTCACAAAGGTCCTTGCCCCGGTGGTGGCCTATTTACGGTTGCGAGGCATTCAAATGTTCCCATATTTGGACGATTGTCTCATCAAGTCCCAGTCCTACCACCAAGCATCCTTAGATACCCAGTTTTGTCGGACTCTGTTCAATTCTCTAGGACTGTCAGTCAACATAGAAAAATCTCAGTTCACGCCAGCTCTTCACAGAACGTTCCTAGGCGCTATTCTCAGTACCTCCATGGCCATGGCTTTTGTTTCCGGCGACCGGCAGAAACGGATCCTACAGCTCGCAGCTCACATCAGATCAAACAAGCAGGGTGGTCCCAAATCTCCACTGCTTTCCCAGCTGGCTCAGAAGATCTGGGATTGGGCCATACTCCATCAGATCACGCTCACAGCAGTCCACCTTCCAGGCATTTCCAACATTCTGGCAGATTCTCTCAGTCGGTCAGCGTCATCGACCCACGAGTGGGAGTTGAATCAGCCGACTCTAGACTTTGTCTTCAGCCTTTGGGGTCACCCGAGCCTGGATCTCTTTGCAACTCCACGGAACAGCAAATGCCAGTCATACGCAAGTTGGCTTCCCCACAGAGGGTCGTGCGGGAATGCCCTTTCGATGGACTGGTGCAAGATATTTGCCTACGCTTTTCCGCCAATCCCACTGATACCTTGGGTGCTGTGGAAAATGCGGAGACAACCATGCCACATTCTCCTGATTGCTCCCCGGTGGCCTCGACAGGCATGGTTCTCGGAGTTACTGCTCCTCTCTCATTGCGAGCCCATCCTTCTTCGCCCCCGGCCGGACCTTCTAACAATGAACAGCGGTCGGATCTGCCATCCGAATCCCAGTTCGCTCAAATTGTCCGCCTGGAACCTGAGCACCTTGAATTTGCTCACTTGAATATTTCACCTGCCTGCAGGGAGGTTCTTGCCAGGGCACGGGCGCCTTCCACGGTGAAGACCTACAAACTAAAGTGGAAGCGCTTCTGTCATTGGTGTTCGTCTGTCAACATTCACCCAGTGCACGCCTCTCCGGCACAGATTCTGCCTTTCTTATTGCAGTTAGCCCAGTCAGGACTTTCTCATTCCACTCTAAAAGTCTTTTTGGAAGCAATTTCTCGTTTTCGTCAGGACGGCTCTTCCTCCCTCTACTCATCTAGAGTGATTCAGCAATTCTTTAAAGGATTGTTCCGGATGTTTCCACCCATTCGGCGTCCTCTGCCCACATGACGTCTTAACATCGTATTGGCGCAACTTATGAAGGCGCCTTTTGAGCCAATCCACTCAGCGGATTTAACATTTTTGTCCTGGAAAGTCACCCTCCTGCTGGCTCTGACTTCCTCTCGCCGAGTAAGTGACATTCACGCTTTCACAATACAGCCTCCTTTTCTCCAATTTAAATTGGACTGTGTAATCCTTCACACTAATCCAGCTTTTATGCCCAAGGTGCCGTCTGACTTTCATCTTAATGAACCCGTGATTTTAAAAACAGTTTTTCCTAATCCGCAATCTCCTGCGGAACAGAGTCTACATTCTTTGGACTTGAAAAGGTGCCTCAAGTTTTATCTCAGTAGAGCGGCATCCTTTCACCAATCGGATCAACTGCTCGTTGCTTATGGGCGAACCTGTAAAGGACATTCCGTTACTATACCAACAATTGTACGTTGGATTTCTTCAGCAATATCTTTTTGCCATTAGAAGGCTGGCAAGCCTCTTCCTTCCGGAGTAAGGGCACATTCTACAAGGGCGATGTCCTCCTCCACTGCCTTATTCGCTGGTGTGCCCATTCACCAGATCTGCCGGGCAGCTACGTGGTCCAGCAGGCACACTTCCATGAAGCACTACTGCCTGGCGGCTATCAACGAAGGCGATACAGCAGTGGGCCAAGAAGTTCTTCGCAATCTCTTCAAATAAGGTGAGCCTCTGTTACTTCCCTCCTCCTTGGGTTGTTGTAGGAGAGTAGGGTCTGCTTTCTATGTTCACCCCCACTTTTTGCTTTTGCTTTACTGGTTTTCGACTTAGATGTGGCTGTGGGCCTGCTAATCAGACCCACAGCCCTGCTGTTCTCTCTCTAAATTAATACTATGTACTTTAGGTGCATAACCCATTTGGATAGGATCACCTTATTGGCCCCTGTACAGTGTACCCTAGGTACCCAGGGCATAGGTGTACCCTAGGCCTACCAGGGGCTGCAGCATGTATTATGCCACCCCTGGCCTGGCCTTCGATTCTGACACAACTGGCTGATCACTCAGCTGGGGCAAGGTCGTGTAATCACCCCTTGCTTAGGTGTAGTATTCCTATACCTAACTTACATATAGACACATGTGTACCTATCAGTCACTCCTATGGCAGGCCTTAACAATCCTGGAGGCAGAGTGCTTGGTAACATGTGAGATGGTGCTCTAGCATGAGCTGAGCCTGTCTGCAGCTTTCGGAACTAAGTCCTTATAGCTGTTCTATGATATAGCCTACCATATACTCTTAAAGTGCCTTATAATCTTAGACGGTTATGGTAACTATGGTTTGGCTTTATCGAAACATGTCGTGTAAGGTGTCTAACACTGTGGAATAATACCCCCATGCCATTTCTGGACATGAGAGTATTATTCCCCCCTTCTAGAGGGAAAGGCATGTTAAAATCATACTTCAACTGTTAGCCTCTGACCAAAGCCTCAGCATCACAAAATGGATGCTGCTGCCACGACACAAGTCTGACCTCCTGCAGCTGGGAGTGATCCCAGCCAGGGAGGCCTGGACAATAGGTTTCCTGCTTGGGGAGGTGCTAGCACCTCCCCAGACAGCCTTTAGTGTATTGGGGCAGGGTGGGCTGAAAGGAATGAGACATGCCTGGGGCACACAAGGTGTTCCTTGCATAGTCCAGTTCAAACCGGCGCTGGGGCACTCCAGCCCCAGCTCTGGCGCGAAACTGGACAAAGGGAAGTGGGTGTAACCACCCCCTCCCAGGTCTCACCCATAAGGCGTGACCTAGCAGGTATCCCAGCCCCCCAGATTAGTATAAGAGTGGGAGTTGGGCCTCAAGACTTTAGATTATCCTGAACCTGCAAAACTTGAACAGAAACTCTGGACCTTCGACATTCGACGAAAGAAGAAGACTGAAGAATCTCCCTTGTAGCCAAGGAGTGGCTACCCTGTGCAAACAGGCACCATCAAGAGACTACCCTTTGCTTTGCCCACGTTCTACGAGGAACCGACTGCAGAGCCCGACCAGAGCCTTGACTTCCAGACTTCTCCGACCCTGATCCACATCGACAGCAAAGCTGAGATCCGTGGAGGCGACGAGCGACGTGGGACCGGCTACCTGGAAAAAGTGGCTAGTAACTTAAAGCGCAGCTTCTGAGGCACCCTCGAAGTTGTGCACCGGGGATTGAGAAGCCCCAACCCCAAGCACCATCTGCACCGAAGATCAGCCCCCCCACACTCCACGAGTCCTGCGTGGGGCCCTTCTGCATTTTCCTGCTTGCCGCGTCTGTCCGGTTGCTTGCCCGCTGGCTAGTGGCCTTTGTGACGACGCACCCTGAAATCTTCTGCGCTGGTTTGGCTCCTCCAGACTGGCTCCCGCTTCTCTGCAAAGAAGAAGCACCCCAGACCTTCCTGGTCTGCACCAGAAGCAAGTCCTCCGTTCTTCGTGGGTTCCGCTTGCCAAGGCTTGGTGAGTCCTAGTCCAACTTCGACGCTGCCGACAGCAAGAGCCTTCGTGGGACAGCTCGCCTCCTGGTCGTCCTCGACGCTTCCTGGTCCTCCTGGCTGCAGCGACAAGCTTCACCTTCACCTGCAATCTTCACGACATCGCCTGGTTCCTTCCTGGTTCCACGTGGTCACTGGCTAGTGACCTTGACTCTGTCCCTTCTGCTTGCAGGTTTCCTCTCTTCTTGATCCCAGCCTTGGGATCCACCGGACACTCTTCACTGACTGCCTGTCAGCATCTTTCTTCAGGCATCCATAGGAGTCGACGACGAAAACGATGCATCTTCACCCCTATGCACCCGCAGCCTGTGGGCTAGGTAACTTGGGTACTCCGGTGCTCATCAGGATAGTGACTATCCTAGTGTCTAGTTTTCAAGTCTCAACTTCCTAGCTACTCCGGAAGTGTCCTAAATCTACCGTTTTCTAAACTGTACTATTGCTATTGACTTTTACGCATTACGCGTGAGTGTTTCCACTCTGCACACGAATCCCGTGGGCCTCCCACTTCCTAACTAACGCTAGTGTAGTGTAGCCCCAGCGATTCCCTAGGCCTAGGCCTATTCTATTTCCGTGACAGTGGTTCTTATACCACTTACTTAGTATACGGTTTGCTTGGCCCCTAGGGCCTAACTGTATTACTTACCTGTGTAACTTAATGTATGCTTAAATAAGACTGTGTTGTACTTACCTCTAATCTCATAAAGAGTGCTGAGGGTTTGACTAGAATAAATACACTTTATTTTATATATATATCTGTTGTGGTGTCCTTTCATTTGGTATTCAAGGGATTATATATGGTATCACAGCTGGCTTCACATGCCATTCAGAGTTTAGCCTAAGACTGCTCTTGTCCATGCTACCACTAGGATAGCTGGTCTATAAGGTTGACTTTACAACCAATCACCATAAGGGTATTTGGACTGATATAAGGTGTACACTAGAACTAGTGACATCATACATCAGGCCAACTTCTCACATTGGTGAGCAGCGGTTGGGATCTGAGCTTGCTGTTGTAATACCATTGTAATCTTGAGATACTAAATTGAAAGATCACACAGATATTGTCCAGGTACATATAACATAGATTATAATACTTAAGTCCTACTGGACTTTGTAGTTGTAGGTTGAAGGGAGTAACACACCCTGACTACAACTACTAGAGAGGTTTAGTAGATACAACTAGTGTAGGTAGGTGCACACACCACACCCTCACTAGATCATGTCTCTGAGAGGAGATCAAGTAGATGATCTCTCAGGAGGATCAGGTCTGCAAAAGACCCCCTCTAGATATGATACCTTAACATTCCAGGAGATGAGACACTTGTGTACCTCCAGAGGAATAAAACAGGGTGCAAACCCTACCCTCCTTCAGTTAAGACAACTCCTAGAGGAGTATGACATTCTTAGGGCATCTCAGGCAGGTACTCTAGGTACAGAGGAGGGTCTACCCACCACAGAGGAGTCAGAGGGGACTTCAGATGAAGAGGTAGACAGCCAGGGCCAAGTAGGAAGACTTAGCAAGGCTAACCTAAGCTTACATGGGAGTTTGCATGGGGTCCCCCCATACAGACCCCCAAGTAGGCTTACACAGAGAAGCAGGAGGGACAGATCCCCTTCAAGGGAATCCATCCACTCCCATGTCTCTAGCATCTCTAATGCTTCCTCTCACAGGGGGATGACTTCTCCTGAGAGAAAGGAGCATGAAGCCAGAATGAGGGAAGCTAATCTGAGGATTCAGAGGGAAGAACTTGCCCTTGCCAAGGAGAAGCTTGCTCTGGCTAGAGAACAAAAGTTAAGTGGGTCAGAACCCACTGGTGGCAGCAATATCCCTAAGGATAGAGACAGGCACTATGACAATAGAAACCTGAGCAAGATTGTCCCTCCCTACAAGTGTGGGGATGACATCCACAAATGGATAACTGCTTTGGAGAGAGCTTGCAAAGTACAGCAGGTACCCCAAAGTCAGTGGGCAGCTATCTTGTGGCTCTCCTTCTCTGAGAAAGGCAGAGACAAGCTCCTCACAGTTAGTGATGAGGATGCAGATAATTACACTGTCCTGAAGAGTGCTCTGATTGATGGGTTTGGCCTAACCACTGAACAATACAGGTTGTTGTTCAGGGATACCCAGAAGACACAGACTCAGGACTGGACTGACTTTGTAGATTGTGCCACTAAGGCTCTGGAAGGCTGGCTAATGGGAAGTAAGGTTAAGGACTATACAGGATTGTATAATTTGATCATGAGAGAGCAAATACTTAACAACTGTCAAAACCAGCTATTGCATCAACACCTGATTGATTCTGATCTGACTTCTCCCCAAGAATTGGGAAAGAAGGCAGATAGATGGGTCAGGACTAGAGTTAAGCAGAAAAACCAGAACCAGGGCGGTGATCAGAAAAAGGCAGACCAGAAGAGTAATGATCAGAAACAAAAAGACCAGAAGTCTTCACCAGGCCCCCAAAAGGCTCAGGGGGAGGGTGGTCCCAAAAAGGATAAAAAGAAAGATGGCCAAAAGAAACCATGGTGCAACTATTGTAAGTCCAACTCACATTGGTTTAGTGAGTGCACCAAAAAGGATAAGCCCCCAGCCACCATTGCCCCTAAGGCAACTGTACCCCCTAGTTCAGCTGTAAGTGGTGGTTCCCAGCAAAAGGGTGTAGTAGGGTTAACCCTGGGAACTGAGGAGGATTCTGGCCTAGTCAGAGTACCTACTCAGGCTGTTCTGATCTGTGATGGGGACTTAGCTTTGTCCTCTACTGTAGGCCCCAGTAACCTGGGCAAGTACAGACAGACTCCTTTTATCAACCAAAGAATGGCTCAGGCCTACAGGGACACTGGAGCTAGTGTCACAATGGTGACACCTGCTTTTGTGGACCCTGGACAGATCATACTAGGTGAGAATTACCTAGTGACCAACGCTAGCAATGCCACTACCTCCCATAGTGTGGCTATTGTTAACTTCTCCTGGGGAGGGGTAACTGGCCTCAAGAAAGTTGTTGTTAGTTCAGACCTTCATGTAGAGTGTTTACTGGGCAAAGGCCAAAAAGTGCACCACTGAACAAGTGCTGGATCCTGAAACTATGGACCAGTCACAACCCAAGAGAAAGAGCAGTAGGGTTAAGGCTGTGCCTTCCCCCCTGCCTCAGGTGGTGGATCAGCCCTCCCAGGAGGATGATTCTGAGAGCCCTGAAGGAACTGTCCTAGAAGAACTTGAACCTGATCAGGTTGAGTTTCTTGGGACAGGGGGACCTTCCAGGGCAGATCTGAGGCAGGCTCAATTAGACTGCCCCTCTCTTGAACCCCTCAGACAGCTGGCTGCTGCTGAGGCTGCAGGGAATGCTCAAGGTACCCATAGAGTGTATTGGGATGAAGGGCTACTGTATTCAGAGGCTAGAGACCCCAAGCCTGGTGCATCCAGGAGGTTGGTCATACCACTGAAGTTCAGAGGCTTCCTTCTTACCTTGGCCCATGATATTCCCCTTGCAGGACATCTAGGCCAGAACAAGACTTGGGACAGGCTTGTCCCTCACTTTCACTGGCCTCATATGTCAGAAGATACTAAGGAGTTTTGTCGCTCCTGTGTCACCTGCCAAGCCAGTGGCAAATCAGGTGGCACCACAAAGGCCCCCCTCATACCACTACCTGTGGTGGGGTTCCCCTTTGAAAGAGTGGGCATAGATATTGTAGGACCAATGGACCCACAAACAGCATCTGGGCACAGATTCATACTGGTGATAGTGGACCATGCCACCAGGTACCCAGAAGCAATTCCCCTGAGGACCACAACAGCTCCTGTTGTGGCAAGGGCCCTGCTTGGAGTATTCTCCAGAGTGGGCTTTCCAAAGGAGGTCATTTCTGACAGAGGTGCCAACTTCATGTCAGGATACTTGACTGCAATGTGGAAGGAGTGTGGTGTTAACTACAAGTTCACCACACCCTATCACCCACAGTGCAATGGGCTTGTTGAGAGATTCAACAAGACCCTAAAGGGAATGATAAAAGGATTACCAGACAAGCTTAGGCGAAGATGGGACATCCTTTTACCCTGCCTTCTGTTTGCTTACAGAGAGGTCCCACAAAAGGGGGTTGGCTACAGCCCGTTTGAGCTTTTGTTTGGGCATCCTGTAAGAGGACCCCTGTGTTTGGTGAAGGAAGGATGGGAGAGACCTCTCAGACAACCCAAACTAGACATAGTGGATTATGTACTTGGTCTCCGCTCCAGGATGGCAGAGTATATGAAGAAGGCTTCTAAAAACCTTGAGGCAAGCCAAGAACTCCAAAAAGCTTGGCATGACCAAAAGGCTGTACTGACTGTTTACCAGCCAGGACAGAAAGTGTGGGTGTTGGAGCCAGTGGCCCCAGCAGCACTCCAAGACAAATGGTCTGGACCCCACACTATTGTTGAGAAAAAGGGAGAAGTCACCTACTTGGTGGACCTTGGGACTCCCAGAAGCCCCCGCAGGGTGCTTCATGTCAACAGATTGAAGGCATATGTTGACAGGGCAGACATGGGGCTACTCATGGCTACAGATGAGGGGCAGGAGGAAGAGAGTGACCCTCTCCCAGACCTGTTGACTCAGAACCCTGATGATGGCTCAGTTGATGGTGTGGTCTTTTCTGACAGCCTCACTGTCCATCAGCAACAGGACTGCAGACAGGTTCTGCAATCCTACAGACATATGTTCTCTCTGACCCCAAGTCAGACAAACTGGTGCACCCATGAGGTGGACACTGGTGACAGTCTGCCTGTGAAGAGTAAAATCTACAGGCAACCTGACCATGTCAGGGACTGCATAAAAGTTGAGGTACAAAAGATGTTGGAGCTGGGAGTCATTGAACCTTCAGAGAACCCTTGGGCTAGTCCTGTAGTTCTTGTGCCAAAACCTCACACCCAAGATGGTAAGAGAGAGATGAGGTTTTGCGTGGATTACAGAGGTCTCAATGCTGTCACTAGGACAGATGCCCACCCAATACCTAGGGCAGATGAGCTCATTGACAGATTGGCAGCTGCCAAGTTTTTGAGTACATTTGACCTGACAGCAGCCTACTGGCAAATCAGACTAGCTGAGAATGCAAAGGCCAAAACTGCTTTCTCGACCCCAGGAGGACATTATCAATTTGTGGTAATGCCCTTTGGTTTGAAGAATGCACCTGCCACTTTCCAAAGGTTGGTGAATCAAGTCCTTACAGGCCTGGATGACTACTGTGTAACTTATCTTGATCATATTGCTGTCTTTAGCTCCACCTGGAAGGATCACCTGGTCCACCTGAGGAATGTTTTAGAGGCCCTGCAAAAGGCAGGCCTCACTATCAAGGCCACTAAGTGCCAGATAGGGCAGAGTAAGGTTGTATACCTGGGCCACCTAGTTGGTGGGGGTCAGGTTCAACCACTGGAGAGCAAGATCCAGACCATAAAGGACTGGGCTCCTCCAACTACCCAGACTCAGGTCAGAGCTTTCTTGGGCCTGACTGGGTACTACAGAAAGTTTGTTAAGAACTATGGGTCCATAGTGACACCACTTAATGACTTGACCTCCAAGAAGATGCCAAAGAAAGTTCAGTGGACAGTAAGCTGTCAAAAAGCATTTGATGACCTGAAGCAGGCCATGTGCAGTGCACCTATTCTGAAAAGTCCAGACTACTCCAAAGAGTTCATTGTCCAGACAGATGCTTCTGAGTTAGGTGTGGGAGCTGTTCTTTCACAACTGAATGTAGATGGTCAAGACCAGCCCATTGCTTTTATAAGTAGAAGGCTGACCCCTAGAGAGAAACGTTGGTCAGCTATTGAGAGGGAGGCCTTTGCTGTGGTTTGGGCCCTGAAGAAGCTGAGGCCATACTTGTTTGGCACTCACTTCAAGATTCAGACAGACCATAAGCCCCTCTTGTGGCTAAATCAGATGAAGGGTGAAAATCCCAAACTTCTTAGGTGGTCCATTTCCCTACAGGGGATGGACTTCACAGTGGAACATAGACCTGGGACTGACCATGCCAATGCAGATGGACTCTCCAGATATTTCCACTTAGAACATGAAGACTCAACTGGTCAAGGTTAGTTTAATGTCCCTAAGTTTGGGGGGGGGGGGGTTGTGTAGGAGAGTAGCGTCTGCTTTCTATGTTCACCCCCACTTTTTGCTTTTGCTTTACTGGTTTTCGACTTAGATGTGGCTGTGGGCCTGCTAATCAGACCCACAGCCCTGCTGTTCTCTCTCTAAATTAATACTATGTACTTTAGGTGCATAACCCATTTGGATAGGATCACCTTATTGGCCCCTGTACAGTGTACCCTAGGTACCCAGGGCATAGGTGTACCCTAGGCCTACCAGGGGCTGCAGCATGTATTATGCCACCCCTGGCCTGGCCTTCCATTCTGACACAACTGGCTGATCACTCGGCTGGGGCAAGGTCGTGTAATCACCCCTTGCTTAGGTGTAGTATTCCTATACCTAACTTACATATAGACACATGTGTACCTATCAGTCACTCCTATGGCAGGCCTTAACAATCCTGGAGGCAGAGTGCTTGGTAACATGTGAGATGGTGCTCTAGCATGAGCTGAGCCTGTCTGCAGCTTTCGGAACTAAGTCCTTATAGCTGTTCTATGATATAGCCTACCATATACTCTTAAAGTGCCTTATAATCTTAGACGGTTATGGTAACTATGGTTTGGCTTCATCGAAACATGTCGTGTAAGGTGTCTAACACTGTGGAATAATACCCCCATGCCATTTCTGGACATGAGAGTATTATTCCCCCTTCTAGAGGGAAAGACATGTTAAAATCATACTTCAACTGTTAGCCTCTGACCAAAGCCTCAGCATCACAAAATGGATGCTGCTGCCACGACACAAGTCTGACCTCCTGCAGCTGGGAGTGATCCCAGCCAGGGAGGCCTGGACAATAGGTTTCCTGCTTGGGGAGGTGCTAGCACCTCCCCAGACAGCCTTTAGTGTATTGGGGCAGGGTGGGCTGAAAGGAATGAGACATGCCTGGGGCACACAAGGTGTTCCTTGCATAGTCCAGTTCAAACCGGCGCTGGGGCACTCCAGCCCCAGCTCTGGCGCGAAACTGGACAAAGGGAAGTGGGTGTAACCACCCCCTCCCAGGTCCCACCCATAAGGCGTGACCTAGCAGGTATCCCAGCCCCCCAGATTAGTATAAGAGTGGGAGTTGGGCCTCAAGACTTTAGATTATCCTGAACCTGCAAAACTTGAACAGAAACTCTGGACCTTCGACATTCGACGAAAGAAGAAGACTGAAGAATCTCCCTTGTAGCCAAGGAGTGGCTACCCTGTGCAAACAGGCACCATCAAGAGACTACCCTTTGCTTTGCCCACGTTCTACGAGGAACCGACTGCAGAGCCCGACCAGAGCCTTGACTTCCAGACTTCTCCGACCCTGATCCACATCGACCGCAAAGCTGAGATCCGTGGAGGCGACGAGCGACGTGGGACCGGCTACCTGGAAAAAGTGGCTAGTAACTGAAAGCGCAGCTTCTGAGGCACCCTCGAAGTTGTGCACCGGGGATTGAGAAGCCCCAACCCCAAGCACCATCTGCACCGAAGATCAGCCCCCCCACACTCCACGAGTCCTGCGTGGGGCCCTTCTGCATTTTCCTGCTTGCCGCGTCTGTCCGGTTGCTTGCCCGCTGGCTAGTGGCCTTTGTGACGACGCACCCTGAAATCTTCTGCGCTGGTTTGGCTCCTCCAGACTGGCTCCCGCTTCTCTGCAAAGAAGAAGCACCCCAGACCTTCCTGGTCTGCACCAGAAGCAAGTCCTCCGTTCTTCGTGGGTTCCGCTTGCCAAGGCTTGGTGAGTCCTAGTCCAACTTCGACGCCGCCGACAGCAAGAGCTTTCGTGGGACAGCTCGCCTCCTGGTCCTGGTCGTCCTCGACGCTTCCTGGTCCTCCTGGCTGCAGCGACAAGCTTCACCTTCACCTGCAATCTTCACGACATCGCCTGGTTCCTTCCTGGTTCCACGTGGTCACTGGCTAGTGACCTTGACTCTGTCCCTTCTGCTTGCAGATTTCCTCTCTTCTTGATCCCAGCCTTGGGATCCACCGGACACTCTTCACTGACTGCCTGTCAGCATCTTTCTTCAGGCATCCATAGGAGTCGATGACGAAAACGACGCATCTTCACCCCTATGCACCCGCAGCCTGTGGGCTAGGTAACTTGGGTACTCCGGTGCTCATCAGGATAGTGACTATCCTAGTGTCTAGTTTTCAAGTCTCAACTTCCTAGCTACTCCGGAAGTGTCCTAAATCTACCGTTTTCTAAACTGTACTATTGCTATTGACTTTTACGCATTACGCGTGAGTGTTTCCACTCTGCACACGAATCCCGTGGGCCTCCCACTTCCTAACTAACGCTAGTGTAGTGTAGCCCCAGCGATTCCCTAGGCCTAGGCCTATTCTATTTCCGTGACAGTGGTTCTTATACCACTTACTTAGTATATGGTTTGCGTGGCCCCTAGGGCCTAACTGTATTACTTACCTGTGTGACTTAATGTATGCTTAAATAAGACTGTGTTGTACTTACCTCTAATCTCATAAAGAGTGCTGAGGGTTTGACTAGAATAAATACACTTTATTTTATATATATATCTGTTGTGGTGTCCTTTCATTTGGTATTCAAGGGATTATATATGGTATCACAGCTGGCTTCACATGCCATTCAGAGTTTAGCCTAAGACTGCTCTTGTCCATGCTACCACTAGGATAGCTGGTCTATAAGGTTGACTTTACAACCAATCACCATAAGGGTATTTGGACTGATATAAGGTGTACACTAGAACTAGTGACATCATACATCAGGCCAACTTCTCACAGTTGTTATCAGTTTTGTGATGCTTCATGCAATGTCATTGTATTTCATGCAACGTTGATACGGCCTCTTCAGGCTGCAGAGTACTGCTCACTATTCTATTCAAGCATGTGAATATATGAAAGATACCCCAATACTGGAGAAGAACAAATGTTACTTACCTGTAAACTGTGGTTCTCCAATGTTGGTGTCTTTCATAGATTCACATGCGACCCACCTTCCTCCCCGCAGAGGCTCTCTTCTCCTCATTAGACTCTTTTGTCACTCTTGTGCTACGAAAATCTGAGTGCCTGAGCCTCTGAGGAGAAGGTTCTAGAGGGTACTTGCGCCTGATTGGCTAGAGTTTGGACTATAAAAACGATATGGATATGTCAGTAAAGTGGTTCCTTTTTTTCAATGCCTTCCTCTGTGTCAATGTTATCCTATGGTACTTTTGACTTGGTATGCTATTTTAAACTATATGATGTTTATTTATATATGTATTTTATTCTTATATATTTATGTATGTATCTATATACATGAGGCTTATTGCTTTTTATGTACCGTGGGACTCCCACTTCGACGACGGGGAATATTCAAGCATGTGAATCTATGAAAGACACCAACACTGAAGAACCACAGTTTACAGGTAAGTAACATTTGTTCATATCTGTTTCTAAGTAGTGTGCCTCAGGAAAAATCTGAAGATTGAAGGACTTTTGAGCTACTGGAAGTGTTGCAGGTGTCTGAGATAGAAGGACTCTGGCTTAATATCTCAGAATAAGTGGGTTGTTTGAAAGATTTACTAGCTGATTTACCAGAAGGTATTCCAAGCTGTTGCTGTGCAAAAGTCGTACTCTGGTAAATTGCTTCCTCACAGCTACATAAGTCTCTCAGATAAAACTGATCATACCAAAATAAGGGCGTTACCACACCAGCAAAACGCCTTATGATAGTATCAGGAAAAAGCAATATCTGTAAGCCAATGTTATTAAAAGCACAGACTCCTTTTTTTCCGGTAGAAGATATATTAACTAATCTGCTTAAAATTGCTTAGGGCATTACAGGTACTTGATAACTGAGTATATAGCACTTCTACTCAAACTGATATTAGGCAGCAAAAAATAGTCTGTGTTTATAAAGCTTCTTGTGATGTGAAGAGCCCAGCACTCTATTTTACTGATAGAAGAATAAGAAGAAGGCAGGCAAATGTATCACTTCTAAGAAACTTAGTCTAATTGTAACCATGTTGCCAATAGTGCGTATAATTTCTCACATGTGACAAAAACAGAGAGAAAGGCAAGTCTTATTAAAGTCAGGAATACCAGCCCCTATTAAACAAATCCACAATGTCAGTCCTCTTTATAAAGTAATAATGTTGTTTAAAATTGTAATGTTATTACTTCATAATGAGAGATTATTATTTACAGAAACCAATCAGGTATTTTTCTAAAGGCAGAATTCACGTTCAAAGGCAGTTTTCCTTTAAAAATGTAGCAGTAATTTGAAGAGAGCTTTCCAATATGGAATGTTACTTCAGATAAAAGGTTTTATAAAGCAATCATGTTGCCACCATTCATCCAGTGAGCCAGCTGACAACAGTCAACTGTGGTTAAAGTGCTTCAAATACTTCAACTTTCTAGGCAGTTGCACTTCAACATTGTAGTATATAGTCAAGGAGGCTCCAAAATCATCCAGGACAGGCTTGTCAAAAGCCAACAACGTCGCCACAGATTGCCTACTGACTCTCAGAGGGGGCAGACAAGCCGGCAAGTAGAAAGAACAAAGTATCTCTTCAGCTATTTCAGGTGTTTAAGAGATGTCTGACAGAAACTCGTCAGAAAAGACCAGGCATTCATTACATTTTAAAACATCACCGTTATGCAGCTCTCTCCTCGCTAAGTCAGGCGCTTCCCGCCATCCAGGAGCCTGTCATCACACGGAAGCTCGACGTCGGAGCGCTGCGGCCGTTTCCAAACACTTCTCCATTTCTCAGTAGAACAGCACTTCCCAACTTTGTCGACCGTCGCGCCTTAAAGCTGTGGCATTCACATGACACCACTTCCTAAAAATAGGATGTTATCGTTAAGCCAAGAATACTTTGCCGCCGTCCGGGGCTCCCCACAAAACAAAGCTCCGGATTCAGGCGCCATCTTATGTCGTGGCCAGACCACGCCCCATTTATATTCTCTTTCAATGTCAGTGGCAAGAATTAAGCTGTTTTTAAAGCTTTTTTACAGCTAGTGAAATAGTCTTTCACTGGCTTAAAATGAAAGGTCTTAAATGTGTACTTTAGGTCAGTGTTTCCCAAACTGTGCTGCACTTCAAAAACAAAGGTCAAATGTAAGGCATGTGTTCTGACAAATTGCTGCTTAACAAACTCCTCTCACTCTGCAGTCAAAGAAAGAAAAGTAAAGTGAATCATGGTACAATCGAGCTGGGTTACACAAGAGTGAGTGGCAAAGGCTGTAAGGATGTAATTTTTTTTGTAACGCACAGCAAATTGTAAATACCTACAAATAAAGTAGACACATTCAGAAGTTAGGAAAGAAAACATGAGAACATTGTTTTGTGATTCTGAAGTGTAATGGAACAAAGATTTGACTAGGATCAGGACAAATCAAGGCACTTTATCCAGTATTGGGGTATCTTTCATAGATTCACATGCCTGAATCATTCCCCGTCGCCGAGGCGGGAGTCCCCGGTAAATAAAAAGTAGTGCCAAAAGTGTTAGTAGTAGTAGTAGGCCCAAAGAAAAGGCCTAAAGCCTAGATCTTAGCAGCCTATCTACCTCATTATGCAAAAGAACCAAGAATTTGGTAACAACCAATCAGACACCAACACCCTTCTAGAACCCTCTCAGCAGAGCCAGTTCTCCTCAGATTTTCACCGCACGTCGTGTGGAAGGGAGTCTTCCTGAGTGCCACTCAGTTTTCAACTTTCTTCAGCATGTCTGACAAAAAGGCCTTGTTCAAGTCCTGCAGAACCTGCGGCAGGAAGAGAGTCCATGTTGATGATCAACATTTGGATTGCATCTACTGCCTCTACCCCAAACATGAGGCAAAAGATTGCAAAATTTGCCGCACCTTCCCTACCAAGACTCTTAGGGATAGGGAGGCGAGAGTGCTGTTGTGGCTTAAATCTTCTTCGGCTGAGGAGGATGACAGAGCCTCTACTTCTAGCAAGAGAGCTAGATCGCATGACAGCTCTTCCAGTGAAGGGAAGAAACGCCATAAATCTTCCCATTCTACTTCTGATTCTGTTCAGAGGAGTTCCATCATTTCCTCTGAATCAGCACACTCTCCTCAGGATTCTGCGGTCAAGGACTCTAAAACTGTGAGTAAAAGCCTTTCAAAGTCTCTGGCTTTCTCTCCGTCGACGTTTTCTGTCACTTCTTCTACTCCTTCATTGACGGAAACCATCTCGACGACGTCCATTACCTCTCCTATTCTGCAGACGAGGATTACTATCCTGTCAAAAAAGCCCGTCGTGGAGGGATCATCGACGAAGTCATCGTCGACGAAGTCAGCGGCGAAAACCATATCGACAACGATGCCGTCGACGAAGCTTTCGTCGTCGAAGGTTCCGTCGGCGACGATTCCGCCAGCGAAGAGCCTGTCGACGTCGAGCCCGTCGAAGATGATCCCATCGACGAAGACGACGTTGAGCCCGTTGACGAAGGCTCAGTCGGCGAAGACCCCGTAGACGTCGAGCCCGTCGACGAAGGCCCCGTCGATGACGAGCCCATCGACGGCGAGTCCGTCGACGAAGACCCCATCGACGACGATCCCATCGACGATAGCCACGTCGACGATGGCCTCGTCGACGATGGACACTAAAAGCCTGTTGACATCAAAAGTATCCACTGAGAGCCCATCGACGACGATGTCAGGAGATTTGCCTGTTCCGTTTACAACATCTACAATGGCGCCCTCTCATTCCACTCCTATTTCCACCAGGAGTTTTCAACTAAAGACTTTTCAAAGGCACGACTGTAGCGATATATCACCGCTTACTCCCTCACATCTCCTGGAAACATATGTGCAGGGTGAGGATGATGACTATGAGGATGATGAGGACGAAGGGCACTTTGGAATTGCTTGCCATCCTTCTGAACTGCACATCAAATGTCAAGATGACGATGATGATGAGGAAGAGGACAATTATCAAGAGCATTACTATCAGGAGGACATTATCGTCCCGCATCATAAACCTTACTATAAACAACCTCGTCAGAGCGAGATGTCACATCTGCCTTCAACTCTGATTCAAGACCTGCAAGCCATGCTTGCAGATTATAGACAGCGTTTTCCACCACAGCCAGTCATTCCGCAGGTTCCGTTAACTGTGCCGCTTCCGGACCCTTTGCCTGTGCCTGAGGATCCAGTCCCAACGCCTCAACTTCCTGATCCTCCACAGGATCCGCGTCAAGCTCAAGATTCAACCTCTGAGGAAGAAGTCAAAGAGGGTGAACTACCAGATCCAGCAGATCCTTGGGATTCATATATAATCCCTATGCCTTCGCCACCCACCCCTCTACCATCTGATTTGTCCCCAGAGGATATAGGGGGGTTTCATAATCTTATGCAGCGGGCCGCGACCAGGTTCCACTTGCCGGTTACCATTGAACAGTCCGACTGTTTTCTCCATGATTTTAAGGAGGAGTCAAGGAAGGTCACAAGAGCTATCCCAATCATCGACTACATTTGGAAGGAAGGAGTCAAAATTATGAAAAATCCTGCATCGGTGCCAGCGGTGCTTCCGCGGATAGACAAGAAAACCGTGCTCCGGCCAATAGTCCTTCCTGTCTCATTGGCCATCCTCGGCCAGATTCGGTAATCTCACAGCCAACCCAACAAAAATCTAAGAATCCGGCAGCACCTATTACTACACTGCCGGATAGGGAGGGGCGACGCGTGGATTTAATTGGCAAGACATTTTCCACGATGGCAGCTGCATCCATCAGAGCAGCCAACTCGCTAGCGATAATAGGGCGTTATGACCGCCAGATGTGGTCAGAAATGGCAAGCTTTATTGAGCTCATTCCGGAGGACAACAGACAAGACGCTCGGAAGGTTTTGTTGGAGGGTGAGCGTGCAGCGTCCGAGACTATCGACTGCGCTTTGGATATTGTTAATACTAATTTTCGCCAGCTGGCTGGTGCAGCTGTACTCAGACGCCAGGGTTGGCTTAAGGCCACCACCTTCAGACCAGAGGTCCAAACAAAGATATTGGATATGGCCTATGATGGCGAATCGTTGTTTGGAAAGTATATATGACGCACTCCAGGCAATAAAGACTGATACCTATACCGCAAGATCCTTGGGCTCCTAGCAGTACAAACGCGGTACCTTCAGAGGAGTAAGAGGCCGTGGTTTTTCATCCAGAGGAGGGTATCAAACCCAACAGAATAGGTACCAGCCTCAGTATAGACAATATTATCAGTCCTCGTACAGACAAACCAACATGTCTGGTTTCTCTCGTCAAGGCGGACGAAAAAGGTTGCAGAATCAAGGACGAGACACCACAAGGAAGCAATGATTTCTGCAGGGCGCCTTCCACTCCTTTTCCCCTCCCTGTGCGTGTGAAAATTTCAACTTTTGTGAACAAGTGGCAGGAAATTACGTCGGACCAATGGGTTCTGGACCTGGTACACAACGGTCATACCTTAGAGTTTGTCACCAAGCCACCCACCACACCACCCAAGGGAGCCCCTCCCCCTCGTCTTCACTTACTATTCAAAGAAGCTTTAACAATGCTCCTCAAGAATGCAATCGAGAAGATTCCCGCACTTCAAAAAGGGACGGGTTTCTATTCCCGCTTTTTTCTCATCAAGAAGAAATCAGGGGAGTGGCGTCCGATCTTAGACCTTCGCAACCTGAACAAATTTCTCAAGAAGCAGGGATTTCACATTGTCAAACTGGCAGAAATTCTACGTTGTCTCAACGAGGGAGAGTTTCTAGCTTCTTTGGATGTGGAAGACGCTTACTTTCACATCCCAATACATCCGAAGCATCGCAAGTATCTTCGCTTCACCATGGCTGGCGCCCATTATCAGGTCAAAGTGCTCCCGTTTGGGCTAAAATCTGCCCCAAGGATCTTTACGAAGTGCCTAGCTCCTGTGGCGGCAGCGTTACGATCCCAGGGAATCCAAGTCTTCCCGTATTTGGACGATTGGTTACTAAAAGGCCCTTCGGAGAGCTCAGTCAAGACTGCTGTGACAACATCTCTTCGTTTGTTCCACTCTCTGGGGCTTACTGTGAACAGGAGCAAATCTCAGTTACACCCAAGGCAGGTCCTGCCTTTTCTGGGAGCTCTGCTAGATACTGTCTGCTGCAAGGCATTCTTATCTCACGAACGGCAGGTTCGTCTTGGCAATCCTGATTTCCAAAAGAAAGTCAGTTTCTGTCCGGATGTTCGCATGGCTCCTAGGGATGTGCTCTTCTGCAATACACCTTGTCCGTTTGGCATGACTTCGGATGCGATCCCTGCAGGAGGAGTTACACCTTCAGTGGCAGCAGGCTGTGGGTTTCTTCGACGACATCCTCAGAGTAACTCCAGGCATAAAGAGCGCTCTACGTTGGTGGTCCCACATACCCAACCTAGCAGAAGGGCTCACTTTCATACAGAAGGTTCCAGACTTTGTCCTCACTACGGATGCTTCTATGGAAGGATGGGGAGGTCATCTCCAAGATTTACAGATACAGGGGAAATGGTCTCCAGAGTACAAGAACAAGCACAACAACAGCCTGGAATTGCTAGCAATTTTCCTGTCTCTGCAAGCTTTCCTTCCAAGGATAGCAGGTTCTTCGGTTCTGGTTCGGACTGACCACCAGCATGTTTTACGTGAACAAGCAAGGAGGAACAAGATCAGCAACTCTATCCACAGAGGCTCAGGAGCTGTGGGAATGGGTCACACTCCACAACATAACCTGTGAGAAGTTGGCCTGATATATGATGTCACTAATTCTAGTGTACACCCTGTATCAGTCCAAACAACCCTTATGGTGATTGGTTGTAAAGTCAACCTTATAGACAAGCTATCCTAGTGGTAGCATGGACAAGAGCAGTCTTAGGCTAAACTCTGTATGGCATGTGAAGCCAGCTGTTATACCATTTGTAATCCCTTGAATACCAAATGAAAGGACACCACAACAGATATATATAAAAATAGAATGTATTTATTCTAGTCAAACCCTCAGCACCTTTATGAGATTAGAGGTAAGTACAACACAGTCTTATTTAAGCATACATTAAATCACACAGGTAAGTAATACAGTTAGGCCCTAGGGGCCACGCAAACCATATACTAAGTAAGTGGTATAAGAACCACTGTCACGAACACAGGATAGGCCTAGGCCTAGGGAATCGCTGGGGCTACACTATACTACCAAAGGTTAGGAAGTGGGAGGCCCACGGGATTCAGGTGCAGAGTGGAAACACTCACGCGTAATGCGTAAAAGTCGATAGAAATAGTAGTTATTAGAATTTAACAGTTTTAGGACACTTCTGGAATAACTAGAAAGTCGAGACTCGGAAACTAGACCCTAGGATAGTCAATACCCTTGTGAGCACCGGAGTACTCAAGTTACCTAGCCCACGGGCTGCGGGTGCATAGGTGTGAACTTGCGTCGGGTTTTATCGTTGACTTCTATGGATGCCTGAAGGAGAGTTGCTGACAGGCAGTCAGTGAAGAGTGTCCGGTGGATCCCAAGGATGGAATCAAGAAGGAAGGATACCTGCAAGCAGAAGGGACAGAGTCTAGGTCACCAGCCAGGAGCCGGGAAGGAACCAGGAAGGAACCAGGAAGGAACCAGGCGATGTCGTGCAGATGCAGGTTAAGAGGTGAAGCTTGTCGCAGCAGCCACGGGTACCAGGAGGCGTCGAGGACGACCAGAACCAGGAGATGAGCTGTCCCACGAAGGTTCTTGCTGTCGGCGGCGTCGATGTCGAGCAAGGACCCAACAAGCCTTGGCAAGCGGAACCCACGCAGGATGGAGGACTTGCTTCTGGTGCAGACCAGGAAGGTCTGGGGTGCTTCTCTTTCACAGAGGAGCGGGTGCCAGTCTGGAGGAGCCGGACCAGCAAGATGAAAACAAAGGTTCGTCGTCGCAGAGGCTACTAGCCAATGGGCCAGCAACCGGACTACACGTTGAGCAACTCAGGTGCAGAAGGGCCCCACGCAGAACACGTGAAGTGTGGGGAGCTGATCTTCTTTGCAGATGGTGCTCGGGATTGGGGCTTCTCAATTCCCCAAGCACAGCCTCGAGGAAGCCTCAGAAGTCGCGCTAGTCAGTTACTAGCCGGTCCCACATCCCTCGTCGCCTCCACGGGTCTCAGCTTCGCTGGAGATGTGGATCTGGTTCAGAGGTCTCGGCGCTGGTCAGTTTCTGCAGTCGTCCCTCGTAGGATCAGTCGCAAAGCAAGCAGCGGTCGCTGGATGGTGCCTCGTTGCCCAGGGTGGTCACTCCTTGGCCACAAGAGAGATTTCTTCAGTCTTCTTCCTGAGGTCGAATGTCGAAGGTCCAGAGTTTCTGTTCAAGTTGCAGATTCAGGTTAATCTAATTTAGCAGGGCTCAGCTACCTACTGATATACTGGGCTAGTGGGCTGGGCTACCTGCAAGGTCCCTCCTATGGGTGGGACCAGGAAGGGGAGTGGTTACACCCCCTTTCCTTTGTCCAGTTTCGTGCCAGAGCTGGGGCTGGAGTGCCCCAGCGCCGGTTTGAACTGGACTATGCATGGGACACCTTGTGTGCCCCAGGCAGTGTCTAGTTTCATTCATCCCTCCCTGCCCCAATACACTAAGGCCTGTCTGGGGTGGTGCTAGCACCTCCCAAGGCAGGAAACCTATTGTCCAAGCCTCCCTCGCTGGAAGGACTCCCAGCAGCAGGAGGTCAGACTTGTGTCTGTGGCAGCAGCATCCATTTTGTGATGCTGGGGCTCTGGTTAACTTTAACCGGGTAAGTAGGTTTCAACATGTCTTCTCCCTCTAGAAGGAAGGAATAATATCCTCATTGCCAGAAATGGTATGGGGGTATTATTCCACAGTGTTAGACACCTTACACAACATGTTTTGATAAAGCCAAACCATAGTTACCATAACCGTTTAAGATTATAAGGTACTTTAAGAGTATATGGTAGGCTATATCATAGAACAGCTATAAGGACATGGTTCCGAAAGCTGCAGACAGGCTCAGCTCATGCTAGAGCACCATCTCACATGTTACCAAGCATAGGAGTGGCTGATAGGTACACGTGTCTATATATAAGGTAGGTATAGGAATACTACACCTAAGCAAGGGGTGATTACACAACCTTGCCCCAGCTGAGTGATCAGCCAGTTGTGTCATAATGGAAGGCCAGGCCAGGGGTGGCACAATACATGCTGCAGCCCCTGGTAGGCCTAGGGTACACCTATGCCCTGGGTACCTAAGGTACACTATACAGGGGCCAATAAGGTGATCCTAACCAATTGGGTTATGCACCTAAAGTACATAGCATAAATTTAGAGAGAGAACAGCTGGGCAGTGGGTCTGATTAGCAGGCCCACAGCCACATCTAAGTCGAAAACCAGTGAAGCAAAAAGTGGGGGTGAACATAGAAAGCAGACCCTACTCTCCTACACAACCCCCCCCCCCCCCAAACTTAGGGACATTAAACTAACCTTGACCAGTTGAGTCTTCATGTTCTAAGTGGAAATATCTGGAGAGTCCATCTGCATTGGCATGGTCAGTCCCAGGTCTATGTTCCACTGTGAAGTCCATCCCCTGTAGGGAAATGGACCACCTAAGAAGTTTGGGATTTTCACCCTTCATGTGATTTAGCCACAAGAGGGGCTTATGGTCTGTCTGAATCTTGAAGTGAGTGCCAAACAAGTATGGCCTCAGCTTCATCAGGGCCCAAACCACAGCAAAGGCCTCCCTCTCAATAGCTGACCAACGTTTCTCTCTAGGGGTCAGCCTTCTACTAATAAAAGCAATGGGCTGGTCTTGACCATCTACATTCAGTTGTGAAAGAACAGCTCCCACACCCAACTCAGAAGCATCTGTCTGGACTATGAACTCTTTGGAGTAGTCTGGACTTTTCAGAATAGGTGCACTGCACATGGCCTGCTTCAGGTCATCAAATGCTTTTTGACAGCTGACTTTCTTTGGCATTTTCTTAGAGGTCAAGTTGTTAAGTGGTGTCACAATGGACCCATAATTCATAACAAACTTTCTGTAGTACCCAGTCAGGCCCAAGAAAGCTCTGACCTGAGTCTGGGTAGTTGGAGGAGTCCAGTCCTTTATGGTCTGGATCTTGCTCTCCAGTGGTTGAACCTGACCCCCACCAACTAGGTGGCCCAGGTATACAACCTTGCTCTGCCCTATCTGGCACTTAGTGGCCTTGATAGTGAGGCCTGCCTTTTGCAGGGCCTCTAAAACATTCCTCAGGTGGACCAGGTGATCCTTCCAGGTGGAGCTAAAGACAGCAATATGATCAAGATAAGCTACACAGTAGTCATCCAGGCCTGTAAGGACTTGATTCACCAACCTTTGGAAAGTGGCAGGTGCATTCTTCAAACCAAAGGGCATTACCACAAATTGATAATGTCCTCCTGGGGTCGAGAAAGCAGTTTTGGCCTTTGCATTCTCAGCTAGTCTGATTTGCCAGTAGGCTGCTGTCAGGTCAAATGTACTCAAAAACTTGGCAGCTGCCAATCTGTCAATGAGCTCATCTGCCCTAGGTATTGGCTGGGCATCTGTCCTAGTGACCGCATTGAGACCTCTGTAATCCACGCAAAACCTCATCTCTCTCTTACCATCTTGGGTGTGAGGTTTTGGCACAAGAACTACAGGACTAGCCCAAGGGCTCTCTGAAGGTTCAATGACTCCCAGCTCCAACATCTTTTGTACCTCAACTTTTATGCAGTCCCTGACATGGTCAGGTTGCCTGTAGATTTTACTCTTCACAGGCAGACTGTCACCAGTGTCCACCTCATGGGTGCACCAGTTTGTCTGACTTGGGGTCAGAGAGAACATATGTCTGTAGGATTGCAGAACTTGTCTGCAGTCCTGTTGCTGATGATCAGTGTGGCTGTCAGAAAAGACCACACCATCAACTGAGCCATCATCAGGGTTCTGAGTCAACAGGTCTGGGAGAGGGTCACTCTCTTCCTCCTGCCCCTCATCTGTAGCCATGAGTAAGCTCATGTCTGCCCTGTCAACATATGCCTTCAGTCTGTTGACATGAAGCACCCTGTGGGGGCTTCTGGGAGTCCCAAGGTCCACCAAGTAGGTGACTTCTCCCTTTTTCTCAATAATAGTGTGGGGTCCAGACCATTTGTCTTGGAGTGCTGCTGGGTCCACTGGCTCCAACACCCACACTTTCTGCCCTGGCTGGTACACAGTCAACACAGCCTTTTGGTCATGCCAAGCTTTTTGGAGTTCTTGGCTTGCCTCAAGGTTTTTAGAAGCCTTCTTCATATACTCTGCCATCCTGGAGCGGAGGCCAAGTACATAATCCACTATGTCCAGTTTGGGTTGTCTGAGAGGTCTCTCCCATCCTTCCCTTACTAAACACAGGGGTCCCCTTACAGGATGCCCAAACAAAAGCTCAAAAGGGCTGTAGCCAACCCCCTTTTGTGGGACCTCTCTGTAAGCAAACAGAAGGCAGGGTTAAAGGATGTCCCATCTTCGCCTAAGCTTGTCTGGTAAACCTTTTATCATCCCTTTTAGGGTCTTGTTGAATCTCTCCACATGCCCATTGCACTGTGGGTGATAGGGTGTAGTGAACTTGTAGTTGACACCACACTCCTTCCACATTGCAGTCAAATATCCTGACATGAAGTTGGCACCTCTGTCAGACACAACCTCCTTTGGAAAACCCACTCTTGAGAAGACTCCAAGTAGGGCTCTTGCCACAACAGGTGCTGTTGTGGTCCTCAGGGGTATAGCTTCTGGATACCTGGTGGCATGGTCCACTATCACCAGTATAAATCTGTGCCCAGATGCTGTAGGGGGGTCCATTGGTCCTACAATGTCTATCCCCACTCTCTCAAAGGGAACCCCCACCACATGTAGTGGTATGAGGGGGGCCTTTGTGGTGCCACCTGATTTGCCACTGGCTTGGCAGGTGACACCCCCGCGCCGCACGGCCACCAGCTGCTGCGTGTGCCTCCCCGCCTTCTGTCTCGCTGCCCCGGCTCCGCCGCGTGACCACGCCCCCTGACATCGAGCGGCGTGGTCTGTGCCAGCTTCCTGTCTGTTGTTGCCATAGTGATCTGCTAATTTGTATTGTATTGCATTGTGCTGTTGCTGTTTTTCTTTCCCCACTTGTGCCTGATATCGCCTTCGTTTTTTCTTCACGCACCCGTCTCCCCGTTGTTGCCATAGTGATCTGCTAATTTGTATTGTGCTGTTTGCTGTTGATTTGTTTTCTTTCCCCACTTGTGCCTGACTTCACCTTCGTTTTTTTCACGTCCCCGTCTCATCCCTCCCCGCTTCCCGCCATCACCGCTAGCCCCGCCCCTTTTCTTTGTGTACCCTCCCCGCTCCCGCCTCCCAGCTGCTCCGCCCCCCCCGCGCACTTGGCCATATATGGCGACCGTGCGAACGCGCAGCGGTCACGCGCAGCGGGCGCGCCGATTGTGCGCCGAAGGCGCGCCAAAGGTAAGCCCGTCTACGCCCGTCCGCGCCTGGACCGCGCCCAGTGCCATGACCCCTGGCGCTCGAAGACCCCGACCGACCCGCCTGACGTACACCGCCGCCAACCTCAGCGCACTCAACGCCGGTCAACTCCCAGGATGCTACCAAGCCACACCACGACGCACCCACGGACCCTTCAGCTGCCACGCCTGCAAGTTCACCTGCATCCGGACCTGCCCCGCACCAGCACCCACCAAGTCGAGCACCAGCAGCACCCACCTCAAGTGCATCCTGCTCAACACCCGCTCCGTCCACAGACACGCCATCGAACTCTGGAACCTCCTCGACACCACAGCCCCTGACGTTGCCTTCCTCACGGAGACCTGGATGAACGCCTCTTCAGCACCCGACATCGCCATCGCCATCGCCATCCCAGAGGGCTACAAGATCACCCGGAGGGACCGCACCGCCAACCAGATGGGAGGAGGCATCGCCATCATCCACAGAAACACCATCCGTATCACGACCAGCACCGACAACACCCTTACCACCGCCGAACACCTGCATTTCCAGATCCACACCGACCCGAAGACCACCCTCAGAGGCACCCTGATCTACCGACCTCCGGGACCACGCACCCAATTCAGCGAGGACATCGCCGACTTCGTCAGCCCGCATGCCCTCCCCTCCGCTGACTACATCCTCCTGGGGGACCTCAACTTCCACCTGGAGAACAACAACGACCGCAACACCAGCACCCTGCTCGACAACCTCGCCAATCTTGGACTCAAGCAGCTGGTGTCCACCCCCACCCACCTCGCCGGACACACACTCGACGCAGTCTTCTCATCCAGCACAGACATCGCCTTCAGCCACGCCACAGAGCTTCAATGGACGGACCACAGCTGTGTCCACTTCACCTTCAAAAGAACGATGACCCACCACCACCAGCAACAGGTTGCCCGCAGAAGCTGGAACAAGATCACAGCCGACCAGCTCACCACCTCCTTGAGCCAGCACCCTCCTGCCAGCTCAGCGAACCCCAGCCAGGCCGCAGACAACCTCACGAAGTGGATCAGCAACTGCGCGGACGAGCTTGCCCCACTGAGGACCCCGCCCAGCAGACCCGGCAGCAAGAAAGCCCCATGGTTCACCGACGAACTCAAGAGCTCCAAGAAGAACTGCCGTGCCCTCGAGAAAGTCTGGAGAAGGGAACCAACACCGGACAACAGGACCACCTTCAAGCTTGCCACCCGGAAGCACCACCAGCTGATCCGCGCCGCCAAGAAAGCTGCATTCAAGGACCGGCTGGACAACAACGCACACAACTGCAAGGAACTCTTCAACATCGTGAAAGAGCTTTCCAACCCCAGCGCAGGAAACAACGACATCACCCCATCGCAAGACCTCTGCAACTCCCTCGCCTCATACTTCCACAACAAGATCGCGGACATACACAACAGCTTCAACAACCAACCAACGCACACCACGACCGAACCACCACCCCCCACCACCACCCTCCGCGCCTGGACTCCGATCAGCACCGAAGACACCGTCCGCACGATGAACTCCATCCACTCAGGATCTCCGACCGACCCCTGCCCCCACCACGTCTTCAACAAAGCCGACGCTGTCATCGCACCCCACCTGCGAGACATCATCAACACATCCTTCGACACCGCCACCTTCCCTGAGAGCTGGAAGCACGCCGAACTCAGCGCTCTACTCAAGAAACCCACAGCGGACCCCACCGAACTCAAGAATTACCGCCCCATTTCGCTCCTCCCGTTTCCAGCCAAAGTCATCGAGAAGACCGTCAACAAGCAGCTGGCCGCCTTCCTTGAGATGAATGGATCCCTCGACCCCTCACAGTCTGGCTTCCGAGCCAACCACAGCACCGAGACCACCCTCATCGCCGCCACCGATGACATCCGAGCCCTGATGGACAACGGAGAAACAGCAGCCCTCATCCTCCTAGACCTCTCCGCGGCATTCGACACTGTCTGCCACCGCACCCTAGTACAGCGCCTCAGCAACGTCGGAATCCAGGAGAAGGCTCTGGAATGGATCATCTCCTTCCTCGACGGAAGAACACAGAGAGTCCGCCTACCACCGTACAAGTCAGAGGCCACCGAAGTCATCTGCGGCGTCCCTCAAGGATCCTCGCTGAGCCCCACCCTCTTCAACGTCTACATGAGCCCCCTCGTGGCCATCGCACGCCAACACAACCTCAACATAATCTCCTATGCCGACGACACCCAGCTGATCCTCTCCCTGACCAACGACCCCGCCGCCGCCAGAGCCAATCTGCACGAAGGGATGAAAGAGGTAGCCGAGTGGATGACGACCAGCCGCCTGAAACTGAACTCAGACAAGACGGAGGTCCTCATCCTAGGCTCTTCACCCTCCGCCTGGGACGACTCCTGGTGGCCCCCGCCCTGGGCACCGCACCCAAACCGACAGACCACGCACGCAACCTGGGCTTCATCCTGGACTCCTCTCTCTCCATGACCAGGCAAGTCAACACCGTCTCCTCGGCGTGCTTCAACATCCTACGCATGCTGCGGAAGATCTTCTGGTGGATCCCCACCGAGACCAGGAAGACCGTCACCCAGGCCCTCGTCACCAGTCGACTGGACTACGGCAACGCCCTCTACGCCGGCACCACCGCCAAGCTCCAGAAGAGACTCCAGCGGATCCAGAACGCCTCAGCCAGACTCATCCTCGACATCCCGCGAACCAGCCACATCTCCGGACATCTCAGAGACCTGCATTGGCTCCCCGTCAACAAAAGAATCACCTTCCGCCTCCTCACCCACGCACACAAAGCCCTACACGACCAAGGCCCGAGCTACCTCAACAACCGAATCAACTTCTACGCTCCCAAACGCCACCTCCGCTCAGCCAACCACGCCCTCGCCGCCGTCCCCCGCATCCGAAGAGCGACAACAGGAGGAAGGTCCTTCTCCTACCTGGCCGCCAAGACCTGGAACTCCCTCCCGACCGACCTGCGCTTGACCCAAGACCACCTCTCCTTCAGGAAGAAGCTGAAGACCTGGCTGTTCGAGCAGTAACGGCACCCCCCTCCCCCCAGCGCCTTGAGACCCTATGGGTAGGTAGTGCGCTCTATAAATGTCCTTGATTGATTGATTGATTGACACAGGAGCGACAAAACTCCTTGGTATCTTCTGACATATGGGGCCAGTGAAAGTGAGGGACAAGTCTGTCCCAAGTCTTATTCTGGCCTAAGTGTCCTGCAAGGGGAATATCATGGGCCAAGGTAAGAAGGAAGCCTCTGAAACTCAAGGGTATGACCAACCTCCTGGACGCACCAGGCTTGGGGTCTCTAGCCTCTGAGTACAGCGGCCCTTCATCTCAATACACTCTATGGGTAGCTTGAGCATTCCCTGCAGCCTCAGCAGCAGCCTGCTGTCTGAGGGGTTCAAGAGAAGGACAGTCTAATTGAGCCTGCCTAAGATCTGCCCTTGAAGGTCCCCCTGTCCCAAGAAACTCAACCTGATCAGGTTCCAGTTCTTCTAGGACAGTTCCTTCAGGGCTCTCAGAATCATCCTCCTGTGAGGGCTGATCCACCACCTGAGGCAGGGGGGAAGGCACAGCCTTTACCTTACTGCTCTTTCTCTTGGGTTGTGTCTGGTCCATTGTCCCAGGATTACACTTTTTGGCCTGTGACCTGGTCACAGCAAGGACATGTGCATCTATCCCCAGCATTTCTGCATGGGTCCTATACTCCACTTCAGACCACACTGAAATTTCAAGGTCATTCCCCAACAGACACTCTACAGGAAGGTCTGAACTTACCACAACTTTCTTGAGGCCAGTTACCCCTCCCCAGGAGAAGTTAACAATTGCCACACTATGGGAGGTAGTGGCATTGCTAGCGTTGGTCACTAGGTAATTCTCACCTAGCATGATCTGTCCAGGGTCCACAAAGGCAGGTGTCACCATTGTGGCACTAGCCCCAGTGTCCCTGTAGGCCTGAGCATTCTATTATTGATAAAAGGAGTCTGTCTGTACTTGCCCGGGTTACTGGGACCCACAGTAGAGGACAAAGCTATGTCCCCATCACAGATCAGAACTGCCTGAGTAGGTATCCTGACTAGGCAAGAATCCTCCTCAGTTCCCAGGGTTAACCCTACTACACCCTTTTGCTGGGAACCACCACTTACAGCTGGACTAGGGGGCACAGTTGACTTAGGGGCAATGGTGGCTGGGGGCGTATCCTTTTTGGTGCACTCACTAAACCAATGTGAGTTTGACTTACAATAGTTGCACCATGTTTTCTTTTGGCCATCTTTCTTTTTATCCTTTTTGGGACCACCCTCCCCCTGAGCCTTTTGGGGGCCTGGTGAAGACTTCTGGTCTTTTTGTTTCTGATCATTACCCTTCTGGTCTGCCTTTTTCTGATCACCACCCTGGTTCTGGTTTTTCTGCTTAACTCTAGTCCTGACCCACCTATCTGCCTTCTTTCCCAATTCCTGGGGAGAAGTTAGGTCAGTTATTAAGGATTTGTTCTCTCATGATCAAATTATACAATCCTGTATAGTCCTTAACCTTACTACCCAATAACCAGCCTTCCAAAGCCTTAGTGGCACAATATACAAAGTCAGTCCAGTCCTGAGTCTGTGTCTTCTGGGTATCCCTGAACAACAACCAGTATTGTTCAGTGGTTAGGCCAAACCCATCAATCAGAGCACTCTTCAGGACAGTGTAATTGTCAGCATCCTCATCACTAACTGTGAGGAGCTTGTCTCTACCTTTCTCAGAGAAGGAGAGCCACAAGATAGCTGCCCACTCACTTTGGGGTACCTGCTGTACTTTGCAGGCTCTCTCCAAAGCAGTTATCCATTTGTGGATGTCATCCCCACACTTTTAGGGAGGGACAATCTTGCTCAGGTTTCTATTGTCATAGGTCCTGCCTCTATCCTTAGGGATTATGCTGCCACCAGTGGGATCTAACCCACTTAACTTTTGCTCTCTGGCCAGAGCAAGCTTCTCTTTGGCAAGGGCAAGCTCTTCCCTTTCAATCCTCAGATTGGCTTCCCTCATTCTGGCCTGATACTCTTTTCTCTGGGGGGAAATCATTCCCCTGTGAGAAGAGGCATGGGAGCTATTAGAGACATGGGAGTGGATTGTTACCCTTGAAGGGGATCTTCCTCTCCTGCTTCTCTGCTTAAGTCCACCCGAGGGTCTGAATGGGGGGACCCCATTCAGACTCCCATGTAGGCTTAAGGTCGCCTGGCTAAGTCTTCCTACTTTAACCTGGCTGTCTACCTCTTCTTCTGAAGTCTCCTCTGACTCATCTGTATCAGTATGGTGAGGGGAATCTCCTGTAGAGGGTAGGCCCTCATTGGTACTTAGGGTACCATCTTGGGAGACTTTCTGAATATCATATTCTTCTAAGAGATCCACTAGATAGATGAGGGTAGGGTTTGCACCCTGTTTTAACTTTCTGGAGGTACACAATTGTCTCATCTCCTGAAAAGTTAGGGTATCATATCTGGAGGGTATCTTTCTAGGAAGGCCCTCCCCTGAGAGAGTATCATCTTGATCTCCTCTCAGAGACATGATCTAGTGAGGGTGTGGTGTGTGCACCTACCTACACTAGTTGTATCTACTAAACCTCTCTAGTAGTTGTAGTCAGGGTGTGCTAGGCCCTTCAACCTACAACAACTAAGTCCAGTAGGACTTAAGTATTTATAATCTATGTTATATGTACCTAACAATATCTGTGTGATCTTTCAATTTAGTATCTCAAGATTACAATGGTATTACAACAGCAAGCTCAGATCCCAACCGCTGCTCACCAATGTGAGAAGTTGGCCTGATATATGATGTCACTATTTCTAGTGTACACCCTGTATCAGTCCAAACAACCCTTATGGTGATTGGTTGTAAAGTCAACCTTATAGACCAGCTCTCCTAGTGGTAGCATGGACAAGAGCAGTCTTAGGCTAAACTCTGTGTGGCATGTGAAGCCAGCTGTTATACCATTTGTAATCCCTTGAATACCAAATGAAAGGACACCACAACAGATATATATAAAAATAGAATGTATTTATTCTAGTCAAACCCTCAGCACTCTTTATGAGATTCGAGGTAAGTACAACACAGTCTTATTTAAGCATACATTAAATCACACAGGTAAGTAATACAGTTAGGCCCTAGGGGCCACGCAAACCATATACTAAGTAAGTGGTATATGAACCACTGTCACGAACACAGGATAGGCCTAGGCAATCGCTGGGGCTACACTATACTACCAAAGGTTAGGAAGTGGGAGGCCCACGGGATTCAGGTGCAGAGTGGAAACACTCATGCGTAATGCGTAAAAGTCGATAGAAATAGTAGTTATTAGAATTTAACAGTTTTAGGACACTTCTGGAATAGCTAGAAAGTCGAGACTCGGAAACTAGACCCTAGGATAGTCAATACCCTTGTGAGCACTGGAGTGCTCAAGTTACCTAGCCCACGGGCTGCGGGTGCATAGGTGTGAACTTGCGTCAGGTTTCGTCGTTGACTTCTATGGATGCCTGAAGGAGAGTTGCTGACAGGCAGTCAGTGAAGAGTGTCCGGTGGATCCCAAGGATGGAATCAAGAAGGAAGAATACCTGCAAGCAGAAGGGACAGAGTCTAGGTCACCAGCCAGGAGCCGGGAAGGAACCAGGAAGGAACCAGGCGATGTCGTGCAGATGCAGGTGAAGAGGTGAAGCTTGTCGCAGAAACCATGGGTACCAGGAGGCGTCGAGGACAACCAGGACCAGGAGATGAGCTGTCCCACGAAGGTTCTTGCTATCGGCGGCGTCGATGTCGAGCTAGGACCCAACAAGCCTTGGCAAGCGGAACCCACGCAGGATGGAGGACTTGCTTCTGGTGCAGACCAGGAAGGTCTGGGGTGCTTCTCTTTCACAGAGGAGCGGGTGCCAGTCTGGAGGAGCCGGACCAGCAAGATGAAAACAAAGGTTCGTCGTCGCAGAGGCTACTAGCCAACGGGCCAGCAACCGGACAACACGTCGAGCAACTCAGGTGCAGAAGGGCCCCACGCAGAACACGTGAAGTGTGGGGAGCTGATCTTCTTTGCAGATGGTGCTCGGGATTGGGGCTTCTCAATTCCCCAAGCACAGCCTCGAGGAAGCCTCAGAAGTTGCGCTAGTCAGTTACTAGCCACTTTTCCCAAGTCGCCGGTCCCACGTCCCTCGTCGCCTCCACGGGTCTCAGCTTCGCTGGAGATGTGGATCTGGTTCAGAGGTGTCTGGAAGTCTCGGCGCTGGTCAGTCTCTGCAGTTGTCCCTCGTAGGATCAGTCGCAAAGCAAGCAGCGGTCTCTGGATGGTGCCTGGTTGCCCAGGGTGGTCACTCCTTGGCCACAAAGGAGATTTCTTCAGTCTTCTTCCTGAGGTCGAATGTCGAAGATCCAGAGTTTCTGTTCAAGTTGCAGATTCAGGTTAATCTAATTTAGCAGGGCTCAGCTACCTACTGATATACTGGGCTAGTGGGCTGGGCTACCTGCAAGGTCCTTCCTATGGGTGGGACCAGGAAGGGGAGTGGTTACACCCCCTTTCCTTTGTCCAGTTTCGCGCAAGAGCTGGGGCTGGAGTGCCCCAGCGCCGGTTTGAACTGGACTATGCATGGGACACCTTGTGTGCCCCAGGCAGTGTCTAGTTTCATTCATCCCTCCCTGCCCCAATACACTAAGGCCTGTCTGGGGTGGTGCTAGCACCTCCCAAGGCAGGAAACCTATTGTCCAAGCCTCCCTCGCTGGAAGGACTCCCAGCAGCAGGAGGTCAGACTTGTGTCTGTGGCAGCAGCATCCATTTTGTGATGCTGGGGCTCTGGTTAACTTTAACCGGGTAAGTAGGTTTCAACATGTCTTCTCCCTCTAGAAGGAAGGAATAATATCCTCATTGCCAGAAATAGTATGGGGGTATTATTCCACAGTGTTAGACACCTTACACGACATGTTTCGATAAAGCCAAACCATAGTTACCATAACTATTTAAGATTATAAGGTACTTTAAGAGTATATGGTAGGCTATATCATAGAACAGCTATAAGGACATGGTTTCGAAAGCTGCAGACAGGCTCAGCTCATGCTAGAGCACCATCTCACATGTTACCAAGCACTCTGCCTCCAGGATTGTTAAGGCCTGCCATAGGAGTGGCTGATAGGTACACATGTGTCTATATATAAGGTAGGTATAGGAATACTACACCTAAGCAAGGGGTGATTACACGACCTTGCCCCAGCTGAGTGATCAGCCAGTTGTGTCATAATGGAAGGCCAGGCCAGGGGTGGCACAATACATGCTGCAGCCCCTGGTAGGCCTAGGGTACACCTATGCCTTGGGTACCTAAGGTACACTATACAGGGGCCAATAAGGTGATCCTAACCAATTGGGTTATGCACCTAAAATACATAGTATAAATTTAGAGAGAGAACAGCTGGGCTGTGGGTCTGATTAGCAGGCCCACAGCCACATCTAAGTCGAAAACCAGTGAAGCAAAAGCAAAAAGTGGGGGTGAACATAGAAAGCAGACCCTACTCTCCTACATAACCCTCAGAGCAGAACATGTCAGAGGTCTCTGCAATACATTAGCGGACACGCTCAGCAGATCCCAATCGGATTGCCATGAATGGGAGCTAGAGCAGGCTCAAGTGCTCGGAGTATTCAGAGCTTGGGGCACACCGACACTGGATTTGTTCGTAACAAAAGAAAACAAAAAATGCCGCTTTTATGCCAGCAGATACCCTGAACAGGGGTCAAGGGGGAATGCGATGGTCAGGGATTTGTGCTTACGCTTTTCCCCCGATACCTCTAATACCGAGAGTCATACGCAAGGTGAAGTTGGAGGGCTGTCGTCTCATCTTGATAGCACCCAGATGGCCACGCCAGTACTGGTTTCAGGAGCTTCTATTATTATACCAGGACCAGCCGATCCGCTTTCTTCCGACGCCCACAATGCTGTCAAGGAACAGAGGTCAGGTACTCCACCCGGACCCTCAGTCCCTACATTTACACGCATGGCTCCTGACTTCTTAGAGTTCAAGGACCTGGATATCCCTCAAGACTGTAGGGATATATTAGCGTAATCACGAGCTCACAGCACGATAAAAACTTACTGTCTAAAATGGAAAAGTTTTTGCTGTTGGTGTGAAACAAACTGGGTTCACCCGGTGGAAGCTCCTGCAGAACAGATCCTCCCTTATTTGTTACATCTGGCAAGATCTGGGCTTTCTTTCCCTTCAGTCAAAGTCCATTTAGCCGCACTTTCCAGATTCAGAAAGGGGGCTCATGGCCCTTCTCTGTGTTCATCCTCCTTAATTAAGCAGTTTATGAAAGGACTTTTCCGGGAGTTTCCTCCGGTCAGGCTTCCTCCACCAGAGTGGGAACTCAACACAGTCTTAATGCAATTAATGAAACATCCATTTGAGCCTATCCACAGGGCTGATCTCAAATTCCTGACCTGGAAGGTTGCCTTACTTCTGGCCCGGACGTCATCTAGACGAGTGAGTGAAATTCAGGCTTTCACTGTAAAGGAACCTTTTCTACGCTTCACTCAAGACTACGTGCACCTCCGAACTAATCCGACATTCATTCCTAAGGTGCCGTCACAGTTTCATCTTAATGAACCGGTGAAGTTAAAGACTTTCTTTCCTAACCAATCTACTCCAGTGGAGCGAGCCTTACATTCTCTCGATATCAAGAGATGTCTCAAATTCTATCTTCAAAAAACAAAAAACCTTAGAAAGTCTGATCAATTGTTTGTGGCTTATATCCAAGCTACCCTGGGGAATGCAGTGAAAAAATCCACTATTGTCAGATGGATAGCATCAACAATCCAGTTCTGCCATGACAAAGCTCACAGGCCGTTGTTACGAAAACCCAAGGCCCATTCCACGAGAACAGTAGCAGCTTCTACAGTGTTGTTTGCTGGGGTGACTCTGGAGAATATTTGCTGTGCTGCGACATGGAAGAATGTCCACACTTTTACGAGACATTACTGCCTCCAATCTACGCATCAAGACGATGCAGCGGTCAGACAAGCTGTCCTGCGACATCTTTTTCTTTGAGATAATTTCAGGTACCTTTTTTCCACTTTTCACATGTTATTTGTTGATATCTTTTAGCATGACAATGGCATGTTTACAATGATGATATATTTCACTTTGAATGTTATTGCATTACATGCTTCTTTCTCTTTGTTGCTTGCATGTTTCGATTTTTAAGATTGGGTTTCTTATACCTTTTTGTAAACGAGTTGTGGATGCATCTGGGGAGTATCAGCACTAGTCTCCCACCATCCGCAAATGACTGTATACTTGGTATACTGCTCGCTATTCTGATTCAGGCATGTGAATCTATGAAAAATACCCCAATACTGGATAAGAAAACAAGTTACTTACCTGTAACTACAGTTATCCAGTATTGGTATCTTTCATAGATTCACATGCACCCACCCTCCTCCCCGTAGAGTCAGTTCTCTATGTTTTGCGACATTTACTTCCCACTCATGCTAGGAAAATCTGAGGAGAACTGGCTCTGCTGAGAGGGTTCTAGAAAGGTGCGGGTGTCTGATTGGTTGTTACCAAATTCTTGGTTCTTTTGCATAATGAGGTAGATAGGCCGCTAAGATCTAGGCTTTAGGCCTTTTCTTTGGGCCTACTACTACTACTAACACTTTTGGCACTACTTTTTATTTACCGGGGACTCCCGCCTCGGCGACGGTAAATGATTCAGGCATGTGAATCTATGAAAGATACCAATACTGGATAACTGTAGTTACAGGTAAGTAACTTGTTTTCTTACTTGATGATGCACAAATAATAAAAACTGACTGAAACCTGATTTCCACACGTTATAATTTGTATGCAATATTTTTTTATCAGTAAAACTGTATGTCTGTTCAAATTAGCCATTTAAATTGAAAATGTGCTGTCTGGAAAGGACGCTATCATGCAATGCTTTAGTTACATTAAAAAATTGCCCACCTCGTGTCCATTAGTTGGGACAATAAACATTTGTCATTCAAAAACGTCGGTTGTGGTTCTAAAAAGTTTGGGAAGCATTGCTCTAGACCATTCATGTATGTCCCCACCCTACCACCCTGCAGGAAAGACGTCATAGTAATGGTGCCCTGTGCAAGTTGGCCCATACATAGGTGGTTTGGTCCCAGTCACCTGACTTCTCATGGAACAAAGAGCTGAAAAGGGTTGGCTCAAAAAGAACAACAATTACCTGGTTGATGTAGTCGTCACCTCTTTTGTAACCTCATGACCTTGAAGACCGCTAGCACAAAGCTTGGTCTGGTCAGGAAGAGCAGGATAAAAGAAAAATCAAGTTGGAGTTTTCATCCTTCTGGATAAAGTAAACATGGTAACGACTGACGTAAAAGTGTATTCAGGTTGCCGGGCCCTTACATCTGAAACAAGCTCGAAAGAGATCGGACTCAAAAGTGTCCTTAGGTGAGTGGCCCTTAAGTGATAGATAGGCACAAAAATCATGGAACATTGGCATGACCATGTTCACATCCCACAAGCAATGAGACATTCACCAAGGTGGATGACCACAAAATGCCATTATGCCACCTAGAGACCAATGAATGGTGGTGCACCTTTCACCAGTGCATGTTTTGATGAGATAGCCAACCTGATCGAATTTACAGTTTTGTACGTCTTAAATTCTTCAGGAAACAGGAACAGATAATTTACCACGTACATGTTAACTACTACACTTGTTCCAAGATCTTTACAAGCACGCCCATCCATATATACCGCTGGTCTGTATATTTGATTGTTTCCTGAAGCCTAGGACTACAACATTGCATGCAGAATTTTCGATGTCTAGGAGCTTGCTAACACTCCTGAAAATCTTGCTATACCACGAGCCTTGTTAAAGGATGATACTTAACTTGGATGTGGACAACAAACTGGAAAATCCTAAGAACCCTCCTGGAAGCGCTGAAAATCAGGCATGTGACTTCTCTAGTGACACTAGGCTAAAATCCCAACTTTACTTCTGAGCCTCAGAAGCTATTCACAGAATCGTCTTTTTTTGCAGAATTGGATAATTGGTCCTTTCCAACCACATCTTCTGGAATATATTCACCACCTCTGCTTCTGGGGTTCAGTCTGCGACTGAACAATGGCATCTCAGCTGCGATTTAAAGAGAACATACTGAAATGGGACCATTGTGTCTTCTGAGTTCTTTTTAAATACATGGCATTCAGGCAGCCCATTGCTGAAGTCAGCCAGAAAGTAGGAATGCTAAACCGCTACTCTGTTCACCTTGTTTGGTAGTACTCTGCCAAATGTAGAACTGTTTTTCTGTGAAAAGTGCGATGATTAAGAGGCCAGATTCGCCAAAATTCTTTACTGGTTTCCCTAAAGATGCTTTAAATATAGAGCTGATGACACATTGTCCATATAAAGGAAAATGCAGCACTGGACTTTTTATGGGGTAAGACATTTTACTGTGAATGTCCCTCTAGACATTTTATATGAAATGAGAACTTGTCAATGGACAACTGGCTTATTGACTTGAAAGGCCTGCGAAAGGCTTAACAGCTTCACCCTCTGACATCAGACACAATTATTTCACAATTATGACCCTTGCTATTCCATTCAGACGGGTGTTCCAGCCACCAAAGGGCCTTCTCCAGCAGGTACAGTCCCTCCACAAAAGAGAGGCTCATCCTGAGATGTAGAAGCTTCAACCTTTTTTTTTTTTAAACAAATTTTATTTGTCAAGCGGCACATTTACTGCAGGGCCCTGTACCCCAGGGACATCTGCACAATCAGAACATATATCATTGACTGTGACATTTTGCAATACAATCAAGATCTAACACCACCCACCTCCCAACCCTCCCCCAATCGCACTTTACACCCACTCTAAACAGAACCAGTACCATGTTAGAATACAGATACCCACCAAAGTCCACCACCCACCCCTCTCCCTGAATCCTCCCCTACGAGCCCGATCTTATAAACGCGGGTCCCGTTCTATCGGAACCAGGTCTAGGAGCAATCCCCGATAGTCCGCCCTCCTTTTCCATATTTTAAAGTATTTTAAGGGGCACCCCCTGACAATAAAGATGGGTTTCTCTAGGCCCATGCAGAAGTCCAGGCCATTCTTCCATGCGGCCAATGCAGGGGGCCTCGGTGCCTTCCATGCCCTCGCTATGTCCCTTTTGGCTAATGTAAGACCCAACAACAACAAGTGGCGTTTATAGACGTTGCCGCCTATCTCCTCCATAACGTGTAAGCGCGCTAGTTTCGGCGAGCGGGGAAGATCCCATCCCAGCACCTCCGACAAACAATTGAAAACCCCCCTCCAGAAACGATCTAAGGAGAAACACTGCCAAACCGTGTGTATTAATGTACCTTCCTCCCGCTCACAGTGGAGACACACAGGGAAGGCAATCAACCCCGCCTTCCATAAACGCATACGTGTGTAACAGACCCTATGCAGGTATTTAAACTGCACCAAGTGCAAGCGCACCGCTATTGCCACTCCTCGCGGGGCAGCTAGGGCCTCCACCCAATCCTCATCCTCCAAGGTGCCTACATCCCCCTCCCAATCCTCCCGGAGTTTCTGTAGCGTGGAGGAGCAGTGGATAACCAGGGTTTGGTATATCCTGGAGATCTTACGGTCTAGGAGTTCTCCCATAAAAACTTTGGCCTCCAGGGTACTAAACTCAGCCAGATACTCCAATCCCGCCAGATTGGGTAGCAGAGCATGTCGAAATGCAGGTACTTGAACAACTGGGACCTTGGCATATGAAATTCCGCCTAAAGGTCCTGGAAGGATTTCAATACTGGACCCCTCATGACATCGCCCAGGGCAGATATCCCTATGTGATCCCAGCCCCGAAAACCCTGCAAGGCCGCTAGTTGTGGCAGCCGCCCATTATCCCAGAGGGGAGTCTCTGCGTTAGTGTATTTCACCACCCCATCCTTTGCAAACACTCCCTCTTGTTTATAATGATTTTGGTCTCTTGGGGGCTCAATGTTGCCGCCACTGAGCCCACTGTAAAGCCCAGGAAAAGTATCCTCTGAGTGTGCCCAGGCCCTAACTTCTCCCAGCTCAGTGGAAAGTCTAAACTTTGTTTGATGGTCACAACCACTGCTACATCAGAATGCAAGGCACTCTTGACCTGGTACATATAAATCATAGTGTGCATATGTACTTTCAGCCGTTTCCATGTAAGCAGCTTGATGAAATACTAAGGTGTGGCTAGCCAGTTCAAGGGGGCAAAAGAAAAGTCCCAATCCTGTGTGTAAGAAAATAGGCTATTAGTTGGGGTCGATGTGAGTTCTTCCTAACTAATTAGTCCAAGATCCTGTTAAGTCCAATATACAAATTCAGTAAATAAACCTAGACTCAACTTCCAGTAGCCATGCACAGAGTAGACAGGCTTAACATAAGGAAAACCCATCTTTTCCCACGTAAATAATAACTTTTTGCAACCCGAGATCCAGGTGAGCCCCGGACATGGGCCTCCCGGGGAACAGTAGCATGTTTCAGCGCGGGGAAACACTGGTTCAGTGTAACCATGCACTTTAGAAGTGGTTTTATTATTATTTATTATTATAAGTGTGTAATGTATTTATAAGTACGGAATGCAATTAGAAAATCAAGGCACAACACACTAAAAATCCCACAGCCAATACATTTATTTTAAATAGAGAAACATTTAACAAAAAAATGACTCCAAAATGACTGAAATCCAATTGTAGGAACCGGGTGTATAAATTTATTCATCTTTAGGACCAAAAAAGCCAAGAAAAAGTAACGTACGAGTCAGTAGTCGCTGTTTGTGGTTGACGGGGTCCTTTATGTGATTTCGAGCCAACATTGATGGACCGGAAGTTTGATACCCCAAATGGGTCAACCTGATCTAATATTTTATTCTCTGACTTAGTCCTCTTCTGTTCTTCCTCAGGTCCAGATGTGTTCTGATCGGCTGTGAATGAGGTGCCACTTTTTTAGGATTCACTGCCCGTGGGTGAGGGGACTCCTGGACACTCCCTAACCAATAGGAAAAAGTTATAGGGCCAATCCTTACAACATTTGTAGCACATCATGTTTACCTTGCTGCAAACTATCCCACAGCACACTATTCTGAGGAAAATCCAACATGTCGGCAACCTCTGACCTTGGAAATTGCTGGTATGCCAGCCAGGGATGTGGTTAGGGAAATGAGCAGCCCCCATCCCCTTTACCTGTGCCTGTGCCAATCTGGTTCCGGGACCAGCTTTTCCTTCCTCTGGGTTGGAGCCAAGGTGGTTTCAGATGGCTCAACGAACAAAGGCTACTGTTCCCCGGCTCTCCCTTTAAACTTAACTGTGAATAGGCGGGCCTCACCTTGGTCCCTTTCAAGTAAATAAAGTTCCTGACCTTGCGTAGCTGTTCTTACTGAACTGATAGGAGTCATATTCCTCACAGTCATGTCTTCCTTCCATGTGGCCTAAGCCATTGTTTGCGCTCTGTCAGCAATTTTCACAATTCATTGAGAAAAAACAGTGACAGGCCCAGCTGCTAATTTGCCAACTGGGGGCTCAGGCAGTTGGAGTGTACATTTTTAAGACTTACTTTTCCTAAATATTTATTAAAAATAGGGCCTCACCAGAAAATTGGATTTTTAATAAACATTACAAATAGTGGTTGAATCATTTTAATAGCTTGTCCCTTGTCCCAAATCAAAGATAGCAGAGTTATAATTTTATTCTAAAATCGTTTTCCTCATAGGACTGCTACAGTCTTGTACAATGAAAATAACTTTTGGGGGCTAATCACTGTAGCTAAATGCCAAATCTAAATTCTTACATTAATCCACTTTTAAATACTGGGCACACAACTTATAGGATGCCAAGCCTACATAGTTAGACCTGGAGTCGTGTTTTCATTGTCAGCCTAGTGGATGGAACATGTGCTGCAGTACACAGGTGACATTGAACTCTTCCATGGGATTGGTGTATTTTCTTACACCATATACCATGGCCTTGGGAAATATAATTCTCCAGTATTGGGGTGTCTTTCATAGATTCACATGCTTGAATATTCCCCGTCGTCGAAGTGGGAGTCCCACGGTACATAACATAGCAATGTAGTAATAACATAAGCCTATTAGGCATAAAAGAAAGTAAAACCATAGAGTTTTCATGGATAGACAACTTGTCACCTCTATAACATATTACTGTTGTTATGTTTTAGTCCAAATCCAGCCAATCAGGTGTCCGCACCCTCTAGGACCCCCTCCCCAGAGGCTGAGGCTCTCAGATTTTCTACCGCACGTCATGTGAAGGGAGTCTCCCTGAGCTTGCTCAGTTTTTCTTCTCATATCTCCTCAGAAGATTTCCTCTATGATGTCTACATCCAAGAAATCCCTCTTCGGACCTTGTGGAGGTTGTGCTAAACTGAGGCTTCATTCAGAAGATCCTCACAAGGAATGTATTTATTGCTTATATCCTGAACATCAGGTAAAAGACTGTAAAATTTGTAGAACCTTCTCACAAAAAACTTTAAAGGATAGAGAAGGGCGTCCCCTTCTGTGGCTACAGAAGTTGAAGACTTCAGAGAATCCTCTTTCAGATGTGGAGAGTGTGTCTTCAATCCAAACTGCTCCCTCTTTGAAGAGATCAAGTGACTCTCAAAAGGTTTCTCCTAGACCTAAAGTGGTGAAAACATATCATGGAGATAAGACCACTACTCAACCTTTTACTTCAAAAGGGGTGATTCCCCCCCCCAGGAGTCTATCTGAATCCGTAACGCCCCCGAGATCTGATTCTCAGGCGTCTAAGACTCCATCTGCGCAGTTTTTACCTCAGAAACTGCCTCTCTCGCCGACGAGCTCTTCAAAACTTCCTCCGTCGACGAGAGCTGCCGTCGTCACATCTACACCGACGACGTCGACATCTTTGTCTATGAAGCCAGCTATGATCCTATCGTCGGCGTCTTCACCGTCGACGTTGATTTCAGTTAAGGTGAGACCCATTTCGTCTACGCTACCTTTAACTTCGTCGTCGACGGCAATCAAGCATAGAAAGAAGCAGACGTCGACGGTAGCTTCGTCGTCGACGGTGGCTTCGTCGTCGACGGTGACTTCGTCGCCACCATCACCAACAACGGCTACGACTCCATCTCAAGAATTGATACCACTAGGGGCTTCAAGCTCTCTGTTTCAGCGACGACATTCGTCTCTGGATACCCTGATGCCAATTACCGCTCTTACGCAGCCTCCAGAGGTGCTTTTTTCATCTGATAATGAGGAATACGAAGATGATAGATTTCGGGCTGCTCGCAGTCCTTCAGAGCTTCTAATAAAATATCAGGAATCAGATGATGAAGATGATTACTCAACTTATGACACACATCCAGTTCAACAACTTCCTATGGCACAATTGCCGTTAAGTCTTATTTCCAACCTACAATATATGCTGGATGATTATAACCGCCGTTTTCCACGGTCTGTGCATACTTCTCCAACGCCACAGACACCTCAACAACCTGTTTTAAATAAGGAAACAGTAGTCACACCTCCATCAGGGACAAGAGATCAACATCTTGTGGTTCCTCAAATCATACAAGATATTGTCGAGGAACAGGATGATGACGCTGACAAAGAAGAAGGCGAGCTGGATGATAGTTCCTTTCTTTCTGATTGGGACAACTATCAAATACAAACGCCATCTCCTGCTGATCCAGCTCCTTTGGATTCTCCACCAGTCGACATTGGTGGTTTTCACTTGCTCATGGAAAGAGCAGCTAAGAGATTTCACCTCCCTATGACAACCAGGGAGGAAGATTGTTTCTTATATGATTTTAAGGATCAACCTCAAAAGCAGGTCCGTTGTATTCCAATTATTGATTTTATCTGGCAAGAGGGCCTTAAGTTGATGCAAACTCCTAACTTCATTCCAGCTATCCTTCCTAGGATAGATAAAAAATACAAAGCCCCTCCAAATTCTCCTGCTTGTTTAACTTCGCAAACAAAGCCTGATTCCATTATTAGTCAGGCAGCCCAACGTCGATCCAGAAACCCATCGTCTCCTTTGTCGGCACCACCAGATCGAGAAGGTCGACGGCTGGATGGTATAGGGAAAAAAAATTCCACTATGGCGGCAGCTACAGTACGGGCGGCAAATTCTTTAGCGATCCTGGGCCGTTACGATCGCCAAATGTGGTCGGACATTTCATCTCTAATTGACCTTATTCCTGAAACATCTAGACCAGAGGCATTAAAGATTCTCCAAGAAGGAGAAAGAATTTCTTCGGAAATTATAGATTGCGCTATTGATGTGTCCTCTTCTGGCTTCCGTCTTTTGGTGGGTTCAGCGGTCCTCCGGCCTCAGGGCTGGTTGCGGGCCACGTCTTTTCGTCAGGAGGTACAAACAAAGATACTGGACATGCCTTACGACGGTGAATCACTTTTTGGACAGCATATAGATGATGCCCTTCAAGCAATTAAGAAGGACACTGACACGGCTCGTGCCCTTGGATCCTTGCAATTCAAAAAGCAACCTTTTCGAGGAGCAAGAGGTCGTGGTTCCTCTTCTTCCTTTCGAGGAAATTCGAATCAATACAGACAAGTACAGACCCGCTACTCCTCTCAAAATCAACAATCTTATAGGCAACAACATTCTTCCACCTACAGACAATACAGAGGAAAATCTTCTTATAGAGGAAAGGATTCCTCCAAGAAACAATGACTCTACACACAGTCGCGAGTTCCTCCTGTTTTTTTCAAAACTTGGAGGTCGAATCTCCCACTTCTACTCCAAATGGTCACAAATTACTACCGATCAATGGGTTCTAGATATTGTACGCAGGGGACACACATTGGAATTTGTAAAGATTCCTCCCAATACTCCACCAAGAGTATTGGGATTGAGAAAGGGCGCGATCGAAGTGGTGCCAAAGCTACAGAAGGGCAGGGGGTTCTATTCAAGGTTCTTCCTCATACAGAAAAAGTCGGGAGAATGGCGTCCCATTTTGGATCTACGTGCTTTAAACAAGTATATAAAGACACAAACTTTTCGTATGTTGTCCCTTCAAGAAGTACTCCCCTTTCTATCCCAAGGAGAATTTATGACAACTTTAGATCTCCAAGACGCTTATTTTCATCTCCCCATATTGCCGAGACAGAAAATTCCTCAGACTCAGGGTGGCCGGAAAGGATTTTCAATTCAAAGTTCTGCCTTTCGGCCTTCGTTCTGCTCCCCGAGTGTTCACAAAAGTCCTGGCACCGGTGGCAGCTTACCTTCGTCTACAAGGAGTACAAATCTTCCCATACTTAGACGACTGCCTACTGAAGGCAAAGTCTTTCGAACTAGCGTCCAAATAAACTCTGTTATGCAGATCCCTCTTCCAATCTCTGGGCCTCACACTAAACATAGGAAAATCTCAGTTACTCCCGGTTCAAAACAGACCGTTCTTGGGAGCCATTCTGGATACCAGTCTAGGGAAAGCTTTTGTGTCGCACGAACGACGTCAACGTCACTGCCGGCTGAAGATGAGACCCGTCCAGGAAGAATTGGACAAGCAATGGGCTCAGGTCTCAGGAACTTTCAACGACCTAGTAAGAGTCACTCATCGCCTAAAAAGAGCTCCTTTATGGTGGACTCATGAAAGAAATGTCTCCTCGGGGCGTCCTTTTCTGGCGGACTCTCCACAATTCACCCTCACCACCGACGCGTCTCTCGAGGGTTGGGGCGCCCACTTACAAGGCTTAACTGTGAAAGGCAAGTGGTCTGTCCAACAAAAGACAAAACACATCAACCTTTTAGAATTACTGGCCATTTTTCTGGCTCTGAAAGCTTTCCGAACCATCATTCACGGAAGCACGGGGTTGATCCGTACGTACAACACAACGTGCATGCATTACATCAACAAACAAGGAGGCACGAGGTCCGTTTTGTTGTCCCTTCAGGCTCAAAAAATTGGGGATTGGGCGATTCAACATCACATCGTTCTCACAGCAGTCCATGTTCCGGGAGCGTCGAACAATCTTGCAGATTCCCTAAGCAGATCGTCCACGACCAATCACGAATGGGAATTACACCAACCCATTCTGCATCACATCTTTCAGCTATGGGGTCCCCTAAATCTGGATCTTTTCGCAACATATCTGAACCGAAAATGCCAGTTCTACGCAAGTTGGCTTCCCCATCCAAAGTCATGCGGGAATGCCTTTTTGATGAACTGGTCCAAAATATATGCTTACGCTTTTCCACCAATACCCCTAGTCCCCAAGGTTCTACAGAAAATGAGGAAAGAACCCTGTCACATTGTCCTTATAGCCCCCCGATGGCCTCAACAGATCTGGTTCACGGAACTGCAGCTCCTGTCTCAGTGCGAACCGACCATGCTTCGTCCTCTTCCAAATCTTTTGACCATGGAACACGGTCAAATTTGTCATAACGATCCTGCATCTCTACACTTAGCGGCTTGGAACCTGAGCACTATGCATTTGTGAATTTAGACATCCCTTTAGATTGCAGAGAAGTCTTGGCAAAAGCTAGAGCACCTTCAACAGTAAAAACATAAACTCAAATGGAAAAGATTTTGTTTATGGTGTAATGATGTAATGATGCAAAAATACATCCTATACATTCCAAGCCAGAACAACTTTTGCCTTTCTTTTTGCACCTAGCGAAATCAGGCCTCTCATACTCTACCGTTAAAGTTTTCCTAGCGGCAATCTCACGATTCCGACAAGATGTCTCTAACTCACTTTACTCGTCAAGAGTAATTCAGCAATTTTTCAAAGGGCTTTTTCGGATGTTTCCTCCGATACGTCGGCATCCTCCACCTTGGCTTCTAAACATTGTATTGGTGCAGCTTATGAAATCGCCATTTGAGCCAATCCACAAGGTCAGTCTCAAATATGTCACTTGGAAGACTTCTCTCCTCCTGGCTCTTACATCCTCCCGCCGGGTCAGTGACTTGCAAGCATTTACCATTAAACCACCTTTTCTTCAATTTACTAAAGACTCTGTCCTGCTTCGCACCAATCCGGCCTTTATCCCTAAGGTGCCATCTGATTTCCACCTTAATGAGCCGGTTGTTTTAAAAACATTTTTTCCAAATCCTCAAACTACTGCGGAAAAAACTCTTCATTCTTTGGATGTCAAAAGCTACTATTCGTAAGAGTGACCAACTCTTTGTAGCCTACGGACGGATGCGACAAGGTCATCCGGTCACCAAACAATCTATAGCACGCTGGATATCTTCTACTATTGCCTTTTGCCATCAACAAGCAGGAAAACCGCTTGCTTCAAACGTTAAAGCGCATTCCACCAGGAAGGTTTCTTCTTCTACGGCGCTATTTGCTGGAGTACCTCTTCAATCCATCTGTAGAGCGGCGACATGGTCCAGCAGACACACCTTTACGAGACACTACTGTCTGGATGCTGCAGACAACACGGACACAGCCGTGGGACAAGCAGTCCTTCGTAATCTTTTTAAATAAGGTGAGCCTCTGATGCTTCCCTCCTCCTGTATACAAGGTACTTTTTTTTAAATTTTATTTATTTATGTATAGATATATATATATATATATATATATAGATATTTATATGCATATAGTCTTTTGCACTGTATATGCTATTGCTTTGATTCTTATGTACCTTGTATTTTTCTGATATCACTGCTCACTACTCTTATTCGAGCATGTGAATCTATGAAAGACACCCCAATACTGGATAAGAACAAAAGTTACTTACCTGTAAACTGTGGTTCTCCAGTATTGGTGTCTTTCATGGATTCACATGCGACCCACCCACCTCCCCTCAGAGGCTCTAATTATGTATTTGACTATTATGTCATGCTTGTGCTACGAAAATCTGAGAGCCTCAGCCTCTGGGGAGGGGGTCCTAGAGGGTGCGGACACCTGATTGGCTGGATTTGGACTAAAACATAACGACAGTAATATGTTATAGAGGTGACAAGTTGTCTATCCATGAAAACTCTATGGTTTTACTTTCTTTTATGCCTAATAGGCTTATGTTATTACTACATTGCTATGTTATGTACCGTGGGACTCCCACTTCGACGACGGGGAATATTCAAGCATGTGAATCTATGAAAGACACCAATACTGGAGAACCACAGTTTACAGGTAAGTAACTTTTGTTCGTATGTCAATTAGGAGTTACCCAGTACTTCGTCATATTTTATGGGTCAGAGCACATACTGTGTGGCATGGACAGCAGTGCCCCAGTACCCCAGTCTGCAGACTTGAAGACTAGCAGCATCAGTCCAAAAAAATTGAGGTAACACACAAAAAGAGATACTTTCTTACAGTGCCCTGCCATATCGACTGAACGAAACATGAATCTGGAAGGTCCAGAACTTTCTGGCGGACAGAACTCAATGTGTTCAGCTTGGGTAATTTATCTCTCAAACCACTAGCGTTGACAAAGGGGTTCCACAGGGCTCGGTTTTGAGCCCCACTTTGTTTAACATTTACGTGGCTCCCCTAGCTTCAATCATTAGAAATTGTGGGTTTGAAACCATATCTTATGCTGATGATACCCAGGTGAAAGTCCCTATTGAGTCCTGTGGTCACCAGACTTAAATTTAGACATTGTATGATCAGCATAGCGAAATGGATGAGGAAGATCTTTCTCCAGCTCAGCTCCTCAAAGACCAGTGGCGTAGCTAGGTGGGGGCGGTCCGCCCCAGGTGGCACTATTTCGGGGGCGGACAAAGGCATTCAGATAAGGTTCGGCTTGCTTTTGTGGACGTTCGGGGACGGGCAGAGAAGGATTCGGACTCGGGCAATGTCCTTGTCACCGACCACAGAAGCAGAGGACAAGGTTAGGTGGTTGAGAGACTTTATTAAACCCGATACAAGGCAGTGGCCGCAGGTTCGTTGTCTTCCCGTAGGTCAGGGATGTCCCTTCTTGACGTTGGTTGCTCCTCTGGGTCCTCGGGGCTTCTAACGGCTGTCCGGGGCTCTTCGTGGGGCTGGTGTCGCCTGGCGTCCCCTCGGAAAGAGAAAAGGACAGGCGGTTAGGTTATCTGCTTCACGGGCTACTCGCACCCTATGCTGCCTGGTTCTACACAGGGATACCTCTCCCTGGGTAAGGTTGGGTTCTTGTGCCTCCAGGGGTTCACTCCCCTTCTTAACCTTCCTGGGCCCTTACTTCAGGGACCTCCCAACGGGGTTTCTTTTAGGGTGAGTTCTTCCTCCCCCTTGTTTCTTGACTTTCTCGCTTTCTCTCTCTCTAATCTGGGCGGGTGATGTGGGTGCTAGGCTGTCGCTTCCCCTCGTGTGTCCTGTCTGCCGTAACCCACCCCGCTAAAGACCAGAGAAGCCCGCCTCCCTCGTCCACCACCCGACCAAAGACCTCCCTGTACTCCCCACCACTCGCCTGAAACCGGAGCCCGCTGACAGGGACCCGGTCGCCTCGTCCAGCGCGTCCTCCTCGGGGTTCGCCTGGGCCCTCGTTTCTGCCTCCTCGCCGCTTCCTCCCGACATCCTGCTGCCAGCCGCCTCCTCGCTCGTCTCCGTCGTCACTCTCCTACTTTCTTCGTCCTCTCCACGGTTCTCCGTCGCGTCGCCTCCTGTGGGTCTCTCCGTCTCCTCGCTTCCACACCGTCCTTCTCCCTCTTCCGGGTTCTCATACTCGCGTTGGCTCCGCCCCCCTGCTGGCGGCAGCGTCAGCACCAGTCGGGACGCTGGAGCGCCCCCGGGGCACTCTGACTGTGGATCCGCTGCTGGGCTGTCACAGTCCTCTTATTTTCTGTGCTGACAGCTGTCCCCCCCTCTCCTCCTATTATTCCCTCTCTTTCGGTCTTGCTCCTCACTTACTGAAAACCGTAACTTGAAGAAATGGTTCACAACCTATCTTTCCTTCTTTCATTTAGTTGCTTCTCTGTGAAATGGATCCAAAAAAGAAAAACACTCTTGCGGGAAATGCCCTTTTTCTGACATTTTTCTATTCCAAAGTGCAGCGGGATGGAGAGAAATAGAAGGTTTTCAATATGAAAAATAAATACATAACTAAATAAAGCAAGACAGAGTGGTTGCAAAGTGGCCAGATTGGTTTTATTCACATACAAACACATCAGCCTCACTTTACAGACTTTGCCAGTAAAGTGCTACTTTTGTTTTCTCGTCTTTCTTTGAACAGCATTGTTGTCCCCAGGTGGGGAAGTGCACCATTCCCGTAGGGACTGCAATACCTGGTTGATGGGTGGATTGGAAAACAAAATGCGCACCATGGCTCTGTTTATGGATGTGGTCTTTTTAAACCATACTGCTTACGTTTATTAAGGATATAAGCAATGGACATTGAAACGGTTCCCTTCAGGGCCCTGTAGTCATGTCCTTAACTTTTCAGGTAAAACCACTCGCTGATTTCTGAATAGTGAGTGAGAGATCGTTAAGGTAACCATGTTGTTTCTGCTTACATTTCACATGCTTTATTAATCTTGCATTCCCTATGAGTGCTTGCTTTTACTTTTTTTTTTTTTAGGCAGCATATTACTCTTATCAAGTGCATAATTTGAATTGAGCCACATCCAAGTGTTTATAGCGGGCACAAATAGGTTATAACTGAAGGCAGTGCGAGTTTCTCTCAGTGGGGCAGTATGGTGTTCAGTGGGGGAGAGGATGTGGCACTATGGCCAGAGCTGTCGAATTTGAAACTGGGGAACTTCATCACCAGTCCACCAGACCACTCTACTGAGGGAGCATATTCCCATGCTAGACCTTACAAGGCCCCACTAGACCTTAGAAGGCTTGATGTCTTAGCACAAGCAGGTGTACCCAAGTGGTGTCAATTGTGAGTTAACCTTGAAGGCCTGTCCACCACAATCCATACTGAAGTTCATCTCCAGTCTTGCGGGCAGTCCTACAAAGCAGCACACCCTAGAGCAACAGTTATCCAGTCACTGTGACTCTGTCACTGAGGTCACATGAACCTTGAGCAGGTTAGAGCGGTGCAAACGGTGTGACCGCACTGGGTACCTATTTCAGGTGGGTGCGTAGTGTTTGCAAGTATATTATGGTTTAAAAAAAACTTGCTGCCTCCTTCCTGGCCTCCAGCAATTTTCAGAAACAATAAAAATGTCATGATAACTTCGGTGATTAATGTACTTCCTAGAGAGAGATCCGAGTTTTGTCTAGTGGAAGGGTTGACTCCTTGAAAGGTAGCACAGAGGGTTAGTGTGCCTGCTGCAAAGAACATGTACAATGCAGATCACAAAGTGCACTGCTTTAATGGGGGGACCATGATGAATGGTCATTTAATGTCAGCTGTAGATGATGGATCCCTGAACAGTGTCATGTATGTGCATGTTTGCATTGTGCTGAGGGAATTACCAGGTAATTGTTCACGTAGCTCTCTGATGGATGTCACATGCGGTTATTCTGAGTCCCCAGATAGATCATGCAGTCTGTGTGTTCTCTTTTGTACTGCCAGTCACCGGTGTATTCAACTGTGTAGCCTTGGACCGTGTAATGTATGTGCATTTAGCTTGCATGATCGAGGTAACTATTAGCGGCGATACTATGTGTCTCTCGGTCCTCTTTCAAGTGCTTGCCGTCCTTCTCAACCCCCCCCCCCCAGGGGAGGCAATCTGAGGGATAGCCCCGGGCGCCACAAGCTCTAGCTACGCCTCTGTCAAAGACCGAGATCGTCCTATATGGCAAAGCAAAGGAGATGTGGACCCCTGATTGCTGGCCATCTGAGCTAGGAGAAGCACCCGCCCCTAGAGGTTGGGCTAAGAATCTGGGCATAAAAATTTACAACAACCTATCAATGGATGAGCAGGTAAAATGAGTGGCAGGCACCTGCTTCGGAACCATGCGAATGCTTAGAAGGATGTTTACGTGGATTCCGTTTATAGCCAGACAGACCCTCATCCATTCACTTCTGGTCAGTCGACTGGATTATGGTAACTCACTGCTGGTTGGGATGAGGGAGGAGCTGGCCGCCAAATTACAGGTGGTCCAAAATACGGCGGCCCGTCTTGTCCTTAACAAGCCGGCACGGACCCCCTCGCTACCCCTCCTGCGCCAACTACATTGGCTTTCCATTAAAAAGAGGTCCACTTTTAAATTGTTATGTCTAGTTTATAAGTCCCTTCATGGGTTGGGCCCTGCCTACCTGACGAAGAAGCTTGAATGGTATCATCCTACACGACTGCTGAGATCCAGCAGCCGTAATTTGCTTTGTGTTCGCAGAGTCAGGAAGGCTAGGATGGGTGACCGGGCTTTTTCGTACTTGGCCCCCACTCAGTGGAATACCTGTACCAATTTCTGCTGCTTTAAAAAGCTGCTCAAGACCTGGCTATTCTAATGTTTCCTCCATAACATGCGCCAAGAGATCCCCCTGGGGATGATTCGTTGCGCAATACAAGTGAGTAAATAAATAAAATAAATAAAAGGTGTGTGGGGATCGCAGGGTATGTGCCCTTCAGATCCATATGCAGCTTCAAGTCACGCTTTTGCAGGATCTTGTGAAAGTCCTGGAAACTAGCCAACGATTTAGGTGAGTTACAAGTCTCACGTCATTTTCCTTCTTCTGCACAAGGTAAAACCTAAAGTTAGTATTTCTGTGCACACCGCTGCACCTTTTTCCCATGTCTCTTATGTCCCCTGCTTCAGTTCATGCTGTTCTTGGAAAGAAATGATTGGTCTCAGCTGTGCAGACTGCAAGGCAGCCCTATAGAACTCTATCTCGAATCCCTGAACAGTGTGCAGGACTCATGTATTGAATTTGATATTTTTCCATTTGAACTGAAATACACTTAACCTCCTCTGACACTTATAGTGATGGGGAAAGATAGAATACGGCTCACCTGAAGAGGAGGGGCCCTTTTTGTCTGATCCTTTTCTAAATCAGGCCTGCACTCACCCCAGCGATAGCCCCACAGTTGAAAGCCATCTCTTTGGGAACTCGAGAGCATCCTCAGCCAGGCAAGGAGCCATCTCCATCTCCATACACAGCAATTGAGAAAACCTTTGTGGGAAGAACTTTGCAGATAAGATTGTGCCTTGTAAAGCACTATAAAGGTGCACCAATACTTCTCCAGTTCCCTGGTAAAGAGCTCCTCAAATAGCCAACCCTGCACCACAGGGCCTGCCTTCGATGTGGCCAGTCCAGTAAGCTTTGGGTTCACCCTCAAAAACAAGGGCTGGTGCCACTCAGACATACCACCACAGGGAGTTTTGTTCAGCGATCACAGGTTCCCTGCATCCACCCTTTCAAAATAATGAATTCCCTGCGATCCTGTTGCCTAGTTGCTTCTGTTCTTCCAGGCTTAAAAGTTTAGCAACTTACTCCGCTCTAATTGAAATGTGCTCCATAAATTGAATTTATGTCATTTACTTCAGGTTCAGGGTGATTTCCAAAGATTTATAGTGTTTGAGGTCTCAGGGTTAAGCGTAGTATTGAATATCACAAAAAGAAGAGGGATAAAAACAGGTTACGTGGAGATGAATAAGTGTGTGGGGGATACACCAATTTTGTAAAACTGCCCTCACACACAGCAAGCTGTGTCATGCTTCATCATAGGGCTGCTACTACACCTCCGCACTCGCCAAACGCTGGAGGTGGAGCAATAGGGGAGGGGAAAAAAAGACAGTACAACACACAATGTAAAGTGGAACCAAAGGTGAGCTAAAAGTGCAGAAGCAGTGATAATCAGTGATAAGCGTAGTATCCTCATCTTTGTCTGGCCATTTGTTTTAGTTGGGTGAGACAGTGTCCTAAAGAGGCCTTAGATTAGGTTCTACTGCATGTGGCTTGCTGGTTGTACACTGACTGTAGCACAGAAAAATCTGTGACCTTGGATGCTTCTTCCTCTGCTTACAGCAATGACTTATGTTGTTTTATTTCTCTTTTCATGAGAGTCACATTGATGGCACTCTTATTTGATGATACCTGCCTAGGGCTTAAACTACACAACTATCGGCGAGTGGCTGGAAAAAAGTCCTAATATTTAAGGCAACTTTGGGTCACGTAGGTAGTGTTGTCACAGTGCAGTGTTTCTCTGCTCTATGGGAGAACCTCTCAACACACATATATAACTACTTACATGTCTGAAGGTAGAATGTCTTCAGGGCTTGTGTGGGAAGCCAGCTCTGTATATACTATATCAAAAAAGGTATAGTGTGCACAGAGTTCAGTGAATCCCAAAAGGTATGGCCAAGGTTGGAGTAGATAATACCTTACTCTCAATTTAGTGGTAGCTGGGCTGAGTAGTTAGGTTTATCAGATGATAGTGTGAATGCATTTGTTGTACACACTCATAAAAGACAGGAACACACCCTCAATGACTAACTCCAGACCAATGTTTTGCAAAAATATTACTTTAGTTATTTTTATTCTTAGGAACCCAGTTGAACTCAGTTACAGGCAAGTACTACGTTCAGAAAGGCAGTAGAAATACTTATATGGTCTTGGAAGTACTTTGGTATTGTCAATCTGAAACAATAACATTTAGCACTTGAAAAGGATAGACATTCGTAGGTAATAGATAGAATGCAATCCAATCCTAAGGAAGGAAAACATGGTTATGTGTCAGCAGGTAAATACACAGCTTATGTTGCTAGTCCTTGAGGATTAGTCGGGCTATGGTCAGTTTGAGCTGGGCACTGTACCACCAGCTACACTGGGGCAGCTGGGTGCAGGGTTCAGTATCTATGCCGCGGTGGTCGATACCGGCAACAATGTTTGCTCTCACGGTCAACGGAGAACAATCGGGTTGAATGGAGGTCAGTGGGCTGCCAACGCTGGAACCGTCGCTGTCGTGGTCAGCGAGTCACTGTAGGTCAAAGGGAGGCACCGCCAGTCCAGCAGTCATGGTCAGGGTGATGGAGATGCGCAGGGAATGGAGGAGTTCAGCCGAGGTTGGGCTGTCTCAGAGAGGCCGCGGTCAAGCAGGCGGGACAGGAGGAGGCTAACAGGGTCACTTGGAGGAGAGTACAGGCTCTTGGGAACGAAGCTGTGATCAGCTTGGGTCGTTGGGTCGAGAGGATACATCTAGGTTGTGGAAGCCATCCAGCTGTGGTGTTTTCTTCTGGCAGGGCAGAGTCGCGTCCACACAAGTGTTGGTCCTCAACTTACTGCAGTTCTTATACTGACAGTCTCCAGGGACTATAGCCTCTAGCCCAAAGGGAGTTTCTTGGAGATTGGTTTGAAGGCTGGAAAGTCTCCAGTGCTCCTTGGAGGCTGTGCAGCATTCCTGGAAGGACAGCAGGTCCAGTTGTCAAAATAGCTACAGGTGGCAGAGTTCTTACCGGGCTTTATCTGCACCGGTTCAGTTCCTGGTCCGGCAGCAGTCTTCTTCCGTCTTCTTCTTTGGTGCTTCGAATCTGAAGAGGCAAGATTCATAGGTGCCTCTAATTACTTGATTTAGGGGGCGTGGCCAAGATGGTGACAGAGTAACAGCGTTTCTCCGGAGCTTCACTCGCCAAGACTGCTTACAAGCATCCACATAGAATGTCTGGACCTCGAAACCGACTAAGAAAGGAGCGGAAGGCAACGGAAACAAGCTGTGGTAGCTGTGTGCGGCTCCGTGACCTCGCACCCTGAGATCCGTGGTGGAGACCTGTTGGGCTGATCTGACCGGGGCGCCTGGGTGCGATAGTGCGACCGGACCCCGCGGGCCACGAGGCCCCTGCTGGGAGCTGTACCGGGGGTGGCGGTGGTCTAGGAGGACCTGCCGCGACCCACCAACAGAAGACGCTACTGGCTGCAGAGTGTTGCCACGCCCCAGGCAGGGCAGTGTAGATGACAAGTGGGGCCCTGGTCTACGGGCTGACGGACGAGCGCCGCCACGAGCGGTGTGGCCTGCTGAGGGAGCTTGCTGGGGTGGATTGCGGTCAAGCCACTCCCCGCCTAGAAGGACGCCCGGAGACTGGGGCGATGAGCAGCAGACACCCCGGGCTTCTGTGACATCTTTACAAGTGAGCCGCCGGGCCCTCTGGGTTGCGGTAGAGGCGCCGAGGCGGGCCCGGGCAATGATCAGGTAGGCCGCACCCCAGTGACTGCAGTAAAGCAGTAGGCAACCGGATAGAGCCCTGCAGGAGATTGGCCCAGAGGGAACAGACGGGGGCACGGCAAAGCAAGGAGCCAGCTGGGGGCCTGAGTCGCTTTGACAGGGTAGGCCCAGAAGGCAAGCAAGTAGGCTGCAGCCTCAGCAGCCGCGGTGCATGGATTGAGAGGGCTGGGAGTGTGCCTGGCACCTAGTGAGAGCAGACCCAGCCTGACCAGAGTCAGGCTGCAGGTGTGAGACGGGAATATCGGACACGCTGTGCTGAGGTGGTTCTGGGACACGAAGGAACAGGCCATAACCACAACAAAGGTAGAAGGGCCGCAAGCGATCTGGGAGAGGCCTGCTGGTGAATGGCCTTGGTGGAGCTGCCATTTCCAGTCCTCCCACTGATGAGACCTAGTGTACGCCAACCTGGGCTGAGCTCTGAGGCAGGATAGTGACCCACGGCTCTGTGAAGAGGGGAAGGCTGGAGATCTACGGTGAGACCTCTCTCAGCCGTGGAACAGCGATCCCAGGGAGCTTGGTTCCAGGCTAGACTGACCGGCCACCCCGGCCATCTTGCTACTAGTTAGGCCTTACGCCAAGAGACTGCGCCTTGCGTCCCCCGGGCTAACGCACATATAACCCACAGAGAAGAGCTTGAACTGTGGCTGGGGCCCGCAACTCTCGCGAGAGAGCCCACGCTTGTGTATCCTAGCAAGGAAGGCAACGGATCACTCTATGAGACCTGGGGACCCCTCAAGTAGAGACGACCACACACAGGGCTAAAAAAGACCCCTCAATAAAAGATCTCCTCCAAAAACCTGAGCTCTAAAAAGACAGAGGGACAAATCCAGGATCAACCAGTAGCCCACACCCAAGAGAAAGTCATGGATCCCTCCTGGGAGCGCTCAGAGGAGCTGATTACCTGCGGATTCCTAGAACAACTCTTCAGAACCGTCAGAGAAGACATTGCTGGCCTGCGACAGGATGTCACCTCCGAGAAATCAGGGCCGAGATACAGGAACTTGAAGACCGAGTTGACATGCTCGAACAGAACGGCGACCTCAGGGAAGAGGATCTAATCGAACAGACCCCAGAGCTGCTGGAGCTTAGAGACTGCAACAATGAACTTTATCTGCGCCTGGAAGAGCTCAAAAATCGCTCTCGGAGGTCAAATATCCATATCAAAGTTCCACTACAGGCAGATGGAGGGAAACTGGAGGAGTGGGTGATCCGGTTCTTCCGACATGCAGCACCCGGGCTCAATGACAAAGAAATCATTCTAGATCGTACACACCGCGCTGGGAGACCTGCCAACAATCCTGGACAACAACAGGACATTCTCACATGCCTCCACTCCAACTAGCAGAAAGAGACTATCATGAGAGCGACTAGGGATAAGGCAACCGTTGCCTTTGAGGGTCTGCAAGTTGGAGTCTACCAGGACCTGTCGCCGCTCACCCTGTAAAGACGAAAAGCCCTGAAGCCGGCCACAGCATTCCTATGAGACAAAGGAATCTAATACCTCTGGGGTCATCCATTCAGACTCTCCTTTGTCTGGAACAAGGAGCTACATACGGTTAGATCCCTCAAGGAAGCGCAGGAGGTTCTGGACCTAGATTTCGATGAAGAGAACGTCCCCGGATCACAGAAAGATGAGGCATTATCATTGGAGATGCTGAAACTGACTCGGAGACGCAGAGGCAGAAGGCTGAAACCTACAAATCCCTCAGAGCTAGAATGTCAGAAAGAGAGAGAAACCCTCCTTCATCAGTTACAGAATCAAGATGAGTCCGGAGATCCCCTGAGTGTCTGATCCCACAGCATCCGTTGATCGCGACTCATGGAGGTGGTAAAGAGTAGCTGCATCCTGGGATGAACACACCCGGCCTTGGTGAGCGGGCCTGCTTCCTCTGAAGAGATGACCGACGATCGACCATATGGACCCGTGCACGTTAGTGCGATTCTTGCCATGTTGCAGGTGAATTCTAGTTTTCTCTATCTTTTCTGCTCTTTTCTTTTCCTGCTCTTCCTCCCCCTTTGCTCTTCCCTATGGATGACTGGGATTTCCCTTACAGAGGGTGGGGAGGGATACCCGATAGGAGACTCACGGGCACTTTGGAACGCTGGGGAGGTAGATATATGACCACGAGGGGTAAGGCGGAGACAATCTGGGCGATACATTCTCCCTGAGAAACACGCCCGACACGCATATGATTTGCTCAAAAGGTCACAATGCACAGTTTGATTCTAGACCGGGAACTGACTTCTGGGTCCCCACTACCTCTTCGCTGCCAGGGACTGGGGCGGAGGAAACCTGGCTTTGCATGGACAGCACTGCATGGGCACAGCGAAGAGTGAGTTGGAGATGGTTGGGAAGGCATACCCACACACCCCTTGGGGGGCCCCCACACTCACTCTCTTACACTTCCTTACCACCCACATGTCAACACTTAGAGGCCTACTCTTAAGTTTTAATATTCGAGGCCTAAATACCCCAGTTAAAAGGCGCGCGCTCCTTACGATGTTTAGAGGCAGCAAATGTGGCATCTGCTTATTGCAGGAGATACACTTGTTGCACGCAGATTGGAAACGCCTCCGCTCTAAATGGTTCGATGGGCAGTTCTTTTCCTCGACATCAAAGATAACAGCAGGGGTGGCCATCCTACTAGCTGCACACCTTCCAGGAATAGTGCAGGGGGTCCACTCTGAAATATCTGGTAGACTACTAGCATTACGAATATCGATAGCAGCCTACACGTACAGAGTTGCATCCATATATAGCCCGAATGAGTAGCAAGAAAGCTTCCTTAGCGACACACTGAGTACCACTCTTGAATCCCCGGACGAGGACCTGATTTTGGGGGGTGACTTCAACATTGTCCTGGACTCTCAGATTGATAGATCGGGGGTGCAAGTAGGACACTCCGGCTCACTCTCAGACCCCCTGCTACAGAGACTGGAGGAAATGGGACTGACAGATGTTTGGTGACACAGCTACCCCACCGCACAGGAACACAGGTTTTTCTCAGCAGCACACTACACTTATGCAAGAATAGATTTATTTTGGACATTGCGTCGGCTCACCAGCTGTACGCATGGACATCACTATAGGAACAGCTGCCCTCTCAGATAATTCGCCAATATCCCTGGCGTTAATCCTGCCAGTAGGGACTCCAGGTCGGAGGACATGGCGCCTAAACCATACTCTACTCACATACTAACCTACAGTTGCCAAGATCCGGGCAGGTATACAGTCTTATTTGGCACTTAACAATGACGGGTTGGTCCCGGCCCCCTTGGTTTGGGACACATTAAAGGCAGTCATCAGAGGCCAATTCCTAGCTATCGTGTCGGGCTGAATGAGGATATGTGAGACAAACGGAACCAACTTGAGACACACGTCAGGGAATTAGAGGGAGTCCATCGTCGCACAGGGGTGTAAGCAGTTGAAAGTCTTAGACTACAACAGAACGTAATATACCCTTCTGCGCACTGACCAGCACTATTACGAAGAGTGAAACAAAGCTGGTAGGCTTCTCGCGCTCCTCTTGAGATCCCAAACGAACTTGCGCCGTATTACGGGGATACGGAACTCCCATGGAGAGATCCTCTTGGCTGATACTGATATCGCTGCGGAATTTGAAGCATTCTATACAAAGCTTTACTCTGCCAAATGCTTGAACTCGACTGCTGCTGAGGCTTACGTCAGGTTAGCACCTGTGACACCTCCCCCCGCATTAGATGCGTACACCCGCCCGGAGGAGGTTTTGCGAGCTATTCAGGGACTTGCCTCTGGGAAAGCCCCAGGTGAAAAAGGCTTTGCAACTGACTTTTATAAGGTCTTTGCCTCGTATCTCGTCCCGCTACTCGCGTGCCTCTTAACTCCTTCAGTGAAACGGACGCCCTAACCCCCACCATGGCTGAAGTTGTGGTGTTGCTCAAACTCGGTAAAGAACCGCACAAATGTGAGTTCTACCACCCAATCTCCTTGTTGAATGTAAACCTAAAGATTTTCACTAGTATACTGGCCGGCTGCCTTGCCCCTCATATGCAGGGCCTGGTAGATCCAGACCAGTCCAGTTTTATACAGGAACGCAATTTCAGCGATGGCTCTTGACGGCTGTGTCACCTATTGGATAAAACCCAACACCTTTAACAACCTACCGTTTTCCTGTCGGTTGATGCAGAGAAGGCTTTCGACTGGGTACACTGGCCCTACCTACGACAAGTCCTGCAAAGAATCGGGGTTTGCGAGTGATTTTTACGCTGGGTAAACTGCATATATAACGGTCCGAAAGCCCGCATTAGGGTGACTAGGATAGCATCCCGTCCGGGTGCGATCGCGAGAGGTACACGCCATGGGTGCCCTCTATCACCTTTACTTATCACACTCTACATGGAGCCGTTCGCAGAACAAGTCCGACAATGCCCCAATGTCACCGGGATTGAGATGAGTGATAGAGAGCACAAAATATCCCTCTACGCAGATGACGTAGAGGTCTTTCTCACATGGCCACTACTATCCCTGCCTCCCCTCTTGGAGGATGTGGATGCGTTCGGCAAGGTCTCAGGCTTCAAGGTCAATATTCAGAAGACGCTTGCCCTCAGCCTCACTTCGTGGGGTTGATATTGGTCCTCATTGTTCAGCTAAAGGGACCCTCTTTTCTCCACGGTTAATGAATCGCGCTCCAGTAGTCTTGGTGCATTTGCACTTTGGGGTCCCCTCAGGGCGCAGTCTGCTATGTCTCCATTTCTCCAAAGAGTCCCACGTGATCTTTTTTATTAATAATAAAATTGATTATGTGTCGGGGTCCGGGAGCGCGGCCGAGGAGCAATGCAAAATGGCGGCCGCCATGCTGGGAGAGACGAGATACCGCAGTTAACCAGGCACTCCTTCGATGCGGACTGACGGAAACAGGGCGCCTACCTCCTCACCCAGATTCCCGAGTGAGTGGTGAGCAGATCGGCACTTCCGTTTGTAGAGGAGATGTGAACTGAGGTTTTTGACGGGGGAGCAACGAGGCAGCAGCTCACACCCCGGGAGGACGACTCCTGGCCAGCCGGTGAGGCAGGGACACCATTCGGTGATCAGACGGGACCGGAGGAAGGCCGGAGTGTCTTTTGGGGCCGGTATGCGGAACATTGCCTGGGAAACGGCACCCCACCGGCTAGTTGCCTGACGTGCCTGACCCTAATATGGTGGCCGACAGCCCGCAGCACCAGTGACTAGACGAGGGGTTTCTCCTAACGCATCACCCGAGCTACGTCCATCCCAGCAACCTCCACGGGAGGCCCCGACACCACAGCCGGGCAGCAGGCCTCAACCATCAGGACTTAGCAGGGAAGGAGTTGCTGTGCCCGCGACTCACTCGGTTTCCTGCTGCCGCCACATTGTCAGCCCTACCCCCTCACCTGCGGGGCTTACTGCGGAGCTCCTGGCTGTTGTCCTGGTGGCCCCTGACACAGTCCAGCGTGGCTCCTGGGGGGGTGCGAGAAGGTCCACGCACAGTGACGCGCCGGCTCCGGAAGGCCGTGAGACTCAGCCCACACCTCTGCTGGCCCCAGGAGGTGAGTGCACGAAGCGGGAGCACCAGGCTGAGCCCCTCCGCTTATGGGCCCGGCCCTGGATGCATCCCGTAGACTCCATTACTGGCACCAGCATCTCCTGCCTTGGTGGGGTTCCAAGATTGACTCAGCTCATTGCCGGGGGGTCTGGCCGGGCGAGTGTTGGCATAAATGGTGTGGTGCCCAAGTGTGGAACTCCTGAGGGCGCAATAGCTTGGTGGCCTGACCTGGACACACAGACTACTTCTGGCTTGGGCCCTTCCAGCCTGGAGACGCGGTGGAGCTCCCCCACGTACTGACCTTGATCCTAGATCTAGAGCCTAGAGGCCTGAAGGCAAGAAAGATGGGATGTCCCACAATCTACAGACTTAGGAATCTGTCCCTTCCACCTCTCCTCTCGCCACTCTCGACCTGGTGGCGAGATGGAGGACGTTGCGGGCGGCGCTTACCAGTAACACCAGGACTGGTGTCTTTCATTGGAACTATGACGAGGCCCACTGTTTTTTTTTCTTACTGCGGAGCCCGAACAACCTTGGCCCGATGCCCGGTGGAGCTCTCCCATGCAGCTATAGAGGAGTCTGGCTCTGGTTCACTCCCTCAGCCGTCACCTACCCAGCCGGACATCTGACATTGTTTTTCCGCGTCTCCCCATTGTGTTTCCTTCCCTCCCCGCCTCCTCCCTCCATGATTCTTTGGCTGCCTCCCCTTTTCCAGCCCTGCTTGGAGCCGTGGAGTTCAGCTACCTTTGATTTGTGTCTGTATATCCCGTCATTTTGGGATAATTGCTATCGGCGTCTGTGGTCCTCCAACGGTTTTGACCTATCAATGTTTATCCATCTCTATTATTCTACCCCCCCCCCTTTTGGCCTCCCACACCCCTCCCCTCATGTACTGTCTTTCACCCTGACTGTTTGCTCCCCTGTTGTACTTTTCCCCCTTGCCGGTCTGACTGACTCTTCTGCATTCCTTACCCGTTTACCATTCCCCCTCTACCATACCTTCCTTTTCCCCATAAGATTTGGGTCTTGGCTATTCTACACCTGAATACCTCATATTACTGTGTAATCTCATGTCTTTTGTTTTCTCCTATTGTCTATACTTGGCTCCTGTAATTGATGTAATTATGTAACCTGTAACTCACTGATTTCTCATGTAAAGCGCTCTGATACCTTTGGGTCTAGCCAGCGCTATATAAAACGTTGCAAATAAATAAACTAAATAAATTATCCGCAGCTGAGCAACAACAACTGACCGCCCTCTTCACTTTTACTTGGGCCCATAAAGGAGTACCATACCTGGGGCTGCAGGTTTTTCCCACGATCGAGAAGATGATCCAAGCAAACTACTCGTCCCTCCTAGAAGGGACCAGCCGAGAACTCCTTAACTGGAAGAAGCAAAAAATGTCATTGTTGGGTAGGTTAGCGGCCATCAAAATGACCCTATTGCCCCTCATCCTATATGTGCTGCAAACACTTCCATTGATCCCCCCGCCCGCCTGTTAGCTGAGATGTAGCACCTATTGGAAAGTTTCATTTGGAAGGGGAAGAGGGCCCGCATGGCGAAACGCCTGACATATTTGAGCCAAGCAGACGGTGGCCTTGGGGTTCCACACTTGGAGAAGTACTTCCAAGCAGCGCAACTGTGCTACATGAAAGAATGGTACGAACTGGAATCTGGGAAACACTAGTGCTTTATAGACCGGGTGATTGCAGGCATGCACATATGGAAAGTGCCCTGGCTCCCTAAGAGAAGCCGCCCAGTGGGGGTGTATATCTCGCCTGTACTGCGGGCTACCATGGGGTCTTGAGACAAAGTACAGGAAGCCTGTGGCCTCTCTACCCCGGTGTGTCCCTTGACGCCTTTCATAAGCAGCCTGGACTTCCATCCTGCCATGGAAGGAAATAGCCACCTTTAGTGGCAAGAGGCCAACTGCAAAAGAATAAGGGACCTCTTTGATGAAAAAGGCATTATGGATTCCCCCCAACTTTACTTATGCTTTGGAATCTTCAAAGAGGCCTATTGGCAATACCTAGCACTACGACATTGGGTGACCCAACTTCATATGCAACCCCACGCAGGTCCCCCCCTCACTAAATTTGAATTGTGGTTTCTCCAGTATTGGGGTGTCTTTCATAGATTTACATGCTTGAATATTCCCCGTCGTCGAAGTGGGAGTCCCACGGTACATAAAAAGCAATAAGTCTCATGTATATAGATACATACATAACTATATAAGAATAAAATACATATATAAATAAACTTTATATAGTTTAAAATAACATATCAAGTCAAAAGTACCATAGGATAACATTGACACATAGGAAAGCATTGAAGAAGGAATCACTTTACTGACATATCCATGTCGTTTTTATAGTCCAAACTGCAGCCAATCAGGCGCAAGCACCCTCTAGAACCTTCTCCTCAGAGGCTCAGGCCCTCAGATTTTCGTAGCAGAAGAGTGACAAAAGAGTCTAATGAGGAGAAGAGAGCCTCTGAGGGGAGGAGGGTGGGTCGCATGTGAATCTATGAAAGACACCAATACTGGAGAACCACAGTTTACAGGTAAGTAACATTTGTTCTTCTCCAGTATTGGGGTGTCTTTCATAGATTCACATGCTTGAATAGAATAGTGAGCAGTACCCTGCAGCCTGAAGAGGCCGTATCAACGTTGCACGCAATACAATGACATTGTATGATAGAATCACAAAAACTGATAACAACCCAAGGAGGAGGGAAGCAACAGAGGCTCACCTTATTTGAAGAGATTGCGAAGAACTGCTTGGCCCACTGCTGTATCGGCTTCGTTGATAGCGTCCAGGCAGTAGTGCCTCGTGAAAGTGTGCCTGCTGGACCACGTAGCTGCCCGGCAGATGTGGTGAATGGGCACACCAGCGAATAAGGCAGTGGAGGAGGACATCGCCCTTGTAGAATGTGCCCTTACTCCGGAAGGAAGAGGCTTGCCAGCCTTCTGACGGCAAAAAGATATCGCTGAAGAAATCCAACGTGCAATTGTTGGTTTAGTAACGGAATGTCCTTTACAGGTTCGCCCATAAGCGACGAACAGTTGATCCGATTGGCGAAAAGGTGCCGTTCTGCTGTGAATCTATGAAAGACACCAACACTGAAGAACCACAGTTTACATGTAAGTAACATTTGTTCATATCTGTTTCTAATGGGGAAGGATAGTTAGAAAAGAGTAAAAAGGTAATGGGTGTGGACCAAACCAGGGAGCAACAAGGAAAGGAAAGGACTGATAGTAAGCAGGAGATTTCAGAGGAGGGCACACTAAACTACTGTGTTTCTAAGGCCCAAGTAGCCTAGACGAGGAGTCAATTAATGATCATAACTTATCATTGGAGTCCACTCATAGTAGGTGCTCCTCCCAATGCTGCCCCATTAAAGGATATTTCAAAGTGCTACAAAAATGCTTTTGCAGCTACAGACTCCAAAAACCAAAAGCCCACATGGGCAGGGCATCTTACCAAAACATATTTGTGTATACAGCACCGAAAAACTTTTATTCTATGGTATACAGTTTGTACCATTTGATTGTTAAGCTGTTCCACTAGGAGACTGGGATAGGCTTGTCACTTTATTCAGTGTTTGTGAATGTCAGTGACATGATGGAGAAGGAAAATATATTTATTTGTAATTCTTGAATCTTTTCTGACCTCATGACCAAGCCTTCATGTGGCCAGAAGAGGGAATTTGACAACATTTTGCGACCTTAATGGACTTCCAGAAAAAATGCAAATGCCTGAGCAAGGCATCAATAATCTTAGATGTGAACTACTACTAATCAATTAAAGTCATACTGAGCTACAGAGGAATATTATTGCTGTTACAATAAAGACCACTTTACATCAGTGGCCACTTCACCTGAATTGACAGTCTAGTGCATCAGCAGCTTTACTATCAGTCACAAAAACCTTTATTAATGTGAAATGCTTCTACTAAAGTAATTATTAACAGCCCAATCAGTAAGTGCTATATGGCATATCCCAGAGCACTGAATATCTTGGTTCTGGGGGCAGAGACAGCCTTATACCCTGTAAGAGGTGACAGACAAACGGATGCTCCCCCACAGGATCTCCATCCACCACAACATGACCAGCCGAGATAGCGGATCTGAACTTATTGATGGACCTGTAAGCCAACCGGTCCTCTGCCAGAGAGGCCAAAAAATTCAGAATGTGGGTCACGTCTGTTGCAACGGGATTGAGACCCCGTCGCATACACCAACGGGATCACCTCCTCCAGGTGGATTTGTAGTGTTTAACTGTGCTGTCTGCCCAGGCCTTGGACATGAATTTTTTAGCCGCTCCAGAATGGCCTGGGACCGTCTATCGTCCCCGGTAATCCACCACATCATGAGTACCAGAGACCCTTGTACCATGAGAGGATGAGGCTGTTGAGCCAGGTTGAGAAGGAGAGTTGGAAATCGGGGTAGTAAGATTGGAGAATCTCAAGAAAGTTTCAGAAGAACCGGAAACTAAACTTGCGATCTCCACATCAGGGTGACCATCACCACGTCTGCCATTTGCCTCCGAACCTGGTCCGAGGCCCTGGTGAGCATCGCAAATGGAGGAAAAGCGTAATCCCGTTCCGGATGCCAGCTCTGCAGGAACACATCCGTGCTGTCCGCCAGCGGATCCGGCCTCCAACTGATGGACCGGGGTAGCTGGTGTTCCAAGCGGGAGGCAAAAATATCCACCGAAAAGGGCCCCCACATGCCCCGAAAGTCCGCAAAGACTCCCGCATGTAGCTTCCACAGACTCACATCGCGGAAGTGGCATGATTGGAAGTCGGCCTCTTGATTGTCCTGCCCGGGAAAGTACTCCACCATGACCGAGATCTGGCGATCCAGGCGGTATTGCCAAAGGTTGGCTGCAAGGTCCAATAGGGCTTTGGAGCGGGTACCTCCCAAGTGGTTTATGTATCTTACTGCGGAAACATTGTCCATCTTGGGGAGGACACAGGATTGAATTGAGTCCTTGGTCAAACATTGGATAGCAAAGGATCCTGCCAGAAGGTCTAAGCAGTTTATATGTAAACGTTGTTCGAGAGGAGACCACATACCTCACGTAGTGAAATCGCCACACCTTGCTCTCCAGCCTAATCTGCTGGCATCGGACTCTATGGCGATATCCTAAACAGAACCGAAAATTGCTCGTCCGTTCCAGGTCTCCATATTGGCGAGCCACCAAGTGAGCTTCTCCCTGGCCTCTGGTGTTAGAGTCACTTTCTGAGAATAGGCGAGGCCTCTGCACAAGTGAACGGCCTTCATCCGTTGAAGGGCTCGATAATGCAATGGTCCCGGGAAAATGGGCCGGATTGACGAAGACAGGAGCCCCACAATGCGGGCCACCTGCCTGAGGGAGATGCGCGGTTTCGCTAGCGCTCGCCGAATCTCGTGGCCGATCTTTGCCAACTTCCTGGAAGGGAGGCTGAGAGTAGTCTCAATGGAGTAGATTGAGAAACCTCGAAAAATCACCTGGGAGGGAACCACAGAGTATTTTGCTTCATTGATCACAAAGTCCAAAACCTGCAGAAGGTCGACCGCCGTCTGAAGTTGTTGTGCAAGTATCCGTGGACACTGTGCCATCATCAGGATGTCATCGAGATAGACTATGATACACATCCCTCCAGCTCTCAGAGATTCGATCACCGATCTGAGGACCTTGGTGAAGCACCAAGGGGCCGAAGACAGGCCGAAGGCAAGAGTGGTGAATTTGTAGGTTCTGCCCTCCCAAGAAAACTGTAGGAACCTCTGGTGGGGGAGAAATACTGGAATCGAGAGGTAGGCGTCCTTGAGGTCTAGACGCACCATCCAATTGTGAGGTCTCAAGATATATCTTAGGAGGTGAATACCGTCCATCTTGAAGTGGCGGTAGACCAGCCACTCGTTGAATTTGCGCAGATTGATAACCGGGCGTTTGCCCCCATCTGGCTTGAACACTGTAAAAAGGTTGCTGAGAAACCCCCTGCTGTGGGGAAGGGTATGGGAAATTGCCCCTTTGGCCAGAAGAGACTGCACCTCCTGCGTTACCAAGGCGGAGTCTGTCACTGAAATCATAGAGGACACTGAGCCTCAGGCTGGAAGGGATGCCCATAGAACTCTATCCAGAAGCCCTGAACTATCTGGAGGACCCAGGCGTCTCCCGTGATGGAAGTCTAGACCTGGAAAAAATTTGCCAGATAGCCCCCTACCTTTAGAAGCGAAGAAGGAATGACACTCACTGGCGTTATTTGAAGCGTTGATGCCTCTGCCTCCTCTGTTCTTGCCCCGTCGACCTCGCGTTTGGTAGAAATTGCCAAATCTTGTCTGGTCCTGGTAATGGCCTTGGTGAGAGCTTAGCCGTCTGGGAGCGTACTGGGGGCGGCCTGTCGTGCGGCCCCTTCCTCGACCGGCTCCGTGGAAAACCCGAGGGTGAAACACCTTCTTCATAGAAGATTGGGCTTTGTCTAACGAGGTGAAAGTGTTGTCAAACTTTCCCAACTCCTTAATGAAGGGTTCGCCTAGGAGGCCACCCTGTGCTACAGGACCCCCTTATGAGACCGCCAGATCCCCATTCTTGGGGCCCACCTTGATCAACAAGGATCTGCACCGCTCGGTGGATAAGGCGCAGTTGGCATTGCCCAGGAAGTCAGCGGTGCATTGCGCCCAAGAAGATAGAGTCTCTGGCGAAATAAGGGAACCAGAAGCCTTGGCCTCCTCCGCCATGTCCAGGATTTTCGTGAGCGGGCCAAGCGTGTCTAACAGCTTGTCTTGGCAAGCACGCCAAGATCTGTCAATCCCTTTTTTGAAATCCTTGACAAACTTTTGTAAAAAGGTGGCCATGCGAGGGTCAGTGTCCGGGGGTCATAGTGACCCTGCCCTCCACGGACGGGCGGGGACATTCTGCCCTGAGGGTTTCCTTCTCGAGCAGCTTCCGAATGCAGCTCGCCAAATACGCTGCGACCTTGTCTGACGGAGCCCATTCGGAAGACCTTGGGTGATTTCGTCTGGGTCCATCATGTAACCACAGAGGCCATGGTCATTTTGGACAGTTGTGGGACGAGAGGGGAGCAAGGGCCGTGAGGGCGTGAAAGGCGCTCTTCTAGGGAGGCCGTCGCTTCGGAGACCGCTCTTAATATAGATGTGTCAAACGCATCGTAGAAATCATCATCGTATGGAAGACTGCTGAGATGGTCCTCCTCCCCTTGATCAGCCATGTATGGGTCCATGACAGGGCTATGAGTCTGTCACCTGTCACCCACAAGTTGCTACGGGAGCAAAAGGATTGTGTTGGCAGGGTATGCCTAGTATTGAGGGGGCTGGGTGTCAGCCTACAAGCTTATACTGAGTAACCGCTTTAATGTTGGGGCTTGGGGCCCGGGACCGTTTATTTCAGCCCTGGTGCAAGTTCAATGGGCACAAAACCAAGTCTGGGAGCATGGTTCCCTTAGAGGCAATGACTTTATTACAGACTCCTGCTGGAGCATAAGAGATTGACATGTGCTTAATAGCACATACAGACCCTGTTTAGGCAGGGCGTAGGGGCAAATACCGTGTACATAATCCTCGCCTCCGGTCCTGACATAGAATCCTTTATTGTTATTCTTCATCATGAGACAGACAGCCAGGTGCACTGTATATATATTTGAGCGTAAACGTTGGGAAGGTTTATCAATAGAGAAAACTCTCTTGTTTCCCAATAAATTAACGGTCTATCTTGCTTAAATTGCTTTTATGTTTAAATAATTTTAATTGAAGGACTGGACTGTGTAAGAACAATACGCCAAGACCCTCCTCTAGTCCAAATAAAATTCATACACACACTACAGATGAGTATAGTTTAATTTCCCAGCCCTGTCCACCCCCTTAACAACCACCAAAAGCAATAGAAGCTGCAATATTGGTGAACTACATATCAGAGGCATAGAATTCGTGCAGCATGGGTCAAATGGGGAAGGGTAGTTAGAAAAGAATAAAAAGGTAATGGGTGTGGACCAAACCAGGGAGCAACAAGGAAAGGACTGACAGTAAGCAGGAAATGCAGAGGAAGGCACACTAAACTACAAAAACCTCCAAAAAGAAATCCATGCATCAACCTTTCTGCATCCTGTGTTTCTAAGGCCCAAGTAGCCGAGAAGAGGAGTCAAGTATTATCATAAACTTTGGAGTCCACTCATAGTAGGTGTTCATCCCAATGCCTCCTCATTAAAGAATATTTCAAAGTGCTACAAAAACGCTTTTGCAGCTACAGACTCCAAAAACCAAAAGCCCACGTGGGCAGGGCATCTTAACAAAACATATTTGTGTATAAAGCATAGAATAAGCATAGAAAAACGGTTATGCTATGGTGTACAGATTATACTATTTGATTAAGCTGCTTCCGCTAGGAGATTGGGATAGGCTTATCACTTTATTCAGTGTTTATGAATAGTGACATGATGGAGAAGGAAAAGTTATTTATTTGTAATTCTTGAATCTTCTCCGACCTTATGACAAAGCCTTCATGTGGCCAGAAGAGGGAATTTGACAACATTTTGCTACCTTAATGGACTTCCAGAAAAAATGCAAATACTTGATCAAGGCATCAATAATCTTATGTGTTAACGACTACTGATCAATGAAAGTCATACTGAGCTACGGAGGAATATTATTGCTGTTACAATAAAGACCACTTTACATCAGTGGCCACTCCATGCCTGACCTGAATTGACAGTCTAGTGCATCAGCAGCTTTACTATCAGTCACAAAAACCTGTATTAATATGAAATGCTTCTACTAAAGTAATTATCAACAGCCCAACCAGTAAGTGCTATGTGGCACCATTGAAATAATGTCAGCAATAAGCGCCTCCAACTCTTTATGACTTATCTTCCAACTGTCAGAGTTTATATATTTTAGTAATGCTATCATTTTGTCACCACTCACCAGCTTTCCAGTTTCTGAAAACACCAACATTTAGGTATGGTGGGTTTTCATTTATGGCAATAATGCTTAATTTCCCCAAATTATCCTCCCATTCTGGAAAAATATTTTTTTTGCCTTGAAATACCAGTTTTCATTTCAAGTAATTACAGGTTTGGTCCTCTGTCATCTGCTTTTTATTTTATCAAGTACTCGCATTCTTTCTGCGAATTTCAAAGGTTTAGCAACCAAAATGTTTGGGCCAACAATTACTGCCAGCTTTCCCTACTGTTGTACTGCTTTAATCTTACTTGTGGTGTAACCTTTTAAACTTCATTTGCTTCTTTAAACTATAAGGAATCTTTTTATATGGCATTCTTTTTTATAATTACAGGCCATGAGTGACCACTATGATTCCAGGCTGCCAAGATAGACCATGGTATTGCTAAAATCACCACTCAGCTAAGATCGGACATGATAATGACATAGATACCTATAGTATGTCAACAGTCACCATATTTCAGCCTTCACTGGCTACCCTTGTGCCTAGGGTGGCACAATAGGGTCAATGATACCATAATAAGTCAAGGATGGCCAGCGTCTTTCATGAGCTTAACCCTGTTACAATGGGAATGTGCCCCGCATGGTGTACAGTTGTGTTCCATAACCAGGGTACCCAAATGCGAGTAACTTATACCCGGTTTTTGGATCCTTGAGCTTAATCTCACATGTGACTGGAAAGGCCTGGGTCTGTTCCTTTACATGAACCGGGACCAGTAAGGGCAGGGTAAGCACACTTTCTTTAATGACTGTGGACTACCGTCCCTATCATAGGTATTAGCCTGTAGAGCGGTGGTGGCAGCATACTGTGTATTAGTGATCATATAGTTGTGACCAGACATTTTTAGTTGTGTCACTGGCCCGCAATTTAGGTTTTCTGTGAGTACAGGCTCAATGCAAGCTTGCCAGCTAGAGCTAGGAAACCAGGTGGACTGTAGCCAACTAAATCCCTAAGCATTATGTAAGGAAGGTGCATGTTGGGTAACAATAGCGCGATTAGCTCGCAGCCCCAGTCGCTATCACAGGGACTCTCACAGGGAAGCTCTCCCCTGTGATAGCGACTGGGGCTGCGAGCTAATCGCGCTATACCAGAGATACACAACCGAGACTGTTTTTATTGTGTTTTTACTGTGTTCCTTAGCGTTTCTGCACCAGGCTGCGATAAAATTGTATTTAGTTCGTTAATTCTTTTTGGGGGCTTTTAATTTCGAGAATGTAATTGGGAATTATTGTAGGCACTCTGACACCCTTGACACGCTCTTTCAATACTTCCCTACCTCTGTCTGTGGCGATTTCTTGACGCGTCTGGCAGCGGTGGGCGCCATCTTGGGGATAGCGGGGTCAGCGCTCTAGTCGCGCAGGACTCACGCCCTCCTCAACTAGCTATATAATGTGCGTTGTCTCCAGACGGCGCAGCGGGCTGGCGCAGCGGGCGCGCCGGGCGCGCGCCGAAGCCGCGCCTAAGCCAAGCCCGTCTGCGCCCGTCCGAGCCTGGACCGAGCCCAGTGCCACCCCCCTTACATCGTCACCCTCAGCAAGGTTAGTTTACACTGCTAATGAACTTCGTCATTTTAATAACACATTTCAGACTGTACATATACCTCCGACATGCTTATTAGCTGACCCTATTGGAGGTCCTTTCCTATGCACTTTGTGCACTAATAAGAGCACGGTTACCCAAACCCACATTTCCCCTAATTCCCAGAAACTTATACACGCAGCACTTGTTAATGCCCGCTCGCTCCCCTGTCATAAAATTGACATATTGGAGTTGCTCAACAATTATGCTATTGATCTCCTATTTCTGACTGAGACGTGGGGAGACAATGCATCAGGGCCAGACTTTAAGGCTGCGATGCCAGAGGACTATTGTGTCCATAGGCAGGATCGTATTTCTGCCCATAAAGGCGGGGGGATTGCAATAATATACCGCAATTGCCTTCGTGTGAAAACCATCGACCTTAAACATTCAAGTTGCGAGGCGTTGGCTTTTACGATTACCCTCACCACCAACCAAACATTCTCAGGTACTCTTCTATACCGACCACCAGGCTCTCGTTCTATCTTTCTCTCTCAACTTAATCAACTGAGCGAGCTATCTGCAGATCACAAACACTTCACTCTCCTGGGAGATTTTAATTTTCATCTCGATTCTCTGTTAGATAAAGATACTGATCAGCTTACTAATGATCTGCTTGCTGTAGGTCTTGAACAACTGATCACAGAGCCAACCCATGAAGCTGGCCATACGCTTGACGGTATATTTACTAATGACCCCCATATTATCAAAAACGTCATATTTCCTTTAACTTGGTCTGACCACTTTGCTATTTTATTTGACATACGAACAAAAACTACAGCTCCCTACACCACGTCTGTAAATCCTGATTTTACCTCCAGAGATTGGAAAAACCTTGACTTTAATCAACTTGCACAGATTCTTACTGACGCCTTTGCAAGTATAGACACTGTACACGACCCAAATATTGCAGCAGCCACCTACACCTCTATTTTGGAAGAAGCTTTTCTCACCTTGGCCCCCCTTAAAACACACAAATGCAACAGGAAGACCCCTTCGGCCCCATGGTTTACCGAAAACCTTAGACTCCAACGACAATACTGTCGTAACAAGGAACGACATTGGCGTAAAAATTACAACTCAGCAGACAAGACTGCCTACAAAGCTGCACTTCTTAGCTATAAGCAGAGCATAGTATCAGAGAAAAACATCTATTATACTGCCCAAATAAACCAAGCCCGATGTAGTATGAAGAAACTGTTTGAAGTTGTCAACCATCTTGCTGAACCTTCTAACCCCCCGACGGAAACGTCTCAAAATCTCTGTAACATACTGGCTGACTTTTTCTCTGAAAAGGTCACATCCATATTCAAGGATTTCAGCCCTAAAGTGATAATCTCCGACACCTCTGACTCTGAGTTACACGAGACTCTGACAGCTTCTACTGAATTTACTGAATTTACCAGCACGAATCCACAAGACATTCACAAATTAATTCAGTCAATCAAATCTGGTTCCCCTTTGGATCCCTGTCATCCATCCATACTCAATAACATCCCAGACATTATTTCTATGCCACTTGCACGTATCTGCAATAGTATGTTTGTCACTGGATCCTATCCTACCATTTGGAAAAACACCATTATCAGGCCGCTTCTTAAAAAACCTTCCCTAGATCCCACACTACCCTCCAGTTATCGTCCCATTGCATCTCTGCCGTTTCCTGCCAAGATCTTTGAATCGGTCATGAATAAACAACTTTCTGACTACATTCATACTAATGACTTGCTAGACGAAACCCAGTTTGGTTTCCGGCAAGGTCATGGAACAGAGACCGCCCTGATCAAGGCGGCAGATGAAATCAGGGCTACAATGGATAAGGGTGGACAGGCTGTCCTAATACTGCTGGACTTGTCGGCGGCTTTCGACACGGTCGATCATGTAACTTTGGTCGGCCGTGTCGAGGCCATCGGCATTAAACATAAAGCTAGGGACCTCATTGCATCATTCTTGGCGGATCGTAGCCAAGCGGTCAAGTTGGGCACTTTTACTTCACCCACCTTCAGCCTTCCCTGTGGAGTCCCTCAGGGTTCCTCGCTAAGTCCGACCCTTTTTAATATCTATGTTTCGGACTTAGCGAGGGTAATAAAGGAGCATAACATCAGTTTGACAACATACGCTGATGATACTCAGCTGGTGTTGTCTATTCACAAAGATGGACCCACGGTCGCAGCAAATTTCAAGAATGGTATGAGGGCCATTAGCAGTTGGATGGCTTCCAACTGCTTAAAACTCAACTCAGCTAAGACAGAAGTTATGCTGTTTGGAAATATTCAACCTGTGTGGTCCCCTTCATGGTGGCCTGAGGAATTAGGAACCCCACCACAACCTGTCAGTAAAGTTAGAAATCTGGGAGTGATATTCGACAACAAGCTCCTTTTCCATCATCATGCGAATTCGGCAGTGTCATCTTCCTTTAACATCTTAAGGAAAATAAAGAAACTTCTACCGTACCTTCCCATAGCTATGGGAAAAACACTCATATCCACACTGGTGTTTTCTCGCATCGATTACTGCAACTCCCTCTTCCTCAATGCTCAAAAAAAGGTTATCTCCAAACTGCAACTAATACAAAATGCCTCCGCCAGAATTCTACTGGGCATTCCCAAATACAGCTCTGTCTCTGGACATCTCGACCAACTGCACTGGCTTCCAGTCAGAAGCCGCACGAAGTTCAAGACCCTCTGTATTGTCTATAAGGCAATAAATAACACGGGACCTAGATTCCTGAGAAGTTCCTTTAAACCTTTGGCAACCCCCAGAACGTTGCGTTCCAACACGGCTCACATGCTTCAGATTCCCAGAACAAGAAAAGTGACCTGGGGAGACAGATGTTTCACCATAGCAGCGGCGAAATTGTGGAACTCCCTTCCCCTTAACATAAAGATTAGTCCATCTTTGATTGTCTTCAGAAAGCAGCTAAAGACTTGGCTGTTTTCCCAATGACATTCCTGTAGATCACTTTATCCACTGTTTCAATGTTTATTATCTGGTTAGTTAGCCTTTAGCTGCTAGCGCCGAGACACCTATGGGTAATTGCAGCGCTTTAAAAATTGCCAAAAATAAATAAATAAATAAATAAACAATCAGTTCTGTGAGAATACACAATATTATTTGTTAGCAGGTTTTAAATCGCTTCACCATGAATAGGCACAGTCACTAATGCATCCGGATTTGTTTTCTTATTTTATTAAAATCGACATCTTAACCTTCGTACATTAATTGTGTATAGTTGTAACAACAAAAATAAAACCATGGCAATGAAAATATTTAATAAGCAATGTATTAAAAAAGAATTGCAACATTGTAACAGTGGTTCAACATTTAGAATTCTCTTGCAGGAAAAGATGCAGTTTATCTCCCTCCTCCAACTCCTCCCTTCTTGCCTCTAGGTAAGCTGTTTCAGCACCAAAGGGTCTCTACCACAAGCGAGAAAGAGGAAAAGAGGAAGTCCCCTACTACCATTTGTCCTCTTAAGCCATAACAATGAACAGAAATGTATGGTAGTGAAAAAATCACCAAATCAACTACAAAAGTAGCAGAGTCCTAAGTAGAGCATCATAAGAAAATTGGACAGAAAAGCTTCACCCACATTATTGTGGTATGCTTCATAATAAACGAGTTCAGCCCACCTTAGTCAGGTAATAGTACCAAGGTGGTCTCGATCTCAAGATGAGGGAGATCGAAATAATTTGTTTTGGATAGGCAGGGGATCCAGATTGAGTAATAAAACTATCTTGGTGTAAACCCAAAAGATATCTCTTTATTAGGAGGATACATTGGGCAGGATTGAAAAATTCAAGTTCTCCAGTATTCAATCTTTCATAGATTCACATGCTTGTATCTTCCCCGTCGTCATGGTGGGAGTCTCACGGTAACAGAATGACCACAGCAGTATTAGAAAAAACTGCATAGCAAAATCCCATAGGGAATCATCTTATTTGGTAACCAAACCTCATCATTATTTGGTCCAAGACTCAGCCAATCGGCTGCCAGCCCTGACATCACACTCCCCAGCAGAGCCTTCCTGCCTCAGATTTCCAACCGCCTTCGTGTGAGGAGGAGCCTCCCTGAGCCTTGCTCAGTTTTGTTCCTGTGTGAAGTTTTGACCTCTTGTTCATCTGGAAGTTCTTTCTGTTACTGGATTTAAGGTACTGTGCTTCATATTTTTGCTTACTATGGCTGAAAGCTCTAAAAAGAGGCTATTCAGGCCCTGCAGATCCTGTGGAAAACCTATTTTCTGAAGACCCCCACAAGGACTGCTTGTATTGTCTGCACCCAAAACATGTGCCTAAAGATTGTAAGCATTGCAGAACCTTTTCTGCGAAAACCCTGCTTGACAGGGAGGCACGGCTTCTGTTGTGGCTTCAAAAGAAAAAGGTCACTTCAGAATCTGACTCTGAAGAGGAATCTAGAACATCAAAAAAGAGGAAATCAGCTTCTGAAGATAACATAGAGCTTAAAAAGCAGAAGACAAAAGGCAAAGAGGCTTCTTCGTCTTCACTTCCTCATACTTCTCTTAAAAAGTCTACAGAGTCCAGAGAAGTCTCCTCAGCTCCGTCGACGAAAATTGGGGCGTCGCCGGCTTTGATTTCAATAAAACAGTCGACGGCTCCGTCGACGACTACCATTTCGCCGACGACAGCTGCGTCGACAGAAACCACAAGACATCGTCGTCGAAGAAAGGCTCATCGACAATCCCTTCGACGGGGAGGCTGGTTTCGACCTCGTCGACGACCCCATCGTCAGCGACAGCATCGACGACTCCGTCGACGATGACTTCGTCGACGACCACTTCGTCGACGATAATTCAGCTTTCCACGTCGACGAGGTCTCCGTCGACGGGAGCTCCGTCGACGGCATCCTTTAAGTCTCCCAAGGCAAAGACAATCTCTTTAAAATCTATTCAATCGTCGACAGGCTCGTCGACGAAGAAGAAATCATCAGATTTTACGGCCTGGACAAAGATTTCTCCGCTTCCTCCATCTAATCTCCTGGAATTGCAGTCAGAAGACGAAGAGTCTTCAGGAGTGGCATATAGCCCGTCTCAACTTCAAATTAAGAGCCAGGAGACTGACGATGAAGAATATCAGGAGGTTCAGGAAGTCTTCTCTTTCCAAGATCGTCCTGCACAGGATTCAAGGAGATATGAGTCATTTCAGCACACATATGACTACGAAAAGGAGGAAGAACCTCAGCCTGATTTTAGAGAGGACACTATCTCAATGCCGATTTCCCTAGTAACTGACTTGCGGCTTATGATAAATGATTACTATCGACGTTTTCCTGACGCTAACACTCAAGCGTCAAAAACTTCAGATAAGCCTGCTCAAGTTCAACCACCTCATTCCTCTCCCAAGAGTACAACTCAGAAAATGCAATCTCCTCCTATTGTGACAATTAGGGATGATTTAGAGGAAAGTGACGCGGATCAACCGGAATAAGGAGAACTTCTTCAGGATGCTCAGGTTGGGGATGAATAGGACCAATATATTCTTCCAACTACTCCGTCTCCATCTCCTTCACCGGCGAATTCTCCGCCACAAGACATAGGAGGTTTCCATGATATCATGGAGAAAGTGTCAAAAAGATTTGAGCTTCCGCTTCCAGTACAAGAAGCCGAGTGTTTCCTCTATGATTTCAAAGAGGATTCACGGAAATACATTAGGTCTATACCAATAATCGCTCACATTTGGGAGGAAGGATTAAAAATAATGAGGAACCCGGCTTCGGTAGCTGCCTCAGTCCCCCGGATAGAAAAGAAATATAGAGCCCCAGAATCTTCTCCGGCCTGTTAAATTGGACATCCGCGACCGGAGTCTGTGGTGATGCAGGCCGCCCAAAGGCACTCCAAAAATCCGGTTGCTACATCAGCAGTTCCCCCGGATAAAGAAGGGAGGCGAATGGATGGTGCAGGGAAGCGTTTTGCTGTCATGGCAGCGTCTTCCATAAATGCCTCAAATGCGTTAGCCCTCATCAGCAGATTCAATAGACAGATGTGGTCTGATATAGCACCTTTACTATCTCATTTACCAGAGGATAAGAAAGAAGAAGCGGCTGCTATCTTACAGGATGGGGCTCGGGCGGCCTCGGAATCCATAGACATCGCTATGGATTTGTCTTCAGTGGCGTTCAGACAAATGGCAGATGCAGTGGCCCTACGAAGACAAGGATGGCTTAAAGCCACTTCTTTTAGACCAGAAGTGCAAGCGAAAATAGTGGAAATGCCATTTGACGGAGAGAACCTTTTCGGAAAACATGTGGATGATGCCCTCCAAAGTATTAAAACTGACACAGATACAGCGTGTGCGTTAGGATCTCTTCAGCAGGGCAGGTTCCAGTCCTTTCAGAGGAGAGGATCCAGAGGACAATTCATGCAAAGATCTTCTTTCCAATCAAATAGATATCAGCCGTACAATCAGCAGGGATATCGCCAATACTCAAATAATCAACAATTTCGTTCATCAAACACTTATCAACAACAGTCCAGAGGGAGATCATCTGCGAGACGCAAATCGCAACAATCCAATCGACGACAATGACTTTGTCAAGGCACCCGCCACTTGTTCGAACAGCAGCAATCATTACCTGTCCTCATTTTATCCAGCTTGGCTGTCGATAACAACAGACAGATGAGTTTTGGATGTGATTCAACATGGCCACACCCTGGAGTTCATGCAAAAGCCTCCAAATCATCCTCCTATACACAGGAAACAAGAACATCTGTCAGCCCTCAAGGAAGAAGTTTTATCTCTTCTACAAAAGGAAGCAATAGAAGAAGTTCCGCACCTTCAACGAGGGAAAGGCTTTTATTCGCATTTCTTTTTAATAAAGAAAAAAGACACATCAAAATAGAGGCAGGTAATGGACCTGAGAGGTCTGAACAAATTCATCCAAAAGAAATCTTTTCGAATGTTATCTCTGCAAGAAATACTCCTTTTGATTGGTAAAGGAGATTATGTGGCATCCCTGGACCTCTTAGATGCTTATTTTCATGTCCCAATCCATATAAATCACAGAAAATGTCTGCGCTTCATGGTGGCGGGGCGCCATTATCAATTCAAAGTATTGCCTTTCGGTCTAAAGTCGGCGCCGAGAATCTTTACAAAGTGTATGGCGCCAGTAGTGGCACATCTAAGACTTCAAGGTCACCAAATTTTCCCTTATCTAGACGATTGGCTCATAAAAGGTGGTTCGTTCAGAGAAACCCAACATTCTCTACGAGTGTGCATGAACCTTTTCAATCGCCTAGGTCTCAGAGTCAACATAGAAAAATCACATCTCATGCCATCGCAGTCCCTTCAATTTCTGGGAGCTCTAATTCGCACAAAGGAGGCGAAGGCTTATCCTTCAGAGGAACGTATTCAAAAGATCATAAAGCTGACGTCGCATTTGCAAATAAAAAAGTCAGTTTCAGTAAGAACCTACAAATCGTTGTTGGGGATGATGTCCTCTTGTATCCTACTTCCCAATTGCAGACTCCACATGAGACCTATTCAAGAACTGCTAGACAAGCAATGGATTCAGTCTCAGGGATCCTTCGAAGATCGAATAGTTATCACTCCTCAGATCCTAAAGGCCCTGTCATGGTGGAAGATCAGAGATCATTTAGCGGAATGACTGACTTTCGAACCACAGAACTACAGTTTTGTAATGACAGATGCTTCGCTTCAAGGTTGGGGAGCGCATCTGCAGGAGCTCGAAATTCAGGGTCACTGGTCAAAGAGCGAAACGCAGCTCCACATCAACTTGCTGGAACTAAAGGCTATTTTCTTGGGTCTAAAAGCATTTCTTCCCAGGATTCGCGGTTCAACAGTACTTGTAAAGACAGACAGCTCAACATCCATGTTTTACCTTCTAAAATAAGGGGGTACAAAATCAAAAATATTGTCAAAGCAAGCACAGGAAATCTGGAAGTGGCTTCTGATCCACAACATTTCACTTCAAGTACAACATGTTGCAGGGGTAGACAACACAAGGGCAGATATTCTGAGCAGATCGTCCAAGATTTCTCATGAGTGGGAACTGGACCAAAAGCAACTTCTCAAAGTATTCAAGCTATGGGGCACTCCAAAGTTAGATCTGTTCGCGGATCGCCACAATTCAAAATGCAAAAACTTTGCAAGCAGGTTTGCACAGAAAGGGTCGTGGGGCAATGCGCTACAGATGTGTTGGACAGGGATGTTTGCGTATGCATTTTAGGCCTGGGCGAAAATTTCGTTCCGTTCGCGGAAATTGCGATAATTTGACATTTTCGCGTTCCGCAGAGAGCACGAAAATGTCAAAATTTCCGCTTTCCGCAGCTTGGCGATAATTTGTTTCTTGCTCGCGCTGTAAAATAATACATTCTCGCGCGCGATCGCCTTACCTGAATCCCTGCGTTCGCCAACAAGTTTTCTTGATCCGGTCGCGTTCTCCATGAGATGTTGGATTGTTTTTAGCCATTTGCGCTGTCTCGCGAGAGTTCGCGCCCGCAGTGACGTCATGCGTCGCGCGATCACGTCTTTCTTCTCGCGATCATGCACCGCGAGACAACTCAAAACAAGATGGCCGCGCCCGCGAGCAACCACATGGGTAAGTTGGCGACCCGCAACCATGCAGAAAATCTGGCGAACATGCGGGGAAAAAAATTCTGCATCTTCGCGATATTTCCGCTTGTTTGCGATAATTTTAAATATTTTCGCGATAATTTGCGAAAGTGGATTTCGCAAATTCCGCCCACCCCTAATGCATTTCCCCCCTTTCATCTAATATCAAAGGTCTTGAGAAAGATGAAATCAGAGCCGTGCCATCTGATTCTGTTTGCCCCAGCATGGCCGAGATAAGCGTGGTTCTCAGAACTTCTCAAACTCTCAGTGACACCCAGGATACAGTTTCCATTAGTGCACGATCTAATCACTATGAACAGCGGTCAGATACTGCACCCAAATTTGAAATCACTGAACTTGTCAGCATGGACCCTCACAAACATGAGTTCCAACTTTTGAATATCCCTCAAGAATGCCGGGAGATTTTGTCACGATCTCGAGCAATCTCTACAAATAAAACATATTCGGCTAAATGGAAAAGATTTTGTCATTGGTGTGCATCTAAAGGTCTACATCCTTTTCAAGTCTCTTCGGATCGAATTCTTCCATATCTGTTAATGTTGGCCAAATCTGGACTCTCTCATATGTCTATTAAAGTACATTTGGCCGCTATTTCAAGGTACACAAGAGTTCTTGACCGACCATCTCTTTGGTCCCAAAGAGTTATTAAAGAATTTCTCAAAGGGCTTTTCAGAATGTTTCCTCCAGTTCAAAGACCAGTAGTTCCTTGGCAGCTTAATACGGTTCTTGCACAGCTAATGAAACCGCCATTTGAGCCAATACATAAGGCGGATTTGCAATTTATCTCATGGAAGACAGCGTTACTATTAGCGCTCACGTCGGCAAGAAGGGTCAGCGAGATCCAAGCCTTCTCAATTGCAGAACCATTTCTACAATTCAGGCAAGACAGTTATTCTGAAAACAAATCCAAAGTTTATTCCTAAGGTCCCCTCCAACTTTCATCTGAATGAACCGGTGGTTTTACCTACATTTTTTAAAGACCCTTCATCATCTGCAGAAAGAGCTCAACACTCTTTGGACATTAAACGATGTCTGAAATTTTACATTGATAAGACAAAATCGTTCAGAAAAACAAATCAACTCTTTGTAGCCTTTTCTGGCCCTAGGAAAGGTTTGGCACTCTCCAGATCCAGTATTTCAAGGTGGATAACTTCGGCAATCTCCTTGTGTCATGTTAAAGCTGGAAAACCTTTACAAGCCAAGGTACGTGCGCACTCCACAAGAAAGATGGCAACTTCTACGGCTCTATTCGCAGGAGTGTCATTGCCGGATATTTGTAGAGCTGTGACATGGAGAAATGCGCACACCTTCACCAGACACTATTGTCTGGACACAGCATGGAAAAAAGATGCAGCAGTGGGACAGGCGGTTCTACGGCATCTATTTCATTAAGGTGTTTATTATAATATAATTGGATGTGTATATATAGATATATATTTATATGTATATTTAGGCAAATTTTTTGATTTGCATATTACAAACATTTATATATCTTCTCAACTAATGATTTTCTGATAGATTTTGAAAACTGTAATGTATGTTAACATTCTATACAAAGAAGCAGAGCCCACTGTTTATTGGGGTTTCTATCCTGGAAATGCAGTTTGGGATAAGTACTGCTTGCTATTCTGATACAAGCATGTGAATCTATGAAAGATTGAATACTGGAGAAAAAACTAGTTACTTACCTGTACACTATGGTTCTCCAGTATTATCTTTCATAGATTCACATGCGGCCCGCCCACCTCCCCATTTCTCAGGCAGAACCACATTATCTCTAGATTTATCCTAGTCTCGCACTCGGGCTGGAAGGCTCCGCATGGGAGTGTTATGTCAGGGCTGGCAGCCGATTGGCTGAGTCTTCAACCAAATAATGATGAGGTTTGGTTACCAAATAAGATGATTCCCTATGGGATTTTGCTATGCAGTTTTTTCTAATACTGCTGTGGTCATTCTGCTACCGTGAGACTCCCACCATGACGACGGGGAAGATACAAGCATGTGAAGCTATGAAAGATAATACTGGAGAACCATAGTGTACAGGTAAGTAACTAGTTTTTGGATGAGCAGAGAAATTATGTCTCCCTCATTCTTCCAACCAACATGTTTCAGCCCATTTTAAAAAACGGGAGGGACTTGGGCCTTTGTCAGGGTTAACAGGATCACTTGAATGCCAAAGTCCTGACTCATGGTAGAGGTAAAAATGGGTCTTACCATACCAGTCCGAATTATGGAAATTGCCTGTAGATGAGAAGGGGGGTAATTACATACACCTATTTGCAGCTAAGTTTTTGAGAGCATTTTATATTGTTTATTATCATTATGTCTGGTTGGAAAGTAGTTCAGTTCAGTTTTCTTTATTTCGATGGTTAGAGAATCATCATAAAAAGTCCATATTATAAAAACAGAGCAATACATATAATTATACATTACATTACATTAATATAAAAAACAACCATCGTCCAAACTGTTACAATTCGTGTGATTAGTCTCTGGTGTTCCTTAATCTTACTGCCGCTTTCAAAAAGCTTATTACTGAGCATAGAGTGTGCATGTCATTTGCTCTTTAAAGGAACAACAGAGCTATTTTTGCATGACGAAATTTTCCATTTTTTAAAATATCAACCAAAAACATACGCCTAGGGAAACGATAGAATGGACATAATAATACAAAATGAAGGGTGTCCTGCGGAGACATATTGTCGCAGCCGCAGGCAGCCTTCTGCTCAATAGTTACGGTAAAACCAGAAGGGTAAGATAAAATATTATGCAACAAATTGAGCCTAAAACGACACATTAAAAACCTGTCCTGCTGGTTATGCATCAAGAATAAATAGGGTTCCATACCCTGTGCATCTTTTACTAAGCAGTGCGCTACAACTGATCGTTTTCGTGCTAAAGCTTTAGTCTCTCTGAGCATTTCCAATTTATCGAGCAACACTTTTTAAATTTGTGATTTACTATTCCTTGAGATTAGGGCCGGGGTACTAAAGAGGGTATGCTGGTCTACGGACTCTAGGGTTGTTTTGACGTATTTCAGCCAAGGGATTTGCGTCCCTTTATCCCTTTGTATGCAGTCAATAAGAATTTCTCTGCTTAGTTCCGCCTCCGGGTTGGCCCAAATACTGAGCCAAGCCAAAACCGGTCTGATCTTGACCTGATCTGTAATATATGGAATACCGAGTTCAGAGTGTGCAATTTCAGCTGGTATTGAGTGTGGGATCTTAAGGATTCTACGAATGAATTTATCTTCCTCTAATTGTAACTGTTTAGCGTCCCTAAAGCCCCACACCTCGGCTCCATATAGTGCTTTGTCTACACTTATTGAGCTATATAGGCTCATTATTTGCTCTGGAGACCAGCGTCCCAGCCTTTGGGCAAAGTTCATAATTGCACCACATGAGGAGATCAGTTTGGTGCAATGTTCCTCTAACAGTGTGTCAAATTGAATTTTACCATCAAATAGGAGGCCTAAATACGGGAAGGTACTTACAATGCCCATAGTATGCGTCCCGATTTTGAACACCGGTTTTTTGATGGGTTTTTTGCCTGCAATCATGGCAAAGGACTTGCTCAAATTCACGGACAGATCTAATTTTTCCATAAAATCAACAAATCCATTAATCAGTGATTGCAGGCTTCTCGGTGTCCAGGCGAGCAGGACCGCGTCATCCGCATACAAAAGTACCGGTATTTGACGCTTTCCTACTTTGGGACAATCAGCTGCCTGGGCTATAAGGCTTGACTCCAGATCATTAATATATAGTGAAAACAGAAAGGGGGCAAGAATACACCCCTGCCTTACTCCACTAGAGCATGAGAAGGAGTCAGTTTGCCCCCCCTCCGTGCTGAAGCGAACCCTAGCTGTGGTGTTCCAGTGCAGCTCTCTCAAGATGTTTATAAGTCCCTGATCTATGCCCAAAGTATTCATCCTTTCCCGTAGTTTACTTCTGTTCACATTGTCAAAGGCCGCCGCCAGGTCCATAAACCCCATATAGATAGTGCCATTGCTTGCTCTAGTATATTTGGCAACCAGTAAATATAAATTTAAACATTGGTCACTGGTCGATTTTCCCGCTCTGAAACCATACTGTGTATCGGCTATTGTATGGTGCTCTTCAGTCCAGGTCATCAGGCGATTTAAAACCACCCGCCCAAGTATTTTGGTCGAAACATCGATCAATGATATGGGTCTGTAGCATTGGGGGTTATCCCTATTTCCTTTCTTGAAAATGGGTACGATTAAAGCAGTGGACCACGATCTCGGGAGTCCTGTTTTAATAGCTGCATTTAGCACCCTCGTTAAGATTGGCACCCACAGGTCGATATTACTTCTATATAGATCTGGAGGAGTGCCATCAGGCCCTGGGGTTTTATTAGGTGTCAACCCTTTGATTGCCAGCGTAATCTCAGTAAGTGTAAAATCCTGCACCAAACTCCTTTTGCCATCCCATTCCCCTTCTTGTTTGCGATCTTTAGAGTGATTATAGAGACTCTCAAAGTGGGTCACCCATTGCTGTGGGAGGATATTTGTACTGAGGACCGGAGCACTACAGTCATGGAAACAGGGCCTGTTAATAATCCTCCAAAATTCAGTAAAATCCCTGTTTTCTCCAGCCTGTCTTAAGTCGGCCCATAATTCTGCTTTTAGGGTAGCCTTCCTTTCTTTGGTCTTGGTTTTATAAATTTTTCTATACTTTGCCACTTCCGCTTTATCCCTTGGGTTTGCCTTGAGACTTAATTTTAAGTTTTTTAATGTTCGTGAGCAATTTGCGTCAAACCATCTTGGTTGGATCCCTGGTTTTCTATGGCCTTTTGCCTCTAATAATTTTTCGGCAAGTTTGGTTAATTCCTTGAAAGCAGCAACTAGGTCAACTCCCTCTATTTTAAAATCTAGACACTCCTCCACCCACCTTTTCCCCTTTACAATCAGTGTAGTGTAAAATTCAGGGGCATTAATTTTTGCCCACCTTAAGCGCCTTCCCTGATATTTTGGCTGTAAGATAATGTCCAGCTGCTTGTTCATTTCGGTATGGCCCTTGTGGGGTAATTCTATGGTTAAGGGATTATGATCACTAAAGGAGCTCCATTTAATGCATACCTTCATGATCCATTGTTTAGCAAAGGGGGATATCAGAATGTAGTCTATGATAGACGAACATCCCCTTCCTTTGAAAGTTGGTACAAAGGTACCCTCTGGCCCTGGGGTTACCAAGTCCATGGTGTGTGCTAGTGAGTGATTACCTATTAGTTTTGTTAGTAATGTGCCCTCGGTGCTGTGCTCAAAGTGTGGCCCCTTCCTAACTGGGCAAAGATCCCAGTCTGTAGTTACTGGTATCAGATATGAGCAAAGGTGACAGTTTAAATCCCCCATTAAAAGGACAAATGGATTTCCCCCTCCTTTTCTTAGATCAGTTTCCTGTTTTAATCTAACATCAAGTTCCTCTAGCACGGCATTACTGCCGCTTCCTGAGCCTGGGTTATAGATATTAAATAATTGTACCCTCAGCCCTTGTCCTTGGAATGTTACCGCTTGCAAGTTATACGAGGTCCAAGATGGCACTATCCATCTCCCCTTTAGGTTGATATCAACATATATTATTAAGCCTCCTTTCGCTCTACCTGCCCTACTCTCTTGGGCTGGGACAAAAAAAGACTTGTAGCCCTCCAGATGGTAAAGATCAGGCTCAACCGCCCAGGTCTCCTGTAAAACTACTATGTGAGAGTCCCTTAATTGGTTCCTACAATCTGCATTTGCTATTTTTCCGGCTAAACCTGCTATGTTCCAGGATGTTATTTTCACCTTTCCCCCCTGTACCCCGGTCAAATTTGAACCCTGGGCATCTAGCTTATCTGCCTCCCTCCCATCAGGCAGGGGATCTTGTGTCTCCCCATTCTGATTTAACGGGATAGCTTCCAGGGGATCAGTGTAGACCTTCCCTCAGATGTTAATTCACTGGTATCCGTGGGCATCCTTATTTCCTTCCCCGCAGGTTGTATCTCTAAACTAATTAGTCAATCATTTTCATCCAAGGATTGAAGGGGGCTGAATCTATTCTTCCACTGCAGGCCACCCAAATTTAATAGCGGTGGATGACTATATTCAGGATTCCTTATCCTATGTCCATCTATTCCTCCTTCCTTCCTACCCTGATTATGAGTCAAGGGATAAGCAATACCATTTCTAGGATAGAAATAGCCTAGTGGCATAGATCGTACAGTACTGGTTGTATTTTTGTTATAAATACCCACTATGTACTCGACTAGATTTGGGTTCCTGAAATTTACAATAATACAATCCCCTTCAATATCCTTCCCTCTACTTCCCAGCCAAGGTACTCTCCTCACATGAATAATTTCTCCCGTATCCCTCCCTTGGAGAGGTCTATGTTTGTTTAGCCAATTTATAATCTTATTTTTTAGTTCTAAATATGGCTCCTTCTGCCCTGCCCTAAGTTCGGGTACCCCAGCAAACACTACAACATAGGGGCTTGCTTGGGGCGGTAAATTTACTCAAGGGGGGGAAAAGTCGGTTTTTTCCTTGCTCTCATAGCCTTTCTGCTGTTTCTCATCCTGGCTATGAGTCGCGACCTGCCCTGACAGCATCTGTGCCCGGGTGGGCTGGGCCTGAATTTTGTGATTGACATAGTTCTCATTTTCAGTGGGACTTCTATCCTCCAGGAGGGCAGTGGTTTTGGGTGGGGCATGAACATATGCAATAGTGCATTGCTCGTTACTTATGCAGTTGTTATTCACAGGAAGTGGCCTTGACGAAGGAGTCACTGATGATGTTAGATTTCCAGTGGGGATGGGATTTATGGATTCCTTCAGCCTAACCTGTTTTTGCAATTCATTAGCAATTTTATCTAATTTGCTAATTAATGGTTTTATTTGGGAGGCGATGAAGGTTTCAAGATGTTTTTGAAGGTCAATAATTACAGGGTGAAGCCACCCTGGCGGAATTAGTGGGCTTTGCACATCTATTTCTATAACCTCATCTTCTATTGGTTGTATCTTCCCACCCTACTGGTTGGTTTTGATTTCCTCGCGTGCGTATTCTTTGGACCCCGTTTGGGCGGCCTATGTTTTGTTATGTTTGGTCTTTTTGTTGCCCTGCCAGGAGGTGACTCGACCTCTGTTGCCTGCTGACCGCAAGAGACATTTTCAAGTGACCCACCCGGGCTGTTATCCTGTGAACTCTCGCAAAGATTTATATCTGAAGCTTGCGATAGTCTACTCTGCGTTTGTAAATGGAGATTGTTTGTGGGGGTCATTGATAGGCGTCTCTGGGTACGTTCAATCTCCCCATTTACTGCCCCAATAACCTTCCTTAACATTAGATCTATTGCCGTTGGAGGTGCTGAATATCCAACTGCAGTATCAGTATCAGATCTGGTTTGTGTAGTGATCAGCGGGGTACGTGCTTTCCTCTTAGTAACTCGTGTTTTAGGTTTGGAAGCCATAGTACCGTTTCAATCGCTGATCACTTATCTCCCAGTGTGGTCTAAGCAGAGTAGCTAATTAATATTTGATATTTAACAGCCCAGAATTTCAAGGCACAACAGATATATCAGTTAAAAATCGCAGGCTATGCTAAGCAAAACAATGTCCAGCTTATGAGAATAAAATGCTATGTCCGCCACTCCAACCTAACGAGTGTGTCGTTAATGGCTTGCACCAAGATCTGTGATTAAACAAAGAAGACTAGCTTAAGTTGACCAAAGTGATGCAGTACTCAAAGTAGTTCTGTCACAGACACCTTGTAGGTGTATTCATGAAGCCCTCACCCACCAACCTAGTTGGTGGCATGCTTCATCATCGGGCCCACCCAGTGACACCTAGTATGTCCCGGGTGTGCTACGACGCCTGATTACAGCGGAGCTGGTATATTGCTGAGAGTGCAGTGAGGTTGGGTGAATTGTGATTTAAAACGGCTTGGTGGTGGTCCCAGTACCCAAGGGTAAATTAAATTTTAATAACTGGGCCGACACCAGCGGTTAAAAGTAAGGCTACAGGACGTGTAAGGGTGGAGAGTTACTGCCCCCTGCGTCCTTCAGATGGTCGACATGTTTCAGCCAGTGCCTTAGAGTATTCTGGCTTTCCTCAGGACCGTTTTTAAAAGGGTGTGGTGAAAATAAAACAGACTTAGTGTTGTGGTACAAACTATGTGATACACTCACTAAGGCGTTTTTCTATGTGTGAGAGGGGGATTCCCTTCGCATGCATACCTGTACAAACAAACATTAAAAACAAGGACAAAACATTTGTAGAGAGAGTCAGTAGTCAATTTAGACATCCGGTCAACAATGCTTAGGTGGCCGGCACTATAGTGCATGGTGAGAGGACTATAGTCGGCTAGGTGTGATGGTACTGGTGGTGCCATCAGAGTGAAAGTACGCAACTAATTAAGAGCGTGGTGTGGCTAAAACACGGAAATCACACTGAAGGCAGGGGACTTAGTGTAGCAGGGCGCAAGGAAAATGTTCTTACGCTTTGGGTTACTAGCCAAGGCTTCCTGGAGGGAAGCGGTAAGGGGATGACCCTATGAGAGAAAAAGAGATAGGCTGTGGGAGTTAGAGACCTGTGAGGGAAAAAGCGCTTACCCAGTTTGTTGTTTGGAGGCTTGTCAGGATTGTCATACTCACAGTCTTTCTGGTCAGTGCCTGCCTTGTACCTGTTGTCCCGCCGTCGTCCTCCGGTAGAAAGAGCCTCTCGGCGTGTGGGCTTTTTATACTGAGGTTAACGAGGTAGCACCGCCCCTAGATGTAGTTGCTGCTCATGCTCGTAGTTTGCACACTAGTCTCTCGTGCATGCTCAGTGTATCAGCGGGTTATTGCTCATGCTCATGAATTGCACACTAGTTCCTCGCACATGCTCAGTGTGAGTGCTTGATTTACAATGTAGGAGATTTGCACACTAGTCTCTCATGCATGCTCAGTGTATCAGCGGGTTGTTGCTCATGCTCATGAATTGCACACTAGTTTCTCGCACATGCTCAGTGTGAGTGCATGATTTACAATGTAGGAGATTTGTACTCCTGCCTTTGGCATACGCTCAGTTTGATAGTGCGATTGCGTGAAGGTATATGTAAAAACTAGATTATGAAAAAACTACAATATGCCGCCAATGATACGGGGTAGGGGGCAACACCAGTGTTAGGTGTGGCGTGGTCTTATATGCGCAGGCGCTAAGGGTTCAGTGTTGGTTATGTGTGCGTTAATGCTGGGAAAACATGCCTGCGGGACGCGCCGCCTTCCAGAGTGGTTCGGCCCATGAATTACTGTTAAGTGCGCGCAGCGCGCTAAGGTTGACATGGCAGAATGGGTGGGGTTGAAGCATGTGGCCACGATGTTGGCAGTTTGGTGGTACACACAAGAGGGAGCATGATCAATAATTGTGTCCAGGGGGACTATGGCACGGGGGGCAACTGCGCACAGGCCAGGTGATGTGTGGGTCTAGGGTGTGACTGAGTTCCACGGTATGGCATCGTTGAGGCCATTGGTTTGGGTGGAAAGACGATATATCCAACGTTGTTCCTTGCTGAGTAATTTCTTCTCATTATCCACTGCCAGTTCCGGTAGTTGTTCAATGATGGTCCAGGTAAGGTCATTGGGAGTGTGTCCCTGGGTGATGAAATGACTGGTCAGTTTGCTAATGTTCTTCTTGCACCTGATTGTGCTCCTGTGTTCTGTTATTCTAGTTCTTATTTTTCGGGCGGTCATCCCAATGTATCGGAGGCCGCAGCTGCATGTAAGTAGGTAGATCACGTTACGTGAATTACAGTTTGTGTGGCTGTGTTGAGTCCACACTTTGTCTGGTTCTAATATCAGTGTTTTCGTATGGCTGGTGAGATGGCACACGCTACAATCATTGCATGGGTAGTGTCCAGAGATCTTAGGTAGGCCCCACGCATTCAGGATAGTATTGGGTTCTCTGTTGGTCAGGGGTCTGGGGCGGGTGCTCACAAGTTGGTCTTTCAGGTTGTTGCACCTTTTGTAGGCAAACCTGGGGGTTTCCCATTGTCGTTGTCCAGAGTTTAGAATTTTCCAGTTTTTGCGTATGAGTTTCGCCACCTCATTGGAAGCTGTGTTGAATGTGGTGACACACGTGATGGGTTGGTCACTTTTTTCCTTGGGTACCGTTTCCAGGAGAGCCTCCCTATTTTGGTTCCTGGCTCTTTTCTTGGTTTTGTTGATGATGGCACGGGGGTAGCCTCTTTCCTCCAGTTTCTTAGACAAGTCTGCCGACTGATTTTTGTAGTCAGTTACTTGAGTGCAATTTCTGCGTATACGCAGGAATTGCCCAAATGGTAGGTTTTCCCTTAGAGGGCGGGGATGGAAACTTGTGTAATGAAGGAGTGAGTTCCTTGAGGTAGGCTTGTAATAGGTCGTAGTGATTAGTTGGCCATCTTTGGCCCATATGTTCAGATCAAGGAATGCCAGGTGGCTTGCACTCGAGGTGCTTGTGAATTTCAGGTATGGGTCTCTTTCATTGAGCCAAGTGAGGAAAAGTTGTAGAGTTGTTTCTGATCCCTGCCAGATCATAAGGATGTCGTCTATATATCGACACCAGGTGAGAATATTCCTGGTATAGGGATTGGTATTGGGAGTGATGTGGGTCTGCTCAAAGAGGTGGACATAGAGTCCTGCCACGCTAGGAGCGAAAACGCTGCCCATAGATGTTCCGTTGGTTTGGAGGTACAGGCTTCCCTCATACTCGAAATAGTTTTCCTTTAGTGCTATTGTGGCACATTGGAGGATGAAGTCTCTAGGTGTGCGGTGGGGCCATGGGGACTCCATAAGTACCTGTCTCAGGACTTGGATGGTGGCGTCCTGGGGGATACTGGTGTAAAGACTTTCGATGTCCAGGCCCACCAGGAGTTGGGTTTCAGGGTTGAATTCGATGTTGTTGATGACTTGTAGTAAGTGTTTCGTGTCCTGGATGTAACTAGGTGTTTGCTGGACCAGTGGGTTAAGAAAGAAATCGCAGTAGCGAGAGAGAGGTTCCAAAAGGGAGTTGATGCCAGACACTATAGGTCTGCCCGGGGGGGGGAAGAATGCCTTTGTGTATTTTTGGTACAGTGTAAAAGTATGGTACTTTTATCTTTTGAGGGCAGAGGTACTCTGCTTCTTGTTTGGAGATATGTTCCGCCTGGTGGGCGGTATTCACTAGGGCCTGAATAGTGCCTTGTAGTGAGTTGGTTGGGTCATGTTCTAGTTTCTTGTAGTTTCTTTGGTCGCTCAGTAGTCGGCGGCATTCGGTGTCATAGTCCTGCTTGTCTAAGAGCACAATGCCTCCTCCCTTGTCGGCAGGTTTTATTATGATAGAGGGATTGTTTTTGAGTTCCTGGATGGTTTCTCTGTCTTCCTTCGACAGGTTGTTGAAATGGTTGGTTGGTTCTAGATTCTCGACATCATTGTAAACAGCCAGTTCAAAAGTGGTGATCTCAGGGGGCACAGTGGATGGTGGCGGGGTGAAGGTGGATTTGGTCCTCAGGCCTGTGATGTTAGGGTTTTCCGTGGGGATTGAGTCATCCCTCGAGGATTTCTCGAAGAAGGCCTTGAGTTTTAGTTTCCTCATGAATTCCGCCAGTTCCACGTGCAATTTAAATTTGTCCAATCTAGTCGTGGGTACGAAGGATAGTCCCTTTTCTAGTACTGAGACCTGTTTAGGTGTCAGTGAGATGCTTGAAAGGTTAAACACCATGGACTCATGGGTTGCTTGATTCATGGTTTGCTGGTTCCCGGTTGGCTGGGTGCCTTCTGGCGAGTGTTCGCGCTCACTGGGTTGCCGTCTTCGGCCCAGTGTACTTGTGGTTGTGGGTTGTGTCTTCTCCTTCCGCGTGTTCTTCTGCCCTGTCCTAAAAAAGGAGGCCTGTGGGGTCCATGGTTTCCTGGGAATAGGGGCATGGGGCCAGGTGTATACGCTTGTTGGTATCCGAAGTAGGGGTTTTGCATTGGGCCAAAGTTAGTTGGAGGCCCGAAGTAATATCCAGGTGGTCCTCCCTGCCAGTTGTTTTGCCAGCGTTGGAAGCCATAGTACCGTTTCAATCGCTGATCACTTATCTCCCAGTGTGGTCTAAGCAGAGTAGCTAATTAATATTTGATATTTAACAGCCCAGAATTTCAAGGCACAACAGATATATCAGTTAAAAATCGCAGGCTATGCTAAGCAAAACAATGTCCAGCTTTTGAGAATAAAATGCTATGTCCGCCACTCCAACCTAACGAGTGTGTCGTTAATGGCTTGCACCAAGATCTGCCACAGTACCTGGATTTTCAGCCAATGGATATGGCCCAGCCCGGCTTCCTTGTGCCTCTGAGGGCCACAGAGGGCCCGCCCTTTGCCCGGGCTTAGCCCGGCGTCGCCCGCACGCGTCCCGCGACGCGGAGGGAGCCTCTCCGATTTAAGCGCCTCCGGGCGCGCTGGCAGGCGGAAACAGGAAATGCCGCCAAGCACTCTGGGAGCTGTAGTCTCCCCCCACAGCAGCCAGCGGTAATGGTGGCGGCGGGGGAGACCCACAGCGTTGCCGTCCCAGGAAGATTATGCCACGTCAGGTAGGTGATGGTGCAGCCGACCTCTGCTTGAGAATGCTGGAAATGCCCCCGCTCCACCGAGGGAGCCTCTCCGATTTAAGCGCCTCCGGGTGCGCTGGCAGGCGGAAACAGGAAATGCCGCCAAGCACTCTGGGAGCTGTAGTCTCCCCCCACAGCGGCCAGCGGTAATGGTGGCGGCGGGGGAGACCCACAGTGTTGCCGTCCCAGGAAGATTATGCCACGTCAGGTAGGTGATGGTGCAGCCGACCTCTGCTTGAGAATGCTGTTTTAGAGGAAGTGACCAGGTGGGAAGGGGGGCACTGCAGATTGAATGAGAAGTAGTCAAGCAGGCCGTCAGCACTCCCTGGAGATAAGTAGTATCGTTCTGAATACAGCATGCGCTGCCCAGGCTCGACCTGCTGCACGGCTTCCGTAATGACCCGTGCGGCTCCTCATTGGATGAACATTTGTCCTGATAATCGAACATGAACACAGATACACAAAGCACTTGTGTTTAAAATGTGGTGTGGTCAGTTAACCTATACTTTACAGAAATAGGCTCCACTTGCCTTACCGCCGTGAGGGAAGGAGGCACATCTGTTGTCAAACACTTGGGGAAAGCGGACACATAATTTTAATTCTGAATCACCATCTATTCTAATAGTAAGGACTCGTGCTGATGAAAGCTGCAGCTTACAGCAAGGGGTATGTATAGTTTTAGGCTGTGTGGTGGAATACGCCTTTATCATATGTGTTAGTCTGTTCTGTACACCAAACCCAATATTTCTGCATTGGGGTATTTAAAACGGAGTATAATCTTCCTTGCTTGTGCGGTTGTCCCTCCAAGGATTGTACGCGTGGGCTCATCAACATACAGTGTCTCCAGCGTACAATGTCTGGATTGGTATGATTGGCCCCCTGGGGGTATTGGGTCTCAAGTGATGTGCCACACAATGCCAGTTGACTACAGTTTTTAGGATACCCTGAGGAGGTTAGACAGAAAAAAGCCTATAATATCAATTAAGCCTAGTAGTATACTTGATACTTCAGAAAACAAATTAGCAAAAATCATTGTTGGCAGTGAGTACAGATGTGAAATCCACATATGCTATCTGATAAGTTAATGAATGATGGATACAGAATACACATTGCATTCATTGGTAGCAGTGGCTGTACTGCGCCAAATGCCCATGCGCTGCAAAACCTGTAAAATAACACCGGAAACCTGCTCCGATACGTATGTATGCGCTGTCCCCTCCCATTCGTATTGTTAGGCCAGCCTACCCAGACACATCGTTCAGACCCAGCTTTCTCCCATCTTACTTCATCAAGGAGGTCGGCCCATGTTTTCACCTACTTTGCCCTCCATGGACTGTATCCCTCAGTGTCTGCCCTGTCGCCAGTGTATTTGAATCTTTTAATGCTGTGATAGTTGCTAGAGTGTCTTGCCCACATACCTTAATGGAACAACAGAAGTGTTGTTTTATGGGAAGAAGGTAGTTGTCTCTCTGTTCAGTAGCTGTGACATCCCAACAAGCCAATAAGGATGGTTTGTCTCCGAGATGCCTGTCTGTGACCTTCAAAAGAAGTTTTTACAACATTCTGCTTACTTGATCTCAGTCTACCAGGAAGTCAAAATATCCTCCCTGACTTCTGCTTGTCTGTACCACCCTTAAGTAAACTTTCCCCCTTCTTTTGCAAAGGGCATGCCTGACATTTAATGATGTTGAATGCAAGAATTAATATATTAATCTTGTTGTCCCATCACTTAAATCTAGCAAGTATTATAAATCATGTGAATACATACATACATTATTGTTGAACTATAATAAAACAAACATTTTATATATATATTTGTAAACCATACTAAATGCAACGTATTTATAAATGTGGAACGTGCACCCAAATAAATGAATATATGGAGTATATGAAACGCAGCTGGGGTACATAATTAGAAAATGTGAAGATTACGTCATCCGAGAATGCTAAGAGAAAGCAGGTCCAATGAATATATAGTTATATGTTTCTATGCACATCGATAAATGAAAAAATCCGTGCAAAATACCTTCTGCCTAATTCGACCATGTGGCTTGGTGCAACAAAATAAAAATAAATCCAAACTAGATCAAAAAGCAGAAGTGTGGCTCAAGACAGCCATGCAAACTACCAGTAGTAACTTCTGGTTGTTTTACTTTCGTTTTTCCGAGTTTGTATCATTATGAAAACAGATGGAAACTTTCAAACTTGCAGCACAGAAAAGGAAATGCACAGATGGAAACAATAGTGTTTTCAAATTCGTCTCGTAAATAGGAAAAATCGGAAACATGAAAGTTAAGATTAATTATCCTGGTACGTGCTAACTGTTGACAATTAACTCATGATGTGATTAAAAATTGAAGAGATTGACATTGCAAATGAATACGACATCGGAGGCAAAGCATCTGTAGCAGTTGTAGCACATTCATTAAGTGAAAATGAAGGTGTGATCGTTGGTCTCACTTATGTTGGAACAGATGAAGGCGCATACACAGCAGATTTGATGATAGGTAACTGCATTGCAGTGCACGCTTTCTACTTGGTCAAATTACTGTCAAGCAATTAACAGGAAGCACAGCGGAATGTTCAAGACAGCAGCTGGAAAACAGTTCTAGCAGTTGTACTACACTTCGGAGTCAAAGAGGTTGAAGTTTGTGAAAAACACAACATCCAATATGCACTTAGCTTGGCAAGCGGTTCTCCTCCAATGTAGACTGCAGTAGCTTGACAGCATTGCTATTCAGTCAGGTAGGGTATGTTTCCAATCGTTTTGTTTTTTCAGCACTAAAGGAGTAAACATTGCGCACCCCAGAATGAAAAAGGTCATTCAAATCTCACCTAAAAGACCTGAAATCAAAGAACAAAAAAATGAGGGGCTGTATCCAAAATTAGCTTTGAAGCCAGTCAGAAAGCCAGATCCAGTAGTTTTGAAAAGGTGAGAGCCATTTTTTGGAAACTCTGAATGAAACTTACATTTGATCTGCAAAATGTGTTGGAAACTGGGTGTCGAAAAGTTGCTAGATTTCAGATGCCAAGAGGGATGTTTGAAGTACATACATGTCAACCCTGAGGTTAAAGGTACCACTCTGTGAGTTAAAAGTGCAACAAGCTTATTTAATTTATCAAAGCGCATATCTTTCACATTTACTTTTACTCATGAGATGCTATCAAAACTCTTAATTGGTGAGAAAACAATGTAATACGACAACATTTTACTATTTTTTGAACAGTTAGAACATAGAGGAAGTCCTGGTCTAACTCACAACAGGATTCATTTGTTTGAATTATGTACGAGCCATTCCTGATGGATACATCTGCCAGTGGATTCCTCACCTTGTGAATATCCCCTGCACCAGCAACATTCCGAAACTTTGTAGCAGTCCACGCCGATGAGGTCGAAGACGACGTCACAGAGACACGGCTCCGCTCGCGACTCAGCTGACGTCACCGGCTCCATAAGAAGACCTCGTCGGCGTGATGCCGTCAGTTCCCTTTTTTACGCGCCGTCGACGCTAACGGTTTTCGGGACTCTCTCTGTAGCTGTGGTTTGATACTTTGTTTTCTGCTGGTATTTCTCTCTTCTTGTCTGCAGCTGAAGATGTCGACGAAGAAGTCCGGGTTTAAGCCTTGCCGGGAGTGCGGTAAGCACATGTCAATAACGGATCTGCATGAAGACTGCGTATGGTGCCTTTCATCGGACCACGATGTCGAAGGATGTTCTTGCTGTCGCAAGATGAGCACAAAGGCTCTGAAGGAGAGGAAAGCCAAATTATTCATCGCTAGGATGAAAAAGGAGAAGAGAGGCCGGAGAAGATCAAGGTCGAGGCCGGCGTCGAAGCCGACTTCGGGACATGCTTCTAAGTCCAAGAAGCATAAGAAAAAGAAGAGGCATGGATCTCGACATCGATCGGACAGAGATGCGGCTCCGAGATCGACCTCGCCCTCTCGACGCCGTAAGGACTTTGTATCTCCTTCGCCTGTTTTTGTTCCTGATTCTCCTGTTGGCCTGTCATCGCCTGTTGCTTCACCGGAGCATTCTCCGGCTCCGGCACCGGCTCCATCTCCGACGCCGGCTCCATCTCCGGTTCCGATTGAAGAACTTCCAGCTCCGGACGAGCCTTCGGCTCCGCAGATTCCACCGTCGGCGCCGATCGGCCTGAGTCCGGTGATGCCTCAGCCTGAGCCATATCCATCTTTTCCAGGCCCAGGTCAAGATCCGACGCATTATCTTAATGCTATGTATGGGGTCTTCTCCAGAGCCTTGTACCCCTCTGGTGCACCTTCAGGTCCCATGGGTCCTATGGCTTTCAGTTTGGGAGTTCCCCAAGCTTATCCTCAGGCTCCCTTCATGCCATTTTTCCCAGCGACGCCGTCTTGGCATCTACCGGCGCCGAGGACATCGACGCCTATTCCTTCTTCACCGGCGCCGACTCGGCCTTGTATGATGCCGGCTGTCCCTTTGGATCCGCGCTCGACGCTGGCTCGGGCGCCGTCGGATTCGGTTACAGCGCCGCCAACTCCTGCTGTGAGGATCAGATCTAGGAGGGAGGCCCAAAGGGTACTGGAGGAACAGAGGTACCAGATGGAGGAAGTGGAAGAAGGTGAGCTGATGGAGTCAGACGATCTATTTGAAGAATTGAAGGAGGCTAGTGGCCTGGATTTGTCGCCTGAATGGGAGATTACTCCTCCTGCTGATGCTCCTTCAAAGGATGTGGCTCCCTATCACTCTGTTATTAAGAAGGCGGCTGAGCTTCTGGATCTGCAGTTGCCATCTGCAGAATTTAAACCAAACATCCTTACAGAGGTTCTACACTCTCACTCCTCTGCATCGGAGCCTTTGCTCCCTTTTAATGACGCCATTATTGAGCCGGTAATGGAGGTATGGCGTAAGCCCTTCTCTGCTCCTGCAGTTTCTAAGGTTATTGCAAGGAGGTATAGGGCGGCTCTAGGGGACCCAGACTTTTTAACATCTCATCCTTCTCCGGAGAGTCTGGTGGTTCAGGCTGCCTGTTCCAAAAGATCTACAGGTGCTTTTCCCCAAGTCCAGAGTGACAGGGAAGCGAAGAAGTTAGACCAGTCGGCTAAGAAAGTCTTCTCTTGTGCCAGTATGGCTTTAAAATCGATGAATGCCACCTGTCTTTTGGGCCGATATATCCATGCTCTTATGGATTCAGCAAAACAACTGGCCCCAAAACTGTCGGAAGAACATAGACTGAACTTTAATGAGGTACTGTCGGATACCCAGGCAGCTGCACGTCAGGTAATCCAAAGTGGCTTGGATACAGCTGATTCTGTCGCAAGGATTATAGGCTCTTCTGTTGCCAAGAGTAGGAGTGCGTGGCTCAAATCATCCGAGTTCTCCCCTGATGTGCAGGCAACACTCCTGGATTTGCCTTTTGATGGCTCTGGTCTTTTTGGCAAAAAAGCAGATGCTGCGCTCGAAAGATTTAAGGAGAGTAAGGCCACGGGCTAAATCTTTGGGCCTTCAATCTCAGCCTAGGGGCTCGTTCAGGAGGTACAGGGGCTTTGGAAGGTCATCCTTTCGTTTATACAGACAGCCCCAGCAGCAGCAACAGCAGCAGAACACTCTGTATAAGAGCTACGGAGCAAGAGTCGGTGGTCGCACTCGAGGTCGACAGCTCTCCTCCTCCTCCTCTTCCTCTTCCTCAGCCCCTTCCACCACTGCAAAGCAGCCCTAGATCCACCATTCTGGATCATGCTGGTCCTGTGGGTGGCCGGCTTACCCATTTTCTACAAGATTGGGAATCGGTTACTACAGACCTTTTGGGTTCTAGATCTTGCAGAAAATGGGAACGCCCTTCCCTTTCGGGAATTCCCTCCAAATTACCCTCCTTGCCAAGGTGTTTGCTCGGAGGACCACATTCTTCTCCTGCAGGAGGAAGTCTTGACATTACTAAAAAAAGGTGCGATAGAGGTGGTTCCAGAGCAGGAAAGGGGTCAGGGATGCTACTCCTGGTATTTCCTGATTCCGAAGAAGGACGGCAGGCTGCGTCCAATCCTGGACCTCAGGATCTTGAATCTTTTTCTGAAGCAAGAGAAGTTCAAAATGCTCACCCTTGCGCAGGTTCTTCAAGCGCTGCATCATGAGGACTGGATGGTGTCGATCGTCTTGCAGGATGCGTATTTCCACATCCACATCCACATCCTGAAGTCACACAGGAAGTATCTCCGGTTTACTGTAGGGTCGCAACATTATCAGTTTGCGGTCCTCCTGTTTGGACTTACTACTGCACCTCGAGTCTTCACCAAGGTGATGGCAGTGGTGGCAGCCCATCTCAGAAGATCAGGGATTCCAGTTTTTCCCTATTTGGACGACTGGCTGATCAAAGCAGAGTTGCCAGAGAGGGTGCTTCATCATCTGCAGGATACAACTCAGCTGTTGTACAGATTGGGTTTTTCGATAAACGTACCCAAATCCCACCTGGTGCCCTCTCAGCGCAATCTGTTCATAGGGGCGGTACTGGACACTACTGTGTGTCGAGCATTCCCACCTACACAAAGGATTCTCGACATACAGGAAATGATTCCCTTGTTTTACAATGGAGCGGTCGTTCCAGTCCTGAAGGTCCTTCGTCTGCTTGGTCTGTTCGCCTACTGCATTCTGTTGGTCAACCATGCACGCTGGCACATGAGGGCACTTCAGTGGTGCCTCCGCAGGCAGTGGTATCAGCACAAGGGAGAACTCAGGGAGTCTGTGAGGATGTCCAGAGAAGCTGCAGCGGATCTGTCTTGGTGGAGTGTGGAGGGCAATCTGTCGCAAGGAAAGCCCTTCCATCTACCTCCATCGGTGGCCACAGTGATAACGGATGCATCCACTTTAGGGTGGGGTGCGCATCTGGGGGATCTGGAGATCAAGGGTCTTTGGTCTCCAGAGGAAAGGTTGCTTCACATCAACCTTTTGGAATTGCGGGCGATACGTTTGACACTCAAGGCCTTCCTCCCTTCCCTTCGCGGTCAGTCGGTTCAAGTCTTGACGGACAACACTACCGCGATGTGGTATGTCAACAAGCAGGGAGGAGTAGGGTCGCATTGTCTCTGCAGAGAGGCTCTGCGTTTCTGGTCCTGGGCTCAGGATCAGCAGATTTGTCTGATGGCAAATCATTTGGCCGGGGTTCTGAACGTGCGTGCAGACAGTCTTTCGGCAGTTCTCCGCCGACCACGAGTGGAGGCTACATCCGGAGGTGGTTCGTCATGTCTTTCGGACGTGGGGAACTCCTCGGGTGGACCTGTTTGCCACTCACGAGAACACTCACTGCCCGTCATTCTGCAGTCTCCAGTATCCGATGCAGGGAGCATTGGGGGACATGTTTCAGTTGAGTTGGGGCACTCAACTCCTTTACGCGTTTCCCCCCATACCCTTGATTCCTCGAGTTCTGAGGAAGATTCGCCAATACCGGGCCCAAGTCATTTTGATCGCCCCGGACTGGCCAAGAAGGGTGTGGCATACAGATCTTCTCCACCTCTCCTCGTGCCCTCCGCTCTGTCTCCCTCTGAGGGCAGACCTCCTCTCGCAGTCGCAGGGGCAGGTTCTACACCCCCACCTCCAGAGCTTACACCTTCATGCCTGGAGATTGAACCGGGCAACCTGAATTCTTTTTCTCTCCCGCCGGATGTGGTAGATGTAATTTTGTTTGCCAGACGTCATTCCACTAAATCTATCTATTCCTTTAGGTGGTCTAAGTTTGTTCTTTGGTGCGGAGAGAAATCTATTGACCCTTTGAGGGCTCGTTTATCTGACATTCTTCAGTTTGCCTTGTCTGTTGCTCAGCAAGGCTTTGCTATAGCCACTGTAAAGGGATATCTTTCGGCCTTGTCGGCTTTCCTTTGCTTGCCGGATCAGCCGTCTTTGTTCAAATCTCCTATTGTTTTACGATTTCTGAAAGGCCTTACAAACAAGTTTCCTCCGACTCCTTTTATTGTGCCTCAATGGGACTTAAATCTTGTCTTAACTTACCTGATGGGTTCTCCTTTCGAGCCCTTACACAAGTGTCCCTTGAGACTGTTGTCTTTCAAAACTATTTTTCTCATTGCGATCACCTCGGCAAGGAGGGTAAGTGAGCTTCAAGCTCTAAGTTCAAAACCCCCGTTCTTGACCATTCATGCTGAAAGAATGGTACTCAGGACCAGGGCTGCTTTTCTGCCTAAGGTGCTAACTCCTTTCCATCTGGGGCATTCCATTACCCTCCCTACCTTCTATCCTCCCCCTCACCCTTCCAAGGAGGAGGAGAGACTTCATCGCTTGGACCCTAAGAGGGCGGTGAGCTTCTACCTTGATAGGACTAAAGATTTTCGAGGGGACGACCAGCTCTTCGTGGGCTTTGTTGGCTGCATGAAAGGCAGAGCGGTGCACAAGCGCACCCTTTCCAGATGGATTGTCTTGTGCATCAAGATATGCTACTCTTTGGCCGGTAAGGAAACTCCAGAGGGTTTAATGGCTCTTTCTACTAGAGCTAAGTCTTCCATGTCTGCCTTGTCTAGAGGTGTTCCTGTGGAGGACAATTTTAGGGCGGCAACTTGGGCCTCCCTCCACACTTTCGCGAAGCATTATTGCTTTGATTATGAGGTGAGGAGGGACGAACACTTTGCTTGTTCCGTCCTTTAGGACTTTCTGCTATAGAAGGGTGGACACCCTCCTCCGGGAGTGGGACTGCTGTGGGAATCTTTTCACAAGGTTAGGAATCCACTCGTAGATGTATCCATCAGAAGAACAGGGTACTTACCTTCGGTAATGCTTTTTCTGGTGGATATCTGCCTGTGGATTCCTCACTGACCCACCCACCTCCCCGTTGTCCACCCTTGTATACCTACAATTCTAATGATGGTGTTTCAAAATGTATTTGTTACTGTCAAAGGCAGTGTGTTATTTATTTTGCCTTCAGATATGATCTCCACACTGTGTGTGTTGCTTTGTATATTATGTACTGTGTATACTGTGTATATATTGCTGTCAGTCCGTCCATGTGCCTCGAAGGCACGGAAAAAAGGGCGGAACTGACGTCATCACGCCGACGAGGTCTTCTTATGGAGCCGGTGACGTCAGCGGAGTCGCGAGCGGAGCCGTGTCTCTATGACGTCGTCTTCAACCTCATCGGCGTGGACTGCTACAAAAGTTTCCGAATGTTGCTGGCAAAGGGGATATTCACAAGGTGAGGAATCCACAGGCAGATACTATATCCACCAGAAAAAGCGTTACCGAAGGTAAGTAACTTGTTCTTCTCAAACGTATATAAGGATGATGAAGGAAGCAGTTGTTGCATAGAGTTTACAGGCAAGACTGGGATTTGAAGGATTTCAAGAACCATGAATAGTGATAGAATCACAAGAAACCGAGTGTTTTAGGTTAGTGCTTGAAGACATGCTAGTGAAAATAGGGTTGTCTGTTGTTACACAATGGTTCTCTAAAGGGAATTTCCAAGTATGTTGTAGAAACATGTTGCGCATGCTTTCCTACCATCTAAGTGATGTATGTTTCTGAAAGTCATAGAAATAAAAGTTAGTGATAGGTGGAGAAATTAGTCTTCGTAAGAAGATTATAATATATGGATCTTCAGCAACAGAAAAAAGAGTGATTTCTGTCTGTTCAATCAATAGGAGATTGTATGATGCCTCTTTCTTAGAGATCGTTATCTGCCTTGAAGTAGGATTCTAAGGAATATAGACAACAGATTAATTTTTGGGCTGCCACAACAGTTTATGGATTTTGTTAGTTTGTAGTAGCCAGCATACTTGTGCCCACATCTGAGCTTGCCCTTATTGTAAACAATGTTATGTCTTCCTGCAAAAAGTGCAATGCAGAAGGGCACAACAAAAGAATGGTGGAAACGGTGTATGTGCTTTTAGAAAACGTTTTAAAGCTACTCTCAATAACTTTGAAAGTGGTTAGTGTTATTTCCGTAACAGTTTCCCTAATTCTTTCTACAGCTTTTCTTGCAGAAAATGCCTGTGCTTCTTTTAAAATACAATAGATTAGGGTAAATAAAAATCTTGAATTCTTTGCTGCATGTGGTCCTAGAAGAAAATAACGTAAACCCTTTTCCTCACTGAGCTTTGACGTGTTTCTTTACAACACTTGAACTAGATTAGTACAACCATCTTTGGCACATCTTCCCTACATTTTAAGTTGTTATATTCATAGAGGAATATGTGTTATACCTAGGGTCAGGTATATTTTCTAATCAACCAGTAGCTTTAGACCGAAACCTATGAATAAATGTGTCATTATCTGTTGGCCTTAAGAATATACTATCTGAAGCAAACAATGTTAAATTGTATGTTCCATTCAGCACCACTGCATTAAAATCATTATCAATGATGCTGTCATATTTTTACAGATGCAAAGCGCATGCAAGTTGTTTGCTGCACATTCTTATTTAAAAATAGAATTACTCGAGCAATCAGACATGCTCTGTACAAGGTTTCAGTTCCCAAACTTGCTAAAATCTAATTCCCCATAATATTTCCCCTTTGAATATGCATAACCTTGTTCTAGAATCAAATCGATGAACTGTAGTGAATAAAATAATTTGTGACCGGTAATCAAAATCTTTTTCAGATGCTCAGGCTCCTACACACAATAAAATGCTGATTTGTCAGATCTGTGAGCACTGTTATACTGAGAACAACCTTTTTTAAAGCTTTCAGAACTGTTAACCGGTGCAATCCAGCGCTGCTCTCTGATTGTGAAATTATATATATTTCTCTCTTGTTCCTAGATCGATGAATGTAGTGATACTCATAATGATGAAAACAAAACAATTTCTGATGACTTTCTGTGTTGTGGTACGGATCTTCGTTGCGCATTGAAGCATATGTGCACATCAGCAGTGGCTTAACAGCGTTACTGTCCCATGAACTTGCAAAAGGACCTTGAGAAATGATGTCATCTAATAAAATTCTAAAAATATAAGGAAATTGAATCAGATATGTAGGGCCCACAATTTGATACGGAGCCTATTCCCAAATAACTATATCCACCACAGGGAATGCAGTGATCATAAAATAATGGTAAACCCCTTTATTTCTGGGCAAAGAAGAATGTGGTTGCAACTTCTGAACCATTGGAGACAGCATCAAAGTTTCAGGAAGATAGCGCCCATGCAGTAGCATTAAAACGATAACCGTTTGTTAAATGGTAGCGGCAGTCGTAGTCGATAACCTTTCAAGTATTGCCCGGCGGTAATCGCCTCTTATACCATTCGATGCTAAACCAATAAAGAGGCAGGCGCCGGAGACTGGAAGGCAGGAAACAAAGTTTTATTCCGTCGGAGTGGAACACATCAGATCAGACAGCGAGGTATCGTCACAAGGTGCTCTAACTGCATCTCAGAGACCTGGTCTCTTATACACACATTTATGACTTTATTGCAGGGTTATCATACATGGCACATTCTTGAGATCTCTTTGATACATGAAAGAACATCCTCAGAATCCCCGGCTCAGATCCGATCCCACACATAGATACAGTAGAAGTCCCCACCCCACCCACAGTAGGAGATGGCTATCACACAGCTGGACATTCCGCCAATTCCCGGGGGTGTGTGCGACCGGTCGGGTCTCAGGGGGTGGGGGGGCCTTGGTCTACTGTAATCCCTTTGATGTGGGGTGTTTCCCTTACAGTAGGGGCAATAAACTGCATCCGCAGGGCTAGGTGATGGCCTGGGATCGGTTCGGACAATGGGGCGCAGAGGAAGGAGGTTATCAAAAGAGATGCATGACCATGTATGGGATGTCGGTCAGGCGTGGGATGTGGTTCCATGGCAGGGTCGCGCAGAGGGAGAGGGTTTATGGCCCGTGTATGAGAGAGCGGGGGTGGCCGGCGCGCGGGGGAATGCTTGCAGCACCAGGGGGACGTGCTGGCGATCGGCAATGAGCAGGGAGAGACCAGGGTGCCTAAAATGGCTGCCGTGCGCTTTCCTGTGTGTCGCGCTGGGGAGAGACAAGATGGCGCAGATAATGTTCAGTTTGCAAGCTAAATTTCCACACGTTGTTACAGTCCCTAAAATATGCGCTAATACAGCAAGAGCAATGTAAATGTAGGACCATGATAGAATGATATTTCTGTCACAGAATGAGCAACTGGCAAGGATCCATGTGTAGCTATAGCTAACTAGAGTGATGGTAATTTCTCGCTCTTGTGTTTCTTGGGGAGATGATGGAAGTCCATCACCAGTCTTAGGATCTGGATCAGGCTTATCCTGAGATAATGCTATTTCTTGCATCAGAATAATTTTAATTGATGTAGGTGCAATCGGTGCACTTGAGATTGCCATTGCAGAAGCAGCAATTGTTGGTGTGACAGTAACAGGTTCACTTTTAAAACAAATGATGCTTGCACCATGTCTGTATCCTTAATTGATGTAATTGGTACCCGATGAATAGCTGGAGACACATATGGCTAATCCGCCCTGCAAAAGGGCCAATGCTTTTAATGGGGTTATACTCTTCTTGGGGTAACTTCAAAAACGAAGAGGCTGTACTAGACTAAAATGGTGGCACATTGGCATATGCGGGGTCTGCTGAACAGAATTGGCTACATCCTACAATTTGAATCCACACCTTTCTGTTCTTCTTTGCACCAGGAAGTGGTCGCAAGGTTACAGTGTGCGCGCATTCTATCCTAAGAACTGGAAACGGTGGTCTGTATGATGGTCCAAAGACAAGTTTTTCAGGGATTTGTTCCTGAACTACCTCTCCCACTGTGAGGAGACACTCATCAGTAGCGTTGTATTCTGATGGATACATCTGCCAGTGGATTCCTCATCTTGTGAATATCCCCTGCGCCAGCATTCCACGGAACTTATTTTCCACAGCTCTCTACGCCGACGTGGACGACGTCATAACGCATCGGCTCCGCTCGCGACTCCGTGTGACGTCACCGGAGCCATAAGAGAGCCACGTCGGCGTGATGACGTCAGTTCCCTTTTTTCCGCGCCGTCAACACGCAACGGTTTTTCCAGCACTCTCCTGCTACTTTGTAGTCGTTTAGTGGTTACTGTTGGAGAAAATTGTCATGTCTTCGACTAGGAAGTCGGGTTTTAAACCCTGTAGGGAATGTGGGGGCCACATGTCAATGACAGACCCCCATGAAGATTGTTTGTGGTGCCTTTCATCCGACCACGATGTGGAAGATTGTTCCAGCTGCAGAAGGATGAATCCCAAGGCCTTGAAAGAAAGGGAGGCGAAGCTCTTCATGGCCAAGGCTAAGAAGGAGAAGAGAGGTAGGAAGAAGGAAAGATCGAGACCGGAGTCGTCGACTTCGCATTCTTCGAAGTTGAAGAAACATCATAAGAAGAGGAAGCATTCCTCTCGGCGCCGGTCTTCGAAGAGCAAGGCGTCGAGATCGACTTCGCCTCGACGTCGAAGTAAGGATGTGTCTCCTTCTCCGTCTAAGTCTCCAGAGGGATCTCCTTCGACGAAGCGGACTCCGGCGCGGTCCCCAGCGCCTTCTCCGGCGCAGTCACTGGCGCAGTCACCGGTTCCAGTGGAGTCTTCGGCTTCGGAGGCCGAGCAAGAGCAAGAGAAAGAGCCTTCTCCAGAGCCGGATGATCCTGTGGCACCTGTTGAGGACACTGCGGCTCCGGTAGCAGGTACTCCTCAACCGGATCCGGGATTATTCCATTTGCCGCAGTTCCCGACTCCGGGTGCGGATTCGACGCATTTTTTAAATGCGATGTATGGGATTTTCCAACGGGCTGCCTTCCCATCCGGCGCACCTACTGGTCCTGTGGGTCCTATGGCATATACTCTGGGAGTGCTGCAGCATTATGCTCAGGCCCCGTTTATGCCCTTTCTGCCGATGGCGCCTTCGTGGCTCCTCGGATCCGTTCAAGGAGAGAGGCCCAGAGGGTCTTAGAGGAGGAGCGTTATAGAGTGGAGGTGGAAGAAGGTGAGGTGGATACATCTTCCGACTAATTTGGAGGGATTCAGGAGGCTAGTGGCCTGGATACGACTCCGGAGTGGGAGAATTCTTCCTCTAGGTCCTCTCCACCGCAGGAACTGGCTCCTTACCATCTTGTGATAAAGAAGGCCGCAGAGTTGCTGGACTTGCAGTTGCCCTCTGCGGAGTATAAACCTAACCTTCTGAAGGAGGTGTTGCACTCGCCTACCTCGACCAGTGAGCCTTTGCTGCCCTTTAATGAGGCTATTTTGGAGCCAGTTATAGACGTCTGGCGTAAGCCACTCTCTTCGCCGGCAGTCTCCAGGCAGGTGGCGAGAAGATATAGGGTGGCACCTGGGGATCCAGGTTTTTTATCTGCACACCCTTCTCCAGAAAGTCTGGTGGTACAGGCCTCATGCTCGAAGCATGCTTCAGGGGCTTTCCTCAGACTCCTGCGGATAGGGAGTCTAAGAAGGCGGATCAGGCGGCCAAAAAGACCTTTTCTTCTGGGAGCATGGCGCTTAAGTCCACTAATGCCACCTGCTTGCTAGGGCGCTATGTTCATGCTCTTATGGACTCAATGAAATCGTTAGCCCCTAAGTTGCCAGAAGGTGATAAGGCGTCCTTTATGGAAGTGGTCTCGGACACTCAGGCTGCTGCAAGGCAGGTGATTCAGTCGGGGCTTGATACGGCTGATTCGGTGGCAAGGATAATGGGGTCATCTATAGCCACTAGGAGGCAAGCGTGGCTTCGTTCATCTGGCTTCTCTACGGACGTTCAGGCCACCTTGGTGGATTTGCCATTTGATGGACAGAGGCTTTTTGGTGAAAAGGCTGATTCCGCCTTGCAGAGGTTTAAAGAGAGCAGGGTGACGGCGAAATCTTTAGGTCTGCAGGCTTCTGCTAAAGGATTTGGGCTTAAAAAGTTCAGAGGTTTTGGGAGGTTCTCATTTCGCTCCTTCTGGCAGCCTCAGTAGCAGCAGCAACAGCAGCAGCAGAATCCCCTCTATAGTTCCTATAGAGGGAGGCAAAGAGGTCGGAGAGGTTCTGGCCGCAACCCCTCTTCATCTTCTACCTCCTCTGCTCCCAATGAAGCTTCAGGGAAGCAGCCCCAGATCCCCCATCCTGGAACATGTAAGACCTGTGGGGGGTCGGGTGTCCCACTTTCTGTGAGGTTGGAAATCTGTTACAACCGACCTTTGGGTTTTGAACCTCGTGGAGACTGGGTACGCCCTTCCCTTTCGGGAGTTTCCTCCCTCTTACCCTCCTTGCCAGGGTTACTGCTCAGAGGACCATCTACTTCTTCTGCAGAAGGAGGTGCTAGCTTTGCTTCAAAAGGGTGCGATAGAGGTGGTTCCAGAGCAGGAAAGGGGTCAGTATTTCCTGATTCTCAAGAAGGACGGCAGATTGCGTCCGATACTGGACCTCAGAGTCTTGAACTTTTACCTGAAACAGGAGAAGTTCAAGATGCTGACCCTTGCGCAGGTTCTTCAAGCGTTGCAGCAAGGAGACTGGATGGTGTCGCTCGACTTGCAGGACGCGTACTTCCATGTCCCAATCCTGAAGTCGCACAGGAAATATCTCCGTTTTACGGTTGGGTCGCAACATTACCAGTTTGCGGTCCTCCCGTTTGGTCTTACTACCGCACCTCGAGCCTTCACGAAGGTGATGGCAGTGGTGGCAGTCCATCTCAGGAGGTCGGGGATTCCGGTTTTCCCCTACCTGGACGACTGGCTTCTGAAGGCAGAGTCCCCAGAGATGGTGCAACATCATCTGCAGGTAACATCTCGACTGTTATACGACTTGGGTTTTTCGATCAATGTGCCCAAATCTCACCTGGTGCCCTCTCAACGCAACCTGTTCATAGGGGCAGTACTGGACACTATTGTGTGTCGAGCATTTCCTCCTCCTCAAAGAATTCTCGACATTCAGGAGATGGTCCCTTTATTCCACTATGGAGCAGTTGTTCCAGTTCTGAAGGTCCTTCGCCTGCTCAGTCTCTTCACCTCCTGCATTCTGTTGGTCAACCATGCGCGCTGGCACATGAGGGCGCTCCAGTGGTGCCTCCGCAGGCAGTGGTATCAGCACAACGGAGATCTCAGGGAGTCGATCAGGATCTCCAGAGAAGCTGCAGCGGATCTATCTTGGTGGAGCGTGGAGGGAAATCTGTCCCAAGGAAAGCCCTTCCATCTTCCTCCTTCGGTGGCCACAGTGATAACGGATGCATCCACTTTAGGGTGGGGTGCGCATCTGGGGGATCTGGAGATCAAGGGTCTTTGGTCTCCAGAGGAAAGGTTGCTTCACATCAACCTTCTGGAATTGCGGGCGATTAGTTTGACGCTCAAGGCCTTCCTCCCTTCCCTTCACGGTCAGTCGGTTCAAGTCCTGACGGACAACACTACCGCGATGTGGTATGTCAACAAGCAGGAAGAGTGGGGTCGCATTGTCTCTGCAGAGAGGCTCTGCGTCTATGGTCCTGGGCTCAGGACCATCGGATTTGTCTGATGGCAAATCATCTGGCCGGGGTGTTGTACGTACGTGCGGACAGTCTCAGTCAGCAGTTCTCTGCCAATCACGAGTGGAGGCTCCATCCGGAGGTGGTTCGTTACGTCTTTTGGATGTGGGGAACCCCTCGGGTGAACCTGTTCGCCACCCGCGATAACGCGCACTGCCCATCATTTTGCAGTCTCCAGTATCCGATGCAGGGGGCGTTGGGGGACGCGTTTCAGTTGAGTTGGGGCTCACAACTCCTTTACGCGTTCTGAGGAAGATTCGCCAAGACCGGGCCCAAGTTATTTTGGTCGCCCCGGATTGGCCAAGAAGGGTGTGGTATACAGATCTTCTCCACCTCTCCTCGTGCCCTCCGCTCCGTCTCCCTCTGAGGGCAGACCTCCTCTCGCAGTCGGAAGGGCAGGTTCTACACCCCCACCTCCAGAGCTTACACCTTCATGCCTGGAGATTGAACGGGGCAACCTGAATTCCTTCTCTCTCCCGCCTGATGTGGTGGATGTTATTTTAGTGGCCAGGCGACACTCCACCAAGTCTATTTACTCATATAGGTGGTCTAGGTTTGTTAAATGGTGTGGAGAGAGAACCATTGACCCTTTAAATGCCCATCTTTCTGATGTGCTTCAGTTTGCTCTTTCCCTGGCTCAGCAGGGCTGTGATGTGGCCACGGTCAAGGGCTATCTATCGGCCTTATCGGCTTTTCTATGTCTTCCTGATCACTAAGGTTTATCAAGGGCCTTACAAACAAGTTTCCTCCTACTCCTTTTGTAATGCCACAGTGGGACCTTAATCTTGTTTTAACTTTTCTGATGGGGTCCCCGTTTGAGCCTCTTCATAGTTGTCCTCTGAGGCTATTGACCTTTAAGACGGTCTTTCTTGTAGCCATAATAACCTCGGCAAGGAGGGTGAGTGAGCTTCAAGCTCTTAGTTCTAAACCCCCTTTTCTAACATTACATGCTGAAAGGATGGTACTCTGGACCAGGGCTGCTTTCCTGCCGAAAGTAGTTACTCCGTTTCATTTGGGGCAGTCTATTACTCTCCCTGTTTTTTATCCTCCTCCTCATCCCTCCAAAGAGGAGGAAAGACTTCATCGCCTGGACCCAAAGAGAGCTGTAAGCTTTTACTTGGACAGAACGAAGGACTTTCGTCTGGACGATCAGCTCTTCGTGGGTTATGTTGGTCATTCCAAAGGAAGAGCGGTGCACAAGCGCACGTTGTCGAGATGGATCATCCTTGCCATCAAGATCTGCTATGCCCTGGCTGGTAAGGTTCCTCCTGAGGGTATTAGGGCTCATTCAACTAGAACTAAATCATCTACATCTGCTTTGGCCAGGGGTGTTCCTGTAGCAGATATTTGTAAAGCCTCGACTTGGGCCTCCCTCCATACTTTCGCAAAGCATTATTGCTTGGACTCTGAGATGAGGAGGGAGGGCCACTTTGCGCGCTCTGTCTTGCAAGACTTTCTGGTATAGGAAGGTGGACACCCTCCTCCGGAACTGGGGACTGCTGTGGGAATCTATTCACAAGGTGAGGAATCCACTGGCAGATGTATCCATCATAAGAACAAGTTACTTACCTTCGGTAACGCTTTTTCTGGTGGATACAGTATCTGCCTGTGGATTCCTCACTGGCCCACCCGCCTCCCTGTTGTCCACCTTTGTATACCTTATAGGTTGTATTGTTTGAGATGTTATTATGCTTTCTGTCGTAAATAAAGTATTACGCACTCATAATTTCTATAGGTATCAATAGGATCATGCATAAAGCAAGAGGCTGAGTCCGTGGTATCGGGTTCAAAAGGGCTTTATTCCAATAACTCGAGTTATAGGGAGAATGGTTCCATCACCACAAGGGATCAGGAAGGGTCTTCTGCAACTTTATTCACAGAGTACAGTATATATACATTCAATATTATACGTAAGCAGGAGCGCTTCAGGCAGAGCAAGAGAGAATGAGATAAGAGCATGTGGGCGTGTAAGTAGGCGTGAAGGTGGGTGTCCATGTGGGCGTCCACTTGATGAGTCATGGGTGAGTGTCATAGGTGGGTAGGTACCTGGAGGGGGTTGCGTGATCAGCTGGAACTTTACTGGAACTTTGCCTTACTTGTGCTCAACTCGAGCATGACTTGTAACTGACGTGTAACTGGGGGAAGGTTGCTGTGCAGCCGGGGAGTCTGGAAGAGAGGCCTTCAGTGTCAGGACGACCAGCACATCTTGTATTATCTGATATCTAAAGTCCGGAGCAGGAACTGATCTGTGATATAGGTTGCCCATCACCAAGAGCCGATGTGGCTTCTATTTCTTTATTCACTGCGTGGGCCTTACATGGGGGCTATGGGTTTTTCACTGACGTGAGCTTTGCAATCACTGAAAGGGAGACAGAAAGGCTAGGCTCTATCCTTTGCAGGCGGGTTTTGTTTATTCCTCCTTTTCCAGGCAGGAATGTGATTCAGTAGGAGTAAGCAGATAACCGTGCTCAATACTATCTCGGCACCCCGGACTGGGCCCCTTTGGCTGAGGCCCAAGTGTGCGAGGCCAAGGATACGCAGCTGCAGCTCTCAGAGCGTCTGAGGCCTGAAACCTCTTTTCGGGCTCCGGCTGAGCCACAAAATGGGCTATCATGAAAATGGCACGAGTGCAGGAAAACATGATGCAAAACGTGTAGGCCTCAGTGCAGATTTGTCGTTTCTCTCATGGGAGACTTGATGGCAGGCCACGTTATAGCATAGGCATCATGGTTGACAGGCCATGGAGGGAAAATGCATGGCGTATATGCATGTACACGAAACGTTGGGGAACACATAGGGGACACATAGGCCTTGTCATAATCTTTATTTTCTCATTCCCTCCTTGTCCCCTAGTGGACCCTTCATGTCACATCTATTCTCATGAGACAGTCGATCTGTTCTTGCAGCATTATTTTTCCATTTTCAATGCTTTGTATATGGGGACGGGGAACACATGCAGTAGCACACAGGCCGCAAATGGCCGGGCCACACTGCAGACATAGACAACAACTGAATACCATTAGTAGTATTAACCCACAGACGGTCAACACTTTCCATCCCCATGCCGATATTACTCCCCAGAGCCAACTGGACCAAGTCCACGTGCCTGGGTCTTGATGTATGCTTTGGGCAATCTTGTGGAGCCTTGTTATTGCTTTGTATACAGATGGTGCGTTATTAGGAATAAAAACGCAACAGCTGGAGCCGATGATTCTACAAGCCCCGCCCCTATCCGCCAGGATGACGTCAAGAACAAGGCGGTTCTGAAGAACGACCATTCTCATAGCAGACTGTTCCTGGGTCAAGTTCCCCAGGGCTGATGCAGTCTCTTTTACAACTGTTTCTAGAATCCTTGTTAGCCTGCGGATAAGTTTACTATTCTGGACGGGACCTATGAAGAAAAAGAATCCTTTGTTGAAATCTGTATATTGCTCCCAAGCTGTCTCGGTCTGGTCAATGCCGGAGGCATCGAGCCCTCGTCTGTTCTGATAAGTGCTAGTTGGGGATCTTGATGATAGTTCGATGGGGCCAAGAAAACGGGTGGTAAAAGAAATGATATGTAGCACGTCCCACCCCAGTCTAAGGGCAGCTGTACATAGGCTGTCTGGCCACAAATAAAGTAGGTGTGTCGTGATGCTCTGAAATAGGACTTTCCTTTGTCTTTAAACTCTATTATAGTATTACACTCGCTGTGCCCCAAATGTACTGAGCCTTCTTTTCTGACACACAAGTCCCCTTTTACTGGCAGGATTGTAATTGAGGATGGACCTACATTGTGTATGGGCTTGACATTCAACATTATAAAGTCGAGGGTCGCATTTCCTTGCTGATACTCTTCATTTTCTAGATCTGTACCTTTTCTTTGGGGAAGACCTTCTTCGTCTGGGAAACATGCTTCATTCATCACTTTATTCAAGTTACCCCATACCCAGTCACCCCTACACTCCTTGTCTTGACATTCTTTGGCATCACCGTTGATGGATGTCATTAAGGCAAACCATGCTCCGCAAGAACCATTATGGGAGAACGGAAAAGGGAAAAGAGGCAACACTCCCTTCACCTTCTGATACCGTGGAAGTCGGCCACAGACCCAGCAGTCTGTAGCATTGCTAGTCTGATGTGAATGGTGCAGCATCTGAATAAAGGTATTGTTGCGCAGGGCAAGTCGATAGGATAGCTCATAGGATGGCAGATCACTAAATGTATGCTTTATGGTATCATTAGTGGAGGAGTGTAAGAGTGAGGCAATAGGAGGAAAAATAGCATGTAGTATTAAGCTGATACATATTATCGTGATGCACAGAAGAGATAGAAAAATCAAAGTCACTATACATCTACCACGTAATATTTTACAGTATTTGCTTTTCATCTTGCTCTTTTTATGATTATCATTGTCCGAGATCTTATGCAAGTCAGAATACATGTTCAACCGATTCACCACCTAGTGGACTTAATTGATCAAACGGGGTCTGGCTTTCTAGATCTAAGTTTAGCTTTGTACTCCTGCTGAGGAGTCTCCTCTAGTAAAGGGGGCTCAAAGTCTGAAAAGTTTGTTTCCTTTTTAAAAGAGTCGTTATTCCCGAAGTAGCGCTTGCAGTGGTGTATATGCAGCCATCCTTTCCGTCCTTCGACTTTAACGGCTGTCCTCGTCGTCAATAGCACTAACTTCGGCGCCTTCCACCTCGGCTCAAGAGGACTCGTCCTGTCAAAGTTCCTTATTAAAATATAATCCCCAGGAGCGATGGAGTGTTCCTTGACCTGGGTGTTGTCAGGGAAGGCGGCGGCAACCTGCGAACGACAAGACAGTAGTGCAGACATCAAGGAAGCCAGGTAATCTGTCAGCAAGTTACTATCAACATCAGTAATCTTTTTAGGCATCGGAGTGCCCCACATATTCGGTGGCCTACCAAAGACCACTTCGTAAGGAGATAAGCCAGTTCTAGAATGGGCTACCATTCGCATGTAAAAGAGGGCAACCGGCAGGGCTACCATCCAATCTACACCTTTTTCTGCACAAATCTTTGCTAGTTTTGTCTTTAAGGTCTGATTGTGCCTTTCTACAAGGCCTGCTGCTTCAGGATGTCGCACACAATGAAACTTCCAGGTATACCCTAACAGAAGGGACACCTGCTTCATGAGTTCAGAGGAGAAAGGCTGACCGTTGTCGGAATATACGACACGCGGTAATCCATAACGTGGGAAAAACTCTCGCACCAATTGTCTGGCGGTAGTTACAGCAGTATAATCAGGGACTGGATAGGCTTCTGTCCATCTTGTGAGTGCACATACAACTACCAGGACATATTTGTAACCTCTACATCTGTTCATTTGGATATAATCCATTTGGAGGACTTCAAAAGGATGGTCAGGTGGAGAGAATCCACCTTGTTCCACCGGAATGCCTTTACCTGGATTGAATTGGCAACAGATCATACATGTTCTGACTTTTTGTTTCGCTGCTGCACGCAGGTGCTTGTTGAACCAGATATTCTGTAAGCTGTCTAGCATTGCTTTCTCTCCTAAGTGTGCAGGACTATGTGCGGTATTTATGATCACTTGTACCATCGAATCAGGAAGAAACCATGTTGCTTTGCCCTTAGTCATCCAACCCTGATCAGTCAGTACCCCTCCTTGTTCCGACCATTTCTTTAATTCGTCTAGAGTAGCATGTGTCTGTATATCTTGTACATCCCTGGAAGGATCCCTGACTGTCATGGCTTTGGTCATTGATGGTATCTGTGAGTTCGTCATGTCTAGTGGGGTCTGAGCTGTCTGTTTAGCAGTTCGGTCTGCCAGATCATTGCCTTGAGAAATGGTATCTGTGGCTTTAGTATGTGCTTTGCATTTCAGGATAGCTATGGCTGTCGGTAAATGTATCGCTTCCAGAAGGGCTTGTATAAGGGGGCCATGCTGTATCTTGGCCCCGTGAGAGGTCAAGAAACCTCTTTCTTTCCATAGTACTCCAAAATCGTGAACTACCCCGAATGCATATTGTGAATCGGTGTAAATGTTTACTCTCAAGTGCTTAGCTCTTATGCATGCTTGTGTCAGAGCGATGAGCTCTGCTGCTTGTGCTGACAGTATGTCTATTCTTTTAGTCTCTATGATTTCAGTAGCAGTGGTCACTGCATACGCTGCCACTAATTCTCCCGCCCCTGTCCTCATGCATGAGCCGTCAACATAGAGTGTTAGGTCAGGGTCTGAGAGTGCAACATCTGTCAAGTCTTGTCTTGGTTTAGTCACGGTATGTATCACTTCAACACAGTCATGTGGTGGAACGTTTTCTGTACTAGAGGGCAAAAGAGTAGCAGGATTCAGTATGTTGCATCGTCTGATCTCTATGTGTGGTTGAAATAGCGTCAGCTCATAACCTGTCAGTCTCGCTACAGTCAGGTGTTGGGTTTGTGTCCGGTTCAAAAGAACCTCCACTGCGTGCGGTACTTGTACTGTCAGGGGGTGGCCCAGCACTATTGAGTCACTTTGTCTTATGGCTAAGGCCGTTGCTGCAACAGATTTTAGGCACGCAGGCAAAGCCTGGGCTACTGGGTCCAATGTACTAGAAAAATAAGCACAGGGCTTGTGTTTTCCTGCATGATCTTGTGTGAGGACAGATAGTGCTGTTCCATCCCGCTCTGTCACAAAAAGCATAAAAGATTTGTTGTAATCAGGGGTCGCTAAAACTGGTGCTTGACATAAAGCTCTTTTTAATTCTTCAAATGCCACAGTGTGTTCTTGTGTCCAAGGGAGGACATTAGTAGAAGCTGCCTCCTGTGTCGTCAACTGCATTAGGGGCTTGGCTATGTAAGCATACTGGGGAATCCACTGCCTGCAATATGAAGTGAGGCCAATGAATGCACGTACCACCTTTTGTGTCTTGGGCTGTGAGAGGCCAGAAATCAATTGAATACGTTCCGGTGTCAGTCGCCTACCCTCTTTGGACAGCAAGTGCCCAAGGTACGCCACTTGCTGTTCACAGAATTGTAACTTCGAAGGGGACACTTTGTGCCCCTTGTCAGCCAGAAAGTGTAAAACCGTGAGTGATGCATCTTCGCAGTCAGTTTCTGATCTTGCTGTGATGAGAATGTCATCTACGTACTGTATCAGTGCTGTAGTGGTAGGCATATGAATACTGTCTAGTTGCCGTTTGAGTGCCTTACTGTAGATGCTAGGACTCTCTGTGTAGCCCTGTGGTGCTCTTGTGAATCTGAAGCTGCGGCCTTTTAAACTGAAGCCAAAAAGATATTGGCTGTCTGGATGTATTGGGATACTGAAAAATGCGTTCTTCAGATCGATAACTGTAAAGAACGTAGCCTCTGCATCAATAGCAGTCAATAATGAAGAAATGTCCGGGACCACCGGGTACTGTGGGACTACACATTTGTTCAATTCTCGCAGGTCCACAACTAATCTATAGACAGGTGGTGCTTTGGGATCAGTTCGCTTAAGAATAGGAAGAACAGGTGAGTTGCATACGTTTGAATCAGTCTCCACCACCACCCCTTGTGCAATGAGTTCGTCGATTAATTTCAGTAAACCTACTTCAGCCTCAGGTGGGATCTTGTATTGTCGTATCCGTGGCAGCACTACTCCTGCTTTGAGGGTGACCTGGTGTGGTGTAATGTTCATGAAACCTACGTCAGTCGGACCTTGTGCCCATAGGTGCTGTGGTACATTTTGGAGCCTGATGTCAAAATCTTTTATTACAAAATGTCCCTTGAAATCACGTAAATACAGTCGCACTCCTTCTGGCGAGCAACAGATAATTGCTCCCAGTTCCTTTAATGTCTTTATACCAAGTAAGTTTTCTGGACATGATTTAGTAAGCAGTAAGTCTGTTGTATGTATCAGTGGACCAACTCCTAAAGAGACTGGTTCCGAAACCTCGTTAATAATTGGCTTTCCTGAAAAACCCAGGGATATGCTCTTTGAGCCCGAGAGGGGTGCCCCTGGTACCTCGGAATGACTGATGGTAGTTCTACTCGCCCCAGTGTCAATCAAAAACTTTTTATCCTGTCCCAGTAAACGTGCATGTACATAGGGACCCTCTTGGTCCACAGGAACTGGAATAAGGGGCAAGTCGAATTCCCTCTCTAGGCTCCTTTATGAATATGCTTGGTATTCTGGATAGTTAGGTTGAGCGTGCTGATACATTTGTGCTGTAGCGTAGGTGGGTGCAGGTGCATGAACTGGCGGTGGCGGCGGTGGAAACGTATCTGATGTCTGATGCGTGTTATTTTCCTTGGGAGGAGATGGACGTGGCTTTGTTTTACCTGTAGCTATATTGTGTTTCAGGACTGCACATTCATTTACGTAGTAGCCTGGCTTCTTGCAATAATTACAGTTCCCTTTAACTGGTGTCGCGCTACTTTTGTTCGTGTTTGTGTTTGCCGGTGCCGATTGGGCCACCAGCATCTTCATCTTTGTGTCTTTCATGCGTCTCTTTTCCTGCTCGTGTTCTTCTCTAATTCTGTTCTGGTGATATTGTAACATTTGTAACATTTGTGAAGGGCTGTTTGCTTGCCAAGTACTCTCAACCTTCAGTACCCTATACTTAATCTCGGGTAGGGAATTTTCTACTAGTTTGCTCACGAAAAGATGGGGATATGATTCGCTACCGGGCTTAAGGCCACTATTGATAGTAAAACATTTCTCAAACCTAGAGTAAAAATCGCTTGTGTCCTCGTCTGGTTTCTGCTTACAGGCTGAAATAGCATCCCAGTCTTCCTTTTTAGTAACTAATAATCTAGGCAAAACTTGTACAAGGAGTTCAGGTAATTCTTTAGCTCGGGGACCCAGACCAACCCCCGGGGCTCTGGCTGCATCCTCTCTTTCCAACACATCCCAGCTAATCTTTTTCTCTCCCACCTCCCAGTCCTTTTCTTTAAGCTTCTCGTAAATACCAGCAGGCAATAGTACTTTCAATAATTTTAGAATGTCAGCATATGTATACTCTCCTAAGCGGAGAATGTCTTTTAGTTCTCGGTGAAAACCCCCCGGGTCTTTATCATGGGAGGGCAACATCTTTTTCATTTCCAGTATCTCTAATTTCGACAAGGGGGTGTAGACATACACCCGTTGTAGCACATTGTTTGTATCTTTTACAGGATGAACCTCTCGTAGGGGGTTCAGCTTGTCGTATAACTGTCGCCTATCATGGGGTGGAGCGGGAAGCAGGGACCTAGTCATGAATTCTATATATTTGTGTCGCTGATCTAGGATGACATTAATCAATTCAGTACCCATGTTCGTCCACCTATCTAGTACTATGTCGTCCAGCAACTTATACAATAGACCGGGATCAGAATATTGACTCTCATACAACGTAATCAAATATTGGACCATGTAAACACCAGCTATGCGCTGTTCGTTTGGTGGGAGGCTCAAGAACCTTTGGGCTACAATATCATTATTATATGTATCATATTGGGACACCCACAGGGTGGCTGACCGTGCTAATTCTTTTTCGGTCGGGGTGAGGGGCTGGTCGTTACCTATCCATCTATTCAGGGCCTTTTCGGTAGTTTGGAATAAACTTTCAAGGGAATATCTTTCTTTTATAGCCGTTCCCTGTTTACGGTAATTGAGGCCCTTGGGCCTCTTGAACCGTCGGGCATGGCCCACGTATAGTACTTTGTCCTTGTCCCCGGCTTCATCATCAGAGGATGACTCAGCCTTTCCGTCCGGTCCTGCTTCGTGTGAGGCTATTATTGCCTTTCGGATTTTGGTCAACATGCTGTCTGTCTGTCCTGATTTATCATGCTGACCGGCATCTATGTGATCACTCCAACCTATATAACAAGGGTGTACGTCCCCGTCACCTTCGTCTTTTTCCCTGATCAGACAGTTAATTAGGAAACGAAGGATATAGTTCTTAACAATTACTTTTCGGTTTTGTGTGGCCTCTGCTATGCACTCAGGACCCTCCCCTGTTCTTATGAAATTGTACATTTTCTTTAGGTGTTTATCCATATCTGGTAATTTTTCCAAATATGCGACTGCTTGTCTAAGTCTTAGTGAAATCACGAGCATATGGCTCTTTCCTGGATCTGGATCGTATATACATTCGGAGATGTCTACTTTTACAGTCGGCCCCCCTCCTGATGCTGTCCCGGATCCCTCCCCGCCGTCCTCGAGCTCCTGGAGTTGGGCCTGTGTTGGGGGTGCAGGGAAAGATCCGTCTAGGTATGCTGGTGGGGATTCCTCTAGGTAGGTGGTAACAAACGCTTCGGATGCTGTTGGTCTTATTTTTCGGGGTACTTGCGGTGGCACTCTAACGGGTCTTTCTACTGGGGCCACTCTTGCTAGTTCCTCTGAAAGGACGGGATAAATACCAGCAACGACAGTAATTCTTTCTCTTTCAGCCTGTTCTCTTTTGACCCGCTCCCCTTCCTCCTGTAACTTCTTTTCTTTGGCTTTTTCAGACTCCTGTCTACTTCTCTGTGCTGTGTGGAACTCTTTCTCTGTTCTTCTATGTGACTCCTTGCGCCAAAACTCAATGGCATCCTTCTGAGCAGGTCTACATTTTCTCTTCCATAGCTCTTCCTCTATCTTCATAATGCATTCCGCATCCCACGTTCCCGTGATAGGCCATCTATACTGTGTCTCTAAATCCTTCGTGTAATCCACCCATAGCTCTAAAAACAACACGGCATCTAAACCATGTTTACAGTACATGAAATGTCCAGGTGTGTCTCTAGGCGGAATGTTAACTGATTCCTCTAATACGCCTTTCCTAGTACCTATTTTACGCAGTTTCGAAAACAACGGCATGTTGAAATGTAACCAAAAAAAAAAATCACAATGAAACAATCTTACATACAAACCTGACACATTCAAACCTAACTGAACCTGACTAAGACAATAACATTCATACAGTTGAATCGGTGCACCTGAATACTTGAATACTTGAATACTTGAATGACTCTATGCATGCACTTGTATACTTGAATACTTGAAAACTCTATGCACTGGAATACAGCACAACCATACCGGTCTCACAAGTGAGACACGTCTTTACCGCGTTCATTAAATGAACCCGTTTTTATGCAACCCCCATGAAACTCACCGGGAAGCAGAACTTGAAGGCCTCGGACACTCGATGCTGCGCATGCGCGGGAATGGCGTATCTTTGGCGGATCTCTAGAAACCTCGGACACAGCTCTCTCGCAGGGTGGGCTCTGGGTCGGGACGATCTGCAATCCTCACCGCCTCGTATGGATGCCTGGTCGCAGTCCGTCTCCTCCATTGGCCTGAGGGAGTTGGTGGGAAAACCCGCGACGTGTACACTTGAAGTCCGTCACGGCTGTAGAAGGTGGCAAAACTGGACCTTCATCTCCGGCGCGTGGGGAAGGGGATTCGTCCCTATTCGGGCGCCATATAAATGTCGTAAATAAAGTATTACGCACTCATAATTTCTATAGGTATCAATAGGATCATGCATAAAGCAAGAGGCTGAGTCCGTGGTATCAGGTTCAAAAGGGCTTTATTCCAATAACTCGAGTTATAGGGAGAATGGTTCCATCACCACAAGAGATCAGGAAGGGTCTTCTGCAACTTTATTCACAGAGTACAGTATATATACATTCAATATTATACGTAAGCAGGAGCACTTCAGGCAGAGCAAGAGAGAATGAGATAAGAGCATGTGGGCGTGTAAGTAGGCGTGAAGGTGGGTGTCCATGTGGGCGTCCACTTGATGAGTCATAGGTGAGTGTCATAGGTGGGTGGGTACCTGGAGGGGGTTGCGTGATCAGCTGGAACTTTACTGGAACTTTGCCTTACTTGTGCTCAACTCGAGCATGACGTGTAACTGACGTGTAACTGGGGGAAGGTTGCTGTGCAGCCGGGGAGTCTGGAAGAGAGGCCTTCAGTGTCAGGACGACCAGCACATCTTGTATTATCTGATATCTAAAGTCTGGAGCAGGAACTGATCTGTGACATAGGTTGCCCATCACCAAGAGCCGATGTGGCTTCTATTTCTTTATTCACTGCGTGGGCCTTACATGGGGGCTATGGGTTTTTCACTGACGTGAGCTTTGCAATCACTGAAAGGGAGACAGAAAGGCTAGGCTCTATCCTTTGCAGGCGGGTTTTGTTTATTCCTCCTTTTCCAGGCAGGAATGTGATTCAGTAGGAGTAAGCAGATAACCGTGCTCAATACTATCTCGGCACCCCGGACTGGGCCCCTTTGGCTGAGGCCCAAGTGTGCGAGGCCAAGGATACGCAGCTGCAGCTCTCAGAGTGTCTGAGGCCTGAAACCTCTTTTCGGGCTCCGGCTGAGCCACAAAATGGGCTTTCATGAAAATGGCACGAGTGCAGGAAAACATGATGCAAAACGTGTAGGCCTCAGTGCAGATTTGTCGTTTCTCTCATGGGAGACTTGATGGCAGGCCACGTTATAGCATAGGCATCATGGTTGACAGGCCATGGAGGGAAAATGCATGGCGTATATGCATGTACACGAAACGTTGGGGAACACATAGGGGACACATAGGCCTTGTCATAATCTTTATTTTCTCATTTCTGGTTCATTGGTAGGAAATGCTTGTTTGATTTGGCTTTACTTTTGTTTATGTACTATGTATATTTGATTGTATATTGTATACTGTGTATACTTTGAATTTGTCGTTGGTCCAGCTGTGCGCCTCAGGGGCACGGAAAAAATGGGTGGAACTGACGTCATCACGCCGACGTGGCTCTCTTATGGCTCCGATGACGTCATACGGAGTCGCGAGCGGAGCCGATGCATTATGACGTCATCCAAGTCGGCGTAGAGAGCTGGGGAAAAAAGTTACGTGGAATGCTGGCGCGGGGGATATTCCCAAGGTGAGGAATCCACAGGCAGATACTGTATCCACCAGAAAAAGCGTTACCGAAGGTAAGTAACTTGTTCATTAGTAGTAGTGGAGTCCTTTTTTTTTGGAGAGTGTCTCTAATTATTTGAATAATCATTGATGAATCCAGTCATACAAGAGGATCAGATTAATCTGTTTTCTACCCCACCACCCTTCCAGGCCAGGGAAATCAAGATGAGATACATACATTAGGATACCAAACATTTTTGAAACAGTGTTCTGCTACCTAATACTTCGGTAGGCAAATTATTTAGTAATCTTTTGACCCCACACACGATGTGCAGCTATGTCAATCCTGTATGCAATACCCTAGCAGTCAAGGCTTGCTTTAGCATGCCGTTTGCTCACTCTACCACACTGTTTGATTAGCAGTCGTACTCCCAAAGCAGACATAGCCTCCATAAATGTATTAGCTCACAAATGTAGGACCATTGTCTGAATGAAATGTATGAACTGCTCCCATTGGTACTAGTTACTGCAAATCTTTTATGAACGCTCGAGCAAAAGCAGTGTTTTGTGGCCAAACCCTAAGGAATCTTGAAAAGGAATTTCCCTCAACCAATATGTAGTTATATTGATTGATTTTTGGGAGTGGTCTTTTATGGGCCATGGTTTGGTGTACATGGGCCAAAGAAAGTTTATCTTGTGGAATAGCTACCTTTCCCCTTAACTGTTTTGCTTTTATAGATTTACCTTTAGAATCTCTGAATTAGTTTAGGTGTCAATGTGGAAAAACCACATTGCAACCCTGTTACACAGAAGGCCGTATCAGACATAATAAGTGTGGGAAATAAGGAATCAGCAAGCTGCTGAATATTTCTGTCTAGTACCAACCACAGGTTGTGCAGAGACATTTAAATAGAACATGCTCTTGTACTTATATAGGGGTAAGATGTTTGGAGTTGTTCTGTGTGTATTGTAGAAATTATTGGCTGTAGAGTGCCGGATTGTACTCAAACTTTAAGTAAGTTACATTTTGCAGCTAACTGCATCCAACAAAAGGTCAGGGCTTACACATTAGGGATACTGGCTTTAGTAGCTGCTTCAAAAGTAGGAATAAAGTATGACAATTTGTTGTGCCCGAGATGTTCCTTCAGAATGGCCTGCTGAACTGCAATGACAATTTTCTCATTGGGGGTAAATCGTTCTTCTGCAGTCAAGTTTAGGGGCCTCATGTAGGTAGCCTAATACCGGTCGGTAACGGCCGATTTTCGGTAATTATACCGTTACCGACCGGTATTTAGGCTTTTGACATGTAGGGGGCTCATTTCTGTATTCGGTAATTTACCGAATCGGTAAAATTACCGAATCGTTAATTTTACCGATTCGGTAAATACCGAATACAGAAATGAGATGTAGGGGGAGTGTGTGGTGGGTGTGGGGAGTCGTTATTTACCACCAACTGTAAGTTGGTGGTAAATGACAAATGACTCAGTAAATGCATGTTTTAGCCCTTAGATGTGTGCAATGTGGCAGACACACATGCCCTCAGGGCATGTATGTGTGCCACATGTGCACACATGCAGAATTCAGGGGTGCAACAGGGTGTCAATGTGACACCCTGCCACCCTTGATTAAGCTCCCCCAATTACCAATTCGGTATTTACCGATTCGGTAATGGTAACTGGCTCATAGGAATCAATGAGATACAGGTTGCCATTAGCGAATCGGTAAATACCGACTCTAAAATACCGACACTTACCGATTCGGTATTTTTTTACCTACATTACATTTACCGATTCATAAATACCGAATCAGTAACATTCGGTATTTATGAAGTGGTAAATGTAATTTACCTACATAAGGCCCTAGATGTGATCTACAAGCCATATGGGGTTATCTGTCCTTCACTGTGAATGTATATATGTGTAGCCTGAAATATTAGCATAACCCTAAATACTAGATCTGTCTTGTTGTCCTGCGTCTGTAAGTATTTTGTCTCCAACATTTCTACTTTTACCCACTTTGGATGTGTTTTCATCCAGTTCTTTTCATAAAGCATGATAATTCGTTCATATAAGGGCTTAGTTTCGTCAGCATAAGATGGCAGGTAACCTCTTTCAGAGTTTAAAAATGCCATAAGGGTTTGTAACTTTTTCAGTGTGGTTGGAGGATATAAGAAGTAAGGTGTCACTTGATATTTCATATGCAGGAAAGATCATGTTAAGAAACACCATTTTAGACTTTATAAAGTACCCTTGCTGGGCAAGGGTGTCACTATTCTGTCCACCCTGTCTAAATGTTCAGTTAAATATTAATTGGTGATGTAGATATCACCAATGTTTGATAACACCTCTGCACATCTCACAAGGTCTCCCTTATTCTTGCAGTAAAGGGTCCACAGCTATTGTAATTTATCTGGGGCAATCTTGTAAATGTATACTGCAATCTGTTGAGCGAGAAAACAATTAGATACTGCTATTCAAGCTATATCTAGACTAAACACCCCTTTGAGATAATTAATGTTGTTTTTTTATTTCTTCCTTGATTTGCCAACAGTTCAGTACTGTAAACATTCTGCACTGTATGTGTCCATATGTGTGCTTTTAAATTTCTATAATTTAAAACTGTTCTGTAAGAATTGTCTGCCTTCAGCACTGGAAAAAAGGGGAAGTATTCATGGTTGAATTACAAGGAACTATTATTCCCTCATGCTTTAATTTGTTTTAGTTAGCTTTCATTTCATGCTAAACTTTCGGCTGTAATGGGTATTGAGCCTGAACTCAGGGTTTGCTATATAACGGAATCACATGTAGAACTGATGTATTGTCCCCTCCGTGCTTGGTTTGAAGCCCAGTCACATGCATATTTTTCCATGAGTTTATTAGGCACAAAAGAGGAAAAGGCTTGCACTATTACCTCCTCACTTCTAACTGCACCCCTCATAAATGATGGAGGACAGTCGTCCTCTGTGAGAATGATGATGTAGGCATCCAACAAATGTAGCAAGAATATTACTTCAATTTTGTGCACTATATACTCTTCAGTCTGTATTTCTTCAACATAAAACCCTACCTGGAAAGTTTACATGTCCATTCAGACTTTCAGCCTGTTTATATTCTTCAGTTGGGGTCACCACCAGATGCTCTTTGAGAGTCTAGTGAATTATAGCTACTTCCGTTGCACTGTTCCGAAGCATTAATGCCTAAGTCCGGTTTTGCAGTAGTATGCGCAGTTTCTGAGGCATGTTCCTTCTTTGTCAGTCCTGCTGTTTTCTTTTTTGGAAAATGAGCTTTAGAACTCAAACCTTTCTCTTCCTTTATGCAAACCTCAAATTTGTGTGTCAACACTTTCACTTTTCTGTGTGATATATTGTCCTGCAAAGAACTGAAAAAACCCTATCAGAATACAGATCTACTTTATTGTCACTTGGCCCATAGGTAATTTGTTGTTTTTCACTAACTTAGCATGAGCACGTTGCAGCGTGCCTGCTGCTTTGAACACGTTACTACACGTCTTTATTTTTGCAATAATTTCTAATACTGCTTTCACATGAGAACTCATTGCTGTGTTCACTCTCTGCATGTTCCTGGGATTTTGACTGAACATTATGTGCAAGGTCGAACAACAATGCCCTTTTTAGGTCTTGGCTAGCGTAGGCTGCGCACATGCGCAGTCTCGCTGGTGAGAATTTATGTTTGGGGGTTGCTTTCACTAGCGGGGTTTAAGCCCCGCCCCTCTTTTCCATTGGCTGGTGTCACCGTTTATGCTAAACGGTGGCCAGCCATTGGAAAAGAGCTTCCAGTGACATACACTTTTCTCTTTTAGAGCCGTCCTAGTTGGACTGGCTCGTCTGACTTCCTGCTGGCGTAAAAGGTTTCTTATCTTCTTTATGGGGCGAAAAAGATGGCCCCAGAAAGAAGATAATAAACCTTTTACGCCAGCAGGGCAGTCTGCTCCAAAAGAGAAAAGTCTCTGTCGAGGACAGGCACGCACAGCAAACTCCATCCTGGGCATCCTCGTCGAATTTCACCCCGGTCATTCGGAAATTGCGGTGCAGTGAGGCGCGATAGCCCACGGCTTCACTTTTTCTTTTTTGCGCACTTGGTTCTCACTCACTGATTCTGCAAAAGTCATATCTCTGTAACGTTTTCTTTCCAATCTGAAATAAGGAATGACATGTAAAGGTGCCTTCCCGTATGATGGAGTCCTCCCCCCGCTCAGTGTTAAAGTTAGAAAATAAATGATTGCAGTGTCCTGCAAGAGAAACTTTAATTTCTCTGGCTCGGCGTGTTGCGGCTTGAGCTTCACAATCAAACCCCTCCGTCTCCCCCTACCTCAACCACAGTACCACAGCACAAGCCTGGCAGGCCCTTCAAAGGCTCCGGAGCGGGCACCAGCCCATGGGGTCCTACGCCATGTGCTGAAACAGCTGCTCCGAGGCGGCTGGGCAGACGCAGGCCCAAACATAGGGAGGACAGAGGGTGAAAACAACACCCACAGGCCCCCTCCCAGGCCGAGCTGCTGTTCGCCCCTGTCCAGGGGCGCTTCAACGCCCTTCATTGGAAACTCAAAGTAGCCCCCCAAACAAAACAAGCAGCAAAAAACATACAGCCGAAAACTCAATGCGAATATCACACGCTCCGGCGGGCCGTAATGCCCCACTAAAGCCTGACCCGGGAATAATTATCAAGGGGCCGTTTAGCCTGGTTTGTAGGGGTGGGGACGTCTCTTGATTGATTAGTAATGCCTGCCGGTCAGAGTCAATCGAAGGCAACGGTAAAGCTAAATATGCGCTTGAGACAATCTAAGGCTGGGCGGCCAAAACGGGGCACTTTGTTTTTAAGGTCACCGGATAACTTGTTGTTCCCCACTCTTACATTGTTTTAAGATGCCGATTTGTTTCAGCTGAAATTAATCTAGTCTGAACTCCCAGAATTGGAGGATGTGGCCTAACGGCTAGAGTGGGGAACAAGGATCGAGCCTCGGTGTTGGCTCGACATCCCGTGATTCTGGGCAAATCACTTAATCTCCCTACCAAAAAGGAGTGTGTCCTTGTGTAATGCAACTGGTGCTCATGTAAAGCGCTCCAATACCTCCGGGTCGAGTTCGCGCCATATAAATATGTAACAACAAAAAAATGCACTGGGCTGCTGAATGGGACCGAAGACATGACAACACTGACGCCATTGAGTCACGTCGTATTCACAGTTCTTACACCAGAGTCCGAAAGGATTATGACTTCAAAATGGACTTTGTAGTAAGTTATAGAAAGCAATACTATACTTTTATACTAAAAGCAATCAATTAAACGAGTAAACAGTCATAACTGTGTATTTTTAGCCACAGAGAATCTTAAGGGTGGATTTCGACGGAGGACACGCATCTAGGAACAGAGTTCAGATCGCATTACACATCTGCTCTGGGGAGCAATCTAGGCCTAAACAAATAAATACTTTTGAAAACAAAGCCAAAGGGCCGTCCCCAAACACCTTTGTGTTTTTTTTTTTACTTTTATGGACAAGTACAAGAGAGTGAGCGAAAGGGTGTGTCTTGTTACTGCGATTCCTGAGAGATCTGAAAGTGTTGTGTTCTGGCGTGTCTAATCATTTGTTTCTATGTGAGTGAGTAGGAGAGCAAGTCCAATACTCTAGCTAGTCGGTCCTGGGTTCGTGGGTTCTAAGGTGTTAGGAAGACTCAGTCCCTATACACCAAGATCCCATTTCCTGCGTATAGTTCTGTATTTGTGCAGAATCACTGCAACATTATCACTCACCGTCAAATTATATCCACACTTAACTGGAACCCTCAGACTGATTTTTGTTTTGTTTTGAGTTGCTATTTTGCAGCCCCACAACTTAAAGTATCTTGGACTATGAAGGTGTATACTTCCACAATAATTTTAGGACACTCCTGTTCATGATCTTCAACAGGAACAGCAGCCAAACGCTGAAGTACTGCCAGAACTGGGACTTCCCTGCTAATGTTACTAAGAACAATCAAAGAGACACCTTCAAAATGACTTATTAATTTAATTTCTAAATTGACAGTCAGTTAATTCTGTATTTGTTTGAACACATCCAGCAGCACCACCAATTATTGTGTGCCATGCTTAGTAGTGTAGATGCTTGTAAAGATGTTTCCCTTCTAGTGTGCTCCTCTATGGGTGGTACCATACTAAGTGAAATACACATAGTTTACATTCTGAGTTTGTCTTGGGGTTTTGTATGAGAGTAAACCACTCCTAATTAATTGTTCTTGCAAGCAATTCAAAACAGAATTTTGTCACGCTTATTGGGAGCTATGCCCATAATGTCTGTGGCCTAATTGCCTGCATAGCAGCATGTGGTAGCGCAGGACTGGACCTAATGCTCCAGTCCCTGTAGTCTGTGGAACATATTGTTGAAGAGATCTATGTATAGCCACTAATTTATTTAGTAACTGTCTTCATTCCAGAGTTTATAGATTTGCTATATCTGGATGTAGGGTATAATCATCCACTACAGCATAGGTAATCCCTATATTACTTAAGTGACCGATTATGTAAGTAAGTATTATTTTATTAGCAGATCATTTAAAGTCATTGCAATTTACATAAAATGTCTGGGTAAGAAAACATTTACAAGTTAAAACAATTAATTTATTATTAAGATTTTATTACTTTACAAAAATACGGTAGTCTAAAAGAGGCAATAGTCCATCAAGTGCTCTAAGAATTTTGACGACGAGGGTTTTTTACTTGGCAATAAAAGGAAATTGATGCTCGGTTCAACTGGCAGCTTTCAAGATCCTCATTTCAAGGTTCCCTGCCCTGGGAACGCTATTGTCTTTCTGGGGTGGCCCATTTGGTGGAAATAAAGTGTTCACTTGTAGAAGGAACTTGGGGGCCTTGCAGGAAAGCTGAATAGATTTGCAGTTTAGTAACGTCAGCTCTGCAAAATGGCATGATCGTATATTGAGTGCCCAGAAGGCAGGGCAGAGTAATTTCTGTCTTAAAGAGTTAACTGCCAGGCAGATGCACAGAAAATGTAAAAAGCTTTTGTCAAACCGACCGCAAAGTCGGCAGAGAGAGTTTGACCATCTTTGTTTCCAGGGCGGCTCTAGGTTTTTTGAAGGAAAGGCACCCATTCTTGTTTTTAAATAAAAGTGCTGAATCGTTTGAGAAATGTGGCACATAAGGTATGGTTGGGGCCCGCAGCTGCTTTTTGTAAGACTGACCAGCTGTGTTTTTTTCCTGCCAGTTCACCTTTATCCATCGACCATAATTTTAATTTGGCGGCTTTGTTGGCGCGTTTTTTAAATGCTGCGTGGCTAATGTTTAGCCATACAGCATTTGATGCATCATGATTTCCTGCACTATGTGTGGTAAATGTCCACCAAACCGAGCTTGGTGTTTCTCATATCCTTGCAGGATTTCTCGATAACAATAAGGTTCATATTCTGTAGGTATAGCAACAGCTCCAAATGTTTGAAACTGCCTGGGGTTTGCATCTACAGGTTCAAACTTCACCCATGAGTAAAATATTTCAAAGGGGTATATAGCATGTGCATATATGACTGTTACTTCCCCCCAGTTGCCATGGAAAACCCTTTGCTGTGAAATGTTGTGTTCATATTGCCCTAAAGCTTTCTCTTACCTCAAAGCCATTGTAAAACAGATTAAAAAAAGAGATTCATATTGAAATCAAATGAGGAATAACTTTTAATAGGCCATTCCTGTCTGAACTGAGGGAAGAAACCAATATTACAACGGATGTCTTTGTTATTAGTAATATTGGCAAAATCTAGTGTGTGTTATTCAATTTAAAATTACTTAAAGACTCTTACATATTTTTAGAATTCCATACAAAATATGGCCCGGACTTTAGGTTTAGTAAACCTACTTTATGTATAGGCTCAATACCAACTTACCAGCTAAAGGCAGGAAGCCTGGTGGACTGTAGCCGATTACCCACCTAAGCATTACATGATGATAGTGCATTCTGGGTAATGAACAACACTGTGAGACTTGTTCGCCATAAATAGGAGCACTCAAGAGGACACAATGCAAATTTGTTTTTTGATTTATTAAAATCATTGTCCTATCCTAGTGCATCCAACATGTATAGTTGTAACTACCAAAATAAACAAAACTGTGGCAATGAAAACAATAATAAACAGTATATTAAAAACAATTGAAACAGTGGCTCTGCATTCAGAATTCTCTTGCCTGAAAAGATTGCATTGATTTCTGACTTCCAATCCATCCATTCTTGCCTCTGGCTAAGCTGTCTTAGTGCGAAAAGGGACTGTGTGGGTTCTAAGGTGGCCTCTGACCTGCATACATAAATGGAACAACAGATGTGTTATTCTATGTGAAGAATGTAGTGGTCTAGCTCTGTTTGGCTTTATCTCAGTCTCTCAGGAAGTCAAAGTACCTTTTGTGTTGTCTTCCACTTGTTTGTACCCAGCTTGAATACACCTTTTACACTATTTTTAAAAGGTCAAGCCTCACATCCAGTGATGCTTAATGCAAGAATTAACATATTAATCTAGTTGCACCTGCACTTAAATATATAAAGCATTATAAATAATTTGAATACACAATATGAATTGTTGTTGAACTATTTCACTATAATAATGCACATATTAAATGATGTACATGTGCAAACAATACTAAAGACAATGTGTGTTTATAGAAAGGAGAACTGTGCACTCAAATAAATGAATATCTGTAATATATGAAATGCAGTGGGGTACATAACTGGATCATGTGAAGGTTACATAATCTCGGAGTGGTGGACTACTGGTCCACTCATGTAATGATTCACTGCAACAAGCTAAATCCAGATCCTTGCAGTAACATAGTAGTTTACTTAGTAGTGGTAGTTTGCATAATACGTAGAGCTTGAGTGTCTGAATGAACTAGAGTGGAGGAGGCCTGGACATTCTATTTTGGAATTCGCTGGCCTGTTTATGTACATAAGATGGCGGATCAGCTACTTTCCAGACAATGGAAGTGTTTTTTGCCGATGGTTCTGGCGGGTGGGGTTGGGAGTGGTGAGAAAACACTGAAATGAGGAGAGAGCAGACATGCTTTCCCTTAGTAAATGAATAAGGTTATTTTCCTACACGAGCTGTTGATTAGTGTAGAAATAAACTCAATAGAACGTTGTATGGTTGATGATGAGTTTAATGTTGTACAGCTACACAGCAGAGACAGCAAAACGATGACCAGGACAGCTGAATCCCAACAGGTTTCTCTCCCCATTCAAAACCCAGAATCTCATGACACTGCAACCTAGCAACCATTAACATTCTATATGACAGAGCCTGGAATGCAGTGCACATTAACTACAACACTGTTAAACATCAGCAGGCTAAAGAAGTATTGGTAAAGTATACAGAGAATATAACATATCCTCTCTTCTCCATAAAAAAAGAAAAGATAAACATTAAAAAAACAACATAAAACAGGATAACATTAAAAGTTCACATTCGAAATCTTTTAGGAATCATTTTAGATCTTGTGCTCTTCCTAAGGGGAACTTGGAGATCAACCGTCTTGGAAGATGAAGGTACATCTGAAGAACACTGGTTAATATTATTTACCTTAACAACTTTTCCTACATTCCACCAGTTGCCTTCCTCAACCGGTACAGCATTTTCCCCACTCAGGTAACCTGAATAGGAGGACCAAACTTACTGTCACCCTTCCTAACATGAATTGAAGATTTGACACGCACAACATACCCCACATGTACATGAACAATTTTGGCAGATTTTTTTTATCGAACCAAGTTTTCTGTTTAGACTGAAAAACCAAAACATTTTCCTTTACAATTTTCATGAGACTGCTAACATCAGGAACAGACCTTATCCACTTATTCATCCACGCTGGTTTGAAACTAGTGGTTGTATTTCTCCCTCTCAATAATTCAAATGAAGATATTTTAGTCGTAGAGTGTGGAGTGGTTCTGTAGAACCAGATTATGCTATTTACAGCATTAATAATATCGGAGTTAGATGATCTAGCCCATCTAATGAAGTGTCCCACAACCCTATTCATGCGTTCCACAAGCCCATTGGATTGTGGATGGTACAAGGAACTTTTTATGTGCTTGATGTTGCAAGACTGCAAGAAAGATTCAAATACAGAGCTGGAAAATTGTGTGCCATTATCCGTTACCAAGGTTTCAGGAAAAACTTCCCGCATGAAAACGTCTCTTAAGAAAACAATCACACTTGAAGAGGAAATCTCTTTAACAAACTTTAGTTCAGGCCATTTGGATGAATAGTCTACTAATACCAAGGTGAAGCGAAACCCACCTGGTAAGATTTCTAAGGGACCCATAATGTCCAAACCCAACTTGGACCAAGGCGCAGAAGGACATTCAATGGGATGAAGAGGGGGAGTAGCAACTTTCAGGCCCTTGTCAGCGGACATGCAAATAGAGCACGCATCAACCACGTCACCCACATCACTGTTCATGGAGGGCCACCAAAAACAATCACAAACTCTACGGTTAGTAAGAGTTGAACCCAAATGTCCCTCATGGGCTTTAACAATGATGCTTCTTCTTAAACTTTGTGGAGGAAAAAGTCTGTCAGCACATACTAAAACACCCCCTCCAGTGAATTTTCGGATTCCAACTTCCAGAAAGGTTGCAAATAATGTGGCAGGGTATGTTCTCTAGGCCAACCAACCCTTACATACTCGCGCACTTGTTGCAGAACTTCGTCATCAGAAAGTGCCTTCATCCAACTTTCTTCCGAGCCAATGCTATGGTCAGGCAAATCAATAGCAGCAATAAAACAATCATCAGAATCTTCTTCATTCCGATCCGCAACGCCTGACTCATTCTCATTGTCTCTCATGGGGAATCTAGATAAAAGATCTGCTCTAATGTTTTTGCCCCCTGACACATGAGCAACATCAAACTGGTATTGCATTAGACGGGAAACCATCCTGATAATCCTCGGCGAACAGCATTTACTTGTGCCTGCACTAAGAATGTTAACAAGTGGTTTATGATCCGTTCTTAACAAAAAACGTCTTCCCCAAACATAGGAACGAAACTTTTCAATGGCCCATAAACAGGACAATAACTCCCTTTCTATAACAGAGTATTGAAGTTCCCCATTCCTCAGTACTCTAGACGCAAATGCAACAGTATTTTCACTACAAGCTGAATCTCCCCCCAAACCTGCTTGACTTGCGTCAACTGTAATAGAGACGGGTAAGGTGGGATCAAAGGGTTTAAGAGTATCACTTTTGAGGAGTAGATCTTTAACCAAACTTAAAGCTGCATCACAGTGTTCTGACCATAAAAAGGACATCCCTTTCCTGAGTAGTACACTAATGGGACGTACTACAGATGCATAGTTTTGAATAAACTTAGAATAATATTCTAGTAAACCCAGCAAAGACTTTACACCAGTTTTGTCTACTGGAGCAGGGGCACTAATAATAGCATCTAATAAGCCTTGTCTAGGTCTAATTCCCTCTCCAGAAATGTGGAGTCCTAAATATTCGATCTCATCACAAAGAAACTTGCATTTTTCTGACTTCACAATCACACCACGGTCTTTGAAAATTTCCAAAACCTTTCTTAAAAGAACATTGTGAGAAGACATGTCTTTACTGTGGATAAGAACATCGTCTTGAAACACAAGAACCCAATCGATATCTCCTAACATGCTTTGCATTATGCGTTGCAAAACGGAAGCCGCTGAAGCAAGCCCGAACGGTATATTGAAATGTCCCCAAAGGAGAAATAAATGCAGTGAGGTGATGGGATTCTGGTTTAAGCTCAATCTGATTATACGCACTGGCTAAATCCAATTTAGAGAAATAACGAGATCCTCTGACACTTGAGAACAGATCACAAATCTTGGGGAGTGGATGAGAATCTATCCAAATATCTTTGTTGAGAGACCTTAAGTCCACACTGACTCGCAACTTCCCACATTTTTTCCGTGCGACAACTAAAGGCGAAAGCCACAAGGAGGATTCTGTAGGCTCAATTATCTCTTTATCCCATAAGGACTTCAATTCTGTTTCAAGATCCTCTCGAACACTGAAGGGAACACCCCTTAATTTGTGCTTAACGGGAGATGAACCATCATTGACAATAGTTCTATGTTTAAACGCACGGATGGTCCCGAGGTTACTAGAAAAAACTGATGGAAAATGATCTTCCCATTTGATGAGATCTTCACTATCAGAAATAACAAGAATTTGTTCAGCACAACCAGGTTTGAGGATCATACCAAATAAACCTTGGTGGTACCACCCCAAGATATTCAAACCCTTTTCAGCAACGTACATTTTTACAGAAATTCTCCTATCCTTAAAAATAAGATAATCCTCGAAAAATCCCAGAAGATCTATTTTTCGACCTTCATAGGAGACCGGGAAGCGGTCAGGAGGTTGCAAAGGTCTGTTGTCCCATGTTTCAAAAAACAATTCCTTGGTTAGCATAGTAATTCTTGCCCCAGAATCTACTAGTAGATTGAGTGGTTTACCTCCTATAAAAATCTCTGCAATGGGATCAACACATTCAATAGGATCATTGACATTAGAAACATGGTCAGTAAATTCAGTTACCATAGATACTATTTCAGAATCAGATTCATAATCTGACTCCATAATGCATGCAACAGACCTTTTCTGCTCATTGAATTTTTTTTCAAGCAAACTTTCGCAAAGTTTCCTATTTTTTTACAGTAGCTACAAACAAAGTTTACACCAGGACACCTTGCACCCTTTTGATGTGTCTCATAGTATGAATGTCAGCTGTTTTCCCTGTCCCAGAATTTTTTATTGATGAATTCTTGTTAGAGAACTTCCGAAAATCATTTTGTTTCTCTTTAGAAGAAGCTGAGGCAACACTAACAGATTTGACAGTCTTCTCTTCTAGCTCTTTCAAAGATACTTGTGAAGTCTCTATGCTTTTAGCAATTTTTATGGTTTTATCCAGATCAGGATTATCAAGAGATAAGAGTTTCTGACGAATCTGTTTGTCCCTGCAGTGACAAACAAATTGGTCCCTGATCAATTGATCATTAAATGCATCAAATTGACAATCAGATGCTAATTTATGAAGAGCAGAGATATAAACATCAACATCTTCATTTTCATTTTGCTGCCTCTTGAAGAATTTATGACGCAAAACCATCAAGCTGGGTTGTTTGTGAAAGCTGGTTCTCAACTTGGTAATTGTGTCTTGGTATTCATCAATATCATCTGCAGGAAGATGAGTAACTTCAGGAAGATGTTTGTAGATGGACCTCCCTTCGAACCCTAGTGAGTGAAGAAGAAGGAATTTTTTACGTTCGTTAATAAAACCTAGAAGCACCAATGGCTCCTAGATAGGTTTGAAATGCGTCGAACCAAACCTCCCATCTCACAGGAGGTTCTCCAACAGACTCAAGAAAAGGAGGAGGTGGAGTTACAGATTGCATCTTTGTTATAGAATTATAAATCTAAAAACAAGTGAAAAAGGGTTAATGAGTTAACAATACACGTCAAAATCTGCCACAAATATGAAAAAATAATGGTGTGCAGATCACCGTGTGTTTAAATAGTTGATAATAAAGTTGACTTTCTTTAAGTGTGCGAATCACAGATTTTAGGAGAGAAAAAAAAAACAAGACTTGTAGTACAAGTCAAACTACAGAATGGACTTCGAACTATTAGCGTGTGAAAACAGCGTCTTTTTATCCGTGAATAAACATGTATTCGTGTATTCAATATGCACTTTGAATACAGTATTGTATCTCTTTTACGCTGTACAAGCGCGTACAATAGTCCGTAAACAAGTAGAACAGAGCCGACAGGTGTGCAGCGTGATGTCGCTAAGCAACCCTCCCAACGCGTCTCCAGAGGTCTGCGAGGAAGATTGTGATGCGTTTGTCCTACGTCACGAGGAAGATGACACTGCAGCTAGGCAACATTTGGTGTAGGGTGAGATTCCAGTCGCTGCTGTTTAAAGTGCGAAGGCTCCTTTAGAAAAGGTTACCTTTTATCTCTTTTCCTGCTTACTGATCAGTGTCAGTAGTAGCGAGGTGTCAAATGCTCACACCTCTTTGTGCTCCTGTTGTGGGTAATCTTGGAAACAATCCCTCTGTAAGGAACTTTACTCTAGACAAAAGATGAGTCTGGAAATCTGCCTGGGAAGGACACATGAAAGAAGAACTGACAAAAACCAGTTCTGAAAGTGCAAACCGAGGAGGCATATCACCTGTCTGCTGTACCTGTAGAAAATTGGGAGCTTTGTGTTCCAGTTCGAAGTTCTCTCTAACCAAGCTGGGGAGTGCACCACTGAGTATCCAGAGGACTACTGTGCAACCACAGTGGTGTCTGCCTGACAGGCAGCTTCCTAGAGCTATGGGGACATTACCTGAAGTCCTACCAAATGGAAGAACACTCTCCCTGACCTGGAAGTGACTTGTTTGAGAGTAGAGAGATGAAGTAAGGTAGTTCTCTTCAGAGTGCACACACCAACTGCCGGTGCTGCAGGCGGTTCAACACTGTTGTACGGGTACAGCGAGTGAACACATTGACCACAATTGTGCCTTAAACTAGTGGCGATGTGGTGCATGTAATTGTTTTTTGCTATGTGCAGAGGGCATACACATTAAACATTTTGATGGCCGCTCGGATCAATTTTTAGAATTTTGCTTAGAGAGTTAGGCACAACTCTTTTTTAACGCGGACCCCAACTCATAAAGCAGCAGGACATTCATGCAGAAGCTTTATTTGTTTAAAGTGCACTTCACTTACCACAAACAGATTTAGGTTGGCTAGGATTTTCTGTTTCAATAGAAAGGTGCTGCTGATGAGAAACTGAGCCAGTTGGTAGCACAACCCAACAGGCTTCGCCAAGCTTACCTTCACAATTTATACACACCCACAGTAATATTGCCCTTAAGTATAATGATAAGGGCCCAATTTTTGAAAGTTTCCGAGGAGCCTAATAACATGATGAAGGCTTCATTGGGTGTAGGAAAGTGGGTTCTTTGTAATTTGACTGACTTCCAAAGTGGGCAATGCCGCTGTAAGTGAATCTGATGTCTTGCGGCAATTGTCCACTGTGTGTCCAAGTGACTGTGTGTCTACCTGAACCGCTGACAGGAAGTACACCCAATTGTTCAATGCTGTCAAACTCTGAAGCACCTTGAAGCATCTCATCTTAGACCTGAGACTTAAAGTAGACTGCATCACAGTCTCGACCACCAGGAGGTCTGCCCCGCTTGGCCGCTGACTCGCCAAAGAACCTGAAGAGAGGAGACCCTTTTGAGACCAATGGCCCCTAACCTCCAGCCAACTCACCATAAACCTGCAATAGGAATACCTTCCTGAAGATAGCTGCAATGCTGCCACCTCTGGGCCCTTCCAGGGGGCCCCACATCTGCTTTCAGAATCAGGTAGAGTGCCTGCATACATGTGTCAGGCTCTTCTTAGATGCACAGAAAGGAGGATAGGGACTGAAGTACATGGAGGCTTATCATCTACTTGCATTTGGTGAGGTTCGTAACACAAAGAGACTGAGCACACAACTGTTTCCAGGTGGGGCGGGTGGTAACATTGCACCAGTGCCTTAGACCTACACCAGGGTACACTCTAATGTTAAGAGAGATTGTTAGGAGTTGAAGGGAAAGCATAAGGGGCAGCCTCTACCTCAGGACAGTAGCCCTGCACTAGAAACTCACAGTACTGAACCTTTATTGTGTTTAATATTATGTTTTAGTGTATTCAAGTTGCTCTAATTTATAAAGATGAACACTGGGTTGGATAGAAAAGCTGTTTGATTTTGAAGTACTGAGTTTGTTGTACTGCCACACTTACCTTCCTGAGTAGCCTGTGACTACTCAGATTTTTACTGTAAGTCGTGTGGGAGGGAGTCCCCAACCAGAGCTCTGCTCTAACATATCTACAGCTTTTAGAGTACTGAAAGTTGTCTTTAGGAAGAATTCCTTTTTTTCTGGGCCAGGGAAGTCCCCTATCTGTCACCATGGCTGACAGAGAGGAAAAACTCTCTTTTTAAATCCTATTCTGCCTATGGTCAGAAGAAAATCTTCACTGATGACCCACATGAGCAATGCATGTATTGCCTTTATCCAGCACACAAGCCATTGCAGTGACATTGGTAGAACCTTCCCATCAAAAACCCTAAGCAACAGAGAGGAGGTTGGCCCTCTATGTATTGAAAAAAATGAAAAAATACCCTACTTCTACTGAATGACCCTTCTTCTGGTTATAATTCAATGAAAAATGCTCCTCCATGAAGGCTGCGCAAAAAAGGAGCAGTGGAATTTTTGGGTGCTAGACTTCCATCCTAAAGCGCAGGCATCCATCGTCACACACAAAAATGACTGTAGCTTCCTCAAAAAAATGCTTCAGGCATGGTGAACACCAGCCTGCACAAGATTCTGCTCGGAAGTCGAGCTCTCTGGAAATCCTGACTGACTTCCACCGTTGACTTCGATGCGTTTGAAGAATAATCCAGTTTTTGTTGATAAGTATATTGTCACCTATTGCCCTGGACTCACTGACATCCATGAAGATTCAATGTCGACACTGTTGACAACGTGACCCCCTTCATTGATTATGCCACTTTTGATGTTGAGACAACCGTTGGTGACCAGACCTTTGTCGATGTCAGCTCCTTCAACGGCAAGATCATTGCCATCAACGACAACACCAAGAATGTCCTTGCTCCAGAGGTCGACTTAATTCATGGTGACCCTGTCAATGCCAACCTCGGTGTTGATCCCATCTGTGCCAGTTTTTTCCACACCGGTCACTTTTTCACGTATTCAAGGGGTAACAAGTCTTCCTACTCAAATTAGGGACTCCAATTTAGATGATGAACTCGGCAACCACGATCCTCCCTAGACTTATAGTCCTGTGCAGTTGGATGTACGCCACATCCTGGAATTTGAAGGAGATGCAGTGGGTGATTTGTCCTCCAAGGTTATTTTGCACCGGACCAAAATTCTGACTTGAGTGGTCCTTTATTTTTTACAGACTGCATCTGACTAAGCCAGTAATGTTTCTCTCATGTGAACCCTAATGAGAATAGTTTGGTTTCTAATCTTCTGATGAGATGTGAGTATAACAGGATAACCAGAAGATGCAACGTATTCATTTTAAAGCCCCATTGACTTATGTATACGACATGAGAGGGTCCCCTAGATGCCCTTTCTTAATATATGTAAGTATTTATTTGGCTTCCCCTGGCCCTTCCTTTTTTTTTTCTTTCATTCTTTCGATCTTTGAAAGCTCCTATTTGGTGATCAGATGGAGCATGCCCGTGCCTGATCACTTCCGGGCACCAGCAATCTCTCAAATGTGGTGACCCATCTCTCACTTTCAGGCCACATCATTGTTACGAGTGCAACATCACCCTCATATTGAAAGGACTGAGGGATTCCCTAGCCCATGCTATGTACTTCCCTTGATATGGTTGGTGGGTAGTGCTATGGTATGGGCTAAAGCCAGTCATCACTGCCCTTCCCCAGCCAAGCCATGTTGGGAAGAAGAGAGTTGAGCAGCCCTGTTCCTTCCACCCTGCCTCTAACAATCCTCCCCCCCACCACCACCACTTCACCTGCAGAAGAAATTAACCCAGGATTGAGCTTGGAATGGGAGTGAAAAAGACTAGTCCATCCTCTTCCAAGCCTCACTTCCTGGTTCTTTTGTTTGGATGTTGAGGGCAGCCTTTTCTTCTCACTAAGCTTTGTCCATGAGAAGCTTTGTTAGAGGAAGGAACTGTGTGTCTTTGTAACAGCAAAGAGCCATATCCTGTTTGGATTTATTTAGCCTACTGTAAAAATCCAAACAGTGTGTTGTTCATTTCTGGAAAACAGACAAACAAATCTGTGCTGCAGCCAGGAGCCAGATGCTGTTTGAATTTGTCTTCTTTGCCTAAGAAAAAATCTTAACAGCGCCTGCCTCCATTCTGGAACACTTAGTTACAGTTCTGTGCCTCGGCAAGGAGTTAGACTCTGAATTCTTCCTCACATTGAGAAAACATCGATGCAGCAACTAGCTTCTTGCTAGGGAAATCGGTATACAACTCATGGTGTAGAAAAGCTGAAAGTAGACATAAATCTAAATTTAGCAAGGTGTTATTTATATAGATTGCTCAGGGTTTGCATAAAGAAACTAATGGTTGAATAGGTAACAAAGTTTCTAACTCCTACTTTTTTTAAATTCACAAATAATGACTCTTCCAGTCGCAGACATGTATAGTGTTTTTGGTTTGTTAAAAGCCCACGATACCCAGAGTTTACAATCAGTCTGTGGCTTACAATTTTTTTCCACCATGCATCATGTAATGAAAAATCTAATTAACAGGAAAAGGGAGGAAATAAAAGCTATGTATTTTTGGCATGTCTCTGAGGATCTGTGTTTAGGGATAAGGGTCATTGAACACCTTTAAATTCTGGGTTACCCATTATGACCCATAATTTGGATGTTTTTTCAAGAAGTGTTATTTGTAAACAGTGGCTTACAAAAGGAAGGCCAAATAGAAAAATTAAATAGACTATAGAAAGTGTCCTGCTATCCTGCATTCTCACCCTTCTCTTTATTCGAATGTATGAATGGAGCTACACAAGTGCGGGTGTTAGGATTCCCATTGCTGAAAGGCTAAAGGATAGGGAGGGTTGGAGCCTTAATGCATGAACTACTTCCATGTCAGCTCACTGAGCAAATAATTTTGAGACGACCCCTAAGTCTCATACGAAGTGTGTACTTTTCAGACAATCCCTGCCTCCCATAATAGGTCGTCTCACCCGCGAATCAAGGCTTGGCTTACTGATCCTGTCCCTGACTGGTGACCACGCCCCCTCCTTACAAACCGAGTTTCCTCCTGTTCGAGTTCCTGATCTCCGTTTGCCTTCCGCGTTTCTTTACGCCACCCTACGACGCCTTGAAAACTATTGCCCGTATTGATAAGGTACCGCTTGTATTAGCGATCAGATAGCGTGCCCACCGCTGCTCCGCTCCCTCCTTGCTCCCGGAGCCAGCCAGCGTGGCGCACCATTGCTGCCGATCGAATAGGCGTGTCTGTCGCTGCTCCACTCCTCCCGTTGCGACTGGAGCCGGCCAGCGCGGCACCCTCATTGCTTTAGGTTGCGTGTCTGCTGCTGTTCGGCTCCCTCCTTGCCCCCGGAGCCGGCCAGCGCGGCACTCTCTTGATTTATCTTATGTGTGCTCTGCTGCTCTGCTCCCTCATCCCCCTGGAGCCGGCCAGCGCGGCACACCATTTTTTACTCACTCACGTGTTCGCGTCTTATCCGCTCACTGTACCATCCAAGAGCCGGCCAGAGCGGCACGACAATTGCACCTTCCCTCGCCTTTTTGTGTGTACGTGCACTATTTGCTTGCTCCTCTTCCCTGAAAACTGAGCTGTAGTGACCTGCACCTTGCAAACAAAACCCCTTATCCTACTCCCTAGAGCACCCCCTTAAAACACCTTTTTGTTTTGTATTTCAATGTGACCTTGAATGACTGTGGTTGTGAGTGCACTTACTTAGCCCCTTCCCTATTAGTCCTCTCAGTGGACGCCTCCTGGTTCATACAGGCACTCATCAGAAAACCTCTGTGGCCTGTGATTTTAAACCACTGCTGGGACATCTTTGGGCAACACCGGGACACTCCAACCGGCAAGTGAACTCCATGTGAATGATAAAGACATGCATTAATGTTCTAGACTTTGTTTTTAGACATGCGGAACAAACTGTAAAACTAGCTTGTATTCTTTTGTTTTAGCAATCTACTACTCCACAAACAACGCTACCTGGTACTTCAGGGGAAGAGTGGTGGTCACTCTTTGGTTATTCCCCTCACTTTTGGCGAGCAATATCCTGCGAGTAGGTTCCTCTATCTTCCCCCAGGAATTGTTTTCTGAAAGTGTTGGGATGAATATCTTCGCTCCCGTGGAATCACCTTTTGCTTTGGCCTGGATTCAGCGTCCTCCCTGACAGCGGGTGGGCAGCTCCTAATGAATTGGATTCTTATGATTTTTTCTGGTCTGCTCCATCTTTGAATGTAAACGATTCTGTTAAACTCTTCCTTACACCCTCTCAAATAATTTATTTTGTTGAAGTAGTGTTAACTTCCAACTAGTGGTGCTAGGGTGACCAACTGGCATGGGTGCAAATTCAGGACGGTGACAAAGGGTCAAAATTCAGGACCAAAATTCAGGACCAAAATTCAGGACAGGAAGTCAAAATTCAGGAAAGAACTTCGGGACAAAAGGTAAGTTTTACAGGCACATCAGAGGAGGTCGCACAATAGTATAAAAGGAAGTAAATAGACAACCATTTAAGTACAAGTCAAAAGAAGTTTATATTCGGTTGAGACAATCGTGCACTTTGCGGTTTTTCAGGATGCCCGCAGCTTGCTACCTTAGACGATTCAACTCGCATCTTGCTCCAGCAGAATACAAGTGGGGATGCTTTTATTGTTGATTGAAAACTACTGGATATACAAGGAATTTGCAGTGCCAGCCCCCAGTCACAAGTCCCCCGCCCACTTTCCAACCTCCCAGGGAAACACCTGATGCCCAGTCTGGCAATACGGCCTTGCTACCACCCTCCAATGGTGCCCCTCATCTTCACATAGACCGTCTCTCATGTGTATTTCATTTCTTTTATAGTGCTACTCAACTCAAGTATGTAGGGCAGGGTGTTGGAGTGCGTTACATCACACACACACATCACATAGAGACAATAACTCATATAAACGTGAAAGTCAAGGTATAGGAAATGTCACTTAAGATAATGGGTGCTACAAGGTGTAATCATTCTTTTATCTATTATTCAGTCTTTCACCATTCATTCTGTCCTTCCATCTGTGTGCCCAAACATATTCAACCATTTGCAAACCTATCCACCATGTATCCTTCCATCCATCATTTCACTCAAACATCCCTCCATCCACCCTTTCACTCATCCATCCATTATTCATCCAACCACCCTTTCACCCCATCCATCTGTACACTCATGCATCCACTCTTCCACCCATCCATCTATTCACTGATCCATCCAGCCATTTACCCTTTCACCCATCCAGCCATCCTTTCACTTACTCATCCATCCACCACTTATCACTTATCCTGCAAACCCATTCACCCTTTCAGTCATTCTTCCTTTCTCTCTCTCCATCCCCCTTTCACTTATCCATCCATCCTTCCACCCACCCATCTACTCATCCATCCATTGACCCTATTACTCATCCATCCACCTGTTCTCTCATCCATACACCCTTTCACTCCTTCACTCATCTATCCATCCTTTTGTCCATCTAACCCCCTTTCACTCACTCATCAATCCTTACATCCACCCTTTCACTCATCCATCCATTCACCCTTTCACTTATCAATTCATCAATCCATCCATCCTTTCACTCATCCATCCACCAATCCACTTGCCCATCATCTACCCTTTCACTCACCCATCCACACTTTTACCTATTCATCTACCCCTCCACCCATACATCGATCTATTTACCTTTCCTCTCATCATCCTTCCACTCACTCACTCATCTATCCTTTCTTTCATTATCTATCCATTCACCCTTGCATTCATCCATTCATCCTTTCACTAATCCATCCAGCCATTCACACATTCCTTCACTTATTTACTCACCCACCTTTTCACATTATGAGCTGAGCCTTTGTCTGCAGAGTTGCAGATAGAAGAGGCCCATCAAGAACTTCACCTCACTGTAGTTCCTAAAGCAAGGGGTGGGGTGGGGTGGTGTGTGGTGGGGTAGGGTGGGGGTAGGGTTCACTATGTCCCTACACATAGGCAATCTGAAAACTTAGAAGTCATGCATGATGCACAGTGCCAGGACGTGAGGTGACGGTGACATGATGTTTCCAGGTCCTTAAGTGGGGTGAAAAAAACTGGGGGGGTCTCTTCAAAGGGGGTCTTCAATGTAATTAAGGATGTGGTTTAAAACCCCTAGGCTAAAAATATGTGCTTATCATAGTGTTTTTCCCGACTGGTATTATGTTGTTTTTGACATTGCATCCAGATATATAATATAGCAAGTAACATTACACCAACAACAAGCCAGGCTTTGTCAACGGTTGTTAGTTGCTTAAAATGAAAAAGCAGCAACCATGACTTTGTTGAATATAATATTAAAAATGCGTCAGTTCTAAAATGAAGAGACAGTGAAAGAACTATAACCCGTTCTTTTTAACTTGTTTCACAGCCTTCTTTATATAAACTGTTTTCTCACGTTGCAGCATGGGCGTTTTACCTTTCATCCATCTAACAGAATGCCCTGCTGTACACTGAACAAGAGGGATAACTAGCTGACCATTTAGATATGCTGTAATCAGTTAAACAGACTCGGACCAAAATCCTTAAAAAATGTATCCAATTATTTAATCAAGGAATTTTTGCTTTTGTTTTCGATTAGCTTTAATAACATTTAGTACAAGAGAAGGACAACACTTAACAAATTACTCAACTTCCTTCACAAATTACAAAAATTCACCTTACCAAATTCACATTAAACGCAATAATACAATACAAAGTTCACAAACTTTGTTGGGGGGCAATTTTTGACGTGATTGCTTATTCCTTAGATTGATAGAAGCATTCAGGTGTTGCAAAAGTTGCTATTTGGTAGCCAAATTTCGCCCAATGTGCAACCTGCCTCGAGAGGTGGAAATAATTGAAACCTCCACGTTGAAAGTTCATCAAGCGCGGGAAGCGCATACAAAAAAGATAGTTCAAGAAATGTACTGGGCGGTGAAATCGACTTCACATCAAAGGTCGGTCTCAAAGACGAATTACACTTGAGACGCCGAGTTCAAGAGTTCCTCGAGCACTGTAGGGACGTTCCAAATATATTAGCAAGGTTAAACACAAGTTATTTTGTTCCTGGTACACTGAGGCAGGAGGAAGCCACCACATGCTTTTACAGCCGAGACTGCCCCATTGTCATTCTGTATGTGGCGATCAGCCCCATACAGAATGACAATGGGTGGGGTGGGGCTGGCCTTGTGCTCCAGGAGGAGTGCGAGGCGCCCCAGCAGGGAGCAGAGGCCTCTCACAGGGGAACAGCTCTGCTCCCTGCACCTCCCAAAATTACAGACAAAAGGCGTCCGTAAAAGGGATCCTCACGGACAACGGACGTGAGGTCCAAATTACGGACTGTCCATGAAATTTATGGACGGTTGGTCACCCTAAGTGGTGCCCATTTTCCCCCCTAAGCAGGCGCTGAACCTTCACCAGACCTAATCTAATTTATACAACTTGGCATACATAACAGCATTGTGGTTCTAGAGGGCCTGGTACTCGTAGGCTTTTGCCAGCCTCCTGTTGTCAAGATTGTGACTTCTTTTGAAAAAGATTGTGATCCCCAGTCACTGCAGATTTCTGTCTCGACGTAGCTTTTTTAGTGGTCTTGAGAGGAAAATCTTCTAGTGAGTAGCCTTTCCTCTACACTAGGACTACAGGGAATGTTCTCCACTGGGTCCTCAAATGCTGCCTCCAAATACGCATTTTACAGGATCAGTTAGAACCAAATTCCATATTATCATGCTGGAGCAGAAGGCATTGTATTTGAAATCAAATTGCTTCCAGTCCTATCTGTGTGAAAAATGAGTATTGATTCTCATGGACTGCATTACATTCATTTACTTTGATGGATGACCTTTTTTAAAAAAAATTGGGCCATCGAAGTAAATTACCTAAAAGAGAGTGTACAAATCCAGCTCCACACCTCAAAATTAGTTCCTCATTATGATAGGCTCTAAACATTAGGAACCACTATTCCCTATCTACCTGTGTTAGAAGTATTCTGCACCTGTCACATTACTGTTTGTGTTGCTTCACATTGAGTGTTAGATCATGCTCCGATATTGCTTTGTACTTTAGTGTACAGTAATAGGCAACTGTGCAGCTGCAAGAATGTAAATATATCATTCATTGTTATCACTCGATCCCCCACTCTGGGAATACGAGCAAAAGGTATGTTTTGGGCACTCAGCAGAGAGGAGTATTTTGCTTTACTTTTTTTGGGTAATGGTGTGCCAGTGCGTGAAGCAATGACAGCAACCATGATGTCACCATCCACTCTTTTGTGTGCACGAGTAATTTCAGGTAGTACAGCAATCTGAACCGCTGCTTTTATGGCTTCATCAGCCAGTGAGTTCCCTGCAACGTTCCAACAGGTTGGTGACTCAATGTATGAATTACATGAGCCTGTGACAAACATTCTTTAAGATGTGCCACCTTTCCCCGAAGCTGTTTGTGTTTTAATTTTCACTTTTGAATCTCTAAATACATTCAAACGCCAGTAATGTAAATGCTCATTAAAAGACTGGACACAGTAATACGAATCACACACTATGAGTGTGGGGAATTCCAGATCGGTATTTTCTAGTGCCAGAATTAGAGCTTTAACTTCAGCCAGATGGGTAATACAATCCCCTAGAGATTGTGTAAATGTTTTTTGAAGGTGCAATTCTCCATTCCTCATGACACCACGCATTGCAGCACTGGCTGCTGAGTATTGCTGTTTAGTTCCTACAGTGGGCTGGGCTGAACCATCAGTTAATACAATATAGTCACACTGGTCAAGAAGTAAAACATCACTGGGCACAGGGTATTCTTGTTCATATTGGAGGAGCTATTGTGTTTGTAAAGTGGAGTTAAAGACCTTGTCAAGATCAGTAGCTGTTAAGGACTTGGCCCACTGTATTCATGTAGGATGTAGTGCTTTCGAGTTAGGAACGCTGGCCTTTGTGACAGCCTCTAAGGCTAAAATGGGCGTAACCACAATTATACGTTTCCCCTGAGCCAACGGTCTTTCCTTTATAACAGCTGTCTGAACTGCAGTCAGTATTTTTTCGGTATGTACAAAACGCATTTCAGGATTTGAATATAAATGCGATTTATATGCCATTGGTACAGTATTACCTTTGTTGAAAGTGACGTATGTAGCCAGTGGCTCCCGCAATTATATGGCTCACCAAGTTTTTTGTGTTGACACGTGTATGTAAGTGTCTGGATGCAAGCATGACTGTTTGCAGTGTTCTTAGAATCTGTGTATGTTCTGCTGTCCAATGTGTGCTTACAGTCTGGAGAAATGAATTCATAGAACGGTTTTACCCGTTGTGCATAATTTGGTATGTATGTTCTACCAAAGTTGAGAAAGCCCAAAAGTGATTGTTGCTTTTTATTGTGTTTGGTGGTTGTAGGAGTGCACATTTCTCTAAGAAATGTGGTGCAAGGCTTTTGCCTTCATTTACCAACTCTTACCCCAAACATTGGACACTGAGATAGGCAATACCCTGAGGAAATTTATAGAACTGTTTGTGGCTCTCTAATGCGGTGAATAAGGTTAGATCCCTGCTTTGAGGTGCTATGTTTTGGCAGAAACAACCATTTGAAATGTCCAAAGAGATTTTGTATTTTTTGCACACTATGTTGTTCATCAGTGCTGCACTGTGTGAATTTTGTACTGCAAATGTGCACGTATGACTGTTTAAATGTCTATAGACTAGGCGGTATTAATGATCTGGTTTCACTACCAGAAACAAAGGATTGCTCATTGGAGAGATACAAGGCTCAATGATTCCTTGATATTCTAGTTGTGTTAGAATGTCTCTAAATGGGTGTGAGAAAGTGCCATCTTTCTTGCATGGTATGCCCCCACTTTTTGCTGAATTGCTGAATGTACTTTGACTGAGTGTGCCCTGGACTCCTGCCAATCAGGTGCCCAGGGCCTATGTTCCTTCCCTAAAACCTAAAACCCCAACTTGGCAAACCCTGGCCACATGTCAGCCCCTGGTAAATGGTACCGTAGGTACCCAGGGCCTTGTGACCAGGGTAGGCCTCTAAGGGCTGCAGCACTTACTGTGCCACCCTTAGAGGCCCTGTACCCTAACACACTAACACAAACACACTGCCCTTGCAGGCTGAGTGTCTGGGTACAAGACAAAACAGAGAGTCGGCATGGCACACATCCCTGTGTGCCATGCCCACAACCAATCAATCAATCAATCAGAACATTTATATAGCGCGCTACTCACCCGGAGGGTCTCAAGGCGCTTGGGGGAGGGGGGGTCTGCTACTGCTCGAAGAGCCAGGTCTTGAGTTGCTTCCTGAAAGAGAGGTGGTCTTGGGTCTGACGGAGGTGGATGGGGAGGGAGTTCCAAGTCTTGGCTGCCAGGTAGGAGAAGGACCTTCCTTCCATGGTGGCTCTTCGGATGCGTGGCACGGCGGCAGGGGCGTGGTTGGTCGAACGAAGCTGGCGGGTGGGAGTGTAGAAGGTCAGACGGTTGTTGAGGTACCTAGGACCCAGGTCGTGGAGGGCCTTGTGTGCGTGGGTGAGGAGACGGAACTTGATTCTCTTGTTGACGGGGAGCCAGTGCAGGTCTCTCAGGTGTCCGGAGAGGAGGTTGTGGCGGGGGATGTCCAGGATGAGTCGTGCGGAGGCGTTCTGGATGCGTTGGAGTCTCTTCTGAAGTTTGGCTGTGGTTCCGGTGTAGAGGGTGTTTCCGTAGTCCAGTCGATTAGTGACGAGTGCCTGTGTGACCGTCTTCCTGGTTTCGGTGGGGATCCATCGGAAGATCTTCCGGAGCATGCGTAGGATGTTGAAGCACGGGGACGAAACGGCGTTTACTTGTCTGGTCATCGAGAGGGAGGAGTCCAGGATGAAGCCCAGGTTGCGTGCGTGGTCCGTAGGTTTGGGAGCGCTGCCCAGGGCAGGGGGCCACCAGGAGTCGTCCCAGGTGGAGGAAGATGGCCCCAGGATGAGGACTTCCGTTTTGTCTGAGTTGAGCTTCAGGCGGCTGGTCCTCATCCACTCGGCTACTTCTTTCATCCCTTCGTGTAGGTTGGTTCTGGCGGTGGCTGGGTCGTTGGTGAGGGAGAGGATCAGCTGAGTGTCGTCAGCGTAGGAGATGTTGAGGTTGTGTTGGCGTGCGATGGTCGCGAGGGGGCTCATGTCGATGTTGAAGAGGGTGGGACTGAGTGATGATCCTTGTGGTACGCCGCAGATGACTTCGGTGGCCTCGGATCTGAACGGGGGAAGCGGACTCTCTGTGTTCTTCCGGCGAGGAACGAGATGATCCACTCCAGAGCCTTCTCTCGGATTCCGATGTTGCGGAGGCGTTGAACTAGGGTGCGGTGGCAGACAGTGTCGAACGCTGCGGAGAGGTCCAGGAGAATGAGGGCAGCTGTTTCCCCGTTGTCGAGCAGGGCTCGGATGTCGTCAGTGGCTGCGATGAGGGCGGTCTCGGTGCTGTGGTTGGCTAGGAAGCCGGACTGCGAGGGGTCGAGGGATCCGTTCGTCTCGAGGAAGGCGGCAAGCTGTCGGTTGACGGTCTTCTCGATGACTTTGGCAGGAAACGGGAGGAGCGAGATGGGGCGGTAGTTCTTGAGGTCGGTGGGGTCAGCTGATGGTTTCTTCAAAAGGGCGCTGAGTTCGGCATGCTTCCATCTCTCCGGGAAGGTGGCGGTGTTGAAGGAGCAGTTGTTGACGTCTCGGAGTTGGGGTGCGATGGCGGAGGCGGCCTTGTTGAAGATGTGGTGGGGGCATGGGTCGGTTGGTGATCCGGAGTGGATGGTGTTCATCGTGTGGATGGTGTCTTCGGTGCTGATCGGGGTCCAGGCGCGGAGGGTGATGGTGGGAGTCGTCGGTTCGGTGGTTGGGTGCATGGGCTGTGTGCCGAAGCTGTTGGTTATGTCGGCGATCTTGCTGTGGAAGAACGAGGCGAGTGAGTCGCAGAGTTCTTGCGAGGGGGTGATGTCGTTGGACCTGGCGTTGGGGTTCGAGAGCTCTTTGACTATGTTGAATAGTTCTTTGCTGTTGTGCGCGTTGTTGTCTAGTCATTCTTTGAATGCTGTCTTCTTGGTGGCGTGGATCAACTGGTGGTGTTTGCGGGTGGCGTGCTTGAGGGCGGTCATGTTGTCTGTAGTCGGGTCTTTGCGTCAGGCTTTCTCGAGGGTGCGGCAGTTCTTCTTGGAGTTCATGAGATCGTCGTTGAACCAGGAAGCCTTCTTGCTGCCGGGTCTGCTGGGGTGGTTTTTCAGGGGTGCGAGGTCGTCAGCGCAGTTGGTGATCCACTGTGTGAGGTTGTTGGCTGCCTGGTTAGGGTCCGTTGAGCTGGCGGGAGGAATCAGGTTCAGGGATGTGAAGAGCTGGTCGGGGGTGATCTTGTTCCAGCTCCTGCGGGGAGCCTGTTGCGGGTGGTGGTGGGTTGTGGTCCTTTTGAAGCTGAAGTGGACGCAGCTGTGGTCTGTCCAGTGGTGTCCGGTGGAGTGACTGAAGGAGACGTCCTTGCTGGAGGAGAAGACGGGTCAAGCGTGTGTCCGGCGCGGTGGGTGGGGGTGTTCACCAGTTGCTTGAGCCCGAGGTTGGCGAGGTTGTCCAGCAGGGTGGTGGTGTTGCTGTCCTTGTTGTTCTCCAGGTGGAAGTTGAGGTCCCCTAGGAGGATGTAGTCAGCGGAGGGGAGGGCGTGCGGGCTGATGAAGTCAGCGATGTCTTCGCTGAATTGTGTGCGTGGTCCAGGGGGTCTGTAGATGAGGGTGCCTCTGAGTGTGGTTTTGGGGTCGGTGTGTATCTGGAAGTGGAGATGTTCGGCGGTTGTGAGGGTGTCATCGGAGTTGGTCGTGATGCGGATGGTGTTCTTGTGGACGATGGCGATGCCTCCTCCAGTCTGGTTGATGCGGTCCCTCCGGGTGATCTTGTATCCGTCCGGGATGGCGATGGCGATGTCGGGCGCTGAGGAGGCGTTCATCCATGTTTCCGTGAGGAAGTCGACGTCTGGAGATGTGGTGTCGAGCAGGTTCCAGAGTTCCACGGCGTGTCTGTGGACGGAGCGGGTGTTGAGCAGGATGCACATCAGGTGGTTGCTGCTGGTGCTCGGCTTGGTGGTTGCGGGTGCGGTGCAGGTCCGGATGCATGAGAACTTGCAGGATCGGCAGCGGAAGGGTCCGTGGGTGCGACGTGGGGTGGCTCGGTAACATCTGGGGATTCGGCCGGTGTTTAGTGCGTTGAGGGTGGCGGCGTCGTAGGTCCGGCGGGTGGGCTGGCATCTGCGGGGGCCGGGGGGTCGGGCGCGGTCCAGGCGCGGACGGGCGCAGACGGGCTTGCCTTTGGCGCGCCTTCGGCGCACAATCGGCACGCCCGCTGCGCGTGCGTGGGGGCGTCATAAGAAGGCAGCCGGGAGGGAGGGTCCGCTGGGTGGCGGGAGCGGGGGCACCAATCGGCTGGTGGGGGGCGGCTGGCGGGCGGCTCAGCGGCGGCTGGGTCGCCTGCAGCGGAGCAGGCAATCAGGACAGGTAGCAGGAGGAGCGTGGGGGCGACCAGGCCTAGGCAAGGCTCGGTGGACGCTCCCGAAGAGAGGCAGGAGTCCCCTTAAGAAGGGAGCCGGGAGGGAGGGTCCGCTGGGTGGCGGGGGCACAAATTGGCTGGCGGGGCCGCAGGGGGGCAGCGGCGGAAAAGTCGAGTGCGGGCGGGCGGCTCAGCGTCGGCTGGGTCGCCTGCAGTGGAGCAGGCAATCAGGACAGGTAGCAGGAGGAGCGTGGGGGCGACCAGGCCTCGGCAAGGCTCGGTGGTCGCTCCCGAAGAGAGACAGGAGTCCCCTTAAGAAGGGAGCCGGGAGGGAGGGTCCGCTGGGTGGCGGGTACGGGGGCACCAATCGGCTGGCGGGGGCGGGGCCGCAGGGGGGCAGCGGCAGGAAAGTCGAGTGCGGGCGGGCGGTCGGCTCAGCAGCGGCTGGGCCGCCTGCAGCGGAGCAGGCAATCAGGACAGGTAGCAGGAGGAGCGTGGGGGCGACCAGGCCTAGGCAAGGCTCGGTGGTCGCTCCCGAAGAGAGGCAGGAGTCCCCTTAAGAAGGGAGCCGGGAGGGAGGGTCCGCTGGGTGGCGGGAGCGGGGGCACCAATCGGCTGGTGGGGGGCGGGGCCGCAGGGGGGCAGCGGCAGGAAAGTCGAGTGCGGGCGGGCGGCTCAGCGGCGGCTGGGCCGCCTGCAGCGGAGCAGGCAATCAGGACAGGTAGCAGGAGGAGCGTGGGGGCGACCAGGCCTAGGCAAGGCTACACTGCCCTGGCATACATCAGCCACCCCTCTAGCTGGGTGCCCTATGCCAGTGGTGTGGGCACAGGAGCATGAGCCCTGTGCCCCTACAGTACCCAGCATCATTCCTGGGCACTGTAAGTGCAGTGCTGCCATTTAAGAGTATATGGTGCTGAGAGCTCATCAAACACGAACTCCACAGCACCATAATGGCAACACTAAAGACTGAGAAGTTTGGTATCAAACTTCTCAGCACATTAAACCCGCACTGATGCCAGTGTGGGATTTAATGTACAAAGCACTACAGATGGCATCGTAGAGATGCCCCCTGAAACCTAACCTACAATCCACGTCTTGTCTGGGAGGCTGCCTAGTCTGCCACACAGCAGCAATGTAGATGGACCCCTGGGTGGAGAACCCCCGCTCTCCTGAGCCTGCCACAAAGGACATCCTGGGCGAGGTGCTAGGTCTCGTCCCCCAGGATGGGCAGGGGAAGCTTCAAAGGCATGCTGCCTTTGTGAGCTTCTCCAGGCCACTTGCTGTACCCAGCAAACTGGCCCCCACCGGTTCTGACCCCCACTCTGGTGGGAAGAGTGGCCGGAAACCCCAAGTAAGGACAGGGGATGTGCCAGCCTCTTCCAACCCCACCCCTCAGGTGGGGGAGGCGAGGTGAAGCCCATCTCCGGGCTCTCGCCATCTTGAAGATGGGAAGCCCTGCCCAATCAGGACTAGGCTACTGCCCCCCTCCCACAGGAGAGTGACAGGATAGGGGGTGTACCCACCCCAGGGCAGGGATCCATTGGTCCCTGCCCTTTACCTACCTGTAACGCTCTAAATCTAGTATTTAGGGGCACCCTGAACCTTCCGTCCCGCAGATTCCAGATTACGAAAAAGCAAGAAGAGCAAGAAGAAAGAAGACCTGCCGTGCAGCTGCTAAGAAGAGGAAGACACCAACTGCTTTGGCCCCAGCCCTACCGGCCTGTCGACCCTCGAACCTGCTCCTGCTAAATACCGACACCGCCTATGATGGAGTGGACAAAGACCCCGAGGACGTCCCCCCGGCAACTGTGACCCCGAATCCGGCACCCAAGGACTCACCTTGACTCTCCTGACGACGCCTGCAGCCTCAGAACCAGGTACCCCTCCAACCGCAATCAACAGAGGGTAAGATTTCCCGACATCAAAAGGCACCCCTGCACCCGGCGCCCTGCGTCCCCCTGTGCCGGACTCCTGGGTACCTACCTATCCTCCAACTACCCAACTTACCTCTCGAAGTGGTGGTGGCACCTGAAGAATCTTCGTCCCCGAGCTTGCAGCCTTTGTTCATCCTGGAGCTTTCCCATTGAAATCCATTGAGCGCCCGAAGGCTCAAAAGCACCCTGCACCCAGCCGCCCGAGTGGCCCTGGCAGTGTTACTTCTTCTCCTACCTACTTCCCCATTTGCCCTGAGCAAGTGACCAGGAGCCCAGCTCCCACAGCCGCGTGGCCTGCTAGTCAGCAGCCACCAACCAAGGCCCCCCTGTCTCCTATAGGATAACATTGGGCCTAACTCACTCTGCACCTGGCTGCCCCAGTGCCGCTGAGGGTGTAACAACTGTACCAACCTGACCCTGGGAGACCCCTGAGTCGGTGCCCAGAGCCTTAACTCTGCAAGTCGAGTACTTACCCAAAGCCGATAACCCAATTTCCTTCCATAGGGTAACATTGACTGGTTTCTTCTAAGTGTGGAGTTTCTAAAATTTAAAATAGTCCCCTAAAATCAACCGAGTAACGATAACGAAAATACTCACCCGCTAATAGGAGAGATCCCAGTGCTGGATCTTGGTGCCCAGCACTGACCCTGAAAAGTACTCACAACCGTACTTACTACTAACCCAATTTTCTTCCATAGGAAATCATTGACTGTTTTTCTGTTAAATATCTTCTGTGTCGATTTTTGCAAACTACAAATATTCTTTAAAAATCGTACCAACTGTGAAAACGAAATTACTTACCTGTTTTAGATAGAGGTCCCAGTACAGAGCCTAGGAGCACAGCCCTGGATTACAAAAGTAACGAGAACATACTTTACCCGTAACTTGAATTTTCTCCCATAGGGAATCATTAACTGTTTTTCTATTAAATTTCTTCTAAGGGTCAACTTTTAAAATAGCAAAATATTGCCTAAAAATCCCAACAGTAACTAAGACGAATTTACTCACTTGTTTCCAAGAACTGTCCCAGGACTGAATCTAGGATCCAGTCCTGGAGTTAGAAAAGTAATCCTGAAAGTAATCTTTTACAAATAACTTAAAACTCACATTGAGCTCAATGTATGATTGTGTTTAAAATTGTGTTGCCTAGTGCAACAACCTATAACTATTTCCTACAAAAGTCAATTGCATATTGCAAAAGTATTTAACTAAAGCCTCTCATTCTGAGAAAGTATATTTTGATACCTATTGTTGGTTCTAAAATAAAACAACTATATATTTTTTATATAAACCATTGGCCTAGAGTTCACTTCTTGAGTGTGTGAGACCATTTGCTGACTGAGTGTGTACAACAAATGCTTTACACTGTCCTCTGATACTGCCTTACTGCTCGACCAAGCTACCACTTTAGAGAGTAAGGTTATATCTAACTTTAACCTCTGCCAAACCTCTGGGGACTGTGGACTCTGTACACAATGTACCTATTTGGGAACAGTATATACAGAGCCACTTTCTCACAATGGGCATTTAGCTTCGTGCTCAATTGGGTATTGTGGTAGCACTTGCGGGCTGGACCTTATAGGTTTAACATGATGAGGGAAGTCTTGATCCCATCCACCAAGTTTGCAGTATAATGCCGGGGCATGTGCAAGTGCCCACTCTGTGGCATATGCTTGTTTGACAATGTCAGGAACAAGGACGGAGAAAGACGGTATTATAATATCTGTGGCACTTTCCTAAGAAATGCAGGTGGCCAATCCACTTCAGCCAAGAGAATGTAATAAGTATTTGTTAAAATTTCCCCCAAAATTACTTTAATGGTATGCGGTGTATCACCCTCAATTTGGATGTCCAAATCTTAGTATGCTTGGCGAGCTAACCTGCTGATCTGGTGTTTCAACTTGAATACATTCTTTTGTTGCTCTCGCAACCAGAATCTCTTGAAGATTCTGGCGAATTATTATGTCCTCTGCCACGCTGTCTAGCAGTGTCAATGCCCACTCCTTGCTCTGAAGTAGTGTCCTCAATATGTGTGGCATATTTAGTGGAAATACCTGCCAGTTTCTACTTTTTGGATTTGCATTTTTGTTGTGAAAGTTTCTCTTCTTTTTTTACGATGTCAGGCGACCAGTTTGAGTCCTGTCTCAGTTTCACATACTCTTCTAGTCTGAGCTCTGATCGTCCTCCTCTCTCTGAGCATTTGTCAGGTGTGTCCTGAAAGGAACGAGAATGATGTGTATCAGTATACTGATACCTATCAAGGTGTTTAATTAATTCACGGTTTTGCAAGTTATAACGCTTTTCAGTGGACTCCGGTTGCGGAGATCCACCCCTTGTTTTAAAAAAATATATATATATTTCGTTTATCCCAGTTTTTTTTTTAGAAGACTCAGGTGCCTGTTTGGCAGTATCCTGTTTGGAATTTCCCTTAAGTTGTGGCTTATTTGGTCTGGCTCCCAAATGATATAGAGCTATAGGTTTCAGCAATAATTTTTGGTACTTTGCGCTCCTGGTCTGCAACGGGAACTTGCGTGAGGCCTTGGCATACAGCCAATGCTGCTGCCTTCCCTTTTATGCTGCGTAAAATAATTGAGGTGACTGTGGCATAATTACCAAATTATTTTATCCCCAAATCCAGTGCTGGGGCAGTCCCGTATTCATTTTGAATCTGTTTTAGCACTTTAGACAAAACAGCGATAGATGATGTACTATGTGTTATGGTATATAATACCGCAAATACTGTGCCACATGGTACATGGCCTTGGCCCCTTACCCCTTCAAGAGATCTTTAATTGGTATGTACCTACAAGATGTCTCCGCTCCGCTACCGCCTACTTAGTGAAAGTTCCCAAGATTCGGAGAGCTAGGGCAGGGGGTATGGCCTTTAGCTTTGCTGCAGCTAAGCTATGGAATAGGCTTCCTCTGGAGCTCAGACAAATAAATGATCTTCTACGGTTCAGGAAACAGATTAAAACATGGCTGTTTCCTAGAGCCTGTTAGCTCCAGAACTGTTCCATCGGTACTAAGTTTTCGCTTCTCTTTCTGCCACCTGATACCAAATCCTGTATCGTAGCGCCGAGGTATCCGTTGGGTGTTTGTTGCGCTTTATAAATGACGCATACAATACAATACAATACATTCATCTACTGGGGGCACCATCCCTAGTGGTAGGCAGATTGTGAGAATTCTATGTTTGTCTTGGGGTACCATATAGGGAAACACTGCTTCAAGCTGGTTTATTTTTTTGCAATCCAGAATGGAATTTCCTCCCGTCTGGCAGGAACTTTACCCATAATTGTGTTTATGGTTACTGGACTAACTGCTGGCACAGCTAAATGTGGCTGCGCAGCTTGAACAGCCCTTTCAAGGCTTGCTGTTATTGTTCGCATAACAGACTGTGTTAAACACCTGTACAGTCTAACTAGACCTGTTTAAAGACAATGGAGCTCTACACCATTTAGTGGTGCTAATGTTGGATATGGTGCATAGCTGGCTACGACTGGCCAGGTTGCTCCCTCATTGCTGAGGGGGACCGTCTTACATTGTTTAGTGTATGCAGTAGGGCGCCTTGAAACCAATTCATATGTTCCTGAAATGTCAGTGGTATTTCTCAATGTTAAGAGGCTCTAAATTGGCCTGGTAAAGCAGCTGGAGTGTATGTGTGAAATGGTTGTGTATTGGCATAAACTGCAGGAAAAGTGTCCCATGAATACAATATCTCTGTTTTGTACGCTTTGTGGTACCAGGAAGGCAACTTCTCCCCCTGTAAGAGGGAGCCCTTGCTGTTGTAACATTGTTGCTACAGCTTGTTTGAAACTAATAGGATTAACTGCTACTTGTGCCATATTTAATGAATGGAATTCAAAGAAGGGAAAGACTGTTGTGGGGTGATCCTTTTAAACAGATCAAGCTTGAACAAATTACAGACTAAAAATATTTAGCTGAGGAGGATTAATCCCTAACGCCATGGGCAGCTCCGTATAAGGTGAATAGGTTCCTTGGGCACACATAAGAAGTACTCAGGATACCCATTAAATAAGTAACTGATCTAGAATGTTGGTGGCGCCATGTCATGCAGTTCATATGAATCAAGTAGAACTGTGTATCTGTAAAACATAATCAGCAGAATATAAGGACTGAGCCCACACACATCGGTATGTTGGCCTAATTCCTAGCTAGCTCACAGTGTACCATTTGAACCCCTAACCTTCCAGGGTACCAGATGGTATCTGCAACCATAGAACACGATCCCTCAAATTCCCCTAGGAAATTGTGGAAACAGATCTACCCTTTTGTTGTTAATCAGGCATGCCCAAAGGAGACACAAAAATGATGCAAATTGGTTTTTTTTAAATGTTATTGAAACAATTGTATTCTTATGTAAAAAGCGTGAGCTGTAATTATTAGTAGGATGAAGCAAAGCATTGTAACCAACATTACAAGAATGGTGAAATAAATAAACAGTTCAACCAGAATAGCATTACAGTGTCTTTATGATTATATTTGCACTCCTACTTAATACTACCTACACTATTGTGAGAATAGTGGGAGTACCCTCTGCCAGATCTCTTGGGACAACTTACTCCCCCATACCTATGTATGAAGTATCAGGAAGCTGATCTGGTGTAGAACAGGCTACTGTCCTATGCATAATAAAAGGTTCGCATCAGCAGGGCTGCATTTCAGTCACAGTCACAGCATTCCAGGAAAATCTGCAGAAGTACTCCTCTGACGAGTTTGGCTCAGAGGTGGTTTATAAAGTAAAAACACTGTTCCGATCGCACTGTGTCAAAGGTGCAGCACTGCTGTGATTGTTTGTGTTAAGACTCAGAGCTGTCTCCAGCCAGACAACCAAATGCAAGTGCATCACGTTCAGTGTTCCTATAGCCTTGGACAGAGTGTACGAACTATATGATAAAATGCTTACTAAGAAATGTACTTCAGAGGAGGAGCCTAGCGCTTGACCAAGATGGCCGCGTGAGCTCTGAGCTCCCGAGACCCTCGCGCCCTCCGTCGACTATCCTGTCTCTAATCCTGTCGGTATGCATGGCATCGTGTGGATGACCTGTCAGGGAGGCGATTGATGCTACCCGCGGTCGGATCGCCCACCGGGAACCGGACTTATGCCTGGCGGAAGATTGCGGCCTATCTCCGAGGGATGCCAGGGGCTAGAGTTGGCAGGATGCCCGACTTCTAGTTGAACAACAACGGCCAGGCGAGGTGTGAACTGTCGGACGGAGGTCCCCGTCCTTTCACTTTCGCTTTCTCTCCCTTTGTCAGCCCTGCCCCTGGAGAGCTCTTGGTGGCTTTATTACCCTATGGACGCTCTGCAGGCTACTCTGGTGGCCCACTGCAGAGCTGATCACCCCTGATTCCTTTCATTGAGAGGGACCCGTCTTATCTGAACTGACCGGCTTGGTATCAACCATGTCGGGCAAAGCAGAGGTGGATCGACTGAAGGCTAAGTCTACCAGGCGGGGAGCCTATACCCAAGTCAATAGTATGGACCGCTATGCTCTGCAGAGGGGATCACCGAGTGGGTCGAGCCAGTCGCCGGATACCCAGAAGGCGGCCTCGCCTTTGGCCCCGGAGCTCTCACTACAGGATGTCATGGGCGCGCTCGAAGGGATGCAGACCTCGATTGGGAGACAGTTTGATGCCCTGGCGCATAAGGTGGATGCCATCTTGGTGGATGTTAACCTGATCCGTGCGGACTTGGGCAAAACGAATGAACGGGTTAGGACCCTGGACCTCAAGACCACGGGCCTCACCGATGATGTCACGGAACTGCAGATCGAGGTTCGTAAGCTGAGGACCGAGAGTGATCTCGCCGGCTGGAGGATTTGGAGAGCCGGGCCAGGCGCAACAACGTGCGCGTCATCGGGGTCCCGGAGTCCTCAGATGAGGCTTCGGTTGACCTGCTTGTCGAAGACTTGGTGCTTAATCATCTGAAGCCTAAGGGTCTTGGAAAGTTCTTTGCGGTTGAAAGGTCCCATAGAGTGCCGGGTGGGAGGCCCAAGGTGGGTGCCCCACCGAGGCCGATCGTCGCTCGGCTCTTTCATTTTCGAGATCGGGACGCTATCCTGCAAGCATCGAGGGTGACGGGCCCGGTCCCCTTCCAGAACGCGTCGGTGAATTTCTACCCGGACTTCACCCAGCAGGTGCAGAGGCAGAGACAGGGCTTTCTGGGGGTGAAGAGGCGGCTCCGGGAGAGGGATCTGAAGTATGCCATGCTCTTCCCTGCCAGACTACGTGTGGTGCACGAAGATCGGACATTCTTCTTTGACTCTCCTGTTATGGCGGATGAATGGCTGGACGCTTTGCCCCGGCGACGGACGGGGGAGGACATTGCCGAGGATGGGGACAGTGGCCGGGATGGGCAGGGCTGATTTTTCGGAGCCGGTCTGACTCGATTTGGCTATATTTGAAGACTTGCATAGAGTGCGGTCAATGCGGAGGGCGGCGGGAGGACGAGGGGTGCTCTTTTCCTCCCTTAGGGTACTTTTTGTAGATTTTTGGGGTTTTTGTAGGGCGACAGGCACACTGCAAGTTGGGGGGGCTTTGTAAGCTGCCGCAGGGGTGCAGGGTGGGGGGGGTTTCTGGGATTTGGGGTTTGTTGTTGGGGGGGTTATTTCTGCAAGGCATGATGATTCTTTCCAGGACTCTTCCATGGTGGCTCTTCGGGAGTGGGGTGGGCCTCTTTACGTTTGAGGATGGGGGGTAGGGGTTTAAGTGTTATAAGCTGGAATGTTAATGGTTTGGGGGATCGCATTAAGCGTGGGATTGTTTTGCAATTCTTGAAACGGTCAATGCCGGATGTTGCCTTGCTGCAGGAGACGCACCTTATTGGTAATACGTGCTATGCTCTGAATAGGAAGGGTTATAAATTCATAGCACATTCGGGATTCTCCTCTGGGTCCAGGGGTGTGGGCATCCTAGTCAGAGCCTCCCTACCATTTGAGGTGGACTCCACCATTGTTGATGATAGGGGGAGGTTTGTGGCGGTGGCGGGGCGGTGGGAGGGAAGAACTTTGGTCTTAGTTTCGGTTTATGTCCCGCCGGCCCTGCAGGCCTCCACGTTCACAGATCTGGGTAGGGCCCTGCTGGATCTCCCGGGGGGTATGCTTGTGGTGGGAGGTGATTTCAACGCTGTTGGCTCCGGCCTGCTGGATAGATACCCGCCCAGAGACACAGGGGGGGCTCAGAAGTGGCTCCCAGACTTCCTAGACACGCTTGGCCTGATAGACTGCTGGAGGCTCCGGCACCCCACACAGAGCCAATACACGTTCCACTCCGGGGCACATGGTAGTCTTTCCAGGATTGACTACCTACTCACTCTGGCTGCGCATGCCTCATTGGTCTCCGAGGCGAGGCACATGGCGCGTGTTATATCTGACCATTCGCCAGTGTGGATCCGGGTCGGGAGGGAGGAGGAAGGGTGGCCCCTATCAACCCGTGGTATTTCCGAGACCCCAAGATGCGCAGCGCGCTGGTAAAGAAAGTAGATAATTTTTTCAAGGATAATCAGGGATCCGTGGACTCGGCAGTGTCGCTGTGGGAAGCATTTAAGACCGTGCTCCGAGGGGAAGCCCTCTCCCTAGTAGTAGCTGCCAAGCGGCGGAGAGATGGCGAGGTCCTGCAGGTTGAGGAGGAGATCGCGGCTCTGGAGGGAGCGCTGGAGGAGGAGGTTACAGAGTCCTCATTGCATGAGCTTTGCTTGAAACAAGCTGAGTATAAGGACCTGGTGACGAACGCCGCTAAGACCCTCAGTAGGGAACAGCAGGGCCGATTGTATGATGTTGGTGACAAGGCAGGGAAACTCCTGGCTTGGCTGGACAAAAAAGAACGGGTCAATAGAGTTGTGCCAGAGTTGACGGGAGAGAGGGGAGAGGCGATTGCGGAACCTGAGAGGATTGTACAGTGTTTCTCGGACTATTTTTGTAGGGTTTATGCCTCAGTGTCGGATAGGCCGCCCGAGGACTCGTCTGACCTCCTCCGTGATATCGAGTTGCCCTGTCTCTCCGACATAGATAGGGACGATCTAGATGGTGACATAACGGTTGACGAGGTGGCGGGAGCTATCCGCGCGTTAAACTCAGGCAAGGCCTCGGGACCGAACGGCTTGCCGGTCGACCTGTACAAGCTATTTCCGGATAGGGTCGCCCCTCACCTGCGCGCCATGTTTATGGAGGCGCGGAGGAGTGGGACCCTCCCGTTGGACCAGCGACTGGCGACGATCGTGGTTATTCACAAAGAGGGCAAACCCCGAGATAAGTGCGCCTCATATAGGCCTATCTCACTTCTTAATGCAGAGCCGAAAATTCTGGCTAAAATCCTGGCGACCCGATTGATTAGGGTACTCGGTGACTTGGTCCACCCGGATCAATCCGGCCTCATCCCGCACCGAAACACAGCGTTAAATCTTCGGCGCCTTCATGGTGTAATCGCCAGGGCGGGCACACTGCGTGAACCAGCTATTGTGGCGTCTCTTGACGCCACGATGGCATTCGACACGGTGGAATGGGCATATTTGTGGGCCGTGCTGACCAAGTTCGGCTTTGGCCACGGTTTTGTGAGTTGGGTGAGGTTGCTGTATGAGGGGCCGCTTGCGAGTGTGGTGGTGAATGGTCGGGCGTCGACTCCGTTTCAGCTTGGGAGGGGTACTCGGCAGGGTTGTCCCCTGTCGCCCTTGTTGTTCGCCCTCGCCCTTGAGCCGCTGGCTGCGTGGATACGTTGGCACCCGGATATACGGGGCCTTAGATGGTCGCCTGAACACGAGGACCGTATTTCGCTCTATGCCGATGATATCCTGCTTTATCTTGCCTCACCCAAGAAATCACTTATAGTGGTCTGTGACGTACTCACATCTTTTGGTAGGAACTCGGGTCTTGTTATCAACTGGAGTAAATCATATTTGTATGTTCTTAGTGGCGAGGTTCCCCCGATCCCTAGAACATGTTCGATACAGGTCGCTCAGCAGGGTTTCGTGTATTTGGGGATATTTATCTCCATGGACTCTGCTGTGCGATATGAGAAGAACCTGCTCCCCCCCCTGGCACGCCTGAGGCGGGATGTTGAAGGCTGGCGGAGGCTGCCGCTCTCCCTCGTTGGGCGTGCGGCCCTGTTCAAAATGATGTCGCTTCCCCGCTTCCTCTACGCACTGCAGAATACTTTGGACTGGGTTCCGGCCAAATACTTTCGGGAGGTCGAAGGCCTCCAACGAACGTTGCTTTGGGATGGGCGGCCGCGAATAGCTATTGCAAAGTTGACGCTTCCATGGTACGACGGGGGCATTGCGCTCCCAGACATCCGACGGTACTATTGGGCCACCCAGCTGAGTGCGATTAATCATGGGTTTTATGGCCCTGCCCTCAGCCCTGGGTATGCCATGGACAGGTGGTTGCTGCGTGGTGGTAACTATTACAGGGCGTTGTATTCGCGGTCCCTGGACTCGTCCCTCACGGGGCCCACTGGTGTGGCGGTGCGAGTGTGGAAGATGGCAACTGACTCGCTGGGCTGGAAGGATAGGCTCACCCTCGCTACCCCTCTGTTTGAATCTGAGAGACTGGGTAGGCTTTGGCACACAAAAGGCTTTGACAAATGGGACTTGATCGGCATCTCCAGGGTCGGAGATGTCCTGATTAAGGGGAGGGTGAAGTCCTTTGAAGAGTTGCAGAAGGAGTATGAACTGGGGCCATCTGAGTTTTTCCGCTATATTCAGGTGCGTCACGCCCTCCGATCAGTCCTCATAGAGGGTGAGAAGGTGTCTGAGTCCTCTCCTTTGGAGGACCGGGTCCTTGATGGTCATATGCCCGAGGGCACGATCTCGCTCATCTATAAGAAACTGATAAACGTCCGGGCGGATATGCTTCTGGGGTTGAGGGACCAGTGGTCTAGGGATGGCCTCGAGCTGGATGACGAGGATTGGCAGTCTGCTGTTTCCTCTCCTAAGGAGGTTGCGATCCCGTCGCGTCTGAGGCTGGTGCAGCTTAAAATACTGCATCGAGTGTACGTGACGGGGCCAAGGTTGGTTCACATGGGATTCTCGGAGGACGGTCTATGCAGGAGGGGATGTGGTATGGTGGGTACTTTCCTGCATATCATTTGGGAATGTGGTGTCATCATGGAATTCTGGCGGAGAGTCCATGCAGTGATGGGGGAGGTGACGGGCATTGCTATGCAGCCGGAAGCGCGGTGTTGTCTTCTGAATGTCTGGGGGCCCACTGATCACAATGCGGCGCAGACCCAATGGGTGACCCTGGGCAACATGGTCGCGAAGAGAGATATAGCGCGATTGTGGGGCTCCGCGGGGCCCCCCACATTGACCGCGTGGAAAGAAAATATGGACTGGAGTATGTTAAGGGAGAAGACGGTCTATTGCGCTAGAGGCCGCCCCCGGAAGTGGCACGCCATCTGGGGGCGGTGGAATCAATACAGGGGGGGAATATGTCTTGCCCCGGATCTGGATCCTCCCGAGGAACAGCTTTCCTCCTAACCTTCTTTCCAGCTCAGTATGGTTTATGGACTATTTGGCCTCTACTGTTCCTCTTCTTCCTCTTTACTCTGTACTGTAACTGTTAGATGAGTGGGGTCCGGCCTCCCCTGGGGGGCTTCATCATGGGATTTCAGTGTTCTTGCCTTGCTGGGGTTTGTTGTGTGTTTTTGTGTTTAATTAAAATTGAACCTTTGCACTTCTCCTTTCACGGTACTGGGGACGCATCTCTGTTTCTATGTATCGATGCTGTCGAACCTCCGGGTTGTCGGCTGAATAGCTGTGTCCTGACTTTTGAAAATAAAGGTTTTTAAAAAAAAAAAAAAAAATGTACTTCAAGCAGAATTATTTCTAAGTATATTATTATTTAAGTTCGAGGCATGTAGAAAGTCATTGTTTAGAAAAAGATCTAATTAAAATGGAGACTTGAGCATGTACCCTGTTGAACCTCACAACACAAGTACGCTATCAAAATGACATTGAATGTGGGGTGGAGCTAAAAGTTTAAAAGCAGAGAGGACATTTCAGTAGAACATTCTACAATATTTTCTTGCTGTGCTTCTCGTAAAATAGTCATGCCACTTCAGATGTAAAGAATGTTCTAGTTGCTTCAAAAACAATGACATCAGTGATGATTTCTACACTATTAAACAGTTTTTATGAACGAGAGGAAACTTCAGCGCTTGTCCTCTATGTGGAAGGTAATTTTCATTGCTGTCTCTGAATTTAAATAGGATTTTTCAACAGGTGCTAATACCTGGGCTTCATTATAGGAATGGGAAAGCTATCCAGGCACAAACAAAACATTTGTGGGATTTAATTTACTGTTCAGCATCCTTTAAACCCAAACTTTAAAAGCCATAACATTGTATAAAGAGAGGATAGGCAATTGATTTGTCCGTGTAGGGTACGTGTTCTAGGTGATGTTGAACAGAAGAGATCTGATGAGTGTTAACCCTCAAATTTGGATACGTCTTGACTAGTTGAGAGGACTCAGAGTATCCAGGTATGTCTAAATCCCCCTCGGATTACACAATCTTCTCAATTTCTATAGTTAAGCATGTATAGTAGTTTTGACAGTACATATGCAGGGCATGAACCAAGCCTGGGGGCAGCTAGTGTTAGTGGTAAAGGTGTGGTTTGGGAAGAGCCAGTTGATGCTGTTGCGTAGTGTCTTATTGAAGTCTTTGAAGGATTTGGAGTGGAAGAGATGATTTAAATTATTGTGTATTTGATCAGTGTAGAAAAGAATAGTCATTTTGCAGAGGTTGGTTGGTTGTGAAGTTGAGCATCTGTTTAGTGTCGACTTGTGGAGAAGCAATGAAGTTAAGTTATATGCTTGTCCATCTAAAGAGCGTTCGGCTGTGTGGAGTTCTACACTGATTAAGTGTGGTGTACTGAGATGAGATGTTAAGAGGTGAAATTGATTGGTGAGGCGGATCGGTCAGGAGAGAGAGGCAAAGGGGTAAATGAGTGCAGCTGTGAGTGTGAAGTATGACTTAAGAGGAGTTTGCTTGAGATATAGTGCAACAGAAGGGTTAAGGAATTGGATGGTGTAGGTGTGATAATTTCTTATGTGAGGGTGATATAAGGTAATAGCCATATACATAAGCTTGGATGACAAGGGTACAATGTGAAATGACCATGAAGGGACCAGAGGCAGTTCCTCTGTTAGGACGGGGGATCGTCGGCCCACTGCTTTCAGCAGTTAAAAAAGGAAAAATAAAATGATGATAAAGTAAAAGTTACTTACCTTCGATAACGTAATATCTAGTTGAGACAGTCTAGCCGCAGATTCATTAACTTTGAATTCTCCCCAGGCGCCAGTCTGCATCCGGAAATTTTTCAGCAGGGACAAAACCTTAAAAGAACCTTCTGCCAGTTATCAGACATTTTCCTCCATCCCCAAAGAGGAAAGAGAACTTGTTAACCAAAAGGGCCGAGTGCAAGACAAAAGTAATTTTACCCGCATTCTTCACAACAATAAAGAAATATCCAAGAAAGAACTGTCCTGATAAAATCCAAAAGAAGGACTTTCAGAACTCATTCCATTATACCAAGATGAATGAACACCAAAAGAAAGATGAACAATAATACCACCATGGTATTAAGAATTTTGTTTGAACAAAATGACCACTCAAAGGTTACATAATGCACTTTAAAGAGACTAAAAGGACACAAATAGGTTTGAATTTAATATTGATATTCATCAATGCTACCAGTTGGGAAAGAATTTCCCTCAAAGGACTATCACCTGGACATATACATAATATATATCAAATTGTGCCACAATAGACTCCGAGTGGTCTGACAACACATAGAGCATCACTGGCCCACATTTACTGCATGTACCTAGAAAGTCTGCGCCTGCATGGCCAACAGTGTCATGGTCCGAAAGTCTGAACATGACTCTGAGCCATGGGCAAGCTCAAAATACCAAGGCAAACGAAAGAAGTAATGGGAACGCACCTATTACTGCAGTATCAAAACATTAAATAAGGAGAAAACAAAACATAAAAAGGAAATAATATGTAAAAGTAATCCTTGTTAGCAACAAGTGCATGCATTAACACTTGGAATACGAAACACAATTTAATTGCAAGTCTGCCTCAAGAAGTAACAGCCTTGATTGCCTAAGTACTTGTAAAACACTGTGAAAATAGATACATTCCCAAAATGACAGGTAGTATGTAACCTCCTGACAGATGCAAATACATTACGGGAGAATAACCAGAAGAACTTCTTATAAAGCCTAAAAACTCGATCCATCGATTGTCGGACCAAAAACAGGTTATGAAACTGCAACTAGAAGTCTCGATCAGATTGTTTCAGACACTGCATATCACACAGCGTAAGATACAGAGTTCACCCCAAATGTTCTGGGAATGACCAAATGAATTACCTATCCCCTCCACAGAGGAGAAGGCAACTTACTTGTGTCTTCCAAAGAATACACCATAGACTTTGAGTTTACTCTCACAATTTTCCAAAAAGTGAAGCACATATCATAAAAATGTAGATATGCAGTCAGCTCAGAAGAAGAAAGCAATCTACACCATACAAACACACAGTCCAAGAGGACTTTAATGAAGGGTGAACCACAAGAACATGTATTCAAAAGAATACAAAACGTAGGCCCTGAATTTATCATTGCCATAATAAATATGCACACCACAAGAGTAGTGAGGAGATACTATGATGATTCCTCTAACGAGTAAAGACCGGAGCCTCCCTATATACCAGTCTTAACACTTGCATACCAACATGTACCTATGAGAGACAACGAAAGGTTGAAACCTTGCGTCAGAAAAGCTTCCATACAAGAAGACACGTCTCGACAATAACCTCTTGAGCAAAAAGCTCATCCTCAGAGGGCAAGGGACAAAAAGGGAAATCTCTCTTGGTCATCTAAATCAATATAAGCATAAAAAAGGGAAAATGTTACTTAAAATAAAACCTCTGCTCTCGCAGGACACCAAGTGATCAAATCAACAATGGACATGTAAAATGCTCTAACAAAGCTTACTCGCTTTGAAAGAAAAACACAAGTATAAAGACAAGTAACACCAGTAACGAACAACGAAAAGCTATGACTCTGAAGACCTCGGTCTTTCACGGAAGCGTCTTAACGCGGTATCAGCTTGAATCCCTAAAAAGATGGGCACAATCAAATGACAGGTCTAGCAAAGTCGACTGGACAGCCTCTGAGAAACCCGAAGATGCCAACCAAGCCCGACGCCTTAATGCCATTGCCGATGCCATTGAGCGACCTACAAAGTCTGTAGTGTCCATACCACACCTTATGATAAGCCTAGCAAATCATATCACCATTCTCCGAGCGGACATTATCCGGAAGAGATGTAACACATTCTGTAGTGAATCCTATAAAGCATGGGAATATCGCCCCAGCACACAAGATGTATTGTGGATCTCAAGGCTGAGCTTGCCGAAGCAAAGATGTGTTTACCACTTGCATCAAGAGTCCTAGACCCCTTACCCACTGGAGTCTTAGAAACAGAATCTACATCCTGAGAAGTCACAACCTCAGTCACCAATCTACGGGTCTATGAAGATAAACTGGGTCCCCAGGTGCAGGCAGGGTGTCTACGTGCAATATCTTGGTCAACTGAGGCCCCCGACTCAGGCTTGGCCCAAGCACCTAATAAAACATCAAAAAGGGCCTCCCCAAATGGAAGAACAGGTTCTTCCCCTGTCCGTCCCTGAAAAAGGACCTCGATCAAAGGGTCTGTGGACCTTTGCACCATAGGAAGTAACTTGTGTAAAACTGTACCCACTTTCCTTATCATGTTTACAAAGTAGGAACTTGCCTCTGTAGCAAGGCCAGGGGGAGAAAGAAACCCTGAAGCTGGAAAAGAATCCAGACCACTAGCCTCTCCCAGAGCAGAAAACCAGCTCTCCTCCATCTGAGGCACACAAATCTCAGAAATGGGCTGAAAGGGCCCTGACCCAATCGACACAGGTTGTCTTTCCACAACCTCTTCCTGAGAAGGAATCAAAACCTGCCTATCCCCCTCATTCTGAATAGTGGACTTCGCTTCCGACATAGTACAACGCCTACACAGTGTAGGAGAAGCAACTTCGACCGACGCCGCTGACGTCAGTATCTGAGTCTGCTGATCAAAGTCCGGCGCAGTAGGTCGAGATCCGGAAGGACTGTGGACATGAGCCAAAGCAGCACCAGCCCACATTGTCTGGTGCTGACCCCTCCACTCCAACAGTTCAACCGTCACCGACGGCAAACCCTCCGACGGTGCCCCACTCACCTCCTTGGGGCCGAAAGATGCTCCAGTGGGAGTTAGGGGCCTAAAGATGAGGAGAGGAATTATAATATTCCTTCATCTGAGCCATCGACACACTGGCTCCCAGAAACATGGGGAAACGTGGTGCAGTGTCACGTATGGCCTCCTCAACTGTCGAGTGGGAGGAGCCGTGGTAGACAGAGTCTCCATGTGATGAAGTCCGACAACGCCGTGACCTAAACTGCCAATTACCTTTTGACTTACCCGGAGAAGGTTGCCATCCGGACTTGCTTCGGCTCCTAGATCAGCCCTGCTTTTCCCGAGACAACGAAGACCAAAGCTGGGAAGCCTCCAAGGATCATGACATATTTGCTGCCATCATCTTCAAACGTACCTCCTTTAACAACTTTGGTGTTAGTTTCTAGCAGGAGCCACAATCTTTGGCGTTGTGGTGTTCACCTAAACACCACATACAAATTGCCCGGAATCATGGGAATTGCAGTACCGTGATGGAGGAGCTATGTGAATGGGGGTAGTGATATGCCGATGTTCGTTCAGTGTTTAGAGAACATCCAAGATTTGATTCAGCTAAAGTCATACTGAAAAATTTGAATGCTGGTAAATCAAGATGAAACTGTCCAGAGTGGACAGAAAATCAAAGTTCCAGGTTGGGAATATATATGTGGCACATAGATGGGCTGTAGTGGTAGGTGATTCTGGGAGGATAGGTCTACGTGAGGGGAATAGACCAGATTGCGGATGACCGTTTGCCCTCCGGGTCATGCAGTGTACAAGGTCATGTCATCATCCAAGTCGGTTCTCACTTGTCATTGTGAGGTGAAAGACTAGTGTAGGGTGTATCTCTAATGTCCCAAACTGATCCAGGGGATCTCATCATTCAACCCCTGTTTATCAAAGCGTAGCTTGATGATCCACCACTGTTCCCGGCAAAACAGCTTTCTCAGCATTTGGATAATATTAATGGGCATGTTTCTAGGAGGGGGGGGGGGTACAAATCAGCTACCTCCAATATGCTGATGACTCTATTCTCTTGAGTCATATTCCTATCGGCCTAGAAAGACTTATTACCGCCTTTGATGACTATACACAACAGAATGGCCTTGAACTGAATGTAAAAAAAACAAAGTGATGAAAATGTGTGCAGTTAAACAGAAGTTTAATTCATGGAAGGCCAGAGCAGGTACAATTGAAGTTGTCAAGAGGTATAGATACTTAGGGGTGGTGTTCGACAATTGAGTATCTTTTCAATTTCATTTTAAGGATCTAAGGGCTAAGACTGTGACCTTGATCCATGCTTTTAAATGTTTAAAAAAATCACTGAACTGTCAATCATATGATTTTATTCTTAAAGTAATTAAAGCTAAATTACAACTCACCCTCATATGTGGCTCTCCCGTTACTAGAGGGAAAGATGTGAAGATCCTTGATCAACTGGTAGTCAAGGTCTTCAAAGCAACTTTTGGGATTGCCAATTCAGTGTGTCAAGCGGGAATAAGATTAGAGTGTGGTCTCCAGAGACAGTGCCTGGTATCAAAAGGAGCTTTTCTAAAATGTATGGTTGCTTTGTCCACATCAGCCCCTGCATCATTAGGGAACATTTGCTGGCAAGAAATAGATAAGTCTGCCTATGCTGTTAAATGGAGATCTTATATTTTAACCTCCCTAAGAGGTATTGGTCTGCAAATTGCACTGCAAGACCTGAAAATGCCCAATTATAAGTTTTCTTTGTAAACATATTTTATTGATGTTATACAACATGAGAAAATGTTTTCAAGACATACAGTGTGGCCTTGTATTCAGGCAAATCATCATCTACATGTCTGTTAATCAGGTTTTACGTACATATAAAATATCGTTCCTCGTACCTATAATTAAAATAGCAGTTTACAAAAAAAAAGACGGAATATGGAGCGATTAATCCTATTCGCCTGTCCTTACAATATTTTCCCAATCACGACCTTCGGAAGCCAACTTCCATATATGTCAATGTAAAAATAAACAGTTTCAGATATGTACGTCTCTGTTTGTGTTACCCAATTCACTAACTACAACTGTGTCCTCCCTCCTCCCCCCGCCCCGCATGCTCAGCCGCCCCATCCCACTTCCAATATGCTCATATAGTTACCACATGATAACAGAATCCCAGAAACCAGGCGTTTCACCAATAAATCACATATTCCAGTATAAATCATGTACATCTCGGTTAACTTTTAGGTTTCCAAACGGGTTTTAGGAGATAGAAACACATTCCATTAATACAAATGTATAGCAACTGCAACAAACTCTTCCATAAGCGCATTCCATGCCATTGAAATAGGTTTTTTACGCAACCCCCTTTGTTCCTCTCTCTGTATCTCAGCACCTTACGCTTTGCCCCATCTAACCATTTCTGCATGCCACTTCTGTAAAGATGGCGCTCTAGTGGCCTTCCATCTCATCATAACATTCCTCTTAGCCAGTAAAAGGGCGCAGTGTGTTTAATTTTTTGAATTGGATCACTCCCTTTTCCCCGTGGCCCCAATCCCAGCAGACAATACTCCAATGAGTAATCATTCCACACCGGAGCAATGTCTTTCAGTATCTTACATACAGACGCCCAATAATAACCCAGTCTCGGGCAATCCCACAGCATATGTATTAGCCCCGCATCAGGGGACCTAGAGCGCGGGCAATTATCATTTATCTCCGGGAACATAGTGCTCAATCTGCGTGGAGTCAGATAAGCCCTGTTCACTAGCATAAGCTGTATAAACTTAAATTTAGGGTTGCGGGATACTTTCTTCGGGGGTCCTAGTATAGTGTCCCACTCCTTATCAGTAAGAGCACGTCCCACATCCCTATCCCACTTGTCACGGAGTGGCTAGAGTAATACTGCTGCCATTGTACGAACCCCTTTATAGATCCACCTCGTCAAGTGACTTCCATTCCCCATCAAGTACTGCATAGTGAGTAGGTTATGTGTGTCAAATTCTATACCGTCCGGGGCCCAGGTGTTGCGAATATATCTAGAGATACTGGCATGTAAAAGGAACAGATGATGTGGTGCTCCGTTTTCCTGTGCAAAAACATCATGTGACATAAGGGTACCCTCTAAAAAAATGCCCCTGCCGTCGTGATCCCTGCTCTTGTCCAGGGCGACAGTCGTCGACCATTAACCATACCCAATTGAGTGGGGATACCCAGTAATGGAATTGTAGGAGCGTATGGAGTCCTATTTTTTGTGTATCTCAGTGCGCTTTTCCAATACATCAGTGCGATTCGTAACAAGTGAGGTGACGCTGTTTGTACCTTGGCCCTGGGCAGCAAGAGTTTGTGTATGTCTCCTTGTAGCCATGCTTGTTGTGACATATCCAATTCTTGAAGGTTGCAACCCGCCACCCAGTATGCCAACCATTGTAGCTGGCTTGCATAGCAGTACACCTTTAGGTCCGGTGCCCCCAATCCCCCTTGCTTTGTTCCCAATTGCAGTATCATGAGTCCAATACGTCTATGTCCTGTTCCCCATACTAACTCAATTACTAAGGAGTCCAGCAGTTTAAAAACCCCTGCCGGTATATTTTTGGGCAAATTGGTGAAATAATAAAGCAATCTCGGAAGTAGGACCATTTTGGCTATAGCCACCCTACCCGCTACTGATATGGGCAGAGAGGTCCAAAGTTTTATTTCAATTCTGAGTGCGGTTATAGCACGGGTCAGGTTGCCGTCCAATAGATCTACGGTGTCCCGCTATACCTGTATTTCAAGATATTTAAAGGTATCAGCTGCTATTTGAAAGGTCCACTGCCCGAAGTTTAAATATCCGTTGCGAGTGTGGTCTGTAAAAAAGTAGGCATAGGATTTATTTGCGTTTATCGAGAGGCATGCCCAATTATAAGTTAATCCTAAAAAAGCTTATCAAAGCTGAATCGTTTAAATTGGATAAAAATGCATTAGAAGAGAAAAATGATGCATGGTATGAGATAAATTCATACCAATCACTGCGCATTCAGCCGTATCTGACTCCTTTTTTTCAGCAAAGTTTAAAAATATGTTTTTAAGGTTACGTATGAGAATAAATCCAACAAAGGTGGGCAAGCAACCTTGGATCAAGCAGTGGCCAGATTCTAATTGTAGACTATGTGGATGACTCCAGGAAACACTAGTACATAGAGTGTGTGTATGCCCCAAGCTGATTAACCTTCGACGTACATGTCTGAAACCACATTTTTTGATGAGCGAGGTTAGATCAGCTTGTCAGGCTTTAATTATGTCACTATCTGGCGAATTGATTCAGTTATGTCAATTGGTAAAAATTTTAATGGCAGTTCGAAAATGTCTGATATAATAAGGTTAAGCTTCACTATTTTAATGGCTTTGATACCTTATAGTTCTATTTAGTTTATATTCTGTATATCCAAATGATTATGTTGCTAGGGTGATAACTAGAAATGTAATAATAGAAGTGTTACCGTTACAGTAACGTATGATGCACTTTATTGTTTATTATGATGGTTGTTGCAATTACTGAACAAAAAAGGGGGGACAAGTGGGCTTTAAAAGGTCCTACATACATGCCCATACGAATCAAAACAAGAAAGAGTATGTAGTTCCTAAAGAGAGTCGTGAGCAGGTGAGAGAGCCAAAGTAACTATTACTACGGAAGTCGTCCAACTGATATTACAAGGGGATAGGGGAATTCCCTTGTTTGGAACTAGGGCCCTCACACACCCAGCCAGCTAGGTGGCATGCTTCATCATTGGGCCTGCTCCTCGTCGGGTCGGCGCTGCAATACCCGACGGGCACCCAATGCGGGGCTCTTTGGCGGAGATCTTTTGTTCCACGCCATATGGTGTAGTGGGGGTGAGGGGCCCAAAGTGAGTAAATATGGTGAGTGCAGTGATTAAAAAAAGGTAAGGGAATCCAATAAGAGACCTTTATTCAGATAGGTTCCCTGCCTCATTAAAATGAAGGTCGAGTGGTGTATATGTGGCTGTGATAAATAAAATCATTTACGCTCTACTCGTATTGTGTACAGGTCAACATGTTTCTTGCCTTGCTCGTCAGGAGGATCGAATGGCAATTCATCAGGACCAAGTGACATACATCTGCACATCAAGGAGAGGTGGAAGCACCTACCTCCCAACTAATCAAACTGTGGGAGAAGTGACCACAATGATGGAGGACGACCTAAAGAAAAACAACAATAACATATTTGTATATATCGTTGTAGACATAGTAATAGTAACAACACTCTCAACACTTCAATTATACGTTGATAATAATGACCCTTGGTAAGAGAAAACATGCTTCACATTATTGCAAATTTAAGTGTCAATGTTTCTTGAAAGGCTTACAGTGAGATCATAATGGAAGACTTAAAAACAGGACTCAAACTCGTCAAGAGGATAGTGGCAAATGGACTCACCTATAATTGTAGGAGTCATACCTCAGCAGTTGCCGGCGGGTCATTGGACACCTATCATGTAGTGTCCTATAGGGGCAGAATAGTGAAGAAATCACCAATTAGTTAAAAGCACACCTGGGAAAAAGAAAAAACCTATGATGCAAAAAAAGCAGTAGGGTGGCGGGGGGGAGGGGGGCAGCGTAATGGGAGTGAAACTCCAATACAAGGGCAGAGTAAAACAAAGCCCCCAAAAAAACTAGTCGGAAGAGCCAACACGGACCCTGTCAATGACTTGTAAAGGAACACCACTATGAGAGGTTACAGGGTAAAGGGGCGGGAGCATCTTGTCCCTGTGTCGCGGCTCATACTGATGGTGGTTAACTAATGGTTAAAGGCACTCGCTTACCGCTAGAATCAGCCGCCTCTCACCCAAAGCCAGCACCTCAGTTATATTACAACGGCGGCCGGAACCGCTCGTGGATGAATACGAGCTCACCTGATCAGCAATGGATCCTTCTATGAGACCTAACCCACCGCCGGTGGATTACTGCACATAAGCACTTTAGAATGTAATTTGTGTAAGAAATGTACAATAGAAATCTTGCCATTCAGTAACCTTTGATGCACTTTATCAGTGTTTTAATATGATGGTCGTTGCAATTACTGCACTGTAGCACTTTGAAATGCAACATTTGTAATATTCCGCTGTAGAAATTAAGGAAGTATTCTTTTAGAGTATTTTATATTTGTAGTTATATATATACAAGGAAATAGTATGTTGTGCACGCTGTCACTTTAAAATGTAAAACGTGCAGTATTATGTTGTTGTAATTATTGATGTATGGTGGTTTGATTTGATTATATTGGTACATTTTTAAATAGTATATATGGTACGGTTTTATAATATGTGATGGGAAGATGCTTTGATTGCAATAATTTTTTTATCAATGAATACAGTTTTTAATAGTATGAGATGTGAAGATGCTGTGATTGTAATGATTTTTATTAAACAAGCAATAAAGATTATATATATATATATGACTCGGAAGGTACGCGGTCATCTGCAATCTGGTCTGTCACCCTCACGTAGTCCTATCCTCCCACAGTAGCCTACCACTATGGCCCATTCATGCACCATATATATTGCCAACTTGGAAGTTTGTTTTTCTGTCCACCCTGGATTGTTCCTTCTTGATTTTCTAGCATTCAACATTTTCCTATGATTTTAGCTGAATCCAACCTTGGATGGTCACTAAACATTGATCGAATGCCGGCCTATCACTACCCCCATTCACATAGCTCCTTGATGACGGGACTGCAGTTCCCATGAGTCCGGGTGCCTTTGACGCTCTGAACACAGCAATGCTAGGAGCTGACCTCTTTCTTGTTATATCCGGTCCCGGCGTATGCTGTGCACTCTCGCCGGGACGCTTGAACCCTAGACACGGACTCTAAAGAGGTAAGCCCTGATATAAGCTACCTCTTAAACCAGCCGCGTTCACAGCGGCCCGCTGGATCTCCTGGCTCACTTGTGAACCGTCATCCACTTGGGACAGACACACAGCCTAAAGCAAATGCTCCCTGATTAACAATTCCCATCCAGGGCATACATACGCACTTTACGTATAACGGGCCCTCATCTCGTTGCACTATGTTGTGCTTATATATGCTTGTTTAATCTACTACAGAATCCCATTTGTTGTCATGGGTGCATTCTTCGTCTATGTTCTATGAATAGTCAGTTGGTGCCTCTCTTCGGATGTGAGAGGAGCGGTGGCTCGTTGATCCCACCAATAAACGCCACAGTTTATTAAAATGTGTATTGTGGAGCCACTGACCCCTGCGAAATACAACATAATTATTGGCGACGACAGGGCGAGCCACCGCAGCAGTTTGCAGCATTAAGGCCATACGCTGTAAATACTCTCAGCTAGAAGAATCATATTATTGACAGAGGTTGGTTGACGGCTGAGAAGAAGAAGTAATACTTCACAAAAAGTGGAACATTACTTGTTCTTGAAGAGAAAAACAAGGTATTCACATTGGAAAACTGAAGGTGCCCTACCTCCTCCAGCGGCTGAATTTTGTAGTAGAGAAGTTCGTGTACTTCTCCAGCGGCTGACTCGGCTGAGCCCACTGGTGAAGAGGATAGCGGGAGGGGCCGGTTGCTGATTGTATTTATGATCGCGTTGCATGCTGTGTGGGTGGCCTATGTACTTTGCTTCAGCTGTGCGGTCTTGGTGCTCCGTAGAAGTTCGTTGTTCATCGGTCAACTCCTCCTTGGGAATGATGACGCACTAGAACCCTGCAAAGGGATTTGGCAATCTATCGACGTCACCAGCCAATCAGGAATCACTTCGTACATTTGTCAACACGTTGCGCATGTATGCGTGAAGCAAACGTCAGCGCGATAAATTTGTCTGCTTTTCAAAATGTTTATTTGTCTCCACAGCTGAGCTGTTGTTAACGGAAGCTGTCTGCTCGTATCCTGTTTTATATTTGGTCTGCCAGCAAGACTGTGTCAGTTTCTTTTCAGAAGCTGAGTTTATCCATTAACCTTCGTTTTCAGCGTGGAGTGCATTTTAAGGCTGCAGTGGAAGATCGGAACATTTCTTATTTTTTTTTTTTTTTTTCTTTTTTTGTCCTCATCTCACCATATAGCACCTGCAATAAAGAGCAGTAAGCCAACTATGGTCCTGAGCTCCCCCTGGCATCTGCGTTTTGCATTAGCTATAGACCTACCCAGGTCAGCTTCTTTTGAAGCCAGGTGTAATCATAGGACCTGGGGGTACTAAATCAATCTCAAATCTCTTCCCCAGCTTAAAAGAGGTGACCACGTGCTGGTTTACAGACCAACCAAATGACCAAGATCTAATCGGGCAGCACTAAAAGAAGTCCGCAGCCATTTTTCGTACAGTGGGGGTGATGGATCTTTCCATAGCCTGCATATCTCCCTTCTAGCTATAAGGATTAGGTACATAATCAGACCTTTCTGTTTTGCAGACATCCAGTCCATCAAATCCTTATCAATTCCAAAAATTACTATCGGGGGACTCAAGTTGATCTTAACTTTGAAGATGGCTTGGAGAGCATATTCTACTTGCTGCCAAAAGGGCCTTAATTTCAGACAGTCAAAAAAAATATGTAAATCATCAGCCGGGGAGAATTCACATCTTGGGCATTTTGCAGAAACTAGGGGAGCAAACTTGGCTATTTTCTTTGGGGTGTAATATAACCGGTTTATGACATAAAAATGGTTCTTTTTTAACGAGGCAGGTTTGATGGATTTATATAATATAGCCAAAGAAGGTTCGTATAACTCTTCTGCAACTTTGTCCAGGGCTGACAAGTTCCAAACCATCTGTTGTGGGGGAGACTCAGTTGTAACGTTTTCCAAAAGACTTTTGTACCAAAAGCCAGCCTCTTTTTTGATGAGATTTGTATTTTGGAAAAGAGACTCAATTTCCCAATTTCCACCTATATGCTCTCTCTCTGCGGCAAACCAGGAAACCAGTTGGAGATACTTGAACTTTGAAAAAGAGCAACCAATTCGGGACTTTAACACCTCCCAAGGATGGACACCTTCTAAAGAAATTAGGTCAGCCCAAATTGTAAGACCTGCATCTTTTATGGGTTTCGCGAGGCTATCTTTCAGGCAAGCGGGGATACCAGGGGAATCCCAGATTGGAGCAAACTCTGAATAATAAGAGATTCCCCACATTTTTCTGATTTTATACCACCCATTTAGGGCTGTTTTTAATATCTTCAAGCGCACCTTTTTGAAGAACCTCGGGGCTCCGAATTTGTATAGGAAACCCCTTCCTCCACCTTCAAAAGTAGCCATTTCCTTCAGAATCATCCCCCAGTTTGAATCTCCCGGGGAGATAAGTAGCATCCGAACATTTTTAAATTGGAATGAATAGGAATACAAAAGCAAATCGGGAAGAGCGAGGCTTCCCTTTAGGAGTTTTCGCCTTAGCTTCTTCCAGGAGAGCCTCGTGGTTTTATTGGACCAAATAAAGCTGCCTATCTTGCCTTGAATTTTACTAATATCTTTGTTAGAAAAACTAAGAGGGATGGTACTAAATAAATAAGTTAATTTAGGCAAGATTACCATTTTTACCAGGTTAACCCTTCCGTATATAGTTAGGGGTAAGTTCTTCCATCTTAAGAATAGATGATCGATCTCATTTGACACTTTTTTCAGATTAATCCTCGGAATATCATCTAAATTACTCACTATAGTTACCCCTAGATATCTGAATTCCTTACTAATACGGCCAGTCCAGTTCTCGATGTTCCAGCACATCACCTCCGTTTTAGATGAGTTGGTAAGATACCCTGAAAAGACAACATACTCATCCATGATTGATTCTACTCTGGGGAGTGCCTCACTTGGATTATTGGTATATATGAGTAGGTCATCTGCATATAGGGCTACCTTGCTGCTGTATAAGTTAACACTGAAGGGAGTAATTGACTCTTCTAGTCTTATGGCTTGAGCCAAAGGCTCTATGTACAGATCGAACAACAGAGGCGAGATAGGGCAACCCTGCCTTGTCCCTCTAGTTATTGCAAAACTGGATGTTAACATGCCATTTAGTGAAATTGTAGCAAAGGCCCCCTGGTAACAATTAGTCAGAGTCTGAATAAAAATTAGACCCAAGCCCATTGATTTCAAAAGTTCCCATAAAAAGATCCAACAAACGCGATCAAAGGCTTTAGCTGCATCAAATGCAGCAACAGCCAGGGGCTCCGACCTTGCTATCGCTAGGTCGATACTACCAATTAATTGGAGAGTCTGATCCTGAATGAATCTACCAGGGATAAAGCCCTTTTGGTCCCCATTTATCAGTAGGGGGATTACCTTGACCAATCTCCATGCGAGTATGCTCATAAAGATTTTATAGTCAGCATTTAGCAGGGAGATTGGTCTATATGAATCTGCTTTACGGGGATCTTTCCCTGGTTTTAGTACAAGAACAATGGTAGCTTCTTTCCAAGAATTTGGAACTCTACCACTTGGGCTATATATTAAATTAAACAATGCACACATCCCAGGGACTAACTCATTCTGTAGTATTTTATATATTTCACCTGGAAGGGCATCCGTCTGTTGAAAACTAAAACAGCGATATGATTAAGAATTCACTGAAGACATGAGTTCTCTTTAGTCAACACGTGTTTCTTGTCTTATGTTGACTAATGTCCGGACACCATTTTGTATTGTCATGTCTCCACGTGCTTTGCACGAGAAGAGTCCTACCTTTTCGCTAGTTGCTCTTGTAATCTGCCTAGTAACAGTCTATAAATAGCTCCTTTGTCCGTCTGGCGCATGTCCAGACTTGACCACATCTGTTATCAGTTAGTCCTTGTTTGACCATGTTTTCGCGGGCTCAGGAAATTGTTAACTCCGCCCATATATTGATCCTGTATCGAAAATGTCCATAAATGGTAATGAATTTTGCTCTATGTTGTATCCACCCACTTATGAACCCCTCTGTTGTGTATAAAAAGGGACCGTGTACGCAATTTCTTTGTGCTACTCTATGCAATACTAAAGAGTGTTGTGTAGGTTGTAGGACCACCCTTAAGGGTTAATAAACTCTGTCTTTGTATTTGCAGTTTCCGTGCCAACTTCCTTCTAGCTTTCGTTACAGGAGAGCGAACCCTTGTATTTTGCGGGCCTAGCTGGGGCCTGTACCCATCAATTGGCGCCCGTCACGTGGGGCTCGTCGGTGACTCGGATGCTCGAAGGACTGGTCGTGACGAAGGTGAGGAATTTGGCCGGGGATGTGATCACTGCCAGCGGCGTCTTTTAGTCCTGGCATCCCAAGGTTTCTTCCTTCCCTTCCGAGCTGACCATCTGGGTGGCGCCGGTCCTCGACTGAGACCTCTTCTGTCGGTTTGCCGCGTGATAGCCGTTTGGGCGAATTTTGGAACTTGGCAGTTGGAATCTGGACACTCTTTATTGGTAAGAACCGTTGTACGGTACTTGCTCCGAGTTTTGAAGCCTGGGTTGGCTATTTGAGTTTGATTTGTGATGACCGGTCATATTTTGTATTGATTACTGTGAGAATATATGCGTTGCAACACATATAGGCAGGTAATGTGGAGATGTTTCTCCGGAGTTGTTTAAATTTGAACGGCGCAACGTTTAAGTGCCATTTTTGATAATACTGCATATTTTGCATTATTTTTGAGCATGCCTGCTTTTAGCGCACTCCGTAAGTGGTGCTGCTGCTTTGGAAACCGGTTAAATCTTGAGGAATCCGCTCCAGCCCCCCCAGAGGGGACTCCTAATAGGGATATGTATGTGAAGCATGGTCTTTCCTCTATAATGTACAGCACAGTGTGGAGGAAATACACCAAAAAGGATCCTGAGTTACGATGGCCTTTGTATGGATCGTTTGATATGCGTAAGATTGAGTATGTGGAACAGTGTATGTGTAAATGGCGTGCTCGGCAAGACATGTTTGAATGTGTACGGTTATGGGTGAAGGAAGTGCGTGAGCGGGAGAAACGTGAGAAAGCGCTGATTGATAAAGAGCAGCGGAAAAATGATCATGTGAGAGCGCAGGAAGCGAAGCGTCGGGAGGAAAGAGAACTGGCGGAGAGACAAGAGAAAGAGCGTAGGCTACAAGTATCGGGTCAATATGCTGTCCGCCAGCCACTTTATCCTGTCCTTACTAATCTTGAAGATGATTTTCATTTATTAGATCGCTCTCCGCCCCCTTATGTTGGCGCGTCTGCCCCGAGGTCACAGGATTCTGGATCGGTTTCGGATAAGGTAGACACGCGGTCCATGTTATCAACTGATAGTATGGGTGAGCTCCGGAAAATTTCTCTTCGTGCGCTTAAGGGCAAGCTATCTCTTCCTGAATTATTGGAATTTTTGGAAAGTTGGCAGGATAGAGAAAAGTTATATTTTGTTGAAACTTTTTCTGATGAAGTGGTTACTGCCTTTCGGAAATATTCTGATGTTTTTGAGCCTGATGATATAGTATTAGATTCTAAAGCATTACGTAACGGTGTCTTTTCTCCCTCTAAGGTACCCGATGCGGTCCGACGGCTGTTTGCATTGCGGGACGCGGCGTTTGAACTCAAAGAGAAAGCGCGCCAAAAGACAGGGGAGAAGGAGCAATCGAATCCACACGTCGGCGGGAAACAATCGTCTACCTCCCATTCAGATAAGAGTGAACTAGTGCATGCTAAACCGATGCGAGAGGCGGCACCTTTGTATGTTCCTCCCAAAGGAGCAGGAACTAGTTCAGACATGTCTTCCCCTGATGCTAGGGGATATTTTGTGTATAATTGGGTTTATACTCCCTGGCATAGGACTGATGTTATGGCATTGAAGAATGCATTGCCTGACCCCCGCAAGAATCCAGCGGCCTTTTATGAAGAGGTCGAAGGGGCCTTGAATTCTTGTACTATGACTTTAGCAGATATAGATTTGTTCTTTGGGCTTATTTTACCACCGGATATGTGGCGATCTGTGCGGAAGGTGGATGATCAAGCCGTTTTTAAGGCCAAATGGTCTGAGATTGAGGATGAGGATAGGGAGAGAAAGCCCGCGCAAAAACCGCCCCAGCTTATTTTAGATCTTCCTGCTGCTATCTTGACTAAGTTGAAAACGATTATTCCCCCTAAAAAGATTGACTGGAATATGTTAGCCTCGTGTAAACAGAAGGTTGATGAATCAGTTTCAGACTTCTTTACGCGTTTTGAGGAAACATTTCATGATTTCAGTGGTCAGTCACTTACGGATGATACTTGTCGACATCTTTTTGTTGATAAATATGTGGCGAATTTATTATCGGGAATAGCAGCTCGTTTAAAAGCGAGTGAAAGTTCTTGGTCCACCTCGTCTCCGGCATCCCTCCTGACTATGGCTTAGTATTATGAGCGTCAGGAACAAGAAGCGAAGGGGCATGAGGAGAAAAAATCGAAAGATTTGAAAACTAAGGTGATGTTAGCACATGTGTATGGTCCGCCTCGTCGGGGTGTTGAGAGAGGTAGAGGAGGATTTTATGGTCCCCCTTCGGGTCGGTCGGATGTTAATAGAAATCGATGTGCGTATTGCAAACAGTTGGGTCATTGGGCCAGGGATTGTCCGGTATTATATGCACCCCGTCAGGGACGTGGTCAGGGACCGCCGAGAGGTAGAGGGGGCTTTTCGAATTTTAGAGGGAATTCCAATGATCGTGCTCGCTTTGAGCCTACCGTGCAGCAACGAGATAGACCTAATGTGTTTGATCGGCAAAATCAGTATCAAATGTCTGGGAATGACCGCTCTGGGTACCATGATTCGCAGCATGCGTAGGATTGCGTTGGGTGGGGGTTGGAATCAGTTGAAGTGCCAGTTGATCAGAGGGGTCCTTATGTTACAGCAAATGTTCTGGGTTCTACTGATCGGTTCCTAGTTGATACAGGAGCTACTCACAGTGTGCTGTCCAAACAATTGGTTCCGAGGGCTCCCCCATCTGGCTTAATGGTTACATCGGTAGGGTTTGATGGTACACTCTCTCGAAGCCCTCTATCCCGACCCCTTGCATTTCATGTTGACCAATTTTCTGCACCCTGTCCGTTTTTGCTTGCTCCAAACACGCCTGACAACATTATGGGTCTTGATATGCTTAAGTACTTCAGAGCTACGATCCGCTGCTCCCCTACTGGAGTACGTATGATATTAAATGATAATCACCCTATGACAGAACGGATGTGTGTGGTTGCAGAGGATACTGTATTAGCTTCTCTCCCTCGTACTTTGTGGGCCACTTCGGATTCTGATGTGGGACAGATGGTGATTCCGCCTGTCCACATTAGTGTCCAGGAGGGTGCCGTGTTACCACGCCTCCCTCAGTATCGTATTTCCCAGTAGGGGGAGGAGGCACTCATACAGATTGTGCAGGATTTGATAAAGGTGGGAGTAGTGGAGGAAGTTCCCTACAACGTCTGCAACAGTCCTATTTTACCCATTTTGAAGAAAGATACCGATACTAGGGTTTATCGTTTTATTATTGACTGAAGGGAGGTGAATAAGATAGTGATACCTCAGTATCCAGTGGTTTCTGATATCACGACGTTGCTTACTCTGGTCCCGCCAACGGCGAGCACATTCTCGGTTATCGATTTGAAAAATGCTTTCTTTTCGATTCCTATTCATCCTGATAGCCGGTACCTCTTCGGCTTCACTTTGAATAATCGGTCTTATAGATTTTGTAGAGTCCCTCAGGGTTATACAGAGAGTCCTAGTATTTACAGTCAAGCATTGAAAAGACAATTGGATTCCTTTGTTCTGCCTGATGGTGTAGCCCTTATACAATATGTCGACGACATCTTGTTGGCGGCCGACACTCCTGAGCTATGTGAGAAGTGCACGTTATCCTTGCTTTCCTTTTTGGCATCTCACAATCACAAAGTGTCAAAGAAGAAATTGCAATTTTGTAGACCAAAGGTGACTTACTTGGGTCACCTTTTGTCTAAGGAGGGGCGTGCACTCACGCCAGATCGTATTCAAGCAATTTTGGGCACGCCAGTACCTTCCACACAGAAGGACGTGCGTGCATTTTTGGGTCTTGCTTCTTTTTGTAGGCAATGGATATTGGGGTTTTCACACATAGCTAAGCCATTGTTAGCACTTTTGACAAAAGATACCCCAATTCCTCTTCCCTGGTCAAATAGTTGTGAAATTGCCTTTCAGAAATTGCGACAAGCCCTTTGCTCAGCACCAGTGTTAGGTACCCCTGATTATACGAAGCCTTTTACATTGTATGTACATGAGAAAGATGGATGTGCATTATCAGTTTTAGTGCAGATGCACGGCGACAAGCAGCGCCCTTGTGCATATTTTTCGGCCGTACTTGATCCTGTTGTCCGAGCATTGCCTGGTTGTTTTCGCTCGGTTGCGGCGACAGCTGTGTCAATACGCCAAAGCGAGGGAATTGTGTTATCTCATAAGCTGTTGGTATTAGTTCCCCATGCTGTTGATGCCCTGCTTAATCAGACAAAGACGCAGCATTTGACCAGTGCTCGTTTAACGGGATATGAATTGACGCTTTTGGCTCCTCATATTACGTTAAAGAGGTGTGCAACGTTAAATCCAGCCACATTGTTGCCGTTCCCGGAAACTCAGTCTGAAGCACGAAAAGCACATGACTGTATTCTTGTGACTGAGAAACAGACAAAGGGTCGTATTAATCTCCAGGATACGCCCTTTACAGATGTAGATGGAGAACTATGGGTGGACGGATCATGCCTGAAGCTACCAGATGGTACGACTTCAGCAGCGTATGCAATTACCACATTACAAACAATAGTGGAGACAGCACGCATACCGCAGAAATCAGCTCAAGCAGCGGAACTGATAGCATTAACACGAGCATGTTAGCTCAGTGCAGGATTGTGTGTGAATGTTTATACAGATAGCCGCTATGCCTTCGGAGTAGCGCACAACTTTGGCCTACTCTGGAAGGAGAGAGGGTTTCTAACGTCACATGGAGCACAGATAATGTATGGAGAGTTAGTTCACAACCTTTTGACTGCATTAACATATCCAAAGAAGATTGCTATAGTTAAATGTAGTGCCCATAAAAAGGTGGTTGATAAAATTGGAGAAGGGAATGCTTTGGCAGACCGGGTGGCACGAGAGACTGCGATGCAGCCTGACTCTACTGCAATGTATGTTGTGAAGTCACAGGCAGAAAGATGGCACGATGCTAGGAGAGAAGTGCTGGAAATACAGAGGACCGCTTCCGATAAGGAACGGGAGCAATGGTCCAATGATGGAGAATTAGATGATGAAGGGTGTTGGAGAAATAAGCAGATGGATAAATGGAAGTTACCCACAGCTTTCGTACAACCTATGGTTCAGATGGCACATGGACTAACGCATGTCGGAGCTTCCGCAATTGTAAAATTACTCACACGAGTTTGGGAGCATCCGGAGATCGCTAGTACGGCAAAGAGGGTAGTGCAGACTTGCATGATTTGCCTGAGGTATAACCCAGGAAAGGGTACACGAACTCCAGCAGGAGGATTTGCAACACCTACTGCACCCTTTGAGGTTTTGCAGATGGGTTACATTCAGCTTGAGCGCTGTAACAATCTGAAGTATGTTCTAGTAGTGGTTTGTGCCTTCAGTAAATGGGTTGAGGCATACCCTACGAAAGACAATACTGCAATGACTACAGCCAAGATGCTATTGAAGGAGTTCTTCCCTCGATATGGTGTTTGTAGATTGTTGTGGAGTGATAACGGACCTCATTTTATAGCAGACGTTATCAAGTATGTCCTGAAAGGACTGGGAATTACCCAGAAAATCCATGCAGTGTTTCACCCTCAGTCTGCGGGATTTTTTGAGAAATATAACGGTACTTTGAAGTTTAAGATCGCTAAGATCCAAGCTTCGACTTCTTTGACTTGGCCAGACGCTTTACCGCTGGCATTATTGTCAATTAGATCGATACCGCATTCTCGGACCGGTCTCACGCCATATGAGATCTTGTTTGGATGCCCAATGAATATTTGGGGTCCACCGAAACCGAAGTCAGTGTATGATGTACCTTGTGTAATGATGAATGATTATCTGGCACAGTTAACAGATAATTTGGTTTCTATTCATCAACAGGTTCGAGAAGCGCTCCCTGATCGGTCCACAGGTGAAGGACATAACCTCCGGCCTGGAGACCATGTTATGATCAAGGTGTTTGAAAGGACGAACAGTCTGGAGCCAAGATGGGTTGGTCCTGAGCAAGTCTTGCTCACAACGAGGACAGCTGTGCGAGTCTCCAATCGGAAGAACTGGATCCACTCCTTGCACTGTTGTAAAGTGCCGCCTGGATTAGTGGAGCCTGCTGTATTGACCGACCATCGAGAAATCCTGACTGCAGAGAAAGGCCGTGCTGTGGACCCGAACGATACTGAGGAGCTCTTTCCGGACCAAGCGATTCCTGGAGGAAGAAGATATCATCTCAGACCGAGGAAGTGATTTCTTTCTGTATCAGGACACGTTGTCAGAACGGCCCTTAGGTTAGTGAAACGGAGAGCCAATGAGGCAAGGGGGGGGGATCAGCCCTGCATTAGTGTAGTGACACCCGTCTTGGCCCGCTGGTGAAGAAATCAACGGCTGCCTAAGGGGAAGAGTTCTGACAACCTTTTAGTTTCAGGAAGATATTGACTTTTACTACAAAATGGAGAAGAAGAAGATTCTTTGTGTGACAAGTTTTATTATCATTGTAGCTATTGTTGGTATAACCACGTGGTTTGTTGAGGATGTGACTCCTGCCCGTGATTTGCTTGTTTTTTACTACTTTTACACCCTTCCGTATCAAGAATTGAAGCATCGTCAGTCTTATTTGAATAATACTTTTATCCAGATGTTGCATCATACCCATGTTGCTACAAATGCTACGAACTGTTGGATATGTGGTATGATGCCAGCTCATCAGAAGAAAGGAGGAACGCCATTTATACCTCTTCCTTTCTCTCATAATGGCTCTTGTAGAGCATGGTACACTTTGCTTTTTGCCACACGGAAACCTACAGTGGGACGACTACTTTTTAGACTTAATAAGGAATGTCATCAAGATAAAGAAGGCTATCCACAAGCAGATGGGACAATATGGGAGTGGGAAGAATATCGACCAGATAATGAATCAATCCCCTAAATCTTCACGAACACTAGAGACATGAAAAATTTGTAATTCAAGTGGCACAAGCTCAAGCGGACCTGTGTGTTCAGAGTGTGGGTCATATTCCTGTTGGTGTTAGTGACTGTATTATTGTTTTTAATATAGATGGATTAAATAATAGTACTTTCCTAGCTTCCCATAATACGTACTTCATATGTGGGAATAAGGGTTATTATCGCTTACCAGCCTGCTGGTCTGGAGTATGTTATGTAGCGTTCTTATTACCCCCTGTATTCTTAGCGCCTGCATCCTATCATAAAGACTTGAAGTTATTGAACAATGTAACTGTAAATAGGTATAAACGTACTCCATATATTGATGATGTTGACCAAACTGACACTAGCTTACAGCAGTATGTTGATTTTAATTTAGGATTGTTTTTCTTTGTTGGAGCTGCTCTAAATAGTAGGAAAGTTCGACGATTAACGAGAGTTGTAGAGGCTGTAACAAATCAAGCTGCTGCTGCTCTTGGGAATCTTACGGAAGAATTACAAATCACTAGAATTGTTGCGTTACAGAATCGTATGGTATTAGATGTTATGTTAGCAGATAGAGGTGGAGCATGTAGAATTATCGGAAGTAGTTTTTGTGTATTCATTCCTGACCACACACCATCAGTCTATAACGCTATTAATAAATTGCATAAAATTGCAGCTGAGATCCATACAGAAAATGGCACTTGGACCTTTTCTGGATGGTTTTGGGCATTGATCACTACATGGGGATGGAAAGTTTTAACTGGTCTCTGTATTATTGTAGCAGTTCTGTTTTCCTGATGCATCTGTGTTCAGTGTGGTCCTTTACTCTGTTCTTTATGTGTGTCATTTTGTATTCCTGATAAGAAAGCTATTGCCAATGTCACCTATCAGAAACACTTAAACAAGGAGGTGGAAGAGATGATGAAAATTGACATATATGATGACTATCCTAATAAGCCGAATATCTTCAGTAAATGCTGAAAGGGTCGTCTGTTGAAAACTAAAACAGCGATATGATTAAGCATTCACTGAAGACATGGTTCTCTTTAGTCAACACGTGTTTCTTGTCTTATGTTGACTAATGTCCGGACTCCATTTTGTATTGTCATGTCTCCACGTGCTTTGCACGAGAAGAGTCCTACCTTTTCGCTAGTTGCTCTTGTAATCTGCGTAGTAACAGTCTATAAATAGCTCCTTTGTCCGTCTGTCGCATGTCCAGACTTGACCACATCTGTTATCATTTAGTCCTTGTTTGACCATGTTTTCGCGGGCTCAGGAAATTGTTAACTCCGCCCATATATTGATCCTGTATCGAAAATGTGCATAAATGGTAATGAATTTTGCTCTATGTTGTATCCACCCACTTATGAACCCCTCTGTTGTGTATAAAAGGGGACCGTGTACGCAAGTTCTTTGTGCTACTCTATGCAATACTAAAGAGTGTTGTGTAGGTTGTAGGACCACCCTTAAGGGTTAATAAACTCTGTCTTTGTATTTGCAGTTTCCGTGCCAACTTCCTTCTAGCTTTCGTTACAGGAGAGCGAACCCTTGTATTTTGCGGGCCTAGCTGGGGCCTGTACCCATCACGTCCCTACAGCTTTATTGTTCTTAATCTTACTAATGTGTAGTTTTACTTCTAACTCAGTTATAGGGGCATCTATAGTGAGTCGACTGTTTTCAGTTAACACAGGTAGTTCTTTGAGTTGCAGCCACTTCTGAATACTGTCTGCATTTGGTGTAGACCCCTCTCTATATAGATCTGAAAACAGGGACACAAGGCATCTCTGCATGTCCTCCCATTTTCCTGAACTCTCCCCACTCTCGTCAATAATTAGCTCGCTTATATTATTTTTGGCGCGATCTGCTCTTGCTTTCCAAGCTAAAATAGCCCCTGCTTTTTCACCATATTCAAAATGTTGCATGTTTTGGATGGACCACTGTGCCTTAATTTTGGTCTCTAATTTACCTCTATAAACCTGCCGTAAATGTTCAAGATCTTTATTTATTTGTATCATTTTTTCATTTGAGTACTGGGGGTTATTCGTCCTTTCATCCTCCAGCTTACTTATGTTATATTCCAAGTTTTTAAAGATTGATATTTCTTCTCTATTTTTTGAGCAAATCAAACTGTGTAACTGACCTCGTATGTGTGCTTTAAAAGCATCCCAAACAAAATCTAAGGATGTGGAACCTAAAGTAAGTTGAAAACAATCTACTGTGGAGGCTTTAAGAGCATTAATAATATCGATATTAGAAAGCATTGACCGTTTTAATGTCCATCTGGGTCTGGGGGTTCTCCTTCCTCCTGAGCATGAAAATGAGAAAAATATAGGTGCATGATCCGAGAGGATGGTAGGTAGAATCGAGATATCAAGGACATTCTCCAAGACAGACCTATCAGCTAATATGTAATCAATTCTTGAAGAATGACCGTATTTCTTACTAAAGAAGGTAAAACCTGTCTTCTCTCCTTGCTTTACCCTCCAGACGTCAGCTAGCCCGAGTTCATGCATCATATTAATCATCCCACGGCGAATATTAGGATTTCCAATATAATGACTATTATTAGATCTATCCCGAATAGGGCTAAGAAGGACATTAAAATCACCTCCAATAATAATTGGGGACGCGGTTTCAGCTAGCTTAGCCTGGAGTTTATACATATATGCTGGATCATCGAGATTTGGTCCGTAGAATGATGCTATGGATAACTCTCTCCCTTCAATTTCAATCTGTGCGGTGATCCATCTACCTGTCTGATCTGAGGAGACTGATTTAATACTCACTCCAGTACCCGTTCTAATTAAAATTACCACCCCTTTAGTATGGCTTACTTGCTCAGATGAATAATGCAGCTCAACCCAGCGGAATTTACTAAAAGAAGCCTTACTTTCTACAAGACTCAAATGCGACTCTTGAAGGAGGAAGACCTGAGCTGTGGTTTGTTCAAGAAATTTCATTACCAACCCAAGCCTCCGTGGACATCTAAGTCCATTAACATTCCATTAAATGAAGTTTATACATCTATTCATTGTGGCTACCCCTTTAACCGGGTTTTATTCAGAGATTCTATATGCTGCTTACTGAGTACCATATTTACAGGATTTCTATGAGACTGAGGATATTTTTTTAGATTTTTTCCCTTTGCAACCCCACCTGTGCTCCCTACCCTCTTCCTACCCCCCTAACACCTGTGCTCCTATCCAACCCCAGTATCCCTACCTTACTGCCCTGGGGAACCCTCCCTTCTCTTCTGAGCATGAGCTCATAGGGCAGGACCTCCCTGACACTATGTATGTAAAAAGAAAAATATTTTGTTTCCCAGGTCCCTCTGTGTAGCGCTCAGCAAGAGCTATGTGTAAGAAATAATTATTGACAATTCATTACAAGGAAGCTTCTCCCTCTTTTCCGCTCCTTATTTTCCTGATAAGGTCATCTACTTCCTCAATCTGATGTATATTATACATGTGGTTATTCCACATTATTCTAAGGAGAGCCGGGAACCCTAATTCAACCTTAACACCTAAAGTGTTTAAAATGTCATCCTTTTACCCAGTTCCCATTGTCTTGTGGCCGTAATTTGGGAAATATCAGACCTGATGGTGTAGGAAAATGGGCTGGGATATAAGTTACACTTCACTGGACCTATTTTCAGCGCAAGAGATAGAATTATCTCTTTGGATGTATAGGTAAGAAAGTTCACCAAGATCTTCCTCGGTTTAGGCCTTGTGGGATTCCTTCTGTAGGGATCTCGGTGAACTCGTTGTATGTCGGTAGCTATGTCCACATCTGGTACATCCTTGAGAATTGTTCCCTTCAAAAGTGCTATCACGAATTCTTTTATGTCGCTTCCCTCCAGATCTTCTGGGACATTCAAGATTTTCAGATTATTCTTCCTGGCATGATTCTCGAGCCGTTCCATCTTGTCTTTTAATTCCCTATTTTGGAGGGCTAGCTTATCCAGTTCAACAGTAGAACTATGTAAGGCTTCCCTTAACTTAGGGATTTCCTCTTCCAGTGTATCAGTCCTCTTAGAGACCTCTTCGATCCTTTGTGCCAAAACCTCACATGCTGATTTAATATCAGCTTGGTTAGACTCAGAAATTGAGAAACGCTTCCCAATGTCTTCCTTTAAGGCCAGTAAGATATCCGCAAGTCCCCCTACTCCTTCATTCCTATTACTAGGAGATCCACTTTCTGGTAGACGGGGGATTTCTACAACAAGCAACGGAGTTGTCGTGACTAGATCTAATTCCGTTGCTGTTTTGACTGGCCCTGGTGAAGTTTCCTGATTTTCACAACTGAGGGGGCTGTCTAGGGTTTCTAAGGCCGAATATCTATTTGACACGCTAACCGAGGGATGTATATCTCGGGTGTCTGTTAGAGATACTATATCACATCCCTCAGCTAGCTTCGACTGAATACCGTTCTCGGAAGATGGGAGTGAGGGTGATTTCTCAGATTGTGAACTCTGTTTGTTGGGGGAAGCCATCATATTTTTATTGTTTGCTTCTTTACCTCTGTCTAAGGGATTAGATAATACCTTATAAAAAGATTTTAAAGAAGGAGTCACTCTGACTTTAGACAGAGGAACTTTCTTTACCCTTCCTCTACCTTTCCCTCCTTCACAGGAGAGACCCTCCGTGGTAGCTTTTTTCTTTGTCTGGCAAGCAGAAACTTTAATCTTAACAGCAGGGGGAGCCGAGTCCGTATTTATCTCCAGCCTTGTTGCTCTGTTTCACAGGGTGTATCTACTGACCGGGGTTATATTGCTGGTGTTATTAATATTCAACGAAACCCCCTCCTTTGAAATAATACTACGGGGGCACTCTGGAGGTCGCACTCCCTGCTATCCATACAATCTTGATAGATAATATGTGAGAGTCGCTCCACTTACTTCTTTAGGAGTAACTCGACCGATTTTCAAAAAGGACAGAAATATACCGTTCCTCCTAGAGTCGATATCCAGAGCTCCCAGTGCTTTCTGGATTTCAATAGCAGGGACAACCTCACCTCGAGTCTTCCGTCTCCCCCAGCGCGCCAGCCCGTTTGAGTACCAGATCTTCCTCCTCCACTCGCCGAATCCGGGCTTGCAGGTTCTGTCTCTGCCAGGGTTAGCCCGGAACCAAAGCTCCGGGACGCGCTTCCTCCACTCCCGAACTGCTCCGCCTAGCCTGAGCTGCGAGATCTCCGATAATTCTGCAGGCACCATCCAGGTATAATTAATCCAAAGATATGGGAGTTAAATTAGCAGAGCTTCAAAGATTTCCGAATTAGCGAAAAGTGTGCATCTTGCTGCGCTTCACGTAGAAACCGGGAGAAAGTGTCAGGGAGCTCCGCCACGGCCGTTAGCTTCCGGCCGCCATGTTCCCCCCCTCAAGATCGGAACATTTCTGTTAAACTGAGCAGCGTTTCAAGTGGGTGACATTTCTGCCATACTTCAAACAAACTTTATTGACAGAAGTGATCATTTAATCGTTTGGTAGTACTTTTGTGCTACATCATATGTTGAATATTATTTGTTTAGATGATTAGAAATTAACAATTATTAGAAATTATTCATAGGTTGTATAACGTTTGTATAATATTTTCATTTTGTAACACTCTTGCCATACAGTTAGGGCTAAAAATCTATTCTGTTGATTTTATTTCTAATCTTTAATATCTTTAATGTTATTTTGATTTGGAACACTTGAGTTGCTTAAAAATTCACAACATGATGCAATCGGTAAACCCACCACCTCCATTTTTGGAAAGTCCAGGTACGCCTCAGATCCAATGGAGGCAATGGTTTGATGCGTTTGAAACGTACATTGGTGCAATTGGAGCCTCACGATATAGGGCTGAAAGGAAGAAGTACCGTCTTTTAAATTTGTTAGGATTTGAAGGGAGAGAAGTTTTTAAGCATCTTCCTGATATTGTTTTGGCAGAAGGTGAAGTTGTCGATGAATATCAGGAAGCTGTTAAGAAGCTAGTAATTAAATTTGATGTCCAGCTAAGTTTGGTTGTTTTGAGGCACACATTTTTTAAGCGTACGCAACTACAAAGTGAAAATGTGGATACATATCTCAGTGCATTGCGTAAACTCTGCGCTGAGTGTCAGTTTGGGGAATTCCGGGATCAATTGGTTAGGGACCAATTCATTGCACATTGTTGTGACAAACAAATTCAGCAAAAGCTGCTCACTATGGGTAATCCCAGTCTTGAAGAAATTATCAAAGTTGCAAAAAGTGTCGAATTGGCACAGAATTCAATTAAGGAGTTAAGTGTGGATCCTATATCTAAAGAAAATGTCAATGTTGTTGCCTCTGCAAGTGCTAATAGTAATTCATCAAGCAAATTTAAGACTAATGAGAAGGGGGCTTTCAATAAAAAGAATATTTGTTACAGGTGCGGTTATCCTCCGCATGGCAAGGATTACAGATTTTGTCCAGGGAAAAACGCAAAATGTCACAAGTGTGGTAGGATCGGACATTTGGCGAAAGTGTGTCAATCCAGTATTAACAAGGCTGAAAAAGTTAACTGTGTTAAGGATGAGCAATTAAGTGAAAGTGACATGGTACAAAATTTCCAGGATATGATTGTCACGGTCACTGATGATGGCATTGTTTCTGGCAATCCATCAGATTGTGTTGATCCCTATGTTGATGTAATTGTGGGTGATGTTAGTTTGAAGCTGTTGGTGGATTCTGGTGCCCGGATCACTATGATCACGTATGAGTTTTTCAAGAAATCTTGGGGTGAAAGGGCACTTTTCCCACCGGATAGAGCACCCGTTTCATATGAGGGACGCAAAATAGATTTGGAAGGCTACATAGAAGATGTGTTGGAATTCAAGGGCCGTAAGATTCACGGTAAAATCTATGTGGCAGTTCGAGGATTAAATATACTTGGGTGGTATCATCAAGGCCTTTTTGGTATGGTACTGAGACCAGGAACAAGTGAACAAGTATCAGTTGTGCAAGACATTCCTGACTCTACTTGTTTAGAACAGGAATTCCCCAGTGTATTCTCGGACTCACTTGGTAAAATGGTGGGTTTTAGGCACATGATTAAAGTAAAAAACAACGCTGTGCCTGTGAAGCACAAAGTAAGGTCAGTGCCATTTAGTCTCAGAGCAGAACTAAAGGAAGAATTGGTCAGACTGGAGAATTCTGGGATTATTGAGCCTGTGGAATCCTGTTTGTGGCTCAGTCCATTAGTTGTCGCAAGAAAACGGAACGGAGAGATCCGTTTGTGCATCGATTTGAGGAGTCTCAATAAAGAAATATGGGTGGATGCCCATCCTCTTCCAAAAATTGGTGATTTACTAGAAGAACTGAGGGATGCTCAATGGTTCTCAAAGATTGATCTGACGTCGGCGTACCACCAGATCTTGTTGGATGTTGAGTGCCTCATTATACAGCCTTCAATTCCCCTTTTGGTTCGTTCCAATTTTGCAGAATGCCCTTTGGGTTAGCTTCTGCGGCGTCTGTATTTCAAAGGGTCATGCAGTCAGTGCTTCAAGACATCAAGGGCGTAGTCATCTTTCAAGATGATGTGCCCATTTTTAGCAAATACTTGGAGGAACATGATAAGATTCTGAGGTTGGTTCTGAGTATTTTTGAAAAAAAAGGAATTGTTGTAAAGAAGAATAAATGTGAGTTCTGGAAGAGAGAGGTAGAATTCCTAGGACATCTTGTTTCTGGTGATGGAGTGAGCCCTAGACCTGGTTTGGTAAAAGCAGTGGTGGAGTGTCCGAGTCCAAAGAACAAGGACGAGCTACGCTCTTTCTTGGGGTTGTGTGAGTTTTACTCATGCTTTATTCCTGATTATGCTAGCAAAATGAAGGCACTCTCCAATATGGTGAGATCGAATGTCACTTTCGAGTGGGATAGTAATTGTCAGGAAACTTTCGAGTTGGTCAAATCTGAAATGCTCAACGCCAAAACTCTTAGAGCATATGATCCGGCTGTGCCTTGCACCATCACAGTCGATGCCAGCCATTATGGTCTGGGGGCAGTGCTAACTCAATTTTCAGGTGAAAATTAAGTCACTATCAGCTATGCTTCTAGGGTACTAAGAGATCCTGAAGTTAATTACTTTGTGATTGAGAAGGAGCTGTTAGCATGTTATTGGGCGTGCGAGAAATTCAGAACCTACATTTGGGGTAGAAAATTTATTATCCAAATGGATCACAAATCTTTGGTGTATATTCTGGGAGGTGAACGTCTCAAATACGCTACACCTCGCATTGCACGGTTGACTACCAAACTTTTACAATACGACTTTTTAACAAAGCATATACCAGGCAAACAAAATGTTAGAGCTGATATGTTGTCAAGACTCCCTCTGTGTGAGGATGATCCTTTGGATGTGGAGGAGGACAAGGAGGACTGTTTCATTGCTGTTGTAGATGCAGTTGAAAACAAAGCGTGCAGTGAGGCTGAGTGGAAGAAGGCTGTGAATGAAGACTTGATTCTTGTCAAAGTAAAGGAATACATTGTGAAAGGGTGGCCCCGAGAGAGGTGCGTGTCTCAGGACATTCAGCCCTATTGGAAAATAGCAGAGGAACTATCTATTGAAGATGGTGTTGTTATGAGGGATGGTAGATGTGTGCCTCCCATGGGGATTCGCATCAAATTAGTTGATTGTGCACATGATAGCCATCTTGGAGCAACCATGACAAAAAAATGTCTCAGACTACACTATTGGTGGCCCTCTATGGACAAAGACATAGATGGGAGGGTCAGGCAGTGTGTCGTTTGTAATGGGGCTGAAAAGGGTTTGAAAGTTGTCACTCCTCCACTACAACCCATCTCTTTCCCTACGAAGCCATGGCTTAAGGTGTTAATTGATTTGGTTGGGCCATTTAATTTTCTTCGCCACAACTTGTTATGTTATGTTATGTTAAGACGGATTTATAGAGCGCTCGGCTACTCAAAAAGAGTGTCCCAGCGCTAAAAGTAACCTGCCTGACAACAAACACTCACACACGAACTGATGACCAATTCAGGCGACAACGAACGGTCTAAAGAAGAAACAGCCAGGTCTTAAGATGCTGTCGGAAGCTAAAGAGTTCAGAGTCGCCTCTGAGGGCCAGAGGGTGGGTGTTCCATAACTTACTGACAATCACCTGAAAGGATCGACCACCCTTCCTGGTTGGAAAGAATTTGGGAACCTGAAGCAGATAAAGAGTGGACGATCTTAAGGTCCTCACTTGGCAGTATGGGGTGATTCTCTTTTTAAGGTACGAGGCCCCTATATCATGAAGTGCTTTAAAAGCAAGAACCAATGCCTTAAAATGGATTCTAGGTTCCATTCTGAGCCAGTGGAGTGTTTTAAAAAGGCCGGACAAATGTGTCCTAGGCCCAACTCTCATGACAGCCCGGCCAAGGCATTCTGGACCAGTTGCAGACGGTACAGCAAAACTTTTGGAATACCCAAATAAAGAACATTTGCGTAATCCAATCTGGAGATGATGAGAGCCTGGACAACGGTCTGTCTATGGGGCATAGAGATAAGGGAGAGAAAGTTCCTCATCATTTTAAGAAGCCTAAAACCAGTGCCTGTCACAGATTTCACCTGCGATTGCATGGAGAGATCAGAATCCAGTAAGACTCCAAGATTCTTCACTGTAGTCACAGGATTGGGTGGAGAGGGCTGATCCAGAGGCCACAAATTTCTCCACTCGTCCCCAGGGGTGTGTCCGATTAGTACAAATGCGCTTTGCATTTGTACTAATGGACTTTCACAGCAAGTGGCCTGAGGTCAAGTTTTGTGCGTCTCCTACTGCTAGCAATGCCATACTCTTCCTTAAAGAGATTTTTATGAGAGAAGGGTTTCCGGAGGCTATGGTTTCAGATAATGGTGTGCAATTTGTCAATCAAGAAATGAATGAATTTTTAAATGAGTCCGGTGTGAAGCATTTGAGGAGTTCTGTTGGACACCCACAAACCAGTGGTTTAGTAGAGAGAATGAACAGAGTGGTTGTGGATTGTATCAAGTGGGCTAAACACAACTGTTTTGATGTCGAGGGTGCAGTTAGATCCATGTTGTGGTTCTACCGCACAACTCCACATTCTCTTACGAAAATTGCACCTTTTGTTTCACTTAAAGGCAGGGTACCTACGTCTACTCTTTATCCGGCTTGGTTGTTAAGAACTGTTGCTAACAAGGTTTCCTGCTGTGTGGATAATGTTGCTTTGGAGTCTCGTGTCAAAGCAGCACAGGAAAAGATGTCCAACAGGTATAATCTGAAAAAGTCTGCTAAGACGGTTGATTTGTCTCCTGGGGACATGGTTCGCATTAGAAACACTAAATTTGTCAGAAAAGGTGGTATGTCCTTTGGTGAACCAGTTTGTGTAGAGAAAGTTTGTGGTGGTGCAGTTATGGTGAGGGGTGGACATTGGTGGAACCTGGGTAAAGTTTTCAAAGTTCAGTCTGCATTGAACAAATCTTCAGGTCTGCCTGATGGATCTGCCGACAATTCTAATTCTCCCACAAGACCGGCAAATATGTCTTCCTCTCCAACAGGATCTACAAATGCTTCTCCAAGCATTGTTTCTGGAACCTATGCGACTAGTCATGGATCAAGGAAGTCTTTCCTTGGAAGTTGCGTTGAAATTATTTTAGCGTTCACTTACCATTTACTTGGTGTTTATCATGAACTTTTTGGCATTTTTTTTCAGTTTTATGCATTAACTGTATTCTTCCATATTCTTTTATTGTACATTTGCATTTTCCTTTTTCTTTTTTACGCTTATCGTTTTTTTTTCATTATTTGCTATGTATTGTTTTGCTTTTGTTGTTCCAAAAAGAGGTAATATGTTGTGCTTATATATGCTTGTTTGATCTACTACAGAATTTGTTGTCATGGGAACATTCTTCGTCTATGTTCTATGAATAGTCAGTTGGTGCCTCTCTTCTGATGTGAGAGGAGCGGTGGCTCATTGATCCCACCAATAAACGCCACAGTTTATTAAAATGTGTATTGTGGAGTCACTGACCCCTGCGAAATACAACACACTACCTAGATTAGGCTTTCTCTGTCGGGGTCGTCTTAGGTTCCGACCTGCTTAACACGCCTACCTCTCTACCACCGGGCCGGTTTCCAGATATTTTTGACCGGTGCCACCGTCCAGAATCACAGAGAAGGGTGTACATCATTTGCCGCATCTCTCCTGTGAGAGCCAGGTAGGGTCTCTCCTCTCCAATATTTCCTATTCTGGGCCTGACAATTCCCTTATCGGTCCAGATTAGATACAGACTTGGGAGTCACTTACCCCTTCTGCCATCGTTCACCCCTTCTGCCTTTGTTTACCTGGCAGAATGGCTGTGCTCCTCACATAATATGAAATTGTCCAGGAATTGTCCCACGTACTGTTTTCTGTAATTTTAATTTCATTGTTTAGCAAGCACCAATATCTGACAGGTTGCTACATTGGCTACTGTGCTACTACAGCTGTGATCTGGATACAGACGTGTCTTCCCACACTTACAAATGGATATATTGACAACGATTAGTGTTATACTTTCTTGATGTGTGGATTCTCTGCATCACCATATAGGTAAGATGACGCTATAGATTTTTTAAGCAAGCGACCATTCTCATACTCATTCTTATTTTCATTATGTTTCATATGAAGTTTTTTGCTGAATACACAGCATGATGGAACCACTTGGATTTAATGTTTTTTTTAGTCTGTTTCAGATAGACGGTGGACCCACAGCAAACACGGGCCATCGTCGCATCTGAAAGGCTACTGAATGTGGTGGCCTGTGTATTTACACATTATTTTCATATCTTTTGTTTATTTTTGTTCAGAGTGACTATTTACTTGGTCTGCAGAACCCCTGGCGGGTTCACTCAGGCGCGAAAACATATTGACCTACTCCAGGGGTATATTTGTTGATAACACCTAGTCCTCTCTTCTTTTAACCCTGTCCCAGGAGACCACAAAATAAAAGTCAATTGGTCTTATGTAGACCGGTTTACTCTTAATTCTTTCCTTAATTGCATTCTGCTCCTCATTCCCCCTTCACCTTCTCACATGAGTTTCCTAAGAGACACCACAGCTCCTCCTCTGTCTTGAATAGTTGTAGCTCACACCAATGAACTTGTGGCGTTGGTGTGAGGCGGAAACCCAATGATGAAGCATATCACCTCCGGGTGAGTGAGGGTTCTTGTCCTGAAAGCGGTTCTTTCTTTCCTGTATAGTAGTTGAAACACTATGCTCAACATCCAGACTGCAACAAGGTTGTGGACAGCCATCCTCTATCCTTAGTTTTTCAAGACGTACTTTTTGTGAGATTCACTCCCCTGAGGGGTACAGAACCAGTTCAATATAAGAAGTTTAGGGTGCCAATCACTGTTTTTTTGGCAGAGTTTTACATAGCGCGAACTTGACCCGAATACAATCAGGTATCAGAGAGCTTTACATAGCACCAGTTACTTTACATGAGGACACACATTCATTTTCTTTTTTTTTTTGTTAGGCACAGGGAGATTAAGTGATTTGCCATGAATCACAGGATGTTCAGCGTCATTACCGAGACTCGAACCCAGTTCCCCAGGTCCGAGGTCGAGCGCCCTAGCCGTTAGGCCAACTCCTCTCCCCACTTGAATGATGAACTGTTAGAAAGGAACTATAATACACAGTGGTGCCAGTCACTCATAATGAAGAAGGTACAATACAATTTTGTAATGCAGGTGCATAAAAGTGCCATTCACGCAAGGTAGACCTGCACTGTAATATTGTTGTACAGGGGTTTTGGGGCCATGATGCACTGAAATGAGCGAGATGTAAAATACATTATAATCATGCAGGAGAAGCATCCTCTCAAATCATCAAAGTGTAATGTAACACTGTTTCACTGGAGTGCACCAACATCATTTATTAAATGGGGGACAGTGGCACATTGTAGTTACCTCATGGGGCAGTTACTCACGGAAAGTCCTAATGACTGGAGTGAATGGGCCAGAGTGAGTGGTGCATCTGTGGCCAACCTGACTAGATGGCTAAGTGAAAACACACTTTATACACTACATGAATGCCACGTTACACTGCCAGCCTTTTGTGTCTGTTTTCTGGTTGGCTTTTAGAGCAAAAGCTCTTTCTGTAGAAAGAGCTTTTGCTTGGCCTCTGGGTCTAACTCGCACTATCTCTCAGGGACTGTTTTAGCTTTCAACAAAAATATGCACTGAACTGTCGGGATTTTTTACGCTGCTGTTCTTAATAATTGCTATAGCTGTTGTTCATTCTTAAACAAGTATTACCAATTTTGCACAGGTTTTTATGTTATTGGCATTAATTTGCACATTGCTTGTGGCATGTTAGGAAATCTTACCGGGAAGGCGCCCTCGTGCACTTCTCCCTGCTTCAAATCACCGACCATCGACCCAGGCGGACCCGGCTGTAGGCAGGTCCGCACCGCACCTGGGATCGACGCGTCAGATAGGGGGCGTAACCACTGGCAATAAATATGGCGCTGGGACGGCCGCGCAGCGGTCTGTAGAAAGAGCTTTTGCTTGGCCTCTGGGTCTAACTCGCACTATCTCTAAGGGACTGTTTTAGCTTTCAACAAAAATATGCACTGAACTGTCGGGATTTTTTACGCTGCTGTTCTTAATAATTGCTATAGCTGTTGTTCATTCTTAAACAAGTATTACCAATTTTGCACAGGTTTTTATGTTATTGGCATTAATTTGCACATTGCTTGTGGCACGTTAGGAAATCTTACCGGGAAGGCGCCCTCGTGCACTTCTCCCTGCTTCAAATCACCGACCATCGACCCAGGCGGACCCGGCTGTAGGCAGGTCCGCACCGCACCTGGGATCGACGCGTCAGATAGGGGGCGTAACCACTGGCAATAAATATGGCGCTGGGACGGCCGCGCAGCGGTCTGTAGAAAGAGCTTTTGCTTGGCCTCTGGGTCTAACTCGTACTATCTCTCAGGGACTGTTTTAGCTTTCAACAAAAATATGCACTGAACTGTCGGGATTTTTTACGCTGCTGTTCTTAATAATTGCTATAGCTGTTGTTCATTCTTAAACAAGTATTACCAATTTTGCACAGGTTTTTATGTTATTGGCATTAATTTGCACATTGCTTGTGGCACGTTAGGAAATCTTACCGGGAAGGCGCCCTCGTGCACTTCTCCCTGCTTCAAATCACCGACCATCGACCCAGGCGGACCCGGCTGTAGGCAGGTCCGCACCGCACCTGGGATCGACGCGTCAGATAGGGGGCGTAACCACTGGCAATAAATATGGCGCTGGGACGGCCGCGCAGCGGTCTGTAGAAAGAGCTTTTGCTTGGCCTCTGGGTCTAACTCGCACTATCTCTCAGGGACTGTTTTAGCTTTCAACAAAAATATGCACTGAACTGTCGGGATTTTTTACGCTGCTGTTCTTAATAATTGCTATAGCTGTTGTTCATTCTTAAACAAGTATTACCAATTTTGCACAGGTTTTTATGTTATTGGCATTAATTTGCACATTGCTTGTGGCACGTTAGGAAATCTTACCGGGAAGGCGCCCTCGTGCACTTCTCCCTGCTTCAAATCACCGACCATCGACCCAGCGGACCCGGCTGTAGGCAGGTCCGCACCGCACCTGGGATCGACGCGTCAGATAGGGGGCGTAACCACTGGCAATAAATATGGCGCTGGGACGGCCGCGCAGCGGTCTGTAGAAAGAGCTTTTGCTTGGCATCTGGGTCTAACTCGCACTATCTCTCAGGGACTGTTTTAGCTTTCAACAAAAATATGCACTGAACTGTCGGGATTTTTTACGCTGCTGTTCTTAATAATTGCTATAGCTGTTGTTCATTCTTAAACAAGTATTACCAATTTTGCACAGGTCTTTATGTTATTGGCATTCATTTGCACATTGCTTGTGGCACGTTAGGAAATCTTACCGGGAAGGCGCCCTCGTGCACTTCTCCCTGCTTCAAATCACCGACCATCGACCCAGGCGGACCCGGCTGTAGGCAGGTCCGCGCCGCACCTGGGATCGACGCGTCAGATAGGGGGCGTAACCACTGGCAATAAATATGGCGCTGGGACGGCCGCGCAGCGGTCTGTAGAAAGAGCTTTTGCTTGGCATCTGGGTCTAACTCGCACTATCTCTCAGGGACTGTTTTAGCTTTCAACAAAAATATGCACTGAACTGTCTGGATTTTTTACGCTGCTGTTCCTAATAATTGCTATAGCCGTTGTTCATTCTTAAACAAGTATTACCAATTTTGCACAGGTTTTTATGTTATTGGCATTAATTTGCACATTGCTTGTGGCACGTTAGGAAATCTTACCGGGAAGGCGCCCTCGTGCACTTCTCCCTGCTTCAAATCACCGACCATCGACCCAGGCGGACCCGGCTGTAGGCAGGTCCGCACCGCACCTGGGATCGACGCGTCAGATAGGGGGCGTAACCACTGGCAATAAATATGGCGCTGGGACGGCCGCGCAGCGCTCTGTAGAAAGAGCTTTTGCTTGGCCTCTGGGTCTAACTCGTACTATCTCTCAGGGACTGTTTTAGCTTTCAACAAAAATATGCACTGAACTGTCTGGATTTTTTACGCTGCTGTTCTTAATAATTGCTATAGCTGTTGTTCATTCTTAAACAAGTATTACCAATTTTGCACAGGTTTTTATGTTATTGGCATTAATTTGCACATTGCTTGTGGCACGTTAGGAAATCTTACCGGGAAGGCGCCCTCGTGCACTTCTCCCTGCTTCAAATCACCGACCATCGACCCAGGCGGACCCGGCTGTAGGCAGGTCCGCACCGCACCTGGGATCGACGCGTCAGATAGGGGGCGTAACCACTGGCAATAAATATGGCGCTGGGACGGCCGCGCAGCGGTCTGTAGAAAGAGCTTTTGCTTGGCCTCTGGGTCTAACTCGCACTATCTCTCAGGGACTGTTTTAGCTTTCAACAAAAATATGCACTGAACTGTCGGGATTTTTTACGCTGCTGTTCTTAATAATTGCTATAGCTGTTGTTCATTCTTAAACAAGTATTACCAATTTTGCACAGGTTTTTATGTTATTGGCATTAATTTGCACATTGCTTGTGGCACGTTAGGAAATCTTACCGGGAAGGCGCCCTCGTGCACTTCTCCCTGCTTCAAATCACCGACCATCGACCCAGCGGACCCGGCTGTAGGCAGGTCCGCACCGCACCTGGGATCGACGCGTCAGATAGGGGGCGTAACCACTGGCAATAAATATGGCGCTGGGACGGCCGCGCAGCGGTCTGTAGAAAGAGCTTTTGCTTGGCCTGTGGGTCTAACTCGCACTATCTCTCAGGGACTGTTTTAGCTTTCAACAAAAATATGCACTGAACTGTCGGGATTTTTTACGCTGCTGTTCTTAATAATTGCTATAGCTGTTGTTCATTCTTAAACAAGTATTACCAATTTTGCACAGGTCTTTGTTATTGGCATTCATTTGCACATTGCTTGTGGCACGTTAGGAAATCTTACTGGGAAGGCGCCCTCGTGCACTTCTCCCTGCTTCAAATCACCGACCATCGACCCAGGCGGACCCGGCTGTAGGCAGGTCCGCACCGCACCTGGGATCGACGCGTCAGATAGGGGGCGTAACCACTGGCAATAAATATGGCGCTGGGACGGCCGCGCAGCGGTCTGTAGAAAGAGCTTTTGCTTGGCCTCTGGGTCTAACTCGCACTATCTCTCAGGGACTGTTTTAGCTTTCAACAAAAATATGCACTGAACTGTCGGGATTTTTTACGCTGCTGTTCTTAATAATTGCTATAGCTGTTGTTCATTCTTAAACAAGTATTACCAATTTTGCACAGGTCTTTATGTTATTGGCATTCATTTGCACATTGCTTGTGGCACGTTAGGAAATCTTACCGGGAAGGCGCCCTCGTGCACTTCTCCCTGCTTCAAATCACCGACCATCGACCCAGCGGACCCGGCTGTAGGCAGGTCCGCACCGCACCTGGGATCGACGCGTCAGATAGGGGGCGTAACCACTGGCAATAAATATGGCGCTGGGATGGCCGCGCAGCGGTCTGTAGAAAGAGCTTTTGCTTGGCCTGTGGGTCTAACTCGCACTATCTCTCAGGGACTGTTTTAGCTTTCAACAAAAATATGCACTGAACTGTCGGGATTTTTTACGCTGCTGTTCTTAATAATTGCTATAGCTGTTGTTCATTCTTAAACAAGTATTACCAATTTTGCACAGGTCTTTATGTTATTGGCATTCATTTGCACATTGCTTGTGGCACGTTAGGAAATCTTACCGGGAAGGCGCCCTCGTGCACTTCTCCCTGCTTCAAATCACCGACCATCGACCCAGGCGGACCCGGCTGTAGGCAGGTCCGCACCGCACCTGGGATCGACGCGTCAGATAGGGGGCGTAACCACTGGCAATAAATATGGCGCTGGGACGGCCGCGCAGCGGTCTGTAGAAAGAGCTTTTGCTTGGCCTCTGGGTCTAACTCGCACTATCTCTCAGGGACTGTTTTAGCTTTCAACAAAAATATGCACTGAACTGTCTGGATTTTTTACGCTGCTGTTCCTAATAATTGCTATAGCCGTTGTTCATTCTTAAACAAGTATTACCAATTTTGCACAGGTTTTTATGTTATTGGCATTAATTTGCACATTGCTTGTGGCACGTTAGGAAATCTTACTGGGAAGGCGCCCTCGTGCACTTCTCCCTGCTTCAAATCACCGACCATCGACCCAGGCGGACCCGGCTGTAGGCAGGTCCGCACCGCACCTGGGATCGACGCGTCAGATAAGGGGCGTAACCACTGGCAATAAATATGGCGCTGGGACGGCCGCGCAGCGGTCTGTAGAAAGAGCTTTTGCTTGGCCTCTGGGTCTAACTCGCCCTATCTCTCAGGGACTGTTTTAGCTTTGTGGTAAATAATTTAATTACCGGGACTTAATTTGATGCGGAAAATCTATAATAATAGCTCAGTAAAATAAGAGGCAGAATCCGTGGTATTAGAGGTTCGGAACGGGCTTTATTCCAAAATCAATTCGAATTGATGGACTCCATATTCCATCACCACGAAGGTTCAGGAAGTGAAGAACAAACTTTATTGACAAGTAATCATTTTTATACAATAGGCATTACAGTGAAACAGATGCAGGAGGCGTAACAGCTGATAACAAAGATAAGAACATATATGCGTAACTAAAATAGGTGTAACTGGGCGTAACTTAAAGAACGTCATTGGATATGATGTCATAAATGGGTGGTTCCATGAAAGAATTTCGCAATGTCAGCAGAAATACTTGGCAGAGATGCGCGCGCAGCAGCATGACGTGTGATTGACGTGCAACTAGGGGGTGAAGGGGACTTGACATTTAGCTCTACATGTGGAGACAGAAGTCTGGGGTTATGTCAACCTAATCCCAAATCATATCTAACATCCTATGTTTAAAGAACTGTGTTATCCAAAAAGAGAGGTCTCTTAGGATAGAATCTTATTCTATACTGACTATACTGACTGTTAGTGCGTGTACAAGCGTCTAAGTGTCTACACTAGATGCGAGGGCAGAAATCTTCCATAGTAACAGGGCTATGAATTACTTGCATAAAGACAGAGAAGCCGGGCCTTTGCTCGGTAGCTGAAAGAATGTTTACTTAAACTACTAGACAGGAATGCATTGGATGAGGAGCGGAGCAGAGCAGATAATCTTGAAGGTGAAATACAGTTTTTGGCAAGCAGACGGGTCGAGTCAGGCACCGTTAGCCGCGCAGGGAGTAGGACAAAGTTCATGGATACAGATGCGAGCTCAGACTGGAGCTTTCAGAGGCAGAAAGCAGGAAAAGGCTTAATGGCAGAATCAGGGCTTATTCGCCTGGACTGTGAAATGGGATAAATGAACCATATAAAGCCGGTGGCCTTTCATACTTAGGAATAGAATATCCGGCCCATTCACGGCGGATCTGAAAGAGGACATGTTGACGGTGGACGCACATGTGTTTGCGTCTTCATAACTGGAACTGGAGGAAACATACATGTACTTGTGATTTATACATGAAACCGTTGGGGTCCAAGATAGGGGACATAACTGATCATAAAAATCCATATTTCCACATTCCCTCCTTGTCCCCTACTTGCCCTTAAGAGATATCAATCTTCATCAATCCGTTGATCTGTTCATATAACATCATTTGTTCTTCTTTCTTCTTCCGGGATTTTGAACGAAAACTTGGATGTGGGATACACGAGGTGGCACATAGACCACAAATCGCTGGCCCACATTGTAGACATAAGCAGCAACTGAATAGTATGAGAAAGCCAATACCTAGGAAGGATAGGACCCTCCATCCAAAGGTAGATAATACACTCCAAAACCAACCGGACCAAGTCCAGGTGCCTGGATTCTGGTGTATTTGGCTTACAATCTTATGAAGGCGAGTTATGGCTTTATATACTGACGGCGAATTTTCTGGTATGAAAATGCAACAACTTGATCCGATGACCCTACAAGCTCCGCCCCTATCGGCCAAGATGACGTCAAGGACAAGACGATTTTGAATCACAACAATCCGCATAGCAGACTGCTCTTCTGTTAAATTGCCTAAGGCGGAAATAGTTTCGTTCACTACTGCTTCAAGGGTTCTGGTTAATCTACGTATCAGCTTACTATTAGTGACTGTACCTATATAAGGAAAGAAACCTTTATTGAAATCTGTGTATTTTTCCCATGCTGTTTCAGTGTAATCGACGATTGGGAGATCTCTCTGCTGTCTATTGTGTACTAAATGAATATTTCTATGATAATCAGGAGGAGCTAGGAAAACAGGTGGCAAAAGGAATCCGATGTAACAGGTACCATCCCAATCTAGAGGCAGACGTATATATGCAGTCTGACCACATACAAAGTAGGAATGGCGAGAAGCTCTAAATGTAGATTTGCCTTGATCACTGAATTCTATTACAGTGGTGCATTTACTATGGCCCATGTGTATGGAGCCATTCTTTTTTATACATAGTTCCCCTTTTACTGGGAATACGGACATGGCGGGTAATATTGGTGTAGCTTCAGATTCGACATTCAAGATCATGAGATTAAGCGTGAAATTACCTAATCCATATACTTCATTTTCTAGATCAGTTCCTGTTCTTTTGGGAAGTCCCTCCTTGTTAGGGTAGCAGACTTTAAGCAAAACCAAGTTCAGGTTTCCCCATACCCAGTTGTCTTGATAAACTGCGGAATTCGAATCTAGGGAATTAATTAAACTAAACCATGCTCCACAGGAGCCATTGTGTGTGAACGGATATGGAAAGAGAGGCAGAATTCCCTTATAGTTCTGATAGGGAGGGAGTCGGCCACATATCCAACAATTTGTAGCATTGCTAGCCTGATGGGAATGATGTAACATACTAATAAAAGTGTTATTGCGCAGCGCAAATCTATATGACAACTCATGCGGGGGAAATTCACTAAAAGAATGTTCAGCAGTAACATTGTAAACATGTTTAGAAATAGGATAATATATGTGCAACAATATACTTGCAGCGTTTATTAAAAGACATAAGAAAAACAAAATTAATAACGTCACTGTACAATGACTACGCAGTGATTTACAGTACGCATGTTTTTTTCAACTGGATTTGATTATCTCCTTCTCTATTCCGGTCCAGAGGATACATGTCAGAGACAAATTCAACCGATTCACCTTGGAGAGGACTTAAACAATCAAATTGTCTGACTTATTGGACCGTAGTTTTAGTCTATATAGTTCTGAGTTCGTTTGTTCAACCAAAGGAAGCTTTGAGTCTGTCTTTGAGGAAATACAGGGTTTAGTCTCTATATCGGATGGTAGTCCATGAAATTTCTTGATATGACTTGAATGTATCCAGCCTTTTCGACCTTCGATCTTCACGGCTGTCCTCGTGGTTAACAGTACGAGTTGAGGCGATTTTCACCTAGGATCCAGCTGAGACTTCCGATCAAAGTTCCTCACTAACACCAGGTCCCCGGGAATTACGTCATGGGGTTTCACCTCGGTGTTGTCGGGAAAGGCTGCAGCTACCTGTGAACGACAAGATTGTAGTGCAGACATCAAGGAAGCTAGGTAATCTGTCAGCATATTACAGTCTACATCAGTTATTTTGCGTGGTATAGGCGTCCCCCACATATTTGGTGGTCTACCGAAGATCACCTCATAAGGGGATAGCCCTGTTCGAGAATGTGCTACCATTCTCATGTAAAAGAGTGCAACTGGTAAGGCTACTACCCAGTCGACACCTTTCTCTCTACATATTTTGGACAATCTAATTTTTAGAGTTTGATTATGTCGTTCCACGAGACCTGCTGCCTCGGGATGTCGGACACAATGAAATCTCCATTGATAACCTAACAAAAGTGAAACGTGTTTCATTAGTTCGGATGAGAACGGCTGGCCGTTATCTGAGTAGACAGCACGTGGTAAACCGTACCGTGGGAAGAATTCTCGAACTAACTGTTTGGCAGTAGTCGGGGCAGTGTAATCTGAAACCGGGTATGCCTCTGTCCAACGGGAAAGAGCACAAACAACTACAAGAACGTATTTGAATCCTCGACATCGTTCCATCTGGATATAATCCATCTGGAGGACTTCAAAAGGGTGATCAGGAGGCTGAAATCCACCTTGTTCTACGGGAATGCTTTTACCTGGGTTAAACTGACAACAGATCATACAGGTACGGACTTTTTGTTTAGCTGCTGCTCGTAAATGTTTGTTGAACCAAATGTGTTGAATGCTGTCTAGCATAGCTTTTTCTCCTAGGTGGGCAGGACTATGTATTGTATTTATGATAACTTGGACCATTGAGTCGGGAAGAAACCATACAGATTTTTCCTTCGTCATCCATCCTTGATCCGTTTGGATCCCTCCTAATTCAGTCCATTTCTTTATTTCGTCTGGTGTAGCATGTGTCTGTATGTTAATTACGTCAAGAGCGGGATCCTTAACCATCATGCAATGTGTTGATGTCGGAACTATTGTCTTTGTCATGTCAGATGTGTGAGTTTGAGCAGTCTGTTTAGCTGTTTTGTCAGCTAGATCATTGCCTTGGGAAATGATATCAGTAACTTTCGTATGAGCTTTACATTTCATAATTGATATTGCAGTGGGTAGATGTATTGCATCTAATAAGGCATGAATGAGGGGTCCGTGCTGAATGTGGGCACCGTGAGAAGTTAAATAACCTCTCTCTCGCCACAGCACGCCAAAGTCATGTACAACTCCGAATGCATAACGTGAATCAGTGTATATGTTGACTTTCTTATTTGTGGCTTGAATACAGGCTTGTGTCAGAGCGATGAGCTCTGCTGCTTGAGCTGACAAGGTATTAATATGATTTGTTTCAATGACTTCAGTGTCTGTTGTGACTGCATACGCGGCCACTAGCTCTCCTGTACTTGTTCTCATACATGAACCATCTACATACAACGTCAGGTCTGGGTCTGACAATGGGACGTCTGTCAAGTCTTGTCTGGGTTTCGTCGTGATAGTAATAACTTCAATACAATCATGTGCTAGTGGGTCTGTTCCGTTTACTGGTAACAGTGTGGCAGGATTCAATGTACTACAACGTCTGATTTCTATGTGTGGCTGAAACAATGTCAATTCGTAACCAGTGAGTCTTGCTATAGTCAAGTGTTGTGTTTGCGTGCGGTTCAAGAGAACCTCTACTGCGTGTGGTACTTGTACTGTCAATTGATGTCCTAACACTATGGCATCGCTTTGTCTTATTGCTAAAGCTGTCGCTGCCACTGATTTCAGGCACGCAGGCAGAGCCTGAGCTACGGGATCTAATGTACTAGAAAAATAAGCACATGGTTTGTGTGATCCTGCTTGTTCCTGTGTGAGTACTGACAAAGCAGTACCTTCGCGTTCTGTAACAAAGAGTGTAAACGGTTTATTGTAACATGGTGTTGCTAAAACAGGTGCTTGACATAAAGCTTTCTTTAGGCTTTCAAAAGCTTGCGTATGTTCCCGAGTCCAAGGGAGGACAGTCGATGTGGCTGCCTCCTGTGTTGTCAACTGAATGAGTGGTTTTGCTAGAAATGCATACTGAGGGATCCACTGCCTACAATATGAAGTGAGGCCTATAAAAGCCCGCACCTCCTTTTGTGTCTTGGGTACTGACATGTTATCAATTAACTGTATGCGGTCGGGTGTAAGCTGCCTTCCCTCCTTGGACAGCGAGTGACCAAGGTAAACAACTCGCTGGACACAGAATTGCAGCTTAGAAGGGGACACCTTGTGCCCCTTTTCGGCCAAGAATTGTAAAACCGTCAGTGAGGCTTTTTCACATTCAGGTTCGCTTCTAGCGGTGATCAGCAGATCATCGACATATTGAAGCAGGGCAGTGTTGACTGGCATGTGTATACTGTCAAGTTCTCGTTTCAGTGCTTGGCTATAGATGCTGGGGCTTTCTGTGAATCCTTGAGGTGCGCGTGTGAATTTAAAGCTTCGTCCATTTAAACTAAATCCGAACAAGTATTGGCTTTCCGGATCTATTGGGACGCTGAAAAAGGCATTCTTGAGATCAATTACAGTAAAGAATGTTGCTTCGGAATCAATGGCTGTCAGTAATGAAGAGATATCTGGAACTACGGGGTATTGTGGTACAATACATTTATTTAATTCGCGCAGATCAATAACCAATCGATATACTGGCGGGGCTTTTGGATCAGTTCGTTTAAGAATCGGAATTATCGGGGAATTACATATATTGGAGTCCGTTTCCACAACCACTCCTTGGGTAATAAGCTCGTCAATGATTTGCAGTAAAGCCACTACAGCATCTGGTGGTAGCTTGTATTGTCGCATTCGTGGTAGTACCACTCCTGTCTTTAGTGTGACTCGATATGGTGTAATGTTCATGCAACCAACATCTGTAGGGCCTTGTGCCCATAAATGTGTGGGTAAAGTCTGCAGTCGGTGATCCATGTCTCGGGACACATAGTGCCCTTTGAAATCACGTAAAAACAATCTTACTCCTTCCGGAGAACAACATATTATAGCTCCTAGAGCTTTCAAAGTTTTTATACCTAACAGGTTTTCTGGACATGATTTAGTAAGCAATAAATCTGTAGTTCGTGTCAAGGGACCAATCGTAAGGGGAAGAGGCTGTGATACTTCGTTAATGATAGGTTTTCCTGAAAAACCAAGGGAAATATTCTGTGAGCCTGAGAGGGGTGCCCCTGGAACTTCACTACGTTTTATGGTTGTTCGGCGTGCCCCTGTATCAAGTAAAAAATTTCTATCCTGGCCTAATAGTTCACTGTGTACATAAGGTCCTTCTTGATCTACAGGGACCTCAATAAGGGGTAAGCCAACTTCCCTCTCTAGGCTGTTTCATGAGTATCGTTGATAATCAGGATAGTCATACTGTGCAGTCTGGTACATTTGTCGTGTCGTTGTCTGTGTGGCAGCAATAGGCTGCGGTGGTGGAGCTGTCATAGATGGTTGCGGAGCTGGCATGGACTGTGCATGCTGCGGAGCTCCTTGTTGGTTCTGATCCTGTCTAAGTGGCCGTGGTCTTTCTTTTGTATTACCTGTGGCGATATTATGTTTTAAAACTGGGCAATCGTGTACATAATGGCCTGGCTGTTTACAATAGTTGCATGTCCCTTTTACAGGACCGGTTGAAACATTGGACTGTGTCATACCCTTTTTATGACCGTCAGCTGGAACTGTCTGAGAAACTAGCATTTTCATTTTCGTGTCTTTCATGCGTCTTTGTTCATGTTCTTGTTCCTCTCTAATTCTATTGTGATGGTACTGTAGCATTTGTAACATTTGTGACGGAGTGTTACCTTGCCAGGTACTCTCGAATTTCAATACTCTATTCTTAACTTGGGGCAAGGAATTTTCAACTAATTTTGTCACAAACAGATGTGGATACGATTCGCTACTTGCTTTTATTCCACTATTTATACCAAAACATTTTTCGAATCGGGCATAGAAATCACTAGTGTCCTCATCGTGCTTTTGTTTACAGGCTGAGATTGCACCCCAGTCTTCCTTTTTCGTAGTTAATAAACATGGCAGTACCTGTACTAGTAAACCTGGTAGTGTTTTGGTCTTTTCCCCAAGCCCTGAACCTGGACCTCGAGCTTTTTCTTCGTTTTCTAATGCTGTCCAATCTATCTTCTGGTCTCCCACCTCCCAATCCTTTTCCTTGAGTTTTTCGTAAATGCCCGCAGGCATTAATACCTTCAATATTGTCATAATGTCGGGATAGGTATACTCTCCCATGAGCAACATGTCTTTGATTTCACGGTGGAAACCCGCTGGGTCTTTGTCATGACTGGGTACCACTTTCTTCATTTCTAATAGTTCTATTTTAGATATGGGTGTGTATACAAACACACGTTTAAACTGATTGTCATCACCTTTTATCGGGTGCACTTCGCGTAAAGGATTCTGTCTATCCATATAATACGTCGTTCTTTCTTTTATGGGCAGTGAGACATGTTCGGGACATACAAAAAGAATGTACTGCTTTCTGGATTCTAGTATTTCTCTAATTAGCTCAGTACCTGAACCTCTCCATTTATTCGTGAGTAATTCAGTTAAGATATTAGGTAAGGGGCCAGGATCGGAGTGTTGGCTTTTATATAATATAAGGAGTTGTTGAATCATATAGATACCAGCTAAACGCTGTTCATCTGGGGTGAGGTTCAAAAACGTGTGCGCTAATGTATCATCACTATATTTTCCGGCACTGTCAACCCAGTGAACGGCTGACCTGGCTAATTCTTGTTCGTCCATAGAATCGAGTAGATGATAACCCCTTCGTTCTCGGAGTAATTTGTCAGCGGCTTGGAACGAATGTTCGGGGGACCTTATATTTATTATAGGGGTTTGGAAATTTCTGTTATTATTTGGACGTATCGGACGTATCGGATCAGTAAAGCCTCTAGTATTATTACAAGATCTTCCTCTACCTACATAGGCCATGGTTTCTAACTGTCCTGTGGGCAGTTCTAATTCTTCCTCCTCCTCTGTTTGTTCAGGCTCGTCTACTGCTAATCTTTCTTCGTGTATTCGTTCTACTTCCTTGCGGATCTTGCGGCACATAGCTACTATACATGATCGTTTATCATGTCTCCCCTCTGATATATTCCGACTCCTGGTGGTAAGAATTTGCATTTCTTCCGGATTTACCCCTGGTCGGTCTTGATTTCTGATCACACAATTTATGAGGAAACGTAACAGTTCCCCTTGTATCTCCACTTTCTGGTACTCCAAAGCTCTATTAATACTCTCGGAATCTCGTCCTGACTGGACAAAGTGATATATATTGTCTAAATGTGTAGTCATTCCTGGTAGCCTCCCTAAATATATTGCAGCTCGTCTGATACGTAATGATGCCAGCAGCATTTCGTCCCCTTTTCCGGGCACCGGGTCATATCTACAATCTATTAGAAGTTCCTTAAGCGCGTCGGGAGTTACTAGTTTGGGCGTACGTTGGTGGGCTAATTCTTGAAAGGAAAGTTTATTTACTCTGGGTGGCGTGGAAAAAATGTTGGATGCACCTCCTGTAGCACCGCCCGGGGTGCTGGATGTGAAAGGATTCGTTGAACGTGATATAGCAACCATAGGTGTGGGTACAGCTGTAGAAACAGATGTGCTTGCCGGAACTTGTGTCGGAGTTTGTTGTTGCGGAGGTACAGACGGAGGAGGGTCTTGGCGTTGAACCCCCTCGACAGGCGGTCTATGTGGCGCAGCATTAGCATACTCGGGAGCTGCGTCGTCTAAATAAGAGGAAAGAAAAACATCTTCTGCGGTTCTGGGATGCCCTTTGGGATGTACTTTTATCGGGAACAATGGGGGTGGCAAGTCTTTTGGTATCTCCGGAGTAGCCTTAGGTAATCCTTCGGCCAGAAGAGGATACATACCATTCATAAGGGCATTTCTTTGTCTGTCTGTTTGTTCTGATTTTACTCGAGTACCTTCTTCAATTAATAGATTTTCTCGAACTTTATTTGAATTTTCCTTACTCTTCTCTTCCTGTCTACGTGCTTTTTCTGTACGTCTATACGATTCCTTACGCCATAATTCAATGGCATCTTTCTGTGATTGTCTAGCTTTCTTTTTCCATAATTCTTCCTCTACTTTCATGATGCAATTTGCATCCCAGGTCCCAGCTGCGGGCCACCTCTGACTTTCTGGTAATTCCTTGGTGTAGTCTACCCATAAATCAAGAAATAGTATGGCGTCTAGGCCATGTTTATGATACATGAAGTACCCTGGAGTGTCCCTAGGAGGAATGGGAACAGCTTCTTCGAGTACCCCTTTTCTAGTTTTGATCTGTCTTAATTTCGAAAAGAGCGGCATATTGAGAACTGACCTGATACCTAATTTTGAACACGTTTAATACAACGAGACACAATAATGAACAGTCATTCACACCACAATATGCAGAACGTATTTAAAACATTTTAACATTTAACGTTTAATGAACAACAATGATGGTCATTTAGGGATCTAGTCACTAAGCATAATACTCGACACTAGGTAATTCTGAATTATATACTAGACATACTTGATATACTGCTAAACAGTACAGATACACTGCTGAAACAGTGCAGACCGGATTTGTGTACCCAAACCCGTCTTGACCGGCACAACCTATGTGCACGTCAGAACGCCTCCCCGATAATGGTACTCACCGGGTAGCTCGGAACGGAAGGCCTCGGAACTGAACTGAACTGGACTCGGACCGGACTGGACTCTACTCGAAACTTCGGAACCTGGTGGGCCTCTGTATACCTCGGATCTTGCTCTCTCAGCTAGGCTCTGGTCGGGATACTTCGCACTTCTCACCGCCTCGTCTGGGTGTTGATCGCAGCCTCAGTTACCCCCGCTCGGCAGGAGGGAGATACAGGAAATCCTGTGGGTACGCGTTGTTGTCCGTCCAGCTGTGGCAGGAGACCGGGCCTGCAACGCACCTCCGGCGCGTGAGATGAGAAAGTGTCCCTATTCGGGCGCCATATATGTGGTAAATAATTTAATTACCGGGACTTAATTTGATGCGGAAAATCTATAATAATAGCTCAGTAAAATAAGAGGCAGAATCCGTGGTATTAGAGGTTCGGAACGGGCTTTATTCCAAAATCAATTCGAATTGATGGACTCCATATTCCATCACCACGAAGGTTCAGGAAGTGAAGAACAAACTTTATTGACAAGTAATCATTTTTATACAATAGGCATTACAGTGAAACAGATGCAGGAGGCATAACAGCTGATAACAAAGATAAGAACATATATGCGTAACTAAAATAGGTGTAACTGGGCGTAACTTAAAGAACGTCATTGGATATGATGTCATAAATGGGTGGTTCCATGAAAGAATTTCGCAATGTCAGCAGAAATACTTGGCAGAGATGCGCGCGCAGCAGCATGACGTGTGATTGACGTGCAACTAGGGGGTGAAGGGGACTTGACATTTAGCTCTACATGTGGAGACAGAAGTCTGGGGTTATGTCAACCTAATCCCAAATCATATCTAACATCCTATGTTTAAAGAACTGTGTTATCCAAAAAGAGAGGTCTCTTAGGATAGAATCTTATTCTATACTGACTATACTGACTGTTAGTGCGTGTACAAGCGTCTAAGTGTCTACACTAGATGCGAGGGCAGAAATCTTCCATAGTAACAGGGCTATGAATTACTTGCATAAAGACAGAGAAGCCGGGCCTTTGCTCGGTAGCTGAAAGAATGTTTACTTAAACTACTAGACAGGAATGCATTGGATGAGGAGCGGAGCAGAGCAGATAATCTTGAAGGTGAAATACAGTTTTTGGCAAGCAGACGGGTCGAGTCAGGCACCGTTAGCCGCGCAGGGAGTAGGACAAAGTTCATGGATACAGATGCGAGCTCAGACTGGAGCTTTCAGAGGCAGAAAGCAGGAAAAGGCTTAATGGCAGAATCAGGGCTTATTCGCCTGGACTGTGAAATGGGATATATGAACCATATAAAGCCGGTGGCCTTTCATACTTAGGAATAGAATATCCGGCCCATTCACGGCGGATCTGAAAGAGGACATGTGGACGCACATGTGTTTGCGTCTTCATAACTGGAACTGGAGGAAACATACATGTACTTGTGATTTATACATGAAACCGTTGGGGTCCAAGATAGGGGACATAACTGATCATAAAAATCCATATTTCCACAACAAAAATATGCACTGAACTGTCGGGATTTTTTACGCTGCTGTTCTTAATAATTGCTATAGCTGTTGTTCATTCTTAAACAAGTATTACCAATTTTGCACAGGTTTTTTATGTTATTGGCATTAATTTGCACATTGCTTGTGGCATGTTAGGAAATCTTACCGGGAAGGCGCCCTCGTGCACTTCTCCCTGCTTCAAATCACCGACCATCGACCCAGGGGGACCCGGCTGTAGGCAGGTCCGCACCGCACCTGGGATCGACGCGTCAGATAGGGGGCGTAACCACTGGCAAGAAATATGGCGCTGGGACGGCCACGCAGCGGTCTGTAGAAAGAGCTTTTGCTTGGCCTCTGGGTCTAACTCGCACTATCTCTCAGGGACTGTTTTAGCTTTCAACAAAAATATGCACTGAACTGTCGGGATTTTTTACGCTGCTGTTCTTAATAATTGCTATGGCTGTTGTTCATTCTTAAACAAGTATTACCAATTTTGCACACGTTTTTATGTTATTGGCATTAATTTGCACATTGCTTGTGGCACGTTAGGAAATCTTACCGGGAAGGCGCCCTCGTGCACTTCTCCCTGCTTCAAATCACCGACCATCGACCCAGGCGGACCCGGCTGTAGGCAGGTCTGCACCGCACCTGGGATCGACGCGTCAGATAGGGGGCGTAACTACTGGCAATAAATATGGCGCTGGGACGGCCGCGCAGCGCTCTGTAGAAAGAGCTTTTGCTTGGCCTCTGGGTCTAACTCGTACTATCTCTCAGGGACTGTTTTAGCTTTCAACAAAAATATGCACTGAACCGGAGGCGCGCCAAAGGCAAGCCCGTCTGCGCCCGTCCGCGCTCGATCCGCGCCCAGCGCCATTTGATTTGATTCGATTTAGCAGAGAGGAATTATTAGACCTGAATAACTCCACATGCAGGCCCCATGATTGGGATGTAACCCAGAGGGTCTCTGGGATGACATCATGCCCCAAATGCGCTGTCCAGCCTTGGAACGATGTTTGGGAGGATAGACGGCAGCCTCCCGCCAACAGGCGGGAGGACGGAGAATATACGACTGAGAGCATAGTAGTCCCCCTACCTGTGACGAGGCTTCATTCTCCGCAGTCGCTCAGTTGTGTTCTGGTGAATGTTCGGTCACTCCATAAGCACAGCTACCAAATTCACGATTTGATAGAAAGTGGCATATATGACCTAGTGTTTCTAACTGAAACGTGGACAGACGAAACGTCTGGGCCGGATTGGAACATTGCCCTACCAAGTGGGTATGCTGTCTCTTCTCAGGATAGACGGGATAAGAAAGGGGGGGGAATAGCGGTTGTACATGCATCACATCTTAAAATTCGGGTGGAAACCTACCTATATCTTGCCGCCGAAGCAATGTATTTTACTATTTACGTGGCTAACATGTATAACTTCCATGGCATTCTAGTCTATCGTCCCCCAGGCCCTAAGTCCTCTTTTCCGGCTATGCTCATGCATTTTTTAGAGTCCCGGATGGACCATCACCCTTTTATGATCCTGGGCGATTTTAATTATCAATTAGAACGCACGAATCAACCAGAGGTGGACACACTACTCGAGAGCCTAGCAGCGCTGGACTTTAACCAAGTAGTAGCCAGCCCCACGCATAGTGGGGGACATACATTAGATGGCATATTCATTAATAATATAGCTCTGAAGGAGGTCAACATCATGGCACTTCCCTGGTCCGACCACAAGGCAGTGAATTTCACTGTCATGACTGGGATATCAGTTATTCCTTCAGGCCATAGAGAAGTGAAACGCCTGATCCGACCATGGTCTCAGGTTACCGCGGAGAAACTACTCCCCATACTGGCCGGGTCACGCCCTGTCCACACCAATGATATCTCCGTGGCGTCAAAGCGCTTTAACGATCGGTTGGAAGCTGCGATAGACAGGGTAGTCCCTCAGAAGCTGCTTGGATCCAGGAGAACTAAACCAAGTTCACCTTGGTATAGCATTGAGCTCAAGACCTTGAAGGCAATTTGCAGAAGGGCGGAGCGGTCCTGGAGAAAGGATTATAGTGCGGAGGGAAAATCACAGTATAATGCTTCCCACGCAGCCTATAAGCAGGCAATAGTGGCAGCCAAGAGCGCCTATTTCTCAGCCAAAATTATGGATGCTGGCAACTCGGCCAAGGAGCTGTTTAGGACCATAACAGTTCTGGCCAAACCGCCGCAGGAAAATAATTATCGTCCGGATCAAGAAACTTGCCAAAAGCTGGCAGCATATTTCCAAGAAAAAGTCCAGGTCATCTACGATGAGTTTAGTAGTAGGCCTTCCAGCACTGGGGGGAAAGAGCTAGCGCCAGAAGCAGATTCCTGGAACAACACGGTTCTCAGGGAGTTTACCCCAATCACGGCGGATGAAACTAGGAGGTTGATTATCTCAACAAACTCTGGATCTCCCTTAGATCCCTGCCCTCCATCAGTTTTTCACCTGGCCGTTGATGTAATAGCAGAAGAGCTGACCCAGGTAATTAATACAGCACTGCAATCCGGATGCTATCCCTCTTGCTGGAAGAGGGCTATAATTAAACCTTTGTTAAAAAAAGTCACGTTAGACCCCCTTGTTTTAAAAAATTATCGACCAATTGCCGCCCTGCCTATGGGGGCCAAGATTCTGGAGAAAGATTTGAACCGTGCCCTTACGACACATTTGGCGGCCCACGACTTACTGGACTCTTCTCAGCATGGCTTTCGTACCCAGCACTCTACAGAGTCAGCACTCCTAATGGCAACTGAAAAGGTGCGGGCTATGGTAGACGGGGGAGGTCGTGCAGTCTTGGTGATGTTAGATCTCTCGGCTGCCTTCGACACCGTTAATCATAAGGTGTTGCTTCGAAGGCTTCAGGAGTTTGGCGTACAGGGGAGGGCATTGGCCCTACTAGCCTCCTTTTTGGAGGGTAGAGACCATAGCCTGTCCTGGGATGGTCTACAGTCGGACCCTTTCCACCTACCATGCGGGGTGCCACAGGGCTCCTCTTTATCACCAACACTCTTTAACATCTATGTAGCCCCTCTAGCCAAGCTCATCAAGGCACATGGCTTTACTATAATCTCCTACGCTGATGACTCACAGCTTATAGTCTCTGCAGGGCAAGAAACAAATGACTCAGCTACTAAGTTTCATAGCTGTATGTCAAAAATTATGAAATGGATGCGAGAGAATTTCCTCAAAATCAACACAGAGAAAACCGAGATAATTGAATTTGGCCCGGGAAAGCCCGCATGGAATAGCTCCTGGTGGCCGGCCGAGGCAGGCGAATGTCCCACCCCTGTACGCAAGGTTAGAAATCTGGGAGTGGTGTTCGATGACCAGCTCAATTTCTCGGCACATGTTAGCAATCTCGCCTCTTCCTGCTCGTATTTAATTAGGATACTGCGGAAGATTTTCCCTTTCATCAACCCTGACCTCCGCAAGAATGTGGTGGTGGCCTTAGTGCTGTCCAAAATGGACTACTGCAATGCACTTCTCCTGGGACTGATAAGTCCCTGCTGAAGAGACTGCAGGTTCTGCAGAATGCAGCAGCCAGACTTCTGCTGGATGTACCTAGAGACCAGCCTGTTGCTGAGGGAATCAAGGCATTGCACTGGCTCCCTGTCCAGCAGCGGATAGAGTTCAAGGCGCTATGCCTAGTTCATAAGGCAGTGTTTGGGGGGGGAGCTAAGGAAGTGGAGAAGCTTTTTACTCCTTACCGTCCGGGTCGGACACTTAGATCTTCTACCCAAAGTCTGCTTAAACTTAACCGTGTGAAAAAAGCTAGATGGGGAGGAAGAGCATTTTCGTATCAGGCGGTTAGCCGATGGAATGATCTCCCAGGCTTTGTTAAACGTACTGACAGTCATCAAGTTTTTAGAAAATTGATAAAAACATGCCTTTTTGAGGTGATCCACTCTTAGTGGAAGTAGTCTCTTTCTATGGACCAGCGCCAAGACGCCTCGGCATTTGTTCGCGCTATACAAGTGACTATCCTATCCTATCCTATCCTATCCTAGTGAAAGAGGTACCAAAAGATTCTCCTCTGGTACCCTTGTTAGTGTGATTAGTTTGGCATATTGGTCAGCTGACTGGAAGGTGGGTGACTCCAGAGGTGCCTTCAGCACAACCCAAAATAAAGGTACAGATGAGGGTCACGAATTGGAAAAACCCAGTCATGACTGTCTCTGTGGCGTAGCCTTTCACTGAAGACAGAAGGGTTCCTGTTTGTCATCTTGAATTCATGAAGGGCTTTCCGGTTACGTTGGTGATAGACATTTTCTTTGGCACCTCTGTATTTTTGTACCAAGATGACGACTATATTTAATGTTAAGAGAGAAACTGAGTTTCTGATTGCTCTTTGCCTGTCTTTCTACTTCTGTTGATCTGCTTGGCATTGTAGCCCCTTAAACCTGCTGGTAGAAAGGTCAGTTAATTTCTGTAGAGCCTGCAAACTTCACCCAGAATGGTGGTACTGATGAAGGGCGCAATTGAGAGGATCCCTGTGTAAGATGTTAGGCCTTCGTTTGAGGAACAGGTGCCAGCCTTCTGCCTATTTTCTTAAAGGGGTCTTCATATGGCATGGTAGGCATCTACTTTGCTGCCTGCCTTTGGTGTTGGTATATCGGTGAATGGGTAGGGTGCAGCAGAGGAACCAGTGTTTGCTGACTACAAGGTAGTTGGCCAAAGGGGAATGTGGTTCTAATATGTCAATCATTGTAAAAGTATGCTGCATTGTGCCGTTCGTTTATTTGTCCAAAACTATTGTCCATTTCCTGATAGATAAATTCATAGTTTTTCTTTTATAAATGTTTTGACTTAAACAGTGTTTGCTTTTCTGAATATTGAGTTCAATATAAAATATTTGTCTACGTAAATCTTCACAAGGAACTGCTGAGGATGGCCAAAGTGCTAGTAGGAGCTAATGGGACTCAACCGTGGGGGTTGAGGTTGTTCACCTCTGATGTCCGTGGGTCTATCTTACTATGGCTGTGCAAACTGTAGCAAGTATACTGGCTTCAGCACTTGACTTTCAGTGGTAGCTATAGTGAGCATTCACAGGCTTCTTAGAGCGATAGTGTGGTGGTGCTGAAGCTAAGCACTCAACAAACACACATTGGTATAATAAACCCAGTGTTTGACTTAGAAGAAGAAAAGTACTTTAATGCACACTGTAATTAAATACTGCACATATAAAAATGTACACAATGCAATTGACTGTCCTGGCACTGGAATATGTCACCGCCTCTTCAGCTATTGGTCTTTTCCCTCTTTGATGTAGGCAGTTCCCACTCAAGGCCAGTACTTGGAATGATTAGGCTCGGGTGCAAATTACCCCAGTTCTTTTGTTATTTCACGCAGCCTTTCTTTTCATTTCAATATTTCTCATGCAGTGAGTCTTTCAGTCCATGACTGGTCTGTGCCCCTGGACAGCCGACCTGCTTGTCCCCTTCTTCAAATCATGCAGGCTGAGCACAAGCCGGCAGTTCCACTCAACCTCCTTGGCAGTCGTGATGGTAATGATGCGGTGGCTCAGTTTTTCTGGGATGGCTCCTTGGGCTAGTGCTAAATTTCTCATGACTGGCCCTGCTAGAGGGCTCGAATCAGAGGGAAGACCTTGCTTAGAGGCCACTAGATGGATTAAGAATACTGCTGAAGTCACGCCGAGGTCTCAGAATGTTTAACAAATCAGGTCAGGCTGCAGTTTCACAATTCAGACACAGCAGTACAGCGTCTCAGGTCACGCTGCAGCTTTGTGAGTTGGGCATAGCGACTTAGATCACAGCACAGCTTCAAGATTCTATATCAGGACCGGAGGCAAGGATTATGCTTTACTTTCTCCACTTTATTAACAAGCAGCCATTTTAAAGACACTGGTAAACAAACATTCCCATAAACCATAGGGAATGGAATAGAGTTTTAACAGTAGAGTATGCAGTCCATGTACAGAGTGTGCGTGGGAATCCACCAATCACAGGGCTTCCAACACCTCATAGTCCTCTGTCAGCCTCTACGGCCCCCTCTTTCTTTGCTGCTTGCAGCCAGATAAGTGCCTTCCTTTTTTCTCTGAAAATGTGTGGTTATATTTGCCTTTGACTCTATTGTTGGCTCATGGCCTCATGCTTTTCACTTGCTGTTAGCAACCTTTAAAACGATATACTTGTGCTTATGTTGCCTTCTGTGTCGTTTTCAGTGACGATGTTCACAGGCACTCGCTAGTGATTCTATTTATTTTACCGCTGCGAGCGCCTTTGAAGAGTTTATTTGCTTAGAGCTTCTGTTTCCTCACAGGTTTTTGTGTGTGTTCGGACAAACGCGCCCGCTACTCGGGCCGGTTTGTTTATGGCCGTGGGAGCGTCTTCTCCCTGACGGCCGATGTTAGTGCTGGCTGGCGGTCTGTTGCTCCGGCCGCTAGGGGGAGTTTGTGTGCCCTCTTCCGCGCATTTCATAGCCGTTGAGCAGCGCCGCGGTGGAGCCTTGATCTGCCTCACGCATGCCTGGGTCTGTTAGGCAGCAGTTTTTTTCTACTACTGTGCACGCCCCTTAACTTACGCCCGTGTGGGGTCTGTAAGCTGCCATTAGGCAGAAGCATTGGTGTAAGGGGTCCGTATTAGGCAATTTACTGTACGCTCTTAAGGAGTCTGTAAAGTGGGACTTAGAAGGTTCCTAGGGCCCATTTTTGGTAAACAGATCGCCCATTTATATTTCTTCTTGCACCTGGGCTGTTGGGTCCTGGGCATTAGCCCTTTTTGTCACGCAAGCCCTGCTTGCCCAAAGTGTAGGCTGACACCCAGCCCCCCGTATCTGACCCGCAGGTCTAGTTGCCCACTTACCTTTAGAAGGTTGTTTTTCTGCCTGGAGTCATGGCTGCCTATCAGGAGACTTACCAGGATGACCAGTGGGAGGAGGAGCCCCTTAACGCCCTGCCTTGGGATGATTCTTTTTATGACGCAGTGTACAGTTCCATTCACACCGCGGTTGCAGAAGCTTTGGCGCCATTTGAGGATCGCCTGACCCGAAAAATTGATAAGGCCTGTGCGCTTTTAACCAAAGCTGCGCAATTTGCGCCAAATCCTGTGCCAGGTGATGCTGTATCTGATGCTCAATCTGTGTAATGGATAACCCAATATACCCTTGAGGGCTTGGGCAGATAGTATGTATGGGTAGGGTGTGCCTTCAAGGGATTTATTAAGGACTTAGTTGTATAACTTGTTTATAGGATAAATATATACCTATGACTGAAATCAATCTTTTCTTTTAGTTTCCAGAAGGTAATACACCATGCAATAGTCAAATGTGTATACAGATCTAAATTTACATTAATTTCGGAATATTTATATAGTCAAAATACAGAGAAATGAAAAGTGGACAAAAGGTGTGTGAGGAACAAAATTCATTTATATCATATATCTTTGAAAAAGTGTTTGATATATTGTACAGTGGAGTAATAACTGGATGTATAATCATGTCTCCCCTCTGATATACAACTGTCTTATTTTTATGTACCCTTACTACCATTCACTGATATAAATGAATTTTGTTCCTCACACACCTTTTGTCCACTTTTCATTTCTCTGTATTTTGACTATATAAATATTCCGAAATTAATGTAAATTTAGATCTGTATACACATTTGACTATTGCATGGTGTATTACCTTCTGGAAACTAAAAGAAAAGATTGATTTCAGTCATAGGTATATATTTATCCTATAAACAAGTTATACAACTAAGTCCTTAATAAATCCCTTGAAGGCACACCCTACCCATACGTATCTGATGCTCAGCCTCCACCTTCTAAAAGACCTCGAGACTCGGGCGTCGACGCTGATGAACTCAGTCGCCTTAAGCAGGCATTTCTGGCTAGCTCGCAAGCGTCCTCAGGCACTGTTCCAGCAGCACCTGTTGGACCCTCACCTTCTGTTCAGGAGGCGGATGACCAGGGTGACGCGGATGATCAGGGCGATGCGGATGATCAAGGGGACGCGGACGATGATGCTGGTCCCTCTCACCCCTGGCGCACTTCTCACCCATCCCCGGACTCTGGTGACCCTGACCTCTGTGCTGATATGTTGAACCCCGACGACATCCTGCACCCTCGGTCTTCGGACTGGGTCCCTACGCTCAAGGTAGCCCAATATGTGGCCAGCCGTATCCGGCGGCCGTTGCAACCGGGAGTTCGCAATTGCCTCCGGGCGGAGTGTCCTCGCCCGTCCCTGGAGGGGAAGGTGGCAGCCACCCCAGATATAGATGCCCGCATGGCCACCTTCTTGCAGAAATTTGTGAAGGATCCCAAGAAGGGTATAGACAGGTCTTGGCGGGCTTGCCAAGACAAGCTGTTGGATGCTTTGGGCCGTGCCACCAAAATTTTTGACTTGGACGAAGAGGCTAAAGCCTCCGTTTCCCTCATTTCCCCTGATCATCTCTCTTCTTGGGCGCAGAGGGTGGTGGTTTTCCTCGGGAACGCCAACTGCGCCCTCTCTATATTTTCACATTAAGATAGACCCCAAGCTTGGGGACCTCGCCGATTCGGAAGCAGGCCTAGTTGCCCAAGGGGGCTTGTTTGGGGAACTGTTCATCAAAGAACTGGGGTGATTTGCTAACACCTTTACATCATTAGACAAAGCCTAGTCTTCGATCAAAAGAGTGTTTCACCCTCGGGTTTTCCGCGGGGCCGGACGAGATAGGGGCCGCTCGTCTGGCCGCTCTTTTAATAGGGGACAAGGCTCCAACCAAGGCCGTTACCAAGACCAGGCGAGATTTGGAAACTTCTACCCAACAAGAGGTCGGCGTGGCAAAGGTCGAGGCAGTGGTGCCTCCAACTCTTCCGGTGCGTGTTCTCCCTTCTTCCCGTCTAAGTGTGGGGGGCCGTCTGGCGCGTTTTTCCAGGCTTGGACTTCCATCACAGGGGATGCCTGAGTACTGCAGACGGTGCAAGGTTTTCACATCGAATTCCAAGGGGATCCCATGAAACCAGTCCGGCCACGGCCGCTCTGTTTTTCATCAGCGGACGCCACGTTGGTCGAATTAGAGGTGCGCTCCCTCTTAGAGAAGGAGGCGATCGTGGAGTCTTCCCCTCATCCCAGAGGGTTTGTCAGCAACATCTTCCTGGTGGACAAACCAGATGGGGGTCAACGTCCCGTAATCAACCTTCGGGAGTTCAACGAGTGGCTTGTGTATCGCCCCTTCAAGATGGAAGGGATACATCTTCTCTGCGATATTCTTCGCCCCAACGATTGGATGGCGCGTCTCAACCTCAAAGACGCCTACTTGGCGATTCCTATATTTCCGCCTCACAGACGTTTTCTCCAGTTTTTCTGGAAGGACAAGACCTTTGAGTTCGTCACTCTTCCATTTGGCCTGTTGTCAACCCCTTGGTGTTTCACCAGGGTCCTTCGGCCGGTTATAGAACGTCTTCGGGCGTCGGGAGTTCGCCTCATCGTCTACCTCGACGATATTCTCCTGATGGCGCAGTGCCCCAGGATGTTGGCAGTTCAGCTCCAATCGGCGGTGAACCTCCTGCAGGGGTTGGGCTTTGTGATCAACGAATCCAAGTCTACCTTGGTGCCTGCTCAGAAGGTCATCTTTTTGGAGTTCCTAATCGACTCGGTAGCATCCTCCCTCCGCCTTCCCTCTCGCAAGTTGACGAAAATTTGTCACAAGATTCGGAGGACCCTGACCCAGTCACGCACCTCCCTCAGGCAACTGGCGCGCATTGTCGGCCTACTCTCGGCGTCCATCCAGGTCATCTTCCCGGGCCCCTTGCATTACCGGGCCCTCCAGCGCCTCAAGGCAATGCATCTTCGACGTGGCCTTTCTTATTCGCAAAAGGTTCCGCTGTCCGAGGATGCCAGGGAAGAGCTTCAATGGTGGCTTGCCAACATGGAGGCTTGGAGCGGGAGAGCGATCTTTGGGTCCACGCCAGATATGGTTATCGAATCCGACGCCAGCAGGTCCGGCTGGGGCGCGAGGTGTGGAGAATTCACCATGGGCGGTGTGTGGTCTCCTCGAGAACAACAATACCACATCAACTGTCTGGAGTTCTAAGCAGGCTCTTTCGCAATCCAGTGCTGGACCAGGGACTCGATACGATCATGTTTCCTTCTCAAAATGGACAACGTATCGGCAGTCCGCTACATAAACCATATTGGCGGTACGAAGTCGAAAGCTCTATCGGACCTAGCAGCGCATCTTTGACAATACTGCCTGGATCATCAGGTTTCTCTCACGGCAGAGTATCTTCTGGGACGGAACAATCAGGTGGCAGATTTTCACTCTCGTCACCTCCACGATGCGAGCCTTTGAAAGCTCCATCCAGGGGTGGATTCGGATCTTCAGCAGGTCTGGGGCCCCTTCTCAGTGGATCTGTTTGCCTCCCACCTGGATCATCAGCTTCCTCGCTTCTTCAGCTGGAGGCCGGATCCCTTGGCGGAGAGGACAGATGCGTTTCTGCAGGATTGGCAGAACGAGGCAGGCTACGCCTTTCCCTTGTTCGTCATGATAACGAGAGTCTCAGCCCAGGTTCGCCGGCAAGGGGCGACCTTGGTGTTGGTCACCCCACTGTGAAGGTCGCAAGTGTGGTTTCCAATTCTGCTGGAACTTTCTTGGGATTCTCCAATCCCACTGCCCCACTTTCCAGCCCTCCTGCTCAATCCAGACAAGAATCCTCACCCGCTCATTCCGCAGGGCTCTCTGGCCCTGATGGCATGGAGGATTACCGGGGACGCTGGAAGGTCCCGGGCCTTTCGGGAGCAGCTGAGAAGTTCATGTCCAAGGCCTGGGCTAACAGTACAGCTAAGCGCTACCGATCCACTTGGAGCAGGTGGTATCGGTGGTGTTTGCGACGGGGTTTCGATCCCATGGTAGCAGATGTGATTGCCGTTTTACATTTTTGGGCTGACCTGGCGGAGGACAGTTTGGCTTATCGCTCGATCAATACCTTCCATTCTGCGATTTCGGCAGGGCATGCCTTAGTGGACGGCTCCCCAGTGAGTGAGCATCCCTTGGTGTGTGTAGGTTATTGCGAGACATTCGCCTGTCCTTACCTCCGGAGCCGAGGTACTCTGTCCTTTGGGACGTAAATCAGGTCTTAAACTTGTTCCTGTCCTGGCAGCCGAATAGATTCCTTTCTCGCTAGGAGCTTTCGGCGAAGTTAGCCATGCTCCTCTGCCTAGTCTCATGCAGTTGAGTGTCTGACGTCCGGGCGCTGGATGTGTCTGGGAGAATTTTTTCCCTTGCGGGGGTTATGTTTACTGTTGGTCGGCGGACTAAAACGGGCACGAAAACTATTTCCTACCCTGCCTTCCCAGAATCTCCTAAGCTCTGCGTAGTGTCTTGCCTAAAGGCGTATGAGGAGATATTCGGAGGAATTTCGCCCTCCGGGTGAACGACAGCTGCTTATCCCCCTTAGGAAGCCTCACAAGGCTGTTTCCTCTCCACCGATTGGCCGCTGGGTCCGTTGGGTGATGCAGGAAGCGGGCATTGACCTTCGGGTATTTTTGGCGCCCATTCAGCTAGGGGGGCCATGGCCTCTAAAGCATTTACCCTGGGAGCTCGTTTGGAGGACATTCTGAATGCTGCGGATTGGTCTTCAGACTCCACCTTCAAACGGTTTTACTTTAAACCGGTAATTGATATGGCTTACTTGGTGGTGAGTAAGCTTTGAACAAGCATAATCCTCGCCTCCGGTCCTGACATAGAATGAAAAATGTCCTAGCTATCTTAACGGAAAGTTTCAATTCTATTAAGGACTAGGAGGCGAGGATTATCCCACCCAGGGTACACCTATGTGTAACTGCCCACCCTCGTATCAGGGCAAGTAAAGTGTGTTATGCTTGGGTTTTATTCCAGTTATAGTTGTGTAAGTTTTGCCTTTGGTCTTTCCCCCTACAGGGCTAAACCTTAGCTTCTGCGGTTGCCTTATTATTGTTTTTTCTTACTACCTGCAGGAGATTCCGTCAAGCAGGATTCCTGAGGTGTTCGGGCTGGCTGTGCAAGAGCATCGAAAGAGGGGGAGTAGAGGCTGACAGAGGACTATGAGGTGTTGGAAGCCCTGTGAATGGTGGATTCCCACGCATACTCTGTACATGGACTGCATACTCTACTGTTAAAACTCTATTCCATTCCCTATGGTTTATGGGACTGTCTGTTTACCAGTGTCTTTAAAATGGCTGCTTGTTAATAAAGTGGAGAAAGTAAAGCATAATCCTCGCCTCCGAGTCCTTAATAGAATTGAAACTTTCCGTTACGATAGCTAGGAAATTTTTCATTCCCACCTGAAATCACAGTATCACAGTGGAGAGGTTGGGGAGTACTGACAACGGGGTTTGCAACTTTCTACTCTTTGTCAGCAGTCCCACCACACCGGAGTCTGCACTTCACTCCTTCACAATCACTCCTCCTGCAGGGTTTTTATGCTTTTTTCGTCTCTCAGCTGGACTGCTCTCAGCAGACAGGCTGCCTCGTAGGCACTTTAGGAGAGGTGGACACCTCTGATGGACTCAGATGATATTCCCTTGTCTGTGGCAAGCTGGTTGTCAGGCAAATGCCAACTCTGGTTGCATAGCATTCTTCTAAGTACTCGGAGAAGCATTCCCTTCCTGGGTCATAGAGAGTGTGGAATCGAACTACAAGTGGGTTCCACTTTTATACAGTAAATGTAAATGAGATGTTTCTCAGGGGATCTACCTAGATAGTTAAAGGGCACTGAATAGTCTTGCCCACGTGCAGGGCATCCCGGAAGCACTTTTTCATAGTATGTCTTCCTTAGTGTAGTTGTTCGCCTTTCTTCAGGAAGGACTGTAGATAGACTTAAGACAAGAACATTGTGCAGCCTATGAGGAAGTCTGTAATGGCCATGTTCTTCAGATTGTACTTTTAAAAAAAATATTTTTTTTAACCTCTTCAGTGCCCCGCCCTTTCCCCGCCCTGTGCCGGGCCTTTCATTAGCGGGCGGGGTTCATGACGAGATAGTCTTGTCATGGGCGCAGCGCAACCGCGCTCCATGACGAGACTATCTCGTCATGGGCACTGAAGGGGTTAAAAAAGGGTAAGGAGTGTATATATATATATATATATATATATATATATATATATATATATATATTTAATGCCATAGTAGAAAACGTAAGTCTCTTTCACAAACCCATTTTTGTAAAAGTAGAAAGATGAAGGATAGAAGTACAGTGTAGCCCTACAGACTGCCATAATGTGTATGTAAAAACAGCCTTTGTGCCTTTAGGTCCTAGAGACCACAAGTATACTATCATGCCCAGCAGGTGGCCATTGCTTCAGTTCTTTTTTCTGACTCCCGGTGACAGGATCTTTGATCACTGAGCTCGGCCTTTTTGGCTTTTTCCCTTCAGAAATCTCTCATAGATTTTTGTGACAACTGTTTTACTCAACGGTTTTCAACTGTCTCTTTCATTTTCTGTCTTTTTCTAACAGCAAGTAGTGGTATTTAGTCAAATAAAATGCCATCTTTATTTGACAACTGTCCTGCTTGTGGGAGAAAAAAGGCCAAGTCAAACCCTTATGATGTCTGTATCATCTTCCTTCCTGAGAGCCATGTTCCTGATAAATGTCAACACTGCAGGAAGTTCACCAGGCGTTCCCTAAGGGAAAGGGAGAAAAGGTGCCTCCATGGCACAGAAGAGTGACGCAGGCAGCAAGTGCAGTCAGAAGGTAAGACACCCAGAGAGAGAAGAGTGGGTCAGTCCTCTACCAGGGCTCTGCCACCTTCCTCTGAGGACCCCAGACGTGGAAGGTCCAAAAAGAGAAGTACAGCCCAAAAACAACATTGCTTCAGATTGACATCGAGAGTATCAACGTTGAGACAAGATTCCATTCCAAGTTGTTCTCCGTCAAGGGCTGGGTCGACGTCGTGACTGGATAGGTTGATTTCGAAGGTTACTACTCAGTCGAGGCACAGAAGGAGTTTAACGTCAAGGAATGTGTCGACGTCGAGACATGGGGGAAAGTTGACATTGAGGAGTGTGTTGACATCAAGACCATCTAGGCATGTGGAAAAATCAAGGCAGAGATGCATTCCATCTGCTTTGGACCCAGAACTTTAGGGTGTACTCTGCATCTTCTATAGTGCTGCTAGACTCTCCTGCTCCTCCTCCATAACCACCACCACCAACTCCACCACCGCCTCTTCCTCCAGCACCTGACCCACCAGCCCCAATTCCTCAAGCACATCTTGAGGAAGCCACTCCTTTGAGGCCTCAATTTTTCCTATGACGATTGCATTCCAGATTTGGCCATCATCACTCCAGATATCGCCACAGGTCCCGGCGTTCTTCATGTAGGCCATCCTCCAGATGCTCTCATCGTCGTCATGCGTCCAAGTCCTGTACAAGGTCAAGACACCATTCGACCTACTATTCCACTTCTTCTTCCAGCAAAGGTAGATACTCTCCAACGCTGTCGGACTCTCTACGACCACAGGGTTTTCCAGTGGATAATCTCAGCACCTATCAGGAGGTCTGGTGAGAGGTGTTGCAGAATGAAACATTCTGATGTCGGCTTCTACACTATCCACATCAGTCATCTTTGGGACGCTTCACCACAGATCAGCGTCCAGGCCTCTCCTGCCTTTGGTTCCGGATCTGTTGGAACCAGCAGTGGACTTGTTCCTTTCTCCAGCCTCATCCAAACCTGCTCCATCGAGGCTGCAAAAGTAATACAGATCTCCAGAATAGGAACCACATTTTCTCTGCTCTGACCCTCCTCTGGATTCTGTGGTCATCCTGGCAGCAATAAAGCACCATTCTACAACTCCTTTGGCTACTGTACCATCTGACACTGAAAGTTAAAAGATGGGTTAAGTGGGACGCGTGGTATGTGGTGCAGCTGTCACCACCAATAAGTCAACAAGTGCATCTGTTCTTCTCTGCAGATGCAACAGGGCATTTTTGGGAGTCTTTGCAGAAATGTACGGAAAACCTCCCTAGAGACAAGAGGAGGATTTCCCTCAAGTGGTTAACAAGGGTATAATAGTCTCCAACCAGATCATCAGTGCTCTAGCTGATTCATCCGTACTAGAAGCCCAAGAGTACTACCACAGGGTGGCCTTACAAAGGTAGTCATGGCTCCATCTCGTGACCCTGAAACATGAATCCCAGCAATGGATCCTTAACCTTCCATTCTCTGGATCCATACTATTTGGCAGTCATACAGACGATGAGATGGCGCAGATGAAATTCAAAGTATTGACCCTAAAAGCAGTAGTGCTATAAAAATAGAACAAAGAAGGCCCTACAAGCTTTACCAACTGTGCTTTTTTCCCACAGAGGGTTTAAACCCCTTACTGGTACCAAAGTCGCCAGCAAACCCAACAGCAGCAATAACGACGTCGACAGCCCAGAGGAGGAGCTACTCAACAGCCTGCTCAGTGGGGAAAGCCTTCAGAAAGCCATAAGCCATGAATCTCTACTTTCCTCTTTCTTTACCCACTGCAGTAGGAGGAAGTATTTCTTATTTTCTGACACGATGGCAATCCATCACAAAAGACGCCTAGGAAATCAATATTGTTCGTAATGGATATTGTCTCAGGTTCACCAACCTTCTGCTGAATATTCCACCAAAACCATCCAATCACCATCCACAGATATCATGCCCAGAAGTGAGCATCCTTCTGCAGAAGCATGCAGTGGAGACTGTTCCTCCCAAACAACTGGAAACAGAGATTTACTTCCAGAAATGAGGTCAGACCCATTCTCGATTTGGAACTTCCCAACAATTGGATTCAAGAAAGATTTTGATTTCTGGCACTACATCAGATCTATCCCCTGTTGCAATAGGTAGACTGACTGTTCTATACACCTCCAAGATGCACACTTTCACATACCAAAAGCCAAAAAGCATTGCTAATTCTTGAGGTTCATAGTTGGTTACGACCATTACCAGTACACAGTGCTTTCATTTGGCCTCAAGTCAGCCTCCAGAACTTTCTCAAAGTATGTGGCAGCGGTAGCTGCTCACCTTAGAAAGCAGCGTGTTTTTGTCTACCTCAAACTAGACGAGTGGCTCATCAACGCGTCAACGCCTAATGAGGCCCAACTGCATAACTAGTTGACAAGCAATCTTCTCCAAAGATTAGGGCTACATATCAGTCACAGCAAATCAATGGGTACTCTAGTCCAAACACTGCTTTACGTAGGGGCATCCATCGACACCATTCAAGCAAGAATGTGTCTTTTAGAGGAGAAACTCTTATCAATCCTTTTGAAGTGTCACTCTCTTATTAAAGTCTCTCACCCCACAATGAGAACAGTGTCTTTTCTCCTCAGCTCGATGGCTTTTTCTATTTTTCTAACTCGCAGATCACCTGGCATTGAAGGCTTTTCTTCCGTCCTTCAAGATTCACTACCTGCTTGTTCAGACAGACAACATGACAACCATGTGCTCCCTCAACAAGCAGGGGGAACGAGGTCCGGACCTCTATCTCACGAGGCCCAGACAATTGTGAAGTGGCTGATAGCAGACCCCTCTGGATCACTGCAACTCATCTCCCAGGTACTCAAAATGTTCAGTCACACTCCTTAAGCACAGTCCTGCAAGAAAACCATGAAAGGGTCCTTTGCAACAACGTCATACAAAACATCTTTAGAACGTGGTGTGCTCCACACATCAACTTATTCGCCACTGCAGAAAACAAGCATTTGCAATGCAATCAGTCCCGCTTTTTGGACCTTATAAGTATTTAGTCATGCTGCGTCTGTGCTACAGTTCCAATGTAGACAGAGACATGCCTTCAGTTAACAGAACATCGCCGCTCCAGTGTAAAACAAACATGATGTCCCACCCACAAATCAGCATAGTAAAAGCGCACACTATATAATTATAAAAGCAATCTTTTTTCAAACGCTTCAAGAAGCGTGTTTACATGCGCTTTGGAAATGTATTTGTCTATTTTTCTAACACCCACACATGCGCATGTATAAGGGCATGACGCACAATCACCATCACATGCACTGGACTGCTTTGCCACCATCAGACCTCTACCATGCTACGAATGTTCTTCAGTGTGTTTCAAACGAGCGAGACGTAAATCATCATGTGGAGCTAAACGAATATTAAACCCCATCCTCCCATCCGGCAGATTATTCCAAATTATTCATATATGAGCTTAGACAGCAATTCTAAATTCATGTGATTTATTTCACATCAATTATAACTTATTTTTTGCATATGTGAATTAAAAACACAGGGCCCGCCTGTGATCTATATATGAAATATGGACATGTATAGGACATTGAGAATTGTATTAGCGTTCACGTTTTCTCACATGTATAACATTTATGTGTATTTGTTGTAATGTTGAATCTGACATGTTGATAAGTATGGCATACTTAATAAGGTGTTTTCTTTCTCATGACATCGATGAATGTTTTTAATTCACATGTGCAAAAAATAAGTTATAAGAGAATTGCTGTCTAAGCTCATATATGAATAACTTGGAATAATCTGTCCGGTCACTGTTTTGTTGTTCAATATTGGTGTGGTCTAGGCCGGACAGTATTAGGACCCAAGCCTTTCCTGTTTACCCTCTCAGATTAAAGATGGCATCACCAAACAGTCAGCCATCTGCTTATCTATAGAATTCATCACGGAACAGAACTCTTGTAGTGCGTGCATTAGATGCATAGAAGACTGAATTCTGAGCTACCGGTTTGGCGTCATACTTTGAGAATCAGTGACTTGAGTGCACAGCACTTCTAAGATCGAATACGAAATGGCACATTATTGGTTGTCCGAGATAGAGTCACAACATCCTGGCTCTCTCCTCAGTGCCATGTTGGTCAGGCCGCAAGGGCAAAAAAGTTCCCCACTAAATGAATATACAGTAAATGAATTAGTATTATTATTATTTTTACAGTAGAACCTGGCCAATTCTACGAGTGGAGCTAAAAATAGTGTAGAGGAAGAGCTGTTACCCGTTGGTTATTCCTCGTCCGCAGAGGAGAGGCCTGTGTGTGCTTTTAACAGAAATCTAAACTGGACAAATATAACATTACTTTCATCGAAACTACTCAAACCTCGTAATGTTGTTTAAAACCTTCGATACAGCAGACGTTTCCGGGGTGCTCGCGCCTTGCACGACGGACTTCTCCAATACTAAATGAACTCGGGGGGAGCTTCTTCATAAAGAATTCGAACAGCTTTCTCGATATAAAACAATACACCAATTACAAATCATTATGCGATCTTTTGCTCTTTTTATTAGTTGAATTGTAACCCAATATGTAGCCGAAGGTAATCAGCCGGCCAGAAAGTGATCACAACCCACAGGTTGTAAAATTTAAATTTTTCTGTGAAGTGTCACTCTATATCCAATGATTTTCCCAACATGGCATATTCTGCATATAACCTGAAGAGGCTGGTATAGCATTTAGCCAAAAAGGAGGAAATTATGCAAACAGCCGAGGTATTGATTAAGGAATGTGATCAGGGTGTTAAGGGCGATTCGAATCTGATTAATAAATGGAATTTTATTACAACGTCCCTTGTGGGGAAATTTGCAACTGGAAAGACCAGGAACATTGATACCCATGTGAATATTCTAAAAATATGGTCCACCCCCAAACTATTAAAGTTAAAGAAATTACTTAACAGAGCTGTCCGTGAGGCATATGCCCGTAGATTTTGCCAGTCCTATTCAGTGTATAAAGAAACTCTGAAGGAACTTAAGAAGACCTACAAACAAGAAGTATGGCAAGCCAAACTTAAGCATCAAACTGGGTTATGGAATAGTTTATTATCCGTCTCGAAGCAAAATAATGCCAACAATCTTTTGGCAGTTGTTAATAAGCTCGAAAGGGGAGTCTATAGGGCTTTTTCTGTAAATATATCAGAATCCAGTTGGGTAACGTTTATTGCCAATTTGCATGGTTTACCGGTTTAGATGGGAAATCAACCAGACATGTTGGTTGTATGTGAGGTAAATAATATATCAACAACCAATGTGGGGAACTGTGAGTGCCTGGTCCAAATTTTGACTTAGAAATTCCAAGTTGTAATCAAGTATTGACCCTGTTACGAGGGCTTCAAGCAAATGGAGCCCCTGGACCTAACAGGCTACCTAATGCCCTGTTTCGTGCTAATGGTGACGTGGGCCGGCATTCTGCATAATTTATTTAGGGAAGTGTTGACACTGGGGATTGTCCCAGAATCCTGGCAAGGCAGTATACTGAAACCCATTTATAAAAGCGGCTCGGTGCCAAATCCTGCTAACTATCGATTAATCTTGCTGGCTGTTGTTGATGCAAAGGTGTTCGCTTCTACTCTTCTGATAGAATTGGAAGATTGGGCTACGCAGGAGGGCATTATTCCATTTAATCAGACTGGTTTCCGGAAAGGACAATCCACTACTGCAAACTTGGTGGCTCTAACCCTACTTGCGGAGAGGGCTGTCTTAAATAAACACAATGTATATATTGCTTTTATTGATCTTAAGGCAGCCTTCGACTCTGTACCATGAAACCTGTTATGGGAAAATCTAGGCATTTCAAAGAAATTGTTGAAGGCTATTATTCTTCTTTATACCGACACTTGGGTTCAAGTTAAGTTGGGTGATGGCAATTCCTTATCAAAAAAGATTAGAACATATAATGGCCTAAAGCAGGGTTGTGTCCTGTCCCCTGTTTATTTAATTTATTTTTATCAGATCTTTCTCAGCATTTGGATGTTGTTAATGGGCATGTTCCTAGGTTAGGGGGGGGGGGTGCAAATTAGTTACCTCCAGTATGATGATACTATCCTCGTGAGTCATACTCCTATTGACCCACAAAGACATATTACTGCCTTTGATGACTATACACAACAGTATGGCCTTGAATTGAATGTAAAAAAAACCAAAGTGATGAAAATTGGTGTAGTTAAACAGAAGTTTAATTCCTGGAAGGCCAGAGCAGGTACAATTGATATTGTTAAAACGTATAGATATTTAGGGGTGTTGTTTGAAAATCGGGTGTCTTTTAAATGTTATGTTAAGGACCTAAGGGCCAAGGCTGTGACCTTGATCCATGCTTTAAATGTTTAAAAAAATCACTGAACTGTCAATCATATGAATTTATCCTTAAAGTAATCAATGCCAAATTACAACCAACTCTCATATATGGTTCTCCCATTACTAGAGGGAAAGATGTGAAGGTGCTTGACCTATTGCTTATCAAGGTCTTCAAAGCAAATTTCGGGATTACCAAGTCAGTGTGTCAAGCAGGAATAAGATTGGAGTTCAGTCTCTAGAGACAGAGCCTGGTATCAAAGGGAGCTTTTTTTAAATGTATGATCGCATTGTCAACATCAGCCCCTGCATCTTCAGGGAATATTTGTTGGCAAGAAATAGACAAGTCTGTCTATGCGGCTAAATGGAGATCTTATATTTTAACTTCCCTACGAGATATCGGCCTGCAAAGTGCACTGCAAGATCTGAAAATGCCCAATTATAAGTTAATTTTGAAAAAGCTTATCAAAGCTGAATCGTTTAAATTGGATAAAAATGCATCAGCAGAGAATAATTATGCATGGTATTTGATTAATTCATACCAATCCCTGCCTTCCACTTCCGTCCAATGTCTCGTTTGGCAAGTGGAAATCCCAATAGCATCAGGTGGCGCTTATAAATATTTCCCCCCTTCCATTATATGTAGCAGTACTAATTTTGAGGAATAGGGGAGCTCCCACCCCAAAACTTCAGCAAGACAGGCCAGTACCCCCCGCCAGAACCTCACAAGCACCGTACTCTGCCAAATCGTGTGAAACAGGGAGCCATCCTCCTGGCCACATCGCAAAAAATGCGGGGACGCTATCAAACCCCCCTCCACAGCCTAACGTGAGTATAATAAATCCGGTGTAGGGAATTGAATTGGATCAGCCTGGGGTGCATGGCTATTGCCGCCCCCCGTGGGAAGCCAGTGCTTCTGTCCAGTTGTCTCCATCCAGAGGACCAAGGTCTTCCTCCCATGTCTCCCTAAGTTTATCTAGTGTAGTGGGGCAGTTCCTCACTAGGGACTGGTAAATCTTGGAAATGTTATGGTATTATAGGTCACCCATAAACAGCTTAGCTGCGATGGGAATGAAATCAGGGAGGGACTCCAAATCTGCAACACTGGGAAGGACAACATGCCTAGACTGCAGGTATTTGTAAAATTGTGTTTTTTGCATCTGACATTCGTGCTGGAGATCCTGGAAAGACTTTAGAACCATGCCACGCACTACGTCTCCTAAGGTAGAGATCCCAATGTTATCTCAGTCTCGGAAACCCGCCAAACTGGCCAGTTGTGGCAACCTACCATTAGACTAAAAGGGTGTCTCCTTTGTCTGCCTGCCCCACTACCCCATCCTTCGTTGGGCTTGCCTCCATACCTGAAATACCACCCTCGTGGCGGATGGCAGTGCACTGCGTATGGGAGCCGAATATCAAATAGTGTGTATAGTGTGGGACCCCATGTGCCTCCGCTCCACCGCATAAGCGAGGTCAGATCTATCCCCATACCACCAGTCATTCAATATCAGGAGTTGCGAGGCCATATAGTAGGAGTGGACATCCAAAGCCAATTGCTTTACTTTTGAAGCAATTGCAGCACCCGCGCTTCAGCTTTAAATGTTTAAAGCTAAAGCTGGGGTGCTGCCACTTTAAAGTGGCCCCATTGTCCCGGCTGCTGGGAAAGTGAAAGTGGGCATGGCACCCTGAATGTAAGCAAAGTACGTCGTTTCTGCATTAAGAGAAACTCAATAAAGAAAATAGTGCTTAGACTAAATACCACGCACCGTGTAACAGCCGAAGTAAAAGGGCCAGAAGCCATGGGAGGTTACAAATGAAGACAAGGCGGTACTAAGGAGGGACTAACAAGCCTATTTTTGAATCAGAAGCTAGCATTTACGAAGGACAATGACACAAGCCAATGACAAATATGGGCAGGGCTTCTATTCCATACTCCAGTACAACAGGTCTCGCAGAGCAGCACTGACTCTAGCCTCGACATAAAAATGACCAGGCTTCGCTTACAGGTACTTCCAACCAGGGACACTGAGGAAGGCCCATGGGATCAACCGGTCCATCAAATTTCTCTACGCCTTTCCTTCGATCCCCCTGATCCCGTCAGTTCTGATTAAATTGTCTTATTCGAGAGCCATAATGATCTTGATTTCTCTGAAGTGGCCACGTCAGTGGTGGTTCACTGACCACCTTCACCAGTCAGAGCGTCCACATCTCAAGCTGCCGTGCAGACCAGATCTTCTCATGAAGTTCGGAGGCCAGATGGTTGACCCCAATCTCTCTTCCTTGAAGTTGGCAACATGGCTCCTGAGCTAGCTCACTAAGGGCACCTGAACCTTCCACAAGAATGCATGAACATTTTGAAGGATGCTAATGACCGGCCACTCATTCACCCTGTTCATTCAAATGGAAGAGAATTTGCATATGGTATTCTAACAAGAACGTGGACCCAATAACCTGCCAAGAAGATGCAATTCTTCCATACTTACTTAATTTGGCAAAAACTGGCTTACAGTTCTCTTACATAAAAGTTCATTTGGCAGCTTTTACTGCCTACAGAAAATGTCCTTCACAAACCTCTTTTTTCAAAATTCCCGTTATCACAGATTATTTACAAGGGTTGAAAAACGTGTTCCCTCCCATTAGGCATCCTTCTCCTCCCTGGGTGCTCAATATTGTTCTCTCATACCTCATGCAAGACCCTTTTGAGCCGATTCACAAATCATCCTTGCGACATCTCGCTTGGAAAATGGTTTTCCTCGTAGCAATCACATCCGCACATAGAGTTAGCGAAATCCAGGCATTGTGTTCTCATGAACAAGCAATATTCTCCAAAGATTAGGGCTGCATATCAATCACAGCAATTCAACATCTACTCAAGTCCAAACACTGCTCTTCTATGGGGCATCCATCGACTCCTTTCAAGCAATAACGCAGTGATGAGGACTTGCACAAAATTCTTTCCTAAAGTAATTTAGAATTTTCACATCAATCAGACGATTTCCTTATTTACTTTAAAAAACTTTTTTTTAGCATTCTTCCACACCTGCTGAAATAACTCTCCATTCCCTAAACGTTAGGCGAGTCTTAATGTTTTATCTGGACAAAACAAGAGACATACTTAAGTCGAACCAATTATTTCTATACTGTGGTCCGGTCCATACAGGTCTAACCACATCCAAACAGTCCATCCCCCGATGGATAGTATCTTGCTTCTTATTATGCTACCAGAAAGCGAATAAGATTTTGTCCAGTAGATCTAAAGCTCACTGTGCTAGGGGGAAAGCAGCTACTGCCTTTTTTATGAGAAATGTCCCTTTAGCTGGAATCTGTAAAGCGGTTACATAGAGATCTGTTCACATGTTTACCAAACATTTTTGTTTGGACTCGAATGCTAGGACAGATGCTCAAGTAGGTCAGGCCTCCCTGAGAAATTTGTTTGCTGGATTTCCCACCTCTCTTGGTGGGGATAGGCTTACTTCTCTATTCAGTGCTTATGACTATCAATTGATAGAATTTAGCCATTCTACCCTTCCTTATAGGCTGCACAATGTTCTTATCTTAATTGTTTCTACAGAGCTTCTTGAAGAAAGGCGAACATCTACACTTAAGAAAACATTTTATTAAAGCGTGCTCTGGGATCCCTGTACGTGGGCTGGACTGTTCAGTGCTTATGACTTCAATGGAAATTCACAAACACAAGGAGATGATGGACCGAGCCCTGAAACTTTTCAAATGCTCACCCCCCCAGTCACTATCAGATCTGGGTTGAATTCATCCTCGTTCTTTGGCTCACTTCGCCACCCCAGTTCAGACCAAGCCATGACTGTCTGAAAAGTTTCAGCGCTCCTCGCCAAACACCAGGTTTCACTCAGACCTTTGGCTCAGGTGGTGGGCCTCCTCTCTTCATCAATTCAGACCATCTTACCGGGCCCCTTTATTATCGAGCGCTTCAACGCCTGAATGCCGCATATCTGCGCAAAGGCCTCTCCTACTCTCACAGGGTGCTGCTCTCCGAGGAGGCTCAGGAAGAGATCTAATGGTGGCTCGCCCATATGGATGCCTGGAACTGCTGAGCGATCCTCGGGTCTGCCCAGGACATTGTTAATAGAGCTAGGCGCCAGCAGGGTAGGCTGGGGCACCAGATGCGGTGATTTTTTCACGGGAGGATTGTAGTCGCCGCAAGAACAGAAATTACATATAAACTTTTTGGAGCTCCTGGCAGGCTTCTTTGCTGTCCGTTGCTGGACAGAGGATGCCATCCAATCCTGTGTCCTCCTCAAGATGGACAACATTTCGGCGGTCCGGTATATCAACCATCTAGGAGTCACTCGCTCCAAAGCCCTCTCGGACCTTGCCACCAGTTTTTGGCAGTATTGCCTGGAGCATCAGATATCGGTCACAGCGGAGTACTTGCCAGGTTAGAAGAACCAGGTGGCCGACTTCCAGACCTGTAATTTCTGGGACTCCAGTCTTTGGAGGCTCCACTTGGAAGTCTTTGCTTCCCTGCAGAGATGATGCAGTCCTTTTTTGGTGGACCCTTTTTGCCTTGAGACTATGCTACCAGCTTTCCTGTTTTTTCAGCTGGAGACCAGACCCCCTGGCAGTGGCCACGGATGCTTTCTCCAGGATTCGAGCCGGGAGAAGGGCTATGCCTTCCCTACCTTCGCAATGATCACGAGGACCTCCGTGCAGGTCAGGAGGCAGGGGACAGAGGTAATCCTGATCACTCCCATTTGGAGATTGCAAGTCCAGTGTTCCAGAACGGATGGAGTCCTCCGTGGCCGTGACTTCCGGGGAGGTAGAGACCCAGGAGCAGGGCTGGGAGCCTCTCAGGATGAACCCACAGGCGTCCAGCACTACTTACCAGCCGTGAGGGGAACGGCATTGCAGCGGGCTCTCTCGCTGTCACCTTGCCCACGAACTATGCCGCCGTGAGGGGAACGGCCATCACGAACTCCATTCCCCAGCATCCCCTGCTTCGGCGCACGCGGATGACGACGCCTGGCAGCGCCGGTACTCCTTAAAGGCCGCCAGGTGCCCCAGCAGCGCGGGACGCGCTCTTTGCTCCAGCACTACTTACCAGCTGTGAGGGGAACGGCATTGCAGCGGGCTCTCTGGCTGTCACCTTGCCCACGAACTACGCCGCCGTGAGGGGAACGGCCATCACGAACTCCATTCCCAAGCATCCCCTGCTTCGGCGCACGCGGATGACGACGCCTGGCAGCGCCGGTACTCCTTAAAGGCCGCCAGGTGCCCCCGGCGGTCCCGTCCTTGCCCGTCAAAGGCCGAAGGAGGCCGGGCTGGGCCATATCTCCTAACTGGTGAAATTGGGTTAGTTTGGTGCCTGTCCTTCTTGATGTTTAGTAATCTAATTGTCTTTTATTTTATATGTAGTATTCAGTCATAAGCTTTGCATAGAGCATTGTATGTTTTATATCTCGTTGTTTAGCCACTAGTTAACTCCCATAAGTGGAGTTTTATTCTTTCCTTTTCTTTCTATTACTACTGCAGTTCCAATTATGGGGAAACACTGTAAACCCTCTTCTGGCCGCCCAATGACTAGGCAACTTGCTAATTCAAATCCGCCGCTCCCGAGCCTCACAGCTATAGACAAAATGCTCCAGAAAGCAATCGGGGTGGTTGCCATAGCTATTGAAAACACTGAAAGTCGGCTGTCTATCACTCCCGCTATTTCTTTGGCACCCCCTTTGGATGATGGTTCGGCTGATTTTTCAAATCAGGTAGATGCGGAAGCATTGTCTTTCATGTTGCCTTCTTTTACTCACCTACCATGTGCCCAGACTATACCAGTAGAGCCTGAGCAAGTGGAAGTTGGTCCACTTTCATCCTCCCTGGTATCCATAGTGGCGCTTAAAAAGCGGGTAAAGACAAAGAAAAAAAAACAGAAAGTGAAAAAAATGGGTAATAATTCTGCCCCTTCTGTAGCTAGGCCTGTCTATTCAGATATAGTTCATCGTCCACCTATTTCAAGCCCGCCGGTCTGGGTTACCGATCTATTAATAGACCTTCAGTCTCATATAGACCAGTCCTTAAATGTTTTTTTTAAAACTCTGTTGTCTAAGATTGACAGATTGGTATCCTTGATTAATACCAAAGGTATTGGGAAAAACAGCCAAACCCTACATTGCATGATCCCGGGAGCTTGGAGGGGGTTGGAACACAACCTATGATTAATAAACCCACCTTGCAGGTTCCCACTTCCTCCTCCTCTCAACCTATTCTACCTGTTTTAGCTCAGTTGCCCTCGGTGTTGCCAGTTCTTTCTTCTCCTTTTGGTGGTCCCTCTATCCCCTCTAACAACTCCAGAGCTCCTATTGATCCAGTAGCTTGCGATCAACTGTCCAGTAATAAGGACTATTCTAGACGGAGCCTGGGTGTGGGTAGGCCACCATCTCATTCGGGTGGGAACTTAGGCACATTGGGCCCGGTTAACTCCTCTCTTTATCCACAGCTCCCCCCCGAGGCTTCACCTTATGTGGCCGTGCTTACAGGAGTTCCTCCACTATCAAGTGACAAGGGGGACACATATCACGAATTAAAAAATAAAGTCATTCACTGGTTATCTAAAAACAGACCATTGAATGGTGTAGGCCGGGGGGAGATCCTTTTTGTTCGCAGGGTTTGCTGGCTGGGGACCAGACCTAGGGACATTGGTGGGGACTGTGTCCTAATTAATTTTAGAGATCCTAGAGTAGTTGGCCACATATTGAATTTGGGAGGGAAGTCTAAATTAGGTTCTATTGATACCTGCCACTTGGGATATTTTTATACCTATCCATGTGCACTAAACCCTGTGGAACTACCTTACTTTCACCAAGACACCCATAATTCCTACTTTAATATTCCGGTTGCTAACCGATTTGATGCACTTAGCTCTGTGGATTGACCATCATCCCTGAGGCATATTGAAGGAAGGCATTTGTTTATGAAAGGGGGCCTGCTCAGGGGTGGTTCAAGTGTGGAGACGGCCCTTTCTAATGTAGCAGATGGAACCGGGATGGGACTTATCTCCATCCCTTTGTCCATCCAAATAGCTCTATTCAAGGGCCCTCTGAGTCTGATTCTCCAGACAGAATTGCCCCCCACTGCTGTACCGTTTGTGTTCCTCTAGCGGTCAGTCCCCCCATGTAGATACACGCAGACCTATAGTAGGGTCTTGGAACGTGGCCGGTTTGGGGTCCAAACTTTCTAATCCAGAGTGGGGAGAGCTAGTGGACAAACATGATATCTGCCTATTTCAAGAAACGTGGCTACGGCACATTCCAGTGAGGGTGGGCTATGCGTCCTTTTTCATCCCTGCGATTCAAGGGGGAAGGGGCAGACCTTCGGGGGGGCTAGTTGTTTGGGTGGCAACTCACCTAGGTTGCACAATTAAGACCATAGATTCACAGTGCCCTGATATTCTGTGTTTGTTACTTACTTTCCCTGCCGGATATTCGCTGGTAGTAATTAATGTCTACTTGCGTCCTCATCCGGTACAGTTGGGTTTATCGATTCTGGGTGCCTTAGATGTTATCCTATGTTCTCTTCCACCTTTGTCCGAAAAAATAATAGGTGCTGATTTTAACTGCCACTTTGAACCTCTCCTAGGGATTCCCTCAGCTACTCGAGATGAGGATGAAAATTATAAAATCCCAGACTGTACTATGTACCCAGAAAAACGTCTTTTGCCTCTGGCCCCTGAGATTAATAAGTTAGTTATTCTTCATTCCCTGAGGGCTTGTAATGGCAGACTCCTTCCCGATGTTCAGGGTTCTTATACCTTTAATAGACCCGGGAATTGCTCGACAATTGACTATATCTTGGTGAATGTCGAGTTTTGGGGTCATCTAGCAGCCTTTTCTGTTACACCTAGGGTCGATAGCGACCACAACTTACTGTCATTAGAACTGGTAACCAATATTGGTGGTCGTTCAGTTCCTCTGGGCCCAGCATTACCAAGTAGCGAGAATCTGGTGTTAGCTGCAGGTGGTAGACGCATTAGGTGGGCAAGGGTTGTGACCGATGAGGCAAGGCTTGCGGAGTTATACCGCAGCGTTGCTCACTCCCTAGAGGAGGTTTCCCACCTTCTGAGTACTAACGGTGATATTTTACAGAACCATTTCCCAGACCTGCAGGACATTCATAATAAACTGCTTGGTGGCCTGGTTGGCTTTTTCTATAGCCCTACTACACTGAGGCCAAGGACCCCAAAGACTGACCACTGGTATAACAGAACCTGTAGGTTGGCTAAGACTGCCTTGATTAGGGAAGTAAAAGAGGGTACTCAGTCAAGCATTAGAGTTGCGAGGGCCTTTTATAAAAATCTGATCAAAGAAGCAAAATCCGAGTGGGAGGATTTAAGGTGGCAAAGTATGAAGCAGGCACTAGAAGACCGTGAATCGAGGGCCTTCTGGAATTTTGTACGAACAGGTTCGGCAGAAAGCCGGTCTGCTATCACCCCCAATCTTAGCGAGGAGGTGTGGCTTGAGTACTTCAAGCCCCTCTATTCGCTTAGTAATATTAGTAGTAGACTAGACCTAGCAATCCAGCCAAATGATATTGTTGTGGCTCATCCTGATTATGAGGATTTGGAAAGTCGATCCTGCACCCTCTCGGAAATCGAGCTGGCCCTTAGTACCCTATCTGTGGGGAAAGCCCCGGGGCTCGATAGGATCCCTGGTGATCTGTATCGAACCGAAATAAAGATCTGGGCCCCCTACATTCGGGTTTACTTTAATGCTATTCTGCAGGGCCTTGAGATCCCCGATACTTGGTTAGGAGCCGAAATTATACCCATCCATAAAAAATCTTCCCCTCTGGACCCGGCTAATTATCGCCCCATAAGATTGATCGATGTTCTGCAGAAACGGTTTGCCCGAGTCCTTTTAACAAGACTACAGACTTTGATGGAGGACCATCAAATTCTAACCTCTCTCCAAGCGGGCTTTTGAGCAAGGGTTTCTACCATTGATCAACTGTTTAGGTTACAGTTAATTTATTGGAAGACAGTCGCTATGGGTGCTGGTAATCTCTATTTGATTTTTGTGGACCTTCGGTCCGCATTTGACATGGTCCAAAGGGAGAAATTATGGGTCCTATTAAGGGAGATGGGTGCTCCCCCTTATCTCTGCCACTTATTCAAACGTATGCATGAAGGCACCTATGCAAGGGTGAGATATGGGAGATCTGGGGAAATCTCTGATCGATTTCCTGTTGAAAAGGGTGTGAGGCAGGGATGTGTTTTGGCCCCAACACTTTTTTCCCTTTTTATTAATGGGCTGATTGAGCACCTTTTGTGTGCCACTAATCTGGATTCCGCAATGCTAGCGGGGCGTAAAATACCTGCCCTAATGTTCGCGGATGACACGCTCCTGTTGTCTAAATCATTCATGGGCATCCAGCGTTCCTTAGAGGCTTTTTGCTCCTTTTGTAAAAAAAGGGATCTGGAATTGAATTTATCTAAAACAAAATTCATGGTTTTCAGCTCTAGTTCAGCTAATTGTCCCCGTCCTCAGATGGAAGGCGTAGAGCTGGATAGGGTATCTACCTTTGATTATTTGGGGGTAACTCGTAATGATAAAATGAAATGGGGGTCCCATATGGCGAAGTCCAATTTGAAGTTAACACAATCCGTGGGGGGTATCCTGAAGGTCTTCAATAATACCTCTGCTAAACCCCTGGGCCCCCCTATGGAAATCTACACATCCCAAGCTAGAGGCGGCGCGCTTTATGGCGCTGAGCTTTGGGGATATTGTAGTACTGCCCCGCTAACTTCAACTGAGAATTCTTTTATTAGACGACTCCTGAAATTACCTATAAGTACCCCCTTAATTCCCCTGAGATGGGATCTAGGCCTAGTTCCTATTGAAGAGATCGCCCTGAATCGCCCTCTCCTGTACTGGAGACGGCTCTGGTCAACACCCGAGCTTCCAAGCTATAGGCATGATCTCGGTGATCTCTTGTCAAGGGGGAATTTGGGGAAAATACCTTGGCTTACATATGTAAAGAATCTCTGTTATCTTATAGGAATGGGGGACCTGTGGTCTGCACCGGAAGAGACTAGCTGTTCGTTATCCAAGAAATCATTGATTGAGGCTCTACAGTTGTATCGGAAGGGAATTCTATTACATTCCACTTTGGGTAGGCTCACTAACACCTTCCTCGACATCAAGACCAGTCCCCATTTTGAAGTTTTCCTGGATGTTATCCAACCCCCATTGGCAAAAAAACTATACATTCAGTTTAGACACGGCTCGCTACCACTGAGGGCTTTTACACATAGGTGGTCTAACGTGTCCTACTCTACGAGCTCGTGTCCTGAATGTATTCATACCTGTGAGTCAGAGTTGCATGTTGTCCTTTTTTGCCCGCTCTACACTAAGGCAAGGAAGAAGTGGATCATCCAACTCTGTAACGCCAGGGGACTCAGGGACTACCAGGAGGTGTTTAGAATCCTTAAGTACGATACTACTCCTCTGATAGTGTTTGCGACGGCTACATTTCTTTTCTCTATGTGGTTTTCTAGGTCTATAAAATACAAATTGTTAGATAATTCTCTGTCCTTAGAGATGATATCAGCGCTACAGTAAAAGAATGTCGAGATGTGAGATTATTTTGGGACAGGGATACTGTTCTATTCTGCCTTTAATAATAATGTTTTTAACTGTGATTGCAATTTTATTTTTAAAATAATGTTCTTGATGGATTGTACTCTATGCATTGTATATTCTAATCAATTTTATTGTAAATAACTATTTATGTCTTTTTATGGTATTTTACCGAAATAAAAGCTTTTGACTGACTGACTGACATTTTATTAAAGCGTGCTCTGGGATCCCTGTACATGGGCTGGACTGTTCAGTGCTTATGACTTCAATGGAAATTCACAAACACAAAGAGATGATGGACCGAGCCCTGAAACTTTTCAAATGCTCACCCCCCCCAGTCACTATCAGATCTGGGTTGAATTCATCCTCGTTCTTTGGCTCACTTCGCCACCCCAGTTCAGACCAAGCCATGACTGTCTAAAAAGTTTCAGCGCTCCTCGCCAAACACCAGGTTTCACTCAGACCGTTGGCTCAGGTGGTGGGCCTCCTCTCTTCATCAATTCAGACCATCTTCCCGGGCCCCTTTATTATCGGGTGCTACAACGCCTGAATGCCGCATATCTGTGCAAAGGCCTCTCCTACTCTCACAGGGTGCTGCTCTCCGAGGAGGCTCAGGGAGAGATCCAATGGTGGCTCGCCCATATGGATGCCTGGAACTGCTGAGCGATCCTCGGGTCTGCCCAGGACATTGTTAAAAGAGCTAGGCGCCAGCAGGGTAGGCTGGGGCACCAGATGCTGTGATTTTTTCACGGGAGGATTGTAGTCGCCGCAAGAACAGAAATTGCATATCAACTTTTTGGAGCTCCTGGCAAGCTTCTTTGCTGTCCGTTGCTGGACAGAGGATGCCATCCAATCCTGTGTCCTCCTCAAGATGGACAACATTTCGGCGGTCCGGTATATCAACCATCTAGGAGTCACTCGCTCCAAAGCCCTCTCGGACCTTGCCACCAGTTTTTGGCAGTATTGCCTGGAGCATCAGATATCGGTCACAGCGGAGTACTTGCCAGGTTAGAAGAACCAGGTGGCCGACTTCCAGACCTGTAATTTCTGGGACTCCAGTCTTTGGAGGCTCCACTTGGAAGTCTTTGCTTCCCTGCAGAGATGATGCAGTCCTTTTTTGGTTGACCCTTTTTGCCTTGAGACTATGCTACCAGCTTTCCTGTTTTTTCAGCTGGAGACCAGACCCCCTGGCAGTGGCCACGGATGCTTTCTCCAGGATTCGAGCCGGGAGAAGGGCTATGCCTTCCCTACCTTCGCAACGATCACAAGGACCTCCGTGCAGGTCAGGAGGCAGGGGACAGAGGTAATCCTGATCACTCCCATTTGGAGATTGCAAGTCCAGTGTTCCAGAACGGATGGAGTCCGCCGTGGCCGTGACTTCCGGGGAGGTAGAGACCCAGGAGCAGGGCTGGGAGCTTCTCAGGATGAACCCACAGGCGTCCAGCACTACTTACCAGCCGTGAGGGGAACGGCATTGCAGCGGGCTCTCTGGCTGTCACCTTGCCCACGAACTACGCCGCCGTGAGGGGAACGGCCATCACGAACTCCATTCCCCAGCATCCCCTGCTTCGGCGCACGCGGATGACGACGCCTGGCAGCGCCGGTACTCCTTAAAGGCCGCCAGGTGCCCCCGCAGCGCGGGACGCGCTCTTTGCTCCAGCACTACTTACCAGCCGTGAGGGGAACGGCATTGCAGCGGGCTCTCTGGCTGTCACCTTGCCCACAAACTACGCCGCCGTGAGGGGAACGGCCATCACAAACTCCATTCCCCAGCATCCCCTGCTTCGGCGCACGTGGATGACGATGCCTGGCAGCACCGGTACTCCTTAAAGGCCGCCAGGTGCCCTCGCAGCGCGGGCAGGGCCAGGGCGAAGCCCGGGCCAAGGGCGGGCTCGTCCTTGCCCGTCAAAGGCCGAAGGAGGCCGGGCTGGGCCATACCTCCTGACTGGTGACATTGGGTTAGTTTGGTGCCTGTCCTTCTTGATGTTTAGTAATCTAATTGTCTTTTATTTTATATGTAGTATTCAGTCATAAGCTTTGCATAGAGCGTTGTATGTTTTATATCTCGTTGCTTAGCCACTAGTTAACTCCCATAAGTGGAGTTTTATTCTTTCCTTTTCTTTCTATTACTACTGCAGTTCCAATTATGGGGAAACACTGTAAACCCTCTACTGGCCGCCCAATGACTAGGCAACTTGCTAATTCAAATCCGCCGCTCCCGAGCCTCACAGCTATAGACAAAATGCTCCAGAAAACAATCGGGGTGGTTGCCACAGCTATTGAAAACACTGAAAGGCGGCTGTCTATCACTCCCGCTATTTCTTTGGCACCCCCTTTGGATGATGGTTCGGCTGATTTTTCAAATCCGGTAGATGCGGAAGCATTGTCTTTCATTTTGCCTTCTTTTACTCACCTACCATGTGCCCAGACTATACCAGTAGAGCCTGGCAAGTGGAAGTTGGTCCACTTTCATCCTCCCTGGTATCCATAGTGGCGCTTAAAAAGCAGGTAAAGACAAAGAAAAAAAAACAGAGTGAAAAAAATGGGTAATAATTCTGCCCCTTCTGTAGCTAGGCCTGTCTATTCAGATATAGTTCATCGTCCACCTATTTCAAGCCCGCCGGTCTGGGTTACCGATCTATTAATAGACCTTCAGTCTCATATAGACCAGTCCTTAAATGTTTTTTTAAAAACTCTGTTGTCTAAGATTGACAGATTGGTATCCTTGATTAATACCAAAGGTATTGGGAAAAAACAGCCAAACCCTACATTGCATGATCCCGGGAGCTTGGAGGGGGTTGGAACACAACCTATGATTAATAAACCCACCTTGCAGGTTCCCACTTCCTCCTCCTCTCAACCTATTCTACCTGTTTTAGCTCAGTTGCCCTCGGTGTTGCCAGTTCTTTCTTCTCCTTTTGGTGGTCCCTCTATCCCCTCTAACAACTCCAGAGCTCCTATTGATCCTGTAGCTTGCGATCAACTGTTCAGTAATAAGGACTATTCTAGACGGAGCCTGGGTGTGGGTAGGCCACCATCTCATTCGGGTGGGAACTTAGGCAAATTGGGCCCGGTTAACACCTCTCTTTATCCACAGCTCCCCCCCCCCCGAGGCTTCACCTTATGTGGCCGTGCTTACAGAAGTTCCTCCACTATCAAGTGACCAGGGGGAAACATATCACGAATTAAAATATAAAGTCATTCACTGGTTATCTAAAAACAGACCATTGAACGGTGTAGGCCGGGGGGAGATCCTTTTTGTTCGCAGGGTTTGCTGGCTGGGGACCAGACCTAAGGACATTGGTGGGGACTGTGTCCTAATTAATTTTAGAGATCCTAGAGTAGTTGGCCACATATTGAATTTGGGAGGGAAGTCTAAATTAGGTTCTATTGATACCTGCCACTTGGGATATTTTTATACCTATCCATGTGCACTAAACCCTGTGGAACTACCTTACTTTGACCAAGACACCCATAATTCCTACTTTAATATTCCGGTTGCTAACCGATTTGATGCACTTAGCTCTGTGGATTGACCATCATCCCTGAGGCATATTGAAGGAAGGCATTTGTTTATGAAAGGGGGCCTGCTCAGGGGTGGTTCAAGTGTGGAGACGGCCCTTTCTAATGTAGCAGATGGAACCGGGATGGGACTTATCTCCATCCCTTTGTCCATCCAAAGCAATAGCTCTATTCAAGGGCCCTCTGAGTCTGATTCTCCAGACAGAATTGCCCCCCACTGCTGTACCATTTGTGTTCCTCTAGCGGTCAGTCCCCCCATGTAGATATACGCAGACCTATAGTAGGGTCTTGGAACGTGGCCGGTTTGGGGTCCAAACTTTCTAATCCAGAGTGGGGAGAGCTAGTGGACAAACATGATATCTGCCTATTTCAAGAAACGTGGCTACGGCACATTCCAGTGAGGGTGAGCTATGCGTCCTTTTTCGTCCCTGCGATTCAAGGGGGAAGGGGCAGACCTTCGGGGGGGCTAGTTGTTTGGGTGGCAACTCACCTAGGTTGCACAATTAAGACCATAGATTCACAGTGCCCTGATATTCTGTGTTTGTTACTTACTTTCCCTGCCGGATATTCGCTGGTAGTAATTAATGTCTACTTGCGTCCTCATCCGGTACAGTTGGGTTTATCGATTCTGGGTGCCTTAGATGTTATCCTATGTTCTCTTCCACCTTTGTCCCATAAAATAATAGGTGCTGATTTTAACTGCCACTTTGAACCTCTCCTAGGGATTCCCTCAGCTACTCGAGATGAGGATGAAAATTATAAAATCCCAGACTGTACTATGTACCCAGAAAAACGTCTTTTGCCTCTGGCCCTTGAGATTAATAAGTTAGTTATTCTTCATTCCCTGAGGGCTTGTAATGGCAGACTCCTTCCCGATGTTCCGGGTTCTTATACCTTTAATAGACCCGGGAATTGCTCGACAATTGACTATATCTTGGTGAATGTCGAGTTTTGGGGTCATCTAGCAGTCTTTTCTGTTACACCTAGGGTCGATAGCGACCACAACTTACTGTCATTAGAACTGGTAACCAATATTGGTGGTCGTTCAGTTCCTCTGGGCCCAGCATTACCAAGTAGCGAGAATCTGGTGTTAGCTGCAGGTGGTAGACGCATTAGGTGGGCAAGGGTTGTGACCGATGAAGTAAGGCTTGCGGAGTTATACCGCAGCTTTGCTCACTCCCTAGAGGAGGTTTCCCACCTTCTGAGTACTAACGGTGATATTTTACAGAACCATTTCCCAGACCTGCAGGACAGTCATAATAAACTGCTTGTTGGCCTGGTTGGCTTTTTCTATAGCCCTACTACACTGAGGCCAAGGACCCCAAAGACTGACCACTGGTATAACAGAACCTGTAGGTTGGCTAAGACTGCCTTGATTAGGGAAGTAAAAGAGGGTACTCAGTCAAGCATTAGAGTTGCGAGGGCCTATTATAAAAATCTGATCAAAGAAGCAAAATCCGAGTGGGAGGATTTAAGGTGGCAAAGTATGAAGCAGGCACTAGAAGACCGTGAATCGAGGGCCTTCTGGAATTTTGTACGAACAGGTTCGGCAGAAAGCCGGTCTGCCATCACCCCCAATCTTAGCGAGGAGGTGTGGCTTGAGTACTTCAAGCCCCTCTATTCGCTTAGTAATACTAGTAGTAGACTAGACCTAGCAATCCAGCCAAATGATATTGTTGTGGCTCATCCTGATTATGAGGATTTGGAAAGTCGATCCTGCACCCTCTCGGAAATCGAGCTGGCCCTTAGTACCCTATCTGTGGGGAAAGCCCCGGGGCTCGATAGGATCCCTGGTGATCTGTATCGAAGCGAAATAAAGATCTGGGCCCCCTACATTCGGGTTTACTTTAATGCTATTCTGCAGGGCCTTGAGATCCCCGATACTTGGTTAGGAGCCGAAATTATACCCATCCATAAAAAATCTTCCCCTCTGGACCCGGCCAATTATCGCCCCATAAGCTTGATCGATGTTCTACAGAAACTGTTTGCCCGAGTCCTTTTAACAAGACTACAGACTTGGATGGAGGACCATCAAATTCTAACCTCTGTCCAAGCGGGCTTTCGAGCAAGGGTTTCTACCATTGATCAACTGTTTAGGTTACAGTTAATTTATTGGAAGACAGTCGCTATGGGTGCTGGTAATCTCTATTTGATTTTTGTGGACCTTCGGTCCGCATTTGACATGGTCCAAAGGGAGAAATGATGGGTCCTATTAAAGGAGATGGGTGCTCCCCCTTATCTCTGCCACTTATTCAAACGTATGCCTGAAGGCACCTAAGCAAGGGTGAGATATGGGAGATCTGGGGAAATCTCTGATCGATTTCCGGTTGAAAAGGGTGTGAGGCAGGGATGTGTTTTGGCCCCAACACTTTTTTCCCTTTTTATTAATGGGCTGATTGAGCACCTTTTGTGTGCCACTAATCTGGATTCCGCAATGCTAGCGGGGCGTAAAATACCTGCCCTAATGTTCGCGGATGACACGCTCCTGTTGTCTAAATCATTCATGGGCATCCAGCGTTCCTTAGAGGCTTTTTGCTCCTTTTGTAAAAAAAGGGATCTGGAATTGAATTTATCTAAAACAAAATTCATGGTTTTCAGCTCTAGTTCAGCTAATTGTCCCCGTCCTCAGATGGAAGGCGTAGAGCTGGATAGGGTATCTACCTTTGATTATTTGGGGGTAACTCTTAATGATAAAATGAAATGAGGGTCCCATATGGCGAAGGCCAATTTGAAGTTAACACAATCCGTGGGGGGTATCCTGAAGGTCTTTAATAATACCTCTGCTAAACCCCTGGGCCGCCCTATGGAAATCTATAAATCCCAAGCTAGAGGGGGCACGCTTTATGGCGCTGAGCTTTGGGGATATTGTAGTACTGCCCGCTAACTTCAACTGAGAATTCCTTCATTAGACGACTCCTGAAATTACCTATGAGTACCCCCTTAATTCCCCTGAGATGGGATCTAGGCCTAGTTCCTATTGAAGAGATCGCCCTGAATCGCCCTCTCCTGTACTGGAGACGGCTCTGGTCAACACCCGAGCTTGCAAGCTATAGGCATGATCTCGGTGATCTCTTGTCAAGGGGGAATTTGGGGAAAATACCTTGGCTTACATATGTAAAGAATCTCTGTTATCTTATAGGAATGGGGGACCTGTGGTCTGCACCGGAAGAGACTAGCTGTTCGTTATCCAAGAAATCATTGATTGAGGCTCTACAGTTGTATCGGAAGGGAATTCTATTACATTCCACTTTGGGTAGGCTCACTAACACCTTTCTCGACATCAAGACCAGTCCCCATTTTGAAGTTTTCCTGGATGTTATCCAACCCCCATTGGCAAAGAAACTATACATTCAGTTTAGACAAGGCTCGCTACCACTGAGGGCTTTTACACATAGGTGGTCTAACGTGTCCTACTCTACGAGCTCGTGTCCTGAATGTATTCATACCTGCGAGTCAGAGTTGCATGTTGTCCTTTTTTGCCCGCTCTACACTAAGGCAAGGAAGAAGTGGATCATCCAACTCTGTAACGCCAGGGGACTCAGGGACTACCAGGAGGTGTTTAGAATCCTTAAGTACGATACTACTCCTCTGATAGTGTTTGCGACGGCTACATTTCTTCTCTCTATGTGGTTTTCTAGGTCTAAAAAATACAAATTGTTAGATAATTCTTTTCCTGAGAGATGATATCAGCGCTACAGTAAAAGAATGTCGAGATGTGAGATTATTTTGGGACAGGGATACTGTTCTATTCTGCCTTTAGTCATAATGTTTTTAACTGTGCTTGCAATTTTATTTTTAAAATAATGTTCTTGATGGATTGTACTCTATGCATTGTACATTCTAATCAATTTTATTGTAAATAACTATTTATGTCTTTTTATGGTATTTTACCGAAATAAAAGCTTTTGACTGACTGACTGACATTTTATTAAAGCGTGCTCTGGGATCCCTGTACGTGGGCTGGACTGTTCAGTGCTTATGACTTCAATGGAAATTCACAAACACAAGGAGATGATGGACTGAGCCCTGAAACTTTTCAAATGCTCACCCCCCCCCAGTCACTATCAGATCTGGGTTGAATTCATCCTCGTTCTTTGGCTCACTTTGCCACCCCAGTTCAGACCAAGCCATGACTGTCTGAAAAGTTTCAGCGCTCCTCGCCAAACACCAGGTTTCACTCAGACCGTTGGCTCAGGTGGTGGGCCTCCTCTCTTCATCAATTCAGACCATCTTCCCGGGCCCCTTTATTATCGGGCGCTATAACGCCTGAATGCCGCATATCTGCGCAAAGGCCTCTCCTACTCTCACAGGGTGCTGCTCTCCGAGGAGGCTCAGGAAGAGATCCAATGGTGGCTCGCCCATATGGATGCCTGGAACTGCTGAGCGATCCTCGGGTCTGCCCAGGACATTGTTAATAGAGCTAGGTGCCAGCAGGGTAGGCTGGGGCACCAGATGCTGTGATTTTTTCACGGGAGGATTGTAGTCGCCGCAAGAACAGAAATTGCATATCAACTTTTTGGAGCTCCTGGCAGGCTTCTTTGCTGTCCGTTGCTGGACAGAGGATGCCATCCAATCCTGTGTCCTCCTCAAGATGGACAACATTTCGCCGGTCCGGTATATCAACCATCTAGGAGTCACTCGCTGCAAAGCCCTCTCGGACCTTGCCACCAGTTTTTGGCAGTATACCCGGAGCATAAGATATCGGTCACAGCGGAGTACTTGCCAGGTTAGAAGAACCAGGTGGCCGACTTCCAGACCTGTAATTTCTGGGACTCCAGTCTTTGGAGGCTCCACTTGGAAGTCTTTGCTTCCCTGCAGAGATGATGCAGTCCTTTTTTGGTGGACCCTTTTTCCCATGAGACTATGCTACCAGCTTTCCCGTTTTTTCAGCTGGAGACCAGACCCCCTGGCAGTGGCCACGGATGCTTTCTCCAGGATTCGAGCCGGGAGAAGGGCTATGCCTTCCCTACCTTCGCCATGATCACGAGGACCTCCGTGCAGGTCAGGAGGCAGGGGACAGAGGTAATCCTGATCACTCCCATTTGGAGATTGCAAGTTTGGTTTCCTGGAACTTTCCTGGGATTCTCCAATCCCAGTCCTCCTGTTTCTGACTCTCCTTCTGAATCCCGACCAAGTTCTGAATCCATTGATTCAAAAGGAGTCGTTGAACCTCATGGCGTGGAGGATTACAGGGGGCAATGGTCGGTCCCGGGCCTTTCGGAGAAGGCTGATGGGTTCATGCCAACGTCCTGGTCTGAGAGCATGGTCAAAAGGTTCCGGTTTGCAAGGGCCCGTTGGTGTATGCGATGGAGTATCGATCCCGTAGCTGAAGATGTAGTACGCGTCCTTAATTTTTTGGCCCAATTGGCTTCGAGTGGCTTAGCTTACAGATCGGAGAATACCTTTCGCTCAGCTATCTCAGCTAGTCATGTTCCACTCAATGATACGACGATTGGGAAACATCCCCTCATGTATTGCCTTTTGCTGGGAATCAGACTCCTCCGTCCACCAGAACCCCGCTATTCAGCTCTTTGGGATGTAAACCAGGTCATTAACTTATTACTCTCCTGACAACCTAACCGCTTCTTCCCGAGGAAGGAGCTTTCTGTGAAGCCAGCTATGCTGCTCTGCCTCATTTCCTGTTGATGCGTCTGTCATGAGGATGTTGGCTATTACAGAAAGAATCTTCTCTCCCAGTGGGGTGACGTTTACGCTCCACAGCAGAACAAAGTGCGATACCAGAGTCATAACTTACCCGGAATTTCCAGAGTCTCCCAAATTGTGTGTCCTCCAATGCCTGAAAGCATATGAGGAACTTACTTAAGAGTTTTGTCCCCCGGGTGAGTGCCTGCTCGTCATTGCCCTGCGAAAGCCATTTAAGGTGGTCTGCTCCCCGACCATTGCTAAGTGGGTCAGGTGGGGGTGCAAGTGGCAGGGATTGACCTCCAGATTTTTAGGGCCCATTCATCACGTGGTGCAATGGCTTCAAGGGCGTTTAGAGGATATCCTCAGTGTGGCAGAGTGGTCGTCGGATTCTACCTTCAAAACGTTTTATTTTAAACCGGTGCTGGGTATGGCTCACCACGTGGTGAGGAAGCTTTAAACAAGCATAATCCTCACCTCCAGTCCTTTCAATTCTATTAAGGACTCTGAGGTGAGGATTATCCACACCCTGTGCAGTTCAGCAAAGATTTTGCCCTCTCTGTACAGAGGAATGTACTGCAGTTTTTCTGGATTTGAGACTGTTGATTTATGTGACTGTATGTCCTGCACTGCTTACACTGCCATTTTCTCCCGTAGGTCCAAGTACATGAACGTCTTCTGTGGTTACAACTTTCCCTTTGTTGTTGTTGTAAGTACAGATGCGAATAAACAGGATTCATGAAGGTGGCTGCACGACAAAAGAGGGAGAAGGGTCACCGAAGAGGGACTATGTTGTGGACTATGGCTACTGATTGGCTACTAATCGAGGAATTCCCCATTTGATGATTTGTTCTACTTTATTACCAAGGTTTCTTGGGGATTGTAGTTGGTGTTTAAGTGACGAATAATGGCTGCTATTAAAATAAAGTGAAGAAAGAAGGCATAATCCTCGCCTCTTAGTCCTTAATAGAATTGAAACTTTCCATTACAATAGCTAGGAAATTTTTCATCATAATCCATTTTCAGTGGTTCTTGCTCACCCTTTGGCCCAAGTGTCGACACACATTTAGGGGGCACACTAGTATTTTCCCTAACTCTATTGCAGTGCAGAAAGCAGCCATCTTGGATATATGCTAGGGCCCTATCGTATCTGTTTTACTTTGGGATTTCCGACTGAAGCAGTCTTCCTGGGCGGACGTTTGCCACTGCTCTGGTTTCATATGCCGATGCGCTACATCCCCATATCTGGACTTCGCACACCTGAGTGATTTCACTTCCTTTGGCCGCGACTCAACGTGAATGATCTGACTGCTTCAAAATTGGCAGGAAATAATTGGACCACTTAGAAGTCCTGTTTTTGACTATACCGCCTGTATACCTTCTGTCTACCTAAATCCAAAACTGGTTCCTTTGGATTCACATGTTTACACCACCCACTATTATACAAACATTATTGATTAATCATTATTTGTTCTCTACCTTTAGATTTAGTCTTAGTGCTACGTGGTTCTCCACTGCACCACTAAATTGTGACAAGTCAGCAATAATAAGTAGCCTACCGGCACACTTAACCTTCGCACACACTTTGCCTTTTTAAACTACAGTTCAAATTACATGTTACTTTTCATTTTTTGGCAGTATTTGACTTGCTGCTTCCCTCAAATACCGGGAGTCCAGATGATGATCTATGAGCAGTCCAGAGAAAAAACGCCTTTGACGCATACAAGAAATTGAACATTTTTTCTGGATTTTATCTCTCACTGGTTCCAGGTGGCTTCTGAAAAGGGCAGCCCCTGTCTTTTTATAGTACCAATAACAGATGTACAATGAGGAGGAGTGAACTGTCTACATGTGGCTGATAAACCAAATTGAAGGAGTGTTTAGGGGAAGTGAAAAATCTGTGCCTTACACAAGGGGTCTCTTTTACCTTGTACAACTAAAGCATCTGGTTCCACACTTCATCACCACCCAATGGCAGTGCTTTTAGGAACACAGCCCTACGTTCAGACATAGCCTAATCAAATTTCTAAAGGAGCCTCCTCAGTGTTAACGTCTGTTATGATGTGCACCTTGGGCTGTCCGGGATGGCTCAGGGAAGTGCTGGATCTATCACGACTGGTCCAGCGGGTGCTTGGTGCAACCCCCTCAATTGACCTAGTACGGTTTGGAGCGGCTACTCAAAGGCTGAGGCCTGCAAGAGGTATGGCCTCGCACGGAACTCACTAGTTAGGGATCACAACTCAGATCATGTTGAAGTCTCAGTTTGTGCAGTGACGCAGGTTACGCCACCGCTTCACAATTTGGGCACTTGCAGTTTTTAAGTAGTTATCCTTTCAAGGCAGCTTTTTTCGCACAGTCTTTGTTTACAGTGATACTACTTGCAGCAGGCAAGTCTCCGTCCCGTCGTACTGACAGCAGAAAACTCATACACAAGTGTGAGCTTTCTACACTTTGATGCCATAAGTCAAACTGAAGGAGTGCTCAGGGGAAGACATAAAGCTGTGCCTCACCTAAGGGGGGTTCCATCCTTCTTGCATAAAGGGAGAAGCAGTCCTGCCTGTCATCCCTGCCATATACCAAATGCCAGTTTGTTGGAAATCGGGACCTGTTTGTCTCCCCCCCCCCCCCCCACACTTTTTGCCCCATTTGAGACCCTTGGATTCTGGTTGTTCTGACTCTGAGAGTGCCCTAGGCTTTGCTTGTCAGGCCTAGGACCAGTGCTATGTTGAAAACACCCACTGTTACAGTGAAAACACACCTACATTAGGGTACATTTTGTGTTAGGGTACACCTATGATTGCCATTACCTACCCTATGAGTCCCTAGTGCATATTAGGTCAGGAGGATTACAAATGCTTTTAAGTTCCTAGTAGATAATAGGGCATTGCAGTTTAGAGGCCTGCAGCCCTTATCTGCACTTGCATGTGTGCACTGCTGAGAGCTTGAGGTTATTTTAAAAGCAGGCAGCCCTGTGTTGCAGCACTGCTTTTAAATGTAAATTGTGCCCAAACTACTCACTTTGGTGGTAGGGGCAATTACAAAGTGATAAACTTCAATATTATGACATATTAGGTACCCCACAGTGTCTCCCCTAGGTGTCCCAGGGGTGGAGGGTATTGTATGTATAAGGACGGCCCTTATAAAAGAGATTTTATATGCCTTAGAAATAAAGAGATTGTACATTTCACTTCCCCCATTGTAGTAAAGTGCTTCCCCAAATCGACTTTTGTGCTAGGAACACTGTGGAGTGAGGATCTACACTATTTTTGAATATTCAGGACCCCTAAAGCCTCCCCTAGGTGTCCCAGGAGTCGGGGGGGGGGGGGGGAATGTAATTATAAGCAGGGCCTTTATAAAAGATGATTTATATTCCCTGGTGTTGGAGAAATTTCACATTTCAATTTCCCAATGTAGATCCCCAGCCATGTTGGATAACATGGCAATAGTTTATTATTGCATAACTATTACTGGGGATTAACGAAAAATGTCATTCAAGGACTTAGGAAGACGATGTTGATAAATTCAACAATATGCTATTGTTGAATTTATCCTAAAGTATACTGTAAAGAAGTTATACGATTTTCTTGTCTGTAAGACAAAATTCTGCCTTCCTGTGGCCTCCCCAGGTCAGAGTTAAGAGAATTAGCCAGGCTGATTTGATGAACTGATAAGTGGCTCACCTAGGGAGAGACTATTTCTTGGAGAGAGCTTTGCTACACAGAATGCCAGAGCAGGGGGGGGAACGGTCGTGAAGGATAAGTTTCAAAGGAGACATAGGACAGGCAGAGAAGGCCAGTTCCATCTACCCCCAGCCCACTGACCCAGCCAGATGACAGGCTTAAGGCAGGAGTTTGCAGATGGTAGGATTAGGAGAGCTATGGAAATGAGCCTTACTGGGGCTTGGTTTAACTAGTTCTTGCTCCTCCGCTTCAAGTTCAGCCATACTGAATTTTAGCAGAACAGTGCTTTCTGGAAAAGATTATGCCACACTTTGGAGGAAGTGGTCATGCTCTGGGGTGTTGCCCTGCACGTCTTGGATAGGAGTGCTCTCCTTCTTGACCCCAGAGAACACTAAATAAAAATGTGAGAAGTGCAAAGCCTCTTAGATTTGCTGCTTGAAACTCCGAGAAGAAAAAGGCTTGCCAAGCTGGAAACTTGATGTGCACCTTCAGGCCCTGCATTCAGACAGACTGCGCCTCCTGCATTAACTTGGACTTCAGCCCTTTGGATGTACCTTGCTTCAAGAGTAATAAACAGTGGATTTCTGCAAGCTCCAGGTTAACAAAGCTCACCTGGACCATCACCACCAGGAATTCCCAGTCTGGAGTGCGTCCCATGGATTTGTAAGGGTTTTGACCATGTGGATTGTGGGAACTGAAGTCCCAAACTTCCAAGGATCATCTTTAAGATTCCAGACCCTGGGATTGTGTTTTGGACACTTTAGACCCCCCAAGAGGAGCGTCAGGAAGAAGTTTCAGAGGTTTGGAACAATTTTGGAAAAAAGCTATGTAAGGAGACCGATTCAACCCGCGAGAGCCAAGCAAGCCAGCAACCTTCAACAGCGAGCTGTCCTGCCCTGCTGGTTCGTCCCACTGAAAAGCTCTGGAGTTCCCACTTCCAGAGTTTGACCGGGAGCTCCCTGGAAAGCAGACTGGCGGACCCTCACTGAACCCGGACTGGTAAAGAGCATCGAGGGACCCCAGCAGATAAAAAGCTCCAAAAATGTTTATAAGTCCAAAGGTAAAATCTCAAAGAGGCCTACCGCGAGGGGTATCCGATCAGGGCTCCATCACGGTCGGCCTGAAACTTTGACTTTGTCCCAGTTAAGCGCGACCAGATATCCCATGATGGCGCTATTGGTTTCTAAGTGCTATATAATGCTAAATCTTTAAAAATTCATATCTCCGGTTCCCTACATTGGATGTGTGTCATTTTAAAGATAAGAAAGATAAGAATATTTCCTATGATCTTAGTGTGTGCTGTGTCTTAATTAGTACTGAATTTGTGTTTTTTAAATGCTTTACATAGCTGTGTCCTAAGTTAAGCCTGGGTGCATGCAGCCAAGCTACCAAGAGTTGGACATGGGAATGATTTATTGAGAGCTATACTGAGCCCTGGACTGTGTTAGGGGCCTTATTGCCAGCGGTAGATGCACATTTACCTCTACTAATAACCCACCTTCCAACACAGTTCTTTCAGGAATACTTATTAGCAGCTCCTTGCTCATCAAAAGGCTAATCAAATTTCTATAGGAATCTTGTCTCCTCCCCTCATTTCAGTGTCTGGTTCTCTACTCTCAGATTCAAGAAAACACTTCCACTGTCTGGGAAACCTTCTCCCCTTCATCTTGTGCAAAATGGATCCATGTACCATGCAGGTTACACGCACAGACACACACAGTATATACTTGAGTTGTTAGCCCTGGCATCTGGGTAAGAGCATAGAAACTGATTTTTACAATAGTGGCCAGTAGGCCTTTGCTCCAGTGAAACCGATTAAAAAGGTCTAGGTTGTAAGTATGGGTTCATAAACATGGTATGCTGCCACCATTCTGCTATGTACTAAATCCATACAGTCACAGTAGTTAACTGTCTGTACAATGAGGGCACACTTGATGCTCCCTTTGAGGTCACAGAGCAGGTACAGAACTCACTCATGTCGAGGGGCAGGCCTGTTCCTTGGTGCACACATTACATTAGTGGGCGTCTAGGGTCAAAATCAAATAGCAGAATACCATATACATTCAGTTGGACACTCAGGACATGAGAACTTGACTGCACACCTTGCTGGGGATAATCCTTCCCAGCATCATCATTCTAAACATGAAAACTAATAGCATAAAACCAATTGCCTCCATTGTGTAAGACCCATCTACCAAATATAGTCAAATAAAATATTACTGCTAGTGGAAGAAATTAATTTATTACTGACCCGATCTTAATTCAGATTCAAACAGTGAGTGGGTGTATATCCTTCACCTCAGTTTGACCTGAGCAAGCTTACATTTCTTAAGTTCAATGACCGGTTGATTTTTCTTTTGTTGACTTCATATACCCTGCTCCATTCAGTATCATCTTCAAAGCTGACATGCGGGATTCTCCACCTGTGTTTTGTAGCCACCTTGGTATCCTTGTCAGTTCAGGAGTTTTGCTGTCTTCAGGGAGACTCCCTTCAGAAGCACTATTGCTGATCTGAGCCATTTATTGTTTCGAATATGGAGTTTTCACCGTTTAAGTGTCATTCTCCCCATGTGCACAGAAATGGGGGAGTAGGAGAAGAATCGAATTGCGTAAATTAGTCACCATAGTGACTCTTGTACTGGTAGTCTATAAATCCCCATTTGTCTGGATTATCCCATCAATCATCTTGCTGTCAGCTTGTAATTGTCAGACGTAGAGAAAAGGATTTCCTTTTTTTTCATCGGCAACATTTTGCACAGTTTTGGTTTTAGCTATTCGTGTAGTCTGAGACGATCCTCGAGCTTAAATTTAACTTCGCCTGTACACTTTTTTTTTCTGAGGTTTACAAAACAATTATCCACACATTGCAAGCAGCCACAAAACAAAGCTTTAGGGGGCCTCCTGCAAGGTACATGGAGGCCCCCACGACTCACCACCTCCCATTTTGCTACACCGCTAAAAATTTGAGCGTATCAAGCTAACGGGTCCCAGACCCACGCAGTGTACTATGCTGAGGGGACCCCCTGGAGCTCAGCCCCTTCCCGCACCACAGGGGCAAATGTTATGCCACTGATTGTAAGATATGTTTTGCTCTTTCCAATCAATAGAAATGCAAACCTTGGCAAACATATGCTGACTCTTTCTGTACACGTTTATCTTTTGAAGTATACATTGTTGCAGAAGTCAACATTTTTACACCAGTGGGTGAGGGAGCAGAGGTTTTATAGAAATTTTCAAAGGTTGCGATTCCATCAGCCAGGAGGAAACGGTGCTTATGGGTTACAAGTACATTACAAAATACACTATTGTGTGTTAATTGTATTAAACAGTTAAGAGAACCATAGGTTCTTCATTAGTGTTCGGTGCAAGAATCGGATCCCACTATGGAATAGGAAACATATAACATAATATTGGAGATATTCTTCATAGATGAACCATCCAGCCCCCCAGCACTACCGCTTTTGATATAACAATCTTTGCCTGCTACTGATAATCGTGAACACTTATTTAAAAAAAAATGTTTTTATTTGAGAACAAGTTATACATAATAATAAATCAGTTCCAAGGTTATACAGTATCAGCCCGTCCACCCCCCTTGCCCCTGCCACCCCTTTATGATAGAAAAACCAGAGATATAACATTTATAAGTGGAGAATACCAGTGGCTACCGTTTTTTTTATTGTATTCCGAAAGAAAAAAACCATGAAGTTCATAACACCGCGTGTGAAAAAAAGGTGAATAATAATTGTTGATATTCTAGCAGTGCGTCTGGTTGAGCCATAGAGTGAGAGGTTCCCAAATGATTAGGCCCTTCCTTTTTCCCGTATGCCTTTTTTAGCGTATATTGGTCTCTCCAGATGACAAGTCGATACCAGTCGGGCCAGCCATTGGGAAAACGAAGGGGGATTTTAATCAATCCATGAAGAGGCTATACAGATCCGAAGAAAAGTAATTGCCATGAATATAAGTGCACCCCCCTCCTTCTGCTAACCTTGTCTTGTATCCCTAGCATGATAGTTGTAGGGTTTAGCTCAATTACCTGAGAGAGTACTGTATTTAGAAAACCCTGTATTTGGGCTAGGAGTGAAGTGAGTTTAGGACAAGTAGCAAACATATGTATTGAGTCTGCACTGAACTCCGTACACCTAGGGCAGACCATCCCTTTGCCCATTCCCCATTTGGCGATTCGGCTAGGTATCATATGAAGGAAGAAAGCGGTCTTGAAGAATTGCGCCTGAAGTTTAGCGATAGCAGATTGTTCTGTGCTGCTTTCATAGCTTTGAAAAAAGTATTGTAAGGAATCTCCAATTTTAACTGCCATTTGTTTGCTATTTTGGGCAAATCGTCGGGCGTTTGACTATTTAACGCAGAATAGATATATCCTATCTGAGGTAGGGCGGGGGCTTTTAATTTGTCAATAAGATCTATCCTCGTGAATCCAGCGGGTCCACCAGTCTTTCGAGTCAAGAAATCCCTTATGATAATGTATTTAAAAATCTCTTGTTTTAAGATCTTTAAATGATTTGATTCCTTCGATGGTGATTAGGTCTCCCAATTTTAGAATTCCTCCTGTATGCCAGTCTAGAAGATAGAATCTCCCAAAAATGGCTGGTAGGTTGGTATTTCTTTCAATGGGAGAATAATAATTCAGTCTCCCCAGCCCGTAATTCTTGCGTATATTAGAAAAAACTTTGAATATACTCATCAGGGTCTTAAATCTAACCCGAACGTCAATTGGCGCCACAGACATCCCCTAGCCTAACTACCAATCAGTATATTAAAGGGGGAAGGAAGCCTGGTGATAGAGATATAAGTGTGGTTGTGCAACATTTCCATACTATATTGTAGGACTGAGGCCCAATAATATAAACTAATGTTGTGGAGTGCCCATCCGCCCCTTTCTCTTGGGAGAGAGAGCTGTTTGAAAGCTCGTCTGGGTTGAGAAAATGCCCAAATAAATCGGGTAAAGAGCTGTTCAAAGGTCTGAAGCATTTTCTTACTGAACTCCAGAGGTATAGCCCTAAAAAGTAAAGTAATTTAGGAAAGTAAGTCATCTTAATGACGTTACATCGTCCCACTATCGTCAGGTGCAGATTATTAATTAAGTTCAGTGCCTTTTTTGTGTCTGTAGCCAGCGGAATTAGGTTGTCGGTTACAATCGTGTCCAAGTTTGCTGTGATAGTGACCCCCAAATATTTGGCTTTTTGGATGACCTGGCTATCCTCCCAATTGATTTCTTTGTTTAAGATGAGTCTTATGTCTGTTAAGGGCGTACCCCTAAATTTTCCCAAACTCCTGAGCCTCCTGCTCCAAGGCCAAAATGGCACTTTCAGGGTCTGGGGTGACCACAGCCAGGTCATCGGCATAAGCCATGATTTTAGTGTCCCAGCCGAATCTACTCACTGCCTGAATTTCTTGGTTATTTTCTATTTTCTTAATTAGGGGGTTTATGTATGAAGCAAATAGCAGTGGGGAACAAGGACATCCTTGACGGGTGCCTCGTGAGATTTTAAACTGTTTGGTCAATTTCCCATTGATTGATACGCTAGCTGTGGGGTTGATATAGAGAGCATGGATGGATTGAATTATCTTGAGCCCAAATCCCATCTTTCTCATGACTTCCCAGAGAAACAGCCAGGAGATCCTGTCAAATGCTTTTTCAGTATCAAGTAGGATTAGTGACATCGGGTCTCCTGACACCTGCGCAGCGTCAAATAATTATTATTATTTTTTTTTATTTTTTTTGTAGTCCTCATTCTGCCTGTTCACTTGTTTGCAATACTCTTATCCTTCACTGGTGATCCAGGCCAGGTTAGAGTCATTCCACACAAGAGGGAGGTCGTTTCCACTTCCACCCTTCCCTGGAGTGCCCATAGCACGGAAGGAAACAGGACCGACGGCTAAACATTGGCTTAATCATAGGACCTCAAGTTTTTGCGACCAGTCCACCAACTTAGCCCATACTTTCTCTCGACTGCTAGCATCACATAACAAGTCCTGTTTACTTATATGTAAAGAGGTAGAGCATCCGACTTCCACAATTTACAAATCTCCCGCCTCCCTAAAAGAGTTACATAGAAAGTAAATCTTGCATCCAACCTACTAATCGCAATATCATTGTTTTGCCAAACTCCAAAAAACACCAGGACAGGACTTACCCTCACTACAGTGCCTATAAGTTCAGTAATAAATTTGCACACCTCAGACCAAAACTTCACAATATAAGGGCATGTCAAAAACAGATGAAAATCGTCAGCAGCAGTGTTTCTACATTTTGGGCATACATAGTGTGCCCCAGAAAATTTCTCTAATTTTACTGGGGACCAATATACCCTATACGCAGTAAAAAGATGGTTACGTTTCAGATATGCAGGTTTGATGGTTTCCCTTAGTAGGGTAAAAGAAACTTTCCAGGTTTCCCTCAAATTAATACTTGACATGACCCCTCCCCAGAATTTCTGTATATCACTATCTAAATCGTCTTTGGCCTTGATCAAAATATTATACCACAAGGCTACCTCCTTAACTGTACCAGTTTTTAATGCTTAGTCTAACCAGGAATCATCCTCTTCTTCATTCCATTCTTGGCGCCCCCACCATGCAGAAAGCTGATAATATTTAAACCTGGTAAGTTGACCTCCTGTAATTGCATTCAAAGTTCCTCAATCAACCAACTCAATTCCCACCTTCAGATCACCCCAACAAGAAATACCCGCGTTCCTTAAGGGGAGACTAAGGGAATCATCCAGACACTCAGGGGTCCCGGGGGATTCCCAAATCGGGGCCCTAGATGAATAATATGAAATTACCAATTTCTTTCGGATTAGGACCCATACTTTCAAAGCTCCCAATACAATCTTCAACCTTACTTTTTTGAAGAACTGGGGTCCCCAAACTTAAACAAAAATTGATCCTGGCCCTCCCTCAGTTCACCAAGCATTGCTCCAAAAAGAGTTCCTACCGCAGAACTATCTACTTTACTTAAAAGCATCCGACAATTCTTGAAGAAAAAAGCATGCCCATATATCAACAAATCTACATGAGCCAGCCCGCCCTTCTCCAACCTCCGCCTTAATTTCTTCCATGATATGCGAGCACCCTTAGAGGCCCAAATAAAACTGCCTAGCCTTCCCTGAAGCTTAGTTATCTCTATTTTGTCAAATAAAAAAGGAATAGAATTAAACAAAAAAGTAATTTTGGGCAAGATCACCATCTTAATAAGATTCACCCTTCCATATAAATTCAAAGGTAAATTTGCCCATCTCACCAACTTCCTGGCTGATCCTTTTCCAATTCACCGTGGTAACATCTGTCAATTTCTGAGTTACGATAATGCCCAGATAGCGCATGCTCGATTTTGCTAACGGCTGTTGCTTAGGTTGGTTCCATTCTATAATTATAGTTTTATTTATGTTTACCTTATATCCTGAAATTTTCCCAAATAATTCGGCTTTAGTCATTAATAGGGGAATAGACACCTGTGGGTTCTGGGTATAAAGTAAAAGATCATCGGCATAAAGGGCTAACTTAATCTCAAAATTTCTATATCTAAACGGAACAATAGCAGTATCCTTTCTAATCCATATGGCTAATGGTTCAATATACATATCGAAAAAGGACATCCCTGTCTGGTTCCACGAGAAATGCTGAACCAATCGGTCAATTCATAATTTACAAGCACCCTTGCTCTAGGTAAGCGACACAGGAGTTGGACAGCTTTAATTAAATTACTTGGAAATCCAAATCTCCTTAAGACCTCCCAGAGGTATGGTCAATGTACCTGGTCAAAGGCCTTGGCAGCATCTACTGCCACAACCGTCACTGGTAATTTATATGTCTCCGCCAGATCTACTACTCCAAGTATTAAGATGGTTAGTTCGTTAAGCTGCCTCCCTGGAATATAGCCTTTCTGGTCATTGTGTATAATATACTTAATAAACTTGGCAATCCTAGTAGCTAATACCCCAGCAAAAACTTTGTAATCAGTATTCAATAAAGATATAGGCCTATATGAGTCAGCCAGCATAGGGTCCTTATTAGGTTTCAAAATTAATGTTACTGTTGCCTCTGCCCAACTTGATGGTGGGTCTTCTCCATCTTTTAGAATTAGATTGAACAACTCCTTTAGTACAGGTATTACTTCATCCAAGAGGCAATGATAAATCTCAGTTGGAAGGCCGTCAGGCCCTGCGGCCTTGCCTCTCGCCATTTTCCTGAGCTGCTGTCTAATCTCTTCTTCTGTTATCTCAGCCGATAACACCCTCTTCTGATCTTCACTTAGATTCAAAACTTCAATATCCTTGAAAAAACCTTCAATACTGACCGTCCCAGGAAAAATATCTTCAGTATAGAGATGGCTCATATGTCTAGAAATTTCCCGCCCTATACTGGCATTGGTGTCGACTATATCTCCCGTCACCTCCTCTCCTAAGCCTTTTAATTACATTTCGAGCTCTGTCTTTACTTTCCAAGCCAGTAATGTACCACTCTTCTCCCCATATGCAAAATGCAGCAATTTACTAGCCCTCCATCTATCCAATAATATTTTATCGAGGGCTCCATGATATTCCGCTTGCAGTAATTCTAATTGCTTTGTGAGGGGGATCACCACACTAGGGCACTCAAGTGAGGCTTTTTGTACCTCTTGTTCTTTATTCTTAATGGTTTCCAAAAAATGATGTTCTTGTTGCCTCAAACTACTTTTTTTACCCACCATAATACCCGTACCATTGGATCTTAAAAAGGCCTTAAAGGCATCCCACACAATTTGAGATTTTGCCGACCCTCTATTAGCCTCAAAGAAAACAGCCTCTTCTTTCAATTTAAATGTAACCCCCCTCATCTAATAAAATTGTCCTGTCCAGAGTCCACCTGATTTCTCCCCTCTTATATGGGATATTCAACGATAGGAGAACGGCAGAATGATCCAATATTATGGCGGGTACATGGTTAACCATTTCAACCCCTGACACCAACTCACGGTGTAATAAAAAATAATCAATCCGTGAATGGTGCCCGTATTTTTTTCTAAAAAAAGTAAATCCTCTCTTATCCCCTATCTTAAATCTCCAAATATCGATTAGATTTACCTCCCGGATCATAGTTTTAAGAACTGCCATGGTTTTACCCGGGGTAACATATTTAGCCTTGGAGGTTCTATCTAGATTTTTATCCAGAACTAGATTAAAATCCCCTCCGAGTATCACAGATGCACTAGAGGACAGTAAGCATGATTCCAGTTTAATCAAAGCATCAGGGTTATCCTCATTGGGCCCATAATAGCTAGCCACAACTACTGGTGTTCCTTGTATCCTAATTTTAATCGCCGCCCATCTCCCAGAAGAGTCCGTCTGATGGCTTTCCAATATAATACCCTTATTGCATCTAATAAGAATAGCTACCCCCCTCGTACTACAATTTTGATCTGAACAAAAAATATCCTGAACCCAGGCCAATTTCTTGAGGGCATCAATACATTCATGCCTCAACAAATGAGTCTCCTTCAATAAAATAACACTGGCCTCGGTTCTCTTCAAAAATTCCATTACACGGGCTACCTTTCTCTTAGACCTCAGACCATTCACGTTCCAGGACATAAAGTGCACTGAATTATTTTTCAATTGGCCATCATTAGAACCAAATTGCTACCAATTCCTTCCACATCCTTCATCTGATATGCTACCTCTATACATTTAACAGACTCCACAAATAGGTACTCCCTGAAAAAAGGACCGCCAGCTACCTCCACGGGGTCTCTATTAGTATGCATTTTGTTTTGCCACATGATCTTGAGCATGGCAGGAAATTTAATTTGTACTTGGGCCCCCCTGGAGCGTAATTAATTCATTTTAGAACCAAGTTCCCACTGCCTCTGAGCAGTCCTTTTCCCCAGATCAGAATGAATCTGATATGTTACATCTCCAAATTTTAACTGCCGTTCTTTCAACGCGCGTCCCAACACCAACTCCTTAACTGAAAAAGTTAGGAGGTTCACCCAAATTCTTCTGGGAGCCTTTCTCCCTGGATGGAGCCTGTAGGGGTCTCTATGGACTCTTTGAAGTTCTTTTTCCCAGTCTATATCCAATCTGTCCGGTAACAATTCTCCCAATAGCTTACATATGTAGACTTTGGTGTCTGACCCTTCTGCGTTCTCGGAGACCCCTAAAATACGAACATTATTGCGCCTAGCATGTATCTCAAGCCTTTCCAGATCCTCTTGTAAGGACTTATTCTCCTCTCTGAGGCCGGCTATTTCCTTAGCATTTACACCAGTGACCTCCCCCAACACCTTCACCTCCTCCTCCAGCGCTACCGTGCGCTGAGCTATTCCATCAATCTTTTGTTCCAGAATCGCACATTTCACTTGAATCTCTTTCTGATTCTGTTCAGAGGTCTCAAACCTAAGCAGAATATCCTGTCTCATGCCAAGTAATAGATCCGTCACTTGAGTCGCTAAGGGAACCCCCTCCAGGGGGCTGTCGCAGCTCCTCGCCCCATCTTCACTATCCGCACATCCCCTCTGAGCAAGTTGTACCATCGGCATAGATGGACTTTGCAGGGGGGTAGTCAAAACTCTTGTAGGGCTGATAACATGTTCTTCCAGGCTCTCTGCCCCACTATCTATAAGAGGGGCAAACTGATTATCCAACCTCAGTCGTTCACTATGGTCATTGCACTCCGCTTCCTCCGGGGCCTTCCCCGACCCTACTGAGCCTGCCACCTGCTCCATGATTTTAAAATAGGACCTAAGAGAGGGAGGAGGTTTGGGTACAAGCCCTACTTCTTTTGTCCTACACTTTTTTATTCTGCCTCCCTTCGGGGGTTTCTTAACCGGCGTTACAGCTTGAGGTGTACTTGCTTGCTTTATTTTCCCAACAGCGTCAAATAATGTGATACACCGGCGGATATGTTCGGTTGTTCCTCATCTGGCGATAAACCTGTGTTGCCATTCAGGCACCAGGGACTCAATTCTAGAGGATAATCTAGCTGTGCAGATTTTTGAAAAAATCTTGGAGTCGCAGTGGATGAGGATAATTGGTTTATAGGACCCCATTTCTAGCGGTGATTTATCTTTTTTAGGCAAGATTACGATTTTGGCGTTAGACCAGGAAGCAGGTGGTGGAGATTACTAGAGAGGTGAGGATAGTTTTTAATTGGTGAGCAAAAATTTTATAAAACTCGACCGGGATACAATCAGTCCCGCCTGCCTGCCCATCTGGCAGGCTGCCAAAGCTTTAGCAATTTCTGCCCAGGTTGGTGGTTCCTCTAGATGGTCTCGTGCTGCCGCATTAAGATGGGGCAAAATGGTTTTATCCAGGTAGTCGTTAATTTATTCCTTTCTCCGGTGATCTGGGCTAACATTCTCGTCAGAATAAAGTTTCTGATAGAACTCACGAAATGCCTCTTGAATTTTAATTGGGTCATTGGTGATCTTGCCTGTCACCAGTTGTATAAAGAGTATTTTGTTGGCCGTAGCCTGCTGTCTAATTGTAAGAGCCAATTGATGGCCAATAAGTTTGCTGCATTCATAGCTTTTTTCCTGTGCAGCGGCCCATTTGGCCGCGACCTTCTCTGCGAAAATCGAGCCCACTTCAGCTTTGTAAACTATCACTTCGAGTTGCGCAGAATCGATTCCTGAGCCTATTTGAACTGCCTGAATTAGTTTTTCTTCCGCCTTTTTTAGCTTGTCTTGAATATCCGAAATCTGTATATTTTCTTCTTTTTTTTTTCCTTCTAGAAAACCGAAGGCCCCCCCCCCCCGGATGCCCGCATTTAATGTGTCCCATATCGTCCCGGTTGAGGCTGACCCTATATTTAGCTCGAGAAATTCTTGAATCCACCCCTGCATATATACTTGGTATCCAGTGTCTTGTAGCAAAGCTTTTTCAAAACTCCAATTTGGGGTCTCTCTGCTATTTCCCATTCCAAAAATGTTTAAAATAGGTGGGTTGTGGTCTGACATGAAGCGAGGGGCAGTATCAATAGAGCAATCACGGAGCAGAGAAGAAGACACCAAGAAATAATCTAGCCTTGCCATGGAGAGGTGTGGGGCTGAGAAGTAAGTATACCCAGGTTGAGTAGTTCGTAATTTAGCCCACAAATCCCTCAGCCCATGGTTTGCATAAGGTTCAAGATAGCTTGGAATGTTTGGGGTTTCCTGCCTCCATATGTCCACTGTTCATCCGCCTTCCAATTACAAGGTAAATTATTAAGATCACCACATATAATGATTGGAAGGGGCCGTGAGCAAGTTCTCCTGAGATCCAGTTGAAGACCCCAGGGTCATCCATGTTACTCCTATAGATGGAACATAAGGTGAAAGGGTAGTTTGAAGGTAAGCAACATTCCGTGATAACCCATCTTCCCAGGGGATCGGTTTTTACACGGGAAGAGCTGAGCTGGTGTCTATGCTCGACCAAAACCCCTACACCTCTCATTTTTGCCCCTTGTGTAGTCCCCCTTCTGACTCTGTATCCCAGGGACTTCAACAGGTGTTTCTATGAACCCTCAATATGTGTCTCCTGGAGACACGCGATGTTAGCCCCTAGTGAGCGTAAACCCAGTGCAACTTTCTGTCTCTTCATGGCGTCATTTAACCCACATACATTAGCTGAGACAATTCTGAGAGTACTTAGCTTATTCATTTTAAACAATTAGTCAAAAGTTCCTTTATCAACACTGTGCAGATTGTAATCATCCCCGAAAAAGATGGCCTCAGCACACACTGCAGTACAAAAAAGGTAGCATCAATTTCACTCTGAATCTACCATACTTTACAAATTCCTTGACTCCCTTCCGCTCCATCAGTACATTTTGTTTTAAATGAGGTTTTTACTTTAGCCAGATACCGTGCATCAGTAAAAAATAACCTTAGACACTCCACCAGTTTCCATCGCACCCCTCCCTAGCCCCCCCCCCCTTGCTTAGAGCAATCAGGAAAAACCTGACTGATGGTTGCCAGCAATGGGTCCCCACCGCTAGGCCACGTCATTAGATTCATTACAAAGATTGTGGTTTAAACCGTGAGTGGAATTTAAGAAAAAGAAGAAAGAAAGAAAAGCAAAAGATCATGGATAAATATGTGTTGAGAAGAAGTATGTGAGAGAAAGGATAAACCCAGGTTAAACACCACATACTAACCAATCTGTGTCTTCTATTAAGATGCCAGGTAAACGAAGCGTATTAACAACGCGCGCTAGCTAAGGAGACTAGACAGATCTAGGAGATTGAGGAAATGGAGTGTAGAAGTGGTTAGCTCACAGATTACTCTTAAGCCTAGAGACATCACCTACGCTCCATCGCGCCCCCTTTTTTTGCTTTGATTTCTTCCAGAAATTCCCCTGCCTTGATCTCAGATTGGAAAACCCGGGTAGCCCGATTCAGGATAACTTTTAATCTGGCCGGATTCATTAAAAACACTTGGGCTCCCATTTGTTGGAAGGGGGCGATTAACTAGCGCAAGCGCCACCTCCTTTCCACTGTAGAGTGGCAGAAATCAGGTTTCTCAAAAACCAAAACTCCATTAGAGCCCTTCTGTGAGTTTGGGCGAGCCTGATCATAAACCAGATGTCTAAGGAGAAACTTTCCGAAGAACACCAAGAAGACTCTTGGTTTTCCCCCAGTAAAGCTTCTGCCATCACGGCGTTGTATTAGGTTAAAGTGGAAATGGTGTGCCCGTTGGATTTCATGGTCCCAGTTCCAGTTCGAGTGCTCAGGAAAGGCCTTCTGAAGGAGTTTGATTATATAGCACCTTGGGTCGTCCCCTTCCACCCCTTGTGGAATGCCAAGCAGGCGAAGATTGTTCCTTCTTTGCCGGTTTTCCTGCTCTTCCATCTTTGCCATCAGGTCCGTCAAACCAGCAACGTTAGAGGAGTTTAGATCTTTAATAGAGGATACTTCTGTTTCCAGACTCTCTGTGCGGCCTTCCACCATTGTGAGGCGGTCACTGATGTCAGTACATATTTTATTTAGTTTTCTTATGCCTCCTTGTAATTTCTTGGCTGCGCTTTTAGCTATGCGGCTATCAGAGCGGGCCTCTTCTTGAATCTCTTTAATTGAGGTTAAGATAGAAGCCAAAGTGGGTACTGCAGTATCTTCCAAAGTATTTTTTACAATCTCCTCGTTTAAGGGCTGGGCAATGTCTTCCTCTCTGGAGTAGGACATATGTGCTGGCTTTGACTTTCTTTTAGCTTTGCTCCTTACTTTTTTTGGGCGTTGTACTGTTCCGGTGTTTTTAAAAGAGTTGTTACTCTCGTCCTCGCTTGTATCGCACCCAGCCTCATTGGTAGAAAAACCAGAGCCATCCGACACAGAATAGAAATTTTCCCCGGTAAGCTCCGGTGTACAAAGAGCTTGGGTGCCGGGGTTGGCTTCTAAGCTATGAATGTATTTGGCAGTCTAGAGATGAGCCGGTGCCAGAGAAGGGAGTTAGATTCCTCGATTCTCCAAGCCCTCCGTTGTTCCCTCCGTTGATCCCCTCCATTAGTGCTGGGGTGGGGTTGGAATGTGTGAGAGCTGCTGCTTTTGCAAAGCCATCACGCTGTCTCCCTGGAGTTTCAGGTTCTTTGAGGTGACCTATCAAATGATCTTCCTCTGAGAGTATTATCGGTTGGGGCGAAGACCGGTTGCCATGTTTGTCTGCCAGTGAGCACTCAGGTTCGCTCTCGAGGGTAGTAATATGTTCAAGAGGAGAGTCTGCTGCTAAGGATGCCCAAGAAAAGTTTTGCAATAGTTGACTGGTGTCCTACGCTTTCCTTCGGAAAGCCACGCCCCCCCCCCCCCCCCCCGTTTAACTGCTGTCTTCCTGGGGGGCCCGACTTCCCGTTTACCTTTGAGAAGATTCTCTGTCGATCCGACGTCTCCGAGGGTTGTGCAGACTTGTGCAGCTTTTGTTTTATTTCCTTTGTTGACTCTGGCTCCCCTGATCGACATGATCCAGCTCCGACTCCGCTGTCTTTTTCCTCTCGTTTGACTCGACAGTAATACAGAACCTGATGTGAATGTCAGTGTTAGGGTAACAATATATCCTGTCAGCCAGCAGATAAATATGCCCAGGAACGCTCTTGCAACTTTAACGGAGGTGGACGCTCCGAGCCCGGTTACCACGTTCATTGCTTTCATTTTCAGAACGGCAATCCGAGGGAGAGAACTGATCGCCAGGATTCAGCTCTCGTTCTGGGTCAAGATCCGGTATCTCAAAACAGGTCACATGTCAGAAAGCTGACCACGGATATGCGCGACGTGAGCGGCTGAGTGGCAAGAGCTCACTCTGACTCCATCTTGCTCCCTTGAACAGACTTATGAAGTCAGAGTATCACCCTTTACGGGCTTTCTGCTTTCCTTTGTGACATGACTGAACAAAGACCAACTGGCTCATAAAGGAGAATTTCATGTTATACTTCCTTTTCAATGCTGGTGTAAGGTTAAGGAGACGTTGACAGTAGGATGCTGATGAGCTCATATTTGCCTTATTTCATTTCTGGGGTGGTGACCCTTTATGCCTTTCTTTAGAGTGTGACAGAAGTTGCTGTTTAGAAACAATAGAGGTGTCTGTCCAACCATTGGTCACAATGAAGTTAAGCTTGATTTGAATAATGATTTTTTTAAACGATTATATAATATTTGAAGATCGGACTGTTGTCCTATTTTAGTGAGTCTGGCTCCCCTTTTTTGGACATGGTGGGAGTCTGGAGAAATCTTGCCGTTTTTGATTGCAAAAGTGGCTAAAGTGAGCTCAGTTGAACCCGCAAATGGCCTGCAAAATCTTTTAAACGGTTTTAATACTTTTATGACAAATCTAAACCTGAAAGTGAACCACCTAAAATCGTTAATTTTAACTTGTGGCCCTAAAACTACTAAACCCCGTCGTTTTTTTATTGGGGAGACCCCAATTGCTAGGATTTCCTAGTCAACTAGTTAGGTATTCTGTTTGAAGCGGATCTGACGTGGGGTAGGTTAATAAACCAAAGAATACAGATAATGGGGTAGTGTGTGAAACGTTTTTCAGATTTGCAAAAAATCTAGGCCATAAGCCAGTAAAGAAGATGATTCAACTTCTCAAGAGCAAAGGCCTTGCAGTGGGAACATATGGGACAGGTGTATGGGGTTACAAAGGACCAGAGATTTTGCCGATATTTGAAAACAAGTTTCTCTGTAGTCTTATATCTATCCCCAAATCTATCTCGTCTTCTTACACACTGAATTTAGTATGGGTTTCATGTTAAATCTTGCAAAAATGCCCCCCTTTTTACTTTGGGTCAAAACACGGAGTACCCCTGAGGCTGGTTTCTCTAGGTGCGTTTTGAGGGTATTGTCTAAATTTAAATAATTCCTCCATCCCATGGCTGGCATATGTTAGGTACACTTTCATCAGCCTAAATCTAAGAACACTCTTTGATTTCCCTCAAACTAAGGCATTAGTAAAGTAAACATTTCTGTCATACAGAAAGGAGGATAGGATAGAGAGAGTGTTAGATATGGTCTCTGCCCTTAACTATATGCCAATCTCCACTAGTCCAGGGATGTAGGTCTACCTAACATGGGTTGAACACCCAGAAAATAGATTTTATCGAACAAGGCTCAGATTAAATACAATCCATTTCTTAGTCACTTTTACCCTTTCTGGATCCTGGTTTTCATCCCTGCCACGTTGTCCATTGGACCATTCTTCTATCCAATCTCTGATGCACTTTATGCTCTTTTGCACTTTGAATCACACTTTGAAAGTCGTTTTTTTATGTCCAATTTTGAAGCATGAGCATTTTACCAAGAAGGGAAACCTTTTTAAAACATGTATTGCCCCCCAAAATTAGTTTTGCTGTTCTTCATTATATTTCTGCTGCTATTAAACTTAGAAAGAGATATGCCATATAAAATCTGAAAACTATTGTCTGTACACAAGAAAAATGTTCCTCATCTGATCAGGACGGCATCTTTTAATATTTTTTAATATTCATGCATGTATTTTTAAAACATGTTTGTCTGTAATATAATTTTATCTTGTGCTTTTAAGGTTAATATCCTTGACCGAATAAAGACTATTGAAATTAAATGACTAACCACAGAAACTTGACAAAATTTACATTCAAGTTGGCGTTGGTCACTTTTAGGGATGCTGCCACGTCTTGTCTGCATGAGTGTATGCCCATTTGTTTGAATGATTGTCTTAAAAGGGCTTTTCTTTTGTTTATTAGAGCTGGGCAAATGCAAACAATATGGATGATTGTATTCTTGGTTCACACAATCTACAGTTATTACTCAACCTTGCCTTAGGCCATGTTGGAATAAAATCTAAGGTGGGCAGGCCTTCATAACGATATGCCATAAATTCATTATTTTATTGTTTTTGAATAAAGTGTGCCAATGTAGGGTTGATTACAAAGGGTGGAATAGTTATAACTATTCACTTGTCGACGTTTTTCCAGCTCATTTTCATCCTTGCAGGATGAGTGTGATCGCATGTTTTTAGTAGGAAGTTTCTTGAATGCGAGAGAGACTGGGGCACACCATGACTCCTTTTTAGGTCGAGCCTGAGCCAGCACGTAAGCGCTGCTCTGGGGATGATCTGTTGTGGTACAGAACGGAGAGAAGCCACGCCCACTCCCCCACCCATATATTTCATTGGCTTGTGTCTTTGTCCTTCGCTAATGCTGGCTTCTGATTTCTAAATAGGCTTGTTGCCTCTCCTTAGTACGCCCATGTCTTCATTTATAACCTCCCATGGCTACTGACCCCTTTACTTGCTTGTTACACAGTAGGTGTACTATTTTCTTTATTGGGTTCCTCCTATATTAGTCACAACCACGTGCTTTGCTTACGTTCAGCGGGCCATACCCGCTTTCACTGTCGAAGCAGCCGGGACAATGGCGGGCGTTTGATTGCAATGCCATAGGTGTAGGATTTAAATGCGAGACCTATAGCATTATGAAAAGGCACCCCCAGTGATTTGGGGTGTGTCCCCCAGGCACTGGTGAAAGTCCGCAAAACATTGGGGAAATTTTGAAACAACCTCAACCTACTACCCAGCAAACATTCAAAGGCACCATCCCGTGCCTAAACTGCAACAACTGCAATAACATCATCAAAGGCAAATATGTGACACACCCCATGAAAGGGCATAAAATCAAAATCAGAACGACAGCCACATGTGACACCTCCAACGTCATATATATGCTTAAATGCCCTGTGGCATAATTTATGTTGGACAAACCGAACGAAAAATCAAAGTCAGACTTAACGAGCACAAATCTAACATCAGAACTAAACAGTTGAAGTCATCAGTTGCCCAACATTTCACAGAAGCAGCACACAACGTCAGCCAATTGAAATTTTGTATCCTGGAAACCGTCGACAAAAAAGAAGGGAGAGACAACCACAAATTCCTACTACAACGAGAAAACCATTGGATTTATTTGTTGAACTCTATGAAACCACATGGAATGAATGATCGTATAGAATTCACATGTTACATATAGTGGTTACGACAACAACATCTTCATTAACCACCTTTCATAATTGATGGACTATCTCCAGACATTGTTTCATTTAAGTCTCTGTGTTTTCTCAATAGCCTCACACCCTTTTATAACCATTTTCGGTGTTTTGATGTTTCTGTTCCCAAGTGTTGCAACTTCCCTCTCTTTCTTTCTTTTTTACAACATTTTTTCCCCTTACTTTTTTCCTTTACTTTTTTCCCCTTACTTCACTTCCCCTATAACTGCTTACACTTGTTTCTTTCATCCTCCTCGAAAGTTAACCGCTTACATCTCCCACATGGCTCTCTTTTTTTCATGTCATATATGTCACGTTTGTCTAACATTCTAAATTATCCCAGTATTTTCACAGTCTTTTTTTCACACAGCAATCCTCTACACCCGCATAGTCTTCTTTCGCTCTTTAACGCATTGAACCGCACCACGTGATCACCCCTTTTTTCAGTCTCCGTACGAGATCCGGCACTAACCCACCGTTGACCCCACGCGTCGATGCTCTGCGCATTCGGTAAGAAAATACAACCTAATACCACCACTTTACTTTAGGGGTCGTTTGATCATTAATCATCTTTAACGATCGTCACACCCGTTACCATTAAGAGCACAACCTTGTCCGTTACCTCGCATGCCACTCACTCGTTATTTCACCCAAAACACCTCCAACGAACACACCACACCACCCGAGGCCACTTATATCTTCACCACATCCCGCAATTAGTCGCATGCTATTCACCCTTCCGCTAATCCATCACCCACGTATTTTTTCACTACTTATATTGAGGAAATATGAATTTTTATGGTCAATTGTGTCCCCTATCTAGACCCCAACGGCTCCATGTACATGCTACAAGTACATGTATGTTCCCTCCACTTCAAGCTATGAAGACGCAAATACAATTGTGTCCAACGTTAATATGTACTCTTTCATATCTGCCATGAATGGGCCAGATATTCCGTTCCTAAGTATGCCTTGCCACCGTCTTTATATGGTATACTTTTCACGTTTTCCAGCTCTGGCAAGGTAGGCCCTGAATTCTGCCATCGAGCTTTTTCCTGCTTCTGCCTCTGAATGCTCCAGCCTGGACCTGCATCTGTATCCATGAACTTTGTCTTACTTCCTGCGCGGCTAACGGTGCCTAGCCCGGCCTGTTGCCTGCCAAAACTGTATTCAGCCTTCAAGTTATCTGTTCCGCTCCTCAAGAAATGCATTCTTGTCTAGTAGCTTAGGTAAACATCCCTCCAGCTGCAGAGAAAAGGGCCCGGCCTTACTGTCTCCTTGCAAGTAATTCATGCCTTTCGTTACCATGGTAGGCCCATGCCCCCTCGCATCTCATGTAGACACTTAGACGCTTGTACACGCACTAGCAGTCAGTATAGAATAGGATCTGTCCGAAAAGACCTTTCCTTCCAGATAATATAGTTCCTTAAACACAAGATATTAGATATGATTTAGGACTAGGTTGTCCTGACACCCCAGACTTCTGTCTCCTCATGTAGGGCTAAATGTCAAGTTCCCTTCACCCTCTAGTTACACGTCAATCACACGTCATGCGGCTGCGCGCGCATCTCTGCCATGTATTTTTGCTGACTTTGCAGGATTCTCTTATGGATCCACCCACTTGTGTCATCATCATAATAATGTTTTTAGTATACGCCTCTATGCACGCCTATTGTAACGCCTTTTCTATTACGTATGTGTATTCTTATCAGCTGTTACGCCTCCTGCATCTGTCTTTACTGTAATGCATTACTATATATGCTATAACCTGTCAATAATGTATTGCTGATCCCTTCCTGAACCTTCGTGGTGACGGAACTCGATTGCCTGGTTCGAACCATCATTCCTTTGTAAGGAATAAATTCCCTATTATACCCTCGAATACCACGGATTCTGCCTCTTATTTTTACTGAGTTATTCGTATTGTATTTTACCGCATAAATTAAGTCTAGGTAATTTAAATTTACCACATAATTGGCGCCCGAATAGGGACACCTCTCACACCCCACGCGCCGGAGGTGCGTTGCAGACCCGGTCTCCTGCCACAGCCGGACGGACAATTACGCGTACCCGCAGGATTTCCTGTATCTCCCTCAGGCCAACGGGGGCGACTGAGGCTGCGATCAACACCCAGACGAGGCGGTGAGGAGTGCGGAGAATCCCGACCAGAGCCTAGCTGAGAGAGCAAGATCCGAGGTATACAGAGGCCCACCAGATTCCGAAGTTCCGAAGTATCTAAGTCACGAGTCGAGTCCAGTCCAGTTTGGTCTAGTCCAGTCCAGACTTCCGAGGCCTTCCGTTCCGTGCTTCCCGGTGAGTACCGTTGCTGGGGACGCATCTAGACGTGCACATTAGTTTGTGCCGGTCAAGACGGGTCTGGGTACACAGACCTGGTCTGCACTGTGTTAGCAGTGTATCTGTGCTGTTTAGCAGTACATACAGTATATTTAGTATTATGCAGTTAACTAGTTTTATTCTAATTATTATTGTTCGTTCTAAAATGTTTTGATATGTTTTAAATGTCGTGGTATGAGTGATTGTTCGATCTTCATTATTGTGTTTATTGTAATTATTGTGTTCAAAAACCGAGTAAGAATTAAGTAACAAGGTTCAGGATGCCGTTATTTTCAAAATTAAGACAGATAAAAACTAGAAAAGGGATACTCGAGGAAGCTGTTCCCATTCCACCTAGGGACACTCCAGGGTACTTTATGTACCATAAACATGGCCTAGATGCCGTATTTTATCTTGATTTATGGGTGGACTACACCAAGGATTTAGCAGAGAGTCAGAGATGGCCCGCTGCTGGAACATGGGATGCAGATTGCATCATGAGAATAGAAGAAGTATTATGGAAAAAGAAAGCCAGACAGTCACAGAAAGATGCCATTGAACTATGGCGTAAAGAATCGCATAGACGCACAGAGAAAGCGCTCAGAAAGGAAGAGAAAAGTAGGGAAGATTCAGAAAAAGCCCGAGAAAACATTTTAATTGACGAAGGTACCCGAGTAAAAACAGAACAAGTAGATAGGCAACGAAACACTGTTATGAATGGTATGTATCCTCTTCTGGCCGAGGGTTTGCCTAAGGCCACCTTGGAGGTACAAAAAGATCTGCCACCTCCGTTACTCCCGATTAAAGTACATCCTAAGACCGCAAAAGACATTTTCCTTTCTTCCTATTTAGACGATGCAGCCCCCGAATATGCTAATGGTGTGCAGCCACGCACACCACCCGTTAACGACGCTCAACCCCAAACTCAGCTGCACCCACCTCCGCAGCAACAAACTCCTACTCAAGTTCTAACCATTCCATCTGTTTCTACAGTCCTTCCTGCACCCACACTCTCTACCCTACACCCAACAAATCCTTTTGGACTTGGCACCTCGGGAGGTGCGACAGGAGGTTTTTCCACGCCACCGCCAACACCTAGATTGGCTTATAGGGATTTAGCATACCAACGTACACCCCAAAGAGCTAATGACAATATATTAAATGAGCCTCTTTCCGATTGTAGATATGATCCAGTGCCAGGAAAACACGACAGAATGTTGCTATCTTCAGTACGTTTACGACGAGCTGCAAACTATTTAATGACGTTACCAGGAATGGTTGAACATCTAGACAAAATATATCGCTTTATCCAAACAGGGCAAGGTCCTGAAAGTATTGCCGAAGCCATGGAATACCAGAAAGTAGACATGCAAAAATTATTATTACGCTTTTTCATAAACTGCTTGATCAGGAACAGAGACAGGCCTGAGGTAGATTCGGAGGAAATGCAAGTACTTACCAAATGGGGTCAGAATATAACAGACGGAAGACATGATAAACAGAAGTGTATAGAAGTCATGTGCCGAAGGATCAGAAAAGAAGTAGAACGAATACATGAAAGAAGAGCTGAAGCAGATAAAACTGAATCAGAGGAAGAGGAGGAGGAACAGTCAGAAATGAGCACAGGACAATTTGAATTACCAGCTAAACAAATGATAGCTTATGTAGGAAAAGGAAGATCTTTTAATAAAACAATACGTCCGATACGTCCAGAATGTAACAGAATTTTTCAAACAGTTATTACAAATCCAAGGACCCCTGAACACTTATTCCAGGCTACTGATAAATTACTTCGAGAACGAAGGGGGTACCATGTGCTCGATTCTATGGATGAACAAGAATTAGCCAGGTCAGCAGTACAATGGGCTGACAGCTCTGAAAAATACAGTGATGATGCGCTAGCACACACGTTTCTGAATCTCGCCCCAGACGAACAGCGTTTAGCTAGTATATACATGATACAGCATCTCCTTATATTATATAAAAGCCAACACTCCGATCCTGGTCCCCTACCTGATATATTGATAGAACTACTCATGAACAAATGGAGAGGTTTAGGTACCGATCTAATTAAAGTAATTTTAGAATACAGACATAGATATAGTGCCTTTTTGTGTCCAGAACATGATCCAGCTCCTTCCATGGAGAGAAAAACGTATTACATAGACAGACAGAATCCCTTACGCGAAGTACACCCAGTCAGAAATGATGACAATACGTTTAGACGCGTGTTTGTGTACACGCCCATAACTAAAATAGAACTATTGGAAATGAAAAAATTAGTGCCCAGCCATGACAAAGATCCAGCAGGTTTTCACCGTGAACTAAAGGACATGTTACTCATGGGTGATTATACCTATCCTGACATTATGAAAATATTGAAAGTATTATTGCCTGCCGGTATTTATGAGAAACTCAAGGAAAAAGAATGGGAGGTGGGAGACCAAAAGATTGATTGGACCGCATTAGAAACTGAAGAAAATAGCAGAACTGCAGGCGTAGGGCTTGGGGACAAAACAAAAGCATTGCCAGGATTATTAGTACAAGTATTGCCACGTTTATTAACTACGAAAAAGGAAGATTGGGGAGCAATCTCAGCTTGTAAACAGAAACCTGATGAAGACACTAGTGATTTTTATTCCCGATTTGAAAAATGTTTTGGTATTAATAGCGGCCTGAAAGCAAATAGTGAGTCATATCCACATCTTTTTGTAACAAAACTAGTCGAGAATTCCCTGCCACAGGTTAAAAACAGAGTATTGAAAGTTGAGAGCACTTGGCAATCTAACACTCCTTCACAAATGTTACAAATGTTACAGTATCACCAGAATAGAATTAGAGAAGAACAAGAACACGAACAAAGACGTATGAAAGACACGAAAATGAAAATGCTTGTCGCTCAGTCAGTTCCAGCTGACGGTCATAAAAAGGGTGCGACACAGTCCAGTAACTCAGCGGTTCCCGTTAAAGGGACATGCAACTATTGTAAACAGCCAGGTCATTATATAAACGATTGTGCAGTTCTGAAACATAATATCTCTACGGGTAAAACCAAGGAGAGACCGCGTCCGCCTAGACAGGATCAGATCCAACAACAAGTACCTCAGAATGTACAGCCTATGCAAGCTGCACAACAGACCGTACCACAGCCACAGCCTATTGCTGCAACACAAAACACGACACAACAGATGTACCAGTATGCACAAAATGACTATCCAGAGTATCAGCGCTACACATGAAACAGCCTAGAGAGGGAAGTTGGCTTACCCCTTATTGAGGTTCCTGTAGATCAAGAGGGTCCTTATGTACAGAGTCAAGTATTAGGGAAAGACAGAAAGTTTCTACTTGATACAGGGGCAAGCAGAACAACTATAAGTCACGACGAAGTCCCAGGGGCACCCCTCTCAGGCTCACAAAATATTTCCCTTGGTTTTTCAGGAAAGCCCACTATTAACGAAGTATCGCAACCACTTGCATTTACAGTCGGTCCATTGACACGGACTACAGATCTATTGCTTACAAAATCATGCCCAGAAAACTTGTTAGGTATAAAAACATTGAAAGCTCTAGGAGCTATAATATGTTGTTCTCCGGACGGAGTACGACTATTTTTGCGTGACTTTAAAGGTCACTACGTGTCTAGAGACATGGATCACCGGTTACAGAATCTACCTGCACACTTATGGGCACAGGGCCCCACTGATGTAGGTTGTATGCACATTACACCATATCGAGTCACACTCAAAACAGGAGTGGTATTACCACGAATGCGACAATACAAGTTACCGCCAGATGCTGTAGTGGCTTTACTGCAAATCATTGACGAGCTCATTGCACAAGGAGTGGTTGTAGAAACGGACTCCAATGGATGTAATTCCCCGATTATTCCAATTCTTAAACGAACTGATCCAAAAGCACCCCCAGTATATCGATTAGTTATTGATCTGCGCGAATTGAATAAATGCATTGTACCACAATATCCCGTGGTCCCAGATATCTCTTCATTACTGACAGCTATTGATTCAGAGGCAACGTTCTTTACTGTAATTGACCTCAAGAACGCCTTCTTTAGCGTCCCAATCGATCCGGAAAGCCAATATTTGTTCGGATTCAGTTTAAATGGACGAAGTTTTAAATTCGCACGCGCACCTCAAGGATTTACAGAAAGTCCTAGCATCTACAGCCAAGCACTGAAAAGACAACTTGACAGTATCCACATGCCTGTTAACACTGCACTGCTTCAGTATGTCGATGATCTGCTGATCACCGCCCGAAGCGAACCCGAATGTGAAAAAGCATCACTGACGGTTTTACATTTTCTGGCCGACAAGGGGCACAAGGTGTCCCCTTCAAAGCTGCAATTCTGTGCCCAGCAAGTTGTGTACCTAGGGCACTTGCTGTCCAAATGGGGGAGACAGCTCACACCTGACCGCATCCAGTTAATTGTAAACATGCCACCACCCAAGACACAAAAGGAGGTACGGGCCTTCATAGGCCTCACTTCGTACTGCAGGCAGTGGATTCCCCAATATGCATTTTTAGCAAAACCTCTCATTCAGTTGACAACCCAGGAGGCAGCGACATCGACTGTCCTCCCTTGGACTCCAGAACATACACAAGCTTTTGAAGACTTAAAGAAAGCTTTATGCCAAGCACCTGTTTTAGCGACACCATGTTACAGTAAGCCTTTTACACTTTTTGTTACAGAACGTGAAGGTACTGCCTTGTCAGTACTCACGCAGGAACAAGCAGGATCACACAAGCCATGTGCTTACTTTTCTAGCACGTTAGATCCCGTAGCTCAAGCTCTTCCTGCGTGTCTGAAATCAGTTGCAGCGACAGCTCTAGCGATTAGACAAAGCGATTCCATAGTATTAGGACATCAATTGACAGTACAAGTACCACACGCAGTAGAAGTTCTCTTGAACCGGACACAGACACAACACTTGACTATAGCACGACTGACAGGTTACGAACTCACATTGTTTCAGCCACACATAGAAATCAGACGTTGTAGTACATTAAATCCTGCCACACTTTTGCCATTAAGTGGAACAGACCCACTGGCACATGATTGTATTGAAGTCATTACTATTACGACGAAACCCAGACAAGACTTGACAGATGTCCCATTACCAGATCCAGACCTGACACTTTATGTAGATGGTTCATGTATGAGAACAAGTACAGGAAAGTTAGTGGCCGCTTATGCAGTCACGACAGACACCGAAGTCATTGAAACAAATTGTATCGACACATTATCAGCTCAAGCAGCAGAGCTTATTGCTCTGACACAAGCCTGTATTCAAGCCAAGAATAGAAAAGTTAACATATACACAGATTCACGTTATGCTTTCGGAGTTGTACACGACTTCGGAGTCCTTTGGCGAGAGAGAGGTTATTTGACTTCTCACGGTGCCAACATTCAACACGGTCCCCTCATTCAAGCCCTGTTAGATGCAATACATCTACCTACTTCAATATCTATCATGAAGTGTAAAGCTCATACAAAAGTCACCGATATTATTTCCCAGGGTAACGACCTAGCAGACCGAACAGCTAAGCAAACAGCACAGAATCGGACTCATGCAACTGACTTGACAAAGACAATAGTTCCGACACCGACACACTGCATGACAGTTAAGGATCCCGCCATTGATGTAATTGACATACAGACACATGCTACATCAGAGGAAATAAAGAAATGGACTGAATTAGGAGGGATCCAAACAGATCAGGGATGGATGACGAAGGGAAAATCTATATGGTTTCTCCCCGACTCAATGGTTCAAGTTATCATTAACACAATACATAGTCCAGCACATCTAGGAGAAAAAGCTATGTTAGACAGTATTCAACACATTTGGTTCAACAAACACTTACGAGCTGCAGCCAAACAGAAAGTCCGAACTTGTATGATTTGTTGTCAGTTCAATCCAGGTAAAGGCGTACCTGTAGAGCAGGGTGGATTTCAACCTCCCGATCACCCTTTTGAAGTCCTCCAGATGGATTATATCCAGATGGAACGATGTCGAGGATTCAAATATGTCCTCGTAGTTGTATGCGCTCTTTCCCGTTGGACAGAGGCGTATCCCGTCTCAGATTACACTGCCCCGACTACTGCCAAACAATTAGTTCGTGAATTCTTCCCACGGTATGGTTTGCCCCGTATCGTGTACTCAGATAATGGCCAGCCGTTCTCATCCGAGCTAATGAAACACATTTCACTCTTGTTAGGCTATCAATGGAAATTCCACTGTGTCCGACATCCTGAGGCAGCAGGTCTCGTGGAACGTCATAATCAGACCCTGAAAATACGACTTTCTAAAATCTGTAGAGAGAAAGGTGTCGACTGGATAGTAGCATTACCGGTTGCACTATTTTACATGAGAATGGTAGCACATTCTCGCACAGGGCTATCCCCGTACGAGGTGGTCTTCGGTAGGCCACCAAATATGTGGGGGACGCCTATACCTCGTAAAATAACTGATGTTGATTGTAATATGCTGACAGATTACCTTGCTTCCTTGATGTCTGCACTACAATCTTGCCGTTCACAGGTAGCTGCAGCCTTTCCCGACAACACCGAGGTAAAGCCCCATGAAGTGGTTCCTGGAGATCTAGTTTTCGTCAGAAACTTCGACAGGAGGAGCCCGTTGGAGCCTCGCTGGCAACAACCAAAACTGGTTCTTCTAACGACGAGGACAGCAGTGAAGGTCGAGGGTCGCAAGGGTTGGTTACACTCGAGTCATATCAAGAAATTTCATGGACTACCATCCGATCTGAACTCTCAGCCCTGCCCCCTTCCAGAGACTGATTCAAAACTCCCCCTGGTTGAACAGACCGAATCTCAAAACTATAAACTGAAACTAAGGTCTAGCAAGTCAGACAATTCGATTGTTTAAGTCCTCTCCAAGGTGAATCGGTTGAATTAAGTCTTTGACATGTATCCTCTAGACCGAATGAGAGAGAGAAATAGACAGAAACAGCTCAAGAAACATGCATACTGTAAATCACTTCATAGTCACTGTATAGTGACATTGTTGATTATGTTTTTCCTAAGTCTTTTTATTATTGCTGCAAGTATACTGTTGCACATGTACTATCCTATTTTCAAGCGTGCTTACAATGTTACAGCCGAACATTCTTTTAGTGAACTACCTCCACATGAGTTGTCCTATAGATTTGCGCTGCGCAACAACACATTCATTAGTATGTTACACCATTCCCATCAGACCAGCAATGCTACAAATTGTTGGATATGTGGCCGACTCCCTCCCTATCAGAAGTACAAAGGAGTTCTGCCTCTCTTTCCGTACCCGTTTACACACAATGGTTCCTGTGGAGCATGGTTTAGTTTGATTAACTCTTTAGATTCAAACACTGTAGTTTACCAAAGCAACTGGGTATGGGGAAACCTGAACTTAGTTTTGCTTAAAGCCTGTTATCCTAACAAGGAGGGACTTCCCAAAAGAACAGGAACTGACCTAGAAAATGAAGTATATGGATTAGGTAATTTTACACTTAACCTCATGATTCTAAATGTTGAATCTGAAGCTGCACTAGTCTTGCCTGCTATGTCCGTATTACCAGTCAAAGGTGAATTATGTGTAAGAAAGAATGGTTCAGTACACCTGGGTCATAGTAAATGTACTACTGTGATCGAATTCAGTGATAAAGGCAAGTCTACATTCAGAGCTTCCCGTCACTCCTACTTCATCTGTGGTCACACCGCATATATACGCCTACCCCTAGATTGGGATGGTACCTGTTACATTGCATTCCTCCTGCCACCTGTTTTCCTAGCCCCTCCTGATTATCATAGAAATACCAATCTAGTACACCATAGACCCCAGAGAGATATTCCGATTGTTGACTACACCGAAACAGCATGGGAACAATATACAGACTTCAATAAAGGTCTCTTTCCTTACATAGGTGTTGTCTCAAACAGTAAACTGATACGTAGATTAACCAGAACCCTTGAAGCAGTAGTGAATGAAACTACCTCTGCCCTAGGCAACTTAACAGAGGAGCAGTCTGCGATGCGGATTGTTGTTCTCCAAAATCGCCTTGTCCTTGACGTCATCCTAGCAGATAGGGGCGGAGCTTGTAGGGTCATCGGATCAAGTTGCTGTGTTTTCATCCCAGAAAACGCGCCATCCGTATATAAAGCCATAACTCGTCTTCACAAGATTGCAAACCAGATACATCAGAATGCAGGCACCTGGACATGGTCCGGTTGGTTCTGGAGCGTGTTGTCAGCCTGGGGATGGAAAGTCCTATCCTTCCTAGGTATTGGCCTTCTCATAGTATTCAGTTGCTGCCTATGTCTACAATGTGGACCAGCGATTTGCGGCCTGTGTGCCACATCGTGTATTCCACGTTCAAGTTTTCATTCAAGATCCCGTAAGAAGAAAGAAGAGCAAATGATGTTACATGAACAGATTGATGGATTCCTGAAGATCGATATTTCATGAGGGTCCGTAGGGGACAAGGAGGGAATGAGGAAATATGAATTTTTATGGTCAATTGTGTCCCCTATCTAGACCCCAACGGCTCCATGTACATGCTACAAGTACATGTATGTTCCCTCCACTTCAAGCTATGAAGACGCAAATACAATTGTGTCCAACGTTAATATGTACTCTTTCATATCTGCCATGAATGGGCCAGATATTCCGTTCCTAAGTATGCCTTGCCACCGTCTTTATATGGTATACTTTTCACGTTTTCCAGCTCTGGCAAGGTAGGCCCTGAATTCTGCCATCGAGCTTTTTCCTGCTTCTGCCTCTGAATGCTCCAGCCTGGACCTGCATCTGTATCCATGAACTTTGTCTTACTTCCTGCGCGGCTAACGGTGCCTAGCCCGGCCTGTTGCCTGCCAAAACTGTATTCAGCCTTCAAGTTATCTGTTCCGCTCCTCAAGAAATGCATTCTTGTCTAGTAGCTTAGGTAAACATCCCTCCAGCTGCAGAGAAAAGGGCCCGGCCTTACTGTCTCCTTGCAAGTAATTCATGCCTTTCGTTACCATGGTAGGCCCATGCCCCCTCGCATCTCATGTAGACACTTAGACGCTTGTACACGCACTAGCAGTCAGTATAGAATAGGATCTGTCCGAAAAGACCTTTCCTTCCAGATAATATAGTTCCTTAAACACAAGATATTAGATATGATTTAGGACTAGGTTGTCCTGACACCCCAGACTTCTGTCTCCTCATGTAGGGCTAAATGTCAAGTTCCCTTCACCCTCTAGTTACACGTCAATCACACGTCATGCGGCTGCGCGCGCATCTCTGCCATGTATTTTTGCTGACTTTGCAGGATTCTCTTATGGATCCACCCACTTGTGTCATCATCATAATGACGTTTTTAGTATACGCCTCTATGCACGCCTATTGTAACGCCTTTTCTATTACGTATGTGTATTCTTATCAGCTGTTACGCCTCCTGCATCTGTCTTTACTGTAATGCATTACTATATATGCTATAACCTGTCAATAATGTATTGCTGATCCCTTCCTGAACCTTCGTGGTGACGGAACTCGATTGCCTGGTTCGAACCATCATTCCTTTGTAAGGAATAAATTCCCTATTATACCCTCGAATACCACGGATTCTGCCTCTTATTTTTACTGAGTTATTAGTATTGTATTTTACCGCATAAATTAAGTCTAGGTAATTTAAATTTACCACAATATGGTCACCGTCAAGGGACACACGGTTTCCATTCTCACTCTTAAACCCGCACTTACCGCTGACCATTCACGCATTTGGTTAACCATTAACACTTCATCCTCGTATATTACACTCATGATATGTATCATTATTTGTAGAATTCCCCTGACGAAGGCAACCTTGCCGAAATGCATTGGGAATGACAATGTAATTGCAAATTGTAAAGGAGACATTTCGCCTATGGATTGAAATTGGCATCTTGATTTTCTATGAAGCAATAGAAAACAGTAAAGCTTCACTTTGTGAATATATCAACTTGTGATGAACTCCTTTTCTCCTTTGTTCGAGAAAAATACAAACCCGTTCTAATAATTAGAAACCCCGTTTGCGGACTTTCACCAGTGCCTGGGGGACACACCCCAAATCACTGGGGGTGCCTTTTCATGTTTACATTTACACTCCACCTCGGAGAGTGATACCCCGTGAGCACGGTACACCCTTAAAGAATCTCCGGCAACCTGAGGGAGTGCGCGTACTATTTTCTTTTTCAATTTAACTCAGACCTATAGCATTGTCAGACACGGCATGCCTTCCAATTCAGCGCGCCGCGCGCGCTTTCACTTTCTAAGCAGACCGGGACAACGCGCTCGTTTCTTTGAATATGTCTCGTTTTTTATAACAGTCCAGCGCAGATGTGCTGACTCAAACTCTCCTTCCCGTGTACGGGACAGGGAAGCGGTTACATCGGCTTTACACAAGTATTCACAGAGAACATCAACTGGAGCTCCTGTGTAAAATACCTCTAAGTGATTAAAACATTTTAATAATAAGGTGACAACTTATTTATTACAAAATTAATCCTCTACAACTCCCTTTGAAGAACAGAAACACCACCAGCTGAATTCAGTGCTAACATGCTATGCAACTTGGAAGACCTACGCGCGTCATGTTCACGTCACAAGTCTTAAAGCACACGTTATACAAAGAGTCCCATAAAGCCTGCCATAGGAGAAAGCAAAAAGTGCCACCATCATTAAGTTGGGCTGTCTTCAAATACTGAACGAATTGGAACGGTTAATTATGACTGCAAAGGTGTGTTATACATAGCCCAGGCTGCTATCGTAAAAGAATAACGCATCATTCGTTCTGCAAAAATATATTTAACCTCTATGCAATTCTTGTATATTTGTAAAACTAAAATGTTCAGGATCTTTTATAAAGGCTCCAGATGACTATGTGGTTACGTGTTCAAATTGTAAATCCCAGTTTAAAGATTAGCAGTGTCGACCTTTTATTAACATCACGCTGACAGCTGCACTTATCATATTCCTATTTGCATGTCTGTCTTTTGTGTCGGTAGTCTTAACTATACCGCTTCTATATTTATTTAATTTAAAAAATGCTCCTCAGAAAAGCATGGTGAAATCGAGACAGAAGAGGTGGGAGATTGCAACGTCTACAAGCGGAATTGGGAGGGTGACTCACCCTTCACCCTCCATCTCGTATTTTTTATAACATTAGCCAGCGCAGTACAATAAAACAGCACTTCCTTCCTTATATTAACATACAAATCTAACGCCCATGGTGTTTTACTTGTGTGGACATAAAGCTGTGGCTGTGTAAATTCGGAGGTACGAACAGTCTAGACTGCTCTATCGACTTGGGGGTTTTGTACTATAATTCTTTTTGTGTGCCTTGCCAACCCCAATATTTACCAAACGAAGGTCTTGAATGTCGTGCACCACCACAGACAGATTTTCTACATCTTGTTTTGCCATGCCTGCGATCTCGTGAGCACCATTTCTTTCTTCCCAAACGCTCTATCCTCGGAGCGGACTGGTACGCTTTTCCCCTTCTACACTTGTGATTTCCTCATCCTGTGGTGTTTGAAGGATCAGAACTCGTCTTTTTGCCCTTTGGTATGTGCACAAGGGGACCCGTTCATGAGTGCCAGGTACTAAGGGTGGACTGTGCAGAGTCATATTTCTGCAAACTGGATTAAATTAGAAAAGCTAACTGGTGTCTTGTGAGCGAGGTTCATTCCAAGGACATAGGTATGGCTCCAGAGCCGATTCACTAGTGTGTGCACACTAGAGAACCTTCTTGTGTGTGCCGGATACTGAGGGGGTGGATAATTTGCTGCCCTTTTCCTACAAATTAGAGTAAATTCCAACAGTCAAGGAGTGCCCTGTAAACCAAGCTTATTCAGAGGGCATGGGTCCGAAGCAGCTCTCTAGTGTGTGCAAAAGCACAAGAGAGCCCTCTCCTAAGTGGAGGATAGTGAGGGGTATACAGCACACAGTCCTATTTCTGCAAACGACAGTAAATTACAGAAGCCAAGCGTTGGGTAGGTAATCACACTTATTGAGAGAGCATGAGCAGCAGATTCACTACTGTGTGCACAAGAGAACCTTTTTGCGAGGGGTGGACTGTGTGCAATACTTCTTTTGCAAACTGGAGTAAATTACCACAGCCAAGGGGCACCTTATAAACCAGACTTATTCAGAAGGCACGGTTCAAGGGCCAGTTCACTAGTGTGAGCAAAAGTAACACTCTTGTGAGTCCTGGATAATAGGGAGTGAACTGTGTGCACCTATATTAACTAACTGTATGAAACTATAGCAACCAAGCCATGTTGGACACAACTCTACTTTTGCGGAAGAGGGGTGGCCTGTGTGTGTTTAAGATTATGCGTTCTTAAAGTTTACACTGCTTCACTGTTGAACACCCTTAAATTGTGTACAAAGTTGTTATCCTCTTTGATAAATACAATACAAGCTGCACATGTTCTTTACTCAGCATTGTGCACACTGTTAAAAGGTTCAGTTTCACTGAATCAGTTAAAGTGCACCTTTAGAGGTGCTAACAAGGTAACCTTCAGTTCCTTTAGGCATTCTTTACTTTGAGTCATTTCTAAGCTCGTTTATCACCATCGGTGCCATTTTCAATATTTGAACATGGCACATACACGCACTCTGCAAATTTCTCTGTGTACTAATGTTCAATGTATTTCTTGCTTTTACTAGCGCTCAGATTCTTAGGATGCAGCCCATGTCACACTTTCAATTTAATGTGGGTTGCGCACCTTTCTTTAGACTCGGGTCATCTAAAGAAGGGGTATGGCCGCCACTAAAGTGAAACCGTGGTATGGGGCGCTTTTACAAACAAGAATTTGGAGTGCAATATGTCTCGCATTTGCGATAGTTTAAGCTATTGGAATTGTAAGTGAGAATGCCTTAGATTTATCTCTTGTAACCCCTTCGGTGCGTCGGACGACCGGGAGCCGTCTGACGCACCAGTGCTCATGTGCATCGGACGGCCCCATGCTGTATGATCACATGGCACCGGGAATCCCTTTGGTGCGGGCACCAGAGGGATTCCCTTTCTCCCCCAACAGCCTCGGGAGCTGGAGAAGAGCTTCCCCAGCTCCTGAGGCTGTTCTCCTGGTTTCTGTGCAATGACGATCAGTGGGCACCTCGCACTGACGTCATTGCACAGAAACCAAAACTGAAATGAGCTGATAAGCTTATTTCAGTTTCACTTTCTACGTGCTCAGGGGGCTATCTCAGCCCCCCGAGCACGTAGTAGAAAGTCAGGAGGGGTATCATTGTAAAGGGGAGAATCTCCACTTTCCAATGGCACCCCTCCCTAGTGGATCCCTGCTTGGAGATTTCCCCAGGAGTGCGATCCCCAAGCATGGATCCACCCACTAGCCAGCAGGGAGGGGGGAGCGGCCCCTTGGTTAAGGGCCTTTGCTCCCCCAGTAATTATTTGGGGAAAATCAGTCTTTTTGCCCTCCCCTGGGGGGCAGATGGGAGCAGTAGCCCACTAGATACCAGGGATTTTTCTCCTTGAAATTTAGGGGTGGGGGCTGCCCAAGATGGGCATGCCAATGCCCCACACAAAATTCTAATCTTTCTGCCCCTTGGGACTCCCCCGGGTGTCTAGTTTTCCGAAATGTGTGGGTTTGGTAGTTTCCCAAGATGGCTGCTGAGCTCGGGGCCAAAAACCCAAGTGACCCCCTTGCAACAGCAGGTTGTTTTGTGATAGGTAATTTTGATGTCTCCTCAATATGTTTTGGGCCCTTGAATGTCACGGGTACTTGGCCCACCCATGCATGTGAGGTGCCATTTTTATTGGAAAACTTTGAGAAGTGAGGAGAGAGTGGAATTTTGTGGATCCACGCAGATTCCAGAACTTTCCATCACAGAAATGTGAGGAAAATTAGATTTTTTTGACAAAACTTGAGGTTTGCTGGGGATTATGGGTATCAGAACCTGGTGAGAGCCACACAAGTCACCCCTCCTAGATTCCCCTGGGTTTCCAGTTAAAAAAAAAATATAGGTTTGCTAGGTTTTTCTAGGTGCTGGCAGAACTAAGGTTCAAAATCTATATCAAGGCACTTTGTCAAAAAAGGGTCATTTTTCACTGTAAAATGTGGTGTGTCCCCTTTGCTTTTTGAGCACTAGGCTTACCCACACCATTGAGGTACCATTTTTATTGGAAGACTTTGGGGAACGCTGGATGGGTGGAATTTTGTGGATCCACGCAGATTCTAGAACTTTCCATCACAGGAATGTGAGAAGAAAACATTTTCTTTTGTTTTACAAAGTTTGAGGTTTGCAGGGGATTCTGGGTAACAGAACCTGGAGAGAGCCACACAAATCACCTCCTCCTGGATTCCCCTGCGTGTCTAGTTTTAAAAAATGTATAGGTTTGCTAGGGTTCCTTAGGTGCCAGCAGATCTAGGGTTCAAAATCCAAAGCCAGGCACTGTGCAAAAATAGGGTCATTTTTCACTTAAAAAATGTAGTGTGTCTACGTTGCGTTTTTGGCCGTTTCCTGTCACGGGCACTAGGCCTACCCACACAAGTGAGGTACAATTTATATTGGAAGATTTTGGGGAATACGGGGTGGGTGGAATCGTGTGGATCCACGCAGATTCTAGAACTTTCCATCACAGGAATGTGAGGAAAATGTGTTATTTTATTTTTTTACAAAGTTTTAGATTTACAATGCATTCTGGGTAACAGAACCTGGCCAGAGCATCACAAGTCTCCTCATCGTGAATACCCCTGGATGTCTATTTTAAAATGTTATATAGGTTTGCTAGGTTTCCCTAGGTGCCGGCAGAGCTAGGGTTCAAAATGTATACGTAGGCCCTTTGCAAAAAAGGGTCAGTTTTCACTGTAAAAATGTAGTGTGTCCACATTGCGTTTTGGGCCATCTCCTGCCGCGGGCACTAGGCCTACCCACACAAGTGAGGTACCATTTTTATCTGAAGACTTAGAGGGACTCGGAATTGTAGAGCAACTGTTATTACCTACTGACAGTCTAAGCATTTCTGCCTTTCTAATGTAAGAGAATGTGTAAAAAAGAAGTCACTTTAAAAAATGCCCTACAATTCACAGGCTAGTATGGGTAACCACAATGTCGGAGATGTACAAATAGCTACTGTTTCTAAACTCTATATTTTGTTACCATTTCGGAAATACATAAGTGTCTTTGATACCTATTTTTCACTCTTTGGGCCTCATGTAGGTAAATAAATTTTACCGGTTCTTAAATACCGAGCCGTACCGAATCGGTAAATTAGAATCGGTAAGTTATATGTAGGTAAAAATTCGGTAACAGTTACCGATTCGGTAACATTCGGTAATCACGAATCGGAATTCACCGAATCGGTAAATACCGAGGTGGTATTTACCGAATCGGAAAATACTGAGGTGGTATTTACCGAATCGGAAAATACCGAGGTGGTATTTACCGAATCGGAAAATACCGAATCGGTATGTACGTATTCGGTAAATAAAATCACATGACTTGACGAAACAGCTAATCCTGTGCAACGACAGCCCACCCAACCAGGAAGTGCCCACACCCAGGCAGGTGTACATAATGAGCCGAAGTGGCCACACCCAGGCAGGTGTACATAATTAGCCGACCCTGGAGAGGCTTGGAGTGCAGAGGAGAGGCAGGGAGCCGTTGCATGTGCGAGCGGGTAAACGAACAGCATGTCCAGCCAGAGAACACAGAAAGACGGAGGGGAAAGGAGGAGGAAGCTGAAATTTAGCCCCAAGGAACTCCAGGTGCTGGTGGAGGAGGTGGTGAAGCAGCACCAGAAGCTGTTTGGAAGGCAATCCCTGCAAGTGCCTGAGGCGGAAAAGCGCAACATATGGCTGGCCATCCAGGCGCAGGTCAATGCTGTGGGAGTGACCCACAGGGACATTGAGGTCCTCAAAAAGCGCTGGTATGACCTGAGGATTGTAACCAAGAGGAAGATGGGCGACATCCAGAAGGAGGCCAGCCAGACCGGAGGTGGAACCAACAGGGCACCTGCCCTCACCGAACTGGAGGAGCTGGTGGCGGCCACAATCCAGCAGGAGAGCGTCGTGGGTCTTGGGGACGCCGACAGCTCTGCCAGAGCCGCAACACACCAAGGTAAGACGAAAGCACAGCAATGTAGCCCCCCCTACCCCTATCCCACATCCCCCATTGTGAAACGAGAATCACACTGCAGTCCACACGTGTCAGTGCAGACAGGCAATGCATTCCGGGAGATGTAGTCAGGGCAACACTAACCATGACGTAAATGTTACAGGGCAACAAGGCATGTCACGCACTCGAGGCACGAGGAGACAGAGGACATATTGGAATGTGAAATGTTTTATTGTGACGCTTGCAATGCAGCCCTTCGGGGACACTGAGCCAATGTTGTATTTCTGTCCACAGATGTGACATCATGCAGGACAGGGCATGCTGCAGGAGAGACGGCACACCGGCCACAAGTATCACCTCTAGCCAGCACAAGTACAGACCAGGGAGCAGGCCCACTGGCAGCCGCACCACCAACACAGCCAGCCTCGCCGCACCCAGAGCCAGCATCACCTCACCGAGAGCCAGCATCACCACAACCAGAGCCAGCATCACCACAACCAGAGCCAGCATCGCCACTCATGTTCGAATCACCGGCCACATCTCCGCTTGCAGGTGTGAGAATGAGGAGGCGTCCAGCAGCCAGGCTACGAGCCTTAGACACCTCGTCAGACGACAGCATGGGCCCAGAAGACCGCACCGGGCCCCAGGAAGGGAGCCATGCCACTGTGCCCCACACCTCACAGGCAGCACAGACGGGAGCAAGAGGGCGCCGCAGGTCGCGTGTCCAGAGTCCACCAGCACCCACTGACGGCCATGGTGTCTTCTTGGGTCTCGAGGGCCAAATGTTGAAGCAACAGCGCCTGCAATCAAAGGCAGTCATGTCAGTCCAGAGGCACATGCGGGTGATGAGGACAACATTAGTCAACATGGACAGTAACATTAGCGGCATGGCTGCGGGCATTCGGGACATGTCCCAGTCAATCCAGCAGTTGTGCAGCAAATTAGATGCTGACATCGAAGCACGGCGCCGGGAACGCCAGAGAAGGGACACTACCAGCAGGGCACTCAACCGTCTGGCAACTGCGACTTCTCTACTGTGCCGGCGCTCTGTGACGATGCAGGAGGGCCTAACACAGTGCTGCAGCGACCTGTCTCGGGGGATGGTGCAGGTGACAAGTGCACTAGGGGTGCTATTGACTAGTCAGGCATCGACAACTGCTGCAGGGGATGCTGCGGAGAGCATCGACACCAGCAGCAGCATCACACCCCCCGTGCCAGAAGCACGCAGGAGCAGCAGGCGGCTTGGGGTTGGCTCTAGTGAGGATGCACAGGCCGTGCAATCCACCACTGCAGCGCGTATGCGCAAACATTGATGTGGCCCTGCTAAGCCACTTCCCATTGGGTGACGTAACCCTGGACATACTCCTTGTATAGATGGTATATTGCCTGATTGGCCTGTTCATGTGTTCATGGCGTGGTGCCACATTAAAACTACGTCAGTACTTCTCACAACTCGCTGTGTCCCCTCACTTACTCAGAAATAGTTGCATGTGATCTCTGCCCGTCTCTCTCTCCCATCGATTGCAGTTGGCACTCTAGCTGCGTTGCCCGCTGGCTGGCCTGACTCATCCTCGTTGTCCTCAAAATATGTTAATTCCACATCTGTACCTTTTTTCGTGGCAAGGTTGTGCAGCATTGCACAAGTGGCAATAATCTTGCAGCAGGTGATGGGTTTGTACTGGCGTGCGCCTCCGCTCTTGTGCAGGCAGCGGAACCTGCTCTTCAGTAGTCCAAACGTGCGCTCCACCACATTGCGTGTTGTTTTATGTGCCACGTTGTATCGTCTCTCACTCTGGGTTGCTGGGTGTAGGTAGGGAGTGAGGATGAATGACCGGCATGCATATGCACTGTCGCCTGGATGAGTAAAAGGGAACCATCAGTAACATGCCTCTATACACTATGATTTGCAGGTTTCAAGGGGCGTCACTGTTACTTACCTAGCAGGTATCCCTCTCCGAATTCTCCGGCACTCAGTCGTGTGTAGATCCCACTATTCTGGAAGATGTAAGAGTCGTGGGTGCTCCCAGGAAACTTTGCAACAATATCTGTGATGATGTTCCCTGCATCACAGATCACCTGCACATTGATGGAGTGGGTGGACTTCCTGTTCCTGTAGATGTGCTCTGTATCAGCTGGTGGACAGATTGGGATGTGTGTACCATCAATACAGCCGATGACATGGGGGAACTGTGCCATGTGATAAAAGTCTGTTTTTGTTTTCTGCAGTGCAGCCTGTGTGTTTGGGAAGCTTATGTAGTGGTGCATTCTCTGCATCATGGCATCCAGGAACTTCCTGAAGAAACGTGACAGGCAACTCTGGGATACCCCACCCACCGCAGCTATCACCACCTGATAACTGCCGGATGCCAACAGATGTAGGCTGCAGAGCACCTGCACATGTGGGGGTATGGCGTGCGCCCTTCTTATTGGCTGGTCCAGGAGTGGGTGAAGGTCCCTGATTAAGTCCATGATGGTTTCGGGGTGTAGCCTGTACCTCTCATGTATCTCTGCATCAGTCAGCTGGAATAGTGTGATGCGCTGTCTGTAGATTTGTTCCTCCCGTCGCCACACCCTCAGTCCTGCTGCCTGTAGACGTAGGCGCCTTGCAATGACGTACATGGCGGCCATGTTGTCCACGCTGTTGCATTTTGGGTTTGCCTATATGCATTGTTGATGGTTACCACCTGCTTTCAATCCGTGTTAATTACCGACTCTTATTTACCGATTTTCCTGGATTTCTTAATTACCGAGTGCTCCTACATGTCATTTTCATTTTTACCACTTCATATTTACCACTTCATATTTACCGATTCGTTAATTATGTATTCGGTAACTCTGATTCGGTATTTTGGAATTCGGTAAATATGAATCGGTATTTACCGCCTCATATTTACCGAAAAGTGGTTTTTGGACTCCTACATCTCACTTGTCTGAATACCGGTCGGTAACGGCATATTTACCGAAAATCGGCCGTTACCGACCGGTATTTGGCTACCTACATGAGGCCCTAAATATTTTACCACATTAATTGCAATATACCCGGTACACAATGAAAAACCACAACAAGATGCTTCTCAGTTATTGGCTCTGGGTTCATCAGGTTCTTGGTGAACCTACACGTCCTATATATCCCCACAACCAAAAAGGTCAAGCAGATGAATGGTATATTGCTTTCAAACATCTGTCATACTTAGAAGAAATTACAGGAGAAAACGTTGGCACAAATTGCTGTTTTTTTAACTCATTTTCATTTTTTCTCATTTTTACCTTTTAGTTTCTAGCAAAAAACATTGAAGGATCTACACAAATGACCCCTTGCTGAATTCAGAATTTTGTCTACTGTTCAGAAATATATAGCTTTCCGGGATCCATTATTGCTTTCACACCCATTTCTACCACTAACTGGAAGGAGTTTGAAAGCACAAATAGTAGCAAAATAGGCTATGTCCCAGGAAAATGCCACAACTGTGAAAAACATTTTGGCTTTCTGATAAAAGTCTGCTTGTCTCTGAAAGCTGGAAAGATGATTTCAGCACCACAAACTCATTGTTGATACCATTTGCAGGGGAAAAACTGAATCTTTCTTCTGCAGCACTTTTTCCCCATTTTTCCTCCCCCCAAAAAATAGTTCGCTGTATTTTGGCTAATTTCTGGGCCTCCTCCAAGGGAATCCACAAACCCTGTGTACTTTTAAAATCCCTATGATTTTGGAAGAAAAGGGCACAAATTTGGTGTGGATACCTTATGTGGACAAAAAGTTACAGGGGCCTAAGTGCCAAGAATCCCAAATAGCTAAAAAAGGAAAGGCCTAGCAGAGAAAGGGTTAACAACCAAAACATAAATAAAAAGCATTGTCATATACAATGCCAATAGCTCAAACTCATGTAAATGCGAGACCTATTGCATTGCAAATGCTTGTTTTGTAAATTACTTAAAGCTTCTTCAAAAAAGATTTTAATGAGTGTTTTGTCTTTGGAGCTTATAATTGATCACCCTATAAAATGAGTTAATTACAAACTCTCACAAAATACTCCTTGTCTGGCTATTGTTTGTTTCGTAATACCAAATGCTAGATGAATCTGAACCGGTAAGGCATTTCTTGGGAGGCAAGATATTTGTGAGTGCAATTTAACAAAAGATAGTGTCAAGGAGCTTGAAATGATAATGGGGAGCAGCATAGCGCTGATGATTTTTAACATGGGCTTCATAGTTGGGCCCCATAAATTCTTGTAAAGTGCAACAAAGGTGGAAACCAAAGCATAAGTTTGAGAATGGATACGCTGCTTATGGGGCTGGAAAGTGCTGCAGCTGTCGATTGGGACTTCAGGGTATTTTTACTCAGACTAATCGCAACCTGAGGTGCGTTTGAATGCCAGGAACCTTGTTAGAAATGGGATTCTTGGTAGGCTAGGGCATGGGCCAAAGCCAGGCAGAAACCACCACTCTAGTCAGGATAAGAGAGTGACACTACTAAAATAACCACTGCTCACCCCCTTGATAGCTTGGCACGAGCAGTCAAGCTGATCTTAGAGGCAGTGTGTAAAGCATTTGCCCATAACCAACAGTAATACAGTGTAAGCACTACAAAAAGACATCACACCAGTTTAGAAAAATATCCAATATTTTTATATACTTAAGACAAGACGAAAAACTATAAAAATCCACAATACAGTACTTAAAAATCTTCAATTATCAAAATATCCTTGATGTCGATAGCTTTGTCTGGGGCTATAGCAAACAAATCCAAACAGTTCTGGCTGACCGCGGCGTCGTGGGCCAGCTACTGTGTCGGGAAGACCCGCAAACAATACCTTTTAGAAATGCAGGGCGTCGGCGACCTCTCGTTGAGCTTCTGAAAGCACGGGTCCGCAGGAGTCGTTGGGGCCCTCGAAGTCACAGGCGTTGCAGATAGATCTCCTCTCTGTTGGAGTCAGGAGCGTTGACATCGGCAGGCGTCGGGTGCTGCGGTGCGAGGTGCAGCGGTGCGGCATGCTGTGCCCTCAGGTCACGGTGCGAGCAGCAGCTCGGTGGCGGCATCAGATGGCGTCGTCGGTGAGACCAGGGTCGCGGTGCAAGGTGAATGCGGTGTTTGTCGCGGTGCTGGCAGGTCACGGTGCAAGCAGCGTCGTCGTTGTTGCTGAAGCGCTGTTGTCAGCTGACAAACTAGAGTCGATGGCGCCGGTAGGCCAAGGCTGCGGTGCGGGATGAGGGTGGTGCATCATGTAACTTTACGAGCGGTGCCCTCAAACCATAGTGCAAGCAGCGGCGTAGATTTTGGAGTGGAGCAGCGTTGTGAGAGATACCAAGGCGTCATCGTGAAGCGAGGCGGTGCAGAGTGCGGTGCCCACAGGTCGCAGTACGAGCAGCGGCTCGGTGGTGGCGTCAGCAGGCGTCGTCGGTGAGACCAGGTTCGCGGTGCGGCATTGCGGCGGTGCCCTCTGTGGTCCCTTCAGGACATGGAGTCGGCAGCGGCGTCGTAGACGGCGTCGGGTTGCTTTTTCTCCTGTTGCAGCACCAAACACACAGTCCCCAGTGCTGAGGGCAGAAGAGCTTGAAGTCTTTGCTGTTCCTGAGACTTCTTGAACAGGGGGCAAGCTCTACCTCAAGCCCTTGGAGAAACTCACAAAAGTAGATTGCAGAAAGTTCAGTCCAGTCCTTTCTCTGCACAAGACAGAAGCAGCCACTGCAGGCCAACCAAGCAAAGCACACAGCAAAGTGGTAGTTCCTCCTCACAGCTTCTCCAGCTCTTCTTCTAGGCAGTCTTCTTGATCCAAAAGAGTTCTATAGTTCAAGGGTCTGGGCTGTAGTATGTATATCCCAAGATCTTTTTATCTCTTAGGCAGAGAGTTTCTGTGCCCAACCAGAACCAGTTCTACCTTCTCTGGTGTGACTTCCTGGCACGAGGTCTAGACGGCATGGTCAGAGGCAGACCAGGCCCTTTGAGGTGCAAGAAAATCTCCTCCCCCTGCCCCAATTGCAGCCCAGGTCTATTCAGCACTTTCCTGACTCACCTAGACTATCTGGAGCCACCTACTTTCTAAAAGTGGTATTTTCACACACAGAATGTAAAAATCACCTTCACTAAAAGATGCATCTTTAGATTCTGAGTTCAGGCATACTAAACTTTATTTTCCTACCTAATTCCCCGGGCCAGTTATGGTTAAAGGTTGGTATAAACAAACTCACCATTCTGTCCTATGGGGAACAGGTATCCTTGCAATTGCGAAAAACAAAATTGGCCGTAATTCGCTATCAGGACATGCCACACACACCAGGGCATGTCCTACCTTTCAGATACACTGCACCCGGTCCACAGGGGAACCTTAGGCCTACCTCAGGGGTGGCTGACATGTAAGAAAAGGGAAGGTGAGGGACTGGCATGTGTGCACACAGGCCAAGTCGACATGGCAGTTACAAACTGCGCACAGACTCCGCAATGGTGGGTCTGAGTTACCTTTTCAGGGCTACTCACGTGGATGGCACTATCAGTGCTGCAGGCCCACTAGTAGCATTTGATTCACAGGCCCTGGCACACTCAGTGCACTTTACTAGGGACCAAGAAGTAAATCAAATATCCAATCATGGAAACACCAATCCATAACACCATTTACCACAGGAGCACTTGCACTTTACCACTGATCAACAGTGAGAAAAGTGTGGCGAAACACTACGCCAGCAAAAACAGAGTCAAACGGGGAGGTCAGCAAGCAAAAACTCAGGGGAAACACGCCAAAAGATGCCAAGTCTAACAATTGTTTCTTGATTTTTGTTTGCCAGTGATTATGGTTTTAGTTTTTATTAACTTTGATTTCCAGTTTATTTGTTTTGGCAAACTAATTTAGTGAGGTGAGTAAGCTCCGCACTCCGATCCTGGTTTTGCTGATCAGCAGAACATAGTCTGCATACAGAAGGCAAGATATTGAATTTTCCCACAAAGTTTTGAGGGATGTTAGTTGGCATTATCTATTTCAGCCAGTAGGTCCCCAATGTAGATACTGAATAATAGCGGTGCCAAGATGCAGTCCAGTCTTAAGCCTGTCTCGTGGTAATTTAGCTCGCATCCATGTGTTGGTGTGGAATATTAGCATGCCCGTCAGCAAGTTGGGGGGGAATTACCTTAGTGTGTTTCTTGGGACAAGATCAAGAGTAGGTTTAAAGTCCACAGAACACAGGTATGATAGTGAAAAAGATGCAGTCGTTTTCTCCTTGATCAGGGAAAAGGGCCATTAAGTTTGAAATTTTCCCATCCCTTGCCAAAAGGCTGTTTGATTTTTTGGAATATCGTCCTAGTCGGCATACCAAGAGTCGAGAGGTTAAAGTAAATGCCCTGCAAAATGTTTGGCCTTGTTGTCTAGGAAGGAGATAATTCAATAATTTTTAGTATTAGAGTTATCACTGCCCTTAAAAGGTGTAGCCCGCCTCCCCAGTCAAGAGGCACTTGCTCCATTAGTAAGATGTGATTGAAAAAGGGTGTTAATTTGCCTCACAAGAACTCTGGATTTGATTTCAGTAGGGCTTGCAGAAGTGTGTTGGGTTGAGGCACTCCCTATGCACAACGTTTTAAAATGACATTTTCAGTTGTATCTCATGGTCATGGGGGTTTCTTGAAGCTGTGATCAATTTGTGAATCGTAGCCCCAGATGTGGGTGGCACTGAGCAGATGAGATTGTAATATGTGCTTTCCTCTCTAATGTGATTGGTGTCTGAGATAAAAATCATTTTCATAATGTTACTTGTGTAGGAAATTTGTTCACGCTGATTCAGTGATGTGAGCGTTATTTACAATCAAATTCCCTGTTTCAAGATAATTTAATGTTCACCAAAATTCTTTGGAGTTCTTGTCTTTACTGGCATAGAACAGCCTGATACAGAATTGGTCATGATATTGTCTTTTGGCAGCCCATATTGCTTTTTTATATTTTTGACTTCGCTCCTTTACCTTATTTATTTGAAGTACATCTTGCTGATTCTTCTTCAAAATGATCAGTTCTCGATTTATACCCTTTTTGCTAAGTCTGATAGCATTTGTGTTCCATTTGTGTTTGCGGACGCGCGCAGTAATTGAAGTGTCAGATCCTGAAAGCGAAGCGAAGTCTTGCTGCTGTCTAATTTTAGCGCTCTTGCTTTTTTTTAAAAAGTGAAATTTTGTCCTTTGTTTTAAAAAGTTCAAACCTCACTCAGCATCTCATATTGTATTTTACCTACTGCACTTTGTGATAATTCGCGCTCTCACCTCGGTCCACCGCGGGGCTTCTACCCTGATTGTTGTAGAGGGTGTGGGCGTGTGCACTCATTTCTTGATTGCTCTCAACTGGCCGGGTTTTGGGAGGCGGCGCTCCGATGGTCACGTGACCTAGAGCTCCTCTCTACTTCAAGTCAATGCCACTTCTCCCGCGCAGCGGACGCGCGCAGTAACTGAAGTGTCAGATCCTGAAAGCGAAGCGAAGTCTTGCTGCTGTCTGATTTTAGCGCTCTTGCTTTTTTTAAAAAAGTGGAATTTTGTCCTTTGTTTTAAAAACTTCAAACCTCACTCAGCATCTAATATTGTATTTTACCTACTGCACTTTGTGATAATTTGCGCTCTCACCTCGGTCCACCGTGGGGCTTCGACCCTGATTGTTGTGGAGGGTGTGGGCGTGTGCACTCATTTCTTGATTGCTCTCAGCTGGTCGAGCTTGGGTGAGGCGGTGCTCTGACGGTCACGTGACCTAGACGGTCACGTGACTCTACTTCAAGTCAATGCCACTTCTCCCGCGCAGCAGACGCACGCAGTAATTGAAGTGTCAGATCCTGAAAGCAAAGCTAAGTCTTGCTGCTGTCTAATTTTAGCGCTCTTGCTTGTTTAACAAAAAGTGGAATTTTGTCCTTTGTTTTAAAAACTTCAAACCTCACTCAGCATCTAATATTGTATTTTACCTACTGCACTTTGTGATAATTCGCGCTCTCACCTCAGTCCACCGCGGAGCTTCTACCCTGATTGTTGTGGAGGGTGTGGGCGTGTGCACTCATTTCTTGATTGCTCTCAGCTGGTCGGGCTTGGGGGAGGTGTGACCTAGAGCTCCTTTCTACTTCAAGTCAATGCCACTTCTCGCGCGCAGCGGGCGCGCCTAAGGCAAGCCTGAGGCGCGCCTAAGGCAAGCCCGTCTGCGCCCATCCACGCCCGAACGGGGCCAGGTCAAAAGTGCATAAATCGGCTCAGTCTCTCTTCCGAGCAACTTCTAGCTTTCTGTCCCCCAGTCAACCTAAAATGTACCCGGTTCTCAGCTGATAGCATAGCTGAGGAGGCCTGTCCCTGCTGCAACTTTACCCCTGTCACCTCACAGTCCCTCCTCCTCAACTCTCCAGGTAATAGACCCAGCCCTCACTTGTCAGTCCGACCCATCAAAGATTTTACTTTCCTTAGTCTAAATTGCCGATCACTCCCCAAGCATAAAATGGAGATCCTTGACCTCCTTCTAGACGAACAACCTGACGCTTTGTTCCTCAAAGAGACCTGGCTCCATGAGAGTGCCGGCCCGGATGTGGCAGCAGCATTACATCCCAATTATGCCATCGTCAGGAAGGACAGAGTGGCAAAAAGCGGGGGGGGGGGGAATAGCCATTATTTTTAAAACCCTTTCTCAATGCATATTTGATCCGTTAGACTTCCCCAATTGCGAAGCCGCCCTATTTAAAATATCCCTCAACCCCAATTTCACACTTTCCGGTGTTCTAGTTTACCGCCCGCCAGGACCCCCCACCAACTGGGCCACACCCTTTCCCAGCCTGAAAACCCCTTTCCTTTTAAACTCCAAGAATTTCTCAGTCCTAGGCGACCTAAATCTACATCTTGACTATCCCCTTGATTCTACTTGCAGCAACTTCATTTCTGACCTCGCAGCTAGGAACATTAACCTACTAAACGCAGGCCCCACTCATAGTGCTGGCCACCTACTTGACCCCATCTTTTCGAGCCTCCCTCACATTCACTGTGCCCCTGCAGCACCCATATGCTGGTCAGATCACTTTATATCCAAATTCTGCCTTACGCCCCCTTCCTCGCCTACCCCTTCTTTCCCCTCCCTTAAGGTCCCCAAAAGAGACTGGAAAAAATCGAATATAAACGTCCTCAACAAGCTCCTATGCGCCAACCCACCCACATCCGATTCAACGGTAGACGTGCTTTCAAAAAATATATATGATTGGCTTTCAGGTGCTCTAGACTCTTGCCTCTCCCTCAATAATAAAAAACTAAATAACCATCGACCTCCGGCCCCTTGGCTTAACAAAGCTTTAAAAACTGAGAAATCTAAGTGTAAAACCTTAGAACGGAGATGGAGAAGAGACTACTCGCCTGGTTCCAAAGTTGTCTACAAAAAAGCATTAAAATTATACCACAATAACTGTAACTCCGCTAGGGCCAGCTTTGTCTCCAAAACCATCACGGACGCTACAAACTGCTCAAAAACACTTTTTGTCTTAGTTAAAGAGCTTGCCGGCTCTGAGACCCTAGCGAAACCTCTGCCTCTAACTAAACTAAACGTCAGTGAGACGATCTTGCCCAATTTTTCACGCTAAAAATTGAGAAAATGTATCTTGAAATTGCCAACTCACATATAAGCAAAACCCCACAGTCTCAATCCAACATCACGCCCCAGAGCATACCCTTACCACACCCTATTGTGCCACCCCACACTGTTCCACAGCTAGATTCTTGGCCCCCTCTTAACCTAGACTCTTTGAAAATCATTCTTGGAAAAGTCAAATCCGGATCCCCGAAGGATCCCCTGCCAATCTCCATACTAAAACAGTTTGACCTTTCTCATCTGTCTGTCGTTCTGAATGCTCTAAATTCTTCCCTGCTTGAATCCACAGTCCCTGGGCATTGGAAACACGCCATGGTAACCCCTCTCCTGAAAAAGCCCACTGCCATCCCTAGTGTCCTCTCTAATTAAAGGCCTATTTCACTCCTGCCTGCCTTCTCCAAAATTCTTGAGAGACACATTCACTCCCATCTCTCCCAGTTTGTTGAAACACACAAAATCCTCCACCCGTCTCAATCCAGCTTTAGAACTGGATTCTCCACGGAAACCACACTGTTGGGGGTCACGGAGAAGTTGCGCCATCATCTCGACACCGGTGACACAGTCGCGCTCATACTACTAGACCTCAGCGCGGCATTCAACACTATTTCCCATTCAATCTTAATAAATACACTTAGGTCTTTGGGCATCTGTGGCTCAGCCTTGGACTGGATTACTTCTTTTCTAGCCGACTGCACTTTTCAGATCTTCTCTGTCACAGCTACTTCCAACATCTACCCGTCACCCTATAGTGTACCCCAGGGCTCCATCCTTAGTCCTCTACTTTTCAATTTATATGTCAGGCCTCTAGCAGACATAGCCGAATATGCTGGCCTAACTCTTTTTACGTACGCTGACGACTCCCAGATCATCTTTTCCCTCTCCAGTACTGACCCCAGCTCAACATCCCTTCTTCAGACAGGCCTAGGGAAAATCGCTACATGGATGAACCGCAATCACCTTAAATTAAATGGCGAAAAGACATACGTCCTCTTCTTAGGCAAAAAGAAAGATCTGTGGGGCTCGCTACATTGGCCTGCTGAGATGGGCGCCCTCCCGCAGCCCTCCAGCCATGTCCGAAATCTGGGGTTAACTACCGACGACTCACTAACCATGCACCATCAGGCAGTAAAGGTCACAGCCATCTGCTTTACCATCTTGAAATGGCTCAGGAAGATCATCTGGATGCTGCCAGGGGACACCCAGAAAACAGTGGTCCATGCCCTCATCACCTCTCGGCTGGACTATGGAAATGACCTTTATCTTGGTTCAAACAAAGCAGTGACCCGTAGACTGCAGTTGGTACAGAACACTGCAGCAAGACTACTTTGCAGGGTTCCCAAAGCCACCTCGATCTCTGGCTACCTCCTTGACTTGCAATGGCTCAGGATTGAGAGCCGCATTAAGTTTAAAACCCTGAGCTATATGTTCAAGATCAAAATGGGAACGGCACCCCAGTATCTAAATTCCCTCGTCTGTCCCTATGCCCCCACTCGCCATCTACAATCTACCACTCTCTGATATTTCACAGTACCAAGGTTCAAACTATCCATGATGGGGGGAAGATCTTTCGCTTACCTAGGTCCATCAATGTGGAACACCCTTCCTCTCGCCATACACAAAGAGACTGTTTGCACACGCTTCCGCAGATCCCTCAAGACCTGGTTATTTAACCAGTAACCCCATATACTACTGCCTTTATTTACATCTAGTCCGCCCGGCACCGGGAAACCCTTTTTGGGTAGCTGTTGCGCCCTACAAATTAAATAAATAAATTAAAAAATTTGCTCAGCAGGTCATAGGGCCAAGAGGATGAGCTTTGTTCATTTTGTGGTTCGAATAAAATGTCAGTAGTTTAGCAAAAAGTTGCTGCCAAACCTATAAGGGATGGTCCTATTGGTTTGTGAAAGATTCAAATGGAGAATCCCAATGAGCCTCAATCTTTTGTTACAGCGTACTATTCCATTTCAACTTTTACGAATTAACAGAGAGTCTAGAGACCGAGAAAGCATGTGCTTTTGTGTGGTAAATGGTTTGATTTGAGACCTTCAAATTATGAGGAACATGATCGTTTTCCAATCGCTGAAAGATTTTGAAATGAATTTACTCAGGATGCCTCTCTTAGTTTATCTCTTTGGTTGACGGGTAGGTGTCACCTGATGGGGAGTGTTCCAGAAAAGATCTTGTAGTGGTGTTTGGTCCTTTTCATGGAGAAAAGAATACATTTGAAATAAAGTCTCTTGTGAGAAGAATTAGAGTTTTGCTATAAAATTATTTAAGCTCCATGATCAACGAGTGTAGCTTGCCCACTGTTTCACGCTTTTGTGGTAAAGCTGGATTAATATAAATATTAGGTATAATAAGTGGCAGTAGTATTCAAGTGATTAATTTTCCAGTTTCACAGCTAAAGCCCAGTGCTCTTTTATTGAGATTGAAGCGAATTTAATATTTAGATCCACCAAGATGTATATGGCCAGAACCCCTTTAATCTATCCTTTAGCTGTATCTTTTATTGCAGGGTTATTGAACTTCATATAACCCTTTCATAGGCTAGGCCACAGACTCCACGTCTCTTGAAGTGTGATGATATGACATTGCTGCCAATAAGAAACAATTCTAGATCGTGTATTATAATTATTAGCCCGCCACATTCCATGAGCATAAATGTAAAGAAATGAGATTTGTAGAATTAGGGGATTCGCATCAACACTTGTCTAGCATTCACTTCAATGGAGAATGTACTAGTGCTGCCAGCAACCAGCCCCTGACAGACTGTGTATTGTGTTGATTTTCCAGCCCATTACGTTGCCTTCAATGGTATTGTATGTTTTTGATTGATAAGTAAACGGCATGTTTTTTATACAATAATGGTTTTGCCAATTGGATTTCTCTGAACTGATTGCGAAGATTGAACATATTATATAGTGAACTTGACAGGTACTGTTTCAATACCTAACGTATTATTTTGTATTAACATTTTTCCTTAATCAAAAATCAAGTATTTGTCAAAAATGCCTTTTAGATACTTCTAACTGCATATTCCTTAATTTGCAAATCTTCAAATGCATCAGAATATATCTGGAACCTCTTTTAATAGCTCCTGTGCACCCCCAGCTGGCACAATGTACCTCCGTCATGACTCCTCCCCCCACCCCACCTCTGGACATTACGACAAGGAGTCTCATATAGATGGCAACCTTACGCACTGACATCAATTCCCTTTTTTTCCACATTCCTGTGATGTAGATGTAAAGTTCCCCTATTATCGATTTCTGCACTTTTTACCAAAGCCTTTTTGCTTCAACAAAAAAAATATATTGACAATTTGAAGGGGTCTCACCACTGAAGACAACAGCTGTCAAACTGTGTTAGAAACAGATCTCGATTACAGGGCCCACACAACTTCTGCCTCTGATGTTTTAGCACCAAATAGGACTCTAAGTGTTGTAACAAACGCTTCCTGAATCACCTGAAAGTCATCAGGGAATGTGAAGCCAACCTTATGCCTCGAACCACGCCAAAGTAGGGTTGAGCCCGACAAGATCATGAGTCTGGTCCCGATCCAGATTGACCTTGTCAGATTAGGCAAAGGTGAGAGACAAGTTAAAGAAGAACCATAGTAAGAACAAACATGACCCTTCTTCGCTCAGTTGTTGCCACTCTAGGATGAGATCACACAACCGTTGTTGACGAAACCCGACACTGGCTTCACTTTCCTGTTCAGACTTGATGCCTAATCTGGAGCCAATGTGCCCGAGCCATTGTTGACTCCACTGCAAGTTGCGGCCTTCAAGTATGCTCTGCTTCAGATTTTCAAATTGATCCTAGCTTCTTCTGTAGTGCGTTCTGCCTTGACAGACCATTCGGTGGTGCTCTTAGTAGAAGTTCTGCTAGTGGGTCCTTTCCCAGTGCCGACTGACCTTGAGACCACTCCCAGTATGGCATTGGGTCATGCCTCTACTCCTCTGTGCACGTCTTGCCATTTTCACCACCATCTGCTCCACCTCCAGTGGCTCTGGATGCATATTTGCTCCAGTCCTGACTCTGCAGTCTGCTATTTTATGTTTTAATAAGTGTGCCCAGGATGGACAATGTATTCTCATGTGTTACACAAAAGGGCCCAGATAGGCATATCTATAGCATTTGAAATAAATTGAGAATCATGCAGCCTTTTATGTGAATGAAATAAAATATGAATCAAAACTGATTAAAATAGATTAACTAACTAATGATGAAGTCTATTGAATATTGTCTGAATTGGTTGTGCGACTGGTTTGGAGCGCAATATTGCTTCACATGTTATGAAATTATTAAGGGAGCAGCCAAATGCATAGTCAAACTCCTCTTTTCTTCCGTTACCTCAGCAGCGGTATCTCTGGAGGATGGAAGCTAATTTTTTAGGCAGACTGGAATGCTGTACACTACCTTTAGCCAGTCCATCATGATGACGAATATGAGGAGAAGGCATATAATTTACTCCCCCCTCAAAATGCCATTGGCCCTAAATATGCCCTTGATTTTCCTTTAGGGCCCCCAACTGAAGAAGTGCATCATTTGCAGTGGCGATTCAGAGGGCCATATAAGTTGTTCATTTGCCGCTTCCTACTGAGCAGACAAAGGCTCATCTCCTTATAGAGACTGGCAACCAGGACCTCAGGTTCCTCTCTTGCCATTCGACAAGGCTTTGGTTGACCCAATCACAGCAGCTTGGAGAAAGCCTTTTTCTGCTCCAGCATTGAATCACCCCATCACTAGACACCATAGATCAGCTTCTGGACGACCCTAAGTTCCTGCAACATTCTACTTTTAAGAGCCTTGTGGTGCAGGCCTAAACTTCTAGGAGTAATCCTAACTTTTTTCCTCCCTCTCCACTGGATTTAAAATCAAAAAGAAGATCATTAGACAACAAAGTGTTTTTCTTCAGGCGGGTCTGGCAGTGCACTCAATAAGTGTTGTTTGTCTTTTGGGACACTACAGCCACACTCTCTGTTATGTGACGTGAGGTTGCACCCTTGCTGACAAAGGATCTGCTGTCCACAATGAACAGGACTCCGCTAACCATGTTTAAGTCAAGTTTCAACTGATTCAGTGGCTTGTGTCGAGTGTCATTATTAAACATGGAGACACTCCACAACATTTTCTGGAGATGTTCAGTCATCATTGATGGATTTGCTCTTTGATGGGGACAGACTGTTGTGGCAAGAGGGCCAATACCGCCTTTTAGCACTCCAGAAAATGCAGAGAATGGTTTGCACCTTGGAATTATTATCTCTGACCCCCCAGTTCCACCAACAGAACACAAAGTTCAGTGGTTTCTGTAGAGGACTCGCCTTCTGGCAATCCTCTCAAACCATTTGACAGTCAGCTCAGACTAGATTGGTGCTAGGGGCAGAGTCAGTGCCAAAGGGGGAGGCTAGCACTAGCAGCATTTCTCCTCTGTCTCCTCTTCTCTAGTCTAAGTGCCCAACCCCTTTTGTTTAGCCCTAAGAAGGCATTTGAGTCCAGTAGGAAGTGGCATCCAACGTTGTCTACCCTACTTGTATTCTATCACTTCGGACCATTGGGTCCTCCAGATTTCCCAAGTTGGTTATACCCTCTGTAATAAATTGGGTTACTGGCTGGGGGGGGGGGGGGGGACCCTACTTAAAATGCAACAGCAATCCTTGTCAGGGTGAGGCACAAGCAGACCCCAACTAAACCTGCGCTCAACCCTCTGGTAACTTGGCACAGAGGGGTCAGGCTTTACTTAGAGGCAATGTGTAAAGTATTTATGCAGCACTTCAAACAGTAATAATGTGAAAACGTAACACTAGAAAAATCACACACCATTTCAGAGAAATAGAGTACATTGTAATAAATAAAACAAGACCAAATTAACGAAAATCTAATCAGTACAACTGGAGATATGCTATTTTATAGATTTTAGTGAAAATATTGCCAAAAAGCACAAAGTGCCAGCTGTGGATGCCGTACGAGACCGGTACAAATTCACAAGTTGATGGCGATGGAGCGCGGGCCGGCTACAGAGACCTTGGAAGGTCGCCTGAACAAGAGTACCCTAAATTCTTGGTATGGACCTTTGCGGGGTCCCGCATGGCGGATGTGTTGGTTCTGAGTAACTATGATGTAAGGTCCTGCGTCGTCGACGAGGGCTTGCGATGCGAAGTCTGGCTTCGAGGATGCGTCACACAGTCGAGGCGATGCATTGGTTCCAAAGAGCTGCGATGCATGAACCGGCGTCTTCATGGAGGCTGTATTTGACGCGAGATTCCTGATTCAAGGTCTTGTGTCTGTGAAGCTCTGCATTGCCGCAGATCCTATGCGGGCTGCGAGGTCAATGTGGAGTTTTTGCACTGATAGAACCCTCATAGCAGAGACGATGCATTGGCTCTGCTGGATCCACAGATGGGCTGGCAGAGCACTTTCAGGCTCACTTCCAAGGATTCAGGACTGAGATGACACCACTTGGTAGGTTTGGACTCACAGATGGCAGAGTCCAGGTGCTGGGTTTCATGGTTGTTGGAGCCTTCTATCCCTGAGGCTGTAGTCAGGAGGCCACCCAGCTAGCCCTTGGACTCACATTGGGGTCCTGGGTTCAGCAGATCAAGGTCCAGTCCTGCTCACCCAGGTAAGTGAAGGCAACATGTCAGCACAGCAGGGCAGCAGTCCTTCAGAGCAGCGGTCCAGCAGAGTGGCAGTCCATTCAGCAGGACAGCAGTCCTCCTTCCTGGCACAGTATCCACAGGCCCAGAAGTATATTGAAGAGCTGGCGTCTGGTATTTATACCTGGGCCTTCCTTTGAAGCGGGAGTAGCTTCTTGAGGTTTCCCTTTGAATCCCAGAGGCATTCTGCCGTCTCTGTCCTGGCCCCTAACTAACTACAGGGAGTATGCAAACCTTTGTGTGAAGGCACAACACAGCGTATTCCAGTGTAAGTAGGGCTGTGCCTAGCTCCGCCCTCCCATCCTGCCAGTGATGGCCCATCCAGGCACACTGTAGTAAACACGCCACTCCAGTTTCTTGTCTAGCGGTGTTTATTCTTAGTTGATGTCCTCAGCAGAACATTACATGCTATGACATTCTAAGCTCCACCTGGGCATTGTAGTCCAGTACAACATCACAGCATTACATCATTAACACTACACATCTTTTCCCTTATCAGAAAAAAAGGGGAAAAAACAATGAACAATCCTCCCAACTTCCAAAGTAATTTAACTGTGAACCCACCCAATTACATGACTACCCAAATAACATATGTGAAAAACAAACACGTTTTTCCATTAAGGTTCTCTACTTTGAATAGAAGGTTCCCTTCCCTTCAAGGAAACAAAGGGAGAGACCCCAGTCACAGCATGAGGAGTAGTCCCGTGGGCCCACACCTATATCCTCAGTTCTTTCTTCCAGGATAACCCATTAGCCAGTGACAATTGTATATTGTCCATGCTCAAACAAAATTAATTCTATCTACCATTCCAATCACTTGTGGCCTAAACAAGGCCACCCTTTCATGGACAATGTCCCATTTCTCCATAAATCCCTTTATCACACGTGATACGAATTGTACTCTGTTGTCAGAAACAATCTTTCTTGGCACACCTTCCGCCAAGAAAACCTCTTCTAGAAAGTCCATCACACTCTCGGAATTGATAATACACATTGGTTTAATCACAAACCACTTAGTGTGTTAGCCAGCTAGCACCATAATGAACCTACACTCACTACCTAATTTATTTTAGGGCCAAAGAAAATCCATGGCTAATCTCTCCCAAGGTCTCGCTGGTATTTCAACACAGTTCAGGGGGGGTTGCCTCAACGTTTTCACTTTGTCACTGTTGGCACAAGCGAAACAATATCACACCACATCCTCCCCCATGCTATCCAGTTTAGGCCACCAATATGTCTGTCTTATCATCCTTTTGGTCATGTTCCTCACAGGATGCCCCTCATGTGCCAATTGAATGATCCAATCACGAAGTACTACAGGGGGAACAATAAGATTCCTTCTCATCACTTTGTTGCACAAAATGCTAAATTCTTCTCTAACACTCCAATATTCCTCCATCTAAGCATTGTGACGCATTTCCTGTGACCATCCTTGCCCTATATTCTCTTTCACTTTTTGCAACACCAAATCGTCCTCCATGGCAATGTCCCTCTCTTCTTTTTTTAATGCCATACCCTCTTGGATCTCACATTCGTCATTCACATTAACTTCTTCATCTTCTACCATTCTCTTAGTAGGCAGGCAGGAGAGGCAATCCGCCACCACATTCCAAAACCCCTTCAAGTACTCCATCTCAAAATTGAACTACAGGACAGATAACATTCTTCAAGAAATTCTAGATGTAACTCCTCCGTCCAATCCCCTGCCACCTTTAGACAAGTGCACCAGCGACGTATGGTCAGTTCTGACTCTAAAAGGCAGACCCCACTGGAAATGCTTGAAATGCTTAATTCCCCCAACAACATGCGCCTCTCTCTAAATCACAGAGTATGACCTGTCCGCTCCCTGAAACCTCCTGGAAGCAAATCCTACTAATTTCTCTTGATCCTTCTCCACTTGAGTCAACACTGCCCTTAAGCCAACATTATTAGCATCAGTTGTCAAATATGTTTTAGCTGTTACCTCAAAGTGACCAAGGGAAGGGGCTTGCATAAGTCTTTCCTGGATCTGTTGAAATGCCTTCTCACATGTGTCACTCCATTCAAACACTGCATTCTTCTTCATCAGTACTCTTTTTTTTTTTTTTTTTTTTTTCAGAAGCAAACATTTATCAAACACATACACAAATGAATACATATTTCTTTTAATTCACATGCAAATATTTAGAAAAACACAATTTTAATAGGAAGTTTAGAGCTTATCTAAATTCAATTGAGGCCACTCATCATGCATCCTGTACTCTTTTTTTTTTTTTTTTTTGAAACCGTTTATTACATTTTAAAAAAGGTTACAAGTATGGGCCTACAACCATCCGGCCGGCCGCTAGAGTGGCAGAAGCATATGACATTCCTACAGTAAGAGTCTCTTGGCGGTGCAGATCGGTAAATCAGGAGATATCAATAGCGCAGGCCACATAACTCCAAGCCCACAATACGGTTTCCTTTTTTCAAAACAGAACAACACGAAAAACCACACCCGCAAGGCAACCCGCCATCCAAAGTGACTGCACGTGCTCCTTAAGTGGGGGATCCCAACCAGCAGCCAAACTCTGAAGAGGGGAATGGGAATAGATCAGGGACTGGTGAACCACATGCCCGTGGCTGGGGGAGGGGGTCGGCTAGGGGGACGGAGCTGGTGAGGCGGCCGGTAGCAGTGGCGGCTCACAAATACCCCCGCGATAGGCGTTCCAGGGGCCCCAGATTTTCACCCACGCCCCAGGCTTACCCCTCGCCACATACACTACCTTTTCACGAAACATACACCAATCCATATGTTCTTTCCAGGCCAACACCGCTGGGGGCCTCTGGGATCCCCACAATTGAGCAATGTCACGCTTAGCTATCATGTATCCCAGAGTCACCCACCGCGTCTGCGGGACCGAATAGTCATTTGGTTCCCACACATTCAGCAAGCATCTCCTCGCTTCAGGCAACAGCGCAACACGCGTCACCACACGCAGTACCTCATGCACACCACGCCAGAATCGCTCCACCTGTGGGCATTCCCACAGAATATGCATGAAAGTTGCCAAGGCACCACAGCCACGCTTACACAATCCGTCACCAACAAAGCCCATACGTAGAAGCCTTGGCCCCGTCACGTAAACCCGGTGGAGGATCTTAAGCTGGACGAAGCGAAGGCGAGCCGGGATGGCCACCTCCTTCGGAGAGGCCACCGCGGAAATCCAGTCCTCGTCGTCCAGTTCCAGCCCGTCGGCAACCCAGGCCTCGCGGAGACTAGTCAACAGGCACGATCTGTCGTTGATCAGTTTTTTATATATAAGGGAGATCGTGCTGTCTGGGACATGGCCATCCAGCACTCTGTCCTCCAGGGGGGAAGACTCCGGAATGGACGCGACATCAGGGAAGACGGAGCCCAGCGCGTGGCGGACTTGTAAGTACCGAAAGTACTCACTGCCTTGCAGCTGAAATTCCGTCTGCAGCGTCTCAAAAGTTTTGAATCCACCCCTCGTCCAGAGGTCTCCCACTGTGCTGATTCCGATCGTGTCCCACTTCTCGAAGCCCTTCGATGTCCACAGGGAGCCCAACCTCTCAGACGCATATAGCGGTGTCGCCCGGGTCAAACGGTCCTTCCACCCCATAGCTGCATTAGCCGCGTGCCAGACACGCACCATGACACGCGTCGGTCCCGTCAGACGGGAGTTGGGCGCGCCAGAGTAGAGCGCTCGATTGTAGTCGCCACCGGGCAGGAGCATCTTGTCCATTTCAAATGCCGGGTTCAGGGCGGGCCCGTAAAGGCCATGATTAATCGCAGCTAGCTGGGAGGCCCAGTAATACCGTTTGATTTCTGGGAGGGCAACTCCCCCATCGTACCACGGGAGCGTCAATTTAGCCAGAGCAATACGCGGCCTCCCGTCCCAGAACAGGCGCCGCTGCAGGCTCTCCACCTCACGGAAGTAGCGCGCCGGAACCAAGTCCATAGTGTTCTGAAGCGCATACAGAAAGCGCGGCAAGGACATCATCTTAAACAAGGCCGCTCGGCCAAGCGGCGAAAGCGGAAGACGCCGCCAACGCGCAACGTCCTCCCGCAAGCGCTGGAGGGGGGGTAGCAAGTTCCGCTCGTAGCGGGCCTCCGGGTCTAGAGTAATATATATACCCAGGTACCGGAACCCCTGGGAGGCAATCTGGATCGGGCAGTCCCGTGGTAGGGCCGGAGCCTCCCCGGAAAGCACATACACGCAGGATTTCGCCCAGTTGATGACAAGGCCTGAGTTACGACCGAAGGAGCGCAAAACATCAACCAGGACAATCAGCGAGTTACGCGGGGAGGCGAGATACAAAAGGATATCATCGGCGTAGAGGGACACGCGGTCCTCATGCTCGGGGGTCCAGCGGAGACCACGGATAGAGGGGTGCCACCGCAGCCACTCCGCCAAGGGCTCCAAGGCCAATGCAAACAGGAGCGGTGACAAGGGGCAACCCTGACGCGTGCCCCGCCCCAGCGCGAAGGGGGCCGAGACTCGCCCATTCACCACCACCTGCACCAATGGGCCCGAATACAACAATTTGACCCAGCTAATGAATCCCGGTCCAAATCCAAATTTCGCCAGCATCGCCCAGATGTACGGCCATTCAAGCGTGTCAAACGCCATGGTGGCGTCTAAGGACGCCAAGATGGCCGGCTCCCGCACAAACGGGACACGCGCGAGCACCCCGTGCAAGCGTCGCAGATTAAGAGCCGTGTTGCGATGGGGTATAAAGCCAGATTGGTCTTGGTGGACCAAATCGCCCACCACGCCAACCAGCCGGTTGGCCAGTACCTTGGCGAGGATTTTGGGCTCCGCATTCAAGAGCGAGATAGGCCTATAGGATGTAACCCGCTCACGGGGTCTCCCCTCCTTGTGGATCACCACGATTGTGGCCAGACGCTGGTCCGGCGGGAGGGAACCCTGCGAGTGGGCCGCCAGGAACATCGCGCGCAGGTGGGGCGCCAGTACATCCGGTCGCAGCTTGTAAAGCTCGATGGGGATACCATTGGGGCCCATGGCCTTGCCGGATGCGACTGAGCGAATAGCCAGGGCAATTTCGTCCGAGGTGGGAGGAGCGTCCAGCAAATCCCTGTCCTCCACCGTAAGGGAGGGCAGCGCGATGTCCCGAAGCAGGGCATGGGAATCTTCCTCCGAGCAGGGGGAAACCGGGGAGTACACCTCGCGGAAGTAATCCGCGAAGCAGGAGACAATGGCTTCCGGCTCGGTGACAGGCACACCATCCATCCCCTCAATCAAAGGAACCACACGACTCGCTCTCTCCCTCTTGTCCAACCACGCAATCAATTTACCAGCCTTATCACCCACATCATACAGTCGCCCCTGTTGCTCTCTACTGAGGCCCCTGGCCGCCTCCGTGACGAGGGCCCTATAGGCCGCCTGCTTGAGGTGCAGAACATGCAACTTGGCGTCCGTTACCCCGCTCCCCAGGTCACCCTCTAGTTCCGCAATTTCGGCCTCCACCCGGGTTACCTCCTCCCGCTCGCGCCTCCGGGCATGGGAGATAAAGGAGAGGGCCTCCCCTCTAAGAACTACCTTAAAAGCCTCCCACAGGGAGATGGCCGAAGGGACAGACCCCACATTCTCATCAAAGTATCGCTGTAAGGATTTGATCAAGTCGGCACGAATAGTGGGGTCACGCAAGTACCAAGCATTGATTGGAGCCACCCTGCCCTCCCCCCTAGGGAAGACATCGAAATGTAACAGTAATGGGGAGTGATCTGAAATGCCCCGCGCCAGATGGCACACCTCTCCCACCCTCCCAGCATAGGCCGCCGGGACAAGGATGTAATCAAGCCGCGAGAGGCTACCATGGGCACCCGAGTGGAAGGTGTATTGCCGCTGCGCGGGATGCTTTAGTCGCCAGCAATCCACCAGGCCCAGTGTATCTAAAAGGCCGGACAGCCAGGCCCGTGCCCGGGGGAGGTCCCTAGGGGGATGGCGATCCATAGACCCAGAAACTACCGCATTAAAGTCCCCCCCAACCACCAGCAGGCCACCCGGGAGGTCCAGGAGGAGGCGCCCCAAGTCCGCAAATGTAGTAGATTGTAACCCAGGCGGGACGTACACTGATATAAAAACAAACACTCTACCCTCCATTCTACCCACCAGAACAGTGTAGCGTCCCCTCTCATCATGGCGCACCTCATCAATCTCCAACGGGAGCGAGTTCTTAATCATGATACCCACCCCCCGCGAGCCCGAGGTGAAGCCCGAGTGGGCCACCAAACGATAGCCTCGCCGATTCATGGCATGAAAGGAGTTACCTATAAGGTGTGTCTCCTGCAGGAAGATAACATCTGGTGAGATACGTTTCAGGTACTGCAGGACCACACCACGCTTAATCCTGTCCCCCAGGCCGTTAACATTCCATGACAACACAGTCAAATCCCTACCCCCCATCATACGTAGAAGCAATCAGTCGTCCCCCACAGAGCATCTCGAGAGCAACAATACAGTAAAGGGCTTGCCTTGCGGTGCAAACAAACAACACACCCCCCCCACCCCCCCATCCCAACAGAACTCCCCCCTCCCTGCACCCCTGCATGAGCCCAGACAGCCCCCCCAAAGTGCAGTGTGCCTGTCGCCCCATAGATGAAAAACTAACTAGTCCCCCAGAGGAGGGAAGCCCCCAACAGACCCCACACGACCTCCATAGGAGGGGAACATAAACGATCAGTAAATGGTAAAGGAATGTTGTCCAGAGCAAGGCCTATTCTTCACCCCTCAGCTCTGATCCGGCGGGCCCTCCCCGCCAACCACACCCCCCCCACCCCCTCGGCCCCGATCTCCAGGCAGAGTGTCCAACCAGTCCCCAGCCGCCTCGGGTCGGTCAAAAAAGTGCGTGCGCCCATCCACCTCCACCCTTAGCTTAGCTGGAAAAAGCATTGAGTACTTAAGGTTCAGGTCCCGTAGGCGACGTTTAACTCCGAGAAAACTCAATCTCTGTTTTTGGACCGCCGGAGTAAAGTCTGGGTAGAAATGCACATCCATGTTATCAAGCTTGACCGGTCCCTGTTGCCTGGAGGTCTGCAGGATAGCGTCTCTGTCCCGAAAATTAAAAATCCGGGCAATGAGAGGCCGCGGCGGGGCACCGGCCTTAGGTCTGCCCCCAGGGACCCGGTGAGCACGTTCCACCGCAAAAAGCTTACTCAGCCCCCGGGGCTGGAGATGGGTGAGGATCAATTCTTCCACAAAAAGATCTGCCGCCTCCTCCTCTCGTCCCTCCGGCACCCCCACAATGCGAACGTTATTCCTCCGGGCCCGACCCTCGGAATCCTCCAGTCGCCGGTCCATCAGGGCGCTCGCCTGGCCAAGCCGGCGCACCTCCTTTTGGAGGGCCACCACGTCCGTCGTGAGGCTCGTTGTGGTGTGGGCCAGGGAATCGACCCGGTCGTTGGTTTTGGACAAGTCAGCCCTCACAAGGCTAACATCCACCAGGACCGAGTCTATCTTTTGCGCTAGGGTGTCGAAGCGCTGGTCCACCGAGGCCTTCATCTCTGCGATGGCGCCCATGACGTCCCGGAGGGTCAGATCCACCGGTTGAGCAGATGCCTCCGTCGGGCCCGCCGGGGATGTGCGCGATGTCTCCGGAGATCCCTTCTGGAGGGTGTAGCGGTCCATACTGTTGGATTGAGGCGCCGGGCCGCGGCGGGTCGTCTTCACCTTCGCCCGGTCGCCATCTTGTTTGGTGGACATGCCTGCTCTCCCACCGTCGTGCCAATCTCCTCGAAAGGGCCGATAAACCAGTTCACGGGTTCCGGGGGGGGGGAGGGCGACCACTGGGCCGCAGGACGACTCACGGCCGGCGGGTCAGCCGGGCACCTGGACAAGGCCACACCACCGCACCCAGCTCCGCAACCCTACCTCGCTTGAGGGCAAGGAGAGCGCAAAAGCGAAAGTGAAAGCACGGGATACGCGAGTCGCCCAGCCCTGCCCGCCGCTGTTGTTCGCTTTGTCCCCGGATCGCCCCACTACTCCAATCCGGGGGGCCAGCGCGGAGAGGGCCGCAACCTTCAATCGGTGCTCCCACCGGTGTCCGGGGTCCGATTCGAAAACGAAAAACGGATGGCGCCTCAGCTCGGGTTCATCGATGCAGTCCCCTCAACAAGGACAGGATATAGCCAGGATTAATTCAGGAGGTCGTGGTGGTCCTCGGGAGCCTCGCACCTACGCGGCCATCTTGGTTGCGCGCTAGGCTCCTCCCCCATCAGTACTCTTAAAGGCTCAACTATCTCAGTAAAATTCTTTACAAATTTTGAGCAGTATTCCACTAGTCCAAGAAATGATTTTAGTTGATCCTTACTTTCTGGACATGGTGCATCACTTATCCCCTGGACAATACTTTTTTGCGTCGTATCCTTCACTTGAAATCTCATGTCCAAGATACGTGACCTGTTTTTTTCCTGAACTGACACTTTTCTCGCTTAACAGTCAACTCATATTCATCCAGACTTTTCATCACTCATTCAAGCAGCTCATCATGAGGCAACCCATCCCTTCCAGCTATTATTACATCATCTTGAAAATAACACACGTTTTACAAGCCTTCAAAAATCTGCTTCATCACCCTCTGAAATACTGCTGATGCTGATGCCAGCCCAAACAGCATTTGTAAATAGCAGAAATCATCTAATGGGGTAACAAAGGACGTCAGGTGCCTGGAATCCTTATGCAATTTGACCTGGTGATATGCCGCTGACATATCAACCACACTAAACACTTTTCCCCCAGTCATTGCTTACATCATTTTTGAAATATTGGAAAGTAATAATAATATCTCACCTGGACTATGCCAACGCATTATACCTTGGCATCACAGCAGGCCTATGCCACAAGCTTCAGACTGTCCAGAATGCTGCTGCTCGGCTGGTGGAGAGAATTCCCGCCAGACATCACATCTCCCCACACCTCCGTAAACTCCACTGGCTCCCCCTTTCCAAGAGATGTATTTTTAAGGCCATGACCTTGGCTTTCCGGGCCTCCAAGGGCAAAGGCTCGGCCCACCTAAGAAGCACTCTGAAACCGTATGTCAACTCCAGGACATTACGCTCAAATTCCCAACTTCTGCTGGAAACCCCCAGATTTAAACGTACTCGCGCAGGCGGGAAAACATTCGAGGTCTGTGCCACTCGGTGTTGGAACAACCTTCCGGTTGCATTTCGAGCCTGCCAAACCGAATTAGCATTCCGAAAATCCCTGAAAACGCATCTTTTCCCCATATAATGCTCCTTAGTGCCTAGCCTCTAGTTCCATGATCTATCAGCGCCGGGACGCCCCGTTGGGGCAGCTGCAGCGCTCTACAAAATACACAAATAAATAAAATAATAAAATAATAAAGTGGTTGTTTATCAAACCTATTCCTATTGAGGTCCCTTTAGTCTATACATAATCTGATTTTACCACCCTCCTTGGGAGCAACAACGATTGAGGCTAACCATTCGAATGATTCTATGGGCTCAATTATACCTTGATTTAACATCTTGTTTAATTCTAACTGCAACCGTTCCTTCATCAGAAGTGGTACATTCCCCACTTTATGTACTACTAGGACTGCCCCATTCTTAAGAATAATCTGGTATGAGAATCCTTTTAGTAATCCCAAATCATCCTTGAAAACACCACCCATTTGTCAAACTTCTCCACTTGACTCACACATATTGGTTCATTTGTTAATAGCATGACCGGATTTTCTGCATTAGGATTTAAAATTATGCCCAAATCTCTCTGATGGTGCCATCCTAAAAGGTTAGAGCCAAAATTGTTTAGATACACCTGACCATGCACCACTTGTCCTTCAAATGATATATTCATCCAGCTAATCGCAAGAATCTCAATTCTTTTTCTCTATATCCCACAGCCTTTATGTCCGGTTCAGACCAATTCTCTTATAAACTCTTAGACAAAGTGTCCTTTGACACTAAGGTGTACATAATCCCCAAATCCACCAACATTTTTACTTGCAAGTCATCAAGGTGCATAACGCAATGTTTTTTCTCATTTCTCACTGCTTTCCTTCCTCACACCATTAAACCGCCTAGCAGATTCATATGTAATGTCACTGGAAACTTGCACAATGTGTTCCTCATCATGAATGGTCAGCACTATTTCGGTAACACTTTCACACACCTCTTCAACTTCCTTTACACTTACACTCGTTGGATGGATCTTGCCCTACACATCTTAGCAAAATTTCCTTTTTTATCACAATTGCGGCACACAATGCCTCTTGCTGCGGATATGAAGCTAGTAGCAATGTGTCCAGGAGCCCCACACCTAAAATACTTTATTTTTCTCGTTGTTAATTCCTTTTTTCCTCCTGTACTGGACATGTCCTTCTTCACGTCTCCTGTAGTATTCTTCCCTGTGTTTCCACTAGGCCCTTGTACTTCCAAAATAGGAGCACATTCGCCTTCAACCTTGCAAATTACTTTTGATGAAGTGTCCATTTCTTTCAGCCACTTTGCAGCTTGTTCTATGCCTTTTACAACTTGAATGGCGTCTGCCAGATTGAGATCTTTTGTCAGTAATTTCTCTCTCACTCTTTTATCATTAGTACACCTTACTATCTGATCCCTAATGAGTGAATCACCTAAGTTTTCAAATTTGCAAGTCAAAGATAACCCTCGTAACGCTGCTACATACGTGTCTATATCTTCCTTCAGTAATTGTGCTCTTGAAAAGAACTTATGGCGTTCAATCACCACGTTAATCTTAGTAACAAAACGTGCATCTAACATAAGGATAGACATTTCATACACATTACTAGGCTGACCGTCCCCCATTTCCAGAGAGATTTTCATATAATCTTCTCCCTTCTGCCCCCAAATGGTGTAACAAAATAGCTTGGTATCTAACAGGACCATACCCATAACCACCGATGGCCAACATGTATGTAAAAAACTGTTTTTTTTCGGCGTGGTCTCGCCGAGCAGTAAGATGCTGAGAGGGCTCTGCCGGCCAAGACAATATCCATCATCAATCCTGCGTTGAGAAAAACAGTTGCGCCTAATAGATAGCCCAGCTAGCTACCTAACCAAGGCTACATCGGCTGAGCCACTTTTTATGAATGCCGAGGCCCAAAACGCCACTTGCTGAGGGGTTGGCCTACAGGGCTTAGCTGTGGACGAGACGTGTGATCCCTGCGCACCTGGTGGGGAGGCCCAGCCAGTCGGAAAGGAGCGAGAGGCTGACACGGTGAGCGGTGGCCGCCACAAATAGCCAGAGCTGAGGTATACCTGAAGACCAGATAGATGCTGTTTCACTCACCAGCTGTGGTAATCTGCTCCTGCCGTGGGCCGGAGGGCGTGCTTCTCCCAGGGCCGACTCCACTCCTGGGGGGCGGAGACTCCTACGAGTTGCTGCAGGCTGCCAGAGAGAAGAACCGGAGGATGCGCACGAGGTCTCGGGCCGCTGTGTGAGCAGACCGGCCTGTGTGGCCAAAGAGGCTGAGACAGATCGCGCTCTTCATGCTGGGCCCTGTCTGTGCCTGCTGAGAGCTGCGGTCCAGGCGTGATGAGTTGTGCACCTCCAATGCGGCCGGCTATGCCCTGAAGACAAGAAGACAACTAAGGTAAACAATCCTGCTGGAAAGGTAGGTAGAGGTGTCGCGCAGAGCCGGGATCAGAGCGTAGCTGAGCTTTGCCCCTTCGAGGATTAGGCTGGGGGACCTGAAGGGTGCTGGATTGTACGCATCTGCAAAATCGTATAGCAGTGCGGGGCCTTAAGTGGGAGAAGGCCGTTGAACATGTAAGCTCTGATCTGGGCCTGTAATGTCAATTGTACACCTGACTGGCGTTGGGGTAGCCAAAGTTGATCCCAAACGTGGGCTACATCGGAGGTAGGCCACAGCTACGATCAATCAAGGATACACAGGAATGGTCTGTACCGGGACCTGAGTGGAACTGGGTGACGGGTAAGGCCGTCGCTTGGTGCCACAAACTGGGTCGAAACACCGCCAAACACATGATCTGTCCCGAAGCCAGAAAAAAATGTGAAGGTTGTGGGCACACGGCACATCCTTCAAGGCTAGACCTTACGTTGGTCCACTGAACAGCGACAACTTGTCTGTCCAGTATGACAACTTGTCAGGCGACATGGAGGAAACCGACACCAAACAAGCCAAGCTGTCATTTGAAAATAAACGACTCACACACCATATGGACTCAGAACTGGACACCGAATCTGAGAACAGGGACACGGATGGTGAGCTTGGTGGCGAACTCCGAACCCTTCTACTCGAGGTTAAGTCAAGCCTGAAAACAATTGACAATAAAATAGATATGCTCACATCTAGACTGGATCATGTCAAGCAACAGGTTGACACTCACGAACTGCGATTAGATCAGCTTGAAAACTGCTCATCCGACGCCCACAAATTCCAGCCTGAATCCAGAGAACAACTGCTGAAAATGTAAAAAGTCCTAGAGGTTATCAAGGTCAAGAAAGAGGACATAGAGGCCTGGTCCCATAGAAATAACATTCGGATCATGGGGATACCGGAAACCACAGCGATGGGCAAGTTGAAAGAATTTGTGGAGAAGTCCATCAGACAATCGCTTCAGACCCTAGAGACTCAGATTAGAGATGAGGAAGCACAATATTACAGCACAGGCGATGCGTGCCACCTGGCAATACTATAAGGGCAAGAGTCTCTGAATATGAGGAAGAGGCACAACGTGAAGTGAAATTTCTGGGGAAATATGGTAGGGCAATTATCCAGGTAAAACCCTAGCCACCACTCTTAGGACACTGCTTAACTCATCATCTATCACAGAACTCATAGATGACCTGCACGAACCAGTAAGGGGATCACAGGAAGTGCTTGAACACCTCAAAGATTTCTATTCCGGGCTATATTCCTCTACCGCCCCAGACATATTGGCAGACTTAAAGCCATACTTAGACTCCATAGAGCTGCTATGCTTAGATGATGCACACAGAACATATCTGGGCGAATCTTACACCACAGAAGATATCTTACAGGTTATTAACAGTTTACCAAACGACAAGGCTCCTGACTTAACACAGTTTAACCACATCTTTCTATAAAACCTATGGTGCGCTGTTAGCGCCACACTTATTGAACGTATACCAGGAGTCACTTGAGATGGGAAGTATGCCACCCACCATGAGTGAGGCAGTCATATTAACATTACTGAAACCTGGGAAATCCCTCAACAACCGGGACTCCTATCGCCCGCTCTCACTTATAAACATTGACAATAAAATTTACGGCAAACTTTTTTTTTTAAACAATTTTTATTAATAGCAAAAAGCATTGGTTAAGACATTGTACAGAAATCAGTGGCAAGGCAAGACAAAATCAATATAGTACTTTGCAACCTAGCAGGACCATGGATACATAAAAGCTTCCATCACCGGATGTCATAATTGGGTCTAACAGTGAGTACATCTCCACCTGCTCCATAAATACTCAAAAGCAGATTCTTGGTACAAATACTGAAGAGCACTAGTGTTAACTGCCTGGTGAAGGAGACCCCACTGTCCCATCCAGCGTATCCATTAATAGTCGCCTCTCCCTTCTCAGTTCCACCGTGGGAGAAATGCAAAGATCGCCCCTATAGTTATTCCACTTTCCCCATTTGTGGTCCCACTTTTTGGGGCAGCCTCGTCCCTTAAATACAGTTTTTTCGGCCACCATAGCATGATCCATATCGGTTGCCCAGCCCCTCACCCGTGGCAACTCATCAGCCCACCATTTCTGGGCAATATTTTGTTTGGCTATGGCCCACCCCATGGTCGCCCAAGCTCGTGTAAGATCAGTTGCCTCCCATATATTGAGGAGGCATAGTTTGGGGGAAGGTTGAATAGGTTTGCCACAAGCCCGGGTTAGTTGCCGGGTGACATCCGTCCAATATTTTTGGATGTGGTGGCACTCCCAAATTATGTGCGTGAATCTACCAGTCTGGTTGCATCTTCTTAGGCAGAGCGGGTCCGGCCTCCTACCCAACTTAAATAACAATGGGGCATCAAAGTAGACCCTGTGTAGCACCTTAAGCTGTACCAGTCTGAGTTGCATAGGAATTGCCACCTCCCTCGGAGACGCCAGCGCCTCCCTCCAGTCTTCGTCCTCCATCTCCCCCAGGTCTCACTCCCAATTCTCCCGGAGTTTCAACATTGGATCTGTACGATTATTCACAAATTTTTTGTATGTGAGGGAGATGGCTTTACGGTCCATTGGATCTAATAAAAGGCGGTCTTCCAGCGGGGAAGAGTCTGGAAGGGGAGTACCTGCGGGGAGGGCCGAATCGATGCCGTGGCTAATTTTTATATACCTAAAAGTCTCCGAGGGTGCAAGGTGGTATTTCTTTTGGAGGTCCTCAAATGTGGCCTTTTTCCCTTTCATCCACAAGTCCCCAACCCTAGAGATCCCAATCAGGTCCCACTTGTTACACCAAACTTATTGCACATAGACTCAATCAATCAATCAATCAATCAATCAAGAAATTTGTATAGCGCGCTACTCACCCGGAGGGTCTCAAGGCGCTTGGGGGGGGGGGGTCCGCTACTGCTCGAACAGCCAGGTCTTGAGTTGCTTCCTGAAGGAGGGGTGGTCTTGGGTACGACGGAGGTGGATGGGGAGGAAGTTCCAAGTCTTGGCTGCCAGGTAGGAGAAGGATCTTCCTCCCATGGTGGCTCTTCGAATGCGTGGAACCGCGGCGAGGGCGTGACTGGTCGATCGCAGTTGGCGGGTGGGAGTGTAGAAGGTCAGGCGGTTGTTGAGGTACCTGGGGCCCAGGTCGTGAAGGGCCTTGTGTGCGTGGGTGAGGAGACGGAACGTGATTCTCTTGCTGACGGGGAGCCAGTGCAGGTCTCTCAGGTGTCCGGAGATGTGGCTGTGTCGGGGAATGTCCAGGATGAGTCGTGCGGAGGCGTTCTGGATGCGTTGGAGTCTTTTTCTGTAGTTTGGCTGTGGTTCCGGTGTAGAGGGTGTTACCGTAGTCCAGTCGGCTGGTGATGAGTGCTTGGGTGACCGTCTTCCTGGTTTCGGTGGGGATCCATCGGAAGATCTTTCGGAGCATGCGTAGGATGTTGAAACACGACGATGAGACGCCGTTGACTTGTCTGGTCATCGAGAGGGAGGAGTCCAGGATGAAGCCCAGGTTGCGTGCATGGTCCGTTGGTTTAGGTGCGCTGCCTAGGGCCGGGGGCCACCAGGAGTCGTCCCAGGCAGAGGGTGATGATCCAAGGACGAGGACTTCCGTCTTGTCTGAGTTCAGTTTCAGGCGGCTGTTCTTCATCCACTCGGCCACTTCTTTCATCCCTTCGTGTAGGTTGGTTCTGGCGGTGGCAGGGTCGTTGGTGAGGGAGAGGATCAGCTGGGTGTCGTCGGCATAGGAGATGATGTTGAGGTTGTGTTGGCGTGCGATGGCTGCGAGGGGGCTCATGTAGACGTTGAAGAGGGTGGGGCTGAGTGATGATCCTTGTGGTACGCCGCAGATGACTTCGGTGGCCTCGGATCTGAACGGGGGGAGGCGGACTCTCTGGGTTCTTCCGGCGAGGAACGAGATGATCCACTCCAGTGCCTTCTCTTGGATACCGATGTTGCTGAGGCGTTGTACTAGGGTGCGGTGGCAGACAGTATCGAACGCTGCGGAGAGGTCCAGTAGGATGAGGGCTGCTGTTTCCCCGTTGTGGAGCAGGGTTCGGATGTTGTCAGTGGCTGCGATGAGGGCGGTCTCGGTGCTGTGGTTGGCTCGGAATCCGGACTGTGAGTGGTCGAGGGATCCGTTCGTCTCGAGGAAGGCGGCAAGCTGTCTGTTGACGGTCCTCTCGATGACTTTGGCAGGAAACGGGAGGAGCGAGATGGGGCGGTAGTTCTTGAGGTCGGTGGGGTCTGCTGAAGGTCTCTTCAAGAGGGCGCTGAGTTCGGCATGCTTCCAGCTTTCCGGGAAGGTGGCGGTGTTGAAGGAGCAGTTGATGATGTCCCGGAGATGGGGTGCGATGACGGAGTCGGCCTTGTTGAAGACGTGGTGGGGGCATGGGTCGGTTGGCGATCCGGAGTGGATGGTGTTCATCGTGCGGATGGTGTCTTCGGTGCTGACCGGGGTCCAGGCGCGGAGGGTGATGGTGGGGGGCGTTGGTTCTGTGGTAGGGTGCGTGGACTGTTCGCCGAAGCTGTTGTGTATGTCTGCGATCTTGCTGTGGAAGAACGAGGCGAGTGAGTCGCAGAGGTCTTGTGAGGGAGTGATGTCGTTGTTTCCGGCGCTGGGGTTGGAGAGCTCTTTGATGATGCTGAAGAGTTCCTTGCTGTTGTGTGCTTTGTTGTCAATTGACAAGGAGCCATTGGCAGCATGCCTCAGACAACATCATTCAGCCAGAGGATTGGGGTTTACATAAAGGGGATTGATAGTCTCGCTTTATGCCGATGATATAACATTGTATATAAACAATCCGGAAGTAAACACACTCCCTATACTTAGCGAAATTACTAACCCTTCGAACTTGATTACCCGCTCTAGTGTACAGACGGGCCGGTCAAATACCTAGGTATCTGGCTAAGCCACGATGTGCAGGAACTCTGGAATATAAACTATGGATGCACAATGAGCTGGCTCGAGGGGAAAATAAGCACCTGGTCGAAACTGATGCTGTTACTAGCTGGGATAATAGGGATCACCAAGATGACTGTACTGCCCAAATTGTTATACTTAATTGTCAACCTCCCTCTCCCACTCACTCAAACATCTCTAAAGTCACTGCGGTCCTCGACGATTGCTCTGGTTTGGGCTGGAAAGCAGGCGTGAATCTCCTGGGAACTACCAAGGGGAATTAGGCGCACCGGATATTCCTCTATATGCCTATTGCGGATATTCCCCTATATGCCCAATTCCTACCTCACTGGCTACACCCGACCACGTTTCAACCCTATGTAGCGATAGAACTGGATAGAGCATCTCCTACCCCACTAAACGTGGTCATATTTCAACTATTTCGGAGACCCAGGAATGAAATTAATACTAACGAGACACTGCGCTGGGCATGGGACGGGCTCCGCACAAGGGAAGGCCTCAAGGTGTTATACGCCCCGTCCATTCCCCTGGCGCAAAGCCCCCAAAAACTTGCACTGGCCGACGAGTGGGCCGGGAAACTTGGCATGAGCACATTTTTAGACCTATACTCAGAGGACACATTTTCAACCCCGCCGGCACAAATCGGAGAATTCAAGCCTCACCTCTCAGACCTACTCCTATATTACCGCATCAGGGCGACATGCCGCCAGATACACAACACTTTCCCTAAACCCCCGCCCAGCCTCCTGGCTCTAGAACACATGTTGACTAATCCATCGCCGCACAGACTCATGACATGAATCTACAACACCATGCAAAGTACATCACCGATCACACAGCCAAAGGCTATGGCGGGTTGAAACTCCGAATTACAAACGCCTCTAACCGAGGTGCAATGGAAATTCTGCTGTGGCCAGCTAGAAGCTCTATCCCCCAATTACAAACTTAGAATAATCCACTTAAAGTTTTTACACAGATACTATAGAACACCAGTACAACTCCACTGCATGGGTCTCTGCACAGACACTAGCTGCTGGAGATGTCATGCGATTCAAGTCTCCTTTTTACACCTGGCCTGGAACTGCCCCCTGATTTTGAAATACTGGGCAGAAATGTTCTGCACAATAAGTAATATACTTGAAACTCAGGTGGAGCTAACGCCCCTATTGGACTCCTGGGGTACATTAAAGACACCCCAACCGAAACCAGTCGGCTACTGGCCATTCTACTATTACTGGCAAACCGCAGGGTAGCCATGTACTGGGGGAAGTCCAAAGCCCCAACGGTAAGAGTTGGATACTGGATGTTACCTACTGCCAAGAGAAGCGTTCCACCTTGTGGGAGTTGATGCCAGTGGCCTCTAGACCACGAGAAATATGGAGCCCTTTTTCGGTATGGGTTCGCACACGCCATTTAGAAAATCCTTGAACCCCAGCACTAATAGGGCACATATTTGCACTCCAGCCGAACCCTAGTGATACGACTAGAGCCCTGACAATGTGGGCAAAGCTGCAGAATGGGCACATCTGATAGACTAGCTCTGACTTTTATATTGATCCCTTTCTTTTTCCTCTAAGCAGCCCATGCTACACCTCTATTTGTAAGATTGGTGCTTGATGACCCCTGTATTCATAGATTGTTGCTATGTACTCCCCCATTATTTTGTTCTTTGTTTCTTACGTGGGAGTTAACTGTTAAAATATCGATAATGAAATACTTGAGATGTAACACTCTGCCCGTGACTATGTATGCGACATGTTTAAATACCAATAAAAACCAAAAGTTTTTTCCAGTCTTGCCACGGAATAGGTGGATTACCAGGCGTGGCAAGAAAGGTTGGAGGTGACGCCATAGCTTGGTCAGACATGTTCAATACCTGTAACAAGAATGTAAAACGGGGGCGGAGCTAGTCACAACGGAAGATGGACGCTCTGAATTTGTACTAGGAATACACCGGAACACCAGGGCTAATGCTGTTGTAATTTTGAAACCCCGAGATCGCAGCTACAGAGAGTTGGAGGCATTGCGAATCGGAAGCCTACATCTAAAAGCGAAACTGGGGGGCCGTGAGCTCGCGTGTGATGTGCCCGTGACTTACAGCACGCAAGGCCGCAACGGCTGCTTCTGGCGAGACGCAATCTGCTGGTGGAGGCTGAGCGGCTGAAGGCTCCGGAGCGCTACGACGAACGAGGTGAGGCGCTGGAACTGGGGCGGCTGCAGGCGTCATGCCTGGAAAAGAGCATGCTCAGATTGGGGTGAAAATTAACCGGCGCTATATCTGCTTGCTGTCGCCGTGTGCTACAACACGTGCCACTGATCCCAAAGACACTGCGTTCCAGCGGTGAAGACTCACAAAAGAAACTTCGAGCTCCATGATCACGCTTATCCTGCTTATACTTCACATGCACTGGCTAATCTGAACTTTATAGGGACTGCCCCAAGGACGAGGCGCTCGACCAGTGTCGGCATGGCAGACTTACGCAAAATGGGCAAACCGGATCGTAATCAGCCCAAAATCCACTTTGAACAAACCAAAAAAGTGGTTGAGACGGGACCCGAAGACCCGAAAACCAGCAAAATGCGGAGAGCAGCACGAGTGGTGGGGCGACAGCCGATGTATAGGCAATGTCTTTAACGTACAGGGTGGACCGAATGTCTGAGAGACTGGACAAGCACACAGAAGGCATTGATATGGCGGAGCGCTGTATCTCAGAAGTGGAAGATGCACACCAGCAGACTGAAGTGTGCCAAGGGAAAATGGACAAAAGCTTGACTACCCTACTCGCAAAGGCTGAAGATATTGAAGCGCATCCTAGACGGAGTAACATACGCCTCATGGGTATAACAGAAACAACACACACGGGGCCAATGGAACGCTATGTTGAACAACTACTTATATCCCTGATGGGTAGGGAGTCTTTTTCCAATGTATTTATTATAGAAAGAGTGCACAGATCACTGGCTCCCCCACCACCGCCTGGAGCCAGGCCACGACCTATCATAGCTAAGCTATTAAATTATAGAGACCGGGATGCGGCGCTCAGAAGAGCAAGAGAATTAGGTAGCTTGTCACACGAAGTGATGGACATTACTATCTACCCAGACTTTACGCCATTGGTCCAGGAGGCTAGGAAGAAGTTTGTGCATGTGAAGGAAAAACTAAGAGACCAAAATATATCGTATTCAATGCTCTATCCAGCCCGCTTGCGGATTACAGATGGCGTAAAATACTGTGTATAATGACCCAAAAGATGTGCTCAAGTTTCTACAACAAAGAGATCTGCGGGGAGCGCGCAGGAGGTCGCCAAGAGGCGAACTGGAAGAACAGTCTGTTATGTTATGTTATGTTATGTTATGTTATGTTATGTTATGTTATCGGTCATTTGCAACGCGCACAGATACTCGAAAGTGTCCCGGCGCGATAAGCCTGTACAGGGGTAAGCAGAAGTGGAGGAAGCAGCGAAACGACTTAATCAAAAAGCAGGGTTTTTTGCCGCTTCTTGAATGTCCTAAGATCGTGGTTGTTCCTGAGCTCAAAAGGCAGGCTGTTCCAGGCCCTAGCTGCCCTTACAGAAAGGGAGCTCCCTCCCATTCTGGCAAGGCGGTATCGTATCGTAGGATGGTAGCAAGGCATTGTCCCGTTGATCGGAGATGTCTAGATGACGCATAGAAATTGAAACGCCTCCTGAGGTATGGGGGTCCGTCCAGACCTGTAGAGGGCACCATGGGCGATGGTTAGTGCCTTAAGCAAAATGCGCTGGTCAACAGGCAGCTAATAATGCAAGTCGCGCAGAAACTGCTTTATTCTGGAGCCTCGCGGAATACCTAGTAGCATTCTAGCGGCCGCGTTCTGAATAGTCTGCAGCTTTTTTATCTGGTAACAGGGAAGGCCAATGTAAAGAGAATTGGCATAATCAAGCCGCGACAGGATGAGAGCGCGGGTCACCATTTCTTTAGCCGCTTTAGGCAGGAGCTGCAGAAATTTCTTTAGGAGTTTTAGTGCGCCAAAGCACACTCCTGCCAATTTGTTGATCTGAGTTATGAATCTGAGGTCCTCGCTGAACTTTACTGATGTCAAATAAGGAGACTACTTGGACATGGCAAGAACCGCAAAAACTTGCTTGGAGTTGATTCATGTCAAGTGCCTCGGCGTAAAAGTATGCTGAAGTCTGTAGCAGCTGCAGAGTAAAGATCAACTATTGCAATAGAGGCACTGTACAAAACCTGCGTAGTATCGTTCACAGGCATGGTGCTCGACAGAAAATACAGTTCCAAAAACGGACAACAGCGAAATGTACCCATGTACTATGCATAGTGCTAACTTAATCTGTTTATATGCCCTGAATATGTATATGGTTTATAGTGGCAACCGAAATGTTTGGTTTGTTTTTGTGTAAGTTAAAATTGTCTTATAGCTCTTGCCCTGCAGGCTGCAGTGAGCAGAGGACTATTTGATATGCGAGCGACCACCCATGTGATTTTCAATCACAGGACAACGGTCTGGAAGCTCTCGCCACCCTGTGTATACCACAGTTAGTTTTTTCTATGATGGGGAGAGATGGGGGTAGGTTGGGGTAGTTGTAACTGTATGGGTATTGTCCTCGCAATTGTGGGAGCACCGAAGTGGGAGGGGGAAAACACAGAAAAGCCTGGTCGGCCTTCGGACAGTGTTCTCAGACGTTAGCGTTCCCACACATTGCCTTCACACTTGCTTTAGACACGTTGTATGAGTACAGAACACAAAACTAGACAAACGAGACCATTAACATTCATGACATGGAAAGTACGGGGTCTTCATTACCCACAAAAGATATGCAAAGTCCTTGCATACCTAGACCGTCATAGAGTGGATGTGGCATGCCTCCAGGAGACGCATCTAACGTCTCTTACAGACAGTAGAATTGGTGCACGTTGGGCAACATACAGGATGACGTTGTCGTACTCCACGTATTCTAGAGGAGTGCTAATCCTGATTAGGCGAGGTACTCTCTTCCAACACATCCACTTACTCAAGGATGACCAGGGGTGCTATGCACTGGTACATGGGAATTTTGGGGGCACCGCTTTGACAATCGTTACAGTATATGGACCTAATACTGATGATCCATCCTTTTTTATTCAGATACTAACCAAACTATGCACACTCCCACCCACAGCGATCCTTTGGGGAGGGGACTTTAATACCTGTTTAGACCCAGCCCTGGACAGATCCATGGGAATCGATAGGTACGGGAAGAGGTGCGGCGCCGCGGCCAGGGCGACTGACTGGGGAACACGGTTCAATCCCCGGTGCCGGCGGCAGATTAGCCCAGCACCATGTGACTCTGGGCAATAGCTTGCTTAATCTTCCCGACGGCCCCCAGCGCCTAGAGACCCTTACGGGTGATTGTTCGTGCTTTACAAATGTGGATATTATTATCATAATATTATTACGGTAAGCAAGCGGCCGAGGCATTGAGAGATGGCATGGAGGACTGTGCTTTGCTAGATGTATGGCGGCTACGCAACCCTGGCCACATGGAAGGCACCTGCACGTCCACTGCTCATAATTCATGGTCTAGAGTAGACTACTGGCTGGCTACACCGGAGGTTTGCACATGGACAACCTCCATAGAGCACATGCCCAAGACCCTATCAGACCACGCACCCGTCCGGCTGACACGTGACATCCCCACTCATACTCTGCGACAGTTCACAGGCCGATATCTTTGATTAACATAGACGCAAAACTTTTAGCCAAAATAATTGCAACACGTATTCAGCCCCTGTTGTGAAATCTGATTCTGCCGCACCAAGCCGGTTTTATCCCGACACGATCCACCACACAAAACATAAGGACTATATTTGCAATGTTTCATCACCTACATCCAGAGTTGGCGGCGGCCTTGTTGGATGCTGCGAAGGCTTTAGATTCTGTGGAATTGCCCTTTATGTTCATGGTGCTGCGCAGGATGGGGTTCCCGGAACCGTTCCTGCGATGGATAGCATTATTGTACACGGAGCCCAGTGCGCGCGTTAGAGTTAACGGATACACATCAGACCCACTTATGATATACCGCGGAACGCGTCAGGGCTGCCCGCTATCCCCGCTCCTTTTCACAATGGCATTAGAAACGCTGGCATGCAAAATCAGGCAGCACCATTACAATTTCCGCTACGACCAGTAGCTATATCGCTCTATGCAGACGAGATGGTCCGATATTCACGATATCCAGATCGCTACTTGAAATCCCTGATAAGAGAATATATTAAGTTTGAATGATATTCATGTCTTAGTATTAACTGGGACAAGTCTGTGGTAATACCATTAACGCCCGTTACACAACAGCCGACTCTTGATTTCCCTCTACAGTGGCAGTCTGAGCCGGTGAAACATCTTGGTATATGGATATACCAGGACCCAGAGGTGGTAATAAGAGAGAATTACGGCAGGGCAATTTCGAAACTGGAGACGTAGATAGACCGCTGGATACACCTACCGCTGTCACTAGCGGATAGGATAGCTTTACAAAAAATGGTGGTACTGCCGAGGTTTTTATATTTGTTCATGAATATACCGGCTTGGCTCCCACGAGCGGTATTTACACAGTTGCGCACTGCCATGTTGAGGCTGACCTGGGCAGGAAAACAGGCAAGAGTAGGCTGGTCGGTCCTGACGAGACCGTACCATCAAGGGGGTTTTGGTGCACCAGACCTTCAATTGTACTTTTACTGCGTACAAGCGCAACACGCTCACTACTGGTTGCACCCGCATGGGCATATACCGCATATAGCAGTTGAACACGACAGCGTACAACCGCTCCCCCTGATAACTTTTGTCTCCGACCCCAGAAGACATTCCCAAAGAGAGATAATACACCCAGCACACTGCACATCGCAGGCATGGCACGCGTTGGCCCACAGAGCGCAGAAGCTTCCTATATACGCGCCGGTGTTGCCAGTCGCACATGTGGTACTGAAAATTCTGGACCCGTGTTATAAACATCGTCGTATCATGACGATTTTGGTATCAGCAGACCGAGAATGATTAGAATACTATGCACAAGCACTTTCGTCATATTCAGGTGACGAAATCACTCGAAAATCAGAGTTTCCGTCCTGAATCCTCAGGTTCCATTTGAACGGCAGCCATTTTGTGATTGCCCTCACATAGGCCAAAAACGAGTCTTAAGGACACGTACACCTTTTGCTGACTCCTCTGTGACCTGGGCAAGCTGACTCCACTGCCTGAAGCCAAACCTGTTTGGCCAGTTCCTTTCCCAGTGGCCGAAGGAGATTAGTATCAAGGCACAACATATCATAAAACCTTTTCATCACACACAAGCCATGCCTAATCCTACACACACCTGTCCCTGTTCCTTTCTTTATGGATTGCTTTACGAGGAGGAGGTGCCCGTTTTTATTGGGGGGTCCGTCGATATCTGAAGAAAGTACTAAGCCTCGCCGGGTAACTGATTGAGGGCTGAACAAACTGAAATATGGGCTTGTCATCATGACTCTGCTTTTTCTTTGTAGTGAAAATATGTGAATGGTCAACTGTAAAATAAGGACTGTTTGCCTAAAGCACAATATTTTGTATAAAAGAGAAGGCTGGCTTTGTAAGGTTGAGCAGTCTCCTGAGAATATACACCGTGTTGTACTTCTAGGATACCTGTTACTGGCTGCAGCCAATAAATACGATCTTTGACTTCACCAAGAAGACTCTGTGTTTCTGTAGTCTGAAACAGGAAGGACTCGAAGTCTTTGGGTGTGTTCCCTGGCACCGCTGGGTTCTGAAAAACCCAGTACTTCAGTTGGCGCCCTCGTGGGGCGATTTCAGCGGTACCGGTCCAAGCCAGAGGTTCGTGAGGAGCTTCGTGTGAAAATTCTGGAGGAAGGCCGCCACTTCATCGACCCCTGTATGTCGACGTGGTCCGAAAGTCTTTGCTGCGAGGTTCCCCGCTTCCCGACGGCTACGAAGGACTGCTGCCCTGACTATCGCCCTGTTTTGGACCCTTGATGATTGGTAGAGCAAAACGATAGACGAGTCTTCTGGTGACGTCATCGATACCTCAGTTAAGTATAAGTGGAGCGTCTCCCAGTCCTTAGTTTGGTTCTTAGTTTGGTATCCCCTTGGGATCTTTGATTTGGAACTTGCAAGTACCAAAGCCGAGGGACTCGTGTATTCACGAGACTATCGTATTCGATAATCCTTTGAAGTTTGAAGCTAGACTAGAGAGCGAAGATGCCTGGTCTTAGCAGACTTGGAAATATGTTTTGTCTTGGTTGTAATAGGGATTCCCGATTGGAGGACTCGTGTCCGGTTCCTCCGATTGGAACTCCAACTTATGAACTATATGTGAAACATGGCATAGGCCCCCTCACATATAATGAAGTATGGATCCGATACACCAGGAAAGATGGTGTTTTAAAATGGCCCCAATATGGTAGTTTTGACACAGAGATTCTGGATAATCTGGAGGTTCAACTTTTTAAGAAGAAAGCCCGGCCGGCGATGTTTGACTCTTTCCGCCTATGGCGTAAGGAAGCCAAACAGAAGGAAATTAAATTAGCAAAGAGAAATAAGAGAGAAAAGGGTATCTCGATAATGCAAGCTGCTATGCAGTTTAAAGATAGTGAAGAAGAACAGATGAGTGAGCAGTTGCACAGGCAACGTAACATGGTGATCGATAAATGTTATCCAGTTTTGCCGCTTCTTCAGCAAGATGCAGCAAAAGAAATTGAGAAAGATCCTTTAATGTCACACTTGTTGAGTTCGCCACCCCCTTATGCGCAGAGTGCTACAGCACCTCCGCAACCTTTAGTTGTGCAACCTTCGGTTATTTTGCCTCAGGTTCTTCCACAGCCGCCAGCTCCTCTTCAGTTGGCTCCTACTCCTATGGCGCAGCCCCCTCAAGAGCCGCCGACTTTGCTACCTGCTCCATCTGTACTTCTTACGACTTTGTCTACTACATCGACTGCCTCGTCTGGTGTTCTTCCTGATACTGCCTCTGCGTCTGCATCTGCGTCTGCCTTGTCTCCCTCTGTTTTTCCTCCTGTTCTTTTGTCAACTTCTCCTTCTATCCGACAGAGAATGACTGATACTGTTGCTAGCCTTATATTTCCTCTCTTCGGGTCATCTGGTGTGACCCCTGATTCAGAGCGTAAGCAGTCGCGTAGTCAACTGCCTAATTCTCGAGAGAGAGAAATGTTTGAACGTATGGCGCGTAAATGGGTTACTTACCCTTCAAGATATGATGTGGAGTCTGTTATGGATGTCTTCCGTCAATGGGAAGCACCGAAACAAAGATGCGTTTTTGAAAAAATGTGTGTTTTCCTTTGTGAGGAATTGGGAGGATAATGATTTGGAAACAAATCCGCAGGATTTGTGCCGTGTACGGTTTGAGTTTTCAAAGGGCACGATTGTGGGTTCTGATGTTGAGAAAGCAGTTGCGACGTTGTTGTCCTTTAGAAATGAGGATCCTTCTCAGTCACTGTTTGAACATGACTCCTCTGTTAAGAAAAAATTGAGACAGTTCCCAATGAGAGAAGTCCCTCCGGTATGGAAGGAAGCCGTTGCGGCTGATGCCGCCAATCAAATTGTTGCTATGCCAGCTCATTTTCAGCGTGTTTGGGTACATGTTCCTTGGAAGCGAGCTGAAGTTTTAGCCCTTAAGCAGACTTTGCCTGACCCTCGTAAAAACCCTGCAGGGTATTATAAGGAATTATCACAGACTGCAGACTCATGCATTATGAATTTAGCCGACATAGACATGTTATTTGGGAATGTTGTTCCACAGCCTTTGTGGGGATTGATTCGCAATACAGATCATGCGCAAGAGTTAGGTGACTCATGGGCTAATATTAGTGCTGCTAATGATAGACAAGTTGGTGGTGCCAAGCCTGAGCCTTTGGTAGCAGAACTTCCTGCTAGGATCATTACTTACATGAAGACTTTAATGCTTGCGATGCGTGTGAATTGGGATAAATTGTCTGCGTGTAAGCAGAAGAAAGATGAAACAGTGTCTGATTTCTTCACCAGGTTTGAGGAAACGTTTATCGACCACAGTGGTCAAGATATGAGTACAGAAGGTGGTCAACGGTTGTTCGTTGACAAGTTTGTGCACAATTTGCTTCCCGAGCTGTGTAAGAAATTGAAAGATTTAGAGAGTTCTTGGGCTGTTTCCTCTTCAGCACAAATATTGGCTACTGCACAGTACTACAAAAATAGGGATAAAGATGAGAAGGATAGAGCAGACAAGAAAACCAAAGAATTAAAGACGAAGGTTCTTTTACAACAGGCGTATCCGCCACGTGGTGGTCAGAGTAACTATCAGCAACCTCAACAGTTTCAGAGAAACTTGAAAGGTTCGAGTATTCTCAACCACGTGTTCCTGTAGGTCCCAATCAGTGTTCATATTGTAAAGAAGAGGGTAATTTCAAGTATAGTTGTCCTATTTTGTTTCAACGTACGAATAGTGTTTCTGGCGCAAGAGGTCGAGGTGTTCAACAAGCTCCTAGAGGTAGAGGACGTGGAAGTCTCCCCCAGAACGCACGTTCCCTTCCGTCTCAGAATTCAATGAATAGTTTTGACCAGCAAAATAACGCGTCTGGTAGGACGGCTCAGTACTATGCTGACGACTACTATGCGGAAGATGAGAATACGCAAGGTAATGATTGCTAGGACAGCCATAGACAAAGAGAGGGAGTTGTTTCAGTTCCAGTAGATCAGAGTGGACCCTTTGTTAAGGTGATTACATCAGGTGTGTCAGAGCCTTTTCTGTTGGATACTGGTGCTACAAAGAGTTCTATTATGCATTCAAAACTCCCTGGCGCACCTTTGTCTGGCAAGATGAATGTTTCAGTAGGTTTTTCTGGCGCCCTGGTTAGGAACCCGATTTCTAGTCCTATGTCCCTTTCTGTTGGACCTTGTGAATTGGAAGCACCCCTTATTCTGATGACAGGTTGTGGTGAAAACTTGTTAGGATTGGATTTGTTGAAAAGATTGTATGCAACATTATATTGTTCTCCTTCGGGAGTACAACTTACACTGGGTAGGAAAGTGATCTCTCCAATGTATTTGTCGAAGGATAAACTTCCGACCGAATTGTCGTTTCTTCCTGATATTCTTTGGGCTACTGGTCCTAATGATGTGGGTCTTTTGGAAATACCGCCATATGTTGTGACATTGAAAGCCAATGTTAAATTGCCACGCATTCCCCAATACAAGATCCCTAGTGAAGGTGAAAAGGCGTTGCTAGCGATCATTTATGATTTGATTGAAAAAGATGTCATTGAAGAGACAAGAGGCAACGTTTGTAATAGTCCTGTTCTGCCTGTTTTGAAACGTACTGACCCTTCTCAGCCACCTGTTTACAGGTTCGTGATAGATCTTAGAGAGGTCAATAAAATAGTTGTGCCACAGTTTCCAGTTGTTCCTGATATCACTGCCCTATTGACTATGATTCCAGCTTCCGCCACCTGGTTCTCGGTGATTGACTTGAAGAATGCTTTCTTCAGCATCCCGATTGCCGAGGAGAGCAGGGATATTTTTGGCTTCAGTTTAGGAGGCCGAAGCTTCCGCTTCAAACGCGCTCCTCAAGGCTACTGTGAAAGTCCATCAATATATAGTCAGGCTTTAAAACACAACTTGATGCAATTGTTTTACCTCATGGCGCTACCCTTATTCAGTACGTCGATGATTTACTAATCGCTGCAGATACTGAGGAAATCTGTAAAGAAGCCACCTTGTCGTTGTTGTGTCATTTGTCTGATTTACATCACAAAGTATCTCTTTCAAAACTGCAATATTGCCGACAAGAAGTGACCTACTTAGGTCATCTCTTATCGAAGGAGGGAAGGAAACTGACCCCAGAAAGAATTCAGACAATTGCAAAATTGAGTGTGCCAAGGACACAGAGAGAAGTACGTGCTTTCTTGGGCATTACATCATACTGTAGACAATGAATACCGAGTTTTTCTTTGCTGGCCAAACCTTTGGTAGCATTGACCTGTAAAGATACACCGAATCCCGTTCCGTGGTCTGAAGATTGTCAGAAAAGTTTTTCCGAATTGCGTAATGCATTGTGTTCGGCTCCTGTGTTGGGTACCCCCGACTACAGTAAGCCCTTTACACTATATGTCCATGAGAAAGAGGGTTGTGCATTGTCAGTGCTGACACAGTCTTTTGGAGACAAGCAGCGTCCATGCGCGTATTTTTCGTCGACTTTGGATCCGGTAGCAAAAGCATAGCCGAGTTGCTTGAGAGCCACAGTGGCAGCAGCTGTTTCTATTAGACAGTCTGCTGGGTTAGTGATGAATAATATGTTGATTGTGATGGTTCCACATGCAGTGGACACGTTGTTAAACAGGACCAAGACACAGCACTTAACTAGTGCTCGATTGTCAGGTTACGAGTTGACACTGTTAGCGAGTCATGTGCACATAAAAAGGTGCAATACGTTGAATCCAGCCACGTTATTGCCGATTTCAGTAGAGACAGATGATGTTGAACAGCATGATTGTTTTCTCAGGACAGAAGAAGAAACGAAAGGGAGAGTAGATCTTAAAGATACTCCTCTTGTAAAGTGTGATGGTACCTTATGGGTGGATGGTTCATGCTTCAAGGTTCCGAATGGTGATACGACTGCAGCATATGCTGTCACGACTTTGCATACGATTGTTGAAGCTGCACGTATACCACATAATTCAGCTCAAGCAGCAGAGTTAATTGCACTTACAAGAGCGTGTGTGTTATCGAAAGGAATGAAAGTGACCATATATACCGACAGCCAGTATGCGTTTGGTGTGGCTCATAGTTTTGGACGATTGTGGAAAGAACGTGGGTTCCTGACTTCGCATGGAGCTAAGATTCAGCATGGTCAGTTGGTGAATGAGCTTCTCGAGTCTCTGACCTTGCCGCTACAAGTCGCGATTGTGAAATGCAGTGCACACAAGAAGGTTACTGATGATGTTGGTCGTGGTAATGCATTCGCTGAGGAAATCGCAAAAGAAACAGCAAAAGATGTGATAAATCGAATGTATGTTGCAGGCCCTGCAAGATGGGTTGGTGATGTGTTCAAATAATTATTCCAAGGGCCACACTTACCATTGACCCGCAATATCCATTAAATAAGGAGCAGTTGGCAACGTGGAAGGTTCAAACGTTTATTATCATCATAGATCTCTATATAGAGGAGCATCGTCGATCCTCACCCATCAGGTGCGCCGAGGAAGACTGCCGGCTCCTTGACAGTAACACACTTTTATACATTTATCAGCACAGCATACAAAACCTTATATGTGGAAAAGTACCAGCTAGTCCTGGCACCCCTAATGAGCTCATGCCTATTTCTAGTTTTGGTTACACATACAAAGTGTTACTATCTTTACAGAGAAGGTCGGAAGGGTGACTCCCTTCTCGTCCCAGGTCTGGAGGAATTCGCTTGATACTCCCTTTTAGCAGATGTGACCTTGCTTCTCAGCAACTCTGCCTGTCTCCTAATTATTACCGTGAAAAGGAAAGGCAGATGGTGTGTAAGAAGACCACGTGACTCCTAAGAGCAAGGGCCGCAATCCAAGATGGAGGCAGTTTGGTTCTCGGCCCTTTTGTCATGCTAAACATAACGGGGATTTCGATCCTTCCAATGCACCGTGGCTAAGCATACCGTTATTAGATATACTGCGCTAATCATACCATAATGACCTGAATACCTCAGAACGGCCCTTTTAGTGCAGTATAACTAATAACGAGGTCAGTCTTCAAAAATACCCTCATCAATCTGCATTAAATCATGCGTCTCCTTCTGAGTCCGCTGAGCATCGATCCTGGTTTGGTTGGACGGGGGCTTAGGGATGGATCGGCGAACCTGAGTAGCACAATATGCACAACAGGCCGGCCCGCATTGTAGGCAAATGCAACAGGTAAAAAGGAATCCTACCACCCCCAAGAGAATCATAAATAACTTCCATCCCCAAGCGGTCACCAAATCCCAGAACCACCCGGACAAGGACCAAGTACCAGTGTCAGTGTGAATTTCAGAGGCTAGTCGATGCAGTTTCTGGATAGCTAGATGGACGGAAGGGGCGGATTCAGGTATATACACACAGCAGGAACTGCCGATGACCCTACAGGCTCCACCACAATCTGCTAGGATGACGTCTAAAACAAGACGATTTTGAAGGGTCACGAGCCGGGTCGCCTGGAGCTCTACTGTGATATTAGTTAATATCCCTGCAGTAGTATTGACCACCCCTTCCACCACTCTGGATAACCTCCTAACTTCTTTACTATTGAGGATGGGTCCCCATATGGGCAACGCCCCTTTTATAATATCAACAAAATGTTGTGCTGGGGTGTCGGTTTGATCAGTGGCATCATTACGGGCAACTTCGGCTGTTAGGCTCCGCCGATTTAAGGAATGAGATTTATGATAATCAGAAGGAGCTATGTACACCGGTGGGTAAAGGAAAGACAAGTAACACCTACCCATCCACCCTCTGGGTAACCAGGTGTAGGCGTTTTTACCGCACACAAAATAAACATTGGGAGGGGTGAGTGTAGGGGGGCTACTGTATGTCTGCAACCTATAAGTGTAATTACATCTGCTATATCCTACGAACAAATGCCCCATCCCCTGCACACAGAAAGAGGAGGATGTATTCAATACCGGGACCGGAATGATTTTTTCATTTGAGACATTTCGCTCCTGAAAGTATTTGAAATATTCAGTAAAGTTGAAGGTCATGAAATCCAGTATTTCATCCCTCAGCCAGGTATCATTTTCATGATCAGTATATACATTCATGCAGGCGGTGGGGTCAAGGGTACCATCCGTTCCCTCAGCATTAGGGGTAAAACCTTGGTGTGTCTCTATATATGCTAGAATCAAGGCGTAATCCTTCTCTGAGAATCGACGTTCATCTATAGTGTAGTGTTCGTACAACATGGATAACATTTTAAACCAAGCTTCACAACTACCTAAGTAAGACAGAGGCACTGATATAAACAAATCTTGCTTATGCATCACTGACGGGAGAAGCCCACAGACCCAACAATCAGTAACGTTTGTGGAGCTATGAGTCTGGTGCAGCATTTCGATAAAAGCATTATGTACATATGTCTGTCGGTGTCGTTCTTTATGAGGAGCAAAAGTCTGGAAATGATGTTCCTTAGGGGCAGGAGTAGACATTATCAGGGTGTGCACAGGATGACGAAACTCTAAGTATATGAACAAACCTAAGCATAGTACAAATGATACCATCAGTATAAAAATGAAAACAATTTTAACACGCAAGCTCCATGAAGAGAACATTGGCAAATGCGGGGGAACAGCACGGGGTACCATGGGACGCCCGTCTTCAGGGACAAAACGGGCAAAAGGGTACATTTTCCTCACTAAAAGTCCAATATAATCTCGGGCAAAAGGGGTCTACAAGCAGTCCGTCCTGCCGGAGGGTGCTTCTTTCCTGTGTCCGTTTAGAGCCTCACAGGCAGACTCCTATTGTTCAGAAAAAACAAAAGGGAAAAGGGTAAAAACTTCTCGCGTTGGAGTCACACTTGACGCAACTCGTGTTGAAAAGAGATCTCCACCTGGGCCCCTGTTCGTCTAATCAATGTCTCTATCTTCGTTCTGAACAGAGCTTTACTTAAAGTTCCATGCTCTCAACGAGTTCAGTCCAGTGTTCCGACAATCCTCAGGTCTCTGCGGCGGCCTCCAGTTGCACTTGCCGAGGCTAGACCCGGGATTCGTCTACTTTCGGGGCCACAGGTGATATCGATCCCGACCAGGGGTTTCAGGATTCGTGAACAAGGTGGGCACAGTGGGGTCAGATGAGGAGCTGGGCTCCCAACCAGATGCTTCACTTTGGACTATTGGGTGGCGACAGAAAGGGGTTTCAATGCCCTCAGCACTCTCCCCTCGCCCGTCAACCTCTCTGCGGGTGTCCGGGGAAAGTGACTCTTCCGTGCTGGGCTCACCTTGAGTCGGCTGACCTTCCTCCTGGTCCAGTTGCTCCTTTGGCAATGGGAGAGGAACTCGCTTAAGATGGGAGATATGGATCCAGTGCTGCTTCCCTTCGACTTTCACCGCTGTTCGCGTGGCCAGGAGCACCTGGTATGGCCGGGACCAGCGCGGATCCAAACTCGATTTCCGTTGGTAGTTTCGGACCAGGACCCACTGTCCTGGTTCTACGCCGTGTCCAGGACCCTCCGGCAGGGGCTGCAGTGTGGCAGATATCTGTTGATGAATGGAACGAAGATCTTTAGTCAGAGCATACAAGTAATCAGTCAACATAGGATATTCAATGTCCCTGAAAGATTTGGGCCGAGGTACTCCCCATACGTTGGCAGGTCTGCCGAAAATGACTTCGTAAGGGGAGATACCGCTCCGGGAATGGGGGGTAGTTCTTACAGACAACAGGGCCAGGGGGAGGAGATCGGGCCATCTTAATCCCGTCGTGTCCTGAAGCTTAGCCAATCGCAATTTTAAAATTCCATTATATTTTTCCACTAGACCCGCTGACTGGGGATGTCGAGCGGCATGAAACTTCTGCCGGATGGACAGGCCCTTGCATACATACTTAACTAAGTTAGCATTAAAGTGGGTCCCATTGTCACTCCAAATTACCCGTGGCAATCCATATCGAGGAAAGAACTCTTTTACCAGAGCCTTCGCAGTTGCCAAGGCAGTGTTCTCCTTCGTGGGGTAAGCCTCTACCCATTTGCTAAAGGTACAAATCACCACCAACACGTATTTCAGATTGTTAACTCGCTCTAGCTGTATGTAATCCATTTGGAGTACTTCGAAAGGCAAGGTGGGCGGTGCAAAACTACCTGCTAGGACGGGGATACTAACCCCAGGGTTATGTTGGAGACAAATTATACAATGCTGGACCAAGTTCCTAGCTGTCTTGGGGATATTGACATTATACCAAACAGAATCCAATATGGCACAGATGGCCTGAACCCCTACATGCGAAGGTCCGTGTGCCATAGTTACCACCGCATTTACAAAAGCGTTCGGCAGTAACCATCTACACCTCTCTGACAGATCGGTCCAGCACCCATTCTCATCAAGCCTCCCCACTTGCTCTTGCCAGTATGTCAGTTCTTCCGGGGTCACCTCTTTCTGCAGCTCTTTCACACTATCTATGGTGTTATTAAAAACCTCTGCTTCTATCATTCTTGTTACTACAAGCATGGAGGTGGTGTCAGACCGGGCCGTTTCCTTCGCGATCTGGTCTGCAAAGAAATTTCCCCTCCCCACGTCATCAGTGATAACTTTGTGTGGACTGCATTTGACTATAGCCAGGGTCTTGGGCAATGTTAATGCGGCTAATAACCGTTCGACTAGTGGTCCATTCTTTATTCTCTCACCATGGGATGTCAGGAATCCTCTTTCCGCCCACAACCTCCCAAAGCTGTGCGCTACACCGAACGCGTACTGACTGTCGGTGTAGACGTTCAGCCTGATACCTTTTCCTAGTTCGCAAGCCCTGAATAATGCAACCAATTCAGCTGCCTGGGCCGACCGGTATGGTATCTTCGCCGCCTCAACTACCGTTTGTAGAGTAGTGATCGCATAAGCCGCAGCTGTCTTACCATCCGGTAATCTGAAGCATGACCCATCTACATACAACTCCCCTTGGGCATCAGACAGTGGGGTGTCAGTCAGGTCTATCCGGCCCTTGGTTTCTTCTTCAGTTCGAAAGATACAATCATGTGTGTCTTGTCCACCGCCTTCCGAAGGGAGGGGTAACAACGTGGCAGGATTCAAATTAACACATCGTTTAATCATTATGTGAGGTGCAAACAGGGTCAATTCGTACCCTGTAAGACGTGCACTAGTTAAGTGCTGCGTCTGCGTCCTGTTTAATAATACGTCCACAGCATGAGGCACCATCACTGTCAGGTCCGTATTCAGGACTAGCCCTTCCGATTGTCTGATTGCTATGGCAACTGCCGCTACAGCCCTCAGACAACTGGGAAGTGCTCTGGCGACATTATCCAAAACCGCCGAGAAATATGCACAAGGCCTTTGCTTACCACCAAAGTCTTGTGTCAACACTGAAAGAGAACAACCGTCCACCTCATGCACGTAGAGCACAAAAGGCTTCCGGTAGTCAGGGGTGCCAAGCACAGGAGCAGAGCAAAGAGCAGTTTTTAGAGCGGAAAAAGCATTCTGGCATTCGTCAGTCCACGGTAAAGGTTCATGCACATCCTTCGTGGTGAGATACAGGAAAGGTTTAGTCAAGAGAGAATAGTTAGCAATCCATTGGCGACAGTAGGAGGTTATGCCAAGCAAACATCACGTTGCGTGCGGGGGACAGGCATGTTAGTTATGGTTGCGATACGCTCAGAAGTCAACCGTCTTCCCTCCTTCGACAGGAGATGACCGAGATAGGTCACCTCCGGTCGACAATATTGAAATTTAGAAAGTGACACCTTGTTACCGTGGGTGGCCAGGTGTCGCAGCAGGGTTACCGTGGCGTCACGACAACCCTGTTCTGTATCAGAAGCCACAAGGAGGTCATCAACATACTGCAATAAGACATTACCTGGCGGCAATTGCAAAGAGTCCAATACCCTTTTCAGGGCTTGGCTATATATGCTCGGACTTTCGGTGTACCCCTGGGGGGCGCGACAGAATCTAAAGCTGCGGCCTCCTAATGAGAAACCGAACAAATGTCTACTATCTGGATGAATGGGAATGCTAAAGAATGCATTCTTTAAATCAATCACCGAGAAAAATGTGGCAGTGGAAGGAATCATCGTTAAGATGGAATTAATGTCCGGCACCACAGGATACTGGGGTACCACAATTTTATTGATTTCTCGTAGGTCGATCACAAATCGATAGGTATTAGCATAATCAGGGGACTGGGGTACAGGGGCTCCTTTAAGAATCGGGAGAATCGGACTGTTGCAAGTATTGGACGCCGTTTCTTCCACCACCCCTGTTTTAATCAGGTCGGAAATAATGGCCAGTAAGGCACGTTCACCTTCGGGGGCTATTTTGTATTGCGGAATCCTTGGCAATCGAGCATTCTGTTTTAAAGTTATGGACACCGGTGGAATTGGTAAGTACCCCACATCAGTGTCCCCCAGGGCCCAAAGGTTCCTCGGGAGTGTCGCAAGGTCAGGGGGTAAGGAGTCAGTTTTTGCAAAACATTGAATGGAGGGGACAGAGGGATTCCTAATGGTTAGGTAAACTCCATCGGGGGAGCAAAAGATGCGTGCATGTAATCTTTTTAGTATATCCATACCCAGGAGATTCTCCCCACACTGGGAGGTGAGGAGGAAAGGTGATTCAATCGTTACTGGTCCCACAGTAAGGGAAAGTGGTTTTGAAATGGGGCTTACCACTGGAGTTCCAGAGAACCCCACGGACACATTAGTCTGGCCAGACAGAGCAGCCCCCGGGACCAAGGCACGTGAAACAGAACTGTTCATAGCCCCTGTGTCAACCAAAAACTTACCTGATGCCTCCAGCAATTGTGCATGGACATAAGGTCCAGCCTGATCTATCGGGATTGACACATGCCCCTTACTCTGCCCTTGGCTATCCTATGCGTGGGTGTACCCGATGTCTCCCTCCGTCACGCGTCCGTCATGATAATATTGTTTACCCTGACTCTGATCGAAATAATTCTGACTGTTCTCACCTCGTGCCGCCTGTTCCTGTCTCGTGTATCCACCTCGATGTCCACTTACTCTACCCCTTCCACGTCCCCTAGAAGCAGCGTTCTGTTCATGCAGTAACGGGCATTGAGCTCTCCAATGCCCCTCCTCCTTGCAGAAAGCACACTGATTTATGCCAAGATCCGTTCGCCCAGTCGGGTGCACGGGCCCCGCCCCTCTCGGAACGAAATTCTGTACCCCTCTCCCCCTTCCTCTACCTCTCTCCACCTGCTGTAACAATACTCGTGTTTTCAGATCCTTTGACTTTCTTTCTGTCTTATCCTTGCTCTCATTTTCCCTATGTTCATAATACTGAGCCATGCTTAATATCGTGGAAGGCGTGGTGGTCGTCCAGGTACTCTCGGCTGCCTGTAGCATAGCCGATACCTCGGCTAGCAAATTTGTTACAAATCTATTAACAAATAAACGTACACCCCCCTCCGTAGCCAGATCCTGCCCGCTGAAATCAATGAATACTCCCTCAAACCTTGTGAAGAAATCAGATACACTCTCATCCTTCTTTTGTTTACAGGCCGTCAGCTTGTCCCAATCTACCTTTCTGGGCGGGATCAAGGAATGCATATATGTTATTATTTTTTCAGGTAGAGTCAATATCTCAGGTCGGGGCTTATTCCCCGGCTTGCGGTCTCTATCCCAGTTTCTCAGTTGGTCCCATGTCCCACCAAACTCCGTGACATGGTCCTGGTCATGTACCTGGCACCAAATATCCACAGGTACTAGTAGAGCGAAGAATAATTCAATATCCGCCAACGTCATTACTGCTGACGAGGCGGCTTCGGTCAGTTCTTTATAATAGGCAGTGGGGTTTTTCCTAGGATCAGGCAACTGACTTTTCAAGGATAATACCTCACTCCGCTTCCAAGGGGTATAGACCCATTGTTCCTGGAACCGGGCATCTATTCCCGGACGGGTAATGACACCGTGGTCATCTACCACTGCGGCCACTTCTGGGTGGAAGATAGGGTGTACCTCCCGCATGGGGAATTGGGAGGATCCGGCGGGAAGGGCGGACTGCAGACGAGTTCTATATAAACCAAAGTCTGCACCTTCCCATACACGTCTTCGGGTGTCAGTCGAGATTTGTGAGTCTGATCAAGGATATCATACAATATGGCCGGAGCTTTCCCTTCCTGGTGTACCTGTTCCCATACAGAGATGAGACGGTTAGCCATATGTTCCAGGGCATGCTGTTGCATTACCGGTTCGTAGTCTCTCATGGTACTCCAGATATCAGCAAGGGTATAAATAGAATGTCGCATCCATTGGGATGCTTGTGTGGCAATAGCTGCCCTTTCCTCTGTTCCCAAAGCAGAACGAGTGAACAACCTCCTCCCCTCCGCCAGACTGGTCGGATGTACCGGAGTAGTCACAGCTGCTACTGGTGTTGTGCTAGCGGAGGAGGAGGGTAGAACAGAAGGGGAAGACATTGACCCCGTCGGCAGCTGAGGGGTCCCGGCTGCAGCTGTCGAAAGTAAATTAGGTAACAGGGCTATAACGTCGGACACAGATGCCGACAACTGGGAGAGGTTAGGCAGGGAGGGAGAGGTAGTATTGGCCGGGGGAGCCGAAGCCGAGGCCCCCAGGGACGTATCTGGGGTCGGGCCGAGGCTCTTGTCACCTCGGGGTATAGTCTGTGGGGCACATAAGGGGGCGGTGGCCTGGTGTCCAACAGATCCTCTATTTCATCTTCCGCATTCGGGCGGGTCACATAACTTTTATCAACTTTGAGTCTGAATTCGCGATTCATGCAATCCAATCCTTTCTCTACTCTTTCTCGGTCATAGGCCATAGCCTTCTGAGTAACATTCTGTCCTGCCTTGGCTCTAGCTACTTTCTCTTCCCTTATTCGCCGTTGCTTAGCCTCCTTCTGCCATGCAATTAGAGCATCGAACATGGCTTGCCTGCTCCGCCTAGAAAACAGTTGTTCCTGTAGGAACGCAATTTTCTTTTAATCAAACGAACCAGTCTTGGGCCACCGTAATTCTTCATTACCCTTAGTATACTTATGCCACAGAGTGCAAAACAATAAAGGAGAGATTCCATGCTTGACATACATGAAATGGCTTGGACTGCCTTCCGGTGGGGCGGGTTGGCTCTCAGCTAACCTGGAGTCACTTGTGCGGCAGCAGCAGCCAAAACAATTCAATTTACTGAAACAGGACATTTTGGTTAGTTTTTAGACATATACACATATAACAACAATCGGACACAACATACAATCAATATCCGAGAACCAAGCCCGTCGACTCTGGTTCACGATCCAGGTTTCAAACCGCACGCGGGAATTCCGGTCACCCTCCTGGCTCACCACTAAGTCCGACCCCTCTCCAACAAGGACTTGCCTCGTCGGGAGTATGGCCTGTGGCTACCCAGTCCAGGTCACAGGTCCTTCCACGTGCAGCCCGTCTATATTCCTCCGGCGCGCTATTTCTAATCAATCCAATATCATCAGTACGTACTTCGAATCAGATCACTGTAATATGAACCTAATCAAACCAGACACCACTCTCCGGTGCGTGTCTTCAAATCAACGAACCGCTGTCCAGCGCGAGCTTCAAACAAATGCAACAAGTGCTCAAGTCAAGACAAATGCATCGTTCTCAACGAATGCTCTTAAAATCAATCAAACAGCACACCGTCCTCGACGCGTGCTTTAACAAAACATAATGCACCGTTACAACGCGTGCGTCAAATCAAATCAATTCAATCTATACTCACCGGGTGCACCCAGATACGAATGTTCATTCTCCGCTGCCAACTCCTCCTGACCAACTTAGTCCATTTTCTGGGTTAAGCCCGCAGGACCCCGATGAAGGGTGACTAGCAGCAGGGGACGTACCGAAAAGTCGCGCAGGGTGGGAGAAATCCTCAGGCTCCTTCTCCCGTCGACCGGTCAGGACGCCCCCAATCCCACCACCCGAATACGGGGGGGGGGGTTGACCCTGTCACGGGGTCCCTTCGTGGTCGCCAACTGATGTGTTCAAATAATTATTCCAAGGGCCACACTTACCATTGACCCGCAATATCCATTAAATAAGGAGCAGTTGGCAACGTGGAAGGTTCAAACGTTTATTATCATCATAGATCTCTATATAGAGGAGCCTCGTCGATCCTCACCCATCAGGTGCGCCGAGGAAGACTGCCGGCTCCTTGACAGTAACACACTTTTATACATTTATCAGCACAGCATACAAAACCTTATATGTGGAAAAGTACCAGCTAGTCCTGGCACCCCTAATGAGCTCATGCCTATTTCTAGTTTCGGTTACACATACAAAGGGTTACTATCTTTACAGAGAAGGTCGGAAGGGTGACTCCCTTCTCGTCCCAGGTCTGGAGGAATTCGCTTGATACTCCCTTTTAGCAGATGTGACCTTGCTTCTCAGCAACTCTGCCTGTCTCCTAATTATTACCGTGAAAAGGAAAGGCAGATGGTGTGTAAGAAGACCACGTGACTCCTAAGAGCAAGGGCCGCAATCCAAGATGGAGGCAGTTTGGTTCTCGGCCCTTTTGTCATGCTAAACGTAACGGGGATTTCGATCCTTCCAATGCACCGTGGCTAAGCATACCGTCATTAGATATACTGCGCTAATCATACCATAATGACCTGAATACCTCATTGGTGATGTTGGAATGTGTGAAGATACAATAGAGAGTGTGAAGTCTCTTCAAGCTGAAGCTTCAGAGAAAGAGTTGAGTATGTGGAGAGAAAGTACGGGTAAATTGGATGAAAATGGTTGTTGGGTTGACTTGTCAGAACATCAGCGATGGTTGTTACCCGATGCGTATGTGCTTGCAGTGGTAACAATGGCTCATGGAATGGCCCATATCAGCGTGAAAGGGATTTGTAAGTTGTTGGCTCCAGCATGGCAAAATGCTGGAATTCCTAAATGTGCAGAGAATGTGGTCAAGAATTGCATGGTGTGTCTGAAATACAATCCTGGTAGGGGAACCCCAACTCCAGCTGGTCATTTTGCGCCTCCAACGTATCCGTTCGAGGTTTTGCAGCTAGATTTCATGCACATGGAAAGGTGCAACAATTTGAAATACGTACTCGTTGTTGTTTGTGCCTTTTCACGATGGGTAGAAGCATATCCCTTAAAAGACAACACTGCCTTATCCACAGCTAAAGCCCTTGCCAAAGAATTCTTCCCTAGGTTTGGAATGCCGAGAATGGTTTGGAGTGATAATGGGAGTGAATTTGTGGGTCGAGTGATGAAAAAAGTATGTGAGGGTTTAGGTATCCAGCAAAAATTTCACGCTGCAAATCACCCCCAATCAGCTGAACTAGTAGAGTGCTATTGCACGTTAAAATTGAAACTGGCAAAGATTCAAGCGAGCTCTGGTCTTAAATGGCCTGACGCTCTGCCTTTAGCACTCCTATCAACAAGAATGACTGTACATTCGCGAGTGGGACTTAGTCCCTATGAAATTGTGTTCGGCCGCCCGGCCAACATATGGGGAGTGTGAGATCGAACACCCTGTACTGCTTGATTATTTGTATGAATTGACGGCTAAATTGCGTGTTTTACACCAACAGGTTCACGATACTCTGCCTCAGGTCTCTGAAACTCCAGGACATCTTATCGATCCTGGATCATGGGTGCTGGTCAAAAACTTCCAGCGGGCAAGGAATGACCAGCCCCGTTGGACCGGCCCCCATCTCGTCCTCCTCTCAACAAGATCAGCTGTTCGAGTGGAAGGGAAAAAGAACTGGATCCACGGCATACACTGCAAGAGGGTCCCTTTGCCTCTACCGTATGACCGGTGGGTCCAGGAGGGGATCGCCGACTCTGAGACTGAGACTGTGCCTCGTTTGTTGCCTTTTAGCGATGCACGTGTAAAAGGAACAATTTCTGAGCAAGATAGTGACAATATTTTGCAAGAAGCTGTGCCACCGTCAATTCGATTGAACACTACAGAGCTTGAACTCTTGTTCCAGGACCAGACAGTACCTGGAAAAAGCCGTTATAATTTGAGGCCGAGAACTATGGACAAATAAACCATTCTTTTTCTTTGCTATTTTTGAAAGTGCAGCTCTCTCATCTGAGAAACTTTCTTATTTTTGTTTTTTCGAACCGCCATCCGGGTTCAGCTGTAGGGTCGTGGTTGCCCAAGTCTTTGGAGTGCAGCTGAAGACGTTAGGTCGACAGTTCTGGTTGGTCTAAGGGAGTTGCCCTGGAGCATTCCTTAGAACACCCTACCACCACGAGCAGCAATTAGAGAGGATGGAGTTTTTCGAGAATGAGAGACCTGCCAAACAGATAAACTTTAAAGACAGAATGTGTATAACGAAGACAAAGAAACGATTTTTGATATTATGTATTTTCATGTTGCTTAGTGTAATGACGTTTTTAATAGGATATGTTTTATTCTCTTTTCAAGTGACATTTGCACCCACTACACAGCCCATACCTCCTTCTACTGTTTCCTCGCATTCTTTTCACCCTCTGCCTGAACACGAGTCCGCTAGAAGATTAGAATTTGTCAATAAATCATTTATCCAGCTTCTACACCAACACCAATTAGTAGTGAACACAACTAACTGTTGGGTGTGTGGTCTTATGCCTCATACTACTGATAAAGGTATCCCTTATCTGGTCCTGCCTTTCAGTCATAATGGTTCTGTGTGGGCATATAGAACGATGTTCATATACGCTCATGAGACCAACCCCCTACGTTCTGTGAAAGATAATGCTAAGAATAGTGCTCTAGTTGAGGGTATAGTAGATATGATTAGGGAAGATATTTCCTATGAGGCTATCCCGAGAGATGAGACACTAGCATATATTGGATGGAACATAACAAGATATGGAGTTACTCTGAGTGAGAACCAGCGAGCAAAGAGATCCTCCCCGATTTGGATTGTACCCCATCAGGGTCACCTATGTCTGCAAGGAAATGGCAAGAATCCCAGAGCTCAGTTAGGGAGAAGTATCTGCACTGAAACATATGTTTTTGCGTCTCAGACTTCCCCTTCGTTCTTAGCAGCTAAGGGTCCCTATTTCATCTGCCATAATAGAGCCTATACATGGTTGCCCCCTGACTTCTCAGGCACATGTTTTGTTTCGTTCCTGTTGCCTCCCACCTACACGGCCGCGGCAGCTTACCATAAGACAAGGATAGTTAGAGGTGTCATCAGTCAAGAAGACACTACGGGACAAGAACTTGGAGATTTCATAAAGGGTTTTCTGCCGTTTTGGGGGCCTATGGTTAACAGCAGGAACATAAGGCAATTGACAAGGGTGGTTGAATCCACGGTAGTTGAAACCGCCGGTGCCCTTAGTAATTTGACTGCTGAGCTCCAGTCGGATCGCCTTATGACCCTTCAGAACAGGGTCGCATTAGACGTCATACTTGCAGACCGAGGTGGGGTATGTAAAGTGATCCAATCAAGTTGCTGTGTTTTCATTCTAGATAACGCTCCGACAGTTTACCAGGCCATTTCCAAACTGCATAAGATTTCCGAATCTATTCACGTGGATAAAGGAGATTGGTCACTGATGGGGTGGTTCTGGGAACTGATATCCGCCTGGGGATGGAAGATTCTGATAGTCATTGGGATGATCTTAGCCATTCTTTTCCTATTCTGTCTGTGTGTACAGTGTGCTCCTGCAATATGTGGCCTCTGTGCTACATCGTGTGTAAGGAAACCTGTATCAAGGGACGAGCTAAGTAATAGGATGATGCGACAGCAACATCTCAACGACTTTATGAATATAGACCTGGACTCAGACCTGGACTCAGATTAACGTGAGTATAGGTTATTGCCTATGTAAGGGCAAAAGGAGGGTCTGTGTAACTGAAAATTCTGGACCCGTGCTATAAACATCGTCGTATCATGACGATTTTGGTATCAGCAGACCGAGAATGATAAGAATACTATGCACAAGCACTTTCGTCATATTCAGGTGACAAAATCACTCGAAAATCAGAGTTTCCGTCCTGAATCCTCAGGTTCCATTTGAACGGCAGCCATTTTGTGATTGCCCTCACATAGGCCAAAAACGAGTCTTAAGGACACGTACACCTTTTGCTGACTCCTCTGTGACCTGGGCAAGCTGACTCCACTGCCTGAAGCCAAACCTGTTCAGCCAGTTCCTTTCCCAGTGGCCGAAGGAGATTAGTATCAAGGCACAACATATCATAAAACCTTTTCATCACACACAAGCCATGCCTAATCCTACACACACCTGTCCCTGTTCCTTTCTTTATGGATTGCTTTACGAGGGGGAGGTGCCCGTTTTTATTGGGGGGTCCGTCGATATCTGAAGAAAGTACTAAGCCTCGCCGGGTAACTGATTGAGGGCTGAACAAACTGAAATATGGGCTTGTCATCATGACTCTGCTTTTTCTTTGTAGTGAAAATATGTGAATGGTCAACTGTAAAATAAGTAATGTTTGCCTAAAGCATAATATTTTGTATAAAAGAGAAGGCTGGCTTTGTAAGGTTGAGCAGTCTCCTGAGAATATACACCGTGTTGTACTTCTAGGATACCTGTTACTGGCTGCAGCCAATAAATACGATCTTTGACTTCACCAAGAAGACTCTGTGTTTCTGTAGTCTGCAACAGTAAGGACTCGAAGTCTTTGGGTGTGTTCCCTGGCACCGCTGGGTTCTGAAAAACCCAGTACTTCACACACCATCCAAGAATAACGGTGGCACAGGAGAAGAGGATGCTTTCTTTACTTGGGGAGATGGGGCTGACCACACTTGGCGCAATGTTTCCACATGGTCAAGTTATATCACGAAACGACCCGTCACTCAGTACACATTGTACACCTTTAAAAATGTTTGCATACCTGCGCCTGCACGTGGCGATTAGGAAATGATATCCCTCATTCCCAGAGGACCCAATCTCACTTAATACGTTGCAAATTTTAATGACTGCGCCCATGCGGCAACGTTTGGTAACGAAACTCTATGCGGCGACACAGGCAGAACAACGGCAAACTCCTAATAGGTCGCTCCAAAGATGGGAGAGAGCAGTGGGCAGTCTGATAGCTACAGAGGATTAGGATTACAGTTGCAAGTTAATGAGAATGCACACCCCAAACTGCAACTTGCGTATAATTCGTTTCAAATTCCTACATCAAACATATTACACACCTGCAATACTCCACAAATATGGCTTAAAACCTGAGGACAACTGCCATAGATGTGGCACCCGGGGTGCAGATTTTTTGCATATGGCATGGGCGTGCCCTCAGCTCCAACCATAACCATAAATGTTATCTGAAACAATACCTCACACTCCATTGACATGCCTGCTGGGGACATATAAAATAAAACTGATCAGAAGGAGGAAATTCCTGGCGGTGGCGCTACTGCTGGCTAAACGCCGCATCGCGATACGGTGGGGTAATGAGCGTCCTCCAACGTTCAAGAACTGGATTAAAGACATAACATACTGTAAGGAGACACTGGAAGTATATGCGGAAGAATTACCGCAGGCCTCCAGACCTAAAAACTTCTGGACACCCTTTGTACACTATCTTAGCACCACACAAACCACAAAATGAAGGAATTGGATACGTTGAATTGTCGGGGAAAAGGCGATGCTCTATGTGAAATAAAATGGTGGATTAATTGTGCAACAATTTGGTTTGCAGACGATGTATGGCTGTACTGAGTTGGGGCAATCCCGTTGTAACTTGTCATGATAAGAGCTGTTCAAATATTGAATGTTTCCAAATGTACTCAGAAGTTGCCTACTGCGATGGCCTGATAACACTCTGTTATTGTATGACTGTTTTAGGCTGACCAGAATAAATTTAAAAAATTTTTAAAAAAATTTAAAACAATAGACTAAAATGACTTATTAAAGTAAGGAAGTAAAATAATAAACTAATAAAACAAACTAACACAATGAGCTAATATAATACATTTCCTTTTCAATTCCTTTCATTTCCTTCTTTTTACTCTCTTCTTCACTTCCTCTTTTCCACCTTAGTCCTTTTTTAGGTCTCGCCTGAGCCAGCGCTTTAGCGCTGCTCTCGCGAGAGCTATTGTAAAAGGGGGATCTGGAAGTGCAAATAGTGCTTTTCAGGCCTCCAAATACAGTGCATGTGCGCCAGGCGCGCGCACCATTTGGCAGCCTGAAAAGCACTGCCTGATCACTTTCACGGCCGCTTTGATGTCCTCCGTGAGCCGCGCGGCCACTGAGGACATCAAAGTGCACACCATTTGCCACCCCCTTGTTATTAATGAGTTTCTTCTACTGTAGACAGCATATGGGCGCCGCTTTCAATAACAACACGGGCTCCTGGTTTCACTTTAACCCGGGCTGCATTCTCTCAATCCCCACCCACTACGTCACTGTTTAATCTCGCTTTGTCGCTCTCATGTGTTTCTGTCCCCCCCCACCAAGCAGCCCAAAAGCCCCGCCTTCTCCACGAGTCCGCTGTGTTGCCGTTATCCTTGCTTGTTATCCCATGGTGTTTGAGAAGGACGCAAAGTATCTGTGTTGCTGCTCGGAATGCCCCTGTAGGCATAGTTCCAGACACAAAAAACAGGGAATTGCCTTTATTAATGGTTTTACATTTCTGTAACCGGGAAGGCCCTAGGCGTGCTGCGAAATGTGCCTAACTTAATGTAATCAACCCATGTTTGTGCGCCGCTTTCAATAACAACACGGGCTCCTGGTTTCACTTTAACCCGGGCTGCATTCTCTCAATCCCCACCCACTACGTCACTGTTTAATCTCGCTTTGTCGCTCTCATGTGTTTCTGTCCCCCCTACCAAGCAGCCCAAAAGCCCCGCCTTCTCCACGAGTCCGCTGTGTTGCCGTTATCCTTGCTTGTTATCCCATGGTGTTTGTGAAGGACGCAAAGTATCTGTGTTGCTGCTCGGAATGCCCCTGCAAGCATAGTTCCAGACACAAACAAGCATTTGCAATGCAATAGGTCTCGCATTTATACAAGTTTGAGCTATTGGCATTGTAAATGACAATGCTTTTTATTTAAGTTTGGTTTTTTTAAAACATAAATAAAAGGCACTGTCATTTACAATGCCAATAGCTCAAACTCGTATAACTGCGAGACCTATTGCATTGCAAATGCTTGTCCTTATCTGTGGCTAAACATGTAGAAACACTTTGTCCTTTTGTCCTATTTCTATGTCCATGTTCTGTATGCACTTCCTGTGTTTTTTTGTTGTTGTTTTTTTTTAATCCCTGGACCTGCTTGTTTAAATGTGGCACTGCATTTAATCCCTGCACCGGCACTCGAGCACTGTGTCCGACACTCTTCCTCCTCTCCAGCACCCGACAGTGTCCTGGATGGCTACAGCACTTAAGTAATGCGCCCGTCACGCTTCTCCCTGCACCGGCACTCGAGCACTGGGCCTGACACGGTTCTCCCTCTGTAGCGCTCGCAATGTGCCCGACTCAACAGTGGATTTAATGGCACCAGCGGCACGGACACATTCGTGCAGCTTTAAAGTTTACTGATATAGCAGTGGCACGCAACACAGGCAGCACGCGTATCAGACGTTTCAGGCGCTCGTGGCAAAACAGTCGCAATCGTTGAATTCAAAAGGGTTTCTTGTGAGATAACGGCACCCAAAATCCAGGAAAACCCATAAATTCAACGAAGAACAGAATTTCGACCCTCAATAAAATAATAATCTGGAAGTCTTTCCCTCTTAGCTCTTTTACCCTTTCAAACGTAATCTTACCGGTCCTGTAGATCACATCTCCAATAAATTCCTTTAGATCAGGGCTGATAACATCATTCAGTCTGCCCCCTGTGCAGACACAGCTCTTCACCAGTAAATGTAGTAAACATGCCACTCCAGTTTCTTGTCTAGTGGTGTTTATTCTTAGTTGATGTCCTCAGCAGTTACAGCTGTATGCCTCACGCTGTCAAAGCAGTACTGAAGCCTCACAAAGAACATTACATGCTCTGACATTCTAAGATCCACCTAGGCATTCTAGTCCAGGACTACATTACAGCATTGCATCATTAACATTACGCACACCTAAGCTCTCTATTGTGTGTGGTTGTCTAGGATGAATACACAAAGCTCAACTGTCAGCTACAGTCATGTGACCCAAAGACAGGCTGCCTGCACGAACTGGCTAAGGCAGGAAAGTGCCAACTTTTTAGAAATGGCATTTTTAGAATTGTAATTTAAAATTTGCCGTCACAGTCAGAGGATTTTTCATTACAATTTCAAAGTCACCAAACGTGAACTGCTCACCTGCTCCCATTTAGAAATGATCACTTACTAAATACAATAAGGTAACTCCAATGTTATCTTATACAAGAGCCAGGCATTGCAGTAGTGAAAAACAAATTCAAGAGTTTTTCACTACCAGGACATGTAAAACTAAGAAGTACTTGCCAACTTCTTAACTACACTGCAACTTGTCCTCTGGGCTGTCTTGGGCCTACCCTAGTAGATGACTTATATGTATTAAAAGAGAAAGTTAGGGTCTGGCAAAAGGATAATTTTTTTGTTTAAATCTGTTTATGAAAATTTTTTGTATATCGTATATACAGTTTCGATGACAGTAGCATGAGTATATCATAATAATGTAAAACAGATGGTTGACATGTACGCATCATAAATCACGAATCATTAACTGCATCTATGGATAATAAGCCGTGTGATGTGCTTAGCAGATGTACAGTAAAGATGATGCATATGACATCACCCTATGGATCAGCCTCGCAACATGTATTATCTGGGCACTTCCATGATGCGGATTAAGACATGTTAAAATACAATCGAACTACCAAGTTTGATAAATGTATAAACTGTGAAATAAGCTACACCCAGCCTATGTAATCAATGGAAAATTGTCTGACACCTATTGCGTAATATGACAATTGGGGGGAAAGTACGTGGGAACACCCTGGCTCAGTCAAGATGGAAATGCTGGGTAAAGCCGCTGTATGAAACCACGTGATCACTGAGACATGTTGACGTCAGGTGGGAATATTGCTGCGAGTAATCTGATGGCAGAGCGGCTGCCTGGAACTCCGTGAGTTTAGTGTCCCAGCTGTTAGCTATGGGGTATTTGCGTAATCCCAGTGTATCTTCTCTGTGTAGGGCAACACTTTCTGCCTGGGCCCAGGCAATCACCGAACGCTCCCATGCCTTGGGTGTGGGGGATTTCCACTCCCACGTAATTAGGAGCTTGGCTAGTAAATGACTTCGGTCGAGAAATCAATCTGTGGCTCTGTGTTTATCTAATCTGTTCAATCCCAATATGCATATTTCCCAGGTGTGTAGTGCTGGACACTCCTTGCATTGTGCCAGGTGTGATATGACCTTGTGTGCCAATAGGAGTGTAAGGATGGGCAAGCTTATAACGTGTAAGATGTCAGCATCGATGAGACCGCATCGGAGGCAGGAGGCATTGGTGCGTTAAAAATTGCTATTGATCTTGTGTGGGGTGAGATAAGCTCTGTGCAGAAAGTAGTGTAGGAGACGGAAGCGTGCATTGCGTGGAATTCGAGTGGGACTTCCCTGAGCTATGTCCCATTCCCTGTCTGTTCACAGGAAGCCCAGATCTGCTTCCCAGTGGCGGCGCAAGCAGAGAAGTGATAAAGCGTTGTGCGAGCATAGGGAATCAGTGAACGAATGAGTCAAGTGTATACCTGCTCACATGATGTGTAAAGATTGTATTGTGAGATGCATGGGGCATTCTTGGTGTATGTCACCCCAGTTGTTTTCCCAGCACTCAGACCAGTGAGTTGTAAGGAAGGAACTGACCCGGAGGCAGTCCCCTTTCCTCTATCAGTGGCTCCAGTAGTATGAGGGCCCCATCATGGTACATGTCTCTTTTAAGTGTGTGGATCCCCGCGGCAAGCCAAGTGGTCAGTTCTGCTTCTAATGTAATCAGTCCTCTGTGTGGCGTCCCTAGTAATGGAAGCGGTGGCACGTATGGGTGAACGTGTTTGGTGAGAAAAAGACAGTTTCTATAACAACGGTAAGCAACCGTTATAAGCGTGGCGTTAGGCATCCAGGTCTGTGTACAGGGGTGGAATAAACAAAGCATTGTTAATAAGTACCAAGCTGGGGAAGCGTTGATAGTATTGGTTAGGTATGAGTCAGCCATCCATCAGGCTACCCATTAAAGTTGGGGGGCCAAATAATATTGTTTGAAGTTGGGGATAGCTAACCCACTTTGTCCGTTGGTAGATAGTTTCTACAGCGTCACTCAGCAATGGGTATTGTGCCAGATTAATGAGCGCATCAAGCCCTCAATTGAGGTAAAAAAACAGCTTCGAAGTAAAGAGGGGAAAGTTAGTAAAATAATATAGAAACCGGGGTAACATAATCATTTTGATAAGAGCAATGCAGCCTGCCACCGAGAGTGCGAGGGACTGCCAAAACCCCACCTGAGTGTGCACTGATGTCATAGAGATCAGTAGGTAAAGGATAAATGTGGATGCCCAAATATTGGAACATGTGGGGTTGCCAAGGCAATCAAATACCGTTTAGTGAGGACACTGGGTCCACTATTGCTGGACTGAAAGTGAAGAGACAGGATTTAGTCCAGTAGCTGGCAAAAGGTTTATTTGGCCAGGTCGACACAGCAGTTGAAACTGCACACAAAGGCTGCAATGGCAGACCTGAGGAATGTTGAAAGAGCTAGTTAAGTGGGTGGGGCAACCAGTGCAATCCCACTAGTAGCGTTTAATATACAGGCCCTGGGCACAGATGTTGCCACTTTACTAGGGACGTACAAGTAAATTAAATATGCCAATAGGGTATTAAACAGTTCTACCATATTTTAAGTAGAGAGCACAACCGCTTTAGCTCTGGATCGCGGTGGTAACGTGCAGCAAAAATGAAGTCAGCAAAACAGGAGAGTTGAAGGCAAAAATGTAGGGGTAAAACCACGTCATGGATGCCAGGTCTAACCCCCTCCCTATTGTAGATGAGCTTCCCCACGTTCTCCCAGTTACACTCAGATGTCAGGGAGTCAATCCATAATACTCTCACAATAGGTATTAATCACAAAGGAAACGATCAAGAATGTGTTGGAATCAGAGTGGGGAATGGGTTGTTATGGTACTTCCTATTTCTCAAAAAGGGCTGGAGCTTGAGACTGTTTCTAAACCTGATGTCAGTAAACTTGTTCAAGATAATGACTCGCTTAAATGTTTTGCTGCCATTGGACCGCAAAGATTGGATGATGTCCCTGGTCCTGCAAGTCACCAACTTTCCTGTCAGTCCAGCAGACCCATAGGAAGTTCCCTTCATTTTGTAGTGGTATCAGACCACTTTCATGTCACGGTCCTGCCTTTCGACCCTGTGTCGGCCCATCATGTGATTACCAAGGATATAGCGGTGGTCACAGCCCACCTTTGCAATTTGGGTATATCTGTTGAAATGTCCTCATCTTAGCTAGTTTCTGATCACCTTCCATCTGTTCCAGCTTTAACACTTCTAAGACTCCTAGGTAGTTTGGCATCATGCATCCTCCTTGTGCCTAATGCTCGTTCACACAAAGCTCTTCAATGGAACCAACATTTGCAGTGGTCCTAGAATTATGGGTGCCTTTTGGACAGAATCCATGTGTCCCCTGAGGCATCTCAGCACCTTTCTGACATGTGGCAGGCTGTTCTCTTTGCCCCTCCTAAATGTCATAATTCTTCATCTTGTGTCAATCATATGCTCTCTAGAGGTGATGAGTCTATGGTGCTGGCAGGTGCTTCACAGGATCCCCTGTTGGTCAGTCATTTGGCAGGATCCTTTAAAATCAGTGCAGACAAGCTCTGCAGTTGCCATCTTGCCAATTGTGGCATCAGTACACAGGGCTAGAACATGAAGTCTTTACCAGGTGCATTGTGCTCTCAGTAGACCTTTTTTAGGATCTTCAAATAAAAAAAGCTTGTTGTCCAGCTCTTTGCACTCAAAATTGAGCATGGTGGGTCTAATGCTCAGATCTCCTAACCCTAAGCATATTCCCTCCATTTCTGCTTCCTCTTCAGGAGGGTCTGCTTGTCTCAGTTTCAGGGCAGAGTTCTACACCTGAACCTCCACAATCTACACCAGAACCTCCTCAATCTACATCTTCATGGCTGGAGATTGAGTGGAACCAACTAAGCGGTTTAGACATTCCATCAGAAGTGGTGGATGTCAGTCTGGCTCTATATCACATCTCCAGCCAATCTATTTTTTCAGTCCATTAGGCTAAATTTGTCTTGTGGTATGAGTAAAAGGAGACTGATACACTACAGGTAAGAAACACACCTCTGTCTTTGGGCTGTCTTTGGCTCTGCAAGGCTTTGCTCTATGCACTGTTAGAGTTTACCAATGAGCCCTGTTGGCCTTTCTTACTTTGCCTGATCAAGTTAGCTATTGCGATGTGTTTCTTACAAGGCCTTTCACATTTCTATTGGTGTGCTCTTTTTATTATTTTACAGTGTGACCGTCAATTGGTCTTAATTTCTCTAATGTATGGTCCCCATGAGCCTCTCAGCAGCTATTCTCAGAGGCATTTCACCTTGAAAACTGTTTCTTGTTGCCATAATTTCAATGCATTGTGTCAGTGAGCTGCAGGCATTGACAGTTCAGCCTCCGTATACTACGTTTTTTAAAATAAGTTGGTTCTTATGACCCTTACATCTTTTCTTCCGCAACTTTGATAACCATAAGCCAATAAGCAGTTCAAGCAATAAGTGCTCTTGATGCAGACTTTTGCATTAGACAGGTGCTTAGCAGCATTGCTCATCATTGTAGTATCATGCATGAGTCTTTCGCTACATGGGTTCCCTCCTTTTTGATCCTTTTTTGTGATTTCTTCATTGCATGGCACCGATGTTTGGTACTTTCAGAGGAAACACCCACACTTTTTGCTGGTCAAACTTAATAATGAGCTGCCCTTTTTCTTGCTGTTTGAGCACTCCACCAGCCTGCTCATATTGCTGTTTTACATGTATACCGGCCCGATTGAATCTTTGGTTGATTCACCTCTTGAATATTCAGCTATGAATTAATTTATTCCGCACGAGCAAGTCAGACACTATTTTGGTCTTTCACCTTTCTAATGAGTGTACTATGGACTGACAATTCTCATCACTGACATTTTTTGGCTGCTACTTGCTTCTGTCCTGACAAAGACCCTCTGTAAAGAAAATCTTGAGGTCGAAACCTCAACACGTAGATTTGGTCGCTCATTTAATGTTGAACTTTTGCAATTGTATCCATGTGACAAATGTTTAAAGTAAATAGGGTGTTTTGCTCGAAACTACTCCCCCACTATTGCATTTGTTCCTGCGTCTGCGCCAGGAGCACCTATCGTTTGAACTGTTTTATTGACTTTTGGATGTCTGTAGGAGGCTGGCTTAGTATATGGTGCACGCCTATTTAAGACAAGCACCTTGCACTAATCCAGACAACCTTTATGGTGGTTTTAGTGGCCTTAGACAACCATAAACAGCTCTCTAAGTGGTAGCTATGGGGAGCAACCTTCAAACTTAGTCCAGAAGGAGTGTTAAGAAGCTTGTTTTACCAGAACTAATCATATAGTGTAGGTTTAACAAAAAAGAACCACACAGTGTAGTTATAAAAAATAGTTATATTATACACACTCTATAACACATTGGTATATCTCCTACCCAGAGATATCAACACAATACACACAATACTTTAAATGTGAACAGGTAAGTAAGCACAAATACACAGTAGTCTTTAGAGGGGGACAAAACTAAATTCTAAAGAAGTGGAATGCGAACTGCGACCAAAGTCTGGACTTGGACCAGAAGACTCAGAAGAGCTGGGGACCCAAGGAACCACTTGAGGTAAGTACCCAGGAACCCAACGTAAACTGTGTGCAGAGTAGAAACACAGCCGCCTACTCAATGCAAAGATCTTGGCAGGAAGAGATTCTGGAGGGAGGAGCTTCTTGTCCGAAGATCTCTGGAGGACAGGGCCAGCAAGCCTTGGCAATGGTAAGTCAACGCAGTGCACAGGGGTTCTATTCCAGTGGTTCCGACCAGGGATACTGGCCTCAAACTTGCTGAGAGGACAGGTCAGGCCTCAAAGGAGTTGCAGAACCACCACCTGTGTTGCTGAGCCTTTCGGAGTCCATGCAACGTCTGGAGCAGCAGACCAGTCAGCTTTGTTGCGGGGCCTGCAGATGCAGGGGAGTCACTCCTTCACTCCGAGGGAGATTACTTCGGGTGTCCTTGATGCCCACAGGCCTGGAGAGGAACCTGGATGGAGCACAGGCACAGATGGCACAGATGGCACAGATGACGCAGATGACTGACCTGGAGCAGCAGGTGTCTTCCTTGATACAGTCTCGGTTCCAGACGAAGTCCAAGGTGTGCAGACGGTTGAAGTTGAAGTGGTTTCGGGTTTGAATCTTGTCCTACGAAGAATCTGAAGAGCCACCCACAGGTAAGCCCTTAAGTTCCCTAGGGAAAGGGTTGGGACGATTCAAGGGTCCCTTCCAGAGGAGGGGCTGGGCAGAGGGGGGATACTCCAATGTCCTTTCTCTAGTTTTGCACCAGAGTGGGAGCCAAGGGGTCCCTGAACTGGCTCAAACTTGAGTATGCAGGGAGGGCACCAAATATGTCCTTCTAAGCAGTCTGGTGGCGCTGGTAAGCACCCCCACCCCAGCCCATTACACTTATCCTGTCTGGAGAGGTGGTCACAGCTTCTTGCGACAGGAAACCTATTGTTCTACCTTCCTCTGCTCGAACTTTGCTCAGCAGCTGGAGGGCAGAATCATGTCTATGGACGGCAGCAGCACTAGCTTGCTGTTGGACTCTGAAAGGCTGGTACCGGAAATACAGGGGGACACCCTAGTGAAGCCCCTTAGTACATGGGATCCTACAGCGAACTCTGGAATCGAATTTGGGGTAGGATTCCAACATGTTTGATACCACACATGACCAGTTTCAGTGCAGCCAATATATAGTTAGACATCTCGTAATTGACTTTTTTTTTTTTTAAAGAGCTTTATATAGCGCAAACTAGACCCAAAGATGTCGGGTATCAAAGCGCTTTACATGAGTACCAGTTTCGCTACCGACTGACACATTTTTTTTTTTTGTTAGGCTCTAGGAGATTAGGGGCCAGATGTACGACCATTGAATTTTGCAACCCGCAAATTGCGACAAATTGTGAGTCGCAATTTGCGAGTCGCCAAAATTAATGTTCAACAGTGTCTCAGACAATGTTTGCAATTCCAAATGGGTTAGCAAATTGCATGCCTCATGAATATTGATGACGCTGTCGCAATTTGCGACCCTATTGGGAATGGCTAGCACTCCTAGGGATGGTGGCCTGCTGGGGTCAGCAGACCACCATGTCTGGGACTGCTTTGTCAATAAAGCAGTTTTTTAAAAAAAATGCAGCCGGTTTCCTTAAAGGAAAACGGGATGCATTTAAAAAATAAAAATGTAACTTTTCAGTTTCATTTTTTAAGGGCAGGCAGTGGTCCCTGGTAGCACTGTCTGCTCTTCAAAAATATTTGCGCACCCATTCACAAAGGGGAGGGACCCCTTCCCGTTTACGAATGGTTTACCACCTACACAAAGTAGGTGGTAAACTGAGAATTTTTTGCGGCTGCAAATGTGATCGCAAAACACTCATACATGGCATTTGCACTTGCTATTAGGAAGGGACGCCCTTGGCACGCCCCTTCCTAATAGCGAGTCGCTAATCCTATTTTGCGAGTCGCTAGGGTTAGTACATTGTGCATCTGTTTTTTGCAGTCGCAAATGGGCCAAATGCCCCTTTGCAAATGCAATAAACGGTCGTACATCTGGCCCTAAGTGATTTGCCCAGAATTACAGGATGTTGAGCATCGTTGCCAAGACTCGAACCCGATTCCCCAGCTTCGAGGTCCACTGCTTTAGCCGTAAGGCTACATCCTCTCCCCTGTAGTGGACTTGATGTCCACTATATGTATTAGATGTCTGACCGCACTTACAAAGCCTGGAGAATCGACTCTGGGGTTTGTAAAGGGTCCCTGCTCATGCAGGGGCACCTCACACTCAAGAGCCTACCATAAGGGTGACTTCTAGGTTTTAAGTGCAGTGACCTCAGATATAAGGAAATGTTATCTGTTATAAGTGGTGCTAACACGAACCTACAGAGGCTGCAATGCAGGCCTGTAGTCACAGTTTGTGTGATCTCTCATGGGTGGCATAATACATTCTGCAGCCCATGGGAGACCCCTGGTGTACCTATGCCCTGGGTACCTTAGTACCATATACTAGGGAGTTACAGGGGTACACCAGTAGCCAATTGGGAAGGTGCAAAAATAGTTACCAATGTCAAATTTAGGTAGGGAGCACAGTAACTGGGGCCCTGATTAGCAGGAGCCCAGTCAGACTCATCCAAAACAGAAGAACACCAGCAAAAAGTGGGGGTAACCATGAAAGCAGATCCTACGTTCCTACAGTGTCCATTATATACATCTATACAAATTTGAAACATGTGCATCATTGATAGCAATAAGAGATAATACTTGCCACTCATTTAGGCTCCCTAGAATTGTGAATGTTTTTGAAAGAGTTCGAGCAGAACACTTTGTATCTTTGTATGTGTGTAGTTACCTGAGTTCCTAGAAATACTGGGTTTACCCCTGGCTCTTCTAGTATCTTTCAAATTGACGCAGTCCATCACAGTACCTGCATTTGTCTCCTCCATTACATCTTTCTAAATAGGAAGGGAGGCTGCACCAGTTGGAACTACGACTTGCCTTTAGTTTGTAAATGTATAGTAGTGTTAGATTATGCTCCTTAATGCAATGTATAAATTAGCATTCGCTACGCCATTTTCTTCTGCAGGCGCCATTTCATGTACTATTCCAAACTAATCCTGCTCGATTCTGAGAAATGCTCCTTGCTAAGTTTTGTTTCTGCAACGAAGAACTGTTTGGGCCAATGCATGGCTTTCCCTCGACAAAGACCCTCTCCTACCTGTCTGGCAGTTTGATTGCAACCCAGGGTGGAACAATACGAGAGTAGAAACTTTTCCTTGTTTGATTTCGCTGTTCACCCACATCTGTTGGGGAAATTCCACTGTGGGCGTGTTATTAGTTGATCGTGCAATGCATATAACATATCTTTATGCCTATTGTTTTGCAGTTCCCTTTGTAGTACTCTCTCGAGACTGTGCAGGCGGAGCCCCGCTCTGACTCTTCATTTAGCATGGAAGGCTGAGAGGTGGTTTGTGGAGACCCGGGTGGCCCTAGGCGGGTCACTTCCTTCAGTAGTATGGAGTACTGTGTTGATGATTATCTGTTTATTGGGGTCGCGGTGCAACAAAAGGAATGCAGCTCAGTAGCAGACCTTATCACAAATGGTTGTCCTCTGTGTAAAACTGTGTTAATGCTTGGCCAAAAAGAATCCTTCTGAAGACTTTAAGGGCTCATTCCAATAGGGCAAAATTTGACACTGCAGCCCTAGCTCAGGGTAGCCTGGTTTTGGACATGTGCATGGCAGCCACGTCGACATCTGTTCATGACTTTCACAGGACTCTACTGTATTGAATCACAAGTCTGCAGAGAGGGCCATTTTGCCTAGTCGGTCCTACAAGACTTCCTTGTGTGAATCCACTCTCAAGCACCACCTCCTTAGAGGTGATGTTGTTTTGGTACAGATCCGCAAGGTGAAAAATCTGCATGTAGAAGTATCCAGTAAATAATAAATTATCTACCTTTGGTAGCTCTCTTTCTGGTGGAAACTCTATATAAGCGCAGATATCGCATTGCCCTGCTAAGCACCCACCTCCCAGTTCTGTGGTATGGACTTAAAAAAAATTATAAAGGCCCGAGTTAGGGACTGCAAATATAATTTTCATCTTGTCAGTCACAATGTGAGTGAGGGTGTGGAAAAAATTGGAAACAACTGACAGTGCGTAGGCTTGGTCCCTGTTTGCAGCTCAGGATCGTCATCACCTGTTAGTGCGCAAGAGTTATTGTAAGAATTTCCAAATCCAGTCCATGAGAAATGCACAGGTTGAGAAATCTGCAGTTAGATAGATTATCGACCACAAATAAAGAGTTTAAGCAAATGAAAGTAAGAAAGTAACTTCTTTTTTAAGGTTGTGATTACATCAGTATAAATAATAATAATGAACAATGATTACTTACAGCACTATCCTTAACCATAGAAGCAGAGGTACTGGGATATTTTCGTCCTATTCGGATCAGTAACTGCCTTTGACTAGCTACGGAGCAGTTCATAGTAATTTGCTGGTTTTTAACCATTTATCGGGAGAATGCCTACTAGAGAAATGACAGCTATTTTCTTTTTGACACCTTTGCATTTCAGAAAGAAACTTGCTTCTTCTGGTTTTAGATGAAACAAGGTTTCAGACTTATGTTTACTGTCTACGTATTAGAATAGCTGAATGCACAGAGTACACATCCAGGTAATGTCACTTAAAATTAAAAACACAATGTTTTGCATGTCTGTAGATTGCGTAGGCTAACGTTAATTTAGTGCTCTAATGAGTAGTCACTCAGCCGTCCTCCATGCCAACATGTCTAGCTCTCACCAACAGAACAGGTTTTACTACAACTGCTGAGTTTTATCCCTGTGAGATACAGACTTCTATAAGAATTGAAATGAAGCTTCCACCCCACCCCAAAGCATGACAGAAGAGTGTTCTGCCATCTGCCAGCTAACAAATTACAACTAATACTCATCGGATCAGAAATTACAGAATCAGTTGACACAATTTAGGGTGTGCCAAAGTTTTGCAAACTCGGGTTTTAAAGCTGTGTTGTGGATGTGAAAAGTTTTTCTTGTGAGGAAGTTCAAGAGAGCCTGTCAAAATTAGGTATTCATGTTGGTTATTAATCTTGCTTCAGTTCCACGTTTTAAAAATACTGCGTAAAAGCTAGATCTACTCATTTCAATGGATGCTATTTTATGTGTATTTATTGTAATGTGCACTATCACCGCATAGGTATCCTGGCGCTGAGCAGGTGTGTGCCCCCAGCCCTGCCTATGGTAGGTTGTTTAATTGAATAGTGAAGTCTTCAGTTTCTTGTTGAATTCAAGAGAGGAGGAGGATCTGATATGGAGTAGAAGGTCGTTCCATGCTTTAAGAGCGATATAAGAGAGCGCTTGTCTTTCTGATCCGGTTCTGTGTATGTGTCTAAGTAGGAGTCCTGTGGAGTAGTGGTGTCTGGCGGGTCGGTGGAAGGAGATGCAACTAATCATGTAGATGGTAGCCAAGTTGTGTAGTGCTTTGAATATGTGTGTGTGTGTGTGGTGTTTGAATTGGGCACATTTGGGTATCAGGATCCAGTGTACTTCCCTGTGATGTAGTGTGATGTGAGTTCTCTGTAGGAGGTTGAGGATGAGTCTGGCTGCGAGTTCTGGATGGTTTGTAGTCTTCTAGGGAGTAGCTTGTTAATCCCCACATTAAGGGTGATCTCCTAGTCCAATAAAGAAGATTTTTCATTGAGCAAACCCAGCTTGCTCATTAGCCATTATTCAGGATTATGTTCTGTTTCCAGCATTTGTATAGTACACTTCTGCAGAAACTAGTCCTAGTTGAGGCCATCTAATTCAGGGCTTCCAGATGCACCACTGACTTTTTGAGACAATTCCAAGGATCATACCTTTGGATCATATCCACTACAAGTCCTCCTCTACTGAGTCATCTAAATTGCAAGATGTGCATTGCCAGAGGTTCCCCGTGGGTTGTTCAAATAGGTGATGTATATATATATAGGTCTTTTGCGGTCATAAACCATTGGTTTTCACTATTGCAGAGTTTGTGACTATAAAGGGTATCTTCACAAGCACAATAGCCCTTTTATGAGTAGAAAAATACTTTTTGACCCATAAAAATGCTTTTTGGATATCTGAATCACAAATATGAGGAGATGGGAAAGTGGCATCCCCCTCGGCAAGTGATTTAGCAGTAGTCTGTCCCTGCAAATGCAGTTGAAAACCATTGATCAATGGACAACTTCCCTATTGGGAATCCTGGCAGCAAACCTGGGAGAAGAAGGAAGCAGGCAGTGATTCAAAGTGTTTCCAACAGATAAACAAGCATTTACAATGCAACGGTCTCGGCATTGTTAAAGTTAGAGCTATTGGCATTGCTCATGACAATGCCGTTTCTTTAAATGTTTTAAAAACAAAAACATAAACAGAAATAATGTCATGAGCAATGCCAATAGCTCTAACTTTACCAATGCCGAGACCATTGCATTGTAAATGCTTGTTTGTTTTAGTCAACAGCGCAGAGCATGCTGGAATTTGTAGTTTCATCTTTTTTTTTTTATAGCAAGTACAACTAGTCCGAACATTCTTAGTACTGGTGGCTGAACATCAACATCCAGCCATAGGACCAATTGGCAGCTTAGTTGTGAGTGAGTGAGTGAGTGGGTGGGTGTTTGTGTGTGTGCCTATTATGACATCGCAACTATCTGCTATCAAATAAAGGTGAATTCAGTCGTTAATATAATTCAGAATCCGTGGCCTCTTAGCGCCGCCGCTGTGACGTCCATGTTGAGCTCATCAGGTGGTGGGGGGGGGGGGGGGACGGCACACGAAAGCAAGTGCAACTACCTGGGATGCATTAAAAATGTGAACCTCTGCACCAACATCTGTAATGCTGCTGCGGTCAGACCCGGTATCACCTCTGGAAGCGGCCTCCCGGCTGCACAAGCGCTATGCCAAAGACACAGAGATGGCAAAATGACATGTGCTTTGCAGTTTTACTTCATGTAGTTTAACTGTAGGTTTTCTGAATGTAAAGGGGTGCTGGGCTTTAGAAAGGACTCAAAGTGACAACATTCGGAGTGATAATTGGTAAATGAAGGGTCCTGGGTGTATTTTTCACTAAAGGGTTCTTTGGAAGGTGTAATATATTTGTTTCCAGCATCAGAGCACAGAAGCACCACAGGCTGGCACCACTGAAGGATGAATGGGTGAATTCTGGGTAGGTCCCTCCTTCGCTTAATCCTCCTAGACAGTTCTGGAGGACAAGGGGGACCCTGTCTTGGGAAGAAGGGAGTGCGAGGGCGTTTGAGGGAGAGTGGGGGGTTGAAAATTGTGTGTGCCACAAAGGCTACTATTGCATTAGTGAATAATAACGAATAAGCGAAGGGTTCCACGAAACTGCCGTCTTTAACAAAGAGAAACCTCGGAGACACCCTCAGGCCTAAGAGGGGGGCAGCGCCCTCTCCGTAAAAGTGAGTGGTGGTGGCGGGGGGAGGAGGGGCAGGGAGGTCGGAAGGGGGCATCGAATCCATACTAATGGCATAATGTAAAAATATGTCCCGAGTCTCCCATAACCCACAAATATTCATTGGCCTCGGGCGGAATAGAGACCCTCTAAAAGGTTTTTGGGGGCTTCCTGAAGGGTCGGGGGCCCTTCCCCGCCGCACGAGTTGCAGGGCGTGTGTTAAGCCCCTGCTCCTCGCGCCACGACCCCCTCACCTTCTCAACCAGTGCTCGGTGGCAGTGAAAGGACAGATTATGCAGCAGCCCGGCTAAATTATGCAGAAAGGGCAGGCAAACGATGCCGTCCCCCTCTCCAGTAAAAACAGCGGCGAGAAACAGTCGAGTCATTTCATATCCCACACACGTGTCTCGCGAGGAGGGATATTTAGGATTCAGGACATCGGGCCCTACAAAGAGATGCAACGTCTTTGTGTCCTGATGAAACGACCGCAGCTTTCAACACAATCCTAGCGAAAGAAAGACAAACGCGTCAACAGTGAAAACAGGAACAAGCCGAGGGCACCGGAAGACACCACCGCCTTTCTCCGAGGCAGAGCAGAAATGCCTTGGAGCAACGCAGCATCCTTTTCGGATTCGGGGGCGTGTTTTGCTGTTGTCTCCTCCTTGAGACTTCTCACAAAAAAAACGCCCCCCGATCCGAAAAGGACGGGGCCTAATCGGAGTGACTGACCTCTTCTCCAGTGGCTGGCCAGCATTTACGAGGCCAGCCAATGGAGAACAGGGGAGAAGAGGGGCTGATTCAAGCCCCTCTTCTCCAAGTCATTAAATCTCCGACTTCCGGTTCTGCCTTTTGGCAGACCGGTAGTCCTCGACCTAAAAAGAAACTAAAGCACCATTTGTCCCTTATTTAACATGGGCTGCTTTTTTTAAAAAAGAGAGAGAGAGATGAGTGTTTTTTTTGTTTTTTTTCCTCGGAAAGCAAATACAGGGACACAGGCTTCTGCCCTTTGCACGCCTTTATCCGCACATTCACTGCCGTTCATAAGGGTTTGCAAATTGCGGCCTGCCTTATTAATGTTCATTAGGCAGATCATTTTGTGACTGCCTAGGATCACATTTTGCATTCCCATTCGCAAACAAGTAAGTGTGCAAATTGCACATTAGTGACCGGCAATCGGAATAGTACATTGGGCCCACAATTTCTAAAGTTGCTTCACTGGGCGATCCTTCGTACTTTGCCTGTTTTACCCAACACCGAAGACCCAAAGAGCTGAAACACTTTTTGACTGTGTTGCTATCGGTACCATTAACAGCAGAGTGACTTTGAATATTCCTTTGCTTTAAGGGTTCAACTGCCTTACCGAGCCTGTACTCCAGAACTGAATCTTCTGTCCTGTTGTGGAAGGAATCGTTCATACTTCAGGCCGGTATATTGACCCCTAAGTAGTGTTTTGACCCCAGGGGCTTTAAGATTGGTACTTTGTTTTCTGCTTCTTTTTCTGTTGTTTCTAGTTTAGTGTGCAACGGTGTTCTGACGGTGTATGTATTTAATTCTAACACATTCAATCCTCTTTTACTTTCAGTTTAAATAATCTTTATTTTTATCTTCTTTACTTAGTTTTACCTTCCTCTTGTCTGCAGGGCCTAATCCTAAAATATATATGGTAACCTTTTTCTTGTAATTTTTCATCAAGTATGTTAACTTCCAAAAATACTACTTTGACTTCTCCCCTAGCCCTACATTTCATTGAATTACATTTTTACTTAATAAAAAAGAATAAAATACCTTATTCGAACCCTAACAAAACATCACATTAATTTACATACCCTGGTGTACAATAATATGATAATAGCTTTTGCCTAAGCTGTTTTAATATATTTCATTAAATACAACTATTAACTTGTAATCCGAAGGCTAACCCTTATTCTAAAATTAAGTTTATTCAAAAATTGATGTCAAATGAAATATTATATTACTTTTTTTTTTGATAATCAAATAAAAAAAAAATACACAAAGACAGCAGGAGCGCGCATAATGTATCTGAGTCCATCGCCAGTGAACAACAGTGTAGTAGACCTGAGCACAAGGCCCCGGAGCAGGCCACCTCGTGGATGTAGCAGGACAGAGGAGAGCATGCACAGCGATCAAAACAACAAATTTAGCCACTTGCCATAAACCTTTTCAAACTTTTCAGGACATCCCCGGGCCTCAAAGAGAGGTTCTTCTTGGGCTGCGCACCAGTCCACCCCTCTTCCCCACTTTGGTCTGAGACCAGGCCGCTGCAATGTCTCGCTTGGCCACCGCAACTGCAGTGCCCAAGAAGCGTTTGTCGGCCCGAGAGCCGTCTATTTATATTACATTTTATTTAATTAATTATAAACCTTATTCTAATGTTAAGGCTACCCACAATCTTACATTTTATTAAATTAATTTATTATTAATTTTGTTATATTCAGTTATGTTAATACTAGCCTGGCCCTAAATATTAGCTGTTTATTTTACATTAAATATAATTAAACTAAAACAAATATTAGTCTAACTTTAACCCTTAATTAATTTGAATTATTTTTCTTTACTGAGATACCAACCCTATCTTTAAATTAAAGATGAGTACAGCAATGCTTAATTTGAGCTGGTGGTTTCCGGTGCTCAGCACCAGCACTTAATTGGTTTCTTGTGCTTGGCACCAGCACTTAATTGTCAACACCGCACTGTGGATAGTCTGCCGTCTGTTGGCGCAGCTCACCTAATTTAGAGATGAGCAAAACGATGGTTGCTTATTATTACAATATGCATTAAAAACTACTAAAACCTGCCTCCCCACCCATTGCTTTATCTTTGGGGACCTGTAATAATCTGAGCTGTCGAGAGAGATGGTTAGAAGTTGTTTTGGGGGTAATGACAGGGCGATAGGTGGTGAAAGCTGCAGTGATCTCCTGGTCAGGGCCCTGGCACTTACTATTTTACAAATTAAGCACTGGAGTACACTATCAATCAATCAATCAATCAATCAATCACTACATTTATAGAGCACGCTACTCACCCGTGAGGGTCTCAAGGCGCTGGAGGGAGGGGGAGTGTCGCTACTGCTCGAATAGCCAGGTCTTGAGGTGTCTCCTGAAGGTGAGATGGTCCTGGGTCAGTCGTAGGTGTGCAGGGAGGGAGTTCCATGTTTTGGCTGCCAGGTAGGAGAATGATCTTCCGGTGGTGGTTCTGCAGATCCGTGGGATGGTGGTGAGGGCGAGGCTGGCGGAGCGGAGCTGGCGGGTGGGGGTGTAGAATGAGAGGCGGCTGTTGAGGTATTCGGGGCCCTTGTCGTGGAGCGCTTTGTGTGCGTGGGTGAGGAGCCTGAACGTGATCCTCTTGCTGACGGGGAGCCAGTGTAGGTTTCTTAAGTGGACGGATATGTGGCTGTGGCGGGGGATGTCGAGGATGAGTCGTGCGGAGGCGTTCTGTATCTGCTGAAGTCGTTTCTGAAGTTTGGCTGTGGTTCCTGCGTATAGGGCGTTTCCGTAGTCCAGTCGGCTGGTGACGAGGGCCTGGGTGACGGTTTTTCTGGTTTCGGTGGGGATCCACCGGAAGATTTTCCGGAGCATGCGCCGGGTGTTGAAGCAAGAAGATGAGACGGCGTTGACTTGCTTGGTCATCGTGAGGGAGGAGTCTAGGATGATTCCTAGGTTGTGCGTGGTCCGTGGTCCGTGGTTGTAGGTGCGGAGCCCAGCGCCGTGGGTCACCAGGAGTCGTCCCAGGCCGATGGGAATTGTCTGAGGATGAGGACCTCCGTCTTGTCTGAGTTCAACTTCAGGCGACTGAGCTTTATCCATTCTGCGACGTCTTTCATTCCTTCCTGGAGGTTGGTTTTGGCTGTGGCTGGGTCTTTGGTGAGGGAGAGTATCAGTTGTGTGTCGTCGGCGTAGGAGATGATGCTGATGTTGTGTTTGCGTGCGATGGCGGCGAGGGGGCTCATGTAGATATTGAAGAGGGTTGGGCTGAGCGAGGAGCCTTGGGGTACGCCGCAGATCTATGTCTATTATACATAATAATCATTTCATGCTTTTCAAACCTAGTAGTAAATTATACTTACCTTTAAAAGTTGTGTCTGTGATGGTGTATTCAATAAATTCTGACAAAGAAATGGTATGGTCAAAGAATTTGCAGGGAATTTTAAATGTTAAACCAAGTGAAGGAGCTGAAGTAAATTTCAGACACGCTTCTGACTGTATAATTGGGACTCTAAGGATAACCATCTTCTGTGGTTAGAATATACTTGCCTGTGGAAAATAGATTGGAAGATAGTGGACACTACCCCTGTCCAGGCCTTTGCAGAAACATGAAACATGATCTAAAATTCCTTGTAAAAAAGCCTTATCGACATAGATGCTGATATGGACAACAAAGACAAGCATTTCAAGATATACAGAATAATACCCCAACCGTGGTATGTAAAAGTACGATAAGGAAAGTGTTGTGATCTTGTGAGTAGGAATAGTTGCCAAAGTACTCCAACTTTTGAACTGGAATCTGATTCTGTGGGTAATGACAATGTTCTTGATCAGAATCTATCACAAAGTAAGTGGTTTTGGTTGTTCACGGGCCAGAAAAAGACTTGCCAATTTTAAAGATTCTGTATTAGAATAATTGACGTTATCCATTGGGGTTTCATTATTATTATTAGTTCATTTTATTGTAATCGTTTTTGCATTTGGCAGCAGTAGTGGTATTTCTGTAGAACATCATAAGGATGTGTGTTTGGGTACATGGTTATTACCCATGCTGTGTTCGGTTGCACATTCTTCCTGCTTTAGTCATGCTGTTCCCAGATGTCTTTTTCCTTTGTTCTGTATATGTTGTTTATTATGTGGTATTCAGTTAATCCTGTTCTGTATTCTTATAAACACATGATTAAGGGGGGTGATGTGTTGTGGTCTTGCTCCTACCACATTCTATGTCATTGAGGAAGAAAGTAGAAAGTATTCTATCTTACAGACAGTGAACAGTTATGGTCAGTTAGGAACCAGACGCATCTGCATTAATTGTATTGTTAAGCCTGCCTTGGTAGTGGAGAAATCAGGGCTTAATAAGTAGCAGAACTCCATGTCAGGCAGGTTGGAATTGGATTTAACAGTAAGTTAAACTCTGGATCTGTTAAATGACTAAGGCCCTAATTTTGAGATTGACAGACTGGGTACAATATTACAAATGCAATCAAATACCCTGTCCGTCAAACTCACTGATCGTCCGCTTCATTTAGATACCAGTGGACCGTCTGCTTTCTGGTGGCAGAGCCCCTGTTTTCTCCATTTACCGAAAGCTACTTCAGACGGCACGAGTAGAGTGCTTTAAAATAAAGCCATCACCCCACCCGCCCTCTCTGTTTAGAGTGGGCAGTGTGATGATTGTTTCTTCTCACACGCTGGGAGAAAGATCTCAGCGTTTTGGTAGATCATTGTTTATTTTTTTCGTTTTCCTAGTTTGTGAATTTGTTTTAAAAAAACAACACGTTAAAAGTTGGGTGCGTGGCTATCACAATTGACAGCGGTTGTCCTCCAACTTTTAGTGCTGTCAAGGGAAGCAGTTTCGTTCATTGTATAGAGATGACCTCTGGGCCTGCAGTCATCTCTAAACAGGAAGGATTACCAACTGTCAATGTGGTGGATGTAAAGTCCTTCACAACCCTAATTGGGGGTACTCTATCTTCTAGGGTCTGAATGAAGCCCAAAGTTATTCTGAAAGGTTTTAGAGTTGTGTCTACCTAAATGAATAGGTGAGGATCTAAGGAAAGATGCATGCTAAAGACAAAAGCAACATCTTGTTAGAATTAGTCTTATAAGTTTTTGCTAAGAAAATAATAAGTTAATAATAATAATTTAAAAGATGCAGAATCCAACTTGAGAATGAAAGACTACTAGTTTAGCGATGACATCCGAAAGGAATGGCAAAAAACATGTATTGGACATATGCTACTACAAAGGTCAAACATGTTATTCCTTACTATTAATGTTCTATATCTGTCTAATTTATCCACTGTTCAGTATTTCCCTCTATCTTATTTGACATTTTTCAAAGAATTTTCCTTATATAAACTATACTGCATTTTATCGCCTTCCTCAGCTTGTAAAACTGTACAGGCCATTAGATATGGTCTTGTCCGTCTGCAACATTTTTGATATCATCACATTCATGCAAGACAATCACGTGAACTCTGGCAGTCTTCCTCAAAAAGTGCTGAATAGTGTGAGACACCTAAAATATGTCCCTCATGGCAGATTTACATTTCATTCAGTTTGAGAAAGGTACTTACAGGAAAAACAAGAGTTCAATTATGCATATTACATCTTCACAGATATTTAGCCAGTTATTTTATTCATTTTTTATTTTTTATTGATGTATTGTGTGTTTCAAGTGCTTAAAAGGATCAAGTGAACCAACATGTTGTTCATGATATAGTCTTGTTTAGTCAGGACTGTAAAACAAAGTCTTAACACTGAATTTATAAGGTTGATGCAGTATAGGTAGTAACGGTTAAGAATATTTCATTAACTTAAAAAAATTGATTATGGTTCTTTTAAACTCGTGCAGGGTAGACATCTGTGATAAGTGCCCCAAATTGTTCAAAGAAAAATGTTTATTCTCAAACAAATTTATTCACAAGATCATATTATTTTTTGTGGCACAGAGAGTGTCCCATGCTGCTTGAAATAGAAAGATTGATGATAAACAATGTGGTCCCAAATGGGAGATTAGTTCCACATTTCAATTTGCAGACCCTAGAACATTCTAACAATGTCCTATAGCTTGCCACAAGTCAGCAGAAAGAGGGACGAATCCCACGTGTCTAAAGGAGGTCATGGGGTCCATAGGCCACCAATATGACCCTCTAGGGTATGTAATGTGGGTAGGATTGAACATTTCCACACTTGAAGTGTCTTTAATAGCCTTTGCACTAGAAGACTGATCATTAAGAAAACCATTATCCAATGTCTCAGGAGGATCAAAAACATATCTGGCCGCCTCTTCCTCTGTCTCCATTCCAGATGTGTATTCATCATCAATATCAAAACTGTGGTCTCTTGTGCCATGAAGACCATTCATTCTTTTTGTGCCACTATGGACCCCAAGGTCATTTGTAGTGCCCAGGCTACCCAAAGATTGCTCTCAGTGTTTCGCAGCACTCAGGCTGCCCACAGATTGCTCTTCAGTTGTTGAGTGTTTTGTTTTTTAGAGGCCTTACCTCCCTTCCTAATTAAAGGGGTTTCCTCCTCTGAAAAGGACAAGAAATACTCCTCAGCAGGCGAATCCCTTTTCCGCTTATTGAAAACGGCTTCCACCCCCTCTTTTAGGGAAGATTTAAATTCCCTCTCAAAATATCTTCGCTGAGGGGAGGGTTAGATCTTCCTTGCATCTCATTGTCAGACATTGTTCCACCTAAATAATTCTGAACAAAAAGGGCATTAAATTAATATATTAAATTGCCCTTGTAATTATATTCGCCTTTATTTTTTTTATGACAAGAGTGTAACAAAACCAAAATATCAGCTGAACGTAATGCTTCCTACTGGTTCAGCTGTGGGACCGTTGGCTGCTCGTGTTGTATGCATTGCCTTGAGTATGCGCGCCAAGCATGTAAAAAAAAGGGCCTATTCCCAAGGAAACATGATCACTGTTTTAGGAGTTCCGTTTCTGTTTCATTGGGCTCCGTAAATGTGCCTGAAATACGCGTATTATCATGAAGGTGGAGGCGCTCCTCACGAAAAACAAGAGAGTGCTTCCAATCCTTAACCGCTTGTACTTTATAAACAGAGGGCCCACCTTAGCCCTTGTGTATTTGAAAGACATGTGATAGGAAACAGATTAATGGGAGGCTGCCAGTAACATGCCGGGATTCCAGAGCACATATTTGGAGTCACTGATTAAAAAAAAGGGATGATAAAAAAAAACTTTAACAAACTTCTAACAGTAACCCAACCATAAATTGGAAGGGAAGACACAATAAATCATTTACCTGATGAAGATGCATACTGACAGGGAGTTATATATTGTGTTGAATAATCTTAGATGGAATGTTTTATATAAGATGTAGTTTATGTTCTTTAAAGGGCTGCATGTTGGGGCAGCACTAAACGGTTATTGCATAATGGTAGTCTTCGGTCTTGTAATGAAATCCCTGATGTCCATGTGTTGCTAGGCACTTCCTGAAAGCCACTATAGACAAGGTTTTCCAAATTGTAGACTTTCAAAGCATGAGAGAAAGGAAATTTTGAGTCCTTATTGGCTTCTATGATAATACCTCATGACCTGGTTCTGTCAGCATCACCACCAACAACAACAGGGATGGAAATATCCAACTCACAGTAAAAGGGTTGAAAAGCAAGTTGGTACATGCTCATCCTGCTAACATCTCTAGGTGCTAACCCTAAAAAAATCTGCCAGTGAACACCCCTCTCCCATTTCCACTCCAACAGGGGAGCCATATCTTTTTTCACATAATAGTGGGGACAAAAATCACAGGAGACAAAAGTGCTAACTTTAGTCTAGCATGATTACTTGCTTCAGTTCAAGACAAAACCACCACCAATTCCACCAAAACCAACCTCAGAGTGCCATCTCATTGTTAGGGAAAGAGACATCCATATAATTAAAAAAGCAAGCAATTGAACCAGTTCCTTCTCCTCTAGAAAGTAAAGTATTGTATCGAAGATACTTCCTGAACCAAAAGAAAGACCTGAAGAGAGAATTCAGACCATGGTTAGATCTACTGAACTAACAAGTGGCTAAAAGGGGAAATGTTTTGAATGCAAGGCCTTTTCCATCACCTCAAGCACATTTCCACGTAGCACGCTGTGAGATACCCAAGATTTGTTGTGGGAAACATGCATTACTACGTCGCAGTACTACATTTTGGTCTGAAGTCAGCTTCTTTCACTTTCTGAAAATGAATGGCAGTAGTCACAGTCCACCTTTGTTATCGAGGGATATTTAGTTATCCATATGTAAATGACTGGCTGATAAAAGCACACTGCTCCAAAAAAGTGGAGCAACATTTCACCAAAGCAGCAGCTGTGCTCATTCATCTAGTTATATAGTTAGCTCTATAAAACTCAAAATCGGGTCAAATACGGTTTACCTGGGGCCATAAATAGATATAACTCAAGGAAAAGTGTTTACTTCGAAGAGAGTGAGTGTCATTGATCTGGGATGCATGACATCCTCTCCTAAGACTTCCAGTCTATCGGTACTCCATAACTCCCGTTTACTCGGCGCCAAGTATTCGAGCATTTACATTGTCCAGTAAGCAAGATTCCATATGATGCCCCTTCAGCAGTGTCTAGAGGATCAATGATATCAGAGATTCAATAACTGGAACAATAATCTTCAACTTTGGGCAGCGGCAATACAGTCATGTAGTCAACATGTAGTCCACTTGCTTCAAGGAATCCCTTTTCAGCAACATCCCCCATTTCAGACAATGGTCACTGATGCATCTGATGATCAGAGAAGGAGGCTTTGTGCCACATCAGCTGCTTGGAGCTGAGAACAGTTCATCTCCCTGTCAAGGCTTTCCTGCCTACTCTGACAATGAACACAGTGGTTAGTCAAACAAACGGCACCACAACAATGTACTACTTGAATAAACGGCACCAGATTGAGCCCGCTCTTTCTTGAGTCTATTAATGTCAGTGGTGGACCTTAGCTAGAGGTCTGTCACTGAAGGCAACACACTTGCCATGAGTCCTAATTCATCAAGGAGACTTTGTAAGTTGATTCTACAAATCACAAATCAGTTTTGGGCGATGAAGTGTTATATCACATCTTTATAGCGTAGGGCAATACAGAGGGGAAATCTTTTTACTGATCCGAGATCTAGAAAAAACAAAGCTTCGCTACCAGACTACAAGTCGTTCTCCGTATCATCTCGAAGCTACCAATGATTAGACAACCCAGAACAGGCGACTTAGAGTACTCTCAGGAATAGTGGGAATCAGAAACACCTTTTCGTTATTATTCTCATATCAGTCCACAACAAGAGTATTCAAAGACATGGAAAAGTTCAAATTGTTTATTTTTAACTACATGCTCTAAGGTGCAGTACTTAGGCTAACATAAGCAGACAAATGATTAAAAATAAAACCATCAGCATTGTTACAATGCCATAAAAAATGAAGGGAGAAATCATATTAAAAATGATAGTGGAAAACAAGTCCTATAATACTTTGTGAACCACCCTCCCTTGGCTAGTAAATGAGTTTTATAAACTAATTGAAGGTCTCTTGGTTTGAATGGGGAACCCCATACCTCAAAGATCAGCTTAGGTGAATCACATCACAGGATCCGCTCTGCTTTCTGTGTCTGGAAAGGTTTCCTCCAAGTGTCTGAATCATGCATGCAAATGCAATATTAAAGGCACCCGAGTTTCAGATATTTGCAGCTGTGTGCGTGTTGTGTCTGGAGCGTGGGCCGATCAACCTGAATTCAACAGCATACATTGTTATTTGACCTTGATGGCTTCTGCACACAGTGTTCAGACTAAGGTCGCGGGGCACGTCTAGGGATGTGAACAACAGACCGTTCTCATGTGAAGAAAAAGTAAGCAAGCAGTTTTACTTGTAATAACAGCTACCTGTAGTGTCGTGTGCAAAAGCAGCAAAGCGACAAGATGGTGTTTAGCTTCTAAAAAACTTATGCTAACATAGCAATGTGTGCACATAAAACCCTGTCTTCACTACACCACACCATCCAGATTGTCCAGAGTATCGCTGCGGCCTGCTGTTAAATCACCAGGCCAGATTTTGCCCTTGCTTCCAAGCCACCTCCCAGACACATAAGAAACGGATGATGATGATGGTCCCTTTGGGATTTCTCATAGTCCTTCTGAACTCAATGTCAAGTGTCAAGATGAGGACTATTAGAAAGAGGTATCAACACTATCCTGTTCCTCCTACTCAATATCAGCATTTTAGATATTATGTTGATCCACTAAGGCAAAAACCTGCTCAATTACCTTCCTCTTAATTCAGGACTTACAGACTATGCTCACGGATTATAGGAAAAGGTTCCAGCCACAAGAAGAACACACTACTGTGTCACCCCTTCTATCCGCACCACCTGTAATACCAGTTACACCAAAGCTGCCTCCTCCTGCTACTCCTAGGATGATGCCACATCCCATCATCCCTGTTTCTCCTGGAGAGGATCCAACCTCTTCTGAAGAAGAGCCTGAAGAGGCTGAAATCCACGATCCTCCTCCAACTACTGATGAATGAGATACATAGGGCCCGATTCACAGAATTAACTTAAGACAAAATCCTAAACTTAGTACCATTTTGGTATTCACAGAATGCACTTGCTACTTCTGGTATTCACAGAATGAACCTACTACTTTTGCGATTCACAGAATAAACTTACTACTTTTGGTATTCACAGAATGGATTTACGACTACTAACTTTACGTCCGTACTCGGGCCGGAATTTCCGGCCCGGAGGCGGAGCTTCTGGCCCGGAGGCGGGGCTTCCGGGCCGGAGGCGGAGCTTCCGGCCCGGAGGTGGGGATTCCGGCCAGTGGCGGAGATTAAGCCATAGCCAAAATCTCCACCTCTGGGCCGGAAGCCCCGCCTCTGGGCCGGAAGCCCCGCCTCCGGGCCGGAAGCTCCGCCTCTGGGCCAGAAGCCCCGCCTCCAGGCCGGAAATTCCGGCCCGAGTGTGGACGTAAAGTTAGTAGTCGTAAATCCATTCTGTGAATACCAAAAGTAGTAAGTTTATTCTGTGAATCGCAAAAGTAGTAAGTTTATTCTGTGAATACCAGAAGTAGTAAGTGCATTCTGTGAATACCAAAATGGTACTAAGTTTAGGATTTTGTCTTAAGTTTGTTCTGTGAATCGGGCCCATATATTTTGCCTACACCGTCTCTTCCTTCTTGTCGTCCTTCAGACTCACCTCCTGAGGGGCAAGGGGGCATAATATCAACTTTTTAATATAGACATGCATTAATATCGAGTTTAGTATATCGACAGTACTAAATATCGATGTTAAGTATATCGATGTTAAAAATATCATTTTTTGTGTTGTAAAAAGTCCACAACAAGAGTAATCAAAGACACGGAAAAGTTCAAAATGTCTATTTTTAACTACATGCTCTAAGGTGCAGTACTTAGGCTAACATAAGCAGACAAATGATTAAAAATAAAACCATCAGCATTGTTACAATACCATAAAAAATGAAGGGAGAAATCATATTAAAAACGATAGTGGAAAACAAGTCCTATAATACTTTGTAAACCACCCTCCCTTGGCTAGTAAACTAGTTTTATAAACTAATAGAAGGTCTCTTGGTTTGAATGGGGAACCCCATACCTCAAGGATCAGCTTAGGTGAATCACATCACAGGATCAGCTCTGCTCTCTGTGTCTGGAAAGGTTTTCTCCAAGTGTCTGAATCATGCATGCAAATGCAATATTAAAGGCACCCGAGTTTCAGATATTTGCAGCTGTGTGCGTGTTGTGTCTAGAGTGTGGGCCGATCAACCTGAATTCAACAGCATACATTGTTATTTGACCTTGACGGCTTCTGCACACAGTGTTCAGACTAAGGTCGCGGGGCACGTCTAGGGATGTGAACAACAGACCGTTCTCATGTGAAGAAAAAGCAAGCAAGCAGTCTTACTTGTAATAACAGCTACCTGTAGTGTCGTGTGCAAAAGCAGCAAAGCGACAAGATGGCGTTTAGCTTCTAAAACACTTATGCTAACATAGCAATGTGTGCACATAAAACCCTGTCTTCACTATACCACACCATCCAGATTGTCCAGAGTATCGCTGCGGCCTGCTGTTAAATCACCAGGCAAGATTTTGCCCTTGCTTCCAAGCCACCTCCCAGACACATAAGAAACGGATGATGATGATGGTCCCTTTGGGATTGCTCATAGTCCTTCTGAACTCAATGTCAAGTGTCATGATGAGGACTATTAGGACGAGGTATCAACACTATCCTGTTCCTCCTACTCAATATCAGCATTTTAGATATTATGTTGATCCACTAATGCAAAAACCTGCTCAATTACCTTCCTTTCAATTCAGGATTTACAGACTATGCTCACGGATTATAGGAAAAGGTTCCAGACACAGGAAGAACACACTACTGTGTCACCCCTTCCATTTTTTTTTTTTGAAAACGTATTTTTATTGCAGAATTAAGTATGAGAACTCCATAATAACTTCCCATGCCCACAATGTGTCCCAAAGGCTCGCATCCTTGTAACACTTTACACAGCCATTCAGCCCACATCCCGGAGGCTGGGCGGCACAACATTACTGGCCCCTAAATATCATAACCAGACTGACCCCATCGAGCAGGTAAATTTCCCATGGCAACAGCTGCTTTTTTCCCATCCTCCTCAGTCCCCAGTTGTCCGTCAATATATCAACACCACACCCCGAAAACTCCCCCCCCCCCCTCCCGCCCACCCAATACTGCTGGCGGGGGCCCCTATCATGATATCTAGCTTACTATTGCTACTGCTACCGGATATTCGCCTATAGCCTCCCGGCCTCATGGAGCCCTTCCCTCTCGGTCCTCTTGCTCAGTGCTGTCCAGCCGGTAATCTTTCAGAGCCTGTACTATCTGCTCCCATGCCCTCACCCAGTCCAGCCCCTTCTCATCCCCTGCCCTGGTCGCCTGACGCCTCCTCAGCACACTTTCACAGCTCGCCCACTTCTGCAACTCAGCCATCCATCTCCCATATGACGGGCCCTCCCGCGATTTCCAGTGCCACGTAATTTCTCTCTGGGCCAGCAGGAGGCCCAAGTCAATGAACTTACTGGTCACTTTCGTCTTCGCCGTGTGTGGGAACCAGAGCAATAAGCAGGCCGCCATATCAAACTCCACCTCCCGGTCCGTGACAGCATTCAGAAGCTCCCCTACCTCAGCCCAATACGTCCCTAGCCGGGGGCACCCCCATAAGAGGTGGTAGAGCTCCGCTCCAAGTTCCAGACATCTCGGGCACGCCGCATCCTGTACCTTAAAATACCGTTTTATCCTTCCCGGGGTCAGATAAGCCCTATGCAGTACAAAGAAATGCACCTGCTGGAAGCGGGCGTTCCTACTCCCTTTCCATGTTCTCCTTAGAATCTGACTCCATACCGTGTCCGGGATGGGTTTTCCTATACTACTCTCCCACTTCTCCTTCAACGCCGCGAGCGGTTCCAACCCCTCTCGTAGCAGCCTGGAATGGATGCAGGTGACCGCCTTAACTCTCCCTGCCGCCATCACCACGTACTGGCAGGTCTGAACCACCGCGGGCTCCACCAGGCCCTCCCTCCAGTACCGCTGTACCGCCGCGCACACCGCCGCGTGTAACAGGTAACTCCCATCCGGGAGGCCAAACTGTTCCTGCAGCACCCCAAATGGCGTCAACGCCCCGTCCACATACAGATCTCCCACCATTTGCAATCCCAGCTCTTCCCACTCCGCGAGCGGTGACCAATCGCCACCATGCGGCAACGCTGTCAGCATCCCCAGCGGGATCTCTGGCGCATACGGGTGCACCGCCTTCGCTCTCCTCATGCTTCTGCGCCAACACTGTCGGAGTGTCCTCTCCTCTACGGTGAGGTCTCGTAAGTCCAGCGTCTGTTGCAGGACTATGTAGGATAAAACATGTCTCTGGATCCCGGAGTCCCTCTCATGCTCTGGGCCTCTAAAGACTCTAGCGACATTTTGCGTCAGTACCTGTAGCTGCGCCGCCAGGTAGTACAATTCGAAATCAGGGACCGCCAATCCGCCGTCAAGTTTGGGTCGCACCAAGGTCTCCAAGGCCACCCGCCGCCGTCCGCCCCCCCACAGGAAGCCGACCACCAGCGATCTCAGCTCCGCAAAGATGCGCTGGGGGATCCAGATCGGCAGGGTGCGGAAATAATAAAGCAGCCGCGGCAGGGCCACCATGTTCAACAGGGCCACCCGGCCCAGTACCGACAACGGGAGGGAGGCCCAAAAGGACATGCATCCCTTCAGGGCCCGTATTCCCCGACCTATGTTGCCCTCCAGCAGGTCCCCAACGTCCCGGTAAATCCTGACCCCCAAGTAGGTTAAGCACGTGGCCTCCCACGCCACCTCCTCCGTGAGTGGGGGGTACGGGACATCTGCCCGCAGCGGGAAGACACAAGTCTTGTTCCAATTAACCCGGAGGCCCGACAGTTCCCCAAAGCCCGACAGCAGTTCCATAGCCCTCCCCAGGGCCTCCTCCGAGTCCTCGAGATACAGCAAAAGATCGTCTGCGTACAATGAGATATAGTGCGTCGTCTCCCCACTCCGGACCCCGCCAAAACTTGCCCCCGTCCTTGCCCGCATTGCCAACGGTTCCATCGCCAGGGCAAACAACAGGGGAGACAACGAACAGCCTTGTCTCGTACCCCTGCTCACCGGGTACTCCGAGGAAACCACCGATCCCAGTCGCACCCGGGCTGAAGCCGAGGAATAAAGGACCCTCGTCCACCGCCCAAATCCATCCCCCAGGCCCATTCGCTCCAGCACCGCATCGAGGTAGCCCCACTCTAAGCAGTCGAAGGCCTTCTCGATATCTACGGAGAGCACTGCCGGCTTCTGGGCAGGGTCCCAGACACTGTCCACTATGCGGACCAGGCGCCGAATATTCATGGCTGTGCTCCTAGTGGGGATAAATCCAGCCTGGTCCTCATGCACCAGCCGGGTCATATGTGGTAGCAATCTAGTAGCCAAGATGCGGCTCAATATTTTATAGTCGACCGTCAGCATGGATAGTGGCCTATACGAAGTCACATCCGAGGCGTCCCGACCCGGTTTCAGCAGCGGCACCACGAGCGCCTCCCTCAGCAACTTAGGTAATCTCCCCACCGTCAGGGCCTCCGCATAGACCTGCAAGAGCCTGGGCGCTAGTACATCGACATATTGAACATAGAATTCAATCGGCAGCCCATCCACCCCCGGCGTTTTGTTTCTGGCCATATGTTTGATAGCTACCCTGATTTCCGAGAGCGTGATGGGTCCCCCCAGTTCCTTCGCCGTCTCGGCCTCCAGTCTCGGGAGAGGAGTAGTCCCCAGGAAGTCGGCCACTGGGGGGCTTCCCGCCCCCCGCCGGCTCTCATAAAGGCCCGTATAATAAGCCCGAAAGCGCTCTAGGACCGCCGTTTGCGTGTACACTACCTCCCCCGTCTCAGTGCCTATACTCATTACCGGGCAACCCCTGGGTTCGGGATTAGCAATCCTGGCCAGGAGCGTCCCCACCTTGTCCCTCTCCGCATGCACTCTCGCAGCATACAACTTGTAATCGAAACACCTCAGGCGCTCCGTCTCAGTCGCCACCAGCTCCTTCGCCTCTAGCAGTCTGTCTTGCAACTCCGGTCGCTCAGGCCTGCGCCGCTCCAAATCCCTCAACAACCCCTCCGCCAGGTCAGCTAGGACAGTCACCCTCACACTCGGAAACCGGCCCATGCAAACTCCTCTGATCACCACCTTCATGGCATCCCATTCAATCGCTCTCGTGGCAGTCGATCCTTCATTCTCTCCAAAGTACCGTTCAATGCCCTGCAGTACCGTATCCCTAAACACCGGATCTTCTAATGTTTCTGGACGCAACCTCCACGTCGGTATTGCCGACCTTTGCCTCTGCCATTGCAGCGTCAGCAACAACGGATTATGATCGGATACAGTTCTAGTTAAGTACTCCGTATGTGCCATTTTGGAAGCCAACGACCCACTACACAGAATGGAGTCTATCCTGACATGTAGCGCGTGTAAAGCGGAAAAAAAGGAGTAATCCCTATCGCCAGGGTTCTGCTCCCGCCACACATCCACCAGTCCCCACCTCTCCTGCCAGTCCGCCCTGTGCGCCGCTAACCGGCGCACCGGGGAGTCCGCCAGCAGCGGATGCGATCTATCTAACTCCACATCCGTTATCGAATTAAAGTCCCCTCCTATCAGAATGGGGCCCGCCAGGAAGTGCGCCAGCGTTCCCGTCAGGCCGGCAAAGAAGCGCGCCTGTTCCACATTAGGTGCATAGATGCTACACAGTACCACATCCTGGCCATATAACCGCCCCTCCACCACCACATATCGACCTTCAGGGTCTACCAACTGATTCGTAGCCTGGAATGGGACCCCCGCTCTCACCCACACCAACACTCCCCTGGCAAACGCCGAGTACGTGGTGCCAAACACCTGACCATGCCATCTCCTCTGCAGCGCGGCATGTTCTTGCTTAGTTAAATGCGTTTCCTGCAAGAAGGCTATTTGGATGCCTCGCCTCACTAGCTGGGCATGCACTTTATACCTCCTCGTCATAGTCCGGAGCCCTCGGACATTCCACGTGAGGCATTTCAGATTAGGTAACGTCCCCATTGTAGCCATTTCTCAGCCAATGACCCAGCGCCCAGTGGGCACCCCCAACCAAGCAGTAGAACCCCTTAACCAAAACATCCCAACAAACTCCCCCCTCCCCTCTCCCCAGAACAGGACCCAATAACACCATATCAGCCCCCATCCAAACCAACAACCCACCAAACATTCCCGACTCTGTGGTCGTCACCACAGAAAGCCTTAAGGGCCACAAGGGGTTGCCTCAGAGCCGACCCAGACCGGGCCCAGCCCTCGCCCCCAGCCCAGGACCCCACATATCCATCAGCACAGTACCTTCCAGTTCGCAGAACGCCCGGGCGCTCCGCCAGGGTCAGAGCCCCCAGGAAGGCCCCCCCCCTCCCAGCGTCAGCCATTGAAGAGTCCATCCGCCGTCTGTGGGGTGACCGCCGGCCTCCCCGAGCTCTCCACCTCCGAAAGTTCACCGCCTGATTGTCCACCATCGTCACCAGTGTCCGAGCCCACCGACATCCGTTCTTGCGGGGATCCCGTGAGGATCGCCGTGGCCTCCAGCGCCCCCCGCCTGTCCTCCGCCAGCTGGTCCTCCCGTAACCCTCTCCTGAGGTTATCACGTTTGCGGATGCGTTGGGATTTCCGCACTTGAGTCGGCCGGCGCCTCTCCCTCGCGCCTTTCCCCTTGCGGTCCGTGCCAGCGCGATACAGCTCGAGCCATGCCCCCGCTTCATCCGGAGTCTGAAAGAAGTGGGTTGCGTCGCCCACAATCACCCTTAATTTCGCCGGGAAAAGCAGGGAATACTGTAGCCCCTCGGCCCTCAGTTCCTTCTTCACTGCCAGAAAAGAAGCCCTATGCTTCTGGACCTCCTGCGTGTAGTCGGGGAACACCGTCACCGGGCTATTCGCCACCTGAAAGGGGCCCTCCGATCGCGCCCTCTGGATCAGCAGATCTCTGTCCCTGTAATGCAAGAGTCTGACCAGCATCGGCCGGGGCGGGCGGCCCGGCGGCGGCGGGCGGGCCGGAACCCTGTGCGCCCGCTCCAGGGAGAAGAAGGGGGAGAGCCCCTCCGGGGCCACCACTGTTTTGAACCAATTCTCCATGTACGCCACCGCATCCTTCCCTTCACTGTTTTCCGGGAGGCCCACCACCCGTACATTGTTCCTGCGATTGCGGCCTTCGGCATCCTCCGCCCGTCTCTCCAGCATTGCCAAGCGGCCCAGGACGTCGGCGAGTTTGTGGTCCGCGGCCGCTACTGCAGGGCTGAACTCCTGTAGCTTCATCTCATTGTCCTTAACTCGATCCGACAATTTGGCATGGTCCGCCCTCAAGAGACCCAGTCCAGTGGCGACCTGCGCAATGTCGTTGTGCAGGGCCTCCTTAGTGGCCGTGATCGCCTCAAGAATACTGTCCAGCCGTGCGTTCAGGCGCCGTTCCTGCGCCGAGCCCTCCGAGTCACCCTGGGCACCGCCATCCGCGGCCGACTCCGCGCCCGGCATCTGTGGCGCAGCACCCCGATTCGCCATCTGCTCGGCGGGGATCCCCCCTCAAGAGGGCCGCGGGGGGGGGCCCCCACCCAACCGCTCCGAAGTCCGCCGTCCTGCGCGGCCGCTACACCCGACGGCCGCTGCAATCGCAGCCCGTGCGCCGCCTTCGGACTGCCAGAGGGCCCCTCCACTTCCGGCTCCCCTCGCTCCCACTTCGGCAGCTCTGGCCAGGGCCGTTGTCCGCCACTCCAGATCCCTCCGTCTGATGTCCCACTGCGGGTCAGGCCAGAGCGAGCCGTCCTGCGGGGTCAACACTGTGGTCCTGGGGTGCAGCACTCCGCCGTCCCCCTCGCCTTCCCTGCTCTCAGTCGGGCGCCGCGCCAGCCCAGGCGGTCGTCGCTCTCCACGCGGGGGGAGGGGCAGCTCCGTCAACCCGCTCCCCACTCGGGACCGGGGGCCTAGCCCCCAGCTCTCAGTCCCTGGGGCACCCGATAGCCGCCGTCGTCCCGCTCAGCCGAGGCCGTCCCCGTCACCCTCCGGTCACGTTCCTCCGTCGTCCTCCTCAGGGCTCCGAGGTCGGGGCCGCCGCCATCTTGCCCGCTGATCACTGCGCTCCGGATCTACGGCCTCGGGCTCTACACCGTCCTCCGCAGTCTCCCTGCTTGCAGCCCCAGCAGCCCCGGCGCTCCGCACCGGCAGTCCGTGCAGCCGATGGCCCCTCTCGGTAGATTATCAGGAGTATTGGCGGGATCAGGCTCGGAGCTGCAGGCTCACGCCGCCATCCCGATCGGCGTCCAAGCCACGCCCCCTGTGTCACCCCTTCCATCCGCGCCACCTGTAATACCACTTACACCAATGCTGCCTCCTCCTGCTACTCCTAGGATGATGCCACATCCCATCATCCCTGTTTCTCCTGGAGTGGATCCAACCTCTTCTGAAGAAGAGCCTGAAGAGGCTGAAATCCACGATCCTCCTCCAACTACTGATGAATGAGATACATATATTTTGCCTACACCGTCTCCTCCTTCTTGTCGTCCTTCAGACTCACCTCCTGAGGGGCAAGGGGGCATAATATCGACTTTTTAATATAGACATGCATTAATATCGAGGTTAGTATATCGACAGTACTAAATATCGATGTTAAGTATATCGATGTTAAAAATATCATTTTTTGTGTTGTAAAAAATATCGAAGTTTGAAATGTCGACTGTTAAAATATCGTTTCGTCAAAATATCGTTATACTTAATGTTATTTTGTTAAATGTTTGTTTTTGGTATAATATGTTAATTAATGTTATAAAAATTATAATTTGTATTTTAATTTTTAGGAGCGGCATGTTGGGTTTATAGGGGGTAAGGGTGGGGAGTGTTTTAAAAACATTTTTTTACATTTTAAATACATTCGAAATTTGTAAATTTAATTTAAAAATGTTATTTTAGGAACGGGATGTTGGGTTTTTAGGGGATAAGGGTGGGGAGTGTTTTAAAAAAAAATTTTTAAATGTTAAATTCAAAATTTGTAAATTTAATTTAAAGGTGTTGTTTTAGGAGCGGGATGTTGCGTTTATAGGGGATAAGGGTGGGGATTGTTTGAAAAAAATAGTTTAAAATTTTTAATTAAATTCAAAATTTGTAAATTTAGGGGCTCATTATGATGCTGGATGGAAGCCCATCCGTAGTGTTGGCGGTGGCTGAAAACGTCTTTTTTCCCGCCCCTGATGTGTATATTGGGACCACCATATTACAATGGGCCAACAGAGGCCATTGTCCGTCAGCCGCGGTCTTTACGGCTCCGCATGTTTTTTTCGGAACACAAGGGTGGCGGACGGAGCCTATATAGCAAGACCGGCGTGCATAAACATGTTCTGTCCACCAACCAGATTACGATGTAACAAACAGCCATTCCCAGAGCGCCGTAAAAACCACATCGCAGATGGCGGAAGCACAACTACGGAAAGGATAAGCCAGCCCAGAACACATCCAGACTAGCACAGCGGCCGCCATTTAAGGCGAGGTGGGAGGGAGGGAGGAGCAGCTGGGAGGCGGGAGCTGGGCGGCGATTGGGCGTCGGGGTACAGAAGGAAAAGGGGGTGGGGCCGCAGGGGGACTGCGGCGGGAACGGGCAGACGAAACGAGGGGGGGAGAGTGGCTAAAGGCACACAGGGGCAGAGCAGCAAAATAAGTGAAAACAGAAGCAAAATAAGTACAGAATTGCAGAATTACACAATAAAGACAACAGTGACAATTACAGTGACAATTACACGAACCGGGCAGCAGCAGGGGGCAGAGCCGAGCTCGCGGCAGTGGCGGCAATCGGGAGGAGGAAGGCACGAGCACACAGGCGGGGCTGTGCGGCGTGTAGAGCGACCTGTCCTGCGGGCAGGGTCAGGGGTCGCTCTCACGGCCGCACAGCGGCCGCCATTTAAGGCGAGGTGGGAGGGAGGGAGGAGCAGCTGGGAGGCGGGAGCTGGGCGGCGATTAGGTGTCGGGTACAGAAGGAAAAAGGGGGCGGGCCGCAGGGGGGCAGCGGCGGGGACGGACAGACGAAACGAGGGGAGGAAAGTGGCACACATCGATTGTCCAAAAAAGGAGAGTGAAAATACATTCTTTGTCATGACTCGTGGCCAACATGGCCTTAAATGAGTCAAGGAGTCAGAAAGACCAAAGGCCTCTCGCACTGTACCAATGTTGTGTAATGAAACTAACAACCTAGTAACAGTATATCTCTTGCTATGTGCGTAGTGAATCCTTGGCCATGGGCCGTCTTCTGAAGGGCCAGTGATGTAGGCTGACAATTCTAGGTGTCCATTCTCTGCAACTCAGACACACTGGTAATCCCTAGTACTTCCAACACACGTACTGGTGTGGCATGCAGTGGGTCTAGCTGCCTGTGACAAGGAGGACACGACATCCCCAAAACCTGAGACTGATACGGATTGGTGGATTGCTATACCTGCATCTTCCCCTCTTTTCCCTTTTCAGCAGGAGGACTGGAACCTAGAAACTACAACCCTATTTTCACCGAAGGGAGAAGAAAGCGAGGTCAGCTCCTTTAACTGGGGCTTCCAGTATGACGAGGCCCCGCCCCGGCAGACGTCAGCGCGTATCCACCAATAAGAGCGGGAAGAACCAGGAAGTCGGTGTGTATCAACACCTGAGTGGAGAAAGGATGCGGGGAAACTGAAGTGGTTGCAGCGCGGCCAGGCGAAGACGAGCACAGCGGGAGAGACGGAGGGATGAGACCATCGGGAGGCTGGGTTGAGCCAGGAGGCCAACGTCCCCATGTATCGCCGAGCCACGCTCCTGGAGGAGCGTGGCATTCACAGGTACGAGACAAGGTCTCGGGGTGGGTGGGGAGGCGGGGGCGCCCGAGTTTGTAAACGGGAGGTCCTCATACCCAGCAAAAGTCACCTGCCCAGTACCTCCTTAATCCCGTACACCAAAACACTGTCACTTTCCCCTTCCCATCACGTTTTCTTTTTTTAAGACGTGCACCAGAGTGTGGTGATCCCTTCACTCCCCGGTCCTAGGAGTATGTGCGGTCCATAGGACACCATCCTGACCCATTGTTTCTTTGTTCCTACATGCCCCTTCGCCATGGCCGGACTGCTGAAAGATTTGACCGGACCCTGGGAGGCAGAGACAAAGTCCACGGGAGGGAGCCCAGAACCACCCAGCACCACGGATCCAGCAAAGTTTGCCATGGAATGACTGTCCAGTCGGCAAAGACGTGTGTTTTGAAAACAAAAGCCCTACTTAACTAGACCTGGCCTCCGTTCTGTCACTACTACCCCGCCACAACTGGTGTCAGAAGTGGGATTAACATCCCCATCCATCAGTACCCCCGTGATGGAGGCGGTCATACAACCCCTAATTAAAGGCCAGGAAAAACTGGAATGGGCCGTCGAGAGGCAGATGACGTCTGTCCAAGCGGATCGCAAGTGTTTAAAAACACTATAACAGCCCAGAAAGGGAGCTTGCACAAAGAGATACATGAACCTGGTGCCCTTGTACAAGGAGAAAGACGAGCTCCCCCCCCCCCCCATAATCCCTCAGGGGTGTCCCTCCAGAAATATGTATCCGGGGAAGACCCGGATGCTCTCTTACTAAATTTCGAGCGAGCCGCACAAGCATGTGGCTGCCCAGAGGAAAAATGGCCATTCTTTCTGGCACCCCACTTGTCTGGTGAAGCCCAATCGGCATATCAGGTGGCCAACGTAACCGGAAACACCCCATATCAGATCATTAAGGAAGTAATCCTGGACCACCTAGGCCTAGATGCAGAGGCCTACAGAACCCAGTTCCGCAAGGAAATGGGGGTACCAGGGGAGAACCCAAAGACATTGTTTTTTCGCTTAAAAATGGCAGCCGATAAATGGCTCAAAACGGCTACCAGTACGAAGGAAGAAATCATGAACCGGGTATACCTGGAACAATTCATGGAGGCTCTTCCCTATGGTACCCAGAGGTGGCTCAAGCAACATTCAAACCTCTCCGCTGAACAGGCCATTGAGATGGCCGCTAACTATTCCCGTGCCCAGCTACGGGTAGTACCCTGGGACAATGAGAAAGCCAACAAAGGTGGAATTCCCCCTAAAACAGAAAAGAAAACAAAACCCTTGCTGGACCTTACAAAGACGAAACCTGTTAGGCCCGAGGTGTCCACATTCAGGGGGCCACAGTGTTTCGAATGTGGCGACTGGGGCCACATCGCCCGCCTATGTCTCAGACAGAAACCAGCGGAGGAGCCCATGGAGGTTGGTTACATCTCAAAGGCCATGTTGTATTCTGCAGAAATAGGGCCTTCTTTTTATGTACGTGTACAGGTGAATGGTAAACTAGTAAAAGCCTTACTAGACTCTGGGTGCAAACAGTCCGTAATACAGAAGAGTCTTGCCCTCCCCTCACAATACATACCCGACGCCCTAGTGCACATTCGGTGCGTACATGGTGATGTTAGGCCGTACCCCCTTGCTGTAGTTTCCATACTCCAATTTGCTAGAGCCCCTTGCACAGTGCGGGTGGGGGTGGTTGATTCTCTCCCCGAGGACCTCATTTTAGGTGTCGACAACCCCAATTTCCTGTCATTGTTCCAAGACAAAATAGGCAGTAAAGAAAGGGACCAGGGGATTCCCCTTCCAGCTCTAACCACCCCTGAACCTTGGCTGTTAGACCGAAATTTCAGATTCTCTCAGGCTAATGATAACACTCTACTTAATGCCTGGGAAGCAGCACACATCAACCAGTCCAACAACACCCCTACGTATCCCCGTTTTCTGATCAAGAATGACCTTCTATATCGCAAAGGAGGTCCGGGAGAACCACTTCAGCTACTGGTCCCAAAGGCTTTCCGTGAGCAGATACTGTTCTATTCCCACACACACCTTACAGCCGGACACTCTGGAGCGGAGAAAACCACCCAGAACATATTGAGGCAGTTTTACTGGCCCGGAATCTATAAAGACACCCAGAGGTTTTGTCAGACCTGTGAAGTGTGCCAAAAGAAGAACATGCAACGTCCCCCGGCAGTCCCACGACAACCAATGCCAATAATAGGAAACCCATTCGAAAGAGTCGGTATGGATTTAATTGACCCTCTACCCAAAACCTCCAAAGGCAGCATATATGCCCTCGTGATTGTGGACAATGCCACAAGATTCCCGGAAGCGTTCCCGCTCAGAGCCCCAACTACTAAAAACATTGCAGAAAAACTTCTGGAACTGTTCTCCAGGGTCGGATTTCCCAAAGAAATACTGACGGATCAAGGGATGTCGTTTGTATCCAGACTCATGAAAAGTGTGTCGTACCTTGGATCTCCACCACCTACGCACAAAGGTATACCATCCACAAACCGACGGCCTAGTCGAGAGGTACAACCGCTCTCTAAAGACTACACTGAAGAAAATGCTCATCGTAGAGGGAAGAGAATGGGATCGTCTTCTCCTTTGGCTTTGTACGTGTTACGAGCCCAGGTGCAAAGTAGCCTGGGTTGTTCGGCATTTGAGATGCTCTACGGAAGGCAACCCTGGTCCCTCCTCGAAATTACCCGAGAGGCCTGGGAAAGAGAAGACGAGAACGATCAAAAGTCGTTGTTGGAGTATACACACCAATTGAGGTCCAAGCTGGGAAAATTGAGAGACCTGGCCTACTCCAATATGGAGCGAAGCCAAGAAAAACAAAAGAAACTTTATGATAAAGGGAAGAGATGGAGGAAGTTGTCCGTAGGAGATTGGGTGTTGGTCCTGCTCCCGTCCTCCACTCGTAAGTTTCACAGCGAATGGTTAGGTCCCTATCACGTGCTGGAGACCCTCTGCAACACAACCTACCGGGTCCAATTGTCCCCCACCCAAAAACAATGTTTCCACATCAACATTTTGAAAAAGTGGTTGGGACCCTTGCCCAAAGCAGCCCACCTGACATTACCGACTTCCTCGGATAGCTCAACACTAGACCGACTCGTAGTCAATGAGGAACTCACTGAGGACATGAAGAGAGACCTTCAGCACACCTTACGTCCGTTCTCCACTGTCTTCTCAGACACCCCAGGGCGAACTTTGCTAGCCAAACACAGTATCGAAGCCCCGGACGGGAAGATTGTAAAACAGAGTCCCTACAGAATACCAGCCATGAAAAGGGTAGTAGTAAGAAGCGAAGTGCAAGAGATGCTCCGGCTTGGGGTAATACGGCCGTCCAAGAGCAACTGGTCGTCGCCCATTGTGATGGTCCCAAAGCCAGACGGTACAACGCGCTTTTGTATGGACTTCCGCACCCTGAATCAATATCGTCTTTTGATGCCTTCCCGATTCCGTGAGTCGACGAGCTTATCGAGAAACTGGGTGAGTCCAGATACAGCACCACATTCGATTTGACCAAAGGGTACTGGCAGGTACCCCTTCGAGAGGAGGACAGGAAGAAAACAGCATTCGCTACCGAGGAAGGCCTATTCGAGTTCAACTTCCTCCTTTTTGGACTTCATGGGGCCCGCGCCACTTTCCAGAGGCTCATGAACACCATCCTTCAAGCCTATCCATTGTTTTCGAAGGTGTATCTAGACGATATTGTTGTCTTCAGTACAACCCGGGCAGAACACCTACAACACCTGAGAATCATCCTGCAGGCCCTAGAGAAAGCTGGTCTGCATATCAATTCAAAGAAATCACAAGCGGCATACAAAACGGTAAAATACCTCGGATATGTTCTGGGAGACGGAGTAATCGCCCCACAAACCGAGAAAGTAAGGGCGATGGCAGAAACACCATTTCCCTCTACCAAGTGAGAATTGAGGGCATTTTTGGGTCTCATCGGATATTATCGACGTTTTGTTCCCCAGTTTTCAGAGTTAGCGGCCCCTCTGACGAACGTCCTACGTAAAGATGTCACACATCAACAATTGCTACACCCCACGGAAGAGATGTTACACGCTTTCCAGAGCATGAAAAAGGTCATTACCACCATCCCTGTGCTAATCTCTCCAGACTTTAGTAAGACCTTCCTATTATCTACTGACGCTTCTAACTCTGGGCTGGGGGCGGTCCTATCTCAGATAGGGGGGGATGGTCTGGAACACCCGGTCTTATACATCAGCAGGAAACTGTTCCCCAGGGAATGCAAGTACCCCACGATAGAAAGAGAGTGCCTAGCAATCAAGTGGGCTGTTGATAAGTTGCGGTACTACCTGGAAGGGCGATCATTCATCCTGTACACGGATCATGCCCCCTTACAATGGATGTGCAGGAATAAGGCCCAGAACCCCTGGGTACTTCGCTGGTTTCTCTCCTTACAGCCTTTTTCCTTTGAGGTGCGCCACCGAAAGGGACAGGAAAATGGGAACGCCGACTACCTTTCCAGGGTGTTTCCTCTCCCCGATCGGGAGAATCCAGGTGGGGTGGTGTGTGACAAGGAGGACACAACATCCCCAAAACCTGAGACTAATACGGATTGGTGGATTGCTATACCTCCATCTTCCCCTCTTTTCCCTTTTCAGCAGGAGGACTGGAACCTAGAAACTACAACCCTATTTTCACCGAAGGGAGAAAAAAGCGAGGTCGGCTCCTTTAACTGGGGCGTCCAGTATGATGAGGCCCTGCCCCCGGCAGACGTCAGCGCGTATACACCAATAAGAGCGGGAAGAACCAGGAAGTCGGTGTGTATCAACACCGGAGTGGAGAAAGGAGACGGGGAAGCTCTAGCGGTTGCGTCGCATCCAGGCGAAGAGGAGGAAAGCGGGAGAGACGGAGGGACAAGACCATCGGGAGCCCGGGCTGAGGCAGGAGCCAACGTCCCCACGTATCGCCGAGCCACGCTCCTGGAGGAGCGTGGCTTTCACAGGTACGAGACAAGGTCTCGGGGTGGGTGGGGAGGCGGGGCCACCCGAGTTTGTAAACGGGAGCTCCTCATACCCCGCAAAAGTCACCTGTCCAGTACCTCCTTAATCTGGTGCACCAAAACACTGTCACCTTCCCCTTCCCATCACGTTTTCTTTTTTTAAGACGTGCACCAGAGTGTGGTGATCCCTTCACTCCCCGGTCCTAGGAGTATGTGCGGTCCATAGGACACCATCCTGACACATTGTTTCTTCGTTCCTACATGCCCCTTCGCCACGGCCGGACTGCTGAAAGACTTGACCGGACCCTGGGAGGCAGAGATGAAGTCCACGGGAGGGAGCCCAGAACCACCCAGCACCACGGATCCAGCAAAGTTTGCCGTGGAAAGACTGCCCAGTCGGCAAAGACGTGTGTTTGGAAAAATAAGGCCCTACTTAACTAGACCTGGCCTCCGTTCTGTCACTACTACCCCGCCACACTGCCATTGCCTGTAAATGTCTCACATACGTCATAGGAGTGCACATGTGTAACAAAAAATCATTGCCTGGGCGACATCATCTGCCATTCACAGCCATGTGTGCATGTATACACAATCCTTGTGTTTATGTACCTCATGAAGGTGAACATGGCAATGTCTGTCACGCGAAATCACCACCCAGTCACAATGTACTGACCCTATAATGTTCACATTTGTCTGCCCACCGTGCTGAATATACATGTTTCGTTGTCCAGTTGACACTCACTGCCCTCATTCTGTAATGTAATCGTGTATTGTTGGACTGAAGTCTGAGGTCGTGCAGTGACAGCAGCAACATGCACATCTGCATAGATGCTGTGAAACTGAAGTGCTGTGGCATCTAACCACAGGGCAGCTCAACCTTGATGTAGCAGTATACTATATGCCATACACATCGTGCTACTAAGTATATTGAAGTAGTGAGTATGTCAAGTGAGTGAAGAAAAGCAACGTCTGAATGCGTGTCACTTGTCCATGTCACGTGTCCAAGAGTCAAGGCAATGTTGTGCTTGTGTGAGTCTACGCTTAAGCTGAGTATCACATCTCTCATAATTGACTCATCTCATGCATGTGTGTGCTGACAGGACACGTAGGAGGAGACTACCGATCTTTCGAGCTGTCCCACACCTGGCGACGATGAATGACATTGACATCATCAGGAAATTTCTTTTGGATTGCCTCACACTGTGAGAACTATGTGCTCATTTGGAGCACCATTTGAAGCCTAAACGAACATATCCTGCTGCATTATCTACTACAGTGAAAGTGATGGCTGCACTGCATTTCTTTGCCACTGGGTCTTTCCAGTACACTGTGTCCAGCGCTGGTGGGATGTCACAGACCATGTTCAGGATGGTGTTGTGTGACGTCCTGTCAGCAATAATGCTGTACAAGGACAACTATGTCCACTTTCCGAGGCGGGATGAATTGCCAGCTGTGAAGGAAGATATCTTTGATCTGGGAGGCATCCCAAATGTGGTGAGAGCTATTGACGGAACCCACATTGGCCTCGTACCACCACAGACACGTGAACACATTTTCTGCAACCGAAAACACCATCACTCCATTAATGTGCAAGTAGAATGCCAGGCAGATCAGATAATCTCACACGTCTGTGCAAAGTTCCCTGGTTCTGCACATGACTCCTACATCTTGTGAAACAGCAGCATACCACAATTGATGGCTAATCTGCAGCCCGAGTGGGCCTGGCTTGTTGGTGAGTGTGCTGTAAAGAGCAAACAACAAATTGGTACAAAAGGAAGAGATAAGAAAATAACTTTGGTCAAGAGCACGCTAATTGACTCTATATCTAGTTTATTAATCTAGACAGATTTTATCAAAATATTTGGACTTTCCTGCATCAGAAATGACCACGGACCTTGATGGAAGCAACAAAGCAAAAAATACAACAATACAAATATACATAAATTAAACATGTGCAGAACGTCACAAACATGAAAAGACTAATACACACAAAAAAGTTAACCCCTAAACAAACATATAATTTTCTGTTAGTGTCCTCCTAATAATTTCAGGACGAACCACTGGAAGGAAGTCCACAGAGCGCGCTGCGACTCAACAAATTATTGTCGGACTTTCTCAGCACACTCAACAGTGAGTAACCACACTGTACTTATTTTCAAGGACTCCTCCTTCAAAAACCGGGTCTACGCAATTGCGTTTCGGCCATATATTTTCCTCGGCCTCCTCAGGACAGGGTTAATACAAGGAATGTACACACAATTGGTTGGGTGGCCCGACGGACGCTCCTACGTGCGGGTCATCCGGGTCCCCAGATACCCAAAAGGGTGCCGACCCTTCCTTCAACAGGAAGTCCTCCCTGCTTACACTGGCTGGCAACGACTTGTATAATTTTTCAAAACGATCACTACTTTGAAAGAAGTCCGACTGAAAAGTCCGGAACACACAGCCACTCCACTCGACAATCCTTACGGCGCCGGTTGAGTGTACTGAGAAAGTCCGACAATAATTTGTTGAGTCGCAGCGCGCTCTGTGGACTTCCTTCCAGTGGTTCGTCCTGAAATTATTAGGAGGACACTAACAGAAAATTATATGTTTGTTTAGGGGTTAACTTTTTTGTGTGTATTAGTCTTTTCATGTTTGTGACGTTCTGCACATGTTTAATTTATGTATATTTGTATTGTTGTATTTTTTGCTTTGTTGCTTCCATCAAGGTCCGTGGTCATTTCTGATGCAGGAAAGTCCAAATATTTTGATAAAATCTGTCTAGATTAATAAACTAGATATAGAGTCAATTAGCGTGCTCTTGACCAAAGTTATTTTCTTATCTGTTCCTTTTGTACCAATTTGTTGTTTGCTCTTTATTGTTCCTTACCCAGGTATTTAAAAGGGTCAATTGGGTATTACCCTGTTGTTTGCCAGGTGAGTGTGCTGTGTCAATGACTGTTATGTATGTGTGACATGCTGCTCTCCTCACATATTCTGATTGCAATGTTTGTCTGTGTTCCTCACAACTGGGTGACTCAGGGGATCCAAATCTTCTGTGGTTGATGACCCCTCTGAGAAATCCAACCACGCCCGGGGAAGTCCACTACAATGATGCCCATGGGAGGACACGTCAGGTGATGGAGCGCACTTTTGAACTGCTCAAGTCTATAGTTAGGTGTCTAGACAAGAGTGGTGGTGCACTACTCTACTCCCCACAGAAGGTGTGCCAGATAGTAGTCGCCTGCTTCATGCTACACAACCTGGCCTTGCGCAAGAAAATCCCCCTGATTCTGGATGATGATGAGCAGCAGCTGCCCCCTGCTCCAAACCCACACATGCCCAGTGACGATGACAGTGGTGAGGAAGAAGGCCTTGACGTGCGTCAACATCTTATCGCAAACTACTTCTGTTAAGTGTAAGTGAACAATGAGCGACTATGGCTGTGTATGTGTGCTATGCTGTTGTCTGCCTAACTTTGATGATTGTTGGAGGGATTCTGTCCACACAAGAACTATGCGCAGGATTAGAGAACTTGGGCAGGCAGGGACCGAGTCATCCTACCACATGAGCACCCTGAAGCACTGGACCTAATAGCCATAGTGCCTCACTAGCTCAAACACTCACTGTCAGTGATACAAGTGCACAGACATCCCAGGACACAACACTCTCAGATCTCTCAGGAATAGCGTTAACAAGACACACCCTGTCACCCTGACTCTTATACTTGTCCGCAATGGGTTCATTTGAAGACAGGAAACGGTTCAGAACTTTAATTTTAACTACCGTGTAAGAACATGCAGTATACGGCACAGAAGTATTTGAGAAATGCATTTTTCACAAAAAACATTCAGCAGAGTATCATGTCCACATATCATTAAGTAAGATGGCATATCAATCAGCCCTCTGGATGAAGCCCTACGAACCCATCCCCCCTCCCACTGCTGGCAGAACCTGTATCAAATGTCATTAAACTATAGGCTTTGTGAGCAGAACCCACTCCTCAGCCCATAGATGGTGAAATGTACATCACATGTGCTGTGAAACTCTTCTCTCTTGATAGACCCCTCACCAAGTGTGGTGCACCTAGCCCGCTGCACCATAACATCTAAGAGGCACCTGTGGTCACTCGCAGCTGCAAGACTCTGTTGAGTTGTGGTGACAGGCCTGTACAGAATGACAAGGGACATTGTTCTCCGACCACGGACAGAATATGCAGACATTACTCCAGGAGCATGGAGAGATCTAGCTCTGCCGACAGTTCCCATGTGACAGACATAAATGAAGCAACTTGCAAGACTTCAAAGTCAGGGATTTACGTGTGCGTCAGCAGCATGATGGAATCCGGGCTCATACTATGCGACAATTACCCCGACAGACATATGACAGCCTCCCCTTCCTCAGTTCTGTGGTACCAAGCAAAACAAACCGCAGAGGTCAGCAAAGTCAAAGCTAATGCAGACAGGGCCAAAGTCAGAGATGTCTGACAATCTTTGTCAGAAGGAGGCGAGAAATGTTGAGAATATATTGAATTAGTTACCACCAGTTTTGGATGCTGGTAAGTAGTTACGGATCCAAGAAGGCACATGCAGCTTCGAAGGCAAGCAGTTCCGAAAGACGATCCAAATCAGCTTTAGCAAAAGGACCGCCATCAAATCCAGTAGCATGAAGGAACAGATGTGCTCCTCGTACCACGAGGACGAAAGGAGCATTTCATGGCAAGCTGGAAGTGACTCAATGTAGGCATGACACAGGAGCCGTTGCGCAAATGAACAAGTGCAGCTGGCATCCTGTCTGACACGCTGAAAGGCATCCCATAAACGGCTATCACCAAAATAGGCCTGGTCGTAGGCTAACAAAGAACTCACCCACAGTTCATAATCAAGATCAGCACGGGATGTGTTTGAAAGGCAGACATCCATGGCCCATTGAAAGGGGCATCGGCGACAGCAGAACACAGGTTGCACGCAGGTAAAATAGGCATAGAGGAAGGTCAGCCTATAACTGATGCGGAGCACAGCCAATGGTATACATCCAAAGACGCGCTGCATTCGTTCACGGTACAGTTGCAATAGACCGGGGCTGGCCTCGAATACAGGACGGGCTGAAATTGCGTGAGAATAGTTGGGAAACCAGCAATCTGCAGTACTGGCTAAGGATTGATGTGAAACCGCCAAATGCAGTTGGTAAATATGAGGAGTGACACCGGGTACGGCTCCAATAATAGTGTGCAACAAAGTGACAAGGCCAGAGCTTACAAGTAGAAAAAATGTGCGAGGTCTTCAGTATAAGACACTATTGATATTTGGTGTGTCATTAGCCCATAAACAAGTGGGAGTGTCGTGTCTCGCAGACACTGAATTGCGCGGGACGGTCAAGACACCTGGGATTCAAAGGTCTCCCGGTCTGATGTGAGAGCGACTACTTGTTGAAACAAAAGCCCATTGAACCTGCATCACTAGAAGTCTGCTTTCCTTGTGGGAATGTGAGGCCACAACTAACTATCTACAAGCACATATGGGGGATTAAAGAGAACTTTGATACAGCAAGGAACACGTAGTGCAAGTGTTCCTATTCACGGGACGCCTGCCTGTAAACCGCAGCAGTTGTGGTCATTCAGGATAAGATAACTTCCGTTGAGAAGTAGATTTGGCGTGGGTATGTCATCAGGGACTGTTGTTCATGTGGGTACAAATGCTAAAAGACTAGACATGACCCATGAAAAGCCCCATGTAACTGTACTTGAGTATGTGTATGTGACCATGTCACCTTTGGCCACATGACAGGATGTGGTTTGATGCTGGCTCTTGTGGGATTCATTGATCAGCGTTGTGTGTTTTGTGACAACTTACGTCATATCCATATTGATGTTAGTAGAGGGATGGGAGCACCCTACTTCACTTCCCAGCACAATTCACCCCTTGGCATTCTTGTAAATGCAGTTCCTTTCAAAATGCTTACTTGCAATGTAGCTTTTAGTGTTTCACCTGAGTTGGGCAGTGAGAGGTACCAAGAAATTAGTGTATTGTGGCAACTTGCTCAGCAGACACTGATCTAAATTTATCTTACCACTACTGATGTTGTACAATGTCTTGCAACACATGTGTCTAGATATTGACAGCACTGACCTGCATCCAGCCATGGTGACTCATTCCACGGAAAGACAAGTAAGCATTTCAACGGCAGTGCATTTACCAGGATGCGGAGGGGTAAACTGTGCTGGGAGGTGAAGTTGTGTGCTCCCATCCCCCTTCTGTCCATGTTGATGGCGTGGGCCTGTGTTAACCGGTATTCATCTTGTACAGTTTTGCCTGGTGCAGTGCTTTTTCTGTATTGCCATCATATGTCAAATCACTGTCTTTTCCTTGTGTCGTTCCAGGTTCCTCTACTCTGACAATGGATTGTCGCATTCACGTCTCATGATACATTGCAATGTGAGTTAACATGCTACTTACTATGATAAAAATGTCATCTTGACACAGAGGCATACGGGTGTGATTTGTGTTTATTTGTCAATGAGTGACGGGTGAGGGTTGAAGTTGAAAGTGATGGTACATGGATAGTTTGGGTAGAACACACAATGGTGGGATACCACAGTCCAACAGTACACTCCCATCCTTGTGGAAATGTGGGATTGGATTTACAGCAAAGTCAATGCTTGGTGTGACACTGGTGACATCAACGTTGGCTCCGAGAACTGGTACGGCACAGTGCTTTGCCAAGTGATCCTCCCTGGGACTTTTTCGGATGCCCCCTATGCCGTTTGGCCTTGGGGTAACCTGCTGCATGCTTGGAGGTGTCTGAGGATTCGCTGTGATGTGACTCACCCCTCCCTGTGGCCGCTGCCGAGGTGTTGTGACTATCATCCGGCTGGCCACAGGGTGGTGGGGGGAGGTGGCCAGCTATTTGTGCTGCATGCATGTCCCTCAGGACACCCACAAGCTGGCCCATGTACTCAGCAATTTGTCCCAAACGAGTGTCCATGGACCCCTGCAGCAGGCAGAGTTCACGCAGTTCGTCAATGACCTGGCCCTTCTGTCCCTGGTTCTGCTGGTATGCCCTAAGGACAGTCTGAATGGTGGCCTGGGCCTCTGTCTCATTGTCCTCCTGTGACGGTCCCCAAGTTGTCCTCCCACATGCCCTGCTGCCAAGGAGCTGTGGCGGCGCCTGACGCTGCCACCGCACACTGTCCCCCGCATCCCGAGGCTGCCTGGTGGTATTGACTACAACTGGCACAGGGACAGTGTTGGAGGCAGCGATGGTGATGGTGGAGGTGGTTGCCACACAGGTCGGTGCTGCAGGGGTAAGTTTTGTTGTTGCAGCGGTTGTGAGAGTGGTGGTGGTGGTGGTGGGGACTGTGAAGGCCGGAGACTGCGCTTGCCAGGGCACGCCGGAGGGGCCAGGTTGGTCCTCCTCATCTGTAAAAACCATGGAGTCTGCATCCGAGGGTTCAGCTTTTTGGGTGGGAGACTGGCTGGGCTAATCCATGGCACAGGCTCCTGCTGTTGCTGGCAAGTCACCTGTTGAACAGAGGTTGGATTGTCAGCATTTTCAGTAAACGGCACGACTTTGATGTTCATATTTGGCACATTTCGATTGTGACAACATGACTTTTCATCTTGGCATTACTTGTCATTCATGACAGTTTGTCAGTAGTGGGACAAGATGTGGAGGTAAATACATTGCTTGTCAGCAATGTCACATGGCTGTAGCAACAATTTCATATGTACAGATACTGTATTTCCAAGTACATGTCCTCAGGTACCAACTGTTGATCATCCACTTCTGTTTATGCTAGGATATTTGTGACTTTGCCATGACTGTTTGTCTACAATGCCGCAACTCCCTGATTTCTGTTGTGCTTTTTGTACTGTCACCGTGTGGTTTGTAATGTTTGACTGAGTCTACATGCATGTGTTGTGGTGATGTGAGCCTTTATGCATTGGGATAATGGTACTTGCACATTGGGTTTTGGCCACTGCATTCTTGGGTTTTGTAAGATGGCTACCTACCTGTTAAGTGAAGCAGAGGAAGGAAATGCTAGCCTCATGAGACATTCATGTTGACAGCTTGCAGTGTACATGAGTTTGATTTTGTCTGGCAATTGAGGCTCACTTGTTGTGCACAACAGTACATTACAGTGGGATGTGATCATTTTGTTTGTACTTACCAACCTCCACTCCCCCCTCGATTCCTGTGAGACTCTCGGGATGCAGTTTGGCAAGCACCTTCTCCTCCCATTCAGTGAAGGTTAGTGGTGGTATGGGAGGGCCGCCACCAGTTCTTTGGGCTGCCTTGTGGTTCCTGTGGGCCCGATGCTTGACCCAGACCTTGAGGTCGACCCACCGCCTTTTGATATCACGCAGTGTGCGTAGGGTGGTCCCTTCAGCATTGACTTTGTTGTAGATCCTTGTCCACATCTAAATTTTGCGCACAAGTGGAGTATGTTGGACCAGGCTTCCATACAGATGTGGTTCTACCCTTATTATCTCGTCTACCATCACTTTCAACTCAGTGTCGGTGAATTTGGGCATTTTCTGTTTGGCCATGGTGCAAAGGTGAGAAAAGTGCAGGGTGCAGGGGGTAGTGGAGTTATGTGAAGTGTGTCAGGTGTGTGGGTGGGAAGTGGTGTTGTGTGGAGATGGGTGTATGTGATGTTGTGCAGTGTGCGTAAATGGTGTCCTGTCTTTCTGTGTCAGCTTCTGGTGTGCAAAGGATGCTGGTCCAGGAAGGGGTTGGTTTTATGCTGTGGTATGTGGGTGTGTCCACATGTGTGATGTCCTCCAGGTGTTTCTTCCATGCTGGGCATGGCTTACATTGCCAATGGATATTTGGGGTGTATCATTGTGGCGTGTGTGATGTGATTGAGGGCAGCGTCGAGTGCAGGCACACTTTGTGCATCGCTGTTTAGTTTGTTACTACCGCCATTCATTTGGTCTATGCGCGACCAAGGAAATCGGAATGCAATGCTCCGTCCTCAAGCTCCGCAGTTACATCGTAATTGGCCATGCGATCATTCCAGGGCAGGAGCGGCCTCTTTAGTCCCTTGAACTGCTTTCCCCGTCCACCGCGGTCGGATTTTCAACTTTCCGAGCATGGCGGACGGTCATTTGTGAGTTCCGTCCGCCGTGGTAGGAATTTCCTTGCATTGCATCATAATTTGACCGACTGAGAAGCACAGGGTCATGCAGGTGGATTTTTGCTGTGAGTACGGCGGACGGAAGCCTTTTCCGTCCGGCATCCTAATGGGCCCCTTAATTTAAAAATGTTGTTTTAGGAGCGGGCTGTTGGGTTTATAGGGGATGAGGGTGGGGAGTGTTTTAAAAAAATAGTTTTCAAATTTTAAATAAATTAGCAATTTGTAAATTTAATTTGAAAATGATGTTTTACTTTGACCCCCTAGCCGCGCATTCTGCGGGAGGGTGTGAGGTGTGTTCCATACTTTGTTTTCCCGTTGCCCCCCTCTACCGCTTCCGGACAGGAACTGTTTTGGACACTGTATGTTGTTCCCTATCCTGGGAAGAGCACGCTGCTATTTCGGACTCTCATTGCCTTGAGTGTGTTTTATATTTAATATAAAATGAAACTGTTGTTTTCGATTGCTCCTGGCCTATGGCCAGGGCTTGTTATATGTGCTCACGAACTGCCGGGCGCTTTGCCTCTGGTTCATTTGAATGTGTGGCGTTGCATTGCGGGCCCTCGGGCTCTATAGCGGCCGGCCCTGGTGGTTGTAGGCCCTTGTCTGTATTTTATTGTGTGCTAACGGTTTCTAATAAAAATTTTATAAAAAAAAAAAGAAAATGATGTTTTAGGAGCGGGATGTTGAGTTTATGGGGGATAAGGGTGGGGAGTGTATCTGAAAGAAGCACGTTAGTTAGATTCCTTACCTTAGAATATCCCCAGGCGTCAGGCTGGATCTGGAAAGATTTTTCCTCAGCAGTACCCCTGCGCGTCGGTAGGCGTCGTCTGCAGCTCCGCGTCCGTCGTCGGTGTTGTGATCGCCGGGATGACGTCGTCGGAGTACTTAGACGCCGCCCTCGCGCACTGACGTCAGTTCTTCTTTTTTCCACGCCAGCAAGATCGGGGAAAAGCGTACCCTTAGTCATTTTTTGACTAACTTTTTGGACATTTTGTCTATCTTTTTCGAGTCGACTTCGACTCCTGGTGCCGGTAGGGATGCCTGGGTTCAAGCCGTGTGACGTCTGTCACCGTCTGATGTCGGTTATCGACCCCCACCATCGGTGTCTCTACTGTCTTGGGGCCGACCACGATGACAAGTCGTGCCCTGACTTCCGGGCCTTGACGTCAAAAGCTAGGCCGGTCGTGGAGCCGCTGTCATCACCGCTCATCGGGAACCAAGTCCTCGCATTCAGGTAAGTCGAGGCATGGCAAAAAGAAGTCGAAGAAGCGACATCGCTCTTCTGACTCCCCTCGCCGGTCGCACGACTCGGCCAAGGGTTTGGGTGGCACCACCCGCGCGGCTCCGCATCCGGCCCCACAACCTCCGGTCCCTGGGCTTCATGCAATTCTGGGCGAGATTCGAGACTTCCTTGTGGCCATGAGGACTCTCTTCCCGCCGTCAAGGCCTTCCGACGCGCATTCGGGCCCCGCAGGTCCGACTCGGGGTCCTAGCGAGCCGGCGGCTTCGGCCCCGGCGCTGTCGTCGACTTCGGTCCCGACGCCGCAGGCCCCGGTGGGATCCAGGCCTGGATCCCGGTCGATGCCAGTTGACCTCACGACTCCTCCGCTGACGCCAACCCCCATAGTATCGCTCCCGGCGCCGTCCCCAGACGACGCCGTCCCTGGTCCGGGTCCGGCGTCAATGGGTGAGTCTTTCGCCTATGACCCGGCTCCGTCATTTCTGCCTGTTTACCAGGACACGGATGAAGGGGAGGACTGGTGGGACCGTTCCTCGTATAGACCCTTAGCGATGCTCAATCTTGACTACAAGATCTTAAGCCGCATCTTGGCCAGTCGGTTGATGCCCCATATGACAAAACTGATCCATGCGGACCAAGCCAGATTTATTCCCTCCCGCAACACTGCAAGGAATGTACGCAGACTTCTGCGGATCTTGGGGTCCGACTCTTAAGGGGGAGGCCTGCATTTTTGCGGTTGACATCGAAAAGGCCTTCGAAAGTCTGGAGTGGTCTTACCTTTTTAATGTATTGTGAGCGTTCGGACTGGGGGAATGTTTTGTACAGTGGACGGCGCTGCTATACAGTGCTTCTACTGCTAGGATGAGGACAGGGGGCTTGATTTCTGCTGCTGTGCGGTCACTCGGGGGACGAGGCAGGGGTGCCCGTTGTCCCCCTTATTATTTGCTCTGGCGATGGAGCCCATGGCTGCTCACGCCAGGTCAGAACGGTATTTTCCAGGGCTATTAGTGGAGGTACGAGGGCAACACATAGCATTATATGCGGACGATCTCCTCATGTTCTTGCCGGACGCTGGAGAAGCCCTATAAGGAGCGAGGGACTTGCTGGAGCCCTTGGGGAGGGTGGCGTGCCTCCGGGTGAATTGGACCAAGTCGTGCCTATTTCCTACCACGCCGGACGGGATGGTTCGTCCAGGGGATGCCCCGTGGAAATGCTGGTGCTTGCCATACGTGGGGACTCAGATCTATCATGCTCCCGACGATCTATTGGAGGGCAATGTGGGGCGGGCAGTGCGCGGAGCGAAAACCTGTTTTGATTTCTGGGGGACTCTCCCATTATCGGTGGCCTGCAGGGTCGCCTTGGTGAAGATGGTCATTTTGCCCAGGTTTCTCTATTATTTTGGGACCCTCCTAGTTTGGATCCTGGGTAAGCTCTTCGCACACCTGAACACTTTGATCACAGGATTCATCTGGGGAGCTGGGAGATGGAGGGTGGCGTTAACTACCCTGCAGAGACCCTGGGCAGAGGGGGGCCTTGCGTTGCCAGACCTGGAGGCCTATTACCATGCCGCGCAGCTTCAATGGTTTACGAAGTGGGTGGCGGGTCATATTAGGCGCCCGGAGGACCAGGGTGGGTCAGATCCGAGTTGGCACCTTTTGTCTTGTGCGTTGCTACGAGTCCCGATGAGAGGCGCCTTAGTGCCACCGGATTTGGGGACGGTACGACAATGCTGGGAGTGCCTAGCTAGGAGGACGCATGTCACGACCCCTTATGCGCCCGAGATCCCTTTGCGGATGTGCGAGGTGTTGCCTCATGGGGGAGATTGGAGCCGTTTGTTGACCTGGGAAGAGGCGGGAGTTACGGCAATAGGTGATCTTTATGAGGATGGTAATCTTCTCCCTTTTAACGACCTCAAAGAGCGCCATGATCTCCCGCGGGGGGACTTCCTCTTGCATGCTGCTCTGACTGCGGCTATCAGGAAGCACTGGCAAAAAGGACTGTTGGAGCCGGATACGTCTCTCGCTTGTCAATATGTAGTGATGGCGGCGGGTACTTTTAAGGCGGTGACCTTTCTTTTTAACGGCAGATTTCTTGCGATATGCGCCAACCCCCAACGGCATTGCAACTCAAGTGGGAGGCGGATCTGGGGGAACCCATTGCAGAAAAACCTTGGGAGGAGATCGTAGAGTGGCCATGGAAATGTTCTCGAAACGCGCGCTTCCTGATCATCCAATTCTATGTTTTCCATAGGGCATACCTCACGCCTAGTAAAATTTTGGGGGGTCGGCCACTTGCCCCCGTTGAGATCAAGATGGGGTGAAATTTCTCCACATGTTCTGGGACTGCCCGCAGGTGGGAGGCTTTCGGCAGGAGGTGACGACTGCTCTGCTAACTGTGACGGAGGGGGAGCTAGCGGTGGCACCGGGAGTCTGCTTGTTGTATTGGTTCCCGCACACTGCCAAGACTAAGGTCACCAGCCGGTTCATTGACCTGGGGTTGGTCTTGGATAAATGAGAAATTACTTCCCACTGGAAGGCGAGGCAGGGGCCTAGTTTCTTGCACTGGAATAGGGAGATGGTGAAATGGGCAGGAAGTGAAGGGAACTATAGATTACGTTTGGCTCAGCGTAATGGAAGTGAGAAATCACAAGATATGGCCCGGGCATGGGTGGCACTCCTGGAGCTGTTCAAACATCCGTCTGTAGACGACGAAGAGGCTCTTGAGAAGGGGGATATAGCACGAGGCCCTTGAGAAACCCTTCACGTCTGTGGGAGTACAGGGCAAGGGGAGGGCACTGGGACCATGATAGGCAGCTTCCCCCTGTGCTTTTGATACACTCACTGCTGCGCCCTGCGGGATGGGGAGTCTGACAGGTGGTACGGGAGACATCTTTGCCCTCTTGCATAACTTAGAGGCTGGCGACATGCTTGGGAGGGTGGTTGGGTTGGGGGTTCTGTTGGGGGAGTTTGAAAGGGAGAGGGGTGGGGGGGTGGGGGGTCTTCTTATTGCATCACACCATTGACCTGGATCAACCATGTGGACGTACTGCGCTGCATCACGGACGCCTTATGGGACGATGGGTGTGACTTTGTAATCAGATTGGCGGGCTGTCCGTTATACTTCATCCTGGTTTCCTCTGTTGGCCAGTTAGTGGGCAGGGGGATTGAATGTGTAATTTCATGAAACTCAATAAAAGTCTGTTTAAAAAAAATGAAGGGGAGGACTGGGAGGGGTCTAAGGACCCTCTGGCACAGCAGTGCCAGTTAAGTCAGGACTGGGCAGATGAGCTGGGGGAGGCCAGTGGTCTAGACACTTCACCTGACACTGGTTTCATCTCTCCTCCTTCCGTGGCTACGGAGGAGGGTGCTACTTATGCTGTGGTGCTGCGCAGGGTGGCGCAGGCCTTGCGCCTGGAGCTCCCTGCAGCGGCCGTGAGGAGTAACCTCCTCACTGAGGTGCTTCAACCGCCAGTAAGCTCTTCGGAGCCTCTGCTGCAGTTTAATGAGGCCCTCACCGATGTTCTGATGGGCACTTGGTCCAAGCCCTACAGTCTCTCCTGTGAATCGAAACGTGGCCCGGCGCCACCGTCCAGCTCCGGGCGACCGCTGCTTTCTGTCCGTACACCCCACCCCGGAGAGTCTGGTTATCCAGGCCTCCACGACCCAAACCGCCTTCTTGTCCGCACCTCTGGACCGGGAATCCAAAAGGATGGAACAGTTTGGCAAGAAACTGTTTTCCTCACAGTCTTGGGTTGCAGTCCATTAATACTGCATGCCTTTTGGACCGTTACACCCACTCTCTGTGGGATACGGTGGCGGACGTGCTGCCCCAGTGTCCAGTGGAGGCCAGGACACGGCTCGCCCAGGCTCTTGCTGAGGGGCGTGATGATTAGATGTGGACTTGACACCACGGGCAGAGCGATTGCAACGACGGTGGCGATTCGTCGTCACGCCTGGCTGAGGTCCACAAACTTTTCAGGGGATGTCCAGAGCACTCTCATGGACATGCCCTTTGATGGGCGTCGCCTTTTTTGCGACAAAGCAGATAGCGCGCTGGAGCGCTTTAAGGGCTCCAGGTCTACGGCCAAGTCCTTGGGTGTGTCGGCCCAGCGCCAGCAAACTTCTGCTTTTCGCCCCTTTCGTGGCCAAGGAAGGGGCGCCCCCGCATGCTCGTCCAGCCATAGGCCGCAGAACCAGCCTCAACGTGGTCGCTGACGTGGATTCCGCCGTGTCAGTCCACATCCGCTCCCGCAGCATCTGCCTCAAAGCCTTCCTAGTCCGAGCTTTCAGGCCCATTCCACGCCAGTGGGAGGCTGAGTTCGCCATCACCTGCTCCACTGGCGTACCATCACTTCAGACAGGTGGGTGCTGCAAATCGACCCCTCCAGCCATGCCACCGCAGTACCACCGCATATCGGGGGATCACTTGCAACTTCTGCAGGAGGAAGTTACGACCCTCTTGGCTAAGGGGGCCATCGAGCGCGTTCCTGGCCCAGAAGTAGGACGGGGTTGTTACTCCCTCTACTTTCTGGTTCCCAAGAAGGGCAAAGGGGGCCTACGCCCTATCTTGGACCTCAGGAGCATCAACGCCTTCCTCTGGAAGGAGAAGTTCAAGATGCTGACGTTAGCTCACGTTCTGGCTGCCCTGGACCCTGGAGACTGGATGGTAGTGTTGGACTTGCAGGACGGTTATTTCTACATCCCCGTCCTGCCGGCCCACCAGCGTTACCTGCGGTTCACGGTAGGCCACGAGCACTTTTAGTTTACCATGCTCCCCTTCGGCCTCACCAGTGCCCCTTGGGTGTTCACGAAAGTGATGGCGGTGGTCGCAGCTCATCTGCGCAGATTAGGGGTTCCAGTCTTCCCCTATCTCGACTACTGGTTATTGAAGGTGGGCTCGCCCCGAACAGTCGTCTCCCACTTCCAGACTACGGCCGATCTCCTGGATTCGCTGGGGTTCTCCATCAACATGCGGAAGTCACATCTGAGTCCCTCCCAGAAGCTCCTCTTCATCGGAGCGGTTCTGGACTCGGCGCAGTTTCGGGTCCAGAACCTCCTACTGAACAGCGGGTTCAGGATATTCAGGCTCTGATTCCGATCTTTCAGCCTTTATCCCGAGTTTCGGTCAGGATGGTCCTACGGCTGCTGGGTCTGATGGCCTCCTGCATCCTGCTGGTACATCATGCCAGGTGGCGGATGCGGACTCTGCAGTGGGACCTGAAGTTCCAGTGGGCTCAACATCAGGGCAACCTGTCCGACCACGTCCTGATCTCGGAGGGCACTGCAAGATAGTTGCAGTGGTGGCTCACAGACCGCAATTGGGTCAGTGGCAGATCCCTCTCCCTACCCCAAACGGAGCACGTAGTGGTGACGGATGCGTCCCTCCTGGGATGGGGGGCCACATGGGAGAGGCGGAGATCAGAGGCCTCTGGTCTCCGGCGGAGTCCTGGCTCCATATCAACCTATTGGAGCTGCGGGCGATCCGGCTTGCACTGAAGGCATTCCTTCCCTCTGTCCGGGGAAGTGTAGTGCAGGTGTTCACGGACAACAACACTGCCATGTGGTATTGCAATAAACAGGGTGGGACGGGGTTGTTGACCCTTTGTCAGGAGGCTCTGCGCCCCTGGACATGGCTGGAACATCAGGGCATCACCCTGGTGGTTCAACACCTGGCCGGCTCTCTGAATGCCAGGGCGGACGAACTCAGCCGCCGGTGCATGATGGATCACGAGTGGCGTCTGAACTCGAACGTGGCGCAAGGTCTCTTTCGGCAGTGGGGAGAGTCTTGGTTAGATCTATTCACCACCGAAGATAACGCGCAATGTCATAAGTTCTGCCCATTGGAATTTCCAAGGTGGCACTCGCTCGGAGACGCTTTTCGTCGCGAGTGGAGTTGCGGTCTGTTATACGCCTTTCCGCCTATACCACTTCTGCCCAGAGTGCTGAAGAAGATCAGGCGTGACCGGGTCCAAGTCATCCTTGTGGCTCCGGATTGGGCACGAAGATACTGGTATCCCGAGCTACTCAGTCTGCCAATCATCCCTCGATTCGACTGTCTCTTCAGGAGGACCTTCTGTCGCAGCAGCAGGGGGCAGTCCTCCACTCGAACCTGTCCAGCCTCCACCTCCATGCGTGGAGATTGAGCGGCGCCATTTGACTTGCCTCTTGAAGTCTGTGATGTCATTCTGGCAGCCAGGCGTCCCTCCACTAAAACGGTATACGTCTGCAGGTGGAACAAATTTGTGGTATGGTGCACAGCAAAGGCTGTGGATCCCCTTTCCGCCCCTTTTTCTGAGGTTCTCCTCTTTCTTCTTTCCCTGGCCCAGCAGGGCTCTGCTCTGGGCACCATAAAGGGATATCTTTCAGCTGTTTCAGCCTTCTTGAGGCTTCTTGAGGCTTCCTGATCTGCCTTCTCTTTTCAAGTCCCCTGTTGTAAATAGATTCTTGAAAGGCATTACTCACATGTTTCCTCCTGTTCTCTTTGTAATGCCTCAGTGGGACTTGAATCTGGTGTTAACTTATCTGCTGTGCACTCCCTTTGAGCCACTTCATAACTGTCCTCTTCGTCTTCTGACTCTCAAGACTGCTTTCCTGGTTGCCATCACCTCTGCCAGAAGAGTGAGTGAGCTCCAGGCTCTTTCTTCTAAACCTCCTTTCCTCTCTGTCCATCCGGACAAGGTCGTTCTGAGGACTCGCCCTTCTTTTCTTCCGAAGGTGGTTACTTCCTTTTACATTGGGCAGTCCATTACCTTACCCACCTTCTTCACGCCTCCGCATCCCTCGAAAGAGGAAGAGAGGCTCCACCATCTGGACCCAAAACGTGCACTCTCCTTTTATCTGGATCGCACAAAACAGTTCCGGGTGGAAAACCAAATCTTCGTTGGCTATGTGGGCGCTAAGAAGGGGCGGGCAGTGCACAAGCGAACCATCTCTAGGTGGGCCGTTCGGTGCATTAAGGTCTATTATTGCTTGGCTAAGAAGGATCCTCTGTGGGGCTGAGGGTCCATTCCACTCGGGCCACAGCGGCTACTACTGCCTTGGGACGGGGAGTCCCTATGCAAGACATTTGTCAGGCAGCTACGTGGTCCTCGCTGCACACGTTTGCCAAGCATTACTGCCTGGACAGCCAAGTCCGGAGAGGCGGCTTCTTTGGCCGTTCCGTTCTCCAGGACTTCCTGGTGTGATCTTGGTTCGCAGACCCACCACCGGGGTTGGTATTGCTGGGGTATCTATTCTAAGGTAAGGAATCTAACTAACATGTTTCTTTCAGATGCACAAGTTACTTACCTTCGGTAACGATAGATCTGTAAGAAACATAAGTTAGTTAGATTCCTTACCGCCCCACCCGTCCACCCCGTTCTGCAAACCGATATCTAGGGTTAAGGTCATCCCATTCAGGGCACTAGTTTCATGGGACCAGTGTCCGTTTCTTACATGGCTCTGCGTTCCTGGCACGGAAAGCTATGTACAGAACTGACGTCAGCGAGCGAGGGCGGCGTCTAAGTACTCCGACGACGTCATCCCGGCAATCACGACGCCGACGACGAACGCGGATCCGCAGACAATGCCTACCGACGTGCAGGGGTACTGCTGACAAAAATCTTTCCGGATCCAGCCTGACGCCCGGGGATATTCTAAGGTAAGGAATCTAACTAACTAATGTTTCTTACAGATATATCGTTACCGAAGGTAAGTAACTTGTGCTTTAAAAATGTTGTTTTAAAATTTTAAATAAATTCGAAATTTGTAAATTTAAATTGTTGTTTTAGGAGCGGGATGTTGGGTTTATAGGGGATTAGGGTGGGAAGTGCTTTAAAATGATTTTTATAATTTATAGAATTTTAAATTTTAAATCTAAAATTGAAATAGATTTTTATAATGATTGGTTTATTGTTTTTATTTTGAATAGAGCTGGGTTGATTTGTATAATATTTATAAAATTGTAATTAAATTATTTATTTAAAATAGTTTCACAAAATTAAAATTTTATATTTTTAATTTTAAAATATTGTGTTAATAGTGGAGGAGTTTAAATAATCTCTTATGAAGATTTTATTATTAATATTTATTAATATTTAAGATTTTACATTTTACAAATTTTAGTAAGTAAGAGACATTATTTGTATTTTGTAATAATTATATGTTAGAAATTGTAGATAATATTTAATATTTTAAATAAATTTACAAACAACATTATTTTGGTTAAAAATTAAAACTATGTATTATGTTTAATAATTTACAAAAAACAATAATATAAATAGGAAATATACTAATTTTGAAAGTGTAATCTTATATTTAAAATTTCTATGATTATGATATTTTAAAACTATTATGAATAATTGAATAAAATATTGTACTTTTTGGAAATTGTGATAAAGAAAGGAGGATTGTTTTATGTATACTTTATTCCCTGATGTTATATTAATTGGAGTGGGAATAGTACATTATGTATGTTGAGTGTGTGGCACCTTACCTGATTTAATAGTAACTGGTTTGGTAATAAAACGTTATATATGCTTAGTGTCCAGCAACTACCTTGATAGGTTTAGTGTCCAGCACCGTTTTTTAATGTACTAGTAACTGGAGTGGGAATAGTAAGTTATATATGTTTAATGTCCAGCACCTTCCCTGATTTAATACTAACTGGAGTGTGAATAGTAAATTAAATATGTTCACTGCCCAGCACCTTTTTTAATTTAATACTAATTGGAGTGGGAATGGTGAATAATATATGTTTAGTGTCCAGCACTTTCCCTGATTTAATACTAACTAGAGTGGGAATAGTAAATTATATATGTTTAATGTCCAGTGCCTACCCTGATTAAATACTAATTAGAGTGGGAATAGTAACCTATATAGGTTTAGTGTCCCGCACCTTCCCTGATTTCATACTAACTGGAGTGGGAATAGTAAATTAATTATGTTTAGTGTGTAGCACCATTTTAAATTTAACATTAACTGAAGTGGGAATAGTACATTTTATATGTTTAATGTCCAGCACCTTTTTTATTTTAATACTAACTGGAGTGGGAATGTTAAATAATATATGTTTAGTGTCCAGCACCTTCCCTGATTTAATACTAACTGGAGTTGGAATAGTAAACTCGATATGTGTAATGTACAACACCTTCCCTGATTTAAGATTAACTGGAGTGGGAATAGTAAATTAAGTATGTTCAGTGTCCAGCACCTTTTTTAATTTAATACTAACTGGAGTGGGAATAGTGAATAATATATGTTTAGTGTCCAGCACCTTCTCTGATTTAATACTAACTGGAGTGGGAATAGTATATTATATATGTTTAATGTCCAGCACCTTACCTGATTTAATACTAACTGGAATGGGAATAGTAATTTAGATATGTTTAGTGTGCAGCACCTTTTTTAATTTAATATTAACTGGAGTGGGAATAGTAAATTATATATGTTTAATGTCCAGCACCTTTTTTATTTGAATACTAACTGGAGTGGGAATATTAAATAATATATGTTTAGTGCCAGCAACTTCCCTGATTTAATACGAACTGGAGTTGCAATAGTCAATTATATATGTGTAATGTCCAGCACCTTCCCTGATTTACCTGATTTAGTATTAACTGGAGTGGGACTATTTAATTAAATATGTTCAGTGTCCAGCACCTTTTTTAATTTAATACTAACTGGAGTGGGAATAGTTAATAATATATGTTTAGTGTCCGGCACCTTCTCTGATTTAATACTAACTGGGGAGGGAATAGTAAATTATATATGTTTAATGTCCAGCACCTTACCTGATTTAATACTAACTGGAGTGGGAATAGTAAATTATATAGGTTTAGTGTCCAGCACCTTCCCTTATTTTATACTAACTGAAGTGGGAATAGTAAATTATATATGTTTAATGTCCAGCACCTTCCCAGATTTAAAACTAACTGGAGTGGGAATAGTAAATTATATTGGTTTAGGGCCACATTAGAATGGCGGGCGGACTTTCGTCCGTCCGACACCCTAGCGGTGCTGGGACCGTTCGCCAGCGGTGCGGTGGTCCCGCACAACTGATTAGGATGCAACGGCCACCCTGGTGGTCGAATTCGGCATCTTTTACATTGAGGCGGGTGCTGCTGTAGGCAGCACCCGCCGCAATGCCAAAGAGGCATGTTGTGCATTGCCATGCACAACGTGGCAGGCACCGTGCAGTGCCTGCCACCTTGTGCATGGCAATTGAGGGGGGTACCATGGGTACCCCCCCAGTGCACAGCAGACCCCTGCTCGCCCCTGGGGACTCGCAATGGGCCCCCGAAACCAGTCTCCGCCTGCCAGGATCTGCCGCAAAAGACAGGCGGAGAGGCCCATTGTAATCACTACGGCGATGCCTGCACGGCACCGCCGCAATGATTGTCTGGTTCTGGGTTCCACAAGGCGGGCGTAAAAGGACCGCCTTGCGGAACAGCGGCTGTTGGTCTTTTGGTTATGTTGGAGAATCGTGTTACCTTAAGGGTCAGCAGCTTGGATTCTTCATGTAGTGAGTCGACAGGCAGAGCAAAACAATTGGCTTCTCTCTCTAGTTATTTTTATTTCAGCATAAAATTTGGTTGAGAACAGCAAAAGAAGGCTTTTGCTACTTTTTTCAGCATTCCCAAATAGGGACATAGAGGGTCAAACGCTGATATGTTTGGATTAAGTTTGGTTATGGTTGGATCAGGTTGACTGCTACTGTATCTGTGCTCACTCGTGGCAGGAAAGGTTTCCTACCACGTGCACCATTTTTCTCAGACCATGAAACATACCAGTAAAAAAGGTTAAAACATTTTTTTAAATCCCTGATATTAACGAATGTTTGCATCACCAACTAAAAGTTATGTTGACTTTTTCATTTATAAATTCCACATTTATATGATGGTGACGTATCAATCATGCATCTCACATTTAAAATTGCACAACATGTCTGAGTACCACGAACGCATCTCAACAAACAACCAAGAAAGCAAACAAAAAAAAAACACAAAAAAAGCGGGTCCCGGGCAGCCACCGAACGGGGCCGGCTGTGTCCTCGGTCTTTCCTACAGAGGCGTACCCACCCAGCCACAATTGGATGGCGGCGTGAAGTACCGAGGGGTGAAGGACTCTGGAGGGCTCTGGTGATCGCCCTGCGGTGACTTGGTGCAGGCCGGGGACACAGTCACTACTGCTCCCGCATGGGACCGCAAAGGTTGAGTAGGCCCTAGCACTATAACAGAGCCTCGCGTGACGGGGGTGGACTGCACGGCTTCCCCTGGCCCTGGGCACTACCCCTGGACGGTTTTTCTCTCTCTCAAGTGTCATAATGGGTAAAATAGATGCACGACAACCACGCCTCACGTTTGAGGCTAAGAAGAGCACCCGGCAGCACTTGCTGGACGATGATAGCGGGGCGGAAAGTATACAACAAGATCGCCCAACAGAGTCGGGTGAGGATTTGAAATCCATGTTGGCGGAGGTTCGACAGGGACTTGCGACTATTGCAGACAAGATGGACACGCTAACAACTCGCATGGATGCCATCGCTAATAAAATCGAAGGGCACGAAACTCGTATAAAAGATGCCGAACAGCGAATTTCCGAGACCGAAGATCATAAAGCTCGCATGCAAACCACAGTCACACAAATGGATAAGCTGTTAAAAATCATAGCGGCCAAGAACAAGGACATAGAGGCGCGCAGCAGACAAAACAACATACGCATCTTAGGAATACCGGAGAGTACGAACACAGGCAGTCTTGAGGAATATGTTGAAAAGCTCCTTAGGGCAGTTGTGGGAACTGAACTTCTGTCCTCACAATTTATTGTTGAACGGGCTCATCGCTCGCTCTGGCCTAGACCACCTCCGGGGAGCACGCCCTGACCCATTATCGCGCGTCTCTTAAATTATAGAGACAGAGATACCGCTTTAAGAGTGGCCAGAGAGAAAAAACAACTGAAATATGAGGGAGTGCCCTTCACCATGTACCCGGATTTCACACTGCACGTGCAAGAGGAGCGGCGTAAGTTTCTTTCAGTAAAACAAAAACTGAGACAAGCCAACCTAGACTATGCCTTACTCTACCCAGCCCATCTCCGCATCGCACATCAGGGAACACACACGATCTGCAATACGCCTCAGCAAGCGGAAGACTTACTCAAAAAGCTCAAGAAACACAAGAATGTGTCCAAGCTCCCAGACAAGTTCATGAGCAGTGGCTCTCTTTATTTACGCTGGGAGTGGTCAGCCTCAGCCCGTGGACTCACTGAGGTGAGTTTCCAGACGCCACGGAAAGGAGACCAGGCAAGCGGAGGAGGATGACAGAAGCCGAAGGAAAGAGGGTGAGAGGAAGTGACAGGGAGGTAAAGAATAAGAGTGCAAGGATGGCTGAGAGAGGTCTTGGTGAATCAATTTTATCGCCTCAAATTGCCAAGGAATTGTTTGCAAAAGTTTGGGAACTCCTAACATGCCCTTCTTTTCTTTTTAGTCCCGTGACTGTTTTTGGTTCTAAACTGATCTTTTCTGTTGTCGTAGATCTACCATGTGCTCACCTTATGCTCCCTGGCAGCATCCTCTATGGGACACACTGTATGTGCCTTGTGATCCGTCGACTCTCGGCAGATCAAGCATAGGAGTGCGTGGTCCTGTTGGCAGACCAACTTCAGCTTCTCCTGGTGTTTGGGGCACAGATCCTGCTCTGCGACCAACCCGAACCATTCTACAATGTTTCTCAGCGACATGTTGGGTGCAGGTTGGCTCCTCGAGATACTGTCCGGCACAGGGGGCAGGAGTGGTCCGGAGCACCGAGTGATGCGCGAGCGGCAGAAGTTGTCTCACAGTCACTAATACACCGGCTGCTCTGACAGTCCGTGGAGTGTGCAATAAAGCTGAAAAAAGACCTACTGTGGGCTCAAGTGCGTCCTGGTCCTGTCCGGGCGTGAGATGAGGCACCAGGCAACAACAAAGTAGTTCCTACAATTGCAAGATACTGCCCTGCAGCGTCAGGGAACTGTAGTTGGTCGATGCTGCTTCCTCCGAAAACGGAAGAAAACGGAAGTGACGCACCGGCCCACCAGCCAATAATGAGAGAGTTTAAAAGAGCAGTGCCAGCTTTAAACCAATGGCAAGAAACAAAACAAAAAAAACGCAATGGGTGGAGTTTCACCCTTAATAGTCATTACTTGATGCCTCATAGAGGCAGCGCATGCGCTGCCCAATGCGAGACCTAAAAACAACAGTTGATGGACAGAATGCAGAATAATGTCATACTTTCACCCCAGTACAGAGATCTGGGCCTAAATCCATCGTTTTTTGCTCGCCATGCCATTCCAGTTTGAACCCAGCGATGAGCATCAGAGTTCTGTACCGAAAATGGGGAAACTAAAAACAAACAATAGACTTAACAGTAGAACAGAAGTGTGATGGGATATGATTCATAAATGATTGACTTGTGAGGGTTTTGATGCAAAGGGAAGATTCAGGTCAGGATTCTGAAAGGTTGTGAAATGGAAAAGGTGTTTTGCTAATCTTGTTATTTTTCCCATAGTAACATTTCAACAATTTGTTCTTTACAGTTTTGTGAAAAATATAGGATGGTCTGTCAGGAAATACCAAAACACATTGTGGTATATCTATAAAATGAACAACATACACACGTAAGCACAATATGTTTTTCCTTGCACGTGTAATAACATAATTCAGTAAGAACAATATATACCCATTCAAAGAGAACGCTCCCTTGAACCTAGTAGGTTAGTGTGCGGCCCGGCATGTATCCTACAGTAATAGGGCCAACAGCAGTGTCAGTGACAAACTGGCACCAAATGAAAAAATAAACAGCACCGGCTCTGTGGTATGTGAAATGCGCTCTCTTGGCTCTGATGCCTGCATATTCTGGCCCCAAATCTTATTCTACATATACTCTGTGAAGCTAGGTGTCAGCACACTAATTTTAAAAGTCATTAGAGAAAAACACCAACACAACTAAAGAAACCAATGAAGAACTTATGATCATATTCATAGAATATCCTTTCAGGATAGTTATTCTTTCAGGAAAGCCGACAGTCACTACTTAACCCTTTACGAGCATTTTAAGAAATGTATATATGTAAATGTATGTAAAAACAATAAACAACAAAGGGAAGTAATGTACACACCGGTTACCTTTTGTTATTATGTTCTGGATGTACACCTTTTGTTATTATGCTTGACAAACAACATCTTCCTCTTCAATCAAAAAATCTACAATCAGAAACGTGGTACTGCCATGGGAATATCTTTATCACCCAGCTACGCCAATCTAATGATGGGTTAGTGGGAGAAATTTGTGGCATGGAATGAAGTGAACGAAGAACATACAGCCAAGATCGAATTATGACGATCTTTTTTTGATTTGGAATGGAAGTCAAAATTATTTAAAAAAATACATTGATGTTTTAAATACCAATGAAGTTGGGTTGAAATTTACCTACAACATCAGTTCTAAATCAATCCAATACCTTGACATCCAAATATATATTGAAGAAGAGCAAATACAAACTAAAATCTACGGGAAACCAACTGCCACCAATAGCATTCTCCATGGTAAAAGTTTCCATCCAACGAGCCTAAAAAGAAGCATCCCATATGGAGAGTTTATAAGAATGAGAAGAAACTGCTCCACCGACGAGATGGCTGAGAAAAGCTTCAAAGAAAGCCAAATACGATTTATGGATAGAGGATACAAACACAGAGATGTGGAACAAGGTCTAAGAAGTGCCAAAAATATCTCTCGAGAAGAAACTCTCATTAACAAAAATAAAAAACAAACAGATGACACCACGAGACTCATTCTAACCTACAGTAAAGAGAGCTTCAAGATCCGCAAAATTCTCCAAAAATACTGGAATGTATTAGAAAAAGATCTGGACATAGGAAAATCACTCTGAGAAAAACCAAATATAACCTACCGAAAAGTCATTTCTCTAAAGGACAAACTGGTAAATAGCCACTTTGCAACAAAAAAAACAAAAACATGGTTAACAGCAATAAAAAAGGGGTTTACCCACTGCGGAAAATGCAAGGCCTGCAAAATTGGAAAACATTCTACATCTCTGACAGAATAACATATGCGAAACAACATATGTTGTATACATGATTGAATGCACTTGTGGAATGCGATACATTGGAAGCACCATATGTCCACTTAAGAAACGGATATTAGAACATCTGAGAGCCATCCACAACAAAGACATGACATATGCAATCTCTAAACATCTTCATGTACAACATAAAACTAATTGGGAGAACATTCGGTAGTTTGGAATTGCTACTGTGCCTGTAAATGAAAGAGGCGGGAACCACACATTGAAATTGAGAAGATTAGAATCACGCCTCATCATTCGATTCAGAACCAAGACCCCATTTGGTTTGAATGGGGATGAAGAATTACACGTACATCTATAATATATATGGCACAAATGACTATGGGTACTATACCCGATATAATCATTTTCCCTCTTTCTGTAATTAATCCAAACTTAGAGTTGGGAGTATTTTTACAAACATGGATTGTAAATTACACCAGCAAGGTACTACACCTTAAACAACCAATGAATATCTGATTTATAAAGAGTAATAATGAAAGTGAACAATTATACAGTGACTATACAGATTGGGAAAGATTAATATAAAATAGTGCCATTCAAAATTCAATTACTTTCTGAAAAAATGAGAGGGGAAAATAAATAATGTGACTTCGAAAACTACAGATACCAGAATGCCTTGTAAGGGCAATGAATACTATATATGGGTGAAACTGAAAAAGGACTCACTTAACCGTGAAAAAGAACATTACTTGTTCGAAACGTTGGTGGTGGTGTTTGGTGGCGGAATTTATGCTTACATAAATAAGCTTTATGAAATTCATCATATTCTGGAGTGCGGTGAATCTTTGGTTGAACATATATATATATATATATATCTAGACATATATATATATATATATATATATATATATATATATACATATATACATACTAAAAAAAACATAGGTTTCAGTCCCGTTATAGTTAGAAATTAGCATTTAAAAAACCTTACAAATTCACTGAAAAAAACTATAGGTTTCAGGGACATTATAGTTAGTTGGACATTTCACTCTTACAAAACCATAGAAATTCCGCCGTTATAATTAGTTCAGCTAACTATAACTTGTGCCCCCGCAATGCACTGCTGATGACCTCACATATTACATAATTCGTGACATGGTCAGTGCCTGAGTATTTGTATGGGTGCCGGAGTGTGTGTGTGGGTGGGTGGAAGGTGTGTGACTGTGCATAGATGTTTGAGAGGTTGATTCCCTGGGTGTATGGGTTCAAGAGTGCATGTGGAAACAGCTGTATGGGTTGGTGAGTGTGTGTTTGGGTGTGTTGGTGAGTGAATGGATGTCTCAGTGGTACATGTCCAAGTAACTACATATGTAAAAAGCAGTGTATGTGAGAGTTGGTGTATATAAATGACTATACGTACGAGTCAGTGATTGTGAGAGTGGCTGTATGGATGAGTGTGTACTTGTATCAGTGATTGTATAAGCGAGTAAGGTGCCGATTACGATCCTGGAAAAACCGGGTACGAACCGTCGGTCGGAGCGTTTTCTCCGTCCGACTCGTACCCGGTTGTTAAACTTTACAAACATGGAAGTACGATTCGCACGGAAACACCATTTCCGTACGAATCGTAAAAAACACCGTCCGACGAAAATATACATACGAATGTGATCCGGGAATGCCCCGATGTGACGTCGGGACGCTGTCAGGCAGCGTTTCACGACCTAGGAAGTACGATTCGAACCGACAGCAGTCAGGACGGCAATATTTTTACGGCACCCAAAAAGTGCCGGAAAAGCGAAGTACGCCGCAAAACGACCAGAATAGGGGGCCCGGTACGCGCTGTACCCCCACCCCCAGCCCCCGTGAGTACGCGCCGTACCCCCCCAGCCCCCGTGAGTACGCGCCGAACCCCCATGTATGTACACCCCTGTACGTGTCGAACCCGCGTGTATGTACGCCCCTGTACGTGTCGAACCCCCGTGTATGTACACCCCTGTACGTGTCGAACCCCCGTGTATGTACACCCCTGTACGTGTCGAACCCCCCGTGTATGTACACCCCTGTACGTTCGAGTCGTACCCCCACCCGTGTATGTACACCCCTGTACGTGTCGAACCCCCCGTGTATGTACACCCCTGTACGTTCGAGTCGTTCGAGTCGTACCCCCACCCGTGTATGTACGGTGCGTACCCCCAGTGCATTGCGGGGGCGTGAATTATTGTTAGCTCTACTAACTATAATGGTGGAATTTCTATGGATTTGTAAGAGTGAAATGTCCAACTAACTATAATGTCCCGGAAACCTATGTTTTTTTCAGTGAATTTCAGTGTTTTTTTTATTTTAAATGCTAATTTCTAACAATAACGTGCCTGAAACCTATGGTTTTTTCAGTGAATTTCAATGGTTTTGTAAATGCTAATTTCTAACTATAACATCCCTATTAAGTCCTCTTGAATCCTCAAGGTCCCTGGTGGCCAAATAGCCCACCAGGTACATCCAGTAAGCGCCACAGAGCTGTGTTGCAGAGAGGTGTTCTGAGGCCACCCCCCTTTTTATACCACAAAGCAAACACGGCTTTTGGCACACTGCTGCTCAGAGGATGAAGTCCACTTGTGTCCTGAGGTCCTCAGGACACAAGAGGACCTCATCGCCCCACCAGCAGTGCACCGGAAACCTCGTTTGCAGAGTAGTGTAAAAATGGGCGTGGCCTCGGACCACCTCTCTGCAACGCAGCTCTGTGGCGCTTACTGGAGGTACCTGGTGGGCTAGTTGGCCCGGGGGTGTGTTTGCACACTTCTAATATCAGGCCCCGCCCCCTCCCTGCACCACTGTGCAAACTCGCCCCCTGGATCATTGTAAGTTGGGGGATTAAATCCCCTTGAATCCAGAGGGTCCCTGTAGGCCAACTAGCCCACCAGGTATCTCCAGTAAGCGCCACAGAGCTGGGTTGTAGAGTGGTGTAAAAAGGGGCGTGGCCTTGGACTGCCTCTCTGCAACGCATCTCTGTGGCGCTTACTGGAGGTACCTCGTGGGCTAGTTGGCCCCCAGGGACCCTCAGGATTCAAGGGGACTTAATCCCCCATTTTACACTTGTAATTTCAGGCCCCCCCCCTTCCTGCACCACTGTGATAACGCGCCCCCTGGCACCTTGTAAATTGGGGGATTAAGTCCCCTTGAGTCCTGAGGGTCCATGGGGGCCAACTAGCCCACCATGTACCTCCAGTAAGCGCCACAGAGCTGCGTTGTAGAGTGGTGCAAAAAGGGGCGTGGCCTTGGACTGCCTCTCTGTAACGCAGCTCCCTGGTGCATACTGGAGGTACCTGGTGGGCTATTTGCCCCCCAGGGACCCTCAGTATTCAAGGGGAATTAGTTCCCCATCTTACAACGCGTCAGGGGGCGCGTTTGCAGAGTGCTGCAGAGAGGGGGCGGGGCCTCGGGTGCGATGTCCGCTTTTTTTTTGTTGTTGTAGTTTTTCAGAAGGGGGCCTGTGTGACCCCCTTCCTTTTCTCTTTTTTTGTGGCCCAGGGAACCCTATCCCCCAGGGCCTGACACCTGTTTAAAAAAAGGGGGGCCGCGTGTCACCCCCTCCCGAGGCCAATTACGGGACCCCATGCACAATTTTCTAATAAGCCCCGGGAAGGGGGCAGTCCCCGGGGCTGCTGGGGGGCCGAGTGCCCCCCGCACATAATCTACATAGCCCCGGGGAGATGGCGGTCCCCAGGCCTGCGGGGGCCCTCGGGGCCCCTCTATTATTTTTTTACAATGCCCCCGGGACCTGGCCCACCCGGGGGCCTCATTAAAATGAAGCGCGGGAGGCCGCTCTTCATTTTTAAAAAAAATGTCAGTGGGTTTCGCGAATTCCGCCGAATTTGTTTTTAAAAAAATGCTTTTTGGGGCCCTGGGGGGTTCTTGTGGGACCCCCTGAGCAGGCCTAGGGGGTCAGGGTGTTTCTACCCTGCCCCCTTTTCTTGTTTTTTATCTTTGTTTTACTGTTTTCTTGTGACTCGGTTCTCCCAAATCACAAGATGGCTGCCAACACTTCCTGGTTTGGAGTGTTGGCAGCCAATCACAGTGAAGCTCGTGCTTGGGAGGGTTCGCGAACTCACCGCTGCCCTAGATATCAAAACTTTTTCTTTTTCATATTCCTCAGCAACTACTGAACGGATTTACACCATTTAAAAACAAGCATTGGCATAGCCAATAGGTCTCGCCTTTGGGACCTTTTAAGTGTTTTTGCTTGAGCTATGGGGGGGAAAGGTAAACAAGGCACCATAGACTGAACGTAAATCAAACAGCTGCCCAGGCTTTTCGATGAAATTATTACAACTTATTGCACAAGGAGGTCGGCGTTGGCAGCCCCGGGTGCTGTGTGCTCCAGATTTGGAACAACAAAGGAAGATCCCGCGCCTGTGCTCTGAAAGGATCATTTGGCAGTTACACAGCCTCCTCCACACGAAACACACAGGCAGACACACATGCAGAGAGACACGCTCGCAAACCACACACACTCATTCACAATCTCACTGAGACCCGCAGATACACAGGCAGACAGAATTACAGACACGCAGAGAGGCAGACACACGCTCTTATACACACACTTACAGACACACATACATACACATTCGCACCAAGACACACATACAGACAGGCAAGAGAGCAAAGAATACTCTACTTGACCAGTTTTTACCATTTTGTAGCACACTAGCCTGGCAATAAAATTACAGGGTCCCTCCCTTGTATTGCTCACACCAGCAGAACAACAAACAAATAATAAAAATGAGAAAAAAACCTACACGTACTCGTGTAGAAGACGTAATGGAGTCACCAGGTTTAAAAACAAAATGCCGTGGCACACGCACCTCAGGAACTCGCAACAACGTGCAGGCAGCTCTACTCCGAATTTGAGTGATGTGCCGCTGCATCCACCTGACCTAACAGGGCATGTGGGGGCTGGCCTGATAAATAAAGGGCCCGGGAAGCTAGAGATAATATAATCCAGTGTATTAAATACCTTCCCTCTGCTGGCTATGGACTTCCCCACTGAACTACCAACGCTGGAAGTCGTCTCACTGCATAAGGTCATGTTAACCCAGTAGTTTGTTTTTCTTGCATGTATTTGTCTGGCATTCTGTTTTTTTTTTTAATGGTGTTATGTTATTGTGTTGCAGCCTTCCTTTTCCAAAAAAAAGCGCCGGGACACTCTTTTTGAGTAGCCGTGCGCTATACAAAAGAATAAATAACATAACATAACATAACATAACATAAAGGCAGTGGAGGTTTTGCCAGTGACTAAGATGAAAACTAACGTCTTCACTGAGGTTCTACTGCCCTCATCGACCTCCTCAGAACCCCTTCAATGAGGCTCTGCTAGACCCCATCATGGCAGAATGTGAGAAGCCAAATACCTAGAACTTTGGGGCAAGAAAGCCTTTTCAGCAGTGAAAATGGCCTTAAAATCTATTAATGCAAACTGCCTTCTTGCCTGCTACAATCATGTCTTGTAGGACATGGCCCAAATTATTCTTCTCTATGTTCCTCCCACATAAGGAACCATTTCCAAAAGCTCATAACCTATGATCAGAATTCTTCCCAGCACATTATCAAGTCTGAAGTGGACACTGCAGAATCCGTCACCTGGGCCATGGAAACCTCCATTATAGTGTGACGTCTTGCTTGGCTCAGGATGTCCAATTTTTCCTCTGATGTCCAAGTCACCTTAACTGCCTTCCTTTTTGACGGAGTGTGCCTATTGGGAGCCAAAGCTGACTCAGGGCTGTTGCATTTCAAAGCTTGCTAAACTACTGCCAAATGCTAGGGCCTTTAGCTCTTGCCTCTGACCAGAGAGTATAGGCCTTTTTAACGCTTTCATGGCTTTGGAAGATGTTTCTCCTTTCTGTCTTGGCAGTATACACCATTGCTCCAGTAGTAGCAGTATTATCCTCTCATCCTACAATATATAGGCCGTGGTAGAATAAAAGGCAGTGGATCTGTCATGCAACCCCCCTCCTTCTCTTCCTCCCCTATGCCACAAGGAAAGCAGACCTAGTTTGCTTCCCAATCTCACACGGAGCCTGTAGAAGGGTGGGTGTCCTGCTTTCTTCCAGCCTGTAAGGCCATTTCTTAGGATTAGGGGATCCTTCAAAATATAGAAAGGTGCTACACCCTTCCCTTTCTTCAGGTTCCGACCCCACCCTCTTTTCTGCCTCCTGAACATTTGGCAATTCAAAAGCAGGAGATGTGGTGGCCATCCTCCTTAAAGAGCAAAATCTCACCTGTGGCCCTCCCAATTACTCCAGTTCATAGGATTGATACTGGACCCCACTCTTCTCATTCCATCTTTCCTGCAAGGTGCGAGAGTCCTAGTCCTGAGAGTCCTATGATTTCTCGATCTGTTGGCTCCCTGCATCCTCCTAGTGACGCACATACGTTGGCACATGCGGGCCGTAACGTACAGGGGAGACCTGTCAGACTCAATTGTGATCTTCCCCAGAGCTGCAGTGAAAGTGTCTTGGTGGAGGAACGAGGTGAACCTAACTCACGGGAAGGCCTTCACTCCCCCACCGGCCGTGACTACGATAGTGACAGACACCTCCACCCTAGGGTGGGGAGCCGATCTGGAGGTCAGGGGCCTCAGGTCTCTGGAAGAGCAGGTGTTTCATAACAACCTGCAGGAACCGGAAGCGATTCAGCTTGTGCTCAAGGCCTGCCTGCCCTCCATCTTGGGTCGGTGTGTCCAGATCTTGACTGACATCACGACTGCAATGTTGTTTTGTGAACAAGTAAGGGGATTTAGTGTCTCGCCTCCTTTGTCTGGAGACCTTGAGACTGTGGTCTTGGGCACACTACCAAGCGATCTGGCACACTGGCAATCTCCTAGCGGGGTCTCTGAGTGTCAGAGCCGACAGTCCGAGATGGTGTTATCTTGCCGATCACGAGTTTATCAATTTTTAGGTCCATGATAAATACGTATGTTGATAAATAGGTTTTAATGCGTTTCTAACCCAAAAAGAGTGCCCTTTAACCTCAGCAGCAGAAACGTGTAATCTGCAAACCACGCATTCTGCATTTGAAATTCAGTAACTTTTGCAGCACTTTGCTGATCTATTACTCAACATCTTTCAGGCTTCAAACACAATTGGCCAGAGAGAGTACAGGACATCTTCGCCCAGTGAGGCAATTCTCAGGTGGACTGCAGTTCTGCAGCCTCCAGTATCAGTTGTGGGGATCCTTGGGGGACGTGTTTCAGTTGAGGTGGAACTTCAGCTGCATTATGCATTTCATCGCATACCCTTGATTCCTTGAGTTTTCAGAAAGATTTGTCAAGACCAGGCCCAAGTTATTCTCATTGCTTTAGATTGCCACAGAAGGGTGTAGTATGTTGGCCTTCTGCGATTCTCCTCATGTCTCCCGCTTCGCCTTCAACTCAGGCCAGACCTCTTTTGCCAGTCAGGGGGGATTGTCTTGCACCCCAATTTCCGAGACCCCCACCTACTTGCTTGGAGATTAAGTGGGAAAACTGAGCTCCTTTTAGCTGCCACCCAAGGCGGTTGGTGTCATCTTGTTTGTGCGTAGGCACTCCGCTAAGTCTCCTTATTCCGGCAGATGGGGCATCTTTGTTGCATAGTGCGCAACATTGGTGTGGCTCCCTTACAGGCCTAATTTTCTGATGCTTCAATTCTTGCCTTCTCTTGTTCGAAGAGATGTGATTTTTTTCACTGTGAAGAATTATTTAGCCGCCTTTTTCTGCTTTCCTCTGTCTACTGGATCAGCCATCTCTGTTTAAATATGCTCTTGTTATTCATTTTCTTAAGGGCCTGACCAATCTTTTTCCTTCAGTTCCCTTTGTGGTTCCTCAATGGGACATAAAATCTGGTTCATACGTTTTTTGAAGGGGAATCCATTTTAGCCCCTTCACAATTGTTTCCTTGGCATGTTGACCCTCGAATCTGTGTTTAAGTTGCTATCCATTATGCTAGGAAGATAAGTGAGTTGCAGGCCCTCTTTCCAAATAAGTTGGTGTTTTGAACCAGGACTGCTTTCCTCCCTAAAGTGATTACTCATTCCCATCTTCCCCAGTCCATCACTTTTCCAACCTTCTACCCTCCATCTTATCCTATGAAAGGTTGCATTGATTGGATCCTAGGAAGGCAGTTCACTCCTATCTGGAACGCACCAGGGACTTCTGGTTGGATGACTAGCTCTTTGTCAACTGCTGTGGTGCCAAAAAAGGCAAGGCAATACAGAAGAGTACTCTGCCTCAGTGGATCATCCTCTGTATCAAGCACTGCTAAGCCTTATCCAAGAAAGAGCCTTTTGAGGGGACCAGAGCCCATTCCACTAGGGCTAAGTGAAGTACTTCTGCAGTTGCTCAAATTGTTCAGATTGCAGAAATCTGTAAGGCGTCAATGTGGGCACCTTGCAGTGCTTTGTTATGCATTACTGTCTGGATGCAGAAGTGCACAGGGATGGACACTTTGCCAGATCCGTCTTGCAGGATTTCCTTGATTAACCATTCATAAACCTTCCTCCTGGGCAGGGTCTTGCTGTGAAATCTGTACTACAGAAGAAAAAGTGACATACCTGCAGTAACCATCTTTCTGGTGGATACTAATGTTGAAGTGTGTGAATACGATGTCATTGAATACCATGATACGTGCAGGCCAGACAACGTCAATACCAATAAATGCAATGTCAATGCATACTTTAACCTGTGCCCGCATAACAATGTCAATACCCATACATTTAATGTCAATGTATGCCATAATCTGTGCTCGTACAACAGTGTCCATACCGGCAGTAACAATGTCAATGTATGCCATAATCCATGCATTTATAACAATGTTGTTACCAGTAGAAACAATGTCGATGTATGCCACGATCTAGGTATGTATAACTATGTCAATATCAGTAAAGACAATGTCAGTGTACGCTGTGACTGATGTATGCACAATGTTGAGAATGTCAGTAAAAATTATATCAATGACTGTCATTATTTTTAGAAGTTCTTATGAACTTGTATCATTGCTGTCTGATTCACCCATGGTAACCTCCCTATAAACCCAGAGTAAGAGATACATGGTCAGACAGGCCCTGTGACCCCAACTGACACCTATCAAGTGACTGGTGGGGTCTCGCTTAGCCCAAAGACAAACACATACACAGGAAAAGCCCTGATTGATCCCACAAATAGATAGTTGCACCACAAACAAGTCCAAATAAATTGGCCCCAATAAAACACATTTGGCCAAAGGCGCGCGTTCTCCAAAATACCACAAAGCTAGATGCCACATGTAGATAGGAACACTTAGCCAAGTTGAACGTGACATGCACACCACATGTAGTTATCACTTGTTCTCCACACCAGACATCTTGACACATACACCTAGCTCTCACTGAGGTCGAGAGCTATCTGTGTCTTTATCAGATGCTCAAACTTGTTCATTTATGACCGAGATGCTTTCTCAAGAATGCAGAAATTGTTATATTGTACCTCACGAGATGTATATATTGTCGGCCGAAACTTGTACAGCAAGAGTCTTTCCTCAGATAAACTCTGTCGAGACTCTCCTAGCCGCTGCGCTAAATTAACCAACTTCCTCCTGTTTTGCCAAACGTCTCTTTTCTTTTCATTTCTTTAAGATAAATTCATATCTGATCACTCTCTCTCTAGCAGATTCCTCACTGACCTGCCCACTTTCCCTTTTGATGAGTGAGTTATAGAGAAAGTTCATTTATCCCATAGTGCGATATTTGGGTACTGCAGTCCTTCATCAATGCCAGTCTACCGTCTCGCCTCAAAGACTTGGAAAAATTTAGGGAAACTGACGTTGATGCGCCAAGGTGGGCGCTTTATGGCTCAGGTGTTGTTAGCTGACATCACGTCCAGCGTCCTCTACTGGAAACCTTGTTGCTTAGCAGTTTTCTGGATCTAGTCTGTTTCCTGGGGTTTGCTCTACAGGTGAGGAGTCTGCAGGTAAATAGATAATCCACAAGAAAGATTGTTACCACAGGTAAGCAACTTTTTCATGTGGATTATAATGCTGATTATAATCTTGTTGTTGATACTCGGAAACTGTATTCCTGAGAAACTGATGCTGTCTCCTATGATTCAGGAGTTGCAACCATATTCTTCTTTACACAAAGCCCAGTTAATATCACTTCATATACTGTGCTTGACAGTGCCATTTGGGAAAGGATTGTTTATCAATTTTTAGGTCCATGATAATTAGGTGTTATTGCGATTCTAACCCAAAAAGAGTTCACTTCAACCTCTGCAGCAGAAACGTGTAACCTGCAAACCACCCTTTCTGCATCTGAAATTCATCAACTTTCGCAGCACTTTGCTGATCTATTACTCAACATCTTTCAGGCTTCAAACACAATTGGCATTGTTCATGCTGCTAAGAATTTTGGATCTGTTTATTTGTTTGGTGGAATATCAGCTTTATCCAGTATTGGTTTTATCTTTCATAGATTAGCATGCCTGAATCATTCCCTGTCTTCGAGATGGGAGTCCCACGGTAATATAATCAAGCAGTATCTAAAAATTGCCATAGGCTATAATGGCCCTGAGCCATTTTTCAAATAGCCTATCTATGTCCTTTTTAAAAAGGACCAAATGTTGAATGCAGCTAATCAACTGCTAGCACCCTCTAGAACTCTCCTGGCACAGGCAATTTTCCCTCAGATTTTTACCGCATGGCGTGTGTGAAAGGAGTCTCCCTGAGTTCTACTCAGTTTTCTTCATTCAAGCTTCTGGAATTTTTCCTGAAAATTGATCTTTGCAGCATGTCTGATCAAAAATGCCTTTTGCGCCCATGTAAGACCTGCGGCAGTAAAAGAGTTGATGTGAACGATCCACATAAAGGCTGTATTTATTGCCTCCTCCCTACCCATGAGGTAAGATAGTGCAAAATATGTTGTACCTTTTTGTCTAAAACTCAGAGGGATAGAGAGGGGAGGCTGCTTCTATGGCTCCAACCCACGAAGCAACAAAAGTCTTCTGAGGAGGACAATGATGGCTCATCCAGGCCTCACAAGAGATCGAGATCCCAGGACAACACCCATGGAGAGTGCAGAAAACACCGCAAATTCTCCCAGGACAGTTAGAGCTCTAAAAAGTAGAAGCACAATGAACATCTCCACAGAGACAGCGACATCCATTCCCACCACTCCTGTGCAAAAGGAGAAAGAACATATTAGATCCTCTTCCACGGATTCTGTGTGGCATAAGGACTGAAAATCATTGTTGACGACGACAACTCCTAGATCGTGGACAACGACGCCAAGTATTACAGTCACGTCGTCAGCTCCGTCCACGGCAGGAACTACGACAACGGCGACCATTTCGGGGCCCATACTGCCAACGAGAATCTCATTGTCGACATCTCTCCCCTCGGCATCCATATCGTCGACGAAGACTCTGTCGATGAAGAAGGTGATGTCGACGAGCACCCCGTCGGTGAGCACGCCTTTGAGGAGCACCCTGTCGACAAGCACCCCAACGACCATCCGATTGGGAAGTCTGTCGAGGGCGAATCAACCAAGGACGACACTGTCGAGGACGACATAGTCGACGGTCACACCGGTGATGACAACACCGTCGTTGACGAATATTCCTTCTTCAGTGTAGATGGTACCGTCTACGATGGGGAATATTACTACGGTGACAAAGACCTTTTTCCACCTGTATGTCTCATCTTTCGCTAAAATTTCCCCGTTGCCTCCTTCGCACCTATTGAATTTACAGCAGTTGGAGGATCAGGATGGCGATGGAGTATATGGGGTGGTGCATAGCCCGTCTGAATTGCATGTGAAACATCAGGATGAAGAGGATGATTATGAGGACGAACAACAATATTATCTGCCATAACTAGTTCCATAGTGCCATTACCAACTTTATGGCTATACGCCTGAGCCTCATCCTAGAGATATGGCGTATTTACCGCCATCTTTAATCCAAGACCTTCAAGCCATGTTATCAGAATATAGGCAGAAATTTCCAACCCAAGATGCCAGATTGAGCCACTACCTCAACCACAGCCCCCAGAAACATTGACTTTACCTCAACCAACAACGCCTACAATACCATGCCCTCTGAAACAAGATCCTAACCAGGTAAAACCTTCTTCAGATGAAGAAATAGAGGAAGGAGAGATCCCAGGTTTTTTAGATTCTTTGAGTTTGTTGTTAGAAGAAGGGCTGTGTTTACAGTCCTTTACGATGTTGGAAGATTTCAACTTCCATTTGGAAAAACTTAGTGATCCTGACACATCCAGACTAGAACAAATTATGGCTATAGGAGGTCTTAAACAATTGGTGATTCCTCCAACACATGTGAAAGGTCATACTTTAGATGGTATATATTCTAATAATATTGATTTAGTTGATATTTCAGTTCTTCCAATTAAATGGTCAGATCACTCTGCGATTAAGTTTGAACTAAACAGTTTCCCTGCTCATTTCTCTGGCCCCAGACAGACCAAAGAGATTATCACTAGAGCCTGGGGCAAATTGAATGCCAAAAGTTTGGAATCTACTCTCACAAGCTCAATTTATACGCCTCCGCTGGACATTGAAGAGGCAACGACTCTTTATAGCAGATGGCTTGCCAAGGCATGTGAACAATTAATTTACCCTAAAAAATGGACCCCTAAACAAACCTCTCCCACTGCTCCTTGGTACTCAGGAGAGCTTAAGGCGAAGAAATTGATTTGAAAACACGCTGAAAGGAAATGGCGTAAAAGATATGCAGAGTCTGACAAAACAGAGTTCAAAACCGCTATCTCCAACTACAAGCAATCTCTTGTGGCAGCCAAGAAAGAGTATTTTTCCTCACAAATAACTAAGGCCGAATGTAACTCTAAAGAACTTTTTAAAACTGTTATTAAATTGTCCAGTCCCAATATGTCCAAAAATCATGATGCTCCTGATTTCTGCAATAAAATTGATGAATTTTTTAAATCAGAAATTGAGACGATATTTTCATCTCTGACGGGATTGATTAATAAAAAATCAGACCGATATGAATTAAAAAAAATTGGAAAGCCCCTGTCCTTCAGACATGACATTGGATCATTTTACCCCTTTGGAGAGGTTAAATACTTTGAAATTGCTGAACTGCATCAAATCTGGTGCTCCGAGTGATCCTTGTCCAGCGTGGATTATTAAGCAGATCCCTGATATTATCTGTACTGCACTTACTCCCTTGATTAATGGTGTATTCACATCTGGAATTTTTCCAAAATTATGGAAAAAAGCCTCCGTTCTTCCATTATTGAAGAAACAGTCACTGGATCCCAAGGATCCTAACAACTATCGACCAATCTCTAGACTTCCCTTGCCAGCCAAATTGTTGGAAAAAGCAATGAACAGTCAACTCAGTGATTTTCTTCTCCTTAACAATTCTTTAGATCCTTCACAATATGGGTTCAGAGCTTTCCATAGCACTGAGTTGGCGTTATTAAAATCGACCGAGGAAATCAGAGAGGCCGTGGATAGGGGAGGGAATGCGATGCTGATCCTATTAGACCTATCCACGGCCTTTGATACAGTTCACCATATGGTACTACTTAACCAGTTATCTGAAATAGGGATAAGTGGTTCGGCCTGGAAACTGTTAAAATCATTTTTGACAGATAGGTCACAAACGGTAGACCTAGATGATAACATCTCTGAACCCTTTTCTTTGCCATACGGGGTGCCACAGGGCTCAGCTCTTAGCCCCACGCTTTTTAACATCTATGTGGCACCCCTGGCTGGCATCATCAGGTCCTTTGGGTTCCAGCTCACCTCCTACGCTGACGACACACAAATTGTGTTGTCGGTGATGGAGGGAGCAGAAAAGGAAGCAGGCGTTCGCTTCCATGATAGTATGGGATCCATCTCAACGTGGATGTCTGCCAACTGTCTAAAACTTAACTCAGTTAAGAGTGAGGATTTGAGATTTGGCAACAATCCACGGGTGTGGACACCAGAATGGTGGCCTGAGGATCTGGGCCTGTGTCCCATACCATCTAGAAAAGCCAAGAATCTAGGTATTGTGGTAGATGATAAACTCACCATGGGGGACCATGTGAGCATGGTGACATCTGCATGCTTCATGGTTCTCAGAATAATCAAGAAAATTAGGTTCTTCCTGTCTGAAGGGAGTCTGAGGACTGTGGTGACAGTTTATATCTTAATGTTCAAATACAACATCTGAACAGGTTGCAAGTGGCCCAGAATGCGACGGCCAGACTACTGACCGGGACACCCAGGTTCGTCTCAGTTAAGGGAGAACTCAAGAAATTGCATTGGCTTCCAATCCCTCTGAGATCTCGCTTCAAGGCGCTTTGTATTGTTTTTAAAGCTGTGAATGGAACAGGTCCTGAGTTCCTTAAATCCAAGTTTTTATGGTATATCCCAAACAGAACATTAAGGTCAACAGGCTCCAAACAAGTGAAAACACCCTCTTTTAAGAAAACAAACTGGGGAGGCAGAAGCTTTGCATATTGTGCCTCTAAAGCTTGGAATGAATTGCCTTTCCGACTGAGAAATGCTCCAGATCTCATCTCCTTTCGCAAAGGCTTGAAGACATGGTTCTTTTCCCATTTTTAGGCCTATGCTCCTCAGGTAATCAGTGCTCAGCGCCAAGACACCCTAGGGTAATCGAGCGCTCTATAAGCATAAATAACATAACATAAATAACATAACTCACCTGCAGATCCCTGGGACGATTATATCATTCTCACTCCCTCTCCTCCGCCGCATCGTCCAGCGGATTCTCCTCCAGAAGACATTGGGGAGGCGGGGTTCCACAGCTTGATGGAGAGAGCATCCACACATTTCATCTTTCCATGGCTGTAAAACATACATATTGCTTTCTGTATGATTTAGAGAGTTGGCCAGGAAATCTATTCGTACAATCCCCATAATAGATTATGTTTGGCAGGAGGGAGTAATAATAATGAAGACACCCGCCACGATATCGCAAGTGCTCTCTCAAATCGATAAGAAGTACAGGGCCCCTGAGGACTCCTCTTCTTGCCTGACGGGTCACCTGAATCTGGATTCCATCATTTCGAAGGCTGCGTAGAGGAGATCAAAAAATCCATTTACCCCGATCTCGACTCCCCCTGATAAGGAGGGGCGTAGACTGGCTATCATGGGCAAGCGTTTTTCCATCATGGCGGCAGTTACCATCAGGCCAGCTAACACTCAGGCTATCATTGGCCGTTGCGAATGGCAGATGTGGTCCAATTTGGCATCTTTGTTAAACCTCATCCCTGAAGATAAAAAACAAGAGGCGAGGAAGATCCTTCTAGAGGGTGAATGAGCAGCCTTTGAAACCATCTACTGTGCTATGGATAATACTAACACTGGTTTCTGACAACTGGCAAGCTCCAGGGATGTTTAAAGGCCACCACCTTCAGACATGAAGTCCAAACAAAGATCTTGGATATGGCCTTCGACGGAGATTCCTTATTCGGCAAGCACATCAATGAGGCACTGCTCTCCATAAAAACGGACACAGCGAAGTCTTTAGGCACCCTCCAGTATAGAAAGATGCCTTTAAGAGGAGCAAAAGGATGCAGCTTTTCCGTATACAGAGGCGATTTTCAGAGGTCACAGCAATACCAATCCTATCAGGCTCAATATAGACAGACCTTTCAGCGTTCCACCTACTGTCAGCCTTCTACTGCTGGTTTCTCTCGTCAAGGGGGCCTCAAGAGAACACCATCCCAAGGACAAGAAAATGGAAGGAAACTGTGATCAACACGGGGTACCAGCTTCCTCCTCCTTTACCCCTCCCGTGGGTGCGAACATTTGCAATTTCTACCAGCAATAGAAGAGCATTAAATCAGAAAAATAGGTAATGGATCTAATTGCCTTTAGTCATACTCTAGAGTTCATAAACCAACCTCCAACTATTCTACCCAAGGGATCCCCTCCCCCTTGTCTTCACTTATTGCACAAGGAAGTAAAGATCATACTCACAAAAGGTGCAATTTAGGAAGTTCTAACTCTACAAAAGGGTCAGGGTTTGTACTCCCATTTTTTCTTAATAATGAAGAAATCAGAGGAGTGGAGACCAATACTGGATCTCCAAAAACACAACTAGTACCTGAGAAAGCAAACTTTCAGGATGGTAACTTTAGCCGAGATCCTGCGTCGCCTTAAAGGAGACTTTATGACCTCACTCAATTTGGAAGACGGATATTTCCACATCCCCATCCATCGTAAACCACAAATTCTTCAGGGTTACGGTAGCAGGTACCCACTACGAATTCAAGGCTCTCCCTTTCAGCCCCAAGTCAGCACCCAGAATATTTACAAAATGCCTTGTGCCAGTGGCCGCTGCTTTATGCTCTCAACATTATCAAATATTCCCCTACTTGGACGACTGGCTACTGAGGGATCCAACTGCAAGTCAAGCCGCCCGAACATCGAACGCTTGTATCCAGCTATTCATCAAACTAGGACTGACAGTAAACATCAAAAAGTCTTTATTTCTTCCCATTCAGATAACACCATATCCGGGACCCAGGTTGTATACGGTCCAATGCATAACCTTCCTATCGGACGAACGACAGGCACGTCTAAGACAGCTGGCTATGACCATTTCAAGAAGAAAGTCCATTTCAGTGAGAAGGTACAAATCGCTCCTAGGAATATGCTCATCAGCAATCGACCTAGTACCCTTAGCCAGGCTCAAGGTGAGACCTCTGCAGAAAGAGCTTTAGAAACAATCAGAAAGGGGTTGGAGCACACTGCTTCACCTCACATCACAGTTCGCCCCTTAGCATTCTGTTCAATGCAGTTCATGATACATGCTTACTTCAAATTTCACTTTAGCATTCCACCAAAGTGATGCAGGTTAGTGCTGTAAATCTGTAGACTCGTGTTTCTGGATATCATCCATCATCAGCACAGATAAAAACAAATTTTATTTGGGGATGCTAATCAGGCTGCCACAATCTTTTCAGGTCTCAGTACCTCTCACAGGCGCATCTCCACAAGCTCGTCAGCTCCATGGCTCAAGGGAGCCTTTTCAAATAAGAAGGGGTGGGAGCACACTGCTTCACCTACCGGCACAGTACGCTCCTTAGCATACTGGTCAATGCAGTTCATGATACATGCTTACTTCAAATTTCACTGGAGTATTCCACCAAAGTTGGTGCAGGTTAGTGCTGTAAATCTGTAGGCACGTGTTTCTGGATATCATTCGTCATCAGTACAGATAAAAACAAATTTTATTTGGGGTTGCTGAGCAAGCTGCCACAAACTTTTCAGGTCTCAGCACCTCTCACAGGTGCATCTCCACAAGCTCGTCAGCTCAATGGCTCAAGGGAGCCTTTTCAAACTGGAAGGGGTGGGAGCACACTGCTTCAACTTCCAGCACAGTTCGCCCCTTAGCATTCTGGTCAATGCAGTTCAGGATACATGCATACTTCAAATTTCACTGGAGTATTCCACCAAAGTTGGTGCAGGTTAGTACTGTAAATCTGTAGACACGTGTTTCTGGATATCATCTGTCATCAGTACAGATAAAAAGGAATTTTATTTGGAGTTGCCGAGCAGGCTGCCACAATCTTTTCAAGTCTCAGTACCTCTCACAGGCGCACAGGTGCATCTCCACAAGCTTGTCCGCTCAATGCTCAAGGGAGCCTTTTCAAACAGGAAGGGGTGGGCCCACACTGCTTCACCTCCCAGCACAGTTTTAGAAACAATGGCTGCAAACGTCGGGATCCGTCAAAGATACCATTCAAATAACCCCAGCCATGAAAGCATCAATATAATGGTAGTGTCACAGACCAAATCTTTTGAAAGGCCACACTTTCCTGGAAGAGATTCCAGACTACTTCCTAACAAAGGATGCCTCCATGGAAGGCTGGGGAGGTCCCTTGCAGGAACTCCAAATCCAAGGCAAATTGTCCAATTCTCAAAACGAAAGTCATATCAACAGCCTTTCTGCCAAGAATAGAAGGTGCCTCCATACTGTTCTGTATTGACAATACGACCAGTATGTTCTACAAACACAAATAAGGGCGAACCAAATCTCTCACTCTTTCGTGGGAAGCGCAAGAACTATGGAACTGGACAACAGAGCATGGGCTCTCTCGCAGGGCCGAGCACGTTCCAGGCTTGCTCTCAGCAGAGCTACAGACAATTGCCACAAATGGGAGCTCAACCTATCCCAACTGGATGAAGTATTTGCTCTATGGGGTAAACCAATGCCGGACCTGTTTGCTACAGACATCAACGCTAAATGCCAGTACTATGCCAGCAGGTTCCCCGGGGTCTCAGGGCAATGCCCTTTCGATGCGATGGTCAGGGATATATCTCTATGCTTTTTCTCCCATAACATTGATCCCCTGAGTGTTGACCAAAATTAAGCTGGAGGTTTGCCACCTAATACTGATTGCGCCTAGATGGCCCAGGCAACACTGTTTCCCGGAACATCTTCATCTCTAGGAAGACAGACTCATACGTCTGCAGATGTTCCCCCTCTCTTATGACCAGGGACAATGGACAGGTGCGCCATCCGAACCCTGAGTCTCTGCACTTGCATGCCTGGCTCCTGAGTTCCTGGAATTTAGGAACATGAGCATTTCGCAAGAATATAATGACATCCTCTCAAAGTCTAGAGCGGAAAGTACCAACAAAACATACCTGAGATGAAATGGAAAAGGTTTTGTTTTTTGTGCCAATGAAATGGCCTGCATAAATTCCAAGCATCCCTGCACAGATTTTACCATATCTCCTGCGCTTGGCAAAATCTGTTTTGGCTTGGCCTCAGTTAAAGTGCATCTAACCTCCTTCTCTCGTTATAGAAGAGTTTCTCTTTGTGCCTCAATCCTGGTCAAGCAATTTGTGAAGGGACTTTACCCCACTTTTTCTACGGTGCGAGCACCTCAACTGGAATGGAATCTCAAAGTGGTCCTTGCACGACTTATGAAACGACCGTTCGGACCAATTCATAAAGCTGAGTTGAAATTCCTGACATGGAAAGTTTCTCTTATGCTGGCCCTCCCCTCAGCCAGAAGGATGAGTAAAATTCCAGCGTTCACCATCAAGAAGCCCTTTCTACTGTTCAAAGAAGACGCTGTGATTTGAAGGACTAATCCTATATTTATTCCTAAAGTATCGTCTCAATTTCACCTTAATGACCCGGTCAAACTCCGGTCTGTCTTATCGCAACAATCAATGGCTACAGAGCAAGCACTACATTCGCTTGATGTTAAACGTTGCCTTAAGTTCTACTTTCAGAGAACGATGGACATTCGGAAAACTGATCAATTATTAGTGGCTTACAGCCAAAAAGAGAAGGGACTGCAAAAACGAAAGCCACTAATGCAAGTTAGATCTCGGCAGCTATACAGTTCTGTCACATCATAGCTAACAAACCTTTGGAAAGAAGAACAAAAGATTACTCCACCAGAGCAGTTGCCATGTCAGCTGCCCTCTTCGTGGGACTGATTCTGGAAAAAATTTGTCGTGCTGCGACCTGGAGGACCACTCATACCTTCATGCAGCACTACTGCCTGGAGTCCTCAGCAGATGCAGCTGTGAGCCAGGCAATGCTTCGTCACCTCTTCCATTCAGGTAAGCCGCTTTCTAACTCCTAGACTCTTTTGTTCTCTTGGTGATTTCATATGCTTATGTATTCATGATTATGTTAAATATAACTGAATAAGGTGTATTATAAGTTACACTATTTTTTCTTGTCTTTCGTTGCTACTCCGTACATGAACATGCGAGTATATGAGAAATAAGTTGCGTTTTTCTTACAAATATTTTCTGAACATCCGTTCTCTTTCATCCTTTTATCCAACAGTAAAAAAAAAAAAAAGAAGAAGAATAGTGAGAGAGGAGATACAGGCACAGCTTTAAATGTATCTTTTATAATATTTCAAATTTTGGGGTTCAATATACTTTAGAGGTCTATCAACATCCGCAACTGACAAGATAATATTGGATGTTACTGCTTGCTATTCTGATTCAGGCATGTGAATCTATGAAAGATACCCCAATACTGGATAAGAAAATAAGGGCCAGATGTATGTAGATAGTATTTTGTGATTCCCTAATTATGAATCACAAAGATTCGCAATTAGGAAATCGCAAAATGCAATGTATGAAGGTGTATAGTAAACGCTTTGCGATTCCTAGGGGGTCGCAAATGACCTACCTCATGAATATTAATGAGGTAGGTCACAATTTGCCACCACCTAGCAATTGCAAAAATCACGGGGATGGTGGCCTGCTGAGATCAGCAGACCACCATGTCCGCGATTGCTTTTTAATAAAGCAATCGATTTTTTTTTGTAAAGCAGGCCGTTTTCCCTAAAGGAAAACAAGATGCTTAACAAAACAAAAAAGATTTCTTTTCATTTTTTAAGAGCAAGCAGTGGTCCGTGGGACCACTGCTTGCTCTTCTAAATGGTTTTACAAACATTCACAAAGGGGAAGGGGTCCCTTAGGGACCCCTTCTCATTTGCAAATGGGTTACCACCAATGCGAATGTTTTGCGAGTTATTTTCCCTTCTGCTTTGCTGAGTATGAAATCAATTTAAGATCTGATCTCTCTTCCACCGATGTCCATGCTTTAAAGAACAACAATTTGTACTGGTGTACATTACCATGTAGCGGCTGTTCCTTGACCTGTTTGTATTTGACCTCTTCAGAGTACTTCCTTTGAGTCTGAGGAAGCTTAGTGTAATCTGGGAATACATTGCCCACTCTGAATCAAATTGAACCTTGTCTATCTCACAGATGACCCTTAGAAGTTCATCTCTGTCTCTGTGGTTACTTTGGCGATCAACCTGAACGTTGAGCCATGAGGAGACTCTTGGGCAAGTGAACTATGGGCCTGCTAGATCACAAAGCAAGAGGAGAAGTTAGCTGCTGAGTCAGCAGAATGCAGCCACTGCTCCAGAAACCTACCCTCTTAGGTACTCCAATGAAGTGCAAGTTAGCCAACCAATATCTGCCCTCCAACCGATGTTTCACTTTGTTTTACCATGTCCTCCAGGTCTATGAGATGTGGGTTTCAGCCTCTGTGATCCTGTCAACCACATTACGAAGACATCAGAAGTAACCTGTCCAGACCCAGCTCCCCTAACTTGGCCTATAGCATGTCTCTAAAGGAATGGATGGCTTGGAGGATGACTGATAGAAGGGTGAGATTTTACTTGTTTGGAAGCAGAGGAATCCGATTTAGAGGAGGTAGCCACTGTGGAAGTAGCAGCAGTCTTGCTTTTTGCAGAATTGTGCAAGTTGCCCTGTTCTGGGATGTGACCTAGCTGGTCTTTGGCCACGACTAACGGAATAGAGGGTCTAACAGCACAATCACAAAGTGAGCAGCCTCATGTCTACAGGCTCAGGGTCACAACATTGTAGCACTACGCTCATGGCCATAGTGGCACAGAAGCAGCGATTACGTTGTCTCTGGTAGTTTCCTTTGTGAAGCCGGCCACTCCTTCAGCACAGAACTTCAAGTGGCTTTTTTCAATGTCATTGTGCTGGGATGAGTACCCATCTGTCGACCTCCCTCAGGCCTCCCAGGCAGATACAGGGGAAACACATATATTCACCCTGCTGAGCCCCCATGCACCAAGGATCCTGCAGGCTGAGAGACACTCCAAAGGGGACCACTGGGAGGAGAGTGTAATGGGCCTTCCAGTTCATACACCACTGCCTTAAGGGAGAACGTTATTTAAGTCTGTACGGCTGAGGGAACAGGAAAGCGGGCCCCAAAACACCACTCCAACCTGCTAACTTGGTAGCAGCTGCCACAAGGGAGCAGCTCAATTTAGGCGCAGAGCAGCACTCACCCAAATCAGTGAAAAGTGCCAATTTCTTGCTGCTTCATGGCTCTCAGCATGGACGGCGTTCTGCATGTCTGCCTCACAGGACCCCTCCTTCTCAAGGGGGCCAAGGCCCTTAAAGGTGTCTGCCAGGCATCTGTCAAAGGAGAGTACAGATGCTGCAGTCTGTTCTTACCATATTGATGGAGCAGGGTGACTCGAACAGTCCAGATGGTTAATTAGCCCTCCACAGCACCTGTCACAGGAAGAGGCATGCAGGGCTAAGGGAAAAATCAGCATTCATTGATAAGTTCCAGTTGCAGAGAATGAGCTGTGAAGCTCACACTTCCTCTCTACACAGAGTGCCTCCAGTTCACTTGTCATCCTCATGACGGTGCTGCTTGTCATCAACGCCACATTTTCTTTGCTCAGAGCAGGGTAAGTTGAAGAGCTGTAGATGTTCTTGGCCCAATCCGAGCTGCAGGCCCTACACTGCATGTGCAAATGAACCCTAAAGCCATCTGAAAGCAAAGGGGTAAGCTCTCTGTGGCAGAACACTGGAAGGCTCCATGCCAGTCATACTGCAGGTCGAAGACATGGGCCCTCACGTTTCCCAAGCCAGTGCATGCTCGCTGTTGACGTTTTCAGGTAAGCTGAAGAAGAAGCATAAGAAGCTCAAGTGGGACTCTACCCCTTCCAGCCACTCTCATTCTGCAAAGAAGGTGCAAGCATGTTCTAGTGCCTCCAGGTCTCCCTTCCATTCGACCGAGGAGCCGATTCCATCTCTGGTCCAAAAACACAGAGAGTTTCAGGGTGTATTCGCAACATTGAATCAGATCAAGCGTTCAAGAAGCCATGCTGTGATTCTTCAGCATGCTTTTGGCTCCCTCTGGCATTTCTTTGAGCCACAAAGATCCACAGGGATTCCCAGTTAGGTTACCGCCAACCGGTTTGCCCTTGGTGCCAACTGTACCCCTTAAACCTGCTTTAGGTTCTGTACTGTGCCTGTTCCTCAAGCATCGGTACCTTGACCCAGGCCACGTCCAGATCTTGATGTGATGCAGTCCCTACTGAATCCATCTGACGCAGACACCACTGCTGCACAGTCGTAAATAGACATTACTCTCAACCTTTTGGCTCAGACTCTGACCAGGGCCAGCCTTATCGAGACAACAATGGTGGGAATGGAAAAGAATTTGGCCTACCTTATATTAACTGATACATAGACCTACAGGAAGCCAGTAGGCTGGATACCTCACCCAATAATGGGTTGGTTTCCCCTCAAACTCTGGGCCATCATCAAATGAAAGAACTTCAATCAATAGGGCTGCTGAGATCCTTGACCTTAATCTCTCCACTTTGACAGAGGTCCTACAGCCTGGCCAGGCACCTACCGAACCTCTGTTGCCCTTCAGTGAAGCCCTCCCTGACCTACTGCTGGGCACTTAGGCTAAGCCATGTGAGGTTTCACCAGTTAACTGGCAGGTTGCCCACTGCCATAGATCTGATCCAGGAGACCTGTACTTCTTAACACAACATACAGCACCTGAAAGTCTGGTGGGTAGGCATCCACCAGTACATTCAACCCTCGCCCTTTTCCAACAACGCCCCCTGACAGGGAATGAAAATGTGTGGACACATTTGGAAAGTGCATGGTTTCCTCAGCCAGCCTCACCTTGAGGTCAGTCATCGTAAGCTGTTTGTCAGGTCGCTACACCCATGCGTTATAAGACATGGGTGAGATTTTTCCTGCGGTCCCTGTAGACTCTTTAGCCCAATCCATTCAAGATGTTCAGGATGCTGGCAAATTTGTCATTCGCTCAGGCCTGGACATTACAACTGTCTAGGGCTATGAGAACCAGCTTGGTGTTTTGATACCACGCCTGGATGAGGTCCACTGGCTTTGCAGGAGACGTCTAGGTGTCCTTGATTGACATGCCTTCCGACTGCTCCCATCTGTTCAGTGGGAAGGTGGATTTGGCCCTTGAGTATTTTAAGGAGAGCAAACCACCGCACACTCCTTGGGCCCACCAGGCAATCCCCCTCAACAATTTCATCCTTTTCGGGGATATGCAGGGGGCTTGCTATATAATGTCAGGCCTCACCACCCATACAACAGATCACCCAGCCCCTTTGAGGTTGAACCGGGGGCACAACAGACAACAACCTGGCCACCACGAGCAGTGCTTGCCTCAATCTTCTGTCCCTCCAGCCACAATTTCCAAGCCCCTTTAGTGCGCCCTTGCTGGCACACAGCCATCTGGTGGGAGGCAGGAATAAGCCACTTCCTGCGGGGGGGGCAACAAAGTACATCTGACAAATATATCCTGTGTTTGCTTAAAGGAGTATGCTTTACCCTTTCATTTCAACCCACAGCACCTGCCACCTATGTTAGACCACTTCTTGGAGGACCATATGTCTGTTTTATGGCAGGAAGTTTTTTTTTTAGCCAGTGATGCCGTAGAGAGGGTGCAGGTCTTGAAGGTAGGGACTAGGTTCAATTCCTGATAATTCCTTTTGCCGAAGAAGGATGAAGGCTTCCATTCTACCCTAGATCACTGCCATCTACATGCCTTCCTACACAAGGAAACATTTTAAATACTCACCCTGTACAGATTCTCTTTTTTTGAACCAAGCACTGTTATTCAAATCACTAGTATGATACGTTTTCCTAAAGGTTTTACAACATGTTTCCACCTAACACCTTTGTGATGCAATAGTGGATCTTAAATCTGGGTATCACATTTCTAATGTGTAACCCGTTTGAGTCAGTGCACAGCTGTCTATTGTGCCCAGGGTCATTGGAATTGTGTGATTGTGTTTCCGCTGCGTTTTGTGCATAATTATAGATGTGCCGCATTTGCCAAATAATCTATTATTTGCAGCATAATCTGCAGATTTTGCCCCCCACCCCAAAATGTGCTTCTTGCTCAAACGGTTCAAAAGTTACTAAAAATGCAGCAACACATATTGCCGCGCAGTCAATGGCACTTTGCAAAAGTTGACTGGTGACTTTTCTGTTGCTTATTGCTATACTTGAGTGTTTAACTACTACTAATGGGGTGCAGCCTATGTTCAGACAGTTTTAAAAATAAAAATGATGAAATAACGAAGTAATACTCACAAAATGTGCCGAATTACATTGCATAATTTGTTTTTTCTTGCCGCATAATTTACCCAAACCTGCTGTATAATTCCGGTGTTTCTAATTGTGACTTCTCACTCTAACAATCATTGGCAAAGCTAAGAGGTCTGGCATCAGTCACCATCCTTTTGTCAATTCTTGTTTTTTTTAGTCGTGGTTTTTTCCAAGCTCTATTGTTCAGAAAGCTGCCGGGTGTTCGTCAATCTAAATTAACAATGGCTGAAGGCAAAAATGTTTTTTGGTCTCAAAATAGTACACATCACAGTAGTACTCCATGGCACTGAAGGGAACTACTTTGTCTCTGGATGTGCTCATTGTGAAAGGTGGGACGCCATAACTCATAGTCAGGTGAGCCGATGACTAAAGTGGGCTTGCTCCGTGATGTTTGCATGAGTGCTTTGGAGAAAAATGTGAATGACACAACCACAGACAAGTGGATGAAGTGTGGCTGAACATCCCTAAAGGTAACTATGCCATACACATAATTTTAGTAAAATCAATAGGTTTTGACTAACAGACCCAAACAACCCAGTCGTTCTGCCATTGGCTGCCAGCCTCTTGCCTTTGGGAAAGAAAGAATGAAAGAAAGAAAAAATGGAAAGATGGATAAAGAAAGGAAAGAAAGTAATGAAAGAAGGACAGGACGAAAGAAAGTAGAAAGAAAAGATAGAAAGAATGAAATATGGAAAGAAAGAATGAAAGGAAAAGGAAAGGAATAAAACAAGGAAAGAAAGCAAGGAAGAGGGAAAAAGAAAGAAAGAAGAAAGGTATGAAAGAAGGAAAGAAAGGTAGAAAATGAAAAAAAGGAAAGAATAAAAATGGAAAGAAATAAAGGAAGAAGGAAGAAGGCAATTAGACAGTGTTACAAGTGCTGCACATTAAACACAATGAGAGACGGGAAGAAGAAAAAAGAAAGAACATAGAAAATGAAAGAAAGAAGTAATAGAAGGATAGAAAAAGTAGGTAAAGATTGAAAGAAGAAAATATGGAAAGAATGAAAGAAAGGAACAAAAGAAAGAAAGCGGGACAAAGCAGGAAATAATGAAAGGATATAGGAAGGAAATAAAGAATGAAAATGAAAAGAAACAAAAAAAGAAGTAAGAAGGCAAACAAAACAGAGCTACAAATTCAGCAAATTAAACACAAAGGCTGATTTTCTTCTTGTGCAAAGTTTATAAAGAGCCATTGGTGAAACTGAGTACAGAATAAATATGTTTTAAAAATGTACCTGCTTATGAATTCACATGTATAATATTGAAGCATTTGATTTGCGTACTGCATGCATGGTAAAAAGAGAATAACTTAATACAGAACAGTTTCAAATAGACGAAATCTGTTAAAAAACATAAAGAAAATGTCAAAAGGCATTTACCACATTATTGGCAGAAGACCAGAACTGAGAAAGCTGAAATGTGGCATGTGCTCGCATCTAGTAGAAAGCCTCCTGTTTCACCCCTGGCCCTACACACAAATGGAAAATGGAACACTGAAGTAAAAAAATAAACTGGCACTGACGTGTGTGGATGTGCTCATTGCGAAAGAGCAAAATTCAGTCATTCAAAGTAATGTGAACCAGTGGCTAAAGTAGGCTCGCCCACTGCCCCTTGATGTATACTGTAATGGGTAGAAGCAAATGTGAATGATACAACAAAAGACCACTAGATGAAGAGATGTGGCTGAAAGCCCCTTTAAGTAAGTATATGAGACATATAATTTTAGTACAATAAAATGGTCTTGGTGAACACCAGACCTAAAAAGGGTCTTCCTATTTGTTATTACATCTGCACACTGGGTAAGCAAACTTAAGTCCCAGCTTCCTTATACCTCATTTTTTCCAGATAAACTGATGTTAAGGACTTAAGCTGTGTTCCTACCAAAGATAGTAACGCATTTTCATGTTGGACAAAACATCGCTCTTTTTACCTTCTTTGTGTTGCGATGCAGCGCAGCGCGGGCCTATTTGCAGTGGCGCGCAATGAATGGAGACCACACAGTCAGGTTCGAGGTCGGTGCGCAAGTGCCCGACATGGGCACGCCCCTTTTATTTATACTCTGCGCGTACGCCACCGTCGTGGCGTACGCACGTCACAGGCAACAAGGGCGCTCTAGCGAGAACCGCTAGAGCGCTGACTGCAACATCCCTATCCAACTTTGGCTGAAAAGCTCGGACCAAAAGTTCCTTTTATCAGTCACTTACTTGACAGGCAAAGTCCTTGAGGCGGCTGCTTGGCGGGGGGTTCCGCCGCAGTTCATACCTGGCCGTCGCTCGGGTGTTGGTGACCCCCGGGTCGTCACGGGCTGCTTCCTCAGCTCCGGAGCTAGGCCCGTCCCGGGCTGCCGTCTCTCCAGGCTGGTTGGGCGGCGGTGACTGCGGCCTCACGGGGTCCTGTGCATCCCCGTCCTCTTCCTCCGATTCGGGCCGGTGTCTTGTGGCTGTGGGGATGCGTTTGAACCACGAGATGTTTCGGGTGGCTGACTCATTTCCCCGGCGAACTGTGACCATTGTCCCCTGGCGTCGTTCTACTGTCCAACTGCCCGGCTCGTATCGTGGTTTGAATTTGCTCCCCGGCCGCCGATCCTTGATAAGGACATTGTCTCCCGGCTCGAGGGCGCGCTCCCGACACCCTCTCGTCCGGCTCACCTGCTGGTTTCGGTGCGCTTGTCGTCGTAGCGCTTGTTCTGCATCAAACGGTGGGGGAGCCCACCCCGGGATCATGGGTAAACCATCCCGGCGGGCCCCCTTCAGCATGAGGGCCCAGGGAGTTTGCTTGGTTGAGCAGTGGGGTGTACTTCGATATTCTCCAAGGAAACGCTGGATCTCTCGCTCGGGGTCCAGCTGTTCCGTGATGGCAATGCGGAGGATTTTGTTCAGTGTCCTCATAAACCGTTCGACCTCGCCGTTTGCCTGAGGCCACTGTGGAGTGATCCGCCGGTGTCGTATTCCTTGGCGGGTGAGGAACTCTTTAAACTCGTGGCCTTGGAACGGTGGTCCGTTGTCGCTTTTTAGTTCCGACGGGCGTCCGAACATGTGGAATATTTTCTCCAGCGCTGGTCCTACAAATGTGAACGCAGTGGATGGCAGCGCTTCTACCAATGGATACTTGGAGAAATTGTCTATCACTACCAGCGTGACTCTGCCATCAGGGAGGGTCCCAAAATCAACGCTGACTTTATCCCAGGGGTGTTTTCCGGGTTCCTCAGTTGTGATGGGGGCTGGATGCTCCGGTCCGCTGGTCATTTGGCACGCTGGACAGCTCTTTACGACCTCACCCACCAGGGCATCCACCCCTGGGAACCACACTTTCTCTCTCATCCTGGCTTTCATTCTCTCAGTCCCTTGATGTCCATTGTGGGCCAGCAGGGTGGCTTGGCGTCGCAGAGTTGTTGGCACGACGATCCTGGCCCCTCGTAGGACTATTCAGTCTCTGGTAATGCTGAGCTCGTTTCGTACTCTCCAGATCTGCTGCAAATCCGCTCTTTCTTCCGGTGTCCACGCGTTAGCGGACCGTAGGAAGTTAGCCCATGATCCGTGCAGGAGGGCTTCTTTGGTTCTGGCCATCACGGGATCTTGTTCCGCCGCTTGTTTTATCTCTTGTATTGTCAGCACTTGTGGGCACGTTAAGGCCGCGATGAAATCGAGGTGTGCTTCGGCGTCGTCCTCCTCGGTCGTCCCCTCTGGGATGTGCTCGCGGGGGCCTGGGTGTCTGGACAGGAAATCGGCGGGGTTCTTGGCTCCAGGCCGGTACATTATGTCCAGGTGGTACTGTTGCAGCCCGATGGCCCACCGTTCTATCCGTGGCGGGGGGTGCGGAGCTGTTCCTCTGAACAGGGGTACCAGCGGTTGATGGTCCGTCACGACCGTGAAAGGATGTCCACAGAGATACAGGTGGAAGTGTCGACAACCCCACCGTATGGCCAGTGCCTCCCGCTCAATCTGGGAGTATCTCCGTTCGGTCGCTGTGAGGGCCTTGCTTGCGTAGGCCAACGTGGCCCACCGGCCTGGTTCTTGCTCTTGGGTGAGGACCGCACCAAGCCCCACTGGGCTGGCGTCGACTATCAGCTCTGTCTTCTTCTCCGGGTCGAAGTATACTAACGTGGCTTGGTCAAGGAGCGCCGTCTTAACGGACTGAAACGCCGAGTCTTCTTGGGGCCCCCATTGCCACGGGGCGTCCTTTTTCGTGAGCTGTCGGAGCGGCTCTGCAATTGTTGCTAGGTTCGGAATGAACCTCCCACAGTATGTGGCCATCCCTAGAAAACTGCGCACTTCTGCGGCTGACGTGGGTGCAGGAGCGTCCTTGATGGCTTGTGATTTGCGGGGGTCTACTTGAATGCCGTCGTTTGTGAATGTGTATCCGAAAAACTCAATTCGCTGTTGGAACAGCTGGCATTTGTCTTTGTGGAGGGTAACTCCGTACTCTCTGAGGCGTGTCAGTGTGGCTCTGACCCGCCGATAGTGTTCATCTACGGTCGTCGAGTGAATCAGGATATCGTCGCTCACATTCATGACCCCAGGCAGGCCTTGCAGGATGTCTCTGATGGTGTTCTGGAATATTTCCGCTGCCGAAGATATTCCGAAGTTGAGTCGCCGGTATCGCCTTAGCCCTAGGTGCGTGCTGAAGGTGGTGATGTACCTACTCTCCTTGGCTAGTGTTAGTTGGTGATAGCCTGCGTTAAGGTCCAGTTTGGAGAACCACCTCGCGCCATTCAGATCTGCAATGATGTCATCCATGGTGGGCGTGATGTGCCTCTCCCTCTTGATGGCTTTGTTGGGGAGCCTCATGTCGATGCACACCCGGATCTTGCCTGGTTGGCGTGGTTTTTCCGCGATTACCATCGGGGACACCCACGGAGTGGGTCCGGTGACTGTCTCTATGACCCCTTGTTCTTCGAGTTTCCGGAGTTCTTCCTCTACCAGAGGTCGTAGACAGAACGGGATTCGCCTGTGCTTCAGGGCTGTGGGCGCAACAGAGCGGTCGATGTGAAGTTTGACCGGCGGGCGTTTGATCTTCCCTAGGCCCGTGAACAGCTCGGGGAACTGATCCAGAAGGTCGGCCGTTTGCGTGTCCTGAACCTTCCGGAGGAACACCAGGAGCCCCAGGTCTTCAGCGGCGTGCCCACTCAGGAGGGTGTCTACCTCTTGGTTGATGATGTGCACTTCAATGGTGATCTCCGCATCTTCCGTCCCCACCGGCACTGTCATCTTCCCTAGGAGGGGCAACGGGACATCGCTGCCGTATGCATAGATCCGGGCCTTCGAGGTTCTGAGCTCTGGCTTGGGTCGAAGGCGGTTGTACTGCTGCACCCCCATGACGGTGACAGACGCCCCTGTGTCGATCACGGCGTTCACCTTCGATCCGGCGACCATGATGTCGCACCGGGGCTGGGGACGTCTCGTGCTCTTTAGTGCCCTGGTAAACGAGACCACGTAAGTCTCTTCGTCGTCATCGGACTCCAAGTCGTCTTCTTGTAGGGCTTGCGCGTGCCGCTGTCCTGTGTCGGCTTTGGATGAGAGGGACAAATGGGACAGTTGCCTCACCATGCCTCTTGTGGGCCTTCTCCCTCGGGCCTCCTTCCTTGTGGCGCGCTTTCTGCAAACGGAGGAGAAATGGTTCATCGTACCACAGTTCGTGCACGTCTTCCCTTTTGCTGGGCAGGTTTTCCCCTGGTGGTCTTCATACCCGCAGTAGTCGCACTGTGTCGGGGTGGACTGTCTGGCTGCAGGCCTGCGTTTCTTCTCGTGCGTCCGCACTGCGTCTGCGCGCTCTGTTTTGATTGTCGCGCTCGGCCCTGGGCCTCGCGTCAGTGCTTGTTCCATCTCTTCTGCCCGTGCGTCGGATAGGTCGTGGGAGCGGGCTAGCACGAGGATGTCGGCCATGGGAATGTTCGGCTGGCGGAGGATGAGGGTCCGCAACTTCTTGTTGCGGATGCCGTAGATGAGCTGGGCTCTAATTTCCTCCTTTGCGCGGTCGCCGACCAGGTGGGTGTCCGCCAGCACCCTCAGTCGTGCATGAAATGTGTCCACTGACTCCCCCTCCTTTTGCTTGGCCTGGCGCATCTTGAACATCTCGAAATCCGGGTTCGTCTGGGGGTCGAAATATGTGTTGAGGGCCGTCACAGCGGCATCGTAGTCATCCGCGTTACCCGTGTTCGGGAGGTGCTTGAACAACAGGTATACCTCCTCCCCCGCGTAGTGTAGAAGAAGGGACCTCTTCACTGCGCCATCCGTCTCCCGGGAGCCGATGAAATAGTTGTTCAACCGCCCAATCCACGTGTGCCAGCGTGGTGCGGCGGTCGCCGGGTCAGCCGTCTCGCTGAACGGAGGCAGGACACCTGTGGGCGGGTGAAACGGGTGGGCAGGAAGCGGAGCCTCGTCGTCTGCCATGGCGCAGCAACTGGGGAGTGACCCCGGGCAGTGAGGGGCACAGAGAACGGCCTACGGCGGCACAGCCAGGGCAGAAACAGGTTCGGTGCAGGGCCAGGTGGCGGGAATCTTCTTCCGCTCAGCTGCGTGGTCTGTGTTTGGTGCACGTGCTCACCTCGCAGGACAGGCCGGTAGCGCGAGAGGCGCTGGATCAGGGGAAGCTCGAGGGCCTCAGGTGCGCGATCGCGGGTCTGCCGCGACGCGCTCAGCGGGGCGCCGTTGAAGGTGTGCACGGCGGGTCCGACCGCCTCGTCGCCAATGTTGCGATGCAGCGCAGCGCGGGCCTATTTGCAGTGGCGCGCAATGAATGGAGACCACACAGTCAGGTTCGAGGTCGGTGCGCAAGTGCCCGACATGGGCACGCCCCTTTTATTTATACTCTGCGCGTACGCCACCGTCGTGGCGTACGCACGTCACAGGCAACAAGGGCGCTCTAGCGAGAACCGCTAGAGCGCTGACTGCAACACTTTGCTCGAAACAGGAAAAGAGACGTGTAGATGCCAGGGAGCTCTTTGTTTTTTCATCAATTGTACCAAAGAACTTTTTGGAAGATGATCAGCTCTTTGTGGGGTTCGCTGGGGTAAGAAAGGCAAGGTGTTGCAGAAACGGGTCATGTCTTGATGGATAATCCTCTGCATTAAGATCTGCCAAGCTTTGGCTAAATAAACAGCCTCCATAAAGCCTAACGGCTCACACCACCAGAGCAAAAGCTACCTTGACTGCGTTGGCCCTGGTGTGCCTGTGCTGGATGTCTGTCAAGCAGCTACATGGGCATTAGTGCACACATTCACGAAACACTACTGCCTCGATGGCCAGGTCTGTCCAGATGGGTATTTTTGCCCGCTTGGTCATGCAGGGCTTTTTAGTTTCAGGCATTCTACAGACCCACCACCTTGGAGGTACTGATTTTGTATCTATTCTTAAGGTAAGGAATCTGCAGTTAGAAGTATCCATTGGGCGAACCAGTTACTTGCCTTCTGTAACATTCTTTCTGGTGGATACTCTATCTAACCACAGATTCCACACCAACCTCTCACCTCCCATTTCTGTGAAATCTTCTCCTTTTCATCTAAAAAATATCCCAATCTAGGAATCTATACGCTGAACTATTTTAGTTTGCGGGTGGGCTCTGTGGCTAAGGGCATGGAAGAGCTCATGAAATATGAAACATGTTCTGGCCCATATGCCCACGTATCTGAAAGATCTATTCCAATTCACATGTTCTGGCCCATCCTAGGTGCAGGGAGATGGGGGTTGTTATTAACCACCTAACAGCCAACAACTCGGGGAGAAATGTATTTTCAAAGAATGCCAACCAGTGCACATTCTGCATCAATAAATGACAATCTAAGCAAGTTGGATGAAGGGAGTATATTGCTAAATACATGTTTTATGCTTCAGTAACACAGCAATTTTTCTTGTAATATTGTGAGTCTGCGTCTGATTTATGCATAATTGTAATTTACCACGTAATCCAAGCCCTCCCCCCCCCCCTTCAGCACCTTGAGACAATCACAGGTGAGTAGCGCGCGTACAGGTCCCTGATTGATTGAATCCTTCAGCTGCTCCATTATTTGCAAATTTTAACAAAAAAAAAATTCCAGCTCAAACTGATCAAAAGTTTCTAAAAATGCAGCAACGTGTTTCTGCGCAGTGGAAGGCCCTTTACGAATGTTGACAAGTCACTTTTCTGTAGTTTATTGCTGTATTTGAGTGTTAAAGTGGTACTCATGAAGTTAAATTTTTTCTAAGACAGTGATAACCTGGGTAAAAATGAAAACAGAATGAAGTAATACTTTTGCAAAATGTGCCACACCACGCCACATAATTTAACTTTTGCTCCATGATTTAGTTAATTTTGTCACAAAATGTGGTCTTCTGCTGTATAATTCAAGCGGCCCTGCATATAATCCACCAGCATCATTATGATCAAGGAGTGAACTGATCCAGGTGAAAAAATTATACAGAACGAGTTATAAGTGATATTAGTGCACCTGTCTGGGTTTGCTTATGTACCGGTTCAGAGGTGACCGAGCCTGGTAGTTGGGCTCGACTGTTCATATTGAAGCAGTACCAGGGCTGATTTGTATATGACTGGCTAATGTCTGTGGTGGCATGTTGGGCAAAAAAACACGATGGGCAGAGATGAAACCTCAAGCAATCATCAATGGATGAGATTAATCCAAGCATTCCACTCATCACTTTTTCTATTGCAGAAAATGGCTAGTAGCCACTTTTCTGAAAATTAGACAAAGAAATAAAAGGGCGGCCCAAACCAATGCTGACCAATGAATTGCACTGTCAGTGTACAGTTCACATTTCTAAAAGGTTTGAAAATGAATCTTTGAAATTTCTGCTATTCAAAGATCCAACAAGGGAATAGTCAAAAAAGAAGATGGGGTTTCTTCTGGCTTTTCTTAAACCGGTACGAGGTAGTCTGTACTGTTGGTTATTATATGAATGAATGATAAGGTGGGTGCGTTTTGAGGCAAAAAAAGGCGGACAGGCCCCTGGTTTCCTTCGAGAATCACCATTGAGCGAGGCCAGCCAGCTAATATTTGAAAATGCCATCATCGACAAAGATATTAAGTTATGCAACATAAATTTCCCAAGCAGATCAGGTGTGTACTAAAGACAATTTGCATAATACCCAGATCATATGCTGTATTTCGGGTTCCTGCCAGTCACTGCCCTGCAATGTGAAGTATTCTCGCTGACGTGGGTTGTCTTTGATGATCTGATCGCGTGTGTCAGATGATTAAGCAGTCTGCATTAGAGGAGACGTGCAACCACCTTATGTTGTCTCACGGTTTCATCCATGCCCATGCCCTTTTGTGTACAGTTTTGTAGTTTCGAAAGAGTGTGAAATCTGCCAGAGGGCTTTATTGTGAAATAACGTGTATGTACATTACTTTCGCTGGCAGGTTATGGTGATGCATGTCTGCTGCAAGGTTTATAATTAGCTCTTCCCGATTGCAGTACTATTATTACTGGCAGGGTAGGACAGTGTGGGCACGTAGCTGAATTACTTTCTGGAGCTCAACGCGACCTGTTCGCCGCTTTCCGATCCTGATCTCGATCCACGAAATCATTAATGGCTTTTACTCAAATAAGTTCTGCCTGATAATTTTGTATGAGCAGTCTCCACGACGATTAACACGATTGGGACTCGAGGTTGTGCAAGACAGTGACAGTCTTTCGTTCGGGTAGTACTCAATCAATGACACACCTAGAGTAGGATGTCTTGCTTTGGGAAGGAAGGTGGTTCACACATCTGCTGTTGATGCCATGAAACTCTTTTTTTTTATTGGAACGAATAAACAAACTGAGGTGCCCAAGTTAGTCTGGTGAGTTGGAATTGTGTGGCCCCACCACATGATAAATTTTCATTCAATGGAACTCACTTGACTCGCACATGAATTATTTGCCCCTTACAGCCTGTCCACTGCTGTTTTTAGTCCTGCGGAAGACCCGCCGAGATGCTTTTCTATTTGCGCACTCTTTAGGGTCGAAACGTCAACGTATATTTCAGTTCATGTCCATCAGTTTTCACAGCCCCAAGAAACATATGAATTACAAAGGGTGGTTTGAAAATGTTAAATAATCAGCAAGGACAGACCCTTATTGATTGATACTTTGTATATTATTGCATATATTTGTATGCCGTATATATCTCACGCATAATACCACATTGTCACTCAATATCACCTTGTTCACCCCAATCATTTTATATACATGTTACGTATGTATTTATAAAGATATGACAGCCATATAGAAATTAGTAAATATTACATTTGAACTAATGTGCAAAATTTCTTTTGATGTGTGTTCCATTAGAAGTCTAAAAAAGAATGTATAAGACTTTTTCTGTTTTTTACAGATTAATGTTTGTCATGTACAAAGCAATTGGTTTTCCTGACAGAACCACTTGTAGACTTTATCACCAATACCCAGGTTCTGAAGGACCCAGGGTTTCTCCATTGACTTTAATGGTTTATAAGTTTGTTAGTGGACAGGTATCCACACAGTGCCCTGCTGAATGAAGAATTATAGTAAATTATGCCCCAGGCCAAATGCGGGAAATTCGTCCTATCAGTGTCACAACGGGGGCAGGAAGAGGATCGGTCGGAATATAAGCGGCTCAGTCTCGAGGGGGTCATATATGTGCGATGGAGGAAATTTCAGTAGACCAGCTTAAACCGCGCATTGCTAGATACATTACAGGTCAAAGTGCACAAGCTGCCACATCAGTGGGACTCCCAGGTCTGTATTTTAGGCTTCCTGCAGTGTTCCGTGAACTACATCTGCCCCCATGGACTTATATAAGAGGGATACCACATGTCTCCTGGTCCCACAAGTCAACAGCACCCCTAATGTGTCAGATGCAGAAGCGGTCACCGGGAAAGTCTCCCTGGCAAATTCCGACAGTCCCGCATTCTGCAAAAAGCATCCAGGTCCCACACCAAACTCATGCTGAGCATCCTGAAATGAGATAAAGAGCTTGTTCGGGTATACATTGCCCCAGGTATACTAGCCACCGTCCCGCCATGCCTGATTTGTCTTTTTGGCCTCCATGCGGGGAAGTGGGGCAAGTATCCACACTGGTCACTCCGTATGGAAGGGGTCCCTACAAAGCATCACATGTACCATCCGTTGTCGTTCTCTAGCCATGTTGCAGGACCACATAAGGTTAGTCTGATGAGACCCCGACACCCTCCATTAATATCATCACAGGGTCCTCCGTGCCCACACATCCCGCGTTAAACGTTTCTCCCAATTTTCTCCCTCCGTCAACCATCACACCGCATACTGTAACATTGCAGCAAACTAATAGGCTTCATACCGTGGTGCCTCCAGCCCACCACCCTCGAAGCTCTTTATCAGTGTGTATTTTAACATTAATATACATTTGATTCACTGGTGTGCATTAATGGTAAAATTCAAAGTCAAAAACTAGTAATACAGATTCAGTTTTAAATATAAGTTCCTATTTAAGTGTTGCGGAATAAAGTACAGCCTTGCAAGGACAGATTCAGAAAAGAGTAGAGTAAGCCTCAAAGTGTTTGGACAAGTGGTGACCTGTTTAACAAGCATTGGCATAGCCAATAGGTTTCGCCTTTGGGACCTTATAAGTGTTTAGCCATGCAACAGTTGCATAACTAAATTCTTATAAGGTCCCAAAAGCGAGACCTATTGGCTATGCCAAGCGGCCGTGTGGCCGCAAAAGTGAAGGTAATCGCGGTCAAGCGCGGCGTGCGCGCTCGCGCACATGCACTGTAGCTCTAGGCTGGCCTGGTAGCACTTTTTGGAGCCCTCTCAATAAGTCTCGCCAGACCAGCGCATGCGCTGGGTCAGGCGAGACCTAAGAAGGGCCATCCAGTGAATAGAAAAGACTTAGCTCTCTTTATCAAGTTTCTGCTCACTAAAAGTCACCAACAATACGAATTATACAAAGCGTGTTTGTTTGCCAGCTACTACGGTTTGAGATCTGTTGTGACATCTCTCACTGGGGTGGCGAGCCCAAATTTTAGAAGCTTTTGGATTGTCAGACTGAAAAAAAATCCTGTATTCGTGCCTAGTTACTTGTGAAGTATAAGTATTTTCATCTGAGACTTTCCTGTGGTAAGAGAGAAAAACGTATTCGTGTATCTTCCAGTGTACGAAGTAAACAGTTTACAATAAAACGGGAGCCCTATCAAACACATGTGGCGGTATAGATGAAAGACAGTGATACTGAAATCCGAGAAGTCGACATGAATACATGTCGTAAAGAGGAGGCAAAATTAGTTGTATCTCTGAATAAAGTCATTTACATGAACTCGCATAAAAAAGTGAAATCTTCCTGCAAAAACGATGTGTCAATGTACCATTTGATTAATTATTTACTTAAGATAGAGAATAGATTAAATGTTGTATTACTTGTTTCTCTGGAAAAAATAAAATTAGGTGAAATGTGAGGTGCAGTTACTTATCAGAAACATAGCTGGCAAGTTTCCAGTATGCCTGTGTGTGACATTTGCACAGGTGCAGTATGCTTATGGGTCACTCATTGCATAATGTGTGACACTTTGAGTGACTGACACTTTATTATATGCCGAACAAAGTAATCATATCTGTATAAGGTCAATTTCAGAATTACCTTTTTTGTGAAAGATAAATGCCTAGAACGGCCTACAAATATGTGCTACACGCTTATGTACTGACATAGGTTTTTGCCCTTCCTCTTCACTTTACTTAACCTTGGGAAAACTCTGAAAGTAACATAAAAAATTCTGTAGTCCCAGACAGAACATGTTTTAGAAGGCATTCATTTTTCAGCACTAAGTGCTATAGAGAATATCACTTCAAAGCCGAAGTCTTCCTAAATCATGTTACATTAATTTCTCAAAACAGAGTCCATCTGAACATGGAGTTAATGATGAGTATTCATCGTTTAGACATTTTGCACAAAACAATCAGCCAGACTGATGTGTGTGCTCATGGTGCCATAACCCCCGCCGTGGTCCTGGATTCCTAGAATTTTGTTGTCTGTTTGTTCCACGGAACAAATGCAGAGCTCTTGTGTTTTCCCTCTGTGTGGGTTTCTTGTATTTTGGTACCTACAGTCCTGATTTATAATGAGATAACAGGACTACAATTTCCAGTATGCATACAAATAAATGGGCTGAATTAGCTATTTGCTTGGAGCTCGGGAATTTGAAATTCTGCTAATGAAATGCAAAAAAAAAAACACAGGAGAAGTGTGGAATCAAACATGCCTCTAAACAGAAAATGCATAACACTACTAAGTGCTGTGGTTGTATCCCCTGAGGAAAAATGTTAGGAGAAGAGCAAGATAGCTATGAGCCATTTAGCAGGTACTATTGGTAACTCTTTGCCTGTAAGGGGCAAATAGTGCCACAGTGCACCAGCGCTGCAGGCATTCTATACAGAATGGCTGCCAAACTGTGTTGTTTGTACCTTGAGAAAATGTAGGCCTTGTAAACATGTCACGGAGTGGTTCGAGGGGAATATCTCATTGCAAATCTGCAGTATCACTCTGCCACTGACTGGGCAAGCAAGCACCGTAGGAAACAAGGTATGCGGGTACATTAGTTGGGTCTAGTTCTTTGAGAATTCACTGCAAGGCAATGACCTATTTGACTGTGGGTTCCCACGAGCACATGTCATCACAGGAGATGTGTGAATCTGACTTGCATTTTTTAACTAGGGATTTGGGATCTTAAATGTGCAATCAAGCCATGAACTACTTAAACCTGTGGGGCCTGGCAGTGCCTTGGATTATTAAGAAACTTTGGCAAAAATGAAGAGCTTATGAAACATATCTGACCAAAAATAAAGACTTGTATACATTAAGTTGAGAGAACTCACTGTAGCAGCAAAGCTATTGGTAGAGTTTCAGGGAGTGCTTTTCAATCAGATGGTGGATTTAGGCTTTGCATTCTCTTTTACAGGCTCATTCAGAATAAAGCTTCTGCATCTATTTATCCCAACAACCCCACTCCAGCATAGAGACATTTCTTTTGTTTTATGACTAAATTGTCTGCGAAAGCCCAGGCTTAAACTGTGGTCTGGACAGTCTGGCCCTGATCCAGGACTGTCTAATAGGACTCTGCAGTGCAGTAGCCCAGCAGCCCAGTAGTTAACTTCTCTGTACTCATCTATGTGCTGAAAGCAGACTGAGACAGCTTTACTTCCTGAGGACCTTCAATCAATCAATCAATCAATCAGGGATTCGTGAAGCGCACTACTCACCCATGAGGGTCTCAAGACGCTGAGGTAGGGGTGGGGGGATATCAGGCAGCTCCGCATCATCCGAAAAGCCAGGTCTTGGGGCTCTTCCTGAATGCTTGAAGTCTGTGGGTTCGTCTGATGTTGAGGACCTTAGTATGCTCTCAATACCTTGCACTGCCTGTGAAAGGGGACGGCCTCTTTCATATTTAGATTCTACTGCTTGATCTTACCTGGAGGATGGGCTGTGGACATGACTGTGGTATCCTCATACCTAGAATGTTAGTAATGCGATTTTTAGACTGTCAAGTAGAATGTGCTGAACTGAAGGGTTGGAAGGGGAAGCAGTGTTAGAGTGGTGGCTGAGGTGTATCCTATGTTTGAACCTACACTGGATCCTACAGCTTTACTTTGGTGATGATAGGCAATAACCCCCTATCGTTCTTCACGTCAACATTGTCTATCACCCTGTGTTGGAGAGACTTAATTTATTTGCTCCACTCTGATACATCAGCTGAACTACCTTGGACGTACACATCAAAAGGATCAACATTTTTAGGCAAGTCAAAGATCGTTCTGCTGACTCGTGCCTTTTCACATCTATTTGAGTCTAATCTAATTAACGGTCCCACCATTACGGCAGCATCATATTGGTCAATGCATTTGTGCTCTCGCTCGCACTTGATCGCGCCGCTCCCTCCAGTCAGCTTGCTGTTTCTTGCTCCCTCTGTTCGTGAGTGGCAGTTCATGCTGGCATCTTGTTGGGTTATGCACGTCCTGACGTGGTTCCCTCATGTCAGCTTCCGGTTTCCAAGGACTTACTATATTTGTTGTGGAATGCGCTAGTGACAATGCCCCCTGCAATTCCTTCCGCAAATCCGCATCTGTTCATCTTGGGAAGATAACACAAGAAAGAAGTGAGAAATAAACTGCTCCTCTTTGAATTGGGCTCAGCAGTCAAAGCGCTTCTCCTTTGCTGGGCCACATATAAGAAATACACAGCATCTTGAGAATAGATCTGTTGGTTCAGCAGTTTCAACAGCTGTTTTTGTGAGTAAAATGTCTCGTTTGCTGACTTTTCATCTGCAGCTGGTGGTGAACATTGTGGATTACTTTTTTACTTAAAGCCAAATTTGGACTACAACTAAATGTGTGCTAGTTTATAGAGCTTTGCATATTGTTTTCTTATTTCTTCATTTCGTAGGTGCATCTCACATGTATCATATCGGCTATCGGCACAACAGTCAGTTATCATAGTGGTGACCGGTGTAGTCATAACGTCAACCTGATTTTTTAAATATTGCTCAAAATGGTAGCTCTCCACTGTTTTTCTTGACCAGTCCAGGAGACCTTGTTTTGAAATTAGAAAAATTGAAGAAGGTATTTTCCAACTATGCAAACATTTGTGGTGTTCCCATGAGTGTGGAAAGCAAAACTACTTTATTGCATTCTTTGGGTCCTGTGGGCCAGGAAGTTTCTGAATACTTACCTGAGTTATCAGCGGAGGAAGACTTAAGTAAATATGAAATCTATTTCAAGAAGCTTGATTTACATTAGCTTCCAAAAGTTTCTACAGTTCTTGAAAGGTACTAGTTTGGCAAACGTATGCAAAATTCGGAGTATATGGTAGAAAAATATATGAGGAAACTAGCTTCCACATGCAATTTTGGTGTGAATAATGAGGTAGGTTTGAGGGATCAATTTATGCTATGTTGTTGTATTGACAAAGCTTCTCTAACTGAGGTACTGACAGCTGACAAGTCTTGTGAACACAGTCAAGCCTGTATGGAAGAAAGACTGTTATCCAATTCTGAAGTTTGATGAGGGTAAGGTACATGTTGTCAAAAAAATAATGAAAATGATCAATCTTTTCGCCAAATGTCTGATACAGAACAGGCTTCCTTAAAGAATAAGGATGGGAAAAGTTTCTAGATACTTGTTTAAGATGTGGGGCGTATGGCTACATTGCAAACAACAAAGATTGTATCGGTTGGAAAGCATTTTTGCAATTCTTGTGGGCTGAAAGGGCACTCTACAAAATTTGTAAGTGGTAATCTGAAAACGAAAGTTAGAGAGGTTACATATGAGGAAGACCTAGATGGTGAAGAGATTGTTTTACAGGTAAAGAAGGATGGCATAAGTGGTCTGTTTGAGCAGGTTCAGGTTGATTATGTCTCAATACGTATGCCATTTGACTCGACAAATGTGGGCAAGATGGAGACTTATGTTGAGCGTCTTATGTCGGACATCTTTGGCACAGAGCAATTATCCAGCATGTTCATAGTGGAGCGTGCTCACCGCTCATTAGCTGCTCGGCCGGTCCCAGGGGCCCCTCCTCGCCCTGTAATAGCTAGAGTCTTAAACTACCAGGGACCGGGACACTATATTGCGACTGGCTAGAGAGAAAGGAACTATTGTTCATCAGGGCAACACACTGGCCTTCTTCCCTGATTTTACAGTTGCCGTCCAGGCGGCTAGGCGTGAGTTTGGCACTGTGAAACAGTTTCTGCGAAATGAAGGGGGCCTTTATGCCATGTTGTATCCGGCCCGGCTTCGTATAGGTGCTGCCGCTGACGGCAAGATGTTTTCCTCCCCGAAGGCCGCCATGGACCACGCAAAACGCCTGAAACGTAAGAAACGAGACTCTACAGCTGCCCCGGAGGATGATGAGTAGAGATGGCACTATGTTAACTGATGGGAGTTCCATCACACTTTGGGCCTTTTGCTTCCTGTTTGGAAATGCTATACTCTTATTGTCAACTTGGTCTGATGCTTATTGTTTACCTACACTTATGTGATTCTCTAGTGTAATGTTATGCTCACCATGATTGTCCTCATCTGTCTAGCCCTGCAGCCTCTTTGTACTTCTGTTAGATTTGCTGCGCTAATGCTACTTGTTGGCTATGCGAGCCCCTTCTACTGGTTCTACCCCTTTTAGACACATCTCTAGGGTTTTTATCCTGCAGTGCCTATCATTACTGGCATTACTTGGGCCACTACAAGTTCAGCTCCGGTATGGTGTTTGAATATTGCATATTGTCTGCATTGCTCATATGTCATTTTGGCTCGGTTGACTCCTACTCTGTAGGGGGCTTGCGTCTCTGTGCTCCCCACAAATGGGTGTACCCCAAATCTGTTTTGTTGTTTCGGCGTGGTTGGGGGAGTTGGGTAGGGTATTGGGATGGCTTTGGCATGATTGGGTTGCTGAAGTGGGTGGGGGGTTGGGAGTGCTTGGGGTGGGGAAGGCACATTGTTCTTGGTACCCTTCTGGACATACAACATGTGAGAATGCTATCATTTACTGAATGATCTTATTCAGATCCAAATTCCTTTTTAGGTCTCTAGCTATTCTGCCCTTCTGCAATGATTAACATTCTTAAATTTCTAACTTGGAATGTTCGAGGCCTCAACTCGCCTAAAAAGATTAGGATGATGTTTGCATATCTGGATCGTCTGGGAGTGCATGTCGCCCTTCTGCAGGAAACTCACTTGACCGAAGACTCCGCTGCTAGAATAGGTACGCACTGGGCGAGTGTGAAGGTGTCGTCCTCTTATTCATCCTATGCTATGGGTGTGTTACTCCTTGTGAAAAAGGGAGTTCCCTTCACAGCAATTAGAACTGAAGCGGATGATTGTGGCCGGCTTGTGCTAATTCATGGCTGTCTGTGCGGTGAGAGTGTGCTGCTTGTGAATACTTACGGGCCCAATGTTGATGACCCCTCGTTTTATTCTGAAGTATGGCGCAGAATATCATTGTTTCCCCAATCGACAATCATTTGTGGAGTGGATTTCAATCTGTGTTTAGACATCACTATGGATAGGCATGGCAGTAGTGAGACCCGGCCCAAGCGAGCTGCGGGCCTGTTATTAGGATTGCTAGATGCGGGCCACTTACATGATGCATGGCGCAAACGTCACCCCTCTGATCAGGAGAGCACCTTTGCCTCCTCGGTGCATGTCTCTTGGTCCCTTATAGATTTCTGGCTTGTCTCAGAGGTGGTCTGTACTTGGACGGTGCAGGTGTCGAATGAGGCTCGCACCTTGTCAGATCACTCTCCGGTGCTCCTTGCACTACAGCCTTTAGCGTGGCGGCTTCAACCCTCGGAGCTGAAAGATCCAGTATTCAAGCAATCTATAGCGGAGGCGATTAGGAATTATTTTAGAGAAAATGAAGATACGGTGGACAGTGCGGGAGTGCTCTGGGAAGCATTCTAAGTCACCGTAAGGGGTGATTGCATTGGGGCATAGTCTGGAGTTCTGAGGGATATCCGGTGTAGGATTAAGAAATTGGTGTTAGACATCTCCAAATTGGAACGCAACTTTGAATTGGCTCCTAACACCGCCAAATTAGCTGAACTGCGAGAACTGGTTACAGAGCACAATGCGACTGTTGACCAGGAGTTGATGCATTTTTCCCGGCGTAGAATTGCTAGATATTATGGCAAGGGTGGTTGGCCTAGCCGTTCTCTTGCCCAAAAACTCGCTGAGCCACGAAGTCAGGACGCAATCACTGAACTTCTTGATAGCAATGGCGAGCCCCGTCACTCGACTGAGGATCTTTGTGAAATTGTTTTACAGTTTTACACAGACTTGTACGCTTCTAGAGAATCCCCATCCACTGAGGAGACGCACTACTATCTAAACGACATTGCTCTGGGGTGGCTATCGACTGCTCATCTGGAATATCTGGTGCAGCCATTTGACGAGGAGGATGTTAAGGAGGCTATTATGTCCTGCCAACTTGCAAGGCGGCGGGGCCAGATGGTTTCCCGAGCGAATTTTATAAAGCATATGCGGCAGATCTGGCTCCTCGGCTACTGGCGGTATATGCAGAGGCCTATGAAACAGGGACTCTCCCACCCTCCCTCCGGGAGGCCCTTCTTGTCACATTACTAAAACCAGATAAACCTCCCAATCAGTGCGGGTCGTACCGTCCCCTCTCAATGATTAATATTGACACGAGGATTTTAGCGAAAATGATCGCCATTCGGCTGCATCCCTTGGTACCCCTATTGGTACTGCCGGATCAATCAGGGTTTGTTACGGAACGCTCTACAACTCATAACTTATGAACGCTGTTCTCCACGCTGCACTATTTTGAACCTGATTTTCAAGCTGTTGCTGTGCTGCTAGATGCAGCAAAAGCATTTGATTCTCTGCACTGGTCTTATATGTTCACTGTACTATGTAGAATGGGTTTTCCCCCCTTTTTTGTGCAATTGCTTAAAGTACTCTACAGTGCGCCGATTGCTCGGCTCCGAGTTAACGGTTGAGTGTCCTCTTTGTTCCCCATCGAGAGAGGCACGCGGCAGGGTTGCCCTCTGTCGCCCATGCTTTTCTCCTTGGCCCTGGAGCCATTGGCATGTAAGCTGCGCCAGAAACACTCCGATGCTGCCTTGCGGTTCTGGTAACGCCCACTGATTGTCTCCCTGTATGCGGATGACATGATGCTTTATGTCCGTAAGCCCTCTGTGCATCTTTCTCCGCTACTCCGGGAGTATGTCCAGTTTGAGAGGTTTTTGGGTCTTGGGATCAATTGGTCCAAATCAGTGGTCTTCCCCTTTACTGAGTTTACCAAACAAGTGGCGCTTGACTTCCCATTGTCTTGGACATCTGCTCCAGTGAAATACCTAGGTGTGTGGATCCACAGGGATCCTGCTGTCGTGATTGCTGAGAACTACGGTCGTACGATTATGCGCATTTCTGAACAAGCCGCAAGGTGGTCGCACCTACCCCTTTCATTGGCAGATCGGATAGCAGTTGTAAAAATTGTATTTTTGCCCAAACTGCTATATTTCTTTATCAACATACCTATAAAATTGAATGTCGTACTGTTCCGTACTCTCCAGTCTGCCCTGTTGACCTTTGTGTGGGGAGGGAAGAAGCCCCGGTGCAGATGGGAACTACTGGTGCAGCCTTTTGCTCGCGGGGGTTTTGAGGCTCCGGATCTGCACCTTTATTATCTGTGCGCACAAGCGCAATTTGCACATTATTGGCATTTCCCACAACCTTTTCAACCCCACGTGGCTATCGAAGCAGATGCAGTTCTTCCTGTCCCATTACAAGCGGTGGTCCTCTCAGGGCGTTCGGGTGGCCCGCGGACTAAGATAAATCCCCCTCAGTGCACGTCATGGGCATGGCGAAGGATGGCGTCGAGGGCTCAGCTGTCGTATTTATATGCTCCGCTGTTGCCCCAGCTTCTCATCCCGATATATCCGCGGCACGGGAGACCCCCGCCCTGAAAGAGTTAGCAGCTGCGGGCATCACCAGATTGGGCGATTTATAAAAGAAGGGTCGTTTCAAAACACTACGTGAGGCACAGAATGGCGCGGACCGAAGTTTTATGTTGAATTTCACGAATGTCCGGGTTCGCCAGGCTGTTGGAGCGGTATACCCTAACTATCCTGCGGAACCCACCATGCTGCGTGTGTTGCAGGTGTTGTTAACGGGGAAGAGTCGCAAAGGGCTCATTACTAAACTCTATAATGCCTCGCTACGTGAATGCGACCAGGAGGAGCACCCCTCTTGCTTGCGCTGGCAGGCCGCGTTAGGTCATCCTATTGCGCCGGAGGTTTGGATGGCGTGTTGTCAACTCACGGGCTGTCTCACTGCCAATTGTAATCTCAGAATTATCCATTTTAAATACCTGATCAGATATACTACTCCCCCCTCCAGTTATTTAAGTACGGCCTGAGGGAGACTGCGGACTGTGTGAGATGTGGTGCTGCGCATGCAGATTTTCTCCACATTGCCTGGCTGTGTGGAAGTTTGTTGGCTTTCTGGACTGCAGTGGTTAACATTTTAACAGACATTGTGCGGGAGCCGGTGGGCTGTACTCCTGAGCTGTGTTTATTGGGATATGTTAAGCGCCTGACGCCGTCCAGCAGACGCATTGTTGCAATCTCCACCCTCTTTGCAAAAAGGGTGGTGCCGCAGCGCTGGGGCGCGAAGCCTGCACTCACTATAAAGCAATGGCTTTGTGATTTGGTTTATTGTAGGGATCAACTGCAGGTGTATGAGGAGGAGTTACCGGAGTCCTCCCGCCCTAAAGATTTTTGGGCCCCCATTGCAGTCTATTGGATGTCTCACCCTGATATACTGTGAATGCTCTGCCTATTATGTTTGTGCTTTTCCTCACCCAGAGGATGTCATACCCCTGATTTGTATTTGCTCTTTATTTATACTGGTTGCTTCTTTTGTTTAATGTATCTGCTTCCATACTTGAACTTCCTATAAGGCATGCAGCATGTTGGGTTGCTCTGTCCGGAGGGTACAGTATTTATGTTATTGCTGTTCTGCCTGGGAGGGTGGGTGGGGGGGGGGGAAGGGGGTTACCGGGGTGCATATGCCCCGATTGTTTTTCACAGTTTTGTATTCCTGATTGTATGTTTTGCTTTAAAATCAATAAATAAATAAAATTTTAAAATAACGTTTATTTGCATGATTAGAGAGTGCACAAGGATCTTTTGAGGTTGTAGGGTTGTGGCTTGGCATTAAAGCCATAGAAATGTAAGTTTAATTTGACAGAAATTGAATATTTGGGCCACTAAAGTTACCTCAACCAGTATTGATCCCAGAGATGAATTTGTTAGAACCATTAATGCATGTCAAGTGTCTGTGACGACAATGAAGTGGTTACATTTTTAGGAATGTCAGAGTATTATAGCAAATTCATACCTAATTGTGCTGAAAAAATCAAAAGGGATGAGAAGTTTGTTGAAGAAAGGAGCTGTGTTTCTGTGAGATGGAACATGCAAGAAGAAGTTTGTGGACTTGAAACAGTTTGTAAAAAAACCCTAAGTCTATATAGTTTTGAGCCTAGTGATGACACTGCTATCATGATGGATGCTACTTGAAAGGGTTTGGGAGCTTTGTTGATTCAATGCTCAGATGATGTTGAACATACAAATTTGTTTATTTCTCGAGGTCTGAGAGGTGCTAAATTAAACCATTCATTAATAGAGAAGGCGGACTTGGCAGTCTATTGGGCAATATGATAACTGAAAATAATTGTTTGGGGCTGTAGATTTGTAACTAAGATGGACAATAAGCCTTTAAAGGAGGCTTTTAAAAAGAAAAGGATTGATACCATCTCAGGAAGAAAAAGAAAATTGGTGGTGTCAGGAGTTTTAGTTTGAGGTGACATATATGCCGGGGGCGCATAGATGTTTCTGGCTGATTGCTGCTCACACCTCATAGTGGAAAAGCATTGTGCAAATGACATTGAAGGTTATGATGATGAAAATTACTCTGAAGTATGTGTGACCAGAGAGGTCATCATTAAAGAACAGGAATGGCTGAAGCAAACTGGCAATGATTCAGCTTTGCAGGAGGTTTTCCGGTGTATGAATAGTGGGTGAAAAGATAAGGCTAAACTTCAGAATCAATGCAATAGCTTTTGGAATGTTAGAGATGAATGTTTGTAATTAAGTGGTTTGTTGTTTCATGTGACAAGATTCCTCAGACTAATCTGAGGGGTGATTTAATTGGCATTGTCCATGAAAGCCATCTAGGCATTTTGAAAACCACAACAAGACTGAAAGGCATATATTGGTGGCCAGTATTGGACCTTCTGATCGAAAGGTCAGTGAGAGAATGTGTGGACTGTGCTAATAGTTACTACATCTTAAAGTGCAGAGTGCAAACAATGGTCATAAGAAAGTTGTTCAAGGAGCCATGGCATGATGTGGCTTAGGGCATCGTAAGTCCCATCAGAATACCCAGTGTTGATAAGTATGTTATTGTCTTATAAGACATGTTTTCGCAATGGCCTGAAGTTACCATTACCAGTTCATCTGAGACAAGTGATCGGATTAGATTTCTTGATCAGATTGAGCAGGAAAGGGTTTCCTGCTACAATTTTAACAGATAATGAGGTACAGTTAGTCTCTAAAGAAATGGAAGGTTTGCTTTTGGAAAGTGTGATCAAGCGCAAAAAGATCACCATGTACGATCTAGAAGCAATTGGTATGGTGTAGAGGTTTCACAAAGTGTTGAAGGAAAAAGCCATTTCAAGTAATTTGATGTGATCGAAAGAAGTGGAGAAAAAAGTGAAGGTTTATAGATTGACACCCCACTCCACCACAGGTATTGCCACATTTGAGCTTTTCAGAAAAGGAAAACCAATACCATGTTATGTCTGTCTTGGGTTAACACTGAGTTGGGAAAAGATTTGTGTTTTGAGAATGATAATGGTGATTGGAGAACTGTAGAATCCACTCCCTGGTCAACCTGCACTGACAGAAGTAGCAATAGTGCAGTCCCTTGCCTAGTAGTGCTACATTTTTTAGTATTCCACTGGCGCACTCATTTGGCTTCAAGACTATCTCAGCAACAATGCCAGCAACCTCAGCCCAGTACTTATTAATTGGAGGGCTTGTCCGGTACAAGTGCAGGAAGTCTACCTGAGTGCATGCATAGCTATTACAGCTGGGTCTATCCTAGGCATCAGTATGTAGTCTATTCAGAAATGTGAAGTGTATAAGTTTGTGTTTGTAGTTTACGGATACTAGCTTTCTCTGTGTGCATCATTATTGCCAACTAGTCTCATCCATGACATACTCATTGTCTGAGCCCCACCTTTACCACTCCACATTATCTGTTGCAGCAGTGTCTTTGAATACAGGCAATATAAGTTTAAAACCTAGCCCCTCCCACTAGTAGAACGCATCATAGGGTCATTGGGAGAGACATTGCAGGCTCTTCCAGAAAACCTTCAAAGCATGCACAGACGGCCTGGTGCACATTAAAGTATACCAGTGTGTTCAGTGCATTTACATTTCGCTCTTCTGAAAATTAATCCAGAGTTAATAAATTCCCCATTTTCAACAGTCCACAACAGGCTTGTACAGTGTCACCATCAACAGCGGGTTGTTGTCTATAGTCACAGCAGTGGAGTATATATAAGTGTGTCTTGCCGCTCAGCTCATTGTCCATATAAGCATGCACAGAGAACAGTTTTGATAAGATTAGAAGGCTTTGGTAAGCTACAGGACCAGACTGTCCTAAGCTCGACCCTTTCAAGCTGGTCCTCATCTATTAGCAGATGTAATGGATGCAAGCAGAAGTTCTCTTCCAGGGGATACTCATCAATACATGTATATACTCATAAATATGCAGCCTGTTAGTGATCCAAAAGACTAAAATGCCAAAATTACATGGATTTCCATTGCAAGAAAATAATATCACATGTAAATAGTGTAATATAGAACATATACTGCAGTAGTGTTCAACAACAACCCTTTATTTTCATAAAAGTAAAACAGATAATAGCAGGCAATTTGTTCTTAGGCTGCATAGATGAATACTCATCACAGTATAATAAAAAACTGGCACCTTGCCTTCAAGGCTTCAGAGAACCTGGACACCGTGCCTTTAAAACCTCCAGAAGCCTCTTGCTCCCATCATGGACCTTAGGTGGTAGTTAGGTCAGTTCTTTTTTCTGGCTCCTTATGTAAGGATCCTGGAGCTTGAGCTCAGTCTTTTTCTACTTTTTCTAGCCAGTAATTAGTTTTCTACAACTTTATTCGACATTTGCCTTTGCTGGTATTATTTTCTAACTCTTTTCTGACAATTTTGCAATCTTTTTATGTCAGAAATGCCAGCTTTATTTAACAAATGTCCTTCCTGTGGGAAGAAAATGGCTAAAAACCATCACTCATATTAATGGCATTGACTGTTCATCATTTGCTCGTAACGTCTTCTCAAAAGGGTAATGGTTCTCTGTTTCCAAATAAAGTGTTAGGTAGGCTTAATAGCTCTACGCGCAAGTAAATATAACTGCCGTCTAATGTGTCCCAATCACGTGAAACGCGTCGACGCATAAAAGATTTGGTTACATTGTCACAATAGGAATTGTATGTGTTAATAAACTTAATGTGAGGTTTTTAACAAGTGAAATTTTTCTCAGTCTAGTTTTTCTTGCATCTCATTTGGAGTGTTTTGTAGTGAATGATTGTTTGGAGTTGGTGAATCGGACTGATTGACGCAAGTGGGTGATTGTGGCTAAACCTGCTTAATTAGTCCAAAGGGAAATATTTTTAACTATATAGTTCCTGGTGCTCTGTCTCTTTGGACATTAATGAGCCCCTCTCCTTGTTTTTCAAGGTACACAGCAAAATGTATTGTGTGTCTGCCATCCTCACACAATCCACAGAAGTGCTGCTACTGCCAACAATTTTCAAAGAGAACTCTGCGTGACAGAGAGAAGATCAGACTCCACGCGTCAATGGAGAGAGGAAAAACGAAAAGTGGCCTTGAGAGTAATCCCAAGAAGCCCTCCTCTCATGGAAAACAGAAAAGGTGTCGATCTGCTACCCCAGCTTCCAGAGGAAATCAGATTCTAGAGTGCTCGCCGTCGGCGTTGAAATCGGCGTCATAAAAACGAGTAAGTCACTCTACGACGTCGAGGGACAGATCGCCGTTGAAACGACGAGGACCTCTGTCGACGAAAAGTGAGTAGACGTCGAGGCATACTTTGGGCTCGAAGTATATGGGTGACGACAGACCGAAGTCGACATCGAAGCACCCGTCAACAGTGAGACACTGGTCGACACCGAGATCTCCACCTCCTTCACGAAGGTCAGCATCGAGAGGATCAACGACGAGAACTCCCTCTCCGACCCTCAGGTGGTCTGCATCGAGGGCAAGGTCACCGGCGAGGAGGTCGACATCGAAGGTACCACACACCTACCAGCGTTTGACGTTGAGAAGACTGTCTCGCTCGCCGTCAAAGAGACCAACGTCAAGGGCATCACCGCAGAGACACGAATCTTCAAGTTTGTCTCCACAGCAGCGATCGGCGTCTGTAGTGGCATTGTCCAGGTCGTCGTCGAGGCATCGCTCGACATGGAGTGAAAAAATTCTCGTCACTTCAGGAGATGAACCAGAGAAGCCACGATCGACGTCGAGAACACAGCGGTCGACGTCGAGAGAAGTGTCATCTTCTCTTGGGATCAACATTATACAGATCACACCGGAGGGATCTCCAGCTCCTAGAGAGAAGTCTTCTCCTACTAACAAATCTCCATGATGGCTAGGAGGTATTCGACACAGAAAAGTGCCACCTAGAGTTCCGGGCTCGGAATTCTCCAAGTCTCTTTCGCCATCCAGAGTCTCTGGGGGACCCCCTCCACACAGGTCTCCAAGAAGATCTAGGTCTCCAGCAGCATGGCGTTCAAGATCAAGAGGTCTCTCATGATCTCGCCATTCTCCTACTCCTAAAAGAAGACGAGGATCTTCATCATCAACCACGTCTAAAAGGTCTTCCATTAGAGATTACTCGCCTACTTTATCCATGACACCCCCGTCCAGGGTGTCTCCGATTGACGATATCAGAACTTTTGATGAAGTTCTCTGCAGAGGTGCGAACAAACTAAACATCAATATGTTTACACCTCCAGTTTCAATGTCCATTATCTTTGAAACCCTTCATCATAGGTCTTCAGCAAGGCCTCTGCTTCCCTTGGTTCCAGGTCTGCTAGAGCCAGCAATGCAGACCTTCCTTACTTTGGCCACGGTGGGTTCAGCTCCCACACGGATTTCCAAGAAATATAAGGCTCCAGAACAGGACCCTCTTTTTCTTTGTGCTGACCCACTTCCAGACTCAGTCATAGTGGCTGCAGCCAGAAAGGCATGTTCGGCTACATCTTCCTCTACTGCCCCACCAGAGAAGGACAGCAAAAATATGGCTTCTCTAGGCAAACGAATGTGCAATACATCGGCTTCGGTAATGGTAATGAAGGTGGCTAGTGCGCCCTGCTGGGTCAGTATGATAGGTCTTTCTGGGACTCTTTGGCGAGATTTACAGAGAAGCTACCGAAGGAGGATCAGTAGGACTTCCAGGAGATCCTGCAAGAAGGCGGACTGGTAGCTAATTAGATCATCAGTGCAGCCGCAGATACATCTGACTTGGCGGCCCATGGATATTCGCATGGCATTTGCTCGAGGCGATCAGCATGGCTTCGTCTTACGGGACTCAAATTTTCCCTCAGCTCCATCATGCTGGTTCTGCAGCTTCTAAAAGATCTATCTCTAGGTGGATAGTGTCTTGTATATCTTTGTCCTATCAATTGGCCAATAGAGTCCTCCCTGGCAAGCCTAAGGCCCATTCCACCAGGGGAAAGGCTTCTACCACAGCTCTCCTTAGAAACATACCTATGGCAGAAATTTGTAAAGAAGCCACATGACGCTCAGTACATACTTTTATGCGCCATTACTGTTTGGACTCTGATACACAAGCAGATGCCCAATTCGGACAAGCCTCACTCAGAGATCTGTTTGTTGGATTACATATTAGATGCTATGTTAAAGGTTCTTGTTACTGTTTGCTCGTCCGCGAGGAAGTGGGTATTGGCTTGCTAATCTTTTCAGTACTTATGACTATTGATGAGTATCCCCTGGAAGAGAAGGATAAGTTACTTACCTGTAATCCTAGTTTTCTTCCAGGGGTATACTTATCAAAGTCATAAGCAACCCTCCCGCCTCCCCGAACTGTTTGCTCGTCCGCGAGGAAGTGGATATTGGCTTGCTAATCTTTTCAGTACTTATGACTATTGATGAGTATCCCCTGGAAGAGTAGGATAAGTTACTTACCTGTAATCCTAGTTCTCTTCCAGGGGTATACTTATCAAAGTCATAAGCAACCCTCCCGCCTCCCCGAACGAGCATTAACAGTACGATAGTGTGTTGTTTGCATCTGATATCCTGGTTACTACATGTGAGTACACCATACAAAAAGAACTGACCTAACTGTCACCTGGTGTGCATGATGGGAGCAAGGGGCTCCTGGAGGTCTTAAAGGCACGGTGTCCAGGTTCTCTGAAGCCTGAAAGACAAGGTGCCAGTTTTTCATTATATTGTGATGATTATTCATCTATGTAGTCTAAGAACAAATTGCCTGCTATTACCTGTTTTCCTTTTATGAAAATAAAGCGTTGTTGTTGAACACTACTGCAGTATATCTTCTATATTACACTATTTACATGTGATATTTTCTTGCAATAGAAATCCATGTAATTTTGACATTTTAGTCCATTGGGTCTGTAATAGGCTGCATATTTATGTGTATATACATGTATGTTTTGGAAGTACTATGTACTTGTGGTTCTAAACATACACATATATATGTATTTTTTGTATATGCTCCGGGGTCCCGCATTGGGGCGGGGATTATTCAGTGCTTATGACTTTGATGAGTATACCCCTGGAAGAGAACTAGATCACAGGTAAGTAACTTATAATTTTTGTGAATGCCCAAGTACTTAATGGAATCTTCTCACCATCATAATGGATGCACCAGCACCCGCTTACAATGACTGATGTAAGAGGGAACATCTCTGACTTTCCTCAGTTAATTTTAGTGCCAGAGAGATCACCAAATTTTAGTCGTTTGCTAGTAATAGGCTCCAAATTAAATTCCGTTTGCATAACAAGTAGTCAGATTTTGTCCACATACAGTGACTGTAGCCGCTTCCTGGTTGAAAGCACAAAGCTAATTTGCCAAGCAACAGCAGTCATTTCTAGCATCCATATGCACAGGAAGTGACACCACTGGATTTCCTATCAGTCATCGGCACAGGAAGTGACCACTGGATTTCCCATCCTCCATTTGCACAGGGAGTGACATCACTCTTCTCCCCTCCCAGAACCTACCTCGTGGCTGCTACAACATGGATGTGCAGCGGATGGGCGCACCTGGATCATATAAGGCAAGTCCATCTGCGCCTGAATGTTCCCCTGGTTCTCCCCAATCGCGGCTCTACCTTACTGCGACACTCATTGCCCTCAAACCCAGATGCTGCTCCACACACTGCTGCCTTGCCGCACCCCACAACACAGAGGGAGGATTCTCCTGTACTTCCTGCAGGTTTTCATTCATTTACCCACACCCAACACTCACTGCACTAACAGCTCCCAACACCCCACTCTCACACAGTCCTGCACCCACCCATACAACACTCCACACTCGCATGTATGCTCCTCAACACCCGTTCACTCACCAAACATGCTACAGAGATTCAGGGCCTACTTCACGACAATGCCCCTGAACTCCTTTTACTTATGGAAACCTGGCTGGATGCTGCATCAGCACCTGACATCACCACAGCCATCCCCACTGTCTACAAGACTGCCAAGCAAGTCAGCCAACAAAAGCCCAGAGGCAGAATCACAATCAACCAAAAGAATACCTTCAGCTTCAGTGCCAGTGACACTTCATCCTCTAACAAGAACACCTGTTGACAGTGCTTAATTTGTAAAAATAAAAGTGTTGACGCTCTCGTCCAACCATTACTGCACCGGGCACCAAAAATTGCCCCTCTAGTCTGCCAATGACATTAACAACACAACTACTAACGATCAAAGTCCTACACATATGACAATTTGCACTATTTTGGACCTCCAAAGCTATGAGAATGTTTTGGGCGGCAGCTGATAGTAATTTTTAATGTATATTGAATTAATAATCACCTGTTGTTGTGGTCATCTCTGAATTAGCTAGACAGTACCACCTTGCGGCAGACTGTCACAAGCGTTGGTGTTGAGAATTAAGTGCAGGTGCCGAGCACTGGAAACCACCTGCTCAAATTAAGCATTGCCTGTCATTCAAGCTCTACTTCACAGCCACTACACCCTAAGTGGCACCCTCATCTACAGACCACCAAGACCGTGCACCAACTTTACAGACACCATCACGAACTTCCTCGCACCACTCGCCCCTGATGCTAGCAGTTACATCCTACTTGGAGACCTCAAATTCCCCCTGGAAGACTGTGCTGACCCCAACTCAAGAGCACTCATAGAAGACCTTGGAAACCTGGACCTCACCCAACGAGTAAATGGACCTACCCACGTTGCCGTACAACTCACCCTATTTTGACCAACGTCTGCAACCTTCAATTCGAGGGGCCCACACCACTTCCCTGAACAGATCACTCCCTCAGCAAGTTCAGTATCCCGGTCCCGGTCCAGTACACACTCACCATAACAAGACCAGTCTGCCAAAACTGGAACATCGTTCTCAACACCCACTGACCCGAACATAGCAACAGCCTCCCCAAAGTCATCAAGAATTTCAACAATTGGATCTCCTCCTGTGCCAGCCCCCTTCAAACACAGCAGTACAACAATATCTAGTTTCCAGGCCTTTTAGAACATGGAGGAACTCAGACTGACGAAACCTTACTGGATCAGGTTGGCAAGTAAATAGATTTGCTAGGTGAACTTATTTCTTCCTGAGATGGACGGTTTTTGCCCAGGTACTTTGGGTCTTTTTTCATTTTCCAGAGGACATTGATTTGTCAATGGATTGGAAGTACTCATTCAATGAACTAGTTGAACACGTAATGTAGGGAAAATCAACCATTTGTGTGACCATCCTGTAGGAAAATAGGATCTGCTTCTATGTTTACCCCCACTTTTTGCCTGGTGCTAAGCTGTTGACTACTGTGACCCGGATCCTGCTAACCAGGACCCCAGTCTATCTGCTTTCTCCAAAATTGTTATGTTCAGTGCTTAGAGGGTACACCAGATTGGAAACTGGGGTACCCTTATTAGTTCCTAGTATATGGTACTAAGCTACCCACAGCATAGGTATCCCAGAGGTCCCCCATGGGCTGAAGCATGCATAATGCCACCCATGGTAAACCATTCAAAATGGAACTACAGGCCTGCTATTGCAGCCTGTGTACGCTGGTGGTAGCAACACTTACTAAAGATATAGGTTTCCTATACCTAGGGTCACTGCACTTAAAACCTATAAGTCACCCCTATACCTGGCCTTTGCAATCCTGAAGGCAGGATTCTTGGTTCCAAGTGAGAGGGTGCCCCTGCATGAGCAGGACACCCCTACAGCCTACGGACTCCCTTCTCCTGGGTTGTCAGTGAAGCAGCCATATACCAAATAGAGGGGCACAACGTAATTATGTGATGGCCATCTTGAAACTGGCTTCAACGACTCCTCTCATGTTTAGTATCAAACATGTTGGAATCATACCCCCACACCGTGAATGGTGTGGGGGTATGATTCCAAGCACTGGAAGAGTCCTCCGTTAGGCTCTCAGTGTTCCCAGTGCCACCCTTCTAGACCCAGACAGCAGAAAATGGTTGCTGCCGACCAGAGACACATTTTTGCCCTCTTGCTGCTGAGCCAAGCTCGAGCAGGGGAAGGCAGAACAATAGGCATTGTGTCACAGGGAGGTTATGTTATGTTATTGAGTTTTGTATAGCGCGGCAAATACCCGGAGGTGTCCTGGCGCTGTCATGAAAACTGGGAGGACTTGGGATGGGAGCAACAGTCCGGATACCTGGGCCTATTCATTCCGGAACAGCCAGGTCTTTAGTTCCCTTCTGAATAATAGGAGATCCATCGTAGTCTTAAGATACGGCGGAAGTTCGTTCCAGGCTTTAGCAGCCCCGTAGATGAAGCTCCTGCCTCCCCAACGCGCTTTCCTAATGCGTGGGACATGTGCCAGGTTGGCTGATTTTGAACGAAGACATCTCCCTGGCACATACCAGTGTAATCTGTTCTTCAGAAATTCTGGGCCTAAACCATGCAGAACCTTAAAGGTCAAGGTCAGGGCCTTAAACTGGATTCGGCTCTTGACCGGGAGCCAGTGCAATGTTTTTCTTCCCTGGGAAGCAGAGGCAAATCTGGAGTTGCCCATGAGCAGACGGACTGCGGCGTTCTGTAGGATCTGAAGTTTACTCAATGCCCTGCATTGAGCATTGAGAAAAAGTCCATTACAGTAGTCCAGTCTAGCGAGTACCAAACCCCTGACCACGATATGTCTGCTTTCTTGGGGTAGCAGGGGAAGCACTTTACTCAGCATCCTAATGGTGTACATGGTTTTGGATGTAAACTCCTTAATGTGGTAGTCCAAAGTCAGTCTATCATCCAGGATAATGCCGAGGTTTTTTGCTTTTGCAACCGGAATTGGAAGCTTACCCAGAGAATCTGGCCAGCAAGCTGGTGTCCAAAAATTAGAGATGTTGCCGAAAAGAAGGACCTCTGTTTTGTCTGAGTTTAATTTGAGGCAGTTCTCAGCCATCCAGCTCCCAACTGCTGACATACATTCACGCAGACGCTCTTCAGTGTTAGTCTCCCCTCCTGGAGTCAGAGAGACCACAATTTGAGTGTCGTCTGCGTACGACGTGATCCCGAATCCATAAGCGCTAATAACAGGTGCCAACGTACTCACGTAAACGTTAAAAAGGGTGGGGCTGAGTGAGGACCCCTGAGGGACACCACAAGGTGTGGAGAAGGGCTTAGACTGAAATTCCCCTAAGGTAACCACTTGTCTCCTATCAGCAAGAAAGGATTTAATGAGGTCCCAAGCTTTTCCACCAATACCGCAAGTTTTTAAACGGTTCAGGAGTAAGGAATGGTGGACCGTGTCGAACGCCGCCGACAGGTCGAGCAAGATCAATGCTGCTTTCCCTCCCTGATCCACTGCCTCTCTAATTTCTTCCGTAGCCTTAATCAAGGCGGACTCCGTGCTATGACCTGGCCTAAAGCCGTATTGAGTGGGGTCAAATGCTTGGGTGTCGGCCAAAAAGAGAGAGAGTTGCTTATTCATAAATTTTTCGACCAATTTGGCCGGGAGGGGTAGCCTGGCGATCGTGCGAAAGCTATTGGGATCGTCAAATGGCAGATTGGCCTTTTTTAGCAGTGGTAAAATTGAAGCAAGTTTCCACTGTCTTGGAAAAAGACCAGATGTGAACATAAGGTTAAATATGCTCGTGAGCCTGATCCCTATCGGGCCAGAGGCTAGCTTGGCAACCCTGCATGGGCAGGGATCGAAGGGAGAGCCTGAGTTAGCTTCCATCAGACCATTTTGAGTGTCTAGGATAGAGATGGGCCGAAATTGATCAAAGGTAAGGCCGGTGGCATCCTCTGACCTAGGGCCTTCCCTCCACACTTCTAGAGAGCTAGGGCTTCCCTTGGTAAAAACCTCAAATATACGTTCTACCTTTGACAGGAAGAAATTAGCCAGATCTTCACATAGCTGCTGACTAGGTTGGATCGGATTTGGTTTTGGGGATGCCAACGTAGTCACTGTCTTAAACAATTCCTTAACCAAATCTTTGGATTCTAAGATCTGTGCTGCAAAATAGGTTTGTTTTGCTAATGCAATGACCTGTTTATAGGTTTGTAGGCTAGTTTTATAGGCTAAGCGCTCAGCCTCATTATAACTGCTCCTCCATGCGCGTTCAAGTTTCTTGCAGTGGCTCTTATGAGTTCTAAGTTCCTCCGAATACCATGGGGCGGAAGACTGTGCTCTCTTAGGTCTTAATAGTTTAGTCGGAGCTAGATTGTCACAAGCCCGCTGCAGCCACTTGGTATATTGTTGACAAGCGCTTTCCGCATTGTCCGCCACACAGTCTATTGGAGAGGATAGGATCTTATTAAGGGTGCCCACCTCAACCTTGTTCCAAGCTCGGATTTTTATGTTGTTCTTTCTATTCTCCCTTTCTTTAGGAAGAGGGTCAAGCCGTATCTTGAATTGGACTGCCGCATGATCGGACCAGGCCAATGGGAGGGGACCCTGAAAAAGGAGATTACTGAAATTAGTAAAAATCCCATCCAGGGTGTGCCCTCCCCTATGGGTAGGCCCTTTAACCCGTTGCCTAAGGTCCGCTGACATCATGAGATCGTGCAGAGCAATGGTGTCCCCATCTTCGGTGGCATCAAGGTGGAAATTAAAGTCTCCCAGTACTGTAAAGGCCTGGGAGAGCAGTCCTTCCTCCAATAAGGTCCCTACGGATGCCAGGAACGAGTTCAGAGTCCCCGGTGGTCTATACAATAGACAGCCTTTGAAAGATTGGTGGTGAGTAAGTGCGAAGTTAAAAAATAATGCTTCGCAAGTATCAATGGGGACGGGTTGGAAAGATGCTTTAATAGAATGGTGATATATTATTGCCAAACCTCCTCCTCTCCTAAAAGGCCTATCCATATTGTAGGAGAGGAAGTCTGGGGGGGGTCGCTTTCACCATATCTGGCCCTGCAGAAGGATCCGTCCAGGATTCTGTTATGAAGGCTATCTTGATCTCCGAGTCTTCCAGAAGTCTAGCACACTCTAGGCTATGTTTAACTAGCGACCTAGCATTTAGCAAAATGCAGGCTAGAGAGCTATCCCTCTTCCTCACTGCCTCACCCACCGTCCTGTTTATGCTATCGATGGGGAGGTTAAAGATCTCCGGAATATCAGTAGTACAACCTGAACAGTGAAAGGGAGGGGATAAGGGTAGTTCCTCTGGTGCCAGGCAAAAGCAGGTTGGAGTAGTGCTCTTTCTCAGGGACAGTAAAGAGTGGGCCTCATATCTGAGGGATGACTGGCACCCCCGGTCGAAACTACCAGGGTTCCTGGTGCAGGGCGCTGCACTGGCGCGGACGGGCGCAGATGGGCTTGCCTTAGGCACGCCTTCGGCGCGCCAGCGGCGCGCTCGCGCCAGGGCGTCTTTTATACACAGTCAGGGACTGGCCTGCCGACCTGCATACGCCTAAGATGGCGGCTGTACTCGGGAGGCCAGCCTCGTTACTCAGACGTGCCCCCTGAATATGCCACACAACCCACAACAATTAAAATAATAGCAGCGGTAGTGAGATTTAAAAGTATAAAATCACCGGGATGTGCAAGAATGCAAATATCACAGTTAAATCACGAATGTGCAAAAATGCCAATATTACTCACGAGTCTTTAACTAAGCTCCCGGCTCAAGCCTCAGGAGTTCATGACGCTGCGCGCTCGCGCCAGGTCGTCTTTTATACACAGTCAGGGACTGGCCTGCTGACCTGCATACGCCTAAGATGGCGGCTGTACTCGGGAGGCCAGCCTCGTTACTCAGACGTGCCCCCTGAATATGCCACACAACCCACAACAATTAAAATAATAGCAGCGGTAGTGAGATTTAAAAGTATAAAAGTATAAAATCACCGGGATGTGCAAGAATGCAAATATCACAGTTAAATCACGAATGTGCAAAAATGCCAATATTACTCACGAGTCTTTAACTAAGCTCCCGGCTCAAGCCTCAGGAGTTCATGACGCTGCGCGCTCGCGCCAGGGCGTCTTTTATACACAGTCAGGGACTGGCCTGCCGACCTGCATACGCCTAAGATGGCGGCTGTACTCGGGAGGCCAGCCTCGTTACTCAGACGTGCCCCCTGAATATGCCACATAACCCACAACAATTAAAATAATAGCAGCGGTAGTGAGATTTAAAAGTATAAAATCACCGGGATGTGCAAGAATGCAAATATCACAGTTAAATCACGAATGTGCAAAAATGCCAATATTACTCACGAGTCATTAACTAAGCTCCCGGCTCAAGCCTCAGGAGTTCATGACGCTGCGCGCTCGCGCCAGGGCGTCTTTTATACACAGTCAGGGACTGGCCTGCCGACCTGCATACGCCTAAGATGGCGGCTGTACTCGGGAGGCCAGCCTCGTTACTCAGACGTGCCCCCTGAATATGCCACACAACCCACAACAATTAAAATAATAGCAGCGGTAGTGAGATTTAAAAGTATAAAATCACCGGGATGTGCAAGAATGCAAATATCACAGTTAAATCACGAATGTGCAAAAATGCCAATATTACTCACGAGTCTTTAACTAAGCTCCCGGCTCAAGCCTCAGGAGTTCATGACGCTGCGCGCTCGCGCCAGGGCGTCTTTTATACACAGTCAGGGACTGGCCTGCTGACCTGCATACGCCTAAGATGGCGGCTGTACTCGGGAGGCCAGCCTCGTTACTCAGACGTGCCCCCTGAATATGCTACACAACCCACAACAATTAAAATAATAGCAGCGGTAGTGAGATTTCAAAGTATAAAAGTATAAAATCACCGGGATGTGCAAGAATGCAAATATCACAGTTAAATCACGAATGTGCAAAAATGCCAATATTACTCACGAGTCTTTAACTAAGCTCCCGGCTCAAGCCTCAGGAGTTCATGACGCTGCGCGCTCGCGCCAGGGCGTCTTTTATACACAGTCAGGGACTGGCCTGCCGACCTGCATACGCCTAAGATGGCGGCTGTACTCGGGAGGCCAGCCTCGTTACTCAGACGTGCCCCCTGAATATGCCACATAACCCACAACAATTAAAATAATAGCAGCGGTAGTGAGATTTAAAAGTATAAAATCACCGGGATGTGCAAGAATGCAAATATCACAGTTAAATCACGAATGTGCAAAAATGCCAATATTACTCACGAGTCATTAACTAAGCTCCCGGCTCAAGCCTCAGGAGTTCATGACGCTGCGCGCTCGCGCCAGGGCGTCTTTTATACACAGTCAGGGACTGGCCTGCCGACCTGCATACGCCTAAGATGGCGGCTGTACTCGGGAGGCCAGCCTCGTTACTCAGACGTGCCCCCTGAATATGCCACACAACCCACAACAATTAAAATAATAGCAGCGGTAGTGAGATTTAAAAGTATAAAATCACCGGGATGTGCAAGAATGCAAATATCACAGTTAAATCACGAATGTGCAAAAATGCCAATATTACTCACGAGTCTTTAACTAAGCTCCCGGCTCAAGCCTCAGGAGTTCATGACGCTGCGCGCTCGCGCCAGGGCGTCTTTTATACACAGTCAGGGACTGGCCTGCTGACCTGCATACGCCTAAGATGGCGGCTGTACTCGGGAGGCCAGCCTCGTTACTCAGACGTGCCCCCTGAATATGCTACACAACCCACAACAATTAAAATAATAGCAGCGGTAGTGAGATTTAAAAGTATAAAAGTATAAAATCACAGGGATGTGCAAGAATGCAAATATCACAGTTAAATCACGAATGTGCAAAAATGCCAATATTACTCACGAGTCTTTAACTAAGCTCCCGGCTCAAGCCTCAGGAGTTCATGACGCTGCGCGCTCGCGCCAGGGCGTCTTTTATACACAGTCAGGGACTGGCCTGCTGACCTGCATACGCCGAAGATGGCGGCTGTACTCGGGAGGCCAGCCTCGTTACTCAGACGTGCCCCCTGAATATGCCACACAACCCACAACAATTAAAATAATAGCAGCGGTAGTGAGATTTAAAAGTATAAAATCACCGGGATGTGCAAGAATGCACATATCACAGTTAAATCACGAATGTGCAAAAATGCCAGTATTACTCACGAGTCTTTAACTAAGCTCCCGGCTCAAGCCTCAGGAGTTCATGACCAACTCCCAGACAGGATTTAGTGTATTGGGACCAGGTGGGTGCGCTTGCCAGCGCCACAAAGTCTACATGAAGGGCACATTTGGTGTCCCCGTGCATAGTCCAGTTCAAACCAGTCCTGGGAGCCGGTGGCTCCCGCTTTTGTGCGAAACTGGACAAAAAACATGGGAGTAACCTCCCCCCTCTCCAGGCCCTCCCCCGGGAGGGTTCCCTGAATCGTCTCAACCCTTTCCTTAGGGTACTTAAGGGCTTACTTGGGTGTAGGTCACTAAATTCGTCGCGGGATACGAGTCAGATCAGACACCACTTCTTCTTCTACCGTCTAGGCACTCTGGACTTCGTTTGGGCTCAACTTCGTCTCCCTTCCAGTCTGCTGCATTGTCTGTGCCTGTGCAGCATACAGGAACCTTCCAAGGCCTGTGGGCATCAAAGGCACCTGAAGGAATCTCCATTGAAGTGAAGGAGTTACTTCCCTGCATTCGCAGCCATCGCAACTAAGTCGACCGGTCTGCTGTTCCTGAGCTTGTCCAGACTCTGAAAGGTTTTGCAACACAGGTGGTGGTTTTCCACAGCTCCCGAGGCCTGCCTTGTCCTCTCACCAAGTTTGAGCCCAGAATCCCTCGTGGGGGCAGCAATAACCGAACCCCTGTGCACCGCGTCAACTTTCAGTTGCAAAGGCTTGTTGGCTTCCTTCCAAGAAGATCTTCAGGCTCCAAGTAGCCCCAATCTTGAGCATCTCCAGTGACCAGAATCTTGGGCCACACACATTGTGTGCATCGTGGCCTGCTTCTTTTGGTGAGCTGCTTGAGGTCATCTTGCGACTACAGTGCCTCCAGCCTGTGAGTACTTTTGAGGGTCACCTTTGCTTCTCTTGGGCTGTCCTGCTTGCTCAGGGCCTGCCCTGTCTCCCCTGCTTGTGGCGAGTCCCCTGGACCTTGCTGGTTCTGACGTTGCTCCTTCTTTAGCTTATGTGTTGGTTGCATTTGCCAAGGCTTGTTGGTGCTCCCGCCGGACATCGACCCCCTCAGCACTCGACATCCTTTGTGTGACAGCTTGTGCATGGCTCTTGGTCTTTCTCAGCATTGCCTGGTCGTCACAGCTGCAGAGTCAAGGTCATCGTCAACTCTGCTGCAACACCCGGCATCAGAGGGCATTCGTCTTCAACTAGAATACACCTTTGGATTCCACTGGACACTTTCTTCTTCGTCAGCAGCTGTACTTTCCTGAAGTCCTCCTTTGGGTTTGACGGCGGTTTCCGATCCCACTTTACACGTATGCACCCGGCTTCCCTGGTGCAGGTAACGTGGGTACTAGGGTATCCACGGGTGAGGTGGCTCTCCAACCTTCTGTCTTCCATGGGGTTTCTTCAGGATCCACTGGGAAGGGTCCTTAATCTTTAAAAATCCAAACGTGACTTGTACGGAGCATGCAGTCTTGTTTCCACACTGCATACGCTCTCTGTGGGGTTCCTAGTCACTCACCTTGGGTCCCCAGCACTTCAACGTCCTCTCGACATTGTCTGGACCCGAGTCGTGGTTCCTATACCTCTTTCTTAGTATATGGTTTGGTCCCCCATGGGGTCCACTGTGTATTCTATTTACTGTGTTTCTTTGCAAAGTATTGTGTGCATTGTGCATATCTCCGGGTGGGAGATATGTGTATGTGTTAGAGAGTAATATGTAACAAATACATATTTTTATAAATACCTTGTGTGGTTCTTTTAAAAAAAAAATACTATAAGATTGCATTTTGGTAAAACAAGCTACTTTACACTCCATCTAGACTAAGGTTGAAGGCTACCACTTAGAGAACACAGCTACCACTTAGAGAACTTTCTAAGGTTGTCTAAAACATTTTAAATCACCATAAGGGTTGTCTGGACCGCTGTAGGGTGCCCACTTACATAAGTAGACATCATATACCAGGCCAGCTTCTCACTCGCTCTTTATTTTTTCCATTCTACTTTATCAGGATAAGTATGTGAGTGACTAAAAGTCCCAGGAGAGTGCCCACTTTGGCTTTCTTTGTAGTTATTTTCCAGAATCGCGTCATACTGAAGTATTTTATAATCGGTTAATATATTTTGTGAAGGGCTCACTAAATTTGTTATAGCAACTATGAGGGTATTAATGTGTTTCTCTTTTTCAAAAAATGGAAAATATCGATCAATAGGGTTTTTGGGAAACGGGGGTCCTTGTCTTCTTAATGGATTACTTCTATGGGTGTGTCAGCATAGCCTTGGGCTTTTATAAGTTGTTGAAAAATAATGGAAAAGATTAGCTCGCAAGGGATACATGCATCATGTCCGATGCTAAGACATAAGGAGCATTTTATTGCCTGCAGCGTTGTTTCTTCGCTCCAGGCAGATCTTTTTGGGTTAACAGTCCCTGAATGTTTCGTTGCTGTGGGACGTATTGCCACTCTGTGGCCATTCTGTAGGTATGTGCACCGTTAACACATGCAACATTGGCATTCATGGGTTTATCCTTTATCTGAGTGAATTACTCGTTAAACCAATATACAATTTTTAAGAGTCACCAATGCAGGCCTGTGTATCCTGTTTAAGAGCTAGCAACCCATTACTTCTGATAGGGTTCATATAAGAGCATGTATAAGCCTGAGCATCAATAACATGAATGACAAACATGGGCCGCTAAATATGCCATTTTAAGGACACCCCTTATAATGACCAAGCTCGTTTAGATTAAGCAGCTATTCTTTTTTTAGGTCTCGTCTATGCAGCGCCCATGCGCTACATAGGAGACCTTTAGCCGTCGTTCAGCTCTTTTTCGAAGCACATACTCGTGCTTGTGGCGGCATACACCTTGCGGGAGAGCGCAGGGGCGCGCCACAAGCACGAGTATGTGCTTCGAAAAAGAGCAGACTGCGCGTGCATGCACACACGCATGCACCACTCCCCGGCTTGATAAGATAAGAGTTTAACGTGTTTTCTCAAGTGCGTTGCAATCCTTACCCGATGTGCTGTCGCTCTATCTTAATTGTATTACTTTAAAATAAAATCGATTAATATAAATTAGCAATGACGAGCACAAGCACGAGTGCTTTAAAACAGCTGCTGCTTGTGCTCTTTTGAAAGATGGGAAATTACAGGTTTTCAGAACATGCGATTTAAGACTTCACTATAATTGTTTCTTTTATTTGTTCTGCATGTAGTTATTTGCATATAATAATGTAGTATCCTCCAAGAGCATTAGGATTAGCCACAAATCGTTAAACTCTGCAAACATGTACGGGTTTTATATTCGAACCATTGTCACAATGGAAGTTGAGCTTTAGAGTACTCACCCTAACTGCAAATGCCTTGCATTAATGGCTGACTCACTCTCACTGACTATCACACTCTTCACTGACACTCTCACAGACTCTCACTCTCTCACACTCTACTTTTTTTAAAAATATTTTTTTTTATCCAGGAAGCAATGGTTACATACTTTTATATCTTACATACCAATGCATACACTTTACAGATCAATCAAGCTTCATTCAGAAGAAAACGAGAAAAACAAAGCAAAAAAAGAGGGAAGAAAAGAAAAAAACAACACAACAACAAGGGTAGAAGGGCATATAATGAGAGCGGACAGAAATCAGAGTAAGTATCCACAAATTCACCTTCGCATTCAGCTACTATTCCATCAGTGGCCCCCAAATCTTTCGGGCCCTTACCCTCCCGCTCCTACCTTTACATTTATACAAAGCCATCTCTAAATTAAATATATGGTAAAGTCCAGCATACCAAGCCCGATAGGTTGGCGGATCTGCATCCTTCCACATAGTGGCAATCAATATGCGATAGTTAGCTGTCACCATGAAACATAAGTAAACTTGACGATGTTCTATCTGTAGTCTTTCATCAAATCCAAGTATCAACATGGTTGAAGTTAAAGATACTGCTCGCCCCAGATTTTGACATAAAAACTGTTCGATACCTTCCTTCAAGCCATCCAATTTACAACAATCAGCAAACATATGAGTTATATCGACTGGGCCCTGATCGCACCTGGGGCACTTATTATTATCCCTTTTCCCCCATGCCCAGAGTTTAGCCGGAGTAAAATAGAGTCTAAACACCATTTTAGAAGTTTGGGCTTTAAGATTAGCAGTCAAAAAGGTTTTTTTAGACAACTCAAGTGATCTACTGATGTCTACATCCGGATTGTCTAATTTAACCGGCCATGCACTTTCTACTTTAGAGATATCATCCGTTGTGGCCTCCATCAATATTGTATACACATCCTTTACTCGATATAGTTTTTTCGTTAAATATTCTAGTAGTGGGATTCGAGCCAGGTTAATAGGTTGCAAGACCAATTTATTTATAATCTCCCTGATTTGTATGTATTTAATAATAGGGCTAGAATCTATCCCATATTGTTCCTGAAGATCCCCAAACGAGGCCATTCCATTCAGGTCGGTGATATCTCCTATATTTTTTATTCCTGCCTTTTCCCATGTTTTACCTATATTGTCATAAAATAGCGCCGGGAAGGCCGAGGAACGCCACAGCAATATATATCTTTGAATTCTGGGTATTTCCATGTTTTTGCCAATCTTCCGCCATATATTCCAGGCAGCTCTTATAATCTTAAAACATGTTTTTTATAGTAGCTGCCTTCCAACTGCCTTAAGGCTAACCCTGATGCTAGTTTGCCAATTGCTAGTTCATAAATAGATGGTAGAGTATCGTTATCCACCTCCACTACCCTGGCCTGATCCCAAGTCCGTGGCCTGAATAAAATACTCATATGTTGCAGCATTACTGCCCAGAAATAATATAAAGGATTAGGAACTGCCAGCCCCCCCCCCGATGTTGCGGTAAAGTCATAGATTTTAATGATCTTCTAATTTTCCCATATCCTTATATAAATTGACTAAACATCCCCTCCACCTGTTTAAATATCAAGATTTCCGGCTCCAAAGGTATACACCGAAATAGATAAAACACCTTAGGAAACATCGTCATTTTGATGACATTTGCTCTGCCAATAATAGATAAATGTAGGTTATCCAATCTCTTCAAGTCCCCCTTCATTTTTTTAACGAGCGGCATCGAGTTTATTTCCCATATTGTACCAACCTCCGCTGTGATAGCTATCCCTAAATAAGTGGCTGACTCTATCCGACGTAAATCCTGAAATTGTGTATTTCTTGTACATACAATTTGTGTTTTGGCTCACACTATCACTGACACTCTCACAGACTTTCACCCTCTCACACTCTCACAGACACTGACACTCTCACTCACACTCACACTCACACTGATTCACTCACACGGACTCTCACTCTCACTGACTCTCTCACTCACATGACTCTTACTGACACTCTCCCACTCTCACTGACTGACTCTCCCACTCTCTCACTCACTCACTCTCTCTCACTGACAGACTCACTGACAGACTGACTCACTCACTCACTCTCACTGACTCGCTCTCACTGACTCACTCTCACTGACTCACTCTCACTGACTCACTCTCACTGACAGACTCTCACTGACTGACTCTTGCACTCTCTCACTGACTCTCCCACTCTCTCTTACTGACTGACTGACTCTCTCTCACTGGCAGACTCTCACTGAGAGGCTCTCCCACTCTCACTCACTGACTGACTCTCCCACTCTATCTCACTCACTGACTGACTCTCTCTCACTCACTGACTCACTCACTCACTCTCACTCACCCACTCTCTCTCACTGACCGACTCTCACTGACAGACTCTCACTGACAGACTCTCCCACTCACTCTCACTGACTCTCCCACTCACTCTCACTCACTGACTGACTCACTCACTCTCACTCAATGACTTACTCACTCACTCACACTGACTGACTCACTCTCACTGACTCCCTCTCACTGACTCACTCTCACTGACAGACTCTCACTGACACTCTCTCCCACTGACTAACTCACTCACTCACTCTCACTGACTGACTGACTCACTCTCACTAACAGACTCACTGACCGACTCACTCTCACTGACAGACTCTCTCACTGACTGACTCTCCCACTCACTGACAGACTCTCACTGACTGACTCACTCTCACTGACAGACTCTCACTGACTGACAGACTCTCACTGACAGACTCTCCCACTCTCTCTCACTGACTGACTGACTCACTCACTCTCACTGACTGACAGTCTCTCTCTCACTGACTGTCATAATCTCTCTCACTAACTGTCTCACTCTCACTGACTCACTCACTGACTGACTGACTCTTACCGACAGACTCTCCCACTCTCTCATTGACTGACTGACTCACTCTCACTGTCTGACAGACTCACTCTCAATGACTGACAGACTCACTCTCATGCACTGACTGACTCACTCTCACTGACTGACTCACTCTCACTGACTGACTTTCACTGACTCTCTCCCTCTCTCACTGACTGTCTGACCCACTCTCTCTCTCTCACTGACTGACTCACTCACTCTCACTGACAGACTCTCACTGACAGACTATCAATGACAGATTCTCCCACTCACTCTCACTCACTGACTGACTCTCCCACTCACTCTCACTCACTGACTGACTCTCCCACTCACTCTCTCTCACTCACTGACTGACTCACTCACTCTCACTGACTCACTCACTCTCACTGGCTCACTCTCACTGACAGACTCTCACTGACAGACTCGCTCACTCACTCGCACTGACTTACTCTCACTAACTGACACTCTCACTGACAGACTCTCACTGACTGACAGACTCTTACTGACAGACTCACCCACCCTCTCACTGACCTTTCTCACTCACACTCACTGACTGACTGACTCTCTTTCACTGACTGACATAATCTCACTGACTGACTCACTCACTCTCATGGACTCACTCTCACTGACTCACTCACTCTCACTCACTCTCTCACTCTCACTGACTGACTGACTCACTCTCACTGACTGACTGACTCACTCTCACTAACAGACTCTCTCTCACTAACAGACTCTCATTGACTGACTCTTTCTCATTGACAGACTCTCTCACTGACTGACTCTCCCACTCTCTCACTGACTGACTGACTCACTCTCTCTCACTGACTCTCCCATGCTCTCTCACTGACTGACTGACTGACTCACTCTCACTGACAGACTCTTACTGACAGACTCTTACTGACAGACTCTCACTGACTCACTCTCACTGACTCACTCTCACTCTCACTGACAGACTCTCACTGACTGACTCTCCCTCTCTCTCTCACTGACTGACTCACTCTCACTGACTCACTCTCACTGCCCACTGACTCACTCTCACTGACACACTCTCACTGACTGACTCTCCCACTCTCTCTCACTGACTGACTCTCCCACTCACTCTCACTGACTCTCCCACTCACTCTCACTGACTCTCCCACTCACTCTCACTCACTGACTGACTGACTGACTCACTCTCACTCAATGACTGACTGACTCACTCACTCTCACTGACTGGCTGACTCACTCTCACTGACTCACTCTCACTGACTGACTCTCTTACTGACTGACTGACTAACTCACTCACTCACTCTCACTGACTGACTGACTCACTCGCACTAACAGACTCACTGACTGACTCACTCTCACTGACAGACTCTCACTGACTGACTAACTCACTGACAGACTCTCACTGACTGGCAGACTCTCACTGACAGACTCTCCCACTCTCTCTCACTGACTGACAGACTCTCTCTCACTGACTGACAGAATCTCTCTCACTGACTGACTGACTCACTCTCACTGACTTACTCACTGACTGACTCTCCCACTCTCTCTCACTGACTGACTCTCCCACTCACTCTCACTGACTCTCCCACTCACTCTCACTGACTGACTGACTCACTCTCACTCACTGACTGACTCACTCACGCTCACTCAATGACTGACTCACTCACTCTCCCTGACTGACTCACTCACTCTCACTGACTCACTCTCACTGACAGACTCTAACTGACACTCTCTCACTGACTGACTCTCACTGACTGACTGACTGACTCACTCTCACTGACTGACTGACTCACTCTCACTAACAGACTCACTGACTGACTCACTCTCACTGACAGACTCTCACTGACTGACTCAATCTCAATGGCAGACTCTCACTGACTGACAGACTCTCACTGACAGACTCTCCCACTCTCTCTCACTGACTGACAGACTCTCTCTCACTGACTGACAGAATCTCTCTCACTGACTGACTGACTCACTCTCACTGACTCACTCACTGACTGACAGACTCTCACTGACAGACTCTCCCACTCTCTCACTGACTGACTCTCTCCCACTGACTGACAGACTCACGCTCACTGACTGACAGACTCACTCTCACTCACTGACTGTCTCACTCTCACTGACTGACTCACTCTCACTGACAGACTTTCACTGACTCTCACTCTCTCTCACTGACTCACTCTCACTGACTGACAGACTCTTACTGACAGACTCACCCACCCTCTCACTGACCTTTCTCACTCACTCTCACTGACTGACTGACTCTCTCTCACTGACTGACAGAATCTCTCTCACTGACTGATTGACTCACTCTCACTGACTGACAGACTCTCACTGACAGACTCTCCCACTCTCTCACTGACTGACCTTCTCTCACTGACTGACAGACTCACGCTCACTGACTGACAGACTCACTCTCACTCACTGACTGTCTCACTCTCACTGACTGATTCACTCTCACTGACAGACTTTCACTGACTCTCACTCTCTCTCACTGACTCACTCTCACTGACTGACAGACTCTTACTGACACTCACCCGCCCTCTCACTGACCTTTCTCACTCACTCTCACTGACTGACTGACTCTCTCTCACTGACTGACAGAATCTCTCTCACTGACTGATTGACTCACTCTCACTGACTCACTCTCACTGACAAACTCTCACTGACTCTCTCACTCTCTCTCACTGACTCTCCCACTCTCTCTCACTGACTGACTGACTCACTCTCACTAACAGACTCTCTCTCACTAACAGACTCTCATTGACTGACTCTTTCTCCCTGACAGACTCTCTCACTGACTGACTCTCCCTCTCTCTCTCACTGACTGACTCACTCTCACTGACTCTCCTACTCTCTCTCTCACTGACTGACTGACTGACTCACTCTCACTGACAGACTCTTACTGACAGACTCTCACTGACTCACTCTCACTGACTCACTCTGACTGACAGACTCTCACTGACTGACTCTCCCACTCTCTCTCTCACTGACTGACTCTCTCACTGATTGACTCACTCTGACTGACTCACTCTCACTGACAGAGGTGACAACAACAGTGAATATATCCACATTTAATGTGTGACACTAGTTATATCATTTGATTTTTCTTTTAATACTTTTCTTTCACAATATTCAAACAAGTTTTTCTGCTAAGTAATAAAGAGAATAGATTTTGGTCCTCACGAATGCCATACACCTCATTGTAGGGTTTCTAAATTGGCAGAAACATGTCAACCCTTTCATCACTGCTGAGTTAAAGTCACACCATGCTTATATTTTAATCTGCTCTTTAAGGACATATAATAAAGCTCTAGCCTATTCCACCAAGATGCATTTTTACTCTTGCACTGCATACAATATACTTTGCCACACCCACCCACTCCTTGAAGCTCACGTAGGGCCCTGCCTTGAATAAAAGACCATAAGAGCTCCTCCCTGGTCTGGGGAGTTGTTGCCCACACCACCCACCTTACCTTTGTGTAATAGTGTGAGGAGGAACCCTATGATGAAGCATACCACATAAGGGTCCTTGAGGGTAGTTCTAAAAACAGAGATTTGTCTTAATCAAGAGACACTCTGTGTCTAGCCAGAATGATGTGCCCCTTTACATCAGATGCATTCCTTTTGTTATTTTGTCCTGTAATGGCTGGGCAATGGAAATTTTGCATTTGCTGCCAGCTAATCATATCACATGGGTATTTGCATCCTCTAAGGATCTGCATTGGAGGAAGGAGAAATTGGCCATTCTACCAATGAGTATTGTTTATATTTTTAAATAAATTGCTCTCAGAGTATTTGAGGATCTAGATTCTCGAAGGATCCTTGAATTACCAGTCAAAATATATAATCCGCTCCTGTAAGCCCAACCAATAACTTCTTCTATTGCTGATTTACCTAAACACTAATGAACCTATTTACAGCACACCAAGAAAAGGCACACTTCTGGAGTAAAGTTCTAGTTTCATGCCAAGTGTGGAGTAATTCTGTTGAACATTTTTTGCTCTAGAGCAGAGTAAAATTTCATGTAGGAGTTAAAATCGAAAGCAATTAATTTTGAATACCTCTCAACCCATTCTTCTTTGTGCCATATGGATCAGCACGAAACCTGACTGGCTGAAACTTAACCTCTATGGTGAACTGATATAATCCGCGCTAAAGTTAAAAGCAAAGGAAAAATCAACTTTTCAAAGGAAAGTGAGATATAACCATATCTCATTAACTTTCATTAAGGGTAATTCCACGCCACAATAATGTGATCGAACAAAGTATTCAAATAAGGTTTATTACTTCACTGGAAATTTTCAAAGCAAAGTCCAGGCACACTACACAGCAACATTTACTTATCACAAACTGAAAAAAACTTCAAAAGAATTTGTAAATCCTAAAAAAAGATTAGTTACAGATGTGGAATTGCGTACATGAGCAACTTCCAGATCACCCCCCCCCCTCTTTTTTTTATTAACAAAACATTGAGTCTGGAGCAATATACTATCCCATTTCCCATAATTAACCCTCAAAGGAAGCCTGTGGACCATGGGCCTCAAACAAGTAGCTCAAGAGCTACCGAGAGCTCACCAACATGATGGAATTAGCTAACCAAAATGAATCTAATCCCAGTACATCATTCAGTGGGTTTATGCACATTAAAGAAGACGGTGTTGCTCATCTCAAGACCCTTAAAGTGGGAGGCAGCTTAGGCAATGGCAGGACAGCATGCCAATACACAAACACACACTATGTTGGCTTACAAGGCTTGCTACTTAACTGTCTATGTCCACTCTCAGTCTTACAAAGTCGCAAGGTGATTGGACATGTTGTAAGCCCCATTCTCCCAGTTACATGGTGTTTGTGAATACAGGGCTAGGAAAGAAGAGTGTCAGCAATAGCTAGAGAAGAAACAAATATATAGTCACCTAACTAAGGGCCAGCACGACTGTGGAGTGTCATAGCACCACAAATAAATGATGAATCCAAGCCATCTAAGGTGAGGAGAAGCACAAAAGTTTTATTGGAGGGGGCGTGCCCAAGATGGTGGAGCAATAGGACACGCTCTCTCATCTCTCTGCTTCCGTCCGATTAGGCCCCTCCGTATAGCGGCAGATCTGGGGGCCATCGAAGGCAGGTCTCCCCAGGATAATCTTCCCCCAATGGAGGTGTAGCTGGAGGGGCGGTTTCAGCTGCATACATGCCCGGTTGAGAGCGAAGGACCAGGCGAGCTGCCTGAGGTGGTGGTGTGAGTGAGCAGAGTGCAGAAGAAGGGAGGTGACAGTCTGGCACAGGCAAGGCGCCACAGAGGTTTGGAGGTGGCCACGGCGAGGGACCTGGGTGGCGCCCGCAAAGAGAGGTGAGGCGGACTGAGATCAGCACCCTCTCCAGCAGTAAGCAACACCCCAACAAGCATTAAGGAGCCTGGCGACGGTCTGCATGGGCTGACCGGAGGGGCCAGGTGAGCCTGCAAGAGGAGGCCGTGAGGAAACCTGACCCGGGATAGGGTGAATGGGCAGCGGCCCTCGGACCCCAAAGAGCAACAGGAAGGAGGCCGAGAGAGACAGCGGAGCGCCCCCTGCCCGGCCTGCAGCATGCTGGGCGGACCTGAGGCCTGTTCTTAAAGGGGAGGCCGCAAATCAGCATAATTAAAGTTGGACCCGGCCCCGGCTGACGTCAACAGGCAGAGTGGCGACCCGCGACCTCCCGGTAGGCGTACTGGGCCGAGGAGAGACCGGGGCAGGGTTGACGCACAGGTGGCCTCTGGGAGTGGCAGACCAGATGAGGCCCGAGGACTCCATTAACCAAGTAATGAGCAGGAGCACTGGGGCCTGCCGGCGATCGTGAGGCGATCGCGAGGGTGAGACCTCGTATAACGGCCCGGAGAGCGAGGCCACCTGCACTCCGGGGTGTTTGCCCAGCAGGGGGTGGTGATAAATCGACATGCCACTGTTTGGACCCCTCAGGGTGTCGCTGGGGCCCCCACCAGGAGGGGGAGAGCTGAGGAGGAGCAGCGGGGAAGGGGCCGCGGCCAAGCTCAGATTATGCCACAGAGCCTGCCGCTCTACTCTCGTGGAGGCCCTTTAGGCATATTTGACACTCTCTAACGCAAAGTCAGGAGGGTAGCGGATTCATCCCTTTTGCACCACATTGAGAGGATGCCCTGGGAGGGCTGGTCCCCACTTCTGCTCCCCCCACTCAAGCTCTGCGACTCCCAAGGCAAATTATCTATCGTGGGGAGCACTAAAGCTAACCGGGATCCTGGGGTCTGATCAACCTTCTGACCCTACACATACCAAGAAGCGGTGGAACACAACTGGGAATAAGGGGCACGAGCCTGGATATGGCTTCTGGCAGAGTGAAGGATAAGTCAGTAAAGAATATGCTCCTCAAAATGCCCCATTCACAATCTGAGAATCCCCATCCCCTAAGGACCACAACAGAAGTGAAGGGGGCCGAGGAAGCGGAGGGATCGGTCAGCCGTTCCTTTCTGGAGTCCCTTTTTGCCTTCCTTCAAGAAGATCTCATCTCCATGAAGCGCAACTTATCAGCAGACCTCAGGGAAGTGTGCCGGAACATGGATTCACTAGGGGAGAGAGTCAATTCTTTGGAAGACCATGAGTCCAGCAGGGTCGAGGAGTTAGAGGGCCTGCAACAAGAGGTCATTCACCTGCAAGAACAGTACCTCGACCTCCAAGCGCAACAGAAGAGCTCAAAGATCAGTCTTGGCGCAACAAAATACGCATTAATGGTATCGCGCCTGGGACGGAGGATGCAAACATCAAGGCCATGGTGGCAGACCTTTTCTGTGCGCTCTTGGGAGAGCAGGAGGACTTCCACATTAAACTCGATCGTACATATAGAGTGGGCCCTCGGAGGCCCGCCCCAGCCTCTTGGTTGACACCCTAACCTGTGTACAAAATTTTCAGCTTAAAGAGCGGATTTTGCGCACTGCCAGAGATGATCCCACATTTAAATACAAGGGCCAGAAACCTGCTCTGTACCAAGACTTAGCTGACTCGACCTTGCTGAAATGCGGAGCTTTCCAGCCTGTTGCCACACATCTAAGGTCAGCCTACATTGCTTACTCTTGGGGTCATCCGTTCAGATTAATCTTCCCCTACAATGGGGAACTCCGGCAAATACGCTCCTTTGCCGAGGCCTGTAAGCTCCTGTGTATCATCGTCCCATCAGAAGCAGAACCGCAACAAAGCATGACACATAGAAACCGACAAAGCGGACACAGGTGGACAACAATTAAATCCTCAGCAAGCACACTGCGTCCTGACCTGGACACCATGGCCAAGAAACGGCAGGCAGTATTGGCGACCCTCGCAAGGGATCCCTCTGGTGAATGAATGCTGGAATAAGCAGGAATGTAAATGTTCAGTATTTGTGAAGCACGAACAACTACCTGAGGGTGTCAAGGCGCTGGGGACCATCGGGAAGATTAAGCAAACTATTGCCCAGAGTCACATGGTGCTGGGCTGATCCGCCGCCGGCTCCAGGGATCGAACTGTGAGCCCCGGGTTCCAGAGTCAGCTGCCCTGACTGCTGCGCTACTCCTCATCAGGAGGAAATAGCAGACGCTTCGAAGATACCTCCTCCTGGTTCTTTCTTCATAGATGCTTGGGGCTGGGTTTGGGCGGGAGTGGAGAGACAGTGGCCACTGGTACCTGTTCATTGTTCCTTTTTTTGGAGCACACTGCTCTGGACTGTGGTTCACTCCATGATGCTGGACTTTTGGTTTAATTGTTGGAGTTTTTAATTTTATTATGTTTGCCCTCCCTTCTGGGTCCCACGAATCTTGGGGGTAAGCCCGTAGGAGGGGGCCGTTGGGAAGACACTGGCTCTTCGCTTGGCTCTCGATTGACACCACATTAACATGCTAGCGAACATTAAAATTCTCACGCTAAATGTAAAGGGGCTGAATAACCCGATTAAGCGTCGGGCTATTCTATATTATTTAGAGCATTGAGGCGCACAAATATGCTTATTACAGGAAACCCACCTAATGGCCAGGGATATGCATAGACTCAGATCGAGGACTTTTCCACATCAATATTTCTCCTCACACACAGCCAAAACAGCCGGAGTTGCTATCCTCATCTCACACACTTTTAGGGGCAAGATAGGCACGAAGCAGGCCGAAATTAAGGGGAGACTTCTGGGACTTTCAGTCACCATCAATGCACATTCTTATACCCTTGGCTCCATATCCTCACCTAATGAGGGGCAGGAGGCCTTCCTACGACTGGTAATGATGGACTTAACAGCTTCACCAGATCGGCAACTTATACTTGGGGAGACATAAACACAGTTTTTGGCAATCAGTCGGAGCGTTCAGAGCAACGGCATGGGTAGGCAGGGGCTCTCTCACAGACGGGGCTGGAGTGGCTGGGGGAGCTAGGGCTGGTAGACATTTGGTGCACTCTACACCCACAGGCTACAGACTACACATTCTACTTGCATTAACATAAATCCTATGCCAGAATTGATTATTTTATTGGGTCCTACTTCCGCATACACTAACCTCAGGTATCGAACCCTGCTCCCACTCCGACCACGCCGCTTTGACACGCTTACGATTCCCTCTCCAGACAGACCTGCATACACATGGCGGTTGCGCGACACACTGCTACATCACCCAGAAGTGATAAAACACCTCGATAAGGCATTGAAGGAATTCCTGACTTTTAATGATACCCCCTGCGCCTACATCACTACGCTTTGGGAAACACTCAAAGTATTCACTAGAGGGGAACTCATCCCTACTTCTGCAATGGATAGAAAAATCAGACGGAAAAGAGAGAAGGCCTCAAAAGGCAGGTGAAGAAGTTAGAACGCATTCATAAACGAACTGGGGCCCCTCGAGTATGGCGACAATTAGAGGGAGCGCGACTGCAATTCACCAGCCTAGATTTGGATAAGGGGGAGTATGCCAACCTCCGGTTGCGACATTCCTTTTATGTGGGGGTAGACAGATGCGGGTGCCTTTTGGCTTACAAGCTGCGTGCCCAACGCCAAGTGGCCTCTGTTCACATAGTACGCGATGAGTCTGGCAACGAGTGCTCAGACGATGCAGCCATAACGCGAACATTTTGCGATTTCTATGAAAAATTATATACAGCCCAACACTTCTTAGAACAAGACTCTCTTGCTTATATACAGGGGGCAACCCTCCCCAGATTAACACCGGAACAGGCAGCCAGCCTTGATAGCCCTATTCGTATAGAGGAGGTGATAACGGCTATAGCCCGCCTCGAGTGTCAAGTGCCCGGGCCCAATGGGTTCCCCGCCATCTTTTACAAGACCTTTTGCACCACCTTGGTGCCTATTCTCACCAAGCTATTCAATGAGATAGGCGACGCCTCCAACATCCCCCCATGATGCTAATGGCCACTGTCGTGGTGATTCCGAAACCTGGCAAGGATGTTCGACTCTTACAGACCGATATCCCTCTTAAACACTGATTTAAAGTTCTTTACAGGGATACTGGTGGCTAGGTTGGGTCCAATGATGCTGGGGTTGGTGGACCCTGATCAGTCTGACTTTGTGGCAACCAGACAGTGCAGTGACAACACACAGAGGTTACTTCACCTCCTTGACAAGGCTCAACATCAGAACGTGGAGCGTGTGGTGTTATCGGTTGATGCTGAAAAAGCATTCGACCGGGTACATTGGAAGTACCTGGAGGCGACTCTCTCACAGTTTGGGGTGGGTGACCACTTTCGTAAATGGATATTTAGCGGCTATAGCCACCCCACGGCCACAGTACGTGTGAACGGTTGCTCGTCCAATTCCCTCCCGATCGCTCGCGGTACGAGGCAGTGGTGCCCGCTCTCCCAGCTGCTCTTCGCACTTTTTATGCAGCCCATAGCCCAGAAGCTGTGGGAGAACCTGCTGATCTCTGGGGTCCAATTCGGGGGGGGGGGGGGGCTAGACTGATGGGCTACCATCAGTCTTTACGCGGATGACATGGTCACCACATTGGAGGAGCCTCAGACTTCTATCCCTGCGTTCTTTGCTGAACTTGAGAGCTTTGCAGAGGCCTCTGGTTTTTGGATCAACGTTGCGAAATCGTGGGTCCTGGGGATCTCCTTACAGTCCTCCACTAGGGAGGCTCTTACACGATCAGTCCCACTTCAATGGGAGACGGAAATTATCCCATACTTAGGGATCAAGCGGACGATGTCCACGCATGCTAGGGCTACCCTGAACTATAAACCTCTCCTTTCCAAGGTTCATAAAGATCTACACCGCTGGAGGCCCTTCGGCCTTTCTTGGCGCTGTCAAGTACCGGCGCTCAAGATGAACATGTTACCCAAAATATTATATATCTTTCAAACACTTCAAGTAGAGCCCGGCCCCTCCAACCCCTGGTGTTAATAAATCACTCCAGCAGGAATTCTGTCCGTTTGAGTGGACCAACAAAAAGCCTAGAATGAGAAAAGAGTTAAGCTACAGGCCTCCCCGAGAGGGAGGACTGGGAGTCCCCAACATAGCCCGCTACTACCAAGTTACCCAACTGCGCATTTTGATTGAGTGGTCTTGTAGTGAGTCAGAAAAACACTGGCTTTTTATTGAAAGAGCGATCGCGGGTCAGACGCTGTGGGGATCCCCTTTTTTCATAAGACCTAACGCCTAGCTGGTTTATATGGCTTACTAATCACCCGCACAACTTCAAAGGCCTGGGACATCACCACAAGAAGACATGGCTTAACCTCCTTTCCATCAGCCCTCACACCTATAGTTAAAAATGCGGAATTGACCCCAGGTCTAGATCGGAGGACTTTCTAACTTTGGGATGAAGAAGGGTGCAGGTCCATTGGACACCTTTTTGACTTGGAAGGCCCATTGGCCTTTGAAGACCTCCGCTCCGAATTCTGCTTTGCCAGAGTCCGAACGGTATAATTTCTATCAGGTACGACACTGGGTTATGAACCCCTCGGTGCGACCAGGGGCCCAAAGACCAAAAATGGCTTCACACCAAGTCTAATTCACACCTTATCACTGAACTCTATCACCTTCTGCGCCCCCCAGAAACGTTGATCCCCTTCAGCAGAGCAACGGCACTGGGAAGTAGAATTGGGGCGAACACTTAGCAGAAGGAATGGGGCGACATTTTCTATTGCGCGGGCCACACTGCGCGGAATGTCTCCAGTGTCAAAACAGCAACCAAGGTACTTACCTACTGGTACCTTACTACTCTCAGACTACACAGACACAACCCCAACCGCTCTCCGCACTGCTGGAGGAACTGCGGATCAGAGGGCACACTGACACACTTACTATGGGACTGCCCTGTCATTTCCCCCTACTGGGAACAAATCTTAAATGATGTAAATAACCACTTCAACACGCAGATACCGCGCTTTCTGGCGAATGTCATCCTGGGCCTACCCAACGTACTCACGCTTCCCCATAGGTCACGCAAGGGCAGACAAATGGGAATAGCCCTCGGAGCAGCAAAGCAAAACATACTATCCCACTGGGGCACAGATAGAATTCCCACATACCAGGGGTGGTTGCACAAACTATGGCATGTTCTGGGTTTGGAACGCATAAGTCTCTCACTACAAGGAGACGGGCCCCTTTTGCAGATGTTTGGCACCCATTTCTTTCCCTACTTGGCACAGAGATGAGGGAACTCACCTGCCCCAAGTATTTGCGCCTTCTACGGCTCTCGGAGCCCCCACAGGAATCCACTCCACTTGCATCACCGGGCACAACAGCCTAGAGGCCTTGTGTCGGCTAAAGGGACACTACACTGAACTGGTCTTGGTGGGTTTGAGACAGGAGTGGGGGGTTGGGAGTGTGTCGGGGTGGGACCCGGGAGGGAGAGCGGGGGGGAGGGGAAGGAGTTGGGTTTGTTCCTTTTTCTGTAGTATGCCATGCTGTGTCTCATCGCTTTCCATGACTTACCGTTAATGGCACTGTTTGATATATAACAATAAAAGATTTAAACCTAGTTTTATTGGAGAAAACAACGCTCAAGAATGCATCTGGAAGTAGGCAACACCGCGTGCTATTAACTGCTCTGAGTATAAAGCTCCGTTAGACTCTGGAATGCCACTGGTTCCAAACCCAACCTGCCGAAAAAGAGCGGCTGTGTCAATAATGAATTCTTTTACTATTTTGAAAGCATCTTCAACGTGTCTACATTCCATACAAACTTGGCCCCTTTCTTCAACAAATTTCTTAAAGGCTGCAATACAATGGTTGCTCTAACCTAAAAATGAACAAAGTGCTTCTCTGTCAGCCAGTCTATAGGCCTTTTTGATAGCTTGCACCACAATGGATTTTGAAAAACTACTATCAGCGGAAACTGTGGGTCCAGTAGTGAATGCTTTGTACAAGAAATCAACAATTGTTCTGACTGACAATCATACCTTGTTCTTTCAAAATGGTTAGTACCTTTCTCAGTCTTTCATAATGCTGTTGGGATAATTTGCATACATCAAAATATCATCCTGGAATGCTTAGACGCCCACAAGACAATCAAACAAAAAAGCTATCATTCTTTGGAAAACACTCCCCATTTAAATCAATAAATATATGCACCAAATGGGGAAACACATTTATGTCTGTATTCTTTGACCATTAGATTTTAAATTGAGATTTTTGCAGGTCCCAAATAGGCCAACATATCTTAAATTTGTGGCAATGGATGACCATCAATTATGATATTTCTCTTTAAAGCACAAAGATATGCACACAAACGAATGTCTCCTGATTAATTTTTAGCATGCTTTTTCAATTGTAGACATCCACTCTGATGAATCTACAGGTTGTACAATACCTTGGGAGCACATGTTTTTTCAAGCATCTCTTTGAGTCCAGACCTTACACTAAAAGGAACTGGACATATTCTGTTGACCACTGCTTTGACATTCGTCTTTAGTTTGATGAGATACTCAGAACCAATTACAATGTCAACCCTATCAGCAATTACATCTTAATATTTGTTCAATATTTTAGATGCCGTAAAGTTTTCGGATAAAATGCCTAACAGATGTTTTCTCCCCAACTCCACGGTTGTCCACACCCGTTCTAATACTACCTAGTCGTTCTTGAGCTCGCCAACCAAATACATCAATCACACCCCCTCACCACTACATAAATCTTTGTTGTTCTCATTCTAATCATAAACTGTAAAGAATCTCACAAAAACTTAACGTTTATGTAATTTGGTGATAAAAAAACCTCACCTCATTTCTCACAAAAGATAACATCAGATAAAATTGTTGTAAGTGAGCTAGAATCAGCCATAACACCAACCCATACTCCGCCAATGTTCACCTAACATAGACCTCCATTGATACGTTTAATGTTACCCACTTGACATCATGTTGTATAGTAAGCACATTTTTGTTTCAAATCTTTCTTATATAGTAACTTCTGATGCATGTATGACTGACTGTCACAGCTCTACACTGGATGGTGGTAATGCCCCACTCCATGGCCTCCCGCACTCCACACTGGTGCTACTCAAGCACATCCTACATACTGCAACACGACTCATCCAGGGCCTTAAGAAATATAATCAAATCACCTCCATCCTGATGGAACTCCATTGACTCCTATTGCCGGCCAAACCGTCTTAAAAACCAGCTGTCACAGCCAGCACCCCTGCTTATCTTGCAGAGGAGCTCATCATCTCTGCTAAATATCGGCACACCCACAGCCAGGACAACATCAGACTGCAGACTGAGAAGTGTAAAAAAGAAAAAACAAGAATGCAGGCCTTTTTCATCTGCGCCCCAACACTGCTCCAATTTAGGAGTTGAAGGCTCACCTCTTTAAAGAAAACTATATCCCAGCACATTAACCATCCACAACCGAGCTTCCTCACCTCTTACTTGTTGACTTTATGCTTTTCTTAGACCATGTATAGTACTCCACTTCCTTTTGGCTAGGTTTGCACTATAAGAACTACACGCTACATACATTTATCTTTCATACTAGTCTTACTTTTGCAAACTGATTGGAAAATAACTTTTTCCATATGGAGAACGCAAGCTTCTATTTCCAATACGTGTTTGAATAATAATGTGTTGCATCTCGCTGGGTCAAATTTGCAAACATTAATAGCTAGAAGATTATTTTAAAAAAATCCTTAGTCATTTCCTCTATTTTATAACTGGTTTACCTAGTATTTTCCAAAAAAAAGGAGGTGGCTGTACTACATGTTGAGCAGATACCATCTGGCAAAATAGCCACCAGTTACAAAAAGAATTGAGAAGTTTCCTAAAATGTGGATGAACACAATGAGTGAATTTACAGATTATAAATAAACTTCGAGGTACTGCCACAAATAATAATTTCTTCCAAACGAGTCTTAAATTTGCTTCTTAATGCGCTACTTCAGTTTTACAGTTAAAAAATGTGCTGCTTACAGTCATTTCAATGGTAGTGCGCTGCTCCATAACAGATAATCAAGCCTTGTCTCGTTGGATAGGCTTTACATTGCGCATCGCAAAATGGCCACCCATAGTGCAATGTCATAATTGCGTGTGAATACAGCGTGTTACTTCACATTAACCCTGGGCGTAGTTCGCGTAGCCGCGCTTCGCGAAGCTTCGCGAAGATGTCATTGCACTACGCGACCTTCGCGTAGCTTCGCGTAGCTTGCGTAGTTGCTTGTGGCAACCTGTTCGCGATGGCTTTTTCTTGATCGCGAGCGCGGTAAGCATGTTCGGGGAGCTGTTTGCATGCTCGGGGGATATATCTCGCGATCTTACCCATGCGGTCGCCAATGGGCGCGGCCATCTTGTTTTTCTATTGTCCCGCCCGCTCGCAAGGCCTTATTTCCTGTTCCGGGTCGCGGATAGCGTGTTCGCGATGTGCATTGACGTGTTTGGGAGCGCATTTTACTTGTTCTCGATGAATAGTACATGTTCGCGAGAAATATCGCGCGAACTTACCCACGCGGTCGCGAATGGGCGCGGCCATCTTGTTTTTCACTCTATGCTATGGTTCTGGGCCCACTTTTGTATCCTCCCTTTATCTTTGCCATCCTTTGTCTTTAACCCCTTCAGTGCCCATGACGAGCTGGACTCGTCATGGGCTGCGGTGGCGCTGTGCCCATGACGAGTCCAGCTCGTCATGAACTCCGCCCGCTAATACAAAGCGCGGCACTGGGCGGGGAAAGGGGCGGGCATGCAAGGGGTTAAAACATTTTTTCTGACTTTTTAAAATTATTATCTATCTCTCTCTTTGCCTAAGTTTATATTTTCCATTTTATTTCTACTTTTACTGTGTTTATGTTACTTTTATAAAGTTCTTTCTATCTTCTTCCCCCTAACTTTTTTTTCCCCTTCTAACTTTTCTTTTCCGCCTCCCACCCACCCACCCCAGAGCCATGGCCAAGGGCACAGCAAGTCCCAGTGGCAAGGGCAAGGGACCTGCAGGAGCACAGAAGGCCCGCCTGCCTTGCGGCAGAATGCGTCCTGCAGGGGTGCAGGCCCGGCAACTATTTGGGGAGGAGGAGGTGGCCGCCCTTGTTTTTTTTATCCAGCACCACCTCCCCTTGACCTTGGCAGCAGGCGGCAGGCCCGGCTCCGGCTACACTACCCAGGAGCGGCACCGTCGGTGGGCGAAGGTGCGCCGGGCCGTGTTCCGGTGCTCTGGGGTCCGGCGCACCCACAATCAACTAGCCCACCGGTGGTCCGACATCCTGGACCGGACCTGCTAGGTGTCGAGGTCGTCGGGCTTGGTGAGTAACTTATTGTGTATATTAAATTTGATGAACAACAAGATTACTGCTGCGTGCCAAGCGTTGCTGGTAAATTAAGTTCCAAAAAGCAAAATGTTCTTTGATTTAAGGACTCAGGTGCTCGGTGGTACTCTTACTTGTTTGCAAGTTAGTTTGCGCTGGCTTGTGCTGATGCTGATTATATAAGAGTTTATTTTACAGAACTGAAGTTAGGTAATGCGATTTGTTAGAGAGACTCTAGTCCTTCCATTGTCCTACTGTGAAATAGTGGTGGATGGATATTGGATACTAGGTTTAGTTTGTTAGTATTAGTTAATAATTGTTTTATGCGGTCTGCGTGACGCCTCCTCTGTCACTGAGTGCTGATTACCCCAGTCCTCCGTCGAACCTTTTGTACTTTGTTTAGTGAGGGGTAGGCTTAGCATGGTCAGTCAGTAGCAGAACTAGATCAGAATCATGCAACCAACCCACAATTTGTTGTATCTTCTATGTATGTATGCACTAATGTGTGCATGTGTCCTCCATCTCATCTATGCATTTGATGGGTGAAAAAAAATGGAAATGCAGACTTAGTGAACAATTGGCCCGTCTGGAATAGGTGGTGTAGGTCAGGTGGTACTTACTAGGCTTCATAGTATTTTGTAATCAGAATGATTATGGAACACTGGAGTGTTCATAAATAAGTAGACGATCCATGAATGCAGGAAGAAGCCAGTAGTTGATCCATCTGATTAGATAGTTCAATTTTATTGCAATAGTTGTTTCCTAAAATCTTGTTTGACTTATTTTTCCAAATGATTTATTATTATTTCTTTCACAGCACTCCTTAATGTTTGTCTCTTTCTTTATTATATTTTACATGATCATCAGCACCACCCAGGGGCAAGAAGACGGGGTCGGAGTCGGCAGGGGACCCACAGGAGGACCGCTCCTCTACCGAGGCCCCTGCTGCTGGCCCCAGTAAGTTCTCCAGTGGTTATATTGACATTTATATTTCCCTAACTTTTACTGCATCTTTTTTTTCTGAACTATAAATTATGGTTTCACTTTCTAATTCTATTTTTACAAAAGCTTACTTCTTTGACCTTGACTATCTGTTTCCAAATTCTGTTTATCCCTGCCTTTAACTAAGTTGCTTCTAACTGCCTCTGCTATGACTCTCTGTACTACTACTACTATTACTATTATATTACTCTGTCTGTAGCGAAGCTTGCACAGCTGCCCACTCTTTTTCTTTGGAATAATAAAACTCTGATTGACCAATAGCTCTAGCCACTGTGTCCTGTCCTTTGGGTTGTCCTCTTCAAGTCTTCTCAATGTTGAGGTTTTGACAATTACCACAAACAAAATGGCCAACCAGATATTTGATCGGATAGTACATGATACTACTATTGTCTAGTGATTCTGCAGAGCCACATACAGAACTATGCACAACAAAATAGGATGTTGCTGATGGGATGTTGGACCTTACTGATCACACCTCAGTCCGAAAAACCCAGGATCCCCTGACCGACTAGCTATAGTGTCTCACATTAGGGTCCCACTCCCGAACCCCCCACGAAGAAGATACAAAATGTTGATGATGACTGAGACAGACAACCCAGAACATAATAATACCATTTTGCACACTCACTTGTGTAAGTCCACCCCACCACACCAAATACCACGAGTCTATGTGTAAGTTCAGAAGGTTTATTTGAAACAAGTATCAAACTCTGTACATCTTTAATATGAAATTTATTTTACTACAGCCATAGTCAATAAGCCAGCAAAAAGCCTAACATTAAAACAGTAAACATTTACAAGTGCATGACAACAAGAACAAGAGCCAAGATCTTTAGAACTCTGGAAGACCCCTCACCGTAGAATGTAGAAATACTGGTTACATAATCTTGCATTATAATATGTTCTGTAAATCTCTGGTTTGTAGAAGGGAATCATCCGCCTATTATATGAGAAAAATGCTGCGAGTTAGTAGTTAGATAGGATACTGGTGAATGGAAGCATTTTGCAGTCATGGCAAAAATTGTAACATGTATGTGATGGCTAAGCAATATGAACTAAACAAACTCAATAAGTGTGTTTTTTTCCGACCTCGTCACTTGTACGCAACAGTCAAGTGGCCTCAAAGGCATCTACTCTACTGCACATCTCACTAAGCTTGCAGGTATAATTAAATATGCGCCAAAAGAGTAGTAGTCGACATGATGAATCTAAAAGGGTTACACATGGCTCAGGCTAACTTTCAAAAGAGTAGAGTAGGACTACATGACCCTAGGAAGTGGAACCATATCACCACTAGTGTCTGTCTACTGACTGTACATACTGTCTAGTGCTGATGATGTATGTTGTATTAACTTTTTTTTCAATGTTCCAAGTGAACAACACTTAAAATAGGGGGAGGTTTCCAGGCATCTAAAAATTTGTGATGTTTTTTTATAGGCACACTACCATCCACCAATGCCGTCGGGGCCAGCGATGCGGCCATTCCGGAGGGGGCAGGCGAAGTGGCGGCACCTGCAGACGAGACAGGGGGGATGCAGCAGCAGTGGCCGGCGGCGGTAAGTTATATTCATTAATTCTTGACATTACTACTAGATGGAAGTGTGTTCACTTATTCACTGTACTGTGCGACTTATTATTATACAACGGTTGAAGAAGACACCCTTTACTTAGCATTAGCAGCGTGATTAGAGTAACCAATGGCCTCTTCGATTTGACTCCAAAATCAGCTGTGTGAAGGTTTTATGGAGAAGACAAACTCAGATCAGATAACCTTGATGGATGTGTTGAACAAAGAGGGAAAGAACTAAGGGTGGAAGGACAGGCGAGATAAATAATATGACTGACTGGCAGAGAAGGATATGTTGTTGGAAGCATGCATAGGTGGCTGATAGTAATCAGATCAGATGCAAGGGTTGTTGAAGGATGGGTGGAAGGTGAAAGAATGCCTGCCTGGGTGGGCGACAAAGTATGGGTGGATAGTGCTAGATAGCAAAAATCAGCGTTGTTTCGGTTCAAATTCAAACTCAAAGCCAAGGCAAGCAAGGAAGGAGCGGAAGCATGGGTGGTTGTTGGTGAAACCAACTAAGTATGAGAGATATAAAAAAGAAGGATAAACGTTTACTTGAATGGATGTATTCCTGGATGTACTATAGACAGTATAGGATTGGAAAGTGTCACTGGAGATTCTTACTTTGAAGAAAATGTAAAATAAACTGCGCGACAGTAGCAAAGCCTAGGGGAATATAGGTAGTATTATCAGAATACAGTACACTTGCAGTAGTTTGCAAGCATGTCATATATATTTATATATATATACATTATCAAGCGGAAGCCCCTTCCTCCCACTCTGGGGACCACTCCTACCTATTATTATTAATGTATTTTCGAATTGTGGCAGCCAGCATGCAAAGGGTGGCCTATCTGTTGTTTATGGTTATTGGTTACACAATCAATGAAAGCAAAGTACCCTCTGCAGTAGCGGTTGGTGGTGGGAGTGTTTGCGGGCGGTGACATGGGGAGGGGACGGGTGGGTGGCACTGGCGAGTAAACTGTGTATTACGGCCAAATACAAGTAATCAACATAAAAATAAATAACATTATTTTCAATGTGTGCGCTGCACCGCCGAATGCGATGCAGTGCGTGCAACAATTTTTTTTTTTAATGTATTGTTTAATTACCTGTGATTGTCCTTAATCCATAGTTTACTATCCCCACCCTGCACCTTCCCACGTCACTGACTCACCACCCGGCAGCACTCCCACCGACCGCTACTGGCCTGATGTCGTATCGTATTAGCATCTATAATATGAATTTAAGCAATGATCATTGGATCAGATAAATAATCAGCCTTTTTGTAGTACCCATGGCAGGGTGTAAGTGAAATTATGCATGCCATTTGCCCCCATGTAACAGAGTATGGCCAGTGCCAACGGCCGTAAGGCGTCATACAAAAATATGAGCTTGCCCACCTGCAGACAGTAGTAGTAAATAAAACTAACGTGAGTCTGCATCATGTGGCTCATATCTGTTTCTCTTGGGTGCAAGCTTAGCTGACTGAGCTGGCATGCCGGCTACAACAAGGTTATGTAATTGGGCTAAACTACAGATAACAACAACCCGACTGGTGTACCGGAGTACATAGTACGATTATATTTATAATGTCGGAAACTCCCACAAATGTTAGAGTGCAAGGAAGTAGGAGTAGAGATACTTACCACCAAATCACAAATGTTATGAACTGTGCTTGCTAGTGATACTGTGACACTATGTGTTGAATGATTTCAGTGTTAAGAGTATTGGCTACAACATGTTATTTTTCTTTCTTGATTCTAGATACTCCTTCCACACCAACAAAACCATCTCGGAAGGAGTTGGCCGCCAGGGCCCGGCGCCGGAAACTGGAGGCCATCTGTGAACATTATCGCCGGCTGATGGCTCAGGCGGAGGAGGAGGAGGAGGCGGCTGCAGCTGCAGCCTCCTCCAATGCCCCGGGCCCCAGTCAGGCCCTGCCTCCACTTTCACGGCGCCGTGGTCCGGCAGTTGGCCGCCGGCGCCCATCTATTTCAAGCACTGCTGCCCCCCACCCTGCATGGAACTGCAGGGCATTTCGCCGCCAGCTGCTCCGCCGGGTGGCCCGCTTGGAGGAGAACCTGGAGGAGCGGGTAAAGATCCTCGTGGATAAACACCTCACGGCCCGCCGACGATAGAGGACCTCGTCATTTGCCCCTTTTTTAATTCCTTTTGTTGGTGGGTGGGTTTGTGGGCGTTGGGGATTTTTCCGGACATTTGGGACTCGCAACTTTCGTTTTGGACATTGGTTGGGGTTAGGGAGGGGGGTGGGTTAGGTCAGAGTGGGATAGTTTATTTTTGTTAGGGGTATTAAATATATACTATTATTTACTTATACGATGTTAATGTTTTGTGGTGGGTTACAGTTTTCCGAATTCAATCTAAGTTACATGGTTGTTTACTTTGTTTCCGTGCTGCTGCATGCCCACAGCCAGTGTTTGATTTAAAAGATCTGCCGATTTTGTAACACACAAACCGATAGATGCAGTACCCCTCACTGAGTTATTTTAATTGTCATAATAATAGTACTGTCAGTCTCTCCTCCTAGTCCATACCTCCCACAAAACTTATCTTACCTGCAATTGATGATGACGTTCGGCACACTGATGGCTGCATGGTTGGTTTCCCAAATTAACGGACAAGATGCCATTATTGTGGTGGTAGTAGTAGACACTGGCAATAGCATTTGAAAAAAGAAAGAAAAAGTCACTTGACTGAGAGACTGTGGGAGGAGTAGTAGAACAGAACACAAAGTAAACTACAGCATGGGTGGGCTAGCAGAAGAAGATCCTTGCACAGCCTCAGTTGAAATTCAATTAGTGTTGCTTTCACCACATCTGCCCCAGCAAGCGTGTGATCAATTGGTGTACATAATGTAGTCATCACATCACACCTCAATATAAATCACACAGCCCGGGGGAAGAGGGTTAGGGATTGATGAATGGATGGGAAGTGGGGTTTTGGGAAAGGTTTGAGAAAGAAAAACAGACAGTATGCATGGACACAACAAAAGTAAAACACAATCTTGTAAGACGACCATGATCCATTATCAAAGAAATCAAAGTATAAAGTGAGAAAAAGCAAATGCATGCATGATGAGGAAGAGAACTTGATGGTAATGATAATGAGTTGTACTTACTATACCTATTACCCAATGGGACAGTACAGTCAGGGAAGAAATTGAAATTTGCCTTGCCTGTCTGCCGCCCTCAGAGCTCAGACCGAACCCAATTACATGCTGTACCGGGCTTACTTTTATTTTTCAAGCAAGCAAAGGAAATTAAAAAATAGTTGTAGGGATCAATTACCAAACAAACCACAGGACACAGTCGTAATGATTGAAGAGAAAAAAGCAATCAACTAAATTTAAAGATGAATGATGAATGATACTAAAGTTACTGTATTATCCTGGTCCAAATGTGGAGTTGCATCATTATCGTCATTCCTCTTGGTCCTCCCTTCCATGGACACTCCGCACATCAATCTTGGGTACCACTGCCTGCCTGATGTGGATTGGTAAGGTAAGTGTGAGTCGTTTCTCCCACTATAGCACAGGTTAAAGGCCGGCCTGTAAGTGTAGATGGAAAAACAAACGGGGTATTGAAAAATTACTGCATTTAAAACAATAAACTCAATTACAGTGGAGTGCAAGACGAGAAGACAACACTCTGGAGAGGACACTTTCAGACTGAGGCAGCTTGGATAGGATACATAAGTGTCTGCTCTACAGCATTAAGGTACAACAACAACGGGACAGTACTCAGGAGCCAGCACAGCCACAGAACAGGAGAACCGCGGCACAGGCCAGGCACCCTACCCCTTACTTACATTTTGAGCGAGCCAGAGAAATGTCATATGCACTGCAGCAACCGAGCATTTTCCAAATGAAGTGACTAAATCAATGCGCCACTGTCCCTCATACCACTACATTGTACTCCAGTCCACACCACTACACGGACATCTAGCCTAGGTCTGTGCTGTGGTTCTTGTTCAAACTGTTTACCTTTTAAGTCAGCCCATGAAACGCAGTTATTCCATCAATTTTCTCCGATCCAACTGACTGTGTGCAAAGATAGTATGCTCAGCAGAATCATGATGATGACCGTGTGGTACGTCTTCTCCAACACCAACTCAGTCTGTAGTGACTGATTAAGTTTAGAATATATTCCATATTACTAAATTGCAACAGATATTGGCCGGCACCTGCAATGGTAGGAGTACAATGTGGCTATTATTAAACAACAAGGAAACATTAACTGTCACCACACCAGAGTCACTTTTACTTTGTCTACAATATAATCTAGTATAGTTCTACTTCATGCACAATTATTCGTAGTCAGCCAGCATCCAATGCAAAGCATGCCACCATCATTCACAATAATCACTCATTACATGTCTTGGTGTTCTCTTTGGCTGTCTGATCTGATGCCTGCCTAGCCTTCTGCCAGTCAGTGATGAGTTTCTCTCGGCTTGGAAACAAAATGGAATATAGCTGGAGTCACGTTTCACTTCTTATGGAGGGACTGTTAGAGGCAACATGTATTGTACTATTCTCCATCTCCATCCAATGTCTGGCTTGCTTGAAATGTACTTAGGGAGAGTAAGGAAGATGGAGCAGGACCCTGAGGAGTGGAGTGGACAGTTATGCACAGACGTGCAACTCCAATAGGGAAATAAAAAGAGGAGACTGTTGATGGATTTGTTGTGATTAGATTTTGAACCAGAAAAACAGATACACACAGTCACACACAAATAAAGGAAGGGAGAACAATTTGAAAGCCTAGTTGTCAGGGAAGAGGAGCTCGTCCTCAAACTCTGGTGGTTCAGACAGAAGTACGTCTAACAACCCACTACTTATGTCATCGAAGTAGCTCTCCTCTTCCTGCTGTGATTCACGTATTTTGTACTCCGGTGGTATAAAGTGTTGATTCATTTTGATCATGGTTAACCTCTCAACCCTTTTGGGCAAAAGACTGGTCCTTTTGACAGTAACAATGGCACCAGCAGCACTGAAAACACGCTCTGAAGAGACACTTGCAACAGGGCAAGCCACATACTTTATCGCCAGCCTGCTGAGCACTGGCCATTGGCTTCTTTTCCCATACCAATACACCAATGGGCTTTGCTCCATGAAGACCTCTGTTGTGTCATCTAGATAGGCCTGAACCTTCCGCTCAATGTTCAGGGGTGCTCCGATTTCCTGGGCCTCTTTTGCCTTTGCATCAGTCATGGACGTACAATACCCTTTCCGTAGAAACCAATCACCTGCCGTGTTTTTTTAATGTGCCTGATGATCCTGTTGGTGCTGTTGATGTTATTGCTGGCAGTGTTGTTGACTGCTGGGAGCCAAACGCACTGCTCTTGGCCTCTGAAGTAGAACTTGGCTCTGGGTGCCCTGCAGTACTTTTTATGCCCTGGGGGGGCGGGCCTCTAATTAAGATCCTTTCGTTTTCAAACTCAGTGGCTTCCTCAGCTATCAAAGTTTTGTACTGGGCAACATTCACTTCTGAAAAAGGAATTACTTCATTACTGCGCAGCAATCATTTGTAACGTGGATCCAAAATTGAGGCAGTAATGTAATGTGGATGTGACACAATGTTATTTTGAATCCTTGTATTGTGAGATAAGCGAGCGGATAAGGTGTCTGCCAAATGATATGCGTCTACTTTGTCATCCAGACCTGCATACATTTCTGACACCTCCTTCAGCTCTTTCTCTAGCATGTACAACAATGGGATAGCTTGGCCCATAGTACAGTCCTCCCTGCTCACTTCACGCGTGAAGACCTCAAAAGGAAGTAGCATCTCTGTCAGGAATTTGACGAGGTCCCATTGGGCCGTCTCAACTCTCATGCCTTTCACAGTAGGATCCCCTGACCTTTTCATGACATAAGCATTAAGTGGTATGTACTGCTCAAACAGACGCTCAAGCATTTAATACGTTGAGTTCCAACATGTTGGCACCTCCTGGATGAGTGCTTTGACTGGCATTTTATGCTCACGCTGAATGACCCTCAGATGCTTCCGGGCTTTAAAGGAATGGTTGAAATGTGTGCATATTCTTCTGCAGGTGGTCAGTAAGCTGCTACCTTTGCTTTCATTTTTCAGAAAGTCTTGAACAACAATGTTAATGCAGTGTGCCAAACATGGCACCCTGAAATAGCCACCATCTTTCATGGCCCTAACTACATTACTGCCATTGTCCGTGGCAACAAAACCAATGGTAAGCCCTCTTGGTCGCAGCCACTCGAACACCTTGCTGTTAAACTCATCCAAAATGTTTGCAGCAGTATGAGATTTCTCCATAGCAAACATGGCTACAGTTGCATGTTTGCGAGTGTCTTTAAAAATCTCAGCCGAGTCAACAACACCGTCAGATATCTTATCTTTAACACCCGAAAAAGAGACCCAGTGTGCAGAGATGCACATGTAATCAGTGGCTTGGCAACTGGTCCACATGTCTGTTGTTAGGTGTATACTCTGAACAGCACTCTTTTTTAAGGCTTTTCCAAGCAATTCCAGCACGTCGTGATGTAGTGCTGGAACAGCAACTCGTGCGAAATAGTAGCGGCTGGGAACTTTCCATTTTGGGCAGATGGTGGTCACAAACTCAAGAAAACCCACCCCTTCAACAAAAGAAAAAGGGAGAAGGTCCTGTGCTAACATTTTTGCCAGCTTTGCATTGTACAAACGTGCTATTGGGTGGTTGCGTTCGTACTGCCCCTCCGGCCTACTAAACATGTTAAGAATGGTAGGCTGCATGGTATTCCTTCCTGTGGTCAACGTCGCACTTTTTGGGCCAGCAGTACTCCTTGGTGTCTCAGGCTGACTCTTACTCTTGTGCCAATGAGATGTGGCTGAGGATGTGGCCGTTACCACTGCAGTGCTGGGGACAGGGCTACTTTGTGTACCACTACCACAGAGAATGTCTCCCTCTTCTTCCTGTTCCACCGGGAGCGGACTTTCTACTCGTTTATGCCCAACAGCAATGGTTCCAGTTTTGAAGCGACTGAGGTGCTCCTCCCACTGGATTGCGTGGTGTTTTTTCAGATGGGTCATTTGGCCTCCGGTACCATAGTTTGTACCAAGCTTACCACGACTAACAGAGGTATGACAAACGGAGCATATAGCAATGTTCTCCTCCTTTCCGCTAACCGTAAAGAAGTCCCACACTGGGGAGCTTAACTTTTGTCTCCTGCTGGAGGTGCCACTCCCACTTCCAATGCCAGATGAACTGGAGGGTGTGTGTTGAATTTGCCTCTGTGCAGGAGCACTACCTACTTCTGCTGAGGTGGTGCTTGTGCTGGATGTAGGCCGCTGCTGGCCCTTTGCTAATGTAAATATGGAAGCTGGAGGTCGTATTGGTGTTACCTGTGTTGGAGGTATGCGTGCTACATCCCTCACAGCCATTTTGGATAGTGTAAAAATGTTGGTCTCCATCTCCTCAGGCCCAGGAGTGATGTTTGTGATGACTGGCTCATCATCATCATCATCATCATCATCATCATCCTGCTCTTCTACATCAACATCCATAAGTGTAAGGCTTTCTGGAACCTTCCTTTTCCCATGCCTGCTCTTGTGATGTGTTTTCCTCTCAGACTCAGTTTGTGGCTTCCAAGTGGCATCTAGATCATCAGAAGGGGGGCTTGGTGAAGAACTTGATGTACTACTAACCCTCCTTTTCCTTGCTGGGGATTTGGAAGCCAATGGAACTTCTAAAGGAGTGGCTTCCTCTTCTTCCTCTGCATGAGGCTCAATTTTCTGAACTGCCCCTACTTCGGGAGGAACAACAGCTACTATTGCGGGCGGTGGCTGCGGCTGTTGACCACTTATCTGCTGTGTTGATGATTTTCCCTCCTGCGTTGATTGTGTACTACTTTGAGATAGCGATAAGTTTAGTTCAGGCTCAGCATCACTGCTTTCCACCATAAGGCTGGCTACCTCTTCCACACTCATCTGCTTGGGCCTGGGTTGGTGGGTTGGGCCCACTGACGTGGAGGTGCTGCCCCCAGCTTGGCCCCCTGACACCGCTGCTGCAGGCGTCAATTTTGGTGTACCAAAAAAGGTTTTGGGAGGCACACCAGACTTAAGTAACACTTCCTTCTTCTTCTGTTCCTTCTTCTCCATGGCAACTTTCTTAGTACCGGAGGACCTGCTACCTGCTTTCTTTGGGGGCATCTTTAACAGATGTCAAAACAGCACTCAGTAGCACAAGTTGCAGAGATGCCTGGTCAGGTCACTCACACGTCACGTTGTGTACAGCAGCAGGACGTCGGTCTGGCACCACAACAGTGGATGATGATGACACACCTCCTCTGTCTTTTGCGCACCTAAAAGCAAAAAAGCCAGAAGAACATCAGTCAAAAGATCCATAATATAATATATAACTTATTAGTGTCTGGTGGGTGGTCATCACAATTATTAAACTAGGCCACAAGCTTGGAGGCCTATGCCAAAAGCACAATGCCTGCCTTCCTAAAATGGCCGCCACACACATGCACAGGCCACCCACCACAAATAACCAAAAAGTGATTACAAAGGACAGGAACAGGAAGTTTTAGTGTCTGTGGAACTTACTTCCTCTCATAAAAATATTTTGAAAAAAATAAAAGCTTCTCCGTGCTCCAAACCTACAGCTCAATGAAAACCTGAGGAGTTTTTTTAGCAGAAATGCACAAACAAGCATTTTCGAGAAGGATCTATGTTGCTCGCGAGATATTGTTTGCCAGATTGCAAAAGCTGCGTTTTCGGGATCGCGAACTGTACAAAAAGGCTTTATCGCGTGCGCGAACACGCATCTTGCGAGCGCGAAAATGACGAAAACTGTAAGTCCGCGTTGTCGCGCTGTGCAGAGTTACCAAAAGTACGCGAGCTGAATCCCTAGGCTTACATACTGGCTAAAAAGCCCTATTTATTTAACACACACACAAAAAATGCTATTCCACCCCAAAAAACACCTTTTGCAATCAAATCCAAAGCCATCCATGGTGTAAAAGAAAATCAACAGACAACACAAACTGTAAATTTAAACACCGCACCAAAGATTTGAGGCTGACTACCTCTGGGCCTACTGGCAGACTAGGCCACAAGCTTGGAACAGAATGGCAAAAGCAAGTACACTGCTTGGATGGCTCCACAAAATGGCCACCACACACCCACAACAACAAGAAATGGAAGACAGTCAATGTACGCCTATGGCAAAAGCGCAATGCCTGCCTTCCTAAAATGGCCACCACACACATGCACAGGCCACCCACCACAAATAACCAAAAAGTGATTACAAAGGACAGGAACAGGAAGTTTTAGTGTCTGTGGAACTTACTTCCTCTCATAAAAATATTTTGAAAAAAATAAAAGCTTCTCCGTGCTCCAAACCTACAGCTCAATGACAACCTGAGGAGTTTTTTTAGCAAAAATGCACAAACAAGCGTTTTCGAGAAGGATCTATGTTGCTCGCGAGATATTGTTTGCCAGATTGCAAAAGGTGCGTGTTCGGGATCGCGAACTGTACAAAAAGGCTTTATCGCGTGCGCGAACACGCATATTGCGAGCGCGAAAATGACGAAAACTGTAAGTCCGCGTTGTCGCGCTGTGCAGAGTTACCAAAAGTACGCAAGCTGAATCCCTAGGCTTACATACTGGCTAAAAAGCCCTATTTATTTAATACACACCCAAAAAATGCTATTCCACCCCAAAAAACACCTTTTGCAATCAAATCCAAAGCCATCCATGGTGTAAAAGAAAATCAACAGACAACACAAACTGTAAATTTAAATAACGCACCAAAGATTTGAGGCTGACTACCTCTGGGCCTACTGGCAGACTAGGCCACAAGCTTGGAACAGAATGGCAAAAGCAAGCACACTGCTTGGATGGCTCCACAAAATGGCCGCCACACACCCACAACAACAAGAAATGGAAGACAGTCAATGTACGCCTATGGCAAAAGCACAATGCCTGCCTTCCTAAAATGGCCGCCACACACATGCACAGGCCACCCACCACAAATAACCAAAAAGTGATTACAAAGGACAGGAACAGGAAGTTTTAGTGTCTGTGGAACTTACTTCCTCTCATAAAAATATTTTGAAAAAAATAAAAGCTTCTCCGTGCTCCAAACCTACAGCTCAATGACAACCTGAGGAGTTTTTTTAGCAAAAATGCACAAACAAGCGTTTTCGAGAAGGATCTATGTTGCTCGCGAGATATTGTTTGCCAGATTGCAAAAGCTGCGTGTTCGGGATCGCGAACTGTACAAAAAGGCTTTATCGCGTGCGCGAACACGCATATTGCGAGCGCGAAAATGACGAAAACTGTAAGTCCGCGTTGTAGCACTGTGCAGAGTTACCAAAAGTACGCAAGCTGAATCCCTAGGCTTACATACTGGCTAAAAAGCCCTATTTATTTAATACACACCCAAAAAATGCTATTCCACCCCAAAAAACACCTTTTGCAATCAAATCCAAAGCCATCCATGGTGTAAAAGAAAATCAACAGACAACACAAACTGTAAATTTAAATAACGCACCAAAGATTTGAAGGACTGGGCTATTCTAAGGCCCAGCGGTGCCAGGGGACAACACCTGAAACCTTCGTGGGTTACCTGTTCCGGCGTACAAAACACAGAGACTCGGGACACTTCCGGCGGCGTCAAAGATCAGCGTTTATTTACTGCAGGGATACAGAAATCGCAAGAAGTACACAACGTGTAGGTTCTGGGAGACTGCTTCAAATTGCACAAGTGGATCGCTCCTTTTATACGCATTTTGGTCATAGAACAACATGGCAAACAAAGGTTACAATTCAGTTCCCACAGTAAACTTCAAAAGGGTCGCATTCATGTTTCAGAAACCCGGAATACAATTTCAGCTTCATTGCCGGTTCCCAACTGCAAAAGCAGATCATCCCCACATTAAGCACATTCCATTCTGACTGTAAACACATTAAGAGGAAGGACAGAAACAGATGCAAAGGAAGAACAAGGAGGCACAACAGATTAGAAACGAGTGTAGAGGGTAATAACGGAAACCTAATCGCAGAATCAAAGGCCTCGTGACTAATGCAGGCATGGCTGAAACAATAGACCAGTACGGCAAGATGAGCCCTGAGCGGGGCCATCTGCCTCTGCCGTGTCATTTCCCTCATCATAAAGGACACCCTCAAAGGAACACGTGTCTTCTGTGAAAGCTTGGGAATCCCAGGGTCACAAAGCGGACAAGGTCCGTTCGCTGGCTACTTGAGGGCAAGAGACAAAATGGATGCCGCATCTAAAATGGAACCCGAGGGTTCGAATGGACATACCTAGAAATGAGACGATCCGTACGTAGTAGCGTAGCGAAAACGCGTACACCCACTAAACTCGTCATTTGCGGTTCGCAGATACCAGATTAGTCCATATTCAAACACACCAAAAAGGTGTCGTTCCAATTCACACGGAACCTCAGACGCTCCTTTTGCCCTCATGTAGGCAAGCACTAATCGAGATCGGAGTCGATTTCGATACTCATCAGATCGTTCAGCTGCTGCTGGAACATCATTCTATCCATCAATGTCTCCTTGGTAACAGATGGCCGTCTTATACACGTTGTAGCACAAAGACTACATAAGGCAGGACCACACTGTACACAAAGACAACACGTGAATAGAAACGTTACAACAACCCCTACGATCATCAGAATCTTCCAACCCCAAGTGGATATCAGGCCCCAAAACCATCCTAGAAGTGTCCAATTACCCTCGTCCACGTGTATGGACTCGGAAATCTTATGCAACTTCGAGATGGCTTGGTAAACAGTTGGAGCGTTATCAGGAATGAAAATGCAACAGCTCGAATGGATAACTTTGCACACACCACCTCTATCCGCCAGAACAACGTCGAGAACCATACGGTTCTGCAACGTCATAAGTCTATCCGCCTGAAGTTCTGCTGTTAAATTACCAAGAGCGCTCGCAGTTATGTTAGCAGTCATCTCTACCACACGGGTCAACTGTCTCAGGTTTCTACTATTAACCATAGGTCCCCAAAACGGCAAGAAACCCTTAAAGAAGTCTCCTGCTTCTTGACCAGCAGAATCCTCTGCACTAATAACGCCTCTCACAACTCTAGTCTTGTGATAATCCGAGGCAACTGTAAAAGTCAGTGGCAAAAGATTCGCGATATAACAGGTACCCGAGAAGTCACGGGGCAACCATGTATATGCACGTTCATAACATACGAAATAGGTACCCTTGGCAGTCAGAAAAACAGGGGAAGAGAGCATCGGGAGAACATACGTGTCAGTGCAAGCACTGTTCCCGAGTTGCGCTCTCGGATTTCGACCAAGACCCTTTAAGCAGAAATTACCGAGGTGGGGTACAACCCATATTGGAGATGAGCTCTTGAGCTGTCTATCACCCACTGACGTACTATACTCAGCTTCACTCAGGTCCTTATAGGCTTGCACCTCTTCATCTGGAATAAGCGATGCATCAAAAACATCCCTATCTAAATCCGCAATCGCTATTATCAAAGGCTTGTGGTACGGACCAGGACCAAAGTTTGCAGAGCGTGGCTCTCGACTGGGGTAGGAATCTAGTGCACTACGGAACATAGTTTGGAATGCTCGTGCTGACCCTTGGGAGCTATACGGAAGAACCAGATACGGAATACCCCTATCTATGGTATGTGGCATTAACCCACACACCCAACAGTTGGTAGTGTTCATTACCAACTGATGCTGATGTAGGAGCTGAACAAAGGAGTTATTCATGAATTCCGCACGTCTAACCTGTTCATGTTGTGGCAGAGGATGAAAGGAATGTGGAGAAACAGTGGTAATAGAACTTGGTTTAGGAGAAAGAGTAGGTGAAATGGAAGGCAACAACGACTGTATTCCGAAATACACTCCACCCACTAATAGCAGAGATACAGTCAGAAACAATAGAAATACCTGGAACAAAAAACACTTCGTTCGCACAATCTTATGCAATTTTGATCTTTGCGCCGACATCCTTTCCACTTCCAACAGCTTAGAGAATGCCATCCTCTAAAAACCGTCCGTACGTACTTGACGCACTTCGTTCTGAGTAGCGATTATCAATTCCCAGGAGTTCCCAGGAGTCGACAAAAAGTAACCGACCTAGTGTCAGAAACCTGCTAAACAGAAGGGAGTCCCCGCACGGCCCTACGGTTAACCCGGATGATAGGTTTTCCTAAACACGCAGCTTAATACAAATCTCTTCAGCTGTGAAAAGCATACATAAAAACTCAAAAATGCAGAAAAGGATGTAATTGTTCGTAATGTTCTTGGCAACGGGAAAAGGGAAAATATAAGGAAAATTTTATTAGTCTCTGTTACGTGGACGAAGAAAATATCGATTTCTTCCAGGTCGAGTCTGTTCATCAAACAGTTGTTCAGCTGGTGAAACAGTGTTCAGTCGATTGGATGACGATTCAGACCTCGAATTCTCTCCAACTGACGACTCAACAGGTGTGTCTGACTGCGATGGCAATAAATTGTCTCTTACAGGCTGAGCATCGCTGAATGGCACAAAACATAAAGGGGTCTCAGTTTCCGTTGCCGCTATACCAGTTCTCACCCAACTATCGGTTGGGGAAGGGATCGGCACCTTTTTGGTATGGCTGGCGTGTACCCAATTCTTTCTGCCTTCCAACCGAACTGCAGTCCTCGTGGCAAATAGCACTTGATAGGGTCCCACGAACCTCGGCTCCAGGTTACGTTTTCGGCCAAAATTTCGGGTAACGACCCAGTCACCCGGACCCTCTGTCTGTGCTGGCAAAGCTTCAAAGACCTGTTGATGAATGGACCTTAGTTTAATAGTCAGATCATGAAGATAATCAATTAGCATTGTATACTCAAGACTATCAAAGGCCTTGGGTCTCGGAACTCCCCAAATATTCGCAGGGCGGCCGAACACAATCTCATAGGGGCTGAGCCCTACTCGAGAGTGTACAGTCGCTCTGGTCGATAAGAGAGCCAGAGGCAAGGCATCAGGCCATGATAAACCAGTCGTAGCCTGTATCTTTGCAAGTTTCAGCTTCAGGGTACCATTGTACCCTTCAACCAAACCCGCTGCCTGGGGATGATTGGCACTATGGAATTTCTGTCGAATTCTAAGGCACTTACACACACTCTGCATCACACTTCCCACAAACTCGCTTCCATTATCTGACCACACAATCCTTGGCATTCCATACCGCGGAATGTATTCCTTCAGCAGGACTTTCGCTGTGGACAGAGCAGTATTATCCTTAAGAGGATAAGCCTCAATCCATCTGGAGAATGCACAAACCACAACTAAAACATACTTCAGATTATTGCATCTCTCCATATGGATGAAGTCCAGTTGGATAACCTCAAAGGGACAGGCAGGAGGAGCAAAATGACCAGGTGGCGTGGGAGTGCCCTTACCAGGATTATGCATCAAACACACCATACAATTTTTAACCACCCTTTCAGCACACTTAGCAATACCATCATTCTTCCATACAGGGGACAATAACTTACATATACCTTTCGCACTAATGTGTGACAACCCATGAGCCATAGTTACAACAGCTAATACATACGCATCCGGTAACATCCACCTCTGGCTTTCCGACAAATCAACCCAACATCCATGCATGTCCAACTTTCCTGTACTTTCTTTCCACTTGGTTCTTTCAGTTTCAGTGGCCTCATTCTGAATTGATTTCACACTCTCAACAGTGTCTTCACACATCCCAGTCTCCGTCGGCCATCTCACTGAACCCGTAACATACATTCGGGTTGCAAGATTCTTGGCCGTTTCCTTAGCAATCTCGTCTGCAAATGCATTACCACGACCAACATCATCCGTAACCTTTCGATGCGCACTACATTTAACAATCGCTACCTGTTTAGGCAATGTAAGTGCATCCAAAAGATCATTCACAAGCTGCCCGTGTTGGATCTTCGTACCATGCGACGTCATAAATCCTCTTTCTCTCCACAATCGCCCAAAACTATGCGCAACACCGAATGCATACTGGCTGTCAGTGAACACATTCACTCGCTTTCCTTTAGACAAAACACACGCTCTTGTTAGCGCAATCAATTCTGCTGCTTGCGCTGAATTCTGACTCAATCTCGCGGTTTCCACAACCGTGCTCAATGTCACTACAGCATACACAGTTGTCACATCACCATTCGGCAACTTAAAACATGAACCATCAACATACAAAGTGCCATCAGGATCTGTCAACGGAGTGTTTTTCAGGTCTACACGACCCTTCGTTTCTTCCTCAGTTCGTAAATAACAATCATGTGGTGGTACACCATCTAATTCCATATTAATCGGCAACAATGTCGCCGGATTCAGCACATTACAACGCTTGATCTGTATATGACTTGCCAAAAGCGTCAACTCGTACCCTGACAACCTTGCACTTGTCAGATGTTGAGTTTTTGTCCGATTCAGGAGAGTGTCAACTGCATGCGGAACCATCACTATGAGCATATTATCCATGACCAGACCTGCAGATTGTCGAATAGACACTGCAGCTGCCGCTGTCGCCCTCAGGCAACTGGGCAACGCTCTAGCTACCGGGTCTAAAGTCGAGGAAAAATACGCACATGGACGCTGCTTACCACCGAATTGTTGCGTCAGAACGCTCAACGCACAACCCTCTCTCTCGTGAACGTATAGTGTAAATGGCTTACTGTAGTCAGGAGTACCTAACACAGGAGCCGAACACAACGCGTCACGTAGTTCAGAAAAACTTTTCTGACATTCTTCCGTCCATGGCAAAGGAGTCGAAACATCCTTGCACGTGAGAGCTATCAATGGCTTCGCTAACAGTGAAAAATTTGGAATCCACTGTCTGCAGTATGACGTGATACCTAGAAAGGCACGCACATCTCTCTGAGTTGTTGGCACAGTCATTCGAGCAATTGCTGCAATTCTTTCAGGGGTCAACCTTCTTCCCACCTTTGACAATAAGTGACCTAGATAGGTTACTTCTTGACAACAATATTGCAGCTTAGAAGGTGACACTTTATGGTGTAAGTCACATAGATGCTGTAACAGTGACACTGTTGCAGTTTTGCAAATCTGTTCAGTGTCAGCAGCTACCAACAGATCATCGACATACTGAATCAAAGCCGCACCAGCCGGCAACACAAACGCATCAAGTTGACCCTTAAGAGCTTGGCTGTAGATCGATGGACTCTCACAGTAGCCCTGAGGTGCGCGTTTGAACCTGAAGCTGCGACCACCTAATGAGAAACCGAATAAATCTCTGCTTTCCTCAGCAATCGGAATGCTAAAGAACGCATTTTTAAGATCGATTACCGAGAACCATGATGCAGAAGCCGGAATCAGAGTCAGCAAAGCTGTAATGTCAGGCACCACGGGAAACTGTGGAACAACAATTTTATTGACCTCCCGCAAGTCAATAACAAAACGATACACAGGAGGCTGAGAGGGATCAGTTAGTTTCAAAATAGGCAACACAGGACTATTACACACGTTACCCCGCGTTTCCTCGATAACATCTTTATCGATCAAATCGTAAATGATCGCTAAAAGTGCTCGTTCACCATCAAGAGAGATACGATACTGGGGAATGCGTGGCAATCGCACGTTTGACTTCAATTGAACAACATAAGGTGGTATGTCCAGCAGGCCCACATCATTGGGACCTGTCGCCCACAAAGAATCAGGAAGAGAACTCAATTCCGGTGGGAGCTTATCAGTCGACAGATACATGGGAGAGATCACTCTCTGACCTAGCGTAAGCTCCACTCCCGCAGGGGAGCAGTACAAAGTCGCATATAACCGCTTCAATAAATCCAAGCCCAAAAGATTCTCACCACAACCAGTAGTCAAAATTAAAGGAGCTTCTAACTCTCGAGACCCAATTGTAAGGGGCAAAGGGCTAGAAACCGGATTGCTAACGGGGGCGCCAGAGAATCCAACGGAAACATTAGTTAAGCCAGACAAGGGTGCGCCAGGGAGTTTCGAATGCATGATGGAACTTTTCGCCGCATCAGTGTCCAACAGAAAAGGCTCAACTACGCCCAATGTGGCAACTGCGACATAAGGCCCTCTCTGATCAACCGGAACTGATACTACTCCCTTTCTATGTCTATGGCTGTCCTAGTAAATACCGTCAACATCAACATCATGCTCGACGTAATAGTCGTCCACATGATACTGTGCAGATCGCCCAGACGAGGGATCGCGCCGATCAAAACAATTTTGCGAATCTGATGAAGTGGCAAGACGCTCGTTCTGATTCTGTGTAACACCGCGACCTCTACCACGTGATGCTTGTTGGGGACCACTGCGACCTCCTCGAGCCGAAACACCATTGTTGCGGTCACGCAGCACTGGACAATTAAACTTCAAATGACCCTCACCCTTACAATATGCGCATTGATTATACCCCAACACAAACCGAGGTGTAGAGGAGTCAGTACGCAGCTGCAATCTAGAGAACTGCGATTGTGATCGATGTGGCTGCTGTGAGTCATTTTGATTCGAGCGCGGAGGATACGCTTGCTGCAATAAGACCTTAGTTTTAAGATCCTTCGTTTTCTTATCTGCGCGTTCGCTTTCTTCCTTCTCTCTATTTTCATAGTATTGGGCCGTGGCCAATATCTGAGCAGTTGTTGAAACGGCCCATGAACTTTCAGAATTCTTCAACTTGATGCTCAGTTCAGGCAACAAATTCGATACAAATTTATCAACAAACAGTCGCTGACCTCCCTCAGAGCTCATATCCTGACCACTATGATCAATAAATGCCTCCTCAAATCTCGTAAAGAAATCGGAGACACTCTCATCTTTCTTTTGTTTGCAAGCAGACAATTTGTCCCAATTAACACGTATGGCGGGCATAAGTGTCTTCATAAGTGTAATTATCCTCTGGGGCAGATTCTCAATGAGCTGTTCAGGTTTAGCCCCACCAACTTGCTGTGCGTCAGCCGCCACAAGAGCAGCCCAATCACCGCCTAACGCAGCTGCGTGATCCTCTTGGCGGATTTTCGCCCAAATCGGTTGAGGTACTACATTACCAAACAACATGTCGATATCTGCAAGATTCATAACAGTAGCGGCCACTAATTGAGACAACTCCTTATAATAACCTGCAGGATTTTTACGGGGGTCGGGCAAGGTTTGCTTCACCTGCAAAACTTCCGATCGCTTCCATGGGAGGTGTATCCAAACTCTCTGAAAGTGAGGTGGAATAGCAGGATTAGCATTAGGATTTCCTGGCATCCATACTGGGGGAACTTCCCGCATAGGATACTGACCAGGTTGTGCCATCCACTCCGCAGTTTCATCCTTAAACAATGCTCGAGGTTGTACCGCAGAGCGAAAAGATAATAGACGCTCTAGAGCATGTCGAACGTTATCACCTACTATCGTACCAGTCGAAAATTGATTCTGAAGCTCAGTTATCTCGGACGGTACATTATCTACCGCATCTTTATCCCACTCTTCTCTCAAGAATTTACACATTTCCTCATACACAAATCTCTGTGTGGGCTCATTAAACTGGGAAAACGTCTCGAAAACTATACGCGACGAATACTTTGCAGGATACCTAATCCATTTATGCGCCATTTTCACTAGCGACTCACGTTCACTACCATCAGGAATTTGACTGCGCCTCTGAGCAACATCAGAAAGATTTGACCCAGGTACTGGTCCAAAAAACGGAGAATAGAGAGTAGCGACAGCATTAAATAGTCGACTACGAACAGAAGGGGATGAAGAAGAAGGTACAGGAGCAACAGCAGTAGGAGTAAGCGAAAAAACAGTAGCAGTAGTCGGGGTAACAGGAGTAACGGCAACGAGAGGCTGGTGAGGTACCGGTAAAGGAGCAGTAGGGAAAGGTGCCGGTAAAGGAGGATGGACAATCTGTGGCACAAGGGGATTCGGAAGAACAGGAGCAACGGCGGGCTGACCAGCAGCCGCCAGAACAACAGGTTGAGGAACAAGAGGAATCACTGGACCCACAATATCTGGAGCATAAGGAGGTGGTGATTTCAGGAGATAAGATAATAGGGGATCCTCTATCACCTCCTCTCCAGGTTTATCAGAACTAGACGGCAATGCCGGATAACATCTATCCACCGCCATATGATGAAGTCTAGCACTAACTTCCTGCTCCTTCTCATCTTTGTCCCGCTGATACTGTTCTGCATTTCGCATCACCGTAATAACACCTTCTCTCTTATTTTTCTTAATCTGTTTGATTTCTTTCTGCTTGGCCTCTTTGCGCCATAACCGAAAGGAATCAAACATGGCCGGCCTAGCCTTCTTTTTAAACAATTTAGCTTCAAGATTATCTAGGATTGCAGTTTCGAAACTACCATGTGATGGCCAACTAAGAACACCATCATTTTTAGTGTAACGAATCCAATATTCATTATATACAATAGGACCCACGCCATGGCGACTATAGAGCTCATAAATTGGAGTTCCAACCGGAGGTATCGGGCATGAATCCTCTAGTCGGGAATCCGTGCTGCAACATTTAAGGAAACCAAACAAAGTACTACGGCCAGGCATCGTGCACACTAACCGAGTTTACAAACTTCAAGGGCTATCGAATGACGATGTCCTCGCAAAAATGCAAGACCCTCGGTTTTTGGCAATTGCAATCGTCAAATAAAACCCAATAACTAAGAACCAACAACTAAGAACCACAAATGCAATGGAACCATGCAAACAACCAAGTTTAACCAAGAACTCTGGGAGCGACCCACAAATACTTAACTGAAAGAGCAATGGCGTCACCAGGAAGGCCCGTCTATCGTCTCGCCGTACAAAGGACTACGCCAGGCACCAAAACAGGTCGACAGTCAGGGTATCAGTCCGTCGCAGCCGTCAGGAGGCGGGAATCTTCGCGGGAAAAGTCTTCGGGCCACTTATTTCGACAACTGGATCGATGAAGCGGGGTGCACCTTCCCTCGGAGATTTCACACGAAGTTCCTCACGATCGTCGGGCTTTGGACCGGTACCGCTGATGTCGCCCCACGTTGGGCGCTAACTGAAGGACTGGGCTATTCTAAGGCACAGCGGTGCCAGGGGACAACACCTGAAACCTTCGTGGGTTACCTGTTCCGGCGTACAAAACACAGAGACTCGGGACACTTCCGGCGGCGTCAAAGATCAGCGTTTATTTACTGCAGGGATACAGAAATCGCAAGAAGTACACAACGTGTAGGTTCTGGGAGACTGCTTCAAATTGCACAAGTGGATCGCTCCTTTTATACGCATTTTGGTCATAGAACAACATGGCAAACAAAGGTTACAATTCAGTTCCCACAGTAAACTTCAAAAGGGTTGCATTCATGTTTCAGAAACCCGGAATACAATTTCAGCTTCATTGCCGGTTCCCAACTGCAAAAACAGATCATCCCCACATTAAGCACATTCCATTCTGACTGTAAACACATTAAGAGGAAGGACAGAAACAGATGCAAAGGAAGAACAAGGATGCACAACAGATTAGAAACGAGTGTAGAGGGTAATAACGGAAACCTAATCGCAGAATCAAAGGCCTCGTGACTAATGCAGGCATGGCTGAAACAATAGACCAGTACGGCAAGATGAGCCCTGAGCGGGGCCATCTGCCTCTGCCGTGTCATTTCCCTCATCATAAAGGACACCCTCAAAGGAACACGTGTCTTCTGTGGAAGCTTGGGAATCCCAGGGTCACAAAGCGGACAAGGTCCGTTCGCTGGCTACTTGAGGGCAAGAGACAAAATGGATGCCGCATCTAAAATGGAACCCGAGGGTTCGAATGGACATACCTAGAAATGAGACGATCCGTACGTAGTAGCGTAGCGAAAACGCGTACACCCACTAAACTCGTCATTTGCGGTTCGCAGATACCAGATTCGTCCATATTCAAACACACCAAAAAGGTGTCGTTCCAATTCACACGGAACCTCAGATTTGAGGCTGACTACCTCTGGGCCTACTGGCAGACTAGGCCACAAGCTTGGAACACTCAATGTAAGCCTATGGCAAAAGCACAATGCCTGCCTTAACAAAATGGCCGCAACACACATGGCCAGGAGGACACAACAACAAGCATAATCCAAGGGGAACAAAGAAAAGAAATACAGGCCTTTATGGAAAAAGAAGCACACACTACTAAACTACCACCACAAAATTGCCACAAGCCACATGGGCACTCACAGTCACAACAGGCCATGAAAAACAATGAACTGAAGCAGGCCTATAATATATGACCGGACAAAGGAGGCCTGCTAAACAACACAGCTTTAATACACAAATGAAAATGAACAGGGCTACGAAAGGATTGGAAAGAAGTTACACATCAAGCACACACATCCCACAAAGGTATTTCACACAAACACCAACAGAGAAATACACCACAGCCACATTTAGCATTTCAAATAATCCTATGCCATCCATGCCCTACATGATGTTGAAAATTCTACAGACACCACGAAACATGAACCCATGGGTACCCTACTGGCTGAAATTGCAGAGAAAAACAACTAGGCCCCTATTGAAAGCACAGGCCACCCGCCACAACAATAATTTTAAAAAACAATGAAAAACCCAGAAAAATGTAGGTAATACAAATACAAGCCCCAATGAAACAAACACACCAATTCTCCAACTTACTTGTAGTAAATTAAATCTCAAATCAAAAAGTCCTCAAATATATCCAATCCAATGGTATGAGCAGACAGACACAAAAAGTGATCCTTCCAGCTCCAAATCCAAATGAAAGTGAACAGCACATGCACAAAGCACTGGGAGGAGCCTGCTGGACAGGAACAGGAAGTTGTAGACTCAGGGGCACTTCCTTCCTCTTGAAAAAAAGAGTTAAAAAAATTAAAGGACTCCTCCTTACACAAAAGACTACAGCAAAATCACAATCTGAGGAGTTTTATGAGCTAAATGATCATTTTAGAGAAGGTTTTATGGAGATCGCGAGCTATTCTTCGCCAGATTGTAGTTTTTGCATGTTCAGGATCGCGATCTTACCAAGACAGCCGCCGGAAGACAGCTCGCGCTCCCGAATGATGTGTTCGCGTTCGCGCACTCTCGCGGGATTGGGCAGCCATAGTACAAATCTCGTGGAGCTCGCGAACGGACAGAAAAGCAAGTTGGCGATCGCAGAATCACGGTAAGACGTTACCGCTCGCGCGAGAATGAATATTGAGCGCGCGAGGAAGCAAAACTACTACGCTACGCGCTAGATTGCTTAGCAATCTGCAACTTCGCGCTCTATGCGAATCGCAAAGTTGCCTAAACTTCGCAAGCTCCGCGAACGGAGCGTAGTTCAACGCCCAGGCTTACTTCACATGCATAGCATGATTACAAACCAAAATTGCTCACGCTCCCTGTGAAGTGAAACACAGCACACAATGCATGCGTCAGTACATCTCTGTTAGCAATCGTCCCCACTTTGCAAAGAGAGGCTTGTGATGCTGAGGCTGCTCCTCCAATGATGGTTGAGTGCAAGGCGAAATACTGTACAATATCAAACTGTAAGCCTTCGCTCAATAAAACGATTAAGCTAAGGATCTCCAGTGTTTTTTATACCGAGAGCTACTTCTGCTCAAGGAAAATCATCCTGAGGTACTAACAAAAGTTATTACAGGACGATAGTGACCACATCCATTAACAGTACACTAGTGCCCACCCAAACTTTCAAGGTGGGGTTACCAGCAGAAATTTCATGAAAAGCGTTATCAATATGAAATTCCTCCCCATGACTAATAAGATAATAGCCAAAGCTGCGAGTGTTCCTGGCACAAAGGACAAAGCAGCAGTAAGTCTAGTCTAGAGGTTTTGGTAGATTATAAATATACAGGGAGGAAAGCTTTGAGGTTAACAAGCATCCCTGCTTTAGACCGTTGTTTGTAACTATTTTCGCAGTAGTTACTTGGAATTCTCCCCATGAATCCTTGCCCAAGTATCCCTGTGTAGGTTCATCGGAATTCCTAGCAAAGAGGCATATCCAGGGCTACCAGCTTATTGCATTATGTTGACCTATCCACTTTGTTAAAGGTAAGGGTGGGCGATAAATTCCGCTCCACTGGCCGAGTTTGCAGAGTTTTGGGCACTCCGGCCAAAGTCTGCCATCCGCCACATGACAGTGTTTTTTCTCACACGTGGCTCGCCAACGATAAAATGGCAAGTGAGAATTGGCATTGCCTCGCGTGGTTTTCGGGCGCTAGGAGGGCACCCGTTGAGGTTTTCTCAAAGCAAGTAGTCCTGACTGTTCGCGGTGGAAAGCTGCAGCTTGTGTAGAAAATCTACTTGTGCGACAGCAAAGAAGCCGTGCTCTCTGGCACGGTGCATAGTGCTGTTTGTGCTGATTTTGCAATGCAGAACAAGCTCCATGGTCTAAAAATCAATGCGAGCAGTGCGAATTGCCGATTTCCTCACGTTCGAGGAACTCTGCATTTTCAAGTAACTCTGCGGAATTCCGCGGAGTGAAACTACACAAGTTATGGTCACCCCCTAGTTAAAGTCAATAAATGGGACATTAACCTTTATAAAATTGTTAGAAAGTGGGTTAGTAATAGTGGTAAATATGCATTTACCACTGGCAATAAGGCCACTAACACACTCTAGGGCTCAGAATAGGTCTCAATACATTATTCACAAGCTCAACACTTGGTAGCTTGGCTGCGAACAGGCAGGCTTATCTTAGGAGACAGGTATGTAAAGCATTTAAAAACACAAATTCAATAAATAATTAAGACACAACACACAATAAAATTCCCACACCTATTTATAAAAATGGGAAATATATTTATCTTTAAAATGACACCAAAACAACCAACATACAATGTAGGGAACTGGAGAATTGAATTTTTGAAGATTTAGCACTATATAGCACTTAGAAACCTATAGCGCAACCCTGGGAATCTGGTTGCTCTTGACCGTGACAAAGTCAAAGTTTCAGGCCAACTGCAATGGAGCCCTGCTCAAATACCCCTCGCGGTAGGCCTCGGTCGAGATTTTACCTTCAGACTTTGAAACGTTTCTGGAGCTTTTTCTGCCAGGGTCCCTCGATGCTCTTCACCAGGTCGGATTCGGTGAAGTTTCGCTGGCTTGTTTCCAGGGATCTCCCTGTCAAACTGTAGAAGTCAATGCTCTGGAGGTTTTCAGCAGGACGAACCAGCAGGCCAGGCCGGCTCGCAGTTGAAGGTGAGCAGCTTGGCCCTCGGTTGTGTCAGTCCCCTTATGGAGCTTTTTTCCAAAGTTAATTAAAGAAATATATATATATATATTGTGTTTTGAAGCAGAACATCACAAGGACTGACACCCACCAGGATTCAGGCTTTATCATAGTTTGAAACAAAACCATGTGTAACCCCCAACTCCCCCACCCTCTCCCCGAACTCCCAACAAGGCCCAGCAATAACCTAGTGTTAAAAATGGAGCAAATCGAATCACTGGTAGACAAAACAGCGGGTTCTAGCCCATTGACAGATACTTCCCCCCATCAAACCAGTGTAGACATTTAATATCTCTTCAACGGAGTAGTAGGGTATCTATTTGCCCCAAACTTTTTGGAACCTCTGTGGGCAGCCCTATTGAAGTATGTAACTTTGGCTGCCATCATGTACATATCAAGTCCCCGTTTCCACTTCGGTAACGTGGGACAGACCAGGGAACCCCAGTGGCGAGCCACATCCTTCCTCGCGACCACCATACCAAGACTATAGAACAGTAGTTGGCCCCTGGGCAGGTTGACATTATTAGGAATGCCCAGTATGAAGATTTTGGGATCAAAAGGAAAGGATATCCCCAATATGGTGTTAAGCTCCCGAGTGACAGCCCTCCAATAGTCTAGTATGCTGGAGCAAATCCAAATAGTGTGGAAGAAGGAGGCCTCAACTTTACCACATCTCAGACAATTTGCCTCCGGAGCCTTGCCCATCAGCTGGAGCCGACGCCTATTGTAGTATACTCAATGCAATATCTTGAATTTAACAGGTGGGAGGTGTGTCTTAATAGCAACCTCCATATGAGGGCAGCCTACCAATCTAAATCGCCCATGTCTCTCACCCATTTCTCCTTCAGGCCTTTCAGGTTCTCAGGCTGATTGTTGATGAGGGTCTTGTATGTAGAAGAGCTTACCCCTTCCCCAGGTCTCCCATCAATAGCCTCTCCTCCAGTGGTGCGAAGTCCAGGATGCCCCCCGCCTACCAGGCGACCACACTTGCGCATAGGTAAGGTACTGAGTATTGCTCATGTCCTAGTCGCGGTGGAGGGAAGAGAACGGCATAATGTTACCATGTTCCAAGAGGTACCCCAGTTTAAATATTTTTTCTCAGGTCCCAGGTACAGAAGCCTTTCAATTTGGCAAATTCAGGCAGTCCCTTGCCCTCCTATAATGGCATCTCCCACGAGGGCTTGCCCAGCCACTCCATAGATGTAGTGGCCTTGGTCCAAGCCATGATTGCCACTTGAGTTGCTGGAAGGAGCCAGCCTGTCCCACGACTACCATATAAATAAAAAAGGCAAGAATTTGTTGGCATTTGGGACCGCTCCAGTCTAATGGTAGAATGGTCTTGAGGGGCACAGATCCAGTCATTCACATTAATGAGGTGAGATGCCCAATAGTAGGCCCGAATATCAGACAAAGGAATGCCCCTATTACACTAGATGCTCGACAGGGACATGCTAGGGTGCTTTCCTTCCCATAGCAGTGTCTGTAGGTCTCCTAATGCCGATATTTCCTCCCACTGGAATGGATGGTGTATATGTTGAAGTACGTATAATAGTTTGGGCAGAGACAGCATTTTAAACATGGCTGCTCTTCCAAGCAGAGTGAGGGGCAGACTCTGCCATCCCTCCATCTCATCACAGCATGAGCCCATGACCGTTCTCAGGTAGCGCTTGAAACATAGTTCCCTCTGTAGAGTGAGAAAAATCCCCAAATATTTGATACCCACTGTCGTGTGTGTCAGTCTGTGGTGAAGAGGGGGGGCGTGAACATTCAACTGAGGAAGGTACAGTACAGATTTGTCCCAAATAATTCAAAATCCAGAGTATACTTCCTATTTGTCTAGCGATGAAAAAGTATGGGTCGGGACCGAGGGGGATCGGTAATATACAGAAGGACATTGTCTGCATACAACGAGATCTTCTCTTCAGAGGTAGATTCATCAGATATGGATTCCGCCGATCACTGGGTAATCACGGACCCTGCATGCAAGCAACTCTATGGTGAGGGCAAAGAGGAGGGGAGAGAGGGCAACCCTGCCCCATGCCTCTCCCTATCTGGAATTCGGAGGACTTCACACCATTGACCCTCACCCTAGCCATTGGGGACTGATAGAGCAGACGGACCCATTTCCTGTAGCAGGGGATGTACCCAAATTTCTCCAAAGTGAGTTCTAGGAAGGGCAAGTGGACAGTGTCAAATGCTTTCTCAGCATCGAGTGCCAACAGAACATGCGGGTCAGGTCGATCTTTGATTGCGTTTAACCAGTAGTGTGCCCGATGTAGGTTATGTTGGGTAGATCGCCCCGGCATAAAGCCGGATTGATCCCTATGTATTAGCGGCATACCATACAAGCCTTGTGGCCAACATTTTTAGCTCAATGTTCAGCAACGAGATCGGAGCCACATTGTTCCCTGGGCTTACCCACCGGTATCACTTCAATGGTTGCCCACACGAGATTGGGAGGGAGAACTTCCACTTAGTATGCTTCTAAGAAAATGGCCAAGAGATGTGGACCCAAAAGGTCCTTGTATGTTTTTTGTAGAGCTCCGCTGGAATTCCATTGGGGACTGGTGTTTTGTTGGGCCTAAGTTGGCTGTTGCTTCACAGACTTCTTCTAACGAGATCTCAGCATCCAGTGCTTCACGAGCATCATCGAGAACAGGGTTCGTTTTCGAGTCAAGATAAGATTCTATTAAGGGTAGAGGTTGTAACCGGCGGGCCTCATAAAGATCCGCATAGTTACTGGCAAAAGTGGCAGCAATATGGGTGTCGGAGTCTGCAGTTATCCCAGTAGGTAGAACGATATAGCGTACCAATCGTGCCTCTAGTTCCTTCCTCCCCAACCAGGCGAGCACTCTACCCACTTTAGCCCCTGAATTGTACAATCTGTGCAGAGTAGCCATAATTTGTGTCTTAGCGGTGTTTGTCGCCAGACCTCGGTACTCCTCCCATAGGATTATCAGTTGGCTGAGAATTGTGGAGTTGAGTTCTCATCCCAGGGAGCTCTCAAGCGTTAGCAGCCAATGTTCCAGCTGAACTAGGAAGTTGGAGGCACGTTTTTTCTTCTGAGCAACCAAGTTCTGCGCTGTTATGTAAAACCTTTTTGTGTGCTTCCCAGAGTGTCATTTTGGAAGCAATTGAGTCCATGTTCTCTTTAAAGTAGTGCTTGGTGTCAACTCTGAGTCCAATCGCGACCTCCCGTTCTGCAGGTCCCAGACCTTCAGTTTCCAGCCTGTTGCCCTCCTACCCCACCCAGCTGTACCAGTATGGGCAAATGGTCCGAGGTATTCGGCATGTAGCACCTGGGGGCCTCTCCTGCAGGGTATAGTAGGTAGTCTAGGCAAGAGAAGAGTTTGTGTGTTCCTGAAAATTAGGAGTACCCCCTTACACGTCTGTAAGCCCCAGTGTGTTAACTAAAGTCGCTAAGTGAGTGGTGCTGACGGGGGCCCCACAAATTTGATCTGTCCAGATCTGGCTCCATGACATATGCAGGGAGGACTCCGTTTCTAGCAGGATTTTGGCAACTTTCTCCACGGTAGCGGGCTGCCATCGAGGAGGTGCATAAACACTGATTAGAGTGAGATTCTTGAGTCCCTAGAGCCCCGGCACACCCACATAGTGATCCAGGGGGTCGGTCCACAGCTTGGTGATCTCAAAGGGCGGATTTTTCCTAATGAGGATAACCACCCCCCTGGACCCAGATGTGTACCCAGTGTGTACAAGTGTGACATATGCTCCCCGGGCCAGGAATTTACATTGTGTGCCCTTAAGATGGGTTTCCTGTGGGAGTACTATGGTGGGTTACATTTTTTTTATATATTGGGGGATTAGGCCCCTCTTCACTCTGTCACCCAGGCCATTCATATTCCAGGACATAACAGAAAACCTCTGACCTCTGTAGCCAAAGTATCCATCACGTTGGAATATCATGAATGAACACCTCTCGGGGGCCCCCCGCTGTCCCTCCAGTGGCCTGGAGGAGGAGGACAACCTATCAATGCCCGGCCAGGGTGGGGGGGCCACTCACCTAAGTGAAATGGCATGACTCATTGTGGTAGCTTAGGCACGGTCTATGATCAGTATAGGCACTAGTCGGTAGAACAAAGAAACATCCCTACAAACTAGGTAAAAAGCAACTTCAATACAACATTCAGCGCCCCCACACCTCACAAGAATCCTGGCGAGTAAAACCCCTCATCACTAGTGTGAAAACTACTTCAGGAAATTTGAGAGGCCTGTAGCCCACCACCCCCACCCACTAACCCACCTCACCCAACCCACAACAATAATAGTGGGTGCACTATCCCTGTTAACAGTGGCCCGGGAGGAATGAGTAAAGGTTTGTGTCTCCCTCCAGGGGCCAGCATCCAATGGACCTGGAGCTAGAGAGCCGACAGCTGGCTCCGGATATACGGGCAACATATGTATCAATTTCCTGCCATGAAGAATATGGTAGGTGTACCCTCGACAGTCTCCCCAGGGCCTTATTCTAGGGCGGTGATTGCAACCACCAGGGGTTGTGGAGTCTTGCTCTCAGTCCGTTGATCACCCCCTGCTGAGTCGTGTGAGGGGAGGATCCTCTATCTTGGTGTGAAGATCACATGCATTGGCAGGTACGCGCCCGTCCATAGAGTTCGAAGAAATCTGTTGCATCACTGGAGGACCCGACTCTGCAGGGGGGGCTCCGCAACCCGGCATATCCACCTTGAGCCCCTTCTCCTGTACTGCTGCCTAATCTTGGGCCGGGCACCCTCTCCTACAAATGGGAGGGAGTGACATTGCTCAGTGCTTCTGAGGGCGTTCTTCCAGCCAGGCCCATGCGTCCTCAGGCTTCAGGAAGAAGAGGGATTTTCCCTGGAACAGGACTTTTAGCTTGGCAGGGAACATGAGCATGTACTGGAGCTGGAGGCCTCGGAGTCTCGCCTTGACCTTGTTGAAGATGCGTCTCTGTACTTCTCTGGAATAATCTGGGAAAATGAGGATTTTGGTGTATTCACAGTGCGCTTCTTCCAGTTTGCACCCTTCTGTGAGGATCCTATCATGGTCCAGAAAGTTCAGAAAATGTGCAATCACACCTCAGGGGGGTGGAGGGGAAGGGACCAGGTGGAGGTCTATTCCCCAGTGCACGGTGTGCCCTTTCTATACCAAAGCAGAAAGATAAGGCGGAGCCAATCATCCAGAAACGGCACCATGTTGGAGTCCCCGATACCTCATGGAAGCTCACAAAGCGGAGATTGTTCCATCGGGCTTGATTTTCAGCAACTTCAAGCCTCCACGTCACCCCCTTAGCTGCTTCACAGGTCTCAGTAACTTCCTTTCAAAATGTCAACACTGTATCCTCCAGCTCCAAAAACCATGATTCGGCGGAGGTAACTCTCTCATCTACATTACGGATCTCCTGTCTTAGGAGGGTGACCTCAGTGCACATTTCACCGACCTCCCCTCTCTATCGCCTCTCTGGTAAATTAGATTGCCATCATGAGGGCAGCATTGTCAGGCGACTGCTGTGGTATGAACTCTGCCGGAGATGGGATCGGGGGATACCACTCTAGCAAAGTGGTCCAGGTGCCCCTGGTGGGGAGGGCTTGAGGTCCTTATCTTTAGCCATGATGAGCGACAAGTGGTCACCACAGGAGCAATGTCAAACCATACTAGGACGGGGCAACCAGCCTCACCGCAGCTGCTTTTATCTCTCCAACCCTCCACCAGGTCACTACGTTCCGCCGGGGTCACCGGGGAACAAAGATAAAATTCCACATAGTGGCTGTTTTCCCGTGGCCACTCAGTTGTGCTTGAAGACCACACCACAGGACGCTCCCATCACCGCCTGCAAAGCTTTAGGGCGCTGCCACTCCCATGCCAGTGCCAACATCCTTGAGGCACAAGCACGCCTTAAAAGACCCAGTCAGTATTCACCCCTCCAGAGCATAGGGAGGAGTAGGGCAGGAATATATGATGACTGAATCCACATGGGCCGTGGCATCTCACGTTGCTTCCACCGCAGCCGGGGGGATTGTGGGCGGGGTAGTGGGCCCCTGAGTCTCTTCTGGGGCCTGCCTGCAGGTGCCTTCTGCACAAACAAACTGCACCGGCCTAATGCCGGCCATCTCCAATCAGGCAGGGGAAACCTGGTGCCTAGTGCGTTGGCAGGCCAGTCAATGGTGGTCCTCAACTTTTACTTTTCTGCCTCAGCAGTCACCATGCCCCCTCTTCGCCCTGTGCGGCTATTGTCTGCCTCCGGGGCTCAGGGTCTGCTCACCTGCCAGGTTGTGCCCGCTCTGGCAAAGGCCACCAGTCAGGGAGGATTCCGTACAGGAGATGCCAGCCTTGACCTCCCACCCCGTAGCACCGCAATCCGAGCGGCCCACTCCACTGGCTCCTCCCAGCCATCAACAGAAGGGGACCCGTAGCCTCCTGCGTCGCGGCCCATCTCCGCCATCGCGTCACCTCCTCAGCACCTCCTGCCAGAGTCCATTGTGGTGCAGTTCACAGCGGGGCAGATGGGAAGGAGATCGAGAACCCCAGACCTGGGCCCTCAACCACCAGACCTCGAGAGTCCGCCGATCACCAGAGTGAAAGAGTGGCAGTCTCTGAGGCCTCGTTCCTGGCCTCATCATCCTGGGCCGGAGAGCGGGTGCCTCTGGGCTACACAAGGTTCTGGCAGGCAGGTATGTGCAAACAAATGTCCACGTTGGCCAGGATTCACGCAGGATATTTGCGGGCAGGCCAGGAGCTTGGCAACAAACAGTCCGACTACCGCGCTATCTTGGCCACACCCTTGCTGTTTTCCAAAGTTGCTCCAAACTTCTCCAAACTTCTGGAACTTCTTCCTGAAGTTCTTCTTGAGTGTCCAAAACACAATCCAAGGGTCTGGAATCTCCAAGATGGTCCTTGAAAGGGTGGGACCACAATTCCCACAATGCGCCTTGGACAAAGCCCTTACAAGACCCTACAATTCTGGTAGCCCTCATCAGCTAAGTGGAAACACTTGGAAAGTCCATCCGCATTGGCATGGGCAACCCCAGGACTGTGTTCCACTGTAAATTCCATTCCCTGTAGGGAAATGAAGTACATCAATAGCCTAGGAATCTCCCCTCTCATCTGTATGAGCCATCTGAGAGGTCTGTGGTCAGTTTGAATACAAACGTGAGTACCAAACAAATGTGGTCCCAGCTTTTTCAGTGACTAAACCACAGCAACGGCTTCCCTCTCAATGGTCGCCTGCTAATGAAGGCAACTGGCTGATCAGGGCCTCCTTATTCACCTGCCCACAGTGCCCCAATCTGTTCTGAAGCATCTGTCTGAACCACAAATGCCTTTGTGTAGTCGGAGGCCAGTAATACTGGTGCTGAACACATAGCAGATTTCAGTGTGTCAAAAGCCTTCTGACACTCTGGGATATCAAAGTTATTGGGCCTCTTCTTAGAAGTAGGCTCTGTCAGGGGAGCCACAATGGTCCCATGATTCTGAACACACTTCTCTCAGGTGGCTTAAGTGATCCCCCTAGGTAGAAGAGTATACAGCTATATCATCCAGATAAACTGCACTGAACTGATCCAACACAGACAGGACCCTGTTCACCAACTTTTGGAAGGTGGCAGGGACATTCTTTAAGCCAAAGGGCATTTCCTTGAACTTATAATGTCCCTCTGTTGTGGAGAATGCTGACCTGTCCTTTGCTCCATCTGTGAGGGCAATGTGCCAATATGTCAAATCAAATGCACTCAGCCCCTAACCTGTCAATGAGCTCATCAGCTCTACGTATTGGGTGAGCATCAGTCTTTGTGACTGCATTCAGTCCTCTGTAGTCAACACAGAACCCTAACTCCTTTGGTCCCCCTGGGGACTTGGTTTGGGCACCAGCACCACTGGGCTGGCCCATGGACTGTCAGAAGGCTCGATTATTCCCAACTCCATTATCTTAGCTACCTCAGCCTTCATTCTGGCTCAGACATGGTCATACAACCTGTACAATTTAGTTTTGACAGGAGGGCTGTTACCAGTGTCGCATATTGCGAGCGTGAAAATTACGAAAACTGTAAGTCCGCGTTGTCGCGCTGTGCAGAGTTACCAAAAGTACGCAAGCTGAATCCCTAGGCTTAAATACTGGCTAAAAAGCCCTATTTATTTAACACACACCCAAAAAATGCTATTCCACCCCAAAAAACACCTTTTGCAATCAAATCCAAAGCCATCCATGGTATAAAAGAAAATCAACAGACAACACAAACTGTAATTTAAATAACGCACCAAAGATTTGAGGCTGACTACCTCTGGGCCTACTGGCAGACTAGGCCACAAGCTTGGAACAGAATGGCAAAAGCAAGCACACTGCTTGGATGGCTCCACAAAATGGCCGCCACACACCCACAACAACAAGAAATGGAAGACAGTCAATGTACGCCTATGGCAAAAGCACAATGCCTGCCTTCCTAAAATGGCCGCCACACACATGCACAGGCCACCCACCACAAATAACCAAAAAGTGATTACAAAGGACAGGAACAGGAAGTTTTAGTGTCTGTGGAACTTACTTCCTCTCATAAAAATATCTTGAAAAAAATAAAAGCTTCTCCGTGCTCCAAACCTACAGCTCAATGACAACCTGAGGAGTTTTTTTAGCAAAAATGCACAACCAAGCGTTTTCGAGAAGGATCTATGTTGCTCGCGAGATATTGTTTGCCAGATTGCAAAAGCTGCGTGTTCGCGAACTGTACAAAAAGGCTTTATCGCGTGCGCGAACACGCATATTGCACGCGCAAATGACGAAAACTGTAAGTCCGCGTTGTCGCGCTGTGCAGAGTTACCAAAAGTACGCAAGCTGAATCCCTAGGCTTACATACTGGCTAAAAAGCCCTATTTATTTAACACACACCCAAAAAATGCTATTCCACCCCAAACACCTTTTGCAATCAAATCCAAAGCCATCCATGGTGTAAAAGAAAATCAACAGACAACACAAACTGTAAATTTAAATAACGCACCAAAGATTTGAGGCTGACTACCTCTGGGCCTACTGGCAGACTAGGCCACAAGCTTGGAACACTCAATGTAAGCCTATGGCAAAAGCACAATGCCTGCCTTAACAAAATGGCCGCAACACACATGGCCAGGAGGACACAACAACAAGCATAATCCAAGGGGAACAAAGAAAAGAAATACAGGCCTTTATGGAAAAAGAAGCACACACTACTAAACTACCACCACAAAATTGCCACAAGCCACATGGGCACTCACAGTCACAACAGGCCATGGAAAACAATGAACTGAAGCAGGCCTATAATATATGACCGGACAAAGGAGGCCTGCTAAACAACACAGCTTTAATACACAAATGAAAATGAACAGGGCTACGAAAGGATTGGAAAGAAGTTACACATCAAGCACACACATCCCACAAAGGTATTTCACACACACACCAACAGAGAAATACACCACAGCCACATTTAGCATTTCAAATAATCCTATGCCATCCATGCCCTACATGATGTTGAAAATTCTACAGACACCACGAAACATGAACCCATGGGTACCCTACTGGCTGAAATTGCAGAGAAAAACAACTAGGCCCCTATTGAAAGCACAGGCCACCCGCCACAACAATAATTTTAAAAAACAATGAAAAACCCAGAAAAATGTAGGTAATACAAATACAAGCCCCAATGAAACAAACACACCAATTCTCCAACTTACTTGTAGTAAATTAAATCTCAAATCAAAAAGTCCTCAAATAAATCCAATCCAATGGTATGAGCAGACAGACACAAAAAGTGATCCTTCCAGCTCCAAATCCAAATGAAAGTGAACAGCACATGCACAAAGCACTGGGAGGAGCCTGCTGGACAGGAACATGAAGTTGTAGACTCAGGGGCACTTCCTTCCTCTTGAAAAAAAGAGTTAAAACAATTAAAGGACTCCTCCTTACACAAAAGACTACAGCAAAATCACAATCTGAGGAGTTTTATGAGCTAACTGATCATTTTAGAGAAGGTTTTATGGAGATCGCGAGATATTCTTCGCCAGATTGTAGTTTTTGCATGTTCGGGATCGCGATCTTACCAAGACAGCCGCCGGAAGTCAGCTCGCGCTCCCGAATGACGTGTTCGCGTTCGCACACTCTCGCGGGATTGGGCAGCCATAGTACAAATCTCGTGGCGCTCGCGAACGGACAGAAAAGCAAGTTGGCGATCGCAGAATCACGGTAAGACGTTACCGCGCGCACGAGAATGAATATTGAGCGCGCGAGGAAGCAAAACTACTACGCTACGCGCTAGATTGCGTAGCAATCTGCAACTACGCGTTCTATGCGAATCGCGAAGTTGCGGAAACTTCGCAAGCTACGCGAACGGAGCGTAGTTCAACACCCAGGCTTACTTCACATGCATAGCATGATTACAAAACAAAATTGCTCACGCTCCCTGTGAAGTGAAACACAGCACACAATGCATGCGTCAGTACATCTCTGTTAGCAATCGTCCCCACTTTGCAAAGAGAGGCTTGTGATGCTGAGGCTGCTCCTCCAATGATGGTGGAGTGCAAGGCGAAATACTGTACAATATCAAACTGTAAGCCTTCGCTCAATAAAACGATTAAGCTAAGGATCTCCAGTGTTTTTTATACCGAGAGCTACTTCTGCTCAAGGAAAATCATCCTGAGGTACTAACAAAAGTTATTACAGGACGATAGTGACCACATCCATTAACAGTACACTAGTGCCCACCCAAACTTTCAAGGTGGGGTTACCAGCAGAAATTTCATGAAAAGCGTTATCAAAATGAAATTCCTCCCCATGACTAATAAGATAATAGCCAAAGCTGCGAGTGTTCCTGGCACAAAGGACAAAGCAGCAGTATGTCTAGTCTAGAGGTTTTGGTAGATTATAAATATACAGGGAGGAAAGCTTTGGGGTTAACAAGCATTCCTGCTTTAGACCGTTGTTTGTAACTATTTTCGCAGTAGTTCCTTGGAATTCTCCCCATGAATCCTTGCCCAAGTATCCTTGTGTAGGTTCATCGGAATTCCTAGCAAAGAGGCATATCCAGGGCTACCAGCTTATTGCATTATGTTGACCTATCCACTTTGTTAAAGGTAAGGGTGGGCGATAAATTCCGCTCCACTGGCCGAGTTTGCAGAGTTTTGGGCACTCCGGCCAAAGTCTGCCATCCGCCACATGACAGTGTTTTTTCTCACACATGGCTCGCCAACGATAAAATGGCAAGTGAGAATTGGCATTGCCTCGCGTGATTTTCGGGCGCTAGGAGGGCACCCGTTGAGATTTTCTCAAAGCAAGTAGTCCTGACTGTTCGCGGTGGAAAGCTGCAGCTTGTGTAGAAAATCTACTTGTGCGACAGCAAAGGAGCCGTGCTCTCTGGCACGGTGCATAGTGCTGTTTGTGCTGATTTTGCAATGCAGAACAAGCTCCATGGTCTAAAAATCAATGCGAACAGTGCGAACTGCCGATTTCCTCACGTTCGAGGAACTCTGCATTGAGTGAAACTACACAAGTTATGGTCACCCCCTAGTTAAAGTCAATAAATGGGACATTAACCTTTATAAAATTGTTAGAAAGTGGGTTAGTAATAGTGGTAAATATGCATTTACCACTGGCAATAAGGCCACTAACACACTCTAGGGCTCAGAATAGGTCTCAATAAATTATTCACAAGCTCAACACTTGGTAGCTTGGCTGCGAACAGGCAGGCTTATCTTAGGAGACAGGTATGTAAAGCATTTAAAAACACAAATTCAATAAAGAATTAAGACACAACACACAATACAATTCCCACACCTATTTATAAAAATGGGAAATATATTTATCTTTAAAATGACACCAAAACAACAAACATACAATGTAGGGAACTGGAGAATTTAAGTTTTGAAGATTTAGCACTATATAGCACTTAGAAACCTATAGCGCAACCCTGGGAATCTGGTTGCTCTTGACCGTGACAAGTCAAAGTTTCAGTCCAACTGCAATGGAGCCCTGCTCAAATACCCCTCGCGGTAGGCCTCAGTCGAGATTTTACCTTCAGACTTTGAAACGTTTCTGGAGCTTTTTCTGCCAGGGTCCCTCGATCCTCTTCACCAGGTCGGATTCGGTGAAGTTTCGCTGGCTTGTTTCCAGGGAGCTCCCTGTCAAACTGTAGAAGTCAATGCTCTGGAGGTTTTCAGCAGGACGAACCAGCAGGCCAGGCCGGCTCGCAGTTGAAGGTGAGCAGCTTGGCCCTCGGTTGTGTCAGTCCCCTTATGGAGCTTTTTTCCAAAGTTAATTAAAGAAATATATATATATATATTGTGTTTTGAAGCAGAACATCACAAGGACTGACACCCACCAGGATTCAGGCTTTATCATAGTTTGAAACAAAACCATGTGTAACCCCCAACTCCCCCACCCTCTCCCCGAACTCCCAACAAGGCCCAGCAATAACCTAGTGTTAAAAATGGAGCAAATCGAATCACTGGTAGACAAAACAGTGGGTTCTAGCCCGTTGACAGATACTTCCCCCCATCAAACCAGTGTAGACATTTAATATCTCTTCAACGGAGTAGTAGGGTATCCATTTGCCCCAAACTTTTTGGAACCTCTGTGGGCAGCCCTATTGAAGTATGTAACTTTGGCTGCCATCATGTACATATCAAGTCCCCGTTTCCACTTCGATAACGTGGGTCAGACCAGGGAACCCCAGTGGCGAGCCACATCCCTCCTCGCGACCACCATACCAAGACTATAGAACAGTAGTTGGCCCCTGGGCAGGTAGACATTATTAGGAATGCCCAGTATGAAGATTTTGGGATCAAAAGGAAAGGATATCCCCAATATGGTGTTAAGCTCCCGAGTGACAGCCCTCCAATAGTCTAGTATGCTGGAGCAAATCCAAATAGTGTGGAAGAAGGAGGCCTCAACTTTACCACATCTCAGACAATTTGCCTCCGGAGCCTTGCCCATCAGGTGGAGCCGACGCCTATTGTAGTATACTCAATGCAATATCTTGAATTTAACAGGTGGGGGGTGTGTCTTAATAGCAACCTCCATATGAGGACAGCCTACCAATCTAAATCGCCCATGTCTCTCACCCATTTCTCCTTCAGGCCTTTCAGGTTCTCAGGCTGATTGTTGATGAGGGTCTTGTATGTAGAAGAGCTTACCCCTTCCCCAGGTCTCCCATCAATAGCCTCTCCTCCAGTGGTGCGAAGTCCAGGATGCCTCCCGCCTTCCAGGCGACCACACTTGCGCATAGGTAAGGTACTGAGTATTGCTCATGTCCTAGTCGCGGTGGAGGGAAGAGAACGGCATAATGTTACCATGTTCCAAGAGGTACCCCAGTTTAAATATTTTTTATCAGGTCCCAGGTACAGAAGCCTTTCAATTTGGCAAATTCAGGCAGTCCCTTGCCCTCCCATAATGGCATCTCCCACGAGGGCTTGCCCAGCCACTCCATAGATGTAGTGGCCTTGGTCCAAGCCATGATTGCCACTAGAGTTGCTGGAAGGAGCCAGCCTGTCCCACGACTACCATATAAATAAAAAAGGCAAGAATTTGTTGGCATTTGGGACCGCTCCAGTCTAATGGTAGAATGGTCTTGAGGGGCACAGATCCAGTCATTCACATTAATGAGGTTAGATGCCCAATAGTAGGCCCGAATATCAGACAAAGGAATGCCCCTATTACACTGGATGCTCGACAGGGACATGCTAGGGTGCTTTCCCTCCCATAGCAGTGTCTGTAGGTCTCCTAATGCCGATATTTCCTCCCACTGGAATGGATGGTGTATATGTTGAAGGACGTATAATAGTTTGGGCAGAGACAGCATTTTAAACATGGCTGCTCTTCCAAGCAGAGTGAGGGGCAGACTCTGCCATCTCTCCATCTCATCACAGCATGAGCCCATGACCCTTCTCAGGTAGGAGGAAACATAGTTCCCTCTGTAGAGTGAGAAAAATCCCCAAATATTTGATACCCACTGTCGTGTGTGTCAGTCTGTGGTGAAGAGGGGGGGGCGTGAACATTCAACTGAGGAAGGTACAGTACAGATTTGTCCCAAATAATTCAAAATCCAGAGTATACTTCGTATTTGTCTAGCGATGAAAAAGTATGGGGCGGGACCGAGGGGGATCGGTAATATACAGAAGGACATTGTCTGCGTACAACGAGATCTTCTCTTCAGAGGTAGATTCATCAGATATGGATTCCGCCGATCACTGGGTAATCACGGACCCTGCATGCAAGCAACTCTATGGTGATGGCAAAGAGGAGGGGAGAGAGGGCAACCCTGCCCCATGCCTCTCCCTATCTGGAATTCGGAGGACTTCACACCATTGACCCTCACCCTAGCCATTGGGGACTGATAGAGCAGACGGACCCATTTCCTGTAGCAGGGGATGAACCCAAATTTCTCCAAAGTGAGTTCTAGGAAGGGCAAGTGGACAGTGTCAAATGCTTTCTCAGCATCGAGTGCCAACAGAACATGCGGGTCAGGTCGATCTTTGATTGCGTTTAACCAGTAGTGTGCCCGATGTAGGTTATGTTGGGTAGATCGCCCCGGCATAAAGCCGGATTGATCCCTATGTATTAGCGGCATACCATACAAGCCTTGTGGCCAACATTTTTAGCTCAATGTTCAGCAACGAGATCGGAGCCACATTGTTCCCTGGGCTTACCCACCGGTATCACTTCAATGGTTGCCCGCACGAGATTGTGAGGGAGAACTTCCACTTAGTATGCTTCTAAGAAAATGGCCAAGAGATGTGGACACAAAAGGTCCTTGTATTTTTTTGTAGAGCTCCGCTGGAATTCCATTGGGGACTGGTGTTTTGTTGGGCCTAAGTTGGCTGTTGCTTCACAGACTTCTTCTAACGAGATCTCAGCATCCAGTGCTTCACGAGCATCATCGAGAACAGGGTTCGTTTTCGAGTCAAGATAAGATTCTATTAAGGGTAGAGGTTGTGACCGGCGGGCCTCATAAAGATCCGCTTAGTAACTGGCAAAAGTGGCAGCAATATGGGTGTCGGAGTCTGCAGTTATCCCAGTAGGTAGAACGATATAGCGTACCAATCGTGCCTCTAGTTCCTTCCTCCCCAACCAGGCGAGCACTCTACCCACTTTAGCCCCTGAATTGTACAATCTGTACAGAGTAGCCATAATTTGTGTTTTAGCGGTGTTTGTCGCCAGACCTCGGTACTCCTCCCATAGGAGTATCAGTTGGCTGAGAATTGTGGAGTTGAGTTCTCATCCCAGGGAGCTCTCAAGCGTTAGCAGCCAATGTTCCAGCTGAACTAGGAAGTTGGAGGCACGTTTTTTCTTCTGAGCAACCAAGTTCTGCGCTGTTATGTAAAACCTTTTTGTGTGCTTCCCAGAGTGTAATTTTGGAAGCAATTGAGTCCATGTTCTCTTTAAAGTAGTGCTTGGTGTCAACTCTGAGTCCAATCGCGACCTCCCGTTCTGCAGGTCCCAGACCTTCAGTTTCCAGCCTGTTGCCCTCCTACCCCACCCAGCTGTACCAGTATGGGCAAATGGTCCGAGGTATTCGGCATGTAGCACCTGGGGGCCTCTCCTGCAGGGTATAGTAGGTAGTCTAGGCAAGAGAAGAGTTTGTGTGTTCCTGAAAATTAGGAGTACCCCCTTACACGTCTGTAAGCCCCAGTGTGTTAACTAAAGTCGCTAAGTGAGTGGTGCTGACGGGGGCCCCACAAATTTGATCTGTCCAGATCTGGCTCCATGACATCATTAAAGTCCCCACCATATGTATGAAGGGAGGACTCCATTTCTAGCAGGATTTTGGCAACTTTCTCCACGGTAGCGGGCTGCCATCGAGGAGGTGCATAAACACTGATTAGAGTGAGATTCTTGAGTCCCTAGAGCCCCGGCAGACCCACATAGTGATCCAGGGGGTCGGTCCACAGCTTGGTGATCTCAAAGGGCGGATCTTTCCTAATGAGGATAACCACCCCCCTGGACCCAGATGTGTACCCAGTGTGTGCAAGTGTGACATATGCTCCCCGGGCCAGGAATTTACATTGTGTGCCCTTAAGATGGGTTTCCTGTAGGAGTACTATGGTGGGTTACATTTTTTTATATATTGGGGGATTAGGCCCCTCTTCACTCTGTCACCCAGGCCATTCATATTCCAGGACATAACAGAAAACCTCTGATCCTCTGTAGCCAAAGTATCCATCACGTTGGAATATCATGAATGAACACCTCTCGGGGGCCCCCCGCTGTCCCGCCAGTGGCCTGGAGGAGGAGGACAACCTATCAATGCCCGGCCAGGGTGGGGGGGGGGGCGACTCACCTAAGTGAAATGGCATGACTCATTGTGGTAGTTTACGCACGGTCAATGATCAGTATAGGCACTAGTCGGTAGAACAAAGAAACATCCCTACAAACTAGGTAAAAAGCAACTTCAATACAACATTCAGCGCCCCCACACCTCACAAGAATCCTGGCGAGTAAAACCCCTCATCACTAGTGTGAAAACTACTTCAGGAAATTTGAGAGGCCTGTAGCCCACCACCCCCACCCACTAACCCACCTCACCCAACCCACAACAATAATAGTGGGTGCACTATCCCTGTTAACAGTGGCCCGGGAGGAATGAGTAAAGGTTTGTGTCTCCCTCCAGGGGCCAGCATCCAATGGACCTGGAGCTAGAGAGCCGACAGCTGGCTCCGGATATACGGGCAACATATGTATCAATTTCCTGCCATGAAGAATATGGTAGGTGTACCCTCGACAGTCTCCCCAGGGCCTTATTCTAGGGCGGTGATTGCAGCCACCAGGGGTTGTGGAGTCTTGCTCTCAGTCCGTTGATCACCCCCTGCTGAGTCGTGTGAGGGGAGGATCCTCTATCTTGGTGTGAAGATCACATGCATTGGCAGGTACGCGCCCATCCATAGAGTTCGAAGAAATCTGTTGCATCACTGGAGGACCCGACTCTGCAGGGGGGGCTCCGCAACCCGGCATATCCACCTTGAGCCCCTTCTCCTGTACTGCTGCCTAATCTTGGGCCGGGCACCCTCTCCTACAAATGGGAGGGAGTGACATTGCTCAGTGCTTCTGAGGGCATTCTTCCAGCCAGGCCCATGTGTCCTCAGGCTTCAGGAAGAAGAGGGATATTCCCTGGAACAGGACTTTTAGCTTGGCAGGGAACATGAGCATGTACTGGAGCTGGAGGCCTCGGAGTGTCGCCTTGACCTTGTTGAAGATGCGTCTCAGTACTTCTCTGGAATAATCTGGGAAAATTAGGATTTTGGTGTATTCACAGTGCGCTTCTTCCAGTTTGCACCCTTCTGTGAGGATCCTATCATGGTCCAGAAAGTTCAGAAAATGTGCAATCACACCTCAGGGGGGTGGAGGGGAAGGGACCAGGTGGAGGTCTATTCCCCAGTGCACGGTGTGCCCTTTCTATACCAAAGCAGAAAGATGAGGCGGAGCCAATCATCCAGAAACTGCACCATGTTGGAGCCCCCGATACCCTCATGGAAGCTCACAAAGCGGAGATTGTTCCATCAGGCTTGATTTTCAGCAACTTCAAGCCTCCACGTCACCCCCTTAGCTGCTTCACGGGTCTCAGTAACTTCCTTTCAAAATGTCAACACTGTATCCTCCAGCTCCAAAAACCATGATTCGGCGGAGGTAACTCTCTCATCTACATTACGGATCTCCTGTCTTAGGAGGGTGACCTCAGTGCACATTTCACCGACCTCCCCTCTCTATCGCCTCTCTGGTAAATTGGATTGCCATCATGAGGGCAGCATTGTCAGGCGACTGCTGTGGTATGAACTCTGCCGGAGATGGGATCGGGGGATACCACTCTAGCAAAGTGGTCCAGGCGCCCCTTGTGGGGAGGGCTTGAGGTCCTTATCTTTAGCCATGATGAGCGACAAGTGGTCACCACAGGAGCAATGTCAAACCATACTAGGACGGGGCAACCAGCCTCACCGCAGCTGCTTTTATCTCTCCAACCCTCCACCAGGTCACTACGTTCCGCCGGGGTCACCGGGGAACAAAGATAAAATTACACATAGTGGCTGTTTTCCCGTGGCCACTCAGTTGTGCTTGAAGACCACACCACAGGACGCTCCCATCACCGCCTGCAAAGCTTTAGGGCGCTGCCACTCCCATGCCAGTGCCAACATCCTTGAGGCACAAGCACGCCTTAAAAGACCCAGTCAGTATTCACCCCTCCAGAACATAGGGAGGAGTAGGGCAGGAATATATGATGACTGAATCCACATGGGCCGTGGCATCTCACGTTGCTTCCACCGCAGCCGGGGGGATTGTGGGCGGGGGAGTGGGCCCCTGAGTCTCTTTTGGGGCCTGCCAGCAGGTGCCTTCTGCACAAACAAACTTCACCGGCCTAATGCCGGTCATCTCCAATCAGGCAGGGGAAACCTGGTGCCTAGTGCGTTGGCAGGCCAGTCAATGGTGGTCCTCAACTTTTACTTTTCTGCCTCAGCAGTCACCATGCCCCCTCTTCGCCCTGTGCGGCTATTGTCTGCCTCCGGGGCTCAGGGTCTGCTCACCTGCCAGGTTGTGCCCGCTCTGGCAAAGGCCACCAGTCATGGAGGATTCCGTACAGGAGATGCCAGCCTTGACCTCCCACCCCGTAGCACCGCAATCCAAGCGGCCCACTCCACTGGCTCCTACCAGCCATCAACAGAAGGAGACCCGTAGCCTCCTGCGTCGCGGCCCATCTCCGCCATCGCGTCACCTCCTCAGCACCTCCTGCCAGTGCCACAGTCCATTGTGGTGCAGTTCACAGCGGGGCAGATGGGAAGGAGATCGAGAACCCCAGACCTGGGCCCTCAACCACCAGACCTCGAGAGTCCGCCGATCACCAGAGTGAAAGAGTGGCAGTCTCTGAGGCCTTGTTCCTGGCCTCATCATCCTGGGCCGGAGAGCGGGTGCCTCTGGGCTACACAAGGTTCTGGCAGGCAGGTATGTGCAAACAAATGTCCACGTTGGCCAGGATTCACGCAGGATATTTGCGGGCAGGCCAGGAGCTTGGCAACAAACAGTCCGACTACCGCGCTATCTTGGCCACACCCTTGCTGTTTTCCAAAGTTGCTCCAAACTTCTCCAAACTTCTGGAACTTCTTCCTGAAGTTCTTCTTGAGTGTCCAAAACACAATCCAAGGGTCTGGAATCTCCAAGATGGTCCTTGAAAGGGTGGGACCACAATTCCCACAATGCGCCTTGGACAAAGCCCTTACAAGACCCTACAATTCTGGTAGCCCTCATCAGCTAAGTGGAAACACTTGGAAAGTCCATCCGCATTGGCATGGGCAACCCCAGGACTGTGTTCCACTGTAAAGTCCATTCCCTGTAGGGAAATGAAGTACATCAATAGCCTAGGAATCTCTCCTCTCATCTGTATGAGCCATCTGAGAGGTCTGTGGTCAGTTTGAACACAAACGTGAGTACCAAACAAATGTGGTCCCAGCTTTTTCAGTGACTAAACCACAGCAACGGCCTCCCTCTCAATGGTCGCCTGCTAATGAAGGCAACTGGCTGATCAGGGCCTCCTTATTCACCTGTGCCCACAGTGCCTCAATCTGTTCTGAAGCATTTGTCTGAACCACAAATGCCTTTGTGTAGTCGGAGGCCAGTAATACTGGTGCTGAACACATAGCAGATTTTAGTGTGTCAAAAGCCTTCTGACACTCTGGGATATCAAAGTTATTGGGCCTCTTCTTAGAAGTAGGCTCTGTCAGGGGAGCCACAATGGTCCCATGATTCTGAACACACTTTCTATAGTGCCAAGTCAATCCAAAGGAATGCTCTGCCCTGGGTAGCAGGAGCAGTCTAATCCAAAATGGTTTGGATCTTGGCCTGGAGAGTATGTACCTTCCATCCACCTACCAGGTGGCCCAGATACACAACAGACCTCTGCCCTACTTGGCACTTACTGGCCTGCCGTGTGGCCTGCAGCACTTCTCTCAGGTGGCTTAAGTGATCCCCCTAGGTAGAACAGTATACAGCTATATCATCCAGATAAACTGCACTGAACTGATCCAACACAGACAGGACCCTGTTCACCAACTTTTGGAAGGTGGCAGGGACATTCTTTAAGCCAAAGGGCATTTCCTTGAACTTATAATGTCCCTCTGTTGTGGAGAATGCTGACCTGTCCTTTGCTCCATCTGTGAGGGCAATCTGCCAATATGTCAAATCAAATGCACTCAGCCCCTAACCTGTCAATGAGCTCATCAGCTCTAGGTATTGGGTGAGCATCAGTCTTTGTGACTGCATTCAGTCCTCTGTAGTCAACACAGAACCCTAACTCCTTTGGTCCCCCTGGGGACTTGGTTTGGGCACCAGCACCACTGGGCTGGCCCATGGACTGTCAGAAGGCTCAATTATTCCCAACTCCATTAGCTTAGCTACCTCAGCCTTCATTCTGGCTCAGACATGGTCAGACAACCTGTACAATTTAGTTTTGACAGGAGGGCTCCACTCGTCATGGAGGGCCCTGGGAGCCACAGACTCCAACACCCCCACCAACTGTCCTGGAGTATACTCAGTCATAGTAGCCTTCTGATCATACCAGTGCTTCATGAGCTACTGGCTCGCCTTCAGTTTCTTGCCTGCCTTGTACATGTACTTTGCCATTTGAGATTCTAGGCCTAGCACATAGTCCAGGAGGGAAACAACCTTTACAACGCAGTCATTCCATCGCACTACCTATATAACGCAGTCATTACAACGCAGCATCGTTTACATCACATGCCATTACATCGCATGTCACTACAACGCATGTCATTACAACGCATGTCACTGCAACGCATGCCATTACAACGCAATATAAGGTAAGTAATGGGAAATAGTAATTTTTACCCCTACACTATCCAACACTTACCCTACTGTAGCACTCACTGGAGTGGGAATAGTAATTTTTACCCCTACACTATCCAACACTTACCCTACTGTTACACTCACTGGAGTTGGAATAGTAATTTTTACCCCTACACTATCCAACACTTATCCTACTGTTACCCTAAAAGTTATATGCATTGTAATGGTATGCGTTGTAATGGTATGTGTTGTAATGGAATGCGTTGTAATTGTAGTTTCTAAAACACTTACACTAGCAATACCTGGGGATCGCCCACTAGTAGGGGGGCTTCTTTGTTCATACAACATCTCCTTTCTTGTGCCCTGACTGATTACAGCCAAAGCACCTTCCCACCTTTGAGGCATCAAAGAACCAAACATTCTTTCCCTGATAATCCCTCCCTTTGAATTTGGGTTGGCTCAGGCCCTCTCTCCTTGTTCAGGTATTTGTGAGTCTTTGGAGGACTCTTTCTGTTTTTTGACCTTCTTTCTCCTGGGTTTTCCCCTGAGGAGGCACCTGACCTCCTTTTTTCTGTCGCCCCCCTGGTGCTGAGTGGAAACCCGGGTTCTCACTTACTCATCAGCTGCCCTGACTAGGACTAGACAGCTTTGCGTCCACTAGGTACTGGCGTAGCTTCTCTTCAGCACAGTGAGTCAAAATGTGTACTCTCAAAAACAAATTAAACAATCCCTCATATGTGTTTATTTTGTTACCGGCAATCCAGCCTTCTAGTGCATTCTGTGAGGTGTCTAAAAAGTCTACCCACAACTGGGAGTTTACCTTCTGGGTGCCGCTGAACTTCCCCCTGTGCTGTTTTGGGGTTAAATCAAATTTCTCAACTAAACATTGCCTAATGAGAGTAGGACTTCACCTCCCCCCCTGCAGGGTCAGGAACCTATCCCTTCCAGCTACTGGAATCAGTTCCCACAAGAGTGAACCCCAATGCTTGGAGCAGATTCCCCCATATCTCTAGGGCACTTTCAAATGCAGTCAACCATTTGTCAATGCCCTTCCCCCTCTGTGTACCTGAGTACTTTACACTTGGGAAGCTTCTGGTCAAACCCACCACCTCTAGACATCTCTATTTCGTCTTCATATTTACTTCCACCATTTCTTCTTGCCTTCTTCTCCTACCACTGTTCGTTATCTAGTTCCAGTTTCCTCTGCTCCAAAGCTAATAAAGCTAACTTGGCTTCAAGCTTCCTCTCTGCAAGGGTCAGTGGTGGTTCCTGAGTAGGGGACACCGCCCTCCTCCCACCATCCGGAATCACGAAGCTAACACTAGAAACAATGGAGAAGGCATCATCCTCACCCCGCTCCTGAATGACATTGAGTGGAGGGCAAACTCCACCCCCACCCCCTTGGATCTCTTCAGGTGCCCCAGCCCAGGCCTTCAGGGACTTAAGCAACCCTGCCTTCTCCAGTATTGTATCTTTTATAGATTCACATGCTTGAATCTTCCCCGCCGTCATGGTGGGAGTCCCACGGTAACGGTAAAATAGCAATTTCAGACCTTCTTGCCATAAGAAGTCCACAATGGGAATGGATCAAGAGGAGTACTGCAGTGTAGGCTTAAAATCGTATAAAAAGCACTCTGCCTGCTTGACAGGCATAGGAAGGTCAAAGCGCCTCAAAGCGTGTTCCAGAAGATCATAGAACCCGACGATATCTGCAGGCGGAGAGTCTGCTGGAGTAGGAGAAGGTGGAGTAGAGGCCACATAGTCGCCCCACTCATCATGGAAATTCTGGTCCAACTGCAGTTCCCTCTCCTCTAGTTACTGGTCGTGTTCATCCTGACTTTGCGCGGGAGTTTCCAAAGGTGGCAGAACGATCTAGCTCTTCTGCAACGGGGGTACAGGCAGTGATACAGGAGTGGTGGCCTCCTGCACTGGAAGCGGATGTGGAGCAGAATTTGATTCAGGAAATCTCTTATAATGACCTTTCAGCATTAACCGAAGATCAGTTACCAATGACACAGGGATATTTATAGAGAGTTCTTGAGCTTGTTCTTCCTGCGCCTCACAAGGATAGTGATCCTGAAATGCGTCCAAACATTGAGAACTGGGACGCCCCCTATCCGAGAAAGAATGTTACCACTCCAAGTAAGAAGACGGAACATCCATTTTCTCTTCTTCCATCGAGTCTTGGCATATATCCTTGCGTTGTGAAGGACTGTAAGCAGTACCATAAGGCCCACCATCTTCAGACTCCTGAAAATCCAGAATATGAGTAGGTGGTAGAGGAGAAGTTTTTGAAAAATCCTGCAGAAGGGAAGGCATCATTTTTAAAAATAGACTGGCTTTTTCCCTTGTCGACAAGATCGCAGACGGGATCGCCGACTGGGTCGTCGACGGCACAACCAACTGCGGCGGTTGAAGATTCGTCAACGGTGAGCGGACCTGCTGAACCATCGACAGAGATACCCTCACCGATGGAGAGGGTCTAACCGCACTGCCATCGTAGACACAGCTGCCATCGTCGTCTTGATCGTCAGCGTTGCTGAAAAAAATGTTGACGGAGCACCAGTTGCAGTGGAGACCGAGGCCATAGACAGAGATTTCTCTGTCGGCGGTGCCGTCGACGAGTGTTTTCTGTCAGCTGAAGAATCTCTGGAAGGAGTAAGAGGCGTCAACGGAGAGCAGAACCCGACCTCTGGTGAGAAGACCGGGCTGGTCTTTCTTGGTTCTTTTCTCCTCAATCCTCTCCTTACTCTGAGATCTCGATTGTTTAGGGTCCTTAAGCAATGAGGAAGACCCTTCCTCATTTCTCTTCCTGGAAGAGGTTTGGGGCTTCTCTTCAGCCTCAGAGTCAGAGTCTTTTGCTGCTTTTTTCCTTTGTAGCCAGAGAAGCAGCCTACCCTCACGGTCCTTGAGAGATTTTGAGGAGAAAGTACGATAGTACTTGCATTCTCTAGGCTTATGGTTTGGATACAGACAGTAAAGACACTCATTATATGGGTCCTCAGAATAAAGTCTGGACTTTCCAAAAGTCTTGCAGGGCCTAAACAACCCTTTTGTAGACTCTGACATTATGAACGAAAATAGGTACTCACACTCCTGGCCTGTACCTCAGACGAAATATGAAGTGAAGAGATGAACAGCTAGCTGGAGTTCAAAAGGGCAACAGTAGGGGGGCGTGGTTACATCACAGAGCGTGATGGCCGCGTTGCGAGGGAATTCCGCTAAAACCTCGATTTTCTCTATAAATCCGCCACACTTATCCGGCTCCTGTGTGTTGGGGGAGCATGAGAAGTCTTCATCAGGCCAGCGACGGCAAGTTCCGGTGTCAGGGGCCCCCTGAAGCGTGATGCAGGCTGCATCGCCGCTGGGCCTGGAAAGCGTCTGGAGGCGGGACCTGTCGTGATGCAAGGGCCGGCGCGACGGCTCCCTGAAGACCATATTTGAAGCACGCAAGGCCATGGCTGGTGGCCTGTGCTGGCGGACGGGCTCGGAGCCAGCAACGCGAAGCCGTAGGAGACTGGCTCAGCTGACGCCTCGACTAGTGGAGCGCGGGGCTGCCACCCGCTGTGAGGATTATCAGCGATTTGACCTGGACTTCACAATTGGCTCTCCATAAGAAGGTGAGAGCAGCTGCCCCGAGGAACTCCAGGCCCTGATGTAAATAGTCCAGAAGGGACCACAAACTGTACTGAGGTGCGGCGCCTGACTTTGAAGTGCTGCAGTGGATCTACCCTCTACGGGGTCCCTTGGCGACGGTGGATGCGGCGGCGGCCAGGGGGTCGCTGCTGCCGTGGGCCCAGCGTCACGCTCACGCTGAGAGCAATTGGGCCAGGCAGTCGCCGCACGTAACACTTCGTGGACGAATGAGGGCCTGCCCTGGGACTGTCCTGGAAGCCCTCCTCCTGTCACAGTGGTAGTTAAGGCCGTGGGGACTGTGACTTACCTGACCATCACCTCTGGGGCCTGGTTGTGCAGCAGTCTTAAGGCGGACCAGAGCGGCGCCCTGGGATTGGAGCCTGACTGCCTGTTGGGGTTAGGGGAACAGGCCAGGTGTTGAAACCTAGGTAAAGTTAGAGATCACGTTGTCACGCCTGGCGGCTCCCTCGCCCACTGCTGCATGACTATCCAAGATTTGTTGGCCGCCACCCTGACTCCTATTTGGCCCGCTATACCCTTGTATCCTAGGCGGATGCCCTACCCACTCGGTCGCGCTGCTTGGTGGCTGGTGGGATTGACGAACTGAAGATCTGCGGAGACTCCAATTGAGAATTACGCTGTGATCCCGGCAGAGCTGGAGGGAGTGCCTGGGATTTTCCGGGTCGTGCCCTGATCCTGTGGCTCCACTGTCAGTGACAGTTGACTTGGGGTGCGGACCAACCAGAGACAATGAACTGCGGTCATGTCGGGCCCCAAAGGCTCAAAGGTGACCCAACAGACCCGACTGGACAAGTTCACCCTGCCAAAGCGTGTGGTCACTGAATCCCACCTGAGGGGCGGTGTGGTGTCCAGGCCTGATTCTGAACATACCGATCATGTGATGGAGGCTATTTCGGGAGTATGCACTTCTCTTGAACAGCGAATGGACACCACTGATGTAACTCTTATCAGGGCAGACTTGTCAAAAATTTGCGAAAAGGTAAAACAAATGGAGATTGTCACTTCCAGCCTCCAGGGTGACACCGTGCAACTGCAACAGGACGTCAAGGAACTCCAGGAGTTTCGGAAATATGCCAAAGATAAACTTGACGACTACGAAGGTCGCTCGAGAAGGAATAATGTCCGCATAATTGGAGTACCCGAGAAGGCATTCTCAACCACTTGCAGCCCAAGGGTCTTTCAAAGTTCTCTGTGGTGGAAAGGGCACAAAGAGGGCCTGGAGGCCGGCCGCGACCGGGTTTGCCACCACGCCCCATCCTGGCCAGATTGCTTAACTTTAGAGGCAGAGACGTCATACTTCAAACTGCCAGGGTGGCTCGACCTCTCCTTTATCAGAATGCAGAAATTTCCCTCTTTCCTGACTTTACATTGCGAGTGCAAAAACAACGGAGGTAATTCTGCGAGGTAACTAGAGAGCTACACAACAGAGGGGTGAAATATGCCTTGCTTTTCCCTGCCAGGTTGAGAGTGGAAGCGGAGGGTAAGGTGTGTTTTTTTGCACGTCCTGAGGAGGCAGCGGACTGGCTGGAAGGCTGGAGGGGTGCAAAGGAACACAATGCCAGATGAACGACATCCAGGACTATGTTTCACACTTGTCTACTTCTGGGTGGTGAGGGTCTCTTGTTGGGCTTGTCCAATCTAACTGTATGTATATCATGGGTGGGAGGGGTGTAGGGAGGAGTTCTTCCCACGCGGGCACTCAGCCACGACAGGTTACCTGTTAGTGTCCTTTGTTTTAATGTGTCTCCCCTCACTGGGAGGGTACAAATAACTGATCACCGGGGCATCGAGGTGGCGGAACCTTTACCCCCACAGTTTACTTCTTTTAGTTAATGCATAGGCGATAGGCACTCTACATAGTTTGTCTGCTGGACAGTTCGAGGCCCAGAGTGCAGGGAAGCAGGGAGGGTTTTTTTTGGGTTGGGGGGGTTATTGGTTGTTCAACGTTCAGAGATGACGTCATTGATTCTTAGTAGACAGGAAAGGGAACTACTAGTCCACAAGTATGCAACAGCCCACACACTGGGATAATGGCCTCAGGGTTCTAAGCTGGAACGTTAATGGTCTCGGGGACAAAGTGAAGCGTTGTATTGTCTTACAGCATATTAAAAGTCATTCCCCAGACATAGAGTTCCTCCAAGAGACACATCTTGTGGGTAATTCCTGCCAGGCCATGAATAGGTGGGGGTACAAACTGATGGCACACTCAGGGTTTTCTTCGGGTTCCAGAGGGGTGGGAATCATGCTCAAAAAGTATTTCCCACTCTCAATATAACACATATGGATGGACGACCTGGGCCGATATGCGGCTATCTCCGGGCAGTGGGAGGGCAGGACGCTATCGCTGATGACTATTTATGCCCCACCAGGCCTACAAAGCCGTACCTACAAAGACTTGGGGGCAATAATTTTGTCAATTCTGGACAGTCATCTCAGAGGGGGGGACTTCAACTGGGTGATGTCAGGCACAGCAGACCGCTATCCTCCATGTGACATCGGTTCCTCGCAAAGATGGCGCCCAGATTTTATGGAAGCGATGAGCCTGTCAGATGTATGGTGAGCGTTTCACCCCACCACTTGCCAATATACTTTCCCCTCCAGAGCACACAACAGTCTCTCTCGTATCGACTACCTTCTTGTGCCGGCTCCCCAGATTAGCTATGTTAGAGAGGTGCAACACTTAGCGAGGGGTATATCGGATCACTCCCCCATCTGGGTAGAATTAGTCTTGAATGAAAAACGGGTGGGCAGGATCGCACCCATTAACGCTAGGTATTTGCGAAATCCGGCAGTTAGAGGGGCTCTCCTTGGGGTCATAGACCACTACTATTCGGAAAATACAGGGTCGGTCGCATCGCACCAGACTCTCTGGGAGGCCTTTAAGGCGGTACTGAGGGGTCAGGCCCTCTCACTAATTACAGGTGTTAAAAAGGAAAAAGTGAAAGCTCTGGTCCAAGTGGAAACAGATATCCTCTGGCTGGAATGAAGAGTGGGACGAAGAGGCTACAGATGTTAAGCAGCACAAACTCAAACTCAAGAGGGAGGAATACAGGGCAGGATCTACGTTTGGGTGATAAAGCAGGCAAGCTTCTTGCCTGGCTTGATAGAAGGGACCTGGCTAGCCGCCTAGTTCCAGAGCTAGTAGACGAACAGGGGGGAGTCATAACAGATCCGCAGGCGATCGCAAATGAGTTTGCCGACCAATACCGCTGAGTGTATCGCTCAAGCACTGATTTGCCGGAAGAGGACTCGGAGGCACTGCTCACGGACATACAGCTTCCTGCCCTGTCGGCCAAAGAAAGGGAATCTTTAGACGCCGCTTTCACGAGTGACGAGATCGCACAGTCGATAAGAAACCTTCAATCCGGTAAGGCGTTCGGCCCAAATGGTTTACCAATAGAACTCTACAAGTTAAAGCCTGATTCCATTGCTCCACACCTGCGAGCAATGTTCGAGAAGAGTAGGGAGAGGGGGAGACTTCCTTATGATCAATGGGTAGCTACTCTAGTGACCATCAATAAGGAGGGGAAGCCAAGGGACAGGTGCTCGTCGTGTAGACCTATCTCTCTGCTAAATGCAAAACCCAAGATCTTGGCCAAACTGTTGGCGACCCGACTAACCCCGGTTCTTAGTAAATTAGTACACCCTGATCAGTCGGGCTTTATGCCTCATTGAAACACAGCCCTGAACTTACGGAGGCTTCATGGAGTGATGGGCATGATCGATATGATCCAAGAAGCGGTGGTGGTGGCGTCTCTGGATGCCACAATGGCATTTGACACCGCTGAATGGGCTTATCTCTTTGCGGTCCTGAAAACGCTAGGTTTCGGACCCAAATTCATTGGGTGGGTGCGGCTGTTGTATAGCGAACCCTTTCTGAAGTAGTGGTCAACAACAAGAAGTTGGAAGTGTTTGAGTTGAGCCGTGGGACACGTCAGGGCTGTCCGTTGTCCCCACTACTATTTGCGATTTTCCTTGAGCCTCTAGCAGCAGGGATCTGGTGGAATCCAACGATCCGGGTCCTCAAGTGGGCAGACACATGGGAGGACCGTATCTCTCAGTATGCGGACGACATTCTCCTTTATCTTGCCTCGCTTCTTAACGCCATTAATATATTTACAAACTTCGGGAAGTACTCGGGGTACAGGATGAACTAGGCCAAGTCAGTGATCTGTGTCCTCAGTGGGGAGCCCCCAACCCCACTAAAGAACTGTCCAATTCAGGTGGCCCGAGACGGCTTCCGATACTTGGGTGCTTTTATTTCAGCTGACCCAAAGACAAGGCATGCACGGAATCTGCTCCCCCCTCTCCAGCGCTTGAAACACGGCATCGCACATTTGAGGGCGCTCCCTCTCTCTCTGGTGGGACGAGCAGCGCTTTTTTTTATATGAAGGCTTTGCCCCATTTTCTGTATGCCTTGCAGAACCACCCGGACCCAGTCCCAGCTCGTTATTTTAAAGAAATTGAAAGCCTCCAGAGAGCTGCTCTGGGAAGGCAGGCCACGCATAGCTTTACAAAAACTGGTACTATTGTGGTATGATGGAGGGATTGCTCTCCCTGACATATGAAAATATTACTGAGCTGCTCACCTAGCAGCAATTAACCATTGCACATATCGGTGCTGGGATAACCCTGGGTATAAGATGGACAAATGGCAACTTCCTAGGGGTAACTTTAATAGAGACATCTACTCCGATGCTAAAAAGATGCCACTCACTGGGCCTACTCAACACGCAGTACACGTCTGGAGAGTGGCGAACAAAAGTTTGGGGACACACAAGCCACGCCATTGTGTGATGCCGAGCAATTGGGAACTCTGCGGACCTCAAAAGGGTTAAAGAAAAAAGAAAAGGACACTGTGACTGAGCAGAGCTCGGGGAGACACCCTAACACACAACCTGCAATAAGAAATCTGAGGTATGATGGCCCTGCAGGGGAAGGAGACTCTATGGTCTACGCTCTGTTTGCCCAGAGTTTGGATGTTTTATAACAATGATAATAGGTTGCTAAGAGCTAGCGAATTCTTATGGGCATTTGAATGTTAAAGTTGTAATACTGCTATTTTACTGTTACCGTGGGACTCCCACCATGACGACGGGGAAGATTCAAGCATGTGAATCTATAAAAGATATCAATAATGGAGAACCACAGTGTACAGGTAAGTAACTTGTTTTTTACTAATCTTGTTGGAGGGAGGCAGCCCCCCAAAACCCTACACTGTACCCTACGCTCAGCCATCTTGAGCAATCAGACTTACAGCTATTTTGGATTAAAAATCAGTCTAGTCCAAATTCTGAAAATTCTAAATTAAACGTTTTGTTCTAAGAAAATTTGGAGGATTTTTAAAATGTTAATTCACTTCACTGAAAGGTGTACTTTTAAACACAAGTCCTCATCCACACTGCTGAACACCAAATGTTGGGAAATGGGTTATTAGTTGTGGTAAATATGCATTTACCACTGGCAATAAAGGCCACTAACACAGTCTTTGGCTCAGACTAGGTCTCAATAAATTATTCCCATGCTCAACCCTTGGTAGCTTGGCTGCGAGCAGGCAGGCTTAACTTAGAAGACAGGTATGTAAAGCATTTAAAAACATACATTCAGTAAATAATTAAGATACAACACACAATAAAAATCCTACACCAATTTATAACATTAGGAAATATTTGAATCTTTAAAATGACACCAAAACGACAAATATCCAATCTAGGGAACCGGAGATATGATTTTTTTTTAGATTTTAGCACTACGTAGCACTTGGAAACCTATAGCGCCACCTTGAGATATCCGGTTGTGCTTGACCGGGACAAAGTCAAAGTTTCAGGCCGACCGCGATGGAGCCCTGCTCAGATCCCCTGGTGTGGTAGACCTCTGTCAGTATTTTACCTTTGGAATTAGAAACTTTTCTGCTGGGGTCCCTAAATGCTCTTCACCATGCCGGGCTGGATTAGGTTTTGCTGGCTTGTTTTCCAGGGAGCTCCTGGTCAAACTCTGGAAGTCGGACCTCCAGAGCTTTTTTAGTGGAATGAGCCAGCAGGCCGGCTCACGGTTGAAGGTGAGCAGCTTGGCTCTCGTAGTTGAGTCAGTCCCCTTATGGAACTTTATTTCCAGAGTTACTCCAAACGTCTCCAAACTTCTGGAACGTCTTCCTGAAGTTCCCTTTGAGGATACAAAGTGTCCAAAACACAATCCAAGGGTCTGGAATCTCCAAGATGGTCCTTGAACGGTTGGGACCACAATTCCCACAATGCAACTGGAAAAAACCTTACAAATCCACTTGATGCACTCCAGGCAGGGGAAGGTCCAGGTGAACTTTGTTAGCCTGTAGCTTGCAGGGAGTCCACTCTTTATTCCTTTTGAAGCAAATTACATCCAAAGGGTTGTGGTTCCAGATAATGCAACAGGCGCAGTCTGTCAGAATGCAGCGCCTAATAGTGCAAATCAAGTTTCCAGCTTGGCAAGCCTTCTTTTAGTTTCAAGCAGCAGATCTGAGAGGCTCTGACCTTTATCATATTTAATCAGTGTTCTCTGGGGGTCAAGCAGGAGAGCACTCCTGTCTAATGAGGTGCAGGGTAACCCCCAGAGCATGACCACTTCCTCCAAAGTTTGAAATATTCTCCCAGAAAGCAGTATTCCTCCAAAATTCAGTATGGCTAAACTCCCAGCAAAGGAGCAAGAACTAGTTAAACCAAGCAAGCGGTAGTTAAATAAACCTCCAGTACGGCTCGTTTCCATAGCTCTCCTTCCCCCATCATCTGCAAATTCCTGCCTTAAGCCTGCCATCTGGCTGGGTCATATGGGCTGGGAGGTAGATGGCCCTGGCATTCCCTGCCTGTCCTATGCCCCTATGCCCCTTTGAAGCTCAATGCTTTACAACCCCTCCCCCCTGCTCTGGCATTCCTGGTTAGCAGAGCTCTCTCTACCAGGTACCCTCTCCCTGGGTGAGCCACTTATCACTTCATCAAAGCAACTTGGCTAATCCTGTTAACTCTGACTAATCATGGAAGACGGAAGGAAGGCTGAATTTTGGCTTACAGACAAGAAAGTCTTATAACTTATTTTCTGTATACTTTTGGATAAATTCAACAAGAACATTTTGTTGGATTTATCAATGCCATTCTCCTAAGTATTTGAATGATTTTTACTTTTTATTCCTAGTGATAGTTATGTATTAATAAACTATTGCCATGTTATCCTAGTGACTGGGGATCTTCAATAGGGAAAATGAAACATGCAATTTCTCTAACACCAGGGCATATAAAACATCTTTTATAAGGACCCTGCTTATAGCCACATGATATATCTAGGGTCCTAGATATGCAAAAATAGTGTAGATCCTTACCACACAGTGCTCATAGCACCAATGTCGATTTTGGAAGGTACTTTACTACAATGGGGAAGTGAAATGTGTAATCTCTCTACGCCCAGGTCATACAAAAGCTCTTTTATAAGAGTCCTCCTTATCATTACATGACCCCCTCACCCCTGGGACAACTAGGGGAGAACCTGGGGGTGCTTGATATGTCACAATATTGTAGTTTAACACTTTTTAAGTGCCTCTACCACCAACGTCGAGTTTTGGCACATTTTACATTTAAAAGTAGTGCTGCACCACAAGGCTGCTTTAAAAATGACCTCAGGCTCTCAGCAGGGCACACATGCAAGTGCAGAAAGGGCTGCTAGCCTCTAAACTACCATTCCCTAGTCTATACAAAAATCGGTACCGAAATACACCCAAGAAGGCTGTATAGTTAGAATAAATTAACACAGGTAATCCGAAGTGAAAAAATAGCATTTTTCTTTTCTCATACATGATTTTATTCAAGTCTTGGTATGAACAAAGACAGAAACAGCCGACACATGTTTCGTCCTTTGGACTTTGTCAAGGCTGCGTACAATATACACATATTAGAATACAATATAAATCCAAGATTCAAAAGAACCAAAGATAATAAATTTGGAAGGCAATCCCACCATTATGTGGTGAAAAGACTTTGGATGGAAGTGTATTGAAAGAATAACAAGACGAAAGTTAAAACTAAAGTAGAGGAATGCAGGTGAAGATGTGGATTGCACATGTGGAGTCAGGATTTTGAATGAAAATCAAACCCCAAAATGATGAAAACCAGAGATCCCAAAGGAGTGGAAAGACATGTGAGCATGCTAGTTTTTGTGCACCAAGTTACTATAAGAACGTCCCATGCAAGAGTGCTAGTGTTGAAAGTAGAAGTAACTGAAAGAGTCAAGAATACCTAGATGTCTCATCATATAAATGCAGAAGCAAACTTAGGAGCACTATCCGTGTTGCAACCCAAGAAGGAAGAGTACATTGAGCTGTCCATAGAGACAAATACATCCCTAGGAAGTATCACTGTAAGAAAAGACAAGAAATAAAATGAAAAATGAGCAAAAAAGTCTGTGCGTCAATACTGCGGTGGAACGTTAAAATTGACCATGACAAAACAGTCACTTACAGAGCAGAGTATATTGCAAACCAATTTGCCTCCTAGTCGTCCATACAGCCCTGCACATATTGGTAAAAAACATGTTTGTCAAGTATGCATACTGCACTGCAGGCCCAAAATACTCAATCCCACCAACAGGGCCCTACTGATAATAGCGTTTTAAAATGTTGCGGACATTACCTAGAAATGTTTGCAAGTGAGCTGTCCCGATATCAAGTCCAACACAACGGGAGTTGAAAGAAACAAATCTGGTCCATGTAGGAACAGTCTACGGCCAAAACTGTATGGCTTAGCAAGTCACTCCAAAAGGCAACAAGAGGCCTTACTAAGCCTGAAAAGCACAAGCATTCTCTGATTGCTGCAAGAAAGGCAGTAGCTGAAAAACAGAAAGTAGGGAAATACTAGAGTTGGACCCAGATGTCCTCCTACCTGTAAGCGTATGAGCTTCTGGAAAGCAAGCGAAGGCAGTATCTGGTGTGTGGCACAGAACGCCAGTGGGCCAGTATAAGTATCCAGCATCCCGAACGTGTACGTAGAAAGTAAAATGGAACTAGAGATTAGAGATTTCCTTTACCACAGTCGCCATATTTGTATATGGTCAGATAATCTAAAATTGTCAATAGATAAGAGCTGTCATATGGTCTCTTACCAGGAGATGCCCAGAACCATATAAAGAGGAAAGGAGGAAACCAAAATAAAAAATAAAAAATATAGTATAAATTAAGTATGTTGGGGGAAAGAGCAGGGTGAGAAAGTGCACTCACCATAGTGTGACAGATGGTTCTGGTGATGCAATTATGTTCTCAAAATGTGTCACAAAACTGGTAATGCAGTATTCAATACATTAGAATCAAACATCATATTACTTGCTGAGAAACTGATCGTCTCATAAGTGGCAGCAGTGTTGAAAACATTGAAATATGAAGACAATATTATTATCTGAGAGAATAATGCACCATGCATTGTTATTGGATGATTCGGTCAAGAGATACTTCCACATCACAAACATAATTATCTACATCAGAGCATATTTTTCTAAATGAGTCTAATATCAGTCAAAGAAATACAATTCAGGCATGGTGGACAACTGAATTCTGAAGCGATCGGTTATTCATCCGGAAGACATGAAGATCCCTATCCACATTGCGGCTCTTGTCGACTGCCCGAAGTTGGATGATCCAGTATCTTTAAGCTGACTAAGAGCCAATGTTTTATTTTCACCCCTGGACATCAGACCAAGAGTGTTTTTGCCGTGAAAAACATTTTTAAGGTTTTCATTTTGCCCTTGCATGCAGTTGTAATGTACAGCAAAGGGGTAGTTGATGTTACTGTTTATGATATCACGCACATGTTCCTGGATGTGTTCCTTAAGGGGTCTTATGGTACTGCCCACATAAATACGTCCACACTCACATATGATGCAATAGACAGCATATTTCGTATTGCAATTTATGAACCTGGTAATTGTGTGCGTTCTGCTTGTGTTATATTGGAACTCGGTTACATTGTCTTTGGCAAAAGGACAAATATTGTAATGTCCGCATTTATGGAAACCTAAAGGAGGTGTAGGCAGCCATGGGTGTGAGGTGGATGGTTTAAGATAACTATGGCACATTATTTCTCTGATTGTTCTGTCCCGCTGTGACCAAACTGTGCTTGGTGTGAATGCCTCCTTGAGTGTGCTGTCCATCAGTAGGATATGCCAGTGTTTGTGTATGAATTTGTACAGCTCTGGACTGAGTGCACTATAAGGTGTAATGAGTGCAAGTTTTTTAGTTTGATTTGTCACCCTCCTCCGTCTTCCTGTCTTGTTTATTAGTAAATCTCTGCATTGTACGTTCTGAATCTTACTTTTGGCCTCGTTCAAGATATGGTGTGGGTATCACCTAATCCTGAATCTATTTTCCATTTTCTGGAGTTCCACCTGAAGCAGGCATCCTGGCTACAATTGCATATGATTCTGGTCATTTCACCAAAAGGAATGGATCTGATCTGTGATTGAGGATGTGAACTAGTGGAATGTAGAATTGCATTAAACGCAGCTTGTTTTCTATACAGTTTGGAACGTATGTCGTTACCATCCACATATAAGGTGAGACGTCTAGATAATCAATTTAAGTAAGGTAAGCACGCTCCTGAGAAGGAAGTTTCACTCGTGTAATTTCTCTTTGTCCATGAACTAATTACACAAAAGAAGTTGTCCAAGGATAACAGCTGACACTATCCTTATTGATGTGAAATAACTTTATACCTCCATTCCTCATGATAAAGGTATTGAAGCCATTGAATCATTCCTGATAAACACAGACAAACCTAACAATCTCAAAGTGTTCCTCATGGAACTCATGCACTTCACCCTTTACCACAGTTACTTCGAATGGTCTGGCACCTTTTACATTCAATGCTCTGGCACTTCTATGGGCAATTGTGCCGCTCCATCATATGCCAATCTCTACATGCACCGATTCGAACTGGACAACATTTTAACCAACAACGAATGGATTGAACATCTCGTCCTTTACAAAAGGTACATCGATGACATTTTCATCATATGGAACGGTCCAACTCAACAGCTTGAATCTCTCATTGAAATTCTCAACACAGTTGACCAACGTATTGAATTTACACATCTCTTAAACAAGGAATCTATAACATTTTTGGACACTCGCATTACCATCAAGCAAGGAAACCTCATCACACAAGTATACACCAAATCCACAGATCGCAATAATCTTCTCCACTTCCACAGTTTTCACCAACCATCACTAAAAAACCATTTGCCTTATTCACAATTACTAAGACTAAAAAGGATCTAAAAAGGATCTCTAGTACCAATGAGTATATCTTCGTTGCATTTTTGTGATTCCCCATGTGTACATTCATGTATTGAGCATACTCTATTTTACCACCACATTCTCTCAACTTTTTGTGATCACACAAGTAATTTTCCCAACTTTTCACACTATCCCATCGCATGAAAACTACGAGTCTTTTTTCTCTGTTTCTCTTTGTAGTTCACGAGCATTCACTTCCTGGTATTTTACGCGTTTCCTCATCACATGACCGCCACCCGCGAACTTCACATTCACTGAAGCACTTTGGTACGCATCCCCGCTACGTGATGATTTCGTGATCACACAACTCTACCGTAAGTTTCTTTCCGTCTTTTACAGCTTCTAAACCCCCCGACACACTTTCTTGTTCTCACATGAACCCCTGTCTGTTACCAACAACCTCGCATTTTAACTAGAGCATGTCAGTAGCCCTCACACAAACGCCCCGTTGGCCACCACGTTTCTTTACCATCGACTCGCCTTGTTTTAGTTCATGTTTCAGCTTATGCACCGACGTGTGATTCACTTCGTGAGCACCATTATCACCCCTGCACTCGTTTTCAGTTTACTTTACACTCACTGTACGTGTGACCGTGAGCACATTATCCACGCTGTTCCTTGGAGACTTCCTTCACCATTTTTCTTCTCTCTCGATTCTTCTATCAACATCACCGTTTCACACTTCGCTTGTTTTCTTATTCACTCGGATTATTTGCACCAACATGTTTGAACATTGATACTGAATCTTGCCCCTTGTTCCTCCAGAGTGTCGCCCCTGATGAAGGGCTTGCACAGCCCGAAATGCATTGGGCATCCGGATAACAAGTTGATACTACAAGAATGATTACAATTCTTTATTATTCGAAGAACAGGTTCAATAAACCTAATTGACCTTGGACAACTTCTTTTGTGTAATTAGTTTCATGGACAAAGAGAATTTATTTTCTCCCAAAAAGTGCAACACGAGTGACACTTCCTTCTCAGGAGCGTGCTTACCTTACTTAAATTGAATTCCCAACTCGGGGGGGATAGACTCGTCTGCACCAATCACTATTTTTCAAATTGCCTACCTTTTGAACACTCAGTGCGCACTTTCTGCATTTTTCTATTGCACGTCTAGATAATCAACACTTTTTGTACTGTGATGGTGAGTAAAATTTATATTAAAATTGTTGACATTGAGGTACTGTAAAAAGTGGCAGAGCGAGTCCATATCTTCTGATCAGAATAGTAAAACCTTGTCTATGTATCGAGCCCAAAGTAGAATGCGTTCCGTGTATTTGGGAGGACAGAGGGTTCAAATGTGTTTTTTCTCATATAGGGCCAAGTATAGATTGGCAAAGGATGGAGAAAATTCAGCTCCCATTGCAACATCTTGTGTTTGCCGGTATCATTCCCCATTGTGTAAAGATGTTATCGTCTAATACCATGGAAATCAAATCCATTAGCATTTTAAAAAAAACATTTTTATTGGCATGTTAGAATGACATAAACAACACGACCATGCATCACAACAGATCATAAAGAATTGATTACATTCCATCATGCCACCTCTTCATGTATCCCCCCCACCCCTGTCTCATCTAAGGGACATCATCTGATTTGACGCTTCTATTCCTTGTGCTTGTACCGATGGGGTAGTGCAGATATTGCCTCGATGTACATTCCATTTCCCCCATATCTTGTCCCACTTTTTGGGGCATCCCCTGTTTACGTAAACCACTCGTTCAGCCAGCATGCACCAGTCAACGTCTCGTTCCCATTCGATAATCGTTGGTGGCTCAGAGACCCTCCATCTGCGGGCAATGTTAGGCTTGGCCAGCATAAAGCCGATGGCAGCCCAGAGCTGCTCCATGCGGGTAAGATCCCTGGCGTCCCATATATTCAGTAGGCATGTTTTGGGAGATAGTACTATAGCAGTCCCACATACTTCTCTAACCACCCCATTAACCGCCTCCCAATATGTCTGGATCAGGGGACACTCCCAAAGTATATGATAAAACGTGCCCGTCCCGCCACAGTGGCACCTACTGACTGCTGAGCAACCACGGCCCATCTTAACCAATATGGTGCATGTGATATAAGATCGATGAAGCACTTTTAGTTGGACCAAGCGTAATCGTGATGGTCCCTCGGAGAGGCCAGCGCATCCCACCAGTCCTCCTCCTCTAACTCGCCGATATCAGCCTGCCAGCATGTGAGTAGTTGTTTCAATGGGTCTGGTGAATTGTTGATTAGTTTTCGATATGTGAGTGAAATTTATTTACTGTCCATGGGATCTGCTAGTAATCTGTCTTCGAGTGAGGTAGCCTATGGGATCTCATCTATACCTTTAGTTGCCTCGTGAAAGGCATGTTGTATCTGTAGGTATTGAAAGGTCTCGCTGATAGCTAGTTTATGTTCTTTTTGTAATTCGGTGAATGTCAGTGTTTTGCCCTTTTTTTATTAAATCTCCGACCTGTGATATACCAATGGTGTCCCATTTGTCGAAGCCTCTACAATTGCTTAGGTTGCCTAGTTTTTCTGCATGCCATAGGGGCATCATACACGTTAGTTTGTTGCCCCATCCGAGTTTTATAGTGGCAGCGTGCCATATAGCAACTGTTAGCGTAGTGGGACCGATGAGCTGTTGTCTGTTCAGCTTAGTATAAAGAGCTTCTCTGTACCCACCCCGGCCCATCAGCCATTCGCCCATCCTGCATGCTGGGTCCTGCTGCTCACCATATACACATTTGTTTGATTGAGAGGTGGCCCGCCCAATAGTAACTACGAATATCCGGGAGGGCAATTCCACCATCGTACCACCCACGCACCAGCTTGGTACGTGGCGACTTCCCATCCCACAGCAAGTTCCTAACCTCCTCCTCGATTGATTTAAGATAGGATTCAGCGACTCTATATGGAGTGTTTTACAGCGCATATAGGAGTCGGGGCAAGGCCATAATTTTATATAGTGCTGCACGTCTCACCAATGAAACCGGGGGCGACCGCCAATGACGAACATCACTTTGCAGTCGAGTCATGGGGCCCAATAGATTCTGTTCGTGAAAGATCATTGGATCGGCGGTTACATATATACCTAGATATTGGAACCCATCCTCAGCGATCATAATTTCACAGTTTGCCGGGAGGGTTGGCACTGGCCCATGTAGCATGTATATAACTGATTTTGACCAATTTATAATATAGCGAGAGTACTTTCCATGGTTAGAGCAAATCTGGAGTATTCTATTAATTGAGGCTTTGGGGGAGGCTACGTGCAATAAGAGGCCACCGGCGCCCAGTAGTGGTGCCGCCCCATCATTATTACCCGGCTCTGATACGGAGCCTGATGTTGGTCGATTCCGGCGCCGACCGTGGACAGCCTCCCCAGTGCCTTATTTGTATGACAGGCCTGGATTGAGTGATGATTTCGAGGGATCTGCCCACCCTTATGAATGCCAGTCTTAAGAAGATCCCAAGGACAACTGGTATGAGGATCTGGCAGATGTCAGTGGACTGGATACCTCCACAGACACTCTATCAATCAATCAATCAACCAGGGAATTGTAAGCACGCTACTCACCTGTGAGGGTCTCAAAGCGCTGGGGGCGGGGTGGTCCGCAGATCTGTTTAGCCGAAGAGCCAGGTCTCGAGGGTTTCCCTGAAGTTGTTCACAGAGGGGGTACATCTGATGTCTGCCGGTAGCTCGTTCCAGGTCTTGGCTGCAATGTGGGAGAAGGATCTTCCGACTGCTCTGGCTCTGTGGATCCGTGGGGTTTTGGCCAGTGCGAGGTTGAAAGATCGGAGGTTTCTTTTGGGTACGTGGAAGTTGATTCTGTCGTTGAGGGATTTGGGTCCGTTTTTGTGCAGGCGTGAGTGAGGATTTTGAAAGTGACTCTTTTCTCTACGGGGAGCCAGTGGAGACTTTGTAGGTGTTGGCTGATGTGTTCGTGTCGGGGGATACTGAGGACGAGTCTGGTGGCGGTGTTCTGTATTGTCTGGAGTTTGCGGAGGAGGGACTTGTTGATGCCGGCGTAGAGTGCATTTCCATAGTCCAGTCTGCTGGTGATGAGTGCATGGGTGACTGTCTTCCTTGACTCAGTAGGGATCCACTTGAAGGTCTTGCGGAGGATGGGAAGGGTGTTGAAGCAGCTGGAGGTGACGACGTTGACCTGTCGGTTCATGGTGAGTGATGAGTCGAGCACGATGCTGAGGTTCATGGCGTGGACTGAGAGGGTAGGTGGGCTTCCGAGGGCGGTCGGCCACCAGGTGCTGTCCCATGCAGAAGGGGTAGTACCGAGGACTTCTGTCTTCTCAGCGGTGAGCTTCAGGCAGCTGTTGGTCATCCAGACTGCAACGTCTTGTATTCCTTTCTGATAGTTGAGTTTGGCAGTGTTGGGGTTTTTGGTGAGGGAGAGGATGAGCTGGGTGTCGTCGGCATAGGATACTATGTTGAGGCCGTGTTGTTGGACGATGGCTGCGAGGGGGGCCATGTAGATGTTGAAGAGGGTGGGGCTCAGTGATGAACCCTGTGGAACTCCGCAGGTGATTTTCATGGGGTTAGAGAGGAAGGATGGGAGTCTGATCCTTTGGCTTATTCCGGTGAGGAATGATCGGATCCAGTCCGGGGCTGTTCCTTGTATGCCTGCATCGTGTAGTCTGGCGACTAGTGTACGGTGGGAGACGGAGTCGAAGGCCGCTGATTGGTCGAGTAGGATGAGGGCTGCGGGTCGGCCTTGGTCCAGGAGGGTGCGGATGTTATCTGTGGCGGCAAGTAGGGCTGTTTCTGTGCTGTGGTTCCTTCTGAATCCGGATTTGGACGGGTCGAGGACGGCGTTCTCTTCAATGAATCATGTCAGTTTCCTGTTGACTGTTTTATCTGCAACTTTGGCTGCGAAGGGGAGGAGCGAGATTGGCCGATAGTTCTTGAGGTCAGTGGGATCAGCTGTGGGCTTCTTGAGCAGGGGTCTGACTTCTGCGCGCTTCCAACCATCGGGGAAGGTGCCTGCTTTTAAGGTGGTGTTGATGGTGCGCTGTAGTTTGGGTGCGATGGCTTCTGCAGCTCTGTGGTAGATGTGAGGGGGCAGGGGTCGGTGGGGGCCCCCGAGTGGATGCTTTTCATGGTCGAGGCGGTGTCTTCAGCTGTGATCGGTGTTCAGTTGGAGATGGTGGGCTGGCTGGTGTTTCTGGCGGGCGGGGGGCCGTCTGTGGCGCCTGGTGGATGGTCGATGAAGTTGTCATTGAGGTTTTTGATCTTGAGGTGAAAATAGGTTCCAAGCTTGTCGCAGAGGTCTTGGGATGGGGTGATGTCTGTGGCTTCGCTGCATGGGTTTGTGAATTCTTGAATGACACTGAAAAGTTCCTTGGAGTTGGTGGAGTTGGCCAGGATTTTGTTGTGGATGAAGTTCCTCTTGGTGGCTCTGATCTGGTTGTGGTAGTCTGTCATGGCGTCCTTGTAGGATGTGGTTTTCGGTTGTCTTGGTGTTTCTCCAGTTCTTCTCCAGGCGTCTGCAGGTGTGTCTGGCTTCTTGGAGAGCGGTGGGGAACCAGGCAGCTTTCCTGGGGCGTTTTCTGTCGGGGTTGCATAGCGGGGCGAGCTCGTCTGCGCAGTTGGAGATCCAGGTGTGGAGTTCTCTGGCTGCATCCTTTGCGTCGGGTGCCCATGTGTGGTTGTCTCGGGTGAGGTTGGAGTTAAGTTGCTCGTCGATAACCTTGCTCCAGTTCCTTCGTGGTGGGCATGGGGCTGGTGTAGGTGCCTTGGGTTTGTTGATGGTGAAGTGTACGCAGAGGTGGTTGGTCCATGGCAGCTGCGTTGTGTGGCTGAATTGGACGCTGTTTCCTGCCACGAAGATGGGGTCGAGGGTGTGTCCTGCTCTGTGGGTCGGTGTGTTGACGAGTTGTTTAAGTCCAATGCTGGTGAGGTTGTCACGAAGGATAGTGGAGTTGGAGTCGCTGGGGTTGTCGAGGTGGAAGTCTTCAATGAGTATGTAGTTTGTTGAGGCAATGGCATGGGGTGCGATGAAGTCGGTGATGGTGGTGGCGAAGGCTGTTAGGGGGCCGGGGGCTCTGTAGATGAGGGTTCCTCGGAGTGTGGCTTTGTGGGTGGCTGGATCTGGAAGTGTAGGTGTTCGGCGGAGGGAGGTGGTGAGGTGGAGGGTGCTCTTGTGGGTGATGGCCAGGCCCCCTCCTGGGTGGTTGGGGTGGTCTATCCTCTGGATCTTGTATCCGTCTGGGATGGCGGTGCTGATGTCGGGGGCGGAGGATGCGTTGGTCCAGGTCTCTGTGAAGAAGGCGATGTCGGGCGAGAGAGAGTCGAGTAGGTTCCAGATTTCCATGGCGTGTTTGTGTACGGAGCGTACGTTGAGGAGGATGCATTTTAGGGTGTTGCCGGTGCTGGCGTCGGCGGTGTTGGAGGCCGGGGTGGCGGTGAGGGCCTGGCCCAGTGGAGGCAGGAGAACTGGACGTGGGTCATGTTCGGCGAGGTCTGTTGGTATTCTCCAAGTCTTCCAGGGTTGAGTATGAGGAGGGTGGTGGTGTCGTAGCGATGGTCAGTGGAAGGTCCAGGTGTTCCTGGCCGCGGTCGGGTCCCGGAGAGGCGCAGACGGGCTTGCCTTCGGCAGGCCGGCAGCGCTCCCGCTGCGTACGTCCGCTGCGTGACCGTAGGGGAGGTGGGAGGGAGGAGAGGCTGGGAGGCAAGAGCGGGGGAATTCCGGGGGGGAATTCCTGGAAGAGGGTCCGCAGGGGCAGCAGTGGCGAAAGAAACAGGCAGGCACGAGAAAATAAAAACAGTGGTGGAATTAGAGATAGACACAGATGGGCACAATAACAGTGGCACAACAGGGAAAAATTAAGGAAAAAAATGGCTGAGAAAGGTTACGGTTTTTGCATGCAGTCTAGAACCAGTTGGAGTGGGCAGCAGGCGCAGGAGCAGGCAGCAGCCTCGAACCTCCCAAGGAGGAGTTTAGGGTCTGGAGGCAAGAGATGGCACAGCGGAGCTGCGGGGAGAGAGTTGACCTAGACCGAGGGTCGGAGGTCTTACTGGCTTGGCATCTTACCTTACCATGGCTACAGAGCAGGGTGCCTCATTTTCAGTGCTGGTGCAGAGGGCGGCTGAGAACCTGAACCTTATGCTACCCTCAGTGGCAGTCATGATAAATGTCTTGATGGAGATGCTTCAGCCGGGAGTTGCCCCCACCAAGCCATTACTCCCATTCAATGTAGTCCTGACTGATGCTCTACACAGGGCCTGGTCTTGGCCCTGCACAGGTGCTCCTGTGCATAGGACAATATCCTGCCACCATCACTCCGCCCTTAGGGCTCCCAATTTCTTCAACCTGCACGCCAACATGGAGAGCTTGATTGCCCAGGGCTCAACCTCCGAAGTGAACTCCTGTGCATTTCCTACCAATCCACCGGATGGGGAATCCAAAAGGCTGGGTACATTCGGGAAAAGGATGTTCTCTTTTGCAAGAATGGCACTGCGGTCGATATACACTGCATGCTTTTTGGGACATTACTCCCATACGGTCTAGGACTCAGTTGCACAAGTGCTGCCCATGGTCTAGGAGTAGGCCCGAGCCTTACTCTATCAAGCAATTGCTGATTTGGCAGCCAAGTTCACCATATAATGTTGGCCGGACATGACAGATTCGCTGGGCAGCGTAATTTCATCACTAGTGGCCCTTAGGCTCCACGCCTGGTTCAGAACTACTGGCAATATCCAAGCTTCTCTCATAGACATGCCCTTTGATGGCTCCCACTTGTTTGGAGAGAAAAAGTACTCCGTGTCGGAGCGCTTTAAGAACAGCATGGAAGGGGCTTTCATCTGCATCGCTAGACACCCAGCCACCACGAGCCAACACTTCGCACAATCTTTTCATGGCTGAGGACTCCGTTCCCACATACCGTTCCCACATACCACGTGGAACAGGTGGCCAGAACTTGAGCCAACACCCACAGCAGACACAGCCTCCAAACCCCTTTAGTTTCCACTCCGACCATCATGGGCAGGACCACTGGAGGCCAATAATATCCAACCTTTGGGTTTCGCAGCTCGTGCAAAGGGTATACACCCTCCCCTTCTTTTCCACCCCCACGCCCAAGCCACCTACTTACGACAAGCTTTTCGAGGATCACCTCTCCTTGCTCCGTCAGGAAGTGTAGCTCTCTTGGCCTAAGGAGCTATAGAAAAAACACTGACATCAGAAGTAGTTTGTGGTTGCTCTTCCCTCTACTATCTGGTACCCAAGAAAGACGGAGGCCTTTGTCCTACCCTAGGCATGCACCTTCACAATCCCTTTTTGAGAAATTCATGATACGCTTGCACAAGTCTTGTCTGCCCTGGACCCAGGATACTGGATGGTTTCGTTGGACATGCAGGACGCATATTTTCACATCCCCTTCCTGCCTGCCCAAAGCGTTACCTACAGTTCACAGTCGGCCAAGAGCACTCTCAGTTTGCCGTGCTCTCTTTTAGCTTTACCAGCAGCCATCTGGTGTTCACGAAAGTGATGACGTTGGTTGCAGCTCACCTCTGGAGGTCAGGGGTTCCAGTCTTCCCCTACCTTGATGATTGGCTGTTGAAGGTGGGCTTGCCACAGGCAGTTGTTTCCCACCTCCAGACTATGGCGAACCTTCTGCATTTGCTGGGGTTAACTGTCAACATGCTGAAGTCAGACCTGACTCCCTCTCAAATGCCCACTTTCATCAGAGCTGAGCTGGACACAGTGCAGTTTCGAGTTTATCCTCTCAAGCAGCAAGTCTTGAATATTCAGGCTATGATACCGATGTTTCAGCCTCAATCCCCTATTCGGTTAGACTGACTCTGAGGCTGCTAGGCCTCATGACCACCTGCATCCTGCTGGTAACACATGTGTGGTAACATGTGAGGGCTCTGCAGTGGAACATGAAGTTTCAGTTGGCGCAGCATCAGGGCAATCTATCTCTCCCACATGTTCCAGATCTCAGAGGGAACAGCAAAAGACATGAAGGGGTGGCTGACGAACCACGATTGGGTCAGTGGCAGACCCCTTCCCCATCCAGAGATGACTGTAGTGACAGATACGTCTCTCATGGGCTGGGACGGTCATCTGGGAGAGGTAGAGATAAGAGCACACTGGTCTCTAGCAAAATCCAGGCACCACATCAATCTGTTAGAGGTTTGGATGATGGGATTGGCATTGAAAGCATTTCTTCCTTCAGTCAAGGGAAGGCTGGTACAGGTGCTCATGGACAACACTACCGCCATGAGGTATTGCAACAAACAGGGTGATGTGGGGTCATTGACCCTTTCTCAAGAGGTTTTTCTCATCTGGAATTGGATGGAACACCAGGGCATATCCCCAGTGGTTCAACAGTTGGCAGGCTTTCTGACGCGGGAGCTAACAAACTCGGCCATCGATGCCTAGCAGATCATGAATGCAAAAACAACAGTTGATGGACAGAATGCAGAACAATGTCATACATTCACCCCAGTACAGAGATCTGGGCCTAAATCCATCGTTTTTTTGCTCACCATGCCGTTCCAGTTTGAACCCAGCCATATGCAAATCAGTCTTGACCCTGTGCCTCATGGGTAAAGTCCAGCCCGAACTGCCAAGCCAGGTCCTCCCTGGACTGGAAACAAGCATCCTAGTACCGGTTTCATGGTTTCACCCCTCTTAAGCCAGGATAGCTTGATTCCAGTGGCATGGAGAGCACGGGACCCACGTCTGGGCATACCCTTCCCACTCGGGGTGACAAATGCAAAAACAACAGTTGATGGACAGAATGCAGAACAATGTCATACCTTCACCCCAGTACAGAGATCTGGGCCTAAATCCATCGTTTTTTTGCTCACCATGCCGTTCCAGTTTGAACCCAGCCATATGCAAATCAGTCTTGACCCTGTGCCTCATGAGTAAAGTCCAGCCCGAACTGCCAAGCCAGGTCCTCCCTGGACTGGAAACAAGCATCCTAGGACCGGTTTCGGGGTTTCACCACTCTTCAGCCAGGATAGCTTGCTTCCAGTGGCATGGAGAGTACGGGACCCACGTCTGGGCATACCCTTCCCACTCGGGATGACAAATGCAAAAACAACAGTTGATGGACAGAATGCAGAACAATGTCATACATTCACCCCAGTACAGAGATCTGGGCCTAAATCCATCGTTTTTTTGCTCACCATGTAGTTCCAGTTTGAACCCAGCCATATGCAAATCAGTCTTGACCCTGTGCCTCATGGGTACAGACCAGCCCGAACTGCCAATCCAGATCCTCACTGGACTGGAAACAAGCATCCTAGGACTCGTTTCGGGGTTTCACCCCTCTTTAGCCAGGATAGCTTGATTCCAGTGGCATGGAGAGCATGGGACCCACGTCTGGGCATACCCTTCCCACTCGGGGTGACAAATGCAAAAACAACAGTTGATGGATAGAATGCAGAACAATGTCACACATTCACCCCAGTACAGAGATCTGGGCCTAAATCCATTGTTTTTTTGCTCCCCATGCCGTTCCAGTTTGAACCCAGCCATATGTAAATCAGTCTTGACCCTGTGCCTCATGGGTACAGTCCGGCCCGAACTGCCAAGCCAGGTCCTCCCTGGACTGGAAACAGGCATCCTAGGACCGGTTTTGGGGTTTCACCCCTCTTCAGCCAGGATAGCTTGATTCCAGTGGCATGGAGAGCATGGGACCCACGTCTGGGCATACCCTTCCCACTCGGGGTGACAAATGCAAAAACAACAGTTGATGGACAGAATGCAGAACAATGTCATACATTCACCCCAGTACAGAGATCTGGGCCTAAATCCATCGTTTTTTTGCTCACCATGCCGTTCCAGTTTGAACCCAGCCATATGCAAATCAGTCTTGACCCTGTGCCTCATGGGTAAAGTCCAGCCCGAACTGCCAAGCCAGGTCCTCCCTGGACTGGAAACAAGCATCCTAGTACCGGTTTCATGGTTTCACCCCTCTTAAGCCAGGATAGCTTGATTCCAGTGGCATGGAGAGCACGGGACCCACGTCTGGGCATACCCTTCCCACTCGGGGTGACAAATGCAAAAACAACAGTTGATGGACAGAATGCAGAACAATGTCATACCTTCACCCCAGTACAGAGATCTGGGCCTAAATCCATCGTTTTTTTGCTCACCATGCCGTTCCAGTTTGAACCCAGCCATATGCAAATCAGTCTTGACCCTGTGCCTCATGAGTAAAGTCCAGCCCGAACTGCCAAGCCAGGTCCTCCCTGGACTGGAAACAAGCATCCTAGGACCGGTTTCGGGGTTTCACCACTCTTCAGCCAGGATAGCTTGCTTCCAGTGGCATGGAGAGTACGGGACCCACGTCTGGGCATACCCTTCCCACTCGGGATGACAAATGCAAAAACAACAGTTGATGGACAGAATGCAGAACAATGTCATACATTCACCCCAGTACAGAGATCTGGGCCTAAATCCATCGTTTTTTTGCTCACCATGTAGTTCCAGTTTGAACCCAGCCATATGCAAATCAGTCTTGACCCTGTGCCTCATGGGTACAGACCAGCCCGAACTGCCAATCCAGATCCTCACTGGACTGGAAACAAGCATCCTAGGACTCGTTTCGGGGTTTCACCCCTCTTTAGCCAGGATAGCTTGATTCCAGTGGCATGGAGAGCATGGGACCCACGTCTGGGCATACCCTTCCCACTCGGGGTGACAAATGCAAAAACAACAGTTGATGGATAGAATGCAGAACAATGTCACACATTCACCCCAGTACAGAGATCTGGGCCTAAATCCATTGTTTTTTTGCTCCCCATGCCGTTCCAGTTTGAACCCAGCCATATGTAAATCAGTCTTGACCCTGTGCCTCATGGGTACAGTCCGGCCCGAACTGCCAAGCCAGGTCCTCCCTGGACTGGAAACAGGCATCCTAGGACCGGTTTTGGGGTTTCACCCCTCTTCAGCCAGGATAGCTTGATTCCAGTGGCATGGAGAGCATGGGACCCACGTCTGGGCATACCCTTCCCACTCGGGGTGACAAATGCAAAAACAACAGTTGATGGACAGAATGCAGAACAATGTCATACATTCACCCCAGTACAGAGATCTGGGCCTAAATCCATCGTTTTTTTGCTCATCATGCCGTTCCAGTTTGAACCCAGCCATATGCAAATCAGTCTTGACCCTGTGCCTCATGAGTAAAGTTCAGCCCGAACTGCCAAGCCAGGTCCTCACTGGACTGGAAACAAGCATCCTAGGACTGGTATCGGGGTTTCACCCCTCTTTAGCCAGGATAGCTTGATTCCAGTGGCATGGAGAGCATGGGACCCACGTCTGGGCATACCCTTCCCACTCGGGGTGACAAATGCAAAAACAACAACTGATGGACAGAATGCAGAACAATGTCATACATTCACCCCAGTACAGAGATCTGGGCCTAAATCCATCGTTTTTTTCCTCACCGTGCCGTTCCAGTTTGAACCCAGCCATATGCTGCAGGCTTCGTTTCTCGCATAGCAGAATCTACCGTTACTAAGTCGTTGAATGACCCAAAAACTTGATGATTTTAAAAACTGTGTAGGTTTAGATTGTGGCATTTTAAAGTGTATTCTTTATTTGGGGGAAAGTTGGAAAGGGGGAACACATTAATCTATTGTGTTGGTGGGAAAAAGACACGAACGGGCGCCATCTTGAAGGTCAGCGCTCTAGTGGTCTGCCGCCGAGTCACTTAAAAACGCGCCAATAGCGAGCGCGCAGCGGTTGCGCGCAGCGGGCGCGCACAAGGCAAGTCCGTCTGCGGCCGTCCGCGCCAGGACGCTCTAGGACGCTGCCGGCAGCTAGGTAAGCTAGGTAAATTCCGACATAGCGCCGTAGTGAAGCTATGCCTCCTTTAAAATATTCCAGAGACCAATTGCTGGAATTAGGGACAACCAGTTGTAGTAAGGAATGCGACAGTAGGTCGTGTCTGGATTCTAGAGTTTTTAAACAATGCCACCCTTATTGTCAATGGCCATTTAGCCAGCCCCAGAGAGTTGGGGCACCTGGAAAAAGGATAGGACCAGCAGGACGGCAAGGGATTAGGAATAAGAACCAGGGGGAGGGTGCGAATAATAGCATATGGGCAGAAAATATATGGAGAGGACTATACATCAATGCCAGATCTGTCTCTAAACATGCCCCGGAAATTTGGGACTTGTTGGATGATAGTAAACCAGATCTCTGTTTCTTTACAGAGACATGGTTCCATACACACTCGGCCCCGGCCTTAGCGATTGCCTTTCCCCCAGACTATAAAGTATTAAGGCTCGACAGAATAGGTAAACGAGGGGGAGGATTGGCCATTGCATTTAGACCAGGGGTAATGGTAAAATCGTTAGACTCTATCTCGTCCCCCATATTGGAGCTGATGATTGTGTCTATCGAACTGGCACACGATCACAAAGTATTAGGAGCAGTCGTGTATCGCCCGCCTGGGGAGAACAAGAAGGAATTTTTCACGGCGTTATTAGAAATTTTGGCTCCATACGCCCTGCAAGGGAAGGATGTCTTCCTTTTGGGTGACTTCAATTTTCATTTGGACCTGAACTCTAACACAGATACTATTAATCTCTTAACAGCCTTGGAATCATTGGAGCTGCGGCCTAGGGTGGTTGGCCCTACGCACGCAGCAGGTCGTACTCTAGATAATCTCTTTACTAATATATCTAGCTTGGTTACAGATCCTCCCTTAGTGGTGAGTTGGTCGGACCATAGGGCTCTGAATTTTTCCTTCATGGCACCGAAGGGCCTGCAAAAAGTGCAAGGTCGAAGGTTGGTACATAGACATTGGAGGAAGGTCTCCCCTAAGAGCTTTAAAACACTATTTCCCCCCCCCCCAGCTCAGTGAATGCCAGGACATAAATTCTGTGCTAGATAAACTAGAGTCAGAGGTCAGTAAAACCTTTGACATGATTGCCCCAAGGAAAGCAGTCATAATCTATGACAAAAAGTGTCCAGCTCCATGGTATTCAGATAATTTAAAGATTGAAAAGGCGGCTTGTAGAACAAAAGAAAGAAGGTGGAGGAAAACCAAAACCGATATAGATAGAATGGCCCATAACATCGCTCACAGGAGGTACCTAAATAATTGCAATGCGGCAAGAAGAGTTTTTTTGGCCACTCGTATAGAGGGGGCAAAGGGCTCCTCTAAAGAATTATATAGGATAGTAAAGGAATTCACCGCACCCAGTGTAATCAACTCATCGTGTCCTCCTACCCAGGAATTCTGTGACAAGCTAGCGAGTCACTTTAAAAACGAAATAGACATCATCTATGACTCTTTTGTGCCGCTACCAGAGAACTGGGAGGAAATGCAGAACACTGTGAGTCCCCCGTCGCTGAGTCTGGAAGCATTTTCAGCTATCACGAGGGAACAGGTGCTACCAGTTTTGAAAGGCCTAAAGTCAGGGTCGCCGCTAGATATAGCCCCCCCTTATGTGCTGTCAGCTCAAGCCATAGAGCTTGTTATCCCTATGACAGAAGTCTGTAATGTGTCACTGACGACTGCTTCCTTCCCGGCTAGTTGGAAGAAGGCCTTCATTAAACCTCTGCCAAAAAAAACATCACTGGACGCTGCAGACCTGCAGAATTATAGACCTATCTCGCTCCTCCCAGGATGCTCCAAAATTAACCGCCAACTGTCGGATCATTTGGCTCAGCATGGCCTGTTAGATCCCTCGCAGTCGGGCTTCCGTGCTGGTTATAGCACGCAGGCAGCGCTGGTGGAGGTAACAGATACCATCAGGCTTTTACTGGACGAGGGGACCCCGGCTGTGCTGCTCCTACTTGATTTGTCAGCGGCCTTTGACACCATCTCCCACAGAATTCCTCTGCGCAGACTGCGGGAGATAGGTGTCAACGGAAGGGCCTGGGAGTGGATGCGAAGTTTTCTATCAGTCAGATCACAGTGTGTGCAGATAGACTCTTTTGTCTCTCAGTCCACAGTAGTGGAGAAGGGGGTACCGCAGGGTTCTATTTTGAGCCCCACTCTGTTTAACATCTATGTGGCCCCATTGGCTGCCGTCATAGAATCCTGTGGTTTCCAAACCATCTCCTATGCGGATGACACTCAGGTGCTTATCCCCATAGAAAAGGATCACCTACTGACTATAGAAAGATTTAAGAGCTGCATGATTAAAATCTCCAGTTGGATGAAAGACAACTATCTCCAACTTAATCCCACTAAGACGGAGATTTTATTGTTCGTGAAGGCAGAGGAAGTATGGACAGATGAGTGGTGGCCAGAGGCACTAGGTCCCCCACCCCTTCCAAAAAAATGGGTAAGAAATCTGGGTGTGATTATGGATAAGAATCTATCCATGGAACAGCATGTCAAAACTGTAACAGATAAATGTTTTGGCCTGATGCGCACTCTAAGGAAGATTTTTCCATGGGTGCCCCTCTCTGCGAGAAGGGTCCTGATCCAGTCACTATTAGTGAGCAGACTTGACTATGGGAATGCTCTTCTGGTAGAAGTCAGGGAAGATCTATTGTCAAGGCTACAAGTCGTACAAAATACGGCAGCGCGTCTGGCTTTGAATAAACCTCCACGCACGCCTTCTGCCCCTCTACTGAGAGAGCTACATTGGCTACCAATCAGAAAGTGGGCTCTCTTTAAACTCCTTTGTCTAGCCTTTAAAGCACGGGTCGGACATGGGCCGGCTTACCTCACAAAGAAACTAGTTTGGCACTCTCCGGTACGGTGCCTAAGATCGAGTGGCCTAAACTTCTTTCAAACGCCGAGAATTAGGACGAAGAAAATGGGGGGTCATGCCTTCTCTTATCTGGCGCCTAAGTATTGGAACCAGCTGCCCTGGGATCTGTGCTCCTGTACAGATTTAAACATCTTCAGGAAGCACTTAAAGACCTGGCTGTTTAGCTGATCTGTTGCGGTCATTCAGAGCCTGCCTCATCTGCGCCGAGAGATCCCTTTGGGGATGATTTGTGCGCAATATAAATGTAATAATAAATGTAATAATAAAATATGCAAATCAGTCTTGACCCTGTGCCTCATGGGTAAAGTCCAGCCCGAACTGCCAAGCCAGGTCCTCCCTGGACTCGAAACAAGCATCCTAGGACCAGTTTCGGGGTTTCACCCCTCTTCAGCCAGGATAGCTGGATTCCAGTGGCATGGAGAGCACGGGACCCTCTCAGAGCGCACCCACCCAGCCCCAATACACTAAACCCTGTCTGGGAGGTGGTTACAACTCCCTGTGACAGGATGCCTATTGTCATGCCCACGTCTGGGCATACCCTTCCTACTCGGGGTGACAAATTGAGGCACAGGGTCAGACTGATTTGCATATGACCATGTCTGAACTGGGGTGGTTGAATGAGCTAAAGAATGATGATGGATTAAACCCAGATCAGTTGACTGGGGGTGAGTGTTTGATTTGCTCAAGCGCTCCGTCCATCATCCCTTTTGGTATAGCAGATCACGAATGGCATTTCTATCCAGAGGTGGCGCAAGGTCTCTACCAAGAGTGGGAAGAGCCTTGGTTAGATCTGTTCGCCTCTGCAGAGAATGCCCAATGTCAGCATTTTTGCCCGCTGGAGTTTCCAAGGCTGCTTTTGCCCAGAAACGCTTTTCATTTTGAGTGGAGCTCCAGCCTTCTGTACATCTTTCCACTAATAACACTCCTGCCAAGAGTTTTCAAGAAGATCTGGAATGACTAGTGTAAGAAAGTAGCATCTGCTTCTTATTTTTACCCCCACTTTTTGCTGATGTCACACTGTTTTTGGACTAGTCTGACTTGGATCCTGCTATCCAGGACCGAAGGTTATCTGCTTTCTCCCTTAAATTGCTATGCATGTACTTTAAGTACACTCCAGATTGGATACTGGGATACCCTTATCAGTCCCTAGTATATGGTACACCATGTACCCAGGGCATAGGTACCCCAGAGGCCTCCCATGGGCTGAAGCATGTATTATGCCACCCATGAGAGGCCATTCAAAATGACACCACAGGTTTGCTACAGCAACCTGAGTAAGCTGGTGCTTGAACCACTTACTTAGATATAGGTTCACTATATCTATTTAAATCACTACACTTAAAAACCTATCAGTCACCCCTATGGCAGGCCTTATCAGTCCTGGAGGCAGGGTGCTGGGTTTTACATGAGAGGCTGCCCCTGCATGAGCAGAGCCCATCCGCAGCCTTTGGAGACCATTCTCCGGGGTTGTCTGTGATGCAGCCAGACATATATGTTTAAGTGCATTATAACCTCGTGGTAAATGCTAAATTTAAAACGGCTACTTAGAAACATGTCGTCTTTGGTGTCAAACACCTTGGAATCATACCTCCACACCAGTAACTGATGTGAGAGGTATGATTCCACCCTTCCAAAGGGACATGTGTGGGTCACTGGTCTACCCGGTACCAGCTTTCTCGACCCGGGCAGCACAAAATGGACGCTGCCAGCTACAGACATTATTCTGCTCTCCTGCTGCTGAGCCAAGCTTGATCAGAGGAAGGCATGACAATAGGCATCGTATCACAGGGAGTTGTGACCACCTCCCAGACAGGGTTTAGTGTATTGGGGCTGGGAGGGTGCACTCTGAGAGGGTCCCGTGCTCTCCATGCCACTGGAATCAAGCTATCCTGGCTGAAGAGGGGTGAAACCCCGAAACCGGTCCTAGGATGCTTGTTTCCAGTCCAGGAAAGACCTGGCTTGGCAGTTCGGGCTGGACTGTTCCCATGAGGCGCAGGGTCAAGACTGATTTGCATATGGCTGGGTTCAAACTGGAACGGCATGGTGAGCAAAAAAACGTTGGTTTTAGGCCCAGATCACTGTACTGGGGTAAAGGTATAATATTGTTCTGCATTCTGTCCATCAACTGTTGTTTTTACACTCTGAGAGTGCCAGAAAGTCTGCACTGGGGGCACATGTAGTGTCACTGTGCATAGTACAGCTCAATTCCGTTCTGGGAGCCATTGGCTCCTACTCTGGCGCAAACTGGACAAAAGACATGGGTGTAGCCACCTGCCCTAGGAGGGACCCTAGAATCTTTCCAACCCCTTCCCATGGGTATAAAGAGGGTTACCTGGCTACAGGACTTTAGATTTTACCTGGACAAGATTCTGCTAAGAAGAAACCAAGTACTTCTACTGTCTGCATAACGCTGACGACTGAAGAATCTCCCTTGGAGTAAAGGAGTTACTCCCCTGCAGAAGCAGGCACCTAAGCGCATCTGACCGGTTTGCTTCTCCCGAGCTCCTGAGGACTCCTAAGATTTTAGCAACATAGGATGTGGGTTCCCGAAGGTCCCTGAGGTACATCTGAACTCTCAGCGATTCTGAGACCAGTATCCCTCATGGGGGCCGTGCAACCCAAGCCCCTGTGCACCGCGTACATTTGCAAGTGCATATGCTTGCTGGGGATTCCCGAGCTTGTGCATTGGACTCCGTGTAGTCCTGACCACGAGCAGTAATTGCACCAAAGATATCTCTACTCACTGAGTGTCCTGTGGGCTAGTACTTTGCAAACTAGCTTGAGGTCTCCCCGCAATCCCTGGTGCGTTGGCCTGTGGGTCCTGGCGAGGGTCACCTTGTTTTTTCTTGAGCTTACCTGGTTGCTCCAGACGTGCCCTGACTCCCCTTGCTTAGGGAGTCACCTGGACCTTGCTGGTCCACACCATAGCCTGTTTACTCTGACCACATGGGTTGCTTTTGCCAAGGCTTCTTGGTGCTCCAGCCGGACATTGACCCCTCAGCACTCGACATCCTGCGTGGGACAGCTCACCTCTGAATCCTGGTTGTCCTTGACGTCTACTGGTCCCCGTGGCTGCTGTCAAGCAACCCTTCTTCACACCTGAAGCATCCAACATCGGTGGGCATTCGACTACCGAGCCCCTGGTCACCTGAAATGACCAAGACTCTGTCCTCTCTGCTTATAGGTTCTTCTCACCTGGAATCCAGGCTTGGATTCCACCGGACAATCTTCGCCTTCCTGGCAACAGTACTTCTTTGCAACTCTCCATCGAAAACGACGAAGGTTTCCGACACCACTTGACCCCTATGCACCAGGCTCCTCTGGGATAGGTAACACGGGTACCTCGGTACTCACTGGTGGGTTGGCCTTAGACCCTCCTATGTTCCAAAGGGTCTGCTCGAAGTCCTCGTAGAAGTGTCCTTAAACTGTAACTTTGCAACCGCGACTTGCCCATAGAGTTGTACGGAGCACGCGGTCATGTTTCCTCACTGCACCCAGACTCCGTGGGCTCCCTGTGTCACTCTTCTGGGTGGTCCCTTGGGATCCCAGCAATTCTACGTGCTCTAGGCACTGTGTCTAGTCAAGACGTGACTGTTATACCATTTTTCTAGTATTTGGTTCGGTCTTCCCCTGGAGCCGGCTGTGTATTGTGCTACTTACGAATGTTCTATTGATTCAGTATTGTGTGCTTTGTGCCCTAATATTGTGTAGAGTCTAGTAGAGAGTGTTATATTAATAAATACATATTTTTATACAACTACTGTGTGGTTCTCCTTTCATTTAGTCATTCAGGAGGTGATACTTTACATTCCTTCAAGATTAAGCCTGTAGGCTGCTCTCCACAGCTACCACTAGGATAGCTTTCTAAAGGTTATCTTTGACCTCATACATCATAAGGGTCGTGTGGACTGGTACAGGGTGCCCACTTTAATTAGTGAACAGCATATACCAGGCCACCTTCTCACAACTGGGCCCAAATTATTGTTGTGGCTCCTGATTGGACATGGAGAGTCTGGTGCTCCGAGCTTTTAGCATGAGCACGGGTCCTCCTATAAAGCTGCTTCTTCGGGAGGATCTTCTGTTGCAGCAGCAGGACAGGGTTCTGCACCTGAACATGAAAATGCTTCACCTTCATGCGTGTAAATTGAGCGGCAACAATTGACAGCTTTCGACCTTCTGCCCGGAGCTGACGATGTTATCTTAGCAGCTAGTCATCGCTCCTAGACTGCACAACCCTGATAAATGGCTCGGTGTACAGATAAAAACGTTGATCATCTATCTGCACCATTTTCCCAGGTTCTTTTGTTTATTCTTTCCTTGCACAGCAGGACTCTGCGTTGGGCACATTAAAAGGTTATCTTCCCGTCATCTACTTCTGTGGTTGCCAGATCAGCCATCTCTTTGCAAGTCCCCTATTGTACAAAGGTTTCGGAAAGTTCTTCAGCATATGTTCCCACCTGCCCCTTTCATTATGCTGCAGTGGGACCTCAACCTAGTTCTTCCATTTTTGAAATGTACTCCCTTCAGGCCCCTACATACCTGTCCACTCAGAGCTCTTACAATAAACACAGCCTTCGTAGTGGTAATAACATCAGCCCGCAGGGTCAATCAGTTCCATGCACTGTCGTCTTATCCTCCGTACCTCAGTTATCTACACAAGCTGGTCCTTTGAACTAGAACGTCATATCTACTGTAGGTGGTAACTACCTTTCATGTAGGCCAATCCATCACTCTGCCTACATTTTACACTCCGTCTCACGCCTATAAAGAAGAGTAGAGACTCCATCAACTGGACCCAAAAAGAGCGTTGTTGTTCTACCGTGACCACACAAAAGAGTTCTGGCTGGACAATCAAATCTTCGTAGGCTACGTCAGAGCAAAGAAAGGAGAGGCGGTGCGGAAATGAACCTTCTCATGATGGATAGTGCTCTACATCAAGATCTGCTACGCATTGGCCAAAAAGCAACCAACTGACTGTGAGCTCCATCTACCAGAGCCAAGGCTGTCCCACTGCATTGGCTGGTGGCGTTACTGTCCTGGATATCTGTCAGGCAGCAATTTGGGCTTCCTTGCACACGTTTATAAAGCACTGCTCCCTGGACAGTCAGGTCCAGTGTAACTGTCAATTTGCCCGTTCTGTCCTACAGGACTTTTTTTTAAAATTATTTTATTGTCTGGTGATACATTGTGATCTTATACATGTCGTTTAGGTACAATACAATCACTCCATACTAGTATACATGCAAGTTGTGGGTTGACTGGATGCTAGGCACGGTAGAATACATCAAAATTATGTGTCCCGCTGACCTGTTTATCTATCTTTACAATGCCATTAGCTCTTCAAGGAGTGCAGTGCGAACAATCACATGCTAGAGTCTTACATGACATCTTCGGTTGTACATCGGGACCAGGGCTTTCACTGCCAGCCCCCCGCAATCTCTAAGACAAGCAGACCACTAGTATTATATAGAGAGCACAGTCTACTGTTGGCATTAGACTAGATTCCTCCCTCTTTCTGTCTCTCTGCCTACTACGTCTTCTTTCCCACCAGTTAAGTCCGGTCTGGACCTCAATAGTTTTTGGGACGACTCTGTGGTGGATCAGTTTGCTGTATACGTCCGATTCCTTGTTACAATATATAATTTCCCCATGCCAGTCCCCGAGGGTTGGAATTGGGCCCCTAGCCCACCGCATCACAATACGGTGTTTCACCATCAACAGAACCATTGCCACTAGTCTCCTAATTGATTTGTTGACATCCTACACATAACCTAATAGAGCCAACATCGGGGCCAGCCCTAGAACGAAGCCAATGATATCACTTAGCTCACAAAGGACCTTCCCCTAAATGTCATATAACCCAGGGCAATGCCAGGCAACATGTATAAAACCAGCTTTGCCTTCACCACACCTTTGGTGGTCTGCTGTATTGTGCAGTCCATGCAGACGTTCTGGCATGTAATAGACTCTTTTACGAAACTTAAAGGGTATCAGCCTGTGTCTACTGTTGAGTGATATCGATTTAGTCCTGGCGCAACAATACCACCAGCACTGGTCATCGATAGTTCGGTTTATGTCTCTCTGCCATTCTAGTCATGCCTTCACCACCCCAGGTCTGCGTGCATCTTGCGCAAAGGCATATCATTTAGTTATTAGCCTAGCAGAAGCCTGCTACTAGTAAAAAGGAGAACAATGCTGGCATTACTAGTGGTTCCTGCATATCCTCGCCCAGCAACTCATGTAGCGCATGCCTTGTTCTGAAGTACTGAAAACGATTAAGCACTGTCGGTGTACCTGCCCTATCTTGTATCATCTCCCATTTATTCGCTACACCATCTTGGAAGAAATCTCCCATGTCGGTTATTCCTAGGGTTTGCAAGGCACGCACCACGGCTCTCTCCTGCCCTATCAGGAACCAAGAGCCCCATTCTGTTGGTATATGTGGGGAGTACAAAAAGGAGTCGTACTGTTTCTCCAGTATACTCAACCAAGCGTGAGTTCTGGTGTTTATTGTGTCAAAGCCGCTGTGGTGCAGAGTTGGGCAGCGAAACAGTATTTGAGGGAGTGTATTAGGGTCTGTTGCATTCATACCCTCCTCCCCCATTATCATACGGCAATGTGAGCACCTCCCACCTGACTGTGGGCTGTTTCCCGGCCCAAGCCAGCTTAATCAATAGGAATCTCAAATTGTCAAATAACGCATGTGGTGGAGTACTGTAATGATCTGAAAAAGGAACCAGAATCTGGGGAGTGCCACCATCTTCATTATGGCTATATACACCATCAAAGAAAGTGGCAACTTAACCCAGCGATCTAGCTCTTCTGCCAGTTTTTGCAGTTTCCATCCTGTAATGATCTATTATCACTGTTGTTGGGTCAGTGTGAATCTGTATTCCTAGGTATCGTATGGGTTTAGTTGTCCACTGTAAGGGATATTCCATTGCTAGTGGGGTATGTGAGTGGGAAAATTATAGACTTGTCCCAATTAATAGGAAGGCCCAAAGCCCCACCAAATCATACCAATTCCCTGAGTATGGGTGTTAGATTGCTGTACAGAAATGTGTCATCTGCGTATGTTGAAATCACAAGCTTATAGGTAGGAAAACGCAACCCTTTATGACCATGATATTCTCAAAGAGCACACACTAGCGGTTCGGCCACTACAGTGAACAAAAGGGGTGACAAAGGGCAACCCTGTCGGGTGCCCCTGGTAAACGTGATTGGTGCTGTTACAGTATTACCCACTCTAATCCTGGCTGTAGGGTCGGAGTACAACACCTTTATCAGGTGCAAATGCACCTCTCCCACGCCAATGCGGCGGAGGAGAGCCCACATGAACCCCCCCGACAGTCCAATGCTTTTTCGGCATCCAAAAATACAGCAGCCGCCTTCAGCCCGAATAAATTTGCTGCATGGTGCCAAACAATGTTCTAAGATTATATCTGATGCTGCAGCCTGGTATGAACCCAGCCTGTTCCTGGAGTACAAACTCCCGGTAGTATTGGGGTTAATTGGTTTGCCAGTATCTTTGCATATAGTTTTGTGTCCACATTTAACAGGGACAAGGGTCGATATGAGGAGCAGCTATTAGGCAGCCTACCTTCGCCATTTCCTCGAACAATGTGATTAGATGTTATGTTATGTTATGTTAATGACAGTTTTTAAGCGCGACAAATACCCGGAGGTGTCCTGGCGCTATCTAGAAATCCCAAGGGTCAAACCTGAAAACCGAGCGGCAGAAACAAGGGGTCATTCCAAACTAAACAGCCAAGTCTTGAGTTCTTTTCTAAAAGACATCAGGTCTGGCATGGTTCTAAGATAGAATGGTAGATCATTCCAAGCTTTTACGGCTCCATAAATAAAACTTCTACCTCCCCATCGGGCCTTCCTGATACGAGGGACTTGAGCCTGTTTTGTTCCTTTGGAGCGAAGACTTCTTCCTGGAACGTACCATAGTATACGCTGCTTTAAAAAATCTGGACCAAGTCCGTGCAAGGCCTTGAATGCCATGGACAGCGCCTTGAAACGGATACGGCTTTTTATGGGGAGCCAGTGTAGGGTTCTTCTTTCCAGTGACACAGGAGAGAATCTGGGAGAACCCGTAAGTAATCGGACTGCCGCGTTCTGCAAAACCTGTAGTCTTTTCAGTATGCTTTGCTGCGCATTCATATACAGCCCGTTACAGTAGTCGAGTCTCGTTGTTACCAGGGCTCTGACCACCATATGCCTGCTATCTTGAGGAAGCAGTGGTAACACTTTCCTCATCATTCTGATGGAATACCAAGTTTGAGATGTCAAAACATTTATTTGGTGCTTCATAGTAAGATTATCATCCAGTATCATACCCAGGTTTTTAACCTTTCTAGATGGAATTGGAAGGGAGCCCATGGAGTTAGGCTAGCAAGCAGGGGTCCAAAAATTGGCGCTATTACCAAACTTCTGTTTTGTCCGAATTGAGTTTCAGACAATTTTCGGACATCCAACTGCTCACAGCTACCATACACTCATGCAGACGCAATTCCACGTCCACCTCTCCCCCTGGGGTCAGTGACACAACAATTTGAGTATCATCTGCGTAAGAGGTGATACCAAAGCCATAGGAGCCTATGACGGGTGCTAAAGCGTGGACATAAATATTAAAAAGAGTGGGGCTAAGTGAGGACCCCTGCGGGACCCCACAAGGTGTAGAGAAAGGAGTCGACTGAAACTCCCCCATGGACACCACTTGTTTCCTATCGGCTAGAAAAGATTTGATAAGGTCCGCTGCTTTACCATCAATCCCACACCTATTTAGGCGATTCATGAGAATTGAATGGTGGACCGTATCAAAGGCCGCAGACAAATCAAGCAAAACCAGAGCAGCCTTGCCACCCTGATCCACAGCCTCCCTGATCTCTTCTGTGGCTTTAATTAAGGCGGATTCTGTGCTATGGCCTGGCCTGAAGCCATACTGAGTGGGATCAAGTATTTGAGAGTCTTCCAAAAAGAGACTAAGTTGTCTATTAATAAATTTTTCCACAAGTTTAGCTGGAAGCGGGAGTCTAGCTATAGGGCGAAAGCTGTTAGGGGCATTAATAGGGAGATGAGGTTTTTTTAATAAAGGAAGGACAGACGCTATTTTCCAGTGCTTGGGGAAGGATCCAGTTTCAAACATCAGATTAAATAGACTGGAAAGCTGCAGAGCAATTGGTCCAGCAGCTAATTTGGCCGTCGCGATGGGGCACGGATCAAATGGTGAGCCCGACTTGGTTTCCATCAAGATCTTTTGCGTATCCAATGCGGACACTGGCCAAAATTTGATCAGCGTTGGATGGGAGGCCTGAGCTGGCCCCGAGCCCTCCCAGCCGATAATCGAGTTGCTGATGCTTCTCTTATTAAAAGCCGTAAAAATGGTCTCCACTTTAGACATGAAAAACTCGGCTAGTTCATCACACAGCTGTTGGGTGGGTTGAACAGGATGTGGCTTAGGGGCAGCCAACTTAGCCACTGTCTTGAATAACTCTTTAGTTGAGTTACTAGAATCCTGAATCTGAGCTGCAAAGTATGACTGCTTGGCCATGAGAATAGCCTGTTTATAAGTTTGGAGAGAGCTTTTATATGCTTTTCTGTCACATTCGTTATAGTTACTCCTCCATCTACGTTCTTGCTGCTTACAAATAAGCTTTTGAGATCTAATCTCTTGAGAATACCAGGGCGCAGAGGGATGTGCTCTCTTAGGCCGCAGAATTTTTGTGGGGGCAACGATATCACATGCCTGCTGCAGCCAGCTGGTATAATTATCACATGCTATATCCACATCACCAGATGTGCTGACTACATTTGAAGTCAGTAATTTAATTAGCGAATCTCCCTCCACCTTGTTCCATGCTCTAATTTTTTCCTATCTTTGTGTCCTGTAGTTTGCTTACCAGAATCGTTTAGTCAAAATTTCAAATAGAACCGCGGAATGATCTGACTAGGCCAGGGGAAGAAGATTTTTTAAATTTATATTACATTTGTTGGAAAAGATACCATCCAAAGTGTGTCCTCCCCTATGCGTGGGGCCCACTACCAGCTGCCTAAGCTCCAGAGGCAGCATCAATTCCTCCAAGGCCCTGGTATCAGCATCATCCGTACGTTCTAAGTGAAAATTAAAATCACCTAAGACTGTAATGTAAAGATGTGGCATTAGGAAAACTTGATAGGCCTTTTAGAAGGCCACTGTGAGTCCGTCTGTCCCCGGCTCTTTCCCAGCCTGCATTTCCTTAAATGCAGTACGTATTTCAATGGGTTGCAAGGGCGCCATCATGTGCTCTCTGTGCTCTGTGGCGAGCCATGGAATCATTATGCACTCTAGACATACCATGATAGCAGTGGCATCAGGAGAGATACGTGATCGATATAGATCAGTATAATATCTACAGAACCGTTCAGCGATGTGTTTCGTGCCATGTAGTGGGTTCCCAACCTCGTCGTGAATTTCCATGATCACAACGGTCTCTTGTTTGGCCCACATTTGTGCTGCCAATGTGGCCCCTGGTCTTTTTCCCTCCCATATGACCTAGCGATGGCGTATTTCTCCAAGTGTTAAACTTCAATGTTGGCTGTGTCATGATAGTCCTCTATCTTAGTTAATATCACCCAGTATCTGGTTATCGGCCGTGTTTGCTCTCCAGCTCTCCTATTTCCCTTTCTAGGTGTAATAGCCTTTTTCTCATCAATTTAAGAACTCTTGCGTGTTTTGAGATGGTAATGCCTCTAATGTGTACCTGAAGAGTTTTCCATACTGTGGTGAAACTGTCTACTGGGACCACATTATTGTCAAAGAATTCATCAATGGATTGTGCTATTTCATTCTTGAAGACCTCATCTAATAGGGAATACGGGGGGAATCGCCAGGTGAAAGGGGCGGCCCTCCGAGAATGAGGCACCAATTCCAACATCACTGGCGAATGGTCTCAGTGAGTCCTGGAGAGCGGCCCACATCAATTGACTCTGGTGACCAGGCTTCTAGAGATCAACCAGAAGTCTACACGAGTGAGGACATTGTGCAATGTCCTGTATTGCGTGTAACCTGTACCCTCATGCGACCTGCGTCTCCAAATATCTACCAAACCTGTTCTCTCTGCAATCTATAGCAGCGCACTTGCAGCCACAGAGGGTTGGCGAAGTGGTCTCCTTAACGGTCCTTAGTGGGATTCAGTACACAATTGAAATCCCCTCCCCATATCCGTGGGAGATCTCCTCACTGTAGCAATCACGTGCTGAGTGTGTGATAGAACTGTGGGTCATCGTAAATGGAACCATATATTCCCACCAACAGTACTGCCAGATCTTCTCTATCACATTGGGCTACTACTAACCTACGTCCCCTCCTGAAGCCGAATCCCCGACCTATAGCCCTGCCATATAAATACGCCCCGGGCATGGGTGGTGAGCCTGTGGCACAGTAATGTCCCTGTAGTCTACGTTGTGTCAGCGTTCGACTGTGTGGGGCTATATGTGTTTCTTTTAAGATTGCTACATCAACCTTGTGCCTTTTGAGGTATGCAGTCACCATACGTATCTTCCTATGGTCCTATGGTCGTTAAGCCCTCTCACATTCCATGTGAGGAGCTTGATCAACGGACGAGTCTGTTGATCTTCAGACATCTGCCCTACGTCCCCTACCCCACTGCTTTAGGATTGTAACTACAATTGTACCTTGCAATGTATCTGGTATCACTTTTTTCCAACACTTTTTTACAACATCAATAAAAAAAGAACAGTTCTAAGAAATATCCCACCGGGCTATGAGTAACCCCAATTTGCACAGCATTGTCGTCCCCCTCCTTAAATCTCCCCATTCGCCCTCTCAAACAAAAATACCAACAACAGGAATCAACCCCTGGTGGTGCACACATGGGGGTGGATGTTGCCGGCTCTGGGAGCCCGTTGCGGTCCCAATCATCCTCAGATGGAGTTAAACAGTAAATGCACCCGTTTTGTAAAGAAAGAAATGACGTCATCAGCCCCACAACATGGCACTATCCCTCCTACCCACAGGCCAGTCACAGAATATGAATAAAGGGACGCCCTATTATTCTATCATGTTACATTTGGAACAGTCTTACTGTCATTATAATCTAAGGCCACTGGAGAGGGGGGTCCCCTCACCACTTTCTCGATAGCATTACGCCTCACATCCAACCACATGTTGAACGCAAGGTAAGATGTTACAAGTGTCATGATCTGCGGAGGGTAAGTGTCAGCACCAACAGTGTCCATATCAGTCCCCATTGCCCATCTCCGGATTCCCTTTCACTGTTCCTCTGCATCCTGCTTATCTCATTCAATGGAGGTGTTTTGGGGAGACCCGCATCAATTTCCGGTTGACTCGTGGCTTTTGATGAATTATAGCACTTGTTTCCGGTCTGTGAAAAAGTGTGCCTTTCCTTCCCACATCACTTGCAGCTTAGCAGGGTATAGTATGCTATATTCTAGCTGAAGTTCTCGTAGTTTCCTCTTTGCTGGAGTGAAAAGCTGTCTGACTTCTTGGACGTGCTGTGTGAAGTTGGGGTAAGTTGACAGCTTGGTACCCTCATGACGCAGTGTCTTCAGTTTACGCGCTTTGCGCAATGCCGCACCACGATCCCTATGATTCAGGAGTCTCGCTATTATGGGATGAGGATTAGCACTGGGGATCGGTCTTGGTGCCAGGGATAGATGTGTTTGTTCGATGACAAAGATGTCCGAAAACGTATCTCTGCTCAGGAGGGTAATCAGGAGGCGTTCCACGTATTGTTCCATGTTGTCTTTATTTGTTGATTCAGCAACGCCCACTATTCTGATGTTATTCCTTTGGGACCTGTCTTCCAAGTTCTCTGCTCTTGCCTGTAGGGTATGTAGCAGTTTGTCCATATTCTTGTGTGCTGCCACCTCCACTGTGAGCACATCTTCTGTGTCAGACACTCTCCTTTCCACTATATCAAATTGCTTAGTGTGCTTGTCCAGCCTCTCTGACATTCTGGCCATCCTGTATGGAAGGGCATCGATCTTTCCATCGATTTTCGTCAAACTGCGTTGCATTGCTGCGAGTCCCAGTGTAGACAGAACTATTTCCGGTGATATAAATGGATGTTCATGCAGCCGGATCCACCTATCCGTCGAGTTATGTCCAAGGTCGCTTGGCATATTTTCGAGCATTATGTTTGTTGCCGGTAGCGTGGTCTGTCGTACTTGTGCACTGCCAGCAGTTTGCACTAGCCTGCACATGGTTTTCAAGCTCTTAGTGTGCTCCAACTTGGCCTCTATTAATTATAAGTAGAGTCCGGGCCAAGCATTGCGCTGTTTTCAGGGCCAGAGTGTCATCCATTACATTCAGTAACGCCTTATGTGGTAAAGACTCGATCTAGCCGCAGCTTCCTTATGATCCATCCATCCTTCCGGCTCTGCGGATGGATTTCCGAGTTAAAAGTTTGTTTCCCCTTTAAAGCCCCAAGCTTAACTCACCAATGGTCAATGTTCTTCGTGGCTCTGCGCTTCTGGCATGAAAAGTCGTGAAAAGAAACTGACGTCAGCACACTGGGGTGATGCCTATATAGGCATCACTTCTGATGACGATGTGCGGAGCCTAATGACTGCACCTACTGGCACGCAGGGGTACTCCTCACCAAACATTCCAGATTCAGTCTGACACCTGGGGAATATTCTATGGTAAGGAATCTGTGGCTAGTCCCTACCAGAAAGGGTGTTACCAGAGGTAAGTAACTTGTTCTTTAGAACCTGCCTTGAAATATGTCTATCGAAATTTCCCATCTGAAACACTGTGTTGAACAGGAGAACCTGTTCTTGCAGACAGCAACAAGTTTACTCATTATGTTACCATGCTTCTGTGTTGGTTTGCAGTCGTCCTGAACATCATAGTTTTAAAATATTTCCACTAAATGAGAAAATTTCATTTTTTATTTATTTATTTTTAGGTATATCTGTTTCTGAAGTCATATTTTGTTTAAAGGACAAATTTCAGGGATCAGAATCTGAACTGACTGCAAATCATCGGCTCATTTTACTCAACTACTTCATAACTCTATTCATTAGACACTATCATCTATACCAGTTTGTACTGTCTCAAGACCAAGATGTTGACCAAACAGTTATAAAACTGGAAATACAGCCACCTCCACAACCCCCTGCACTTATTGAAGGCATAGATAAAGATATGTGGCTTTATCAACAAGAAATAGCCAGACTTACTTCATCTGAGGCCGAAAAACGTTCAAATATACTGTTCCTTAGACAAATTCGACAGTTGGAAGCAGAGGAGAAACTTCAAAAGCTATATGAAGATCTAAAAACGCAAGATATACCATCTTTAGACAAACAGGTAAAGTATGCTTTGAGAAAACTTTGCACATAACTATCTGCAATTGAAACCGAACAATCATGATAAGGTAATAATAGCATGCGACTTCTTGTTGACTATCTAAACTACAGGCTTCTGCACACTCCCATGAGAGAGTTGCCTAAAATTGGATCTACATTTAATCGTACTGTCTCTTTTGAGCATGCCTTTTAACTTTTTCCCTTCGCAACTAAAATATGTTTAGGTTACAGTCGGCAAAATTTGGAGACTTGATGAATAGCTCTAAATAATAACTGGGTTCTGCTAGTGTGTTCAGAGAGTATTCTGAACAGTCATATGGGGGTCTAGGAGTATGGTTGCCAATGCCATCTGTGGTACCTTACTAAATGCATTCTGTGACTATTTACTGTATAAATAGAGGTTCTTTTTCAACATAGGGTTGTTCTTGGCTTTGTTATTGTGTTTATTACTAAAGGCTATTTAAGAATTCTGGTTTGAGGACCTGCAACCGACATTTTGACATCACGCCTATGTCTTTGTGATGCGTTAATAAAAGACTTGCTAATTTTAGTGGGTGTAGACTGCCCCATCATCGTATTCGGTAGTTTTGTATAGAGAAAATACCCTTTGTAGAATACCACATCCTAATAGCAACATTCTATTGCATTATTATCAGGCAGTAACACACAATCCCAAATTTAGGCAGCAGCCGGACATCTAACAACGCAGGAGGCGCCCCTGTAACATAGCAACAGTCTACAAGAATATGCCCGACAAGAAGCTAGGATTTCCAGTACATATGAAAGAACAGTGACAACAGGATAAGAATCAAAATGGAAAGGACACAACCAGAAATACGACAGACGAACAGCTGTGTTGAATGTCCTTTGTCTGGAAGGTCTATCGAGAGAAGGAAATGATATTTTATAGAGAAACAGTTTAAGTCGAGTGAGTTTACCTTTAATCATATGAAAGAGAAAATCTAAGAAGATAGAACATTTATTATAAAAGCTACGTTAAAGGCGCATGGAATGGTTTTTCCAGAACCTATGTGAAAGTGATTCCAATGTGTGGCTCAATAAATCCGAAGTTAATATTAATGAAGAGCTGAAATCTAATTTCATTTAGTAAGCGGTGTAAGATAATTCACATGCAAGATTTCGTACCATCATACATTTTGACAAACTAATGGACTGGTTTTATCAAAGAAATGGAATATTGCTAAACACGTCAACGTTAAGGGCACATTTATAAAAACGTAGATATACTTGTGTTTATTTACGAAATTATGCCTAAACTATCTTTTTTGAACATGAATGGCAAAATCGTTGTTCTTATAGAGTCATTGATTTCCTCACAAGTAGAACACAACTTAATATATCAGAGTTGGCGTCCCACTGTCCGAGACAGTCCAACAATGGCAGGTAGTTTGTCAATTTAGCAGCCATCTTCACAATTCTGCACCCACACACAATCCAATCCTATTGAATAAGAAGCTGAGCTCCCATGTGGAGCAAAGGTTACTGCTGCCTGTGTGTCAAAGTGGACATGAGAAGCGAGAAATGCTACAAAGCCATTAAAAAACCTGCTGGACGTCGAACGAAGACGCATCCCATGTATCTTTGTCAAATATATTAAAATCAGTAAAGAGAAAGAGCATATTTGAAACAAAAGTTTGCAGGCACAGTGATACAGCTCCACAGAGTGCCCCGTCATTAGAAGAGTCCTGCTCTTTCACGTGAAATGTATTTTTGTGTACCTTGTGTAGCATCTTTTAAAGAATAAATCTGTAGCAACATTATCATGAGGCATATATTTCTGCTACTGTTTTGGCCAAACAAAACATATACATAATCATTACTTATTCATGTGCTTGTTAAGACAAAGTTACAGAACAGAGCGCGGGTTTGAATTATGTCAATTGTATATTCACAAGTGTGTCTAGAGAAAAGTTTGATATTTTAACACATTATTCATGGGATGCTTTAGCATTTAAAGGTTAAACCACACTTATCAGGTGGTGGTAGACCTGCCAGCCCAAGGTTGGTTTTCCGACAATTTTGTTGCCTTACTCCTTCATTTTTGCTACTTTTGGTTGTGTTGGCTTTAGGACTCTGTGCACTTTACCACCGCTAACCAGTGCTACAGTGCGTGTGCTCATGCCCCAAAACATGGTAATTTAATTTACCTGTAAGCCTCTAGTTAAGTGGTATTACATGCATCCTAGTCCTGTATAATAAATGCTACTAGTGGGCCTGCCGCACTGATAGGATTACCCACTTAAGTAGCCTTTTTCAACATATCTCAGGTCTGTCATTGCACTCTGTGGTGACAGTTTTAAACTGCAATTTCAACCTGATGGGATAAACCTCTTGCCAGGCCTGAACCTCCCTTTCTGACGCATAAAAGTCATCCCTGGGGAAGGCCCTAAACAGCCCAGAGGGCAGAGTGAAGTGTATTAAAAAAGTTGGACATGTACTTTTAAGTTTTACATGTCCCAGTAGTGAAAAACTCTTAAATGTATTTTTTACTACTGCCAGGCCTGGCTCTCCCATGGGATAACATTGGGTTAACTTATTCTAATAAGTGATCTTTTTCAATTGGAATGTCGTGGTTTGATATCTAAAGAACTGCAATTTAAAACCCTCTTTAATTTTAAAGTCAGATTTTAAGTCCCAGTTCTGAAAATGCCAGTTTTTGAAAGTTGCCATTTTCTTGTCCCAACCATTTGGTGCCTGTAGCCTGTATCCTGGGTCCCATGACTGGGTGTAGCTAGCAGTTGGTATTTGTGTATTGCTTCCAGAAAAGAAACAAAGGGGGAATAGGTTTTGACAGGATAGGCCATCTTTAATTTGATGAGGGGGAGGAACTGTCACCTACCACACTTGCACGTCATAAAGGCTCTGCCCAGCACACTCACAAAGGGATTTGGCAGCTTTCTTTTGTGGCCCCAGACAAGCTGGGGCTAGAGCAGAGAGGTAGGAAATTACAAAAACCTCTGATGGTGGGAACCAGCAGAACCTGTCTCCTACTTCAAAGTGGGCACCAGGTATAAATAATAGACTCTTAGACCCAAATCTTCAGTACACCTCTGGACATGTGGAAGGTTCAGAAGGACGTCTGTGCTGCTCTGCATGAAGGACTGCTACCCTGTTGCCCTGCTGCCTGTATGAGAAGAACTGGACCTGCACCTTGAACCCAGAACCACCAGAGTGACTCCAAGGGCTAGGTGGCTTGCCTCCTGATCACAGCAACAGGGACAGTAACAAGATTCCAACCAGCTTGAACCCAGCATCTGGACTCTGCCTGATATCAGCCATGACCCTAACTGGTGCCACCCCAATCCCGGATCCTTGGAAGTGGGCCTGAAGGGGCTCTGCCACCCTAGCTGTGGTCCTGTGAGAAGAACCGACACAGCGCGACACATTTTTCCTTGCAGCCACTTCAGAACTATATCTGTGCGATGCATCTGCAATGCATGACCTTGCATCGCAGCCCATAGCTTCCTCGAAACTGCTGTTGTGCTGTTATGTGCCCGGGTTAGGCCCATGTAACGGAGCTGCTCATTTCTTACATTGTCCTCTTTTTCAAAATACCATTTCTGCTGTGACCTTTTGCACATATTTGCGTGCATGACAATGTTGGATTCGTTTTTCTGAAACTACTTCTGTTTACACATCTGGCTTTGCATAACATTATAACAATGCCTCGAACACCAAGTACAAGACCTTTACGCATGGATGTACAAATGTCGTTCTGTCTTCGCGGGCAACAGGGCTATCTACATTTACTCCAGTATTGGAGCTTTCAGAGATTCACATGCCTGAATCATTCCTCGTTGTCGAGACGGGAGTCTCCGGTATATAAAAAAGCAATGCTTAGTTGGATAGCAAACTGAAAAGAGGCCTAGACCCATTTCCCTTTTGCAACCCATAACCTTTGTTATGTAAAAGAGACCAAACTTGTCCCTGAACCAATCAGAGCTCCTCATCCTCTAGAACCCTCCTGAGAGAACCTTCTGCCCCTCAGATTTTTCTACCGCACGTTGTGCTAGGGAGTCTCCTTTGAGCTCTGCTCAAATTCAGTTTTTTCAACTTCTTTGAAGAACTTTGTTCTTAGAAATTCTACTAGATTCTGTACTACTCTGGATTGTCTTCAAATACATTCTTTAGAGAATGTCTGGAAAGGAGAAGAAAGGTTTATTTCGGGCCTGTGCAACTTGTTCTAAGAAGAGGCTCTACACCGATGACCCTCATTCTGACTGCATCTACTGTCTATACCTGGATCACCAGGCCAAAGGCTGTAAGGTATGTCGCACTTTCTCAAGTAAAATTCTGAAAGATCGTGAAGGGCGCCTCTTGATATGGCTACAGAAGCTAAAGGTCAGAAAGGAGGTTATCTCCGGTGACAGTGAGGAAGAGTCCTCCTCAACATCTAGGAGATCTCAAAAGAGAAGAAAATCTCCTCAAACTCATTCCTCAGGGAAACGTCCTGAGAAGGCCCTAAAAAAGACCACTCATGGGTCTTCTGGGCGCAGTCCTTCAAAATCTCCTAAATCTGTGGAAAAGGAGAGTAAGGGACATGCTTCTGGAGAAAAACAATCGAAAAAGACGAGCTCTGAACCGTTAAAGTCACCTCCTCAGGTCAAGGAACCCTTCAGGAAGCTGTCTTCGATGCCTCCTGAGGTAAAATCTAAGAAACAGGCATCGTCGACGAAGAAACCATCGTCGACGAAGATTGAGGTAAAGCTCATATCAAAGACACCATCATTGACTATTACAGCCTCTTCGTCGGCGATGTCATCGTCGACGGCGGCATCGGCGACGACACCGACGACGACAGTGTAGATGGCGGGATCGTCGACGACGGTGACGACGACGGGGTCGTCGACAACGGTGATGACGACGGGAACATCGACGACGACGACTATGTCGTCGACGATGGATAGCTCTTTACGCCTGGTGTCGACGAGGATGTGGACGGCGATCTCGTCGACGGGCTCGTCGACGAGGGTAATTCCAGATAAACCGCAAATCGTTAGGAAGAGGAGAATTACACCAGAAGTCACCTCCCCAAGCAAGATCACTCCTCTGGTGCCATCACACCTGCTAGAGGAGCAGGATTCAGAGGAGGAGGAGTACGACGGACCCTTTGGATACACCAGTAGTCCCTCACAATTGCATGTGAAGTGTCAGGATGATGACTATGAGGAGGGATATGAGGAGTACCAATATCCTCCGCAACAACATTATCGCCAAGGGTACAAAGAAGAGATGGTGGGTATGCCATCATCAATGATGATGGATCTGCAGTTTATGCTATCATACTATAAAAGGAGATTTCCGCCGACACCAGCTTCTCAGGAAACCACGGTCTCGCATCCACGATCCATCCCTGCTACTCCAGTTAGAAGCAGGGAACCACTACAAGAAGTTACGCCTACAACTCCTCTAACAATACACCACCAGGATCCTGTCACCACGGACGATGATGACCAGGAAGAGGGAGATATAGCAGACCACAACAAAGAATGGGATGGTTACCAGATTCCATCTCCGGCATCTCCCACACCAGAACCTGTGGATTCTCCGCCGGTGGATATCGGCGGATTCCATAATCTGATGGAAAGAGCTGCGAAGAGATTCCAGCTTCCTATGGCTACAACACAAACGGAATGCTTCCTATACGATTTTAAGGAACCATACCACAAGTCAGTCCAGTCTATCCCAATTGTGAGCCATGTGTGGTAAGAAGGTTTTAAAGCGATGAAGACACCGGCGACAGTTACACCTGTGCTTGCTAGATTGGAGAAAAAATATAAAGCTCCTTTGGATGCACCAGCGTATTTACTGGGCCATCCAAAACCTGATTCTGTGATTTCGCAAGCGGTGCAACAAAAATCTAAGAATCTCTCTGCGCCTATATCAGCACCTCCTGACAGAGAGGGGAGACGATTAGACAATGCAGGTAAGAGATTCTCATCCATGTCTGCTCTCCTAGTTAAAGCAGCAAATGCCCTTGTCATTCGGGCAGATACGATAGGCAGATGTGGTGCGATATGGCACCTTACATGGACCTCATCCCAGGGGACAAAAGAGAGGAGGCGAAAAAGATCCTTCAGGAAGGAGAAAGGGCTTCGGCTGAAGTAATTGACTGTGCGATAGATATCACGACCATAGCCTTCTGGTCGCTTGGAGAAGCAGCGGTGCTACGGCATCAGAGGTGGTTAAGGGCGACTGCCTTTAGGCCAGAGGTGCAAAATAAGATTCTAGATCTCCCTTTCCACAGAGAAGATTTGTTTGGAAAACAAGTGGATGATGCACTTCAAGGTATCAAAAAAGATACTGCAAAAGCCCTAGGTTCGCTACAATACCGTAAAGTGCCCTTTCGGGGTGCCAGAGGGAGAGGCTAATCACCCTATAGAGGGGGTTACAAACAGGGGAGATACCCCTCTTATTCCTCATCATCACAACCATACCGTCGCAATATGGTCAAAAACAAAGGGGGGAACTATACAATGTCTGCTCCTAGAGGACGAGGGGGTCGTCGAGGAAAGGACAATCGCAGAAGACAATGACAACCTCCTGGATTCGGCTACATGTATTACTTCCACTCCACAAGTTCCCCTGGGTGGAAGAGTTGCTTCACATCTGCATCATTGGCAGAAAATAACGAACGACAGATGGGTCCTCAATATAATACAATTCGGACTCACTTTAGAATTTCTTCAATTCCTTCCTTGCACACCACCGACAAGTCAAGAGATCAAAAATCTATCTCAGATGCGTTGGGAGATACAGACAATGCTCCGAAAGGGAGCAATAGAACCGATGTCGATCTCCCAAAAAGGAAAAGGGTTTTACTCCCGTTTCTTCCTAGTCCGGAAGAATGCTCTCCAATGGCGTCCTATTCTAGACCTGAGGTAGCTGAATACTTATCTCAAGAAGCAGTCTTTCCGGATGGTGACCCTTCAAGACATTCTGCTGCTCTTAAACCCAGGGGATCATATGACCACACTAGACTTAAAGGATGCATATTTTCACATCTCCATTCATCCTTCCCACAGATGGTATCTTCGGTTTGCTGTAGCAGTTGACCATTACCAGTTCAAAGTACTACAGTTTGGCCTCAAATCAGCCCCAAGAGTTTTTACAAAGTGTCTGGCTCCAATGGCAGCTTTTCTCAGAAAGCTAAGACACCGGGTGTTTCCATACCTGGACGACCAGTTGATAAAAGCACCATCAGAAACTTCACCCTAAGTGTCAACTACGGCATGCATACAATTATTTGCCGAACTGGGACTGGTTTTGAATATAGAGAAATCATCCCTTCAACCTTCAAGGAAGATCACGTTCCTGGGAGCGATTCTGGACAACTCTGTAAACAAGGCATTTACCTCCACAGAGAGGCAACTGGGTCTCATGACGCTTGCCAAGAATTTCACAAGAAAAAAGTGTCTTTCACTACGCATGTACAAGTCACTACTAGGGACAATGTCCTCTTGCATACCTCTGATTCCTTTATGCCGACTAAAGATACGTCCATTACGGGAGGAACTGGACCGGCAATGGCACCAGGCAGAGGGATCCTTCGACAAGGTGAAGATCACGCCGGCTATGGGGCAAGCACTAACATGGTGGACCCACAAAAGGAACAATTTGGTGGGTCTTTCCTTCCTGGCAGAACCAGCTCCATTGGTAATTACCACCGATGCATCCCTGGAAGGATGGGGGACGTTCCTTCAGGATCTACAGGTCAGCGGTCGGTGGGGATTGCAGGAACAGCAGCTCCACATCAACTTGCTGGAGCTCAAAGCGATAGGCTTGGCATTGCTGGCTTTCCTACCAATAATTCAGGGAGCATCTGTTCTGATAAGAACAGACAACACAACTGCAATACACTATATGAACAAGCCGGGAGGTACAAGATCACTCTCCCTGTCGCAGGAAGCACAAAAGATATGGAAGTGGGCTGTTCAACACGAGGTTTCTCTAAAAGCAGAACATCTTCCAGGAGATCAGAATGTCAAAGCGGACACTCTCAGCAGACTGAAGAACACATGCCACGAGTGGGAAATCAACCAGGAGATTTTATAAAGCATCTTCTTCAAATGGGGAGTTCCGACAGTGGATCTGTTTGCGACAGGTAAGAACAAAAAATGCCGGTTCTTCGCAAGTTGGCATCACCAAAGGGGATCTTGGGGGAATGCATTTTTGATGGCATGGTCAGGCGTCTTTGCCTATGCCTTTCCTCCGAGTCCCCTCCTGCCACGTGTTCTCACAAAGATAAAGAAAGAACCGTGCAAAGTGATATTGATATCTCCGTGGTGGCCCAGGCAACACTGGTTCACAAAGTTGCTCCTGCTGTCGGAGGATCATCCGATTCGTCTGCAACAAATACCATCCCTCTTGACAATGTCCCGGGGACAAGTGCTTCATCCAGACCCGAAATCGCTACGCTTAGCGGCCTCGCTCCTGAACACTGTGAATTTCAACACCTAGATATTTCATTAGAATGCAGAGATATACTAGCAAATGCCAGTGCGGAAAGTACAAACAAGACATATAGGATGAAATGGAAGAGATTCTGTTTGTGGTACCAAGAACGTAATATTCATCCTCTAAGCTGAGCGGCTCATGAAATTATTCCATATATTTTAATGTTAGCAAAGTCTGGTTTAGCCCATGCTTCTATTAAAGTGCATCTTGCTGCGATTTCTCGATATAGAAGAACTTCCTCGGGTCCATCACTGTGGTCTGAAAGGATTATCAAACAGTTCATGAAAGGATTGTTTCGGACTTTTCATCCCATAAGACCTTCTCCACCTCTCTGGCAGTTGAACATTGTTCTGTCTCAACTGATGAAGCAGCCCTTCTAACCAATTCACAGGGCGGATCTAAAGTTCTTATCCTGGATGGTAACTCTTCTAATAGCTCTCACTTCAGCCAGAAGAGTTGGGGAAATACAGGTTCTCATGATACAAGAACCATTTTTGCAGTTCAAAGAGGACAGGATTGTTCCCAGGAATAATCCAAAATCCATTCGAAAGTGCCTACAGACTTTCATCTGAATGAACCGCTGATCCTTAAGAGGTTTTTCCCTCATCCGTGAACAGCAGCGGCGAGAGCTCTTCATTCATTCGATGTTCAACGTTGTCCAAAGTTTTACTTGCAGCAAATAAGGCCTTTCCGCAGGTCTTCCCAACTGTTTGTGGCTTATAGTGCCCCCAGGAAGGGGTTCCCTTTGTCAAAGAGGGGAATTGCCCAATGGATTTCAACTGCAATACAGTTTTGTCATCAGGCGGCAGGCAAGCCGTTGAATGCACGGGTCCGTGCTCATTCTACAAGAGCAGTGTCCACCTCCACTGCTTTATTTGCGGGAGTACCTATCCAAGATATCTGCAGGGCTTCTACTTGAAAGAGTACGCATACTTTCACCAGACATTACTGCCTCGATGCACCTGCAGAGAAAGATGTAGCAGTAGGACAAGCAGTACTGAGGAACCTTCTCCAGTGACGGTGAGCCCTCTTTACCATCCCTCCTTCCTTTTATTGGTTACATATGCACATTTTATTGTTGTATATTGTATTATATGCAATTTGGAAAGTGTTTTCTGTGTGTATTGGTATATGAAGACCGCTTTGATCGAGCTACATATGTTTCCTTGTTCCAGGTCTTTGGTAACAAAAAATGTGCTATGTTTTACTGCTCGCTATTCTGATTCAGGCATGTGAATCTATGAAAGCTCCAATACTGGAGTAAGAAAACAAGTTACTTACCTGTTACTGTAGTTCTTCAGTATTGGAAGCTTTCATAGATTCACATGCAACCCACCCTCCTCCCCTGAGAGGCTCACCTTGGATTTAGCACAAAAGGTGTCTAGGGCACAAGTGTACGAAAATCTGAGGAGCAGAAGGTTCTCTCACGAGGGTTCCAGAGGGTGAGGAGCTCCGATTGATTCAGGGACAAGTTTGGTCTCTTTTACATAACGAAGGTTATGGGTTGCAAAAGGGAAATGGGCCTAGGCCTCTTTTCAGTTTGATATCCAACTAAGCATTGCTTTTTTATATACCGGAGGCTCCCGTCTCGACGACGGGGAAAGATTCAGGCATGGCAATCTGTGAAAGCTTCCAATACTGGAGAACTACAGTTACAGGTAAATAACTTGTTTTTATCCATAACATTGCTAAGTATCGCAAGGGTGCTATTTATTATAAATAATCAGGGTCTCATAGGATTAGCAGAGGAGGCACTTTAACTGACACCGAGGGTCACTGCATGCTGAGACTTCACCACGCAGCGGTCTGACATCTCCATGAGGGGTCTTCAGGACGTGAACAAGACATGCTCCTACATTCTCTCCCGCCAGGTAATGGGGTTGGATCGTCCCTTGGGGGGATTTTTGGCTTCACACCTACATAGACTCTAGGTACATGCAGAGTAGGGTTTACACAGTAGGAGTACGCCAGATTACTGCCTTGTATTATATGCATGCATATATACACTGTCTTAGCACCATGATAGAACAATATCTGCTATTTATTCTTTTGGTGCTTGTAATCACTTTCACTTTCATCTTCTTCTGTCTACTGATTATCACAGTACATGTATTTTATACAAGAATAACTTTGGTTCAATAAATATATTGAAAACGTCCCACTATGTATTCTCTGTATAGTTCTCTGAGAACAAAAGAGCACGATTGACTGAGCAAAAGTTTCTGATCTGTTACCACAATCCCTGAGGGGTCAGGGTTGTTATGTTCACTGGTTGCGCTCCCTTGTTGGGTTATGGGGGCTTATGGTGGCACTGAGAGCTAGCTGGTCTCTAGGCCAACATATCCTGTGGGGGTGCTCGGAATTAGTCTGGGCACCCTAGCTGCCAAGGTTTCAGATTGCTATGTGTGACATTTTCATAATTTCAGTGCTAATATGAGTGACATTTGATCGAGTATGAGTGACACTTTCTCGCGAGCAAAATGAAGCAATGAAGACAGGGAAACATATAAATATCACAAATTACAACCATTTGCACAACGGGAAACTCTATTATTTTAAGGAGTTTAATGTACAGTATGTGAGGTCACTTCCTTATGAACTCCAGCAATAAAACAAGTAAACATAGACATATGTCTTTATCAGCTACAATAGACACTGACATTGTGGAATAATTGTTCCTAAGAGAGCTGAAAAGTTAAATACAGGCACGGTATTCCAGTGCTTTATTGTCCAACTCAATGGTGCTCACAGTAATATTAACTGCAGAGAAGGATGAAACGGACAGCCTGCCCTGATGGACTGCGCCAAAGACAGCCAAAACCTGATCTGCAAAATCATGTGAAAACATTAGGATGTGACAGTGATGCCCCGACTGACTGACAACGTGCTCTGTGCGTCGCCCACCCCAACTTTGTAGTTTACATCAAGTCTGTGTAGGCTGACGGTTCAAAGTTCCCCAATAGGCGGCGGGTCAGCCTTAACGAGATCGTGCAATCTGACACAACAACATTAAAATGTAATCGACATTATTAGCATTATTTGTATATAATAAAATAACAAAAAGTTGTGAAAAGTACTTGAAGTGAAGTGGCAGTCTGGGTGCGGTGGGTAGACTACTGTTCCAGTTTTTCAATCATCTTCAGAGCCAGCCAGCTGCAGCAGTGTGGTCTGGCGCATTCTCGACGGACTCAAATCAGCAGCTCTGCTAAGTCAAGCAGCTGGCCGCTAGTGGCCTCTAAGGCAATTATCTGCCTCGGTCAGGGCAGCCAAACTGCACCCAGCTGTGTTCTCTACTTCAGTCACAGTGACTGCAACTTAAGGCCCCCACAGTGTGGGAGGTCCAGCCAGGCTGCAGGTGAGATCTGCACAGTCTCAGTGCTGGTGAAGCACCTCCGAGCACAGAGCACCATGATTGCTGCAGCTGGTGCCACCCAGCGAATAGGCAGTAAGCAGCCATGGTGGTGCCAGCCAGTCTGCCGGATAGGACTTGACCTCTTCTTCTTACATCATTCCCCGTGCTCTGGTAGGCAGCAGGATGTGAAGTCACGTCCTTCCCGCCCCAGCAACGCCGCAGTGACACACAACATGACTGGGGCAGGCCTTGTCTGGGTGTCAATAGCAGCTATTGGATATACTACCGTCGGGCAGGCCGTGACCTCAGGATGTGTGGTGACTCAGCGGTGCTGCGGAAATCAAATACAAAAGAATATATTGTAGCACTCTGAGCCTGCAGCTGATTCCCGGAGTGCCCCAAGCCTGTGGGAGCAGCCCCGCAGGCCACACACAATCAGTTTCAGCGTGCATCGCTTGTGTTGTGATAGCTGAAACTATGCATTAATATGCGTGACAATGCATATCAGTGCGGTGATGCGGAGCACCACACTGAAATGCGTTAGTCTAACGCCTGATGCGTGGCACTTGGTAGGACTGGGGCACCTCACCCAAAATGTATTTTGTCCAACAAACATGCAGAACTACATAACAGTGGGAACTTTACAACAGTGCAATTCATCCTCGATGTAGGTCTTCGCATTGCAAGCCCCTTGTCAACGGCATCCTTGACTACAACACAGGCCTTCGCATCGCAGCCCCACAGCTCCCTCGGAGTCACTGCTGCGTGACACATCCTCAATGCAGGACTTTGCATCACAAGCCCCTCTTCGACGGCCACCTAGCCAACAATGCAGGACTCTGCAATCACAGCACCGTAGCCTCCTTTGAACCAACACTGCACAATGCATCCTCAATGCGATATCTTGCAACGCTGTGCAAAGCAGGATTTAAAGTACTTTGTTATTTTCCAAATTGGCATGGGATTTTTCTTGTGTTGAGTTTTTACTTTATTACTATTTGAAGTACTGCATATATACTTTACAGATTGCCTCTAAGTCAAGCCTGACTGCTTTTATTCCAAGCTTCCATGTAAATCTTAAAAGTAGAGTTAATTCGGAGGCCAAACATACTTGTGTGAGCAAACTGATTCGCTGCTGTTGGGAACGATTTTGCACAACATTGACTTTTATATACAGCTTGCACAATTTGGAGTTGTAAACTGCTCCCCGTAAAGTAGAATACAAATACGAATACAAAACCAACAGTTGATGGACAGAATGCACAACAATGTCATACATTCACCCCAGTACAGAGGTCTGTGCCTAAATCCATCGTTTTTTTGCTCACTATGCCTTTCCAGTTTGAACCCAGCCATATGCAAATCAGTCTTGACCCTGTGCCTCATGGGAACGGTTCCATGATGGAATATCGTTAACATAAATATCGTCAGAAATAAATATCGTCACTAAAATATCGCTTACATTAATATCGTCATCCTATACTTAAACAAGAATTCACACAAATATTGATTTTTTTTTATCGACAACCCTAATATCGTTCACACTAATATCTACAACATAAATATCGACTACTACATTATCGACTTTATTTTAAATATCATTACCTTAGACATTTATATCGACTACACTAACATCGACGACCTATCTGCTTATAGAAATATACAAAAAAATATTGTCTTTTTATTACCAACTCGATATGCACGATTCTTTTATTTTACTCACTTGTTTTTACTATTTTACTTTACAAAACTATTCACACATATAATTATTTAGTTTTCCTAATACTTATTGATATAAAAATATATAATATATGTTAAAAAAAATTACATTTACTGATACTATCATACACTCCGATGGCCTAAATGTGAAACACATTTCATTATTTTCTACATATAAACTATTTACATATAAAACAAAAAAGCACATATAAAACTTTTTACAATGTACTTTAACAAACAAATAGTGATGCAACAAACTCTTACGAAAATAACGTTTTTCTAATTCGAAATTACGTTCTCGACCAATGATTTTGAAATTTCACTAATTGAACCAATCAAAACCTACCATTAATTAACTCACTAATATAAAAACAATTACACACTTAACGTAATTTACCATTTTTGGCACAAACGTGGAGAAAAACGGTTACCTTGCTGAGAGAAGAGAATACAAACCTACGACTACAACTACAAAACGTCATACTACACTTCAAGTAAGTAAAATCCCATTGCTTGTTTCATTCGAACTTAGCAAAAAGTAGATAAACTCCCTAATTTAAAAACTGTTCTTCTTTAGAGTGAAAACAAAACATGTTGAACTTATCAACAACGACCAAAAAATTAGATGTAAAAACATTTATAAACTACCTTATCCATGTCTACTTAGATAGCTGATAAAAATTATTTAAACTTGCTAAGTAAATGTACTATTTACTTCATATGTTAACAACTACTATCATCCAAATACTATAAGTAACACAATGATTATTTTTTCCACAGACTCTACAAAATTATTTACCTATCTACAACTACACTACCAACATCTTCTACTACATCAAGTAAGTATAGTCACTGTATGTATAACAATTCTGAAAGTAAAATCAAACACCTATAACACTAAATCATGTCTTTCAATTATTCTTTAACACTACTACAGAACTTAAAAATAAGAAAATTCAGAAAGAGAAATAAGAATAAAAGAATTACCAGTGAAGCCACATAGTAAGTATATGTTCACGCTTTTTCCTGCTCTTATACACATCTCTGTAAATCGTCTTCAATGTTCTTAAAAATACATATATATATTTTCCACAGATCTACCTTAGACATGGCAACTGGAGCTACTTTCATTACTTCGCAAAAAGGGAAACTAATGCTGAACTACATGGGTTACACCTACACCCAAGAAAGAGTAAAAGCGAATAAGACCCATTGGAAATGTAGCAAATATTACTCAAGTGCATGCTATGGTAGAGCAACAACTGTTGATAACAATGTGGTAAATGTACGCGAGCATAACCACCCACCAAATGTAACAGAAGTGGAAGTTAGAGAAGCACTGGAAACATTGAAAGATTCTAGTAAAGGATCACAAGAAACAAGCACTAGTATTTTGAAAAATGTTTTAAGCAAAGTGCCAGAACATGTGACAGGACAGCTACCTTCTATTCCCAACTTAAAAAGATTAATTTAAAAAACTAAACGTGCTTCAGATCCAACTCCACCAACGCCAGAAAGTTTTAAGGATATAAAAATATATCCTGAATATACCATTACACATAATGAGGATAAATTCCTAATGTATGACAACCAGAGTCATGACAAACGAGTTTTACTTTTTGCTACTAATAGTAATTTACAAAAACTTAAATCATGTGAAACATGGATGATGGACGGGACTTTTAAAGTTTGTCCCAAACCTTTCTATCAACTTTACACCATCCATGGGGAATACCAAGATACAAATATCCCTCTAATTTATACTCTGCTGCCAAACAAAACAAATACTACCTATGTTGAACTTTTAACAAAGATCAAAGAATTAACAGATAATTACTATACTCAAAGAATTATAATTGACTTTGAAATAGCCATGATTCAAGCTATCCTTAAGATATATCCCCATACCTCAATACAAGGTTGTTATTATCACTACAACCAAAGTATATGGAGGCACTTACAAAAATCTACCTTAAGCATTGAATATTGTACAAACAGTCACTTTGCTTATCAAATAAAAAAGTTGATTGCATTGGCATATGTACCAACAACAGAAGTAGCTAACTACTACAATTTATTAATTGACAGCCCTTTCTACCGCACCAATGAGAAAATACTAACTCCCTTCTTGGACTATTTTGAAGATACCTGGGTTGGAAGATTACATCGTTCAGGCCACCGTAGACAACCTAAATTTCAAATTCCATGGTGGAATGTGTATGCTAGTACAATAGCACAGAAAGCTAAAACTAACAACGCAGTTGAAGGATGGCATAATGCCTTCCAAGCCACTTTAGGAAGAAGTCAACCAACACTTCACAAACTAATCCAAAGCATTAAAAAAGAACAAAGCTACCAAGAACTCAGAATAGAGCAATCCCTTTCTAAAATTGGCCCTAAACTAAGTAAACAAACATTAAATATGTACGAATATCTCCAGCAAAAAACTAGACTGTACCCAAGTATAGAAGGTCTAGCATACTTAGACCTAATAGCTAAATCCATCCTTTAAATATAAATTTACCATGTTTAGTAATAATTTACTTTTTATTCTTAAAAAACAAATGAATATTGTAAAATATACATTAATATGTTCAATAGAATTATATATTAATTGTTTATTGTATATTAAAAAATGTTTTTCATTGTTAAATATTTTTCTCAGATGTTAAAAAATGTAAATTTATGTTATGTACATATCGTGATAAAATCAATGTCATAAAAAATATGTAATATATTAAATTTTTATAAAAAATATAAAAATGTAATATACTAATGTATGCATAATTGAAACTGTATTTATGTACAAAACTGCAATATAATTTGTTAACAAAAATTATATTAAATGTTTTATAAAATGTTCAAAATCTTTGCAGTAACAATTTAAACTATGAATAAAAAAAAGATCTAAAAATTGTTATTTCTTAATTTAGAAACTTGTCATATGTATGTAAAAATGTTATAAAAATGTTTTTAATTTATATTGTTGAAATGAATATTACAACATGACATATATTATTCTTATTAAAAATAGTAAATAGATAATGCTGGATAATAAACCATAATAATTAACTATTCTAACTCCAATCCTACGTAAGTCAGGGTAAATGGTGGATAGTAAACCATTATAATTAACTATTCTAACTCCAAACAAAACATAAGTCAATGAAAGTGCTGGATTGTAAACCATAATAATTTACTAATCTAACTCCAATCCAACATAAGCCAGGGAAAGTGCTGGATTGTAAACCATAATAATTTACTATTCTAACTCCAATCCAACATAAGTCAGGGAAAATGCTGGATAGTAAACCATAATAAATTACTATTCTAACTCCAAACATAACATAACTCAGGGAAAGTGCTGGATAGTAAACCATAATAAATTACTATTCTAACTCCAATCCAACATAAGTCAGGGAAAGTGCTGGATAGTAAACCATAATAAATTACTATTCTAACTCCAAACATAACATAAGTCAGGGAGAGTGCTGGATAGTAAACCATAATAAATTACTATTCTAACTCCAATCCAACATAAGTCAGGGAAAGTGCTGGATTGTAAACCATAATAATTTACTATTCTAACTCCAATCCAACATAAATCAGGGAAAGTGCTGGATTGTAAACCATAATAATTTACTATTCAAAGTCCAATCCAACATAAGTCAGGGAAAGTGCTGGATAGTAAACCATAATAAATTACTATTCTAACTCCAAACATAACATAAGTCAGGGAAAGTGCTGGATAGTAAACCATAATAAATTACTATTCTAACTCCAAACATAACATAACTCAGGGAAAGTGCTGGATAGTAAACCATAATAAATTACTATTCAAACTCCAATCCAACATAAGTCAGAGAGAGTGCTGGATAGTAAACCATAATAAATTACTATTCAAACTCCAATCCAACATAAGTCAGGGAAAGTGCTGGATAGTAAACCATAATAAATTACTATTCTAACTCCAAACATAACATAAGTCAGAGAGAGTGCTGGATAGTAAACCATAATAAATTACTATTCTAACTCCAAACATAACACAAGTCAGGGAGAGTGCTGGATAGTAAACCATAATAAATTACTATTCTAACTCCAATCCAACATAAGTCAGGGAAAGTGCTGGATAGTAAACCATAAAAAATTACTATTCTAACTCCAAACATAACATAAGTCAGGGAGAGTGCTGGATAGTAAACCATAATAAATTACTATTCTAACTCCAAACATAACATAAGTCAGGGAGAGTGCTGCATAGTAAACCATAATAAATTACTATTCTAATTCCAATCCAACATAAGTCAGGGAAAGTGCTGGATAGTAAACCATAACAAATTACTATTCTAACTCCAATCCAACATAAGTCAGGAAATGTGCAGGTTAGTAAACAATATAAATTTTTCTATCTAAATTATTTTTTATACCCTATTACCCTATAATACCAAAATAACGCTTCTTCAATATTATTTTAATATTTTTTATTAATATTAAAAAATAAATTTCATGTAAAATTTAAAATTTCGAAGTTAAATTTTGATTTCATGATAAATTTCTAATTTATTAATATTTTCTACACTTTTAAAACACGATATTTTTAAATTACTACCCACCCTAATCCCCTATAATACCAAAAATCCGCTCCTAAAATTTTTTTGGGGAAGTTTAAAATTTAATTACAAATTTAATTTGGTGAACAATTCGAAATTTCTAATTAAAATTTCGATTTCTTAATTATTTTCTAATATTTTTATATTTTAGAAATTTTGTAGAAACCAAATTTTAAATTACTACCCACCCTTATCCCCTATAATACCAATAACCCGCTCCTAAAATTTTTTGGGGGAATTTTAAAATTTAATTACAAATTTAATTTCGTGAAAAAATCGAAATTTCTAATTAAAATTTCGATTTCTTAATTATTTTCTAATATTTTTATATTTTAGAAATTTTGTAAAAACCAAATTTTAAATTACTACCCACCCTTATCCCCTATAATACCAATAACCCGCTACTAAAATTTTAACAATTCTTTTGTAGAAAATATTTTTTAACACATATTATTACTAGTAGGAGTTTTGTAAGTTTTTTAAAAACATAATACATATTTTTTTATAAATTTTATAACAACTTATATTTTTCTGTCGATATTATATGAAACGACATTTTGATCAACGATATTCTGTTCATCGATATTTTTTCTTGACGATATTTTTGTCATTCTCAAGAAACGATATTTTTTACAAAGATATTTTCTATTACGATATTTTTCACAGTCGATATTCTTACCACGATATTAATGCTAGTCGATATTTTCCCGTCGATATTCTATCTTTATACCATGGGAACAGTCCAGCCCGAACTGCCAAGCCAGGTCCTCCCGGGGCTGGAAACAAGCATCCTAGGACCGGTTTCGGGGTTTCACCCCTCTTCAGCCTGGATAGCTTGATTCCAGTGGCATGGAGAGCACAGGACCCACGTCTGGGCATACCCTTCCCACTCGGGGTGACAAATGCAAAAACAACAGTTGATGGACAGAATGCAGAACAATGTCATACATTCACCCCAGTACAGAGATCTGGGCCTAAATCCATCGTTTTTTTGCTCACCATGCCTTTCCAGTTTGAACCCAGCCATATGCAAATCAGTCTTGACACTGTGCCTCATGGGAACAGTCCAGGCCGAACTGCCAAGCCTGGTTCTCCCTGGACTGGAAACAAGCATCCTAGGACCGGTTTCGGGGTTTCACCCCTCTTCAGCCAGGATAGCTTGATTCCAGTGGCATGGAGAGCACGGGACCCACGTCTGGGCATACCCTTCCCACACGGGGTGACAAATGCAAAAACAACAGTTGATGGACAGAATGCAGAAAATGTCATACATTCACCCCAGTACAGAGATCTGGGCCTAAATCCATCGTTTTTTTGCTCACCATGCCTTTCCAGTTTGAACCCAGCCATATGCAAATCAGTCTTGACCCTGTGCCTCGTGGGAACAGTCCAGCCCGAACTGCCAAGCCAGGTCCTCCCTGGACTGGAAACAAGTATCCTAGGACCGGTTTTGGGGTTTCACCCCTCTTCAGCCAGGATAGCTTGATTCCAGTGGCATGGAGAGCACGGGACCCACGTCTGGGCATACCCTTCCCACTCGGGGTGACAAATGCAAAAACAACAGTTGATGGACAGAATGCAGTCCCTTGCTCACTTTGCCACTGTATTCAAGCAAGCCTGGCTGAAGATTGCTGAAATGCCAGAAACCGGTCCTAGGAAGCTTGTTTCCGGTCAAGGGAAGGCATGGCTTGGCAGTTCGGGCTGGACTGTTCCCATGAGGCACAGGGTCAGACTGATTTTCATATGGCCATGTCTGAACTGGGGTGGCAGAGTGGGCTAAAGAACGGTGATGGATCAAACCCAGATCTGTTGTCTGGGTGTGAGTGTTTGATTGGTTCTGATGCTCTGTCCATCACCACCCCCTTTTGTACCGCTTTGTTCACCATAAGTTGGCAGGGTATGCTCAGAGGTGAGTCCCTTGCTCACTTTGCCACTGGATTCAAGCAAGCCTGGCTGAAGACGGCTGAAATGCCAGAAACCGGTCCTAGGAAGCTTGTTTCCGGTCTAGGGAAGGCATGGCTTGGCAGTTCGGGCTGGACTGTTCCCATGAGGCACAGGGTCAGACTGATTTGCATATGGCCATGTCTGAACTGGGGTGGCAGAGTGAGCTAAAGAACGGTGATGGATCAAACCCAGATCTGTTGACTGGGTGTGAGTGTTTGATTGGTTCTGATGCTCCGTCCATCACCACCCCCTTTTGTACCGCTTTGTTCGCCATAAGTTGGCAGGGTATGCTCAGACGTGAGTCCCTTGCTCACTTTGCCACTGGATTCAAGCTAGCCTGGCTGAAGACGGCTGAAATGCTAGAAACCGGTCCTAGGAAGCTTGTTTCCGGTCCAGGGAAGGCATGGCTTGGCAGTTCGGGCTGGAATGTTCCCATGAGGCACAGGGTGAGACTGATTTGCATATGGCCATTTCTGAACTGGGGTGGCAGAGTGGGCTAAAGAACGGTGATGGATCAAACCCAGATCTGTATCTGTTGACTGGGTGTGAGTGTTTGATTGGTTCTGATGCTCCGTCCATCACCGCCCCCTTTTGTACCTACAAATATGAATAGACAAGATATACAAAAAGATTTTGTTTATGTGCCTAAATGTTGGGAAATCCTACATACTTTACTATGTATCATCAGGTATTGACTCAGGAAGGGCTCCATCTCTGCTTGGAGAAGAAAGAACACGGTGAGCACGTCATGAGTAGAATAACATACTTTACCACTAATATCTGAAATATATGCTTTACTTATCCATTCTCCAAGTCTTAGGTGGTCACTGAAGACTAACATTATATGGCCTGCGTTATTGAAACTTCTAGGTTAGGAACACCCCAGCTTGAATAAGAAACGCTGCCACCAAGATGGAGACTTGGTAATGGACTCCCTGAATCTGCATATGCAGTAATTACAATTCATTTTGACTTTCTCATACTGAGCATATAGGTGATTATCTGGTAACCCTTCGACCAGAAATTTGATTCACATTGTTTTTTAGTATAGTATATCACTCCTGCTACTACATATGCGGACGTGCATTGTACAAAGTCACACCCATTTCCCTTGTGCAGGCACACATCCTTACCATTAGCCATTTTTTGCAGCAACTGGACCGCTGTTTTACTTCTAAATCTTTGCAGTTGTTCACTTCCGGTTTCCTCATCTTTCAGGTTGGATAACTTTTATCACAGTGCTTTACATTTCAGGAGTGTGAGTCTTGTCACCACCATTCGAGCAGCTAAGTACAGACCTTTTCCATTTTCTGCCTATGGTATGGTCATTCAGTGCACACCTCTCCTTTATGTGGTACTATTGTCATAAAGTTTCATCGGACCTATGTGTCATGAATACAACCCTATTCCATGTGGTATTTTGCATTTCATCACTAAGAAGAGTTGTCAAGAGATGAGTATTTGAGCTTCAAACTCAAGTGTGATAACAGGTTCCCTTCCTGTCAGTGAGTAATGATTTATCTTGTTGAAGAATTCTCCCTGTCAGGTATAGAGGTCGTTCTCACTGGCCTTACACAAAATATATGAATGGCCATAGGTAGGGTGAAGGTACCTGGTTGCACTGTCTTTTTTCATCCTGCCCTCTGTTGTTGCGAGGGAGTGGCGTGATTGGCGGTGGCGGTCCCTTGATAAATGTATGACTACATGGTAACACTCCTAACCCCGTTGTGGCAGAAATTGAGTGGAACTCGGGAGGTTCCTGAGTGTGTGTCCTGAATTGGCAAGTATGCCGTATAGGGATTCCCTGCCTCCACTGAGTCAATGACAGGGGAACTGAGAGTTAAAAAACACAAAGGATCTTTATCCTGGTGAAGGCCGACGACTCTAAGGGGTGTTTGGAAGACCAAAACATGTTGATAACAGCAGTTAGGGGTACAGGGAACTAACCATCTAGCCATACCCCAACTCATGCTTTCTTTTTTAGCCCTACCAAGAGAGGCCCAGAATAAAGTAAGGAGGGTCCCCTCTTAGGTAATTTGAATTCATTTTTGTGCATAGAGAATCCCTTTTTGAAGGGTATCATCCCCAAAAAGAATGCACTTTTTTGCTCCACTCTGATCTGCCCCAGAGTGTAGTAGCACGCCCTGTCAGGAAGCATGTGGTGAGGGCAATTTTAAAAACTACAGAGAGTCTTCCAGATAGGATTTATGTTGACTGTATTTTGCTCTTCCTTTCCTTTTATGTGTGTTTGGATACATAATGAGAGAGGACAAAGGAAGAGTGGTACCTCTCACCCTGTGTGCTGGGCATTCTGACTCTAGACAATGACTTTCCAAATTCTTCTCTTCTGCACCATTCCAGTGGAAGGAGTGTTTGAAATCATCTCTAAGAATTGGCAAAAAATAACCTCTGACAAGTGACTCCTGAAGATAATGTTGATCGGTTACAAAATTTGTATTGCCTACCCCATTAATTCGTTCAAAATCTGCAGCACAGCGTCACTTACTTTTACTACAAATTGAAGCTGAGAGGATAGAAGATGTGGCAAAGCGGCCAGAGCTGCGGACTTAGGAGCTGGGGAACCAGGTTTGAGTCTCGGCTGACCATCCTGTGATTCTGGGCAAATCACTGAATCTTCCCGTGCCTACCAAAAATGAATATGTTCTTGTGTAATGTAAGTGGTGCTCATGTAAAGCATTCCAATACCTTTGTGTTGAGTTTGCGCCATATAAAAAATTAAAACATGCAAAATAAAAAAAGCTGGACCACTACTACAAAAGGGTGCAACAGAGCATGTTCCTGCATCTCAAAGAGAAAGAATACATCTTTGTGAGATATGTTTAATGCCCAAAAACACCACAAACAAGTGTTCAGCCCAACAAACACGTCAAGAAAAAAAAAGTTCAGAATGTTGACAGCATCAGATTCATCTCCAACTCAGGAAAGGAGACTGCAAGTGTGATGTGGACTTATAAGATACCTACTTGCAGATCCCATTAGTAAAGAAGAATAGGAAGTTCCTGAGGCTCACAGTGGGCAACTCCAATTAGCAGTACATGGTTCTTGACTTCGGTCTAAAATGTGCTGCTCAGACCTTTTCAAAGTGCATGTCAGTAGTTGCAGCTAATCTATGTAGACAAAAAACTTTGAGATTCAACACCACCATTGCACTGCTTCAGCATCTGAACATTCAACGCAACTTCCAGTTATCCATGTTCCTTCTTGTCAGAGTTTTCAATTACCTTGGGGCAACGTTATACAAAGAGCAAGGAAAAGTGTATCCGTCAGACAAGGTGGTATCAACCATTTTTCAGAAATGCATACATGTTTAGAAAACTTCTTTCTCTACAGCTCAGACTTCATCCCTCCTAGGGCCAATGGCCTCTTGCATCTTCATTATGCCAAATATGAGGCTTCACTTGAGACCTCTGCAACAATGCTTATAAGTGCATTGGTCTTAGTGGGAGAAGAGTTGGGAAAACAAGTAGAGCTATATCTTTCTGTGAAGCAATCTCTTCCTTGGTGGTGCAAGAGGGGCAGTTTCTGAAAAGGAAGCCACTTTCATCATAATATTTCTTTACAAACCATTGCCACAGATGTGTCGCTGATGGCTTGGGGAGCCCTTCTTCAGTACCTGACAAAGCGGGCATTGTGGTCAGACAAGAAACTTCTATTTCACATCAGTATCCCGGAATTGACAGAAGCTCATTTGAATAGCACCTAGACCCCTGCGGGCAATAGTGTGGTCTACAAATCCCTCTAACAGAACATCTTTAAAAACGAACATATCTTGATTCAAACAGAAAACATTACCCCAGTGCATTACCTCGGGCAAGGAAGGTACCAGAAGCAGAATTCTATCTCTGGAAGCGCAAGCAGTCTGTAACTAGCTCTAGTGTGAAAAATGCCCTTTCAAGATGTGCATCTCCCAAGTCTTCGGAACTCTCAAGCAGACCGACTGAGCAGATGTTTTATAGAAAATGTGTCAACGATATTATGTTAGAAGACATTTTCCAAGACTGGGTTTTTCCTTTAGTAGACCTGTTCACCAACTCTTAAAATGCAAAATGCCCAGATGTTGCTTCCAGAGCTTGGGAACAGGGATCAATGGGCAATGCCCTTTTGCTAGCCTGGACGGACAAATTTCCTGTGAAACTGTCTGTATCACAGGAATAGCATTACTTTTCAATTTAATAGTGTGTTCGAAATTTTTAATTAAACCAACCTTGTTTGAAAATACATCAGGAAATTTATCTAGCAACTTCTGGGCAAAACTATCCAAAATAGTGTCCTGAACTGCAAGAATCGGCATTTTTCCGATAGTGACAGGTTCATCATGTCCTGGTCTTAGTATAATTCCTAACTTAGCTTGATCTTGCCATCCCAAGATGTCACGTCCATTGACTGCCACATAAATTTTTGTGTAAATATTTCTTCCTTTGAATAAAACACTATCATCAAAGTAACCCTTCATGATTATGTCGTATTCCCCAAAGGCTTTAGGATTAATGGTAGTAGATTTCAATAACTTTCCTGACCAAAATTTGTGAAATGTTTTTTCAGCTAGAATTGTTATGGGCAACCCTGAGTCAGCCATGACATCTAAATCGATTGCCCCAATTTTGACATCACACAAGGGACCTTTGCAACGTTTCTCCGAGTTCCCTAATGCATTGACTTCAACTGATGCTAGAGATACGTTGCTAATGGCTTCGGACAATATATCATTTTCAACATCAAGTTGACTAACTTTAACCTTCGTTTTGCTAGCATGACAAACATTATAAAAATGTCCAACTCTTTTGCAGTTGTTGCATCGCCTACCTTGAGCAGGACAATTAGGGAAGTTACCCAAATGAAACTTAGAACCACATCTATAGCAGGTCCCACCAACCCTCTTATCATAACTTTTTTTAACGACATTCTTATGTGAGACCAAGTGTACATTTGTTTCATTAACACCAGAAGTCATTTCTACAACAGCCACATTCGAAGAGTTTGTAGGCATAGCAGATTCAGATAAAATTTTTGAAGAGACAACAGAACGTTCAATACTTCTGGCAATGTCCATAACTTCATCTAGAGAAGGATTCTTACAAGTCAAAATGCGTTCCTGAATTTTCTTGTTGAAACAATTAAAAACCAACTGATCACGAAGAGCAGTATCTAAATAATCTCCAAAAACACATTTAGAGGCTAAAACACGCAATACTGCAAGATAGTCTTCAATGGATTCCTCAGAAGATTGTTTACGTTTGAAGAATTTATGTCTCTCGACCATAACCGATGGTTCATCTACATACTGTTTTCCAATACGTGCTAAGGCCTCTTTAAATACATCCCAAGATTCATCTTGTGAAGGTGCAGGAACTAAAGGCAAATTATCAAAAACGTCTTGACCAGCGTTGCCCAAATGGTTAAATAATAATGCTTTTTTACGTGATGCAGAATATTTGGTAGCATCTATTGCTTCAAGATAGTTTTCAAAAATTCTGAACCATTTGTGCCAAGGTTTGATAGGCTTGCCAGGTAATTCTAAAAATGGAGGTGGTTGCATAACATTGTTACTGCTACTGGAAGCCATAACACTTTAAAAGGGTAAAAATGACCAATGCACAGTTCAATTGTGTGAATATTTCTATAGTTCTCCAAATATATCAATATTGTTCATGTAGCCACTGCATAAAGCATTAATTAAAAAAAATGTGTTAAAAGGCTGATAAATGCGTAAAAACACGCTAATACGATGTTTTTGCAGTTGCTAGGTTACCCCGAATAAACTTCCAAACAAAATGGAGGCATGTCGGGTCACGTTGCGTGACCTTGCGTGTGACTTCACACGTCAATCACGCTTCCACAAAGAACGGAGATCATTCCAAGAGCGTGCAGCAAGTTTCAAAGGATGCAGGCAAAGGAACGCCGCTCGAATAATGCGGCCGAAACTGCAGTCAACGGTGAAGTTACGGAACGTTATGATCGTGATCCTTGAGTATTCAATACAAGTGCCGGTGAAACTTTTAGAAAGCGGATCACGGACATCCAACCGTTTACACACACGTCGGGCAGCCGCTCATGTTACCGTCAAGCCCTTCACCTTCCGCGCAACAAACACAGTAAGCACTTGGCAAAATTAGGCTATATGCACAACTTCACGCCACTTCACTTTGAAAAAAGTACATTACCATGCAAATCCTGGTCTTCAAAAGGTTCAGCACAAAAAAAAATAATAATCCAATTTTCTTTTCTTGCTGAAAATACCAAGAGTCTCGCTTAAATCCAGTGTCGGTGGGTCCAAATTCAATCCCAAATCGTCGCCATAAAATGTAGCATGCTCTTCATAAAGAATTCCAACGTGAGATATATCAAAATATTAAATGTAGTTTAATGAATAAACAGGACCCACGACCACCTGCTAACAGCTCAACAGCAGGTTCTCAAATAATGCCCACATCAACATTCTATGGAAGAGAACGCTACTACATAGAACATTCCTTACAAAGATTCCTTAAAGAAAACACAACATAAGAATACGTTACCACATATTACAGCCCCCCCCCCCCTCCCTACTGGGACGCCTCTCGCCGAGACGCCGGTGCTCCTCCACTGCGGGTCTTCACGACTCACGGCATGCTAGTGTGCACGTCGGGTGCATCCACTCGCACCATATTCAGTAGGCCCCAGCACCATTCAACCTCATTCGGGCTCACATGGGCCACTGGAGCTGCCGAAATTACTCTGATTTCTTCTGGGACGCGGAGGCTCTCAGATTTTCACTGAGTAGCCAGTGTTCATGGCTAAATCCCTGCAGTTTTGTGTCAGTGGCAATGGAGCGGTCATGGATTATGCCCGTACGGCCATCTTGGCTGTACACGCCCCTGGAACCCTTCTTTTTAACAACCTCTTGCCTAAACAGATAGACTTGCTTTATTGCAGTGTTCAGAGGATGCTGTGAACCCCTGTGCATAAGACCTCAAGGAAGTGCCATCACTTCCAGAGACAGACACACACCTACTCTCTGAGACTAAAGATAAATGACACGCACATTCAATGTGGTATGTGTACATGATGAACAGATAAACAGGAACAAATCCCTGCCATTTACAACACCTTTAGCCTGCAACCTGACCTGACAGACCTCACCAAACACCTCCCGATCTTATCCCAAAAACAATGCTAACCACATGGCCCATCATCACCCCAAAAGAAACCATTATCACCATTAGGTTCATCCACTCAGAGGCCCCATCAGACCCCTGCCCTCACCACGCCTACTCCCGAGGACTGGAACCCATCAGCGGCATGCTCACACCCACCCTGAATGCCTCCACCTCTTCCACAACCTTCCCAGATGCTTGGAAACATTTAACTATCCTCCCATTGCGAAAGAAGCCCAACAGTCGCCAAGTACTGACTGAAAATTATTGTTATGTTATGTTATGTTATTATATTTTATTAAGCGCGAACAGCTGCCCCAGCAACGAGGCGTCCCGGCGCTGAACCATAACAGTAACCTGAGGGGAGGGGGAGGAAAAAGAAGGACTAATGAAGATTATGATGGGGAGAATAAAAGAGTTTTAATCGCTTTACGAAAGGCCAGCAGGTTGGTCATGGAGCGAATGTGGGGAGGCAGGGAGTTCCAGAGCCTTGCCCCCAAAACTCTGAAAGAACGGCCACCTATTCTGCTTAGTCTTATGCGGGGAGTTACAACCAGATGTTGACCCGAGGAGCGTAGAGCACGCTGGGGGATGTAAGGCTCTAAGAGTGGACGTAAGAGTCCGGGACAGTCAGTTTTAAGAATTTTAAAAACAGTAGTGAGAGCCTTAAATTGAACTCGGGCTTCCATACGCAGCCAGTGAAGTTTCTGGATGGTGTTTCTTGCAGAGCATCTGCGGGGGAGGCCTACAACGGCCCTGGCAGCAGAATTTTGTATCCGTTGTAGCCGCGCCATCTCAGCTTTATTAATGCCTAAGAATAGGACATTGGCGTAGTCCAGTCGAGCCAAAATGGTAGACTGGACTATCAGTTGGCGCGTACAGTGGTCAAAAAAGCCAAGAATCGGATGAAGGCTCCTCAGCAGGCCCACACAAGTAGCAGCCAATTTCTTAGTGTGGGTCTGAAAGTTAAGAGAGGCGTCCACCCAGACACCTAGGTTTTTCACCACGTTTTTAGGGGGGGGGGATGGGGCCCAATGCGGACGGCCACCAATGCTGAGTCCAATAGTCGGGTTTTTGCCTAAAAGCAACACCTCTGTTTTACCAGCGTTCAGCTGGAGGCAGTTGTGTGACATCCAACGTGCAACTGCCTCCAATCCGTTCTTGAATTTCGTAGCTGAAATCGAGGGGCCTTCAGTCGGGGAGATAACCAGCTGGTTGTCGTCAGCGTACGACACCAGCGTAAGGTCCCATTCTTTTGCTATTTCAGCGAGAGGCTGGACATAAAGATTGAATAGGGACGGGCTGAGCGCCGATCCCTGCGGTACACCTTGCTCTATGGGGTGAGGCTGGGAGATAAATGGGGAGGCTGAGACCCGGAAAGATCTGTCCGTCAGGAAAGACCGGAACCACTCAAGAGCAAGGTCTCTGATACCTATGGCTTCGAGGCGTTTTAACAGAAGCGAGTGAGAGACCGTATCAAAGGCTGCGCTGAGGTCGAGTAAAATCAGCGCAGCACTTTGACCGGCGTCCAAGAGGTTCCGTAGGTGTTCAATAGTGGTCAGCAGGGCGGATTCGGTACTGAATCCTGGCCTAAAGCCATTCTGTGAGGGGTCTAGGATTTGATTTTGCGACATGTAGTTGGCTAAAACCTTGTTCACATGGGCTTCTGCCAATTTTGAAGCCCATGGAAGCAACGAAATTGGTCTAAAATTTTCTGGTTTTGATGGGTCTAGAGTGGGTTTTTTAATGATTGGGGAGACCCAAGCCTGCTTCCAACATGTGGGGACCACAGCCGAGGAAAATGATAGGTTGAGTAGGGTAGTCAGAGGAGGAAGAAAAAACTCAAGGGATTCTAGGAATTTGGCGGGTCTCATGGCGTCTGTAGGAGAGCCAGATTTAACTTTAGTGCATAATTTAGCAAGCTCATCATGGGTTATACTGGGGATGAGTGACAAACTGGGACTGTCCGGCACTAACTTACATGGTTTGGAGGTTTCCAGTGAATTCTGAGAAAAGGTGGTATAGATTTTCTTTACTTTATCGGTAAAGAAGTTGGCAAGTTCATCGCAATGTTCTGCGGAGGTGATACATGGAGCTGGATTAGAGCTAACTTTAAGTTTTTGTACAAGTTTAAAAATAGTTTTTGAAGGGTTAGTACTAGAGCTGATTGCTTCCGCATAAAAGGAAGCACGGGTGGTACGAACCGCCTTGTGGTACGACCTCAGTTTTGACAGGTAAACGGCTTTATCTGTCTCCTTATATTCTTTCCTCCACTGGCGTTCAGCTCTCTTGCAATCTTTCCGCATGGTTAAAAGATTCTCATTGTACCACGGGTTAGATGGGGTACTACGAGTTTTGGTCCACTTTGCTGGAATGAGGGAATCAAGTCCTGAATTGATCCATTCATGGAAGGCCGCATAGGCTGAATTAATATCTCCGTTTATGGGGTTGAGGTGGAGGTTGCTTAGTTTGTTGGTAAGATCACTAGATGTCAGTTTATGCCAAGGCCTCTTATAGCGAGAACTGGAGGTGTTTTTCATGATCGAGTCTCTGACCTTCAGGGAGAATTTAATAAGAGAGTGGTCAGTCCAGCCCATGGGTTTAGGGAGGTCAGCCGTGGCGTCTAAAAGATTGGAGAAAACAGGGTCCAATAGATATTAGAATAGATATCTCAACAAGCACTAACTACTCAACACCACTCAGTCTGGTTTCAAACCCAACCACGGCACATAAACTGCTTCCTTCATTGACATGGATGACATCCGCATGATCCTGGTCAGGGCTAGACTGCATCAACCACTCTCAGGACATCAACATCCTCTCCTATGCTGTTAGCATGCATTTCATTCTCTCCCTCACGGACAATACACCCAGCATCCGCATTAAGTTTGATGCCTGCATAACTGAAATCGTCCACTGGATAAAGACCAACTGTTTAAAGATGAACACCAACAAGAATGAAATTATGATCTTCGGGAAGAGCATATCATTGGTGGCCAACAGAGCTAGGGCCGACACCCATGCCAAGAACCTCAGAATCATCATCAACAGAAAACTCAGCATGACCGCCCAAGTCAATGACGTCACTGCATCATGCTTCCATACCGTGAAGAGGCTGAGGAAGTTTTCAAATGGCTCCCAATCAGCACCTGAAAAACTGTTAGGCATGTCCTGGTCACAAGTAAACTGGACTACGGGAACACCCTGTCTGCTAGGATCAACATAAAACTCACCAGAAGGCTGCAAACACGCCAAACTCACATCACCCCATACCTGAAGGAGCTTCACTGGTTTCCCATTCACAAACAAGCACAATTCAAACTCCTCTCCCACACTTTCAATGCACTGTATAACACTGGCCCCTGCATGCCTCAACAACTGCACCTGTTTTTATAAACCTTCCATAAACCTCCCCGCTTCCAGACTCCTACTTGCACAAATCCCACACATGAAAAACCAGAACCGGCATTCAAGCCTCCTACAGCATGGAACAACCTGCCTCTCCACATAAGGAGCCTTCTCACTTCTTGAATTCTGCAAGAATCTGAAGACCTGGCTTTTCAAGTAGTCCCACTTGGCCCTTGGTGTGGCTAGACTCACACCTGCTCAGCACCAGGATACTCTTCTGGGTGATAGTGCACTCTACAAATCTGCATAACAGATTTAATTCTAAACTAAATGCAGACCGTATCTCCTCCTTAAATCTAGACCAAGATAATCTGGATTTAGACAATGACTTACTAAAGTTTACTGCAGTCCAAGATGACAGTGCTGCAAAAGAATGACCTCCTCATTGCGGTGGTCCCCCCTGACTGTACTGGAGCAAGCAGATGGCGCCGGGAACACTCTGGAGACTGGGGAGCGCGGCATACTAGGAGCAGATATAAAGAGGCCTCGACTGGCAGTGTTCCCTCGTGCACACTTCAACTGTTTATCGTGAAGGTTTTCTAAGAGGTGGAAGCAGCATTGGCAATGGAGAGGGGCGGTTCTGTCGATCCCGTAACCGTGCCAGACCTTAAGATGGAGGTTGGGAGGTTCGCAAAGAGGTGGTGAGTGAAACGATGTGTATCCATGTGGCAGGAGGCCAGTGGGGAGACCAGCTCAGCTGAAAGCGGGGAACTCAATAGGCAACCAGCCCCGTGGGTACACATAAGAGATTAGATAACATCAGTGACCCTGGTGGCTGACTTTTCTATGGCGGCTTTGGAAAGACGCAACGAGTCCGACAATAGCCCCATCGGAGTCCATGGCAGAGAACTGGCATAGTGAGCACACTGAAGAGACCGCTGGGGGGGGTTCACAAATTGAAACCAGAAACCAGAGACTGGGAGCGATTGTGGCAGAGACATGATAGACGGCCTGGGGATCACATTGAAAGGCCTGCTCCTATAAAAACCCCATGAGTGTCACTCCCCCGGTGGACCCCATTAAGTACTTGTTTCTTCCAGTGGCAGCTGCAGTGGAGATTCCCACTATGCCGCCACAGAAACAGCAGAAAAATAGTGTGTCCAATTATTTCGGCCCTACAAACTCTCGTAATATTCGTCAATCGGCGGGGGTGGAGGACAAGATGGCCCTCACAAAAAAGATCTTTTCACCTCTGCACAACTTTAAAAGGGAATTGCGAGAGGAGCTCAAGACTGATATGTCCACATCCCAGGAATTATTAAAGGCCGACCTGAATGAAAAGTTAATGGCACTCCTGCAAGATGTTGATTTAGTGGGTAGCAGAGTAGTAGACCTGGAGATAAAAACCTTGGAGCTGGATCAATACACTGACCAGATTGCAACTTCAAGCTGCCCTGCTCAAGAGTGAAGAAATGGAAACAGATCCCGAAGAGACAACATAAGAATCAGAAACCTGGAGGATGTTGCAGAGGGACGAGACTTGGAAGCATTTGTGACAAGACTCTTTGCTGAGACTCTGGGCACAGCCACATTCATGGTCAAAATAGATTGTGGGCCAGATGTACGACCGGGACATTTAGCGACTCGCAAATTGTGCTCAATTGCGAGCCGCTAAATGCCATGTACAACAGTGTCAGAGACACTGTTTGCGATTCCCAGAAGACGGAAGCTCCGACCTTGACACAATGGCATGCCCAATTTTGGCAGGCAGTCACAATAGAATGGATGAGTGACATATTTAGGGACGAATGTAAAACATTTTGAATTCTCTTGGGGCTCCCTAATTAGCTGTCTGTCAAAAGGGCTTCCACTCATAGCCTGCCCGTCTGGAACAAGGGCATTACACCTCTTCCAGTTTTAAATAGAGTCAATTGACGTAGAGACCACCCCCTGAAAAATACAAGGGTTCCCAGGCTCCGCCTTGAATCTTCTGAGATGGTGACAGCTGCTTTTCACTTTGATCCTGAGGGAAGGGAAGGAATGTTGCATGAAGATCATTGGTGGTCAGGGGACGATAAAGGGAGTCTGTTAGATCTCTCGTTCAAGTGATACACGGTGATTGCCCAAAATAGGGGTACGCCATGGGAGCATAGGCACTATGAATTCTTATATAGTATCAGTAGACATCTCATGGTTACTGAGTGTATAGGAAGTGTCTACCGCCAGGAAATAGAGTGCACTTAAAAGGCTGTTAAAGAGGAGGAGAAAGAACTTGTGGAATTGGATGAGTCTGGGGTCCCCATTGTTGGCAATTCCTCTGGGGGGGAGGGTTTCCCTTGCGGCCCGCCCATAACAGGCTTGAATGTGACTTTGGTTTTTGCCAGCCCTGCAGAACATTTTTGTGTTTGGGAAGATATCCTCATTCATAATAGGCCCCTTCTGACATAACTGAGTACCTCGGTTTGTTCCTATTATGTTTTGTTTTTCTTCTTTAAGTATGGTTTGGGGGGTGGGTGATAGGGAGAGATAATGCGCTTCTTGAGGATAAATAATGAATATTGTTTGGATTCCTAAATTTGATATTGCGAAGATAGGAATCCAAATAACAGCCGACCATAGAAGATAACGAGCAGCTGATTATAGACCAAACTATTAAGTGCAAAGTTATGGTCTACCTGCTATGATTCTTGTGGTTTAAAACTCAATAAAAAGATGTTTGACAAAAAGAAGGGTTCCAAAACAGTGATGGGTCTCGTGCTGTTGGAGTTATGCCAAAGAAGTCAAATAAATTGAACAGAGAAAGAAAAAATATGAAAACGGCTGTGGAAAAATGAATGAGAGAGGCAAATGGAGAGAGAGAGCGCATACAAAACGGAAGAGATGAAAGTTAAAATGTATGAAAGTAAAGATTCAGAGATGAAGGTAAAGATGAAAGAAATAGATAAAAGTAGGTATGGCACAACAAAAAGAAACGTGGGATGATGGGGGCACTAGAGGGCGCCACACAAAATGGCCGCCTGCTCAGCAAAAATCCTGTCCCAAATGCCCGAATCTGAAGACAAACTCTGGGGCTAGGAGTCGCACAGCTTTCAACGACCTCATGACACCCCTTGTAGATTTGTTAATGTCAAGGCGACACGTGAAATAGAAAATAATCACACTGCAGCTGTGAAACTCCTAAAATGGCGACCGCATCAGTGGAGATACGGGCCTCCTGCGACGCTGCCTACAGCCGAGTGGTACGGGGTGAGTGGTGCAGAGAGCTCTTATCATAGAGTAGCCGACCTCGGGGGCCCCCTCTAATGGTCCCGCGATGCCCCTTGATGGCTGTGAACCCATAGGGCGGAGTGAGAAGTGCAGCACTACTTCGCTGGAGCTGCGTGAACTCAGAAAATGGTGGCGTCCACCTGACAGAGAGACGACCCCCTGCGCTGCTGCCTGACGATTGCGAAGGGACTGGAGGAAAGCACAGTCATCCCTGAGGCTGCCAAACCTGCGGAACCCTCTGCTCCCAGCCCTGGTGGGGGGAGATGACTGGGCCAGTATTGCCAGTTGCATAAGGAGGGCCGGGGAGGTCATGGACACACCGTATGCACCAAGCTTCTTGGGGGCTGTGAGAGCACGATCCGAGAGGACGCAGGTGTGCCTCTTGGTCCTGGCCAAAACCACCATCCGAGGAGCAAGACGTACCCTGCCCCACTGCCGCCTTGCATGACACAACAGCGGTACAGGCCTGTGGAGAGCTCAGCTGGATGCCAACTGACTGCCCTTGAAAATGGGCGGGGGCTGGAACTAAGTAACAACAGGCAGATTGCGGCCTCTTCCATGCAGTTTGGGAGGTCCTACAGACCTGGCACATTTATTCACCCTAGCTAAAGTTACCAGTTACATCTTGGAAGCCACCTTGTGTTGCGGTGGCTGCTGGCTTGACATGGGCAGAGCAGAGGGGAATCAGGCTAAATTGCTATTCAAGCCCCGCAAGTCTGTGCGCACGCAAAACAACGCAACTGATCAGACCATGGCGAAGGGGTCGCAAGCGGACAGCCAAGCACCGGCAGACGATCTGAAAACATTACTCATACCAATGAAGCACAGCCTTTACTCTATGGAAGCTAAATGGACTATATATGCAATTGCACAGATGCGATAGTTCAGAAACTTGAGAAGCATGATGGACGCATTGCAGAGGTGGAGCACAGGATCTCTGAGCTGGAGGACACCTCCGAGGACGGAAGGAACAACTGCTCAAAATGGAACGCATTTTGAAAGTGATTACGGCTAAAACGAGGATTTAGAGGTGCAATCACGTCACAACAATAGACGCATTCTTTGCATATCAGTCAACAAATACTGGGAGGATGTAAGAGTATGTGGAACGTCAGCTCACTACCGTCTTCGGAGCAGGAGCTTACTCGGCACAACTGGTGGTAAAGAGGGCCCATCGGGCATTGATGGTGCGACCACCTCCTGGAGCAAACCTGAGGCCTATCATCACCAGAATGTTAAATTACAGAGATTGCGACACTGCCCTCCGTGTGGCCAGAGAACAGCGACAGCTTACCTTTGAAGCATCTGCCCTGGCCATCTATCCAGATTTAACTGTGGCAGTACAGGAGGCTCAGAAGAAATTTCTGACTGTAAAAAAGAAACTTCAACAAGCGAACATTACGTATGCCATGCTATACCCGGCACGGCTGGGGGTTACGCACCAAGGGAGACAGCATTTATTCACCAATTCACAACAGGTGACTGATTTCTTAAAAAGGTATCATTCGTGGGACGCCCCCTAAAGCAATGGCCCGAGCTACCTCTCGATCTCCTTCGCCACTGTCTGAGTCGGGCTGAGGGGACACGCTGGGCCTGGACTTAATGGAACCTAACTGCAACACAGTTGCTCTGATTAATGACTCTGGTCATTCTAGCTCGGAAGTTTAATTATAATATCGTCAAGTTATATACCTGTTGGTAGTAGCCGTTGCAAGAAAATTCAAATGTGACTCCTCCACCTCATCATCGAACTGCTCGCAAGCACTTCGGACTATTGGGACCATCATCAGAATTTCCTGGGCACCCTCGTTCACTCGGTGGGGGGGGAGACTTTGCTGTGCCCTCACCCCTAATGCAAACTTATCTTTTCCGTTTGACACTGTTCTGGTTCTTCCTTGATCTGCTCCTCTAGTGGATTCCTTGCTCTATCTTCTCTAAATCTATTTTCTCTCTGGTACCTGCTGCAGGCCACAAGCTGTGCTCACTATGGGAGCCTTTGGCAAGTTTCACTTGCTAACTATATCACTGCAGGCATATATGTTCATTGTAACATGATTGTTTCTTCTATGATTGTTGGGAAGGGGAGGGGTACTGTCTCCAGCAGGTTTGGGCTGCTGTTGTGGGTAGGGGGAGGGAAGGGGAAGTTTTTAAAGACTTTCATGCTATGATCTGGTGCTACTCATTGGTAATACTCTAGAACCCTTTGGTCAGCACCCTAAGATGTATTCCCTAAAGCCATATATACATGGCAGATAAACCCGCGAGACAAGGATACAACTTCTTAACGTGGAACGTGTGAGACCTGGGCAACCCCTGTAAGTGCAGGCACATTTTGGCTTATTTGGATAGGCACAATTTTCACTTTGCCATGCTCCAAGAAATACTCCTGGACCCTCTGTTTCTACCACCTTCGTCTCCCTCCTAGTGGGCAGCTCACAGAGGTTGTGCCACGTATTCCACGTATGCCAGGGGGACGGCGATACTTATTAAGAAGAATGTCCCAAAGGTGGCGATAGGGTCCATGCAGGACTCCCTGGGCTGCTATAGCCTCGCGTGGGGCAGAATAGCCCCGCAATCCATTACTTGGGTGTGCTTCTATGGCTCCAATAGCGGCGACTCAGAGTTTAGTTTACCAACCTGTGGGGTAAGATTACTTACATGGGATCCACTCATATTGTGTGGGGGAAGGGATTTCAATATCACTATTGACCTGCAATTGGACAGATCACACCCCCGGGTTCATCACTACACTAATGCCCTGCGTCAACGAGGTGTTATTGGTGCGCACCACCTATTGGACGCTTGGAATACTCTCCCTCCTTTGAAAGCAGAGGGCACATTCCACTCCATGGTTCATTCCTTGTGGTCGCAGCTCGATCATTGGCTGCTTTCTAGAGGTCTTGGACCCTGGCTGCAGCAAGTGTCCCATCTCTCACGTACCTATTCGGATCACTCTCCGGTTCTGATGATGTTGGTTCCCCTGTGCGTCCCTGCACCCTACCTGTCCTGGATGCTTCCCCCGCTTGCTCTCTTAGATGCATCATTTAGGATGGAGGTGGGGTAGGAGATACAAGACTTTATATGGACTGCTTGGTCCCTATCTTGAAAGCCCTATATGAGGAGGCTTGGGAATCCAGCATTCCTCCTCTGTCGATGCGGGAGGCGTTAATCATTTCCATACCATAGCCTGGGAAACCAGAGGATAGGTGTGAATCTTACAGACCACTATCCCTGATAAATTGTGATGTGAAAATACTGGCTAAAGTGCTTTCTAATAGATTGAGCTTGCTCATGGAGTCCTTAGTTCTGCCCGATCGGTCGGGTTTCATCCCTGGATGCGCATCGTCACATACTCTCTGAACCTTTTTTGCTTTAATGCAGGATATTGACCCAAACCTATCTGCGGAGGCAATCTTTCTGGATGCCACTAAGGGGTTTGATTCCTTGGAGTGGGATTATCTCCTGAGCATATTGCGACGAATGGGAATTCCACCTATTTTCCTGTCCTGGATTGACTCACTATACAGCCGGCCGCAGGCAAGGGTGCTGCGTAATGGGATATATATTCCTCCCACCTTAATATTAAGCATGGTACAAGGCAGGGCTGCCCACTATGCCCTCTTATTTTTGCGCTGACCATAGAGCCACTCGCAGCCAAGCTCTGACAACACCACCGGGACTATGCGATTTGATACCCCACAAGGCATTTGCTGGTATCCCTTTATGCAGACGACATCACACTGTATATTTGTGACCCGGAACTTAGTCTTAACCCTATACTGCAGGAGTTTATTAACTTTGGGGCTCGCTCTGGAATAAATGTCAATTGGGAAAAATCCCAGATTTTTCCTCTCACCCCTGTGGTCCAGGAGTTTTTCCTGGATTACCCTCTGGCCTGGTATGGTCCTGAGATTAAGTACTTGGGGATAGTCGTCAGAAGAGATAGGGTAGAACTGTTGTGAGCCAATTACCAAAGAGCATTGGACCCTCTGACAGACTCTATAACGAGGTGAATTTCAATGCCCCTCTTGCTGGCAGGCTGGATTTCATTAATAAAGATGGTGGTGCTGCCAAAGTTACTTTATCTTTTTATTAACATTTCTTATAACCCGGGCAGGCATTTTTTCAAAGCACTAAGAACTCAAATCATTTGCTTGACATGGGGCAGGAAACAGAGCAGGTTTAAGTGGGAGGTGATGACACAACCATTTTTGAAGGGAGGTTTCGAAGCCCCCGATAGGAACCTTTATTTTTTAAGGGCCCGGGTGCATTTTTCAACATACTGGTTTAGACCTCCCCCGTATATGCTGCACCTTGCCATTGAATAGGGATACATGGACTCTGTCCCAATCACGGCATTCTTTGGGACGCCTTCCAGACAAAGGGATGCTGACCCCTCAACGATCGCTGGTACTTCTGCGGCTTGGCGTAATATAGCCAGGTGCTTGCAGGTGCCCATGTTGTACTTTCCGCTGTTGGGACTCCATTATCATCTGGACCTTCTGGTGGCGCACGGAGATGGGTGTCGTCGGATGCTCCGGAGGGCTGGGGTGACGGCATGGGGGGATTTATATGAAGGAGGCCTATGCCGGGATAGCAAGTCATTCTTCAGAGACACTCAGCCCACCTCTATGGAGCTGGTCCTATTTGCTAGGATAAGACAAGATGTTAGAAAGGCCACCCCCGAATTCCCTAATGAACCTCCAACACTGTCTCCCTTGAACATACTGCTCCAAAGCACTAACCCCACAAATGTGGTCTCGATGCTCTATCATATTATTCAGAACAGGAGCATTAAGCTGCGGCGGGACTCATGTTTGCATTGGGATCAGGAACTGGGAACACCACTAGATGACGGACAGTGGCGATATTGTTGCCAACACACGTGAAAGATATCAGCAAGCAGTAGACTGCGAATGATACACTTTAAATATTTGCTCCAGCTGTATTATACCCCTGCTCGGCTCGCCGGTTTCACTTATGACAAGATGACAAATGTGACAGGTGTGGTAGGGCGGGGACAGACTTCCTGCATTTGGCATAGGAGTTCGAGCTTATTAGCTGATACTCCCAGGAGGTTTTTGAGGCCTTAAAACAGATTCTCATCAACCCTCTCATGGTGCTGCTGGGGTACACTGAGGGGGTGGAACTAGCATCCCAGAGGTACATCTCTCTCGGCTTTCTATTAGCTAAATGAAGGGTGGCCTGCAGGTTGGGGGGGGGGGATGACTGGCCCCAAAGTATAAGAAATGGCTAAAAGATTTAATATTCTGTTAGGAGCAATCACTCATTTATGCAGTGCTGTTACCACCTCCAGGTCTCAAGACATGTGAGACCCCCTGCAAGCGTTCTTATTAGAGTCGTCTGAGGTTGGGCCGGATCTGTTAATTGCCTTGAACCCACTGAATCACATGAGGGAAGGACCGAATAGGGTATAAACACTGTTTTAAGTCACGATGTTGAAACAAATACAATAGAGTTATGGTCAATGCTGAAGCTGTAACCAGACGTTGAGCAATAGTATATGTACAGATTGCTGATGATGTACATGACTGTAATATCTGTCTAATTGGATGCAAAGTGTTACTTAAATGGCAAAAATCCAATGCAATTAGTCAGGCACTATGACTAAGTTTCTAAAATAATTATTAATAATATAAAAAGTGAATCTGGTCTGGTAACCATAAAAAGTCTTGCAGCTTCATCGCTATAACAACTGGAAGTGGAGTTGGCCATAATGATATTTTTAATCTACGGTTACAAAGGGATTCGTCAAGATCTGACCGCCCAAACCTCAGCTTAAATTAAAATCAGAAACTGAAGGAGTGCCTAAAGAAAAAGGACAGAAGCAAGAAAACCCCTAAGAGATTCAGTTAAAGTTAACGGCAGATCATCATCTCGGTGCTCCAGATCCCAGTATGAGCGGGTCTTGTAAGGGTTATAAAGTGATTGTAAAACACTAGGTCCAATAATAAAGATAGTTTGAAAAGCGATATTAACAATATTCATAGATCAAGGGCTTTAGCAGATGCTCAGACAGATGCTCTAGAATCAGGAGGAGTGACCGAACAAACTCACACAGAGATCATCAGCTTTCAGTGGATAATACTTCAGGCAAAACCAAATGTGACAGCGGAATCCAGAAATAACTAGTAAGAGGAAAGAAACGGTTTCCGAGCAAAACAACCTATTTTAAAAAGAAAAAAGTGTCTGGTCCAGCAGGTAAGAAGAAAAGGTCGCAGAAAAAGAGGGATTCTCTTGACAGATAGGGCTTGATTGATGGTGCTGTAAAGTAGTGCAGCAGAAATTACTGCAGCCTGCAGGAGATACCAGGCCCCCCTCAAAATAACAACTGAATATATTTGTGTTCAAACTTCAAATTACTTCTAAATAAACCAAATCGAAATAACATAATCCAAAAGGAAGGGGTCAAAGAAAGGTCCATAAAATGTATATTCTGGTCACATTTGTCAAAGGTAAGTGATATAATATTAGCACATGGCACTAGCTTCCACAGTTCAGCATATGCAAGAGGATGTCAGCGATACTTATGTGCAATTCCATAAATCAAATCTGACTTTGGTTTGGAATGGAAATCTCAGACCCATTTGGAAGCTTATCCTCCGGCTATCAAATGCCCTATCATTCCAGAGCACTGACAGATTGCGCACTCTTTAAATGACAAATAACAATCATGATAATAAATGGCACTCACCGATCTCTTACACGAATGCCATGCATTAGAACATACCACTGGCTTTCCAACATTTCATAAGCTTAGCATATATTCATACATATACATATATATATATACACACATGACAATATACACATGTATAAATATGCATCTATACACACACCCAACAATTTCTCCCTTTGCCTTTTATGGGATGAACAAACGAGCCACTCTGACCAGTCGAAATGCTGTTCAATGTAATATATTACGGCAATAAATTGGCACGTTTTGACCCTGTCCATGTCTTGGTCACATGATTAGTTAAGATTGTGTTCATTCTTTAAATGCAAAGTAGTGAACATAAAGAAAAGACCATGCTTCCACATACAAAACACCCAAAATCTCATACATAATAATGTGTATCTGTTACATTAAACAAAGTACACAACTCTACTTATGCTGTGGATAGATATTTTGCAAACATTTTAATGCGACATTCTAGTTATTTAAATACAGTATAGTTGTAACTATTCCAGCCACTGTACATGTCGCCAATGACATCTCAACAATACAATCAATCTGTTAAAAACATCACTATTTACTTTGGAAGAAACGCACTGAGTTTCGAATAGGAGGCTAGACTTAATTATTATTCATTCACAGATGTTCGAATAATTCTTCGTCCATATTCATCCCCACTGGGGCCAAACATCCAGCCTCCAAAAAGTTTCTGTGTTCCAATCTATACCTATAATATTTAGGTACATAATCAATTCCAAAATATTTCCTAGTTTTCCAGTCACCTTCATTAGCTGCTTTAAAATTGCAGGCTGTGCTATAGCTTGTGTCAAAATTAGTAATGACCCTAATGTGTTTAAGTATGTGTTTTTGACAGGAAAAATGGTACTTCCAATGTACCATTTTTCACAAGGGTAGGTGATGATATATATCACATGATCTTTTTTTCAAGTGATACTCTTATTGATTGTTGGAAATGGCCCTTTTTGCAGGGTCATCCCTAAGCTTTTTGCCTTCCTCCTGGATTTTTCCTAACCTGTTTTTGTTGGCTTTATGACTCTGGGCACTTTACCATTGCTGATCAGTGCTAAAGTGCATATGCTCTCCCTTTGTAAATATGACTATGTGAATTGGTATATCCCTGATTGGCTTATTTGGTTTACCTGTTAGTCCCTAGTAGCGTGGCCTGTGTGTGCCCAGGGCTGGTAACCCAAATGCTGCTGGTGGGCCTGCAGCGCTGGTTTGCGCCACCCACTGAAGCAGCTTGTAAAGTGTGTCTCAGACCTGCCACTGCAGTGTCTGCGTGCAGTCCAGAACTGCCATCTTGGCTGTGAAGTGCACCCACTTCCCAGCCCCTGAACCTTCCCTTGGCATCCTGTAAGCCACCCTTATGATAGGGTGCATGGTATGTGTAAGGTAGGACATGCTCTGATGTGTGTAGCATGTCCTAGTAGTGAATTACACCCAATTTTGTTTTTCACTACTGTAAGGCTACCTGTTTTCCATAGGCCAGAATGGGAGGTTTTGGCTATTACAATCTATAGTCCTAATTGACCCACAGAACATGGTAGAAAAACGAACTTAGTATGCCTGAGCTCAGAATATTAAAATACATCTTTTAGTGAAGGTTATCTTTATAGTATGTGTTTGAAACTACCACTTTTAGAGTATATGTACTTTCTTGCCTAAGCCTTCCAGTGTGCTCTGCTATTATGTGTATTGGCTGTCTGGTTTTGGAGGGACAGGGCAGGCTGAGTCAGACCTGGGTTGAATAGAGAGATCTGCCTTGGAGTGAGGGGAGGGGTAGCTCCTGCACTTGAATAGGGCTGTGCCTGGCAAGGTGAATGCTGGCTCCACCTCCCACTGTGCGTCTGAAGGCAGACCCCCTCTTTCTGAAAGGAAGGATGCAGCCTGGGAAACAAAGTGCTCCAGGGCTGGGCAGAACTGGTTCTGGCTGGGTTCATAGACTTGTGACTCTTAAGAACAAAGACTTTGGGGGTATAAATATTTGTGCCCAACTACAGGAATCTGCAGGAGAAGGACTGTCCTTGTGCTTGTGTGCTGTTTCTGGGACTGGACTGCAGGGGTTACTACTGGACTTGGAAGAAGAGGAAAAGGACTTTGAAGGAACTTTTATTTTATGGCTACTAGATTACCCAAGGGCTAGAAGAGAGCTAGCTTCCTGCAGAAGTCTCAGGCAATCAGACTCCACCACCAGCCTTCTGTTTCCTCCCAGCGAGGATTTCTATCTGCAGGTGAGGCTCCTGTGAGTTCCAGGGCCTCTAGTTCTACTGCTGAGAAGAGAGTGCTGAAAATCGTCGCTAACCCCCGTTAGTGAGCCGCTGCAGCTGGTGAGCGTGAGAAAAATCGTCGCTCTGCTGTCGCCGAGCGCTCGCTAACCCCTAAGATTATCGCATCATCCGTCAGCGGGCCTGAAAACGCCCGCTATCCCGAAGATCGTCGCATCACCCGTCAGCGAGCCTGAAAACGCCCGCTATCCCGAAGTTCGTCGCAGCACCTGTCTGCGGGCCTGAAAACGCCCGCTATCCCGAAGATCGTCGCATCACCCGTCAGCGAGCCTGAAAACGCCCGCTATCCCGAAGTTCGTCGCAGCACCTGTCTGCGGGCCTGAAAACGCCCGCTAGCCTGAAGATTGTCGCATTGCTTGTTAGCGGGCCCCAAAGCGCTCGCTAACCCCAAATCATCGCATCAAGCTCATCGCTGCGCGGACGCTGAGTGTTCGCCATTTTTCCTGCATCGCATCAGGACCGTCGCTCCCTCGCGGAGTGCCATTTTCTTTCATCGCAGCAAGATCGCACATGCAACAAGCTCGGCTCATCATCCTCCCTTAGCGGCAAGGATTTTATCGCATCACCGGCTTAGCGTGAAGAAGTTTGTCGCTTTGTCCTGCCCGCAACCCAGCGCATCATCCTCCCTTGAGGTAAGGATTCAACGCATCGCTGGTTAGCGTGAGGAAATTTATCGCTACAACTCCTTAGCGACATTGTTGTTGCTTTGCTACAGAAACCAGATACTTTGTGAGTAAAAGGGTCGCAGAGACCACTGCATTGAACTGAACATCATTTTGTGCATCTTGAACTATTTTTGCAGCATTTCTAAAGTAATTATATTTTTCTAGTATTGTGGATTTTTACTGTTATTGGTCTTGTGATTAAGTCTATATAAATATACCTATTTTTTATAACTACTTGAGTGGTGTCCATTTGTAGTGTTCCTCATTATATTACTGTGTATGGTCATAAATGCTTCACACACTGCCTCTGAGATAAGCCTAGCTGATCGTGCTACGTTACCACAGGGTTGAGCAGGGGTTGTCAAAGGGTGTAGGCTGCTTACTCTGACTTAGGAAGAAGGGTCCCTACTTGGACAGTGGCCAGCCATTGCCAACTAGAGACCCCCATTTCTAACATTGATCAAACACTTTTTTAATTCAAACCAACTCAACATCTTTCCTGCTAGGACTGAACTTGCAAGTTTTGCATTGCCCGTATCTATCGAAGCTTATTGCAGTTTCAGTCATCTGATTTCCTTGGAAGTTAAAAAATTATGTACCGGTATGTCTCAAAGTGATGTTTCTCTTTAAAGTTATCGCTAACTTCTCATTGATTCATTCATTTAGGGTCTCAGCGTGCAATAATATGCCCCACCTCCTTCATTACATACCTCTCAGTGCTTGTCTGGTGTATTTTGTTATGAAGTGAATGGTTTCTCTTGTTTGCTCTTTGTTCTCTTCCCGATTAGATCTTTATAGACTCACTTCTCTATTAACCTTAGCTACCCTTTCTCTAGCCTGTTTGAGCATTTTAGTGTATTCTCTCACCTTGAATCTTTGAGTCATATCACTCCTGATAACTTTATAACTTTTTTCTGAGCTACAGTTCCATTTTGCTTTTAATTCACAGTAGAGTATTCTCCACCTAAAGTTAGGGGAATGGTTACTCATGCAAGATCAAATTTCCTGCCTTCGTTTTCTAAATAGCACTTTTTCCAATGATTCATTTTTCACTTGTAATTTAAAGTCTAAAAATTCTATAGTTTCTCTACTATAATTCACTGTAAAACGCAAATTCACTTCATTCTGATTTAGACCAGTTAAAGAATGTTGTAATTAAATTTCATGTCCTTTCCAAATGCAAAACACATTGTTGATATATATCGCAGCCGCAATACCACTTTGTCTGTAAGGTGTTCTAATCTTGTTACCAGAGCACCTGCTTCTCCCACCAGCCTGTGACGAAATTGGTATAGCTGGGGAGAAGCAGGTGCCCATCGCTGGCCCTTGTAGTTGCTTGGAGAATTTATTAGTGAACATAAAGATGTTTTCACTCAAACAAATATTGATCATCTCTGATAGCATGTGGGTATGTTCAAGGAAATTGATCCCCCTTGCCCTCAGAAAGTATTTGCACGCTTTAAATCCATCAATGTGTTGAATGTGTGTATACAAGCTACATCAAGATATACTAAGACAAAACATGACTTCCAATTAAAGCTTTGGATTTTGGCAATAATATCCTCGGTATCCCTTATATAAGATGCTAAATTTTGTACAAAAGGAAATAAAAAATGGTCAACATAAATCGTAGTATTTTCAAACAAGCCATTTTTAGATTATACTATAGGTCACCCTGGGGGATTTGTATTATCTTTATGAATTTTAGGTAATGAATATAAAGTTGGTATCATGGGTGTATCATTCTTTTGAAATCACAATTCCTCCCATTCAATCAGTCCACTGTTGTACCATTTTTTTAGATTGTCTTAATATCTATTTTGTAGGTCTAGATAATATTGCTTTTCTAGTTCAATTGCCTATATGCTTTGTCGGTGTATTTTTATCTAGACATTAGTACAATATTCCTACCTTTTATCAGATGTTTTGATAATTACACTTTCATCTTTCTGTATTGCTAGCAAGGCATTACATTCTTCCTGATTTAAATTCTGATGGACCTTGATTTTTTGATTCCCTAACTAACAGATCGTTGGCAATCAGTTTATAAAACACATCAATGTTGACTTTCGGCATTTGTAGTACATATTTAGATTTAGGTTTAAAGTTAAACTGTACTGTTAGGTCTGTTTTTATGCCAAATTCATTAGGTATCGCTAACCTATAATTGGGATCCAAAGGGTCACATTCCTCATCAACTGTATGCATATTTGTTTTATGACTCAAGTCATGTAATGTGTTTGTATGACAGAGAAATCATCTCTGTACATATTGTTACTGTTTCTGAGATAGTCCTTTTTTAATATGAGTTACATTAAACTTCTAATATGTTTTTACAGCAAATTATTAACTACTAATTGGTGTGCTTACTTTTGCACTACAGATTTTTATATGAAGAAGCAAGACATCAAACTTTTAAGTAGTTTCTGGGATAATTCTGTGACCATTTATTTACGGCCCTCTACCTTACACTATAAGGATTTTGCATGTCACCTCAGAGGTCCATGACCTTACGAAGGGATTCAGCCTTTTCCCTTGGTCATCTCTGTGGTCAAGAAACTCCTTAGTGGCATGCAGTATTTTTATAATGGAAGGCAGGGGTTACTTTATCCCATATATAACATTAACATAGGATTACAATTAAACATTGCCTAAATATGTTTTAAGGCGAACACAAGGAGATGATGGATGGAGCGCTGATACTTTTCAGACACTCACACCCAGTCACAGATCATCATTCTTTAGCTCACTTCCCACCTCAGTTCAGACCCAGCTATATGCAAATCAGTCTTGACCCTTTGACACATGGGAACAGTCCAGCACGAACTGCCAAGCCAGGTCTTCCCTGAACCGGAAACAAGCATCTTGGGACCGGTTTCTGGGTAACACCCATCATCAGCCAGGCTAGCTTAAATCCAGTGGCATTCAACCCAGATCTGTGACTGGGGGTGAGTGTCTGAAAAGTTTCAGCGCTCCGTCCACCATCTCCTTGTGTTTGCTTTGTTTGCCTTAGGTTGGCAGGGTATGCCCAGACGTGGGTCCCTTGCTCACTTTGCCACTGGATTCAAGCTAGCCTGGCTGATGAGGGCTGTTAGCCCGAAACCGGTCCCAGGATGCTTGTTTCCAGTCCAGGGAAGACATGGCTTGGCAGTTCGGGCTGGACTGTTGCCATGAGGCACAGGGTCGAGACTGATTTGCATATAGCCATGTCTGAACTGGAGTGGCGAAGTGAGCTAGAGAATGATGATGGATTCAACCCAGATCTGTGACTGAGGGTGAGTGTCTGAAAAGTTTCAGCGCTCCGTCCATCATTTCCTTGTGTTTGCTATGTTTTAATATAATATGAGTTGTGAATGAAAAATGTCCTAGCTAACGTAACGGAAAGTTTCAATTCTATTAAGGACTCGGAGGCGAGGATTACACTCTTCTTTCTCCACTTTATTCACAGCAGCCATTCAAAGATAAACAAACCACTATTCCCATGAACCATAGGGAATAGAACACAAAACAATAGAGAGTCCCGGGATAGACAGTCCTCTTGCAATGCACCAATCATGGGGCTACTAGGAGTATGTAGTCCTCTGTCCCTCTTCACTCTCCCTCTTTCGCCAGTCTAAGCCAGCCAGTCCAAATCTTCAGGAGTCTTGTTTGCCGGCGTCGCCTGCAGGAGCAAAGCGCAATGTAAGATAAGGTTTAATCCTGACAGGGAGGGAAGATCATAGCATATGAGCAAAACCCACAGAACAGATTCCTGAACCACGTAACAGAATCACCAAAGAACAACCAATTCCTTCTCCCACCTCGCCACCAAGACATGGAACACCCTCCCACTGAGCCTACGACAGACCCAAGACCTGCTGACCTTCAGGAGGACACTCAAGACCTGGCTGTTCGACCATTTGCGCCCCCCCCCCCCCCCCAGCGCCTTGAGACCCTCGCGGGTATGTAGTGCGCTTAACAAATGACTGATTGATTGATTGATTGAATTACTTACCCTAATACGAGGGCGGGATACAGGCCTGAAACAGGTACCCTGGGTGGGATAATCCTCGCCTCCGAGTCATTAATAGAATTGAAACTTTCCGTTACGTTAACAAAGGAAATTTTTCATTCTATGTCAGGACCGGAGGCGAGGATTATGCTTGTTTAAAGCTTGCTCACCACCAAGTGTGCCATGTCCAGCACCGGCTTAAAATAAAACTGTTTAAAGGTGGATTCAGAAGACCAGTCTGCTGCATTCAGAATGTCTTCCAGGCGAGCTCCCTGGGCAAACGCCTTAGAAGCCATGGCCCCTCTGGCAGAATGGGCACCAAAACTCCGCAGATCAATTACGGCCTCCTGCATCACCCAACGGACCCAACGGGCGATCGTGGGGGAGGAGACAGCCCTATGAGGCTTCTTGAGCGCCATAAGCAACTGCCGTTTACCTGGAGAACGGAACTCCTCAGACATCTCCTCGTAAGCCTTGAGGCAAGCAACGACACACAACTTAGGAGAGTCCGGGAAAGCGGGGTAAGAAACGGATGTCGTTCTGCATTTCGTCCGTTGCCGGATCATGAAGGTCACCCCGGAGGGAGAATAGATCCTTCCCGAGACGTCCAGGGCTCGCACATCTGAAACGCGCCTGTAAGATATGAGGCAGAGGAGCATGGCCGGCTTGGCAGAGAGCTCCTTCCTGGACAAGAATCTGTTAGGTTGCCATGATAAGAACAAGTTGAGAACTTGGTTTACGTCCCACAACTGAGAGTAACGAGGTTCGGGAGGCAAGGAATGTCGGATGCCCCGAAGAAGCCGACAGACCAAGGGGTTGTTCGCCCACGGGGGAGCCATTTACCATGGAGTGACCGGCCGAAATGGCAGACTGGAAGGTGTTAATGGTTCCGTAAGCCAAACCCACCTCCGCCTAGGCCGCCAAGAAATTCAGTATGCCCATTACATCTGCTGCCACGGGATTGAAACTCCATCGCAGACACCAGTGAACCCATCGTCTCCACATAGAGCGATACCACTTGAGGGTACTATCAGCCCAGGCCTTGGACATGAATTTCTCAGCCGCTCCTGAAAGGCCTGGGACCGCCCATCGTCCCCTGTAATCCGCCACACCATCAAAGCCAGGGAGCCCTGAACGATGAGCGGATGGAGAGCTTCGTCCGGACTGAGCAGAAGAAACCGGGGGAGTGGGATTGGAAAATCCCAAGAAAGTTCCAGAAGAACCGTAAACCACACTTGAGACCTCCAGATGGGCAAAATCAGCACTATGTCCGCCTGCTGGCGACGAACCTGGGCCGAGACTCTCATTTACATGGCGAACGGAGGAAAGGCATACCCTGCCTCCTCCCTCCGATCCTGCAGGAAGGCATGCGTGGCCGCCGCCAACGGATCCAGCCTCCTAATGAAGAATCGGGGAAGTTGAAAGTCCAGACGGGAGGCGGGGAGGTCCGTCGAGAATGGGCCCCAGACGCTCTGGAGATCCGCGAAAACCCCTGGATGAAGCCTTCATTGCCTCATGTCGTGGGAATGGCGCGAGTGGAGATCCGCCACCTGATTTTTGAGGCCCGGAAGATACTCCGCCGTGACCGAGACATGGTGATCCAAGCAATACTGCCAGAAATTCGCCGCCAAGTCCGCCAGAGCGCGCAAACGTGTGCCTCCAAGATGGTTTATGTACCGGACAGCCGATCTGTTGTCCATTTTGAGGAGAACACAGGATCGGACCGACTCCTTGGTCCAACACTTGATAGCAAAAGAGCCCGCCAAGAGCGCCAGACACCGCGCGCCCCAGCCGGATCTGCTGCCGTTGGACTCAATAACGATATCGGGCGTGGAACCAAAAATCGCTCGCCCATTCCAGGCCTCCATATTGGCCAGCCACCATTGGAGCTCCTCCCTGGTGTTGGCGTAGAGTAAGAAAGGCCCCTGTGAAGGTGGCAAGCCTTGAGGCGCTGGAGAGCCCTGTAATGCAGAGGGCCTGGAAAAATCGCCTGGATGGAGGCTGAGAGAAGCCCCACGATCCGGGCAAGTTGACGGAGAGACAGGCGAGATTGAGTGAGGGCTCTCCGGATCTCATGGCGAATCTTCGTCATCTTCCGAGAAGGGAGGCTGAGGGTGGACTCCACGGAGTCGATTACAAACCCCAAAAACACCAACTTTTGAGCAGGCACCAGCGTGGATTTCTCTTCGTTGACGACGAAGCCGAAGCTCTGAAGGAGGTTGACCGCCGTCTGCAACTGCAGCGATAGGGCCCGGGGACATTGAGCCATCAACAGGATGTTGTCCAGGTATACGATCATATGCATGGCGGATGCCCGCATACATTCGATCACTGGCCGCAGGACCCTGGTGAAACACCAGGGCACGGAGGAGAGGCCGAAGGGCAGAGCGGTAAACTAGTACACCCTGTCCCGCCAGGGGAATTGAAGGAACCGCCTGTGTGGGGGAAAAATGGGAATCGTAAGATAGGCATCCTTCAAGTCGAGGCGTGCCATCCAATTGCCAGGTCTGAGGAGGTCGTGCAGCAGATGGATTCCCTCCATCTTGAAGCGGCGGTACACCAGCCACCCATTGAACTCTCGCAGGTTGATGACCGGACGCTGCGTACCATCTGTCTTGTCCACCAAAAAGAGGATGCTGAGAAAACCTCTGTGATGCGGAACGGACTCCACGATCGCCCCTTTGTCGAGAAGAGAGGAGACCTCTTGTTCGACCAGAGCAGCGTCGGAGGCCGAGAAGGAGAGAGGGCACGGTGGAAGGGGTTGTGAAGGATCCCCGTGAAACTCTATATGAAATCCCTGGACGGTCTGCAGGACCCAGGCGTCTCCGGTGACAGAAGTCCAGAGCTGGAAACAATGTGCCAGATGGCCCCTCACTTTTAGAAGGGAAGAAGGGAGAACACTCACCGGAAGAATTGGAGGCTCCACCGCCTCGGCCGCCTCTGCCTTTCCCACGACGTCCTCGGGTCGGGTAGAAATTGCCGAATCTGGCTTGATGTTGGTACTGACCACCTCCGGAGCCTTGCCCCCTGCCCTGATTTGGCCAGCCGGACAAGCGGCCCCTACCTCGTCCGGCCCCCCGGAAAACTCGAGGGCGGAAGACCTTGCGAATCGAGGATTGGGCCTTATCCAGCGACGTGAAAGTATTCACAAACTTGCCTAATTCCTTGATGAAGGGCTCTCCGAAAAGACCCCCTTGGGCCACGGAGCCAGCCTCCGAATCGGCTAAATCCCCGAGCTTGGGGACAACCTTGATAAGTAAGCTCCTACTCCTTTCCGTGGAAAGTGGGCAGTTGGCATTTCCGAGGAAGACCACCACTGCTTAGCCTCCTCGGCCATATCTAGAATCTTAGTAATGGGGGCTAGGATATCAAGGAGCTTGTCCTGACAAGCCCACCAGGAGCTATCGATATCCCTCTTGGGGTCCTTAACAAACTTTTGGAGAAAGGTGGCCATGCACGGGTCAATCTCCGGGGTAGCCGCCACCTTCCCCTCCAACGTAGGATGGGGGCACTCCGCCCTCAGACAGCTCCTGGCTGTGGCCTCTAACGGCCCGCGGATCCTACTGGCCACATACTGGACTACTTTCTCAGATGGGGCCCAGTCCGAGGACCGGGGGTGCAGGACATCATCGGGGTCGAGCATGTTCGAGAAAAGGTTCTGTGAGTCAGAAGGTCGGTCAGGACGGGCGGGGCGCCAGGGACGGGAAGGACCAGGCTCGTCATCCGCATCCTCTGTATCGCTGTCCCCCGGGGGCGTTGAAGGCACCTGTGAGGGCTTGCTAGCCAAAAATGCCTGCTTAAGGCGGGCGAAAGCATCCAACCCACCCCAGAATCTCTAGGGCGCTTAGCCGGTGGGGCCTGGGAGTTGGCGGGGGTTACGCCGTCGCCGGACGAAGGAGCAGAAAGGATATGGGAAGCCTTGGCCAGTTGTGCGCAAGCCTGCTCAATACGGCGAGACAGGCGATCCTCCAAGGGAGCCATGGCCTGCTCCATTGCCCTGTAGATGGAATCGTCCACAGCGTTATAAAAATCATCATCCCACTGGAGGGAAGTGAGGGGGTCCTCATCCCACTGATCATCCTGGTAGGGCTCCTCCTGATACTCTTCCATTAGGGCAGGAAGCTGGGGCGCCACACAGGCTGGGGCACCACACAGGTAAGTGGGTAACTGGTGAGGGGTAGCCTCAACTTTAGGGACGAGCTGGGTGTCAGCCTAATGTATGGCGAGCTGTGCCCGCGTGTATACTGGGCAGAAAACCCTGGGACAATCTGCCCTGGTGCAGTAAGTCTAAAGGGCAGCCTGCCAGAAGATGAAACTGTCCCAATACAGACTCCTGAAGGAGTGTGACAAAAAAGGCCTAAGCACACAGGCCCCCCAAGAAGGCAAACAACCCACAAGCAACACTGCCTACTGGCAGGTACAGACTCACTGCACATGCGAGCGTTCACTGAGGCATAAATTAGCGAAACGCTGCCTAAAAGGCAGTTATACCTACCACACACAGGGCGTGCTGGCAGGCAAGGCTCTAGCGATCGTCCACGTCTCCGTTCAGCAATACGCGGAATGCGCGGAATGCCGGAGACGCTGGGGAACGAGAGGACGCGTCTGGGCACCCTCTGGCGGCGGGAGAAAGGCACCGCGAGCCCGCACCACTGAGGTAACGGCCGTTAGGGAGTGTGAAGGCTCCCACGGCCGAGCGAGGGACCGAGTAGCGGTCGCCTCGCAGAGACAGTGAAAACTGTGGAAACCAACTGCAAATGTAAGCTGAAGCACAAACACGCGTCCCGCCTAGCGCATATCAACAACAACCATGAAATGGAAGGCAGGCCCAAGACAGGCCAGCAAGAACAGCGCGTAATAAAAATCAGAGATCAAATGAAAGATAAGACTCTGAAACAGCAAAGCACATGACCAACACTGCTAACAGTACTGCAAGTGATAAAATCATATAGGGAGACACTGCACAGAAACCCACATAGCACGTATGAGGAGAAACAAAAAAGCAACACTTATCTGGCAGCAGCAGCGAAGAAAGAGGGAGAGTGAAGAGGGACAGAAGACTACATACTCCTAGGAGCCCCGTGATTGGTGCATTGCAAGAGGTCTGTCTATCCTGGGACTCTCTATTGTTTTGTGTTCTATTCCCTATGGTGCGCTGGGTATGCCCAGACGTGGGTCCCGGGCTCACTGTGCCACTAGATTCACGCTATCCTGGCTGATGAGGAGTGAAACCCCAAAACTAGTCCTAGGATGCTTGTATGCGGTCCAGGGAGGACCTGGCTTGGCAGTTTGGGCTGGACTTTTCCCATGAGGCACAGGGTCTAGACTGATTTGCATATGTCCAGATCTAAACTGGTGGATTTAACCCAGATCTCTTGACCGAGGGTAAATGTTTTGATTTGTTCTGCATTCCGTCCATCAAGCTATCCTGGCTGATGAGTCTTGTACAAACAGCGATGACAAAAAATATGTATTAAATATTTATATGAGCCAGAAAGTTAATAATTATTATTGTTTATGTCTCTTTTAGCTTTTGGAAAAAGTTGTGAAAGATGCAATCAGAGGACAAGTCGAAATTGCAAAAGACAGTCTGCAGGAAGAAGTAAAGATGACCTATGAAATCCTTGAACTACAGTTAAGGAAAAAGTCTCTAAAACCACCCCTTGAATATCCTCCACCAGTCTCGAGCACAAAATCATCCAAAGCTGAAACTGTAAAGAAGCTACGGAAAAGCAAATCACCTAAAAAGAAGTAATTTACTTAGTTGTATTCTCTGAAATATTTTGCTTTAGTCTGCAAAATAAACATTTGTGGTTTTAGCTTAATGAACGCCTCATCCTGAGATTCTATTCTTTAATGTGTTCAAGTGGGAACTTTCGTGCATGCGTTCAAAAGGATACTGAAACTCTCACTTGTTCAATATAATTGAATACTCACCTCTTCAGTAGGAGTTTTATCGTTTCGTTTATTTAGTCTTTATTTAGATTTTCAAATCATTAAAGACAACAGTACATCAATAAGTTCATATCGTGGACCGTTAATTTCCACCATAAACTAAAGGTTAAAGCAGCTTAACCATACAAATATTTTAGATTAATAAAACCAATATAAATAATTCACATAAAACCATAAATTAATCCTTCCTGCTATACATTCATATTTCCATTTAAAAAGGTGAAAATTTATAAAAAATCAGTTACATAAGAACATTTTTAATATCATCCTGGGGACTAACATATATTTAAATATAACTACAATGGCATAATTGTGAGAGGATTAACCCTTTACATATTAGCTGCATTCCGGCTTTAGCAATTTTGCTGCGAATGGCCCACATCCAGCCCAAGAATTTCGCTAGGGCAATTATTATGGGCTCACTTGTGTCTGTCTTTAGAATCCTTAGTGCCTCTGTGCTCTCCCTAGTAACAAGGTTTAGACAGATTGGTTTGAGCCATCTGTATCGAGGGGCTTTATAGGCTGGACAGACAAAGAAAACATGTGCTATGGTTTCCCTCTGCAGCGGACATGTGTTACATTTATCATCATTCAGGGGATGCCATTTGCATTTAATTGGAAGTGAGCCCACTCTGTATTGATGATACAGTTTCCTGTCGAGTGATACCGTAATGTAATCCCAATAAGGTTCGTAATGGTACTCATGTTTCTTCCCCAGGAAATCCCTCGTCAAGGTTGGACTCGTGATGGACGAAAAACGTTTCTTCCTAACCATATTCCAGTAGGCTGTCTTGAACTCTTTCTTTGAAGGAAAAGGGTTACCTTCGGGGTTTTCCCATATACCATTCATCCCTATGTCGCTCAAGGTGGTTTTAATCTTTCTCAACCAGGAGATCTTACAGGAGGTGTCGGCCTGCCTGATTTCAAGCAGTGCCCGGGCATACAGAGACAGCTTGGGGGTAGCCCATAATCTTCTCCAAAGTGCCACAGGTCTGAAACGAGCGATATCCTCTAACTGGTTGCAACCCAGATCAAGATAGAGAGGCAACAGGGGCATCGATGGAGGTAGGGAAAGTAGGGTTCTAACGAACTTATTCTGGGCTACAATCAGGGGTGTTAAATCTGAAAAGCCCCATAGTTCCGCCCCATAGTATATAATTTTAGAATTGTAAATCTTCAGTACAGGAGCCACTGGTTTTGTATAGGACAATCTGTGCTCCTTCACAAGGGCGCCTGCCAGTTGGGCATGTTTAAGGGCCATCTTATTAATCTGGGGTATCCATTTTAATTTACTTTCAAGGGTTACTCCTAGATATGTAAAAACGTCAGTTTGCTCTAGTCGTACTTTATTCATAAAGACCCTCCCTTTGATGGCCTTTCGGTTGTGAAGAACCATAAACTTTGTCTTCTCCACGTTAACCTTGAGGTCAAGGTCGCGGCAAAACTCCTCAAACCTAGTGAGGGCTAACTGCAGCCCTTTCTGGGTCTTGGATAATATTAAAGTATCATCAGCGAACATTAACAATGGTATTTTCTGGCCAGCTAAAGATGGAGCATCTGTTGGATGATTTGAATAGTATTCCACGACCCTGTTAATAAAGAGAGAAAGCAGAGTCGGGGAAAGCACACACCCCTGGCGTACCCCCTTGTCGATGGGAAACGTGTTTGCAACTTCCCCATTCGCACCCCAACGTACCTGAGCAAAGTTTGAATTATGCAGAGTAATTAAAACAGCCAACGATTCTGGCAGCATCCCCATATCGTGAAAGGTGCGCTCCACATTTTATCTCGGGGCACCAAATCGAAAGCCGATTTTAAATCAATGAAGGCTGCAAATAGCAAGTCGCCACCTAAGATTACCACCCTCCAATAAATGATTGCAAACCTGAGAAGCTTGTCGATAGTGCCTGTGTGTGGCCGGAACCCAGCCTGCATGGGTGATAAAATACCTGTTTCAACCATCCATGTTTGGATTCTGATTAAGACCAGCCTGGCAAATTTCTTTAGGATACAATCAATAAGGCTTATAGGCCTGTAATTGCGAGGTTTCGATCGATCCTCTTTGTTAAAGATCGGGATGATCTCTGCTTCTGACCACATCTCAGGGGAGGGGGCTCCACTTTCTATGGCATTAGCTAGAGTCTGAATGTAACTCACCCACTTGTCACTAGTGTACATGAACAGGTCCGCTGGGATGCAGTCCAGTCCAGGTGCCCTACCTTTTGGGATTTGCATAAGGGCTTTTTGGACCGCTTGTTTAGAAAAATGCAAGGTGGAAATAGGATTGGGCTTTGGAAATTGGGCTATATAATCACTGCTGGCAGCAAACTGGGCCTCAAAGTGAGAGGTCCACACTTCGGGTGCATCATGGTTGATGGGGAGTGGTTTTGAATAGGATAAATGAGGCAACCCCCTAAGAAACAAAGCAATTTAAAGGTCAGGGAAAAGGGGGAGAAAAACAACAAAAGATAAATCGTATCCCTCTCGACCTATATTTCTTTTCATCAGGCTATATTAAGCTCTTTTTTGGGGCACACAGAAAAAATACTCTCTTGTGCACATCACTGTTATTTCTTTCTTTCATATTTTATTTCTTTTACATCATTTTTTTTAATATAAAAAATTCATTCATTTCTTTTTTTTGGACTTGTATTGTTATATACAAAACCATTCAGAATATCACCAATTTTACAAATATAGTTATTCTTTAGAAGAGAAAAAACTGTACAAAACATATACTTAGTGTGTATCAGTTAGAAACAACCTAAGGATATTAACAATAGGTTAAAATATCCAAAAATCACAAACCCCTATACTTTTCCACACCTCTTCTCATTCCATATACATGTCACTTTCACACTCTACATACATACTGCCCGCCCCAGAACCAAACTACATGCACAGAGGAAACCACTGGGGTGAGGGTCTCAACCCTCAGATGTTGTGCCGAAAGCTGGGGCGTATCACTCAAACTGGTCAACGTGCGTTTCGATGGCTTGTTTCATTTTATATGCCATCTTCTTCAGGACCTGTTACTTTCGAACTTTGAAATGGGTATGTTGAGGGGAAAGACCGGTTATCTTATGCTGTAAAAATATCAGAGTATACTTCTAATTCATTTATCGCTGTGTGTGTTTATTCACTTGTCCAATATTATTCTATTATTTTGCCATAATATCCTTCGATTTTTAGTAAGAATTCACTTATTGCAAGGAAAAACTTCACTTCAATGTAGTTCTTACATCTAAAATGCCACAATCCTTATCATTACTCAAGCTTTTGCCGTATTGATGAAGATCAATATGATGTCCCTGGCAATAATCAGGCTACTAAGTACCTATCCAAAACCCCATCCAGTATCGTGACTGTACTCGATTCTTTACCTCCGAGTGTCCCTCTTACATATACATTAATGAACAGTATTTTCAAAACCTTACATCTTATAGCCAAAAGGTCCCCACTATCGATCTCAATTTCCTCCATTATGTATCCTGCGTTCTGTTGGACCCAAATAACCAGTCCCCCTTTAGGTCTACCCCTTTGTCCCTTCAGTGCAGGCTTGAAGTAATTTAAAAAACCTGGGTGACAAATTTGATCGAGCGCCCAGGTTTCTTGGAATGCCCAGATATCATATTTGTCAATGAATGTTGACCATTCGGAAGAGTGGGTTTTGGTGGAGAGACCGGCAATATTCCAACTTGCCAGTGAAAGATTGGGTTGGTCATGCCCTAGTAATGGCGTGCTAGAAATGTTAGGAGGGGTAGAGATAACAGTGTAGACCATTGCCCCTTGGGTGCTTCCATTATTTTTTTTTATTTTTTATTCTGTTTATTGTTTTTCAACCAAGCAAAAACATTCTGACCATCGTTGCGAGCAGTAAGTGGTATAACAGCAGCACAGTTGTTTCTCCAACATTGATAGCATTAGACCAGTTTACAGAATATATCAAAACATCACATTATATTAGCATCACATTAGGTAGTACATAGCCACCTCCCGACTCCGTGGACTCATCTCCATCACTTGCCAGCCTAACTTCCCACCTATGCATGTAAGTCGGCCTGTGGGTAACCCTGCACTCTGTATGAGTTTGATGCGATCTGTGCCGCTTGCAAGCACGCTGTTAGCTGTTAGGTCCCTCATTCAGACCTACATACTCTGGGCCTTCACCCCGTCTCCTGGTTACGTCTGGCAACTCAACACAGAGTACATAATGTCAATACATATCTCTAGCAAGGATCCCGTACCCCCAACCCCATGTTTTCTCTTGGGAATGTCTGCCTGGTTATGAAATAAGTGTTGCCTAGGGGAACCTCCATGTCACACCCAGCATAATGAAAAGATTTATTGGGAAGGAACTTCTGCGTCAGAGGAAACTGGCCCTTGCGGGCACGACAATAAGTAGCATGTCAAGGAGGCCCAAACATCCCTAGGTCTAGAGGCACTAGGCAACATTTCAGCATATGTGGTGAGTCTTTCTTGGCAAGCCACCAAGTCATCAATCCAGGTCTTAAATTTGGGCGCCCGTCCCCTACCCCAGCGACAGGCCACCCGCCTCTTGGCCATAAGTAGGGCGAGAGCAACGTATTTACGATGTATCGCCTGTACTGGTTTGACATAACCAAGCAACGTCATCAGTGGCATGGGTTCAATGCGTGTATTCGTCATCAGAGCCAAAGCATCAAAAACTTGCCCCCAAAACTCATGCACCCCCGGGCAGTCCCACGCCAGATGAAGAAAATCTGCTCCAGGAACTTGACACCTATCGCATCTGTCCAAGTCCCGCAATTGATATCTGTGCATCTTGGCTGGAGTGTAATATAATCTATGGAGAAACTGATAATGAAGTATGCGGAGCCTGCTGCTAGCCGAGACCCTCTCAGTTTGCAAGCAGCAATATTCCCACTGTTCATCCGTCAAAACGAGTCTCAGTTCCTCGCTCCACCGCGTACGAGAGAGCGTGCCCGGCAATTCACTCTGCGCGTGCACCATCCTATATATTAGGGAGACAAGCCGTTTATTTGAAGTATTTCTCAGTATTAATTGAAGCGGGGCTAGCGCCTGCATCTCTGCCGGGAAGTCCGGGATTATAGACCGAATTCCAAGTCGTAGGCGGATATATAGAAAGACATCCAGCGGGGTCTGTTGCAGGCCCTGGAAGACATGTCCGAGAGTCCGAAAGCGTCCATTATGGAATAGGTCCCCCTAAGTGTTAATACGGCTGCGCTCTTTGAAGTGATGAAATAATGTTTCTTGAAGCAGGGGTATACTCGGGTGGTAACTGAGAGGCAGCAATGGGGAATAAAGTATGGCGACATTCAACATGCGCCCTATGCTTTGCCAAGCCATCGCTGTGCATGTGAGTGTGGTCGGCTTCCTATCTCTGGACGTGATCGGGTCATACACCACTCCCTCTAATGGGGTAGGGTGTGCAAGCCAATTCTCAGCCGCTACTTGCGGCATATAACTTGGCTGCATCACCCAAAACCATGCGCAGTGAGCTTGCGCGCTAAGGTAATAGAGTTAAAAATTCGGTATTTCGAACCAACCCTGCGCATACGGCCTAATAAGTATCTTCCATTGCAACCTCGGCTGCTCCCCTCTCCACACGAGGCACGTTAGGTCTGATCTAAGCGTCTTGAAAAAAAAAAGCCCCCGGATAGTACGGGATATTTAAAAATAAATAGAGCAGCTGGGGAAGTATTACCATTTTAATTAGGGAGGCCCGCCCCGCCATGGAGAGGGGAAGTGTTATCCAGCGATTAACATTTTCCGATATGTGAGTCATAGCAGTTCCATAATTCAAGCGCATAAGTTCCTCCCTATCTTTTGTGACCCGAATGCCCAGATACCTCAGCTCGTCATCGCACCACTCTAAGGGGTAATCCAGCAGAAAGCGTACCGTCGCCGTTGTCAACGGGAAAATGCAAGACTTCCCCCAATTAATTTGAATTCCCGACAGAGCCCCGAATGTTATGAATTCTCTTAGTATCGGGTTCATATTTTGTTGCGGGCCTCGTATATATAGCATGATATCGTTGGCATATAGTGATATAAGAATCAGCCGCATATTACACCGCAAAGCCTTGTCATTGTAGTGTTGTCTCAGCTTCGCTGCCAAGGGCTCTATTGCCAGAGCAAATAGCAATGGGGATAAGGGACACCCCTGCCGGGTGCCTCTAGTAATTTGGAAGGCCGGGGATGCATGATCATTAATGAGCACTTTAGCTACCGGCGAGTGGTATAATAGTCGAATCCAGGACAAGAAAAGGGGTGGGAAACCCATCCGCAGCATCAGCCCAAAAATATAATCCCATTCAATGGAATCAAACGCCTTAGTGGCATCCAAAAACACAGCAGCCAATGGCAAATCCGGCGAAACGTTATTTAGAATGGCAAAGAGCGTTCGCAGATTATTCGTGGTGGCTCTCCCAGGCACGAAGCCCGATTGATCTGGGAGAATCAGGTTCTCCATGAGCAGACTCAGGCGTGTGGCAATGAGTTTGGCCAGAATTTTGGCATCACAGTTAAGGAGAGAAAGCAGCCTATAGGAGTCCCACTGCCTGGGCGATTTCCCAGTTTTCAAAAGAGAGACAATAATAGCCTCCCTCATAGATGCAGGTAGCCGGCCCACCTCGAGGGATATCTCATACACCTCACGCAATATGGGGGCCATTAGATCTATATATGTTTTGTAGAACTCTATCGGGATACCATCCGATCCCGCGGCTTTCCCTGATTGCATGCTCATGATAGCATCCTTGACCTCGTCCAGCTCGAATGGTGCACATAAGAATTCCCATTGCCTTTCACTCAGCTAGCCTAGCGCTACATCCCCCAAACAAACTCTCCAACTCCAAGCTGTCCCTCCCCTGGGTGGTGTATAATTGATTATATTGGTGCGTAAATGCCCTCAGGATGCGGTCAGTACCACAATAAACCATTCCGTCTGTGTCCTCCACGTCCATAACATAGAGGGAGTAGCTAGACTTCCTGACCGTCTGTGCCAAAGCCTTACCAGGCCTATCTCCTTCCCCATAACAGCGCGCCACCCAGAATGTACCCCGGAAACGAGTCTCCCTCTGCGCTATATCCATATATTCTGTGAGTGTCTCCATAAACTTGAGTTGGGTATCGCTTCTCGGGTCCAAGACTAATTGTGCTTCCAAGGACCTAAGCGTCACCTCCAATCTATTCAGTGTATTGGTTATGTCCTTCAGCACCCCCGACCCTTTTGCAATACAAAAACCCCAGAGCGTGGCTTTGAACGCCTCCCAAATAGTCTCCACACTATCCACCGAGCCTCTGTTACGGACAAAAAAATCTTTTATCTCGTCTCGCAGCTCTGTCTGGAAGACTGTGTCCAGTAAAATGGGAGCATGCAGTCGCCAAGCCCCGCGAGGCGTGTAGAATTCTGAGGAGGCCAGCGTGATCTTAACAGGGGCGTGATCCGAGTAAGTTCGAGCCAAATGCTGCACTTGGACTATCGCTGGTCCCACACCTCTGGATACCAACCAATAGTCTAGCCGCGCCCATGACGCTGCCTGTGCCGTGTAATGCGTCCCCTCCCTAGCGTGTGGATGGGTGTGCCGCCAAGCATCTATTAAGTGATAGGCGTCTATGGTATCCTGGATAACTGCGCGCGCCTTAGTGTAATGATGAGGAGCAGAATGTGATCTATCTCGACTAGGATCGTACACTACATTAAAGTCCCCTCCCCATATTATGTGGCTAGATCCTATATCAAATATCTAAGCCCATAGTGAAGTGAAAAAGTCAGGTGCATCCACGTTCGGACCATAGCAACATGCGAGTGTGACCGAGACCGAACCCAATCTCCCCCACGCCAGACAGTATCGATCCTGCGGGTCACAAGTGGTTCCAGCTAGTTGAAACGGTACCTGTTTTTTAATGAGGATTGCCGTCCCCCTTAGTTGAATAGGAGAAGAAAATCCTATGCCCCGCCCATCTATGCACAAAGTTGCTCGGTTGGTGGGGAGTGAGGTGCATTTCCTGCAACATAGCAATGTGCACTTTGTGCCTGTCTAGATATGCTAATATGTGTCTTTTCTTCCTTGGGTCTCCCATGCCTCTGATATTCCATGGGATGATGTTTAACGTTCCAAAGTCATATTCCGTGACATTCTCCATCAACTGGGGCGTCGCCCTCTAAATATTCATCCGTGCTCTGTTCACCATGATAAGTCAGTATCTAAGATTGCTTAGTATGCTCGCATTCCAATACAACAGCTAATATCTCTGAATCATCGAAGTAGAAATCCTGTGTGATGATTATCAGACAAATAACACAACATGCCCAGTCTCTACCCTCCCCCACCCACTGAAGCAACCCCAACCTGCCAGAAATATTCACCCGCCCGCCCTCCCCTAAGCCCAACGTATACAAAAACAGCACTACCGCCCCTACAGTGAGCATGTAGTGAACACTCCCCGTGGTACACCCACAGGGGGACGTTACTAGGAGGTGGCACAGATACCTCTCACCCGTGGAGCCCATCGCTGATGACCGATCAGGGCTCGTACAGGCAGAGGGTGCCCGATGCACAATGGATATTGCTCAAAATTGGTCCCCACCTGGAATACAAAACAAAAAGATATGTGTCTCTGCCTGTGAATCCGTTCTCTATTTGGCTTGCGCATCCAACGCTATACGTAGCACAGCTATGCAATAGGGCCGGTGTCCTTACTAGTCCTCTTCCGCTCCTGGCGGTGATGATTGCTGCGACGACTCCCTGCCTCCCTCCGTGCGATTCATGCGCTTGAGTCGCTTGAGAAATTCCTCCACATGCTGCGGCTTAGTAAAAAACTGTTGTTTACCTTGATGATTTACTCTGAGCCGCGCAGGATATAGTAACGCATAATCTATTTGTGCTTTCCGCAGCTTGCTCTTCACCTCCACAAATTTGGGCTGCTCCTCCTGGACCATCGGCGTGAAATCCGGGTAGATGGAACACACATTTCCATCATAAGACAGAGTCTGTTTGCTTCTTGCAACTCTCAGAGCTACATCCCGGTCTCTGTAGTTCAATAGCCACGCTATAATGGGCCGTGGTGCACTGCCGGGTGGGGGTCGAGGCCCCAGGGATTTGGGTGGGCCCGCTCTACAATAAACTGCAGATAACAGCAGTTTCTCAACATACTCTTATACTCTTCCATTTTCCCTGTGTTGGCCAACTCGGGAATACCCATTACGCGGATGTTGTTGCGCCTACTGCGCGCTTCCAAGTCCTCATTCTTTGCAGCAATAAGCTTTAGAAGCTTATCCATGTGGGCTAGCTGGGCTGTATGTCTGGACATTGTGTCCTCTGTGTTCGAGACATGCCGCCCTACTTCCTTTAAGCGGTCATCGTGCCCCTCCAATTTATGTGCTATGGCATCCATTCGTGTCGACATTCTGTCCACTTTATCGACAATGGTGGCAAATCCCTGCCTTACCTCCTGCAGTATACTCTGCACATCAGTATTGTGTGGCATCGCCCCTCCCTGGGCTTCAGCCCCTTTGTCAATGTCACGATCATCTGGTAAGGCTCGGGGGATTTTCTTCGCTGCTTCGAAATTCAGCTTAGGCTGTCTAGTATCTGACTTGCCCATGACTGTATATAGCGGCCGTAATGGGATGCACCTCCAAGCTGCTAGTTTATTCTGTCCCTCGTCTGGAAGGTCTAGGAGCGCTCCCCACTGTACCCCACGCTTATGCCACCCAGTGCCAGGGAGTGCGACCCGGCACACCAGCGGAGCCTCCGCCTCCTCACTCCTGCAGCGACAGTCTTGCTAGCACAGTGCTCCTTATTCTCCTCCCTCTCCGCTCAGTGACAGAAATATAATTATGCCGCCAGAGGCTCAGTCCCCCCAGACCCCGCACTCAGGCCCTGCCGTTCCTGTATACGCTCAATCACAAGTGAGGCCGAAGGGGCAGCCCGACTCCTCACACAGCTGGGCAACCCTGTCACTAGTGGCACTGTATGCCAGCACACCAATATGCAGACAGAAGCCACCAGTCCAGGCGACACAGGAATGCCCAGTGCATTATGTGGGGGGGGAACACCAAGTATCATCACCAGTAGCACACTATATCTTGAGCGTCACTTTATAGTGTCTTTTAGTCCCCTGTAGACGATCCTCGCGGTTAAGAACCCTCGCAGCTACAGTTCCGCGCTGAAAGGCAGACTGTCCATCTCCTCCTGACACCAAGGCAGACTGTCCATCTACTCCTGACACCAGACGGGGGCCGCTGGTGCTCCTTGCCTCCTGGTGGAGACTGTGCCGTCCGCGACCGCCAGCTATAGATCAGACATGGCGGAGTTCTCCTCACTCCATCCACAGTGTGATGCGCCGTTTGGGATCAGGCCAATAATAAGCGCTTCCCCGCAGTGGTAATTGCTCCCCCTCTACGTTTCTGTGTGGATCGCTACTAGGGTTCGAGCCGTACTCCTATTGTCCGGGGCAGCGCGCCGGCGTCAAGCAACACCTCAGCTCCTCCAAGCAGCACGGCACGCATAAATATACAGTCGTCTGGGCTCCGATTCTGGTAGGACTCCCGGCACACCTCTGGGCCCCGTCTTCATTCAACGCCACAATCAGCCACGCCACACGGCCCACTGCACTCACCGCAGTGCGGGTCGATGCCTCCCCCACCGATGCCGCAACAAGCAGGTCTCACCCCCAGGTAAGCTGCCATTCACGGTGCTGAGTGGTGTTCTGGCCGTCACCCGAGCTGCACCGCCGGGCCTGGGCCCACCGTGTGTAGCAGCAGACTCGCGTAACAGTTGGGGCCACTCTGGGTCACCTCACCGCTCCGTCTGCACTCTTGGTCAGATGTTTGTGGGGCCCGTTCAGAAGCAAAATCCGTCGCAAATCACCGTGGCTCACAGCGAGTCTGCAGGCAACTTAGACGCATTGAAAAACAACGTTCCCAGGCAAGAAAAGACCAATTAAGCAGGATAAATTACGGATTAATTCACCAGGCTGCTGGAGCCTCACATTTGTGCGGCCATCTTGTGTGTGCGCCACCTAGCGCCCCCTGGGTGCTTCCATCATTGAACTCAATAACCCCTGCTTGTGGTTCTGAACAGGGCAGGAAAGCTGAGCGGTCCTCTTCTACTACACTTCTCGGGGTCACCCCTTCTACTACATTTCCCAACCTGCCTGAAATAGTCTCCTCATGTCCTTCCTCTATGTTACCATTATTCCCATTTAGGGTTGGTATTTTGGTAGAAAAATGGTAGGATTCAGTTCCATCCTTTGAAATACCCATGGAATTATTTCTACCTTGTAATAATGAGTCAGTACCAGGTCCAAGTCAGTCTATATCTTCCAAAGAGTTCAACACCCCATAGCGGTTGGATATAGGGATTGGATAGCTTGTTGTTTCATGGGCTTGCCGCACCAACCCCGCGTTTATGCCTCTTCTGTTTGTAGTCGGTTGGTAGAAAAAGCCCAGGGGGAAGATGTTGATTCCCTCTCCCTAATTTGTATATTGCCAGCCCTGTCCAGAATATGTTGGACCAGCCCTGGAGACCCGAAACTTAACACGACACAGTCCCCTGGTAGACATTTATGTGAACTACCTATCCATGGTGTCCTACGGACAATTTTGAAATTGGAAAAAAGCTCATGCTTGATACCAGTACTAGATGTCAAAAGATGTAGTGCCCTATTCCTCAGTGAAGACCAGTGTTCCTGAGCCGCGGGCTGGATGACTGGGACGTTTGCCAGAACCACTGTGTATGGTGTTGCATCCGGAGGCAGATGCAACGTGTTGTGATTATGTGGGGTGAAGCTAGTACTCCTACTCAGGGGCACCCTAAGACGCCCATCCCCAACAAGTGAAGGACAATGGTAATTGGTACTGCTATTAATATTATTCAGGGGTTGATTATTCCTGGTTAACACTGTGGTTGGGGTGGGGCATGGCGGGATGTCAGCATAAACCCTAGTACATGATCGATTCTCGTTCTGGGCGACCAATCCTTCTCCTTGTCCCTCGTTGGTATTGGTGTTGTTTATCCTAGCACTGGTTGGAGTCTGCTCCATTTTGGTCAGCCTACCCTCTATCTGGGTCAGTTTATCCAATAGTGGATTGATCATGGCCGAAAGTTTATTGCCTATCTGGGTGAGGAACCCATCCTCAGACATACAGGTGGCTAAATCTGTTACAGCATCAGTATTGAGAGTCATACATGGGTTTTTGGAAGCTGTACTATCATTAATGCGGTCTTCGCGCCCATTATCACCCACCTTCCGTGCACTGGGTTAAGAAGCCAGTTTTGAGGGCTTGGCGGGGGGGCCCGCAATTTCCTTTTTTTTGAAGGTGGTAGCCCACATTGAGGCTCTCTTGTTTTGTTGCTTCTTGTATTTACAGTGGGAATACAGGGGGCTGGGACTGGTGATGCGTTGGACGTATCAGTACTTTTTGGATTCGTTGATAACAATCAGGGCGGTACAATCGAGCTGCTCGATGGGGCAGCGCTGATACCAACAGTATTCTCAGGGGGGGTCAAGGACCCAAGACTAACCAAAGGTTGCAGTGGCTTCAACGATAATCTACGTTCGGTAAGCTGTATTTCATGAATCAGGGCGGATTCCGCCCTAGAGAGGAACTCATCTAAAGTACCCACAACCCCAGTACCCACTTTCCGCCTGTTCATGTTAAGTCAAGTTTGGTAAAGTAACACTACAGGATTATACTTGCGACTAGAATATTAGGGGGGTGGCCCAGTCCAGTCTCTGCCGGTCTCGGACGGGCTCAGACGGGCCCGCCCTTGGTCCGGGCTTCGACCGTGCTTCGTCCCGTGCGTGTCCCACGTCGCGGGTGGAGAGGCAGCGCTTTAAACGTGATGGCCACGCCTCGCCCTCACTCGCGGCAGCTGTGGGTTGCCTGGTGCACCCTGGGGGCTGAAGTCCTCACCCCAGGTGTTAGGGCGTTAAGCGTCGGATTTGCGGCAGGTTTGGCAGGGCAACGCAGCGTCCTTCAGCAGCCCACCTCCTTTAGCAAGTAAACAGGATTACTCTGTCCACGGTGGCAGCAGTAGCAACAGTAAGGGTCTTCCGCGCCGCGCGGGGAGAGGCAGCGCTTTAAGCGTGATGGCCATGCCTCCCCCTCACTCGCGGCAGCTGTGGGTTGCCTGGTGCACCCTGGGGGCTGAAGTCCTCACCCCGGGTGTTAGGGATTTAAGCGTCGGATTTGCGGCAGGTTTGGCAGGGCAGCGCAGTGTCCTTCAGCAACCCACCTCCTTTAGCAAGTAAACAGGATTACTCTGTCCACGGTGGCAGCAGTAGCTACATTAAGGGTCTTCCGCGCCATGGGTGGAGAGGCAGCGCTTTAAGTGCGATGGCCACGCCTCCCCCTCACTCGCAGCAGCTGTGGGTTGCCTGGTGCACCCTGGGGGCTGAAGTCCTTACCTCGGGTGTTAGGGCGTTAAGCGTCGGATTTGCGGCAGGTTTGGCAGGGCAGCGCAGCGTCCTTCAGCCGCCCACCTCCTTTAGCAAGTAAACAGGATTACTCTGTCCGCGATGGCCACGCCTCCCCCTCACTCGCGGCAGCTGTGGGTTGCCTGGTGCACCCTGGGGGCTGAAGTCCTCACCCCAGGTGCTAGGGCGTTAAGCATCGGATTTGCAGCAGTTTTGGCAGGGCCGCGCAGCGTCCTTCTGCAGCCCACCTCCTTTAGCAAGTAAACAGGATTACTCTGTCCACAGTGGCAGCAGTAGCAACAGTCGGAGTTATTTCACTTACACGTTCTGTCATCAAAACAATGACAAATAATATTACTTCCACTTCCAAGAGGCAACTTAAACCTCAAAGTACTGTGCTCGATAGAGTAAATGCCGTATAATATTTCCAGAAAGGAATTGCATGATTACAAGGCTAAATTTGTTTGCACAAACCCTGTTTGTAAATTGCAGTTTCCTAATTTACTTTACAACTTGTAAATAAGTGGGTTGTGTTTAATGTTGCAACAATTTTAAATGGATTTGTTCTTCGATCTAATGAGAGGAAGCAGCATCAGCTGCTTGAGACTCTACCTACATTTGAAAAGAACCCTTTTATTTGTGCTGGGCTAGAGCACTTACAAGCCCTTTGAGAATCACTGGCACTCCCTGGCACGCCAATTTTACATTGTAGAGAGGCATGCAGGTTCGCAACACACCCAAGTGAGAGAGTTTCATTCAGGGGCGGCTCCTCCACTAGAGCGGAGGTGCGTCGCCCCACAGCTTTCTCGCAGAGCAAGAAGCAGAAACATAAAATGGTAAAACTATAATTTTATGTTTCTCTTTCTCGCACTGTGAGAAAGCAGAAGGGTTTGATTGGGGTTGGGAAGGTGGGCGGGTCTGCTCTAGGGCAGGGGAGGAGTGACTTGTCCACTGCTGAGACCGCTGACTGTTTGGTCGGCCCCAGGGCCGGCCAAACCAGTAATGCGTACTCTGCCTTTTCTCCATGTAGGCTGCATGCAGTCTACATGGAGAAAATGGCCTCCCCATAGGCGCCTGGCTGGGCACCGTCCTAGCCAATCACAACGCTGCCATTGTGGCGTTGTGATTGTCTTAGGTGAGGGGAGGGAGGCTGCCTGCAGGAGCAGTCCGAGCAGTGAAGAGGCGAGACCCGGGAAAAGTTAGTTTACATTTTTTATTTTTTCATTATTTAGAACCCCCCTCCCACCCCCCCGCTTGACCCTCCTTCCCTCGGGACCACTCGCTCGTCCCCCCCACTCCACGGGACCGTGCGACCACCCCCCACCCTTGAGTCATGCCGGCCGCGACTGGTTTTATTCATGTAATTTGATTTCCGTAATTATGTCACCTTACAGAAAAATGACAGAAAATTACTTGAAATGCAAATCTAGCACCTAGCTCTATATTTTAATAACAAACTGGACACGGAGATCCATTTTGCACTAAAAAATAGGCCAAACACAAGTGCGGCAAGCAACAGACACAGGCATTTTATTTGTTGAAGTTGTTCCCACGTTTCTGAAATAGGATTTTACCAGAACGGACTCTAAATTACACGGCATGGCTTGATGGCCACATTTAGTGAATTTTGCGTAAGTCTTAACACAAAATGCTAGAAATTACATGACATTATGCCAACACACAAAAGTTTTTGCCCAGGCCTACCTTAAAAACCATCACTCAGCCGTGCCAATTTCTGGTGGAGGGGGGTCACCTGCTGATTGCATTTCTCTCTCACTAAATTACTTAGCTGTGCGTAGTGTGAATTAATACAAATTACAATTAAATGGATCAGCTGTAATTACAGGAGCAATACCCAGTGCCAGTTGTGTACATCTCCCTCTGGTCATGTCACATCTTCAGATGAACTCTGAGAATATAGTACTGCGATTGCCAAGTTAAATACATCTATATCTTGGGCCAAGAGTTATTGACCATCATAACTACAAAGATTTGTACAACTCCTCTATCCAAGTCTGCAATATAACTAGTTATTTAGGACAATTGTTTTTTTCTTCAATAAGAGTATTATGAATTTAATTTGTGATAACAATTACAACTTGGTCTGAATATAATCATGACTGTCATTTATGGGCAATATTTGCATTTAACATCACCAGCAATCTCCTAGCAACGTCCACTTGGACCAGATTAGCTTTAATGAATATTTGTTTTATGCACACTTAGGGGGCCTATTCACAAACTACATTTTGTTATACGTTTAATAGTACTACAATTGTACCGCTAATGTACTACAAAATGCTATTCACAAACTTAATTGCGGAGGTTGCATGTCCGCCTTCCTTTCTTTTTCTCTGCGAAGATTTCTGCCCCGACTGTCACACGCGTAAGTATAGATTTTGGTAGTAAATGTGGGAGGGACAGAGAAAAGTAGCTGGAAAAGGGGGAATAGTTATGACTAATGGGGAGTAGGATGAGTTAGGGAGAGGTGTAGGGAGGCAAGGGCACCAACCCATGAAAGAGTAAGCTTATTACTATTCACAAACTGCACTTCTAAAGTTACTATGTCCAAAAAGGGACCAAAACCAAAGTAAATTACTCCAGCTCAGAGCTGGAGTAAGTCCAGCACCACAGGTACTGTAATGCCTCCATAGAAAATCCATAAAAAGCATGTTATGCATGTTATTCTCTTCACATCTGTGTGTATATATATATATATATGTGTGTGTGTGTGTGTGTGTGTGTGTGTATATATTTATGTGTGTGTGTGTGTGTAGATTTGTTAAACGGTGCCAAAGTTATTAGCAAGACAGAAAAGGCTTTTTTTTCATATATCTCATATATATATATATATATATATATATATATATATATATATATATATATATATATATATATATATATATATATTACCTACTGGCGGTCGCCAGTAGGTAGTTATAGTTAGGACCCTGTTTCAATAGGAAATCCGCAACATTCTATTTTGAATAACTTTGGCGCCGGTTGACGAATCCTCGCGAAATTTTCAAAATAGGTGGGGCGCTACGCTCCGCTCCTACCCTGAAAGTCTCGGGGGGATTCGTCAAGCGGGGGCTGAGATAAAAGGGGGTCCCAAAACGCGTTTTTCCCATGCATTTTTCCATAGGACCTTTAGACACAGCTACAGCCCGAACGGCTGAACAGAATTACTTGAAATTTTGCAGAGAGGTAGTCCTCAGGTCAAGGAAGTGTCTTTTGTAGGTTTGGTGTAAATCTGTTCAGTAGATTCTGAGAAAATAGCCTTTAAATCAATATATATATCTGAGCCAGCTTACGGTGCGCTTACGGTGCGCTTACCGTACGCGTACGGTGGCGTGCGCGAGCGCGATTCTGATTGGCCCTTAGATCTTAGTAAACATTCGAATCGGTCGAAACCAGGAAGCGGCGGCCGCCATTTCGTGTGTTTCACTCAGAAAAAAAAAGAGTGATATCTTGAAAAGGGGGCAAGGGAGAGAGTTACAGACCCCCTAAAATTTGTAAGGGGGTCAAAGAAGGACAGAAAAGTACAAAGAAAACATTTATTGATTTTTAAAAAAATCGCGGGGTACGCGTACGGTAAGCTCAACGTACGCGTACGATAGAAAAAAATAAAATAAAAGAAATGAAATGCAGATTTAAGAGTTTAGATATTAGGGGGCTCTAAAAAGAGCCGTTGTGTTTATGAAGTGATTTTTTAATGGTACCTACAAGTAAGTACCGATGCAGAGTCTAAGGTTCAAGAGGAAGACTCTGTTCCCTTCATCAGTGAAGTGCACACCATCTCCTCTATAAATGTCTTGCATGTCGTAACGCAAGTTGTTGTGGTAAATGGAACCCATACCATAGTCACGGAGGAAAGCAGAAACAGATTTGTTGACGTGCTTTCTTGCTTTGTCAATCTGCGGACAGAAATGATTGGACCAGTTCCATTTTTGCCTTTGGCATATGTTAGAAAACACAAAGGCAGTTTTAGGGAAAAGTGAAAACAGTTGTGCAAAGGTGTCCTTCATAAGCATTTCCAGACCTACCCCAGTCAAAGTGCCTAGGTCATTGCCACCACAGTGCACTATTATGAGGTCAGGGTGTTGGATTTGCATGAAGGATTTCACCAATGGCATCAATTGGTGCCACTTTAACCCTCTCTGACCAATCCATTTAATGTCTACATTTGGCAAAGCAAGGTCTCTCACCATATCTGTTTTCTCTGCATACTCTTCACTCCAGAAGACATAGCTGTGCCCTACAATCCACACTGTGAACATCTTCAAAGGAGAACTGGATGCACTCAGGAGGTGTAATTCAGTAGAATGGTAAAAGGAAATGAAAGACAGTTTGGAAATGGGGGCATACATATTTGTTTTATAAAAAAAAGAACTGATTGGCTGTTTCATACCATTCTACAATAAAAACTAGGCTGTATGTGTAAATTAATAGAAGCATGTTTTGTATTGGTACAGAAAAATGTGTTACCAAAGAACAGTACTATGGATTTGCTGTTAGGTTTGAAAAGTCAAGCACTCTTGCTCTTTGGAAATGAAACATTGTTTGGTGAACTTCTGACCTAACTCCACACAGCAGTGTTTCAAGAGCTGTTGCTATGGTAGCAGGCAGAAGTCAAGTTGGGGGAAGGGTACTAGGCAGAAGTCAAGTTGGGGGAAGGGTACTTTTGGAAAAGGGTTGGTTTTCAACCAATAGAAATGTGTGATTACATTTGAAAAAAAGGGGGAAGCACTGAGATTTGAAATTAACATGTATATGTGTGGAAAAAGAGAGGGAAAGTTTGCCATTATCTGGTTCTGCTGAGAGGAGAGAGGTGTAAAGAACAGAGATCCTGGCTCTGATAATCTGCTGTTTGAGTGCCACATTTCTTTCACAACTAACTAATTTTAAAGGTGAGTTTAGAGTTTGAGAGGGGATGTATATGGTAAATTAAGAAATGAATAATAGAAATGGAATTCCTTTTGTTGAAGTTGTGTTTATCATTTTCTGTTTTGGGAGAAATTTAAATGTGAGGAACATGTAAAATAATATGGACTATGTTTTCACGATAAATTAAGGTGTACTGGTATAAATAAGGAATACTTTTAGAGTTTGAGGTTGCACTCAGTAATGCAAATACATTCAGCATTACTAAGGCTGGTTGCCCTTGCTGGAGTGTAGTCAGTCACCCAGGTTACACATGTTGTTGGTCTCAGAAAGCTGTTTGGTATTGCTCTGGTGATTTTACATTTGCATTAGATGGAAAGGGGGAGGTATTTTTTTATGCAGAAGCAGACTCTTAGCACACAGCCAGCTGCTTACCCTGTGGAATCATGCACAGTATTCACAACCGAGTGGGGTTTGAGGTTTCAGTCAGTAATGCAAATACATTCAGCATCACTAAGGCTGGTTGCCCTTGCTGGAGTGTAGTCAGTCACCCAGGTTACACATGGTGCTGGTCTGAAAAAGCAGTTTGGACATGTGCTTTTTTAAGAATCTAAAAAGTTGGTTTAAAATGTGTCAGTCTGTAAAAGTGTTTATCACTTGCCAAAAAAAGAGTAGTAAGTGTGCTTTCAAATTGGCAAAGAAATTTCGTTTTGTGACTAATATGAAAACATGACTCTGTGTGCAAAAAGGAATTACAGGCAGAGATTTATTGTGTATTGCTCTGGTGATTTCACAGTTGCATTAGATGGAAAGGGGGAGCCATTTTTTGGTGCAGAAGCAGACTCTTAGCACACACCCAGCAGCTTACCCTGTGGAATCATGCACAGTATTCACAAGCGAGTGGGGTTTGAGGTTTCAGTCAGTAATGCAAATACATTCAGCATCACTAAGGCTGGTTGCCCTTGCTGGAGTGTAGTCAGTCACCCAGGTTACACATGGTGCTGGTCTGAAAAAGCAGTTTGCACATGTGCTTTTTTAAGAATCTAAAAAGTTGGTTTAAAATGTGTCAGTCTGTAAAAGTGTTTATCACTTGCCAAAAAAAAGAGTAGTAAGTGTGCTCTCAAATTGGCAAAGAAATTTCGTTTTGTGACTAATATGAAAACATGACTCTGTGTGCAAAAAGGAATTACAGGCAGAGATTTATTGCGTATTGCTCTGGTGATTTCACAGTTGCATTAGATGGAAAGGGGGAGCCATTTTTTGGTGCAGAAGCAGACTCTTAGCACACACCCAGCTGCTTACCCTGTGGAATCATGCACAGTATTCACAAGCGAGTGGGGTTTGAGGTTTCAGTCAGTAATGCAAATACATTCAGCATCACTAAGGCTGGTTGCCCTTGCTGGAGTGTAGTCAGTCACCCAGGTTACACATGGTGCTGGTCTGAAAAAGCAGTTTGCACATGTGCTTTTTTAAGAATCTAAAAAGTTGGTTTAAAATGTGTCAGTCTGTAAAAGTGTTTATCACTTGCCAAAAAAAAGAGTAGTAAGTGTGCTTTCAAATTGGCAAAGAAATTTTGTTTTGTGACTAATATGAAAACATGACTCTGTGTGCAAAAAGGAATTACAGGCAGAGATTTATTGCGTATTGCTCTGGTGATTTCACAGTTGCATTAGATGGAAAGGGGGAGCCATTTTTTGGTGCAGAAGCAGACTCTTAGCACACACCCAGCAGCTTACCCTGTGGAATCATGCACAGTATTCACAAGCGAGTGGGGTTTGAGGTTTCAGTCAGTAATGCAAATACATTCAGCATCACTAAGGCTGGTTGCCCTTGCTGGAGTGTAGTCAGTCACCCAGGTTACACATGGTGCTGGTCTGAAAAAGCAGTTTGCACATGTGCTTTTTTAAGAATCTAAAAAGTTGGTTTAAAATGTGTCAGTCTGTAAAAGTGTTTATCACTTGCCAAAAAAAAGAGTAGTAAGTGTGCTTTCAAATTGGCAAAGAAATTTCGTTTTGTGACTAATATGAAAACATGACTCTGTGTGCAAAAAGGAATTACAGGCAGAGATTTATTGCGTATTGCTCTGGTGATTTCACAGTTGCATTAGATGGAAAGGGGGAGCCATTTTTTGGTGCAGAAGCAGACTCTTAGCACACACCCAGCTGCTTACCCTGTGGAATCATGCACAGTATTCACAAGCGAGTGGGGTTTGAGGTTTCAGTCAGTAATGCAAATACATTCAGCATCACTAAGGCTGGTTGCCCTTGCTGGAGTGTAGTCAGTCACCCAGGTTACACATGGTGCTGGTCTGAAAAAGCAGTTTGGGCATGTGCTTTTTTAAGAATCTGAAAAGTGGATTCAAAATGTGTCAGTCTGTAAAAGTGTTTATCACTTGCCAAAAAAAAGAGTAGTAAGTGTGCTTTCAAATTGGCAAAGAAATTTCGTTTTGTGACTAATATGAAAACATGACTCTGTGTGAAAAAAGGAATTACATGCAGAGATTTATTGCGTATTGCTCTGGTGATTTCACAGTTGCATTAGATGGAAAGGGGGAGCCATTTTTTGGTGCAGAAGCAGACTCTTAGCACACACCCAGCTGCTTACCCTGTGGAATCATGCACAGTATTCACAAGCGAGTGGGGTTTGAGGTTTCAGTCAGTAATGCAAATACATTCAGCATCACTAAGGCTGGTTGCCCTTGCTGGAGTGTAGTCAGTCACCCAGGTTACACATGGTGCTGGTCTGAAAAAGCAGTTTGGACATGTGCTTTTTTAAGAATCTGAAAAGTGGATTCAAAATGTGTCAGTCTGTAAAAGTGTTTATCACTTGCCAAAAAAAAGAGTAGTAAGTGTGCTTTCAAATTGGCAAAGAAATTTCGTTTTGTGACTAATATGAAAACCTTGACTCTGTGTGCAAAAAGGAATTACAGGCAGAGATTTATTGCGTATTGCTCTGGTGATTTCACAGTTGCATTAGATGGAAAGGGGGAGCCATTTTTTGGTGCAGAAGCAGACTCTTAGCACACAGCTAGCTGCTTACCCTGTGGAATCATGCACAGTATTGACAAGCGAGTGGGGTTTGAGGTTTCAGTCAGTAATGCAAATACATTCAGCATCACTAAGGCTGGTTGCCCTTGCTGGAGTGTAGTCAGTCACCCAGGTTACACATGGTGCTGGTCTGAAAAAGCAGTTTGGACATGTGCTTTTTTAAGAATCTAAAAAGTGGATTCATAATGTGTCAGTCTGTAAAAGTGTTTATCACTTGCCAAAAAAAAGAGTAGTAAGTGTGCTTTCAAATTGGCAAAGAAATTTCGTTTTGTGACTAATATGAAAACATGACTCTGTGTGCAAAAAGGAATTACAGGCAGAGATTTATTGCGTATTGCTCTGGTGATTTCACAGTTGCATTAGATGGAAAGGGGGAGCCATTTTTTGGTGCAGAAGCAGACTCTTAGCACACACCCAGCTGCTTACCCTGTGGAATCATGCACAGTATTCACAAGCGAGTGGGGTTTGAGGTTTCAGTTAGTAATGCAAAAACATTCAGCATCACTAAGGCTGGTTGCCCTTGCTGGAGTGTAGTCAGTCACCCAGGTTACACATGGTGCTGGTCTGAAAAAGTAGTTTGGACATGTGCTTTTTTAAGAATCTGAAAAGTGGATTCAAAATGTGTCAGTCTGTAAAAGTGTTTATCACTTGCCAAAAAAATGAGTAGTAAGTGTGCTTTCAAATTGGCAAAGAAATTTCGTTTTGTGACTAATATGAAAACATGACTCTGTGTGCAAAACGGAATTACAGGCAGAGATTTATTGCGTATTGCTCTGGTGATTTCACAGTTGCATTAGATGGAAAGGGGGAGCCATTTTTTGATGCAGAAGCAGACTCTTAGCACACACCTAGCTGCTTACCCTGTGGAATCATGCACAGTATTGACAAGCGAGTGGGGTTTGAGGTTTCAGTCAGTAATGCAAATACATTCAGCATCACTAAGGCTGGTTGCCCTTGCTGGAGTGTAGTCAGTCACCCAGGTTACACATGGTGCTGGTCTGAAAAAGCAGTTTGGACATGTGCTTTTTTAAGAATCTGAAAAGTGGATTCAAAATGTGTCAGTCTGTAAAAGTGTTTATCACTTGCCAAAAAAAAGAGTAGTAAGTGTGCTTTCAAATTGGCAAAGAAATTTCGTTTTGTGACTAATATGAAAACATGACTCTGTGTGCAAAAAGGAATTACAGGCAGAGATTTATTGCGTATTGCTCTGGTGATTGCACATGTGCTTTTTTAAGAATCTGAAAAGTGGATTCATATTGTGTCAGTCTGTAAAAGTGTTTATCACTTGCCAAAAAAAAGAGTAGTAAGTGTGCTTTCAAATTGGCAAAGAAATTTCGTTTTGTGACTAATATGAAAACATGACTCTGTGTGCAAAAAGGAATTACAGGCAGAGATTTATTGCGTATTGCTCTGGTGATTTCACAGTTGCATTAGATGGAAAGGGGGAGCCATTTTTTGGTGCAGAAGCAGACTCTTAGCACACACCCAGCTGCTTACCCTGTGGAATCATGCACAGTATTCACAAGCGAGTGGGGTTTGAGGTTTCAGTCAGTAATGCAAAAACATTCAGCATCACTAAGGCTGGTTGCCCTTGCTGGAGTGTAGTCAGTCACCCAGGTTACACATGGTGCTGGTCTGAAAAAGCAGTTTGCACATGTGCTTTTTTAAGAATCTAGAAAGTGGATTCATAATGTGTCAGTCTGTAAAAGTGTTTATCACTTGCCAAAAAAAAGAGTAGTAAGTGTGCTTTCAAATTGGCAAAGAAATTTCGTTTTGTGACTAATATGAAAACATGACTCTGTGTGCAAAAAGGAATTACAGGCAGAGATTTATTGCGTATTGCTCTGGTGATTTCACAGTTGCATTAGATGGAAAGGGGGAGCCATTTTTTGGTGCAGAAGCAGACTCTTAGCACACACCCAGCTGCTTACCCTGTGGAATCATGCACAGTATTCACAAGTGAGTGGGGTTTGAGGTTTCAGTCAGTAATGCAAATACATTCAGCATCACTAAGGCTGGTTGCCCTTGCTGGAGTGTAGTCAGTCACCCAGGTTACACATGGTGCTGGTCTGAAAAAGCAGTTTGGACATGTGCTTTTTTAAGAATCTGAAAAGTGGATTCAAAATGTGTCAGTCTGTAAAAGTGTTTATCACTTGCCAAAAAAAAGAGTAGTAAGTGTGCTTTCAAATTGGCAAAGAAATTTCGTTTTCTGTCTAATTTCAAAGCATGACTTTGTGTGCACACAGGAATTATTTTTAGAAATTTAATTTGTGAAGGTGTTATTGTGATTTTCATTTATAGGAAAGGGGTTTATAGTATTTTAAGATTTCTAAAGAACATAAAAAATGTAGTAATATATTTAAATAAAATAAAGGAATTTTGTTTTAGTTTTTTTCAGGTATTGCTGAAGAGCAGTGAACAAAATTTAAGATGCCTACAAAATCCAGAGTAAAGAAAGACCACAAAAAAAACCTATATTTGAAGACAACTGGAGGACCTAAGTTAGTTGGAGATGCTCATGTTGGGAAAAAGAAAAAATCTTCTGGTAAGCAAACAAAAGATTGTTTAAAGAACATATTCAAAAAAAGGAAAAATGTACAAAATGTCTGTACTGGAAAGAATGTGTTCAATAGAAAAGGAGAGGAAAAAATTGAGAATTTAGTTAATGCAAATATACCTTCTGCAACTAAAAAGATTAACTTAAACAGAAAAACAGCGTTTAAAGAGATACGTAGAAAAATATTTCAGAGAAGAGTTATGTCCAATTTGATAAAGGATGTGAAGAAATATAAGCAAAAGGCTAAATTTTACAAGAGAAAAAAAGAAATTGAAGCCATTGCAGCAAAGGCATTAGAATTAAAAAGGAAACTATTCATTTTAATTTTGAATAGGATGCGTACATTAGATAAAATGGTTAATGTACTGAAATCACAAAGCAAAAGGAAAAGAGTAGTGAACAGAACAAACTTTTGTAAAGTGTTTTTAGGAAAATGGATGCATAGTTCAAGTAGTGAACCTTTTTTTAATGAAGAGAGCTATTTTCAAAGTAATAGTTTGCTGCATGCAGTTGACACCAGAGGTCGTGCTTACGAAGTGAAAAATGGTTGCATAATGGAGAAGGAGATAATGGTTCCAAGAGATGAGGTACAAGTGATGGCGGATGAGGCTATGGGGAGACGTCCTAAAGCCCCAGTGTACACTTGGAATTGTAGTAGTATTTGCACTGTGCGTCAGGAATCTATTGATAAATTTCGTGAGTTTCTAAGAGAATATAGTAAAAAAAGTGTAAAACAGAAGATTAAGGTGCTTCAAAGTCTAGATCCATGCAGAGTGAGAGAGAATACTGGTTTGCAGGGTCATTCTCTGGCTTGTCTATCTAGAAAAGTGTGTATTAGTGTTTTCCATCATTTTAGAATGCTGGCTGTTCATCATACTGAAATGAGAAAGTTTGTGAGACGGTTGTATTTTGCTAAAAGTCCAGCAATAAAGTTAGATGAATTGAATAGGGCTCTGTTCCGTGGGTCAGTATCAGATGTAGAGAAGGTTGTTGATGAAATTCAGTTTTGTTACTTTGGTCCTGAACAAAACAGTGCAGAAAAGGACACAGTAAATGAGGAAGAAGTGGAAGAGAATGTAGAACCATTTTTAAGTAAGACATTTAATGATCACATAACAAAATTTGAAAAAATCTCTAATGAAAGACCAAATATTACTTGTATTTGTTGCCGCAGAAATAATTATAGAAAACAAACCAGGTATGTTGATCTCTATAGAAAAAGTGAAAATGAAGATAATTATAAGTGGAAGGATTTTGCCACATATATATTTCTTGAAAATTGTTTTGAATTGGGTGAAGTTCAGCGTATTTGTAAATACTGTTACAACAAATTAGAAGAAAATAGAATGCCGACCAGAGCTGTACATAATAATTTAGAATTGGATGTTATTCCTGCAGAACTTTCTGAATTAAATACTTATGAGTCTATACTTATTCAATGTGTTCATCCGTTCCAGACCATAGTACGTATGGAGCCCAAAACTGGTAAATTACCTCCTTCAGATTTACTGAGAGGTTTAAAAGGTAGAGTGGTATATTTGCCCTTGGATTTGAAAAAAAATATGGAAACTATTGATGCAGATACTTTGGAAACTGAACCATTAGTTATTCTGGTTAATGGTGTACCTACAAAGAATAAGAAGATTTGGCAGGAGCTGGTAGATGTACGGAAAGTACAAAGAGCAAATTTGTATTTGAAAAGGAATAACAAATGGTATGAATCAATTTATATAGAAGAAGAAGAAGAAGAAGATTTACAAGAAGACACAGAAACACCAACTGGACAAATTGAAAAAGTGGACAAGTCAAAGGAAGAAGAAATTTATGAACATTTTAGCATACATCCTCTTCATTCAAAAGAAGTTATGGGAGACAATATTGATCTGTTTCAGATGAAGAAAGCAAAAGGAACTCCCGTGAGTGTATGGGAGGAGAGCTTGGAAGCTCGATGTTTTCCCCAGCTGTTTCCTAAAGGAAAAGGAGGACGATACGATGAACGTCCAGAACAGATTCCAGCTTCTGAGTATCGGACTACAAGACTATATGCAGAAGATCCAAGATTTCGACAAAGTATTCCTTATTTGTTCCATCTTTTATTTGAAAGCGACTTGTCTGCATTATCATATGCAGTAAATCACATTTTAAAAAGTGGAGTACATTTACAAAATGTGTCTGCTAAGGATTTTATGGAGAAAGTTCAGCACCTGATCAATCTGATGGCTTGTCAGCGTGGGACTAATGAATATTGGTACCGACGCCATGGTGAATTAAAATGCATGTTACGGAATTTAGGAACACCAACATGGTTCGTTACCCTAAGCTGTGCTGAGTACGCTTGGGATGATTTACTGGATTTTCTACGAGAGGCAAATTCAAACATTAAAAACATCGAATACAAGACAGCAGGAGAACTGTGCACATTGGATCCGGTTAATGTTTGCAGATATTTCAATCATAGATTTGAGGCTATGATGTCCTTCATCTGCAATAAAAAAAATCCACCTCTAGGAGAAGTAGTGGATTTCTTTTGGAGAAAAGAGTACCAGGCAAGAGGTGCTCCTCATATGCATATGCTGTTGTGGATCAAGGATGCCCCAAAGTTTGGAACAGATGCTGATGAAGCAGTGTTATCTTACATTGAAGAATATGCAACATGTGTTATACCAAAAAGCACAGAAGAGAAAAAGTTAAAGGAGCAAGTTTTACGTTTCCAAAGTCATCGGTGTGGAAAATACTGTCGACGGAAATACAAGAGCAAAGATAAATACTACACTAAATGTCGATTTGGATTTCCTAGACCTGTTCTTTCAAATGGAAGAGTAAACAGTTTTATGTCATCTGTGAGACATAATATCACAAGAAAATCACCTAAGAATACCTACAACCTTAAAAGAAAAGAAGAATCAAAAAATATAAATGACTACAACCCAGTCATTTTATCCATGTGGAATGCTAACATGTATATACAGTATGTAGCTGACAATTCCATTGCTGTTGCTCGATATGTAACGTCTTACATTACGAAATCAGAAAAAACAGAATTGAAGGAAATGTGGGAAGAGATTTCTCACGAGAAGACTGTCAGTAAGAAGCTGTACAGTTTCAGTTTAAAGATGTTATCGCATCGAGAAATTGGATCCTACGAATGTTCAGATAGGTTATCTTCTGCAAGTCTCTACTCGAAATCAAGAAGAATAATTTGGGCAAGTTTAGGCCTTGCAGCAATGAGAAATCGGGTATTGAAATCTGTTGGAGAAATTGAATATTTGGCCGAGAATGACCCAGAAAGTACAGATATTTTGAAATCAAACATGTTGGACACATATTACCCAAAGAGAAGTCATCATCTGGAGAACATGTGTCTTTATGAAGTGCTGCAGAACTACATTTATTCACGGAAAGCCGCAGAAGACATCAACAATGGAAAATATAAAGTCATTGGTGAGGAAGGATGTTTGGTGAAGCAAACAAAAGGAAGTTTGATAAATCACAGGAAGCTGAGTTGCGACAGTACTGACAAAAAGGAATTTTACTACTTGGCTCTTTTACAGCTGTTTAAACCATGGCGTACAGAGGATGAACTACTGGGAGAATTTCAAAGCTATGAAGATTCTTTTAATGCTTGCAAAGACAGCATACAATGCAGTACATTCTCAACTTATCTGCAAATGTTAAATGAAGAAATTGAACAGGAAGCTACAATTGCAGCAGAAGTAGCTAGAGACAGTTCTCAGGACAGCCAAAGTTCAGGAACACTCAGTCAAGATCCCCTAGGACAACCAATCGTTGAAAATGAAGCATCAATAGCCATGAATGAAGTGGAAACGGCTATGAATCAAGCTCAAGAAGAATTTATAGACTTACAAAATTTGGAAAGACAACTGAACGAAGAGCAGCAACAAATTTATGAAGAGATCAGAAACAAAATTGATCACGGATTTCTACATGAAAAAAAAGAGTGCTCATGCACATCATTTCATCCAATCAGGATGTATGTAAGTGGACAAGCTGGAACTGGAAAAAGTTTCTTAATAAAAGTCATCAGAAGCTACCTACAGCAAAAAACGGATTCTACTTTGTCTTGTGTGGTTACTGCTCCAACTGGGTTAGCAGCATATAACATAAAAGGAATCACCTTACATCGTTTGCTAATGTTACCAGTGGAGCATGAGAACAAAATACAATACAACAAGCTAACTGGAGAAGCATGCTTGGAAGTTTCAAGAGTATTGAAGAAGATGTAAGTTCTCATTATTGATGAGGTGAGCATCGTATCAAACTTAATGCTTGCCTTTGTGCATTTAAGAATGCAGCAAATTCTAAGGACAGACTATGACGTGTTATTTGGTGGAAAACATGTCATAGTTTTTGGGGATCTTCTACAGCTTACTCCAGTTAAAGGACAACCAGTGTTTAATACTGTGACACATGAAGACACAAAGAAGTCATTGGGAAGCATCGGTAATGCAAATATTTGGTCCTTCTTTGAGTACAAGGAACTTACTACTAATATGAGACAAGCAAACGATGAAGAATATGGAAGTATTCTGAAAGATATCAGGATTGGACTACTCACAGAAGTTGGCAAAAAAGCATTACAGAGTTGGCTGCTACATAATTTATTTCCAAAGGAAGAAATAGTTGCAGAGAAGATATACAAGAACATTGCAAAAAAGAAAAGTGTCATCTGGTTAATGCCAACTCTACGTGAATGCTCAATATTCAATGAGGAGCTTTTAAAATTGGAAAAGGAAGATATCAGGAAATTGGAAGCAGTGGACAAAATTGAGGATGGAAGAATTACTATCACATTAACAGGCAAACTGAAAAATAAAATGGATTCACTAGAGAAGAACTTTTCCAAAACTGCTGGATTAGAAAAAAGCTATATGTTTGCATGAACTGTAGAGTATTTTTAAGGAGAAATTTGGATGTTGAAAAAGGTTTAGTTAATGGAGCTATGGGAAGAGTTGTGGGTTTTATTAATTATCAGAAAAAAGATGGAATTGAATGTTTAAAAATAAAATTTGATCAGATAGAAGAAGTTAAAGACATTTGTCGTTGTTCAGTTCGTTTCATGCTTGTGAAAGACTTATATGTACGTAGGAAGCAGTTTCCGTTTTCTCTAGCATATGCTGTAACTATTCACAAGTCTCAAGGATTGACTGTAGATTGTGCTTTTGTGAACATTGGTTCAACTGTGTTCAAAGAAGGTATGGCTTATGTTGCTTTGTCACGAGTGAAAACATTATCAGGTTTATTCATGATAGACTTTGATGACTCAAAAGTTAGTGCTGATACAAATTGTGTAAAGGAGTATAATAGATTAAGAAGAAGCTATGCTCCTCATTTAGGTCAGTATCCTGTGTTGGAGAAACGTGTAGTTTCTCGTAAAAGGAGAAATGAGAATATCTGTAATGAAGATGTAGAGAGGAGGAAAAAAAAGAGGAGTGATGTAATTGCAAGCAAAAAGAAAAAGGAAAATGAAGAACAGGTTGTAGGATATCATTTTAAAAATAGCTCTGGTGTCAACTGCTACGCTAATGTAGTGCTGAATGTTGCATTTTATCTGGAAAGTGTGCAAGAGCAGATAATAGTAAATCAGGGAAAAAGATTCTGTTCTGAGTTGAGTCTCCTTTTTCAAAAGCTGAGTAATGATAAAACTCAAATAGAAAGTGCTACTGAAATTAGAAAACTTTTAGATGTATGTTCAGGACGAACACAGTTTTCTCAAAATGTACAGCAAGACGCACAGGAATTCTTGATGTTTTTTCTTCAGGTACTGGAAGAAGAAGGGGTTCCCATTGAAAATTTATTTGGTCTCTCTTATAAATGGGAACATAGTTGTGAAAACTGTTATAATATATGTGGCTCTAATGTTGATTCTGAAAGGTTTATTTATTTAACATTGCCAGAAAGTAAAACAGTCACTTTTGCTAAATTAGTTAAAGATGCTAATCATAGCATGGAATGCGGTGAGTGTCAATTTGACATGTTTTCAACGTTAATTTTAAAAGAATACGGACAGTATGTAATTTTAATGATGCAACGCTGTAAAGCTGATGGTTCAAAATTAGATACTTTAATAAAGAAGTTTACAGGACAGCAATTATCAATTTCAGGAAAAACTTTTGTAACAGTTGCAATAATTTTCCATGAAGGACCTACTGTTACTTCTGGACATTACACAGTTTATCTTAAATGTGAAAAAGGCTGGACACTGTGTAATGATTCCCAATTGATTTTCAAGCAACGTTTGCCTTTTGATTTAGCAAATTCCTATCTAATCTTCCTGAAACCTAAATTTTAGAGAGACTTGGCAAGAACTGTACAAAACAAATTTACCATTTTACTGGATTACCATTGGAATTTTTTAAAAAAATGATTTTACAAATTATCATTTGGCCTAATGGAAAGGTAACCAATTGTAATGTGGACTTTTTCAATTTTTAATGAAACTTTGGAAAACCAAAAATTTAGAAAAAATCGGTAACATCTGCACAATTTAAATTTTGGAATGTTATTGGATTGCCATTGGAAATTTATTCCAAAAAGATTTTTAAAATTACTATTTGGCCATGCGGAAAGGTAAACAATTCTATTGTGGACTTATTTAATTATTAATTAATCTTTTGGAAACCAAAATGTTACAGACAATCGGTGAGATCTGTACAATTTAAACTTTAGATTTTTATTGAATTACCATTTGAAATTTAATCAAAAAAGAATTTTAAAATTACTATTTGGCCTAAAGGAAATGGAATCAGATGTATTGTGGAGTTATTGAAGATATATTTTTGTGATTATACTTCTGAAACAAAAATGTCAGACGGTATTTTAAAGAAATAAGTATTGATATTAGATGATATTTTTTAAGAATATTAATCATTTCTATAAAGTTATGTTTATGCAAAAAGAGATTGTGGGCTTTTTTAAAACAATCTTTGGGATTGTTAATTTTTTTTTTGCCCGCTGATAAATGATGAATGCAATTGCTTTCACAATTTATAGTGAAATGCAATATATTCTGAAAACAGCAAAAAAAAAAGGCAAAACATTTTTTTGAAAAATATATAAATATGTGTACTGTATTATGAAATGTTTTATTAAATATTAATACTTTTTTCTTTTTTTTCAGATTGAGATAGAAAATTTTCGACAACTAGAACCATTTTTAAAGCAATTAAAATTAAATTTAAATTAATAAATAATTTTTTGAGTGGGTATGGTAAGTCAAAAATTTCAAGGTCCCTTTTTTCCACTTCTCAAAAATAACATTTTCAGTTTTTCATTGTAGTCTCTCAAGGACCTTGTACGGTAAAAAAAAAATCAAAAAAAAGTTTCAAAAACATATATAAAAAATAGATGAAAGGTAAGGTTGGCTCTTAAAAGAGCCGTTGTGTTCATGCAGGGACAGAGGAAAGAAAGACTGGGAATATTAGTCTCTACGACAAATGTGCTGATCTATTTTATTGTTCACTAGGGAAACACTGGTCTCCCTATGACAAATTAGATCATGACAAGTGGCGCACCGTATTTCAATGAAGGGCTCACCTGACCTGCAGAAGAAGGACTCGGCCCTGCAGATGATGGACCAGGCTGAGCTGCTGTGGATGTGCTTGGTTGACTTACTGAAGGGTTACCTTCAGTATGTCGAGCATGTGTCCTTCTGTGTACATCTTTAAGGTGTCTCAACATGGTGTGATTCCCGAAGGAATACTTCTTGTTGGGATTCCCTCTTGAAAGTACACGGCCACACAGCTTACAAGTCACTAAGGGTGCATTTACCTTTTTCTTGTCCTCTGGAAAAGTAAAATACTCCCATATGAAAGAGGTATTTTCTTTCCTCCTTCTCTGCCTCAAGGTAGTGCTGCTAGCCTCATTCTCAGAAGAGCTCTGCTGGTCTGCCATCGTATCACAAAGACAACCCAGCTCCTTCTCCTAAGGGATCACAAGCAGAAATGAGGGGAATGGGTGTGGTGTAGGAGAGTTCTAGAACTGAAAGTAGTTTCAACCAATCAAAAGTTGTGTTTCATGATCACATGACCCACCGTACGCTCACGGTGCGCTTACAGTGCGCTTACGGCAAAAGTACGCATGCGCGTAAAAAAGACACGCGCTCGCGCGCATGCGCATAACAGTCACTCCCCAACACTTCCGCGTAACGTGCGCGTGTAGCGTACACGCGTACGCGCCCCACGCGCAGTACACGTAACTATACGCAAACAGCGTAGATAAATTACGGACATTGCGTAAACCGTACGCTTACCGTAAGCTTACCGTACGCGCACTAAAAAAAAAAAATATATATTTTCAAAGTTATACTAATATATCTTACCTGTTTGGTAAAAAAAAAAAAGAGAAAACTTGAAATATTGCAGATTTTTAAGAAAAAAAACATAGTGTTTTAAGAGAATAAAAAGTTTTTTAAAAAAAACACATTTAATATAAGAATTTATTAAAAAAAAATCATAAAAAATCAATAAAAAAAAATATGGGAATCACATATGTTATAGCTAAGAATTAGCATTTAAAAAACCATACAAATTCAATGAAAAAACCATGGGTTTCACACACGTTATAGTTAGAAATTAGCATTTAAAAAACCTTGCAAATTCACTAAAAAAAACCATAGGTTTCACACATGTTATAGTTAGGAATTAGCATTTAAAAAACCTTGCAAATTCAGTGAAAAAACCATAGGTTTCACACACGTTATAGTTAGCTGGACATTTCACTCGTAAAAAAACAATGAAATTTCCCCGTTATAGTTAGTTAAGCTAACTATAATGCACTGCTGATGACGTCACATATTACATCACTCATGACATGGTCAGTGACATCACTCATGACATCACTGATGACATCTCAAATGACATCACTGATGACATCACTGATGACATCATCCATGTGATAGAGTGGCAGACCTCCTCTCACCCTAATATAACCTTTGATACACACATTCAAAAATAGAGACTGAAATTTTCAAAAAAATGGACATACCAATACCAATTACAACAACCTCTTCAATAATTCTAAGATCCACATAAACGTCCACTTATTCACCAACAGTCCTGTACAGTCACTCATTTGTGTACTCACACATCATATGTACTCATACACCTATACATCCTGTAACACAATGCCACTCATCCATAGAGTTACTCACACACATAGTTACTCATGCTAATAAAGAATCAAACATCCATTTACTTGCATATACAGTTATACACACACCACCACACTTACTTCTACGGAAACTTACACATACTTAGTCTTTTAAACAATCACTTATAGAAACACATACTTATTCATACAGGAACTCTTTCAATCTCTCACTCTCACATACACTCACTTATATACACCAATAGTCACATATACTAGTTTAAAACATATGTAGTTACTCATAGAGACACTATTGAGACAGCCATTCACTCACTAACACACCCATACACACACTCTTCCACCCATACAGTCCTGCACATATGCTGTCTTCAACACATACAAACAGTGAGTCACTCATTCATGCACTTATGCACTACGTAATACCCCCCACTGAACCATACAGACACTCAGACACTCATACTGATACTCAAAAAACCAACTAATAACCTATATAGACACTCATGTTGCTGCTCACCAACCCATGCAGCCACTTATACACAAAGTGAGAGACTGATACAGGTATTTACACATTTAAACATTACTCACTTAGCCATGTATTCAATAAGATACACTTAATCAGTCAGTAATACAATCAATTTTTCAAAAACAAATCATCCATTTAGACACTTATATACTCATTTATTCTTCCATCGACCTTGAGATATATAAAACATATTTAATTTTCAGAAAAACACACATTCACTGGATGATGTCATCAGTGATGTCATCAGTGATGTCATTTGAGATGTCATCAGTGATGTCATGAGTGATGTCACTGACCATGTCATGAGTGATGTAATATGTGACGTCATCAGCAGTGCATTGCGGGCACGCGAGTTATAGTTAGCTTAACTAACTATAACGGGGAAATTTCATTGGTTTTTTACGAGTGAAATGTCCAGCTAACTATAACGTGTGTGAAACCTATGGTTTTTTCACTGAATATATATATATATATATATTTACTGCTCGTCTGCACCTTTAGAAATTGGGTCACTTGTATGGTGGGTGCTCTTACACGGTGGTGCCCCGTGTTCAAATATCCGCTCCAACACTCTCTCCCATCTGGAAAAAGTACCAGCACTCGCAGGCTTCAGGTTTCACGACCTAGTTTTTCATTCAAATTACAGCGCTTCCAAAAACAAACGCGTTTTGGGGTTACCCTTCCTCAGTGTTTACGTTTCACACTGAGAGGTGCTATTTTTAAATACCTTAGTTGTTACGAGTAAATATGTATTCATAACAAAGGAAATGTTTAAATTGCTTTTGATGATCAAGTAGAATCAATGCGATTTAATGAATTCTGTAAATATTGTATTTACGATATTTACTAATGAACATTTGGCAATCACGTACACTCCAAGATGGCGCCCGATAATTTTGTGGCGCACATGTCCTTTGTGTCTATGCTCGTAACAACTAAGGTATTTAAAAATGGCGCCTCTCAGTGTGAAACGTAAACACTGAGGAAGGGAAACCCCAAACCCCTTTTTGTATTTGGAAACGCTGTAATTTGAATTAAAAACTAGGTTGTGAAACCTGAAGCCCGTGAGTGCTAGTACTTTTTCCAGATGGGAGAAAGAGCTGGAGCGGATATATATATATATATATATATATATATATATAGTACCTACTGGCGGTTATAGTTAGAACCTAGTTTCCATAGGAAAAGTGTTTTTTGATTCGCCAATAACTTTGGCGCCGTTTGACGAATCTTAACTAAATTTTCAAAACTAATTGTTTACTCAGGTCAGCTTCTGTCTTGAAAGTTTCGGGGTGATTCATCAAGGGGGGGCCGAGGAAAAAGGGGGGTCTCAAAACGTGTTTTCTCCATGTTAATTTCCATAGGAAACTTTAGACACAGCTACAGCCTGAACTGCTGAACGGAATTACACCAAATTTGGCAGAGAGATAGCTCTTGGTCCAGAAAGCAAGGTTTTTTTTACAATGGTGTAATTCTGTTCAGTAGTTTTTGAGATATTTAAAGATTTACAGATATTGATATTTGAGAATTGTGAGATCTGATTGGCTGAGTCCTCCTGAGCATGAGCTTGCCTCTGATTGGCTGCCAACACTTCAAACTAGGAAGTGTTGGCAGCCATCTTGTGCCTCGGACCGAGGGAGAGGGAAAAAGGTGACAGTAAGATTAAAAAACAAAAAAAGGGGCCAGGGTAGGAACACCCTGACCCCCACAGGGACCCCCAGGCCTAAAAAAAGCATTTTTTTAAAAACATTTTGGACCGGGTCGCGCTGGGTGTGCGAACCCTGTCAAAAATGAAAAAAACGAAGGGCGGACTCCCACTCTTCGTTTTTGAAGTCCCCGGGTGGGCCAGGTCCCGGGGCCAATCCTTAATTCTGTTGCGGGTGCCACCTCACGGGGCTTTATAATTTATTCACGGGGGAGATGCCCTCCCAAGCCCCGGGGACCGCCACCTCCCCTGGGCTTTATTACAATACGATGGGGGGCCTCACATACCCCCCCAAGCCCCGGGGACCGCCACCTCCCTGGGGCTAAAATAAATATTGTGTGTGGGGGCTCCAACCCCCCACACTGCCCCAGGGACCACCACCTCCCTGGGGCACTGTATATTCAAATGAGGGGGTCCGTTACAGACCCCCAGGCCCTGGGGGTCACCACCTCCCTGGGGCTTTAAACACTTGGGAGGGGGGCCATGTGGCCCCCCTCCTGGAGCCCTTGATGGCCCTGGGGACCGTCACCCACCCTGCAGTGTCCCGGGGTGCCCACCCCGGAACATTGCTGTTTGCTATGGCAGAGCGGGAGCACAGCTCCCACCCTGTCATAGCAAACACTGCTTTGGTTTTTGGACGTGAGAGCAGGAAACCTGCTCTTGCGTCCAAAAACCGAAGCAGGATTGCTTTTGCACAAGGGGAGCTGCATGTCAGCAGCTACACTTGTGCAAAAGCAATGCTGGCTCCCGCAGGAGGTGGGGAGCCGGCCGGACCGTGGGGGCATTGGTGCTCCCCCCACGTTCCCCAATGGTGAGGCCAGGCCCCGGGGGATGGGGTCCCCAGGGCCAGAAGTGGCTCGGGAGGGGGCCACGCACCCCCCCTTCCCCTGCAATGAAAAAAAAACCCCAAAAAATGGAAAGGCCCGCACCGGGGGATGGGGTTCCCGGGGGTCAGAAGTGGCCTGAGGAGGGGGGCCTGCAGCCCCTTCCAAATAATTAAATAAGTAAATAAATAAAAAAGACCCAGGAGATGGGGTCCCTGGGGCCAAAATTGGCCTCGGTGGTGGGGGGCCACGCTGCCCCCTTCACGTAAAAAAAATATATATATAAAAAGGGGTCAGGACCTGGGGTAAGGGGTCCCCAGGGCCCCCAAAATGTAAAAGAAGGGGGGCCACACAGGCCCCTTCCAAAAAATATTTAAAAAGTCGGCATCTTGCCGGAGGCCATGCCCCCTTTCTCCACCACTCTGCAAACGCACCCCCTGGCACGTTGTAAGTTGAGGAATTATTCCCCTTGAATACTGGGGGTCCCTGGGGGCCAACTAGCCCACCAGGTTCCTCCAGTAAGCAACACTGAGGTGGATTGCAGAGAGGTGGTCCGAGGCCATGCCCCTTTTTACACTACTCAGAAAACGCACCTCTTGGCGCACTGCTGGTGGGGCGATGAGGTCCTCTTGTGTCCTGAGGATCTCAGGTCACAAGTGGACTTCATGAAAACTCTACGTGAAAAAAGGAAAGCAAAAGTTAAAACTTTATTTAAGCAAAGTGTCTAACAAACAGACACAAATGAACAGGCATTAAGAAGGGGTTGTTAAGGGGCTTGATTTTTCGGCAAATCTCAAAGTAAGAACAAAAATATAAAAGGGACACTATCAAACATCACCTGTCATGGAAAGAAGAGAGGCAAAAGCGAACGCGGAAATATCGCAATTCTTTGACACAAATCCAAATGGTTTTAATGCAAGAGAAAGAGGACAAATAATAACACCAAGTAATAACAAGGAAGCTCTAAGACACTGGGAGAGACTCTCAAAGAAAGAAATAAACAAATGGTGGGAGCTAACTACATTAAGGAAATATGTAGAAGTGAAAGGAGTACCCAGAGGGCTTCGCTTAACACTTATGCCAAGCCATCAAGACACTAGCGGAGAACTACTTCAGGAATGGGGCGAGCACCTTTTGGAATCATCAACTGGATTAATCCTAAATTGATCAAACATATTGTAAAAGCTCTAAAGGAAATCCAAAAAGAATTAAAAGAACTGGAGGACAAAATGGACAAACTGGCTGTATCTGAGGACCTAAAAAAATTGAAAAACAACATTTTTTCTAATTTAGAAAAACACGTGGATAGAGTCAAACAGAGGAAGCAAACAAAATTCCAAAGGGATAAAATAGATTTTGAGGAGGAAAGAATCTTCACCTTTGGAAATAAATATGAAATACAACAAAATAAAGAACAACTTGAAGCTTCAAATAGGGATTTTTCCAGTTATGAATTGTTGGACTTGGCCCTCTTTGCACGGTCATCCCTGAACTTTTTGCCTTCATCCTGTATTTTTTCTGACCTGCTGTTGGCTGTTTTATGACTCTGGGCACTTTACCACTGCTGATCAGTGCTAAAGTGCATATGCTCTCTTGTGTAAATTGATGTATTAATTAGTGACTCCATGATTGGGTTATTTGATTTACTTGTCAGACCCTAGAACAGTGCACCACGTGTGCCCAGGGTTTGTTAATCAAATGCTGCTGGGGGGCTTGCAGCACTGGTTGTGCCACCCACAGAAGCAGCTTTTAAAGTGTGTCTCGGGCCTGCCACTGCAGAGCCGGTGTGCAGTCTCTGACTGCCATGTTGACTAGCCAAGTGCACACACTTGCCAGTCCCTAAACCTTCTCTTTTCTTCATATCAGACACCCCTATGGTAGGCCCAAGGGCAGGGTGCATTGTAAGTATAAGGTAGGACATGCCCTGGTGTGTGTGGCATGTCCTAATAGTGAATTACAGCCATTTTCGTTTTTCACTATTGCAAGGCTACCTGTTCCCCATAAGCCAGAATGGGCAGTTTGATTATTACATCTTATAACCCTAACTGACACAGGGAACATGGTAGAAATTCGAGTTTAGTATGCCTGAACCCAGAACGATAAAATACATCTTTTAGTGAAGTTGGTTTTAACACTTTTAGAAAGTAGGTATTTTGTTGCTTAACTGTCCAATCCTGCCTCTGCTAGGTTGTGTATTGTGTGCCTGCTTCTGTGAGTGACAGGGGCTGGGGGATTCCAGGAGACAGGGTGAGTCAGCACAGGGCTGAATAGAGTGATCTGCATGTAGATGGGTGGGAGGAGCTGCACCTGGGACCTGAATAGGGCTGTGCCCTCCCTCCACAATGCTGGCTTCACCTCCTGTGGTGTGTCTGATGTCCCTGGCCTGCACTGTGAAAGGAAAGAAGGAGTCTTGTCAACAAAGTACTCCAGGACTGACCAGAACTGGTTTGGACTAGGCAAAGGCCTCTCTGCCTTCATAGAACAAAGAGAAAAGTAGTATAAATATGGGGACCCAGACCCCAAGACTTTAGATCACTTCTGGAACAACAAGAAGAAACCTCTGCCAAGGAGAAGAACCAAAGGAAGCTGTAGGAGTGGACTGCCCCCTGCCAGTTTGCTGTGTTGCTGGGTTGGCCTACAGTGGTGTCTTCAGTGCCAAGGAGAGGAGAAGGAACTTTTGTGTGTACTTCATCATCTTGCAGAATATTTCTCCAAGGGCTTGAAGATTGTGCTTGCCTCCTGCTGAAGTCTCAGGGACAACAGACTTCACCACCAGCTCCCCTCTGAATTTTCTTGCTGGGAATTCTATCTGCAGAAGCCTGCGTGTCGCTGGGAGCTGGAAGCGCGACGCAACAAGAAGCGTGTCGCCGCTGCAGCTGTAGTCCTCGCATCGCCGGAGAAGCGTGCCGCCGCCGCATCTCCCAGAAGCGTGCCTTCGTCGCAGCTGTCTGCTGTCGCATCACCGGAGAAGTGGGTCGCAACCGTGAGGGTCGCCGTCGCATCACCGGAGAAGCTTGTCGCAGGGCCTGTCGCGGCTCCAAAGTACAGAGTCACCGCAAGGCTGCCAGGGCGTGCCCGTATACTCTCAACATCGTCGCATCAAGGGCGCCATCTTATCGCATCGGATTGTCGCATCGCATCGAGGCGCCATTTTGCCGCATCGCAACCGGGCTGCAGCACGAGAATCTATGCATCACCTCCTCTCCGGTAAGGATCAAGACGCATCCCCTACTCTGTGCAAGCATTGCGGCGCGACACATCGTCTCCCCCCAAATCAAGGAACCGACGCGTCTTCAACGCTGCAAGCCTTTTGTGTATGTTACGTTACGCATCCAGGTACTTTTGTGAGAACTGTGTCGCATTTACCATCAACATGAACTAAGTTAACTCTACCATCTTTAAGTCAATTTTGAGTACAGTATTGTGGATTTTTGTCGTTTGTGGTCTTGTGTTAAGTCTATATAAAGAATACTTATTTTTATTAAACCTGTGTGGTGTCCATCTGTAGTGTTTTCACTGTATTACTGTATGTGTTCACAAATGCTTAACACACTGCCTCTGAGATAAGCCTGTCTGCTCGTGCCAAGCTACCAAGGGGGTGAGCAGGGGTTACAAAGGTACCTACCTCTACCAACTAGAGACCCCCAGTTCTAACATGAATCATTAACAAGAATGGATGCTAGTGAAAATGAAGGCCCCAACCAAACCACATAACCAAGCAACAAAAAAGTAACTTTTTTTATCAGAAATGAGGATGGCTCTGCAGCAACAGAACAGAGACAAGCAGTCGGGACGCAGCAGAGGCAGGGCACGTGGAAGAGGCACAAGAGCAAGACAAGACGAGGTTGGAGAGGAAGAACCAAAACCGAACATGCTAACCAAGGGTCGCCTGAGGCAATCTAGGAAGTGAATGAAACAATGACACAGGAATTGAATGTAATCAACCTCTCTGACAAAATACTAACAGATATGGAAACAAACCTATTGAAGAAAGGTCTAAATTTCTGCCCAACATCCCATCTGAACATAGCGCAAACCCGAATAGACCTCTACAAGTATGTAAGGAAAATCAAATTGGCAAAAACATATGCTGAGAAAACAACTATGGCTAAACAAAACAAGAGAACAGAATATTCTAGCACCTTATGGGCAGAAGATAAATCTTCCTTGGAATTACTCCTAACAATGGGAGAAGATACAGCAACATCTGAAATAGAACATTTAGAAAATCTGGAAGAATTCCTACCTGTTTCAGGAGCAGGAGAAAGTGGGTTGAAGCCAAACTCCTTCTATTACCCAACCCTACCACCAGGAAATAAAGTGGACCTCTTCCATGAGGCACTAATTGAAGATCTTTATAATATCGAACAGACAAATAAAAAGGATAATCTATCACAAGGAGAAAGACTAGCATTAAATCAACTCCAACAAGATGATGCTATTGAAATCAAACCAGACGATAAGGGCGGAAATATAATAATTCAAAACAAGTTTGACTACATACAAGAGGCTAACAGACAACTGCGGGATACAGAATGCTATGCTTGCCTTGAACAAGACGCCACCAAAGAAATAGAGAACCAACTGAAAGATCTATTAACAAAATGGCTTGAAAGAGATCTCATTGATATGGATGAACAAAAATACCTGACAACAACTCATCCAACATTGGCCAAGATTTAGTTTTTACCTAAAGTACATAAAACTAAAGTAAATCCACCAGGCAGGCCAATCTTCTCCGCAAGTGGTTCCTTATTGGAACCAGTTTCGAGCTACATTGACCACTTGCTCCCTTTGTTCAAGACCTAAGCTCATACTCGTGAGATACCACAGATCTTCTTCAAAAGTTAGAAGGAATTTCCTGGCAGCCAAATTTCAAACTACTCACAATGGATGTGATTTCCTTATATACCAACATCGACCACTCAATTGGAATTTAAGCCTGTAAATATTTTTTATGAAAAAGGAACATTAAGTACCAATATCATAATGACATTCTAATTGAAATGATCACACTGTGTTTATACAATAATATCTTCTTGTTCAACAAACAGATCTTCAAAAAAATCAAGGGATGTGCCATGGGTTTTTCTTTCTCCCCCAACTATGCCAACTTAGTAATGGGGTGGTTCGAACAGAAAATAGCATGGACATCTGAGAATGACAATTTTATGGAGAAAACAATTCTATGGCTCCGATTCATAGACGACCTCCTAATCATATGGGATGGCACAGAGTCAGAATTTGCAACATACTTTGAAAAACTCAATAATACTGATGTGAAGCTAAAATTCACCTATGAGATTAGCTTCAAGAAAGTGGCATTTTTGGACACATGCAAAATAATATATGTAGAAAATAACTCATTACAAACTACTCTACATAGAAAGAAAACAGCAACTAATGCCATTCTCCATGGGGACAGTTTCCACCAAGAAACCTTAAATTGGAGCATCCCCTATGGGGAATACCTAAGATTAAGGAGAAACTGTTCCTCTGACGCGGAATTCACCATGCATAGTGCAGAAGCGCAAGTGCGATTCGAAAAAAGACAATATCCAAAAAAGATCTTTGAGAAAAGCCTGCAGAGAGTGGTAAAACAAAATTGCTGTGAAATTCTAAAAAATCTTAAGCAATCGGAATTAACAACACAGAAAAACGCACAGGAAATAAGGCTAATAACAACATACAGTGCTGAAACTAAAAGCCTTTTCAAAAATAATCAGGAAACACTGGGGTATTTTACATTTGGCTCCTGTACTGTCTGAAATAATAGGTGACTATCCTAATATTACGTACAAACGAGCATTGAAAATAGGAGACAAAATAACACACAGCCATTTCGAGGAGTCACAGGTATCAACATGGATGAAAAGAGATGGCTTTTGGCCTTGCAAACAGTGCAAGGCGTGTAAAATTGGGGTACAACGACAGGAAATTGACATCAAGAAAGGAAGAAAGTGGAAAATTGAACAACATATGCAAATTTGTTGTATATATTGTGGAATGTCAGTGCAAACTAAAGTATATCAGCAGTAAAACGTGCGAAGTCCGGAAAAGAATCTTAGAACACATACGAGCAACAAAAACTACGATCGCTCGAACGCCATAGCTAAACATATGGAAAGGCTCACAACAGCAAGTGGGAAGATCTAAGATTCTATGCTATCAAACAAGTTTCACAATCAGAGAGGGGTGGAAAAAGGGAAAAACTCCTGCGACAAAAAGAATCCAAGCATATAGTAACATTCAGGACTTTAAATCCGAGAGGTCTCAACCAGGACGAGGAGCTTTATGTGCATTTATAACAACAAATGATCAAAAGAAGTTACTGTAAACCTTTGTGAACAATATCATCTTCAGTACTTAACCAAATAGGCATGAAATGCTCGCTAGAGAGCAAAAACTGTGGTGAATGATGTCATCTTCAGCATTTAACTAAAGGCAAGAAATGCTCACCAGAGGGCGAAAAATGAAAAGAAAGGAACATGGTTACCAATTAATAAATTAATAAAGATGGTTACTCGTGACGGCGCCGAATAAAAATCAAACTGATGGAAGAAAAGAGGAATCTGACATGACAAGACCAAACACTGTCAAAATCGATTGAAAATATTCCTCCAACTTGCACATAACCATACCAACCTGAGAAGGAGAGTAAAATCAAAAGAAGACCTCAAAAATGACTTTTTATTCTGCAAAAAAAGAATCGCCACCAATGGACTGAAAAACTAATAAAGAAATATATTTAATTTTTTTTTAAATAAACTCACCAGTGAGCTTTGAAGAGACATATGAAATTTAATTTATATGATCAAAGAACATAACAGGAATTAAATGTGAGCCATGGAAATAAATAATGCCCTTGGTGTTTGATACATCATCCCGTGATCAAGGTCCAAGTGGGGAGGACCGAAACGCGTTGGGCATGGCAGCGTTTTGTTTATTTGAATAAATCGGTAAAAAAAGAAAGAGAGGGGCCCCCTTACAACAAACCAAGGGAATATGGTACTACTGAACGGTAGAAACAATATCCCTTGGCAGAGAATTCAATGCAATCGCTTCGAATAAATCCCCATACAACCTGATAATCAAGCGTGTGCGACCATTATTGCTGAAAGGCAAAAACTGTGCCATATTTACCGGCGTGACCCTGCTGGAAGGTTACGCACCACCCCTGAGGAGAGAGCCGGCGTCTACACTGTGGGCTGAAACCTTGGAAATATATATATATATATATATTACCTACTGGCGGTCGCCAGTAGGTAGTTATAGTTAGGACCCTGTTTCCATAGGAAATCCGCAACATTCTATTTAGAATAACTTTGGCGCCGGTCGACGAATCCTCGCGAAATTTTCAAAATAGGTGGGGCGCTACGCTCCGCTCCTACCCTGAAAGTCTCGGGGGGATTCGTCAAGCAGGGGCCGAGAAAAAAGGGGGGTCCCAAAACACGTTTTCCCCATGCATTTTTCCATAGGACCTTTAGACACAGCTACAGCCCGAACGGCTGAACAGAATTACTTGAAATTTGGCAGAGAGGTAGCCATAAGGTCAAGGAATTGCCTTTTGCAGGTCTGGTGTAAATCTGTTCAGTATTTCCTGAGTAAATAGCATTTAAAAGCATATATATATGTGGGCGGAGCCTAACCAAACATCTCACCCTGAGATCTGATTGGCTGTCAGCACTTCATCCAAGAAGTGTTGGCAGCCATCTTGGGACAAATATACATGATAGCACCTCATTAAAAAGCATTGCAGTTAATAGAAGGTTTTAAGACTTTAGTTACATTATAAATCATTTGTTGATGGTACCATACTCATTTTAGGAATTGTGGTATGTTCTAAGGTGATTTCACCATGTGAAAAAGCCTTCTGCTGGGATATCATGATTGAGAGAAAAATATTTTCTCATGCTTTTACCACAGAGGTTTGGAAGGTGATCTATAGGCTAAACTGAGAGCTTATTTTCTGTAAATTCACATTATCTTTCTCAGTCATGTGAGAATGAAGTCTGATATTCTCAGTAAAACATGTACATCCAACAAGGGCAGAGACTGTCAGTTGATTCCTTTGTGTTCTACTGCAGCTTCCCAGAGTGTTCCAAAGAACTACTAGAGCGCTAACAGTCCTACTTATGATAAACGTATGGCACACCTGAAGCCATCTTGCTTGGATTAAAGTGGTAACTCTTAAAACATTTAATTTAAAAAGGAACAAAATGAGGGGGTTCATTTTTCCATAAAAAGTATGATTAGTGCTGCAGAAAGAAAAATTAGGGCACATTTTGAGTGACTTCTCAAATCCTCTTCTATTTCATTAAAACATTCTGACATGCAGACTGAAACATGCACTTTCAATACCAGCAGCAGTTTTCCCTGGTGAGCAGTAGCTTTACTACAGTGATCTAATGAGCAAAAAGAGTGCTAACATTCTGAATTTATGGCAAATGTGTGACACATCTGAATGCCTTCTTGATGGAATCAAAGTAAAAAACTGAAAGTATTTCCTACTGAGGAGACTGCAGTAAATGAGGAAATTAGGAAACTTCATAACAAATAAGTCTCCCAAGATGGCCACCAGAGACAAAAGAGCCCAAATGTAGCCCAAATATCACCCAGATGTAGCCCAAGTATAGCCCAATGACAGAATGTCCCAGAATGTTCTTAAAAACAACTAGAGCGCTTACTGTCTTCATTATGACAAAAGTATGGCACACCTGAAGCCATCTTGATTGGAATAAACTGGTAACACTTAAAACATTTAATTTAAAAAGGAACACAATGAGGAGGTTCATTTTGCCATAGAAATTATGATTAATACTGAAGAAAGAAAATGAGGGCACATTTTGAGTGACTTCTCAAATCCTCTTCTATTTCATTAAAAAATTCTGACATGCAGACTGAAACATGCACTTTTAATACCAGGAGCAGACTTCCATGGTGGAGTAGTTTTACTACAGTGATCTAATGAGCAACTAGAGTGCTAACATTCAGAATTTATGGCAAATGTGTGACATATCTGAATACCTTCATGATGGAATCAAAGTAAAAAACTGAAAGCATTTCCTACTGAGGAGACTGCAGTACATGAGGAAATTAGGAAACTTCATAACAAATAAATCTCCCAAGATGGCCACCGGAGACAAAAGAGCCCAAATGTAGCCCAAAATCAACCAGATGTAGCCCAAATATAGCCCAATGACAGAAGTGTGCAAAACACTTATTATTTTGTGTTTTTGCAGTGTTATATAGTGCAGACTTGTCAGGTATTGGAGTGCTTTACATGAGCATTGGTTACATCACACAAGAACAAATTCATTTTGGTTGTAGACATGGGGAGACTAAGTGATTTGACCAGAATCACAGAATGTCGAGCTGAAGCAGAAACTTCAACCTGGTTCCCCAGTTGCAAAGTCTGCAGTTCTGGAAGTAACACCACATCCTCTCCCCTAAGTGCAACATTTAATCAAGTGGTCAACTGGATAAAAAACATAAAGATAACAAATAATTTAAAAGTGCTTTGTCGCTATTTGAAAACTCAGAAAATATGTCCTTATTTTAGTCTTTTAGAGCACTAACCATAATTTTGATGCCAATAAGACCCTCTCATATATGTAATTTCTAAAGGAAATGCTCTAGGTATTACAGTTTTGATTACATCAAGATGATGTCAGGCGTTCCACACTTTTGTAATAAATATAGAATGTTAGCAATCTAGTTGTTCATTAGGATACTGTTGAGAGGCAGAGGCCAGGGGCACGGACTCTGAAAATTGAAGGCAGGTAGGAGGGTGCAAAGGCAACAATTTAACCACACTGAGCAGGCAGGAAGGGCCGTGGAAGCACAACAGACTATGGAGGGCAGTGGAAAGGGGGGCAGGGGCAACAAACCAACAATACAGGACTTGCAAGAGAGGCTGTTGGAGGGAAGATCTATTACGGGTCAAGGAAGCTAGGGGCGGTCCCCAGATCCCCGGGAGCCACCACAGAACTGAGCAGGAGAGTGAGTCAGGGACAAAAGGGGCACCTTAATTTGAGCCGGGGTGCCTAGGAACGCTTGCTCCAAAAATGAAGAAAACAGACATATGAGACATGGAATTGGAGGCAGAATACAATGGCAGTTTAATGAGAAGATGCAACTTCAAAGAAACCGCAGAATAGAGACATAAAGTACAAAAAACAGAATCCAGATAATCATACAGCTGTCATAATATTCTCTGTATCTCAATTAATGTACTGACAGAGAGAGAGAGAAAACACATCTATAAATGCATCATGAGAAACAAGTTACACCAAGGAAAATGTTACCTAGGAACACTCACGTTTACTCTTAGAGCAAGCATTCCTGCAATTACAATACAAAATCTTTTAAATGCAAAAGTAAAGAGAACAATGGTTAAACATAACATGACATTTCATATAGGTAAAATAGAATAAGATACTTCAAGCAAAGCAGAGCAAGACATTTTAAGCAAAGGAAGACAAGAGCTCCCAGCTCTTGGGGAAAACCTGCACTGCCTGTTAACCTACATACAGACGGCGAGGTAGTCCGTCGATATCTGTGGGTGCTCCCTTTTTATATCATTTTGTGGGCTCCTTTGCACGCTACATCTACCTACGTATGCTACCCAAAAGCTTCGACTGCAGATTTTACCAGACATTTCGTCATTTACCCACTTAATGCTGACAATGGACTGGGTGAAAAGGTCAGTCTCTCAGGCCAATCGCTTATCGTAAGTTCCATTGAGCAAGCAGAAAATAATGGGTATTGTACGGGAATTCAATATATTCATGTATAAAATCTCCTCAGTTCTCCTAACTTGACGCTCTGCGGTTGCCACTTCCTTAAAAGCGGGAAACCTGCCCAGGAAGCAAGTACCAGTCCAGGATGCAGCCTACTGTATGTCGACAGCTTCAGGGGGATGTTGAACTTTGATACCGAGCACGGAGCACTCGGGTAGGGTGGGGGCTACTAGTTTGGATCAGAAGGCCTCGCAGACCTGCCTTCAGACTGCTATACACTAAAATTGCAGAGCTATGGTCAATTTAACAAAGAGGCCTACATATTGAACAGAAGGGCCTACACAGGGGTTTTATGCTGGCTGAGTGGTAAGGATGTCTCAGGATAATTATATAGCAATACAGGACCCGCTGGTCAATTTAATACGGCCTACAAATGCAGCTGGCAGGGCAAGGACAAGGGTCTCATACTTCAGGTGTGGACAGAACGGGCCAGGGGCCCCCTGTGATACAAAATCTACCCTCCTTCAAGGCTGTGGCAATGTAATAGACCATTGTGGGCAGAAGGAAGAGGCAATGGTAGTACAACCATACATGCCAACAGACCCGATTCAGCCAGGAAACGTCCAATGTTTTTAAGCTCAAATGGGCTTTATTTGATCTGTCTCCTGTCTACAATATCCTCTTTTTCAATGTAACTCAAAGGGGAAAATCAATACCCCAGTTTTTTTTCAAAATCTCCCTCTTACCAAGTTCAAAATGTTCGCAAGTATGGTACATTGGATCATGGAAGGAAATGGGATAGGGACATGGACTTGGATAACAGAGGACAGGAGGGACATGGAGAGGTGCACCAAACTGACCCTGCAGGGCAGGCATCAGGGTTTGCAGCAGCACAATACACCACACAGGGCATGCAGGACGGGAGTGCAGCACAACAATCCATAGAAAGCAAGAGGGAGGGGACAGGACCATGCACATGGACAACAGAGAACAGAGGGGCAAGAGGCAATGGTAGCTAGCTGACCATAATGGACAGACAGGAGAGAAAGCTGCAGCATAACAGACCATAAAGGGCAGGAGGGACGGATCAGGGGCATTACAATGGAACAGACAAGCCAGGAGGGAGGGAGTAGGGCTGGGGGCAAGGGGGCAGGGCAGGAGCAGCAAGATAACCATGGAGGTCAGGCAGGATGGGCACTAGAAGCAAGACACACCATGAAGAGCAACAGTGAGACTGTGATGGCATACACACAGACCATGGAGGGAAGGTGGGAGGGGGTCAGGGGCAGCTAACTGACCACACAGGGAAGGTGGGAGGGGCCATGGCAGCACAGAAGACCATGCATGGCAAGTGGGAGGGTTAGTGGCAGCACAATGGCTATGATGGGCAAGAAGGAGGGTGGAGGGGCATGCACAAAGGACAATGGAGGATAGAAGGGAGGGTCAGGACCTGTGCACAGACAAGAAAGTTCAGGGGAAGGGACCTCACAACAGACCACACGGGGCAGGCAGGAGGAGCAGTTGCAGCACAACAGACCAGGGAGGGCAGAAGGGTGTGGCAGTACAATGGACCATGTAGGACAGGAGGAAGAGGATAGGGGCATGGCATGTGGACAGGCAGGGTGGAGGTGGCAGGGACAGGTTACAGTCATCTGACAATGCTAGGCAGGTGGGAGGGGAGTGGCAGCTCAACAGAACACTCAGAGTAGATAGGAGTGGCAGGTCCATGGGACATGGTGGGCAAAAAGGATGGAGCAGGGGCATGCACAAAGACATCGGAGGGCAGGGCGAAGGAGAATAGGGGCAGCAAGCTAAGCACAGAGTTTAAGCAGGAGGTCAATGATGGGGCATAGAATTGGGCAATGGAGGGCAGGAGGACTGGACTGGTACATCATACTAAATTGAGGGCAGTGGCAGCACATCAGACCATGCATGGCAGGAGGGAGGAGGCTAGTCCATGGATTCACACAACAGAGGATAGGGAGGAAGGGGATGGGGCAGCAAGCTAACTGTTCAGAGAAGGCGGGTATTAGGAACTTTATTGTTTTTAAAACATTGTGTCTGTGCGAACTACTTAAAATATGAACAAGTATGCAGCATAATCTCACTTTTATTCAGGAAGAAGAGGACGTTTGTGACTGTGACTCCGGGCTCACTTGGCAGAAACACCCCCTGACCCTCCACCCCCTATCGCAAAATGTAATGCCCATGAAAAGGGTACGTGAACACAGTGTTATATAGAACATAGTCCTGAGAGCACGATTGAAAATGAAAACTAGATATAGTGTATGGTATAAACTATGCACCAAAAAGTGTGATATAAGATGAACCGGGCGTGAAATATAATTTGCAATACATTGTGCGCAATGACAGATTCATTGGAGAGCGCGAGATAGCACAGGCACTAGCGCGTGCTATGCGATATGCGCCTTGGAGTGTAATATGCACAAGGCAGTGTTGTGTAACCTAACTAGTCTCTAAAGTTGTAATATAAAATATGTGCTGGGGAGTGTAACGTTGCATATGCACTGTGACAAATATATGGATCCCAGATTGTAATATGTATGGCATAGCACTGTGCGTTATAACATAGGCATCGAGAAAGGCACGTTAGATGGGGCAATATAACCCGTGCGAAGACAAGTGTGGCATGACATATTCACGGGGTGGTGTTACAGTGCACATGGGCTAGAGAGTGTCATAGCATATGCACTAGCTAGTGGAATACAACACAGAGGTGTGTGGCACTCGGCAGGCAATGGTGGGTGTAACACAGCATTGGGCTCTGTCAGGAGCACGCTGTGACTCTCAAGTGATGTTCGTCCCCTTTCCAGAGAGTAAAATAAAAAGTATTACACATCCGGCAGTGGATGTGTGTTTTATTAACCGTGAGGGGGGTTTCTTGCATAGTTTTGGTCGAATTCTTGTCGAATCCCCTTTGAATGGCTTGGTGTGCATGTGTATTAAATGTGCCCGTCAATAGCTACCCATGTTTGTATAAATAAACGACAAGGGTGTCTACCAGGATTAGGCACGGTAGGGCATCAGACATGTCAGAGCTTCACTAGTGGTGTAAATACATTCCACGTGGATTCATTGCATGCATAGTCGCCTTTTAATGAATATCACGCAAATCGTCATGGTGATAGGTACGTACGGTTTGTCCAGCATGTCCTAGGTGTGTCTATAAATATATATTTTTTAAAAATAATAAAAAACAGTGGCCGGCCCTGGGGATTGGGGTCAAAAAAATATAATTAGGAGACTGGCCCTGGGGGATGGGGTCATCAGGGCCAATAAATTAGAATAAGAAGGGGAACCAAACAGCCCCCCTTCTTAAAAAACTAAAATAAATAAAAGACTGGCATCGTGCCGGAGGCCATGCCCCCTCCGTGCAGCACTCTGCAAACGCGCCCCCAACAGGCATCTCCAGTATGCGCCAGGGAGCTGCGCTGCAGCCAGGTGTTCTGAGGCCAAGCCCCTTTTTACACCTCTCTGCAACGCAGCTCTGTGGCGCTTACTGGAGGTACCTAGTGGTCTAGTTTGACCCTAGGGACCCTTAGGATTCAGGGGGACTTAATCTCTCAACTTAGAACAGCCACAGGGCGCGTTTACACAGTGGTGAAGGGAGGGGACGAGGCCTGAGGTGACGTGTGCAAACACGCACTATGGCATGTTTTAAATTGGGGATATAATTTCCCTTCAATACTGAGGGCCCCTGGGGGCTAACTAGCCCACCAAGTGCTTCCAGTAAGCGCCACTGAGCTGCATTGCAGAGAGGTGGTCCAGGCCGTGCCACTTTTTACACCTCTCTGCAACGCAGCTCTGTGGCACTTACTGGAGGTACCTAGTGGGCTAGTTGGACCCTAGGGACCCTCAGGATTCAAATGAACTTAATCTCCCAACTAAAAATGGACACAGGGCGTGTTTACACAGTGGTGAAGGGAGGGGACGGGGCCTGAGTTAATGTGTGCAAAAACGCCCTGTGGCCTGTTTTAAGAGGTAGTTTTAATCCCCATGCCCTATTATACACTAGGGGCTTACAGAGGAGGTCATGCTAATCACAGGGGGACCCCAACGCATAATGTTCCCTAGTGTATGTAGGTGTTTTCACTGTATTCTAAGTGTCTTTTAACATAGCACTGGCTCTAGGACTGGTTAGTCAGACTCAGTTACCACCAGTATCCGTCTGAAAAAGTTGAGGGTACAGGATGATTTTGCAACAAGGCTTCTTTCTGCTCTTCTTTTTGTTCTTTCTGCACGTTATCCTTCTTCCTGCACTTATCTTCGTATTTGAGGACTTCTGTTGCTTCTTTCTGCACTTCTTTTGTTTCTTTCTGTGCATTTTTTCTTCTTTCTTCACATGTCCTATCTCTGTAGGCATAGTTAGAAATTAGCATTTAAAAAACCTTTGAAATTCACAGAAAAAACCATAGGTTTCAGGCACGTTATAGTTAGGAATTAGCATTTAAAAAACCTCAGAAATTCACTGAAAAAACCATAGGTTTCAGGGGTGTTATAGTTAGCTGGACTTTTCACTTGTACAAAACCATTGAAATTCCCCCGTTATAGTTAGTTCAGCTAACTATAACTCGCGCGCCCGCAATGCACTGCTGATGACGTCACATATTACATCACTCATGACATGGTCAGTGACATCACTCATGACATCACTGATGACATCTCAAATGACATCACTGATGACATCACTGATGACATCATCCTTGTGATAGAGTGGCAGACCTCCTCTCACCCTAATATAACCTTTGATACACACATTCAAAAATAGAGACTAAAATTTTCAAAACAATGGACATACCAATACCAGTTACAACAACCTCTTCAGTAATTCTAAGATCCACATACACATCCACTCATTCACCAACAGTCCTATACAGTCACTCATACATGTACTCACTCATCATATGTACTCATACACCTATACATCCTGTTACACAATGCCACTCATCCATAGAGTTACTCACACACATAGTCACTCATGCTAATAAAGAATCAAACATACATTTACTTGCATATACAGTTATACACACACCACCATACTTACTTCTACGGAAACTTACACATACTTAGTCTTTTAAACAATCACTTATAGAAACACATACTTATTCATACAGGAACTCTTTCAATCTCTCACTCTCACATATACTCACATATATACACCAATAGTCACATATACTAGTTTAAAACATATGTAGTTACTCATAAAGACACTATTGAGACAGTCATTCACTCACTAACACACCCATACACACACTCATCCACCCATACAGTCCTGCACACATGCTGTGTTCAACACATACAAACAGTGAGTCACTCATTCATGCACCTATGCACTACGTAATACCCCCCACCGAACCATGCAGACACTCAGACTGATACTCAAAAAACCAACTAATAACCTATATAGACACCCATGTAGCTACTCACCAACCCATGCAGCCACTTATACACAAAGTGAGAGACTGATACAGATATTTACATATTTAAACATTACTCACTAAGCCATGTATTCACTATGATACACTTAATCAGTCAGTTACACAATCAATTTTTCAAAAACAAATCATCCATTTAGACACTTATATACCCATTTATTCTTCCATCGACCTTGAGATATACATATATAAAACATATTTAATTTTCAGAAAAACACACATTCACTGGATGATGTCATCAGTGATGTCATCAGTGATGTCATTTGAGATGTCATCAGTGATGTCATGAGTGATGTCACTAACCATGTCATGAGTGATGTAATATGTGACGTCATCAGCAGTGCATTGCGGGCGCGCGAGTTATAGTTAGCTGAACTAACTATAACGGGGGAATTTCAATGGTTTTGTACAAGTGAAAAGTCCAGCTAACTATAACACCCCTGAAACCTATGGTTTTTTCAGTGAATATATATATATTCAGTGAAAAAACCATAGGTTTCACACATGCTATAGTTAGCTGGAGATTTTACTCATAAAAAACCAATGAAATTCCCCCGTTATAGTTAGTGCAGGCAACTATAACTCACGCGACCGCAATCCTCTGCTGATGCTAATACTGTATTTAGTCTCTTATTTGCCCATGTCTTCTTCCATTAAATTTTAGCTATACATATATTACAAATATTTTTTCATAAAGACACATATGTCATCAGCAGAGGATTGCGGTCGCGTGAGTTATAGTTGCCTGCACTAACTATAATGGGGGAATTTCATTGGTTTTTTATGAGTAAAATCTCCAGCTAAATATAGCATGTGTGAAACCTATGGTTTTTTCACTGAATTTGCAAGGTTTTTTAAATGCTAATTCCTAACTATAACGTGTGTGAAACCTATGGTTTTTTCAGTGAATATATATATATATATATATATATATATATATATATATACATACATACATATATATATATACATATCTTCACTTCCACAATATGACAGCAGGTTATTCGCCAAATATGACAGCAGGTTATTCGCCTTCGCCTCAGGATCAACGGGCACGGATCAACGGAAACTTTCCATTCAGAAACTAATCAAAAAGAGCACTTTTTTGTAAAGTTTTGTGAAGATTTGTCAAACTGCGCCACAGTTATCAGCAACACAAATACGGCATTTCCACTAGAAAAGCGATCTTAACTACAAACTACCCAGTGGTGTCTGCCACTGGATAAAATAAATAAAAGTGTGTATATATATAGATCTATATATCTCTATACATATATAGATCTATATATATATATAGATCTATATATATATATATATATATGACCTTTTTTGTTTTGCTAATAACTTTGGCGCTGTTTAACAAATCTTATATATAAGTATGTATGTAGGCAGAATATGCAGATGTGCAGAGTTTAATATGCTTTATATTGATTTTCTTTGGGGGTGTGTTGCAGTACCAGTGGTGCTGGACTTACTCCAACTCTAAGCTCGACTAATTTACTTTGGTTTTGGTCCCTTTTCGGGCATAGTAACTTTAGAAGTGCAGTTTGTGAATAGTAATGTTATAGTTTTTTGAAGATTTGTAAAACTGGGCCAAAGTTATAAGCAACATAAAAAAGATTGGAAATGCAATCTTCACTAGAACTACCCAGTGGCGTCTGCCAATGGATAAACTATATAAATATAATTTCATATATATATATATATATATATATATATATATATATATATATATTATCTACTGGCGGTCGCCAGTAGATAGTTATAGTTAGGACCGTGTTTCCATAGGAAATCCGCAACATTCTATTTGGAATAACTTTGGCGCCGGTTGACGAATCCTCGCAAATTTTTCAAAACTAATGGGGCGCTACGCTCCGCTCCTACCCTGAAAGTCTCGGGGGGATTCGTCAAGCGGGGGCTGAGAAAAAAGGGGGTCCCAAAACGCGTTTTCCCCATGCATTTTCCCATAGGACCTTTAGTCCGAGCTACAGCCCGAACGGCTGAACAGAATTACTTGAAATTGGGCAGAGAGGTAGTCCTCAGGTCAGGGATGTGCCTTTTGCAGGTCTGGTGTAAATCTGTTCAGTAGGTCCTGAGAAAATAGCATTTAAATCAATATATATATCTGTAAGCGCGCTCCGTGCGCTTACGGTAAGCTTACCGTACGCGTACGGTGCCGTGCGCGAGCTCAATTCTGATTGGTGGTTACATGACTGTAAACATTCGAATCGGTCGAAATCAGAAAGTATCGGCCGCCATTTTCTGTCTCTCGCACTGAAAAACAAAGGTTGATAACATGAAAAGGGGGCAACGAAGAGAGTTGCAGACCCCCTAGCGTTCGTCAGGGGGTTCACGAAGGACCAAAAAGTATGAAAAATAAATTTAATAATTTTAAAAAAAAATCGCGGAGTGCGCGTACGGTAAGCTTACCGTACGCGTACGGTAAAAAAAAATAAAAAAAAAAATAGAATTAAGAATCACATTTAATATATAAATCTAAGGACCCCCAAGGGAGAAAAAAACAATTGATATTTTGTAAAAAATGGACGAGGCGTGCACGGTACAAAACGCGCAACCTGGGTGCTCGGTGCGTGAAGCGCACCGAGTGCCCACAGCGCGCGCACGGTGCGCGAAGCGCACCGTGCGCGCAAAAATTACAAATAAATACATAACTTAGCATTTAAAAAACCGTACAAATTCACTGAAAAAACCATAGGTTTCACACACGTTATAGTTAGGAATTAGCATTTAAAAAACCTTGCAAATTCACTTAAAAAACCATAGGTTTCACACAAGTTATAGTTAGCTGTACATTTCACTCGTAAAAAACCAATGAAATTCCACGTTATAGTTAGATCAGGTAACTATAACTTGCGCGACCGCAATGCACAATGTGTCATTTCAGATGTCATCATTGATGTCATGAGTGATGTCACTGACCATGTCATAAGTGATGTAATATGTGACGTCATCAGCAGTGCATTGCGGTCGCGCAAGTTATAGTTACCTGATCTAACTATAACGTGGAATTTCATTGGTTTTTTACGAGTGAAATGTACCGCTAACTATAACTTGTGTGAAACCTATGGTTTTTAAGTGAATATATATATATATATATATATATATATATATATATATATATATATATATATATATATATATATATATATATATATATATATATATATATATATCACAGAATTAGGGCATAAATGTCCTGGCTGGCACTTCTTTTAATCATTTTCTGCCATGAGTCTTGAACACTCAAATCAGATTTTCTTGAAAGAGTAGCTCATGAGCCATTGGTAGCCTACAGCTACCTATAAGTAGGTCACCTGTGTGCAGCTCACCCTTCTAAATTAGAAGCTTTTACTTGATTGAATTTCTGTATGTATAACAAAATTGAGAAGTGTGTATTTGAGACAAAATATGTGTATTTTCAGAACTTATGAACTGAGGTTTGGAGAAAAACGGTTGAGTTTCCCAAATAAAATATTTGAGTGGTAACTCATTGGATTGGGTAGACCTATTACTAATCTTGTTACTTTGTTAACAGGGCATTGCAAGACTTTTCTTTACATTACTGCTGGCAGTCATGCCTGATAAGTTGAGGTGATCACTGCTTGTATTTTGCACATGATTGCCATTAATGTAATCTTGTCTGCTGTGGTCACTATTAACACACAAATAGTATGAGTTGTTCAAGATGATTTTCATTCAACATAAATAGCTTTTAGGAAAAGTTGGAGACCTTTGATTTAAATCTTCAAATGTCTTTTAAAATCTGTTTTATTTAGTGTATTCAAACAGCAAATGTAGCAAGAGCAAAATATAAAACCCCTTACATTGCAGCTTACAGTTCAGAAGACCATCCATAACATCACAATTAACAGTGTGGTGGATCAAGTATGTGTGGATCCCAATTCACAGCATCCTCCTCAGTCCATTCCACTATGCGAAAAGGTTCACAGGAACCAGTACATCAATACTATACATCCCATCGTGAAGAATTGACCATTCAGTAATATATCAGCCTATTCCACGTCTTTATTTATACATTTGAGGTGAACCCCTTGTCGTTTAAATGTGTTCCTCTGCCCACATACACCCATTCATATTGGACAACCACATTTACATTGTTGGCACACTCACCACTCCCCAATGCCTCATTATATCACGCCAGAGGCAAGCCTGTCTGCACCTGGACCACACACAGAACCAGGAACCCTGGTTCTCCCAGTACCCACTACCCTGCTGCACTACTCTGTGCTCTCAACCCCAGCTGCTGCTCGTTCTACTGCCACATCAGACCCACAGCTCGGAAGAAACATTCACATGCGCCGCCTGCAAGTTCTTAAACTTTCTCCCACACCCACCCTTTCTGCGCCAACAGCAACCATCACCCCATTCACTCACACAAATCAGCCACTCACTCATGCAGACCAAACACCACCCACACAACTCACCACACTCGCATGCATGCACCTCAACACCCACTCGCTTACCAAACATGCCACAGAGATATGGGACCTACTGCACGACCACTCTCCAGATCTGTGCTTTCTCATGGAAACATGGCCAAACTTAATAGCTGCAGTAGACATCACTTGTAGCCATATTCTGGACTACAAGTCACTAGTCAAGACTAATTTTCAAAGATTGAAGCTGCACTGTCTACACCCAACAGCTATATGGAACACCTCACGTTTAAGATATGCATCACAGCCAACTTCTACTTGGGGGGAACCCTCCTAAACAGACCACAAGGACCCCGTACCAATTTTGCCAGCGGCATCAGGGATTTTGTCACACTTCTCATCACGTCAGCATCTTTATCCATCTCAGAGACCTTAACTTTCACCAAGCACACCGATCTAAACTGTAGGGCCCTTCTAGAAAAGCTTGGCCTCACTCAGCACACTACGGAAGCCACCCACACTGCTGGACACCTATTGCAACCTTTTTTCTTCTTAATCAGCAATATCACAGCCTGCAATACCACACCCTTGTCAGTTTGAGCAAACCCATCCCACACCACAGACCTACCACCAGCGGAATCACCCTCTGCAGCTGGAAAAGAATCATAGAAAAGAAGTGAGCTTCTGCCCTCTCTGCGCACCAGCCTGAGAACACCAGCAACTTGCTGAAAGCCCTCAAAATCCTCAACAGCTGGACTACTGCATGCGCCGACACCCTTGCTCCTCTAAAGTGCAGCCTGATAGCAAGAGCCAGGCTACAGGCTAGCTGATACACAGAGGAACTTGGGCTGGCGAAATGCCACTGCAAGCAACTTGCGGAAAACTTGTCGTTTGGTGAGGTCTGGGAGTAAGGTGTTTCTAACGTAAGTTGTCCTTCCCAGCGTAGCACCGAGTGGCCTCCTGTCATATTTTAGTAACCATAGCTGTCAGGTGGTCTCCAGCTCTCATTCCCTCCATACAGCTCCGTGGGGTGGATACCCTTAGGGTCATGGCTCTCCCGTCGGCCTGTAGACATCACTTGTAGCCATATTCTGGACTACAAGTCACTAGTCAAGACTAATTTTCAAAGATTGAAGCTGCACTGTCTACACCCAACAGCTATATGGAACACCTCACGTTTAAGATATGCATCACAGCCAACTTCTACCTGGGGGGAACCCTCCTAAACAGACCACAAGGACCCCGTACCAATTTTGCCAGCGGCATCAGGGATTTTGTCACACTTCTCATCACGTCAGCATCTTTATCCATCTCAGAGACCTTAACTTTCACCAAGCACACCGATCTAAACTGTAGGGCCCTTCTAGAAAAGCTTGGCCTCACTCAGCACACTACGGAAGCCACCCACACTGCTGGACACCTATTGCAACCTTTTTTCTTCTTAATCAGCAATATCACAGCCTGCAATACCACACCCTTGTCAGTTTGAGCAAACCCATCCCACACCACAGACCTACCACCAGCGGAATCACCCTCTGCAGCTGGAAAAGAATCATAGAAAAGAAGTGAGCTTCTGCCCTCTCTGCGCACCAGCCTGAGAACACCAGCAACTTGCTGAAAGCCCTCAAAATCCTCAACAGCTGGACTACTGCATGCGCCGACACCCTTGCTCCTCTAAAGTGCAGCCTGATAGCAAGAGCCAGGCTACAGGCTAGCTGATACACAGAGGAACTTGGGCTGGCGAAATGCCACTGCAAGCAACTTGCGGAAAACTTGTCGTTTGGTGAGGTCTGGGAGTAAGGTGTTTCTAACGTAAGTTGTCCTTCCCAGCGTAGCACCGAGTGGCCTCCTGTCATATTTTAGTAACCATAGCTGTCAGGTGGTCTCCAGCTCTCATTCCCTCCATACAGCTCCGTGGGGTGGATACCCTTAGGGTCATGGCTCTCCCGTCGGCCTGTAGCAATGGCTCTTGCAAGTCGGCAAATGCACAATTATTAATCATTAGGAGCTGTGAAGCCCAGTAGTAGAGTTTTAGGTTGGGTAAGGCTATGCCCACATAATATGTGGACCTTGTCAGTGTGCGCCGTGCGATCCTAGAGGTGCCCCAGTCCCACAGCATCAGCTGTGTCAAGATATTTAAAAAAAAAAGGAGTGAAGGACTTCACAGAGAATTTTGGCAGAAAGATCATTTTGTAGAGGGCCGTTCGTCCCATCAGGGATAGTGGCAACTTTTTTTCCAGTATGCTACATCTGCCTTATAATCTTCAAGGATCTTCTCTAAATGGTTGTGCAAGAATTTTGTGCGATCTGTAGTGATGTACACCTCCAAATACTTGAATCCCTCCATCAGCCACTGTAGGTGACCTTTCCAGGATGCACGAGAGGCCCAGGGGTGAGCGGGAACATTCTGGACTAATGCCAGTTTATGCAGACTCCTGTATTATTGCCAAATATGTTAAGAATTTCAAATAGCCTGGGAATGGAGCGTTCTGGCTCTGTTACATAGAGGAGAAGGTTGCAACAGTTGGACCCATACTCGATATTCCAGACCAATCCTTATCTTACCCAGGACTGCCAGGAGAAAGAGCCACTCCAGAGAGTCAAATGCCTTTTCTGCTTTGAGACACAACTCCACACCAGCGCTTGAAGAGTAACTATCTGTGCCATACCTTTGTGCCCTGATCACCGCCACTGACCACATCCGCACCCTCCTTGACAAAGGGGAATCTGCATCATTCGATACTGTATCCCACCACTCACTTATCAAGAAACTGCATCCACATCGGGACCTAGGGAGATGCCCTCAGATGGATCACATCGTTCCTCGCAGGAAAAACACAAAGAATCCGCCTACCTCCGTTTGCCTCAGAACCCCAGAGCACCATCTGCGGCATCCCTCAAGGCTCTTCCCTCAGTCCCACCCTCTTCAGCACCTACAGGCACCTCTAGCCAACATCGTCAAAACCCACGACCTCAACATCAGATCATACACCGAAAGCCAGCTCATCCTCTCACTCTGAGCAGACCCCACCACCATGAAGACCAACTTCCACAACTGCATGACGAACCTTGCCGACTGGATGAAGACCAACCGTCTGAAGCTCAACACTGACAAAACCGAAGTACTTATCTTTGGAAACAACACTCCCCTTGGACAAACACCTAGTGGCCCGCCGAACTCGGACCCATTCCCACACCGACAGACCATTCCTGCAAACCCTGCATCAGCCTGGACAGCAAGCTCACCATGAAGCGACAGATCAATGCAGTTTCCTCCGCCTCCTTCAACACTCTCTGCATGCTCTGAAGAATCTTCGAATGGCTCCCCATCACAACGAGGAAAACTGTCACTGAAGCCCTATTCACCATCCAGCTGGGCTATGGCAACGCACTGTACTCAGGAACCACCACCAAACTCATGAAGAGACTACAGACGATACATAACTCAGTGGTCAACCTGCCCCAATGAACCCACATCACCCCACACCTTAGCAACCTCCACTGGCTTCCTGTCCATAAAAGATGCCTACACACCCAAAATAGATTTATTTAATGATTAATTTGTAAAAAAAAAATTTAGACATTAATCAGAGGTAGGTTAATTGTATACCTACAGTCTTAGTCACTATTATTTTTTGTAACTTTCAATCAACTCAATTTCTCAAATTGTACATCAAACGAATGAGAGCATATCACATCAGGTTAAAGTAACTAGCATGCGGAGGAGAGAAAGAAGAGAAGTAAAAGATCAGGTGTATATATAAAAATTCAATTTTATAATCATAATTCAAAAGGGTACTTTACACAACAGCAATTATTCATATAGTGAAAGGAGATAGTTGAATAATTCAAGCCTTCACTTAACAGTTGGTCAAACACTTTTTCACAGAAAATAAACAATTAGTTCGCAGGAAAACAGTGTGAGAGTCGACGTTTTGGTCTTTAAATTTTCTTTGATAAGACCATCCTCAGGACTATTAAATTTAAAAAGTTGACCCCTTGGTATCTTGATAGTAATTAGTCATCGCATGGGACAAAAGTCTTCATGGTATTAGTCTTAAATGGCTTAATAATTTCTTTAGCCAGTGAGGAATTTCAAAGGACGTGTGGTCAAATCTTTCATTAATGTCCCAGAAACGGAATCACACGATTCAAGGTTGAGCTGCCTTATTCAACCTTGAATCGAAGGAAAAGGAAGGTCATGTTTACCGCACCACTGGTCCGGATTATATATCCAGCTCTAGTCCTAGGAGCTGGGTCAGCAGCACCCCCAACAGTGGTGAAGTGACTTCAGGTGTTGGGGTATTCTGAGTGGGGGCTCCCCAGGGTCTCAAGCCCACGCCCCCACCACCAGACCCCACTCACTCCACACATTCCCTTCCTTAGAAATACCCATTAAATCCCATTTATGATAACCGTCCACACCATAGATACTTCAGGGCCTCTGCATCCCACAGAGGAGCTTCCAGTGTTAGCATATCTGTCCAGCTCAACTTCTACTGAGGATCTTCGCCATATTTTAACTTCAAGGTTTGGTTTTGGGAGTCCAAACTGTCTGACATGACCTCTTGAGTCCATTGCTCATCTGTCTGCCATCATTGATGACTCCTATTGTCTGGCAAACAACCATTCATTGGCCACTAGCAAAAGCAGAGTTTAGAGAGGGCTATACCCCCATTGCATTGCTTCCTAGTCTAATTGGATAGCACAGTCCTCCATGTCAGTTTGTCATATGTCAATTTGGATACATGCAGCCCACGCAGGACTTTTCTTTTGAAAAATAGCACATGTACGAAATTTGTATTATGTTTCTTGAATGTTGATCACGTCGATTGGGAATCAGTTTTTGGAAATATGACACTTCATTTGCTTTCTCTATTTTGCGCTGGCACGTTACACTGAGGAGAGTGAAAGGTGTCCGTTGAGGAGGTGGTACCTTGTAGGTTGCCGTTCTCCGGTCTCGAACTTTAATTTTTTAGAGAGCCACTCCGTGCCATCTCTTGCTAGGCTTCGGCCTCGTCCTGATCCAATGGGCGGGAATGCAGCAAGATAAATGACCTCAGGTCCGCAGGGTGTTCTCAGAAACAAGGAGGTACAAGTTTCCAAGGGCTCAATTGTTGTGGCAACAGCTTGCTATAGTAACGGCGTATTTTCAACTTTGAGTAGGATAGCCTTCAGCGGGCAGAGAACAAGCATGCACTGCAGCAATAGTAATTTGTCTTTTCAAATCCCGCAGCCAGTTAATAGCAACATACTTACCCATTTTGGGGCCCTGGCCCTATGTGCCGTTGAAATATGCTACTTTCTTTTAATTTGTTGAGTTATCATTCTCCCCACGGCATCTGCTTTCAAGATTACTCGGCGGCTAGTTAACCGTCCCAAAAGTTCAGCGATACATTAAAAAACCGGTTGCATTATTCGGAGCATTTTAATCCCCGCTCAGAGATTAACTAGAGGTAAACCTGCCAGGTGCCATTCACAGCAAATTAGTTTTACTTCTTTTGACCAATATTGTCGAGATGCTCCACCTAGATGGAAACTGTTTTCAGCGAGACGTTTTCTGATCCCGAGTTCTTTCTCACGCACAGATGACGATGCAGTGCAGGAGGTGCCATAATCTGTCACGCGTGCTGCCTACTGAGAAGTGCCAGTGCTCTCCCGGCTACACCACTGTGTGATGTACTAATGGCCCATCCAGTGAAATTGTACCCACTCTTCACCAATTATTAGTTGGTATTTGCAAAATGGGCGTAATCTTAAGGTTTATATTAATTTTCAAATTGCCATAGATCACTGTATGGCAAGAGCCGAGGAGTCTGGTGGATGGCTGTGAAATGGACTAATCATTTGTTGAAAAGAAACCACGTTTATGGACATGCATGAATGAATTGGTAAACCTAGCATCACGGCTTTATTCACTACCTAGAATAACATGCACAATGAATTTAGCACGTACTCCAAAACCTTCCTTCACCCCTAACAGTCACCAATACACATTGGTCTGCTGAGCCTAAACCTGTGTACTAACACATACCCATTCTGCTACTCCTCTGTAGACCTAACAAAACTACCCTGAGCCAACGACCTACACTGTTTGCACTCTTCGGCCTTGATGTGAAATTGGCTATTCAGCACACCCCTGCACAAAGTTGTCTAAAAACACAGTTGTGAAATAGATATAGCCAGGGAAAGTAGCTGGTGTCCTTGCCTTTCCTTTGTAAGGGACATGAAGGCCACAGCAAGAGAAACAAGCATTGGCATAGCCAATAGGTCTCGCCTTTGGGACCTTATAAGTGTTAAGTTATCCAGCACAATATCCTTGGTGCAACAACATCAACTGTTACATGGCTAAACACCTATAAGGCCCCAAAGGCGAGACCTATTGGCTATGACAGTGCTTGTCATATTATGTTCTTATGCAGAAAACATGAGAAAAACTCTTGTAAATAGGATGTTTACGTATTTCTTTCATGTTTACTATTTGGCTCTGCACACAGTCACGTGGTGTGTTCCAGTTTAGAAGGATTGCACCTGTGGGGATTTCGCTAGATTTAAAACAAGCAGTTCATCTCAAGCACATTCTTGGTTGGTTTCACGGATGCCAATTGAAGCTCCAGACTTGGCGTCGAGATATGAAAGTTTAGATTTTACATCTGTGGCAACATGAGTAAATTGTTAGGTTCACGATGGGCGTTTTGCACAACGGTTTTAGCTCGTATTTGACACAGTAGACAGCATTGTTTATTTGTACCATAATACTATTTTAGCACAACTGCATGCACAATTTGGTGCAACAGCACAAATGTTTTGGTTATTTTTGGCATGCAACACAATGGTTTTGGAAGTGTTGCACACGCACGCTAAGGCTTGCATTTTCATACATGATTTACATATGATTTAATGGACGTTGTTTAAGATTCCCTACAATGTTGATGGGCTTATCATTACATTCCAGTCACTCCTGAAGGGCTTTAAGCCCAAAATGCTTTCGGTGGATTTGCATATAGTTGCCCAAGACGTACTGTGAATTTCCATTGTGCTACTGGATAAAGCTTGGATGGGCATGTCTTTTAGCCTCTGAAGCTTGGAAACACATTTCCTCAGTTGTGAACTTGGAAAACTTCTTCAAAGTCATGGAATAAAATTGGAATATACATGGTTTACTTTGATCAAAATAGACGTTTGTTGACTTGCGCGACCCGCAGTGCAGCTTGAATGGTGTAAGACGATGCACCAACTACCCGGAAAATAAGAGTCAAACCGGAGTCCTACTCATAATTACAGTGAAATTACGAAAATGTCACACATAAGCAATCTGAAACCTTGGCAGCTATGAAGGCAGCGGGTGTTGAACTACACTCCATGCTTTATAAAGGGCTTAACACCGCATTTACGTGTTGATTCTACTCAAGAAACAAACCAAAACACCCAAAGAGCCTGGACAAATAATTACACTTAAAGAGTTGCAGAACTCCCTTCGGTTAACAGCGTTGTGTTCCCATCGTATTTTAAGAATTAAACTTTTTCGGTTAAAGTACTTTTTAAAACCCTAAAAAAAAACTTCTACGATCGGATGAAAAGGAAAGCTCGGACATTCATGCCAATTATCCGGATTTAGTTGGGAGACGCCCCGATTTGAAATCAAAGCGTTCACATTTCGTTTTTCCCTCCACTGTACAGAGATATTTCAAGGAGCGTTTGCGTGTCCCCCAATACGTGGCCTTTACGGTGAAGGTCTCAAAAGCAAGGGACAGAACATAGAATAAACCACACAAGCAGGAAAGGCTTATTTGCCGACTTTTAATCGCGAGCTGCTTATTTTCTAAAGCTCTTAAAACAACAGGTTATTATTTGGCTGGTCTCTCAGAATAGCGCAATAAAACCCGGCTCGTTTTCGCCTCCACCACTCTAGTACAAAACCTATTTATAAAAGTCAATCTTTAGAACGCGATACTGGAAGCTGAAAGGAAAAAAAATACTTCCCCCGACTTCTTTTTAAAGAATAAAAACCCTCCAAGTGGTTTTAAATAAAAGGGAGGAAACGCATTACAAATGCAGTCTTTTTTGATCAAAAATACAAGACACCGACAAATTCTTCCGTGCAGTAAGGGAGGGGAAGGAGCAGGTGAGAGAGGGGGAGGAAAGCGGGCCATGCGAGGAAAGGAATGCTAGAAACCAGGATAGCAGCTGTGTGCGTGCACGACATCGCGAACGCAAGCAGGAGGCCTGAAAAAAGCCACTAAGTTAGCACTTCCAAAACCCGCTTACTAAAACTCTCGCCAGAGCAGCGCTATAAGCGCTGGCTCAGGCGAGACTTAAAAAATGAACAGAGTTCTGTTGCCCTTCTGTATTGAAACTCCTTGCCCTTGATGTAACTCCGCATATCAAGTAAGAAGTTGCTGAGGGGCTGAGGCTGGGACAAGGGATCAACCCTGTTATAATCGGTCAGAGGGTCACTTTCACTGCCCTAGACATTTTGTTGAATTGTCCTCCATGCCAACAACTGCTGATAACTGTTCATTTTGAAAGTGAACAGACTCACTCTCCTGCCCCCCAATTTACTATACTAGCTTCAGCATGATTGAGAGTAAAACATATACGCATAACATTATTCCTTTTCCCTTTCAAAACTCTCTAAATTCCTAACGCCATCGTGTTAGTACCCGACTAAAGCGAAAAGTGTGGGTAGGTTGAGAAACTACAAGGCAGATATGAACTTTCCCTCTCGCTTCCCTGCCTACTGCCCTCCATGAAAAATTATTTTTGTATTCTGTTTTTCTTTTTACAAACTTCTTATTGGGTCAGATCATATTTTGGACTCCATAAAGATTGGCTTCTGCCTGATTTTTCAAACACAGTCTTTTTCAAACATAGGTTCTGTTCTTGATCACCTAAGATAAAAGATGAATTACATTGGTCTCGCGTATGTGATCCAACCAGATATATTGGCTGCCTTTAACTGAGTCGGCCACATTATCTCAATTGCAAGACTAGAAGAAGGTGGTATTCACAATTTGGTTCTTCTCTTGATTGAGTCCTTTATTTCAGACAGAAAACAAGCCATCATAGGCTGGCTTATTTTAATGTTGTATGTGTTGGTGCTTGAGTGCCAGTCTAACTCTAAGAAGGCCATCGTAAAGGATTTTCTATTTCCAAATCATGACAGGCTGACCCCAAGATTGCCACATAAAGTCTTATGATATCAACAATATGAATAGGCTATTTGGTTTTAGGTTTAAACCTATAATAACTGATAAAACCCCACTGAAAGGAAAATACCCATCACTGGTGTAATCATATAAACACTGAAAAAACACCTTTGCAACCACAAACTAAGTGCCATTCAAAGGAAGGAAAAGATGAGTGAAAGAGTCATTTTTACTTTGTCCTTAAGGGGCCAGTACAATGTAACTTTGTTATACAAGGTAGTATCAAGAGAGACTGGGCTAACATTATTCTGCTTGGGTTTTGTTGTTTAGGGATGTCACTGAAACATTGTCTCTTCTTCCTTCTGGTCTAAAGATGCAGTGTTTAGATGCATTTGTAGGTCTTATTTAGTTATTTTATAAACTGTAGAGAATACGGAAATATCCAAATCATATATGAAATTTTGGCTACATTTGACTTCACTGATAGGTAAAATGGCTGGTTTAATTAGAATCTTTCCTAATATGTAGCATCACATTTACCCACAGACAGAGAATGGGTGAAATCCTTTGATACATCTGCCCCCCTTTCTAGTGAGTCAGCATTGATTGTAAGTGAATTGCCAAACACCCCAGTTTTCAAACATTCAATGCAAGATGTAGTGACAGGTATGTGTGAAAAGAATGTTGTCACCAAGCATCTGAGATAGTGGTGAAAACATGACACCAGGCGTTTGGTAAACATGGAACACAGTGTCACTTGGAATGCTTCTGAAAAAAGTTCCTACCAAGTTCAATTAAGATTGGAGTGATATTATTTGTATTTGCTGTAATTCAGCTATGTATATGAACATGTTATATGATGGCCTGTCAAAATCGATACCTGAGCTGAAGCGCTTCCCTGTAAGACATCCTTGTCACTTGCTAGATGGTATGCTGAAAGCATCTTTACAATCTTCAGAGTTAATGAAGAATGCTATTGACTTAGTAGTCCATTCTGGTGCAGTAAAAATGTATTTGGTCCTCATATACCCTGTGCACACACTACCTATGCACTATAAGTGAAGAAAGCAAGCAATAATTACAATTAAATTAAAATTCCATAAACACCGGAAAAACACTGTTTCTGTTGTTTTTAATGGCGCAAATAAGTGTAACCACTGATAACCACTGTTTTTTAAGGTATTGAAAAAACTGAATAAACCCCACCAGAATTTACCAAAAATAGAAACTGAAAACAGGAAAGCCTAAATATGAACCATAATCTCACAAGACTTTGCTGCACCCATCCTGGGATAAGTTCACCCTTAGGAAGTTTTGCGAAATCAACAAGAGCTATGAACTCATGAGATGCTTGCAGCCATTGCGTGATCAGGTAGTCCTGAGTTGCAAAAACAAAACACAGGGGTTCACACTAGCAATCTGCCTTACTCTATGATGACCACATCCATCTTCTGTAAATAACGAAACTTTGTCGCCCCCTTTGCTGTGGCATACACTTACTTTCATGACAGTTCTCTGTTATTGTTCCACATCAATAAAATAGCCTTATATTTGTAAAACCTTACGAATATGGAATGTGAATATGGGATTGCGCTGTACGTGTCGAGCTAGTCTTGGGTGATGTAGCAATAGGTGTGAGCCATAACTTGAATCCATGTGACTTAACCATGCCTAGTTAACCTTGGGTGTATTTATACCCATATGTAATGCATTTTCTAATTTCATGGTGAATTTATTTTCTTGTTTCATTTTCTCAGGCATGTAAACATAATTCCATTTCGTGTCTATAATCTAGATTTATTGGAGCCAGTGTTGTGCTCAGTCTTACGTTTTCTTTTATTTTTCTTGTGAAAGCATATATTTTAGCTATAGAGGTACCATATGTCTCAATGATACAGGGATATCTTATTTCCTGGTAGCTTTAATTTACAGGTTGATAAACTGTGGTAGTTGTAGTCTGGGTACAGTACAAGCCTCTTTCCCCGCTGACACCCACCAATCTGCTGAATCGTACAGTGATCATCGTTGAAATCCTTGTCTCTCAATCCAACTTCTTGAATTCACTCAAAGCCACATCTAACAAAGACCATGTCTTAAACTGTCAAACTTCATAATCAAAGCCCTCACTTGAACTCTCTCAACCCTGCTTACCATGCTGCTCTCACTCAAAGCATTTTCCCAGAAGCTCTTTAGATAGATGTGAAATCTCCCACTCCTCAAGGAACCCACACTAGATTCTCAAAATCTCACCAGGTAGTGGCCCATCACTCACCTACCTTCCAATTACAAGATAATTGAAAAAGCATTCTCCGCACTTCTTCAAGAATGCATCAGTGCCAACCACATGCTGCATTAGAAATCTTTGACAACCCTTCTTAACTAAAGTACACTAGGAGCTCTCACTGACTCTTCAAGTCCATTTTCTAACTAATGTTGATTTCTTCATGTTGGGACTACCGAGACAAGGGACTTCAGTGCCAAAGCAGATCCATGTGTTTCATCTCAGTCTGGTAATTCAGTAGATCACTATGCTAGCACCAAGAAGCCATGCTATGGCTGATGAGTTCACTGAAGCAAAATTAACACGCTGTTATGTGTGCAGTAGAGTGATTATTAAAAAACTGAGCAGCATACAACCACTTTATATTCCTACACACTCTCTTGCTTATTCGAAGCCTTATGTAATGACACATAATCAGATTTTTTTATATCACTTGTCCAAAACCCATGCACCGTTTGCTAAAAGACTACTGGTACCAAAGTTGTGCTATGTGGCTTCTACTACATTCCATCTTTATTTTGGATGGGTATTTCAGTCCTTGAAATGATATTATGCAGGTGGAGGCCACCGCATGGCTTTAGAGTATCCATGTGTTAGTTTAAGTTAAAACCTTTTTCCCTACATGAATCAATGTTTGAGAAATACGACAGTCCTCCTTTCAAGCAGGTCGATAGCCAGGACTGTCAGCTTTAGGGGGCAGTAATGAAGCAAACACAAATGGAGTCTTGGTTTTTGTTGTGACTTAACTGTTGCATTTCTTTTCCTTAGCTACATCCTCCCTACTGCTCAGCCAGGATGATTGCTGGCGTGCTTGGTGAGGAATGGAATGCTGAATGTTTGGTGATGTCATAGAATGCATGGGTGCCTGGTGATGTGCTGAGAGTCAGTTGGAGTGTACAGGCTGAGCAGCAGAGAGGCTGCTCCTGGTGGGGGTATCTGTTATGATCTACTTACTTACCTATTTACCTTGTAACTAAGCTTAAACCATCTACAGAATATACACCTCGGCTAATGGACTTTGTGTCACCACATTTTGGTGACAATTTGACAAGAACCTACATGTTGGGGAAAACAGACTGTATATGAATCTACTGAAGAAACTGGAACTAAGGAATCCACTGAAGAAATTGGAACTAAGGAACCTACTCAAGAAACTGAATCCAAGCAACCTAAGGCTTGAAGGAAAAGCAACGCTCTGGTCAGCCCTATCAGTGTCCCTCATTACCTGGACGGCCTGCAGCCTGGGGCTTTTGACCTTCTTGATATCAATGAACTTTATACAGTAATGCTAACCAGCCTGCTTGCCTACGTGCCCTGATGGTAAAGTATGGGAATGGTCCCAGTACAAAATTATTCACCATAAACACAACATAAGGAAATGAAGAAACATATAAGACAAACACATCTTAAATTTAGACATTTCAATGTTATTTAATCACAATGAACATACGATAGGATCAAGACATTGGTATAAATAAGTGCCCCAAATGGAAAGGAAAGGGGTGTTTGAAGAGGGGTTTGGTGATTGAAGTGAAGGTACAAGGGTATATAGAAAAAGTAAGGTGCAAATCTCGTAATTCTCAACAAGAAACAAAAAATGGCTCAACCTTAACCAACATGAATTGAAACAATGTCAATATAATGTGTACCCATGCTTAAAATGCTATCACAGCGAAGAATCACTGTTGATTGAGCTGGCGAGCAATAGAGATGTTGGCGTTTCGACCCCAAAATTCTGTAGGGTCCTAAATTCCTTATGGGGGGTCTTCCTCAGGACTGAAGTGAGTGGGAAGGAAGGGCACCTAAGATTTAAAATAAAATCAGGGGACTTAATACTGGGAAAAACATAGGTAAATTGTCCCATGGTGGGGAATGATCATGGAGATAGTGCGCATGTAGGCTCCAAAGCATAAGAGAACGGAAAGCGGCACCTGTAGCAGGAATGCAATGTACAGGCTGTCAAAGACCATCCCATTGTTGAAACGGAGTGGCATATCAACGAATAAGTATGTAATAATAAAAACTCACTTAGATAGGGCAAATCACTATCATGTCCCTTCCAATTACATCTGTATGTAGCCACCTTAGTTGGCCTGACCTCAAGGATTACTCCCAATGGTTAGAATTATCTGGAAAGAAAAGGACCCGAAACTTAATGATTCTTAAAAATAAAAATCTGAGCAATGCGCAAAATCAACTGGGATAAATCAGTGCAACATGGTGATAAGCAGAAAATACTGCACGCCTGAATTACCTTGGAAAAGGAAGTAATCCATGTGCCATCCGTTCAGGGTTAAGATCTAAAATACAGAAGCGGTATTGCGGTATAAGAAAAAACCCACCATTAGAACCAGTTTAAAAAAATGCCAAAATGGGGGCAGCCTTCGCGCCAGATCTGCCCATTATTTTTATGGACAATTTTGAGAAAACATTTATTTTTAGTGACACCAATCCCTATTATCAACAATGTGGATGAGGTACATTGACGATATTCTTATGATCTGGACGTGTGACGTGTCTGAACTGGACGCTTTCCACATCTGGCTTAACCAAAGAAGCCTGGACATACAGTTTACTATACAATCTGATGTCAAAGAGTGATAGCATTTTAAGCATGGTTACACATTATATTATGAACCCGAAACCGGTCCCAGGATGCTTGTTTCCGGTCCAGGTAAGACATGGCTTGGCAGTTCGGGCTGGACTGTTCCCATGAGGCACAGGGTTAGACTGATTTGCATATGGCCATGTCTGAACTGGGGTGGTGGAGTGAGCTAAAGAATGATGATAGATTTAACCCAGATCAGTCGACTGGGGGTGAGTGTTTGATTTGCTCAAACGCTCCGTCCATCATCCCCTTTGGTATCGCTTTGTTCGCCCCAAGTTGGCAGGGTATGCCCAGACATGGGTCCCTTGCTCACTTTGCCACTGGATTCAAGATAGCCTGGCTGATGAGAGTTATGAACCCGAAACCGGTCCCATGATGCTTGTTTCCGGTCCAGGGAAGACATGGCTTGGCAGTTCGGGCTGGACTGTTCCCATGAGGCACAGGGTCAGACTGATTTGCATATGGCCATGTCCGAACTGGGGTGGTGGAGTGAGCTAAAGAATCATGATGGATTTAACCCAGATCAGTCGACTGGGGGTGAGTGTTTGATTTGCTCAAACGCTTCGTCCATCATCCCCTTTGGTATACACATTATATTGACATTGTTTCAATTCATGTGGCTTAAGGTTGAGCCGTTTTATGTTTCTTGTTGAGAATTACGAGATTTTCACCTTACATTTTTTATATACCAAATGGAGTGGGAGCACACTGCCACACCTCCCAGCACAGTTCGCCCCTTAGCATTTTGGTAAATGCAGTTCACAGTGATTTCTTACTTGAATTTTAGCTGTAGTGGTTCACCAAAGTTGGTGCAGGTTAGTGCTGTGAATCTCTAGACACATGTGTTTCTGGATATTATCCGTCTTCAGTAGAGATAAAAACCGAAAATTCTTTCTGGGGTTGCTGGAAAGGCTGCCATAGTCTCTCAGGTCTCAGTACCTCTCTCTGGCGCACAGGTGCATCGCCATGAGCTCGTCAGCTCAGTGGCTCAAGGGAGCCTTTTCAAACAAATGGGGGATGGGAGCACACTGCCTCACCTCCCAGCACAGTTCGCCCCTTAGCATTGTGGTAAATGCAGTTCACAGTGATTTCTTACTTGAATTTTACATACCCTTGTACCTTCACTTCAATCACCAAACCCCTCTTCAAACACCCCTTTCCTTTCCATTTGGGGCACTTATTTATACCAACGTATTAATCCTATCGTATGTTCATTGTGATTAAATAACATTGAACTGTCTAAATTTAAGATATGTTTCTTTATTTTCTCATGTTGTGTTGATGGTGAATAATTTTGTACTGGGACCATTCCCATACTGTACTGTCCCTGTAAAAGAGGCAAAGAATTATCCAATCATTTGGCAACAAGGGACTTAATTAATGTTATGGAAAAGGCCAACATCATGGAAAATAATTGTCCCGTGGCCACCTATGTCGGGCATGGGAGTGCATCCACAATTGATTATGTATTCATGACCTCCGCACTTGTGGATCTTTTATTAGAGGCTAAAGTAGCTAGGTCTGTACACAGTGGCCATCACCCGATTCTATCCACTCTGAAACTCCCCCATAAGAGGGCGAATCGGATAGAAATAGGGGCAAAAAATCTAGTCGCATCAACAGACAAACTCAGGGTGGTCTGGAAGGGGATTGACAACAAGGGGGTGTTAGCCCGAGTCATTAAATCCGAATCCAGATTAGTATTCACCTGCCTATCTTTCGAGTGTCCTGATCATGCGATCATAGAAGCATTCACGGAGCTGTGTAGGACCATAAAAAAGGAGATATCTAAGCCAGTTATAATCAATTCTGATACTAATCATAGATGGTTTGATAACTCCTGCTCTAGAGCAAACAGAGATTTGAGAGCTGCTCTAAAAGCTGATCCACCCAATCTAGCATTGGTGAGGTCCTTGAGGATTAGTTATAAACGCACCTTAAGAAGACGATCTGAAGAGCTACTAAAAACTCATTGGGAATCACTTGTACGCACTGCAGCAACAAAGGATGTTGCTGTGTTTTGGAAAGAGGTCAAAAACCTGAAAACATTTGGTTCCAATATTACCCCCATAAATTGTAGTATATCAGGGGACGTATGGGTGAAGCACTTCACAAATATCTATATGGCATCGACTCCTCCCACTGAAAACCGCCAACCTTTTAAGCTCCCGGATATTTTAATAACAGAAGTGGAGGATGCAATCTTTCAAAGCGCAGGAAACAAGGCGCCAGGGCCTGATGGAGTATCCATCGACTTAATAAAATCAGAGCCCGACCTATGGTCCCCATTACTGTGCAATGTTTTTAACAACTTGTCCATTACCTCATTGCCCGATACCTGGTCAAACAGTACAATCGTCCCTATTTTTAAAAAAGGCGATAGACTCGACCCTGGCTGCTATCGCCCAATATCACTGATTGATAATTAAGGGTGGGCGTAGTTCGCGAAGTAGCACTTCGCGAAGCTACGCAAAGTGAAGTTCGCACTACGCGAGCTACGCGTAGCACTTCGCGAACTGCGAAGTAACATGTTCGCACTGTGCAAGATGTTGTTTTCAATGATTGCACAGTGCGGACAAGCAACCGGCACTGTGCAATCATTGAAAATGGCATCTTGCACAGTGCGAGCTGTAGTTTTCTGCTGCTCGAGTAGATTTTTACTCGAGCTGCAGCTTTCTCAACGCGAACTGGTAGTTTCTCATCGCGAGCGGTCGCGAGCATACGCGACCCCTCGCAATGAGAAACCTGACCTTCTCGCGTTGGGAATCTCGCCGGGAGGTTTATTTTCCATGCTCGCGATCGCGAACAAGGAAAAAGTCTCGCCAGGATGTCATTTTGCTTGCTCGCGGTCGCCAACTTGACGTTGAGGACCGCGAGCAAGCAAAAAATGACCGCAGCACTACGCAACACTACGCTACGCGTGTTCGCACTGTGCTACGTGCAGTTCGCGTAGCGCGAAGTAGCGCGAACTTCGCAAACTACGCGAGCGTAGCGTAGTGCTTCGCCCAGGCCTATTGATAATACACTGAAGATTTTGGGCAGAGTCATTTTTAATAAGATTAGCACTTGGGCCGAGGAAAACAAAATCTTACACCCTTGCCAGCTAGGCTTTAGAAATAACGTAGGGACGGTTGAGCAGTGCTTGAACCTAAACCTAGTTTTAGATAAATATATTATAGCAAAAAAATCCCCACTTTACCTAGGTTTCATGGATTTAAGCTCTGCTTTTGACTTTGTCAACCGATCTCGTCTATGGACAGCCTTGCTGAGCTATGGTTTAGATGAATCTCTGGTCCAATTTTTGGCTTACCTACACAGAGACTTAAAGGCTCGTGTTCGCATTAATAATGATGGTGAGGTTTCGGACGAGATTTTAATTGGTAGGGGTGTAAGACAGGGTTGTGTCCTGGCCCCCCTACTTTTTATTTTATATATAAATGAATTAAGTTCATCACTAGACAAATTAACTACTGATGTCCCGCTCGTCAATGGCAATTCTTTACCCGTACTTCTTTATGCCGACGATGCGGTACTCATAGGCCGTACACCTAATGCACTTCGCACTTTAATTTCAGGCTTTGTTTCTTTTATGGCCGACCTCGACTTATGTACAAATTTTAAAAAATCCTATATAATGTCTTGTGGGCCAAAGAAACATAAAATCCGACATATAATGGCAGGGAATAATATCCTAGACAGCACTTGCACTTTCCCTTATTTGGGCTTGTTGTTCTCTGATTTTGGATCCTGGCAACAACATGTTGCCAGAGGGAGGAACTAACTGGGTAAAGCCATTAATTCTTTAATCACTTTACGCCAACCAAGGCACGCCGAGGTCACCTCATCACTACTACAAATTTATAAAACCCAGTGCGTCCCTACAGGAACTTATGGCGCCGAGGTGTGGGGATACTCGAGCTGCACCAATATTCAGGTAGAAGAAAATAAATTCTGTAGGAAGGTACTGGGGGGGGTCATTTCGGCTCCGTCATACGTATGCCACAGAGAACTGAACCTCCCCTACATAGAGGATTTTATAAAATCAAGACCCGCCTTATTTTGGTTAAAAATCTGGCGTAACCAAGCTGCTTCATTGACCCGCGACATAATCTTAGACTGCTTAAAATGCGAACGGGTAAATTACATCCCTTGGCTTAAAGCGGTACAGATGAGCTTAGAAAGTGTAGAAATGGGGCATTTTTTCTCTGCACCTGACACAATAAATCCATCACATAAGCTCATAGTGAAAAGGGCCTTATTTGATTTGTACCGAACGAATAGAGAAAATATTGAATTTAGAAAGCCAGCCATCCTTGGGTACCTACACATACAAGAACATTGTACTAGGCCACCTAACAAACCTCAAGGTTATTTGTGCAAGGTACTGGGCAGATGGAACAGGAGCCTGTTGTTTAGATTCAGGGACGGGAGCGTGGTAAACTTACTCTGTTTCCCCCTAGGTTACTCCTATAATTTAAGAAACTTACCCTGCCCATGTAACCAAGGCGGTAAGCAAAGTTTGATGCATTTTACATTGTTTTGCGGCTTTTATAAAAAATATACTAAATATTTTCTCATTCCCTATTTTAAAGTCAATGCCCTGACAGATTTCAAAGAGGCCTTTAGAATTCTGCGGACACTAAGCAATGAGGATGTAATTTATAGAGTCAGTCACTTTCTCCAAACTGCTGTCCGCTCCCGTGCCTCAATGAATACGATTTGAATTATGTCTATTATCTTACATACCTGTATAACGGCTGTTTTCATATTGTAATGAATGTGGCCTGATAGCCTGTTTATTATTTGTATGTTGCATTTCTGCCCATTAGGTGTACGACAATGTGTTGAATATATGTTTTATTTTTTTTACTATTCATTGGGATGATCTTTTTATATATTTTAAAGATGTATTTTATTGAGCTTCTGATGTGAACAAAATGGATTTGGCCTGTTAGCTTTCAGAAGTATCCTTTGCATATTTGCACATTGACTTTGCACTTTTGTATGAGAATGTATGGAATAACTTTTATGTACTTTTATGGATGTTTTTAACATATCCGAATAAAGATCATTTGATTGATTGATTGTACTGTCACATACCCAGGTCCCATTGACACTAATTGGGTTTATCCTTCTGGTAACGTATGTGCCCTGATGTGCTGAAAAGATTTCTACAAGTGGTAAAGCTGTGTGCCCTGATGTGCAGAAAAGATTTCTACAAGTGGTGAAGCTGTATGCCCTGATGTGCTGAAAAGATTTCTACAGGTGGTGAAGCACTTGGAGTTGCTGTGTAAGTGTACAAGGAACTGCTTACTGAGTCAGATAGTGCAACTGACAGTAGTTCTTTGATCTCATCAAACAGCCAGGGTTGATCTGTTTTGTGTGGATTATATAGAAGCTGCTGCGTGTATTTGGAGGAAATCGGAAGCATTTATTCTGAAGTTGTTATCAATCGGCTTTTGGTTTGATGAACCAGCTGCTCGATTTCTTTGGTACTAATGGTGAAGGTACAGTGGAAATTATTAATAACGGTGAGTTCTGCAATGCTGTGGGAGCATACTAACTCTGACTTTGACTTGTTGTGGTTAGTGCGCAGTGCATGCCCTTTTACCATTGGGGTTTATAGGATTCAAATGGCCGCAAGACTTTCATCTATGCATGCATGGCTCGTGTCCACTTACCAGAATGTGAGATGGTGTTTGAAAATGTCCATGTGCGCTCCTCTGCGTCATTGATGTGTCCTCTCCTGCTGCCACCCCAAGTCTTCGCTGTGAGCACTGTTACGCACTCTGCAGGAGTCAGCAAGAAGCGTCACTTTGCGGTTGACCTCCGCGCTTGGTGCAGTTGTGAGACAATGAGTGAAGTGCGTCGTCACCGTGATGACTGCTGGGAGGTCACCAACTAGACTGCGAATCTTCCCACGCACTGCTTACTCTAAGGATAAAGAAAGTGGTGTGTGACGTGCATCAGAAGCATGAGGTGGAGTGGATTTTCTGTTGTGCTGTGGCCTTTATTCCACCTGCTAATCAATGAGGATTTGTGAACTTGAACATGCGCAGTGAGGTACGGACCTGCCAGGGCAACAGGAGATAAGGGAACATTGACACTTTTGTACAATACTTAGGACTGGAAGTGGCGTGGTGTTTTGTTTCTCAGGCGAGGGATCGCTCACCAGGGGAATTTGAAATATTTTTGTGACTGCCTATACTTGCCTTAGTTTGCTGATGATGTTTTATTACTTTATTTTTTATTTCTGTGGTCATTATGCTGCATGTTTATTTCTTGCCATAAGCAGTTTCTGTTCATGTTAATGTTTGCTAGTCTTGTTATTGGTGTCCATGTTCATTGTTTACGTTATATGGTGATGTATGGGTGGTGTATGCTAGTCTGTTTTTCCTGCTTAAGTTTATTCGAAATGCAAGTTGAATCTACTCTTTCTCAATGAATATAGAGACTCGTATGCTGGCTTGCGGTTTTGTGTGCTTAATAATGATGTGTGTGTGGTGAGGTTTTGCGTTCTTGTTTGTAGTTGCAGGGTTGTGATTACCCTAGTACGGAGTTGTAGGATGGTGAGTACCCTAATACAGAGTTGTAGGGTTGTGAGTACCCTAGTACAGAGTTGTAGGGTGGTGAGTACCCTAGTACTGAGTTGTAGGGTGGTGAGTACCCTAGTACAGAGATGTGGGGTTGTGAGTACCCGACTGCAGACTTGCAGGGTTGTGAGTACCCTAGTACAGAATCGTAGGGTGGTGAGTACCCTAGAACAGAGTTGTAGGGTGGTGAGTACCCTAGTACACAGTTGTAGGGTTATGAGTACGCTTGTACAGAGTTGTGGGGTTGTGTGTATGTTATACCTGCTGCACGAGGTAAGGGCGAAGGGCAGTGTTTAAGCCAACTGATATTTGATTGAAGTTTTTGTGTGTTCCACCCTTCCTACGGGGTTAAGGTGAAGGGCAGTGTTTAAGCCAAATGATTTATAATCTAAATTTGTGTTCCATCCTTACTATAGGTTAGGGGTCAAGGGAAGTGTTTAAGCCAAACGATTTGTGATTGAAGCTTTTGTTCCATCCTTACTATGGGTTAGTATGAAGGGCAGTGTTTAAGCCAATTGATTTGTGATTGATTTGTTCCACCCTTCATTTGAGGTAAGGGTAGTGTTTAAGCCAACTGATGTGTGATTGAAGTTTTTGTGTGTTCCACCCTTCCTATGGGGTTAGGGTGAAGGGCAGTGTTTACATTAAATGATTTGTGAGTGAAGGTTTTGTTCCATCCTTACTATGGTTGAGGGTGAAGTGCAGTGGTTATGCCAAATGACTTGTGATTCAGGTTTCTTACTTCGGGTTAGGGGTGAAGGGTAGTATTCATCCAAGGTGTTCCACCCTGCAATATGGGCGGTTCCCTACTGCGCCTCTGGTGGTTGGTTCCCTGCGTACTGTCTTATATGTCAGCTTGGCCAGCTGGCATGTTTGTGGCATTAGGAGTTTGGTAGTGCAGTTGTGGTGTGGTAGAGTGTATGTTTTGTTGTTTGAAAGGGAGAATTTGAGTGAGGATTTGGTAGAGTGTATGTTGTTTTCTGGTTTCAAAGGGAGAAGATGAGCGTATTCTCATTATATGTATGTCTTTATTTTCTATATTTGCTGTGGAAATATGCATGGTCCTGTGCAATTAATTTGTTACATGCATGTTTAATTAGTTTGTGACGTGTACCATTCCTATATGTTATGACATGTTGCTTATTCAGTTACGCATCATATATGCAATTTTCCCCACCTGTTATTGCCATGCACCTTTAGTGCCTTCTGTTTTGCTATTGTATAAACATGCATGCAAGAGTCTTTAATGTTATTCTAGCTTTTGTATGCATTTTTCTTTCTTATCGTTTGCTATTTGGTAGATGAGCATGGTGTAGTTTCCAATGATATTCTGGCTTCTGTAAAGAAGGGAGATGTGTTATACCTGCAGCTTAGCCAGTGTAACTGGGGTTGTGGAATGTTGGTGCGTGACGATGCTGTGGAATGTTGGGTGAGTGAGAGAGTCAGTTAGAGAATGGACTGAACAGGAGGAAGGCTGCTCCTGGTAGGGCTCTTCGTGTTATCTACTTAAATAAACATCTTACTTAATCTACCCTGGACTACTGGACATCTTTATAATACATCTTTATAATACATACAGTGAAGTGTGTTGCCTGAGATTATTGTTGGGTCAGATATATAGGGTGTGTTGTATGTTACGCCTCATCCTCTTTGGTCTCGGTATACTTCTAGCTGTATGTTCCCTGTATGTATTATAAAGGAAGGGGGATAGGGTAGACCATCAACCAGCAATACAGTTCCTCTTCTGGTTTGTCCGCATGTCTTGCAGCCGTTTCTAAGTGGATGGATGCATCATACTTAAAGCTTAATGGGACCAAGACAGAGCTTATGTTACTGGGTAATTCGGCTCCATCTAATATCGATCATCTTTGGCCCAGTTGTCTGGGCCCTGCTCCTATTCCCAAAGATCATATTACGAGCCTTGGTGTGTGGCTGGACCGTAAGTTAGACTTTAAAGAGCAAACCCGCAAGGTTGCTGCTAGCTGCTATGGATTGTTAAGGCTGCTTAGAAAGATCTTGCCTCTTTTACCTTTTGGTGCTAATAGGTTGCTGGTCCAGGCACTGATTCTTTCTCGGTTAGACTATTCTAACGCCCTATATTTGGGAGCTCCGCTCTCCTCGATTAGACGTCTACAGATTGTTCAGAACTGCGCAGCTCGCCTGTTGATGAATACTCCTAGGCGGCTCTCGGCAAACCGGCTCTCGCTTCCCTCCACTGGCTTCCCATCAATGAACGGGTCCAGTTTAAGGCTTTATGTATTGCCCATAAAGCAATCTCTGGCAAAGGATCTCCTCTGATGCGTTCTCTTATTCAGCCCTATTCTTCTAATAGAGTGCTGAGATCTGGAAACAAACGCTTAGTCACGGTCCCAAAGATCCGAAGAGTTCGTTGTGGGGGGCGACTCTTCTCGTATAACGTAGCAAAGCTCTGGAATCTTCTGCCTATTCATGTCCGCTTAGAGGATGATCATTTATCCTTCCGAAAGAAATTAAAAACCCATCTTTTCCCTTGAGGATTGTCTAAGTGTGAAGTGTTGCCAATAGCGCTGGGATGCCTTCGGGTGAGCACGCGCTTTATAAATGCTATTTTCATTTCATTTCATTTCATGCACCTTTAGTGCTTTCTGTTTTGCTATTGTGTAAACATGCATGCAAGAGTCTTTAATGTTATTCTAGCTTTTGTATGCATTTTTCTTTCTTATCATTTTGCTATTTGGTAGATGAGCATGGTGTAGTTTCCAATGATATTCTGGCTTCTGTAAAGACGGGAGATGTGTTATACCTGCAGCTTAGCCAGTATAACTGGGGTTGTGGAATGTTGGTGCGTGATGATGCTGTGGAATGTTGGGTGAGTGAGAGAGTCAGTTAGAGAATGGACTGAGCACGAGGAAGGCTGCTCCTGGTAGGGCTCTTCGTGTTATCTACTTAAATAAACATCTTACTTAATCTACCCTGGACAACTGGACATCTTTATAATACGACAGTGTACCTCAGTGCTGAGTGGGTCTTCCCGAGTGTTGTCTTGTTGGTGTGCATATTTGTTATTGTGTGAAGTGTGTTGCCTGAGATTATTGTTGGGTCAGATATATAGGGTGTGTTGTGTGTTACGCCTCGTCCTCTTTGGTCTCGGTATACTTCTAGCTGTATGTTCCCTAAGGAAGGGGGATAGGGTTGATCTTAATGCATTTAATTGATTCAGGAGTTGTTGATTGCTTTAGGAGTTATCGTTTGCTTCAGAAATGTTCTGTCAATTCTTTCTGTGAGTTTAATGCATGTATACTTAAGAAAAGTTCTATCAATCATTTGTGAATTTAATGTATTTAATGATTTGGCAATGGAACTTTATCTTCTATTTTCTTCCTTTTGGGTTATATGCATGTTTCTGTTATTTGCGTGATTTCTGTGTATACTTTCCTTAAGGAAAGGGGATATGCTGTGACTGTTGCATTCCTCTACCTTAGCTATATCTTCCCTACTTCTCAGCCAGGATGAGTGCTAGCGTGCTTGGTGAGGAATGGAATGCTGAATGCTTGGTGATGCCACAGAATGCATGGGTGCCTGGTGATGTGCCGAGTGTCAGTTGGAGTGTGCAGGCTGAGCAGCAGGGAATCTGTTATGTTCTACTTACTTACCTTGTAACTAAGCTTAAATAAACCATCTACAGAATATACGCCTCGGCTAATGGACTTTGTATTACCACAGTTTTGTTGAAAAGGGTTCCTACCAGGATGTTTGTTGAAAAAAGTGTAAACTGCTGTGAGGTTTTAAATATCACAATACATTCTTCCTCAAAGAATGTTACTGGATAGACTTTAACAGTGAAAAACGTTTCTCCCATGGGATTTCTGAAGGTGGTTTTCAAAAATTGAGTGATGCGAGATGTATTTTAAATAACATTGGGAGAGTAAAATTGGTCAAAACTGGATTGAATTTGAAGACACAATTGGAGTATGCTTGAGGGTTGTCCATGAAATGATGTCATGGGGAAGCATGTGGCTCATTTAATTTTCTCCCAGTGTTGGAAATTAAAACAACTTACTCTAGGAGCTCATCGATAGAAGGAGGAGGTGGCTAGGGGCGAGGTGGAGGTAACCTTTTGGCCAATGTCCAACCGTTCAGTTTACAAAGACAAATAGGGTTTCCCTTACAATATCATTGGTTCACCTTTGGTATTGGGACTTGAGCATCAGTGCTATATACTGGCTGAAACTGTATATCACTTGTGCATGTCACAAGTTATTACCAAAGTACAAACAAAAGAAATAAGATCTTAATTGTCCATACTGTATTTGAGTAGAACAATTCATATTTGATTAAAAAAAATCAAGGCACAATTGTGATCAAAACTTGTTCAGTGCATCACTGTACATTGACCATCAAAACCTATCGCAATGAAAATAACAAGCATAACGACAATGTTCCTGAAAGCTAGATACAACTTCAAAGCATTCTCTGCAAAAGACAAAAAAAGTAGGTGTATCCAGCTAGACACAGTCAACTCCAAAGGGAAGAAATGATCCTCTGGTAGTGAAAAATGCAGGATTATGGACCAGATTAGTCAAATGAGTAATTAAGCCATATCCAACTGATTTGAAGTGTAGATGTTGAATTGTACTAGGAAATTCAAATATAGAATTACTGTCACTGAGACAGATCAGATTTTACTGTAGGCAGATCAAATTCTCTTCAAGCCTTCAGGTCCTCTGCGTGGGCAGGATGTTTCAAGCTCATTGATCTACTCCATAGCACTCATGGTCAGGGTGTATATAGCAGAGAGCTGATGTTTAAGACAGCAGTTGGTTGAATGGAAAGCTCGCACAGTATAAGGTGCAACGAGTATCAGTAATTTGATCATGTAACCATCCATGGTCAGTTTAAGAAACTGGGTTATTAGTTAATAGAGTGGATGCCTTACACAAATAATAAACACAATCCTTGTCAGGGTGAGCCCCAAAAGTCAATAAATCAACCTATGCTTAACCCTGTGGTTGCTTGGCAGAAAGCAGTCAGGCTTAACTTGAAGGCAATCTACAAAGCATTTATGCAGCACACAAACTGTACTAAAGAACCATACTAAAGTGAAAACACAACACAAGAAAAATCCCAAACTAGTTTAGAAACAATCATTGGCAAAGCCAATAGGTCTCGTGCTGGCTGCCAGAGTTTTGGCTATGGCAATTCTTGTTTTGTTCTGTCATAGTTTATGCAAAACCTTATTGTTGAGGAAGCATCCAACCATCAATCTAAAAAGATCATGGGCTAAAGCTAAAAATACTGTTTATTTAAAAAAAAAAAAAACACACACACATTACCATAGTAGTCCTTGATGCCGAAGAGGACTACCTTGTGTTTGAATGTGCTCTTTTTGAAAGCCACACCTGGTTGGTGTGCCCTAATCACGGTGGAACCAGTCCTGGGTTGCTTGTGTTCTATTTCAGGGAGAAACTGGCTTTGGAGTTCGGGCTGGACTGTTCCTATTGGAGCAGGGTCAAGACTGATCTGCATATAGCTGGGTCCAAACTGAGGTGGCTTATTATTCATGAATTATAGACTGGGATGCTGCCTTGAGTAGTTAGCAGTGTCTGAGATTAATTCAAGCATTCCATCCATTATCTTTTTGTATGCTTCCTTGTGAAAGGACAGCATGCTGTAACACACATTGAAATCAGCCAGTTTCTGAAGTGTGCTAACCCACTGCACCATGAAGCATGCTGCAATGCCTGAAAAAGAAATGTGACTGATACAACCTCAGATTATCAGATGAAGTCTTAAACCCCAAAGAGTAACTATGTAATACACATAACTAGAAAAATCAAAAGGTCTTGGCCACCACCAATACTAAAAAAAAAAACCAATTGGTTTGCAGTTGGCTGTCAGCCTCTTGCCCCCTTTTTGTAATATTTCTTACAGACAGACAGAGAGGCTTGCACAGACAAACAGAAAGATAGAGGCTTGGACAGACAGACAGAATGATAGACATAGCAGACAGAGGTTTGCAAAGAGAGACAAACAGAGGCTTATACAGACAGACAGAGAGGCTTGCACCGACAGATATAGAGGCTTGAACAGACAGACCAAAAGAAGCTTGCAAGATAGAGAGGCTTGCACAGACAGAATTGGAAAGATGTTATGTTAAAATGTTTAATATAGCGCACAGCTGCCTCAGCAAAGAGGCTTCCCAGCACTGAAGCAGAACATAGAGGCTGGAAATCAGAAAAGGCACTAAGCTGTGGGGAAGAGATGGGTTTTAATAGCTCTGCGAAAGACCATGTAATTCTCTATGGCACGAATGGAGTATGGCAGAGCATTCCAAAGCTTGGCAGCCAAGAGACAGAAAGAGCGTCCGCCCGTCCGTACCCTCCTCATACGAGGCACAGTTGGCAGGTGTTGTCCAGTTGAGCGAAATAGACGGAGAGGAGAGTTTCAGAATTTTGAATGCAGTGCAAAGATAGATCGAGTTGCAAAGATAGAGGATTGCAATGGTAGGTGGAAAAACAGACAGGGTTGCAAAGGCAGATGGACAATTAGGAAAAGAAACTGGAAGAAGTGGCAGAGTTAAACTTAGTAATATAATAGTTAAATGTCTCTATAAGCATACAAGAGCACTAAAAGTATACTAGAAAGCCATACACGGAGGACATTCAGACTAAATTAATTTACAAATATGACATACAAGAGCACTGAAAGCAAAGTAGAAAGCCACACAAACCGGCCATATGGTCTAAATTGATTTACAAAATATAACTGTAACCCTCAATTATTATGTACCAAAATGACATTCAGGAGTACAGTTAAAGAGGCACTATATTGCACGCATACTAAAGAAAATGACAACTTAACAAAAACAGTTTCAAATGGAATTTGGCATGCTGAGAAATAGAAGCAGTCAGAAAAAAAAAAAAAGACCACTCCAAAAGAAATGTACAAAACCATTAGCCGGAGATAGGAACTGATAAAGCTGGAATGTGCCCTGTGCTCCTCAGGTAAGAGCTTGTAGAAAGCATCCTGCTATCAGATCAGACTCTAAACACAAAGGCAATACCAGAGCAATAAAGTAAAAACAAAAAACACTGGCATGAAGAGAACAACCTTGTGTGCAGACAAACACCTTGTAGAAACGCTAAATGTATTCACTCAAAATGAAGTTACCCAGTGGCTGATAAAGGCTGACCCCCTTGCTCCATGCTGTGCGTTGTAGTGAGCGGAAGCAAATTGTGAATGACACACCAATAGGCCAATGGATGAAGACAGCTGGCTGAAAGCCTCTTTAAATAGGTATATTGTACATATATTTATTTAAAAATCTAAATATTTTGTCTAATGCCAGACCTAAAATAGAGTAAATATTAATAAATAAAATGACATCAAGACGACAAAACTCCAGTCAGTAGAACTGAGATATGATTTTCTAAAGTTTAAGGTGCAAATAGCTCCATGGGCACAAAGTGCCACTGGTGGGTATCTGGTTGCACTAGCCATGGGCCAGGTCAAACGTGATGGAGCACGGATTAGATACAGGGACCAGGTTAGTCCAGTTAAAGAGTTACTCTTTCAAGTCTGGTGCAAAGAGTTCCTTTTGCATTGGAGGGGACTGTGAGAATGAGGCTTTTGGCACAAAGAACTGGCTGGTTGTTGCTGGAGTGCTAAGAGCCTGTTGTTGCTGGAGCTTCACAAATAGATGAATATTGCGGAGTGTCACTGCCGGAGTTTAATGCAGGTCTGGTGCTGCCAGTTGTTACGGTCAGTCACTGTCGGTGCGAAAAGATGGTCCTTCTGGAGCTTCACATTGGAAGTCGTCACGATTGGTTGATTCTCAGTGCAAAGAGGTCACTTTGTGGTAGAGAGGAGTCTAAAACCTCAGTATTTACACCTTTCTTGAGGAGGAGTTCACACTGATGCCAAGGGTCCAGGGCCTGGGGGGGGCATATCTTGGGGATGAGGACTCAATCCAGCAGAGTCGATCAGCAAGACTCAGGCAGCTTCAGTTGCTGCTGGTTAGCAAGTTGCAAGAAGGCCTTTGGAACCTTGTTGTGTCCCTTTAGCTCACACAGGAGGTCAGCCAACTAATCCTTGGAGTCACTCTCGGTAGCCTGGGATCACTGTCAAATTTCCTTCTTCAGACAGTAAGGCAGTCCTTCTTCAGACTCTTCCAAGAGTGTTCTGATGAGAAGCTCCGAAGGTCCCTGATTTATATCTAGTGCCAGTCTTTGTGTGGGGTAATTCCCTGACCTATTGCCAAAACTGTTTCTGGTCATTTCTTCCCCTTCCTGTGGTCCTGGTTCCAAACTGTCTAGGGTACAACGGCAAGGACAGCCTGGTGTCAGGTTCCTTTGCATGTGTTGCAGACAGGTCCCTTTGAAGTGTAATCAGGCAGGGGACAGCTCCTGCTCCAGCTATCCTACCTAGAAAACCCACTTCCCTCACACCTAGGCCTTTGTTGTTCCCACGTCTGGAAGCAATCACAAACACTAACAATGGAGCCATTCACAGTCATGTGACCCAGAACATTGGCAGGAAGGCACAGTTGGTCTGGGCAGGAAAAGGCCAACTTTCTAAAAGTGGCATTTTTAAAATTGCAACTTGAAATGCAACTTTACCATTAATGAGGATTTTAAATCACAACTCATTTGAATGTAAACATAATTTCTATGAAGTTAGCACTTACCAAAGGTATTAAGGTAACCCAGTGTTAGTCTATGGGAGGGATAATCTTACACCAAGGAAAAACAACTTTTGGAGTGTTTCACATGCCAGTACGTGTAAAACATAAACCCACATGTCTTACTTTTTAAATACCACGCACCCTGCCCTGTGAGGCTTTAGGGCCTACTTTAGGTTGACTAAGTTTTAAAAAGGAAGGCCTGGCAAAAAGTTTATTTTGCCAGGTCAAACTGGGAGGGAGTTGTGTGGCCCGAGACATGTTTAACATGCATTGCCAAAGCCAGTAGGTCTCGCCTATGAGGGATCCATTGGCTTGGTTGGAGTGCAGTGGAGTTGCGTGGCTTAGAGTGGAATGGATTTGTGTGACATGGAGTGGAATGACGGTGACGTAGAGTGGCATTGAATGGAGTGGAATGGCATTGTGTGTGTGGAGACAACTGGAGTGGCTCTGTTGAGGCTAGTAGTAGAGTAGGGTGACAAAGTGTGGTATGGAGTGGCACTGTGTGGCGTGGCATTGTATGAAGTAGAATGGCTTTGAAGGGAGTGTTAGTGTGTGATGTGAAGTGGAGTAGCATACCTTCATGTGTCTCAATGCCTCGTCAGGAGTTGTAACCACTATATAAATACAATTACAATTGAGTGGAGTGGCGTGTCATTGAGTGGAGTGGAGTGAAGTGACATTGAGTGGAGTGGCATTGCGTGACATTGTGTGGCGTGGAGTAGAGTGGCATTGTGTGAAGCGGAATGGAGTAGTGGGATTGTGTGGCATGGAGTGAAGAGGCATTCTGTGGAGTGGAGTTACATTGTGTAGTGTGGATTGGCATTGTGTGGGGTGGAATTCTGTAGCATGGCATGTGTGGAATTGGGTAACATGGAATTTTGTGGTGTGGATGGAATTGTGTGGTGTGGATGGAATTGTGTGGAGTGGAATTATGTGACGTGAAATTGTGTGCTGTAGAGTGGCTTTGTGTGGAGTGGTGTGAAATTGTGTGGTATGGATTCGAATTGTGTGGAGTAGAACGGTGGATTGGAGTGGAGTAGATTTGTGTGGTGTGGAATGGAGTGAAATTGTGTTGCATAGAGAAAAGTGGAATTGTGTGGCATAGAAATGTGTGTATTGGAGTGGAACTGTGTTGTGCAGAGTGGAATTGTGTGGAGTGGCATAGAATTGTGTGGCATGGAGTGTAATTGTTTGGTGTGGAGAGGTGTGGATTTGTGTGGCATGCAGAGGCATTGTGAGGTGTGGAATTTTGTGGCGTGAAGTGGAATTGTGTGACAAAGAGTGAAGTAGAGTTATGTGGAGTGGAGCTCTGTGGCATGCAGTGTAACTGCGTGAAGTTTAGTGGAAATGTGTGGAGTAGAGTGGAATTGTGTGGCATGGAGTGTCATTGTGTAGAGTGGAGTAGAATTGTGTGGCGTAGAATTGTGTGGAGTGGAGTAGAATGGCATGGAATGTAGCGTGTGTGGTTTGGAGTGGAGTTGTGTGGAGTAGAGTGGCATGGAATTCTGAGGAGTGGAATTGTGTGACATAGAGTGGAATTCTGTGGAGTGGATTTCCTCAGCCCATTGTGTTCTTCTGCTCTAGGGAATGAGAATTGTGGGAATTGTGCTGCGTGGAACTGCGTTGTGTTTGAATGTTGTAGTATGAAGTGGATTTTTGTGGTGTGGTGTGGAGTGGAATTTTGCAGAGTGGAATTATGTGGCGGAGAGTGGAATTTCGTGAAGAGAAGTAGAATTGTGTGTCGTGGAGTAAAGTGGAATGGTGTGACATGAAATTATGTGGAGTGGGGAATTATATGGAGTGGATTTGTGTAATGTGGAGTGGCATTGTGTGGATTGGAGTGGAATTGTGTAGTATGGAGTGGAATTGTGTGGTGTGAAGTGGAATAAAATTGTGAGGTGTGGAGTGGCATTGTGTCGAGTGGAGTGGAATTGTGTGGAGTGGAATTGTGGGTGTAGACTGGAGTTATGTGATGTGGAGTGGAATTCTGTGGAGTGGCTCAGGCTAATGTGTTCTTCCGCTCTAGAGAATGTGAATTGTGTGAAATGGAATTGTGTGGTGAGGAGTGGAATTGTATGGAGTGGAGTGGATTTGTGTGGTTTGAAATTGTGTGGCCTGGAGTGGAATTGTGTATGGTGGAATTGTGTGTGATGGAGTGAAATCGTGCGAGTGGAATTTTGTGAAGTGGAATTTGTGGAGTGGAGTAGAGCTATGGGGCATGGATTAGCATGGAATTGTGTGTCATAGAGTGAATTTGTGTAGAGTGGCGTGGAATTATGTGGCATGAAGTGGACTTGTGTGGAGTGGAATTGTGTAATGTGAAGTGAAATTGTGTGGAGTGACGTTTTGTGGCATGGTGTGGAGTGGCATTGTGTGGTATGAAAAGTTTCCTGTCAGGAGTAGTTAGCGCTATATACATTCAATTACAATATAGCACTAAAGACTAGTGCTGTATATATTCAATCATAATCTAATATGTTACCAATTATCTTGACCTACAATCTATGTGAATATCTGATGTCTTTGATCTGATACAGGAACTTGTGTTTTTTAAAGACAGAGCCCTCATAATGCCGTTTGCAGTCTTTGCCACGTGGAGAATTCTTGATTTTCTCTGGATCTCACGATTTTGTTAAATTGTGAAGATAGTGGTAAAATACATGTCTCCTGGAGGAGGGTTGCTGTTTACAAATAAATGCCTTTTACACCAGGAGGGGCTAGTGGGCGAGGGAGAAAACTACATTGTACGGATTGGGGATAAAGGAGATGGAGGCAGGTGGTGATAGTGAAATAAATAGTACCTCAAGTTTAGTGAGAGCTGGGGATGGACACTAATTAATATAAATCAATCTGTGCTTGAGCAATGCACCAAACAAAGAAAAAGAAGTGCCACCTGCCATGCCATGGCCATTACAGATCCTGCAGAATGAGGCAGTGAGACTCTTGACCGGTACCCCTAAGTATGCCTCTATCTCGGCAGAGATAAAGAAACTCCATTGGTTACCGGTTAGGAAGCGCATTCGATTCAAAGCATTATGCTTGGTCTTTAAAGCCCTTCATGGAAATGGGCCAGACTACCTGCAACAACGATTACGCTGGTACACTCCGAACAGAGCGTTAAGATCATCACGTGGGAAACTGGCGATGGAGCCACTGGTAAAAAAAGCCAGTTGGGGAGGCAGAAGCTTTGTAGCCAATGAGGCTAAGGCATGGAACGGCCTTCCAGTTCACCTTAGGAATATGACTAATCTTCTGGCCTTTAGAAAAGCGTTAAAAACATGGCTCTTCACTAATTAATATCCATGGTCAGGTTTCTCCCATCGACAAACTTCAGCAGGATTTCATACAGCGCCAGGACACCTTCGGGTAGCAGTTGCGCTTTACAAATAGCAATAACAATAACAATGGCCTATTAGGAGGCAGAAGAGTAGAGCTACAATAATGCCAACGAATGGTAAGCAATGTGTCTGCTTCAAGCCCTTTAGTAAACAATACAGAAGGAAGAGTGACAATGATGCCAACGAATAAAAAGCAATGAGTGGACTACAAGCCCTTTATAGTGAGCAATACTCTTCCCTGTAGGCAGTGCATACGCTGTTGGCATGACCTAAAAAGACTATACAGAGCAGACCTCATATTTCTCACATGGAAGGTCGCATTGTTACTAGCGCTCACTTCAACCAGGAGGGTAAGTGAGATACAGACTTTCACAACTCAAGAACACTTCTTCCGATAAATCGGCAATTCTCAGAATCAATCCAAAATTCTTTTCCATGCTTCGGATTATCACCTCAATGCACCTAAAATATTGTGGACTTTCTTTCTGAATCTAACATCACCGGTTGAAAGGTCTATTCATACACTAGATATCAAAAGATGTCTAAAACTCTACTTACATTGCACTAAAAAAACTCAGGTGAACTGACCTACGGTTGGTCTCGTATGGACAGACCGATAAGGGTGCTCCAGTCATGAAAGCAACCATCGCTCGGTGGATCTCAGCCGCAGTCCAGTTCAGCTACTCAAAAGCTGGCAAGCCACTTACAACGAAAACCATGACGCACTCAACTTCGGCAGTTTTCACTTCAACCGCTTTGCTTGAGGGAGTGCCTATAGAGAGAATATGTTGTGCTGCAACTTGGGAAAGTGTGCATACATTAACACAGCATTATTGCCTAGAATCAGCCCAGTGATGCAACCATTGGACAGGCTTCACTACGCCACTTACTTTCATAAGGGGAGCCTCCTTTGATTCCATGTGTTTGCTTATGTATTTATGTACATTTTAATATGTGATATATGTGTTATATTGCTAGTAGGTAGTTATAGTTAGGACCAAAGTTTCCATAGGAAAAGCGTTTTTTGTTTTGCCAATAACTTTGGCACCGCTTGACGAATCTTCAGGAACTTTTAAAAGCAGTAGCAGAAACTCCTGCGTGTCCAGGCCCTATACCCTTGTGTGCTGCTAGGATTAATCCTAACCTTCAATCTATATTTGGTATTACTCCAGGAATCTGAGCAAATGGAACATTGTTTGCATCTAACTTGTAGAAGTACTTGAGTGGAAATTTCTTTGGTACTGCTGAGCTTTTTTTGCAGATAGCAATAATTTCAACCATCATTTCACTGTCTATCCTCGTTTTGGAATGAGTGATTGCAGCTACGCGTACAGCCCCCTTTGCTGCGTCGTCGGCCAATGCATTTCCCTACAACATAAACGCCATCATGTTGAGGACTCAGTGTGTGTATCACGTGAGCCCTTGGTAGTTCGTTTTTCAACTCCACTACCTCTTCCCAAAGCATTTTGTGCTTAATTGTGCCAACTTTTGCATCTTTAAACCCATTATGTTTCCAATTATGTAGATATTCATTGTTCATTGTATGGTTGTACACAGTAAAAGGAATTGCACACAATTAGTGTGGGGAATTCTCGATCCGTATTTTCCAGCCCCAGAATCAGTGCTTTTAGTTCTGCCAGCTGTATGGTACAGTCTCCAAGAGACTGTGTTTTTGTTCAATTTGGATGAAACTTTCCATTCCTGTATCCTTCCTTTAACGATAGCACACGTGGCGCTATATTGCTGTTTACTCCCTATGGCCGGTGGCGCAGAACCATCAGTGTAAATGATGTATTCATACTGATCTAGAGGCAGTATTTCATTTGGTAGAGGATATTCTTGTTTGTATTGCAGAAATCGTTTTGTTTTTAAATTTGGGTCGTACCTGTACTTTTACATCTGTTGCAGTGAGAGAATTAGCCCATTGTATCCATCTTGGATGTAAGGCTTTAGCGTTGGGAACGCTTGCCTTTGTAGCAGCCTCTAAAGCCGGAACCGGGATCACGACTATTATACGTTTCCCTTGAGCTAGGGTTCTCTCTGTGACTACAGCAGTCTGTATTGCTGTTAGAATTTTTTCTGTGGATGCGAAACGCATCTTAGCATTTGTGTACAAATGCTATTTATATGCTATTGGTACTGTCTCACCTTCATTATATGTTAAATAGGTGTACCCTGATTGACTCACAACTATTCGGATCACCAGATTGGGTACGTTTACGCGTGTCTGTAAGTGTTTCGAAGCTATCATGTCAGCTTGTAAGGTACGAAGTGTATCTGTGTGTTCCTGAGTCTATTGCTGAACTGAAAAATCAGGTTTTATTAATACGTAAAAAGGTTTTACTCTTTCTACGTAATCCAAAATGTATGTTCACAATTATGCGCACAATTTTCTAAAAAGTTAGCTCCCAGGCTTTTCCCTTCACTTGAAAGTTCATATCCTAGAAAAAGGACGTTAAGGTGGGTTATTTTCGATTTTTTAAAGTTGAATTTGTAACCCTCAGATGCAAATCCCAAAATGATGGTATTCACTCTGTTCAAGTGTTCCTCCAGGTCATCATATGTTAGATAAATATCATCCACATAGGACAATGCCTCGTCATCCAGGTTCTGAAGTAATTCAGTTCTCTGGTTGAAAACAACGCCGGGCTGTTCTTATAACCCTGGGGCACTTGACAAAATTGCCATTGAGACCCTAGCGCTGAGAATGCTGTCAAATATTTGCTCTCAGGCGATATATTCTGGCAAAGGAATTCATTTGAGATATCTATTGTTGTTTTGTATTTTTTTCGCACAATGTTATTCATTAATGCGGTATTGTGTGCGTTTTGTACTGCAAACGTCTTAGTACAAGTGTTTAAATGTCAGTAATCTTAAACCAAACAATATGAATTGTCTGGTTTTGATACCGGAAACAAAGGTTTATTCATTTGAGAGGTGCAAGTTTCAATCACCCCTTGATATTCAAGTTGATCTAAGATCTCCCTGACCTGTTTCTTAGCCTCTTGCTTTATAAGATCCTGCCTTTTTGCAGTTGGAGTGTTTTTGAGTGGAATAATGTGGTGGGTTGAATCCTCATCCCAACCTACATGGTTTTTGTATAATGCTGGAGCTTAGGCTACCGCACAGACCCATACATATGTATATTTTAAATGTTTTGGAACGTGCTGGTAAAATTACTGTTTCTCCCCTAAGGCAATCCATGACAAATGCTGGTGGCCAATCTTGTTCAGTTTACAAAATGTCATAGCCAAACGTCAGGTTCTTCCAAAGAGACCTTTATCTGTCCTACATTTGTCGCCTCCATCTGGAGCGTTATTTCATACAATTTGTGTAGGACATTTACCCTAATATCAGGTGTTTCTACCGTGATATAATCATTCAAGTCCGCTGTCACCAGAAAATCCATCAGGTTCTGGCGAGCCATTGTTACTTCTGCTGCACTGTCTAGCATCGTCAGAGCCCATTCCCCATTCAGTAGTCGATTCCTCAGAATTCGGGGCATGCCTGATCTTTAGACCTGCAGCCATCTTCTTTTTGAACTGTGGTTTTGGTTTGGCTGTATCTTCTTTTTTGGAAGTATAGTCATGAGCGTGCTGCGTGTCTTTGGACTTTGTACGCTCTACTTGTCTGTCTGACCATCCTTCCCTCTCGGAGTTTTTTTATGAACCCTGAAAGGACCGAGAGGAACCTGTATTAGTATCCTGATGCCTGTCTAGTTTTCTAATGTTATCCCTATTCCTAAGGTTATACCTCCTTTCGGAGAGCTCCTGTGGAGATCTATCTCAGGATTGAGATCTATTCTCTTTATTATTTTGTTTTTTATTATTGTCCCACTTCTTTTTAGAAGAGGTAGGTGTCTGCTTGAAAGTCTCCTTCTCGGGACTACCCATCAGTTGTGGTTTTAACGCTTTCCCACCCAAACTGTCCCTTCCTAATTCTGCATACGCAGTTTCAATTATTTTGGGCAGTTTTCCTGTTCCTGTTATAAAGGACTGAACTCCCTAAGGCATTGGCGGCTGGCCACTGATGCTGCTTCCCCTTTAATATTCACCAATATTGTTGCTGATACCTGGGCATATTTACCTAGTAACTTCATCCCTAAGTTTAGGGAAGGCTCTGCTCTGTACTCATTTTGTATTTGTCTCAATACGTCTGGTACTACTGCTAATGACGTGATACCATGAGTGCTGGTATATATGGCAGCGAAAAATGTACCCCACGAGGTACAGTCCTCTAGATGTGGTGTGATCCCCATGGGCAAGCAGATTGTTAGCATTCTGTGTTTTTCATAAGGGCTAGCATTTGGGAATACTGCTTCTAGCTTTGTTATTTTCTGAGCTATCCAGATTGGCATTTGTTCACGTTTTGCGGGCATTTTGCCCATTACTGCGTGTAACGTTTGTGGTGTAATTTTAGATGATGTATTTTGAACTTGAGCTGTATTTATTGTTGCCATTACTGGCTGGACTGTAAATGTCCTCATGATGTATTGCGTCATGTTTCTGTAAAGTTTTTAAATTATTTGTGAAATATGAGTAAGTCAGGTCCTGGCATTGTTTCAATGTCAGGATGTGTTGTATAAGTTGCTAATATTGGCGATGTCGCTTCTTCTCTTCCAAGCGGACTGAGTCTTACTCTTTTTCTTATATTGGGTAGGGCGCCTTTAAACCAGTATAAGTGTTCCTGTACATAAGCGGAACCTTAATGTCCTCAAACAGACAATATTCCGCTGGTGCATCACCTTCTGTGTAGAAGTGAAAGGTTTTTGTTCTTGCATTTGCTGCTGGGAATGTAACCCACTAATAAAATACCTCTGTTCTATATGATTAGTGCACCTCAATCACGAATGCTACTATGCCACCCTTAGGTGTCAACCTATGAGCAAGCAGTTTCAGGGTGACTGTATTTCCAAAGTTCTCTGCAATCGGAATTGCATCTGCATTTTCTTCTTCATCTGAGAGGTGTAAATTTTGAACAACTCCTCCCGCGTTACCTGCGTCTTCAGTCATTATTTTTTAGAGACGAAGAACAATTCCAGGAAATTTAAGATAAGGTGTTTTGCCCAATTTAGGAACTATGGGGTCCATTAGGATGTATGGCGGATCGCCACCGCCCACATGGCGGTGGCGATCCGCCCTATGTCCTTCCCCTCCCGCCACCCATTTCCCCCGCCATATTAGTATGGCGGGGGACCCTGGCGGATGGAAAGACCGTCCGGCGTTTTTCCGCCGGTAGGCAATCCGCCCGATTGCCTACCGGGCAGAAAAGCCAAGGAATATGGTGGTGGTGCTTTGCAGCCACACCGCCATCCATATTTTGATGATGGCGGGGAATTGCCTTTCCATGGCAGAGACTCCGCCATGGAAAGGCAGGCGGTTTCGACTTTGGGGGCCTGTTGCGGGCCCCCAGGGTGTTCAGGTGGGGGGGGGGGGTGCACAGGTGGGGTACCTATGGTACCCCCTGCATTGTCATGGATATGGTGGCAGGCACCTCACGGTGCCTGTCACCTTGTGCATGAGAATGCACAGCGTGCATTCCCAGCATTGTGGCGGGCGGTGCTGTGCTGTGAGCAGTGCCCGCCACAATGCTGGGAATGGAGGATGCCACCGCCACGGTGGCATCCTAATTGCAGGTGCGGGACCGCCACACCACTGGCGGCCGGTCCCAGCACTGCTAGGGTGGCAGGCGGAATAAAGTCCGCCCGCCATCCTAATGAGCCTCTTTGTGTCCTTCAAGCTTGATTAACCAACAGCCAATAAATAGGATGTTTGCCTACTCAGCTGTGGCGGAATTTAGCCTACCCACACCAAACGTCTCTGGTATTTTGTAAATAGTGATTTCTGAGATTAGCATGACTGAACTACTCAGATTCTACTGTTAAATAAGTGCCCAACCAATGTTGGTGGCGCCATGTCGTGTAGTTCCTATATGACCTATACAGGATCCGCGTGTTTGGATAACAAACTGTGGGATTGGTGGCAGACTGATTCCGTGCACCCCCATCGGGTATGTTAGCTTGTCTGTATCAGCTCGCTTACAGTGCCACTATAGTCTCCTCATACCAAGGAGAGAATAGATTCTGGTAACCTCAGAACATGACAACCCTGATCCTTCAGGACCATGGAAACAATATGCTACTTTTCGCTCAGTCACTCGTGCTTACTTCGTTTGTCTCAGAGAGATACACAGAATAAACAAGCTGGGTGTTTTCAGTAAACATTTATTGAACAGTTGTTATTCTGGTGTAGAATAGATGTGTGGCAACAACTGTTAGACAGTATAAGATATACATGATTAACAGCACTATGAAAGTAAACGGGTAGTATAGTTCTATCATCTTACTAAAATCATGAATACATTCAAGTATATAAAACACATGATAATAAAAGGTGCGTACACCTACGATGCCTCCCTAACGAGATGTACCTAAGTGTACCTAGCATTGGTGTAGGTGTTAGGCCAAGAATCCCTCTAGGATTTAGTCAACCCCATTACCTTAAGTGAGACTGTGGGACCCCATCCTGGTCTCGAGCTGGACACCCCGCGAGGGATGTTAGACCACTGCTATGGGAAGTCTCAGTCTCCTCTAGCTATCTTAGCAAGATGTGATATATATATACCCATAGGTCTCCCCAGGGGTCCTACCTTGCTGCGTTATTGTGTCGGCCTAAGGATGACATTGGGCCTGAACTTTGTACATAGATTTTATACAGGAGCTGGCAGTCCTGCTGTGCTTCCAAGAACCCTCATGCATAATGTATGAGATTTCGAACTAGGGAAACCCATGTTTGAAGGCAGTATAATATCTAGGCAAAAGGTCAGTCCCTGTAAACCGTGACAAGTGTAATATAGGGAGAGAATATAGGTGAAGGGTAACGAGTTTACCAAGGCCTATACTATAGTACCTATATGGAATATAACAGATGAGGAGTATATTGATGATGAACAACACTACCGGCATTATCCAGTTCCTCCAACACAGTACCATCATTTTAGGTATTATGAACAGCCGAGGCAAGAACCTGCTCAGCTGCCTTCGTCTCTAATACAAGACCTAAAGGCCATGCTAGCGGACTACAAGAAGAGATTTCCGTCCCAAGAGGAGCAAGTTACGGTGCCACCACCTCCAACTGTAGCACCGGCACCATTACCTCCTCCCACTGTGCCTAGGATTACCCCACGTCCTATAATCCCTATGGCGCCTAGAGAGGACCCAACCACGTCTGAGGAAGAGCCTGAAGAGGGAGAAATTAATGATCCTCCTCAACCAGCAGATGAATGGGATGAATATGTGGTACCGACGCCGTCCTCTCCTCCTCCTCGTCTTTCTGACTTGCCCCCAGAGGATATTGGAGGTTTTCATAACCTTAATGGACAGGGCTACAGCCAGATTTCATCTGCCCATTATTGTCAAGCAATCAGATTGCTTTCTTTATGATTTGAAAGAACAGTCAAGAAAATCAATAAGATCGATACCCATTATAGATTACATCTGGCAGGAAGGAATTAAGGTGATGAAGACAGCAGCTTCTGTAGTGCCGGTACTACCAAGACTTGACAAAAAATACAGGGCAACCGAGGATTCCCCTGCATGTCTTACAGGTCATCCCAAACCAGACTCTGTGATTTCCCAGGCAGCCCAAAGGAGATCAAAAAATCTGTCCACTCCAATATCAACTCCACCAGATAAGGAGAGTTGCCGTTTGGACTCCATTAGGAAAAGATTGTCCTTATTGTCCGTAATCACTAACAGATCATCTAATGCACTAGCCATTCTGGGCATCTACGATTGCTAAATGTGGTCCGATATAGGAGCCATGAGCGAGTTTATTCAACCGGGAAACAAGGAGGAATTTAATAAGGTGCTGGCGGAAGGAGAGTGCACAGCAGCCGAAATTATAGATTGTACTATGGATATAGCCACTACGAGCTTTCGCCAACTGGCTGGTGCGGCTGTTTTAAGACACCAAGGATGGCTTAGAGAAACGTCCTTTCGCCCTGAAGTGCTGTCAAAAATACTTGACATGGCTTATGGTGGAGATAGTCAATTTGGAAAACACATAGACGAAGCTCTCCTGACAATAAAAACAGATACAGACACCGCCAAAGCTTTAGGTACCCTACAAAGTGCCCTTTCGGGGAGCTCGAGGTCGTGGCTTCTCGAGCTATAGACGAGGTTTCCAATGCACCCAGAATTACCAATCCTTCCAGCCACAATATCGCCAGGGATACCAACAACAGGTGAACAACCTTTACAACGAAACTATTACAACGCACTACACTTACAACGAAATTTTTACAACGCAACATCCACTACAACGCATTCCATTACATAGCATGACACTACAACGCATGTTTAAAAACTACCTTTACAACGCATTCCATTACATCGCATACTACCTTTACAACGCATACCATTACAACGCAATCCAACACTTACCCTACTGTTGCACTCCCTGGAGTTAGAATAGTAATTTTTACCCCTATACTATGCGTTGTAATGGTATGCGTTGTAAAGGTAGTATGCGATGTAATGGAATGCGTTGTAAAGGTAGTTTTTAAACATGCGTTGTAGTGTCATGCTATGTAATGGAATGTATTGTAGTGGATGTTGCGTTGTAAAAAATGCGTTGTAAGTGCATGCGTTGTAAAAGTGTGCGTTGTAACGACATACATCCCCAACAACAACAACCCAATCGACAACCAACAACAGCTGGTTTCTCCAGGCAGGGCTCTCGCAGAAAACCAGAATCGCAAGCATGCGATTCAGGTCGTTAACAGTGATTTCAACAGGGTACCAGCTACGTTTCACTCCCCCTCAACAGGTGTGAACATTTCCAACCATATCTGTCAGTGGCGCGATATTACAACAGACAAGTGGGTATTGGACCTCCTATCTTATGGCCACACTCTAGAATTTACCAAGCGCCCACCAAACACTCCACCCAGGGGATCACACCCCCTTCATCTTCACTTACTAAAACAGGAAGCAAAGATTATGCTAGAAAAAGGAGCACTAGAAAGGGTTCCTGTACTTCAGAAAAGGAAAGGTTTCTACTCCCGTTGCTTCCTTATTCGAAAGAAATCAGGAGAGTGGAGACCTATCATAGACCTCAGAAAACTAAACAAATTCCTAAAAAACAAACTTCTGAATGGTCATGCTCTCAGACATCCTTCGGCGCCTCAACAGCGGAGATTTCATGACCTCATTGGATCTGGAGGATGCTTATTTTCATGTTCCTATTCACCTCAAACACAGAAAATTCCTCTGATTCACAGTGGCTGGTACCCACTATCAGTTTTGAGTCCTTCCTTTCGGCCTCAAATCGGTTCCACCGATTTTTATGAAGTTTCTGGTCCCAAGGCAGCCACCTTGTGGAACCAAGGTCATCAAGTATTTCCATACTTAGACGATTGGTTCCTGAAAGCTCAATCGGCTCCTCAAGCGAAGGCTGCTACAGAGAATTGTGTGGACCTGTTTCACAAATTAGGCCGTTCAATAAACCAACGAAAATCATCGGTCTCTCCAAGTCGGACAATGACGTTTTTAGGTGCCGACTTTGACACCATTCAGAACAAAGCTTCCCTCTCACAGGAAAGACAAGACCGATTACAAGCTCTTGTCTCTCAGACTTTCCAAAAGAAAGTACACTTCTGTGAGAGCATACAAATCTCTACTGGGCATGCTCTTCTCAGCGATCGACCTAGTGCCGCTAGCTCGTCTGCATACGAGACCTCTGCAAGAAGAACTCCAATGTCAATGGATCAAAAATACGGGATCCTTCGACAACATGATAACTATCACCTCACGCATGAAGAGGCATTCGGATGGTGGACACTTAAGTCGCATCTGTCTCAGGGTCTCTCTTTTCTGCCGGTGATCCCGAAATTCATATTCACCACAGATACTTCCATGGAAGGTTTGGGAGGTCATCTTCAAGACCTTCAGATCCAGGGAAGATGGTCCTTGGCCCAGCATCAGATGCACATAAACAGGCTGGAGTTGAAAACAATTTTTCTCTCCCTGCAGGCTTTCCTCCCTCGAATAAAAGGTTAATCGGTGTTGGTCCGTACGGACAACACCACAAGTATGTTTTATATCAACAAGCAAGGAGGAACTAAATCGCTATCTCTCTTGCAAGACGCCCAGCAGCTATGGAGCTGGCTAACATTTCACGGGATATCCTTGACAGCGGAACATATTCCAGGACTTCGGAACACCCTGGCAGACACTCTGAGCGGAACAAAAGACAGCTGCCACGAGTGGGAGCTCGAACAAGAACAGCTGGACAAGATCTTTTCAGTGTGGGGAAGACCAGTCTTGGATCTGTTTGTGACTCAAATCAATTCCAAATGCCGATTCTTTGCAAGCAGATTCCCTCTCCCAAACTCTTGAGGGAATGCCCTTTCAATGCGTTGGTCAGGGATATATGCTTACGCTTTTCCCCCCATTCTACTGATACCCAGGGTCCTTACGAAACTGAAGATGGAACACTGCCGCCTTCTTCTAATAGCCCCCAGATGGCCCAGACCACACTGGTACACAGAACTTCTCCTTTTCTCTGAAGCCCATCCATCTGTTACCAACACCTACTGACCAAGAACCAGGGTCAGATATGTCCTCCGGAGCCAGCGTCTCTTTGGTTACATGCGTGGCTCCTGAATTCTTAGAATTTAAGGATCTAACTATTGAGCATTATCACCAGGTCTCGTGCTGATAGCACCAGCAAGACATACAGACTGAAATGGAAACAATTTTATCTATGGTGTCGTCGTAATAAGGTGCATCCTTACCTCTCTGCTCCAGAACAAAAATTACCATATTTACTATCCTTGGCAAAATCAGGGTTGGCATATTCCTCAGTTAAGATTCACCTTGCAGCTATCTTTAGATATAGACACTCACCGAACCACCCATCTCTGTGCTCTACAAGAATTGTACAGCAATTCATGAAAGGATTATTTCGTACTTTCTCGTCTGTCTGAGCTCCGCTACCTGAGTGGCACTTGAATGTAGTCCTATCACAATTGATGACGCAACCCTTTGAGCCCATCCATAGGGCCGACATCAAATACCTAACGTGGAAAGTAGCTCTCTTGTTTGCCCTCATGTCAACTAGGAGGGTTAGCGAAATACAAGCCTTCACCATAAAACATCAGTTCCTTCGCTTTACGTACGAGATGGTTATTCTCAGGACGAATCCTAAATTCATTTCTAAGGTTCCCTGTCAGTTCCACCTGAATGAACTGGTCATTCTAAGGACTTTCTTCTCCGATCCTTCTACGCCTGCGGAACGAGCTCTACACACTTTAGACATTAAAAGATGTCTTAAATTTTACTTGCAAAGGACTAAGCCTATACGCAAAATGGATCAACTATTTGTAGCCTACAGGCAAGGCCGTCAAGGCCCGGCAGTTTCTAAAACTACTATTGCAAGAAGGATACCAACCCCAATTCAATTTTGCCACGATAAGGCTGGCAAACCATTGTCAAGGACAGTGAAAGCACACTCAACCCGGGAAGTCTCTACTTCGATTACCATGTTTGCTGGTGTGCCACTGGAAAAAATATGCAGAGCTGCAACGTGGAAAACAACGCATACATTCATGCAGCATTACTGCCTGGAGTCAACACAGCAGGCTGATGCAGCCGTGGGACAGTATAATAAATGAATGAACACAGTAGCAACATCTTTTCAAGAGAATGGAAAACAGCATTCACAATAACACCATAGGTTAATCTGCAATGACTGCAATTTAATTTCGAGGCAAATATTCACTTTAGTTTGGCAACACAGTTGCTCTTCCATCTAAAATCAATCAAAATTACTTATTGGAGAAAGTGCTCTAGTGCTGAGAAAAAGGGCGGGGTGTTGTGGGTCACAATGAGTGAGGGGCATATGCATGAAAGGAAAAATAAGTCGCAAACGCTGTGAATCGCAAAACACAGCGTTTGCGACTGATTTTTCGCAATTTCATATGTATGACACATTTCCACACAGAAAAATTAAAAATCGCTAAATTAGCGATTTCTTAGGCTGCGAAACATGAAAACTGCGATTTTCCTTGCGAATACTTCAATTGCGATTTCTTAGCTTAGCGAAAATCGCTAAAAAGAAATCGCAAACTAAGAAATTGCAAACATATGTATCAAAATGTCGCAAATTGCGAATTTACGAAATTCGCACATTAAGAAATCGCTATTAACACCAATTGCTCGCAGGTGGTAAACTGTTGAAAGGTACTTAAACCACCCCACAATGCAACAGTCCCACCCACAATGGCAGCAATGTACGTGATAGCCAGGAGGCTGCGTATTCGGGCCCGAGGAGAATGAGACAGGAACGTATATTCAGGCTGCGCATCGCTCTTTTCCAGCACACTGAGGAGGACATCTATGACAAGTACAGACTGCACCCACAGACCATAATGGACCTGATTGAGGAGCTGAAACCCTACTTGGAGCACCCTACACGCAGGACACAAACAATTCCAACACATGTGCAGGTCCTGTGCTCCCTGCACCTCCTGGCGTCAGGGAGCTTTCAACGGGTAATAGCGGAGGTTGGTGGGGTTTCCCAGAGTGCACTTTCGCGCTTCTTCCATGCCTTCCTAGATGCAATGCTACAGAGGCTCTCACATCACATTTACTTCCCCACCACCCAACAGGCATTACAGCAAACAAAACTGGACTTCTACCAGATCGCACGTTTCCCCCACGTCATTGGCTGCATCAACGGGACCCATGTGGCCATCACACCCCCAGCAGCAACAGAATATGTCTACAGGAATCGGAAATGCTACCATTCCCTCAACATACAGATTGTGTGCAACGCAAAGTATCTCATCACAGACATCGTACCCAAATACCCCGGCAGCACACATGCCTCATTCATCTTCAGACACAGTGGAATACACAGACGTCTGAGTGCTGGAGAGTTTGGGGAGGGGTACCTGCTAGGTAAAGACATGGCACACACCAATACATCCACTACATCACTTGAGGGGGGGACATTGACTTACCTATTGTGTGTTTTTCCATGCAGGTGACAGTGCCTATGCAGTGCGCGACTTCATCCTGACCCCATATCTGGATCCTGCAAATGCTAATGAGAGGAGCTACAACAGGGCACACAGATCTACACGCTGCGTCGTTGAGCGTACCTTTGGAATCCTGAAGAGCCGCTTCAGGTGCCTGCATAAGAGTGGAGGCGCACTGCAATACAGCCCTGAGACCTGCTGTAAAATCGTGGCAAGCTGTGCAATGCTACATAACATGGCAATGAGGAAAGGCACCACAATTGATGTGACCGATGCAGACACATAGGATGATGAGCGCCCTGCCCCCCCTGCCAGACCTGCTACAGGAGTTGGGGCAGCTGCTGGACGCCAGAGACGGACAGAGATCACACAAAACTACTTCTAGGTGAGTAATGATGAAATGAGACAACAAAGCTTGCTGATGTGTGAAGTGTTTATTCACACTTCACATTAAACAAATAGTAGCTGTCCCCAGCACATGTTGTGCACACAGTGCAGGTAAGGCACAAGTAACTGTGCAAACAGCATTATAGGGTTAACTCACCCGTGTTGCAGTGATTGTCACCGCACATGTTCACCTCCTACGTTGCCGTCCAGCCTGAGTGCCCCCCATTGTGTTCAGTTGTCTTGCGCCCTGTCTGCCACTGCGTCGTCTTTCCCCTGGCAGGGTGGGAGTGACGCTGCTCCGACTTGAGGTGTCCTCACTGTCGGCAGAGGCCATGAGTGCGCTGCCACCAGCATTGGCCGTCTGCAGCTGCTCCACAGCAGTGGTCACCTGCGCAAGTCTCCGGGCTATGTCCTGGCAGCAGTGAGCCATCTCAACCTGCTTCTGCGTGTGAGGGTGCTGGTGGTGGTGCATAGGCGGTTCACGGCCTTTGTGTAATGTTGGAGGCGTGCATTGGCACGTCGGCCAGCCCTGTCATTGTCGGCTTGGGTCTGCCTCAAGGTGTCGCAGAGCTCATGGATCGCCCCTGCCATGGCCACAAAGCCCTCCCCCATGTTCTTCTGGTCCTTGTGGATGCGGAATAGCTGCCGATTTATTGACCGCAGTGCTTTACTCTGCAGGCGCTGTTCCTGCAGCATGCTCTGTTCCAGGCCTGTGAACACGGACCCTTCTGCTTCAGTCGCAGTGCTGCTCCTGGGCCTTGATCTGGATGTCTCCTGTGGTCTTCTCCTTGGCGTTTCTGTGTCATGACTGGGCATATGTGACACACCCTGACTCCCCTCTCTCCTGTCGGTGTCATCCCCTGTGGCAGGTATATCCTCCTCAAATGGAGGCAGTGGGGGCACATGTGCGCGCTTCCTGCGCTGGATTGGCAGCTTCTCACTGTCATCGCTGGAGTCCGCAGGGTGTGCTGGCTCCTCTCCCTCTGCGCTGTCTTCTTGTGCCATGCCATGTGCTGTGGATGTAAAGGGGACTACATGAGTTTGTGTTCTTGTCTGCATGTGGCAATCAATAAAGTTACTACATTTTGATTTTCCAGACTTCTGACACTGTATCATTCACTTATCCCCAACCCACATGTTACAGTTAATTACCTGAGTCTCATGGACACACAGTCAGACACAGTACTATGAGTCCCATGATGCATTGCTGGGTGTGCTGTAGGACCTGGGCTGGATTGACTTTTTGGGAGTTTACTATGCGCATTTGGGGAAGTGTGCATGGGATGGGGAGGAGTGCAGATTGATTTTGCATGCATCTTACCTTGACTGCTGGATGCAGGGTCGGAGCTGTCTATGTCAGCCACACCACCAACGCTCTTAGGCAGGAGAGTAGACTCCACGAGCTCCTCATGGGGGGTTGGCTGCTCTGCAGTGGATGGTCCTCCTCCAGTCTGATTGGCGTCCTGCAGTCTGGCTGCCACCCTCTCCTTGGACCCATGGCGCATGTCGTACCACCGCTTGCGCAGCTCTTCAATGGTACGTGTGGTGACTCCGACTGCATTCACCTTCTCCTTTATTTCTAGCCAGATTTTCCTCTTCCTGGCCTCTGGGACACGCAGTGCCTTCTTGCCGAAGAGGAGCTCATGGCTGCAGACCATCTCCTCAATGAGGACCTCCTGCTCCTTTTCAGAAAACTTATGTTTTCTTTTCCTTTTCTCTGCATCCTTGCCCTGCTGTTGTTTTGTGGAATCCATTGGTGCTTGCACTCTCCTTGGATGCCTCCTCACACTCCCCAAGCAGCCTCTGGGTGTGGCTCTGGTGAGCAGGTGCAGGAAATCACTCCAGTTTCCTGTTTGTGATGTCATCAGGCTGCACCTGGCTTGCAGATTCCCGTTTTAGAGATTTCTTAATTAGCGAATTTCGCTATTAAGAAATCGCTAAACGGGTGTCTGAGAATATTTTGCGATTTTTAAGAAATCGCTATCGATTTGCGATTTAAATTTTACATCCCGCTTAGCGAATCTCAATTTGCGATTCGCAAAATATCGCAAATTAGGATTCGCTACACGGGAGTTTGATACATATGCCCCTGAGTGAGGAAGGTGAACAAGGGAAAGGTGATGTGGCATATGTACATCAAATTCACATTGGAAGACCAATCCTGGCCTGAATAAGTCAATTGTTTAAATTGTATCACATAGCACTAAAAAGACACTGATAAAAATTCTCAGTTGTCCGGGATTGTGCAGTAGTACTAGTCAACTTTTCGACCCCTAGAGAGATCAAGGTGATTCCGGCCTTAGAATGGGGTCTTCATCAGGACTGAATAAACAAGGACCACCTAATGTATTCACCAGCACATGGATTGCGGCTGGGCAGTCAAATATAAAGTGCTCAAACGAGCTCTAGGTTAAACGGGATGTACGGCCAAACGTGCACGTACATGGTTAGGTAATCAACTGTGGGTCGGGTGACTCCACACGCTGACAAGATGAATCTTGAGACACGACTTGAAGGCTCCAACTTTGCTGGGACAGGCAGTTCTACGTAACTTATTTCAATAAGGTGAGCCTCTTTAAGTAGAGGACTTCTATTCTATTGTCAATATCAATAGAAAATGTTAAAAATGTGTGTTCTATAAATGTGAAATTTATATATACTCGCGTTTAGAAAACAATAGAGATATTTATTGCACCTGTCAAATACCTTTTATATGCTTTTACTCTGCACCAGCACTTTCAAAAAGTATACCTTTTGTGAATATTTATGGAAGTATTTTTGCCACTACCCGCCATCCACTAGAAGTGCTCACTAGGGTGCCAATTCCGATCCGGTAAAACCCGGGTACAAATGGTCGTACGGAGCGTTTTCTCCGTCCGACCCGGGAAAAACACCTTACAAACTCGCAAGTACGATTTGCACAGAAACACCATTTCCGTACAAGTTGTAAAAAACACCGACCGGCAAAAAAATACATACAAATCTGATTCTGGACGGCGCATACGCGACGTCCGGACGGAGTCAGGCAGCGTTTCACGGACCAGCAAGTACGATTCGTGCCGACGTCACTCCGCACGTAGCATTTTTTACGGGAGCCAAAAACTGCCGGGAAATTGAGGACGACGCGAACAAGGAGCACCGGTACGCGACGGACAGCGATGGACCCCAACCTACGCGTCATCCCGGCCCTCATAGCCTACAACCTCGTGTTCAGAAACCGACACAGACGCCGCAGAAGGTCAGAACAACCCCCAGGGGCAAAGGGAGTGGTGCAAGGGGCAGGAAATATAACCCACACCCCACAAAATACAAATACAACCTGCACATCAATTACCTCCATGGTCTGGTCACTTTGGGGGGCGTGTACACCAATCCCACGTCCCGCCACAACGGAAGTGGACGTGGACGCATACCTGTCACCACCATAATGGTGGTACGGGACGTACCCACGCCCCTCAGAGCGTGGGTACGGTCCGTACCACCATTGTAGTGGTGATGTAGGGGTACGCGTGTATGGACCGTACCCACGCTCTGGGGGCGTGGGTACGGTCCGTACACGCGTACCCCTACATCACCACTACAATGGTGGTACGGACTGTACCCACGCCCCCAGAGCATGGGTACGGTCCGTACACGCGTACCCCTACATCACCACTCCAATGGTGGTACGGCCCGTACCCACGCTCTGGGGGTCGTGTGTACGGTCCGTACCACCATTGTAGTGGTGATGTAGGGGTACGTGTGTACGGACCGTACCCACGCCCCCAGAGCGTGGGTACGGGCCGTACCACCATTGGAGTGGTGATGTAGGGGTACGCATGTACGGACCGTACCCACGCCCCCAGAGCGTGGGTACGGGCCGTACCACCATTGGAGTGGTGATGTAGGGGTACACGTGTACGGACCGTACCCACGCTCTGGGGGCGTGGGTACGGTCCGTACCACCATTGTAGTGGTGATGTAGGGGTAAGCGTGTACGGACCGTACCCACACCCTCAGAGCGTGGGTACGGTCCGTACACGCGTACCCCTACATCACCACTACAATGGTGGTACTGACCGTACACACGCCCCCCAGAGCGTGTGTACGGTCCGTACCACCATTGTAGTGGTGATGTAGGGGTACGCGTGTACGGACCGTTCCCACGCCCCCAGAGCGTGGGTACGGGCCGTACCACGTGTACCCCTACAGCCCCATTACATGATGGATACAAGGCGTACACACGCCACGGATGCAGGTGTACGGCTTGGTGCAGCACATCAGCTGTAAATTCGGTGTGGTGTATGGCCAGGACAGCAGTGTACCACAGCAAGGGCGCAAGTGGGTGGGTGGGTGCCTATGACTCCCAGCAGTGCCCAGACATATGAGGGGTGGGTGCCTATGACTCCCAGCAGTGCCCAGACATATGAGGGGTGGGTGCCTATCACTCCCAGCAGTGCCCAGACATATGAGGGGTGGGTGCCTATCACTCCCAGCAGTGCCCAGACATATGAGGGGTGGGTGCCTATGACTCCCAGCAGTGCCCAGACATATGAGGGGTGGGTGCCTATGACCCCCAGCAGTGCCCAGACATATGAGGGGTGGGTGCCTATCACTCCCAGCGGTGCCCAGACATATGAGGGGTGGGTGCAGAGGACTCCCAGAAGTGGACAGAGACATGGGGGTGGGTGCAGACGACTCCCAGCAGTGGACAGAGACATGGGTGTGGGTGCAGAGTACTCCCAGCAGTGGACACAGATATGGGGGGGTGTACATCATTATCAGATGACCACAGCTCCATGGGTGAATGTACGTATCCCTAACTGAGGACAATGATGATAGTGCCATAACAACACATCACTGACAGCAGTGTCCCACTCCCAGGAGGATGGATGTCTTTCCCCCACTGCATGACACACCACATGTGGGTGTGAGGACAAATAACACATGCATACCCACCCCTGGCAGATGCAGCACAATACACACACCGAGATCATGCCACAAGACTGTATAGTCATGTCACTGCCTAATAAACTAAGAGAGCCAAAGAGAACACACACTGACACGCACATCCCAGGACTGATAGGAATGTTCAGGTGCTGGGCTAGCCACCAAGATGTTGCCTGTCACGGAAGGAATCTGGTGGAGTTCCCACAGATACAAAGACCACAGTTGTGAGTCAGGTGTTCAAATACCCAGCAGGACAAGTACCATATGTGTACTAGGCTGGGATTACGCACATGTATTGTGCGGAAATGGGACAATGTCTCCATGAAGGCATGGCAAAACACTCTATAAACAAGTACAGTGAGTACCAAGGATGGCACAGACTATGCAGCCGGACACATTGCTGAGCAGGCATGGCCAGAGTGGAAGGGATCCATCACCAGCAAAGGAAATGTAGACACAGGGCAACACAACAATTGTGCAACTCTCTGCAGGGGAGATGTCAGGTGATACAGAGGAAAGAACACTCCTTGGAACGATGTCTCCAAACACAAAGAGCAAACACGACAAAGAATCTTTGCAGAGACCTTGTGATGGCACGCAGATACCAGGTTCCACCCCATGAGCAGCAGAGTACAACATGTCCCTGAAACATAACACATGCCCACAACCCCAACTCCTGTAGCATCAGCATCAACATCAATACCTGAAATGCAAGACTTTACAAACGAAAAAGAAAATGCTTTATTCAGCATGAAAATAAGAATGTGTAAACGAGACTATTCACAAAGGCCAATGGCCAGTCTATATCATCAGTCCTTGGGGGGGGACACATGGCCATGCGTCTCCCCTAGCTTGCCTGCACATCACAAGACTGTGTTGTCGACTGGGGGGGGGGGGCATTGTGTGGGGAAGGACCAGGCACCGCAGAGACAGGAGGGGGAAGGGTAGGTGCAGGGACGGACAACTCCACCACAGGGGGTGGGGCAGCGCCAAAGGTGGAGGCGAGCTCGGCGCTGCACACTTCTGCCAGTTCTTCAAGCGTCCCCCCTGCACCCGGAGAAACAACAGGCCCCAAGGAGGGGGGGGGGGTCGGAGGGATGGGTTGCAGCACTACTGGGGGAGGTGGTGGACGTGCTGGGGGACTTAACTCCCCTACCCGTGGAGTGCCTTGACCGTTTGCGTCCAGGTGAACTAGTGGGGCTGAGGCCCAGCCCAGCAAAGTGGGCCTCCTTCTCCAAATCTGGGGCAGGGGAGCCAAGGGGAGTGAGATCGGAGGGACTGAGGAGTGAGTCATGTGGCCGAGGACTGTGGCTGCGTGCCTGCCTGTGTGCCCCAGACCCAGTGGGTGTGCCTGCTTCCCCCTGAGTGTGCGTGTTAGGAGGAGGTGTGCGCTTGCCCTTATGTGGTGGTGTGCTGCTACTGTCTGGTGGGGTGCGTGTGTGTGGATGTCTTGGTGTGCCTGGGACAGGCATGGTTGTGGGACTTGTGGATGGGGCAGGGGGATGCAGCGCTGCAGGTGATTCGCCACTGCCGTCAGTGTTGAGTCCAGAGACCTCAGCAACCTCCGTTGGTCAGACATCGCTGATGACATGCCCTCCATGTACGACACCATCTGGGTCAGCAGTCGGGTGTGGCCATGGAGGACAGTCAGGATCGATGTCTGCCCAAATTGCAACTGCCGCTGAATGTCCACAGACTCGGCAGCGAGGGCAGTAGGGGGGACAGGGGCAGGGGGTGCGGTGCCTGGCACGAAGGAAACATGTGGTCGCCTAGTACGGACAGAAGGGACCCGAGCAACTGGGAGGGCGGTGATGAGAATGGAGGGGGCGGCGAGAGATGTACTGCTGCTTTCAGCTGTGGGAGCAGCCTCTGCCCCCTCTGGGAGCTCAGCCTCGGATCCGTCTGCCTCGTAGTCAGTGTTGGTACTGGGCAGGTCCTCCGCCTCACTCCCCTCGCCCTCCGTGCCACTAGATTCCACCGACTCCTCAGCAGTGGTGGCACCACTGCTCGATCCCTCCTCCACGTCCGTGCCGGTGACTCCCTCGGTGTCCTCCGATGATGCTGTGGGCAAGGTGAAGAGACAGGAAAAAATCAGTCACCTGTATACATCTGACACATGAGTCCAAACAAAAAAGGCAACACTGCATATCAGGAAAGGCATCATGAGTAACATCTAGGATACTCCCCACATATGTAAGCCCTGTAATCCCCAGTTGGTTGACCCACCATGCCACTTGGATAAAAAGAAAATTAGGACACAACAGCAAATAACTTGAAATCACAAGATCATGAGAAGCTAGTGTCTGGGATCAGTTGAGCACAGCGAGACTATGAAGGCATGCCACCTCTTGTTCACTGTGAAACAAACAGTATTGTCACAACCAAGGCCAAATACCACATGCCAATGCAGAAGGTGTACCCACACTCAGAGACCTGTGAGTACTTTTGACACCCCAAAGCAATACATTGAGACTCCTGGAGAATCACAACCCTTTACATAATGGACATGTCTAGCATGTGTGAATGTGGCACTCTGTGAACACAACACACATGTGTCTGTATAGCAGAAGTCACACAAGGAGGTGCACACCAAACTACATGTACACAGTCATTGTCTGAGCTGCCAGACTCATTCAAATCAGCCACTGTTAGGCAGAAATGGCGTATCAGTAACAACCAAGGACTAACCCAAATGCTAGCACACTGTGGGAAGATGTATATGTATGAAATCCAAACAAGTTTTGTTCAAACTGTGCCTTACTTTAAAATGTGCCAGCGTGTCCCTGGAAAGTGTAAAGGTGGTGTCTTGTGCACTTCCTTGGGAGACATCTGTCATGCAGGCACATCATTGTCCTTCACAACAAAACAACAAGGTCACGCATATGAAACATTGAGACATGTCGACAGGTGTAGTGAGTGCCAATGGACATTTTCGCTGAGAAACAACTTGAATAATGTAATTTGTCACATGGCTATCCGTCACCTGATCACACAGTTGGCTACACATATGACCTACTGACTGTCATCTGGAGTGGCACACATGTCCACACTCAGGACAATGCATAAGCTAATGGGCCTGCAATTGTTTAGCAAAAAAGCCTAGCTGTACTGTGGGTTCCCCCTCATGGCCAGCCAGAATGTACCCACAGATGTCAGCACACAAAGTCACAACTGTGTAGCATCTGAACCACACACAGGTGGCAAAAATGTACAACCAGGATACATGATTGTCAAAAACTTACACTGGCAATGACGCACGAACATTAAGCACTGGCCAACATCACGAGGGCACTGCACGATGACTTTCTGCACTGCGACTCATCACACACAAGTCAGAACTGGCAATGAAACATCAGGGTTGAACATGTACGCCCCTCCCGCACACACCCACCCATACCTGAGTCAATGTGACTGATACCGATCAAGAAGTGACACCTCTTATTCAGGGTTACAATAACTGTGCTTGAAAACTAGCTTCATTAACAGGACATCACCTTGTAGGGCTGGCAAAACATATTGGTCACAAACAAACATCAACAGATGTGAGTATGCACAAGCAAACTGGTGTATCCCTGTCCAGTGGACAATTGTATCACACATGTGAAAAATAATACCTAGGCCAGGGAACAATGCCACAGAGGCAGAGCCATGATGTACCCACAGTGAATGTGCACAGTCTTGGATGACACACATGAGTAGGAGGGCAGGCTGTGTCAGGGGACTGTAGTGTGCACACTGCTCCATGGTCCTGGAATGAGCTGACTGTTACAGGAGCAAACGTCCCGGCACTAAGCATATGCCCCACTCATGCACATCATGTCTGAGGCCACAACATTGATAATGCATGCTGCAAGTCTGTTCATTTGAACCCTCTCACTCCTATGTTGAGACTCAGCCTCAGTGCCAACAATTAAGCACCCCCAAAAGACCGAACAGGACAGGGCACAGGCAGACCACCCCCACACATGATGCTGAAAGCAGTGTGCACCTTGATAAACTGGCAGCCTAGATGACCATGTGCAATAGTGATGGCACACAGACCAGGTAACACATGTCAAGGAGGGGAAGGGAGGACGAACAGCACAGGTTGACTTTGGGGAACAGGATATGCACTGCACAGATATAGCCTGGCAGTCTATCCAGGCGACTGAGCAGATCCAAAAGCTGGCGACACACAAAAAACACACAAGTACCTACCCCCTTCCTGCTGCTGTAACTCCTGTATCCGCCCATCCAGTTCAGGGAAGACCACCGCCAGGACACGCCGCATCTGGTGGGTCAGGCAACGGCGCACGCCATGCTTGCAAGGCTCCTCCTCCTTCAGCATGACCCGGGCGATCCTCCGGGTCCAGCACTGGATGTCCTGTCATCTCTTCCTCACTTGTGGCAGGCGCCGCCTGCGACCCTCTACCGATTGCACGGCCTTGACGGCATCCTTCTAGATCTTCCCCTTGTGGTAGGGGGATACCTGTGTGTATGACAAAGTGGGACAACATCACTACACCTGCACCATGTCACAGAGACACACATTTGAACATCTTTGATCTGTTGAACAGGGCATAGTATGCTGGCAAGTAATAGCACCTTAGTCATAGGGACTTTTTCCACTGTGGGTGCACCAATGAACAACATGGCATAGTAAGTGCACAGGTGGCATGAGGGGTGCGAAACAATCCCTGATCATGGCACACACTGTGCATCCCAAGCAACACAAGGCTGATGGACAGCACCGCAAATCAGTCTCATGCCCCAGGCCACTGACAAAACCTCAGCAGAGTACACAGACACACACTGGCACACATCAATCACCTGCCATTGCCAACTGCGGATGCACACCTCACTCTGCACATGTGCCACTTGCCGGGGGGGGGGGTCACAGGTGTGGGGCTAGCTCAGCAAGTCAGACACACAGCACGGCTTACTTCACACATCAGATGGATTGAGCAGTTGCCTCCTCCATGCAGCTGTGGTGCAACACTCCACATAGACACTCACCCACATGACAAGAAACATTCACACACATCAATGTCCAGGGGGCGTACACATCATTTGGACACTCTCACCACAGCTCCACTCAACTTTCACACACATCTGTGGGTGCAGTCACCTGTCACACCGGGGTGACCACTGAATCACCGCAGGACAATAGAACAAGAATGGCCAAGAGGATTAGGCTGGCGGAATGTGCCATGCACTATGCAGTGAATGTCACAGTAAGCACAATGCAAGTGAGGAGTGCACACATGAACTACATCAAGCCCTGCATGAGAGACATAAGCCATCCCCCCCCCGGGACCCACTCCAACCAACATTGCATGTCTGTCACACCTGGCCACAATGCCAGAAGTGACAGACACAATAAAGGTGCACAGGCAAAGGTAGTGGAGTCAGCACTCACCTGCTCCCCTGGTCGACCATACAGCATGGGGTACTGTGGGAGGATCACATCCAGCAGGGCCTGGTTCTCCTCCTGGGTGAAAGGCTGGGCCCTCTCCACAGTCCTTGACATGGTGCCAGAGGGAGACAATACAGCAGCAGTGGCATCGACTGACATGTTGTGCAGGCAAGTGCCCTCTCATGGGTTCTGGCTGCCTTATATCTGCCTTGCTGGCCTATTTCATTTACAGGAGGACAGAGTGATTGGTCAGACTCATTTGCATCCTACGTTTCCTCAAATCCCTTTAAACATACACCAGTGACAGCCTTCGCATCTTTCGATTTTGCAGCATCATGTCAAGTCAACAACCACTTTGCAACAATGTTAAATGTGGCCAACTGATTTTTCCAGACCACATGATGTTAAATTTTGAATGTGAAACTCGGTATCCGTGACAACCAGCATGCATTTAGGCCCTAATACTTGTCTCTCATGTGTCCCCATTGTAATTCTTAAATCCCCACACAGGTACGGCGCGTTTCACACGTACCCCTAGGGCACCATCCCTACAGTGATATATGCACGTACTCACGCGTGTACGGCCCGTACACGCGTGAGTACGTGCCTATCACTATAGTTGGGGGTACCATAGGTCCTAGTGATACGGGCCGTACTCACGCGTGTACGGCCTGTACACGCGTGAGTACGTGCCGATCACTATAGTTGGGGGTACCGTAGGCCCTAGTGATACGGGCCGTACTCACACATGAGTACGGGCCGTATCACTAGGACCTACGGGAATCCCAACTATAGTGATAGGCACGTACTCACGCGTGTACGTGCCATACACGCGTGAGTATGGGCCCTACACACGCCCTCAGAGCGTGCGTACTGCCTTTCACAGCTTACATTGGTGATAGGAGGTGCACATGAAAGGAATGGAGGCGTCAGACTCGCACAAGGCTGTACATCAAGTCATTGTCAGTGCAGTCCTTCATGTGCAGGGCCTAGGTGTGTCAGGCAGTGATGTGGCACATGTCTCCTCATGTTGTGGCACAATAGATGTGTGATGAGCTGTTTACACATGTCATGTGTGATGGGGCACTATGTGGCACACTTCCCATTCACACTTTGCACATGTGTGCATGTAGGACACACGTGTCAAGCACTGCATCACTGGTATGGCACAGTCAGCAACACCCGCAACTGTCCCCTGATGCCAGATACACGGATAATTACACCTGACATGTGACTCCCAGCGTGCCACGATGTGACTATGTCAAGTGTGTGTCATGTGTTCCCATGAGCTTTCCGTTGGTATTCCGTCAAATCCATCTGCTGTTGCAGCATTCAACATGTGTCTGTGTGCATATGTGCATGACACACATCTACGCACACCATGCCACATGTGGACTCACAAGTTACATGTGTCATGATGGTTTGAAGATGACTTCCTGACATGAGGCAACATCTGCATTCTCTCAATGTCTTTGTCATCAGTTTTTGACATGTCCCCCTTCATGGAAATGTGTGTTATCTGTCCTTTTCAAGATTACATGTTACATGTGACTCCCGCCAGCTGTCTGTATGAGATGACATCCTTCAAATGCTGATATGTGGATGTCTGTCACTCGTGTAATGTGTCTGGCTTTTCACTTACACTGGCCCACAGCTATTTTAATGGCATGTCACGTCAACATTGCCATGCAACTATTGTGGCTGGCTCTTCGTAGGAGTATCACCTGGCTGGCCTACGTGTCCTGGATGTCTTGCACAGCACAGACTCTGTATTAAGCAGATGTGTATTAGCTGTTGAACATTTGCTCACCTCAGTGAAATTGTTGTGGTAATGTACTCACTCTTCGTTATTCCTTCCAAATCTCTGCAGGGCACCACCTCTCCCCAGACGAATGCCAGACCTGGATGCCATGCGTGAACATGACTGCATACGCAGATACCGCTTCTCCCAAGAGTTGATAGAGGACTTGACCCGCCGGCTTGCACCAAACCTCCAACCACTACACAGGTATCCTACAGCTCTGACCCCCAAGATGAAGGTGATGGCAGTCCTACATTTTTTTGCCACCGGCAAGTTTCAATTGACCGTAGCTGATGTTGGTGGCATGTCCCAGACATTGTTCAGCCGTGTCCTGCATGATGTTATAGAAGCCATGTTGGTGCACCTGGATGACTTCATCCATTTCCCCACTCGTGAGCAGTTGACAGGTGTCAAGGGTGAGTTTTATGCCCTGGGAGGGATGCCTCATGTAATTGGGGCCATTGATGGGACACATGTGGCTTTGGTACCACCACAGGCACAGGAGGTAGCCTATAGAAACAGAAAACATTACCACTCCATTAATGCCCTTGTGGTGTGTCTTGCTAACATGCTGATTTCCCATGTCTGTGCCCGTTTTCCAGGGTCCGCCCACGATGCATACATCATGAGGCGTAGCAGGGTGCCAGAAATGATGCTGCAGCTGCACGGGGAACGAGCATGTCTTGTTGGTGGGTATACTCTGTTGGTCCTGTGTTCAGCGCTATCTTTGTATCTTACGGCATCTCCTGACCCACTTCTTCACATGATGTTTCCATGTAGGGGACTCTGGCTATCCCAACATGCCATGGCTGATGACACCTCTCCGCAACCCCAGAACAGCCGCAGAACACCGGTACAACGACACCCATGGGCAGACGCGGCGCGTGATTGAGAGGACGTTTGGACTCCTGAAGAGCAGATTCCGGTGCCTCCACAAGACCGGCGGCGCCCTCCCATATGCCTCGGTGAAGGTCTGCAAAATCTTCATTGTGTGCTGCATGCTGCACAACATGGCAGTGGAGAAGGCCGTGCCACTCATCCTTGATCCCGATGAGCAGGATCATCTACCCGTGGAGGATGAAGGGCTCGGGCACGGGGCAAGTGAGGATGAGGATTAGGATGAGGATGAGGACATCCGGAGTCAGCTTATCCGCAACTTCTTCTCATGATGGTGAGTCCCTGTGTCTGAGTGTGCACGCTTTGAGCCTTGTGTGGCATGTGTTGCAATGTGTGTGTCGAGCTGACTGTGTGCTAAGTGACTTGGAGGTGTGTTCTGATGTGTCATTCAAGTGATGATGTCAGTCCACACATTTTAGCTGGGACACCAAATTTATTAAGGGCATGGTGACAACATCATTCCTGTAGAGTACATGTACATGTCTGCGGATTACTAGCTCTTCGCTGACTTGTTGTGTGTCTGGCCTCCACAGGTTCTTGCGGCTGTCGTCTGCTCATGTCATCATTGCCCTCCTGCTATTCCTCATGAGTATTGCAACGTGTGCTGGATCGGAGTTACATGCACAGACATGGTGAAAAGTCATTTTGGGTAAGGAGTGCAGCAAGGCATTTTGTGGGTGGTACGTGTTTGTGATATGTGGGAACTGCTCCTGTGCATGCAGTGTTACCATGCATACATGTCGACTCACCATGGGCCACATAACGTGTTGCATGGCTCCCATGAATTGATAGTCACCCTTCCTGACAGTCATTTGTCATGGTTTGTGGATTCTGATGAAGGCAGCAATGTGTGTATAACGTCCCTCAGGCACATACGGGATGCTAATGATGGACATAGTGTGGGACATCCCCATATGAGGCTCAATGGGGAATTTCAGACTCTCCGTGTGCAGCAAGGGGTGTTAGGCTCAACCCCTTCACTTGTGTGCCAGCTCAGTAGGATTTACCACATCTGTGTGTTGAAGGGGGTGTCCAGTGTAGGTCACACATGGTCAGCCAAATGACCTGTGAGTGTTCCAATGGATGCATTTGCATTAGTGTGAGGCTGTGTAATAAAGGTGTTCGTCACACTCCAAGGTGCCTCATCTCTGTCAATGCAGGTCTCTTGCCACTTTGCATGCGGCATATCTGGCATAGTTGTGGAAGATTATGCATAGGAGTCCATGTGTAGTTTAGCAACATGCATGCAGTAGCTCATGGATTAGGCTCCCTATTGGGCATGAAGTACATGGTCGTGTATGTATTTTGGCATGTTGGTCCACACAATGGGCCATCAACAGCTGCTGAGGGTGTGACTCCTGTGCGCAGGTCGGCCTTCTGTTTCATGATCCGGTGTCATGCTTCTTTGGTGATTGTGCATGCATTGTCTCTGGGTGTGCCATGTGACAATGGACACTCCTAACTTTCCACACGCGCCTGTTGCAGTTGTCCTTCTGACATCCTAGTCTTTGTGTGCAAAATCTGTCATTTTGCAAGGAGATGCCGCCTGCTGCTGCGGCCCCTGCAGCAAGGGCCCACGGAGTATCCAGATTTGGCAACAGACACGCCTCCAAGATGCTCCTCACTTCCTCCCTCCACCCATTCATTTGGCTGTCCTCAGCTTGTCTATGCCACTGTTGCCGCCACGCGGTGCCAAAGGCTGAACCATCAGCACATGCAAGGTGCACATTGCACCACCATCCTGTCCTTGCATAACCCACATCACACTACAGCCTGATGTATCAGCCACACTCCGAGCTATGTCCATCCGCACATCTAATGCCTGCTGTCAGACATACCCTGGGCACACACACAACACCTTTGCATGCTGAGTGTGCAACTCCAACTGCCTACACTGCCCTGCCCTGCCCCGCCTTCCAGGCCCTGTCACACCAACCAGGTCACGTCCCTAATACTCCCCACAGGCTCTGTACCCCAGCAAGGGCATGGGAGTGGGACTCAAGGCTTCAGCATGTAGTATGGTGTCATCGTCTGGGACATGGCACAGGTATCATCTCTCAGCATGTCAATCTACAGAGTGTCCAGAACCCCCCTCTCCACCATCACATGCGCACAGCACCTCATCATCAGCTCGTATGCCATTGACAGCCAGGTGCTCCTCACCCTCAACAAAGACACAGACATTGGCAGTTCCATCATTCAAGTAGGCATGAGATCCATTGATGAATGGCTGAACACGAGCCGCCTGAGGCTGGACTTGGACAGGGCTGAGGTGAGCATCTGAGGATTGTCCCCTTCCAGCTGGGTCAAGTGCCTGTGTCCCACCCGCAAGAGCCCTGCACAAGCACCCAGTGGCCACACACACAAGATGGTGTGCATCATGTTTGGCTCGCTCACATATGCCATGCTAGTCCACAACATCTGTACCTCATGCTGCAATGCCCTCTGCATTATGCACATGATCCACAGATAGATCCACTCCAAGTAAAGACAGACCATCCCCCAGGTCCATGACAACATCCGTCTCAAATACTGCCCTGCCCTCTACGGAGCAAGTACATCCAAACTCCCAGGAAACGGGTCCACTTCTAGGGGGCATCTGCACACCTCAGCTTCAACACCCTGCGCTCCAGCCACCTCACCGTCCACCATAGATAGCTGCAATGGATCACTCTCTGCTGCAGGATGACCTCCACACTTCCCACCCACACTCAGGAGGCAGTCCACAAACCCGACCCCACACCAACCTTGTACGTCTGTCATCCAAGATCCCGTTGGGCCATCTCCGTGCATCCAACCTTGCCCTGGCCACCGTTCTTCACATCCACCGTACTCCAGCATACAGGACTTTGTTCTCCCACCTGGCCCCACATACCTGGGACTCCCTCCCCGGGTACCACCACATGAGCCATGACCTCTACGCCTTGATGAGAATCTCCCAAATAGGTCTCTCCGCACAGTTTAGCAAGCACCCCCTCAGCAGCCAGAGGCCATCACAGGTGAATGTTGTGCTCCATGCCTACATTGTATGATACCTTGTGACCCATGTGTGTCCTGTACCAGACTCTGATCCCAGGGTATGGATGGCTGGAGTTAGTTCAACACTCAGGCATAGTTAGACATTTCCACACACATATGTCGTTGAATAATGCCAAATGACAGCAACATCTCATGTGAAGAAAAATAAGATTTTATTTTTGGTGGGGTGAGTCTTTTGGTAGATGTGCAAAGGTGCTCTAAAGTTCACAGGGGGAGATGGTATCCTTGGCATTGGAGGTCATCAGAGTCCAGGGCACAGTGTTGGTCATCATTGGTCAGACTGTGACCAGCAAGTCCATGTGGCAGAGAATGTCATTGGATGAGGTGCTGCTGTTGCGCCAGAGGGCCAGGTGCCAGGCCAGGTGACCTGGGAGATGTGGATGGTCCGCTGACTCTCACGGTCTTTTCCGTGGACGACCCACCTTCCTCCGGGGACCCTCAGATGCAGGCCTTGACGATGCTTGGGACGCTCCGTCAGACGAATCCTCCTCCTCCTCCTCCCTCCCTGTGTCTGGTGCTGGTCTACGCCTGGTGGCACAGGGAGGGTTGCCCATGCTTTGGGCGATCTCACGGAGTGATTGGCTCACGTCCCTGTGCACCGCCAGGAGCTCAGCCAGTCTTGCCTCCATCCGTCCTTGGTGTTGTTGATGACTGGCATGATGCTCGACCTGCAGGTTCTTAATCTCATCGAGGGTCCCCTGCATCCTGGAGAGTCTTGATACGACCTGGTTGATGCCTCTGGTGTCATGCCGGTATGAGTCCAGGATGTTGCGTATGTGTGACATACCGGTGTCCTGAGCTGGCTGGTCAGGTTCGCGCCTCCGCCTGCCTCCACTCCCACCACCCCTGCCCACTTGAGCCTGGCCTGCCCTTGTGGGCACATCGGGTCTACGGGACCCCTGAGGGATGGCATTTGCAGGGTTGCCTGACTCCTCCTGGGTGCCCGGAGAACATTGTCCCTCCTGGTCAGACTGGCTCTGTTGTTCAGTGTGAGCAGGGCTCCTGGGTGTGTCCTTGAATGTGGCAGGAATGGGGGTGGTGGTTGGCACAGATGTACCTGACGCAGGTGCTGCAGGGGCTTGGGCACCAGAGGGTCCAGGTTGGTCGGGGTCATCCACGGAGTGGTGAGAGTCGTCGCTGCCGGTGGGATCGTCTTCACGCGGAGCCTGGGACTGTGATTCTTCCCCTGTTGGGGGTAGATCGACGACGTTGCCCTGTGTGTGAGAGAGAGACAATGTTAATGGTGTTTCATGTGACATCTATGTTTCATGCATATTCAAGTTGACACAGTTCCTCCAGGTAGTTGGATGTCCCTAGCATTCCTCTCGGTGTCCACTTGGGGATGGGTATGTTGCGGGGGACAGATTGGGATGTTCTCCTGAGTGTTTGACCTATAGATTGTTGGCTCTGATGCTTATTTCGCTCTGGATTGGCCTTGTTGTGTCGCATGTCCATTGTGGGAGTGTGTAAATCCGTTGCCTGCCCCGGGGGTGTGTGCTTGTGTTAGGGGGGGGTGTGACCGGGCCTGCTGTTGTGTGTAGTGTGAGTTGTCATTGGGTCTTCCAGGTGATGTGTCTGTCCCCTCATGGTGCATGCTGGCATGACAGTGAGTGTGAGTTCCTGTCCTAGATACCTGTGCTTGTGGAGTTGGTGTTTGAGTGTACAGTGGTCCCAGGAGGGCCTTGTGCTGCATACAGCAGGGCCCAGTGTCAGCTACCTTGTCAGTAGTTTGCCAGTCCCTGTGCATTGTGCATGGGTATGTACCTATGCCATATGGGCTGAGGGCATTGTTGTCTGCGTCTCATTTCCACAATGTGTTGTGTGGGGCCCACCCTCCCAGCCTCCCGGACATCCAGTCTTGTGTTTGTGGTTGTTGTAGCCTTGGACATGGCCTTGCCTTGATTTGTGAAGGGTGCATGGAGACGTTAGTGGCATGAGCGTGGTTTTTGAGTGTGGTTGTGTGCGGTGAGTGCTTGGGGGATGTTGCGTGCATTTGGTGTATATATGTGGTGTGGACCCCATTGCCCCCATGTTACGTAAGTTGTTTGTGTACTCACTCCGTGTACTCCCACCGGCGGTAGCAGGGCCATCACCTTCTCCTCCCAGGGATGTGGGCATATTCTTCATTCATTTTCCTCTTGACCGCCCTGCGCAGATCGTACCACATGAACTTTGGATTCTTGTCTGTGGGCATGGTGTGGGGTGTGGGTGTGGGTGTGGGTGGTTGTGGGTGTGTGGGTGTGAATGTGAGTGTGTGTGTGTGAATGTGAAGAGGGGGATGTTTGTGGAGGAGGTTGTGTGAAGGTGTGTGAGTGAAGGTGTAGTGAAGGTATGAGTAATGTGGAGTTGTTTGTGTGTGGGGTCTGGCAGCAGTGGGTCTGTTGCAAAGGCTCATGGGTTGTGTGTGTGGGGCCTTTTTATTGGTCAATTTTTGGGTGTGGCTGTGTTTAATTTTGGTGGGTGTGTTATAAGAGGTGGTTGTGATTTGGGGCCTCTGTTTGCCTGTTTGGATGTGCCAGGTCAGTCATTGAGATGTATTTTGTCGTGTAGACGTGTTTTGTGTTGTTGTGAAAGTCGAATTGACCCTCCTTGTGCTGTTTTACAGTGTCCTGGTTCTGTATGAGTCTTTTTCACGTAGGTACGATCCATACATACGCGATGCTGGGTGAGGGTGCTGGGGTACGGTGTTGGAGTGCGGCGCGTACATACGGTGGGAGTACGGTGCGTACATGGGTGGCGGAGCAGTGCGTACATGCGGTGGGTACGGTGTGTACATGCGGTGCTGGGGTACGGTGCGTACATGTGGTGCTGGGGTACGGTGCGTACATGCGGTGGGGGTCAGGGGGTACGGTGTGTACATGCGGTGGGGGGGCAGGGGGTACGGTGCGTACATGCGGTGGGGAGGGCAGGGGGTACGGTGCGTACATGCGGTGCTGGGGTACGGTGCGTACATGCGGTGGGGGGGCTGGGGGTACAGTGCGTACATGCGGTGGGGGTACGGTGCGTACACGTGCGGCCCTGGGGTACGGCGCGTACATGCGGAGGTACGGCGCGTACATGCGGGGGTGATGCGCGTACATGGGGGGACGGCGCGTACAGTTTCGGGGCTGGGTTACAGTGCGGACAGGGTGGTGTACAGTGCTGACATATTTGGGGTTGGGGGGGCTGTACAGCTCGTACACGGGAATGGGTTTACTCGTGTACATGTGTGCTACTGCGTTAGCTCCGTACGGGCCATTTTCCGTGCGATTGTGTATTCGGATGGACGGTTGGGTTCGTACTTGCGCGGTCGGACTTGTGTTTTACGATTTGCATGTGAAAATGTCCGGCTCACTCTCGTACACTTTTCCCGACGATATTCTGACGTAAAAATATGCGTGTGTCATGAGTGGCGGGGGGAGCAGGAGGAGTGCGGGAGGTGAGCTGTGTCGTGTCCTGTGCGTCTCTTTCTGCGCACTCCTGTTTGAAGTGTATTAGGAGTTGTGCTCATTCCATGGATATTGGATGTTTGCGGGTGCCCCTCACCTCTTCCTCTCGTAATGTCTCTTCCTCCGCCGCACCCCATTTGAGTAGTGCTCCCGTCCAGGCTGATTCCGAGGGCCCCGCTGGAGCCCTCCAGTGCATAGCTATGTTCCTTTTCGCTAAGAGAATGGCCAAAGATGTGAACTTCCATTGTACTTTTGCAGTTTTCTTTTTCTGGAATATCCCCAGAGCGCACGCCTCCCACGTAGAGGCATTCGAGAGATTAGTCGTCGATCGGAATGCTTGGTGCACTCTCTCCCAATATCTTTGTATGCAAGGGCAGGTCCAAAACATATGTTTGAAGTTTGCTTCTAACATTTGACAGCGGGGGCAACGGAATTGCGTATCGGGGTAGAACCGGTGGAGCTTGTCCGGTGTAAGATACGCTCGGTGCAGGATGTTGAACTGTATGTTTTTGAATCGCGCGTTCCTGGATACCTTTTTTGGAAATTCCAGAGCTCGGCGCCACTCTGTTTCATGGAACGCTCGGCCCGCATCGTCCTCCCATGCACCCCGGAGCCCGTCCAAGGAGACGTCCGTCAATTCCCGAATCGCTTTGTAATGCCACGTGATTAGGTGTCCACCGGCCCCCATGCGCAACAACGTGTGTAACACTCGATGTGTCGGGGGCTCCCCGTCCCGCATATTCCAGAATTGGCTACCACTTTCTAAAATTTGTCTGTGACGTAGGAACTGTCCATGAGGGAGGTCATACCATTCAACCAACTGAGCATATGTCTTCAGTTGTCCCTCATGGAATAACGCCTCCATCTCTGTGACGTCATGGTCAGTCCACACTCGAAGGGCTCTCGCGGTGTAGTACCCGCCTTTCTGGGGGAATCCCACCAGGGGAAGCAAGGGGGAGTATAGTGGTTGGCCCTTGGACATACGGTGTATCCGCATCATGCATCTGCGGGCTACGACAACCTGTAGCGGGTGCGTGCGTTTCGGCTTAGTACCTGGTAAGAGCAGTCGTCTGATCGCGGGAAGGGGCATTCTGCCTCTCTCGGTGACTGTCTCTCCCACGTGTTTCTCCGCCGTCCAGTGAGACAACCATTGTAGCTGTGCCGCGAGGAAATATGATTCAAAGGACGGAGCTCCTAGGCCTCCGCCCGTCGTAGGTAGGTATAGTGTGCGCAACGCCACTCTATGGCAGCCGCCACCCCAGATCAGGGCTGTTAATAGCGTGTCTAACTCCCGGAAGAAGGAGCGCGGTGGGATTACAGGAAGATTCGCGAAGTAATAGAGCATTCTCGGTACCGTAATCATTTTTGCTATGGCGACACGACCAATGGGTGCCAATGGTAACGTCTTCCAGAATCCCACCGCCGATCTCAAACTTGTCAGCGCCCTCCGGTGGTTACCCTCAAAGAGGTCTTTGGGGGAGTGGTACAGTCGCACTCCTAAGTATCTAGGGGCTGTCTCGTCCTGAGCACCCAGTGTTATCTCCAGGGGCCCTGTTGGGGCACCCAGAGGGAAGATCGACGATTTCCCCCAGTTCACTTTGAGTCCCGAGGTCTCTCCGAATTCCCGTAACGCAGTCCATATTGGTGTGAGGTCATCCGAGATGTCATGAACATATATCAGGAGATCGTCCGCGTATAGTGACACGCAATGGGTTGTGTCCGCTATGGGGATCCCCCATGCCTCCCCCTCCCGTCGCAGTCTTATGGCCAAGGGTTCCATCGCCAAAGCGAAAAGAAGAGGGGAAAGGGGGCACCCCGGTCTGGTCCCTCGGGTCACCGGGAACGGGGCCGATATGAGTTTACCGAGTCGCATCCTGGAGGTGAGATCTCTGTACAGGAGTTGGGTGTAGGCCTGTAGTGTGGGACCGACATTTACGCACTGCAAGACCGCGAACAGGTAAGACCACAACAGGGTGTCGAACGCCTTTTCTAGGTCCAAAATCAGACATGCCGCTCGGGGATAACGCTCTTTTATTTGATCCTGGATATGAAATAATCGACGCAAATTGTGTGAGGTGTTGCGACGGGGAATGAATCCACATTGGTCGAGATGCACCAATGCTGGAAGTATTTGACTGTAACGATCAGCTAAGAGAGAAGACCACTACGTTATTGCTGCTATCATTGAACACTGCTGCTCGTTTTTAACTTATTAGCATTTGTTATCTTGATTTTTAACATTACATTGTATTGGAGTGTAATTGTGTTTTTTACTTTCCTCATCCCCCCTTATGTCCGCACTGCCCACACTTTAAAACGAAAACTCACAAAGACTCACCATTTGGGTGTTCTTAACGCGGTTCTGCTCCCGACCGCCATCTTGTGTGGGTGTAGTTGACGCTCCCAGGACGCTTCTGGGGTTAGCGTTCTAGTGACTGCTCGAGCCTTCTGGCAAACTCTATTTAGGGGACCAGTTGTTTGCGCAGAGCTTTAGAGAAGACCACTACGTTATTGCTGCTATCATTGAACACTGCTGCTCGTTTTTAACTTATTAGCATTTGTTATCTTGATTTTTAACATTACATTGTATTGGAGTGTAATTGTGTTTTTTACTTTCCTCATCCCCCCTTATGTCCGCACTGCCCGCACTTTAAAACGAAAACTCACAAAGACTCACCATTTGGGTGTTCTAAACGCGGTTCTGCTCCCGACCGCCATCTTGTGTGGGTGTAGTTGACGCTCCCAGGACGCTTCTGGGGTTAGCGTTCTAGTGACTGCTCGAGCCTTCTGGCAAACTCTATTTAGGGGACCAGTTGTTTGCGCAGAGCTTTAGAGAAGACCACTACGTTATTGCTGCTATCATTGAACACTGCTGCTCGTTTTTAACTTATTAGCATTTGTTATCTTGATTTTTAACATTATATTGTATTGGAGTGTAATTGTGTTTTTTACTTTCCTCATCCCCCCTTATGTCCGCACTGCCCGCACTTTAAAACGAAAACTCACAAAGACTCACCATTTGGGTGTTCTAAACGCGGTTCTGCTCCCGACCGCCATCTTGTGTGGGTGTAGTTGACGCTCCCAGGACGCTTCTGGGGTTAGCGTTCTAGTGACTGCTCGAGCCTTCTGGCAAACTCTATTTAGGGGACCAGTTGTTTGCGCAGAGCTTTAGAGAAGACCACTACGTTATTGCTGCTATCATTGAACACTGCTGCTCGTTTTTAACTTATTAGCATTTGTTATCTTGATTTTTAACATTACATTGTATTGGAGTGTAATTGTGTTTTTTACTTCCTCATCCCCCCTTATGTCCGCACTGCCCGCACTTTAAAACGAAAACTCACAAAGACTCACCATTTGGGTGTTCTAAACGCGGTTCTGCTCCCGACCGCCATCTTGTGTGGGTGTAGTTGACGCTCCCAGGACGCTTCTGGGGTTAGCGTTCTAGTGACTGCATGTGCCTTCTGCCACACACTATTTAGGGGGCAGTATGCAAGCGCGCAGCGTACGCGTGCAGCGTCGCGCCGGAGGAGCGCCAGAGGAAAGCCCGTCTGTGCCCGTCCGGGCCCAGACGGGCCCAGGGTCGGCCGATATGTCCGTTACTTCACATTTGCAAGGTAGTCGCATCAGGTATGACACGACTGATCTCCTCACATTACGACCACCGAAATCGGATATATGTGGGTTTATCGTGAAGGATGGGCAACCTTTTGTAAGTTGTAAGGTGTGTAGCCCGGGGTTTGGGGCCCATAAGGCCAGAAAAAATTTAGAATTCGGCCTGTTGAATTGTAGGTCACTTCCCTGCCACTCCACGGAAATTAATTCATTAATTGTGGACTATGACCTTGATATTTTATTCTTAACGGAGACATGGATCACGTCCACTTCCAGCCCAGACATGGTCCAAGCCCTCCCGCCGGGATTTGTGATTTTCCATCTCGACAGACCCATAGGGCGGGGAGGGGGTTTGGCTATTCTGTATAGGGATACGCTCAGTTGCAAAGCACAGGAGGCAGGGATTAAGGACTGTGAAAGTTGTCAATTCTCCCTTCGGCTGTCCCCCACGGTCGCTATTTCAGGGCTCCTTGTGTATCGCCCCCCTGGGGCAGTGGCCAGTTTCATTGATTCTCTAATGGAATCCGTCACCTGTCTTGCCTCCTCAACGACGAATTTTGTCGTGCTAGGAGACATGAACCTTCATTTTGAGGACTCAACGGACCTGCCGGCTACTGACCTGCAGTCTGACATGGGCGCTATGCAGATGAAAATAATTAATTCAGGTGCGACCCATGGAAAGGGTCACCTGCTTGATCCTATTTTTTCTAATATGGAGCAACTAACCGCCCTACCTCCCCTTGCTCTACCATGGTCGGACCATTGTCTAGTTTTAGCTAGCTGGTCTCCTGTGGGTTGGGATTCTTCCACACCTAGGACATTCAGGATAGATAGAGCTTGGTCGAGGCTCCCCATGGATAAATGGACGGCCCATTTGGAGTCAACATGCCCCCAAGGGGGGTCTGACCCGGAGGAGGCGGACGCCAGCTTGGAGAGCTGGTTGAGTAGTTCCTTAGATGCCATTCTTCCAAAGAAAAAGATGCTCATCAGGGAGACGAGAGTGGGTTCAGCCCCTTGGTACTCTCCTGAGTTAAGGGCACTGAGAAAGAGCTGCAAAAGGTTAGAACGGGTGTGGAGGAAGGATTGGGGGATCACAAGTAGGAACAAGTATCGCTTAGCCATGAGACTGTATAAGAACGCGATAAGGGAGGCTAAGATCAAATACTTTGACGAAAGAATTTGTAAAGCCACCTGCTCCTCGAGAGAGTCCTTCAAAGTAATGAAAGAGTTGCTCAAAACCCCCGACCCACCGGTTATTTACGATAATGCCCAAGGGAAATGTCTGGAGCTGGCTACTTACTTCAGTTCCAAAATTGAGACCATCTTATGCTCACTCCCCCAGTTAACCGCAGTGGCAGTGCCAACTGCTCAGCACAGGGCAGGAACACCGGAGTTGGATCTGTTTGGCCCTGTGACGGCGGAAGAAGTACTGAGTGTGCTTGGGAAATTGAAGAGTGGCTCCCCTAAAGACCCTGTCCCGATGCGATTTTTAAAACAGTCTGCGCCGACCATTGTGGCCCCAGTGACCGAGCTGATTAATCTGTCTCTATCACAGGGAGTGGTGCCACCTGGATGGAAAGAAGCGGTTGTCAAGGCCCTCCTGAAGAAGCCGAGCCTTGACCCCACTGATCTGGCTAATTTTAGGCCGATTTCCCTGCTCCCGGGTGTAAGCAAGATTGCGGAAAGATTGGTTAACTACCAACTATCTAACTTCTTGGAGACCAATGGCCGGCTACGGGATTCCCAGACGGGATTCCGCCCTGGACAGGGTACCGACACCGCCCTTCTGGCCGTGGTGGAGGAAGCCAGGTGCATTCTGGATTCAGGAGGGTCAGTGGCAGTGATCCTCCTGGACCTGAGTGCGGCTTTTGATACCGTAAACCACCAGGTACTACTCCAACGGTTGGAAGGGCTGGGTGTCACAGGGATGGCTCTGAGATGGCTTGCCTCCTTCTTAGGAGGACGGTCATTCGAAGTGTGGGAAGGAAATGAGAAGTCTCCTCCCTTTGCCCTCCAGTGTGGGGTTCCTCAGGGCTCGTCGCTGAGCCCTACCTTATTTAATGTATATATGGCCCCCCTGGAGGATGTGGTGTCTCCGTTCGGCTTTAACATCATTAGCTACGCAGATGACACGCAGTTGGTGGTTGGGCTCTCTCAATTAGAGAAGCAACCTGCGGTACTTCATTCTTGCTTGGAGGAAGTGTTTAGGTGGATGTCGATTTCATCCCTTAAACTGAATGGCTCAAAGACCGAGCTCATGATCTTAGGCCAAACGTCTTTTGCTCTGTCTCCCAGTAGCTGGCCTGATTGCATGGGAGCCCCTCCCAGTCCGAAGAAGGAGATTAAGAGCCTGGGGGTGTGGCTGGAGCAGGATCTAACATTTAGAACACACGCCAAAAAGACCGCTGGTGTATGTTTTGGTATGCTCCGATCAGCCCGCAAGATTCTGTCACTCCTCCCTGACACCTCCCGTAAATTGCTTATACAGGGGCTCATCATTTCTAGGCTGGATTACAGCAATGCACTCTTTTTGGGCGCGCCGGAATCTACATTTAAGAAGTTGCAGCAGGTGCAAAACGCAGCGGCCAGACTGCTGACAAACGTTCCCAGAAGGCAGTCCGCCAAACCGGCACTAAAGGCGCTTCACTGGCTTCCGGTGCGGGAAAGAGTAACCTTTAAAGCACTCTGCATGGCACAGAAGAGTCTGCAGGGGAAGGGTCCTGCGATCTTAAGGAATATGATCCAACCCTATAAAGCAGCAAGGCCCCTCCGTTCGGATCATAAATTCCTCCTCCAGTCCCCTAGAGTAAGACGAGCCCGTTCTGGAGGGAGAAGGTTCTCAGTGAACACGGCCTCCGCTTGGAACTCGCTTCCACTTGTTTTGCGGGCAGAGATTAGTACTCGGTGTTTCCGCAAACTATTAAAAACTCATCTTTTCCCAGACTAGTGTGTCATGTGTTGGCTTTGGTCGGTCTCTGGATAGCGCTGGGATGCTCAAGGGTAACCGTGCGCGATATAAAACTCCAAATAAATAATAATAATAATAAATAATAATAATAATAATAATAATAAGATTTTCCCCAAGATCTTACAGTCTGCATTCAGGAGCGTTATCGGCCGGTAGGAAGCCGGGGGCGTGGGGCTGTGTGGCTTCAAGAAGGTCACTAGGATCGATGTCCGCTGCGATTCCGGGAGTATCTTGTTGGCTAACGCCTCCTCGTATATGAAGGCCAGTCGCGGCGCCAGCTGTGCCGCGAACGTGTTGTAGTACTCGAGTGGGAATCCGTCCGTGACCCGGCGCCTTCTTGCGAGCCAAAGTCTTGATCGCTTGCTTCACGTCAGCGAGTTTGATCTTCTTATCTAGGTCCTTCCTGTCTGCAGGGGGGATCTTAGGCATGGGCGACCGGCCTAGGAAACTAACTAGGTCTCTCGGCGGCCCGGCGCGTGGGGATCGGTATAATGCGGCATAGTATTCGTGAAAGATGTGTAGGATGTCGGCTTGAGAGTGTTTGAGCTGTCCATCTATGGCCGTAAGTTCTGTAATGAGGTGTGGTGTTGTGTCTTGTTTGACTAACCATGCCAGAAGCGATCCCGCTCTATTACCCTCCCGGTGTGTCTTTGCCGCATATGCCCGAAAGTTGTATTTGCGCAGATCTCGCAACGTTTCTGCATGGGAGGATTTCGCCGCTGACAGTTGTGCCGGTGTGGCTTTCCCCTGGTCTACACTTTTCGATATTTCCTCTAGTTTAGTCTCTGTCCTTTGTAGGGCCCTGTCCAACACTCGTCTGACCCCCACCACTTGTTGGATGCATTGTCCCCGGGCGCTAACCTTAAATGCGTCCCACTCTATAGATCTAGAGGAAGCCGTGCCGTCATTCCGTAGAAAGTGCTCCCGCATGTATTCCTTGTGGGTTTGGCAGATTACCGGGTCTGTGAGGCACTCTTGGGGCAACCTCCACGTTGGGATTGGGGGATGAGGCTGTCGCCATCTGAGGACCACTGTGTGTGCATCATGATCCGACACTATTCTACCCAGGTAGTCTGAGTCTTGTACTTTGGGCAAAAGCGGAGCTGAGCACAGGAACCTGTCTAGTCTGACTCTCAAATCGTGCGGGATTGAATGAAAGGAGTAAAGTTTTGTGGTGGGGTTGCACGCCCTCCAGATATCTGTCAACCCCCATCTATCTGCCCAGCTGCGGAGGCATGCAGCTTGTTTGAATGCCGGTGAGTGTATCTGCGGGGGGCGTGATCTGTCGAGGTGCGGGTCTAGGGTGCAATTATAATCCCCTCCCAGGAGCCATGAGATGGACGTGTAGTGTGCCAGTGTGTTCGTGAGTCTGCCCCAGTATCGCTCCTGCTTTATGTTGGGGCGTATATAATCCCTATGAGTAATTGTTGGCCTTCCAGCAGCCCTATCAGCACTGTGAATCGACCTTCTTTGTCAATTAGTCTGATTTGCTCTTTGAATGGTACCCCTGGTCTGATCCACACTAGCGTGCCCCTGGCAAATACGGAATACGTCGTGGCAAATATAATGCCACGCCATTTTTTCTGTAACCAGTCCACCTCCCCCGCCGTCAGGTGTGTCTCGTGTCTCTTGTCACTAACATGACGGATTTAGCTGCCAACCTAGTGCTCACCTCGGCAAATTTCACCCTGCTGGGCGATCTTAATTTACACCTAGATGAGCCACTTGATTCAACAGCCAATAGTCTTCGAACAAACTTTCAGTCCATGGACCTGGCTCAGAAAGGCTTTTAATCAACGCATGTCAAGGGACATCTCCTAGATCACATCTACAGCAATCTAGATAGCTTAACCGTCAAGGCTCCAGTACCACTATCCTGGACCGATCATTTTTTAGTACCTTTTACATGGTCCACTCGCTCCCCCCCCATCTCATAAAATCACAATAAGCAGCGGGGAAGAAAATGGGCCTCCCTCCCACTTTCTAAGTGGAAACTGGCTCTTATAGAACACCTACCCCCAAATGTGACCAATCCCAATACAGCCATTGTCAATTTTGATAACTGGATCTCCAGTTCCCTTGACCTAGTCCTACCAGAGGAATCTTTGCACTTAATAAACAGAGCCAAAGTGGCCCCCTGGTACTCCCCGACTCTCAGGACTATGAAGCAATCTTGCCGCAAACTAGAGATAGCCTGGAGACAAGATTACTCACAATCAAAGCAAGTTGAGTATAGAGCCGCAATAACGCTCTATAAAAATCAAATAAAATCTGCGCAAGCCCATTTTTATGAAGCCAAAATCAATCTAGCTGCAAACTCCCCCAAAGAAATTTTTAATATAGCCAAATCTTTAATTTCTCCCCCTCCCCCCGAGCGTCTGTCACCTGACGGCGCGCAAACCCGTTGCAATAATTTAGCCACTTTCTTCTCCCAGAAGATCCAGGCCATCTATTCTTCATTTTCTACTGGCAGTGGTGACATGGACCACACCACCACCACAGATTCTGACTTCTTAGCCCCCAGCTCACTGGATGAATTCCCCCTCCTAGATTCCGACACTTTAGACAGAATGCTTCTTAAAGTCATCTCGGGATCCCCCAATGACCCAGCACCCCCGCAAACTCTCAATAAGGTGATGGACATCACCCGCCCTGTCATTCTGGATGTCCTTAATGCTTCCATCTCCTCTAACTCCGTCCCAGCACCATGGAAATGTGCGATGGTTAGGGCCCTTTTGAAAAACCCCACCTTGGACCAGAACAACTTGGCCAATTTCCGCCCCATTTCCCTACTTCCCTGGATGAGCAAACTGCTTGAAAGGCACATCAATAATATCTTAGTGGACTACTTAGAATCAAATAGTCTGCTATGCGCCTCTCAGACGGGTTTCCGCCCGCAGCATGGAACTGAAACTGCTCTCCTAGCAGTGACGGAAGAAACTAGATTGGTGCTGGACCGGGGAGGAAAAGCAGCCATCATACTACTCGACCTCAGTGCCGCGTTCGACACTGTCAACCATGCCACACTGCTACACCGTCTGAAAGGCATGGGCGTGTCGGGCGCGGCCCTGGAGTGGCTGACCTCCTTCCTGGACGAGCGCTTCTTCCAGGTGTTTGAGGGCAAAGCAGTCTCCCCTAAGCAACCACTTAGATGTGGGGTTCCTCAGGGCTCCTCCCTGAGCCCCACACTTTTTAATGTCTATATGCGACCTCTAGCGGAGATAGTCCAACCCTTTGGCGTGCGTATTGTCACCTACGCGGACGACACCCAGTTGGTGGTCTCTCTGGACCACACTGAGGAGCCGTCCAACACCCTGGGCCTCTGTCTAGAGGCCGTTGCTAAGTGGATGCAATCGTCCTGTCTCAAACTTAACGGGGAGAAGACAGAGATTATGCTATTGGGTAACCCTCCTCCGACAATTTTGACATCAATTTGGCCCACCTGCCTTGGTGCTCCCCCCCCTCCCAAACCGCAGATAAAGAGTCTGGGAATCTGGCTCGATAAAGCGCTGGACTTCTCGGTCCAGGCTACCAAAACTGCCTCCACGTGTGTCGGCCTAATGAAAATGCTCCGCAAAGTACTCCCTTTGCTTCCTTTCCAGGCGAGGAGAATCATGGTTCAGGCCCTGATACTCTCCCGCCTGGACTATGGAAACGCGCTATATCTGGGTGCCCCGGCTTCAGTGACCAACAGGCTCCAAGTCACGCAAAACTGCGCCGCCCGATTATTATTCAACATCCCCGCTGGCAGTCAGCCAAGAAAGCTCTAAAAGAATTGCACTGGCTCCCGATGGCTGCTAGAGCACAGTTTAAGGCTATGTGCATTGTGCACAAATCTTTCCATCGAACAGGCCCTGCCATCCTGTCCCCCTTAGTTGTGCCCTACGCTCCATCCAGAGCCCTTCGCTCGGGATCATTGCACCTAGTTACCACTTCTAAAATCAACAAAGCACGTTGGGGCGGCCGTTTCTTCTCCCATACTGCTGCGAGACTTTGGAACTCCCTCCCCTTAGCCCTCAGAGAAAATAATAACCGGCTGGCTTTTAGGAAAGCTTTGAAAACCCACCTGTTTGCAAAAACGTGCTAGTCTCACCCTGCGGCCCGCCACAGTGATCAATTAAAGCGCTGCGAGGCCTCCGGGTAGTCTATGCGCTATATAAATATAATTTTTCATTTCATTTCATTTCTTGTAATATAGCGACTTGGGCCTGCTGTCTCTTAATATATGCATAGATAGAGTACCTCTTACGGGCCGTGTGCATTCCCCTGACGTTCAACGTGATGAATTTTATGTCTGTGTTAGGGGTTCTACAAGACATGTTGTGAGAGGTTGGGTTTGCATGTTCGTGCTGTGCTGCAGTCCCCACGTCCATTGTACCCGCCCCATCACCCGCCACCTACCGTCCAACTGTGCACTGTATCGTCCATGACCGCTGTCTTGCCCGCTCAGGGTTGCTTGGGGGATAAACAAAAGGGGAATGGGGGTAAACTGCAACAAAGGGGAACAGTCCCAATTCGAAGGGCGTATCAAACGAGGCAGTATGCCCAAACTGATTTCCATACTGAAACTTTAGTTCGTATCTGAGGGGGGGTGACTTCGGTAGTTTCCAGCTCTCGCCCTTGTGGCTGCCCGTATATTGTTGACATCTATAAAGTTCCTGCCCGTATCGTGGTTGCTTTTAGTCCTCCGAGTTCGGTAGGAATGTTGTGTCCTGTTGCTGTGGTGGCGGCCCATCCAGATGGACTCCATCACGTTTTGTCAAGCTCAAATACCTATCTGTACATAATTATCCTCAGTGCAGGTTGTATCAGTTTCCTCGTGTACTTTGGTTGTTGACGACTCGTTATATGAGCGTGTCTGCAGTCTGGGGGGTCACCACCGGGGATGTCATCGATCCCTCCGGAGACCTGGGTGTAGCGCTTCTCTCATCGTCCGAACTGAAGAGATGCGGACCTCTCTCTATGTCCGATCCTCTCTCTTGGGGACTCAGTGTGGCCACCGCCTGTAGTGCCTTCCTGCGCACCGCGATGATCTGCGCTAGGTCCGGTGAGCTGGCAGTAGTAGTGCCGGATCGCGCACTGAGTTGCGTGAGGGAGACTCTACGGGGTCGGCGTCCTAAGCTTCCGGACGGTTTATCCGTTTGCTGGCTGGAGCCATCTCTGGGACGCCGTGCGCGTTGCTCCACTCAGGTTTCCGCTTCCCTCGGGTCCGTGAAGAAGTGTATCTCACCTTCATGTATGATTTTGAGTCGGGCCGGAAAGAGGAGGGCGTATTGTATGTTCTTTAGGCACATGGAGCGTTTCACTGCTAGGAAGGTGGCTCTTTGTTGTTGGACCGCACGGGAGTAGTCCGGGAACAGCATGATCTGTTTGTCCTCTATTTGTAGTCGCCCTTGTTGCCTGGCTGCCCGTAGGATAGTGGCTCTATCTTGATAATGGAGAAGCTTCATCAAGAATGGGCGAGGAGGCATGCCTGGCTATGGTCTGCGTGCTGGTACCCTGTGGGCTCTCTCCACCGAGAAGTAAGCAGTGAGATCTTGTGCAGGCGTGAATGTTGTTATCCAGGCGGTGATATATTTGACCGGGTTTGACTCTTCTATTCCCTCCGGTAGATTCATGACGCGGATATTGCTCCGTCGGGAGCGTCCTTCTAAATCGTCCGTCTTGGTTTCCAGCGCCTTTATCCGCGATTGGAGGTCTTTCAGTGTATTGTGATACTGTTGCACCTGCGGTTCCATTGTCTGGATCATTTGTTCGCTTTTCGTGACTTTATCCGCCAATTTTCTGTGGTCGTCACGTAGGAGGCCCAGGTCCGACGCCAGTTCACCGAACTTTCCCTCCAACGCCACTCTGGAGTGTTCAATAGCCGCTAGGACCTGGTCTAGTTTCTGAGACATGGGGTCTTCGTTGGTGGGCTCGTCTCTGGGCTGGGGTCCCCCATGGGTCGAGGGGTTTGCCTTCTGTTGATTCGGGGCCTGCGGCGCCCCCCCGTGCGCTGACGACCCATGGCGGGGGGGGGTTACCCTCCCCACCACTGATAGCCGGCCACGTTCAGTGGTTCTCTCCTCCGACTTGGCTGATGTCCCCCCTCCTCTTCTCCCCGTGGGGCCCTCTGTGGAATTACTCCCCGCTGGTCGAGCCTCTCCTTCTCGAAGGCAAGCGTGCAGTGAGCGCCCCCCCCAGACCACCGTCCCGCCGGTGTTCCGACCCCGAGAGGTGATCTCAGGTCCCAACTGGGTCTTCCACGGTCAGGCGGGGCCCACTTCTGCCGACGTTGGCACGGGAAATCTAGTCCTCTGTGGGGGGGGGTGATTCATCCGTGGTCACTGGCACCAGTGAAATAGAGTCGGTCCCGTGCCGTAAGCTAGGCGTCCCTCTGGGGCGAGGAGGGCGGCCCAGGGGCCCCCAGCGACGAGCACGTTCGTTGCGATTTACTCGTGTTTGCGTTGTTGGCTGCGTGGAACCCCCGCCTTCTGTGTCCTCCTGAGCCTTGCTGTCCCCGATGTATGTTGGGTGTATGGGTGATCTGACCTCGACCTCCCCACGCCGCTCGCTCACGACTTGTGTTCAGAGCGGGTGGCGATACGCGATTTGGGGCACACCCTTCTTCTCCGCAGGAGCTCGGTCTGGGAGCGCCGCATGCACTCTGCAGGGTACTCGCTGGCGCCCACTTCCCGCGCCGTCAGGGGCCGAGCGCCGGTTCATCCCCAGGGGCTACGCACTTCCTTCTCGACAGCCGCGTGGTGGTCCACGTCCTATCCCCTCCGGACCGCCACGCGTTCCGTGGGTCCCTCGTCGCCTCTGCGCTTCAGCTGCATGTGTTGGGGCTCACCTGTTGATTTGCTGGTCCTCCGTGCAGGCGCTGCCGGGGGGGGGTGCCCCAGTCAACGCCCCCACTTGGATCCGGCTGAATGTCCCAGGTCTCCGCTCGCTCGGGGGGGGGGGCGCCGATCTCTTGCCCCCCTGCGCTCGGCGACCCTCGGTCTGCTTTCAGGGCGCCACTGCAGTCGCCACTCTTACAGGACTCCGGCAATGGTAGTTTCGCCGTCCGGTGGGGCCAGTTGCATCCCGGAGCTCTACGTTCACTCCCGTCTTTGCAAATCGCTCCAGCAGTGACTCACAGGGCCGCCATTTTGTTCATCGTCGGCGGGCGATCTCCCGCTCGGAGCCTCCGCCGCCCCAGCGGCTCTGATCTCGGGGATTCCGGGCATACCGGAGCCGCCACCTCTGTTTCCGGGCTGGATACAATGATTCCCAGGGCTGGAGGGAGTTTGGGGCAGGTATCACTGACGCGAGCACGGGCCGCCGAGCAGGAGCCTCAGGAAGAGGAGTCCGCCATCTTGCGGAATCGGCACCTAGATGTATGTAACAGCTTACTATTCTGATTCAAGCATGTGAATTTATGAAAGATACCCCAATACTGTATAAAAAATTAGTTACTTACCTGTAACTGCAGTTATCCAGTATTGGTATCTTTCAAAGATTCACATGCAACCCACACTCCTCCCCAGAGAGGCTGCTCTGATACTACAGTATTACTGTTCTCACTTGTGCTGAGAAATCTGAGGGTCTTGGCCTCTCTTGGGAAGGTTCTAGAGGGTGCTGGGTGCTGATTGGTTATGTTTGGTCCTTTTTTAGAAAAGGAGGTGGATAGCCTATTAAATGCATGGTTCTCTCCATGATAGCCTATGAGATTTGTTAATTACTGCTTTATTTATATTACCGTGGGACTGACACTTTGACGACCTGGAATGATTCAAGCATGTGAATCTATGAAAGATACCAATACTGGAAAACTGCAGTTACAGGTAAGTAACTCATTTCTTCTCTGTTGTTCAGTTGCCTGATCTGCAAGCATTGGAGGAATTGAATACAGGCATAGTTCCATACTATGCATTTAAAAGGTGTTATACTAATTTCGCATCAGAATGTGAAACAGGCATTTTTGTAGATTGACTATCACCTGCCAGGAGACATATAACTAAAGCATCCCATGCCCAACTTCTATAAATCAAACCTTCTTCCACTAACACAGACCTGTTGCGATAAAAGCCCTTTCTGCCAGAGGAAGACCTACAAGGCAACTGCACTTGTGATTGCTTGTTTTGTGTCAAAGATAGCAACACCAATGCCTGGCATAGATGCGTTAGTAAACTGAGCCATGAGACTCAACTTCGAAAGCATTATCGGCCCTTTGGTGTACTCTGCGATAAGGCTGAATTACAAAAACAACAGGGTATTCACATGTAAAGTGGACTTAAAAGGTGGAAGATGCAGAAATAAAACTAAAGTCACGAAAGACACCGCACATGGAGGGAGAGCGAAGGGGGAGGAACAATGGAAGTGTGCGGGAGGGAGAAACAATGAGCTCCATGATGAGAAACTGCAGAAACAAAACCTAAATGAGTCTTAAAAATCAGTGGGAGGAGAGAGCAAGCCAGGCAGGGAGTCACACACTGTCAGCACCGTTGTGAAAATTACCACACAGGAATATGGAGATAAAAACGCTATGGGATTCAATTCAGTGTTACAGATCCTTGATGGTTAGAGGGTTTTTGGAACAAAAGGGCGTGCACTTTTCACCTGACATGTGACCTCAAAGAGCTCTGTGGTACTGCAAGACGTACCGAAAATACCAAGAAAAAGAGCAGGACAGAGGGTGTGACGTAATGGTCAGAACTGCTTACCTTGGAATTAGGGAGCCATGTTCGAGTCTCGGCGTCGTCTCACCATCCTGTGATCCAGCACCTACAAAAACTAGGTTAGCTTGTATTATAACAGGATTCAAGTCCATTTAGTGGCCCTATTGCCCTGTTTAGACTTACTTGGGGGCATATCAACAAGGGCTTTATCTCTGCTTTTTTGGCTTTCAAAGCCAAAAAAGCAGAGATAAAACTAGCGCCCTATCAACAACAGGGTGCTAAGACGCAAATTTGCATGTTAGCACCCTTTTACTCTACGCTTCCCCTTGCATCTCTAATGAGATGCAAAGGGGGCGTTCCAGAATAAAATAATAGGAGAAATGTCGCTAAGCGACATTTCTCCTATTATCAAGAATGTCGCTAACCCTGTTAGAGACAAAAAAAGCAGCGCTAACCGCGGTTAACGCTGCTTTTTTACGTCTGCTAATTTTCAGACTTAGCCATGATATCCTATGGAAGGAGGATATCATGGCTAAATTTGCCTGTCCCTATCAACAAGGTAACATGAGATTATCGCTGGGTTTCCAGCGATAATCTCACGTTAGCCTGTTAGCGTGAGGATTTTAATCGCTATTGAGATAAGCGTTGCTAATAGCACGCTATCTCAGCGATAAAAATTCACGCTAGCCGGCGATAATTATCCTAGCGCTAAGTGCGCTTAGAGATAATTATCGCCGGTTGTTGTTGATATGCCCCTTGATGTTTCCACTGTCCTTTGATTGCTCCTGCATGTTGCTGCAGAGGAATACCAAATATGTCATATCTTGCACTGAGCATGCACTACTTGTGGGGTGGGCAGACGTACAGGAGTGGCTTAAAATGAACATCGCAATCATAGATTCTGGGAAAGAAGGAAATGTCACAGAGCAGGCAGTGGGAGGAATGCAGACGGGGTGCTCGCTTGTAATCAAAATAACATAAGAAGTTCGCAAATAAAAAGAAGTACATAGGTCATGGGGCACTGATAAGAAGAACACACATAGAACAACAGGAAATGGTATGCTACAACAAATCGGAAAAGTAAGTGGCAAGCACACAGCCGAATCATAAGGAAGGATTAAGCCCCTTTTAAGATTTATGTTAAATACAATAGATATCACAAGCACAGCGCAAGCGCTGTGTAGGCAAAACCTAAAAAGGCTTTCTTCCACCTAAAATTGCCTCTACTTCAATGCAAAAAATAGTGGAAAGTATAAAATACAGATATTTAGTGAAAACTTCCCTTTTCCTGGTCCCAAATAATGGCCTGTGAGCAGCTCCAGAAAAATTCAGCAATGACAATTTACAGTGGCAGATGAAATCCCCACCTGCTTTTTCCATTATTTACTTGGGTGGTGTGTCTTTTTTTATAGCCACGCCATATCTCTCTGTAACTTTATTTTCTAATGGGTAAGCCTTCCTGCAAATTCTTTATAAGAAACCTTTGAATAATGTTTATACCAATATTTTCGGAGTGTAAAACCACTTTTACCATTCATAAAAGGTGGGTTTTCATTAGTAGAAAGAACTCAGTATGACAAAATATTTTCATGTGTATAAATCTATGCACAGGGCTGGGGAATGAATTGGAAATTGTAAACAACCCAGCAAGCTTATTTGTTTGCAGGTATTCACAATGTCTCCTACAACCATTCCCATCTTGGATACATTCGGATACTGCAGAGATGTATTCATACTAAGGGCAGAATTAAATCTTTTCCATGATGAAATGGGAGGGTAGAACCCCTAAAACCACTAGGAAAAATAAATATTTTCAACTTTGAGAAAATATACACATGTATTTTTAATTATGCAAAAATGGGATTTCTATTTGGATTTCAGTAGTACTTCTGGAAATAAGGGACTGTCGCAGGTTTTCAGGAGTACCTCGGAAACCTTTTTGAAATTCTAGAAATCAAGAATCAGGTGCCCATGTTGTGGCCATGCCACTAAAGATGGTGACCACATGTTGTTAGGCTGCAGAAGGCTTGTCCTAAAATCCTTCAGAGTCCGTCAATATTCCGGTCGATAAGTAACCGTTAACTAAGTCACAAGGATTCCAGAGATGGTGATGGTAGAGCATGTTACTGTGATTCTGGTCCCCCATAGAGTTCATGAGCAGGAGCGAATAAGAGCATGTGCATTGGGCAGGGTGCTGCAGCTGGTGATGCGTAGCCCCAGCTGCTGTGGCTCTGCTGTTCAGATGAGCCGCTGATGGTTTACCCTCCTGGGGGCCCAGAATGATCGGTGAGAGCGGTCGATGGGCCAGTGGGGCAGACTCTGTCTTCAAGTAAACCCCTATCCTGGCGTGCTCCTGAAGGTGAGGGGCCCTGGCTCAGGGACTAGTGTGACTGAGCTGTGAATCGGTCTAACGTCTGGTCGAATGTAATGGCAGTGCTATTGAGATCACTGTCTGGAACAGGGCACTGGATATTGGCGCTGGACGCAACCAGCCAGGGGCTGAGAGGGTACTGTGTCTGCTGCATTGGAGAACCGATTCTTGGCAGCCCAGAAGAGCATGAGGGCTATGCCCAAAATGTTGCTGCTGGGTGCCATACACTGGATCCATTTTTACTGCTGCCTGGGCACCTTTAGATCATGAAACAATGGAACTTCCCTTGACAATCAGTGGATCATGCTGTTGGAGGGGGGCCCTTAGGCTCCTCAGGCAGTATTAATATCAGTGAATGCGATGTCAATGCACACCATGATATATTCACGTCTAACAACTTCAATATCAGTAAAAGTAATGTCAATGTACGCCATTATCTATGCATGCATAACAATGTCCATACCAGTAAAACCTATGTCGATGTACGCTATGACAAATGTACGCCTAATAATGAGAATGTTGGTGAATATCATATCAATGACTGTCATGTTATATTTTCACGTAATAACAAACTCGTATCATTGCTGTCGAATTCACCTGAGATGACCTCCCCATCAACCCTAAGTCAGAGATACGTGGTCATACAGGCCCTGCAACCCAAACCCAAGCCTACCAATTGATAGGTCACACTTAGCGTGAAGACAAACGCGCAAACAGGGAAAACCCAGATGGTTCCCACAAATAGGCAGTTACACTACAAGAGGCCTGAGGAGATTGGCCCCAATAAAACACGTTTAACCAAAGGTGCAAGTTCCCAAAATACCACAAAGTCAGATGCCACAGGTAGTTAGGAACACTGAACCAATCAGAACACAGCATGCACACCACACGCAGTGATCAGAAAAAGCTCCCCATGCCGTGAATCTGGACACATACATACTAGTCCACACTACCTCTCCATGAGGTCGAGACCCCCGTGTTCCCCTTATCAGATGGCTGTATTTATGGTTCATGACTTGGCCTGGATCTACATGCTTTACAAGAATGTGTAATCGTTTTATTGTACCTCAAGAACTGTATATAATACTGGCCAAAACTTCTGTACATTGAGACTGTCTTGAGACACAACTTTGTTGATGCTCTCCCATTCACTGCGTTTAATCAAACCAACTTGTTTCTGTTTTGCCGAACGCCTCTTGTCTTTACATTTTTTCAAGGTAAATTCATATCCGAGCAACAGCGGTATGACCATTCTTACCCCTCAGGCGGTGCTCAGAGCTGCTTGTGCCCTCCTGTTTAGTACAAGTGTTGGGTGGGCTCTGACGGGTCCACTTAGAGCTAACCAATGCACTGCACTTTACCAGTATTCATGTCGCCAGTGGGTCAAGCTACTATACGGCAATACATTGTTTGACGTCCTGCATGAGTTATTAGCCCTCAGAGTGCCACATCATTCATCCTAACTGCAGCACTGCCCTTTAATTTTCAACGATCATTTGAAAGAGAACTGATAGCATAATTTCTGTCTCTCCTCCCTAAACGCATCCACGGATCATTGACAAAATATTGAGAAGAAGAATATCGAATTGCCAAAATATCGAAGGAAAAATAGAGAATGCCAAAATATCGAAGCCCTATCTCCAAACAGGTAAGTACAAGAATATAGAATCCTAAATATCGTTGTAAAAAGTATAGTTAGTCACAATATCGAATTTTTTTAAATGTCTTAAAATTAATGTAAAATTAATTAAATAAAACATATAATTAACTGCAACATACTTAAAAATACTTAAATTACTTTAAAATTGATAAATAATTTATGCAAGTAAAAAAATAATAATAATACATATATATTAACGTAATATTTATTTAAAAAATGCAATATTTTTTGCGAAGGATAGCGGGCGGGTACAATTTACTATTACCACTCCAGTAAGTGCAATAGTAGGGAAAACGTTGGATAGCGGAAGGGTAAAAATTACTATTCCCACTCCAGAGAGTGCAACAGTAGGGAAAGCGTTGGATAGCGGGAGGGTAAAAATTTGTATTCCCACTCCAGACAGTGTAATAATAGGGAAAGCATTGGATAGCGTAGGGGTAAAAATTAATATTCACACTCCAGAGAGTGCAACAGTAGGGAAAGCGTTGGATAGTGGGAAGGTAAAAGTTACTATTCCCACTCCAGTGAGTTCAACAGTAGGGAAAGCATTGGATAGCGTAGGGGTAAAAATTACTATTCCCACTCCAAAGAGTGCAACAGTAGGGAAAGCGTTGGATAGAGTAGGGCTAAAAATTACTATTCCCGCTCCAGAGAGTGCAACAGTAGGGAAAGCGTTGGATAGTGTAGGGGTAAAAATTAATATTCACACTCCAGAGAGTGCAATAGTAGGGAAAGCGTTGGATAGCGGGAGGGCAAAATTTACTATTCCCACTCCAGTGAGTGCAACAGTAGGGAAAACGTCAGATGGCGTAGTGGTAAAAATTACTATTCCCACTCCAAAGAGTGCAACAGTAGGGAAAGCGTTGGATAGCGTAGGGGTAAAAATTACTATTCCCACTCAAGAGAGTGCAACAGTAGGGAAAGCGTTGGATAGTGTAGGGGTAAAAATTACTATTCCCACTCCAAAGAGTGCAACAGTAGGGAAAGCGTTGGATAGCGTAGGGGTACAAATTACTGTTCCCACTCCAGTGAGTGCAACTGTAGGGTAAGCGTTGGATAGCGTAGGGGTAAAAATTACTATTCCCACTCCAAAGAGTGCAACAGTAGGGAAAGCGTTGGATAGCGGGAGGGTAAAAATTATTATTCCCACTCCAGTGAGTGCAATAGTAGGGAAAGCGTTGGATAGTGTAGGGGTACAAATTACTATTCCCACTCCAGTGAGTGCAACTGTAGGGTAAGCGTTGGATAGCGTAGGGGTAAAAATTACTATTCCCACTCCAAAGAGTGCAACAGTAGGGAAAGCGTTGGATAGCGGGAGGGTAAAAATTATTATTCCCACTCACAACCAATTAATTTTCAATACCAATTAATAATTACCTAATAACAATTAAATTACTTCCCACCCTATTCACCTATAAACCCACAAACCGCTACATAAGTAAAACACAAAATTAAATTAAAAATAATTAATAATTCCTAAAAATTATTATTAAGGTGCCGATTCGGATCCTGGAAAAACCGGGTACGAACCGTCGGTCGGAGCGTTTTCTCCGTCCGACTCGTACCCGGTCAAAAAACATTACAAAAATGCAAGTACGATTCGTATGGAAACACTATTTCCATACGAATTGTACAAAACACCGACCGACGAAAATATACATACAAATGTGATCCGGGAAAGCGCCGACGTGACGTCGGGACGCATCCAGGCTGCGTTTCACGAACCAGGAAGTACGATCCGTACCGACATCACCCCGCACGGATTATATTTTCCGGCTGCCAAAAACTGCAGGGAAATCAGGACGATGCGCACAAGGAGCACCTGTACGCGACGGACAGCCATGGACCCAAACCTACGTGTCATCCCAGCCCTCATAGCAGTCCACCTGCTCTACAGGAATCGACGCAGACGCCGCAGAAGGTCAGAACAACACCCAGGGGCAAAGGGGGGGGCAGGGGCAGGACACATAACCCCCACCCAAGTCACAAATCATACATGCCCTGGACATACCTGACCTTCAGGGCCTGGTCACTTCGAGGGGATGGGGGCGTATCCAGCAACGCATGCGTCCGCCACAACGGAAGTGGATGTTGACGCAAACCGGCAACACAACAATTCCGGTATGTACCGTACCCACGCCTTAAGAGCGTGGGTAAGGGTCGTACCACGCCCACCCCTACGTCACCCCAACAATGGCGGTACGGCCCGTACCCACGTTCTAAAGGCGTGGGTACGGGCTGTACCAGCATTGTCAGGGGTGACGTAGGGGTACGGGTGGTACGACCCGTACCCACGCTCTGAAGACCTGGATACGGTGCGGACCCCTACGGCTCCCCATTGGGGGTACGCACCGTACCCAGGCCCTCAGAGCGTGGGTACGGGTCGTACCACCCGTACCCCTACGTCACCCCAACAATGGCGGTACGGCCCGTACCCACGTTCTAAAGGCCTGGGTACGGGCCGTACCAGCATTGTCGGGGTGACGTAGGGGTACGGGTGGTACGACCCGTACCCACGCTCTCAATCAATCAATCAATCAGAACATTTATATAGCGCGCTACTCACCCGGAGGGTCTCAAGGCGCTTGGGGGAGGGGGGGTCTGCTACTGCTCGAAGAGCCAGGTCTTGAGTTGCTTCCTGAAAGAGAGGTGGTCTTGGGTCTGACGGAGGTGGATGGGGAGGGAGTTCCAAGTCTTGGCTGCCAGGTAGGAGAAGGATCTTCCTCCCATGGTGGCTCTTCGGATGCGTGGCACGGCGGCGAGGGCGTGGTTGGTCGAACGAAGCTGGCGGGTGGGAGTGTAGAAGGTCAGACGGTTGTTGAGGTACCTGGGACCCAGGTCATGGAGGGCCTTATGTGTGTGGGTGAGGAGACGGAACTTGATTCTCTTGTTGACGGGGAGCCAGTGCAGGTCTCTCAGGTGTCCGGAGATGTGGTTGTGGCGGGGGATGTCCAGGATGAGTCGTGCGGAGGCGTTCTGGATGCGTTGGAGTCTCTTCTGAAGTTTGGCTGTGGTTCTGGTATAGAGGGTGTTTCCGTAGTCCAGTCGACTGGTGACGAGTGCCTGTGTGACCGTCTTCCTGGTTTCGGTGGGGATCCATCGGAAGATCTTCCGGAGCATGCGTAGGATGTTGAAGCACGAGGACGAAACTGCGTTTACTTGTCTGTATGTCGGCGATCTTGCTGTGGAAGAACGAGGCGAGTGAGTCGCAGAGTTCTTGCGAGGGGGTGATGTCGTTGGATCCGGCGTTGGGGTTAGAGAGCTCTTTGAATAGTTCTTTGCTGTTGTGCGCGTTGTTGTCTAGTCGTTCTTTGAATGCTGTCTTCTTGGTGGCGTGGATCAACTGGTGGTGTTTGCGGGTGGCGTGCTTGAGGGCGGTCATGTTGTCTGTAGTCGGGTCTTTGCGCCAGGCTTTCTCGAGGGTGCGGCAGTTCTTCTTGGAGTTCATGAGATCGTCGTTGAACCAGGAAGCCTTCTTGCTGCCGGGTCTGCTCGGGTGGTTTTTCAGGGGTGCGATGTCGTCAGCGCAGTTGGTGATCCACTGTGTGAGGTTGTTGGCTGCCTGGTCAGGGTCCGTTGAGCTGGCGGGAGGAATCAGGTTCAGGGATGTGAAGAGCTGGTCGGGGGTGATCTTGTTCCAGCTCCTGTGGGGAGCCTGTTGCGGGTGGTGGTGGGTTGTGGTCCTTTTGAAGCTGAAGTGGACGCAGCTGTGGTCTGTCCAGTGGTGTCTGGTGGAGTGACTGAAGGAGACGTCCTTGCTGGAGGAGAAGACGGGGTCAAGCGTGTGTCCGGCACGGTGGGTGGGGGTGTTCACCAGTTGCTTGAGTCCGAGGTTGGCGAGGTTGTCCAGCAGGGTGGTGGTGTTGCTGTCCTTGTTGTTCTCCAGGTGGAAGTTGAGGTCCCCTATGAGGATGTAGTCAGCGGAGGGGAGGGCGTGCGGGCTGATGAAGTCTGCGATGTCTTCGCTGAATTGTGTGCGTGGTCCAGGGGGTCTGTAGATGAGGGTGCCTCTGAGTGTGGTTTTGGGGTCGGTGTGTATCTGGAAGTGGAGATGTTCGGCGTTTGTGAGGGTGTCGTCGGAGTTGGTCGTGATGCGGATGGTGTTCTTGTGGACGATGGCGATGCCTCCTCCAGTCTGGTTGATGCGGTCCCTCCGGGTGATCTTGTATCCGTCCGGGATGGCGATGGCGATGTCGGGCGCTGAGGAGGCGTTCATCCATGTTTCCGTGAGGAAGGCGACGTCTGGAGATGTGGTGTCGAGCAGGTTCCAGAGTTCCACGGCGTGTCTGTGGACGGAGCGGGTGTTGAGCAGGATGCACTTCAGGTGGTTGCTGCTGGTGCTCGGCTTGGCGGGTGCGGGTGCGGTGCAGGTCCGGATGCATGAGAACTTGCAGGATCGGCAGCGGAAGGGTCCGTGGGTGCGACGTGGGGTGGCTCGGTAACATCTGGGGATTCGGCCGGTGTTGAGTGCGTTGAGGGTGGCGGCGTCGTAGGTCCGGCGGGTGGGCTGGCATCTGCGGGGGTCAGGGGGTCTGGTGCTGGGCGCGGTCCAGTCGCGGACGGGCGCAGACGGGCTTGCCTTTGGCGCGCCTTTGGCGCACAATCGGCACGCCCGCTGCGCGTGAACGCTCCCTGTGCGTGGGGGCGTCATAAGAAGGGAGCCGGGAGGGAGGGTCCGCTGGGTGGCGGGAGCGGGGGCACCAATCGGCTGGCGGGGGCGGGGCCGCAGGGGGGCAGCGGCGGTAAATGATGCTGCAGCTGCCCAACGAACGAGCATGTATTGTTGGTGGGTATACTCTGTCAGTCCTGTATTTAGCGTCATCTTCCTGTCTTACTGCTTCTCCTGACCCACTTTCGTCCATGATGTTTCCATGTAGGGGACGCTGGCTATCCCAACATGCCATGGCTGAGCGCGCCTCTCCGCAACCCCAGCACGGCTGCCTAGCACCGCTACAACAACGCCCATGGGCGGACCAGGCGAGTGATAGAGAGGACGTTTGGCCTCCTGAAGAGCCGATTCCGTTGCCTCCACAAGACCGGTGGCGCACTCCCATATGCACCTGTGAAGGTCTGCAAGATCTTACTCGTGTGCTGCATGCTGCACAACATGGCAGTGGAGAAAGCTGTGCCACTCATCCTGGATCCGGATGAGCAGGACCATCCACCCGTGGAGGATGAAGGGCTTGGTCACGAGGCAAGTGATGTGGAGGAGGAGGAGGCGGTAGAGGACATCCGGAGTCGGCTCATACGCAACTTCTTTGCTTAGTGGTGAGTTCCAGTGTCTGAGTGTGCACGCATTGGGCCGTGTGTGGCATGTGTTGCAATGTGTGTGTCCATCTGCATGTCTGCCAGGTGAGTCAGAGGTGTGTTTGGATGTGTCACTCGAGTGATGGTGCAATAGAAGAATGTTTTTCCAGAGTCATCATTGTCACCTAGCATGTTGACAACCTTATACGTGTCCAGTACATGCACATGCATGCGGATGTGCATATTTTGGCTGACTTCTGGTGTGTCTCTCATGCACAGGTACTTGCGCATGCTGTCTGCTGGTGGCATTGTTGTGCTCCTGCTATTCCTCATGAACACAGAAACATGTGCTGAATCAGTGTTACATGCACGGAAAAGTTTGAAAATCTCCTTAGGGTAAGGGATGCAGCACGGCTTTTTGGGTGTGGTATTTGTTTTGAATGTGTGTGCACTGCTCCTGTTCATGTTTGGATACTTAGCATACATGTAGAATCACCATGGGGCACATGACATGGAGCTGAATTCACCAGAATTGATGGTCAGATTTGGTGACAGTCATCTGTAATGGGATTGTGGATTGTGATGAAGCCATCAATGTGTGTAACACTGCCCTCGGAAACATATGGGTTGCACCGGGTTGACATGGTGTGTGAATTCCCCATTGGAGGCTCAATGGTGTATAGCAGCCTCTCCGTGAGCAGCAGGGGGTGTTTAGCTGTAACCCGTCACTTGTGTGCCAGTTCTATGGATTTCCAGCATCTGTGGTGCAAAGGGGGGTGCCAGTGCCGGTCCCACATGTTCATCCACATGACCTGTGTATGTGTTGACAGAGTTGCATTAGCATTCCGACACACATGACTGATAAAGGTGTCCCTCTGCCTCCAAGGTGCCTCATCTCTGTCAATGGTGGTCTGTTGCCACTGTGCATGCGGCATGTCTGGCATAGTTATCAGAGATGGTGCATATGAGTCTATGTGTAGAGTAGCAAGATGCAAGCTGTTTGTCAGGGATTAGAATCTGTATTGTGCATGATGTCCATGGCTGTATAGGTATTGTGGCATGTCAGTCTCCACGACGGCCAATGTGCTGCATGTGCATCCATTGTGTGTGTGTGTGGCATGTTGAACCAGACATTCCTTCCTTGACATACACCTTTTGCATAGTTCCTTCCTGAGATCCTTGTCTTTGTGTGCAACTTGTGGCATTGTTTTCTTGACATGGTCCATGCTGCTGCAGGCCCTGCAGCAAGGGCACCCAGTGTCCACGCAAACGAGCTGGTGTTCATCATGGATTGCTTGCTGACATGTGCTATGCTGATCAGCAGCATCTGTGCCTCATGCTGCAGCACACTCTGCATTATGCACAAGATCCCCAGTTCCATCCACCTCAAGGCAAGAGAGACCATCCCCCAGGTCAACTACGACATCCGTGTCTAATCCTACCCTGCACTCTACGGACATGTGCGTTACAACTCCCATGATACTTGTCCACATCCAGGGTGCATCTGCACAGCTCTGCTTCTACATCCGGCGACCAGGCCACATCAACGTCCAACAGAGATGGGGGGAATGGATCACTGCCAGCTGCAGGCTGACCTTCTCAATCCACGCACACACTCAGGATGCAGCCCGCAACCCCAACACAACCTTGTGGCACTGTGATCCAAGACCCCATTGTGCCATCTCCATGCATCCAACCTTGGCCGGCCCACCATTCTCCACATCCACCTGACTCAAGCATGCAGGCCATGGTTCTGCCACCTGTCTACACATACCTGGGAGTGGCACCCCAGGACACTCCACATGATCCCTGACCTCTGCGCATGACTGTTGCTCTTCTAAATAGGTCTGTGGGCACAGTTGTGCGGGCACCCCCTCAGCTGGTTGGGCCCATCACGGGTGAGTATGGTGCTCCATGTCTGTATTGGATGATACATTGTGACCCATGTGTGTCCTTTGCCAGACTCAGACCCCAGGGTATGGATGGTTGGAGTTACTTCTGAAATCAGGCATGGTTTGACTTTACAACACACACATGTAGTGGAATAATGCAAAATGACGGCATCATCTCGTGATTGTGATGATTTTTATTTGTGGTGGGGTACGTGTTTGGGGGGATGACAAGAGGTGCTTGGCGGGAGTGTAGAATCCAAAGTTCACTGGGGGAGTTGGTATCCTTGCCATTGGAAGTCATCAGAGTCTTTGCCACAGTCTTTGTCAACATTGGTCAGACAGTGACCAGCAAGTCCATGTGCCAGAGAATGTCATGTGATGATGTGCTGCTGTTGGGCCAGAGGGCCAGGTGCCAGGCCAGGTGACCTGGGAGATGGTGATGTTCCGCTGACTCTCACGGTCTTTTGCGTGGACGACCCACCTTCCTGCGGGGACCCTCAGAAGCAGGCCGTGACGATGCTTGTGATGCTCCGTCGAATGAATCCTCCTCCTCCTGATCCCTCCCTGTGGGTGGTGATGTTCTTCGCCTGGTGGCACAGGGAGGGTTGCCCATGTTTTCGGCAATCCGACGGAGTACACGGGTCATTTCCGTTTGCACCGCCACAAGCTCAGCCTGTCCTGCCTCCATCCGTCCTTGGTGTCACTGTTGACAGGCATGTTGCTCGGCCTGCAGGGTCTTCATCTCCTCGAGGTTCCCCTTGATGTCTGTGACGGTGGACGCAATCTGGACCATGCCCCTGGTGTCACGCCGGTATGTGTCCAGGATGTTGCTGGCGTGTGACATTACCGGTTCCTGATCCCACTGGTCAAGTTCGCGCCTCCGCCGTCCTCCACTCCCACCACCCCTGCCCACTTGCACCTGGCCTGCCGTTGTGGGCACATCGGGTCTCCTGGACCCCTGAGGGATGGCATTTGCGGTGTCGCCTACCTCCTCCTGGGTGCCCGGAGAACCTTCTCCCTCCTGGACAGACTGGCTGTGTTGTTGTGTGCGGGCAGGGCTCCTGGGTGTCTCCTGGGATGTGGCAGGAATGGGGGTGGTGGTTGGCACAGTTGTACCTGACGCAGGTGCTGCAGGTGGTTGGACACCAGAGGGGCCAGGTTGGTCTGGGTCATCCACGGAGTGGTGAGAGTCGTCGCTGCTGGTGGGGTCCTCTTCACGCAGAGCCTGGTCCTGTGAGTCTTCCCCCCCAGTGTTGGGGGGAGATCGACGACGTTGACCTGTGTGTGAGAGAGACAATGTTAATTGTGTTACATGCGACATCCATGTTTCATTCATTTTTGAGTTTGCACAGTTCCTCTGGGTGGTTGGATATGGCTTGCATTCCTCTCGCAGTGCACTTGTGCATGGGTATGTCCCTTGGCCACAGCTTTCAACACTTTACCTATGTGTGACACAATCTTAGTTGATGCATCTTTTTGGAACGCAGTCAGCAGTGTAGTGAGCGGGCGTAGCAAGCCATGCAGAGCCGCCTTACGTGTTACACTGTACGTGGCCAAATGGTGTTTTTTCCATGCTATTTGAGAATGCAGGTACGTAACTTAAGCATTTGTGACAGGGTTCTAACAAACACAGTGGGTGGGTATACTGGGTGTAAGGTTAGGTTTGTGCCTGCAGCACGGATGTACTTGTGCACAGATTGACACATGGCCCAGTGTTTATCAAAGGAAAAAGGGGGGGGTTCACGCACTGCCAAACCTTGTCTACATGCACACAGTCCACCTGCTGACGAGCGGACATGGCCACACCACCCAAGGGTGATTTGGTCTCCCTCTGTCTCCCTTTCTCCCTCCCTCTGTCACCCTCCTCCCTCTGTCCGTCTCCCTCTGTCACCCTCCTCCCTCTGTCCGTCTCCCTCTGTCAACCTCCTCCCTCTGTCCGTCTCCCTCTGTCTCCCTTTCTCCCTCCCTCTGTCACCCTCCTCCCTCTGTCCGTCTCCCTCTGTCTCCCTTTCTCCCTCCCTCTGTCACCCTCCTCCCTCTGTCCGTCTCCCTCTGTCTCCCTTTCTCCCTCCCTCTGTCAGCCTCCTCCCTCCCTCTGTGTGTCACCCTCTGTCACCTCAGCCCAGCTTCCTGGGCACACACAGTTTGCAGGTCTTTCAAAGGCCATTGGCTTGTTCATGTGGGTTTGTTTCTAATCTCCGGGCACCAATTGGGCGGAGTGTCTGAGTCTGCGCTGCTGCTGTGGCGGTGTGTGCTGACACTCTTTCAGAGTGATGCGTCTTCATTAGCTGCAGTTATGTGCAAATTGTGCCTTCATACCCATGTCATCCTGCAACGCGGCCACCATTTGCAGGCAACACAGTACTGTGTGGGGACACACTGTTTGTATGGCTGTGCCCTAGGCCATATGGGCTGAGGGCATTGTTGTGTGCTTCAGAGTTGCTCTATGTTAGTTTTGGGGCCCACCCTCCCGGCATCGGGGACATCCTGTCTTGTGTTGGTGTTTTGTGTGGCCTGTGACTTGGCATGGCCTTGCTTGGTGCATGGGGCATGGAGGCGCTAGTGGCATGTGTGTGTTTTTGGAGTGTGGTTGTGTCCGGTGCTGGCTTTGGGGGGGTTGCGTGCATGATTGGGATTTTGGTTGTGTATGGCGTTCCCCCCATGTGAGGTGAGTTGTTTGTGTACTCACCAGGGTCTGGGACTCCTTGTACTCCGTCTACTCCCACCGGCGGCAGTGTGGCCATCACCTTCTCCTCCCAGGGATGGTAGTGTACCGGTCTGCGGGGCGGCCCTCCTCCAGTGATGTTCCCCTGGTTGTGATCATCCGTCATTTTGCCGCGGACCGTCCTCCGTAGATCGTACCACCTGGCTTGGCACTCATGCCTGGTCCTTCTGGTGGCCCCAACAGCATTCACAGCATTGACAATCCTCTGCCACATGGCTGATTTTTCGGATATGCTGGTCCGTCTGACCAATGTTCCAAAGAGCTGTGGCTCGACTCTGACGATTTCGTCGACAAGGACCTCCAGCTCCTCCTTTGTGAACTTTGGATTCTTGTTAGTGGTTATGGTGTGGGGTGTGGGTGTGGATGGTTGTGGGGGTGTTGGTGTGGATGGTTGTGGGTGTGTGAGTGTGGTTGTGAAGGTGTGTGTGTGTGAATGTGATGAGGGGGTGTTTGTGATGGTGGTTGTGTGAAGGAGTGCAAGTGTAAGGTGTATTGATGGATGTAGTATGGTGCAGTGAGTTGTCTCTGTGGTCTGGCAGTAGTGGATCTGTTGCAAAGGATCATGGTTTGTGTGTGTTGGGACTTTTTATTCGTCCATTTGTGGGTGTGGCTGTGTTTGAACTTTGGGTGGGTGTGTTATAAGGGGTGGTTGTGTTTTGGGCCTCTGTTGAGCTGTTTGGCAGTTGCAGGTCAGTGTATGGGGTGTATTTGGGCTTGTTGGACATGTTTTGTGGTGTTGTGTGAATCGAATTGACTCTCCTTGTGTTGTTTTGGTTTGTCCTGGTTCAGTATGTGTGTTTTTGGCGTCTGTACGGTGCGTATATGGGCCATGTTGTTGTACAGTGCTGTCTTTTGCTATGGCTTAGTACGACTCGTATATGCGCGATGTTGGGTGAGGGTGCTCGTGTAGGGGCCTGGGGTAGGTTGCGTACAGACACAGGTGGGGGTACGCTCACATACACTGGTGGGGTGTTGGTACGCTCCATGCATACACCGGTGGGGGTACGCTCCATTCATACACGTGTGGGGGTACGCTCCGTACATACACTGGTGGGGTGTTGGTATGCTCCGTACATACACTGGTGGGGTGTTGGTACGCTCCGTACATACACTGGTGGGGTGTTGGTACGCTCCGTACATACACGGGTGGGGTGTTGGTACGCTCCATGCATACACGGGTGGGGGTACGCTCCGTACATACACGGGTGGGGGTATGCTCCATACATACACGGGTGGGGGTACGCTCCATTCATACACGGGTGGGGGTACGCTCCGTACATACACGGGTGGGGTGTTGGTACGCTCCGTACATACACGGGTGGGGTGTTGGTACGCTCCATGTATACACGGGTGGGGGTACGCTCCGTACATACACGGGTGGGGGTATGCTCCGTACATACACAGGTGGGGTACGCTCCGTACATACACTGGTGGGGTGTTGGTACGCTCCGTACATACAATGGTGGGGTGTTGGTACGCTCCGTACATACACAGGTGGGGTGTTGGTACGCTCCATGCATACACGGGTGGGGGTACGCTCCGTCCATACACGGGTGGGGGTACGCTCCGTACATACACTGGTGGGGTGTTGGTACGCTCCGTACATACACGGGTGGGGGTAGGCTCCATTCATACACAGGTGGGGGTACGCTCCGTACATATACAGGTGGGGTGTTGGTACGCTCCGTACATACACTGGTGGGGTGTTGGTACGCTCCGTACATACACGGGTGGGGTGTTGGTACGCTCCATGCATACACGGTTGGGGGTACGCTCCGTCCATACACGGGTGGGGGTACGCTCCGTACATACACTGGTGGGGTGTTGGTACGCTCCGTACATACACGGGTGGGGTGTTGGTATGCTCCATGCATACACGGGTGGGGGTACGCTCCGTACATACACGGGTGGGGGTACGCTCCGTACATACACTGGTGGGGTGTTGGTACGCTCCGTACATACACGGGTGGGGTGTTGGTACACTCCATGCATACACGGGTGGGGGTACGCTCCGTACATACACGGGTGGGGGTACGCTCTGTACATACACGGGTGGGGGTATGCTCCGTACATACACGGGTGGGGGTATGCTCCGTACATACACTGGTGGGGTGTTGGTACGCTCCGTACATACAATGGTGGGGTGTTGGTATGCTCCATACATACACAGGTGGGGTGTTGGTACGCTCCGTACATACACGGGTGGGGGTATGCTCCATACATACACGGGTGGGGGTACGCTCCATTCATACACGGGTGGGGGTACGCTCCGTACATACACTGGTGGGGTGTTGGTACGCTCCGTACATACACTGGTGGGGTGTTGGTACGCTCCGTACATACACGGGTGGGGGTAGGCTCCATTCATACATGGGTGGGGGTACGCTCCGTACATACACGGGTGGGGTGTTGGTACGCTCCGTACATACGCTCCGTACATACACGGGTGGGGTGTTGGTACACTCCATGCATACACGGTTGGGGGTACGCTCCGTCCATACACGGGTGGGGGTACGCTCCGTACATACACTGGTGGGGTGTTGGTACGCTCCGTACATACACGGGTGGGGTGTTGGTATGCTCCATGCATACACGGGTGGGGGTACGCTCCGTACATACACGGGTGGGGGTACGCTCCGTACATACACTGGTGGGGTGTTGGTACGCTCCGTACATACACTGGTGGGGTGTTGGTACGCTCCGTACATACACGGGTGGGGTGTTGGTACGCTCCATGCATACACGGGTGGGGGTACGCTCCGTACATACACGGGTGGGGGTACGCTCCGTACAGTCACGGGTGGGGGTACGCTCCGTACATACACTGGTGGGGTGTTGGTACGCTCCGTACATACACGGGTGGGGTGTTGGTACGCTCCGTACATACACTGGTGGGGTGTTGGTACGCTCCATGCATACACGGGTGGGGGTGCGCTCCGTACATACACGGGTGGGGGTACGCTCCATACATACACGGGTGGGGGTACGCTCCGTACATACACTGGTGGGGGTTCGGCGCGTACATCCGCGGCCTGGGGGGGCGTTTGGCGCGTACATACGGGGGCTGGGGGGGTGTTCGGCGCGTACATACGAGGGCTGGGGGGGTGTTTTGCGCGTACATACGGGGTCTGGGGTGGGGTGTTCGGCGCATATGCGGGCACATGTCTCCATGGTTGCTATAGGAGTTCGGTCCGTACGGTGTTTTTTCCATACGGTTGTAAAATCGGAAGGACGGGACGGATCGTACTTGCGCGGTCAGACTTCATTTTTCCGATTCGTATGGTAAATCGTCCGGGGATGTGTCGGACACATTTTCCGACCCGAGGACGTGTGGGGAAATTTTCCCAATGCGATTCGTATGGACTTTTTCCCATACGAATCGTCCTTGGCAGTTTGTACGCTACTTGGACGATTCGTACGGAAAAAAATCCGGATACGATTCGTACGGGGAAAATTTTTCCAGGATCGGAATCGGCCCCTTAATGTACTATAATTAAATTACTTCCCACCCTAATCCCCTATAAACCCACAGCCCGCTACGGAATTAAATTACACAAAAATTAAATAACATAAAATTAATTACTTTAAAAATACTTAAACATACATTCCAAAATATATACATACTTTTAACACATATACTAACACTTAAAATACTATAATAAAATTCGATATTTTTAGCAACTATATTATGACTGTCGATATTACTTACTTCTATATTATTTAAATCGATATTTTATTTCTTACCTGATTTTCTATATTCTTCACCACTATATTTTGGCAATTCAATATTCTGTCCATTCTATATTAAAAACTCGATATTCTGTCCTCTCGATAATTTGAATTCTGTCTGTTTACCGCATCCACTATGGGGAAAGACAAAGCATACCCACCTGGAAGGCAAGCAACAAACCATTATATGTTCACCAGCCATTCAACCCTACAGAGGAACATTTGCTACTTCTTGAAAGAATGACAAACCTCAAGATGCGACTTCCATTATCTTACAAGCTATTAGGGACACATGACCCTCCCTTGAAACAAAAATCAGTGAGGTCAGCACAGATCTCACCCTCCTTAGACAGGATTTCTGCAACACAGTCAACAGACTAACAGAGACGGGAGGTAGAATCTCTTATTTTTAACTTTATTTTTCATTTTACAATTACAAAAACAAATTGACAGTGATACAGCATATAGAAACATACCGTTGATGTGATTGGTAATACGTGGTACAGGTGGTAGCATCAGAGGTAAAAAGGCACAATGAGGGTACACATTTATTCGTAAGTATAATACAGTGATGTAGAAGCATGGGACACACCAATGGCCCTCAGGCTGCATATTACTGGGACCGATCCTCTCGCCCCTCATCATGATTAGGGCCGTCGTCCACATTCGATTCCACTTTCCCCGCTTTTAAGCATATCCTGAGTGGAGGGCTCTCTCTCCGTCAACCTAGAGGTGCACATTTCACGCCAGACCATCAGGTCTGCTTGTAGCTTCTCGTCCCTACGGGTAAGTTTCATATGTGCTTCTTCGGCTAGAAACCACTCTTGTACATCCTTGAGCCAGGTTGGCACTCCCGGGCTTCTCTGCCCCATCCAAGTTATGGCCACCCTACGCCTAGCTAGCACTAGCATTAATTGTAGCAGTTTATATGGGAGTTTCCTTTACTTGGGCTTCTGAACAGATGCAAGCAGGCAACTCAAGGGTTCCGGTTTCACCTGAAGGCCCGTGGCAGTAGCAATCCTGCCCCCCACCTCCGCCCAAAACGGGAGGTAGAATCTCTAGAGCAGATGGCAGACCTTCAGAAGCAGGTAGCACAGTTCACCAGAACTACCTGGGAACTGGAAGATCGAGCAGAAGATACTGAAGGCCGCTCCAGACAGAATGACGTATGCATAGTTGGAACACCAACGGAGGGATCCAATCCAACCTAATTCATAGCCACTTGGTTATTATCATGGATACCAAAAGAGGATCCATATCAGTGTTTCATAATTAAGAGGGCTTACTGTTCTCTGACTGCTAACCCACACCCCCAGGTGACCCACCAAGGTCTTTCATCCTTCGACTCCTCCACTATGTAGACAGAGATGCAATCCTGCAAACTGCTAGACTTAAAGACGTTCCATCCTTTGGGGCAAGCCCCACTGTGATATTTCAAGACTATACTCTGATAGTGAAGAAGCAACATAAATCATTCTTGGAAGCTAAACAAAAACTCAAACCCATGAAATTAAAAGTATATGCTGCTCTTCCATGCCCATTTGAAGGTCATCCATCATGGTAAGTCATATTTCTTTGATAGTCCAGAAAGTGTTTGTGACTGGCTGGAGGTGCATAAGAATTTTACTAGACTCAGGCCTTCAGCTGGGGCATGTACTCTAGGCCTCCCATCCAAGAGTGAGGGGTGGTGGGGTCGTAGAGGCCGTTAATGTGGTAGACTGAGGGCAGGCTCAAGAGTTCAACAGTGGACGATCTTCCACTTGAATCTAACAACAAAGTTATGGAGGGTCAGGGAGAAGGTCAATAACTTGCACCATGATCACTAATTCCTGCATGCTACAAAATGGTCTCCTCCAACCTGATTGGGGGTACATCACCCCCAAGCTGCGTGTGCAGAGTTTCCCGCTCCGGATGGCCCTTGACCCCTTCTGCAAGGATTTTTTGACACAGCTGAGAGACAGATGAGAAGAACCATTCCTTGAAATATGTGATCATGCTATTGGACTTGGAGGTGCCACATTAGCATATAACACCTCAAATTGCTATGTTGACCTGACTGGAGTTGTAAAATTATGGAACGATGAACGGAGCTAGGAAGTAACAATGTTTAAGCATTTTTCCTCTTCTTTATGTTAGGTTAATTGGTAATGGGCAACAGCTGCTTCAGGGGAGGAAGGTGGAAGGAGTTTGGGGGGGGGAGTTATAGTTTTTTTTTATCTTTGTTGAACGTTATCATGACACAAGGCACACAGGACACCATTACGGCATATTGTTGATGCTACTCAGTTCCCAGACGTGAGCTAAAGGACACACTAAGCCTACAAAAAATCAAGTCATTGAAAGTACATGGGGTTGATAAATAATAAGAAAAAGACGGGGCAGTTCTGTAGTTTAACAAACGCTATAGCCTAGACTTTCTCCTAAAAGTGACCTGACCTAGCTGTCACCTGTGAGGCATGATGGAAGACAGGTGGTACTGTGACGTTCTTAAGCCAGAGTGCCAGTTTTCTGTTATTTGCTTTGCATTGCAGCCTGTTGGCTAACAATGTCTCATATTCCCTTTTTTTTCCTTTTAACAAGGTTTGTGAAAGATTTTCATATATATCACCTTTTTATAGTGACGCATGTTTATGCAATTGGCTTCTTTTTAAAATGAAAATTCAATGAAATCTGCTAAATTGTTAGCCTTCTTTAGGCTGCAAACATATATGAAGTACTGTGGTACAAATTCTTGTTCTCCATATATGTATACTTTTAAAAAGTGCTTCGGGATACCAGCATGTAGGCGGGACTGTTCAATGCTTATGACTATTGATGAGAATCCCCCTCAGGTCGGACACACTCTGATCACAACCCCCTCAGGTTGTGTCTTCGGTGGAGCCCTGACCGTCCTCCGATCCCCACGTGGCGCCTCCAGTCAGTGGCTCTGGAGGATATGGAATTTCGAGCCTCTTTAGGCACCGCGATAGAACAGTTTTTTGACCTCAACGAGGGCACCACGAGCAGCGAACTGATAGAGTGGGACGCTCACAAGGCCAGCATCAGGGGGCATTGCTTAGGCGCGACGTGGAACATCCGCAAGCAACTTGCGGTGTCACTTGCTGCCTTGGCATCTCGCCTACTCTCATGCGAACGGCTTGGGGAGGGCAGCGGTCGGGATTCAGACCAACTACTAGAACTTCGGGCGCGCCATGTCGAATTGCTGGAACGCCTGCGTTGCCACAACTATGCGGCCCATTCGGCTCGAGTTCATGCCACGTCAGACAGGGCGGGGAGGCTACTGGCCTGGCTGCTCCGGCAGGAGACTGCTCACACCCCGATCGGTGCTATACGTGGGCCTGATGGGTCGTTGGTGTACACGCAATGGGAGATCCACCAGGTAATGACGGCGCATTACGGATCTCTGTAACGGTCGACGGGATACCGGCAGGCACATGACCTAGACCAGTTCTTGGAGGCTGCTGGCCTGCCCACGGTTCCGGATGAACACCAGGAGTCACTTGAGAGCCCCCTCACTGCAGACGAGATCAGGGATGCGGTTACCTCTCTGGCCACCGGGAAGGCGCCGGGCCCCGACGGGCTCCTGGCGGAGTATTATAAAACCTACCGGGAAACACTGATACCCAAACTTCATACTCTTTATCTGGCCGCCCTTGAGGAGCGTGCCCTACCCGGCTCAATGCGGGAGGCCTATCTGGTTTCCCTGCTCAAGCCCGGGCGGGATCCCACCCAACTGGGGTCTTACCGCCCCCTCGCCCTGCTTAATACGGATTATAAAATCCTGGCGAAGGTGTTAGCCGGGCGCCTGGCGCCGGTGGTACCGGCGCTGGTGCATGTAGACCAAAATGGCTTTGTACCTAAGCGCAGTACTTCTCTTAACCTGCGGCGGTTTTTTGTGTCGCGACAGACAGTGTCCAGCAGTGGCCCAGGGCGGGCTGCCTAGTTTTAGACCTTGAAAAGGCCTTTGACTGTCTGGAGTGGGGATATTTGGTGGCGGCATTGTCACACTTCGGGTTGGGCCTCGGCTTCCTTCAGCTCGCAGCCGTTCTATACAAGGATCCCACAGTGAGAGTGAGAACCGGGCCTTACATATCTGATGCCATCCATATTGGCCGCGGCACTAGGCAGGGGTGACCGCTTTCGCCCCTTCTGTATGCGCTCGCAGGGAGCTGGCTGACGGCATTCCACTAGGCGATGCAACACACCAAGTGTCCCTCTATGCGGACGACCTGTTGGTCTTTGTCAGGGACGTGTCTCACATTCCTGTCGACCTGGAGCGCATCCTGCTGGAATTCGAGGTCCTCTCGGGTCTTCGGGTGAATGCTGCTAAGTCCTGCCTCTATGCGTTCGGGGCTGACACCCAGGATCCTAGCTATCGTCTTGGGGGAGTACAGGTGCAGTGGCGACCGGACACCTATTGCTATCTAGGTATCCAGATATACCGCCAACCGGCGGATCTTCTGGAGGGCAACCTGGGTAGAGCCGTATCTGCAGTCCGGGCTCAGATAAAGTTCTGGAGTACACTTCCTCTTTCGGTCACCGGCCGAATAGCATTAGTTAAGATGGTGGTTTTGCCCCGTCTTCTGTACTATTTCGCCAACCTGCCCGTTTATGTCCCGGCGTCCTTCTTCGCAGGATTGCCACGATCCCTCCGGGACTTCTTGTGGGGTGCCGCGCGACACAGGGTCGCGTTGCCCAAACTATACCTCCCCACTGTCCAGGGGAGACTTGCGATGCCGTGTTTTGAACATTACTACCTGGCAGCGCAGCTACAGTGGATAGCCCGCTGGCTGGCAGACAGAGGCCGCGAGGACACCGCGACTGCAGTTACCCCCCCCCCCTTTCACTGGCTGACCTCCTTGGGCTCTTTCATCCGGCTGCGGGGGTGGCGAGGCCTGAGCCGTTGTTACTAGCGGTGGCCTATAAATGCTATCGCCGGTGTCTCCGTCTTACCCGATCTAGGATCCCTTATGCCCCGTCTATACCACTCGAGGGCTCCCCTAGTGGGCAGGGGGTGCTTAGTGCTTCAGAACTAGAGGAGTGGAACGCGGCCGACGTTCACACCTTAGGGGACCTCTACCGAGATGGGACCATTCTTTCATTTACCGCCCTGGCGGAGGAGACGGGACTAGCTCCAGGCCACTTTCTCCGCCACCGGGCTCTGGTGGCGACGCTAGCGGGCTACTGGGGAGACCTAAGGGAGGAGCCAGAACAACATTTAATGGTACAATACCTTCATGTTATGGGGCGGGGAGACACCTGGTTAAGTGGTTTGCGGCGTCTCTGCGAACACACACGGCGATGAGTTTGGCGCCACTACGTGGTAAGTGGCAGATTTGGATCGTCCCATGACTGACAAAGAATGGGATGGGATACTGCAGGGCCCGAAGAGAGTTCCCAGGAACATGCGCTTCCGCCAAATACAGTTCTTCATTTTACACAGAGCATATCTCACGCCCGCCTCTATTAATAGATACTTCCACCGTACGGATGCATGCTGCCCCCGCTGTGCGGAACTGGATGCTGGCCTCGTCCATATGCTGTGGAGCTGCCCTGTGCTGAGCGCCTACTGGCAGGCAATACGAGAGGCGCTCTGCGAGTGCACAGGTCGTGATATTCCATTCGAGTGGTCAGCCTACTTATTGCACCTTTTCCACAGAACACCCTCCACAAAAGTCACCACTAGATTCATAGACTTGGGGATTGTGGTGGCGAAGCGGTTTCTTACCAAACGCTGGAAGGCGGATGCCCCTCCACACGCGGCTCCTTCCTGGTCTGGGCGAAGGCGGAGGGCGTGGCCCTCCGTAGGGAGGAAACATTGGGGCTTAGGATGACACCCATAGCGGCCCAGTGGGAGGCGTTGTTGCAGTCCATGCTGCGGTTGGGGGCGGCTGCCACAGAGGACGGTAGGGGACACGCTGAGGGAGCCGCTCTGGGTGGTGGGGAACTGGCCTGTCCGGCGGAGTGCCATGGCGCAAGGCAACGTAGATTTAGTCAGAGTGGCGAGGCATAGGTACAAACGCAGCACAGTCTGTACAGTGACTTGAACAGGGGGTGCGGGGCTGGAGAGGAGGCGGCCCAAGGGGTGTTGGGAAGATGATACTTGGACAAATGCCGGGCACTGCTGCTGTTATCATTGTTGTTGTTTTGCAGGGGCGATAGTTACCCAACTGCTTAGTCGCTGTTATTGATAAATAAATGTGTTATCTGTTTATGGAGAAATACTAAGGGAGAGTGGGTGCAACAGTAAAACTTTTGCCTTAGGGTCACCCTTTTGGGGTAAGGCTTCAGGATGTATAATGGTTCAATAGTTGAAGTCACTGTCGCAGGGGCCTTCATTACGATAAGGAATCGAGAGATGCACCCATTCTTACAGTTATTTGTACGCCAGTATGAATATTTTGCTATGAGTTAAATGTAGCTGCACATTATTCTGTTTAATGATATGATGTATACCATCTAAAACTCAATAAACAGATTTCTAAATAAATAAATTGATGAGAATCCCCTGGAAGCAAAGAATCAGATTCATCATTGAGGACCTTCTTGTGGTTTTTTATCAATCCTCTGAGAATTAGTGTGCCTTTTGTTTTTTTCGACTAGAAGCATGGCACTAACTTCATTATTCCACCTCTTTCGGTACAGGGGTTGGGTTGCTGAAGGGAGCAGTGTGATGAGCAAAATGTAGGTCAGAGTCGTGATGGACTTCAATAAATCATAGAATGTAGAGGGTTAAATGCTCGCAATGGGATAGAGATTACAGTGCATTCTGTGTAGGATGACCAGGAGAGGGAGAAAGTTACCTTTCTAGTGGAGCTACTTGAAGATTGCTCTGCAGAATTCTCTGTGCGAAGTGCTGTTTTGGTTACAAAGGAACTACCTACCTCCCACTTTTCTGACAGCAAGTGCAGTTCTCAATTTCTTAAAAAGATGTAAGCACCAACTCAAAGGAAGCCAGGTGCCTTCACATAAAACATAATTTGCTATCACAACTATATATTTTTAGGCAGGCAGTGCAGACAAAAATACCTCCACCACTGCACGAAAATGTACTGGATGCAACAGGGAAGTGGTAAACCGCGGAATGTTTCCCCTCCTTTCCTGGTTATGAGAATCTCTGAACCTGCGGTTGTCAAATAATGTTTTTCAACGGGCTGTCCAGTCCCAAAGCCAGTGCTCCCAGTGTTGCTCGGAACCCCACTATTCCGCATTAGGGCAATGGAACATGAACTTAATTTTACGGCAGGCGCACAATGCTGGCCTTTCACTGTTGAGAACACACGAGTCTTGATATTATCAGACTGCACTGCAGTGGTGCAAAGACAAAGGTCTTCATTTACCACTGCAAAGAAAAGGCTCTGAGATCTTGGACTGTCCTATGGGCTGATATTCTGAGCCAAGCTACGAGTGCAATTAGACAGGAAATCCAGCTTCTTCACTGACTCAGCAGAGGTCTAGTAATGGACTGATAACTACGTGTCTGGAAACCAGATATGCTTGGGACCTTAGGCCACCGGACCTCACAGGCACAAGACGGCTTGCCTGAGTCAGGGGCATGCCGCCCCCTGTTAATATTATAATATCCAAAAACCTGGAAAAAGCCTTAATTCTCCCCCTTGTGAAAAAGCAAAATCTTGACTCCGAGAACCCGGCCAACTATCGCCCCATCTCCAAACTACACTTTCCCGCAGAAATTGTAGAGAAAATTGTGAATCTCCATTTGACTCATTTTATCCATGCTAACCATCTGCTAGACCCTGCGCAATTTGGGTTCTAGCCCGAGACTGCCCTGATCAAGGCTATCAATGAGTTAAGGGCTGATTTTGATAAGGAAGGCACTGCAGCCCTTATTCTCCTTGACTTATCGGCGGCCTTTGACATGGTCAACCATGCTGTGTTGGTCAGCCGCCTTAAGGCACTGGGGATAAATAAAAAGGAGCATGCCCTTCTGAACTCCTTCCTGGAACTCTAGACTATTTCACTTCTAAACCTTTTTCGCTTCCATGTGGGCTCCCACAGGGGTCCTCAATTAGCCCCACTCTTTTTAAATGTGGCAGTCAAGTTACTCCTAGGGGTTTCGAAATTTCGATCAGTCTCTAAAGAAATCAAAGGGCTCCACTGGTTGACTATTAGGAACTGCCTTACATTTAGGGCACTATGCCTAATATACAAGGCCTTGCATGATACTGGCCCGATTACCTGAAAGCAGCTTTTACATGGTGTGAACCCTGCAGAAATCTGAAATCCAGAGAAGCAAAACAGGTTTTGCTTTCTAGATTCAATAAAGTGTAATGGGGAGTAAGTAGCTTTGTTACAGGAGCTATCAAGTACTGGAATCTCCTTCCCTCTTATATTAGGACTGCCTCCTCTTTGCATGCTTTCAGAAAGCTCCTGAAAACTTGGCTTTTTAACAGTTAAATCGGTGTGCAGAGAGAATATGGAGTTTAAAATATCGAGTTGCACAAATATTGAGTCAGAAATATTGTGGTTCAGAAATATTGACAGCAAGAATATCGACTTAAGGTAAGTAATATCGATTTGAAAAAGATTGAAGTGTTTAATATCGTTTGCAAAAATATAGTTGTTAAAAATATCGATTTTTTTAATTAGCGTTATGTATTTTAGTATATGTTTTAAATGTATGTGATGTATGTTTTTTTGTATAAATTTTTTTTGTATTTTTAATATATGTGTTAAATTTGCAGTAGTTATTAAAAAAAAATGTATTAGAATTTTGCATTTTGAGTTCCGTAGCAGGCTGTGGGTTTATAGGGGAACAGGGTGGGAAGTAATTTAATTATATTAAATTGATTATTTTCTATTTATTAATATTTATTTAATTGAGATGTCATAGTGTTAAATGTGTAAAGTAATGTATTATTAATTATTGTAATTGTGTAATTAATTTTAGGTGTGTGCTTTTGGGTTTATAGGGATAAAGGGTGTTAAGTGGTGTATTTTTTATTAATAATTATTTGTTAATTGATAGTAATTAAATTAATTAAAAAATGTATTATGGCAATTGTGTAATAGATTTTAGGTGTTTGTTGTGGTGTTTATAGGGATAATGGATGAGAAGTAATTTGTGTTTAATTAATTAATATTTAGTTGTTAATTAATGGTAATTATTTGATATTTATTTTGGGTAATTGTTTATTTTTTCTGTGTTGTTTTTACTTTTAAAGGGGTAAAGGGTGCATATTAAATACATTTTAATTACTTTGTAATTAGTTGTTAATAGTAATAGATTTTAATTTAAAAATAAGTTTTAATTGTGTTTTACTATTTTATTGTTTAATTTAGGTGTGTGTATTGACGTTAAAGTGTGTGTTGTTAATGTTTATTAGTTTTTTTGTATAATATTTTTTGAATTGATTATTAATTATGTTATTTATGTAGGAGGAGCCTAGCGCGCATCCAAGATGGTCGCGTGAGCACAGGGCTCCCCGGACCCTCGCTGCTCCTCGGAATTTATCCTGACTCTATCCTGACTTGGTTGATGGAATCTGGAAGACGAATGCTGGCTGAACACTAAACTCCTTTCGGACATCAAATCGGACCTGGCAATCCGGAGTTATGGTGGTTTGAACTTTTGAGGCCCACCCGAAGGCTGTGCCCGATGCGAGGGTGATCTGTGGAGCCGGGGCGTAGTTGAACAACAACGGCAGCGGGGCTGTGCCAGTGGCCGTCACATCACTTTCGGTTTCACTTTTGGTCTTTGAGGGGCTGGACTGTGGACTTGCTTGGTGCGACTGGGCTTTCACTTTGCCTTCGCTTGATGCCGGTGTCTTTGTCTGCTGCCAGTGTGTTCATCGACGGTGGTCCCTTTGCTCCGCCACATTGCGGCCTGTGGTGCGGACCGCGTCTGCCTGGCCTGTGCCACCTCGACGCTTCCTCGGTGGTCCCCTTCGTCGATCGAGGTTCTCATGGGAGGCAAGGGAGACCCCGAGAGGCGTAAGACCAAAACATCCCTACGTGGGGGACCGGTCCAGACGAACAACATGGACCGCTACACTCAGGGTAAAGGATCCCCCGGGACTGCCAATGTCCCCCCGGAGGACACCAGTGGTGGCCCGTCCGTTTCTCCGGATCTGTCCCTGCACGACATCATGGGCGCCATTAAGGGCATCAGAGAGACCATCGCTACGCAGTACGAGGCCTTGGCCCGTAAAATCGACACGGTGGCCATTGACATTACGCTAATCCGGGCGGATCTCTCTAAGACCAACGAGAGGGTTCAATCGCTGGATGTGCGGACGTCCTCCCTTGGTACGGACGTGTCGGACCTGCAGGCCACTCTCGGCGATCTCAAGTCGGCCAACGATCTGATGGCCCGGCGGCTGGAGGACTTCGAGGGACGGGCCCGCCGCAATAACATCCGCGTCATAGGCGTTCCGGAGACCTCCGATAACCGCCCGGTTGATCTCCTGGTCGAGGAGCTCATCCTCGAACATCTTGCTCCCGCTGGCCTGAGTAAGTTTTTCGCTGTGGAGCGGGCCCATCGGGTCCCAGGTGGCCGGCCGCGACCGGGGGCCCCCCCGAGGCCTATCGTGGCGAGACTTTTCCATTATAGAGACCGAGACGCGATTCTGCAGGCCTCACGGGTCCATGGCCCGGTCCGACATGAGAACTCGTCCATTAACTTTTTCCCGGACTTCACCCAACTTGTCCAGAAACAGCGGATGGGCTTCCAGGGGGTGAAGCGGCGTCTCCGGGACCTCGGTCTCAAGTACTCTATGCTTTATCCTGCAAGGCTCCGAGTGGAACATGAAGATCGGACCACCTTTTTTGACTCTCCTGCGACTGTGAGTGACTGGCTGGATTCGCTGCCGGACCGGGGTGACCGGACTGGGCCCTCTGCCGGTACCGAGGGTGGCGGGTCTCCTTTGGAGTGACTTATGGTCCCGGACGCTGCCATGTTGTACTGTTCAGCTGGCTTCTACTTCTTTTGTGCATTTTGTTTCATTATGTTGTGTGTGGGGGGCGGGCGGGGACGGGTCCCTTCCCTCCTCCGGGGTCTTTTCGTAGAATGGGGTTTGTAGGGCGACAGGCACACTGCAAGTTGGGGTGGTTTTTTGGACCGCAGGGGTGTAGGGTGGGGGGTGTTGGAGTTGGGGGGGGGTTGGTGGGTGGGGGGGGTTGGTGGGTGGGTGGGGTTGTTTGGATTTGTGTTTTTTGTTTTCAAGGCGAAGTATTGGCTATGATTCATCCTTGGGTGTTGCGCTCTTTGCTAGGGGGCCCTTGATCTACTGGAGGGGATGGGGGGGGACGGGTTGAGATTGATGTCTTGGAACGTCAATGGATTGGGGGACCGTATCAAACGGGGTGTTGTGTTGCAATATCTGCGTCGTCTGACTCCTGATGTGGTGTTTTTACAGGAGACGCATCTGGTTGGCAATGTTTGTCGGGCTATGAACAGGGGGGGATATCGACTCGTGGCCCACTCTGGTTTCACCACTGGTTCGAGAGGGGTAGGCATTCTCTTGCGAGCTTCACTTCCGTTGGAGATCGCCAGGGTGGTCCTAGACGATAGAGGGCGCTATGTGGCTCTGACTGGGAGGTGGGAGGGGCAGTCCCTTTCCTTGATCTCGGTCTATGTTCCCCCGGGCCTCCAGAACTCCACCTTCTCAGACTTGGGTCGTATGTTGCTTGGGCTTCCTGACAGTCTTTTGCTTATGGGTGTGGACTTTAATTCGGTTGTCTCGGGTGACCTGGACCGTCATCCGCCCAGGGCCCTCCCTGCTGCCCAGGCATGGCTTGGCGGGCTCCTGGAGACCTTCGGTCTGGTGGACTGTTGGAGGTTAATGCATCCGACACAGCGTCAGTACACCTTTCACTCTGGGGCCCATGGGAGTCTCTCCAGATTGGATTATTTCCTTATGCCCGCGGCCCAGGCTACCCGGATTCGAGAGGTCAAACACCTGGCCAGGGGTATCTCTGATCACTCCCCACTGTGGTTGCGTTTTGACACTGGGTCGCGGTCCGCTGGGCGGATCGCTCCTATTAACCCTTGGTACCTGCGAGACCCCAAGATCCGTGATAGCCTGATTAAGTCGATTGATCTATATTTTCTTGAGAATGAGGGGTCGGTGTTGTCCTCGGTGTCCCTGTGGGAAGCTTTCAAAGCAGTGCTCCGCGGGCATGCCCTGTCCCAGATAGTGGAGGCCAAGAGGGTTAAGAGAGAGGCGGTTGTGACGCTGGAGACTGAAATATCGGGGCTGGAGGCAGCCTTGGAGGCGGTTGTCACCCCGGATGGGCTGCATGCCCTCAGCCTGAAGCAGTTTGAATATAAGTCTCTCGTCACTGATGCTGCCAAGACTATGTATAGGGAGCAGCAGGGTAGGTTGTATGATGCCGGAGACAAGGCGGGTAAGCTTATTGCCTGGTTGGACAAGAAGGAGAGAGTGAATCGTGTGGTCCCGGAGCTTCGGGTGTCGGATGGAGTGTGTGTGACTGAGCCTGGTGAGATTGTTGAGTGTTTTGCTGACCACCTCCGTGCAGTGTACTCCCCGGTGTCTGATAGAGATGCGGACGACTCTCGTCTTCTGCTTCGGGATATTGCCCTGCCCGGCTTATCCGTCGAGGACCGCGAGCTGATGGATGCCCCTTTGTCTGTCGAAGAGATAGCTACTGCGATTCGCTCCCTCCGCTCGGGCAAGGCTATGGGCCCCAACGGTCTGCCGATTGAACTATATAAGTTGCGCCCGGATAAAATCGCGCCTTTCCTCCGTCATATGTTTCAGGAATCGCTCGAGAGGGGCTCCCTTCCTGACGACCAGCGTCTGGCTACTATAGTGGTGATTCCCAAGGAGGGTAAGCCACGTGACCGCTGTGCCTCATATAGGCCTATTTCCCTGCTGAATGCCGAACCCAAAATCCTTGCTAAGGTCCTCGCCAATCGCCTGCTTAGCGTTATATGTGATTTGATACATCCGGATCAATGTGGCTTCATCCCACATCGTAATCCCGCTCTCAACTTACGGCGTCTGCACGGCGTCCTCGCTAGGGCTGAGTACTTCGCTGAACTGGCCATATTGGTTTCCCTAGACGCCACGATGGCCTTTGATACCATTGAATGGCCATTTCTGTGGGCCGTCTTGGCGAAGTTTGGTTTTGGGGAGGGGTTCCTTAGCTGGGTGAAGCTCCTTAATGCTGGACCAATGGCTCAGGTGGTTGTCAATGGGCGGGTTTCTCGGCCTTTCGCTCTCGGGAGGGGAACTAGGCAGGGGTGCCCGTTGTCCCCGCTGCTCTTTGCTCTCGCCCTGGAACTGCTCGCGGCCTGGCTCCGTTGGGAGCCCTCGATTAGGGGGCTCCGGTGGGCCCCGGGCTTCGAGGATCGGGTCTCATTGTACGCGGATGATATTCTCTTGTATCTCACCTCACCGCGGAAGTCGCTCAATGTTCTCTTTGATGTCCTTACTTCCTTCGGGAAAAACTCGGGTCTGATAATCAATTGGTCCAAATCCTGTGTGTATCCTATCTCCGGTGGTCTTCCTCTCTTGCCGCCTCGGCTTCCGCTCCAAATATCTCAGTCCGGCTTTAAATACCTGGGGGTGTACGTTTCGTTGGATCCGGCGGTCCGCTATGAGCAGAATCTCCTGTCTCCACTCCGGCGTTTGAGGGCAGATACGGCTCGGTGGTGTAAGCTGCCCTTGTCTCCGCTTGGTCGCGCGGTGCTGTTTAAAATGATGTCCCTTCCCAGATTCCTTTATGCACTCCAGAACTCCTTCGATGTCATTCCTGCGGCCTACTTTAGGGAGGTGGAGAGTTTGCAGAGGAGACTGGTTTGGGACGGGCGATCGCGTATCGCTTTGGCTAAGCTGACTCTTCCCTGGTATGACGGGGGCATCGCGCTTCCTGATATTAGACGGTACTATTGGGCCTCCCAGCTGTCTGCCATTAATCATGCTACGTACGCTCCTGGTTTGAACCCGGCATATGAGATGGATAAATTCCTGCTTCCCGGCGGTAACTATAACAGAGCGCTTTACTCGCGGTCCGCTGGTAGGACCCTTACGGTCCCTACCAGGATTGCGGTCCGTGTATGGAAGGCGGCTAACGTAGCGATGGGCTGGAGTGAGCGTTTAACGTGCGCCACTCCTCTATTCGACTCAGAACGCTTGGGAAGCCTCTGGACAACGAAGGGCTTCGAGCGCTGGGATACGATCGGCATCAGCAGAGTGGGGGACCTGTGGGTTAAAGGTGCGGTTAAATCCTTCGCGGCGCTTCAGCGCGAGTACGAGCTTAGTGACAGAGAGTTCTTCCGTTATGCACAGGTTCGGCACGCCCTGCTCTCGGTCTTTGGGGAGGGGACCACGGTCCCTTCTTCTTCGCCTCTCGAGGACCGCATACTCGATGGTCACGTCCCCGACAGTACTATCTCCCTGATTTACAAAAAACTGATAAACAATCGGGCTGACCTCTTGGTGCGTCTTCGGGAGGCATGGACGGGAGATGGGGTGGAGCTGGACGACGAGGACTGGCAGACTGCACTGTCATCCCCTAAGGAGGTGGCCATCCCGGCCCGTCTCCGCCTGGTCCAGCTTAAGATTCTCCATCGTGTATATGTGACGGGCCCCCGCTTGGTCTCGATGGGGTTTTCAGACGACGGACTCTGTAAGCGTGGCTGCGGGCTCAGTGCCACTTTTCTCCATATCCTATGGGAATGCCGCGAGGTGGCGGAATACTGGCGCCGGGTGCATGATATTATGAGACGAGTCACCGGGGTCGCTCTGCTGCCGGAGGTGCGTCGTTGTGTGCTGAATGTATGGGAGCCCAATGACTGCAATGCGGCTCAGGCTCGCTGGGCGGCCTTGGGGAACATGATTGCAAAGAGAGATATTGCACAGCTTTGGGGTTCCCAGCGGCCTCCCACCGTGTCCGTCTGGAAGGAGAACATGGACTGGTGCATGTTCAGGGAGAAAACGGTGTATGTGGCTCGTGGTAATCCGGGGGCTTGGGGTAGAATTTGGGGGCAGTGGAACGTGTATCGTGGGTCTATCTGTGCTCCTCCTTTGGTGGATACGTCCGGGGTTGCCTCGTCCCCCTGATCCTTGAGAGTTCCTTGTGTATCTTGTACTTTGGAGTACAGATTTGGTTCTCCCGTGGCCCCCCCCTCCCTCTCAGGTCTTCTTTTATTGACCGCCCTCGGGTGGTTGGGTGTTGACTCCCCCGGCTGTGGTTCGCCGCCCATCTCAAGTCGTTTCACCTTGTTTTTTGTATTTTTGTATTTTTATTTTTTATTGTTATTTATATTAACAGTGTGTATTCTGATTTCCCTTATGTGCAGTTGGATCTACTGTGATAGTGCGGAGCCCCTGTGGGCCAGTCATTGTTTTCTGATATGCTGGAACACTTCAACTACTAGCGGCCGGCCCTGGTGGTTGTAGGCCCGTGTTTGTAATCCTTTCTATGCACAATAAAAAAAAAAATCAAAAAAAAAAAAAAAAAAGAATGCAACCACTTGAAAAAAAAAAAAAATTATGTTATTTATGAAAGTAAATTTAATTTAAAATGTTGAAGTGTGTTGTTATTGGTGTGGTGTTATAGGGTAGGAAATAAAATAAATACATTTATGTATTAGTTAATGTTTTTGTTTGTAAATATTTCTAGTTTAAAAGAATTTTGTTTTTATTTATTAATTAATATTATATCATATTTGTAGGTATTTTTTATATAATTAATATTATAATATGTTGTCTTTTTATATATTTATTATTTTTAATTCCATTTTTTAAATATTATTTATTTTCATAATTTTCTTAATTTTTATACATATAAATATATATTTTTTAACTGTTGGAGCATGAATAGTAATTTTTGCCTCTCCGCTGTCCAACACTTTCCCTACTGTTACACTCATTGGAGTGGGAATAGTAATTTTTCCCCCTCCGCTATCCAACACTTTTCCTACTGTTGCACTCACTGGAGTGTGAATAGTAAATGTTACCCTTCCGCTATCCAACACTTTCGCTACTGTTGCACTCACTGGAGTTGGAATAGTAATTTTTACCCCTCTGCTATCCAACACTTTCACTACCGTTGCACTCACTGGAGTTGAAATAGTACATTTCACCCCTTTGCTATCCAACACTTTCCCTACTGTTGCACTCACTGGAGTTGGAATAGTAATTTTTACCCCTCAGCTATCCAACACGTTCACTACTGTTGCACTCACTGGAGTGGAAATAGTAATTTTTACCCCTCCGCTATCCAACACTTTCCCTACTGTTGCTCTCACTGGAGTGGGAATAGTAATTTTTACCCCTCTGCTATCCAACACTTTCCCTACTGTTGCACTCACTGGAGTTGGAATAGTAATTTTTACCCCTCCGCTATCCAACACTATCCCTACTGTTACACTCACTGGAGTGGGAATAGTTATTTTTACCCCTCTGCTATCCAACACTTTCCCTACTGAGTAGGAGTCGATATTTTTGTTGTCTATGTTTTACTCGATATTTTTACATCGATGTTTATTACATTGATGTTGTGTCAGTGAACCAGTTAAATCTTATTGATAGCTCCTCCAGTTGTGCTCAAGTTGTTCTTGTGCCAAGACACCCCAGGGTAAACGTGCGCTTTATACGTTTCTTAATATAACATAACATTGAGAAATACGATAATTTTATGGCACGACACGGAGGCCATATTATGCAAATCTCCTTTATTGCCACAGCTCAGCAGCAACAATTGAAGAATATAGAACTTCAATGAACGTTCTAAAGAAGTATAAAGTCCCTTTGTGACCAGCCATCTTCCTTCTTTGTTGCTGCTGCTCAGAAAGATAAGTACTGCTCTCAGCTTGTCGCTTATAGACCTTATTTTTAGTGCGTTTGTACTACTTAATTGATTGGACTGTTGGCTATGCCTGTGTGTTTATGCTCAGTACTTGATACGCTTTAGTATACTTTTTGATTGGGTTTATTTTACCCCCCCTTTTTCTTCTCTTCCACCCCACGGCTAACCTGGGCTAATGCTCTTCTCTTTTCTCTCCTGGGGCCTCCCCCCCCCCACGTTTCTGAACTCTTCCTTTTCCCCTCCGGTCCCATTCTGGACCGGATTTATTCCTTTTGCCTCCGAGTATATTTTTTCTCAAATGGACAGGCTCGCGTGCGCTGTATTTATTTAACTAGAGATCACGCGCTTACTCGCGCTCGTTGCGCCCTTACCGCCTCTGTTTTTCTGCCACTTGGGCACACAAAAGAATTCCTCCTGACTCCCTTGATTGGCGAGGACTCCCCTGCTATCGGGAGTGCCCCACATTAGTGCCTTTTCTTCCCCGGCCTACTCGCCGCTTTTACTCGCGTCCGAGGCGGGCCGGGCTTAGAGGAAAACACCTTAGGAGGCGGCCACGCTCGCTACTGCGTGCGTGGCTGCCATTTTACGAGTTTGGGAGCCCTCAGTTGTCACCTATGCGGCATCCATTTTAATGGTTTGGGCTCAACTCGGATATCCCTTGACTAATTCTGACAGTTGATCAAACTGCCGGTCTTTTACCGATCAGCTGTCGCGACGCACACAGCTTCGGTAGGAATTCCCCCAAAAATCCTTTCTTGACCCAATTTAAAAAAAAAAAAGGGAAAACCTTGACCCACTACTAAATTACTTAAATTCCATAATCCATCTATAATGTCTGCCCCCCAAATGAATATCGATGAAAGACTAGAGGAGCTAGTCAATAAGGCTGTTGAGAAGGTACTCGGCTCAATTGATGATAAAATTAATGAAACATTGGAGTCCTTCTATCTCATGACCCCCCAACCTTCCACTAGTACTCAGAAAGAAGGAGCAGTTAAGGCTCCTAAAAAGAGGACGCTTGGAGGCAAACAACGAAAAGATACCAAAAGGCCCAGAACCTCCGCTCCTCCTTCACGCTCTCAAGGCGGTGATAAGACTGGTGCCTCGGGCACCCAATGTGGGCATGATCTAGGCCCTGAGCTTCCCATTAATATTGATAGCGAGGACAACTCCGACACAGAAATTGACCTCTCATGTTCTTCTGGTTTCAACACTGACGTGGAAGAGGCACCAAGGGGGACGGGAAGCTCTGAAGAGGCTTCCAAAGCCTCACAACCTAACATGGGACTCTTGGACCCATTCGGTGACCTGATGTTCGACCCCTTACTAATAAAGCACCCTTTATCCCCGGAATGGACCCCTTCCCAACACGTGGCGGACTACCTCACCTTCTGGCTGAGGAAGTAAATCCCTCAAGAAGTCAGGTCCAGACTACGTTTCGAATGCCCGAGGCCCTCCCTCCCCAATAAAATAGCTGCAACGCCAGAACTAGACCCCAAAGTTGTGGCCTCCAGGGACCCCAGAAAGGGCATAGAAAAGGGCTTGAAATCGTGTCAAGATTGTCTTCTTGACACCATTGGACCCCTTACAAAAATATTTGAAATGGCCGAATCGGCCTACCTGGGAGACTCCCCAGTCGATCCCAAAGAACTCAGGGAATGGGCCCAGCGGGCCATATGCCTTATCGGAAATGCAAACACTGCTCTCTCCACGGATAGAAGGAAGGGGGGTTATTCAAAATAGACCCCAAACTTATCGAATTAGCCAAAAACGGTGCAGGCCCTAACTCACAAGGCTTCCTCTTTGGTGAGGACTTCATTAAAGACATGGCTAAGTACCTTGGTGCTTTTAACTCTATTCAAAAATCCCAAAAGGATATAAAAAAGGTATTTCAAGATCGGGTTTTCACCCGGGCTGGGAGAATACGGGGTCATTTCCTCGGCCGAGGAAATTCCAATTCAAGACCCTTCATGTCCCGTGGCGGCAGATATAACAGCAACTTCGGCGCTCAAGAGTTCTATCCCCAGAGGCAAAGGAGCTGCGGACGTCCCTTCAGAGGTGAACGAACACAACGCTCCTTCTCATCAGGTAGGAATCTGGAGAGAACTTTCAGATACCCTTCCAAAAGTGGGAGGGAGGTTACGTCAATTCGCAAGGAATTGGAACTTAGTAACCAAAGACCCTTGGGTTTTAAACACAGTGAGAGGTTACAAGATAAATTTCACCGATACCCCTTTCCAGACAAGACATCCGCGGGATATTACCCTCTCTCACAAGGACAGGCTTCTGGTCCCCCAGGAGGTGCAAGACTTGTTGAAGAAAGGTGCCATTGTCGAAGGTAATTACAATGGCTTTCTCAGCAATATCTTTTTAGTAGAAAAGAAAAACAAAGAACAGAGACCAGTCATAAACTTAAAAGACTTAAACCAGTGGGTAGTATACCAACACTTCAAAATGGAGGGGATACACCTCTTGAGGGACATTTTAAGGAAGGGGGACTGGTTAACCAGACTGGATCTAAAAGACACATATCTAACAATCCCTATCTGGGAACCTCATCAGAAGTTCCTTCAATTCACCTGGGAAGGGAAACTATTCCAGTTTTGCAGCGTCCCCTTCGGGCTATCATCTGCCCCATGGTACTTCAGCAAGGTACTCCGACCTGTCACCGCCTGGCTCAGACAGAGGGGAGTGAGACTGATCATATACCTCGACGACATCCTCATAATGGCACAATCAAAAGATACCGTATCACTTCACACGGACCTTACAATACACCTCTTACATCACCTGGGCTTCATTATAAACACAAAGAAATCTTGTGTAATTCCAAGTCAACAGACACAGTTTCTGGGTTTCCTGGTAGATACCGTGAAGGCAGAATTGAGACTCCCGGCAGAGAAAGTGAGGAAGGAAGTCAGAAAGTTACTCGGCCTAGAGTCCTTCCCCTTAAGGATCCTAGCAAGGATCCTGGGCCTACTTTCATCGACAATTCAAGCAATCTTCCCAGGTCCATTACAATATCGAGCACTTCAGAGATTGAAGGCCAGATCCCTGATATCGACTCGCTCCTACTCCAATCTGATCTCTCCTGACCAGGACTCGAGGACCGAACTCCTCTAGTGGTTGAAGAATGTAGAGGCATGGAATGGCAGGGCCATTTTTGGGGAGGATCCGGATCTAATAATACGAATCGAGTCAGACGCGAGTTTGGAAGGATGGGGAGCCAGATGTGGGAACTCATCAACAGGGGGTCGTCGGACTCCTCAAGACAAGAGGTTGCATATCAACCTGCTTAGAATTATTAGCAGGTTCATTTGCGATTCGTTGTTTCACCCATGAATTCTGCGAAGTGTTGTTTAACGTTACGGATGGACAATGTCTCCGCAGTACGGTATGTCAGCACACTAGGGGCTCCTCACTCCAAGGGTTTATCGGACCTAGCGAAAGGTTTCTGGGAATACTGTTTGAACAAAGGAATATCAGTTGCAGCGGAACACATTCCTGGGTTGAACAATGGTGTAGCAGACTGGATCTCAAGGAATTTCAAGGACTCCAGCAACTGGAGACTAGACAGGCAGATTTTCTTAACCATCCAGTCCCAATGGGGTCCCTTCCGGACAGACCTGTTTGCAGACCGTCTGAATACTCAATTGAAGAATTTCTTCAGTTGGAGACCGGACCCTCTGGCTCAGAAAGTGGACGCCTTCCTCCAAGATTGGAGGGGTCTGGCCCCTTATGCCTTCTCACCTTTTGCATTGCTTCCCCGTATACTTCTTCATGCTCGACGTTACAGAGAGAGCATGGTCGTGATAACACCACTCTGGAAATCTCAAGCCTGTTTCCCGATAATTCTAGAAATGAGTATAGACTTTCCCATTCTGATCCCTTCTTTCAGACAGGTACTCCTAGGTCCAGAGGGAGACACTCATCCCCTGGTAGAGCAGCGTCTTCTGGTGCTGACGGCATGGAAGATTTCAGGAGACAGTGGCGAATCCCAGGGCTTTCGTCAAACGCTTTCACACTCATTTCTGGGTCGTGGGCATCCGGTACAAGGAAAGCTTATCGACTGCCATGGAACAAATGGGTTCGCTGGTGCCTTCAACGACGTTATGATCCTGTTTCAACTGATTTAGTTCACGTTGTCAACTACCTTTCAGATCTCTTTACATCTGGTTTATCTTATAGAACCGTTAATGTTTACAGATCTGCGATTTCTGCTGCCCATTCTTTAAATAATGGAGTCTCCGTTGGACAGAGCTTATTAACTAAGAAAATAATGAGAAGCATGAGAATTCTCAACCCTCCTTCTGCTAAATACACCGCCATGTGGGATGTTACTCTTATACTTAGAACTCTATCTTCTTGGGGAGACAATACTTCTCTCTCCCTTAAACGCATCTCATATAAACTTACCATTTTACTATGTCTAGTATCTTTTAGAAGAACCTCAGATGTTAAAGCGTTAGATATTTCTAGCAGGGCCTTCCAGCCTGAAGGCGTTTGCTTTTACCTCAAGAAGAGAACCAAGACAATGTCTTCCTCTATCTTTTATCCCTTTTTTCCTCAGAATGAAAGACTCTGCGTAGTTAGGTGTCTTAAAGAGTACGAGAAAAGAACTAAATATCTGAGAATGAATGAACGCCAACTACTGATTTCCTATAGATCCCCTCATTAATGAGTTTCTTCTCCACCCCTGGCAAGATGGGTGAAAGATGTTATGCATGAAAGCGGAGTGGATGTATCTGTTTTTGGAGCCCACTCCCTTAGAGGGGCTTCGGCTTCCAAGGCATTTTTCCTGGGAGGAGGACTTCAAGATATCCTTAGGGCAGCAGACTGGTCAAGTGATAGTATGTTTAAGGCTTGTTATTTTAGACCAATCCCTAATGCGATTGATAATGTTCTTAACCGGGGGGGAGGAGCCTAGCGCTTGACCAAGATGGCCGCGTGAGCTCAGAGCTCCCGAGACCCTCGCGCCCTCCGTCGACTATCCTGTCTCTAATCCTGACGGTATGCATGGCATCGTGTAGCTGAGTTGTCAGGGAGGCGATTGATGCTACCCGCGGTCGGATCGCCCATCGGGAACCGGACTTACGCCTGGCGGAAGATTGCGGCCTATCTCCCGGGGATGCCAGGGGCTAGAGTTGGCAGGATGCCCGGCTCCTAGTTGAACAACAACGGCTAGGCGAGGTGTGAACTGTCGGACGGAGGTCCCCGCTCTTTCACTTTCGATTTCGTTCCCTTTGTCAGCCCGGCCACTGGAGAGCTCTGGGTGGCTTTATTACCCCAAGGACGCTCTGCGGGCTACTCTGGCAGCTTACGGCAGAACTGCTCACTCCTTATTCCTCTCCCCGAGAGGGACTAGTCATAACTGCACTGGACTGCCTGGAGTCCATTATGTCGGGCAAAGCAGAAGGGGATCGGCTGAAGGCTAAGTCTACCAGGCGGGGAACGTATACCCAAGTCAACAGCATGGACCGATACGCTCTCCAGAAAGCATCACCGAGTGGACCGAGCCAGGCGCCGGATGCCCAGAAGGAGGACTCTCCTGCGACACCGGAGCTCTCTCTACAGGATGTCATGGGTGCGCTTGACGGGATGCAGACCTCGATGGGGAGACAGTTCGAGGCCCTGGCGCATAAGGTGGATGCCATCCTGGTGGATGTCAATCTGATCCGCTCGGACCTGGGCAAGACGAACGAACGGGTTAAGAACTTGGACCTCAAGACCACGGGCCTCACTGATGATGTTACGGAACTGCAGACCGAGGTCCGTAAGCTGAGGGCCGAGAGTGATCTCGTCTCCCGCCGGCTGGAGGACTTTGAGAGCCGTGCCAGGCGCAACAACGTGCGCGTCATCTGGGTCCCGGAGTCCTCGGATGAGGCTTCGGCGGACCTGCTTGTTGAGGATTTGGTCCTTAATCATCTGAAGCCTAAGGGCCTTGGAAAGTTCTTTGCGGTGGAAAGGGCCCATAGGGTGCCGGGCGGGAGGCCCAAGGCGGGTGCCCCGCCGCGGCCGATCGTCGCCCGGCTCTTTCATTTTCGAGATCGGGACGCTATCCTGCAAGCATCGAGGGTGACGGGCCCAGTTCCCTTCCAGAATGCGTCGGTGAATTTTTATCCGGACTTCACCCAGCAGGTGCAGAGGCAGAGACAGGGCTTCCTGGGGGTGAAGCGGAGGCTCCGGGAACTGGATCTGAAGTATGCCATGCTTTTCCCTGCCAGACTGCGGGTGGTGCACGAAGATCGGACATTCTTTTTTGACTCTCCTGTTATGGCCGACGAATGGCTGGACGCTTTGCCCCGGCGACGGACGAGGGACGACACAGCCGAGGATGGAGACAGTGGCCGGGATGGACAGGGCTGATATCTCGGAGCCGGCCTGGATTGACTTGACTATATTTGAAGATTTGAATAGAGTGCAGTAACTGTGGAGGGTTGCGGGAGGACGAGGGGTGCTCTTTTCCTCCCTTAGGGTACTTTTTGTAGACTTTTGGTTTTGTAGGGCGACAGGCACACTGCAAGTTGGGGGGGCTTTGTAAGCTGCAGCAGGGGTGCAGGGTGGGGGGAGTTTCGGGGATTTGGAGTTTGTTGTTGGGGGGTTTATTTCTGCAAGGCATGATGATCATCTTCAGGGTTGTTCCATGGTGGCTCCTTGGGTGCGGGGCGGGCCTCTTACCGTTTGAGGATGGGGGGTAGGGGCTTAAGTGTTATAAGCTGGAATGTTAATGGTTTGGGGGATCGCATTAAGAGGGGGATTGTTTTGCAATTTTTGAAACGATCAATGCCGGATGTTGCCCTGCTGCAGGAGACGCATCTTATAGGTAATACGTGCTATGCCCTGAATAGGAAGGGGTATAAATTCATTGCACACTCGGGATTCTCTTCTGGGTCCAGGGGGGTGGGCATCCTAGTTAGAGCATCGTTGCCTTTTGAGGTGGACTCCACCATTGTTGACGATAGGGGGAGGTTTGTGGCGGTGGCGGGGCGGTGGGAAGGAAGGACTTTGGTTTTGGTTTCGGTTTATGTCCCGCCGGCCCTGCAGGCCTCCACATTTGCTGATCTGGGCAGGGCTTTGCTGACTCTCCCGGGGGGAATGCTGGTGGTGGGAGGGGATTTCAACGCTGTGGGCTCCGGACTGTTGGATAGATACCCGCCCAGGGACACAGGGGGGGCTCAGAAATGGCTTCCAGAGTTCCTAGACACGCTTGGTCTGATAGACTGCTGGAGGCTCCGGCACCCCACACAGAGTCAATACACGTTCCACTCCGGGGCACATGGTAGCCTCTCCAGGATTGATTACCTGCTCACTCTGGCCGCACATGCCTCGTTGGTATCCGAGGCGAGGCACATGGCACGCGGTATCTCTGACCACTCGCCAGTGTGGATCCGGTTGGATCTAGGTCGGGAGGGAGGAGGGAGGGTGGCCCCCATCAACCCATGGTATTTCCGAGACCCCAAGATGCGCAGCGCCCTGGTAAAGAAGGTAGATAATTTCTTCAAGGACAATCTGGGAACCGTGGACTCGGCGGTGTCGCTGTGGGAAGCTTTTAAGACCGTGCTTCGGGGGGAAGCCCTCTCCCTGGTAGTGGCTGCCAAGAGGCGGAGGGATGGCGAGGTACGGCAGGTAGAGGAGGAGATCGCGGCTCTTGAAGGGGATATGGAGGAGGAGGTTACGGAGTCCTCACTGCATGAGCTTTGCTTGAAGCAGACTGAGTATAGGGACCTGGTGACGAACGCCGCTAAGACCCTCAGTAGGGAACAACAGGGCCGACTGTATGATGTTGGTGATAAGGCAGGGAAACTCCTGGCGTGGTTGGACAGGAAAGAACGGGTCAATAGAGTGGTGCCAGAGTTGACGGGAGAGAGGGGAGAGGCGATTGTGGAACCTGAGGGGATTGTAAAGTGTTTCTCGGAGTATTTCTGTAGGGTTTATTCCTCTGTGTCGGATAGGCCGCCCGAGGACTCGAGTAATCTCCTCCGTGATATCGAGTTGCCCTGCCTCTCTGATATAGATAGGGACGATTTGGATGGTGACATAACGGTCGACGAGGTGGCGGGGGCTATTCGCGCGTTAAACTCGGGTAAGGCCTCCGGACCGAACGGATTGCCGATCGACCTGTACAAGCTGTTCCCGGATAGGGTCGCCCCCCACCTGCGCGCCATGTTTTTGGAGGCGCGGGGGGATGGGACCCTTCCGTTGGATCAGCGGCTGGCGTCGATTGTGGTCATACACAAAGAGGGTAAACCCCGAGATAAGTGCGCCTCCTATCGGCCCATTTCACTTCTCAACGCTGAGCCGAAAATTCTGGCTAAACTCCTGGCGACCCGTTTGATTAGGGTACTTGGCGACTTGGTCCACCCGGATCAATCCGGCTTCATCCCGCACCGCAACACAGCGTTAAACCTTAGGCGTCTTCATGGCGTCATCGCTAGGGCGGGCACGCTGCGTGAACCGGCTATTGTGGCGTCTCTTGATGCCACGATGGCCTTTGACACGGTGGAGTGGGCATACTTGTGGGCCGTGCTGGCCAAGTTTGGTTTTGGTCGCGGTTTTGTGAGCTGGGTTAGGTTGCTGTACGAGGGGCCGCTAGCGAATGTTGTGGTGAATGGTCGGGCGTCTACTCCGTTTCAGCTTGGGAGGGGTACTCGGCAGGGTTGCCCCCTGTCGCCTCTGTTGTTCGCCCTCGCCCTTGAGCCGTTGGCTGCGTGGATACGTTGGCACCCGGATATACGGGGCCTTCGGTGGTCGCCTGATCACGAGGACCGTATCTCGCTCTATGCCGATGATATCCTGTTGTATCTTGCCTCACCTAAGAAGTCACTTATAGTGGTCTGTGACGTACTCACATCGTTCGGTAGGAACTCGGGGCTCGTTATTAATTGGAGCAAATCGTACTTGTACGTTCTTAGTGGCGAGGTCCCACCGATCCCTAGAACATGTTCGATACAGGTCGCCCAGCAGGGTTTCGTGTATTTGGGGATCTTTATATCCATGGACTCTGCTGTGCGCTACGAGAGGAATCTGCTCCCCCCCCTGGCACGCCTGAGGCGAGATGTTGAAGGTTGGCGGAGGCTGCCGCTCTCCCTCGTTGGGCGTGCGGCTCTGTTCAAAATGATGTCCCTCCCCCGCTTCCTTTACGCTCTACAGAATACCTTGGACTGGGTGCCGGCTAAATACTTTCGGGAGGTCGAAGGCCTCCAAAGGACATTGCTGTGGGAAGGGCGGCCGCGAATAGCAATTGCAAAGTTGACGCTTCCATGGTACGACGGGGGCATTGCGCTCCCAGACATCCGACGGTACTATTGGGCCACACAGCTGAGTGCGATCAATCATGGGTTTTATGGCCCCGCCCTCAGCCCTGGGTATGCCATGGACAGGTGGTTGCTGCGTGGTGGTAACTACTACAGGGCGTTATATTCGCGGTCCCTAGACTCGTCCCTCACGGGGCCCACTGGTGTGGCAGTGCGTGTGTGGAAGATGGCAACTGACTCGCTGGGCTGGAAGGATAGGCTCACCCTCGCTACCCCATTGTTTGAATCGGAGAGATTGGGAAGGCTTTGGCATACAAAAGGCTTTGATAAGTGGGACCTGATAGGCATCTCCAGGGTGGGAGATGTGCTGCATAAGGGGAGGGTGAAGTCCTTCGAGGAGTTGCAGACTGAGTATGAGCTGGGGCCCTCCGAGTATTTCAGGTATATCCAGCTGCGCCACGCCCTCCGATCAGTCCTCGTGGAGGGTGAGAAGGTGCCGGAGTCCTCTCCCCTTGAGGACCGGGTCCTTGATGGTCATATGCCCGAGAGCACGATCTCGCTCATATATAAGAAACTGATTAACGTCCGGGCGGACATGCTTTTGGGGCTGAGAGAACAGTGGACTAGGGATGGCCTTGAATTGGATAATGAGGACTGGCAGTCAGCTGTTTCTTCTCCTAAGGAGGTTGCGATCCCGTCGCGTCTGAGGCTGGTGCAGCTTAAAATACTGCACCGGGTGTATGTGACGGGGCCGAGGCTGGTCCACATGGGGTTCTCGGATGACGGCCTGTGCAGGAGGGGGTGTGGTATGGTGGGTACTTTCCTGCACATCATTTGGGAATGTGGTGTCATTGTGGAATTCTGGAGGAGAGTCCATGCAGTTATGGGGGAGGTGACGGGCATTGTTGTGCAGCCGGAGGCGCGGTGTTGTCTTCTGAATATCTGGGGGCCCACTGACCTCGATGAGGCGCGGATCCAATGGGTGACTCTGGGTAACATGGTCGCTAAAAGGGATATCGCGCGATTGTGGGGCTCCTCGGGACCCCCTACACTGACTGCGTGGAAAGAGAACATGGACTGGAGCATGTTTAGGGAGAAGACGGTCTATTGCTCTAGAGGCCGCCCCCGGAAGTGGCATGCCATCTGGGGGCGGTGGAACCAATACAGGGGGGGAATATGTCTTGCCCCGGATCTGGAACCTCCCGAGGAACAGCTTTCCCCCTGACCTTCTTTCCAGCACAGTTTGGCTTTAGGAACCATTTTGGCCTCTGCTGTCCCCCTTTTTCCTCCGTACACTGTCTTGTAACTAGTAGATGAGTGGGGTCCGGCCTCCCCTGGGGGCTCTCACCATGGGCTTTCAATGTTCTTGCCTTGCTGGGGTTTGTTGTGGGTTTTTTTGTGTTCACTTAAAATTGGACCTTTGCACTATTCTTTGTACTGTACTGGGGACACATCACTGTATCTAACTCTTAATGCTGTCGAACCTCCGGGCTGTCGGCTGAATAGCTGTGTCCTGATTTTTGAAATAAAGGTTTTCCAAAAAAAAAAAAAAAGATAATGTTCTTAACCCCTTCAGTGCGGCGCGGATTACCGCGCCGTGCTGAAGGTTCGTTGCGCGGGCGGGGCCGTGACGGAGCGGTTCCGTCATCCGCACAGCGCGAACGATGCGCATGACGGAACCGCTCCGTCATGCGCATCGAAAGAGTTAATGCACTTTGAACTTGCATAATATCACCTCCTTGTCGTGCCATAAAATTTAGATTTTTCAAAGCCTGCTGGGCAGAAAATCTGGATTTTATTAAGGACACGGAGGCTAATATTATCCCACCACTATTAATAATTTATCCCTCCCAATGTGCATAAGATATTATGAAATGTTATTGTTTTTCTTTCAGAATGAAAAGCTACTTTTCCTTCGGACCACTTTTTGGAGAGCTATCTTCAGTCGTATTCCTGTTTCTGCATGTTGATATTTCCTTGCAGTTTTAACAGAGAAGGAAGATGGCTGGTCACGAAGGGACTTTATACTTCTTTAGAATGTTCATTGAAGTTCTATGTTCTTCAATTGTTGCTGCTGAGCCGTGGCAATAAAGGAGATTTGCATAATATTAGCCTACGTGTCCATAATAAAATCCAGATTTTCTGCCTAGCAGGCTGTAAAAGATCTAAATTATGTACACCTTGATACATATGCGTATAATAACGAACTTGTATCTCCGTTGTTGAATTCAGCTGATATGACCACCTCTTCAACACTGAGTCAGAAATACCTGGTGAGGCAGGCCCTGTGACCTAGGCCTGAAGCAACAGATTGACAGATCCTGGGTGGGTGGGGTGGGACGTAACTCTTAGACAAACGCCCAAAGAGGAAAAACCAGATCAATCCTACAGCTAGGAAACGGCACCACAATGGTCTCAGGATATTGCCCCAATAAAACACATTTGATCGGAGGGGTGCGCGTTCCCAAAAACATTGTAAAGTCAGATGCCACACTAAGGGGGTCATTAGGGTGGCGGTTAAGTCTGTCCGCCATCCTTACGGGGATTGGGACCAGCCGCCTATATGGCGACAGTCCTGTAAGTGCAATTGCAATGCGACAGCCACTGTAGATGTAGTATTGTGCATGTTTACCATTGCAGCGGGTGCTGTTGGCTGCAGCACCCGCTGCAATTGTAAAAATGCATGTTGTGCATTTCCCTGCACTACGTGGCAGGCACCACGCGGTGACTGCCACATGGTGCCAGGAAATGTTGGGAGGTACGATGGGTGCCCCCATGTGCACGACTAAAAAGCTCCTGCAAAAGAGGGGCCTGCAATAGGCCCCTAAAGTACATCCCTGCCAGCCTGTGAATGGCGGTTGAACCGCCATACACAGGCTGGCGGCGATGCAGCATCCTAATCTGACAGATGGTGCCTGCTATGCACCGCCACCTTTTTGTGGATGCGGGGTGGGTTCCGATAGGCATTTGTAACGAGTGCCTGTGTCGGATCTGTGGCGGACAAACTTCCTCTCCTCCAGCAAACCGCCCGCGATCCTCATCTGGCGGGCAGGGAGTGGCCGCATGATGGCGGTGAATCTGCCACTGGGAGGCTGCAGGTGGCGGATTCACCGCTATCGTAATGACCCCCTACGTTAGGAACACACAACCAATTAGAACACAGCCTTCACATTACACGCAATGATCCCGCGCTCCCCATGCCAGACATCTGGACACGTACCCACTGGTCCTGCATTGTATCTGCACAAGGTCAAGGCCCACCTGCACTTCTTATCAAAATACCTGATTTATGGCCCTGTGACTATGCCCGGATTTCTGTCTCCAAAGGAATGTACAACTGTTTTATGACACCTCATGTAATGTATAAAATGACAGCCGAAACCAATGTGCTTTGAGACAGTCTTCAGACACCAACTCTGTTGCCTGTTCTCCTGGCCACCGGGTTTAAATCAACCAATTGTTCCTGATGTGCTAAACATCTCTTGTCTTTAATTTTTGTAAGGCAAATTCATATTCAAGCAATACACCCACACAGCAACAGACCCGGGATGTCTGGGATGGGGCGCATGTTGCGGCTGCAATGATGACACCCTCTGGTGGGCAGCCGGTGGGCAGGACTAGCTCAGAGGGGGACACTGGTTCTGCTGCTGAGAGCGCTTCTGGATTAGTCTTTCTTAAGATAACCCCTGGCACTGCAGAAGATATTATCTGAATTATGATATGTTGCTAATAAAGGCTTCCTTTTCAGGTTTCTCCCTATTTGCATAGCCCTGGCAGCTGCTAATGCTTACATGTAGTATGTACTTCCTTTGGGACCTAGAGAGGGTGCATTTTGGTTAGCAGAGAATATTCTTACTACTCAGTAATGCATGGTCTAATTGTATGTTTGTATAAGTTAGCAGAATACTCTAGGGCTCGAGTATCTCACAAAGACATACTCAGATAATAATCCTTTACTACTGACACTCTGCAGGGATTCCCCCAGGCTCCCTATTCTGTCCTGGAAACTCAGTATTGAAGCCTTAGACGATATGGTCTTAAAAGACTCTTTAGCAACGACCACTGTAACTATTTAGCTGAGAACGAGGGCACAGCATCTTCACTATTAATGAAGTGGGAGGCAGTTAAATTGGTTATCAAGGGACACTAGATAGCTACTTCATTGGGGGTCCGCGCACAACTAAAGAGTAAGATCACACAACAACAGCTTCTCAATACATTAGAAAGGGCTAGCGTTCAATAACCTTCTTCTCATCCCAGAATGGATGAAGAAACAGAGAAATTGTTTGGTTTGAAGAATGACTCATTTAATATGATTACTACAAGTACATCATCAAGGCACATGATTAACTTGACAAAGCTGGGTGACTTCTTGCTTGGATTGTTAATCCCAAAAGACAAAACACCCACATTTTATCATTGCTGAATTCCTCAGGGCAACGAATATATATGTAGCTTGAAATCAACACAGCATTTCAGGCCTACTATTCTCAACTCTATGCTGAGCAACCTGGTCCGGCTGCTCAAGTACTGCATAGCTATGTCTTAGATGTTGGGACCCGCCGGCTAAGGGGAGAGTGGCTGCCCTGAAAGGCGGAGGGAGAAGACTGTAGACCCAGAGGTATGGACCATAAAAGCCCTAATTGGGGGCAAGGTACTGGGATCCGATGGTTTTCCCATCAAATTTTATTCAATCTGTGTTGATGATCTGGCACCTGTTCCGACTAAGCTGTATAATGCAGCCAGAGAGTTGAGTAATCTTCCTCCAACCATATCGGAGGCTTTGATTGCCCCGCTCCAAAAAAAGGATAAGAGTTAGGAGCATATTTCGCTCACCAGGCCACTCTCAATTTTTTATGTAGATTATAAAATCCTCAGGAAATTATTAGTAAATCGGCTCCTTTCTAGGGTCCATGATATGATACATCCTGACCAGTCCGGGTTTCTACCTGCTTGCTGCACAGTACGTAATAATAGACGTTTGGTCCACATTCTGGACCTTCCCCTTTGGGCCATTCAAAGGCCTAGGCGCTGGCTGTTGTCATTGATAAGGGTTTGACTCCCTTCAATGAGACTTTTTTTTATACATATATGGTTAGCATGGGCCTGGGGCAGCAGGTTCCTTACTTGGACACGTCTGTTCTACACTGACCCAAGAGCACGTTTTATGACTGGGTAGATCATACCGAGCACTTGTGCAATCAGGAGATTTACCAGACAGGGCTGCTTGCTCTCACCAGTGTTGTTTGCCATAGCGTTTCAACCGTTGGCTTTAACACTCAAACAAGGCAATTCCTTGCAATGGCTGCATATTGATGGCACACTGCTCTCCATCTCATTGTATGCAGACAATATGCTGTTGTATTTAACCATGAGAGATCAGATGTTGAGCATTTGGGCAAACTATCTGGACTCACGGTAAACTGGGGTAAATCTAATGCCTATTTCTTGCATGCTCTGATCATTTATTCCAAACCTTTGGGAATAGGGGATGAGATCCACTATGTACTTTTAGATATTTGAAGTGCAAATTTATTGGACCGAAAATCAATTGCTCGAGGGTAGCGTCAGGGCAGCCATATTCTGCCTACTGGTTCAGGTTACCGTTATCTAGGTTGGGCCGAATAGCGTTTTCCAAGATGGCTGTATTCCCACGACTGCTTTATTTCTTCGCCACTCTCCGCATATGGGTACCCAGAGCTGTCTTCCACAAAATACATGGGCTACTTCTTAAATGAATATGGGACTTGAAACGGTGCAGAATTCCTTTGGCTAAACGTTGTATTCCCTCTACTGAAGGGGAATTGCTGCTTAGTCCTTCCTGTCAGGGTCTGGGGGCAGGAGAGAGAAGGAAAAGGAGAGAGAAGGAAAGGGAGAGAGGGAGCGAAAGAGAAACACACAGAGTGCCCTAATCGGTATGTAGTGGTGAGTTGTGCCCCACCGTGTCAGAGTTAAATGTGTATCACAGTATTAGTAGAAGCAGAATAATTTCAAGGCAGCTGGGAACAATGGTAGTAAGTCCAGTTGACCAGGTACAGACTGTACAGTTGCTCGCTGGATCCAGGTGCTGGCGTACGTGTTTTTGGACATGTAACAGCAGTGAGGAAAATACCAGTTCATTCCAGTAGCATCTAGCAACGGTGATGGGTGCCTAGGAGCAGCCTTGGTTTATGTGAATATTTTATTTTAACTCATGCAATTGACATTCTTTCTGATAGACAGACATCGTTCAAGGTTCAGATGTCCATTCTATGAAACTGAATCAAATAGAAATCATTTCCAACTGGTTAACTGGACTTGCTACGAAGGCAAGATGAGGGTCACATAATCAGGTAACAAATGACCTACAGTGGCCGTGTCGTCAACTAGCGGAAGTGGAAATATAAAAGCTGGTATCGTAGATTCCAATCCAGAACTGAAACTCATCTTTAGTGCCTGAATCTAGGTCTTCTTTGTCGCGTGATGTGATTTATTAAAATTAAATCTATCCATCGGCCTCTCCCGGCTGAGAAGAACCGCACCGTCATTTCCTGCCCAGGGAGCTGTTTTCTGCATGACTTGGCGAGTACCGGAAGCTTCCCAAGAGCAGTGTTTCCTGCCCGATAACGAGCAGCCCATCCAGCCGGATGTTGTGGACCTGGCAGCTCTCACCAGCGTCTTATTCCTTTAAAAGGTCTGCAAGACAAAGGAAACACGAGCTGTATGTTTCAAGACAAACTCGCTGTTTCTTGGTACGAGACACGATCAGCCTTCTTCACGGTGATTGGGATAAACGCACAGGTCAATAAGAGATATGGCTAACAGGGCACCAGACAACTCGCCCTACAGAAACAGACAGAGTACAAGATCTAGAAGGCCGATGCCCTTCAAAAGTGGCTCTCCGTGGTCTCTGCGGCCTAGGGTGACCATCTGTCAGGTTGTCAAGGAGGTATTTATTCTAGGCAGCGTCGGAAAAAAATTCGGACAAGGGGTCGAAATTCACAATAGAAATTCTGGACAAAAGTACAATTTTAAGGAGACTGTGAATGTCACTCTGATTAATAAAGGTGACCTATCACACTGCAACTGGCCGGTGCGCCCCTGCATTTTGACATCGCTGGCAAGATTGCCAGGTCCATGCGTGACACAGGTTGCTCCAGGCCGGGTTTTTTTGTTGGCATTCTGACACTTAAAATCTTATTTTATAATTGAATAAGCAAGACTGCAAGTCTCATAATTCAAAACATTTAGAATGCATTAAATAAGACTACAAGTCTCAGATTTCAAAAGAAAAACCTGGACTGGGGCAGCGCATCATGCATGGACCAGGGAAACTTGGCAGGACCTTTTAAAACAATGGCCAGTAAACGCTTGCAGCCAGGGCACAATCCTGGGAAAAAATAGTGAGGACTGCTTAGAGTATTTAATTCACAATCCATCACAGTAAATAAAGCTAAACCCTTAAAATATTCCCCTCTTAAAAATGAACCAGGCTACTCTACAAAGCAACCATTTGCCATAATTACACAGAAAGGTGAAAAGAGCATTTTGTAATACTTATTTTTTGTGAATCACATGTAGGTTTTCCACATATCAATTGGTAATGGAGCTGAGAAATAGCTGAAAGGTGCACTGTTATTAAAGAGAACTGTGTACTTGGTATTACACCTTTAAATTTTGTTTAGAGCGGAAAAAGATGTGCACGGTGTTCATTAGGCGGTTGTCAAGTTCTCTGATAATTCTCAAATGAAAGATTCAAACATCCCCCTCCATATACTTCGCCTCTCACACATTAAGGAAATTCTATCAGCTGGAAGGGGATTTGAAAACGTCCTGAGGCCATATTACATGTGTATACTATTGCTAAATACAAGCAGCTGAAAACTTGAAGCTTAAGCTGACACTTGTCAGCCTCCGTTTGATTCGGGTAGGGGTACAGCACTATAGCTGGGTAAGCCACCCAAGGCTCGAGCCAGGGTTGATCCAGATGCCTGTCTCGATCCAGATGCCTGTCTCAATCCAGATGCCTGGCTCTGGCTCATATTGTGGTTCTCTTAGAACTCGGTGCTTAATTTGAGCCGGTGATTTAATGTGCTGGGCACTGGCACTTAATCTTCAACACCGGCACTTATAGCGCGAACTCGACCTAAAGGCACTTTTCATGAGCACCAGTCAAGGACACATTAATTTTTGGTAGGCACAGGGAGATGAAGTGCGTTGTCCAGAATCCTAGGATGTTTGAGCTTTCGTCTAGACTCGAACCCAAATCGAACCTAGCTTTCATCTGATTTTGGCCTCCCATGCCTCCTCTCACTCTAGGTGTTGTCCCGCTCCCTCCTGTGCAGGGGGCAGTGCAGCTGGCCTTTTCCATTTCTTTAACCACTAAAAATGAAGGAGCAGATTTACAAGCCCCTTGCAACACTTGTGCGCCTCCTGAAATAGGTCTCGCATTTACAAGAGTTTGAACAATTGCCGTTGTAAATGACAATAGCTTAAAACTCTTGTAAATGTGAGACTTATTGCATTGCAAATGCTTGTTTCCTCTTGTATATCAAATGTTCAGGGCGGCTCAGGCTGCTCTTCTGATCTTGAGAGGCTGCAGCAGCCCCTCCCTAACCTAGCACGACTATCAGAAGGCCCACTGTCACATATTGAATTACAATGGCCCATCCTGACCTGCCACAGCATGTGGTACGCCTTCTTCTACCCCTCTTTAGAGCATGACAGGGAGGGATCACCACCAGAGATGCTGCTTCTGAGCTACAGAGTCCTTGCTTCCCTCCCAAGGATAAGTGGTTGATACTGTTGAGAAGTTCTGTTTTGGTCCTCCCAGCGACACCTCTATTCACTATGGCCAGTAGAGGAATCTTCTCTGGACTACATGAACAAATCCAGAAATAAACGGGAAGGCAAGCTAGTGTCTTATCTGTTGTTTCAGTTTTGCCACTTAATGGAGAGTCTTTGTCACTCAGTATGTTATGTTATGTTAATAAAATTTATACAGCGCACGAATACCCTCGGGGGTCTTGGCGCTTCCAGTGCTACATACTGTACTCTGTGCTACTACTGCTGAAAAAGTCAAGTCTTCAGTTGTTTCGAGAAGGGAGGGAGTTTTTCTGAGATATAAGGGAAGGGAATTCCATTCCTTGGTGGTGTTGAAGGTAAAACTCCTCCCCCCTCCCAATTCACCTTTTTAATCCTGACCGGCGGCATCAGGTGTGCGTTAGCTGAACTCAGAATTCTATTTGGAGAGTACCAACTGAAAAGGTCCTCTAGAAATTTTGGTCCTTCTTTGTGTAATGCCTTATGGGCCATGCAGAGTGCCTTAAACTTTATCCGCTGGCCAACAGGCAGCCAGTGGAGTTCTCGCAATACTGACCCGACAGACTGATATTTAGGTATGTCCAGAATCAGTCTTGCAGCAGCATTTTGTACTGCCTGTAACTTCCTAAGAAAGGTGGATTGCACATTAATGTACAGTCCATTATAATAGTCAAGTTTAGACAAGACTAAGGAGGTTACAACTGACTTTCTGCAGGGTTTGGGAATAAAAGGCAGAATTTTCCTTATAGTCTTAATCATAAAGAATGAAGAAGACACAACCTTAGAGACTTGAGCTTTAAAACAAACCCCGAGGTTTTTTGCTTTATCTACCGGGGTCGGGAAGGGACCAAGATTATCTGGCCACCAAGCTGGGGACCAAGGTGGAAAGAGGTTTCCGAACATAATCACCTCGGTTTTGCTTGAGTTCAGTTCCAAATAATGAGTACTCATCCAATGACTTAAGGAAAGCATACAGTCATGGAGTTTTAGTGAATGATTAATGTCTTTATCCACTGTTGAGATCACCAGCTGGGTGTCATCGGCAAAGGATGTATGAATCAAATTAAAACTTCTTATTAGTGGAGCTAGTTCCGCTACATAAATATTAAAGAGTGTAGGGCTCAACGATGAGCCCTGCGGAACACCACATGGAAGGGTGAAAGGTGCAGACTTAAATTTACCTAAATTATCTGATTGTGTCCTCTCTTATAAAAATGATGTCAGCAGGGAGAGGGCTTTACCTCCTATCCCAATTTCTTGTAGACGATAAACCATAAGAGTATGGTCTACCGTATCAAATGCGGCGGATAGGTCAAGCAGCACCAAGGATGCTGACCCACCGCTGTCTAGTGAGGAGCGGATTTCTTCTGTGGTTTTAATCAGAGCTGACTCTGTACTATGGTTAGCTTTGAAGCCAAACTGACTGTGATCTAAAATCTTATTAGTTGTAATAAAAGTGGAGAGTTCCGCATTCATGGTTTTCTCAATTATCTTGGCCGGAAGTGGGATTCTCGCAATAGGCCGGTAGTTGGCTGTATCTGTTGCATCCAAATTACTTTTTTTTAGAAGAGGCAGGATACAGGCCTGCTTCCACACAGTGGGAAAGGATCCTTGTTCTATCATCTGGTTAAATATCTTAGATAGGTATGGTCCAATAAAATGGCAAATATTTTGTAAGATCTTAGGGGGGCAAGGATCTTCCGGAGAGCCTGACTTTGTCATGGATATCTGTTTAGTGATTTGCAAAGGAGAAGTCAGTGAGAAGTTAAAAGGAGATACATTTTTGCTGATTTCTTGATCACATGTTTTACCATTTGATGTAGAGTGGGTGAACTGATTATAGATTTGGTCTACCTTTGTTCTGAAGGAGAGAACTAAGGCGTCACAGAATTCTTGATTAAAATTAGCAGAATCATCTTTTTTGATTGTGGTCATATTTTTCACGGTTCAAAATAATTCTTTACTAGAACCACTAGCATTTTCTATCTTTGCTGTATAGTAGAGAGTTTTCTCCCCGATCAACATTTTTTTAAATCTGAAAGCATGGATTTATATCTATTGTTTTCTGGAAGCTCATAGTTTTTACGCCAAATCCTTTATTGCCTTCTGCAAGCTTGTTTATCTATTCTCAAGGCTTCAGAAAACCAAGGGGCAGATGGTGATTTCCTATTTTTCTTAATACAAGTACTAGGAGCTAGATTTGCAAAGTTGGTCTCAAGCCAGGTGGTATATTTTTTGGCTGAGATTTCTACATCCTTCTCTGCCTCTTGTTCACTTTTTGCTAGCTCGTTGACCAAAGTTGTATGGTCAATTTTATGCCATGCTCTGCCCATAATCTTTGAATTAGCTGTGTTAGGGCTATTGGTTCGTAACAGCTTATATCTAAAGAGAATGGCTTGATGGTCCGACCAAATTAACGGGAGAGTGGTTAAATTAGAGATGGCCGGGTTGTTAGTGAACAGGCCATCCAGGGTGTGTCCTGCCGTATGTGTGGCACCCTGGACCAACTGACTAAGGCCATATTCTGATGTCATATCAAGTAGTTCCTCCGTGTCTCTATCATCAGTTATTTCTAGGTGAAATTCATATTTCCTAGGATTGTAAAGAAGTTAGAGTGGAGACTAAGCTCTAGCAGAGAATGGAAGTTAGCTAGAAAGTCGGATCTAGAGCCTGGAGGGTGATAGATCAGGAGACCTTTAAAAGAATCTTGACCAGCGGAAGTAATTTTAAAAAGCAAAGCTTCACAATCAGGTGTAACTATTTTAAAGCAAAAAGAGCTTAATTCGGCCTTATGGATCAATGCCAATCCACCGCCTTTTTTTGATTGTCTAGCCCTGTGGCGTCGCAATGTTAAAATCAAAGTCTGATGAATCATCAACGCGCATCTAGAGGAACTTACCTTGCCATTTCGCTTTCGCTGCTTGCCGTGAGGGGAACGGACTTCGTGGGGTGAATCCAGCCGAGGAACAGCTCTGTTGACACCGTGAGGGAAATGGCCACAGGACCACAACCCCCAGAAGCCCTGGTGCTGGGCGCACGCCAATGACGACATCCGGCTGCGCCTAGCCCATTTAAAAGCCCCACAGGCGCTCCGCTGCGCGGGACGCGCATCTAGAGGAACTTACCTTGCCATTTCGCTTTCGCTGCTTGCCGTGAGGGGAACGGACTTCGTGGGGTGAATCCAGCCGAGGAACAGCTCTGTTGACGCCGTGAGGGAAACAGCCACAGGACCACAACCCCCAGAAGCCCTGGTGCTGGGCGCACGCCAATGACGACATCCGGCTGCGCCTAGCCCATTTAAAAGCCCCACAGGCGCTCCGCTGCGCGGGACGCGCCCGGGCGAAGCCCGGGCCAAGGGCGGGCCCGTCCTTGCCCGTCAGAGCCCGGATTAGGCTGGGCTGGGCCACGTCATTTGGAGTTCCTCTTTGTACAAGGGTCAGTGGATTGGACTCATAAGATCTAAGGTACTGTCATTAGGTTTTGGGAAACTCTGGTCCATACCCTGTGAACGCTAGTGTGTAGGTGCATATTGGAAGCTTTGCTTATCTCAATTATCTCCCTAAAACTGTAGATAATGAATAAGGTCAAGGCTAACCTGGGAAATAGGGTGGCGGGCACCTTGGATGCTTTTTTAACCAGGGCCAATTCAGTACTGACCCAAGAAATATTGGACACTGAACGTAGACTTTCCCTAGATTACCAAAGTTCAATGAACAGGTTATCTCTAACTCCGGAATTTCTTTCACTACCAGAACCTGGTGTCACTGAAGGTCCTCCTATTATTATATCGACATCTCAGCCCCCTGTGGAGATGATTATTCCATCTGTTGAGGAACCTACGGTAGTGGAAAAAGGGATGACCACTAGGGGGAAACAGGGTAAAATTAAAACAGCCAAGGCTACAAATCCCAAAAGGAAGGGAAAACGGGAATGCAAGCAAGTGGGTGTACAAGATAGCGAGATTGGGATAACCGATAATGTCCGGAATCCTGTCATAACCGACCCTGAAAACAGCACCAGGGGGAGACAGGCATTTAAGAGTGCTTCAGTCGAGGGTGAGGTATATGAGTGCAACTTAGTAAAGATCGAAACTATGCTAATAAAGCTATTGGATCCGATCCTAAAGAAGCTCACTAGTATAGAAGACAGATTAGCACTTATAGAGGGGAATTGTGGTCGGAATCCCGACATTAGACCTGCCATTTTACATAAAAACATAGCAGAAATGTCGTCAAGTGACAATTCTAAGGCACATATTGGTGATACAACAAAGAGAAGAGAGGTTTCGGCCAACATAGTTGCTCAGCCCTTTCCATTAATTGAATCAACATCCACCCAGGGGCCACAGGAACTTAGAAAGCCCAATAGTACTATTGATGGATCAATGATAAATCGGGAGCGGGATTTGCTTGATCAACATCTACAGGAAACCCATTCGATTGATCTCCCATTTGAGTCCACACCTTATACTGTAATTTTGAGCAATGTCCCCCAATTGAAGGACGGGGTTACAGAGGACTTTGGCCAACTTAAAAATAAATTGAATCAATGGTTTACTAACAACCTATACAGGAGACAGGATGTTAACAGATTCATAATAATGGCTCACAGAACTAAATGGATTGGCAAAAGGACTAAATTATATAATGGTGACTGTATTGTTGTGAACTTTGATAACCCACACACTGCTGAGAAAATTTTACAGGAGTTCCATAGGTGTCACTTGGGTTCCGGTTCCAATATAGTTATTCTGTCCCTTAGCTACTTCTACCCCCAAGAACCTTGGTTGTACAACACTGATACCAGCTGTAAAGATCACATATATACAAGGGACACTACGAGACAGAATCCTCGTCATCGACCTTCCACGCGATTTCAACCCCCTAGGAACACGGGCAATGTTCATTTCCCTCCAGGTCTAGAAATAACGAACAGATATCTGCCGTTATCGGATATAGAAGAGTGTGACTGACTAACCCTCCAGGTACCAAGTGAAATAAGCTCTCATACTCTTTTACAGGATCCTAGTAATGAAAGAGAAATGGATAGCCCACTGACCCCTAGAAGGAATATTTTATCATGGAACATCGCAGGGCTGGCCAAGAAAAGTAGTGATCCACGCTGGATTGCGTTTGTCAATCAGTATAAGATCATCAGTCTCCAGGAAACGTGAGATATGGACTGTAACTATTATTTGGATGGTTATAAGGCCTTTTTTGTTCCGGCCTCTCCTTCGGCCAGTGGCAGGCCTAAGGGAGGTCTTGTAACATATGTTTCACTTGATATCAAATGTGAAGCACGTTTGATCTCACACTCCTACCCTGGAATCTTAGCAATTATACTAAGGAAGGGGCATGTTGAATGGGGGATAATAAATGTGTACAATTCCCCATCTATTCTCGCAGTAGGAGGAAACATTAAGCTTTTGGCTACATTTATAAAAAAAACACATGGCCAATAACCCCCACAGTCTGATAATTATGGGGGATTTTAATATCCACCCATGTGGTAACCCCTCTACCACTTGTTTAGCTAATTTAGGATGCCTGTTAATATCTGGCCTACATTTTGAACATACATTGCAGGGAGAGGAACTTAATGATTTTTTGAGTGAATATGACATGGGGTCAGCCATGTCTCACATGAGCCCGTCCACACTGTTTCCAATCCCAACTTTTATAGGTAAGGGGAATGGTACTTTTATTGATTATATTTTTATTTCGTCATCTTTAGTTCCCCTTTTAGGGGATTTTTCTATTTTAACTAACGAATTTAGCGATCATAATCCGCTGACGGTTTATCTTGGAGGTATCCTGTCTGATCTTGTCTGTAATACTCCAGCAATAGGAGTTTTAAGACCCACAGATGGGAAAAGGAGGTTAAGGTGGACCCAAATATCACCTACTGTTTTTAATGAAAACGTAAAGACCCATTGCTTGGGAGAAATAGTCACCTGTACAACCGAAGGAGCAAATGCAAAAAGCGTCTTGGACGCTTTTTCTAATTTGACCAAGAAAATAACTGAATTATTGCTAGTAAAATCAGGACAGACTGATAAACAGGGCCCTAAATGGTTCGATAAAAATTGCTCGAAAGCAGCAAAATTGCTAAGAGAAGCACTGGCAAAAAACCCTAGAGATCTGTTGGTAGTGCGCTCCTTAAGAAGGGCGTATAGGGATGCTTTAGCATTCCGTAAGGCTTCATTAAAAGAAGAAGCCTGGGAAGAACTATTAGACAGCAGTACCCTAAAAGATAGTGGTAGGTTTTGGGAAGTTGTCAATGGTCCTTTATTCCACCAGGTGGGAGGGGATGGTTTGGTGGCTCATAAAGGTGAAGGTGATTGGGTTCATCATTTCAAAGCAATGTTTGATAGCCCGGTTGATTCCGATACCGTGACAGTGGGACGTGGGGATATTCCAGCTATAACCTTTACTGAACTGGAGATCTTAGATGGAATCATGGGTCTGACAAGCAACAAAGCCCCTGGCCCTGATGGGATTCCACCAGATCTATTTAAATCAGACCCCAAAGCCTGGGCAACTATTCTTTGTCCGGTCTTTAATGCAGCTGCCACAGAAGGCTGTTTGAATAGTTGGGCACTGTCAACCATAGTGCCGGTTTTCAAGAAAGGTAATAGAAACCACACTAGCTGTTATAGACCGATATCACTTATTGATTCGGTCGTGAAGGTTTTGGGGCGGGCTATTTTAAATAGTTTGAAGGACTGGGCAGTTGATAACAAGATCTTAACAGACTGTCAGTATGGTTTTCATGCAGGGCGTTCTACCATCACACAGTGCCTTAATCTGTATTTACTGCTTAACAAATACACTGTGGTGTATCCCGGTTCAATCCATCTCACCTTCATGGACCTTTCGTCAGCTTTTGACTGTGTTAACAGGTGGAAGCTTTGGCAGGCCATGGAGGTGAGAGGGGTAGATGCGGGATTGATAAACTTTTTACGGGACTTACACTCCTCAACCCGAGCAAATGTTAGGTATGGTAAAGACTTGAAAGTCACGAATAACTTTCCTATAAAGAAAGGTGTAAGGCAGGGATGCATCATGGCTCCATTTATATTAACGATCTTGAGAGGACCCTGATAGAGACTGGTGCAGATTTCCCGCGTATAGCTGGACGGGGTATCCCCGTTTTGCTATACGCGGACGATGCTGTACTATTAGCTAGAACAGAAAACGGGCTCCAGACCTTGTTAAACGCCTTTTATGGATTTATGAACAAGTTAGATTTAAAAATTAATAGTACAAAGTCTTATACTATGAGATTGGGCAAATGCTCTAGTAAGACATTTCAATTTAAAACAGGGGGAGACTTAATCCCCAGCACCAAGATGTTCTCTTATCTAGGAGTTTTATTTGATGACAAATTAAAGTGGGATGCCGTGATACATAAAAAAAGGGGGGAGTTGGCCCGGGCAAACGCTGCAATCTTTAATTTTGCTTCTAAAATAGGGAAGAAACCGACGGGGGCCATGCTTCAGGTTTATAGAGCAAAGAGCATTGCCATAGCATGCTATGGTAGTGAGTTGTGGGGACGTGGTGTGATAAAACCACTACAGGTCGAGGAAAACAAGTTCTTAAAAAGACTCCTATGTGTTCCGCAAAGTACTCCAAACTTGGTGGCTCACGAAGAACTGGGAGTACCATACATAGCCGACCAGATAACGCTGCGCCCCATGATCTTCTGGCTACAGTGCTGGCTTAACTCGGATATACCCTTGACTCAAGCTATACTTAGGGATTGCATGGCGCTAGAGAACATGGCACGAATCCCTTGGTTTGCCTACATCAAAAGGGGATTTGAATTACGTGGAAGGGGTTCTCTATTTACTAAGCCTGAAGAAATCCTTAAAAAGGACATCCCATTGATTAAAACCTCTTTTCTGAACTATAGGGTGCAAGAAAGAGAAGGGATCGAGCTTACTAAACCCAGTGTCCGGTCATACCTCACTTTAATAATGACCCCTACTGCTGAGCCTTACTTATTGTCTACTCTTACATCCCACGAAAATTTTTTATTAACTAGGTTTAGATGTAACACATACCACCTCTTAGTGGCTAGGCCAAAAGTGGGTAATAAAGGGCAGTTGTTACCAGTATGTGGTTGTGATGGTCACTCGCCGCAAAACTTAGAACATTTTATGTTTTTCTGTAAATTTTATTCAGTTCCAAGGAAAACCTTTCCGATTCCAATTTTAAAGAAAATGAACTTTACCCAAGTTAATCCTGCCTTAATGTTTTTACAATTATTGCACATGGATTGTATATATTTTATTGTCCGTTTTTTAAAATCTATATTGAAATCAAGAGCGGATATGGATTACTAAACTTGTCAATGGAACATGATTCTTTTTAATGTCTGGGTTGTGTATTCAAACACTGTATGTATGCGACTTTTTATGAATTTATATACTAAATTCGAAATAAAGTACCTTTTGACTTTGAATCATCACCCCAAGTTTCTGTAAGAAATAATACTTCAAGTTTATGGTCTATAATGAAATCAGCAATTTCATATTTATGTCTAACCAAGGACCTGGCATTAATGAGAGCTAGCTGTAGATCGGTATCTATTTGATCTTGAGTCATTGGACTTCTCAGAGAGTTAAGTGGCAAATCCAAAACATTTGGTAATTTACTATGGCAGCCTGGGCAATGGGGGTAGTCCGGTTTTGTTATATGTTTACAATTCAGCTGATAACATTTCCGGTGTATCTTTGGGCGTAAGGACAAGAGGCTCTCACCTGAGTAACAAATCGTGTGTTTATTTGCCGAGTAAGAGCCTGGGTTTCTGGCCCTGGGCCCTGTCCAGGCGCGGATGGGCGCGGACGGGCTTGCCTTCGGCGCGCCAGCGGCACGCCCGCTGTGCGGCCGTTCCAGCGTGTCCCTAAATACGAATCTCCAAAGGCTAGAGCGCTAACCGCAGGAAGTGGAAGAGCGGAAGTGAGTGCCTGAAAATGCTACCTAGAATGAGGTTCTTCCCTCCCCAACAATCGGTACAAGCTGTGGCGGGCCGGGGAAGCCTCAGTGCTCAAGTACAAATAAAAACCAGCATCACAATATTACAAACACAGTAAGTAGAAAATAAAAAAGTTATCATAAACGTGGTGTCTAAAATAGATTAAAAACCTTACAGGATCGAACATGTGCAAAAAAAGCAAAATAGCAGCGTTTTAAACAGTGACATAGATCAATGAGAGCCCTGTGCAAATTGCAGCGTATCGTAGCTTTAACAGTAGCAGTATGAGACTGCTGCGCGGCCGTTCCAGCGTGGCCATAAATAGGAATCTCCAAAGTCTAGAGCGCTAACCGCAGGAAGTGGAAGAGCGGAAGTGAGTGCCTGGAAATGCGCCATCAGCCACGTATTTCCTATGCCTTTACAGCAACGGGAGGCCAGCCTTTTGATTAATTTTGTCAAACAAGGATTCCACAAAAAGTATTTAGGATTTGTCAGAGAGATCAGAGCTTTCGTCATGTACTCCTTTCTCAAGTAAAAAAACCAACTCAAAATAAAGCCCCTTGGCACAAAACAAGTAAAATTGAAAGTGGCAATAACTAAGGCCTGTAGATTAATAGTTACGACGTCACAGTGAGTAATGTTCTCTCTGCTGGGATGTTTTTGTATGTTGAACAGGTTTCATTCAGGACAGGCCCTGCTCAACTGTTCTTTCTCATATCGACAGATGGAGCATTGAATTAATCACAGGTTAAGTGTAATGAAATTCCGGTAATACTGTGGAACACACTTTATAACAACTCAAATTGTATGCACTTCTGTTGTTAGTCCCTGTTTCTGCAGTGCTCTGCCTTTTTAATCTATTACACCAATGTCTGCAACTCACTTCATTCTTCCACACCAAACACATCACTGTTCTTTTATCACATTTCCAACAGGCTGTGATGAATTTTTGCATTTAGTTGCCAATGGTAGGCGCCAGCACTAATTTCTGGGGACGAAGGCTTACTTTTCAGAATGAGATATTGAGCAAAGGAAGTGAGTGAATACAGTGGCGGCTGGTGACATTTGAAAGTGGTGAGCCGTTAAATTATGACAGTTCTGCACTGAGGCGAGCGAGCGTAGCGAGCGAGCCTAAACAACCTTCTCGGGGTTCGCGGGTTCTCCCCCGAGAACATTTTGAAAAAAATAGAGGATAAATGGAGCATTTTCAAGCAAATATGAGGAAGCAGGAAGGTTATTAATGCAATACACCCAGCAATGCCCCAGCCTCCTCCTTATGACCCCTATTACCCTCCCATCTCTCTCCTTTGCTTCTCTCCACCTCTCTCAAGGACCGGAAGAGCACCAGCACTTTAATCAGGTCCTCTGGAATTATGCAACAGGAAGTACCAAATTATGCAGCAGGGTTGACTACATTTTACAGTGTAATGCAGGGTAGTATTTTATTATTATGTCATTTTCTGCACATGTTAACACTATGTGAAGGGCCATCCACTGTGCAGCAACATATTACTGCATTTTTAGTAACAGTTGATCCTTTTTCTGATGGTTTTTGTTAAAATCTTCAATTTAGGCTGTAGATGATGGATTATATAGCTAAGGTATCAAATCCATAATCATGCCTAAAACGCAGCAGCATCGAATAAATCCTGTGGCCCTGGCTATAACACTGATACCCCAAAGTGGGGTGTGTGTTCATAATGTTCCTTCTATTTATATAAGAGTTCTGCCTTTTGCAAGTACCTCAGGAGAATGAGAGGAGGCAGGTAGATTATATGTCAATTGTATTCCAATGCAGAATCACATAATTGCCTTGGCCACTGATTTAATGGTTTTGTGGAACTGGCTGTTGATGTAGGACTCAGGGTTCTGCCCCTGGCTTAACCACTTTATCACACTTTGTAATCTAGAGCAGATCTTTTGGTGCCTCAGTTCCCACACATGCCAACATCGGGAGTGCTCAGAAACAACCGTAATGAGGGTTAAAAGCACTGGACTCACTAGTCGCTAGTCAAAGGGATGGTCGCCTGCAAGGGCCAGTAGAACATCGTCCCTTTGACTGCTTTTTAATATTGGAAACTTTTTATTTTACAGCAGCGCAATTTATTTACAGGAACATAGTATTCATACAACTTTAGTGACTCCAAAAATGGGTTTAGCACATAGCAAATAACTTATTAGCAGTTGCAAAACCTCTGATTTTACAAACTAGACAGTTAGCGACCGCCACACATTTAGTACATCTGGCAATGATGTCTTGTAGTTTATTAGCCAGCACACATTGAATGTAGAGCTATGCTCATCAACAATATATCAACACATAAGGAAATTGAAAGCATTTTACAAAGGGAGAACCGAGGAAGATATTATGCAGCAAGTGCTAGACTGTCGCTATCCCCACAGGCCAAATAGAAACTAGTATGCTATATAAAAATCTGTTCTGTACAATGAATACAGTGCCTGGAATATTTATGCCTAGTTCATCATAGACTCAACTAACCTAGACCCCGTTTCTCCCTCCCTCCCAGTCCAAGACATTGCCCCCACCTGCATACTGCCAATATTTTTCTATTGTCGAGAGAGGTGCTTTTATCAATCCAAATTGTATGGTCAAATCTCTCATGTTTGGATGCAGCCTATCATTTGACATGTGGGTCATGACAAGGACAATTGTATTTGTTCAATAATATTTGCCTTTGGACATTTGAGAAACTTATCGGCAATTTCACTTTGCAAAGACAAAAATGACTGCGCGCAGCCATCAAACTTTAAGTCAAAACTCTCAAGTCTTCCAATGTACTCAACGAAAACATTTGGAATTCATTCTTCACTCATTCACCTCAATAATTCATTTTAAACGTCTAAAACTCAGCGCCAGATTTATATGTTAGCAGTTGGGCCGTTGTCCCACCAGGACAACGGAGTAATTTATTCATTTACCCTGGCGGAGGTCCCGACAGCCAAATGTAGAAAATTGGCTGTGGAGAGCTTCAAGTGGACTGCGCGCGCTCGCACGTGATTGCTGCCGCGTCTGTCAGCAGCAGGCCGCCTCTGGAAGGTTAGCAGGCCCACAGCATGCTCGGGGAATGAGGGATGACCTCTGATGAGATGGCGACCCGAGGTCACCAGTTACCAGGCATGTCCCTGTGTGACCCTCCCCGAGATAAGGCTCCTCGGGCCATTGCACACCGCTGCCCTTCCAAAGGCAGGCCTCGCGTTATCGGGGGAAAACTATGCAAGCACTGGGCGTGCTGGTGGGATGCAGGGAACTGTCGGAGACAAGAAACACCAAATACCGTTTACAGCCTGTATGCACAAATTATATAGCAACAGTAGTTTGGAAAGCAAGCGGTAGGATATTAACTGTTTAGCGCTCTAAAGTAATCCTACAGGTACCTCGTAGCGCGTTATAAAATGCGCAAATGAATAAATACCCTGAATGACACACAATATTACAGAAGAGGCAGGACATTGTGAGTGTTTACTTTTCAATGCGTCCACTCAGATGGCTATAAATCTGTTTTTCAGTCGCGGCTCGCAGTAAGTACTCGCGGGGGTGGGGGGCCGAGGGAGAAAATTAAAAAAAATGAAAACTTACCTGACCGCTCCTGGTCCGCGTTGGCAATGGCGCCTCTTGGAACAGGACTGGAGTGACACACAACCCCTCAGCCAATCCTGGCGCTGCTGCAGCGCCAGGATAGGCTTAGGGCACGGTTGCTCTTTGCCCGCCGCCTGCCCATTAGGAGACCGAGGGGCTCCTAATGGGCATGCGCAAGCCAGTGGAAACGCAAGTGCGCATGACTGGGCACGGGTGAAAAATTCACTCACCTTCCCCACTCATGCGCACTTGTGCTGCTGCCTGTCCCTGGCTGCTGGTCTGACAATGCATGTCAGTCAACATGACGCCGGACCGCCCACCCCCTTCAGACTCTGAAGGGGGTGGGCAGTCCGACGTCATGCTGACTGACATGATTGTCAGTTCTCCCTCGGCGATCTAAACTTAAGTAAACTAAGTTCAGAGACGCCGAGGGAGCTGTGGGCGCGGGCGGGGGGGCAACGCCCCAACGCCCCCAATGGACGCACCGCCACTGAGTGAATAGTAGAACAGAAAAAAGAAGGAAGAAAAGAATGATAAGTAAGCAGTGACGAAGAGATAAAGTAGCGATGAAAAGGACCTGCATGAGTGAGGTAATGATACAAGAAGTGAAGGGTGGTGGAATGAAGAGACATTAGGTGAAGCCAAAACTAGTGTGCTTTGGTTTTTAGCAGCCCTGCATTCAGAAAAGCTGATCTAGAGCTCCTAAAAGACAATTTACATCCCTGCATGCACACTCTCTAAAAAATAAATGGTGAGATCCTAGAGCTTCTGCATATTGTTCATGTCCTGGGACTGTTTCTTCCACTCAGTGCTCATAGTAACAGTTCCAGAGCCCATGAACAGTGTCTCATCCATCCACGAAAGAGCAGGACTCAGGGATTTGAGGGGGGCATGGGCAAAGGGAGAATCATGGACCTGATGATGAGGGTCAGGAGACCAATAGTGAGCTGTAGTGTAATAATGGAGTTTTCAGTCCTGACCCATTGTACTGGCTCTACAAGCGAAATGTCTTTATGTAACATAAATTACTCCTCACATCAACCCCCTGATACTAACCAAGCAATGCTTCACGAAAAGTTGTGATCCACAAATGTGGACCATATTTGTTTTGGGTGCTTGGGCCAATTTTTGGCCCCAATCCGACTGGTGAGGGCCCCATACAGGGCCAACAAGTCACAATCCCTCTGTGAATAAAACTGCCCACATACAGCCAGCAAGTCTGATCCGAGATAATTAAAAAACACAGACATTGCACTATGCTGGCAGTTGGTCAGATTACTGAGCCTAAGTACTGACAACAGTCTAGAACCACATTGTCTCAAAAGTTGACTTGAGGGGCAAGTGGGGAACAGGGTGGTGGTCGGGTATTTATGCCTGAAATTTTGGGTGTTAGAACGCTACACCCAAAGTCCTTAACAATTTGAATTCAGAATGTAGGCTTCTTAATCTGTCATGACAAGCCAGCTTTCTAACAATCCCGATTGACTATTTGGTTTCTGAGTGCATTTGTTGGAGGCAATTCTCCATCCATCTGAATTTCAAATCATTGTGATTTTACATATTAGAGCTTTCCTGAAATTGCACCGTATAATTTTTTTTTAAAGTTTATCGAGAATAGTAAACCTGGCATCTACTGTGTAATGTACCTTCTATGTTCAAACACTCCTTAAGGTGTTTCAATGCAGACTTGATTCAGTTAGATTCAGAAGCTCGTGCAGGACTCAGGGGCATATTAACAAGGAACAGGGAAAATTAACGCTAAGGGCGCTTAGCGGTAATTTTTTTAACGCTCGCTATCGCTGGATAATATCGCCTGGTTATTGCGTTATTAACAACACTAACCGCCTAGGCGATAAAAAATCCAGCGATAGCTGCATTTTGGGAGGTTATCGCTGGTAATGCAGCGATAAAACTACAAGGATAGGGATATCCTTGTTGATAGCCCATCGTGGATTTAGCCATGTAATCCACCTCCCATTGGATTACATGGCTAAATCTGAAAATTAGCAGAAGTAAAAAAGCAGCATTAACCGTGGTTAGCGCTGCTTTTTTTGTCTCTAACAGGGTTAGCGTGAAGCTTGATAATAGGAGAAATGTCGCTTAGCGACATTTCTCCTATTATTTTGCTCTGGAACGCCCACTTTGCATCTCATTAGAGATGCAAAGGGAAGTGTAGTGAAAAAGGGTGCTAACATGCGATTTTGCATGTTAGCACCCTGTTGTTGATAGGGCGATATTTTTATCTCCGCTTCTTTGTCTTTTAAAGCCAAAAAAGCGGAGATAAAGCCCTTGTTAATATGCCCCTTAGTTTCTGGCTGGATCACCTCGAGGCATTGAACAGTAGGACTTTTCAGTTAATGCACTTAGAATCTGATACAAGCAGATCAGACTGAGACTCTTCGACTAGTGGCAACAGTATCAGTGAGTCTGCATGTATTTCAATTGTCTGGAACTGCTTTCAGATTCGATTGCAATCTGCATCTTTACAAAAAAACAGTGCCCATTTTGCATCCCTTTGCACAATAACAAAATGGCAGCGATATGTTACAGCAACCCTTTAGACGAAAGTATACATAATCCCGTAGCAGAAGCAGGCAATTGTTTTGGGAAATTCTTCCTACAACTAAATTCATTCAGGTATTGTAGTCATAGACCACCACTCTAGACACTTCACGTAATTCTGCCACTGGCCACTTCACTTGCATTTCTTCCCAGAACAGAACGACCAATGAGATCCCAATTACAGCTATATGTTTACTTGAGGATTAAACATCCACTGGATGGTTCATTTGTTGGATAACAGACCCGACAAAAAGAAATAATAGCTAATTTATTAAGAACTCGGAGGCAAGGATTATGCTTCTCCTTCTTTGCTTTTTACTAACACAGCTTTAACAACAGCCAATCAAAAATAAACCTTTGTATAAACTACATTTCCCCATAGATCTTATCATACATAATACACCAATCATCATGTCTCTGCATATATAAAACGCATCGTCACTATCTTGATAGCCTCTTCCTTTGCCTTATCGGCTGAACATAACCTTAGAATCCGCAGTCCATCAACTGGATATAACTAAATTACCATATCCGACAGACACTTCTAGCCGCAGATTTCTTACCTTTGAATTCCCCAGGTGTCAGTCTCAGGCTGGCCTTAGCGCTGGTGGCGCCCTGTGCAAAAATCCTTTTTTGCATCCCCCAACCTCCTTCTTGGCCTCCTTCACTACCTCTCGGCAAGAGTGCCCCTCATCTTTACATAGCCCCTCTCTCACATGCATTTCATTTGTTTTAAAGCACTGGTAAAGGCTGGCTTTGCTAGTCCACTCATTTATCCACATAAAATACAGAGCTGTTCTTTGCAGCAGGACCTTAAGTTAGTGTAATAATACAGTGCCCCTCTAAGGTCAGTGCCTCCTCCCTACCCCCCCCCCCCCTCCCCAGAGGTCAGCACCCAGTGCGGTCGCACCAGTCTCACCGCCCTTAACCCGACCCTGGTCAGACTGGATCAGAGATTTAGTTTTTTATGAGCAGTACCCCTGTGCGCCATTAGATGGCGTTGTTTGGCTCCGTGTATGCCATTGTCTGCGGTGGAAGTGACATCCGCAGCACCTATATAGGCCCCACCTAGGCATGCTGAGGTCAGTTCTTTTCTTTCCGCGCCAGGCAGCGCTGATCCAGGGAAGAGGCACCCCTTCAGTCACTGTTTAACTGGATTTTTTTTTACTTTTTGTCAACTTTTTTGAGTTTTTTTTACCTCCTGGTGTGGTGGTGATGTCCTTCAGGAAAGCCGACTTCAAGCCCTGCGGAGCCTTTCATCGACCGATGTCGGTGACGGATCCACAACTTGTATGCCTGTGGTGGCTCGAGCGAGACCACGACCCAAAGTCTTGCTCCAAATGCAGCAACATGAATCCTGAGGCCTTGCAGGTGCGGTCCCTCCAGCTCATTGCGGCTCGGCAGGCGACATCACAACAATTGAGGTCGCGGTCGAGGGTAAGGTCCTGGGAGTAGTCGTGGAATCCTCGATCCTCGTCCCACTCCAAATCCTTGGGACATTCGAGTAAGTCTCCACACAAGAAGAAGAAGTATAAGAGGTCTTTGATTTTTCCGCGCTAGTTGGCTGATGAGATGAGGGAGCATCGACATTCAAGGCCTGGCTCCACAGTAGAGCCTGCGCCTACTCTGCCCCTCCCCTACTTTCCGGGAGCCCCTGCTCAACTAAAGGAGTTTTATGAGGCCATGTGCCTCGTATTTGGGTGTCCTGACCCCACTGGCACGCCTTCAGGCCCCCTCGGATTCGGAAGGGGCCTCATCTGGTTCCACACTGGTGGCTCCGACCCCTGCTCTAGTCAGGCCCCAAGAACCTGTTACCGGATCCGGACCGGCACTGTTCATACCATCTCCACCTTCCCGACGCCTGTCCTGATGCCGACGCTCCTGGCCCCACTGGTACCAACTGACGACACCATCCCCATTCTGATCCCTGACTCCGATACGGAGCCTGAGGGGCATCGGCCAAAGCAGTATCCAGCATCGACAGGAGCCTTGCCTCCCAGATCAAAGCCTGAGCCCTATTCCCTTGGGTTAGGACTCTGGGTGGAACGTGAGGGGTCGCTGGACCCTGAGAAATACCAACCATATGAAGTAAGCCCTAACATGGACTGGTGTAAGGAACTCGGTGAAGCCAGGGGACAGGAAACTTCTCCAGCTACTGGTGTACTTACTCCCTCTTCAGTGGCTTTGGAGAAGGGAGCGTCTTATGCAGTGGTGGTCCGGAGGGCAGCTGAGGTCCTCGACCTTCAGTTGACCTCAGTGGCAGTTTAAACTAACGTCTTGACAGAGATGCTGCAACCGGGATGTCCTCCCCTCAGAACCGTTACTCATGTTCAATGACACCCTCTCTGATGTCCTTTTGGGAACTTGGCGTGAATAGGACTAACGCCCGCTACCACCGCCCCACCCCAGGAGACCCAAACTTCCTCACTCAACACCTGGAGAGCTCAGTGGTCTCAGCCTCGACATGCCAAGGTGCATTCCCGAACGCTTGACTAGATAGAGAATCCAAGAGGCTGAACTCTTTTGGGAAGATGTTTTCTTCCACCATGTGAACACCACATGCCTTTTGAGCCGTGTAGGAAAGTAGGATCTCCTTTCATGGTTACCCCCACTTTTTGCTGGTGTTAGTCTATTTTCTGACTAGTCTGACTGGGATTCAGCTAATCACGACCCCAGTCACTGTGCTTCCTCCCTAAATTTGACAGTGGTAAGTACTTTAGTGCCTTCACAATTGGCTACCGGTGTACTCATGTAAGTCCCTAGTATATGGTACTTAAGGTACTCAGAGCATAGGTACACCAGTGGATTCCCATGGGCTGCAGCATGTATTATGCCACCCATGAGAGACCATTCAAACTGTGACTACAGGCCTGCCATTGCTGCACCACGTACGACAGATATAATTATCCTTATATCCGAGGTCACTGCACTTAAAACCTATACGTCCCCGCTAAAGCAGGCCTTTCAATCCTGAAGGCTGGGTGCTAGTTTATAAGTATGAGGGTGCCCTGCATGGGCAGGACACGCCCTAAAACCCCAGAGTCGATTCTCCAGGCTTTGTAAGTACCGACAACCATTTTGATACATTTAGTTTCCTTGCGTCATTGTGCTATGGCTAACTATATATTGGCTGTGCCGAACCTGGGCATGTTTGGTATCAAACATGTTGGCATCATACCCCAACACCATTACCGGTGTTGGTGGTATGATTCCATGTACCAAAGGCTCCTCCGGGAAGCCCTCAGTTCTCTCGGTAACAGCCTTCGAGGGTCTGCCAGCAAGCTAGTGCTGCTGCCAACCCCAGACACGATTCTGCCCTGCTGAGCCGAGCTGTACCTGGGTACTTGCCTGGGGTGGTTCCTTGGGTCCCCAGCTCTCCTGAGTCTTCTGGTCCAAGTCCCGACTTTGGTCACAGTTCGAATTCCACTTCTTTAGTATATGGTTCGGTCTCCCCCTAAAGGCCACTATCTATTTATGCTTACTTACCTGTTTTACATTTGAAATATTGTGTGTATTGTGTTGATATCTCCAAGTAGGAGATATGCCAATGTTTTAGTGAGTGTGTCAAATAAATATACTTATTTTTATAACTAAACTGTTTTGTTTTTTGTTTAACCTACACTATATGATTAGTTCTGATAAAATAAGCTGCTTCACACTCTTTCTGGGCTAAGCCTGAAGGCTGCTCTCCATAGCTACCACTTAGAGAGCTTTCTATGGTTATTTAAGACCACTAAAATCCCCATAAGGGTTGTCTGGATTAGTGCAAGGTGCTTCACTTATATAAGTGTACACCATATCCTAAGCCAACCTCCTACAGGCCATTATTTCCATGCTCTGTGATGCACAGTTGCGCAGGTGCTGGCAACGGTCCCGGTGGAGGCCTCGGCCCAACTATCTTGGGCTGTTGTCAGTGAGAGAGATGCAGCAAAGTTCACTTTTCATTGTGGACTTCACACGACTGACTCTCTTGGCAGATAAGTTTGGTCAGCGGTGGCCTTGAGGTACCATGCCTGATTGAGGACAACTCTTTTTGGGGGATGTCCAATCCTCTTTTCTGGACTTGCCCGCTGATGGCACCTGTTTCTTCGGAGACAAGGCGGATTCAGCAATGGAGCACTTTGAGGAGAGTTGGGGTACGGTCAGATCCTTGGGCCGTTCTGTGGCTCCACTTCTCCCTCAATCTGCCTTTCGTGGCTATTAAAGGGGCTTCTAGCCATGCCAATTCCCTCCCAGCCACAGAGGTGCACATACCCCGTAACTTGCTTGACCAAGGGCGCGGTACCCACAGACCTCATGGGTATGGTAGTCAGCGGTCTGGTCAGTCCACCACCCCCCGGCAGCTCCAAACCCTCCTAATCTGCCCCATTACCGGCATGAGCATCCAGTTGGTGGCAGGATTTGCTATCACCTGCCCCACTGACAGTCCCTAACATCGTAGAAACCAAAGAGAGCCCGTCCGTACGGTTGGACTATCTTTCCATTCTTTATGTTCAGTAGAAAACAGACCGTTTTCTTTAAATAACCCTCACCCACCAGGGTTTCCCATCGATGGCATATTTCATCATTGGGTTTTTCCCGTACCTTTGTGGAACAGGGCGTGCTACTACCGACGGATACATGGGAGCACTTTGAACATTTGCTATGAAGTAATGAGAGATATAAGAGTGGGAGGGTCTTATCAAGTGCAAACGTTAAATATACCTGGTTTAGTAGGAAAAACCAATTTATTCTTACATCCAGCTGGTATGATTAATAACTGGGGAAAGAAATTGAAAAGCATGTGGTTATGTGCATGGATTTCATCTGTCTACATGTTTCAAGCTATACCCAAAGGCTTTTCTTCAGGACCAAGGGATGATCCCTGATACCACTCCTATCGTGAATACAATCTAAATAGAGTATACAGTGGTTTTATCAATGAAAAAAAACATGCAATACCCAATTGGTAAAGTTCCTTTTAGATCTGAAAAATATGTGAGAAAAAAGATTTGTTCGTCACAAATATGACTGATACTCATTGCGGAACACATCACCATTGTGGAACACGTGATATCTTTTTCTATATTTCTTAATACTGAAACCTAATTTTAGTGCTACCAAAGATATACCTATTTGTTAAAATTAAAAACACAGACGACAGAGAACAGCACACACACACTTATAGTTTCTTATCAATGGTAATTGGTTGCCAATATTAATGTTACATGAGGCATGGCTAGTAGAAAAGGTAAAAACGGGGTTAGAAATACATGTTGTTAGCCAACCTTTGGCCTCATGAGCTATGACGGGGAAAGGGGAGCTTATAGTCAAACTCTGTGTAATGAATGGAAAAAGACTTTAAAGTACTGCGTTAGGAAGTGTCCGATGGTTCTGCAAATAAGAGGAGAGAGTATCGGCTGTGCGTACTTACTTCTTCAAAGCTACTCCCTTGCCTATAGAGATAGTTTGCCCGCGGCTCCGACGATATCGGCGTGCATTGGAGTTTCCCTGTTTGACAGCAGGTGAACCTGCAATTGCAGCCTGTGTGAGCCGGTGCTAGCACAACAGATATGTTTCCTTATATCTGAGGTCACTGCACTTAAAACCTTTAATTCACCCCTAACGCAGGCGATACGGTGATCTCAAGTGGTGTCACCAACTGTCTGGGACTCAGCTTGCCGTCTCAAGTCTTTCAGAGTTAGGCACTTTTTCTGTGTTACACAGAAATCCTCCCTGATAGGCCCACCCTCATCTGGCCATCTTGCAAACTCAGGCAGGTCTCCCAAGGTTGCAAGTCCTGCCTGGTAGGCTCTAGGGCATCGCCCTCAGGCTCAGCTTCCTCCTGGACCATGAGAGTTACAGTGTTTGGTGTCCAATGTCGCTTGCCCTTCCTCTTCTTGGCAGGTGCCTGGGCCCTTTTTTCAGGCTTCAGGCATCCTTGACTTTCATCTCGGGCTGCCATAAACCTTGTGGTCAGGCGCACCCATTCAGGTAATCCTCACATATATAGGTTGACTTGAGGTCCATTACCTTCCAGATAGTGTGCTCCAGATCATTCCCTAACAGACGATCAACAGGCATGGCAGGACTCACAACTACTTTTAGAGAACCTGAGATTCCCCACTCAAAAAGAACCAGGGCCACTGGGTAGTAACTCTCACCGTTGTCTGCTACTATAACCTGATGGAATGTATTGGGGATTACCTGCTCTGAGGATATCAGACGACACCTTTCAGAAGTCAGCCTGGCTCCTGTATCCCTCTTAGTCTCCACCCTCTGCCCTCTGATGTCGACCCACTGCCTGTACCTGAAACTATTGGAAGGCATGTTGACTTTGGGAACCATCTCCTTGTTATTTAGGGACACTTAGGTAACCACTGCTCTGCCTGCCATGCTAACTTGGGCAATCTCCTCCCCAAGTGACAGTATTGGAAGGCATGTTGACTTTGGGAACCATCTCCTTGTTATTTAGGGACACTTAGGTAACCACTGCTCTGCCTGCCATGCTAACTTGGGCAATCTCCTCCCCAAGTGGTACACGGCCAACCCTTTGGTCTGCCCATCGGGGCTGGAGGGGTTGTGCCCTCTAGGGACATCTGGAATTCCCCTTCATGCGCCCATATACATAGCACTCATGGCACTTGGAGACAAACTTCCCTATCTTTTTATAAAGACGTCACCCTCCTTTGCAAACTCATTGGAGTCAGTTAGCTTGCTGTCAATCAGGAGTTGGCGCAACTCTGTAAAGCAAGTATTGAGTATTTGCTCTCTCAAAATTAAATTCTACAGCCCATTAAATTCACTCATTTTACTGCCCCTCACCAAACCACTCAGTGCCTTGCTGGAGTAATCCAAGAAAGCCACTGAAGACTGGTTTGGCAGTTTCTGGCTGTCCCTGAACCTGGCGTGATACTTCTCAGTGGTATACCAAACTCAGTGACTAAAATGGCCTTCATTGGAGCATACGTCATCTGATCCCCCACCCAATGGGGTAGCTAGTCCTATGGCCGCTCGTGGCAGTCCCTGCGTTTGTGTCGCGATTACACTGTGTGGACAGGGAGGAAAGGCAGGTGATGTCTCCACGCACAGTGTTTCCCTCCCTTGTGTGCATGTAACCCGGTCTGCATGGATCATCCGCCCTGTGCACTACACCTCCCAGAAGCCTTTTGGATACATCAAGGGAAAAAAGATCAGACGCCTCCGAGGAATCCGCCCTTATAAAGCACCACCTCTTCTGGAAGGAGGTGCTTGACAATCTTGCCTATTTCCTGTTACATCGAAGAAAGTGGATGGTATTCCCCGCTTGAGTTCCCGATATTCTTGCGGCAGTTCAGTCTGTTTCCCGCAATTTATTTTCACCAGGATGAGCACGGCGCTGCTCTCAGACTTGCCAGCACTTTCTCCTGATTCCCGGCAGAGGGAGCCCTCCAGGTATCGTAGCGGGTGGCGGGGAAAAGTGCCATAGTGCTCCTCCCTTAAACCGCGACTTTGGCTGTTACCGTTTCCTTCTGCGCTGGGTCTCCGTTCAGCGCCTGCCCCAGAAAGCATTCCCGCTGTGAATATTAACAGCGGCTGGGTGCATCTGCCTTGCACTAACACTGTGAAAGCTAACAGCGGCTGGGTGTGCTATTTAGCAGTTTCCACCATTGACCGAGCTGTCTTCCTGCACTCTCGCTGTGATAAGAACAGCGGAAGGTGCAGCCGTGGCCGGTGGAGGGAATTCCGTGGGGCAGAAAGGCGGGGTGGGGGAGGGGCAGCGTGGGGGGTACTAAAAACCGGAATACGGATAATTGGAGGTAAGTAAACAATTAAATAAATAAAACGAATTTCGTAGCGCGCCTTGCATCGCAAATTGCGATGCAGCGCGCGCTACGAAATTCGTTTTATTTATTTAAGGGCTTCAGGGCTTTCTCACAGGCAGAAATACATTTGTCTATATCACCTCCCACCACATAGCTATGTGGTATGCGGACTCACACCTCTTCATGGGACACTGGATTTCTGTCACCATTTCTTCTGGACCAAATTGCGATCGCAAACGCTGAAATTCGCAGATCGCAATTTGAGCAGTGTGCTATGTAGCAGACAAAAACCCACTCGCAGAATAAGGAATCGCAAAATTTGCGATTCCCTATTTTGCGAATGCATTTAAGGAATCCCAAATTGCGATCCTTAAATGCAATGTAGGAAGCACCCAAGTTGTGCGATTTTGGCTTAAGGAATCACAAATTACCACCAACTTCAGGTTGGTGGTAATTTGCGATTTCTCTGACAGATGCACTTTTTTGCATTTTTCATGCCCTTAGCGCATGTATGTGTGCCACATGTGCACACATGCTTATTTCAGGGGTGCAACAGGGTGTCCTATTGACACCCTTGCAACCTTGAAATTGCATTCTCAATTTGCGATTCTCTAATTGGGAATCGCAAATTGAGAATGTCTTCCCATTCATTCCTATGGGCTTTCTAGCCCATAGGAATGAATGGGAAGGTATTCCTTATTTGCGAATCTCAATTTGCGATTCCCAAATTAGGAATATGTAGGATTCGCAAAAATTTTTGCAAATCCTACCTACATTGCGTTTTGCGATTCTCTAATTGCGATTCCCTAAAAATTGCAATTTGAGAATCGCAAAAACCGTTTTAACTACATATGGCCCTCAGTTCTTTGCTTAGCTTTAAGGTCTAGCAACTTCAGGCTCACCTCAAGAGTCAGGGCCAGTTTCCGTTCAGCCAAAGCCCTTTCAGCTTAAGCTTTCTCCTTCTCTTAGGCCTGGTTTTCCTTTGCCAGGGCTCTTTCTGCTTCAGCCCTCCTCTCCTCTCAGGCTCTCTGGGCAGCAGCCTCCTTCAGTGTACTCTTTGCAGCAGCCTCAGCCTTGGCTGCCTTCCTCTTGGCAGCTGCCTCCTCCATCCGGAGTTTGGCCAGCTGTAGCCTGAACTCCCTCTCTGCTCTCCTCTCCTCCAGCCCCTTTGGGGACAGATTGTGGAAAGAGATGCTGCTGCTTACTCTGGATCTGGCAGGGGGCCTCACTCCTGTGGATGCTCCTCTCTCCTCTGGAGCCATGATCAGGGGACTGTCACCCCCCACCCCTTCCATCCTTTCCTCCTGCTCCTCTTCAATGCCCACCTCCTCATCCTCATCCCGTGCTGTAGCCTGCAACTGATAGGCCTCCTCCCAGGCCCTGAGGGTCTTCTAGAGTCTTGGAGCTCCTGCTTGGCGGATGCCCCTCTCCCAGAGCAAAGTCACAGTGTCGCTCTCCAAATTGTTGAGCTCAAACACTATACTTGCAGTAGGCAGAGTCGCAGGTGCACAAAGTCTGGTAAAATAGAGGTGGATTTGGAAAAAGCAAAAGAGACCAATCAAGGAGAATTTAAAAAGAGGTTAAATCTGGTATCTGGTTATTTATATGTAATTTTAGTTTTACACCAAATCACTGAATAGCACTGCACAAACACAAGTACTTAATCCCACCACTAAACACCATTGTGATAAATTGGGTTATTGGTTGAGGGAGGTGTAAACCCTTCTCAAGCAACAAGCACAATCCTTGTCAGGGTGAATCGCAAGTGTCACAAAATTAACCTGTGTTTAATCCACTGGTAGCTTGGCATAAAAGCATTCAGGCTTAATTAAGAGACAATATGTCTAGTATTCACACAGCACGCAAACAAACAATAATAAAGTGGAAACACAACACAAGACAAATCCAACACCAATTGAGAAAACTAAAATATAATAATGATTGAGGAAACAAAAATTCAGATGGAAACATCTGCCTGTGGATTCCTCACCTTTTGAATTATCCTAATGCGCAGCATTCCATGAAAACTTTTCTCCATACCTCGTCCGCGTCGACGAGGACGTCACAATGTATCGGCTCCACACCTGACTCCGTGTGACGACATCAGGGCCTTAAGAGGATCTCATCGGTGTGCTGACATCCGTTCCATTTTTTTGTGCCGTCGACACGTAATGGTTTTTTCCAGGCTCTCCATTTCTGGGAGAATTCTTTGTTATCCCTTGCTGCAACTTTGTTGTTGGTGATGATGTCTCCTCCAAGGAAGTCAGACATCAATCTGTATAGGGAATGCGGTGGACAAATGTCCATTATCGACTCGCATGAAGATTGCTTCTGGTGCTTATCACCAGACCACGACGTCAAGGCTTGTTCTTCGTGTAAGCAGATTAATCTTGAGGCCTTGAAAGAAAGGGAGGCTAAGTAGTTTATGGCCAGGGCCAAGAAGCAGAAGAGGGGTAGCTGAAGATCTCTGCCCCATTCGTAGTCTCTGACACCTCATACTTCCAGGTCTTGTAAGAGGAAGCATAAAAACAAGCGGCGCCATGGGTCTCGGTGTCGTTATTGTAGGGACGAGTCTCCGAAGTCGGCATCCCTGAGTCGAAGACTACATATTAGGAAGTAAGTATCTCCGACCCCGTCTCCGAGGATGTCTCCTGCTTTGTCTCCAGCTCCAAGAGCTAACACACTTCCAGCTCTGAAGTCTGTGACTCCACCTCCGGCATCGATGTCCGCAACTCCGCCTGCAGCGCCGGGGCCGACAACTTCAACTCCTCAACCGTAACCAGATTTGGTGCCTCCTCATACGATGCCTGAGACCTAGAACCAGGATCTGGTCTATCCAGCTTTCCCGACTCTGGGCTCGGATCCATCAAACTTCCTCAGTGCTATTCTTAGCATTTTTGTGAGGGCTGGGACTCCATCTGGTGCGCCCTCAGGCCCCATGAGTCCACTTGCTTACTCTTTTGATTTTCCATCTCATTTTCAGCAGGCTCCTTTCATGCCATTCATGCCCATGTCTCCTTTGGTCTGGCCTACGCTGGCGCTGAGACTACCGATACCAGTGCCATTTCAGGAAGGGCGAGATCTTCCGCAACTGGCTCTACCAACCCAGCCTCTGGATTTTTGTTGGACACTGGTACCGAAGTCACGGGCGCTGCCTCTGGCACCACCGATACCTAAAATAAGGCTATTAGAAGAGGAGAGGTATCAGGAAGAGCATAAGGGTGCTGAAGAGGGTGAAATTGTGGACTTAGATCCTGATTTTGAAGGTCTGCTGGAGGCAAGTAGATTGGATACCTCCCCTAAGTGGGAGTTAGTATTGCCTAAAGTATCTTCCAGAGGTGACGTCTTATCATGCAGTGATTTGAAAAGCTGCAGAGTTATTGGATTTGCCCCTTCCATCGGCAGAGTTGAAGTCCAGTATCCTCACTGAAGTTCTCCATTTGTTGGCCTCTTCATCAGAGCCATTGTTACCATTCAATGAGGCTTTAACATAGCCTATGTAGGAAATCTGTCAAAAACCCATGACTTCTGCTGCAGTTTTCAGGTCAGTGGCGAGAAGATATGAAGTGGCCCCTGGAGATCTGGACTTTTTGTCATCGCATCGAAAGTCTAGTTGTTCAGGCTTCTTGTTCCTCCAAGGCGTCAGCGGGTTCTTTTCAGATCAGGCCTATGAGTCCAAAAAGATGGAGCAGTCTGCCAAGAAGATTTTTTTTTCAGGAAGTATGGCTCTGAAGTCCACTAATGCGATCTGTTTTTTGGGATGTTATATTCATGCCATAATGGATTCTGCTAAAGAGGTTGTCCCTAAATTACCAATGGAGCTTAAAAGTCATTTCTCTGAGCTTTTGTCGAATGTTCAAGCGGCTGCTCAACAGGTTATTCAATCAGGGCTGGACACTGTGGACTCAGTAGCAAGACCCCCAGTAGCGAGAGCCATGGGGTCTTCTGTGGCTACTAGACATCATGCCTGGTTAAGGGGATCAGGCTTTTCACCAGATGTCCAGGCTACTCTGTTAGATTTACCGTTTCATGGGTCTCGCTTGTTTTGGGCCAAGGCTAAAACTACGGTTCAGTATTTTAAGGACAGTAGGGCGACTGCAAGGTCCTTGGGTCTTCAGACCCAGCGTAAGGATTATAGACAATTCCGCAAGTTTCAGGGAACTTCTTGGAACCTGCCCTTTTGTGGAAGAAATTGGCAGCAGCGTGCAAATCCCCTTTACAAATCCTACAGGAAAAGTGGCAGAGGTCATTTGCGGAGTTCTACCAACCACCAAGTCTCCTCCTCCTCCTCTTCCTCTCCACCATTGTGGCAGGGAAGCAGCTGTAGCTCCATCATTTTAGAGCATGCATGCCTTGTGGGAGGATGGGTGACCTACTTTCTGCCAAGCTGGAGGTCTGTCACTACAGACCTCTGGGTTTTAAACATCGTGGAGAATGGGTATGCCCTACCCTTCCACGGGTTTCTCCCTCCTTTTTCTTCCCAATAAGGCCTTTGCTCGGAAGAGCATATTCTGCTTCTCCGGCAGGAGGTGCAAACATTGCTTTAAAAGGGTGCAATAGAGTTGGTTCCAGAGCAGGAATGGGGTCAAGGTTCTTATTCCCAGGTACTTCCTGATTCCCAAAAAGGATGGTCATTTACGGCCGATCCTTGACCTCAGGATTTTGAATTCCTACCTCAAAAACAGGAGAAATTCAAATTGTTGACCCTAGCACAGGTTTTTCTTTCTCCGTAGAAGGAAGACTGGATGGTGTCGATTGATTTATAGGATGCATATTTTCACATCCCAATTCTGAAATCGCATCAGAAGTGTTTTGGTTTTACGGTGGGGACTCAGTGATACCAGTTTACAGTCCTTCCTTTCGGTCTTACTTCTGCACCTCTGGTCTTCACAAAGGTGATGGCAGTGGTAGCAGCACATCTCAGAAAGTAAGGGGTTCCAGTGGTCCTATATCTGGAGGACTGGCTACTCAAAGCAAAGTCGCCAGAGAAGGTGTTGCTCTATCTGTAGTTGACAACGCAGCTGTTGTTCAGCTTGGTTTATTCAATAAATGGACCCAAATCTCACCTGGCACCCTCTCAGCGCAACCTATTCATAGGGGCAGTACTGGATGCTACAGTGAATCGTGTCTTCTGCCCCCACAGAGGATACAGGACATCTAGGCTATGATTCCACTGTTTCAGAGAGGAACGTTTGTTCCAGTCCTGACGGTCTTGCACCTGCTCGGTCTGTTTGCTTCCTGTATTCTGTTGGTCAACCATGCACACCAGCATATGAGGGCTCTTCAGTGGTGCCTCTGCAGACAGTGGTTTCAACACAATGGAGATCTTGAGGAATTGTCAGGATCTCCAGAGACACTGCAGCAGATCTGCAAAGGTGGAGTGTTTCAGGCAACCTGTCCCAAGGGAAGCCGTTTCACCTACCTTCGCTGGTAACCACAGTGATAACGGATGCCTCCACTTTAGGGTGGGGAGCTTATCTGGGAGATCTAGAGATCAAAGGTCTTTGGTCTCCAGAGGAAAGATTGTTTCACATCAATGTTTTGGAATTGCAGGCGATACGTCTGGCTCTCAAGGCCTTCCTCCCTTCCCTTTGCGGTCAGTCAGTTCATTTCTTGACAGACATTAACGCAATATGGTATATCAACAAACAGGGAGGGGTAGGGTCATATATTCTCTGCAGAGAAGCTCTGCAACTTTGGTCTTGGGCTCAGGACCATCAGATTTGTGTAATTGTAAATCATTTGGCCAGCGTTCCAAATGATGGACAGTCTCAGTTGGCAATATTCGGCCGATCACAAGTGGCGTCTCCATCTGGAAGTGGCACTTTACATTTTCGGGATGTGGGGGATTGCTCAGTTAAACCTGTTTGCCACTTGCGAGAACATGCACTGCCCATCATTCTGCGTCACCAGTATCCGATGCAGGGAGCGTTGGTGGGCACTTTTCAGTTAGATTGGAGCTTGCAGCTTCTTTACTCGTTTCCCCCCATAGCCTTGATTCCTCGAGTTCTGAGTAAGATTCGCCAAGACTGGGCCCTAGTCATTTAATAGCCCCATATTGGCCATGAAGGGTGTGGTACACAGACCTTCTTTACCTCTCATTGTACCCTCTGCTCCGTCTCCCTCTCAGGGAAGACCTCCTCTCGCAATCGCTGGGGCAGGTTCTACACCTCCACCTCCAGAGCCTTCATCTTCATGCCTGGAGATTGAACGGGGACACCTGAGGTCTTTTACTCTCCCACCTGCCTGATGTGGTGGATGTTAAATTATAAGCCAGAGACACTCCACCAAGACCATCTATTCAGGCAGGTGGGTGAAATTTGTGAAATGGTGTGGAGAGGTCAATTGACCCCTTGAAAGCCCATTTATCTGATGACTTACATTTTGCACCACCCCTGCAGCAACAAGGTTGTGCTGTGGCTACTGTTAAATGTTAACCAAACAACAAAAGAGGAGAGAGACGGTCAAAATGTAAAGAAACTGGGAGCCAAAGAGAAGAAGACAGATTCAGCCCACTAAGTTGAGACAAATCCCATCAGCCCACCGTTCTGGCAGAACATAATCATCTGGGAGTAAGGTGGATCAACTTATTGCAGTGCACCCTATTTCAGGGGAACCATCACTGTGTATATGCAATGAGTTTGCAGTCTTCCAGAGAAAAAGTCTCAAAACATAGTGGTACTGTTAAATGTTACCTATCAGCCTTGTCGGCTTTTCTTTGTTTGCCAGATCAGCCTTCACTGTTTAAATCCTATATAATTATGAGATTTATTAACGGTCTCATTAATAGGTTTCCTCCCTCTCCATTTATTATGCCTCAGTGAGACCTTAATCTTGTTCTTACATTTCTGAAGGGTTCCCCTTTTGAAGCCTTACATAGTTGCCTGTTAAAACTTCTCGCATTCAAAACTATGGGGCAGATTTACAAGCCCCTTGCGACAGTTTTACGCCACCATTGCGTCACTTTTGTGATGCAGCGGCAGCATAAACAATGCGCCACTATGCGACATATTTACAACGTGATGCATCTAGTGAGATGCGTCGCGTTGTAAAGCCCTGCGCTACATTATACCTGCGTCAGGTATAATGTATGAAGGGTGGGCGTTCCGTCGCAAGGAAGCCCCGTAAAGGTGACGCAGTGAAATCTACAAGATTTCACGGAGTCACTTTTACGGCACAGCTGCGTCAAATCCTTACGCCTGCTAGAAGCAGGCGTAAGGAGTGACGCAGCATATCGGGTATAGGCCACCCCTGAGCAGTGCTGGAGTTGCGTCACGCTTGCGACACAACTCCAGCACTGCGTCACCCTTACTGCGACAGATGCGTCACGCTTCTGTCTATCCGTGCGCCATGGTGCACCGCATTGTAAATGCGGCGCATCCATGGTGGCGCAAGGGGGTTTTTGAGTCACGCAAAATAACTGGCGCATCCCTGCTAATAGGCAGGGATGCGCCAGTTATTGTAAATCTGCCCCTATATGTTTAGTTGCTTTCCTGCCTAAGGTGGTCACTCTGTTAAACTTGGGGCAGTCCATTACCTTGCCCACTTTCTACCCTCCCCCACATCCATCTAAGGAGGAGGAGAGACTTCATTGTTTAGATCCCAAGAGGGCAGTGAGCTTCTACTTGGATAGAACCAGAGAATTCAGACTGGATGACCATCTTTTCATCCACTATGTGGGCAAGATGACGGGCAAGGCTGTCCACAAAAGAACTTTTTCTAGGTGGAAAATCCTGTGCATCAAGATTTGCTACGTCATGGCCAAGAAGTAGCCACCTGAAGGTATTCATGCTCATTCAAGCAGAGCTAAATCTTTTTTTTCAGCTTTAGCTAGAGGTGTCTCTGTAATTGACATCTGCAAGGCTGCAACTTGGACCACCCTCCACACTTTTGCAAAGCATTATTGCTTAGATTCGGAAGTTAGTTGGGACGGCCATTTTGCTCGTTCTATTTTACTGGATTTTTTGGTATAGGCAGGCAGGCACGCTCTCCTCCGAGTGCGGGACTGCTTGGGGATTCTGTTCAAAAGGTGAGAAATCAACAGGCAGATATCCCTCAGAAGTAGTATCTGCCAGTGGATGCCTCACTGACCCTCCTGCCCCCCGTTGCCTGTCTGCTTATACCGAAAATAAATTTGTATATATCTTTTAATACAATGTTTTCTATGAGAGTTTTTTTGGCTTAAATCATGGTTATTTTTATTTGGAAATATGTATAGTGTGTTGTTATTTCCTTATTCTGTTGTGTATTGGATACTATGTGTACTTGAGGAAATGTTGTTGGTTCATCCATTCGCCTCGAAGGCATGGAAAAAATGAGTAAAACTGACGTCAGCAAGCCAACGAGGTCCTCTTATGGCTCCGATGCAATCACGCGATGTAGTGTGCGGAGCCGATACATTGTGACGTCTTCGTCGGGGAGAATTTGTTTTGTGGAATTGGTATAATTCAAAAGGTGAGAAATTCACAGGCAGATACTGTATCCACCAGAAAAAGTGTTACCAAAATTAAGTAACTTGTTCTTTAATAAATAATTGAGACTAAAATGACAAAAATCCAATCAGTAGAACCAAGGATATGCAATTTCAAAGATTTAGGTAAGTATATTGCCTAGAAACGCAATGCACCACTCATGTGTTCATCATCTGGTTGTGCTAGACCAAGGGGAAGTCAATAGTTTAGGCCGAGCATGCAGAAGAATAGGCCGGATTCAGGGATCAACTCACAAAAGGGAAAATAAGATATAGTGGGCATTAGCAGAAGAATCTTGACTAAAATGGTCAGAAGATATGACAAAGCAAAACAAGATATAACTGTAGGGCTGAAATTAAGCAGTCAGTGGCAGAATCATCAGAGGAGGCATTGTAAAAGATTAAGGTAAGTAAGAAGAGACATGCCTGAAAGTAGTATGAGGTCTACGGAGCACAAAGAATTTATACAAGGAAAATAAAGAAAAAGGGAATGTAATGAAAAATAGTATTTGAGAAACTGATGCTAATGAAAGATGCTACAGTTGTCAAGTATGTTATTTATATTGACTGAAAATGATGAGGGCATAATAAAAAACCTGCAGGAAGATTGATTGTCAAGGAGGAGTCAAGTGCAGTGAGATCCCAGTGTTGGTGGGATCTGCCAGAGGAAGGAGGATGGATGAGAGTGATCTATGTGCACCGTGTGTTGGTGGGTGACATACTCTTTTTGTAGTTGTTCCAGATAAGAGCTGCAGAATCACATCTGCCCGGTGCCACTGTGATAAGGATTGTGAGAGTGGTTGATCCTGTGCCACTGTGACCCGAAGAACTGTTATTGTTGCTGATCCTGTGCTACTGTAACTTCAAGAGCTGTAACTGTGACTCGTTGTGTGCTGCTGTGACCCAAAGGACTGTGACCACAGCTTATCCTGTGCCACTGTGAACGTTTGCAGCTGTCATGCACTGCTAGACCTCATCTAAAGAAAGAGGTTTTGCCCATATGCTGTTGGCATCGAAGAGACCAACATGTAGCCAAGCCACTTTCGATCAGGAGCCTAATCCCCTGAAGTGAGGCCTGTGTGAAGCCAAGCACCTAGAAGCCAATCAGTGTAGCCATGAAGAGATCTGTCCACGGTAGGCCACTACAACTTCAGGCTACTTGTTTTGCCGACTCTGTGGCATGTCTGTCATCTACCCCAACCGTCACTCTTTATCTGCGGCCTCATTGTAGCAAGAGGGAACTGCATTGGAATTGAGGCGTGCACATTCTCCTAAGAAGGGGGAGAGGTGATGTGCGGTGCTCAATTGCCGAACACCTTCAGGACTTACCATAATAAAAGAAAGACTGTGTATTGAGAAAGACTGAGCATGTTGACAGTTCAAGACAGTAATATGCACCTGGGCCTTAATTCATGATATTATTACTATTCCTGCAAAGAGGGAAACTGGGTAGACCAGCCCCATTACCCAGTTCACTACATTTTACCTGACCATTATTGCACTTGTATCATTTAGTTTTGGTGCATGTTAAAGAATTTTTCTTTTTAAAAGTGTAGCACTTGGTTGGACATGGTTAGTGCGCTGCTGTGTGACTGTTGACTCAGGTGCTTAAGGGGTTGTACCAAGATTGCAGAGCCACAGTAGGATGGATCCTGGGACATGATAAACAATCAACTCTAACTGACATGGTTGAGGCCCAGTAGCTCCTGCTTGTCGTGTAAGGAGCAAAGTCTAACAAGAATCAATATGGTGAAATCGAACGTGAAGCTCTACCCCATGAAGATCCGATCGTGAATCAATATGTTGAACTGGTGAAGCTCCACTCCATGAAGAATCGCTTTGGAATCACTATAGTGATACCGAAGGTGAAGCTCCACTCCATGGAGAATCGCTTTGGAATCACTATAGTGATACAGAAGGTGAAGCTCCACTCCATGAAGAATCGCTTTGGAATCACTATAGTGATACCGAAGGTGAAGCTCCACTCCATGGAGAATCGCTTTGGAATCACTATAGTGATACAGAAGGTGAAGCTCCACTCCATGAAGAATCGGTTTGGAATCACTATAGTGATACCGAAGGTGAAGCTCCACTCCATGAAGAATCACTTTGGAATCACTATAGTGATACCGAAGGTGAAGCTCTACCCCATGAAGATCAGATTGTGAATCAATATGTTGAACTGGTGAAGCTCCACTCCATGAAGAATCGCGTTGGAATCACTATAGTGATACAGAAGGTGAAGCTCCACTCCATGAAGAATCGGTTTGGAATCACTATAGTGATACCGAAGGTGAAGCTCCACTCCATGAAGAATCACTTTGGAATCACTATAGTGATACCGAAGGTGAAGCTCTACCCCATGAAGATCAGATTGTGAATCAATATGTTGAACTGGTGAAGCTCCACTCCATGAAGAATCGCGTTGGAATCACTATAGTGATACCGAAGGTGAAGCTCTGCTGCCTGAAGAATCGTTTGTGAATCAAAACGGTGAAACACCAGGTGATGCCATTTGAGTGCGGTTACTATCCTATTGGTTGGTTTGTTAGCGATGATAAACGTGAAGTTGACGACAAATACCATTATTTTCAGGGTTTAAGAGACTGTTTTCATGGGATCCGATGATAAATATCAAGATGTTAGCCCTGTCTAAGATGGGATGTTACATAGATTTGATAAAAACTGATGGTGTTGCTTCTGTATCCCTCTTAAAGTGGGCTGGTTCTAGCGCTTCTCTTAGGTTTCCCTATTCAAGGTACCGGATTGCTGAAATCATGACTGGTGCTGCTTAATAGCCAATATGGGCAGCTGTCTTAGGGCGGAAGCAAAAAAAAGCCACAAACTGACACCAAACAGATGCAAATTACCTCAAAAGTTACGTGGCCGGGCGGCGTTTCAAATGGAAAAATGTGGGCTATGAAAATCTTTCCGATAGAACTGCATGCAATGGAGACTTCCCTTAAGTGGTGAATGTTGTGCCTTTGCAAATGTGAGCAGTCCAACTACACATGCTGGAGTTGCAGCTTCAGGCATGCTGGCCTTCCGTACAGTTGTCGCACACTGTCCTGACCGTCACATCAAACTTTTGCAGAAACAACATGTCTACAGAGTGACTCCAAACCTACCGTGGTATGACTGGGCCTCACCCTCCTGCAGGGCCCCAACATACAAATCACTCCACCTCCTTACATACGTGACCTTCCTCTGCACTGTCCCCCTTCCCTCTCTCCACAAAGACCCTAACACAGGGGTCTTCAAACTGGGTGGCGGGGGGTCCTTAAGCGATCCGTGGGGGGCAAAAGAAGCATTATGCTGATAAGAGTTCAGTAAGGGGCTCTGTAATGGGCCATCACTAACATATTTTGCCATTTATGTCCTGGCTGGGAGAAGGTGTCAAAGGGGAAGAGACTCCAAATATTCATGAGAACTCCCACCCCAATTTCTAATAATCACATTGTGGCTACTTTTACATGTTAGTAAGGCCTGCCTGACCAGAATAGTATGTTTGTCAATCATGTATTTTATTGCATTTTTAAATAGTAACAGAGCTTAACTGCAATGTTTAAATGAGTCTAGACTTATTTAAACATTGCCAGTTCAATAGAATAATTGTGAAACATTTGGAGGGGGGCCCAATGATTTTTCCCCGGGGGTGGGGGGGTGGGCGGGGGGCATGAAAAAGTTTGAAGGTTAGAGAGTCCAAATCCCTAACCTAATATAATGTAACACTATTTCCTTCAGAGCCATGATCAGTGGTGTGCTCCTTCAAGCCTTTAGTGACACGACCGGGCACTCCTCTAGTTTTCACTCAAACAGCACCGTTCGCCCCATACGTCTGTGGAGCAAACCAGCACCCTTCCAGTCTGTATGTGCACCTGCATGGCTTCCGGGGGCGTGCTGACACCGGTTGTGAGCAACATTAATGGTAGCAGTGCCCTATAAAAATACCAACAACATATCATTAGGGAAATATGAGCTGTCAAGGGCTCGTCAGAATCCGGTTCCAGTTTTGTAATGAAGCCATTAGCATGTTTTATTGTACTCAAATAACTAAGATACAGCCACGACTGCTTGAGCCAACCTTAGCTAATCATGCAGTAGCTGACAATGGGGCGAATTGTTGAGAGCTTGCTATGTGTAAGCATTTTGTTCTGATTAATTTTGAGTGGTTTCTATAAACAAGGACCCGATGCACAGAAGGGACATTTTCTCCCATAGGGTTATTCCTATATTTGGAGCAGTTTTCAATTTTTTTTAGACTTCTGAAAGAAATCTCACGAGTCCTGTCTTAGGCCCACATGCATCAAAGCAAAAACCGGTCGCAAACGGGCAGATTCTCAGAATCTGTCCTTTTGCGACCGGTATTTTTGCATTTGGGATGCATCATCCCAAATGCAAAACTCGCAATTTAAGTAATCTCTAAATTGCGATTACTTAAATTGCCATTGCATTTAAGGAATCGTAAATTGAGATTCCTTAAATGCAATGCATTAAAGTAAAAAGCTAGCGATTTCGCTAATAGGGGGAGCAAATTACCATGAAGTTGAACTTCATGGTAATTTGCAAAAACGTTGAAAAATGCACTAAAATGCGTTTTTCAAAGCTCCATTTTACACACACTCATGCCCTTGGGGCATGTGAGTGCGCAAGATGTACTCTTTTGCAGATTTCAGGGGTGCAACAGGGTGTCCTTTTGACACCCTGGCACCCTTGAAATTGCATTCTCAATTTGCGAGTCTCTAATTGAGAATCGCACATTGAGAATTTCTTCCCATTCGTTTCCCATAGGCCCATAGGAATGAATGGGGAGGGATGCCTTAATTGCGACTCGCAATTTGCGACTCGCAATTAAGGAATGTTTAGAAATCGCTATTTTTTAAGCGATTTCTACATGCATAGCCTTTTGCTATTCCTTATTAGCAAATCTTTATTTTTCGCTAATAAGGAATCGCAAATGGCATTGTTGATGCATGTGCCAGTATGTGCCAGTATGTTTTCTAAGAGTGCTCGCATCTAACATTTACATATATACCAGGTATACTTTTGAAAATATTAATGAGATGTGCATTTCCATATTCAAGTTGTTTTTGGGTTCTTCCATGTGAACATATGATTTCCCACGAAGAACGTGTTTCACCTGTATCCCCATACATCCCAATTAATTTTGATGATGTTTGCTCGCACTTCCCTCACTTCTGCCCTTAATAGGAGTACATTTGCAAGTATTCCCAAGGCGTGAAACTACCTAGAAATTGTAGGTGAATATTTCCAAATGAATGAGTTTGCGTATGTGTGATAGATTTCTCAGTAGGCCCTCCAGTTCCCTAAAGCCCGACTTTACAATTAAATGAGTGAATACAGAAATGTCACCAACCTGGCCAAACCAACATATTAACAATTGCAGTGTGCACTTGGGAAAATCTGCCAATCCAGTTTCCCAGAACCAACATTGTTAACTTTATTGGCTTGCCTAAAATGAACATAGATGTGGCAATAGGAGGGATAGCACTGAACGGGAAGTGCCTCAGAGCAAGGACTACACAACAAACCCAACTCTATGTTTGGTTTTGGGAGTTACTTTTGGCGGTATTTATTACGTTAGTCAAGGAAAGGAAAATTAAATTATAACACAACAATTATTTAATTTCACATCTGAGAATTACGGTATGAGCAAACAACATGTTTAGAGTGCAAGCTAGACATATACAATCCTGGCATCAGAACCCCAGTGTGAAAACGTGGATAATTAGTTGGAGGGTTTGTAGGAAAGTGCCCCTTTTCACATGGTTGACCCCACTTTTTGCCTAATGTTGATGTACTTTGATCGAGTGCGCCCTGGGTTCCTGCAAACCGGGTACCCAGGGCCTGTGTTCTTTCCCTAAACTGTACTGATGCAAAACCCAATTGGCAACTCTCTGGCCACATGTAAGTCCCTTGTGGCCAGGAAAGACCTCCAAAGGCTGCAGCACTTATTGTGCTGCCCTTAGAGGCTCTCTACCTTTAAACACACACACACACTGCCATTGCAGGCTGCATGTTTTGGTGCAGAACAAAGTGAAAAGTCAACATGGCACAAATCCCTGTGTGACATGTCTACGATCCACTCCCCTGGCATAGGTAAGCCACCCCTCTATCTGGATGCACTATACCAGTGGTGAGAGTAAAGGTGTGTGAGCCCTGACCCCTGCAGTGTCTAAGTCAATTCTTAGACTTTGTAAGTGCAGTAATGCCTTAAAGAGTATATGGCATGGGAGGTTGTCATTACGAACTCCATAGAACCATAATGGCCTTACTGAAAACTGGATAGTTGGGTATTAAACGTCTCAGCTCATTAAATCCACACTGATGCCAGTGTGGGATTTAATTGAAAATGCACTCTTGGAGACCTAACTCTAGAGTCCTGGATAAGTGGCTGCTCGCCGTCTGCCAACACCAGTCATGTTTCTGGTCCCCTGGGTCGAGAGCCTGCTGCTCTCAGGGTCCTGAAACAAAGCACATCCTGGGACGAGGTGCCAAGCCTCCTCCCCAGGATGGGCAGGGTCCACATAGGTGAAGCTTTAAAGGCTTGCTGGCTTTGTGAGCTACCCAACCATTTGCTGCTGCCAGCAACTGGCCCCCATCGGCTCTGACCCCCACCTTGGGAGGTAAAATCAAAGTCAGGAAGAGAGGTATGCTCACGTTTGCCAACTCCACCCCTCAGGATGGGGGAGGCGAGGTGAAGCACAACTCTCAGTCCCCGCAATCTTGCAGATGGCGGAACCCAGCCAACCTGAGTGAGGCTTACGCCCCCCTCCCACTGGAGAGTGTCATGATAGGGAGTGTACCCACCCCAAGGAAGGGACCCATCAGTCCTGACCTGTACATACCTGTAACACCCCTAAAATTAGTATTTAGGGGCAACCCTGAACCTTGCCTCCTCAGATCAGAACTGACAAGAAGGAATCAGAAGAAGAAGGACCGAACAGCCGTGCAGTAGAAAGGAAGAGGAGGACACCCACTGACTTGGCCCCAGCCCTGCCGACCTGTCCCAACCTCAGACTACTTTTACACAAAACCCTGGTATGTCCTGCCGCCAGCAGTACTCAAACCTGGAGAACCTGCACTGCCCTCACAACCAAACAGACTCTGTCTACCGTGAGCACCGGATTTGCTTAAAACCAACTAACTCAATTCCGTGAGTCTCCAACACTCTGCTCCCGACGCCCTGAGCTCAAGTGACCCAATATCCTCAGGAGGTCCCCCCAGTGATCCTTACCTGGATCACAGGGTCCCCTGAACCTCTGCAAGCTCCTAAACCAATCCTGCAGCCAACAACTAGAAGGTCCCCTGAACCATGACCGAAGGCGACACCCTGACCGACACCGTAACCAAAGTGGTCCAGAAAGACCAACGCGACCGTCCGACCGACTCCACCTGCAAGCGCTTGCGGTCGCAAGACGGTGACTCCCAAAGATCCCATTTGCTGCATCAGCCACTGACCGACTCCGAGGGACCCTCAACCAAATCTGCAGCTTCAGCCAAGATCGCATCCTACACCCGGCTGCCTCTGTGCCGCTGTCGGTGTAGTTTTTGTGTTGGCCATTTGACATTACCGTGCTGACCTCGACTCCAGGAGCTCTTGTTTTTCCAAAGCAGCCCACGATCGTGCTCAGCCCGTTGGCTAACGTGTGGTCCCTGCACTCTGCACCCGGCCGCCTCTGTGCCACTGGTGGTGCGACTCGGTGCCCATCTGGCCGAATCCTACCCATGGACCCGTAAACCCAGTTCTGTTTTTCCAGGACTAAGTGTGTATTGTGAGCAATGTTCCCTCTAATTTTTTTCCTCTGTGTGTGACAGTGTAAGGTCTCTGTGCGCTGCAGCCAAGGCTATGTGCGCCAGGAACCCGACCGTGCGTGTGGATGCTGAGACAAATATTGCTTGTAGAGTGTGGAGAGCACATGTACAGTATAGAGAAGATGCCTGATGTGGACAACAATGTACATGGTAGAGATCAAATTTGGTGAGTGGAGATGGTGGATAAAAGGTTAGAAAGTGGAATTACATGGAGTATAGACAAGGGAGTAGCCAGAAAATTAAAATACCCCCACTTTGAACCAAAACTCTTATGACACCAAGCAAGTGAAGCAAGTCATGGGACCCTCCCCAGAATTGCTTGCTATTCTCTTCCATCCAAGCATCTGACCATTCATCTTTTCATTCTTCTATCCACTCGCTGATAATCGCCATTTCACCTTTACATTCTGTCTTCCATTCAGTCTTTCATCCAATATGTAGTCTTTCACCATTCTGTCCATCCGTCCATCCATCCACCCATCCACATGCAAACCAATTCGTCCATCTTCAAACCTATCCATCAAACATATCTATCCTTTCACTAAGTCATCCATCCTTTCACTTGTCTATCCTCCCTTTCATCCATCGATCCTTTCATTCATCCATCCATCCTTTCAAGCTTCCATCCACCCTGTCACACATTAATTGATCCACCCTTTCACTCATCTATCCACCCTTTGACCCATCTATCCTCTCATCTATCCATTTACCCTTTCACTCATCCATTCATCCTTTCACTCACTGTCACCCTTCCATCCTTTCAATCATTTATCCATCCATTCATCCTTTCAGTCATCTATCCATCTACCCTTTAATCCAGCCAGCCATCAACCCTCCCTTTCACTCATCCATACATTCATTCACTTATACATACATACATGCATCTTTTAATTCATCCATCCATCCATCCACTCATCCATCCATCCATCCACCCTTTCACTTAGACTATCCAGTAATCCATCCACTCAGTCCTTCCATTTACCCTTTCACTCATACATTTATCCAGCCATCCACCCTTTCACTCACCTATCTATCCATCCACCCTTTTACTCATCCATCCATTTTCCTTTAATTGTCCATCCTTAGCTCCATTCTTTCACTCATTCATCTATGCATCTATCCATCCTCCTCTTCACTCACTTCCATCCATCATTCATTTACCTTTTCATCCATCCATCTTCCCTTTCACTCATCCATCCATTCATCTTCATTTTCCCTCATCCATCGATCCGCTCTTTCGTTCAACATCCGTCCCTTGACCCATCCACTCACCCTTCGATCCAGTCATCCACTCATCCATTTACACTTATACTCATTCATTCTTTCGCTCACTCATCCATCCACCCTTTCATTCAGTCATCCATATATTCTCTCTTTCACTTATCCATCCATTCTTTCCCTCATCCATACATCCACCAATGCACTTTTTCACTCAGTCCATCCACTCATCCATCCATTGATCAATCCATTTATTTTTTGACTCAGAGGCATCCTTTCACTCACTCATCCATCCTTTCTCTCATCGTCCAGCCATCCACCCTTTCACTCACCCATCCTTCCTCTTTCACTCATCCATCCTTACATACATCATTTCACTCATTCATCCATGCACCCACCTTTTCACTCATTCATCCCCCCTTTCACCCTACCATCCATCTATCCTCCCGTTCACTCATCCATCCACCCTTTCAACCTAGCCATCCATCCATCTTTTCACACATTCGCCAGTCCATTCATCCATCCTTCCTCCCTTTCACTCCTCCATTCTTACATCCATCCTTTCACTCTTTCACCTATCCATGCACTCCTTCACTCACCCACCTGTCCCCCATTTCACCCCCACCCGTCCACCACTTCTCTCATCCACTCACCTTCCCACCTTTCCTCTGCCGAGTTGCAGACAAAAGAGCCCCATCAAAAACCCCATCTGCACTGCATCTGCTAAAGCAGGGGGTTGACAAGACCAGTCAGTATAGGGCACAAAATGAGGGAGGGCAGTCTAAGTGGTGAGTAGAGAGCGCATGCAGAGGATGGAGACCTAATGTCCGGAGGGTGTACAGTTTGTAGAGTGGACACAGGGTCGGACTTTAATAGAAAATAGGCCCAGGCAGTAAAATTAAAGTGGCCCTGTTAATCAGCTAGCTTACAACAGTTGTAAATAGGGCAGTTTTTAGCTTGTATAGCCATTTGTATAGGTTCGTCACAAGGTATGGGACCCGCATTCGTTTGTGCTTGCTGCTTGCAATGTTTGTGTTACTAACTGGGAAAGCAACAGTAAAAAATGGCTCACCTGAACCACAAAGCCAGTCCACAAACAGTCCACAGAATGCCCCGCATACTGAACTATCAGTCCAGCCGTTGTGGCACTACCAGACCAGTCCGACCCTGAGGAAACTGAAAGAGAAGTCATGTAAAGGACGACTAACTGGAAAATAGAGATGGGGTTCAGGAGGAAGAATGCAAGCTGCACTGGGACAACAGTGGAATGAAGTGTTGAACCGGAGTGGAGAGCTGTAGAAAAGGGTGAAAAGCGTATTTATGGCTCGAGTGTGGTATGCAGAACGAAAAGAGAATGCTTATCTATCAGAGAGAATGTTAACACGCTAAAAAAAGCTCAAGATCCAGAGAGGTATCCTCGCTCGCAATTAAAGTGCAAACCTGGTCAATGCCTCCCCTTGGTGGAGGGGCATTGCTGCATTTCTTTTGTTAAAAGGGCGCAGCGGCTGGGCAGATTGTGTGCCTTTGTGAAAGTAATCATGTTAATTGCAGCGCATGATGGGCGCTGCGATTAACATGAATACTTTCACAAAGGCACACAATCTGTCCCGCAACGGTGCCATTTTAACAAAAGAAATGCAGCAAGTGCAGGAGGCACTTGCTGCTGAATTTACCTGCCGCTGTGCGTGCTTCACACACCCCACTGCGCGCTCTAGGTGAGATAGGTGTGCGGTCGCACGCTTGCCCACCTTATAGGGAACAGTGATTGTGAGTAATGCTGCAAACCTGTACTGATGTTGCAAAACACATTACCTCCTTTTTTTCCTTCTGCTAAAAAATGCACCAGCCTATTATCTAGAGATACCTGGCTGTGTAAGAACAGTAACCGAAAAGTTATTCAGACTATTTACAAGTACAAAGTAATTATTCTGTAACCTACTCATTACATTCTACTGCATTCAAACTGTATTGAAACTGCATATGCTTGCAAAGTATTTTTATACTTACCCGAACCAGGCCTGGCTTGGTTCTAGAAAATAAATATACCAAAATATTATTTTTATACAAAAAAGATTGGTCAGAGTTCAGTCCTTGAGTGTGTGAAATAAATTATTGCCTGAGTGTGTACAATAAATGCTTAGCATTACCCTCTGATAAGGCCTTACTGCTCACCCACACTACCACAAATAGAGAGTAAGGTACTATCTACTTTAACCTCTGCCCACCTTTGTGTATCCACTGGACTCTGTGCATACAATACCTTTCTTTGGTTTAGTATATACAGAGCCAACTTCCTACAAGGATGTGAGTCCTCATGAACTAATAATGTCACAATTCTATACCAGGTCCAGTTAGGACTCAATAATTTAAATCTCAGCTCAACCCTTGGTAGTTGTGGCACAGAGCAGACAGACTTAACGTAGGAGAAATATTTAAAGCATTTATCAGTACCAATAAAATTAAAAAGCAGAAAACACAACACAATAAAAATCCCACTCCAATTTACAAAAATATAGTAAAATGTGATGTACAAATAGACACTAAAACAACAAATATCGGATGTAGGGAACTGAAGATATGATTCTAGAACTTTTATGTCAAAATAGCACCTAAAAGCACAAAGCTCCAATCGTAATTATCTGGTTGCACTAGACCATGTCCAAGTCAAAAGTTAAGGTTGACCACATGCTGCTGCTGGTCAGATACAGGGATCATGTTTGTTCCGATGGAAAGTGTGCCTTCTGACTTAAAATATTTTCTAAACAACAGTCCCTGTCAAAGGGTGACTGGTGAATGGGGCTGTAAGCTCGGTCCGAAGGAAGGCTCAGCGATGACAGCCTAGTAAAGCGTGGGCCCTGAGCGAAGACCGGAATCTGTGCCCAGAAAAGTCTTGTCGGCGGTCAGATGCTGTTCAGCGTTGATCCCAGTAAAGCCTCTCTATATTCAGACTTAAACACTTATTGGGAAAGTCAGAATCTTTTCTGTGAGGGGAACCGGTGAGTGAGATGAATCCGACTAGCAATTCAGCGCTGATCCCGGTCGCCACCGTTTCTCTGGAGGAAAATATGTCAAAAAGTTTCTAAGTGTCCACTTTTGCAGATTTTAGGGTCAGAGGAGTACACTGTAAGACTGGCCTGTGGTCCAGGACCTTTTGGGCACTGGCTGGTTGATATGACTCACTCTCCCAGAAGCCCCCAGCAGGGTTTAGGACAAATCTATTTGGAACTGGTCAGCTGGGCTCTTAGAAATAGTAGCCTTATTGCAGCTTTGGAGGCAATGTAGCATAACACTGAGTCAGCCAACTGACCCTTGAAAACCAATTTTATGTTCTGGTTTCAAGTGGGAGCAGGTCCAACCCGTCAGGTTTCTCTCCACAAGCTCAACAGCAGGTGCAGTCCTTCTTCTTTTGTCTTCCACAAGTCCAGATTTGTTCTGAGGAAGATACCCTGCGGTGCCACATTTATGCTTGGCACTAGCTGTGGGTAGGAGAGACTCCCTGACCAATAGCAAAGAATTTCCGAGGTGCAACCCACTTTGACATCACTTCCTAGGAGTTGATCCCAAACAATCGCACAGTGCACTGACCTGTCAAGATCCAACATGGTAGAGCCTTTCTCCCCCTGAGCAGAGCTCTAGGTACACCTGAGGTGTGTCTAAGGAAATGAGGAACTCCCCCTACAAACCAGTTATGAAACATGATTTCCCCCCAATGGGATTGGTGCCATGCTGACTACCTGGATGATAGAAAGGGCAAGCCTATGTGTGAGTTACATTTGTCTGTGATAGGGGATGCCCCTTTGAGGTTTGTGCAGTTGGTGGGCACATCCCCCAGGCCATCCTGTCAGGATGAGATTAGACCTCCTCCCACCCAAGGCCTTTTTGTTCCCTTTCCTTGGAGCCATTCACACCTCTTGCATAGTGGTTTTGTAAAGTCAATATTTCTGACATCTTTAGACAGAATTCAACTTGGACATTTGATAAAAGGCCAGCAAGAAACAGAATTCCAAATACGAAGTATGCTTCACCTGAATGGGCAAATCTTGCATCTGTGGCTGAAGAAGAGTCATATACAGAGATCTGCAGTTCAATAAACTGTTGCCAATTAATTTTTTTAAATGAGCTAGAATTAGAGCCACCTCAAACTCAAAAATCTGGTAGTGGTGGAATTAGTTTTAAATACTCTGAAAGACTCTAGATGAAGAAAATGTTTGAGAATGTGAATTTTATGAACCTAACAAATGACTTGAAAAAAACTTGAAGTCTATTTTGATTTTTGATTAATGTTAAAAAAAGAGAGTTTGTGGATTTGTGGGGTTCCATGTTTCCTTTTTGTTTTTGATCTGAATAGAAATGGCTTACAGCAGATGCTGTAAAATTGTTGGCTTGATTACCTTGATAATGATACTAATAGTCTTAGTTGGTTTTTTGTTGTGTCTTATTTCTCCAGTGTAATATTACTCCACTGAGGTTGAATTGACTATAGTACATAATGGAGAGGGATCTAATATAATGACACATAAGGAACATTTAGTTAAAATGTTGGGTGAGTATGCAGACATAATGGGGCTTACAAATTGCTTTGTATATAATTTTCTCCTTTCTTATGCAGTTGAAAATGCTACCTATATACAGTTGCTGATGTCTTATGGTCTTTCATGCAATGTGTTTGGTAGTATATTAAATAACCATGAGTTTATATTGTCATATCTGTAGGATTTGAACATTTCACTTGAGAATCTTCCTGTTCCCAAAGGTACTGAAAATGGGTTCAAATACAATGGCGGCTCCTCAGCTAAGGTGAAGAGCGTCACCCCAGTGCTTTTAAGCAGTGTAAATAAAGTAAACATAAAATGATAATAACTCAAGGTTATTATCATTTTATGTTTCTGTGCAGGTCTGCAGGTGGGTGGGGCTGCTGTGCTCTCAAAGTAGGGCAGGGGAGCAGGGGTTTGTCCACTCCAAGTGCACAATGACCCTCTGGGGCCAGCAAAAAAGTCATGCGCACTATGCTTGTTCTTCATACAGGCTACAATACAGCCTGCGTGGAGAACATGCCAAGGTCCCCAGTCCTCGTCTGAGCACCGAACCACGGTGCTCAGACCAATAACAATGCTGCATTGCAGCATTGCGATTGGTCAGGGGAGCCTGGGTGCTTACCAATCACAATGCTGCATTGGTCAGGGCAGCCTGTGCGCTTCCTGGTTCCTGTTTGGCCCAGTCCGGAAGCAAAGTAGAGACGAAGTGATGATAAGGTGAGTTATTTTTTTTTTACATTCCCCCTCGACCCTACCGCGCCACCCTTGGTTGGTGCCTGCCGTGGTAAAATATGGTAAATTTCTGAATGCAGTTGCATAAACTACCCACAACACTAAAGAGATTAAACAGAAGTATTTGTGTAGTTTGAGTAAAGAGAAGTGTGAATGTGTTAAGGTGCATAATGAGAGAAGACGGAAAATGTAGGTGATTGGAAAGATGAGCAGAAGATAAGAGAGCAGATTAAGGTTGAAGAAGAATTTAAACTTTCGATTTTGCATCTAATATTGTGAGTGGAGAATGAGAGAAAGTGTGAGTTCTATATGGTGCATCATAAAACCTACAGGAGATAGGCCGTTTTGTGGGTGACAGTGAGTGTGAAAGAAGTTATATAGTTAGTTGTGATTTTCTGGTTTGTGAAGAATCAATTTTTTTTGTGTTTGAAAAGCTTTATTCAAGAAAATGTTAATACAAAGATATCAGCAGAGGCTTAAGAAATAAGCAAATAGAAGTAAACTAACATTAAACAAGCTAATATCATATAGAAACGAGCAAAAGCATTTTATACAGTTTTTAAGGAAAAACGGGAAAAAAGGGAAGGAAAAGGAAGCAGATAAAGAAATAAAAAGGGGAAAAAGGGAAAATGGTGACAACATATTGTGAAAATATAAAAGTATGTTTGAAGAGTAAGTGCTGTAAGCAAAACAACAATCAAATACAACTTAGAAGAACAACTATAACAATAAATAAATCATGTACTATTAATATAGGAGAAGGAGAAGTAATTTCCTCAAGGCGGTTCAAAATCTTCCGAAGTGATACGTGATACATTCTTCCGAACCATCCGATCTAAATATGAGGTAAGAGGTAACCAGAAGAGATCCCTATTATGTGTAGGATTACAGGAGGAGGCAAAAGCGGTATCAAGCCTGTGAAAGTGACATAGAGAATTCCACCGATAACGTATGGAGAGCTTTGTGAGGGATTTCCAGTTAGAGGAGATGTGTTGAAAGGCTAGAGCAAGCATAAGGTCAAAAAGACCGCGAGAATGTAGAGGAAGATCCAAAGAATCAGATAAACTGTCTAAAAAAAGGGTAGATAGTGAATACTGAGATGAGAGAGTGAAAATACGAGAGATGTATAGCCAAGCAACATTCCAGAATTGAGAAACAGAAGGACATAAGAATAAAAGATGAAAGAGGTTAGCGTTAGGGGCAGAACATGTCCAACAATTAGACTCCGAAGAGGAAGAAAAACGGGCTAGAGAAAGTGGAGAGAAATATAATCTGTGATACAGGTAGAACAAAGATTGAGTGAGGGAGGCAGAACGAGAAATTTTCAAAGATCTGGACCAAAGTTTATCCCATAGGGCAACGGACCAAACACAACCCAAGTTCGCCTCCCAAGAGAGCTCCAGCTTAGATTTAAGGCGATCTGGATTAGGAGATGAAAAGAATTTATAAATGAGAGAGGCTTTGGGAACGGTTGAAAGAATTTTGAGAAGAGGAGCCTGGGAAACAGAGGAAGGGGAAGAAGGAAGACAATAAAAAATATCAAGGATAAGTGTCATCAGAGTAACAAACTTTTGCAAAAAGGAACGAGGACAGCGAAAGGACATCTGAAATTGGGGAAAGGAACAAGGAGACGCACCGTCAAAAAACTGGTTCACACATATGATACCCTTAGACCTCCAAGAATTCCAGAAGATGGGCCTATTATTTATAAGGATGAGCGAATTATACCAGACCGTTGAACCCAGAAAAGATTCCCGAGTAATAGGTGTAGAATTGAAAAGAGGCTTTAAAAGAGAAGAGGTATGTTTAAATAAAGGAAATGACGTGTGCGGAGCCTTGGCAGAGAAGCGTATGATCTCTCCAAAAGAAAAGGGCAACAACAATGTTTGTTCGATGTGAAGCCAAAGAGGAGCAAGAGGAGAAGGAACTGACGCAAGCCATCTGGACGCCTGACGAAAAGAAAATGATTTATGGTAGAAACGTAAGTCTGGAAAATTGACACCACCATTGGACTTGGATTTACGAAGCTGCGCTAAAGAGATTCTCGATTTCTTTTTGTTCCAAAGAAATCTTGACAAACAAGAATCAATACGTTTAAAATAAATTGCGGGGATGTGAACGGGTAACATGGATGTTAATGTTAATGTTAATGTTATAAGGTTCTTATATAGCGCCTATCACCACCGGTCTCTAAGCGCTAAACAGAAGACCACAAACATAATGACGCCTCAGAGCCATCTGCCTGCTCCAATTAGACTGAAGGTGTTGCTTTTCCGAACAGATGTGTCTTCAGTTTTTTCCTGAAGGAGAGTAAGTGAGAGTCTTCCTTCAGACTGGACGGAAGGTCATTCCAGAGTTGGGGAATGAGTACTGAGAAGGCACAGCCTCCTTTGGTTTTTAGATTAAATCTGGGTTGAGCCAGATTGGAGACGGACCCAGAGCGTAAGGGTCTACCGGGAACATACTTCCTCAGGCGCTGTTTGACATACTCTGGGGCATTGCCAAAGAGCGCCTTGTGGGCCATGCACAGGCATTTAAATTGAACCCTAAGATTCACAGGCAGCCAATGCAGTTTATGAAGGGGAATAGTCGCGTGCGAGCTTCTAGGAAGAGAGAAGATCAGTCTGGCTGCGTCATTCTGCACGACCTGCAGTTTCCTCATCAGCTTCTGTGATAAGCCCAGGTACAAAGCATTACCATAATCAAGCCTCGAGATAACAGTCGCTGAGACAATGGTTTGCAGCGTAGAGGCTGAAAGAATGGTGGTAAGCTTACGTAACTGCCGCATCACGGCCGTGCAAGAACCCGCCACAGCCAACACTTGAGGGGCCATGGTAAGATCCGCATCGATCTTCAGGCCGAGACTCTTCACTACTGTGGAGGGGATGGGAGTTTTGCCGAGTTCTGGGGGCCAGTACAAATCATCCCAGGGGTTGGCCTTGTTGGTGAGTACCAACACCTCCGTTTTCTCTGCAATTACCTTGAGGAAGTTGTTGGTCATCCAGTTAACCGTGAATCTAAGAAGATTCCTAACTGATTCTTGGGCTTCTGATGTTTCTCCCAGCCGCACCAGTAACTGCGTGTCATCCGCATAGTTAAAGATCTCACAGTTCCTACGCGTGAGTTCTTCCATCAGGGGTTGCAGATAGATGTTAAACAATAAGGGAGAAAGTGCGGACCCTTGAGGCACCCCCCATGTCACATCCTTAATCCCGGATAACTGGTCCCCCATCTGAACCCTCCGAGTGTGGCCTGATAAGAAGGACTCTAACCACTTGAACGCCTGGCCAGCGATCCCCAGCTTCGCGATGCGGTCCAGCAAGATGGTATGGCTGACCGTATCGAAGGCTGCCGACAGGTCGAGCAGAATCAGAGCGCATGGTTGTTTATTGTCTGCTCTGATTCTTAACTCATCGGTGACCGTGGCCATTACCAGTTCTGTACTGTGCTGTGGCCGGAAGCCTGCCTGCCTGGCATGCAGTGGATGGTGTTCTTCCAGATAGCTGGCTAAGGCGTTCAGGACATGTTTTTCCAAGATCTTACTTAGAAAAGGCAGTTGTGAAATAGGCCTGTAATTTTTCAATGCCTTAAGGTCAGTTCCCGCTTTCTTCAGGAGTGGGGAGACTCTGGCTTCCTTCAGAGATGCTGGGAGGTAACCCGCTTCCAGAGAGGCATTCAATAGATGCAGTAGCTGGGGTTGAATACCTGGCAGAGCCAGTTTGAAGATTTTCGAAGGGCACGGATCTATAGAGGATCCCGATTTGATGTGACTAACCAGTTCTGTCAGGTGCTTACCATCAATGTCAGGGAAGCTATACAAACCCCCGGCAGGCTGCAAGTTGTCTAAACAAGGTTGCGATGGCAAACTATCTGAAAGCGTGGTGATATCCCTCAGGATATCCTGTACCTTCTGGAGGAAGAATCCTTGAAAGGTGTCACAACCAGGCTGACCCAGCCCGCAACTTTTATCATTCAGCTGCGTGAGTTCTCTTAGAATAACAAAGGTTTCCCTTTGTTTATTCGTGGCCTCCCTGATTCGACACTCATAAAAGGCGGATTTCCTAGCCAAGATAGCAAGTTTATAGCTGGCTAAAAGAGATTTATACGTTAATGACTCTGCAATCCCATAATCCAGTCTCCACCTACGCTCCGTCTTCCGGAGAGCTTGCTTCTCTTTTCTAAGGGATGCGTCAAACCAGGGAGCACCTTTCCCTTTTTTCCGAGTGAGCTCTAATCATTCTGGGACAAGCTTATCTAAAGCAGAGCGAATCCAGGTCATCATGGTCGTGGTATATACATCCAGATTTCCCTGCTTCATCTTAGGAGGGGGGGAGGAGAGTAGAGTTGAGACTAAGGAATCAGCCTCAATCTTTTTCCAAGGGCGGACCTTCCTCCTTGTTTGTGGAGGGGCCGCTAATAAGAGATCTCCCGGAACCCAACATTTGATCAGATAATGATCTGACCAGACGCAAGGGCTGACTTCTAGGATTTTCATCAGCGGCAGGGAGGACCAAACAAGGTCAAGAGTGTGGCCCTTCTCATGGGTGGGGCCCTTTACAAGTTGATTTAGATGGAGAGTGGCAAGGTTAGTTCCAAACTCGGACGCAATAGGCCCCCTAGGAGTCTTGTCCCAGTGATAGTTAAAATCCCCAACCACTACCAGGGACTTATATCTGGATGCCAGATCTGTCAGTAGTTCAAAAAAGGAATCATTAAATTCTGGTGAGCTCTGCGGTGGACGATATACTAACAATAGCAGAATACATGAGAATTTCAGTGATATTTTTATCCCTAATACTTCTGCACCAGCACAGCTTTCCACAATGATCTGTGTTACCTTAAGATTCTTCTTGAACATAATGGCTACCCCTCCCCCTCTGCTGTTCTTGGGGCGGTTATACCACAGAGCATCGAAGTTGGGAGGTAAAGCTGCTAAAATGTCCGGTGTTGATGAAGTCCCTAGCCAGGTTTCTGAGAGCGCAAGGATGTCTATCTCGCCCTCGCCCAGCAGTGTAAATACCTCTAGATGGTGTTTATGTAAGGATCGTGTGTTGAGTGTGGCAATTATCAGACCTTGTGTCCTCTACCTGCAACAGGTCTTCCGACCGAAGGCTGGCATATGTTGTCCCATCCAGCGTAGGTATCCCTTGTCGTAGAGATCTAAGGGTAGCAGGAGAGTAGACCCATGGCCGACCAGGGGGGTGGCCCTTTGGCCCGTCCTGGCCCGGACGGGCACAGACGGGCTTTCCTCTGGCGCTCCTCCGGCGCGACGCTGCGCGCGTACGCTGCGCGCGACCATAATGGCCTCTAAATAGCGTGTGGTAGGCGGTGCTCGCTCGAAATAGAGCGCAGCCCCAGAAAACGTCTTGGGGGCATCTCAGCCCTACTCCCAAGATGGCGGTCGTAATGGGATGCAAACACCCAAATGGTGAATGGTGCTGTCACAAATTTTAAGTGCAGGCAATGCGGCCAGTGGGGAACAGGCAGAAACAATTTAATATCAGCAAAACAGCAAGTATACAGTTTTAAAAATACACTTCAAAATAATTGCAGCAGTAGCGATAATTTAAAATACAGCGTGATGTTAGTGTATCGGTCAGTCTGTTGACCGCGCGCCGACCAATTGGCCCCTAAATACCATTTGCCAGGCGGTGCTCGCTCGAACTAGAGCGCAGCCCCGGAAAACGTCTTGGGGGCTTCTCAGCCCTACTCCCAAGATGGCGGTCGTAATGGGATGCAAACACCCAAATGGTGAATGGTGCTGTCACAAATTTTAAGTGCAGGCAATGCGGCCAGTGGGGAACAGGCAGAAACAATTTAATATCAGCAAAACAGCAAGTATACAGTTTTAAAAATACACTTCAAAATAATTGCAGCAGTAGCGATAATTTAAAATACAGCGTGATGTTAGTGTATCGGTCAGTCTGTTGACCGCGCGCCGACCAACTGGCCCCTAAATACCATTTGCCAGGCGGTGCTCGCTCGAACTAGAGCGCAGCCCCGGAAAAAGTCTTGGGGGCGTCTCAGCCCTACTCCCAAGATGGCGGTCGTAATGGGATGCAAACACCCAAATGGTGAATGGGGCTGTCACAAATTTTAAGTGCATGCAATGCGGCCAGTGGGGAACAGGCAGAAACAATTTAATATCAGCAAAACAGCAAGTATACAGTTTTAAAAATACACTTCAAAATAATTGCAGCAGTAGCGATAATTTAAAATACAGCGTGATGTTAGCGTATCGGTCAGTAAAATGTAAATTAAAATGGGAGCTATCATCATCTTAATTGAGTCCATTTGCCCCCACCAAGAGAGAAAGAGGGGGTTCCAGGAGGAAAATAATCGTTCAATACGAGACAAAACCGCAGACATGTTTAGAGTAATTGACGAGGAAATAGAGTTGGAAAACCATATTCCTAAATATTTAATTTTAGAGCTATTCCAAGCAAATCCAGTAGAGGAAAAGACATGAGGGGTGCAAAATTTTGTAAGAGGAAGAATTTCAGTTTTATCCGAATTGATTTTATATCCCGAGACCTGTTAGAAAGAATCAAACTCAGACAGTAGAGAGGGAATAGAAGTTTCTGGAGCAGAGATGAATAGAAGAATATCATCTGCATACGCAGAAAGTTTCAATTGATTATCACCATAAGGAAAACCTAAAATGGAATCATTGTTACGGATAGAAGACAAAAAGGGTTCAAGGACGAGAACAAAAAGTAAAGGAGATAAGGGGCAACCTTGACGAACACCCCGTTGAAGAGGAAAATATGAGGAAACCTGACCATTGACCAAAACCGAAGCTTTAGGAGAAGAATACAACAAAGAAATAAGAGAGATGAAATGAGGACCAAAACCATGCCAACGCAATGAAGCAAATAGGAAAGACCAATCAACTCTATCAAAGGCTTTCTCTGCGTCAACAGAAATAGCCACTAAGGGAATAGAAAGAGATGAAACCTTATTTAAAACATTAAGGAAGAGGCAAGAATTATCAGAGGTAAGCCGGCCTTTAACAAAACCACATTGCTCCTTACCAATGAGGTGGGGCATCATGGGATCTAAGCGTAAAACCAGTACTTTAGCAAACAGCTTACAGTCCACATTTACTAAAGAGATCGGGCGATAATTCTTGCAGAAGTTGGGATCGCGACCGTCCTTAGGAATAAGACAAATGGTGGCTTCTTGAAATGTACCCTCTGCCTTACCCAACAAATAAAACAATTGAAAGAGAGAAAGAAGTTTGAGAAGTAAAAGGTCAGAAAAGTGTAAATAGAATTCAACTGAAAAACCATCAGGACCTGGAGTTTTACCTTTGGTGAGAGTATTCAAAGCCGCAGAGAGCTCATGTAAAGAGAGATCAACTTCCAGATCTGGGAAACTAAGATGAGAAGTCGAGGGTTTAGGAAGTTTGTCAAAATAAGCTTGGACAAGAGAGGGAGAGGGAGAAGATTCCGGCGTGTAAAGAGTACGATAAAATAACTGAAACTGGTCAAGAATATCCTGAGCTTTATGCAGTAAAGTGTTGTCCGAAGAGTAAATAGAGTCAATAAAAGAGCGCTCCTTGCGTGACTTAAGATAATTAGCTAGAAGCTTCCCCGCCCTGGTGCGACCGTCATAGTAACGAGCACTACTTCGAAGAAGCATCGACGAAGCATTATCAGTAGTAGATTTATTGAATTGTAGCTTGGCACGAATAAGATCCGGAGAGACGGAATTATTAGGGGAAGAGTAGAACTTATGCTCCAAAGATTTAATATGGGCTAGAATAGATTTCTGCTTCGGAAGAAAACGTTTCTTTTTCTTGGAAACAAAATCAATAACAAACCCGCGAGCTGTAGCTTTAAAAGAGTCCCAGAGAAGATGGGGGGAGATGTTAGAAATATCGTTTAACAGGAAGAAATCAATAGCAAAAGAACAAAAAGAAGAGGAGAAAAAAGGATCAGTAAGAAGAGAATTGTTAAATCGCCAACGAGAGGGCTTGGGATGCGGAGGAAGGAGGTCAAGATCCGTTACAATAGGAGCATGGTCCGAGATGAGTATAGGTTCAATAGAAGAAGATAGTAGGTTTTGCGATAAGGAGAGAGAAAGAAAAATATAATCAAGGCGAGAGAAAGATGAATGAGGAGGAGAGAGAAAGGAAAAGTCAAGGGTGTCAGGGTGTGAGAGTCTCCAAGAGTCAGTGAGACGTGCTTGAGAAATAGTATCTAGAAATTGTTTGTGAGGTTTGTGAGGTAAGAACCGAACCCTTGACTTACGATCAAGAAAGGGGTCCACAATCTGGTTACAGTCACCACCTAGAATGAAGAGGTAATCTTTATGTTGAATACATTTGTTCGTAATTGAGGGCCAGAAAAGTGAGTCGGGTTGTGTAGGGCCATAAACATTAAACACAGTCAGAGGAATAGAATTAATTGATAACTTAGCTAATATCCACCTACCATCAGAATCTGTTTCTTGTAGTAAAACCTTACATTTTAACTTTTTATGACACAAAATAACAACACCATTCTTCTTATTGGTAGAAGGAGAAAATAAAACCGTACCCACCCATCCGCGCTTTAACTTGAGAGATTCAGCCTCAGAGAGGTGAGTCTCTTGTAAGAGAACTATGTCAGGGCTATATGAAGCGAGGTGGGAAAGAATCCTCTGACGTTTAATGGGATTGTTAAAACCTTTTACATTCCAGGAAATTACTCTGAATTTAAACACTGGAGAACATTAACAGGAACAATACCTACAGCAACAGATAAAAAGAAAGAAAATGTCAAAAAGTGGAAAAGAATAGAAGCTAAATAAGAAGGCTGAGGTAAGATAAAGGAAAAGAAAAGTAATAAGTGCAAGACTGAAACATAACCAATAAAAAGAGAGGATGATGATATAAACAGAGGAAGAGTGAAAATAAATAATAAGTAGAGCGGAGGCAAAAGGAAAAGAGGGGGAGGGTAGAAAGAGAAAAATACAAGAAGAGACAGTAAAAATCCAAAAAGGACGACTGAAAATAACATACCTGAAGGGGACATGAAGAGGATATCGGGGCAATGGAGAGACGTAACAAGAATGACCTCCCGGAACCAGGAGACCAGACCGCACCAGGACGGGAGATGAAAAGAACGAACCATAAAAGGGAATAGGGGAGCACACCAATCGATCTGGATAAGGAAAATAAATATAAGAAACGCTTATAATGAAAAGACAGACCACCAAACAGTTAAAAGCGGTAGTAAGAACGGGATAGAAGAGAGATTTTAAAAGAAAGAGAACCAGCAGAATTAGCAACAGACAATGAATAGCATCATAATAGAAACTCTGAAGAATTAATCAAAAGGCGAGTCAACAATATAATAAACGAAGGCAATGTAAAAACATTATCAGGGAAAACCTGCAAGAAAAAAAGGAGAGTTAAACAGTCAACCACAAGCAGAAGTAGAAGTATCCATACCGGCGTTAGAATGAATGTGAATAAAGTTTTTAAGTTCAACAGGATCTTGAAAAGTCCAAGTTTGATTCTGATGAGTGACTTTGAAGGTGCAGGGGTGGAATAAGCCGTATTTGGCACAAAGAGAGCGTAGAGGGGCGCGAAGGTTCAAAAACTCTTTCCTAGTTGCTGCGGTAACATTAGAAACATCATGAGTAAGAAAAACCCTATGGCCCAACCAGGAAACTTGGCGTTTGGATCGAGCCGCAGAGAGGACTAGAAGTAGATCTGTGAATTTCAGAAAAAGAATGATGACTCCTCGAGGCTTAGTTGAAGTTGATGAACGAGGACCAAGTCTGTGAGCCCTTTGGATACTGAGAGAGGTGGTAGCAGGCATATCCAAAAGTTTCAGGAGGAAGGAGGAGAAAAACGAGACGGGGTCATCACCTTCCAAAGACTCAGGTGGACCATAAATGCACAGGTTATTCCTCCTATTTCTATTTTCCAAATCCTCAGTATGTTGCTGGAGGGCAAGAACGGATTTTTCTAGTGAGGAAATACGTTGAGAGTTAACTTGGATCTCTGAAACCTGCTGCTCCACAGAAGACACTCTATTTTCCATAGTTGACCATTTCACTTCAAAAAGCTGCATTTTATTATTGGTCTCCTCAACAAACGGACGTAAAGCACGTATCTCCTCCAGAAGAAGTTCCATGGAGATAGGAGATGACGATTTATCTGGAGGGGGAGAGTCTTGTTTCAAGCGTTTAGACGACGTGGTGGGAGGAGAGGACTTACTTGAAGTTGGCTGTGACGAGGAGGGGCGATTAGGGGCTGGTGTCGCCATTTGATCTGTGGTAGAAGAAGAGTCAGCTGTTGAGGAAGAGGAAGATGGTGCTGTAGAAGAACTCTTTGAGGGCACAAAAACGAACTTCGAGTTGCGTAATTTGCCCATAGATACGTGAGCGGACAGACAGTGGAGTAGATGAAGTGAATATTGCAGCACAAGCACAGGCACAAACGTGACTAAAGCATGGAGGAGATCCCCACTAGAGACAGGTTGAGTTTGTAGGAGCAACAATATGAGAAAGGAAGGTGCGCAGGATAGACAAATAGAGGTATGAAACAGCTCCTCCAGACTGGTGTAGTAGCTTTGCTGAGTAAACATATCCTAAATATCAGAACTGGAAAGGCGTAACACAGCAGAGCAGCATGACTTTTGCAATGAGTTGACTACTAATGGTAACTGAGGAAAGACACGGGAGAAAACCAAGAACCGTCAGAAAGATCGATGAGGCAGCGCAGAAACCAGCATGAGCACTAAAAAATCCGCCCTGGCGGAGTGGATCACAGGAAACAGGTGGTCCTCTTAACCGGTGTCAAAGACACGCTTCTGGTAATGTGACTCAAAACACAGCTGATTTAGTTGTTATCCTCCACACCATCTCAACTGCGCTGCGCCTCAGTGAAATTCGAAATAGTATTAATACTATGAGATTCTTAATGGCCTCTAGCCGAATCCATAAAGAGCTGTCAGATACGCTATACTTGCTGCTATCGCAGTCGTCACAAAGACTCCCACTGCTTCAAGGAAGAACAAAAACCTTCAAAGGAGCAGATTCCAACACATCGCATGGCGCCTAATGGTATATCCCCCCTGACACATCTACCAGAAACAGTTCAGTCAGGGTAGGTGATGAGATAACATTGCCCAATAGCAGGTTTAGCTCTGTTTAAGAAATAAATTCTGTGTTGCCTCAGCGGAGTTACGCAGATGTCACAGCAAAAGAACCCCTGCTACAGAATCCGTCTCTATGCGCCTACATTATCCAGTAATCACCTTAGTTCACCTCTTAGGATCATCAAGGCAGTTGGGGAAGACTCAGGGAACAACAATGAGCCACAGCAGAAGTACTCCGTCCAAACGCGTTGGCATCGTGTGAGCGTCACGGAGCAGACAAAATGGCGGACGCGCTGAGGCGTCTATAAAATACGACGAAAGTGAGGCATTTTCCTCAAATGAACGTCCCCCCAGACCTCACCAGGTGCGCATCACGCACGGACCTTAGGGACTGCCAGGGAACTCGGCAAAGAAGCAGAAAAACCTCTGTAAATCATGAAGGTCCGTCCCGGTGCGGCGGAGCTCCGGATTCAGGCGGCCATCCCAGTCGGCGTCCAAGCCACGCCCCCTGTGAAGAATCCATTTCAAGAGCGATTTATTGTGTGTGGCAAGACTGCCTACTTCAACCTGCTTCCTAATTTGGTGGGTTCTTGCTACTGAGCTTTTGTATTCCCTAGAGGTTATTATGAGAGTTAAATGAATGATGATTTTGGTTTGAAGAAAGTGAAACGTGGTTTTTAGCTGATAGTGTTAGGTATATTAGGAGGTATGATTCCATCTATAGGTGCGGCTAAGAATGATATTAAAATTAAAAGAATATCTACCCTTGTGGATAAGCTTGCTTGTAATACATCAAGGACCCTAAACCAGCTTATTTATGAACTAATAGCTATCCGTGCAACCAATATGCAAAACCACTTAGCGCTAGATATCCTTATTGCGATGGAAGGCTTTGTTTGCAGAGTTTTAAAATTAGAGAGTGTTGTACCGTCATATTCAATAGCAGTAGAGTTATTAATGCTTATGTACCAAACATAACTAATAATTCTTCTGAAGTCCATTAAGTGGGCAGAATCAATATTAATGTAGTGGCACTAACGCAATATAACATTTAATAAAACTGTGCTCTGATTTGCTGAAAATGTAACACTTTTGATCATACCATAATGATTTTGCAGTTTTAATGACGTAGTATGCAAAAATAGTGGCTATAAACCCTTGATTTTGAGGAGTGAGCCAGAACTTTCCTGGAGACTTCCTTATGCTCTTAGGGATGCTGTCCTTTTCTTTCTTGATTTTGCTGCTCATTTGTGACTTTTTCATTTTTGCTCTATATTCCGTATGCTCTATTTGCTAAGAGCCATATTAGTGATGACGTAATGCCAACTCTGTAGTGCATTGTTTGATTTTTTTAAAAATAAACCTTTCAATTTATTCCACTGATCTAGAACTCAATTATTGAGTCTGGCCCTTGTTCAATTTACTGTATTTTTGTTGTGTTGGGAAGTGCCTTAACTCAGGGACACGTTGCCTCATCAAATTGATGTTTAACACCATCTCCGTTTCATAAACCCGTAGGCGTTCTGTTGAGGTAAAGTTTTCTGATGTAAATCTTTTAAGGTTCCCTGCGCCCAGACTCCCAGGATGGCCTCTTCTCGAACACAATAGACCTTTTACTCAATTAATATTTCCTGTACCTTGGTTTACGCTGCTTGTATCTGCATTCTTTAGTGTGAAAATAAATCAACAACAGAAGCCTGTTTGCATATTTGTTTAGCCTATTCTCCTCTGATAAATGCAATCCCAACTGACCTGGGAAGGTCAGAATCAGCCACGGGCTTATCCTCGCCTTTCTTTTCCCGGCTTCCATTGTTGAGACGGGTTGCCAGTGAAGAAGACAGTAGAGCAAGGCCTCCTGCCACTGTAGTCTCCTAGACCCGGCTTGACTCTTGGGATTGGCAAGGGTCCTGCCTCCAGGTGGTCGCCCGGGTGCTTCACCCAGCCATCACCTCCACCTGGGGGACTAACTACTAACCTTACAATTGTGAGGTAGGATGTGTCCCACAACACCCTAGACCACGGGTTTTCAAACTGTGGGGCGGGCCCTCATAGGGGGAGCCTCAAGTGATGTGGGGAGCCTCAAGTGATGCCAGGGGGTGCCAAGCTCTGGCCAAAAAAGGCATTATTCTGATAACAGTGCTTTGTTTTAAGCGGACAAAAAATGAGGCACAGTAAGCCGCTCTGTAACGGGCCATCGCTAACATCTCTTTTAATTCATATCCTAGCTGAAAGTATGTGGCAAATGGGAAGGGGCTCTCTCAATATTCTTTAAAACCCCCACCACACTAATAATCACACTGTGGATACTTTTACATGTTAGTAACCAAAATAGCATGTTCGGTAATCGTGTATTTGATTGTATTGTTTTTAAACAGAACTTAACTGCAATGTTTAATACGTTTATACATATTTAAACATTGCCAATTTAAAATTAGACTAATTGTAAAAATTTCTGGGGGGGGCTCTGATTATTATTTTTCCATTGGGGGGGGGCTCGGCATTAAAACGTTTTATGACCACTGTCTTAGACCATAGTAGTGTTGCCCCAATGTCCCGGAAGCTTACTCCCCAGCGTGGGTAGCATGGAAGCACATAAGCCAAACTAGAACCACAGCATTATTTTCAAGCTGCTTCATCAGAGTGCCCCTTCTTGTGGGTGTGAGAATGTCCAATTAGCAGCATGCTTCCACAACATAGAGCAAACCAGCTGAGGGCCACAGTAAGGGTCCGTGCTGTCCAATCTGAGTTACTAATTCACAGCCTTGATTGCTCCGAGCTATTGAGGATTAAACACCCAGCACACAGCATGAAACTCTTTTGCAAGCCGTCAAAGTACTCACATTCCTGAGGCCGGCCAACCAGGGGCGTAACACAGGCCCCTGAACCCCCCACAGTGCGGGGGGCCCCAAGCTCCAAGGGGCCCCCTCAGCACTGCACTTCGGCTGGGGAGCTCCTGATAAAGTCCGGAGGGGTCCCTACACGTACCTTGCAGGGGGGCCCCCTCAATTATCATTACACCACTGCGGCCAACTGCACCTCCCTTCTGTAGACTCTTAACAGGCTGCCCAGGCGTACAATGCCCATCGGGCTAAAAGGGCTTCAGTCACCTCTGCCCTCCCCTCCATCCCCCGCATCGCGGTTCTCAGCCTGGGCTGCTGCAACTTAAGCTGTTGTGGGCTCGGCTGGGCTGTGTCTGGGGTCTTATTTTTGGCACCCTAGTTTTTCACAGGTCTTTAAAGACCATTTGCATATTTACATACCTTTGCAAACTGGTTACCGAGGCTTAGTTTTTTTCTGGTTCCAGCACCCCCTGGCCCTCCACTCTGCCTATTCCTTACATTTGTATTTTACATTTTCTGCCGTAGTGTGAGAATGCATTTCATGAAAAGGAATATAAAGTAGGGTTGCCAAAAGGAAAATGCCAGCCATTTGTTGTTTAAAGAGCTTGCAAAGACGTCGTCTTGACACTAAATAGGGTTATAAATAGAAAAAAGTGTGTATTCATTTGTAATGTGACTTTTAGGTATTTGTTCCCTTTAATTATCAGTCATGGATCATTCAGGCAGCCCTAGAACACAATTAAAAGTGCTTTCTATTTATATTTGCTGTTCAAAGTATGCACTGATAAGTGCTGAAAATACAGCTATAGGTCTCGATTTTTTTGCATCATCTAGGACATAAAAATAATGAGCTGGCAACCCTAATCATAGGAGTGAAAGTTTGATGCAGGATCAGCACATTATTTATTTCCCCCACCCTCGATCCCTGATTAACGGTATAGCAATAGTATCACTTACATCTGAAATCTACGCCACCATTAATAACATGCAGAGATACTTCAAGTGTCTGGGGATGCACCCTGCATTCAGACAGCTCACTCCTCATTCTTGCCCTTCATTTTCACGTTCGCCCTGCACTCACAGTGATCACAATGCACTCACACTGATCACCATGCACTCACACCATTCACACCATTCACCCGCTCACCCTGCACTCACAGTGATCACTCTGCACTCACAACAGCCACGGTCGGTAGTAGGAGTAACTGCAGGGCGGTGACGTGGGGAGGGGGAGGGGCAGGGTGGGGGGTAGTAAACTATGGATTACGAAGGTTTACAGGTAAGTTAACATATAAATTGAGAAAACGAATTTTGTTGCGTGCACTGCATCGCTTTTAGGGATGCAGTGCACGCAACAAAATTTGTTGTATTAATTTATATGTTAACTTACCTGTAAACCTCCGTAATCCATAGTTTACTACCCCCCACCCTGCCCCTCCCCCTCCCCACGTCACCGCCCTGCAGTTACTCCTACTACCCTACTCTCACATTGTTGCATCGCTCACCGTGCACTCACATGGGCACTCCTGCCACCCACAGAGCACATAGGGTTAATGTGTCTGCGGCAAAGAACTGTACCATGCTAGGTTGACCAACCGTCCGTAAATTTCACGGACAGTCCGTAATTTCGGCCGTCTGTCCGTTGTCCGTGAAGGATTCTTTAACGAACGCCATTTGTCCGTAATTTTAACCGGGCACTGGTCGCACCACCCTAAAGCCGGCACAGCTTCCACCCACCTCCCTTCTTGACTCCGATGCTGTTGAGGGTGGGTGTAACAGACTCCGATGCAGTACCAAAGCTCAGATACCCAGCAGCATTGGAGAGGCACAGCGGGATGGCAACCCTCACACCTTCAGCTATTGATGAGCTGTTAGGTGTTTGAAGGTGACTGAGAGGGAGGGGCTGCAGCTAGAGGCGCAGGGACATCTATTCAGATGCAAACCGCCCTGAATGCATCATGTCTCTGCAATTTAGAGGGGCCTCACACATTCCCTTCTAGCCCAGGGCCCCAAAAATCGTAGAACCGGCCCTGATTACACCGAGGCAGCACATGGTTCTCTTCACAGAGCTTAATTACTGTTACTAAATTGTAAGCAAACCTCGGTTCTTCAAACATGCAGTCAATAATGTAATAAAATAAAGCAATGGAACAATCGCACCCACACTGATTAACAAAGTATGGAGGACAATCAGTTGAATCAGTTCTCTTGGAGTATCTCCTTTAAGTACTGTACATCACAGTGGGGGATGGCAAAACTAACATTTTAGAAGGAGAGCCTGTCATCTCATTGTCTTGTCCAGGAGGGTGTGACGAGCCCTACCCCACCCTGGAAGAGACCAAGATGATACTAGAATACTGCATGTCCACCCCTATGCCCACCCTGGTGGATCCTGTTCCCCCTCCTGTTATGGCTCCCGACTCCCCCCCCCCCCCCCCCCCCAGTGATGGCTCCTGTCCCCCCATGTGGTTGCTCCTGTCCCCCCTCCGCCTGTGATGGCTCCTGTCCCCCTCCCTGTGGTGGATCCTGTCTCCGCCCTGGGTGGCTTCTGTCCCAGTCCTGGAATGGCTCCTGCAGCGAGGGTGAAGGTCTTGATGGGCCTCTTCTCAAAAAGGCTCAGCTCAAAATTATTATGAAAAGGTGAGCAAGTGAGTAAGTGAAGGGATGGGTGGGTGGCTGGATGAATTAGTGAAAGGGTGAATGGATGAATGAAAGATTGAATAGATGGATAATGAGAGAGGATGGATGGATTGATGAGTGAGTGGAAGGATGGATGAGAGAAAAGGTAAATAGCTGGATGTATGGGTGGAAGGGTAGCTGGATGGGTAAAAGGGTGGATGGATGAGTGTAAGGATGGATGAGTGAAAAGGTGGATGATGAGTGAGTGGGTGGATGGATGAGTGAAATGATGGATTGATTGATGAATTGATAAGTGCAAGGGTGAATGGATGGACGGATGAGTGAAGATTGGATGGATGGATAATGGCTGGATGAGTGAAGTTTTGTCCTGAATTTTTACCTCCTGTCCTGAATTTGTGTCCTGAATTTTGACCCTTTGTCCTGAATTTTTACACTCACCGTCCTGAATTTGCACCAATGCCAGTTGGTCACCCTATACCATGCAGATCACAGAAGTGAGTGTGAGTAAACTATGAGTGGCACTATAAAAAAAATGAAATGTTTGTCAGACAGGTGCTATAGAGAGATGAGGTTCATGGTTGTTGTGTGGCAGTGAGGAATTCATGGAGAAGAAGGGAATGGGGGAGGGAGCATCAAAAAAGACTGTTGCACCGTGTGCCAGCAGTGCTAGGGCCAGCCCTGACTGGGAGTGTTACCCCTCCCACCCCCACACCCAAAGTTCACGTCTAGCTGTGACCCTGGCTACGCCTTCGCAAACTCGGGCTCGCGCAACAAATGAGGGCGGCGCCGGCGGACCCCCACTGAAATCCCAGCGCCGCAGTCGGCGCTAAAGTACGTCAGCTGACAAGCCGCTGGGAGAACACTCCCCGAAATGGGCCAGTACCCTAGAGCTTTAAGTGGACCGGGTTCTGCGGTGCAGTTCTAAAAAGCAGGTGGTCCATATCGGGCTTTCCGTTTCTGCCCTCCCCCTCAGGGTGAAAAATAAATCTTAACTCTGCAGCGGACCCGCCCTTCACTGCCTTTGATGTAACTCCAAAGAGACTGTGTATTCTCATAATTTCAGAACTCAAGCATTTTCAATGTTCTATACAAGGAAGCCATAGTTGTTGCCTATTTATCTTATGCAACTAACAACCATTGGCAAAGCCAATAGTCCGGGCTTCTTGTAGGTGAAATTTTACTTGTTGTATTATATCTGGATTTAATGACAGTAGCAGAAAATTACCAGTCGGGCGGCACACTATGCTAAGAACAGATTGTTGCCTACTTTTTAAGCCACGCCCTAATTACATCGGCTGCCCCTATGAGAGAGCCCCCAGTTTTTTCATCCCACTCAAAGCCGTCAGTGCCTACCTACCCCTCTCCCTCTTTGGCATCCACTTTTATTTTGACTGCGCCTTGCTTCAGTGAGTGCGTTAAGAGCTAGGGGGTCCAGTAGTTGTATTCATCGGAACGAGAGTGGACTTATGGGACACAGGAAGAACCCCGTGGACTCGGGTCAGTGGGCTGGGACGGCCCAGCGCGGCCCTGCACGAGCCGGACGTGCGTTCCCGCGGGCACACACTGTGCTTCTGTATGCTGTGTTGGTCACTGGAGAAGGTGCTAGGATTTTGGGCTGATCTGCGTGTAAAACCCGACGGCCCTTTAGCCAATATATATGGAAACGTGTATCGTATTGTGCCATCCTCATTATTAAATTATCGGGACGGTATTAAAATATTTCCCAGAACTGTTTTTAAGTCCAAACCGGTCATGCGAAGTTATTACTATGAGGGAAGTTATGTTATATGCATCTGTATAGCGCTTACTAGCGTTTATTTGTCTTGTCCTTAGCGCCTGCTTATGTTGTGTACAACTGAGAATAAGTTATAATAAACATTATCAAGACTGGAATAGGGATACATGGATAGGGAAAAGGGTTGGACATGTGAATATCCTTGGGCCTATCGTTCAGCTATAATTAAAAATATTATTTCGTAAATTGACACCAGAATGTGAGTTCATTTTATTTAATTAATATTTGACTTCTGGCTTAAAAATGCAACCGCTGAGAATGTTAATACAGCGGAAGAGAGACGGCCGCCGTTCTTTAGCGGCAATGAACTAGGGCTGACTGATTGTGGGGGCGGCGAGGGGGGGGGGGGTGTTGAGCAAGTGATTGTTTGTAAACCGCGCAGTGTGGGGAAGAGGATGTAGCAGAGCTGCCTAAAAAACATGAGTGTGTCCTTGTGTAACGTAACCGGTGCTCATGTAAAGCTCTCCAATACTTTCGGGTCGAATTCGCGCTATACAAAACAAAAAACACTGACCCTCTGTAGCGTGTGGCAAGTGTGGGCGTGAAGAGTGTGGGCCCGTCAGTCTTTGTCCCCTCTTGTGACACTGCTAACAGGATTGACTAATGTGATTTATTTGTTGTGCCATGGACCTGGGCTCACCCACTCATTTCACACAAACAGCCCGATAGTAAGTAATGACTTTCGGCGGGGTTGGGGGTGGATGGGGGAAGGGTGGGGTCTTTTTTTATATATATATATATCATTGCATGATTAAGGCAGGTGATGCCGAAACGCGTAGCAATGGAGTGATAACAATAAATCTGTGAATCCAGCAAAAGTCGTTGGTGTCGGTGTCCTCTCTTTTGTGGAAGATAGGACTTGGTGGTTGATATATATATATATATATATATATATATATATATATATATATATATATATATATATATATATATATATCAATCTTCAACTAATTATCTCGGCGTTCTACGTCGACACAGTCTTGATCAAAGCATCCGTATTCATATTTTTTAATTTAACGACACTAAGTCATCATGTCTTTCAGCAATATTATCTTTTCTATTTGTTATAATGATTAAATACGCGGTAATAAATAACTAGTTCGCTCATAGAACCGTTTAAAGCAACGTGTGACTGTCTTGAAATTGAGTAGCAGGAAATTCACATTACTACTTAAATGATAATACAGTCACTGAATGTAACTTCGGTAATTCAAAATTCTAAATACCTACACCCCTAAATTCCTGATGACAATCTATATCATGGTATTTTTTTTATTGTAGTACAACAATATGCCCAAAGAACTGCACCATGTTCGCTTTTTGAATTCGTTAAAATATTTATGTAAAGGACGGATTAATAAATCAGTCAAATATAATTTTTATTTAACTGTAACGTAATTATGGAGCAAAAGTAGATACAGACTTAATTCCAATAAATACGCTGCGTGTACTACCAAGGCAAACTAATACATTAACAATTTACTGCGAATAACAATTATTTTAACAATAGCATGATGTATTCTAAAATATAGTTCTTCAATAAATAAATATTTATTCTTCAAATCGATAGACGCATTTTATAAGCTGTCACAAATGTACATCAATCATTTAACTACGTATTATAACAATAATTTAATTGTCCATACATGTGGCCCAGTTGACTCAAATCAATGCAAACATATACTAAAATGTAGATGAATGCACTACTGATATTATTATGGTAAACCTCATTACATTTTACAATAATTGAACGACACCCAAAACAAGCAGCCATGTTGCTTCGCGATTCGATTGCTGCCTTTTATTAAAGCGATGAAACCGAAGCAGCTCTCTCGTGAAGATTCACCCCACCGCGCTCAGCTTTCTCCCCCTCAGAAATCGCTGCTGATGGACCTCACGGGCACGACTAAGCTGCTCCCATCGGAAGCTGGGCGTAGCAGAGCTCTTACAGTAAACACTTTTATTGCAGCAGTGGCCTTTCCAACGATGAGTGCTGTAATAAGAATTATAGACGGTTCTTGAAGCGCCCAGTTTAAAGTGACTCGCTCAATTTACTAACGCTTTGGCTTGTGCGGAATCGAACTCGTGCCCTACAGAGCGTCTTTCAGTGGCGTGTTCTCTCACCAACCCATTCTACAGCGGAATGGGTCTGTCTACCTCCAATGAGACCAGATTACACCACGTGATGGGCGCACTGCACAGTTGTTGATATTTTTTATCTAAATATTCATTGGCTCTGCAGCTTACGCTCGCGGTGCTTACTTCTTTCTCTTCGGTGCGCGTGAGCCCTACGATGAGCTGGTGCAGCTCACCTCGCGCCTCTTTCTTTGTGACATGTTTACCACAGGGTCGCATCTTTTATTGGGTGCAGCTCATTCAATAAGATGATTTCCTGACTCAGCTTTACAAAATGTTCAGTAAAAGGTCATCATATATTAATCAAAAACTGCGTGGAGGGCAGTGCATGAGAGACGTAGTGCTAGACAATGCACGCCCTGGGTGTATGTGTAACTGCGAGTAGTACAATACATGAAGGGTGTAGTGTTGTGCAATGTGCATATGGTGAATATGTGTGCTGGCTGTATGTAAGTCTAGAAATGGCACAATGCAGAAAGGCTACAGTACTGAATAGTGCAGGCAGAGTGCATGTGTGTGCTGAATGTATGTGTGCCCGGAATGGCACAATATATGAAGGTAACATTGCTGGACTGAGTGCAAGTGCACCTGTAATAGCACATTACATGGAGGACTTTGGGTTCCAAGCCCGGTTCTTTCTGGTGAAGACATTAGGCGATAGAGGACTCCCCCAGACAGATGTGTGTATTGCTGCATTCCTGTGAGCTGGGTGGGACACACTGAAGAAGGCAGAGGAAGCCTCCCCCTGTACACTTCAAAGGACAGTCTTTGATTCAGTGAGAGATCACAAGGAAAGGGCCTGGACACATCTCTGGTAGGAGATGGGCCTGATAAGGGCATCATAAAGAGTAGGGCTGGAAGCCCTGGAATAACCTTTTGATGCATATATTACTGTGGCTGATAGCTTGGTGTGAACCCTAGTCACTCCCATGGCCTGTGTTGTGGGTAGCGATAGATAGGAGCGTCATCTGCCTGCCCCCCCCTTAAGTGCCAGGCAGCAGACAGAAACGGGAAAAATAAAATGATAATAAAACCATTTTATTTTTGTTTCTGCTGCAGGTAGCCAAGTCTGGGCGGGGTGGGCCATGATGAGTTCAGGGGGAGTAGTGCACACTGTAAAGTGCAAATGAGTGTTTGTCCAGCTGTTTAATGCCGTCCAAACCATCATGCGCACTGTGATCTCTCTCCACCCGAGCTGTGTTATCAGCTGGGTGGAGTAGAGGCACAGGCTTCTAGTCCCTGAGCGATCGTTAAACAAGCCTGCTCAGGCCAATCCCAGCGCTGCTCTCATGAGATCAGCGACTTGATTGGCATCTAGGAGCGTGCGCAGTGTGCAGGGATCCAGAGGAGAAGAATCCCGAGACGGCGGCTGGCAGTGCAGCAGCAGGTAAGTGTTTTAAATGTATTTATTATATTCCCCCTACCCTCACCCCTCTCTGGCCCCCAACCATTTGTTAAGAAAGTGAGCCTCTACTGGTTGTGGGACTATCTGCTTTGGAGTCTCCCTTGCTGGTCAGAATGCGTTTGAGGTGGAAGAGGGAAATGAGAAGTATGTATTTCAAAAGAAACAGAAACCCAACATAAAACGTAAAAAACACAGACCCTCAATCAGGGCCGGACTGGCCGTGGAAGGCACCGGGCGTTTCTCCGGTAGGCTGCCAGGGTGGGGCCGGTTTTGGGCCCCTGGGGGGCCGTTTTTGTTACCGGGGGTCGGTAATATCGCCCTCCTGTAACAAAATTGTCAGAAACCTGCCCTCGCAAACAGCTCAGCTGCACCCCCCCCCCCCGACCCCCAGGGGGCGCCAGCCGAGCAGTTTGCCAGGGCTGGTTTCGGTTTCCAGTCCGGCCCTGCCCTCAATCACATTTGGTGTCTGAAAATGGACTGTAAGAAGGGGAGGTTGAGGCCCCAAAAATTGTCACCCGGTTGCAGCTGGACGGGATGTGTGAGGAGGGTAAGGTCTGCAAGACTTCTGCCTGTGACCAGGACAGGGGGCTATTGCCTGCAAGTCTCCCTGCTGGGTGAGGGGACATCACCCAGGCAAACCAAGACCACCTGCTCTGGAGTTTAGAGCTCAGACACCTGCCAGTTTGCCAAGACCAGTGTGCTCTGTGAGAAAGAGTAGTTTGTTGGGGGTGCAAGGTCCAAGGGGGAGCCCTGTTAAGAGGACTCCCCTTATGAAGTATTCGGAAACTGCTGTTCCACCGATCGGGTTGTTGCCCATGTGTAGATTCAAGTCGGAATTCTTGTGTGCCAGGAGAAGGTCTCAGTGAAGACAGCTGTGGTAAGAGTGCCCTGCAGTAAGGTTGAAGTCTGAAGCACCATTGTGGCGACCACGTATGCCAGGAGGGGCTGCTGTGGAAGATACTGGCTGTTGAAGATGGCCAAAGTCTGTGCAGGACTGTAGCAGCAACCCTGTATGACAGGAGGGGCCACCTTTGTGCAGATGGCCATGCGGTAAGGGTCGGCGCCTTGGGTGGCAGCGGTGTGGCAACCCAGTATGCTAGTAGGGACGTCGGGGAACAATTTTGCCCTGCTGATTATTGTCCATGGCTTATGTCTCAGGTGCATGACCTTGTCATGGCTCGTGCCTTCATTGTAAGGGAATCCTGGCACTACAGAATTCCACTTTAGTGTTCCAGAGGAGCAGGCATTCTGTGGTGAGCAGTTGGAAACTGCCCAGCAGGGGAGCGGCTGTTCTTAACCATTGTTGCTAAAATAAAGCCACTTACCTTCATCCACCTGAGGTTGCCTGCGTTCCTTCACTACAATTTTGGGAACGAGGATGGTAACAGTGGCACGCACACTATTCTCAACACGATGTACTCAGTTACACTGCACTTCTCATTGACACGCACGCTGTTGTTTCAAGCCTGCTTCAAGCTGTTTTACCATAGGTTTTGTTTTTCTAGTTTTAGTTGAGCTTGGATATTATGGAAGCTTCTGAAAGCAGTCACAGTGAAGTTGCCCATGTAACCTCATCTGCACACATCTTTGTCATTTCACCCTCTTGTTTTTTATTGCAGCCAGGTTCTCCACCCATGTCTTGGGAGGATTGGGTATTAAGGTTTGACAACTATATAGAAGCTTTCGATGGTGAAGAGTTTCGACCTACAGGGAAAAAGGCATTGTTGTTAAGTGTTCTAGGCAAAGAGAGTCAACAGGTTTTTCAATACTTACCCCAGCTACATAAGTGAGTGGTCAACCCATCCCTGAGGTCTTTAAAGAAGCCAGGCGCAGGATAGAAATTCATTAGCCAAAGAAGAGAATCTTGTTATGACTAGGTATAGGTTTTATAAGCAACATCAAAAGGTGGATAAGACTATAGATGAGTCTGTAGTTAGGTTACACAAGTTGTCTACTAAGTGCCTTTTGGACCCATGACAGACAGACTCATTAGAGTCCAACTTATTGTGCAGTGTAAAAACAGAAAAATACAAGAGAGCTTATGGCCGGCCAAAAAACCCACGTTAAGTTATGCCATAGGGATAGCCAAAGTGGTAGAGCAGTCAGATTTACGCATGGAAAAACTGGAAAAAGGAATCTGGGTGATGTGGTTTCGGAAATTGGAGTGGTAGCTAGATCAGAAGGTGAGTCTTCTATCACGGTAAAGCCCAACAATACTAGTGGATGGAGTTACGCATCATCCAGACAAGGGAACAAAGGCTGCAGTAGGTGTGGGAGTGCTGGTCAAGTTTCTCACTCTAAGTTTTGCTCTGCAAATAACAGAGAATGCAGGAGATGTGGCCACAATGGCTAATTTGCAAGAATGTGCCGAAAGGGAAGGTCGTGGACAGGTGACCAGTGTCTCTGACATATCTACAGAATCAGCTGAGATCCATGAAAGAATCTTGATTGTTGAGGGAGCATTAGAGGTTTTAGACGAAAACCATGGGAGGAATAGGCCCAAAGCGATGAGTAGAATAAATGAGCGTGATGTTCAACGTATGACTGACACAGGTTCAATGTAGACTATTGTACCCAAAGCCATGTTTGAGCAACTATGGGGAGGTACATCTCTACAACCCAAAGACATTTCACCTGCGTGTTACCAGGGTGAAGGTATTGACATTGTGGGCTATATCAACGGTGACATAGAATTTGGAGGAAGGAGTACATGGGGTAAAATTTACATAGCAGAACAAGGTCCCCCTATTTTAGGGTGGGTACACCGATATGATATACACATCATTGTGAATCCCAGGGAACCTTCCCAGGTAATGGCGATTGAAGATGAATCAATATCTGATATTTTGAGTTCAATTGGCAAAGTGTTTGACAGTAAGCTGGGAATGTTGAAGGGTTATATACACAAAATAGTTCTAAAAATGGTGCTGTTCCTGTTCATCATAAGCTCAGGAGGGTCCCAGTTATTGTCAGGAAAGGGGTGAAAGAACTGATAAGGGAGATGCTACAAGAGGAAGTCATCGAACCTGTAGAGGCTTCCAGTTGGGTGCCTCCGGTGGTAATTACACTCAAAGTTGATGGATGTTTAAGGTTCTGTGTAGACTTGAGATTGTTGATTCAGAACATTGTGGCTGATACTTATCCCCTACCTAATATAAACAAGTTGATCCTAATGCTTGGGGGGGGGGGAGGTAATTTTCAAAATTGGATTTGAGGAGCTCATATCATCAGATTAAGCTCCATGAAGATTCAAAACCACTCACTGCGTTCATAACAATGGAAGGGACTTTTCAGTTCACACGCATGCCGTTTGGTTTGTCATCAGCGGCAAGCATTTTCCAATGCATGATCTCGGATATTTTTCAGGGAATGGATAACATACTCTATTTTCAAGACAATATATTGATTTTTGGGAAAACCATTGAAGATCACAATACAGTTATAAAACAGTCCTTGCAGCGGATTGCAGAGGTGGGTCTCGCTTTGCACAAGGAGTAAAGTTTTTTGGCAGAACAGGTAGAGCACTTGGTGTTCATGCTGTCAGCTGATGGAGTTCAGCCAAAACAACATCTTTTGAAAGCTATCGAACTGGCACAGAGACCCGTGGATAAGGACCAATTGGGGTCTTTCATGGGCCTCATAGAATATTATGCAAAGTATGGACACACTTGTCACGGTTGGCAGTCAATTATAAGATAATGAATAGATCAGATGAGTGGGGTGACAAACTCGAAGAACCTGGAACCTCTGTGCAAGATGCAGTGTTGGAAGGCGCTGGTGCATTTACAATGGAAGAAGGGTGTCAAGAAATGGATTGCGATGACACCCTCAAGAAAGTCATGCAGATGGTGGTTTCTGAGGGCAGGAGAGAGCTGTGTTGCGGTATCACTCCGCCCTTACATTAAAATTCTTGATGGAATGACCATGGGTGGTGATAAGATTTTGATGAGAGGTGACAGATTAGGGCCCCCGGTGGGTTTGGGAAGTAAACTCATAAACATGGTACCTGAGGGACATTTGGGACAACATTTAACACAATGTCAACTTAAAGCACTGTTACTCCAGTATTGGAGCTTTCATAGATTCACATGCCTGGAGAACTACAGTTACAGGTCAGTAACTTGTTTTCTTCTAGTGGCCTGGCTTGGATGATCAGGTTGCGGGATGGGTAGTGAAGTGCAGTGTATGCCAGTAAGGAGAGAAGAGACTTGAAGTGGGTAAGCAATCTGTTATGTCAAGCCTTCCCCGGGTTGTTTGATTTTATTGGTCTGACTTGAATAGCGAATGTAGGTTTGCTTTGGTGGCTGTGGATGTGTTTTCCAGTTGGTTGAGTGTGTTCTTCATGAAACAAATCACCATTGATGCTACAATCACTATATTAGAGAAGATGTTCTTAGAGGACGGGGTACCATCTAATCTCATAACCAACAATGGTTTGCAGTTAGTTTTTTACAATATGAGGGTGTTTCTCCTAAGCCAAGTCATCAAGCACCCCTCCACTTCTTTTTACAAACCACAAGCAAATGGTATTGCAGAGAGAGCCAACAAGATTGTAAAGTGTGTGATTCAAATGGCTGATGTGTTTGGACACAATATCAAAAGAGCTGTGGAGGACTTAGTATGGGCGTACCGCACTACTAAACAAGAGGTCATTGGCAAATCCCCCTTCGCACTTATGAGAGAGAGAATTCCCAGTTCCAAAATGGTACCCTCGTGGATGAAAAAGTGTTTAACAAGAGGGGGTGCCCAAGACAAGCCCAGGGAAACAGATGTAAATTCCAGGTGTGCAATGGAGAAGGGTGACTGGGTCAAGATCAGAACTGGAAGGGTGATGAAAGGCTTGCCAAAGTTTAAAGGTCCTTATAAGGTGGAGCAGGTATACAAGTATTATGTTGTCTTGGAGAATGATGAGCGGTGGAATGGACACAGAGTTGCATTGTACCAGAAGAATGGAAATTGTGTGGTGAAGAAGTTGAAGGATTGTAGCGGATACATGTTGATGGAAGATGGAGAATTTGGAACTGCGTTGACAGAAAGAAGGATGAGTAGAGCAATACCTTCTTTGCTATCGGAAGACAGTGTGGTGGGAAGTACCAGAGGGAGAAGTGAAAGGGATCGCATGCCTCCAGCATATTGAAGGATTATATTTATTAGAAGTGGTGCTACTACCTGGTTTAAGCTGCAAATTGTGGAATGCTTTAAAGTATTCTAAGTTCTTGCCTTGTAATGAGTTTATGTTGTTTTTATTCCTTTTGCTGTAATGCTAGGTTGTCTTCATTGTTAAAAATGTATTATCTTTCCTTCTGTACTTCAACGCAATGTGGAGCGGAAGGGGATGTGTTGTACATGCCTTACGTCTCCGGGGCATGCGACTGGACTGGTCCTTGGCTCGTGCCATCATTGTAAGGGAATCCTGGCACTACAGGATTCCACATTAGTGTTCTGGAGCAGGCATTCTGTAGTGGGCAGTTTGACATTGGCCAGCAGGGGAGTGGCTTCTCTTAACAGTTGCCACTTACCTTAATCCGCCTGGTGTTGCCTGCGTTCCTTAACACCACTGATGAGCCAGAGAACTGTGAACAGTGGTGACCCGTGAATCATGAGTACCAACCAGGACTGGAACTGACCTGACCCTTGGGACTGAGTGAGGATGTCATGGATGCATCCCCCATCACTGGGATCGAGATCAGGAGCATTGTAATCACCACACCCCTTTTTGGGGAACATGGAAACTTACCTTGCAGGAGGAGCGCAGAAACACCTCTGATCGTTTCCCGAGCTTACCACGTAGGCCCTGAGGAGAGCCTGTTGTCTCCTGAGTGCTGCCACGCCTCCCATTTGCAGCTGAATTACCAAGCAGGACTGGACCTGTGAGTGGTGCGGTGCCAAGACACTTTTGTCAATGCTAAGAGACGAAGTGGACTCTTGAGTTAAGGTCTGCTAGTGAGCATTCCCTAGATGAGTGAACCAGGGAATGGGGAATAATCCTGATTACATTGTAAGAAGTGGATGGGACAGGGATTTACCATTGAAACAGTGGAGCCCGACTTCAAGGGGGAATGAGTTGTTGGTTATAAATGTCATAACCTTCCTTTGCAAGAGTAATATTAGAGATAAAATACTTTTTTATTTATAAAAATAAGTATTTGACTGGACATTGATTTATTGCTACAGTTGCGTTCTCTTTGAGTTATGAACCGTGTTCACTAATCTGTGTCCACACTTACCCTCTTGAGGGAGCATTAGCCTGCTCATTAACGGCTAGCACTGAGAGTCAAGTGCAGACAGGGTACTTGGCCCAGTTGCTCAGGGTCCAAAGTAGGTCATGCCCCAGGATATCAGGAGTGAAAAGCCTCACTTTTTCACGGTAATCCCTGTGTGCCCCATTGTCCTATTAAAGGAGTTCTTGCAGTCACCGACTTATTATGCAGCTCTGTGCTATCTCCATAGTGCCCCAGAAGTGATGGAGCAGAGGCGCATGTATGTGCCACCCCTGCACATTGACGCCAGTCCCTTTCTTTCTGCGCATTCCATTGTGGATTTGAGTTAGTTCCCAACTGTCGGTCTTCCAACATCTCCAAAAATTCTTCAAAGTGTGCTAAGGAATGATCCCTAATGAAAATGACCGTATTCAATCTGCAACAAGACTTCAGTAAGTAGATGTCGGTCACAGACGTGCATATGGTGCCTGGGCTCTGGGTTATGTGATCAAGGCACACTCCTAATGTACCCAAAGGCAATTGGCAATTGAAAGGCAAACTAAACATCTCTGAGCATAAGACGAAATTGTGGTTTGCAGACACAGGTCCCTCTCCAAGTTGTGGACCGGGTTCTGGTCACGATGCCATTCCTGCGACAAGTCCACTTCTTGCTTAAAATCGTCACATAGGTTGAAGTCAAAGATCGAACACAGGCACATTAAAGCAAAGCAGAACTCAACTACATCCCAACCCTTTGGTTCCATAGAGAAGGCGCAAGGGTGTCAAGATTTGAGACACATTCCTTGGAGGACACTGGCCACGGAACCGAAACCTCAGCTGGTCCTGACCTGTCCTGAGCTCCCCTAGCCACCGTTGACTAAGCAGCAAATTGGGGCCTTTATGGAGGCCATGTTGCAAATCCTTAGTATGCTTCCGCTTGCTCTGGCATAACTTTAGACCCCATCAAACCATATTTGGATTAATGCCGGCAGCCCCTTAATCAACACCATCTGTCCTCATAGGACCCATTAATGGATCCACATCAACTCTGCTACAAACTGCCAAGCAGGCCCGCTTTGGTTGCAGTCATCCTGACATTGATACTGACTTCATGGGCGACAATTAAAAACTTTGCGCTGACATCTATTTCTGACCATGAATCGACGGACCGAGGTTGATTGATGTTGCACTCATAAATCACAAAAGAACAACTGGTTCTTATGCAATCTGACTAACCCCGTACCTCTACTACGATGCCGATGAGTACAGACCAGGATACTGATGATTATGGTGTGGGAGTTTGCTTGTCAACTCCTCACTATACTGATGACACCGTACAACTATTGGAGCTACAGGCTTTCTGTTTGGTCATAAAGGCTTTCCTGTTTTTCATCAAGGGGAGGCAGCTACAAGTTATCACAGACAGCACCACCGCCAGCAACTGGTTCTGCAACAATCAAAGTGGAGTGGGGTCCTAAGGCCTGTGTCAAGAGGCATAGCGTCTCTGGAGGCGACTGGAACAGCAGAACATCTTTCTAGTTGCCAACCACCTGTGGGGTCCCTGAATGCCGGAGCAGAACAAACATTGCTTGGCCGATCATGAGTGGCATTTGCATGCTGAGGAGGCAGTGTGTGTTTTTGATCGGTGCAGAGATTCCTGGGTAAATGTATTCGCCATTGCTGTGAACGTGCAGTATCAATAGATTTTCATATTGGAGTTTCTACAAGTGTATTCATTAAGAGACGGACTATAGCTGAAATGGACACTTGGACTCCTGTATGCCTTCCTGCCATCACCTTTCCTGTCCGGGTTCTGAAGAAAATCAGGAACAACGGGGCCCAATTCACCCTATTTGTCACAGATTGGGCCAGGAGAGGATGGTACCTGGACTTCCTGAGCATGAGCATCTGGGATGACCTCTTATCTTAGCAACAGGACAGGGTTCTTGTTCAAAACCTCCACAACTTACACCTCCTTGCTTAGAGATTGAGCAGCAGCAAAAGACTGTTTGGCTGGCTGGCTGTTTGAGGTGGAAGATGCTGTCTTTGCTACCAAATGTTCTTCCACAAAATCAATCTATGCTGGGTGTTGGGACAAGTTTGTAACCTGGTGTGGTCCCAGGGGCACTGATCACTTACAAGCGAAGTTTTCAGACATCCTTTTGTGTGTTTTGTCAATAGCCCAGCAAGGCTTTGCGTTGGGCACTGTAAAAGGTTATTTGTCAGCACTTTCAGCCTTTCTACGTTTGCTGGACAAACCATCCTTACTTAAATCTCCAGTTGTGATGGGGTTTATTACAGGGCTGACCCACATGTTTCCTACTAAACTATTTGTGATGCCTCAGTGGGACCTTATCTTGGTTTGACATTCCTCGAGTGCACACCGTTCGAGCCTGTGCATACTTCCTTGTTCCATCTCTTGACTGTTTCAAGTTTATTTTATTTAGCAGAGTTACTTAAAACCATTGCTACAAAATATTTAATTACGTATCATCAGTTATAAAAAATATTAAAACCAATTAAAAAAACATTATAACCAAATGGTGCTTACAGTACATTAAAAGAATAAGCAGTTATTTAGCAGCATTCAACTTTTCCTTGTCAGCTGTATTACTGTTCTGACTAGGCATTTTCTTCTCCACTTAAGAATTTTACAAAGCGACAGTTAAGCTGCGTGTCCTCGGGTGCAAAACATGCCAGCACAGCCTGTCTCCGTGTGCGAATACCTCTCTGGTTAAAAAGTGGTTTTAAAAGCTGTCTCCTTTCCTTTGTTAGTTCCTTGCATGTACAGAGGAGATGCAGCATATCTTCTTGTGATGTACCACATAAACGACAATTGGGATCAGATTGGTTTTTCAGCCAATATGGAAAGTGCTTTGTGCATGGCAATAAGCCTAATCTGTATTTTAAAAATTGAATTTGTATATGTTTGGCAAAACCCGAAGCTAGATACTTTTGTGCAGCCAGGGAGGAATAGAAGCTCAGGATCATCCAGCCATGCAACCTCCTAGTTAGGGCTGCCTGGTCTTCAATCCAAGATTGGTTCTCTACTATTTTCTTTGTCGATTTTTTAAGGAGGCTATGACTTATAGGAGTTGCCCAAAGTTCGGTAAGACCCAGAGTGGACACGCTAGTTACTAGATATTTTGCCGCTGGTGACGCTTCTTTCTGTTGTAACTCAGCCCACAAGTGCCAATTTAGGTTACCTGGTTTAGATTTCCTTGCTTTGTCCTAGAAGATAACTATCGCACCTTTTCTTGCAATGGTCTGTTTTTGAAGACCAAACTCGAGCCTGATTTGTGCTGGAGAAACTTGTGTTGGTAAACCAAAGATTATTCTGTACACTTTTGCAATCACAACATCCTAGAGCTTAGAGTCCCTTCCCCTCTGTGCCTCGCTCCCGTAAGTTATTGTGGGTAGGAGTTGTGCTCGTATAAATTCAACCAGTGGGGCAAGTGAGGGGCCCATCAGTTTGGAATTGAGGTTTCTCATTGAGGCGGCTAGGGCTATGCCCTTCCTTTTAATTGTATCTCTTTGGGTTACAAAGTGCCTGCCTTTGTCAATGATCACCCCCAAATATTTGTACTTGCATCTCTTGACTCTGAAAACAATCTTTCTCATTAACATTACATCAGTTTGTCATATGAGTGAACTGCAGGCACTTTCAGTGCAACACCACCTTCTTCCAGGCAAATTGGTGCTGAGAACTCAGGCGACTTTTTTTGGCAAAGGTTAAAAATCACCTTCCATGTTGGGCAATTGATCACTCCACCAGCGTTCTTTGCTCCTGCTCTCCTCTCAAAAGGGGCCTGCAGTCCCAGCTGGCCCACCAGCCAGCACCATACTAGGTGCTGGCAGGAACCCACACCTTTACTTTGCTCCTGCCCAGGAGGGAGCAGTGTTTTTCTTACTGCTCCCACTGGGTACCCGGGTAGGCTCTCTGGGACAATGTGAAGGCCCATGCCCCAGCGGATTGGGTCCCCGGGACCATAAACTGACTGGCTTGTGCAGGGGCCGTGCACCTCCCTCCTATTTAAAATCATTCAGTCCTAGGGGATGCGGTTTCTGTGGCCTCTAGAGACTTGGGGAGTGGGACTGTATGCCCCGTACCCTTTGTATAAAATGATGGTGCCCAAGAAATGGATTCCTCAGGACTATAAACAGCTTGTGAAGGGGGGCCCACACATGCCCCTGCCCCAAATAATTATATTTTTGGACCCCAGGCCCTGGTCCACTCCAGGGGCCATATTAATTATATTAAAATATGGCAGCTGTAATTTTTTATTTTGTGATCTGCAAAACGTTTTGTGGGGCTTTTAAAAAAAACAAGTGGCCCCAGGGGGGCCCCTTGTATTTATTTATGTTTTACTTCTTTTCAGGACAGGACACCAAGTACTAGATGTTCTGTAATGGCTGCCACAACATTTTCTTGGATGTTGCCGCCAGCCAATCAGAGTGCTTCCTCCCACTGGACAGAGGTGCCCTAAGGAGATAAAGCCCCAAGGCCAATCAGAACACTCAATTTTCTACCTTGAACTTGCAGGAATTTGTGAGAGCCCAAACTTCCAGATATACAAATATGTTTGTACCAAACAGGTGAGCATTGCAGTTTTGGTCTCATACGGTTTGAGGTGGCTTCATGTCATCATCTGATCAACGACCTGGAGGCAACTGAAGATTTTGGCGTTTCCAATGTGCTTGGGACTTTCCAGTTTGAGAAGTATCTATGGGTTTTCTGCATATTTCTATCAGGTGAACTAAAAACAATTATCAGTTCTGGTAAAGATTGCATATAGATGTTGCAAAGCATGGGTGAGATGATAGAGCCTTGAGAGGTTCATGCTTTTATGGAATAGGGTTGGGGCAGGTGATAAATTCCGCTCTGCCAGCAGAGTTGGCGGAGTTTTGACCCCTCCGCATTACACATGTAATGCGTAGTTCAGACCAAATTCTGCCAACCACACGTGGTGGAGTTTTACTCGCATGCAGCTCCAACAGTAAGTTGGCGAGTGAGATTTGGCATTCCCTTGGTGTGATTTTCGGCTGCTAGGAGGGCACACGGCAAGATTTCCCCAACATGGGCGGTTGCAACTGTTTGCAGTCAGAAAGCTACCACTTAAGTAGAAAATCTACTCAAACGGCAGCAAAATTGACTTGAGGAGTAGTGCCTTATGGTGTGCCGGTTGGTTCCGTTCGTGCTAATTTTGCAGTGCGGAATGAGCTCCCTGCGCTAAAGATCAGCGCAAGTTTGGCTACGTGCCTATTACTCCCGTTTGCTGAACTCCACTGAATCTCACGGAGATTTCATGTAAGTCTGCACACCTTCCCCAGAGTGAAACTCGATGAGTTCTGCCCACCCCTAGTATAGGTTTTGGATGAAAACAAAGCGTATGGATCACATTTGTTCTTTTGTGTAGGTAGGACGTAATCCAAGTGAGAGCCTTTTGCCTGTAGATGAGTGTGTAATGATGGACTGTGCCAAAAGCACCTGAAAGATGCAAGAGAAGTAGGACAGCAACTCCATTATACTCTAAGGTGTTTTTAACGTGATCCCAGATGGCGATAACAGCTGATTTTATGCTCTTCCTGGATGGAATCCTGTTTGAAATTGGAAAGTAGGGGGTTTTCTTCAGTGAGCTGTGACATCTGGGCCAAGACTGTTCTTTCTATAAGTTTATTCAGGAATGGTCCGTTTGCTATAGCTCTGTAATTACTGTTAAGGAGTTGTCCATTAGTGTTCTTACTGGGATCACGGCTGAAATTGTTAAAATATTTTGGGGGGAAGATTTGTGGTGGACAGTGGTCAGATGGTCATCCGGCTGACCAGCTTACTATAATAATATCCAGACATTCAGTTGGTGATAGTTCTCTCAAGGAGTGCAAACGCTCTGCTAGCCTACCCTGGAGAGGTTTTTGGAAATGGGTTAGTGATGTTGTTTTTTTTGTGGGTTAAGTAAAAATCCAACATGTCTGTCTTGGGTGTGTAATGATTTGCACGTTTATGACAAAAATCTTGAGAAATACGATGGGTTCCTACTGTGCATTTTGGCTCGCGCTAACATTCTTTCTTGGCACATTTTGCATTGTGGATTCTGTTAGAAGAGTAGCTTTTTTTTAGCTTTTTGGCTTGTTGACTTATACATTCTGGTATGTCTATGTTACTCCAGTATTGGAACTTTCATAGATTCCCTTAGCTTGTATCATTCCCCGTCATCGGAATGGGAGCCACGGTAAATAGAAAATAACATAGCAGTAGGTACAAAAGAGAAAGAAAGGCCTAGGCCTTATCTCATTCCTGAGAGAGCCTCAGATTTTCTACCGCACGTTGTGCTAAGGGAGTCTCCACTGAGCTCTGCTCAGATTTCTCTTCAACTTTTGGATTTCATCTCTTTTTCTCTTCAGGATGTCAGAAAAGGAAAAGAAAGCTTTATTTAAAGCCTGTGCTACTTGTTCTAAAAAAAGACTTTACATTGAGGACAAGCATAAAGACTGCATTTATTGCTTGTACCCTGATCATAAGGCCACTGATTGTAAGATCTGCAGGACCTTCTCTACAAAGACTCTGAGAGACAGGGAAGGACGTCTCTTGACCTGGTTAAAGAAGATGAAGTCCCGTAAGGAGGTAATATCCAGTGACAGTGAAGATTCCTCAGCTACATCTTCAAGGAGGTCTAAAAAGAGGGGCAGGTCTTCCCCTTCAATCTCGACTGAATCTCCTACTAAGGCCTTACAAAAGACCTCTGATAGGTCTGACAGGCCCAGTCCCAAGGAATCTCCTCACCGAGGTGTAAAGGAGAGAGAGGGACTAGTTCCTGAGGTACTTTCTATTGAGAAGGTGAGCCATAGATTTTCTGTTTCCTCTCCGCCATCTGAAAAGACAAAACTTTTCAAGAAACCAGCATCTGTACCTCATGAGGGAAAATCTGAAAAGAAAATCCGTCCGTCGACGACAACAATATCAGGTACGTCGACGACGGCATCTAATATTCACCAGGCGTCGATTCCAGCTCCGTCGACGGGCCTGTCGTCGAGAGCTTCGCCGACGACGACTTTGACAACGACTTCGTCGACGCTACAGGTACCTGTTACAAGGTCGTCGACGATGTTGATAACCTTGACGTCGACGATGATGACGTCGACGATGGTGTCGACGGTGACGAAGACGACGGCGACAATGTCGACGACAACCTCTACATTCGACCTCCTCGACGATACAGAAGGTTCAGATGTCTATAAAAAGACATCAAATTACACCGGAAATTACATCTCCGCGTAGAGTGACACCATTACCTCCGGCATTGCTCTTGGATGAGGAATATTCAGAGGAAGAAGAAGGCCCTTATGGGGATGCGTACCGTCCATCCCAACTCCAAGTAAAATACCACGACTCGGATTCTGACGATTATTACTTGGAACAACAACAACAATACCCTCCGCGAGATAGACCCCAAGAACAAACACAACAGGGGATGGTGGTCATGCCGTCATCACTTATTAGTGACTTACGAGTCATGTTGTTGGATTATAAGAGGAGATTTCCATCTCAAACCTCTGATCAACAATCAATGCAACCGCCGCCACCACCACCTACGACTACGGTGGCTTATCAATTATCTCAACCTCCGGAGCCGGAACCAAGAGAAGGTCACCAGAATATCCCCACTGGGCATGATGATGATGATTCGTCAGATAATGATAAGAATGTCGAGCAGGTCCCAAATCCTGATACAGAATGGGACGATTATATCATTCATGATCCTGCTTCGCCATCACCAGATCCTGTAGATTCTCCTCCAGCAGACATCGGAGGATTCCATAATCTTATGGAAAGAGCTTCCAAGAGGTTTGGCCTTCCCATTCCGATTGTACAATCGGAATGTTTTCATTATGATTTTAAGGAACCTTACAGAACGTCCATCCGTTCCATCCCGATTGTGGAGCATGTATGGAGCGAGGGGATAAAGGTGATGCAGTCTCCAGCTACCGTCATTCCTGTTCTTCCGCGGCTGGAGAAAAAATATAAGGCTGGCGATAGTTCCGCTTGCCTGATTGGTCAACCGAAGCCGGATTCTGTTATCTCGTAGGCGGCTCACCGAAAATCAAAGAATCCATTGGCGCCCCTTACCACACCACCGGATATGGAGGGTAGACACCTAGACAATGTGGGGAAAAGGTTTTCCTCTATGTCCAGCCTGCTTGTTAGGGCTTCCAATGCACTAGCAACTTTGGGACTATATGATCGCCAAATGTGGTGTGATTTATCTCCATTTTTGGAACAACTGCCAGATGGTTCCAAGGCTGATGCAAAGAAGATCCTGAAGGAAGGAGAGTGGTCTTCTTCAGAAATCATCGATTGCGTGATGGATATTGCCACCACTGCTTTTCGCGCCTTGGCAGGTTCAGCTGTTCTAAGACGGTAAAGGCTGGCTTCGGGCTACCTGGTTTCGCCCTGAAGTTCAGAATAAAATCTTAAATTTACCATTTGATGGAGACATGCTTTTTGGGAAGCATGTGGACGACGCTCTACAGGACATCAAAAAGGACACAGAAATGGCAAGGTCCCTGGGGACATTGCAATACCGCAAGGTGCCTTTCCGGGGTGCAAGAGGAAAAGGTTTTTCTACATACAGAGGAGGATACCAACAGCGCTACCCCTCCTATTTACAGTCTTCACAGTCGTACAAACCTCAGTACTCTCAAGGCCAAGGCCATTCGGTGTCTTTCTCTCGCCAGCCTTCAAGAGGATGACAGGGGCATCAGGGGAGAGATACCTCTAAACGCCAATAGCAGCTTCCCGGCTCTGCCTACTGTTCCTTCACCCCCGGTAACATCAGTGGGGGGCAGGATATCACAATATCTCCACTGCTGGAAGATCATAACATCAGATCAATGGATCCTCAATATCATCCGGTTTGGCCACACATTAGAGTTTCAACACCTCCCACCTTCCAGAGCCCCTCGCGCCACCGAATCAAAACATCTACAACTTCTATGTCTCGAAGCTCATCAATTGCTCATCAAAGGAGCGATAGAGCCAGTACCTCTATCCCAATGAGGGGAAAGGTTCTATTCCAGGTTTTTCCTCGTTTGCAAGACGGAGGAAAAATGGCGCCCTATCTTAGACCTGAGGGAGCTCAACACCTATGTCATAAAACTCTTGTTTCGGATGGTATCTCTTCAGGATATCTTGCGTCTCCTGAATCCAGGGGATTACATGGCAACTCTGGATCTTGAGGACGCATACTTCCATGTTACTCTCCACCCAGCCCACAGGGGATTTCTTCGCTTCACAGTAGCCAAGAGCCACTTTCAATTCAAAGTCCTGCCTTTCGGACTCAGATCCGCTCCGTGGCTATTCACAAAGGTATTGGCCCCAGTTGCAGCGTTTCTCAGAAAACAGTCTCTACAGGTGTTTCCCTACCTGGACGATTGCTTAATAAAAGCTCCATCTTCTCAAGCAACTACAAGAGCAGTCGAAAGTTGCATTCAACTTTTCAATCATCTCTGTCTGTCCGTCTGTACAAATCTCTCCTAGGATCGATTTCATCCTGCATTCACTTAATTCTGCATTGCAGACTTCGTATGCGCCCCTTACAAGAACAACTAGACATACAATGGCGCCAGGCAGAAGGCACGTTCAATGACAGGATAATAGTCACTCGTCTTATGAGAGAGGCGGTCAACTGGTGGACGATCAAAGACAATATCTCGAAAGGTCTCACTTTCAAGGTTGCCCCAGCTCCTTTGATACTGACCACGGATGCCTCTCTGGAAGGCTGGGGAGCGGTTTTGCAAGACCTTCAAGTAAGCGGTCACTGGACACCCGAACAACGCACTCTCCACATCAATCTTCTGGAGCTCAAGGCAATTTGTTTGGCTTTACAGGCTTTCCTTCCAAGGATTGGGAACTCCACCATCTTGGTCCGTACAGACAACACGACGGCCATGCATTATGTGAACAAACAAGGTGGAACAAGATCTCAACTTCTTTCAAAGGAGGCCCAAGAGATCTGGGAATGGGCAATTCTTCAAAAAATCGCTCTCTCAGCAGAATATCTTCCAGGTACCCTCAACACGACAGCAGATACATTGAGTCGTCTGAAGTCGGTCTGCCACGAGTGGGAGTTGGATCAGGACACTCTCGAAAGTGTTTTCGCACGTTGGGGCACTCTGTCCATAGACCTGTTCGCTACCCCAGACAACAGGAAATGCCGGTTTTATGCAAGCAGGGATCACCATCGAGGATCGTTGGGGAATGCTCTTTCGCTGGCCTGGTCAGGCGCATTTGTTTACGCCTTTCCGCCAATTCCCCTAATTCCAAGATTACTCAGAAAACTCAAAAAGGAACCCTGCACAATGATTCTAATAGCACCGGCGTGGCCCCACCAGTTCTGGTTCACAGAACTTCTCCTACTCTCTCAAGATCAGCCGATTCGCCTGCATCCCAATGCTTCTCTGATGACAATGTCCCAGGGCCAAGTAGTCCGGATCCGTGCTCACTTCAGTTAATAGCATGGCTTCTGAGCACCGAGAATTCCAGAGTTTAAATATTACTCAAGAATGTAAAGAGGTTTTTAGCTCAAGCCCGTGCACCAAGTACAAATAAGACCTTTCGCTCAAAATGGAAACATTTCTGTTTGTGGTGCCACCGAGAAAACCTTCATCCGTTCTCTTCTGCTCCTCATAAAATATTGCCCTACATTCTATCTCTGGCCAAGTCAGGTCTTGCACATTCTTCCATCAAGGTACACCTGGCGGCCAGCTCTAGATTCAGACGGACAGCCTCTGGCCCTTCCCTATGGTCTGCAAGGATTGTCAAGCAATTCCTGAAAGGTCTCTTTAGAGTTTTCCCTCCAGTTCGACCTCCACCTCCAATGTGGCAACTCAACTTGGTTATTGCTCATCTCATGAGACCTCCGTTTGAGCCTATTCATAGAGCGGATCTTACATTTCTGTCATGGAAGGTGGCCATCCTTCTAGCCTTAACATCAGCCAGGAGAGTTGGGGAACTTCAAGCTCTCACGATTAAAGAACCTTTTTTAAAGTTCAAAAACGATACTCTGATTTTAAGAACGAATCCGAAATGTATTCCAAAGGTCCCTTCGGATTTCCATTTGAATGAACCTGTCATTCTAAAATCATTTTTCCTTCGACCTACGACTCCAGCAGAAAGGTCTCTTCATTCCTTGGATGTCCAGAGATGTCTGAAGTTTTATCTTCAGCGCACAAAGGATTTCAGGAAAACTACACAACTCTTTGTCGCTTTTAGTGCTCCTCTGAAGGGGTTTCCCCTTTCAAAGCAAGGAATTTCACGTTGGATTGCCAGCACAATTCACTACTGTCATCAAACGGCGGGTAAGCCGCTAGAAGGACGTGTACGGGCTCACTCTACAGGATCAGTTTCATCATCTTCTGCTCTCTTCGCTGGAGTTCCTATCAAGGACATTTGTAGGGCAGCTACATGGAGCAGTGCCCATACTTTCACAAAGCACTATTGCTTGGACTCTTCCACACAGAGTGAGGCGGCAGTGGGACAGGCAGTCCTGAGGAATCTCTTCCAATAAGCGGTGAGCTTTCCCTTCTATCCCTCCTTCCTGTTATTGCACATTTTCTATCTGGTAATATTTACTGACTAATGTGTCAATGTCTGTTTACTTCTTATGAAAGTATGGATACAGAGTTATTTCAGTTTTTGTGTCACAAAATGTGCTGTATTGCTAACAGCTAGCTACTCTGATACAAGCCATGGGAATCTATGAAAGTTCCAATACTGGAGTAAGAAAACAAGCTACTTACCAGTAACTTTGGTTCTCCAGTATTGGTAACTTTCATAGATTCCCATGCGCCCACCCTCCTCCCCTAGGAAAGCTCAGCCTTCAGCAAATGTGGTTACTATTACACAACGGCTACGAAAATCTGAGGCTCTGAGGCTCTCTCAGGAAGGTTCTAGGGGGTGAGGCTAATCTGATTGGTTGTTACATGTTTTTTGGTCTCTTTTACAAGAAGAGGTGGATATGCTACAAAATGAAATGAGGCCTAGGCCTTTCTTTCTCTTTTGTACCTACTGCTATGTTATTTTCTATTTACCAAGGCTCCCATTCCAACGACGGGGAATGATACAAGCATGGGAATCTATGAAAGGTACCAATACTGGAGAACCAAAGGTACAGGTAAGTAACTTGTTTGCTTGGCGTATTTTGTGTTGAAAGTTGTTTGTTTTGAGGCAAGTGAATTGAAGCTTATCAGTTGATTGTTTTATCTTTTTTTATTCTGCATTAATCCAAAGAGCTTGTTATTGTTTGTCATGCTTAGATGTTTTCAGCTGGCTTAAGATAACAATATCTTTATTGAGCCATCCATAGAGTTTCGAAAAGCATTATTGTGTCCAGCTCTGTGCTGGAAATAAGGTGGGTTTTTAGGTCCTCTAAATTCAGTTTGTTCCAATAGCTATACGTAGTTGCAGGAAAGGTGAGTTTAGCTGCCGTGAGTTTTGGTGTCTTGTGTTGGAAGGTAACCGGTTGGTGGTATCACCATGTGACTGGAGTAATCCTTTGGAAAGTGACTAGGTCTGGGTTTCTTAAAATTACATCTGAAGTGTGCCCTGCAATGTGTATGGGATTAGGGATTAGCTGTTGTAGGTTGAGTAGGTGTAGGCCAGTGAGGATCATTCTGGGGTGGGCATATTACTTTTACCAAACCACATGTTCAGGTCACCAAGTATGCATACGTTTGAATATTAGGTAAGAAAGTTTGAAGCTATGTCTAGAAAGGTTTCTGGCAATGCCCCTTTGCTAGGTGGTGATCTGTAAGAAGGAGAAAGCTACAGCAGAAGGTTGGGGTAAGGTTGCATCTGACCAGAAGGGCCTCACAACCTTGTAAGGTAACATTCTCATCTTTGGTGAGATTTGGTGTTTTCTTAAATATGTTAGCTTAGCTACCTCCTCTTTTGCCTATCCGATTTTGTGTCTCAGTTTGATAGACTGGTAGAACAGCTTCATGCCACACTGGTGCCATGCCTTCCCAAATCCATGATTCAGTTATGAAGAGTAATTCAGCTTCTGTGTCTGTCAATGAGTCGAACACATGGTACTTTTTGGGGGAAATAGACCGAGTCTTTATGAGTAGACATTTTAAAGAATGTATTTTAGAGGTGGTGTGATTTTGTGCTGCATGAGTTTTGTCCTTTGAAGTTGTAGGTGGTGTGCTGTTAGTGATAGCATTAACTGTAGCAGGACAGAAAGGGGCATATTTACAAGCCCCTATCGCCACGAGAACATCACTTTTTATGACGTTCCTGTGGCGATAGGGGCTTTGCCTTATTTACAAGGTAGCTTTAAGCCACTTAATGTGGCTGAACGCTGCCTTGTAAATAAGGCCCCCTTTCAAGCTAGGCTTAGCATGAAAGGGGCAGGCAATGTGTGTTGCTGTGGGTGTTCCACCACACCACCCATTGATTCTGACGCTGCCCCCATGTACAAAGGAGGTGTGAATAGAAGGTAGAGCAAGAATTAAGACCAGGGAAAACCTGGTCTTACTTTGGAGCAAAGAGGAGAAATGTTTGATTTCTCCTTGTTTTTGCTGTTTTCATGTGTGCTGTGTTGTGCAGCACACATGAAAACAGTAAAAGGCCAATGATTGTTTATGTGCAGGAAGGTCCACCTTCCTGCACATAAACAAGCATTTTTTTTAAATGCCGTTTTGCAACTTCTATGTGTGCTGCACTCATAGAGGTTACAAAACTGCATTTAAAGATTGTTTATGTGCAGGAAGGGGCCCTTACTGCACATAAACAATTTTCCCCAGCACACAGACAACTTTGCACTCTGTTGCAAGGGTGCCTGCATTGGTGCTAGGCTGCTAAGCTTAGCGCCACCGCATGGGGAAGTGCAGAGCTGAACCATAGTCTTGTAAATAGTGGCGGAGTGAGGCATTAAGCCAGGAAGGCTAACGCCTCACTCCGCCACTTCCCTTGTAAATATGCCCCCTAGTGTGTTGTTTGTGGGTGTCGTTATCCTAATCCAGCAAACTCAAAAGGCAGTTTGTTGGGTCTGTGTGCGTGTGTGTGGTACGAAGACTGGTTGAAATTGAGATGATGGGCTGTGGAGTTGTTTTTGACAGCTGTTTTGTTCAATACAGATTGGGGAGCAATGTTATGAAGAGTGATGTGGAATTTCTTTCTTCTGTGTATGTTGAAGGTGGAAGGTGTATGGGTGAGGATGGTGGTGGTGGTGGAGCAAGGGGGTCTAGTTTCATGGCTCTGAATTCTGCAATGGATGATAGGCGGGTGAGTGAGTGTTCTGTATTTGTGGAGTGAGCAGTTGGTCTCTATTGCTTGGAAACTGTGTGGTAGGGTTGGGTTAAAATGGGTGTCATTTGAGTTGGCATGAAGAGCAAATTGGATTTTTACTTGTGTTGTAGGATAGATGGGAGTTTTTAGTTGTGTGATTATTTTTTAAGACCATTGTGGGGGTGTTTGCTTTTGGTAGGGAACTTTATGTGATATTGATGTGGTGATTTGACAGTGCAGAATCTGAATGTTAAGGATTGGGAAGGTGTCAATGTCGAAGGAGAGGTGGGGTGACATTGGGTGTTAGGAGAGAGTCTTTGTGGAGTATGAGTGGGGATAAAGGAGGAGGGGGAAGAATTAGCCTTCTTGGTTGGGAGAGTGTAGAAAGAGTGTTGTCATGGGCTTAGGGTGAAAAGAAGGGGAGGGGTATGGTGGGACAGAGGGTTAAATAATGGGTTGAGAGGGTTTGGCATGGGAATTGGATAGGCAAAGGATAGTAGAAGGATTTATGAAGAAAAAGGAGATGATGTGTGAGTTTGAAGGGATTATGGATATGTGCAGTGTGGGTTAGTGGTACATTGGCAATATATGTTTTTATATTATCGTTCAGCAGAGTGTTGTGGCTTGTGTAGGAGTGAAGGGGCCCTTGTGTTGACATTGGGGTGGAAGGGTATGTACAAGTGCTTTATAGAGTTTGCTGAGTGGGTGGAATGACTATGTTTGCTGGGAGGGAAAGGTGTGTGTTTGTTGTGAGTTTGTTTGAATGGCTGTTAACATGGACGTGTCCTGGCGAATGTAGATTGAAAAAGGGCAGCATTTCTAGACCCATGCCCAAACAGGTAAAACTGTCCTTGCCCCCTCTGCCCTTAGTCTCAATGCCGGGCTGAGACGACCTGGGAGGAGGACTAGTAAAGGCTGGTGGTGAGGTCATGTGCCCCTCTCAGCCTCTTAGGCTCACCTGCAGGCCCAGCCTAGTAAGTGTCCCGCAAAGGAGTGCTCCTGGGGGTGATGTGTTTTCAGTTTTCTGATCCACAACCTGTGCCCGGGAGAGCAGGTAGGGATAGTGGAAAGGATGAGAACTGGGAGGCATGAAACGGGGGGCATATTTACAAGGAGTTAACGCCACCAGAGCGTGTCTTTTTCTGAATTTCTGGTGGTGTTAACACCTTCGCCTTATTTACAAGGCGGTGTTAAGCCACTTAGCGTGGCCTAACGCAGCCTTGTACATAATACTCCTACTCATGCAGCATTTCGTGTGAAAGGGGGTTGCAATGGGGGTTGCACAGGGCATTCTGCAGCAGCACCTATTGCTTTTTGATGCTGCCCCATATTAACAAGTTATGGGGCAGCGATGAAAATACCACCAGAAAATACCTGGTCTTAAACAGGCGATACGAGGAGAAATCTTTTATTTCCCCTCGTATTTGGCTCTTTTTACATGTGCCGCATTCTGCAGCACATATAGATAGAACAAATAGCCTTTAAAGATTGTTTATGTGCAGGAAGGTGTCCCTTCCTGCACATACACAATTGCCCCTGTAGCACAGGCACCCTAGCAAAATGATGCTAAGATGCCTACTCTGGCACTAGGCAACTTTTTTAGCGCCAGCGTGGCGTTACCAATTTTGGCGGAACACTGCGCGCACCAGTTTCTTGTAAATGTGCCCCTGGGTCTTTCAGCAGTAAGAACGAGCAGATTAGCAGAAAATTCCCAAAGTTTTCCACTTAATAGAAATACAGTTTGTTACCAAATGATCTGGCCTGTAGGTCAAAGGGACTTCAAGTTTTTAAAATTGGAGTGCACAGCTCTTTGGCTGATAGGTAGACTCAGCAGGGGGCTTTGAGTGGGCAGGCAAGGGGCAGAGAGAGCAGGAGGTTGAGAGCCTTCCTTGGGATTTCAGTCAGAGCGGCCGGACAACATTTCAAGGGCTTCCTCGCGTCTGCAAAGAAACACATACTGCCAAACTTATTAAAAAAACATATTTATTTAAATTAAATATTTTATGCAAACTCATATTTACAGCCTTTCGAAATGCTCAGAAAGGATAAGAAGGTTTAATGTATGGGGATTTCCCCAGAAACCTGCAAGAAAAGGTTACTGTAAAAGATGTATTTCTCATTATTATTATCATGAATGATACTTGTTCAGGCTTCCAGTGATTACTGTCCCTATCGATCATTACCGATGGTGACACAACAGCTCTCTGGCTAATCATGGCCGAGAATCAAATAAGACTTCATCCTTATCAATACAATGTGGAAACTCGTCCAACTGACACGGATCGTCCTCTGTATGACAAGCGGTCATACACTGACCCGGAAGGAATACACCGAGTAATTCGGGGTCGCCGATCCGTGGCCGGCCTCTGTCAGAGGTTGTAGGCTCCGTAGGTCTAGAGTTTCCGAAGTTCAGTTTTCATTCTCAGTGCACAGAAAATACCTGCCCTGATAATTGACAAGTGGTACTGTGAGGGAAGGAAGGGCTGGCTTGCATATCGGAACGCAGAGTTTTCTTTTGAGAAAGGAATGCGTTTTGAGGAAATGTTTTTTTGTTTTACTGAGTGAGATAGAACTGTGGTTTATATGTGTCTGTAAACGGGTATCTGTGTTTGGGTGCGTGTGTTTGAGTGTCTGTGTTTGGGTGTGTGTGTTTGAGTGTCTGGTTGGATGTGTGTGTTTGAGCGTCTGTGGTTGGGTGTGTGTGTTTGAGTGTCTGTGGTTGGGTGCTGGTGTTTTTGGGTGTCTGTGGTTGGGTGCTGTGTTTGGGTGTCTGTGGTTGGGTTTGTGTGTTTGAAGGCGTTAGTGTGTTTTGTCTATTGCTCTGTTCCTGCCTGTGTGTCTTTTGTTGTGCATGTTTATGTGTTCCTGTTTTTGCCTGATCGCTATGGATGGTTGTACTTGTGCATGTATCTGAGTACAATGTATGCTCACGAGAGACAGCCCCCCCCCTATCACACACAGTCCTGCTCATGTCCTCAGCAGGATATCCCTCCACAGACGGCACTCCTTTTGGAAATATTGGCTGCTATTTTGCGTGTCCTGGTTCTTAAATCGCAGCTACTAGAAGCTGCACAGTTTTGGGTTTGTTTCAGTCCCTGTGCCACCGTCTCTCTGAGTTAGCAGAGGCAGCAGCTGTCTGTGGAATGACAGGCTCAGGGTAGGCGGCCATCTTGTCTACTGGAAAGATGTCTCATGATGCGAGGGCTGCGCCCTGACCCATTCCCAGCCATGTACCGGGCCGGGCATAGTCCTGGGTGCCCATAATACTGCTCAGTGCCTATCCCTGGGGGCCGGGGCAGCCCCCTGCCTATGACACGCTGTAGCTGTTGTAGTAGGCCGCAGTGGCGTCCGCTAGGACAGAGATGAGGCTGGCCTCGTGAGGCCTGGAGTCCTGCTGGAGCTGGTGGTGGTGGGCGCTGATGGCCACGGCCCCTGCCTGCTCCAGTTCGTGGGGCTGGTGGCCAGCCGAGTTCAGATACTGGTCAAACTCGTTCCTGTCCATCTCCAAGAGCTCTGCGTGGCTCAGCTGCTCCATGGCCTCGTAGTGCTGGTGGTCCGGGGGAGGGGAGAGCTGGCCCAGGGGGGCGTGCATACCGGGGTGCATGCCGGGGAAGCCCTGGCTGTAGTAGGGCGGTGGGCAGCTGGGGAGCGGGGGCAGGAGCGAGGCCTGGGGCATGTGTCCCAGGTGGCCGCGGTGCATGGCATACTCTGGGGGGTAGGCCCCGTTCATGTGCTGCGGCTGCTCCTCCTGGCATTGGGACTGGTAGAAGCTCTGCTCCGTCTCCAGTGGTGACAGCTCGGGCGGGGTGGGCAGCCCGTAGGGATAGGAGTCCAGGGCCGCGCTCCCTCCGGCCTGGGGGTCTCTGTAGTCCCGCTGCGCGGCGAAGGCCCCCCGCTTGTCCTTGCTGCAGCCCCGGCCCTCGGACAGGCGGTTCTGGTCATGGGAGGCAGGCATGCCGGCCAGCACGAAGCCGGGCTCCACCCTCTTGCAGAGGCGCTTGACCTGTTTCTTCCGCCGGGGCCGGTACTTGTAGTTGGGGTAATCTTGCATGTGCTGCACCCGGAGCCGTTCCGCCTCCTCCACGTAGGGCCGCTTCTGGAGCGGGGACAGCGCCTTCCACGACTTCCCTGGAAGAGAAAAAACACCGTTTACTTTACACACCACCTCCGAGCGTGCCCAAGCCACCCCTCACACACGAGCTAAGCACGGGGTCGTACATGAATGGCACTCGTCTCGTGGCTGCTCCTTTTATATTTATGGACCATGAATACTCTTACTTCTAGGAATGCAGCTGCCTAGCTTACAATAGATTCAGTTAAACCCCATTTTCCCATTTTAGCCATCACTCAGAGAATGGGGTGTTTTGCACCATGGAGCCTCCTCAAGGTTCAAAGGAACAAATTACTTTGGGTCATATCAGCAAGGTGAGGCGATAGAATTAGTGCCGCTTTTGCGACCTTTTTTCGGCCATAAAGCGGTGATAATTTTATCGCCTAATTAGCAAGCTGGCGATAACGCGTGAAAACTTGCGTTAGCGTAGGAATTCCTAACGCCCATCTTTGCATCTCTAATGAGATGCAAAGTGGGCGTTCCTGACCTGACATGATGGGAGAAATGTCGCTTATCATCAAGCCCCACGCTATGAAGCATAGCGGCAAGAAAAGTAGCGATAACCCCTGTTATCGCTACTTTCCTTACGCCTGCTTCAGGACTGACTTGGCCATGATATCCTATGGAAGGTGGATATCATGGCTAAGGGGCATATCAGCAACCACCGGCGATAATTATCGCTGAGCGCACTTAGCGCTAGGATAATTATCGCCGGCTAGCGTGGATTTTTATCGCTGAGATAGCGTGCTATTAGCAACCCTTATCTCAAAAGCAATAAAAATCCTCACGCTAACTGCCTAACGTGAGATTATCGCTGGAAACCCAGCGATATTCTCACAATGTGGCGTTAGCTTGATGATAGGGACTCACAAACTTAGGGGGCATATCAGCAAGGCGAGGCAATAGAATTATCGCCGCTTTTGCGGCCATTTTTGGAAATTAGTGTCCTTGCTGGAAGTTGTACATATGACAAACGGAGCGTAAGATAAAAGTAAGAATAACTGAACACAAAAGTAATATCAGGAATAAGAATCAGAAGTCTACACTGGCTATTCATTGGATGGAAGCAGGTCATAACATCTCACAGCTACGATTTACTGTATTGGAAGTGATTAAACCACACCCAGCTATGGATGTGCACAAACAAAGACTTAAAGCAGAATATTTCTGGATCAGAAAAATGGACAGCATGCAACCGTCAGGAATTAATGACAGGATAGAATTATCCTGTTTTCTTTGAACAGTAAATGAGGAGAGGGATATTGCACTCCTGCACGAACATGATACACTATCATCCCAATTCAAAATGGCTGAACTTGTAATACTACCTTGTAATTATATTCTCGATGGGTTTTCCATGAAAATATTGTTTATACAGGGTTCCAAAATCATTTTATATTACTGTGCTTGATATACGCTAGTTAAAATTTATGTTTTCATTATGAAACGATTTCTGAATATTTGAGTGTTTATAAGGTGTAATGTTACCGTTGACAATCACTGATGCGATTATAAAGTATCTAGGAAGCTTAGCAGTGTCAAACGAATGTTTATTAAATCGTTTATTAAATCGTTTTTGCACTGATCGGGACCAACCACGGTACCGCGATTGGACCAATCAGTTAGCAAATAAATAGTGAGGTTACGTCGAGGTTTACAAACCCGAGTTTGATTGGAAGACTGAGACGCGGGAGACTTTTTCACACGGAAGTAAGTGCTCAATGCGGAACACTGTCAGAGTACCGCTACGATATTACTGTTGTAGTAACCTGGGAAGTTTTTTACGATTAAAATAGGCTCACAAGCTGGTTTCATAATGTGCAACTAAACACTGACAGAAAAACATTGTAAAACACGAAGGATTTGAGCGCACTGTCTTATAACAAACACTGCATGAGCACCAGATTATCAATAGTGGCTTTATCACCGCCGTTGAAAACATGAGCAACAGCACTTGTTTTTTTCAACTAAAATCGTTATATCGCAGGTGACCTTTACAATTTGATTTTTGTTTGAGAGTGATACCGTTGGAACCAATTTGATCTAGATAGTTTAGTATTACATTATGATGGGAACTGAGGTGAATTAGGAATGCATGATAATTAGACTGTTGTGACACAGTTCACTCAACAGACAGTGATGCAATTACAATAGATGTTAAAAAAAAATTATTAATTTGTTTTATGTCAAAAAATGGCTGAGTAGCTCAAAATATTTCTTTGTCTTTTCCATTTATAGACCCCTGAGGAAGGGTCATTTTTTGACCCGAAATGCATTGGGTTGTTGTGAAAATTTAATATATTGACGTCTCAAGCAAAGAAGGAATTTGTGAAAAACAAAGAACGTCAGTAAGAATGAAATAAAATACAATGGATTTTGAATCAGATTGAAACTTTGTAAGAATCTTAATTGAAAGTATTGAACTGGAAGTAGACCTGACAGGTCTAAGTATATTTGTGCGCGCCTCCAACCTGGAAGTGGAAACCCCATTTTCTCCTAATTTACTTAAAAAGAGAAAGCAGGCATGAAAAAGAATGGGCAGGAGTGAGATGGAGACAAGAAGTGTAGTACGTGGAAGAAAGAGGCATGAGATGGAGTGCGAGGAGCAGCCTTGCTTGGTGGTACAAGCTCCTGACCTTTTATTTTATTTTATGTTATTATTATTTTTTAACAAATTAAGGACTGTATTTCTTATATTTTGTTGTACAAATATGTAAGCAGGTAATTCATTTCCAGAAGTGCGCGTGTGCCAATCAGTAGTTGTTGGTGCTGAGTTAGAGACTAGTACAACACTCCTGATGGAAACATTACTTTGGAAGCAGCCAGATTGTAATGTTCTTTGTTGAAGCGAAAAGGTGCCCAACACAAGAGGCAGCCCACATCTACATTATAAATATATGTGGAAATCGTTATCAAATTTATTCGCCAAAGAAAACATAAATATGAGACGCAAGCCTTACAAATACTTAGTCATTAATCACATTTTTCGTTAATATTTCGCAATATAATGAAAAACACATGACTGGATTACGGGAGACCACACTAGGTCTCAGCGGGTCTCCGTCTTGACGAAAGTGTCACTACGGATGGAACCCCTCCTAGACCCTGAACCTCTGCTTAACAGCAATATCTAGTGTTTTTAAAGTGGGTCCGTAAGTATACCGACACCACTTAGCACCTCTACACACCTTAGCGAGTGTGTTAGATATTCCCCTTTCACGTGGCATTATTTTTGCCACCCACACACTCCTCACCCGGTCCTGACGAAAGCCCATTCATTTTTTCATCAAGGGCTGAAATATGTAGACCACTTTTTCAGACAACTAAGAGTATTGTCACTCTAGTAGTTGCACCATTTAATTTTAACTGTATCCTGGGCCGCCACAAATAGACACACCAGGCAAGGATTCACAGATATATTTTTATTTTTATTCCTCACTACACCACTTCACACGAATACACCACACCAGCTCTGCTGTAATCAGGCGTCGCAGCACAACCGGGGGGCATGGGGCATTTGTCCACCCGGTTGGGACTCCAATGATGAAGCATGACACCAACCAGGTTGGTGGGTGTGAGGGGTCTTTTAACAAAACCTAATGGTCCCCTGACACTGCTTATCATAACAGTGAGTCTTGACAACTTTCTTCATTGTGGGTTCGTCCACATTGTTTTGAATATATTTGAATTGGGGATAGGGACGTTCCCCATAATTTCCTCGCTCTCTCTCCTTGATTTATATTGATACCTTGTAAGTACCCCGCTTCTGCATTTAGGCCGGCTGTGCGCTCCTGCTGGTCCACCTTGGAATACCTTGTAAGTACCCCGCTTCTGCCCTTAGGCCGGCTGTGCGCTACTGCTGGTCAACCTTGGCATAGCTTGTAAGTAAGTTTCCCGCTTCTGCCCTTAGGTTGGCTGTGCACTCCTGCTGGTCCACCTTGGGATACCTTGTAAGTACCCCGCTTCCGCCCCTAGGCCGGCTGTGCGCTTCTGCTGGTCCACCTTGGCATACCTTGTAAGTAAGTACCCCGCTTCTGTCCTGAGGCCGGCTGTGCGCTCCTGCTGGTCCACCTTGGACTACCTTGTAAGTACCCCGCTTCTGCCCTGAGGCCGGCTGTGCGCTCCTGCTGGTCCACCTTGGACTACCTTGTAAGTAAGTACCCCGCTTCTGCCCTTAGGTTGGCTGTGCACTCCTGCTGGTCCACCTTGGGATACCTTTTAAGTACCCCGCTTCTGACCTGAGGCCGGCTGTGTGCTCCTGCTGGTCCACCTTGGCATACCTTGTAAGTACCCCAAATGCGATGCAGCGCGCGCAACCAAATTAGTTTTCTTTATTTTTTTCGTAACTTACCTGCAATCGGCCGTATGCCGCATTTTGCAACCCCCCACCCTGCCCCTCCTCTGCCCCACGTCACCGCCCCGGTAACACGCCCTGAGGCCGGCTGTGCGCTCCTGCTGGTCCACCTTGGGATACCTTGTAAGTACCCCGCTTCTGCCCTGAGGCCGGCTGTGCGCTCCTGCTGGTCCACCTTAGGATACCTTGTAAGTACCCCGCTTCTGCCCTGAGGCCGGCTGTGCACTCCTGCTGGTCCACCTTAGGATACCTTGTAAGTACCACGCTTCTGCCCTGAGGCCGGCTGTGCGCTCCTGCTGGTCCACCTTAGGATACCTTGTAAGTACCCCGCTTTTGCCCTGAGGCCGGCTGTGCGCTCCTGCTGGTCCACCTTAGGATACCTTGTAAGTACCCCGCTTTTGCCCTGAGGCCGGCTGTGCGCTCCTGCTGGTCCACCTTAGGATACCTTGTAAGTACCCCGCTTTTGCCCTGAGGCCGGCTGTGCGCTCCTGCTGGTCCACCTTAGGATACCTTGTAAGTACCCCGCTTTTGCCCTGAGGCCGGCTGTGCGCTCCTGCTGGTCCACCTTAGGATACCTTGTAAGTACCCCGCTTTTGCCCTGAGGCCGGCTGTGCGCTCCTGCTGGTCCACCTTAGGATACCTTGTAAGTACCCCGCTTTTGCCCTGAGGCCGGCTGTGCGCTCCTGCTGGTCCACCTTAGGATACCTTGTAAGTACCCTACTTCTGCCCTAAGGCCTGCTCTGCGCACCTGCTGGCCCCATCGGGGTACCGCGCTTCCGCCCTTAGGCCGGATGTGCGCACCTGCTGGCCCCGTCGGGGTATCCCGCTTCCGCCATCAGACCTGGTCTGCAGCCCGATGTTGAATATGAAGCTCGAGTCTCGCCCGGTCCCCACGCCCAGTGGACTTCCTCGCAATGCAAGAATACGTTCCAGGCCCTTCTGAAGCAGCAAGCACATGCGGTATCTTTGCCCCACAGAACGCGCAGATGGGTCTGCCGGGAGCTGTGCTCTAAAGGAGGAATCCCAGTGTCAAAGGCCAGGTTTCGAGGACTTTATCGAATTTAAGATGGGTGCAGTTCACTGCGCAGGCGCCATCCGGTCAGACCAGAATCTGGGTGTCGTCTGCATACCGAATACCTCCTAATACTGGTAAGTGCTATTTAAAAAGTGCATTTGCCTCTCGGCGCTTCACCACCGACTGGCTCTCATTTTATCGACATCAGAAGGATGCCATGGTGAGTCAGCCTTGGTGGGGTCTGAGCCACCAGCACGTGATCTTGGGACTCAGCTGAGTGAGCTAGCTATTTTACGGCATGTGTTTGGGAAGTAAGGGCACTAGTCATGTTCGGGCCACGCCTAACTTTAGTTTCATATCGCAACCGGCTTGTTACTTTACGGGAAACGGTCATATAACTGCTTTCCTTTCGTAAGTCCATAGAAGCTGCTCCCGCGAGAACATGTGGGGTTATAAAAATAAGAACACGTGAGTTTTGAGAATGTGTGTGAAGATAAAATACAGGCCATTTTATTATCATCTAGACCCAAGCAAAATATAACACGTGTGTTTCACAGCAACAGAAAAAAAAACCTTCTTTGTTTGAAAACTGATGTTATTGAATGCGATTTTACTGAGCAGTCAAAGCCAAGGCCGGTCACCCGTGTGTTCCAAATGCGGTGTTAATAGGGAGCGGCCGTTCCCGCGGCATACACAGTTATGGGCACAGGGAGCTCTCGGGTGGCCATGTTGTCTGCTTCCACATGGCAGGTGGCAGCCTGTTCCAGCTCTCATAAGGGAAGGGGCTGCCCCTTGCCGGCTTGTGCTTGATCTGGGGTACAGATTGGACGATTACATCTCAGGAGTGCAAGGGACGTTGTGGTTACTAAGCGCCGATGTAAAGACATTGGGGTTTGGCCAGAAGCAGCTCTAAGGGGGGCATCCAGTGAATGATGTCACAACACTCTTCAGACCCACCCCAAGCATCGCCAAACCAAGGCCCTCGGGGAATCCTTTCTCTTGGAAACTGTCCATGCTGCCACCAGAGAGAGTTGGCATTCTTTCCACTAGGCCCCATTAGCACAGTAAATGATGAGGCAGCAGATCTCAAATCTAACCCAGCATCATCATCCTGGACCTCCTTAAAGGGATCCACATCACCCCCCACCTCAGAAACCTCCAGTGGTTCCCCATCCAGAAGAGATGTCAGTTCAAGGCTCTCGCACGCCCAACAAAGCTCTACTGACTGAACTTCCATCGACCCACAAGACACCTGGGCTCCTCCTCACTTGCCCCGCATACTTCCCTGCATCACTCGCAGCGGAGGCCTCTCCTCCTCCTACATTGCCGCCAAGACTTGGAACGAAATACCCCTTCCAATTTCTAACAGCACCCTCCCTGGTGGACTTCAGAAAGAAACTTACGACCAGGCTTTTCGACAGAGACGCCGCACCCACAGTGCCCAGATACCCCTAGGGTGACAGATCTGTGCTTTACAAATACTAATTGGTTGATCAAAGGAACGTTCTGGAATATGCCTGTTGGTGAATTCTGATGACAGAAGACCGGTGAAAGAGAAATCAGTTCCTTTTGACTACATAGTGCCTTCATATCTCACAGTGATGCAATAATAGACTCAAACTCAATTTGACGCCACCAAAGAAAGGAACATTCTGGAATATTTCTGTTGGTAAATGCTGATGATCCAAGAGGGGTCTGAATGGCCCCTTTATTGTGGAGATTCACTGAATGATCTGTGTCAACCTCATGCGCTTTGTTAGTCTTTGATGAAGATGCAGGTGATGGAAAGAGATCTGAGTTTCTGTTGACTAGATTGTCCCTTTAACCCAGTAAAAAATGTGACTGTACACAGTCATCGAACAAAAAGACTTTCCAGAATCCTTACTGCTTGTGAGGTACGAGGGCAAAGAAAATTGGTTTTCTTTGGAGTAGATGGTGGCTCCGGTATTCCAAGGCTTAGTGTCGCAGTAGGTCTCAAAACCAAATTAAACAATGAGGGCTTTAAGTAGACCATGGCACTCTGGGCCTCAGACCCAGTAGTAATTTAAAACAGACATTCACACCAGTGGGAGACGCTAGCTGGGGACAGCGGTGGGGCAGAGGAGTTGGGGGCAAACGAGGGAGAGGAATCAATAAAAATAAAAACTTACCTTTAGCCTGACGTCCACCGCCTCTTCAGAGGATGTTCACACAGCCTCCCAGAGTCCCTTGCGCCAATCCAGTTGCTACTCTGATGCTGGTATTATCCAGCATGAGAGAAGCGTAGGGATTGGGTGGAGTGGGCTGGTTTGTACGCTCCAGCAGGGACAGGGATCCTGTGCTCCTGAGCCATGCCGATATCTCCAAGCAACAGCCTGGAGATGTGAGTGTGCATGTTGGTGTGGCTGTCCTAAGACCACCGGCCAAACCTGCATGCGCACTGGCAGTGCCGTGAGCCCTCCACTCCTCTTGCTCCTGATGGCCCCGCCCTCAAGACTCGGCGGAGGCTCTGGAGTAAAATAAAATGATAATAAAGCAGTTACAGTAACTGCTTTATTAACATTTTATTTTACATACGTCTGCTGGTTCCAGCCGTGGGTACACTCCTCTGCACCCCGATTGAAACGGGTCCCTTTCAGGCCTTGTATTTATGTCCTTAATTTTCATGCAAAAACACGGATCGACTTTCGAACAATGAGCGTAAAACATGTTAAGGTAATCGGTGTTGTTCCTGCCTGTGCTTTACTTAACCTTGCCTTCCATGCGAGGTTTTTGCTATCTCCAGGATGCTGGTTGAATTTTGTTTTCCAGGCCGAATATTACTCTTGTCTGGTGCATATTTTGAGTTTGATCGAATCCTCGTATTTATAACGAGGCACAATGGAGCGGTGCCTGAAGGTAGTGCGAGTTTATCCCAGTGCCTGTCAGTGGGGCAAACAGGTGTTCAGAATAGGTGGTCATCCAATCCTTGGCCTCTCTGCAAAAGGTACATATCAGTGGTCAGTGGTCTCATATGCCAGTAGCAGGCGTGCTTTTATGCAAATGAGCGGGTTAGGTGGCACTCTATGGGAATTTTAGTGTATATGTTTAAGACATGCCCTTAGTAAAATAGGTTCCCCCCCTTTCAGGGACCCCCGCCTTTCTTCATCCCACTTACAGCCCTGGTGAACATCATCCAAGAAAGGAAGAGTGTGCACCTGTTCTCGTCAGTGGGCGGCCAGTGGTGATGGAGTTGGCAGAGACAGCAGCTTCTGTGGGCCATCCACGGCATGAGGTCAGTGTAGGCCTCACACCTAATCAGACGTCGCCGGATGAATGGACTTAGTGATGCAGGAGTGGGTAATAATTGTTTTTATAATTATTGTATGTAATTTGTATCATCCAGTAAGTGATGCCTCGCGAGTATTTAGAAACCATTTAACGAATGATGCCACAGTAGGTATAAAAACCCATACAAGCGCCATGAAACATAGCACCATTCTGTAATCCGAATTCCTGGTGATGGAAGAGTGGAAATGGCCGTACTTCCGTTCACTGGTAGCCCCTTGAAGGCTTTAGAGGGGCTTACCTAGTGATACATTCCACAAAGCCAAACCAGGGTTCATAAAAAGAGACACTTTTGTAAGCCGCATTATTGCTGATATGGGAGCGAGAAAAAAGGCCCATTTTGCACTTCACTGGGTGCCCCCTTTAAAGCAGCTCCCACGGCACACGTGATTTTTTTGCAGTTTTATGTAGCGTGAGCTCGACCAAAGGTCTTGGAGGCTGTACATGAGAACCAGTTACATTACAAGGCCAGATTCATTTTTTGGGCACGGAGAGATTAAGTGATTTGCCCAGGGCCACAGGATGTCGAGCCGATTCCATGAATGGAAATGTGTTCCCCAGTTTTAAAGTCTGCAGCTCTGGCCATAGTGCAACATCTCCTGATGAAACCGATGCATTATCAAAGACAGAGAGGCATTCAAGGGTCCTTATTTCTAGCTCATGATGCGGGAGAGGATAAAGGGGTCCCCTCATGTCCCCTTACAGTGGCAGTCGAGTGCGTGATGTCACCCTAGGACAAAAGGACAGTCTGGCATCTCACTGCCTGGATGGTCAGATAAGGCCGCTGTGTACCGGGCATGGCTCAATGTATCAGGCACCAGCTCTCTCTCTCTTAATGCCCATGGTTGGATTGAGAAGGCGGGCAGTCAGGCCTTGGCCGATGGCCAGTGCCTAAGGGTGACATGTGGGCCAGTTTTAAAAGGGCCTCTGCTTCAATCCTGCCCTTCCAGGCCATCGCGCGTCAGGCTATGGTGGGCTGACCGATGGGCCAGTGCCTAAGGGTGACATGTGGCCAGTTTTAAAAGGGCCTCTGCTTCATTCCTGCCCTTCCAGGCCATCGCGCTTCAGTCTATGGTGGACTGGCCGATGGGCCAGTGCCTAAGGGTGACATGTGGGCCAGTTTTAAAAGGGCCTCTGCTTCATTCCTGCCCTTCCAGGCCATCGCGCTTCAGGCTATGGTGGACTGGCCGATGGGCCAGTGCCTAAGGGTGACATGTGGGCCAGTTTTAAAAGGGCCTCCGCTTCATTCCTGCCCTTCCAGGCCATCGCGCTTCAGGCTATGGTGGGCGGGTCGAAGGTGTTAAGTGTGACAATCTGCCTTAAAAACGGTTAGGTGTTGCACTATTTGATGGGTCATTCTGACCTCAGCCCCCTAGTGGGGCCGCAAAGCAGTGTCTTCCCACTGATACCCTCCCCTGCCAGACCCTCACATTCAGGCAATGGTGGGTGAGGGCAGGTGGGAGTATATAGGGGTCTTACTGGGGAGCAGGATTTTTTAAATATGGATCTTCTACATCTCAGGCCCCACTGGAGCAGCAGTAGCGGTGTCCTTTTTCTTGACCCGTCCCCTGCAAGGCCATCACCCTGAGGATATGGAGGGCTGGGGAGGGAGTGAACTAAGAGAAGCCTTCCTGGAGTGTGTGTGTATTTGCATAGGCCTGGCTGTGAGGTAACCTTTATTGGCCTTTTATTAAACTAAAGAGGATGTGGCGTTGTGGCCAAAGCTGCCTACTTTGGGAGTCGGAGACCAGGTTCCAGTCCCAGCGGCAGCTCAACATCCTGTGATTCTGGGCAAATCACTGAAACTCCCAACGTCTAAAGTAACAATGAATTGGATCTTGTGCAGTGGATCTGTGGCTCATGTAAATTGCTCCAGTGCCCTAGTGCCGAGTTCACCTTATGTAAAACTATAACAAAGAAATTAGAAAATAAATTGGCAGAGTCTGCAAGCGCCAGAGCATGATCATTAGAGAGCACTGGTTATATAAAAACATCCATATTCATTTTGAACATGAACATGGCTTTTCTGACTTTTTTTAGTATAACTATTAGTCACGGTTGGGCAAAGCAGCTTTAGAACATATTTTAAAGTGCTTCCAACGTATGTTAACTGTTTACATACTGATCAGAGGGAAAAAATTGAGACTGTTGCCTTTTTCTGCATTATTGCACTGGCCAGGATATTAAAATACAGGTCATGTCGGTAAAAAAAACAGTCAGGTGGCCACTCTAGCCAGATCTGGTATTGTGGCCCTCGGGCCATTTTATTTCGCCTCGCCCACCTGGCCAAATGCAGTGGTTCTCGTTTTCACCAGTCTTACTGATTCCATAGGTTATAAAATGCTTAGGTTATTAAACATTTTCTCTAAACTGAGTGCAATGAGACTAACAAAATGATGTTTTCTGAAATGGGATGACCCGCGAATATGGCCCACTTTTTGCGACTGCCCGGGCCTAATTGCAATCCCAATGCGACCCTGTTAATACCCTGGGGTGTCACACAGGCTGGCTGGCACCGGGGCACTGCCAAGCAGCCCATCTGACACCAAACTACAAGCACACAGCGCACACTGAACAGACGCTTGAATGAAATGCTGGTACAGGAAAAGTACGATGCACGCCTTTTATCCATTAGGAAGGCTTAAATGCTGAGCTCAGTCTCCCGGGATGGAAGCGGTGACCTTCTGCCTCTGGACAGACCCGCGTCGCGTTTCCTTTTCTGACTTTAACCGCGACCACATTTAAATATCCCAGGCACACTGCGAGGAGCGGTGTAACCTGATAGTCACGACAGAGAGAAGGGGAAACGCTGGTGTGACAGCACGTCCTAAAGTTTCCATCCTCAGGAAGGAGGGGAGACGCACTTCTACGATCTGGTGTCCTAAAAGGAGCGCCATCCCTTGGGGATGATTTGTCTGTGTTCACACTTCATTTCATGAGCGGTGCCAGTGCTTGTTTACGTGTTTCAGTAAAGCCCGCAGCAGTGATGTGTAAACCCCGCTAGTAAAGGGGTTATATACACCCCATTTCATGAGCGGTGCCAGTGCTTGTTTACGTGTTTCAGTAAGTCCCGCAGCAGTGCTGTGTAAACCCCGCTAGTCAAGGGGTTATATTATCAACCCCATTTCATGAGCGGTGCCAGTGCTTGTTTACGCAGCGCACTGATGTGTAACCCTCGCTTGTCAAGGCGGGACGGCCACGCGTCCGGTTTCTGGTTCTTTCATAGAGCGGAGCTCCGCCGACCCCTTCTCGCCCCGTTTTTAGGGGCATATTATCAAGCCAGGCGATAACATTATCGCCGCTTTAGCGGCAGAACGGCGACAATGGGCTTGATAATATGCTCTATGGAATTCCAATCGAAGCCCATGTTAGATGTCCTTCACATCTAACATGGGCTTCAATTGGAATTCCATAGAGCATATTATCAAGCCCATTATCGCCGTTGCAGCTAAACTGCCGCTAAAGCGGCGATAATGTTATCGCCTGGCTTGATAATATGCCCCAATGTTTCTTAGTTGTATTTGTGTGTAGGGTTTTCTGCCCTTGTTCTGTACCTGGCTGTGTGTGTTCAATGCACACTGCGCGCCCCGTCTCTTCCTCTTCTGCGTCCAGCCCGCGGCACTTCCTGTATCAACAGCCCTTTCCTTTCATCTCTGTCGGAGTGCATCTCCACTCTCTGTGCTCGTGTCTGTTGCTTCTGTGCCTACAGCGCCAAGAAGCCTCTGCTCTCTGTATTTACATGTTAACACACAATAACGCGTGTTTTACACTGCATCATCCCCTGAGTTCTGCATGTCGCGCAGCCAGGGGGCGCGCGTACAAATCCCGCCGAAACACATCCACTCCCTTGTGTGTGTCGGCGTGTTGTGTGTGCGCGCTGTATAGCTTTATAGAATAGTTGTGCAGCAACAGAAGAGTAACACAACACACACTCAGCTGTATAGCAACAAACCATGAACAAACGCCGCTCACTCGCGCGTCTGTGTGCTGCTGCTACGTAGATTCCTCGCAGCTGCCAAAAATATAGAACGAAGAAAGCAAGAAAGGGCCGTGAGGTAGCGCTAGAGACAGAGGGATGCGTAGCCTCACAAGAAGACTGTAGCTCCTAGAATCCTTCAGAGGCTCCTCTGACACTTCCGTCTTTTCGTTTTGACTGTCCGTTTGCGTTCACAACTGGTGAGGATCCAAGTGTCCGACCCTTCCCCTCCCGATCCGAACGTGCCCGGATTCTGCAGCATAATTCCCGTTTGCTTTTTATTATGTTTAGACAGCGGTTTTATATTCCGGTTCACTTTCCCCACAAAGCCCTTTAAAGTTAGACGTGTTGCTTTGCAGCTGTTCTGTTTGCTCAAAGCGCATCTCTTGAATCGCACCAAGAATCTTGGGAGCCGCAGCCAAGGATGTGTAAGGGAGGCAGGGCGGATGGGCTTACTTCCATGGAGGAAGCACGGATGAGGCGTGTGCGTTACAGGGTTATTCCCGCACAGGAAGCCGGGCAGGATGAGAGCAGGGGACGCACATAGCTTTATTCTTTCAGTGCAGGCAGAGGCGGTCTGTGAAAGAAAGCTGGGTGTGGGTGCACGCTACCGTTTCACTGTTGCCGAGTAAGCAGGGCAGGGTGTGTTCAGCACGGTTTACTTGCGTGCGGTAACCAGAGGTGTAACATGTACATTACAGTTTTACTTTCAAAGAGGAGGCAAGGCCATGAGGAGTACATTGCAGATTTGAAGCAGGGGGTGCGTATATTGCATTTTATTTGGTCTACTTCATGAAGTAAGCAGGGCTCCGGTGCACAGTACAGCTGTACTTCATAAAGTTAGCAGGGCTCCCGTGCGCGCAGTACAGCTCTACTTCATAAAGCAAGCAGGGCTCCGATGCGCGCAGTACAGCTCTACTTCATAAAGCAAGCAGGGCTGCGGTGCGCGCAGTACAGCTCTACTTCATAAAGCAAGCAGGCCTCCGGTGCGCACAGTACAGCTCTACTTCATAAAGAAAACAGGGCTCCACTGCGCGCAGTACAGCAGGGTTCCGGTGCCGCAGTACAGCTCTACTTCATTGTAAGCAGGGCTCCGGTGCACGCAGTACAGCTCTACTTTATGAAGTAAGCAGGGCTCTGGTGCACGCAGTACAGCTCCCTACTTTATGAAGTAAGCAGGGCTCCGATAAGCGCAGTACAGCTTTACTTTATAAAGTATGCCGGGATGTGTACTTTAGCCTTTACGTGTGTGAGGTCGGTAGGGACGTGATGTCTTCTGTACAGTTTCATTTTTGTAAAGTGTGTAAATAACGTTTTACCTTTATAAATGTAATATATATTTGTCCATTTTACTTGTGTAAAACGAGCAGGGCACTCTGCGCCTCGCCGCACTCTCCTATAGAATGCAGGGAAATAAAGGGCACATATCGCTGTTGCGTCGGTGCTGTAAGCTGCTGCTGTGTGAGTGGTACAGTCATATTACTGCCTGCATGCAGGTGTTTACTTACCCTTCATTTCTAGTTACAAAGCATGGATGAAATGCGCACATTACAGTTTAACTTGTATTGAGTGTGCAGGCAACTTTACTCCTATAATAGAAGTGGAGGGGAGGGTGGGGGTGCATTTCAGGGTTGCCAGTGGGAACAGGGCTGTGAGCGTAGGTTCTGTTTGTGTTTATGTAGAGTAAGAACGGATACATTGTCTAAAATGACAGTTTTACTTCTGTACCGTAATTAGGGAAGAGGCGTGTACGTGGGAGTGCAGCTCCCGGGGATTCGGAGGATTAATGCCACCCTCTGATGTATATCAATGTTTACTCCTCTGAAGTGAGCAGACTTCGATGTGTGCATTAAAGTTCTACTCTGTAAGCAGGGATGGGATTGGTTGGCTTTGGCGCTACTTGGGTCAAGTCAGCGGGAGTGAGGTGTACACTCCGTTTCATTGGTGGGAAGTTCGCAAAGGTGACGAGTTAACTTCTAGAAAGGAAGCGGTATATGACATATACACAACAGAGGCTAGTGAGTGTACCTTACAGCCTCGCTGGGGTCCCAAATAAGACATAACAGGAATATAGCAATATCCAGATATGATAGGTATGTAGAAAGATGTGTTTATTGTAGTTTTACAGCTTTTGTGTAAAATAAACACGTGTCGCCGTCTAAAAAGGTTCTTAAACGTGTGTAATGCACAAGCGCGTAATACAGTACCGTACTGTCTCGTAAACAGCGCACCACTTTATATACTGCTGAACGTATCACACAACTACCCGCATTACGCCTGTTGTGATGTTGTATATACACAATGCAGCTGTTTTAAGTGCAAACGTTAAACATAGTCCACCAATTCCCTACATGCGTTTCTGAATGTATCTCGTTGCTTTCTATAAGTAACCCTGGACTGTTCGCATCACACCCGACCGCCTTTTTAAAAAGGAGTTCAATCATGTACTCCATACCCAAACTTACGTCATAAAACAAGTGCAATACATACAGCATCCTCGGACTGGCTTTTAAACAAGACATTCGTGTACACATCATACCCAAGAGTTGTAAAGCTAAGACCGCACCGAGCACATCATGAACCGAGTTACTTCACAAGAAACCGAGATTGAAGAGCACAATATACCTCATTTCACACAAAAAGCAGACTGCAATATGCACAAATTACTTCTGTTACTTTATGTTTAATAACCCGGACTGTAACGTACAGTTATTGTGCATGCGCTGTGACACGGGAGTGACGTATTTTCAACATCGCAGTGTCTGTGTGCATCTGTGTGTAGTAATCCCCGAAACATGGAGCCGATTTTACACAAACAGCAAAAAGACAAAGGGGTTTATTTACAAATCCCATGCGCCGTCGGTGCGCCACTCTTTCCCATATTAAAGGTGACTCACCGGCGGCGCACGGGGCCTGTAAGTAAGCTCAAAGTGTGTATGAGGTGCTCGGGTTTGTTTCGGCGCTTTTCGTTGTAGCGCACATCAAAGGTCCCGTCAAGATTTAAAATGCGAAATGCTAGTTTTACCTCAACCCAGACAGCCTTGTACTCGTTTGGCACACTACAAATACATTGGAAGCGAAGGAACTGAGCTGTACAAGCGGCAGCCAGATTCAGCAGAATGCACCTAGTAATTAGCAAATCAGAAAGCCATTTTTAAATATATTTTGCTGTGTCTGTGCGAGCAGGGTACAGCGCCAAAGAGCCGTGCAGTGAAGAGAGGCATGCAGGGTACAGCGCCATGGAACCGTGCGGTGAAGAGAGGCAGACGAGCAGGGTACAGCGCCAAAGAGCCGTGCAGTGAAGAGAGGCAGGCGAGCAGGGTACAGCGCCAAAGAGCCGTGCAGTGAAGAGAGGCAGGCGAGCAGGGTACAGCGCCAAAGAGCCGTGCAGTGAAGAGAGGCAGGCGAGCAGGGTACAGCGCCAAAGAGCCGTGCAGTGACGAGGTGCAGGCGGGCGTGCTGCAGCACCAAAGAGCCGTGCAGTGACGAGGTGCAGGCGGGCAGAGTACAGCGCCAAAGAGCCGTGCAGTGAAGAGAGGCATGCAGGGTACAGCGCCATGGAACCGTGCGGTGAAGAGAGGCAGACGAGCAGGGTACAGCGCCATGGAACCGTGCGGTGAAGAGAGGCAGACGAGCAGGGTACAGCGCCAAAGAGCCGTGCAGTGAAGAGAGGCAGGCGAGCAGAGTACAGCGCCAAGGAGCCGTGCAGTGAAGAGAGGCAGGCGAGCAGAGTACAGCGCCAAGGAGCCGTGCAGTGAAGAGAGGCAGGCGAGCAGAGTACAGCGCCAAGGAGCCGTGCAGTGAACAGAGGCGGGCGAGCAGAGTACAGCGCCAAGGAGCCGTGCAGTGAAGAGAGGCAGGCGAGCAGGGTACAGCGCCAAAGAGCCGTGCAGTGAAGAGAGGCAAGCGAGCAGGGTAGAGCCAAAGAGCCGTGCAGTGACGAGGTGCAGGCGGGCGTGCTGCAGCACCAAAGAGCCGTGCAGTGAAGAGTTGAAAGCAAACATGTTACAGCACGGAAGAGTCCTGCAGTGAAGAGAGGCAAGCGAGCAGGGTACAGTGCCAAGGAGCCGTGCAGTGAAGAGAGGCAGGCGAGCAGGTTACAGCGCCATGGAGCCGTGCAGTGAAGAGAGGCAGGCGAGCAGGGTACAGCGCCAAAGAGCCATGCAGTGACGAGGTGCAGGCAGGCGTGCTGCAGCACCAAAGAGCAGTGCAGTGAAGAGTTGAAAGCGAGCATGTTACAGCACGGAAGAGTCCTGCAGTGAAGAGAGGCAGGCGAGCAGAGCCATAGAGCTGTGCAGTGAAATGGCGCATGCGAGCATGTTACAGCGCCAAGAAGCCCTGCAGTGAAGAGGAGCAGGCAAGTATTTTACAGCGCCAAAGAGCCTGAGAGTGAAGTGGTGAAGACAAGCCTGTGACAGCGCCTAGGAGCCCCGCAGTGAAGAGTCACAAGGGAGTGTGTTACTGCTGAGAGAGCCGTGCAGTGAAGAGGCGCAGGCGAGGATGTCAAAGCGCCAAAGAGCCCAGCAGTTAAGCGGTGAAGGCAAGCATGTGACAGTGCATAAGAGCCCTACAGTCAAGTGGTGAAGGCTGGCATGTTACAGTGCCAGAGAAAGCCATGCAGTGAAGAGGTGCAGGCGAGTATGTTACAGCACCAAAGAGCTGTGCAGTGAAGACACGCAGGAGAGTGTTACAGCGCTAAAGAGCCCTGCAGTGAAAGGCCGAAGGCAAGCGTGTTCCAGCGTTTAAGAACCCTGCAGTGAAGAGGTGAAGGTGAGCTTGTTACAACGCCAAAGCGCCATGCAGTAAAGTTGTGCAGGTGCGCGTGTTACAGCGCTGAAAAGCCCTGCAGTGAAAAAGGGAGCGTTACCGGGCCAAAGAACCCTGCAGTGAAAAGGGGAGTGTGTTACAGTGCAAAGGAGCCCTGCAGTGAAAAGGAGAGTGTGTTACAGTGCAAAGGAGCCCTGCAGTGAAAAGGAGAGTGTGTTACAGTGCAACGGAACCCTGCAGTGATAAGGGGAGCTTGTTACAGTGCCAAACGGCCCTGCAGTGAAAAGGAGAGTGTGCTACAGCGGCAAGGAGCCCTAAAGTGAAGAGGTGCAGGTGAGCGTATTACAGCGCTAGGAGCCCTACATTGAAAAGGCTAGCATGCTAATGCGCCTAAGGGCCCTGCAGTAAAGGGGTGAAGGTGAGCATGTTACAGCGCATAAGAGCCGTGCAGTGAAGAGGCGCAGGCGAGCATGTTACAGCGCATAAGAGCCGTGCAGTGAGGAGGCACAGGAACCTGCCCTAAACTTGCCATTTGCACTGTACTCAAGACTCTACATGGCACAGTGCACCTCTAGTAGCAGTGCCCACACCGGCGGAAGTACCACGTTGTCACAGGGCTGAGGTCAACGAGGGGCCACGCCAAGTCAAAACAAGGGTCTGAATTTATTGGGAGCAGTCATGATAACACCAGTGAATCCCGGGACTGGTCTTATTGGGGCAGTCACGTTAATACTAGCAAAATAGGGGTCTGGCACTTTTAGAAGCAGTCACGAGAACACCAGTAAAACCAAGGGTGTGGAACTACTGGGAGCAGTCAAGAGAACACCAGTAAAACACGGGTTAGGAGCTACTGGGAGCAAACACGATAGCACCAGAGAACATACATCTGAAACTAGTGGGAACAATCATGATAACGCCAGTAAAACACAGGCCTGGAACTAGTGGGAACAATCATGATAACGCCAGTAAAACACGGGTCTGGAACTACTGGGAGCAATCACGATAACACCAGTAAAACACAGCCCTGGAACTACTGGGAGCAATCACGATAACACCAGTAAAACACAGGTCTGGAACGATTGGGAGCAATCACAGCAACACCAGTAAAATACAGGCCTGGAACTCCTGGGAGCAATCACGATAACACCAGTAAAATACAGGCCACGAACTACTGGGAGCAATCACGATAACACCAGTAAAATACAGGCCTGGAACTACTGGGAGCAATCACGATAACACCAGTAAAACACAGCCCTGGAACTACTGGGAGCAATCACGATAACACCAGTAAAACACAGGGCTGGAACTATTGGGAGCAATCACGATAACACCAGTAAAATACAGGCCTGGAACTACTGGGAGCAATCACGATAACACCAGTAAAACACAGGCCTGGAACTACTGGGAGCAATCACGATAACACCAGTAAAACACAGGCCTGGAACTATTGGGAGCAATCACGATAACACCAGTAAAACACGGGTCTGGAACTACTGGGAGCAATCACGATAACACCAGTAAAACACAGCCCTGGAACTACTGGGAGCAATCACGATAACACCAGTAAAACACGGGTCTGGAACTAGTGGGAGCAATCACGATAACACCAGTAAAACACAGGCCTGGAACTACTGGAAGCAATCACGATAACACCAGTAAAACACAGGCCTGGAACTATTGGGAGCAATCACGATAACACCAGTAAAACACGGGTCTGGAACTACTGGGAGCAATCACGATAACACCAGTAAAACACGGGTCTGGAACTACTGGGAGCAATCACGATAACACCAGTAAAACACGGGTCTGGAACTACTGGGAGCAATCACGATAACACCAGTAAAACACAGGCCTGGAACTACTGGGAGCAATCACGATAACACCAGTAAAACACGGGTCTGGAACTATTGGGAGCAATCACAGTAACACCAGTAAAACAAAGGCCTGGAACTATTGGGAGCAATCATGATAACACCAGCAAAACACAGGCCTGGAACTATTGGGAGCAATCACAGTAACACCAGTAAAACACAGGCCTGGCAGGATTTGGGAGCAATCACGATAACACCAGTAAAACACAGGCCTGGAACTACTGGGAGCAATCACGATAACACCAGTAAAACACAGGCCTGGAACTACTGGGAGCAATCACGATAACACCAGTAAAACACTGGTCTGGAACTACTGGGAGCAATCACGATAACACCAGTAAAACACGGGTCTGGAACTACTGGGAGCAATCACGATAACACCAGTAAAACACAGGCCTGGAACTACTGGGAGCAATCACGATAACACCAGTAAAACACGGGTCTGGAACTATTGGGAGCAATCACAGTAACACCAGTAAAACAAAGGCCTGGAACTATTGGGAGCAATCACGATAACACCAGCAAAACACAGGCCTGGAACTATTGGGAGCAATCACGATAACACCAGGAAAACACGGGTCTGGAACTACTGGGAGCAATCACGATAACACCAGTAAAACACAGGCCTGGCAGGATTTGTGAGCAGTCACGATAACACCAGTAAAACATGGGTCTGGAACTACTGGGAGCAATCGCGATAACACCAGTAAAACACAGGCCTGGAACTACTGGGAGCAATCACGATAACACCAGTAAAACACAGGCCTGGAACTACTGGGAGCAATCACGATAACACCAGTAAAACACAGGCCTGGCAGGATTTGTGAGCAGTCACGATAACACCAGTAAAACACGGGTCTGGAACTATTGGGAGCAATCACAGTAACACCAGTAAAACAAAGGCCTGGAACTATTGGGAGCAATCACGATAACACCAGCAAAACACAGGCCTGGAACTATTGGGAGCAATCACAGTAACACCAGTAAAACACAGGTCTGGAACTTCTGGGAGCAATCACAGTAACACAAGTAAAACACAGGTCTGGAACTATTGGGAGCAATCACAGTAACACCAGTAAAACACAGGTCTGGAACTTCTGGGAGCAATCACGATAACACCAGCAAAACACAGGCCTGGAACTATTGGGGGCAATCACAGTAACACCAGTAAAACACAGGCCTGGAACTATTGGGAGCAATCACGATAACACCAGTAAAACACAGGTCTGGAACTTCTGGGAGCAATTTATTTATTTATTTATTTTATAGCACTTGTAAGGCGCACAGCTACCCACAAAGGGTTTCCCGGCGCCGGACCAGCGAATCACAAAACACAACTGGATAGAGAGCAATTAAAGCACTTATTTGTCGAACAACCAGGTTTTTACACTTTTTCTAAATATCATATAGTTTTCCTCCTTGCGTATATGCATGGGTAAAGTGTTCCACAGAGTTGGGCCCAAATAGGAAAATGATCTCCCGCCTATTCTAGCCCGTTTGAACCTTGGTACCACAAAGTTCGCAGCAGTGCAAGAGCGAAGACTGCGATTGGGGAGGTAGGGCTTAGCAAGGTCCTGTAGATATTTGGGGGCAGTACCAGCTTTGATTTTAAATAGGTAGGTCAGGGTTTTGAAACGGATCCGGTTTTCAACCCTGAGCCAATGCAGGTCCCTAAGATGTTTGATGATCGTAACGGATCTAGGGATTCTGCAAAGCAGTCTGGCAGCAGCGTTTTGCACCAATTGCAGACGTCTTATTACTGCTTTGTTTGAGCCCAGGTACAAGATGTTGCCGTAATCAAGCCGAGATGTCACTAAGGCATTGACTACGGTCTTCTGGGTAGTAGGAGGTAACATCCAGGCAATTTTGCGAAGCCATTTAAGAATGGCAAAACATATGCCTGCCACTTTGTTGGCTTGCTGAGTCATAGATAGACTGTCATCTATGATGACCCCAAGGTTTCTAACCTGAGAAGCTGGAGGTGGAAGTTTACCAAATGATGATGGCCAATGGGGATCACTCCAGAGATCTTTACTATTACCTAAGAGGAGGACCTCTGTTTTCTCCCCATTTAATTTAAGTTGATTAGCTGACATCCAATTAAATATTTCCTGAAGGCCTATTTTCAAAGCAGATGGAGCAGATGAGTCAGATTTGGAAAGTGAAAACAGGATTTGAGAATCATCTGCATAAGTCATTAAAATGAGACCAAAATTTTCTGCAAGAGTGGCTAATGGTCGTAGGTACAAATTAAAAAACAAAGGGCTCAGGATCGATCCCTGTGGCACACCATGAGGAGAGTGGAATATCTCAGAGCATGCCTCCGAGGAGGAGATCTGGAAAGTGCGGAGGGATAAGTATGATCTAATCCACTCCAGTGATTTGCCTTCGACACCATTCTCCCCCAACCTGTCAAGCAGTATGGAGTGAGAAATGGTGTCGAAGGCCGGACTTAAGTCCAACAAGACCAATGCTACCGTTTGGCCGTCATCCATGAGCTCCCTGATTTTTTCTGTAACCCCGAGTAGGGCCGTCTCGGTGGAATAACCACTCCTAAACCCAGATTGGGACGAATGAAGAAGCTCGTTATTTTCCACATAGATTGAGAGTGCCTTGTGAATGTGCCTCTCCAGAATTTTTGAAAAGGCAGGCAGTAATGAGATTGGACGGTAATTGGCCAATATCATAGGGTCTGCGGCCGGCTTTTTAAGTAGTGGACTGACCATAGCATGTTTCCATAGAGCAGGAACTGTGGCCTGCTCAATGGAGGCGTTCAATATCTCAGCTATGGAGATCATAACAGAGTCCTCTAATTTACTTAAGATACTGATAGGAATAGTGTCACGTGGGGAACCCGATTTGATCGATTTTAATAATTCCTTCAGTGTATCCAGATTAATGGGAGGCCAGGCATCAAGATGACAATTTCCTCTGAGAACTTGAGGGATGTTATATTGTTTATGCGTGGTCGTGCTGTCCCTTTTGATATTAGAAACAATGTTCTCAATCTTATCGGTAAAAAACGAAGCCAAGTCCTGACACTGCTGGCTATTTAGAGGGGTAGGTTCCGCTCTTGAATTTTCACCAGCCAGCTCTTTTACAGTATTGAAGAGAGTCTGGGATTTATTTACGGCCATGTTAATGCTGGTAGTAACATAGCAATCACGATAACACCAGTAAAACACGGGTCTGGAACTACTGGGAGCAATGACGATAACACCAGTAAAACACAGGCCTGGAACTATTGGGAGCAATCACAGTAACACCAGTAAAACACAGGCCTGGAACTATTGGGAGCAATCACGATAACACCAGTAAAACACAGGTCTGGAACTTCTGGGAGCAATGACGATAACACCAGTAAAACACAGGCCTGGAACTATTGGGAGCAATCACAGTAACACCAGTAAAACACGGGTCTGGAACTACTGGGAGCAATGACGATAACACCAGTAAAACAAGGATCTGGTATTATTGGCAGCAGTCACGATAACACCAGTAAAACACGGGTCTGGAGTTTTTGAGAGCAATCACAATAACATTAGTAAAACATGGGTCTGGCATTATTGGGAGCAATCATGATAACACCAGGAAAACACAGGCCAAGAACTTTTGGGAGCAATCACGATAACAGCAGTAAAATGAGAGGTGGGGGCTATTGGAAACAGTCACAATAACAACAGTGAAACACGGGTCTGGCACTACTGGAAGCAATCACGATAACACCAGTAAACCAAGGGTCTGGTATTTTTAGCAGCAATCACGATAACACCAGTAAACCAAGGGTCTGGTATTTTTAGCAGCAATCACGATAACACCAGTAAACCAAGGGTCTGGTATTTTTAGCAGCAATCACGATAACACCAGTAAACCAAGGGTCTGGTATTTTTAGCAGCAATCACGATAACACCAGTAGTCCTGTTAACACAAGCAGCACAACGGGTGGGCGTTATTGACAGCAATCACGATAACACCAGTGAAACACGGGTCTGGCCCTACTGGAAGCAGTCAGGAGAACACCAGCAAAAGGCAGGGATGTTATGGGGAGCGCGAAGAATAACCCGATAAAAGCGCTGCGGTCACTAATAGCAACAGTGATACCAGTGGCAGCCCTGGCGCTACCGCTAGTAAGGGTGATCCCGGCGACAGTGATCAGGACGAGGCCCTGGCACTGCGAGGCTGCTGAAACAATCATAGAAGGATCACAGCAGCTTCGAAAGTTGACATCTAACGGATTTTTCAAAACAGATGCAATTTAAGCATTTTACTAAAAAAAGCAAAAAACACGAAACCGTGGAGCCAACAACGCAGCTTCGGAGGCTGCGATTCACTTATCACGGTGGGTGCTGTTTGTTTAACTCGGAAGAGGAAATCAAATAATAAACGTGGTACTATTGTGTTAAACAGCGCTACTGTTGTGTGGCTTCGCAGCGCTGTAATTTACAGCCGTTGCTAATACCACACACAGTTTCGTAAACGGAACCAATGTATTTGCAGCAGGTGCAGTAACCCACTGGGTCATCCCAGAGGATCACAAAGTACAGGATAAAAGACGACAGAAAACGGGGAGTACTTAAGAAGGGTAAGTAAACCTGCGCGGCTGACTGAAGACATCAAACTCCTGCAGTGAATCCTGAAATCTCACCCACTGACGAGTGATAATGACCGACTCTTACCCACCCAGCATCTTGGAGGTGCATTCTGTCAGTTTGTTGCACACTACCCCTGCACGGAGAAGGCATTAACCAGCGATAACTGCCCTAATGACATTTTGCTGGCCCATGTGTAGAGGTTTACGCATTCCAGTAGGCCTTAACCACCTGTAATTGCCCTGATCACTGTACCCAGCCTCTTGCTGGCCCCTGTGCAGAGGTCTCCTCCCCCCAGTAGGCATTAACCACCGGTAAGTGCCCCGATCACTGTACCCAGCCAGCCCCTTGCTGCCCCCTGTGTAGATGTGTACTCCCTCTAGTAGGCATTAATCACCGGCAGGTGCCCTGATCACTTTACCAAGTCTCTTGCCTGGTGCTGGTGCTCCTAAGCCCACTCCGATTGGAGAAGGCAGTAACCTGCTACAATGGCCCTGGGTCCTTACCCAGCATCTTGCTGAGCTCGGCGTTGTGCAGGTCCGGGTTCTGCACGGCCAGCCGCTTGCGCTCATCCTTGGCCCACACCATGAATGCGTTCATGGGTCTCCGGATCCGGGTCTCCGCCGCCTTGAGGTCCCCCCCGGGGGCGGGGGACCGGTGGGGTGAGAGGCCGTCCGACAGCTCGCCGTCCATGGAGGAACAGTCCAGGCCCTCTGGGGGCCAGGGGTAGGAGCCCATCAGAGAGGCCATGTGGGCGGATAGCAGGGTGTCAGAGAGGCCTCTGCTGTGTGCGCCTCTTGTCCACTCCTCACTCTTCCCCTCTCGCCCTCCTCACTCCCTTCCCGGCGGTGTTGGCTGCAGCAGGAGCTCCTCGGCCGCTCTGCCTTGCAGTTCCTGTTTCCCTCCCTATTTATCATCTCCGCGGGAGCACGCTCCTCCAATGACACCCGAGGTGCCTCGGCGCCGCGGCTCCTCCTAGTTCGTAACTGGAAAGGGTGCCGTGCCAAGGCTCGAGGGCTCGCCCCAGGAGGGTGGCTCGCACTCGTCAGCCAGCAGCGCCGGGCAGGAGTGCCACTTTACAGAGTCACGTCACGACCTCCCCCTGAGGGTGGCCCTGCCAAGCCCCGGGCGCAGCCACGTTACAGGGTCACCTCAGTGCCACCTCTCTCCACCCACCCACCCACTGTGGCTCGACCCCTGCCAGCCCCTGGGCTGGCTCGTCACCCAGCCACTGCCGGCAGGGGTGCCACTTTACAGAGTCACGTCACGACCTCCCCCTGAGAGTGGCCCTCTCCCTGCCAAGCCCCGGGCGCAGCCACGTTACAGGGTCACCTCACTGCCACCTCTCTCCACCCACCCACCCACCCACTGTGGCTCGACCCCTGCCAGCCCTTGGGCTGGCTCGTCACCCAGCCACTGCCGGTAGGGGTGCCACTTTACGAGTCACGTCACTATCTCTCCCTGAGGGTGGCCCTCTCCCTGCCAAGCCCCGGGCGCATCCACTTTACAGGGTCACATCACTACCTCCCCCCTCCCCCGAGGGTGTCTGTCCCCCGCCAAGCCTCGGGCCATAGTTAGACTCGACCCCCAGCAGCGCAGGGCAGGGGTGCCACTTTACAGAGTCACGTTACTATCTCTCCCTGAGGGTGGCCCTCTCCCTGCCAAGCCCCGGGCGCAGCCACGTTACAGGGTCACCTCACTGCCACCTCTCCCCACCCACCCACAATGGCTCGACCCCTGCCAGCCCCTGGGCTGGCTCGTCACCCAGCCACTGCCGGGGTGCCACTTTACAGACACCGACATCACTGCATCTCCTCCCACCCCCATGGGTGGCTCTCTCCCTGCCAAGCACCAGGCGCAGGCTCGCCACCTAACAGCGCCGGGCAGGGGTGCCTCTTTACAGGTTGGCTTTTTTGCCTCCCCCGGCCCCCTCCCGGGGCACAGAGACACCTTGGCATTTCCCCCTTTACAGATTCCTTATTTCCGTGCGTGTTTCGTATTCCCACCTCCACTTTTGGCACCAACTCGTATTCCCTTCTGTTTGGTTCCTCCTTTGTAGCTCTGTTTATTTGTACGTTTTTTTCACCCGACTTCGGGTTACCTAAATTTTTTTTCTTTCTAGCTTTCTTCTTTTTCGTATAACCTCTAATTTGTGCCCCTTATAATTCCTTTGTATTGCCAGTAAAATATCCCACCAGGTCACCTTGGCGCTGCCACCAATAATATGTCATTGAGCACAGAGGGATGCGGAAAAATGCAGGCATCACACAAAGAGCCAGTGCAGGAAGTGAGCAGCGCCCCTTCAGCCGGACAGCCGAGAGGGGGTGGGAGGGAGCTGGGGTAGCACGGTGGAGCACAATGTCACAAATATATCCCTAAACCATGGCGTGGCAGCGACCTGTCCTCCACAGGAAGCACACCTTCCTTCGAGATGAGCTACATCTGCCCAGACCGGCCTGGATCACAGCGCTTTGTGTGTGGTCACTCTTACTCTGATATTCACAAACTACAAGTCTCATTTTACTAATAGTCCCTTCTCGACTGCGTGGACTCCATAGTGGCTGCATAGAGCTGCTCGCATAAAGAGCCAGGGCAGGCCCATCTGTAATGTCCGGGTCTCCGGCAGCAGTGGTAACATGACTATTGGTACATTTAAACTCATTCTTTCTGAATACCAAAGACGTGGTAAACGCACGCTTTTGTGTAAGTCTATAGCAACCAGGACCTTCCAGTTTTACGGCTACAGTTGTAAATCGCACAAAGGATAACGTGTGTAAATGAAGCTCAGTGAAAGGCTATCATTTGCACATCACCAAGTGTCTTGTTTCGATCAATTCAAATCTGTGTATCTGATTCTTGTTTCGTGGAGCTTCAGAATTACAAAAAGGGGTTCCGTTGGGGCTTTCCTAACTGCTGATGTATTTTGAAGTATGTGTGCAGTTCCTTTTATGGGCACTTAAATGTTGTGTGTTAGAAACAAGGAAATCCTGCAGCCTTTCCTCTCACACTCCCAGTAAGATGGTCACATATTTCATTTGACAAAATACTCACAATTTGGAAGCAGAGACACAAAAGAAAACACAGGTGTCATGTTAAAATGAGTGTCAATTTGTCAGCAGACTAGACCGACCTTTGACCTTGGTCTTTGAACGCGCAGCAGATGTGACAAATGAAAGTCATGTTTGCTGCTCATCCACCGATATTCAGCTCTAACGTGGTTATTTGGGGTTCTACAGCAGCCCGCCTCCCTACTTCTTGCGCCTAGAGTAGGGTAACGCGCCGGAAGAAGGGGCAGCCACTGCTTCAGTCCTCGACGAGGCTGGCCCGGCCTCCTATCCTTCAGGGCCGCAGACAATGGAGAGCCATAGCGCCGGGATGAAAGGAACGAGTCCTTCGCGGAGCTGACTGCTGCACCATTAGTCTGATTGTGAAAAACAGGAGAACTACGCACTACGCTTCTATCTTCCCTTCTCGTGTCGCTCTGCCACAGCCGAGCTGTGTCGGCATTCTTCTATGTCATATCTTACACACCCAGTAGACGCGTGTGAGTAAAACGCGAATCACATTGTGAGGCCTTGAGAACATATCAAAGCAGACTCTGCCTTCCATCATTCAATGGTCGGTAAATTAAACACCATTCTAAAGTTAATCTTTGGTATTTAAACAGCGCATAAAAACGCCAGAAGTGCCTCAGGAAGCGCTATGTAACTCGAGCTATTATCACTGCCAGTGCTTTGATGGCCAGGCACTGTCCGGTACAGAGTACCGCACTTCTTTTATTTTGAAAGGGAGAGTACCTGCAATTCTCCAGAAAAAATACTTTAAATTGGAGAGTACCGGCACTTCTCAGAAACAAGCAGGTACCCTGCCCTTCTATTTCTCCATTTCAAGCACCGATTGCTGCTACCAGTGAAGAGGCGCGCGGGCCCTGCCGCAGGCGCACGTGCCGCTGAGCTGTCTCACCGTCTGGCTGCGGAGGCTCGGCTCGGCTCCCCGCCACACCCCACCCCGGTCTCACTTCCTCTTCGCTTCTCTCGGCTCAGGCAGCCAGACTCTCTCTGCAAGGAAGGTGTGCGCAGTGTTTACCTAACGTTGAATCAATATTGTGGTTCATTTGGAGCAGCGAGAAGAGGCGGCGAGGGAAGAGATTCGCCTTCTCCCGGACCGGCGCACCCTGCGGTCTCCACCCACGTGCCGGGCTCCGGACCTGGGACCCTTTCATGCGATAACCCGGCGACCCCCACATCAGCTACCCCTCACTGTGTGAGCGGGCGTTGGGTCTATGGGTGCGTTTCTCTCCTTCTGCATCGAAATGTTTCCCTGTGTGTGCATAAATGAGTGTTTGTGTGCCTACATGAGTATCTTTGTGCTTTTCTCTTTCTGTTCCTGATTATTGTGAGCGTGTGCGTTTGTTTTCGTGTGACTTCGTTTCTCTCTCTCTGAATGTGTTTGTATGACTGCGAGCATTTTTCTCTCTCTGAGTCTGAATGTTTGCGTGTTTGTTCGTTTACATGTGTGCCTGCGTTTTTCTCTCTCTATCTGAATGTTTGTTAGTTTACTTGTGAATGTGTTTGTTTTTCTCTCTCTCTCTGAATGTTTGTTAGTTTACACATGTGACAGTGTGCCTTCCCCTCCCTCTGTATTTTAATGTTTCTGTGTGTGTCTGTTTACATGTGTGACTGTGTGTATTTCTCCCGCTCGGTATCTGAATGTTTCTTTGTGTATTCACGTTTGTATGTCTGTCTGTGTGTGTCTTACTGAAACCCTGTAGGTAAACGAAATAAACAGTAGGCGCCACCACAGCGCGCGCGCACGGGTTCACTTGAACGCCGAAGCGCCAAAAGATCCCATACTGATTTCTGAGGCCACACAAGGCTCTGGGAGGGAGGAAAAGGGGGGGGGGGGGGAGGGGGCTTATTTACAAGCCCTTTCCGCCGCCGGGGCGTCACTTTTTCGAGATTTTTTAATCCGTTTTCGCCGCTAAATTAATGAAATGTGGAAAACCTGAATACATACACACGGGAATGTAAGACTAATTTTAAATGTCATTCTTTTTTTATCCGAGGTAGATGAGGCGAGCGGGGTTACACAGAGCAGCAGTGATATGAGAAACAGGCCAGGTGGACAGAATGACGGGCCTCATGGCGCATCTTGCAGGGGTCACAACTCATCCAGCTCAATGCATTGTGGGACTTGTTGTCCTATCGGGAGTACTGGCCAGTAACACCTGGCAATAGGCCTCTCAAAAGAATTCTATGACCTGCAGTCCTACACTTACGCTCTGAGGCTGAAACGTGTAGTTCCCAGAGCACAAGCATCAAGGGCCGGTTTTGCTGGACTCACAGCCACTCAAATGGACTTACAGCCACTCAAAAGACGTGTATTTTCCGAAGTTCTTCCTTCATTTTCACTCCCTGCACCAGGACATGGCGCACTCACTCGTCCGACCCGTTAGCCCCGAGGCCGTAGGGTGCCCGCGTCCTCGCAGGGAGGGATGCCTGCACACACAGTCCAGCTTCGAGCACCCGCAGGAAGCCTGCCGGCCTCACCCCCGGGGAGGAAGAATGCGCTCTGATCCGCCCCGGGGTGGAGGGACTCTCACTGACAGCTGAGCTCGGGGATCCGTGGGGAGAGACTGGCTGCCACTCGGCCCAAAGGCGAGAGGCTGCGACCCGCGAGGAATAACCTGGGCACCCTCTCAGCTATGGGGCAGGAGGGGATATGTTTTCTAAAACCGGCTCCCGCACTTGACTATACCGTGTGATCGTGAGCGATTAGTAGGGGGAATGCGGGAGGCCTCGTCGATGCTGTTGGGATTAGAGAGACCCGTATGACAGGCTCGTCGCCAGCATACAGCTGTAGCGAAGTCATGGCTACCGGAGGCTGTCACTGTTTGATCTTAGGCAGAGCGCTTTGTACCGCCAAGATCAGGTAGCCGGCTGACTCAGGGTTCCACTGTTTAGCCCCAAGGGCACACGGCTCAATCCTAGTGGGGACACGCAGACGTGTATCCCCAGGAGGTCACTAACATGAGTAAAAATAAACATCTGTTATTTGGTGCCCAGATGTCCATGGGTGATATATCATATTATAGCTTTCATAATTCAAAGCGTTTGAAAACAGTAATTGTAGTTAGGAAATGAAAAATAATGTATATTTAGCCACCTCCTATTGATAGACTCGGGATTGGTTGCTGCTTCGCAGCCGCTCTCGGGACTTTTCCTCAAAGTGGGTCTAAGCCTTGGGCATTACACAGGCCCCTGCCCCTCTCCCCCACCCCCACTGATCTTCAGAGGGGCCCCATTCGGCCCAAGACCATTACACATGTGTACGATATGGGAGACTTGGGGCCCTTCGTCATATTCCGAGGGGGGGGGGGGGGGGGGGGGAGGGCATCATTCTCAATCACGCCGATGACTGTCCCTCCCCGAGTCGGACAGAGCACGGGGCACCCGCCCCTGAGCTCGGCTTCCCCCAGAGGCGGCCCGTGCACTGCCGCAGCCCCCAACCCGCACAACTCGGAAACAGACAGACGATGGCAGGGGCAGGACACACGCACACGCGCACACACGGGCACACACGTTTCAGCTTTACTGGTTTCATTGACATCCTGGCGTTTGCAGTTTCCTTTTCTCGTTATAAGTAGGGATGGAGCTTTTAAGGTATTGATGTTTGACATTTCAGACAGGATTCGGCCGCATTTGTTTTTCTCCTATTGACACTTATCCAGATTTTTCACTGGTGGAGAAATTAAGGTTGGAACTAGTATATTTGCACTTTTATTTAAGTCATAAACGTATACTCGTTTTCAATTCCAATTGGAATTCCAATTGAAGCCCATGTTAGATGTGAAGGACAGCTAACCTGAGCTTCGATTGGAATTCCATAGAGCATATTATCAAGCCCACTATCGCCGTTTTAGCCATTTATCGCCTGGCTTGATAATATGCCCCTTGGTGTGCTAAGGACACATATACAATAAACCATATAGAAGTCACGGAAATTAAGGAATTATTGGAGCGCATTAGATTTCGCACACAACGAGATATATACGAGACACTGCCGGGACGGAAGTCTAACCGGAGACAAGGTGGGGCCGCCTGATAGAGAGATACATCTATACAATCCATAGGTCTGATGCTGGCGATGCGGTGACACTGACCCCTTGAATTATCAATTACCAACCAGGTGTCTTATGCACAAGACAAGAGGAAGACAGGTATGCGCCATACCATTTGTGGGATATAACAGGGCAAGTACTTTGTGTCCACAGACCTAATTTGGGATTCTTATATCCAGCATCAGCAAAAGGTGAATTGTCCTCACAATTTCTCCCATTTAATGTGGGTTCTGAATTGCACCGCGTCCCACATAATTGTATGCATGTACTCGGAATATTAGGAGTTAATCTATGGAGACATATGTACTCACTTTATGTTTAGGGTGATGTTATGCACCCACATGCAATTGGTGTAAAGTGAAAGTAGAAACCATGCCACCACCAGGGACGTTTTAAGGATTTTGGGGGCCCTGGGCCAAATGTATTTTGGGGCCCCTGTTCGAATAGCTTTGATTTTATGATCCAGTTTCAGCTCTTTCATGCCCTCTTTGGTCAAATTCTAAATGTGTGTACATCTGATATTCAGGGCTAGTGATGAGTGTTTTCACTATCGTAACACAGCAAAATTTCATTGATATTACTGCATGCAATCTCTGTTGCACCCTCCCATTTCTCATATGTGAGGTCCTGTATTCATCTAAAAGAAACTTTTTATATCGATGTTGCATGAAACAAACATATTTTGTCTGCAAAATGTCTGTAATAGACTAACACATTAAAAATAATTGATACAAAAACGCTATTTACAACGCTCTGTTTAAAAAATCATTCAAGGTCATCAGGGCAAGACTCTACAGAACATAGCTGGCTTTATCAGGGGGCCCCTTGCAAGGCTGGGGCCCTGGGCCAGAGCCCACTTTGCCCATGCCTTAAAACGTCTCTGGTGTTACAGCCTTCTCTGGTTTCCACTAATAGCATGCATGCATATTGGCACGCGGTGTGTATGCTCACACGCTACAACCCCAAAAATGCTTTGATTGTATTCCAGCCTTGAGGAAGTCGTGGGAAATACCTGATTCGACGAAACACGTGTTGTCTGGGCACTAAAGCGAAAAGAAAAGAAAGAACAAAGGACGGAGAATTCTAAAGACATTGTGGGGCATTTTATCAACAAACGGCGTTAAAATTATCGCTAAAGCGCCGATAATTTTAACGCCGTTTGTTGATAAGATGTCCCTGTGTATTTTGTATATAATTGAACTTGGAGTGTGTGCTCGAGCCTTGGTTTATTACATTTAGAAGGTTCGAATTGGTCTCAGCGTTAGGGGCTGGGTCGGGCAATCCCTCCTTCCTTCGGAGCACCACTGAAACAGATGAATAAAGAATAGTGACATACCCTAAAAAGAGAGCGGCAAGTCAGAAACTCTGGAAGTCACCCCCATATGTCTGTACAATAAACCATATATTCACCTGACGGTATTAGCACAGCAGTACTAGCAGATCCCCCCCACGTGCAGCCATGCAAGCTTCATTAGGACATCTTTTTGAATCTCCCGTATGCACAGCTATCGGCCGGCCCTCAAGCTATCACAACAATAAGACAGGCCAGTAATTCTAAGATTATATAAATACATGCAAACAGGGATAGATATGGTTTACGATATCTCGGCATAAAAACCAGCAAAAACAGACAACCCTGATCTTCCCTTACAAGTACTCGCCTGCAAGCACCAGAACGAAAATAAAAGGGCAGAGCTGGGTCGGTTCTCGCATGTGCCACGAGACAACAGCAGGTGGTGCTTGCGCCGCATATTCTTGGTAGTATTTTAGCCTTTGCAGCCAATTTAACCCTAGTTTTTAATAAAAACTAACACAACAATTCTAAGCAAACAACAGTCAGCATTTTTTTCAGAAACCAAATATGCTGCTTGTTTTTTTTGTGTTTAGTACTGCAAAACATTCATTGATAAAAATACTTTAAGTTGGCCTAAATTTTAACTTTTATGTCTGCTCTCCGTTTCATGAACTGCTTTCAAACTTTGATCCAGGAAATGACACCAGAAGAGGACAGGAAGTGCTGTGGGCACATCTGTAACAGCAACGTCCCCTTTTCTTCCCCACATTACTTTGACACATTTACTTCACCACACAAACACTTAAACATTACATTTACTTCCCCACACATTTACTCTTCCCCACATTACTTTGACACATTTACTTCACCACACAAACACTTAAACATTACATTTACTTCCCCACACATTTACTCTTCCCCACATTACTTTGATACATTTACTTCACCACACAAACACTTAAACATTACATTTACTTCCCCACACATTTACTCTTCCCCACATTACTTTGACACGTTTACTTCACCACACAAACACATTACATTTACTTCCCCACACATTTACTCTTTCCCCACCATTACTTTATTTATTTATTTTATTTCTAGAGATTTATATAGCGCAAACAACTCCCTTTCGGGAGAGAGAGCGCATTACAGGAGTAACAGAAGTAGGTGAGATGCAAATGGTAGGCACTGTCAATAAACATGGTACAGGGCAAGAAGACAATAGTACATAAGCAGACGGCAAGAAGAGAGATGGGGCAGATATTTAATTGTCAATACTTTAGTATGGCCTCTTCTTACAGTGGAAAATACTTTGAGGGGGCGGGGTCACCGGGCCCAGCACTTGCTTTCTTGGCCACCAGTTGTTGGATCAATCATCTTGAACTGGGTCAAACAACAGGATTTCGATCTTCTCAGAGTTACATTTCAATCTGATGTTCTTCATCCAAACAACCACCCGAAGGAGGCAGTTTTTGAAAGCCTGTTGTGTGATGTTTGCCTTCTTCCCCACAGATAGGATAAGTTGTGTCATCAGACCTGAATGGCACCAGAGGGGCCATGTAAACATTAGATTTCCTAGCGCTCAATAAAGACCCCTGCGGAACCCCATGTCTAAGAGCTTTATTGCTAGAATGGCAATTGGCAAGGGATGCTCATGGACTTCTATTAACGAGGAAAGATTTGAGCCGCAGAATTGCTAGCCTCCATATGCCAACGTCAGCTAACCTCTGAACCAATGCCAAATGAGATACTGTGTCAAAGGCTGCCAAAAGATCCAACAATATGAAGGGGCGCTCTGACCTTAATCTTGATATGATCTGATCAATTCTGAAACCTCAAGCAGGCTGTTTCTGTACTCTGCCTTGGCTGGACCCCAGCCAGACCGAGAGGGCAGTAATAACTCAAAGCATTCAAGATAATACGACAATTGGTTATTAATCCGTTTCTCCAGCATTTTAGAGACGGCTGGTAGGATAGAACTAGGCCTGTCGTTGCAGAGAACGGAGGGGTCCTCCATAGGTTTCTCCAGAATAGGTATCAGATTGGCCTGTTCCCACTGCGAGGGACTGTTGCTTTTTCTAGAGAGGTTTTGAAGACCTCATTCAATATTGGATTAATGATGTCAATGGCTTTTATTCTCCAAAAAGAAAAGAGACTTTCACATAAGGTAGCAGAGGGAATGGTCTATACACTGCATGCATCAGGACGGAAGAAAGATTTTACAATTTAAAAAAGGTCTCTTGAAGTATTGCCTGCATCCTTCATTTTTTTGGGTGTAATACTCTGCCTCCATAACTTTGATGTGGTCACAAAACAGTAGGGTAACCCAAAATTAACCCGAAGGACCTGATCAGAAAAAGCAAATGAGGCATAGGAGAACTGAATATATAAAAAGATCTCCTACCACTATATGGAAAAGAAGTCTTGTAGATTCAATCCACAGTTACGAGGTTAGGGCAGCAGACAAGATTTCAAAAACAGAAGATTAAGACACATACACATAATTGCATCTCTGAAAGTTTATTTATATATAAGTCTGTCTCAAACAACATTCTAATTTACATTTTATATCGAAAACTCTTAGCTCCACAAATGGATAAAGTGCTAAAGATGAGTGCTCAGGGAAGGTGCTCGTGTGGATAAGGAGTAGAAAAAGGAAAAGAAAAAGGGGAGTGGGAGTCCTTTAGTCCTTTTCACAAATCACATGGAAGCCTGCCCGGTATACAATTTCTAATAACATATATTGCATCTAGAAGTGGTCCAGTTGTTAAGTTACTATTGCCACTCTGCACAGATATCCAAACGATCCAGGCTTAATGAAAGAGCGTCGACGTTTCGAGCCTACACTTGGGGAGAGAAAGGGGCCACTGAATACCTCAAACGTGGATCTTCATCAGGGCTAAGAAGGTAAAGGAGCGACCTGGATGCCGAAGTCATCCAACTGAAAAATAGACCTGGATAATTCCATGAAGCAGAAGGGCCCAAAGGCTCCACTCTGATAGGTGAACAATCTCCACTTTAATATATGGTCGTAACAGTGACCATAATGGGGAGAACACAAGCCTTCAAATTCAATTTAGCCGCATGGTCCAGCCTTGTTTCTACTCAACTGGCCATGGCTAGGAAAAGATTCACAATTGAAGTTTGAGGCACACAAAATGGAGTTAATCACATGGGCCCTGCAGCTGCTACAACTAATTAATACTCTCTCAAACAAATTGTCTGTCTGTTCCATAACTTTGACACATGCACCAAGTCCTTGCTACCCAAATGCAGTATGATGACCCTGGGGGGCATGACCCCCTTAGGTACCATGGTGTCCAAAGCAGTCCTCAGCCGGGCCAGCTGCAATACCCTCGGACTTGGAATTGCAGGTGGTAACCTGCTTACCATGCTCTGTTTTCAAAATCACCAACAAGAAAATTCTCCTTAGCACGTCCGTCGCCGAAACTTCCAGCCGATTGTTCGACTTGCCACACCCACCACCTGAATATGTGGGATAGAAGGAAAGAGGGATCAGGAATATGGCACCACAGTCATAACATATGAAGCCTCACATAACACTTGTAGCAATCTGAAGACCATCTACAAATCCTCTGCACTGCTGTGCCAGGGAGCCCCATTTCTGCGGCCTCTGTGGCCGCCCCAATCCTAAAGTAGTGAGACCCAAACTCTGAGGGATAGTAGCCCACCACCAATAGGGCCCTGTTAAGGATTTTGCAAAATTGGTACCGGGTCAGGAGGGTCCCATCAGCATGGACGAGTAAATGCCCCCCACACCCTGACTGAGACACCTGCAGATTCTCAACTGGGCATCATGCATTACCCGGGGCTCTTTTTTAGCAAGATGGGTTCGCCCCTTACAGCTTGGTCAGTTTTGGACTTGGGAATATTAATTGCCAAGGATCCATATCCATCCAACCAATGGACATCCACAAGCTGCAACCCCCGCCACCAGCCGCGGTCGGTAGTAGGAGTACCTGCAGGGCGGTGACGTGGGGAGGGGGAGGGGCAGGGTGGGGTGTAGTAAACTATGGATTACGGAGGTTTACAGGTAAGTAAACATATAAATTAATAAAACGAATTTCGTTGCGCGCACTGCATCGCATTTGGGGATGCAGTGCACGCAACGAAATTCGTTTTATTAATTTATATGTTAACTTACCTGTAAACCTCCGTAATCCATAGTTTACTACCCCCCACCCTGCCCCTCCCCACGTCACCGCCCTGCAGGTACTCCTACTACCGACCGCGGCTGCCCGCCACCAGTTCACCCACCCGGAAAGCACCATAAAAAGTGAGGTTAAATGCCACCTTTAACAGACTGACTTCCCGAAGGTCCCACAGACTGCCCCCAATGACTCCGGTATTGCTGCTAGTTTGCCCCTCTCAATAGGACAACTGGTGTCTGCCTTAAAACCTACCTGGTGCCCCTTTTCCTTCACTGCCCTCTGTACTAGAAAGGACCTGGTCCCGTCGGGGTGCCCCTGCAAAAAAGGAAATCGCTGCTATGTGACGCCTTGCGACCGGCCTCCAAATGCCCCTCCCCCGCAGGGCCCCCAAGAAACCCATCATTGACGCTGAGTTAAACCAAGACCTATTCCCCCACGCACTAAGAAGTCTCACTAAGTGCGGGACGCCCCTTCGTAAGCCTGCCTCCTCCTAGGGGCTAAAGATGGCTGTCATGAGGTCTGGTAAGCTGGGGCACCAATCTCCAACAGATGGTCCGGTAAGGGCATAGGTGAAGCTGCTGCTCCTGGGTGATGGAACCTAAAAGCCTGCATGAAATGAGACAATGCATCAGCAGCATTGTTCAAACGCCTGGCACATGCTTGGCCCTAAACAACACATACAGCCTCAGGCATGCCCCCACACTCTCCTTCAGAAGCTGCAGAATCATCTTGCACTTTGGAGATTGCTGATTAATGCACTCCACCACAGACATATTGTCTGCCCAGAACACAACTGACTGCTTGCGTAATTGATCCTGCCAAATAGAGTGGGCTACCCAAATAGAGAACAACACCAGGTAGCCTGTATTTCTAACTAGTCCTACCTGCATCCCATCGTAGAGCCACCGCTGCACACCCCAAGCGGAACCTAAGATGGCTCCAAACCATCACTTCCTGCCGCATCCGTGAACTGACCTAGCTCTTCACTGCTGATGGGACTCACAGGACACACCACTGACCAATTAAAGTCTAGCAGAAATGACGCCCAGGTTCTCATATCCTGACTGACTTCACTAGACAGCCTGGTATGACGATGCTTAACCATCAGGCTAGACATTGCCTGGGTGATGGAGTGAGAAAAGGGCCAGCCCATGGGTATAATCCGGTGGGCAAAGTTCATCTACACTACTAAGACATGCAACTGATGCAAAGTGACTTTCTTAGCCCACAAACATGCTCACAAGGTTTGGGAGAACACGTTGACCTTCTCCACAGGAAGCCTAGAGACCCCTGCTACTGAATCTAACTCTATTCCCAGAAACTCAATAGTGGTGGTAGGTCCCACTGTCTTGCCCGGTGGCAAAGGCACCCTCAACTCATGCATCAGAGCCTGGAAAATATGCAGTGCTTCTACACAGTGCCCCGACCCCGGCGGCCCCAAGAAGAGGAGCATCATCTAGGTTATGTAGCACCCAACTGTGGCCCAGCGTGTGCCGGAAGACCGATTCCAGGAAGGTGCTGAACTTTTCAAAGTAAGAACAAGAAAGGGAGCATCCCATGGGCATACATTTGTCAAAATAGAATGCATCCTCAACTTGGAAGGAAACCTAGCAGGTGAAAGCCCTGTGGATGCACAGACAGCAAACAAAAGGCAGATTCAATGTCCAACTTAGCTAGCAAAGTCCCAGGCCCCAGCTCTTGCAGCATTTGAATCTCCTGCTCAAGGGAGTCGTATTTGAGTGAGCATAGAGTCCCATCAATAGGTTCATTTACTGACTGCCCTCCCGGTGATGACAGGTTATGGATAAGTCTGTAATCTCCCTGCTCTTTCTTTGGAACAACCCCAAGCGGGGACCACACAAAACCCTCCAAGGGAGTCACCTTGAATAGGCCCACCACCCTGCCAAGACCCACCTCTTTCAGGACTTTAGCCCCGGCCACCTCTGGGTTAGCTCTGAGCAACTGTTGATTTATACGTGATCAGTTTGATCTGTTTCCATGTCAACTCTGAGTTGGACGCCTTAGCCCTCCTAAAATCCTTGTCATACACCTCTCAACCCACCCCACCATATTCGTCATGCATACACACAATCCTATTCTGGTAGCAAGCGAGTTGGGAGCCCAAGGTACCAACTCGCTCCACCAATATGGCCTGATAAGTCGAAAAACCTCTAATCCAATTCACCAATGACTCCTCCACCTTCTCCATGTGCGGTCATTGATAACAATCCCTATAGTGTGAGCCCTCCTTGCACCGCTTGACCTCCTCCTTGTCCGATTTGTCTACCAACAAATCAAAGCTATCCACATAGACCCCCTTCCAAATTTTTTCTTTGATCTCCATCGAGACATGCCTGCCTAACTGCCCCCGCTTCAACTACACTTCAACCAAACCGATGGGCGGTAAAGGGGGGCCAGTACCCTAATTCCCCGCTGCCTTGGCTGGGGGAATTGTCACCATCGCTGTAGAAATGCCAGTCATGCTGCCCCCCCCAAAACGGCACTCGTTGTCGCCTCTTGAGTCCCCACGGAAGGGGCCCCTGCTGTCATGCTACTGCCTCCCGCTGTGCCCCCGTGACTGCGGCAGGCCCATGAGTCACTTGAACCTCCCCACCCAAGTGAGCTACCAAGCGTCTAGCCTTTTTCAGATCACCAACATCATCAGTGCCCGCTAGGGCCCCTCCCTCCAAAAGGGCCGACCACATCCCAACACTAACAAGCCAAGGCAACACTCTAGCCAAATTATTCACCAAATCCGACTGCGCCTGTCCGGCAACAGGCGCAGCCACCACTTCTACGCAACCCACCCCGGTCTGGCCTATTGCTGCAGTGACCCGTCCTTGCACTGTACTTTGGCCAGTCCCACTGGGCTCTAGGGTCACCCCCCTAGAGGTACCTCCTATCACATTGAGGTCTGGAGCACAGACGACTTAGTGGCGGTCACTGGCTGAACACGCCCTGCACCCTTCTGCTTACCCTGTGCCATGACCCTCTTTGGCACTGGAGGAAATGCCTCCTAAGAAGGCACCCCTGCCCTCTGAGGTCTCTCCAACTGCTCCTCAAGTGCCACTACCCTCGAAGGTTGAGCCCTCAATGCAGCAACCTCACCATCCAAAGTGTCCACCTTATGGATCAAGGCCTCCAAGCACCTCCGTCCTGGAGCGCTTCGCACCTTTCCATGCTCCCGACATAATTGCTGCCCAACCAAAAGATAGTCCCTGGTTCTTTATGGTTCACTGATAGAATATCGATGTAACAAACATCGATGTTCTGAATATCAAAAAAAATATTGACTGCAAAAATATTGACTCCAATACTTGAACAGGTAAGTACAAAAATATCAAACAAAAATATCGATGTGAAAATATAGATGTAAAAATATTGATTTAAAAATATAAATAAAATAGTATATAGTAAATATATTAAATATTAATATTATTTTTAACAAAATTAATTAAATGTAATATACATTTTAACTAAATATAACAAATAAACGTAATTAAAAAAATATAAACACACAAACATAAAAATGTATACAGATACATATATTTACCTAAAAAATATTTATTAAGTATTATCTTTATTTGTTTTTTAAACTTTAAAATTATGTAAAAATAAACATATATATATATCAATAATTTAAAATAAAAGAAAACATTCTGTAATAAATTAAAACATTAAACTATTACAAAACAAAACCGTACATTTCCCAATACAATGGGGCCTATTAGGATGGCGGGAAGTTCGCTCCCGCGGGGGGAACAGCCCGCCATCCACACCAGAAAGACCCCCTGCCATATTAGGATGGCTGGGGGGTCCGCAGCGGACGGAAAGACCGTCCGCCGCTTTTCCACCGGTCGACTTGTCAACAGGGCAGAAAACATGTATAATATGGTAGCGGTGTCTGCAAGACACCACCATCCATATTAGGATATTGGCGGAGATCAGCCTTTCCATGGCGACGTTGTCGCCATGGAAAGGCATGCGGTCTTTGCTTTTGGGGGCCCGTAGAGGGCCCCCAGGGTGTTGGGGGGTGCCTGTCACGTTGTGTATGCAAATGCACGACATGCATTTCTGGCATTGCGGCGGGTGCTGCTGATAGTACTGCCCGACTGAATTTTAGAAATGCAGTATGCGCCCGCCAGTGTGGCGGGCGCATCCTAATGTACATGGCGGGACCGCCGCGACATGGGCGGTCGGTTATGTGACCCGATGCGGAGGCGTAATAGGCCCCAATAAGTGCAACAGTAGTGAAAGTGTTGGACAGCTGAATAATTAAATTTACTATTTTAAATTGGATGAGTGCAACAGTAGGGAAAGTGTTGGATAGCGGAGAGGTGAAAATTACTATTCCCATTCCAGTAACAGCAACAGTGGGGAAGTGTTGGATAGCGGAGGAGTACAAATTACTATTTCCACTCCAGTGAATGCAACAGTAGGGAAAGTGAGGCTTAGCGGAGAGGTAATAATTACTATCCCCACTCCAGTGATTGCAACATTAGGGAAAGTGTTGGATAGCAGAGAAACAAAAATTATTAATAACACTTAAACAATTGAAAAAAAGAAAAAATTACAAAATTTAAAAAAATCATAAAAATAAATAAACAATATTTTACAAATAAAAAATTAATATATTAAACATAGCAAAAGAACACATGTTATATTATAAATTACATATAACAAAATCTACAAATAGGTGCCGATTACGATCCTGGAAAAACCGGGTACGAACCGTCGGTCGGAGCGTTTTCTCCGTCCGACTCGTACCCGGTTGTAAAACTTTACACACATGGAAGTACGATTCGCACGGAAACACCATTTCCGTACGAATCGTAAAAAACACCGTCCGACGAAATTATACATACCAATGTGATCCGGGAATGCGCCGACGTGACGTCGGGACGCTGTCAGGCAGCGTTACACGACCCAGGAAGTACGATTCGAACCGACAGCAGTCCGGACGGCAATATTTTCACGGCACCCAAAAAGTGCAAAAAAAGCGAAGTACGCCGCGAAACGACCAGAATAGGGGGCCCGGTACGCGCCGTACCCCCCCAGCCCCCGTGAGTACGTGTTGACCCCCCGTGTATGTACACCTGTGTACGTGTCGACCCCCCGTGTATGTACGGTCGTGTATGTGTCGACCCCCCGTGTATATACACCCATGTACGTGTCGACCCCCCCGTGTATGTACACCCGTGTACGTTCGAGTCGTACCCCCACCCGTGTATGTACGGTCGTGTACGTGTCGACCCCCCCGTGTATGTACACCCGTGTATGTGTCGAACCCCCCCGTGTATGTACACCCGTGTACGTGTCGACCCCCCCGTGTATCTACACCCGTGTACGTGTCGACCCCCCGTGTATGTACGGTCGTGTACGTGTCGACCCACCCGTGTATGTGCGCCCGTGTACGTGTCGAACCCCCCTGTGTATGTACACCCGTGTACGTTCGAGTCGTACCCCCACCCGTGTATGTACGGTGCGTACCCCCCCCGTACATACACGGGGGGTACGACTCGAACGTACACGGGTGTACATACACGGGGGGGTTCGACACGTACACGGGTGTACATACACGGGGGGTCGACACGTACACAACCGTACATACACGGGTGGGGGTACGACTCGAACGTACACGGGTGTACATACACGGGGGGTTCGACACGTACTCACGGGGGCTGGTGGGGTACGGCACGTACTCACGGGGGCTGGGGGGGGTACGGCGCGTACTCACGGGGGCTGGGGCGGTACGGCGCGTACTCACGGGGGCTGGGGGGGTATGGCGCATACTCACAGGGGCTGGGGGGGTACGGCGCGTACTCACGGGGGCGGGGGGGTACGGCGCATATGTGGGCACATGTCTCAATGGTTGCAATGGGAGTTCGGTGCGGACGGTGTTTTTTCCATACGGTTGTGACATCGGACGCACGGGATGGATCGTACTTGCGCGGTCGGACTTCACTTTTCACGTTTGTACGGTAAATCGTCCGGGGAAGTGTCGGACACATTTTCCGACCCGAGGACGTGTGGGGAATTATTCCCAATGCGACTCGTATGGAGTTTTTCCCATGCGCATCGTAGTTGGCAGTTTGTACGGCACTTGTACGATTCGTACGGTAAAAAGACCGGATACGAGTCGTACGGGGAATTTTTTTACAGGATCGTGATCGGCACCAAAATATCTAAAATAAATCAATAAATACATTTATAAACAATAATGATGTAAAAGTAGCAAATATTGACAAACAAAAAAATTATTAAAAATATAAATGTATTTAATTTAATTTCCTACCCTATAACACCACACCAATAACAAAACATTTCAACATAATTAAATACATTTATTTCCATAATTAACATAATTAATAATCAATTAAACAAATCTTATTATTACAAATAAAAATAAACATTAATTGAGTACACATGCTTTAACAGTATAATAACACACAACTACATTAAACTATAAAATAATAAAAACAATCAAATATTATTTTTAAAAGAAAAACTATTACTATTAACAGCTAATAATTAAGGGGTCTATTACGATGCCGCCACCGTAACGGAATGCGGGACGGTCTGCCAGGGGTGCGGCAGTCCCGCACCTGCAATTAGGATGCCACCGCCACCTTGGGGGGATGCATCCCCTATTTCCACCATTGTGGTGGGCGGTGCTCACAGCACTGCCCACAACAATACTGGGAATGCACGTTGTGCATTGGCATGCACAAGGTGACAGGCACTGCGCGGTGCCTGCCACCTTGTCCATGCCAATGCAGGGGGGTACCGGATCGCCCCCGCCGGGCCAGCAGTGACTACCCCCGTCCCGGCAGAGGCGGTCCGCCCGCCATCCAAATGGTCCCCTAAATATTTTTACATTTATATAATACCCACCTGTTACCCCTTTAAAAGTAAAAACAACACACAATAAATAAACAATTACACAAAATAAATATCAAATAATTAACATTAATTAACAATTATATAATAATTAATTAAACACAGAATACTTACCACCCTTTACTCCTATAAACACCAAAACACACACCTAAAATTAATTACACAATTACCATAATTAATTAGTAATGAACTAACTAAAATGAATTAACAACCAATTATTAATAATAAATTACTTTACCCATTTAACACTATAACATCTCAACTAAACAAATAATAATAAATCAAAAATATTCAGTTAATTTAATATATTTAAATTACTTCCCACCCTATTCCCCTATAAACCCATAACCCGCTACAGAACTAAAAACGCAAAATTCCAATAAAAAATATTAATAACTGCTAAAAATAATCAATTACACCTTCACTTTCACCCGTACACCTTCAGGAAGAAACTCTAGACCTGGCTCTTCGACTGACCCGCCATGGAAACGCACATCTCCGCCAACACCATGATATGGATGGATCATGCCCCTTTTCCGCCCAGTCAATGAGTCGACCGCCGGAAAAGCAGCGGACGGTCTTACCATCCGCCGCGGACCCCCCAGCCACACTAATATGGCGGGGTGTCAATCAGGCAAGGGTGGCGGGCAGATCGCCCCCGCCGGGCCAGCGGTGGCTACCACCGGCCTGACGGGGGCGATCTGCCCGCCATCCTAATGGGCCCCTAAGTGTCCGAAGAACACCACACACATCTTCCCTGGTGGAGAGTTCTTGATCAGGTCTAAGCCACTGTGTTTTTGTACACACCCCACATCATCCACACGGAGGAAAGAGCAACTCGCGGAGACAGTCAGGTTTGGTAAAAATAATTTTGTTTTTATTCAGTTTAAAAGCATGCAGCAAATAAATGCAGCTATGCGTTCCAGAAGGAAACACCCTTATATAAATGTGGAAAAGAGAAAACTATTTTTGCTGTAAAGTTCATCAGCGTTAACAGATCAAACTCGTTTCTACGCTCCTCATTTTTTGAGGGGGGGGGTACTGAAAAATCCATCTAAGGCAAGAAAATCGCAGTCACTAAAATGCTTAATTTCTTCTACAGTAAAGGCTGAAATAAAATGAAAACGTTATTTCTTTTGGACAAATAATCATGCCCGAACTACAAATCATCAGATTAAACAGTAAAAGAATGATACGCGCTTATTATTGTTATAGTAGAGGTCACCATCCCTGAGAAACACAGTAAGAATTCAGATTACACACCATTAACAACAACAAAAAACCCTCACAGGTCCGAAGAATGTGGTCCAACTGTGAAATATTTTCAATGTACAGCATCTTCCCTGGTGCCTAGTCGGCAACCCCTGGCTCGTGCGTGTGATTTGGTTTTGGAGAGTGAGCTGTTTCCCTACGCCGCAAGCCGTACATGTGCACAACGCCTGTCCGGGCGTGTGCACATCTACTGTCCCCCTTAGGAATCAAGTCGACAACAATAGATCTCGCCAAAGCGAGCAACGCATGCGCTGCGTCGCTAGGTAGACCTAAAACCCAGAGGCAAGCAGCTCAAAGGTAATGAACACAGCTTAGAAAACATCTCAAATTGCCCCTTTAACCAGCTCCCCTCAAAATTGCCACAGACTGCGCCACCAGACACCCTCATGAAAGGGCCCACCGAGTGGAAAAGTAGAAAAAGTGTTGGATAGCGGGAGGGTAAAAATTACTATTCCCACTCCAGTGAGTACACCAATAGGGAAAGTGTTGGATAGCGGGTGGGTAAAAATTACTATTCCCACTCCAGTGAGTGCAACAGTAGGGAAAGTGTTGGATAGCGGGAGGGTAAAAATGACTATTCCTACTCCAGCGAATGCAACAGTAGGGAAAGTATTTAATAGCGGGTGGGAATTTTTCAAAATTAATTTACCTCCCACCATTTTTCCCTATAAACGTCACCTACAATATTGTAAAATATTAATAAATTAACATATTTAATTAACAATTAATTAATTAACTAATAACGATGAACAATACACTTAATAACCATCAAATCTAAATTAATTCACACAATTAACACTATAAAATAAATTTAAATAAATATTATATAAAAAAATAATAAACAGTACATTAAAATTAAATTACTTCCCACCCTACTGCCCTATCAACCCTCAACCCACTCATAAAAAAGTACACAATTAACATATGTACAAATTAATTAATAATTAATATCAAATTAATTACTAATTAATAAAAAAATTGTCACACAATTAACATAATTACCAATAATTATTATTTGTTATTGATCAATTAATAATACATTAATTACTTTAATTAACAATATACATTATTAAATACTAAATTATTTATTAGTAAAATAATTAATCAATTAATTTCAATTAAATTACTTGAATTACATTAAATTACACAAAAAGTAATTAACATATAATTAATTCTAAATAATTATTAGAAAATATACTATAATTAAATTACTTCCCACCCTATTCCCCTATAAACCCACAACCCACTACAGAATTAAATAACGCAAAAAATAATTAACATAAACTTCATTACTTTAAAAAAATTCCAACACACATTACAAAATATATGCATACTTTTAACACAAATACTAACATACAAAACACACAAAAAAAATCTATATTATTAACAACGATATTTTGACAATCGATATTACTAACTTCGATATTATTAAAATCGATATTTCTTACCTGCATGTCAATATTCTTAACCACTATATTTTTGCAAGTCGATATCCTGTCCACTCGATATTAAAAACTTGATATTTTGTCCATTCGATATTTTTAATTCGATATTATGACTAGTTACCCGACAGATGAGCTATTTGCACTCAACAAAGGGCTCGGTTTTGTCCCTACGATGACATTGATAAGTTCAAGATGCAATGTGACTTGACTGAGTTCTTCAGAAAGATACGAGTTGAGGTTTTCTTTCAGAACAGTCTATTCATGGAAATACATTATGGACACACCGATCTAAGAAAGAAGTCTAAATTCAATCCTCCACCTTCCAAAATATCCTCTGAAGTGTGGGCTTTTGAAGAAGCGATCATACAGGAGGTTGAGGAACTAAACCCTAGAAGAGACACTTTTTATAATTTGACCGAGAAGGAGAACATGGTTTTAGACGCCTTCATCAAGAATAACCATCTGGTTATTAAACTGTAAAACATAGGGGGATGCCATTGCTATAAAAAGAAAAGAAGAATACAGAGAGGCATGCCTTATCCTCCTGAGTGATGAAAGGAACTATGTGACCTTTCAGGCTGATCCGATGAGTCGTCTACAGAATGTAATCAAGAAACTAGTAGGTGAGGCCATGGACAATGGGTGGATCACCAAAAACGAACAAGACTTTATCACTACTTAGCACAGGATGCCTCAGTTCTATACTAATCTAAAGATTCACAAAGGCAGGATGCCCCCTCCAGGCAGATCTATAGTGTCAGGCATAGGTTCTGTGCCCAAGCCAGGGTCGCAATACACAGATTGGTTCTTTAGACCCCTCGTAACACACACAAGGTCCTACATCAAGGACACAAAACATTTGCTGAACCTACTAAAAGAAGAGGAATACAACCCTACAACAGAAACCCTTGCATGCCTTGATATTGAGGCGCTCCTTACGAGTATTCTGCAGGGTGAGAGCCTGCGAGTGATTACCAACCTGCTGCTAAAACAGGAGTGGACGTGGGCTGCCCCAATCCAATGGATAATGAAACTGGCAGAATTGGTATTGACTGAGAATTCTTCGCCTTTGAATGTTGAATCTATTTGCAACGCTCAAAGGTAATGAACACAGCTTAGAAAACATCTCAAATTGCCCCTTTAACCAGCTCCCGTTAAAATTGCCACAGACTGCGCCACCAGAAGCCCACATGAAAGGGCCCACCGAGTGGAAAAGTAGAAAAAGTGTTGGATAGCGGGAGGGTAAAAATTACTATTCCCACTCCAGTGAGTACACCAATAGGGAAAGTGTTGGATAGCGGGTGGGTAAAAATTACTATTCCCACTCCAGTGAGTGCAACAGTAGGAAAAGTGTTGGATAGCGGGAGGGTAAAAATGACTATTCCTACTCCAGCGAATGCAACAGTAGGGAAAGTATTTAATAGCGGGTGGGAATTTTTCAAAATTAATTTACCTCCCACCATTTTTCCCTATAAATGTCACCTGCAATATTGTAAAATATTAATAAATTAACATATTTAATTAACAATTAATTAATTAACTAATAACGATGAACAATACACTTAATAACCATCAAATCTAAATTAATTCACACAATTAACACTATAAAATAAATTTAAATAAATATTATATAAAAAAATATTAAACAGTACATTAAAATTAAATTACTTCCCACCCTACTGCCCTATCAACCCTCAACCCACTCATAAAAAAGTACACAATTAACATATGTACAAATTAATTATTAATAATTAATATCAAATTAATTACAAATTAATAAAAAAATTGTCACACAATTAACATAATTACCAATAATTATTATTTGTTATTGATCAATTAATAATACATTAATTACTTTAATTAACAATATACATTATTAAATACTAAATTATTTATTAGTAAAATAATTAATTAATTTCAATTAAATTACTTGAATTACATTAAATTACACAAAAATTAATTAACATATAATTAATTCTAAATAATTCTTAGAAAAGATATTATAATTAAATTACGTCCCACCCTATTCCCATATAAACCCACAACCCACTACAGAATTAAATAACGCAAAAATTAATTAACATAAACTTCATTACTTTAAAAAAATTCAAACACACATTACAAAATATATGCATACTTTTAACACAAATACTAACATATAAAACACACAAAAAAATCTATATTATTAACAACGATATTTTGACAATCGATATTACTAACTTCGATATTATTAAAATCGATATTTCTTACCTGCATGTCAATATTCTTAACCACTATATTTTTGCAAGTCGATATCCTGTCCACTCGATATTAAAAACTTGATATTTTGTCCATTCGATATTTTTAATTCGATATTATGACTAGTTACCCGACAGATGAGCTATTTGCACTCAACAAAGGGCTCGGTTTTGTCCCTACGATGACATTGATAAGTTCAAGATGCAATGTGACTTGACTGAGTTCTTCAGAAAGATACGAGTTGAGGTTTTCTTTCAGAACAGTCTATTCATGGAAACACATTATGGACACACCGATCTAAGAAAGAAGTCTAAATTCAATCCTCCACCTTCCAAAATATCCTCTGAAGTGTGGGCTTTTGAAGAAGCGATCATACAGGAGGTTGAGGAACTAAACCCTAGAAGAGACACTTTTTATAATTTGACCGAGAAGGAGAACATGGTTTTAGACGCCTTCATCAAGAATAACCATCTGGTTATTAAACTGGCAAACATAGGGGGATGCCATTGTTATAAAAAGAAAAGAAGAATACAGAGAGGCATGCCTTATCCTCCTGAGTGATGAAAGGGACTATGTGACCTTTCAGGCTGATCCGATGAGTCGTCTACAGAATGTAATCAAGAAACTAGTAGGTGAGGCCATGGACAATGGGTGGATCACCAAAAACGAGCAAGACTTTATCACTACTTAGCACAGGATGCCTCAGTTCTATACTAATCTAAAGATTCACAAAGGCAGGATGCCCCCTCCAGGCAGATCTATAGTGTCAGGCATAGGTTCTGTGCCCAAGCCAGGGTCGCAATACACAGATTGGTTCTTTAGACCCCTCGTAACACACACACAAGGTCCAACATCAAGGACACTAAACATTTGCTGAACCTACTAAAAGAAGAGGAATACAACCCTACAACAGAAACCCTTACATGCCTTGATATTGAGGCGCTCCTTACGAGTATTCTGCAGGGTGAGAGCCTGCGAGTGATTACCAACCTGCTGCTAAAACAGGAGTGGACGTGGGCTGCCCCAATCAAATGGATAATGAAACTGGCAGAATTGGTATTGACTGAGAATTCTTCGCCTTTGAATGTTGAATCTATTTGCAACGCCATGGGACTTCCATGGGGAGTACCTTTGCTCCAAGCATTGCCTGCCTGTATTTGTTCTGGTTCAAAGAAGAGAACATCTGGACCAACAACCCAATACTGACCAAATACGGCTGTGGTGGTGATACATCAACGACATGCTGGTCATGTGGCATGGAGATGACCGCCATTGAACTTTTTAGTGCATGACTGAGTGAAAGGAACCCATTCCTGAGCTTCACAATGACAGCCATTAGAACCCGGGTGCTCTTTCTAGATGTCAACGTTATGGCAAAAGACAGAAAGCTTAGTAGCTCTTTGAACACCAAGCCAACTGACTACAACAGTCTGTTACATTTCAACAGTGCTCACCCCCATGCCCTTAGAGAGAATTTACCGGTGGGTCAGTTTTTATGGATCAGACAAAACTGTTCAGATACTAAAGATTACAAGAATGAAGCCATGAAGCTCACCAGGAAACTGAGGGAAAGAGAATATCCAGAAAGGATTATTGCTAAGGCACAGAAGAGAGCACAACATGTCCCTAGATATGCCCTTCTCTGGAAAACAACATAAAGCAGGATAATTCCCTCATTTTTGTGAGTACCTAGAACTCTTCTTCCAATACCATCAAAAGGATCGTGAATAAACATTGGCATATCCTCACTTCCAACCAGCTGACCTTCAACAAACCACTCTTCTCATTAAAAAGGAATAGAAGTATAAGAGACAGACTGCTACACAGCAATACGTGGCAGAAAAAGTCTGAATGCCACACCACACTATGGGATCTTCATCCGGTTACAGGACATTTCCCTTTCAGGAACTACTCAATATGCCCTCTAACAATACAATCCAAAACAATTGATGTCGGTCGACTTCCCCCGTGGGAGCAGAGGGTACATACAAACTGCAACAGTAACAATATGATTTATGTCATTAGCTGTCCATGTGGCCTTCCTACATAGAAATGATCAGAAAAATGTAGATCCACATAAGTGAGCATAGCAGCAGATGCAGAAAGGCATCAATGAGACTTACAGCACACTTACTTGAGAAAAACCACAGCGACAGACTTAAGCTGGTCAATTATCGAGAATCATTTGAATACTCTAAGGCATTTACCTAATGAACATATAAGGAGATGGAACACATCTATACGGGCAATGATCTGCTACAGTACAGACCACTTCTACACGGAACACGACACATACGTACTTTATATATTGATGCTGGTCTATTTTGCTACTCATGTAACATACTCATTTCCACGGAACGTGATGTATGTATGCTTATATTCTTAAATGCCAATAAAAAGAATTTTCCCAAAAAAAAAAAAATGGAGCACATCCACCTTGCCTTGAAATACATTGAAATACATATAAAGTGTTTATGATTGTTAGAACCAGGATTCCCTAGTTGGCTGAGGTACGCACTTTAGGCCAAGTAGGGACCCTCGCTTCCACGTCAGGGAAAGGAAGGACACCTTCTCAGATAGCCCCTGCTCACCCCCTTGGTAGCTTGGCACGAGCAGCAAGGCTTATCTTCAAGGCAAATGTGTAAAGTATTTGAAATCACACTCTCAGTGACCCAATGATGACACCACAAAAGGACTCCACACAAGTTTCATAGAAAAACAAGTATACGTTTATATAAAAAGATATACGATGAGACCACACAATAAAAATCCAACATATGCGTATTTTTAATATGCCTCCTGGACGGCTATTAGGCCAGCCAGCCCTTGTAGGTTCTGGCGGTATTAATGAGCAATTCTAGATGATCCAATGCAGTCCTAATTCAATGCTATGCAGTTCATAATGCAAGAATCAGGCACATTGCAATGTAAAAATAATGCAGTTCGTTATGCAACAATCCAGCAGTTCGTAATGCCAAAATAATACAATGCGTAACGCAACTATCAGGCAGTTCGTTATGCAGAAATAATGCAATGCGTAATGCAACACTCAGGTAGTTCGTTCTGCAAACTAATGCAATGCGTAATGCAACAATCAGGCAGTTCGTTCTACAGAAATAATGCAATGCGTAATGCAACAATCAGGTAGTTTGTTCTGCAAACTACTGCAATGCGTAATGCAACAATCAGGCAGTTTGTTATGCAGAAATAATGCAATGCGTAATGCAACAATCAGGTAGTTCGTTCTGCAAACTAATGCAATGCATAATGCAACAATCAGGTAATTCGTAATGTAGAAATAATGCAATGCGTAACACACTCCAGCACCGATCATGGTGCTTTAGACGGTCTCTCCGCCACTTGTACTGACTCGCGGTCAGTTTCCGTCAACATATGCCCCCAACACGGGTATGGTGTAAATCAATGTGCAGCTCCTCACTCCAGCCCCGGTACTGCCACTCCTTGGCAAGTACGGGTCGCGATACAAGCTGAAGCAGAGGCTCGCGCTGCAAGAATGGGAAAGGCTGAGAGCGTCTCTCTCCGAGCCCGCACCCCGCCCCAGGCGGCGACACACGTTACCTTGGGGGTGCGACCTCGCTCTCCTCTCCTGTTCTCGCGACTTGGGCCTCCGATGCGACTTTGTGGATTCCGACCAGTGGCGTTAAGGAAGATCTCAGGCTGCCACAGGGCACACGCACACAGCGTCGCTGAGACTCACTTGAGTTCCGGGTGCACACGATCACAGGCAATCCTCACGAAGGTCTCAGGCTGCAAGAAGCACACGCACATAGCGTCGCTGAGACTCACTTGGACTCCGGGTGTGCACGATAATAGGGCAATCCTCACAAAGGTCTCAGGCTCTAAGAAGCACATGCACACAGCGTCGCTGAGACTCACTTGAGTTCCGGGTGCACACTATCACAGGGCAATCCTCACGAAGGTCTCAGGCTGCACGAAGCACATGCACACAGCGTCGCTGAGACTCACTTGGATTCCTGGTGCCCACAATCACAGGGCAATTCTTACGTGGGTCTCAGGCTGCAAAAAGCACAGGCACACAGCGTCGCTAAGATACACTTGAACTTCGGGTGTGCACGGTCACAGGGCAATCCTCATGAAGGTCTCAGGCTGCACAAAGCACATACACACAGCGTTGCTGAGACTCACTTGGACTCCAGGTGCACACGATCACAGGACAATCCTCACGAAGGGCTCAGGCTGCAAAAAGCACATACACACAGCCTCACTGAGACTCGCTTGGACTCCAGGTGCCCACGATCACAGTGCACTTCTTACGAAGGTTTCAGGCTGCACAAAGCAAACACACACAGCGTCGCTCAGACACTTCTGGAAACTTTTGTGTTCCTGAGTTTCCACAACAGGGAGCCAGCTCTCCTCGGGCCCTTGGGGTTAAGTTACTTCAGGACACAGCACAGCAAAGTCCTTTCAAGCAGGGGAACACAGCTCACAGCAAAGTCCCTTTAGCCCCTCCTTGGTTAAAGCAGCAAACTGCAGGCCATCCCCAGAACACACAGCAAGGGTCAGTCCTTGCCTTCAGTCTATTCAGCTATTTCTTCCTTGACCACAAATTAGTTTCAATCGTTTATAGTCTTGAACAGTTCCATTCCACCGTCCAGGGGTTTCAGCTATCATAGTTATACCCCTAAATGTCTTTGAAGTCTTTGTGTTCATGGGAGCACTGGCCCCTGTCTAAACCAGTTCTGGGTGTCTCCCTGCCAGTGACACCTTCTTCCTTTGATAGTGGAGGTCTGGATCCTCAATCACTCAGCAGGAGATGGAGCCATTGTTTAATGGCGGCAGCCCAGGCCTCTTCACCTCCAGGGGCTATTCCTCACCCCTATACTCCAGATGCCGGTCAGCCTGTTGTTGTCTCACCTCCTCCCCTGGGTCAAGACATTCCCCAGATCCTATCACTTTCAGATCCAGACAGTCAATCCACAACCAGGCATAGACACACAGAAATGTCAGAGCACAAAAACCCAGCCACTTCTAAAAGAGTGGTTTCTAAACACACAATGCAAAAACCACCTTCACAAAAAGATGTGTTATTGAATTGTGAGTTCAGGCACACTAAACTTCACCTCTCCATCTTAAGCCTGTGGGAAGATAGGCTGGAAACATATTACACAGCCTTCCCCATTCTGTCCTATGGGCAAGATGGCCTTTCAACAGTGAAAAACGAAATCGAGAGTATTTCACGGTTAGGACATGGTACACACCTCAGTACATGTCCTACCTTTCACATACACTGCACCCTGCCCAGGGTGTACCTTGGGCCTATCATAGGGGTGTCTGATGTGCATAGAAAGGAAAGGGTAAGGCCTGGCAAGTGATTGCACTTGTCAGGACAACATGGCAGTTTAACAAACTGCGCGCAGGCACTGCAGTGGCAGGCCTGAGTTCCATCTTTATGGCTACTTGTGTGGGTGGCTCACTAGTAGCATTTGCATTACCAGCCCTGGCACACATAGAGCACTTTACTAGGGACTTTACTAGTAAGGCAAACACACCAATCATGGACATCCAATTACCATTACACTTTACACAGGGAGCACTTGCACTTTGACACTGATCAGCAGTGGCAAAGTGCCCAAAGCATCTAAACCAGAAAAAAGAAATCCATCACAGCATCAAAAATAGAGGAGATGGAGGCAAAAAGTCAGGGGTAATCACGCCAAGGAAAGCCAGGTCTAACAATGATGTATATTAAACCAGTACACACACTACCAAATGCACTCTATCAACACCCATCCTTTGACACAAATTAGAGATAATTTCTCACACTCTAGTAAGTGGGAGTATACCTACACAGGTCCACTGATGGAGGAGCTAGGATAATGGGGACTAACTATGAATACCCAGTTCGTTTCTCATTGTTTCTGTTTATTGATACATTTAAAAGAAACATCCACTGTAACAAAGGGCTACGTCCCCTTCAATCACCACAGAGTTTGCTTTACCTGTGGGCAAAGGGAGACTATAGCTCCAATGATTCCAGGGCCGGCACGCTTATCTGTACATGCCGATGCTTGGTTCTGGCACACTACATGATTTGTGAGATGCCACACTTACGGGTTCCAATACCAACACTGGTCTGAATATAGCACGCTGACAATGACACTATCTATTGGATCGTGGGACTAAAAACATGAAGTTGAGATGCCATACTACAGCCATCAGTAGGCATCTGTCAAACGACAATTCTGAATGATTATAATAGGCATTACGCTGGGACAGTGGACGTCTATCTCTATCTTGGGCCAACACAAGTGCCAATATACTCTAAAGACCTGAAGCAGTCTCTATTAAGAGCCGAAACGCATTGAGAGTTAAGGAATAAAAGTTTTTTTTGTTTTTTTTAAAGAACCAGAAGATTTGAATAAAGAAAAAGTTTTAAGAAAAACTTCAATGGAGTCTGTGCACTATGTAATCTAAACCCATTGTGATGCACATATATCCTACATGATTTATGGTGGGTGCTGATCATCTTTCTGCAATTAACATATGGAGTTTTTCCTCCTGATCGGAAATATTAGGGGCTGACCTTCCAAATCTGTGCACCACTTATTTGTATTGAAAACAAGTCCACTAGGGGTGGTAAGTGTGAAATTATCTGCATAAGCCTCGTTTTGTAAATCATCAGTTTGTGGTGCATATTTATGAGTAAAATCAAATACCAATGAGTGACATAAAAATGTGCACATTGTATAGCATGTGAGTAGGCACACAGGGAGGGGAGATGTGCGTGTCATGTATGTGAAACCACATGATGGCAATCCTCCTCATGCCACACAATTTTATATTTACAGGTACAACCCAGAGTGGTAAGTATTACACTGCCTGTGCATGCTTTGAGTGTATTTGCATGCTGCATCAGAGCACGTAAAATATGTTCCTGGGGGAGTGATATGATCATGAACCCACCCTGACAAAAGCCCAGGACTTCCTTAGGCTGTTATTAGAGGGCTGAAACATGTTGGCGATTTGGTGATTTAGGGTCATAGGGCCATTGCATCCTAAAACCCCTATCGTACTATATATTTTTATCTTTCTCATCCACCCCACTAATAAAGGGATACCTCAGGAGTTGATGAGGAATGTTTATCTTTAAAGTTACGGCTCCTATTTGACAATCTTCATAAGAGCTCCCTGGAATATAGTCGAGCCCACCCTGACCTTTAGAAGTCAGGTGGACCCGATGATGAAGCATGGCACTATTAGAGTGAATGAGGGTTATATAAAAGGGTTTCTTTCCCTTCCCCACTCCAGAAGGAGTGGTGCATAGGTGTGGCACGTAACACAGCTTCCCTTGTGTAGGCACATCAGGTCCAAAAGGGAAATTTGTGGGCCAATAGTCTATTTCTAAAGGGAGGACGTATCCTTCATCCTTGGTTAGAGGATCTCTCCACCCTTCAGGTGCTACAAGGTTTCTTCTGAACCTCCAGACCTTTATGTTTTGAGTAGGGCTTACTCGAAAAGCCAGGTGGTCAGCTTCTTTAGAAACTCAGAAATGGAGGAGGAGACTGTGATGTGTTATGGGAGGTTGTTCCAGGTTATAGGGTTTAGGTATGAGAAGGCGCAGCCCCGTTCTCTGCTTTTGTGTATGCATGGGTTGTATGCTAGTGAGACACCTGCAGAGCAGAGGTTTCTGAGAGGTTGATGGAAGTGAATGTAGCTGTTCAGGAGGCAGGGCCAGTGTTGTAAAAAGCTTTGTAGGTGTGGATGGGGAGTTTAAAATTAACACGCTTGTGTGTTGGAAACCAGTGGAGTACTTTAAGGTGTGGTGTGATGTGGGCTCAGCATTGGAGGTTGAGAACTAGTGTGGCTGCTGTGTTTTAGACAGTCTGCAGTCTTCTTGTGAGCTGGTTGGTAATCCCTGCATACAGGGTGTTTCAATAGTCTAGTTCTCTGGTGATGAGGGCTTGGTTGATCAGTATCCTGGGTTTGTTTGGTAGCCACTTGAAGATTTTCTTCTGTATCCTTAGTATGTTGTAGCAGTCTGAGACTACTGTGTTGACTTCGGCGGTCTTGTCCAGTTTGTTGTCTATGATGATTCTGAGGTTTCTCACTTGAGAGCAGTGTGTGGGTCTAAAGTCTGTGGGCCACCAGCCGGAGTCCCATGGCGATGCATTCTTCCCGAAGACTACCACCTTGGACTTGTCCAAGTTCAATTTGATGCAATTGAATTAAATCCAGGTGGTGCAAGTTGTGAACTTGTTCCTGGTGTTGGGTGTTTTGTCTGTGAGGGATAGTATCAGTTGTGTGTCACTGGCATAAGCGAAGATGTTGATGTTGTGAGTTCATATGATGTTGGCCAGCGCAGTCATGCAGATGTTGAAGAGCATTGGGCTGAGTGAGGAGATCTGTGTGACCTCACAAATAAGATTTCATGCTTCAGAGGTTTAGGGGACCATGTTGACTGTTTGAGTTCTTCCGGCTACGAAGGATAATATCCATTCAGGGGTGAATCTCTGAATGCCTGCTTAATGGAGTCGTTGGATTGCAATGAGGTGGGGTGGGAGATGATGTTGAAGACTGATGATATGTTTAGAACATGTCCGCAACCTCGGCATCATCCTTGACAGCCAGCTATCCATGAAGAAGCAAATCTGCTCTGTCTTCACCACCTGCTTCCTCATACTCCGAATTCTCAGGAAGGTTTTCAGATGGCTCCCGGCCAACACCAGACAAACTGTCATGCAGGGTCTTGTCACCAGCAGATTCGGCTACAGCAAACCCCTCTATGTAGGAATAACAGTCCAACTCATGAAGAAACTTTATATGATCAAGACCAGGCTCATCCTCGACATCCCCAGTTGGACGCGTGTCACCCCTCACCTCAGGAAACTTCACTGGCTACCAGTCATGAAGAGATGCCAGTACAAGCTACTTAAGCACACTTACAAGGCACTACAAAACGAAGGACCTGTGTACCTCAACCAGCGCATGAACTTTCACCAGACCACCAGGAAACTCAGATCCAAATCCCTTGCCCTAGCTGCAACCCATCGAATCCGACAGGCATACAGCAGAGGCCGCTCCTTCTCCCATCTGGTGGCCAAGACCTGAAACAACCTCCCCTGCACCTTAGAGCCTCACCATCCCTCCAGCAATTCAGGAACCTCAAGACCTGGATGTTAGACCAACAGAAGAACAGGCAGCATGATCCGACAGCACCTCCAGACCTTCACGAGTGAATCAGCCGCACTTTACAAATCCTGATTGATTGATTGAAAGATGAGGACTGCTTTTTCCCACCTGTCGAGGATCATCAGGATGTGATCTATAAGGGTGGTTTCCGTGCCATGATAGGTCTGAATCCTGATTGTGTAGTGTCAAGAAGCTGGTGTTTGGCGAGGTGTTTATAGAGGCCCTTGTTGGTGGCTTTTTCTAGGACTTTGGCAGGGAAGGGATGAGGGATATTGGTTGATAATTGCCAAGTTTGGTCGGGTCAGCTGAGGGTTTCTTCAGGAGGGCATTGATGGTGCTTGCTTCCATGGTTCCAGGAAGGTGGCTGTACTGATGGAGGTGCTGAGAATAGGGGTGAGGGCTTCACTGAATGGGATTGCTACATTATCGAAGGTGGGGTGGAGGCAGAGGTCTGCGGGGGCCCCAGAGTGAATGGTCTTCATGATTGTTGTGGTTCCCATGTGGTGGTTGTCTTGACTTCCTTAATCACTGGGAGACTTCTAGAGAGGGCCAGTGGATCCGGTTGCAGGGGGAAGTTGCTGTAAATGGTTGCAATTTTGCTGCAGAAGATGTTCCAGAGGTAGTTGCACAGATGTTGTGATGGGTTGATGTTTTTAGTGACTGCTGTGGGTGTGGTGAAGTCTTTGATAATTGTGAATATTTCTTTGCTGACGTTGGAACTGGCATTTATTCGTTCGGCTAGGGCCCTCCTCTTAGTTTCTGGGATGAGCTGATGATACCTCCTCTGGGCAGCTTTGAAGATGTCTTTTTCCATTTCCCCTTTGCTGGTTCTCAATTTCCGTTCCAGATGTTTGCAATGTCGCTTGGTAATTTTGAGGTCTTCTGTGTACCACCAGGCTTGTGTTCTGGTTTTTGCTGTATTGCTTTATTTCATGGGGCCCCGAGTATTGGCGCATGTGGTGAGCCAAGTCAAGTCAATTCAAGCAAAGCTTTATTCGATTTCAGTTTAAGAAATTCATAAAAGCACTTAAAAACACATCATTCTAATTACATAATTATTATTTTATTTAATCGCCAAATATAAAACTAAGCGCAAGGTCACTTATTTAAATCATTAGATACACATCTGGACTAATAAGAAGTTTAACCATCATATTATAATTGATTTCCTACATTTTACTATGCTTTTTAAAAACATTGATAAAATCCATATCATAAAATCATTCTCTAAAGCAGGGGTCTTCAAACTGTGGGGCGCGACCCCCAGGGGGGCCGTGGAGTGATGCAAAGGGGGTCGCGCCTTCCCAGTCACACTTCTGCCCAGGCCCAAGGGCTTCAGCCCCCCCCCCCTTCCTGTGTCTCAGCCCGGGCTGCAGCAGTGAAACTTGAGCTGCTGGGGGCTCAGCTGGGCAGTGTCTGGATTCCTATCTCCGGCACCCCCGTGTGTTTTCACAGGTCTTTAAAGACCATTTAACATGCCTTTGTAAACTGCTTACAGAGGCTTAGGTTTTTTTGCTGGTTCCAGTACCCCCTGGGTCCCCACTGTGCCTATTCCTTACATTTGGATTTTACATTCACTGCCATAGTGTGAGAATGCATTTCATGGAAAGGAATACAAAGTTGGCTTCCTGGGGGCGCCTTGTGTGAAAGTTTATTGTGCTTTTGAAGCACCTGCTGCAGCGTTTCTTTCCCGGCAATTACCAGGCCTCACATAAATGTCAAGATAACTTGTGTGATTAATTATCTTCCTGGAGAGAGATCAGAATGTTGTATAGTTGAGGTTTTGACTTGGGTGATGTTAGTGCAGAGGGTTAATATGCCTGCTGCAAACAACGTGTACCATTACAGAGTTGATGTGAAGAGATCAGCAGGTTACTGCTTTCAAAAGAGACATCCTTTTGTTACTTGCAATTTATAACTTAAAGTCCTAATAGAGAATAGTGAGCTATTAACTTTCATCCTAGAACAGCATGCACACTACAAAGAATACATTATTAGACCATTGATTAATGTTGCAAAAAGGGTTAATTTGGCTAGAAATCAATTCTTATTATTAAAGAAAACTCCCAACTATGCTGTTTCTTTCTCGACTCTGAGTTTGTGCTTCTCCACACCAAGCACTCTTGAACTATACTGCCTACCAGTATGGATGACATGTGACTCCTATACTTTTAGTCCTTTGGCTTATGTAACATTTCCTATACACTGATTTACACACTTATGATTGATTGTCTCTGTGTAATGTGTGTGTGATGCAAAGTGCTCGGACACCCTACACTGGTATGAGTGGCACTATATAACTAATTCAATGCATCTGAGAGTGTGGGGTTATGGAGACTTGGTCACTGTTAAAGGGTGCTAGTGAGAGAATCCGTGGTGGGGGTGGTCATTGTGGGGGGCACCAACAAACATGGTCGCACAGGGCACCACCAGCACTAAAGCCGGCCCTGGGAAGTATGCACAGATAAGCGCTGAAAATACCGCTTTAGGTGACTGTTTTTTTTTTGTACCGACTGGGCCACCAAAATAATCTGCTGGCAACCCTAACCATAGGACTGGAAGTTTGTTGCAGGATCAGCACCTTATTTATTTCCTTCACCCTCGATCCCCGATTAATGCCGCAATAGTTTAACTTAGATCTTAAAGTCTACGCCCCGTCAATAATATGCTGAGTTACTTCATGGGTCTGGGAATGCACCCTGCATTCAGACAACTCATTCCTCATTCTCGCCCTTCATTGTCACGCTCACCCTGCACTCACAGTGATCACAATGCACTCACACTGATCACCATGCACTTGCACCATTCACCCGCTCACCTTGCACTCACAGCGATCACAATGCACTCACACTGATCACCATGCACTTGCACCATTCACCCGCTCACCTTGCACTCACAGCGATCACAATGCACTCACACTGATCACCATGCACTTGCACCATTCACCCGCTCACCTTGCACTCACAGCGATCACAATGCACTCACACTGATCACCATGCACTTGCACCATTCACCCGCTCACCTTGCACTCACAGTGATCACAATGCACTCACACTGATCACATGCACTTGCACCATTCACCCGCTCACCTTGCACTCACAGTGATCACTCTGCTCTCAAAATGCACTTGTCCTGCTCACACTATACCTCAACCTGCAGTCACACGAGTACACTACTCATCCTGCACTCATGTGACACTTCACTCACCTGTCCCCCTCACTACTCAATATGCAACTCACTCAAACAAGCCCATCAGTAATCATACATTCATTCATCCCATTCTGAACTTGCATCCGCACCCAAAATGAGAGAGGACAGCAAGGGAGTGAGAGAATTTGATTGAAGAGGTCAGGGATGAGGAGAAATGTGAATTGCCGAAGAGAAGTGTGGACACGCAAGAAGTGAGTGTGATCCAAAGGTGAGGGCATCTGTTAGAACAAAGGGGAGATGTGAAAGAGGAATGGGGGGACTGGAGAGGTGTAAGATACAAATAGACAAAAATTTTAATGAAGAGACGAGGTGAATGAGAAGTGCTGAGGGGCACGGGAGGTGACAGGGCCAGAGAGGCCATGAGATAAATGTGAGAGACTGTTAGAGATGAGGGCAGTGAAAGGACAGAATGGCAAGAGGTGATTAAAGGTGAAGTGAGAGGTTGAATGGGGAGAGTTCAGAAGTTGTAAAAAGGGGTGAAAGAAAATGACCTGCAAAGTGAGAGAGGGATCCGGGGTTAGGAGAGGAGAGAGGGATGGAAGGGAGGGGGTGAGAGGAAAGCTGCATGGGTAAAAGGCTTAACTCTACACAAAACCGCCAGGGTTTTAAGGGACCCCTGCTTCTTCCGGTCAGGGCCAGGTGAGCTTCTAATGTGGCAGCACGTATTGCTGCAGAGTGGAAGGCCCTTCACAAACGTTGACTTGAAATCTTTCTGATGATAATTGCTGTATTTTGGTTATAAATGGGTACTGATTGGGTGAAATCTTTCCTCAGCGTTACTGTGTGTAACAAATATCAAAATAATGAAGCAATGCTATCCCAAAATACGCGGCATCACATAACCTTATTTACATTTTCATCCCACGCAATTTAGTCAACAGGTTTAGACATTTTTGTCAAGAGGGGGTCCTTACGCCTCAAAATGTTGACAGGGGGGTCTCGGCATCCAAAAGTTTGAAGACCTCTGCTCTAAAGCCTGTAGTGCCAAAAAGGCAGGACGACATTGTCTAAAACCAAGCTTCTTTAAAAGTGGTAGCACCCACTTTTTCCTTTGAACATTATAAAATGTACAAAAGAGGGCCACGTGAAGTGTTGTTTGCTCCGCACTATTGTGGGGCATAATTGAATCACCTTCGCCCAATCATTTATATTAGGAAAACTGATTATTCTGTGCAGTATCTCGAAGCTAACTCTCATCAGCAAAAATATGTCATAAGTACTACCGACTAATATAAGATAAGGTTGGATACTGTAAGTCGTTAAAATTAGTTGAATGTGCAGAACTGTGGGTTTAGACAGTTTAGAGTTGATGTTTCTAGTGACTGCTGTGGGTGTGGTGAAGTCTTTGATGATTGGGAAGATTTCTTTGCTGACGGAGCTGGCATTTATTCGTTCGGCTAGGGCCCTTCCCTTGGTTTCTCGGATGACCTGATGGTACCTCCTCTGGGCATCTTTGAAGATGTTGTTTTCCATTTCCCCTTTGCTGGTTCTCAATTTCTGTTTCAGATGTTTGCAATGTGGCTTGGTAATTTTGAGGTCTTCTGTGTAGCAGCTGGCTTGTGTTCTGGTTTTTGCTGTATTGCTTTGTTTCATGGGAGCCTGAGTATTGGCGCAGTTGGTGAGCCACTTGTTGAAGTTCTCAGTGTTGGGTGCAAAGATGCCTGTGGGTTCTGATTTGTCCTCGAGTAGGGCAGTCATCCAATCTGTCTCTATTGGGATGTTATAGTAGTGTTGGCTTGCTGCACCCACTGTAGGGGCTGTTCCGGATTGATGGATGTCGATTGTGAAACTTACTACAGCATGGTCTGTCCAGGTGACGAGTTTTGGGATGATGATCGCAATGTTGTTGAAAGATGTAAAGACAGGGTCTAGAATGTGTCTGGCGGTGTGGGTGGGCTCGGTAACACATTGGGTTAGTCCTAGGTTCCCGAGGTTGTCGAGAAGGGCAGCTGGGTTGGGGTCAGTCTGGTCTTCAAGATAGAAATTGGGGTCTTCTAGGAGGATGAGAGCGCTGGCATAGAAGACTAAAAAGGCGATGAAGTTTTCAAAGTTGGCTTGGGGACTAGGTCCAACCCAGGGGGAAATTTGCTGTAATTTGAAGTTGAGGTGCTCCATGTATTTTGTTCCTGCTTCAGCAGAGACGGTGCAGAGGAAGGTGTCTTTGTAGAAAATGGCGATTCTTCCTCTGGGCCTCTACTGGCAGTCTTGCCTTGAGATGTTGTATTCAGCAAGGATGGCGGTGACAATGTCTGGCGTTGAAGCTGTGGTCAGCCATGTTTGCGTGAGGAAGAGGAGGTCCAGGGCAGTGTCTTTCAGTACGTCCCAGATCTCTGAGGTATGCTTACTGAGTGAGCGAGTGTGGAGGAGCAGGCATTCTATTAGTGTATGGGGTTCAAGTGTGTTTGTTGGTAGGAATGGGGGTGGGTGTAGTCCATATGTTCTTGGTTGGTCTTACGAACACGGTGGTGCAGGTGAAGTGGCAGAGTGAGCAGGTGATGGCTCCTTCCGGTGTGGTATGGTGTGCCAGCAGAGGGAGGTGGGGCATCTGGGGTTCAAGGTACAAAACACAGAAAAGGGGTAGCCATGGGTCGGTGAGGGACCAGGAATTTGGGCATTGGGCACCGTCAAGGCATGGACGGGAGCAAACAAGCTTGCCTTTGGCACAAGAGCAGCCGCCATTAAGCAGGTGCCAGGAGGGGGGAGGAGTGCATGGGCGGTGGGCAGAACTGAGGCACACGATAGCAGTGAAGGAGAGAGGCGCGAAGGAGCAGGGGAACGATAGAGAGACAAAGGGGGAAATTCTCAAGAACGTGTGATAAACATCACAAAATTAGCGTAAAGCAACTTTGCATATCGCAGTCTATCGCAGGAAAACAACACCGTGTTAACGTAGCATTCTCAACCCGGTGGCAGCATGCGATAGTCCCTCGATAACGCGTCAAATGACCGCGTTAAAATCAAAGCGACGCCTCAAAAATGCGAAACACAAACGCCACAAAAAGTTGTGATGAGGCCAATCGCGCTACAAAAATCAGCAATAACCAGCAACAGGCCTGCAATTCTCACCCGTCATGCAGGAAAATGCACTATAAAAGCAGAACAAGAAAACCACTCCAAAACAAAATAAACTGCATAGCAACATGGATGCACTCGGACCGAGTGCCCAGGTCAGCGTGAACCCCACAAGCCTCACAGACCACCAGCAAGTAACCTCGGGGTCGGGGAAGGCCAAGGAGAAGAGGAAGAGGAAGACGCGGTTCACTCCGCTTGACAACCGGATCGTTGTCAGGGAGGTGACAGAACACCAACAACTGTCCGTCACCTCCACCGTGTCATTGCCAACACAGATGGAACAATGGCATTCCATCGTGAATACAGTCGGAGTGCCGAGGAAGCCAAGATGCACTGGCATGATGTGAAAAGCTAAACCAAGCAGAAACCCGCTGCCAACAGGAAGGCAGCACCGGCGAATGGAGGTGGGAGTCCTGCGCCACAGGAGGAGCTGGAGCAAATGGTGGCCACAGTCATCAGTGTGGAGACGGTGCAAGGAGTTGGCCGTCCGGACACTGCTCGACATAACCTGACACAACATCAACAGGGTGAGTAACGAACAGGGACTGGGGAGACGGGGGTGACGGGTACAATGGCATACATGCACAACGATGTGTAGCACACCGCACACCCACAATGACCCTGGGTTATGTCCCTGATCCCTGTGGCACACTGCAGTACACATACAAACATCAAGTAGGCCTCCATCCACCACGTGCCCAAAGGGGTCCCACCCCACACATCACCAATTCCACAACACACACATGCACCTGTGCGAAACACAGCAAAGATGCGTATTCGTGAGCCACACTGACAATGCAAGTGACACTACATGACGAGCAGCATGGCTGGAGTACAATCACCATGACATTGTGCACGTCACGACACTGAGGTGGCTGAGTATGGACCACATCCGTAAAGGAGCAGGTCACACTCTGACACATCCATGTGCACAAACAACCACTGACACCAAAAATACATCTGCAGACAAACAATGCACAAGAGTACAAAGACCGTCCAAGAGCACAAATGACCCAAGTCGCCAACATCACAGCACCTTAAAAGCACAAAAATTAAAGGCACACCGCCTCCAAAGGATAAGGGGCAGCAAAATCATGCTGCAGGGGCGACTCTCCCACAATGCAGGTCACACACATAGCAATGACAGCACATGGACGACAATGTGGTACACAGTGCAACACTTACACTAGAGAACAGAGGACACAACTGAGTACGCTTGTGCGTCGAAAATGGCCAATCACATCTATCATAGCAGGAAACTGTGAGATGAAAATGTACGTGTACAACCTCACCTACGTCATGTAGTCCAAATGTCCACTGTCCCGCATCAAATAGTCCGCTCCTCCCAAACAGTCACAATGCACATTGTCATGCAGTCTGTATGTAAACTTGAACAATGTGTCAACATACATGCCAACACAATGTCAACAAGCATCTCCCCTTCACAATGCAGAGGGATAAACAACACCTCCAGCAGAGAAGACCAGACAACTCTACAGTGATGCTGAAGAGGACCTCCACACTTTTGACACCGACGCCCTACAACAGTTCATGGACATCTTAGGCAATCGACCTCCAGGAGCAGGGCAGCCCAGCTGCATCAAGGAGATCCCACCCCCTGCATAGACCACACAGCTGGATGCACCCACCACCACGGCTGGCTCCCAGCAGCCCACTGGAGCACACATCGCATTACAAGGCCAGGTGTCAGACTGCCAGAAGGGGGTGGCCGAACAGGTGCGGGTGGGGTTCTACCTCATGGAAGCCGAACTAGATCACATACGTGGCTGTCTAAGTACCATCAGGGACCACCTACACTCCCCAACAGAGGCCACACTGTGACAGAGACACATGCCTTTGCACATTTCCAGTACTGAACCACACCCAGAGCCACGGGATAATCATCCACACCCCTACGCTGGCCTAGCGTACGCCAGGCCAGCCCACTCCGCACACGCTTACTGGGGGGACATCACAAGCTACATTTCCGCGATCTTCCCCACTGGCTGGGGTGACATGGTTGCGTCCACTGTCCACTACACTCCAGACATCAGCAGTGCATGGATATGTCTGTGGTATGCATACTGCAGTCTGTCCAGCACCTCTCCACCACACTTGGCATTGTGTACATTCTCATTCATGGGTCACTTGCCTCCTTCGCACATGCCTGGTTCCCACCTCTCCCCACATTCCGCTATTGTGTGGCTGAGGTGCCATGCCATTGAAGGCTCATGTACATGGCTAGCCCAGGTTGCCACAGTAAGTTGTGCTGTCGTGTCAGGTGGGTGGGCATGTTGTTTGGCATGTTGTATGTGATTTTGTAACGTGTGCATTGCCAGAGTTGTGAGTTGCATGATTGTGGAGTTGAGGTGTGTGGTGTGTTCATTTGGTACTTACCAGTGAGCAGTGCATTCCCATAGGTGCCATCCTGGAAGCGCTGGTTGATGATGGACTGTCGGAAGATGTATGAATCATGCACACTACGTGGGTAGTTGGCTAGGACATTGGTGAAGAGTCCCCGGTGGTCCACTATTGCCTGCACATTGATGGAATGCGTGTGCTTTCTGTTGCGGTGATTGTGTGCAGTGTCGGCAGGGGGCACAAGTAGGACATGTGTGCTGTCGATTGCCCCCAACACGTGCGGGAATCCAACTACGGCGTATAGTCCTTGCTTGGTCTCCAGCTGTTCCTGCGCATTGTGGGGGACGAATAGGTACTGGGGTACCAAGCTGATGTTGGCATCCAGGACAGGTGTGGGGAACTTGGATGGGGCTGGCTGTGAGACTCCTCCGACTCTGGCGGTTGTTGGTTGGGAGGTACCAGAGGCCAACAGGTGCAGCACAGCCAGCAGCTTCGTCTGAGGTGGGATGTTGGTTGTCCGCTGTGTTGGTACAGTCAGCCTCTGGGCAATGATGGTTAGGATGCATAGGATGGTTGTCCTTTTGAGCCTGTAGTGAGCAATGACATTGTCTGGTGTTAGGTCTGTGAGGCTGGTGCGTTTCCTGAAGGCCCGCTGTCTTTGTCCGCGCTGCCTCTGTGGTGGTCCGGGGAGGGGCCCAGGGGGTGAGGCGGTCCTGGGGGTGGTGGCGGTGTGTGTTGTGGTCCTGTTGGGGCTGCGTGATCAGTGGCTCCATGGCATCTGTTGTTCTTCAGGTGTGGCTGTGGGCTGGGCTCCCTTTTCTGGTGCAAGTTGTTGTCCGACTTTGCACTAGGTCAGAGCAGGTGTTAATTTCCTGCTGCTAACGCACCTTGTTGCCTGTTCTTTGGTCTTTTCGCCGATCTGGCTGGTCGTTAAGAATGTTGAGGTGGGGTGTTGTTGCTGCTTTTTGCTTGGGAACGCCTGCTCTGCATCTCATTAGCGATAGTTGCCGGGGTCATCTGTGGCGATGTTTTTTGCGGTTGCTATCGCAGGTAAACTGGTGGTATCGGCTGGGCCGATAAATTTATCGCGACTTTGACTGTGATGAAGTGCAGATAACTCGGCGATAAATCCTTGAGAATATGTCCCTCAGAGAGGATGGGAAAGTGGTGCAGAGAAGCTGAAGAGATGGCATAGGTCAGAAAAGGAGCATGAGTAATGGCACAAAGAGGCAATAAAGAGTGAGTGAAGTGCAAAGAAAAGTCAGAGAGAATGAGAAAAGAGAGAGAAAAATGGCACAAAGAGGCAAAAAGCGATAGAAACAACACACAAAAGTTGCAGTAAAAGTGAGAGGAGAAGGCACAAAAGAAAAGACAATGTGTGAGAGAGAAGGCACGAAGAAATAATAAAAATGCACAGAAAGTCGCAATAAGAATGGGGGAAAGGCAGAAAGAGTGTGAAGAGTGGCACAAAAGTCACAGAAAGTGTGAGACCGAGGTGTGGGATAGAGTAAGAGGGAGAGAGGCAAGGCGGGTGGATCGAGGCGCTAGAGCTGGGTCCACAAGGGCCTTGACCGGTAGGAGGACTGGTTAAAGATAAATACAGGGGGGTTAGGCCTGTGCTGCACCAGCTTTCAAGTGGCACTAAGTGACAAGATTTTATGGTTTAAATATATTAATAGGTTATGAAGAGAACACCTATAACCGACTACGAACATAAAAGTTGGCAACAAACTTGGCAGATTAATCATAACATTTTAATTCCAAACATGACTGCATTACAAATCCAATCAGTGACATCCGAATATCAATAATACTTCATTTGCTGATCCAAAAGTCACGTGAACCTCCTCAGGAGGGTGGGGGAGGAGTAGCAGGGGGGTGGGGTGGGAGGCCCATAGAGAGAAACTGACACCAGGTTTTCCAAAAAACGGTGAACACCAAAATATCCCATATCCCCAAAAATTGGACGCTGCCTCTGGTTGCGATAACAGGAATATCTTCCCCTTGTGCATCATTTTCAGTCACTCCTGGGACACAAGGGGCCTGAGCACTAAACCAAAGTAATTCTCTGTGGTTCAATTGAATTTCGCTTCTCTTGTGCAACAATTCGCGACTGAGGTCTCAAAACAAGAGGATCCAATAACCTTAGTAGAAGACTTCCTATTTCTGTTCCACCACTTTGAATTTTGCCTCCTTCAGCTCATCGTTGTGCAGCACTGCCAACACCATTTCCTGTGATGTGGAGCCCTCCTTAGGTTTCCGGATGTTGCTCTCCCCCCTTGGTGATTGCGGCACTAATCTCCTAACACAATTCCAAGTTTGGGAAGACCGAGCTATGCCTCTTCCCTCTGGTTTTGAAAAGCCCCTGGCTATGCTAAGAGTCTCCAATTTCGGGAACATGTAGGCGTTCCAAATTTTGGGTAAGTCACACTGACGTCAGTACCGCACAGTATGGAAGTCAATTTGTTATCGTTTTTGCATCTCAACCTCCAATTTAGTAGTCTTGCCGGCATCAGGGCATTGGGACTGGTGCGGCTGCACTGGGCCCTGACCTGTTAAGGCGGGACGCTGTGACCTCTGGGGCGGCGCTGAGCTTAGCAATGTCTTAGGAGAGATGAGGAGCACTTTTGCAGGTAGTAGGGAGAGAATTCAAGAAGGCGGTCATGGGAGGTGGGGGTGCCTAAAGTGACTGTCGCACCGGGTGCCACCAGCACTAAAGCCGTCCTGCTGCCCACCTTGTGTTCAGCCTCTCTCACTGGAGATTTCACTTGGGGATCACAGACCTTTGGTCTTGCATCCGTTTTGCCGAACATTTAATTGCTATGCAAAAAAACGATGGACGGAATGCTGAATAAATCATACATTCACGCCCAGTCAAGAGATCTGGGTTAAATCCATTGTTCTTTTGCTCACCATGCCACCCCAGTTTAGACCCAGCCATATACAAATCAGTATTGACCCTGTGCCTCATGGGAACAGTCCAGAATGAACAGCCAAGACAGGTCCTCCCTGGACCGGAAACAAGCATCCTGGGACCGGTTTCTGGGTATTACCCTTCATCAGCCAGGCTAGCTTGAATCCAGTGGCACAGTGAGCAAGGGACCCACGTCTGGGCATACCCATCCCACTTAGGGTGAACAGTGCTACGCAAACAAATGATGGACGGAATGCTGAATAAATCATACATGCACCCCCAGTCAAGAGATCTGGGTTAAATCCATTGTTCTTATGCTCACCATGCCACCCCAGTTTAGACCCAGCCATATGCAAATCAGTCTTGACCCTGTGCCTCATGGGAACAGTCCAGACCGAACTGCCAAGCCAGGTCCTCCATGGCCCGGAAACAAGCATCCTGGGACCGGTTTCTGGGTATTACCCATCATCTTGTTTCCGGTCCAGGGATTTGCTTATGGCCAGGTCTAAACTGGGGTGGCTTCGCTCACAGCGCGAGTGAGAGACACGGGCCCCGCAATTGCGGTGAGGCTGTTAGCCTGTTAGAGGGCGCTGAAACGCATCGGCATGTCTCGTTGCTCAGCGCGGGACATATTCTGTATCACAAAACGCAAGTGACAAGTTGCGTCCCTGCAGAGCTCCAGCCTCCCCTGGGCCTCCGGGACGCCCAGACGCCCGTTGTGAATGGGTCTGTAATAAAATTAATGAACAGCTTGATGACAGTGCTGCTGAGCACCACACGGGTCAGTTATTGCTCATATTGCGCGATATCGGCTGTTCTGGGGCAGGGCCCAGGTGTTTATTTTATTCCCTTGGAGTGTCAGGGTGAGTCTGCCCCTGGCAAGAGCCTTCTGTTTGCGCTTTGCCCTGCCATATTCAGACTGGTCCCCAGTCGCCTTATACTGCCTTAGGCTGTGCTAACTGACATTTGTCATGCGCCCAATGTGAGCTGGGCAATCATACAACAAGCCCTGCTTGTCGAGTCCCTCCCAGGGAGTTGGGAGTATGAGCACTGTTCCCTCCCAGTGGGTTAGAGGTCTTGCACACTGTGTTTCCTTAGGGTCATGGCGGTGTACACTGAAGAAGAGGTACTCCAGGTTCTCCACCTGGACACCTCCAACCTCCAAGCGGTGGCAGCAGCCATGGGGCCCTTTAAGAGGCACATCAGGAGGTTGGCGTTTGCCTTTGTCTCCCCCAGCCTGACCCGGATGTTTTTCATCCCTTGGGGTCCCCATTACGAAGAGGGCCTAAGTGCAAATCTGATTCAGGTATGGACCTGAGTGCTTTTGAACTCCTTAAAAAGGTCTTTCTCGTGTGCATGCGCCCATGGCTGCATCTGGATCCTATGCAGACATGGTGAGAGGTCTTTTCTCTGCCCCGGATGGGGAGGAGGATAACCAAGGGGATTGTCCCGATGAGGCCGGGCACTCTCGGCCCTGTTGCCTGAACCGAACTCTGCCCCTGTGACACCCCGAGACCAGGGCCTCTCGGATATGTTAGATCCTTAAGATCTGGTGCAGCCCTGCTCCACAAAGTGGGTACCCTTTAGAGATGGCCTTCAAATATGTGGCAAGTTGGCTTAGGAAGCCATTGGATGAAGAGGTGAGAGTTTGCCTAATGGCGGACTGTCCATGCCCCTCTCTTCCTGGCAAAGTGGCATTGAGTTAGACCCCTGCATGGCCATTATTCTCTGGAAATATATCAGGGATACCAAGAAGGGTATAGTCAGAACCTGACGTTCATGCCAGGACAAGTTGTTAGACATATGTGGGCCCCTCACAAAGAGTTTGGATATGGTCGAGGAGGCCAAGGCTTCTGAGACTCCGGTCTCGCTCTAATGTTTATCTGGTTGGGTGCAACGTGCCATTATTTTCTTAGGAAATGCTAACTGTTCCCTATCAACAGAGCGACACCGCTCCCTCCTGCTGAAGATTGAACCCAAACTGGGGGATTTAGTTTTCACTGAGGCTGGTAAGGTGGTGCAGGCTGGGCTCTTTGGGGAACCATTCATTAAAGAACTTGGCAAGTTTGTAGCCTCCTTGGATAAAGCGTAGGCTTCCATTAAGATTATCTTCAGCCCGCGCATTTTTGTTGGGGCCGGTCACGGTAGGGGGCGTGTGGCCGGTCACTTCTACACTCAATGCCCTACAAGAGGATTCAAGCGGTCCCAAGACCAATCCCATTAAGGAGAATTCTTCCAGTCATGTAGAAGTCACAGCGGCCACTGTTCCAGAGGTGCTGGCAGAGGACAACAAGCCCATGCAAGTGAGAGTTTCTCTTCTCAGTTAAAAGTGGGTGGGCAATTAATCTCTCTTTGGTCGAAATTAGGTGGAACTCACTTCAGAAGCTTGGGTACTTCAGACTATCCAGGGGTTTCATATCGAGTTCTATGGGTCCCCAGTTCAAGAGTCTCGTTCAAGTGCTCTGTTTTTCGTGGGAGATCAGTCAACCTTGATGGACCAGGAGGTTGCGGATTTACTGTGGAAAGGAGCGATTTCCAAGACTTCCCTTCATCTTCGGGGGTTCCTCAGCAACATCTTCTTGGTCGACAAGACCAATGGCGAACAGCAGCCAGTGATAAACCACAGGGATTTCAAGGGCTTGTTGGTTTACTGCCATTTCAAGATGGAAGGTATCCATCTTCTTTGCGACCTTCTGCGCCAAGACGAATGGATGATGAGGTTAGACCGTAAGGATGCGTACCTGATGGTCCCCATTTACACCCCCTCATAGTAGGTTCCTTCAGTTCTGGTGGCAGAGTTGGGTATGCAAGTTTACCATACTTCCCTTTGGACTATCCTCTGCCCCCTGGTGTTTCACCAAGGTGCTCAAACCGGTGGTAGAATTCCTCAGAGCTCAGGGGCTACGTCTTTTAAATAATCATTTATTTAGATGATCTTCCCTGCCTGTCCCAGCTAACGAGGCAGTTACAGATGGAAGTGGACTTACTGCAGAGCTTGGGATTTGTGGAGAACGAGCCAAAGTCATTCCTTACCCCCTCCAGACAGGTGACGTTCGCCGGCTTCGTCATAGATTGCATGGAAAGGACCTTGAGCCTTTCTGCTCGGAAAATAGCAAAGATTCTCTAAGAGTTGCGAAAGACGTTGTCCAGGACCACGACCTCCCTCCGTCAAGTAACCCGGATAGTGGGGCTTCTCTCCTCATCTATTCAGGTGATATTACCGGGTCCTTGGCCACTACAGAGCCCTTCAGCACCTCAAGGGACTGTGGTACTCAGAGCAGTTCCCAGTCACAGAGGAAGTTCGAGAGGAGATGAGGTGGTGGCTTGATCATATGGAGGCGTGGAATGGTCGGACCATCTCCGGCTCAGATCCGGACCTTGTGATAGAGTCAGAGGGCAGCCACTCTGGCTGGGGAGCCTGCTGTGGGGACTCCTTGACAGGAGTAAAGTGGTCCAAAGACGAGCGCCATCTCCACATCAACTGCTTGGAGCTGATGGCTGGGTCCTTCGCCATCAGATGCCGGACCAAGGACAGGGTTGACTGCCGTGTTCTCCTCAAGATAGACAATGTGTCCGCAGTGAGGTACATCAACCACTTTGGAGGGTTACCAAGTCAAAAGCCCTAGCGGATCTCGCCAAGGACTTCTGGACATTCTGCCTTTGTTACTCCCATGAGTGTCCAATGTGATGGCAGACCAGTGCTCCAGCGGCTGGTCGGACACAAGCCTGTGGCAGTTGAACCCAGCTGTGTTCCAGAGGTTGGACTCCCTCCGGGGCCCTTTCTCAGTAGACCTGTTTGCATCCAGGCTTGACCACCAAATTCATGAGTATAACAGCTAGAAGCCGGAACCCTAGCAGTGGCCATGGATGTTTTCCTGCAAGACTGGGCAATAGAGACAGGGTATGCCTTTCCCCAGTTTGCCATCATCATGAGGCTATCAGCCCAGATCTGCAGGCAGAGAGCGAGGATAGTGCAAATCACGCAGTTTTGGAGCTCGCATGTGAGGTTTCCGGTTCTTCTGGAACTTTTCTGGGATTCTCCAATCCTTCTACTTCTACTCTGCATTCCGGATCTCCTTTGGGACCCTCTGGGCAATCATCACCCGTTTGTTGTCCAGGTGCTGCATGCCTCTCATGGTCTGACGGGTTTCTTACAATGTTGGTGAGTCCCTGGCCTTTTGAGAGAGGCTGAACGAATGCTCGAGGCCGCCTGGGAAGAAGGAACAAACAAACACTACAGATCTGCATAGGCCGGATGGGTCATTTGGTGCCTTAGGAATGACCACAATCCAATGGGGTGTGAAGTGGTCCCTGTCCTGAATTTCTTGGCATTTCTGGATGCTCAGGGGTTGGCATATTGTGCAATCAATTCCTACAGGTCAGCAATTTCTGCGGGCCACCTTCCTATCTACGGAGCTCCAGTGGGAGAAACCCAGTTGGTGTGTACGCTCATGAGAGGCATCCGACTGGCCCTTCCTCTGGAACCTTGATACTCCTCTTTTTGGGATGTTAATATGATTTTACATCTTTTCAAATCCTGGCAGCCGAACAAGTATCTCTTGCGGAAGGAGTTGTCTGTGAAGCTCGCTATGCTTTTATGTCTGTTTTCTTGTCAACGTGTGTCAGATGTGAGAGCCTTGGATTTCTTGGGAAGGGATCTTCACTCCCCTTCCATATTTCTTGCCGTACCAAGTCAAATGCCACTGTGATCTGTTATCGGGCTTTTGACAAAAGTCCTAAGTTGTGTGTGGTACAATGCTTCAAGGTATACAAGAGTATTATTGAAGAACCATGTCCTCCTGGAGAACAGCAGTTACTGATTTCACTCAGGAAACCCTTCAAGGCCGTAGCTCCTCCCACCATTGCTCGCTGGATCCGCTGTGTCATGCTAGAGGTGGGTATAGATATCGCACACATTGGAGCCCATTCTGTACGAGGGGCAATGGCCTCAAAAGCCTTTTCCCTTGGGACTCACCTGGAAGACATTATTAATGCTGCGACTGGGCGTCCAACGCTATGTTCAAGCGAATCTATTTCAAGCCGGTCATGGATATGGCGTATCCGCTGGAGGACAATCTTTGAACCAGCATAATCCTCACCTCCTGTCCTGATATAGAATGAAACATTTCCTAGTAAAAATGAAGGAAAGCTTCAATTCTATTAAGGACACGGAGACGAGGATTAGTCCCACCCAAGGTTTCCTGAAAATTCTTATTTCTTTCCCACCCATTTGGACTCAGAAGTTTGAAGATTGACTGGCAGTAAAATGCCCCTTTATCCTAAGGTATAAGAACTTGTGGTGCTTTCTCCTTGTAATGAGAGTATTTGTTTAATGTGAACTGTTGCTGCTCCAGGGTTTTGTTTTCACCCTCGGTGGGTTGTTCGGCTGTTATGTTTCTTTTGCTTTGTGATTCTGATCGGTAAAGGTTCGGATACACGGGTCTCGCTCCTTTCAGCTGTGGATGGTTCTACAGTGGGTAAAGGGCTTGCAGTGCCTCTACTGCTGTTCACCAAAATATGAATAAAGTGCAATGATTGCTAAGAACCTGATCAACAGACAACGTCTGGTAGAGCCAACTTGGTAAAGTACCATGGGCAGATTTACAAGCCCCTGGCGCCAACGGTGCGTCACTTTAAACACGGGGAAAGTGACGCACCGGTGGCGCAAGAGGCTTGTAAAGAAGCCCCCATGTGCATTAAATGTTATTACCCCCTGGTGCCTACGTCCTCGACACCGTCAATGACAAGGGAGATGTACTATCTCCCTGACAGAAAAAATAACGAAGTAATGCTGGACCTACCCTCCCCCCTCCCACTGGGAGTACATAAGGTGTACAGGTCCCAGCATTCCTCCTGTTCTTTTTAATGTCATCCTGACAGTGTGTGGCGGGAGCGGGGGCGCTCCTGCCTTTTGCTGGTTCTAAACTTACGCGGAGGCTGCTGGTTCCTTTGCGGTCGGCGGTCCTTCGTTGGAGGCCTCTCCCTCCCTGCCGGGCTTGGGGGGAGTGGCGCGGGCTTCTCTTGGTTTCTTCGGCCGCGCGGCGGTGTAATACCGCGTTGGCTTTGCTCTGGCCCGATGGCCGCCCCTCCTGCCTGCCGGGCTTGCTAGGGGGCGCGGCCGGTGTGCTGCTCCGGGATAGGATGCAGCCTCCTTCCCCTTGCGGTTTTCGACCTGCCTGACTTTCGATTATGGACGGCGGGACGGAAGTCAGGCGCCTCGAGGTTCCCGGCTGTGAGCTACTCATTAAAAACGGGCCGGTGGGGTGAGTACCGCATAGCGGTTTTCTGCTGTAACGTTTTTGGCTGTGTTATTGTGTTGGATTACCATGGGGAAACGTTCTAAGAAGAGGCACCATCGGGAGAGGTCTTCCTCTTCTTCTTCTTCCACTGCTGCTTCCCGGTCTCCTTCCCCTGCCAGGTCCAGACGCCGTGATGTTGGTGGTGATGCGCGTCTTAAGCGCTTGATCCGTGAAACTTTGACGGAGATGGGTGATGTGGGGTTCCGTCGCAGGTGCTCTGCTCCGGTTTCTTCGGACTCTTCTGGCGATGAGTCTGCTAGGTTGGGGGACGGTGAATTGAAGGGCAAATATGTGGACAAGGACGCATTGCCTGGTATTCTGAAGCATGTTAAGGAGAACATGGGGTTCCATGACGAGGATGCTCCAAGTACCTCTAGGGGGCCTTTGTTGCGACAGTTTCAGAGTGCTGCCACGGTTGATGTTCCTGTTCATCCCTTCAATAAGGATGTTCTGAAGCGGGAGTGGGCTGATCCTGATCGCATTTTGATTCCGTGCTTCATGGCACGCCTTTATCCTCTGCAAGATATGGCTTCGGCCCTTCCGGATTCTATCCCTATTGACTCCTTTGTGGCTAGTTTGGTGGGGCGCACTTCCCTGGCTGAGGGCAAGAAGGCGGATGTTGCGCTCCGGAAGGTTTATTCTGGTTCCCACCTGGCCTTGCGGGCTGGCATCTATGGCACGTATGTTTCGCAGTCTCTGCTGTCTGACCTGAAGTCGCTCTATCAATCTATGGACAATGCCACTGACTATTCCGGGTTGCTTGAGCAGATCGAGCGTCAGGTGGAGCTTCTGTCCGATGTCTCCTTTGATGTTGTGTGTGCTTCTGCACTATCCGGTGTGGCTTGTGTGGCGGCTCGTCGCAGTCTTGTACTTAAGGACTGGAAGACTGACTCTGCGCAGAAGGCGTGCGCTTTGCGGTTGCCTTTCCAGGGTACTATGTTGTTTGGGGGGGAGTTGGAGGCCAAGTTGCATAAACTGTTTAAGGAAAAGAAACATTCTTCTTCGTTTAAGGTCTCCACTTCTGCTCCTGTCCCTTCTAAGTCCAAGTCTTTCTTTCGTCCTGCCTCTCGTAGACAGTTTGTGAGAGGCCAGGGAAGGTTTGCTTCTGGCCGGGGTCGGGATCGTAAGGCTAAATCCCCTCCGCGTGCCAAGCCGCGTTCCAGACTCTTTGGCGGTGGTTCCCGGGTTGTTGGTTGGAGGGCGGCTGCGCTTCTTCCTGGCTGCCTGGGTTCAGTCTTGTTCCGACGTCTGGGTGTTGGAGATCATTCGCCTAGGTTATACTCTGGAGTTTTCGGTTCCGCCTCCGGATTCAGGGGTTCGGCCGACTCCCTGGCCTTCGGGCCGTTTGAAGCGGGCTCATCTTTCTCAAGGGATTGTGGATCTTCTTCGGAAGGGTGCCATTCAGGAGGTTCCTCCTTTGGAGATAGGGGAGGGCTATTATTCCCTGATCTTTCTGGTTCCCAAGAATACGGGGGGTTTCCGCTTGGTTTTGGACCTGAGGGTAATGAACAAGTGGGTAACCAGGGTTCCTTTTTGCATGGAGACTTTGCAAAGGGTGATTCCTTTGGTGCTTCCGGGTCACTTCATGTGTACCCTGGATCTTCAGGATGCATATTACCATGTTCCAATCCATCCGAGGACCCGCCGGTTTCTGCGGTTTTGTGTTCGGGGGCGTGATTATCAGTTCAGGGTGTTGCCCTTCGGTCTTCGGTCGGCGCCGAGAGTCTTACGAAGGTGGTGGCTCCTTTGGTCGCGTGGCTTCATCTCCAAGGGGTGATGGTGTACCCGTACTTGGACGACTGGTTGATCCATGCTCCCTCTCGGGTCCTGTTGTTGGAGGCCAGAGAGGTGGTGTGTTCGGCGTTAAGGGCCCATGGTTTCCTGATCAGCTTCCCCAAGTGTCAGCTGACGCCGTCTCAGGACATTGTTTTCATTGGGGCCCGCTTCCGTTCGGATCTGAACCGCGTGTTCCTCCCCGAACCTCGGGTTGTGACATTGGTGTCCCTTGCTCACCGTTTCAGGGTGGGGGATGCCTTTCCGGTGCGCCTTTGGTTGCGTCTTATGGGTCTGATGGCGGTGACCGTTTTTACGGTGGCCTGGGCGCGTTTTCATCTGCGTCCCCTTTGGGTGTACCTCCTGTCTCTCTGGGATCCCATGTCCCGCGATTTGGAGGTTCTTATTCCTGTGTCTCCTGTGGTCCTCCCGGTTCTTCTGTGGTGGTCTGTGAGGGGACATCTGTCGCTGGGTCTGCCTCTGCAGTCTTCCCCGTCTCTGGTCTTGACAACGGATGCCAGCGCCTTGGGGTGGGGTGCGACCTTAGGGTCTCGCTCAATTCAAGGTCGTTGGTCCCTCCTGGAGAGTCGCCGGTCGACCAACTGGCGAGAGCTCACGGCGGTGTCCCGGCTGTGATGGGGTTTCGGGGTCTGTTGCTCGGTCGGAACGTGTTGGTTCGGTCCGACAATATGGTGACGGTGGCTTATCTCAATCATCAAGGGGGGATTCGTTCGGCCTCTTTGAATGCGGTGGTTGTCCCCCTGTTTTGTTGGGCGGAGGGCCATCTGCTGTCTCTGACAGCGGTTCATCTTCGGGGGGTGGACAATTGTGTGGCGGATGTCCTGAGTCGTTGCTTTCCGGATTCTCTGGCGTTGTCTCTCACCCTGGTTGCGTTTCGGCTTGTGTGCGGGAGGTTTGGGCGTCCCTTTCTGGACCTCTTTGCCTCCCGGCACAATGCGCAGCTTCCTCGATTCTGCTCCCGGTTTCTGCAAGAAGGTTGCTGGGGGGTGGACGCTCTGTCGCTTCCTTGGCCATCTCGTTTCCGCTATGCCTTTCTGCCTCTGGCTCTGGTTCCCCGGTTTCTGGCCCGTCTGTGTCAGGAGGATCGGGAGGTGGTGGCGGTCCTGCCGTTTTGGCCTCGGAGGTCCTGGTTTCCGACGATTCGTCTTTTGGCGGTGCGGGGTCCCTGGTTTCTTCCCCTGTCCCCGTCTCCTCTACGGTCTTCCCCGTCCCTGTCTCTTCTCCGGTTGAGGTTGTCGGTGTGGAGGTTGAGAGGCAGGGTTGGTGGCGGCGCGGTTTCCCAGAGCATTTAACTGTGGCTCTTCAGCGTTCCCAGCAGCCTTCTACCCTCAAGGCTTATGATCGGCATTGGGGTAATTTTGGTCGTTGGTGTTCGGCGTTGGGTCTCTCCCCTTTGTTCTGCTCCTTACAGGTGGTGCTTCAATTTTTGTGGGAAGGTTTTGAGAAGGGTTTGGCTGTGTCTACTCTGCGTGCCCAGTGGGCCGCGGTTCGGGCGTTTCGTTCCCCGTGGGGGAATATTTCGGATATTGAGGACTTGGTCTCTCGTCTTCTCCGCAGTTTTACGATTTCTCGTCCTGTGCCTCGTCCTTCTTTTCCCCTATGGGATTTGCCGTTGGTTCTTCGGGTTTTGATTGGTCCTCCTTTTGAGCCATTGGATGAGGTGGATTTGAAGTTTCTGACTCTCAAGGTGGTTTTTCTGGTGGCTGTCACCTCTGCTCGTCGTCTTGGGGAGTTGGGGGCCTTGATGGCGCGTGCTCCTTTTCTGTCCTTCACGGAGGGTGGGGTGGTGCTGCGCCTTGATTCTTCTTTTATGCCGAAGGTTTCTTCGCAGTTTCACCGGTGCCAGGAGTTGGTGTTGCCTGCCTTGGGCTCTGTTTTAGATTCTCCTGGTGGTACCCAGTGGTCCTTGTTGGACGTGTGCCGGGCTTTGCTCATTTATTTTGCTCGCACGGCGGTGTTTCGCAAGTCGGACTCCCTTTTTGTCTCCTTCGGGGCTGCTTCACGTGGGGGTAAGGCTTCTTCTCTGTCGATCGGACGTTGGCTGAAGCAAGTCATTTCCTTGGCCTACTCTCTGTCTGGGTCTCCTCCTCCTTTGGGGGTTCAGGGTCGTTCTACGAGGGGGGTGGCTGCCTCTTGGGCGGAGGTTCGGGGTGTTCCTCTCTCTGAGATTTGTAGAGCTGCCACGTGGGCCTCTTCTAATACTTTCATCAGGCATTATCAGCTCCCCAATCTGTTGGGGGATGATGGAAGTTTTGCGTTGGGGGTGTTGAGCTTTCTTCGCTCCTAACTGTTTTTTTCTTGTTTCTCTCCAATAAATCTCTGGGTTTGTTTTGCTCAGCTGGCGGTTTGTTGTGTTTTCTGGTATGAATGCCGGTGTCTGCTTTGGTTTTCTCCCTTGTCATTGACGGTGTCGAGGACGTAGGGACCAGGGGGTAATGTCCTATTACTTACCGGTAATCTTCATTACTCCGGGTCCCGTAGTCATCGACACCTTCATGACTTCCCTCCCTCCCTCCCTCCCTGTCTGCCGGCCTTCATTGTGGCTTGGTATTTCAGGAGGAATGCTGGGACCTGTACACCTTATGTACTCCCAGTGGGAGGGGGGAGGGTAGGTCCAGCATTCCTTAATTATTTTTTCTGTCAGTGAGATAGTACATCTCCCTTGTCATTGACGGTGTCGAGGACTATGGGACCCGGAGTAATGAAGATTACCGGTAAGTAATAGGACATTCTTAAAAAAACAGTAAAAACGAGATATTGCGATTTTACCCAGGAACAGTACTCTTAATTAATGATCTTTTAAACGTCCTTCATAAACTTTGAAACTCTAGATGTGAACTGTACATTTTCCCAATTTAAACACGTTTTTTATCACTGTTAAGATTGTCTTATTCCTAAATGAAGAAATACTGGTCTTAGCCAAGAGCGCCTCAAGTCCTTCAAGCCACTTCAGAGGCACACTATGTGCAAGAATGATTCTTGCTTATAATCACACAGACTGCCGTTAGGGACAGCGGGCGCCCATACTTGCATGCTTTCAAAGGTATTAGTTCACCTCTCATGCTGATCAGGTCTTTTTCCTGATCAAGGCTCATATGGCTGGATAGATATGGAGCCTTCTCACTGGATTGGCAAAAGGTTGTACACACATCCGAAATGGGCAATCAGTTCCATCTTGTGCCAGTCATCCTCGACAGATTTTGCTTTTGCATGTTTTACGAGAATTTTGGCACAAAACTTTGGGGGCAGGTTTAGGTCCCAGATATCCTGAGAACCCAAAAAATCAATTGAATCTTTCACATAGGACTCCCATTTGAACTTTTTATCCTGCATGCTTACCCGTGTCAATTCCCCTATTGATCAGAATGGGCCCGCCTTGAGCTTGACATAGTAGACTAAGGGGGTGATTTACAAACATTTTGCGCTGTGTGTGCGTCACAAAAGTGATGCTAACCAGCGTGGAATGTTTTTTTTTTGCTATTGTCACGCTGGAAAGCACCCTCAAAGTAGCACAAAGCACTTTTTTGCGTTACTTAGCGCCAAGGGGGCGTTAAATGGGTGGAACATGGGCGTTCCGATGCAACAACCCATGCCTTTTGATGCAAAACTGTATTTACAAAGATTTGTAGACATGGTATTGCGCCAAAAGATAACACACCTTCAAAGGAGGCGCTAACAGGAGAAATATATTAATTTCTCCATGCTATTCTGAGTTTGTATGCGTCCTGCACTGTGCAGCATGCATAAAAAGTGGAAAAAGCTATCCAACGTGTCTAGGCATAGTATTTTGTACAAGAAGGGCACCCTTCCTGTACAAAACCTATGCTAGACTCATGCACAGATCCTAGAGCTATGGCACTAAGGTGTGTGAATGATGCACGGTCACTTAAATCAGCGCCAGCGCAAGGGAGAGGGGAGGAGAGTCATATCTCTGAAGATATGGTGCTCTCCTGCTTACTCCCTGTTGCGCAACACAGCACAGCCTTGCGGGGGGCTGCGTTGTGTGACTTTTTTGTAAATCTACCCCTAAGAATCTTGCTTTTGCCCTGATCGATTGCTTACATGGTCTAAATTCAAGTCAGATTTGGGATGATGGAAGGCAGCTGAAATGATCATCTATAGCATCGACAGTGAGCTTGATCCAACCAGGTTACTAGATGATCCTTGCATAGCAGCGAGCCATATGACCATGTTGGTATAAACGTAGCGTCAATGACACAGCAGATTACCGTACGATCTGGTCCTCTCATTTTTTTTGCAATTTCTGGAAACTGATAATAATGACTGTAGAGATTCCTATCAGTACTGGGAGCTGTGCTTGGCGTGAGCTGTGCTTATTAAATTGGATTCCCAAATACTCCATGCTTGATACCTTCTCTAGTTTCACCTGATCTATATGGAATCCGGCTTTGTCAATAGTATTATTTATGCAGACCATTATTTCTTTTTAGAGGAATTAATTGAGATATTATTTTCAGTACAGTAAATCCTCACAGCGTCCAAGGATCGTTGCAAGCCAACGAACATATGGTCAAATATAATTGTGTCACCAGCATATTGTAAACACTGAGGGGCAGATTTACAAGCCCCTTGTGCCAACTTTGAGTCATTTTTAACATGGGAAAAATTACGCAAAATTGGAGCAAGGGGCTTGTATATCTGCCCCTGAAGGTGGAAATGCTCTCTTTGGCTAGGGCCTTATTTATGTTCGCCAAAAAGTGATTAAATAGCAGGGGTGCTAAATACACCCCTGCTTTCACCCTTGGTTTGTCCAGATCTTTTTTGATGTTACTCTGCTGGCAGAAACTTTAACTTTCAACAAAGTATTTACATATAGATTCATGATATCTCCTAGCAGTGTTGCCGAAATACCCCAGCTATGAAGCTTCTGTCAGAACATGTCTCTGTCAACTCTATCAAATGAAGTGGTGTAATCAATAAATGCTGCCTTTTGAGCTGCAATTATATACATCTCCCTGCATTTTAATGACATGCAAATCTAACCAACTCCTTTACAGGTTCTTTTTGCATGCAGGTTGCTCTCTCATGGTTGGGATTTGTTTTTAATTGGTACACATTGCAAAGGGACAAATCATCTCTCCCCTCCACCCCCTCAGCCCCTGGTATTTTAAATGTAATGCTGCATATATTTTATACGTTTGTTTATGGTTTTTATGTACACGCAAAGTATTTTTATGGCCCATATTTACGAAATATTTAATTTTAATCAGACTCCAGCAGTTAAAAAGCAAACACAAGGAGAAGATGGATGGAGCGCTGAAACTTTTCAGACACTTACTCCCACTCGCAGATCTGGGTTGAATCCATCATCATTAGCAGGGCATGCCCGGACGTGGGTCTCTTGCTCATTTTGCCACTGGATTCAAGCTAGCCTGGCTGATGAAGGGTGTTACCCAGACACCGGTCCCAGGATGCTTGTTTCCGGTTCAGGGAAGATCTGGCTTGGCAGTTCGGGCTGGACTGATCACCTGAGGGAAAGGGTCAAGAATGAATTGCATATAGCTGAGTCTGAACTGAGGTGGTGAAGTGAGCTAAAGAATGAGGATGGATTCAACCCAGACCTTTGACGGGGGGAGAGTGTCCGAAAAGTTTTCAGAGCTCCGTCCATCATCTCTTTGTGTTTGCTTTGTTCGCCCTACATTAGCAGGGTATGCCCAGACGTGGGTCCCTTGCTCACGTTGCCACTGGATTGAAGTTAGCCTGGCGGATGAAGGGTGTTACCTGGAAACCGGTCCCAGGATGCTTGTTCCGGTTCAGGGAAGATCTGGCTTGGCAGTTCGGGCTGGACTGTTTCCATGAAGCACAGGGTCAAGACTGATTTGCATTTAGCTGGGTCTGAACTGAGGTAGCCAAGTGAGCTAAAGAATGATGATGGACTCAACCCAAATCTGTGACTGGGGTGAGTATCAGCGTTCCTTCCATCATCTCCTTGTGTTTGCTCAATTCAATAGTGCACATGTTATATAAATCCTGAATTTAATCTGAAAACGCAAATGTCCAGCTCAGTCCTGTCTTAACTTCTGAAATCCCCTGGTTCATTCATTTCTAACGGTGTTGTTACTGTTAAGTCTCAGGGGCATATTCACAAGGAGCTATCGCCGAGTTAGCGGCACTTTATTGCAGCCAAATTCGCAATAAATTCATCACCCCATTCACAAGCAGGTGCTAACAGCCGACATCACCTGTTTACCCGCGATAGCAGGCGCAAAAAACATCGCCACAGACGACCCCGGCAACTATCGCTAATGAGATGCAGATTAGGCGTTCCCGTGCCAAAAGCCACGACAACATCATTCTGCAACATTCTCAATGACCAGCCAGATCGGCGGTAAGAACACAAAAATTGTGATAAGGCACGTTAGCAGCAGGAAACTAACACCTGCTCTGACCTGGTGCAAAGTCGGACGTCAGCCTGCACCACAAAGCCGAGCCCAGAGCCACACCTGAAGAACAACAGATGCCATGGAGCCACTGATCATGCCGGCCGGACACCCAAGAGGGCCACAACACCCACTGCCACCACACCCAGGACCACCCCTCCTGCCTTCCGTGCCACACCCCTGGCACACCCCACCACCACCGGACCAAGACACTGCACATCAATGGCCAGAAAACATGGAAAAAATCACCCGCCTGATGTCGCACAATTTCAGCAATCAACACACGTGAGTACAGAAATCCTGAGTCATCCATGCACCATTGAAAGACCAAACAAAATGTCACATACTAATTTGTCTCCAACCAACTATTGTGAGGAGTCATGGCAGGGCATCCCTGGACAATCTGTGTCACAGCCTGCAAGACAACATCCAAGATAAGAAGGTGTGTCAGGCACTCATCAAAGGACAGGGAGAGAGAGAAAGAGAGAGAGAGAGAACAAAAGAGAGAAAAAGACACTGAACAAGGTGTGCAATGCCAATCGTGCCCTTGGCTCATGCAAACATGCCAACAGCTGCGTGTGTCTCGAAATTTGTGCACCCCAAATCACAGGCCTGGCATCAAAGTCAGCGCGAAGATCACATCTCAGAAATGCAAGCAGTAGTCAAACTAAAATTAGAAATGAAAGCTCCTTTGTCTCTACACACAAGGCGGAAGGCCAACCGACCCTCCGACCTTGGTCCTGAATGCGACTGGCAGACCCTGCGTGAGATACCAAACCAGCCTCCGACGACTCCCACACCACGAACAGCGCTAATGGAAAACAACGTGCCCACACCCCACACACACTTGTCCCTGTATGACCTGCACGTGCAAGGGATGCCCTTGACACATTGGTCAAAAACTACTCATACGTACAAACGTTGCACACCCATACGACTCATTGCCCTGAGCTGCGGCATATCATCCACCGAACTGCTGCCGGTCTGAGGAGTGCCGGTGCTATGAGACCAACAAATGCAATGGCAGGCATTCCCAGACACATGCACAACCCCTGTCACGTGGAACTGTACCATGCACAAATGTTGCATCTGTTGGGATCTGTGCCAATGGCAGTGTTGCGAATCAGTTACCATCTGAGTTTCCGTCTTGCCTACGTCACCTGCGTCCAGCCCTGGTTCCACTGTCGATCATGCACATTCGAGTGCCCCATGGAGGTCTGTCTATCCAACGCAACGGTAGCTGAATTGGATTATGACCTAACAGTGTGCCCCCTGTTGGCCCACGAACAGGAGTGTCACCGGGATACCCATGCATGTGATGTCTTGATCTTTGGCGTAAGTTCTGGCAGTTGTGCATGGGAGATTGCACAACTCCTCGTGTGCAGTGACTACATCGAGGCGCTACCCTATTGGCTGTGGGGAAATGGTGTGGACTGAGCAAATCTGCCCGGACCATTTAATGGATTGGGTCACCCTGATGTTCCTTGAACCCGACAACGAAGTACTATTGGAACACATTGCCCATGAAGCTGCGCTGGCATTTATGGACGAGTAACTAAGTTCCTTCAGCCACATCAGATTGTCACCCACAGCACAGGTCCCAACACCCTCTTGCATCGTGGGGAATGCTCAAATATCCCACCACAACAGTTGACATGTCTGCCTTCGTCTGGACTAAGAATACATGTGCGTGGAACTACGCGTGTGCACACACACCTTTGCAAGGTGAGGCACTTCCATGATGGGAGCAGTACAGCGTCGTTTGGCAACGTTCCCAAATCGGACATACTGCTAGGGAGTAGTACACACATGGCAATGTAGTACAACATGTGACCTTGTCGGACCCTTCCACCTGATCACTGTCAGCAGAGCAGACAGTCGGCGCAGTCCGGTGGCACATGGGCTGTGAGTCATGTCCCCTCACACGGAGCAATGTCCAGACGCCAAACATCACATGACTCATCCAGCAAGGCAAGGTGGGCTGAGACCGTTGCCATCCGTAATGATTTGTGTTCATTTTTGCACCGCCATGTCTTGCAACTCGACATGTTCCCATGCTGCGTGTGTCTCAAGCATGTCCCTGCATGTTGTGGCCCTTGCCTTGTCTGTACTGACACGCACATGCCAATAAAGTCTCCGCTTCTTCACTACTGTCCAACTGTGATGAGTGTTGATTAGGTGTACGAATTGTGTGCCACAATGAGCATCGTCCCTACATAGGGAGGGACTGAGTGATGCATGTACAATGGGGGTGGGTCCCTTTTGACTGCTCCACCTCTGCGAGCCAAGCACTGTGTTTGGGATAGTTGCTGGCAGGCCTGTGCACTTACGTGTCTCCAGCAGTGTGAGTATAGTGTCCAACCATGTGGAGCAATGCTATGAATCAAAACAGAATGTGTCCACACAGATGCGTGTGAGTAGGTATGCGATGTGAAGTTCTGTTGTCACATGTGATGTAGGACACCACTTCTGGCCTGCTACCGATTTGGTCATTCCTACACACAGCCCTATTCAATACATGGACGTGTGCCTAAGTTGGGGGGTTGCGAGATTGTTGTTAATGAGCAACGAGGCCACAGCTAGTACTCACCTTCACAGACAACCAACTGCCCATGTGACTCAGGGTTCAACATGCGCATTGATGTCATTTACAAGAGTGTACCTTCTTGTGCAATCATTGTCCATACATACATCCATACTTTCACACTTGAGTGAACATAGTCATGACACATCTGTGTGATTTTGAATGTTTTATTCACATTCTGGTGAATTCCAGAGCTGGAGCTGTACATGGCCATGCCAAGCCCACATTACAAGGGAGCCCAGTGGTGGGCCAACCAGAGTCCTCTGGGGATTGGAAAGTGATTTGGGAGAGGGAGAGTGCAGTCCGCAGAAGGATTGCTGTGTCATTGTCAACCTGTGAAGATATGCCAGTCCACGTCAGGGTCCAGGTGTATGTCGCAGAGTGTTCTGGGGGTCAGTGGAAGGTGTTGTCCCAGGGCATGATGCATAGGGCAGAACAAGGCAGGGACAGGTCATATGGTGGTGATGGATGCTACTGCCTCCTTCCTCACATAGTAATTACCATCCACATCTCAGTCCTCTGATACTTCCTCAGTGTCCAGTGTGTGTGGTGGAGTAGTGGCTGCATCACTGTGTGCCACTGACACATCAGGATGCGATGGTGGTAGGGCTGCATCACTGCGTGCCACTGACACATCAGGGGTCGGAGAAGTGTGTGTCGCAGTTCCCGCTGCAGTCATCTGGGACCGGCTCAGTGGCAGCAATGGCAGGATGATGAACTGCAAGAAATGGAAGATCCCAGCTACATGTCGCTGGTGTTCAGCCGTGACAGCCACACTTCCAGCCTGCATCTGGTCCATGGTTTCAATTGTCCTGAACATCTGTGCCAACTCTGTGCTGTCCTCGCTGGTGCCTGTCTGACTAGGCAACTCTTGTATCCGAGAGATGGCCCCAGCGATGTCAGCCAAGGATTGTCATGGAGCATGGTGCGAAAAGTGTGTGTCTGTTAAGGACTGTAAGTGGTACCTGATGGGACTCAGACACCCACGTATGGCATTGAGTTTGGCTGACACGAGCTCGAAAGCCACCCGCAGCTGATCAACCAACTCCACCTGGCAACCCAACACACAGCATTGAAATTCCATGTGTTGTTCGTGGGGGTCCTGGGAGACAGCTGTGGTGGTGTGTGTTTCCTGCTGTGTGGTCTGTGCAGGTGGTGAGGTCACCTCGGGGCAGCTGGGCTGCCCTGCTCCTGGGGGTGGGGTGCGGGGGCTGTCCATTATCTGTTGGAGGGTGTCTGAACAGATGTGCAGGTTGTCCTCTTCATCATCACTGATGGGATTTGTGGTCAGCTCTGCAGTAAGTGTTGTTTGTCCTCCTGCAATGTTAAGGGGAGATGCATGTTAACAGAGGTTCCCATGCATGTTACCACTTTGCAGATGTTTACATGCAGACTGCATGACAATGCACATTGTGACTGTTTTGGTGGAGCAGGCCATTTGATGGCAGACAGTGGGTTTTCCGAGTACATGAGGGATGTGTCAGTACACGTACATTGTCATCACACAGTGTCATTCAATGCCAAATGTGAGTGGCCAGGTACTACGCACAAGCGGAACCTGTTATGTCCCCTGTCCTGTGGTGTAGGTGTTGCACTTTGTCCCACATTGCCGTCATTGGTGATATTCTGTGGTTGCTATGTGTGTGTGCTGCACTGTGGGGGAGTCGACCCTACAGCTCTGATTTCGTGGACCCTTGTCCCTTTGAGGTGGTTTGCCTTTGACTTGTGTGCTTTTCGGGGGCTGGGAAGTGTGCGACTTGGGTCATTTGTGCTCTTGGACAGATTTTGTGGCCTTGTGCATTGTTTGTCTGCTGCGTGTATTGGACGGCATGAGTTGTACGTGCATGTGTATGTGTCAGAGTGTGACCTGCTCCTTTACGGATGTGATCCACACTGGGCAACCTCAATGTCGATTTGTGCTCCATGTCATGTATTTAGGCTGCTGCCATGCTATCGGTCATGCAGTGTCACTTGCTTAGTCAGTGTGGCTCACACAGCCGCTGCTTTTCTGGATTCATCACATGTGCATGGATTGGTAGTGTCGTTGGTTATTCGGAGGGGGCCCATATGTGCACATGGTGGATAGGGGCCTACTTGGGTGCCAATTACCATCCGGAAAAACCGGGTACGAACCGTCGGTCGGAGCGTATTCTCCGTCCGACGCGTACCCGGTCGTCAAAATTTACAAAGATGGAATTACCATTCGCACGGGAACACCATTTCCGTACGAATCGTAAAAAAGCCCGACCGAACAAAATAAACCTACAAATGCGATCCGGGAAAGCGCCGACGTGACGTCGGGACGCTCGCAGCCTGCCATTCACGAACCAGGAATTACGATTCGCACCGACGTCATCCCGCACAGTGAATATTTTCCGGCTGCCAAAAACTGCCGGGAAATCAGGACGACGCGAACAAGGACCACCAGTACGCGACGGACAGACAGGACGACGCGAACAAGGAGGACCAGTACGCGACAGGACGACGCGAACAAGGAGTACCAGTACGCGACGGACAGACAGGACGACGCGATCAAGGAGGACCAGTACGCGACGGACAGACAGGACAACGCGAACAAGGAGGACCAGTACGCGACGGACAGACATGGACCCGAACCTACGTGTCATCCCGGCCCTCATAGCAGTCGACCTCCTCTACAGGTTCGGACGCAGACGCCGCAGAAGGTCAGAACAACTAAGGGAGGGGGGAAAGTGGGGGGGGTGGGGGTGGCAGGACCAGGGCAGGCCACAAACCCCCCACCAAAGTCACACAGCACACATGCCCAGGACATACCTGACTCCCATGCCCTGGTCACTACAAGGGGGTGGGGGCGTGTCCAGCTAAGCCAGCGACCGCCACAACGGAAGTCCGTCACGACGCGAACCGGCAACACAACCAGACCGGTACGTCCCGTACCCACGCCTGAAGAGTGTGGGTACGAGTCGTACCACACCCACACCCACGTCACCCCAACAATGGCGGGACGGCTCGTACCCACGTGGCAAAGGCCTGGGTACGGCCCGCACAAGCATCACATAGCGTGGGGACGGATATGTACGGACCCTACCCCCACCCCGTATGCATGGAGCGTACCCCCACCCCAACAGTGTAAGTACGACCCGTACCCACACCCGCGTACGTATGGAGCGTACCCCCACCCCAACAGTGTAAGTACGACCCGTACCCACACACGCGTACGTATGGAGCGTACCCCCACCCCAACAGTGTAAGTACGACCCGTACCCCCACCCGCGTACGTATGCAGCGTACCCCCACCCCAACAGTGTAAGTACGACCCGTACCCACACCCGCGTACGTATGGAGCGTACCCCCACCCCAACAGTGTTAAGTACGACCCGTACCCACACCCGCGTACGTATGGAGCGTACCCCCACCCCAACAGTGTAAGTATGACCCGTACCCACACCCGCGTACGTATGGAGCGTACCCCCACCCCAACAGTGTAAGTACGACCCGTACCCACACCCGCGTACATATGCAGCGTACCCCCACCCCAACAGTGTAAGTACGACCCGTACCCACACCCGCGTACGTATGGAGCGTACCCCCACCCCAACAGTGTAAGTACGACCCATACCCACACCCGCGTACGTATGGAGCGTACCCCCACCCCAACAGTGTAAGTACGACCCGTACCCACACCCGCGTACGTATGGAGCGTACCCCCACCCCAACAGTGTAAGTAAGACACGTACCCTCACCTCGAATGCATGGAGTGTACCTCCACCCCAACAGTGTAAGTATGACCCGTACCCACACCCGCGTACGTATGGAGCGTACCCCCACCCCAACAGAGTAAGTACGACACGTACCCCCACCTCGAATGCATGGAGCGTACCCACATCCGTGTATGTCATGAGCGTACATATTGTGAAATTGGAGAGGTGGGTGCAGAGTCCTCCCAGCAGTGCCCTGAGACAGGAGGGGTGGGTGCAGAGTCCTCCCAGCAGTGCCCAGAGACAGGAGGGGTGTGTGCAGAGTCCTCCCAGCAGTGCCCTGAGACAGGAGGGGTGGGTGCAGAGTCCTCCCAGCAGTGCCCTGAGACAGGAGGGGTGGGTGCCTATCACTCCCAGCAGTGCCCTGAGACAGGAGGGGTGGGTGCCTATCACTCCCAGCAGTGCCCTGAGACAGGAGGGGTGTGTGCAGAGGCCTCCCAGCAGTGCCCTGAGACAGGAGGGGTGGGTGCAGAGTCCTCCCAGCAGTGCCCAGAGACAGGAGGGGTGGGTGCAGAGTCCTCCCAGCAGTGCCCTGAGACAGGAGGGGTGTGTGCAGAGGCCTCCCAGCAGTGCCCTGAAACAGGAGGGGTGGGTGCAGAGTCCTCCCAGCAGTGCCCAGACGCAGGAGGGGTGGGTGCAGAGTCCTCCCAGCAGTGCCCTGAGACAGGAGGGGTGTGTGCAGAGGCCTCCCAGCAGTGCCCTGAGACAGGAGGGGTGTGTGCAGAGGCCTCCCAGCAGTGCCCTGAGACAGGAGGGGTGGGGGCCTATCACTCCCAGCAGTGCCCAGAGACAGGAGGGGTGGGGGCCCATCACTCCCAGCAGTGCCCATGGAACGCAAAGGGTGGAGTAGTCACAGATACCATGCCCACAAATGTCAGTCAGGTGCACAAAGACCCTGCAGTACATGTACCACATGTGTGCGAGGCTGGGAGTATACGCATGCCAATAGGCCACATACACAAGTACAATGACTACCAAGGATGCCACGAATGATGCAGGTGGAGACATCGCTCAGCATGCATGTGCAAAGGTGAAGGACTACGTCACACACCCAGCTAATGGACACACAGCTCTGTGCCAAAGTCAGGGGACACCCTGCAGGGAAGAAGTCAGGGTACACAGAGGAAGGAATACACCTTGGGACAATTGCAACATGCAGCAACTGCTTACATGAATGGAGAAAGGTAGCTAACACCGTGTGATGGCACACAGATCCCAGGGTCCCCCCTATGAGCAGCACACTACTACATTTCCCACACACCCAACACATGACCAACACCCACAACCATGTAGCAGCCCCACCAACAGCAAAGCCAGCAATGCAGGAGTGTTCCAAGGGCAAAAAATAAATAGCTTTATTCAGCATGAGCAAAAAACTAGTATGACGTAAGTCCAACATTAACAAAGGCCATAGGGCAGTCCAGGAGTCCCAGCTGGATGGGGGACACAGCGGGATGCGTGTCCCCTAGCTTGCCTGCACAGTTACAATCCGTTGTCTTCCACAGGGGTCAGGGCATCATGTGGGGGGGAAGAAACAGGCACCGCAGGGACAGGAGGGTGAAGGGTAGGCGTCGTCGGTGCAGGGATGGAGGACTCCCACAGGGGGTGGGGCAGGGCCAAAGGCGGAGGCCAGGATCTCGCTGCACACCTTAGCAAGGTCCTCCAGGGACTCCCCTGCACCCGAAGGAACCACAGGCCCCAAGGAGGGGGGGGGGGTCAGAGGGATGGGTCGCAGCGCCACTGTGGGAGGGTGTGGACAGGGGGGGAACTCAAGCACCCTGACCGGGGACCTCCTTGACCGCTTGCGGGGTGGTGTCACTGTGGGGCTCAGGGACAGAGCGGCCATGAAGGAGTCTTTGGGGGAGATGTGGCCAGGAGAGCTGAGGGGAGGGGATTTGGAGGGAGTGGATTGGGTGGAATGCGGACTCCCACTCTGGCTGCGTGTCACACGTTTGCCCCCCGACCCAGTGGGTGTGCCTACTGCACCCTGTGTGTGCGTGTCAGGAGGTGTGCGGCGGACCTTCCCTGCTGGTGTGGTGCCTGTGTCTGTTGTGGTGGCTGTATGCTTACGTCTGGGTGTATGTGGGACAGGCATGGGAGTGGGAATTGTGGAAGGAGCAGGGGTTGGGGGTGGGACGTAGCACTGCAGGAGACCCACTGCTGCAGTCAGTGTGGAGTCTATGGACCTCAGCAAGTTGCGTTGGTCAGCCTGCGATGAATGAATGCCCTCCAAGTATGCCTCCATGTTGTTGAGGACCTGGCTGTGGCCATGGAGGACATTAATCTGCAACTGCCGCTGGATGTCCACAGACTCAGCATTGGCGGCAGCAGTGGAGACAGGGGCAGGGGGTGCGGTGCCTGGCAGGAAGGAGACATGTGGTGACCGGGCACGTTGGGAAGGGACACGAGCACGTGGGAGGCGGCTGATGCCAATGGAGGGGGCGGTGCCAGATGTAGGGCTGCTGTCAGATGGTGGTGCAGCCACCGCCCACTCGGAGAGATCATCTTCGGACCCGTCAGCTTCATACTCTGTTGTGCCAGTCGACAGGTCCCCGGGTTCACTCTCCTCCGCCTCAGTCCCACTCGAAGTGCCAGCCCCGATGTCACCGCTGGCACTGGTGCTCGGTCCCTCCGCGCCGTCTGTGTCCATGTCTCCCTCCGTGTCCCCCGACGATGCTGTGGGCAGGGTGAAGAGACAGAAAGTAATCATACACCTGTATACATATGTCACATGAGTACAATCTACATAGGTTACAGTGCATAGCCTGAAACAAAGGATGAGTTACAACTACAAAACAAGGTACATACGTAGGCCCTGCAAGACACAGTTGTGTGACCCACCATGCCATGGAAAAACTATGGAGAGCATGACACAATAGCAAATGAGATGACATGGCATTCTGACTGAGGAGCAAGGCCCTGGGGACAATACAGCACTGCATCTGCACCACACAGCGTGGCAGGAAATTGGGATGAGCAGGGACCAAATCCAGGAACTAGAGGCACATACAGCATAGGTAATACTGAGAACATGCCCACCCTGACTGGCACGCTGCACCTTGAGTGTATGTCCAGACAAACATCACACACTGGCCAGTCCGAGCAAGGAGATGACAGGTCTTGACATGTAGGCCATGGCCGCCCCACCCACCCCCTACATGAGACAAATCTGTGGAGACACAGGAAGCACTTACATCTCTTAGACTGGGTGAAATACACATGGGATGCAATAATTCAAGATTGCACACCAAATACCCAAGGTGCGCCTGTCCAAAGAATCATGTACAAATGGGCATCATCAGATGATTGCCACAAGACACACAGGCAATGGCCACCGTGAGTATGTACTTGGAAAATCACGTCCGGCTGGACAGTGGACACTTGTAATACATCTCACGTCAATAAACATGGTGCCAGGGGACAATGGCACAGAGCACAACCTATGCTGTAGACACAGAGATTGTCGACATTCTCGGATTACACACATGATACCTAGGAAAAGATGCCCCTGGGGACAGTAGTGGCCACACAACTCCATGCTCCTGAATGGAAATGACTGCAACACACGCTAACATCCCTGCACTATGCGTAACGCACACTCATGCACATCATGTCACAGGCCACCACATGGGACATGCCTGCTGGAAGGCCTCGCACTCAAGAGATTAACTCCCATGTCTGAAATCAGCATTAGTGCCAACTGACATGGAACCCACAAGTCCAGAACTGGACAGGGCACAGGCAAGGTCACTAAACCTGTTACACACCACCCCCACACATGATGCTGCAGGCATTGTACACTTGGAGAAGGTGTCAGGCTACATAACTTTGTGATGGAGTGACTACACAGAGACCAGGGAACACATTGCAAGGTGGGGAAGGGAGGCAGGAGAGGCCTGCAACACTGTGGGTAACAGGATCTGCACAGCACCATAAACCCTGGAAGTGTATCCATGGAACAGTGCACTTACAAATGCTGGTGAAACACAACAAACACACACATGTACCTACCCCCTTCCGGCTGCTGCATGTCCTGTAGATGCCTGTCCAAGTCAGGAAAGACCACCGCCAGCACACGTTTCTGGATGTGGGAGAGACGGCGGCGCCCGCGGTTCTTGTGGCTCACAGGTGAGTCCCCCAGCAGGACCCGTGCGATCCTCCGCGTCCAGCACCGGATATCCTGCCAGCGTTTCCTCACCTGGGACAGGTGCCGCCTCCGACCATCCGCACTCCTCACGGCGCTGACGGCGTCCAGCCATATCTGCTCCTTGGCAGAGGCGTCTACCTGTGAGGATGAACAAGTGACACTACATCAATACACCTTGCACATGTCACGGGGACACAGATTAGAACACATTTGCTGTTTACAACAAGGCATAGTATGCATCCAACGCATTGCACCTTTGTCATAGGGACATGATCCTGTGGGGGAAGGCCAAAAGCAGTACGTGCCATTGAAAGGACACAGGTGGAATGAGGGCAACTACACAATCAATGATCCAGGCTCACACTGTGCATCACACCCACCCCTCCTGTCTCAGGGCACTGCTGGGAGGACTCTGCACACTCCCCTCCTGTCTCAGGGCACTGCTGGGAGTGATAGGCACCCACCCCTCCTGTCTCAGGGCACTGCTGGGAGGACTCTGCACACTCCCCTCCTGTCTCAGGGCACTGCTGGGAGTGATAGGCACCCACCCCTCCTGTCTCAGGGCACTGCTGGGAGTGATAGGCACCCACCCCTCCTGTCTCAGGGCACTGCTGGGAGGACTCTGCACACTCCCCTCCTGTCTCAGGGCACTGCTGGGAGTGATAGGCACCCACCCCTCCTGTCTCAGGGCACTGCTGGGAGGACTCTGCACACTCCCCTCCTGTCTCAGGGCACTGCTGGGAGTGATAGGCACCCACCCCTCCTGTCTCAGGGCACTGCTGGGAGTGATAGGCACCCACCCCTCCTGCCTCAGGGCACTGCTGGGAGGACTCTGCACACTCCCCTCCTGTCTCAGGGCACTGCTGGGAGTGATAGGCACCCACCCCTCCTGTCTCAGGGCACTGCTGGGAGTGATAGGCCCCCACCCCTCCTGTCTCAGGGCACTGCTGGGAGACATCAGGCATTCCCCCCCCTGGGACCCCCCCTACAGTACATAGCATGTGTGTCACACCTGGACACAATGGCAGAAGTCACAGTCACTAAAAAGGGACACAGTCTGTGCCAGTGGACACTGAACTCACCTGATAACCTGGTCGCCCATACAGCATGGGGTACCGTGGGAGGATCACATCCACCAAAGCCATGTTCTCCTCCAGGGTGAATGGCTGTGACCTCTCCACAGCCCTTGACATGGTTCCAGGGAATCAGTAGCAGCAGCTGGGTCGTGGAATACAAAGATGTGCAGGCAAGTGCTCCCTCATGGGACCTGGCTGCCTTATATCTGCCTTGCTGGCCCATCTCATGCACAGGAGTACAGAGTGTTTGGTCACTCACATTTGCATCCTATGTTTCCTCCAATCCCTTCAAACCTAGCAGTCTGTGGGTTCTCTCTCGGTTTCATTCTCCTGCATGATGTCAGCCCCACAAACACATTGCAACAAAGTAGATTAATTCCAACTGACTTCTGCTGTGCACCTTCCAGAACACATTCAAATTTTGAACTTGGTCTCCATGACAACCAGCATGCATGTAGGCCTTAATACTTGTCCCTCATGTGTCCCCTATGTAATTTGGAGCTTCACACACAGGTACGGTGCGTTCTGGGGCCCTAGGGCACCCCAAATGCATTGCAACGGCCCGTACACGCGTGCCTACGTTCACTATCACTATGGGTGTCCTCGCGTATGCGTACTCGTCGTGGTACGGGCCGTACACACCCCTGTACGCTCCCTATCACTATGGGTGGCCTTGCGTATGCGTACACGTTGTGATAGTGAGCGTACAGGCGTGTGTACGGCCTGTACCACTACGAGTACGCATACGCGAGGACACCCATAGTGATAGGGAGCGTACAGGGGTGTGTACGGCCCGTACCACTACGAGTACGCATACGCGAGGCCACCCATAGTGATAGGGAGCGTACAGGCGTGCGTACGGCCCGTACCACGATGAGTACGCATACGCGAGGCCACCCATAGTGATAGGGAGCGTACAGGCGTGTGTACGGCCCGTACCACGACGAGTACGCATACGCGAGGACACCCATAGTGATAGGGAGCGTACAGGCGTGCGTACGGCCCGTACCACTACGAGTACGCATACGCGAGGACACCCATAGTGATAGGGAGCGTACAGGCGTGCGTACGGCCCGTACCACGACGAGTACGCATACGTGAGGCCACCCATAGTGATAGGGAGCGTACAGGCGTGCGTACGGCCCGTACCACGACGAGTACGCATACGCGAGGCCACCCATAGTGATAGGGAGCGTACAGGCGTGTGTACGGCCCGTACCATGACGAGTACGCATACGCGAGGACACCCATAGTGATAGGGAGCGTACAGGCGTGCGTACAGCCCGTACCACTACGAGTACGCATACGCGAGGACACCCATAGTGATAGGGAGCGTACAGGCGTGTGTACGGCCCGTACCACGATGAGTACGCATACGCGAGGACACCCATAGTGATAGGGAGCGTACAGGCGTGCGTACGGCCCTACCACTATGGGTGTTGTTGCGTATGCCTACTCGTAGTGGTACGGGCCGTACACATGCCTGTACGCTCGCCATCACGATGGGTACACATACGGCAGCACTCCCATAGTGATATGGGAACGTACACAGGCCCTCTTCACAGCAGTACAGCGGTTTTCACACATCACAGTGGTGACAGGCGGCACACAGGTAGGGATAGGGCGGACATACTTGTCCATGGATGGACATACTTGTCCATGGATGGACATACTTGTCCATGGATGGACATACTTGTCCATTAATTGACATCAAGGCATCGTCTGTGCATTACTACATGTGTGGGGCACAGGTGTGACGGCCTGTGATGTGGAACATTACTCCTGAGTCGAGAAGGCACCAGATGTATGATGAGATGTATACAGATGTACTGTGTGATGGTGCAATGTGTGCCAGGCATGCCCTTGACTCCTTTGACATGTGTGCATGTCGTACTGCACACTTGGGGTGAGCGTCACTGGCATGGCACGGACACCAACACACGGAAGTGTCCCCTGATGCCCGGTACAGGGGTTACCACACCTGACTTGTCACTACCCACGGTGCACAATGTGACTATGTCATGTATGTGTGGGGGCTTCCCATCAGGTTGATGTTGGAGCACCCTCAAAAGCTGCAGCCGTTGCAGCAACCAACATGTGTCTGTGTGTAGATTGTCATTGCACACTGTTCCGCACACCATGCCACATGTGGTATCGGATGTGAGGTGAAAATGTATGCATGGGACACGGAGTAGCGTGACAAGGACATGTCTGCATCCTCACAATGAATGTGTGGTGAGTCATGACATGTGCACCTTCATGGCAAGGTGTGTGGGCTGTCCTAGTGTAATGTCATGTGACCTGTGGCTCTAGTGTTCCGCTACCAGTCTCTGCAATCGGCATCCTACTTCTGCTGATGTGTGGGCGTATGTCACTCCTGTCTTGCGTCTGGCTGTTCACTTGCACTGGGACACAGCTATTCCCATGGCATGGCATGGGGAGGTTCTCAATCTCCGTGTGTAGCTGGGTCTTGGTAGGAGTGTCAACTTGCATCCATACGTGTCCTGGGCATGTAGCACATACCTGACTCCCTATGTAGCATATGTGTATTGACAGATTAACATGTGCTCAGTACATATGAATTGTTGTCGTAGTGCACTCACTCTTCCTTGTCACTTCCAAATTACTGCAGAGCGCCGCCTCTTGCCCGACCAATTCCGGACTTGGCTGCCATGCGGGAGAATGACAGCATCCGGCTCTACCGCTTCACCCAACCGTTGATTCTGGAGTTGACGGCGAGACTGGCACCACACCTGCAACCGCAGCACAGGTATCCTACGGCACTGACACCCCAGCTGAAGGTAATGGCTGCCCTACATTTTCTTGCCACAGGTACCTTTCAAAATACCATAGCTCATATTGGTGGCATGTCCCAGAGCATGTTCTGCCTTGTGCTGCATGATTTCTTAGAGGCCATGTTGATTCACCTGGATGACTTCATCAAGTTCCCAACCCCTGAACAGTTGACTGCGGTCAAGCGTGGATTCTATGCCCTGGGAGGGATGCCCCATGTCATTGGGTCCATAGATGGGACACATGTAGCTTTGGTACCACCACACGCACGGGAGGTGGCGTACCGCAATCGGAAGCACTACCACTCCATCAATGCCCTTGTGGTGTGTCAGTCCAACATGGTGATTTCACATGTCTGTGCTCGTTCTCCAGGATCAGCACACAATGCCTACATCATGAGGCGTAGCAGGATGCCTGAAATGATGATGCAGCTGCGCAACGAAAGAGCATGTGTTGTTGGTGGGTACAGTCTGTCTGTCCTGTAATTTGCATAGCCTACCAGCACGACCGCTTCACCAGTTCTAACGATGTCCATGTGCTTCCCATGTAGGGGACGCTGGCTATCCCAACATGCCATGGCTGCTCACACCTCTCCGCAACCCCATCACGCCGGCCCAGCTCCGCTACAACACCGCCCATGGCCGGACAAGGCGAGTGATAGAGAGGACATTTGGCCTGCTGAAGAGCCGATTTCGGTGCCTCCACAAGACCGGCGGCGCGCTCCCATATGCCCCTGCGAAGGTCTGCAAAATCTTCATGGTCTGCTGCATGCTGCACAACATGGCAGTTGAGAGAGCTGTGCCACTCATCCTGGATCAACATGACGAGGACCATCCACCCGTGGAGGACGAAGGGCTTGGCAATGGGGCTAGTGATGTGGAGGATGTGGAGCCGCAAGAGGACATCCGGACTCGGCTCATACGCGACTTCTTTGCTTAGTGGTGAGTACCAGTGTCTGAGTGTGCACGCATTGGTCCCCGTGTGGCATGTGTTGTGATTTGTGTCTCCACCTGCATGTATGGCACGTGAGTCAGAGGTGTGTGTGGGTGTGTCACTGGAGTGATGGTGGCAGTGATGGTTGTATTTCCCCAGTCATAATTGTGACCTAGCATGTTGTCATCCATACATGTGTCGAGTAAATGCACATGCAAGTGGCTGTGCTTTTTGTGGCTGATTTCTTGTGTGTCTCTCTTCCCCAGGTACTTGCGCATGCCGTCTGCTGCTTGCATTGTTGTGGCACTGCTATTCCTCATGGACACGTCATCGTGGGCTGACTCAGCGTTACAGGCACGGACACGTTTGGAAGTCTCCATAGGGTAAGGGATGCATCTGGGGTGTATTGGGTGTGACAGTTGTTCACGATGTATACACACTGCCCCTGTCGATGTTTGGTTCCTCTGCAGCCATGTAGCATCACCATGGGACACGACATGCAGCTGTGTACACCGGAATAGATGGTCTGCCTGGTTGACAGTCATCAGTGATGGGATAGTGGATTGTGATGATGGCATCAATGTGTGTAACACTGCCCTCGGACACATGCGGTTAGCATTGGCTTGACATGGTGTGGGACTTCCACATCAGTGGATCAATGGTGTATGGCAGTCTTTCCGTGAGCAGCTGTGGGTTTTTAGCTGTTAGCCGACAATTGTGTGCCAGTTCCATGGCTAACACGCATTTGTGCTGCAGAAGGGGGGTGCCAGTGTTGGACCCACATGTTACTCCATGTGTACTTCAAGTTGCCTCTGCAATCCCGAAAACATGACTAATAAAGGTGTCCCTATGCCTCCAAGGTGCCTCTTCTCCGTCAATGCTGGTGTGTTGCCACGGTGCATCCAGCATGTCTGGCATGGTTCTCCCTGATAGTGGCTATGTGTCGATGTGTCGAGTAGCAAGATGCAAGCTGTGTGTGTGGGCTGAGACTGTGTATTGGGCATGATGTCCATGACTGTGTGGGTATTGTGACATGTGCCATCCCCATGCATCCAACGTTGGCCAGGCCCCCATTCGCTGCATCCACCAGACTCAAGCTTGCAGGACATGGTTCTGCCACCTGTCTACACATACCTGGGTGCCCCCCAGGACCCTGGACATGATCCCTGACCTCTGCGCATGACTGTTGCTGTACTCAATGTGTCTGTCAGCACGGTTGTGCGGCCACCCCCTCAGCTGGTTGGGCCCATCACGGGTGTGTATGGTGCTCCATGTCTGTCTTGACTAATACACTGTGACCCGTGTGTCCTGTGCCAGACTCAGGCCCCAGGGTGTGGATGGTTGGAGTCAAAAGAGAGCTCAGGCATGTTTAGACTTTACAACACACATGTAAGGTAATAATGCAACCAGCAGGCATCTTCTCTTCATGGTGTGATTTTTTATTTTGGGGGGGGGGGATAAAGTGAGGGGCTTTCTGGGAGTTTGGAATCCAAAGTTCAGTAGGGGAGTTGGTATCCTTGCCATTTGAAATCCTCAGAGTCCATGCCACAGTCTTTGTCAACATTGGTTAGACAGTGACCAGCAGGGCCATGTGGCAGAGAATGTCTCTTGATGCTGTGATGCTGTTGCTCCAGTGGGCCAGGTGCCAGGCCAGGTGTCCTGGGAGATGGTGATGTTGCGCCGACCCTCACGGTCTTTTACATGGACGACCCGCCCTCCTGCGGGGACCCTCAGAAGCAGGCCGTGACGACGTCTGGGATGCTCCATCGGATGTTTCCTCCTCCTCCTCCTGCTCCCTCCCTGTGGGTGGTGATGTTCTCCGCCTTCTGGCACAGGGAGGGTCGGCCATGTTGTCGGCCATCCGACGGAGTGTATCGTGAATCCCCTGGAACACCGTCACTTGCTCAGCCTGTCTGTCCTCCATCCTCCGTTGGTGTTGCAGTACACAGGCATGTAGCTCCGCATGTTGCTGGGCCTGCTGGGTCTTGATCCCCTCGAGGACAGACACAACCTGGGCCATGCCCGTGGTGTCCTGCCGGTATGTGTCCATGATGTTACGGACATGGGCAAATACCGGATCCCCAGCCAACTGGTCAGGCTCGCGCCTCCGCCGTCCTCCACTCCCACCACCCCTGCCCACTTGCACCTGGCCTGCCCTTGTGGGTACATCGGGTCTCCGGGACCCCTGAGGGGTGGCATTGGCGTTGTCGCCTGCCTCCTCCTGGGTCCCCGGGACACCGTGTCCCTCCTGGCCAGCCTGGCTGCATTGTGGTGGTGGGGCAGGGATCCTGGGTGTCTCCTGGGATGTGGCAGGAGTGGGGGTGGTGGTTGGCACAGTTGTACCTGACGCAGGTGCTGCAGGTGGTTGGACACCAGAGGTGCCAGGTCGGTCGGGGTCATCCACAGAGTGGTGAGAGTCGTCGCTGCCGGTGGGATCGGGCTCCCGCAGATCCGGGTCCTGTGAGTCTTCCCCCCCAGTGTTGGGGGGTGAACCACGACGTTGACCTGTGTGTGAGAGAGACAATGTTAATTTTGGTCCATGCAACATCCATGTTTCATCAGTTTCAAAGTTGGCACTTTTCCTCTTGGAATTAGGATCTGTCTTGCATTCCACTCACAGTGCACTTGTGCATGGGTGTGTCCCTTGGACACCACTTTGGCCCCTTTAAATATGTGTGGCACAGTCTTACTTGCTGCGTCAAGTGTGACTGCAGTCAGCAGTGGAGTGGGCAGGTGTGGCGAGCCATGCATTGGCGCCTTCCGTGTAGCACTGTACATGTGCACATGGAGTGGATCCACACACTTATATAATGCAGGTAGCTGTCGTTGTGCTCGTGAACAGGTTGTGACATGGGCCTGTGTTTTGCCATGGGGAAGAGGGGGGGTTCTGGCACTGGCCACCCTTGGCTACATGCACGCAGTCTACCTGCTGACGAGCAGACATTCCCACACACCACATGGCTGATTTGCTCTCCCTGTGTCTCCCTCCCTCTCTGTCCCCCTCTCCCTCCCTCTGTGTGTCAGCCTCCTCCCTCTGTCCGTGTTCATGTGTCTCCCTCCCTCTCTGTCCCCCTCTCCCTCCCTCTCTGTCCCCCTCTCCCTCCCTCCGTGTGTCAGCCTCCTCCCTCTGTCCGTGTCCCTGTGTCTCCCTTCCTCTCTGTCCCCCTCTCCCTCCCTCTCTGTCCCCCTCTCCCTCCCTCTCTGTCCCCCTCTCCCTCCCTCTGTGTGTCACCCTCTGTCACCTCAGCCCAGCTTCCTAGACACACACTTTTTCCAGTCCTTTGAATGGCCCTTGGCTTGTTGCTGTGAGTTTGTTTCTGATCTCCAGGCACCCATTGGGTGTAGTGTCTGTGTGTGCGCTGCTGCTGTGGTTGTGTGTGCTGCCACTCTTTCACAGTGTTGGCTGTTCATTAGCTGCTGTCATGTGCAAAACAGTGCCTTCACCCCCATGTGTTGATGCAAGGCGTCCGCCATTTGCTGGCGAGTCTTTCCTGTGTGGGGACACACTGTTTGTCTGGCTGTGACCTGGGCCATATGGGCAGAGGGCATTGTTGTCTGCTTCTGAGTTGCACTATGTGATTTTTGGGGCCCACCCTCCCGCCATCCGGGTTACCGTGTCATGTGTTGGTGTCTTCTGTGGCCTGTGACTTGACATTGTCCAGCTGGGGGCATGGGGCATGGTGGCGGCAGTGGCATGTGCGTGTTCATGGAGAGTGGTTGAGTCATGTGATAGGTTGGGGTGGTTGCGTGCCTGTTAGTGATTTTGGTTGTGGATGAGGTCCCCCCCATGTGAGGTGCGTTGTTCGTGTACTCACCCGGGTCTCGGAGTCCTCCTAATCCTTCGACTGCCTCCACCGGCTGTATGGCCATCACCCTCTCCTCCCAGGGCTGGTAGTGTACGGGTCTGCGGGAGGGCCCTCCTCCGGTGGCGTTGGCCTGGTTGTGTTCCTCCAGCATCTTGACTCGGACCCTCCTCCGCAGATCGTACCACCTGGCTTGGCATTCCTGCCTGGTCCTTCAGGTGTCCGCAACAGCATTCACAGCATCGACGATGGTCTGCCACATGGCTGTTTTTGCTGCAATGCTGGTCTGTCTGACCAATGTTCCAAAGAGCTGTGGCTCGACTCTGAGGATTTCATCAACAAGGACCTCCAACTCTCGGTTACTGAACTTTGGATTCTTGTTAGTGGGCATGGTGAGGGGTGTGGGTGTGGATGGTGGTGGGTGTGTGTGGATGGTTGTGGGTATGTGGGTGTGGTTGTGCAGGTGTGTGTGTGTGAATGTGATGAGGGGGTGTTTGTGGAGGTGGTTGTGTGGAGGTTTGCAAGTGTAAGGTGTGGTGAGGCTTGTAGTATGGTTCTGTGGTGTCTGGCAGCAGGGAGTCTGTTGCAAAGGCTCATGGTTTGTGTATGTGGGCCCTTTTTATTGGTCCATGGGTGGGTGTGGCTGTGTTTGAAGTTTGGGTGGGTGTGTTATAAGGAGTGGTGGTGTTTTGGGCCTCTGTTTGTTTTTGGCAGTTGCAGGTCAGTGGATGTGTTTTTTTAGTGTTTGTTGGCCATGTTTAGTGGCTTTGTGCCATTCGAATAGTGTATTCTTGTGTTGTTTGGTTTTGTCCTGGTTGTGTAGGTGCGTTTTGAGCGTGTGTACGGTGTGTACATGGGCCATTTGGTTGTACGGTGCTGTCCTTGTGTGTGGCTTGGTACGACTCGTACATGCAGTTGTGATGTTGGGGCCTGGGGTGCGCTCCGTACTTAGGAGGTTTTGTTGGGGGTGCGACGGGAACGTACTGGGGTGTACATTGACGGTGGTACGACACGTACAGGGGTGGGGGTTCGACTCGAACGTACTGGGGTGTACATGGACGTTGGTACGACACGTACTGGGGTGGGGGTTCGACTCGAACGTACTGGGGTGTACATGGACGTTGGTACGACACGTACAGGGGTGGGGGTTCGACTCGAACGTACTGGGGTGTACATAGACGGTGGTACGACACGTACAGGGGTGGGGGTACGACTCGAACATACTGGGGTGTACATGGACGTTGGTACGACACGTACTGGGGTGGGGGTTCGACTCGAACGTACTGGGGTATACATGGACGGTGGTACGACACGTACAGGGGTGGGGGTTCGACTCGAACGTACTGGGGTGTACATACATGGGGGTCGGACACGTACAGGGGTGGGGGTACGACTCGAACATACTGGGGTGTACATGGACGTTGGTACGACACGTACTGGGGTGGGGGTTCGACTCGAACGTACTGGGGTGTACATAGACGGTGGTACGACACGTACAGGGGTGGGGGTTCGACTCAAACGTACTGGGGTGTACATACATGGGGGTCGGACACGTACAGGGGTGGGGGTTCGACTCGAACGTACTGGGGTGTACATGGACGTTGGTACGACACGTACAGGGGTGGGGGTTCGACTCGAACGTACTGGGGTGTACATGGACGTTGGTACGACACGTACAGGGGTGGGGGTACGACTCGAACGTACTGGGGTGTACATAGACGGTGGTACGACACGTACAGGGGTGGGGGTACGACTCGAACGTACTGGGGTGTACATGGACGTTGGTACGACACGTACTGGGGTGGGGGTTCGACTCGAACGTACTGGGGTGTACATAGACGGTGGTACGACACGTACAGGGGTGGGGGTTCGACTCGAACGTACTGAGGTGTACATACATGGGGGTCGGACACGTACAGGGGTGGGGGTTCGACTCGAACGTACTGGGGTGTACATGGACGTAGGTACGACACGTACAGGGGTTGGGGTACGACTCGAACGTACTGGGGTGTACATAGACGGTGGTACGACACGTACAGGGGTGGGGGTACGACTCGAACGTACTGGGGTGTACATGGACGTTGGTACGACACGTACTGGGGTGGGGGTTCGACTCGAACGTACTGGGGTGTACATAGACGGTGGTACGACACGTACAGGGGTGGGGGTTCGACTCGAACGTACTGGGGTGTACATACATGGGGGTCGGACACGTACAGGGGTGGGGGTTCGACTCGAACGTACTGGGGTGTACATGGACGTTGGTACGACACGTACAGGGGTGGGGGTTCGACTCGAACGTACTGGGGTGTACATGGACGTTGGTACGACACGTACAGGGGTGGGGGTTCGACTCGAACGTACTGGGGTGTACATAGACGGTGGTACGACACGTACAGGGGTGGGGGTTCGACTCGAACGTACTGGGGTGTACATGGACGTTGGTACGACACGTACTGGGGTGGGGGTTCGACTCGAACGTACTGGGGTGTACATAGACGGTGGTACGACACGTACAGGGGTGGGGGTTCGACTCGAACGTACTGGGGTGTACATAGACGGTGGTACGACACATACAGGGGTGGGGGTTCGACTCGAACGTACTGGGGTGTACATACATGGGGGTCGGACACGTACAGGGGTGGGGGTTCGACTCGAACGTACTGGGGTGTACATACATGGAGGTCAGACACGTACAGGGGTGGGGGTTCGACTCGAACGTACTGGGGTGTACATAGACGGTGGTACGACACGTACAGGGGTGGGGGTTCGACTCGAACGTACTGGGGTGTACATACATGGGGGTCGGACACGTACAGGGGTGGGGGTTCGACTCGAACGTACTGGGGTGTACATACATGGGGGTCGGACACGTACAGGGGTGGGGGTTCGACTCGAACGTACTGGGGTGTACATGGATGTTGGTACGACACGTACAGGGGTGGGGGTTCGACTCGAACGTACTGGGGTGTACATAGACGGTGGTACGACACGTACAGGGGTGGGGGTTCGACTCGAGCGTACTGGGGTGTACATACATGGGGGTCGGACACGTACAGGGGTGGGGGTTCGACTCGAACATACTGGGGTGTACATGGACGTTGGTACGACACGTACAGGGGTGGGGGTTCGACTCGAACGTACTGGGGTGTACATAGACAGTGGTACGACACGTACAGGGGTGGGGGTTCGACTCGAACGTACTGGGGTGTACATACATGGGGGTCGGACACGTACAGGGGTGGGGGTTTGACTCGAACATACTGGGGTGTACATGGACGTTGGTACGACACGTACAGGGGTGGGGGTTCGACTCGAACGTACTGGGGTGTACATAGACGGTGGTACGACACGTACAGGGGTGGGGGTTCAGCTCGAACGTACTGGGGTGTACATACACGGGTGGGGGTGTACATACAGGGGGGTACGTCTCGGACGTACGGGGGCGGGGGGGAGTGTTGGGCGCGTATGCGGACACATGTCTCCATGGTTGTTATGGGAGTTCGGTGCGGACGGTGTTTTTTCCATACGGTTGTCACATCGGACGCACGGGATGGATCGTGATTCCTCGGTCGGACTTCACCTTTTACATTTGTACGGTAAATCGTCCGAGGACGTGTCGGACACATTTTCCGACCCGAGGACGTGTGGGAAATCATTCCCGATGCGGTTCGTATGGACTTTTTACCATGCGAATCGTGATTGCCAGTTCGTAAGGCACTTGTACGATTCGTACGGTAAAAAGACCGGATACGAGTCGTACGGGAATTTTTTTTACCGGATCGTAATTGGCACCTATGTGTTTGTATGTGTGCTGCAGTGTGCCAAGGGTTTCAGGGACATGTTCCACTGTCATTGTGCATGTGTGGTGAGCTACACATGATTGTGCATGTGTGTCATTGTGCCCATCTCCCCCATCCTCCCTGGCCCTGGTCGTCACTCACCATGTTGCTGTTGGGTCAGGTCATATCGTGCTGTGTCCAGGCCCCCAACTCCTGCCACCGTCTCCACACTGGTGACTGTGACCACCATTTCCTCCAGCTCATCCAGCTCCTCCTGTGGCGTAGGACTCCCACCTCCAGTAGCCGTTGCTGCTTTCCTGTTGGCAGCGAGTTTCTGTTTGGTCTGCCTTTGCACATCATGCCAGCACCTCTTGACCTCCTCGCCACTCCGACTGCATTGACGTTGGTGACGATGATCTGCCACATTTCCGTTTGTGTTGCCAGTGCTGCAGTGGAGGTGACTAACAGTTGTTGGTAATGTCCTATAACCTCCGTGACGATGATCCCGTCTTCTTGCGGATTGAACCCCGTCTTCCTCTTTCTCTTCTCCTTGCCCTTCCCCGAACACGGGGTTCCATGCTGGTCCTCCATGGGGCTTGTGGGGTTCGGCCTGTCCTCTGCACTCGGTACTGGTGCATACATGGTGCTACGTAGTTTGAATTGGTTTTGGTGTGGTTTTTTGTTTTGGCTTTTATAGTGCGTTTTCCCGCATGACGTGTGGGTTTTGCGGGGCTGTCGCTGGTTTTCGCTGATTTTGGTATCGCGCTTTGGGGCATCGCAACTTTTTGGGCATTCGTGTTTCGCATTTTTTGTTAGTCGCGTTGAGTTTTGCGCAGTCATTTGATGCGTTATCATGCTACTATCGCATGGTGCCGCCGGGTTGGGAATTGGACGTTAAGGCTGTGTTATTTTCCCGCGATAAACTGCGATATGCACAAACTGCGTTAAGCTAAATTTGCGATGGTTATCACACGTTCTTGAGAATATGCACCTCAGAAAATTGTTCAAGGGCCTCCTTTCATGTTGAAAACCAAATCTACAGGTCAGCTTACATTCCCAGAAGCAATGGTCAACACAACTGAGGTCAAGGCATCATCCACAGATGCCCCTTTGGCTCCAGCTTCAACTTTCCCGAGCTAACTGAGATTAAAGGCTCTATTGTGCAGATGAGTTCGGGTGTATCTGTAAACAAATCAGAAGTATAATCCTTGCGAAATGACATCAGCTCTTTTCTGACCAGATTAACCATTGTAGAGGAGAAACATATGAATGTGGAATCAGGTCTAGATGCTATCCTTGACTGGCGTAAAGACATCTGGTACCTCCAGCAGAAAGGCATCGATTTGGAAGACCAAAGTCAATACAACAATGTCAGTATTACTGGGTTACCAAAACACATTGAAAAGGATGATTTGTCTGGCTTTTGGCACCCCTTAATCCCTGATCTTTTGAGCCTCACCTTCAATCCACTGTTGGAATTCCATAGGATTCACAGGATCCACTCGAACCGCATGACAATCGATCTTCATCCACGGCATGTACCGGGCAGTCGCAGCTGGCATAACTCGCGGATGGAGGGCACGTGCGCGGGGGGTGGGGAGGGTTTAATAAAATAAAAAATAATAAGCTTACCTTCCCGGGTCCCGCACCGTCTCAGCTCCCGGCCTGGTCCCGCGTTTTCCTGGAACAGGAAGTAGGCAGAGCAGACGGCCTCCCTCTCCTCCTCTAAGCCAATCACAACGCTGCAATGGCAGCATTGTGATTGGCTGGGACGTCAACCACACAGGCGTCTATGGGGAGGTCATATCTCCATGTAGGCTGTATGCAGCCTACATGGAGAAAATGCAGAATGCGTATGACTGGTTTGGTCGGCCCTGGGGCCGACCAAAAGTCAGAGCCTTCAGGGTGGGCAAGCTAATCCTCCCCTGGACTCCATCAGACCCACCCGCCCGCCCCCAACCAAACCCTTCTGCTTTCTCGCAGTGCAGGAAGCAGAAACATAAAATGGTAGTTTTACCATTTTATGTTTCTGCTTCTCGCACTGCGAGAAAGCAGTGGGGCGACACTCCTCCGCCCTAATGGGGAGCCACCCCTGGTACCGGCATGTTGTTTACGGCATCAGCATGCCAGAAAGATTCTCCAAGAAGCCAAAAAAAAAGGGTCCTTACCGACATGAGAAAGTTCAAAATCTGTTTGTAGCAGATTTCTCTGCCCAAACCAATGCCAAACTGAAACAATTCCTAGCTCTCTGCACCCCACTCAAGAAGAAATACATTAAATATATGCTTCTGTACCTGCTACTATGTTCCTCACGTTTCAGGGCAGAACATCTTAATACCATGATGCAAAAGACCTGGAGTCTTTCCTGGATGACCCTGGCAACACTAACATGGAGGATGCTCCTTCTGTCACACCCTCAATCTCTTCGTCTTTCCCCCTAAAAAGTATATCGCTTGGGGATGCTGCCATCTCCAAGGATCAGCTTAAACACTGGGACTCGGTCACACAGAAATGGTCAAAAATTCCCAGACCACGATCGTCAAAGTCTTTCCACCCAAGAGATAAATTGAGGTCTCCTCTTGAGGGACTCCTTATTGTTGGCAACAGTTGGCATTATTTGTTCAGTAATGTGTAGAAGAGACGGGTCTAGAATGAATGATTAAACAACCCTTTTCCCCCTGTGTGCCAGAAGTTTCATAATTAGGGATTTGTAGATCACCTGGTATACTGTTAACTGTTTAAAGTTCTAAGTTAATGTTCTTTTGTCTGTGGTGGGAGTTTAAGGATTCAGAGAAGGTACTGTTGTGATGAATTTTATTGCACCGCTTAGATCCTGCTGTGATATGCTCCAATGTTGGACCTTTGAAGCAGCCACTTTTCTCTGCAGTGCAGTCTCAACACCTTTCTAGCACATTGTTTGTTTTGGCCAAATGAAATTTTCTCAAGTGGCAGGTGGCCCTATACCTACAGTATTGGTATTTTCATAGCCCGTTTACAGGTTGAATTTTTAAAGATCTATCGGAGTCCCTTCATGGTTCTGGGATCTTGTCCTATTATTGACGCCAGCTTTTCCACTCTCACTGAGCATTTTGGTAGCATTAATTGCTATCCGCCTCTCCCATTCTGCACACCTATCCCTTTTTCCCAATTCCCTCTTCCTGTTTGCCTGTTGATCTTACCCCATGTAACTTGCTTCACGACCCTATCGCACATATTAATCACATGACACACATCCTGCAGCAAAAGTCATTGAAGCTAATCTTCCTTAACATGCACGGATATTAAACGGAAGAAAATTCATACCTTTTTAGGTCATCAAAAACCTGAGATCAAAGAAACTCACCTGTCTTCAGCAGAGTGTGACAAGTTACAGAGAGACTGGGTGGGCCAGGGACCTTCATGCTACCATCTCTCTTACTTCGCAGGGTCGAGATGACACAGGTTGTTCCCTAATGAAACGAGGCGTTGCCATACTACTTCATAAGCACCTCTCATATAGAATTCTCCAAACTTAGTTCGATAAAGAAGGCAGCTATGTGTATGGCAAGCTCTCTAAACAGGGAACAACAGTTATCGTGGGCTCAGATCATGACCTTATAGATTTACACAAAGACTTGAGTTTGCATATACATCCGCGAGGACCTTGGCAGCTAAATGCTTTCCATTATAAAGACCTTGAGGCAAACGTCGCCTCACAGAATACGTAGAAAGATATTTGGAGGACAATAAGTGTTCAGTGACCTTGGCACAGACATTATGGGGGCGTGAAAGGGTTTTCTTCGTGGCATGCTGATGAGGGACTCATAATGATCAAAAACAGGCTTACAGACTAAGCGAGAACTGGAAGCACGGGTCGTGTCCCTGACTACTGACTATAACTCATGTCCAAAATCATCCCTTCTCCAGGAGCTTCTACTGGTTAAATATCAACTGAATACACACTATACTACAGAGGAGGAAAAATGTCTCTTCCATATGCAGCAGAGACACTACAAAAGGGGTGAGAAGACAGGTAGGCCTTTGGCTTATCAGCTCCGCCAGCAAGCCTCGCCCCAAATGATTCCTGCCATCTGAAACTCAGAGGCTTGTCTTATAACCCACCCGACAGCAATTGTGGCGGAGTTTCAGAAATACTATGAATGCCTTTGCATAGCTGAAAAACATCAAGCATTAGACACTGAATCTTTCTTCTTTATTTACCTTAGAATACCAAGGCTATCCCCTACACAATCTATGCAACTGCATTGTGAATATTGCGTGTGATAAAAAATAATCTATTTTGGACACGTAACTTGTGTCACACCCCATTTCTCAAACATGGGGTCCGAGTACCGCCACCTTGACCCCTTATATTAGATTTAACAGAAAGTTTCTGCCCTGGGAACCGTTCCCAATCGGTAAAATGGGAGCTGCAACTTTCTGTTCAGGTTGCGTGCAGCCAATCACAGCATTCCTGTTGGCATGCGCATTCACGATTAACTGCGAAACCGCCGGAAAAAATACGCGGGCACAGATATCACTATATTTTTTTACTTAAATTACTCAAGGACTACTAAGCAGATTTGCACCAAATCACAAAAAGCACCATCTGGGTAACAACATCTACCTTTCTGCCAAATGTGGTGTTAGGCTGTCCAGCGGTTCGGGCTGTAGGTTTGACTATGCGTCCTATGAGCAGTAAAATGGGAAAAAACACTTTTTTTTAGCCCCCTTTTTCTCAGCCCCCACTTAACAGATCACACAAAACTTCCCATGCACAACAAGACTTATATGACGCTTTTTAAAAAAAATGTCATTGTGAGAAGTTGGCCTGATGTATGATGTCACTAGTTCTAGTGTAAACCTTACATCAGTCCAAATACCCTTATGGTGATTGGTTGTAAAGCCAACCTTATAGACCAGCTATCCTAGTGGTAGCATGGACAAGAGCAGTCTTAGGCTAAACTCTGAATGGCATGTGAAGCCAGCTGTGATACCATATATAATCCCTTGAATACCAAATGAAAGGACACCACAACAGATATATATATAAAATAAAGTGTATTTATTCTAGTCAAACCCTCAGCACTCTTTATGAGATTAGAGGTAAGTACAACACAGTCTTATTTAAGCATACATTAAGTCACACAGGTAAGTAATACAGTTAGGCCCTAGGGGCCACGCAAACCATATACTAAGTAAGTGGTATAAGAACCACTGTCACGGAAATAGAATAGGCCTAGGCCTAGGGAATCGCTGGGGCTACACTACACTAGCGTTAGTTAGGAAGTGGGAGGCTCACGGGATTCGTGTGCAGAGTGGAAACACTCACGCGTAATGCGTAAAAGTCAATAGCAATAGTACAGTTTAGAAAACGGTAGATTTAGGACACTTCCGGAGTAGCTAGGAAGTTGAGACTTGAAAACTAGACACTAGGATAGTCACTATCCTGATGAGCACCGGAGTACCCAAGTTACCTAGCCCACAGGCTGCGGGTGCATAGGGGTGAAGATGCGTCGTTTTCGTCGTCGACTCCTATGGATGCCTGAAGAAAGATGCTGACAGGCAGTCAGTGAAGAGTGTCCGGTGGATCCCAAGGCTGGGATCAAGAAGAGAAGAAACCTGCAAGCAGAAGGGACAGAGTCAAGGTCACTAGCCAGTGACCACGTGGAACCAGGAAGGAACCAGGCGATGTCGTGAAGATTGCAGGTGAAGGTGAAGCTTGTCGCTGCAGCCAGGAGGACCAGGAAGCGTCGAGGACGACCAGGACCAGGAGGCGAGCTGTCCCACGAAGGCTCTTGCTGTCGGCGGCATCGAAGTTGGACTAGGACTCACCAAGCCTTGGCAAGCGGAACCCACGAAGGACTTGCTTCTGGTGCAGACCAGGAAGGTCTGGGGTGCTTCTTCTTTGCAGAGAAGCGGGAGCCAGTCTGGAGGAGCCAAACCAGCGCAGAAGATTTCAGGGTGCGTCGTCACAAAGGCCACTAGCCAGCGGGCAAGCAACCGGACAGACGCGGCAAGCGGGAAAATGCTGAAGGGCCCCACGCAGGACTCGTGGAGTGTGGGGGGCTGATCTTCGGTGCAGATGGTGCTTGGGGTTGGGGCTTCTCAATCCCCGGTGCACAACTTCGAGGGTACCTCAGAAGCTGCGCTTTAAGTTACTAGCCACTTTTTCCAGGTAGCCGGTCCCACGTCGCTCGTCGCCTCCACGGATCTCAGCTCTGCTGTAGATGTGGATCAGGGTCGGAGAAGTCTGGAAGTCAAGGCTCTGGTCGGGCTCTGCAGTCGGTTCCTCGTAGAACGTGGGCAAAGCAAAGGGTAGTCTCTTGATGGTGCCTGTTTGCACAGGGTAGCCACTCCTTGGCTACAAGGGAGATTCTTCAGTCTTCTTCTTTCGTCGAATGTCGAAGGTCCAGAGTTTCTGTTCAGTTTTGCAGGTTCAGGATAATCTAAAGTCTTGAGGCCCAACTCCCACTCTTATACTAATCTGGGGGGCTGGGATACCTGCTAGGTCACGCCTTATGGGTGGGACCTGGGAGGGGGTGATTACACCCACTTCCCTTTGTCCAGTTTCGCGCCAGAGCTGGGGCTGGAGTGCCCCAGCGCCGGTTTGAACTGGACTATGCAAGGAACACCTTGTGTGCCCCAGGCATGTCTCATTCCTTTCAGCCCACCCTGCCCCAATACACTAAAGGCTGTCTGGGGAGGTGCTAGCACCTCCCCAAGCAGGAAACCTATTGTCCAGGCCTCCCTGGCTGGGATCACTCCCAGCTGCAGGAGGTCAGACTTGTGTCGTGGCAGCAGCATCCATTTTGTGATGCTGAGGCTTTGGTCAGAGGCTAACAGTTGAAGTATGATTTTAACATGTCTTTCCCTCTAGAAGGGGGGAATAATATTCTCATGTCCAGAAATGGCATGGGGGTATTATTCCACAGTGTTAGACACCTTACACGACATGTTTCGATAAAGCCAAACCATAGTTACCATAACCGTCTAAGATTATAAGGCACTTTAAGAGTATATGGTAGGCTAAATCATAGAACAGCTATAAGGACAAGGTTCCGAAAGCTGCAGACAGGCTCAGCTCATGCTAGAGCACCATCTCACATGTTACCAAGCACTCTGCCTCCAGGATTGTTAAGGCCTGCCATAGGAGTGGCTGATAGGTACACATGTGTCTATATGTAGGTTAGGTATAGGAATACTACACTTAAGCAAGGGGTGATTACACGACCTTGCCCCCAGCTGAGTGATCAGCCAGTTGTGTCAAAATGGAAGGCCAGGCCAGGGGTGGCATAATACATGCTGCAGCCCCTGGTAGGCCTAGGGTACACCTATGCCCTGGGTACCTAGGGTACACTGTACAGGGGCCTATAAGGTGATCCTATCCAAATGGGTTATGCACCTAAAGTACATAGTATTAATTTAGAGAGAGAACAGCAGGGCTGTGGGTCTGATTAGCAGGCCCACAGCCACATCTAAGTCGACAACCAGTAAAGCAAAAGCAAAAAGTGGGGGTGAACATAGAAAGCAGACCCTACTCTCCTACACACATGAAGATTCGTCAAACAACGCCAAAGATATAGGCAAGTCAATAAACGCTTTTCCTATCGAAACTAGGTCCTATCTATGACTACTAACTGGCGACCACCAGTAGATAATATATCTATTAAATATAATATATATATATGCTTCCAGTAGGTAAAATATATATATATATTTTTATATATATATATATATGGCCAGTAGGTAGTCATAGTTAGGACCTAATATCCATAGAAAAAGCATTTTTTGTTTTTCCAATAACTTTGGTGCCGTTTGACGAATCTTCACAACATTTTCAAAACTAGAGTACCAGTCACTTCAGCTGCTGTCTGGTAAGTGTCTGGGTGAATCGTCAAGCGGGGGCTGATAAAAAAACAGGGGGTTCCCTAAACATGTTTTCCCCTTGCTATTTCCCATCAGGATTTTAGAAATGACTACAGCCCGAAACGCTGAATGGAATTACATCAAATTTGGCAGGAAGCTAGATTTTGGTCCAGAAAGAGTGCTTTTTGTAATTTTATGTCGTTTTGGAAGTACTGAAGAAAAAGGATTTATGTATATCTAGAAACGCGAAGCCACTGTCAAGTACCTTGGCCTGAACTTGGATGTTCCACAGGAGCAGACGACAGTTCCTCAATCCTCTACCCCACTACCATGAATATATATTCACGAGAAGTAGAGAGGGGGAAAGGGGAGTTGGAAGAGAAAGAGAGACTGCACTGCTTCACTTCTTGTGGACTGGTCTTGTGCTGAATCTTCTGAAGACCTAAAACCAAAGGCAGATTATAACATCCACTTCTACTCAACTTAACTATCCTTACAGTACCCTCCGTAAATACCTGTTTATCCACAGCGCCTTGCTGCTCTCTTATGTGTCTTGTATGGAGATGTGTAGTGTGCGATTCAGTAATCTCCTGCAACATAAAATTCTGGTGAGTAATTAAACTTTACAATAGAGTGTTTTCTTATGCATCTTTCCTCTACCTGAATTCTCCGTTACCTGTATATACCAGTTTGCAAAGCCCTTCCATTTTCTTTCTTTATTAAGGGTTCCAATTAGAATCAACTACTGGATTAACTATCTCCTCATTTGAGTTAGTCTTTTTATTGTCTGTTCCTTCTTTGCGAGAACCTTTCTTCAATTCAGTTGGTAAGTACTATTATATATATATATATATATATATATATATATATATATATATATATATAACCATACCTACATGAAGATAGTAATGATGCTTGTATTTTGGATTTGACGATACTTGTTTCCAAACTGAATGCCCCAATTATATTTTAAGTTCCTTCGATAGGGGCGTTCTCAAGACAGTTTCTCAAATAAACTCAGAACTTACTTGGTGTTTAGGAACCCTCCTTATACCTCTCACCAAGTTAGATGGACGACTTCTGAAGCGGAACTTGACTGACGCTCCAACGAAATCTTCTCTGACATCACTCGAAGACTGCTCTGGAGTTATTCTCTATTCTATGTAGTTACGATAAATACAGAACGTCTAAAATTGGCCAAACTATTCGAAGCTCCGGAAAATTGGCGGCGGGAACAAAGCTGCCTGTTCTCCTCAGAAAAACGGTTGAAGTGCGCCGCGCTAATGTTGAGCGCGAGCTTTACAGCTGCAGAGAGAAAAGCTGCAAAACACTAGACCGCCAACCACTTACTCCTTAGCGGCGGCCATCTTGAAATTCCGCGATTTGAGCGCGGCATACAACCGAAGCCACAATGCCACTTGCTTGACTGGAATGGATCTACGCATCCTGGCACACAGGTAACAAAGACTTCTACTGCCTACAGGGCGAGCTCTAGCACTTAACTGACTCATCCTGACAGTACCTCCCACCAAGGCCCCCCTCTCATCTTCCTGGGGCTTATGTGGGTAACAGTGGTGAAATTCCTTAATCAATCTGGAAGCATGTAAATTAGTCTTAGGTTCCCATGATCTTTCCTCGGGGCCATAACCCTTCCAATCCACCAAATAGAATAACTTGCCTCCCTTGATTTTGGAATCTAGAATTCGTTTTACCTCAAACTCTTCTTCTGCCTGAATCTTCATGGGAACTGGCGGACCCTTGGATCTCAAATCTGGTGGACTCCTTTTGAGCAAAGAAACGTGAAACACAGAATGCAACCTTAACCTGGGAGGGAGTTTCACCCTGACACTCACGGGATTCACCATTTTCTCTACACGAAATGGACCCATGAATCGAGGCTGAAATTTTCGATTTCCCTTTAAGCGAAAATTTCGAGTGGATATCCAAACCATGTCCCCCTGTTCATAGAGTGAATTTGGACGTCTCTTTTTGTCTGCCTGCTTCTTGTAGGAAATCTTAGCCTTAACTAAATTGTTAGTAGCTACCTGATAAGCTTTATGTAACCCTTGAACCACTGATTCCACTGCTGGTGAATCACTCTCCTGCTTTCCTACCAATGTGTTTGGATGTCTACCAGAATTCAAGTAAAAGGGAGAAAACCCTGTAGAGGAATGCTCAGCGTTATTATAAGCAAATTCAGCTGCCCAAATTAAACTAGGCCATTCCCCTTCCTGGTCCATCAAAAACAAGCGCAGGTATTGCTCCAGTTCTTGATTAACCCTCTCCGTTTGCCCATCTGTCTCAGGATGGAAACTGGTAGACAAACGGGAGTCTACGTTCAGTCTCCTCAGAAAAGATCTCCAAAAATGGGATACAAATTGAGGGCCTCGGTCTGAGATCACCACCTTGGGAATGCCGTGAGCCTTCACTACATGCTGGGTAAACAGGGCAGACAACTGCGTAGCATTTGGAATTGATTTCAAGGGCACAAAGTGACTCATCTTAGAAAAATGATCTACAACTACCCAAATGGTGTTAAAACCTTGACTAGAAGGAAGATCCACTATAAAATCAATTGAAATGGTATGCCATGGATATGGAGCTGAGGGCAAAGGAAGCAATAACCCCTGTGGAGCCCTTCTAGAAGGTTTTCCCTTAATACACTGCTCACAGGAAGCCACATATTGTCCCACCTGAGCCTCCATTGCTGGCCACCAAAATTCTCTTTGAATCAACTCCAAAGTCTTCTTGGTTCCTTTGTGACCTGCCATCAATCCATCATGAAAATGTTGAATCACCAGCCTTTGTAGCTCTTCACTAGGGACAAACAATTTCTCCTTGAAATAAGGTTTTCCATCTTTAATTTCCCTTTCACTTCCTTCCTTGACCCAGTCATCCATCTCTTCCTGAGAGAGAGTATTCATCAATTTATTCTCGAACTCTGGATACAGAATAGTTCCGATGATCTTGTTAGAAGGAATTATTAATCCCTTTTCTTCCACTCGATCTTCTTCTCTCACACCCAATCGGGATAAGGCATCCGCCTTTCCATTAGCAGTTCCAGGTTTGTACGTCAAGACAAAATTGTAGTCTGCAAAAAATAGCGACCATCTTAAATGTCTGGGGGTAAGGGTTCGAGCAGATTTCAAAAATTGTAAATTGCGATGATCGGTAAACACTGTCCCTTCATGTTTTGCCCCAAATAAATAGTGATCCCACTCTTGGAAGGCATCCTTAACTGCCAACAGTTCCTTATCTGCAATTGAATAGTTGGCTTCTGCTTCTGTTAATTTGCGAGAACGGAATGCCACTGGATGTAGTTGGCCCGTGTTTTCATGTCTTTGAGAAAGAACTCCCCCAATGGCCAAATTGGAGGCGTCTGCTTCCATAAAAAAAAGGTGCTTCTGGATTTGGATGTTGCAGAACTGGAGCGGAGGTAAAAACCCTCTTTAAACCTTGGAAGGCTTCTTCCGATTCATCATTCCACTCAAACTTGACCTTTTTCTTCAACAACCGAGTGAGAGGACTCACTCTTTCCGAAAAGTTCAGAATGAAGCGCCGATAAAAATTGGCAAAACCAATAAAGGTCTGCACCTCCTTCACACTCCTCGGAGATGGCCATTCTTGAATTGCTCTCACCTTTGCTTCATCCATAGAGACCCCTTCCGGGGTCAATACAAACCCCAAAAATTCCACCTGGGTAGAGTGGAAGACACATTTCGCCAGTTTTACAAACAGCTGGTTTTCCAACAATTTCCAGAGAATGGCTCGCACATGTTGAACATGCTCCTCCATGTTAGAAGAAAAAATTAGAATATCGTCAATGTTGACCACTGCAAAACGGTCTAAAAATTCTTTTAACACGTCATTGACAAAATGTTGAAACGCTGCCGGAGCGTTGCATAGCCCGAAGGGCATGACTTAATATTCAAACAACCCCAGTCTCGTTCGAAATGCTGTTTTCCATTCTTCACCTTCGGCCATGCGTACCAGATGATAAGCTCCTCTTAAATCCAGTTTTGTATACACTCTCGCTCCCTTTACTTGATCAAGTAACTCTGAGATTAAGGGCAATGGGTAACGATTCTTCCTTGTCACCAAGTTAAGTGCTTGATAATCTATACACGTTCTCAAATTGCCAGCTTTCTTAGGAATAAAGAAAAGTGGAGAGGATACAGGCGACTGGGACGGACGAATAAAGACATTAGCTAAATATTTCTCCACATAGTCTTTCAAATGTTGATTTTCTACCTCAGAGAGGGCATATATCCGGCTACAGGGTAGAGAAGCCCCAGGTATCAATTCTATTCTGCAATCGTAGTCCCGATGAGGGGGCAATTTCTGGGCTTCCCTTTCATCGAATACTGCAGCCAAATCCAAGTATTCCTTTGGAATTTCTTGTACTTCCACAGAACAGATGGAACTGATGTGATTCGCTAAAAGCGTAGATGGTGAGGTAAGAAACTCTCTTCCAATCCTACCTTGGCAGTGCTCCTTACAATAATCGGAATCCATGACTATTGATCACTTAGCCCAATCTATCTTCGGATTATGTTCTGTGAGCCACGGCAACCCCAAGATGAGCTGGAATTGCGGGGCGTCAATGAGACTGAACTTCAAAACACTCACATGATGACTTGGCCCTTTCAAGGAAATTTCTTCCGTCTCAAATACTATGGGACCCGACGACAGATTGGTTCCATCAACTGCTCGAAAAGCTTCGGGCTTATCTTTCCTGAGGAATTCAATTCCGAGTGACTTTGCAAATCCAATATCACAGAAGCTTCCGGTAGCTCCAGAATCGATCATCACAGAAATCTTGTCTACAACTGAATTCCCAAAACGAATCAAACCAGCAAGGATTAAATGAGGAGCTGAAGATTGCAAAGTATTTGCTAAACGTTGTGCATCAGAAGTTGTCTTTAGATTCGCTTCCACCAGGGCAACTTCCTCTACTGGTGGAGCCTGTCTTTTACCCATGTATTATTCTTGGGCTTCTTTGAACAATCCTTGACGAAGTGACCTGAAGCTCCACAATACATACAAAGCTTGCCCAATCTCCTCTTCTCTCTTTCTTCCTTTGATAAAGGACCTCGAATGGAACCAATTTGCATAGGCTCTTCTTCTGAATTTGCTTTTTTTGATTTTAAGTTTTCAGACCTAATTCTACCAAAACGAGGTGGAAAACTTCTAACTTCTTTTCTGCGTTCACCTCTTCTTTCTGACTGGCGCTGGTCTATCTGCAGAACTAAGTCGATTAACTCAGAGATTTCTGTAGGTCTCTTTGGAATTTGTGCCAACCCATCCTTTAATTCATTTTTCAGCCCTCTATAGAAGATGGCGGCTCTCTTGGCTTCTGGCCAACTGGTTTCTACGATCAACTTATTAAATTGGGCTAAGTATGCTACCAATTCTCTATTGCCTTGCTTTAGATCCAAAAGTTTGTTATCTGTTGTTTGTGAGATGGATCGTCTGTCAAAGATTCGTAAAAACTCCTTTTTAAACTTCTCAAAGTCATATAGAATGATATCATTGTTGTTCACCAATGGCATTGACCAGGCAGCAGCATCACCGATCAGGTAGGACAATACGAAAGCCACCTTAGACTGATCCTCCTTAAATATTATGGGTCTACATAAAAAATGTAAGGAGCATTGTGTCAAGAAAATCTGGGCCTTATGGGGATCCCCACTAAACCTCTCTGGAGCAGCTAAAGGAATAGTTGGTGAAATGGCATGAACAACCTGTGTCGTTAACTCTGCTGCTGAGGGGGCGGGGAAAAAGATTGGGACTTGTTCTCTTTGTCTCCAGAACTGGTACCCCCAGTAAACTCATCACATCTTTGTCTAATAATCTGGGCCTCCTGTTGTGACTTCTTAACCTCTTCTCTAAGGGACTTATTATCTTCCATGGAATCACTCAACTGTGTTTGTATACTGTCTAACACTGCTGCTAATGCCTTAACATCTATCACCTCTGCCATTCTGCTCAGGTGGAAATCGTTTCGCTGGCACTTCAATCTGTCAAGTACCTTGGCCTGAACTTGGATGTTCCACAGGAGCAGACGACAGTTCCTCAATCCCCTACCCCACTACCATGAATATATATTCACGAGAAGTAGAGAGGGGGAAAGGGGAGTTGGAAGAGAAAGAGAGACTGCACTGCTTCACTTCTTGTGGACTGGTCTTGTGCTGAATCTTCTGAAGACCTAAAACCAAAGGCAGATTATAACATCCACTTCTACTCAACTTAACTATCCTTACAGTACCCTCCGTAAATACCTGTTTATCCACAGCGCCTTGCTGCTCTCTTATGTGTCTTGTATGGAGATGTGTAGTGTGCGATTCAGTAATCTCCTGCAACATAAAATTCTGGTGAGTAATTAAACTTTACAATAGAGTGTTTTCTTATGCATCTTTCCTCTACCTGAATTCTCCGTTACCTGTATATACCAGTTTGCGAAGCCCTTCCATTTCCTTTCTTTATTAAGGGTTCCAATTAGAATCAACTACTGGATTAACTATCTCCTCATTTGAGTTAGTCTTTTTATTGTCTGTTCCTTCTTTGCTAGAACCTTTCTTCAATTCAGTTGGTAAGTACTATTATATCTATATATATATATATTCACTGAAAAAACCATAGGTTTCACACATGTTATAGTTAGCTGGACATTTTACTGATAAAAAACCAATGAAATTCCCCCATTATAGTTACTGTAGGCAACTATAACTCACGCGACCGTAATCCTCTGCTGATGCTAATACTGTATTTAGACACTTATTTGCCCATGTCTTCTTCCATTAAAAATTAGCTATACATATATTACAAATATTTTTTTTTCATAAAGACACATATGTCATCAGCAGAGGATTACGGTCGCGTGAGTTATAGTTGCCTACAGTAACTATAATGGGGGAATTTCATTGGTTTTTTATCAGTAAAATGTCCAGCTAACTATAACATGTGTGAAACCTATGGTTTTTTCAGTGAATTTGCAAGGTTTTTTAAATGCTAATTCCTAACTATAACGTGTGTGAAACCTATGGTTTTTTCAGTGAATTTGTACGTTTTTTTAAATGCTAAGTTACTTTACGCCATTTGTGGCGTGCACGCCCACTTAACAGTGAGCACGCGGTGCGCTTCGCGCACCGCGTGCCCACGTTACGCTAGATGGGCCATGAACGCACGATGCGCTTCGCGCACCGTGCGCACATGGAGGACATATGATGAGCATCGTTGTGACAGGTAAAATATATGTTTTGTTTATCTCTAATAAGCCATGCACAAAAGGTGCCCTTCCGGCACCTTTTGCACACGGGGTGGGGAGAATGTGGATATTTTTTTTTTTTTATTATTATTTCTTACCGTACGCGTACGGTAAGCGTAATCGGCGAAATTTTCGAAAAAATTCAAATTGCCTTTTTTCACTTGGGGGATCGTTGGGGACTCCCTCGACATGGCTAGGTGCTTGGGAGCTGTGTAAACAGCCCCTTTACATGTTTTTGCATTTGGTTTTTCAACCCCCTGTCAGAGTGCGAGAGAGAAAATGGCGGCCGCCGCTTCCTGGTTTCGACCGATTCGAATGTTTACTAAGATCTAAGGGCCAATCAGAATCGCGCTCGCGCACGCCACCGTACGCGTACGGTAAGCGCACCGTAAGCGCACCGTACTCTGGCTCAGATATATATATTGATTTAAAGGCTATTTTCTCAGAATCTACTGAACAGATTTACACCAAACCTACAAAAGGCACTTCCTTGACCTGAGGACTACCTCTCTGCCAAATTTCAAGTAATTCTGTTCAGCCGTTCGGGCTGTAGCTGTGTCTAAAGGTCCTATGGAAAAATGCATGGGAAAAACGCGTTTTGGGACCCCCCTTTTATCTCAGCCCCCGCTTGATGAATCCCCCCGAGACTTTCAGGGTAGGAGCGGAGCATAGCGCCCCACCTATTTTGAAAAATTCGCGAGGATTCGTCAACCGGCGCCAAAGTTATTCAAAATAGAATGTTGCGGATTTCCTATGGAAACGTGGTCCTAACTATAACTACCTACTGGCGACCGCCAGTAGGTAATATATATATAACCATACCTACATGAAGATAGTAATGATGCTTGTATTTTGGATTTGACGATACTCGTTTCCAAACTGAATGCCCCAATTATATTTTAAGTTCCTTCGATAGGGGCGTTCCCAAGACAGTTTCTCAAATAAACTCAGAACTTACTTGGTGTTCAGGAACCCTCCTTATACCTCTCACCAAGTTACATGGACGACTTCTGAAGCGGAACTTGACTGACGCTCCAACGAAATCTTCTCTGACATCACTCGAAGACTGCTTTGGAGTTATTCTCTATTCTATGTAGTTACAATAAATACAGAACGTCTAAAATTGCCCAAACTATTCGAAGCTCCGGAAATTTGGCGGCGGAAACAAAGCTGCCTGTTCTCCTCAGAAAAACGTTTGAAGTGCGCCGCGCTAATGTGGAGCTGCAGAGAGAAAAGCTGCAAAACACTAGACCGCCAACCACTTACTCCTTAGCGGCCGCCATCTTGAAATTCCGCGATTTGAGCGCGGCATACAACCGAAGCCACAATGCCACTTGCTTGACTGGAATGGATCTACGCATCCTGGCACACAGGTAACGAAGACTTCTACTGCCTACAGGGCGAGCTCTAGCACTTAACTGACCCATCCTGACAGTCACGCGCCAACAGCAATGCTGTGATTGGCTGACTGCAACCTGACAGAAAAGTTGCGGCTGCCATTTTGTTAATCAGGGCATGGTTCCCAGGGGTGGGGGATAAAGTGGAAATAGGATTTAAGGGGTCAGGATAGGGGTATTCAGACTGAAAGAGGGGTCTGTGAAGGACCCCTCATGGGCAAGAAATTGTCCAAAAATCCTTTCTCTGGATGCGCGACAATCTTCGGATCCACCACGGTGTTCAGCGCGTCCCCAGTGTAAATACATGGCGGATCCGTGGATCAAGAACCCAATTTAAAAAAACAAATACCCACTCACACACCCACTCACAAATCCATACACTGGCTCGCACACCCAGTAACTCACACACACCCAAACAATCATGGATACATCTACTCAGAGACCCAGAGAACCAATCACACACTAACTCACAGACCCTCACAGGCACTCACATACACATACAGCCACTCACACACCTAGTCAGAGATCCAGAAAACTACTCACACACCCATTTATACAGTTATACTGCCACTCACACACCCACTTACAAGGCCAGAGAACCACTCGTACATCTACCCACAGACCCACACAGGCACTCACACACCCACTAAGACACTCACACACCGATGTAAACACTCACACAGCTAATGACATGCCCGCTCACAGACCCACACAGCCACTTACACACCCACTCACACCTATCCCATACTTACACTCACTTACACACTCAATCCCATAAAGCCAGTCACACACCCATTCAGAGACCCAGAAAACCACTTGCACACCCATACCACCACTCAAACACCCACTTACAGACCCAGAGAACCACTCACACATTCACTCACAGAGCCACACAGACTCCAACACACCTATACAGTCAGTCATACACTGACTCACAGAACAACACAGCCTCTTACACACCCATTCACACACACACCTACATACACACCCACTCACACACCCATTTAGAGACCCAGGAAACTACTCACATACCCATTCACACACCCAAACAGCCACTCACACACCTACTTACAGACCCAGGCAACCACTCACACACCGATTCCCAGACCCACACAAGCACTAACACACCCTCAACACACTCACACACCCAGTTAAACACTCACACAACCACTCAGACACCCACTCACACACCCACTTATACAGCCACTTGCAGACCCCTATAGCCTGTCACTGACTCATTCACAGAACCACTTAAACACCCACACAACTACTCACACCCCATACAGCCACTTACACACCCACTCACAGATCCAGAAAACCATCTACACAGGCACTAGAAAGCTACTCTCACACCCAAAGTCACTCTCACACCAAGTTAAACATCCACACAGCCACTAACACACCCACTCACACACCCATATATTGGCCCTCACACACCCACACAGTTACTTACACAGCTACTCACACACAGGCAGTATTATAGTTATATAAATTGTAATAGGATATGGTTGTATTAAATGTGTTGTTGTTTTGTATTGAATGTGTGCTTTTGGTTGGGACCGGATTCGCAGATCTGCCATGGATCAGCCTGCAGCATAGCCAGCAGACTCTTTTTTTGGCCAAGGATCCAAGTTGGATCCGTGGATTCAAGTGTGAAATTATAAAAAAGAATTTGCAAAACAAAGAGAACTAGTGTTTGGGAAAAGGGTTGGCTCTGAAAAGAGCTTTTGTGTTTATGATGTGTAGATGATAGCTATACATAGAATAGGATGCAGTCCGTTAAGTTGTTGAGGAACACCCTGTTGCCTGTGTCTGTGAATTGGACTCTGTTTTTTTTATATATTCCGTCCATGTCGAAGCGTAAGTTGTTATGGTATATAGAGCCTATGTTGTGGTCTCGGAGAAATGCAGAAACAGCTTTATTGACATGTTTCCTGGTTTTCTCTATTTGTGGACAAAATTGGGTTGACCACTGTTATGTTATGTTATTTATGTTATGTTATTTATTCTTTTGTATAGCGCAACGGTTACTCAAAAAGAGTGTCCCGGCGCTTTTTAGGTAAGGGAAACAGATTTCAGAATAACACAACACAACTAAAAACAGGTTAAAAGATAAACAGAAAAGGAAACAAACAACTGGGAGACCTATTGAGAAAACAACCAGGTTTTGAGACCTCTTCTAAAATCAAGGAGAGTAAACGCCCCCCTCAAAGGGAGCGGTAGTGCGTTCCACATCTGTGGGGCCAACAGACTGAAAGAGCGGCCCCCCAGGAGAGCCCTCTTCACACGCGGAACAGCCGCCAAAAGTAGAGATTCTGACCGCAACGAGCGAGTCGGATGGTAGAAGGTCAGTCTCTTTTGAAGATGTTTAGCTCCCACCGCATGGAGCGCCTTGTAGGCCAGGGTCAAAGCCTTAAAGGCGATCCGTTTGCGGATGGGTAGCCAGTGCAACGCCACCAACAACCCAGAGGCGCTGGCCCGTCTACTTAGGCCAAAAATGGCCCTAGCCGCCGCGTTCTGTACAACTTGAAGCCTTTGTAGCAGATACTCTGGCAGGCCCAGGTAAAGAATGTTGGCATAATCCAACCTGGAGCCTATCAGAGCCTGCACCGTCAGCCTCCTGTGCTCCTCGGATAAGAGAGGCAGGAACCTCCGCAGCATTTTTAGCAGACCGAAGCAAGTGCCGGTTACCCCCAAGATCTGGGCTTTCATCGTCAGCCCCTTGTCCATCTTAACCCCCAAGTTTTTAGCCATGGGAGAAGAGCCGGACGGAGGGAACATGTCGATGGGCCACCAGGCCTGCCAGCTAGGCTCCGTCTCGCACCCAAAGATCTGTCTTTGGCAAATTGTGGTATCTGGTATGTAGCCTGCTGTTGCAGGGTCTTACTCTAAGCTAATTCTATTTTAGAGTCTACTGTAGAGTGTTGGAATTACTGGAGTGTGTTAGCTCCAGACCTTCACTGTGTCAGTTACTGGTGGAGTGCCCTGTGGATGGGACGTTTCTGTATATTGGAAGCAACTTGAATAAAGAAGACTACTTTTGTAAACTGCTGGGCCCCGTGTACTTCTTCACACTGGAGAATGTTTGAGAACACAAGACAGTATGTGGGAAAAGCAAACATTAATTTAGTAAAGGTATCCCTCATTAGGATTTCCAGTCCTACACCAGTAATTGAACCTAGGTCCTTACCACAACTGTTCACAATCATGAGGTTATGATATTGGCAATCCACAATGCTTTCAACCAAAGGCAGCAATCAATGCCATTGTAACTCTCTCTGGCCAACCCAAGGAATGTCTACATTAGGTAAACCAAGGTCCCTATCAATGCCACTCTTTCTATCATTCTTTCTGGCCCAAAACTCAAAACTTGGGCCCAGAATCCAGACTCTGACGATGTTGGGGACAATTAAGAGGAGCACACAGGAAAAGGCTGCAGCAAAATGAGGCAGTTTTGAAGATAAAAGGTAGTTACAGTGGAGGAGAGCAAGTAAAGATAAAATAACATATTTAATTGGATGGTGGAGATGTGCAGGGAACTAAAATTAGGTTGTGACTTTAAGAAAAAAAACTCTGATTGGCTTTGGGAAAATAAAAAAAAGTTCTGTTGCATGGGATATGCTTGGAATTGAAAACAGTCAACCACAGTTAAAGTGAAGCCAGTATGCACTTGAGAGAAAGTCTTGTGAGCTTTTTACCTACTGGTAGGCAGAGACTATTGGAAACATGATTACTATGGAAACAGCGCTAAAAGAGTGTGGGGGGAGGAAACAAAAGAGACTGTAGAGTGAAACTGAAAAGCAGACTGGTGTATAAAAATTGCTCAGTTTGGAGTGTATGGCTTGTAATTGACAATATTGTACAAAATAAAATATAAAGGAAAAACATTGACAGCAAATTGTTGAATGCTTTAAAGGGATGTAGTGTGAATCCACACAAAAAACAACAAAATTGGGCTTTTTTACAGGAAACATGGAGAGGGTACAAAAATAGTGATCATTTAGAAGTGGTAAAGCAAAAATAAAAGATGAAAGGAAGTCTGTGATTTGCCAAGAACAGAAGTATGAGTGAAAGCATAGTGGGAAGGGTAGCCATTATTGGTACTTTTGTACTGGGAGTGGAGGAGAACTGCCATATTTCTGACATGAGATTTGCAGTGGAAAACAGATATTAACAGATATTAAAATGAACGTTGGACAACATCAAAGATATTATACAGGTATGTTTTATTTATTTATTTATTTTTTTTTTTTGAAACCGTTTATTACATTTTAAAAAGGTTACAAGTATGGGCCTACAACCATCCGGCCGGCCGGCCGGCCGCTAGAGTGGCAGAAGCATACGACATACCTACAGTAAGAGTCTCTTGGCGGTGCAGATTGGTAAATCAGGAGATATCAATAGCGCAGGCCACATAACTCCAAGCCCACAATACGGTTTCCTTTTTTCAAAACAGAACAACACAAAAAACCACACCCGCAAGGCAACCCGCCATCCAAAGTGACGGCACGTGCTCCTTAAGTGGGGGATCCCAACCAGCAGCCAAACTCTGAAGAGGGGAATGGGAATAGATCAGGAACTGGGGAGCCACATGCCCGTGGCTGAGGGAGGGGGTCGGCTAGGGGGACGGAGCTGGTGAGGCGGCCGGTAGCAGTGGCGGCTCACAAATACCCCCGCGATAGGCGTTCCAGGGGCCCCAGATTTTCACCCACGCTCCAGGCTTACCCCTCGCCACATACACTACCTTTTCACGAAACATACACCAATCCATATGTTCTTTCCAGGCCAACACCGCTGGGGGCCTCTGGGATCCCCACAATTGAGCAATGTCACGCTTAGCTATCATGTATCCCAGAGTCACCCACCGCGTCTGCGGGACCGAATAGTCATTTGGTTCCCACACATTCAGCAAGCATCTCCTCGCTTCAGGCAACAGCGCGACACGCGTCACCACACGCAGGACCTCATGCACACCACGCCAGAATCGCTCCACCTGTGGGCATTCCCACAGAATATGCATGAAAGTTGCCAAGGCACCACAGCCACGCTTACACAATCCGTCACCAACAAAGCCCATACGTAGAAGCCTTGGCCCCGTCACGTAAACCCGGTGGAGGATCTTAAGCTGGACGAAGCGAAGGCGAGCCGGGATGGCCACCTCCTTCGGAGAGGCCACCGCGGAAATCCAGTCCTCGTCGTCCAGTTCCAGCCCGTCGGCAACCCAGGCCTCGCGGAGACTAGTCAGCAGGCACGATCTGTCGTTGATCAGTTTTTTATATATAAGGGAGATCGTGCTGTCTGGGACATGGCCATCCAGCACTCTGTCCTCCAGGGGGGAAGACTCCGGAATGGACGCGACATCAGGGAAGACGGAGCCCAGCGCGTGACGGACTTGCAAGTACCGAAAGTACTCACTGCCTTGCAGCTGAAATTCCGTCTGCAGCGTCTCAAAAGTTTTGAATCCCCCCCTCGTCCAGAGATCTCCCACTGTGCTGATTCCGATCGTGTCCCACTTCTCGAAGCCCTTCGATGTCCACAGGGAGCCCAACCTCTCAGACGCATATAGCGGTGTCGCCCGAGTCAAACGGTCCTTCCACCCCATAGCTGCATTAGCCGCGTGCCAGACACGCACCATGACACGCGTCGGTCCCGTCAGACGGGAGTCGGGCGCGCCAGAGTAGAGCGCTCGATTGTAGTCGCCACCGGGCAGGAGCATCTTGTCCATTTCAAATGCCGGGTTCAGGGCGGGCCCGTAAAGGCCATGATTAATCGCAGCTAGCTGGGAGGCCCAGTAATACCGTTTAATGTCCGGGAGGGCAACCCCCCCATCGTACCACGGGAGCGTCAATTTAGCCAGAGCAAAACGCGGCCTCCCGTCCCAGAACAGGCGCCGCTGCAGGCTCTCCACCTCACGGAAGTAGCGCGCCGGAACCAAGTCCATAGTGTTCTGAAGCGCGTACAGAAAGCGCGGCAAGGACATCATCTTAAACAAGGCCGCTCGGCCAAGCGGCGAAAGCGGAAGACGCCGCCAACGCGCAACGTCCTCCCGCAAGCGCTGGAGGGGGGGTAGCAAGTTCCGCTCGTAGCGGGCCTCCGGGTCTAGAGTAATATATATACCCAGGTACCGGAACCCCTGGGAGGCAATCTGGATCGGGCAGTCCCGTGGTAGGGCCGGAGCCTCCCCGGAAAGCACATATACGCAGGATTTCGCCCAGTTGATGACAAGGCCTGAGTTACGACCGAAGGAGCGCAAAACATCAACCAGGACAATCAGCGAGTTACGCGGGGAGGCGAGATACAAAAGGATATCATCGGCGTAGAGGGACACGCGGTCCTCATGCTCGGGGGTCCAGCGGAGACCACGGATAGAGGGGTGCCACCGCAGCCACTCCGCCAAGGGCTCCAAGGCCAATGCAAACAGGAGCGGTGACAAGGGGCAACCCTGACGCGTGCCCCGCCCCAGCGCGAAGGGGGCCGAGACTCGCCCATTCACCACCACCTGCGCCAATGGGCCCGAATACAACAATTTGACCCAGCTAATGAATCCCGGTCCAAATCCAAATTTCGCCAGCATCGCCCAGATGTATGGCCATTCAAGCGTGTCAAACGCCATGGTGGCGTCCAAGGACGCCAAGATGGCCAGCTCCCGCACAGACGGGACACGCGCGAGCACCCCGTGCAAGCGTCGCAGATTAAGAGCCGTGTTGCGATGGGGTATAAAGCCAGATTGGTCTTGGTGGACCAAATCGCCCACCACGCCGACCAGCCGGTTGGCCAGCACCTTGGCGAGGATTTTGGGCTCCGCGTTCAAGAGCGAGATAGGCCTATAGGATGTAACCCGCTCACGGGGTCTCCCCTCCTTGTGGATCACCACGATTGTGGCCAGACGCTGGTCCGGCGGGAGGGAACCCTGCGAGTGGGCCGCCAGGAACATCGCGCGCAGGTGGGGCGCCAGTACATCCGGTCGCAGCTTGTAAAGCTCGATGGGGATACCATTGGGGCCCATGGCCTTGCCGGATGCGACCGAGCGAATAGCCAGGGCAATTTCGTCCGAGGTGGGAGGAGCGTCCAGCAAATCCCTGTCCTCCACCGTAAGGGAGGGCAGCGCGATGTCCCGAAGCAGGGCATGAGAATCTTCCTCCGAGCAGGGAGAAACCGGGGAGTACACCTCGCGGAAGTAATCCGCGAAGCAGGAGACAATGGCTTCCGGCTCGGTGACAGGCACACCATCCATACCCTCAATCAAAGGAACCACACGACTCGCTCTCTCCCTCTTGTCCAACCACGCAATCAATTTACCAGCCTTATCACCCACATCATACAATCGCCCCTGTTGCTCTCTACTGAGGCCCCTGGCCGCCTCCGTGACGAGGGCCCTATAGGCCGCCCGCTTGAGGTGCAGAACATGCAACTTGGCGTCCGTTACCCCGCTCCCCAGGTCACCCTCTAGTTCCGCAATTTCGGCCTCCACCCGGGTTACCTCCTCCCGCTCGCGCCTCCGGGCATGGGAGATAAAGGAGAGGGCCTCCCCTCTGAGAACTACCTTAAAAGCCTCCCACAGGGAGATGGCCGAAGGGACAGACCCCACATTCTCATCAAAGTATCGCTGTAAGGATTTGATCAAGTCGGCACGAATAGTGGGGTCACGCAAGTACCAAGCATTGATTGGAGCCACCCTGCCCTCCCCCCTAGGGAAGACATCGAAATGTAACAGTAATGGGGAGTGATCTGAAATGCCCCGCGCCAGATGGCACACCTCTCCCACCCTCCCAGCATAGGCCGCCGGGACAAGGATGTAATCAAGCCGCGAGAGGCTACCATGGGCACCCGAGTGGAAGGTGTATTGCCGCTGTGCGGGATGCTTTAGTCGCCAGCAATCCGCCAGGCCCAGTGTATCTAAAAGGCCGGACAGCCAGGCCTGTGCCCGGGGGAGGTCCCTAGGGGGATGGCGATCCATAGACCCAGAAACTACCGCATTGAAGTCCCCCCCAACCACCAGCAGGCCACCAGGGAGGTCCAGGAGGAGGCGCCCCAAGTCCGCAAATGTAGTAGATTGTAACCCAGGCGGGACGTACACTGATATAAAAACAAACACTCTACCCTCCATTCTACCCACCAGAACAGTGTAGCGTCCCCTCTCATCATGGCGCACCTCATCAATCTCCAACGGGAGCGAGTTCTTGATCATGATACCCACCCCCCGCGAGCCCGAGGTGAAGCCCGAGTGGGCCACCAAACGATAGCCTCGCCGATTCATGGCATGAAAGGAGTTACCTATAAGGTGTGTCTCCTGCAGGAAGATAACATCTGGTGAGATACGTTTCAGGTACTGCAGGACCACACCACGCTTAATCCTGTCCCCCAGGCCGTTAACATTCCATGACAACACAGTCAAATCCCTACCCCCCATCATACGTAGAAGCAATCAGTCGTCCCCCACAGAGCATCTCGAGAGCAACAATACAGTAAAGGGCTTGCCTTGCGGTGCAAACAAACAACACACCCCCCCCACCCCCCATCCCAACAGAACTCCCCCCTCCCTGCACCCCTGCATGAGCCCAGACAGCCCCCCCAAAGTGCAGTGTGCCTGTCGCCCATAGATGAAAAACTAACTAGTCCCCCAGAGGAGGAGGGAAGCCCCCAACAGACCCCACACGACCTCCATAGGAGGGGAACATAAACGATCAGTAAATGGTAAAGGAATGTTGTCCAGAGCAAGGCCTATTCTTCATCCCTCAGTTCTGATCCGGCGGGCCCTCCCCGCCAACCGCACCCCCCCCACCCCCTCGGCCCCGATCTCCAGGCAGAGTGTCCAACCAGTCCCCAGCCGCCTCGGGTCGGTCAAAAAAGTGCGTGCGCCCATCCACCTCCACCCTTAGCTTAGCTGGAAAAAGCATTGAGTACTTAATGTTCAGGTCCCGTAGGCGACGTTTAACTCCGAGAAAACTCAGTCTCTGTTTTTGGACCGCCGGAGTAAAGTCTGGGTAGAAATGCACATCCATGTTATCAAGCTTGACCGGTCCCTGTTGCCTGGAGGTCTGCAGGATAGCGTCTCTGTCCCGAAAATTAAAAATCCGGGCAATGAGAGGCCGCGGCGGGGCACCGGCCTTAGGTCTGCCCCCAGGGACCCGGTGAGCACGTTCCACCGCAAAAAGCTTACTCAGCCCCCGGGGCTGGAGATGGGTAAGGATCAATTCTTCCACAAAAAGATCTGCCGCCTCCGCCTCTCGTCCCTCCGGCACCCCCACAATGCGAACGTTATTCCTCCGGGCCCGACCCTCGGAATCCTCCAGTCGCCGGTCCATCAGGGCGCTCGCCTGGCCAAGCCGGCGCACCTCCTTTTGGAGGGCCACCACGTCCGTCGTGAGGCTCGTTGTGGTGTGGGCCAGGGAATCGACCCGGTCGTTGGTTTTGGACAAGTCAGCCCTCACAAGGCTAACATCCACCAGGACCGAGTCTATCTTTTGCGCTAGGGTGTCGAAGCGCTGGTCCACCGAGGCCTTCATCTCTGCGATGGCGCCCATGACGTCCCGGAGGGTCAGATCCACCGGTTGAGCAGATGCCTCCGTCGGGCCCGCCGGGGATGTGCGCGATGTCTCCGGAGATCCCTTCTGGAGGGTGTAGCGGTCCATACTGTTGGATTGAGGCGCCGGGCCACGGCGGGTCGTCTTCACCTTCGCCCGGTCGCCATCTTGTTTGGTGGACATGCCTGCTCTCCCACCGTTGTGCCAATCTCCTCGAAAGGGCCGATAAACCAGTTCACGGGTTCCGGGGGGGGGAGGGCGACCACTGGACCGCAGGACGACTCACGGCCGGCGGGTCAGCCGGGCACCTGGACAAGGCCACACCACCGCACCCCGCTCCGCAACCCTACCTCGCTTGAGGGCAAGGAGAGCGCAAAAGCGAAAGTGAAAGCGCGGGATACGCGAGTCGCCCAGCCCTGCCCGCCGCTGTTGTTCGCTTTGTCCCCGGATCGCCCCACTACTCCAATCCGGGGGGCCAGCGCGGAGAAGGCCACAACCTTCAATCGGTGCTCCCACCGGTGTCCGGGGTCCGATTCGAAAACGAAAAACGGATGGCGCCTCAGCTCGGGTTGACCGATACAGTCCCCTCAACAAGGACAGGATATAGCCAGGATTAATTCAGGAGGTCGTGGAGGTCCTCGGGAGCCTCGCACCTACGCGGCCATCTTGGTTGCGCGCTAGGCTCCTCCTTATACAGGTATGTTGATTAGGTTGAACTATAAAAAAAATATATATATTAAAAAGAACTTATGAGCTGAAAGAAAATATGTAGCTTCTAGAAACTACTGGATAAGGCAAACTTGAAAGGAGGTTAGATGAGAACATTAACTAAAAATATGATTAGCCTCTTATTCAGCGGAAGAGGCACTTACACATCCATTCACATACAGCACTTATGTATCCAACACTAACAGAGCCACTTGCAAACACAGTTACACACCCAAACACCCACTAACACAGCCAGTTACCAATCCATACGGCCCCTTGCATACCCATTTAGACACCCATACAGTCACTAACACACCCAGTCACACACCCACCCAGCTACTTACACATCCAGTGACACACCCACAGAGGCACTGATAAACTCACCCACTCACACATCGACACCCACTCATACAGCCAATCATATACCCATTTATAAACCCATACTCAGAAACTTACACAACCTCTTACACACTGACATAACCACTTATGTAGGTACTCATTCGCTTATAGTATATAATGTAAAGTTAAATGTGTTGTATATTTGCTTTTCAAATATCTACTTGTGTTTAAAGAGGAATGGAAGATGGAACAGTGAGGTTAAAAAAAAACAATCATGCTTGTTGACAGCATCCATAAACTGGGCAACAGATGACATTTTAAGTGTAAGTGGCATGTGGCATTTGCCACAATGAGTCACAATGTTTTGCACTTTTGGTGAAACAGCATGGATGATAACCATCTGGTTGAATGGTAAGGGTTCCACAGATGGTCTAGCTGCTGATGATGATGCACCACCATCCCTCTCATCATTCTGTCATATGTACTTGTTTGTAAGGTTTTCAGATGTTTCCATATAGAGGATGTGTCATGTGAATACTTCTTCCCCATACCGCTCAACAGTTTTTTTGCTGCATATATTGCATTGGAAATTTGTGCAAGAACTTTCTTTTCTCCTGACGGATTGGAGAAATATTTCCAAATGTCAGAGGACTTCTTTGGAGGTGGTAAGTCTTCTTCTTCACCCTTCTCTTCTATCTTCAGCAGAAGACATTCTGACTTTAAAACTGTGTGCTTATGAAGGAAAGCCAAAAAATGATAAAAGATGTGGTTTTCAATCTGTCTCCAGAGAGATGTGAAACCCAAATAACTGATTTAGGGTGTGGTTTGCTATGTGCATGGTTGATGACTTACAATAACCAATGAGAAGTTGAGGTTTGGGTGTGTTCCTAGAATCGCAGTGGATCCGCGGTGGCATCACGGCAGATCCACAATTTGCCAAACTCATAAAATAAATAAGTATTTTGTGGAATACAGATAGGCTTCCAAATATTAATGTATGGATATGGTTTCTCTGCTGTAAATGTTAAAATTTGTGGGGTCGATATTTTTATATATTTTTTTTAATTTTATTGAATCCACGGATCTACTGCAAATTCATCACAAGAACTAGTAACCATAGAGTACTCATATAGGCTGCCCCCTCAAATTGGATGTGGATCCAGTAAATGAATAAATCAAAAGAGAAAAACTTGGTGTATTGCATTATTAGAAAGACTACATATGTTACCTCACCTTGACTGGTTAATTGTTACGTTTAAAATGTATAATAAGAATACATGTGTGAATAAAATGTATTTATAAACTTGTAAAAATGTATATTGCTAAATTGAATTCATAGTTGAAATTATAGTACAATTTATATTTAAAAAAATAGTGACCTTCACCATAAAACCAAAGGATGCAGGGATGTTATAGTTAGGTAATAGCATTAAAAAAAGTAGAAATTCACTGAAAAACCAAAGGTTACAAGGATGTTATAGTTAGGCTCAAATTTTACATACCAAAACTATAGAAATTTAGCAGTTATAATTGCCTGCGGCACCTATAACTAATGCCCCTGCAATTCACTTATGCTTATGACCTCACATATTACATCACTCATGACATGGTCAGTGACATCACTCATGACATCATCCAACAAAATAAACTTCAATATACTTCATAAAATACCATTTAATTTTTGTAAAAATAAGTAGATACAAGTGAGAGACGTACAGCATAGAGCTCGCTGTAATCTTTTCAACTACTGTCACTTATAACTTAAGAGACAGTTCCCAGCCGATAGTCCTGTCTCTTATGAACCACTACTCTAATCACCAAAGTAAAATGTCTAACCATGCAGACTAGTCTGTTGCAAACCACAACACCATTTGTGAATCTGGAAAGAGATTTTAGTGCAATCAGTCAGATGTACACAAACCACTAAACATACAACCAGTAGAGAGGTCTTAGCGGACATGCCATTGTGTCACAAACCGCTAGTAGAATTATGCTTCATTCTGGAGAAAGGTGTGAGCAGAGGGATCAGTCGATTGTAAATGTCTCCTACACTGTCCCATCACCCTGGAGAAAGGTGATAGTAAACAGATGAATGTATTGCAATCTACAACTACACAGTCATTCATCACAAAGGGGAGAGGTCTAAGGAAACTGGTCAGTATGTCATAAAACAGAACTATACTCAGCCATCACTTGGAGTGAAGTCTCAATGAACAGCTAAGACTGTGGCTAAGCACAACCATACACATACATCAGCAGGGGATATGTGTCAGTGTAGAGGCTAGTTCACTGATATATAGTACACCAGCTTTAAAAACAGGATTACAACGAGATGACATATGTTAGAAATAGTATCATTCATTAGTAGTATATAAAGAATAATGTTTTACTAATGCAGTAGCTTAGTATATATCTTTAAGTCTCAGAAGCTTTTACAAAGCACTTACATTCACTGGAGGATGTCATCAGAAATTTAATTTAAGATGTCATCAGTGATGTCACTGACCATGTCATGAGTGATGTAATATATAAGGTCATAAGCAGTGCACTGCAGGGGTGTAAGTTACAGTTAGCTCAGGTAACTATAACTGCTGAATTTCTATGGTTGTGTGGGTAAAATCTGAGCTCAACTATAACGCCCCTGTAACCTTTGGGTTTTTATCCAGTGAATTTCAAATGATTTTGTAAATTCTGTTTCCTAACTATAACGGCCTTATAACCTTTGTTTTTTCAGTGAAAATATATATATTACCCAGTGGGTTATAGTTAGGCGTGCATTTCCATAGGAAATGTCCTTTTTATTTTTCGGATAACTTTGGCCCCGTTGGCCCCGAATCTCCACCAAACCTTCGAAAAATGTGCTACTTTTTTACTAGTTTGTGCATCGAAAGTTTTGATGTGATTTGTCAAGCGGGGCTGAAAAAAAGGAGGGTCCCATAACACAAAATCACCATACATTTTCCATACACTTCTTTAGGCTGGCTACAGAAAACAATCACTGAACAGAATGACACCAAATTTGGCAGGAAGCAAGGTATCAGTCAACAGATTGTGCTTTTGTGATTTGGGTAGATCCATTCAGTAGTTTTTGAGAAATTAAGGTTACAAATATTTGTATATCTGGACGTTTGGGTTCGAGGGGCTCTTGCGAGAGTTCATCGAACTCAATTTTAAACAATAGAGCTTTCTGATTGGCCCAAGGAGCTTTTTTTCCCTTGGATTATCTATCGAGCACTCTGACTGGCTGCCAGCATAAGAAAAATGTTGCTTGCAGCCATTACAGGACTCAGGGACTTATTCCCCTGCCCTGAACCTGTGTGTTTTAAAAAAAAAATGATATATGGTGGCAGTGTAGGGATACCCTACATCCTAGACCACATAAAAAACTGCAATTTTTGCTGTGATTCCACAGGACCGAAGCGAAAAAGAAAATGGTGCCCCAGGGCCTTATTTTTTAATTAAGGGGAGCGGGCGCGCACCCACCCTCCCGAGCCATTTATCACCCAGGGATTCCATCTCCCAGGGCCCCATTTAATTAATTTGGGGAGGGGGCGAGCAAGCCCCATCCCCAAGCTATATTCGATCCAGGGGACCCCATACCCCGGGGCACAAATTATTAATATGGGGGGGCACATCCCTCTTGAGCTGTATTTGGCCCCGGAGACCCCATCCCCTGAATCCCAAAGTACTGATTAGGGGAGGAGAGCCACATGGCTCCCCTACCTCAGCCTGTAAAAGTACCTGGCGGCTCCATCCCCCAGGGCCCTCACTTTTACAAAAAGGGAGGAGGGTCTCGCCGCCGCCCCCTCCCTTAGCCTTTAATGCCCCAGGGACCCCTTCCCCGGGGCCAGCTCACTTGCTGTGTCCCGGGAGCCACTGGAATCAAGCTATCCTGGCTGAAGAGGGGTGAAACCCCGAAACCGGTCCTAGGATGCTTGGTTCCAGTCCAGGGAGGACCTGGCTTGGCAGTTCGGGCTGGACTGTTCCCATGAGGCACAGGGTCACGACTGATTTGCATATGGCTGGGTTCAAACTGGAATGGCATGGTGAGTGAAAAAACAATGGATTTAGGCCCAGATCTCTGTACTGGAGTGAATGTATGACATTGTTCTGCATTCGGTCCATCAACTGTTGTTTTTGCATTTGTCACCCCGAGTGGGACGGGTATGCTCAGACGTGAGTCCCGTGCTCTCCATGCCACTGGAATCAAGCTATCCTGGCTGAAGAGGGGTGAAACCCCGAAACCGGTCCTAGGATGCTTGGTTCCAGTCCAGGGAGGACCTGGCTTGGCAGTTCGGGCTGGACTGTTCCCATGAGGCACAGGGTCAATACTGATTTGCATATGGCTGGGTTCAAACTGGAATGGCATGGTGAGCAAAAAAACGATGGATTTATGCCCAGATCTCTGTACTGGGGTGAATGTATGACATTGTTCTGCATTCGGTCCATCAACTGTTGTTCTAGCTACTACCGAGACACAGCAATTTCTCTGCCTGCACCAGCGTAGGTGGGCAAAGTTGTGCTTGCTCCCGCCTGGTAGGAGCACTTTTAAAATTCCCGCCAAACAGGAGCAAACAAAGTCTGCTCCTGGTGGGTGGGAGCTTTATAAATTCTCCCTCTGGCTGGGATTTGAGATGTTTCTCTTCCCACATCAGTGTGTGCAGGGAAACAGATCAACAGATTGTTTCTGCCTGGATGGAGCAAATAAATAGCTGCTCCTTGCAGGCGGAACAATCCCTTCTCCCACTGCATGCAGGGAGCCGGGTGGTGCTGCGGGGCCCTGGGGCTCCCCTAGCTCTCAACATGTGCATGGTGGGTGCCCTGAGTGGGAACTGGGACACCCACCTATTTATAAAGGAGGCCCAGGGAGATGGGGTCCCCAGCTCACAAATAGGCTCGACGAGAGGGGCAGTGCGGCTGGGGGATGGGTTCTCCAGGAACTGAGAAGGCTCAGGCACATGCCTCGCCCCCTCCCTTTTAAACTAAGTAAATACAATTATGTCATAGAACATGTCATGAGTGATGTAATATATGAGGTCATAAACAGTGCATGGCGGTGGTGCAAGTTATAGTTAGCTGTACTAACTATAACTGGTGAATGTCTGCTTTCTTGAGTTCAAAATATTAATGTTGTCACTGACAGTCACCTAACTATAACGTTACTTTAACATTTGTTTTTTTTCAGTGAATTTCTAAGGTTTTTTATTTTTAAAAAACAGCTTTCTCACACCTAACTATATCGTTACTTTAACCTTTGGTTTTCTCAGTGAATATATATAAATATGCTTGTTTCCCTTCTTTGAGGCACACTCATACTCTCCCCCAAAGGAGATGATGGAAGGTCTGTTTTAAAGCTGCTACTCCACCTGGTACATCTTGTTTGGCTCCTTAGCACTTGATGTCCCGATTCTCAAACTTTCAACACACTGCTGCAGTTTTAGACGTCAGCATTAATAGTTTCTTGCTTCATCCCTGTGGGTGGCTACCAGTGTTTCATATATCATAACCCACCTCTGCCTTGGCATTTTTAGGTCTTGAACTTGAAGCCGTATATAAGAACTTATGAAGCAACAAGGAAATCCTTGGCTCTAATTACATGGATTTATTGTTCCAAAAGGCTCTGAAGATCCATACAAGCTGGATGCAGGACTTTCTTCTTCCCTTCTTGGCACACACCTTCATGTAGACCCGAGTCTATTCACAATTTATATTTCAATTTCCTTCCTTAGGGGGACATGCAACAATACTGCTGTGCATCCAGCGTCGGGGACGCCAGACCTATAGGGATTGCCTCACAACTCTAACAAAATGTATTCAGTGGCACAGGAAATCTTGTTTACACCGTGGAATCATAAATTATACTTGTATTTTGCACATTAAAGATTTATAGGAAGTGTAGTTGCTGAGTGTTGAAATGTAGTACGGAACGGTATTGTATTTGGGTTTCCTAGATGATGTTAAGTGATTCATTTTTGGAAGGCAGGTCACTTTGACCTCGATAGAGTGTTCCCGGAAAACGTTTAGAATTATTTCATTGTGTATTTGTTGTATCTGGTACTTGCACAAACACAGAGAAAGGGCCAATCCCTGGTCTGTGTTTGTGTCCCTTGACGCGGGCTCGCTAGGTTTGTGATGTAAATAAGTGTTTCGAATTTGCATTTCTGTCAGTGGCCATTCATGGGACAATCAGACTAAGTGAAGAATCTAAGTGAAAGCAAACTGCTCCTCAATGTGTCATTCTGGAATAGCTTTTAGATCCACTCCCTGTACTTGAGATGAGAATCTCAGAATGCTCAGATTGGCCCCTAGTATATGGTTTTCTTGGGTTTTGGTGCCAGGCAATGGTGGACCTCAACATTTTGAACAGGTGTAGCACCAAGTCCAGAGTCAGGCCGATCCACAAATGTGCAAAAACCTTTTGAAGGTTACAGGTCAGTAGAAGCAGCATGTTCAAATGCAATGGGAACTATCAACACAAATTTCACCATTTTCTAAAGCCAACCCTAAACTTTATTTTGCACTTTATTCAAAATTAAATATCCATATAACGGTCACGTTTCATCTTGAAAAGATCCTTGGTGGCGCACATCCAAGATGGCCGCACACCGGTGAGGCTCGGGACGCTTGGCCAACAGATCCGACAATTATCCTTACCTGTGCTGCAGTAAATTGATGGCTGACGCAGTCCAGCTGTACCCTGAACGCTTCGCTACCACCGTGCCAGAGGACGTGAGTCTCGAGACTGGCTGGCTCTGGCTCTGAGGGGAAATCGACTGCGGGGACCCTCCTGTGACTGCGTCCCGGAGCCTGGCGCTGGCTGCTGCCGCTATGTGGGAGCCGCGGCTTGCCACAAGGCGGTGGGCCTCATCGGTGGGGGCGGGTCTGTGCCACGGCGTCGCGGACTCCTGCCGCAATGCTAGCGCTGTTTGCCGATGCCCACGACACCCTGCTGTGGTCCCGCGGAGCCCTGCCGAGGTCCCGGGTGCCGGGACACCGCTGTACTGAGGTGAGCCGTCTTCGTGCCATAATCGCGGGCGGACCCGCGCTGCGCGGCGCTTCCTCCCGGTTGCCAAGCGGGAGCGGCGACATCGCGGCCCTGTCTCGGGCCTTGGATTGGGGGTCTCGCTCCTTTCCCGGGGCGCGGGAGACCTGTGGTGGGACTCTTCTCCTTGTGGCATTCACTTGCGAGATTGGGCCGGGAGGGCCCCCTCTCAGACACTGGACCAGTGCTTTGCCCTGCTCTGGATTGCCGCTGCCTGACGCTTGGCCGATTGCCTGCACATTCTGGAGAATCTGCATATTTTGGAACATTTGGCGATGTGGTGAGCTGTGGCGCGTCCTGCTTCCCTGCTGTGCTGGACACTGGTGATTCTGGTTGTTGCCTTCCCTGACGAGAGAGGGCCACGGGCGGTTGGTTGTTGGGCGCGCCTCCACCCGGACTATCGGCGCTAGAGCAGTGGGCCCCTGCTACCGCCCAAAGTACTTATTGGCAGTCCTTGGCTGGGGGTTCTCCTGAGAGGAGTAGGGTCCCGAATATAGGCTTGTGTGGATCCTGCGGTCATCCCTCTCCGGGGGTCCTCCAGGGCATTGGCTGCACAGGATTTCCTAGGCCCTCTGCCGCGTTGCTCTGGCAGGATTGCTGGCTGCCCTGCTGACATTATTCTTGGTCCTGCCTGAGCCTTCACGTTTATAGGCCTTCTTGCTAGCAGCGCCCACTGGTACACGGCTCCTCCATCCGCTTGCAGTGCACGAGGTCCACTTGTTCGCCACTGGAGATCACTTGTGGGTCCTGCTGGGGGCCTGCATTGCCTGTGTGCTGGGAGACTCAGGGACATCTCAATTATTGCCCTGCCAGTTTCGCCCACTTTGGTTGGCTCACGGACCGCCTTAGCCGCCTCGCTGCTCCGCGCGCTTTCTGTGGCTTGCTACGCGCTGTGGGGTAGCGGGCGCGGTTGCCGGCTAGGATGGGGAAACCCGATGGACGCCAGTCTCGCTTGAACTTTGAGAAACAAAAAGCTGCGGCGAAGTCTACCTCCACTGGGGCAGACTCTGACGCTGTGGATCACATGCAGCCTGCTCCGTCATCCTCGGAGGATGATGTCAAGACACTGCTCTTGGCGGTCCAGCATAGCTTGTCGGATTTATCCGGGAAAATGGATACTATGAACACTAGGCTGGACTTGTTGGTGCATAAAGTCGATAAACATGATGGGCAGTTAAAGGAGGCGGAAAGACGCATATCGGAGAATGAGGATGTCACAACTCGGCTGCAAACTCAGGTTACTCAGATGGATAAACTCCTCAAAGTAATTGCGGCAAAGAATGAGGATATCGAAGCTAGAAGCCGCCGCAACAACGTCCGCATTTTAGGCATTCCCGAGAGCACCAATACTGGGTGCATGGAGGTATACGTCGAACGGCTGCTGAAGAGCTCCTTTGGTGAGGACTCCTTTTCGAAGCATCTAGTGGTCGAATGAGCAAATCGGTCCCTGGGCCCGCGTCCTCCTCCGGGGGATGCACCTCGTCCCATCATCGCACGCCTCCTTAACTACCGAGATCGCGACGTGGCATTACAGAAGGCACGCGAATTGAAACCGCTGCAGTTTGAAGGGAACGCCTGCACAATGTATCCAGACTTCACCGTAGCGGTGAAGGAGGCGCGCCGAAAGTTCCTTGCCGTCAAGCAAAAACTTTGCACCGCACAGATTGAATACGCCCTCTTGTACCCTGCACGGCTACGTATTACATATAAGGGGAAACAGAACTTCTGCACCAACCCTCAGCAGGTCGAAGACTTTCTGAAGTCCATTTCGAGGCGATCTCCTCTGCAGGGCAGTTCCTCCAGATCTTCTTCCCCTCTGACTGGTTAGACTTGGGCGGGGTTGCTCCCCGGCGGGTGTTGTTCAGTGTTCTTTAATGAGAGTTCCTTATATGGTGGGTCACTGTTATTAACTATGCCACCTTCATGGTAGTGTTTATTTGTCTCTCCTCCTGGCCTTTCATAGCCCGCCACCCCTGAATGGATAATTGACTAATTCAGCATCCTAAGTCATTGCGCTACAGATTGAGGGCTACCTGGCCTGTTTGCATTGTCTGCTGCATGCAGTGTAGGTATACGAATAGCTACTTTGCCAAGCACCCTTCCTGTTAAGCGCCACTCTCGTCCGTCATGGGGTGACACTCATGGGCTGAGAGGTGGCTGGAGTTAGGTACGGGAAGGGAGTTTTGTCCCCTAGCGCCCTCCTAAGGGAAATCCCCCATGCTGTTTGGTATTGTTTTGTGCTGCCTCTGCCACATGACGTTCTCTTCATGCTGGCTGCAGCTGGTTGCAAAAGATTGCTGGCCATTGGCTGTCTTTTTAGGTGGGCTATACTATGCCGGCACGTTTGGGGTGCCGTTGTGGGGGGGTGGGTTGGGTGTTCTTAACTTCCTATAGGGATGGTGTACATCAATGTTTAGTTGCAGGCAGGAAAGCATGTGTGGACTCTTGTTTTGGATGTCTATGCGGTTGGGGTCAGAGGTGGCGGCGCAGGAGCGGGTGGGCGTGGTCGGTCACGTGTCCCTGCAGAACTTACCGCTCCAGCGCTCTTCATTATTCTGCCCATATAGATGACGCATCACGACTATGCATGTCTCAAACTGCTCACGTGGAATGTCCGGGGGCTCCGCGACCCTCGGAAGCGCCGACAGATATTATCATACCTAGATAGGCATCACATTCACATAGCTCTGCTCCAGGAAACACATATGGATCCTCGACACCCTCCCTTCTTTGGTACTAAATGGGCCTCTGCATGTGTCTATTCATCCTACTCCACATACTCCTGTGGCACGTTAATCCTCATCAAAAAGAACACACCATTTATTGTAGGGGGAACGTATAGCGACTCCGCCGGCCGTAGCTGTCTACTCTGGGGCACGCTGGTGACACAGTCTGTTATGCTTGTTTGCAGTTATGGTCCTAACATTGATGACCCAGGCTATTTCTCTGCCCTCTTGGGTCAAATATTAAAGATAGGCTCCACTCACGTTCTATGGGGAGGGGACTTCAACACTGCTCTGTACCCCTCCATGAACCGCTCTGATCCCCTTCCCCACCATTATACTAATACACGAGAGACTCTCGTCAGTTTATTCGCTGATCATGGGCTCGTTGATGCGTGGCGACACGTCCATCTCACTACTAAAGAGGGCACCTTCTATACGGCGGACACGCCACGTGGTCCCGGCTGGCCTACTGGATCTGCTCGCGTGGGGTGGCGCCCTGGATCCGCCGTGTCACTCACTTGGCCCGCACGCATTCTGATCACGCACCTGTATACCTTGAACTGCAACCCCCTAACTCTATTGCTACTCCCCGCTGTTGGAGGCTCGTTCCAGAGGCACTGCATGATGCGGTATTTCATGCGGAATTGGGGGAGGAGATCGCCGCCTTCCTGGAAAGAAATAAAGGTAAGGTCGATGATATGGGTATATTTTGGGAGGGCTTCAAGGTCACGGTCAGGGGCGTTTGTATCTCCGAAAGTTTTGGAGTTCTCCGAGACATTCGAAATAGGTTGCATGGTCTGGAGCAGGAGATCAGGCGGTTGGAGGTTGATCTATGGGAAGCTAACTCTAACGTTAAACGTGCTACCCTCCGCGAAAAACTCACGGATTATACTGATACGGCGGCTCAGGAGGTGAAGTTTCGAGGCAAGTATTTTACGGCCTGTAGGTACGGGGAGGGGGAGAGGCCTGGGAGGGCTTTGGCGAGCGCCGTTCGACAACCCAGGTTCTCTACTTATGTGCTGGATGTGGTGGACAGCGATGGCAATAGACACAGGGAGAGTATTAGTATACTTGACTTCTTTGTGAAATACTATAAGGAGCTGTATAGCTCACAGCTCTCTTCTCCTCCAGATTTTACCCCTTACTTGCAGGATATAACTCTTGGTTGGCTGGGTGACTCTCAGCGTGAGTTCCTGGCGGCACCCTTCGAGGATGCTGAGATACGGGAGGCCATGATGCAGACAGCGTCCGGGAAGGCGCCGGGTTCAGACGGCCTTCCCATTGATTTTTATAAAGCGTACATAGATCAATTACTTCCAGTTTTGAAGGAAGTTTTCTCCGAGGCTCAGAAGGCGCAGACCCTGCCCGTGACGATGAGAGAGGCGTTGATTACATCGTTGCTTAAGCCTGGCAAGCCGTCAGATAAATGCGATTCGTATAGGCCGCTTTCTCTTATCAACGCCGACACCAAAATCTTGGCTAAACTGCTGGCTAACCGCCTCCGCCTTCTTATGGATAAACTGGTGCTGCCGGACCAGTCTGGCTTCATCCCCAGAAGAGCCACGTCCCATAATCTCAGAACACTGTTCTCCATTTTACATGGGGTGGACCCTAGACTGCCCTTGGTGGAAGTGTTCTTGGATGCCTCCAGGGCCTTCGATTCAGTGGCATGGGACTATCTCTTCACTATCTTACAGAATATGGGCCTACCTGCTGGTTTCATTTCCTGGATTCGTTTATTATACACTGCTCCCACCGCTCGGATCTTAATTAATGGCCATACCTCCTCTTCCTTTTCATTATCCCGTGGTACCCGACAAGGCTGCCCGCTGTCTCCCCTTCTGTTCGCCCTGATTATGGAACCGTTAGCGGCGAAGGTGCGACAGTACTACAATCATTTGGGCCTTCGGTGCTTACTGCGACCGATCCTAATTTCACTATATGCGGACGATGTCACCTTATATGTGAAGGATCCGAAGAATAACCTTAATTCCCTTTTGTGGGAATTTATTAAATTTGGCGGCTATTCTGGGATTCATATTAATTGGACCAAGTCAATGTTATTCCCTTTGACTGACGCTGCTGCTCCCCTTGACATGGATTATCCGATTAAATGGTGTGATTCTGAGGTTAAATATTTGGGTATCCGGGTAATGGCAGACCGGGACGAGTTGATGAGAGCGAATAATGGGTGTGCAATGGAACACATCACGAATTGTATCACTCGATGGATTGCCCTTCCACTTTCCATGGCTGGACGAGTGTCCCTTATAAAAATGGTGATCCTTCCCAAATTCTTATATCTTTTCATCAATATTCCATACGATCCTGGTCGTCATTTCTTTGCGACGCTGCGGTCGGAACTGATACGTCTGGTCTGGGGTGGTAAGCAGCCACGCGTTTAATGGGACACTCTCATGCGGCCCTATTCCCAAGGTGGGTTTGACGTACCCAACTTCGAGCTGTATTATATCAGCGCTCAGGCCCATTTTGCTCATTACTGGTTTCGCCAGCCTCGATATACCCCCCATGTTGCCACGGAACACTGGCTAGCTGATCCCACTCCACTGGATGGTGCTCTACTTGCTGATGTCTCCCCTCGGATGCGCAACCCCTCCTCAGTGGACTGCACGATTCTGGCCTGGTCCCGTATTCGGGATCATTTGCAAGCCCCTTGCTTATATTTCCCCCTTCTCCCACTCACATACCATCCGGACGTGTCTCTGCTACAGGAGGGTGTCTTCAAGAAGGTGGCACGTGCACGGAAGCTCCACTGTTGGGGAAACCTGTATTCCGGTGGCAAATTCCGCACGCTCCCGCAGCTGTGCCCTGAGCCGCCGCCGTCTGTCATGGAAACATTCTTGTACGCACGGCTCCAACATGGGGGCAGATTTATGAGGCCCGTTGCGCCATCGGAACGTCACTTTTTGTGACGTTCCGTGGTGCAGAAGCCTGCGTGATATTTATCAGGCAGCACTGAGCCACTTTATTTGGCTTAATGCTGCCTCATAAATATCAGTCCCTTTAACGCAGTGTTCTGCGTTAAAGGGGCGTGCAATGGGTGTTGCTGGGGGCGTTCCCAGCAACATCCATGGCCTTTTGACACTGCCCCAGATCTACGAGAAATCGTAAATCTGAGGCAGCGCCAAAAGCTTCCGCCTCCCCAGGGGAGGCGTAAGGGAGGCGCAACGGGGAGAAATATCTTTATTTCTCCTCGTTTTTCCTTTTTCTATGTGTGCTGCATTCTGCAGCACCCATACAAAGAGGAAAAACCTCTTGTGATTATTTTTGTACAGAAAGGTTTCCCTTCCTGTACAAAAATATTCATCTCCGCAACGCAGGCACCCTTGCACCATGGTGCAGAGGTGCCTGCGTTGGCGCAGGCAGCCCATTGTGCGCCGGCGCACGGGAAAAGGACAGGAATGCGCCGCATTTTATAGATACGGCGCATCCCTGCACTTTTCTTTAGCCGTAGGGAAGCGCAGCAGGAAGGCCTGCTGCGCTTCCCTACGGCAAAACCTCATAAATCTGCCCCAAGGTGTTCAGGCCTGCACCCCATCCTTTCCTTCTGAGCCGTTGCCACTGGCCCCTCTACATCATGTTCTGAAGACACCTTCTGTGTCTCACCTTGTGTCCACTCTATACCACGCGCTATATAGTGATGTTGAGTATCCTCCGAGTGCGGCGCGAGCTAAGTGGGTGCAGGAACTGGGACAAGACATCCCAGATGATCAATGGTTGTTTTGTTGCAAACAAACAGACCAAATCTCCTCTAACTGCAGGCTCCGACTGATCCATTACAGATTCCTGCATCGTACCTATCATACCCCAGTTAAGCTTCACAAATTTGGGTTGCGAGATACCAATAGGTGTGAGCGATGCGGGAGGGAAAATGCGGATTTCCTGCATCTGGCCTGGGACTGCTCGGAGGTTTACGCCTATTGGGACCACGTGTTCGAGGCTCTGGATGCTATGGTCCTGCTAGCGATTCCCAGATCCCCCCTGGTGGCCCTGTTGGGGTATACTGCGCACATCCCCGCTCCAAGTCGTAGATTTGCTTCATTAAGCCTAGCCATTGCCAAGCGGAGACTAGCATGCAGGTGGGGCAGGGGCAGAGCGCCCAAGTTTAAAGACTGGCTGTCTGATATGATCTTTTGGCAGGATCAACTTCACACTTACGCCAAACTGCTTCCCCACTCTTCCCGTCCGCGGGACATTTGGGGCCCGCTGCAGGCATACTTATTGCAACATCCCATTGGCGACCCTTCCGCAACATAGACACATGTTGGCTACCTAATTTCTGGTACCTCAGCGATCCGTCTGGCGCTGGTGAGAGGGGAACGCACCGTGCTGCCGCTGCCTCTGGTGCGTCGGTATTCAGCATTGTTGGGCCCCCCCTTCCCATCTCCCCTCTATTCAGGGAGGGCTGCGGGATGCGGCGCACATGTACTGGGTACTTGATGATGTCCCGCGACTCCTAGCCTTCCAGGGGCTTGTGGCTTCTCTCCCCTAGTGGAGTGCCTGACCGTGGTGCTGCGCTGGCCATCGGCTCGGGGGCCTTGTGGCGGTGTGGCGGGTGGTGTGGAGTGGGGTAGTTCTAGTGTGTTGTTGCCCATGGGTATTCTTATCTCTGATGTGTCTTGGAGTATGCTATTTCCTTGATGCAGGACAAGCATGTTATGTTACGGGGCTATTTTCTGTAGTAAAGAGGTTTGCGGGGGGTGGGACTCAGTGGACGTCCACGGGAAATTGTCGTATTATATGAATACGCACTGTGAAGAGGGTTCTGCGCTGTCGACCTTGATTTATCTTGTCCCCCAAATGACCCACTGCATCTGTGGACATGTTCCTGCATGAGAGATCGAGTTTTCTTGTTTTTTGTTTTTTTGTATGTATGCCTTTCGGCACTGGCCCTGAGATGGGCTACATGTACTCCTGTTATGCATCAGATGTGCACTTATTCTTGATGTACCGCACTGTTTACCCTGCTAAAAATCGATAAATAAAGGTTGAAAAGAAAAAAAAAAAAGAAAAGATCCTTGCATTGATTTGAGTCCACAGTCCGGCACAAGGTTTGTTCAAAAGAGCACTTACGGCTTCTAAACAGTATTGCTTCTTTGTGGAACACAGCTTAGTTTTCACTAATGCAAGTTTGGAAAATGATCTTTCAAAACTTCCACAGGTTTGGAAAATGATCTTTCAAAACTTGCACAGGTTTGGAAAATGGTCTTTCAAAAATTGCAATGGTTTGGAAAATCATCTTTCAGCACTTGCACTTCTAACAGTAGGGCGTGTTAGAAACACAGCCATCACTGTTCTCATAATGCTGTATGCCGCAGAAGGTGGTTGGTTTGTTTAAGCACACAATAACTTCCTCAATTGAATTGAGGGTTGCTTCATGGAATAAGCTATCAATATTCATTAACTTCATCTCTGTAGCTAGCTCATCATGAGAAACATCACAAAACCCTACAATCGGCTGTATTTCCTCTGTGGAAGCAGACTGCTTGAGAAGAATAATTGCAAATGCTGGTACAGAAGAGACAGTGCTCTTCGTGAACCTGTCACTGAGTGCCAATAGAGTATTGTCAAGTTCTTCCTAAACCTTCTTTTTCTAAATTTCTCTTACATTTGAAAAGGAATGTTGATTGGTCGGGTTACTGTCCTTCCTGACACTGATTTACAGTTCCTTGTCCCTGGTATCATGATTCTTACTTCTTCACATTGCTTTCCAATGTTGTTAATCAAAGTACCTTAACCCAGGGGCGTAACAAACACCCCCGCAGCCCCTGCAGTGCGGGGGTGGAGGGCAGTCTTCAGTATGTGAAGGGGGCCCCCTTAGCTCATCTGTAGAGAGCTGTGAGAGGTTTGCTCTAAAGCAGCTGCAGTGTGCAGCCTGCTCTGAGCTCCTCCTGCTGACCCAGGACTGAAGAGAAACAAAGTAACAAGTTACATTGTTTCTCTTCAGTCAGAGCCAGGCCCGAAAAAAAGATGGGGGTGGTGGCCCTCAGAGAGAGCAACCTCCATAGGGCACTGCTCCTCTGAGAAGGGACGAGGCAGCACAGAGCTGACAGGGCTGGAGAAGGTTTGCAGCTCCAGGAACAGGATCTGCTGGGACATTATGTTGAGTGGTATTATGAGGCATGGTGTGAAGTGTAGTTATATGGAATGTTGTTACGTGGCATAGACTGGATTAATGTGGATTTTATTTATGCAATATGGAGTAGAGCATAAGTATGTGGAGGTAAATTATGTGGTGCTGAGTGGGATTATGTGAAAACACACAACAGTTGATGGACAGAATGCAGAACAATGTCATACATTCACCCCAGTACAGAGATCAGGGCCTAAGTCCATTGTTTTTAGGATTATGTGGAGTGTAATTATGTTGTGTTATGAATTGTGTGGGGATAAATACTGGAATTGTGTGATGTGTGGAATTATGTGGCATGGTGTGGTGTATAATTGTGCGGAGTGGAATTATGCAGCATGTTGCAGAGTTGTATTTTGTGGAGGGTAATTATGTGTTTTGGAGTTGAGTGTAAATATGTTGTGTGAAGTATAAGTATATAGGTTGAAGTGGAATTATGTGTAGTTGAATTGTGTTGTGTGGAGTGTAATTATGTGGTTTGGAGTGGCGTTAAATTGTGTGGAATGTTATTATGTGATGTGGAATTATGTAGTATGGAGTGAAGGGGAAATATGTTTTTTTATATTTAGGATTGTAATTATGTGGTATGGAATGTTGTAGGGTTAAATTATTTATAGTTGAATTGTGTGGCATGGGATTATGAGATGTTCAAATGTGCTGTGTGTGGTAGAATTAGCATAGCTGCCAGGGTTTCAGATTGCTATGTGTGACATTTTCAAAATTTCAGTGTGATTATGAGTGACATTTCAACGACTATGAGTGACACTTTCTCATGAGCAAAATCAAGCAATGAAGAGGAGGGAAACATATAAATATCAGAAATTACACCCATTTGAGCAACTTGAAATGCTAAGAAAGTCAATGAACTAAAGTTCGCTAACAGCAGGCAACTGACAACTGAGCAGATTCAGACAGCGTGAATGTCACCCATTATTACAGTTAAATTATGAAAACATCACACTTACCAATCTGAAACCTTGGCATCTATGAGTGAATCAGTGTGAAAATGTGCTCTAAATGAGGTGTATTCCTCTGCACCCTCATGATGACCAGCCTGCCAAGCAGTTTTCCATCAGCTAAATGTTAATGTAACTCTACAAAATAAATACATAGGATGTTCTCTGCAGAAATCAGAGGTCTGCCTGCGCCAGGTTACACTTACTCCAGCCATTTAAAAGTGGCAGTTCATTCAAGGTCCAATCAGGCCTCCCATAATGTTTGGTTACTCTGCGTAGAAATGCAGCAACTTTTTTTTTTAATGCTAATCTGTGGTCAGATTAAACCTTCCAAAAAGAGCTGCTTTCATTTATGAGTAATCAGCACGTTTCTGGGATGCTAAAATCACAGTAAGACCCAGTGACTTACCCTCTAGTACCTCCTCTGTGATCTTCTGTCTGAGGTAGGATGCTACTGGGATCTAACATGTTTTAGGACTATGTGGTCTAGACTGCCCTGGGCTTAAGTGCTTCGTCCATTTAGCAGTATGTGCAGTGGTGCCTCTGATGCTCCTAGCGCCACGGTAGGCACCTAGACCCTCGGCGCAATCAGCTCGTCGGTGGAGCAAGGTCTGTAGGTGCATAAATACAACACCTGCTGGACAGAGGGGGACCAGAGGCCTCTTCTGTGTGTGTGTAAATTGGGCCTCACACGCCTGCGACCAGCAAGCAGAGGCACGAACTTGAGAGGCTGGATGAGGCAATAAAGTAGACTGTTATAGCATGCCTCTCGATGGACTCTAGTCAAAAGAGGAGCATTGAGGACCGCGGGAGGGCCAATAGGCATTGGATGGCTGCGAGGTGACTGACTACAGTAACAGGAGGAAGTAGTAGAGATGACTGGAGGCGCTAACCCTCTGAGGAACAATAATTTATGGCAGTAAGGGGAGGGGAGGTTATGTCTAAGCCCTGCAAGAATGTTATGTACGGTATCAATACAATGTCACCTGGGTACAGTAACGCTTTCCGAAACAATTGTCACACATTTAGCAATTACTCAATGTAACACCCCTAATCAGTGCAGCTACATATCTATGTTGCATCTGAAGAAACCAATGCTCTGACACAGGTAAGCGTTACCAATACACCTAGGTCACAGGAGATACAGGACCTTCATAATTGACGTTTTTGTTTTTTATTCCGGTATGTCTTCTGCTAAAAGTTTTGAAGAAAACAAGTAGGAATCAGCCTGGAAACAGACTCCCGCATGTTATTCCGTTAATACTTACTCATCGTTATTTCCGTTCCCCCAACAACAATACAGCAATTAAATTGGGCACTTCAGCGCTGTGGTGTCATCGTGTTGGAATCTTAGACCCGGCTCCTCCAAGCAGAGCGGGCGTTTTCTTCGGTACAGTACAAAACCACATCAAATATTCAAAACATCTTATTTCTGTTTTCAACACAGGCATAGTGGAATTCGGCAATAATAGCACATAAGGTATCAATGACTTCAAGTAGTTACTGTCAACGAGATCTTCATTCCTGCACCATCTCCCTCCCCGGTATCCCCTCCCCCTCCTACTGCGAGTCCGTGAGTGCAAGACCATAATAGAGTAGCCACGGCTTCCATATTTTCCAGAATTGTTTTGGGCACCCCCTTGCCGTGTAAGTCGTTTTCTCCCCCAGCATGTACATGTCCATACCTTTCCGCCAATCTTCTATCGTTGGGTTGATCGCAGCACCCCAGGCCCTTGCCAAGTCTCTCTTAGCTACCACCAAACCCAACTGGAGCAATAACAACTTCACTTTGGGGAGATCTACCTCCGTAGGTATAGCCAGCAAGATAAACTTAGGGTCTAGGGGTATGGAGTCTTTCAATATAAGTTCCAGCTCCTTCAACAGGGCACCCCAAGACAACTGTACCTGTGTGCACCCCCAGACCATGTGAAAGAAGGTACCGTCCATGATCTTACACTTCAGACAGGTGGGTGATTCAGATCTGCCTATCCTGTGCAGTCGATTTCTGTCATAGTATATCCTGTGTAAATATTTGAGTTGAATCAAGCGCAATCTAGATCTAATAGCTACTCTCCTTGGATGCATCAAAGCCATCTCCCAGTCTAGGTTGTCCATGTCTCCCAAGTCCGCCTCACAGCGCGCTCTCAGTTTTCGCAGGGGGTCCGGCGTGTTATTCATGATGGTCTTATAAGTCCAGGACACAGCTTTCCCCCCAATTTCCTCCATCAGGAGCCTTCCTTCTAGTGGGGCATACTCTGGGAGGCCCTCCATGTCGATTGATTGTGCCCGCCAAGCATGCCTCAATTGCAGATATTTGAAATATTGTGTCTTATTCATATCGTACTCACTCTGGAGGCGTGAGAACGTCATTAGCTCCTTACGATAGATTATATCTTTGAGCTGAGATATGCCAACTAAATCCCATTTCCCAGTTTGGCAAATTCCTTGAGCCGTGTTCCCACCCAGAGCGGGGTTTCTTTGGACACCCTGCCATCCCACTTCATTCGCCTCTCTGCCTTTTTCCACGCCAGTATCACAATTTGAGTTGCCGGCAGTAACTTTGCAATTCCAGCGCCTCCATACACATAATGAGAATATGTCCTTTTAAGGAACTGCGTGTGCTCAAGCGCATATGCGGGGTGCTCCCTATCTCCAAATGCCCATTCATTGACCACTATCAGATGGGATGCCCAGTAGTATGCCCGGAGATCCGGCAGAGAAATGCCGCCGCTTTATTGATTGCATTGTAGCTTCCCCAGGGCCACCCTAGGGGGTTTCCCTCCTCATAGGAATTTTCTAAGGACGTCATCGATTTTAGTGAACACCTCTTCTGGGATAGAGTGATAAGTGTTCTGCAGGACATATAAAAATTTCGGTAAGATTATCATTTTGAAGAGTGCGGCTCTTCCAAGCAGTGTCAAAGGTAATGAAGCCCAGCGATCCGCATCTACACGGAATTCCCCCAGCACCTTATAGAGGTTCCGCTCCAGCGCCAGCGGTGTATCCTGCGTAATGTAGATACCTAGGTATTTGATCCCAGTGGGTGCCACTTGTAGGCGGCTGGGATAATCGGTAGTTCCAACACCCTGCCCTGCCGGATAGACACACGATTTTCCCAGTTAATTCTATACCCTGAATGCATGCCATAATCCTCACAGCTCAACATGATATTGGGGAGCGTCATTTCTGGACGCGTGATATATAGAAGTATGTCATCAGCATACAGAGAAACTCGCTCGTCACGGTCATCATCGTTGTTCACTCGAAAGCCGGAGATGTATGGATGCGCTCAAATAACACACGCAAGGGGTTCCAGAACCACTGCAAAAAGCAGCGGGTAAAGGGGACATCCCTGCCTAGTGCCCCTTCCTATTGAGAATTTCCTAGACGTGGCCCCGTTGACTCTGACCCTTGCTAACGGTCCTTCATACAAGAGTGCTATCCACCTCCGAAATTCCGGGCCAAATCCCATCTTATCCAAAACGGCCATGAGAAACGGCCAGTGGACCGTGTCAAACGCCTTCTCGGCATCAAGGGACAGTATCAGATGTGGGTCAGTCCTATATCTCACCATTTCCAACCAGTTAGAGACCCGTCTGAGATTCAGTCTCGTCGATCTCTTAGGCATAAAGCCTGACTAGTCCCTATAAATGAGTCCATTAATGACCAGAGTCAGTCTATTAGCCAAAATTCTGGCCAGAATCTTAGTCTCCACATTTATAAGGGAGATGGGACGATACGAACCACAGCTCTGTGGTGGCCGCCCTTCCTTAGGTATCACCACTATAGTGGCCGTCCGGAGATCTTCGGGAAGCGCACCTGTGTCCCTCGCCTCCAGGTACATCTGCAAGAGATGTGCGCTGAAAAATGCCCCATGTTGCTTGAAAAATTCGGGCGGTAGCCCATTAGGACCCGGGGACTTTCCTGAGAGCGGCCGTTTTTGCACATCGCTCCCAGCAGGGAGGCAGAGGTTATCACCGGTCCACTTCACCCACTCCAGAGCTCCGGTGCCCTTCTCAAGCCCCTAGCTCCTGTCAGGAACCACTCCTTGTAGATGTCGCACTCAAAACGGTTGACATTGTAGGGCTGCCGGTGCATGGCGTGCGCGTGCCTGCAACAAATGTCGCGAGTCCTAAAATTCTTGACACACTACGGAAATACAGCAAAATGTTGTGAGCATAGAAAAGGGACATTCATTACAGGACTACCACGTAGACAGCTGCAATGCATGACAAAATTTACCGCATCGCGTTTAGGAGACAGGGGAAGCACCAGAAAACAGATGGCGGCCACATGGAAATAATACTACACCAGCATTAATTAGCAGCACTGGTACCCGAGGAGGCGCAATGCCGGTTATGGTTTGATTTTGCATTTCAGTGCGGTGATGCGGCTCCCCACACTGAAATGCGTTAGTCTAATGCCAGATGCGTGGTACTTGGCAAGGCTGAATTAGGTGGCTTGGATTTGGACAAGCTGTGCACGCTAAGATTTTTATTTCACTGGGTATAAAGTGGACATTTGTCTATTTTTCTTTGTAAAAATAATATGGGCTGTTTCTTTATGTTCCGGTATATTTCTGAACAATTTGTTAAGCTAATTTGTATTGTTGCATTGTGTGTGCATGCAGGGAAGAACGAGTGTCTGGCAGACATGCAAAAAATCATCCTACGTCTCAGTATTAACTTCCACACTTCTAAGCAGTAATTCCAATCCTAGAATAAGTTACCTGTTTGCTTTACGATGACAGTTAGTAAAACAAGTAGGTGCTTTGCAAGCCTGTATAAGTAGCAAAGGTTTTAAAAGGACTTGTTTTCATGCAATGTATTGCTTTTCCCAGTTCACGGAAGGGATAATAAACATCTCCAGATAATAATAGGGTTGAGAGGATGGTGCGATAGCAGAATATTGATACTTGTGGATCTGGTGAGGACTGGGGGCTGCAAGTGCTTGATACGTAACTGGATTTCACAAGTTGCTTGTTCACCAGCGGATCATAAAAAGAAGGGAGTAATTACCTCAATATCGAATATTTCCCTGGAATCATTATCTCACGATAATGATGGTAGATTACTGGTCACACATCTAAAGAAAGGAGAGGATCTCATACGTGTAGTGAATATATATGGCCCCAACATAGATGATCCAGACTTTTGGGAGGGTATTTCGAATACTATAGAAAATCTCCCCCATGATGATCTCATTATAGTCGGCGGCGATTTTAATATTCCGTTAGATCCGATAATCGATCGTCAATCTACATGCAAATATCAAGCCACAAGATCGCACGGCATAGTTCATAACATATGTTCCAAATTTAACCTCAAAGATACCTGGCGTCTCCAACACCCGGACTCCAGAGATTATAATTTTTATTCTGCCACACACAATTCATATACTAGAATAGATTACATTCTAATTTCAGGTTCATTCACACATTTAATTGAACATTCAGATATATTGCCCAAGTTAGTGTCTGATCATTCCTACATCAGTGTTAAATTGGCTGGCAGTCACCATGAACCTTCACCCAAAAGATGGAGCTTTAATAATGATGTCTTATCAGACCCTGAGGACAAAAAGAAAATTAAAGAAGCAATCACGGATTATCTAAAGCATAATGATAATGCAGAAACTAACGTAAACACCCTTTGGGCCGCTTTGAAGGCCACTATCAGGGGGATAATTATCGAAATCAAAACAAAAATCAATAAAAACCTTAATTCTGTATTAGTTAAACTAGAACATGAAATTAAAACCCTGGAGTCCTCCCATGTCACTTCATTGAAAGATACCTCTATCCTTAACCTCCTAACAAAAAAGAAATATGAATATAATAGAATTCTGAGTGAACGGGCAGGGGTATAGGTGAATAAATTTAAAGCCCTTAATCTTTGCAAAGCCAATAAAGCGGGTAAGTTACTGGCTTCATATCTTAAGCATAAACAGAATCAAAATGTTATCTCATCCATCAAAGATGTCAATAACCAAACACATACAAAACAAAAAGATATCCTACACCCCTTTAAAACTTTCTATGAGGATTTATATAAAAATGATCAGGAATTTAGACTAAATGACTTTTCCCATCACCTGAACAGATTGAATCTGTCCCAATTAAACGAAACAGACAAACTAGCGTTAGGAAAACCAATCAACTCATTGGAAGTGGCGAATTCGATTAAAACCTTGAGGGATAATAAGGCTCCGGGTACGGACGGTTTTACCGCCACTTTTTATAAAACCTCCTCAAATCAATTGCAACCAACTTTGTTGAAAGTATTTGACAAAATAGCTAATAAAGGGTGTACGACTGATTCCATGACAGAAGCTAGCATAGTTGTTATACCAAAAGAAGGGAAGGACTCCATACTGCCAAAGAACTATAGGCCAATTTCTTCTATCAATGTTGATTGTAAAATGTATGCGAAAATTTTAGCCACAAGACTTAATACAGTTCTCCCACATTTAATAAGTAATTCTCAAGTCGATTTTCTTAAAAATCGCATGTCCAATGACAACACTCGTTTGCTATGTCATGATTACAGAATGCCGCGAAAAAAGCCTTCGACAGGGTCTCATGGTCTTTTTTAAAACAATGTATGCATTCGTTTAACTTGGGGGAATCATATATTAACATGGTCATGACCCTTTACCTAGCACCCTCGGCTCGCATTGCAATCATTGGATCGCTCTTGGAGTCTTTTACCCTGCAACAAGGCACCAGACAGGGTTGCCCCCTGTCTCCATCTCTCTTCCTTCTAACGTTGGAACCTTTAATACAAGACATTAAATTGAACACAGATATAGAGGGTGTAGGGCTCAATAATGTACAAGTTAAGCATGCTGTCTAGGCAGATGATATTTTAATAATGACTGAAAATCCGGGTCCTTCAATTAAGGCTTTGATGCTTACGATAGGTGAATACTCTGTATACTCAGGATACAAACTTAATAGAGATAAATCGGGTGTAAAACCCTTGAATGCTCACTGCACCAAAGAAATTTTAGGTAACTCTGGCTTGCCGTGGCAATCAGGTTATATAAAATATTTAGGTATCAAATTTGGTAGCAATATAATTGACACCCTCCACCATAATGAGAAGAAAACATTGGAAAAGGTCACAAAACTTCTGGATTCTTGGTCACCAAAATTTATCACATGGTGGGGGAGAATAGAAACAATAAAGGTGTTGATTACGTCCTTGATTAATTATCTTATCAGCATGATCCCACTTATCCTGACAAAGGACCATAAATTAGATATTCTCCTCACAAAATGTTTATGGCAAGGCAAGGAGGCTCGAATTGGAATAAAAAAACTGAGGCTGGACAAATCCTTAGGTGGAGTCAATTTAGCGAATTTAGATTATTTCAATCGGCATTTTTAGCAAAGCAGAGTTCTTATTGGATTTCGCCCCCTGCCCATTATACTCCTGTGTGGTTAGAAGTTTAAAAATCTATCCTTGATAATCTTAATCCTTTAGTCCTACTCACTTCTTATCAGCTTTATCCGATTAGCTCTAAATCTATATTTAAAAACACGAAAACAGCGCTACTACAGGTAGACAAGAAACTCGAGCTGAGTATTAAGGGATCTAAATTGGAATCTATATAGCATAATCATAATATTTTATACAAAGGGAAAAGTTAAAATTTTGATAATTGGATTAACAAAGGTATATTTTTCCCCTTTCAATTGGAAGATTCCTCATATCCTATTACATTTGCGAAACTTCAAACCAGATACAAATTAGACAACATTGAATTTTACAACTTCTTAAAAGTCAGAGCGGCAATAACTAAAGCCAAATTACATAACTCGGCACCCTCCCTACCAATGTTGGTGTCACAGATTAACAAACTAAGTCACCAAGTTTCACACATCTACAAACAACTTTGTCCCCAAACCTTCACTCTCAACAATAAGCTTGTAACTTTTTGGGAGTTGCGCTCTTCTGACCCGATACCCAAATCTTTTTGGCCCCAAATGTGGAGCTCTACAACTCGTAATAAAATATCCCCAGTATTGTCTCAAACAAAATTTTGGCTATTGCATAAGGCATTTTGGGCGCCAGCTAGATTGCTCTCTTTACATATCCGTGTTGACCCAGTTTGTTGGAATTGTAAAAAGCCCATCTTATCCTACACTGTAAGGCCGTGTTGACCTTTTGGAACAACGGTTTTGATTTTCTTTCAAAGTTATTTAAATGTGAGTTAAAAAGAGAATTTTCTACTTTAACAATTGTTTTTTTAACAATAGACACATGTAATGATGCAGATAAAGCCCTATTAGATCTCCTATTTACATCAGCCATAAAGATGATACTAAACAACTAGAGGGATACGCATAAGACCTCATTTAAAGGGTGCTTGAACTGGGTATCCATCTCAGGGGTGCAGATAATATTGCTCTGCAGAACTCTCCATGGAAATCCCCGACCAGAGATATGTGGAATTCTCTAGACATCTTTTTCACTTCACATAAACCACCGTGATTATTTATGGATTTACAAATTATGGGCAATAATACGGAATGGTCCTTTTTAATTCTCCTCCCATTCGCAGTATAAATCCTTTTTGAAAATGCACAATTTTTGTCTGATGGTTTTGGTCATAATTGCTAGATATTGCAGTAGGCCTCTTCATTGTTTCATTACTAAATTATTTTATTGTTTATATTAACCATGTTAGTTACTTAACATAGATTCTTCATCTTTAGTAGGTATTTCTCTTCTTTTCTTTTCTTTTTTTCCTTTTCTATCTTGTTCTGTCTTTTCTGTTGTGTTTTTCACGCGGATTTTTTGGTTTATATATTGTTTGGAATAATAATTTTTGAGGAATATCATCAATTTTATGCTTTGTTCAAATGTAACATTGTACCGAGAGGGCGGATGATGTATTTTACCAGACATGTTTTATTTTGTTTTATTATGGAAAATTTAATAAAGCATTTGAAATTAAAAAAAGAAAATACCATATTTTTTTTTGTTATCCTCTATTAGTTATTAGTAAGGAAGGGGGAAGAGAAGCGTTCACCGACAGCATTCGGTTAGTCTTAGGGAGACAAAGAATGCTGTGGTGTGTGGTAGATGCCGCCCAGACATTGGTATATGTATCAGGAGCTGCCATTGAAAGGAAGTGGAAATGCGCTTTAGATGTTGCCGGTATTGATGGCTACTGTGCGATTGCAGACTTCGCTGGGCTGACAGTGGTTAGGAAATGCTACGTTGTCACTATAGGTTTAATTACATGAATCGCGCATTCTCTCTGGTGTTTGTCCTTGGGGTTCTTGCTGACTGGTGCTACACATGGGATCGGGTTTGCCTTTGACAGGAGGTATTGTTTAGTGGGGTACATAGTGTAAATTAATGTTGGCGTGAGGAAACAAAAATCGAACCCTTTGTACATTTAATATTATTGTGAGCATCATGCAGAGGATGAAAAGTAGCAGGAACGGCTTTGATGCCGTAGAGGCTAGCAGGAAGAACTGTTTTGGGGTGGTCAGTTGAAGAGATTGTTTAACATGTTTTAAACTACTAAAGTGGCATTGGGGAGGGCAGCAGCTGAAAGACTCTGTCTTTACTGGTAGGCAGTGGTTAGATGGGGACCAGCCATTAGTCTTTCTGTCAGTGGTGGACAGGGGAGCAGTGGGCGGTGACACGAGTTTGCAGTGACATCCGAGGGGTGGTTTTAAAGGTGGGCGGAAAAGCATAACTGCGGGTTTCGTAGGGGTGAGAGAAGAGTGTAATGGGTGCGTTAGTAGCAGGCGCGAAGGCAGTGGTCTGTGTTTGGAGGTGGGTCATCAAGTAGGAGGATGTGTTTGGTGGGCCGGCTGGAGGCAGTGTTATGTAACTTTGCTGGAGAGCGCAGCAGCAGTATTTACTGATGTATGTAAATCGTCCGATGAAATGGCGGATGTGTCTAATGGAGGAACCAGAATCCTTTTTTTATGGCTGGGGTGAGCCAATGCAGTATGGCGGGTCGCTGGCCTGAGAGCTCTTGACTGACGCAGAAACAGTGCCTTGAGACCCTCACGGGTGATTAGTGCGCTCTACAAATGATTAATTGAGAATGGGGGGGCCCGTCAAGTTTCGTTATGCCACTGCCTTAACCCTCTGTAAGTGCTTACTCATCGTATTAATGGCATTAAGGAGAGGCTTCAGCATAGACGTCCGGAGCAGAAAATAAAGCTACTGCACCGTTTTCAACAAGCTTGCTGCTTGAACGAATGTTTTACTGCTGATTCTGGTGTCTTCGATCTCTTTCAGAGCAGCCTCAAAGTCTCTTAATATTGGATGCCACGGCATTAATAGCCTCAGCTTTAATAGACCACCGTGTGTCTGGCACTTTTCTTATTTTGTGACAGAATTGGTAGTCCAAGGGATTTCAGGATATATTCAAGAGTAGTAGGGCAAGCATTGTTGTCTTCTGTGAAAGCATACAAGGTCTCAAGGTGTTGAAAGAAGGCGAATGCAGCAGTCGTGCACTTCATTGAATCCACTAGCGCAAGGTTCAAGAAGTGGGCATAGCAATGTACATAGGGTACACATCGCTGGCACCATTCCTTCACAAGAGCCTCGACTCCCATATGTACCCTTTCATTGATGCAGAACCATCATAGCACAGAGCTATGATTGTATCCTTCTGAATGCCTGTTGCAGCCAGACCTCTTCGCATTACAGCCATTGAAGATGCAGAATCAAGTTTCTCCGCCTGCTGGAGAGAGATGAGTCTCGTGGATTTCCAAAGATTCATCACAGCATCTGACGAGTTCAGCAACTTGTTCATAATGGCAACAATCAGAATTCTCATCTAGCATAATGCTGACCCTGCACATCTTAGCGAATCTTTCCTTTAAATTGTCTAATATAACAGAGTGCATTGTTTGAATAAGTTAATTCTGAATGTTTTTTGAGCTGTTCGTGTTTTGGGCACGAGCAGATGCTTTATGATTTTGAAGAACAGTGTCAAATTGTGTAAGCATTCATTGTACATCCCATGGCTACCATTTTGTAGTGTATGTCTTACTGAATCAGTTGTGATCTAAGAATATACAAATACTCATAATAGTACTCATATTGTTGATAATCAAGGAAGCAACGAGAATTATGAACGTGAACCCAGTTCATGTGCTCAAACAAGCAGCATTGCATGTTAATTACAGATTCCTCTTATAAGTGTGTCCTACATATGAGAGATTGATTAAAATCTACTGGTATATAATTCAAGAGGATAATTACTCAAGTATATTCTCATGTGTGGTGTACTAGTTTGACAGGAATCTTAATGGGGGACTTTATTTGACAGTGCAAGTTAACTCACTGTGATAGTGAAGCCATATGATATATTGATTGGATACCTAGCCCTAATCTGTAGGCGTACATAGAAAGATGTTGTGATAGTAGTTAATTTGTTTGCAAATAATATGTTTCCTTGGTAGTTGCAGCTGACTCCATGGTATCTCATTATTGAGTCCCATCAATGTGTAGGTGTCAAATGTTATCCATCTGAGTAGCCATTATATGTTAAGAGTTTTTAGTCTATAGAAACAAAGGTGCATATTTAGTAAGTTGTCATGAAATGCAGTAATCAAAGCTGCTTTAATGCATTGCATGAAAGGGAGAGAGCATAACAGCACCATATCTATTCACATATGGCATTGTTGCTTTCTTTCCCCCCAGTGCTGGTATACTTTAGGTAAGGTGTGTGTGCTGTCACTCGTGGGTTTTTTATTAGAAGGGTATACTCCAGTACAAATTAGTATGCTTTGAAAAACTTTAAGGTTTTCCCACTTTGTATGTGTGCTGTACAGTGCAGCACATCCAAAGTCGGAAACGTTTGGTGCAAATATTTTTTTCCCAATGTTACGTCTACCTTGAGGTACCAGAATTTTTAATGCAAATTCCTTTACACCAATTTTAGTAGATGGGGATTATTGGAAAAAAATTCATTGATGGATGCATGGGAATGCCTATGTGCCACCCACTGTATGCCTCCTTGATGCAAAGTAGTGCATAACATTATTTTCCAATGCAAATCAGGATTGGCGCTGAAAAGTAAACCCCAAAACTTTTTGTGTCAGCATGTAAACCCACCACAAAGTGTTGGTAAATCTGCCCAACAAACTCAATATTTAAAATGCAACAGTGTTTAGGGTTGTCTATACTAATAAGAATTTATTACTACCCACAGGAACTCTTTTTTAGCATCCTTAGGATAATAAAACATTGTGAAAATGTAATAAGGTTCTAAACCTTTGCCTTGCGATTTCCAGGTAGCTCTGTGGTGCTGGTTCATTGTTCTCTTTCCTGTATTGCAACTTATGAATTGAAAGTAAAAAAAAGGATCTCAGTGACAGCAGAAGTAACCCTCTGGGCTATCTCCATAAAACCCAAATTTGTGATGTGCAGGTTACATTTGGTCCTTTGCTGCAGGAACATTAACCAAAACTCGAACTAGACAAATCACATATCTCCATCACTTGCATTAACCACAGACCTATGTTGCTGTTATTGTAATCCCCTGAAAAAAGGCTGGGCTTACAAAGGTCTCTGCAGGGTATTCCGAAACACCACCGCCTTAGCATATTTCTCCCCCCAAACCTGCTGCTTCGGAGGCCCAGCACAGAAAAATACCATAGGGGGCAGCACACACATGAACATTATTGGGTGAAGTTACAAAGGTTTGTAAAGTGGCTGTTTTTCACAGGTATAACTAGTATTTTTGGTGATATTTTTCCCCTTTTCTGTACATACTTAAAACGGTAATTAAAACAAGAAAGCACATTAAAATGTATTATAGGGGGTGTGGCCAAGATGGCATCTTGGTAGGACGCTTACACAGAGCTCTCCGCTCCCGCCAGGCCCTGAATAGCGACTCTAGTGGTGTGGGAGTGCCGATAGCAGTGACAACCTCTTGGAAGCGGTGCTGTACTGCATTGGAGGTGCAGCAGTGCCATCCATGTCCCGGAGCCAGCGGTCCCCTGACGTCGGAATCACCTGGCGGAGTTGCAGAATGTCTGGCAAGGCCCGCGACGCTCCCACAGTGCACTCGGGGGACTGGCACCCCTTGGCGGCCCCAGTGAGTCCCGGGGGGCCGCTGCTGCGCGCTGTCCCTGCACCTTCCACCCTGGTAGAGCAAGAAGCTGATCATGCCTGACACCACCGGGAAGGCATCAGCCAGCGACACCTATGCAAGGCCCCGGGGGCGTCCCCACCGGCAAGCCTCCCTCCTGACGACCTGTGGGGGAGGAGTTACCCTGGCTGTGACCAGCGTGGCACCCTGCCACTTGCGATCGCGCTCCACTGCACTTTAGCGGACCTGTGGGGAAGCCCCTGTGGGCCGGCTGGGCAGCTCTCCAAACCAGGAGCTGCGCACCTCTGGACGAAGAGAGCGGAGGAGACTACGAGCAGCCCTGCGGCCGGGCCTGGACACCGGCGGGATCCCAGAGGTGAGTTGGCATTGACTGGTGGTCCTGGTGCACACTGGGGGCCGCCGCTGCACTTCGTATCCACGGCATCCCTCCAGCGAAGCAGTTCCAGACCCTATCTGGGGTCGCAGAATCAGCAGCAGGCCCTCCCAAGTACTACTAATGCGCTTGCACTCTATGAGGCCTCACTCACTACCACTTGTGCTCCTTGCTGGCAGAGGGGCCCGGGGCAGAAGAGCACTGCCTGCTACCACCCTGGCCGGAGGGATGGCACCTCCACGACGCAGCTGAGCCAGAGAAGCCGCCCAGGCCACGGGCGTCTGTCCAGCCTCTGCCGCGTTGCAGACCCTGCCGCCTGATCTTGCATTCCGGCAATAACAGCTCCGTTCCTGAGTCCCGGGGACGTGTTCAACATAGCTGCCCCCAAGGGCCAGAAAGACAGGACTACCATAGAGATGCTGCTCAAATCCACTCAGCAGTCTGAAAGCCAGGTGGGCTCGGGCGCGTGGACGACAGTTAGGGGGGCGAAGGTCCGGAGGCCCCGGTCACCCAAGCGTTCCTAGAGTCCCTATTCTCCTCCTTACGAGAGGACCTAGCCACGATGAAACAAGAAATCCAGGCAGATTTTCGGAATGTCCGATGCGAAATGGACTCCCTGGCCGAACGGGTCCACATGCTGGAGGAACACGACGTCGGAAGGGATGAAGAAATTGAACATCTCCAACAAGACATCCTCCGACTGCAGGAGCAGAAGCTGGATTTGCAGGCCCACACTGAGGACCTGGAGAACAGGTCCCGGCAGAATAATATCTGCATCCGCGGAAAGGCACATGATGGCGGCGATGGCGACCTCGAGGCCCTCATGGCGGGTCTTTTCCGCTCTTTCTTGGGAGAACCCTCAGAGTTCCTCATCAAGCTGGACCGCACTCACAAGTTGGGCCCTTGACAAGCGGCACCTGCGCCTCCGGCAGACATCCTGACTTGCGTTCATGACTACCAGCTCAAAGAAAGGATCATCCGTGAGTCTCAACGTAACCCAGATTTTACATATCAGGGACAGAAACCTACATGTTTCCAGGACCTGGCTGCCTCTACGCTTCTCATACACAAGTCTTTCCGACCAATCACACTTCACCTCCGAAAAGCTGGTATAAAATATTCGTGGGGCCACCCATTTAAACGGATCTTTGTCTATAAGGGGGAACTGAGGCAAATCCGTTAAACCTATGTGGCTTACAAACTTCTGGGCATCGATGAACCCGCCCCGGACCAACCTAGTCAGAACTCGTGCCCTTGCAGGTGTCGAAGTGGCCATGGATGGACCACCATCAAACCCCCGAGCCCAGTTTCTCGTCCCGACCCAGACACTATGGCCAAAGAACGACAGGCAGTGCTGTAATCTCTCACTGGGGCATCTTCGGAATGAGAGAGGATCTCCACCAACCACCTCTTGGTGCACTGTCGGTACGGCCTCACCCTAGAGGAGAGTTTTGATATGACTCACATGGGCTCTCTCTGGTGGGAGCGGGGAGCTGTGGGCCACGAATACCTCCTTCTCCCTTTTACCAAAAGCATGACGCTCTGGACATTACTTTGATTCACGTATTGTTTTCTGGTTTCGGTTGTTATGTGGTTTTCCTTTATTCATTTTTGGGGCCTCCTCCCCCTTGTTCTGCCTCTCCAACTGCGCGCTCCAGACTGCAACCCATGCATGGTATTGGCACCGCACATAGGACATTCCATGAATAGGGCTTTTGCGACTCGCACACTCCCAGCTCATAGCTTTCTCTCTTTTTTACTCACTACGCAGATGAGTGTCAAGTTCCTCACGCTCAACGTCATTGGGCTCAACAACCCAGTTAAGCGCCAAGCCATCCTGTCTTACTTAGAAAACTCTGGGGCTCATAGTTGTTTGTTACAAGAGACCCACCTGCTGGCCAGTGATACTCACAGGATGCGCTCTAAGGCCTTCTCACAACAGTACTTATCCTCCTTTCCTTTTAAGAAGGCCGGAGTGGCCAACCTGGTTGCGCGCACATTCCCTGGGATGATAGGGACTAGGGTATCAGAGGTCAAGGCGAGACTTCTAGCACACTCAGTGAACATAGGGGGACACACACTAACGCTGGCCACCATATACGCCCCCAATGAAATGCAGGAGGCCTTCTTGCACAAGGCAATAGGAGACTTGACTTCTACACCTGACCTCCAAGCCCTTATAGAGGGTGACCTGCTCAGAGGCAGGGGCAGACGGGTGCTCTCTCTGACACCCATCGCCACTGGCTGCTCGATCTGGGGCTGGTAGACCTGTGGCGGCACCTTCACCCCCGCTCTTCTGATTACACTTTTTACTCTCACGCCCGGGGGACTTATGAACAACTTGATTATTTCCTAGCGACCCACTGTCTCCTCCCGATAGCACAAGACTCGACGGTTGCACCCCAGGCACTATCAGACCACGCAGCCCTCACTGCGACTCTGCAGTTTCCCCCGACTGTCAGACCGCCATACTCCTGGAAAATCCAGGACTCACTCCTCTATGGCCCTGATGTTGTCACACGCCTCACAAAAACACTGGAAGACTACTTAGCTATCAATGATACACAAGACACCTCTATCGTCTCTCTCTGGGAAACCCTCAAGTTAGTGGCCAGGGGCAATCTCATAGCAACGTCAGCTGCCGATAACAAGGCACGCAAACAGAAGAGAGAAGAGCTCTCCACACAGGTACTCGAACTAGAAGGGATTCACAAACGGACAGGGGCACCCCGCATATGGAGGAAATTAAAAGCACGCAGGGCGCAGTTGGCCAGCCTTGACCTTGATAGGGCAGAACACACCGCGCTCCACTTGAAGCACACATTTTATGTTGGGGGGACAAATGCGGACAGCTATTAGCCCATAAGCAACGCGTGCAGCGGTAGGTGGCGACAGTCCCACTCATCTCTACTGACGCAGGCATCGAGCACACACGTGGTGAGGCGGTAGCAAACGTGTTTCGAGATTTTATGCAACTCTGTACACTGCACAGTCCCTGCCTGAACGGAAATCCTCTGGGTATCGCCAGTGCAGGGATTCTGTTAGGCGGTTGTTGCACTTGTTAGATAAATCCCACCGGCAGGAAGAGGAGCACGTCTTCCTGTCCATAGACGCCGAAAAGGCGTTTGATAGAGTCCACTGGCCCTTTTTAGAGACTGTCCTGGAGAGGTTTTGGCTCGGGCATCGTTTCCATCAATGGGTTTTTATCGGCTACCGCCGCTCCTCGGCCACTGTCCGGGTAAATGGCTTTACCTCTGACCCCTTTCCTATCTCCAGGGGCACGCGCCAGGGCTGCCAGCTCTCCCCATTGCTTTTCGCCCTTTATAAGGAGCCGTTCGCCCAAATCCACGGGTCAAGGGGATTCTTTTTAGGGGCGAGTGCCACACTATCAGCCTTTATGCCGATGATGTGGATTTAGGGTCAATGTGACCAAGTCCCAGGCGTTGGGCTTCTCCTTGAAGCAGACCACCACCACGGCTCTTGCCCATGCATGCCCTATCCCATGGGATCAAAAGACCATGCCATACCTGGGTATCACCCTATCCCCCTTGTTGGACTTGGCCCTTTTTGCAGGGTCATCCCTGAACTCTTTGCCTTCCTCCTGTATTTTTTCTGTCCTGTTGTTGGCCGTTTTATGACTCTGGGCACTTTACACCTGCTGATCAATGCTAAAGTGCATATGCTCTCTATTGTAAATTGATCTATGGATTAGTGATTCCATGATTGGCTACTTTGGTTTACCTGTCAGACCCTAGTACAGTGCTCAAGGAGTGCCCAGGGCTTGTAAACCGAATGCTGCTGGTGGGCTTGCAGCACTGGTTGTGCCACCCACCGAAGCAGCCTGTAAAAGTGTGTCTCAGGTCTGCCATTGCAGAGCCTGTGTGCAGTCTGGTACTGCCATGCTGTCTGGACAAGTGCACCCACTTGCCAGTCCCTAAACCTTCCCTTTTCTTCATATTAGTCACCCCTATGGTAGGCCCAAGGGCAGGGTGCATTGTAAGTATAAGGTAGGACATACCCTGGTGTGTGTGACATGTCCTAATAGTGAATTACAGCCATTTTCGTTTTCACTATTGCAAGACTACGTGTTCCCCATAGGCTAGAATGGGCAGTTTGATTATTACATCTTATAATCCTAACTGACGCAGCGAACATGGTAGAAATTCCAGTTTAGTATGCCTGAACTCAGAACGATAAAATACATCTTTTAGTGAAGTTGGTTTTAACATTCTGTGTTTGAAAATACCACTTTTAGAAAGTAGGTATTTTCTTGTCTAACCATCCAAACCTGCCTCTGCTAGGTTGTGTATTCCTTGTCTGGAGTTTGAGTGACAGGGCTTGGGGAAATTCCCGGAGGCAATGTGAGTCAGCACAGGGCTGAATAGGGTTATCTACATGTAGAGTGGAGGGAGGAGTTGCACCTGGGACCTGAATAGGGCTGTGCTTTCCCTCCACAATGCTGGCTCCACCTCCTGTGGTGCGTCTGATGTCTCTGCCCTGCACTGTGAAAGGAAAGAAGGAATCATGTCAACAAAGTGCTCCAGGACTGACCAGAACTGGTTTGGACTAGGCAAAGGCCTCTCTGCCTTCAGAGAACAAAGAGAAACTGGGTATAAATATTGGGATCCAAACCCAAGAACTTTAGATCACTTTGGGAAACAAGAATAAACCTTTGCTGACGAGTGGAACCAGAAGAAACTGAGGAGAGACTATCCCTAAGCTGAAGTGCTGCTTGGGGGATTGGCCTGCAGTGGTTGCCTGACTGCCAAAGAAAGGAGAAAGGACTTTGTGTGCACTTTATTCAACTTGTGAAGGATCTCCAAGGGCTTGGAAAAGAGCTTGCCTCCTGCTGAAGTCTCAGGGATAACAGACTTCACCCACCAGCTCCCCAAGAGTTCTTTGGAAGTGCCTGCTGTTTTGCAAGGCTTTCTGAGGGACTGCGTGTCGCAAGGAGCTGGAAGCGCCACTCACGAACAAGAAGCGTGTCACCGAACCGCCGCTTCACAACACGAAGCGCCTCTCATCGCCGGAGAAGAGGATCGACGTCGCAGCAGATGCTGCCGCATCACTTGGAAGCGTGTCGCAGAAGAATCGTTGAGTCATCGCAGGTCCACCGAAGCACCTAGCATCGCTAGGGGAGAAGATCGACATCGCAGCAGACGCCGCTGCATCACTGGGAAGCGTGTCGCAGGGCCTGTCGCGGCTCATCGCCGGAGAAGAGGATCGAAGACGCTTCAAACGCCACCGCATCTCCGGGAAGCGTGTCGCAAGGAGCTGGAAGCGCCACTCACGAACAAGAAGCGTGTCACCGAACCGCCGCTTCACAACACGAAGCGCCTCTCATCGCCGGAGAAGAGAATCGACGTCGCAGCAGATGCTGCCGCATCACTTGGAAGCGTGTCGCTGAAGAATCATTGAGTCATCGCAGGTCCACCGAAGCGCCTAGCATCGCCAGGGGAGAAGATCGACATCGCAGCAGACGCCGCTGCATCACTGGGAAGCGTGTCGCAGGGCCTGTCGCGGCTCATCGCCGGAGAAGAAGATCGAAGACGCATCAAACGCCACCGCATCTCCGGGAAGCGTGTCGCAGGGCCTGTCGTGGCTAATCACTGGAGAAGAGGATCAACGTTGCAGCAGAGGCCACCGCATCACCGGGAAGAGTGTCGCAGGGCCTGTCACGGCTCGCATCGTTGTGGAAGCAACTCGCATCGCCTGGGGAGGAGATCGACGTTGCAGCAGACGCTGCCGCATCACTGGGAAGCGTGTCGCAGGGCTTGTCGCGGCTCGCTTCGTGAGGAAACATATCGCATCGTCGGAGAAGAGGATCGACGTCGCAGCAGATGCTGCCGCATCACCAGGAAGCGTGTCGCATCAAGAAGAAAGCGCCATCTTTGTTTCTTTGCACCAGATCTTCAACGCATCACCGTCCTTGCAACACTTTTGTTGTCTTGCATTACGCATCTTAAGGTACCTTGAACTCTGAGTGTCGCATTTACCATCTTAAGAGAACTAAGCTAAGTCCACCATTTTAAAGTACAGTATTGTGGATTTTTGTTGTTTCTGGTCTTGTGATAAGTCTATATCAAGAATACTTATTTTTGATATAAACCTTGTGTGGTGTCCACCTGTAGTGTTGTCCCTTGATTACTGTATGTGTTCACAAATGCTTTACACACTGCCTCTGAGATAAGCCTGTCTGCCAGTGCCAAGCTACAAAGCGGGTGAGCAGGGGTTATTTTAGGAGTGTACCCCCTTACCCTGACTAGACGCAAGGGTCCCTATTTGTCAAAGGTACCTACGTCTGCCAACAAGAGACCCCCAAATCTAACACTCCTCCATTGCCGAGACAACATCTCTGAACTATTCCCGGCTGCTACGCCAGACCAGGCAGGAGCTCAGGCGATGGTGGCCATTTAATCTCTCATGCCTTGGTAGAGTTGCAGCCCTTAAAATAAACATTCTCCTCAAAGTCTTTTACCCTATCCAGACTCTCCCAGTTGAACCACCTCGGTGGGTTTTAAAACAACTACAACTGTCAACTATGTCTGGGCAAATAAGAGACCGCGACTCCATAGGGCTTTGAGCTTTAGACCCCATGGAGAGGGGGGAATGGGTATACCCGATCTTGACCATTATTATAAAGCCATCCAGATATGCTCTCTTTTAGAATGGGCCCAGCCAGAATCTGTGAAGTGCTGGCTCTTCATGGAGTGTGCTCTAGCGAAAAAGGCTCTCTGGAAGATCCCCTTCCTTCGCAAAGCTTCCAGGCCCTCTGGGCTGTATGGCTCCCTGATGGTTTGCGCCACGCTAAACGCCTGGGACGCTACTGCTACCCGCATCGGCCTGACAACATTCCCATCACCCCTATTATCGAAAATCCGGACTTCTCCCCAGGCCATGATTGGACCGCTTTCAGCCTTTCGGACCTACCTGGGTGCCGGTCGTTAGGGTGTTTTTCCGACATAGAGGGCCCTCAACCCTTTGAGGACTTTAAAACTGACTATGACGTACCCAAAACAGAACACTTTTACTACTTACAAATACGACACTGGGCTATGCAACCTAAAACCCGCCCAGGTGCAGAGAGGCCCCTCACTCAGTACGAATGTTGCCTACTCTCGAAACACTCTACAAAGCGCCTTATTACAGAACTCTATCATATCCTGCGTCCCCCAAAATCGGCGATCAAATCAGTGGGCTAAAGACAGTGGGAGACTGAGTTGGGCTGGACCTTGACCCCTAAAGAATGGTCCGTCTACTATAGAGCCCGACACACAGCGCGCAATACATCTAGCATCGAGGCGGCTACTAAGATGGTGACGTATTGGTATCTCACTTCCTCCCGACTCCATAAATACGACCCAGATCGCTCCCCTACGTGCTGGAGGGGCTGTGACGCGAAGATACACACTTGCATCTCCTGTGGGAATGTCTGTATCTTGCCACTTACTGGATGCAAGTGCTGGACGAGATAGACAGCCACTTTGACACTACGCTCCTACTCTTCCCTGCCTATGTGCTCCTGGGAGTGTCTGACAGACTTACCTTTCCCCTCAAGTCCCATAAAAATGAATAATTAGGTATAGCCTTAGGGGCGGCACCACCGAATATTTTAGCACATTGGGGCACAGACGGAACACCAACCTTGCAGGGATGGATGTATCGTCTGTGTTTTGTTCTTGGCATGAAACGCATCTTTTCTGAGGTGTGGTAGCCATTTGTTACCTTGTTGTGCACTGAATTTCGTGAACTGTCCTGCCCTAGATATTTACGACTCTTGCGTCTTCCCGAACTGCACCAATGCGCGAGTTGAGCATTATGACTCTGCGCAATGGAATGTGGAGTTTGTTTTTCCCTTTTTCTTCTGTTGTCTAGCTTTTCTCTTGTGGGAGGGGGTGGGAGGGGGTGGTGCGGGAAGGGAGGAGGGAGTGGGGGTTCTGTTCTGGGTTATTCTGATGCTCTGCAAAGCACTATGGTGGCCGCCAGTCTTTGACATGAACCTCATCTCTTGCTGCATCTTGTTTGTTAATAATTCAATAAACAGATTTCATACTAAAATGTATTCTAGAACCGCCTTAATGACCCCTGACTGATAATTAAAGTACATAAAGTGGTACCCTGTCAAAAATGAAAACAGACAATTTTATTTCACATTCTATTTTAGTATAATGTCTGTGCCTTTGCAGAAAGTTAAAACGTGAACAAATGAATTAAATTTTAATTTGGGAAAGGTGGCAACCCCAGTGAGCTATCACATACCTGACACACTGCTGTGCTGCACTGCTCCAGCGACCCTCAATCCTCTGCCGCTTCCCTGGAGGCAGCAACAAACGTGACCTCGAAGACATCGATGGAAATGGAGTGAACGTATGTCCATATGAAAGTCTCCATCCGTCCTTTGCTCCCGCCCCTGTCAATTGGAAAAGTTAATTGGCAGATGGAGAGGAAACAAAGGGAGAAATTGTAGTGTTTCTGGCACCAGAAATGATCCTAAGAGCAATGTGGCTTTCTCCGAGGCTGTGGCGTGCTCTCCAGATTGCGTCAGCACAACTTCAGAGAAGAGCAAATTGCTCAGAACAAGTGCAGCACGGGCTGCAGGTGGTACCCCACGAGTGGTGCCAGCCAGAACCCATGCCACACTCTCTTATCAGTGCAGCGTTCATCCCTTTGAGCTTCTCTCCCTCAGACGCCGGGCGCCGGCTCTAAAGACTCGCGGAATCACTTGAACCTAGGCAGGTCGCGCGCTAGAGCACTGGAGGTTATATAAGAAGAAGGCAGAGTGCTGTGTTGTAAGATCTCTGCCTGCCAGGACTCTCACTGCTTTCTCTGAATCTGCCAGTATGGTAGTTATAAACAAGCATTGGCATTGCCAATACCTATCGCCTTTTGCGACGGAGATGCTGACCAACTAGTAGTTTTGTTATTGGTTTTTGCCGATATTGTTCAGCAACAGCAAAAAAATATAAAAGTGCAATGTTGTGCACGCGTGCACATTTAATTATAAGCTGGGGAGGTGGAAGAAAAGCAACCCAGAACAAGGAAATGCAGCACATAAAAGCAGCGGAAGACTACTCACATGGGATGGGGGTCAGAATATGGAATGGAGTATTGCCATCTCGTGAAGCACCCAGAGCAAATGCACCATAAAATCCCCAGATGTGCAGGTCATTGGCTGCAGTAACCTTGGGCTCGCATATACAAGGTATGTAATCTGATGTGCGGCACGCATGACAACATATTACAGATGGCGCAACAACAACTAAAAAAAACTGATATTAACAAAACATGCATGCAGGGGGAAGAGATGCTCTTAATACTTCACGTCTCAACACCGTACTGAGGACACAAGAGCTCCATCTGGTTGCCACCATGCCTGTGCGCTGAATGCAAAGTAACATAGGGTGTGCAAAAGGGAAGATGTGTTGAGTCTTTAGTTAAAGTTTTGATGATGGTGGCGGCCATATTGTAGTAGTCAATTGAACATAAACCATGAATCTTTGGTGGCAAAAGTGAGCGAGACCAGGAAAACTGGATTCAAATTCCAGCTTCCCAACTTGACCAATTTGAGTGACCCTGTGTACAGGATCTATACTTCATTTTTTTGTTTAAATCGTTTATATTAACCTTTTTGTTTGTTTTTGCAAATTTATCAATAACGCATACAGTCAGAGCAGCACTCATGTAACAGGTGGAAAAAGAGAGAAAATTAATTGCCAGTGGCAAGGCACACTTTGACTAATAACAACATGACAATGGAAATTCAGGGTATGTTGAGTACATCAAAGCTTGTGGCAATATCTCTAGAGGGACAGAGTGGTGCTGACAAATCACGGCATCAGGTAGCATGTGAGTAATGCAGGAGCAGTGCAGTTCAAACGCAACCGGGGGCATAGGGCACAACAAATGAGGACTCCGAAAGCGAAGGAAGGGTAGGGGAGAGTCGCTCAATACCTGCTGCCGCATCCGAATTAGCTGGGGGGCCTCAAACACCAGCAAGACTCCGTGACAGTGGGGCTCTTCTTTGACTAAGCACCAAATCCGGGGCCCATTGACAGAATTTAGTTCAGGGTGTGAACTATATATAAAAAAACGAATGTGCATGGTTTCATAGGTAATAAATGTTGTTTCACAAATATTGAAAATATTTGGCCTAAACACACTGCACATAACAAACTAACATCTCTTGGTTTACGCAGTGTCACCAGCCGGCTACTCGTGGGGAAAAGTTCACCTTTAAAGCTATTTTTCATTAAAAGGACTATTATATTTTTTGTTGATATCTACTATATAATTTACACGCCAACTTCAATAGGGCACTAGCGCTCAAACCCCAGCAATATTTCACAAAGCAGCTCCTGAATGCACACTAAAGAACTGGTTCTCTGCTTGGGAAAAGAGGTGTCAGCACCCAGGCTTTCCTTTCATGATTTCTGAACGTGTTCAGTTGCTTCAGCTACAAAGAGTGACCACTGGAGGGTGATGTAACAGACCACTGTAATTTACTGGTGCTCTTGTAAACCGGGTTGAGTTGTGCTTTATAAAAACTGCAGAAAAGGCACAAAGAGGTAAAAAAAAAAAGCATTAACATAACAAGATACTGTGTAACATGGGCAAAAGAAAAAACATTAAGGGTACATGTGCTAAGCTTGTATCTCATGACATAACGTAAGCCAACTCTTCTTCCACTGAAAGGAACAAGATAGGGTGATGCTGGCTGTTGAGCAATGGGACATGATGACACCAACACTGAGAATGATTCATAGCAGAAAGGCAAGCTTCATGTGCTTCCCTAGAAACAAACTTTTCAAGCTTGAGCTCTGAAAATAATATTCTAAGCTTAATGTGATATGAGTGAAACAATGTTTTCTCTCATCTGAAAAGGGTAACAGAATGAAAACAATGTAGGTGAAGGCATATATGTTTATTACAAAACAAAACCTGATCTGACTGTATCTCTCCGCCGAACACCTGCACTTCCAGATCCAGACCACCCCCAAAGCCACACTCCGAGGAACCCTAGTCTACAGACCCCCTCGGCCCCCGAACACCCTTTGCCACCACCATCACCAAGTTCATCGCACCCCACGCCATCGCCTCAACAAACTACATACTCATTGGAGACCTGAACTTCCACCTTGACAACCCCAGCGACCCCAACTCCACTATCCTTCGTGACAACCTCGCCAGCATCGGGCTTAAACAACTCCTCAACACACTGACCCACAGAGCAGGACACACTCTCGACCCCATCTTCGCGGCAGGAAACAGCGTCCAATTCAGCCACACAACGCAGCCACCATGGACTGACCACTACTGCATACACTTCGCCATCAAGAAACCCAAGGCACCCAAATCATCCCCACACCCACCACGAAGGAACTGGAGCAAGGCTACCGACGAGCAACTTACCTGCACCCTCACCCGAGACAACCACACCTGGGCACCCGATGCAAACGACGCAGCCAGAGAACTCCACACCTGGATCTCAGACTGCGCAGACGAGCTCCCCCGCTACGCAACCCCAACAGACAACAGCCCAGGAAAACCGCCTGGTTCACCACCGCTCTCCAAGAAGCCAGACACACCTGCAGACGCCTGGAGAAGAACTGGAGAAACACCAAGATAACCGAAAAACACAACACCTACAAGGACGTCATGACGGATTACCACAACCAGATCAGAACCACCAAGAGGAACTTCATCCTCAACAAAATCCTGGCCAACTCCACCAACTCCAAGGAACTTTTCAGTGTCATTCAAGAATTCACCAACCCACGCAGCGAAGCCACAGGCATCACCCCATCCCAAGACCTCAGCGACAAGCTTGGAACCTATTTCCACCTCAAGATCAAAAACATCTACGACAACTTCATTAACCATCCTCCAGGCACCACAGATGGCCCTCCGCCCCCCAGAAACACTAGCCAGCCCACCATCTCCAACTGGACACTGATCACGGCCGAAGACACTGCCTCGACCATGAAAAGCATCCACTCAGGGGCCCCCACTGACCCCTGCTCCCCTCACATCTACCACAGAGCCGTGGTCGCCATAGCACCCGAACTACAACGCACCATCATCAACACCACCTTCAAAACGGGCACCTTCCCATACGACTGGAAGTGGGCAGAAGTCATACATCTGCTCAAGAAGCCCACAGCTGACCCTACCGACCTCAAGAACTATCAGCCCATCTCGCTCCTCCCCTTCGCAGCCAAAGTTGCAGAGAAAACAGTCAACAGGAAACTGACACGATTCATTGAAGAGAGCGCCATCCTCAACCCGTACCAAACCGGATTCCGAAGCAACCACAGCACAGAGACTGCCCAACTCCCCGCCACAGACGACATCCGCACCCTCCTGGACCAAGGCCACTCCGCAGCCCACATCCTACTCGACCTATCAGCGGCCTTCGACAAAGTCTCCCACCGCACACTAGTCGCCAGGCATACAAGGAACAGCCCTGGACTGGATCCGATCATTCCTCACTGGAAGAAGCCAAAGGATAAGACTCCCACCCTTCCTACCTGACACCACGAAAATCGCCTGCGGAGTCCCACAGGGTTCATCCCTGAGCCCCACCCTCTTCAACATCTACATGGCCCCCTTGCAGCCATCGTCCGACAACACGGCCTGAACATCGTATCCTATGCAGACGACACCCAGCTCATACTCTCCTTCACCAAAGACCACACCACTGCCAAACTCAACTTCCAGAAAGGACTGCAAGACGTCGCAGTCTGGATGACCAACAGCTGCCTGAAGTTCAATGCTGAGAAGACAGAAGTCCTCGGTACCACCTCTTCTGCATGGGACAACACCTGGTGGCCGACTGCCCTTGGATGCCCACCTACCCCCTCAGACCACTCCAAGAACCTCGGCATCGTACTAGACTCATCACTCACCATGAACCAACAGGTCAACGCCTTCACCTCCAGCTACTTCAACACCCTCCGCATCCTCCGCAAGACCTTCAAGTGGATCCCCCCTGAGTCACGGAAGACAGTCACCCACGCACTCATCACCAGCAGACTGGACTATGGAAACGCACTCTACGCCGGCAAAGACAAGTCCCTACTACGTAAACTCCAGACAATACAGAACACCGCCGCCAGATTCATCCTCGGCATCCCCCGACACGAACACATCAGTCAACACCAACGAAATCTCCACCGGCTCCCTGTGGGGAAAAGAGTCATTTTCAAAATCCTCACTCACGCCTACAAATGCCTACACAACAACGGTCCCAAATACCTCAACGACAGAATCAACTTCCATGTACCCAAAAGAAACCTCTGATCTTCCAACCTTGCACTGGTCAAAACCCCTGCGCATCCACAGAGCCAGAGCAGGCGGAAGATCCTTCTCTCACATTGCAGCCAAGAACTGGAACGAACTACAGACATCAGACGTGCCCCCTCCCTGAACACCTTCAGGAAGACCCTCAAGACCTGGCTTTTTGGCTAAACAGATCTGCGGACCTCCCCTCAGCCCCTTGAGACCCTCACGGGTGAGTAGCGCGCTTACAACTCCCTGATTGATTGATTGATTGATTAATTTGTTTTGTTGTTCTAACAGACTGAACTACCTTAGGCGTTGGCAGATTGCCACTGAAGCTGCTTCCCCATTAATATTAGCTAGTATTATGGCTGATACCTGGTCATAGCTATTTAGTAACTTCATCCCCAAGTTCAGAGCAGGCTCTGCTCCGTACTCATTCTGTATTTGTCTTAATACATCTGATATCACCGCTAATGAAGGAATACCATGAGTCCTGGTATATATGGCAGCAAAAACTGTACCTCAAGTGGTACAATCTTCTACTTTTGGTGTTATCCCCATGGGCAAGCAGATTGTTAGCATTCTGTGTTTTTCATATGGGGTAGTATTCAGGAATACTGCCACGAGCTGAGTTATCTTCTGAGCTACCCAGAATGGCATTTGGTCACGTTTTGTGGGCATTTTGCCCATTACCGCGTGTAACGTTTGTGGTGTAATTTTAGTTGCTGTACCCTGTGATTGAGTTCCGTTTGTTGCAACTGTTGTTGGTTGGACTGTGAAAGTCCTCATGATGAATTGCGTCAGGTTTCTGTAGATTCTAATGAAATCTTTGTGTTGTATGAGTAAGTCTGGCTGTGGCATTGTATCAATGTAAGGATGTGGTGTGTAGGCTGTTAATATTGGCCATGTTGCCCCGTCTCCTCCGAGCGGACCTAATCTTACTCTGTGTCTAATGTGGGGTAGGGCGCCTTTAAACCAGTATAAAGGTTCCTGGTACGTTAGTGGAATCTCTATGTCCTCGCACGGACCATATTCCATTGGTGCATCTCCTTCTGTATAGTAGTGAAATGTCTGTGTTCTCGCATCTGCTTCTGGGAATGTAACCCATGAATAGAATACCTCTGTTTTGTTTGATTTGTGTGCGTCAATCACAAAAAAGCTACTAAGCCACCCCTAGCTGATAAACCATTTTCTAATAGTCTCAGGGTGATAGTATGTCTGAATTTAGGTTCAATGTGAATTGCGTTTGCATCTTCTCCTGCTGAGATTTGTAGATCTGCTATGTTATTTTCGCCCTCAGTCATTTTGGAAAGAAGTTTTTTCAACGGAACTAAGATAAGGTTTTATTGCACAATTTTAGGAACACTGTGTCCCTCACACTTGATTAACCAACAGCCAATAAATAGGATTTTTAGCCCACTCAACTGTGGTGGAGTTTGTGCCCACCCACTGCAGACGTCTCTGGTGTTTTGTGAGTAGGGTACTCTGAGAATAGCATGACTGAGCTACTCAGTTTCTACTGTTAAATAAGTACCCAACCAACGTTGGCGGCGCCATGTCGCGTAGTTCCTACAGTACCCATGCAGGACCTGTGCGTTTGGATAACAAACTGTGGGATTGGTGGCAGACTGGTTCTGTGCACCCCCACCGAGAATGTTAGCCTGTTTGCATTAGCTAGCTCACAGTACCACTATTGTCTCCTCTTATCTGGGAGAGAATATTTTCTGGCTACCTTACGACATGACAACCCTGATCTCTCAGGATCGTGGAAACAATGTACTACTTTTCGCTCAGGCACAAGGATTGCCTCCCTGATAATAGCACTCTTACAAATCGAATAAATTGATGAAGTCGAATAAATAAATGAATTGTAGTTCTAATATCCTTTTTGCAAAGGGTCGTAGAAATGTGAGTCACCGGCTTATAAACGGGTAGTTTGTCAGTATTCATCAGGATTTCTTTGGAAAACACAACCTATGTAAAGAATGTATTATGAAATTGCTGGTTGTGACTTAAGCCGTTTTCAGATTCAACTCCTGCTCTTTAAGTAAAGACTTCAAAAATCATGTGAGCACTCAAAACAATCTTTCCGATGCTTATAATGTTGTGTAATTCCTATAGTACCCATGCTGGACCTGCACGTTTGGATAACAAACTGTGGAATTGGTGGCAGACTGGTTCCGTGCACCCCCACCGAGAATGTTAGCCTGTTTGCATTAGCTCACAGTGCCACTATTGTCTTCTCTTATCGGGTTAGAGAACAGTTTCTGGCAACCTTAGTACATGACAACCCTGAACCCTCAGGATCTTGGAAACAATGTACTACTTTAAGCTTAGGCACTCATGCTCACTTAGTTTGTCTCAGAGATACACATAATAAACAGTCTGGACGTTTCAATAAGGATTTATTGAACTGTTGTTATTCTTGTGTAGAATATATGTGCTGCAACAACCATTAGACAGTAGCAGATATATATGATTTGCAGTACAGTGAATATAAAAGGATAGTACAGTTCTACCATCTTGCAATAAGCATGAATAAATACATGAATATAAAATGCAGGATAAAAGTGCGCATACTCCTACGATGCCTGTCTAGATGTACCTAGTATGTGTGTAGGTGTAAAGCCAAGAATCCCTCTAGGATCTAGTCGAACCTCAATACCTGAAGTGTGAGAATGTAGGAGCCCGTCCTGGTCTCGAGTTGGACACCCCGAGAGGGGTGTTTAGACCACTGTCAACTGGAGCGTCTGCATGCAGGAGCCTCAGCGTCTCTGGTCAGTGAGTCGGCCTAGAAGTCTCGGTTCCCTCAACCAACCCCAGCAAGATGTGCTGTATTTATACAAAAAGTATCTAGGGTTTCTTTGTCCCTTATCTCATGTATTGGCAATTGTTGGATTTGAGGATGACGTATGGGATGAACCTTGTACGTAGATATGGTGGGGTAGGTGGTATAGCCCTTGCCTGGTTTCCAGGAACCCTTATGAATATTCATTCATTCATATATTTGTTTTTCACGAAAACATTATAGATATTTTCTCTACATTCAACCAGTCCCTGTCAGTCCCGGTTCTTGACTCCAGGGTATCCAAGGAGGAGGCTTTTACGTCTTTTAACACTATCTCGACTGATACCTCTTTGAAAAAAATGTTGGCATGCAAATCAGGCTCCCCTTTGGATCCATGTCCAGCTCAATTATTCAGTTCACTCGACCCTCTTATAATTTCTCTGTTGAATATGATCTGGAACACCTCATTACAAACTGGTCATTTCCCTACGTCTTGGAAATAGGCCATGCTGATCCCAATTTAAAAAAACCTGAAGCCGACCCTTCGGTGTTCAGTAACTACCGGCCCATCTCCCTTTTACCTAAAACAAGCCAAAATTCTGAAGAAAGTAGTACAAGAACAAGTCTCTAACTACCTTGAGTCCGGAGAACTTCTCCATGATTCGCAATCAGATCCGGTTACAGTACCGAGACTGCACTTCTGGAGGTGACAGAGACTATTCGCGAATGCGTGGACTCAGGCGAGGCGGCTATGCTTGTGCTCCTCAACCTGTCTGGCGCATTCGATACGGTCTCCCATGCCATATTGATAGAAAGACTGTATAGTCTCCGGATTCAGGGCACGCCTCTGGCCTGTATTAGATCCTTTCTAAGTGGTCGTACTCAACAGGTCCACCTTCAACCGTTTGTCTCACTAAGTTGCGGTGTCCCTCAGGGCTCTGCCCTGAGCCCACTGTTTTTTAATGTCTATCTATTGCTGCTGGTTTCGGTGGTTGAATCATGTGGGGTCACAGTGATCTCTTACTCTGATGACACTCAACTTGTATTTTCATTTAGAGATCACTCTGACGCTAGTTTTCCAACTTTAGACGCTGCCTGAGCAACATCTCGTCCTGGATGTCACTTAACACTCTCAGGCTCAACTCGGATAAAACCGAGGTGCTGTTTTTTAATCAAAAAAATCCCCCTTTACCCGTACCTTGGTGGCCACCTGAGTTGAATCCTCCACCTATACCGGTGAATTCAGCTAGGAATCTTGGTTTCCAATTTGACAACAAATTGCCTTGCAAGTCTCAAATAAATAAGGTCACCCCTGCGTACTTTGGTAAGCTTCGCATGATTCATAAAATTCTCCCTTTTCTGCCCATGGATACACGTAGGGCCATTATTCACGTCCTTATAACATCACACCTGGACTATGCGAACAGCCTGTATGTTGGAGCACCAGCCTATTTGGTCAAACGCCTGCAGATTGTACAAAATGCGGCGGCAAGGATGATATGTAACATCCCTTATCGTCACTCAATTTCTCCTCACCTAAAAAAGTTACACTGGCTGCCCGTGACTAGCCGCATACAGTTTAAATCTCTGGTCCTGGCATTTAGAGCAATGAAGGGTCAAGGGCCTGCTTATCTCAGAGCCAGACTTAAGCATGCCCAGTCTAATCGATCACTTAGATCGAATCATCTGTGCCTCTTACGTACTCCCCGATTTCGTCACTCCAGAATGGGGGGCAGAGCCGTCGCAGTTATCACTGCTCAATCATGGAAAAGCCTGCCATTGTCTCTTCGCATGATTGAATCTGAATGCCTGTTTCGGCGCAATTTAAAAACCTGGCTGTTTTCCAAACCTTAGCCACGCTGAGAAACTTACTGCTGCCTACCGTCCGTAGCGCCGGGACACCCCCGTTGGGGGTAGCTGCGTGCTATATAAGCTTAAAAAATAAATACATAAATTCATACTGTATGAGTCCATTGATAAAGTTTTAGGATGCTATTGTTCAGGAGAAACCCTCCTTCTGCACCCAGGACTAGAACTAGGTAAAGGTTCAATCCTAAAGGCTCGTTACTGTGTAGTATAAGGGAGGTAATGTTGGTGAAGGTGTATGATATTACCCGGGCCTATATTAGGGTACCTATATGAAACATAACAATAAGACCTATGACATCCCAGTACCTCCCTAATACCTCAGGGCAACGCTCTTGAGTCATAATGCCCAAGTTTCTCTTGTTTGTGTTGTGCATAGTTGTTTTCATATTATGTAAAGTTATTCAAAAGCAAATGCTACTATCCTGTCCATTATGGATGTAGGATCATTGTAGTGTGGGACAACGAGTAACGGAGTTCATCACCGCCCACTGTGTGGTTTTCTGCTGAGCTGCACATACACATAATGCACAGTTGCAATTTATACCACACCACTACATTTGTGAAGTGTGCAATGACCCATAAGGGCATCCAGGTCCTAGGGTCTCATGGCAAGACTAGGAGTCAAATAGCTGGAAAAACATGACGAGATAAGGATAGATTAATTAGAAAATAGCTTGTTTTTTTAATGATATCAGTAACTGAAAATTGTTGTTTTGGAAGATAATTCCATTGTTTAGCAGCCAGTTATGAGAAAGAACTACCTCCCATACCTATCTAGGATTCAGAGCTTCTCAAAAGGTAATATTATTGTCATGTGGGAAATGGTGCTACATACTCTTGCACTGCGGAGAAAAAACACTTAAGTGAATGAGTTCAATGAACTGTGAACCTTTCTTTACACCGAATAATGCGAAGGATGACAACTTCATAGAGCTAGATCAAAATACCCTTTGAAGGTTTGATTTTAAATTTAGGCTGTTTATACATATACAGTTTTCATACTAGACGTTCTCTGGCTGATATTAATTCTCATGTCAGACCTCTCAATGCAAATTAGCTGGGCCTCCTAATATCCATATAATAGGCAAAGATGTCTTGAAACATATATACACAACAGGTTCACAGAATTATTGCCCAGCGCAAATCCTCCCAAAAGCACAAGTTACCTTCTAGTTTACATAGAAGTAGATTAACTAACTCATCAATAGTTTTTTTAACATTCTTTTTATTCAAATATTTTAGCACAATTATATCTGAGGCAAGCTAGAGTCATCTTAGAGCATACACAAATTCAATACAGCATTAACGAATCGAAAAGCTTTATTCGAGGATTTCTCATAAAAGCAGCATTAACATATTTGCTGTGTGATGTCTGAAGTTACAGCATTTCTATGTAGACTGAGTCTGGTTTGACAAGTCACATTTAGGATTCACACTTCGCATTCGTTGTTGCTTGCAGGTACACATATAATCCTGTAGGTCTCATCAATTCCGGTCAAAAGAGCTTAACATCAAACTAACAGCCAGGGAGGGGGAGGGGAGGTCCGAGGTAAGAGAGAGGGGGGTAGATACCTAAGGCGCGCAGCCGCGTCAAGCGGTCTAGTGCAACCAACTCATCAATAGTTGGTTGAGAGGTACATATTACTAAGTCTTATTCTTCCTTTCTTGATTTAAAAGTCCTTTTTACTCATCTGGTGGCTGAATTTTTTTAAATCTTCATTTTCATTTATGTAATCACTTCACGAATTTTCATTGATATCCACAGGCAATACTTAAAAAACTAACATGTTTTGCAACTATGTTGCTCTTTTTGGGCTAACTGAAAAATTATATACATGCGCACAATTAGATCATAACCACCTAACAGACACAAATCTTATACAACACACACACAGGGTATACTAGCACATTCAACACATACACACATAAAAAATATAAATACTATGTACATTGTACATTTCCTGATTGTCAAAAGCTTCATTGAATTCAAAAATAACATTTTGATCTCATGTTTTCTGTTATTGCTACTGGTACCAGGCAATAGCTATTCATGCAATAGTGGTCCCAAACATAATTTATGATCAGTCTTTTAAACCCATCATGACTCAATATAAAACACATATCCTCATATTCCAACAGGCCTTGACCTGGTAATCTAACAAGTTTATTCTGTGCTTCTTGAATGATTTTCAAAACAATTCCAATTATTCATTAAATCCATGCAGATTACTTCATAGTTAATTTGAGTTCAGATATAGCAGTGTCGAATTTATTATGTGGCCCCTAGTTATCTCTGTACATTTAGGTTTATCCGGAATCGGATTCTTAATAATTATCCCTTATCATACTCATTAGCACAATTCCTCTGGACTAATGTTCTATCGAGAAAATCTTTCACTTTGGGGCAAATTATACCCCTCCATATTGATTAGTTTATTTGACGTTCACAGGACAATCTTAGATGAAGATACAGATAGGTTTCTTGGATCTTTTCTATCTGTGGAAATTAAATCACTGAACCTCCATTTCAGGGTATCTGGAAATAAATTCCAATAACTTAATTATCTGATAAATTTAATTGGGCCAAAATTATCAAAGCAAGTTGTTTGTTAAAATCTTCAAGAGTAATGTTAACCATACTGGAATGTAATCTTTTATTCTTTACAAGTTTTTTTTGCTACATGTTTCACCCCTCCCATAATATTTCATAAAGTATATAATAAAAAATGTATACGCATATTGCAGAAAGAATATAAGGAAAAACATTTTAGTTCATTTCAATTTATTTAAAAGAGTGCTATTTAGTTATTGCTTTCTATTTCAGTTTGACCAAAATTATTGCTCTATATTTCGATCTTCCGCATCAAAAACCAGTCATCGTCCATGATTGATTACAAGGGTTCATAAATATGAGCCGCCTTCTTGTTTATCCCTTTCATAGTGAGCCCTTGGCCTGCCAAATCAGCGACCGTGGGGTCAGACCCAGAAGTTAATGGAATATTCTTCCGATTGTCTCAATACCCACATGTTGAAAATAGGTTGGATTCCCTTTGGAGTATACTTAAAATGTTCTCTAATACATTCGCAAGCACAATGTGTGCCACATGACATGCAAGAACTCACGTGAACACATGAGATCTGACCAAGTTTGAGGAGGGCAGCATATGGTGTATAAGAGAGCTGGCTGGAGGCATTCCACTTATATTATAGCACCCAGTACACAGTGACCAGAGGGGATGGCGCAGATTCTGTTAGCACTGTGGTCAAGGCAATGGACAGAGGTTTTGTGACATTGCACACCACCAGGTAAATGAGGACTTTCCTTTCCAGAATGAGTCCGACAGTGATAGAAGATGGTGTGGTGTTTGGGGCCATAGCACTGCAATTTGCTTGTGAGAGAGCCTCAACAATGCCTTGGATTCCAAACCTGGATGTCAGGGTCGAGCTGATGACTATATACATTTTAACCTCATGAAGAAGGGTAGTAAGCTGATGTTTGGTTGGGATAGGTCTAAAGGCATAAAAGAAATACCCCAAAAGGCCTCCTGGTTAATTTAAAAAGAGAAGCAGGATCATCTCCAGGGACAAGGAGCTAGAAATGAGACTGTTGGGAAGACTTGAAGGAAATATAGCCTGTCTGGCATTTGTCCAGTTGTGATGTTAAAATATGACATCCAGTTAACTAACCAGCAGGGTTATTTGGCAATTAAGGAGTTCATATTATTTTACATTCTTAAACAATGTGCTTTGTTTTCCACTAACTGTAATGTTCATTATAGTGAGCATCAATTTGGTAAGCGATTCTTGCATATTAACATGTGTTATATAAATAGTATTGATAATGCATGTATCAAGTTAATACGTTTCTCTGTAGTTTGACTTCTGTTGTTTGGAAACTGCAGTTTAGGTTCATGGTTGGGGTGTACTGAACTCTTAGTACTGCATGGCCGGTTTGAGACGTTTAAATTATGCACCTGTAGGTTGTTTTGGGAGTGCTGTGTGGGCATTTTTTTCCCAACTCCATATAGAGTCTAGTTAGCAATTGCGGAAAGAGGGAAAAGTACCTATCTATGTGTTGTTGTGTAGATTCATACTGATTGTGTGTGTACTAGTATCGTGGAGGTGGGGAAGAGCAGTACCCTGACACGATAAATAAGAGTGCAGTACACTTGTGTGATGACATTATGTACGAATGGAAGATTTGACAAATGTATTGAACAAGAGGTTGAGTACATTTGTTTGATATCTGTTTATCGAGTACAAGCAAAGAAAGAAAAGGTTGTACACATGTCGCAGAACTTGAAGGACCAGGGTGGGGAAGAAACAAAAAGTGGGTAACAGGTGCAGCAAAGACCCCCACAATGGGATAAATTGAGCTAGGTGGGATTGAAAGTACAAATGCAATGCGGGCACAGCAACGTTCCAGAATACAGGGGATCACTATCAAAAAAAAAAAAGGGCCTTGTCCACGTCCGTCGGGAAAGTCATGGAAAGGACCAGCAAATGTGGGCCTAGCTAAAGTCTCGTAGCCCAGTATTAGAGTCCAACAGCAGCATAGTCAAAAAGAACCCCCCAAATGGGCAAGACCAACAAAATCCAAGCAAATCTAGGGTCCCCACCCTCTCGGAAGTTACAACTTATACTGCGACAATACTAATACCCATTGCCATGTATAGAACCAAGATCATTATAGAACAAAAGAAGGATAGAGAGAGAAGTCAGAGATAGAGGAAAGACGAGAGAGAAGGAAAAGACATCCGAGGGGATGACCCTCAAGGAGAGGAGAAGAAAAGAGAGGACAGATGTGGATGCGCCCGAGAGGTGGGAGGGAGGGGGTGAGCCAAGGCCTAGGGTGGTGTCTAGAGAACGGAAGATCCCAGGGGCCAGCCTGACCAGTCAGGCAGGTTACTCCGGAGTAACCGGTCTCTTGCCACGCGAGAAGGGCTCCAGAGGATCATCGAATAGTTGAAGGGCCCGCAGTCGAGGGGGCATCAGGCGGGAGTGTTCAGTTTTTGTGAGATAATGTATAAGTGGACGCCAGATGCAGTCAAAGCGTTTGTCAGTGTAAGCAGTTCCAGGGACAGGACACCCCACTGCCGGAGAAACCACGCTGCAATGGGAGGAGGCTGGGGCCACTTCCAGCAGGAGGCGATGGACTGTCGCGCAGCTCCCAATAAGTGGAGAATTAAATACCAGAGGGACGTAGACATGGCCTTCAATGTGCCAGGACGAATGCCCAGAATCGCTAGGGACGGGGTAGAAGGGACTGGGAAACCCACCACCTCTTTGATATGACTAAGGACCTCCTTCCAGAACATGAGAAGGCTCAGGCAAGACCACCAAATGTGTGAGAAGTCCCATCTATCCGTCTGACAACGCCAGCAAGTTGAGGGAGTGTTCGGGAACATCTGGTGCAGACGGGTAGGGGTGTAGTACCAACGAGTCATTAGTTTGTAAGCAGATTCGCGCTGGGAAGTGCTACGGTACACCTTAGGGATGTCCTTCCACAAGCGGTCTCAGTCCTCCGGGGGGATGTCAGCAGCCAAATCAGAGGCCCAACGCACCTAGTAGCCATGAGGCGAGAGCTGTCGAGAGTGTTGAAGGACAGAGTAGGTTTTGGAGATTAAGCCCGAGACCCCTCGAATCTTCTCACTAGGGATTCAAAGGGGGTGAGCAGACGGGTCACCCCCTGGGAGTATGCTGGGGAAGATAGCCAATGACACAATTGACAATATTGCAGACGCACGTTATCTGTGAGGTGGAAGAATTGCTTGCATTGATCAAAGGTGCGGAGGGCAGAACCCTGAAGTACTCGCCGACCCTCTATGGTCCAAGCCGCAAAGACCTGAGACTGCAAAGCAGGGGGGAAAGCAGTGTTGAGTGTTAGCGAGGTGTTGGGGGAAGGGAAGGTCGTAAGGCTCCGGGAGAGTGCCAATTCATCCCATACCTCCAAGACCGTTCTCGTTGGGGTTGCTATATAGGCACTGCGAGGGCGTGCCCCGCGCGGGAGCCAGGCCAGATCCCCCAGTGGTCTAAATGCCACCGCACGGTCCATATGGAACCAGTGCTTCTAGCTTTCGGGAACGATCCATTCCGACATAAACCGGAGATGACAAGCCCAGTAATAGTCCTATAAATTGGGACAGGCCAGGACACCTCAAGACCTGGGAAGCATAAATAGTTTATGAGAGAAGCGGGGGCAGGACTTCCCCCAGATGAACTTGGTAAAATCCCGTTGCAAGGCCTGAATGTCAGCGTGCGGAATAGGAGTAGGAAGAGACTGGAACAAATAGAGAATCTTAGGGAGAAGGGACATTTTACCGGCATTAGGGCGCCCCAGCCATGCCAGTGGGAGGCCCTCCCAGCGACGCATTTCATCACTGATGGACTTCCGGTACCTAGGCCAATTAGAGGAGGACCAAGAAGCGAGATTAGGAGTCAGGTCTAGGCCCAAGTATCGAATTGACTCATCCGTCCACTGCACCCGGAGCAAGTCCCGCAAACCCTGGTCCTCGGAGGTCGAGAGTGTGAGATTGAGAGCATGAGATTTGGTGAGGTTAATCCAATAGCCCGAAGTGGTCTCAAAGAACTTCAAAAGCCCAGCCACCGCCGGAAGAGAGGTCGAGGGAGAGGACAAAGACAAGAGCAGATCATCATCAAAGAGGGAAGCCTTGTGCTCCGCACCCCCCATATGGATACCCCGTATAGTCTGATTGCGGCGTATAGCGATAGCTAAGGACTTAACGACAAGTGCAAATAAGAGAGGGGAGAGCGGACACCCCTGGCGAGTGCCTCGGTGGATAGAGATAGGAGCGGTGATGGTTCCGTTGAAGCGAAGTGGTAGGTTTCACATAGGGGGCCATCAATTTAGAGATGAAACCCAGCCCCAAGCCAACCTTCTGGAGGACTGCCCAGAGGAAACCCCAATCCATGCGGTCGAACGCCTTTTCGGCGTCAAGAGAGACCAGGCATGGGGGGTGTGGCCAAGCAGGCTACGATGGCGGACGCGCTCTGCTGAGGCTCCGCGATCGGGCAGACAAGCAGACAGCACCACATCGTCAAATGCGACACCCAGCCATCTCCACTAGTGTCGGAACAGAAGCTGCGCATGATGGTGTCCACGAACTCCTGAATACTGTGGAACCTGCGGTGACTACCGAAGTTTTTTCACCCCGGGGCCCGACTGCAAGACGGCATCCGCCCGCACTTGCCCTCGACTGCGGCGCGGCTGGACCCGGCCACCGAACAGCACGTCCCCGGCCAGGGGAACACGCAGCTGCTGACCTCGACGGCGGCCAGGCAAGGCAGTGCACCCTTGCCTGGGGTCGCCCCCGCCGGCCGTCACATATACGACAGGCTGCGGAGAGGGCCGAGGACGATTGGCAGCAGCCCGGGGCCTCTGATAACACGACCTCACCTGAGCGGCAGGATCCCAGGACACGCATCGGGAGTGGCGGCCGAGCCGATCTTCGCCGGTGTACGGCTGCCAGGAAACGGATCGCTGGTGCCCTTTGTCCCTGCACATCACATGGGGCCTTGTCACGCCGAGTCAGCCTGACTCCAAAATGGTGCCCGCGAGGTGAGGAACATCGGATCACCAAGAGAGTATCCCCAGGAGATCTTCAGGGGCACAGCAGGAGGTGAGAGGTGGGGACTGGATCCAACCCCACTGGCACTGACAGCGCAACTTCCCCCCAGCCCACTGCAGTCCCCAAGAGATGGCCATACACAGAGACTACCACTGCCTGACCCTAACATGGAGACTTTAAGAGTGCGTGGTGATCAGTGGGCACGCTGAAGCTTGACTCTCAATAGGAGCGGACAAGAGCCTGAAACACCCTCGGCGCAAGTCCTAAGCACTACGCGCCAGCAGCACGCATAACCGCCAGAGCCCAGCAGTGCGGCTTTGAGTGCACAGGGCACCATACCCAGCGAGGGTTACTGGGATAGGGACACCAATTGGGAGAGACTGAAGCTGAAATAAATGGTGAGCCTAAATACCATACACCACATGTACTAGGGCGCACGGAACAAGCTGGAGAGAGCGCGACTGTCGCTGAGGGTGCCCAACACAAGCGTGACTGGCGGCTCGGCGGGGGGTGCCCCACCGGGGCAGTGGGGTCCTGCGGACACACTATGCCCCTTACACCAAAGGGGAGACAAGAAAGATAACTTGGCCACGCAGCGACACCAGACCGACTACGCCCCAACCGCCGATTACACTAAGCACGAAGAACCTCACACCCAACTTCAACATGGGGAAGCCCAGAACCACACAACAGACGACGGTCCCAGAAACCGCACCGGAGAACCTGCTGCGCACTCATGCGCTGGCCAGGTTCTCCACCACCCAGTCGGACCCGACCATCTTGGACAAGCTAAACCAAGTGCTAGCGGCCATCGAACTTTCTAGGGTCTCCATGGAGGAACGTCTTGGCACCCTCACCACAGACGTTAGTCTCATCCGAGACGATCATAGAAAGCTAGCCGACAGGGTAAAGGATAGCAAGAAGTCAATGGCAGTCCTACAACCCACCGTCATCGCACAACAAAAGACGCTCCGGTCCGTGCTGGACCGCCTGGCCACCGTGGAGGAGCGTATGGATGATTTTGAGGGGCGCTCGCGGCACTGCAACATCTGCGTTCTGGACCTTCCGGAGGGAGTCGAAGGGGCGCATCCAATCGAATGCATGGAGGCCTGGGTTAAATCTTTCACCCCACCTGTGGATCGCTCAGCTTTCTTCTCAATAGAACGAGCCCACCGAGTTCCAGCCCACAAACCGCCACCCGGAGCCCCGCCCCAGCCGATGTTAGCTACATTTCTACACTTCCAAGACCGCGACGTGGTGCTCAGGGCCGCCATAAACACTGGCCCCCTATAGGTGAAAAACAAGCACATCATGGTCTTTCCTGACTATACACGGGTGGTATAGAAACAAAGATCATCGTTCCTGGAGGTGAAACGCCAACTGCGGGCCAACATACAATACTCATTACTATTTCCGGCCCGTCTAAAAGTCATCCATGCTGGCACCACCCACTTCTTCTCCAATGCTGAAGAAGCGTGTAACTGGGCAGACCACCACTGCGCACAGAGATCCGTAGCAGAAGCTAGTCGGGAGTGGACGAAAAGAGCACCATGCACCAGGTGGCGCAACTGGCAACCGTCACAAACACAGAGACTACAGGGCAGGAGAGAGTTAACAGAACGTCGCGTCCTGGAATCCCCGAACCTGGAGCAAATCATACAGGAGCGACGCAAGGACTTACAGGCGGTGACAGATCTGGGGACTACCTCGCAGGGGGAAGACATAGACTGTGCCCCCCATCTTTTCTCATCGGAAGGAGAAGATGATAGTGACGAGACTCAATCTAAAATCGCCTCCGTCACCATGCCCCGGGTCACTCCACAAACTGCCGACAATCTGCACTAATGACACACGATCTGACGATCAGAAGTATCCGGTAAGATCGGCAGACATGAGCTCCCGTGCCCCGATAGAACACACTCACGAAATGCATCGCGACACCTTTGATGATTCATCGACCGGATGACTAGCGCTGATCCTACAAATGCCCTACCGAGACCCTGCCTCGCAGGCACGCACTGCCACCCCCATGCATCGATTGTTCACTCTCCAGTTCTATGAGAGTCAGTTTGGACGTATCGGCTTTGCCGATAGGTCTCAGGTATTGGGACTGTTTCCCACCTCAGTTTCTGGTTCAACCGACCTGGTTAACTCTAACCCTTTACCGCCCCAGGGAATGCCAGCGACAGGGTAGCTGTCACACTTGGGTGGAAGTCACTAGCCTCCATGTTTGACGAGCGCAAGGCCAGGACACCGCCAGAATTCATAGCACAGCCACTCTTCATCGCACCTAAGGGTGCAAGTAACGCTCACCACATACCCAAATGCAGAGCGCAGACGTTAGTGTACTAACTTTAAACACAAGGGGCCTCCATACGCCATGCAAACGGTACGCAACATCCTCCTACATTAAACGCCAACGCTCACAAATAGCGTTTCTCCAAGAGACTCACCTCACAACACCAGAAATTAACAAACTACGGGCCAGATGGCGTGGCACCATATGTGCCACGTCATACTCTGCATACGCACGAGGCGCGCTGGTCTGTATCTGCCCGGGCACCCCATTCCAAGAGCTCCGGATAGTGGTAGACAAAGAGGGTAGATTTGCACTGTTAGAGGGACTCTTAGAAAGGCAACCCATTCTATTGGGTAGCATATATGCCCCGAATATCGACCAAGACAAGTTCTGGGAATCCCTTAGTGGGGTGCTAGCTCAATTCGCATCTATCCCATGGATCCTAGGGGGAGACTACAACTGCACGCTCAACATTGCACTAGACAGATCCCACCCACCACCACCACATTCACAAGCACCGAAGCAGACGGCGAGCTTTCAAAGATGGGTTACACACTGGGTGCTAATAGATGCTTGGAGAGCACACCACCCTCTGTAACGTCTCTTCTCATTCCATTCTATACCGCATAACCTACGGATCCGTTTAGATAGATTTTTATGTTCCCCATCACTGACTCCTAAAGTACAGCACACGGATTACCTAGGCCGCGTGATTTCGGATCACGATGCACACATCTTGCATATTCAATGGAGGCCCCCCACCCTCTGGTGCCCACTTGGCACCTCCCACGCGACTGTCTGATGGACCAAGTGTTCAAACACGACCACGAACAAGACATACAGGACTACTTTTCCAACAACTCGGGGACGGCCTCCTCCAAACTGGTTGAATGGGACGCATTTAAGATAGTGGCTCGGGGAGCATGCATTAAACAAATAATAGGGGTGAAACGCACACTAGAACGCACACTCACCACCACAGAACTGAAGTTGGCCACCCTCACACGACAGGAAGATGCCAATGCTGCAACAGCAGCACAAGTAGCGGCAGCCAAAACACAGTACGCTGCTGCCATGGCAGACCTACGCAAATACAACTTTAGAGCCTACGCCTCTCGAATGCATAAAGAAAGAGATAAAAATGGCACACTCCTAGCTTGGCTAGCAAAACAGGACACAGACACAAAACCCATCACCGAGATAATAGACCCTTCCGGTAACTTAGTGCGATCCCAAATGGACATCCTAACTGCATTCCAGCTTTATTACACTATAATTTACCGCACCCCGTCACAGCTCAGACAGGCGATCGGGCACTTTCTGGACCCCCTATCTATCCCACACATCACAGAATCAGAGAAAAACACCCTAGACGCCAAAATAACACCGACTGACGTCACCCACGCGATTCGTGCGCTAGCGTGAAATAAGGCACCAGGCCTGGATGGACTACTTCTTGAGTATTACAGCACATTCTCCCCTCTGCTCGTCCCTCGCCTAACAGAGATGCTTGCGGTCGCACTGGAGAGGGGAGAACTGCCCAGCTCCCTCCATGAGTCAGTCATAGTAACGTTCCTTAAACCACATCGAGACCCACAACAGTTATCTTCTTATCGTCCTATCACGCTCCTCTCGGCCGACTGCAAAATACTAGGGCAAATTCTGGCGGAGAGGTACGAACAAATTCTGCGACCCTTAGTCCATCCGGATCAATGCGGGTTTGTACCCGGCAGAAATACATCACAAAACATACGTCACTTGTTCCATATTCAGGATCAAGTGGAAAATACACACCCTAACGCACCCTGCTTAATCTTAGACCTCGAAAAGGCCTTTGACACTCTTACTTGGCCATACCTTTTCGCTGTGTTGCAGCGAGCAGGGATAGGCCCAAACCTCCTCGCGTACACACGGCTTCTCTACACCGCGCTCACATCCCGTATTCGACTGGGCCGATACATATCATCATCATTCAAGGTGGAGAGGGGGACAAGACAAAGGTGCCCACTATAGCCCCTGATCTTCGCCCTAGCGGTAGAACCGCTGGTAATTCGATTACGCGAGGAGGGAACCGAATGGGGCATCCCCATAGCGGACACCATCCATAGCATCTCAATGTACGCGGACGACCTCCTACTATATATCTGAGATATCACCTCGGACCTCACACCCATCTGGACAACCCTAACTGAGTTCGCAGAGGAGTCTGGTCTTAATGTAAACTGGGACAAATCTGCACTATACCCGCTACACCCAAACCTCCTGCCGCAGGAGGTACGAATTGATACGCAGAGCCTACCTTGGAGCTCACACGTCCCCCGATATCTCGGCGTCCGCCTATACCACTCTCCCTCCGGCATATATGAGGGCAACCATCGCAAAGTGCTGGCCGGCATTAGATCGGCGGTGGGATTCTGGAAGAACCTCCCCCTGTCCCCGATAGGCCGCGTGTCATAGCTAAGATGATCATTGTCCCCAGTCTGCTGTACCACTTCACGAATCTACCAGTGATCCCACCTAGGGCCTTTTTTTGAGACCTAGACTCTCTCCTCCGCTCACTCATATGGGGAACACACAGACATCGGATAGCCCTCACTAAGCTGCAATTGCCCACCACACAAGGGGGCATAGGTGCCCCCTCCTTTGAATCGTACTTTCTGGTGGCGCAGTTACAATGGCTATCATACTGGACAGCGGGTAGGAATACAGGAGAAACTGATACGTCCCAGGGCTTGGTCCCTACCCCGGAACTCCGTCGCCTACTGCTCCCAGGTACTAAACCTCGACGGACATATCCGTTACAGGTGTCGGTGGCCCGTCGATGTATGCAAAGAATTCACCGCATGTCGGCGGAGACCCCACATTGCTCCCCTCGGCTACCGCTGGTCGGTTGGCCCAAGCAGGAGACATACTTTACGACAGCCATGCTCCGTGTGTGGACAGACTGCGATATAACAGAGGCGGAAGCGCTGTTTGCAGAAGGGCAGCTTAGACCTTACGACCAGCTCATGGAGGATTACGATCTACCCTCGGGCCAGTTTTTAACCCACCGACAGCTCCTAGAACATTTTCGGCCACACGCTGACCTTTCTACAGCCGAGCCAAAGACCCACCCGGTCATTCACACCATCCTACACATGGGTACAGGTCGACACCTAGTTACATGGCTATATAAATCCATAAGAGGGCTTACAAATGAACCACTGCTTGGTCTCCGAGCAACATGGGAGGACGAACTTGAACATCAGCTGCACGACAGGGAGCGGGAGAGGGCCCTAGAGTTTCCCCAAAAAGTATCTAGGAACGCGCGTTTTAAAAACATACAGTTTTATGTCCTACATAGAGCGTATCAAACACCAGCGCGCCTACAGCGGTTCTACCCGGACACTCGATTTCTCTGCCCCAGATGTCACTCACCAGACGAGCACTTTCACCACATGTTCTGGAGCTGCCCCACCCTACGACAGTTCTGGTCTATAGTCCTTGAGACACTTAAAGAAATCACAGGTCTAACGGATATTCACACCTGGGAGGGGGTCGCTCTCAGAATATTCCGAAGATCAAAAACACTCAAAGTGCCCGCCCGCTTCGCAACACTAGCAACACTACTAGCAAAAAGAAGCATCGCCATGCACTGGCGAGCCCCATTGGGCCCCCCTGTAGAGGCATGGGTGGGAGCGGTGAAAAAATGGGCTGCAGCAGAAGAAGAAACGCTTCGGGAGGAGGAGGTTAACGGACTGCGAAAGCATTCAATATCTATGGAATGGGCCCTATTATCATATCAGTTCCAGCACTTAGAAGCGCGTACCGATTCAAGCACATCTAAACATACCACTGCAGACTTGGAAGTATGTACCCCGAAGGAGAGTACACATAACACCGCCCCTGCCTCCTCGACCAATGCGTGAGGCACACAAAACCCCACGGTGCACTACACAACATACCTGCCTAAAAACAGTGTCCTGACAACTACACACTACAGCTGAACAGACCCGGACACCCTACCCGTGGCGCACACCCTGGCTCCCCCCTACAATGCATCCCCAGTTTCATTCTCTCCAGTTCCCCCCGGCGTCACAGTATAGGAAAGATATGTGGACTGTAACGACAGATACCCCCTCGGAGTACAGGATGTACGTCCTACAACTGGACAGCACAACTACTGTTGATCAAATAAGTGTAACGAGATGTGCTGTGATTTTGTTTGTTGCAAAAATGATAATAAAAATATTTTTTTTAAAAGAGAGACCAGGCATGCAGGGATATCTCTAATTCGCGACTTTTCCGCCAAATGGGCAATCCGCCTTATGTTATCCGCGCCCTGACAGTAGCGGATAAATCCTACCTGATCTGGGTCTACAAGGCCCGGGAGATGAGGCTCCAAACGTTTGAAGATTTTGGTGAATAACTTAGCATCAGAATTTAATAAAGCGATGGGACGAAAGGAAGCCGCCAGGGTCGGGTCCTTGCCAGGTTTAGGAACAAGCACAATTTCTGCTTCATTCATCGTGGGGGGGAGGCCGGTAAGATCAGTAAAGTTAATAAAGAGATGAAGAAGATGGACCTGCAATTGCAGGTAGAAGATCCAATAAAAAGCGACCGGGAGGCCATCTGGACCCGATGTCCTGCCCATCAGCAGCTGTTTCAATGCTTTCACAATTTCCTGTTGGGAGATAGGCTCCTCAAGTAACTCAGTGAAGTATGAATCAATAGGGTCCCAGGGACAAGAGTCAAGAAATGACGCAACCGCCTCCGAAGAGCAAGGATCCCTGGCATATAGATCAGAGTAGAAGGCCATCCGTGTATGAACCTTGTCTGCCTCAGAGGTAGCCCAGGAGCCATCAGGCCGCTTGAGCTTCGCGATATGGGAGCGAGCTGTCTGAGTCCGTAGACGGCATGCTAAGCACACCCCAACTTTATCACCACCCACGTAGTTTTTCTGTTTAAGGTTAACAAGAAGGCGTTCGGCCTTATTAGTGTGCTGTAAGGGCAGCTGCCCATGCAGGATAGCCAGGCGCCACGTATTAGCAAGGGAGGGACAGGCATGATCTGCACGCTCCAAGCCCTTAATTTCCTGGGAGAGGGTGGTTTCAACCAGTCGTGTCTCCCTGGTCCGGGTCATGGAGATTGAGGTAATAACTCCCCGAACAGTAGCCTTAAAGGCATCCCAACGGACATCCTCGGGAGTATCGGAGAGAGAGTTTGCCACAAAGAAGGATTCAATCTCCTTACAAATGTCTGCCACATCCACTGGATCACGGAGGGCTTGGGGGGGCAGGCGCCACCGCGGGAGGGGGTCGCAACGGGCATCGGGATCCTGAGTGCAAGCAGAAAATGCGCGTGATTGGAGATGGAGATGTCTGAGATATCCACAGTGCACAGCAAGTGAGCCAAAGAAAGCGAGAAGAAAAAATAGTTGATACGCGAATAAGAGCGATTGACATGAGAAAAAAAAGAATAATCCCGGGAGTCTGGGTGGAGATATCTCCAAGCATCATCCAATCCCAGGTCGGTGATGGCATTCCTCAATGGCGCTGACATCGCCCCAGCAACATGGTGCCCCTGCACAGTGCGATCCTGTTCAAGGTCCCAAACCAAATTAAAGTCACCCCCAAGAACAACAGGGGTTGAGAGGGAATGAAGCAGAGACCCAAGGTGGTGGAGCAAGAACATAACATATCCTGTTTCTGGTTAGGCGCATAAACATTAACAAAGGTACAGGAACCCCGACGCCATACGATTTCAACTTTAAGATACTCCCTCCATCATAAGCCGCAGTCCGGGCTGTCGTTGCGCGCCAGCCAGGTTTAAACAAAATTGCCACACCACTAATCCTAGTCTGGGAGCACTCCCAGAATTGAGTAGGGTATTTGCGGTGCGACATGAGGTGGGTGTCAGAGGAAAGCAGATGGGTCTCCTGTAACAAAACCACGTCAGGATCATGGTGAAGTAGGTAGCGCCACACCTGTCGGCGCTTGTTAGGGGAGTTGAATACCTTCACGTTAAGGGATAGGAATGTGACAGTGCGTGTAATGGTGGAAGAGAGGAGGGGTAGCACGCTTCAGCCAAACCAGCAGGTTCCAGAGCCCCCCAAAACACACACCCAAACAGGCACTCTCCAAGAAAGCGATGGGAGATGAACCTCATGGCCAGAAAACAGGCAGTCCCCCCAAGATCACACAAGAGAGGGAGAAGTGCATAATGACGGAAACAATGTCAACGGAATGGATAGAGCCATCCGACCCCGAGCAATTGCCAACATCTCCACCACAGACCCCCAGAACAACACCACAATTCAGCCTCGGGCAGGGACGCAACCAAAGGGAGCCCATAGAGGGGAGAAGGAATAAGAAGAAAAAGAAGGAAAAGAAAAAACAGGCCAACTGGCCTAAGTCAATGTAGAGTCCATTCGGAATAGCCCGGACTCCCGAAGGTGGGTCATTCCAGAGAAGTCACTCTGGAGAGGGGGGGCAGCAGACACACAGAGGGCGAGGAGTCTCCGCTGACGGCATCCCGTGTAGCAATGGAGAAAGCACAACTTGATCCAGCCACCAGGCCCGGGTGGGGGGCCCCCAGAGCCGGACCCCGGGTAGAAACACAGACAGGCACTGAAGTTGAAGTTGAAGTTGAAAAGTTTTGTAGAGCGCTCTGCTACCTAGCGGTTTCCTGGCGCTAAAGACAGAGATTATCTCGGGCGAAGCGGGAAGCAACTATGAAGAGTAGGCCATGGAAAATAGATGGGTTTTGAGAGCTTTACGAAAATCCGTATAGATGGGGATGGATCTGATGGCAAAGGGGAGGGCGTTCCAAAACAGGGGGGCGAGAATCGAAAATCTCAAGCCGCCAAGTTTTTTCCTGCGGCAGCGAGGGACGCTGAGAAGGAGCTGGGTAGATGAGCGGTGATGTCTGCCCGGGACATAGGCGCTGATCTTAAATCTAATGAAGTCAGGAGCTGTACCAGCCAGTGACATAAAGATCAGGCATCCCATCTTGAATAAAGACCGTTCCAGGATGGGGAGGCACTCCTCTGTATAGAGGGCATCTAGATCGTGAGAGACGGGGAGGCACTCAGGGAGCGAACATGGTTGATGGCATCCTGCTTGGCTTGTGATGAATCAACGTCTCTCAAGAGGCGTCTGGAGCACGGAGGAGGGACAGTGGATCATTCCGGCCAGAGCAAGCCCGCAGGGCGTGCGCGAGAGGATGGAAGATCTTCATTGTCCGAATACACAGGGAGGCGGAGGAGACGTTGCGCCTCCTGCAAAGACCAAACAACTTGCCTCCTACCCTCCCAGATCAACATCAAGGCAAAGGGATGGCCCCACTGGTATTTAATCTCCAGGTCCCGCAATTTGTCTGTCACAGGCTTAAAGGTCTTCCTCCAGAGAAGCGTAGAAGGTGCAAGGTCCTGAAAACTTTGTATTGCGAGCCCATTATAGGAGACCGCTTGAACCCCCTGCACCTTACGGAGGATGGCTGCTTTGTCCACAAAGAAGTGGACTCTCGTGATAATGTCCGGGACAAAATTAGGACGGTTGCGGGGGCCAGGTACCCGATGCGCTCTGTCCAGCATGGGCGGCGAGGTACCCTCACCTTTGCGGATGGCATTCAGGAGTTCCGCCGTGTACGCCAGAATATCTGTCCCCTCCGTTCCCAATGGGACGCCTCGGATGCGAAGGTTGTTCCGCCGACTGCAGTTCTCCAGGTCTTCTTGCTTCAACTGTAGGGTGATGTTCTGGTCTTCCAACTCGGATACCTTCTTCCAGAGGCCATCAATATCTTCCGTCCTGGCATCCAGTGTCCTTTCAAGGCCATCAACCGTCTCACCAATCTCGACGAAATCCCTGCGGATATCCGGCTTTGAAGTCCTGTCGGAGGGAGCCGATTTCAGTCTTGATTTCCTGCAAGAAGGACGACATATAGGCCTGGGTGATTGGTATCACATGGGCGGGCGAACCAGAGGGCACCAAAGAACCAGTGAGATCCTCCTGTGTAGTTGGGGGCGCCTTGGACCACAGGGAGGCCACTGGATTTTCATAGGAGGCCGCAGAGTCAGCTTCTTTATTGCCTCTGTGCTTAGGAGGCATGGTTATGAAGACCAGGAGCACCAAGGGCCCAGCTGGAGAAGAACTAGAGCGCTCCAGACGGTGACAAGACCAAGGAGGGGTGACGGTGGGAGAGCAGAGAAGTAAGGGGCCACTCGGCATGTGTAAGGCCCACCCTGCTACACACAGGGAAGAGGCAGGTCCGAGGTCTCCCAAGCGTTGAGGGGCGTCAGGAGTAAGAGGGAGACCAGTGCACGCACCAGCCGACAAGGGTACTGCACAGGTCGTCACCCCGGCTCAGCAGGTCCAGCGAGGTCCCCGACCAAAAAGCAGTTGAGGTGGGCCAGGCGGGGGGGCACACAAGCCAGGGGGGAAGGATAGTTTCTGGGGTCACACGAAGGCCCCACAAGGCCCCACAAGCAGGGAAGGAGTGGCCAAAGCAAGTTACATAGGGACCAGGAGACCTCCAGGGCCTTCACAGGCTGATGCTGCAGCAACACAGGGCCCAGGAAGCAAAGGAGCCGGGCCAAGTTCAGGCGGGAGGGCACCTGCAGTGTGCGCGCTCCTCTGCTCTGCGCCATGGAGACAAGGTCCCAAGAGAAGGGCAGAAGCAAAGCAAGGGCCGGGAAGCACAAGACGCAGGCAGGGACAAAATGACGCACCGGGCGCCGAAGGGCCTGCAAGGGTCAGGCAGACCAGGCGCCTACGTGGAGAGGACCGCCCGTCCCAGTACCTGCACCACCCAAGCCGCAGTCCGTTGTTCCCTCAGGGCAGGGGGGGGCCGAACGCCCTCACAGCTGGACGTCTCGATCCAGGGAGGAGCTGCCTTCCGCTACCGCAATCACCGGTCCCTCCTGGAGGTTCCAGCAGCAGCACGAGGCCCCGGCAGGTCAGCGGAGGTCAGGATGGCAAAGACCTCACCACCGTCACCAGTGCCACTCTTCGGCTCCGGAGCAGGCCTCCGGGCGCCAGCGGGGGTGCAGCGATGGTCGGAGCCAAAAATGACTGCAGGAGCAAGTCGGGCCGATCTCTGCCAGCAAAGTCTAGTCTTGGAGGTTACAGCGGCAGCTCGGGGCTCCAGCAGATCGGCAGAGGTCAGGTTGTCTAGGACCTTGCCACCATCGCCAGTGCCACTATCCACCACCAGAGCAGTTCACCCGGCGCCAGCAGAGGCACAGCGGCAGTCGGAGCCCAAGATGGTGGCGGAAGCGAGTCGGGCCGAGCCCAGCCGGAATGGTCCCCACAGGTGTAGCTTTCGAGTGGCTCCCGCAGCACAGGATGCTGACCAGAAGTTCCCAACAGGTGTCCGAGCTCTCCAAAGCAGAAAGCGTGCCCGGTGACCAGGAGAGAGGTAAGTACGGGAGGCGCCGGAGCGGAAACTCGATGGACCACGTCTCACTCCATGTGCATCCAGACCACGCCCACCCCCGTCAAGTACATTTGTAATTGTTTTGTGGTGCACTTTATTCAGTTTTGGAGGCTTTCATCATTGTGTTCGAAAGACATTTATACTTTTTCTGGTGCCGTTTCGAGAGGATGTTGTACTGGGTGTAAATTAAGTGATTTCTTCAGCCTGGCCTTGGACATTTTGGTGTCGCCAGCTAGTGTGACTTGGTGTGCAGATGGTGGCATGTGTTGTCCTTCTGAGTTTGTGTGCGCTGCTTGTGGAAGATGGAGAAATTGTGAGAACTCTGTATGGGTCACATGCATGGTATATAAGTTAAGGTGGATGCCTGGGGACAATGTGTTAAGTGTAGTTGTGATGACTGGTTTGTGCTGGAGTCTAGTCAAGGGAGTTTTGAGGTAAGGTGATGTATGGTTAAACTTTCTATTTTAGTTGTGTTTGTGCCTTGAATATATAGACTTGGGAATGATGGAGAAAAAGTTTGTCAAAGGAAGCTGGTGGGTTCCAAATTCCTGGCTGTTGCATGATTGAGTTTCCGTGACTATGTCCTGCATTCATAAATGTTTTATGGTGCCATGGTGAGTGTGTACACATATGGTGGTAGGGGCTAATGTTCGAAAAGGGTGCAAGACTTATACGTATTGTACCATTCTGTAATGGTAGTCACAACATAGTTGTTGTCTTTTTTTTTTTACATGATGTATGGAAGCCTCATGTCTTGATCATTTGCAGAGTTTCTGGGACTCCAGTTTATTGTCTTTGTGTGTCTGCATGTATATTGGAGAGTTTAACAGGTTGTTTTCAGTGAATGTGCAACCTAGACATGTTAGAGATTGAGTAATTGTGAAAGACTGTACCTCCACTTTATATGCAAGGGAATGGCTGATCGCTGTTTTCTTGTTTGTCAGAAAGCAATGTGTTTAGTATATGGGGTTCCAATTTCCTTTATGGCTGTCTTGGTGTCAGGAATGCCAAGAATGAATGATGTAATTGAAGGTTGGTGTGTGGTCTACAGTTGAAGCTAGAAGATGGGGAAAGCTGGAGGGAGACTGGAGCCTAACTAACCTACCTGCTGTTGCTGTAACCTAAGGGCATAACATTAAACAGAGAACTTACCTCCTAATCGAGGGAGCTCCAGACTCTTCGATGAAGACCCCCTCAAACGTATTGCAACCATAGCTCCTGCCTCCTTCCCACTTCTTTTGCATTTGTAGTAAGAGAAAAATGTGTTCTCACCAAGGTTTGAGAACATGACATACTCCTGTAAACTCATGAATAAGTCACAGGGATGTGGAATTCCTATAGCCTGACTGCCAGGACATATTGTTTGGGGACAAGGACAACAAGTTGTCATGTGTATTTTGTCCTTGGGACAAGTAGGCTCAACCCCCTGCAGCACAAACCCTTTGGCTGCCAGTTTGCAGTACCACATTATGGACCAGAGAAGGGCACTGTCTGCAGTTAAGATAATATTTTTGCCCATAACTTAATGCTGTTCAAATTTGTATTTATTGTTCATTAATTGAAAGCCTTTATTATTAGAGTGAGCGCTCTAAGTGAATGTTTCGAGCTCGAACTGCACTACTGACAGTGGTTCCAGTAACAATGTGTACACACGTTTTCAAAGTTTAGCAATATGAGGCTATGTATAATGCTCCCAGAATGCTCTCTGATATGATGCAAATATTTGTAAAAGCTTGAAAGCAAGAATGATGATTCTTTGCTTTCAAAATAAAATGTTTATTAAAAAAAATGAAAGCAGGAAAAAACATTTTTCTAAACTACTGTAAAATTTGAGGTACCATTTATTTGCCGCATCTGCATCCTTTAGTATCATGTGTTGATACATGATAGTATTTCCCAAAAATATTCATAATGGAAAATCAGTGTAACCAGTTTCAAAAGGATTATGGGAAACAAAAAATAAACAAGCATTGGCAAAGCCATTAGGTCTGAAATTGTTGGTCAGCTATTTAGTTTTGTCAATGTGTGGCTTGTTTTGGCATGGTTTTTGTAAAACCATATTCGTGTGGGAGCTGCCGGGCCCTCACCATTATAACAAACATTGGCAAAAGTAAAAATAGTTTTTTGGTCTCAAAAAGCACACACTGCCACAGTTGTTACAGACACTGAACAAAACTACTTTGTGTTGCAGATATGCTCCTTGTGAAAGAGCAGAATGCTGTCACTCACAGTAAAGCCAGTCGATACAGATATAGAGACAGAATTTTAATAAACACAAAAGGTCATGGTCAATGCCAGACCAAATGAGGGGCCCAATTATTATAGAAAGTCTCAAAAGTTCACCCATCATATATGTCCTTGCATTAAGAGCAGATATACGGCTTTCATGAATTTCCAAGAATTCACAGATGTAGGACAAGAAACAGTACTCCTAGAAAATATTTGTGAACTGCATTTTAGCATGAGCAAATGTGCATGTGTAGATTTGCTCATGCGAAAATCTCTGAGTGTTTGCAAGTTAACTTTCCCTCCAACCACTTTCTTCCCAACTCTGGATGAAGGTTTACGTTTGTCATTGTCAGGAGTACATTTCCAACATTTCTCAGTATGGGAAAAGATTAGAGAATAGTTGTTGAAAACCTTTAAAACATGCAAGTTAGTAGGTTTGCAGAGACTCAGAAGGGCGTTCTAACCCTGTAACTATTGCTTACCACTACCTTCAGCCCCAGTATGTTGATCTGAGAAAACGTGACAACATAAGGGGATTGCAGGTATTCAAAAACTGCTATGATACGAGCCCTGGCATAATCATAGAGGCTATATCAGAGCTTTTATATAATGAGATTGCTGCCATAATTTGTCGCTACACTACATGGCACCAAAGGGGCAAATGGATTTTGTTACAGGACAAGTAGATTTATGAAGCAACCTGCTCCATGGACAAGTAGATATTTTATTAAATTCCACACCCCGAGTCAAGAGTAATTGACACCTTCTTGTAGAAAACAAGAATAGTGAATTAGACCCCCTGGTAGTTCCCTATGGCATGTTCAGGAATACGTCTACAGAGCTGTCCAGAGGCAGGAAGACACCCATGTATTATCTCTGATATGAATCAATCCAAAAACAAAATCTGCCAATAGATTACTGCAACTCTTTGGGTGCTATGGACATTCTGATCACATCCTTAGCACTGGTTCTCAGTTGCTAAGGATGTGTTCAGTATGTCCTTGTACATACCCACAGGGTAAGTGCTGGAACTCCCCACACATATCCCCCACCACATACCTCTACCAGGGATCACAGCGGAGGTACTTCTGCTGCCATCCCCGACCTCAACCCCCAACCCCAGTGAGATCATGATGTCAGCATGTACACAGCGCCCCAACGTCATCTCACCAGCAACACACTGGGAGTCATTTGCTTCTAGCATGGTCAGAGAGAGAATGCATTGTTAAGTCTAACCGGGGGAGGGTGGAATCAGGTGGCAAGAAAGGCTCTAGAGGAAAGAAAAGTTTCTTGTTTCCCCAAGTGTCTTTGAGTGCATTTCTGCTGCTGGTAGGACCATGATCGTGCAGCAGGAATGCACCAACTATAACACCAGGGATGTTTTTGCAAGGAGAAGCCGCCCCTTGGCCAAAGTTTGGGCCCTACCCCCATTTGGGGCAGCTCTGTTTTGTGTAAGTGTCACTTTGTGCCCCCCTTTAAGGCAGATGAACCTTTCCTGATTTCAGTCTGGCCCTTGCAGCAAACTTCATTGTATGTTAAAATGTTAACTGTTTTATTTCTTATTGGGCATTTGTGACCTTATTTTTTTTTTTTTCCTTGTATTGCAAAGCTTTTGATTTTCTTTCTGAGGTATCGTATTTGCAGTTTTGGTAGATCTGCAGTTTATATAGTTGCATGTATTTGGTAAGAAAACTTGTCTTTTAGGGGAATCCATTGAGAATCCAGCACAAAATAGTCCTGCCCACATGTGGAGACCCAGAAGCAGTTCTTTCAAAGTCATATCTACGTTGCCTTACTTTGGCAAGTCCAGGAAACATACGGGACAGACAAGTTACATTTAGCAGCCTTAAAAACAGGCTATATTGTCAATCTTTATTGAATTAATTAAATATAAAAATATATATATGAAAACATATATATGTATACAGCTATATATATATATATATATATATATATATATATATATATATATATATATATATATATATATATATAATTTTTTCACACATCAATGCAGCCCCTATAAGGGAGGCTAAACAATGTAACAATACATAACTGCTTTTGCATAAATACACTATAGTCTATAGAATATAGACCACAGGAGGGTAACCATTACTTGAACTCTGTTTAATGAGTATACTCAAAATAGTTTGCAAAAGAGCAGGCATTGTTAGCCTACAGGCTGCATTGAAAACCAATAGTATAGAAAATGAAAGCAATTGTAACATAAAAACTGGCACCGTGCCTTTAAGGCAGCCATGACCTCTGGCTTCAAATCATGCCTCAGGGGGGACAGTTAGGTTAGTCATGCTTTCCGGCTCCTTCAGTCAGGACCCTGGAATTCACAGCTCTGATTTTTTGACTTTTTTGTCAAATAATTCTCTGCTTTATTGTGGTTTTCTACCTTTCACTCGACGTCTTTTAAGATTTAGAGTGAGGTACAACTATTCTTTTGACAGAAAGTGATTTTCTGTCATAATGCCATCTCTTTGTGACCCTTGCCCCTGCTGTGGCAAGAAGAAGGCCAGGTTTGACACACATTCTGTGTGTATTCTATGTCTTCCTGAGTCTGCCTTCCCAGAGACCTGTCAGCATTGCAAGAAATTGTCTAGGAGAACTCTCAAGACGAGGGAAAGAATTCACCTCTATGGACTTTCTGAGAGAGGTAGGTTTCCTGTGAGACAGAATAAGAGGGCAAGATCAACGTCAAGAAGCAAAATCCTGATCAGTTCCCCTTCGGCGTCGGGATCGGCGTAGAATTTGCCAGCGGCGAAGAAACGGATGTCATCATTGAAGCCATTGACACCAAGAACGAAGAAGGCAGTTTCGAAGTCGAGTTATCAGGTAGCGGACCCTCCGTTGGCGTCAACTTGGTGACGCTAAACGTCGAGGAGTAGGTCTCTGTCAGCGTTAGCGCAACAGTCGACGTCGAGGCACGAGACTCTGTCAGTGGCCTCTCTCAGACGTTCGACGTCGAGGCACAAGTCTCCGTCAGCGTTGTATCGCAGAGGATCGACGTCGAGACATGAAACTCAGCACTTGACGTCGAGGCACAAGACTTCGTCGCAGAAGAGGTCGACGTCAAGGCACAAGTCCCCGTCGGACCAAAGGCGGTCAACGTCGAGACACAAGACTCCATCGGCGCCACCTCACGGATGCTCGACGTCAATACAGGGAACTTAATCGGCATCAACTCAAGGACTTCCGATGTCGAAACGAACACCCCTTGGTCATCATTAACGGGGCGATGATCGATGTCAGGACACAGTTCCACTCCTAGAGAACAGTCGACGCCAAGGACACATCGCTCGATGTCGAGACATCCAACTAGCTCCTCCTCACGCCCAGTGAGCATTTCTCCGTCACCACCACCAACGTCGAGAGCAAAATCACCATCACTGGCTCAGGACACAGGGACTCCACGTTCAACGTCGAGACACTCTCGCCAGTCGGCATCGACCCATCACACGGGTTCAAGACGCACTTCATCTTCAAGGTCACCGGAGGTGATTATCTCGACCTCGAGCAGTCCAGCAGCTTCTCCTGTACGGCCTCGTTAACGCTCTGAGGCTCCTGCACAAGAAGAGAGGCAGAAATCTCCATCTGTGCACCTCTCTCCTAGATGGTCTCTGCATCACTGGCAAAAATCTGGACCAGTACAAGCGCAAGGCACTCGGGATTACTCCAGCCCTCTAAATAAGTCTACTCTGGCCTGGCTGGTACAAGCTATAGATCTCTCGCCTACTACTCCATCGAGGGGTCGAGATCAGACACGTACTCCTGTACTTTTCTCAAGAAGGAGATCTACATCTTGAGGTCATAGGAGAAGGCTCAGGTCACCCACACGTTCGCCCTCTTCTACACAATTCTCAAAGAGGGATTACTCTCCTATGCTTACAGACAGCCCACCGTCGAGGGTCTCTACGTGGATGACATCAGTACCTTTCAGGATGTTCTGGCCAGAGGGGCAACAAAGTTGAACATTGTTATGCCGACCCAGCAGAGTTCGTCCTCAGTGATTTTTTAGACTTTACATCATAGATCATCTGCCAGACCATTGTTGCCCTCGGTGCCGGGGCTCCTCCAACCTGTAATGGACACCTTTCTTACACCAGCAACACTCAAGACTGCGCCAGCGAGAATCTTGAAGAAATACCAACCTCCGGAAGATGATCCATTATTCCTTAGATCTGACCCGCCTCCTGACTCTGTAATAATTGCAGCTGCAAAAAAAGACACATGCAGTGGTTTCCTTGTCGACAGTCCCTCCCGATAAGGAAAGTAGAGCACAGGATTCCTGGGGGAGAAAAGTCTGCGGCACTTCAGCCTCCATGATGAAGGTCTCCAGCGTCTCGGCGCTATTAGGGCGTTATGACAGATCCTGGAGGGACTAGCTTCAGAGGTTTACGGAAAAACTACCCAAAGAAGACCGCAGGGACTTTGAGGACATAGTGTAGGGAGGAAGCTTGGTGGCAAACCAAGGTATCAGCGCAGCAGCGGATGGTGCGACGCTGTCTTTGCACTCCTATGCACATGGAATCTGTGCTAGATGGTCATCCTGGCTCCGACTAACTACTTTAAAACCTTAAGCTCAATCACGGATACTCAACCTCCCTTTCTCAGGGTCGTCCTTGTTTGGCACTCACACAGATAAGGAGATGTCGAGGATGAAGACGAAGCTTGATACCCTGAAGGCGGTAGGGCTTGAAAGAAAGAAGGAGTACAGGTGCCGCTACAGGCCATACGATAGACGGCCCTTACATCAGAGGCTTCAAACCTCTCAGCAGCAGAGGCACCAACATCAGTAGAGCCAATCGAAATCCCAGCATCAGGGACGTCGTGCTCCTAGAGGGAGAGGAGCCCTCGTCAATCTGCTGACTCAGCAAAAACTCCTTCGAAGCAATGAGTACCCACTTTCCCCATCGCCGTTTCCCACTCCAGTGGGGGGTGGGGTGAAGTATAGCCAACCACCTAGAAGAATGCCGCAGCATCACAAAAGACCAATGGGTGTTATCTACGCTGCAGCATGGGTACTCTACGTTTTCGGCATCAACCTCCCTCGATCCCTCCAGAAAATGCGACGTGCCACCAGATGCATATACTACAGCAGGAAGTATGCACCCACCTGCGAAAATCAGCCATCGAGGAAGTTCCTATGTCACAGCAAGGTCGAGGGGTATATTCAATGTACTTCCGAGGGAAGAAAAAAGGTCGGAAATCAGAGTACAGACCCATGCTGGATCTTCGGGCCCGCGACAAGCCCATCAGAAAGGAGAAGTTTTGCATGTTGGCTCTCCATCAAATATATCCACATATGCAGCAAGGGGATTAGATGTGTTTGCTGGATCTACAGGATACGTACTTTCATGTCCCAGTCAGTCCACATTAGAGAAATTTCCTGCAATTTTTGGTGGGATCGACCCATTATCAGTTCAAAGTCCTACCCTTCGGGTTGAAGTCGGGCCCTCGAGTGTTTACAAAGTGCATGACAGTAGTAGCAGCCACTCTACGATGCAACAGCATCTTTGTTTACCCTTACCTCTACGACTGGCTTCTGAAAGGTCCTTCCCCCCAGAGCGTGAGGAACCACTACCAGCAATGTCTAGACCTTTGCCAATGGCTGGGTTTCCACGTCAACTTCGGAAAATCGACGCAGCATCCCACACAGAGAATCGAGTATCTGGGGGCCACAATAGACTCTGAAATAGGAAAAGTGTTTCCTTCGGAGGAGAGACTGTCATTTATCTAAAATGCAAGCAGATTTTGCGCAGCAGTTTACCTTCGGTCCGTCAGGTTACCTCTCTCCTAGGGTCGATGGCATCCTGCATTTTTCTTGTCCAACGCCAGGCTGAGGATGTGTCGTTTACAGTAGGATCTGGAGGACAAGTGGGATCAGCAAACAGCTCAATGGGACGACAGGATACATCTGTCGAAAGCAGCCAGAGCATCGATTCCATGGTGGATGCGACAGGAAAATCTGTTGGTAGGTGTTCCATTCCATCAGACGCCTCCCTCTCAGTCATTAATCACGGATGCTTCCCTCCAGGGTTGGAGAGCACACATGGGGTCCCACCAGACTCAGGGTCGATGGTCAACAAAAGAACAATTGTATCACATCTATATGCTGGAGCTGAGAGCGATGCATCTAGCCCTCAAGGCCTTCCTTCCTTTGATTCAGATCAACTCCATTCTAGTACAGACAGACAATACGACCACCATGTACTATCTGAACAAACAGGAAGGGACTCGGTCGAGAAGTCTATCTTCGGAAGCCCAAGCTCTCTGGCATTGGCTCCTTGCGAGGAATCTGACTATAACAGCAATACACCTCCCCAGGGAGCAGAATTCAAAAGCAGACACTCTCAGTCATCACTTCGAGGACCAGCAGGACTGGTTTCTAAACGACAAAGTTGTTGAAGACATCTTCTGAGAATGGGGTCGCCCAAGCATTGACCTGTTCGCGGACGACACAAACAAAAAATACCACGACTTCGCCTCAAGATTCTACCGACCAGGGTAGAGAAAGAATGCCCGTTTGATCAACTGGTCAGGAGGATTTGTATACGCCTTTCCTCCCCTTCCTCTCATCCTGCAGGTGATAACCAAACTCTCCCACTTAGAGGCGAGGATGATTCGGATTGCTCCAGACTGCCCATGGCAGTGGTGGTACCCGGACCATCTGCACCTGTCAGAACGTCCACACAATAGATTGCTGTGAAGACTGGACCTGCTGTCCAAGATGAACGGGAGCATTCATCACCCCAATCTTTTGTCACTGAACCTGGCAGCATGGCTCCTGAGGTCCTCCAATATGGTCATTTAGGACTCCCTCAGGACTGCATTACCATCTTGAAAGAAGCAAGAAGACCTTCCAAAAGACACTCTTATGCTTGCAAATAGAAGCGTTTTTATATATGGTGTGTGCAAAATAATTACCACCCTACCAAGGGGCAGGAGTATGTGATTCTACCTTACCTACTCCACTTAGCTAAGGCAGGTCTAAAATTCTCTTCAATTAAAGTGCATCCGGCTGCCATCACAGCCCACAGGTGCTCCCCTTCTCATCCTTCTTTCTTTCAGATGCAGGCAGTGAAAGATTTCTTGCAAGGGTTAAAGAAAGTCTACCCTCCCCTTCGAACCTTCTTTGCCACCATGGGAGCCGAATCTGGTTCTTTCTAAACTGATGGCTTCCCCATTTGAACCCATCCACAAGGCAACCCTCCAGCACCTAACTTGGAAGGCAGCCTTTTTGGTAGCGATTACTTCAGCTCGCAGAGTGAGCGAGATCCACGGTCTCTGCTCGAAAGAACCATACACAGTTTTTCATCTCAATAGAGTTGTTTTGAGAACCCACCCCTTCATCCTTCCGAAGGTTGTGTCGGATTTTCATGTTAACCATACCATTTTGCCTTCTACCTTTTTTTCTAATCCCTCTACTCCAGCTGAGAGGCCCCTTCACTTCTTAGACATGAAAAGGGTTTTGAAATTCTATTCGGACAGGTCTAAGACAATTAGGAAATCAACTGTTCATTAACTACGGTTCAATACGAACAGGTTTATCAGCTTCCAAGCGGTCCATCTCCAGATGGATAGTGCCATGTATCAAACTGGCTTACCAGTTAGTGCAAAAGCCACTTTGTTCTAGGCCCAAGGCTCATTCCACCAGAGGAAAAGCAGCTACAAAAACTTTCCTTAACAATGTACCGATTTCCGAGATCTGCAAAGCAGCCACTTGGAGATCTATACATACGTTTACAAGACACTATTGTCTCGACTTAGTTACTAGAGCGGACTCTCAAGTAGGCCAGGCCTCCTTGAGAAATCTGTTCCAACGCTGATAAAAGATTTGATTGTTTGTGTGCTCATCGTTTCTCATTTGCCCGCAGGCGAAGGATGGGCTTGCTGTTCGATTCAGTGCTTATGACTATTGATGAGGATCCCCTGGAAGAGAAGGATAAGTTACTTACCTGTAATCCTAGTTCTCTTCCAGGAGTATCCTCATCAAAGTCATAAGCAACCCACCCGCCTCCCCAAGCAAATGAGACTTCTGTTAAGCTATATCTTTGTGCCTTGACCCTCAGGTCTCCGCAAAGAACAACTGACCTAACTGTCACCCCTGAGGCATGATGGGAAGCCAGAGGTCGTGGCTGCCTTAAAGGCACGGTGCCAGTTTTTATGCTACAATTGCTTTCATTTTCTATACTATTGGTTTTCAATGCCGCCTGTAGACTAACAATGCATGCTCTTTTGCAAACTATTTTGAGTATACTCATTAAAAAGAGTTCAAGTAATGCTTGCCCTCCTGTGTTCTATATTCTATACTGTGTTTATGCAAAAGTAGTTATTTATTGGTTCATTGTGTAGCCTCCCTTATAGGGGCTGCATTGATGTGTGAAAAAAGTATATATATATACAGATATATATATATATATACATATACATATATATATATACATATACATATATATATATATATATACATATACATATATATATACATATACATATATATATACATATACATATATATATATATATATATATTCCAAATGAACTTGCTCCGCAATTGAAGATACCCACACAACGCTATGTTTCAACCTTCTTTATTCGGGAGGCAGCAGCGGACTCAGGGAGGACCTCACAGCGCAATGTTACACCACTTGCCTACGCGTTTCGAGAGTCAATCTCTTCCTCATGGCATGGTGTTAGTCGAGAGAGATATATATATATATATGTATATATATTATCTACTGGCGGTCGCCAGTAGATAGTTATAGTTAGGACCGTGTTTCCATAGGAAATCTGAAAATTCTATTTTGAATAACTTTGGCGCCGGTTGACGAATCCTCGCAAATTTTTCAAAATAGGTGGGGCGCTCCTACCCTGAAAGTCTCGGGGTGATTAGTCAAGCGGGGGCCGAGAAAAAAGGGGGGTCCCAAAACGCGTTTTCCCCATGCATTTTTCCATAGGGACCTTTAGTCCAAGGTACAGCCCTAATGGCTGAACAGAATTACTTGAAATTTGGCAGAGAGGCAGTCCTCAGGTCAGGGATGTGCCTTTTGTATATCTGGAGTCAATCTGTTCAGTAGTTCCTGAGAAAATTTCAGTTAAAAGTACATATATATCTATAAGCGCGCACCGTGCGCGCACCGTGCGCACACGGTGACGTGCGCGAGCGCAATTCTGATTGGTTGTTAGATGTCAGTAAACATTCGAATCGGTCGAAATCAGGAAGTGTCGGCCACCATTTTGTCTCTCGCAGTCTGAGGAAGTGAAAAACAAAGGTGGAGAACGTGAAAAGGGGGCAGGGTGGACAGTTCCTGACCCCCTAGCCTTTGCCAGGGGTCACTGAAGGACCCCCAAGGGTGAAAAAACATTTATTTTTTTTACAAAAAAGCGCGGGGTGTGCGCACAGCACGCACAACGCACTGTGCGCGCACGGCGCGCGCACGGTGAAAAACCTGAAAAAAAAAAAATATTAATAAATACATAAGTTAGCATTTAAAAAACTGTCGTACAAATTCACTTAAAAAACCATAGGTTTCACACACGTTATAGTTAGGAATTAGCATTTAAAAAACCTTGCAAATTCACTTAAAAAACCATAGGTTTCACACATGTTATAGTTAGCTGGACATTTCCCTCGTAAAAAACCAATGAAATTCCCCCGTTATAGTTAGTGCAGGCAACTATAACTCACGCGACCGCAATCCTCTGCTGATGACGTCAGATATTACATCACTGATTACATATGTGTCTTTCTGAAAAATAAATATTTGTAATATATGTATAGCTAAAGATTAATGGAAGAAGACATGGGTAAATAGGTGTCTAAATACAGTGATGTAATATCTGACATCATCAGCAGAGGATTGCGGTCGCGTGAGTTATAGTTGCCTGCACTAACTATAACGCGGGAATTTCATTGGTTTTTTAAGAGGGAAATGTCCAGCTAACTATAACATGTGTGAAACCTATGGTTTTTTAAGTGAATATATATATATCAAGGTCACTCAATGTGCTACAACAAACCAACATGCTAATAGAAATGTTGCATTTCTGCCTCACGAACAATGTATTTACCTTTGACAAGAAGTATTACAAACAAAACCAAGGCACAGCCATGGGTACTTCTTTTGCACCAACGTATGCAAATCTCACCATGGGCATGTGGGAGGCAGACCAAATCTGGTCTGAAAGAAACAAAGGCATGTTTGAGCACATAGTACTCTGGGTCCGTTACATAGATGACCTGTTTCTAATATGGGAAGGCAATACTGAGGACCTGAACATCTTCCTCGAAGGTTTGAACAACAACCTTTTTCAACTTCAATTCACTTACAATATGAGGAAAACCATGATTGATTATTTAGATATCCATGTCTACATTGAAAACAATAAAATTTGCACTACACTCTTCCGCAAATCGACATCGTGCAACAGCATCCTATCAGCAGACAGCGCACACCCCAAATGCTTAAAATGCTTAAAATGGAGTATTCCCTATGGGGAGTTCCTAAGAGCACGGAGGAACTGCTCGGAAGAGAAAGAATTTCTTCTCCAATTAGAAGAAATGTATGAGAGATTCCTAATCAGGGGATACCCAACAGTAGTGCTAGACAATGCTAAATCAAGAGCTCTCAAGAGCTCTGCAACAAAAGAGAGAGACCTTGTTGATACCCAAAAGAACTGCTTCCGTACAGAGTGAAGACTTGGACACTAACAAAATAAGATACATCACTAAATTCAATTCATCAAGCAACATCATTAGAAACAAACTTCAAAGTCATTGGAAAATTTTGAGAAAAGATGATGATCTTAAAGAAATAACAACAGACCATCTGAACATCACATATAAGAAAGCTGCCTCTTTGAATGACATTCTAGTTCATAGCCACCACCAAAGGTGCGAAAAAGGTGGTAGTAAAATACCATGGCTAACTGCAAAGGGCTTTTTCAGATGTTCAAAATGCAAAGCTTGCCGCCATGGCATGAACACACAGAAAATCAGTATCCTGACCGGCGAGTACAAGATCATCAAAGAGAGAATCACCTGCGAAACTACACATGTGGTCTATGCTCTGAAGTGTGAGTGCGGGAAAGAATACATCGGTAGCACTGTCAACAAACTAAAACTGAGAATTCTACAACATCTAAGAGCTACCAAGAACAAAGATTTCTCCTATGCTATCTCAAAACACATATGGAATGTTCATAATGGTAATTTTGATAAATTGAAGTATTACGGAGTCGAACACATCACCCAAAACATCAGAGGAGGAGATCGTGATCGTCTCCTAAGACAAGCAGAATCCAAGTGGATTATACTCAAAGGAACTGAACAACCATGGGGTCTCAATGGAGATGCTGAATTACACAACTTTCTATGATTAAGCTCCTTTGAACTTATAGACATTCAATCTCATCATAATACTATCAAGAAACTAATAGCTCCACATGTTTGTAAACTCAATCACCTTTTTAACATCATTCCATATCTGTACAAATCTTGTGAGAAGTCAAAATATGAGCACAGTCATTATCACTAATACTAAATTATGTGTAGTACACTCAGGATGTTTTTGTTAACCTGTGGCACCCTCCCTTATCAGTATATGGCTATCTTCTAAACTGAGGTCTTGATCCTATGAATTTTGTATTACGGAGACATCATCAAATGATCTACCTTCAGGCATTGGTACTTCACCCAAACGCCACCCAGATAAAATCCATAATAGAAATATACTGTGGAATATCACTATATAGATATACATATACTTCTAATAACAACCATGGTATCTCCCAGAATTAATATGTTACATTCATCATAACCTTTGTTAAAACCCCATATCTGGTTGAACCATCAAATGAATACATCAGGTTTTAAAAGCCATACCTGATGGTATTAAGGGCACGCCCACTTTTCCATTACGATAGATTTTACAAATAACCTTAGTCTACATTTCTACACATATAGAACACGTGCTATCTTTTAAATTTTGTAAAAACATGTGCTGCTTTTTCTTCTCTTGCCTTTTCCCCCCCTTTCCCCCTTTCCCCCCCTCCTCCCCCCTTTTCCCCTTTCCCCCCGCCCCCCCCTCTCCCTTGCCCCTCCTCTTCTAATTTTTAACCCTCTCCTGACTTTATGTTGCAATACAAAACATTTATAAATTTGACATAGAATGTAATGGGTATGAAGTACTTCACATGGTTATATGTCTTATTTTTCTCTTTTTTCTTGTCGTACTTTACATTGTAATGAGAAAAGTATACATACTTATACGTGTTTGACATGTTATGCAATGCCAACTAAGTACTTTACTTGTTTACATACATTTGTTTGCATTTACGTCACACTTTAAGAACGTTTTGATTGCACAAATATGTTTATCACTATTCTGTTAAACTTGCACCGTTACTTTCTTACACAAAAAATGTTGTGGGTGTGTTGTGAATTGGGGGCAGGTTTGACCAACCCCTATTTAAACACCCTTCACTGGATATCACATGACCCGGACGAAGGCCCTTGGCCGAAACGCGTAGGTCGTTCCTTTTTTGCACCTGATGCACGATGCACTTTGCTTTGTACTCTTAAGAAAAAGAAGAAAATAAAATGAAATTGAGCAAACCTCAGTATTGACGTGGACTTGCCTGTTGATGTGCTGCCTTTCTGTGAACCTCTGACAAATCTGGTGAATAACTCCCTGGAGGTATAATACAGGAAAATCATATATATATATATATATATATATATATATATATATATATATATATATATATATATATATATATATATATATATATATATATATATATATATATATATATATATATATATATATATATATATATATATATATATATATATATATATATATATATATATATATGTTTTCATATATATTTTTTATTATTTCCGGGTTCCCCGCGCATGGGCGGGAATATTCAGTGCTTATGACTTTGATGAGGATACCCCTAGAAGAGAACTAGGATTACAGGTAAGTAACTTATCCTTACTTTACTTTTTAAGTAAGATAAGGAGCAGTACACTGCACCTTTAAGGTCCTCCTGACCTCCAGTGTCCCATCATGCCCTGTAGGTGGAAGTTTACTCGGTTCTTTTTTCCGGCTTCTGCTGACAGGATCCTGGGATAGAGCTCTGCCTTTTTTTAAAGGTTTTCTCCTTAGCAATTTTCATCTGAAGCTTATTCGCTCAACGTTCTTTTAGGGTGTAGAGTATTTCTTGATAAATTCTTGACTGGAAATGTATCTAATTGTTCGCAAATTGCCATCTCTTTTTGTGAACTGCCAAGAGCGTGTCAGAAAAATGACAAAAACAGACTCGCACAGGATCAGCATCTTTTGTTTGCCAGATTCTCATGACCCTAAAACGTGTTGCCACTTCAAGACCCTCCCCAGGCACACACAGAGGGAAAGAGAGAGAAAATTCACCTCCATGGCCAAGTGGAGCACCACAGACTGCAAGATTTTCTGATTCCAGGTGAGACTTCTGAAGGGCGAGGAGAGACTATACCCTCTACCAGTGCCCCCAAATCACACTCTGAGGACTCACGCAGAGGGAGATCCAAAAAGAGAAGTTATGGAGAAAGACATTGGTCCTGTTCAAAGGGGAGGACATTGACGTCAAGAAGAGGTACTGCACCTACTTCTCCGCCATCAAGTGGCTGGGACTAGAGGAATTTCAGCACCCAAACACCATACAACGTTGAGGGCTTCGACACCGAGACATGGTTCTACGTCAAGACATCATTCATCTTCCTTAAATAAGATGGTGGAGTGGCTTTTACAAATGAAAGCTCGCAGACTTCAATCAGAGTCTATTTTAGAGCATATTCACCATCAAGGCCAACATCTCCAGTTACCATACTGGAATCGTCAATACCTCCTCAGGTTCTGTCAGGATCACCTCATCCAACTCTTCCGCCTCAGACTCCTCCTCCACACCTGCCATTGTACCTCTGCCACAGCCAACTACCATGTGTCCACCTCCACCTACACAATTGCCATCTTCGAGGGGCTCTAGATCCCATAAGTGTCACATCAGACCACTCACCAATAGGTCCAAGTCACACTCAAGATCCAAATCTCGCCACCAACATCCTCACTCCAGATGATCACACGGCGAAAAAGATTTTCTTCCTCCACATCGAGATCTTCACAGTCCCATCATACTACTTCATCTTTCGGTCTATATTCACCTACTTTGACAGATTCTACCTCACCAAGAATATCTCCCATATATGACATTCTTACGTTCCAGGAGGTTCTCATCAGAGGAGCCAATATTCTAAATATTGACTTACTAACTACTATTACTTCGACATCGGTAATCTTTGAGACGCTCCACCAACCGTCCACTTCTAGACCTCTACTACCACTGGTACCCAGATTGTTGGAACCTGCTATGGATTGGAACCTGCTATGGATTGGTTCCTGTAAAGACTTCAATGTCCCACCTTCAGAAGAAATACAAACCTCCAGATCAAGAACATTCTTTCCTACTTGCAAACCTTATTCCAGACTCAGTTGTTGTCTTTGTGGCCCATAAGTTGCATGCCACAGCTCTTTCATCCACTGTTCCTCCCGACAAGGTGAGTAAAAAGTTGGACTCGACAACACAGCAGCGTACCCTTTTTCAAGTAATACATTATTTGGATCTCATTCTGATAATAAGATGTCTCTTAGTTGGGCTGGAGAAAAGAAAGGATTACAGAAGATCCTATAGACCATATGACCGCCAGTACCACCATAAGTGAGTCCAAACCCCTTATAGGCTTCAGGGGCGACAGCAACAACGGCCGCACAGAACCCGACAACACAGATGTCAGTCGAGAGGCAGAGGAGGTCCGCAATCATCTGCCTAAACAAGCAAACCAACCACCGCTGGAAAACAGTGAGATCTTTACCCTTTTCCGTTATCCACTTCGGTAGAAGACACATAACTTTCCTGCAAGAGAGGCAAAGTATAACCACCGACAAATGGGTTCTGAAAATTGTAGAGCAGGGATACTGTTTCAGATTACCTTGTCGACCACCATATATTCCTCCAAAGAAAGCTTTCCTTTACCAGTGGGAAAAGTTGCAACAAGAAGTATCCATCCTCTTGCAGAAACACGGGATGGAGAAGGTACCTTCTCACCTGAGAGGAATGGAAATTAATTCCCATTATTTTCTGAGAAAGAATAAAGGACCCAAAAACAAATACAGACCCATTTTGGACCTAAAAAACGCAAACAAATTGGATTGCAAAGAAAAAATTAAGTATATTGGCTCTTCATCAGATCTACCCTCAACTCCATCAAGGGGACTGGTTATATGCTCGATAGACCTGAAAGATGCCTGCTTTCATATCCCAATAGCAAAAAAATCTCACATTTCTGAGGTTCATGGTAGGAAAAGACCACTATCAATACAAGGTACAAATCTGCACTGAAAACTTTCTCCAAATGTATGCCGGTTTTAGAAGCTTACCACCGAAAAATGAGAATCTTCATCTTTCCATTTCTGGACGATTGCCTCATTATCATCTAACTGTAATTAGTTTAAATTGACTAGGTCCACAAGTGAATCATGACAAGTCTATCTCGACGCCTGTTCAATCCCTGCATTACTTGGGTGCAGTTCTAGACAAAGTACCCACAAAAGTGTTTCCTTCGGAGAGACGATTATCTATCCTTCGTAAATGCCGCAATTTGAAGAAAACACCCCATCCAACAATGAGACAAGTCTCCTTCCTCTTGGGTTCAATGGTGTCATGCATATTTCTGGTTTTGCATTCACGTCACTTCATACGGCCTCTCCAACAATGTCTGGAACATCAATGGGATCAACTCAAGAAGTTGGGAAGACAGAGTGATAATGACCACTCATGCAAAATAATCACTCAAATGCTCAGAGAATCTCCTTAAAGGGATGAATTTCCACCAGGCATCCACCCAGCCCAACCCATAGTAATGGATGCCTCCTTAACAGGCTGGGATGCTTATGAGGACCATCTACAAATTCAAGGTCTGTGGTCTCAAAAGGTACTATCTTACCACATGAACCTTCTGGAAATGAGGGCAGTACATATAGCCCTGAAGGCTTTCCACCAACTGTTCATAACAGTCGCTTTCCTTGTTCAGATGGACAATACCACAACCATGCATTATCTGATCAAACAGGGAGGGAGGAGATCCATACTTCGGTCCCTGGAAGCACAAACAATATGGAAGTGGCTCATCTCCAGGCATCTCAAGATTACAGCTGTCCATCTTCCAGGAAGCCAGAACATTCAGGCAGACACTATGAGCAGAGTCATTCAAGATAATCATGAATGTGTCCTAAACTGCGCTGTACTTCACAACATCTTTTCTGATTGGGGCTTTCCTCAAATAGATCTTTTCGCAGGCGGAGAAAACAACAAAATGCCCTAACTTCGCCTCAAGAGTTTCTACAAACCAGGCACATTGTAGAATGCCCTATGGATCGACTGGCCAGGCAAAATTCTTTACACCTTTCCTTCAACAACCTTACTGCCAACAATGATCATCAAGTTCTCTCACTTGACAGCCAGAATGATTCTCATTGCTCTGGAGTGGCCTCGACAGTGGTGGTACATGGATCTCCATCTCTCAGAGTATTCACACAGGAAGCTACAGTGCAGATCGGGTTGTCTACAGAAATTCAGAGGCCAGATTCAGCATCCTAACTTTTACTCTCTGAACTTGGCTGCATGGCTCCTGAACTTATACATTACGGCCACCCAAAGCGTCCTCAGGAATGTACAGATGTGTTGAGAGAAGCCAAGAGAACATCCACAATGACTTCCAATTACTTCAAGTGGAAGAAATTCTGGATCTGGTGTTCTCAGAACAATTTTAACCCGCTTACTTGTCGGAAAGAGGCTGTTCTTTCATATCTTACTTAAGCAAAATTGCAATACTCCTCAACTAGAGTACAACTCTTGCAGAATTAGCGAGACACAGACTCTCTTCACATTAACCTTACACAGTATTCCATGGCAACAGGATAGTGATGAGGACCCATCCTAAATTCCTCCCTAGGATAGTTTCGGATTTCCATGGCAACCTGACTATTACTTTGCCTACATTCTTTCAGAATCCTTCTCCTGCAGAGAACTTTCTCCACACTCTTGATGTGAGGAGTGTTTTGAAGATTTATCTAGCTAGGACTAAATCTTTATATAAAAAAAATATCAAAACACCTCTTTGTCAGCTATGGACCTCTATGGACCAGATATGCTACTTTCAAACAATCCTTATATAGATAGATTGTCTCCTGAATAATCCTTTATTATTAAAAAGCAAAAACAAACTCTAGGGCCCACTCCAGCAAAGGTAAATCAGCTAATGCTGCTTTGCTTAGGAACATCCCCAATAGCTGAGATTTGAAAAGCTGCAACTTTGAGATCAGTTCCTTTAAGAGACACTATTGTCTTGATTCAGATGCTAAGGCTGTTGCCCAAGTGGAACAAGCATCTCTAAAGAATTTGTTAGCCTAATTATTCTATTCTCCTTTTAGATCTCTTCCTTTGAAGGATTTTTGAGAAATAAGCTAGTTGATCTATTCAGTGCTTATGATTATCAATGGAGATCCCCTGAAAGAGTATGAATGGTTTCTCTCTCAGGTGAATCTCCTTTGAAATTATAAGCAACCCTCTCTCCTCTCTGACGGATCATATATGTATAACTATATACTGCTAATTTGCTCATCAACAGAACTGAGTAAACTGCCACTTAAAGGGGATGATGGGAAACTGAAGGTCAGGAGGCCCATAAAGGTGCAATGTCCTATTTGACTCATTGTCGTTCGTGAAGGAGCGTCAGTGCATTTGAATCCTCCCAAGTGCGAATACTTAAGAGCCCAGGTCCCTACGAGCCAAGCAGTCTCCACCTACCTTTGGAAAAAGACTAGTTCCATGTTATTGCTGGGCAGGCATACACGACGGGACTGCGAGGACCAGCAGCCCTGAAATTGACATCAGCTGTGTTCTCTTCCCGCCACGCCTAGACGCCCAGACGCTTCAAAACTGCTCACGGCCCCGCTTCGCGGGACGCGCGTGGGTGCGCGCCGGGCGAAGCCCGGGCCAAGGGCGGGCCCGTCTGAGCCCGTCCGAGACCGATTGAGGCCGGGCCGGGCCCACCTACTAACATTTGCCGAGGAAGATCTGTATGGTGAGGTCTTGCTCACTGGGGGATCCTAAGTCCCTATCATCAGCTGGCCCTTGTATTGCTTCACGCACATCTTGCAATGAGTAAGCCTGGAAATAGAGAAGGAATATCCTCGCAGTCAACCGGAGGAGCCTTGATGGGAACCCTTGACAATTTCCTTGTGCGTGTCCAGTCAGCCTTGGCTAAGGATATAGAGCTAACTGAAAAAAGATTGTCTCTGGATGTTTTATGTGACAAGAGATCATCATTGGGAAATATTGCTAACTCTAGATCTCCACCGTGTCACACGTCTGTTAACCAGACAACTGTAGCGTCAATATCCCCCTTGAAGGAAGTGTCTAACAGTGTAACTATATCATCTACCCCCCCCCCCCTATTTGAAATGCTGGGTGAAACGGCGGAAGGGTTGGCAGTTGATACTGCTACTGTCTCACAATCTAAGTCCTTATCAACTATTAAGACCCGATCTGCAAGTAGCGCCAAGGGGGGTCTTGTCAAACAGTACACAGGCCTAACTGGGAAAAATAAATGTAGAGGTGGCCAGCAGACCCTGGTAGGCAAAAAGGTGAATCCTGGTTCAGTGACTAACTCAGGAAAAGACGTTGTTTCACGTTCCCAAACCACTACAAGTGAAGAAAGGCAAAATCCACTGCTATCTGAGGGAGATGATCTTGCAAAACAGGGAGACGAAGCGTTTTGGAAGAAATTGGATAGTATTCTAAAAAACGCATGTGCTCCTATCTATGAAAGGCTGGGGTCCATCGAAAGTAGACTTGTGTGCATGGAACTTGCATGGTCTACGGCACGGCAACGGGTTGGAAGTGAACCGAATTCCCAATTGGAATGTGTTAGTGAACAAACCCGTTGCAGCAAGTCTAAACATGTCAAGAATGCCCAAGACGATGCTGTTGTAAATACCAAATCACAAGGAGTCATAGAAAAACATGACGCAGGGAAGGAAGCCAATCAGCAAAAGGGAGAAATTAACTCAAAAACCAATCTAGCCTGCGACGGACCTAATAGAAATTTATCTACCGCAACAAATAATGTTGAACAGCCCGTACAGGCACAATTTTCGGCTCAGACCCCTTCGGACCTGATTGACATACATCTTCCCCCTGAGGCTGCCCCATATGTAGTTGTCTTGATCGGTGTTCCGCCTTTGGCAAATGGTATTAGGGAGACGTATTGGGCTTTAAAAAACAAATGTACATTCTGGCTCAACACCAAACGCCCACTGCCGGGCTACATGCGAGCTGAAATTTTATTTGCTAGGAGGGTAAACTGGGTGGGCAGCAAACCTAAGACAATCAAGGGAGACTGTGTCATTATCAATTTTAGGGATAAACATTGTGTTGATCATATTTGTGGATGGTCCCAGAATGCTGATCTCTCATCCCCAGTTAGAACGGTATCACTGTCTTACTTTTATGCTCCGGCCCCCTTGCCTTTGTTTGGGACACCTGGAGGGAGAGCAATGCAAATGGGTCAACTAATGGGGGACATTAGGTCATTTAACCGATATGATGTGCTGTCTGGACTGACTGATTGTGATTGACAGAAGTGTAGTAATGGTTGCCCTAGTCTCGATAAGGAGTATGTAGTCCCAGAGACAGATCATGGAAAGAAATTGGGCGAGACATCTAGAACGCCGAACCCTAGAGGCGACAGTGATACAAATACGTTTGCTGTCGCAAGACAATCTACCAGGTTTGTGGAGCAAGATTCCTGCCCTGAGTTTGGACAGGGAATATCTGCCCTTAAATCACCTGGTATGAATATAGGACTACCTAAAGGGACCCTTAGTGCTGTAGGATGTACAACGTTTTTATCCTGGAATGTGGCTGGTATAGGATCCAAATTAGTGTCACCTTTATGGACTGATTTTATCGATGACCATGATATCTGCCTCTTCCAGGAGACATGGTCGGTAGAGCCCGTGTTTAGGATAGGCTATTTGAATTTTTATGTCCCTGCAGTCAAAAGGACAAAGGGTCGTCCAGTAGGAGGCTTGGTCATATGGGTTAAACAATCCATAAAGTGTAAAATCCAACCCTTCCCAAATCAGAATAACGATATCCTAGGAATAAGGCTAAACTTCCCATCGAACTCGTGTATAGACATTTACAATGTCTATGCTAGAGGTCTACCGGGTGGTAAAAAGTTGGAGGTGGTATCAACACTTAACTTTCTTGTCGAGTCAAGATCAATTGATGCGTTCCCACTTGTAGCAGGTGACTTTAATACGATCTTCGAACCGTTGGGTCATCATGACCTGCTCCTAACGGAGGAGGAGGACCTAAGATGGGACATCCCGCAACTCGAGACAACGATAGTAAGTAAATGGACGGAGGCTGCCCTGTATCTTAAGGGGTTCTGCCTGGCCAACCAACTGAGGGCGGCAAATGGTAGGACACCCTCTGATAGGGCGAGGTGCAAAACCTTTGATAATGGCACATGGTCTAGCACTATAGACTATATTTTGGTCCATATTTGGGATGTGGCATGGCCTTGAGGATATGATGGTAAAACCTCGAATCGAAAGTGACCATAACCCATTAGTAGCCTATTTTAGATCAGGAATGGGAGAAAGATCAGAAAAGGTAACTACTACGAAAGGTTTGCCTATTCGGCTAACAAATGATGAACGCCAACTGAAGTGGGAAAAAGTTTTACAACAACCCGACCTTGTGGACAATATAAAAAACAGTCTGGATGAGGTGTTGATACTAATGGGGATGGATTGTAATAATAGCCAACCCTACCTAGTTGTAGAGAATATACACACTACATTTTTTGCTAAACTCAAAAATTATTTCTGTGAAACAACTTTAGTAAAACGGTCCTATAAAAAAAAGCAAGTGAATTGGTTTAATAGTAATTGTAAACAAGCCCGGGAAGAACTAGGAACTGCGCTTAAACAAAAGGACTCGAATAAAATAAGGCAAGCACGGAGTCATTATAAGAGGGTACAATGGAACGCCAAGAAAGAGTGGGAGGAGAGTGAATGGCAAGATCTTAAGATAACATGTACTGGAAAGAATCAAAAGAAGTTTTGGGAGATTTTTAAGTGGAAAAGGGGGAGGAAGTTATAGAAAGTCTACATAATTGTGTTCCCCAAGACTCCTGGATTAAGTTTTTTAAATGCCAATATGCTAAAGACAGAGATGATAGCCCATTTGAATATGAACTCGGCTTCTATAAAGAGCCACCTTTTAGCAGTAAAGAGGTAGATAGAGCTCTCGATACTGCAAATCTGGGTCGGGCACCGGGTATGGATCTAATTCCTGTAGATGTGTTTGTATATGATAGACAGAGATGGCGCCTTTACATTACCTATCTGGCCAATGCTATTGCCCAGGGCATGGCCATACCGCAATCTTGGAAAGGCGCCGAAATAGTCCCAATATACAAAAAAGGAGACAAGACTTTGGCTGGCAACTACAGGCCTATCAGCCTAATAGATGCCATACAAAAAATCGTTGGACGGCTGGTCTTGGGCAAAATCCAGTCCTGGATGGAGGATGCTAATATTTTGAGCCCTCTACAGGCTGGCTTTCGTCCCAAGACTAGCACCATTGACCAGGTTTTTAGATTCCTAATATTATACTGGAGGACAGTGGTATTGGACAAAGGCGTCCTGTACGCAATATTTGTCGACCTGCGGGCGGCATTTGATCTGGTCCCACGTGGCTAACTGTGGCAGGTACTCAGGGAGCTGGGGATGGCACCGGAGTTGCTGGCACTTGTCATCCGCCTACATGAGGACAATTTCGCTCGGGTACGTTGGGGTAGCCCGGGAGAGGTCACGGATTCCTTCCCCGTGGTGTGCGGCAGGGTTGTGTCTTGGCACCTACTCTGTTCTCACTCTTCGTCAACGGGGTGGCCGAGTTCCTCTCCCGTGTCCCCACTGATGCCCCAGCTTTGGCAGGAGCTCGCGTCCCAGTCCTCATGTTCGCGGATGACACTCTGCTGATTTCGAAAACTCCGAGTGGCCTCCAGCTCACCTTGCGGCGTTTCGAAGAGTTTTGCCTATTGCATGGACTAGAAATCAATGTCGCAAAGACCAAGTTCATGGTGCTTAATGGTCCTAGACCCAACAAAATGTATAGGCCATTTAAAGGCGTAATTTTAATAAATGGATCCCCACTAGAGCAGGTAGATGCATTTACATATCTGGGAGTAACTCTGCAGAAAAATATGCATTGGAATAACCATATAGATCTTTCGTTATTGAAACTCCAACATCAGACTGGTATGTTAATGAAACGTTTTAAAACCTCGCAGTCTCAACCAATGGAGCCATTTTTAGAGATCTATAAGATGAAGATTTGTAGCTCGGCACTGTATGGGTCTGAGTTGTGGGGATATGGTAGAAATCCACAGCGTTTAAATACCATGGAAAAGGAGTTTATTCGGAAAGCTGTTGGCGTTCCCCAGAGCACTCCCTTGATACCTCTTTTTTGTGATCTTGGCTTAAAACCCTTGCAAGACGTAGCATATCTGCGTCCCTTGCTATACTGGTGTAGGGTATGGACAACTGATGAGCTTGGTCACTATGCAACGGGCTTAAAGGAAATTAAAGAAAAAGATACTTCCCATAAGATCGAATGGCTGAAATCAGTAAAATTATTATTATATCGCATGGGGCTGAGAGATCTATGGGACGACCCTTCTAATGCAGTTTTCCCCTCAAAAGACTCTTTGAAAATTAGATATTGGGAGATGATCGGCCTAGAATTATTTGCTAAGGGGTGCTCATCTACTCTAACCGGCAGATTCCTGGAATTTAAGGTTGATATCAGACTGGAACCAAATTGGGGCTTAATTGAAGTACCGTCTGATCGTAATTTTTTTTTCCAGTTTAGGATAGTCACACTCCCGGTGCGCTCATTTACATCCCATTGGGCAGCGGGGTCTGAAAATAGGTGTCCAAAGTGTTTGGACAAGACTGAATCTATGAGTCACTTTGTCCTTTTTTGCCCGTTGTATACCATTCCACGTAAGAAATGGGTACTACCTGTTTGTCGATTGATGGGCATCCGAAGATATGAGGTAGCTATGAGAATCTTGTCTACTGACCCAAGCCCGACCATTACTATTGCAATGTCAAAATATATTAAGTGGGCTTGGGCAATTCGGTCTAAACTGATTAAATGCCAAAGTGATTCTTCACTAGGCAATTGACTGGATTGATATATCATGTGGGCTGGTTTATCAATGTATCTTTGCGTACTGATAATTTTATTATATGCTATTTTACAACATGCATTTTTAAATGTAAATCTGTATTGGAATCATGTGTACATTGTTTTTATGTCACTTTTACAACTTAAGTGTTGAATAAAGTATTTGAATTGACTCATTGTCAGTGAAATTGCTCTCCCCCACTCGCAGCTCCACCATCAAGTGAGGCCTTCCCTCGAGCCCCTGCACTCTCAAGTGCTGGTGTTCGAGGCCCTCCTCCACATGCAGGTTTTACCTGCGCCTCATCCCTGGTGGTCCAGTGGACCTCTGTCTCCTTACTCTCGCTCCGCTCTTTCTCTCCGTTTTCACTTGTTTTTCACTGATTTAATATTCACCTCTCACTCTCCTTCTGTCTTTCCCCCACTTTTCTTGCACCTTTCACTGCCTCATTTTCACTCTTTCCTCTTTTTGCCTTTTCTGCCCGTTTTTCCCTGCCGCTGCTGCCCCCGCGGGCCCTCCCCCCTGCATGACCAACGCGACCGGCCCAATCCAGCTCCCCTCCCGGCTCCCGCCTCCCAGCTGTCCAGCCCTCTCCGACCCCTACTTAATGGTGGCTGCTGCGGGGACAAGCAAGCAAGACCACTGACTCATTGTCAGTGAAATTGCTCTCCCCCTCGCAGCTCCACCATCAAGTGAGGCCTTCCCCCGAGCCCCTGTACTCTCAAGTACTAGTGTTCGAGGCCCTCCTCCACCCGCAGGTTTTACCTGCGCCTCATCCCTGGTGGTCCAGTGGACCTCTGTCTCCTTTCTCTCGCCTCGCTTTTTCTCTCCGTTTTCACTTGTTTTTCACTGATTTCAACCTCCCCTTTTACTCTCCGTCTGTGTCTTTCCTCTGTTTTCACTCGTTTTTTTACTGATTTCAGTCTCCCCCTTTCACTCCCCCTCTGTGTCTTTCCTCCGTTTTCATTCGTTTTTCACTAATTTAATATTCCCCTCTCGCTCTCCTTCTATGTCTTTCCACCACTTTTCTTGTACCTTTCACTGCCTCATTTCCACTCTTTCCTCTCTTTTTGCCTTTTCTGACCGTTTTTCCCTGCCGCTGCAGCCCCCACGGCCCCTACCCCCCAGCACTACCAACGCGACCGGTCCAATCCAGCTCCCCTCCCGCCTCCCAGCTGTCCAGCCCTCCCCGTCCCCTACTTAATGATGGCCACTGCGCGTCCGCTATGCGGACGCGGGTAGCGGGTGCACCGCTGGCGCGCCAAAGGCGCACCAAAGGCAAGCCCGTCTGCACCCGTCCATGACCCGACCGCGATCAGCGCCAGGAACCCTGGACCTCCTCAACGCCAACGCTATGACCCAGCGGCACTCCACGCTCTCAACCCAGGACGCAACAACAACTGCAAGCTAGCATCACCAGCTGACACCCACGGACCCTTCAGCTGTCACCGCTGCAGCACACCTGCAGCACTGCCAAGACCACGGACCTGGCGCAACCCGCCCGCAAGACCACAACCCAACCGAAGACCCTGAAATGCATCCTCCTCAATGTTGATCCCTCCACAAACACGCCACCGAAATCTGGGACCTCCTCGACAGCGCCACCCCGGACGAAGCGTTCTTCACCGAAACATGGACCAACACCAACTCAGGACCGGACATCGCCATCGCCATTCCCCAAGGATAAAAGATCTCCAGAAAGGACTGCCCCGCCCGCCCGGGAGGAGGAATCGCCATCGTCCACAAATCCAACCTCCTCCTGAGCCCACTCCCTGACGAGTCAACAGATCTGATGGAACACCTTCATTTCAAGATACTGGCCAGCCCTACCACCACCCTCCGAGGAACCCTCATCTACCGACCCCCTGGACCCCGCAGACTTTTCGCCATCTCCATCACGGACATCATCTCCCCGCATGCCATCGCGTCCACCAACTACACCCTATTGGGAGACCTCAACTTCCACCTCGACAACCAACTGGACCCCAGAACCACATCCCTCCTGGACAACCTCCACAACTTTGTACTCCACCAGATCGTGACCAAACCCACGCACTCAGCAGGAAACACCCTAGACTCCCTCTTCACAACAGGTAACTCCATCACCTTCAGCCACACCACCAAACTCCCATGGACTGACCATCGATGCGTCCACTTCACCCTCAGAACACCCACCATCCACAGGCATCTGCACCTGCTCACACGAAGAAACTGGACCAGAATCACTGACGACCAGCTAACCTCATCACTCAGCAACTCCACCCCAACCATCGCAGAAAACAACAACCCCAACACCGCAGCCCGAACCCTGCACAGATGGATCTCCGACAGCGCCAACACCATAGCCTCCCTCAAGAAAAACAACAACACCCACGCCAAGAAAGCCATATGGTTTACCACCGAACTTTGAGAGTCCAGACCCACTTGCCGCCACCTCAAAAAGGCCTGGAGGAACACCAAATCCACAGAAGCCTACAACAACTTCAGAGCCGCCGCCAACGCCCACCACCAACTCATCAGAAAAACGAGGAAAAAAGCGATTGAAGACAGAATCTCCACTCATGCACACAACAGCAAAGAACTCTTCAACATTATCAAGGAGTTGGCCCAACCCACCAGCGAGTCCACCGACATCCCTCCCTCACAAGACCTCTGCGACAAACTCAGCACCTTTTTCCACCACAAAATCAAGAGCATCTACGACAACTTCGACGAAGACAACCAACACATTGAACCCTCAGCGCCTTGAGACCCTTACGGGTGAGAAGTCGCGCCTAACAAACGCCTGATTGATTGATTGATTGAATATACATGCTACTTTGGTAAGTATTACTCCTTAAATTACTTTAAAAAGAAATACACAGCGTTTGTGAAGAATGTTTTTAAAAGGTCACTTTTAGTTTGCTTAAGGGACTTTTAAGGGCATGACCCTTTTTTCTGTCCAACTTTTAAAGTAATTCAATCAAGATTTGCAATATAGCCTATTTTTAAGCTGCAAAATTTAACGTCTGTCAAATGTTTCCTGGCCTTTCTAAAGTACTGTAAAGTACATTTGACTTTGAAAAAACTGCTCCGGGGTTCCCGCACATAGGCAAGATTACTCCATGCTGTTTTTTGTTTTACTGTTGAAATAATATTAGCATATTTAACTTATGTTACGTATGTAATGTACGTGTCCAAGATCTAAAATGCGTTGTCTTGTGTGTTTTTTTATTTTTCCTTTGATGCTTGCTGTGTCAGTGCAGAGTAGGTGCAGTTGATCCACGACCTAGCTGTCTGCGGCAAGTAAAAGTTATCTCAGTATCTGAAAGTTCATTGTGTGGTTTGTATTGATAGTTTCTTTCCAGATTGCTATATTTCAACTGTTGAATTTACTGTTTGGTACAGCTACGTTTAGCTGTCTGTTTTTTTGTGAAAAAAGTACGGAGTGCAACCCCATTGAGCAGGTCCCAGGACCAGCTCTCCCATGTGCACCACTGTGCTTCCTCCCTGTTTTTCTGAGTACTTTCTCCTGCTTTTGCCTAGTTTTTTTTTATTGCTTTCTCCTTCCTCTCCCCATTTTTCTGAGTGCCTTCTAACTGCCTTTGCGTTGTTTTTCCCCCCTTTTTTCTGAGTGCTTTCTCCTGCTTTTGCCTCATTTTTCACGTATTTCTCTGCGAAGCAGCTGGCAACTGCAGGACCTTCAGACCTCCACAGGTGATTTGCCATGCTTTATAAATCCTAATTGATTAGTAAAGCATTATGGCTGTTCTTGGGCTGACTGCCCAGCAGGTTGATGGTTTGCTTTTTGAATCGGTCTCCGAACATGTTTCCTACTCTGCATCTGAAGCAGAGAACTAAGTGCAAGATCCTGGCAGTGAATTTTCTGTCCATTGATATGCCTGTAGTGCAGCATAAGCAAACTGGATTACAGCCAGGGGCTGGAAGGCTTCCCTTTGGACATGTTGAACCCTGGGTTGTCCTTTATATGGTGCAGCCTGTTTTGGCTGCCTTTAGTGGTGTTGCAGGGTGGAGAGATAAAACAGAGATATTTGTTTTGCCCATCAATTTCTTCCATCTCTTTATTGATGACATGTTTTTGGATGATATTGTTAAGCAGACCAATTTTTATGCAGAACAGTTTTTGAGGGACAACAGTGGCACACTTAAGACCCATTCTAGAGCTACCTGGTGGACTCCTACAAATCTCATTAAGATGTAGTAGTTCTGGGAGTTTAACATTTTTTTGTCAAACATATTTTTATTGTTTTTTTGCAAGGTACATCTTACAACAATACTATCAGGTCAACCCTCGCAGGGTTGAATGAGACTGTGCGTGGCTAATAACATAACATGCAGTATCAGTCCAACTCTGATTTCATTGGGTTACTAACAAAAAGGTTACAGTTTCTTACATCGATGGAGTGTGGGCGAGAACTCTAACAACATTCAATGATAGCCAACATGTCAGCGCGCGTCCCATCTTACTTTTGCGATGGAGAGCATACGTAACCCCTCGTACAGAGGGAGTCACCCAGATAGCTTATATCTGTGGAAAAGCTATCCCCAACTGGGGGATAGTGGACACAAAAAATAAAAATAACCCCTCCCCCCAACCGCCTCCCCGACAGTGGTGGCAGCGACGTTCAGACAGCTAGTCTGATCATGAGCATGTAAGGCTGTTTATAGTTGGAAAAGATGAAGAGCTCTAATGGATGAAGTATTTAAATTAAGGGGTAGCACCCAATATACCCTTGAGGGCTTGGGCAAATAGAATGTAATAGTAGAAGGCCAACAAGGGATTTTGTTCTAGCGAGATTCAGTTCAATTATACTGTACAAAGTAACCATTACATAAGTACTAGATAGAAACTCGACCAAACGTAATTCAATTGAATTCAGTCAATGATATAAAGCAACACACACGGGGTATTTTTTTAAGTGAAAGAATCACTAATTTTTATCTGGAAACAATTCATAAAAAGGAGTACAGAAAACAAATAAATGTATAATGTAACATGAAGGGAAAGACAGCTTAATATTATCCACAAATCATGACATTACAAAAATCCAATCCGATAACTTTAACAGAGATCTATCTCGTATTTAGAGAACAATCAGCTGTGCAGCTATGCTGTGGAAATGGAAAATACAGTCGACGTTTCGGTCTGTTGGGGCGTCAGTCGGTCAGACCATCTTCAGGACAGATGAACAATACAAAAAGACTCTCGTAATTTGTTGTAAGAATTTAAAGGAGTAATCACTTCCTCATTGGAGATAGATTGTGCTTCATCCGATCTTAGTTGGATAGGTGTATACCATGTGAAGCCCGTAGCAGGAAGGGCAACAGTGGACTTCAGAATGTTGACTATTCTGGTATTGTATGACTCAGAAGGCCAGATGGTCCTTCGTTGATAGATTTCTTCACTCAAGGAAATGATTTTAATCTCTCGGAGCCGAGGAAAGGTCAGAGTACCATCTGTCGATAGGAACGATCGAGTTCCTATCGACAGATGGTACTCTGACCTTTCCTCGGCTCCGAGAGATTAAAATCATTTCCTTGAGTGAAGAAATCTATCAACGAAGGACCATCTGGCCTTCTGAGTCATACAATACCAGAATAGTCAACATTCTGAAGTCCACTGTTGCCCTTCCTGCTACGGGCTTCACATGGTATACACCTATCCAACTAAGATCGGATGAAGCACAATCTATCTCCAATGAGGAAGTGATTACTCCTTTAAATTCTTACAACAAATTACGAGAGTCTTTTTGTATTGTTCATCTGTCCTGAAGATGGTCTGACCGACTGACGCCCCAACAGACCGAAACGTCGACTGTATTTTCCATTTCCACAGCATAGCTGCACAGCTGATTGTTCTCTAAATACGAGATAGATCTCTGTTAAAGTTATCGGATTGGATTTTTGTAATGTCATGATTTGTGGATAATATTAAGCTGTCTTTCCCTTCATGTTACATTATACATTTATTTGTTTTCTGTACTCCTTTTTATGAATTGTTTCCAGATAAAAATTAGTGATTCTTTCACTTAAAAAAATACCCCGTGTGTGTTGCTTTATATCATTGACTGAATTCAATTGAATTACGTTTGGTCGAGTTTCTATCTAGTACTTATGTAATGGTTACTTTGTACAGTATAATTGAACTGAATCTCGCTAGAACAAAATCCCTTGTTGGCCTTCTACTATTACATTCTAATGGATGAAGGGCATACAGCAGATGGAAGTCATCGTGAAAGGCAGGCAACCAGATGGAGCCATTTGAATTCAAAGTTTTTAAAATCGTCCAGAAAGACATCTGACATTTGTTCCAGACTGAGTAGTTTCCATAATCTAGAATGCCATAGGGAGATCGCCGGTGCCTCCCTTCTTTTCCAGGCAGCTGCCAGGGTAACTTTCGCTGCGCCTATACAGAGCCACATGACTGTTTTGTCTGCTCGGGTCTGGTGTTCTAGTGCAGGATCATGAAGTCCCAAAAGGACCCCTGCCATGGTGGTGGGGACAGGATACCCTAGCATATCCTTAATGTGCGCAAGTATTTCCTCCCAAAAGGGGCGGATAGTCGGGCAATCCCACCAGATATGTTGGAAGTCTCCCAGCAGCCTGCACCCTCTCCAGCATCTGTCAGAAGCGGTGGGAAAGATTTGCTTGAGCCTAGAGGGGTGGAGATACCAGTCCATTATAGTCTTGAGGTGGGCTTCCCGTAGTTCAGAGGAATGATTGAATCGTGTGATGTCCGTCTGGAGGTGTCCCCATTCAACATCCGAAATATCACGGTGTAGAATGTCTTCCCACATGGACATATATCGTGGTCTCGGGGAAAGTGTTGTGGTGAGAAGAAATTTCTATATAAATGAAATAGTCCCCTTCATAGTTGTGGTCTTAGTGAGGAAGGATTCAAATTTAGTGAGAGGGTGGGTAGCTGCTGTACGTATCTGCGGTGTAAGGGCCCAGTGCATCAATTGGGTGTAATGGTATCGCTCTGTCTCTCCTAGGCCATAGTCTCGCTGGCAATTGTCGAAGGTAAAGGGGTCAAAGTTGTGAAAAAGGTGAGCCAGAGCAAGGCATCCTCCATCCCTCCAAGCATCAAATGGTCCCTTGTGAATGCCCGGTGGAAACTCTGGGTTAAAGTGGAGTAGTGTAAATGGTGAGGGGAAGGAGGTCCATCGATGGTCTCCCGCCACCGTGTCCCATACCTTCAGTGTAGTGCGCGTAGGTGTAGCAATGTAAGTGTTTTTGGGTCTATCTTTTTTAGGGCGCCAGACCAAGTCCCAGATAGTTCTCCCAGTCACACTACGATCCATGTGTAGCCAATGTTTTTCGGATTCCCCTTTTGACCACTCGACCAGGACTCGTAACTGAGCTGCTTTGTAATATAACTGGATGTCTGGGAGCCCCCCCCCCCCCCTCCATGCAGGGGCAACGCAGAAGGGAGAAGGGAGAAGGAAAAACGGGCACGTCCCCCCTGCCAGATAAAATGTAGGATCATAGTTTTAACCCGGCGGAAGAAGTCTCTCTCTAAGTCTATGGGCAGAGCCTGGAATAAATAAAGAAGCTTAGGAAGGAGTGTCATTTTCACTGCATGTATCCGGCCTAGCCAAGACAAGAAGAGGGGTTTCCACTTTGTAAGTTCAGCTTGGATGGAAGTGAGAATGGGGGGAAAATTAGCGCATAGAGCCTTTCTATCCTCGGTGTCAGGCGGACCCCTAGGTATTGTATGGAGGAGGAAGCCCATGTGAGGGGGGTAAGAGGTTGAAGCCTGTGGACCTCCGGTAGTGGCAATGTGAGGTTGAGGATATATGATTTACTAAAATTTATTTTAAAGCCTGCAATTAATTCGTAGCGTTCAAGTTCTGTCTGTAGGGCTGGAAGAGATGTGGCCGGTTTGGAAAGCGACAAGAGTATATCGTCTGCGAATAGGGAGATTTTATGGGATTCCCCAGTGAATGGTATTCCCCGAATACTGGAATTATCTCTGATTGCCATTGCCAGGGGCTCAATGCGGAGAGCGAAAAGTAGGGGCGAGAGGGGACAGCCCTGTCTGGTGCCTCTAGAATGGAAGGAGGATGAGCGTACCCGGTTGACTACTACTCTAGAGCGAGGTTGCCGATAATTAGCACGGATCATGGTTAGAAATTTGGATGAAAAGCCAATTGCCTTAAGGGTGTGGAACAGAAATGCCCAGTTAACCCGATCAAAGGCTTTCTCAGCGTCGAGACCCACTAAGACAGCAGGTATCGGACATCTGTTGGCCTTCTCAATGAGAAGAATAATTCTACGGCTGTTATCGTGAGTTTGACGCCCTTTAATGAATCCCGACTGATCGGGGTGTATGAGGTTGGGCATGAGGTCATTTAATCGTTTAGCTATGATGGAGGAGTACAATTTAGCGTCTAGATTTAGAAATGCAATAGGGCGATAGGGGATCTTTCCCGGGTTTCGGCATCTCTGAATTCACACACTCAGTCATGGAGGTAGTGGATTCACCTTCTTCGGCCATCTTGTTGTAGAGCCGCGTGAGGTAGGGGCAGGTGTCAGGAGCAAAGGTTTTGTAGAAAAGGGTGGTATAGCCATCCGGGCCTGGGGCACTGGAAGCCTGAGGTAGGGGCAGTGCCAGGAGATAGTCCTGTTGGGCGTCCCAATCCAGGTCATCCCCAGAGTAAAGGGTGTCATAAAATGGGCCAAAGAGTTCGGCTTTGTCTTCATCCCTGTGCGTAACTTCCCCGTCGGGACCCATAATGCCACCTATGTCCTCCCTCTCTTGTTTATTTCTTATTTGTCTGCCTAGGTGTTTACCAATTTTATTGCCTTGAGAGTAATATAAATGGCAGAGTTTAAGAAGGGTGAACTCAGCTCTGTTATTATAGATGCAAAAACAATTGATGGACAGAATGCAGAACAATGTCATACATTCACCCCAGTACAGAGATCTGGGCCTAAATCCATCGTTTTTTTGCTCACCATGCCATTCCAGTTTGAACCCAGCCATATGCAAATCAGTCTTGAACCTGTGCCCCATGGGAACAGTCCAGCCCGAACTGCCAAGCCAGGTCCTCCCTGGACTGGAAACAAGCATCCTAGGACCGGTTTCGGGCTTTCAGCCCTCGTCAGTCAGGATAGCTTGATTCCAGTGGCATGGAGAGCAAGGGACTCACGTCTGAGCATACCCTTTCCACTCGGGGTGACAAATGCAAAAACAACAATTGATGGACAGAATGCAGAACAATGTCATACATTCACCCCAGTACAGAGATCTGGGCCTAAATCCATCGTTTTTTTGCTCACCATGCCATTCCAGTTTGAACCCAGCCATATGCAAATCAGTCTTGACCCTGTGCCCCATGGGAACAGTCCAGCCCGAACTGCCAAGCCAGGTCCTCCCTGGACTGGAAACAAGCATCCTAGGACCGGTTTCGGGCTTTCAGCCCTCGTCAGCCAGGATAGCTTGATTCCAGTGGCATGGAGAGCAAGGGACTCACGTCTGAGCATACCCTTTCCACTCGGGGTGACAAATGCAAAAACAACAATTGATGGACAGAATGCAGAACAATGTCATACATTCACCCCAGTACAGAGATCTGGGCCTAAATCCATAGTTTTTTTGCTCACCATGCCATTCCAGTTTGAACCCAGCCATATGCAACTCAGTCTTGACCCTGTGCCCCATGGGAACAGTCCAGCCCGAACTGCCAAGCCAGGTCCTCCCTGGACTGGAAACAAGCATCCTAGGACCGGTTTCGGGCTTTCAGCCATCGTCAGCCAGGATAGCTTGATTCCAGTGGCATGGAGAGCAAGGGACTCACGTCTGAGCATACCCTTTCCACTCGGGGTGACAAATGCAAAAACAACAATTGATGGACAGAATGCAGAACAATGTCATACATTCACCCCAGTACAGAGATCTGGGCCTAAATCCATCGTTATTTTGCTCACCATGCCATTCCAGTTTGAACCCAGCCATATGCAAATCAGTCTTGACCCTGTGCCCCATGGGAACAGTCCAGCCCGAACTGCCAAGCCAGGTCCTCCCTGGACTGGAAACAAGCATCCTAGGACCGGTTTCAACCCAGATCTCTTGACTGGGGGAGAATGTATGCATTGTCAGCATTCCGTCCATCATTTGTTTGTTGTAACGCTTTTCGCCCTAAGTGGGATGGGTATTCCCAGACGTGGGACCCGTGCTCACTACGCCACTGGAGTCAAGCTATCCTGGCTGATGACGGCTGATAGCCAGAAACCGGTCCTAGGATGCTTGATTCCGGTCCAGGGAAGACATGGCTTGGCAGTTCGGCTGGACTGTTCCCATGAGGCACAGGGTCAAGACTGATTTGCATATGGCCATGTCTAAACTGGGGTGGTGTAGTGGGCAAAAGAACGATGGATTTAACCCAGATCTCTTGACTGGGGGAGAATGTATGCATTGTCAGCATTCCGTCCATCATTTGTTTGTTGTAACGCTTTTCGCCCTAAGTGGGATGGGTATTCCCAGACGTGGGACCCGTGCTCACTACGCCACTGGAGTCAAGCTATCCCTGGCTGATGACGGCTGATAGCCAGAAACCGGTCCTAGGATGCTTGATTTCGATCCAGGGAAGACATGGCTTGGCAGTTCGGGCTGGACTGTTCCCATGAGGCACAGGGTCAAGACTGATTTGCATATGGCCATGTCTAAACTGGGGTGGTGTAGTGGGCAAAAGAACGATGGATTTAACCCAGATCTCTTGACTGGGGGAGAATGTATGCATTGTCAGCATTCCGTCCATCATTTGTTTGTTGTAACGCTTTTCGCCCTAATTGGGATGGGTATTCCCAGACGTGGGACCCGTGCTCACTACGCCACTGGAGTCAAGCTATCCTGGCTGATGACGGCTGATAGCCAGAAACCGGTCCTAGGATGCTTGATTCCGGTCCAGGGAAGACATGGCTTGGCAGTTCGGGCTGGACTGTTCCCATGAGGCACAGGGTCAAGACTGATTTGCATATGGCCATGTCTAAACTGGGGTGGTGTAGTGGGCAAAAGAACGATGGATTTAACCCAGATCTCTTGACTGGGGGAGAATGTATGCATTGTCAGCATTCCGTCCATCATTTGTTTGTTGTAACGCTTTTCGCCCTAAGTGGGATGGGTATTCCCAGACGTGGGACCCGTGCTCACTACGCCACTGGAGTCAAGCTATCCTGGCTGATGACGGCTGATAGCCAGAAACCGGTCCTAGGATGCTTGATTCCGGTCCAGGGAAGACATGGCTTGGCAGTTCGGGCTGGACTGTTCCCATGAGGCACAGGGTCAAGACTGATTTGCATATGGCCATGTCTAAACTGGGGTGGTGTAGTGGGCAAAAGAACGATGGATTTAACCCAGATCTCTTGACTGGGGGAGAATGTATGCATTGTCAGCATTCCGTCCATCATTTGTTTGTTGTAACACTTTTCGCCCTAAGTGGGATGGGTATTCCCAGACATGGGACCCGTGCTCACTACGCCACTGGAGTCAAGCTATCCTGGCTGATGATGGCTGATAGCCAGAAACCGGTCCTAGGATGCTTGATTCCGGTCCAGGGAAGACATGGCTTGGCAGTTCGGGCTGGACTGTTCCCATGAGGCACAGGGTCAAGACTGATTTGCATATGGCCATGTCTAAACTGGGGTGGTGTAGTGGGCAAAAGAACGATGGATTTAACCCAGATCTCTTGACTGGGGGAGAATGTATGCATTGTCAGCATTCCGTCCATCATTTGTTTGTTGTAACGCTGTTATTATAGATGGCACGAAGCTTGCCACGGAGTGCTCTCAAATTGTGAAGGGATTGCCGAGTGGGATTCAGTTTGTGGGCATTTTCAACAGAGGTCAGCTCCTGCTCTAGTTGCTCCCTTTCTCTAGCTAGCTGCGCATTTAGTGCTGAGTTAAGGGCAATACACCCTCCCCGGAAGACTGCTTTTAATGCGTCCCAAGTGGTAAACTACGACGTATCCTCTGGCTTGTTAACGGCAAAAAAGTCCGTAATGGTGTCTCTGAGCTTAGCACAAGATTCCTTATCTCACGCCAACGAGGGCGGGAAGTACCACTTGGGCGCTGTCAGTGCATCCCCATACCAAGACATGCAGATCGAGAATAAGCTATGATCGAACACTGAGAGAGGGAAGATTTTGGCTTCCTGGAGGGAACCCAACAGGGAGTGACTTATAAAAATATAGTCCAGCCTAGAATATATACAGTGAACATGGGAATAGAAGGTAAAATTTGTGGGTGTGAGGGTAAAGAGTACGCCAGGAGTCTAGCAAGCCCAGGTCTTGGATTTGTTGTTGAATATCAATGGAAAAAGAGCCCAATTCTGAGCGCTGTGAGTGTGTGCTGTCCAGGTTCCTTTGCCAGGTCAGATTAAAGTCACCCATGAGGACTACCTGTCCCTCCACAAAATCCAGCAGTTTCCCCAGTAGTGTGTGTAGAAACGGTGTCTGCCCAGAACTGAGTGCGTATAGTGCTACAAAGGTGCAAGTTTCCCTCTCAAACAGCCCTTAACCATGAGCCATCGGCCCTCCTTATCGCTAAGGACACCCAAGGGTTGGAATTGTATGGTAGAGCGGTACAGAATAGCCACTCCTCTATGCTTCGTAAGGGCCGCAGATCTATAGATTAAGGGGTATTGTTTGTGTTTGAGCCGTGTGTCTTCAGCCCTGGCTAGGTGTGTCTCCTGGAGCGCCACTACGACCAAATGGTGGTCAATAATATATTTCCACACCTTTTGGCGTTTTTGAGGGGAATCAAGACCCTTGACATTCCAAGTTCCAATGGTAAGCGTCATAGTGTCAGTGGGAGACGTGACCACTCTTTAGAAGCCCCCCTAATCTAGGTGTGTACCGAGTCTCCGCTAATCCCGTGGGGAGACTGAGTTGCCCCTCTGCTTCATCTGTATGTGCAAAAAGTACAGAAGGCTCGCTAGAGCTACATGATAAAAAGCAGCCACCATGTCTACCTCATCCCACCCCAAACAGAAAAAGAACAAACAAATAAAAATGTGGTTCCAAAATTTGTTAACAGAGCTACGCTGGGAGCGTAAAGCCCCCACGGATACTAAGGGGGACAACGGGTCCGAGGTCGCCGTCCACGCCCGCCCCGGCAACAAACTGAAGAGAAAAAAGCTTGACATTTTCTAGATGCGACTAAACAACAAGTACAAGCACAGGGCCCTCCCAAACTAGAGGCACCTACAGTTCGCCTGCACAGGGGGATAAGGCTAGTTAAGGCATGATGTAGACCCCGGCGGTACATACCCTAATGCATATAAAGGATCTGCGGACACTGATGATGCCGGCATACTAAGAGGAGCAGATGAAAAAAAAAGATAGAGGCACTGTTCTTACTTATGGAGAGAAGGCAGTTCGCAATCGCTCCGTTCCTTCCCCAAAGTCAAGGCCTAGGCAGATCTTGTTGATGACAGACCTGGCCAGGTGCCGGAGAGCAACAGTGGGCCTTGTGTTCTGCCCCAGTCATCAAGGAGTTACAGGAGTCTCTGCAGGTGCAGAGGGTAGACGATCCATCGGCTCAAGAGCGGGCCTCAGCAGGTCAGCGGCGGCCCCTGCTGTACCTACTGACCAGCCAGTGGTCGTTGGAGTGCCTCGAGATTGTTCTCCAATGTTGTCGTGTGTTGGGTTCAAGCCGTCCATCGGGATGCCCAGGAGCTCCAGACCCTCCTTCAGGTTGGTGATGTGACGGCGTTTGTTCTTGAAATCAAAGCTAAGTCCGAATGGATATGTCCACCTGTATCGAATGCTGTCCTCCCGCAGTTTGGAAGTAATGTCTCTAAACTGCTGTCTCCGCACCAGAGTTGTCGGTGCTAGGTCTTGGTAGATGGAGCATGGGTGGTTTTGGAATGAGATGAAGCTCTTTGTCCTGGCCGCCTGCAACACCGCCTCCTTCACTTTGAAAGAATGGAACTTCACCAGAATATCGCGTGGCTTCATCTTTTCCCCATGTTGCAAGCTGCCCATGCGGCACACCCTGTCCAGCTTAATTTTAAGGATTTGTAGAGCCAGAACCTCTGCAAACAGTCCCTCCACGAAGGCCGCCAGGTCGGGCCCCTCCACGCCCTCTTCCAGGTCTCTAATACGTATGTTCTTCATCCGTGACCTATTTTCAAGTTCCTCCGTCTTGAGTAGAGACTGGTGTAGCTGATCCTGGAGGAGGCGGACATCTCGTAGTTCCGCTGATAGTCGCTCATGTTCCTGGGAGTGCGTCTCCAAGTCCAGGACTCTGGTGCCCACAGAATCTACGTCCTGCTGGAGGGAGGTCAAGCGTTCTGTGAGATCTGTCCGCAGTTGGTCTATAGGGGATTTAATGTCCTGGCTCAGGTCGTTGCGAAGTTCAGTTTTAAAAACCTTGAACATAGCCGCTAAATCTGCTTTCCTGATCGCCATGGCTATGGCTCCCGCATCGCCCCGCAACATTGGACGTTTGTCTGGGGGGACGAAGAAGTCGGAGACTTTACTCATCTGCTTGCTCGTAGTCTTCTTTGGCGGCATGTGGCGAGGACCAGGCTGGCCCCTGAGAAGCTGGCAAAGGAAGCGATGCTGTCTGTGCCCCAGGTTGCAGGCGGTCGCGTGGGGTGATGAAGGTGGGCAGAGGCTGCCGGGCCCCTGGCGCCGCAAGAGATAGGCGAACTCCTAGCTAGGGGTGCATTGTTGGAGACACACCGTGCCCAGTCGGTGCCCGTATCGCCATGCGGGAGTGTAATCAGTAGGTCAAAATCGATGGGGAGCATAAGAGTCCGCGGCCCGTCCGGCCAAGATGGAGGGGGGAGGAAGGGCACTCAGTGTCAGCTGTGCGAGCCAGGTCCGGGCGTTTAGGCAGTGGTGACTGCTAGAAGTGTAGCGTACAGAAGCTAGGGCTTCCCCAAGGCGCGATCGCTACTGTGCGTCCGGTGTCTCCACAGTCGGGCAGGCCCGGGGGGAGACCAGAACTGGTCTGCGAGGTCTCAGGTCCGACCCGCGTTGGCAGCAGCCCCTGGACGTTGGCTGGGGAAGTAGAAGAGGCTGAGGAGTCAGGGGCAGACCGCTGGATGCAGAGGCAGTTGGTATTGGCCTAAGGCAATCCAGGGGAAAGATCGATCGCTCCCTGCATGTCGCCGACGGGCGCCATCTTAGAGTCAGGCAGGTGCTGGAGAGAGTACTTTAGCAGGGGCCGCCTCCAAATCAATGCCGATAACGTGGTCCCCGCAACAGGCACAGGCCAGCGACAGCCTCCGCAGATCAGCAGAACGAAGGCATCAGACGTACCTCCGGGAGGGGGGCTCGAACAGTGACGGTCTCGGTGAGGTGCCGACTGCCATTTTGTGCTTCGCAGCCTCTCCACTCACATCAGGAATTTCAGCCGCTCCCGCGGCACCAGAGGCGATCAGGGCTGCTCTACAGATGCCGCACACCCTCCGCCGCAGGAAAAGAGCATGGACCCCGCAGAGGGAGCTTTACAGCTGTCTAGAGCCGGGCCGGAGCAGCGCGTGGACCGGGAGCCAAGACGGTCTACCTCCGATCGACCATCTTGCCCAGCCACGCCTCCCCGGGTTTAACTTTTTTAATGGGATTACTAAGGAAGCCATCATTCTCTTTATATTGGTCTACTAACCCTTGATGGCAACTGCTATTTTTACAGTAACCATGAATGGAGATTGGTATTTGCTTCTGCAGCAGGTGCTGCGTTATGTGGATAACGCTACAGCGCAGCAGGAAGATCACCCTGATTATGACCATCTCGTCAAGATTGTTCCTGTGCTTGACCAATTAGTTGATGGGTTCTCAGATATCCATGTTCCAGGTCAAGAGTCACCTGTGGACAAGTCTCTGGTCCTGTTTAAGGGACGTTTGGTATTCAGATAGCAAATATCCAGCAAGATAGCACTTAATGGTATTAAGTTGTAAATGTTGTGCGAAAGTGCCACTGGATATGCGTATAATTTCTGGTTGTATACAGTTAGGGTATCTCCAGTTTACCTCTTTCCCCCCCTCATCAGTGTTCATTCTAGACTACAAGAATCACATGAGTAATGCATATAGAGTAGATCAAAGGTTGGAGCCTTCCAATGCTGCTTGAAATTCATACATCTGGTACAAGAAGTTGTCTGTTCATTTGTTTAATTTTCCAATGATTGTGTTGTTTTTAAATGCCAAGATGATTTTTGTACAACTTCAGCAATCTGTAGTAGGCTGTCTTGTTGCAGTTCAGCAAGCAAGTGTTCCTAGAATCGGACTGTGGGCCACAAGTGTTTCCTTGCTGAGAAAAGGCAGAATACTTGTACGCAGAGTTCTACTGGACTATATCTCTAATGAGTTTGAGTTTATGCGCTTGCTACTTTTTAATGCAATAACTTCAAGGTGGGGATAAAGCAATATGAAGGGTGAGGTAGAAATAATCCCGCCCCCTGATATACCTCCATAAAAAAAATGTTGTCCAGAGATTTTCATTTTTGATTTGTGTTTTTGGATCATTTGAGAAGTAATTTAGCTGGGGTAGACATTGCTGATCTGGGTCGAATTTTCGGGACGACATTTTTAAATATGGTGGATGTGTTGCAGTGATAATGTAATATTTCAGGAATCATGAGACCTATATACTTTCATTTGGGTGTCAAAACATAGGTTTTGCGGATCAAGTAATCTTATAGAGACAGAAAATAACTCCTCAGAGCAACCCCTCACTCATTTTCCAAAATGGCATCTATAACAGAAATTAAGCAAATAATGTTTTTATTCCTTTTATGTATACACCAAACAATATTTATGATCTGAATAGGAAATAAAATTTCAGCATGGACTAGTGTTAAGTTCTTGAAGAATATGGCCCGTACCTTTTGAATATGTCTCTGTAGACACCAATGCCTCATTGACAATCATTCCACTTGCAATAATTTGAAATTCATTGTTTACTGAAGCATCAGTAATGTTTTGGTGAATTAACATCTCCAGGTTCAACTTGTTTGATGTTGATGACCAGAATTTATCAGAATTTAACAAGTTTTACTGGTATAGGTGTTACATGTTTGATGCAGGAAAGGTCAATTGTTCCACTTGTAGACATTCGTCTGATTCTGTCACATTCTTTGACTGATAGTTCAAGATACCTGTCAAAGTCAATGTGTTGTTCTTGCAAGGTGCACACTGACTTTGATATCTGTAGAACAGACTGGACAACCACTACAAAGTTTTGTATGGATGAAATCTTGACTATTCGCAGTGGTGACATATAATACGCAGTTCGGGCTGGACTGTTCCCATGAGGCACAGGGTCAAGACTGATTTGCATATAGCTGTGTCTGAACTAGGGTGGCAAAGTGAGTTAAAGAACGATGATGGATTCAATCTGTGACTGGGGTGAGTGTTTGGAAAGTTTCAGCACTCTGTCCATCATCTGCTTGTCTTTGCTATGGTATACAACAACAGCCGTTTTCAATGAGGACACCTTTTCTAATCGAAATTCTTCAGATTACATTTTCTTTTTAGCTATTGTATGAATTGCTACCTCACTGGTTTGGTTGCAGCATCTCCATCAAATAATACGTTTGTTGGAAAAAGATCATGCAACAGAATGTCCTTGATAAATTCACCCCTTTCATTTGCTACATCCATCTTTCCATGTGCTTGTTAAAGTTATTTTTTTGTAACCTGTTTTGGAGTGGCTTGTTGGATGAAACTCTTACTACAGCAATTAAAGCGTGAAAGTTTAGCTTTAGTGATAAAGTCAAACAGATTTTTCTCTTTCAACACAAATCTCTCCTGCATCAGTTATGCGTAGTTTCGAACCCTGTTCCAGGACATCAAGTAGATGTGTCTTTATATCATTATCAACATATTGTTTGGTCACAAAGTTATATAGTCACACAGGCTCAGTCATTTCAAAGGGGTTTCCTTGCTGCTGCATTTAAAATAAAGAAGGATGTCAACATGTTTATTAAAACGTTCCCTTCTCTTTTCCACAAGTTCGTGATGAGGAACAGTTTCATGATGGGCCATTAATTTGGAAGATTTCATCACTCTGAAAACATTACAAATAGAAAGGAGTTTATGTTAAGTTGCGCAAGTGGTATGTTCCGGGGCATCGCTGGAAGAAGAATCTAAGACTGGCTCGTCAGTTAGGGAAGATGATGACTCCTCCAGATTAGAGAGATCTGACTTATCCATTAATGAGAAGAATTTATCCCCAGCGTCAGGAGATTTAACTGTGCCTGTAGGAGGCAACTCGTTTGTAGCCCTCCCCAGATCCCGTACTGCCTCCGGGGCATACCCGACTATGTCATTAGTGAGGGTCATTTGTTGAGCAGCTGTTGCAACCTGGCTGGTACCTCTGACTTCCATACCACCATCACTCGGTTGCATCTGTTTGCCCCGGTCGTGTCCCTGACCCTCATTGTTGGGAGTGTCACCAATGGCACCTTCCTGCATAACCAGGGTCGTAGCTACATCCGCTAATGTCCTTTCAATAGTTATGGAGGTGATTTGGGGGATCATCATTTTAGGGAGGTGTCTCTGAGGTGGTTTGGGGTTACTCCATACCACTATTTCCTTCTGTTGCCCCAGGGAGGGGGCATCCGCTTTTCCCTCAGCCTGCATGCCAGCCGAATCTACCCCTGACCCCTTACTTAGTCTCTGGTCCATAGAGGGCCTTGCTATTGCCAGAAAATAAAATGGAAATTATGGGTTGGGATCCTTTTATACCTCCATATACACTAGCTTTCCCAAGTCGAGTCCTAGCTCCGTTCTCCAAACCACTGAGCTTAGGATTTCCCCTGTCCTAAGCCCCTTCTTGGTTCCCCCCTCACCCCCTTACCACAGTCCAGTGAGGAGGTAGGGAGTCCGCCTGATGTGCCAGCAGCTGTGCCAGTTTTTCGGTTTCCGCGGCCAGGCTTTCTTCGTTGTTTAGCGGCTTTGATGCAGAACCGGAACAGAGAAAGCCGGAGCCGAGTAAACAGCCATGTAGTGTTGTAGGTGAAACCGGCCAATGCCTAAAGCCTCTGCTTGACCCGCAACACAGCCTGAGCGGTTCATAGAGGTAAAAACAGGACAGCATATTTCGGCAGAGCTCTCCTCCTTTTTCCGCGTTGGGGAATTCACGGACGGGAGCGACGTGAACCCGCGTCCTACACAGGCACCATCTTGTTTGTCTCAGGGAAAGGCTCACAGGAGATGAAAAAGAGGAATAAGAAAAGGGGAGCTGGTGGTGAAGCTACTAAAGCTAGCAGCGGGGACGGCTCTATGGGTAATCTTCATTGGGATTATTCTGGAACATGGTTGGTTTTCTCTGGAGAGGAACTCGAAAGATCTTCAAAAGAACATAATGCTGAAACATCTGGCACGCACCCGCAACCCTCTACCGTGGAGGAATCTCTGGTGACAATTCTCCAAACGATAAAGCAGGTCCAGGAAGAAGCGAGGAGCTCAAGTCGTCGGGTAAGGCTTGCTACAAAAAAAACTACATGAGACTATCAAAAAAATCAATAAATCCTACTCAGATATCGCTGGCAGAATGACAATTGTGGAGGAATGGACTGAGCAACTGGAATCGGAAATCAGGGCTTTAAAACTGCATGAATCTTCACAGGCAGCAACGATGGCCAAAGTCCTCTGGAAGCTCGAAGACAATGAGAATAGGCAGAGGGGCAACAACTTGAGAGTCCTGGGAGTACCCCAGGGAGCTGAAGGCTCTGCTATAAGAGCCTACATCTTATCTCTCTTTAAGGGTGCCTTCCCAGAGAAAGACAATTGGTACTGGGGTACAGAATTGCAACGCGCCCATAGGTTACCTTTAATGCTAAAGTAATCTTGATCCAACGAAGTAGAAAGACCTAGGGCGATTTTGGTCTCCTTCAGGAATTTTTTGCTGCGCCAAGAAATATGTGATCAAGCTCGTTCCAACGCGACAATGGACTTTGGGGGTATCTCGTTTTTCGTAAGACAATGGCACAGTAGAGAGGCGATGGCAGATGCAGCAGCTGTTTAACCCTTTCCAGCAACTTGGGGCAGAAGTTTATGTCCAAAACCCTGCCCATTTGAAAGTGATCTACAAAGGACAAACATATAGTTTTACCACGGAGATTGTAGCTCAGGAATATTTGAAAGAAATTGGTGGGGGGCAAACTGTTAAAGTGTAGAGTATTTAATGCTTAGGGGTCACCGCTCCCTTTCGCCTGACTAAACACTGGTTATAGACTCTTTGTCGGTTGGAAATATTATTGGCTCTTAAAGGCTAGATTAGTCCTAATCCATATTGTTTGATATGAGATACTAAGTTTGATGGATTTTTTCAGGGAGGTCACGGGCCAGGAGCGATCGGGAATGCACACTTCTACAGGCACTATCATTCAGGCTTCTCTCCTGATTGCTCATTTGGTGGGGGCGGGAGGATGGAAGGGATCATGGGAGGGGGGGGTCATGAAGGAGCTGCAGAGACCAAGATGGTGGACGCCCGTGTCCGAGTGAGACGGACTACGGCGCTCTCCAGGACTCCCCTCCCTGTGAGTCCCGGTGGGACCTGTTTACCGTGCTGTCTTCCCTGACTTCTCTGAAATGAAGCCGATGTGATTGTGAGAAGTCGGCTTGGCGAGGTGGTGAAGACGGCTGAAAACGCTATCAGCGGCTATCGGCGGAGTGGAGCGGCCCGCTGGAAATCGCGAGCGGAGCTGCAGCGGAGTTGAAGCGACCCGGAGCGGAGACAGGCAGAGGGTGCTGCGGAGCTGCAGAGCCACTGTCAATCCCGAGACGCTCTCTGTGTCTGGCAGGTGGGAGCTGGCTATGCTTTGGTTGTTACAGCTACTTGATATTACCCCCCCACAAACGCCGAGTGGCTTTATTTACGGCTGGGGTCGGCTGCTACCATTTCTGTACTGGTCTTCGATGGCTTGGGGGAGAGAGCAGGCTCACAGAGAGGCGTCTCTGGGCTCAGAGTTACTGGGAAGTCCAGGACCGGAGTAGCAAATTTTTGAGAATGGGGCCCAAAAACACAAACCCCAGTGCACCCCCTAAAGGCCCAAAGACGCGCGCAGCCGCTGCCGTTACAGCGACTTTGATTGCTACACTGAATGCACCACAAATATCTCTAAATCAGGACTTATGTATACAGGAAAGCTTCCGCTCCACTAGCGAGTCCGGCTTCAAAGAGCAACCCGACTCCTTGGTTGGTCAGGGTGTGGCGGTTACGGGCTCCGGTTCAAGAATGGCAATTGCGGGGATTTTCAAGAAAAAGAAGCAGAGTTCTAGCACAAATACAAATTTGAATCACGCTCAGACCCTGTTGATACCACTGAGCAAGGACAAAGGAACACCTATCAGTATATTAGACACACTAAAATCGGCAGCGAGCTGCTTAGGGACTTCTGCCTCTTCGTCCAATGATCCTCTTAACCCTGTGGTCGAAAATAATATCGAGCCACAGCTCAACAATTCCCATGATTTACTTTATGGCTTGACTACTTCAGATGCTGATGACTTGGTTATTGATAATCACCCCATTGTAGTAGAAACCGCCATGGAGGCGGATTCCTGTGGCTCTGGGGCTACATTTTATTCTATGTCGGATGTTTCAGCCGTCTCAGAGGGGGAGAGTCTGGATCTCGATTGAGCGGATGACAGAAGCGGCACGAGCTCTGCGCCTCTCGATGAGGAGATTAATACATCAGTACAAGAAGGGGGAAGCACGGTACGAAAGGCGCAAGACTTGTCTCGTCCTAATAATCTCTTGCCAGGGCAAGTTATAACTAATGATGGATCACCAATGTTAGGACCTTATACAGACTCCTATGCAGCAGTACAGGCCACGCTACCAAACAACACCACCGTAGATTCGAACCCTTTTTTTGAAGAGACCGATAATGCTGTGACATTGTCGACAATATATCATGCCATTATGTCACACCGAGAGGAGACAAAGGCAGAGAGCCTCCGAGTTCAGGGGCCTTAACGCAAACTGCAAAATACGGTGCAACGTGTGGCTAAATCCTGTTCGGAGCTATCAGCCAGAATAGGAGAAGCTGAAGGTAGATTTCCTCATTAGAGGATGTGATAGTAGTTCAGAAGGCTGAGGTGTCTGCCCTTCAATCGACACACAATGACATAAACTGGAAGTTAACGGACATTAAAAACAGGTCGAGAAGAAATAACCTGCGTGTACTTGGTGTCCCTGAGGGGCTAGAAGGGAGTGACATTCGGAAATTCGTGATTGAATTATTCACTGATGCTTTTCCTGAGGTAATTAACTGGAAATGGGAGCTTGAGCTACAGAGAGCCCATAGATTCCCCTTTCAGATGAGGGCAGGCTCTAGAGGGTTAACGACTAAACCTAGGGCAATTTTGATTTGTCTGAACAATTTTCTACTTCGTGAGCGTTTATATGATCTCACACGCCCTAATCGTAAGCGGAGAGCTAAAGGGTGCAAGTTTATTATGACTCCAGATTACTGCCAGGCCACAGTACAACTTAGATGGCATCTTCGCCAATTAATCCTGCCATTGCAAGCGAAAGGGGCACAAGCTTATCTTTTAAATCCTGTGAAGCTCAAGGTTATAGTTAAGGATAAAACCTCATTTTTTACCTCAGATAGCTGCGAAGGAATTTTTGGGGACACTGTAAGGGGTTATTCTGAGGTAGCGAGACCAGCGAGATCAGATTGGTAGTTTCACAGGGAGACAGGGGAGCGGGTGAGCGTTGATTCCTCTCTTTCCATCTCCAAGAGGGACTATTCAGTCCCTTGGTCTCTTTTGGGTGGGTTCAGGGGGAGGTGGGGGGGACAGGGGTGGTTGCTGGGATGGGAGGGTGGGGGGGAGGGGGTGGGGCAAGGAACATAGGGAATATAGCAGTACGGTGGAGGGACCAGTAAAGGCACAAAGCATGGGATGGTTTAGTAAGCTTTTCTTAGCTAAAGGTATTTTGAGAGAGTCTCTGGTGGAAGCAACCCTTAGGTACATCAATACTTGGGTGCGATATCCATATGGTTTGATAGCTTTGAAGAATCAAGATTTGATTAACAAATTGATAAATAAAATTGAAAATTTGATACTTGTATAGCGCACTACTCACCCGCAAGGGTCTCAAGGCGCTTGTACGAATACCGCTGTGGAACCCATCCTGGCTTTCCCTGTGAGGCGTCCACTCCTGGGCACCCCCAAGGTGGAGGCCAGGCATCCTTAGCGTTGTGGGGGCCGTTGTGGAGATTAAGCAAGCTATTGCCCAGAGTTGCAGAGTGGGACTCCATGATTGGAATAGGCACTGAAGCTAGAATCATCAGGTCCGTGGAATTTTTTGAGCCCAAGACCCGCCGAGGCGGGGAATTGAACCCTGGTCCCGGGCTAGATCTCTGCATCAGGGTCTGCCGCTCTAATCATATAAATTTGCTATTTGTTCGTGGAATGTGTGTGGGCTGAATAACAAGAAAAAAAGAGAGATGATGGCTCAGATTTTGAAAACAATGAGGGTAGAATTGCTATGTATTCAAGAAACGCATATTGCATGGAACAGGGCCTGCCTTCAAGATCTCGGCTTAGAGCTAGTGTGTTGTACACGGCAAGGGTCGAATACAAGGGGTGTTGCTATTTATAAAAAATACGGGTGGGGAGAATGTAAGCGGGTTAAGACTGATCAAGCCGGCCGGTGGGCTATTATCGAGATGAGGATAGACGGTCTTCTTTTCACTTTGTGTTCATTGTATGGGCCTAATTCCGATGACCCCGATATGCTGAATGATATCAGTATCGAATTGCTTTATGGCCTACTCCTGTAATCCTATTTGGGGATTTTAACTTACATTTGCAAGGAGATGAGAACATTAGTAGCAATATGGATTATAGGGGAAAAAGACAAAGGTTTTTAAGGCCACTAAGGGTCTCCTTAATGATTTTGGTCTAGTAGATGTCTGGTGGTTGAAGAGATCTAACGACCCCGGTTACACCTTTTTTTCCGCCCCGCATCAGAAACATGTCCGATTGGATTACTTTTTTACTGCCTTAGAATTATTGACTAATGCTAAGATCGATATCCAACCAAAAATAATATCAGACCATAACCCTATTATTTTGGAATTAAATGTAGAAACACTGTATAGACCCTTAAAAAAACCTGGACATTTGAGCAACGGTTATTGCTTGATCCTGTTTACCAGGCACAAATCTCTAAATGGACAGTGGAGTTTTTTTTAATTAATCGCGGATCTGCTTGAAATGCTATGATATGGGACGCTTTTAAGGCTTCGGGGCAGGGGGAGACCCTCAGTTACTCGATTAATAAATAACGTAGATTAAAGGTAGAACAGGAGGAGCAGTTGAATAAACTAAGAGCTTTAGAAGTTAAGTTTATGATGGCTCTTACTACTACTCAGGATTATGAGCAGATAGCAAAAGATTTGGCCGTGCAGAAAATGAAGGTTCATCAAAATTTTGCTAGCATGGCACAAGCGGCGGTGTATCTTTCAGATTTATATGAGATGGGTGAAAACTCGGGTCGTCTACTTGGAAAAAGATTAATGCAGAGGGAGGTTGCTAGGAGGGTGGATTCAATCCAGGACGAATTAGGGCAAATTCATTCAGAACCTGCAAAAATGTTGGAGATTTTTAATAATTTTTATACTTAGTTGTACTCAAATGAAGATGCTACTGATTTAGAAGGCAACTTTGAAAGGTTCTGGGGAGATAACGTTATCCAAAAACTAACTTTAGAACAAAAAGAAGGGCTAGAGGCCGATATTTCTCTTGAGGAAATAGAGACAGCAATGTTATCCCTTGCGGTAGGTAAGGCGGTTGGCCAAGATGGGATTCCTTTGGAATTTTTTAGAACCTTTTTTTCATCTTTACAAAATGAACTGCTGGCAACGTTTCTAGATACTCAGAAGGGCTCACCCCCTTTGTCCTAGCAGAAATCAATTATCACAGTATTTCGTAAAAAAGATAAACCTCCTGTGCTACCTGCCTCATATAGACCTATCTCATTAATTAATGCTGACAGCAAAATTTATTCTAAAGTTCTGGCAGCTCGTTTATCGAGTATTATCTCCACCCTTGTTTCACCACTTCAGCACGGGTTTATCCCTGGCCATGACACGACTGATCACGTTCGTCGTGTGATAGCACTGATGGACTGAGCAGAAGCTACAAAGACCCTTATCGGGATCATCCTGCTGGATGCCGAGAAGGCATTTGACAGGGTGTCCTGGCCTTTTATTTGGGAAGTACTGCATCGGAAGGGTTTTGGGCCGGGTATACTTCAAGCTATTAAGTCACTGTATCATTTACCCAATGCGTGTATACGTCTGTTCAGGTAGAGAGTCAGAATCTTTCACAATAAGCCGTGGTACGCGACAAGGTTGTCCCAGCTCACCTTTATTATTTGCTTTATATATTGATTTTTTTCTGTCTAAATTAAACCAGTCCATTGACATCAAACCTGTAGAAGTGGGTGACATCAAATATAGAGCGCTGGCATATGCAGACGATATTGTTATTCTCACTACTGATATTCCCTCTGCTCTGTCAACGACTGAACACCTTGCTTTGCAGTATGGGTTAATGTCTGGTTATAAATTAAACCTGACAAAAACTCAGACATTATGTGTGGGGGGTAACCCTCCGGATGGCATCTCTACCTTCTCGTAAGTTACCTATCTGGGAATCAAGTTGTGCTCACCCGTCAATAAAATCCCTGAAATTAACTTGAACCCAGTAGTAGATAGAGTTAAGGCTACTTTAGAGAGAATAAACAATTTTCATCTATCATTGCATGGAAGGTCAAACGTTCTAAAGATGCTGGTACTCCCAAAACTTCTATACCTGTTTAGAACCATACCTCTGGAATTTCCAGCGATATATTTTAAAAGGCTTGAGAATACCAGTTCTAGATTTTTGTGGGATCATAAAAGGCATAGAAGGGCATATAAAAAGATGGTGCTCCCTAGAACTGCGGGAGGCTGGGGGATTCCGTATGTTTTGCTTTATTACTGGGCGGCAGCTTTGAAATTTATGTCTCCTCTTGTAGTGGGAGAAAGGGCTAAGCTGCTACCTAGCCATAGCCCATCAATCTATGAATTTGGATTGGGTGAAAAGGCAAATTGCTGCTTGGTAAAATTTGCGGAACCCAGCTATTATAAAAAAAAAACAAATTTAAAATTTTGAAGGCAGCCTTCGCTATTTGGAGGAGAGTTAAGCGGCTTTTAGCTCTTCCGGAAATAAATGCCTATATCCCCTTTGAGGCTTTAGGGATACTTCCACCAATCTTTCGAGACTACATTATTACCAGGTGGACTCAGAAAGGGATTTTCCGTCTAGGAGACCTCTGTCCAGACGGCCAATCTTTATCTTTTACAGAGCTAAAAGCACAATATGGTTTATCAAAATATGATTTTTTCAAATACTTGCAAATCCGTAGCTTCTGTAATACATCAGCTCCAGATGGTATGCACCAACTTAGAACATTTCCATTAATAGAACAGTTGGGGAATAATATGCCCATTGGTTTTTTTTATTCTATTTTGATAAAGTTAATACCTGATGACTTACAATATTGCCAGGAAAGGTGGAAAAGGAAGTTAAATATAGAGACAATCTCTTTAAGCACCTCTATTGTCCTGGCGAATGAAATTTTAATGACGGGCCGGATACGTGCACAACATTATATGGCTATTTATGATTTATATTATACACCGAGCAAGATCGCGAAATGGAGTACAGGAGCAGGAACCAAGTGCACCAGGTGTGGTACTCTAGCTGCAGATGCTCTCCACATGTTCTACTCCTTTTCAAAACTGGGGGACCGCATATCGTCAATTCAATCCTTTTTGATATTGGTACTGGGATCACCAGTGTATATTACTGGGGAGATGGTATTGATAGGAATTAAAACAGATGCTGATGCACAAAGAAGATCGAAGTCTATAACTTCCTGTTTATCTGTATGGTGATTCTACGTGCTTGTATTACGAAAGATTGGATCTCCCCTGTCCCTCTATCATTTTTTGTTTGGAGGGCCAGACTTCTGGCAACCTTTAATATGGTATCTGCAATCTACAAGACAAAGGGACTTAGAAAGAGAGCAAGGGGTTTAAAAATGTGGATGCCAATTACAGAATGGATTGAAGAGTCTGTTAGATAGGGTATATTGTGTGATATTATTTTTGCTGCTTATTACTCATCACTGTGGTCTGCTCTAGTGCTACCTCCATCTGGTTCTGTTGATTTGTGTCCTTGTTATGTTCGCCACCTAGACAATGTCCTGGATTGTTGTAATGTGACTGTTCCTTGTATAAAAATTTGCAAAGAAAAAAAAAGGGTGGGCGGGGTCATAGGTTGTGGGATTGGGAAGGTGCTACACAAGAAGACAAATGGAAACAAAAATTACAAGAGGAGGAGGTGGATTTAAGAAGAGGAGGATATTAGTGGGTGACCAGTGTTAAGACATTATATCTGGGATATTCAAAAGGAAATCTAAGAAATTGGGGTAGTGAGTAAATTACGAATTGCCTCAATGATTATCTGTGGCCTTAATGACAAGAAAAAGAGAGCTAAGGTAACCTTGGAATTGCAAGCATTGGAGGCGGATATATTATGTCTCCAGGAGACATATATAGAGGGAGCACAAGTGCCCTTGTTGGACACTCTGGGCTTTAAATTGGTTGCTGGTACGCACCAAAGCACTCGGACCTGTGGGGTTGCAATCTTGGCTAAAAAGGATTTGATTCAGTTCTTCACAGATGTCTATACCGATAGACTTGGGAGATGGGTTATATTTGAATTTCAGTCCAATGCCTGTAACTTTACTTTGTGCTCCGTATATGGATCAATTTTAGATGATGCAGGTCTGTATGATTGGCTGACTAATGAACTGGTGTCTTGGCCGTCTCCTATTGGTTTATACGGAGACTTAAACATTAATTTATCCAATAGCTGGTCCTATGAGGAGCAGTATAAATACTGTGGTCAGAAACTTAGGGTATTCTAGTCTCTTAAAAGTCTCTGTAAAGATCACAACCTAATGGATGTGTGTCAGATTAGGAGACCAACCAAATATGGCTTCACCTTCTTTTCCTCCCCTCACCAGTCACACGCTCGATTGGATTTTTTCTTTGTATCACACTCTATAATTCTAGAGTGTGAAATTGAAATTTTGCCCCGGGTCATGTCTGACCATAACCCTTTAGTTTTAGTAATTAAAAAGGGTGGGCCTCGCAAAAAGGGCAGTAATTGGAGTTTCGAGCGGGCACTACTGGCTAACAACGAATACCTTTCCCACTTGAGGATCTGGAAAGCAATATTCCTTAAAGAAAACTTAGGTAGTACTTCCCTGGAAATTGTCTGGAATACATTGAAAGCGGGGATTCGGGGAGAAACCCTGCAGTTTACGCTATTCAGGGCAAGGAAGGAAAAACTGAAAATGCAGGAGCTATATGCCACACTAGCCCTGGAAGAAAAGAAATTAATGACAGCTACACAACAGGGGCCGATAGTCAAGAGGCGCAGATGGTGGTTATAACTGCTAAAGCAGCTATAAATGACATCACTATAGCAAAGACAGCAGCTAAATTTCTAGTGTATAGGGAACAAGCCTACGAATATGGAGAACAAGTCGGTCGTACACTTTCTATAAGGACTAGACAACAGAGTGTCCAGAATGAAGTTAGGGAGATAAGGGATCCAGTACAGGGTATGATCTAGCCGGAATAAAGTCCGCGTTCAAAAGATTCTAGCAGACACTGTATCTAGAAACTGGGGAGAGTACAATGACATCTACAACTATCTGGATCTAACTCCACTCCCTAGAGTTGATGAAGAAGATCAGGCAGGTTTAGAAGGGGCCCCCCTTTGGGAAGAGATCTTAACAGCTATCTCGTCTTTGGCAATAGGGAAGGCCACCGGTGAAGATGGCATTCCGGTTGAATTTTACAGAGCACTTGCACCTGAACTTAGGGACTGCCGAACGGGATTGTTCACACATATACATATATATATTTTTTTAAACTTTATTTGTACATTTTCACATCAAACTGAGCAGTCATATACAGAATCCTTCAAAACAATATCCAGCAACTTATTTCCATTTCACACATGAGAGTCCCAAGCGCATAGCACAGTTGAATACACTTTACACTACATGGCTTCAGCAGCAAATTCAGCATCATATACAATTAGGGTTGACACCAGCACCAACGTTTACATACTACTGTCACCATCAGACTCATTCACGCATATATTTGAAGGAAATAAACCTCCTCCATCATGGTCGCAAGCAAAGATTGTGGTTTTCCCTAAAAAGAACAAACCCGTAAGGGAACTCAGGTTCTACAGACCAATTACACTAATCAATGGGGACTTTAAAATGTATTCTAAAATCCTAGCTTCTCGTTTGTCCTCTATCATCAGCAAGGTAGTAACTGGACGGCAACATGGGTTTATACCTGGGAGAGACATCACTGATCATAATAGACGGGTAATCACATTGTTTGACGCCCCCCAGGTAGTGGGAGACCCTATAGCTTTGATTCTGCTAGATGCTGAGACAGCTTTTTAAAGGGTCTCCGGGGACTACCTGTGGAATGTGCTTGAAAAGGTGAATATAGAGCCCAAGTTCCGGCAAGCACTCAAGGCGCTATATTTTAAGCCAGAGGCTAGGGTGTTTGTTGCACGGGAACTCTTGGAGTAATTTGCGATCTCAAGAGGACTAGGCAGGGCTGCCCCTGCTCTCCACTATTGTTCTCCCTTTATTTAGACCCTTTTATTCGTAGGCTTGAATCTAATGTGAAGATCACCCTATGGTGTAGAACGGCTGGGATACCAAAACACTAGCCTATGCTGATGACATCGCCTCCGTTTTTTTGACTTATTTTTATTTGCATTTAAAGTTTACAGTGACATAGTGCATCAAGATACGATTTGTCGATTTGCATTTCTCGCATTTATAGCATAATACATTGCTATTCGCACAGTAATTAGATAAATATCCTGCCACTAGTGAGGTCTTAAAGAGTAGAATTTCTATATAGAACTGGGGTGCAAAACTGGGGAAGCTTTCATGGAGTTCTGGGTACAGGTGTCAAATGGGGTATTAGGATGATGTGTGCCTCGCTTGTTACATGTTACAAGGGGCGAGTGGGAAACCGTGGTCGGTCCAGCTCCGGGATCTGGTCTTCAAGTGGGGAGTATTGCGTGTTACTGATAACAATCGACGTTAGGAGTGCGTTGCAGGAGGAGATCTGGTACATGTGTTTGTAGCCTGCGCTTGTGATTGTGGGTTCCTCGGTGCATGTAGGTCGCCATCTGGGTCATCGTAGGGTAGTGGTTGTTTGAATTGGTTCAGTAATAGAGCCCACTCCATAGATATGGGGTGTTTACGCATCCCTTTCACCTCTTCCTCTCGTAATGTTTCTTCCTCTGCTGTTGCCCATTTGTGTACCGCCCCCACCCATGCTGCGTTCGGAGGGCCTGTGGGAGACCTACAGTGCATTGCTATGCTCCGCTTGGCTAGCAGAAGGGCCAGTGAGGTAAATCTGAGGGGCAATTTGTGTTGTTTCTGCTTCCGAAAGATACCTAGTGCGCAGGCTTCCCAGGTGTTCAGATATGAGAGCCCGGTGAGATCCCTGAGTGACTTGTGAATGTGTTGCCAATATGGTTGTAGTGTGGGGCAGCTCCAGAACATATGATAAAAATCTGCTGCTTGTGAGTGGCATCTGGGACATAGAAACTGGGTGTCGGGATAAAATCTTTTTAGGCGCACTGGTGTCAAATACGCCTTATGAAGGATGTAGAATTGTATATTTTTTTAAGCGTGCGTTTCGAGACACCTTCTTGGGGTGTTCGAGAGCCCTCTCCCATTCTTTCTCATGTAGCGAGTGCCCTAATTAGTCTTCCCAAGTGGCCCGCAGGGTCTCTAGGGGTCTGTTCATGAGTTCCCTGATGGCTTTATAGAGCCACGTGAACAAGTGTTGTCCCACTCCCATATATAAAATTGTGTGTATGACCAGGTGTGTAGCTGGCTCCCCTGTCGAGAGGTCGTGGTACTGTCGATAATTTTCAAGGAGTTGGCAGTGGAGTAGGAACTGGCCTGGGGGGGAGATCATAGTCATCTATAAGTCGTTGGAATGGCCTCAGTTGTCCATCTTCGAATAGCGACTCCATCTCGGTGATGCCGCAGTCTGTCCATGTATGAAGTATGTTAGATGTGTAATAGTTTTCGTGTTTGGGCCATCCGACCAGTGGAAACAGGGGAGAGTATGGGGGTTTCCCTGATGACATACGGTGTATCCTTTGCATGCATTTGCGTGCCTCTGCTACTTGTAGGGGATATGTACGTCTTGGTTTGGTGCCTGGTAGTAGTAAACAACGGAGTTCTGGGATGGGCACTGGACCAGTCGTGGTGTATGTCTCCCCTACGTGTCTGCCTGCCGTCCAGTAGGAGAGCCACTGCAGTTGTGCAGCTAGGAAATAGGTTTCGAAGGATGGGGCGCCCTGTCCTCCCTGTGTGGTGGGTAGTTGTAGCTTAGTTAGTGCTATCCTACGTCTGTTTGTCCCCCATATCAGCGAGCTGAGGAGTGAGTCTAAGTCTCGGAAGAATGTTCTAGGCGGGATAATCGGTAGATTTGTGAAGTAATATAGCAACCGCGGAACTATTATCATTTTGGCGAGAGCCACACGGCTGATCGGGGCTAATGGGAGGTTCCTCCAGAATCCAACCGAGGATCTGATACTGGCCAGTGCCCTACGGTGATTTCCTTCATTTATGTCGGTCGGGGTGTGGTAGAGACGGATCCCGAGGTATCGGGGGTCATCTGCGCTCCAGGTTATGTTCTGGTCACCCAGCCTGATATCCCGGGGAGGAAGGTTCGGGTGTAGCAGGTACACTGTGGATTTATCCCAATTTACTCTTAGCCCGGAGACTTCCGCAAGCTCTGTCAGTGTTGCCCAGATGAGTGTTAGATCCTTGGTAATGTCTCTAATATATATTAGAAGATCGTCGGCATACATGGAAACACTGTGCCTATATCTGCTATGGGAATGCCCCATTGTACTCCCTCTTGTCGCAACTGTATGGCCAGTGGTTCTACTGCGAGGGTGAAGAGTAGAGGCAAGAGCGGGCAGCCCTGCCTCGTGCCTCTCTGCACCGCGAATTCCGTCGAAATGTATCGCCCTATACGAACACGCGAGGTGAGTTTGGTGTATAAGAGTTGTGTATACGCCAAGAGGGTAGGGCCAAGTCCTGCTCGTTGTAGGACCGAGAAGAAATACTGCCATGTGAGGGTGTCATAGGCCTTCTCGAGGTCTAGGATAAGGCGGGCCGCCCGGGGATATGTGTCACCCACTGGATCTTGGACATAGAATAGTCGGTATATGTTCTGGGACGTGTTTCTACCCGGGACGAAACCACATTGATCGGGATGGACTAGGGGTCATATGATTTGTGTGTATCTATCCGCTAATATCTTCCCCAGGATCTTGCAGTCGGTGGATAGGAGCGTGATGGGGCGGTAGGAGGCCATCTGTTGTGGGTCGCGGTTGGGTTTCAGGAAGGTCACGATAACCGATTCCCGGAGGGATCTCAGCAGCTCCCCTTTTTACAATGCGGTGGTGAACATTGCCACCAATCGGGGGACCAATAAGGGGGAGAAGGTCATGTAATATTCTAAGGGATGCCCGTCTAGCCCCGGTACGGTGTTGCGAGCTAAGGCGTGTAGGGCTTGAGTAATGTCCGTGGATTGTATCACCGCATCTAATGATGTGCTATCTGCCTTTGTAATCTTCGGGATCGTCAGGGGATTGAGAAAATGGTCTATTATGCCCTGCTCGGTCGGGATTGGGTAACAGTAAACCTCCGAGTAGTATTGATGGAATGCTGAAAGGATCTTATCTTGGGACCGTACTAGGTTGCCGCGGGAGTCTACCACTTCTGTTATGGGTTTCACGTTGGTGTCTTGTTTGGCTAACCATGCCAATAAGGTGCCTGTTTTATCCCGTTCCTTGTCCATCCGGGTTGCATGCATCCTAAGGCTGTATCGATGGAGGTCGACGCAGGCAGCTAGATATTCCGTCTTGGCCCTGGCTATCTGTGTTGCCGCTTCTTCAGATAAGTCGTCCCGTTTAGTAGGGGTAGCTAGTTGCTTTTCGTCCTTGGTGAGTGCCTGTTCTAGGGTCCGTTTTACCCCCACTATTTGTTTAATACATTCTACCCGGGCCACCACCTTGAATGTGTTGTTAGTGAAGTAGTCCTGTATGCTTTGCCCCTGTTCATGTTTGAAAACTGGATCTGCTAGGCAGTCCCGTGGTAGGCGTCATTTTGAAACTGGGGAGTTCGGGGGTCTCCAATTTAATTGCAGAATATGGGCGTTCTGGTCAGAAATAATCCTACCCATGTAGTCTGTGTGTTGCACTTTGGGCAGAACAGACGCTGAGCATAGGAATCTGTCTAGCCGGACTCGTAAGTTATGTGGGATGGAGTGGAACGAGTACAGCCGAGTCTGTGGGTGAAGCATTCTCCATGCGTCAGTGAGTGCCCATTGTGTGACCCAAGCCTTAAACCTTTCGTTTTTTTCTGGGCGGCAGTGTGTGTGGGTGGGGGGTGGCAGCGGTCCAAAATAAGCTCCAGTGTGCAATTGTAATCGCCTCCTAAAATCCACGATATGGAGGCAAATTGGGCTAGCAACCCAGTGAGCAATCCCAAAACTTGCCCTGCTCTACGTTCGGGCGTATATACTACCCAATAGTACAGAGTGCCCATCTAGGAGTCCCTCTAATAGGGCGTACCTCCCCTCTTTGTCTACCACCCGTCTAAGTTCCTGAAAAGGGGTCCCCGGTCGAACCAAGATCAGCACCCCGTGTGCATAAGCAGAATATGATGTGGCACATATGGTTCCACGCCATTTGGTCTGTAGCTTGCTTATCTCGGTGTTGGTGAGATGCGTCTCTTGCAAAAAAGCGATCGAGCGTTTTGGCATTTTGTATACGAGTATACGGCATATCGTTTGCTTGGTGTATGAAGGCCTCGAGCGTTAAGCGTTAGGATGCTGATGTCAGCATTCTGTGTCGTTATAGCCATGAGGTATTGTCAGTGCTCATCTGAATGGGCTGTGACAACCGGAGCATAGCGACCGATGAGTCCCCTGTGGTGTGAGGAACACATATAATACCACATGTCTCCCATATATGTGTCTCGGGTACCCTGTTGTGTGAGGTTCCATGAGGGTGTGGGGCAGGAAACTGTAAAACTGGGGTCGGGAAACGTTACCAATGCTGAGGACCCATCACTGTCAATAATACGTCCAAACCTACTCTCTCTAGGAAGGAGAGTACAATAATATATGGTGCGGGTGGCAGTGCGTGCATGCGAGGCGTTTCGCTGATCGGGCCTTGGTAGGATCATTGAGCGTCGCCTGGGGCGTGCTGGGTCATGTCTATGTCACGTCCGCTCAATGAGTAAGTTCAGGTTGCGTAGATCATGTAGGATTGTCGAGGGGGATCATCTCATGCCGGGAGGGAGTTCATTTGTCCATCCAACATGGCGTCAGCCGTCTGGGAAGTGACCATGGGGGGTGTAACAGTCTACTCCAGAAAGTGTTCCATCGCTGTTGTCCTCCCTTTCTGATGAAAAGATATGCGGGGCTTGATCTATGTCCTCCGCATGGGGGGAGGTCTGTAGGTCAATCACCGCTTGTAAGACCTCACGTCTCTCCTTCATAATTTGTTCTAGGTCCGGGGAGTCTTGGGTGCCTGTCCCAGCCATTTTCTTCACCCGCCGCGTTGCAGATTCGAGTTGCGCCTCCTGGCGCGTTGCGATTAGAAAGTCGGGCCTTGTCCGGTTTCGGTTCTGGATTGTTGCGTGCAGTGGTGGTCTGCCCATTCGTGTGCTTCTTATGCGCTTGTGAAAAAGGTAGCTGAGCCATTCTAGAGGATTTTGAGGCGGGCTGGGAAGAGAAGGGAGTATTGTATATTGTTCGCGCGTAGTCGACGTTTAACTTCCAGAAACGATCTTTGTTGTTGCACTGGTCGTGCATAGTCCGGGAATATCATTATCTCTTTGTTTTCTACGTGCAGAGGGCCTGCTTGTCTGGCTGCTCGAAGTACCACATCCCGGTCTTGGAAGTGTAAGAATTTCGCCAGCATCGGTTTGGGGGGGGGGGGGGGCTCCTGGTGGAGGTTTGCGAGCCGGGACTCTGTGGGCATGTTCAATGGAGAAGAACGCCGTCCTGTCCGTCGTGGGGGTGAAGGATTTCACCCATGTTTCTATGTATTCCAATGGGTCTGAGCCTTCAATTCCCTCCAGGAGACCTAGCACGCGAATGTTGCAGCGTCGCGAACGTCCTTCCAAATTGTCCAGAGTTGCTCTATGGTGGACAGGCGGCTCAGGACATCTTGCAGTGTCTTCTGATGTACCTGGACGGTGGGTTGCAGCTCGGCTAGTTCCTTCTCCCCTCCTTCACTTTGTCGGCGAGTTTGCGGTGATCGTCCCCAATAAGGTTGATATCTGTCGCGAGGGTGCCTAGCCACTCCTCCATGGAGAGCCTAGAGTGTTCGAAGGCTGTCAATACCTAATCCAGCTTGTCCGAAATTGATGGGCCAGGCTGTGGCGTAGTAGATGCGACCCATGTCTGGGTATTGGGCATGTTTTCTGGGGCGGTCTCGGGCACCAAGGTTTGCTGGGATGTTCTTGGTTTCCCCATTGCAGCGACTAAGTAGGCCTCCCATACCGCAAGTGTTGTTGTGGGGTATGATGCCTGCTGTTGAGACGTCCTGATGTTCGACTAGAGGGTCCCGGTGGAAGGTTGGCACTCGTCTGACAAGGTACTGGGTTATAGTGGGTCGGTGGACCACTGAAGGGGGGGGGAAGCCCCTGCTCCGGTTGCTCCAATGTCCAGCTTGTCTCCCTGCGGGTTTGGAAAAGGGTGAGGGCTTCCAGGAAAGGCGTGAGGTGCTGCGCGTGTTGATGTCGGGGGAGAAGTCCTTGCGGGGGTCTCTGGTGAACTGACAGTCCGTTTGCGCGCTTCACCTTTGGCAGAGTATGTAGACTGATGCAGGTGCAGCGAGGATTACAGTGCCGCCATGTTAAAGTCAAGCAGCGTCTATCCTGGGCACGTGAAGGTTCGGCAGTAGTGAGGGGGGGTCGCTTTGTATTTCCACCCGCTGCGGGGAATTCGTTTGCTCACCTCTGTCCCACTAACGTTGAATGTCCGTGGAGGGTTCCCGAGACTCAGCCTCAATAGCACTGTTCGTTGCGTGGCCTAGGCGCCATTTTAGGTTCAGGCGACACCCATGAAAGGGCAGATCTGTGATCTACTGGGGGACCGGGCGTGGTAGTCGGCTCACCGTCACTGCAGGTAGCAGTTTGCGCCTCTGGCCCCTCTTGGTGGCGTCGCGAGTCCTTGTAGTTGCAAGCCAGCGGCCGAAGCGGTTGTAATGGCGTGCAGGCTCCTGTCGCTGCTGTCGATGCCCGTCGTCCTGTGGGATTCTGGGGCTAGCGTTGATTATCGGCAGTGTGGGGATTATCCTTCGCCGCCGCTATGCCTGCTGTTATTTTGTTGTTCCCGTCACAGGCATTTGTCCCGTGGTATAGGTTCCGTCACTCAGGGCCTGCAGTCAGGAGCGGGCGGGCGCCATCTTGCCGCTAAGAGCCTGGGTTCAATTTTCCTCAGGTTTCCTCTGGGAGTGCCTCCAATTATTGAGATTTGGGGGCACCGTTGGGTGTAGCTTGTAGTCTGACACATGGATGTCGCCTCAGCAGTCCAGAACGGCACTGGGAAACGGGCAATATGCAGGCCCGATCGCGGAGCCTCAGCAGAGCACATCTGCCATCGTAGCCGGCTTGGCCACGCTGCTGATGACATCGCCTTAGTTACGCCCAAACCTGCTATAGCAGATTGCTGAGATCGAGAAAGAAGCTGTGGAATTCTGACTATCTCGGGCTATTGTCTAAATAGGGGGAAAACGGTCATTCTGGTAAATGATCGGATATCCTTGCAGGATTCACGGGTAGCCTTGAGTGCAACATATTTGGGAGTTGCTATCACCCCCGACCTAGATTGTATCATCAAGGATAATCTCGAGCCTCTGCTTGAAAAATCCAAGAAGGATCTACAAAGGCTGAATAATTTGCACTTATCCCTGGCGAGTCGATGCAATGTTATCAAAATGATTTTTTCCCAAAATTCTTTATTTTGTTCGTGCTATCCCTCTAGAAATTGGAAATCTATGATTAAAAAAGCTAGAATAAACAATCTCGTGATGTGTGTGGTCCTATACAAAATCAAGGAGAGCCTTAACATTTCTGACCCTCCCTAAAGACAGAGGAGGGTGGGGGCTCCCAAATTTAAAGTTGTATTACTGGTCCCCTACTACAAGAAAAAACATCTCTGCAATTAGGAGTTGATTACTTCCCTTCCCCACATGAATTATTGGTAGGTGAAGGGGCAGGGGGAACCTATGGAGGCAAATTGAGTTAAACTACTTCATTCGAGTTCCCTTTAAGACCTTATTGAACACCTTCAAAATCTGGTCAACAGTTTGTAAATTAATGGGTATGGGTCGACTTAATTTTATACCCCTCTAAATGATAACATGTATCTCCCAGGAATCTTTTGGAACCAACATATTCTACGCTGGGTCAAACCTGGCCTAAACATGGTGGGCTTTTTCTTCTCCACCGTGGGTTTAATATCATTCCAAGAGATCAGGGGTGAATTTGACCTTAGTCATAAGGATTTTTTCAAGTTTCTACAAGTTAGGGATTTTCTACATCGCAAGGCCTGAGGGGTGATTGGATACCAAAAGTGCAATCTGGTAGACGCCCTGTCCGCAAACCCTTAATTGGTTTTATCTATTCCCTCCTTAACAAACGTATGAAGGATGACATGGACAAACATTCTTTAAGATAGTAAGAAAACTGGCTATCTCAGATGCCAATTTCCAGGAATCCCTCTCTTTGGTTCAGTTGTTGTTCAGATCTTCCAAATCACATGTACAGTATTATAAAACCAGTTTTAATTTATACTTCACTCCTAGTAGGATTATTAAATGGGGGGATGGTAAAGGCTCCCAATGCCCTAGATGTCAACTCAGGGGGGCTGCTATTGTACATATTTTTGCCACTTGCCTGTCCCTCTCATCAAGACCCAGATCATAGATTTCTTTAATAATAAATTAAATATTCAGGTATCCTTATCTCCCACTGTGATTCTCTTGGGAGTAACTGAAATTGAGAGACCGGCAAGAGGTCGAGGGATGGCTTTTATCACCATGACCATCTACCACTTAAGTATCTCCTTGGCATGGCTAGATAATAATCCACCAGTGTTCCATCAATGGTTAGCTAGGGTGCTGGCAACATGTAATCTAGAAAAGGCAATTTTCTTAAGGAAGGGGATTCGTAGTAAAAGGAAGGGCTTTAGGAGATGGGGTCCGTTATTGGACTGGATAGAATCAAGGAGTAGTTGATGTTAGTCATGATGCACTTTAATCTGATGAATTTAAGGACCCATGTATTTTGTATGCCCTTAAGGGCTTGTTCAAATGTTCTTCTTTTTGTTGCCTATTCTTCCCTCTCCCCTTGCTGTATTAACCTTTATGGACTTGAATGACTGTCATGAAATGGGTTTTGGGCCAATGATAAAATGTTGCTATTTAAATGTGTAGCTGGGGTGGGCCGGGGTGTTTTTTTTTTTTTTGGTGGGTAAAATGATGGTCTTTTTTCTATATTATGTATGTTGCGTTTGTAAATGACAATGGAAAATATTTAAAATTTTAAAAAAAGCAAATAGAAAGGAGTTTATGGCAAACTAGCTGCCACGGAGTACGATATTCACTATTACGTGTCTGACCAACAATTCTCCTGGAGCTTTTCTGTGATCTATGGATCGTCTGTTCCAGTTTCATATCTTGAGCCACAGCAATGAACCTTCCCTCTCTGTCGTTCACCACAAAACGTCTTTGGATGAATTTTCTGTAGTGGTATAGTTTTTCCACCTCCAGCTTCTTCGCTCTTTCCAAATACCAGGACCCATATCTCAGGTAGTCTATGCAACTGAATTTGCAAAACACAGTAATCAGTGACTCCACGGTCTTCACGTGCATCTCTCAATTACCTTCACGATCAGCATGTACCAAGTTTTTCACTTGTGCTATCGTGTGTAAAACATTTCCCCTGTACTTGCAGAGTTCTGATTTTTCGTCACATTCTTTGAGAAACTCTACAAATTGTTTATCAGAACATTGCCTGGCTTTGCATTATGTCTTTTGAATGAAGTGCACTGTGTGCCTTGTTCTCTTCTGACATAAGATACGCAAAACCTAATTTGTCATTCTTGTTCCAGAAAGCATTCCAACGCAATATTTCTATAGCCTCAGATATGATGAGCATACCTTATAACAAACAAATTAAATGAGTTCCGCTCAATACTGACTGCACAGTTTTGCTTCCAAAGATTTCAGCCTCAATAAGTGCATTGTCTATGCTACATCCACTGAGATAACTTCCTGCACACGGCAATGCAAACTTTGTCATGAGGAAAACGCCCATCATTGGATAAATAGCATTAAATTCTACTGAATTGCGCAAAACAAATTCCGCTACAATTCAGACAACACCTCCATCGCAGAATACTGACAGGATAGGCTGGTCTTCAAGCTGAGCACACACATTTTGGAATTTTTCTTGGAGCTGTGCATACTGTTTTGTAGTTTGTGACTGGAGATGGTATTAGTAAAAATTCAGACTTCTTCAGCGGGACGGTATTCTTGGAGATCAGAGCATGAATTCCAGCCCAAGGAGGAACTGGCTTTTCTTCATCATTCAGTCCGCACCGAATAAGCGATATGACTAATTCAGTTAAATCAGCTTTGCAGACCGCAGCATCAGGTCGAAGAAGATCCATATGCTCAGCCATTTTGAAACTTTCTGGTAGACTGGAATGTGATGATGGCTTGTAGTGATTTTGAAAACTTTGGCAGGGCAGTTTGGTTATAAGTTTGCAGCTTCGTTTATTACTATAGCTCACACAGCTTGTTTTCCAGCAGCTACTTCATTGGTACAGTCTTGAAAAAGCACCATGGCAGTATCATGGGTGCTGGATGTTCCAGACAAAGAAGAGCGGTCTACAAGGTCAAAATTATCAAGAGCCGCAATTGTAAATCCTTTCCTGGTAAAGTGACTTGGAAGCGGTGAGCTTTCTGATTCACATAACTTTACAGCATGAACTGCTAACAAGTTCCTACTCCGTAATATGTCATTATAATTTGTTGATACACCAATCCTATTCATTGAAGTGATTAGCTCTCTACTTTTGCACTTGTCATAGATTGCGTAGGCAATCATCATGTGAAGCAGTTTTTTTCTTTTTGGTGTAATGTAATTCATAAAACATGATTTGGAAAAGACAGTTCATTTGCACAGCATAAACCTGTCAGTTCATGGGCTTGTCTTCCACTTCTTCGTTTATATCTTCAAAACCATCATCAATGTTGTCAGCTTCATTTACGAACTCAAGAACTTTAGTTTTTAACAGGTTTGTTTTGCTGATATTAAACAATGATGTAAAAAATGTTAAGGCAACATCAGGCATTCTTGTTTATTCCAGTGTGATTTGCGGAGGTCTGTGGCATCACAAAATTTGTCATTAAGTCCAAAATCTAAATCTTTCAGGACGTTTCTTAGAATGGTTCCTGCTGATTTTACTACATTCTGTGATCTTATTTTGGCAGCAAGAACTTCAGGAGTCAAATCAGCTGTGAACACAATAAGTGGCTCATTGTTTTTGTTTAACTGACAAAACCGAATTCTGTTATTGGACATTCTCACGAAAAAAGTCTTAATTTCATTATTATAGATCAATACCGTTTCATCAATGTTGACCATTATTTCTCTGATCTCAGAGTGTGAACCCGTAACCAGCACTCAAGAGATACTTTAAAACTTAATTGATTTTTCAAAGAGTGCAAATTTAACTGAAGTCTGGCGGTTACATTGCTGCTGGGAGCTCGTTGTCCATTTATATTTTCTAATGTATGCATGCAGTTTGGGTGGGCATGAAGATCCGCTGCAAATACATTCACCTCGCAATTTAGGTCAGCTACTCGGCTGAACACTTCATCCTGGAAGAAACTAGCTGCATATAAAATCCTGTTTATCCTTTGAGACTCACATACTCTGTACTTTGTTCTTTCATACATCAATGTGGCCCTTGTTCTGGCTAAACTATAGATAACACCTTGAAGATTCTTTGCTTTTTAATCAGTTGTTGGAGGGGGACAAGGGATAGCCATTGATCTTCTAAGTGGAAGGGCATTGGGCTTGGTTGTGGTCACTTTCTCAGAAGTCTCGGACTTTTGTTGTGATTCAATGGTTTCTGCTATTTTTTCCAGTCTTTTTTCCATTGTATATGACTTGTAGCACTTGTTACAATGATAAAATATTTGATCCTCTTCACCCATCAGTCTCAGTCTTTTGTGAACTTCGTCTTGCCGCATTTCTGCAGCATTTCAAACTCTCTTCTGTCCAGCTGCAGTTGACGTCAGCATTTCTTTCGGATTAGTTTGGCAGCATTTATTTTCACTATAGATATGTACCTATCTTTGTGTATTGCTTTGTATAAACATGTAGAATAATGTTAAAAAAAAATCATCTTTGGTCTACCTGTAGTTGCTTCCATTGTACATCTATGTACCTCCATGTACTTGGATCTGTGTGTCTGTTACTTTTCTCCTGAAAAAGCATATCCAATGCACTACCTATTTCTCATCCTGTACCTCTATCGATATCTTTAATCTACATATACTTACCTCCTTTATGCATCTGTATACTTTCAATGTACTTATGAATCTATATATTTATAACTTTCTTCTAATTTTGGCATTTCCAATGCACTACCCTATTTCTCAGCCTATACTTCTCTCAATATATCTTCTAGCCCAACTTTCTACCTCTCTTTCCAATGCATTACCCTATCTCTCACCCTATACATTTATCAATATATCCTCAACATCCACTCTCATTTATCCCAAACCCCATACCACTACTATGATCACCAAAATAACTCTTTCTAGACTCTCTCCTACTCTACCCCTCCTTGCATCATCGGACACCTCTTTTACTATAACGATCCCCCAAAACAAACCTTTCTAAACTCTTCCCTCTGACTCTTCCCCTCCAAAAACCCTTTTTACTCGCCCAAAAGCCTCCTCCTACTGCTATGACCTAAAAAAAGAAATTACAAAAAAAATCCTTCACTCTTCAATCCCTCCACTATCCTTTTCAATCAAAATAACAGACTAACATGTTCACTTCTCAAATTCCATATTCCACTATACTAATTCACACTAATCCTTTATGGGTTCCAGAGTAGCGTGCTACTCGCCAATAAAGCGATTCAACACCCCATCAGGGTTACAAGCAAACCTTTTTCCCTTTTCTACCCCTCCCCAACCAAATAACTGACTGTTAGACCTGGCAATTCTTGGCGTGAGTACCCCTGACTTTTTGCCTCTACCTCTTCTAGTTTTGGTGCTGTGATGGATTGCGTTTTGCCAACTTAGATGCTTTGGGCACTTTGCCACTGCTGATCAGTGTCAAAGTACAAGTGCTCTCTGTATAAAGTGTAATGGTAATTGGTTGTCCATAATTGGCATGTCTTACTAGTAAATTGCACTATGTGTGCCAGGGCTGGTAATACAAATGCTACTAGTGGGCCTGCAGCACTAATTTTGCCACCCACACGAGTAGCCTTAAAGAGAGATCTCAGGCCTGCCACTGCAGTGCCTGCGCGCAGTTTGTTAAACTGCCTTGTTGTCCTGACAAGTACACCCACTTGCCAGGCCTTAACCTTCCCTTTTTTTGCACATCAGCTACCCCTATGGTAGGCCCAAGGTACCCCCCTAGGCAGGGTGCAGTGTATGGGAAAGGTAGGACCCGTACTAAGGTGTGTACCATTTTCTGACAGTGAAATACTCTCCATTTCGTTTTTGACTGTTGCAAGGCCATCTTGCCCATAGGACAGAATGGGGGAGGCAGTGTAATATGCTTCCAGCCTATCTTCCCATAGGCTTAAGATGGAGAGGTGAAGTTTAGTGTGCCTGAACTCACAATTTAATAACACATCTTTTTGTGAAGGTGGTTTTTGCATTGGGTGTTTAGAAACCACACTTTTAGAGGTGGCTGGGTTTTTGTGTTCTAACAATTCTGTGTGTCTCTGCCTAGTTGTGGATTGACTATCTGGATTTGAAAGTGATAGGATCTGGGAAATGTCTTGACCCAGGTGAGACAGCAACAGGCTGACCTGCATCTGGAGTGTAGGGGGGGGGAGTAGCCCCTTGTGGTGAAGAGGCCTGGGAGGCTGCCGTAAAACAATGGCTCCATTTTCTGCTGAGTGATTCAGGATCCAGACCCCCACTAATAAAAGGAAGAAAGTGTCACTGGCAGGGAGGCACCCAGAACTGGTTTGGACAGGGGTCAGTGCCCCCCTGAACACAAAGACTTCAAAGACATTTAGGGGTATAACTATAAGAGCTGAAACCCCTGGACTTTGGACTGATCAAGACTGAAAAGTATAGAAACTACTTCGTGGTCAAGAGGAACATCTGCCAAGGAAGAAAAAGCTGAAGAAACTGAAGGAAAGGACTGAACCTTGTGTGTTCTGGGGCTGGCCTGCAGTTTGTGGATATAACCAAGGAGATGCTAATGGACTTTGGTGTGTGCTGTGTCCCCCTGCTTGAAAGGACTTTGCTGTGTACTGTGTTCTGAAGTAACTTGTCCCCAAGGGCCCGAGGAGAGCTGGCTCCCTGTTGTGGAAACTCAGGAACATAAAAGTTTCCAAGTGTCTCTCAGCGATGCTGTGTGCGTGTGCTTCGTACAGCCTGAGACCTTTGTGAGAACTGCCCTGTGATCATGTGCACCCGGAGCTCAAGTGAGTCTCAGCGACACTGTGTTCATGTACCCTGTTGCAGCCTGAGACCTTCGTGAGAATTGCCCCGTGACTGTGTGTCCGGAGCAGTCTTGTTCTCTGCTTCAATCAATAGCGTGACCCGAAGTGCTGCGATCGTCATTGCCATCGGCCCGGACCGGCATCCCCAGAGGAGCTGTGCCGCCGGCCCGAGCCTGCCTTTGCCAAGGAGAGACCGCAAACCATCCCCGTCGGGGGAGGGGCCAGAGTTCCACTGCCCAAGATCAACGAAGTCGCACCGGAGGCTCAAGCCGTGAGGAGAGGAGAGTGAGATCACACCCCCCCAGGTAACGTTCAGCGAGTGTGCGTGTGTCGCTGCCTGTGGCGGGGTGCGGGCTACGGGAGAAACACTCTCGGCCTTTCCCATCTTTGCAGCGTGAGCCTCCGCTCAAGTCCGTATCGTGGCCCCTACGTGCCGAGGAGTGGCAGTACCGGGGCCAGTGTGTGGAACCGCACTTTGTTTCCCATCATAACAGTATTGGGGGCATGTTTTGGCAGTAGCAGACCGCGAGTCAGTAAGAGTGGCATACAGACCGTCCAGAGCACCGCGATCGGTGCCGAAGTATCTTATTTTTGCATTACGAACTGCCTGATTGTTGCATTATTTTTGCATTACAAACTACGGGATTGGTGCATTACGAATTGCCTGATTCTTGCATTACGAACTGCATAGCTTTGCATTAGGACTGCATTAGATCATCGAGAATGGCTCATTAATACTGCAAGAACCTACAAGGGCTTGCTGGCCTAAAACCGGCAAGGTGAAATATTACAAATATGCATATGTTGGATTTTATCGTGTGGTCTCATCGTACATCTTTTTTATAAACATATGTTTTTCTTATGAAACTCGTGTGGAGTCCATTTGTGGTGTTATCACTGGGTTACTGAGAGTGTGGATGCAGATACTTTCCACATTTGCCTTGGAGATAAGCCTGGCTACTCGTGCCAAGCTACCGAGGGGGTGAGCTGGGGCTTTCTGAGAAGGTGTCCTTCCTTTCCCTGATTTAGAAGCAAGGGTCCCTATTTGGACTAAGGTCCCTACCTCAGCCAACTTGAGACCCCCCGGTCTAACACTGACTAACATATCCACCACTCAAATTACTTTCATGTTTCACCATACTAATTCAACACTAATACTTATGGGGTCTAGAGTAGCGTGCTACTCGCCAAAAAAGCGCTTCAAAACCCCATCAGGGGTAGCAGGCGCTATATAAATACAAACCTCTTTCCCTCTTCTATCCCGCCAGCTACCCTTTTTTATCCAAATAACTGAATAACATATCCACCACTCAAATTACTTCATATTTCACTATAATAATTTTCAACACTAATCCTTTATGGGTTCTGGAGTAGTGGGCTATTCACCAGAACACCCATCAGGGGTAACAGGTACTATATAAATGCAAACCTTTCTTTCCCTTCTATCCCTCCGCTATCCTTCTCACTCCAAACAACTGACTAATATCCACCACTCAAATTACTTTCATATTTCACCATACTAATTCACCACTAACCCTTTATGGGTTTCCCGAGTAGCGTGCTTCAACACCCAATCAGGGGTAACAAGCGCTAAATAAATATAAACCTTTTTTCCTCTTCTATCCTTCTGCTATCCTTCCGAATCCAAATAACTGACTAACCTATCCACCACTTAAAATTTACTTGCATGTATCACTATACTAATTCAATACTAATCCTCTATGGGTCCTGGAGTAGCGTGCTACTCGCAGAAAAAGCGCTTCGACGCCTCATCAGGGCGAGTAAGCGCTATACAAATGCAATTACAATACAATACGACACTTTTTTCTTTGTTGATGGAGTCCTCAGATTTGTTAGTTAGCAACACACTGTCAGAAGTTAAAGATCCCCTGCTACCACCTGCTTCGATCGTGTTCCAAATTTGAATCAGCAGAAAAACCTGAAAAAAAACCAATATTAAAATTAATTACCAATATGATGGCTAAAAGACACCATTATAGAACCACCATTTTGGAAAATGGTGGAAGGGTTGCTCTGAAGAGTTATTTTCTGTCTCTATAAAACTACCTGACCCCAAAAACCTATGTTTTGGTTCCAAAATGAAGTATATAGGTCTCATGGTTCCTGGAATATTACATCATCACTGCAACACATCGCCATTTTTAGGTCTCGCCTGACCCAGCGCATGCGCTGGTCTGGCGAGACTTATTGAGAGGGCTCCAAAATGTGCTACCAGGCCAGCCTAGAGCCACAGTGCATGTGAGCGGGCGCGCGCGCCGCGCTTTACCGCCATTACTTTCGGTTTCGCGGCCGCACGGCCGCTTCGATGTTTGATCGTGATCGCGATCACTTTCACTTTCGCGGCCACTTTGCATAGCCAATAGGTCTCGCTTTTGGGACCTTATAAGTATTTAGTTATGCAACTGTTGCATGGCTAAACACTTATAAGGTCCCAAAGGCGAGACCTATTGGCTATGCCAATGCTTGTTAAAAATGTCGTCCAGAAAAATTTGGCCCGGATTAGCAATGGCTATCCAAGCTAAATTACTCCTCTAATGATACAAAAACACAAATCAAAAATGAAAACCTCTTGACAACAATTTTTTTTTACGGAGGTAGATCAAGGGGCCAGGACTAAAAGAACAAGAAAAATAAATAATTGCGCTTTTCTGTATCTGCTTGAACCTTCACCTCACCTACCATGAACTAGGTTTTGACTGCTCAACCAAGAAAGGGAAGAAGGTTTTGCAGCCTCAACTTTATATCCCAGACCAAGTACCAGCATCTAATCAGTAGGACACGGATACAGTCGCACCTTGATACTGCTGGGAAGTCACTACTACTTCAAGATCTGGAACATCAAGCTTTCAACAATAAGCTTATTTGTGAGGGTGTTTTTCACAATCAATTACGATTAATATTCTAGCAAAGGAGCAAATATGTATGTTGAAGTAGTTGAAGGGTCAACTTGATTTGCTCAGGAAAGCCATTGATTTAGAAGGAAGAGTTGGGAAATGATGAGCAGGTGAGCGGTAACATATACACAACCATATTAAAATGTTTTGCACTGTTACTAATAAAATTGGAGACAAATGTTTTGCATTGCTTGTATAACAGAAAGTAAAACAAGCAGGTTGTACTTTTTAAAAATGCTTAAAATGAACAGATGAGTGAGGCAAAAACAATTGTGCTCACTTTCTTATAATCTGCAGAAAATAATTTTTGCTGTGGTGCAAAATAGTTCAATAATATGGTCTCTGAGCAACACTTGATTGTTCCATTACAGGAGCAGGGGACATTGTGCAAAATGGATTTGCTGCATTTTTATGTTGGTACCAAAATGCACGCAACAGATCTCCAATAGCTTTTATGACATAATACAAGTAATAAAACTATTATGATACAAAAATATTGCAGCACCCAACTGTGGAGTTAAATATCAAGTTTACATAATTTCAATGCAAACTACAAAAATACTGTAAAGTTAAATATTAATTTTATACAGGTAATGATATATATATATATATATATATATATCCAAACGAAAAGCAAATTGAGTAGTGCGCTCTCAGATACTGGGACCTTTTTGAAGCTCACGCGCCACTTGTGGCACTTATCTAGTGATATCCTCATTTGCATCTCACTTATTATTGCACTTGCCAATTATCCATTAGCTCTTCTAACCCGTTTCATTGACAGTGGCACACTTTGTATGCGAGCCTGGTGTGTTTTAATATGAATCCCAGTGGAACCATTCATCGTTTGATCATGTTCTTGCCTATAGTATGCTTATTTCTGTACTCAGGGCATTCATCGTCTCATGTTGTTTTACACCCATGATTGCACAACAGTCCCAGATGGCTGCTATTACTCTGTATTCCATTTGATTGTTACAGCATGCCAGTCGTATTATTGTATCTACACATCTCGTTGTGTTATGACCTGGTGGTACACATGTTGCACAGATGCACTTTCATGTTTTCCTTTCCACTGAGACTGTGATTACCCTGGATTACTTTACCGTTCCAAGATGGCCGCGATATGTACTGCCATGTAGTCCTTTGTTGATTGTGATGACCTCTTACAACATTCAATGCTTTATTTAATGACTGCTTGTACGTGCACTTTCACACGTGAACAAGGCTTGTCGCCGAAACGCGTTGTGTGAATTAAACACTTGGATTGTATTACCTCGCTGGCTGCCTGTTGCTTACTGAGAGCGCACTACTCAATTTGCTTTTCGTTTGGATATTGTCATTACCGGTGCGCTCCACCGGCGTGTGCGCCACCTCTCCTGGGTCCCAGCAATTCCGGAAGGAGCAACTTACTTTGTGGATATAGATATATATATATATTCAAAAGTAATTAAAATATAACAAAGAAAATGGACTATATACATATATAGCACAACATTTTAAAATAAAGGCAATACATTTAAAAGACATAATACTTTAATTTAAATGAAGAAATAAAAATATAATAGATACTACAACTACAATTTAAGACAAATTAAATACTAACTAAAGAAAATAAAAATTAAATGTATTATATACATCTATAATACAAGTTAAACAAGCATTTGCAATGCAATAGAACTCGCATTACGCGAGACCTATTGCATTGCAAACAGGAGTGCGGGCGGGCTGAGAAGGCACGAACAAGGGAAGTGGGGGGCGGTCGAGAAGGCAAGGACAGCGGGAGGGTGGGGGGCACGGGAAGAAAATAGTGCTCATAAAACACGAAGTAAAGGGGCCAGACGACATGGCCGTCATAAGGAAGGACTAACAGCCTATAAACCAATCGGAAGGCAGCATTTAGAAAGGACAAAGACACAAGCCAATGAAAAAGTGGGTGGGGGAGTGGGCGTGGCTTCTCCCCCCTACTCCACTACCACAAATTAACCCCAGAGCAGCGCTTGCGCGCTGGTTCAGGGCTCGAGCTAAAAATATTATGCAAAATAACTACTATATAAAGTTTTTTTAAAACACATTGTAATTATTATTGCTCAAAACATTACCAAATAAAATAAAAATATTACATCACAATAACAAAATAAAGAATTTCGGGTGTGGGGGTCAGTCTTACTATTCCCACTCCACCGTAGGCAACTGTAGAGAAGTGTTGGAAAAAAGATATGATTATTATTATTAAAAGTATTTTATTAAAAAATATTGCAACATTATAAAATAATATAAAAATATTTGAAAACTCAAGGCTTGCATAAAACAAAATTTCAATAAACAGCCAAAAATTCTAAACAATTACCTTAAAGAAATATTCGAAAACATGTACTTAATAAAAAAATTACTAATTGAACATTTGTCAAATAAAAACACTGAACATGTACAGTGAAAAAAACCTGCCTCGTCTACAATCCAAACAATCCACAAAAATGTGAAATGATAGAAAAAATGAATCTCATAAACAGTAAATCTTTAAAAACATGTCATTGACTAAATGAATTACAAATATAATAGCCTTATTATCCAGTTGAAATAAACAAATAATTAATGTAAAAAAAAATACTACATAAACTAATAATCTAATTCAACCAATTGAAAAAAGAAATACCAATTTTTAATATGAAATAATATAACAAATGTACATAATTATTTATCTCATTAAACAATTAAATTGTAAACAATATATGAAAAATGTATATATTTAAATATCTTCTAACCTTTTCTCTCCTGCAAACCAAACAACCTGCCAGTAATTGAAAATAATTCAAATAAATTAAAAAATAAGATGCTAAAATATTACTAAAACAATGAAACTGCTAAGACATGACAGAACAGATTTTGTTCTCCTTCATCTCATCCTGATCATCAGAGGGGAGTAGCATCTTTAGGCCAATAAATGTAATTACCAGTCCTGTTCTGCATTTCCCTTTCATCAGATTTCAGGGGAATATGAAACCATACGTATTATAATTGAAGTTACTCTATTTCAACTTTCTTTATTAAGGTTGTGGTAGAAAATGGAAACGCCACACACTGCTGCGCACACTGCTGCATTACACACTGCTGCATTACACACTGCTGCACGCCTAACACTGCTGCGCAAAACACTCCTGCACGCCTCACACTGCTGCACGCCTCACACTGCTGCACGCCTCACACTGCTGCACGCCTCACACTGCTGCACGCCTCACACTGCTGCACGCCTCACTGCTGCACGCCTCACACTGCTGCACGCCTCACACTGCTGCACGCCTCACACTGCTGCATGCCGCACACTGCTGCACGCCGCACACTGCTGCACGCCGCACACTGCTGCACGCCGCACAATGCTACATAAAACACTGCTGCACACCACACACTGCTGCACGGCGCACACTGCTGCACGCCGCACACTGCTGCATGCCGCACACTGCTGCACGCCGCACACTGCTGCACACTGCTGCATTACTCACTGCTGCATGACACTGCTGCATGCCGCTGCACACCACACAGTGCTGCATGCCACACACTGCTACACGAAACACTGCTGCACGCCACACACTGCTGCACACCGCACACTGCTGCACGCCACACACTGCTGCACGCCACACACTGCTGCACGCCACACACGGCTGCACGCCACACACTGCTGCACGCCACACACTGCTGCACGCCACACACTGCTGCACGCCACACACTGCTGCACGCCACACACCGCTGCACGCCACACACCGCTGCACGCCACACACCGCTGCACGCCACACACCGCTGCACGCCACACACCGCTGCACGCCACACACCGCTGCACGCCACACACTGCTTTTATGCGAGTTTATGCTACTGACATTGTAAATGACAATGCCTTTTATTTGTTTTAAAACCAAAACATAAATAAAAGGCATTGTAATTTTACAATGCCAATAGCTCAAACTCTTATAAATGCGAGACCTATTGCATTGCAAATGCTTGTTATCTCTGATGAGCGTCAGTATCTTTTCAATATCTGAGGTCTTGGCTGCCACCTGTTGCAGCCCATCCTCGGTATCAGATATCCGCTGTTCTGCTTCGCCCAGCCATAAAGCCAGTTTGTCTAATTTAGACGACATGTGGTCCATGCGACCATTTAACGCTTCTATTTTTCCGTCTTATAGATTGTAAGCTGGCTTGGATCGCAGCCAGCATCTTCTCCAGCACCGTCGGAGCCTGTGCAGCAGAGTCCAGCTCAGAGTCAGAAGCGGCATTCTGCGCCGACTTACCACTTTTGGGCAGTTCGAAGTTCAGACGGGGTTGATTCTTTTTAGGCTTGCCCATGATGTTAGTGCAAAAAAGAAAAAATTCTGTGCAGATGCGGCATTGGAGGATATAAACTGGACCGGAAATGCAGCTGTATCACCAAGCGTTAGATCTGGGCTAGCCACAGTGGGATTGCCCTGTATCTCCTAGCTTATCAATTTAGGGCCAGATCTCCCATTACTTAGACACCGCTACACAGTGCTGATCTGCAGGGTCCAGCGCAGGGAGCACACAGAATGCATTCAGCAGCCGCCGCCATTTTAGGTGGTGAGGCCTAGGCTGGCATGTAAATCAGGGCACGCGCGTGATGCTCACTCCCCCCGCTCAGATCGGGCTCCACACACACATTCTCCGGGAGGGGGTGTGATCTCAGCCGAACACCGCCAGAAGCTTGCAGTCAAAGCGCCGCTCACCCATTATTGTTAAGTCGTCCTCCGAAGTCTAATACGCCTCATACAGCTCTTCCACAGCGCTGCAGGATTCTTCTGCGCGGTTGCGATCAGAGCAGCGTGGCCACCTTTTCAGTTACGGGCGCCTCACACCAAACGTCCTGCGTCAGCCGAAGTGTCACCGGATGGCAGCCCAGCTCCCTGCCACACTTTGCAGACCCTTTACAATCACGGGTGGCCACAGCAGATCAGGATATTTTGAAGGATAGTATTGGCGGCCGGCAGAGGTACACTACTGTGCGGCCATCTTGCCGCGCGCCAGACCACACCCCCCATAGATGATCTGACTATCATGGTTGAGCATTAGGATCAGCAGATTCCACAGGTAACATTGATTCTTCCTTTACAAGTTATCTTGGGGGATGGATTCAGCACTTTATTGCCAATTGGCATCAGATCACGAGTGATCCTTGAGTTTTACAGACAGTGGAGGGTTTCAGAATAGAATTCTATGGGACTCCCAATCAATAGGACAGTCCCATGCCCCTGTCTTTTTCCCAACAAAAAGCAAACTTCATCGACAGGGAGGTTTTGGAACTTTTGCGTTGAGGCAATCGTGCTGACACCACCTCATACCAGGGGTTTAATCAGCATGCGTTTCTCGTACAAAAGAAAGGGGGTGGGCCCCGGCTGGTCCTCAATCTCAAACAGTTCAGCTCCTGGGTAGTTAACCGCCACTTCAAGAAGGAGGGCATTCACTTGCTCAGGAATCTTCTCTAGGTGAACGACTAGCTTGTTTAACTGGACTGAAAGGAAGCATACCTCACTGTCCCTATTTTTCCAACCCACAGACATTTTCTACAATTTCAGTGGGGCTACCAGGGATACGAATTTGCCACCTTTCCCTTCAGGCTTTCTTCAGTCCATTGGTGCTTCACCAAGTTAACGAAACTGGTACTGGAGACGCTTAGATTCAAGGGGGTTTGTCTTATCTACCTGGACGACCTGATTATTATGGCGCATATTTGAGACAAGGTTGTTTTGCACCTTCACTAGGCAATACTATTGATTCAGGATTTAGGCTTCATAATAAATGTTGCAAAGTCAGGTCTGGTTCCTTCTAAATTACAGTTTATGGGTTTTCATGTAGACTTTATTCCAGCATAGTTATGTCCGATCTCAGAAGGTTGGTTCAATCAAGAAAGAATTGTGACGTGCGCTATCATCTTCAATGGTCTCTTTGAGATCCTTCGCCAGACTGGTGAGGCTGTTGGCCTCTTCCATTCAGTCAATCTTTCCAGGTCCCCTCCATTACTGTGTCCTTCAAATTCTAAAGTTCCTCCATCTTTGGAAGGGGTTGCCCTATGTGGAACAAGTAGCCTTGACCCGGAAAGCCAGAGTGGAGATTTCGTGCTGGCTGGACCACATGGAAGCCTGGAAAGGCAGAGCAATTTTTGGCAGCATTCCAGAAGTGGTGATGAAGTCGGACGCCAGCAGATGGGGCCGGGGAGCGAGATGTTGTCCGATCCCCACCAGAGGTCGTTGGTCCCCGTCGGAGCTTCAGTGACATATCAACTGTCTGGAGATGCTAGCAGTCTCCTTTGTGATCAAGACATGGGGCCTGATTTAGAGATCAGTGGACATGTGATGGCAGACTGGAACTCCCAATTCCTGAAGGACTCCAGTATTTGGAGACTTCACCCAGACATTTTTCACCACCTTGACTTGGGGCCCGAGTCGGTTTGTGTCATGCCTAAATGCACAGATTTTAGTTTTCTTCAATTGGAGGCCTGACCCTTTGGTAGCGAGTTTGGATGTTTTTTTGCAGAATTGGCTGGGGAATCTGCACTGTGCGTTTCCTCCTTTTTTCACGATCCCGAGAGTCATATCTCAGATGAGACGGCAAAAGGCAGAACTCGTTCTGGTGATGCCAGTATGGAAAGCTCAGCCCTGGTTCCCTTTGTTCCTGGAAATAACATGTCAGATTCAGATTCCAACCTCGTGGGATCTTCAATCAGACAAATTAGGTCATACGCATCCTTTGATCTCATCGGCCATCTGGCGTTGATAGCTTGGAGGGTTTCGGGAGACAGTGGCAAATGCCAGGCCTATTGGAACAATCTTCTGTCTACCTCAAGCAATCCTGGGCACCTGGCACCCACAAACGATATGCCTCGGCATGGAGGAGATGGGCTTGGGGGTGCGACAAAAAGAGTGTGGCTCCCTTAGTCGCAGATTTACCTCTGATACTTAAATTCCTCTCTTCATTAGCGGATCAGGGTATGGCCTACAGATCGATTAATAACTTTTGGTCAGCTATCTCGGTGGATCACCATCCTTTGGCAGGTAGACCAGCATGAGAACCGTAAGTTGTTGAGGAGTATTAAATTGATTCACCCTCCTAAAAAAAGTATTCTGAATTACGGGATGTTGATGTGATACTTCATTTTCTTCTAGCATGGCCAGCCAAAGAAGATCTCTCCAGAAAGCAGTTGTCAACAAAATGTACTGTTCTTCTAGGTCTTATCTCCTTTAGAATGGTTTGAGACATGTGTGCTTTGGATTTGACAGGTAGATTATTTTCCTCTACTGGTGTGTTGTTTCGTATATCTAATTGAACTAAGACACATTCTCAATGTGTGAGCTATCCTGCTTCTCCAGACAATCAAACTTTGCCTGCTACTGTGCCTTAATGCTTATAAGGATTGCACTAGGGTATTTTGCAAAATCCCTGTTGGTCAGTTGCTTATCTCTTGATGGAAGCCTTTCTGTCCAGTAAAAATAGCCACCCTGTCCTGGTGGGCTAAGGATAAGTTACTTACCTGTAATTCTAATTCTCTTCCAGGGGTATCCTCAAAGTGATAAGCACTGAATATTCCCGCCCATGTGCAGGGACCCCGGAAATAATAAAAATTATATATGATAAAACATATCAATCCTCCTTCGGCTCGTTTCGCTGATGTGGTGCTCTTTCAGTTGTGCGTTATCTTGCGACCGAGCCTGGCCGCCATTAATTTTCATACCCTTTCCGCAAAGAAAAATAGGTCGCACTCTGGTAATAGTTTCCTCAATGTTGTTGGTTTTAATTTTCAAGGTTTACAATTATACTCCTGAGGCAATATCAAACCAACGTGTTTCGGTCTCCACCGAGACCTTGTTCACGGTAACGCCCCTTCTGCAAATCACATGTTATAAACTTTTGTTTATCATTACATCATTTCCTGTGTCTCATATTGGGGCATTATGGGAATTGTAGTGAGATCTTTCTCAAATTGAGTCCAATTAAACATGCCTATTAAAAATAATGACCAAATTAAAACAAAATTGAAACAATTTTTTTTTTTTAAGGTTAGAGAAACCTTTCCTCAACCTCACACTAAGTCTATTTTATGCTTCTACATAAACTTAAATTATATTTTATTTTTTTATTTTTATATATTTTTTTATATTTATTTATTATTTTTGGGTGCCATACTCAGCTAATTTTTCCGATATTTATGATATCACATTTTGCACTCTGTGCTTATTAATTTTTTTCTTTTTTTCTATATTATTATATGTATATACCTCTAGTGAATTTGTCAAGCATCAATGCACATTTGGTGTTCATTCCCTTAACCACACTCTAAAAAGTATTTCAACTCCTCCAGTGGAGAGTGATTCCTGATTGTTTGTATTTTAGGGAACCAAACAAATTTACCTTTTCATGCTTATGGCTCACAAATCAAAATAAGAAAATTGTTTTATAAATTAAAGCATATATGAAAATAAACTGATAAAAACTATAGTTGATATCACTATAAAAACGAACGGTCCAAGGCTTTTCTTATTACTTCACCTTAATTTACTGCCAATCATTTTACAAATGCGTATACAGTTCTTCACTTTGATTGAGTCCATGTGGAGTGAGAGACCGTAAATTCAAAATATGGCGTGATTCTTTTTGTCTCAATTTACTCTCTCTATCCCCACCTCTTTCCTGCTTCTTTACTGTTTCAATGCCAAAAAAGTTCAGCAATTTTCAATTGCTGTTATGGTCCATTTCCATATGTTTTGCAACCCCGTTACTTCTGTCTTTGTGTATGGTTGCTCGCACATGTTCAAGTATACGTTTTTTTAGTTCGCATATGGTACTGCCAACGTATCTTAGTTGGCATGGACATTCGATTACGTAGACAACATACTGACATTTACACGTGATAAGTTCTTGTATGTTCCAAATTTTTCCATCTGCCATTGTTATTTCTTGAGTATTTTTTGCAATTAAGCATACTTTATTTACAGTTATGGCATTTCTTAAAGCCTTTACTCTGGAGCCATGATTTACTTTTTTCTTTCCGGAAATGGCTGTGTGTTAAACGATCCTTGAGGTTAGTGGCTCTTCGATATGTTATGCTTGGTGTGTTTCCCATGATTTGTCCAACTGTAGTGTCTAACTGTAAAATCTTCCAATTTCTTTTTATGATATGCTTAATCTGTTTGGATTCTTTGGAGAAAGTTGTAATAAATCTTATTGGTTCTCCTTCAAGATTTTCACTTTCTTTAGTCATATTTGATAAAACATATATATACAGATATAGATATATATATATTCCAACCACTCCCGACTCCTACTACAGTAATCGGACTCCGACACAGGGGTAAGCTTCACCATCCAGCTCTTGTTTATTTAATCTGCTTGACGCGTTTTGGCACACCTGCCTTTCTCACCAATATATATATATATATATATATATATATATATATATATATATATATATATATATATATATATATATATATATATATATATATATATATATATATATATATATATATATATATATATATATATATATATATATATATATATATATATATATATATATATATATATATATATATATATATATATAATCCACAAGTGCCTCGGTAATCCCACCTCCTCCAGACCGAAGGGCGCGTCGGCGTTCCGGACCTCCGAGACTCGGTCCCAATATGCACCAAATCCTACGAAAGGAGAGTCGACGCCGTGTCGTTCAGCTAGTTCTCTTTATTGTCAGCTGGTAATGTTAGACGCGTTTCGCCTGTCCTGCAGGCTTGCTCACTAACATTGCAATAAAGTTTTACCTTCTATTTAACTGAAAAATATATGCCGTGTCACGTGAAAACTACACCGTAATGGAGGGTGAAAACAGACTCATAGTTTATATTATATCGAAGGCATTATTTTCATATTGCATAAATTATAAATCATTTCATTCAAAGTTATTCATCACATAGTGTATCGTTACTTTCACAGATATATATACTTGCAAGTGCAATTTATACAAATGTTTCCAAAAATCCGTCCATCTGTTACTGTACCTGTTTTACGTTTACTTTCGAACTGAGTAGTTTCAAAATCATTAAGCCATAAATGAGCAGACCACGCTATATAAATAGTAAGACTAAAATCAGAATTACTACAAATTGTCATTTATCTTTATATCTTTTTATCTTTTTACCTTATGGGTCCAGCCCCAGTGGGCTGTAATCGCCTATGACATCAATATGCTTAATAATATCTTGAAACAGTCAGGTGTCCTATTGTGCCCAACACCCAATCCTAGAGTAACAAAACACACAGATAGTCAAATGCATATGGTTACAGCCCCAGGGAGGCAATCTGACGAACTGACGGCATTTTGCTGTCCAAAATTTGTCTGCCTTTCTGTGTGATGGATAACTGCCTCACCTCCGAAGGAAACACTTTTCCTACCTCGGAGTCTACCAGCACTCCCAGATAGTGGATTCTCTGTGTGGGTTGCTGATTTTTCAAAATTTATGTGAAGGCCCAGCCGGTGACAAAGCTCTAGGCATTGCAGGAAATTATTCCTCACGCTCTGGGGGGAGGGGCCCTTCAACAGCCAGTTGTCCAGAGTAAGGGTACACGAAGATGCCTCTGTGACGTAGTGCGGCTGCCACCACTGCCATGCACTTCGTGAACACTCAGGGAGCTGACTTCAACCCGAAGGGTAGCACTTTGAATTGGTAGTGGGATGATCCCACCAGGAATCTCAGATATTGCCTGGGATGTTGACTGACCGGAACATGAAAATAGGCATCTTGCAGACCCAGCGAACACAACCAATCTCCCTGTCTGAAATGTGGATATATTTAATGGAGAGCCAACATGCAAAACTTCTCCTTTTTGATGGACTTGTTGAGTGTTCGCAGATCCAGAATGGATCTGTATTCTGATCTTCGACCCTTCTTCTTCACCAAGAAGTATCTTGAGCGGACCCCTCGACCTAGTTGTGATTTTGGCACCGGATGGCTGATTTTCGCAGAAGGGTGGCCACTTCGCTCTGCAGTATCTTCATCTGTTAGCACGATGATGGAACCGGAGGGATTGAGGGAGGATGGTGTCGAAAACGTACAGCGTACCCATTCTGTAGCGTAGCTAACACCCACTGGTCTTTTGTGATAGCTCGCCACTCTTTGAGATGATTTGCAATACTTCTCCCCACTGGAGTGGTAAACGGCGATGGGGGAAGTGGGCACTCATTGTTTGGTTGGCGTCTTCGCGGAGGTAGTGGACTGACGCTGGTTTCCTCTTCCTCTGGAGGAGCGCCGGCCTTGGTACTGAGACCTTTGGTGGTTCTGATATTTCTGCCAATGGGGGGTTTGAACCCTCTGTTGGGAGGATCGTCGATCGTACAGCCTGAAACGTCGTCGGAACTCTTTTTCTTTTTTAGACCCACGCCCTTTAGTGTGTCTAGCTCGGTCTTAATCCGGGACATTTCCACATCTGTGTGTGCGCCGAATAAAGATGAGCCGGAGAAGGGGAGATTGAGATTCCGAGACTGCGCTTCTGATTTAAGCGCTGTGAGGCATAGGCATGAGCTGAAAGAGTATCTCCATCAGCTATGGCGCTGATCACTTGGTTCGCCGCCAAGCTGCTTTCTAGCAAGATTTCTTCAAAATCCTTGCGATCTTCCTTGGGCAGCTTTTCTGAAAATCTTTAAAGAGAGTCCCACAAAGACCTGTCGTAGCGTCCCAAAAGAGCCGACGCACTTGAGATCTTTAGCATAAAGGCTGATGTGCCGCAGACCTTCCTCCCCCACGAATCTCTTGCTATGCTCTCCTTATCTGGTGGAACTGTAGAGGAGGAGGCTACTGAGAATCTTTTTTGCCGCAGCGATTATAACAGAATGCGGTGGGGGTCAGATCTGAGAAATAACGGGTCCTCCTCCGCTGCACGGTATTTCTTTAGAATCCTAGCTGGCGCGGTCTTGAGGGTCGCCGGCGTGTGGAAAATGTCCATGACTGGTTGGAGTAGCCCCGGCACCAATGGTAACAGCGGTCTAGATGCAGCTCTATGGTGCAAAGTCTCAAAGATTACTGAAGACGAGCTCTGCCGAATAGGCATAGAGATGTTCAGCTTACTTGCCCCTATGGAAAGCACATCCTGGTAAGTGCCAACATCATCCACCGGAGAGACCCTCGACAGTGGGCTGTCGGTAAGAGTTGGTGATTAGTCTTTCTTTGACGTCTGTGTGGAAGAGGAGGAAGTCGTTGGAGATCTGTGCCTTCCCCTGTCGCTTCTGGATCTGGACCTCCTTCTGGAAGAGTGTGCAGGAGTGCGAATGCGATCTCCGCCTCTCGATGGAGTACGATCCCTGTCCACAGCTTGCACCAGTCAAGCCAACGAAGACCTGTGGAGGTGGCTTGAGTAGTGTTGAGCCCCTGTTGCTTGGGCGGTAGCCCAGTGATGCAGAGGCTGGTTCCATCTAGGTGAGAGATGGATAAGGTGACATTTACCTCTCTCGTCCCTCAGGAGAGCATGCAGGAGGAGATTTTCTTCCCTCTGTTTGTGCAGGCCTGTCCGCTGAATCAGGATGCCCAATGGACGCTGGACTGCTAGACGTCGAGATCACTACTTACGGAGAGCTGGACGATGATAATCTGTGAGGGGAGCAGAGAGAACCTGTTCTCGACATCGGTGATGGTGACGGAGAAAGGCTTACTGGACATGAGACCCCTCTAGACTGCAGCTTCGATGTCGATCTTGAACGTTCCCTCGGGACAGACTGGCGCCTCGACGTCGATCGTCGCCCCGGCGACGGTGATGTTTGCCTCGACATCGACCGCCTCCTCTTCGAAGGAGGACTAAGTATCGAAGTCGATCGTGTTGTACCCGATGGAGACCTGTGCCTCGACGTCGAACATCTGGCTCACGCCGACGGAGGACCTTGCTTCGATGTCAGCTGCCTCTGCTCTGACAACCGCTGTCTCGGCGTCGACTGCCGGTGTGCTGATGTCAACGGAGACTTCTGCTTCAGTGACGGAGTCTTGTGTCTCAGCGTCGAAGACCTCTGCACTGATCTCGACGGAGAATTGTGCCTCGACGTTGATCGCCGTCTAGATGGCGATGACGGAGTTATCCGTCTCGACGTCGAACGTCTAGCCAACGTTGACGGAGCTTTGCTCCACGGCGTTGAGCGTCGCCTGGTTGACGACAACGGAGGGCCCTTTACCTTGCTCTATGTTGAGAGTGGCGTCTTCGACTTTGTAGAAGTGTGATGCGCCTGCACCACTGCAGTCTTCGTCGATGACTGCTGCTTTGCCGCCGGTAACTTCGACGACGATCCCGACGCCTAAGGAGAACAGGTCGGGACCTTGCCTCTCGACGTCGACCGTGTTCTCTTTTTCTGTTGCCTCACTGGAGACCTACCTCTTTCAGAGAGGCCATACAGTCGAATTCTCTCCCTCCCCTTCATGGTTCTTCTCAACAACTTCTTGCAGTGATGACAGGTGGCAGAAGAGTGAGAATCAGGGAGGCAGAGTATACACAGAGTGTGTATCTGATCTAGCCTTTTTGCCACAGGCAGGGCAAGGGTCAAATAACGAAGGCATTTTTGAAGAAAAAAATATATATATTTCTGGAACTCCAAAAAGGTTTAACCTTCACTCTAAAGCCAAAAGACTTCAAGTGAAAGCAAAAAATCCACAAAATACTAGACAATTTTTGACAGAAAAGTCAAAAATGGAAGAGCTGTGAATCCAGGGTCCTGTCTGAAGGAACCAGAAAGAACAACTGACCTGTCACCCCTGAGGCATGATGAGAAGCTGGGGGACATGGCTGCCTTAAAGGCATGGTGCCAGTTTTTGTGTGTAAATGCTTTCATTTTCTATGCTATTGGTTTACAATGCAGCCTGGAGGCTAAAAATGTCAGCTTTTCATGAGGTTTACTCATTAAAAAAGAGTTCAAGTGGTACTTGCCCTCCTGTGTTTTATACATACATTATGTGTTTGCAAAAGCAGTTTATTTATTATTGCATTGTTTAGCCTCCTAGATGGGGGCTGCACTGGTATGAGAAAAAATGATATATATATATATATATATATATTACCTACTGGCGATAGCCAGTAGGTAGTTATAGTTAGGACCACGTTTCCATAGGAAAACCTCAACATTCTATTTTGAATAACTTTGGCGCCGGTCGACGAATCCTCGCGAATTTCTCAAAATAGGTGGGGCGCTACGCTCCGCTCCTACCCTGAAAGTCTCGGGGGGATTCGTCAAGCGGGGGCTGAGATAAAAGGGGGGTCCCAAAACGCGTTTTTCCCATGCATTTTTCCATAGGACCTTTAGAACGAGCTACAGCCCGAATGGCTGAACAGAATTACTCAAAATTTGGCAGAGAGGTAGTCCCTAGGTCAAGGAAGTGCCTTTTGTAGGTTTGGTGTAAATCTGTTCAGTAGATTCTGAGAAAATAGCCTTTAAATCAATATATATATCTGAGCCAGCTTACGGTACGCTTACCGTACGCTTACGGTAAGCGTACGGTGGCGTGCGCGAGCGCGATTCTGATTGGCTCTTAGATCTTAGTAAACATTCGAATCGGCCGAAACCAGGAAGCGGCGGCCGCCATTTTGTCTCTCGCACTGAGAGAGATTTTTAAAATCGGAAGCCCAAAAACATGTAAAGGGGCTGTTTTGACAACTCCCTCCCACATAGTCATGTTGAGGGAGTCCCCAAACATCCCCCAAGTGCAAAAACGGTTTTATTTTTTTTTCGGCAATTTCGCGGGGTACGCTTACCGTACGCTTACGGTAAGCGTACGGTAAAAAAATAAAAATAAAAAAAACACTATCCACACTTACCCCACCCCCTGTGCTTTTGGTGGCCGAAGGCCACCAAATGTGCTGGGCTTATTACAATGGAAAAAAACACTATCCACACTTACCCCACCCCCTGTGCTTTTGGTGGCCGTAGGCCACCAAATGTACAGGGCTTATTATAAGGGAAAAAAACTTAGCATTTAAAAAACCGTACTAATTCACTGAAAAAACCATAGGTTTCACACACGTTATAGTTAGGAATTAGCATTTAAAAAACCTTGCAAATTCACAGAAAAAACCATAGGTTTCACACATGTTATAGTTAGTGGAAATTTTACTGATAAAAAACCAATGAAATTGCCCCGTTATAGTTAGCGCAGGCAACTATAACTCACGCGACCGCAATCCTCTGCTGATGACATATGTGTCTTTATGAAAAAAAAATATTTGTAATATATGTATAGCTAAAAATGTATGGAAGAAGACATGGGCAAATAAGTGTCTAAATACAGTATTAGCATCAGCAGAGGATTGCGGTCGCGTGAGTTATAGTTGCCTGCGCTAACTATAACGGGGCAATTTCATTGGTTTTTTATCAGTAAAATTTCCACTAACTATAACATGTGTGAAACCTATGGTTTTTTCTGTGAATTTGTATATATATATATATATATATATATTTATATATATATATAGCTGTCTATATATGTTTTTCATGTATCATTTTTATTATTTCCGAGGTCCCCGCACACGGGCGGGAATATTCAGTGCTTATGACTATAGATGAGGATCCCCTGGAAGAGAAATTGTTGTTGTCCAAGGCTGGCATTGATACTTCATTTTTTTAACACTTTCTCCGAGGGGAGCTATGGCATTCAAATCTTCTGTACTGGTTTCCTGCTTTGAAGATTTAATGGTGACAGTCTTCAGACTCTATTTTTAAAATATTCTATCATAAACCAATTGTAGATGTTGCCTCTGTTGTTGTGGGTCAGCTTTGAACAAGTATAATCCGAAGACTTCGGTCCTGACATCACCTACTACTGTACCAGTTCACAGCAAATAAACCATCCATCATCAACTGAACGAGCATGGAGTAACTTAAGAGATCTGCCACATGCCACTGGCCAACAGAGGATTTTAATTTAGTTCATCACTGTAGGTCCCAACAAGCAACATACTAAAACCGCTTTGGGATACCTCACAATGACAATCAAATATGGGATGAAATAAAAAAAAGCCCTTCTCAGCAGGTCTCTCCAACATTTCTCCTTTTAACATATGACTAATCAGAACTATAAGCTTTAAATAACATATCTCAGAATGGACCAGCCCAGTGAAGTAACCAGCTAAGTGGACTATGAACATAAGAAAATACTATAAAGGGACCTGCAGAACTGTTCAAAGCAGCCAATGTACTGAATATCATGCATTATGCACCAGTCTGTCACACTTCTTCATCTAGCACATCGGTAAGCACTGTGTCCAATAACACAATAACCGCACCTCAGTGGTCATCACACATGAAATAGAAACACTTACCACACAGGATCAAAACAAATACAGCAAAATTCCAACTACACTCCCTGTACAGTGTAGGGTGCTACCCATGCAGGTAAGCGCTATAGCGTCCCCAAATGTGGGTACGCGAGCGCTGTATGTTGCATAACAATACAGTAATTTAAAACACAAATCATACAACATTACCAAATAATAAAAAATCTGTAGTATATACAACTTTAAGAAAAACGGTATTAAGCACTTACAAAAATAATATCCTTACCTGAAATATTCTGCATTACGTGATTTTTGTCACCCTGATATTTCTTTGACAATATTTGTGTCAGATGATATTTTGAGATGATACTGATGTTGCGCAACCTCAAATATCCGATCTAGTTCCACAGCACCTCTGTCCTGTGGAAACCCTGCTTTTTTAAGTCACCTGCCCATGCACTTCCTGATATTCGAAAGGATTTGGCTATATACCTTTATTTCATTGCATTGGAGGGTTACCACACTTACACAATGTATTAACATCTTTGACTAAGTCGCAGTTCATTAATTCAAATTTTACCTCTGACTTTAGATAAGGTCTTGGATATTTTCATCCACCAGCCAATTTGCATTCGGTCCCTACCACGAAACTATTGCCTTCTTCATATTTCTTTGTTTGTATCATTGGTAGTCAGTTGATACCAGCAGCGGAGTAAGACCACAACAAGCTCGCCTACATTCTCCATTTCATTGTCTCGCCAACACATAAGATTTTCCTGAAATCATGGATCTCAGGTAGGACTGTCCTGGTTATCCCTAAATTTTCTTCCTTGAATTACTGAACCTGTAGCATTTATTTTGTTTAATGCTTTGAGAAGCTCACGAGTACAAAGTCTATATATAACAAATATGAATTCATATCAAACCACTTTAGCTTCATCATTTTAAAACCACACACCAAAGTTGTACCTGGAAGTCAGAACACTGCAGAGATGAACTGACACTTATCCCATACTTCAGAAGATAATACTTGAACAGCAAACACTACAAAATGAAAGATCAATCACCGGTTTTATTGTTCAACTGCTCTTGTATGAAACACATGTTGACAGAAATTTTACTTTAACAAATGTAAAGTGAAACAGTGTAAGGAAGTCAGTTTCCAAAATACAAAAGGTCAATTGAAACTTTGGACGATAAGAGGTTTGTGTGTTTAGCTTCCTAACCAGACAGACTTTGGTACCAAATAAAATGGCAGTAATATAAGAGAAGGGAATGGGCTAAAACCAGTAAGGAATTTAAAAATAAGGCCAGTGCCCAGTAGCAGGGAAAGTATGTGGTGTGCAGTATTTCCACCTCTCAAAAGGTTTAAACAAATCAAATCTTGTATGATGACCAGGTTACATGGCAAATGTGGGGCCTGAACGTATCAGTCGCACGATTGGTGCCACTGCCTCCGTTACACCTTTCAGTCCTACTGAAATGAAGCTTGTGTCCAACTGGTCATATGTGCGAATAGTACAGGATAATGGTAGGACTGATGCTGGCCAATTAAGAATTTCGTTTTAAGGGCTTCACATTCCCCACTAAAGCGCCCTGTGGAACTTTCTGTTGACACCAATTGTTCCTTAGTTTTTAGACTTTTTTTGCTTTCTTCTTCTTTCGGTCTGTTCGTGTTTCTGTAAAATCACATTCTTCAACGGCCATTTCATCAGATGCTAAGTTTTCAGGGGCCTTGAGCCCAATTTCTCTTCTCAAGTGTTTCTCTTTTCGTTTCTTTTTCTTTTTTTGTGTGTGTTCTTCATAACTGAGCAGCTCTACATTATTGTCATCCTCCAGTTCTTCTTTGCAGTAAGAACTCTGTTCTTCATTCCTTTTTCCTTTCCTTTTCTGTTTGTGGTCTTCATAACTGGGCAGTTCTACATTATTGTCATCCTCCTGTTCTTCTTTGCAGTAAGAACTCAGCTCTTTATTCCTTTTTCGTTTCTTTTTCGGTTTGTGGTCTTCATTATTGGGCAGTTCTACATTATTGTCATCCTCCTGTTCCTCCTTGCAGTCAGAACTCAGCTCTTTATTCCTTTTTCGTTTCTTTTTCTTTTTCTTTTTCTGTATGTGGTCTTCATAACTGAGCTGTTCTACATTATTATTCTTCTCTGGTTCTTCTTTGCAGTAAGAACTCTGCTCGTCAGTCCTTTTTTGTTTCTTTTTCTTTTTCTGTGTGTGGACTTCGTTATTGGGCAGTTCTACATTATTGTCATCCTCTGGTTCTTCTTTGCAGTAAGCACTCTGCACTTCAGTCCTTTTTTGTTTCTTTTTCTTTTTCTGTGTGTGGTCTTCATAACTGGGCAGTTCTACATTGTTATACTCTGGTTCTTCGTTGCAACAAGAACTCTGCTCTTCATTCCTTTTTCGTTTCTTTTTGGATTTCGAAGAGGGTTCAACAAAGTGGAGTGCCCCTGTGGTGTTGTCTGGTTCCCCTGCTGGCTCAGCCCCTTCTTTCGTCTGTGACTTTTTCAGCTGTGCCATACGCTTGGCGAAGTACTCGGACACGGAAAGTGTGCTGGTCACAGTGTTCGCAATGGCTTCTGGGAGTTTGTCATTGAGTGGACTGCCATTTTGCTTTTCATCATCATCCTGAGAATCAGCACTTGTATCCACCTAAGGAAGAAATTGTTAAAATGTTGAAGTCAGGCAGTGAAAAATGTCATCAAATATTTCATCCTTTAAAACACACATGGTAAGTTTAAGGTTTGTAAATATTTGTGCTACAGTATTCATTTTTTTGATTAACTTCAGAAACTTAAGTTACCCATTTTTGTATTCAATTATACTTCTTTTCCTGTTTGAAAAAGTGCTCCCCATAACCATTCTGGCATTAGAGGACATAGCACCAATCTTTCATACCTGAACGGAACGGATCCCTAGACTTTTAATAATATATGTTCATAATGGATCAAAAGTTACTAAAAATGCAGCAACACATGGTGCTGCACAGTGGAATGGCCTTATCAAAGATTGCTCATCTTTCTGTTGCTTATTTCTGCATTTTGGTGTCAGACCTGTAAAATGAGGTGAAACATTTACCAAGATAGCGTTAACGTGTAAAAATAACAAAATAAAGAGGTAATACCATCACAAAATGTGCTGCACTATGCCACATACTTCGCCTTTTCTTGCCACATAATTTAGTAAACCCTGCCACAAGATTTGGTCCTCCTATGCCACAGAATAGATGGGCCCTGATAACCGCTCTCTGACAAGGACTAGAGAGGTTAGCAAATACCTCCTCCTAGAGAGAAAGGGCCTTTAAACAACCAGTTTGAGGCAGCAGGGTTATAATCCTATTCACATTGCATTGTAGTGTAGCATTTATATAGAGCTTCATGCAGCTGGTGAGGGTAAAGTGTGACAAGGAAAGCGGGAAGCCCCAGAGGAAATAATGGAAAGGGGCTGGGGGAAAAAAAGAGGAGGAAGCAGCGATCCATGTACTGTCAGCAAATACATAAATGTTCCTCTCCTTCCATTGTTATCAGTGCTGCTCACAACATTCACAACAGCAAAGAACTTCAAATGGGACGAAAAAAGTGTGTGTAGGGGTTCTCTAAAAGGGGTGTGACCTATGTAGTTAAGGACATGGCTTAAACAGAAACGATGTCTGTGATCCCCATAGTGTGCCACCTGATTGGTGTTTGGGTGCCTCGCCTCTCCGAGCTTTCAGTAATTAGATTCAGATCTATAATACAAGTGACATACACCTAAAACCAACCAGGGCTATTGGTTTTGTCAGTGTATGTTAGCTGTTTACGACACTGCACTCCACACCACTCTCTTTTAGGCCACTAACTTTTAGCCATGATGAAACATATTGGCCAAGTCAATTGGTCTTGCATAGGCGAGACCTATTGGCTTTGCCAATGCTTGTTTTCACCAGTAGCCTCTTCCATGCACACATCAGCGCCCCTTGCACTGTGCTACTGAGCTATTGTGTGCAAATTGTTCGATGCGACTTAGTGGTGTCTTTTCCCAAGCCTGAAATTGGGGAAGGTTTCTGCCTAACCAAGCAGCACACACAGACCAGAGAAAAAGCATAAATAAACGTGCCTCACAGAGATGAGGACCACTGACCCGGAAGTAATACAAGATGTCTTGCCTAAGTACAATAGCGAGTTGTAACTGTTACCGGCGTTACTTAAAAAACGTTTTTCTAATGCTTTAAAAACTTTAATAACGCTAATATAGATTTTTTTTTTTAAACCTCGGTTAATTTTACACCCAAAAACTGATCACGCCATCAGCTGCTCCCAATAGCATGGCTGTTAATCAGCCACTTAGGGCAGCATCATCAAATGGTCACCTCCAGCGCCATTCACTAATACCCAGGTGTAATATTTAACTTGTGCCACCCTTCGGAAAGTTTAGCACATATTTCAGCGAGCTCTTCTTCCTGCCTGGACTTTAAGGATAAGCCAGGAGCCTGCAGGAGTGCAAGGTGGCAGGAAAAAATATCCACATGCCCAAATGGCCGTCGGGAAGCGCGAGTCCCCCTGAAAGGAGGATAGCGATGGAAATGTACAGGCTTCATTTCAGAATGTGGTCCTGGAAAGGAAGCTGTGAGCAGAAGGCTCTGCATTCATGGAGGCAATCAAAAACTTTAAAATATTATTGTGTTGTGCGATTTTAGATCTGCAGCATGTGCCGCATGGTAAACACAGACAGGCCCTAACCTGCCTGAATGAACCAGGAGATACCCAACAGCAGCTGGACTGCTGACCTGCATGAGCCACCGGCGGCTAGAGGTGGCAGCAGGCTTCAAGGGACAGGATATGTAGGAGCAAGCAGCCCTCGGACCTCAAACTGACTGGCCAACAATGCTTGATGACTTCCCATCTGCACAGCGGGAAGTCAGAGCCACTACAGATGGGGGTAGGGTCTGCTTAAGGAGATCCTGTTGAGACAGCAGGACTGATTGGCCCTTGCGGACATAGCTGTGAATCCCAGAACACAGGAATGATCAGATCATCAAGACGACAAGAACACGCTGAAAACGGTGATTAAGACGCAGCTGGCAGAGGTCCTGCACAATAACGGACTCTGCTCCTCAACCACTCGGGTAGTCAGTTCCCTGCATCAAAGCAAATGATATGGAGTTTATACAGAATACAAACCTCTCGAGATTCTAGGAAGTAGGGCGATTAGGATTATTTTAAGAAGAATTGGGAAAAAAGTAGTGAAAATGTCCCCATGCTACAGCCATTTCCATTTATTACGACAGCTGAGGAGGCGGCTCAGCCCCATGCGGGCTTGTATATCTGGGCATCATACAGACGCAGTGCTAGTTAGTGGAAGAAAGCAGGGGTGGTACTGGAACTGAAGTCCACCTTACCCACCTTCATAAGCAGATAGATCCTCGAACACTGCAGTCAATGTAAGACATCAATAGTCTGCTGCTGCTCTGGGTGGCACAGCTTGCGAAGAGACAGGAACCCAAAAGACACCTCGATCAGCTGACCTCTCTCTGGCCACCATTCCACGCATCTACAAGACGAAAACAGGAGGAGAGTCCTTCTACCTCGCAGCCAAGGCCTGGAATGACCTCCACCTCCGGCAAGCCCCCACACTGCCCCAGTTCAGGAAGGACCTCAAGACCTGGCTCTTCGGATCACGCTAGCACTCAACGGTGCCCCCATGCCTTGAGACTCCGCAGGTGAGTAGTTGCGCTTTACCAACCCTGATTGATAGGAAAGAGAGACTGTGTATTACCATTGCCCTCTCAGACTTAGTGTTACTTCACAAGGCCCATGGCAGCTCCATACACTGCATTAGTATTTGGAAAGTTGCTTAATTTGCTGGAGAGTCAGGTACATTATTATTATTAGATGTGAGTCTAGTTTAGTCCAGTGCATACAGAACTGCATGGCTTTGGATCACTGCTCAGGTCGATCCTACTGAAATCTAAGTGCAGCTTGGCCAGAAATAGCCTTCTAGATGCCACCAAGGTCCTCAGGATAAACTACAGGAGCTAATTGAACTCTATATAATGACCTGCAGGGGCTGGGATGGCAATCATACTATCCTATCTAGCGCTGTTGAGGAATTTTAATGAGTTTGTCCAGTAATGTCCTTCAACCGGTCTCATTCAAATGGTAGCTAAAATTATATTTGTTTGTTGATTTGTCTTCAAATTATGTAATGTGCATTTTTGCTTTAAGCAGAAGTAGGTTCCCGGAGACAAGCACACAAACTGTAACCGTTATTGGAAGCCTCTTTTAAAAATGGATGATTAATATACTGAACACATCGCCATGGCTGATATATACGAACCGTTCAAAAGCCAAGTCCTGAGATGGCAAAGAAGATCACTAAAAAGCCAAATTTGTGTTCTCTTTGAAGATACTTTTCATATCAAACCCGCATGATGAGAATTCTTTTTACAATTAATGTATTACATTGATATATTTTATAATAAAACCAGTATACTTCAAGAAAAGAGACAATAGAATACAAAAACTAAGAGGAAAGGCAGCATTGAAACTCACATACCCAAGTGAATAGACTGACTTAAAGATTAAATTTCGATACATACAAAACATAGTGTAAGAGCAAACTATCGCTCTCGACCTGGTGTAGGGGCAAAGATTGTCGTCTGACAAAAATATTTCCCTATTCTATTAAACGTAACCTGGAAGCCTTTAATCACTTAATGAAGGCTGTCAGATGTCACCAACCAATACATTTCTTAAACTCATTAGAATATATGAATCTGATTTACATTTCCAGATGTGGGTAACTTGCCTTCATGGACTGTGGTGCTTGACTTTGCCATCAGTTGAGACGGAATATTGTTGTAAAGATGTGTTTTTCCCTCACTACAAACCTGGTTCCCATTACCACTTTGATCCTGTGACTTGCTAAATCCCGAAAGGATTTTACAGTCAGCACGCAGTAAAGATGAGATATAGCTTAGAGGACACTGAATCATAAGACTGTCCAAATCGATGGGAAAAAATGAAGATCGTAGTGTGGGCACATAGATTTTTTTAGTTGCGCGCTGAGTAATGCTAGCAAATCTTGACAATTTTCTAAACTTCCAGGCCATGTCATGCGTTGAACAACATGGAATGTACTCATGGTGCAAACCTTTGCTAGTAACTTAGGAATGGCACACAGTGATAGAGAAAAATGAGTTTTTACCCAATATAGTGACTAATATGACTAACTGAACCAGTTTCTTGGTACCAGGTAAAAGCTGAAATGAGTACTACTCCAAACATTCTTGAAAGAACATTTTGAGACCAGAGAGGAAGACCATGCAGAGACCTGGGAAAGATGCTAACCATGAATCTGCTTTTCACTAAACAAGTCATTTTCAATGCAGAGCAGATTTCAACTCCGCTTTAAGCTTGCCTCTTTTTCTAATTTGAAGAGACACCTTAATATGGTCTCGAGTGCTACTTTTAGCACTTACTTCGGTCACAAAATAAGTCTCATCGTACTTTTTACCTCCTAAATCTCCATTTCTTCTTAGCCCACAGTGCTAAGGCACTTTCATCTTTGACATGTGAAGCAAACACGATTGTGTCTAATATAGAACGAATCGCATGCAATACCTTATCTTCGCGGTTACATTGTATTACTTTCTTATCAGCAGTGGAAAGCAGTCTGTGGGATGCATGCACTACTGAAGTTGATAGCTTTACAAGAGAAATTGTGAAAATAAATTCTGTATGCGGAATGATCTTACTAGAAATATGATGCTGAATAAAAATTCTGCTTTGTGTAGAACCTGTAAAATTTCAACACAGTTGTCTTCCTGTGAAACTGCCACACGTTTTTCAAGGCACCACACTGCCACTCACGTTTGACCCCGTCGAGAAACTGCAAGGTAATACAGGAAACGCACAAAACAGCAACGACTGAAACACCCCACGTCTTCATCGAGCACCGTCAAATGTACCATGAGAATTTAGCAAGTACTGCGGCCACCTGTTAATGTCCGTCCCAGCTGGCATGTGCTTCAATCGCATGCTTGACCTCAAGATGAAAGCTCGACCATACTCTGCAAAACTTCTGACCCATCCAGCTCCTTGATCTGTGAGCTGCAAGTTAAAAAAAGCTCACCGTTTCTCCCATTAAGGAAGAAGGAGAATTCCAGTTCCTACAGCTTGCCTCATACAGGTTACAGGTAAAAAAGCTTCTCTCCCTTGTAATTTTTTATATAAATTCCTAGTCTGACAGTGTAATTACTCTTACTAACTGCAAATATTCTAAAGTGCTTCTAAATGCCATGTTGCTGGGCTTAAACTCTTGTTTGGCTACTTCGATGACGCCAGAAACAAGAAGCCTGGTAGCAAACTCCTATATTGATAAGAATTTTAATAAGCATGGGCCACTGCACATGGAACTAGCAGGGCATGGAGACAGGAGAGGTGGTGCCAACCTTACAAACCTGCCCAGTTCAAGGAAAGCTAATGCAAAGACATCAATCACCCAGAGGGCACACTTGGTGCCAGCGTTCTGCCTCCCGCGGGTTGGACTCCACCACAGTGCCTCTTAGATGAGTAGTGGAAGCCAGCTAGAAGAGTGAATCACCTGATCTCGGATACACAACAGGAAGCACAGATGTATTCATCTTCAGGGACAAGACCCCTTCCATTGGCTATGCCAGTACCACACAGTGACGGCTAATGTGGCCATTTACCACAGACCTGGTGGCAAGTATCTTCTGGGGTATTCCAGGGTCATGGGAAAAGGCCACAATCACTCTTGTCACTTTCTTCTTATGCTTTCGACACCTTCAGGTCAATGTTACACGAGTATATCAAAACAAAGGGGGGGAGGAAGAGGAGACAGACACAGGGACTTGTCCTCACATTAGATAATGTCAACAAACAAAAAGAGCCCTTCTGTCACTCATGGACTTGTCTTCCACTTTTAGATGGAAAACAGAATTTTTTTTTTTTAAATAACCCTTATCCACCAGGGTTTCTCCTTGGCGGCATGCTTCATCATTGGGTCCGTTCCATTCTGCTGCGGAACAGGACGTCTGCAACCTAAAAGTTACATGGGAGCACTTATTGATGAATACTCAATGAATAAAGATGTAAAGAGTAGGAGGGGATGGTGGAGGGGGTGGGGGAGTTTAGGAGAAGTAAAAGCTACCTGCCTAGTCGAATTAAAAACAGGGAAGAAATGAAAACTCAATGGAATATTGTTCCCAAGTTTCAAATGGTCTACATGTTTCAAGCCCTACCCCAAGACTTTTCATCTAGACTAAGGATATCTACTCCCCGATACCACTTCTGTAAAAAACTAGCAGAAAAATACTTAACCCAATGATGAGGCATGCCACCAAGGGGAAACCCTGGTGGGTGAGTGTTACTTAAAGAAAACATTCTGGTTTCCAACTAAAAGTGTGAGTGACGGACGAGCTCTTTCTGTTTGTTGACTGTTACATGACGAACATCATCTCGAGGCACACAAAATCCAATGCAGTCACAGTTTTATAAGCGTCGCAGATTTATTGCTACTTTGGCCATGACGAAGTTAAAAAGCTTTCTTAACCTTCTGAAATTCAACGCAATTAGTAAGATGTGCGCTGGCATGGTTTTCAAATCTTTAGGTGTAAAATATCAGCGTTAGCCACAACGTATAGCAGAGCAGAATGAGAGCGTGCCGTCCACACTGTTACCACTTGATACATTTTGGCAGAATGGCACATCCTTGTCTCTAAATTTTTAAATCCTGTAGTGTGCATTGTCCCATTAGGTCTGTACATCTGACCACAATGATCATGAAACGTTTCGTTGGAGGCTGTTGCGTCCGGACTCCATATCACAGGGTACTTCAAAAATAGCAATCATCAGAACTAGTAATTCTCTTTATAGGATGTGAGTGTTCTCACCACAACTGTAGAAATACATCTTACAAAACAAGACTAAATAACGCAGTAGTTGGGGAGAGATCGCAAATTAGCTCGGTCACTGATGCCAAGAACCAAGTTGTAGGGAGTCATTAGATCAGACTACAACATAGTCATGAGCCAGGGAAACATTAATCAAAGAAACAACCTTCAAATGCAAAGTACTCCTCATTCTTTAAATTTTTAGACGACCACTGAGAAGTCATCCATATATGCACAAGAAGATAGTAGTGCATGACCAAGGTGCAGAGAGCAATATAGGGTATAAAGCCTAAAAGAAATTAAAACAACATAATTTGTGGTACTCTAAGCAGAACAGGCATTGGGAAAGACAATATGTCTCACCTAGGAAGAGCTATTGGCTTTGCCAATGTCTTTTAGCCATGTTGTAGAGCGGTATGACTACTGTGCAGCATGGCTAAAAGTTTTTGTAAATTTTTTTTTTTAAAGAGCCCAATGCCGGTGCTTTTCTTTTCTTATGGTGGGTGGACAACACTGACAATGGGAGGGAGGGTAGAAAGGAATGGTCAACACTGGCAATGATAGGAGAGAAAGGGCAACAGGTCCAAAAAAAAAAATCTTCTGACTCTGCCAGCACTGACCACTCCATATTGTGTTTTTTCTTCTTTTTTTTTTTTTTTTAATGGGCGGGTTGTAAGACCCTTGTTGTATACTGTTCGACTTGGCATCTTTGGCCTGACTTTTTGCCTCCACCTCCTGTATTTTTTATGCTATGCTGGATTTTGTTTTTGCTGGCTTAGATGCTTTGGGCACTTTGCCATTGCTGATCAATGTCAAAGTGCAAGTGCTCCCTGTGTAAATTGTGATTACAATTGGTTCTCCCTGATTGGCATATTTGATTTACTGGTAAGTCCCTAGTAAAGTGCACTGAGTATGCCAGGGCCTGTAAACCAAATGCTACTAGTGGGCCTGCCGCACTGATTGTGCCACCCACATGAGTAGCCCTGAAATGGATCTCAGACCTGCCACTGCAGTGCCTGTGCGTAGTTTTAAACTTCCATGTCGACCTGGCAAGTGAAGCCACTTGCCAGGCCATAACCGTCCATTTTCTTACATGTAAGACACCTCTATGGTAGGCCCAAGGTGCCCCCCTGGGCAGGGTGCAGTGTATGTAAAAGGTAAGACATGTACTGGTGTGTGTGGCATGTCCTGATAGAGAAATACTGCCATTTTAGTTTTCCACTATTGAAAGGCTATCTGTCTCATAGGATAGAATGGACAATACTTAGTAACATCTTACAAGTATAACTTCCCATCTGGACAAGATAGAGAAATAAAGTTTAGGCTCTCTGAACCCAGAATTTTATAACGCATCTTTTAGTAAACATGATTTTTAAATTGTCTGTTTGAAAATGCCACTTTTAGAAAGTAGTCACAGAACAATTGGGTAACCCCAAATTCTCTTTTCCTTTTTCTACTCCTTATCCACACGATCACCTTCTCTGAGCACTCATCTTTAACACTTTATCCATTTGTGGAGCTAAGAGTTTTCGATATCATGTGTAAGAATGTTGTTCGAGACTGACTTATAAGTGATGTAACTAAACTTTCAGAAATGTAATTATGTATATGTGTCTTAATCTTTTGTAATCTTTTCTGCTTCCCTAACCTCATAACTGTGGATTGAATCTACAAGACTGTTTTTCTTCTTTTCCATATCGTGGTAGGAGATCTTTTGATATATTCAGTTCCCCTATGTAAGAAAGTGCCCTCTTTTTGCATGGTTGCCCCCACTTTTTGATAAACTGCTGATGTACTTTGACTGAGTGTGCCCTGGGTTCCTGCCAAACAGGTACCCAGTGCCTGTGTTCTTTTCCTAAACTGCATTAAAAACAAAACCCAATTGGCACTCTTTGGCTACAATGTGCAAAACAAAGTGAAGAGTCGACATGGCACACATCCCTGTGTGCCAAGCCTACAACCCACTGCCCTGCTATAGGTCAGCCACCCCTCTAGCTGGGTGCACTATACCAGTGGTGAGGGTACAGGTGCATGAGCCCTGTAACCCTACAGCGTCTAAGCCAATTCTTAGACATTGTAAGTGCAGTAATGCCATTAAGAGTATATTGTGCTCGGAGTTGGTCATTACGAACTCCACAGCATCATAATGGCTTTACTGAAAACTGGGAAGTGTGGCATCAACCTTATCAGCACATTAAACCCACACTGATGCCAGTGTGGGATTTAATGACAAATGCACACGGAGGGCATCTTAGAGATGCCCCTAGAAAAACGACCTAACACTGATGTCCAGGCTGAGTGGCTGCTCGCCAGCTACCACCACCAGACATGTTTCTGGACCCCTGGGTCGCGAGCCTGCTGCTCTCAGGGGGTCTGAAACAATGCACATCCTAAGAAGAGGTGCCAAGCCTCCTCCCCCAGGATGGGCAGGGTCCACGAAGGGGAAGCTTTAAAAGCTTGCTGCCTTTGTGAGCTTCCTCAGCCCTTTGCTGCTTCCAGCAACTGGCCCCCACTGGTTCTGACCCCCCACGTTGGGCAGGAGAATCAGCGGGAAAACCGAGTGAGGTGCGCCCATCTTTGCCAACCACACCCCTCAGGTGGGGGATGCGAGGTGAAGCACAACTCTCAGTCCCCGCCATCTTGCAGATGGGGTCCCAGCCAACCAGAGTGAGGCATATACGCCCTCCCACTGGAGGATGGCATAATAGGGAGTGTACCCACCCCAAGGATGTGACCCATTGGTCTCAACCTTTTACTTACCTGTAACGCCCCTAAATCTAATATTTAGGGGCACCCCTGAACCGTGCCTCCTCAGACAAAAACCCATCAAAAAGAAAAGAAGAAGAAGGACCAAAGAAGCCGTGCTGAAGCTAAGAGGAGGAGGACGCCAACTGACTTGGCCCCAACCCTACCGGCTTGTCCCCACCTCAAACCTGCTCCAGCCAAATCCCGATGTGTCGTGCAGCCAGCAGCCTCAAGAACCCAGAGGACCTGCCCTGCCTTCCAACCTAAAGACTGTCTCTAGTGAGGTCTGGATTTGCTCACTCACAGACTCTGGCTCCGGCCAAATCCATGAGTCTGCACCACTCTGCACCCAACGCCCACGGCCCGAGTTGCCCAACGCCACGAGGAGGTCTCCTTGGTGATCCGGACCCGAGATCTGGTGATCTCTGACCTGCCTCGACCCTCACCGTAACGCCTGCAGTCTCTTTCTGCAGGATCCCCGCGGCCGGAGCTGGTAAGAAAACCCGAAGCCTGAAGACACCCCGGCACCCGGTGTCCCACGGCCATAGGTGGTCCAACCGATGGTGTCCCAGCATCCCCAGGCATCCTAACTTACCTTTCCAGCCGGTGGTCACCTCCAAAAGATCTTCGTCCCCAAGCCTGCAGTCTTTGTTGTAACCGGAGAATCCCCATTGAAACCTACAGGGCACCCGATGCCAAAACAGCACCCCGCACCCAGCCGTCCCTGAGGATGGGTGTACTTTGGGTGCTAACTCGGATCCCCCTTTGCTCCAACAACCCTGTGGTCTGCTCGTGAGCAGCCACCAACCGCAGGCCCCCTATCCACCATTGGATAATATTGGGCCTCAGCACTCTGCACCTGGCCGCCCTAGTGCAGATAAGGGTATTTTGAGAGTGCATCCTTGACCCTGGGGGAACCCTGGTTCTAACCCCAGAATACCAACTCCCAAAACAAAGTACTTACTGGTTAACCGATAACTCTATTTCTCTCCATAGGGATATATTGACTGTTTTTCCTTGAAAAAATGTTTTACGTGTGGAGTTGATGTGTATGAAAACCTGAAAACCTGCAACTGTATAAAACTGATTTACTTACCTTTTCTCTAGGAAATGTCCCAGGGTGATACCTAGGCATATCACACTGAGTAGAAAAAGTAACGTAAAAAGTGATCTGAAAAGTAACGTACAAAGTAATCTGTAAAGTAATTTCGACATTTTGACTTACCTCTATTTCAATCAACTCAGATTAATAGTGTAGTACTAGAAAACCTTCGCCCGATCTCGCTACTACCTTTTGTAGCTGAGATCGCGGAGAAAATAGTGAACAGACAACTAACTGATTACATAAATAAGCACGACATACTACATTCCTCACAGTCCGGTTTCAGAAGTGCCCACTCAACCGAATCAGCACTACTGTACGCCACTGAAGCACTGAGGAAACATGCCGATGAAGGTAATACGACCGCACTAATTCTCCTTGACCTCAGTGCGGCTTTTGACACTGTATCGCATCAGCTGCTCCTACATAGGTTACAATCTTGTGGAGTGAGGAATGAAGCCTTGAACTGGCTGGTGTCCTTTCTTTCGGGACGCAGTTTCAGAGTGGCTCAAACACCTTATCTATCCAAAAGTATGCCCCTTACTCAGGGAGTTCCGCAAGGCTCTATATTGAGCCCTACCCTTTTTAACCTATACGTAAGTCCATTAGCGATACTTGTAGAAAAACATAATGTATCTATTGTGTCATACGCGGATGATACACAACTAATTGTTCTACTGTCACAAAAAGATGATTTAGCATCTTCCAGTTTTTCCAATTGCCTATCAGAAGTAGCGACTTGGATGTCCAACCACTGCCTCAAGTTAAATGGTAATAAAACAGAGGTCATGATTGTGGGCAGGTCACCTACCATCTGGTCCTCTGCCTGGTGGCCAGATTCCTTAGGACAATTGCCCAACCCAAAAACAGAAGTTAAGAACTTAGGAATCTACTTTGACTCTGAACTAAACTTCATTAACCAGATCTACAGGGTAGCTGGCAAATGCTATGGAACAATACAAATCCTACGCAAGATCCTAGACCTTTTGCCTTCTGATGCCAGAAAAACTATTGTCCATGCTACTATAACCTCTCAACTGGACTATGGCAATATCCTCTACCTAGGCACCACCAAAGAGGGACTAGTCAAATTGCAGCGGGTACAGAATGCTGCCGCTCGACTTGTACTTGGTCTACCTAGAAGAGCAAATTCAAGGAATGCCCTAAAAAAACTACATTGGTTACCAGTGGAGGAGAGGATCATTTTTAAGACTTTATGTTACGGCCACCGTATCCTCAGGAAGACCAGCCCAAAATACCTTCAGTCTCTACTAACAGAATACACTCCGGACCGGAACCTGCGGTCTTTAGGCAAGGCCTTGGTTACAGTACCTAGGATATACAAGGCCAGACTAGGAGCTCGCTCTTTCAGATATAGGGCGGCAAAAACTTGGAACACTCTGCCGATACACTTAAGAGCAGAGACATCGGAGACAGTTTTCCGCAAACACCTTAAAACCTGGCTTTACAGAAAGACAGAATTCCCTTAGTCTTATGACCTTAGTCTCGCCCCTAGAACAGCTCCCTCTCAGATGTCTTAGCGCGGGGACACACCGTTTGGTGTAACCAAGCGCTCTATAAATGGATAAAACTAAACTACATTTGAACCTGCATTCAATTGTAAAACACTGCATAAGATTTTGCAAAGTACTTTAATTTAACTGTGCCAGGCTTGGCTTGGTTCTAGAAATAAAATAACTAAATAATATTTCTAATACAAAACAAATTGGTATGAGTTCAGTCTTTGAGTGCGTGACATCATTTGCTGATTGATGGTGTAAAACAAATGCTTAACACTACCCTCTGAGAAAGCCTTACTGCTCGCACACACAACCACAAATAGAGAGTAAGGCGCTATCTACTTTTACCTCTGCCTACCTTTGGGGTTCCACTGGACTCTGCACACACTATACCTCATTTTGGTATAGTATATAGAGCCAGCTTCCTACACCCTATGTCTCTTGTTGCTTTTTACGATCGGACCATTGTTTATCTCTATCACTTTTAGAAAGTAGGCTTAATTTTCTTGTTTAACCATTCTGTGTACCTCTGCCCGTTTGTGGATTGACTGTCTGGTTTTTGAGTGGCTGGGAATATGCATTCACTGTAGACAGCCACTGGGGGGGAGGGGAGTTGAGGTGTGCCTGGCCGTTCCTGGATGACTCAGAGCTGAGCTACATGGGACTTGGCTGCATTTAGAGTAGTGGAAGGAGATTTCCTTGCACCTGAATAGGGCCTGTCTCCATTCCACAATGCTGTCTCCATCCCCTGTGGTCATACTGCACCAGTGAGGACAGAGCTGGTTTAGCCTGGGCTCAGAGACCCTTCCACAAAGCAAAGAGAACAAGGACAAAATGGAGTATAAGTAGTAGACCTTAAACCCCAGAACTTTAGATCACTTCTGGACTCAAGAGGAACCTTTGCCAAGGTGAAAAGCTGAAGAGCTGTGAGGAGGAGTATTGCCCCTTTGCTGTGTGGGGTTGGCCTGCAGTTGCTGTTTCTTCCAAGGAAAGGAAAAAGACTGGACTTTGCTGTGAACTTGCTTGAAGAAGAATCTCCAAAGGCCTGTGCGTGCTGGCCTCCTGTTGTGAAGTCTCAGGGGCACAAAAACTTCTCCCCCAGCTCCCCTGAACTTTGCTGCTGAGAGTTCTGACCTGCCAGGAGGTGCATGTTCCAATTCAGGGCCTCTGGAGGTTGTTTCTGTTGTTGGAAGCTGGAAGAAACCTAAAGAACTGAAGAAATCGATGCATCGCTCTTCTTGCGGCTGTTTTTAGTGACGCAGCACTACCATGCGTGAAAAATCTCTATGCATCGCCGTGCCACTGCCGAACCGACACAGTGCTTGTCGCGGCTGCAAGAACTGATGCATCATGAGATCGCAGCTGAAGAGACCGACGCAGCGCTGCTTGTTGCCGCCGCATCGATCACCGATGCATCCCAGAATTCTCGATGCATCACCCGCGGACCAGAACCGTCTTGGAGTCAATGCATCACTTCCCCCTACAGTCCGGATTCAACGCATCACTTCTCCTGCATGCAGCAGAACTATTGCATCGTCCTTCCCAGGGACTGACACATCTCGACGCTTCCCATCTCTGCGGCTGTTTGGTCTTGTGAATTTCGGAGCATCTATGGGTACTTAGTGTAGAATCAAGCATCCATTGTTTTCTATGGACCCAGTCACTTGAAACCTTTGAAAAGTCATATTCCTATTACATGTATGTTGAATTTTTGTCGTTTTGGTTTTGTTGAGTTTAAATATAAAGATACTTTCTTTTTCTAAATGGGTGTGGTTTCCATTTGTGGTTTTATCACTGTGTTTTGAGTACAAATACTTTACACATTGCCTTTGGGATAAGTCTGTCTGCTCAGGGGGTGAGCAGGGGTTATATAAAGTGCGTACCTCCCTTACCCTGACTAGAAGCAAGGGTCCCTATTTGGACAAAGATACTTACCGCTGCCAAATAGAGACCCCCATTTCTAACATATACGATGTATTTCACAAGTGAAAGCACATGCGCGGTCTCAGGGGAGACCTAAAAACGACTTGGCTCCATTTGCAGACCATGGACTTTTTGCATATGGGTAAACAGCCAAGGCTTTTCTGTTGAACACTTGTGGATAAACAAACTCTTCAAATGAAGAGTTCACTTTTAGATTCCACAGTGTTTTTTGTTGTGTACATCCTAGGACGAAAGGCCAGGATGACGTTTGCATTAGGTAGATTAAAAGAAAACTCCTCTTCCCTTTGCAATTCTAAGTATTACCCAAATTGCTGGAATGCCACAAGTTGTTTTAGGTAAATCTGTCCACTCCCAATGCTTCTTTAGATGAAACCCCAAACTTTCTCATATAGCAATCTGGCCACAGTCAGTGTTAATACCACTGTGTCACCAAAGACAGTAATCTGCGAGGTGTGTTCCATGTCTTGAGCTAGAGGAGCATGTACTTTTGTGCGCCTTAAAAAAAAGTTTCTAAATCCCTTTTCAGCCATATGAGACTGGATGAATGACACGTGCCTTCCATATTAGGACAGGGGACAGCACATATTCATTTGATAGGACAGTTTTGCAAAGTACACCGACGTGGCTTGTAACGCTCATTCCCACTGCAGTAAGCACACTGAGCGAGGGGAGGGGGAGTTGCAGTAGACAAATATTTTAAAGGAAACAAATTAATTTTCATCAGTTATTCAGTTACTGTGATCACTTTATCGCATTCAGACTATCTTCGCTCCTTTTCTTGCCAATCAGTGTAGACATGATCATTTCGTTTTCGTGCCAGGTACAAAGGTTTCTATACCTTTCTACCATAAGGCACGTCATGATGCCATTTGAGGCGACTGACCCTTTCACCTGTACACGCATGCCATTTCCACACGTGCAGCTGCCACTCACGTGACACGTGCGGAAACCTGTAGCATTAAGTTGAGAGATGCGCCGTGTCCGGGCTGTCACTCTGTTTTATGGCTGAAGCGGTGACATTCAGACAAACCTGCTCTACAACTCCTCTCTCACACCAGAGCCTGTACGGTGGGGCAGACCTCGCCGTTGCCAAGCAGTCAGTAAATCTTGGCAGCCAGTCACCGTGGGGAGGTCGGAAGCGGCATAATCCCGCTCTCTGCCGAGAGTGTTTGTACAAGAATCCAATTGTTCAAATTGGAAGAGATGAAGTCTCGGCCCTTACACCAGCACCACGTCACATCCCAACCACGAGCTGGAGTCACCGTGACCTCCATCACACCCAACTCCAACAGAGCGTTGGCTTACCACTGTAAACCAATAAGAGATTAAGTCTCTGTGCCTTACACCAGCACCACGTCACATCCCAACCACGAGCTGGAGTCACCGTGACCTCCATCACACCTAACTCCAACAGAGCGTTGGCTTCCCACTGTAAACCAATAAGAGATGTAGTCTCTGTGCCTTACACCAGCACCACGGCACATCCCAAGCACCAGCTGGAGTGGCTGTGGCCTCCATCACACCTAACACCAACCGAGCGTTGGCTTACCACTGTAAACCCTTAAGAGATGAAGTCTCTGCGTCTTCCACCAGCACATGTCACATCCCAAGCATGAGCAGGAGTCGCCATGACCTCCATTGCACCTAACATTACAAAGTGTTGGCTTACCACTATAAAACCTTAGGAGCTGCAGGCTTGGTGCTTTCCACCTGAACCACGTCACATCCCAAGCACGAGCTGGAGTCGCTGTGACCTCCATCGCACCTAACATTACATTACAGTAACCCAATTCTTACACTGCTCTATCTCCATCCTTGGATGTTCCTTCAATGTATTCCTAATACAAGGCTATACAGAGAATGACAAAGAGGATGACTAAAAGCACGCTGTTTCTCTACACAGTTAATTAGTAGTACTTTAGTTGCAATCCATCCACTGATGAACTGAATCGAATACCAACATAATTCTACTGGCTGTGTACGGGACCGTCACAAGTAGCCATAGGCCAAGGAAACATTAACAATGAAATAACGTATAGTTAGAGAGTCTCAAGAAGAGACTGAGACAAGATGTTTAATGAATGAATTGTAGTACAAGCATCCTTTATCTTAATCAACTGTTTTATATTAAAGTATATTCGTGACAGAATTGCCCATATTGCCAAATTCACCACATAGTGAACATTCCCTTTTTAATACTCAGCCATTATATAATCACAAGAGGAAAGTGTCCATATCTGTAAACTGCCTTTTTTTCTATGACATGGACTCTTACCCGTGATCCCAAGCAGCTGTCACACGTGTGTTTATTCTACACTTGTAGAGATTGAGTAGTTTGTAAGCACAGACGGATGCCAAATAGTTTTGCTGGTAAAAAATATTTAGGATAAACATATCTTTCTCAAAGACCATTATCATCAAAACCTATAAATTCAGAGTGGAAGGATACACTGTTTGGGTTGGGCTCTGGTGGGCAGCCACTGACCTGCTGGACCACTGGAGGTTGTTTTGTCAAGGAAGATGCTAGTGGGGGTCAATTTGAGACATTTAATCAGAAGAAAGCATTTGCCAATGTACAGTGTTCCTTGTCCTTAGAGGGAGAGGGTGTATGATGTTCAGCCAACCAGGAGGTTACCCTTATCTCTGGGCTTTCTTATGCTAAATGCCAAAACTGGGGCAGCTGGTTCTGGAATACTGATGATCAAGGAAAATGTATATTTCTGGAAGGCAATAATGCTACAGGAATGGCTGCTTTTAGAGTTCTCGTTAAATTATAAGTAGACAACTACAGCATCCATCAGGCAAGAATGACTTCAAAATTAGAGGTGTAGCTGGGAGGCTCAATGGGGTGTAAAATCTGGGGGAATAAGAAATATATTCAGGGTACTGCAAGAACAAGCAGACAGGCTTTCGAAAGCACACTTGGGCAGAAAAATCAGACACTGAATAGGTATACACCGTATCCCATTGCATTTACTAAATCAATTTGTCCAATGGCTCCACGCGTATGCCAGTGAAGCACAGTAGATTTAAGGTTGCAAAGCTAAGGCGTTGGGAAAACAATCCAGTTCCTGCACAAAATGATCGTACGGAAGAGAAGGATAAAACTATGCTTGGTGTCAAGAATCCTACAGTACATATTATCATAGTGGAGGGGATACCGCTACCAATAGACTGGAATGAAAATGACTCTGCACAGGAAATGTAGCTGAAATGTTTGGGATAAATGTAGAATGAATTTATTAGCTCTGGGGAATAATTATGGTAAATGCGTTTCCTGTTTTTCAAGCTATGAGACCTGTCGTTGAATGGACACGGCCAACAAGTAAAATACATCAAGTTATTTTACAAGGAAACCTGAACAATGAATACAGTTTAAGACCAGAGAATAAGCAAGCTGCCCTGACAATGGGCAGAAGGGGCGGCAACTCACGGCCTGTCAAACAACATACCCCAAAAATGTGGTGTTAAAAAATGGTATAAGTATTCCTAAACTTGAGATTGCATTTATACAAGATACCCACTTTTTGCCTGAACACCTTTAGGAGACGTGCAATAAACACTACAATGCTTGGCAGAAACAACACTCGGCAATGTTAAACCTCCGTTGTAAACATCTGCAGTGACCCACAGGTCATGGGTTTCAATCCTAGCAAGGCCAACTCATCTTGAGTGAAGTGAAAAAGAAAGTACATCCACTTAAGATGTTATGGTTTTACACAGGACTAGCTAACGTTCATCTAGTCCTCACGAAGTCCTAACAGCAGAGAATTCCAGACTCATGTGACAACTCCCACAAATTTCACTCGACCATCATTTATTAAACAGAAGATCAGCCAACATTCACTAGTCTTGTTTGAAAAAGTAAGTGTAGCTTCATAGTTTACATACCAGCTAGAGCCAGGTGCTGCCCATAATGGAGGGTGCATCCGTTGACGTTAAAGTCTTATAAACCCTCAGCCTCTGTTGAATTTGTTTCTAGCTTTAGATTGCCTTCTGTCTCCTGTTTTTGACATTGTTTTCTTACAATGTCTTATGGTCCTACTGTACCAAACTTGTCGGTAAGTTGTGCGTTTCTGCTCTCCGTCTCAGTGTGCAGCCAATCTGCCTTACGTATAACTTCTAGTTCAGGGTTCTCACCATAGGATTCACATGCAAGGCGTTTGCTTTCCTTTCTACCACCAACCTCCTGGTTAGGTCAGGAGTGATGGCTGATTCCTCTCCAGGACAAGAGAGGAACATGAAAATGAACTTCAGATGGATTCACTCTTGCAGACAGTCACCAAACTATTCAGTTGTGCTTACAGGAGATGTGCGTTGTGCCACGGACGTGACATTGTTGAAGGAGGTGTGGTGTGGGAGTGCATATGTGTGTCTGTATCCTAAATTTCTGTGAACAACTCTCACGCCATACTTAAGGCTAGAGTTGATTTTGCGTACACGCTTTTCATCATAGTGTGTAAGTCTCTCTTCAAACCCCTCCGTGATTGGCAGGGAGGAGGTGACACTGTCGCTTATACCCAAAATATTAACTTAGAACAACAAGAGAACACAACTGGTTAACTAGCACTCCACAACTTGAAGTAAAGACAGTGATGTTTAAAAACTACTGAGAACAGGATAGAATGATAGAATAAGCTCACAGTAGGGGGGTCGGAATTGTAGGAAATATGAGAGTGCTCAACATATATTTTAATGGCCATGATTGCAGACTGTGGCAAGGATGGTATACTTACATTATGAAATATGCAAAATGTAAAGGTATGAATACGTGGTCAATTAAACATCAAATGAGGACTGTCAGGATGGCAACGTTTCTTGAGGAAAGTGAAACACTGCAGCACATTTAGTGATGAACATTCGTAAGGGAGGAAAATAAGAGGTAATTATTTATAAAGCAGGGTTGCTTTTTTCCGCACGGGATTTGAATGCTTCCTATTGTATTTTAAGCCGAGACTTTAAGACATAATGCCCTACAACATTAAAAGAAATATAAAATGCCCAATTATTTCTAAATGTGCATTTATGAAAGGAAGAAGCCGTCTGGCGCAGTGTGAGAGAAAGCACATGGATTGCCAGAGGAAACGAAGGGCATCGGCGCTGAACTCAGACCCACTGCTAGCAAGTCGCCTTTCCTGCCCTACAAGTCGGTGCAACACAAGCACCGCGCAAACCTCGGGAAACGCACGACTCGGCATGTTTAATAAAAGCGATCATTGGCTGGGAGGGCAGAAATCTTTACAACATCCAGCGGTGACAGTTTTACCAAAAAGTATTCAACCTGATAAAAAATAAAGATTCCCATCTTAAGAACACGTGGTGTAGAAGCCCTCAGGTAAATGTTTCCGTCCATACACTGAGAGGAAGTGAACTCTTCCAGTGAACACTCAAGTACCTCAGAAGCACTCCAACGGGCTGCCTTCTGCCCAGTCAGCAGTCACATGCAAACACGCCGAAAGGGGCCTTTTCTATGGCAACGGCTTCAGGGTAACCAAGAATTAGCGGCACGAGTCACGCAGGCTGGCTCCACTTCCCGCCATGACCCGGCAACACTTGAAAAGCAGCAGCAGCCTCTTACCAGAGGGAATGACAGCTCCCCTGCGGTGGGGGAGGGGCAGCAGACGTCGGGTAGCACTGTTCAATGCGGAGGAATAAGTGTATGTTGTGCGGCACGTGCTTACGATTCATTCTGTCAATGAAACATAACACTCCAGGGGCACTCTCGCATTGTAGTCAACATGGCTGAATTTTGACTTAAGGAGGTGAATAAGAAGAATGTTTGGGACTGGACGAACACCCAAAAGTACTGATAGTAATGTTTGGTGCCATTCCTTACACGATGGTTATGTGCCTAATACACTTTTGTCTATCTTTTTAAGGTAAACAAAGGCTTCTTTCTCTTCATTTACTGTTGTCTATCCTTTTAAGTTATAAAAGGCCTTCTTTCTTTTCATTTACATGGCCCAAAGGATATTCTTTCCATCCATTTACGTTCCCAACAGAACTTTCTTCAATTCATTTACATCCCTACACATTACCAAATGGACTTCCGTCTAGCCGCTAGACTCTAGCGGCTAGACGGAAGTCCATTTGGACTCTAGCCACTTCTCCAGCCCAAAGGGAATTCCTTCTATCCACTTTTGTGGCACAAATTAGCATCCTTATATTTACTTATATGGCCCTGACTAGTTTCCTTCTATCCACTTTTGTGGCACAATGGACCTGCCTTCCATCAACTTATGTGGCCCAAAAGAACGTCCTCCTATTCACATATTTTATTTATTTATAAAGTTTTATATAGCGCGAACAAGATCCCGAAGGATATCAGAGCGCTTTACAAAGAATGGATATTGGACATAAATCCAATATCGAACATCAAAGCAGGAATATTACATGCTCAAATGACTTCCTTCTATTCACCTATGTGGGCCAAAGGAATTACTTCTATATTCACTTACATGGTCCTATATACCTTCCTTCTAGCTGCATATGTGGCCTAAAGGGACTTTGTTCTATCCACTTGAGTGGTCCATGGAGACTTTGCATCCCCAATGTAGCCCAAAGGGGCTGCCTTCATTCCACGTATATGGCCCAAAACGGTCTTCTTTCTAGCCACTAGGTGGCCCAAGGGGGCACCCTTCAGTCCAGGTAGATCTGGACTGTTGAAACAACTGTACTATCAATAAAACGTTCTTCACACTAAAGAAAAGCTCTTCTTGGCTGAAAAATAGTCAGCCAGACCATAGAAATGTAATGCACTGATCAATCAATCAGGGAATTATGAAGCGCGGTACTCACCCGTGAGGGTCTCAAGGCGCTGGGAGAGGGGGGAGATGCAGCTCCGGGTCAGTTGAAGAGCCAGGTCTTGAGACTCTTCCTGAAGGTGTGCAGAGTGGGGGCGCGTCTGATGTTGATAGGGAGTTCATTTCAGGTCTTTACCGCGATGTAGGATGTGCGGGTTTTCGACGAGGGTGGCGGACCGGAGGTCTCTTGGGTACGTGGAAGGACATTCTTTCACTGAGATATTGGGGTCCAGTGTTGTGGAGGCATATGTAGGCGTGGGTGAGTATCCTGAAGGTTACTCTCTGCTCGACGGGGAGCCAGTGGAGGTTTTGCAGGTGTTGGTGGATGTGTTCATGTCGAGGGATGCTGAGGACGAGTCTGGCTGCTGTGTTCTGAATGGTCTGGAGCTTGCAGAGCAGGGATTTGTTGATTCCGGCGTAGACGGCGTTTCCATAGTCCAGTCTGCTGATTATGAGTGCGTGGGTGACAGTCTTTCTGGATTTGGGGGGGGGGGATCCATTTGAAGGTCTTATGATGGATGCGGAGGGTGTTGAAACAGGTGGATGCCACGGTGTTGATCTGTCGGTTCATAGTGAGGGAGGAGTCGAGTGTGATGCCGAGGTTCCGAGCGTGGCCCATGGGGGTGGGGTGGCTGCCGAGAGCGGTGGTCCACCAGGTGTTGTCCCATGCAGAGGGGGAGGGTGCAAGGACAAGAACTTCTGTCTTCTCCGAGTTGAGCTTTTCAGGCAGCTGCTGCTCATCTAGGATGCGACGTCCTTCATTCCTTCCTGGAAGTGGAGTCTGGTGATGTGGGGGTCCTTGGTGAGGGAGAGGATGAGCTGGGTGTTGTCGGCATAAGATACTATTCTGAGTCCATGCTGTCGGACGATGGCGGCGAGGGGGGCCATGTAGATGTTGAAGAGCGTGGGGCTGTGCGACGATCCTTGGGGCACTCCGCAGTTGATCTCTGTGGGCTTAGAGAGGAAGGGCATGAGTCTGATTCTTTGGGTTCTGCCAGTGTGGAAGGAGTGTAGCCAGTCGAGGGCGGCTCCCTGTATGCCAACGTTGTGGAGTCTGGTGGAGAGTGCGGTATCGAAGGCTGCAGAGAGGTCAAGCAGGATCAGGGCCGTGGTGTGTCCTTGGTCAAGGAGGGTGTGGATGTAGTCTGTGGCGGCGAGTAGGGCGGTCTCGGTGCTGTGGTTGCTGCGGAATTCGGATTGGGAGGGGTCGTGGATGGAATTCTCTTCGATGAAGTTAGTTTGTTGGGCGTTGACAATCTTCTCAGTGTCTGTGGCCGTTACAGGGAGGAGAGAGATGTGTCGGTAGTGCTTGAGGTCCATCGGATCTGCTGAGGGCTTCTTGAAGAGGGGCTTGACTTCTGCGCGTTTCCAGTTGTCAGGTAATGTGCCTGCTTCAAAGGTGGCGTTGATGGTGCGTCGTAGCTCAGGTGGTATGGCGGCTCTGTGGAAGATGTGCGTAGGGCAGGGGTCCGTGGGGGCTCCTGAGTGAATGCTTTTCGTGGTTGAAGCGGTGTCTTCGGTGGTGACGAGGGTCCAGGAGGAGATGGTGGACTGGCTGTCATTTATGGGGGGGAAGGAAGCGTTTCGGTGTCCGGGGTTTGTTCGTTGATCTTGTCGTAGAGGGATCTTATCTTCAGGTGGAAGTAGGAGCTGAGTTTGTTGCAGAGGTCCTGGGAGGGTGTGACGTATGTGGCTTCGCTGGGGGGGGGGGGGCTTGGTGAATTCCTGAATGATGCTGAAGAGTTCCTTGGAGTTGCTGGCATTGGCCTGGATTTTGTTTCAAATGAAGGTCCTTTTGGAGGATCTGATGAGTTGGTGGTATTCCGTTGAGGCATTCTTGTAGGTGGTACTGTCTTCCGAGGTTTTGCTGCTTCTCCATAGCTTTTAGAGGCGTCTGCAGGCGCGTCTGGATTTTTGGAGGTCGGTGGTAAACCACGTGGCCTTCCTGGGGCACTGTCTGTCGGGGATGCAGGGTTGGGGGTGAGCTTGTCTGAGCAGTTGGTGATCCATCTGTGAAGTTCTTTGGCTGCGGAGTTGGCTTCGGTTGAGGTGGGTGGGGGATCGTGGATGAGGGTGGAGTTGAGGTGCTCCTCGGTGACCTTGCTCCAGTTCCTTGTGAAGGCGTGGTGTAGGTTTGGGGACAATAGGTGAAGCTGTGCCCCATCATCAAGTTATGCAGATGACACAAGAGCTCACCTTCGCATATAGAAACTGAAAACTTTAATGCAGGTGATTTATGTACAAAACAGACTTGCAGACGGGAAAGAATCAGTGAGGGGGTGGGGTGAATGCTTCATTCCGATTACAAACATATATTTAATTTAGTTGCAGTATCAAGAAATTATGTCTCCTCTGAAAAATCAGTTATTACAGCCAGACACTGATTTGTACCGTAACAAACTATAAAACATCACTTTCAGTGATTGCTCCCTCTGTGCGGAACAGATGTTCACTCAGGAGTGGTGCAAACAGAGTAACTAACACCCCCACAACATTCATTGCAGCTACATTATTAATGCCTTTTCCTGAAATCCCCAGAAAAATATTGTGTAGACAGGAAGATGACAAGATCCGGATAAAGGAAGCAATGGGGGATAGGTAGGTCTCTGGAAGTACTCTGGGCCTGAAGTTGACCATGCAGAAGCCTGGGCTGTAGAGTTTTAGCTCAGGGCCCTTGCAACAGGCTCAGTCTTCTCCTCTGCATCTGCAAGATGCCAATCTTGCTGTGGCAAAATCACAGCAGCTGTCAGCCCAATGCACCCAGCTCGTCAGAAGCAGGCACGGATCAATGCAACATGTCTGGAACTGGGCTCTACGACACTGCCAAGGATCAGAAAGTGAAATCCAAATATGGAGGTGCGAAAGGGTATTGGAGCAAAAAACTGAGCAGCAAAGAAAGAGAATTTGATAATACAAATCAAATTCAAAGCTTTATTCGACAGCATTGTCATAAAAGCATATTTACATCCTAACAATAAATATAAATACTATATTAAAACAATATACAATCTTAAAAATACATTAAACCATGATGCTGGCGAATAGTTCCGATGAATTGATAACATCGATTAAAAACAAATTTATGCTAAAAATAGAACAATGTCCTTGGTGTCAGATGTTCTTTATCCTTCTTCTAACATTTTTAGGGTGCGTGAACGTATAACCCAGGCCCACCCCAAGAATTTTGCTACAGCAATGACCAAATATTGAGTGCAATCAGATTCGAGTATTCTCAAGGCATCCTTGTATCTACGTATTCCCAAATTTAAACATACTGGTTTTATCCATCTACGACGTGGAGTGACATATAATGGACAAACAAATAGTAAATGACCAGCATCTTCAATCAAATCTCGACAGTGAGGACAACAATTATCATCGTTGGGTAGCCAATTCTGTGTAAATGTTTTAACAGGGAGGGTCCCAATTCGAAACTGAAAATACAGTTTTCTATCAAAAGGCCTCTCTATATAATCCCAAAAAGCCTCACAAGATGGAATACTTTTGATGTCGAGATATCGTCCTGTTAGATTGGTGTTCTGGCCAGTAATAATAACAGATGTTGTAATCATATCCCAGTACATTTTTTTGAGTGCAGACTTGGGAGGAAATTTTAGCCCATTTAAATCATCCCATAGATGCCCCAAATCTAGTTTTATTAATAAGTCTCTGATTTCTTTAAGCCATGATATAGAATGAAATTGGTCGGCCCTAATGATATCTTTTAGGGCTGTAGCATAATGGGCCAATTCCGGTGTGACCATGATACGTCTCCAATATAGGAGTGGGCGCAATCGTGCCAAATCCTCAAATCTTTTCCTGCCCAGATCATAGGCTAATGGAATCATTGGGGTACTTCGGGGAACTCCCGTTAGGCAACGTAGGAACTTGTTTTCAGCAAGACTTAGTTGTTTCAGGTTGCCAAAACCCCATAATTCTGAACCATATAATACGGCACTAATAGCCTTCATGTTATAAATCTCTAAGGCTGGAGTGATAGGTTTAGACAGGGATGTTTTATATTTTGAGACAATTGCCCCCGTTAGCTGATGGAATTTTAGGGCAGCCATATCAATATGGTTTGTCCACTTCATGTTACTCTGGAGGGATATCCCTAAATATGTAAATGCCTCTACTTGTTCTAACGGAGTGTCGTTGAATTTGATAACACCTCTAAAATTTTTCCTCTTATTTAGGCACATGAACTTTGTTTTGGAGGTGTTTATTTCAAGGCCACGTTCTCGACAAAACTCACCGAATGCATTTAGCGCCTTCTGCAGGCCACTAGGTGTCCGTGAAACTATCAGTGTGTCATCCGCGAACATGAGAACAGGTACGCGGGTTCCAGCCAATACGGGGGCGTCTGTGGGCGAACGACTCAGGTGTTTTACAATACCATTAATAAACAGGGAGAACAACGTGGGCGCCAGGACACATCCCTGCCGAACACCACGCTCTACAGGGAATGTGTCAGTAACCTCCCCCTGCGTTCCCCACCTAATTCGTGCATAATTGTTTTCATGTAAGCGGACGAGTAGTGTTAGTAATTCTGGAGCAATCCCTGCTTCGTCGAGAACCCTCCATAATTTGGAGCGAGGCACCAAATCAAATGCGGATTTTAAATCTATAAAAACCGCATAAAGGGTCCCATTGGTTAGCTTTACATTCCTCCAATAGAGTGCTAAAAAATAAAATACCTGGTCAACCGAACTAGTGCATGGTCTAAACCCAGCCTGAAAGGGAGAAAGAATGTTATTTTCTTCAATCCAGGTATGTAATCTATTTTGCACTAATCGACCTATCAGTTTCTGGGCAGAATCTATGAGACTGATAGGTCTATAGTTACTGGGTAATGATTTGTCCCCTTTCTTAAAAACTGGGATTATTTCAGCCCCTTTCCATGAGGGGGGTACAGGCGCCCCCATAGCGATAGAATTTGCTAGATATTGGAAATACTGACACCAGGACAATCTATCAGTTAAAAATACATCCGCAGGTATTCCGTCCATCCCGGGGGCACGGCCCCTGGTTATACAATCTAATGCTAAGTTTATGTCTTTAATCGTGAACACCTGCGTTTGAAAATAAATGACCGGGGGGGGTAAGTGCTCTCCTTCTTGCAAGGCTGAAGCATATTGTGGTTTGAAAAAATCAATCCATTGGTTTATTGCCACATTATTTTGGGGAGATGGTGCAACCCCGCCTCTGTCCCATTTTACTATCGCCCAAAACTTCTTTTGATCCTTCGACATGCAAGCTGCTTTCAGATCCTGCCAATGATCCTCGTCCCATTCCTTCTTAGCCTTTAGCTGTGTATGTTTATACAGTTTTCTAGCAGATCTCACACTATCCATGTTTTTTGATCTAAGGGCCAAACTTAAACTCTGGCGAGCTGCTCTACAAGATTTGTTGAACCATCCCGCCATAGGTTGTTTGTCCTTATTGGATTTTCCACCCACTAGGGGTTTTTTAAAAAATTTTTTGAGGTTTTGAAAGAAAGTGGTATGGACCTCATCCATTGATGATAAAAATGTGTTTCCAGATGTTAGTGTAAACAATTTATCCATTTCGTCAGTTACCACTTTTTTAAGATCTGCTAATTCTTCGGGCTTCTCTATAAATCTCTCCCATTTAACATGCCTCATGTTGTTTGATACAACAACATCCAGGCTAGTTTTCCCATCTTCATTTCCTAGTTCTGTGGGCTCATTAAAAGTTTGTAGTTCCAGGTGAAGGGCGTTGTGATCACTGTCATCTCGTTTAATTATGATCATATCGTTCAGTTTAGGCCAAATCCTTATATCCACTAGGAAATAATCAATACGACTAGTGGATCTTCCATTGTCGAACGTATTTGCCCCCTGGTAGTCTGACCGGGTGCGTCCATTAGCAGCCCTAAGCCCTCTCTCTAGGCAAAGTGCTTTCAATTGAATGGCCATGGCGGTCCACCTCTTGACCGGGGGTAGTTCCAGCTGGGGAACCCCCCACTTACTATCTTCTTCTTCTGCTAGGAACTGATCCTCCGAGCCAAGAGGTTCGAACGTCGTATTAAAATCCCCACCTACTAAGATAGGCTTCTCCGATGGTAATACAGAGAGATGTTGGTCTAAGACAGATATTACGTCTGATGAGGAGCCTCCAACCGTCCCTCTAGCATAAACATTTGCTATAACCAATCCCTGGTCATTAGGCCAGGTGATATTTAGTGACAGAATGTCACTAGATTGAGAACTAAGTTGGTCAATTTTACAGCAAAGGGATTGGCGGATCCAAATTATCAAGCCTCCTGAGGGACGACCTTTAGCTTTTTTAGTGGCAGGTACGTAGAAATTAAGGAAACCCAAGCGATAAACCGGGTCCATTGACCATGACTCTTGAAATAAAATTATATCGAACTGGTCAACAAAAATGCACCACTCAGGACAGTGCATTTTGTTGCCAATTCCTGCAAGGTTCCAAGGTGCTCCTCGGTGACCTTGCTCCAGTTCCTTGTGAAGGCGTGGTGTAGGTTTGGGGACAATAGGTGAAGCTGTGCCCCATCATCAAGTTATGCAGATGACACAAGAGCTCACCTTCGCATATAGAAACTGAAAACTTTAATGCAGGTGATTTATGTACAAAACAGACTTGCAGACGGGAAAGAATCAGTGAGGGGGTGGGGTGAATGCTTCATTCCGATTACAAACATATATTTAATTTAGTTGCAGTATCAAGAAATTATGTCTCCTCTGAAAAATCAGTTATTACAGCCAGACACTGATTTGTACCGTAACAAACTATAAAACATCACTTTCAGTGATTGCTCCCTCTGTGCGGAACAGATGTTCACTCAGGAGTGGTGCAAACAGAGTAACTAACACCCCCACAACATTCATTGCAGCTACATTATTAATGCCTTTTCCTGAAATCCCCAGAAAAATATTGTGTAGACAGGAAGATGACAAGATCCGGATAAAGGAAGCAATGGGGGATAGGTAGGTCTCTGGAAGTACTCTGGGCCTGAAGTTGACCATGCAGAAGCCTGGGCTGTAGAGTTTTAGCTCAGGGCCCTTGCAACAGGCTCAGTCTTCTCCTCTGCATCTGCAAGATGCCAATCTTGCTGTGGCAAAATCACAGCAGCTGTCAGCCCAATGCACCCAGCTCGTCAGAAGCAGGCACGGATCAATGCAACATGTCTGGAACTGGGCTCTACGACACTGCCAAGGATCAGAAAGTGAAATCCAAATATGGAGGTGCGAAAGGGTATTGGAGCAAAAAACTGAGCAGCAAAGAAAGAGAATTTGATAATACAGACGACAACGTCTGAAATAAGCACAAGACAAATCAAGGTCTTTAAGTTCTACAAAAGACGAAGGAACAGCTTCATTGTGCGTAGGGTTGAGATAGACCAAGAGTTTAAGGTATTTCCCAGGTTAGGTTTCAGAGCTACTACTAAAACCTTAGGCTTGTAAACCTGAAATGCTGTACATGCACCATTTGGCTGCATTTTGTTTCTGTATGATCGTTTCGTAACCCCTTTGAAATGCTCTGGCAACAGGCAGGATCCCACAGCATACCATGCAGCATTCTAAGATTTCACTAGATATCGAGAACCTTTTCTGAAACAGTGATATTGTGCTTAAAATGTACATTCTAGCATCAATTTGGGGTATAAGCTGGGGCGTAGCTTCGGAGGACGGGGGATGTATGGGATGGAATATCCCCAGAAATGCATGCTTGGTTTTGTAGTTGGGTCTTGAGGGCCGGAGTTGGGTGCTATCTCTGTGTGGTTTTTCTGGTTATAAGCCAAGAAAGACGAAACTGTGACCTTTGATGTGAACAGCAGAATGTGTGAGAGACAGAGATACCCATCTAGTGGCTGAATTTCAAAATGTGAAACAACTTGTAACCCACACCGACTCCCTTGCTTTTCCAAAATGTGTGATCCTAGGCACATATTTTATTTCACACAGCCTAAATTTTCTTTATTAGTTCATGATGTGCGCGGCACAAGCACCTTTTATATTTGAATTACTAGACCGTAAGGTTGTTCCATTGATTAGAATCTAGACTACGTTTAGGGCTTACATTACTATTGGCTTCCCGGTTAGGGCCAGATGTACGACCCTTCCATTTTGCAAGTCGCAAGTTGCGTTGTTTGGGAATCGCAAACAATTTCTGAAACACTGTAGTACATTCCATTTTGCGAGTCGCAAACTGGAAGGGTCATACATCTGGCCCAAAGATATAATTGCACTGTTGTTGGAGGGTTAGCCATGAATGTTTCTAAAAACAATCACTTTTATGCAGTGATATAATTTGATGTACTAATGTAAAAATTGTCAGCGTGTTAAAGAACTACCCTTTTTTAAATTTTAAAGAGATTGAATCAAGTTTTACATTAGGATTGTTGCACAACATAAATGCCAAAAGTTTTCATGCCTTGGGTCCTGCACTGACTCTTAGAGCCAAGCCAGGTCAACGCAGTCTCGTCCTCCTGCTTCTACACGCTACGACTGCTTCGAAAGATTTTCAAATGGATCCCTACAGAGTCCAAGAAAATGGTCACCCGTGCGCTTGTCAGCAGCAGAATTGACTACGGCAATGCACTCTACGCCGGCACCACCCAGAAACTCCTAAAGAAACTGCAGAACATTCAGGACGCTTCCGCCAGACTCATCCTGAACATCATCCGCCACAGCCACACCACCAGTCACCTGAGAGAACTCCATCGCTCCCGATCAACAAAAGAATCACCTTTAAGCTCCTCACACATGCCTACAAAACCCTCCACTACGCTGGACCTGCATACCTCAACCACCACCTCTCCTTCTACACACCCACCAGACATCTCTACCCGACTGACCCTGGCCACCATCCCTAGGATCCGCAAGACCTCGACTAGAGGAAGATCCTTCTCTTACCTTGCTGTGAAGACCTGGAACTCCCTGCCTCTACATCTCAGGCAATCACCATCACTGTCTCAATTTAGGAAAGACTTAAAAACCTGGCTCTTCGACTGAACCTCAGATCCACACCTTCTCCCCAAAGCGCCTTGAGACCTTTATAGGCGAGTAGTCGCGCTTTACAAGAAACCCGATTGAGATGCTTGGCACAGCTTGCCCTATAAACCTGCCTACGCCCTCCTCTATTTGTGACTCCGGCGTAGTAGATGTGGCCATCAGTCACTTGCTATAGTGATTTGGTAAAGGCAAAGACTGGAAACATGGTGCCTTGCCTACATGCACAGATTTGACAATCCCACCATCAAGGCTTCTTGTAGCAGAGACTAAGAATAGTGCATGCAGTAAAAATTAAGTTTAAAATATGTGATCTTACAGCAGGAACTCCAGGCTGCTGTGTTGTATCGGACCGTCATTATGAGTTCCCAGGGAGAACCAACAGGGCTATGTGAGATGGGTGTGGGCTTAGTTTCAGTGGGGGTGCTTGGGGTGTGGCACTCCACAAATGCATTCTTGGTTTGGTAATTTAGTCTGGGGGCCCTAAGTTGGGTCAACTATGTCTGTGTTGGTTTTTATCATCATTCGCATTTTTTGGATCGGAATCTTAAATATATATAGTGACTGGTTAAACAAAACAATTAGTAAATCTTTATCCATATAAGTAATCCTTGAATGAGTGCAAAAGTAGTACTTTTTGGAATTCACAAATGTTAGACCTAGCATATCTTGGCGTGATTACCCTTGAATTTTTGCCTCTGACTCCTCTGCTTTTAGGTGCTCTGGACACTTTGCCACTGCTAAACAGTGTCAAAGTACAAGTGTTCCCTGTGTACAGTGTTATGGTAATTGGTTGGCCATGATTGGTATGTTTGCCTTACTAGTAAAATCCCTAGTGATGTGCACTGTGTGTGCCAGGGCTAGTAATGCAAAGATGCGCGAAGAAGGGAACCCAGGCCTGCAGTGTAGGGCCTGCACGCAGTTTGCTATGTTAGCATGTTGTCCTGACAAGTGCAACCACTTGTCAGGCCTTACTTTCCCTTCTGCGTACACAGTATGCACCTCTGTGGTAGGTCCCGGGTAACCCCTGGGCAGGGTGCAGTGCAAGTAAAAGGCAGGACACATACTGAGCTGTGCTATCTCCTGACAGTGAAAAACACTCCATTTCGTTTTTCACTGGTGAAAGGCCATTCTGCACATAGGACAGAATGGGGGAGGCTGGGTACTGTGTTTGTTAGCCTAGTTTCCTATAAGTTTAAAATGGAGAGGTGAAGTTCAGTATGTATGAACTCACAGTGTCATAACATATCTTTCTATGAAAGTGGTTTTGTCACTGTTCAGAAGCCACTCTTTTAGAAAGAGGCTGAGTTTTGTGTTTTAAGCATTTCTGTGTGTCTCTGCTGAATGTGGATTGACTGTCTGGATCTAAGAGGTGAGAGGAGCTGGGAGAGGTCTTGACCCAGGGAGGGGATGAGATGGCACCAGGCTGCCCTGCATCTGGACAGTAGGGGGGGGGAGAAGCACGGGCGATAAGGCCTCGGCTGGTGCTATAAACCAATTGACCCATCTCCTGCTGAGTGATTAAGGATCCAGACCCCCAGTATCAAAGGGAGAAAGGTGAAACTGGAAGGGAGACACCCAGAACTGATTTAGGCAGGGGTCAGGGACCCCTGAGCACAACAAACTTCAAAGACATTTAGGGGTGTAACTATGAGAGCTGAGGCCCCTGAACGTTGGAATGGAACAGAGATGGATTGATACTGAAAAGGCTTAGACCCATTTCGTTGTCAAGAGTAACCTCTGCTAAGGAAAGAACAACAGAAGAGACTGCTGGGAAGAACCAACCCTTGCTTCGTGATCTGGGGCTAGTCTGCAGTTTGCTGTTTCAACCAAGGAAGAGGCTGTTGGGACTGTGCTGTGTGCGCTGGGTCCCCCTGCTTGAATACGACTGTGCTTTGTGCTGTGTCTTGTAACCCTAAGGGCCCGAGGTGAGTTGGCTCCCTGTTTGGAAACACAGGAACATAAAAGTTTCCAGAGAAGTTTCAAGCGACGTGGTGGGCGCGTGTTGTGGCAGCTTGAGATCCTCGGAAGGTGTGCCCTGTGATCTTGGACACACGGAGAAGCAAAACTCCGACGCGCTGGGAGCGTGTTGTGGTGCACAGAAGGCGTTGGTGAGGAGTGCCTGGTCAACATGTGCATCAAAGGTGAGGCGTGTCTCGGACGCACTGGGAGCATGTTGGGGTGCACCGCAGGCGTTTGTGATGAGCGCCTGGTCAACGTGTGCACCGAAGGTGAAGCGAGACTCGGACGCGCAGAGTGCGTGTCGTGGTGCACCGCTGGTGAGGAGCATCTGGTCGGCGGGTGCACCGAAGGTGAAGTGAGTCTCGGATGCGCAGGGTGCGTGTCGTGGTGCACAGGAGGCGTTGGTGAGAAGCGCCTGCTCAACATGTGCATCAGAAGTGGAGTGAATCTCGGATGCGCAGGGTGCGTGTCGGGGTGCACCAGAGGTGCTGGTGAAGAGCGCCATGTCATCGAGTGCACCGGAGGAGAAGTGAGCCTCGGACAAGGTGAGCGTGTCGTGGTACGGCCGAAGGCGTTGGTGAAGAGCGCCTGGATATCGTGAAACCGGAGTTTTGAGTAAGTCTCAGTGAAGCAGTGTGCGTGCTTTGGTGCAACCTGGGACTGTGGAGGTGATCGGCTGATCATCGTATGCCCCAGAAGAAAGTGAGTCTCTGCAGCACGGTGCGTGTGTCTTGGTGCCTACTGAGACCGCGGAAAGGAGTGCCTGGTGAACATGCACTCGGAGTTGACGTGAATTCCCATCAGCGTTGCGTGTGTGGCTTCGTGCCAGAGGACACCCGGAGGGTGCTGTGGTGAACGAGCACCCGGAGTAATGCATTCTCAGAGGCGTGGGGTAAGTATGCCCTGCGGCTGTCTGAGACCTTCCTAACAGTCGCCGACCGGACCGGCAGCCTTGGAGGAGCTGAGCTGCCAGGCCGAGCCGCTGAGGCCCATTGATAAAGTTTCGCATGGAAGGCCCAGTTCGCTGAAGGAGGAGAGGAGAGTAGGGTCGAGCCCCCAGGTAACGTGGATCCCTACCTGGCGGGGTGCATGCTCGGAGGAACACTCTCTCAGCCGCTCAGTCCTTCTGACGACATGAGCCTTTGCTTCAGCTCAGAGTGGGGCCCGTACAGACCAACGGAGTGGCAGTACTGGGGCCAGAGTGAAAAGCTGCACTTTATGTCATCGTGGATACGTGTGGGGGCAACTGTTATCGAAGAGGCTGATTGTCGTAATACACTTTGCTAATATTGTTTCTAACGAACTGCTGGACTGTCTTATGACGCCTGACATTATTTCTGCATAACGAAGTACACGACTGTAGCGCTACGCATTGCATTATTTCTTCATTGCAAAGTACATGATTGTAGCTACGCATTGCATTATTCCTTAATTGCAAAGTACATGATTGTTGCGGCGCGCATTGCATTATTTCTTAATTGCAAAGTACAGGATTGGGGTGTGACGCATTGCATTATTCCTTCATTGAGCAGTACAGGATTGTAGCGGTACGCATTGCATTATTTCTCCCATTGCAAGGTACCGGGGTGTATCGTTACACATTGTATTATTTCTCCTTTGCCCAGCACAGGATTGTATCGTTACGCAGTGCATTATTTTTCCAGTGCAACGTGTGCGATTCTAGCATTGCGACCAGCATAGCATTTTGAAAGCGGTGGTTGGGATTTGAACCTACCAGCCAGCCGGAACGTATATTACCCTTTATTGTATGTTGGTTTCTGTATGGTGTGGTCTGATCGTATATCTTTTTATACAAACTTTATAGCTGTTTAATCAAACTTGTGTGGAGTCCCATTTGTGGTGTCACCAGTGGGTTGCTGTGGGCGTGGTTGCACATACTGTACACTCGTGCCTTGGAGATAGGCCTGGCTGCCCGTGCCAAGCTACTAAGGGAGTGAGCAGGACTATCTCAAATGGTGTCCTTACTTGGCCTAACGTTGAGTGGGAAGACCTGGGTCTTGCACTTGGTGACAGTGGTGTGGGACGGGGACCCCGGCTTCCAACCACAAACATTGGCAGTAGTAGGCCTAGAAAACTGTGCCAGTCTTAGGTTTCAAAGCATACTACTGGCAATCAAACACCCAAAATGTGATGGAATGAACGCTTGCAAATAGTCATGAAAACTGTCCATCCCGAACCTTGGTCATCTCACCCCTCCACCCTGCATCCCGCAGCTTTTTTTGTTGGGAAATTTGAGATTCACACGATTCCCCGCCCATCTCACTGACTAAACTACACCCCCCCCAGCAAAAGTCTCTAAATCACACCCTGACCCAACGCCCCGATGAACGAACACACATTTTAAAATACTCTGGAACATAGAAAATACAAGACACTTCCAGTTGTAATAGCAAGACACACATGTTGTGGGGTGGCGGAGGAACCTTAGGGTGTGAAGTTCTTGGTAGAGGCCACCTGCCACGTCCTCTGCCCTGCGCTGAACTCATCACTGCGCCGCTCTCCCACCTCCCCTTGTTGTTTTGAAGCTGTTGGTAGAGGTCCTTGTCCGCACTGAACTCATCCCTGCACCGCTCTCCTGCCTCCCCATGGTTTCGGAAGCTCTTGGTAAGGGTCCCTGCTCTTGCTGAACTCATCACTGGACCACTCTCCCGCCTCTCCTCGGTTTCTTCACATTCCTGGTACACCGTCATCGCGCTCAGGTCAATCCGGTCTCCTCCTTAATTTCTCTTTTTTGCAGACAATTGCGTCCTCTTGGCATCGCAATGTGATGAAGCTTTTGTCCACAGTCTTGCACCTCATGCTCTACACTAAATAAGATTGCAGATTCCAGCGCCTTGAAGGTTTATGCATTACATGTGCCTACTCTATTCCACAACAAAATTAAATTAAGATAACATGGTAAAAAAGGGGAGCTGAGGCAGGGTTAGATTGGGATCAAAAATCGGCCCGGGCACACCAAAAAAAAAAAAAGTGGCCCACATTTGAATATTGCCTTTTCGCAAAACACTGCTTCAGCAGAGTTTTATGAAAACAAAGGGGGTGGGGACGTTTTATTAACTTCACTTAGATAGATAAAAAAAAATGCACAGATTAGTTCACACTGCTGAGCCACACATGAATGCAAGTGAGACCACTTCTGCTCAGGCACCTCTGCCCCCGCTCAATCAGCATACATTAATGGGCCAGTCCAGAGAGAGAAAGAAAGCGATACCTCCACCCATCTGCCTCTAGAAAGGCCACTCAGGCACCCACTGGGTCGCTGGCAGCATTCTAACAGTACAGATAGCCCCCTGGCTGCCCACAAAAGCAGCCCACAGCTGGAACTCGGCTACCGGCCCTTCGGCCATTTCCCGAGTGTCCTCCTTACCAATCTGACCCTGGGCTGAGTCCAAGACGTTTACCGAAGCACCCGAATTATCTAGATCAAACACCGTCCATCCAATGAGGTCTGTTCGCTTTATAGCCCTGAACGTGCATTTCTAGCAGGGGCAGCCCTCTGGGGAAAAAAGGTTAACCGGGCCGTTGAAGGAGCGATACCAGGACACAAGTCAGGGGTACACGCAGGTGGACGATGTCCACCCACTATTTTCACAGGGTGGACGCCGTCCACCCTGCGAAGAAGTTGGGCCCCACTGAAAAATATGCTGAATTTGTCCCGGTGTAATTTGCAAACACTGGGGCACATTCTGCTTTGGATCGACAACAACTTGCAGGCAGGGACGAGGCTTTCTTATTTAAGACTCCGGCTGGGCCCATAACAAAGGCCGAATCTGAGGGGTCATCAGGCCTCCTTTTGTTGGAGTCTCCTGGCTGGGAGCAGTCAGGAGCCTCACACGTACAAGCGAATGCAGCAGAGCGGAAACAAAGGCTCTCACCTTGTTAGCTCTTCACACATACTTAGCGGCAGCTTTTCACTTGGTTCAGGCTCTGTTTAGGAGATATGCATGAACTGCAGGCATGTCATATGTGTAGATCTTTCCCAGTATTTAAGCAAAATAAATAGTATTTGTGAGACCGGCCTCACGGCGTTGCCCTCTCCATCGTCCCGCCAACCTGCAACCACCCTCAAGACACGACATCCCCGACTCCGGCCGCCCCAGCCACCCCCGATCCACGGGCCGGCCAGAGACCTGACAGACTCAACACCCTACCACGCATGCCCAACCGAGGGAGCGGGAACCCTCGAGCCAGACCCAGAGGCGCCAGCCCAGTCACACCTCGGGTCGCCTTCCCCGGGAGGACTCAATCGGCCACCAGGCCCCTGGGGAGCAGGCGCCTCCCCTACCGAGCGTCTGGGGTCCCTCCCAGACCCACCTGAAAAGACCAAAGAAGTGAGCGGCAGGAAATCCCGCCGAACCCCCTCCGTCACCCCAGTCCCCCCTCTGCGAGCACTCCGGACTTCAAAGAACCAGCGGAGTATAACAAGGGGTGCCGGAGGAACAAGGACAGAGAAGACCTGGAACCATCTGAGCCTGCTGACGCTGTCGCGGCTCCTGAACGCTGAAGTCACCTGGGCCTGCTGAGTGACTCGCGGCCTCTTGCTATTGAACCATCTGAGCCCTGCGGACGAGGTCGCGGCTCCCGAACACTGATCCACCTAGGCCTGCTGAGTGACTCGCGGCCCCCCAGCTATTGAACCATCTGAGCCCTGCGGACGGAATCGCGGCTCCTGAACTCCGACCACCTGTGCCTGCTGAGAGAGTCGCGGCGCTCCCCTTGAGGACGACTCGATAAGAGATCGCCCAGAGACACGACACCCTCCAGCTCGAGGATTGTGAGCTTCCGCAGGGTATTTCGCAGAGACACTATCTTGAAAGACTGTCCCGCTACCCCCATTCCCCACGACTGATTTGTGGTACGTTGTGCCACTGCTGTACTATTTGCCTTTGGGTCATAAAGATCCCTGAAATCATCGATAAAAGAACTTATCGTCCTACAAAGAATACGTGTGGTGTCCCTCTGTTCACAGTGCAGATCAGGGTGTGCGCGCCTGGTTCGGCTTACTTGGGAGAGGTGGGTCAAAGGGGTGGGCAAGACGTGTATCGAACCCCCTTCCGGCGGACGCCTTTCCAACATTTGGTGGCAGACGACGGGATCCGAGCCGACACCGAAGGAGAGCGTGCAGTAAACGACTGACGCACTACCAAACAGAAATGGAAGGAGAAACCTCCCTGGGTGCCACAGGTACCGAAATAAGCTCACCGTTCCGAGAAGATCAATTGGACTATTACACGCATAGAGAACTAAAACAGTTTTGCAAAGACCTTGGCATCGCTACCACCGGACTGAGCACAAAGGAAGACTACCAGAAAGTACTGAAAGCCTGGGTCGAGACGGGGGCGCCCCCGACCCAAACGGAAAGAGACTCTACCCATGAACAAACAAGCACCCCGGCGAGAAACAACGGGCCAGAGGGGAACCTGTCCTCCGAGGAACTAGCGGACCGAGAGAGAAGCCGCAACCACGAACTGGAACTGGCAAAACTAAAAATCGAGGGAGAGATAAAACTGGCAGAGAAGAAGTTAGCCGTCGAGCAGTTACGGCTACAAGGGGAACTCTAAGAGAAGAGACTCCAAAGGGAGCACGACGAAAAGAAACTCCAGCTAGAACATGAACGCGGCCTGAAAGAAATTGAGTGGCGGGCTAGACACGAAAAGTCACAGCCGCCCGGGAATCCCCAGCCCGCTCCCGCCGGGGAAACCAAAGTTCACATCCCCAAGGATGTGGTCAAGGAGTATTATAAGAACGATGATATCCAGCAGTGGTTTAAAGCCTACGAAGTCGCCATGACCTCTCACTGAGTCCCGCAGAAGGATTGGGGGGCTGGCCTATGGGGCCGGTTCTTAAGCGAAGGAAGGGACACTCTGCTCGATCTGCCCTCCGCGGTCATGAACTCCTACAGCCACATGAAGGAAGCCCTCGTGGGCCGGTACGGACTCACCCCCGAAATGTACCGACAACGGTTCCGAGATTGCAAGAAGATACCAGGCACCACGTGGGTGGAATACGTGAACTTTTACAGCCGAGCTCTGGACGGGTGGATCAAGGGCAGCAAGGTCTCCACCTTCGAAGAACTGTTCGATCTGATCGCCTGGGAACATTTAGCGGCCAATTGCTTTATAGAACTGCGCCAGCATCTCCTAGACAGTAAACTCACCGACCCTAGGAAGCTGGCTGCTGAGGCTGATCGTTGGGTGAACACCCGGGCCACCCGGGGCCCCGTGGGGGACTACGGCCGCAACAGTTAGGGTCCCCCCACCAGAGGGGCGGAGGGAACCACGGCCGACCAAGAGACTTTGCCGGGGGGTCCTCCACCAGCCCCCCCAGCAGCGGGTTCGGCCCAGTCTCCAGCCAGCACCGGAGCCCCAGGACGACCAGGTCCACGAGCTAGGATCACCTGCTTCCGCTGCCAGCAGCCCGGACACTACGCCAATGACCCCCAGTGTCCCCAGTATCAGCGAACCACAACGACCAACCCCACGACCCGGCAGATGGCCTCCGTGGCTCTGGGGGAAGAAATGGAAGACTCCGAGGAATGGGAACCGGCGGCCATGGCCCTGGTCTCCCTTGGGGATCGAGAAATGGTCCCCGGGACACCCTTGCCCGCCAACACAGAGAGATACCGACAGCAGGTGACTATCAACGGCCACCGAGTCGAGGGCCTTCGCGACACCGGGGCGAGTGTCACCGCGGTCCACCGCAGCCTAATTTCCGAAGACCAGATCCTAGCCGGGGCCCTCTGTCCGGTCGTATCCTCCGACAATTCTGAGAGCCTCTGCCAGATGGCCCTGGTGCCCTTCGAGTGGGGAGGGGTCTCCGGAGAACTGAAGGTAGCGGTCCGGAACTCGCAGCCCGTAGACTGCCTCCTGGGCAACGACCTGGAAAATTCCCCGTGGGGGCAGGTAGAACGAAGAGCCCACCTAGAGATGATGGGCCTACCGGAATGGGTCTGCGCCACCACGCGCTCCATGACCGCACAAGTGGCCCCCTCCAAGGGCGGTGAAGCCCTCTTACCGAACACTTTCCCCGAGAACCGGGACCCCCTACCAGAAGCAGACAACCCTCCTTCCGAGGAAGAAGGAGACAGTAACCCAGGGGAAGGACCGGAACCTTCCGCCCCAGAGGCCCCGATGGAACCCGAAGAACTGCCCGAGTTGGCCCAGTGGCACTGCGAAGGGGGGCCCTCCCGCGAAGAGTTCTGCCAGGAACAGACCACTTGCCCCTCCCTCGAGGGACTTAGACAACAAGCCGAAGCCCAGGTCGCCGGTGATCAAACCGGAACCCATTGGGTTTATTGGGACAATGGCCTCCTCTACAGCGAGCAAAAGTCCGCCGAGCTAGGCGCAGCACGAGTACTGGTGGTACCCCTGCGGTTCCGGAGCCTCCTCCTGGGCCTGGCCCACGATGTACCCTTGGCAGGACACTTAGGCCAAGACAAGACATACCAGCGATTGGTGACCCACTTCTATTGGCCCAAGATGCCAGCGAATGTAGAAACACACTGCAAGTCCTGCCTCACGTGCCAGGGCAGTGGGAAGAGTGGCGGAAAACGCAAAGCTCCCTTACAACCGTTCCCCGTTGTAAGTACCCCGTTCGAGCGGGTCGGCATCGACATCGTGGGACCCCTGGATCCGAAGACCGCCCAGGGCCACAGATTCATCCTCGTCCTGGGGGACCATGCCACCCGCTACCCCGAGGCCATCCCCCTCCGCACCGTGACGGCTCCCGTGGTGGGCCGGGCTCTCATGGGGATCTTCTCCCGGGTCGGATTTCCCCGCGAGGTTGTGAGTGATCGCGGCACGAACTTTATATCCTGCTACATGAAGTCCCTGTGGCAGCAGTGCGGAGTCACGTATAAATTCACGACCCCCTACCACCCCCAGGGCAACGGCCTGGGGGAGCGCTTCAACCGAACTCTGAAGGGAATGATCCTGGGCCTCGAAGAGCCCCTGCGCCGGAAATGGGACGTACTCCTCCCTTGCCTCCTGTTCGCGTACCGGGAGGTTCCCCAAAAGTCTCTGGGGTTCAGCCCCTTCGAACTGCTGTACGGACATCCCGTTCGAGGGCCCCTAAGCCTGGTCAAAGAGGGCTGGGAGACCAGCCCCCGGGGGACACCCCCAGATGTGTTCCGCTACATCCTGGCGCTCCGCAACCAGACGAGGAAGTTTAGGGAACTTGCAGAGGCTAACCTCGAGGCCAGCCAAGAAGAAATGAAGCGCTGGTATGACCAGAACGCAACCTTGGTCGAGTTCCAGCCGGGCCAGCAGGTTTGGGTCATGGCTCCGGTGAGACCCTGCGCCCTACAAGACAAATGGACTGGTCCATTCAAGGTGGTCGAACGGAAGAGCCAGGTCACGTATCTGGTCGACGTACAATCCCCACGGAACCCCCTCCGGGTCCTCCACGTAAACCGTCTCAAGCCCCACTTCGTAAGGACAGAACTGAGTTTGCTACTGGCCACCGATGAGGGGGCAGAAGAGGACACTGAACCCCTGCCCGATCTCCTGTGCACAAAAGAACTGGACGGTTCCGTGGAGGGTGTGAAACTGTCGGACACCCTCACTCCCCAGCAGGCCGACGACTGCCGCCAGCTGCTCGGACAATTCGCAGACCTTTTCTCCCTCATTCCAAGGGTGACCGACTGGTGTGTCCACGACGTGGACACCGGCGACTGCCCACCTGTGAGACACCGAGCCTACCGGATGCCTGACCGGGTCCGCACCTGCATCAAGACCGAGGTACAGAAAATGCTCAACCTAGGGGTCATCGAGCCCTCCGACAGCCCCTGTGCCAGCCCGGTGGTTCTGGTCCCGAAGGCTGCCTCCCCGGGGGTCGCCCCCGAACTAAGATTCTGTGTAGACTATCGGGGGCTCAATGCGGTCACCCGCGCAGACGCTCATCCTATTCCCCGAGCCGACGAGCTCATCGACCGCCTGGGGGCCGCCCAGTTCCTCAGCACTTTCGACCTGACCTGCGGGTACTGGCAGATCGCTCTCACGGAAGGGGCGAAAGAGCGCTCTGCCTTCTCCACGCCAGATGGCCACTACCGCTTCAGGGTCATGCCGTTCGGGATGAAAAACGCCCCAGCCACGTTCCAGCGGTTGGTGAACAAGGTCCTGGCCGGACTCGAGGAGTTCAGCGCAGCGTACCTTGACGACATCGCCGTATTCAGCTCTCAATGGCACGAGCATCTCCAGCACCTCCGACAAGTACTAATGGCCCTGCGCCAAGCGGGCCTGACAGTGAAAGCCAGCAAATGCCAGCTCGGACAAGGCTCCGTGGTCTACCTGGGGCATCAGGTGGGCAGCGGCCAGGTCGCCCCTCTCCAGCCGAAGATCGATGCCATCAAGTCCTGGGAGCCCCCCACCACGCAGACAGAGGTTCGGGCCTTCCTGGGCCTTACGGGGTACTACCGGAGGTTCATTAAAAATTATGGTAGTATCGCAGGGCCCCTCACAGAGTTGACCTCCAAAAAGCTTCCGCAGAAGGTGCAGTGGACCCCCCAGTGCCAGCAGGCGTTCGACGCCTTGAAAACCGCCATGTGCACCGCTCCCGTACTCAAGGCCCCCGACTACTCCCGAGAGTTCGTGGTCCAGACCGACGCATCCGAACATGGCATCGGGGCCGTACTCTCGCAGTTCGACGACAAGGGCATTGATCAGCCCATAGCCTTCATCAGCCGAAGGCTGCTGCCGAGAGAGCAGCGTTGGAGCACTATAGAGCGAGAGGCCTTTGCCGTAGTCTGGGCCCTCAAGAAACTGCGGCCCTACTTGTTCGGAACCCATTTTCGAGTACAGACGGACCACCGGCCCTTGCAGTGGCTAATGCGGATGAGGGGGGAGAACCCCAAGCTACTACGATGGTCCATCTCTCTCCAAGGGATGGATTTCACTGTCGAACATCGCCCCGGGACGGATCATGCCAACGCCGACGGCCTGTCCCGGTTCTTCCGCTTCGGCGAGGAGAACCCCCCAGTGGATGGGTAGTTCTCCACGCCTTTCAGCTGGGGGGGACGCGTGTGAGACCGGCCTCACGGCGTTGCCCTCTCCATCGTCCCGCCAACCTGCAACCACCCTCAAGACACGACATCCCCGACTCCGGCCGCCCCAGCCACCCCCGATCCACGGGCCGGCCAGAGACCTGACAGACTCAACACCCTACCACGCATGCCCAACCGAGGGAGCGGGAACCCTCGAGCCAGACCCAGAGGCGCCAGCCCAGTCACACCTCGGGTCGCCTTCCCCGGGAGGACTCAATCGGCCACCAGGCCCCTGGGGAGCAGGCGCCTCCCCTACCGAGCGTCTGGGGTCCCTCCCAGACCCACCTGAAAAGACCAAAGAAGTGAGCGGCAGGAAATCCCGCCGAACCCCCTCCGTCACCCCAGTCCCCCCTCTGCGAGCACTCCGGACTTCAAAGAACCAGCGGAGTATAACAAGGGGTGCCGGAGGAACAAGGACAGAGAAGACCTGGAACCATCTGAGCCTGCTGACGCTGTCGCGGCTCCTGAACGCTGAAGTCACCTGGGCCTGCTGAGTGACTCGCGGCCTCTTGCTATTGAACCATCTGAGCCCTGCGGACGAGGTCGCGGCTCCCGAACACTGATCCACCTAGGCCTGCTGAGTGACTCGCGGCCCCCCAGCTATTGAACCATCTGAGCCCTGCGGACGGAATCGCGGCTCCTGAACTCCGACCACCTGTGCCTGCTGAGAGACTCGCGGCGCTCCCCTTGAGGACGACTCGATAAGAGATCGCCCAGAGACACGACACCCTCCAGCTCGAGGATTGTGAGCTTCCGCAGGGTATTTCGCAGAGACACTATCTTGAAAGACTGTCCCGCTACCCCCATTCCCCACGACTGATTTGTGGTACGTTGTGCCACTGCTGTACTATTTGCCTTTGGGTCATAAAGATCCCTGAAATCATCGATAAAAGAACTTATCGTCCTACAAAGAATACGTGTGGTGTCCCTCTGTTCACAGTGCAGATCAGGGTGTGCGCGCCTGGTTCGGCTTACTTGGGAGAGGTGGGTCAAAGGGGTGGGCAAGACGTGTATCGAACCCCCTTCCGGCGGACGCCTTTCCAACAGTATTTATATAGTGCTTACTACCCCCAAGGAGGCGTCGTAAAAAATTAAGTATCACGATTTTTTCTTGTAGAGCACTATGGGTAGAGGAAGTTTACGCTGACAAAAGGCAACATTGTTTTATGTATAGCTTACAAAACTGAATCTTCTGCCTAAATCAGGAGGGTTTCCCTGTATACTCAAAATGTGCTCTAATGTACTCATGATAGCCATGTTAAACATATATGTGAGGGCTCAAGATCTGATGTCACTACTTGTGATGCCACTTCCTGTGATGCCACGCGCTGTGATGTCACTTGCATACTGATTAACTAGGTTAGTCCCCCCACTTCTTTTTTTAGGACTTGTGCCCTGAGCGCTACAGAGACCTGGGCACGAGTGTAGTATATTTTATATTGCATACTTACTCCATTGTTATTAGTGCTCTGTCCTTCTAACCTGTTGGTGTACTACCGTATTATTTATTTCCCTGTAAAGCGCTGTGACGCTGGTTTGGCCTGCGCTATGTAAGAACTACAAACAAACGGATAATAACCCGTTCCTTCGGCGAGCCCGGACACCCCCCGGCCTGCGCAGAGCGGGGGCGGCGCCCGAGCCCCTGGCTGTCAGGAGACGGCCAGTTTACGTCTCCCGTCCCAGCACAGGAAAAGGATGCACTCTCGGGCCATGTGCGGTCGGAGATAAGGACACGGCTTTCAGTGCTCGGCCTTATCGGGCCTTCCTGCTTCTCCGCTGCGCAGACCTGGCCTCGGCGGCAGTGACCAGTGCCGAGCACCCCGAGGCCGCCGCCGTGGTCCCTTAATACATGGACACCCCGAAACATCCGTCGCGCCCATAACGTCACTCCGCAGGTGACGTGCGGACTATTCCTTCTGGAGAGCAAGGGCCGTTTTCTTTTGTGAAATATTCAACGAATTGTTATAGGCCGACGGAAGAATTGTCCCCCTTCGACGTCAGATATGCCCAGGTGCACCGGTACATACAGCGGATGTACCAGGAGAAAACCAGCAACAGACAGCCATGCCCGATAAGCGTGAATCCTGCAGCAGCGCAGTACCTGACCACGGCGAAAAATCATTTGTTACATCTCACAAACATATTTTTCTATAAAATGACTGTACTACAATGCTCCTACCATCACAAAAACGCTAGGATTTAGGATAGGGAAATGATGTTTTCATATCTCGCCTACAGATAGCCTCGTCGAATACCTATTGAGTACACTACCAATGTTTACAGCGTCAGAACATCATTGCTTGGCTCTCTTGCCGAGCTCATTTGCTGGCTTCTTATCCAGTAGCTTTCCTTCCTCCACTTGTGTTTCTGCCTCCTTACCATCCTTTTGATTTGGTTTCTTACATTCTGGGATCTATTTTTTCTCCTTCTACTTTTCCTTGCTCTCTCCCTCACCTCGGCCTGCACTTTCCCTGTTGCACTCACTCTAGCTCAGCTCATATGTTGCTTCCACCCTGTCAGGTTACAGTTTTTTAGGTCTCGGCCTGACGTAGGCAGTGCATGCGCTGCCTCGTCATACGAGGCTTCTTGGAATCGATACGATTCCAGAAGCCTCGTCCCAGCTCTGCCTTAACTTTTGATTTGTGCGCGTTGTTTTGCGTCACGAATTATGCCAAAGGCAGTGCAAGATTGCACGGAAGGCATGTCACTCCCTTATTGCTGCCACCCTGTCTCCTTTTATCTACGCCCTGCGGGATTGGATCTTTTACCCGCGGCGTGACACTTGTGCCTTTATTTACTGGGGAAGCACTATTTGTTTCCCCTTCTGGCTGTCTCTCTGAGACGCAGCTGCTTGTTGAACACAGCTCTCAGCGCAACTTCAATTGTATTTGATGAATGTGTAACTCTATTTGCAAGAGTAGTCGAGCACTGGCTACTTACAAAGCTTAGATTGGTTAGACGGTGAGACTCGGTTACTACTCACGGCGACTAAGCTTTAGACAGTTGAAGTAGCCACTCGACTTTAGCTGTGAAACTTCTGCTATTGGCTACTGAGACTTCGCTTCACCACTGTTCAGAAAAATATAAAACGTCCAGGCTGAGCGTTTTTAATTTTTGAGTGAGGACGGTTCGGTGTTGCCTCTATTAATACACCATTATACTCCCATGCTGTCTCCCTGCCCCTACGACGCCTCCTCTCGCAGCTGCTGGTGCCTGCAAAAGCAGCAGCTTCCCCCAGTAACGTCCCTTTCACCTCGCCGCTGCTGGTGCCTGCAAACAGCCTCACTCTGTCTTTAGGCATTCACCAGAAGCCCCCTCCCGCCTGCTGCCACCCGCTTGCCCTCCCTCCCTCCCTCCAGAGACGCATACCTCAAGCCGCAGCAAATCTGTGTTCAGAAACGCAAACTCTCAGGGGCTAGGTTCTCACCCTCTGACGAGAGTGATTGTAGCGGGGACGGGGGGCGTTATTATTTTTACTTTTAGCGCGAGGCGCGCGCGCTAATTGCAATGTGGACAAAATTGCCTGTCTTCTCCTTTTACAAATATTGAAGCTCCTTAAACAGGTCTAACAGTCTTGCGATGGAATGTTGCCATTGCTAAAGCAATTTAGCATTTTTGAGGATATTTTGTACGCAGATTGTCTACGTTTTCCATATTGCGCTTTTTTGATACTCATGAACTGGGGCATAGTGTTTTTTCCAGGCTGTTAAGCAAGGGGTGATTTTTGACTTGTGTCTTTCAGCACACAATAAATTGGTGTTGAGATCGCCTCTGCATGGGATGATGTGCTATGTCTATTCCCAAAATGTTACTGAAGGCTGCCTCTACTTCAACGGCTCATGATTCACAAGAAAAAAAATCAACAAACTAAAAAGACGGAAGCACCATAAAATTAGGCTGCCACCAATCCCAGCATGCCCCTTTACCTTCCACTTATCCCTAACCCAATCAACAGAATTCCAAGACAAACACTGAGACAGGAACCAAATAATCGCTCTCTACTACTCACTCTGTACTACTCGCTCTCTACTACTCACTACTACTCACTCACTGCTACTTTCTATTATTCACTCTCTACTACTCTACTACTCAGTCAGTAACATTTATTCGATTCCAGATTAATCATAAAACTTCACAAGGAAAACATACAATCATAAAATAAGACAATATTTACAAAAAAGCATAAAAAATATCTTCGAAGGCAATTACACACCTAATTACATACTTTTACATTGCATATCGTTTCCTTATTATAAAAACAGTTTTAAAAAAAACTAAGCACAGAGCTGCAAATGGAGGCATTTGCTAAGGAATGTAAATAATTAAAACCCTATTTAGGCGAGCAAAAACAATTTTCGTTTAAAATTGGTTTAAGAAAGCGCGCCCTGGGGTCTTTATATAATGTGCAAAATAGCATAAGGTGTTGAGCTGTGTTATTACAAGGACAGGGGGGAAGCCTCTAACACCACCCCACCTGCTTTGGAAAAGCCACAAGAAAGTGCAGTGTGCCTAAACGAAATTTTGTCATTAAGAAACGTGCATTGCCCTGCAAGCTAAAAGACAAATAAAATTGTTGCTGTTTTAAGAAAGGGGGTCTGGTCTATCTGTAAGCCTAGATGATATACTCCGCTCAGGTCCAAAAGCTCCTTTTATGGACATTTTCATGTTTGGCGGTATACACTCAGGCTTATCATAAAAATCTTCTAATCCTATCTTATAAAAGGTTTGTTTAATGTAACGTAACCAGGGGACCGCCATTGCGTTGTCTAAATTCATGCAATCTTTTAAGACAAGTCGGGAGAAATTAAGTTCCTCCGAGGACCAAATTTTCCCCCATAAAAAAAGGGGTGCCATGTGTATTCTGTCTGTAATATAATCCATACCCACCTCCGAGTGGCAAAATGATGTAGGAGAGCTAGACGGGATAAATAAGAGTCTCTTCAAAAATTTGTTCTCGATTATTTGAATCTGGGTACTCTTTTGATATCCCCACACTCCTGCACTGTAAGTTGCTCCTGACAAACATTTTGATTTATACAGTGTTAACAGCTCTGCAACAGGCTTATGGCCAAGTTTGGACGCAAATCGAAACAACCCCTCAATAACTCTTGAAGTTTGTTGCACCCGGGATACTAAAAGTTGATCCCAGTTTAAATTAGAGTTAAAAACATTCCACAAATAGCTAAAAAATTTTACCTTCTCAATAACTGTCCCATTCACTGTATATTTTCGTGTTTTCGTTAATTTTGGCCCACATACCATGACAAAGGATTTCGTATAATTCGCCTTCAGGTCTAGTGACGTCATGTATTCGGTGAAAGCATCCAAACATCCCTGAAGGCTATTGGCAGTCAAGGCCATCAAAACCGTATCGTCAGCATACGACAATAAAGGTACTTGGGCACCTGCTATTTTTGGGGAGTCCAATTGTTTGTTTAACAGAAACTGCTCCAGCTCATTTGTATAGACCAAAAATAAAAACGGGGCTAGAATGAAGCCTTGCCGGACCCCCTCTGTCGAAGCGATGGGCTTGGTCTTCTCTCCCCCTGGGCCATAACGGATAACTACAGAGGTGGAAGCATGTAGTCTCCGTAGGAGAGTGACAAGTGGTTCCTCAAAGCCCAGATCTTCCATCAGCGTCCACAACTTGCTCCTGCACACTGTGTCAAAGGCACTGGCCAAGTCCATGAAGGCCAGGTGGATCGGCGCCCCCCTGGCCTTCATGTACTTGCCCATGATCATCGATTCTATTACTCATTCTATTTACTCTCTACTACTCACTCTCTAATACTGACTCTCTACTACTCTCTAATACTGACTCTCTACTACTCTCTAATACTGACTCTCTACTACACACACTCTACTACACACACTCTACTACACACACTCTACTACACACTCTCTACTACACACTCTCTACTACACACTCTCTACTACACACTCTCTACTACACACTCTCTACTACACACTCTCTACTACACACTCTCTACTACACACTCTCTACTACACACTCTCTACTACACACTCTCTACTACACACTCTCTACTACACACTCTCTACTACACACTCTCTACTACACACTCTCTACTACACACTCTCTACTACACACTCCTCTCTACTCACTCCTCTCTACTCACTCCTCTCTACTCACTCCTCTCTACTCACTCCTCTCTACTCACTCCTCTCTACTCACTCCTCTCTACTCACTCCTCTCTACTCACTCCTCTCTACTCACTCCTCTCTACTACTCACTCTACTAACTCTCTACTACTCCTCACTCTACTACTCTCTACTACTCACTATCATCTACGCTCTCACTACTCTACTACTCACTCTCACTATTCAAATACTCTACTACTCACTCTCTACTACTCACTCTCACTACTCACTCTCACTACTCTACTACTCACTCTACTACACACTCTCTACTACTCACTCACTACTTTCTACTACTACTCTCTACTACTCACTCTCTAATACTGACTCTACTACTCTAATACTCACTCTCTACTACTCTATGCTACTCATACTCTACCACTCACTCTCTACTACACACTCTCACTACTCTCTACTACTCACTACCCTCTACTACTCGCTCTCTACTACACGCTCACTACTACACGCTCACTACTCTCTACTACTCACTCTAACACTCACTCTATACTCTACTACACACTCTACTACTACTCACCCTCACTACTCTCTACTACTCACTCTCTACTACTCACTCTCACTACTCTCTACTACTCACTCTCACTACTCTCTACTACTCACTCTCACTACTCTCTACTACTTTCTCTCTACTATTACTCTCTACTATTACTCTCTACTATTACTCTCTACTACTCTCTACTCACTCTACTCTCTACTACTCACTCTCGCCACTCACTCTTTACTACTCACTCTCACTACTCTCTCTACTACTCTCTCTACTACTCCACTATTCACTCTATTACTCTCTACTACTCGCTCTACTCACTCTACTATTCACTCTCTACTACTCTTTCTACTACACTCTACTACTCATTCACTACTCTCTACTACTCTCTCTACAACTACTCTCTACTACTCACTCTCTACTACTCTCTACTATTCACTCTACTGTTACTCTCTACTACTCTCTAATACTGACTCTCTACTACTCTCTAATACTCACTCTCTACACTACTCTACTACTCATTCTCTACTACTCACTCTCTACTGCTCACTCTCTAATACTCTCTACAACTCACTCTCTACAACTCACTCTACTAATCACTCTACTAATCACTCTTACTCTACTACTCACTCTTACTCACTCTACTCTACTACTCTCTACTACTCATTCTCTACTACACACTACTACACACTCAGTACTCTACTACTCACTCTCTACTAACTAATTCTCTACTACTCATTCTCTACTACTCTACTACACACTCTCTACTACTCACTCTCACTACTCTTCTACTACTCTACTACTCATTCTCTACTACACATTCTACTACACACTCACTACTCTACTACTCACTCTCTACTACTCTCTACTACTCACTAATTCTCTACTACTCATTATCTACTACTCCACTACTCACTCTCTCTACTACTCACTCTCTACTACTCACTCTCTACTAATCACTCTACTAATCACTCTACTAATCACTCTACTAATCACTCTTACTCTACTACTCACGCTTACTCTCTACTCTACTACTCTCTACTACTCATTCTCTACTACACACCCTACTACACACTCTACTACACACTCGCACTACTCTACTACTCACTTACTACTCACTCTACTACTCACTAACTCTCTACTACTCATTCTCTACTACACACTCTACTACTCTACCATTTTACTCACTCTCTACTACTCACTACTACACACTCTCTACTACTCACTCTCTACTACTCTCTCTACTACTTACTCTACTAATCACTCTTACTCACTCTACTCTATACTACTCATTCTCTACTACACACTCTACTATTCATTCTCTACTACACACTACTACACACTCTCACTACTCTCTGCTACTCACTCTCTACTACTCACGCTCTACTATTCATTCTACTGTTACTCTCTACTACTCATTCTCTACTAACTCTACTACTCTCTACTAATCACACTCTATTACACACTCCTACACACTCTACTACACACTCTCACTACTCTCTACTACTCACTCTCTAATACTCACTCACTACTTTCTACTAACTCTACTACTCACTACTACTCATTCTCTACTACACACTCTACTACACACTCTCTACTACACACTCTCTACTACACACTCTATTACACTCTACTAATCACTCTACTACAGACTCTACTAATCACTCTACTACACACTCTCACTACTCTCTACTACTCACTCTCACTACTCTCTACTACTCACTCACTACTCTCTACTACTCACTCACTACTCTCCACTGCTCACTTACTACTTTCTACTAACTCTACTACTCACTACTACTCATTCTCTACTACACTCTCTACTACTATCCTACACACTCTACTACACACACTCTACTACTCACTCTCACTACAACTCTACTACTCACTCTACTACTCACTCTCTACTACTCACTCTCTACTACTCACTCTCTACTACTCACTCTCTACTATTTCTACTACACTCTGCTACTCTCTACTACTCACTCTACTCTCTACTACTCATTTTCTACTATACACTACTACACACTCTCACAACTCTACTACTCTCTCTACTACTCACTCTCTACTCTCTACTACTCACTCTACTACTCACTCTCTACTACTCACTCTCACTACTCTCTCACTACTCTCTCACTACTCTCTACTACTCTACTACTCACTCTCTACTACTCACTCTCACTACTCTCTACTACTCTCTCACTACTCTCTACTACTCTCTCACTACTCTCTACTACTCACTCTACTACTCACTACTATTACTACACTCTCCTACACACTCTACTACTCACTCTACTACTCACTACTATTACTACACTCTCCTACACACTCTGCTACTCACTCTACTATTCACTCTATTTCTACTACACTCTGCTACTCACTCTGCTACTCACTACTATACACTCTACTATACACTCTACTATACACTCTACTATACACTCTACTACACACTCTCTACTACACACTCTACTACACACTCTCTACTACACACTCTCTACTACACACTCTCTACTACACACTCACTAATACTCTACTACTCACTCTACTACTCTCTCTCTACTACTCACTCTACTATTACTCTCTACTACTCACTACTATTCACTCTACTCTTCTCTCTACTACTTTCTACTACTCTCTGCTACTCACTCTCTACTACTCACTCTCTCTCTCCTACTCACTCTACTACACTCTACTCTACTACTCACTCTCTACTCCTCGCTCTCTACTCTCTACCTCTCTCTCCACTGTCTACTACGCGCACACATATGCGTATATATATATATATATATATCTATATATATATATATATATCTCAAGTTTCACAGTTACCCACAGGTGCAGGGCGCACTCCCAGTCAGCACGTTCAATATAGGGCAAGAAACAGACAACACCCAGCGCCAGCAGAGCCTGACGCGTTTCGGGACTCCGCCCTTCATCTGAGGCTACTCTGCATACTGAGTGACTGCCAACCACAAGACTCCAGTGTTTCTCCCATTTATATTTGCTCCAACAATCAAACTCAGGTGAGTAAATAAACCAATTGCATTTTGGGACAGGTAGTCTTCTTCATGATACCCCAGTGGGTTGGTGGCAGGCATACAGTATATACTGGCGCTGGGTGTTGTCTGTTTCTTGCCCTATATTGAACGTGCTGACTGGGAGTGCGCCCTGCACCTGTGGGTAACTGTGAAACTTGATATATTCTTTCGGAGTACACGAGGTAAGTGACGGACGCAGGGCTCCCTGTGGCCTGGGCCGACGCAGGGCAGCGTGAGCGCGCACAAGGGTCAAGTGCCATACCTGGCGCTCGATCATGAAGCGCAGGAAGGCCTCACCCCGTGGGTAGCGGCTGGGAGCCTAGGGGTCTCTGTTACTGACTGGGCCGGGCCACTGCTCCTTGAATGGTCAGCACGGGACGAGTCCTAGGCTGGATTCTGACCCCTAGGCGGGTCTGTGACATGGTTAGTGAGGGTGTATAGCAGCAGTGTGCCCAGGTCCCTACCCCTAAGAATGATAGCTGATAGTGAGAGGCGCACGAGTAGACTAGCTGCCACTCTCAGAGGTCTGTCGGTGTTACTGGGTGGGCGGCAATAGACAGATTCTGGAGTGTGGCTAGCACATCTCGATCTCGCGGTGTGTGTTACTGAGTGTGATGCACAGCAGTGAAGGGCGTCTCTGCCCGCCCTCCGATCCCTACGGGCATTAGTTACTGCTAGTGAGATGCCCAGCAGTGCGGGGTGTTCTCGGGTCAGGCTCCTCGACCATAGGCAGCGGCGGGCGGTGCTGGCATCGGCCCCCCACTGAGGTTCCGTGTGGGACGGAACGACAGTTTTGAGCGGTGACGAATATGGATGAGTTTGGTGTCTATGAACCGCAAATGACGAGTATAGTGGGTGTACGCAGTTTCGCTATGCAACCACGTATGGTTCGTCTCATTTTTGGGTTTGTTCATCCGAACCCTCGGGTTCCATTTTAGATACAGCATCCATTTTGTTTCTTGCCCTCAAGTAGCCAGCGAACGGACTTTGTCCGCTTCGTGACCCTGGGATTCCCAAGCTTACACGAGGGACACGTGTTTCTTTGAGGGTGACTTTTTACGATGAGGGAAATGACACGGCGAAGGCAGATGGCCCCGCTCGAGGCTCATCTTGCCGTGCCGGTCTATTGTTTCAGTCATGCATACATTGGACACGAGGTCTTTGATCCAGTTATCAAGTTTCCTTTATTACTCCCAACACTCTTTCCTAATCTGTTGTGCATCCTTGTCCTTTCTTTGCATTTGTTTTCGTCCCTTTTTCTAATGTGTTTACGGTCAGGATGGAATGTGTTTTATTGCAGAAAGGATATGTTTTTACAGTTGGGAACCGGCAATGTCGTTATAATTATGTTCCGGCCTCCTGAAACATGAGCATGACTCTTTTGAAGTTTATTGTGGGAACTGAGTTGTAACCTTTGTTCGCCATACTGTGCAATGGGAAAAATGTGTATAAAAGGAGCGATCCACTTTTACAAATCGAAGCAGTCTCCGAGAACCTACACGTTGTGTACTTCTTGTGACCTCTGTATCCCTGCAGTAAATAAACGCTGATCTCTGACGTCGCTGGAAGTGTCCCGTGTCTCTGTGTTTTGTACGCCAGAACAGGTAACCCACGAAGGTTTCAGGTGTTGTTCCCTGGCACCGCTGGGTCTTAGAATAACCCAGTCCTTCACCACGCCTCGAGGAGCGTCAGTCTGTGTTTCTGATTTGGACAGCAGTGTAGGGGTGGAGGCCGCGCTCCCACTCATATGAGCGCGAGCCTCTGTCCCGGTATGAACAGGAATGAACGAGCAGCCCACTGGGAAATGGATCCAAAAAAGAAGAAGCCCGCGAGTGGTGCACGCGCGCCACAGCGAGCCATGTGGTTTCAATTATCGCGCCCGTGTCTGGGCACGATAATTGAAACCACATGACGGCCGGTGTGCGTAATAGACACCAATAGGCCAGGGGCGGAGCAATCTGCCCGGCTTTGGCCAATTGCGTGCTGTCTTTGATAAAAAGACGCACGCAAAAGCCAATAGCGTGTCACAAAAGGAAAAGCACACGCATGAGCGTGTGCATTTCCTAGGTACATTTTCAAACCCCCCTCATGAGGTCTCTCGCTGCACGAGCAGTTCTGCGCACTGCAATGCAGGCGCGAGACCAAAAAATTGCAGCCGTAACATATGTGCTCATGCCTGTCGATCCATGCGTGAGTACGTCACCACGCTCGGGTCACTGGTGCATTATGATGCATACATGCATGTGCGTGATGACTCGTGCACCTATACATCTTCGTTCTATTTTTTTTCAGATGCGCCTAAACAACGGCAATAGCCATTTATTTTCTTTTTGGTGACGCTTGACCACATCGGCAAAAAAACTAAAGCCAAACGGTGAGACATTTTCACTTTGCCAATGCTTGATATAAGTTAGTAATTCAAACACACAACACTTTGATACATTATTTTGACAAACCATAAAGACAACACGCTTTTGCATTTGTCATCAAGGTGCAAATAGATGTCCTTTTGTGTAGAAGCTGCTCCCAAACCGCAATAACGCGAAAGAATGCCGTGCCTCAGTGTGGTAGTCAACCTTGCCGGAGTGGAAGTGCAATGCAACATTATATAAAATATACTAGTGCTGTTCTGCAAGCGGATGGTCAGGAAAAATGGTGCGCATGACCCAGAGCAGCAATGGGCAATTATCGGCATACAGGTAGACACAATCCGCAGCAAGGGGCATTTGTTAGCATACAGGTAGACACAATCCGCAGCAAGGGGCAATTGTCGGCATACAGGTAGACAGAATCCATTTGTCAAACCTTGCTACAATTTGAAGAGTCATATACTTAGGATTGGTCCTTGCCTTCAGTCTCTGCAAGCTGCCCCTCAGTCAGATTGGTCCTTAAAGAGGTCTGCTTACAGAGAGGTTTCGAGGTTCCCCCAGTTGGCCATCAGTCACTTTCAGATAGTACTTAGACACCAGCACTCGAAGTCAACGTTTTCACCCTCAGTCCTTAACTCTAGCCACCACCAACTAGGCCATGGACCCGAACATGCACACTTTTAGGCTCTGCTGTGCAGCACAAATCGCAAGATGGTTGAAAGTCAATATTTAAAATGTTTGATGCTTTCCGACTTGCACCTGTCACCAAACAACCCAATGACTGCGGCTTTTATCCGATTGCTTTGTTGTTCGTTGTATCTGCTGTTATTTGTTCTCTTTGTTGTTTTTTTGCCTACTCCCCCACTCTTCCAGCTGCTTTTTTAATCCTGTTCAATCCAACTAACAGACTCATATCCGCTGCTCACAATTAACTCCTATTTCCCTATACAAATCCACCACTAATCCTTTTGGGTTCCGGAGTAGCGTGCTACTTGCCAAAAAGTGCTTTAACGCCTCGTCAGAGGCAGTGAGCGCTATATAAATACAATTACATTGTAGATGGATTTGGGCTTTCTGGCCACTAAAATGACATGCATTACTTCAGGAAAGCACATAAATTCTTGCTGGCACCGGTCAAATTCCATGTGTGCACTTACCGGTCGCCTGAGACCAGTTAAACCTCAAGGCATCCCACAAGAAACTATTCTGAGGGACGTATAGGGGACAAAACGAAGGACACTTCCGGTCTGGGCTGTGGTGAGGAGATCCACAAATAGAAACTTGAATCTTGAGAGGATCACCTTCATCACTTGGGGCTGTAGCTCCCAATTGTGGTCCCATAGTGAGAGGTGACAGCGCATCCACCATCACATTCAGGGAGCCTGCTAGGTGAGCGCTACCAAGAAAATGCTGTTGTTGAGTCCACGGACAATCAGGAATCATCTTCCAAAATTGGACCCACAAATCCACGCCATCATTTCAGTGGATACAATGGAAAATGGTGGTATTGGCTGACAGAATCTGGATGGTACTCCCCGAGACAGAAAGAAGAAACCAGTTGCGTAGCAAGGGGGTGGTGGGATTCACCCCCGGTGGCACGAGTTTTGGGGGCAGCGGCCCCCCACCGCTCTTACCTGCAGTCTCAGGGCAGGCACTCAACCTACCCCTCCCCGCCCCCGCTCCTCACTCCGACAAACTCAGGGACTGCCACAGGCGGCCAAATGACTAGTTACACCCCTGGAAGAAACAGCATAATTGGAAGATGGACCACCTGCAACTTAAGCGCAATTATGTACAGGAGCTGCTCTGACAGTAGTATTATGTAAGTAGAATGTGTTAAATAGAACGTTTGGTTAAAGTTCTCTATTCTGAAGCTTTATGCAAATTAATTTGAATGTTTCGGGGCAGCTGTAGTGCTGGTGTGTGTGTGTCCAGGAGCAGTCGAGGAGACTTCCTGAACAGAGGTAATTCTGAATAAAGGAGCAATTTAGTCAACACTGAATGACATGTCCATTTTTAACCGACAATGGGGTTCAATTTAAGTTGGAGGAGATAAAATATATTGCTTGAAATGTGCTGGTATTGAACAAAGGTTCACTGCACTTTATCATCTCAGTGGTAATGGTGTGAATGAGAGAGAAAACACAGGGATTAAAGGTATTGTAAAATTGGCAAATAATGGTATGAAAAACTGGGATAAGGAGTTGGAGAGAATGCTTTTGGCTTACAGAGTATCCCCACATGATTCTATTGATAAATGCCCATTTGTTTTAATGTGAGGGCGGATTCCACATTCTAAAGTTAATCCTGGATGGATGAATAGCGGTAAATTGTTGAGTTGGGATACAGAAGAAGTAAGAGATCTAATCTTAGCTTTCCAAAGTAATAACAAGATATATTTTTAAAACTCTTTATAAATTTATAAAGCCAGCCTGCTTAAAGAAAAATCACTTTTTTGTTATAAATCGACTCTACTACACTCCCTATAAGATTGCTAAGTTTGCCCCCCTCCCCCTCCTAAATGTCCAAGGTGCCATACCCAGTTAGCCAATGATGAGCATATCTTCTTACAATGTGAACATCTGGAGGTATTCTGGAACGAAGTGGGGATATCCCTCCGGGGCATTTTTAAATCCAAGGTGGAAGTAAATCCCTCATTGGTTTTCTTTGGAGCCGACGGGCATTTCTCTTGCTCCGCCACAGAGCAGGATAAAGGGTTACTAATGTACTTGATACTATTGGCCCTGAGAGAGATATGTAAGAGATGGAAGGATCCACTCCCCCCGAAAAGAGAGGATTGGCTGAATGCGGCATTCATTATGGCTAGGTTGGAGTATGAGCGCTCTGTGGACAAGGTTTTAAATATCTGGCACCCGTTAATGTGTTGGGGTCATTCGTTGAGCTTGATACCATCAGTCCAATGATTACACCATATCCCTGAGAAACAGAAGGGATGGGTCGAGTGATCCCAAGCAAGCGCGGTAAGCCACTGGGCCCCCCCGATTCATCTATATTTGTTGGCTATAAAATCCGCTGCTGCTTGATCAGGTGAGAGGAGGAAAAAAAAAAAAAAGATATATTTTAATGCCAAACGTGGGGTAAATCTTAAATTTGGACAACTAGTCTGAGTTAAATCGGTCAGAAAAGTGGCCGAAGGTAAGAGTAAATTTAGTTCTCCTACGAAAGTTGTAAGAGGAACCAACAATACTGTGGAGTTGGATTATGGAAGCACTTGCCATATGTGTCGCATCGCTTTAGCTAGACAGTGATATGAATGTGCAGAGCAAACTACTAGTTATGATATTAGACCTGCAAGAAATGTGTGGTGGTTAAATGCTTTCCAGAATGATTGTACCAATTTGGATGATATGCATACTCCAAATTCAAATCATTTACTGGATTCTTCTGATTTAGGGGAACATGAGTCAGAAGAACTGATTCTCCTTATGTTGGAGAAAGAAATATTAAAACAAGCACATATGGAAATGTATTAGGATACCCAAAAAAATGTACATTTATGATTGTGGGTAACCTTTTATTGTATCCAACTATTATTTAATATTTTTTACTGTTTATTCCTTTTAGTAAAAGACAGCCCACCAAAGAGGTTCCAGAGGTCAATCCATCAATACAGATCCAGATTAACAGAGTGGGAGATCGGCATGTGAGACACAAGACTCACCTGACACTGGATCAACTGAAGAATCCTCATCTATTATGGTGCGTGCGGCAACAACAGGATGCACAAGGTCATGATGCCAAGCAGACCCAAAACCTACAGATCTGGGAAACAAGTTTGAATCGGAAATCTCAGAATCATCTCCTGAGTATCCAGCATCTTCTGAAGAAGAAGAGGCTTTTATCCGGGCCATGTCCAGTACCACAGAATGAATGTAATCCTCTGCATGGAAGAGAGGTTGGACTAGATTCTATTGATAGTAAAGCACAAGACGTGGTTAAGAGTCATCATCTGCTGAAGGTGGTACCTGAATATCACTTTTGGGTGCGATGTAGAAGAATAACTGACCTTCAGTTTTACTTTTGCTGATGCGGGGAATGTGTGCAAGAGGGAGAGTGAGACAGAGCGTAGGTGTGTGGTGGGTTGGTAAATCTTCATGACAGGACAAACAGAATCTCAGAAGCATCCTGGTCTTTTAAATCCACCAGCTTCAACACAACAACCTCCCTGAATCCATCTCCAACTTATACGACTTAATCACTGCCTGAACAGACAACCTGACTACTCTCAAAGCCAACAAAACCATTTCGCTCAATGCAAGGTCCTTGGTTAAGTACAGTATGGAGTGTGCAAGGCTCATCTAGGAAAAGGATATAAAGATGGCTTTTATTACAGAAGCATGGACGGATAATGCTTCTGGTCCAGATCTAGTGAAAACCACCCCATCAGGATTTCTACGCCATACGTTAAATAGGCCTTTCAAGAAGGGGGGGAAGGCGGTGATTTACCATAGTTCTATAAAGGCAGTCTTTCAGCTTGCCTCCACCGCAGAGTGTGAGGCTCTGTCTTTGCCTATCCCACCACCATACCTTCAAAGGTATTTAACTGTACAGACTGCCGGGAGCTATGAACACCTTCGTAGCTTCTATCAGAAAGCTATTGGAAGAGGGCCCCTGTACCGACACTTACACAATTATGGGAGATTTTAATTATTATTTGGAGGCTTCTACTCAACCTGACACAGTGACTCTCATTGACATGATAAATAGCGCAGACCTTAAGCAGCAAGTAATTGGTCCGACTCATGTGGCAGGGCATACCCTGGATGGTATTTTTTCCAACCACCCCTGTCTTCAGTTCACTGGCTTATTACCGCTCGTATGGTCTGACCATGCCGCCGTTCAATTTGAGTTGAATCTTAAAGCTCAGCGTGTGAGTGGAACACGGCCGAAAGGACAAATAGAAATCAGGGCCTGGAAGAAGGTGGAGGGTACCATTTTTCTGGAACTCCTTACCACCACGGCAGGTCAATTGCCGCTGGGAGTAGAGAAGGCAACCACCATTTATACAAACTGGCTGGAACAAGCCTGTGATAAAATAGCCCCAGTAAAGATTCTCTTCCCTAAAAGATCACAACCCTCTGCCCCATGGTTTACAGAGGAACAGAGAAAGCAAAAACTCATCTGCAAACGTTTGGAGCGTAGCTGGAGGAAAGACTATAATGAAACAGAGAAAAAGTTATATAAAACCAGCCTTCAGAGCTATAAACAACTCCTTTTTTCCGCTAAACACAATTTCTATGCAACCCAAATCGATTTAGCAAAGACTTCAGCCAAAGAATTGTTTGAAACCGTTTCAAGCTTAGCCTCCCCTAGCCCAGCTAAAATTCTGTCGAGCCATGAAATGTGTGATGATATCGCTAAGTTCTTCCTAAACAAAGTGCAGACCATCTTCTTGGCGTTTAGCGGTTCAAGTACTGATAGGATGATCATAGTAAGGGAGGACCTTAAGCCCACGGAGGTTCCCCCTTCTACCGTTGATAGATTTTTGCCTCTGTCCCCTAACGAGATTCTTGGGCTCCTTATGGCAGCCAAATCAGGGTCCTCCTATGAACCATGCCTCATCGCTGTTGTCAAACTGGCCCCGGGTTCAATTCTTCTAGCACTGTCATCTATTTTTAGTGGCATATTCGAAACAGGGCAGTTTGCTAAACGTTGGAAGATGGCCTCAATACTACCCCTTTTAATTAAGCCCAGCTTGGATCCTAAGGATCCAAATAATTTTCGCCCGATTTCACGTCTTCCCCTCCCAGCAAAACTGAGTGAAAAAATCATGAATCGCCAACTCAGTGCCTTCTTGGGTGAAACAAGAGCCTTGGATTCCTCACAATATGGTTTTAGAGAGGGACATAGTACTGAGTCTGCTCTCATTAAGGCCACAGAGGAGATCAGGAAATCCGTGGACCGGGGTGGTAGGGCAGCTCTGATCTTACTGGATCTGTCCGCGGCCTTTTATACGGTCCATCATGACATCCTGATGGACTGCTTAAAGGCATGTGGGATCCAGGCCAACGCAAGGAATCTTCTAAAATCTTTCTCATCAGTCAGAGGTCAAGTTGTATCTTTGGGTGAATTCCAGTCAAAACCTTTTGTACTACCCTGTGGCGTCCCGCAAGGGTCCTCATTGAGCCCTACACATTTTAACGTGTATGTCTCATCATTGGGTCCCATCATCAGCGCATTTGGTTTTGGTCTCACCTCCTATGTAGATGACACCCAAATTGTGGTGTCTCTGCTACCGGGCCAGGAGAAGGGAATGGATATACGCTTCCAAGATTGTATGGAATCGGTGGGGAGATGGATATCAGACAATTGCCTTAAACTCAATTCAGGCAAAACTGAAATCATGCTGTTTGAAAAAGATACCAACTTTTGGATCCCAAACCGGTGGCCTGATGCTATGGGCACTCTCCCTATACCTTCAAGAAAGGTGAAAAACTTGGGAGTAATAATGGATGAGAAACGAATAGTTTCTTACCTGTCGGTGTAGTTTTGCAGCTTGAAGATCTTTCTGGATTCACTATGCTGTGCATTATTCCGCGGTCTGGTGGTTGGGTCCGGAATCTTAGTCTTTCTTCCTTTTTTGTTGTAGCCCAGGTGGGTGTCGACGTCCCACCATTTGGTGTACTTCTCGTGACGTCTTCACACTTCCTGCGGAAGCTCCCACACCTCTTTGGATTTTTTTTTTTAATCCTAGGCAATCTTATTATTTTCTCCTTAATTATATCCTTTTACACACTTCTCTTAAGTCTCTGCTTGTTCTCTATTATCTGTCTTTCCACCTTCTTCTTCTGCCTCATCTTTCTGGCGGAGGTGGGTGGGTTCGCTAGTGAATCCAGAAAGATCTTCAAGCTGCAAAACTACACCGACAGGTAAGAAACTATTCGTTTTGCAGCGTGAATCTTTCTGGATTCACTATGCTGTGCATGGACTTTGTAGCGGTTTGTCATCTTTGTGGCGGCTGGGTGGAAGATGAGCGTTGGTCGTTGAATATATGTTGAAGCACCTTCTGTCCTACTTGTGCTTCCTTGTTCATTTGTATATCCATGCAGCAGTGCTTAGTGAACGTGTGCACTGAAGCCCATGTTGCCGCCAGGCATATGTCTTGAATGGGTGTGTTAGCCAGAAAAGCAATTGTTGCTCCTTTCTTCCTTGTGGAGTGGGCCCGTGCCCCTTCCGATAGTTCTTGCCCTGCCTGTTTGTGGCAGAATTGTATCATCAGTGCGATCCATCGAGCGATGGTGCTTTTTGTTACTGGTCTACCCAGGAAGCTGGTTGCGAAGGACACAAAAAAACTGCTTCGTTTTCCTGTGCTCCTTGGTTCTCTCGATGTAGTGCATCACCGCCCTTCTTGCGTCTAGAGTGTGCAGTGCCCTTTCTGCGCTTGTGGCTGGGTTCTGAAAGAAGCTTGGTATTTGTATTGGCTGGTTCATATGGAATGCCGACACCACCTTCGGCATGAAGTGTGGGTCCGTTCTCATTACGACCCTGTCCTTGTGTATTTGGATGTAAGGTTCTTGCAGTGTTAGTGCTTGCAGCTCGCTTACTCTGCGCAGCGAGGTTATTGCCACCAGAAAGGCTGTCTTCATTGTCAGCATTTGTAGTGAGGCCTTGTGGATGGGCTCAAAGGGTGCCTTCATAAGTTCCGTCAGGACTATGTTGAGGTTCCATGCCGGCGGCGGCATCCTCTTTAGTGGCGCTATCCTTTTCGCCCCTTCCAGGAATCTCTTTACTACTTGTGATGTAAAGAAACTTTTCCCCGTCTCACCTCGTAAGCCACAATCGCTGCTAGGTGTACCCTTAGCGAGGATGAACATAGTTTAGCCTTTAGTAGGTGTGTGAGGTATCTCAGCACCGTTGATTCCTTTGTCAACTTGTTCTGCAGTTTCTTTTTCCTGCACCATTGTGTGAACCTCTTCCATTTTTCCCCATAGCATTTTCGTGTCATTGGTCTCCTTGCCTCCCGGAGCACTCGCATGGTGCTTCGTGGTAGCTTAAGGTGTGTGAACTCTATGTCTTCAGGAGCCATGCCGCTAGGCTGAGGCTCTCTGGCTCTGGGTGTAGAACTTCTCCGTTTTGCATGGAGAGTAAGTCTTTCCTTTTGGTGAACTTGTGGGGTGGCCCCTGTGCCATTACCATTATTTGTGAGTCCCAGGTCTGTCTTGCCCACTGTGGTGCTACTAGGATGCGTCATGTTGCTGGTCCTGCACTTGTTGAGTACCCTGGGTATCAGTGGTATTGGGGGAAAAGCGTAGGCAAATGTTTTTGACCAGCCTATCCATAGGGCATTCCCCTGGGATTGTTTCTCTGGTTGCCTGGATGCGAAGTTTTGGCATTTTGCATTCAGGTGTGTGTTGCAAACAGGTCTATCGTCGGTGTACCCCACCTTCTGAATAGCTTTTGCGTTTCCTGTCCATTGAGCTCCCACTCGTGGGATGCTGAAGTCTGCCTGCTGAGCCAGTCTGCTTCCACATTGTCCTTCCCTGGAAGGTGTATGGCCGGCAGGTCTAATTTGATTGGGATGGCCCATCTCCAAATTTCCTGTGCCAGGTTGGATAGAGGGAATGATTGGGTTCCTCCCTGCTTGTTTATGTAGAACATCGTTGTCGAGTTGTCTGTTTGTATCAACACCTTCTGGTTGTACAGTTTTTTTCTGGAAGGCCTTCAGGGCTAGGAATACGGTCTTCAATTCCAGGTAGTTGATGTGTCTGACCGCATCTGCTGGAGTCCACAGACCCCTCACTCTGAGCTTGTTCATATGTGCTCCCTATCCTATCTGGGATGAGTCTGTGGTGATGGTCACCGTTGGGTTTGGTGGTGTCAAGGGCTTCCCTATTGTTATGTTCTCCTTGTTCCACCATGCGATCTCTTCTTGCACTGCGTGCGTTGCAACCACTAGATCCTCCCAACTTCCGTCTGCTTGTGACCATTGCTGTTGCAGCCATTCCTGGAATGGTCTCATGTGAAGGCGTACATTGGGGACTAGGTGAATGCATGACGCCATCATTCCCATGATCTTGCTTGCTGTCCTCACTGTCAGAGCTCGCCCCTTCTGGTAGAGGCGCGTCTCCCTCAGCAGATTCAGTGTTCTCTTGTCGCTGGGGATCACCGTTCTCTGTATGATATTGATCTGTGCCCCCAGGAAGATCTTCACCTGTTCCGGTTCCATTGAGGATTTCCCCCAGTGTATGGAGAATCCCAGCTTTGTTAGCGTCCTTGTGACCCGCTGTGCGTGTTCCTCGCATGTTTCGCGTGAACTTGCTTTCATTAGCCAGTCGTCGAGATAAGGGTATACATGAATCCCTTCCCTCCGCAGGTACGCCGCCACTGCCGCAAGGCATTTTGTGAAAACTCTTGGTGCGAACTTTAGTCCGAATGCCATGGTTGTGAAATGGTAGAGTTCTTTGTTGATTGAAAATCTTAACAGATATTTGTGCTGCCTGTTCATTGGGATGTGCAGGTAGGCGTCTTTGAGGTCGACGGTGGACATGAAGTCTCCGTCTTTCATCTGAGGGAGTACCTCTTGTAGGGACGTCATTTTGAATTTTTGTGTCCTTATGCACTTGTTTAAGAACCGTAGATCCAGGAGGGTCTTATTGTTTCGTCCACCTTTGGTACCAGGAAGTAGTTTGAGTACACTCCCTGGTTCCTTTCTTTGAATGGTACTGGTTCTATGGCCTCCTTTTGGAGTAGTTCTTGTGCTTCCTCTCGGAGTTGCACTAGCTCTTGACCGGAGTGTCCCCTTCTCTTTGGATTTCTGTTTGGTGGTTTCCTTTCCAACTCTATGCAGTATCCAAACTGTATGATGTTGAGTATCCATTTGTCAGTTATCTTCTTCCACTCCTGGAATAAACGTCTCAGCCTGCCGCCTACTGGTGTTGCGTGTTCGTTGGCGTTTGGTCTGTGTAACCCTCTCTTGTTGATTTTTTTGTGCTCTACCCTCAGAGGGATCTTGTGGGTGAGCACGCTTCGCCGGGCGGAGTCACTTTGAGGTGGGTTGTTCTCCCCCTCTTCGTCCTTGCCCTCGTCCGTTCCCCCTACTGTGAAAGGACTGGCCCCGAGGCTGGTACTGCCAAGTTTGTTTCTGCTGCCCCTGCTGGCCGTGATTGTCGCCCTGGTGGCCCTGCTGGAATGTCGGGTGTGACGTTCCCGGCTGGTTTCTGCCCCTTCCGTATGGTCTCTGTGTCAGAGTAGCTCTTCTCAGCCCTCTGAATTGCAGGGCCCCCATGGACCTTGTTGTTTAATTATCTTTCTTGAGTTGGGTGAGTTTTTCATCCACCGGGGCTCCGAACAGCGTCTCCCCGTTGAAGGGGGTGTTCAGGATGTTGTTCTTGACTTCTGGCTTGAAGCCTGAGATCCTGAGCCAGGCCTGCCTTCTTTCCGTTATCCCTATTGCCATCAACCTGCCTGATGTTTCGGCTCCATCTAAGGCCGTTTTAAGGCAAGAATTCGCGATATTCTTCCCTTCCTCCACCAGGTGCGTGGCTCTTTGCTGGTATTGTTCGGGGAGGTGCTTGATTAGCTGCCCCATTTCGTCCCAGTGTTGGTATTGGTGTCTGTTTAGTAGGGCATTGGAGTTCGCCATGCGCCAGTGCATTGCCGCATTTCTTTCGATCTTCCTCCCAGTCAGGTCCATCATCCTGCTTTCCTTGTCTGGTGGAGGGCCAGAGGTTGCCAGGACATTCGCCCTTTTCCTGGCCGTTGACGCAATGATGGAGTCCGCTGTGACGGATCCCTTGATGTAGGGAGGGTCCTGGGAGGAGTGTTTATACTTCTTCTCCGTCCTAGGTGTGATGGACCTGCATGCTGCTGAGTCCCTGAACGCCTCCTTCCCCTGGTCCATGACACTTTGGAGCATGGGGAGGAATTGGCTCCTCGTTTGAATGGGGAGCAGCGTTTCCAGTAAAAAGTCTGCTTTAGGCTTTTCTTCCTCCAGCTTGACCCCAAAAACTGCTGCAGCGCTTTTGATGACCATATTGTAGGCCCCAATGTCATCGGGCGGTGAAGGCCTCGAAGGGTAAGTCTTCACAGGCTCTTCCGGGTTTTCGGCGTCGAGGTCCTGCCACTCCAGGTCCTGTGTCGTCGACGGCGCCGAGCCGTAGTTTGTTTGTTGGTTATCATCTTCTTCTTCCTCATAGTATAGGTCCTCTTCTTCTTCTCCGGGAGTTATCGACGGTTCTTTGGCGTCAAACTCCTCCTGTTCCTTGACGTCTACGATGCCCGACGGTGGTTTCGTCGGAATCGTGTATCTTTTCATTTTTTTGTCGAACTCCTTCTTTCTTTGTAGGATGCTCTCAATTTCTGCCTCGAGCCTCCTCTTCTTTCTTTCCAAGTCTGTGGCCTGTTTGGCGTCGAGCGCGGGTCGTTTCGCCGGAGCCGGCGTCGACGCGACCTTCTCTTTCGAAGCCGAGCGCCCCAGTTCTTGGCCTTGCTTCGACGACCTTGGCTTTTCGCCGGTCTTTGCCACCTGGGAGTCCTTTTCGAAGGATCCGCCGGGCCGTTCGTCCTTGGGTGCAGCTGCGGTCGTCGAAATTTTCGGCGCCAGTGCTCCTTTCGAGGACTTCGACTCTGATTTTCGAGAGTCTGAGTCAGGCTTTCTGGGCCCTGTCGAGGGTTTAGTGTTCGACGTCTCTCCTACCTTATCAGATGTTTTCTTATCGGTCTCTGCGACCGTGAAGTCATCTGGTCCCTCGGCGACGTTGTCTTCCTCGTCGGTGAAGAGGCCCAGTTCGTACAGCAACGGGGTCTGTCCCTTGCCCTGCATGTTGTAATTGGCTCTCCTCTGTCTCCCTCTAACCCGGAGTGTCTTCGGTGTGAAGGTGGAACAGGCGTTGCAGTTTTTGCTCTCGTGGTCGACTGGCAGGCAAAAATTGCAGACCGGGTGTTGGTCCTTCTGCGCGTATTTATGGTGGCAGTTATGGCAGAATTTAAAGGGTGTCTTGTCCATTCCTGCGCTCAGTGTCCCTGAGTGCGCATTCTCCGTTGGACGTCGAAGATCTCGAGGTTCTCCTCCTTCTTCGTCGTCCCGGCTTGTCGATCTTGTTCTCTGTAGTCTTCCTCAACTTCTTCTCGATGAAACTCGTGCTTCTTCTTCTTTTCTTCCCAAAAAACTCTGGAGCTTCACGGTGACGATCCAGACCCAACGGCGGAAAAAAGTATCTGAAGATGGCGCCCCAAGGTGGGAGCTTCCGCAGGAAGCGTGCCAACGTCACGAGAGGTACACCAAATGGTGGGACGTCGACGCCCACCTGGGCTACAAAAAAAAGGAAGAAAGACTACGATTCCGGACCCAACCACCAGACCGCGGAATAATGCACAGCATAATGAATCCAGAAAGATTCACGCTGCAAAACTGACCTTCGATGATCAGAAAAATTCAGCGACTTCGACAACAGCGTATGTTCTTAGAACAGTTAAGAAGGTATTGCCGGTCTTACCAGTTGGCAGCCGGCAAACAGTGGTCACAGCTCTGGTCATGCCGAGGCTGGATTATTGCAACAGTCTTTATTTAAATATTCAACAAAGATTAATGCATAAACTCCAGCGGCTTCAAAATGATGCCGCCAGATTACTCACTGGTACGTCTAGGTTCTCCCCAATTTCCAAAGAAATACAAATATTGCACTGGCTACCGGTAAGGAATCGAGTGCTTTTTAAATCTCTCTGCGTGGTTTTTAAGGCTCTTCAAGGTATAGGACCTGACCATCTAAGACGCCAGTTTCATTGGTTCACACTGAAAAGAACTCTTTGTTCTATGGGGGCCAAGTTGGTCTCAGTGCCACCCACAAAAGAAATATTGTGTGGTGGTATAAGCTTTGCTTTCTGTGGGGCAAAAGCTTAGAATGATCTTCCGTTCCACCTGAGAAATGCCACTGATCTTTTAGCATTCAGGAATGGATTAAAAACATGTTTTTTTGATAAATAAATCTCTTTCTTACGTTTTTTCCTAAAGGAGAAGTAACTAGCGCCAGGACACCCTTGAGTAACCGTTGCGCTCGATAAGTTTCCTTAACATAACATAACAGAAGCAGACCACAAGCAAGCTGGCACACAGAAGAGCTCAGGCTCACCAAACGCCACTGCAAGTCACTAACTTAGATTTAGACAAAGTCAGTATGACACTGACCAGAACACCTACAAATCCACCTTCAGAGGCTACTATCAGCAAATTAGAGTCACCAAACGAACTGAGCACATCAAAAGCAGCACCAACAATGTCAAGGACATTTCTGCCATAGTTAAAGACCTCACCTCTCTGGCAGCAAGCTTCACCCACGTAACCCCCTCTTAGGCCTCTATACTCCGCTGCCCCTGTTCTTCAGCAACAATCACCACCATCTACAACAACTTTGAGCCCCAACCTGCCCGTTTCAACCAACACCCAGAGGACCACCGTGACCAACTGGCATAGCATTACCACTCAAGAAACCGTAACGACCATGAAGTACATATACTTCAAAGCACCCTCGGACCCCTGCCCTCCCCACATCTTCATCAAAAGGACTGGACTCAATCAGCGCAGTCCTCAGCCCCGGTCCTGAACGACTCAATCACAGCAACTTACCAGGATGTCTGGAAACAAACCACAGTACTCCTCCTTCCCAAGAACCCCCAAGCAGACTCAAAGACGCTAGCCAACTACGGACCTAACTCTCCGCTACCTTAACCCGTATAAGTCATGGAGCAGGAGAAAATCAAATGCCTAGCCACCCACCTTAATGACAACAACCTCTACGATACCATTTAATCCTGATTCAGCCTCAACCATCACAGATGACATCTGGACAATCATGGACACAGTTGGCACCATGGACCTCTCCTGCCTCATCCTTAAACAACAACTGCATAATGTCGGCATCAAAGGACTTGCATTTCACTGGATTTGCTCCATCCTGACAGGCCGCACCCAGTTAGTCTGCCTGGCCCCCTTTTCCTTGGACACCATCAACCTAATCTGCCAAGTCCCACAAGGATCCTCACTCAGCCACACCTCCTTTAACACCTACATGATCCTACTTGCCAGCGCAATCCGCGCCCACGGAACCAACATCATATCCTACACTGACAACACTCAGCTCATATTCTCCCTTGCAGACAAAGACGCCAAACACCTGGACCAATTTCTTTGCAGGACCGAAGTCGCCAGATGGATTAACAACAACTACCTCAACTTCAACACAGAAAAGCTTGAAGCTTGCGGCAAAGACACCTTACAGTGGGACTCCACCTGGTGGCTTGCCGAACTGGGACCCACACGCCTTCCGGTAACCTGCACAAAGAACCTCAGAATAGTAATTGACAACAAATTCATCATGACCGGCCAAATGAATACCGTATCCATCTCTTGCTTCCACACACTCAAGATGCTCAAGAAGATCTTCAAATGGCTCCCCACCAACACTCGTAGAACCATCACCCAAACACTCATCACCAGCAAGTTGGGCTACGGCAACGCATTCTATGCCAGAATCAACTTTCAACTGACCAGAAGACTCCAGACCATACAAAACTCAGTGGCCACCCTCACCATCAACCTCCCACCCTGCACTTACAACAACTTGCAGCTCAAAGAGCTCTACTGGCTCTCAGTCCATAAACTAGCATTCTTTAAATTCCTCACACACACATACATATATAACAAACCTAGCACACACCACTGCTCAGCCGGACTTGTACTTGCACTCCCTCTCTCCCCGCATAGAAAGCCCCGGATCTGGCAGCTGTGCCTTCTCCTACCTGCTTCCTAGATCCTGGAATGATCTGCACTCCACATCAGAGCTGCCTCCTCAGTACCTGAATTCCCACAAGAGACTAAAGATCTGCCTTTTCACGTAGCCCCAGCCAAGGCGCGGCCTATACAGCCTCTGCTTAAGTGCCAGGATACCCTTCCAAGTGATTTGTGCGCTATACAAATACACATAACATTAGCAGGAAGTCCCAACAATCTATCTTATCAACTTTCAATTGGTGACAAAAAAATTAAAAACCCTTGCTTCCAACAGAAGATGATGATAATGATGTGAGGGGGCAGTCAGAGAGGTTGTGACACAGCAGAGCTGGCAAGCGATGGTCGAGACTGTGATGGTGGTTTCTTTCCCTTGATCCACCTCAACCCCTATAAGAACTGTTATAACTGCTGGGGTATCCGGACGTGCTGAGAAGCACAATGCGTGAGCTGTAGCTCTCCAGTGTTTAAAGCCCTCCAGGGAAGAGTAGGCCGCCTCTCCAAACTGCAGCTCACTATGGTAGGGCATGTCCATGACAGTGACTTGGATATCTCTGAAGAATCCAGTGGAATGTGTCCATCTGTACTTCAAGATATGTCAAAGTCATTAGTGACCAAGTACTCAAAAGGTTTTTTCATATGGTCTGGCAAGATGATCTCTCTGTGAATCATCAATTCCCACAAGGCATGTACATATCGACACCAGAGTCAGGTGCCATTAGGATTGTAGAAGTCCAGGTTGCCAGAAGCAAAGACATTTTGCCCACAGAGTCAGGTTTCTTTGACACTATCAAAAGGTGCTGTAGGGAAAGCATTCAGGATATGTTTCAATAACTACTTTGGACTACCAAACTTTGAGGACAGCGAGAACAAAGTGAGGATCATCAGTAGCAAACCATTGACATCAGGCAGTCTCTCTGAACTGATGAGCCTGAAAAAGATTTTTCTCATGAAGGTATGAGAGAATCCAAGAGGACTCAATTGAATGGAAAAAAGACTCCACCACTACAGAAGTGTCATAATGTTAGACTTCAACTCTGCAGGGGGCAAGGTCTATTCCAAGACTTCAGCTGTTTTATGCACTACATTTGTAAATGAGTAAACTTCCTCTGAGACAGGGACAGAAAGGTTAAGGATGTCACTTTCTGGTAATGTATCTAGGCCACCTGCAGTTTTAAAGTTCAGATATAAGCTAGCATCAGAATTTTTACTGGGAAGAAAGTTATCAGCTTCCGATTCATCATCCTCTGTTCAGCCATAATCTCTATCCGGCATTGTGAGAGTGACTGATTTGAGAATATCCTCCATTTTAGCAAATGCAAGAGCCACAGGGAGGTTCTCTACTAAGAGAACATCATAACATTTTCCCTGGCCACATGGATAAGGCCTTCCGACACTGGCGGCTTCAAGAGTGGTGTCGTAGGTAGGTGCTTTACTAAGGAAGCATCATTAAGTTCATCTTCGATTTTTCCTTCGCTACATGGATAAGGACTTCTAAACTAGCAGTTTCACGAGTGGTGTCGTAGACAGCTTCCCAGCATTGCACTGAGGGAAGCACGGACCAAATGGGGGACTGCGCCTTGACAGGTTTTGCCTTCTTTCAGATGCTGTAGCCCGTGGAGGTGCAGCATTGAGATGAGAGTTGCTGCAGATGCCATGCTTGCTGCAAAGTGCTACCCCTTGAGAAACGCCCAGAGGATATAGGGTATAAGTGCCAAATGGAACAAATTCAGCACAAGAAGACGGAAGGCCTCGACCTGTGCGGGGTTAGACGATGGACAGAAAATTCAGTCACATCTGTTTCAACTTTGTTATCTTGTTTGACGATGAGGATAAGTCTTGCATCAGGGGAACAGTGTTGAGACTCAGAGAACGAGAAGAGGATTTGTCCTTCACATTGTGCATTTTTTCGTGGGAAGATCCTTTTGGAGCTCATTTCCTGATAGGTGACTTACCTGGTGTAAAGGAGATCGCTTAGGAGTCTCGCTAGGGGCTTTCGCCTGAAGCAGCTTGTCCTGCTACTTCCCGACTTCAAATGCAGGGAGGCACAAGATTCACAGAGTGCTGCGTCATGCTCAGATCCGAGACACCACTTTCAGTTGTCATGTGGATTCAAAAAGGACATCTTCTTGTGGCATCTAAGCCGAGGCTTAAAACCTCAAAGTTTTGGAGACATCTGACCTAGTTGCAATTCAATGCTGAGCACTTTTATTGGTGAGACGGAGCGAGACAGAGAGAGTTTGAGACTCGCATCTATGAACTGCAGAAAACAGGAACCGACACAAGTTGCACCTACAATACTCCAGTGTAGTCATGTCCGAACCCGGAGTCATGGCTGGAGGTGCATGTCACCACCTAGCATCACTAGTGAGCTATTGCTTGGGAAAGCTTTCCAGACCAGTCTAAAGCCTGAGGGGATAATTCATACAGCGAGCAATCTTCAGGAAGATGTAGCAGTTTAGTGGTGTATTGAATATATGACACACAGTTTTATCCAGGATCAATCTATACTGAGGAGCATTATTCTAAAAACAAATCGATTACACTTTACGACACACTTTAAAAATATTAACGGCCTTGCTTTGGTACACAGCTGTTTAATCAAATTCAATTGCCTGCTCCACACTGACCACTTCAAAATCTCTAGTCTTTTCCCCTGGACCACTATTGTAACTAGGTCGTCATGGGATTGTGCAAAATGGGCTTGGCTGCACTCTGGTGTGTACGAATTGTTGCTGGACAAAAAATGTTGCTTACCTAGAGATTCAGCTAACATGCTAAACAAATTCCACTGAAACAGAGGTGCACAGTCATGGCACGAGGACTCAAAAACACATATTTACCCAGATGGTGCCTCCTTGTAAACTGTTAATACCTAGCTCTCCACCCTTGACCACCACCCGAGCCCTGGAGCCCTCAACCATTTATCTTCTTATGTATTTTAGATTTTATATTGTTCTCCACTGCTAGCAGCTATTTCAGAGCTTGCAGCAGACAGGAACGAAGAGGGTGGCAAATATCCAAGAAAGGCTGGATGATGCAGTTTCCAGTGATCTGTGGCACATCAGTAATCATGGGAAGATTAACAAAGTTTTGAGGAGCAAGGTTAGCCAGTGGGTCGGATTGCTGGTTTTATGCTTCTTGCCCTGGGGAGGGGTCAGAGGACAGGCGGGATTGTGATTTGTCTGGTCGTAAGCATCTAGGTGTGATATTGGTGGCCAGTTCAGAAGACTTGGCAGGGTCCAATTGACCAATCAGCATAAAGCTTTGCACCTGCACTGCACTACTCGGTGTACACAGCCTCAACGTCAAGGCTGGCCTTGGATCAAGCCTACAGTCACTAGGAGGGACCCTTGGCCTTCCCAAGCCCATTCCATAACTGTCTTCATTTGGGGTAACGCTTATCTGGAAGTTATTATGCGGTGGGGGCAGGCAGTGAGCAGTAGGTAGAGGAAAAGCATAGGAATATTGGCGGGCGAGCAGAAATGATGACTAACTACTCAATTTCCTCTCCCACATTGCTGGTTTCAAAGTTTAAGTACCACTCTGGGCACGGGATGAGGGACCGAAAGCTGGCAGCACTCGCATTGGTTAGCAACAGGAGATTTACTTACTAAGGTTAAAATTGCTCACATGATGCTTCGACACCGTAACTGTGTATTCTACTATGCTGTCTGAGACTGTATGACATTATGCCACGTATGCTTATGATATTGTATCATGTTTCGTTGTTTATTTGATTGGTTGTGTAAAATCAATAAAAAACAGATATAAAAAAAAAAAAAAAAAAAGTACCACTCTGGGACCCCAAGACAGGACCACTATGCAGGGTATTTTATCTGGCATTCCTCGGGTAGGCCAGTGCAAACCTACTCATATTCATCATACTCAAACAATGATTCCATAACCAAACAAACAAACACAAACTTGGTTGACACCACCAAACACACCCCCTTCCCTTTCTGGCCAACCAGTTGATCTCATAGCACCTTAGCTTCGCCCAAAGGGATTATACACGGATTCCACCATCCCACTGTTCAAGAGCTGATTAACAATGTTCAGAACTTTATTGTTGAATAATATGGTCAACTTGCATTGCCTTTGTAAACAGGGAGAGCACAGATGACAAATTGTGAAATAAAATAAAGGATTTTTTTTTTAATAACTTTGGGTCAGTTTGAGGAATCCGCATGAAAAAGTGCCATTGTCCATTTTATGTCCAAAGGTTCTTTGATGCAGAAAAAAACGAAAGTACAGAATGACACCAAACTTACCACAAAGTTAGAACTCAAACAATGAGCTTATATTGGTTTGGGGTAAATCTGTTCAGCAGTTTCATAAATTAGCGTTCCAAGAAGTGCTAGGCTTGAGTACGAAGAGTTTGGATTATAGACATATCTTGACAGTTTGGAAAGCCTTCGTTTTGATTTGCCTGGAACTTTAGCCCTGTTTGACAAATCTGCGTTAAATGCATGTTTAGCCAGCTCTTTATGTTAACATTTGTGCAGATTCATGCAATTTTAACAAGCATTTACAATGCAATGGTCTCGGCATTGTTAAAGTTAAAGCTATTGGCATTGCTCATGACATTTTTTTGTTTATGTTTTTAAAACATTTAAAGAAACGGCATTGTTATTTACAATGTCAATAGCTTAATCACTCTCAAATGCGAGACCTATTGCAGGAGTCCTGGACTTATGCTAGACACCTCCACTTTGGTGCCAGTGCCCAGCACCAGTATTTGTTTATTGATGATTAATTACAACCATTACAATATGAAACATTAAAAAGCATACTGTAAAAACAACTGAACAAGTTAATTTGACATCTATTACAATAAAGCATCAAGTTCTGTTTATTAAACAAGAAAAGTGCAAGAGCTTTGTGCATAGCCTACAAGCCTGATGTATTTGATAAAGTGTGTGGTGATTAGGCAGTCTCTGGCGGGCTTTAGCGAATGACCTTTAAGGAGGTGTCTCCTTGTGGCCCTTGGTCCAGCACGGCACCGAGCTGTTTTTGCAGCAGGTACGGAAATTTAGTTTCCTGGCACACCAGGGGGATTCACTCTCCGGCTAGTGTGTCAAGCCTTTCTGGTCTCCAGCTTTACCTACCTTTGACAATGCTTTTGTTAAATATTTTTAATTAATTTACTGATTTACCCCAAAGCTTCCGCTGGGGAGCTCGAAGCACGCGCTCCCTGTTTTAATCTACATCTCACAAGCAGTGTCACTTCACAGGGTGCCCTCTACTTTCCATCTCTATAAACATATGTGCATTCTTGAGCTGCTCTTAGAACGGACATGTGCTGCATTCTTATGCACTTTAAGAAGTGTATATATGGTCCAATAAACGGGACGGGGTTAAACCGCTAACCCTATTCTCCTGTCACCGTGATGCAAACCCTAAAGCCAAATCACAATCCTAACCCTGGTTCTAACTCCTTTTTAAGCCCTTATCTTTTTGTGCAGCTAGCCGAGACCTAAAAATTATACTACTGTCCAATGATCTGAATTTAGGCAAATGTAGCTCATATTCAATTAATAATTGACCATATTTGAATTGCATACAAAATGTGATGCGTTTAAAATACGAGTATTCTCAGTAGAAAATGCACTGATGTTAAAACAATTTTTTTTTTAATATTGCTGTAAATAAAAAAATATATATATGCACAAGCCTTTGTTAAAATGAGCAAATGCAAACGGCAAATCTCCAGTTATTCAAAAATGTGCAACGCTGTTTTTAAAACATGCTAGTTATGTAAAAGAAAACATTAACGATATTTTTGAATTTGTGAGACTATCAGTACAGATGAGGTAGCTCAGTAATCTTTAGCACTAGCTCGGACATCTGATATTTACACGATTAAACTGCGTGTCAGCAGACTCCTTCTGAGGCTGATAACACAAGTACCACTCCATCTGGCAACAATAAACCCTAAATATTAAAGCAATTGAGGAAATTCAATTTGCATCGTACAGTAGTCAAATGTTTTTAAAAAGTTAATAGTTATTTAATGCATTCCTTTAAACAATTGCCAGTATGATTTTTTACAGACATTTTCCAAACAGATTATAAGACAGTCATAATTAGTTTTGGGAATGCTCAACCAAGCTCAAATAATGCCTTAAAAATCTATATACATCTTTTAAAAAGTGTAACAGTGAAGTGCAATTGAAAAGAAAGGGTGACTTGAAACAGCCGTGGCCCCTTGTCACTCGGGAGCAGCGGGAACACACAGTTCCATTTGACAGCTAAGTTCACGGAGAAGAGCAGTAGAAGTGCTACGCACCAAGTACGGTGGCCCAAACAGGACACTCTGCTTCTCCGCACTATACTCACGGTTCGGTTGCTATCTTTTGGTGAGGCATGGACCTCGGCGTCACCGGATCCCAATAACGAGCGTCCCTTCGCCACCGGGCCTCAGCTTTCCCCAGCGCCACAACAGTCTGGGCGCCACGGGCGGCATCGTTTCTCCAGGTTGCTATGACAACACACCATCGGGCATCCGGCTGCTGTTTGGGAATGTTGTCCGTGTGTGTGTCGAAATGAGGGACAAGATGAACAGACTACTCGCTTCGTGACTGTGCGGCCAATCACATTGTGAGTAGAAGAAAGACTACCCGCGAAGGCTCCCGCTTTCGACTCTACTGAGGGTAAATGAAGAGACAATCTGGTTGCAACTGCCAAAAGAAACATCGTCTGCGAAAATAGACCGCCATCTTCAAACAGTTTGAGAAATATATATTACTAAAAGCTACTCAGAAATGGAAATTATTGGTCAGGACCGAAGTTTCTTGCTTACCAATCTTATTTTCAGTACCCATGTATCAAACATATATGAATGTGTCCTTGTGTAGTAACTGGAGCTGTCCGGTAATCTAGAAAACACGCTGCGCGCGGAGCAGCAACCAGAGACCAGAGCAGCAGCCGAACACGGGAGCCGACAGCAGGGGGAGAGGACGCCATTAACACCGCCGCCTTTCTCCGAGGTCAAGCAAAAATGCCTCGGAGAAAGGCAGCGGCGGTTTCAGATTCGGGGGCGTGTTTTTCTTTTTCTCTCCTCTTGTCATTGGCTGGAGGAGAGAAAAAAAACACGCCCAGCGAAAAGTAGCGGAAAAAAACGCCCCCGAATCCGAAAAGGACGACGCCTGTTTTGCAAGACGAACCTCTTCTCCAATGGCTGGCCAGCATTTAAGAGGCCAGCCAATGGAGAAGAGGAGAGAAGAGGGGCGGGTTCAAGCCCCTCTTCTCCAAGTCATTAAATCGAGCGAGCGAGACTGCGCAAGCGCAGCCTTCGCTAGCCGAGACCTAAAAAGGGAGGGTCAAAATGTGCTCACCTGCTAATACTAAGGCATCATTTGAAAAATCCACAGGAAATTCAACACATATTTAGCATGTTTAACCTTCAGTGGGAAAGGCAGGTTTTGTGCAGATGCCATCATGGGGGCGGGGCAGAGTTGAGAGGGAAAACAAATTATTTTTAATGTGCTAATAACTTTGTTGCTCTGTAATAAATCTGCATGAAATTTGGCAGTCACTTGCAGGTTTGGGGCTTGCAGGAATGATAGGTTTCATGCAGACCCAAGAAGGGGGTAGCAGAGTTTAGCGGGGTTGGGGAGAGGGGTAAAAAATCATTTATTTTCTAATACCTTTGACACAGTTTTAAAAATATGCACAACAATTGGCAGATACCATGTTTAGCTTAAAAGTGGGGGCAGCGAGGCACTTAAAGGGGAGGTCAAAAAAGCAGCTGTTCCCATTGCAATTCGATAGGAATCTGATTTCTTCTACAGAAACAAACATGGAAGGCAATTTTAGCAAACTTGAAATTCAGCAAAAACCTTACACAGAGAAAAGCAGTTTTGTGGTTTGGAGTAAATCTGTTCAGTAGTTTTCAACAAGCATTGGCATAGCCAATAGGTCTCGCTTTTGGGACCTTATAAGTATTTAGTTATGCAGCACAATGGCCTTGGTGCAACAACAACTGTTGCATGGCAAAACACTTATAAGGTCCCAAAGGCGAGACCTATTGGCTATGCCAATGCTTGTTGCTGTTTTTGTGGTACTGCAATATATAGGGATGTTATTTGTCACAGTTTACAGTTTGGATTAGATCATTGATGACACTATTGTTCATAGGATCACAATGTCTCCAGTGACAACTTCTTGCTGCCCAGGTCGTGCCGAGGGGTTCTTTTTCCGGTGGTTCTGCTGTCCGGATTGAGCCGAAGGTCCTGCTGCAGCTGTCTCCTCCCTTTGTGTGTGTGGTTGTGGTTGTGGGTATGGGTTTTTGTGTGATTGTGTGTGGGGGTTTTTGTGTGGTTGTGTGTGTGGGCTTTGGTGTGGTTGTGTGTGGTTGGTTGTGTGTGGTTGTGTGTGTGGGGTTGTGTGTGGGGTTGTGTGTGGGGTTGTGTGTGGTTGTGTGTGTATGGGGTTGTGTGTGTGTGGTTGCGTGTGGTTGTGTGTGTATGTGGTTGTGTGTGTGATTGTGTGTGTGGTTGTGTGGGGTTGGGTGGTTGTGCGTGTGTTTGTGCGTGTGTTTGGGTGGTTGTGCGTGTGGTTGGGTGGTTGTGCGTGTGGTTGTATGTGTGGTTGTGGTTGTGTGTGTGACATTACTAAAAGCATCTCAAAATAAAGGAACACAAACATCGAGTTTGGAGAATGAGAAAGCACGTTGTAAGTCAAACGGGCACAGCAAAGCATTGACACAACAACAAAAACAAAACAAGATCACTTAGCGAAGACTAAGTGCTGATAATGGATACACACAGCCCATCATCTTAAGAGTTCGATTGCAAACAATGTGCACTCAAACCTGCCCCCTCCTTGTGAGTTGCACCCCATATTTCATGAGTTATAACTGCTGCACCCACCATAGCGCTTTGAGATCTAAAGCGCAACATAGGTCTAATCGACTAGGCAGTCGCCAACATGCTGTGCTTTTAAAGAGAATGTGCCAAAAGTTTCCAGCTTCCTCATCATGTCCTCATGAAAGCGCCAACGAAAGGACTCCCTGAATGGTGCAACGGACATGAAGCAGCCGCTGCGATCAGAAATAAACACTGTGAACGTTGTCCAGTTTCACAGTAACATTTCCTTAATGTTCCTTAAGTCACAAAACAGTAATACTAAAAGCATCTCAAAATAAAGAAACTCAAACATTGAGTTTGTGGAAATAAACACTGTGAACGTTGTCCAGTTTCACAGTAACATTTCCTTAATGTTCCTTAAGTCACAAAACAGTAATACTAAAAGCATCTCAAAATAAAGGAACACAAACATCGAGTTTGTGGAAAGAGAAAGTACGTTGAGGCAGCGATGGAAGATGCATTTAAGGTGGGCGTGATACTGCCTGACGGAGATGCACCCACTGGGAGAATCCCGAACGCTTGTAAGCGCGAAGGCGGGGGGAGGGGCGGAGGCAGGGAGCAAGCAAGAGGAAAGACAGATGGCGGTTTGCACGTGCACGCTCGCGTGAACGCAAGCTTGTCGCCAGCCAGCAGCACTTTGAAAACTCACCTACTAAAATCTCTCCGAACAGCGCATGCTCGCTGATTCAGTGAGACCTAAAAAGATAGGTTTACAATAATGTCATCAAGCATTTTGAGTCTGTGATACTAAAGATAGTCTGGGATGCCGTTAAAACAGGGCGCATAAATAAAATGCCCACCAGGCTACATGCCAGACCCTATGGCCCACACGTGCCAGGCATGTTTGAGGACCATGCACAGAAGGGGCTGGCAGTCTGCTGCAGGGTAGCAAATTATTAGCAAATGAACACTTTTTTTCTCCTCCCTGGAAATTTGCCCCCGGATGATGGATTAGCAAGAAAGTCCACATACGAGCTAAACATGCTAAGGCTCTACCAAATTTCACACAAATCTAGGACATGGCTCCAAAGATATTAGCAAATTAAATATGTAACCCCCGCTTTAACCTTCCCCCGCTTTGTTAGATCTGCCTGAAACTTGAGATTCCTACTCTGAACTCAACTTACTAACATCCTATTAAACCTCATGCTGATTCGTCACAAAGTGCCAAGGTTATTTACAAATGAACTCTTTTTTCACCTGTACTCCCCCAAATGTAACTGTTACCCTCCTTAATGGATTTGCATGAAACATAATGTATTAATAGTAAGCTAAACATGCCAAGGGCCAGCAAAATGTCATGAATATCTGTGATAAGGCACCAAAGTTAATAGCATATCAAAGAGTTTGTAAAGCCCCTTACATTTCCCCCCTCCCTGATTGGTCTGCATAAATGTGGCATACCAAAAGAAAAATAAACATGCTCAAGGTTTCCCAAATTTCACGCTGAAGTGTAAAACAGTATCCAAGTGAATGGTAAAGGAATACTTTTTTCCCCTCCCTTCTTGTAAATGTGCCCTGCCTTGATGAAACAGCACAAATTAGAAAAAATATATACGTAAGCTTAACATGCTGAATGTCTACCACATTTCATCCAGAATAGTCAAACAGTACATATACAAGAACACAAGGAAATCAATATTCATTGCACTAGCAGTGATAGTGCCAGTGTAGTTATGGTTGAGTTAGAGTTTCCACAGGAAAGCATTTTTTGTTTTGTTAATAAATTAGTTATGCGAATCTGTATGAAACTTTATAAAACAAAAGTTCATCCACTTTGGTTCTTTCAGGACAGTTTTGTGCAGATCCGTCAAGCGGGGCCTAAGGAGGAGGGTCTCGAAAGTGTGATTTTAAATTTTTATTTCCATAGGCTCTTCGATACAGAAAAAACTGCTTAACAGAATTAGCCCAAACTGTAAACAAGGTAAAAATGTACTTTACGATTATGCTTTTTTTTTGGGTTGGTATAAATCCATTCAGTAGTTTTTGAGAAATTAGCGTTTAAGGAGGTGCTAGTGTTAGACAAAAAGAGGTTACATTTTAGGTATATTTGGACCATTAGTATATGGATATCCGTGGATCTGTGGCTATCCATGAATCCAGAAATGAAAAAAATGCAGCAATATGGTTGGTCAGGGAAGTTTATTCTCCCATCAACCATTGTTTATGATCTGTACCCATAACGATCTGATTGGCTGTCCACAACACTAATAGAAAATGTTGCAGCCACCAGAACAGGACTCGGGGACTTGGTTGCAAAGGGTAAGAAAGGATACATAAGTGGGCAGAGTGAGCACACCTTGACCCCCGCAGTCTATGTACGGGCCTCAAAGGGACCCAACCCCTCTTTGATCAAAATTAAAACCCAAATTCGGTCATGGGATCTACAGATAATTTTTTTTATTAAAAAACACGTACCATAATAGGATAATTTGTCTCCCTCCTGAATATAACCTATTGATTACACTTTGGAAAATTCATCATTGGCGGCAAATATCGAACATGAACATACATTACACTCTAGGGAGGTTTTTTTACCTCTCAAGCAGAATTCTCAAAGGGTTTTTGAATTTAGAAAACCAAAGAAAACGTGTTACCTAGATCTTAGAGGTTAATTTGCTTATTGAGCGGGTCTCTGACCTTAAAGCTATTGAGATTCCTTTAACTATAATGTCTGTTTGCCGTTCAAGGCGGACATTCATCTGGTGTAAAGAATAGCTTTTTAGTGGGTAACTACCAGAAGTCCAGATCCTCTGCCAGAAGTCTAGATCCTCTGCCAGAAGTCCAGATCCTCTGCCAGAAGTCCAGATCCTTCACCAGTTTCTCATTTCGCCTCCGCCATGCAACATTCCCCCACATCTTTTTACCAGCCAATCGTCTTAGCAGTTTGGGGGCTTAGTCAGTGCATAGCCCATCGTCTTTGTGCTAGCAGTAGAGTCAAATAAAATAATTACTGCCTTATTTTGTTTTTTGTCTTGCTTGCCCATATACCCAGCAACCAAACCTGTAAAACACCAATGTGCTACCATAATTTTTTACTAGGATTCATTTACAGGAGGCGAAGGAGCAAGATGTTACCCTTTTTTGGGTCTGGCATTAGCCAAGAATTTTTGACTTTAGTAAAATTATATATGAAATGCACTTCATTCTAGGGGCTGTCAGCCAGCCCACTTCATCCACTGGCCTATTCAGACCTACAGGATTTTGTGATTTGCAAAAAATTTGCGAAATCGGCAGTTTTGTACAAAGGCTGTGCTTTTTACAAAAGTGCCCATGAAATTTGAAGGAATGCAACCCTCCATGTATTGGTTCCAGTGGCTCGACACTGGACCAATAGAATAAGGATTTCACAGCAGGCAGGCAAGGTGGTGTTTATATTTACTTATCACCTGCCCTACCTGCTGCTTATTCCTCTCTGTTCAGGGAAACCTAGGACGACCGACTCCCACTTGCCTTGCCACTGGGATGACACAAGAGGAGCCTGCTGCACCAGGAGATCGGGGGACACCACCACAGGTATATTATCCCTGTACCGGCCTCCTGCACTAGGGTGTGTTCATTTTCTCACCTTGGGCCCCGGGCGGGGAAATGTGAGTGTGTTTTGAGTCTGCCGCCCACACGGCTCGGGCAGTGGGCACGTTTATTTTTTTGCACTGTTTTGGGCCCACTGGTCATGGGCAGTGGGCCCGGTGGCATTTCTTTCTTTAGATTGTTTTGGGCCCACTGGCCACGGGCGGCGGACCCAGGGGGCAATTTTTTTCCCAGTGTTTTGGGGTCCGCTGCCCAATGGGCACGTGGGGCATATTTTATGTTTAGGGCCCGTCACCAACTGGTCATGGACGGTGGGACCGGGACCATTTTTTTTAACATTGTTTTGGGCCAGCCGTCCACTGGGCAAGGGTGGCGGGCCCGGGGGTATTTCTTTTTTTTTTTTTATGGTTTTGGGACTACTGCCCACTTGTCACGGTCCCGAGGAGGCATTTCTTTTTTTTGCATTGTTTTGGGCCCACGGGGCATGCCCTGTGGCATATTTTAAATGTTTTGTGCCCGCTGCAGGTGAATAGTACGACCTGCCGCACACGGGGCAGGAGGCATTTATTTTTATCAAGTTCCCTGAAACTTGTTAAAAAATACATGCCCACTGGGCCCCCACGTGCCCCGTGGGCGGCAGGTCCTAATCATTTACAAAGATATCTGCCCCCCCCCTGGACCTGCCGCCCACGGGGCTCCTGGAGGTCCCAGGGGGTAAGCATTTTTTTAACATGGCGAGGGTCTGCTGCCCACGGGGTATCCAGAGGGCCCAGGGGAGCAATGTTTTAATTTAGGACATGATACATACGGTAGATAAATCTGGCAACATAAATATTGTAGACAATACTTTGGTGTAAACTTTCATGTTGAAAAATACCTCAAAAATAAGATCTCTGCAGTTGGTGCTGAAAAAATTGCAAAATAAAGTGCCGCTAAATTGTCTCAAAATTCCCATATTTGTGCCACAAAATTTGCTAATCCATGCCACAATATCCTGAGGGCTCCGCCTACCGCTGTGTCATTACAATTTAATTTAACCCACTAGAGAACACTGTATGGCTCAATCGGTAAGCCCACTTCAGCCATCGGCTAACTTCACAGAGGCTGACAGGATTCTACTTTCACAAGGAGATCATTTGAAAACAATGTACTTAGCTTAATACTATGGAAACGCGTGTTTAAGACAAAAAAAACTTTTTTTCTTTTATGCATTTTTATTTATTTTTCCAAGGGCTTAGCAGCTTCACTAATAATGACATTTTGCAATTAAACAAAACAAGCACTGGCAAAGCCAAAGAAAAATCTGAGTGCCAAACCCAGGCCTATTTGCTTTGCCATTGCTTGTTTTAAACTGGCTTCCAACTGACAAAACCATTTTTATCTATACAGTACTTCAAGGTGACCATACACATGTAAACCATCCCTCAATCACTTTCAAATGAATTCAATTTCAAACTCCATTTAATTCCATCACTTAACAACAAGAGCCAAAAAGAACGATTGCTTAAAACATCCTTCAAAAAGTCACTTTGCAGCCTGGTCACCAAACCAGTGGTCTTCAAATATAGTAAAGTATTTTCACTTTCTGGAAATAATCAAAGAATGTAACAGTGCAAGACTGACTGAAAATGGTTTGAAAAAAGACGCGCAATGGAAGAAAGATTTAATTAAGTTTTGAAGAAAGACCTCTTGGGAAATGTATTTTAGACGTCTATAAACAGACAGGTTCTCACGGATCAAGCTTGACAGAGTAGTTTCTTAAGTTTTGCAAAGAGGCTTATGAAAATCTCCCGTGCTCCAAATAGCCTGTCTGAAGGGTTGCATTACTGTCGCCGGGCCCATGTTAAACAAGCTTGAACAAGACACGGGAAGACTATTTCGTTAATCTGTAATGACGGAATGTAACTGGTTTTTCCAGGGACGACATTACATTCACAAGTCACGTGCCTATATTCATATACAATTGTAAAAACATTTGTATAACCAAAATGCAAAACACTGAACCTTCGCCAATAGGCCTATTTCTCAATGAAAGACACTATCTTTACAGAGGCATTGTTCGAAACATTACCATAAGTAAACAATAAGAAAATATGGCACACTATACAGATCATTTAAAGATTTTAGCAAAGTGATGTCTTCGGATTAACAAGCATCTCAAAACTATGAACAAGTATGATCCCATGAAGAAGCTAGGACCAAACGTGTCTACTACTGAGCATACATCGTACTTATTTGGTATCGCCGTGGTGGTTTATTTAACACAGGTGCTTATATTCATTCGTGTTATAGGTGAAACCGATCCGTGTTTAGAATCATAATCCACCAGTCCTTTCCCTGCAGTACAACTGTGTACCAAGGAAGAGTTTTACCATCCTCCGCAGTGATCACCAACTCTCTTCACATGCTCACTGCAGGCCAGAAGATGTCCAGCTGTTACTGTAAGCACAGATTCCGTTTTAGACTGGGCCGTTATATAACCACACATAAGCAGGAGCTAGACTTGCGGCAATAAGCATACACAAAATACGTCATATGGTCAGGTGCAAACCACGTTACTTCAAATACCATTATGGAGGATACTTCAGCAGGGTGGACACTGCTAAGGCTCTCCGACCATATCCTAGAACCATTACCGAGTCTGTGAGAAAGAGCATCTAGACGGGAACGGGGGGGAGGGGAGGGGGGAGGAGTTGCATGACTGGGATGTGATGAGAACATTAGGCCAATCGAATGCCAGGCAATAGTAGGCAGAGTAAGGCAGACTCAGCAACTATGTTGAACGAAAAAAGTTGGAGCCTGCTGTTTTTAGGCAACAAGTAGCCGGTTTGTGGCGTTCCGTGACGTTCACACCAAAACCCAATAAAATGTGTTTAAAAAATAAATATATTGAAGATACATTAACAATCCTAGGATAAAATGTATGGAATGAACAGCTGCACACTACCTTAGGTTTTTGATATAGAAAGGTTTTATGTTATGAATTCTTCCTGCCACCCGAGCTTCTTTTGGCACAGAAACATAAAAAGGTCAATACTGAATGCAGTGTAAACCGGCTTTCTTTTGAAAAAAGTAAAGAAAAAACATAACAGTTCTCAGTCCTTTCAGCACTTATGAGAACCTGATGGAAGGGTGGTGGGCAGGGGAACAAGATGGGGTGGTGGGAGAGAGGAGCATGGAGCACACAGGGGAGGAAGGAAAGGGCAAAAGGGACCAATGAGAGGGGCAGGCGGTGGGAGAGGCGAGGAGGGAACAAGGAGTGAGATGGAGGAGCAGGGATGCAGACGGGGTGGGGAACAAATAGAAATAGGAGCACACAGGGGAAACAAGTAGGGGACATGCAAGAGGATGGAATAGGCCAGCAGGAGTGTAAAAAGACTGGGAAATAGTCCCTCATGGAATTCAATGCAAGCATTGCATTGAAGGTATAAAGAGCATTAGGAGAGAGAAAAAAAGTCACCTGGTCTGAGTCGAGAGCGGATTGATAAAGCGTGAAGCCAATAGCTAAAATAAAGCCAATGTTTGAAAGGAGCGAACATAAGGCCCACATTAAGAATGTTGTGCAAAATGTTTGTTTGACAACTAAGCTGTCAACCCAGACCTGAAAATGGCTTTTGTGAGCAAAGGTCTAACCTTATGCCAAGCCAACCCTGGCAGCACACAGGTAGAGTTCATACGCAGTGGCTTTCTACATAGTCAAGGAGATAATGTATATTACTACATTTCTCTAAAAACCCATCGGAATTATTTTTAATTACAGGAGAGTTATGGCTAAGAACTCGGAAGAAAAAATGTTAAGAAAATTCATACAAATTCCTATACTTTGCTTAAGTTAAAGGAATGTTATGTTACAAACCCCATTAAAATTCACCAATTTTGGTAAGCATTACATAATTCGACCAACGCCTTAACGCATGACCTCACATGTGGTCATAGATATCACCACAAATGGCATGGCTGGATTCACTGATGAAAACCATCCTCGTCGACATCAATAGAACCAATATGGGTGGACAGGGCAGAGTAATTCAAAATAAAGAATAGTAACCTATTAAAAAACACAACATCTCCTGGAATGGCAATTTTAATTTTATCAGACTCTAGATTGAAGGTGAAAATGTTAGAAAAATCAATATTGTTCTACCAAACTGACTAAGAATACAATGAGTGCAGTTAAACTCACTGCTGGAATAGGGGAAAGTGATGGAGTCCTAAGGGCCTATTTTGGAATTTCTGAAAGTGGCCTCGGTGTAGGGTGTGCCTAATGGTGGATATTTAGACCGAAGGTCCATACGCCAGGATTTCATTGATTCCACTCTGTGCCTATGGTAAGGCTGCTTGCGAGCACCGACAAGCCTTCATTCAGAGCAGTGCATTAAGAGTTGGTTGTAGCACTACATCTTCAAGGACATACTGTACACATCTAGGTGCTACGCCATTTAGATTCTATATGAACAAAACAGCTTTGTGTAAGATGCGCTCCACAGCTGTAACCTCAACATTGTTAATCTCGAAAACACCCTGTGTCTCACACAAACAATTAGTATCTTTTCAAGACTACCTGCCGGGCATAAACGTTAAAAAATAAAATAACTTTTTAAACTCCGTCTCTGGTTGGGAGAAATTGGGCAAAACTATATACTGTGCACGAGAGAGAGGAATTAGGCACTGATATACACTGCGCAAAATATGTAGCAGGTCCTACTTTGGTACTCAAGAAGGTGATAGCACCTCTTTCACTACAGGGCCCTGCTCTTTGGTTCCACTTAATAAGTTATAAGATGGAAACGAGCTTTCAGCTCTGCTGAGCAAACATATTTGGAGGCTGCAAAGCAGCCACTGTGGATATCTATAACCATGAATGACATCACGACTGATTAAACCAAGATGGAAAACTATAACGGGGTTATATGTGGAAAAAACACTGCTCAATAGTTAAAAAAGATACACACTGCCATGTAAGGGGCCTTGAATGGCAAAGATCACAAATGGTCCCATACGAACAACCTTATGAATTGAAATGCTTCACATCTATTGTTTCATTTTTTGTGTGTCTTTTCCGTAACCGTAAGTCTCCTTCGACAACGCTACTTTCAGACACACGCGCGCGCGCGCACACACACACACACACACACACACACACACACACACACACACACACACACACACACACACACACACACACACACACACACACACACACACACACACACACACACACACTTGCTGCAGTAGTGCTGCATGTTTCTTTTTTACAAATCTCGACTGTGATCCGCGCAGACGAGGCCCCTGGAGCCGGCGCCCTCGGAGTCACCCCCTTCAGGCACCTACTCTGGAACGGAAGCTGGGCTCGGGGGTCGGAGGCAGGGGAGCCTGACGTGCCAGCCGGAGGAAGAGGAAAGCAGAGCCCTAACAGAAGGGGATGATTCCATCGTGCCCGGCCGGGTCCGATGATCGCCAAGCCCCGTCAGACACGTGACTGCACTCAGCAGGGGCACACCGGGTCCAAATACCAGGGAACCAGCAGGACGTTACAGAGAGCGACTGGGGTGAAACCGCTCCTGCTTGTAACTTTTCCCGTGGAAAGAATTGGAAACTTTGGCCGAGTTCCCTGCACAACACACTTACTGGCCGCGCACAGGGTGACAACTTCCTGTTTATATGGGGACAGGAGGGACCGCGACTCTTCCAGGAAAGCCCTACCGCCAGTATTCCAACACAGGCGGGATCACACATGACCTCACCGAGGAAATGAGCCATTTAAGGAGTTTTGTCTCTAGGTTGACTCACCCTTTCCATGTTGTTGCAATCTTTATTTTTCACAGACACCCGCAAGCACGCTCACCGCATCAATCAGATGTTTATATCGGTACACAATCACAATCTTTACTCCACAACTCAACAATCGCACTAACGTAAGCACTGCTGGGGAGACACCTACTGTGATTAACGTGTGAAGCAGGAAGCCCTTCACAGAAGATAAGAGAGGTAACACATTCCTGACCGATCTGTGCAGGTAAAAGACTCGTGGGGACCGTTCAGTCTGTGGCTGGTAATGACACACCTGCCAAGGGTGAAAACGTTCCTAGTGAGAGAGGGGCGTGATCTGAAGTGGGAGGGAGTGTTTAAGCCAACAATGGAAGGGGGCTAGGAGCATGTACTGGTGTGACCTAAGGCCTAGGAATAAGGTCACGCCCCACGTGTTGTCAGGTAGTGGCCAGTGTAATCCCTGCCACGCCCAGTGCCCTGGGCTATTTATTGCGGTAACCAGCACGCCGTCCGAGGAGACGTCGGGCGTATCCAATAGGAACACGTTCAGGGGGGTTTTGGCCCAAACACCACCTGGGGACCCTCACAACAAATGGTCCAGTCCATACTGAGGCAGCACTACATTCCTCCTTTACCTGGAGGTGCGAAAACCAAACAACACCGCATATGGCGGCGTGACATCATAAAAAATACTGGTGAGTCTCATGAACAAAACAACAGAACAGTCTTACTTGGTCTTGGCGGGGGCGCAGCCTGCTCTCACTTCAGCGGTTGACAGCGGGCCACAAAGTCTCGTTATTTCTGGGATGGCTGCGGGCAGGGGCGTAGATAGTACTTGCTCTGGCTGCGCCTGTCCGGTGGGGTCTGAAACAGGTCCTCGGAACCATCTGCACCGGCCGTCTCTGGGCGGCTCTGCGTCCCTGGTGGCGCATTCGCTCCATGGGCTTGCAGGGTCGAGCTATTCCCTGTATTCTCTGTCGTGCGGGGGCCCTCATCCTCTGTCTGTTCCCGAGGGTCTGGGGGTGACGCTGGGCGGTGGTCTCCTGGCTCCGGAAGATCTTCTTCGGCTTCCTGCGGGACCTTTTTAAAGAACGATACGTTTCTAGTGACCTCTTCTCTGTCTCTGACTGCCGTGATCAGGGTACCGTTGACGTTTATGACTGTCCAAGGGTCTAGCTCGAATGGTAGGCGGAACTTCCCACCGGGGTGGCGGTCCTTCACTAGCACCTTGTCACCAACTTGGATCGGGCTGTCCGCGGCTCTCCTCTTCCGGGATGCTTCCCGATTGGACTTTGTTCTGTTTTCCATGGAACGGTTGGGCGGGCTTAGTGATTACTCCCACGTGGGGTGGTGCGGGATAGTGTCCTTGATTGCTCTGCCAAAACAGAGGCGGCTAGGAGGAACCCCTGTGGTGCAGTGGGGCGTCAGCCTGTATTCGCGCAAGAATTGGTAGAGGGCTAGTTCCAGGCCTTGGCCATCCGCTAGTGCGATCTGAATGGTCTTGTTTAGAGTCCTCATTAGCCTCTCGACCTCTCCGTTAGCTTGCGGCCACCTCGGAGTTATGCGTCGGTGCTTGATGCGGTGGGACTGTAGGTACTCGGCCAACTCAGCACCGTTGAAAGGTGGACCATTGTCCGTGCGCAGTTCACCTAGGAGGCCGTGGGTGGCAATTATTTTCTCCAGCTTGGGGATTACCTCGGTTGCAGCTGTTGAGGGTAGGATTTCCACCTCGGGGTACTGCGAGAAATCATCCACCACCACTAGCATGTATTTTCCCCCGGGAAGACTGCCAAAGTCAGCACTGGCTCACACCCATGGCGACGTGATTACCACAAAAGGGTGTCCATACAGATAAATGTGGAAGTGCCGGCACCCCCACAGGATGGCGATGGCCTCCTTCTCAACCTGCGAGTATCGCTGCTCCGTCGGTGTGAGGGTTCTGCTCGCATACGCGATGGGGGCCCATTCTCCGCACCTTTGCTGTTGGGCTAGCACGGCTCCTAGGCCAGTCGGGCTGGCGTCCACCACGAGTTGTGAATCGTTCCGGGGATCGAAGTAGGCTAGGCTCGTGTCGGCGGAGAGCGCCGCCTTGGTTTTCTGGAATGACTCCTGCTGTTCCGGACCCCACTCCCAGGTGGCAGAGGCTTTTGTGAGGTCGCGGAGGGGGCCAGTGAGGTCGGACAGGTCCTTGATAAACCTCCCGCAGTAGGGGACCATCCCGAGAAAACTGCGAACCGCCATCACCGATGTAGGCGCGGGGGCTGCGTGGATGTCTTTGACCTTTTCCGGATCCGGGCCTATTCCCTGGTCGGAGAATCTGTAGCCAAAAAAGTTAATGTCCTTACGTAGGAAGTCGCATTTTTCCTTATGGAGGGTCAGCCCTTGCTCCTGAAGCCGGGTAAACACTGCCCGGAGGCGTCGGATGTGTTCGTCCAGGGTCGGGGCGTGGACTAGAATGTCGTCACTGACATTCAAGACGCCGTCCAGCCCTTGCAGGACGTTCTGAATAATGTTCTGGAACACTTCCGCCGCGCTCGATATCCCAAAGTTTAGCCGGGTGTATCGCCAGAGGCCGGCGTGCGTGGAGAAGGTGGTAATTGGGCGGGAGTCCGGGTGTAGGGGAATTTGGTGATACCCCGATCTTAGGTCCATTTTTGAGAACCATTTTGAGCCAGATAACTCTCCAACTATGTCGTCTATGGTCGGTGTCCGGTGGCGCTTGCGCTTGATGGCGAGGTTGGGGATGCGCATGTCAACGCAAATCCGCACTGCGTCCGGCTTCTTGGCTACCACGATGGGCGACACCCATGGAGTGGGCCCGCTTACCCTTTCGATAATTCCCGCCCGCTCGAGTGTCCGTAGTTCCGCTTCAACCTTGGGTCGTAGGTGGAACGCAATGCGTCGGTGCCGGAGGGCCACCGGGGCGACTGACTTGTCTATGTGGAGGTGAATGGCGGGTCCCTTCAGACATACGATTCCTTCAAATAGTGACGCATGTTCCAGTACTAAATGGTCCAAATTGCGGGTTTGGACTGTGAGTGCAAAGTGGATCAGCCCGAGGTCCTGGGCCGTTCGGCAGCCGAGCAGGAACCCAGCTCCTTCTTGCGACACGTAGATTTTGGTTTGTAGCCGAGTGGCGTCGTGGGACAGATCCGCCCTGAACACCCCGCACAGGCGCAGTGGGCGACTGGTGCCGTAGGCGTATACTTGCACCCTCGTTGAGTTGAGTGTCGGTGCGTTCTTCAGGGTCTGGTATACGCTGGCAGACATCAGGTTGATTGACGTGCCGGTGTCGATCAAGGCAGCTACGGCCTGGTCTTGTACAGTGACTGTGCACATGGGTTCTGCGGACGGCGTGGCTGCAAGGGTGTTAAGCACGTCCGCTTCATCGTCGTCCATGTCACTGCTGGTAGAGGTGCTGGGTAGCGGTTCCAGCTGTCTTACCCTCCCGGGTGGGCCACCCTGCTTTTTCCTTGGCGTCGACAGGCACACACTTGCAAAATGGTTGGCCTTGCCACATGCGCTGCAGATCTTGCCTTGTGCCTGGCATGCTCCTCTGTGGGGCGTCGCTCCTCAGCACCACGCGCAGGCGCGGCCAGGGGAGGCCTGAGCCGGTCTCGGATTTCTGCGCCGGGGTTGTTTCGCGCGACTGTCGGGAGCCTCGGTCTTGAGGGCGCACACCGGCTCTGTCTTGATTGCGACCGCCTGCTTAGGCTCCATGTGCGCGGCTCTGGCCTTGGACAGTTCCTTTGATCGTCCCAGCGTGAGGATGTCGCGCATGGGCATGTTGTCCGCCTCCAACACCCTCTCGCGTAGTTTCGAGGACGCGCAGCCTTGGATGAATTAAGCGCGAATCTCGTCGTCCGCATCAGGGAGGGTGCACCTGCTGGCCAGCTTCTTCAACCTTGCGTAGAAGACGTCCACCGACTCTGCTGGCGGGCCTGGCGGAGCAGGAACCTTTCATAGTCAGCGCTCGCAAACGGTTCAAAATACGCCGTGATGGCGTCGCGCAGTGTGTCGTACGTCCTGGGTGGGCCACCTTCAGCTACGTCTTTCGAGATCTCGTGGATCGCCTCCCCTCCGAGGTGTAACAGCATGGCACGCCTCCGCCCAGCCGCGATATCCGCCGCGACAAAGTAGTTCTCCAGCCGTTCCACCCACTTCTTCCACTGGGCGGCTTGCGACGGGGGGGGGGGGGGGGGTGCTTGTGGCTGCGAACGGCTCCAGGGGGGGCACGTTGGCCATGGCTGCAGAGGATGGGTGCGGGCAGCAGGGGCCTCACTTGCACACTTCCGGGGACGTACACTAACCTCTCCGGCGTTGATCGCGGGTACACCGTGCAAGCGTGGTGACCAGGGGCGCCTGGGATGCCAGGAAGGGCGACCTGGGGCCTCCAAACATTGAATCGGCACCCCACGTGAGATGTGTGAGAAACGGCAGGCTCGGGTCCCTCGTTGCACGCGAGATGCGTGAGAAACGGCAGGCTCGGGTCCCGCGTCGCACGCGAGAAGCACGGCCCGACCGAGGAGGCAGCTGGGGAGGCCGGGCAGGGTGTCAGCGGCCTCGAGGCAGCAGGGGCCACACACGCTGGGGCAGCGCCGGCGAGGGGTTGCACAGCCCCACCAATGACGTAGGCAGCAGGGCTGCAGTGCATGCGCCGATCCGCTCCTTGGGCAAGAGCGTGATCGGAGGGAGGCAGCGCACGCGATGGGGTGGGCGAGACCACCTCGTCGCCAATGTAGAGGTGTGACCTAAGGCCTAGGAATAAGGTCACGCCCCACGTGTTGTCAGGTAGTGGCCAGTGTAATCCCTGCCACGCCCAGTGCCCCGGGTTATTTATTGCGGTAACCAGCACGCCGTCCGAGGGGACGTCGGGCGTATCCAATACGAACACGTTCAGGGGGGTTTTGGCCCCAACACCACCTGGGGACCCTCACAACAAATGGTCCAGTCCAGACTGAGGCAACACTACAGAGCACATCACCGCCCGAGCAGACCTTTCCCCAAAACCAAACAACAAAGGCTGCTGCGGATGTCCCCGGAAGGTTGTAAGAGCCTGGTGGACGTCAGCTCCCCGAGCATCCAAACACGAGCTGGAAGCCCGCTCTCTGCAGGGGTTCAAGCTCACTGTGTGCGCACCATGTGATATGGGAGACTATGTGAAGAGAGTCGATGTGTGGCGCACAGTGGCACCATGTGATATGGGAGACTATGTGAAGAGAGCCGATGTCGTGTGACGCACAGTGGCACCATGTGAGTAGGAGACTATGTGAAGAGAGCCGATGCAATGTGACGCATAGTGGCACCATGTGATATGGGAGACTATGTGAAGAGAGCCGATGTCGTGTGAAGCACAGTGGCACCATGTGACTAGAAGACTATGTGAAGAGAGCCGATGTCGTGTGACGCACAGTGGCACCATGTGATATGGGAGACTATGTGAAGAGTGCCGATGTGTGACGCACAGTGGCACCATGTGAGTAGGAGATTATGTGAAGAGAGCCGATGTCATGTGACGCACAGTGGCACCATGTGATATGGGAGACTATGTGAAGAGAGTTGATGTCGTGCGACGCACAGTGGCACCATGTGAGTAGGAGACTATGTGAAGAGAGCCGATGTCATGTGACGCACAGCGGCACCATGTTATATGGGAGACTATGTGAAGAGACTTGATGTCGTGTGGCGCACAGTTGCACCATGTGATATGGGAGACTATGTGAAGAGAGCCAATGTAGTGTGACGCACAGTGGCACCATGTGACTAGGAGACTATGTGAAGGGAGCCGATGTTGTGTGAAGCACAGTGGCACCATGTGAGTAGGAGACTACGTGAAGAGAGCCGATGTTGTGTGACACTCAGTGGCACCATGTGACTAGGAGACTATGTGAAGAGAGCCGATGTCGTGTGAAGCACAGTGGCACCATGTGATATGGGAGACTATGTGAAGAAAGTCGATGTCGTGTGACGCACAGTGGCACCATGTGACTAGGAGACTATGTGAAGAGAGCCGAAGTCCTGTGACGCACAGTGGCACCATGTGATATGGGAGACCATGTGAAGAGAGCCGATGTCGTGTGACGCACAGTGGCCCCATGTGATATGGGAGACTACGTGAAGAGAGCCGATGTCGTGTGACGCAGAGTGGCACCATGTGATATGGGAGACTACGTGAAGAGAGCCGATGTTGTGTGACGCACAGTGGCACCATGTGAGTAGGAGATTATGTGAAGAAAGTCGATGTCCTGTGACGCACAGTGGCACCATGTGACTAGGAGACTATGTGAAGAGAGTCGAAGTCGTGTGACGCTCAGTGGCACTAGGAGACTATGTGAAGAGAGTCGAAGTTGTGTGACGCACAGTGGCACCATGTGATATGGGAGACTACGTGAAGAGAGCCGATGTCGTGTGACGCACAGTGGCACCATGTGATATGGGAGACCATGTGAAGAGAGCCGATGTCGTGTGACGCACAGTGGCCCCATGTGAGTAGGAGATTATGTGAAGAAAGTCGATGTCCTGTGACGCACAGTGGCACCATGTGACTAGGAGACTATGTGAAGAGAGTCGAAGTCGTGTGACACACAGTGGCACCATGTGATATGGGAGACTATGTAAAGAGAGCGGATGTCGTGTGACACACAGTGGCACCATGTGATATGGGAGACTATGTGAAGAAAGTCGATGTCCTGTGACGCACAGTGGCACCATGTGACTAGGAGACTATGTGAAGAGAGCCGAAGTCGTGTGACGCACAGTGGCTCCATGTGACTAGGAGACTATGTGAAAAGAGCCGAAGTCCTGTGACGCACAGTGGCAACATGTGATATGGGAGACTATGTGAAGAAAGTCGATGTCCTGTGACGCTCAGTGGCACTAGGAGACTATGTGAAGAGAGTCGAAGTTGTGTGACGCACAGTGGCACCATGTGATATGGGAGACTACGTGAAGAGAGCGGATGTCGTGTGACACACAGTGGCACCATGTGATATGGGAGACTATGTGAAGAAAGTCGATGTCCTGTGACGCACAGTGGCACCATGTGACTAGGAGACTATGTGAAGAGAGCCGAAGTCGTGTGACGCACAGTGGCTCCATGTGACTAGGAGACTATGTGAAGAGAGCCGAAGTCCTGTGACGCACAGTGGCACCATGTGATATGGGAGACTATGTGAAGAAAGTCGATGTCCTGTGACGCTCAGTGGCACTAGGAGACTATGTGAAGAGAGTCGAAGTTGTGTGACGCACAGTGGCACCATGTGATATGGGAGACTACGTGAAGAGAGCCGATGTCGTGTGACGCACAGTGGCACCATGTGATATGGGAGACTACGTGAAGAGAGCCGATGTTGTGTGACGCACAGTGGCACCATGTGATATGGGAGAATACGTGAAGAGAGCCGATGTAGTGTGACGCACAGTGGCACCTTGTGATATGGGAGACTATGTGAAGAGAGCCGATGTCGTGTGACGCACAGTGGCAGCATGTGATATGGAAGACTGTGAAGAGAGCTGATGTTGTGTGACACACAGTGGCACCATGTGATATGGGAGACTATGTAAAGAGAGCGGATGTCGTGTGACACACAGTGGCACCATGTGATATGGGAGACTATGTGAAGAAAGTCGATGTCCTGTGACGCACAGTGGCACCATGTGACTAGGAGACTATGTGAAGAGAGCCGAAGTCGTGTGACGCACAGTGGCTCCATGTGACTAGGAGACTATGTGAAGAGAGCCGAAGTTGTGTGACGCACAGTGGCTCCATGTGACTAGGAGACTATGTGAAGAGAGCCGAAGTCCTGTGACGCACAGTGGCACCATGTGATATGGGAGACTATGTGAAGAAAGTCGATGTCCTGTGACGCTCAGTGGCACTAGGAGACTATGTGAAGAGAGTCGAAGTTGTGTGACGCACAGTGGCACCATGTGATATGGGAGACTACGTGAAGAGAGCCGATGTCGTGTGACGCACAGTGGCACCATGTGATATGGGAGACTACGTGAAGAGAGCCGATGTTGTGTGACGCACAGTGGCACCATGTGATATGGGAGAATACGTGAAGAGAGCCGATGTAGTGTGACGCACAGTGGCACCATGTGATATGGGAGACTATGTGAAGAGAGCCGATGTCGTGTGACGCACAGTGGCAGCATGTGATATGGAAGACTGTGAAGAGAGCTGATGTTGTGTGACGCACAGTGGCACCATGTGATATGGGAGACTATGTGAAGAGAGCCGATGAGACTATGTGAAGAGAGCCGATGTCGTGCGACGCACAGTGGCACCATGTGAGTAGGAGACTATGTGAAGAGAGCTGATGTCGTGCTACGCACAGAGGCACCATGTGAGGTGGCCGGTCTGTAATGGAGTCACATCCAGCACTCACAATCTGAGCTCTACAGGAACCAAAGGAAGACTCTCAGTCTCTGGGCGGTATTAGAGTCATTGGAAACATTTAATCTGAGCAGTAAGGGAGCCATGGGCAACACTCATAATCTGAGGATTGTAACAGAACTGTGGGCAACACTCACAACCTATAGCCACTAATGGACTCTTGGGCGTCTCTCGCAATGTTTGGTGTTAAAAGAGCCATAGGCAATACTTGCAATATGAGAGAGAGTGTGTTAAGAGCTCTCATTGGATAGTAGACCCCATGGCAAATAATCATACACTTAATTACTATAGACTGCATACAATATGTTGGGCCCTAGCCCCACGGGCAACAGTCTCAATCAATGGGAGGTAATGAACTTCTGTGCAATTCTTAAATTTTGTAGGTGACAATGTGAATCCTGGGAAAGCCAATCTGTGAGCAGTCAGGGCCTTTGGCAGCTCTTGTAATCTTTGTGCGGCACTGAAGCACTGGCAAAATCCACAATATCACAGCCTAGTACAACACTCACAACCTATGGGATACAAAGCCCTAGAAAATATATTATGTGAGGGCGAAAATGAAGACTTGCGAACAGCACTCACATTTAGTTGGTGACAACTGAGTTCAGAAACAGTTTGAGGTGGATTCATTCTTGAGGTCTCACTAATACCCCAGAAAATAAATAATGAAAACGTTTAATACTCTATGCTTCTGCTCATCAACTTCTGCCAGTCTTTACTCCATGGTCCTAGCGTGCCAGTGATGGTAAAGTGGAAATACTGCCACCAAAGAATATCTGAAAACTCCATTCCTATTGGAAACCGTGGGGTATAGTGAAAAACAGTTATGTCTAAGGAAATGAGAATCAATATCAGGCCACAAACCTTAAGGGCTTAGACTTCTGGGCCACGAGCACACCCCGGAGACATGTAGTAGAGTCGAAATGCAGCAAATGGGTTAGTAAACACAGGGCAGGCGTCCCAATGGCGTAAGGGTGCTGCTTCAACAAGCAAGCACATATTAGTGAATCCTTTTCCTGCTGGTTACTCGGTGCTACAGAGGGAGGATAAGTTGGTTGTTAGTGGTACCAAAGGATGGGTTATCCTTCTCGTCCGTCGAACCCTGCCAGCAGCAGCACGTCTAACCTCTGCAGATATCACTCCCGGTTAAAGTCAAGGAACACATTCCTAGCATGACCTGGCTGCAGTGAGCCTCTTGGAGGCTTCCTGGCTGTAGGTAGTAGCTTTTAAACTAGGCATGCCCTCTTCTAAAGCTCGTCAAAAGCTTGAGAAATGGTCCAAATTCCTTTGAGGAACAGAAAGACCATTTATCTAATCTAATGCAGTTATTCAGGGCAAATCCACCCCCTTTCAGCCCAAGAAGGGAATGCACATGATGGACAATGATAAAGCAGCCCTCGCCTCACCGGCAGCTGGACGCGGGCAGAGTAACATGCCCTTCTAATTGGCACCTGGGCACGGATTCTGAGAAACACACAGGGCTTAGAATTGCACCTCATCAATTACTCCATCATACCCCGCAGTCTTGTTCAAAGGTTTCCAAAGCCACTTTTCTCAGTGTAATCTGCAGGGTTGAACTGCCCCGATAATGCAGGCAGTTGAAAAACGTGCGCATTACATTTTTGTTACCTGTTTAGAAACTTTCTAATGCAACAGAACAGACATCAGGGAATGCAACACCCATTAAAAACATGCATTTCATAAAACAGCATGATGAGCTCGATTAGAAGGAAACCAGGGAAGCGTAAAAAATACAGGTGCCTGTGCATGGAAACTAAGTCAGTCATGTATGAGGAAATGAAGAAGAAACCACAAAAATAACTCCAGACACCTCAAAGAATGACAAAATCCGTCGTAGTGCATCAAAGACGTTTGCTCAAAACTGCCACAGATTTCACTACAATTTTACTTATTTCCTCAGAGTCCAAGAGACACACTATGTCTGAGTGTGGAAATGTAATTAGCTGTTCTGCTCAATACAAAAAAAACAGCTTGGAAAAACAAACCACATGCGCAGCAAAGCTTGGCCGGTCCAAAGACTTGGCAACCCCACGCGTCTGCCATACTACACCCAAGTCAAGTCAGGGCAGCTTCATTTCCCTCAGTCCACATCAATGACGCTTACCCTAGGTGGCAACTGGGTCTTTTAGAAACACAGTCACTAGAATTACAGGGATTCGGTGCATTTGTCACTGTGGCAACTAGTACTTGCCTATACATCCCAGGCCTCCTTCCTCCAGATGTCAGAAACCAGCCGAAAGAGTTAAAAAGTTTAAAAGTAATCTAGACTAGAGAGTACATCAAGGGGAATGTTCTCAGACAGCTCAAAAATAGAAGGTTAATCAAGTAGGTGCTGAGGAGTAGGAGGGGTGGGTCTTTGGGCATATTCTGAATCAAGGCCAATCAGAAGGTCAGAATCACAGAAAATGATACCTCCAGGGGGGCATACTAAGCACTGGAGGTAGAACCACGTTGCCTCGCAACTTTCTTGGATGCATGGTTCCCACTGGCATTTAAGTTTACTCACTGACTCAGTTTTTCCACTTATGTGATTTTCCTCCCTTCCCTATGTGTCTTTTTAATCTTCCTCTTAAGTTACTGACCCGATTCCGAACATTACATAATCTTCCAGCTGTGATTTTGTGGTGAGCTCTGCTTCTATACAAGTTATTTTTAAACGCCCTATATCCACTTGTCTTCTTGCTGGTTCTCTCCTGGTGTTCCTGGTACACTCTGGTGTAGTTAATAGTTTTTTTCCTAGTGCAGTGGTTTTTAGACTTCACCAGACCCCTATGGATCACAGCTGGAAGCCAAATCCATTCCTACCATTTGAACCTCAACAATAACACACAAAGAATGCACAAATAAGTACACACTAAATGAACTCAGAACATCTACTTTCCTTTACAACCTTATATTTAGATAGAAGAGTGTCTACTCAACCGCATAAGACCCAGGATGTATTCACAAAACAGGTAATCATACAAAATTACACCTCTCCGCAGAAGCGGTGGCTCAGAGATAGTAACTGGATTGACAGTTCTCAGACAGATTCAATAAACCTTGGTGTGGCCAAAGCTGGAGGGCATGCATGGTGTGTGTGTCAAAAGGAGACAAAGACCGAGATTACATAAAAACTGTAAGAACAGACATGCATTAAGTGGTACTCTGCCTGGAGAAGTATTTCAGCTTTGAAACTGCTGGCATGTCCCCTTCCCACACCAATAAGTGTAGGTGCTTGGAGTCTAAGTGCCTGACCATGTAAAGTCATGGAGGGAGAGGAAGGGCCTTTTGGGCAGTCTACCTGTGTGTACATGCAAAGACCACTGAGAAGTAAAAACATAGGCCCTTTAAGTGTGTTAACATATATGACTGAGCTATAAAATCACAAGGAACTCAAAATAGTTTTTAGTCAGAAGTTGATTACTAACTCAGGTAGGAGCACGTTTGAATGAGAATCCTGACGCATTCACATCTGCTCCGTCCTAAACTAACAATCAGTTTCTGACTAAAACGCTTTTAATATCTTATGATTGTTTAACACATCTTTATTGATTTTATTACATCTATCAAATACATTGGGGAGGAAGAACAGTAGACTTCTATGAAGTATTATGGATTTCCCCCCCCCCGGAGTTTTAAATAGCGCAAACTTGCCCTGAGGGTATCGGGCATCAGAGCGCTTTACATGAACATCAGATGCATTACAGACGGACACATTAATATTTGTTAGGCAGGCAGAGATTAAGCGATTTACCCAGAGTCACAGGATTTTGAGCATCATTGCCGAGACTCGAACCCAGTTCCCCAGATTTGAGATTGACCGGCCTAGCCGATAGGCCAGATCCTCTCCCCATTAAAGATCCGCTCCCCAATATTGTTACTCAAAAAAGCCTACCCTTGTAGGAATAACCATCTTTATATAGTTATTTAACTCAAAATGCCCATGATTAAGGACAGAAAATAACAGTCAATGGTAATTTTCGCCAACAGACCCCCTGTAAGGGCCACCACACCCCAGGGGTCTGTGCATCACAGGTCGAGACCCACTACCCGGGAGCTTCAAGTAAGACCTTTCAGAGCCCATACATCTGTGGGGAGGGGGTACTTCCTCTGTTGCATAGAGACAGTACGATACAATGCAACCGCATTCCTGTATTCTCCTACCTTCTAATTACTGAAGCACTAGAGCGAGGGAGTCCCACCCTGATCGAACCACGAGGCCAGTGTATACAGAAGGAAGAACAGCGTTTGCACTATATTTCCCTCTTCCTAACGCCCATTAACCCCTGGGGAGACTGTTTGCTGCAGTCTGGGCTTACAACGAGCCAGCCCATTAGTTTCCTTAGAAAGGAGGAGGATTATGATCTGAGATCCGGCCATAAATGCCCCCACTGTTTCAGGGTTCAAACACCAGACTGAGAAGAAGGTTTCCAAAAACAAATGAACCAGTGAAGGGAGTCAGCTTCTGAAAGCCACCAGCCCCCACCAAATGAAGACCGCTGCATTATTTTCATAAGAGAAAGATATAAAAGCATTATACACGAGGATCAATGATAGAGCTGTTAGTTGGTTATAGGTTTACAGTCTCTGGAAACCCTACTGGAGCATCTATTCTTCTTACCTTTGTCACCACATTAGAAAAATACCTAGGACCAAATGTGTCAACATCTACTACCTGCAAGGTAATAAAGAGTTAAATGCCCGGGGAATGCCCGACAGTGAGCCGACACCTACTTGTATGAAGGAAGATGAATTGATGACAACACTACATCAAGGTTATCACATTTCAATGAAGGAGCCTGTTGAACCTCTACACATCTGCATCTATCCTTCTTTACCTGTTGCGTTCAGGCATAACTAAGGGACATTTTAATTCATCGGCAGCAGCTCCAGTGCTAGTAAATATGAAATAAAATAAGCTGCATGGGGCGTTGTTAAACAAAAGGTTCTGAAAACACCATCACATGCTTTGGCCGGGATACAATGGGGATAAGTTTGTTGTCCATGCTGATGGTGTAGGCTGGGCTACTTCATTGTTGATGGTGCCCCAAACACATTAAAATTGAATACTTTAAGCAAAGAAACGGATTCTACCAGCTACAAAACACAAACTAAGCCTTACAGAGAGTACTCGGCTGAAACAGGGCCTGTTAAAAGGTTTAAAAGATCCGCTTTCAGGCACAAAAAGAGTCTATGTAATCACCAGTCGCCCGCCCAATGACTGTAGTAATAAACACCTAGAGGCCAAAATTGAGTGTCCGCTACTCTTGAGTAGCAGATTCAAAGTACTCGAGCTGTGGGCCATTAGTGTCTTTGACATCAGTGCTCACACTCTGATCTTCCCAACACAAACCAATGTCATGCACTGCTCAGAGTTTGGAGCCCTTTTGACAAACATGAAAAACTGATTTTTTGAGGTGTTGGAAAGAAATAATAGGTGTAAGCACTAATAACTCGCCACATTAGCTAAATTGTTGAAATCTCATTATAATAAAACTGAATTTTTGTGCATCTACTACACACTCATGCTGAGAGCCGCTTTAGATTACTTTAGACTGTGGGCGAATGGGGGATGGGCAGGATGTGGAGGGGAAAGCAGAGGTAAAGTAAAAAGAATATACTGGATATGCCCCATGAAAGAAACTGGCTCTATATATACTACACCAAAAGGAGGAATAGTGTGTATAGGGTCCAAGTGTCCCCAGAGGTAGGCAGAGGTTAAAGTTAGATTGAACCTTACTCTCTAATAGTGGTAGCTTGGTCGAGCAGTAAGGCAGTATCAGAGGACAGTGTTAAGCATTTGATATACACACTCAGTCAGCAAATGAATTCACACACTCAAGAACTGAACTCTAGGCCAATTGTTTTTGTATAAAAATATACTGTTTATTTTTAGAACCAAGCAAGACTGGCACAGGTAAGCATTAAATACTTTTCAGTAATAAGTTACTGGATATCGAACAGTTTGAAACTGCAATATAAATTGTACTTTGTTTGATTTACAGGGGAGCAGTAGTATGCAACACTTAGCAAATGTAGTACATTGAAATGGATAGGCTTTTTCAGTAAATTACAGGTAAGTCACTTTTTTATGTTACTTTTCTAACTCAGTGCTGGATACCTAGATTCAGTACTGGGACATTTCCTGGAAACAGGTAAGAAATTACGTTTTAGTTATTCGTGCGATTTTTAAAGAATATTTTCAGATTTCAAAACTCCACACTTTTAGAAACTTTTAGGAGCAGTACATTGAAATGAATAGGCTTTTACAGTAAATTGCAGGTAAGTTACTTTTCTTGTTACTTTTCTAACTCAGTGCTGGATACCTAGATTCAACACTGGGACATTTCCAGCAAACAGGTGAGTAAACACGTTTTGGTTATTTGTGCGATTTTTAAGGAATATGTTTAGATTTAAAAACTCTACACTTGAAAACTTTTTGGAGAAAAAGTGTCAATGTTATCCTATGAAAGTAAAACAGGTTAACAGTTCACAGGTAAGTAATCAACTGTGGGAGTTAAGGTTCTGGGGTTAGACTCAGGGGTCCCCCCAGGGTCAGTGATGCACTGTTGTTGCACCCTCAACGGCACTAGGGCAGCTGGGTGCAGAGTGCTGAGGCCCAATGTTATCCAATGGGGGATAGGAGGCCTCCGGTTTGTGGCTGCTGGCAAGCACGCCACTGGGTTGTGGGAGCAAAGCTCCTATGGTTAAGGTCAGGCCAAATGGGGAAACAAAGTAGCACAAAAGGTGCACCCTCAGTGGCACTGGGGCGGCCGGGTGCAGAGTGCTGTTTCGACGTCGGGTGCCCTGTTTTCTATTGAGAACCTCTGGTTTGCAAAAACACTGCAGGCAGGGAGACGAAGGACTTCTGGATGCGACCACCACTTGGAGAGGTAAGTTGGGAAGTTAAGGGTTGGCTAGGCACCGTCGGTTTAGGCACACAAAGACGTGGTGCGTTGGGTGCAGGGGTGCCTTTTGGGGTCGGATATTCTTACCAGCTCCTGGTCGCGGTTAGGGGTGCCTTCTGAATTTAGGCTGCAGGGTCGGCTGGAGGCTTGAGGCAGGTCAGAAGTCGCCGGATCTCGGGTCAGGATTGCCGGGTGGACCTCCTCGTGGTGTTTTTCCACTCACGCTCGGGCCGGGTTCGGCGGGTGCAGAGTGGGCTGGATTAGCAGTCTCTGGCTGGCACCAGAAGCTGCAGTTTTAACAAATCCGGTGTTCACAGGAGATTCAGTCTTTGAAGTGAAGGCAGGCAGGTCCTCCGGGGTCTTTGAGGTTGCTGGCTGCAGGACACACCGGGGTTTCGCAGGAGCAGGTTCGAGGGGAGACAGGCCTGTAGGGCTGGGGCCAAGTCAGTGAGCGCCGTCCTCTTGTTAGCTCTGCACGGCTCTTCGGTCCTTCTTATCTTCTTATCTTCTTTTCTTATTGTTTCTGGATCTAAGGAAGCAAGGCTCAGGGTGCCCCCATAATACTAAATTTAGGGGCGTTAAAGGTAGGTAAAGGGCGAGGACCAATGGGTCCCTTCCCTGGGGTGGGTACACCCCCTATTCTGCCACTCACCAGTGGGAGGGGGCAGGAGCCTGTCCCTGGTTGGCTGAGTCCCCCCCATCCTCAAGATGGCGGAGACTCGAGGTTGTGCTTCACCCCGCCTCCCCCACCTGAGGGATGGAGTTGGCAGAGGTGGGCAAACCTCTCTTCCTCACTTGTTTTTCCCGCCGGTTCTCCCGCCCAAAGTGGGGGGTAGAACCGGTGGGGACCAGTTGCTGAAAGCAGCAAATGGTCTGGAGAGGCTCACAAAGGCGGCATGCTTTTGAAGCTTCTCCTTCGTGAGCCCTGCCCATCCTGGGGGAGGAGGCTTGGCACCTCGTCACAGGATGTGCATTGTTTCAGGCCCCCGAGAGCAGCAGATCTCGACCCAGGGGTCCAGAAACATGTCTGGTGGTGGCAGCCTAGGCAGCCACTCAGTCAGGTCACTAGAAGTTGGTCGAGTTTCAGGGGCCATCTCTAAGATGCCCTCTGTTGTGCATTTTACATTAAATCCCACACTGGCATCAGTGTGGGTTTAATGTGCTGAGAAGTTTGATACCAAACTTCCCAGTCTTCAGTGTAGCCATTATGGTGTTGTGGAGTTCGTAATGACTAACTCCCAGCACCATATACTCTTAATCGAAGCACTGCACTTACAGTGCCCAGGAATGGACTTGGGCACTGTAGGGGTACATGGCTCATGCACCTGTACCCTCACCACTGGCATAGGGCACCCAGCTAGAGAGGTGACTGATGTATGCCAGGACAGTGGTTTGTGGGCATGGCACACAGGGATGTGTGTCATGTCGACTCTTCACTTTGTTCTGCACCAAGACACGCAGCCTGCAAAGGCAGTGTGTGAGTGTCAGGGTACAGGGTCTCTAAGGGTGGCACAATAAGTGCTGCAGCCGTTAGAGGCCTTCTCTAGGCACAGTGCCCTGGGTACCTGTGGTACCATTTACCAGGGGCTGACATGTGGCCAGAGATACCAATTGGGTTTAGGCTTCAATGCAGCGTTAGGGAAGGAACACAGGCCCTGGGTACCTGATTAGCAGGAGCCCAGGACACACTCAGTCAAAGAACATCAGTAATTCAGCAAAAAGTGGGGGCATACCATGCAAGAAAGAGGGCACTTTCTCACACCCCACTCTTCTCTCTTCTCTGAAAAAGAATTTATAAAGAATTTAACTAGTTTGGGACATCAGAATAGTGGAGGGAAAAAAGAACAAAAGTGAAATTTTGTCTGATTTACTGAATATTAAGCGAAAAAGAGCCAACTGCAAACTCTTTTTCAAGTGAAAGACTCGATTCAGTTGTAAAATTTAATGAGTGTTTAAATACCTGATGCCAAAAATGTACAGCTCAAATTAGCGTTTGACACAGATAATGGAAAACAACACAATTCTCTAGAGGGAGGATGGGACAACAAACCTCCTTCGGTAATTAGGTATCGGGATTTAAAACAACCCAAATTCACCACTTTTAGAACATTTAGCAAAGACAGCCACAGAAAAAAAGCTTGCTTGGCCTACTTTGAGATCTAAAAACGTAGAACAATGCAAGTCCTCACATTTACATCTTATTTTTTTTTTTTTGATTTTTTTTTTTTTTCATACAATTGTCCTTTTATTTCTGCATTCAAGTGCGATTTGTAAGTCAGGATTGCAGTTGTTGAGCGATAAAACAGATGCCAAAACAATTTCCTCAGTTCCCCTCCAAATATCAAAATCATTATGAAAATACTGAAGCAACATTTTCAACTTATGGCTATGCGGGTTTCTAGGATTGAAAATATAGGCTTCGTACAATTGGTCCATGTAAAGTTCTCACAAAAGGTGATGGGAGGAGTGCTTGCAAGTAATCTAACCACTGGCACTCACGCGGGTTGCATCCCCATTAATGGTTCTTTTGTTCACCATGCCACCTCGGTTTAGACCTTGCCTTTGGCAAATCAGTCTTGACCCTGCTCCTCATGGGAACCATCCAGTTGAACTGCCAGACCATGTCATCTCTGAAGGCAAACACAAACAACCCAAGTTTGAAACGTGGTGGAAGACAATAATACAGAAGTAAGAAAGGTGGTGAGAGTAAGAAAAAGAACACTCCCTACTATAAAACAAAAATAAGAAAACAAAATAAGAATTGGCAAAATCAAAAGACTGCCAGCCTGTGTCAGACCGATTGGCTTTACCAGTGCTTTTTTCCTTTTTACTGTATCAGGGCCTAATCCCGACTTGCTTTACAGATGTTCCAACACCTTATTTTGTACACATCACATAACACACAACAATCAAAGCAGGCTATACAATAAAAAACGTGTAAGTGGCCACTTTCACTGCAGACTCAGAATACCTCAAAGGTTTACTGTCCAGTCCTCTTTATACCTCACAGTTCTTGCAGTGCCGAGACGCTCCTCTCAGATATTGTCCCCTCTAAGGACAGATGCAGGGCTTTCAAAAATGTATTTTTGGTCTTTGCACCTTTCAGTGTCTTTCTACTTCTGTTGAACACAAGGTCTTAAGTAGGTCCTTTTGTCCGGTTTCCTCTTCTTGATTTATGTAACTCAAACAGCTACTCTGGTAAGATGCAGAACAGATATAATATACAGCTCAATGGTGCCCGGACAGGGTTCACTGCTTACAACGTAGTGGCAGCATCTAAAATTGCTATCACATCTTCTAGGTGCCCCATTCTATTGTTTTTTTTTTTTTTTTTTTGAAACCGTTTATTGCAGTTTGAAAAGTTACAGGTATGGGCCTACAACCACACGGCCGGCCGCTAGAGCATCAAAAGCATATTACATACATACAGCAAAAAGTCTCTCAGCGGTGCACAGTAGGAAAACAGGAGTAATCAATGGTGCAGGCCTCATAGCTCCATGCCCACAGTACGGTTCCATTTTCTTAAAGCAAAACAACATCAACAAACCACAACCGCAAGGCAACCCGCGATCCAAGTGACAACACGTGCTCCATAAGTGGGGGATCCAAACCAGCAGCAAAACTCTGAAGAGGGGGACGGGAGTAGATCAGGGACTGGGGGACTGCGCGCCCGCGGCCGAGGGAGGGGGGCCATCTAGGGAGACGGAGCAGGCGAGGCAGCCGGTAGTAGTGGCGGCTCACAAATACCCCGCGGTAGGCGTTCCAGGGGCCCCAGAGTTTCATCCACGCCCCAGGCTTACCCCTCGCCACATACACCACCTTTTCACGAAACATACACCAATCCATATGCTCTTTCCAGGCCGACACCGCAGGGGGCCTCTGGGATCCCCACAATTGAGCAATATCACGCTTAGCTATCATGTATCCCAGAGTCACCCACCGCGTCTGCGGGACCGAATAGTCATTAGGTTCCCAGACATTCAGCAAGCATCTCCTCGCTTCAGGCAGCAGCGCGACACGCGTAACCACTCGTAGAACCTCATGCACACCACGCCAGAATCGCTCCACCTTCGGGCACTCCCACAGTATATGCATGAAAGTCGCCAACGCACCACAGCCACGCTTACACATTCCATCACCGGCAAAACCCATACGTAGAAGCCTTGGCCCCGTCACGTAGACCCGGTGAAGGATCTTGAGCTGGACGAAACGAAGGCGAGCCGGGATGGCCACCTCTTTCGGAGAGGCCACCGCGGAAATCCAATCCTCGTCGTCCAGCTCCAGCCCGTCGGCAACCCAAGCCTCGCGGAGACTAGTCAGCAGGCACGATCTATCGTTAATCAATTTTTTGTATATGAGGGAGATCGTGCTGTCCGGGACATGGCCATCTAGCACTCTGTCCTCCAGGGGGGAAGACTCCGGAATGGATGCAACATCCGGGAAGACGGAGCCCAGCGCATGGCGGACCTGTAGGTACCGAAAGTACTCACTGCCCTGCAGCTGAAACTCCGCCTGCAGCGTCTCAAAAGTTTTGAATCCCCCCCTCGTCCAGAGATCTCCCACCGTGCTGATTCCGATCGTGTCCCACTTCTCGAAGCCCTTCGACGTCCACAGGGAGCCCAACCTCTCAGATGCATACAGCGGAGACGCCCGGGTCAAACGGTCCTTCCACCCCATAGCTGCATTAGCCGCGTGCCAGACACGCACCATGACACGCGTCGGTCCCGTCAGACGGGAGTCGGGCGCGCCAGAGTAGAGCGCTCGATTGTAATCGCCACCGGGCAGGAGCATCTTGTCCATCTCAAATGCCGGGTTCAAGGCGGGCCCGTAAAGGCCATGATTAATTGCAGCTAGTTGGGAGGCCCAGTAATACCGTTTAATGTCCGGGAGGGCGACCCCTCCATCGTACCACGGGAGCGTCAATTTAGCCAGAGCAATACGCGGCCTCCCGTCCCAGAACAGGCGCCGCTGGAGGCCCTCCACCTCACGAAAGTAGCGTGCCGGGACCAAGTCCATGGTATTCTGGAGGGCGTAGAGGAAGCGCGGCAGGGACATCATTTTAAATAAGGCCGCTCGGCCGAGCGGCGAGAGCGGCAGACGCCGCCAGCGCACCACGTCCTCCTTCAAACGCTGGAGGGGGGGCAGCAAGTTCCGCTCATAGCGGGCCTCCGGGTCAAGAGTGATATATATACCCAGGTACCGGAAACCCTGGGAGGCAATCTGGATCGGACAGTCCCGTGGCAGGACCGGAGCCTCCCCGGAAAGCACATAGACACAGGATTTCGCCCAGTTGATGACCAGGCCTGAGTTGCGACCGAAGGAGCGCAAAACATCAACCAGGACGATCAGTGATTTGCGCGGGGAGGCGAGATACAAAAGGATATCGTCAGCATAGAGGGACACGCGGTCCTCATGCTCGGGGGTCCAGCGGAGACCACGGATAGAAGGGTGCCACCGCAGCCACTCCGCCAGGGGCTCCAGGGCCAGGGCGAACAGGAGAGGCGACAGGGGACAACCCTGTCGCGTGCCCCGCCCCAGCGCGAATGGGGCCGATACTCGCCCATTCACCACCACCTGCGCCAACGGGCCCGAATATAGCAATTTGACCCAGCTGACGAAACCCGGGCCGAACCCAAACTTCGCCAGCATCGCCCAGATATATGGCCATTCAAGCGTATCAAACGCCATGGTGGCGTCCAAGGACGCCAAGATGGCCGGCTCCCGCACAAATGGGACACGCGCGAGCACCCCGTGTAAGCGCCGCAGATTAAGCGCCGTGTTGCGGTGTGGTATAAAGCCCGATTGGTCTTGGTGGACCAAATCGCCCACCACGCCAACCAACCGGTTGGCCAACACCTTGGCGAGGATTTTGGGCTCCGCGTTCAAAAGCGAAATCGGCCTATAGGATGTGACCCGTTCACGGGGCTTCCCCTCCTTGTGGATCACCACAATTGTAGCCAGACGCTGGTCCGGCGGGAGGGAGCCCTGCGAGTGGGCCGCAAGGAACATCGCGCGCAGGTGGGGCGCCAACACATCCGGGCGTAGCTTGTATAGCTCAATGGGAATACCATTGGGGCCCATGGCCTTGCCGGATGCAACCGAGCGAATAGCCGAGGCAATTTCGTCCGAGGTGGGAGGGGCGTCCAGCGAATCCCTGTCCTCCACCGTAAGGGAGGGCAGTGCGATGTCCCGAAGCAAGGCATGGGAATCTTCCTCCGAGCAGGGAGAAACCGGGGAGTAGACTTCGCGGAAATAGTCCGCGAAGCAGGAGACAATGGCTTCCGGCTCGGTGACACACACACCATCCACGCTCTCAATCAAAGGAACCACGCGGCTCGCTCTCTCCCTCTTATCCAACCACGCAATCAATTTGCCAGCCTTGTCACCCACATCATACAATCGCCCCTGCTGCTCTCTACCGAGGCCCCTGGCCGCCTCCGTGACGAGGGCCCGATAGGCCGCCTGCTTTAAATGCAAAACATGCAACTTGGCGTCTGTTACCCCGCTCCCCAGGTCACCCTCCAGTTCTGCAATCTCGGCCTCAACCCGGGTCACCTCCTCCCGCTCGCGCCGCCGGGCATTGGAAATAAAGGAGAGGGCCTCCCCTCTAAGAACCACCTTGAAAGCCTCCCACAGGGAGATGGCAGACGGGACCGACCCCACATTCTCATCGAAATAACGCTGTAAGGATTTGATCAAGTCGGCACGAATGGTGGGGTCGCGCAAATACCATGCATTAATCGGGGCCACCCTGCCATCCCCCCTCGGGAAGACATCGAAATGCAACAACAATGGGGAGTGGTCTGAGATACCCCGTGCCAAATGGCGCACCTCCCCCACCCTCCCTGCATGGGCCGCCGGGACCAGGATGTAATCAAGCCGCGAGAGGCTACCATGGGCCCCCGAGTGGAAGGTGTACTGTTGCAATACAGGATGCTTTAAGCGCCAGCAATCCACCAGGCCCAGCGTGTCTAAAAGGCCGGGCAGCCACGCCTGTGCCCGGGGGAGGTCCCTAGGGGGATGGCGATCCATAGACCCAGAGGCAACCGCATTAAAGTCCCCTCCAACCACCAACAGGCCACTCGGAAGGTCCAGAAGGAGGCGCCCCAGGTCCGCAAATGTAGTGGCTTGTAACCCAGGCGGGACGTACACTGATATAAAGATAAACACTCTACCCTCCATTCGTCCCACCAGAACAGTGTAGCGTCCCCTCTCATCATGGCGCACCTCGTCAATCTCCAACGGGAGCGAGTTCTTGACCATAATACCCACCCCCCGCGAGCCCGAAGTGAAGCCGGAGTGGGCCGCCAAACGATATCCCCGCCGATTCATTGCATGAAAGGTGTTACCTATAAGGTGCGTCTCCTGCAGGAAGACAACATCTGGTGAAATACGTTTTAAATACTGCAGGACCACACCACGCTTAATCCTATCCCCAGGCCGTTAACATTCCATGACAACACAGTCAAATCCCTACCCCCCATCATACGTCGAAACAATCGGTCGTCCCCCACCGAGCATCTTAAAAACAACAAAACAGTTGCGGGTTTGCCTTGCGGTGCTAACAAACAACACCCCCCCCCCACCCCCCGGTCCCAACAGAACTCCCCCCTCCCTGCACCCCTGCATGAGCCCAGACAGCCCCCCCAAAGTGCAGTGTGCCTGTCGCCCCATAGCTAAGTACTAACTAGTCCCCCAGAGGAGGAGGGAAGCCCCCAGCAGACCCTACCCGACCTCCATGGGAGGGGAACATACGAAAGCAATATATGGTAAAGGAACAACATCCAGAGCAAGGCCTATACAGTCACCCCTCAATTCTGATCCGGCGGGCCCTCCTCGCCAGCCGCGCCCCCCCGCCCCGATCTCCAGGCAAAGTGTCTAACCAGTCCCCAGCCGCCTCGGGCCGGTCGAAGAAGTGCGTACGGCCATCCACCTCCACCCTCAGCTTAGCCGGAAAGAGCATTGAGTACTTGAGGTTTAGGTCCCTTAGGCGACGTTTAATACCAAGAAAGCTCTGTCGCTGCTTCTGGACCGCCGGAGTAAAGTCTGGGTAGAAGTGTACATCCATGTTGTCCAGCCTGACCGGTCCCTGTTGCCTGGAGGTCTGGAGGATGGCATCTCTGTCCCGAAAATTAAAAATCCGGGCAATAAGAGGCCGCGGCGGGGCACCGGTCTTAGGGCGGCCCCCGGGGACCCGGTGGGCACGCTCCACCGCAAAAAGCTTACTCAGCCCCCGGGGCTGGAGATGGGTCAGGATCAATTCTTCCACGAAGAGATCCGCCGCCTCCGCCTCTCGGCCCTCCGGCACACCAATAATACGGACATTATTCCTCCGGGCCCGACCCTCGGAATCCTCCAGTCGCCGGTCCATCAGGGCGCTCACCTGGCCAAGCCGGCGCACCTCCTTCTGGAGGGCCACCACGTCCGTCGTGAGGCTCGTTGTGGTGTGGGCCAGGGAGTCGACTCGGTCGTTTGTTTTTGACAAGTCTGCCCTCACAAGGCCCACATCCACCAGGACCGAGTCAATTTTTTGCGCCAAGGTATCGAAACGCTGGTCCACTGAGGCCTTCATCTCTGCGATGGCGCCCATGACGTCCCGGAGGGTCAGATCCACCGGATGGGCAGATGCCTCCGTCGGGCCCACCGGGGATGACCGCGATGTCTCCGGAGAACCCTTCTGGAGCGTGTAGCGATCCATACTATTGGCCTGGTGCGCCGTGCCACGGCGGGTTGTCTTCATCTTCGCCCGGTCGCCATCTTGTTTGGTGGACATGCTGGCCCTTCCACCGTCGTGCCAAGATCTCCAAACGGGCCGCCACACCAAATCACGGGTGTCAGGGGGGGGGCGGGGGCGACCACCGGGCCGCGGGTCAACCCACCGCCGGCGGGTCAGCCGGGCACCTGGACAAGGCCACACCACCGCACCCCGCTCCGCAGCCCGACCCCGCTTGAAGCAAGGAGGGCGCAAAAGCGAAAGTGAAAGTGCGGGGTACGCGAGTCGCCCAGCCCTGCTCGCCGCTGTTATTCACTTTGTCCCCGGCTCGCCCCACCACTCCAATCCGGGGGGCCGGCGAGGAGAAGGCCGCAACCTTCGATCGATGCTCCCACCGGTGTTAGGGGTCCGATTCGAGCCCAAAAAACGGGTGGCACCTCAGCTCGGGTTCCCCGATACAGTCCCCTCAACAAGGACAGGATATCGCCAGGATTAATTCAGGAGGTCGCGGAGGTCCTCGGGAGCCTCGCACCTACGCGGCCATCTTGGTTGCGCGCTAGGCTCCTCCCCCCCCACATTTACATCTTATTCATCACCAACTCTTACATTACTGGAGTGGTGACATGTGCTCACTTCAGCGTAGTGGCTACAGTAAGCACTGTTAACCTTTCTAGCATGGTGTATCAAACCCTCAAATACTACAGAAAACGGTCATCAGCCTATGATGTTATTGACTTGGTGCAATTGGGCCACCTTTTTGGTGTCAGGCCTGAGGTCTTATCACAATTTGGCAATAGGACAAGGGTTACACATTTAGGTTTTGGGGGACAGAGGGTCTCCGTTTGTCGTAGGAGAGGGAATTTTGCTGAAGAGCTAAATACTCTTTAGAAGAGCCCCACTAAGTGGCAGTCACTGCAGAATGAATGCTAGACTAACTGCTTCAAATGCATGAAATTGTGCATGTCTACATGTATGCTATAAAAGATTGAAAGTGCTGCAGGAACTGCTCTGCATGGCCCAAATATCTTCACACTTCTGTCTCGTTTCATATCAAACCCTGATTTCTCCTAGTGTGAAAGCCATGTCCTGCCTGAATTCTAGTCTTGAGTAGCTGGGTTGATCCCAATTTTATTGGGTACAGGAACGATCATTAATGCTGTTCTTGAGAAAGATTGTGAGCATCAGGTACGAGGTCCAGGCTCGGGTGATCTTGCTGGAGTATTTCACAAACAATGGCAATTGGTTTGAATGTCTCAGTCCTAAATTGCATCAATGTATTTCACACTCACAACATATGACTCACTCTGCATCAACTCAATGGCCAACGTCAAACTTTACCCATCAAATCCAGGTGGTGCACCCTCATAGAAATCCACTTAGTTCAATGTAACAGTAGCACTCATTCACCCTACTCTTACTAATGACAAAGAATTCACCAGGCCACGAATTTGTCGAAGGACGTATTTAAGACCACAAAACAAAGACAGGCCCCATGCTTCTCGTTTAGGCCCCCCTCCATTGACAATACAACTGGTGTCTAATCATTCAGAAATATTTCTCAGATAAATCTAAAATTATCAAGTATTCAACAGCAGCTTCCAGAAATATCAATCTTGTTAGTGGAGCATCAGACAAGGAAGAGGCTTTGAAAGAGACCAAACATGCTCCCCTCACCCCGCCAACCCTCACAGCCGGATGTTCTATTCTCTAATTTTATGAATTGCTGAGGAGGAGGAAAAAGGATTATAAATAACAGAATTCTGACTGTGTCCCAGATACTTAAGCTATTTCAGTGTACCTAAAGGGTGCGGTGAGGATCTGGCATCTATCTTCATGGGTTTTATAAATAGGTTGTTTGGAACAGGGGTGACTTTGCACTTTCTGAAACAGGTGTGGGATTTCCACGTTGAGATGTCATGGAAGAAAAACTGGGGAGGTTGTGCTGTACGGATATGGCTTTGTTCTTGAACAGGTTTTTGGCTATTGCATCATGGGCTTGCATCAGTTTGGCTTATGACCAGTTGAGCTTGGGTCCCCATGTAACTACTGCCACTGTTTCCAATAACTGCGTGTTGTTTTCTATCAACACTGTGTACTCTTGCTGAATGCTTCACAGTCATTGTACCATCTCAAACATTCCCCTACTGTTATACATTCTCAAACACAGTAGCAAGAATTTCCTAAAAGTAAAAAAAAATAGTATGAAAATAACAGACCTGGTGGTGTCCAATAAGAACAATAGGAAAAGCAGTCCAGGATGTCTATACATCCATTTTAATACACTCAAAGGTGGCCATTTCTCTTAATGCTCCTGGATCCGACAGCTGCATCATCAACTCTGACCACGTCACCCAGTTGTATTGTAGTATTGTATTGTATAGATTCTTGTAACGCGCGAAGTCTGCCACCCAACGGGTATCCTGGCGCTATAAGACACAACAGCATGAGACAACACAGAAACGACTGGCCAGTGGTCAGGGTTGATGCCATTTTATTCCAGACGGAAGAGCCAGGTCTTTAGATCTTTCCTGAAGCCTAGCAACATTTTAGCCTGTCGCAGCTCTAGGGGCATCTGATTCCACAGACGAGCTGCCGCCGTGCTGAAAGCCCTACCTCCCATCCTGACACGCTTTACTCTGGTGACAACTGCCAGGCTCTGGCTAGAGGAGCGGAGGAGTCTTTCTGGTTGATACCAAGAAAATCTTTCTCGCAAAGGCAGCGGGCCAGAGTTATGTAGGGCCTTGTAAACCATAACCAGTGACTTGAACTCAATCCTCCTCTTAACCGGAAGCCAATGGAGGTCCTTTAGTGCCAGCGTGACAGATGAATCACCTTGCCTTCTGAGGGCCAGTTTTGCTGCCATCGACTGAACTCTCTGCAATCCCTGTACAATAAAGAGGGGAGCACCCAAGTACAGTGAATTACAGTAGTCCAGTCTACTCAGGATCACGCTCTGGACCACCAGAGACCTTGTCTCATCAGGGAGGAGCGGGAGAATTTGGCGAAGAGCTCTCAGCAAAGCAATACAGGAGCCAATAGTTTTATTGGCCTGGGATTGCAGCTGGAGGTCTTCGTCCATCATGACCCCCAGGTTACGGGCTGTTTTTACTGCGGTTAAGGGGGGATCCTCTGGCCATAGTCGAAACTCGGCCAAAGGAAGTTTGGAAATTTTGGCTGCACCGCAGTATAAGAGCTCCGTTTTCCCGGCATTCAACTGGAGTGAATTGGTCTTTAGCCATTCAGAGACCTTCCTCATACAAGCCTGGAACGAGTTTAAAGATACTGCGTGCTCTCCTTCCAGGGAGAACATCAGTTGTATATCGTCCGCATAATTGACTACCTCGATCCCGTAAGATTTTATTAGGGGGGGATCAGAGGTCCCAAGTATGCATTGAAGAGGATTGGGCTGATGGCTGAGCCCTGAGGTACTCCATGGCGAACCGGGAACCAAGGGGAGATGAATGGCGTCAGAGTCACTGCCTGTTGACGGTTAGTCAGATAGGACTTCAGCCACTCCAAGGCCCGGCCCGTAATCCCCAAACCTTCCAGTCTTGCCAGTAACACCGAGTGGCTAACCGTATCGAAAGCGGCCGACATGTCCAGCAGCACCAAAACTGAGGAGCTGCCGCCGTCGGCTCGCATTCGAAGTGTGTCCAAAACGGTTGCCAACGCGGTCTCCGTTCCATGCCCTGGTCTAAAGCCGAATTGGTCTCTATCCAGGAGCTGATGTTCTTCCAGGAAATTAGACAGGGATTTACTGACCAGTTTCTCCAGGATTTTGACTGGAAAAGGTAAAAGGGATATGGGGCGGAAGTTGGCTGGCAGTGAGGGATCTAGGGAAGGTTTCTTTAATAGTGGGGTAACTATCGCCTGCTTCGAGTCACTAGGTACATTCCCCTCATTCAAGGATTGGCATATTCTAAAATCCTTAATGTACAGGCGTGCTCCGATATGGATGAGCACATTTTAGTTTTTCTTGGTTGGATCCCGGTTGTTCCCTTCAGAACACTTTGGAGTAGAATGATGTGTAGCTGGACGCTCTCGAACACAGGATCCACTTGACAGAGCAACATGGCCTAGCGTGCCTGAGAGCAACAAACTACGGGAAACCCAAAAACCGATTTCATGGCAGAAGAATTGATCCCACCAAAGCGTCATTCCAAGTCTGAAAGGGTAGAGTAGGGCATAGGAGCTGGGTTTATCCTTCCAGAACTGCAAGCAGACTTGTGTGTTACTGTGGGTCCAGCCAGCTGACCAGGGAACCTACAAAATCCTCTGAGCCCAGTTCTTCACCAGGGCTGAGCTCACCCATGCACTGCAAATGGATCTGGAGGTGGGCGTGATAAAGGAGCGCCAACGGGTTACTCACAAGTACTAGCATTCCCAAAGAAATTAAGCATGTTTGACTGAGTTAACTGATGCTGTGGTGCTGCTGGACTCAACACTCGGCAAAATGTGTGGCACAAACTGCCAGCGAAGACTGCAGGCACAGGAGAAGCTAGAGAACACAATAATTTGCCTAATTAGTCACCAACAGAGATTTGATCAAATCAGACTGCTTTGAACATGTAAATGCATATGTGCTGCAAGGAAACTATGTGCTAGTGAGACGGATATTGGAGAAGACCTGCTACTGTGTGGGTTTTGAATGACTTGAATCCATATGCACGTCCAGATTCCACCCGGACAGATTTGCACAGATTGAGTGGCCTTATTACACTCAGTGGGACGGCTCTCCCCAGTGCGGAGGCCTTTCGCTCACGCCATACAGGAGATTAAGGAAATGAAAGGTGAGATTGTCTCAATCCCAGCAGGGAGTGTCCCATAGCAAGTAAACTCTGAGCCCTGTCTGATCATCCTAGCATTCTGCACCCAGTAACCAGACTGACCAAGCCTGAGTTCAGATTTTGGTATTTGAAAGTAGGGGGAATTTGATGAACTTTGTGCCTGTTTCTAACAATACTCTGTGGCAAATGTTAGAAAGAGGCACGTTGACAGTTTTATTTACTGCATAATGATCACCTTAATTCTGGATCAAAACAAAAAGGTGATCCACCATATGGAAAGAGGTGGCATGCAGGGTGAACATTAATCTCAACATACATCCAAATTTGCCTGGCTGAGCCACCAAACCCGATACCTGTCCAGGAGCCAGAAGCCAATGTCGTGATGGTGGTTTCTTTGTGAAGGGAAGCAAACAAGGGCCTATGAAGAAGGCGTACAAATCTCTAGGGCTCTGGTGGGTCTAATAACGGCAGTGAAAACTACTATGGTTTGTATTGAATGCTGCCCGGTCCCTTTAAGTATACAGATAATTGTTAGTTCATGGCAAATAAATTAGGCACAGTCCCTCTGCAGTACATATGAACTTATTTGCCATTCTCCATTGAAACCAGTATCATGCATGGTAAGTGCATCTATTTGACGATACAGAGATTAACTAAACAAAAAGCTTTTCACTTTTTTGCACAAACAAATTTGGACGGATTCCTATCTCAGCTAATACAGCAAAATAACTTTCTCTAAATACGGGCTTCTAAAAACCTAAGGGTGGGCAGGATTCCTGAAAGGGTTTTCAGATCCAAAATATCTGTATAACAAGCTGACGACGCAAAGCATGGTGGATTGCAAACGCAGTGTGTTGCATCTGGACTGCATGACGGGGTCTACGTAGAGTGGAATCCTCATTGAGGTATCTACAGATATCAGCTGAGGCTCTGAAAGCCAGCTCAGTCATACCCAAGAAACGGCAAGTAGTATTCACTGGCTTCCCGCCTTATCACGCAATCCTGAGTGGTTTGAATGGATGTTTGCCATCTTGAAGCAGACCACATCTGGAGTATGTTTGCGTCTATCCATCTTAGAACAGACGTGAAGTGAAGCAAGGTGGTAGCATCTCCAAAGGAGCTCAGTTCTACCCTGGAGCAGAAGCGTTTTGCAGTAGCCATTGTTTGATGGTCTGACCATCACAGAGCTACTTCACGCGTAGAACCGATACCCCTGCATCAATGATGAAAGGATACATTGACAAAATACAATATATACACACCTCTTGGAAATAAGCTGCATCTGCCCTCCAGTAGCTTGTACCAGACTGTATTCTGGAGCTGCATTATATATACAAAAATAGTGTCATTTGTCTCCATACTGATGCCTGGCACAAACTATTGTTAAGTAACATGAAACGTGCACTCCTCTTTGTTCAGCTGCCCACATCACTCGAGACCCCACCGATGGTGAAAGACAGCAAAGGTTCCGCAAGTTGAAGCCCAATAAGGTTTTCACCTCTATTGTCACATTTCCTTTCGATGGCTGCAAAACACTGGACAGAACACCTAGCAAGGGAAACCTTTGTGATTAAATTATTCAGCTGTTTTATGCATCTTTCCAAGTATTGGGTTTGGGAATGATGGAGTAGTTTCTTTTCTGTAACTCCAGTTCTGTAGTAGGGGTATCTCTGTTATAGTGATATTCTAGTGAATAGTCCCGCCCATGTGCGCGGACCCCGGAGCAATAAAAATAATCTCTTAAATCGTCAAGTCATGCAGAACTGCATCTACACTTAAGAGAGAATTTCAAAGACAGATAATGCAGCCTATATCCACAGGCTACACTGTCCAGTACTTCAACTAGAAAGAATTCCACCAGCAACCACCAACAGCACTGCCTGTCCAGCTTTTTCCATAGAGAAAAACCTGCCTCTTCCAGCAAAAGCCTCTGGAATGATAGAGAGGAAGGAATGGACAGACAAGCCCCATAGGCTGCCATTATGTGGCTCAGAACAGGATACTGTGCCTTTAAGAAAACTTTCCAGAACTTTTCCAGTATCCCAGAATGCACAGCAGGTCCCTTTTACTTTCAGTTCTTTTTGAAGGCGTAGCACGCCAGACCTGTAGCATTCCTTATATTAACATTCATCTCTCCACCGGGGAGGAGGGCGGGCGCTTATGACTATAACAGAGATACCCCTACTACAGAACTGGAGTTACAGAAAAGAAACTACTCCTTCTGCAGTAGGGGATCTCTGTGTATAGTCATAATCTAGTGAATAGAATGGCAAGCCCATCCCCACACAAAAACGGCGGTGGAGAAGAGTACAAAATAATACCACTACGGTGCGAACAAATTTCGCAGCAAAGCCTGCCCAACCTGAGCATCTGCCCTGGCATCCGCGTCCAGACAGTAATGCGCAGCAAAGGTATGGACTGACTTCCAAGTGGCCGCCTTGCAGATTTCTGCAATCGGAACATTACGCAGCAAAGCAGTCGTGGCAGCTTTGCCCCTGGTGGAATGAGCCTTAGGTTTACCCCCTAAGGTCTTATTAGCCTTTTGGTAACACAACTGTATACAGGACACAATCCACCGAGAGATGGACTGTTTGGAGGTAGCAAGACCGGTCCTGACTGATCCATAATTGATAAACAATTGGTCTGACCTACGAATATCTTTGGTCTTATCAAGATAAAACTTCAACACTCTCCTAACGTCCAGGGAATGCAGAGACCTTTCCGCTGGAGAAGAAGGATTCTGAAAAAACGTAGGTAAAGTTATGGTCTGGTTAACATGAAAATCAGATATAACCTTAGGAAGAAATTTAGGGTGAGTACGCATAACAACCTTAGCAGCATGAAATACAGTATAAGGTTCTCGGCAACACAACGCCTGAAGTTCACTCACCCTGCGGGCCGATGTAATGGCCACTAGGAACGCCGCCTTCCAGGACAGGTGCTGCAACGAAGCCTTGTGAATAGGTTCAAAAGGCTCCTTCATCAATCTGGACAGCACCACATTCAATTCCCAGGAAGGCGAGGGAAGTCTGACCGGAGGGAACACCTTCTTCAAGCCTTCCAAAAAATCCTTGACCACAGGGATCTGAAAGAAGGAAGTCTGTGAAGGGCATTTCCTGTAAGCAGTCAAAGCAGCGAGATGAACCTTAATGGAGTGGAAATTAAGGCCAGACTGCGCCAAATGTAAAAGATATGGAAGGATGACATCTTCCTTACAGGTTGTCGGGTCAAAGTTCTTGGATTTGCACCAGATGCAGAATCTCTTCCACTTGTAAGCATAGGAAGTCCTAGTGGAAGGACGTTTAGCCTCCTTCAGTATGCCCATACAATCTTCCGGTAGATTAAAATGGCCATATTGCACTATCTCGGGAGCCATGCCGCCAAACTCAAAGACGAGAGGTTGGGATGCACCATCGGCCCCCGAACTTCGCGAGAAGGTCCGGCCTGCATGGCAGCCGCATGTGAGGAAGGAGAGACCGGTGAAGCAGGTCCGTGAACCACCACTGCCTGGGCCATTCTGGGGCAATCAGGATCATCCGCGCCCCGGACTTGGACAGTTTGATGAGCACTGCCGGAATCAGGGGAATGGGTGGAAAAGCGTACAGAAAGCTGTTCGACCAGTCGATCCATAGCGCATTCCCCAGCGTCCCCTTCTGGTAGTACCTGGATGCGAAGTCTCGGCATTTGCTGTTTTCGGCGGTGGCGAACAGATCTACGTCTGGAGTCCCCCACCTTGCGAAGACTTCTCCTAGTACCTCGTCGTTTATGACCCATTCGTGGTTCTCCTGAAGCAGCCTGCTCAGCGCGTCCGCCTGAACATTTTGCACCCCCGGCACATGCGTGGCCGTGATCATCAGACCTCGGGCCAGAAGCCAGCGACAGATCGCCTGCGCCTCCTGCGACAGAGTGCGCGATCTCGACCCCCCTTGCTTGTTGAGATAATACATCGTGGTTGTATTGTCCGTCTGTATCAGCAACGAGTTGGTCTGGAAGGATGGATGGAAGGCCTTCAATGCCAAGGAAACGGCTCGGAGTTCCAGGAAATTGATGTGGTACGTTGACTCCAGCAGGGACCACTTTCCTTGTATTTGTAAGTCTCCGAAGTGCGCTCCCCAGCCTTGGAGAGACGCATCCGTCACGATACTCGTCGTGGGAATGTCCTTGTGGAAGGGAACCCCCCTGAGGAGATTTTCCACCGAACACCACCATTTCAGAGACTGAAGAGCATGCAGAGACAGTCGTATCTTGTCGTCCCAAGAACCTGTCCTCTGATCCCACTGATCCTCCAAGCACTCCTGCAGTGGTCTCATGTGCAGCCGTGCGTGAGGTGTGAGGAAGATACAGGAGGCCATCGACCCCAGCAGCGAAGACACCTTCCTCACCGTCGTCGATGGAGCGGTCATGAGGTCCTGAGCCTTCCGAAGGAGCGATAACCGTCTCCCTTCCGAAGGAGACACGCTTGCTGACAGCGTATCTATGGAGGCCCCCCAAGTACTGTATGCACTGGACCGGAGTCGGGACAGATTTGGACATGTTGACGTGTAACCCCAGCTTGTTCAAGAGAACGCACGTCCTCCGGAAGTGCGCCTGTGCTTCCGAAAAAGATGAGGCCTTGATCAACCAGTCGTCCAGGTACGGGTAGACAAACACCTTGTTCCTTCGCAGGTGCGCCGCTACCACTGCCATGCACTTCGAGAAGGTCCTTGGAGCAGACTTCAGCCCGAATGGCAGTACTGTGTATTGATAATGATTGGCGCCGACTTGGAACCGCAGGAACTTCCTGTGTTTCCGTGCAATGGGCACATGGAAGTACGCATCCTGTAGGTCTATGGCACAGAGCCAGTCTCCCTGTTGCAGCTGAGGGTAAACCTGATGCAACGACAGCATGTGAAACTTCTCTCTGCGAATCCATTTGTTTGCTTGCCGCAAATCCAGAATGGGCCTGAACTCGTTCTTGTCCTTCTTGCGAACCAGGAAGAAACGAGAGTACAGACCTCTTCCCCTTTGAGACAGAGGTACGTCTTCCACCGCCTTTTTCCGTAACAGGATGTCTGCCTCCGCCTGGAGCTCTCGCAGTTGATACCGCGAGCTTACCGGCGGAATCGCTGGATGCGGCCTGATGAGACTGTATCCATTGCAAACAATATTCAGCACCCACTTGTCCTGAGTAATTTTTCTCCACTCTGCCGGAAAAAATTGAATGCTTCCCCCCACTGGAGTGGGTAACGGTTGCAGGGGAAGTAAATGCTCAGGGCCGCGACCCGGCCGGGCCCTTGGTAGCAGGAGTGGACTGCTGGCCCCCTCTACCCTTCTGGCATTTCTGGAAGGGTTTACGGAACTGCTGCTGCTGGTGCTGCTGCTGTCCCGAGGCCTGCCCACGCCCTCTGCCCGCAGACCCGAACCGTCTCTGGAAGGGGCGTTTCTTCTTTTCTGGCTTCTCCAACCCGACAGCCGTCAGGGTCTCCGCCTCCATCTTCATGCGGGCCATCTCGTCGTCAGCATGCTGGCCTAACCGGGTTTCCCCCCCGAGAAAGGTAGATTGGCCACTCTCTGCTGAGCCTCCGGCTTGAGCGAGGTAAGGCAAAGCCACGCGTGCTGTCTTTAGTGGACGCCATGACAGTACCCATGCGCCGCCAGCAGGGACACATCCGCTGCCGCACTGATCACCTGGTTTGAGACTAGCATCCCCTCGCGTAAAGTCTCCAGGAAGTCTTCCCTCTTGTCACGAGGCAGCAGCTCCGCATACTGCTGTAGAGACTCCCACAGGGCACGGTCGTAACGCCCCAACAGAGCCCCGGCACTTGCCGCCTTCATGGTGGTGGCAGCCGTACCACAGACCTTCCTGCTCGCCGAATCCAGCCAGCGGCTTTCCTTGTCAGGCGGAACTGTCGATGAAGGGGTGGTAGCATGCTGCTTCCTCGCCGCCGTCACAATGACTGAATCCGGCTTAGGGTCCGTCCTCAAAAAGGTGGGGTCCGAGTCCAGAGCCCGATACTTCTTCATAAGCCGGGAGGGGGCGGTTTTCGTCACTGCCGGAGTGAGGAACAACTCCATAGCGGGCTCCACCAGTCCCGGCACGAGAGGCAGCAGGGGGCAAGACAGGTGCTTCTTGTGCAGCGTCTCGAATATCACGGACGTCGTAGGTGTCGGTACCGTCACCGTGATTCCCAACTTGGCTGCACCTCTCAGCAGCACCTCCTGGAAGGAGACCAGATCGTCAATCGGCGACACCCTCGTCCCGGGTGAGTCCGACAGCGTCGGTGAGAAGTCCCTGGCCGATGATCGAGTTCGCGACCTGGATCTTCGCCTCCTGTGGCGCCGTCTCGATGTTGACGACGAACGCCCACGGCTCCGCGATCTCCCTCTCCGTCCGGAGCGGGAGCACGATCTTCTTGGCTTCGGTCTGTCCACCGGCCTCGCCGGGCCCGGCGCCGTTGCTTACCCTGGCCACGCGGGTTAGGCGTTCCCTGCGGCGGCGGCGGATACCTGGGCAATGAGACCGATCGCGTCGGAACCGGTGGTGGGCCCGAAGGCCTGCGAGGCGGAATAGCAGGAGGAGGAGGAGTAGTAGGTGGAGGAGGAGGAGGAGGAGGAGGAGGAGGAGGAGGAGTTGGCGGTGGCGTCAGTGGCGGTGGAGGCGGCGGCGTATATACCACTGAGTACCCCGAGTCCGGGGACTCCGTCGAGGGACTCCTGGCGTCCGTGCGCCCCTTGCGCCTCCTCGACGTCGATCGCCTCCTCGACATCGATCGCCTCCTCGACGTCGATCGCCTCCTCGACGTCGATTGCCTCCTCGACGTCGATCGCTTCCGTGACGTCGATCGACTCCTCGACGTCAAAGCTTTATCAAGCCATCTCCCAACATAGTGATGTGTAGCAAGGAAATCCATGTGTGTCTGCCAACAGCACATCCGCACTGCTTTCCATGTAGGGTGTCCTATACATGGAGGTAGGAACTGTTGTCTGGCGTCTAAAGATGTTTTAAGTGGTTATGGACAGCCCACATGGGATAATCTGGTAAAAGTTCTTCTTTGCTCTTCTGTAGTCTTCTGATTTACTTTCACTTTTTGATACCACTGTTTTGCAGGAAAACAGAAATTGACAGTACTCTTAGCTTCTTTATGAAGCAACCTTTGATCTGGGTAAAAAACTGGGTGATTAATACTGGAAAGGTATTACACGCTGGTCACCACACTGTTACCGGAGGATTCAAAATGTTGTAGATCCACCCAAAAAACAAACCCACAAAAAAAGCACCTGTGGTTCCCCATTAACACAGAAAAACCTTTCCGCAACACTACTGTATTTTGGGGGCAGGGACACTCCTCTTTTGGGAAAATCCCCATGGGTGAAGAAGTATGCAGAGCTAATCTGGCGATTCTTATTAATGCCTTAACAGGTCCTTTAATTCAGCCAAATACAGGGTGCTACAGTAGACCTCTGGAACTGATCCTTGAAAGAAGTGTTGGTAAGCTTGTTTTCTAGATTTAGACAAAACATGCACCCACAATTGTACAGAGGGCTGCATCCATGATGTGTAGTACATGTGAACATACTGGGAGCTGCAGCAAATGGATACAATGGCCCCTACATGCTTGAGGCAGCGGACTGATTCTTCGTTACAGTATTTCAAGTTGGCAGTGGTTGGATGTATAATCTGATGCAGAACCATTCATGTTGGGAACATTGATCAAAACACCTTGGCAACTTAGGCCCAGGATAGGCCTCTGTTGAGCTGCAGCCTTCACTAGGGCTCAGCAGACATTATCATCATTAGTCGGCAAGCCAATTAGGTGTTTCTCCTATTCTATTCTTCTGCCAATACGATGCATCAAATATTTCTTTCATTGATAATATTGTCCCCCTGACCATGCTCATCTGACACGAAAATAAATGTAACAGCGGGAACATGTTTATAGATCATAACCACAACAGAAGAGACAATAGTCCCTCACAGACCCAATTAACATTGTATTCTAAACTGTAGTCACGTGGGGCAAGATCAACAAAAGCAATGCCTGCTGGCTCTACTGTCTTGATTAAATCAATCTGAGCCCCTGGATTCGCGGATACAGGAGCTGGTGTTGATGAACATTATGACACAGCAGACTCACGGGGCTTGTAGATCATCAGCGAGGGCTGACATGCATGGTAACGGAGAAGCATCGATGATACTACCAAGAACTGATACACAAATACCTTCATACACAATATCACAAAAGCGCTCTGATGCAATTGTCCGAAGCTTGATGGCATCACATAAAAACAAACATCAATAAAGCTAACAGTTTGCATAGTGAAGTGGTTGCACCCATCCATCTTTAGCAGTAGCCACAGTCGGGTAGAGCCTGCGCAGCGGCAGTGAAGCATTTCTTCACAGCTACACAAGTATTGGAACAGAAATAGTGACACGCTCCTTTACAGACAGAGGACAGGCACAAAACAAGCAGAAACAGTGCAAGCTTACTGAATTACGGGTTTCTCCTGATATGCGCATTGATGGTTGGGTCTTATATAAGATGCTACTGTATGTAACAGTGATTTATTGGTATGTTGGTTGGAAAAACTCAATAAAATACTTTATAAAAAAAAAAAGCTTACTGAATTACGCTTCCTAGCTCCACTACAAGGGGCGGCTGTAAACCACCCAAAACGGAGCTAGCAACCAATGTATTCTCACAGACGAATTCCCAGGATGGTCTATGAGTGCTCAAGGGGCACTGAGCCCATTCTAGTGCCACTTTGATAGGCTTCATTTAGCCAATAGTGACTGTCCATATCAGAGATGAGCAACAGTGGTACGCGTGGCTGCAAGAGTAGTGCTAAAGAGTGTGGCTTATCCTACAAGAAACAAGGCTTCTGCTGTAACGGGGAAGCCTTAATGTGTAGAAAACAGACTACACCGGTGTACACAGCTCTTTGTAAGTGTCAAAATGGAAACACTTTCGTACCTCAAGGGCTTGAAAAGCTTCCTCTAAATGTATGCCTCATGGGGGAGATGCACTCTGATGGCGAAAGTGGTTGTCTTTTTCCACACTGAGTGCTGCCCTCACCTTTTAGGTTTTAGAGCCGGACCACGAGGCTCCATTTACTGCAGGTCAGCAGCTGAGGAGGGTAAGAGGGGCAGCATTTGTGCTCTTTTTGGTGGTGCTCCAGAGGCGGATGACCTGACACTGAAGCAGCATCAAAGGCAGGGCAGGTACGTCTTCTGGGACCTAGCGTTGCGCAGGATGGCGATGAGTGGCAATGCATGGAGTCTGAGCCCGGAGCCAACTGGTCTTAGGGATGCACCCATACGGTTCCAGAAGGGAGCCTAGCTGCCAGCATTGGCTTACTCAGGGCTGGGGCATGATCAAGAGCCAAGCCCGGAACCAATTGGTCTTAGGGATGCACCCATACGGTTCCAGATGGGAGCCTAGCTGCCAACATTGGCTTACTCCAGGCTGGGGCATGATCGAGAGCCAAGCCCGGAACCAACTGGTCTTAGGGATGCACCCATACGGTTCCAGAAGGGAGCCTAGCTGCCAGCATTGGCTTACTCCAGGCTGGGGCATGATCGAGAGCCAAGCCCGGAACCAACTGGTCTTAGGGATGCACCCATACGGTTCCAGAAGGGAGCCTAGCTGCCAGCATTGGCTTACTCAGGGCTGGGGCATGATCAAGAGCCAAGCTCGGAACCAATTGGTCTTAGGGATGCACCCATACGGTTCCAGAAGGGAGCCTAGCTGCCAGCATTGGCTTACTCCGGGCTGGGGCATGATCGAGAGCCAAGGCCGGAACCAACTGGTCTTAGGGATGCACCCATACGGTTCCAGAAGGGAGCCTAGCTGCCAGCATTGGCTTACTCCGGGCTGGGGCATGATCAAGAGCCAAGCCAGTCTGTTCGGTTGGGGCGGGATGAGCAGTGGAGAACTCCCATTAGAGATCAGCTGGAGCTAACAGACTCAACTGAGGTTGAGCTGCAGTTTGCAGGCACTGAGTGGCGCAGACTAAAGACATCATGACAGAAAGTGAAATTAGAATAGAGAAGAAAACAATGTCAGCCAGCAGCTCGAAAGGAGAGGAACGAAGATGATTTGGGCTCTGCAACAAATTCAGGGAAACTTTAAAGTAGTAATGCTGCAGTGGGCAAAATACTACAGAAACTAGACTTGGAGGAAAAGCAACAGTGACTGAGGAGTCCCGTCTGGGTCATATTGAAACAAACAATGACCAGAATGGAGACTACGATAAAGAAGTGGGGATCCACAGTTCAACAGGCAGCGGGTAGAAGGGAGCGTGTGGTGACTGAGTTGCAAATTCAAGCAGACTACTACTGCTGGACAGCAGAGTGTAGGCTCTGGATAACCCTAGACTAGTGGTCCAGATACAAAGGCTGGTGCTGAGCTTGCCTGATATCCCTCAAGACCAAAGACTGTTGAAGCAACACAGCGGCTCTTCCTGCATCACCTCATCCTGCCAGCCACAAAGGAAGATGCTTTGTAAAGAAGGTGTTTAGATTAAGCTAAAGAACTCTGGATCGCAAGGACACTAATGGGGGTGGGACAAATATTATAAACCTTGCTGATCAGGAGCTCAAGGACCCTATCTTAAAGAAGATGGCATGTTTATAGGACGCTCTACATACTGGAGATACAGATAGCTCTTCTTTTCTGACCTAAGTATAGGGCCACAAGGAAAGAGCAAAACACTCTAAATCGAATCAGAAACGTCTTCTACATTTGGGGTCACTGCTCATTTAAAGTTGTTCTTGGCAGGCACTACCCCAATCTTTATCCACACGGAGTCAGCATGCACATTCCTAGACGCAGACAAGTACAGCGGAACTTTGTCCCAGCTGACGCTGCTGCTGGTTCCAGGACATGATGCATCGCAACGGAAAGCAACATCGCCTCATCCTCCAATGGGCTTTGAAGCCAAATGGGGAGAATAATAGGGTACTTCATGGACTACATCTTGAAGGGAGTTGAAAAACACAAGTGTTCTCCCTCCTCACTGCTTCCAGTTGTCGCCTTCTCTCCTCTCTTTCCTAATTCCATTTTTGCCCTCTCTCCCCTACCTCTTTTTTCCTCCCTTATTTCCATGCTTCCGTTTCACTCACCTCCATATTTTCCTAATGGAGGGTTTGATATTGCCGTACTGTTGGTTATGGCGTGAGTAACTTTAAAGGATCGTGTTTTGTGCTGTGAGTGGCGACAGCTACTTTCTTTAATTCGGAACACATTTGCAATGTCACTCACTTTTAATTTTTGCCTACCATACAAGAGAGTTTCAGCTGTATGGTTGCTAAAGGCCCTTGCGGGTTATACCAAGAACTTATAGTTGGCTTAGAGCCTGCCCAATTCTTCCATCATTTGGCTTTATTGTCACTCATTTGCTAGCTTCATATTCAATGGGTTTCCTGACTCTTATGTTTGTCCCCCTACCTACACCCCCAACGCAGCCTCTTTGCCACCCTTTTGATTGGCTCACTTGGATCCTTCCACTGCTCACTTTTAGAGAACGTAAAAAAAAATATTAGGCACTCAATGAGAGTTTGTGTGTTTTCCAGCTCTCCCCCCTACCTAATACCCGTCTGTGTGACATGTTTCTCTCTAGCTTGTGTGCTTTGCTTCCCCACCAGCCCCCCACGCTCAGTCTTGCTCACTCCGTGTTATTTTTCCCCTCCTATTTGTACTCTCCGCTCCGTGCCCACCTCTCAATGCATTGCCCTCCCCTCCTTTTTTATTTCCAAATGCATTTTATTTTTATTTACTGCGCCAAGTAGCTTTTGCCTTTTTGCTTCAGCAAATTAAAATAAAATGAATAAAATTGAGTCCTCATCATTCAGTGCATATACGTATTGATGATGATGCAGGTGTCAGTAATGCATGATGCGTACACGCTGTACATGCATTGCATCACAACACTTTTTTTTTGTTTGTTTTTGCTGATGCGGGGTGGCAGAGTGGGCTAAAGAACGGTGGTGGATTAAACTCAGATCAGTTGACTGGGGGTGAGTGCTTGCAATGTTCAACACTCCGTCCATCATTTCCTTTGGTTTTCGCTTTGTTTGCCATAAGTTAGCAGGGTATGCTCAGACTTGAGTCCCTTGCTCACTTTGCCACTGGATTCAAGCAAGCCTGGCTGAAGACGGCTGAAATGCCAGAAACCGGTCCTAGGAAGCTTGTTTCCGGTCCAGGGAAGACATGGCTTGGCAGTTCGGGCTGGACTGTTCCCATGAGGCACAGGGTCAGACTGATTTGCATATGGCCATGTCGGAACTGGGGTGGCAGAGTGGGCTAAAGAACGGTGGTGGATTAAACCCAGATCAGTTGACTGGGGGTGAGTGCTTGCAATGTTCAACACTCCGTCCATCATTTCCTATGGTTTTCGCGATGCTGCATGACAGCATCGGCAAAAAGTATTGTAAAAGTCAGTAGGCTCCAAAGTTGTCACTTGTTGGCTTTCCCAATGCTTGCTCTCAGTTCTTTTCACCCTGAAATTTTTAAATAACAAAAATGTAAGCCTACCTATGCAACCCACAGTCAATTTTATTTTATAAGCAACCAAGAGGTTTCTCTGAAGAGGCAAGAGGCCACAGTGTAAGTATTAAATAGGCAGGGCAGCAGTCTGACTGAATAAATGAAGTGGAAATATAGGTTATGTGGCAAGGTTCCCAGCCTGCAATACCAACGTGATTAATCCATGACTTGTTGGGACAGCAGGAAGATCAGGCAAGAAGCACTCTCTCTAGAGTTCCCCATGGATGTGGACGTACCCAGAGAAACTGCAAACTACCTCTCAATGCTCATGGAAAAGGTGTCTTAGAAGAGACATTGGTAGACAACAGTTCACCTCTATGAATGCCAGGAAAAACGAATTTACTAATTTAATGCCAACCCGTCAATATTTCGGTAAAGTTTGTTGGGTGTCTGTGGAGGGCAGTCACTAATTCATTGTTAGTTAGAGGGGGAGGGGGGGGGGGGGGGAAAGAGGAGATACGCAACCGGTGTGAGCATCAACACATATTTTATATGTTAACAATCAGAGTGGCCAATGCTGTAAAATGCGATAGGCTTAACCAAAATGGACACCAGTTACGTGGATTTATATATCTCAGCGGCAATCAGTTTAAGACTTCAAGGCAAAGTTCGAAACAATCATCTAGAAATAAAAGGCTTCCAACACAGCCAATGTCGCACACAGCCCAAAACCAAATAAATATTATGCAATGTCATGATCTTAACCGTCAGCTTTAGGATGCCAGCGCCACACTAACCAGTAAGATTAAATTAACCTTCTCATTGATCAACAAGGATGACAAGTTAAGAGTCCACACCTTGCAAACTTCAGAGCTGCTCTCTGGCATATTTTCTTTACTTGATTCAATCATTTTGTGAATACAGATGTCTATGAACTTGGAGGCGACTTCTGATGCAATAAATCAAACTATCCGGCCAGATCAATGCCATGCTCAGCAATTATCCACTCAACTAGATCAACTACACCCTTATATCTATAGGATTTACAATGATCTACAGTGGCGAAAGGTTTCATGTTAGTGCAATTTAAAATGTGGAAATAAAAAAAATGTCCTAAGACACACTGAGAACTCCTTCAAGCCAAATATCTCCTTATTGGCTTGTAGCAAGGAACAACAAACCTATCTGAGTTCAGAGGATGGCATATGTCCTTATTTGCTGATACGTTCTGTGTTTTCATAGAGAGGGTAATGAGACAACTGAGTAACCAAGGATAAATATGGACCGTGAGTAAAGTGCAAGTGAGCAATGGAGGCAGTGCTCGAAGGGTATGGCGCTCTTACATGACCTCAAATTCTATTTGCATCATTCAGTTTGGACAGTTTAATCTTTTTCTGAGGTTGCAATTTGAGTAAATTAAATGTCAGAAGAGAGATATATGTCCTCTCCCACTAAGAACTAGATACCAGAGCAGCATTTTGAACCAACTGGGCATTCTTTTCAAGTGTTTTACAACTACTATGGTCGAGGTACAGTGCATATCACAAATGAGTGACAGCAGGAAATAGCATTCCAACTGACAAACTGCACACATGCATCATCCAACTAAAAGGCTTTCTACAGATCAGTTCTGGAGTTTGAGTGGCTGTGCTTTCTGAACTTCTCAGAGGAACAGAGGGCTTGTCCTTAGTGTGGTTCTCTTTTAAAACATCCGACAAGCATGTTCCCAATAGCAATTGTTACACTACCAACCAACACTGTAACCCATCTGTAAACATAGGATTAGAAAGGACTTACACAGAGTATTGTATGGAAATGACACGGAGTACGGTATCCAGTTCCGGAGGTTGCATCTCTGGCAAGATCATGACAAACTGGAGATTTGCTATTACAAATGGGTAGTCAGGGTTAAATCTAGGGTTTTACAAAAGGAGGCTTGACAATTTTGTACGTACGCAGTGGTCAAAAAGGGGCTCGGCATATACAGAGTTATTCAAATTCATAAATGTATGTATACATTATTTTTAGAACTTAAAGCTAAAAAAAAAGGCAGTGGGGCACTGTACACGGTCAAAGGCAGGTGAGGAGCCGGAGTGGAAGCTGGGTTGTGGAGGTTAATGTGTTGTGGTGTAGTGTTCTTTAAAGAGGTAAATCTTAAACTGTTTTCTAAATTGGAGCAGCGTTGGGGAGGTCTTGATGCATATAAAGATGTTGTTCCAGACCCTGGGTGCAAAAATAGAAAAGGCCTATTGTCTTTTTTACGTTTCTTAATCTGCAGTCTAATGGTGTCTTGGCTGCGGGTGGGCCTAGTTCCACCAGAGATGGGGAATTTATCTTCAAGATAAGCGGGGGTGCTAGTTGTTATGACTTTGGAAATGTTGCAGCTGGTTTTGAAGATGGTGCGGGTTAGCAAAGGTACCCAATGGGTTTCTATCAGGATGAGGGTGATGTGATCATATTTCTTCAGGTCCTGGGTAAGACATGCTGCAGTATGTAAGTTGTCCGTAAGAGGTGCCCGTGTGGAGTCTAGCAGGCCATGGAGTAAGGCATTCCTACTACCCAGAGGCGAGAGTAAGTACAAGGACTTGAACAGGAGATCTGAAGTAGCTTTCTGGGTGGAATGGTTTGCTTTTCTTAAAAAAAGAGAACCTGGAAACAGTTCATCATCATTTTTTTGGTAAGGAGTTCCTTGAAGGAGAGATTAGAGTCCAAGGTGAAGCCAAGTGATTTAGCATTTGGTAAGAGTTGGGATTCAAAGCCGTAAAGGTTCATGTAATTGAGACAAGTTTGCACTGTATCTGGTTTATTTTTCTTGGCAAATAATAGGAATTCTGTCTTGGTTGGGTTGACCTTGGGGTAGACGCTGGACATCTAAGTCAGGATGACATGTAAGCATTGTTTGAAGCGTTGGATGTCTGAAGCAGAGGAACTGTTAAGTAGAGTTATGGATCATCAGCCTATATGTTAATCTTGGTGCGGTTATCTGTGAGTAGAGCATCAATGGGCCCCACCTAAAGTTTGAAGCTGACAGGAGACCGTTTGGAACGCTGTGAGACCACACATGTGATGGGGATCTTTTAAGGCCTGGAGGTGGCCCTGGGAACAAACTGGTGTTGGTTGGAAGGTAGTAGGAGAACCTGAGAAGGACATTGCCATTCGTGACTCAAGAGTGTGTATGAGGGTGGGGTGGTCAACTGTCGAAGGCAGCTGAGAGATCCAGCACAATAAGAAGGCAGAATATATGAATTGTAAATAAAAAATATTTTCGGCTCTAGAACTTCGACTAGAGGTCATAATAGAAGACTGAAGAAATAGGAAAATTGGAATGACATTAGATAGCAACGTTCAAGCTGAAGAAAGTGCACGCTGAGCCGTGCTCGAGAACAAAACAGGAAAATAATCCGTACAGAAACAGGGCAAGAGAAAGAAAATGGGAAGCCAGAGACCATGCATTGACAGCAGGTGGAAAAAAGGGAATTCTTGACATGCTTATTAATCCTTCCTGCTGTGATGAAACAGGTCAGCTGCTCTGAACCTGATAAATACTCTGCTTCTAACACATTAAATGCATAGCGGCATAATTAATGGGTAAATTAACGCACCGAGACAAATACAATAGGTGGTTTGTAAATTAACATTACTACATACACAGCTACTGTGTTATGCTCTTATTTAATGTCCACTCGGTCAAAACCATTAAAACAAGCATTAAAAATGCAATAGGTCTCGCCTTTTATTAAGTTAAAGCCATTTGCTTTGTAATGGTATTGTATAGCAAAGCAAATGGCTTTAACTTTATGGAAGGCGAGACCTATTGCATTTTCAATGCTTGTTTTTAACACCAATTGTGAAATTTACATCAATGTGTCATGCATGTGGCTCTGAAAGTCTAACTTCAAAAGTTCCACTAAATTGCTCCCGCACACCCCCCTTTAAAAAAAAACAAAAAAACAGGCTATTACCCCCAGACACTGGCGATCTGAAGCTCGGTGTGGATGTTGGCGCTAGTTATTGAGGATGACCTGGTGAGAATGGCAGAGACGCGGGACATGCTAGATGAAGGGAAACACCTGAATGGGCGCACAGACTGGTCTGATGAAGACCTCATTAGTGGCGGTGAGGACCGCTTACTTGTAGTGAGCAAGAAGCACAAGAGGGTGGTTACATTAGTGAGATGCAACTGTCGGCGGCGATGAACCTGATTAGGCAAACCCATGAGACAAGTGCATTGCCGGTGACGAGGAATCGCTTCAGAGAGCACAAAATGTCAAGCAGCCCTGTTGGCGGTAAGCAAGAGGACATGGCAATGTTAGGAGAGTGAGGAGACAAGCCAGATGGCATTGGCAGTGAGGACCTCACTTCTGGGGTTGTATACATGCCAGAATTTGAACTTACGGCCACTGCATCAGGTATGTGTATATATGTCACCGGTTTTGAGTGGTAGGGCTATCGTCGCCTTTTATCCTCAGAAGGTTGACAAGGAGCACCATTTAGTCAGATAATAGCACCTGTTATTGACAGCGGTACGAAGCGGCAAAACTGGTAGCAAGTGATATATAAAATCAAATTGTTAAAGGGCTGTGTGTTTGAGGGAGAGTGAAGGGAGGCTGTAGGGGTCTTTTTTCTCACACAGTCCTGCTGGCGTGCAGACAGCTGCTAAACCTAATGCAGAGTTTTCAAATGGCCTCATAGGCGATGTAATAATGTCAGTGCTGGGTTTGTGTGCTGCATTACTTTGTAGCCTGCCACTTAGGATTTAGGTGCCCCATTAAACCAGTCGGGCCATAATGCTGTGATGTGATCTGAGGCCTGGTTCAGCTGCAGCAGTGGGGGGCTCTGCACCCAGTTCATGTTCTGAGCAGTAGTGACCCCCAACTCCATGGACATTCTGGCAGGTGGCAGAGTGAGGTGAGGGGGAGGCTCAGTTAGTTTCAGATCAGAGACCTTACCCCTCACAGCTGGGTTCATCTCACATCCGAGAGTGAGAGAGAACAAGAGAGAGAGACTGGTTGATTGGCTGTGCGGGTGCGTCCCCGCGCTTAAAGGTCGGTATGGTTACGGCTGTGGTGGACGCTTTCCTCGTCTGTTGTCACTGCAGTCATAGGGCGAGGGGGATGTTTAGGAGGGATTTGTAATCAATCCCTTGTCAGACCACACACGCGAGGAGAGTCCTGGCCCTGCAGGCCTGTCAGCAGTTTACACTGGGACGGAGGGGGCTGGAGTGTCGATCTAAGGTTTCCCCTTACTCTTTAAACACCGCCCCCTCCTTCTGGTAGCTGCTGCTGGTCAGGAGCTCATTACAAGGCTGCCTCTCATTTATTTAGTATGAACTAACACGTGCGCGTGTGATAGCTATTGGCGCGGCTGTGAAAGTGAAAGTGATGCGCTAATTAAAAGCACGCCGCGATAGCTATTGGCGTGGCCATGAAAGTGAAAGCGATATGCTAATTAAAAGCAAGCCGCCATGCGCGTGCTTGTGAAAGCTATTGACACAACGCAAAACAAGATGGCGGACTGTACGTACGCCTGCATGTTTTGCTTTGTGTCAATGGCGAGAGCAGCCATGTTTGTCCATCTGTACGCGTGCATGTCCAGCTTTGGCTGAATTGATCGCAAAAGGTCTTCGCATGGCGAGAACAGCACATGCGCGCTGCTAACGCCAGGCGAGACCTAAATACATATCAAAGTCTATCAGTTATACCTCCATACGGAGGCTGATATTCAAATATATTTCCAACTAGATGACAACAACAAAACCCTTCCTCAGGTGCTGACTGCCTCAACCTCATAACTACTGGCTTTGCTTTAATGGCTCCAAAGCAGAGATTCTACTTCTATAGCATATATTTATTTCAGCTTGGCAAGCACTTTAGCACCATCTCTTTCCATAGCTTGGCATCCATCGTTTGGTTAGCCTCATCCACCGTATCCAAGGCCAGAAACCTGTGCGCCACTTTCAACAATGGCTTCTCCTTATCCTCTCAAGTCTTGGACACCTCTTTGGATAACTGCACACAGTGCAAAACACTATTGGTTTATCGGTTTTGTCCAAACAAATATATCCACTGTCCAGCAAATCTTGCAAAGTAAATCGCAACTAGATGAGATCCTCTCCTACTGAAGCTTTTGAAACAGACTTATAAACATAAAATAAAGTATAACACACTGGAGGTCCAATTGCATAGTGTGTATCCAAATGTGTTCGCGTGCCTTCATCTAGAGGTGCATGACTGAGGACTGTGGGTGCAAAAGCAGAGGAGCTCGCTCACTCCGCCACAAGCCCGCAACAACACCCTGTTCTCCTTGCTCAGTAGCATCCATCCCCTCCCAATGAAGGTGGCCACATCCTGTTCCTAGACCTGGATCCCATCCACCTCGATCACTGACTCCTGCATTCCTTTCAAATTTGGTAACCAAGAAACAACAAGCGAAAGAAAGTCACTCCGCCCTGCCAACGCAGTCAGAGGAGGTCTGTGGTAATGAATAGATGTCAGAAGAGCAGCGGCCCAAGTGATGCATTAAGTACTAACTGTCAGAGGCAGAACAGGGGCAGCTACCTACATTTTACCAGGAGCCACAGATTAAACAAACATTCCCCCGGGCAGGCCGCCTCTCCGCTTCACGTCAGAGCTCCGCTTTCAAGGGCAACAACAGCCCAGCAGGTGTAACTGTCTGCCTCAGAGATCAGTTTCACACAAGCATGTTCTCCTACTGCTGTACAAGGTGAAGTTCTTCTGAAAAGCTACTGCAGTCTTGCTAACCAGTCAAGCAGTAGGGTTTGCGGAAAGTTCAATTATAATTACAGGAACCAAACTGGCCACACCATGTAGCTCAAAAATTGAAACATCAGTATGGAACTGCACTTTTATGCCTAACATTGGTTTCTATTTAGTCACTGGTAATCTTCACCCCTTCCTACTTACCAATATTCGTGCACTTTTGCACACTGTCAGACATTATGTATGAACAAGTGAATATAGCAATTAGTTTGTTTAAAAAAAAAAATATATATATATATATATATATAATTAAATATATGCAGAAATGCCACCCCTCCGGTAGAAAATCACGAACCTCTCCAGTTGCAATAACAAGGTGTTGATTTAATACGGCAGAAAAAATATTATGTGTTTCAACCACACACGAGGGTCTTGGTCACATGTATATATATATTTATTTGCAGGGCCTGAAATATTTCGTAGAAAGGTGCAGCCAAGGAATGATAGGTGTGCCAAATACCAGGGCTGGCCTGTAGTGGTGCCCAAAAACCTTAAAATATGGTAGGGTGCGATGCCCAGAAAAATCTCACCATATAAGTTGAACTTGCTGGCACACAGGCTCTCGCTGCGCCCTCACTTCATCCTGGTGCTCTCCTCGGTGGTGACTCCGGCTGGAAAGGGAAGGACTCCCTCCCTAGTGCACTGTGAATCCAACCTGCAGCTCCAGGATTGGTTGGAGCAGGCTAACCCAGCGCTCATCTTGAGGCTGGGGCCTGTTGCTGCAATCTCTTGGCTGTTTCTCAGCCCTGAGATTGCTAGCTCTGAAGTGCGCATGTGAGATTGACCAGCTCTAGATAGCTGGCCAATTTGACATGGTAACTGGCAGAGACTGAAGTAATTGTGCAACTGCACGAATAAGCCCAGCTTCAGCGCTGTAACAGCACGAGCCAACAAAATAATATTTTAAAGAATGGTATTTATTACCATTTTAATACCGTGTGCACCTGCTGTGCTCGCAGCAGGCGGAGCAACGCTCCTCCACCATAACAGAGGTGCAACAACTGCTGCCCAGTCTTGAGAAGTCTCATGCCTCTTTCTTCCCCCACCCTTCACTTCCTGCTTTTTCATCTATTTTTTTTAGGTTGCTTTTCATCTCTTGCTCCCTTTGTCACTGTATTCCTATCTTCCTCTTTTCTTCTGACATTTCTTAAATTTTTATTGTGCTCTGGGTCAGAGTCTGATGGCGAAAACTCAGTACCGGTCTTCAAAAATGAGTGCTGGTGCCCATCACCTGCAACCACTGAGTGCACGAGGCATAATTAATCCGAGGGCGCATAAACAACTTAAGAAAATCTCGACATTCCAAACCTAGCCAATCTTTAGTGGGCAAGCATCGCATAGGCGTTGCATTCTGTTGTATGAGGTTCACTCTATAGGGGACTTTCATCGTCGTAAAAATGGCCCGATTCACAGAAGCTTCTTCGATAATTCTGAAATGTACATATTGAAGATTAACACACAGGAAGTGTGCGCATTTCTGAATTGTTAGGGATTTAAAGTAACTAAGTAAGAGAACACAAGGTGGGCTTTATAAATCATAGATTTCATGTACACTCCTATTCGTCTTGTATACTCAAGAGAATTTCCCACTAGATGGAAATTCTACTTTGATTACATATGGTGAAAATATTCATTGGTAAAAATAAATTGTTTTTGCAATTTATTTTCGCCACTTGGGCCCTATTATACAGAGGGCGCACTTTCCCAGTTTGTGCCTGGCGCAAACAGGGACAGTGCACCCTATTACATTGAATGTGCGGCCCCCAAGGCAGCCCGAACTTGCGCTGTCTCCAGGGCAGCGCATTCAAGTGAAAAACAGAGTGGATTTTATAGCAGCCGCTCCATGCTTCACAGTGCAGGCAGCATACTGCAGGCGGATCCCCTTGCAGGCGGGTGCGGTGAGTGACTGCACCCGCCTGCAAGTGAATATCTGGGGGTGTCCATAGGTCTGCCCCCCCCCCAGAGGTCTGCCATCAGGGGGCGCACTAATAGTGTAGCACCTTTTAGTTCGCCTCCCGACAGCTTCTTTGCCTCTGAGCCGGCGTCTATAATACGGCACGGGCGCAGAGGCAAAGAGATCCTCATTGCATGTGAGGGAACACCCTCTGGTGATAGTGCCGGCGCTATTTGTATTATAGAAAGGGTCGCACAAGCGTCTGCCCCCCTTTCTGTAATACCAAAGTGCCCTTGGGGCGCGAAAGCGGGTGCACATTGCCATTGCACCCCCCAGGGCACTTTCCATAATACAGTCCCGGGAATGCAATTTTTGATCTAGAGATACTTTTTCCTTGCATCCGCATGGACTGTGGGGTGTACTTTCCTTGTTCAACACTGTAAAAGCATCGCACCAGTGTTTCGAAAAGGTAAAGTTGCATATATTTCAAAGTTGGAAACGAACTGCGAGAGGTGTGTAAATATTCAAAACTTCTGCATGGTGCGCCCAACTGAAAGGCACATGTTTGACACCTAAAACTACAAGTATGACGGTGAAAATCAACTATAATTTGCAATCGTAAAATTCGTGCATATTATTTTGAACTGATAACACTAATCATAAATGTAGTGTAAAAACACAGCTTCCTTTGATTGATGCACAATTAAACTTCTTTCCTTCCAGTGACAGAGCAAGATTGGCCACCCACCTCCATAAGCAGCAGCTGCCGAACTCTGCTATGAACATGCAAAGGGATGTAAGTTGGATAGAAGCCTGAAGAGGTGCTGAGGAGCCACACGTGTCTGGTGAGGTATGATCACTAGTAGATATGAAGAAATAAAACGCAGTTAAATAATATGGGCAGAGAAAATCACCAAGAAGGAATGCTTTTAGTGAAATAGGCAAGACCCATTAGAGAGGATGAATAACAGGCTGCACTTCAATTAAAAGAGTGTGGTATTTCCTCCTTTGTCTCTTAGGTGAGGTTTGCTGAAAATTACCTTACGTCAAGAGGGAGTGGAATTGTCTCCAGCTTTACAAGATGCTCTGGATATTAGAAATGAGGGCCTTAGATCTCCTGAGAAACGACCACTTGCAAGAACAAAATGCGAAAGGTGAAAGATGCTCTAACAAGTGGCTGGGAGGGACACCTCTCACTTGTTTCTAGAGGCGGCTTCAACCAAGCATGCAGACAATGCACAGCCCCTTGACATTTCCAGTGCCGCCTCTACTCCAAATGCTTGATGCTCCCCTAGGCAGCCGAGGTGGATGCTGTGACGAAGTCACTGGCCATGGTGGGGAAGAGACGGGGCCGAAGTGGTGGTGGTGGGGATGACTGAACATGCCTATACCGGAGCTCACACGATAAATGGAACCAGCTATTTAAAGACCAATATGGCCCAAGTATCCCTGAAGTACTCCTGGAACGCTGTGGAACCTGGCCGAGTTCGATGTAAACCATGCAGGAGGCGACGAAAGACACATTTCAAATCCTTTCATGAAATAAAAGAATGCAATGAACAGAAAAAAAAGATTATTACGTCAGAACATTGTACAAACTAAACAATGATATACCAAGGTGCATACATTATTAACAGTTGATGAGAACAGAAGGGCCTCAGCAGCTAAAAGCAGAGATTTGTACCACAGGGTTGATCCACCCACAGAGGGGGCAGGAAAGAATTTAGAAGGAAAAAAAAAAAAGAGACCGCTAACCTGGGCCGGCCAACCGCCGCCTCTCATTCGTCCTCTTCTTTCTGTTTCCTCCGGCGGCAGGAAGCAACAGAAAGCAGCCGGTCTCCCAGGCTCCCCATAGCCTATTACAGCGTTGCAATGCAGTGTGTGGCGCTCAGATGGGGACTGGGAGGCTTTGCAAAGCAAGCCTGGTGGGGAAGATGCAAAGTGCGCAGGACTGTTCAGCGGGCCAGCCAAGCAGTGATGTGCGCTTAAGGAGTGCAAACCATTCCTCTCCCTGCTCTGGCCAGCCCCAACCAGCCCTGAGAGCCACTGACTTCAATAGGAAAAATAAAATGATAATAACAACACATTATTATCGTTTTACTTTTCGTTTTGAGCAGTGGGGTGACACCCCTCCGCCTTAGTGGAGGAGCCGTCACTGTACAAGAATGCGCTGTAAGTAACATAAGTTGTAGATAGACAGAAGAGTCCAATAAGTTATAGCTTTTATTACAGTGATGTTTTAGGCTATGTGTTACTTTGGGTGCAATGGTTAAAAAAGAACCCAAAAAGCATACTGACTGCTTGTCTATAAGTCAAATATAGCACTATTCGGTGTTCAGGGTGTTTCCTAGACCGTTAGGCCCCGGTGCAGCTGCACCTGCTGCACCATTCAAATTGTGGCCCTAGTGCCTGTAAGGTAACTGCACTTGTGGCTGCTTGTTTAGTAGTGACATACAGCAACAATCAATGTTCAGTGGTTTTCCTGGAGCTTTTGGCCCCTGTGCCACTGCAGCTGCTGCACTATTCACATCATGGCACTCGTGCCTGCAAGGTAACTGCACTCGTGGCTGCTTGTTCAGTAGTACCATACAGCAACAATCAGTGTTCAGTGGGTTTCCTAGAGCTTTTCGCCCCTGTGCACTGCACCTGCTGCACCATTCTAATCATGCCCCTAGTGGTTGCAAGGACAAATGAGGAAATCGTTTATAGCCAGTGATATATGTGTTCCGAAAAAGGCACAGTTGCTGAATGAATATATAATTATTGTGTAGCTAAACAAACACAAAAGCCTTCATAAAAAGTGCCTTTAAGCTTATCCAACTCTCCAAAACGAGTTGCCACAGATGTCATAATTAAAGCATATGCTTTACAAATCAAAGTGACAACCAAACTTTGCTAAATTGTGTAACAATGTGGCTGACTCTTTCCTATGCAAATATTTTATCCTGTGCTTCACTGAATGAGCCATAAACACTGTAAATTGCCCAAGCTCACCATATGTTAGGCTAACGCTGAGACTGAAATGCAGTTTAGAACTTTGTTCCTAAAAAAGCCGGTTTCACAAATTAAATGGACTCACCAAAGAAGAGGAGTTTTGCAGCAAACAAGCAAATGTTTTGTGCAACTGAAGAAAGAGATACCTTTTGAGATGGCTATGTCTAAAATATGGGTTGTCTTCCACCTGCTCTTGTTTCGATGATCAGACAAGTCTGCATCAGTCCGCCATAGAGTACACTTGCACAGAGTGTGTTGGCTACAGGGCAGGGAAGGGATAGACAAGGGGAATCTAGGGGAGACTGAACCCAGAGGAGGCGAACTGCCATTACTGAGATACTGCCCTGCGGCTGCTCCTCCAGAATTTGAAAGAGGGACAGAGGTATGGTCCTCCACTCATAGGTATGGAGCACCTCCAGTGTCATGGCAACTTCAGTACGGCTGCTCCAGTTTGATGTCCTGAAATGCTGGCTCACAAAAGCGGTTATCTGCTTTTTCATGAGCCTTCTGCACTTCAGATGGGATCGATGACGTGATCAATAACTGGGTGTGGGCAGGTATCCTATGCTTTCTCTTAGGCACGATTCTCCGCCCTCTGACTTGGTGGTGCCATTCCTCTCAACTGTTACCCACAGAGTGGGTCCTGGGCTACAACACAGGGTGATGAGTCCGGAACTGGGATTGCGATAAAGACTGCCACAGCACAGTAGAGCTTAACTTCCAAATGCAAGAATAGTTTTTAACAGAGATTAGAGTGGTTCTTGCCCAGGAAAGGAATTACTAAAGCAGTGCAATGGGCATACAGCACAATTCTCCACTCTCTGACTTGGTGGTGCCATTCCTCTCAACTTTACCCACAGAGTGGGTCCTGGGCTACAACGCTGAGTGGATGAGTCAGGAGCTGGGATTGCGATAAAGACTGCCACAGCGCAGTGGAGCTGAACTTCCAAATGCAAGAGTGGTTCTTGCCAGGAAAGGAATTACTCAAGCGGTGCAATGGGCATTCAGCACAGCGACCAGACCGTCACGTATGCCCCTCCTATAATGGAATGATGGTTTACAGTCCCACCCCTGTGTGGAGACCAGGAGCTGGGTCTTACTCAAAAGCATATAGTCTCTCCAGACCAGAAGTGTCTACTCCCCACAGGGTATTTGTTTCTGCCCACTTGCTGCTCCGTTCCTGCACCCGCAGGATCTGCCGGAAACAAGTAGTCTGTCGAGGAGGAAAATGGTCTTCTGATCAGTTAGTTTCATCTTCTCTGGGGTTACTGATGTCACTAGCTTAAGGTTTGTGATGATAATCACATAGATGTGTCTCTGGGAGGGTACCTCGTTACCTCACTGGCAGAAAGGGCGCTCAATGATACTACGCACTCATCGCTTGGCTCTTCTTTACAAAGAAGAAACCCAGTGTCTCCTGTGGCAAATGTGAACAATTCCTCCCCAGGAAAGTCAGGGTCCTCAACCACCATCAGATGTCATGCTGTTCAGCTGCTGCCAACAACTGTGACACGAAACACACTGCTTAAAAGCAGACCACTGTGGCATGAGATAACCAAGCTGAAGAAAGAAGAGCCAGGAGATAAAATTGTAAAGACTGGAAGATCTAAGAGGTCTTGGGTCTACATTAGTGGAAGCAGAAAATTCTGATGTTCAAATCCATATACTTGGTGCGATAAAGAGATCAGACACGAATACACATACGGAAACGTAGGAAGAGTAGGCATGCAGCCTATGAGCACTATACGCGACACCGGCAGTTTAGCAAGCAGCTTCCAGTCCTGCCACTAGTTTTCATGTTACCCTCAAAAGGATGAAAATGGGAACGAGCCGGCACAGAGCGTAATTATGTTACGTACATTTCAAAAGTGTGCTATCATCAAAAATCTGGGCCATTGGCATGGTCAGTTCCAAGGAACACAGCTGCCACCTTAACTACAAATCAAGGTTGCCTTTAATTTTTCCTAAATCACTTATGAGTTTGCATGTAGGGGCAGCATAGGGGTAGGCATTCTAAATTGTTGGGGACATTGCAGAAAAATAATGTAGAAACATATTGTACAATATACTTTTCATCTAATACACGCTGACCTAAATCCTCTTTATGATAGGGCTTCAGTGCTTACAAAAATACAATCAGATTTCTAGCATTAAAATCTCCACTACAAATACCTCAATGTAGAGTTACCGTCTGGTAATAAGAACATTTCCTAAAAATCCCTATGTGGAAGGGAAGCGCACTATTTTTGGACAGAACATTGTTCAGAGATATTACGTGCTTTTAGTTTACTTCTCCCCAGACTCCAATGCAAGTCACTGGACGGCACCCTATTTGTCGCACTAACCTCCCTTTTAAAATGATAAATGTTAGATGGACTGCACAAATCCTAGCACAGCCATCTCAAAGCAGGCACTAGCAGGGAAGAATAAGCAGGTAATGTTTCAGGAAGAGTGGGGAAACTCGCAGAACAACTGAAAGCCACCCACTGAGAAGATCTCGGTTTGGAACCAGCAAGCTGGCCCTAGTAAATGAATCACTGATAAAATCAAAACCTGAAAACCTGGCTTGGCTACAGGACGTCAATGAACGAAGTGTTCCTGGAATGAAGACTCCTCGTTTCTGGGTCTCGAAAACAAGCTGCCACTTGCCCGAATAGGGCGAGGAACAAAACAGTCTCTAAAAGTTCCTCGCGGGCGAAAAGAGAAAAAAAAAGGGTAAATTGTTAAATTACCGGATGATTCTTTCAAAGATCAGCACTGCACTCCTACAAGAGCAAATAAGACGTCCTAAACCCCCATACTTGATGGTGAGGTCACTGGTGTCTGAGGGGCCACCGACGCCTTGACTGGCACTCGCGCCCTACCAGCGACTATGTGCTAGTTAATAAAGACGATAGGTGGGGTTCTAAGGTTTCCTGCAATTTATGTGCCACACACTGGTGCAGAGACAGCTAACCAGATTTACTTACTTTTGTTGTGGCCAGCTTCGCCATATTGTCAAGAGGATTTGTAATTAGAAGCAAAACTTGACTACAGAGAACCCAAGTCAAGGGAAGCACCGAGGGCTACCAGTAACTGCAGCAGAGTCTAAGCAATCTTGATAAGGGTGTGGATATTTGAGCATGGTGTCTAGAGTACGCAGAAAGACAACAGAATTGGCAAAATAAGAGATGTTAATTGTCACTGATATCAATGACGCCAGCTAATCGACTTTACTGCTTTGATCACCAGCAGCCGGGCTTCAAATGCTAAATTATAGATGCATCAGACAAAAGACTGCGGTTCATTGTACATCCATCCAATATAATGCCAAAAGGGAGCTTGTAAATATGCGGAATAGACCGGTCGAAGCACAAAGAAGCCGCCAATACAGCCCAAAAAACAGAAACCAGGTGGGGGAAGCCAGTGGACCTGAAAGGCGGGTGTGGCTCAATTTCTGAGGCAGGCTTCACTGTTCTCAGTACAGGTCCACCCTGCCAGGTGGGAGAACAGCTTCATACTGTTCTAGTCTGTCCCTGGAAAGCTTGTGCCACTCGATCCACGTAAAACATTATTTGTTCCTGCAACCTCACCGCTCATTTCATTTGACACTTAAACTTGACTATTATCTGCTATTTGATTCCCATTAACAGTTTGTTGTTTACTCATTCGTGACTTTTTGGTCTGAAATGTGTCAAAATATTTATTATTAGTCTTACATGTTATATATATGTGTTATTGTCCGGTTATGTTTTTGTTTTGTATACAGTCCCATGTTGTACATTTTTGTGACAGTGGTGTATTGTTATGTTTACAGCCCTGAAGAAGCACGCAAGGGTGAAACGCGTTGGCTGTGTTGCACATTTCATTTTTTCAAATGATGAATGAAGGGATTCACAAGAACAAAGAAAAACTTGCCTCTGCCATCGTGATTTTGCATTGACCGTTGGATTAACCCAAGGACTGTGTTTCAGAATCTTTGTAGATGTGCCTCTCTTTCTTTTTGTGTGTTGACTTTGTAACCTCCTTTACAACTCGACAATTGAGAAGACCTTGTTCACTCTAAATTCTTCTGCTTCAGTTTGTAACCAGTTTGTTTGCAACCTGTAATTTGCTGTTCACTCTTCAGATACCTTGCTTCCCACCTACTTGTATACGTGTGTGTGCGCGTGTATATACATAACATATCTTTATAGCATGCCCACCTCTGCACCTAGGTAACTCGACGGCAGCCATTTCTCCAGCCAATTATGCCCCACATTCTTGGTCACAGCACATACTCTGTGCTGGACTCAGAGTGGCTTTCTCCTCGAGTCAATACAGCTTCTATTCTAAGCGAAGCTCATTTTCTTCTGCTCCGGCATTTTGTAAACATTTGTGTCCACAAGAAGGGTTGTGTGCATTTATTTAAAATTTTGTTTTCCAAAGTTATCTGAACAGCTTTGGTAGAAAGCGGTGTTCTACCCCCACCCACTTTGTCACTGTAGGAGATGCAACTGGGTCTTCCATTGCTGTGCTTCACTCTCAAGAAAGGGTTCTCAGGCAGTAATACTTTATAAAGCAGCATCCTAGTCACTCTTGAGATGCTGTGTACAGACCCTTTGCCACAACACACAGAAAAAAGCCAAATCTCCTGGACTTGGCAGCAAATATTATACTTAAATGTGAGGCATAAAAGGGTACAAATAGAAAAAAGGAGTAGAAGGTCTAAGCTTGTAGGAAACCGATTGCCACCAACTACATACTCAAAGTGGAAATTTGACAAAATAATATGCCTGATGTCCTGAGGGAGGTTCGAGGACATGAAAAGCATCCACTCTCGCTGTCATACGCGTCATCTCAGTCCTTTTTCCACAGCACAAGAAACTGATGACCTTCAGAGCCAACCAAGTTCTACCTGCACTCAATCAACAAGAGCATTCCGCCCTCGGATGGAAAGAAAACAATTCTCCCCGCCCAGCCCTATCCACAGGGCTCCCACAGGGAAAAGTGCCCCTAGCTATCCCGAAGTACTCTATTCATTATATACAAATGTCTCGTGTCCTCTGCCCTCAAGGTTCAACCAGTTCTGGTGTTAACTGTCTATTGCGCTCAGAATAGGATATGATGCACACTATTGAACCTCAACTTCTACAACATAAAACTAAATAAATAAGTTATGGTTTGTATTCCAGGGGTGGTTTGAATGTTTAAAAACTACAAAACCTGCAACTCAAGAACATCTAGGAGTAAAAAACAGTTTCTTAGTTAACACAAGCATTTGCAATGCAATAGGTCTCGCATTAGGAAAGTTTGAGCTATTGGTATTGTAAATGCCAAATTTTATATTTATGTGTTGGTTTTGAAAAAAGCTAAATTAATAGCTTTGTCATGTACAATTCCAATAGTTTTAACTTTTGCAAAATCTACTGATGCGTTTTAGAAACGCTTTGATCCTGTAACATTTGTGTTTTTGTTAAAATTTAGAAAAGGCACCTACTGACATCGTACGAACTAGGGGGCAGTGTGTAAGAGAGCAGTGTGTCAGGGGGAATTGTATGAGGGCACAGTGTGAGTGTGTAAGGGTGCGGGCTGTGTGTGTGTGTGCGGGGTGTAAGGGTGCAGTGTGTGTGACCTAAAGTACTGTGAGTGGGTAATGTGTGAGAGTAGTGTATGTGGGGGCAGTGTGTCAAGGGGTCGCCGTGTGAGGAGGGGTCAGTGTGTGTGGTTTGTGTGACAGGGGGGCAGTGTGTGTGGTTTGTGTGACAGGGGGGCAGTGTGTGTAGTCTGCGTGAGTGGGGGCAGTGTGTGTACTCTGTGTGAGAGGGGGCAGTGTGTGTAGTCTGTGTGTGAGGGGGCAGTGTGTGTAGTCTGTGTGGAGGGGTAAGTGTGAGTGGTCTGTGTGGAGGGGTAAGTTTGAGTGGTATGTGTGAGGGGGGCAGTGTTTGTGGTCTGTGTGAGGGGGGGCAGTGTTTGTGGTCTGTGTGAGAGGCGGCAGTGTGAACTTTGTTCATTTGTTAAATAAAGTTAAACAATAATGCTAATTTAAGCACAAAACACCTAGCACCAATAGACATTAACCGACGAAAAAACCCAAAAATCTACTGATGCGTTTTAGAAACGCTTTGATCCTGTAACGTTTGTGTTTTTGTTAAAATTTAGAAAAGGCACCTACTGACATCGTACGAACTAGGGGGCAGTGTGTAAGAGAGCAGTGTGTCTGGGGGAATTGTATGAGGGCACAGTGTGAGTGTGTAAGGGTGCGGGCTGTGTGTGTGTGTGCGGGGTGTAAGGGTGCAGTGTGGGTGACCTAAAGTACTGTGAGTGGGTAATGTGTGAGAGCAGTGTATGTGGGGGCAGTGTGTCAAGGGGTCAGTGTGTGAGGAGGGGTCAGTGCGTGTGAGAGGGGGGCAGTGTGTGTAGTCCGTGTGAGAGGGGGCAGTGTGTGTAGTCTGTGTGGGAGGGGGCAGTGTGTGTAGTCTGTGTGGGGGGGCAGTGTGTGTAGTCTGTGTGAGGAGGGCAGTGTGTGTAGTCTGTGTGGAGGGGTAAGTGTGAGTGGTATGTGTGAGGGGGCAGTGTTTGTGGTATGTGTGAGAGGGGGGCAGTGTGAACTTTGTTCATTTGTTAAATAAAGTTAAACAAAAATTCTAATTTAAGCACAAAACACCTAGCACCAATAGACATTAACCGACGAAAAAAACCAAAAATCTACTGATGCGTTTTAGAAACGCTTTGATCCTGTTACGTTTGTGTTTTTGTTAAAATTTAGAAAAGGCACCTACTGACATCGTACAAACTAGGGGGCAGTGTGTAAGAGGGCAGTGTGTGAGGGGGAATTGTATGAGGGCACAGTGTGAGTGAGTAAGGGTGCGTGCTGTGTGTGTGTGTGCGGGGTGTAAGGGTGCAGTGTGTGTGACCTAAAGCACTGTGAGTGGGTAATGTGTGTGAGCAGTGTATGTGGGGGCAGTGTGTCAAGGGGTCAGTGTGTGAGGAGGGGTCAGTGTGTGTGGTTTGTGTGAGAGGGGGGCAGTGTGTGTAGTCTGTGTGAGGGGGACAGTGTGTGTGGTCTGTGTGAGGGGGGCAGTGTGTGTGGTCTGTGTGAGGGGGGCAGTGTGTGTAGTCTGTGTGAGGGAGGCAGTGTGTGTGGTCTATGTGGAAGGGTAAGTGTGAGTGGTCTGTGTGAAGGGGTAAGTGTGAGTGGTATGTGTGAGGGGAGCAGTGTTTGTGGTCTGTGTGAGAGGGGGCAGTGTTTGTGGTCTGTGTGAGAGGGGGCAGTGTATGTGGTCTGTGTGAGGGGGCATTGTGTGTGGTCTGTGTGAGAGGGGGGCAGTGTTGGTTAGTGACTTGTCAGTAAACTGAATTTCTTTTTTCTTTAAAGGCTGTATTCGTTTTGAAAAAAAATACACAATCTGACACTGGCTCACGTAAATGACTGCAGTGCCTTGGTAGCAAACTGTATTCTTATTTATTTGAGGGTGAGGGGGTGCAGAGTGTGAGGGGTCTAATGTGTGTAGGGTAGTGTGTGAGGTGGCAGTTTGGGGGGTCTAATGTGTGTAGGGCAGTGTGTGAGGTGGCATTTTGTGCGGTCTAATGTGTGTAGGGCATTGTGTGAGGCAAAACAGAATAAAAGGATAAAAGTGCTGTTTGTAGAGAGAGTCATTTTTTGTTTGTTTTGCATGAGATTGTAAGCAGGAAAATCAGACAAAAGGATACGTGTTTGGATGCGTAAAGCAGAACACAGAGGCTGGAAACTATTGAAGACGAGGGCAGACAGCAAAACACAGAGGCGAGACAGGATAAAAGTGCCGTTTGTGGAGAGAGTGATTTTTTTTTTGCATAAGAATGTAAGAAGGAAAGGAAACAATGAACGTGTTGGGGTGCGTAAAGTTAAATAAAAGAAAAACTTTGGGTGTGTAAAGTTAAATTTAAAAAAAACATTCAAAGTAAATAAATATAATAGACGCAAAACTCATAGGCACGAGGTCAAGTAGTCAGTCACACAAAGCCCCAAAAACAAATGCGAGAAAGAGAAGGCGGGGCGGAACTACACGGAAGGGGAGAGACGCGTGGGTGGAGAGGAGCCTGTGAGAACGCGCGGTGGAAATCAAAGAAAAGGTGTGCGACCATATGGAGAGTGAGGGGGTGTGCAGCCTGGTGAGCTGAATGCGTGTGGCAACAGAGGGAGAGCGCGGCGCGCGCGCACGAAGTGTCTGGTAGAAAATGGAAGCTGTAAAGAATGCGCGTGGTTGTGGCAGTTGTTGACAATGCGCGTGATTGTGTTCACATGAACTGTACGCGATCCGCAGCTACATAGACTTTTCGGACTGCTTACTAAAATCTCGCCTATCCATCCCTGCGGGATAGAATAGGCGAGACCTAAAAAACCATAAACCTAAGCAAAACATACATTTGAGATTACCAACAAACAAAATTAAAAAACTTCACATCTGGGCTCCCATTACATCGCTCCGAATAAAAGCCGATAGAAGCCCAGCTTGGCTAATATCCTGAAAAGTGCATGGTGCTTTACCATAGTCCCCCAGCAGGGCCTTCCCAGGATGCCTAGGGCAATGGTGTGTGGCGGGGGCTTGAGTGCCCATGGATCAGACAATACCGATTCCATTCACCGCCTAGACTGAGATGTCACTGAGAGGGGCTAGTCTGATTAACGGCAGGTGGGGCCAGAGTAGTTAGGGTGATGAAGTGCTTAGCCATATGCCACTCGAGAACATCTAAATTATATAAGGTATTCTTTGACGAAGAGATCTTTGACCGAAATTATATAAATCACAGTATTGATATGTCTGTTGAAGGAACCTATTTTACGTGTTATGTCACTGACCCCGTCACAAGCAGAAGAACCAAACATATCTTAAGGGCAGTTTAGTAGCATTACTTAAGGTGTGCTTCAAACAACAGAGGTCATTCCAACCGGCTGATGAGTGACAACTACTGCCTTAACTGTGCTACGTGCAATATTCGAGTAAACAGCATGCTGGAACTTGTTGAAAGCAAACCCATTAATCTTCACTGCTGTTTTAATTGGTTTGGCAGAAGGCTGAAACGCCTTTAAGCCATCAAGCTTGTTGGAAATCTCACAAAGTCATTTGACATCCGACAGATCTTATGTGATCAAGGTTCAACGCGTTGGAAGGCATTCAGAATCCAGGAGTCGTGGTCAACATACTGCCCGGAAACATTCTCACCTAGAAGAGGACCCCAGAGGGGAGAAGCAAAGCTTTAAAGGAGAATGGAGCAAATCTATGGAAGATATGAGGGACAGAGTCTGCTTACATGCCATGTTGATGTTTCCTTTAGAACTTCCTTATCCACTGACAGCAGTCTTTTAAAAAGAACTGTGAGAACAGATTACTAAACCCAGTAAAACTGTTCTTTGGCACTCACAGACGATTCTCCCTCAGATATACTGTGGGTATGCAAGGTTCAGGAAGCACACGTTGGATACTTATTATTCTGTCACAGTACACCATACTGCTGGCATCCATCAATCTTCGGCTATCCCACACAGGCATAAATGCAGATAAACATTATATCAGGGACTCTACATAGTGTGGACCTGACTCCAAAAGGCTGGGGAATGCTTTTAGAGTGGTGGTGGCCAATACAGATTACAGAGGGATCCAAATATGGTTAGTGACAATATATGTAAGATCTCCTAAGGAATCACCACCAGGTAGGACAGCTTGCAGTAACAATGAGAAACATGGAAACTACTAATGACAATCTAGAAAAATGTTGGCTACAATCATGCACACCTCAAACTACTCCTTTTTACAAAAATATATTGAAATGTAGTCAGTTTGTTAAGGATATTTACTCAACTTGGCAGAGACCGTTTGCAGTGAGGTTGAAACCAAAAGGTATACGACAATTTCAAATATCAAGAAGCATCCAAATATCCAAACATAGTTAGAATAAACATTGCTCCATTTTTTTTTCCTTTTCAAATTCTTTATCAGTTTGGGCACGTCTTCTTTCTTGTATGCATTCAGGGCGACAATCACTGGTAGAAATGTGAATGATAACCCCCAAGTAAAGAAGTCTGCAATATTGTTTCGCCAAACGAGACCATGCGCTGTTATCAAGACCGGAAGACCAGGTTTCAGTGCTGCAACAGGCATGATACAATAGGGATTGGTATATTTACATTGGAATGTTGAGGTATACAAAATGACAATAGGCTACAGTAGGAACCATTGTATTCAAACCCGTATCTTCACTATCATAAGTTATAAACAACTGCCAGCGCGGTCTTCTGTTCTCGATCCATTTCCAGGATGCCCACTAGCTAAGAGAAGCTGTTGTCCGAGTGTAGACAGTGGCCGGATCCTTCCAGTCTCTAGCTAGAGTACGAGTGTACTTGTCGAGGCATTCCACAAGATGCCGATGCTCATTCAGAGGTGAGACGGCACTATCAAGAGGTGACTACTCCAGAAAAGGACAGGGAGGGTACTGATGAACACCTGTGTACACAGTTCCAACAGGTGAACAAGATTACTCAATGATAGTATTGTAACTGAGGTAGGAAATGACAAGCGTAATTGGCATTGTGGGGTGGTGGTTGTAGTACTTCGGATCTACCTTGAGTGTGCCCATATCAATTATTCAGCAGAGGTTACACATGGCTCCTAATCTTCCCAGACGTTTTGGGGTCACTGCAGAGGTACTTTGGGGAAGTGACCGATTTAATCAAATAAAATGTGAATAAAAGTTGAGCCCAAGGCATCTACTCTTGCTTATTGCTTGAACGGATCGAAATTTTCCAATTATTAATAATTCACATTTCATGTTGATCTGGTGAGGAATTTCCTGCGAAAAGTCCAGTATGAGCAATCGCCTTCATTCTTTGTAGATAGTTTTCTCATTTATTTTGCTATAGCACCCATTTCCCCATTGCTATCTTTTACAAGTTGGGAAGCTAGTAGTCATAAAAACTAAAAAGGACAGCAAGCTAAGCTTGCCCTTGGCTGCCTGCAAGGTGGAGTTCAGTGACCACACCCAGTATAAGTCTAAAGACGATCTAGCTTTCCTGAGCCCGTAATCCCATTAGTTCCCAGAGTAATACTACTGCTTCTCTTGAACACTACCTCCCACTTTCAAAGAACACGCCTATGTAAGTAGAAACCATCATACTCTTGTATTCCTGTAATCTAGGTTTTTGAGAATAAAACTTTTACCTCACACAGGAAGCACTGGGTATTTTAACTCTGAATTTCCAAGATTGTGTTTCACGTGGTGTAAGAAATTCATACCCTGATTTATCTGGCTGAGCTGGGTGTTCCACCCTATCTACGCTCTATTATCAAAAGACTCCATGAACGAAATTTCACTCAGGTTCATTGTGGTAGGTTGCGGGAAGTAACCCAGCCATTCTCAGTCAATAGAGGTGTAAGGCAAGGCTGCGTCCTTGCACCAACACTCTTCACGCTGTTTATAAAGGACCTCATCGTCCACCTGAATCTATGTGACAATGACATCCCAAGATTAGATAACATGAAGGTGCCAGCTTTAATGTTCGCAGACGACACTCTTCTTCTTTCCAAGTCGCCCATGGGCATTCAGAAGATCTTGGACAAATTAAGTCATTTCTGTGCATGGAGAGAGTTGGAATTTAATGTGGACAAAAGAAAGTATATGGTATTTAATCCATGCTGCTCAACACAACCTAATACAACCTTAAAGGGGACCCCACTTGAGTGGGTCCATACTTAGGAGTACGTGGGGCTTACCCTTACTGAACGGATGGATTGGACAGCACATATTTCCAAACAAAGAGTTAAAATGGGCTGAAACATTGGTGCGTTGCTGAATGTTTTACGGGGGTCCTTTTACAGACCGGTCTCCCCAGTAATGCAGATTTACACACTCACAGAGCAGTGTTCCATACTGTACGGTGCAGAGCTTGGAGGCCACGAGCCTGCTAATGTCTGGTTCTTGTAGAGAACCAACTTCCGAGACAGCTGTTGAACCTTCCAGTTAGCACTCCACAGATCCCACGAAGGTTGGATATGGAGGTAGACCTGTCAAACACACACAAACAAGGGGGGAGAGGACAACTTCCTAACCCAACCTCCATATGCAACCATCATCCATACAAAAGAGAATGTACATTTAACTTTTTATTAAGTTAGAGTGGTATGTGCTAGGTGTGGAAAAACTGCCCTCACCCACAAATTGTGGCATGCTTCATCATAGTGTTTGCTAACTGACACTCCGCGCAGTCCAACGCCTGGGGTGGAGCAAAAGGAAGGGGAAGACAATACAAACATAAAAATAAAGGGATACAAAATTAAATGTGCAGACTGAGAACTTAAAACTAGCTCGGGTATATCCGCTGCTGCGCTTTATTCCTGGACAACCCGGCCAGGGATGAAAGAAAAGATAGAATGGTGGTGAGTGGGATTATTAGTAACCCTTTACCCCTCCTTACTGCAAACTCGTCAACATGTTTCAGACGGTTAGGTTTGCCCTCAAAAGGGTCTATACGGCTTTCTTCAGGACCTCTGATCCCATATAAACCCCTTCTATCCTACCTTAATTCTGTAGGCCTTTTGGGAGTAATTTGATTCAATCACACACTTTAATCGTATCGAGTTTCATAGTCTTGTGCGCTCAAAATGGCGTGGGAGCGAAAGCAGCTCCCTGTAGTCACACATTCGTCAAGGTGAGACTGCTGCAATGCCCTCTTCACGCTGTGTCAGACCATTTTCAGAAAGGATTGCCATTAGGCCCCTGTTGTACAGGAGAAGAATCTGGGTTACCCCGATGCTGTCCTATTGACGCAGTCTGGAAGAGATACTGGAAATGCAGAGGGGCTGGGGATCTACCTTGGATCAAACATGTCCGGGATATTCTGCTATGTATGGGGATGTATGGGGAACGACAGAATCTGTGTTAATCCTGAGGAGACCTGTAGCCAAATGTCTGAATCAGAACTCAAAGCGAGCTACAAGAACTATAGACTAGGCACTCTCTTAATGAGCCCAGCTCTGGGTGTCTTGACCAATGACTTTATACAACACAAGGATTATTTCAAAGGCGAAGAGTTTCTCAAATAACAGAACCAAGCTTGGTTAGGAAGCTCTATGTTCAGTTTAGACATGGGTGCCTCCCACCGCGCACAGACACCCGCAGATGGGCCTGCACAGATCAAGCAGAAGAGCAGGACTGCCCGTCCTGCGGTGTGGCCGATGAAACTATGGTGTATGCCCTCTTCTTCTACCCAGAGTATAGGCTGGCAAGGGCAAAATGGTTAATCTCTATTTGTAGGAATCTGTGGACCGTCCAGAGGGAAGAGGCGTACAGAATTCTCAAAACAGACACCAGTCAAAATATTGCACTTGCAGCCTCAAAGTACTTATTTGCAATGTGGTGCGTTAGGCGCAAACACGTTTCGCTGCCTGCTATAGATAACATCCTATAGTTATGTGTTTTGCACTACGCTAATGAAATACAACCTATTGATAAGCATGCAATGTTGTGTTATTTTAGTGCATGTCTATGGATGGCACTGAGACATGCATTTTTACATTTTAAAACGCTTATTAATGGGTGCAAAGCCGATTTTATAATTCCTTTTCTTATGATATTTTTGTAATGAATATAGCTTTTTATCGTTTTGTATTGCATCATGTTTTAAATACACAGTTGATTGTCTGTTATGGCTCAACGCCGAAATGAAGAGGATTGACTTGACTCAGCAGATTTCCTTCCACGCATTGTGTTTTTAGAAATGCCTGGGTTTGATTATCGTTTGATCGAAGGCCCGATGTCCCATGTTACGTAGTAGATTCCCACGGAAGCCTCGGCACACCTCTCTCACTTTCAGATCATTTCAAACAACACCCTGCAGCCCGCTAGACTTGGCTCCACCAGTGCTTGGTGGAAAGTGCTGCTATGACACTGGTCAGGAACCTGCCTTATTCTTGCTGCTAGCACACTCCTGGCGCACTGCTCTGCCTGCTTTCACGCCCAGCAACATGTGAAACCGGCACAAGGGCCTGTTCACACGTGCAGTGCTTTACATTAGACAACACGGTCAGTCTTATTTTATTACCAGTAAAAACTAGAAAACAAAATAGAGCAGAGATCTGCTCGGTCCCTCCCATATTCCTTGTATTCTTGTGGCTGCTGTGCTGCAGCCCGCCCATCAATGGCAGCTGCAAATTACAATATCTTGTATTTTTTAAACAGTCCCTCCCTGAAATCCGTTAATAACTTGCGGCCTCTTATACTGCCGTCCACGGCCGTCGGTTTCAATTCATTGTTTATTTAGAGGAAATCTTTTGAGCATGTGAAACAAATGTTCCTCCCAGCAGGCACTGGTTTTGAAAGGAGGGAATGGCTCGGTTTAGAAGTATGAACAGTGTCAAGACACGAATGTCATTGACACCTTCGCGTTGACGGGTAAGGCCTCGGTCCCATCCCTGGCCAGGCGTGGGGCACTTGTGGAATGCGGGCGAGCACCGGTTCAGGCGTCCTGTTTGTCAGAGCCCAGCACAGCCTCGCAGCAGGGGGTCCGGGGAGGCCTGCAGGTGTCTCCAACCCGTAAAGCAGGTTCTAAAAACCCCATGACTGCTAGTGGCACCAAAACGAGCGGGAGATGCACCGGTGCACACGCCACACTCTGGGCTGTTTGACAGGTTACCAGGTGATGCAGGCCCGCTCAGCTTCATGCTAGGCCAACGATAAACAGAAGCAAAGCAACATTTTAGAGACCGTGTGTAGCATCTCTTTCGTTTCGTTTGGTATGCAGGCGTTATTAGCCACACGCGTGTAGACCTAGCCCCGGAGACGGACCTCAGATGGTCCCCAACGCAACCAAGCAGGAAGGGCGTCTCGTGTTGGGTCGTAAGTTGGGTAGAGTGGGCTCCGGTGCCACTATACCGCTGTCCTAGTGACAGCGGCGCTCCAGGTGCAGCTGCCCTCCGCCTTCACTGCCTGTCCTCATGGGAAGTGGTGGTGCTGTGGGGAAGACTTCCAATCTGGAAGACCACCAGCTCCAGGGAATTTGTTTGCCACCAATTATTCTCCAATGTTTATTGGTTTCAACAAATGTTTTACTTTAACTCCTACTGCAAATTATAGGAAAGCTTCAGCTGATAAGAATGTAAGAGGCAAATACGTAGTTGAGCCACACACACAATACAGGCATCCAATGGAGCATGGGCACCCATTCAAGAAAACGCCTTTCACAGCAGGAATGCTTCACTCACCCTTTGACCCCAATGACCTACACTCTCAGCCTTCTCAGATCTGCCTCTGGGGGCCAGGGGAATGGCAGAGTGGAAGCATCAGTAAGTAAAGAGGGCTTGAGAGCTCCCGCCGCCCTTAGTTCACGAGAAGAACCCCTTGCTCCATCACACATACATAAGCAGAGTTGTAGAAAGAGACTGTAGTGTACATTTTAAAGGACAGTCATACATATAGCACTTATCAAAGAGAATATGTTGAAAACAGCGCTGCAAGAATTCAATCTGCAATCTGTCCAGTAGTGCAACTAAGAAAATAGTTCAGTAGGTTGTTATAGGAGTACAGTCAAGAAGCAGACCTGTTCAAGTCCTCAAGTGGAAGAAAATTAGTAATTTAGTGCAGAAATAAGAGTTCTTTCATTTTTCTCTTAAACACGATGTGTGAGGGGAGCTTTCTTAAGTCCAGAGGAATGTTATTTCAAATCTTGCATGCTTCACCAGAGAAGGACTGAAGTAGTTTTTAGATTTCGTAACTTTTGAATTTCAAACACCAGCTCTTTGTTTCTGGAATATCTAAATTCCCTATGATAGGCCCCTTTTTGCTAAATAACTTATGGTGTACAGCCTTATAGGTTATACACACCACCCTAGGAATGCAACATTTGTCCACGAGAAGCCAGTTCAGAGTTCACAACAGCCGATATGTGTCCAGTTTGTAATTTACCTCGCTGCAGAGTGCAGTTCAATTTTTACGGGCAGTAATCTAGATTTAGCTATGCCAGTGAGTAAGGGTGTTCCACTGTCCAGTGTGGAGATAACTAGAGAATGGACAATCATTTGTAAATCCTGTTCAGGGAGCATATTTTTTTGCTGTAAAGTGTACGCAACTGCATTATTAGCAATGTTGTTGCTATGATCAGTCAACGAGGGTCTGCTGTAGAGTCCAAAACTTTAAAACTCAAATACTTGATTCATTTCGAATCATTGGTCTGTTCTTCAAAGGGATTGAGTTTAGCTCCATTCTTGGGCAGGTGCCAGTTTGTCGTTAGCTGAAATTAGGAGAAGTTCAGTTTTGTCTGCATGGAGCTTTAGTAAGCGTTAGAAGAGCTAGGTCTGAATTATTTCAAGTCCTTTCTTTATGAGCCTCTAGTTCAGAGTCCATTTTAAGGTATAGCGGAGTGTTGTCAGTTAATCGATGTAAGCTTGGGCTACTTTCTCTGACTGCATCATTGAGTGGGTCAACTTAAATGTTAATGAGCGAAGGCTATAGAGAAGAGTTGTATGGTACAACCTGAGTAGACGGAGAATGATCTCAGAAGCATCCCATCCAAACCATACGGCAAGAGTTCCTACGGTAAGACTTTCACTTTTTCAGAAATGTAACTCTCGTCCCTATCCTTTTCTGGAGAAGGTGGAGTACGGTATTGTAGACTACTGTCCCGAAGGCTGATGTGAGGTCTAGGAGAAGTAGAAGGCATAGTAGCTTCAATATTTAATCTATGATGGATAAGGTTGCAGTTTCAATGAACAGGGGTCCCGAAGTACTTCTTTACAATAGGTCTTCTTAAGTGTAGATGTTCGCCTATGTTCAGTAAGGCCTGGAGAAACACACACATTACAGGCCAATTAACTGGCAAGGTGCTATTTGACTGAGTCAGAAGTGGACGGCAGATATCTTGGTTTTGATTTTCAGACTTTTTCCGCAGGTCTACATTGTTTGGACGTCGATTTTCTCCTATGTCTTGACGTTGATGGAGCAGGTAAAACAAAATGTTGTATACCTCCTCTAAATTGCATGAAATTAATTACGTAATCATTCTAAATTTAACTTGCAATAACCAATTTGCAGTGAAATTTTACTAATCAACTTTTGCACCTTGATAAACACGATATACACGTGGGACTAAAATGCTAATTGCATGGCAGAATAATTAATTAATTAATTATGGTATGCAAACTAACCTTAGATTGTGGTGAAATAGAGAATTGCATGATTTATGTTGCTTTGTGATGGTTTGTGCTTTCAAGACTATAAAATGGTGAGTATTATCGCTTTAAATGTTGCTACAGCTAGGGAAATACTAATATACATTGGGATTAGTGTGGGTTTAAACATTAAAATCTTCATTTCTATATTTTAATTACTGTTATGTCTGTTTTTGCTCAAGGCCGCAGTACCCAAGATGGAGTTTCTTTAGAAGATGCCACCATGTGAGCGCGATGATTTCTGCGCAGAATTGGGTGGCTCTGGAGAGGGGAACAACCTTTACAACGCAACTGTTACAACGCACTACCTTTACAACGCATTTTTTACAACGCATAATCCATTACAACGCATGACATTACAACGCATGACACTACAACGCATTTTTAAAAAATACCTTTACAACGCATTCCATTACAACGCATACTACCATTACAACGCATACCATTACAACGCATAATATTACACTACACTATCCAACACTTACCCTACTGTTGCACCCCCTGGAGTTAGAATAGTAATTTTTACCCCTATACTATCCAACACTTACCCTACTGATGCACCCCCTGGAGTTAGAATAGTAATTTGTACCCCTATACTATCCAACACTTACCCTACTGATGCACCCCCCTGGAGTTAGAATAGTAATTTTTACCCCTATACTATCCAACACTTACCCTACTGTTGCACCCCCTGGAGTTAGAATAGTAATTTTTACCCCTATACTATCCAACACTTACCCTACTGTTGCACCCCCTGGAGTTAGAATAGTAATTTTTACCCCTATACTATCCAACACTTACCCTACTGTTGCACCCCCTGGAGTTAGAATAGTAATTTTTACCCCTATACTATCCAACACTTACCCTACTGTTGCACCCCCTGGAGTTAGAAAAGTAATTTTTACCCCTATACTATCCAACACTTACCCTACTGTTGCACCCCCTGGAGTTAGAATAGTAATTTTTACCCCTATACTATCCAACACTTACCCCACTGTTGCACCCCCTGGAGTTAGAATAGTAATTTTTACCCCTATACTATCCAACACTTACCCTACTTTTGCACCCCCTGGAGTTAGTAAAGTAACTTTTACCCCTATACTATCTAATACTTACCTTAAATGTAATTTAATATTATGCGTTGTAATGGTATGCGTTGTAAAGGTAGTATGCGTTGTAATGGAAATGCGTTGTAAAGGTATTTTTTAAAAATGCGTTGTAGTGTCATGCGTTGTAATGTCATGCGTTGTAGTGGATTATGCGTTGTAAAAAATGCGTTGTAAGTGCATGCGTTGTAAAAGTGTGCGTTGTAACGTCATACATCCCTCTGGAGATCTCCAAATGACCCCAAATCTAGGACACCGTGTTCCTTGTCAATGATAGAAACTTGTTTGCCTGCCAACTGACGACGGTGTGGGAACGACGGAAGGGACAATACAGAACCTGTGGAGAAATGACTTCTCTTCCTCAAACTGTTACATTTGCAGCTCTCGCCTGGGAGCTAAATGAACATTATAAAATGTGCGCCTTCCTTTGCCAAGTCTTCATGAAGAACCAGTTTACCCTGGGAAACATTTAGAAAACTTACAGATAACCCCGAACTGTCCAATCAGAACATTTCTCTACCCCTAAAATGTTGCATGTTAATATGAAGTAAGAAGGAAAAGGGTATATAAACCCTCATCCACCAAAGGGGGGCGGACATCAGGTTGATCTTTCATGGCGTTGGGTCTGTATTGAGCTGGTGGCGATTTAATGGTTTGCCTTGGGTTTCTTTGGCTTTCGGAAGAGAAGTTTGCAGTGTATCCTATATTTCGTCTGACGGTTTGATCTTTTGCTGTGGGTTGGACAGCCTATCTTGGGAATTGTACCAGAGAATGCGGATAACTCTCTGTTTACTCAGAAAATCGCAGACGCTTACTAATTGGTACTAATTGGTAATTAATTAACTGCGCTTTTATTAAACTCATGCTTAATTACTAAATGTCTGATTTCTCTGTAAAAAAAAATGAATTTATATCATGAACTGTAGTGCATAAATGCTAACACAGGGAAATTATTAATAGATAAACAAAGTTGAAATAATACGAAATGAGTTTGTGGTTCTTTAATTAATTACAGAAAATATCAAATGTTTACTAGGCTTTAATTGTGTTTTAGCTGGTTCTAATTCACCAACAACCAGTCCAACTAATTGGTCCATCAACCAAGTGGTGGAGTGCCTTGATGTTAAGGTCAGGATTCTGTAGGTGCATACGTATATAATGTAAAGAAAATTAATCCTGATAGGTAATAAGGTACCCACAAGTCTAGCGCTTTTCTCCTATGTACGGATTCGAATGAGAGTTATCGAATGAGGCGTGCGTGTTGATGTTCTGGGCACCACCAATGAATGAGTTTATGGATGAGTTGTGATTACGAATCTGTGATATAGGGAGAATATGTAAATGTTGCCCCTTGCGCTGCATCAACGTCGACAGATTCCCTGACGGCAAGCTACTCCTGCGCCTCAACGTTGTGGTATATTTGACATCGACCTCCTGTATGTGACGTCTAATGCCGTCTCCTCTTTCACGTCGACCCAGCCCTCGACGGCGAACATGTAGGGCCTGTACGTTTTCTCTATGGCAGCGCCCTCAACGTTGACCTTGAGCGACGTCGTTTTTTATATTAACTTCTTTTTTTGGATCTCCCCTGCCTGGATTCCTTAGAGGAAGGTGGGAGAGCTATGGTAGAAGACTGACCCTCTCCTCGCTCCATTGACGTCCCACCTTCTGATTGCTTCAGTTGCTGCATTGCATAGCTCCTCTGTTCCATGGAGGCAAATCTTCTCCCTTTTCCTCAGGGTGTGTCTGGAAAACTTATTTTAGTGTGAACCGCTGTCAGGAATGTGACTTTCAAGAAGGCAAATGATGCAGACATCATGAGGGTCCAACATGGCTTTCTTTCTTCTACAGGCAGGACACTTGTCAAATAAAGATGACATTGTATTTGACTAAGGAAAAAATATTCTGTCAGAAAATGACAGAAAAATACTGGAATAGATTACATACGTCAAGTTAAACAGTCGTCAACAATTTCTTAGAGAGATTTTTGAGGAAAACAAAGCCAAAAAGGCTGAGCTAGGTGCTCCAAAATCTAGTCACCAGGAGCTGGAAAAAAGAACTGAAGCAACTGCCACCTGCGGGGCATGATGGGATACTGGTGGACTCTGGAGCCTTAAAGGTGCAGACACTTTTCACATTTACGTAATGGCATCTTTTAGGGTTACACTGTCCTCTCTTCCTTCATCTTTCTCCTTTTAAAAAGGGTTTGTATAAGAGATTTTAAGCAGTCAAATATCACTTTTCCAGTTAATTTGCCTGAAATGTATGTAAATAGATGTATTACCCTTTTTTAAATGCAGTCTGAAGAAACTGGCCAATGTAGCCTAACTTATAGGCTGAAAAACATTAATGTCTTAAGAGTTTCTCCCAGACTTACTGAAGAAAGCCAAACATCTACCCTTAAGGAGACATATTATAAAGAAGTGCTCTGGGATACCGCGGGACTATTCAGTGCTTATGACTACAATGGCCATTCCCCTGATAAAGAATTGGAGTAAGAAACCATTCCTTTATTGTGAGGCAAGAATATAGTATTCATGATGAAAAGACAGTTTTAATTCTTATGTTAGAGAGATACATGCACAAGTTCAATGGAATGCCAATTGCGCCAACTTTTCCCTTTCAATTTGGTGTTGGGGTGTTAGGCTGTGTTAATTGGATAGTGGGTCTGGCACTTTATGTATTGTAAGGAAGCAACTGGCAAATGGCTCGCTTTTGGTTTTTAAGTGTTAGCTTTGTGATTTTGTTCCCCATGTCAAAAAGCTTTTTTGTCTATTTTTCCCTCTTGTGACATCGGCTTTTGCCTCAAGTATGTTTTTTTTAAATTTGATTTCGAAGCCAATTTAATATTGTTTACGTTAGAGATCGATGGTCTTTGACTCCAGATGCTGTCTCAACTTCCTTGCTGTTTTCTTTCTTAATTAATCTAACTGGAGAATTACACTGGCAATTTTTATATTTCGTTTGAGAACCAATGGTGCCATTTTAGTTAGGAATGATAAAGCAATGTTGTTCGACTTACTGGTAGTTTGCATCTTCCTTCTGTGGGTGAGAGATCAGGTTGCTAGCAGAATTCCGGCATAGATTACCAGATTTTATGAATTGAAGGGTTGTGTATTTTGTGAGGGCACATATGGGTTGCCCATTAATGGAAGAGGGGGGAAACGGGACTTCAAATGGAATATGTAAGGGATTTGAGCACTCGACCATTAATGGGTTTTCAATAAAACCTGACTGTTGTACGACCTCACCATGCAATATTGTTGAATGGAAATATGCCAGCTGTGCTTAACTGTCCTTTTATTCATTTGTAACAAAGTCTCTCGGAGATCATCAATGAAAATATATTTTTAACAACTTGTCTGTTAGCGACAACAAGGTCCAGAGTGGATCCCTTAGTTGTGAGTGGGGTGGGCTACATACTGTTTGAGGTTCCAGGGTTCAGTTGACAGTAAAAAGGGAGGCAAACATTCTCGGTTTTTGCTCCTACCCTTGGGGTTAAAGGTAATGACGTGGTTCTTCGCCCCATAATCTGTGCGCAGATGTTGGATACTACCTGCTGCTTTTTTACCATTAAAAATACATTTTATGGTCATCGTCTTTTCACAGAAGGGGTCAGTGCTGGATTAGCAAATAAATAATACGTGTCAGGGCCCTCCTCAGCAAGAGGCTACTGCAGCTTGGACCACCCATTGCCCCGGCAAGCGATGCTAATGAGAGTAACACCACTAGTACTAACCATCACACTCATGCAAGTGTGACAATTCAGACTATTCCAGGCCCCCAACATTGTAAGAATGGCTTGGGCGGCAGGTTTTAGTCATTTTAATGTATATTGAATCAATAAACAATTGTTGTTGAGCTCATCTATAAATCAGACAGTGCCATCTTGTGGCCGACTATCATCAGTGCCAGTGTTGAAAATTAAGTGCGAGTGGCGAGCACCGAGCACCGGACACCACCGTCTCAAAATAAGCACTTGATGCGATATCAACAAAAGGACAGCGAGCACTTTGTTCTGCAAAGGGCTTACTGAGTAAATTACTGCAGTGTTATTTCTATGTAGAGTCTTCTTATGTTTGATCATTTTACTTCATCTGTTACATATGACATGAAACCTCCATATCTTTGACAAATGTCATATCAACCTAGAACAGGTCCAATAAGCCCGTCAAGGGTGACTCAAAAAAGCAAAATTTAAAAAATGGTGCCAGGGCAACATGACAGGACAAAATTCATAGTCTGCAGGGCACCAGGAGGCACGTTTAAAGGTGGTGAATGGCTGTGTTATGGTTTCAAAAGCAAGTATTTTGTTAATCCTAAAAAGAATGGAGAAAAAATACCCCACCTCAGTTACTAGCTCATAAAATAAAGCACAGACTTGGTCCAGGTTTTAAGTTCTACAGACATTCATTTCATTGCTGGTCACCTCAAAGCAAATGCTTCGATTTACAAAACTATAATGTGCTAGAAAACGGGGCAGAGACTTTAATTTACAACCACTATTTCACTTCACACATTATAAGAAAGAGATCACCAGGAAAAGAGTTAACCTCAGACGTTTGAGCCATTGTGTAGGTGAAGGCATCTGCACAGTGCTGACAGCGGTGCCTTCCTGTACTTTTTTCTGGCAGCCCAGTATTTCTGCCTGAGTGAACATGGTCATTTACCTGTACAAGGAGGGCCTTCCCTGCGTTCTTTAAACATTCTCAGTACAGCACCAGGACCTGCTCCTTTAGCAAAGGTGAACCTCACTCACAATACAGAGTGGGGACAGCGGCTCAGGGACACAGGAAAGCACCGCTATCCACTACTGGTGAGAAGGAGTGGTGCGCCTGGGGCTGGATGTGGCATCACTAGTGGGCGCAGTGTAGACATACTGGATGCATGGTGGTTCCTTGCACACGGTAAGGGCCTTCTAGCTTCCCACCCGTGGAACAGCACATGGGACTATTCCACCGAAGAGCAGTTTCCTCACTGGTTAGTTTCTGACTGCAATAGTTGTTCATCAGAGAGATCTGAGTCAAAAGACCGATCAAAGCTGATATTGCACTTTGGTAGATCTGCATGCAGATCTGTCCGGAGACGAGCCTATCTCCAGACCCAGTGCACATTCTATTGCCGTCCGTGAGCCTCCTCTCTATGCTCTGCTGAGGATGGCCGCTCAGGGGAGTCTGCCTCGTCTCCTTTAGACTGCTATTTCTTGACCTTTTGCTTTTGGATCTTGATGAAAGTCCTGGAAGAAAGCTTGCAGAGGATGCAGACTACTTTGGTTAATAGGCGTTATGTTGTTTTATCCTGGCAAAGCCTCGAGTTTCTTAAACAAATATCCCCCTTGAGAAAGTAGCTTGAATTTGTTTGGATTTCTGGCGAAGCTCTTCTGCCTCTATACAGAGGGATGTCTGACCTGGAAGAAGTCTCGAAGTTGCTATTTTTCCCACAGTGCTGGGAACAAGCTCCTGGTGCTCTGTAGGACGCCCTGCTACTCGGAACAGTCCTGGAAATAGAGGACGCTGTAGCTGTACTGTCCACTGCGTAAATGGGAACTGACCCATTACCAGAACAAGGACTAAGGCCAAGTTAACTAACACAGAAAAGGAGGGACTTTTGAGGAAGTGAACTACCGAGAAGTTACTAGCACTTTAAACCCTAACTGGCAGGTCCAAACTGAAGACATATGCTTTGCAAGAGGTGAGGAAATGCATACATCCCACAACTATAGTATGGGCAGTCGAAATTGGACGGACCCACCCAGTGCAATTCTCCGAGTGCCTCTGTATCATTGCTTCTGCGCCTAAGAGTTCACCCTTGTTGCTGGAGGTAGGTTCTGGAGAGATTAGGTTTAAAGGCACAACTGTACTGAAAACGCAAGCTTCCTTGCTTAATTACTGGGAACCAGAACGTCCAGTGAATAGCCAATGTCCAGTGAGAGCATCAACAGCAATTCAAAAATTCCAGAAAGCTTAGCTATTCACCAGATAAGAACCCCTGATGTTTGGTACCTGGGGGCGCTGTGTGTGATGGCCCATTTTCAGCACTAGCGAGAGTGACTCCAACCATTACCATGATCATTGGTGCTTTTGTCTCCCTCTGATCAAGTTTTTTTATACCGTTCTCAGCAACAAGCATCTGGAGCTGACTCTTGTCCCATGAGGATCTCTTTCCAGACCTCCTCGCTCCGAGGTGTAGACGGAGCCATTTTCGTTGACCGAGGTAGACAGACTGAGTAACGGAGATTGTGGTGGAATGCACCCTGAAATTTTGGGCTGGCAGAGCATGGGTGTTGAGCCCAGAAAGTTATTGACTATGGCTTTACGGAGTTTGGGCAGCTGTCCATTGACTGAAGTACCGCTGGCAGTGGAGCGGTCCAGTTCGCCAGTAATTGTAGCTCAAGAAGTGGAGTGGATGCAGTGACACCAGAGCAGCATTTGGCCAGCACAAGCCAGTACCATCATCTTCAACGTGCCTGAGAAGCCAGACACTTGGGGAACATAGAGCGGATTAGTGTATCAGGTGTTTGGCCTATTTGATGGAATCTTGTGAGGCTGTAAAGCTGAGAAGTTTTATTTAGGTGGATTTTAAGGCATGTTGCAAGAACTTACACATGGCCTGTTCATTATGTTCGTGCTCTGGGAAGTTCACCAATTAGTCCACTGAGACTGCTCACTGGAAGATCTTCGAGACTTGAGGTAATCGCACTGAACAAATAACAGACTAACCAGAAGAGTATAGCAGTGATGATTCACAGATTTCATTTGGGGGTGTGGTGATTTGGGCTGTTTACATTGATTTTTAGAGGAGTATAATATGTTGGTTATGTGCAGGTTGACATTTTGATTTTATCCTGTAGAGCACGTTAGAAACACTGTACTGATACCACAGTATTTAAGACTGTTAGACTTCTAGATTGTGAGTTTGTGAGAGTCTAAGGTTGTGAGACCATAAGTAAGTGAAATGAGGAGATTCCAAGTATGCCACGATCTAAGAACCCAACAAGACCCAAGACTACTCACTTGCAAGCTAAATTAAAGTCAGCTAAGAGGGCCAGTAAGAGGAGACTTATCTGAGAGGCGGATGGATCCAATATGGCTGAAACCTTTTGTAATTTAAGGGGGTGCATTGTCTGAGCAAATAGATAATGTTAAGGAAATACCTATGACTCTAGTTAAATCTATAAAAGACTGGATTGGAAAACACTTTAAGGGTAATAATATTTAAAAAATAAAAAAGTGGAGTGCCTCAATCTCAGCTCTAATCTCAATCACCTTTGATTGAAACTGAGAGGGAGAACCCGGCCATTAACTCGCCTCATTTGATGAGTATTTCATTCACCCAGATATTGGTAGATTTTGTTGTGGAATTCATTATCCACATTTATCGCAGTCTCATTGACCGACTCTGGAGGTTATGGCTGATAATAAAACATGTGGGGGTGTCTGTGATTGAGGACTTGAATCAACCTTACTATAAAAGAGACTGCGCTATGAATTAGCTGAAGGAAAGAAGCTTATAGTCCCAGGGACGAAAAAAATGGGAATCTGTCAAAATGTTCTAATTTTGTTACACCGGTCTTGGCATCGTCATCTTTGCTGGATGAATTACTTTCACTGCAGTAACCCTGCATGGGATTTTCGAGGCATTAGTATCAAATAATTATGCAATGAAGATCAATACAGGGTTTTTTAATGCAATTTTGTTTTAACTTAAACAAATATACTCGTGTATGCCTTTGCTAGTGAGACCAGTTAAGATACTCTCATTTAGATCAACAGTGCAATACTCTTTGGATATAGAAGTAAATCCAACTCAAAGCCTGTTTGTTTATATAGAATAAGGACAAAAGTTAATAAAAATATTGAGATTTTTTTATCCTATAGATGTCATTACGCAGTATCCAACAAATATCAAAGGGTAAAGAAAAGATGAAAGGGAACAATAGTGAAGCTAAGAGGGATAGAAAAACAGTATGCAACTGGCCCAAAACTAGGAGCGGGAGTAAATGGGGAAATTGGAAAACGGCCCTCCCACTTCAAAACAAGAGGTAGATCCAATTACCATAGAACAGACAGGAAAGTCAGAACACACCATGAGAAAAAGGTCCTGAAAATGAAGATGTGGAGGTAATAAAAGTAGGCATAAATGGTACCATATCACGGCCAACGAATCTCTGCTGAATAGATTACAAGTTGTACAGAATATGGCGGCACCATTGGTCACTAATATACCTCCCAGAACTTCTTCCCTTCCCCTCCTACAACATCTCCACTGGCTGCCCATCCACCAAAGAATTATATTCAAAGTGTGCTGTATTGTCCATAAAGCCTTAAATGGCAAAGGACCTAGCTACTTAGCTCAGAAACTCATTCCTTACCAGCCAAGCAGAGTATTATGCTCGGGTATGAAAACTCTTCTTGCTATTCCCCGTGTGAAGAAATTGTGCTCAGGAGGCAAAGCTTTCTCTTATAGGGCCCAATGGCTGTGGAACTCATTACCACATACTCTGCGAAGCTGTGATGATTACTTTTGCTTCAGGAAACTCCTGAAAATGTAACTCTTAGTGGATTAATTGTCTGTAGTGACGGTTTCTCTTTTAGGGCGTCAGGGCTCCGCCCCAGGTACATTTTTTACATTTATTAAGAGAGATTAGAGAACATTTTATTTAATAAAAAAAATATGTAAAAATAAAAATTCCCAAAAGAAGAACACGGGGCACTGTCTCAGTGTCTCTGAGCCTGCTCCACTCACCATTACCGCCGCAGCTCCGCTGTCACGTCATGTCACATGACTGATTGCTCCTTTTGCGGCCGGGCCCAAAAAAGCCTGCTATGTGTTTGCCGGGCCGACAACCTCACAGCCCTGAATGCTGTGATGTCATCAGCCCGGCAAAGACCTAGCTGGAAGGTCCAGTCTTCACCCCCTGATGGCATGAAGTTTAAGTTAGCCCCGGGCGTTTTAAATACAAGCCCTGGATCGCTAACTCTCCACGTCAATCAGAGAGTGGAGGAGAGCTTGTCACGGTGTCACCACCCCTTCCCAACTCGTCACAGGGCGTGGTGGGACCCACCCTGTGACGAGTTGGGTAAGGGTGTGTCAGCCAAGGAGTCGAGTGACCGTCTGCGCTGGCTCGATGACGACCTGACTGCTTCCCGTGCGCGTGAGTCGGCAGTTGGAGTGGCAGTTGGACGTGGTAGCCATTTTACACTCCAGACGGACTGCATTAGTGGTGAGAGGAGGATGCAGTCTACTGCTCTGTCCTGAAAAAGCATCGTTGTGACATTATCAGCAGGTAGTCCATGTGGTTGCAGGCTTCTGTCCGGAGTAGGGCAGTAGAAGGAGGAAGGACTGGACTTGTGAACTCTGTCAGTTCACCAGGTAAGGCCCAGGCGGGCAGTTTTTAACTTATAGGCCCGCGTTGGCTACGGCTTCAACTGTTAGTGTGTGTAATGAACCAGGCAGAAATATTTGTTGAAGGAAGCAGTAAAGTAAACCAGCCAGGCCCAGGCCAGCAAGGAAGCAGCACTACACACAGTATTACCGGCGCAGTTTACTTTGCACGAGGTCCGCCAGGATCTCGAGCGTGACTAGGTAGTTAGAAGGCGTGAGTGAGGAGGACCCTAGCACGTGGCAAGCAATGTAATTCTACCAGGGCCGTCTGGCAGCACGCAGTTACTGGAGCAGCAGGTAGCGAACCTGCCCCTAGGGTGCTGGAATTGGCGCCTTGGGTATCACACATGCATGTGTTTCTATGGGCCCCTCATGGGCCTGCGAGCCCTGGGTTCCTCACAGAGCTGTTTATTTTTGGCATGTCACTTGTGTTTGGGTCAGTCATCATATGTCTGAATGTGTCCTTTGGGTCCATTACATGTTGTAAAACGTGGTCATTACGAGATTACAAGCAAATGCATTACACAGGCAAGAGAACCACGGGGAAATATTTACTGTTATTCTCCGATATGGTGGATAACCCTGTGTGCTTTGGAGGCATAATGAACTCAATATATCTCGGTAACCCTGTGATTATTGATGCAGTAACTGTATGCGTGCGTCAGCTACCCTTTGTCTGCAAAAACTCCTCCAATACCGCCACTTGTCAGTGACATACCGCCACTGACAAGTAGAATGTCAAGGGCTGCAGGGCATAGTGTTCCTTGCAGTAAAATACTTTTCGTTTGCCTATGACATCGTGCACACAGTTGGTTCAAACCCAGTCTAAGCTGCAGAACGAAGCTACCCACAAGATATAAATCAATTGAGGAATTAAGTTATTTTTTGTGTGCATATTTAGAGTCGTTTTACACAAACGTTCATCTCTAGTTAGGACAACTGCTGATTATTATATTATTATTAGCGATCAGCTTGTGAGGTCTGATGTGACAGCCTTAGTTATTTTTTAGAAATGTAACGAAGAATTAAGAAAAGAGACACAGTCAGAGTTTATAGGCCAGCCTCCTCCATCCAGTGCTTACTTGAAGTGTAATTCACACTTTGGAGCAGCCAAAAGGACAACAAGGAGTGGGGCAATGATCGCTTGCCTTCAGCTTTTAAGAGAGTGGAAGTTATCTTGTATGGTGGAATGTTGCCTCTTTACATGTGGGACCTGTTGGCCTAATTATGTTTTTACTACCCAGTCATGCATGCAAAAATGTAATTAGGTAGGATGTACATTCTGGCCCAGACCTTTCCTTTAGCAGTGTAGTAGACCTCATAATTATACTGACAGTAACATCTCTGAAAACAGGGATAATGTATATTTCCATAACGGTGCTTAACTGAAAAGAAGAAATAATCGTGCCTGCTAATTCTCAGCTAATAAGTATTTGCCCTGTATTTATCGCCACTTTTTAAAAATTATTATTATTTTAGTAGAAAAGTAGGGAAACATGAGGAATACAATACATACTTGACTTTTTATACCGATTTATAAAATGAAAGCGTTTTTAATGGGGTGTCTGAAAAACCACCACCCCGGCTGCTGCTGATTGCTGAATAATTCTCAGACACGTTTGAAAAGCTTTCTAATAAAGTGCTTGGGATCTGGTTCATGAGGTACTGGGCTCCGAAGACAGATCCAACCTATTTATGAAACATTTTTAAAATTAATTGTGGTTTATTGCAATTTAGAATGGTTGATTCATGAGGCTTTGGAACTGATGATAGTTTGAGGGGAGGCAGTGGCCTGTGTCTGTTTAGCACAGTGGCTTCCGAAAGTCTTGAAAATGCACCATTTGCCTACTCATTTTTCAAAATTTGCTCGGGGGGAGAACCCCCCCAAACCCTCCTTAGGTGGTTCGGCCTCGCTCGCTCGGTGTGCTCCACCACTAATTTTACGCTCCACCACTAATTTTACGCCTCACCACTTTCAAATGTCACCAGCTGCCACTGGTAGCCCTTGCATTGCCCAACTGCAACGCAGATACACCTCTCCGGGGGTAATTCCTGCGCTATATAAGCTTCTAAAATAAATGTAAATAAATTTATCTAGTTAAGCTCAATTAAGAATCACCCAGATACTGAATGACCATTCAAATGAAGAAGCTGTAGAATTAGGGATTTACAGGCATTCCCCAAGAAAAAGATGCATCAATGACCAAAGAGAGGACAACTGTAGATTTATCCAGAATGGAGTGAAAGGTTAGTGGAAATTGGTGGTGGCTAGGAAAGTAAGACCATTGAATCTGTCAACTACATTGCAGATATTTCATCATTGCCACCTATTATTTAAAATAGGTTTGATTTGTATTTAAAAGAAAGAAGGAGAACTGAAAGTCGCAAACCTCTTTCTGTATTCCCAGTTCGAAGGGGGCAATAAACGCTGATCATTAATTTAACTCAAGAGGAATAATAATAGGGTCAGAATAAGAGTTAAATTGTGAATCCTCAAGCCAACTAATCTTTAAACAATCATGCCGGTCTAAGCTTTAATCCGATCTGCTTACACCAACGGGAAACGTATCTGGGCTAACCAAAAGTACATTTGTGAGCCAAGATATGGGACATTTAAAAATGATGATGCCAAGGTTAGAGTTGAAACTCAAAAACACTAACCAAAGTTAGTAAACTGTTTTTCTTGTCTGAACTTAGATTTGGGAAATGAGGCAGATGTCTTGTAGCTATGTAATGTGGAATGTTCATGGTTTGCGTACATTGATAAGACAGGGTGCAGGAAAAATCTGCCAAGTAATTATGATAGAAATTGCTCTAAGAGACCTGGCTGTGTGAAGAAGTACAAATGACTGAAGTGTTTGTTCAAAATATTATATATGCATGACTGAACAATTTTGGGTGGGCTTCAGGTGGTTTTATGAGTCTAATTTCTACAAGGAATGTGAGGTTGGAATGTACACAAAGTTATAATGAAGTGTGACTGGATATTAGTCAAATCAATCTACACCCAAACTCTGCATGTATTAATGCTGTTTTAGTTGTAAATGTGTATATAGTTTTGGCAGATAAAATATATAATAAAAAAAGACGAGAATTTTAAAGAAGAATTGAATGGCATATTGAATAAATATCCCACAGTTTATTTGCAATAGTTGGAGATTTCAATCGTCGACTTAGTCCAGTAAAAGTGGATCTGAACTTCGTCTATACTGGGTGTGGTTTGTCTAATGAATGTTTCTGCACTGACATTCCTGCAGCCCAAACACTTTTCAATGGTTATTATAGATGTTCAATAGACTATATTTTTATACAAGCGTGTTTTTGATTGATTATGAACTTTCGCCCAACAAGTGCCGCTATGAAATTGAAGATATCACAAACACAAGAACAAATTTTGCCTCTGAAACAAAAACCCCAGGAGACTTACTACACCCATAAGAGAAGATTCTGAAATACTGTTGCATTTCCTAAAAAATATAGTGCTGGACAATCTGCCAACGGCTGACAGTGGAATAATCGGTTGGTATGAAACCATAATAAGAGAGTGGTTAAGTGGTTGGATGTGAAAAAGAGGAAAACGATAACTGTAGGAGATATCAGAAAATGAAGTTGAGTGTTTTGATATTCCGTGTCAAATTGCAAAGAGTCCATTACAAAACTTAAAACAGAGAGCTGCATGGTTAAATGGTACTTTGGATAATGAAGCCTATAGATCATGGACATAAGCATATCAGAACCCGGCTATGAGTAAAATAATGGATGCATTATAATGTTCCTTGGGATCATATGCTATCAGCTATCTGCTCCAAGGTCATCAATGGATCAAGCCATAAGAGTAGAAGCAAATTTAACATCATCGTGATACACAGCAATGTTCTAAATCCTTCAGTTGTGGAATAAGCCTGACTTATCTCCCCAGTCTAAAAATCACAAAGCTTTGATTGCTAGAAATCTTGGTCAGTGAATTAACGTGGGTTCAGGAAGAAAACAGCCCAGAGCCATGGGTATTCTTTGTTTCCAAACGCATTGAATTTAACTTCCCACTATATTTAAGCTGGAACGATGCGGGATGATCAAGCTGGAATCAAGGGAAAATGATCAGAATTATCGGACTACGAAGAATTCAGCAATATTAAGGTCGTCATTGCAAGAAGTTACAGCTTATCCTTATATTTCTCATCTGCCTAATCTTGAGATGAGGCAAGACATTTTAAAATGTAGGATTGGTTTAAATGCTCTATATATCTCCAGAGATTCCAAGGCTATTAAAAGAAATATATGGGAATTACTGCTATGGTTCAGGAGGAAAATGCTCCAAACCAATCAATCCAAATTTACTGTGACATAAGGAGTAGCTTTTTTTAAACTGATCTAAATCAAGTGTGGTATCAAATCTCGTACACAACCCCTAACATTTTTAGTAGATGTGCATGTGCTCTAGGAAGGTTTTCGAAAGTGTATAAAAAGAATTGAAAATTTGTAATTATATTCATTCATGATTTTAAATTACAATATGCTAAATGTTATCACATTGGGTTGTATTTGTTGATTGGACATGCTTAACAGACTATTGTCTAAATAAACCAAGGTATGAACTGAACGGATCGACACTAGCAGTCTCCATGTTTCAGGGAGATTGTACACCTATAGGTGGCCCTATCAGCCCTTGTACCAGTGCCACCCTTCCTAATGACTTTTAGAGTTTGGAAAACCTACTGACCTGGCACTACAGCATGGACTTTAGACCAGTTCTTTTCGAACAGAAAACTATACGTGGGGCACTAAGTTCACTTTCAGAAGGTGTGTTTAAGTCATTTTTGTACTTTGTAACTTTTTAGCAGATTTGGGGATTCACAGGTGCAAATCCAAGAAGGTGTCTTCCCCTTGCACTAAGAGCTACGGATAATCTACGAGCACGGGTATATCATGGCTTACTTAATACACTTGCACCTTTGGTTGGCAACGTTGTTCTTTTAACAGGGGACTGCAAAGAAAATCAAAATATAGGGTGGGACAGAGGTATTTCGGACTGCAACCTAACGCTCACAATCCTTCCCTAATATGTTGACAATGTCTGTGGACCAAATATTATGCGAGTTTAAGGTTAAGTGAATTATTGTGTAAGTGCCATGAAAGTTTGATTTTTTGCTTCGGCCCAAAATGTTGCTAGTGTTTTTTGGCTTCCTTAGTTATTTATCATTTTAATCATTCTACGTATGAAATATGGAAATAAAGCAATTCATTTTTAAATCTATAGCTCTCACTGGGCATTGAGTTTATTGCATGTGATACCCCACTCTGTGTCTGAGCTCCTAACCTACTACAACTCAACCCATGCTAAGCCTCAAGAGTCAAGAGGATCCCACGTGTTACCAACCAGTACCCACTTTGTTAACTGCCCAGTAACCACTGTCAAATCCTGGAGCCAGAGAAAAGGACTTAGTCACAAGAGATAGCTGATAAGGTGAACAAGAAGTCTGGAGTCTGAAGACAATTATGACAAAAGGTATCGAAAGACAAGCTTTAGCAAAGCCTTACTGGATTTGTAGCTATGCTGCAGAACACTGAGGTTGCTGTGCAGCATGGCTCACTTTTATTTTTTTAGAGGTGAGATGATGCAGAGACCGAGCCATTTTGTAGGCAAGGGCATGCTTCAACACATGTGCATGCACCTCAATAGGATATTGGCTTTTTTTGTTTTTACTTACCAATCGGAGATGGACTGGTAAGTATAAAAAAAGTAACACAAGTGCCTTTTTGTGAAAAGAAAAATTAAAACAAATGAACAGGTTGCAGGAATGGTTTGGGGGGGGGGGTGAAGCAGCAAAGCAGGAGGGTAAGAGACAGAGAACACAGGAGCAAAGGGAGAAACACACATGCAAAAGGAATGTGGAGCGTAGGGAGCACCACAAGGGCAAGAGTGAGAACATAGGGGCAAAAAAGCACGAGGAACACAGCTAGAACACAGATGCACCCTCATGGAGTGTTTGAAGAAAAAGAAAAAAGTGGTTTCCTAACAGCGTGCAGAGGAAGCATACCAGCCAACCAGTGAGCTGGTAAAGAGTCTATGCTCCAGGGGAGGGTCAAACACAAGATGGACAAGCTGAGATAAGGAAAGCCATCGAGTTGAAAAGAGGCAAATGAGAGTGAAAGAAAAGCTAAACAACAGTAAACAATGGACAGGTTGTAACCCCCTGTATTTTCTTGGTAAACCTACAATATGTCTTTCACAACCAGATAGCTGTGCGTCTGGTAGGCTCGACCTAAAAATGAGGTGAATAAATCTACATTGTCACATTTCCATCCGACATCCAGTATGGAACAGGTGACTATTCCCCTGGATACCTTGCGTGACGAAAATAGTCCAGTCACACATAGCAACCATCTGTGTGAACAAATTATTCTGCATGTTTTTTATTTTATTTACATACTTAATCCTAATTTGCTCCCTGGGATGCTATTCTTCTAGGATCATTCAAACATGTCTACCATATTTTTTACATTACAATTCGAAGTAAAATGAATGCATGCTCTAGAGCTCGGATTGAATAATTAAAATACAGAACACTGTCGATTATCCCTAAATTAAATGAAAACATTTGAGAAGGAGAAGCTAAAACAATTTTCAAGAGTCAGAAAGGCTGCAAAGCTTTCAGGCGCGAGTAGTTAAAAAATGACTATGTTTTTGTGATATATGAATTCCTTGGACAACCATTCATCAAGGCCGGTGTTTACCAGCGCGGCCGAGTCCCACAAGCCGCGCGCCATGTCATTCCCCTTTGACTGATTAATTAACCAATCAGAGGCCATTTTTCACCGGCAGGCAGCGGGGTTTATTCCTGCTAATGCTCGGTCTCCGATGGCGACACATTAAAGCCAAGTCGGCTCTTTTAGCCCGCTGAAGTGACCAAAGGGAAAGGAGGAGAGATAAATCAACAGCGCTGCCCTCAGCTCCACTCCAGGCCCTAACAAAACCCCAAGGAGCAAACAGCTACAGGCAGGCGACGGAAGGGGAGGAGGCCCAAACTTCCTCGCACCAAGAAGATAGTTCCACTCGCTTGATGTACAGGGCGCTGTGGAGCTGGTAACAAAGAGTCGATATGATTTACTTCAAACATCCTTCATCAACAGTCCCGCGGTGGCACAACGCTACATGGAAAAAACTGACGGCAATTTGTTTCATTGCAATAAAACTTCATCTGCGTTAGGCTGCTTTCTCGAACGCATTTAGAGTAGGTTGCGATGTACAGATGCACAACCATTGATCAAAACTTCAAGCTAAACTCCAGTAATCTCAAAGTTCTGATCTAAAATAATGAAATAAGTGTTACAGCCAGAGCTGCCGACTGTGGAACTCGGGGATCAGGTTCGAGTCTCGGCGCCGGCGCAACATCATGTGATTCTGAGCAAATCACAATCTCCTCATGCCTATAAACAATGCATGTGACCATATGTATGTAAATGGTGCTCATGTAAAGCGTTACAATACCTTTGGGTCGAGATGCAGTATATTTAAAACTGCAGAAGAATGCACTACAAGGTAAAAACAAAGCTTCAAGATAAGGAAAGACAAATTGATACACATTTACTGGCAGATTTGTACAGGGTGAAACCAGAAAACCTGGCTAAATCCCTACTTCCCTGCTTAAATTTTGTGATCTTGGGCAAATACTTTATTTCAGTAAAACTTTTTTCTTCATTATCGCGTAAGATACCACTTTCGAATATGTGAGTCCAGTTGTACAAAACGATCGCTTTTAATAAGTACTTCTCAGTGCAGTGCGATAATGTGCTCTATTAATGTCAAAGCTCCACATATTAAAGAAATACACTTTTTTGAACTTTGAAGAGACAATCATATTTTATGTGGCTTGTTGTATGATTTACATAATGCATATTTTCAAGGCACGGCTCGTGCACGGGTTCTAAGCTCCAAGCGAGATACCCGTGGTTTGGCTCCGGCTCGGCTCTCCCTGTTGATTTGTTGACTCGCCCAACAGTAGCCACCAAACAAAGATGTGTGTGTACCACAAACTGCACTCAAAGGGCCCGAATCAGAAACTGCAATCTAGGAGTAGCTCTTTCCTACGCCTCCTCTTATCTGCTGGGCAAGGAATTCAACCTGAATTTCCGGGCCTGATTCATGAAGCCTTTCTGGGAATAGTAAAGCCCTACTCCAAGTCTGTTCCACCTTCGAGGAGACGGCGATTGGCCAGGCAGCCAGAGAGAATAAGCAGCGGATACAAGAATCTAAGCCAATATTCTAGACCTCCATCGGCAAAGGTATAATGTTAATTTAATGAAACTCAGACTAGGATAAACTCTCACATATGCAGGCAGCCAAAATAGAAAGACAAACATGTTGATAAAGAACAAAAAACAAATTGTGTCATAGCAAATCCAGGATATGGATTATTGTTTCTAACTACAATCACGGAGAGAATGGTACATTATTAAAATGAAACAGAAAAGGAAACTTAAGAAATCAATGAAAGTTGCCCTTTTTATAAGCACCCATGCTCAAAGAGTCGGTTTACTACCTTTATGATGGTTGTCTCTGTACTTCCATTGATAAAACAGGACAGGGCACTGGGCTAGATGTAACGAGAGTAAAGAGCAGGTGGCGGCATGACCACAAGGAGCACAACGGGGTACAGTGAAAGAGGAAAAGAAAAATGGAGGTGAGGGGGGATTGGAAAAGAAAGGAAATGGTAATTACAAGTTCCTATAGATAAACCCAAAAAGGAAGGCAGGCAAAGACGACGGAAGAAAATGAAGAACATGAAGGCTAAAAGAGACCCTAGAAGGCATCAAGAGTGCAGCAACTGTGCTAAGGAGATGTGTCAATGTTACACACGCAACAGGCCTGATGGTAGGCTAACATGCTGGTTGTAAATCAGCAACATTAGAGTGCCCAGTAGGATTGCAGGGCTTCGAAAGCGGGGTTACTTGGATAAACGGAGCAGCTCATACACCATGCGCTCTATTGGTAAATCCGGGCGCGCCAACTGTAGCTAGAGCGCGGTGCTTGGCTCCGGCTCGAGCTGCTCTTGGAACCTTGAACCCAAAACCAGCCAAGCTTGCTCAGGAGGAGTATAGCCTAGAGGCAACCGCTGCCGACTCGGGCAAATGGGGAACCAGTTTCAAATCCCAGCCTCGTCTCTAAAACCATTTCAATCACTTCATCTCTATGTGCCCAAAAAACATTGCCTGGGTCTGTTGTAATGTGCTCGTGACCAGGTTTGCACAATGAAAACTGCCAACAAATGTGGCTTCTGCCCGTTCCCGGCACACTACCCTCATACACCAGGGATGAAAGTCAATGAATTAACCTTTGATGTGAGAAAAAAAACTAGTATTATCAAGTCAGATCAGGAAAAGTTAGATTCTCTGATGCATGCACTTTTTCATAAGCAAGCCTAGGGCCATGTCATGGGTGTGGGGACATTCAATGCAAGTAAAAACTTCAAGGGATGTAAGACAAATAATGAAGAGCCAAACGGCAGAAGGGAGACTGCCCATGTTCGAACCTCTGCCCTATTTACAATCCCTGTGCCCATAACTAGAAATTAGGCATGGAAATGGTGGCAGAGTTGACTGGAGGGGAGAGTCGAATTGCACTCTGCTGCATTATTGATAGCAAACTGGACACCTCCAACTATAGATAAACACAGCGGGACAATGTCGAGAGTAAGAGAACATAACCCTGCTAAAGAAAGTGCTATGCTAGAAAAACAAATTCTTCAAATTTGGCAGAGAGGGGCAGGGGGAGTCAGGTCCCATGCTTGTGTATCTTGCCAAATAACAAGAAACAGAAACATGAATAAAATCTATCTGGGACCCTAATGGCAATTTGAAAAAGAACAAAACAGATATATCAATATTACACTGGCCACTCGGTATCAAAAAATAAAATAAAAAAAACTATTACCCCGTCACTGCTATCATAATTTCAATGCCACATCGTTTTTTAAATGCACTGTTCACGCGGGCCCATTCTAACTTAGAAGCGCCTCCCTGTCTCGGGGTGTAGGCCCGCTCTGCATCCATCTGGGCTTTTGGAGAGCGAGGGTGTCCTATGATGAAGCATGACACCTGGTGGTGTGTGAGGACAACCCGTCACATTTTATTGTATGTCCAGCACCTCTATTAAGTAGTGCTAAGAGGGACACTGTAACGTGACAATATAATTCTTGGGTAGCTACATTTGTGTGCACAGAGCAGGAGCTTTCACCCTAACCACCAAGCTTGAGGGCAACCTTCTTTCTAGGCTTCCAACTGATTAAAGTTAACCTTTTAACGAACACTGCAGTTATTTTGCGGATTCTCTTATGTTTAATATTATGTTGATAACCACACACTCCTACTGGAATTCTAAAACCATTCAATGTTTACCATTTCATATGTGCCTGACTTGGTTGTTTCTTTATTTCTCTATTTGAAAAAGAAATCTATAATTTTTGACGATCACAAAGAAACAAAGTGATAGCTGTAAGAAACACAATCACCTTCCATCACAGTGAAGATTCAACTTTGGAAAGTGCTCAGGTTTTCAGATCAGAATATAAGTCCATTAAATAGAAGTGCGCCACGACCCTACATAAATACGATTTCTTATTAAAGGTATTTACCAACCTGTTGTGGTGGTGCAATGTTTAAGTAAACCCAAGAAATTCCATCATGGTTATGCCAGCTAAAGGAATAGACGTTTCTGATTTGCATGTAACTCTGCCTTTTTCTGCACAACCCACCCTATTCAGGAGATTGAACAGACTATGTGCTGGCCATGGGAGCGGTGCTCCACCTCAAGACCCTCCCAGTTCTATTTCCACATGTGCACAGTGCACAGGCCAAGATTACCAAGCACTTACAGAAATGGGCCGGTGCTGTCCAGTACTGAGTACATGCACTTCTTTAATTTGAAAGAGAGAATGCCTGCCCTTCTCAGCACTGCAGCAACATTCAATTGGAGACAACCGGCACTTCTCAGGAGAAAACAGTTACTCCAAAGACTGAGTCCCTGCACTTATTCAATTTGAAAGATAGAGTACCTGCACTTCTCACCACTGCTACAACACGTAATGGGCGAGTACTGGCACTTCTCAATAGCAAACAGGTGCTCTAACGACTGAGTACCTGCACTTTTGTATTTCCATTTAAAGGACTGCAGTAAGTGGAAATAACTGACAATCTTCACTTACATATTTGGACACACTTTGCTCTAGACCAGTGATACTCAAAGTACGCCCGGGGGCCGCTTGCTGCCCTCTTGACCTTTACATGCGGCCCGCTGGTGAACAGCACCACGATCTGCTGTTTACTTGCTGAGCATTAATATTCAGAAAAAAATATTAAATAAACGGGCATGGTTAAATTAAGTTATGAAGTAACTACGGTGGTGTCCTGCACCACTTAACTTTAGCTGCAAATAAATGGTTGTCCGTTAAACATTTTTTTAGACCTCCTTACACAGTCCCTGAACCATCCAGACCTCCTATCGCCACCCTGCTGGCATCAGTGCGGCCCTCAGGCCATACTTTGTGGCCCCTGGGCAAATGTTTGCGAGTACCCATGCTCTAGACAGCGGCACACAGCACATTGGCGAGTGTGTAAAAGGCTGCCTACTAGTTGTGCCACAGGGCTCTTCGCCGTTGCAGGAGGGTGGGCACCGCCACGGTGGGCGTCTTTGCGTGGCATTCATCTGCTGTGTTTCACCGAGTGCTGCCAGAGGCGCGTGCCTCAGCGGGCAGGCCTGCCAGTCAGTCAGCTGCTCCCTGAGCCCTCAGTCTGGTGACGGGCATTTTCTCCAGTGATAAGGCTGCTTCAGGAAACACAGCTGGATGGAGGAAGGAAATTCCGAGGAAGGGGCAAAAAAAAAAGGAAAAAACGAGGTGGCGTTCCAGGAAGTTCAAGCAGATAGGAACTAGTGGAATGTGTTTTTCTCTCCCTTCAGCATGCAGTCAAGGAAAAAAGCAAGTAAGAATATGGGACAAAATAGAAAAAAAAGCGGGCCAGCTTTGGCCGCAGTGGGTCCGCATGCGGTAGCCCCCGGGAGAGTGGCGTCATATTTAATTCAATATTCTTGATCGCTTCATTGTTTCCATGAAAAACTGCAGAGGTTTCCAATTTAGGAGCACTCCAGCCATTGTTCGCACACTTAACACCGGGGGTGGGGGGAAGAGTGCATGAAGGTGTATGCGTAAGAATTTGCAGAAGTTTGGTTTGTTTGAGGGTAGTAATTCCACCGAAAGATACCCAGGCCGCCTCTAAGGAGAACTGGCATTTCTAAGGAGCACGCAGACATGTTTCACCTCACGTTAGAAACGGGCGTCAGCGGTCCGAACAGAATGGGAGGCATAAAATACAGTGGGAGGCGGCTGACGAGCACATGCTGGCTGGATAAGATACAAGGCCTGCACATGTCCGTGCACGGGAGGGGTGGCACGGCTGAGCACACAGTGCACCAGAGGGGTGGCACGGCTGAGCACACAGTGCACTGGAGGGGTGGTACGGCTGAGCGGATAGTGCACTGGAGGGGTGGCACGGCTGAGCACACAGTGCACCAGAGGGGTGGCACGGCTGAGCACACAGTGCACCAGAGGGGTGGCACGGCTGAGCACACAGTGCACCAGAGGGGTGGCACGGCTGAGCACACAGTGCACCAGAGGGGTGGCACGGCTGAGCACACAGTGCACCAGAGGGGTGGCACGGCTGAGCACACAGTGCACCAGAGGGGTGGCACGGCTGAGCACACAGTGCACCAGAGGGGTGGCACGGCTGAGCACACAGTGCACTGGAGTGGGTATCGTAGAGCACACAGTGCACCAGAGGGGTGGCACGGCTGAGCACACAGTGCACCAGAGGGGTGGCACGGCTGAGCACACAGTGCACCAGAGGGGTGGCACGGCTGAGCACACAGTGCACTGGAGTGGGTATCGTAGAGCACACAGTGCACGGGAGGGGTGGCACGGCTGAGCACATAGTGCACTGGAGGGGTGGTATGGTGGAGCACACAGTGCACTGGAGGGGTGGCACAGCTGAGCACACAGTGCACTGGAGGGGTGGCACGGCTGAGCACAATGCACTGGAGGGGTGGCACGGCTGGGCACAATGCACTGGAGGGGTGGCACGGCTGGGCACAATGCACTGGAGGGGTGGCACGACTGGGCACAATGCACTGGAGGGGTGGCACGGCTGGGGACAGTGCACTGGAGGGGTGGCACGGCTGGGCACAGTGCACTGGAGGGGTGGCACGGTGAGGGGTGGTACGGTGGAGCACACAGTGCACTGGAGGGGTGGTATGGTGGAGCACACAGTGCACTGGAGGGGTGGTACGGTGGAGCACACAGTGCACTGGAGGGGTGGTATGGTGGAGCACACAGTGCACTGGAGGGGTGGTATGGTGGAGCACACAGTGCACTGGAGGGGATATGGTGGAGCACACAGTGCATTGGAAGGGTGGTATGGTGGAGCACGCAATGTATTGGAAGGGTGGCACGGTTGAGCATACAGTGCACTGGAGGGGTGGTATGGAGGAGCACACAGTACACAAGGGGTGGTATGGTGGAGCACACAGTGCACTGGAGGGGTGGCACGGTTCAACATACAGTGCATTGGAGGGGTGGTACGGTGGAGCACACAGTGCACTTGAGGGATGGTATGGTGGAGCACAGAGTGCACTGGAGGGGTGGTATGGTGGAGCACACAGTGCATTGAAGAGGGTATGGTGGCGCACACTGCATTGGAGGGGCGGTAAGGTGGAGCACTCAGTGCACTGGAGGGGCGGTATGGTGGAGCACTCGGTGCACTGGAGGGGTGGTATGGTTGAGCACACAGTGCATTGACGGTGGAATGGATGAGCTCACAGTACACTTGAGGGGTGGTATGGTGGAGCACACAGTGCACTAGAGGGCTGGTATGGTGGGCCACACAGTGCATTGGAGGAGGTATGGTTGAGCTCACAGTGCACTGGAGGGGTGATATGGTGGAGCACACCGTGTATTGGAGGGGTGGTATGGTGGAGCACACAATGTATTGGAGTGGTGGTATGGTGGAGCACACAGTGTATTTGAGGAGTGGTATGGTGGAGCACAAAGTGCATTGGAGGGGTGTTATGGTGGAGCACAGAGTGCACTGGAGGGGTGATATGTGTACAGATGAACACACTGCACTGGAGTGGTGGTATGGTTGAGAACACTGGAGGGGTAGTACGGTTGAGCGCACAGTGCATTGGAGGGGTGGTATGGTGGAGCACATAGTGCATTAGAGGGGTGGTACGGTGGAGCACATAGTGCATTGGAAGGGTGGTATGGTGGAGCACACAATGCATTGAAGGGGGTATGGTTGAGCACAGTACACTTGAGGGGTGGTAGAGTTGAGCATACAGTGCACTGGAGGCGTGGTATGGTGGAGCACACAGTGCACTGGAAGGGTGGCATGGTTGAGCACACAGTGCATTGAGGAGGGTATGGTGGAGCACACTGCATTGGAGGGGTGGTATGGTGGAGCACACAGTGCACTGGAGGGGTGGTACAGTGGAGCACGCAATGCATTGAAGGGGGTATGGTGGAGCACTCAGTGCACTGGAGGGGTGGTATGGTAGAGCACACAGCGCATTGGAAGGGTGGTATGGTGGAGCACACAGTGCATTGGAAGGGTGGTATGGTGGAGCACACAGTGCATTGGAAGGGTGGCACGGTTGAGCATACAGTGCACTGGAGGGGTGGTATGGAGGAGCACACAGTACACTGGAGGGGTGGTATGGTGGAGCAAACTGCACTGGAGGGGGGTATGGTTGAGCACACAGTAAACAGGAGGGGTGGTATGGTGGAGCACACAGTGCATTGAAGGGGGTATGGTTAAGAACACAGTGCACTGGAGGGGTGATATGGTGGAGCACACAATGCATTGGAGGGGTGGTATGGTGGAGCACACATTGCATTGGAGGGGGGATATGGTGGAGCACAGAGTGCACTGGAGGTGTGATATGGGTACAGCTGAACACATTGCACTGGAGGGCTGGTACGGTTGAGCACACAGTGCACTGGAGGGGTGGCATGGTTGAGCACACAGTGCACTGCAGGGGTGGTACTGTGGAGCACACAGTGCATTAAGGTGGCACGGTTGAGCACAGTGCATTGAAGGGGTGGCACAGCTGATCACGCTGCACTTGAGGGGTGGTACGGATGAACACACTGGAGGAGAGGTACGGTTGAGCACACAGTGCACTGGAGGGGTGGTATGGTTGAGCACATGGTGCATTGGAGGGCTAGTGCGGTTGAGCACAGTACACTGGAGGGGTGATACGGTTCAGCACGCAGTGCATTGGAGGGGTGATATGGATGAGCACGCAGTGCATCGGAGGGGTGATGTGGTGAAGCACACAGTCCACTGGAGGGTGGTATGGAGGGGGTATGCTTGAGCACGCATTGCACTGGGGGTTTAGTTGAGCACACAGTGCACGGGGGGGGGGGTACGGTTGAGCCCACAGTGCACTGAAGGGGTGGTACGGTTGAGCACACAGTGCATTGAAGGGGGTATGGTTGAGCACACAGTATACTGGAGGGGTGGTATGGTGGAGCACACTGGGCATTAGATGGGGTATGGTGGAGCACACAGTGCATTGATGGGGTATGGTGGAGCACACAGTGCACAGGAGGGGTGGCACGGTTCAACCTACAGTACATTGGAGGGGTGGTACGGTGGAGCACACAGTGCACTGGAGGGATGGTATGGTTGAGCACACAGTCCACTGGAGGGGTGGTATGGTGGAGCACACAGTGCACTGGATGGGGTGGTATGGTTGAGCACACAATACATTGAAAGGGGTATGGTTGAGCACACAGTACACTGGGGGGTGGTACGGTGGAGCACACAGTGCACTGGAGGGGGTATGGTAGAGCACACAGTGCACAGTAGGGGTGTCACGGTTCAACACAGTGCATTGGAGGGGTGGTACGGTGGAGCACACAGTGCACTGGAAGGGTGGCATTGTTGAGCATACAGTGCACTGGAGGAGTGGTATGGTGGAGCACACAGTGCACTGGAGGGGCGGTATGGTGGATCACATAGTGCACTGAAGGGGGTATGGTAGAGCACACAGTGCACTGGAGGGGGTATGGTAGTGCACTGGAGGGGGTATGGTAGAGCACACAGTGCATTGGAAGGGTGGTATGGTGGAGCACGCAATGCATTGGAAGGGTGGCACGGTTGAGCATACAGTGCACTGGAGGGATGGTATGGTTGAGCACACAGTGCACTGCAGGGGGGGTACGGTTGAGCCCACAGTGCACTGAAGGGGTGGTACGATTGAGCTTACAGTGCATTGTAGGGGGTATGGTGGAGCACAGTGCACTGGAGGGGTGGTATGGTGGAGCACACGGTGCATTGAAGGGGTGGTATGGTGGAGCACACAGTGCACTGGATGGGGTAGTATGGTTGAGCACACAATACATTGAAAGGGGTATGGTTGAGCACACAGAACACTGGAGGGGGTATGGTGGAGCACACAGTGCACTGGAGGGGGGTATGGTAGAGCACAGTGCACTGGAGGGGTGGCACGGTTGAGCATACAGTGCCCTGGAGGGGTGGTATGGAGGAGAACTCAGTTCACTGGAGGAGTGGTATGGTAGAGCACACAGTGCATTGGTGGTATGGTGAAGCACAAAGTACACTGGAGGGGTGGTATGGTAGAGCACACAGTACAGTGGAGGGGTGGTATGGTGGAGCACACAGTGCACTGGAGGGGTGGTTTGGTGGAGCACACAGTGCATTGAAGAGGGTATGGTGGAGCACACTGCATTGGAGGGGCGGTGTGGTGGAGCACTCGGCGCACTGGAGGGGTGATATGGTTGAGCACACAGTGCATTGACGGTGGAATGGGTGAGCTCACAGTACACTTGAGGGGTGGTATGGTGGAGCGCACAGTGCACTGGAGGGGTGGTATGGTGGAGCACACAGTGTATTGGAGGGGTGGTATGGTGGAGCACACAGTGCATTGGAAGGGTGGTATGGTGGAGCACGCAATGCATTGGAAGGGTGGCACGGTTGAGCATACAGTGCACTGGAGGGGTGGTATGGAGGAGCACACAGTACACTGGAGGGGTGGTATGGTGGAGCACACAGTGCTCTGGAAGGGTGGCACGGTTCAACATACAGTGCATTGGAGGGGTGGTACGGTGGAGCACTGGAGGGGTGGTATCGTTGAGCACAGAGTGCACTGGAGGGCTGGTATGGTTGAGCACACAGTGGACTGGATGGGGTGGTATGGTTTAGCACACAATCGACTGAAGGGGGGTATGGTGGAGCACACAGGACATGGGGGGGTATCCTTGGAATTGAAGCCCTTTGAAGAACGCCTCATAATTCAGTTTTAAGATCTGAAACCCGCACACTATGGCCTAGAGTCGGTGCCGTCTCGCTTGGGGCTTTTCATCTGCACTGGATACAAGAAGAAACCAGGAGCAGGAGGTATCAGCAGGCAAGGCCTACCGCGATGATGCCAAAAGTATCCGTGTCAGGAAATGACATCTGTTGTCAAACGGGATAAACTTTGGAACTTCTCTCCTCAAAGGAGGAAGTCTTTGAAGTTCTCCAGCTGCTTTTCCTATTATTATTTTTGTTGTAGGTAGCTATTTTGGAAGACTATGATAAATTGAGAAAAACAGCCGAAGCATGTTGGCCTTAAAAAAAGAAAAAAGTCAAAAGCCCACTCAGTAAGTAGAATGGTGATGGCTGCAGACACAGGTTTCCTCCTCTACACCACACACACAAGGACAAACCGACTCAAAAGCACAACGGTTGGATTCTGCTCTACAGTCTAACAATGCCTCTAGAATTGGAACAACACGGGCACGTCCTACTGTGAAGCAGGGCTTTTGGTCGGCTGACTCTTGGCTCCCGGCAGCTCTAGCTACTGAGAGGTAGCTCTCCTAAGGGCTCTGGGCAGAATCTCTGCACATAATGCAGCTCAGGGGTGACATGCACCCAGGGCATATGGATTAGAACCAAGAGCAGCAGTTATTCATGCTTATTTTGTCTTCTCATTACAGTCAGAGAACCCATCCATTCTACATGCAATAGAAGGTCATCTTTGTGTAGACGCGATGAGGTCTTATATCAATGATGTAAAATCCTAAAATAAGAGAATTTATCTTGGATTCTCTTAAAATCGGGATTTCAATAACTACGTCAAGTTATTGTCACAATCGGTATACTAAGCATTTTGCCAGAAGACTCTGTGGAGGGCGCCTTATGTGCAGAGTAAACATGGCTAAGCAGATAACTGTGTCGGCCTGATCCACACCTCTGTAAGCTTTCACCACATAAGTCGTGATCGGTGAAGATGGTAGGTCATTAGGATATTCCAAAAGATTGCTCCCTGCCTTGAGTACCAGTGTGGTGGGAACTTTATTAGAGATGGGGCCCGATGTAGCAGTAGCCTGTGCTTCTTTGAAAGCAGCATGCAGCACGGGGGCACTCGCGGTCTAACAAGTCTTACAGAACTCCCAGGACAGCAGTCTTCTCTCAGGGATCTGCATGTGGGCAGGCTGATATTGCTTTATTTACCTCTCCAGTAGAGATCTTGTTGCCCAAGAAAGCGCGAGCCTCATCCGTCAGTGATAGTATAGTCCGAGTTCCAAAGAATCTGTTCATACCTACACTAGTATCCAATTGAGTTGAGTCAGTGTCTCATAAAAAGATGCAAAGGCTTCTGTGATGCCTTCTGGATAGGTTAGCAAATTTCTCTGCCAGCGATCATGAAATGCTGGATGGGCAGTTGCAATTCTCTTTGCTGGAGCTGCAAAGCAAGTAACCTCCCAGCCTTCTGTGGTCAATGTTGTTCAAGTTTTATGATGTATGCAAAGACTTCAGGGACACGAAGGTCGTTTACAGGTAAGCAGGTGTGGATTTATTCAGATATCAGCAAACAGCAACCTCTCTCCAGCTGGCCAGACACATAACTGCCAAGCATGGAATACAGCTTAATAGATAAACACTCTAAGAACACCCTACAGCTTCTAGAGTGATAGAAGGGGAAAGGACACAAAGGAAGGGCTACCAAAACACACAGATAAGTATTTACAACACATCTTCTCCCTTACAGATGAATTTGGATAAAGATTTAACTAAAAGCTAGAACAAAAATAAATAAAACATGACTAAACTACAACACCAAATATAATGTTCCAGCCACTACTATTAACACAAATAATCATTCAAATACGCAGGAGGTCTGCGAGGTCTAGCATTTCTGGTTTCTACAGGCGAAGAACATTCTTGAACGTTGACACTCTGAAAAGCATCACCACCACCCTCCTCCCGCAGAGAACTCGAAGAAGAGGATGGAGTGATGTCACATGGAATAGATAACATATACCCCGAATTAGACACAGGGTCCAAGTCACCCTTAGTAGAAGTATCACCCACACCAGACTTTTGATACAATGCCACTCTCCTCAGATTCCACCTCTCACCATTATCTAGTACAACGTAATTTTGAAAAGACTCCTTAACCCTATAGGGACCTCTGAAATTATTGAGTCCCTTAGTTATTCTACCAGGTTTAACTTTCACCAAATCCCCAGGTGAAATAGACACGGTAGATGAAGGAGAACAACTCCCATTATGAGTGCTGCCACCCCTGTTTTTGATCCAAGAAGGATTCAACTTAGTACCAGGACGTCTACCCCTCATTAATTCAAAAGGAGACTTCCCACACGAATCATGAGAAGTAGTGCGATATGCCCATACCATATCCTGTACCATTTCGTCAGCAAAACCACCAGATGTACACGACATTTGAATGATTCCTTTGACAACCCTGTTGGCTCTCTCACAAACCCCATTACTTTGGGGATTATAAAGAGAAGTACGGTGATGTGTTACACCGCAAGAGGATAAAAACGTGCACATACTATGTGAGGTAAGCTGAGTGCCATTATCAGTTATTAAAAAGGAAGGGCACCCCTCCTCATGGAATAAGCCCTTAAGAAACTTAATGGTGCATTCAGTAGTGATATCTCTAACAAAACTTACTGTGAGCCATTTAGAAAACAAATCAACCACTACAATAGCAAAACGTTTTTCTGAAGGAAGCTCGTTCATGGGACCAATAAAATCCAAACAAATACTATGCCATGGTTGTTCAGGAATCGATATGCAACTCTTAACTTGGGCAGCTGCAAGTTTTAATCTTTTTTCACTATCCTTGCAAAAGGAACAATTCTCTACCCAAGAAGAAACCTGTGCATCCAATCCTGGCCACCAAAAATCAGCTTTTACTCTACGTTGGGTGAATGTCTGGCCCATATGGCCTTCGTGGGCCAAACTTATTAGCTTAGGTCTCAAGCTAAATGGAGGAATAAACCTGTCTCCCCTCATGAGGATATAGTCACCACAGACTGATAATTCATCAAATACTTTGACATATGGCCTAACGGAGGGTTGGACACAGCTCTCCCTTCTAACACCCAATTTAACCATGTCCATAACATTCAACAATACCGTATCCTTAGACATCGCGGAAAGCCACTCCTCTCTATCAAATGTACCTTCGCCTAAAGCTAATACATCCTGGACCCATGCAATAGCCACGTCATCTTGGTCTTCAGACTTATCCACATTACACTCCACATCCTTAATACTCAACCTGGACAAACAATCGGCCTGTATATTACGCCAACCTTGAATATAGGAAATATCATACTGGTATTCCTGCAGCTTGGACGCAAGTCTCGCCAACCTAGGAGATCCTTTGCCAGCACCACCTGGAGATAACACTCTTAGCAATGGTTTATGATCCGTCATAAGCTTAAATCTAGTACCCCAAAGATACGTTCTGAAGTACTGCACACCCCATGCTGCAGCCAAAGCTTCTTTTTCAATTACCGAGTAATTTTTCTCTGAACTTGTCAAAGTGCGTGAAGCAAACGCAATAGTCCTGTCACCATCCGGGTACCTTTGCAACAGAACAGCGCCTAGACCCGTTGCACTTGCGTCAACCATCAGAATAGAAGGGCGTTTTATGTCAAAAGACGCTAACACTTTCGCCCCACACAATTCACTCTTAATGGCGTTAAAGCACTCTGTGTGAGAACTATCCCAAACATACTTAACACCTTTTTTTAAAAGAAGTCTTAATGTCAATGTTTTGTCTGAAAAATTTTCCACAAACTTTGAATAAAATTCAATAAGTCCCATGAAGGAGCGAAGTTGATCCTCATCTACAGGACAAGGCGCTGAACGTATCGCTTCCAACAAATTTTTTTTTGGTTTAACGCCTTGTGCTGAGATCTCATACCCTAAATATTCAATTTGTTGCACCAAAAATAAACACTTCTCCTTGCGTAATGTTAGCCCCGCACTCTCAACCCTGTGTAACACCTCTTTCAGAACGTAATTGTGGTCCTCGATGGTTTCACCGAAGATCAAGATATCATCCTGAAAGAAGACTGCCTTCGTAATACCTTTAAACAATTCAGTTACCATCCGTTGAAAAACACTGGCAGCCGAGGTTAATCCAAAAGGAAGCCTAGTGAATTGGAAAGTGCCCTCTGTGGTAATGAATGCAGTCAAATTTTTTGATTCGTCATGTAAGCGAATCTGGTGATATGCACTTTTAAGATCTAGTTTGGAGAAATATTTTGCACCATTTAGGGTAGAAACCAACTCACCAATATTGGGTAGGGGAAAGGTATCTGCTATGACATTCTTGTTAAGGGATCTAAGGTCCACACAGAACCTAATTTTCCCATCAGATTTCCGGGAAATCACAACCGGAGAAACCCAGGTTGAAGCTTCTACAGGTTCAATAATTCCCCCTTGTTGCATTTCATTAATCAGAGATTTGACTTCATCTCTAACTGTAAGCGGAACTCTTCTGAGTTTGTGTTGGACTGGCAGTGAATTATCCTTTAACAAAATCTTATGTACATAGCCTTTCAATTCCCCTAACTCTTCTCTGAACACCCTGCTTGCTCCCTGAATTATATCCTCAATGGACACCTCATCTACTACCATCACCTGACAAGATGCTCTAGGGTTCACAATGATATGTAGATCATATTGATGAATCCATCCAAGAATAGGGGGCCCGTCCATGGCAACGTAAACTTTGCCTTGGATAGATTTGCCTGAAAAACTAATAGTCGCATCAAAATAACCTAACATGTCAATCCGTTCACCTTGGTATCCTGTGGGACAAATATCACATTGTTTTAGAGGTTTATTTACCCATTCTTCCCTGAACAGTAGTTCGGGAATTATGGTGTACCTCGAACCAGTATCAACCATCAAGGTCACCACATGACCATTAATATCAAATTCCGCCTTTGGGCGTCTTTCACGCATCTCATTGATTACATCGATATCCGTGTCAGTTTCATTTACAATCAAAATTTTATCATTCTCTCGTCTAATCTCAATATTGTTTTCTTCCACTACCGCTACTCTCGCTTTCCCTTTATATCTGCACATTTTTTAAAAATGTCCCATTTTCCCACACTTTAAACATTCTTTGTTATTCGCAAAACAGAATTTTGCATCAGATGAGTGAGCATTACTCCCACATCTTGAGCAAAATTTTGTTGGAACCTTTACAAACTGACGTCTCTCAGGAAATTTTGATTTCGATTTTAGCGCAGCGATAGATTCATCATCTCCACATTCGCTCTCAATAGGATTCTTTTCAGACACCTCGGATACTTGTGCTTGAGCACCTGACTTTTGCAATTCCTTCATGCAAATTTCAGACTGTTCCACAACTTTAGCCAAGTCCACGGCAACCTTCAAAGACGGATTCTTGGCCGCCCAAAGTCTCTCCTGGATTTTTTTATTGTTGCACTGAACGATTAATTGGTCCCGAATCATTTCATCTGCCATAGTCCCAAAGTTACACTTGACAGATAACTCTCTCAAACGAGACACAAAGTCATCAATCGATTCCTCAACACGTTGTTTATTTTTATAGAATTTGTACCTATTCATCACCAAGTTTTCCTCCTTTGAAAATCTAATCTCAAGTCTGGTCATTGCATCTTTGTATACATCTGGAGATGATTGACCACTAGCTTGCAGCGCTTGAGGAAGATACTTAAAAATTCTCTGTGCTTCTTTCCCTAAAGCACTTAACAACAACGCTTTTTTCCTCTTAGCTGGAAATTCTTGACCATCCATGGCATCGAGATAGTTGTCAAACATAACTATCCAATCTTCCCACGGAATTTCAGGCGTGCCAGCTTCCTTTAAAAAGGGTGGTGGGAGTGCAACAGTGACTTGCTGTGCCATATTTACGGCTTACTGTTATTAAATATTATTATTTATTTTTTTAAAGTACACACACAACGGTTAAAACCCAACTGTTACTCTTCCAATTCACCACTTTAATGGTCACACCTGAGTTTTGTTGCCCTTTAAACTACGAGCTGCAATGAGGCCACAGGATGCACTTACTAGCGTAGCACCAGTTGCTCCTAAGCGTGTTGCTGTAGTACACAGAATGAGCTCAGGACGTCATGTAACGCACCCTCTAAATTGCGTAGAAGGTAACGATTCCTTTGGCTTTAACACACTAGCGTTACGAGCGCTGAATGTTTACTTCCCGGTATCCAGGCAACCTTCCGCTGGCAGAAACCTTCACGCGAACGCTGACAAGGTTGCGTGTCTACGTAGAGACAATGTTGATGCCACGGTATCCAGGCAACCTTGAGAATCGGCGCATGCGTGGAGAAGGCTTACTGTCGATGACGTGAGCACAACGCTTCTCGGCAACAGGCGAAACCAGCAAAAACGATGAAAATTACGGAAACATCCTGCGAGGCCACAAGAATGTCTCTCAGCACGCTGGATCCAATCCGCTTTTGAAAAGAAATTACTGCCTGAATGTCTGCATTGTCAGCATTCCGTCCATCATTTGTTTGTTGTAACGCTTTTCGCCCTAAGTGGGATGGGTATTCCCAGACGTGGGACCCGTGCTCACTACGCCACTGGAGTCAAGCTATCCTGGCTGATAGCCAGAAACCGGTCCTAGGATGCTTGATTCCGGTCCAGGGAAGACATGGCTTGGCAGTTCGGGCTGGACTGTTCCCATGAGGCACAGGGTCAAGACTGATTTGCATATGGCCATGTCTAAACTGGGGTGGTGTAGTGGGCAAAAGAACGATGGATTTAACCCAGATCTCTTAACTGGGGGAGAATGTCTGCATTGTCAGCATTCCGTCCATCATTTGTTTGTTGTAACGCTTTTCGCCCTAAGTGGGATGGGTATTCCCAGACGTGGGACCCGTGCTCACTCCGCCACTGGAGTCAAGCTATCCTGGCTGATGACGGCTGATAGCCAGAAACCGGTCCTAGGATGCTTGATTCTGGTCCAGGGAAGACATGGCTTGGCAGTTCGGGCTGGACTGTTCCCATGAGGCACAGGGTCAAGACTGATTTGCATATGGCCATGTCTAAACTGGGGTGGTGTAGTGGGCAAAAGAACGATGGGTTTAACCCAGATCTCTTGACTGGGGGAGAATGTCTGCATTGTCAGCATTCCGCCCATCATTTGTTTGTTGTAACGCTTTTCGTCCCAAGTGGGATGGGTATTCCCAGACTTGGGACCCGTGCTCACTACGCCACTGGAGTCAAGCTATCCTGGCTGATGACGGCTGATAGCCAGAAACCGGTCCTAGGATGCTTGATTCCGGTCCAGGGAAGACATGGCTTGGCAGTTCGGGCTGGACTGTTCCCATGAGGCACAGGGTCAAGACTGATTTGCATATGGCCATGTCTAAACTGGGGTGGTGTAGTGGGCAAAAGAACGATGGATTTAACCCAGATCTCTTGACTGGGGGAGAATGTCTGCATTGTCAGCATTCCGCCCATCATTTGTTTGTTGTAACGCTTTTCGTCCCAAGTGGGATGGGTATTCCCAGACGTGGGACCCGTGCTCACTACGCCACTGGAGTCAAGCTATCCTGGCTGATGACGGCTGATAGCCAGAAACCGGTCCTAGGATGCTTGATTCCGGTCCAGGGAAGACATGGCTTGGCAGTTCGGGCTGGACTGTTCCCATGAGGCACAGGGTCAAGACTGATTTGCATATGGCCATGTCTAAACTGGGGTGGTGTAGTGGGCAACAGAACGATGGATTTAACCCAGATCTCTTGACTGGGGGAGAATGTCTGCATTGTCAGCATTCCGTCCATCATTTGTTTGTTGTAACGCCTATCTTGGATCAAAGCGTCCACCCACTATATTTACTTTACTGGGTTGAGGAGTCCTTTCTTAATTTCCTTTATCTTAGTCGAAGCCTAACAGCCAGAAATGTCTTTCTTTTAATGGATGTAACGTACAAATGATTTGCTATTATATGAAAACATTATTCTCTGTGTAGAAAGCTTTTTATTCAAAGCTTGGAGAGTTGTACGCCTTTGTTGGTGACATAAGAGGCAAGCAATCACCAGCATCAGGCTGTCTGACATCGGTGAGCACCTGGCACAGAGCCTATGCGTCCTCTGAAATTCAAAGGGTTCCATAAAATTAAAGTTCAACAGTTAGGGAAATACATCTTGTAGGTATGCAACCATGTCTTCCTTCTCAAGGTTTTCTGGAGTTCCATAAAAGTGAATGTTCTCCCTACGGGACTGATCTTCCAGATCTGCAACTTTTAATTGCAAACACAATACGTTGTCCCCCCATTCAGGTTGCTTAATAAACTGTTCCTCATTATCCTCCAACCACCTACTTGCAGAGTCCATCCACTTGTGAAGAGAACCAAAATCAGAAAGCATGAACTTGAGTTCAAAAACCACTTTCAATATCTTAGCATCCGCTTTTACATGCCAATGGGAGTTATTTTTTTCATTATGGTTTCTAATGCGATCTCTGGCACATGGCACAGCTGTTTGCCATTGGCTGCCCAAAAAGGTCTTTGGTAGACAGCAGTTGTCTGAGGTACTCGAAGGACGACTTAGACAAGTGCGACTGATGAGGAATAGAGGGGGCACACAAATTGTGATTCTGGAAGGGCCAGACTGGCCTATTGGGCAATCAGGCTGCGCCTGAAGGGCTGGACTATCATGTCAGTATGTGGCCAATTTCGCTGGCATTTTGTGGGCCTGTGTTACGGGTCTGGTGGGACGGATTTTAGTGGTAATTTCCTTGATATTACCACAAACATTGCCTGCAGCAATCTTTGTATAGTGTCCCATATCTTGCAAAACACATGTATAGAGTGCCTTTACAAGTTCAAAACTGTCCCAGTTTCCAAACATGGGCCACCTTTTTAACTAACTCACTAATGTGGGGCACTTCTGTTTTGATGCCTAGGTCTATTTTCTGCCCCAGTTCGAACTTGAATTCTGGAGGCTCACAGTATGGGAGGCTTTGTTAAAAGTGTACACTCGAGTCATACAGTAGCAATACAAGAGGTTGCAATATAATAATGCATGCCCGATTCAAATTGTTGGAGGGTCAGGGACCGTGGCAAACCAGATATTACACTCCTGTCAGTTTTCGTACAACATGCACCAGTAGGCTATTTAGTAGTTCCAGGGTCGAAATATATTTAAGCCGGAACAAAGGGGATAAGGCTTTGGAGCAGTGCAGCCGAGAACATTTCCCCTTCTGCACTCGCCAATCGTACGGAGGACTGGACTAAGCTTTCTTTTGTAGGTCAGGCTAAACAGAGCAGTCTAGGATATTCAAACAGCCCAGCTAATGGAATCCCAAAGGCACCAGTGAGGCACACACACAGCTGAAGTGCAGAAAGGGCTGATCCATTGCTAGGCCTCTCCCATAAAAGTCCAGTACCAAGCGTCTAACCCAAACTCAAAAATAGAGCCCAGCACGGGCAAGGGCAAATCTGTCACATGACAGCCGTATGAATAGGCCCAGTCACTTACAATGGAGCCTAAGCCTTCAAAATTGCAGTTCCACAGGCACTCCACTTAAGGGTTACAATTGGCACCAGGTATCCTTATGCTCCAGGTCATTGGTAGATATGCAGTGTTTAAGAAACTGTGGATTGCAAGCCGATTTTTGGTAGATCGTAAAAGCCCAAGCAATATATAAAGATGAATTTAAATTCTGTATTTATCTTGTCACATTTGTGTGCTTCAGGGGTCAAATGTGTTCCGACAAAATGCTGCTTATGTTTTTTTAACATGGGGATTGATGTAAAAAAAATTCTCTCACTTTGCAGTCAGGGCCTCCTCATTTGGTTCTAGGAACAGTCTCTGCCTCTGTGTCTTGGTACCTTCGGCTTTAGCGCGCTTTATAAATTTAAGGTAATTTAATTTCAAAACAGAGAAAGTAAAGTGGATTATCTGACAATCTTGCTGGGGTACAGAGTGTGTGAAATGAAAGGCTGTAAGATATCATTCTTTGTAACATATAACATGTAAATACTTGTAAATGAACTATACACATTGCACAGTTAGGAAAGCAAAAATGAAGAACATTCTTTGTAATCCTGGAGTGTGATGGAAGCAAAGGTCCAAACCAATCAAGACACTATACTTAGTGATGCACAAATGATAAATATTCACTGAAACTTGATTTCCACACATCATCATTTGGGTGAAATATAGTCCTGTCAGTAAAACTGAATGTCTGAGCAAATTTAGTGGCAATTTCAATAGCAGGTGTGCTGTCTGTAAATGACAGTGCGCTGCCACACAATGCTTTAATCGCCCGCCTGATGTCCATTAAAGCTAGGTGCGTTCAGAAAGTTTGTTGTTCTTAAAAGTGGGTTGTGGTTCTAAAACATTTGGGAAGCACTGTTGTAGAGGAAGATGTGCAAAGCCGCAGAGACTGCAGTTCGGCTCCGAGCCAGTATTCACAACACAGGAGGGATTATGGCACAGTGTGATGGGGAGGTGGTGCCGGCTGTCATCTGACGTACTCTGCAATGATACGTTTGTGTGTAGAAATTGCACTACTGCTGCCACCAGGATCGCCTCCTCCTTACTCGTGCACGTCCCATACCACTCACCCCTAGGGGTTCCGCCAGGGGCTCGTTGAGCTTCCTTCAGCCAGTAGAGATGTTTACAGAGCAGCCATTTTGCTCTGTGGTTAGCTCTGCCCCCCAGAATGCTTCTTGATTGTTTACAAATCCATGCATTCAAACTAAAATGTACCAAAACAATAATTGCAACTTGAAAGAATCGGATGATGGTTGCAGAGACTTTTACTAAACTATCATGCAATTTGGTAATTTTCCAAATAAAATCTTCCCCAAAAATTTGCAAAAGACAAACAGAGAACGGTTATAGACAATTTTGCTAAACTATGGTGCAGTTTTTAAGGACAACTGTATATGCCATTCTCTAAGGAGTCATTTAAAAAATGTTTGATGCATGCCAATATTTAATAAATATTAACAAGGGAGAAACAGTGTAAAACGATTATGAGCAACATAAAAAAAGGAGGCGGCGCAAGATTCTTTAACCCCTTCAGTGCCCATGACGAGCTGGACTCGTCATGGGCTGCGGTGGCGCTGTGCCCATGACGAGTCCAGCTCGTCATGAACTCCGCCCGCTAATAAAAAGCGCGGCACTGGGCGGGGAAAGGGGCGGGCATGCAAGGGGTTAAGAAACTCACCAAAGTGGTCTTGGTCTATGACCTTGCACTAATGTAGATATTTGATTATCCGGGCATATTTCTACACCTAGCAAACATTAGTGAATTTTATTTTGGTGTGTGCAAATACACAAACCTATATTTGCTCGTGTGATAATCTGTCGAGTAAGTGTGATTTTTTTTGTTAACACAGTTTTTTTCCCTAGGCTACAAATATTTTACCTCAGAGAAACTCCTTACTCTCTGGGGGAAGAATCCATTCCCTGTCCTACCACTGAAAAAGCTTTACACCTGCCTTTGTCAAGAGAACATAATGACCTTTACTAGGGCAGAAGGAGATTAGAGAGGAGTTGGTGAACACCTTTAAACATGCAAGTATGACAGTGTGGGTGTGAGGAGATTCGCTTACAAAAACATCTTTGTGCCGTGTAAATACTTTAATGAGCACAAAGCCAGCGTGTACGTGTATTCCAAGTTAACGCGCCATATTAGCATTGAGAATCAGGCCCATAACATTTTGAGTTGTGACCTTCAACTTCCAATGCTCCCAGACACCAGACTGGTCCCAAAAGCTTTTTTCCAGCAATGCTCACTCTCGTCACTAGGTGGCACCGTGCAGCTCTGTGCTGAATCCAAACCGCTCCGGATGTGACAGAGCAGATTTGCATACAAGCTCCACCCCTACGTCCTTATGTCTCTTGCTAGTCTCTTTCCACGGCCTCGGATGCTGAGCACCAGTACACAAGATATCGAACTTTGGATCTTTTTAGATGTTAAAAGAGACTGCTCCACAGAAAAGGGAGGGATCTGCGTTTAGATAGAGCATCCACTTCTGGTGAGGAGAAACTCGTCATCCAATGCCGTACACCAATGCAATACTCTTGCAGATTTATGGGATTACGGCACAGGTAATTTGCTTACACATAACACGCTGCTAGGTGCAGTCTGACACACTTGGGGAGTAGGGGATGTCGATAAAGCCCCCGAATTATGCCTTGAGGATGCTTCTGACATACGGTGGGGAGAAATTATTACATCACTCTACAATACCATCCCTCCTACATATTTTGCAGACGTAGACACGACCTGCACATAGTGGAAGGTGATAAGAGATCAAGAATGGGAAATGGTCATTAAATACCCGAAGACTGTTACGAGGAACCAATGTTTTAAATTTACCGAATTTAATTACTGACACTTAATATATCTCACTCCCAAAAGGATAGCACAAATGTGTCGAGGATCTGCAGATACTTGTCCCCAGCGTCATGCACCCATGGTGGCAGTCGCGACTGCTCCTGCGATCAGTAGTGGGGAGGGGAGAAAAAAAATATTTAAAAAAATCACTTACCTGCTGGCTGACCGGCCGGCTAGCCATCCGCTCCCTCTCTTCCATCCTCTCCATCCTCTTTCTAGCTTCTGTTGGAACAGGAAGCAGGATATGCCCCCCATAGCCAATATCAACGCTGCAAAGCAGCGTAGTGATTGGTCTGGTCTGAGCGCCGTAGTTCGGCGTTCAGATAGGGAATGGGAGCCTGGGCATGTTCTCCACCCAGGCTGTAACGCAGTCTGTGTTGAGAAAATGCAAAGTGTGCATGAATGTTTGGACGGCCCCAGAGGGCCGGCCAAACATTCATGCGCACTTAGGAGGGTGCCACCACTCCTCCCCCCTGCGCAGCCTAGCAATGCCCAAAAAAACTGCCCCAGAACAGAAAAATAAAATGATTATAACATCACGTTATCATTTTATTTTTATTTTTTGCTGTGCTGAAAGGCAGAGGGGCGACTAACCTCCGCCTTAGCAAAGAAGCCGCCCCTGCATGGCGGATTTTCCACACATGGTTTAGGAGTGTGGGCTAATCAGGCATTTCTGAACTAAGATATTGGCAACCCTAACCAAACTGCTGGCTAGACCGGTCTCCTGGGACTTAACATACAGCTTATCAGGGATACTACCGAGACCAAAGCACGCCATAGATTTTTACATTTCGCACTGGTACATGCCAAACTCAATATAGCCATGGTGTGGAAGGCAAGACAGGCACCTACTGTGAAACTGTTGCTGCTAGATGACCAGAAATGGACTAGGGCTGAAGTTGCAGTGATGTGGTTTACTATCCGGGTCTGCCATTCGACTTTTCATTTTGGTAACTTTATATCACTATGCTGCCAGCTGTTCTTTAACAAATCTTTTGTAATTGTATCCTCTTATATGCCCAATGTTCACTGTTTAAACCTTTACTTTGCTTCTCTGTACATCGCTTTGATACCCTGACAGCTCATATTCGCGCAATATAAAACTTTCATATTAATAAATCAGTACATGGTAGGGGAGGTACTGGAACAGGCGTTATGGGGTAAGACACTGTTCTGCTGGTACTGCGAGCCAAACGGATGCTACACCCCCATAGATTGTAAGTGACTTATCTCTATATACAGAGGCCTTGTATGTGGCTCAGTTGATGTCTAAATACGAAGGACGGGGAGGGAGTGGGGGAAAGCGCCCTGACCTACACCTTGGTCCTTTCACTGGTCCCCGACATTGAGAAGTGTGCTGTAACACTATGTTTAAGTTAACAGTAAATAAGGTATCTGTAAATTAACATCCTGTGTTGAGATCTATCACTTCATTTGGGCCCGGAATTGGTTATATGTTATTAGAGCTCAAAATGTATTGGATATGTAACATGAAGGTAAGGAGTAACTTATGCAATGAATTATAGGACTGATTACTGTAGTGGACGACATAGCTCTGTCTATCACAATGACTTAGTACAACCAAGAGGAATATGTTCCTGAATTCAGATGTCTAATGTGAAAATGGCAATAAAAATATTCATTAAAAATGAAAAAAAGATCCACCAGAAAGAGAATTACCAAAGGCAAGTAATTTGTTCTTACGAGGGATACTTTTAATTGCGAATTCTTCAGCTTAGGAAAGATAACAAAGGAGTACCTCCCCAAGTGTATGGCATGTTTACCTGGCTGTCAAGGCAGTAGTGCTGTGTGAACATATGCACTGGCACCCACGTTGCAGCCTGGCAGATGTTAAGGACTGGCACTCTGTGCACCAACGCAGAAGTCACAGCCTTAGCGCTGGAGGAATGGGCTTTCAGGCCTTCAAGTGGCTGCTTCTTGACCATTGAAAAGCAGATCTTAAAGCATAGTACTATCCTCTTCAATGGGGTAATCTTCTGAACAGGGTTGCCTTTCTTTGGCCTGGAGAACGCCACAAAAATCTGATCTATTCGGTGTTCCTAGGTATAACCAATATAACATCTTACAGCCCTTTTGAGTTCCATCCGTTGAAGCCTCTCCTCCTCTTTCAAGGGGTGAAGAGGGGTACAAAATGCACGCAGAGTGATAGATTGCCTAACGAGGAAAGGAGTTACAACTTTAGGCAAGAAGGCCACCTGAGTTCTCAACACTAGTTTGTCTTGAAAAAAGTGGTGTAGGGCAATGACGGTGCCTGAAACTCACTCATGCGACGAGCTGAAGAAAGTACAATGAGGAAGATAGTCTTCAAAGTGAGGAGACGAAGCATGCAGCTATGAAAAGGCTCAAAGGGCGTGCACATGAGAAATGTTTACACCACATTAAGGTCCTACGGGGGCACCATAAACGGTTTAGGAGGAAATGTGGTAAACCTTTTGTAAAGGGTCAATGTTGTGGTTACCAACCCATTACACAAAACTGTCCCATCGCCTGGCATAAAAGACCTTTACTGAAGGTCGTGTAGCAGAGAGTAGGACACCCTCCACTTCCGGTGGCAGATCAAACGTAATCAACTGCCACTGCTGAATCTACATGCATGGAGGAGTAGATTGGGTAGATTTGGGTGGAAGAACCTGCCCTGTTGATGAGACAGAAAATCCTCCTGAAGCAGAAGACTGATCAGAGAACAGGTGCTCATGACCAGACACTGTTCATTCTTGATGTTGGCACTAAGATCTACCCAGCGTTTTCCCCACTGCTGAAGATGCCTAGTGCCACGTCGGGATGTAGTCTACATTCGTGGTCTACCAGACGCAGTCTGCTGAACTCGTCTAGTTAGGTATTCAAGGACCCTGCCAGGTGGTTCTCAATCAGGAAGATGCCCTAACTCTTCAACCGCATCCAGAGGTGCAAAGTCTCCTTGTTCAGGGCTCAGGACCCCACTCCGCCTGTTGGTTGCAATAACACATGGCAGTGGTGTTGTCCGGGAGAACCTGCACCAGCCTCCCTTTGATGGATGGTGGGAATGCTTTCAAGGCCAGGTGAATGGCTTGCAACTCCTGCAAGTTGGTATGGAGTCGGCTTCCATCATAGACCAGGGTTTTCTGATCGCCACCTCCCCCTGATGACCTCCTCAACCCAACAGTGATGCGTCTGTCACCACTGTCAGCTCTGGGTGGGCAAGAGAAATGCGCCTGCCACTGGTCCAGCTAAAATTGAGCAGCTACCACTGCAGATCGTGTGCAATCTCCTTCAAATGCTATCCAATACATTTTATTGGTGCTGGGCCCAGTGGAACTTCAGATTCCACTGCAGGGGCTGCTTTATGCCACCTAGCGTAGTCGATAAGGACAATTTAGGAGGCTAAAAGGCCAAAAAGCCTCTGAGCCCCGAGAATTAGCAGAGATGCTGAAATATTAGGATTATAGCCCAAATGTCCTGGACTCATTGCAAAAGAGAGACTGCCCTAAACTGCATCGAGGAAAGCTCCACTTAAAGAAAGCTTCTTTGAAAGAGTCCAGTCCAACTTCAACTTGTTAATCATGAACGCAACGAGGTTCGTTGTCGTACGGAGGTGGTCTACAATTGACTGTGGAGAGTCCGCCTTCAACAGCTGTCACTGTGGTAAATTAAAAGTGATAATGCCAAGCTCAGAAAATGGTCAGCAAGCCCCATTAATTTTGTGAACCTCCAAGGGCCACAGCTGAGGCCTGAGTGAATCATTGCAAGCCGAAAATGCTCCTGGTCTACCTTAAACTGCAGGTAACATCTGTGAGGCTGCAGAACAGTTAGATGAATATATGCACCGTGCAGGTCCAAGTACACCAGTTAGTCACTCTGGTCCAGGCAGGATCTTGGTCAGAGTGAGCATTTTGCCTTCCAAATGAAGACATTCTGAGGTCGAAGATGTACAATAGGCCAAAGGCCCCATTCGTCTTTGGCATGAGAAAACAGTGTAAGTAAACTCGTCCCTATTTCCGTAGCCAGAACTCTCTCGATAGCGCCTTTGGAAACTAAAACTTGCATCTCTTGCAATAGAATGGGCAGGTGTTCCTTTGAGATACACTCTGATGTGAGGAAGAGATTTAGCAGAGCAGAAAGAAAGGATAGGGCATAGCAATGCTGAATTATTTGTAAACAATTTGTCAGATGCCAGGGATTGCTATCCTCAGCGAAAGTGTTGGATCCTGCCTCCCCTGTGGTGGTTTCCACAACTTATGGGAAGCTAAAGCGGCTTGGTGGCTAACAAAGGTGGAGGGGACTTGGAGGACTTGTGCCCTTGTTGGCCTGCATGTTGCCTGCCAGATCCATGTCCTCAGCCTTCAAAGGACTGGGATGAATGCAGCAGGGGCTGGCAAGACTGTCGCTTTCTATACGCAATCCCTAGAGTAGTCTCAGAATTTCATTAGCTGGTGATTAAACTGTTTAGCCGTGGTGAACATACGAGAGAGCATGCTGCGCTTCTACTTTCTTTGAAATGTTCAAGGCAAAATTGGCTTTCTCACCCAACAGGCATGAACCATCGAAAGGCATATACATAGGAAAGGCGTTCAGAAAATCCTGTTAAGCACATCCATGCATAGCAGCGGAGCACCACACTGGTACCAACCACCGTTCTCAGAAAATCAGTAGCATCAAGGGAGAACAAATCACATATTTGGCCGCATCTGACCATACTTTATTGTTTGAGCCAGTGAGGCTTTAACATCTCCCGGAACCACAGGCAAGATCGTGCAGGTCGTCCCAGAGGCATGCATTTATCAGGCCAATAAATAGACTGTATTGATTGATCTCAATGCTAGGCTAGCCTAGGAGAACATTTGTTTTCCAAACACCTCAGTCCCCTTGGACAACCCTATACGGATGTGGCGTGAGAATGAATTGTGGTACATCTTCCTGGGCAACGCCTGACCAACCAGACTCTCTGGAGTAGGATGTATAGTGAGAATGAGAAAATCAGGATCAGCATCTGCCAGACTGTAGTGTCTGAGCACCTCCCCATTCACCAGTGGGCAAAAGTAGGGCTTTGACCAAAAGCCCTTTAAGGTATCAGTGAGGACAGATTCGCTGGCAGTAACCCGACTGGAGGCCCCCGGGGATCATAGGGCCCAGAGGTGCGCTATAGGGAGCCGGAAGGACAGCAAATACCTCTAGCATGACCTACTTAAAGGTGTGTATTGGCTGCACGGTCTCTGATGGCCTGGGAAATTTTGGGTGCAGAGGAATCAATTGTAGAATTAGCTCTGTAACTAGAGATCTGGAGAAAAAACAACTAACACTGCGACGCCCTCGTGTATTTTCTTTCGCTAAAGAATGGCAATATAGAGCAAAGTCCAGATGTGCTTTCTTTTGCTTGGTTACTAAAGAACGGCGAAGCTGGCGTTTTACAGGAGTAGCATTGCGAGCTGGAGCAAGTTTTCACCCTTGACTTGGAGTCAGCGAGGAACATATGCGAGGCCTTCACCAACTTCTTGTGTTCAGCAACGTGTAGCTTCACCTCTTGGTCCTGGATCACATCTTTGGGTGCATGAGGGCACACTTGTTGCATGACCGAGTCGTGTCCCAAGCACAAGAGAAACACCTTGTGCGGGTCTGTGACTAACATCTGTTTTCTACAGTCGAGGAGTGGTTTAAAACATGTAGCCTTAGGATGAGAGCTTGTGCCGTAGTATACCGGATTGTGCTTGCTTTTCAGAAGTTGTTGAAAGGCTCACAAAATTGGGATCAGAGCTCTGGCTCCGGATGAGTAGTCGCAGAAAGTAACTAATGTCAGCACAGAGGGGTGGTGCTGATATGCTGCTCCGCTCTGTCATTTCCAGGACGATACAGATTCAACGTACAGCCACACAATGTCACTTAGGAGCATTGCTAGAGGAAAGTTATCTGGTTCCAGACTGGTGCCTGGGAGTATTCTAAGGTGAGGAATCTGCATTTAGCAGTATTCATCAGAAACGAAGGAATAAAGCAACAATGGTATAGTTAGAAACTGATGTATGCTGACCTGAGCTATAATCAGAATTCAAGCATAATGTAAGTGCTGGAATATTTACAGACCTGCTGTGATCAGAGAGCTGGCCTAAATAAATGCATTCATAGACAAAGCCTCTACATATGCAGATCATGAGAATATTCAAAATACACAAATAGAGTGCTGCTGTGTTCTGAATCCTGCTCAATCAGAAAGGTGGTATAACCAAAGCCTAATCAGAAACCAAACTCTGAATTAATAGATCCTGATTAATATGAGACATATCAAAGAAGCTTTGATTTAATGAGCATGCTGCCATAATTTGCCACGTCACGGCATAGCACTAAATGGTACACGTTTATATCTTTTTATCTGACTAGTACATTTGTTGAACCATCTTGTTCCTTGGAAAAGCAGCTATATTTTAGGATTCCACCCTCCTGGTATTACATGGAACAACCTGGATGAATCTACCACAGCACAGATGTGCCATGTGGTGGGCTATCACCAAGAGAACACATTAGGCAGAACATCCTACCTTCATTGACTAATATGCCATATAGATTTCCATCACCAAGCTCACAACATTAAATCCCACAATGATGCACACTTGGTTCCTTTGTCATCACTCACATGCTCACCTGCTGTGAACCTCACCATCTCAACATGAAATACCAACCCACCTCTCCATCATCTCATTCAATCTGTACCTTAGATTTTGTTCCCTCCTTCTCTTCAGCCACATTTCACCTTCACTTCTAACTTTACGTTTACATTCAATTCTGTATTCAAGTTGATCCTCACCTTACACAAGTCCCACTCCACCTCATCATACACCTTACACATGTGCCACTTCACCCTTACCTTTCATCTCATCCTTGTTCTAGGCCTTATCAATCACCTGACCTTCTTCTCACTCTTTCTCTAAACCATCTTCTACCACTAGAACTCCGATTTTAAACACTCCATTTCTGTAGGCTTTTCATTGATGCCCTAAGCTTTGAGATAGGCAGAGGAGGTAATGGAAGGTTAGAGGCTAACACCTTTTATCTCATAGCCCTTCTCTTCCAACCCCCCTCATATAGGGAACCAGTACTATTCTTGCTTCTCTCCTCATTCCCTCCCAACTCAGGTCTGCTCTCCATGTCATCCCATTCCCATTCCCATTATTGTCCCCTCTTCACAGATGCACTCACATCTGCTGAGCCACCCCTCAACCCAGAACATTCTCCACAACATCCTGTAAAAACTAAAAATATCCATTCTTCAATGCTTACCTACGACAGGAAACCACTCTAAACCACCATCATAGAGCGGACAGCACTACACATTCCCAGCACGTATTAAGACTTTAGCACTTTTAATTTACTGGCTGGTATTACCCACCTTCAATACTAGAGCCCAGTAACCCTCATCCTAGCGTACAGTTTACCACTAGCAAAATAAACCACACTATACAACAGACCGCAGCACAACTTTTCATGCTTGCACTATCAGATGACATGGGGGAAAAAGACATTAATGACCTAATCATCGCTACCTTCTTTTGCAAGACCCCATATAGCATAAAATTAGACCATGTGGCACATCTCTAACCATTAAACTACCCTCCTCGTTCTTTTTCTCATATACTTCTCATATCCGAAGATAAAACACCACCCATGAAGTAACAAATGCCATTACACCATAGCACATCACACCATACTAATCATTTTGGAGGGAAGCCAATATAATCCTTTTAGGCAGAATCCATATCAGAAGATAAACAATAAGTCTAAAGTTATAGACCCCACCAAACAAGACAAGGCTGTGTCAACCTAGATTTGTATGGGTAGGAGCACTCTTCCGTATGCCACCACATCTCACAAACTGCAGACACAGGACCCCATCACACAACAAAATCTACATTTATCTAGTACAGATCAGCTAGCTTAATCCAGTCCATGTAGCACAAATCCCACAGCCATACACAATTCAACCCTCAGCCCTAAAATACAGTCCCACACAAACAACCTTTCAACAGTCAGACAACATTTCAATGCCTGGATCCATCAGACAGCCAGCCAGAAGGCAACACGCTATACTACAAAAATAAAATAAAAATAACTAACATCTCTAGAAGAATGTAGATAGACTGAAGGCAGTTCATTCAGTCTGCAAATCCTGCATGGTGTGAGCTAGGAGTTCTAGGCAAGGACTACTGATTGAATGAATATAGATTAAAGTTACTGGGGGTCACAGGGCTTAATGGTTTTTGACATTGAAAAGGAGCATGGATTGCTAAAAGCTCCTGTTTTATGGGACTCGCTCGTTCATGTTGTTCGCCGGTTGTATTCAGCATGCAACTCTCTGAGTAACGCAGTCCAAAGAATGTACTCACCCTGTCAAATGCATAAAGCTTTTAAAGCCACTCTATGCCAACTGTCAGGGTCACAAATGAATCAATGGCTTAAAGGGAGTACGGGACAGATGATGGACTAAATGAATGATTATCAAACACAGAAGATATCTGCTATGGACTGAGACTGCTCTGGTTGAAGACATCATAGACCGGTTGTTCTGGAAAACATATTCCTCATTCCTTTTACTTTTGCGCTATGAGAGGGGCAAGAATAAAGAATGTGAGACAAACTCTCAAAGACAAGCAGAGCTCAATCGACAGACAGGCAGTCACACTTGTCATTAAGGGCATTAGTGTGGGTGTTTCAGAAAAAGCAAGAGGCTTAGAGGAGACTTAACAGGTTCATCAATCCATTGTGAGGTCTTTAGAACAGAAAGCCTGTGAAGACGAAGAAATAAGTAACAGCAACACTTCTAGTGCTATATATTCATGTTATAGTCTGTTCCTTAAGACACTGCTCTGGAACCTGTCTCGAGGAAAGCGGGAATTTCACAAAGCACGAATAATACACCATGTAGGCAGGCGAGCTTAGGAACAGTGAGAAGTCTGTTGTGGAAAGAAAAGCAGCAGCGAGGAATCCAAGGTATGACAGGAGATCCAATCTCCACTGCCTTTCCAGAAGAGTCAACAAAATGGAAGCAAAAGGCACATTTATACCTAAAGGTGAAACAGGCGAAGCAATGAACAATTCGGGCAGCATCGCATTTGTGCACTCTGGAAATGGCTTGTAAAAGAAACCATTTTTTTGCTATGGGCTAAAAGTTGAAACCCATTGTGAGGAATATTCTTATTAAAAAGCGAAATATAGGAGTTTACCGCCCATGTTGCCTCTTCATCCTGGTTCCTACGGCAGTTTTTAGCTCATGATTTATTGGGTATTTACACTGTAGGTCAAACTACTAAATAGATTTGTAAAAGTATACGTTCATTTTTGAGCCTCTAAGATCAAGTCTGTTGCGAGTACCTTTTTTCCCCAAGACTGCTTAATAATAATTTGTCTTTCCGACTGTGTATTTATTTTTGAACACACATACATACATATTTTGTTTACCACTGTCTACCTCTGTATGCAAAAGTTTAATGAATACTTTGAACTGATAAAATAATAATTTGTGTCTTCTGCGATGGGGCTCGACAACAGGATGTGATGAGGGCCGAGTCTCCTATATCTTACAGATATTCATTAGCCTTGGGTTCACTGGGGGCCCTCTGAAGCCCCCCACCCGGCCTTGCACTGCAGGGGTTCACTGGGGATTAGAAGGAGGAGTGAAACAAAAAAATTATAATTCACATGAAAACGCTAAAATGAGAGCAAAAGAAACCCAGTGGAAACTTTGCAGGCAAAAATGACACAGATAACTAAGCAGCCGAAGAAACAAAAACTTAAGCTCAACACAATGCAAACAAAAGAAGTGACATTCCCTAGCAGTGCCTCCTGAGGGCAGAGGCACACTGCTGCGGTCATATGCCACCCAGCATGCAGAGTTCAATCCAGCCGAGTAATGCTAGGAGTCATCTGTGATGACGGAGGTGCCTATTCGACGTCGAAGGCCATTATAGAGTTATAGAATAGTAGATTTTGCTGCTGATCACAAGCACTTTTCACAACACTGAAATGTTACAAAGCTTCTTTCAGCCTCTAACAGCTTATTACGTGTGGAGGTCTACAAACGACGTATTACTGATCTACATAAAAAAAAAATACAGAAGACTCACCTCGGTCGGCTTTCTACTGTTCGGCCGTTTTCCAAATATACAAGCCAAGTCGGTGTCGCTGCGACACGACAAATCCTTTCCTGAAATGACAGAATTCATTTACTGTTCATAGATTAGCTTTTTTATTTGCAAGAGATTGCAGGTGTGACATTTACCTCTATTTGTTCTTCATAAGGCAATAAACAAATATGGCAAAGAAGGCACTTGGTTTGCATGGTGGTTTAAAATGGGTTTACACAAAAAGGAAGCCCTGATAAATGCACTGACACCTATAGAAATAGGACACATTTGTAGATGCTAGCTTGCAGGACTATATAGCTTACGTAATTGTAAATACAACGGGATATTACTTGAGTATTAAAGAGAGCGGCAATCATTCACTCATGCTATAGATTTTCCGTCTTTTCATTTGGTTCACATGGTACTCTTTTTAGCTTTTAAAACCTAGACACGGAGCACTTGCTGAATGCAGAAACCAGTCCTATGTATAGCGTGGTGATGGGCAGGCTCTCTGACTGGGATGGGTTAGTTAACCCCAGACAGCAGCTCATGCCTCCTTACGGCAATCTTTAGATTGATGCAGGCTCCTCGCTTTCCCAGTTTCTTGCCATTGTTCTCTTAACCTCTTAACGGTGAATATTTTCCGGCTATGCCTATAACACGATTCAATATTTATCATTCCTATAATTAAGGGGGTTTCTGACACGGTTTAAGCCCCATTGTTTCGCAGTGCTTGATCACATGCGCCTTGCTTGACATCACCATTCTTGGCGAGCACACCCTTAGCTCGAGAGGCGGAGAAATATTTCACTAATTATTCACATTTTGAACCACAGTTTTGCTGCTTCCCAGAATCAACAAAAATAGAAAATCATTAACATAAAACGATCCTTTGTTTCTTGAATGAAAGAACATGTGATGGACCTCATCACAGTGGGTTCATTGAAGGGGCCACTGTGTTTCTGGAATAGTTGAATAGTAGAAAAAGGATGACATCTCTATGAAACACAAGGTCGAAAACCTTTAAGAACTGCAGCAAAAAGTATGCAGTAGAATAGGGATGTGTAATGATTGTAACAAACAGCTCTATAATCAATAATAGTGAGCAAAACTAAGCTGGAATAGTTAAGGTTCAAAACTGCCCTTAGGAAGAAGGAAGATATGATATCAGGAAGGAATAATCACCCAGAAGCTTAAAATGTGTTCTTGGGTGTAAAAAAAACATCTGAAAAAAGAAAATAGAAAAAAAAGTCTGATTGACCAGAGAGCCAAAGAAATGTAAAAAGTGAAACCAACAATGTGAAAAATCAGGATTACTAACAATACACCAAAAAGTGCTAAAGAGCATCCCATGGAGGCTTCAAAAAGCCAGAATAGGTGCGCAGAGTAAATGAGACGTCGAGAGCACAGAGAACGGTCCCATGTTGGCCTGGTGCCTGTCTGAGCAGGCTCTCACCCGGGTCCAGTTTTATTCCTTTGCAATATCATTCTGTATGCTTTCTGCGGGAGGATTTGTATTTCAACCATTCCAGTTAGTTTCGCTCACTGTTATCGATTATTGAGATAGGATTGGTATGATCACTATATATTGCAATTACAGTCTTTACTTTTTACATTTTAAAGTAGTTCTATAAAGGTTTTTGCTGCGCATGTGTTCCTGGGATAGGTCGTGCCTTTTGTGTGTCTCCTGATGAAGGGCACTCTCGGAATGCACTGGGACTAATACACAGAATAAACAATAGTTTTAGGGCACTGGTTACCCATCTGTGTTGAATCTCCCGAGAAACAAAACTGGGGAAAAAGTTTATTAATTTGTGAAATATTGAGCTTTGCAACAGGAGATGCGCTTTTGACATTAGGGAGTGCGCCCCAAGATTTATTTTTTTTTAAATCAAGATGCATGTGATTAAACTCTGTAAAACCAAGTTGGTTTGTTTTTCGGCTGAAGGGAACTTTTCTGTAAGCATGCAACAGAATCATACATTCACTATACTACAATTATTTTCAGTGTATATTCATTCCTTTGCGAGTGAGGTCTGTTCCACCATCAACATATTTTAGGTGTTGATGAAAGGGAAACGAGCCCATGCACCATTCCATCGAATGCACTTTCCTGGGTCACAGATGTCTTGTTTAACGTGCGTGGTGGTGAAAGCTGTACACGCAGTGCACAGCGCGGATACATGCCTTCTAGACTGTCCTGCCAAATCTATTGCAATGGTACCATGGAGGAAGTAACATTTTTAAGGGCATGCAGTGGTCCCAGGTCCCAAAAACGAAACGAAAACGTTTCATTTTTATTTTTTAAATGCAGCCCGTTTTCCTTTTAAAAAAAAACATTTACTTTATTGAAAGACAAGCCCAGACATGGAGGTCTGCTGAGCCCAGCAGGCCACCATCACTGGGATGGCCAGCCATTCCCAATGGGGTCGCAAATTGCGACAGACTCATTACTATTCATGAGCCTTGCAATTTGCGACCCCATTGGGAATCGCGAACAGTGTTAAACACACTGTTGTGCACGGCAAATCGTGCCTCACAATTTGCGAGTCGCAATTGCGACGCAATTTGCGAGGCGCTATTTGTCAGGTCGTATATCTGGCCCTTAGTGTTTTGTCCATGTGGAATGATATGTTCACCAGTGCTTTCAGATTAGGGGATTAGCCTAGGACCGCTAAATATGCATGTATGCTCATTACAATCCATACTGCCTGCCACACCTAATCGCATTTACAGGATCTAAAAATTTAAATGCATCCACTCCAAACAAGAGAACAGGGAGTAGAAGGTCCGGATCACTTGAAATTGTCATTATTTGCAGTAAATGGGTGGTTGAAGTATAGTATATATCAATTCAAATGAAAATAAAGATTGCAAATATCCTTATAACAGAAACAAATTGTTAAGTACAGTTTGTCTAGAAAGCCAGAGACCAATGTAGTATCTCCTTTATAGTTTCTGGTGGTCTCTCCGAACGATCGTTTGGCCGGGAATCGTTTGATGTCGAAGGAACTCCATAGAAGAGATGTCATGGTTTAGCGGTTGAAACCCCTGCAACATAAATCTTTGTTGAAAAACTGATTTTGAAGACGACTCCTTACTCGAATCTTATAAAAGTGCCACTATAAAGGAGATACTACATTGGTCTCTGGCTTTCTAGAAAAACATTTGGATACCAACATCCTTCGGAGATTGTGACCTCGTTTTAATCTGTTGATTTTTGAGGACGGGCAGTGAAACCTATTATTAACTACAGAGATTATCGAAATCCTTAATATTTAACACGTGATGACACGTCTCTAATAGGAACTCTTTAATAAACAAGTATTCCCTGGGCTTGGCGGTTTTTGAATATACCTGTGGTCCTGATGAAGGTGGCGCTTATGCCATCGAAACGCGTCGACCTCTGACATTACCATCCTGCCTTTGCAGTTGTTGTTTAACCATAGGAGATCACTATGTATTTTGTGTCTCCAATGTTCAATATACGATTGATTCTTTCCTCCTTCTCTGTTTTACGAAAGGTGCATGAATGTGGAATGATTTGGTATGTGTGTAGATGAGATTGTGTGATGATATAGTTCCTCTGTGATCTATATTAGTTTGTCCCAGGGACTACTGTTTGATGTTAATTGATGATGCAGTTTTCACTGTAATGAATTTAGTCAGTGAATATTAAACATTGAATTTATTTTTTGATAATATAAAGAAATGTATTGAATCTTCTCAAAGAACAATAGAAAAAGGTTAAATTATAAAAAATAAAAAAGCAAAAAATTATCAATCTTTGTGTGGTGCATCACTGTTTTTAGGCCCTTTCTCTTCCCTATCACAATTAAATTGTATAACCAGTAATAGAGGTCGTGAGGGAAATCTTATTATATGATTGTTCTTTTTCCCCTTTTTCCCTGACCTTAAGTAAATTCTAAGGGGGTCCCATATTTGTTGCTGTACACAAATCATCACCTCCTTTTCCAAAAACTACAACTCTACTCAAGCCAATTTCTGGTCATGTATGCAAGTACTGCCCTCTGGATGCACGGTCACTGCCTTAAACTTACCATGAAAAGAAGGAGTTCCTTTATTTTTGTTAATGTGATAGCTTTTGATCTCATGCTTGGTGGCCCCACGACCTAGGATCCCCAGCAGTACATTAAATGGGCACCTGGTTCGACAATGAGTGCTCCTTCTCTAAACACATTGGCCTACTCTCAGGCTCATGTTTCTGTTTGTTACACACTCTGAGAAAAATCCTCCTCTTCTTCCCCTGTAAACTAGAAATCCAGTAGTACATTTGCAGATCACCTAATGTATGAATTATGGTAACTCCCTCTCTCTTAATACTCCAGAGTATGCAGAATGAGATTTCTTCCCATTTTAAACAGGTTCATTGGCTTATGAAGGATTTGGGGCCGGTTGCTGGCTGCTTCAGGGCCACTCCATTGCTACTGTTCACATTCCTACTTACTAGCACCTCTAAAGATGTACATGGATTTCTAAAGTTGCGTTTTGCACGCCACCTGTGCTTCAACTCCTCCATCCAAGTCAACTTGATATATAATTCTAGCCCGTAAATGGCAACTCTCTACATCTCATATTTACAGTACGGACAGCGGCGCAAAGCAGATTCCACCTGGGCAGCTTACCACTCCACCCCACAAAAGAGGGCCAAAGCACAGTAATAAAATACAACAACACTAAATGTGTTCAATACTTAAAGACAGAGCACCACTTAATCAATCAATCAATCAATCAATCAATCAATCAATCAATCAATCAAAGCATTTGTATAGCGCGCTACTCACCCGTAGGGTCTCAAGGCGCTGGGGGAAGGGGGTCCGCTACTGCTCGAACAGCCAGGTCTTGAGTTGCTTCCTGAAGGAGAGGTGGTCTTGGGTCAGGCGGAGGTGGATGGGGAGGGAGTTCCACGTCTTGGCAGCCAGGTAGGAGAAGGATCTTCCTCCCGTTGTGACCCTTCGGATGCGGGGAACGGCGGCGAGGGCGTTGCTGGTCGATCATAGCTGGCGGGTGGGTGTGTAGAAGGTCAGACGGTCGTTGAGGTATTTTGGGCCTTGGTTGTGAAGCACTTTGTGTGCGTGGGTGAGGAGTCGGAACGTGATTCTCTTGTTGACGGGGAGCCAGTGCAGGTTTCTCAGGTGTTCGGAGATGTGGCTGTGTCGGGGGATGTCCAGGATGAGGCGTGCGGAGGCGTTCTGGATGCGCTGGAGTCTCTTCTGGAGTTTGGCTGTCGTTCCGGCGTAGAGGGTGTTGCCGTAGTCCAGTCGGCTGGTGACGAGGGCCTGGGTGACTGTCTTCCTGGTTTCGTTGGGGATCCACCGGAAGATCTTACGTAGCATGCAGAGGATGTTGAAGCATGACGAGGAGACGGCATTGACTTGTCTAGTCATGGAGAGGGAGGAGTCCAGGATGAAGCCCAGGTTGCGTGCGTGGTCTGAGGGCTTGGGTGCGCTGCCCAGGGCAGGGGGCCACCAAGAGTCGTCCCAGGCGGAGGGTGAGGATACCAGGATGAGGACTTCCGTCTTATCTGAGTTCAGTTTCAGGCGGCTGTTCATCATCCACTCGGCTACGTCTTTCATCCCTTCGTGTAGGTTAGTTCTGGCGGTGGCGGGTTCGTTGGTGAGGGAGAGGATCAGCTGGGTGTCGTCGGCGTAGGAGATGATGTTGAGGTTGTGTTGGCGTGCAATGGCCGCAAGGGGGCTCATGTAGATGTTGAACAGCGTCGGGCTGAGGGATGACCCTTGGGGTACGCCGCAGATGACTTCGGTGGCCTCTGATCTGAACGGAGGGAGGCGGACTCTCTGGGTTCTTCCGGCGAGGAAGGAGATGATCCACTCCAGTGCCTTCTCTTGGATTCCGATGTTGCTGAGGCGTTGTACTAGGGTGCGGTGGCAGACCGCGTCGAACGCCGCGGAGAGGTCCAGGAGGATGAGGGCCGCTGTTTCTCTGTTGTCGAGCAGGGATCTGATGTCGTTGGTGGCTGCGATGAGGGCGGTCTCGGTGCTGTGGTTGGCCCGGAAGCCAGACTGTGAGTGGTCGAGGGATCCATTTGTCTCGAGGAAGGCGGCCAGCTGTCTGTTGACGGTCTTCTCGATGACTTTGGCAGGAAAAGGAAGGAGTGAGATGGGCCGGTAGTTTTTGAGTTCGGTGGGGTCCGCTGATGGTTTCTTCAGTAGGGCGCTGAGTTCGGCGTGCTTCCAGCTCTCGGGGAAGGTGGCGGTGTTGAAGGAGGCATTGATGATGTCCCGCAGGTGGGGTGCGATGATGGCGTCGGCTTTGTTGAAGACGTGGTGAGGGCAGGGGTCGGTTGGTGATCCGGAGTGGATGGAGTTCATCGTGCGGATGGTGTCTTCGGTGTTGACCGGGGTCCAGGCTCGGATGGTGGTGGTGGGGGGTGTCGGTGCGGTCGTAGGGGGTGTTGGCTGTGTGCTGAAACTGTTGTGTATGTCTGCGATCTTGCTGTGGAAGAACGAGGCGAGTGAGTTGCAGAGGTCTTGCGAGGGGGTGATGTCATTGTCTTCGGCGCTGGGGTTCGAGAGCTCTTTGACGATGTTGAAGAGTTCCTTGCAGTTGTGGGCGTTGTTGTCTAGTCGTTCCTTGAATGCGGTTTTCTTGCTGGTGCAGATCAGCTGGTGGTGTTTTCGAGTGGCGAGCTTGAGGGTAGTCATGTTGTCTGTAGTAGGGTCTCTGCGCCAGGCTCTCTCGAGGGCTCGGCAACCCCTTCGATGCGCATGACGGAGCGGTTCCGTCATGCGCATCGGTTGCGCTGTGCGGATGACGGGACCGCTCCGTCATGGCCCTGCCCGCGCACGAACCCTTCAGCACAGCGCGGTAATCCGCGCCGCGCTGAAGGGGTTAACATTCCAGTAGAAAGGTTTGATAAAACCGCAGGTCAGTCAAACTATCATAACAATGAAAGTTGGTTAGACTTTGAGGTTTAATTTTTTCCCCCCCAACTTATCACCAGTAATATGGCAAGTAAAAGGATAGAGAATAATACCATCCTTGAGTGGCATACTTAAAAGTCATTTTGTGGGGTGCAACCAAAAAAGCAGGGAAAGATATGTTGTTAGGTAACTACTATATTCAATTCACTACATCTTTCTGAAAAAACGATCTCTAAACTTCCTAACATACAGGAGCTTACAGATAGCAATAGCAAAGGTTAAACATTGATGGATGGAACAACTCTACCACAATTGCATACTAGATCTGGTAAGATTATCGAATTGTATATTACATTTCTTTTGAGGCTACAATCCTAATATTTAAGAATTGTGTTGGAGCATGAAGGTGTAGATGCACCACAACAAGTTGAATTACAGCACAGGGCTCTACTGACCAGCAAGTTACACGATTCTACATTACAGTCTTCCATAACAACTGACTTGAGATTTTAGAGAGAAGAGTGTTTACAAATGCTTTAGATTGTTTTGAATCCAAGTTCGGTGTCTTGCTCGAGGTGGCCACAAAGGATACACTTGTTCAAACAAGATGTATTAAAATGAACTCCTGCCATGCAGGGCTGTCAATACAGCATCAAACTGTAGCAATATCTTTGCTTGGAAGTTTCCAGATGCAACATATAGGGCAGTGCTTCACTGGTTGATTCTGCCATATGCTGCTTCACTTTACCAAACATATAGTACCAGAATGGTCAACGCTTAGCGTACTAAGACTGCTATAGGTGTCAAGCAGTTTCAGCAGGCAAGAGTTGGATTGTGCCGAATTCAACTTCAAGTTCTAGTAACCTTTCATCTGCTGATAGACATCTACCTCTAGGAGAGTAAAGGGGAATTTAATGAAGTATTTTTTATTATCATTATAGCCACTTTGCAGCCAAAGTTGGCGTCCTTTTCTTATTCAAGACCATTTAGTGGTTCAGTTGAAAAGATTCTATTTAGATTAGAAGTAGCCTATTTTATTCCAGAGTTAAGTCGTCAGTGGTCACAGGCTTGTAATAACAGAATCAAAAGTTGTGTTATACTAATTTAGAGGGAAAATGCAATGCTTCAACTGTTTTTGTGGAACAGAAGAACAAGCATCATATAATGTTTCAACAGTTTTTTTTTTTAAAGAAGAACAATCATCCAGCATAGGCCCAGTATGGCTGTATCCATGCCATATTTGAAATTAAATCTAAATTAAACATATGTGTAAATTAACATTCTGACAATATCCTGGAAACCTAGTACAGATCTAGCCCTGTGCCACTTATTCTGTAATTCCTGTGCCATAGATGATCTTTTCAACAGAGATATCAAATTGACATAAATCATACATAAAGACATAGCAACCATATACAAAACCCTAAATGTTGACAGGAATACATTTAGAAACTCCCTTTCATTCTTCCAAAGTAGACTTTTTAGCTCCTATGATAAGGGCACGCCATTCTTGATAATTGTTGTTAATACAAATAAACTATTTCCTATACAAGAACTACACAAAAAAATGATAGAGGAAAGAATGTGTTAAAGTGTTTCTACATGAAAAGGATAAAGCAGTCCCCAAAGATGATTCAGGACATCAAGAACCTTTCACTCAGACATGTCACAGAACACTGTTTAGGAAGAGCTTACAGGTTAAGAGTACCAAGTTGTGAAGAAATATAACAAGTTTGTTTATCTCCATTTGATCTGAGTGGGTCCTGGTCCTGGACTCTAAGTAGTTTGATATCCTCTGGCCCTAGGTTTCTGGAAAGAGAATACGTTCTTCTCATGTTCCAGATTTAATAATTTCCGTCCCTTTTAATCTTTGTCACTGTCCTATTCTTACTTTTTTGCACATTTGCAGCTTTGAGCTTGGCCCCTTTGCCCCTCTGTATGATCTTTAACTTGGGCACTAAGTTTAGCAACTGCCTCTGTCGCCTACCCTCCTGGAGCTTCAGTCTAAAGCCCTTCGAGAAAGGTTTTTTCACCCATCTGCATGAATAAATGTTTAGACCAGAGTCACTACTTCTTAATTTCATTTCTACTAGTATTTAGGTCTCGCCTGGCGTTACAGTTTCAGAAGCCCTGCCCATCTTTTTCATTCGCTGGCATCATCCTCCATGCTAAACGCTGGCTCACGATTGAAAAGGAGGCTACTTAGTCCCTCCTGGTTACCGCCTTGTCCACTTTTGGCCCCTTCAACCGGGATTGGATCTTTTACTCTGCGGCCTGACACAGAGTCTTCTAATTACTCGGTGAGCACATTTTTTCATTCTCACAATGGCGTGGTGACAGTTTTTATAGGTGTTGCTGAGGCTCTCGCTTGTTTTTTACGATTTGCTGCGCGATTTGCTTTCACCGCGCTTGTTCTGCCGGCCTTGGCTTGTTTATTTAATTATTTAGCCGCGCGATTTGCTTTCACTGTGCTCATTTTTCTTGCTCTTTTAATCCTTGGCTCTCCGTCGCCTCCCTTCCCTTCCCCTCCCCTCACCTTTCTTCACTCTCCTCGCCACTTCTTTCTTTCCGTTCTGAGTCCTCCCTTTCAGCCCTTCACTTACATACTCCCACAGCCCCCCCTCACCACAATCTCTCATCACCCCCACCCCTCAGTCTCAATCTTTTCCCTTCAGCCACTGTCGACTACTTCTCGTTCCAGCGTGCCAGCGTTTAACATAAACGCTGACGCAAACCAATGGAAAAGAGGGGCGGGGCTCCAAGTCCCCTTCCGAAACTGTATTGATTACAAAAGGCTCTCGCATGGCGAGAGCAGCGCATGCGCGCTGCTAACGCCAGGCAAGACCTAAAAAGCACCTGCCAAGTCACTGTGATGTTATGTTAATTAATTTGTAAAGCGCAGCGGTTACCTTGGGTTGTCCTGGCGCTAGTTACCTATCTTTTCGGCCATCGCCAAAAGAAATCTAATTATTAAATAGCCAATAAGGAGTTCTATATATTAAACAGCCAAGTTTTCAGAGCCCTTCTGAAGGACAACAGATCAGGTGCATTTCTGAGCTGGGCCGGAAGATCATTCCACGCCTTGGCAGCTCCGAAGACAAATCTTCGTCCTCCCCAGGAGACCTTTTTTATTTTCCGAACGGTCACCATTTTAGCGCCTGATGAACGTAAATATCTTATGGGTGTGTACCAGTTAAATTGCTTCTGCAGATATATACTGGACCAGCACCATGAAGTGCTTTAAAAACGGTGCTCAGAGATTTGAAGAGCACCCGCTTTTTAACCGGGAGCCAATGTAGCTTTTTAAATTCATTGGAAATGGCTGCAAATTTAGGCACCCCAGTGAGTAATCTGGTGGCTGCGTTTTGAAGCCTTTGCAGTTTATTCAAGAAGCGTTCCTGAATGTTTAAATAGAGGCCATTACAGTAGTCAAGCCTTGACAACACAAGGGCAGTGACCACTGTTTTCTGGCTCCCTGCTGGCAGGAAAGGCATAATCTTTTTCACAGTTTTTAAAATAAAGGCTGTAGATGAAGAAACTGAGTTGATTTGGTCGCCCAAATTCAGTTCGTCATCGACAATTACTCCCAAGTTTTTTTACTTTCTTTACCGGGGCAGGGAGTGTTCCCATAGTGGCGGGCCACCAATTTGGATTCCACAAATTAGGAGCATTCCCGAAAATTATCACCTCTGTTTTATTAGAGTTAAGCTTCAGGCAGTTTTTTGACATCCAGCCACTCACTGCCACCATGCATTTATGAAAACGGTTGTCCATGCCCCCCTCCAGTCCTGGCCGGAGAGATACCACAATTTGGGTGTCATCGGCATAGGATGTGAGATCAAAACCCTGTAACTGCTGCATCCCACTGCACCTCTCAACACTGCGACCCAAAATATTAGGAGAAAGGAACAGAGATGGCTCACCACAAGACAGAATCTTATCTTCGATTGGATTTCAAACCTTCATGTTGAAGGTATGTCCTTGCTACAGGGAGGTATGACTTGAGTTTGCACAGTAGCAGCAGACCAAGGTATCTCAAGCAAGCAGTAGACAAGAACATTAAAAGTAGGGCAAATTTAACAGCAAAGCGGAAGGAAAGGTACACACAGGCTTAGTATTTAAAAAACAAGATCCCCATCATTAAAACTCCAGTAAAGCATGCAGCATACATGTTACACAAACATGACTCAATCACGAGCTCTGATGTACTCACTTTCCTGGAACGTGACCAGGTTGACATCAGGGTTCACCAGGTTCACACATGTTAACTTCCATCAGCATATTCAGAAACACTCAACATTATGAAATTATCTCACCTATGATTTTCTTGGGATGTAATTAGAGTTAATTAATTGTGAACCCAATAACCTGAGTTACCGCCCGCAAAACTGAAGAGCAGAAAGAAAAAAGCATGGCGAAATAAGGATGTTTCTGTCATTAACGAGTATAAAGTGTATGCAGACAGGAATTAAATAAAATGTACAGATGTTAAACTCCACGCCCTGCGTATGTTAAAATATAACCAGTTGGACAGTTTAGGAAGAGTGGGATTAGAGACTGTAGAGAGGTGTCTCACCGCAAATAAATTAAAATGTATATTTTGACTCACTGCTTGAAGGTTTTAAGAGAGGATAACACTAGAAAGCTGTAGGTAAAGGAGGCTTTTAACCAATAAACACGCACTGGCAAAGTTAATGGATATGTTTTTTTTGTTAGAGAAGTGTTTGGTAATACTTGGGCAACGTTCTGTGTGTTGCACTCGCCTGTCCTATAAAGACAATCCCATAATGCAGCATTATTTTGGGTTACAGCAATACGGAGGCTACGAGTAGCGCCCCTTTTGTGAATCTTAAATTAAAGCTGTACCCTTTAATAACAGAGTTATGAAAGGGAGTCAAAAAGATTAAGTTTGCATTTTAAGCGCTGAACAGGAAAAGGCATACACAGCAAAATATTGCACAGTCGATAATTTTGACAAAGGATCAGTATTTTCATCACATCTTCAACTCCTTAACTGCTGAGGATCTCCACCCCCAGTGCTGAGCCCTTTTTTTTTTAATGTTTGAGGCACTTCATGCTTGGGCCTTCTTCACTTTTTTCCCAAAAAGGTATCCGGACCAAAGTTCTATCATTTTACCCCACATCTTGGCGATTTTAAAGGAACACATATATAGTGGATTCCTCTGGAGGAAGGGAGAGAATAGCCAAAACATAGCAACATTATCTTTTTTATTGAAAAATAGGGATAAACTGCCACACAAGAAAAATGGCTTCATCAAAAGGTTGTAGTACTGCAATCACCATCTTCCAAGCTCCCAGGAACAATAAAAGTTGTAAAAGAAAAACATTTACCACAGTTTCTGCATTTGAGTCACTGATAGTCCATTTTTCCTATTTCTGTGATTTAAACCACACCTTGTAGCTCGTGGTGGAAAAAAGTGTGAAACGTATGGGTTAACCCTGACAGATGTACACTTCTGAAAACTAGAGAAAATTCTCAGAAAGGGGTCATTAGTGTGGATCACTCATTTTTCCAAAGAAACTAATCTATAAAATAAAATACATTTAGCAATTGGTGGCACTTATATCTCTAATTTTTTTCCCTGACGGCCGATTTACAAAAGTAACCTTCTGTTATGGCCCTTCGTCTCTTCTGGTTGCAGGGATATATAGGGTTTGTTGCTTGTCCAAAAACACACACTACGCAGAGTCTGAGCTGCAGCTTGTAATGATTTTTAAATTTATACTGACAGGGCAGCATATGAAGGAAACGTATGTGTTTTTATTTTATTAAAGTGCATTAGATACTGAGCATTGTGGGTATTTGTACACCTCTGAATTTGGAGTTGCCACTACTACTGTGTAATTCAGATGGTACTCTGGCTCCCATTTGAAACCCAGAATTGGAGAGTAATCCAATTAGTAATGACAAATGTTCTACTGTTCTCTATTCCCACACTTCTCCTAATATAAACAGTACCCCGCTTGTGTGGGGGGCCTATCACCCAGAATATGAAAGGCCCCAAAACTCTATCTTGAGACATCAAGTTTTTGCCATGAAAAACGTTCCATTTTGGTGATATGGGCAGCTGTGAACATTGGGCCTGGGCTCAGCCACCACCCTGGAAAACCTACTATACCGAAACATTTCTGAAAAACAGACACCTAGAGGAGTTCGGGGTGGTGTGACCTGCCTGGATCCCATTACATTTTATAACAGAAATTGACCTACAAACCTCAAACCTTGGCTAAAATCACACACTTTTTTTTTTTACACAGTAAAGTTTTAAAGTTTTATAGAGCGTGAACTTGACCCGAAGGTATCGGGTATCAGAGTGCTTTACATAGCACCAGTTGCGTTACATGAGGACACGTTCATTTTTGTCAGGCACTGGGAGATTAAGTGATTTGCCCAGAATCACAGGTTCAGCGTCATTGCTAAGACTCAAACCCAGTTCCCCAGATTCGAGGTCGACTGCCCTAGCCGTTAGGCCAACTCCTCTCCCCTTTTTTCCTCACATTTCTGTGAAGAAAAGTTGCAGAATCAGTAGGGATTCATAACATTCCTACCACTGAGCATTCCATTACTTCTCCCGATAAAAACAGTACCCCAGATGTGTGGCTGGGCCTAGAGCCTGCAAGAGGAATGACTCAAACAAGGGATCGTGTGAAAACCATATTGACTTTGTTTGGTCCCAGGTTTGAGGTCAAACCAGGGACCACGTGAAGTCTAAATCCCGACTTATGTTAGAAAAGGAAATGATTCAGGTGAGCCAGCACTGTGCCAGTGAGTGACAGCACCAGGTCATGATTCAGGCTCGAGAAATAGCTAACCAAACTAAAGTCAACAGAGCGCTGCTGGACACTGCACATCATTATGAACCCTCCCTCCCTCCCAGCCCCCGCTGCTGATGAAAATGGCCCCTGACAGAGCAAGATGGGTTATGAAAGCTTTAAACATTCCTCTGTGCCAATAACAAGGTCTAAAAGCTTTTCTAACTAAGGCGGACTCCCGAGGGGTGTCCGAGTTACCCACTTTAACCTCTGAACCACTTATGCAAAGGTTAACATGGACTCGGACTTGGCTATAAATTGGGCCACAGACGTGGATTTCAAGCCTCAACCTTTGTGAATGATATCCCCGTATTTGCATCAAATCCACTGTTGCACCCGTGACTGATTAGCATCCGAGCATGGGAAACGGACTGGAGGCTGCCTGAACACAGATGCGACTCAAAGGCCAGCATTTGATTTGCAGTAACCCCATTCCAAAGCTCAGAGTTGTGAAATTAGATGTTAACCTGAAACCTAAACTAGCGCTTGCGTCAGAGATGAACTCCTGCCCATTACTGAAAGAACATGCACACATCTTTAAAGCGGACAAGCCTTTTCCTGGACTTCTTGGGTAAATCCAAGGGCCTTATTACAAGTAGCCTGTTAAACTGCGATCCTTGCGCACCCGAGTTTACGCAAGTGTCAAGTTACAAGTGATGCCACGTTTATTGCAGCCGGTAATTACCAGGTGCGACATAGATCGCACCCTGCATTCATTTCCGGCAGGTCAAACCTGTCGGAGATGAAGAGGAAAAGTCCCGCTATTAACCTGGACACGAGGATTTTGGTACATTAAACATCAAATTCTAATGAAACTCCCCAAAATGTCAGAGTAGACGAGAACTGTCGTATCCAATAAATTCTGAGCAATTCGTTGTCGCATTTTTAGATCGAGCCTGGGCAGCGCATGCGCATACTGAATTTGTGTATGGACTTGAAGCTCCGCCCACTCTTCGCCGATATTTTTCATTGGCCTGTGTCATTGTCCTTTATAAATGCTGGCTTCGGATTCATTAATTGGCTTGTTAGCCCCTCCTTAGTAACCGCCTTGTCTTCATTGGTAACCTCCCATGAGGACTGGCCCTTTTGCTTCTGCTACACAGTAGGTCTTATTTAGTCTCAAGCACTATTTTCTTTAATGAATTTCTCTTACTTTTGGCATGACATGCTTTCCTACAACCATCAGGGCACCATGCACGCTTTAACTTTCCAAGCAGCCCGGGACCAGTGCTTTAAATGGGAAAAAATAAGTGCAGGTACTCATTAATATGAGCTAGAGGCGTGGTGAGTGGGCGGGGCTAGGGGCGGGGCTTAGGGCAACATATGACGATACATAATGACTTCTATATTAGTTACAGCAACTATGAAAAACACATGAGAAATGTGTTTATGTAACCAAAACAGTTTAACTCATTACACAAAATGAAACCCAAAAAGGATGATATGTTAACAGTTTATCGTTCTGTAATATTTGCTGCTTCTTAATGCCATACAACAAACAAATGATGGACGGAATGCTGACAATGCAGACATTCTCCCCCAGTCAAGAGATCTGGGTTAAATCCATCGTTCTTTTGCCCACTACACCACCCCAGTTTAGACATGGCCATATGCAAATCAGTCTTGACCCTGTGCCTCATGGGAACAGTCCAGCCCGAACTGCCAAGCCATGTCTTCCCTGGACCGGAATCAAGCATCCTAGGACCGGTTTCTGGCTATCAGCCGTCATCAGCCAGGATAGCTTGACTCCAGTGGCGTAGTGAGCACGGGTCCCACGTCTGGGAATACCCATCCCACTTAGGGCGAAAAGCGTTACAACAAACAAATGATGGACGGAATGCTGACAATGCAGACATTCTCCCCCAGTCAAGAGATCTGGGTTAAATCCATCGTTCTTTTGCCCACTACACCACCCCAGTTTAGACATGGCCATATGCAAATCAGTCTTGACCCTGTGCCTCATGGGAACAGTCCAGCCCGAACTGTCTCTTGACTGGGGGAGAATGTCTGCATTGTCAGCATTCCGTCCATCATTTGTTTGTTGTAACGCTTCTTAATGCCATGCTGTTATGTGGCACAATACTATATGCTCTCAAGCGTGCACACACACGCACACGCTCTATCTCTCCACATTCCCTCTAAAATCTACTGAGTGTCCTGATTCTCTCCCTTTTATCTCCACTTGCCTCTAATCTTCACCCAGCCTATAAACTTCTCACTAGTTCTGCTCCTCTTTTGCTTACTCTCCACAAGTCTTACATTTTCTCCCTGGTTTTTCTGTACTTGTCTCCTGTTCACCCCTCCAGGCTGCACTCATCCCCTAAATTTGCCTTCTGGAAAATTAAAGTTAAGAAATGCACCAGATTTGACTTTACAGAAATGTGTGTTAAAATACAATTTCTGAGACGATTAATGATTTCAAAACTCAACCACCTCACGTCTTTACATTCATCCCACATCTTCCGTCCACAAAGAGAAGCAGCTCCTGTCCTGAACAAAAAGATGAAAAGAAAAACGGCTTTGGCGAAGGCAGAGGATTTTGTTGGGCTGTCACTGCTTTAGAATGGCCAGTGCAATCAATATCCTGACTGACTGCCCGTCCCAACCCATTTACACACCTGATGGAGAGGGGCGGGGTGAGGCTAACGCACTTTCAGCAGAATAGTCCTCGGGCACCTGATCGACAGTGAAGGGTCTTAGACCCTGCAATGTTAGTCACAGCATGACGCACGGTAAGCCATCTGCCCCCTGCAGGCTCAGGCCATTCACATGGGCGCTGCTGGAATCTCCAGCAGGGACTCAGCATGAGGCTTGGCGCTCTTACAAGCTCCTGAGAAGCAGAGCGGCATCTGCCCTGTGCTAGAGGAGATAAATAACCGGAGCCTGCAGTGCCATCTACTAGGGTACCAGTACTCTCCCTGGCGAATGAGAAGTGCCGGTACTGAGGGCCAGAAAATTCAGAAGTGCCGGTACTCAGTACCGGTGAGTACCGGCCCATTTAAAGCACTGCCCGGGACAATGGCGGCCGCTTCTTTTAATTTTTTTATTTTTAACTATTTTATTTTTTGTGTTTTATAGAGCGCCAACTTGACCCATTAGGGTATCAGAGCGCTTTACAAAGTCATAGAGTTGTACAAAAGACATGAAATCATAAGAGTATACCATCAATTGGGAGGGTGCTGGGTACATAAGGGATGGAGGGATACAATGTACAGTTTACGATGGAGGGTAGTGCCTTCTTAATTGGTCCACGTCAGTGGATAATCAACATCAAAAACATTGCTCGAATGGAAATCATTTATGTTGTTTTTATTTGTATTTTCATCAAAGGAGCGCAAATTTTAAATTGTGAAGAGAAAAACAAAAGCAAAAACGTGTTTCGCCCTAGTGGCCCATTGGCCATGGGCTTTTTCAAGGCGGTGTAAGTTAATCATCAGAGTCTTCCTGTGAAAGTAGAAAAATACGTCTCTGCGGTCTACAGGGAAGTCGACTTGCGAAAAGAGCTGTCAGATATGATCTGACAGCTCTTTTCGCAAGTCGACTTCCCCGTAGACCACAGAGACGTATTGGGCCACTAGGGCGAAACACGTGTCGGCTTTTGTTTTTCTCCAACCCCAGTGCCGGAAACAACAACATCACTCCCTCGCAAAACCTTTGCAACTCACTCGCCTCGTTCTTCCACCGCAAGATCGCCGACATACACAACAGCTTCGACGCACAGACCACGCACCCTACCACCGACCCAACGCCCGCCACCACCACCCTTTGCAACTGGACCCCGATCAGCACCGAAGACACCACCCGCACGATGAACACCATCCACTCCGGATCTCCCACCGACCCCTGCCCCCACCACGTCTTCAACAAGGCCGACGCCATCATCGCACCCCATCTCCGGGACATCATCAACACCTCCTTCCACACCGCCACCTTCCCGGAGAGCTGGAAGCACGCCGAGCTTAGTGCCCTCCTGAGGAAACTAACGGCAGACCCCACCGACCTCAAGAACTACCGTCCCATCTCGCTCCTTCCTTTTCCTGCCAAAGTCATCGAGAAGACCGTCAACAGACAGCTCGCCGCCTTCCTCGAGACAAACGGATCCCTTGACCCCTCGCAGTCCGGGTTTCGGGCCAACCACAGCACCGAGACCGCCCTGATCGCAGCCACCGACGACATCAGATCCCTGCTCGACAACGGGGAAACAGCGGCCCTCATCCTCCTGGACCTCTTCGCAGCATTCAATACTGTCTGCCACCGCACCCTAATGCAGCGCCTCAGCAACATCGGAATCTAAGAGAAGGCACTGGAGTGGATCATCTCGTTCCTCGCCGGAAGAACCCAGAGAGTCTGCCTCCCCCGTTCAGATCCGAGGCCACCGAAGTCATCTGCGGCGTACCACAAGGATCATCACTCAGCCCAACCCTCTTCAACGTCTACATGAGCCCCCTCGCAGCCATCGCACGCCAACACAACCTCAACATCATCTCCTACGCCAACGACACCCAACTGATCCTCTCCCTCACCAACGACCCCGCCAGAGCCAGCCTACACGAAGGGATGAAAGACGTCGCCGAGTGGATGAAGAACAGCCGCCTGAAACTGAACTCAGACAAGACGGAAGTCCTCATCCTGGGATCATCCCCCTCGGCCTGGGACGACTCCTGGTGCCCCCCTGCCCTGGGCACCACTCCCAAACCAACGGACCACGCGCGCAACCTGGGCTTCATCCTGGACTCCTCCCTCTTGATGACCAGACAAGTCAACGCCGTCTCCTCATCATGCTTCAACACCCTGCGCATGCTCCGCAAGATCTTCAGATGGATCCCCACAGAAACCAGGAAGACCGTTACCCAGGCACTCGTCACCAGCCGACTGGACTACGGGACCACCCTCTATGCCGGAACCACAGCCAAACTTCAAAAAAGACTCCAACGCATCCAGAACGCCTCCGCACGACTCATCCTGGACATCCCCCGACAAAGCCACATCACCGGACACCTGAGAGACCTGCACTGGCTCCCCGTCAACAAGAGAATCACGTTCAGACTCCTCACCCACGCACACAAGGCTCTCCACGACCTGGGCCCCAAGTACCTCAACGACCGCATGACCTTCTACACGCCCACCCGCCAGCTACGATCGACCAGCCACGCCCTCGCCACCGTACTACGCATCCGCTGAGCCACCGCCGGAGGAAGATCCTTCTCCTACCTGGCAGCCAAGACTTGGAACGCCCTCCCCATCCACCTTCGGCTAACCCAAGACCATATCTCCTTCAGGAAGCAGCTCAAGACCTGGCTGTTCGAGCAGTAACGTACCCCTCCCCCCCAGCGCCTTGAGTTCCTTCCGGGTGAGTAGCGCGCTATACACATGTCGTGATTGATTGATTGATTGACGTGGACCAATTAAGAAGGCACTACCCTCCATCGTGTTTTAACCTAAACTTCTCAATGGCTCTTGGGTGTAGCCATTTACGAGGACTGTGCCACATATAAAATTGGGCCCTAACAACTGCAGCGTCGCAAGTCCAGAATTTTCCACCCATACAGCAACTTATACTCTAATGTACAGTTTACATTACAGTTACTCAAGACAAGGCCCCAGGTTTCTTGGTGGGGTGACTGGGTCATCAGAGGGAGGCAATAGCCGTGAGTTGATCAGGGTCTCTGTGGCGGTTGAAGGTCAAAGTTTAAACGAGGAACTTACCCATAAGGAAGGATTTGGCCTCCTTTTTGAAGCGTGCAAGAGAGGGGATTCTTCTGATGGCGGGTGGGAGAGAGTTCCATATTCTTGGTGCGGCCCCAGGGAAAGCCAGATTGTAAGTTTTTTTTTTCCCGAAAGCGTGCAGGCTGGAGTAGGAGGTCTCTAGCGGACCGGGAGTTTCTGATTCCTCCGGATACCACAAGTTTCTGTGCAAGATATGCAGGGGAGTTTGAGTATAAAGCTTTGTGTGTGATGCATGCCAGCTTAAGCTGCACTCTGGCCTCGAGAGGATGTCAGTTCAGCGCCTTCAGGTGTGGAGAAATGTGATCAAATTTCCTTGTGCCGGTAAGCAGTCTGGCGGCCGCATTGAGGCAGGCTTTTAAAGGTGCCAGGGAGATCTTGGGTAAACCCGAGAGGGTAGAACAGCCATATTCCAGTCTAGAGATGACTAGTGCTTGGATTGGCATTTGTAGGTCGGGAGCGTCAAGGAAGCGTTTCAGTTTCCATAGGAAGCTCAGGTGGAATCTGGCTGATTTGGCCATCGAGTTGATGTGGGCCTGCATGTTCAAATTGCAGTCCAGGGTTATTCCCAGTGATTTGGCTGAGTCCACGATGGTCGGTGGGCAATTTAAGGCTGTGATGGCCTTAATCCATATCTGAATCTCAGGGTCGGTTTTAGGAGGGGAAATTAGAAGAAATTCTGTTTTCTTTACGTTGAGTTTGAGTCGATTGGAGGCGAGCCATTGGACGATCAGCTTCAGGGTCTCATTCAGGGAGAGAATCTCCTCGAGGGATGAGATTTTGATGTAGATCTGAGTGTCGTCAGAATGCATATGGTAGGAGATATTTGCAGTGCGTAGGACTTCGGCAAGCGGTTCTAGGTAAAGGTTGAAGAGGGTGGGGGACAGCGTTGATCCTTGAGGGACTCCAACCATGATCAGAGAGGGCGCAGACAGGTTGCCGTTAATTAGAAATCTCTGAGATCCGTTTTGGAGGAAGGATCTAAACCATTCTAGAACAGAGCCATCTAATCCCATCCTGAGTTTGAGGCGTTCGAGTAACTTTCCATTTTTGACCGTGTCGAAGGCAGATGATATATCTAGGAGGATTAGGAGACAAGTTTTGCCTTGGTCAAGGGCTTGGAGGGCATCATCAACGATGTGGAGCATGGTGGTTTCAGTGCTGTGTCCCGGTCTGAATCCGGATTGGAAGTCATCGAGTAGGTGGAAGTTGTTGATGTGTTGACTTGGCTGCAGTTGCACACACTTCTCCAACACTTTAGCTAAGAGAGGGATTTTGGAAATAGGTCTGAAGTTGTCAGGGGAGGCTGGATCCAGCAACGGCTTTTTCAATATGGGGAGGACTTGGCCGGCTTTCAGAGAGTCAGGAATCGATCCCTGCCGGAGAGAGGCGTTAATTATTGCAGTCCAGCTAGGAATAATGGATTGGGCAGCGGCAGCTAGGCAGTTGGAGGGGAGCGGGTCGTTAAAATGGTTGTTCGGGTTTAAGGTAGATAGGATTTTGGAGACTGAGTCTTCGTCGTAGAGTGTGAAATCGGTCCAGTGTGCTTGATTCTTAGGTGAAGCCTTTTGGGGCGGTGTGGAAGGAGGAGGCAGGTCGGGGGGGGGGGGGGGGTAGAGAGTATGAGGCGGAACTAAGTTTGTTACCTAAGGCTTTGATTTTGTCCGCAAAAAACGAGGAGAATTCCTCGGATGATATTAGAGACTTGGGGTTTTCTTTCGATGTTTTGGCCAGTTTGTTGGATTGGTGTTTGACCAGTTCGAAGAGTTTGTGGGGTCTGTTCTGGGTGTTCCCCAGTTCCGATCTGAAGAATTCTTTTTTTGTGTTGAGGATATCCTGTTGTATGTATTTCTGGCCTGGCGGAGAAGTTTTAGGTGAGCGGCAGAGGGGTGCTGCCTCCAGATTCTTTCGGATTGCCGGAGGGATCTCCTCTCATTGTTGAGGGGTCCAGTGAACCAGGGGTTTCTATCTTTGATGTGGGTTCTTTTTAGTTTTAGTGGGGCTAGGTCATCCAGAATGTTCGATATAGTCGCAGAGTAGTGATCGTTGAGGTCCTTGACCATTATGATATGGGAGGGGAAGGGCAGATTTGCACCGAGCCTTCAGTTCTTTGTAGTCCAGGTTCTTGGTATCTCTGGCCCAGCGTTTAGGAATCACCGGCTGCGGTGCCCTTGTCTTGTGGGTGCCAGGTAGTAGGAAGGCAATGGCGTGGTGGTCAGACCAGTCACAGGGGTCTATGGAGATGAGCTTGATGGTTGATTCCTTAGAGATGATCCAGTCAAGAGTGGCCCATTTCGAGTGAGTTGGGAGTGAGCAAGATTGGGTCAGGGCTTGATCAGCCAGGAGGTCTTTAATGTCGTTGACATGATGATCCTTGGGATCGTTCCAGTGCAGGTTGAAATCGCCAAGGAAAATGTCTTTAGCGTTGGAGGAACTCTTTGCTGTGAGAATTTCCATGAGTTGGTCAGTGAAGGAGTCATTCATGCCTGGGGGGTGATAAAAGATGTGCAGGTTGCATAGTTGGGTGGAGTTACTGCAAATGGAGAGGGCGAGGTATTCGCAGGAGTCAGTGGTATCCGCCAGAAGTTGTGTGACAAGAAGGTTAGAGCGATAGATGCAGGCGATGCCACCTCCTTTCTTGCTATGTTGGCTGTCCAGCCTTGAAATGTTATAGTTGGGAAGGACTAAGAGGTCTAGGCATGGGGATGAGGAATCGTGTAGTCATGATTCTGTTAGAATTGCTAAGTTGAGATTTTTGTTCAAGATGAGAGCAGCAATATCGTCGGCGTGCGCTACTGCCGATCGGCAGTTAATTAAGAGACCAGTCAGAGAGGGTTCGGAGGGAGTGTCAGGAGTCGGGGCGGACAGGTGTACAGGCGCTAGATTGCTTTTAATCACACTTCTGTTATGGAGGGTAGCTGATCTGCAGGGGTTGATAGCGACCGTGCAGATGGGATGTTAGGCACTCACGTCTGATAAGCAGGGGGTAACTGGGGCTGCGTTATAGTCCTGGAGGATGGCAAGGATTTCCTTTTCAGTGAGGTCTAGCGGATTTGGTGTGGCGAGGGTAGAGTTGTAGGAGAGGACGAGAGCTAGGGTTTCCTCCTCCGATAGGTGGCAAGGATGCTTACGAGGGCGAAGGTGCCTCAAGGATAGAGGTAGTGGGTGTTTGGGGAGCTCTGTGAGAAGAGGGGGGTTGGAGTTCAGCAGGGGCTTGAGGCTAGCGAAGGAGAGTTCGGCGAGGCGAAGGAGGTTTGTTAGATCCAGAATGGAGAAATGGATGCTCTGAATTATTTTGGCAGCTTTGGAGTGCAGAGTATCGATATCCATATAAGGGGGAGGGGCTAAAGGACAGAGGGGCAGTGGTTTAGCGGCAGTACTATTGTCATGCCTACGGGATAGGAATGAAGGGCTAGCTCGACCTGTGTCGTAGGACTTTGTGGGCGTCTCAGTCTCACGGTCGGAGTGGGGAGCTAGTGGGGAGGGGACCAGAGGTCTAGGGCCTATTTTGTTGGCAAGGGCGGGAGTCATGCTAGGAGGGCTAGGATGGACTGTCTTAGGAGCAATAGGAGGGGTGGTTTGTGGGCTAGCAGGGCTAGCTTGACCTGTATCATAGGTCATTGGAGGCGTACCAGTCTCAGAGTCAGAGTGGGGAGCTAGTAGGGAGGAGACCAAGGGTCTCGGGCTGATTGCGTTAGCAAGGCCGGGAGACGAGCTAGAGGGGTTAGGATGAACTGTGTTGGAAACCTCAGAGACAGTATGGGGAGATAGTGGGGAGGAGACCAAAGGTCTCGGGCGGTTGTGTTAGCAGGGCCGGGAGATGACCTAGAGGGGGTTAGGAGGAACTGAGTTGGAAACCGCTAGGCAGGCTGGTCGGAGGATCGCCGAGGCGGGTGTTAGTCACCCTGCTAGTGTCGTGCACATGGTTTCTGAGGAGGGTAAAAAGCTCCGCAAATTTATCGAGGTTTTTGGTTGAGGCTTGTATCAATACGATGTCGCTTTTGTAGAGGGTGATGGTGAGGTCAGCTCGTAGGGTTGCGGAGGGCGCTATTGTGAGCTTAGTGCCGTTAGGAATTTTCCTGGTTGTGCGTACATTGAGGAGGTGTGCAAAGGTATTGTGCCAAGAGGGGGTTCTTATGGAGTAGAAAACGAGGCCATTGATCACTATGCTGTTGTCCGCACTGAAACACAGGTCAGAGATTAGTGTCTCAGGGTGATTTTTTCAGGGTGGAGTGCTTGAAAGATTTTGTAGAGGTTAGGGGGGTAAACCAGGGTATATGAGTTTACTCCAATAGCGGTCAGACCTACCATGTTGGCTAGGGTTGGGCACTATAGGAGAGACATGGGTCAGTAAGCAGCAGATTTCCTTATGTACGTGATCATTAGAATAGTAATCTTATAGGAAATTGGCTGGGTCGTAAGCAAGAAGAAATTCCCAGGGCTTTTTCAAGTTCAACAAGTCTTTCATGACTGCTAAAGCAGGTCAGTGCCACTACAAGATGGCCGCCACCTGATCGAGCCTGGCTCAGGGTGCAGCTGTAGACCCTTGTTTGTTTTGATGGTGCAGTCCTCTTTCTGTTGCCATTGCCTGATCGAGCCTGGCTCGGGTGCAGCTGTAGACCATTGTTTGTTTTTATGGTGCAGTCCTCTTTCTATAGCCATTGCCAGGTGCTGCCATTTTCGTGGGTAAAAGGCCCGAGGCAATATGGAGGAGCAGCTCTGTGCACAAAATGGCTGGGGGCAATAAAACTGTTATACCACTGACCAACAGCTGCACGTACAGCTAGAATTCCGATACCAGACCCACTCCTGTAGCCTGGATATCGCTATGATCCTGATGATGCACACTGCCCACTCGGTGCATGCAAAATCGCCGGCCACTCCCAGCAAGGGAGGCTGCTCCTCTGTGGGGTTGATGCTCCTTAGGAATATATCTTCGGGACAGGCTCGCTGCTTCACAGCGCGATCGGTATGGGAGCACTGCATCTACCTGCATCAGGGGGTGAGGCGGCCAACAGCTCCCCAGGGCCTCGACTCGTGCTGGGTGTGCCCGTTGCTAGATGGAAAACTCGCCTGAGGGCTCAGCGCAAGTCTGCCAGTTCCTGGCGGGTCACAGGCTCGGCGGCCCAAGATGTTGAATGGCAGTCGCCAGAAGGAAAACTCGCCTGAGGGCTCAGCGCTAGTCCGCCAGTTCCTGGCGGATCACAGGCTCAGGGGCCCGAGATGTTGAGTGGCCTGCAGTGGAGGGGAGGGGTGGGGGGTGGGCAACTATGGCCAACGGTCCTAGTTGAGGTGAGAGGGGTCCATGAACGCTGGTCTGTGCGGTGCTGCGGGGCCAAGCTTGCGTTGTATTGCTGTGATGATGTAGAATGGCAGCAGGGCGAAGGAGGTCGATGGATGGCCAGGTTGTACAGGGATATTGACCGATATGGTGATCCCTTACCGAGGAGCTCAAGTGGAGGAGCTCTCGTCCGGTGGCCATCTAAGTCTCGCATTTACCAGTGTTTGAGCTATTGGCATTGTAAATATAAATGCCTTTTATTTATGAGTTAAATATCAAAACAGATAAATAAAAGGCATGGTCATTTACAATGCCAATAGCTTAAAGTTTTGCAAATGCAAGACCTGTTGCATTGCAAATGCTTGTTACTGGATCCAATAGTTATTGGGCTACATTTTATCAGGCCCTATCTCATTAAAATAGTTGTGCTTTGAATTTCCAGGTCTTGTGTAAGGCACATCGCGCTACAACCCGGTGCATTTCTTTAAAAGGCTGGATCTGCATTGGTTAGGTTGATCTGGAGGGCTAAGAAGAGATGGTTAAATGGCAGTAACAGTCTCTCTCCACTAATTTTAAGGGTTATTATTGGTAAGATATGGGCACTAGGATTATGCCTGGCCCGAGCATTTTGACCCAGATGTAGTGCCACGCAGTCTGCAGTGCTGTAGCACAGCAGCATCTCTGCTAGCTTCGGACGCATTCTCTGGTGCCTTATGCTTCCTCTCCGCATTTGTTCTTAGAATCAGCTTGTTTGGCTAGAAATATGTGAAAGGGCCAGGCACACAGCACAGGCAGTTTAAAGATTTCATCAGCCGAAGTGATGGCCACCAAAAACTCGGTCCTAAATGTCAAAAGCAACAACTAGCAACTACACAAAGGCTTAACAGAGCTCCGATTAAGAACGTTAGAACCAAAATAAGACTTCACTTAGGCATAACGAAAAGGAATGGAAAAATCCTGTAAGACAGCTCCTTAAAAATGTCTCAGTACTAATGGGAACTTGAACAGAGAAGGTTGGTCAGGTAAACAAATGAAAGCTGAGAAGACGGTAATGTAGCACTTAACTGTGCCCACTGCAAAACAGTGCTGGACCAACAGGAGTGCGAAGCCAAACACATCAGAAAGATGAGCCCTGAGGACATGTCAAACTTCTCATGTGCACACCAGGTGACACAATGGCTCCACGACCAAGGATAAACTGATCCTACAGAGGGGGAATGCACCGACAGGCTGACGTTTGTCACATTCAACAGCAGATTAAAAGAATTCAGTCATCGGACATGAAGGTAGAGGCTCTGGAGGTTTGGATAAATGGCCTGTCGCTTCAACCGTGACAGGAGGTATGCTCTGAGTAGGAGGTGGAGTGGGGGGGGGACACAGGGAGAGTCTCAGAAGGTCTGCATACCACCACACCATTACTAGTCAATCCAGGGCAAACAGAAGAACATGTGCCCTGTGTTAGCGCACCGTCCTCAACACTTGAGGGCTACCTGCAATGGAAACGGGAGGGCACAGAACAGCAGGCAATGTGCATTCCTGCAAGTGGAGAACAGATCCACCCGAGGATCCACCACACAGGCCAACGATGTTCTGAACTACTCCAGGTGGAGACACTACTTGTGGTCAGCTAGATGACGGACACTCAGGCTGTCACGTCTAGTTTTAGGCAGCCTTCCAGAGGGTTAGTGACCAGCATGATTGTGCACAAATGATCTCAGATTCACAGTCTCAGAGCTACTTAGCACAGAAGACGAGACCCCAAGTTTTCATGCTTGTTCTCATACAACATCGGTGTCATGTTGTCTGTCAGGATCTGGGCATTTTGACCGCAAAGTAATGGCAGGAAGGCTTTGAGAGCCAAGTATGTCATTGCCAGCTCAAGCAAGTTGTTGTGTAACCCTTGCTCGTATGGATACCAGAGGCCTCTGATCTGTTCCTCCAGATGGGCACCCCCCCATCCACACTAAAATGGGGTCATCCATCACAACCATAGCTACTGCAGGTGGTAGGCAAATGTACTTTCTGCATTACATGTTCTCTTGCGCTGACCACCACTGAAGAGCTATTGTGTTATCCAGGGGTGTCCTCATGTCTATTAGATCATCCCCATGCAGGAACCAGACTGGCAAGCCTTCATATGCCAGCATAAGCACATGCTTGGCCAGCAGTTTGCAGAAGGGCAACTAAGTCAGCAGGCGGGGGACCTTCAGGATTAAAATCCATGTCCCCTCCCAAAACATAAAAATCCTATACTGAATGTCCCAGATCCTCTGAAAGGCTCTGAGAGGTGTTGTGTCCAGTACTGCTTCTATGAACCTGAGGCACTCAGAGGGATCCAGATGTATATTGTCAATGCTGATGGAAAAACTCAAGGGGAACAGCAAAGATGCTGTGGGGCTCAGAGGGTCCGCTGAGCCTGCCTGTATCAGCCAATCATTATGTTACGGGAATATGAAGAACTTTAATTTGTGCAGATGTGCAGCCATCACCTTGGTGAAGACTCTGGATGTCTATGTCAACTCGAACGGGAGGACCGTGAACGGATAGTGGGCGGAATATATGACATTTAAAGTACTTCCTGTGCGACTGCAGGATAGGTATATGGAAATAAGTGCCCTGCAGTTCAAGGGACGCCATCCAGTCATGCAGCTCTAGCATCAGAAAAACTTGAGCTAGTTAAAGCATCATGAGTTTCTCCTTGTGAAGTAAGTTATTAAAGACCCTGAGATCCAGGAACGGATACAGATAACTGTCAGTCTTGGGAACAAGAAATTACTGGGAGTACCATCCTTGTCCAAGTTCCTGCTCTGGGACCACTTCCACTGCCCCCATTTCTCCAATAGTGCTGCCACCTAATGCTGGAAAATGTGAATGTGTTCCTCTCACTGAAGGGAGCAGCAAAGATTTCAGTAGAAAAGGAAGAGTACAGAACCTTTGTACAGTCTAAGACTCACTGGTCCGTCTAATGGCCTGTCAGGCCTTTAGCTGGAACAACACGTTTTCCGCCATGGCCACATGCATTCCCATGGGGGACAACTAAAATGTTTTCCATCCACAAGACAGCCATGCATCAGGAGGAATGTCAAGGAAGTTCCGAAGGGAAATGTATGAACTGGAGCTAATGGATGTGTGTAGAGAGATGGGTAATACACCCTTAATATAAGGAGTTTACATTTTTCTTGCACGTACATCACTCCTGTTCTTGAACTGAATCAATATGGGGATCACAGGCTTTAGTGTGGACTACTACTAATGCAGAACTAGGGACAATAGGAATATCAGAGCACTCAAAAGTAGCAACACACCCACAAGGAAAAGCAAGTGGGGACTCTATGTATCCCTACTAAAAAAGTAGCATATGCACGCAACTCCATAGTGATAAAATCTGTAAATACTATAACTTTAGTGACAAAGGGGAAATGTCACTAAGCACACTGAGATGCTTTCAAGGCAGTAGTCAGAGGCAGATGTATAGCTGCAAGAACACAATGGAGGCACAACTGGGGCCTAACAAAAGAAAAAAGAAAAAGACGCTCCAGAATGGCTGAAATGAATTACAGGGAGAGGGAACTTACAGGACAAATAAAATTGCTTCTCATTGAAAGGTCAAAGAGGGCACAGTTTAGTTGGAATTGGAGACTATATGAGGCAGCTAATAAATATGACAAGCTGTTAGCCACAAGATTGATTGATGCAAACGCTTATAGATGTGAATTATGTCACTCCCACTGCCTGAGTAGTGGTGAATTGTGTGAGATCTGAAGGGATTCCATTGGGAAGGGGCAGAATGGGGGGCTGCTCCTTGTCCGCACCTCTTTTTGCTTTGGTAGTGGCGTCTCTTGCATCAAAGATTCCAGATGAGATGCAGAAAGAGGAGATACATATTAAATGGAAACTGTATAATATTCCTCTCTTTGTTGATGATGTCCTGTGAGACTTAAGTCACCTGAAAGCTCCTTTCCTAAGGTCGATTCAGACACTGTACAGAGAGACTTCAGTGTTTAAGTGAACTTAGATCAATCTGAAATATTGTGTGCAGGGTTGAACTGAGAGACATAAGAGCGTATAGAAAGGATACACATCTCGTGCGAAGATCAAGTACCAAGGCATCCATAGTACTCCCAAGCTCAAGGGACTCTACCGAACGAATGACTCCAAACTCCAATCAGAGAATAAAAAAGATAATGAGGTGTCACCTTCAATTTATATCATGGGTGGGAGACAGTGGCGTCACTATAGAAAATGTGTTACCATGCTTGTTTTCTTTCAGACACTACCCAATGCCAGCAGCGGCATACCTCTCTGATGGGACAAGACAGATACTAGAGGCATAGGATGAGACGATGAAGAGACACCATCTCATTACCTTGTTCGTCCCAACGCCGCGGATTCACGACTCTGATTTAACTCCAAGGTTAGAGGGAGATCAGTTTTGGACCAATGGGGACTGTACAATGTGAAGGGATCTATTTCAGAAGGGAAAGGTTCAGTTTTGACACCGGGTCCTATTCAATGATACAGTTGCTGGCTCAAGAGATCTAGCACTCTTCGAAAAGCTTTTTACGATATTCTCCTCTACTGAGTGCCTGATATCCAAAGCATTCTCTCTTTTATTGGACTCAGGAGTAGAGGATGTGTGGCATATATGAAAAGATGGGAACACTTAAGTGTAAGCAGCAAACTTCCCACATGGCAGAGACTGTGGGGAGATATTGCAAAAAATTACCCGCAGAGTTTAGAATAGAAAAATGATGTACAAGTTGCTGCATTTAACCCCATACAAACTGAAACACGTATAGTAATGAAAAATGTGGATGTGGGATTCAAGGGGGTGAACTGCACGTCAAGTGGACGTGCCCCCGCAATCACAGTTTGCTGGTAGGCGGTGTTAAGCCATGTAAAAGGAACCTTGTTCCATCTGATCCAAAGTTCGTGATCATGGCTTTGAAGCCAACATCCCAGGAGGGGAGGACAAAAAAAAATGTTGGATAGTACTGTGGAATATGAATATGCCAGCTAAATAATAGACTGCTTTCCACTGGAAAACCCCTCCCACCCAATCATCCCACATCAATTCAATCAATCAATCAGTCATTTGTAGGGCGTGCTACTCACCTGTGAGGGTCTCAAGGCGTTGTGCTGGGGGGGGGGGGGGGGGGGGGGGGGGGGGAAGGTTCAAAAGGTGGACCCATAAGTCTTGTTACAACAATATTAAGGTTCCATGCAGGTGCAGGTGGAACTTTTGGTGGTACCACTCTTTTAAGCCTTTCCAACAAGGCTTTAATTACTAGTACTCTAAATAGGGCTTTGTGTTGTCTGTTTTGAAGATATGCAGTCAGCGTTGCAAGGTGTAGGCGTTTGGATATGTAGGCAAGGCCTGCACGTTGTAGATGCAATAGATAACAAATTGATATCGAAGCATCTAGTAAGTCAATTATCTAGTTATTACAATATATAACAAACATTTTCCACTTAGCTGCATAGCATGCTCTAGTGGTAGGTTTCCTTGCTTCTTTAAGAATGGTCTTGCAATCTGGTGGTAGATTCAGGTATCCAAACTATGACTTCAGGAGCCAAATAGCTAGGTTGAGCTCCTTGGGGTTTGGATGTCTGATTTGTCCATGGTTCTGGGTGAGAAGGTTTGAGTTGAGGTGAAGCTTCTAGTGGGGAACTACTGAGAGTTCTAGTAGTTAGGTGAACCACGGTTGACAAGCCCATGCGGGAGCCACTAGAATAAGGGTGAGAGAGGTTTGCCTGAGCTTCTTCCATTTTTGGTTTGAAGAGGGAGAAGTGGAAAAGCGCAAGCAAATATCCCTGACCAATTTATCCATAGGACACTGCCTTTGAATAGAGGGTGTGTGAACCTTGAGGTGAAGATTGGGCATTTTGAGTTCTCTGCTGTTGCAAAGAGATCCATTTGTGGAAACCCCCATTTGTAGAAGTATGGAAGGATGACTTGGAGATGGAATTCCCAGTCGTGGACTTATTGCCATATCCTACTGAGGAGATTGGCAAATTTGTTGTCTGTCCCTTGAGGGTGTTCTGCTAGCAATTGGATTTTATGATGTACTGTCCAACCCCAAATGGTCTGAGAGTTAACTGTAGCGAGTGTGCCCCCCCCCCTGTTTTTTTACATAGTACATAGATGTCATATTTTCTGTCCGGACTAGGACATCTTTCCCCATCTGGTGAGGTAGAAATGCTTTTAGAACTAGGTGAACAGCTAGAAGCTCTATGTAGCTGATATGGAGATTTCTGTGTTTGGAGTCCCAAACATCCCCAACTGTTAGATCTTGTAAATGGGCACACCCCATCCCATGAGGGATGCGTCCACTGTGAGCTCAACCTATGGAACAGGGTTGTTTAAGGGCCGCCTTTTTAATAGGTTTTGTGTGTTCCAGCACTGCAGAGAGTGATGGGTAAAGCTGTCTACCAACACTAGATCTTTTACCTGACATGTGATTGATTCCATTGGCGCGCTAAGCATTCCTGTAAAAGACGCATGTTTAATGTTGCAAGAGGCACTATGGCAATACATGATGCCATCATCACTAGTTGTTGTATCAAGGCTCTGACCGTTAGATACAGATTGCTTTGGAATTGTAGTAGCAGTGTTTGAAAATTGTGAATCCTAGCTGCATTGGGATAGGCTAAACCTGTCTGAATGTTTAGCATAGCTCCTAGATAGGGTTGCAGCTGTGAGGGTTGAAGATGGGATTTATGTGCATTGACTGTGAATCCTAAATGAAGAAGAAGATTTATGGTAATCTGAGTTTGTTGTAAACACTTGTGATGTGTGATGGCTTTGATAAGCCAATTGTCTAGATATGGGAAGACATGAATTTGTTGTCTTCTTAGATGAGCTGCTACTAATACTAGACATTTGGTGAATACTCTGGATGCAGTAGTGACTCAGAATGGGAGTAGTTTGAATTGATAGTGCTTTCCTGTTCTCACAAATCTGGGATATTTGTGATGTGCTGGGTGACTAGGTATATGAAAGTATAGGTCCTTTCCCTCCAGTGTTGACATAAAGTCGCCTTGCTGTAAGAGCGAAAGCATCTGTTCAAGTGTGACCATATAGCAGTGTTCTGATAGTATTTATAGGTTTAATGGCCTGAGATCTCAGATTGGCCACAGAGAATCTTCCTTTTTGGGGATTAGAACTTAAGTGAGTAAACCTCTGACCTTTGGTGCTGAATTGGACCTGGTTCTATAGCTCCTTTTGTTAGAAGAGCTTTTACTTCTTATTTGAGCAGTTGTTGGTGTTCCAGAGAGTTTGTGAATGCAACATAGAAATTGGGAGGATTGCTGGTGAGCCGTGGGCAATAACCATGTTGGATAATGTCCAACGCCCATTTGTCTGATGTTATTAATTGCCAAATGGGAAGAAATGGGAAGACATTGTTGCAGTCTTCCCCAGATAGGTTTATGATGGTCAAGGGGAATTGTTATTAAGTCACTGCTCGCTGGGAGATGTAGAATGTTAGTGTACCTCTACCTCTTCCTTTAAAATGGTTTCCTCTGTAACCACCCTTGTAAAATCCTCTAGAGGGGGAGGATTGAGTTTTAGTCTTGTAAGAAGATGTGTTGGAATCTTTGGAGGTAGTTTTGAGCCTCTCCAATAAAATGATTTGTTGATTCCGGCGTAGAGGGTGTTTCCGTAGTCCAGTCTGCTTGTTATGAGTGTGTGGGTGACAGTCTTCCTGGATTCTGGGGGGATCCACTTGAGGGTCTTGCGGAGGATGTTGAAGCACGTGGAGGAGATGGTGTTGATCTGTCGAGTCAAGGTGATGGTGGAGTTTAGTATGATTTTTATTAAAAACAAAAGAGAGGGGTCCCACTACACCAAGGGGAACAGGACACCAAATAAAGACACTATGTCAAATAAAGAGGACCCCCTTGGGTATCTTAGATAGCATACATCCATTCATACACATTCATTCACAAGAGTCAGGTATTAGCACCAATAGGAGTCCAAAATGGGTAGTGTATATAGAATAATCAGTATATTTATTTGTTATCATAAAAAATCGTTAAAAAACATTATAAGCACTTTATCACAAAAGTCAATAAGGGAGACAAAAATACTGAAAGGGAAGAACACAAGCAGCCAAGTCTTGTAATGTGAACCTAGAAGGCACTCAGGGATACAACAATCAAAAGCAGACAAGTTCATAGATACATATTTCATCAATGTGTCACGTTTTTCTTGTATGATTATATCCCAAGATATTATTCTTTGTGCCTTAGTGGACCTAGTTCTTTATCGGTGTCCAGAAGCGTTGTGTGAGTCCTTCCCATACAGTCTGTACAACAAAGCGACGCGTTTCGGTGGTATCTAGTGATTCCCCACCTTCTTCAGGCTAGCACAAATGCTTGTAACACAACTCCCTCAACAGATAAATTCTGGAAAGTTAAAAAGATATATATAAAAAAACATGTACTTTATATCTATATATACATACACATTTATCAAGTAGATTGTTTTACATGGTAATGACATTTCTTAATTGGATTTACATGTTTATATGTTGGGGCAACATACACCCAAACTCTAATGTAAAGGCATTGTCATTAAAACCAGTGATTCTAAATACCCAACTCTCGTCCTCCATAATGATGTCATACCTAGCACTCTCAAACATTCATACAATTCCAAAGTTCCACTGAGTTCGTTCATACAAATCTCATACATCCAAAGTTTTAGAGAGACTTACCCACCTAATCAGGGGTGTGCTCGTGAATTAAGATAGTCACTGCTTCATTAGTGACATCTATCAACAGCCGATTCTATTATGGAATTCAGCTTACAATAAAATGGGGGTAATCTCCTCCCTAGAGAAATATATAACAAATGTGCATTAGTGTTGTTTTAGTCATATGAAGTTATCTGTCGGGACCCATCTTGTCCTCTTTTAATTCAATACCTTGTGCGTTCTTACGAAGTGGCACCTGTCTTGTGCTCAGGATAAAATGGTAAAAGCGTGCCTTCCGCCGTGAATTTTCTGGCAGATCAAAAAAAGCGAAGAACCCTAATTAATTGTTTGAATAGTTTGCGCTAAGATAAACAGGAAATTGAACCACCCCTCTAATAGAGATGAGGGAAATACCTTGTAGTTAGATTCCAGGTTGTATGGCCCACAGAGGCTATGGGACTCCTTGATCGCCCAGCTATCGTCTGGAGGAACACCGCATCTAATTACTTTTCTTCTAGCAGTGCTGGTTATCTACAGGGAGACGGGGCGTGTCCAATAGGTTACCATAGAGATAGAGCTAGGTTTATGATTCAAAAAACGCTATACGTATCTTTATAATGCAGTGCCCAATCCTGTAGTAAACACGTTCCCCTACGTCCCCTTTTAGATTTTAAACACAAACTTGAGTTTGTATTCAGTCGCGCTATCGCGTTCAATGGTAATTTAATACATCAGAAGGTGCGTGGTTCAGCCAGAGCTGACCGAGCCTACCCCTGCTGGCTCAACTATACATAAGATGCTGCAAAGACATTAAGTACTCTAACATCATTAAACAATTAGTAAAGCCCAATACTTTCAAGCCAAGGTCTATTTGCAAAGGACACTAATGCAAAACCCTGCGAGAGGTATGGTCGAAATGAAACTGACTAAGCAATCCGCCCGGCTCGAGAACATCCGTGTTGTTAGTGCCCTGCGCCTGCATAGTTTAGCGAGCCGAGTAGCGAAGCAAACTTACCGGGACTGAAAAGTCTCCCGACTTGCCTCTGTTCTCCGTTCGATTGTTCCGTGGTGCCACTCACTACGGAGCCGTTTTTTAAAGCCGTAATTGGTTCCAATTAAGATTTGTATAATGGCAACAAACATAGGACTGTTCATAAAAGGATAGAGTTCATCCCTTGACACCTGGCCGCCATCTTGGAATGGGTCCGGGTTAAATATATGTAACAGTGCCACAAATCACCCCGTGCTGGCGAATGGCGACGCCATCGAAAAGTGATCAGCACTAACTGGCGAACCTCATGCTGCACATAGATAAGTGGAACATCCACTGATCGGTACATGCTAATAAGTAGAATTATGTCTATACTTCAACTGAAGATTATATTCCGGTAGTTTGTATTAACATTAGAGTGCCGCATTTATCCAGGCCACATCTCTTTGATCACTTATTCTCTTAAATTATCTTACAAGGATGAAGCTTGTCCAACGCTAAAAAAAATTTTTAGGATTAAAACGGGCTCATGTACGAGTGTACTGCCTGACGACTCGTGCCAAATGGGTAGCATGAAGAACAAACAAGATAATGAAATCAAATGTCCTAGTATTTAGTTATTGTAACCTGATACTGTCATAAGCGAGCCTAAACCACGCCTAATGTGGGCAACAGAGTTAAGAGCTCTTGTGAAGTATATCGATACACCCTACCAATCTATGCTTTTATTGTATAAGAGCCCGTAATGTCCTGCATGCAAACATAATTGCTAGCAGGACAAAATTGCAATATCACAACATAGTCATAGGATAGCTAGTCCATCGAGGTGAACCTGGCGAGAGATACATGAATTTGATGGGCCCTATTTTGTTTGTAGAGCATCTTTATCTTAGAAGTTTTTCCCATTCCTCACGTGAGTTAAGGCCCTGTCTCATCGTGTTGAATATACAGATGTACCACTGTTCTCTGGCCTTCCTTTTCTCATCCATATTGCCTCCTCTTTTGTTCAGTGTGATTTTTTCTAAGATGAACCAGGACAGGTCATTTTCGCGATGTCCCATTTCTAGAAAATGTGTGACCAGAGGGGCATTCATTTTCTTAGTCCTAATAGCTGATCTATGCTCTAGGAGGCGAACACGTAATTCTCGGCTTGTTTCACCGATGTATGCGTGTCCACACGGGCATTTGAGGAAATAGATGATATTTTTGCTCCGGCAATTGTTGAGAGTGTGTGTCACAATCGTCCTGCCATTGTGCTTAATCTCTTTGGCCACGATGCATTCTGCACACACTGAGCAATTCCCACATCTTACATTGCCTGTTGGTTTAAGAGTTGTCAATCGTTCTCTGTTTTTGGTTATTAACCTCTCTATACGTGTGGACCAATTGATTGCGTAAGTTAGTGTTACGTTTATAAGCAAAGATTGGTCTCTCTAGTATCACGGTCTCCTCATTATTCAAAATGGTCCAATGTCGGTTGATGACATTTTTGATCTTATTGCTGATTCCATAAAACTGACTCACAAAGACTATTTTAGTCATCTCATCTTTTTTCTTTTTGGTTTGTTCAAACATGGCCTCTCTATTGTAGAAGCGCGCTCTTTTGAAAGAATGCGATATCAGCTTCTTGGGGTAGCCTCTATCACCTAATTTCTTTTTGAGGACCTGTGAGTGTTTATAGAAATCATCTAGCTCAGTACAGTTTCTCCTTAGCCTGAGAAACTGGCTAAACGGAATATTGTTCTTCTGAGATAAAGGGTGGTAGCTGGAGTAGTGAAGAAGAGTGTTTTTATCCATAGGTTTGGTATATAGTTCTACTTCCAATTTGCCACCCCTTGCAACAATCGTGATATCTAGATAGTCCACACTGGTCTTACTAAAATGTCCAGTGAACTTTAAATTGGTGTCCCCTAGGTTCAACCAACTCAGGAACTCTTCTAGCTGTTCGGTGGGGCCAGTCCAAATAAAGAATACATCGTCAATAAAACGATGCCACTCGCTAATGTTCTCATAAAATGGGGCCATTTGGTTATAAATGTGTCGATCTTCAAAATGTCCCACATAAAGACATGCCAGACTGGGCGCACAGGTTGCGCCCATGCTGGTCCCCTTCTTCTGGCGAAAGAGTTGGTCCCTGAATAGAAAGATGTTATTTTTCAGTACTAAGTTGGTGCATTCAATAATGAACTCTTTGTTGACTCCCTCAAGGGTTGTGTCATTGAGGATCTCTTCAATGACCTGGACAGTAGATTGTTGCGGTATGTTAGTGTAAAGAGCTTCAATGTCAAGGGTGACAAGACATTGAGTCTCTTCACAGAACATTTTGTTCTCAACCAGGCCTATAATATGGGTAGTGTCTTTAACATAGGATTTTAATTGGCTCACCATGGGCTTTAGAAAAAAATCAATGTATTTACTGAAGGGTTCTAGAATAGAACCCAAACAGCTAACAATAGGTCTCATAGGGGGATTTTGGGGGTCCTTGTGGATCTTCGGAAGACCGTATATGGCCGGGATTTTAGGGTTGGTGTTATGTAGGAACTTGTATTCCTGTTCACAGATCCAGTTTTCTTCTCTCGCTACTTTTAAAAGGTCGCTACATTTTTTAGAGAGATCGCTAATCTCCTTTTGGTGAACTCTTTCATAATGTTCCTCAATATTTAGTAGGCTTAACATTCTTTTGTCATAATCTTGTGTGTCAAATACCACGACCCCACCCCCTTTATCCGCGGGTTTGATCGTGATAGAATGATCCTCTTTAAGAGTGCTAATAGCTATTCGTTGAGTTCTATTTAGATTGTGTGTTTGAATGAATTCATTTTTAAGGATATTTTGGACCTCAATCTCCACAACTCTCTCAAAGGTTTCTATGTTATGTCCCACTGAGCCTAAAGAGGGCGTAAATGTAGATTTAGGTTTGAGTCCTGTCACGTTATTCGACTCACTCATTGGTTTGCCTTCAAAGAACCTCCTTAACCTAATTTTTCTATAAAAGGATCGTAAATCCCTTTCCAATTGAAATCTATTAGTAGTTGGAGTAGGGACAAAACTAAACCCCTTGCTCAATATGTCAATTTCGTTCTTATTTAATGTCCTGTTGGATAGATTGATGATGGGCATTTTGTCTACCGCCAATATCTCTGGCGTCTGGTTTGCATATACTCCTGTTGGGGTTGGTTCCGAACTGGTTGACCCCCTGCTTGGTTCCCATTGTATCTGCCTCTTCTGTTTCGTTGTTCTAAAAAAGTACCCTGTTGTTCCATGGGTCCTCGTGCGCTGTCTTCCCTATGTGTATATTCCTCATCACTACTTGATCCTGTGGTGTCAGAGAATGTAATTTGTTTTCTATTATTACGTGTGTAATTGGAGGAGATCAACAAGGATGTGGATGGGTATAGAGATTACCTTACCAATAAAAAGACCAATAAATTGAAAAAAGACATAAATAGATTTAGTCAGGAACTTGCATACCCTTTCCTCAAAGACAACTATTATGACCAGAAAACTGAACCCGGATGGGACAGAAATTATTCTAGAGGACCTAGATACACACGTAATAATAGAAAACAAATTACATTCTCTGACACCACAGGATCAAGTAGTGATGAGGAATATACACATAGGGAAGACAGCGCACGAGGACCCATGGAACAACAGGGTACTTTTTTAGAACAACGAAACAGAAGAGGCAGATACAATGGGAACCAAGCAGGGGGTCAACCAGTTCGGAACCAACCCCAACAGGAGTATATGCAAACCAGACGCCAGAGATATTGGCGGTAGACAAAATGCCCATCATCAATCTATCCAACAGGACATTAAATAAGAACGAAATTGACATATTGAGCAAGGGGTTTAGTTTTGTCCCTACTCCAACTACTAATAGATTTCAATTGGAAAGGGATTTACGATCCTTTTTTAGAAAAATTAGGTTAAGGAGGTTCTTTGAAGGCAAACCAATGAGTGAGTCGAATAACGTGACAGGACTCAAACCTAAATCTACATTTACGCCCTCTTTAGGCTCAGTGGGACATAACATAGAAACCTTTGAGAGAGTTGTGGAGATTGAGGTCCAAAATATCCTTAAAAATGAATTCATTCAAACACACAATCTAAATAGAACTCAACGAATAGCTATTAGCACTCTTAAAGAGGATCATTCTATCACGATCAAACCCGCGGATAAAGGGGGTGGGGTCGTGGTATTTGACACACAAGATTATGACAAAAGAATGTTAAGCCTACTAAATATTGAGGAACATTATGAAAGAGTTCACCAAAAGGAGATTAGCGATCTCTCTAAAAAATGTAGCGACCTTTTAAAAGTAGCGAGAGAAGAAAACTGGATCTGTGAACAGGAATACAAGTTCCTACATAACACCAACCCTAAAATCCCGGCCATATACGGTCTTCCGAAGATCCACAAGGACCCCCAAAATCCCCCTATGAGACCTATTGTTAGCTGTTTGGGTTCTATTCTAGAACCCTTCAGTAAATACATTGATTTTTTTCTAAAGCCCATGGTGAGCCAATTAAAATCCTATGTTAAAGACACTACCCATATTATAGGCCTGGTTGAGAACAAAATGTTCTGTGAAGAGACTCAATGTCTTGTCACCCTTGACATTGAAGCTCTTTACACTAACATACCGCAACAATCTACTGTCCAGGTCATTGAAGAGATCCTCAATGACACAACCCTTGAGGGAGTCAACAAAGAGTTCATTATTGAATGCACCAACTTAGTACTGAAAAATAACATCTTTCTATTCAGGGACCAACTCTTTCGCCAGAAGAAGGGGACCAGCATGGGCGCAACCTGTGCGCCCAGTCTGGCATGTCTTTATGTGGGACATTTTGAAGATCGACACATTTATAACCAAATGGCCCCATTTTATGAGAACATTAGCGAGTGGCATCGTTTTATTGACGATGTATTCTTTATTTGGACTGGCCCCACCGAACAGCTAGAAGAGTTCCTGAGTTGGTTGAACCTAGGGGACACCAATTTAAAGTTCACTGGACATTTTAGTAAGACCAGTGTGGACTATCTAGATATCACGATTGTTGCAAGGGGTGGCAAATTGGAAGTAGAACTATATACCAAACCTATGGATAAAAACACTCTTCTTCACTACTCCAGCTACCACCCTTTATCTCAGAAGAACAATATTCCGTTTAGCCAGTTTCTCAGGCTAAGGAGAAACTGTACTGAGCTAGATGATTTCTATAAACACTCACAGGTCCTCAAAAAGAAATTAGGTGATAGAGGCTACCCCAAGAAGCTGATATCGCATTCTTTCAAAAGAGCGCGCTTCTACAATAGAGAGGCCATGTTTGAACAAACCAAAAAGAAAAAAGATGAGATGACTAAAATAGTCTTTGTGAGTCAGTTTTATGGAATCAGCAATAAGATCAAAAATGTCATCAACCGACATTGGACCATTTTGAATAATGAGGAGACCGTGATACTAGAGAGACCAATCTTTGCTTATAAACGTAACACTAACTTACGCAATCAATTGGTCCACACGTATAGAGAGGTTAATAACCAAAAACAGAGAACGATTGACAACTCTTAAACCAACAGGCAATGTAAGATGTGGGAATTGCTCAGTGTGTGCAGAATGCATCGTGGCCAAAGAGATTAAGCACAATGGCAGGACGATTGTGACACACACTCTCAACAATTGCCGGAGCAAAAATATCATCTATTTCCTCAAATGCCCGTGTGGACACGCATACATCGGTGAAACAAGCCGAGAATTACGTGTTCGCCTCCTAGAGCATAGATCAGCTATTAGGACTAAGAAAATGAATGCCCCTCTGGTCACACATTTTCTAGAAATGGGACATCGCGAAAATGACCTGTCCTGGTTCATCTTAGAAAAAATCACACTGAACAAAAGAGGAGGCAATATGGATGAGAAAAGGAAGGCCAGAGAACAGTGGTACATCTGTATATTCAACACGATGAGACAGGGCCTTAACTCACGTGAGGAATGGGAAAAACTTCTAAGATAAAGATGCTCTACAAACAAAATAGGGCCCATCAAATTCATGTATCTCTCGCCAGGTTCACCTCGATGGACTAGCTATCCTATGACTATGTTGTGATATTGCAATTTTGTCCTGCTAGCAATTATGTTTGCATGCAGGACATTACGGGCTCTTATACAATAAAAGCATAGATTGGTAGGGTGTATCGATATACTTCACAAGAGCTCTTAACTCTGTTGCCCACATTAGGCGTGGTTTAGGCTCGCTTATGACAGTATCAGGTTACAATAACTAAATACTAGGACATTTGATTTCATTATCTTGTTTGTTCTTCATGCTACCCATTTGGCACGAGTCGTCAGGCAGTACACTCGTACATGAGCCCGTTTTAATCCTAAAAAATTTTTTTAGCGTTGGACAAGCTTCATCCTTGTAAGATAATTTAAGAGAATAAGTGATCAAAGAGATGTGGCCTGGATAAATGCGGCACTCTAATGTTAATACAAACTACCGGAATATAATCTTCAGTTGAAGTATAGACATAATTCTACTTATTAGCATGTACCGATCAGTGGATGTTCCACTTATCTATGTGCAGCATGAGGTTCGCCAGTTAGTGCTGATCACTTTTCGATGGCGTCGCCATTCGCCAGCACGGGGTGATTTGTGGCACTGTTACATATATTTAACCCGGACCCATTCCAAGATGGCGGCCAGGTGTCAAGGGATGAACTCTATCCTTTTATGAACAGTCCTATGTTTGTTGCCATTATACAAATCTTAATTGGAACCAATTACGGCTTTAAAAAACGGCTCCGTAGTGAGTCTGGCACCACGGAACAATCGAACGGAGAACAGAGGCAAGTCGGGAGACTTTTCAGTCCCGGTAAGTTTGCTTCGCTACTCGGCTCGCTAAACTATGCAGGCGCAGGGCACTAACAACACGGATGTTCTCGAGCCGGGCGGATTGCTTAGTCAGTTTCATTTCGACCATACCTCTCGCAGGGTTTTGCATTAGTGTCCTTTGCAAATAGACCTTGGCTTGAAAGTATTGGGCTTTACTAATTGTTTAATGATGTTAGAGTACTTAATGTCTTTGCAGCATCTTATGTATAGTTGAGCCAGCAGGGGTAGGCTCGGTCAGCTCTGGCTGAACCACGCACCTTCTGATGTATTAAATTACCATTGAACGCGATAGCGCGACTGAATACAAACTCAAGTTTGTGTTTAAAATCTAAAAGGGGACGTAGGGGAACGTGTTTACTACAGGATTGGGCACTGCATTATAAAGATACGTATAGCGTTTTTTGAATCATAAACCTAGCTCTATCTCTATGGTAACCTATTGGACACGCCCCGTCTCCCTGTAGATAACCAGCACTGCTAGAAGAAAAGTAATTAGATGCGGTGTTCCTCCAGACGATAGCTGGGCGATCAAGGAGTCCCATAGCCTCTGTGGGCCATACAACCTGGAATCTAACTACAAGGTATTTCCCTCATCTCTATTAGAGGGGTGGTTCAATTTCCTGTTTATCTTAGCGCAAACTATTCAAACAATTAATTAGGGTTCTTCGCTTTTTTTGATCTGCCAGAAAATTCACGGCGGAAGGCACGCTTTTACCATTTTATCCTGAGCACAAGACAGGTGCCACTTCGTAAGAACGCACAAGGTATTGAATTAAAAGAGGACAAGATGGGTCCCGACAGATAACTTCATATGACTAAAACAACACTAATGCACATTTGTTATATATTTCTCTAGGGAGGAGATTACCCCCATTTTATTGTAAGCTGAATTCCATAATAGAATCGGCTGTTGATAGATGTCACTAATGAAGCAGTGACTATCTTAATTCACGAGCACACCCCTGATTAGGTGGGTAAGTCTCTCTAAAACTTTGGATGTATGAGATTTGTATGAACGAACTCAGTGGAACTTTGGAATTGTATGAATGTTTGAGAGTGCTAGGTATGACATCATTATGGAGGACGAGAGTTGGGTATTTAGAATCACTGGTTTTAATGACAATGCCTTTACATTAGAGTTTGGGTGTATGTTGCCCCAACATATAAACATGTAAATCCAATTAAGAAATGTCATTACCATGTAAAACAATCTACTTGATAAATGTGTATGTATATATAGATATAAAGTACATGTTTTTTTATATATATCTTTTTAACTTTCCAGAATTTATCTGTTGAGGGAGTTGTGTTACAAGCATTTGTGCTAGCCTGAAGAAGGTGGGGAATCACTAGATACCACCGAAACGCGTCGCTTTGTTGTACAGACTGTATGGGAAGGACTCACACAACGCTTCTGGACACCGATAAAGAACTAGGTCCACTAAGGCACAAAGAATAATATCTTGGGATATAATCATACAAGAAAAACGTGACACATTGATGAAATATGTATCTATGAACTTGTCTGCTTTTGATTGTTGTATCCCTGAGTGCCTTCTAGGTTCACATTACAAGACTTGGCTGCTTGTGTTCTTCCCTTTCAGTATTTTTGTCTCCCTTATTGACTTTTGTGATAAAGTGCTTTTAATGTTTTTTAACGATTTTTTATGATAACAAATAAATATACTGATTATTCTATATACACTACCCATTTTGGACTCCTATTGGTGCTAATACCTGACTCTTGTGAATGAATGTGTATGAATGGATGTATGCTATCTAATATACCCAAGGGGGTCCTCTTTATTTGACATGGAGTTTAGTATGATGCTGATTTCCCGGGCGTGGTCCGTGGGGGTGGGGAGGTTGCAGAGGACAGTGGGCCACCAGGGGTTGTCCGATGCTGAGGGGGTGGGGACGAGGACTTTTGTCTTCCCCGAGTTGAGCTTCAGACAGCTGCTGCTCATCCAGGATGCAACGTCTTTCATTCCATCCTGGAAGCGGAGTCTGGTGGTGTTGGGTTACCTCGTGAGGGAGAGGATTAGCTGGGTGTAGTCGGCATAGGATACTACGCGAAGTCCATGCGGTCTGACGATGCCACAAGGGGGGCCATGTAGATGGTTGAAGAGCGTGGGGCTGAGCGAAGATCCTTGGGGTACTCTGCAGTAGATCTCTGTGGGTTCGGAGAGGAAAGGCGGGAGTCTGACTCTTTGGGTTCGGCTGGTGAGGAAAAAGCGGATCAAGTCAAGTGCAGTTCCCTGTATGCCAGCGTTGTGGAGTCTGGCAGTGTGAGTGCGGGAGAGATGGTGTCGAAGGCTGCAGAGAGGTCTAGGAAGATGAGGACAGCCGTGTGGCCCTGGTCGAGGAGTGTGCGGATGTCGTCTTTGGCGGCAAGGAGGGCGGTCTCGATGCCGAGGTTGCAGCGGAATCCGGATGGAGTCTGCTTCTATGAAGTCCGTGAGCTGGATGTTGACGATCTTCTTGGTGACATTGGCCACGAAGGGGAGGAGAGAGATGGGTCTGTAGATTTTGAGGTCCAAAGGGTCAGCGGAGGGCTTCTTGAGGAAGGGCTTGACTCCTGCATGTTTCCAGTCGTCAGGGAATGTGCCGGATTTGAAGGCGGCGTTGATGGTGCGTTGTAACTCGGGTGCTATGGCGGTGGTGGCTCTGTTAAAGATGTACGACGGGCAGGGGTCCGTGGGGGCTCCTGAGTGAAAGCTCTTCATGGTTGTGGCGGTGTCTTCGGTGGTGAACGGGGTCTAGGCAGAGATGGTAGGCTGGCTGGTGTTGGGTGTGGTTTCGGAGTCTGGTGTCTGTTAGTTGAAGTTGTCATAGAGGACTTGATCTTGAGATGGAAGTAGGATCTGAGTTTGTTGCCGAAGTCCTAGGAACGTGTGACATCCGAGGCTTCGCTGGGGCATTTTGTGAATTCTTGAATGATGCTTAAGAGTTTCTTCGAGCTGCTGGTGCTGGCGAGGACTTTGTCCTGGAATAAGGTCCCTTTGGTGGATCTGATGCGTTGCTGGTATTCTGTCATGGCGTCCTTTTAGGTGGTACGAGCTTCTGGGATTTTGGTGTTTCTCCAAACTTTCTCTAGATATCTGCAGGTGCGTCTGGATTCTCAGAGGTCAGTGGTAAACCAGGTGGCTTTCATGGGGCGCTGTCTGTGGGAGTTACGGAGGAGGACAAGCTTGTCTGCGCAGTTGGTGATCCATCTGTGGAGTTTGTTGGCTGCAGAGTTGACGTTTGGTCGTGTGGGAGGGGGATCGTGGTTGAGGGTGGAGTTGAGGTGCTCCTTGGTGACCTTGCTCCAGTTCCTTTGTGGAGGGCGTGGCGTAGATTTGTGAGCGGTGGTTTTTTCGAAGGAAAAGTGTACGCAGAGGTGGTCCATCCAGAGGGGCTGCGTGGTGTGGCTGAAGTGGATGTTGTTCTCTCCTGTGAAGATGGAGTCGAGGGTGCGTCCTGCCTTATGAGTAGGGGTGGTGATGAGCTGTCTCAGTCCGAAGTTGGCGAGATTGTCCAGGAGGGCGGTGGAGTTGGGGGTCGCTGAGGTTGTCGAGGTGGAAGTTCAGGTCTCCGAGCAGTATGTAGTCCATGGAGGAGATGACGTGGGGCGCGATGAGGTCCGTGATGGTTGTGGTGAACGCGGTTTACAGTCCGGGAGGTGTGTAGGCGAGGGTGCCGCATAGGGTAATTCTGGGGCTGATCTGGATCAGGAAATGGAGGTGTTCCGTGGGGGATGAGGAGTCGTTTGTGCTGGACGTGGGAAGAGAGAGTTCTTGTGTGCAATGGCGAGCCCTCCTCCTGGGTGGTTGGGGCGGTCCTTCCTCTGGATCTTGTATCCATCAGGAATGGCGGTCGCGATGTCAAAGGCAGAGGTGGAGTTTGTCCAGGTTTCCGCGAGGAAGCCGACGTCTGGCGAAAGGGGTCCAGGAGGTCCCAGATCTCTATTGCATGTCAGTGCAGGGAGCGTACGTTGAGGGAGGATGCACCTCAGGGGTTCAGGTACGCTGGCATACGGAGGGTGGGCAGTAGCTGTGGGGGTGCAGAGGTTGGAGAAGGTTCAGCTGCAGTGTCGGCAGAAAAACTGGTCGTGGGTGGTGTCGGGCATCGACAGCTGGCAGTTGCTGTTTCTTCGGGGTTGAGTGCGTGGAGGGCAGCTGAGTTGTGGCGGTGGAGTGGCGGAGAACCAGAGTCCCTGGCGCTGGTCGTGGTCCAGTTGTGGACGGGCTTGCTTTTGGCACACCAGCCGTGTGCCCACTGCGTACAGCGGCCGCCATTACATAGGGAACGGGGGAGAAAACGCAGGTGGGAGCGGGAACCGCAGGGGGGGAGGGGCTGCAGGGGCAGCAGCAGTGGGAAAAGGAGCAGAAAGGAAAACCGTGAAGGCAGCAATAGAAGAAAACAATAAAAAAAAAAGACAACAGGCACAGTAACAAAAAAGATGAAACAGAAAGGGTTTGTCTGGAGGTGATGAATCGCCTGATGTTTGGGAATTTGCTCTTTTCCGAGTATTGAACAACACCAAAGAGTTTAATGGAAGCTGGCTCTTAATAGAAATTGGGTCAGATGGTGGCGTTTTGTATTTTCTTTTTTATCAACCCTGGGCGTTATAATACGTGCACATACAGGGTCTTTAAAAATGACTTCCGCATGGCGCATCATGCCTTTTAATATTGGTAATGACTATGTTGTTCTATGCGTTGTCCCCAATGTTTCAAATAAAAAATCTTCTTCTAAAGATTCGTTATGTACAGTGACTCCATGGTATGTGGCTGCCCTGGCAATTAACTCCGGATATGAGGTGTTGTCATCAGGAAATGAAGGTTGTGCAGGGTATAGATCTGGTATGCATTGGATTAATGCAAATGCCCACCATAATTCCCTGCGCTAAAATGACTGTGAAGAGGTAGCTCTAGAAGGAATCAAATTTGGAAAAAATGTGCCTGAAAAACCGAACCCATTAGCACTCGGAGGGAAGATGGACAGGTGCCAGTGAATCTTCAGAATTAACTTTTTCTTCTAATGGATATTTTATCTAGCAGAGTCCCCCATCTTCTGAGAGACTTATTCATCACCTAAAGGCAACAAGGTGAGCTCATTTGAAAATACAGAATAGCTGTAGCATCCAAAACCGGCCTTACTTCTAGCTCCACGTCCAGCAAATTTAGTGACTTTAACTACCTAATCAAGATTATGAATCAAAAACTTGTGTGGACGTAGTCCCAAACTTGGCTCCCCCCTACTCCCCCCCGAGTTAGATATCCAAATTAATGGTTTACCACCCCATCAATCTCTTAATAAACATCCCTCTAATACATTACCTTACTTCATTCTCTCATCCATTAAACCCTTTCATCCTGCCCATCTCCATGGGCAGATCCTTCTTCCCTTCTCAACTTTATTTTCCCAGATCCTTACCAGCCACACACTGCTTGGTGTCTTCTTGATTCTGCAGTGTTGCTGTCCATATTGTCCGGCATTTCACACAGTTCTGATTCAGGCTTGACGACTCCTTACCATTCTACTCCACCAAGTTCCATACTTTCTCCTTAGAGTTTAAATAAAAGAGGTTTTGCAGGGAAGCAAATCGTGCTAAATCTGGAGATCTCCAACTTAACCTCGATCCATCAAAAGACGTCCTAGGTTGTAATCCGAAAATTGGCCAATCAATGTATTCATTTTCAAGGAGAATGTTTTACTTGCCTTCAACAAGATTATATTCTAGGCTTTACAGTTGAAGAGGTGGTCACTTACTGCTGTGGGCAATAGTTCAGATACCAGCTTCTGTGCTAAGGTTCCACATGAAGCAGTTTAAATGTTTTGACGGGAGTAACTAGTTTATTATAAATATTTGTTAAATACAGAGTTAGATGGTCTTCCCTTCCCTATTTTTGGAACACCTGTCACCATGAAGTTGAATTGAAAGACTGCCCTGCATAAATTCCAAGCACATAATTGTGTGCTAGAATGATTTAACCTCTGCTTGTTAATTATTTTCCCCTCTAGTTTGATGACCCTCTCTGCAACTTCCTCATTACTTGTCTAAATGGGTTAACAACGTATCGCACCAACCTGATATTCTTTTCCGGGGTTCTTTGTGAGGAATTTGTGCATTACATTCGGTTTTTGCAAAGATGCTAAGCATTACACTTTCCTCTTCACTCGATATAGTTTGCTCCTCCTTCTTTCATGCATTTTCCCTTGCAGGGGTTGTGATTTTGTCTCTTCAAATTTCCTGGTCTACTGAACCTCTACCAAACTATATCCCTTTTGAGCTGACTAACAGTGCACATCACAGCAATTTTGATGCACTTTAATCTTTCAACGACATTCAAGTTGTCCAGACTTTCCCAATGCCTACCTTCATGTGTTTTTTTGAAGAATGGCCCTATCCTCTTCTGATAGTGTCTGAAGCTGGCCTTTTTTCTGTGTTTGGAGCGCCATTTGAATCACTCAGCTGGAATGGTCTTGACTTGAAGGGCTCTTACCTACCTTACGACTACCTTGTCCTCAGGTGGGTGGGGGAGAGGGTTAAGCACTTCACCCTTTCTGCTGCCAATATCCTTATTGTGGGCTTAAATGGTTTTCTCATCTTTAGAGACAGGGTCCATGTTTATCAAATGGCCAGCACCTCAGCATCCCAATCCCTCTCTCCTTCTAATGTCCGTTATCTGGTTTGCAGATTTTAATTTCCTATTGCCGTTTACAACTGTAATCCCTCAATTACAGCACTCTTTGTGCTTCCTATCACTTTTTAGTTTTCTTCACTGCTGTCCTAAGATAGACAAATCTCGGCGGGTCAGAATCTATGAGCTCCACTTCTCTTCAGTGATATCTTTAGGTGAGCGTGGGGTGGATGGAGGCTTCAGCACACTGCCATCCCTGCACTTGTGCCTCTGCCCTTGCACTTACACTGCTACCCTCAAGGGCTAGACTGGCATCCTAACAAAGGGAAGTGAGAGGACAGTCTGTGGGGATTCTGAAAGGACCGGGCTAAGGTCACTCTTCCATTTCACTCTAAAACATATTTGTTTGGTTAAATAAAAAAGTTATTTCTCACTTCATTCATACCAAGTAGCAGAAGTAAGACACTCCCTCCTGTTAGAGGGACACAGAAAGACTGTTTGACTTGATCAATAGTACTGGGATGGATTCAATAACAGATGCAAGGATAAGGATACAGTCCTATTTTAGACTATCACTTTAGAAGTTTGCATACTTAGAAGCTAGGAATAATTTTGAACTAGAGAATAAATTAGTTACAAATCGTGCTTGACTCATTCCCAGTCATCAGGCTGGGAATCCCTGGTAACCTTAAACAGCAGCCAACAGTGTTAATATTGCCATACCCCTTAAAAACAGTGTTTGTTCAGTAGCATAGCCACCTGATTTGAAACAACAAGATCTTCGGTCAATAAGGTAGAAATGGTGAGCGCTCCTAGTCCTGGAGGCCACTAAAGCTAAGATTTCAAAGCACAAATGTGAAGGATATTAAACAGATATGATTTCTGATCGGGAAGGAGGGAGGGTATATATGAAAGAGTCTAATACTGGAGAACTGGCTAAGTTCTTCTCTAGCAATGAATATTTCATATACTCACATGCTTGAATCACAATAGCAAGGAGTGCTTAGTGCATGAACAACGCAGGAAGCAGGCTCAGCTTGAATGAAACAGGTTGAGAAGACATGCCTGTTTCACGGATGAGTCAGCTGCTGTATTCACCTCTAGGCAGCAGGGCTTGCTGAATATGTGACTGCTCTTCCATGGGTCGTTAGGGGAAATGCCTTAGCATGGCAGCAGAAAATGCAGCATTAATGCCACACCTCTGGTGGAATGTGCCTTCAATCACCCCAGGAGTGGGAGCGTCACCTTGTCATGGCAGAAGGGGATGAAGGCTGACAGCCACGTGCTAAACTCGGTTTGAAGAATGCAAACACAACAAAATGATGGACGAAGTGCTGAAACTTTTCCACCACTCACCCCCACTCAAGAGATCTTGGTTTAATCCATTAGTCTTTTGCTCACTATGCCACCCCAGTTTGGACCCAGCCATAGGCAAATCAGTCTTGACTCTACTCCTCATGGCAAAAGTCCAGCTCAAATTGCCAGGCCAAGTCCTCCCTGGACCGGAAACAAGCATCCTGGGACTGGTTTCAGAAAATCACCCCTCATCAGCCAGGCTAGCTTGAATCCAGTGGCACAGCGAGCAAGTGAACTTCCTGAAGGGTCTTCGTCTGAAAAGTTTGTTTGCTGAGAAACTGGTTTAATTCTCGGGAGTCCAGAATAGGTCTCCATGGTCTACTTTTCTTTTTTAGTAAAAAGAATCCTCAGTAAAATACCTGATTTCGTAGTGGCCTCTATTGCTCCTGGGTGGATGAGTTGGTGGTTTTTGTACAAATTTGAGGGTGTGTCCTGAATGTACTATCCGCAGTTCCTTGATGTTATGGACTGCCATGTGGGGGCAAAAAATGGAATGTCCTGCCCAACCTAATCTTTTGAGTAAGACTAATTCTCGGTTATCCTGGGTGCATAATTAGGAGTCACTCCACTTTCTTACATACGATTTGAATAGCCTTGCAGTAGATTCTTGCTCGGTGTAGGACCACTGGCACATTCAGTTTGTCTGGGAAGATGAGAATGTCCTAGACTGCATACTGGATGAAACGTCCTCTGTACGCTGTGAATGTCTTAACCATGAAAAATGGTTAAACCAGACTGACTGTACTGCAAAGCCCTAAGGGACCATGCACTGCCCTTTGTGCTTTTTTCTTCTAATCTGTAGGGCATCGTCTGTGTGCTTTCAGAACAGTGTGAGGCCGTCAAAAGGCATGTCAAAGCTCTTGGATTGGACCTCTAAACAGAAGGCCGTAGAATATGGCCATATTTGCCTTCTTAGAAAGTAGATCCTACTACTGGCAGAAGACTGCATTTGACATGTCCATTACTGGCAACCGATTCACTGACCTCTTTCTTGACCAATGCCCTTGCTTTTGCAGCTATGATTGGGGTCACTGCCATAGACTGAACTTTACAAACTGCATTGTCTATTAACCATCTGTCTCTGTCAGTAGGTGCTGAAGCTAGCTCTTTGACCATACTAAGTCTAGTTTTGGTATGGGCTTCGTGGTTCCACATGGCTGGTCTTCGAAATTGTAGTAGAGACATTACTGTTCCACTGATGCCATGGAAGATTGATTTTTTTGGGGGGGATAAACTTTATTGAATTTTAGGCCAGTCTTATCTGGCGGGAAGATTGAATTTCTTAGCCAACATTCACACAGTGATAAAAAGAGCAGCTATGTCATACGGGGTGGGTGGGGGGCATTAGACTGCATGACAATTCGTCTTTCTGAAAAGGCAAGATGCAATCTTCTCACACTCGCTCCAAACATTCTTGCTGTTCTTATTGAGACACACCCTCTTCTTCGACGTCTAACAACTAATTGGAGTCAGGGGCGTGGCCGAGAATCCTTCAGATCGCCCGCCCAGTGTCAGGAGGAAGACTCCGCCGGTCCGATGCAGCGACGTGCCGGGTGAGTCGGGCTGTGCGGGTTGCGCTCCCCCCCTCCTGCTGCGGCCGCTGGGTCGGCTGCTCTGCCCCATTGCCGTGCTGCGCTGTGCTGGGCTCGCGAGGGGACAGGGCCCTCGGACCTTCACCGCTGGGGGTTGATTGCTGGCCTGGCGCTGTGGCGGCTGTGTGTGAGGGGGCGGGAGCGCGCCCGGCTGCACCCGAGGCTAGTGACGGCTCTCCCTGCTGGATGGGTCTCCCTGTGGTGCTCTGGGGCCCTCCTTGATGCTGCCTGATGGTTGGAGCCACTCCAGACCATATATAGTAAGCTGCAATCTTGCCCAAGACGCCTAGACACTGCAAGGCCTGCTCATTGCGCACATATGATCTGTGCATGCACACCCCGTCAGCACTTCGTGACCACAAGTTTGCCGCAACATACACACACGTTTTACTAAAGGGACATCGCCATCTTGTTTGCCCTGGCCGACGGGGCACGGACCTTGCTATAAACGCGCGATTGCACCAGCCTGCTACCCTACGTGCATGGAGAAACCGGGGCCTACACAAAGTGGATACCTGACCCACTGACGGTGCGCACTACGTTTCTGTCCGGTTCCCCCTTCTTCCTTTGCCCTCCACTTGCGGAATGGGACGCAAGGATCCCAGGCAAAGAACCCTGCCTTTCGAAAAAGTAGCTGAAGGTGCACCATCTCACAATCTGGCCATGGGGAAAAAGGAACCGACCACGGCGCACCCTGAGCCTTCGGGTGCCTCCGTCGCCTCCCTGCTGCTGGAAATGAAGGCGGGATTCAAGGCACTGGACTCTCGCTTCGACTCCCTAGACCAGACAATTGCATCCTTCGGCGCCAAAGTGCAAGGCCACGACAGGCGACTCGACGTGGCAGAGGCTCGTGTCTCAGATCTGGAGGATGGGACAGCTCAGTCACTGAAGCGGCTGGAACAGGCAGAACGTCTTCTCAAGGAAGTAGCCATAAAAAATGAGGACTTGGAACCACGCAGACGACGCAACAACGTCCACATCATGGGGGTCCCGGAGACGACATCTACAGGCCGCATGGACCTCTTCGTGGAGAAGTTACTTACAGATTTGTTTGGCAGTGAGGCCTTTACACCAGGCTTTGTGGTAGAGAGAGCCCACAGGTCACTGGGCCCCAGGCCCAACCCTGGCCTTCCGCCCAGACCCATCATAGCGCGCCTCCTGAATTTCAGGGACCGAGACTCCACGCTCCGTCTGGCCAGAGAGAGCGTCACGGTTGAATGGCAGGGCTCCAAGTTGGCATTCTATCTGGACTTTACTCCAATGGTCCAGGAGGCGCGCCGCAAATTTCAAGGGGTCAAGGCTACGCTACGCAATTTTGGACTCAAATATGGCATGCTATACCCCGCAAGACTTAAGGTGGATGTGGACGGCAGATATAGTATATTCGATTCCCCAACAGAGGCCCAGGAATTCTGCCGCCCGCATAAGGCGCTGAGCTCTCAATCATCGACAGGGGGGGGGGCGCTTGCTTCCCCACCACACAGCGGCTCTGATGCGAGTGCGGACCTGTTTTCGAACAATGGTGCTGGATGAGGGTTTCTTGCATGACCTGGTGTGATTTACAGTTTGTTAATGGGAAATTGCATTGTTCGTTTTGATTTTTCTTTACAGATACGGCACTAGGCCGGCTCGATTCTGGGTTGCCGCCCCCCTCTGGTGTATCCGCTAAGTTGGTTTATCCCATTCTGGGGCCCACTTATTGGACCACAACTGTCTGCTCGGCGATCCCTATGACTACTAAGCTCGTTAACTTGTTAGGGGTTGGCCACCTAAGGGATGGTAGGCGGCTGGGTGGGGGGATGGGGGTAAGTTCACGCATTGTGATTGTTGTTGTTTGCGCTTGAGTTTAGCATTGCTTGCCAAGGTTTCTTCACTCTACAGTCCTGACAGGAAAATGTCTATACTGAAATTAAATGTCACGGTTAGGTAACGTCCAGGGGCCATCAGCCATCACCCTAATGACCTGGAATGTCCAAGGCCTCAATAATACACGTTAGAGGCGCCAGGTGATTCGCTACCTTCTTCGACACAAGGTTGATATAGTTTATTTACAAGAGACACACCTGCCCCCCACTGATTCAGCCTGCTTTGGCACCAGCTGGGGCACACATAGGTACTTTGCCAATTATAGCAACTACGCCAGAGGTACAGCGATACTGATACACAAGAGACTGCTCTTTACACTTACTGGCGTGACCTGTGACCCATTGGGCAGGTACGTGATAGTAGCGGGCACTCTGTACGGCCACAGAGTCACTCTGATTAATGTGTATGCTCCCAATGTTGATGCCCCCGAGTTTTTCCACGACCTGAACACTCGGATTGCGAAATACGATCCCCAGGCGCTAATGCTTGGGGGGGACCTCAATCTGTCATTGAACATCGCACTGGACAGCACATCTCATGCACCAGACGCTAAACCCCGGGCGAGGCGTGCCCTGACAGATCTTTGCGCTCAGTATTGGCTGATAGACATTGGGCGGCAGCGTAATCCTACCCTCACTGACTACACTCCCTATTCTGGCCCACACGGCACCTGGTCCAGGCTAGATTATTGGCTGCTTTCCCCCAGCATGACGGATTGGTTTGGCTCCCTCACTACGCTTCCTAGCACATATTCTGACCACTCCCCGGTGGTCTTACATCTGCTGCTTCCACGCCCGGAAGGGTACGAAAAGCAATGGCGGTTCCCAAGTAAGGCCCTCCTGGATGATGTGTTCAAGGCAGACGTTCAAGAGGCAATAGAGGACTATTTCGAACACAACACGGGCTTGGTAGACACTGCGGCGGTTCTATGGGAAGGGTTCAAGGCAGTTATAAGGGGGGTATGCATCTCCAAGCAAGCTGGTGTTCTATTTCGAACACAACACGGGCTCGGTAGACACTGCGGCGGTTCTATGGGAAGGGTTCAAGGCAGTTATAAGGGGGGTATGCATCTCCAAGCAAGCTGGTGTTCAGGGATCTGCGTCAGACGCTAACCCGCATCGAACACGAATAGCTAGGCTTCATTCCCAGCTCACATCCCTTCCGGATCCAAGAGCTCAGGCAGAGAGACTCGCCCTCCTGGCGGAGTATAGAGACACAGCTGATAGGGAGATACTAGATTTGGGGAAATATCAGACTGCGCCACGATACGGCGAGGGTGAGCGGCCTGGTAGAGTACTGGCACAAATGTTGAGACCACCTTACAGCAAATCATACATTACTGAGTAACACTCAGCTTCCGGCGCCTTGCTCACCGCCACATCGGCCATTAGAGATGAGTTTCTGGACTACTACACCACACTGTACACCTCCAGGGAAGACCCTGATGGCATTGCCCAGACTGCATATTTGGATGAGATCGCGCTGGTGTTTCTGGAAAAAGACATGCTGGACTTTATGGCAGTGCCCATATCAGTCACTGATGTCACACTGGCTATAGACTCCCTGCCCCGGGGCTGACGGCTTCACAGGAGATTTTTTATAAAGAATTCAAAGACATCCTGGCCACACAGTTGATTGAGGTTTATGCGGTAGCATTGGAGAAACAAATTCTCCCCCCCATGCTACGGGAAGCTGTGATTATACTTCTTCCGAAACCTGGCAAAGACCACAAGCAATGCGGTTCATACTGACCACTGTCTTTATTGAATCTAGATTATAAAATCCTAGCTAAAGTGCTCGCAAATAGACTATCACAGCTGATGGAGTATATAATTTCTCCAATGCAATCCGGCTTTGTCCCCCGACGTTCTACATCCCTGAATCGTCGCACGCTGTTTTCCGTGATGCATAGAATAAAACCCGATGTCCCAGCGGCGGCGGTATTATTAGACGCGGAGAAAGCATTTGATTCTTTAGAATGGCCTTTCCTAGTGCAGGTGATGCAACGCATGGGTTTCCCCTATGGCTTCATTTCCACGGTCTCGCTGTTATATAGCAAGCCATCAGCGCGACTCAGTTTAAATGGCACCCTGTCCAGACCATTTCGGCTATACCGGGGGTCCAGACAGGGTTGACCTTTGTGCCCGCTCTTATTCATCCTAGCCATGGACCCTTTGGTGAGGCATTTCCAGGAACGCCATTTGCATAGAGGATTGCAGTTCAACACTGGTCCGCTCCTTGCTTCCCTTTATGTTGATGATACTATCCTTTACGTCCGGGAGCCACACACTAATTTGTCCCCCCTTATATGAGAAATTGTCCGCTTCGGTAGATTTTCAGGGCTAGGCATAAACTGGCACAAATCGATCATATTCCCGCTTAAGGCATGCACAACCCAATGGGAATGCAAATTTCCTCTCGAATGGTGCCAAGACTCGGTAAAATACTTGGGTATACACATTCATCTGGACACCACGCAAATCATTCATTTAGATTACAGGCAGACTTTTCAAAAATTGGAGGAACAGGTTGACAGATGGCTGAGGTTGCCGTTGTCCCTGGCTGGCAGGGTGGCTATATTGAAAATGGTGGTCCTTCCCAAATTCTTATACCTTTTCAACAACATCCCGATCCTCCTTTCTGATGGCTTCTTCCGCACTTTGCAGACACTCATGACTCGACTGATATGGGGCGGGAGGAGACCACGTGTTCGCTGGTCGATAATGACTACCGTATGACAGGGTCGGGTTCAATGTGCCAGACTTCCAACTATATTATTTAGTGGCGCAATGCCACTATGCGTTCGCTTGGTTCCATCCCGATGCACGTATACCCTTTCTACGGCCGGAGACAGACCTGGTTCTCCCCAACAAATTATGCGAGGTGCTGCCGTTTTTTTTTCCAAAAGACAGGCACGACATACAAACAGTGTCCACCACTGCCTGGGCGTGGGGCAAGTTGAAAAAGCGCACGGACGCGACAACTATATTCCTCCTCCCTCCCCTTGCCCGATGGCTCCCAATCACTGGAGAGAGGCTGTTTCAGAACACGCTGGCCACACTAGATATTGCAAAAGTGGGTGATCTCTTTCTGGGGGGGGGGGGCATATTTTTTCGATAGATGAGGACGCCAGGTTCACTGATTGTAATTTTATGATGCAATTCCTCCTGAGCCGCATGAAATCTGCACTGCGTGCTGCTCTTCCCTCTTACCCTGTTGAGCCTGACTCTTTCCCCCCACTCACACTGGTATTGGAGGCCCCTGGCAGCAGACGCCTTATTTCTAAAATGTACAAAGCCTGCGCTAGGATGCTGCCGGCGGATGACTCTAGCCTGACAGGCCTGGAAGGCGGACACGGGTTGCACCATCACAGATGAACAATGGACCAGATGCTGTGTGGCTACTAAGGACATATCACTTAACAGCCGCTATTAGTTGCTGCACTTCAGATTTCTCTGCTGCGCTTACTTTACACCAGCCTTGGCACATAGGATAGATGCCAATAAACCACACACCTGTCTGAAATGCACTGCACCGCACGCCGATTTTATACATCTGGCATGGTCCTGTCCCCGTTTACAGTCCTATTGGTCTGTGGTGCATGCGACTCTAGGGAAGATAATAGGCATTCCAATGGTCCCCATCCCTGAAATAGCTCTTTTAGGGTATACTGTACAGATTCCTAAGAAAGTCAGGAAACTAGCATCATTGGGGCTGCTTTTAGCTAAAAGAGGTTGCCATCCACTGGGGCAGGAAGTCCACTCCTAAGCTACAAGACTGGCTGGGGAGTCTGGCACACTCCAACACCAATGCTGAGATATACGCCAGTCTTATGCCACCGACGTCACGCCCAAGAGATATTTGGGGACCACTGAGGACCTACTTTGATTCCACTAAGTGAGCCTCTGCCACACAGGATAGTGATGGGATAGTTCCTGAGGGAGTGGGCTGAGGGGATGTTTTCTGAGCCCCGGTTCTCCTGTGCTGCACGGCGAGTTCTACTTGATCCGTGTTCCATTGCTACACATGGCTGACATTGCTTATCGGTTAGCCCAATTTCTGGGACTGGGAGTGTGGGAGGAGGCCTGGGGGTTTATTTATTTGCCTGATGGGCCTGGATTCCAGGCCTGACTTAAGTGTAAAACGCTATAATAATTACCACTGTGTACGTAACTGTCAGGTACAACTTGATTGGCTTGTAAAGTGACTATCTGCAATTCAATGTGAATGTTATTCTTTATCTGAAAAATAAATTGTGTTTACAAAAAAAAAAAAAAAACTAATTGGAGTCTGAGGCATGCTGTTCATTCATGTCCTTAAATGTTGTGGGAACAAGCGCAGAACTAAGATATGGAGGAGTCTTCAACATTGCTTGAGGTGGTGAAGCAGGTGGAGGCGGCTTAGGTACTTGTTGCAGTGACGACGGTATGGAAAGGGCAGGAGGCGAGACAGCTAGCTGTGGTCCAACAGGTTAATGCAGTTGCAGTCTTTGGAAAGTGTCTATCATCTGCTGTAGCACTTGCATGACCTTATACTCCTTATACTATAGCCCAGCAAGGAATTTAAGATGGTGAAGGATTTGCAGTTGGCTGGTTCTCAAACTAGAGATAGTGCCCCTCTTCCACAAATTGTTCACCTTGAAACTCAGTCACATCACGTATATCTAATTGCGTGCAAGTCTATGAAGCATCTGAAGCATTACTCTGAGTTGGAAGGGGACTGGAATTGACGGTGCTGATGTCGTTGCTGGTTTGGCCAGTGGCAGTGAAGGGAGGTTCACCATCATCAGGCTCGCAGATGGTGGGATGACAGACCTTCTTGGTAGGATCGTCGACAATGGCCTCGTAGCTGAAGATGTCACAACAAAGGCCAGTATCATAGGGTTTAAAGGAGGTGAGGGTTCTCATCAACGTTGAAGACATCATTTTTTTAGGGCTTCACTGGAGCTTATTTTCACATAATTTTCTGCCCAGGTTGATTTTCAACCTCCTGGAATGTTTCTCTGAGGAAATTCTATTTTTCCCACTTGGAGAGGTGTCGGCAGGAGCTTTAGGAAACAAATCCAGCTCTGAAAAAGGATGACTTAATTGGAGAGATCTTTAATAGAAATAGCGTTGTGACAGACATTCCATTTAGCACTCTTAAAATACACCAACAAAATACTAGGTTAGCTATAAAAATGCTTTGTACAGGTTATAGCAAAATGTATGCCCAGAAGACAATAAAAGGAATTTGTACAAGGCATAACTACCTGACCTGCAAGCCAGGGTATGCAAAAATAAACTAAAATATCCATGGGTACGTTATTCCTGTGCTTCGATTGGAGTTTCATACTTACATTATCATTGGTCTGAGCACACAGACATCCTCTACGGAGTATGAAAACTTACGTCAAATTTCAACAAATTAACAATAGCCCCCATGCAAAGAATGCTGCAGATCAGAGAACATGTTCCTACATATGCAGAATCTTCCCCATTGCAAGTCTAGTGACAGCCATGTGCTGCAATTAGTGTTGTAGATTCATGGAATGTCATGCACACCTTATACCTTACAGAGTACGGCACATTGCGGCCGCCAATGTTTGCAGAATCATATTTCCTATAGTAAATGGAATTATAAACCTATGAATGACCTATTAAATTCGTTATGTGCAATATCTTTCACCTCGTCAATTTATGTGGCAGGAAGTCACAGATAAACATGATGTTTAGAAATTTAATAATGCACTCCCCTTAATATCTTCTACGTTTTATAAGTTCCCAGGGAAAAGTTGACTTTCCCGTACACCGTAACTTGAGAAAATAATAAAGTTCTCCCAGGGCTTAGCTAGGGACTCTAGGGAGACTCATCATACAAGCTCCCCATGCGTTATGTTGATTGAGGCTTCATTTGCTGTACACACCTGTGTGCTTTTACTAAGAAAGAATGACTTGCGTGATAAGTGTGACTTTCCTCGTCCATAATTCTGCAGACACTGGCAGGAAACAGGGCAAGACTGCCTCTTGTGTCTGAGATGTACTTTAGTTTTTTTATTAATGTGGTTTTAAATAGAACAAACATAGCCAGAGGGTTAGAGTGCTTTACAGTGTGACATACAAGACACATGGTTGAATAGAGACAGTGTGTCAGAAAAAGAAATGTACAGAACAAGCAAAATGAGTAAGATAGCAGTTATCCATCCACAGATGGAAATATACAGATCAGTGGCAGACAATACAGTCCGCAGGATAACACACCTTACGTAGCTGCCACCTTATCACTCTCCAGTTAAGCCCAACCATCTATCTCAAACTCCCTACATGAAGACCTCAGGTGAACAAAAGACATTCTACATTTTGCAAAAAATTAAAACCTACCTGCTTAGAGTATTGACTCGTAATTCCCTCTTCTAACTCCCATCCTCGTTCACTGCATGAATCACTCCAACCTACCTATCCTTTGCACTTTTTCCTCTGCCTTTCACGTGATATCCTGCCCTGCTTTTTTAGGTCTCGGCCTGACGTAGGCAGCGCATGCGCTGCCTCGTCGTACGAGGCTTCTTGGAATCGATACGATTCCTGAAGCCTCGTCCCAGCTCCGCCTTAACTTTTGATTCGTGCGCGTTGTTTTGCGTCACAAATTATGCCAAAGGCAGTGCAATGATTGCACTGAAGGCATGTCACTCCCTTAATGTTGCCATCCTGTCTCCTTTTATCTACACCCTGCGGGATAGGATCTTTTACCCGCTGCGTTACACTGGTGCCTTTATTTACTGGGGAAGCACCATTTGTTTCCCCTTCTGGCTGTCTCTCTGAGACACAGCTGCTTGTTGAACACAGCTCTCAGCGCAACTTCAATTGTATTTGATGAATTTGTAACTTTATTTGCGAGAGTAGTCGAGCACTGGCTACTTACAAAGCTTAGATTGGTTAGACGGTGAGACTCGGTTACTACTCACGGAGACTAAGCTTTAGACAGTTGAAGTAGCCACTCGACTTTAGCTGTGAAACTTCTACTATTGGCTACTGAGACTTCGCTTCACAACTGTTCAGGAAAATATAAAACGTCCTGGCTGAGCGTTCTTTCAATTTTTGAGTGAGGACAGTTTGGTGTTGCCTCTTTTAATACACCTTTATACTCCCATGCTGTCTCCCTGCCCCCACGACGCCCCCACTCGCAGCTCCTGGTGCCTGCAAAAGCAGCATCTTCCCCCAGGAGCGTCCCTTTCATCTCGCCGCTGCTGGCGCCTGCGAACAGCCTCACTCCGTCTGCAGGCATTCACCAGAAGCCCCCTCCCGCCTGCCGCTGCCCGCCGTCACCCGCCTGCCCTCCCTCCCTCCAGAGACGCATACCTCAAGCCGCAGCAATAACTGTGTTCAGAAACGCAAACTCTCAGGGGCTAGATTCTCACCCTCTGACGAGAGTGATTGCAGCGGGGACAGGGGCGTTATTATTTTTACTTTTAGCGTGATGCGCGCACGCTAATTGCAATGTGGACAAAATTGCCGGTCTTCTCCTTTTACAAATATTGAAGCTCCTTAAACAAGTCTGACATTAGTCTTGCGACGGAATGTTGCCATTGGTAAAGCTATTTAGCATTTTTGAGGATATTTTGTACGCAGGTCGTCTACGTTTTCCATAATTCGCTTGTTTGATTCTTATGAACTGGGGGATAGCGTTTTTTCCAGGCTGTAAAGCATCGGGTGATTTTTGTCTTGTGTCTTCCAGCACACAATAAATTGGTGTTGAGATCGCCTCTGCATGGGATGAGGTGCTATGTCTATTCCCAAAATGTTACTGAAGGCTGCCTCTACTTCAACGGCTCATGATTCACAAAAACAAAATCAACAAACTAAAAAGACGGAAGCACCATAAAATTAGGCTGCCACAAATCACCAGCATGCCCCTTTACCTTCCACTTATCCCTAACCCAATCAACAGAATTCCAAGTCAAACACTCAGACAGGAACCAAATACTCGCTCTCTACTACTCACTCTCTACTACTCACTCTCTACTACTCACTCTCTGCTCTACTACTCTCTACTACACTCTCTACTACTCTCTGCTCTACTACTCTCTGCTCTACTACTCTCTACTGCACTCTCTACTACTCTCTGCTCTACTACTACTCTGCTCTACTACTCTCTACTACACTCTCTACTACTCATTCTCTACTACTCACTACTGCACACTCTACTACTCACTCACTACTCTACTACTCACTCACTACTCTACTACTTACTCTCTACTACTCACTCTCTACTACTCACTCTCTACTACTCACTCTCTACTACTCACTCTCTCTCTACTCGCACACATATGCATATATATGTATATATATGCATATATATATATATATATATATATATATATATATATATATATATATATATATATATATATTACCTACTGGCGGTCGCCAGTAGGTAGTTATAGTTAGGACCCTGTTTCCATAGGAAATCCGCAACATTCTATTTGGAATAACTTTGGCGCCGGTCGACGAATCCTCGCGAAATTTTCAAAATAGGTGGGGCGCTACGCTCCGCTCCTACCCTGAAAGTCTCGGGGGGATTCGTCAAGCAGGGGCCGAGAAAAAAGGGGGGTCCCAAAACACGTTTTCCCCATGCATTTTTCCATAGGACCTTTAGACACAGCTACAGCCCGAACGGCTGAACAGAATTACTTGAAATGTGGCAGAGAGGTAGCCATAAGGTCAAGGAAGTGCCTTTTGCAGGTCTGGTGTAAATCTGTTCAGTATTTCCTGAGAAAATAGCATTTAAAAGCATATATATATGTGGGCGGAGCCTAACCACACATCTCATCCTGAGATCTGATTGGCTGTCAGCACTTCATCCAAGAAGTGTTGGCAGCCATCTTGGGACCAATATACATGATAGCACCTCATTAAAAAGCATTGCAGTTAATAGAAGGTTTTAAGACTTTAGTTACATTATACATCATTTGTTGATGGTACCATACTCATTTTAGGAATTGTGGTATGTTCTAAGGTGATTTCACCATGTGAAAAAGCCTTCTGCTGGGATATCATGATTGAGAGAAAAATATTTTCTCATGCTTTTACCACAGAGGTTTGGAAGGTGATCTATAGGCTAAACTGAGAGCTTATTTTCTGTAAATTCACATTATCTTTCTCAGTCATGTGAGAATGAAGTCTGACATTCTCAGTAAAACATGTACATCCAACAAGGGCAGAGACTGTCAGTTGATTCCTTTGTGTTCTACTGCAGCTTCCCAGAGTGTTCCAAAGAACTACTAGAGCGCTAACAGTCCTACTTATGATAAACGTATGGCACACCTGAAGCCATCTTGCTTGGATTAAAGTGGTAACTCTTAAAACATTTAATTTAAAAAGGAACAAAATGAGGGGGTTCATTTTTCCATAAAAAGTATGATTAGTGCTGCAGAAAGAAAAATTAGGGCACATTTTGAGTGACTTCTCAAATCCTCTTCTATTTCATTAAAAAATTCTGACATGCAGACTGAAACATGCACTTTCAATACCAGCAGCAGTTTTCCCTGGTGAGCAGTAGCTTTACTACAGTGATCTAATGAGCAAAAAGAGTGCTAACATTCTGAATTTATGGCAAATGTGTGACACATCTGAATGCCTTCTTGATGGAATCAAAGTAAAAAACTGAAAGTATTTCCTACTGAGGAGACTGCAGTAAATGAGGAAATTAGGAAACTTCATAACAAATAAGTCTCCCAAGATGGCCACCAGAGACAAAAGAGCCCAAATGTAGCCCAAATATCACCCAGATGTAGCCCAAGTATAGCCCAATGACAGAATGTCCCAGAATGTTCTTAAAAACAACTAGAGCGCTTACTGTCTTCATTATGACAAAAGTATGGCACACCTGAAGCCATCTTGATTGGAATAAACTGGTAACACTTAAAACATTTAATTTAAAAAGGAACACAATGAGGAGGTTCATTTTGCCATAGAAAATATGATTAATGCTGAAGAAAGAAAATGAGGGCACATTTTGAGTGACTTCTCAAATCCTCTTCTATTTCATTAAAAAATTCTGACATGCAGACTGAAACATGCACTTTTAATACCAGGAGCAGACTTCCATGGTGCAGTAGTTTTACTACAGTGATCTAATGAGCAACTAGAGTGCTAACATTCAGAATTTATGGCAAATGTGTGACATATCTGAATACCTTCATGATGGAATCAAAGTAAAAAACTGAAAGCATTTCCTACTGAGGAGACTGCAGTACATGAGGAAATTAGGAAACTTCATAACAAATAAATCTCCCAAGATGGCCACCGGAGACAAAAGAGCCCAAATGTAGCCCAAAATCACCCAGATGTAGCCCAAATATAGCCCAATGACAGAAGTGTGCAAAACACTTATTATTTTGTGTTTTTGCAGTGTTATATAGTGCAGACTTGTCAGGTATTGGAGTGCTTTACATGAGCATTGGTTACATCACACAAGAACAAATTCATTTTGGTTGTAGACATGGGGAGACTAAGTGATTTGACCAGAATCACAGAATGTCGAGCTGAAGCAGAAACTTCAACCTGGTTCCCCAGTTGCAAAGTCTGCAGTTCTGGAAGTAACACCACATCCTCTCCCCTAAGTGCAACATTTAATCAAGTGGTCAACTGGATAAAAAACATAAAGATAACAAATAATTTAAAAGTGCTTTGTCGCTATTTGAAAACTCAGAAAATATGTCCTTATTTTAGTCTTTTAGAGCACTAACCATAATTTTGATGCCAATAAGACCCTCTCATATATGTAATTTCTAAAGGAAATGCTCTAGGTATTACAGTTTTGACTACATCAAAATGATGTCAGGCGTTCCACACTTTTGTAATAAATATAGAATGTTAGCAATCTAGTTGTTCATTAGGATACTGTTGAGAGGCAGAGGCCAGGGGCACGGACTCTGAAAATTGAAGGCAGGTAGGAGGGTGCAAAGGCAACAATTTAACCGCACTGAGCAGGCAGGAAGGGCCGTGGAAGCACAACAGACTATGGAGGGCAGTGGAAAGGGGGGCAGGTGCAACAAACCAACAATACAGGACTTGCAAGAGAGGCTGTTGGAGGGAAGATCTATTACGGGTCAAGGAAGCTAGGGGCGGTCCCCAGATCCCCGGGAGCCACCACAGAACTGAGCAGGAGAGTGAGTCAGGGACAAAAGGGGCACCTTAATTTGAGCCGGGGTGCCTAGGAACGCTTGCTCCAAAAATGAAGAAAACAGACATATGAGACATGGAATTGGAGGCAGAATACAATGGCAGTTTAATGAGAAGATGCAACTTCAAAGAAACCGCAGAATAGAGACATAAAGTACAAAATACAGAATCCAGATAATCATACAGCTGTCATAATATTCTCTGTATCTCAATTAATGTACTGACAGAGAGAGAGAGAAAACACATCTATAAATGCATCATGAGAAACAAGTTACACCAAGGAAAATGTTACCTAGGAACACTCACGTTTACTCTTAGAGCAAGCATTCCTGCAATTACAATACAAAATCTTTTAAATGCAAAAGTAAAGAGAACAATGGTTAAACATAACATGACATTTCATATAGGTAAAATAGAATAAGATACTTCAAGCAAAGCAGAGCAAGACATTTTAAGCAAAGGGAGACAAGAGCTCCCAGCTCTTGGGGAAAACCTGCACTGCCTGTTAACCTACATACAGACGGCGAGGTAGTCCGTCGATATCTGTGGGTGCTCCCTTTTTATATCATTTTGTGGGCTCCTTTGCACGCTACATCTACCTACGTATGCTACCCAAAAGCTTCGTCTGCAGATTTTACCAGACATTTCGTCATTTACCCACTTAATGCTGACAATGGACTGGGTGAAAAGGTCAGTCTCTCAGGCCAATCGCTTATCGTAAGTTCCATAGAGCAAGCAGAAAATAATGGGTATTGTACGGGAATTCAATATATTCATGTATAAAATCTCCTCAGTTCTCCTAACTTGACGCTCTGCGGTTGCCACTTCCTTAAAAGCGGGAAACCTGCCCAGGAAGCAAGTACCAGTCCAGGATGCAGCCTACTGTATGTCGACAGCTTCAGGGGGATGTTGAACTTTGATACCGAGCACGGAGCACTCGGGTAGGGTGGGGGCTACTAGTTTGGATCAGAAGGCCTCGCAGACCTGCCTTCAGACTGCTATACACTAAAATTGCAGAGCTATGGTCAATTTAACAAAGAGGCCTACATATTGAACAGAAGGGCCTACACAGGGGTTTTATGCTGGCTGAGTGGTAAGGATGTCTCAGGATAATTATATAGCAACACAGGACCCGCTGGTCAATTTAATACGGCCTACAAATGCAGCTGGCAGGGCAAGGACAAGGGTCTCATACTTCAGGTGAGGACAGAACGGGCCAGGGGCCCCCTGTGATACAAAATCTACCCTCCTTCAAGGCTGTGGCAATGTAATAGACCATTGTGGGCAGAAGGAAGAGGCAATGGTAGTACAACCATACATGCCAACAGACCCGATTCAGCCAGGAAATGTCCAATGTTTTTAAGCTCAAATGGGCTTTATTTGATCTGTCTCCTGTCTACAATATCCTCTTTTTCAATGTAACTCAAAGGGGAAAATCAATACCCCAGTTTTTTTTCAAAATCTCCCTCTTACCAAGTTCAAAATGTTCGCAAGTATGGTACATTGGATCATGGAAGGAAATGGGATAGGGACGTGGACTTGGATAACAGAGGACAGGAGGGACATGGAGAGGTGCACCAAACTGACCCTGCAGGGCAGGCATCAGGGTTTGCAGCAGCACAATACACCACACAGGGCATGCAGGACGGGAGTGCAGCACAACAATCCATAGAAAGCAAGAGGGAGGGGACAGGACCATGCACATGGACAACAGAGAACAGAGGGGCAAGAGGCAATGGTAGCTAGCTGACCATAATGGACAGACAGGAGAGAAAGCTGCAGCATAACAGACCATAAAGGGCAGGAGGGACGGATCAGGGGCATTACAATGGAACAGACAAGCCAGGAGGGAGGGAGTAGGGCTGGGGGCAAGGGGGCAAGGGGGCAGGGCAGGAGCAGCAAGATAGCCATGGAGGTCAGGCAGGATGGGCACTAGAAGCAAGACACACCATGAAGAGCAACAGTGAGACTGTGATGGCATACACACAGACCATGGAGGGAAGGTGGGAGGGGGTCAGGGGCAGCTAACTGACCACACAGGGAAGGTGGGAGGGGCCATGGCAGCACAGAAGACCATGCATGGCAAGTGGGAGAGTTAGTGGCAGCACAATGGCTATGATGGGCAAGAAGGAGGGTGGAGGGGCATGCACAAAGGACGATGGAGGATAGAAGGGAGGGTCAGGACCTGTGCACAGACAAGAAAGTTCAGGGGAAGGGACCTCACAACAGACCACACGGGGCAGGCAGGAGGAGCAGTTGCAGCACAACAGACCAGGGAGGGCAGAAGGGTGTGGCAGTACAATGGACCATGTAGGACAGGAGGAAGAGGATAGGGGCATGGCATGTGGACAGGCAGGGTGGAGGTGGCAGGGACAGGTTACAGTCATCTGACAATGCTAGGCAGGTGGGAGGGGAGTGGCAGCTCAACAGAACACTCAGAGTAGATAGGAGTGGCAGGTCCATGGGACATGGTGGGCAAAAAGGATGGAGCAGGGGCATGCACAAAGACATCGGAGGGCAGGGGGAAGGAGAATAGGGGCAGCAAGCTAAGCACAGAGTTTAAGCAGGAGGTCAATGATGGGGCATAGAATTGGGCAATGGAGGGCAGGAGGAGTGGACTGGTACATCATACTAAATTGAGGGCAGTGGCAGCACATCAGACCATGCATGGCAGGAGGGAGGAGGCTAGTCCATGGATTCACACAACAGAGGATAGGGAGGAAGGGGATGGGGCAGCAAGCTAACTGTTCAGAGAAGGCGGGTATTAGGAACTTTATTGTTTTTAAAACATTGTGTCTGTGCGAACTACTTAAAATATGAACAAGTATGCAGCATAATCTCACTTTTATTCAGGAAGAAGAGGACGTTTGTGACTGTGACTCCGGGCTCACTTGGCAGAAACACCCCCTGACCCTCCACCCCCTATCGCAAAATGTAATGCCCGTGAAAAGGGTAGGTGAACACAGTGTTATATAGAACATAGTCCTGAGAGCACGATTGAAAATGAAAACTAGATATAGTGTATGGTATAAACTATGCACCAAAAAGTGTGATATAAGATGAACCGGGCGTGAAATATAATATGCAATACATTGTGCGCAATGACAGATTCATTGGAGAGCGCGAGATAGCACAGGCACTAGCGCGTGCTATGCGATATGCGCCTTGGAGTGTAATATGCACAGGGCAGTGTTGTGTAACCTAACTAGTCTCTAAAGTTGTAATATAAAATATGTGCTGGGGAGTGTAACGTTGCATATGCACTGTGACAAAGATATGGATCCCAGATTGTAATATGTATGGCATAGCACTGTTCGTTATAACATAGGCATCGAGAAAGGCACGTTAGATGGGGCAATATAACCCGTGCGAAGACAAGTGTGGCATGACATATTCACGGGGTGGTGTTACAGTGCACATGGGCTAGAGAGTGTCATAGCATATGCACTAGCTAGTGGAATACAACACAGAGGTGTGTGGCACTCGGCAGGCAATGGTGGGTGTAACACAGCATTGGGCTCACTCAGGAGCACGCTGTGACTCTCAAGTGATGTTCGTCCCCTTTCCAGAGAGTAAAATAAAAAGTATTACACATCCGGCAGTGGATGTGTGTTTTATTAACCGTGAGGGGGGTTTCTTGCACAGTTTTGGTCGAATTTTTGTCGAATCCCCTTTGAATGGCTTGGTGTGCATGTGTATTAAATGTGCCCGTCAATAGCTACCCATGTTTGTATAAATAAACGACAAGGGTGTCTACCTGGATTAGGCACGGTAGGGCATCAGACATGTCAGAGCTTCACTAGTGGTGTAAATACATTCCACGTGGATTCATTGCATGCATAGTCGCCTTTTAATGAATATCACGCAAATCGTCATGGTGATAGGTACGTACGGTTTGTCCAGCATGTCCTAGGTGTGTCTATAAATATATATTTTTTAAAAATAATAAAAAACAGTGGCCGGCCCTGGGGATTGGGGTCAAAAAAATATAATTAGGAGACTGGCCCTGGGGGATGGGGTCATCAGGGCCAATAAATTAGAATAAGAAGGGGAACCAAACAGCCCCCCTTCTTAAAAAACTAAAATAAATAAAAGACTGGCATCGTACCGGAGGCCATGCCCCCTCCGTGCAGCACTCTGCAAACGCGCCCCCAACAGGCATCTCCAGTATGCGCCAGGGAGCTGCGCTGCAGCCAGGTGTTCTGAGGCCAAGCCCCTTTTTACACCTCTCTGCAACGCAGCTCTGTGGCGCTTACTGGAGGTACCTAGTGGTCTAGTTTGACCCTAGGGACCCTTAGGATTCAAGGGGACTTAATCTCTCAACTTAGAACAGCCACAGGGCGCGTTTACACAGTGGTGAAGGGAGGGGACGGGGCCTGAGTTGACGTGTGCAAACACGCACTATGGCACGTTTTAAATTGGGGATATAATTTCCCTTCAATACTGAGGGCCCCTGGGGGCTAACTAGCCCACCAAGTGCTTCCAGTAAGCGCCACTGAGCTGCATTGCAGAGAGGTGGTCCAGGCCGTGCCACTTTTTACACCTCTCTGCAACGCAGCTCTGTGGCACTTACTGGAGGTACCTAGTGGGCTAGTTGGACCCTAGGGACCCTCAGGATTCAAACTGAACTTAATCTCCCAACTAAAAATGGACACAGGGCGTGTTTACACAGTGGTGAAGGGAGGGGACGGGGCCTGAGTTAACGTGTGCAAAAACGCCCTGTGGCCTGTTTTAAGAGGTAGTTTTAATCCCCATGCCCTATTATATACTAGGGGCTTACAGAGGAGGTCATGCTAATCACAGGGGGACCCCAACGCATAATGTTCCCTAGTGTATGTAGGTGTTTTCACTGTATTCTAAGTGTCTTTTAACATAGCACTGGCTCTAGGACTGGTTAGTCAGACTCAGTTACCACCAGTATCCGTCTGAAAAAGTTGAGGGTACAGGATGATTTTGCAACAAGGCTTCTTTCTGCTCTTCTTTTTGTTCTTTCTGCACGTTATCCTTCTTCCTGCACTTATCTTCGTATTTGAGGACTTCTGTTGCTTCTTTCTGCACTTCTTTTGTTTCTTTCTGTGCATTTTTTCTTCTTTCTTCACATGTCCTATCTCTGTAGGCATAGTTAGAAATTAGCATTTAAAAAACCTTTGAAATTCACAGAAAAAACCATAGGTTTCAGGGGTGTTATAGTTAGCTGGACTTTTCACTTGTACAAAACCATTGAAATTCCCCCGTTATAGTTAGTTCAGCTAACTATAACTCGCGCGCCCGCAATGCACTGCTGATGACGTCACATATTACATCACTCATGACATGGTCAGTGACATCACTCATGACATCACTGATGACATCTCAAATGACATCACTGATGACATCACTGATGACATCATCCTTGTGATAGAGTGGCAGACCTCCTCTCACCCTAATATAACCTTTGATACACACATTCAAAAATAGAGACTAAAATTTTCAAAACAATGGACATACCAATACCAGTTACAACAACCTCTTCAGTAATTCTAAGATCCACATACACATCCACTCATTCACCAACAGTCCTATACAGTCACTCATACATGTACTCACTCATCATATGTACTCATACACCTATACATCCTGTTACACAATGCCACTCATCCATAGAGTTACTCACACACATAGTCACTCATGCTAATAAAGAATCAAACATACATTTACTTGCATATACAGTTATACACACACCACCACACTTACTTCTACAGAAACTTACACATACTTAGTCTTTTAAACAATCACTTATAGAAACACATACTTATTCATACAGGAACTCTTTCAATCTCTCACTCTCACATATACTCACATATATACACCAATAGTCACATATACTAGTTTAAAACATATGTAGTTACTCATAAAGACATTATTGAGACAGTCATTCACTCACTAACACACCCATACACACACTCATCCACCCATACAGTCCTGCACACATGCTGTGTTCAACACATACAAACAGTGAGTCACTCATTCATGCACCTATGCACTACGTAATACCCCCCACCGAACCATGCAGACACTCAGACTGATACTCAAAAAACCAACTAATAACCTATATAGACACCCATGTAGCTACCCACCAACCCATGCAGCCACTTATACACAAAGTGAGAGACTGATACAGATATTTACATATTTAAACATTACTCACTAAGCCATGTATTCACTATGATACACTTAATCAGTCAGTTACACAATCAATTTTTCAAAAACAAATCATCCATTTAGACACTTATATACCCATTTATTCTTCCATCGACCTTGAGATATACATATATAAAACATATTTAATTTTCAGAAAAACACACATTCACTGGATGATGTCATCAGTGATGTCATCAGTGATGTCATTTGAGATGTCATCAGTGATGTCATGAGTGATGTCACTGACCATGTCATGAGTGATGTAATATGTGACGTCATCAGCAGTGCATTGCGGGCGCGCGAGTTATAGTTAGCTGAACTAACTATAACGGGGGAATTTCAATGGTTTTGTACAAGTGAAAAGTCCAGCTAACTATAACACCCCTGAAACCTATGGTTTTTTCAGTGAATATATATATATATAGATATACATACATATATAAACATCTATACATCTGCATATCTATATAAATCCAAATATAAATTCATGCACACATACATATATGCATACATATATATGTTATGTACATGAAAGTTTGAAAAATACTAATAAAAACAAAGCTAAAAAGCCACCTAATTACAAACAAAATTGCTTTAACTTAAACGAGGGCGAGACCTATTGTATTTTCAATGCTTGTTTCTAAAATCTCTCTCTGAAGCAGCATTCAATGAGGTTCTTGGTGATCTAGATCACTGCTCTTACGTAAGGAGATCCAGATCCCACTGTAAAGGGTACTGACACCGGAATAAGATATAGTTGTGCTATATAAAGCAATATAAATATTAAACATGAATTTGTCTCAAAAAATAAAGTGATCTACTTCAAAGCAAAAATGTCCAATGCAGGGGAAATAAAGCACAAAAAGGGAATAAAGGCAAAGTGCAAGGGAAGGTAGGTGTAATGGGGAGGGGACTGATGGGGAGAAGAGAAGAAAAGATAGTGGGACGACTAAGAGGTCATGAGAGGTGCATAAAGTCTGAGTAAAGGCACAGTATCGTAGCCAGTATAGGAAAAGAGATCATCAGAAACCTTGCATTACAGTTAGGCATAGGGGACTGGGAGCGGGCTAGATAGGAAAATACAAGATTAATTGGGACCATATTCGAAGCATCTTTTGAAAATTAGAAATTTCAACTCATTATTAAACTTTACAAAAGAGGTAATGGCGTGGGTGGCTAACAGAAATGAGTTGCAGAATCTACATGCACTCCTGGAAATGTAGGGTCATACTAAAATTTGAGTCCCATCATTCTCCGTTCATTTGTGCTTCATTCTATAGACCCCCACACCATATGCCTACATTCCCCCAGCTATTGGGTGATCTGATTGCCGAGGTGGTGGTCAACAACGCTCGAATTTTGATCATTGGTGACTTCAACTTCTGGCCTAATGACCCACGAGAAAGTCTCTGTTCCATCGAACTTGCTGAACTTTTAGTAGGAATGAATTGCACCCAACACATAAAGGTAGCCACCCATGCCAAAGAGCACACTTTAGACCAGGTTTGGACTGCCAATCTGGAAATTTCCCATCCACAGGTTCTTCCATGTACATGGTGTGAGAAGTTGGCCTGATATATGCTGTCCACCAGTTCTAGTGGGCACCTTGTATCAGTCCAAACAACCCTTTATTGGTTATAGGTTAAAGACAACCTTTATTGAAAGCTATCCTAGTGGTAGCTATGGAGAGCAGCCTTCAGGCTAAGTCTTGAAGGAATGTAAAGCAGCTTGTTTTACAAGTCTATAATCTCTTGAGTCACAAAATGAAAGATATCCACACCAGGTATATATATATAAAATATATGTATTTATTACTAAACACACCCTCCTAGTCTCTTTATGAGACTAGAGGTCAAAACACATAAGTTACACTTCAATAATCACAGTAAAATAGCACAAATACACGTCAGGCCCTAGGGGCGAGCCAAACCATATACTAAAATAGTGGTATAAGAACCACGACTGAACTAGACACAAGGCCTAGAGCCTGTAGAATCAATCGCTGGGACCCCAAGAAACCACCCAAGGTAGTGACACAGGGGACCCACGGGGGCTGTGTGCAGTGTGTGAACACAGCTGCGAGCTCCCGTTAGCTTCTATGGGGAAAGTCGCAGTTAGATTTTTAAAGATTAGGGACACTTAGAAATGAGTCGGGACCAAACCCTTTTGGACTTAGGATGTTCTAGGGCTAGCACCCACGGGAGCACTGGAGTACTCGTGTTACCTTACCCAGGGAAGCCGGGTGCATAGGTGTCTTTTGGTGTCGGGTCGCATCGTCGATGTCAATGGGAGCTGGCGAAGAAGTGCTGCTGCCGTGAAGACGCGAAGTGTCCGAAGAGAACCAAGCCTGGATTGAAGATGAGAAGAACCTGAAAGCAGAGGGGACAGAGTCTGGGTCACTAGCCAGTGACCAGGAAGGCGATGAGCAGATGCCCACCGATGTCGGGTGATTTCAGGTGAAAGAGGTGAAGCTTGACTCTTCAGCCACGAGGACCAGGAGGCATCGAGGATGACCAGGAGCTGGATTCGAGCTGTCCCACGAGGTATGTAGAGTGCTGCCGCGTCGGTGCCTGGATTGGACACAACAAGCCTTGGCAACAGCAACCCACGCAGAAACGAGAAAGATGCTTTGGTGCAGACCAGCAAGGTCTGTGGGACTCACCACTTCGTTGGGTGTCGGGGCACGTCTGGAGCAACCAGGGAAGCCCAAGGAAATGCAAAGTTACCCCCTCAGGGACCCACCAGTCAACGGACCAGGGATCGCGAAGGGACCTCGAGACGAAACACAAAATGGCGGCCCACGGGTCACTCGGAATGACCAGGGCGACAATCTTCAGTGGATTCAGTGCTCGAGGTGGGGGCTACAAGTCAGCCCAAGCACGACTTCAAGAGACGTCGAGAAGTCAATGCACTTGCAGAAATGCACGGTGACCAGGAGTTCCAGTTCCACGCTACTCATGAGGGCTGCAGGTCTCAGCTTTGCTGGGGACTCGGGTCGGCCTCTGAGATGTCTGGAAATCCTCTTCCTGGGCTGCAAATATTTCGGAGTCCGGCGGGAGCTTCGATGATGCAGACCGGCAAATTGCTTCTTTGGTGCCTTTCAAGCAGGGAAGTCACTCCTTGACCCCAAGGGAGATTTCTTCAGTCCTCTGGTCTTGAGCAGAGCGTCGAAGGTCCAGAATTCAGCTTCAGAGTTTCGTCCAGGGTAATCTAAAGTTCTGGTTACAGAGGTTCCTTACTTATACCTAAGGAAGGGGCTGGACTAGCTCTGGGGACCCACCTATGGGAGGGTTTGGAAAGAGGGGTGGCTACACCCATTTCCTTTGTCCAGTTTCGCGCCAGAGCAGGGGCTGGAAGCCCCTGAACCGGTTTGAGCTGGACTATGCACAGGGACACCAAATGTGCCCCCAGTGCAGGACTTCAAAGCACTCAGAGAGTGCTCCCACCCAGCCCCAATACACATAAGCCTGTCTGGGAGGTGGTTACACCTCCCTGTGACAGGAAACCTATTGTTCAGGCCTCGCCTGCCGGAGTTTCGGTCAACAGCAGGAGGCCAGACCCGTGTCTGTGGCTGCAGCATCCATTTTGTGATGCCAGGGCTCTATTAAGTTTCTACCGGGTATACCAGTGCTGTCATGTCTCTCCCTCTAGAAGGGTGGGATCATACTCCCACACCAGTTACTGATGTGGGGATATGATTCCAAGGTGTTTAACACCAAACACAACATGTTTCCGTGCAGCCAGTCCAAAGTTAGCATTTATCGTTTGGTTATAATGCACTTGAGTATATGGTCAGGCTGCACTACAAACAGCATCAGAGAAGGGTCTCCGATCATGCAGGGGCACCCTCTCACATAAGAACCAAGCACTCTGCCTTCAGGATTGATAAGGCCTGCCATAGGAGTGACTCATAGGTGTATAGGTGTATAGGTAGATATATATATATATATATATATATCTCCTATATCACAGTAAGGGGTGCAGGCACCACCTTACCCAGGCTGCAGTAGCAGACCTGTGGTGTCATTTTGGGTGGCTTTCCAGGGGTGGCATAATACATGCTTCAGCCCCTGGTAGGCCTCTGGGGTACCTATGCCCTGGGAACATAGTATACCATATGCTAGGGACTTATAGGGGCACCTCAGATCCAATCTGAACTGTACCTAAAGTACATGGAATCATTTTAGAGAGGAAGCAGTTAGGCTGGGGCCCTGAATAGCAGGGTCCTAGCCAGACTAAAGTCGAAAAACAGTGAAACACCAGCAAAAAGTGGGGGGTAAACATGTGAAGCTGATCCTACTCTCCTACACATGGTCTGACCACTATCTTATCACCTTTCTTATCCCTAATGTCCGTCTAGACAACGTCTCCCTGCCTGGCAATTTTATGGCCAGAAATTGGTGTCGAGCGGATATTGATGAACTCTGTTCCCTGTTAACTGTTTCAGCCCCTGTTGTTTCGGAGAGTCTCCCCACTTCCAAGCAGAAAATATTAATATCTGGCTGGACTCGGCCAGAGATAGATTAGTACCACTGAGGAAAGTCAAAACAAAGAGGCCTCACGATGCCCAACGCTGGTTTTCGGCTGATTTGAAAGCAAAGAAATTAGCCTTGAGGCAAGCAGAACGCAAATGGAGACATAACTATTGTCCTAATCAAAAGGCTGTTTTTGTGTCTCAGTTAAGAGACTACAAAACAACTATCCTTCAAACTAAGGCAGAATACTTTTCGGCTAAAATATTAAGTTCCACCAATAAAGCGAAGGATATGCCTCAATACCTTTTTTATTGAGAAAATTGATACTATCAAAGCCAGTATCCCCAAATCTACTACACCCCTGGTTCCCCACCTCTTTTGCATGAACTCTGTGCTTTTAGATCATATTCCACCCATTACTAGGGATGCCTTTCTCGCCCTACTCAATAAAGTTGGATCAGGCTCCCCGACAGATAGCTGCCCTCCCTATATCCTTCGGGAAATTTTTTCGCGCTGTCCTGATCCTCCTCTATTGCTTCTTAATAATTCCCTTGCTCAAGGGACTGTCCCCAATCTATTTAAGATGGCGGACGTTGTCCCCATCCTTAAGAAACCCAGCCTTGACCCACTAACACCTGGTAGTTACGGCCTCATCTCCTTGCTACCCTATCTAAGTAAGGTCTTAGAAGCTCATGTCGCCACCTGTTTTAGTTCTTTTGTAGAAAAGACTCACTAACTGGATTTCCACCAGGCAGTCTTTAGACCTGAACACTCCACCGAGTCCGTTATCTTGGCAGTGATGGATAAATGAGAAGGGGGGCCGACAAGGGTACTACCCAGGCCCTGGTGCTTCTCGATCTGTCGGCTGCCTTCGACACGGTCGATCACCATCTTCTGATCGACAGTGTCGGTCACGCAGGGATCCAGGGTCTGTCTTTGAAATGGACTACTTCCTTTCTTAGCAATCGCTCCGAATCAGTACGCCTGGCCAGCTTTAGGGCAGAGCAAAGAAAATTGACTTATGGGGTCCCGCAGGGCTCTTCCCTTACACCCTTACTTTTCAATCTGTATGTACTCCCCTTGGTTTTGGCTCTGCGTAAAACAGAGGTCGTAGTCTTTAATTACGCTGATGACCTTCAGTTGGTATTTAACATCGACACTTCTGTATTATCTGTGTCCAGCTTCCAATCTACTATGAATTTAATCAGGGATTGGATGAATACCCATCAACTTAAGTTAAACCCAAACAAAACGGAGCCGATCCTTACTGGCGGGTGGGCTATAATCCCTGAAATTCCAACTTTTGGCCACCACCACTAGGAAGTCCCCCCATTCCAGCCAGCTCGGTAAAAAGTCTGGGAATTATTATCAGCCATGATTTAACCATGAAGGCTCAGATTAGCTTGGTGGTCGTTGCGTGTTTCTTCCATCCCCGCAGAATTCGGAAAATCAACAGATTCCTTTCCACCGCAGCTCTGACCTAAGTGGTTCTTGCATTGGTCATCTCACGTATTGACTACGCAAACTCTCTGTATACTGGCATATCGGCCTACCAGTTACATCGGCTGCAACTGGTCCAGAATCAGGCCGCCAGGCTCATCTTTGGTCAGCCTAAACATCTGCATGCGAGTCCATTGCTGAAAAGCCTTCATTGATTTCCTTTACTCCAATGCTGTCTGTTTAAATTGGGCTGTATCATCTATAAAGTCCTTTCCGGACGCAGGCCCGTTTTCATCGCCTTCAATATACAGCAGTACATCCCCTCTTGCGACCTACGTTCTTCAAATAAAAACTTGCTGGTCTCCCATTCTTTTAAACGAAAAAAACATGGAGGTCTTCGATATATGACCTTGGCCCCCCAGTTCTGGAACTCCCTTCCCCCAAATCTGCATTCCCCCGAATCCTACACCAAGTTCAAGAAATTACTTAAGACCTGGCTATTCACCCAGGCGTACAATTGAAAACCCACTCTCTATTTTGTAACTGCTGCCGTCCTCCCTTAGCGCCAAGAAACCGTTTGGTGAACGTGCGCTCTACAAATCATCTTTCAAATAACATAACAAGGCTCATGCCCTGGTCGCCCTCCGTCTGCTGTCGTTTGATTTGTCCCAAAGTGGGCACTGTCCTCAGAGGGCATCAACGAGGACTTTACTTTGAGTCCTTTGTACTTCCTACCTTAGAGAGAACTGGAACTGTTCTATTTGCCATTATTTCTCACTCTTGTTGGCTCTTAACGCTGTTGTATCTAATGGTCTGCTGAAATACCCTGTTCCCGGGGGAGCTCCTTATTTTGTACAATAAATATCATTTAAAATTACGACTTTTTATAATTTAACCCTTACCTTTGAAAGAATAGTTCAAGAATTTCTCAATTTATACCCGGAATACAGAGGCAATATAATTAAAACTATTAGTATGTCTTCATAGGAGATCACACACATTGCGTTGTTTATAAACTTTATATTAAGACCCAAAGGAGCATGGGATTGGTTGAAAGACATGACTAATAAGTATGTTCTCCTAGTGTTTCAAAGACTGTTCAGACTCTTCAGGAACCAGGGTACTTTTCTAGGCACCGCTTGGTTATGGAGTAGAGATCGGCTTGCAAAACGTGAATGTCCATGAAAGGGCCACCTCTTTCACAGGAACTCAAAGCCACTTCCAGGAATGAAAGTCCCTTCCCTTTTTCTCCCTTAATTACGGAAAATCTTTTAATAACTACAAATCGCGCAGTCTTCACAGAGCGGGATCCTTCACTGTAGGGTGACACAATGACGCCCTGCATGGGTCTGTTGAAATCAGGTCCAGAAAGCATCTGAACTGCAGGTGAACTTTACAAATGCCATGTGAACCAGAGGCTCACACTGCTGCTAATGAGCAGGTTGAAGCAAGAATTTATTGTCATCCAGCTATTATTTGCTTCCGGAATTTTCTCACCTGTCACCACGCGGATTCGACCCAGGTTGTGTCACTGCCTCCTACTATATAATTACAGCTCGTAATCAAATGTCGCCTCCGAGAAGCCTCCTCCCTCTGACCAGATTTATGCTCTACTGAGAATATGATGTGGAATGGTTCTTTAGTATGGAAAGACCTAGGTCAAATGCTAGCTGGAGAACTCTGTGATCCTTAGAGAGGGAGCAAATGTACTCTGAGTAACTCGAAAGAAATACTAGTGCACACGGATGCGCCCTACTTGAGCACGTCTTTATTAAGTATATATTTTGCTGTAATAATCACGTAAACAAAATCAATGAACACGAACAGAGGCATAAGGCATATGAAGGCTCATACTGAGACAGGAGCAGAATGAGGCAAAGACACTGGGGCAAACAATGAACAAAGACGGAGGTAGTAGAATAGAGAGGGGAGGAAGACACCAGAACATTGTCACTTGAAGCAGGAAGCCACAGGCATGGAGAGTAAGATGATGAGCGAAAGACACGTTTTCAAAATCACAATACAGATTCTGACGCTCAGGATGTGTAATCTAGGAAAATAGATGTATTGTTCTGTGTCTAATTAAAACCTAGGCAGGCAAACATATGTGAATGCATTAACAAGAATACATGTTTACTCACATAAAATAGCTAAACTATTGCTTGTGAAATTGGTAGTACAACTAAATAACAGATTTAGCTAGAGATACGAAACATAAAAAGTCAACGAACGAGATTAGTCCTATTTATTTTTACTAATGATACAGAGGCTCGAATAACCAGAGATACTAACATAAAAAAATGTACTTTTTTCTAGAGAAGCACTGCCAGTAAGAGTCTCTTCCTCTACTAGGCTGACCCATGGATTTTCTCTCAAGGCACCAGGAGGTGCTTCCAACAACTAGAGTAACAGTTTTGCACATCACAATTTTAGGAACAAGGCGATTGTGAGGACTTGTGCCTTGGATTGCAGGCACTCGCATACTCCGTGAAAGATGTTAGAGAAAAAAAAAATCTTTTCCTTTTAAATAGCTTTCTGCTGAATAGTTGTATTCATCATCTGTGGTGAGGGGAGCCTTACAGACACTGTAAAGGCAGATTTGAGAAGTGAACCCCACAGTTTACTTACTTTTAATTAAACGGTCCTTTAAGGGCAAGGTACAACTGTGGTGCACCTGTCGGCTCTAATGGTGGCAAGAAGCAGGTGAGCACACACACACATATACAGGAGGCCTAAAGAGATGCAGAGGCGGGTCACCCCGCCATTGGAGCACAGCTGGAAGACAAATCCTTCCGGGGGCAGGCAAACCTTACCCCAGACCCTTTCCTCAAACCAACCAGGGATGGGCATTGCCGAAGGTCACCCTGTGGCTCTGAAATCGGAAGAGTTTCAAACAGGAAGCAACTCGGCCTCATAGGACCTATTCGGGCTAGGAAGTAATGCTTCCATTGCACATACGAAAAAAAGATTGCCAAAAAATAACCAGAAATGAGCGGTTGGAGCTTGTTGTGCTTACAGTAGATTTGAAAGTATTCTTGTTTTAGTCAAAGACGAACAGAGGGGGCGACACTCTGCCCATGAACACTCAATATACTTCCAGCTAAATTGATCGAATATGGAGAAGAAAATAAAACAATACCAAGAACTGTTAAGTTAAGTGGAGACAGTAGGATAATTATGTGAAAGACAAGAGGTGTAATTGAAGCACTTGGCTGTGCTCAAGCCTTCACCTGGCAGGTAGGCTGTGGCTTCCTCCCTGAGCCCCACGCCCTCTTCGATTGCCCAACTCCAATGTAAGCGGGTGGGAACAAGTTGTGAAAATGAAGTCATTACAGGTGCGCGCTGTTCTTCTTCCTGTCGGGTCAGAAGTTCACACCTGTGAAATGGAGCACCTAGGTGGCCCGGCTTCATTGCGCTCCAGCTAGACTCCACCAGGCTGAGTTCCTTCACACAGAACAAGGCCTGTAACGCCACACTCGACAGAGGGAATTAGTGCAACTTGACATGGCTGCTTTGGGATCCACAATGTACTTATAGGGACTGAGGTCCAAGCAGATGCAGATGTATATAGGGCACAAGAGGAGGGGCGGCGAGGGTCTGGCATTTACATGGTGAGCATGATGCAGACCATTCGCACCTTGAAATTGGGGATAACCTGCTAAAGGAGCATTTATCCTCTTGCTACAAGGTTTGGAAACTTGGATTTCAACAAGGGTAGCCGCATGATTTGCACCAGGTAAAAGTACGCCTCGTGGTGTGCAATTACTACCAGACTTCCATTTCCAATTCCAGAGCAGGAGTCGGTGCCACAATCAAGGGGTGAGATGGTAAATGGGTGTAGAGAGACAGACAGACACAGACAGAGACAGACATACACACACAGAGAGACAGACAGACACAGACAGAGAGACAGGCAGAGAGACAGACACCGAGAGATAGACAGAGACAGACAGAGAGACAGAGACGGACACAGAGACAGACACACAGTCTCTCTCTCTCCGCCTTTTCAAGCAACCTTTATTTAGCACCCTTGCCTCGGCCGATATTACACAGCCCGTAGGCTGTGCCTGCAGTCTGAGTGTGGACTTTGAACCATCGTATGCACATGCAACAGGAGTCTTGGGTAGTACCCAGGACATTCATACCATTTGACGAGTTAACCATGTGCGCTGCATTAAAGCAACGGTGGCAACAGTAGGTCTCATGGTTGCAAGGTCCTCTTAACCATCAACGACTGCGGCACTCACCACTGAATTTCCATAAAGTGCAATGTGCATACTGTTGTTTTTTTAAATGAAATTAAGAAAACTCTGTTTTTAAGTAAAGCTGCTATGTGTCACCCGTACGAATATTCCACTCTCCATAAACTGAAGGTCCCGTCATGTCTTTTGTGAGTGTTCTGTGGATCTGAAAGACGGTACTTAAGATGGCCGCCGAAGAGAGGGGTGTGCTTCTGGGACATCGAAACACACCACCAATGTTCCTTTTGTAACCAACGAGCCACGGAGAGTCAAGTCTACTCAAATTTTAAGCTTCCATGTTTTTGTACATGGGATGAATAAGAATGCGTCGCCCTAGGCATCTGTGCAAGCTTGATGCTTCTCAAGCGATGAACTGCGCTAATCACCAGAGGGTTTCAGGACACTGAGACACCACTCTTCCGCCTGTCGCTTCGATTCACACATCGTCACCAGTAGATCTAATGGAAATGAACCAATCTTAGGCCTTTCAGGCAGCAATGAATTGTATGTTAAAGCCCAGGCCAGGAGACAAGGTGTTATGATGACTTGGAGCCATCTAGTCGACACTTAATGCCACAGTTTTTCCTGCGGTTAATTGGTGAGTTGCCCTTAGGTGACAATTGAAGTAAAGTTTATCTCAAAATGTAGTCAAATCATATTTATTAAAACTCATTTTTCCCGAGGAAATTGTACAGATTGAGAGAAAGGATTTGAAAGAGGCTAAGCAGGGACTGAAAAGGGGATGGGATTTTACAGGTTATTTCACTTGCCATAGAGCAGTGTATGTGCTCAGAAACCGGTATTACTATTAATGGCTAACTATCCTTTTAAAAAGTAACAGTTGCGGCCACCCATAAATAAACATGCAATGCAAATATTCAGAGGTGGCAGTCAATAAACGTGTGTTTAAAAAAAAAATATATATATATATATATATATATATATATATATATATATATATATATTCACTGAAAAAACCATAGGTTTCACACAAGTTATAGTTAGCTGTACATTTCACTCGTGAAAAACCAATGAAATTCCACGTTATAGTTAGTGTAGGCAACTATAACTCACGCGACCGCAATCCTCTGCTGATGCTAATACTGTATTTAGACACTTATTTGCCCATGTCTTCTTCCATTAAATTTTAGCTATACATATATTACAAATATTTTTTTTTCATAAAGACACATATGTCATTAGCAGAGGATTGCGGTCGCGTGAGTTATAGTTGCCTGCACTAACTATAACGTGGAATTTCATTGTTTTTTTACGAGTGAAATGTACAGCTAACTATAACTTGTGTGAAACCTATGGTTTTTTCAGTGAATTTGCAAGGTTTTTTAAATGCTAATTCCGAACTATAACGTGTGTGAAACCTATGGTTTTTTCAGTGAATTTGTACGGTTTTTTAAATGCTAAGTTACTTTACACCGTTCGTGCCGTGCGCGCCCACTTCACGCAGTTCGCACACCGTGCGCACACAGTGAGCACGCGGTGCGCTTCGCGCACCGCGCGCCCACTTAACGCAGTTAGTGCCATGCACGCACGGTGGGCACGAGGTGCGCTATGCGCACCGCGTGCCCACGTTAGGCTGGATGGGCCATGTACGCACGATGCCCTTCGCGCACCGTCCGCACACGGAGTACATATTATGCGCTTCGTTCTGAAAGGTTTTCTATTACATGTTCACTGATCGAAGATATTTGCCATGCACAAAAGGTGCGCTACGGTCACCATTTGCACACGGGGGGGGGGGGGAATTATGGATTTTGTTTTTTTTTTATTAATTTTTTACCGTACGCGTATTCGGCGATTTTTCAAAAAAAATTTTTTTTTATTTTTTGGCCTTGGATGGCCTTCTGGCACACCATAACCAAGGCTAGGTGGTTAGGAGCTGTCTAGCCTGCCCCCTTTTTATGATATCCAACTTTGTTTTTCCTCCACCCCTCCGAGTGCGAGAGAGAAAATGGCGGCCGACACTTCCTGGTTTCGACCGATTCGAATGTTTACTAAGATCTAACAGCCAATCAGAATCGCGCTCGCGCACGGCACCGTACGCGTACGGTAAGCTTACGGTGCGCGCTCGGAGCACGCTTACAGATATATATATTGATTTAAATGCTATTTTCTCAGGAACTACTGAACAGATTTACACCAGACCTACAAAAGGCACTTCCTTGACCTGAGGACTACCTCCCTGCCAAATTACAAGTAATTCTGTTCAGCCGTTCGGGCTGTAGCTGTGTCTAAAGGTCCTATGGAAAAATGCATGGGGAAAACGCGTTTTGGGACCCCCCTTTTTTCTCAGCCCCCGCTTGACGAATCCCCCCGAGACTTTCAGGGTAGGAGCGGAGCGTAGCGCCCCATTAGTTTTGAAAATTTCGCGAGGATTCGTCGACCGGCGCCAAAGTTATTCCAAATAGAATGTTGCGGATTTCCTATGGAAACAGGGTCCTAACTATAACTACCTACTGGCGACCGCCAGTAGGTAATATATATATATATATATATTCAGTGGTGAAGAAATAAATCGATCCATCAAAGTCATCACATGAACTCTTGACAATTGTGAGTTTCATGTACACCTATTTTTTAAAATTTGCCATTACAATTACAGACAGTATACTTATGTTATTAGGTCTCACCTAGGCAGCATTTGCGCTGTCTCTGCGAGACATGCTGTATTCAGGATAAGGGCTTTAAAAGCTCCGCCCCTTTTCAAGGATGCACCTGTTACATGTGTTGTTACTCAGAGCTTGTGAGCACTATTTCTTTCTTTAAGCTGCAGCACTAGAGACCAGTGCTTGTGGTTTACAGAGCTCTGTTGCTGTTGTAAACAGGGCTGTAAATCTTGCTCTTATCTTACCACATTTGCTGTGCATTCAAAGACAGAGGTCTGTTTTGGCTGCAGCTGCCTCCTCTTCACTCCTGATTTCGAAACTCTCAGCCTGCCGTCACAGTCCCTGCCTTCCTATGGCTCAACAAGCATTTGCAATGCAATAGGTCTCGCATTTGCGAGAGTTTGAGCTGGTGGCATTGTAAATGACAATGCCTTTGTATGTATGTGTTTTGAAAACCTGCAAGCGGTGTGCTTACGAGAAGCAAGGCTGGCATTAACTGCACCTCTTTTTACCACCATCCTTGCTTGGCGTAAGCAAGGACTATAAGTACAGGTTTTCAAAACACATAAATAAAAGTCATTGTCATTTACGATGCCAATAGCTCAAACTCTCACAAATGCGAGACCTATTGCAACTTTATGTTGCTGGGAGACTTCAATATACACAGTGAATGCCTCGACAAGGCAGAAACGTAGTCTTTTTTTAGCTGACCTGGCCACACTGAACCTTACAAAAATCAATGATGGTCCAACTCACAAAGCAGGACACGCCCTAGACATTATCTTCTCTAATTCACCTCACCTCATATGTGAAGCCCCAAAGCATTTAAGCTGGTCTGATCATGCACTCATTGACTTTCATTTGCAGGGACCCAGAGAACTATCAATCAATCAATCAATCAAGGCATTTGTATAGCGCGCTACTCACCCGGGAGGGTCTCAAGGCGCTGGGGGCGAGGGGTCCGTCACTGCTCGAACAGCCAGGTCTTGAGCTGCTTCCTGAAGGAGAGGTGGTCCTGGGTCAGCCGAAGGTGGATGGGGAGGGAGTTCCAAGTCTTGGCTGCCAGGTAGGAGAAGTATCTTCCTCCGGCGGTGGCTCGGCGGGTTGCGTGGAACGGAGGCGAGGGTGTGGCTGGTCGATCGTAGTTGGCGGGTGGGCATGTAGAAGGTCAGGCAGTCGTTGAGGTACTTTGGGCCCAGGTCGTGGAGAGCCTTGTGTGCGTGGGTGAGGAGCCTGAACGTGATTCTCTTGCTGACGGGGAGCCAGTGCAGGTCTTTCAGGTGGCCAGAGATGTGGTTGTGTCGTGGGATGTCCAGGATGAGTCGTGCGGAGGCGTTCTGGATGCGTTGGAGTCTTTTTTGAAGTTTGGCTGTGGTTCCGGCGTAGAGGGTGTTCCCGTAGTCCAGTCGGCTGGTGACGAGTGCCTGGGTGACGGTCTTCCTGGTTTCGGTGGGGATCCATCGGAAGATCTTGCGGAGCACGCGCAGGGTGTTGAAGCATGAAGAGGAGACGGCGTTGACTTGTCTGGTCATCGAGAGGGAGGAGTCCAGGATGAAGCCGAGGTTGCGTGCGTGGTCCGTTGGTTTGGGAGTGGTGCCAAGGGCAGGGGGCCACCAGGAATCGTCCCAGGCGGAGGGCGATGATCCCAGGATGAGGACTTCCGTCTTGTCTGAGTTCAGTTTCAGGCGGCTGTTCTTCATCCACTCGGCGACGTCTTTCATCCCCTCGTGTAGACTGGCTCTGGCGGTGTCGGGGTCGTTGGTGAGGGAGAGGATCAGCTGGGTATCGTCGGCGTAGGAGATGATGTTGAGGTTGTGTTGGCGTGCGATGGCAGCGAGGGGGCTTATGTAGACGTCGAAGAGGGTTGGGCTGAGTGATGATCCTTGTGGTACGCCGCAGATGAGTTCGGTGGCTTCGGATCTGAACTGGGGGAGGCGGACTCTCTGGGTTCTTCCGGCGAGGAACGAGATGATCCACTCCAGTGCCTTCCCTTGGATTCCGATGTTGCTGAGGCGCTGCACTAGGGTGCGGTGGCAGACGGTGTCGAACGCTGCAGAGAGGTCCAGGAGGATGAGGGCCGCTGTTTCCCCGTTGTCGAGCAGGGATCTGATGTCATCGGTGGCTGCGATAAGGGCGGTCTCGGTGCTGTGGTTGGCTCGGAAGCCGGACTGTGAGGGGTCGAGGGATCCGTTCGTCTTGAGGAAGGCGGCGAGCTGTCTGTTGACAGTCTTCTCGATAACTTTGGCAGGAAAAGGGAGGAGCGAGATGGGGCGGAAGTTCTTGAGGTCGGTGGGGTCCGCTGTTGGTTTCTTCAGGAGGGCGCTGAGCTCGGCGTGCTTCCAGCTCTCCGGGAAGGTGGCAGTGTGGAAGGAGGCGTTGATGATGTCCCGGAGATGGGGTGCGATGATGGCTTCGGCCTTGTTGAAGATGTGGTGGGGGCAGGGGTCGGTAGGGGATCCGGAGTGGATGGTGTTCATCGTGCGGGTGATGTCTTCGGTGCTGACCGGGGTCCAGTTGCAGAGGGCGGTGGTGGCGGGCGTTGGTTTGGTGGTTGTGTGCGTGGTCTGTGCGCCGAAGCTGTTGTGTATGTCGGCGATCTTGCGGTGGAAGAAGGAGGCAAGTGAGTCGCAGAGGTCTTGCGAGGGGGTGATGTCGTTGTTTCCGGCGCTGGGGTTGGAGAACTCTTTGACGATGCTGAAGAGTTCCTTGCTGTCGTGGGCGTTGTTGTCCAGTCGTTCTTTGAGTGCTGTCTTCTTGGTGGCGCGGATCAGCTAGTGGTGCTTGCAGGTGGCGTGCTTGAGGGCGGTCCTGTTGTCTGTGGCCTGGTCGTGGCGCCGGGCTTTCTCGAGGGTGCGGCAGTTCTTCTTGGAGTCCTTGAGTTAGTCTGTGAACCAGGGGGTTTTCTTGCTGCCGGGTCTGCTGGGAGGGTTCTTCAGTTGTGCGAGGTCATCGGCGCAGGCGGTCAGCCACTGTGTGAGGTTGCTGGCTGCTTTGTTGGGGTCCGTTGTGCTGGTGGGAGGGTTCTGGTTGAGGGAGGCGGTGAGCTGCTCGGCGGTGATCTTGTTCCAGCTCCGGCGAGGGACCTGTTGCGGGTGGTGGTGGGTCGTGGTTCTTCTGAAGCTGAAGTGGACGCAGCTGTGGTCAGTCCAATGAAGTCCGGTGGAGTGGCTGAAGGAGATGTGCTTGCTGGAATAGAAGACGGGGTCAAGCGTGTGGCCGGCGTAGTGGGTCGGGGTGTTCACCAGTTGCTTGAGTCCGAAGTTGGCGAGGTTGTCCAGCAGGGTGGTGGTATTGTTGTCATTGTTGTTCTCCAGGTGGAAGTTGAGGTCCCCTAGGAGGATGTAGTCGGCGGAGGGGAGGGAGTGCGGGCTGATGAAGTCTGCGATGTCTTCGCTGAATTGTGTGCGAGGTCCCGGGGGTCTGTAGATGAGAGTGCCTCTGAGGGTCGTCTTGGGGTCGGTGTGTATCTGGAAGTGGAGGTGTTCGGCGGCGGTGAAGGTGTCGTCGGAGTTGGTCGAGATGCGGATGGTGTTCTTGTGTACGATGGCGATGCCTCCTCCCGTCTGGTTGACGCGGTCCCTCCGGGTGATCTTGTATCCGTCCGATATGGCAATGGCGATGTCGGGCGCTGAGGAGACGTTTATCCAGGTTTGCATGAGGAAGGCGACGTCTGGTGCTGTAGTGTCGAACAGGTTCCGGAGTTCGATGGCGTGTCTGTGGATGGATCGGGTGTTGAGCAGGATGCACTTCAGGCGGTGGTTGCTGGGGCTTGGTTTGGCGGGAGCGGTGCAGGTTCGGATGCAGGAGAACTTGCAGGCTTGGCAGGTGAAGGGTCCGTGGGTGCGTCTCGGGGTGGCTCGGTAGCAGGCGGGGTTTCGGCCGGCGTTGAGTGCGTAGAGAGTGGTGGAGTCATAAGTCCGTCGTGTGGGCTGGCATCCTCGGGGGCCAGGGGTCCTGGCGCTGGGCGCGGTCGGGCGCAGACGGGCTTGCCTTTGGCGCGCCTTCGGCGCACAATCGGCGCGCCCGCTGCGCGTGACCGCTGCGCGTGACCGCTGCACGGGAGCGTGCACTCCGCCATAAATGGCCAAGTGGGAGGGAGGAGCAGCTGGGAAGCGGGAGCGGGGCGGCCAATGGGAGGGATACAGAAAAGAAAGGGGCGGGCCACAGGGGAGCAGCGGCGGGGAGAAGGCTGGAACGCGGCAGGGGGCACAAATACGCTGAACCAGAGGCAACGACGAGAAGAAAAGGCAAAATACAAAGAAAACTCTACAGTGCTAAATACTAGACACGCAACAGAGGCAAAAACGAAAAACAAGCAACAGAGGCAGTGACAAAAATACAATCGATCAGGAGCACAGCTACGGGCAGTGGCGGCACTCAGCGGGATCGGGGGCAGCCTGGGCTCACTCACGGGGAGAGTGCGCGGTGCGTGGGGTGACCGGCCCAGAGGGTCAACTAGAACCGCTCGCCCCACATAATCAATCTTCAGATGGACAATGGCATAAAAGGAATCTAGAAACTTTCTCAATGCCTTTCACATCACCTGGGGGCATTGCATTTAGTAATATTGAAGATAGTCTAGCCCACTTTAATAAAACAGCCTTAGCCACTATCGAATTGATCGCCCCACTGAAAACACGATAAAATAAATCAAGACAAACCCAGGCAGCCTGGTTTACTCCTAAACTTTATAAGGAAAAAAGCCAATGTAAAAACCTGGAAAGAAGATAGCGCCGAACCCATCTTATAGCTGATAAAGAGAAATACAGGTCACCCCTTACTCTGATCACAAAAACATTAAGCAGACTCGAAAAACTCATATAGCTCAACAACTAAGCCAAGCAGAGAACACCCCCAAAGCCCTGTACTACATTCTGAAAGTTTTCACTAGCCCCAAAGCCTGTGACTTGGAAGAACACTTTTCTCAGTCTCTCTGCGATAAAATAAGTGATTTCTATATACAGAAAATTGACACCATCTATAAAAAGATGACAGCGACAAGCTGTCCACTGCCGGCAGACACCATAACGGTATTTCCACCTAGCACAAGGGCAAAATCACTGCTGAATTTCCCCCTTTTATCTCGGGAAGAGACAGATACATTAATGTGTAAGGTAAAATCTGGCTCGCCTCTCGATGTTTTACCTGCAAGAATTACAGCCTCTCTTGCCAAATTGCTGTCAGATTCCATCTGTTCTCTATTGAATCTATCACTGAAGGAAGGCCACTTACCTTCAACATGGAAAGCGGCTCAGATCATCCCAATCCGAAAAAACACCAAAGCTCCCATGGAAGATCTCTCAAATCTCCGCCCTATCTCCCTCCTACCTTTTCTGAGCAAAGTCCTGGAAAAACATGTTAATAAACATCTATATAACCATATTGAATCGGCTGGCTACCTGGATCCATCTCAATCGGGCTTCCGGCCAAAACATAGCACGGAAACTGCCCTGGGGCCGTTACTGATATCAGGCTCGCAAAGGACAATGGCCAACCTACCCTCCTGGTGGTATTAGATCTCTCCGCCGCATTCGATACGGTCGACCACCAGACTTTGCTCAGGAGATTGAGAGAAGCCGGGATTGGGGGAGTGGCACTGGATGACTAGTTTCCTCTCTAATTGTACCCAGACAATTGACCTGGGACCATACCGGTCCAATAAGAAAGAACTGACCAAGAGAGTGCCTCAAGGCTCATGTTGAAGTCCAACCATGTTCAACATCTGCATTGCCCCCTTGGCCTCACTACTGAGGAACTACGGGTTCATCCAGATATCCTATGCTGATGACACCCAACTTACCTTCTCCTTCAATAAGACCTCCTAGACAGCTCAATCATCCTTCTCTTCCGGCATGCTGGCCATCTCACAGTGGATGAGAAACAAATTCTTACAGCTAAATGCCAAAAAGACTGAAATCATGCTCTTTGGAGAGGCCCCACTACTGTGGACACCAGACTGGTGGCCTAAAGAGCTAGGAACAGCTCCAGCACCAAAAACAGCGGCAAATAACTTAGGGGTGCGTCTTGAACAGACTCGAACTATGAAAGAGCATGTAACACACACCGTTGGCTCTTGCTTTCATGTGTTGGGCCTGCTGAGAAGAGTTTTTCCTTATCTCCCGGACTCCTTGCGTAAGACCCTCATCCAAACCCTGGTGTTGAGTAAATTAGACAACTATTAAAGTAGACTACTGCAACGCCTTATTGATCATGGCTAATGAGTCCTCTCTGAACCGCCTTCAGGTGGTACAAAACACTGCAGCACGTTTAGTCTTAAATGCCCCTCACAGATCTGCTTCACTCCCTCTTTTACACAAACTGCATTGGTTACTTGTGCGTAAACGAGTGAAGTTTAAGTTCAGCTGTCTGACACACAAGGAAATATGGGGAAATGGACCTACCTATCTGGCGGAGAGGCTCCATCAATATATCCCTCAAAGGGACCTTCGATCCGGCTCGAAATCTTTGCTCAAAGTTCCAATGGTCAAGAAAGCACGGTCAGGAGGAAAGGCCTTTTCATATCAGGCACACTCCTTATGGAACCAACTTCCCATAGCTTTAAGGCAATGCCCAGACCACTTGAAATTTAGGAAGGCTTTGAAAACTGCCCTCTTCTAGATCAGCCCACCGTGACAACTTTCTTTTGCAAGTCCACAAGCGCTGAGATACCCCTTAAGGGGTGATTCAAGCGCTATATAAGCTCACAAACTAAACTAAACAACTGTTGCAGTGACTAGGTCTGCATGAAGATCCTATAACATTCACATGGTATCTGTGTTTAGCCGAAACAGCAGACCATGAGTTAGCTCATCGTAGAAATTAAGAAGAGGGGTGAGAGAGCGAAGCCCTGGGATAAACCGCATGTCAAAGCGCGAGCTACGATCTAAACTGTACAAGCTGAACACACTGCACCCCAATTAATAAAAAATGATCAAATCCATTCCAGAGCTCTGCCTCCCACTCACACCTCAGACTCTAATCTCCGACAACACAGTCTGCAGTGTCAAATGCTGCAGAGATCCAGGAGGATCAATGCTGGTGAGTGACCCTTATCACGTAACATAACCATCTATTTCCGAAAGTCTACAGTACGAGACTCTGTAACTCGCTGGAACCAGAAACCTGATCGACAATTGCCAAACATTAAATTCTGCAGCTTAGACAATTCACTGGTGAGAGGATGTGGCTTAATGGCTAGAGCGGTCAAACTCGAAGATGGGGAACCCAGTTCGAGTCTCGGCAGGGATGCTCAACATCCTGGGGTTCTGGGCAAATCACGTAATCTCCCGTGCCTAACAAAATGAATGTGGCCTTCTGTAACGCAACTGGTGCTCATGTAAAGCGCTCTGATACCTTTGGGTCGAGTTTGCGCTATATAAAACTTCCCCCCCCAAAAATAACCTGCAAACAGTATTCAACAACTCAGAAATATCAACTAAAAATAGCCTGATATTTTTCTGGATTAAAGCAGCCATAAGAGCATTCTTACTTAAACTTGTTGCCCGGTACCTGGCCACCAAATTTTTCACCTCTCATAGAAAAACTAAGCCAACATTTTAGAAAAATGTACAAGAAGGTTTAGACTATTTTAAGCTTGAATCCTTATTCACTAAACTTAGTCTTTCCAAAGCCGTGATCAGATTTAAATCATATCTTTTTTGTTAAAAAAAGAAATTTAATTTATGGCAAAACAGAGTTGATCGTTCAAAAGAGATATTGGTTCTAAAATGGTTTATAAACTCTGTAAACATTAAAAAGCTAATGTGAAGAGTTGCCAGCTAGCCAGCAACTTGACATAAATCCATGTCTGATAATAGCTTCGATTTGCTAGAGTAATGATTCTCTTCTTCTTTTGGTAATACACTTTACAATTAACTTATCAGTGTCAGCCGTATCTTTTTAATTGGCTCTGTTTTTGTTGATTTAATAGCACGGCTGAAGTGTTTCCTAGGTTGTTTGACTATTTTGCCTGGCAGATAGCAGGACACTCGAAGTTTGCTTACATTTAGCATGAAGCCCCCCGATATAAAAGACGGCCCAGTTTGTATATTAAGGCAAATATCAGAGAAGCGATAAATATGCTCCGAATGTTCCTTGGTAATTGCTTTAGTGTTATGTATAGACATGTTTGTAATTTTTAATTTAGGTGGACAATTTTGATTAATCAAAAGGGTTAAAAGAGAAAACTGAAAAAGTGTATAGTTCATTCAAGATGAGAACTTAACTACATGTTTAAAAGGAAAACAATATCAAACAAATGTTGGCAAAGCCAATAGGTCTGGCCTTTTATTACAGAATCTGCTTCATAATGACCAAGTCTGTTTGTGTGTTTTTCTGGGAATGGATGAGTGAGCCACTGAATCGAGAAAGTATGAGAGTGTGTGAGTGAGGGTGTGTGAATTTTAGCTGGATGAAGGAATGGGTAAGTGCATGGATGACAGATCAGAGCCTGAGGGGGAGAAGAACAGCCCTCTGCCACCATGATGGCTGCCATCCATGCATTCACTCACCATCTTACCCATATATTCTCGATGGCAGGGCAATGAGTTGACCTGATCAATGGGGTAGTAAACAGAATCACATGGTCACTGTTGGAACAGGCACGTTTTTGATTGGCTGAGGCGAGGCCCAAGCCAGGCAGAACCTACCACTCCTGTCAGGGGCGGGCGATTACACCCACTGTATAACCTGCGCTCACACTTGGGTAGCTCGGCGCTGATTAGTCAGGCTTATCACAGAGGCAATGTGTAAAGCATTGGTACAGCACTCTCACACAATTCATACACTGAAAGCCACAAAAGAGACTTCACACATGGTGTATGTAAGGAATATGCTACTTACCAGTATGCATCTGTTCTTGGTATATAGAGCTGCAGATCTATACACTGTGCCTAGATCGCCATCTGGTGTTGGGCCCGGATGTTTGCAGTTTGTTTTTCCTCTTGGAAAGTCTTTGGAAGTCACGAGTTCGGTGACTCCTCCTCTGGTTCGTATTGCGCATGGGCTTCGGCTCCATCCTCAGATTGTTTTTCGCCAGCAGGGAAAGATGGAGCGTAGTAATAACAGTAAAGAAACCCATGTGTATTGTATCTAAATAAGTTAAGGCTGGAACGGATACAGGTAGCCGGGGAGGCGGGTGGGCGTGTATAGACCTGCAGCTCTACATGCCAAGAACAGATGCATACTGGTAAGTAGCATATTCCGTTCGAGGCATATGAGCTGCAGATTATACACTGTGCATAGATTACATAGCAGTACCCAACTCTAGCGGCGACCACCGGTATCCGTTGCAGTTGTTTGAAACAGTGTTTTTAGTACAGCTTGGCCCACACTAGCTTGTTGCTTGGTTTGCACATCTACACAGTAATGTTTTGTGAAGGTGTAAGGTGTTAACCAGGTCGCTGCCTTGCAGATGTCATCTAGTGGTATGTTCCCTAGGAAAGCCATAGAAGCCCCTATCTTCCTTGTAGAGTGGGCTTTAGGGGGAACCGATAGCGTTCGTTTTGCTTTGTGATAGTAAATCTGTATGCATTTTACAATCCACCTAGCTATCCCTGATTTAGAAATAGAGTTGCCTTTATGCGGTGGGGAGAAGGAAACAAATAGCTGTTTGGTTTTCCTGAAAGGTTGTGTTCTCTGGATGTAATAAAGTAAAGCCCTTTTAACGTCCAGTGTGTGTAAGGCTCTTTCCGCAACTGTTTGGGGTTGCGAGAAAAAGACTGGCAATTCTACCGACTGGTTTAAATGGAATGGAGAAATTACTTTTGGTAGAAATTTAGGATTGGTGCGGAGTACAACCTTGTTGTGATGCATCTGAAGAAAAGGTTCCTGTATAGTGAGTGCCTGTATTTCACTAACTCTTCTGAGGGAAGTGATAGCCACTAGAAAAGCTGTTTTCCATGTGAGAAATTGCAGCTCACACTTACGTAATGGTTCGAAAGGGGGTCCCATTAACCGTGTGAGAACTACATTCAAGTTCCAAACAGGTGAGGGTGGCACCCTGGGTGGAATCACTCTCTGGAGGCCTTACATAAAGGCCTTGATGGCAGGTACTTTGAAAAGTGAGAGGTGCTGCCTATTGTGTAAATAGGCCGCAATTGCAGCGAGGTGTAACCGAATGGAAGTATATGCTAGGTTACACCTTTGCAAATGGAGTAAATAACATATAATGTGTTGTATGGATACATTTAAAGGATTGATTGTGTTGTTGTGGCAGTAAACAACAAATCTTTTCCACTTTGCTGCATAGCACGCCCTAGAAGTAGGGCGCCTAGCTTCCCTGATAATGTCCACGCAATCAGGGGGAAGGTTAAGGTATCCAAATTCTAGGACCTCAGGAGCCAGATCGCAAGGTTGAGTTGAGCTGGGTCCGGGTGCCTGATCTCTCCATGGTTCTGGGTTAGGAGGCATGGCGAGAGGCGTAGCTTTTGGTGTGGTACTACCGAGAGTTCCAGCAGTGTGGTGTACCACGGTTGCCTGGCCCATGTTGGAGCCACCAGGATCAGAGTTAGGGAATGCTGCTGTAGCTTTCGTACCACTAATGGAATTAGTGGGAGAGGTGGAAAAGCGTATGCAAATTTGTTTGACCAGTTCATCCATATCGCATTGCCTTCGGACAATGGGTGTGGATATCTGGCGGCGAAGCTTGGGCATTTTTTGTTTTCGTGGGTGGCGAATAGGTCTATGTGTGGATGCCCCCACTTCTGAAAGAACGGGTGAAGAACTTGTGGGTGAAGTTCCCACTCGTGGATCTGCTGTGTCTGCCTGCTCAGCAGATCTTCCACGGTGTTTTGTACTCCTGGGACGTGTTGGGCTAAGAGGAAAATCTTTTGCGGAATTGCCCATCTCCATATGCTCTGTACTAACTGAGAGAGCTGTGGAGAGTGTGTGCCCCCCTGTTTTTGAATGTAGTACATGGCAGTCATGTTGTCTGTGCGAATGAGGACTGCCTTGCCGGAGATCTGCGCCTGGAAGGATTTCAGGGCGAGGAAGATCGCCAGTAACTCCAGATGGTTGATGTGGAGTAACTTCTGTTGCGGTGTCCACGTGCCCTGTGCTGTGAGATGTAACAGATGAGCTCCCCAGCCGGAGAGCGATGCATCTGCTGTTAGGATTATTTGTGGGACCGGGTCCAGGAACGGTCGACCTCTGGAAAGGTTTGTGGTGTTCCACCACTGCAGAGCGATGGGTGCGACCGTCTACCAACACCAGATCCGTCAGTTTTCCCTGGGCCTGGTTCCACTGGCGCGCCAAGCACTCTTGGAGTGGACGCATTTGGAGTCTTGCATGGGGCACTATAAAGATGCAAGAGGCCATCATTCCTATGAGCTGCATAAACACTCTTGCTGGGAGAGAGTGTTGGGATAGGAATTTTTGACGCAGCGCCTGTATTTTTGAAATCCTGGCAGGATTGGGATAGGCTATGGCTTTGGAGGTGTCTATGGTGGCACCGAGATACTGTTTTGTGTGTGAGGGTACCAGGTGGGATTTTTGATGGTTCACCGTGAAACCTAGCTGGTGAAGTAGTTGTACCGTAGCGGCGGTATGTTGCACACATTGTTGGTAGGACGTGGCTTTTATCAGCCAATCGTCTAGATAAGGGAAGACGTAAATGTGCTGTCTTCTGGGGTGTGCAGCCACTACTGCGAGGCACTTGGTGAACACCCTTGGTGCTGCTGTTACCCCGAACGGGAGCACCTTGAACTGGTAGTGTTGTCCGTGTACCACAAACCTGAGGTACTTTCTGTGAGATTGGTGTACTGGGATGTGAAAGTACGCGTCTTTCAAGTCCAGAGTGGTGAGAAAATCGTTCTGGGAGAGAAGTGGAAGAACCTGTTGGAGGGTTACCATGTGAAAATGGTCCGAATGAATGTAGGTGTTTAGAGGTCCGAGATCTAAGATAGGTCTTAGGGTCTCGTCTGTTTTTGGAATTAGAAAGTACAGGGAGTAGACCCCTACATTTTGTTGGTTTATGGGGACCTGCTCTATTGCTCCTTTTTGCAGGAGGGAGATCACCTCTTGTGTTAGTAGCGCAGTATGTTCTTGCGACATAGGGCGGTGCCTGGGTGGAATGTTGGGGGGTGTTGATGTTAATTCTAGGCAATACCCTGACTGAATAATTTGCGTCACCCATTTGTCTAAGGTGATTGTCTCCCAGACGTGAAGGAAATGCTGTAGTCTGCCTCCGACCGGAGTGGAATGGTCTGGAGGGAGCGGGGGAAGTCATTAGGCGGGTGGTGTGGCAGAGCGGGCGGTATTTGTTTTGCCTCTGCCCTTATTATTATTGCCTCTGTATCCGCCTCTTTGATAACCTTTATTGAAGGTAGACTGAGGGGGGGATTTATAGGACGTGGATGCACTGTCCGATGAGTAGCCTCTACCCGTGCCCCAAAAGGAAGAACGGCGAAAGGAGCGTCTGGGAGTCTGTGTTTGTAGGGCTCCCATAGATTTCGCCGTGTCTGTATCTTTCTTCATTTTTTCCAGGGCTTCATCTACTTTAGGGCCAAATAGATGGTCTTGGTCGAACGGGTGATTTAGTATAGAGGCTTGAACCTCTGGTTTAAACCCTGAAACCCTGAGCCAGGCATTACGACGGAGGAGGACACTGGTGTTTATGGCCCTGGAGGCTGTATCTGCCGCATCTAGGGCACATCGTATTGAGGCATTGGTTATTGTTTTCCCCTCTTGAATAAGTTCATTAGCCCTAGTCTTGTACTTTTCAGGGAGATGGTGCATGATGGATTCTAGCTCATCATAGTGCGCCCTGTCGTACCGGGCCAACAGTGCTTGCGTATTGGCAATACGCCATATATTGGCCGCTTGTGACGCAGTGCGCTTCCCTGACGCATCTAGGAGGTTGGACTCTGTCTGGTGGCGGCGCTTCGCCCGACGCCTGAGAATTTGAGCGCTTCCTGGCTGTAGATACCACTAGGGAATCTAATGGTGCAGGGCCCTTAATGTAAGAAGGGTCTGTAGGGGCGGCTTTGTACTTCTTTTCTATTCGAGGGTTGAGGACCCTGGCCCTGACTGGGTCTTTGAAAACCTCAGGGGCATGTTTAATTACGCCCTTTAACATAGGTAGAATGGCAGTGGACCTATGTGTATCATCGAAAGTGTCTAGTAGGAAGTCTTCCTCCACTGGGTCGGTATGTAACTCCACCCCGTGGTAGTGTGCCGCCCGTTGTAACAAGTGGTAAAAACCCAAGGAATCTTCAGGAGGGGATGGCCTAGATGGGTAAAGGTCATCCTGTGGGACATCTGGGATGTCCGGGTTGTTATAATCATCCCATGGGTCTGGGGATCCAGTAGGGGTGGGATCTTGTGGCACATCTGCTGGATCATAGTAAGGGTCCCCCAAATCGTCTGGGACAGGGGACAAGGTGGGGGAACGATGAGGTGGAGGGGGTGGAGGTGGAGGTGGAGAGGGTGGAGGAGGTAAAGGAGGTGGGGAAGGCACCCTGAAAGGAGAGGTAGCAATGTCCTTTCTCTTTGGAGTGGGAGGTGGAGCCGGCTTGTCCAAGTGTCTCTTTTTCGAAGACAATGTCAAGTGTCCGGTCTTTGGATCCTTGGTGAGGGTTTTCTGCAAGGGATCCGGTGTGAAAAGCTCCTGTGACACTGGTTGCTCGGTGGGCGCCGATTGTTTCGGGGCCGACGGCTTCTTAGGTTTGTCGGAGCCGTGCTTCCTGGGAACCTCCGGTTTTTTGGTCGGTGCCGAAGGGGATTTCGGCACGGGAGTGTGGGTGCCGAGGGTCTTGTGATGTTTGGTCGGCACCGGAGCAGGTTTCGGCACCGAAGATTTTGGTGCCGGGTTCGGTGTGGAGGTGGAGGCAGATTTTTTCTTCGGTGCCCAAGTGTGTTTGTCGGCACCGGTGGCCGGCTGGCTCGAGCCCGAGCTGCCGGAAGGCTTAGAAGGCTTCTTTACCGGACCCGAAGGTGGGGTGTGAGAAGCCGTGTCCTTGGTCTTGCCTAGGCCCGGAGGTGAAGGTGTGACGAAGCCTTTTTTCGGGGTCGCGTGGGAGGGGGAATTGTACTCACGACCCGCTGCGCCGGGGTGATGTCCTCCACATCTGAGTCGTCGGCCTCGGAAGCGCTGACGAGGTCGTCGTCCTCCTGTTCGATGTCCTGCTGTCCCGGAGCTTCGACGTCGTCCCCGAAGATGTCGACTGGAGCGGAGGTCGAGGAGTGCGCCATGTTGCGTCTAGCCCGTCGATCTCGAATGGTGTTTTTTGAATGAAAAGACTTGCAAGCGGGACAGTCTCGGGCCTCGTGTTCTGGGGAGAGGCAGAGGTTGCACACCTCATGGAGATCGGTGTGGGGAAACTTGGACCCACATCGAGGGCACTTCTTGAAGGGAGTTCTTTCCATCAGCCGAGACCGGAGCCGGAATAGGCCCGAAGGCCGCCGTCGACCACCGGAATCGAAGAAGTGCTGAAGAGAAGATGAATAAGATGATTTATGTCTTTGAAGAAGCTCAATGAGCGAGGATTTGTGCGTCGATCAGTGAACTGGGAAGTTCGGAACCGGAGCGCAAAGTTTTACATCCGAGCCTGATGGCGGAAAAAAACAATCTGAGGATGGAGCCGAAGCCCATGCGCAATACGAACCAGAGGAGTCGTCACCGGACTCGTGACTTCCATAGACTTTCCAAGAGGAAAAACAAACTGCAAACATCCGGGCCCAACACCAGATGGCGATCTATGCACAGTGTATAATCTGCAGCTCATATGCCTCGAACATAAAGTTTGTAATCAACACACACATTAACTAACACAATATGAACATCATGTATTTCTGGGCATAAATCACATTTGGAAATATCACTAGCAGTACTAGGCCTGTGTTAAAATGACATCAGTAATATGCGCACATGGGAAAGATCCTAATTTACCCCCATGTACCCTAATGCGGTGCAAAACATTGCCAGAACGAGGCCCATCCTAGCAATTATTGTATTTCAATACTACACAGTTATAGGGTTCACCCTAGATCACAACAAGGCAGCACGGGTAAAACCAATGACACACGTAGTATTCTTTTGGCAAGGAATCGAAGTGTAACGCAACACCACCATGCGGCGCAATTAATCACAGGCAGTCACTCCCAAACACTCACTTGGCACCGATACGCGGTGCCATGGATATCAGGCAGGTCCATATGGAGCTCACACACAGCACCGTAATGTTGTGCAGCAGGTCAGTTGATAATGCAAATGCAGAGCCCATGGCCCAAGCCCTCCTCCACCATTCAGCTCACCGGACTACCCTAAACCCACGGGTTGTAGATCCTTCACCCCCCCCGCCCCTTGATTTTAGGCCGATCACGGCTGGAGTCACACTTGGGCACGGCCCCAGGGAAGAAGGCTGGGGAGGTAACAGGGCTAATTAGGCAGCAGCTGACAAATGGAGGTTGGCCACTACTTAAGAATTTCACCCATGGTATACGGAGTAGAAGCGGGCTGAGGGCAATAGTCTTTGATTCAAAGGATTCCACACTGTGTCTTCCGGCACCAGCCCAGTTCTGCGAAGCATGTGGGTAGGTCACGCAGTCTCTTGACCCACTTCCGATCACTCTAGGATGCAGTACATAGCCCAGTCTATTAATCTCACCACCGTGGCCTGGTCTGGGCAATACAAACTGGCAACACAAACTAAGGAGCAGTTGGTCAGCCGTACTGAGGGCACAAAAGGAACAGTTGATGAAGGGGGGATGAAGCAGGGGAGCCTCTCAGAAGAAGGAGGCACCCCGTAAAACACACATCGATACAAATAGCACCCAGGCAATCCGGGCACCCTGGAACACGAATCTGCTCCTCCGCACCTCCCCTGGAAATGAGGCACAATGTCTGGTGTGGGTTGATCTGAGTCGCACCAGATAGTTCCGGTCACACACAATGAAGAGTCGCAGACTCAGGTCCTCCCTGGAAATTAGGCACAATGTCTGGTGCACGTTGATACAGGCCACACCAGACAATTCAGGTCACATACACAGGCGCAATTTCAGCAGGGCCGCACGAGGTAGAATGAGGCACTACTATGGGTAAACTCTCACCTCTGATGGGCACAAGCTGTAAACCGTACACCGCTTGCAATGAGCATGCAGTCGGTGTGTCGCAAGAGAGAGATGCAGCACGACCAATAAAGTTGACTACGTGGGGTCCCACGACCGGTGAATCCCTCACCATCAACAGGTCGCTTTACACGTGTTGAGACCCTACGATGCAGGGGCGACACTTCTTAGAGGCAATCCGGTCTCCAGGCACTATACTTAGTTCTACGCTCATGTCACGCTACCAGTTGGGATCCAGCAAATGATGCCGGCACTGAAGAGTGCACTGTTCTGCAGGTGTCACAAACAGACAATGTGGGTCCCTTGCAGCAGTCTTTGATGTCCCTGAGACCTCCACAAGAGAACAGGGGGAGAAGCCAACAAGCCCTTGGAGAGCACACTTCAGGGTGCCACACAGCAGCAGGTAGTCAGGTTCACAACTATTCCAGAAGGGTGCACGGTCCCTTTCAGTGGCAGTAATCCGCTTGATCCTTGATTCGTAACAAATATACCACAAATGTATCCACATTTCATCAATTTTAATCCATGTAATCCATAAATTTCGTGTTGCTCATTTCTTTCTAGAAGTGGCATTTCTAAGCTATTAATGAAAAATCCCTCTTTTCCACAGGAGAGGGTTTGTCATTGTGAATCCAATGATAGGAAACATTATGAGGCTGCTGCACTGCAATCCACAATTGCAGCCTGAAGTAATTGTAACCATTCCCCCATGTTAAGCTATGACAAGAGCAAACCCCATAGGTAGTAAAAACACACATGGGCATTCTTCCTTACCTGGGTAGGGAACACACTAGCCCTACCTTTCACCTACCACTTGCTTCACCCCTTAAGACTTACCCCAGGGGTGCCCTAGTGGTAGTGAAAGGTCCCATCAGGATTAGCCAGTGGTTTAGACTCAATCAATCAATCAATCCTGGATTAAAGAGCCTCCGATGGCTCCCAGTTAGGGAAAGAATTGAATTCAAGGCCCTGTGCATTGCCCATAGGGCCTTCTGGAAGACGGGCCCTGCCATTAGCCAACCGCTGATTACCCCCTACCACCCGAATAGACAGCTTAGATCAGCATCTTCCTTCCTCGCCCTAGTGCCCAGGATCAAAAGAACTAGATGAGGTGGCCGCTCCTTTGCTTATAACTCGGCCAAACTCTGGAACTCTCTCCCCCTCCGCTTGCGGGCAGAGCCCAATCTGCTCCTATTCCGTAAGCTTTTAAAAACTCTTCTCTTCAATAAACCTGCATAGTTCCTAACTAAATTCCTGCACACGTTTGTCTGCAGCGCTAGGACGCCTTAGGGTAGCTATAGCACTTAACAAATGGTCTTTTCATTTCATTTCAGTGCCTTAAGGCCACTAAAAGAGAATCAGCAAAACCCATGAGAAAAAACACAAAAATTTAGGGAAACACTGCCAAAAGTGTTGTCAGGTCTGACAGCCACTCAATATTGAACAAGAGAAAAAAACATCTATTAATTCCTGTTACTAAGTGTTTAGAAACAAATAACTCTTACGCAGCACTGAAATACAACTAACAGAGAAACTGAAAGTAGGAAAGCAGTAAACCAGAAATAACACAAGCAAATCCACTAAAGGTTAAGTCCAGTTACGTTACTCTAGTAGTATCTCTAAATGCAGGCTTGGAAGTCATGAGTCTAGGGTAGGGCATTCGGTTTGTTAGGCAAACCCAGAGTAGCCTTTCTTGACGAGTCTAGGCAAGGGTTTTAATAAAACCAGAGCCTCCCACTGCTGGTACTTCGCAAAAAAGGAGTCCATGTACTTCACTGCTATACCCTGGATCCCCACCTCTGTTGCTCTCTGTACTAGTCTTGTTGAAAGGCAACTTGAATGTGTTTAGAATGTAATGTTGTTTAGGATAATATGCAAAACTCTTAGCTAAAGATCAATTCTCATATTATAGTCTCCCATATGTTAATCCTTTTTCTGTTTTCTGTAGAGAAGTGCAAACGTTTTAAAATTAATAAAAACATTCAGCATTTTCTTGAGGTGGTCAATATACTTTACAGAAAAACTACTACTCCGGTCTGGGATTAGATGTTTGGCAAAAAAGGCAGGTATCATGCCTCAGTTGAGTGCACTGAAAGCTGTCTGATTACTAAGTTGCTGTTTTGCTTCCTTCTCACCCTGGTGATTGCTACAAATGGCCTGATATGGTGTAAGTAGTACAGCATTTAAACTACCAAATAATCATCAGCAATCAAAGTCAGTTACTGCCATCAATTGGTATCGGTGTCACATAATAAATGTGCTAAGGCATTTTTGACTGCTGATTCAGTGTTTAAACAAGCCTTTCATGCTATCTCTATCTTGGTCTAAGCTAAGATCTTCCTTTCTACAGACAATTTTGATAGCAAAGTAAATTAAAATAACAAGGGGGTGGCTCAGGTCAGCTCACAGAAACTCTTACAAAATCAAATAATAATTTCTTCCTTTGATGAATAGCGAAGAAGAGGGACCAGGGCAGATACAGGTCCAGCATACACGCTCACCGAAATGACTGTGTGGGGAAGGTGTGCCGTTGCTATCGGAGGAGGAAGGTCCAAGGCTGCCAAGGAGGCAGATCAGGAGATCTGCTCCCTTAGGAGCCAGGGCCCGCACCCACACCATAGACTGACATGCTTCATCATCTGGCAGCTCCTCGTGGGGCCGGCGCTGCAGTGTTCAACAGGCCCTGCAATGGGGCTCTTTACCAGAGGTTCTTTTGTTTTCGCCGACGTGAAGAGGGAGGTGTGGTGTGAAAAGTGAGTAGATTGGTCAAAAATGTGAAGTAAAAATAACTAAGAGAACTCTAAGCACTCTTTAATAACTGGGTTCTTTTGTTATGGTTGAAAACATATGAACTGGTCAGAAATGGATATGATGGTCCAATCAAGTGAAAAGTGATGTTTAAAAGAAGGTCAACATGTTTCATGCCCCATTACTGTCAGATCGATCATGGCATTTCATCAGGACCGGTATCCTAATCTGCTTGTGTGAGGGTCGGAAGCCAGTGCATGTGATAAGTACCGTACACTTAATAAATCACACTGGTATATAGTATACCTTCAGGAAAAACAACCAGGTCAGGGGGAAAACTGTCCCAATTGTGGTGGCAGAGCGGAACACTCACTGGCATGCCAAATGGCCGGAGAACGGTGAGCGCATCTAGCAGATGACCCACCCCTCGCTCTGCTGGTATGAATATTCCTTGAAGTACACAATAGTAATGAAAACTCACAAAATCTTCTGTATGTGCTGACCAATCAGCACTCAATCACTGATGGTGGGCGTGGATAGGTCAGTGTGATCAGGTGGTAGTAATAGCACACTGCCCAGAGCAGTGCTGCACCACGGGGGTCTCCTGCCACTCGGGTCTACAGTTGGGGTGTACAGCTGGAGCACAGGTAGGGTGCGCTGCCCAAACAGTAATGCACACAAGCGATCTTAATGGCGCCAGCTCAAAGTCTTCTGGGGATGATGACCAATCAGTATCTGACGTCAGAGCTGGTAGGCAGGGCTAGGATGGCAGATATCAGGCAGCATGTGCTGTACCACCAGCCTGCATACACCCGGTCTAGCTAGTGCCATGAGCTTTTGAGATGTTGAACATAACTCTCAAGTTGTAAGATCATTTCCATTTCTCACACTTCAGTGGGATGCAGTAGGTTTGAAACAGAATTCCAGTTGGTTAGGACCATGAGGTTAGCAGTTGTTTTTCAAATCAGACCACTGCTTATTCCAGGTCGACAGGTGCTGCTCACTAGGGAAGATTGAGGGTGGCATAGAGTCACAAACTCTTCTTCTGTATGTATCCCCCCTCATAGCGTGGGTGGACAACATGGACCGGGAGGGCGCTTGTGGCAGACTTCCAGGATGACCACGGACCATGTAAAGGAGTACTATTTACATCAATGGTATCTAAAAGTATAGTGTGGAGGCCTTGAGAGTATAGCATTTAGCGTCCTCAATCATATAACCACACTCTCTCCTCCTTCACGTGAGTTCTTCTCATCAGGTTTCTAGAGCGCTCCTTGCTCCACCTTGGCAGCTTTCTTCCATCACACTTGGATCACTCTTCCGTCTTTTAAACAGTTGGGCAACCCGATGCCCTTATATGTTCTCAGAAACAATCGGTAGAGAACAGGCAGCAGTTTTACAAGTAAAGTCTTCAAATAATGTTCCTTCAGTAATGAGTAGGATAACGCTGGATTCATTTTTACTTGGAACAACTTTTCCACGACAGAGATGTATTGCTAACAGGATTAGCAGTCTGCACATTTCTTTAACAGGCATGCTTCCCAGTTGTGCAGCTTTTCATTATACCAGTTTGTTACCAGGGCCCATATTACAAACAGTGTGCACTCTTGGGCCGCTGCGCACCTTTATAAGGGTGCAGACTGCGGCAGTGCCCCTATCACAGGTATTGCGCTCTTCCCAGCACCGCCATGAACATGTGCTAGCCCTGGGGGCAGCGCATTAACGAAAGGCAGATCGGCTGTTTCAAGCAGTCGGTTTTTCAAACTGCAGGCAGTAACCTGCATTGCAATTCCAGGGGGTTGGGGTAATCCCCATGTAGGCGGGTGTAGTGAGTGACTGCACCTGCCTGAAAGAGGGAGTCAGGGGGGCGGGGTCTATAGGATCCCTTTCACACCATCTCAAGGGACACCCGGATTGTCTGCCAACTCTATGCACAGTACACCTCCGTGCCAATGTCTATGCCTTTCAAGAAGGAAAATGTATGCCCATATGTATGTGCGCGTGCCCCCATGCAAATGAGGGAATTCACAACCTAGTACTGAGGCCCAATCTGTGTTGCAAAAAAGCTGCACAAACATTTAAGGCCATTTCTGTAAACTTAAAGTGTCCCAGGGACACAAAAAAATGGGCACACACAACTATTGCACCCTAAGGAAACCGTTGATAATACGTCCCCAAGAATCTATTAAGAGTTGAATTTTCTTTTGAGACTTTAGCCACGTAATCTTGCTTTAGAAAGTAATTTCTAACCTACAACGCAAGGGATCTGAATTAAAAATAAGCTTTAGCCTCATGTTAAATATACATCCCTGGCAGCCATTCATCATCCATTGGAAAAATACAAATCCAAATGATTCCCTGCTCTGCTGTTTCCAGAGTTTCGAAAGCTGTACAAGGGGCATACCTTTTGTGAGTATATGGAGGGATTCTTGAACCTCTTCTCTCCCCCCCACCCCTAAATCTATCTTTTTATTGGCATTTCTTGAAGTACAACCAGACCATGTATAACGAACAGATGGTGCTTTCTGAACCCCTACTGAACAGAACACATCAAATTATGGCTCGGCAAGCATGTACACACCAGAGATTCGACATATGTGTGCAAATGAAAGTTTCTAAAGATTACTCAAGAGACCCAGAAACAGGCAACATACAAATGGCTATTCTAATGGTAAAAGAAAACAAGGGGTACTATGTAAATCGAGTTGAATGGCCGTAAAAGCGCCTATACTATAAGTCGCGACTATAGGGGTGTGGGTGGCTCCAAGGCGAATATACACGTGTTTTAACTTCATTATATCACTGCAGAAGAGTTTGTGGACCCTACCGTCTTATCAATAAAAAGATTTTAAAAAAATAAAGAAATAGCCAACCACATAGCAACTGCTGCTCCCTCGGCTGCATTCTTAAACATTTAACAGTTCAATGCTGAAACATATGACCGCAAAAATGTATTTGTATTGTGTATTAAAAATATGTAAAAGGGCTGAAAAGAAAGTGTACAGAAAAGAAATAATCACAGTTATATTTCCATGGATTCACCATAGCGAGAGAAAAGAGTGAAACGGGCAGATATCCGACAAAAATACAGTTATGCCGAGGCTTTCATAGGCCCAACACTTTTACTCACCCTCTGCAAGAGAAACTAAATCTGTTCTGCACTAAAACATCAGTCTGTGTGGGAGTATTTGAGAAAGCAGCCACCAATTCCAAGTCAAAGGGACATTAGCTATTGTTATTGGGGCTAACCAGTTCATGTACCAGATCGGGATTTTAGGAACAGTATTTCTGATGGCAAAACTTAAGGCGCGTGTGATCCTTACGTTACAACAATAGTATGCAATATGTAAAGTTAAATATCTATTTTCTAATGATCGGGGTTTTAATGCCTTTTTGAGGAAGACTACATCAGGAACGTCTCATGACGAAGTGGTGAAGACATAAGAATAAGATGGAAACAGCTCAACCTTCACAAAAGTGCTATGGGGATTACATACAAATCTTATTTTTAAGGCTCGTCAAGATTTGGAGCACACGGGGACTACAGGCTGTAAACAAAGGTTGGCAGAGAGGGGCGAGATGGCGGACTCGGAGACGGGCACACCTTGCTTGGCAGGTCTAGACAAGGCATTTATTGAGAGCAGAGCCGCATGCTGATGGCACTTTGCAAGAATGGAGTCCATCTACTTCACTGCTGCACCCTGGATCCCCACCTCTGTTGCTCTCTGCACTCTTGTCTTGCTGAAAGGCAGCTTGAATGTGTAATGTTGTTTGGGATAATGTTGGAGCTGCGATGTAACTGCATGTTTAATGGGTTTACTCTTTTAGAGGAAAAAGCGAGAAAGGCAGAAACTTGAGTTAGGAGGACTAGGGTGGACATCTTCATCAAGGGTATTACATCTGAATTGCCTCGAATACAGAATGATACCAGTAGCTAGCAAAGAGTTTATTATAAGCTTGAAAACAAGGCCAAGGGTATTGGCCATGGGTTCTACCCATTTAGAGGGCATAGATTGTCAGATGGCAAACATCTTGTGGAAGGCAAAAGATCTGAAAATCAAACTTCGAGAGAGCAGCCAATTGGTAAAGGGATACCAAGAGAAAGACTCAGGAAAATATAATGGTCCATTCTGATGGAGAAACTTTGACTATACCAACTTTCAGAACAAATGGCTAACCTTGCACATAGATTAAGAAAGAAACTGACTTGTGGAGACATTCTGTTTTGGAAATCTCTTCATTAACGACAATAAGAGTTTCTCAGAGAAGTCAGGGGATGGAAAACTACTCAGAAAAATATTTTGTTGTGTTTACTTCAATCTGCCGGTTCTATGCTCGTACATTTTCTATAAATTAGGACCTTTGGAGGCTTCAAATGAATGGCAACGGGGAGGGATGTGGACTCCCTAAAATGGTTGTGTTCTGCAGAAAGAGGCATGGTCCATGAGGTTTGTTAAGTTAGGTGTGTCAGCTAGAAAGGAAAAGTAGTAAGGGAGGTGCAATAAGCAGTAGGGGGCTGGGATTGGACAAGATTGGGTTACAGGTTTGCGGCCACGTCACCTTGCTTTGTCATTGCCATGCTGTGACGAAATCAATAACCTGTGGCACGTTACAAGAAGCCCAGGCTCCATCGCCACCTCACAGTAGAGTCGAAGAATGTCAAGTGAAAAGAGCAGGTAGATGTCATGTGGTGAGGCATAGTGCAACTAGGACCAGTGGTGGCGACTCCTGTTTGTGGAGTGGAGGTGTGAAGTGCAAGGGTGATGGCAGGCAACACACACAGCTGGCAATGGACCAAACTCCCGGAAGACGGCTGAAGGGCTTCAATGGCAGTGAAGAGAAGCCGGCTCTCCCTAGATGATGGAGGGTGAATAGGATATGTGGCTCACAGTGTCCACTCTTCAAGTGCGGCACCTGCTCCAGGGAAGAACAACACACACCCACTCACACCAACTGTAGTCCCAGAAGCAATAGCATAAGAGCTCTTACGATAGGTGGAAAAAATGCACAGGAATACCATTCTAGCGTTAGTAATGGAGGGAAAAAAGTGTGAGCGCTAGACTAAAGTGTGCCTTCTTGCAGTCCAAAAGAGGTTTATCGGCAGGGTGAGAGAACGCCAGAGGCTTCAACACTCATATCCATGCTTCTTTCTTGCTTGTCTGTTTTTCGAACTCCTTTGTGGCTGTTCTGGTGAAATTCATCCCACATTTTATGCTAACATTTGCCAACTTCAAGGATCTAGGACAACTTAACATATGGATAGACGAGCCCAACAGATCCAATACAAATGCAGTGGTCACCTCGCTGTCCATTTTAGGCCGCTCTCATAATGTTCTCACTTCCACGCATATAGTGGGACATATTTGTGATCCTTTTTCTCTCTGATTCCCTTATGGTCACCACTTCCTTTGCAGTAGCCTGTACTGATCATTTCACCATTCCGTTATGATCACACACTCTCAACACCAACCTGCGTTACAGCTAATCATTTTTCTCAAGGTGCTCCACACACTATTATGACCGACATCCCGGCTCAATCTCGTCAGATGGTTTTCCGAACTAGGGACTACTCCTGTACCCTTCTCAATCTACTAAATTATAATGTGGTCTTGAAACATTAGTTATCCTTTGAGACACAAGTCAACACAGTCTTCTCTTCTTAATACTATCTAAAGATGCTTTGCAAACACATCCTACTGCTTCCCTTCGACTCTTTTATAAAAACAATTATCCAAACTATCATAAATTCTAGACTGGATTAATGTAAATCTTTGTATTTAGGGCTTACAAATACATTGTAATCTGATCTTTCATATCAGTTTACCATGGATACGAAAGACTGCAGTGAGGCTGTTTCTTTGGCTTCCTCCCCACTCTCCAGTTATCCACTAATCTTTATGCATTGCACTGGCTCTCTGCAGCCAAAGATCCACCTTTAAAGCTCTATGCTTTTGTCACAATATATTCTACATCAACAGACATTCATTTAATCAGCATCACATCGCCGCTCATGTTCTCCAGCGTCGTCGTTGTGCCTCTACAGCTCAACTCATCATAGTTCCACTCATTAAGAAAATGTGAGCAGGTGGACTTTCCTTTGCCTATAAGGCAGTCATCCACTGAAACAGGCTTCCTCTACACATCTATTTGGAATGTAGCTATCTTCTTTTCCTCAAGCAAACCAAACCGGACTTTTCTTTTCAACTCTGTTACTTTCCAACATTTCTCAGTGCCAGGGCCCTTTGGCTGGGTATCAGTCACACTTTATAAAACCTTTATTCACAAACACCGGGGAGGAGAGTTAGGTAGTTATAGTTAGGGCCTTGTTTCCATAGACAAAGCGTTTTTTGTGTTGTTAATAACTATGGCGCAATTTGATGACATTTTCAAAACTAGTGCTCCAATCATTCCAGCTGCTGTCTGGAAAGTTTTAGGGTGATTCGTCAAGTGGGGGCTGAGAAAAAGGGGGGGGGGGGTGGGTCACAAAACACTTTTTTCCCCCCGTGCAATTTCTCATAGGGATTTTAGACACAACTACAGACTGTTAGCAGGATGAAATTACACCAAATTTGACTGAAAGCTAGACCATGGTCCAGAAAGATCTCTTTTTGTAATATGGTGTAAATCCGTTCAGTAGTTTTGGCAAATTATATATATATATGTATATATATATGTATGTGTATATATATATATATATATATATATATATATATATATATATATATATATATATATATATATTCACTTAAAAAACCATAGGTTTCACACGTTATAGTTAGCTGTACATTTCACTCGTAAAAAACCAATGAAATTCCACGTTATAGTTAGATCAGGTAACTATAACTTGCGCGCCCACAATAAACTGCTGATGACGTCACATATTACATCACTCATGACATGGTCAGTGACATCACTCTTCACATCAATGATGACATCTGAAATGACACATTGTGGATTGCGGTCGCGCAAGTTATAGTTACCTGATCTAACTATAACGTGGAATTTCATTGTTTTTTTACGAGTGAAATGTACAGCTAACTATAACATGTGTGAAACCTATGCTTTTTTAAGTGAATTTGCAAGGTTTTTTAAATGCTAATTCCTAACTAACGTGTGTGAAACCTATGGTTTTTTCAGTGAATTTGTACGGTTTTTTAAATGCTAAGTTATGTATTTATTTTTTATTTTTTTTCTGGTTTTTCACCCTGCGCACACCCTGCGCGCACGGTGCGCTTCGCGCACCGTGCGCGCGCTGTGGGAACTCGGTGCGCTTCGCGCTCCGAGCGCCCACGTTGCGCAGTTCATACCGTGCGTGCCTCGCCTTTTTTTACACAGTAACAATTTTGTTTTCTCCCTTGCGGGTCCTTCAATTTATTTAATAAATGGGATTGTTACTTCGTTTTTTTTTTGTTGTTTTTTTTTGCCGTGCGCGTACGGTAAGCTTACCGTACGCGCACTCCGCGATTTTTAAAAAAAATTATTAAATGTATTTTTCATACTTTTTGGTCCTTCGTGGACCCCCTGACAAACGCTAGGGGGTCTGCAACTCTCTTCGTTGCCCCCTTTTCACGTTATCCACCTTTGTTTTTCAGTGCGAGAGACAGAAAATGGCGGCCGACACTTTCTGATTTCGACCGATTCGAATGTTTACAGTCATGTAACCACCAATCAGAATTGAGCTCGCGCACGGCACCGTACGCGTACGGTAAGCTTACCGTAAGCGCACGGAGCGCGCTTACAGATATATATATTGATTTAAATGCTATTTTCTCAGGACCTACTGAACAGATTTACACCAGACCTGCAAAAGGCACATCTCTGACCTGAGGACTACCTCTCTGCCAAATTTCAAGTAATTCTGTTCAGCCGTTCGGGCTGTAGCTCGGACTAAAGGTCCTATGGGAAAATGCATGGGTAAAACGCGTTTTGGGACCCCCCTTTTTTCTCAGCCCCCGCTTGACGAATTCCCCCGAGACTTTCAGGAGCGGAGCGCCCCACCTATTTTGAAAATTTCGCGAGGATTCGTCAACCGGCGCCAAAGTTATTCCAAATAGAATGTTGCGGATTTCCTATGGAAACACGGTCCTAACTATAACTATCTACTGGCGACCGCCAGTAGATAATATATATAGATATATATATAGATAGATGCAAATCCTCAGCGGATCCAACAGTTCTCAAACTGAACCAGGTAGTGTTGCCAACCATCTTGGGATTCTGACTAGGGCAGAGTCCCAAGAAAAAATATTTAAAAAAAAAAAGATAAGGTGGCAGTGGCAGGGTAGGAATACACTGACCTCCTAGGACTGGTGGTGAAAGAGCAAACACTAAGTCTATGCCCAGCAGGCAGGAGCATCATAAATGCTCCCGCCCACTTGGAGTAGAAATTCACTGGGGGAAAAAAAATCAAATGTTACAGGGGTGTTATAGTTAAAAAATACCATTAAAAAAGCTGTAGAAATTCACTAAAACACCTAAAGCTAAAGTTAAAGGAAAGTTATAGTTATGTTCAGAGTTCACACATACAAAAACATAGAAATTCAGCAGTTGTAGTTAGTTATCTCAAGTAAGTATAACTTGTACCCTTAAAGTAACAATAACTTGCGCCCTCGCCATGCACTGCTAATTACCCCACTTATTACATCACTCATGACATATTCTTTAACATCATTGATAATGTCTGTGCAACATTTGCTGTAAAATTGATGCGAAAACTGTGCATGGCAGGGATGTCAAGCTGAGGCTGAAAAAATATGGGGTTCCAAAACACAAAATTCCCATGCATTTTCCATAAACTTCTTTAGATAAGGCTACAACATAAAGTGCTGAACAGAATTACAACAAATTTGGCAGGAAGCTAGATCCTGGTACGCAGATTGTGATTTGGTGTAAATCTGTTCAGAAATGTTTTAGAAATTAAAGTTAAAAAATATAGATATCTGGAAGGCTGGGTACACAAGAGGCTCAAGAGATTCTCACTGGAGCGTCAACTTCAAAATGGAGCTTTCAAATTGCCCAGGGAGCTATTTTCCCATTTGGCCAATTCGAACCTGCCGGAGCAAGCACTAAGATTGGCTGCTAGCAACATCAGAGAAAGTTGCTGGCAGCCATTACAGGACTCTGGGACTTAGTCCCCTGTGCTGAACTTGTAGAAAAAAAAATAACAAAACAAAAAGACACCAAAAATTGCAGCGATCGTACGGGAACCGTAAGAAACAAAATGGCGGCTGGTGTCACATTCATGAACTATAGGCCCCAGGGCCGAAACTTGCATAGAAGGTGAGGGGGACAGCACTGCTGCGGGACCCAATCCCACATGGCGATTTCTTCACTAAAAGGGAGTGGGCACGCATACAGTGCCACATAAATCATACAGAAAAGAAAGTTGGTAACTCTGGCTAGTTCCCATGCATTGGGTGGAGAGTAGCTTCTTTATATGGAGCACTCTAACTCTACCATTACAGTTTTTAAGCAACTCTGCTAACAAAAAAAAACATTTGGGGAGATTTAGAGTATTGATCGTGTGGTGGGGTATTCTTTGTAAGTGAGCTGCTCTTCACCGCAAACCTGGAAACTACCTAGAAATAAATATAGCTTTGCTTCACGTACAGCTTTGCTTTACGGTCCGAGTCGCTTTCGGGTGCGCATTCTTCACACCAGTTGAAGTTGAGCCTCAAGCCCAAACACCGCATACAAGACCTCATGAAGGTCTGTCTCCGACATCTGTTTCTGAAAATCACTGTTCAGTTTGAACTCTTTAGTTTTTGGTGGGGGCATCTGTTCCCTTGTACAATGGAAAGATTTTGAAAATGGATGAAAGGGAGCGGAGATCTAGATGTGCATACGAAGGCATGGGAAGAATACGCTGATGTTGAGTGCAGTAGAGGGGCATATAAGCAGCTCTGGTCCGTCACTTCCAAGGTAAAAAGGCCAGTGTGGTGCCCTGCACAGAAGCACTTCTATGAAAACTACCAGATCCAGTCTGGCACTTGGCAGAAAGGTGAGGGACCTTTAGTTCGAAGTATCCGTCAGAAATTATGGTTGGTGCTTTAAAAAGGTAAAATCAGAACACGTTTTCTATTAGATCTCAAATATTTTCCTTATCCATGTTGGTAAAACATTCCGACAAGCATAGTTAAATATGTACTTCCAACACCTGCAGTAGCCTGAAAGTTAACATCCTATCAATCAACTGCAGCCTTCCCACTGAGTTTTTTTTCTTCTTCTCAGAGTTTTTATACAGCGCGAATTTGACCCGAAGGTATCAGAGCGCTTTACATGAGCACCACTTGCGTTACATAAGGACACATTCATTTTTGTCAGGCACTAAGAGATTAAGTGATTTGCCCAGAATCACAGGATGTTGAGCATCGTTGCGGAGACTCGAACCCGGTTCCCAGATTTGAAGTCCTTCGCCCTAGTCATTAGGCCACATCCTCTCCCCAATATTGTAATGAACAACTAGAGCACTAACATTCTGTATTCAAGACAAAAGTGAGGCACACCTGGACACCCTTTTGTTGGAATAAACTGTTGAATTTAAAGCCTTTTCTTGGGAGCAGGCTAAAGTAAACGATCATTGAGATGTTAATGCAGGTATGAAACCAGCGCGACAACAGCACCCTAATTGCAAAATAGTAAAAATTCTGGCAGACAACTTTTGTGCATAGAGGGGGTTGGGCTGCCTGTGCAGGGTTGACTTCAAGGCCTGGCTGTGAGGCCTAGACCTGCGTGCAATTCTTGCTGTGCACTGTGTGTGCAGTTGTTGCTAGGTGCCCGCAAATATACACCTGTAGAGGATTGGGAGGTGGGCCCAGTGGCCAACCCCTATTGGGCAGCAGGGTTTGGTGTCAGTGGAAGGTCAACCCTGCAAAGCCAGTAAAGAAATATAAGCCTCAGCAGTGTGGGCCTTGACGTCGCACTAGTCTGTCATTATGAAAATCTCCTATTTTCAACTTTCTGTGGCCCCCACTGCCTCAAAGCCACAATTGATATGTAACCCAAAGAATATTGAAAAGGAGCGTCAATTATAATCCCAAAAACTTTTTTCATTTATACTCTATTCGAAGCCCAAATCTTCAACAACACAGGAAATGTGCTTTTCCTGTGGCATTTGGCTCAAGGACACGGAGGAGCAATGTAAATTAGGGGGTACTATACCACCTAGGAGAAAAAGAGATGACAATTAAGGAAATTGAAGCTGAAGCTCTACTTTACGCCAAGAAAAAAATCTATGGAGAACACAGCCCTGATGAAGTCCTAAAGAGACGAAACGCGTTGGCTGAGCTGATTGGAAAAAGTAGTTTATCTTGAACATATTCCCAAGACTCCCGGAAAATTACTTTTGTCAAATTTTACATATTGGATAGATTTGTGACAGTTAGTTGGTGTTGTTGAAAATTTGGGCTTGGAATACAGTATATATAAAACAAACATTGGCATAGCCAATAGGTCTCGCCTTTGGGACCTTATAAGTGTTTAGCCATGCAACAGTTGATGTTGTTGCACCAAGGATATTGTGCTGCATAACTAAATACTTATAAGGTCCCAAAAGCGAGACCTATTGACTATGCCAATGCTTGTTTGTTTTGTTGCAGTTTTAGCAAACTCGACCCGAGCATCCCACGGGGTATTTATGGCTAACAGCTCACAAAGTACAAGTGGCCGGGAGCCCCAAACAACAGTTCAATTGCATACGTGTACTTACGGTCAGTATTTGTAAACAGGAGAGTTCCTCTTCCTGCGGTATCGTAGAAAATTGTAAAAGAATGACTTTTTTAATGTCATTATTTGTTCCTTAGGTTACAGTTTTCACTTTGCCGGGATCCATAGAGCTGCATGCTTCCCCGGTGTCCATTCAATTGGGGAGGTGGGAGGGTGTATGTGAGTGTGGTTGTGTTTTAACATTGCAGCCCCAGCCAGGCTGATGGGCAGGGGCTGCTCTCTATCATGCTAAGAATGCAGGGCTGGGGTGGTTGCCGTCCTCGGCCTACATTCACAGCCTTTCTTAGCAATTTGCAAACCGCATCCCTGCCTGATTGATATTAACGGGACAGGGATTCTGCGGTTTCTCCCGATTGCAATTTGTTTGCACGGACGTATCCCACAAGGGAAAGCACAGAGTAACCTTGCACAGTAAATGCATCTGCATTGTAACCCAATACGGGCGCCTGGGGCTGTAAGTTACTGCTGGTTCGGACTTCCTGTTGACATTTAATAGTAGCGGTAAGGACTGGGTTGTTTTAAGCTGTAGCCCTCTACAGCTAACGAACACACTTTGTTCTAAAGTTAACACCCCTCCCTTATTATACTGATTCTGCAAATCTCGTGCTGCCTTATAACAGTGTGTGCCTTTTACTGTCATCAATGCACACAGGCTGCACTTGCAGTGAATAGCTACCAAGGGGACTCACGCCGGGTGTGACATCTCCAACCATTCTTGCATTTTGTTCCAACAGCGCATTGGATTCTGGGGCTTCCAATTTCACAAGTAGAGGAAGAGTGAAGATTATCATCATGCCATTTTAGAAAAATGTTCCAGTGTATTAAATAACAGCCGGCAAGAAAGTGAAAGGGACCGCAAGCAAGCAAATGTAAACAAGCGCGCGTGGCCACGCTAATTGGAAACAGATGGTCCCTGCGCGCCGCTGCTCGCTCCCCCAGGGTGGATGCCACCACAAGCACAGGTGTTTCAAAAGTGCAGACTGATTCCAAAAGGTCGAGCCTAGAGCCTAGCGCAGCGCTGCTCTAGGCTCGACCTAAAAACAATTGATATAATTGACGCTTCTTTTAAATATTCTTTGGGTTACCTGCATAGCCAGCCTAAACCCTTGTGCTTTGGGATAATTTAGACTAGGATTTAAAATTAAAAACTGAAAACCGCAGGAAAAAAAAAACGTTAAAGTGATATAATAGTTGGGTGTTGGAAGGAGAAAAGAAGATTAAAAAAAAAAAAAAAACACTGCATGCGTCAGTTGTAATTTAGTCAATTAACTATACCTTGCACCCACATCATGAACTATGTATGACCTTTCATATTACATCCCTAATAAGATGCAAAATTACATTATTAATTACATAACTCATTAGATTTTAAGACCAATACTGCTCAAATTACTTATGAGTTCTACGGAGTTCAAGCCAATATGTGAGGTCACAAGCAGTCAATTGACTTAACTATAACTGGTGTATTTCAGTGGTTGTTTTTTTTTTTTTTTTAACCCCTTCGCTGCTGCGGACATTCCGCTGCAGCGCTGGGGGGGGCAGGGGGGCAGCGCGGCGGGCCTGTGCTCATGACGGAGCCGCTCCGTCATGAGCCACAGTTGAGCTGTGCTCATGACGGAACGGTTCCGTCATGACTCCGCCCATTTGCGTTGTCGCCCCGCACAGGCGGGGAAACAGCGCCGCGCAGGCGGAGCGGCCGCCGGCAGGATTGTCATGACGGAACCGTTCCGTCATGAGCACACGACAACCGTGGCTCATGACGGAACGGTTCCGTCATGAGCAGGGAAGGGGTTAATGTTGGTGCTTGTCCGTTTACAATTCCTAGCTATAACTTTCTCTACACACATAACATGTCAGTAAAAGTGTATGCTGCTCAATAGCATATTTAGAGCAATTGTACTAATTAACACATTCAAACATTTATTGTTACAGTGCAAATATCAAATTCCACTTTCAGACCACAGTACAACGAATATGGCTAGAGTAAAACACTGTTTACTGACTCACAGATTGCAGTTTACAATTAATTTGCATAGGGAAACATTTATCTTAGTGCACAAATGTAACCCCTTGTTAAGTACCTATTTTCTAAAATAATAAACACATGAGAAAGAACGCCGTAGCATAGACCATGTATGCAAATGCACAGAGTGGAATATGAATTATTTATTACCACTGTAGACGGAAAGTAGATTTATTATGACTCAACTGAGGCTTCGCCTCACGCGGGTCATGGCCATTCCTTACACTCAACAATGGTAACAAACCATATACTGCACTTCACATCTGCAAACAGAGAGGGGGGTTGAGAAAGCCGGCCACAAAAGACTAGCTATTTATCAATGTAGGACTGTTACTCAAGGTTTGTTAAAAGAGCTAGTGACGATGGGTATAGTGAGGTATGTGCCCAATAAAAAGTTTGAAATAAAAATAGAAGGGAAGTCACAAACCTTAAAGATTACATTTAATTCAAGACCCCTATGATAGGCATACTAAAAAGCGTGTTAGATCTTCATACAGGCCAACAACAATAAAAAAAGACTCGGCCCACCTCCTTATACGCAAGTTTCTCCCATGATACAAATTGTTCAACGTCTGCAGCCAATCTACGCGTCAGGCCGCACCAAGAGTATGGCACAATCACTCACCTTGTCCTACAATGCCACCAGCAATCTTTCTGGTAGTCATTCTGACACACCCATTCAAACATCTGTTCAATTTTATGTTCACACCCACTGTCCACTACACTCAGATCATGAACCCCTCAGTGACGTGCATTCATCCCACTACAGACTGAATGCCTTATAATGGTGCGCTGTCTCAATCCATCAGGGGTTTATAAAGCGCGCTACTCACTCGTGAGGGTCTCAAGGCGCTGGGGGTTAGTTAATTATCACTCCTTCGTAAATGGCCATCTGATTGTCACAGGATGATGCAATGCGGATTGCTCACATTACGGTACCTTTTTTTATCAGAAACGTTTCAGAATAATCAGGACACCTGATTTTGAGATCACCGGCCTTTGGGCTTTGTAAGTACAATTTACCACATTGCATCCCTAAAACTGAATGCAAACTCTAGGGTGGGGTCTCCAACCTTTCCTCTAATAAGAGCTACTCATGTTCAATGAAAATCTTCCCGAGCTACTGATATTATTGGTGTTCTGTCAGTGACCAAGTCAGACAAGATTACATTAGTGACTACCCCATGCAAGATCCCCAGCAGTTATCTCCTCAGTGCATTAAGCAGTGTTGCCAGCGGTATTTTGTTAGACATTTGGACTGCCCCTACATGGGTAATACGAGACAGCCATAGCTGAAATGTCCCCATCACCAAGGTAACAATAACAATATTGCATGATTTTTAATCAAGTATCAGCTTTGAATATATTTTGGTAATCTGTTTTTTCCAAACACCAGCTTATAAGTACTTTCGATTTTCACGTATGTATATTAATGCAGCCAAACAGAAGCTTGTAATTTGGTAGGCCGGGCTGCACACATAGCTGGAGCGTTACTAGTGGCTCCTGAGATACTCGCTGGGAAAACTGCTCTTGGGAACCATCCCCATGTAGGAATAGACAACAACAGTATTACCAAGCATGAAAGAAGTACACATTAGCTAGGTAGTCCAAGTAATGACATGTCATCCTTCCAAGAGTCTATATTTTCAGAAAAATAGGACATGGAATACATTTTGCTGCACAATCGGGCTGGATTTGCATCTAGATTTCTGTTGCCTTTGTAATATTTTTTTTGTTGGAAAATAGAACTATGCAAAAGTTTTGACACAACCAGACCCATGAAACGTAATCACAACAATAGTAACAAAACAAAACAATGCAATTAGAAGAAAATTATTCAAAGAAATAAAAAAATAGTAACAGTACAAAATAAACAGGGAAAACAACACACACGAACAAAAACAAATAAAACAAAGTGTACTTGCTTATAATTTCATCTGCAATATGTAAAATTCTGTTTTCAATGTTTTCTATTAGATTTTGGCTCTGTAAATCTTTCTTACTGAATTTAAGAGAACCTAGACCCAGAATCGTACAACCTAATCTCAGTGAAACGACTTGAGTTTATTAAAATGCATGGAAAATACAGAAGTGGTCTTCAGCTTTGCCGTTGCTGCCACAACAACTTCTTGCAAAGAAGTGCGGGACTTTTGAGTCCTTCCACAAACACGGCAATCCACACAACGTACCGTCTACAGATCATGAGATCTGTGGGTGGATAGGACTCTGTCCAGCCTAACCCCCAGGGATCAGCACGGAAGGAAATGGATTTGGGTGAATCCATTCCAGCATCAATTCAGACCACAAATATTGCCCTTCTCTTCAGTAACACATTCCCAAATAAGTCAACTATGCGACAAAAGATAAGAAAGTAGGTTGTGTGTGAAACTATAGAAGATTGTCCTATACACAGAAACACTTCAATGTGATCTGTAGACATCTCTGAAAAGAGGGTGCCTAATGCATAGGCTGATTTTATGCCTTTTTAGGTCTTGACTAGACAGTGCAGGCGCTGTCTCTCTCTCTCGAGACATGCTGTATCTACAATGTGGGCTTCAAGCACCTCCCATCGTTTCCATTAGTTTCTGTTACTGTCCTTCGTAAATGCCTGCTTTTGCTTGGTGAATATTCTCAATCAGTCCCGCATTTTGGTTTTTCGGACCCTCGCAGGAGCCCGCTCCTGTTCATGTGGTCTTAATCTTTTTTTAAATGTATTTATGTTCCTTTGTGCGCACAATTTTTTTTGTTTGCCTTGACTCGTGTTTTTGGGTTATAGTTATTTTGGGCTTTCCAACTTTTGTTTTATCAGCACGACACCTGCTTCACAGACACTACGCTTCATGTTTCTAATAGCATTTGCATTTTCCAACCAGTAACATGCGTTTGCGTGTGTACAGAAACTTTGTGGCTTTTGTTTTATCAGCACAGCGCCCGCTTCACGGACGCTGGGCTTTATGTTTCTTTTTTTTTTCTTCCGAGAAGGTAGCACCGTCGGAGTCTGTGCGTCTGTCTGTTTTTATGTTTCACCATCCCACTGACGGTTGGGAGAAAAAAAAAAGAATTGCTGAAGCAGTTTCTCCCTGAGACGCGGTCTCTTTCCGCTTTAGCAGATTAAGTTTGCGGCTGGTTCCTGGCAAAAATACATTCAAAACTGGATTGAAGCAAAGGTGTATGCCGGTTCTGATACTCTTCAACTTGGTATCATTGCCATCTGACCAGACCAAAGCCCAGGCTGAAATATATATGGGTTTCCACCTTGAGTACTGAGTAGGCATATTAATACACTAATGAGCATTGGCAATCTGGTCATTTTATTCAGCAACGCACAATCAGAAGTTATGTTGATGGTGAGCTGTGTAATTGATCTGTTTTAATTTACTCAACTGGCAGAGGTATTGATAGCAAAGTTTGTTTCATTATAAACTACATATCAAAAAGTTCACTACAATTGCTAGTGAATGCCTCAGAGTTCTGTTGAAATTAGCAAGCTTGATGTAAAACAAGAAGAAAAAAAATGAGGTGCTCCGTTGCAAGTTCAAAATAGCTCATTTGTGAAACGATAGAAAGAGCGGACTGAACTACAAACAGAAGGCAGTCATGGTAAGTACTAAACAAAACTTGGATTATACTGGGGGCTTTGGGTTCCCTGTACATTAAAAAATAAATAAAAAACAAGCAAGCAATATCTATTCATCCAAAGTACATTTTCTGGAAATTCGACATGCCATAAGCTTTTTACAAATATTCAATTTGCCATGTAAATGCACCAATGTGAGGTGGAAAGTGGCATATGTCACCTTGAAATGGGTTATAGCGAAAGATCAATGGATATGTTATTTATACTGCCATATCGTTAGAATTTGTGCATAAAATGGAAATCAAAGAGCGGTGCACAGCCCCTGCACAGTAGGTGGTCTTTGACTATTGAAAAACACTGCATTGAATGTCAAGCTTCCTTTAGAAACAAAATAGACATTGTCTTTCCAGGTTTTATTTTTACTTATTTTATAATTAATTTATTTGCGAAAACTGAATGCATAGATATATTAAGTATTCTGTGTAACTTTCTAAAATTGTAATTCTCTAACGAAGTCTAAAGAAATTGACATTTTAGATTAATTGGGACAATAATATAGATTCACTCTTGGGTGATGACGGTACTACACAGAGGCCTCCAGAACCAATCTGCAGTTGTTGTGCATACTTACAATTGCAGGAAGAAGGAGGCAAGGTGCTTTTGCCCATTATCATACGATTTTTTTTTTTTTGCAAAACTTGGCGTTCTGGTACAGCACGTTGACATTAGAATAGATCTCTTAACTTTTTTCACTGAAAGCGTTTTTTTGGATCACTTTGCGGGTACTAGCAGAAGCAAACACATGGTCGCCATTTTGAGCATTGATGGGTAGTCCTTCCAGGAAATAACATTCAAAGGCATACCTCGATACAACTTCACACCACACATCTCTCCCTTGCACTTCCAACAACCCTGTCACCTCTCACCCAGACACTCACTGCCCTCTCATCTCACACTGAAACTACCCCCTCATCTCATAATCCCACTGTCCCTTCTCTCATCCCTATCTCCCACTCCCTATCTCCTCCACATTGCCTGCTCACACATACTAAGCACAGTTCCTTTCCGGTGCCTTTTCTAGGTTTCCAACTCTCAAACCCATGCTCCCATCCTCTTCTTACTGTGTCTTCTGCGTACACAGGTCCTCCATCTTTATGAGTGTGTGGCCTAGTCTACCCTTTTTTCTCTCTTGTTCACACACTTTTTGCTTCTCTGTCTAAAGTTTATTAGCCACTTTCTGCACAAACCACCTATCTCTATCTCCCTTTCTATTTATTCTGTTAAGTTCTCACTCTATCTATTCACCATGCCACATAGTTCCACTACACAAATACACTCCACAGCACACAAAAACTCCACAGCACACAATTCCACCCCACTCAATTCCACAACTAACAATTACAATACAACCCACATAATTAAACTCTACACCACATACATACACTACACTCCAAACCAAAGCAAATAGGCAAAGACATTGTCATTTACAACCAACTCCAATAGCTCTAACTTTCGCAAATGCAAGACCTATTTGCATTGTAAATGTTTGTTAGGTCTTGGTTTTGGCAGTGCAGCTGCCAAACTGATCTTTTCCTAACTATATATGAAGGGCCCACATTGCAACCTCTTTTTTTTCACTGCCACGGGCTGCCTCACTGTAGCTCACTGTTTTTGCTTAACGTTATGCTCCTTGCTCCCCCCCTCCCCCCACGCCAGCTGCCCCTGCTCATTCCTCACTCCCTTCCCAATCTCTTGCCCCTGTTCCTCCTTTCATGCCACCAACACTCAATCCTATCCACTTCCCCTGCCTGCCACCCTCTCTTGTACCTCTCCCTACCACCCCGCTCTCTTTTCACTTTGTATAACTTCTCCATCAGAAAATGTTAGGCAAGGTCTTTCATTGGAAGTGCTCTTTTTTTTTTTTTACTGTTTGGTATGTGCTGGACATGGGAGATTTTCAAAGCAGTCTCAACAAAGATGACAGCTATTTTGAAGTTGTACATATTTCCTTTGGCACACAGATTCAGCAGCTACAACAAGCACATTTATATTTACACTAGATCTTTCAAAGACCTTAGGGAATATACTGTGTACCCTCTGCCATCTAACAATGCCCATTCCGAGGTAGCTGCTGCCTTTATGGACACTGACAGGGGTTATCTGCAGCGGGGTCTGCTGTGTATGTTTACAATTACATCTTCTCATACACACAGAAAGCAATGGGAGGAAGGCTTGCAATAAGTCTAGCCACTGGAAATCACTTGGGGTGGCATTCCAACTCATTGTTCTTTTGCCCACCATGCCACCTCAGTTTGAATCAATCATGCAAACCAGGCTCGCGCCTGCTCCAATAGGAACAGATCCAGCCTGAAATGCAAGGCCGGGCCCTCTCCGAACTGTAACACAAGCACCCCAAGTAGAGGACACATGTTGGGCCATACTCTTGACCACTTACAGCGTTACATTAAACACACAAAAAATGATAGGAGGAATGCTTGCAAGAAGTCAAATTACTGGCAATCGCTCGGGTAGCATTCCAATTCATCGTTTTTATGCCTGTATTGCCACCTCAGTGTGGACCGAAACATTAGCAAATCAGTCATGACCCTGCTCCAATAGGGACAGTCCAGCCCGAACTGCCAGGTCCTCAGTAAACTGGAATGCAGCCAACACAGGACCATCTCCACCCTCATTGGAAGTCTTCAGTCAGGTGTAGCCTGGTTCCAATGGCACAGTGATCATGAGACAGACATCTGGGAAACACCTCGGAGGTTGAGCCCTACCTAGGAGAGTCTGTTGCTGCTGTCAAGGCACGGCTGAAGTAACATTCATTACCTGCACCCCGTTGGAAGTTGCAGAACGTCCAGTAATAGGGTCCCCACTGCGCGGTCAGGCCCAGACAAAGACAGAAAGCTCCAGCAAACAGGACATCACCGGCTATCGCACAGCAACTACGCTCCATGTCTGCCAAGAAGATACGAGTCTCCAATACTGGTGTAGGGGGGTCACTGTTACAAGCACCCTAGATAGAAACAGCTGCTACTCCTGTGGCTGTCTCAGGTAGGAGTGAAAAAAAGCACGAGGTACAGGATGGGGTTTCTAGTCTTTAATTAAGAAAAACTAACAGGAGTCATGAGCTCAGCCTTGCCACTTAAGACCCCACATCTACTCTCACCGCTCGCTACCTCTAAATGACCTCTAGCTCACTGACTCCATCCTTACGCAGGAGGATTCCTGGATGTCACGCAGCCACAACACTCTACCGAAGACACCACAATAGGCATTTCAGCAGTCTTATCCCTTCATCTTACCCCTGGCTGCTGTCCCCGACGTACCTTGTGTTTTGTTCAGCCTTCTCCAACCCATCAAGTCACACAGAGGCTTCCTTCATGCTCTCCCACCCACTCATTTCACTTGGAAGGTCCCTCAGCAGCACTTTTTTTGCCCAGGTGACCAAAGGCGCCCCGCCATCACCGGCGCTTGTTTTAGTCTCCTGCAGCATGTATGGATTAAAGTGGGTTCATAGATGAATGTATGGCTTTATTGTTAATTTGTCTTTCTTTAATGTGCCGATGCTGTGTTTGCAAGCATAAGCACTTAAAATTAGACCTAGTGGCTTTGCCGGTGCTTGTTTATTTTTTGTATGTAATGGCGGGGTTTGCAACGGAAATAGGACCTCAAGAATCGTGCAATGAACAGAGAGAGAGAGAGTGAAACAATCTATTTCGGAGTCTGAACACCTTCTAATCTGAGGCCTGCAACAACTAAAAGCCTGGCAACTGGACTCAAGTGAAGCTGCAGTAATAGAGAGCCTTCTCTGTGAACGTGACGAGAGCCCCACCTAGTGCACACAGATGGGATAACTGGAGGTATACGCACAATCCATCCGATTCGGCACCTCAATCGGCAAGAAGTAGTAGGCAAATGGGCACTATTGGGAAACAGCGAGGTGCCATGTCAACAGCGGCAGCGCTGAGTCACTCATCTATCACCTCGAGTCATTTAATCCATTAGAAAAACAGACAACACCGCCAAGGCTCACGAAGGCGGCGTCTATCCGAGAATGGAGGCGCGACAGCGAACATTAAAATGACAGCCAAGCCACCAGCACTAGGCCAATAAAGGGCTGTCTTGGACGGACACTTTTCCAGTTTGTATTAAAATCTATTGCTTTGTCGATTAGGGTTTTGGAGTGGTAATTTTAGATACATGTATATGATTGCCATCGAATGTATGTCATTTTGGGTGGTAAGACATTCAAATAGAGCTATAACATTAAGGCTAACGCAAGTTCGATCGACTCTGACAGACGTATCACGTGAAAAGAGGCACCATTTTCTTCAAAATAATGACGCACAAACACTGAAGAGCGCCAGCCCATATAATGGCGAGTGGGGTACCACAGAGTAACGCTTCCTCTCAGTGGACCAGCCTGTAGCGCACTTTCCCAATTCTTCACCAGTCCTCAAACCATGCCATACGCTGCGGCCCGTCTCTAGCACACTTAATAAACACAATCATTCGGCTTCTGTGTGATTACTGACGCAGCAGCTGAGCGGACACATGCTGCACACAGCAGCGACACCGTATAGAAGCAGTGTGGGTGACAAGACAACATAAAAAGAATTTCACTGGCTCCCTTAGAATGCAGATTTATATTTATAAGGGCGGCCCTCCCATTCACCTAAAAACAAACGTCAAAATACAGGAAGAGAAAGAAACAGGTTAGCTAAAGAAAATACAGAAACAAAAGCCAGCCTGTTAACTGAGCCGACTCCTGTCATGCCCCAAGACTACGAATCTACTGTCCGGTGTCAACTGCTATCGTTAGGGCAAGAAAAGTACCCTTTTCATCAACACGTATCACGAACTTTTTTCCACAGTACATGTTATGTGCAGCTTTAACTCTGCTTGCGCTGTGACGTCACTGTTAATGAGTAGTTATTACTGCCTGCGCCATGGACGCCAGAATGCCTGCGAACACATTTTGGGCAAGACATGAATCGGCACTTATTCACGACCCTGCCTCTCCAGCCTGTATACATGCATGTGCTCCATCCGGAGCCTTAACCCTGCCGTGACCCAGCATGACGTCTACGGCCCACACCCGTTTACTTCCGCCTACGCAATCACAGCTTTCGTTTCCGAACACGCCCAGTCTTCTAGACGCTTCTAATCCTCCCCTTCTGCATCGCACCTGTTCACCGACACACGGAAGACTATGCTGAGAAACCACAAGCATGCTTAAACGGGCTCAACCTTTTTTCAACGTACTTTATAGTGTGTAGTATTAGAGCACCACCTAGTGTACAAAGTAAGAAAAACATTGAAGTAACAACTCATACTGAAGTCGATTAAAAACTTTCTTGGGCTCACAAACAAAAGGCCATAAAACTACATAAAGAGAAGTATCATCATAAAAATGAATAAATGCACAGCAATATATTAAAGTAAAGATAAAAACCAGCTTGAAACTCCCCAAATAAAATACATCCCAATACTATACTTTGCCTGAGAAGTATGGCAGCCCAAATATAAAGTGCAATTCTAATCTGGATCAGAGGGTTCATTAGTGCAAATATGAACTTCAAAGCCACTCTGTATTCCCTGAAATTACTTTCAAGGAGAAGCGGTTTCAGATAATATTTTTTTAACCCTCATAAAAACCATAACATTGCATAAAGTGCTGTGTGCTTTGAGCTGAAACACCATCACAAGGACACAGTGCAGGGGCTGGTGGAAACCTATTCATTTCACGAAAGGCGATCAAATGGTGGACAATACCCAATCATAGTTTGGTTAACACAAAACGATGTTGGGTGTTAGCACCAAAGTCAGATAATGCTGACATCCCTGCAACAACTCATTTGATACATATCAAACCACTGTACGTTTCTTGTATTCTTCAAGCGTGCTTACTTCTTTCTGTAATTCAGGAAGGTGCTCTTAAAGCTTTTTTCCAATGAGGAACCACTAGCACGGTAGGTCATAATGGGTAAATCAAACATACATTTATAGAACCCATTTATATGAGACAGCCAGGGTATGTTTAACATGTGGTCAAGAGCTAAACAGTTGGATACTATTGTCTAAGTTTGTTTCTGTTTTCGACCATATAGTCTATAGAGTGCCAAAGTAAAAGGGGTTTTAAAGCTAGTGTGTCCTCTAAGAAATGACACCCAACCTCATTTTGTAATATGAAAGATGATACAGATCTGGGTGCGCAAAACAGACGTTTGAGAAAGTGGGACTCCTATAATCTTTGACTGGGAGCATAGCCCCACAGGCCTCTCCCATAGGTAGCGGTTGTAATGCCCCATGCCTAATAAATTGCAATCATTGCCGAAATTTGGCGACAGCCAATCTGATGGGAAAACCTGAACACTCTCTCGCTAACTCTGCTCAATTTCGTCTGTGCGCATGAAATATGCTGGGCCCGGGATCCACTGCTCGTGAATAAGACCCCTAGTTAAGAGAAGGAGTCAACATTAACAATTGGGGCTCCCTCAATATAAAGAGTCCTACATTTAGGCACTTTCCCACATACCATTGAAAAATTCTTTGCCTTGTTGATTTTCGTTTTCTTAGAAATCATCAAGTACCCAAAGGTGTTCATAATTTTTTGTAAGCTAACAAGTGTCATGGATAATAGGACAGCGTCGTCGGTTTACAATAAGATAGGTACAAGGCGTTTTCCAACAGTGGGAGTATCGGCCTGAACTTTTTGCAGCGAATCCTCTACCCCACTGATAAAGAGTGAAAAAAGAAGAGGTGCTAGTACGCAGCCCTGCCCGATACCCCTCTTGATTTTAAACAAGGAGGAATATTCAGAGTTAGGGCTGTACTGTACAGGCCAGGGAGATTTCCATAAAGCAGAGCTAAGAAACTAATTATGTTTCTTGGGGCACCCAGGGCAATCAAAGTAGACCAGAGTAGAGCATGGTCAACTAAGTTAAAGGCATTACTGAGATCAGAGAAACAAAGATAAGGGGTACCTGACTTAGCTTTAATGGGTTTCCTAATGAGTAAACACTGCAGTCATTGTGGCACATAACAAAGACTACCACAAGTAACAAAGACTTTCCCAACAAACAATCTTAGCACCAGTGCTTAATTTGAGCCGATGGTTTCCGGTGCTCGGCACCAGCACTTAATAGTCAACACCAGCACTTTGTTTGTGTAATTAGAAGATATACATTAAAAACAACTAATACCAGCCACCCAAGTCATTCTTATGACTTTTGGGCCCAAGAAGAGACTGAAATGTCACACTGGCAGTGGCAATGTGTGGTGTAAGCTGTGGTGGACTTCTGATGAGGGCCCTGTCACCTATTTGTTTACAAATTAACCACTACTTAGAAGTTGTACGTTTTTTGTTTGAAACCACATATATCTATAGGGCACACAACATAAAAAAATTGTTTCTGGGCACCCAATCAGAACGTAATACAATATATTACTAATATGAAAAAAACATTAGGGGCCTCATGTAGGTAAATAAATTTTACCGGTTCTTAAATACCGAGCCGTACCGAATCGGTAAATTAGAATCGGTAAGTTATATGTAGGTAAAAATTCGGTAACAGTTACCGATTCGGTAACATTCGGTAAATACGAATCGGAATTCACCGAATCGGTAAATACCGAGGTGATAATTACCGATTCGGAAAATACCGAGGTGGTATCTACCGAATCGGAAAATACCGAGGTGGTATCTACCGAATCGGAAAATACCGAATCGGTACGTACGGATTCGGTAAATAACATCACATGACTTGACGAAACAGCTAATCCTGTGCAACGACAGCCCACCCAACCAGGAACTGCCCACACCCAGGCAGGTGTACACAATTAGCCGAAGTGGCCACACCCAGGCAGGTGTACATAATTAGCCGACCCTGGAGAGGCTCGGAGTGCGGAGGAGAGGCAGGGAGCAGTTGCATGTGCGAGCGGGAAACGAACAGCATGTCCAGCCAGAGCACACAGAAAGACGGAGGGGAAAGGAGGAGGAAGCTCAAATTCAGCCCCAAGGAACTCCAGGTGCTGGTGGAGGAGGTGGTGAAGCAGCACCAGAAGCTGTTTGGGAGGCAATCCCTGCAAGTGCCTGAGGCCGAAAAGCGCAACATATGGCTGGCCATCCAGGCGCAGGTCAATGCTGTGGGAGTGACCCACAGGGAAATTGAGGTCCTCAAAAAGCGCTGGTATGACCTGAGGATTGTGACCAAGAGGAAGATGGGCGACATCCAGAAGGAGGCCAGCCAGACCGGAGGTGGAACCAACAGGGCACCTGCCCTCACCGAACTGGAGGAGCTGGTGGCGGCCACACTCGAGCAAGAGAGCGTCGTGGGTCTTGGGGACGCCGACAGCTCTGCCAGAGCCGCAACACACCAAGGTAAGACGAAAGCACAGCAATGTAGCCGCCCCTACCCCTATCCCACATCCCCCATTGTGAAACGAGAATCACACTGCAGTCCACACGTGTCAGTGCAGACAGGCAATGCATTCCGGGAGATGTAGTCAGGGCCACACTAACCATGACGTAAATGTCACAGGGCAACAAGGCATGTCACGCACTCGAGGCACAAGGAGACAGAGGACAGATTGGAATGTGAAATGATTTATTGTGACGCTTGCAATGCAGCCCTTCGGGGACACTGAGCCAATGTTGTTTTTCTGTCCACAGATGTGACATCATGCAGTACAGGGCATGCTGCAGGGGAGACGGCACACCGGCCACAAAAATCACCTCTAGCCACCACGAGTTCAGACCAGGGAGCAGGCCCACTTTCAGCCGCACCACCTACGCAGCCAGCCGCGCCGCACACAGAGCCACCATCACCTCACCGAGAGCCAGCATCACCACCACCAGAGCCAGCATCGCCACTCATGTTCGATTCACCGGCCACATCTCCGCTTGCAGGTGTGAGAATGAGGAGGCGTCCAGCAGCCAGGCTACGAGCCTTCGACACCTCGTCAGACGACAGCATGGGCCCAGAAGACCGCACCGGGCCCCAGGAAGGGAGCCATCCCACTGTGCCCCACACCTCACAGGCAGCACAGACGGGAGCAAGAGGGCGCCGCAGGTCGCGTGTCCAGAGTCCACCAGCACCCACTGACGGCCATGGTGTCTTCTTGGGGCTCGAGGGCCAAATGTTGAAGCAACAGCGCCTGCAATCAAAGGCAGTAATGTCAGTCCAGAGGCACATGCGGGTGATGAGGACAAGCTTAGTCAACATGGACACAAACATTGGCGGCATGGCTGCGGGCATTCGGGACATGTCCCAGTCAATCCAGCAGTTGTGCAGCAAATTAGATGCTGACATCGAAGCACGGCGCCGGGAACGCCAGAGAAGGGACACTACCAGCAGGGCACTCAACCGTCTGGCAACTGCGACTTCCCTACTTTGCCGGCGCTCTGTGACGATGCAGGAGGGCCTAACACAGTGCTGCAGCGACCTGTCACGGGGGATGGTGCAGGTGACAAGTGCACTAGGGGTGCTATTGACAAGTCAGGCGTCGACAACTGCTGCAGGGGATGCTGCGGAGAGCATCGACACCAGCAGCAGCATCACACCCCCCGTCCCAGAAGCACGCAGGAGCAGCAGGCGGCTTGGGGTTGGCTCTAGTGAGGATGCACAGGCCGTGCAATCCACCACTGCAGCGCGTATGCGCAAACATTGATGTGGCCCTGCTTATCCACTTGCCATTGGGTGACGTAACCCTGGACATACTCATTGTATAGATGGCATATTGCCAGATTGGCCTGTTCATGTGTTCATGGCGTGGTGCCACATTAAACTACGTCATGACTTCTCACGACTCGCTGTGTCCCCTCACTTACTCAGAAATAGTTGCATGTGATCTCTGCCCGTCTCTCTCTCCCATCGATTGCAGTTGGCACTCTAGCTGCGCTGCCCTCTGGCTGGCCTGACTCATCCTCGTTGTCCTCAAAATATGTTAGTTCCACATCTGTACCTTTTTTCGTGGCAAGGTTGTGCAGCATTGCACAAGTGGCAATTATCTTGCAGCAGGTGATGGGTTTGTACTGGCGTGCGCCTCCGCTCTTGTGGAGGCAGCGGAACCTGCTCTTCAGCAGTCCAAACGTGCGCTCCACCACATTGCGTGTAGATTTGTGGGCCACGTTGTATCGTCTCTCACTCTGGGTTGCTGGGTGTAGGTAGGGAGTGAGGATGAATGAACGGCATGCATATGCACTGTCGCCTGGATGAGTAAAAGGGAACCATCAGTTACATGCCTCTATACACTCTGATTTGCAGGTTTCAAGGGGCGTCACTGTTACTTACCCAGCAGGTATCCCTCTCCGAATTCTCCGGCTCTCAGTCGTGTGTAGATCCCACTATTCTGGAAGATGTAAGAGTCGTGGGTGCTCCCAGGAAACTTTGCAACAATATCTGTGATGATGTTCCCTGCATCACAGATGACCTGCACATTGATGGAGTGGGTGGACTTCCTGTTCCTGTAGATGTGCTCTGTGTCAGCTGGAGGACAGATTGGGATGTGTGTACCATCAATACAGCCGATGACATGGGGGAACTGTGCCATGTGATAAAAGTCTGTTTTTGTTTTCTGCAGTGCAGCCTGTGTGTTTGGGAAGCTTATGTAGTGGTGCATTCTCTGCATCATGGCATCCAGGAACTTCCTGAAGAAACGTGACAGGCAACTCTGGGATACCCCACCCACCGCAGCTATCACCACCTGATAACTGCCGGATGCCAACAGATGTAGGCTGCAGAGCACCTGCACATGTGGGGGTATGGCGTGCGCCCTTCTTATTGGCTGGTCCAGGAGTGGGTGAAGGTCCCTGATTAAGTCCATGATGGTTTCGGGGTGTAGCCTGTACCTCTCATGTATCTCTGCATCAGTCAGCTGGAATAGTGTGATGCGCTGTCTGTAGATTTGTTCCTCCCGTCGCCACACCCTCAGTCCTGCTGCCTGTAGACGTAGGCGCCTTGCAATGACGTACATGGCGGCCATGTTGTCCACGCAGTTGCATTTTGGGATTGCTTATGTGCATTGTTGATGGTTACCACCTGCTTTCCATCCGTGTTAATTACCGACTCTTATTTACCGATTTTCCTGGATTTCTTAATTACCGACTGCTCCTACATGTCATTTTAAATTTTTACCACTTCATATTTACCACTTCATATTTACCGATTCGTTAATGATGTATTCGGTAAATATGAATCGGTATTTTAGAATTCGGTAACTATGAATCGGTATTTACCGCCTCATATTTACCGAAAAGTGGTTTTTGGACTCCTACATCTCACTTGTCTGAATACCGGTCGGTAACGGGATATTTACCGAATTTCGGCCGTTACCGACCGGTATTTGGCTACCTACATGAGGCCCTAAGAGAGCAAAAAGAATCCACTGGAGAAAAACAAGTATTGAAGAAAAAGTTACTTGCATTCAGCAACACCCTTTCTGGTGGACACTCACGACGCCAGTGAACACCCCCAGCAGCCACACTGGATCCTGAGAATTTTTCCAGCAATTCCCTCTTGTGCTGGTAGGTAGCATCGAGCACTGTGTCAACTCTACCCCACCCCAAAAGTGATGCCTGAGCCACATATTATTGACCATGAAGCGCTGAAGTCAGTTTCTTTCACACAATCAGATACAGCCATTGGATGATCAGATTGGACAGTGTGCAGATCTCTAAATTGGAACCATTTGAATTTGGAGAAAACAGTCCATTTCACAGCAGGGAGGTGCAAAGGTCGGTGATGGATCTGCAGGTAGAGTATGCACCAGGAACAGCGTTACTGAAGATAAGTATCTAGTTCTTGTTATGGATACTTCTAACCCCAGATTCCTAACCTTGCGAATAGATAGCAAAGCAAACCTTCCAAGGTGGTGGGTCTGTGGAATGGCTCAGACCAAACTCCTGGTGGACCGACCGGGTAAACAGTCCCTACCGACGGACCGGGCTATCAAAGAAGTAGTACTTTGTGAATGTATGAACTGATGCCCATGGTGCAGCCTGACAGATGTCGAAGGCAAGCACTCCAAGTGCCAACGCAGAGGAAGCAGCCTTGATGGAACGAGCCCTCAAGCCCTTCGGGGGCTCCTTCTTAGCAGTGCATAGCAGCTGCTGATGCAGAGGACTATCCACCTTGAAAGGGCTCTTGAAAGGGTTCTTTTCTGCACTGCTTTACCTCTTGCTCCTGCAAGCCCCACATGAACCTCATCGTCCAGGAGGTGAATCAACACCTATGAACTGCTTCCCCAACCTGTAATTCATGTATTCAATTCAGCGCCTTACCCCAGTCATGAACCAATAGGAGATCTAAGCTCTGCAGCTGTTTGCCTAGGCTTTGTCAATCATAGCTTTCATTTGTGAACATGCACATTCTTCTGGACACTTCTAATCCTTCCCTTCTCCCTCAATCTCACTCCTGCATATCAGCGAATCACGACTTCTGGAAAAGTATGCTGAAAACAGCAATACTTAAGTGTCAATCCAGCAAACTAGATCAGCCTTTTCAGACATTTTATAGTGGGGGATCGGTACACTGGCTGAAGAGGAGCATGGGGTAAGAGGCACGTGGAGGAGGGGCCTACACAGGAGTCAAATGGGTTTTCTCACCAATCACAGAAAAACCACATTCATAACATGCCCTAATAAACCAACACGCCCACAGACATCAGACAGGATATTTTTTCTCACGCTGTGTAGTTTCCAAAAGGCAATTCACTCAGCTGAAATGCCGGTAGGGAGTATACAATATAATTAAAGCAATGCACTCAAACAAAATGCAAGTTGAAACTCAAAGTCAGATAGTTTTAAACAAGAACAAGGGGCGAGATAGGCCTCCTACCGTAGCACACTTCTATTTAACACGTATATGTACAACCTAAGATTCATCATCACCAATACCAAAATTACTATTAGAAGATAAAAAAAAATACATGAACTGCCCGTTTTATACAATTGATCTGCCGACCACCCTACTGTTCACTACAGAACTAGGCCTAAACTAAAAAAGTCCCAGAATGCTGTAAAAGTACTGCAATCTGGTGCCTTGAATAGACACAAAACGCAGTCATGATAATCCAGTAACACTAGTTTTTGATTAACAGGGAGCCCATAGAACAACTGTCAACCAACTAAGTTTAACTGGAATAGCATTTAGTAGATCTGGAAACTCCATACAAGCAAGGGAATGCCCCAAGAAAAAGTGTGGCAAGAGTTCTATGCTGTGTAAAGCTAAGCCCCAAAGAATCCCCTCCGAAAACTCGGGATTAAACTACAGGACGGGATATCAAACCAGTACTCCTGTAGGGCAATGACGCCTGTGGTGTCCTTGAGCCGATGATAACCTCAAGGGAGCAAAGACTGGGACCTTCATACAACAATAGTTCCATTAAGTATGAATCTGGCAAACAGCAAGCCCAGCCGCCTCTGACACCATCAAAAACCCAAAGATGCACATTTGGGACTGAAACTACAAAGCTTTGGCTACACTTGCAAGCCAGTATAGAACGTCAATAATGCATTGCTGAACTGAGAGAGCCTGAGGGTGGAAAAGAAAGGACAAGTGTGCCAACCACCTTGCCTGGTACAGAGCAGACACTGCCTTCCAACGTGAAGAAGTTATTATGAGCCCTATCTTTACTGTTTCCTGGTATGGCTGATAAATGGAATTGGCAAGGGAATTTATTACTGGGCATAGTGCCCACTTTGTCTCACTGCAATCCCATAGATATTCACAGGACAGGGAGCCTTCGCTGCTCCTACAGGCGCATGCGCTTGTCAAAAAACTCCCCCTCACTCAGCTTCAGATTAGGCGTTCACAGGAGGAGCCCATGATTCTATACCTCCTAGGAATAACCCCAGGGTGAAGAATAATCCCAGAGTAATCATCACAGAGATGGGAGCACTGAAGGCCGAATCAATACCCGGTAATACTGAAGTATTTAGTAAACCACCTCCTGTGCGACTTCTACTTTTCCACTGGAGTGTTTGACATGATTATTTTGATAGTGTTAAATCAAAAAAACACAAGTTGTTATATACTCAACTGCTCAATGTGACTGGTAGGACCGTCAACAATTTTCAATTGTAAGATTTCTGATTAAGTGGGGGTGAAAATCCTTGCATGGCAACAAAAGCTTTGCCACCCTGTTGGACATGGCCCTTTCTACAGGGTTATACCCAAACCTCTTGCCTTCCTTCCTCCTCATTTCGCTGACCTTTTTGTTGGCATTAGGACTCTGGGCACTCACTTTACCACTGCTAAAGTGCATGTGCTCTACCCCTAAAACATTGTATAATTGGTTTACAACTGTTTGGCATATTTACTTTACTTGTGAGTCCCTTGTAAAGTGGTATACCATATACTAAGGGCCTGTAAATTAAATGCTACTAGTGGTCCTGCGTAAACAAAGTAACTAGTTGACAAATTCTGTTGTACTGACTCAAACACAAAGGACCAAACAGCTCATTTTCATTTCACTCTCCTTCTATATTGACTCAGAATTTTTTTTAACATCTTTTCACATGTCTTTTTGAAGGGCAAAACATGAGAAAAAGGATTCAAATATACACTTCAAACACGTTTGACAATACAGCAATACAAAAACAAACAAACATAATGACAATTTTTTTTCATTCAATTAGAAAAAAACCCAGTGAAAGTGACCTTTCTTAGACCAGTCCTTCATTTAGACATAATACACCTGGCGGAATTATCAATTTATGTTTTTGACACAATGTGTGCTACCTGGGGTTGCTAACTCTGAATGTTTATACTAGAGGAATAGGCATTCTGCCAATATCTCCCAAAGTTAGTTTGTTGCAAATATTCTTCCCCCAGAGGCCAGGCCTACGCGTTTCAAACCCCCTGCAATTAAAGGGGTTCTCCTCAGGACCGGGACTTGGTCGATTCTGTGAAAGGTAATATAGAACAATGAATTATAATTCTGAACTTAAATATTACCCTCTCATTTGTAACCACAGTAGTTCCATTGTCATGAAATACCTCAATTTCTCTTTGTGCTGAGTCAAGTCGAGAAATTTCTACTTGCTACTTTGGACACTAGCGTCAATGCCGGATCGAGTGTTTCCTGTCATTGAGTCCCACTTTTATTTTTAGTATTTCCGACACGATCACTTGGGCCGTGAGGTCATCCCGCGATATTTGTACTCGCTGCTTTTTGAATTAGCGTTGTAGCCGGATCTAGTGTTTACGGACAGTGGACTATGGACACCGCGCGTTAGCAATGTTCCGCAATAGAGGTAAGAGTAGCGTGTTCATTTAATTGGAGCGAGATACTATTCTAAGTGTCTGATAGCACGTGTACTGAGGTTGCTGTGACATCTTGTTTTAGAGCGAGGATCCGTTGGCTCTGACTAAGTGCATTGTGAAAAAGAGAAAACAAGCGCACGTTATAAAGAAGGTTCCGGTGGTGTATCGCACTTCCACCCGAGATATCAAGTGGAGGTAAGCTCATTTGGTTAGGGTATGTTTATGCATACCTTTTGATTAATGCCTTCGTGAGGTTACATTATATTGATTTTTTGTTTTCTTCTTTTTGTAGTGTGAAATACTTTGGTCAAATTGTGGAGTGAGACGAGTGATATTTGTTTTTTATCCACAAGCTTGCCCATCTCTACAGAATTCAGGTATGCAAGGACTATGATGCATGACATAGGTATTGGGTCCATGAGGATAGTCATTAGTGACATGTATTTATGTAACCTATAGGTGATGCAACCAGTGGCTGGTCCATTGGAGAGCACCATTAGGCAGATTTCTTAGAAGCTTACAGTTATTCAATACTGTGTGCTGTACGTGAGTTTATTATCATTTCTTGTACACTTCGGTGACTGAGATATCCTTTGACTTTTCATTCCTTTCACCTGTTTATTAATTGGGGTGTTTGTACTTCTGAGAAGTGACACTGTTGGTAGTCACATAGGTGGGTGTTTGAATAGCTTAGTAGTCTTCACTCCCTTTACTTTTCCTTTTGGTGATTAGGTTTCCGGTATTGATCTTGTCCAGCATGGCGTGCAGAAATATAGGGACAGTAAGACTGTTGGCTGGTACACGTTACACTTTATATTTGTTTAGGTTTTTTGTTTCCTTACGCTTGTCCTGAGGAGGCCAAGATGCAATGAAGGCCGAAACTAGTCCGCGTTGACAGTTCATGAGAAGAGGAGTCCAACTGAAAATGAGAAATAATTTCCCTGTTGGTTTTGAGCACATTATAAATAAGGCAGTTAGAGGTGTGGTAACCTTGTGTGCTGTGTAGACTACCTCACAGTATATTGTCTTGATTTAGTGTACAAACACTGATCCGTGGTCCCAAATACGTGGGTGGTAGTAACTTGTTCTTTTGGAGAAGGAATTCTTGTATAGGATTATTGTTGCTTTGTGATGTTAATTGCATATATTGTGTGTGTGTGTGTGTGTGTGTGTGTGTATATATATATATATATATATATATCCATATGAAACTGCTCTCACAATGAAGATGCCATATATATATATATATTTGTATGTTTTAAAGAATAACAAAAAATAATGTTGATCTTTTCAATAATGTCCCTGTGGTATGTGGTTTGTTGTTCGAATATATCTCACATTAATCAACACAAGAAATAAGTACTGTGTATAGGGTAATTTTAAGTCTCCTATAGTGTAGTAGATATAGAGATTTTTTTCCTCCATGCCATTTCTTTTTTTCTACATTGTAGTACCTTACCCAGGTAGAGAAGGGTGATTTGGGTATACCCCAACTTTTTTGAATAGAGTCAAGTGGTAGAGGCAAATTCTTTTTCAGAGAAGTTCCATGACCGAGAAGCCCCCTTTAAAGGCCGATCCCCGGGTCAGAAGCAACCTCACAGGTGCACAGGCCGAAAGGAGCTGTGCTTTGTTTTGTCAACCGCACCGCACGCTAGCATGCAGCTGTGTTTGGTATTTTGACTGCCGGAACTGAACGAGGTCTCCCCGCATGGTTCTGCAGTTTGTGTCTCTCCCTTCCCCTTTGCGGACGCGACGTGGGGGGCATTTTTCTATTCTCGGTATTGAGGGAAATCTCTGGAGAGGACCCAGAGAACGGCACAGGGCCGTATTCTGAGGCAGAACTTTTTGAGGACTTGAGCATTTTACAATATCACGTGTAGTAGGCATGCAGGAGCCCCTTTGCCCTACATTTTGGTTCATGAATGCACTATTTTTAGCAAAGCTCACAGAATTTACCATAACCAGATTAATCTAAGCGCAGGTGTGCTGCGCAATATGTTTTTGTGGATATATGTCCCGATTTATGTGTTTATCTCTAAACATGTCTGCATTACCAGCAAAGTATTTATGATGTATGTTGCTTTTGGCCCAGTTATGATCAGGATAACGTGTTCCATCTGAATAATTGCATTATTTATGAATGATGTCGTTTTTGGTCTTGTGTTATGTACAATACAGAAACCTATTTTTATATACCTCTTTGTGTAGTCTCTTTTTGTGGTGTATACATTGTATTACTGTTAGAGTGGGTTGCACAAACGCTTTAAACATTGCCTCTGATGGTAAATTTGCCTGCTCTGCGCCAAGCTACCAAAGGGTGAGCACAGGTTGTTTTTGGTGTGTAACTGACTTGCCCTGACTAGAGTGGTGGGTTCTGCCTGGCTTAGGTGCACACCCTAGCAAACTAGAATCCTCATTTCTAACACACCGGTTCCTGCCCTGTCATATGTTGGACACAACAATCCGGGACCAGTGGAGGTCTACATGATTGCTGAAAGGCATTTAAAGGCACTTAGGCATTCACCAGCAAAGGACATACCCAAAGTGAACACTTAGCTTCAGAAGAAGGTGGCACTGCCACATCGTGCCAGACTATGGGGAGATTTACGCTCAGTAGCAGCCAATTGTAAGCACAGGCTCATTTTTTTTAAACCTATGCACCGCCTACACGAGGAAACCTACAATACCTTTTGGAAAATTCACACAGTCCCCCGTTGTACCGCGCTCCCCCCCTGTATGTTGCGTGGCTTGCTGTGGGTCAACAGTCTGGTTAGGAGAATGGGGGCAGGGTGAAATGATGTTCTATTTACGGCATGGCGTCCCTAAACTGCCCAAAATGGTGGTAAGCCTGCAGGTCGTCCCCATCCCTCCTTGTTGACATGACAACACATATAATGGGGCCCCAAATGTTCTTCCTAAGGCTATGTTTCAGTCACTTCGCTCAGGGTGAATACGCCTCCCGGCCAGCACTCATCCCGCTGCTCCCTCTAGCTGCAGATGCCAGGCAGCATGCACACACTTAGCTACTCATAACGTTTTCCCATATGTGAAAATCTGTTAACAATAAACACGAGCCAAGACAAACAAAACAAGAAGTTCCCAAAGGAACACAAACGTTTGCAGGGTAAGGACAATGTATTTGGTTGGTGCTGCGGAGGGACAAACGGAAGTGATGTATCGGGAGCACCACCCAATGAGGAGGCAGCATAGAAGAGACGCAGGAGTGAAACAAAGGCAAGCAGCAGGCGGGATAGCAGTCCTATAGTGATTACAGCAGGTCTTCCAGACAGCATATGCACCGCTTAGGCTCGACCTAAAAATATATATAAGCTTTAGGTCTCGTTTTTGACAGCAAAGTAATTGACTTTTATTTGACCTTCTTTTAGCCATTTGATTGAGGCATTGTCAATCACCTCTAAGCTCCGGCCAACTGATTTTTTCTAGCTTGCATGATACTATAGGCTGTAGGGGTTATCTTTCTGTCTCCAATGGAGCGCTTGGCTTCAGGGGCTATTTAACAATAACACTCCTCCCTAGCGGCTCATCTGTACTAGGTGCTCATTTTCCACTTTCACCACTTTCACCACTTGAGTCTGTTTTTGCTGGCTCCCTCATCCCTCACTCTTTGTGTGCCTTGCTCTTCATTCCTCCTGCATGCCACTCTCTCTCTCATTCTTCAATTCTGCCCGATCCTCTCTGCTGTGCTCTTTGTCCCCCATGTCTGCACCTCTCCTTTATGCCTCTCTCATTCCCATGAATCTGGTTTCCTTTTGCCTGCCATCCACTCTCGTTCCTTCTGCTCACTCTTCCATCTTTCCCTTATGTGTCCCCCTTGCTCTTCCAGCTGCAGCTAGCCATTTTTATTACGTGGGGGGAATGCAATGAAATGCCGTAATTTTCCTCTTTTGAAACAAACATAAATACAGAGTGATGATTACTATTACTGTCATGTTACTAAAGAGTCATGGCAATTTTAGAATTCTTTCTCACTATCAACTCTTGGCTCTTTCAGAATAGCAAAATGTAAGCAAATGGCTTACAAAGACACCAAAAAGGACTGTAACAGCATCTTCCTTGCAATCTGACCCTTATTTTACATAGAAAGTAAACCAGGAATGCTTTCTCTGACAACCTAGAACACCACAAACTCCTACACGACTCCCAATCAGGATTCCAAAACAATCACAGCACCGAAACAGCCTTCATCGCTGCCATAGATGACCCATGCACCATCTTCGAACAACAGACCGCTGCCCTCATCCTCCTCTACCTCTTTGCCGCCTTCGCCACTGTCTCCCACCACACACTCATCGCCAGACTACAAACAGTGGGAATACAAGAAGCAGCTCTACAATGGATAGCCTCCTTCCTCTCCGGAATAACTCAACGAGCTAAGCTTCGCAGTTCACATTAGAACCCAAGGACCTCATCTGTGGAGTCCAACAGGTATTATAACTCAGCCCCACACTTTTCAACATGTACATAACTCCTCTGGCTAACATCAGATCCCACGGAATCAACATCATCTAAGGTAACAAAACTCAATTTTTTCCTCTCACGGTATTCACTGAGACAAACTTCAATCAATGGCCAACTGGATGAAACAAAAACTCCCTCAAGCTCAACACCGACAAAACTGAAGTGCTGATCTTCGGGAAGAAGAGCTTACCTTAAGACTCCACCTGGTGGCCTGCCGAACCTGGACCCACATCTACCTCAATCGACCAAACTAGGAACCTAAGCCTCATCCTGGACACCAACTTCACCATGAAGTCCCAGGTCAATGCAATCACCCCCTCATGCTTCCAATTCCTCCGCATGTTAAGTAAAATCTTCAAGTGGCTCCCACTGGACACCAGACCTACCATCACGCAGGCACTAATCACAAGCAGATTGGACAATGGCAATGCACTCTAACCGGTAATCGCAAACTATCTTCTTCATAGACTTCAAACCATCCAAAACGCCGCGGCCAGGCTTGTCCTCAACCTCCCACACCGGACCCACACCACTCCTTTGCTCTACTGGCTCCCCATCCAGAAGCGCTATAAGTTCAAACTACTCACACATGCATTCAAGTCACTACACAACACAGGACCTGCATACCTCAATCACTGGCATCACTTCCACAAACCCACCAGACAACTTTGCTCAGCATCACTCTCACTCACGCACAGACACACACTGCATTCACAGAAGCAGAACGGGCGGTTGATCATTTACCTACCAAGCAGCCAAAGCCTGAAACAACCTCCCCCAACCTATTAGGGCCTCCTCCTCACTTCTTGAATGCCGCAAGAAGTTGAAGGCCTGGCTTTTCAATAAGTCTTCCTGACTGATCATCGAGATCGCCTGTACTCAAGCCCAGCCTCACCACATGCCTACATTCACTAACTCAGTGCCTGGATACCGACGGGTGACAAGCAGAGTTCTAAAAATCCACCTTACATTACAATATAGACTACTTTCGTTTTCTTTAAATCTCTCTGACTTTAATGTGCTTATACTGCATGTTCCAGCCTACAGGAGTAAGCCATGACCGCTCATTCACATTATGCTGAAAGTCAAGTGTACAAAGTAACCTTATTCAACTGTACTCAAGTGAAGTAATTACCTACAGTTGTGGGACATACTTAGTATACAACACTATCACAAATACTGGCCTGTAACCACTGAATGGACAAGAACCCTGAGAAAAGGGTTTCATATTAGGCACAACAAATTATTCATTGTGAATACATTCTGAGGATTCTTGTTGAAACAGGTATATAGAGTCTACAGTAAGAACATGCGTCTCAATATCTAATTGTCTATATTTTTTTTTTACTCTTATTGTGAGAGGTAAACCCAGCATGCTAAACTGTGTTTAGAAGCATTTACACAAAACTGCTGCCAACAATTCGATCTCAAATTACTGTATATGTTTGTCTCCTGGGAATGAATGGGTACTGCTGACCGCAGACTTGTTCACAGAAAACCAATTCTATTTAAATGCACAGCTTAAAGTTGCATTTCTAAAGTTTTTATGACCTAATTAATGACAAATGTGCTGGCAGATGGTGGCACTAGGTAAATTATATTCACATGAATTACACGAATGACACAGTAACTCTTTCTATGGTTAGAGTTCATATAGAAAAACCTGTATTTTGGAACACTGAAGACCAATCCACAACTACCCAGAACTTTCACATAGAACTATTATTTGGGGGAACTTATACCACTCTAGTGCCACTGCAAATCAATAATGACTCCCCAAGGTTCACTTGTGCTTGAATGCTACATAGGCAGCAGCTGAAGGAACACATATGTTCTCATTCTATATCTTTCAAGTCACGCTTTCTCAGCTGAATAGTGAAAACAAACTGCTAGCCAATTAAAGACCGCCTCATGTACAAAAACAAAGATGCGTCCCATCTGTTTCAAGCAAGCACGAGTAGAGGACTCATAACAGACCTACAGAATGGTGTCTCATGACTGCTGAGGCATAACCTGAGTCACAGACTGGAGTCGTGCCTTGAAATAGTTGTTAAAAATATTAGCGTTTTACGGCTTACGAGCTTTTAGGGATTCAAGATAAGTAACTTTTACAAAGTTCAAAACTTGAACGACAAACACAGCGCTTGGAGTTTCATACCGAAAAAGACAAGACTGCCACAAGAACAGGTACTAGTGGTTGGATACCAGTTTCAAGAACTGTAGGAAACTGGCTCTTTATAGGATACATCAAAATGAGATATATCGTGCAAAGAGTCCAGGGGTTCCCTTATAATTGGATAGGGGCTTGATCTCGCAACCCCAGGATGCTCTTTAGAGGGTAGTGTGGTCGAGCAACATTAGGCTTTTCAGAGGGGAGTGTTAGACATTCACAAATGCACACAGCAGTCAATAAGTGAGACACACAACTCAATAAGGAGATCCACACCAATTTATAAAAATAACATGCATTTTTATATACATCTAGGCACCAGAAGCAATTCGTTCAGGTAAGTAAGATTTTCAAAAGAAATACTTTTTTATTTAAACTGCAATGTTAATCTATGGGAGGGAAGGCAAGTGCGGCATTCAGGTACAGTGCAACGACTTATGGGACCAGTCTCCAGGAGTTAAGGTGAGTGGTGGGTAAGGTCCAAGGCAGCACAAGCAGAACACCACCAGCATCACTAGGGCGGCCGGGTGCAGGGGTGCAAAACAGCACCGGGTGCCCAATGTTATTCGATGGGGATTGGTTGCGGGGTTAAGAGGCTGCAGGCTTGGACCGGGGGGCCAGTCAGGCTGAACCAACAGGGAGGCTCAGGCCTCACGATGCTTGGGGACGTAAGGACACCCTTGGTCCTCTTCTCCACGGCCCAGGGGCGACGGGTGCAGAGGTGTCCTAAGGCATTGAGTAATTCTTACCCGGAGCAGTCGCGGTAGAGGAGGCCTGCATGCAGAGGCTGCAGGCGACAGCTGAGAGTTCATCAGGTGTAAAACCACAGAGGACTTGGTCTCTGGAGGGCTGGTGGACCATTATGGCACTGTTGGCCTACTTCAACTCGGGCTTGGAGTGACTGGTCGAGTGGTGTCCTGAGGCGTTGGGTTTTTGCGGTCACGAAGTCCTCTCAGGTGTCTTGGGGTGCCTGCAGGGAAGTAGGTCTGCTACTTTACGGGAGTCTTGGCTCCTGGGTGAAGCGGTGGCAGGTCTCACAGGCTTTGGGGACACAGCAGCTGCAGGACAAGTCCTCTTTTGGTGCAATTGTCGAAGTCAGCAGGAAGCCCAGCAGGGTTGGTGCCAAGTCAGTTGCTGGGACTTCTGTTCTTGTTGTTGCAACTCTTCACATCAGTCTTCTTTCAGGGCAGCAGGGGCTCCCTAAATACTGAATTTTAGGGTGTTAGGGGAGTGTAGGGTAGTAGTCCATGGGCTACTGTAGGAAGCTGGGTTTCTGTTCCAGTAACCCCCCCCCAACCTTTTCCCTGACTACTGATGCACTTTGACTTGATGTGCCCTGTGTCCCTGCCAATTAGGCTCCCAGGGCCTGTGTTGTTTCCCAAAACTGTATCTCGTACCCCCAATTGGCACCTCTCTGGCCACATGTCAGTCCCTTGTAAAGGTACCATGAGTTCCAAAGGCACTGTGGCCAGGGAAGGCTTCTAAGGGCTGCAGCACTTACTGTGCCACCCTTAGAGGCCCTGTAGCTTTTCTCACACACACTGCCATTGTAGGCTGCATGATATGGTGCAGAACAAAGCGAAAGGTTGACATGGCGCACATCCCTGTGTGTCATGCCTACAACCCACTGCCCTGGCACAGGTCAGCCGCCACCCTTCTAGCTGGGTGCACTATACCAGTGGTGAGGGTACAGGTGCATGAGCCCTGTAACCCTACAGTGTCTAGACCAATTCTTAGACATTGTAAGTGCAGTAATACCATTAAGAGTATATGGAGCTGGGAGTCATTACGAACTGCACAGCACCATAATGTCTTTACTGAAAACTGGGAAGTTCGGTATCAAACTTCTCAGCACATTAAAACCCACACGGATGCCAGTGTGGGATTTAATGGAAAATGCACTCAGAGGGCATCTTAAAGATGCCCCCTGAAAAAGACCAGCCTCTGGTGGGTTCCCTGACTGGTAAACACCAGCCTGCCACCACGAGACATGTTTCTAGACCCCTGGGGTGGGAGCCTTTGCTCCCTGAGCCCAGAAATAAAGCCGTTCCTGGGCAGAGGTGGTCACACCTCCCCCAGGCCAGGAAGAGCCATCCGTGGCAAGGGAGCTTTAAAGGCCTTACCGCCTTTGTAATGCGACCCACAGCCTCTTCTGCTTTCAGGAGCAGGCCCCCTTCCAGTCTCTCTCCTTTTCGGCAGGAAGACAGGCGGGAAAAATTAGCAACGCCCAGAACGTGTGCCCACCTCTACCAACCCCACCCCGAGGTGGGGGAGGCGAGGTGAAGACCACTCTTCAGTGCCAGCCATCTTTCAGATGGCTGGCACTCTCCAATCAGGATTAGGGATTGAATCAGGATTAGGGATTGCGACCAATCCCCCACATGTGGTGAGCACACCAAGGGTGTAGTTACCCTAAGGTCAGTAGCTCATCGGATACTGACCTCATGACCCCTAAAACGCCCCCTAAATACATTATTTAGGGGGACGCCCTGAAACAAGAAGACAGATTCCCGCAACCTAAGAAGGAGAAGGACAAAAGAAGACGCCCAGCATAGGAGACTGCAGAGAAGAACTGACTTGGCCCCAGCCCTACCAGGCCGTCTGCAGTTTCCAGAGATCTTGCGCCAAAAGTCACCTTGTCCTGCATTCAGCGACCTCCAGAACCCCTGGGATCACTGAATGCCTTCAACAAAGACCAGATCTCCTGTGAACAGCAGCCCTGTTCAAAAGAAACTGCCAAGAAAGGCTCTGAGCCTGCTGAGGACAAAGAAACCAGACACCTGGATCCACCACTGCACCCGACGCCTACAGCCCGAATCTGGGTGGCCCACCGGTCCCAGCAAGGTCCCCCAGGACTCTAGAGTCCAAGTCCACCGTGGGTTGACCATCCAGGACTCCCCGATGTCGCCCGCAGCCTCTGCCTGGAGACCCCCCCATGCCCCCCCCAGCGCAAATGGCCGGTAAGGTGAAATCTGACCTCATAAGACACCCCTGCATCCAGCCGCCCTGCGCCCTGGAGAAAATAACCAGAGGGGCGCCTATGTCCCTGAGCCCTCCAACTTACCTGCCCAGCTGTTGGTTCCTCACAGAAGTCTTCCTGGACCGAGCCTGCAGCTAAAAACCAAAGCCGAAAATCCCCATTGAAAACAACAGGGCACCCAACGCCAAAACAGCACCCTGCATCCAGCCACTGCTGCTGGGGGTACTTTGGGTGCTAACTCGGATGCCCCTTTGCCCTGAGCCTAACACCAGGAGCTTTGCTCCCACAACTTTGTGGCCTGCTCGTGAGCAGCCACCAACCAGAGGCCCCCTATCCCCCATTGGATAACATTGGGACTCTGCACCCGGCCACCCTAGTGCCGCTGAGGGTGCTTTGAGAGAGCATCCTTGATCCTGGGGGAACCCTGGTTCTAATCCCAGAATACCAACTCCAACAACCAAATACTTACCTGTTAACCAATAACCACGTTTTCTCCATAGGAAAACATTGACTGTTTTTCCTTGAAAGTTGTTGTGTGTGGAGTTGGTTTTGTATGAGAACTTGAAAAACTGCAATAACTAACAAGCATTTGCAATGGAATAGGTCTCGCATTTACACGCGATGGAGCTATTGGCATTGTAAATGTCAATGCGTTTTATTTATGTTTTGGTTTTTAAAATATAAATAAAAGGCATTGTCATTTAGAATGCCAATAGCTCAAACTTGCGTAAATGCGAGATCTATTGCATAATGCTTGTTTACACTGGTTATTTTGGTTTGCACTTAAATTAAATTTATTTTGCATTTCGGGAGGAGCAAAAAGGCCGCAATCCAATAAATTACATACAAATTAAATGTAGACGGAACTATGGGCATGAGGAAATCAAAAATATCCAAAAGGAATATGCTACTTACCAGTATGCATCTGTTCTTGGCATGTAGAGCTGCAGATCTACACACTTGTGCATAGATCGCCATCTGGTGTTGGGCCCGGATGTTTGCAGTTGTTTTTCCTCTTGGAAAGTCTTTGGAAGTCACGAAGTCGGTGACTCCTCCTTTGGATCGTATTGCGCATGGGCTTCGGCTCCATCCTCAGATTGTTTTTCGCCAGCAGGGAAATGATGGAGCGTAGTAATAAACAGTGAAGATGCCCATGTGTGTTGCATCTAAATAAGATAAACTGGAACAGATAAAGGTAGCCGGGGAGGCGGGTGGGCGTGTGTAGATCTGCAGCTCTACATGCCAAGAACAGATGCATACTGGTAAGTAGCATATTCCGTTCGAGGCATATGAGCTGCAGATTACACACTTGTGCATAGATTATATAGCAGTACCCACCCTTAGCGGCGACCACCAGTATCTGTTGCAGTGGTTTGAAATAATGTTTTGAGTACAGCCTGGCCCACACTAGCTTGTTGCTTAGTTTGCACATCTACACAATAGTGTTTAGTGAAAGTGTGCGGTGTTGACCATGTAGCTGCTTTGCAGATATCATCTAATGGGATGTTTCCTAGAAAATCCATTGAAGCCCCTATTTTACGTGTAGAATGGGCTTTAGGGGGAACCAATAGCGTTCACTTTGCTTTGTGGTAGCAAATCTGAATGCATTTGACAATCCACCTAGCTATCCCCGACTTGGAGATGGGGTTGCCCTTGTGTGGTGGAGAGAAAGAGACAAACAGTTGTTTGGTCTTACGGAAAGGTTGTGTTCTCTTGATGAAGTAGAGTAAGGCTCGTTTGACATCTAGTGTGTGGAGAGCTCTTTCTGCAACAGTTTGTGGTTGCGAGAAGAATACTGGTAGTTCTACAGATTGGTTTAGGTGAAAAGGAGAAATGACTTTAGGGAGGAATTTTGGGTTGGTACGGAGAACCACTTTGTTATGGTGCATTTGTAGGAAAGGTTCTTGAATGGTGAATGCTTGTATCTCACTGACCCTTCTGAAGGAAGCGATAGCTACGAGAAAAGCGGTTTTCCAGGTTAAAAATTGGAGTTCACATTTGTGCAACGGTTCGAATGGAGGCCCCATTAGTCTGGTGAGAACAATATTTAGGTTCCACACAGGTGAGGGTGGCACTCTGGGGGGAATTATTCTTTTAAGGCCTTCCATAAAGGCTTTAATGGCAGGTACTCTAAAAAGTGATAGATGTCGCCTGTTTTGTAGGTAAGCTGCTATAGCTGCGAGGTGCAGGCGAATGGATGTATAGGCTAGATTACACCTTTGTAGGTGGAGTAAGTAGCCTATGTGTTGAATGGAGACGTCTAGGGGATTGATGGTGTGGTTATGACAAAAGACAACAAAACGTTTCCACTTGGCGGCGTAGCACGCTCTAGTAGTGGATCGCCTAGCTTCCTTGATTTCGTTCATACAGTCAGGGGGAAGATTTAGATAACCGAATTCTAGGACTTCAGGAGCCAGATCGCAAGGTTGAGCTGAGCTGGGTCCGTGTGTGTGATCGCTCCATGGTTCTGGGTTAAGAGGTGTGGAGAGAGGCGTAATTTTTGGTGCGGTACTACAGATAGTTCCAGCAGTGTGGTGTACCACGGTTGTCTGGCCCAAGTTGGAGCTACTAGGATTAGTGTGAGGGAGTGTTGCTGTAGTTTGCGCACCACTAGTGGAATGAGTGGGAGAGGCGGAAAAGCGTACGCAAATCTGCCTGACCAGTTCATCCATATCGCATTCCCTTTGGACAATGGGTGTGGATATCTGGCGGCGAAGCTTGGGCATTTGGTGTTTTCGTGGGTGGCGAAGAGGTCTATCTGTGGATGTCCCCACATCTGAAAGTACGGGTGTAGAACTTGTGGGTGGAGTTCCCACTCGTGGATTTGTGGCGTTTGTCTGCTGAGCAGATCTGCCATAGTGTTTTGGACTCCTGGGACATGCTGGGCCAGGAGAAAGATTTTCTGGGGTATAGCCCATCTCCATATGCTCTGTGCTAGCTGAGAGAGCTGTGGAGTGTGTGTGCCGCCTTGTTTTTGAATATAGTACATGGCTGTCATGTTGTCTGTGCGGATTAGGACTGCCTTGCCTGAAATCTGTGTTTGAAACGATTTTAGGGCTAAGAAAATCGCTAGTAACTCCAGATGGTTGATATGGAGTAACTTTTGTTGAGGTGTCCATGTGCCCTGCACGGTGAGACGTAATAGATGAACTCCCCAGCCAGAGAGCGATGCGTCTGTGGTTAGTACTATCTGGGGAACCGGGTCCAGGAACGGTCGACCTGTGGAAAGGTTTGCGGTGGTCCACCACTGCAGAGAGCGATGGGTGCGACAGTCTACCAACACCAGATCTGTTAATTGACCCTAGGCCTGGTTCCATTGGCGTGCTAAGCTAGCCAACGTCCTACAGCTGCTGACCTTTGGGGTCACTACTCTGCCTATCAGATCACTTCCTGTGGGAAGTGGGAATGACCCTGTCCCAGAGTTCCTAAATTTGCCATCACAAAGATGGCCACTTCTGAAAAGTCGTGTCCACCTCAGATTAGGCCACCTTAGGGGTGGAACTAGCCATGGGGTAGTACTAGCCTGGGGCTGGCATGCCTACCTGACAAGCTAATTTTCCCACCTGTCCATGTGCCAGATGGCTCTGGAAAAAGGCGGTCGACTTTCTCTCCTGTAAGGGGAGCCAGACTCTGCTTTGGAAAGCTAAATCAGCAGGTCATCCTGTGAGAGGGGTTGCTAACACTCTCTTCTCGAGAAGGCTTTGTTTCTAACCTTCTGAGAGCAAAGGCTCTCACCCTTCGGGGTCAGGCACTCGTCTCTTGTGGGAGGCTGGCGAAAATCAGTCTGCCAACGCACCCAGGGGCTGGTAGGTTTTTGGGGGGCACCTCTAAGGTGCCCTCTGGGTGCATGTATTAATGAATCAAACACTGAAATCAGTGTGGGTTTATTAATACGAGATGCTTGATACCAAACATCCCTGCCTTCAGTGAAGCCATCATGTAGCTGGTGAACTAATTTTCACCAGTGTACAGCAAATGTTTTAAAATTGCTTCCCTGTTCACTTGCACTAGCAGTAACGGAGGTGACCAGCACTGGGACATAGCTGCTCATGCTGGTATGCCCTCATGTAATATCAAGCACCCTACCTTAGGGCTGTAAGAAGACTTAGCGGTGTAGAGGTGACTTACAAATACTACATGCAGTGTTAGGGGACATGGCACAGGGAAGTGTGTCTGTAGGACCGGGGGTCACCAGGCCCTATGTGGGTAGCGTGGCGCGAGCAGGTAGGCATCCAAGGACTTACGTGTAAAGTGACCATACAGCACACACATCCACGGAGACAGGAAACGCACGCAATGATTGACACCACACAGTAGGTTGAATATAACCAATCAGTTTTATCTAGATCAACATTAGGATCAAAAGCATTTCATTAGGAATAGATTGGCAGTTCATTAAAACATCAAAACCTGGCATTGAATCAAAGCATGACACCTGGTGATCCTGGGGAGCGTCACACCCAGCATTTACGCAAAGCGCTGCACATAGCAAGTCAACAGCGCTTCAAAATATGGCGTTCCAGCTTAGTGCTGCACATAGCAAATTAACGGCGCTCCAAAACATGGCACGTAAGCATAGCGCTGCACATAGCAATTCATAGCGCCACAAACATGGCATTTTAAACAAAGCGCTGCACATAGCACACCAATAGCGCCTCAAAACTGGCATCTAAACATAGCGCTTGAAACAGGTCCTCTCATTACAAAGCTAAACATGGAGTATCTGCAGAGCCTTAACCATGGCCTACCACTACAGCGATACCCAGTCCAGCAGGAGTAGACCCTCCTATCCAGTAGGGCTGACCAGTCTCCACAATTTCCTGTTTCCTGGGTCAACACTTAGCCCTTCACCGGGCACGAGTCAAGGGGGCCATGCGGGCCCAACGGTCGAATTCCCCGGGGTGGGGGGGGCATGCTCCGGGCCTTTCTAGGGCCTCCTGCCCTCCTCCCCAGGGTTTACCTGCAGATTCGGCCTTACCGGCCCTTACGCAGCTCCGCGGCTGGGCGGGGGCTCACTCTTCACGAAGCCCCTCCCGCCAGCCGCGTAGGACTCCCGGCGATGTCCGGGTCGAGGGGGGATGGCTCCTCAGGATTAGGCAATGGTCCCGGGTCCTCCTCTAGTGCCGGGGGACTCGGGACTTCCCTCGCAGGTTCCTGAGGCTCGCGCCCGCAGCCGCCAATGGCAGTGCGGCCTGCGGGGGTGCGGCCCAGTTAGCGAATAGCACAGCGGCGGGGCGGCGTTTGCAGTCCGCCCCCGTCAGGTGACTCAGGCCTCGGCTTCAGGGCCTTGCGCGGCCCTTGCGGGATGGCTCCAGGCCCGACGAGGCCTTCGCGGTGTCCCGGCGGTGTTCTCCACCCTCCGACGGCAGCGACGGGGCCCCGGGCTTCTCCGCGGGCCCCGGAGATAACGGGGACAATCTTTCCGGCCCTGGGCCGCAGCGGTGAGCGATTCCTTTTCAGGATCCCCGACGGGGGTGGCAGAAATTAAGGGCTGGCCCACAGCTCGGGGGGTGGCGATGTGTTCGGCGCCTAGCGCCCCCTTGCTCCCACGATGACACCCCAGCTCAGGGCAGGTAGGCTGGGAGGTGGCAGGCCACACGCCAGTGGCAGAACAAGCTAGGAAGGGGCCCCAGATTAAGTCAGGGAGCGCAGGAGTGGCACAGCGCAGGTACCTGGTCGATCCCCCAGCAGTTCTGTGGTAAGTTTCTGTGGTAAGGTTCTGTGGTAAGTTTCTGTTGTAAGGTTCTGTGGTAAGTTTCTGTTGTACGGTTCTGTGGTAAGGTTCTGTGGTAAGGTTCTGTGGTAAGGTCCTGTGGTAAGGTCCTGTGGTAAGGTCCTGTGGTAAGGTCCTGTGGTAAGGTCCTGTGGTAAGGTCCTGTGGTAAGGTCCTGTGGTAAGGTCCTGTGGTAAGGTCCTGTGGTAAGGTCCTGTGGTAAGGTTCTGTGGTCCTTTTGGCGCTTGTTGGAACTGGCGCCCCTCGCAGTTTTATTCCTTGGGGGGGGTGGGGGGGGGGGTAGGTTGAGTTGGTGACTGAAGGGAGTTCCCAGTCAGGCGTGGTAGGATGTCCATGGGTTCCCCTCCCGCTGGGCCAGATCAGTGGGCTAGTTCAGGATCCCTCACTCAACTTGAAAGGCAGCACCTAAGCCCTGTCACTTTCAGTGGCATAAGTTCCTGACTAGGCCCTACCGCCTAGAACTCCTGCGTAGGTTCCCCCAGGTCTGCGTCGCCCCAACTGACTAAAAATGTTTCACTCCTTTTCTTAAGTATCCCTAGGTCAGGTGACCACCCTCTAAGGCAGCAAAAGTAAACCCCACCCTTCTTCTAGAAGGTTCCAGCAAGTTCCAGGAGCTTCCCCACTCTAGCTATAGGAGAAAAAGGCGGGCTGGTATCGCAACAATGTTGTAGGGTCCCAGCCAGCTCCTGGCAACTAGGGTGCTACTAAAAAGGCCACTCCGCAGTAGCAGGGGCCTGTGGCAGCCATATTGGGGGAAGAGAGCACCTGCACCTTAACACTGATTAGCAGTGGAAAGGCGCTCGGAGACCTAAGGCCAACGAAAAAGAGGGTGGAAAAAATGAGGCAAGGGAAAAAATACAGGGAAAGACCACCCTAGGGCTGACAGGTCTAACAGTGTCATGATGCGTTTTTACGTTTGTCTGCACCAAAACATGCAGCCTTCAATGGAAGCTTTGCATGTGTTTAGTGAGGGGTCCCTTAGGGTGGCACAATTCGAGATGCAGCCCTTAGGGACCCTCTTTAGTACTTTAGGCCTAGGCACCAGGGATACCATTTACTAGGGATTTACAGAGAATGCTAAAGGTATTGCCAATTGGGGGAAACAATTGTACAGTTTTGGGTAAGATATCTGGCACTGGGAACCTGGTTAGCAGGGACCCAGTGCACTTCCCTGCGAAATTACATCAAATACCACACAAAAAGTGGGCTGATCTTGTCAAAAAGGGGCACTTTCCTACAAGAACGCTGCAAGTCACTAGCATAGAGAGGACAACATTAACTGTCACTGATGCCGGTACGATGGTGGAGAATATGAACATTTCGATGGAGGAGGAGGCGGCAGTTAATCTGAATCAGTATGACAAGGAATCAGATACTTGGGCAGGAAAGAAGGAACCATCCTGAAGAGAAGATAAGCACTGGCAAAACAAATTGGTGTCGCTTATGCAAGAGCTATTGGCTTTGCCAATATGTTTTAGCCATGTTGTACACCAGCATGGCTGCTGTTCAGCATGACTAAAAGTTAGTGGTCTAAGGGAGAGTGGCGAGGAGTGTCGCAAAGTTGAGTGTTGTGTAGTAGAGCCAAGTGATAGAATAGCGTAGTAAGTCGTGGAATGGTGTAGAGGAGAATTGTGTAAAGTGGAGTGATCTGAAGTGTTATGGAATGCCGTACAGTGTTGTGGAGGGAGTAGAGTGTCGTAGAGTGACAGTTGAGTGGTGTAGTGTGTCATAGAGTGGAGTGACAGTGTTGTGGAATGGTGTGGAGTGGCGAAGATGGTGTTGCATAGAGTGGAGTGTTGCACAGTAGAGTTGGCTACAAATGAGCAGATTGTCGTAGAGTGCAGTGGCATATAGTGGAGTAGTGTAGTAGAATGGAATGGCAGAGTAGAGTATTGTGTAGTGGCGTAGAGTGGAGTGGCACAGAGTTGCATGGAGTGTTAGAGTGTTTTGGCATAGAGTGGTGTGCAGTGGCATAAAGTGGATTAATGGAGTGGAGTAAAGTGTATTAGTGTGTCATAGAACAGAGCGAGTAAAATGCCATGGAGTGGAGTAGAGGGAGCTGCACAGAGCGTTGTAGAGTGGAGTAGTGTCAGAGTGGTGTAGAATGTTGTAAAGTGGAGTGGAATAGAGTGGAGTAGATTGTCAGATTTGAGTAGAGTTTAATAGAGTACAGCGTCGCGGAGTGTCAAAGTAGCCTAGAGTGAAGTGGTGTAAAGTACAGTGATGCAGAGTAGTGCAGTGGCAAGGTGGCATTTGTATGGAGTAATGCATTGACCTAGAGCACAGTAACGTAGAGTGGTGCAGAGTAGAGTGGAGTGGTGCAGCGTAGAGTGCAATGGAGTGCAGTGGAGTGGCATATGGTGCAATGGAGTAGTGGCATAGAGTACAGCAGAGTAGAGTAGATTGTTTAGAGTGAAGTGGTGTAGAGTGGAGTGCTGCAGGATAGAGTGCAGAGGCGTAGAGTGGCATAGAGTGCATTGGTGTGGAATGCAGTGGCATGTAGGTGGTGCAGAGTAGATTAGAGTGGCATAGAGTACATTGGCATAGAGTGCAGTAGAGTGGAACAGCAGAGTGCCGCAGAGCAGAGTGCCGCAGAGCAGAGTGCCGCAGAGCAGAGTGCCGCAGAGCAGAGTGCCGCAGAGCAGAGTGCCGCAGAGCAGAGTGCCGCAGAGAGCAGTGAAGTACAGTGGTGCAGAGTAGAATAGTGGCGTAGAGTGTAGTGACGTAGAGCACAATGGTGTAGCATAACGTGCAGTGGTGTAGAGTGCATTACTTTTGAGTAAAGTGGTGTAGAGTACATTGGCATACAGTGCAGTGATTGAGTGGCGTGGCATAGAGAGGTATGGCCTAGCGTGCAGTGGCATAGAGTAGACTGTTTCAGAGTAGAGTTAAGTGGCATGGAGTGGTGCAGAGTAGAGTCGAGTGGCATAGAGTAGTGGCATAGTGTGCACTGGCGTGGAGTAGAGTGGCCTAGACTGGAGTGGTGCAGTGACAAAGAGATAAGTAGAGTGCATTGGCATAGAGTGGTGCAGAGTAGAGAGGTTTAAAGTTAAATAGCATAGAGTGCCTTGTCATAGAGTGGAGTGGCACACAGTAGATTAGAGTGCCATAGAGTGCAGTGCCATAGAGTGCATTGAAGTAGAGTGGCATAGAATAGATTGGTGCAGTGCCATAGAGTGCAGTGTTGCAGATTAGAGTGGCGCAGAATAGAGTGGCATACAGTTCAGTGGTTGAGAGTTCAGTGTTGCAGAGTAGAGAGTCGTTCAGTGAAGTGGTGTAGAGTAGAGTGGCATAGAGTGCATTGGTGTAGAGAGCAGTAGTGCAGAGTGGAGCAATGCAAAGTACAGTAGCGTACAGTGTAGTGGGGTACAGTGCTTTGGAGTAGATTGTAGTAGAATGGCATGGAGAAGAGTGGTGCAAAGTAGAGTTCATTGGCAGAGAGAGCAGTGTTGCAGAGTAGAGGTGTGGCATAGAGTGGAGTGGGGCAGTGCAAAGTGATGCGGCGTAAAGTGGAGCGATGCAGAGTGGAGTGGCATAGACTGTAGTTGCACAGACTGCAGTTGCATAGAGTGCAGTGGTGCAGAGTCCTGTAGAGTTCAGTGACAGAGAGTGCAGTGTTGCAGAGAACCCTGTTGTAGAGTTCAGTGGTGTACAGTGCAGTGGTGTAGAGTACAGTGGTGCGGAGCAGACTGGTGTAGAGCACAGTGGCCTAGAGCGCATTGGTTTTGAGTAAAGTGGTGTAGAGTCCATTGGCATACAGTGTCATCGTTAGAGGAGAGTGCAGTGGCGTAGAATAGAGTGGTAGAATGGTACACAGTGAAGTGGTGCAGCATAGATTTTAGTGGCGTAGAGTAGAGAGATTTGCCGTGGAGTGTTTCAGAGTAGAGTGAAGTGGCATAGAGCGGAGTGGTGTACGACAGAGTGGAGTGGTGCAGAGTAGATTATAGGGGCATAGAGTGGATTGGCATTGAGTGCACTGGTGTGGAGTTGTACAGAGTAGAGTGCATTGGCGTAGAGTGCAGTGTTACAGAGTAGAGTGGTGTGGAGTGGACTGTTCCAGTTGGAGCAGAGCAAAGACTGATTTGCATATAACTGCGTCCAAACTGAAATAGCATGGTATGCAAAATAACAATGGACTGGGATGCGGCCCAGAGTAATTACCAGCTGCTGATATTAACTTAAGCATTCCATCCGTCACTTTTTTTTATTATTTAGTGTTGCAAATGTAGGCATCAATGTGATGCAGAACAATGAAGCCTTTGTGCCACAGAACAAGCTGCCTCTTTGCCAGGGAACAAATTAGTCACTGTGCTGTGGAATAACATTGCCATTTGTATAGCAGAACGTGGCCACCAATACACTGCAGAAAATGGCCATCATAATGCCAAAGGATATGGCTTTGCGGGTGCCACTGAACACGACCACCACTGTGCCACAGCAAAAGCAATTCATTATATACAGCTATCACTAGAATAAGTGTTTTTTATAAACACATTTTTTTATTACATTCACAAAGCAACAAATGGATGACTCAACAACTGGTTTCCACCTTAAGGTTTTGGAGAATTTAAGCTGGCCTGTCTCCCCCCATGAAGCACAGATGCACTCTGATTTACACTGGGTTCCTGCCTCCCTTTTTGGAGTCCATAATTGATTTGGTGTTGGTTGTAGTTGCCATATATGGAAGATGCTGGGTAAAATGTGTGAGGTTTAGAGTCAAGATCTAAACATGGTGCAGAGAACTAATAGCAGAGTGTAATTATGAGATGTTGTAGCAAAGTGTAGGAATAGACACAGTCATGCATGCAAATACCAACCCCTCTAATATTATCTTTTAGAAAATGTGTATTTCAAAACAAGTTATGTGCCTGGGGGAGCCAGGCTTCAATTTTCTCTGGAATCCAAAGTGGTTGTCTATGATTCTTATTGTAGTGCAAATCTAGTTTCACTAGTGCAAGACCATATGAAAGAGCGTATGGTTAAGAGTTGAGCTAACCGAGAGAAAAAATATCTAGTTTGGCAGCAGGTACTGAGTTTTTGCTGGAAGGACCAGTGCAGGAACTTGTCTCACAGTTAAAGGTACTCACAGTCAAGTGCCTTAACCTAAACATGAGGGTTGAGGATTAGTCATGTAGAAGTGATTGTTTTCTTCAGGTATCTTACTAGTACAGGCGCTTTGCTTTGGGGAACCGCAGGCTGTTTGGAACCTACCTTGCCTTGCCAGTGCGTCCTGCTGTTGCCCTGGGCTCCGGGTATCGCCGAAGGTCTCTCCCCGCCGCCGCATTCTCTTCCACCAGCGCGGCCGCAGCGAGGGAGGGACCACAAGCCCCACGAGCCTTTGCGGCAGGAAGCCGCCACCGCCAGCACTGATTTCGCGCCAGGAGGCGTTTAAATCTCGAGGACATTCTCCGCGCGCGGGTCGCGCCGGGTTAAGCCCGGGACAAGGGCGGGACCGTCTGTGGCCGAAGGAGGCCGGGCTGGGCCACAGCTCTGAGCTCGTCGATACGGACCCTTGTTCACGTGAGACTTTATTATACTGTGGCTCTTGTCAGACTTTGTGTTGGAGTAATTATAATTGATATTGTGTAGGTACTTCTCAAAATCAGGACTTCTTCACTAGCGCTGCTGCCCCCTTCTGGTTTATTACTGTTGTATTAATTATAAAATTCTACTACTAATCATGCCCATTGGAAAACATGATAAATCTGCTGCTGGAACTGGTCCAATCGATAACTACTTAGTTAAAGTGGTTAATAAAATTAATAACGACCAGAGAGCTTCTCTTGGTAAAGGGGGTTTTCCTACCTCTCCCGATATTAGCTTTAATTCTGCGGGCGGTAGCCCAAATGAGGATATGTCTGGTATGGGTACACGGCCTGTCATAACGGCAGAATCTCAGGTCTACTCAGAGCCCTTGATGGATTCCCTGGACACATCCACTTTAGATCCAGAGGACGCTCCCCCTAATTCTAGACCTGTGAGAGCTTGTAGGAAACAACCGAGTAAAAGGGGGGGAAAGCATACTAAAAAAAGAGCGGAAGCTCTGCACCAAGCCCCAAATAGTATTGCCCATGGAACCGTATTGCAGGAAGGTCATAGTTCAGCCTGTATTAATTTATCACCAGACCAATTTGCATTATTAGTATGCACTTTAGAGGCTAAGTTTGAAGCTAAGCTAGCCGAGCATACCCAATCTTTAATGCTCCAAATAAATACGGCTAACTTGGAAGTTAAGAGGCTTGGAGATCTCATAGAGAATCTATTGATTGATAGAGAAAGATCTAAGGCACCAGCCACGGGTCCTGCTGCTGATGCGGAGGGCGCAATATGTGATTCTTTTCAGCGACCTACCCAGTGCTCTGTTATACCGGAGATCACCTCCCTTGATTCTATTCCACCTAACGGTTTAGCTAAGCAATCTTCCATGGGACAAGGAGGCACATCAACCCTTAGACAGGGAATAAATACTGGCTTTATTAATCTTCCCCCAGATTGCGCGCCATATGTGGTTGTCCTGACAAATGTGCCCGCTCTAGAACACCAGCACGGTCACCCCCGTGAGGAACCACATGAGTCCTTAAAGAATAAAACTGTGTCTTGGCTTAACAGAAGATGCGGTTTCCCTACATACCTCGCAGACCACATTTTATCAACTAGAAGGACAAAGTGGGTTGGTCCATCCTGTAAAAGCTGTAGTGGGGATTGTGTTATAGTTAACTTTAGATACCCCCAGCATGTCAATACAGTCTTGTTACGTGCAGCTTCCTTGGTGGGCGACGCTAATAGTGTTTGTGTGCGCCCGTTGGGCTATTTTTATACGCATCTAAATAGATCCTCGAGCCGTGTGAGATCCAGACCATTTACTTTCAGGGAGCCCCAGACGCCTGTAGCCCCTAACGTGTTTAATGTTGATAATCTTTATGGGTATGGCTCTAACATCACCACCCATAATAGATTTGGGGCACTTTCGGACCTGGAGGCCTGTGATTGACGTGAGGTCCCTGAGATTCAAGGAAGTGCCAGCCCGGTTGTTTTGGGTTCCCGAGATACTGTAGAACCATTAATGAAATATGGAGATTTACAAACTAACTTTGATAGCACTGTAATAGACACAGGGGAAATGGTAAAACTGTTAAGTTGGAATATTGCGGGCCTACGGACAAAAAAGAATGATAGTGGCTGGCTAAATATTCTTAAACAATATGATATTATAGCCCTTCAAGAGACTTGGGATAAGGACTGTGATTTTTGGATCGATGGTTTTACTTCCTATTTTGTTTCGGCCCAGAGATCTATAGCGGGAAGAGACAGGGGTGGTCTCATGTTTTTGATCTCAGTAAACATCATAGGAAGACCTAAGAAGGTTGTATGTACTTCCCATAATTGCCTTATTCTGGAAGTAAGTCTGGCAAATAATACCAAGCTTATATTAATTAACTGTTATAATTCACAGCAAGAAGACTCCCCTAATGAGCACATTCACTGGCTGTCAAAATTTTTAGAATTCTATAAAGACAATCAATCCACTTTTTGTTATTATATCCTGATGGGTGATTTTAATGTGCATTTATGTAATCTAAATTGCCACTATAGAGACAAGGATGGCCCACAATTCACAACCCCTCAACATTTTGAACACAGTTCCAAAGGGGAAGCCTTGGAGTCCCTTTTGACTAATAATGAACTGTATGAAGTAGGGTTCCCGGATAAGAATATCCGTGTCCCCACGTATGATGCTAGGGACTGTGAATCTATTATAGATTACATATTTTTATCTGCAGGGCTTTTAAGGTATGTGATTTTTTATAATGCTTTACGTTCCTGTTTTAGTGATCATAACCCGGTGTTAATGATATTAGCTAACGTTTTCCCCCTAATGGATAAACCAGCTCTGAGACCTGCCTTAGTTACTGTGAAAGTTAAAGATCAGGGGAGGAGATTAAAATGGAATAAGGTAATCCCTGAAGACTTCCTTTAAGTCAATTACCTCAAAGGTTGGCCTACATTTAAGTATATGTGCTGATCCGCCATCTTATGGTAGGGATGTAATAACGGCCTTTAAAGCTATTTGCTCACAAGTGGCCAATGAACTTACTACGAAAGGCAGGGTTAACAAAAATAAACCTGCCTGTGGTTGGTTTAATCATAATTGTTCCGCAGCTCTTAATCGACTTAAAAAAGCCCTTAATAACAAGCCTAGAAATAAAGGGCTAGTTATCCTCCTAAGGAAAGAGTACTCACAAGTAATTCAGGCACGTAAAAGGGAAATTAAACAGGATGCATGGGTAGCCTTAATGGATAATGCAATCTTGAAAGACAGCTCTAAATTTTGGGAAATTATTAATTCCCCTTTGTTATCTGGCTCCCAGAACTCTGTGCTTGAACTGAATATCTCTGAGGAGGATTGGTTAGGTCACTTCGAAAAAATCTATGGGAGTAACCTTGAGCTGGAACCCTTTGTGTTACCAATTTCTAGTCCCCCCCTCCCCTTTATTAGCTTTACTATCGAAGAGGTTGAGAAAGCTATCGAGGGTACGGCCGGGCGCAAGGCGCCAGGCCCAGACGGGGTGCCTTCCGATATGTTGAAGGCTGACCCTAAGTACTGGGCTAAAATATTGTTAAATGTTTTTAACTCTGCGGCCGTAACAGCTCTCCCGAAGTCGTGGTCCCAATCGATTATAATCCCTGTGTTTAAAAAGGGCCAAAGGGGAGACCCTAGATGCTATAGGCCCATATCCCTGCTGGACTCTTCGTTTAAAATCCTAGGAAAGGTTATTTTGGCTAGGATATCAAACTGGGCTACAGAGAAAGGAGTAATCTCCAATGCCCAGTATGGTTTTAGAGCAGGGCGGGGAACAGAGGATCAATGTCTTAATTTACACTTAATTGTCGTAAAACACACAAAAGCTTCAGGGGGCTCGATTTTTCTAGGATTTATGGACCTGTCCACGGCTTTTGACCTGGTTAACAGGTCTAAGCTATGGTCTATGCTCCTGGAATTGGGTTTGGATCGGCCCCTTGTGTACTTCTTGGCAGAACTACATAAAGACTTGAAAGCCTCAATAAGGATGACTCAGGAGGGGAAATGTACTGCTAGTTTTAAATCTGGCAGAGGGGTACGTCAGGGTTGTATTCTTGCCCCTATGTTATTTACATTGTACATAAATTCCCTTGAAGACAATCTGTTAACTGCATCTCTTGACATCCCACGGGTAGCTGGTACTCCTATACCCGTACTTCTTTATGCGGATGATACAGTTTTATTGGCCCGGACTCCGCTCGGGCTACAAAGATTATTGAATTCTTTTGGGGATTTTATGAAATCTTTGGACCTTGTGGTTAACAATGGTAAATCCCACGTTATGGCATTGGGTAAGGGAAAGAACCTCCCTAAAACCTTTTACTGTAATGGAGAAGTTATCACTAGAGTGAAAGTGTTCACCTACCTAGGAGTCGTTTTTGACGACAAAGGTCCCTGGGCTCCTCAATTATCTATCAAGGCGAATGCGGTGCGTAGTTCTGCGGCTGCAATATTGGGTTTCGCGAAAAGGTTGGGAGGGAAACCCTGTGAGGCTATTCTAAATATATACCAAGCTAAAACTGTCTCAATAGCCAGGTATGGGGCCGCAATTTGGGGGTTAATTAAAACTGATCCCATACAAATAGAAGAGAATAAATTCTTACGTGCTCTTCTTGGCCTTCCCCAATCTACTGCGACACATTCGGTCCATCTTGAATTGGGGGCAGGATATATTTCTGACATTATAAAAATTGCTCCAATTCTGTTATGGATCAGAATCTGGTTGAATCCGGATCTTACGTTGAATCATAGTATCCTGAAAGATTGTATTAAATTAGATAATATGAAGGAAATTCAGTGGCTGTCCTATATTAAACTGATATCGAAGAAAATTGGACGCCCAGAGCTTTTCACCAATCCCGAAGGCCTATGTAAAGCCGATTTAATGTGGGTTAAAACTTATTATATTAAGCACTGCGAGGTTGAGCGAGAATCTCAAGAGTTATGTAAACCTACAGTAAGGGCTCACCTCTTGCTTAATTTATCTATAGCTATGCACCCATATTTGTCAATAGTTACGAACTTTTATCATAAATGGCTATTGACTAAATTCCGTTTCAACCAGATCCATTTAGTATTAAGTGTCCCTCAGGGTTGGTGTAGGCCAGAAGATGTGGCCCCTTGTAAATGTGATGATTTTTCTCTCCAAGATACCATGCATTTTATGTTTTTCTGTCCTTTGTATCTGGAAGCTAGGAAAAGGTTTATCTTTCCTATCTTGAGGGGGAAAGCTTTTGTACAAGTTAAACCCGCATTGCTGTTTTTACAATTAATGGAATCCCCTGCGACTATGTTTGGTGTTGCCAGTTTTCTTGTTGCAGCCATTAGGTCAAGAAGGAAAAGACAGACATAATTAGAGGAAATTAATTAGCTTTTATAATTCTGATCCACCGAGATAATTTATTTTTTAATTATGAAACTGTTGGAACGTTTTTAAACTGTTTAATCATGTACTGTATACTTTTATGATTTTAAATAATCGAATAAAGTGGTTTTGAATTGAATTGATACTAGTACAGAAGAATCCCCAAGTCGACATGCATTCTTTCATGAATCCCAACTAAGCACAGCAATGCCTTGCAAACCCAAGTAGAGGTAAAACACTACACCAAATGGACTGTGTTATGACTAATTATGGTGGCCATAATATTTTAGCGAATATCTAGAGTGTTAAGTCAAAACAGCCAAGCACACAAGAACCTTCAAGTGTGTGAGTACCCTGAACTGGTCTTGGGCCTCTGAGCTTGGGTTCACACAACTATACTTTGCAAACTGTGTTTTTGTGACCTAGATTTGCGCTTGGAACCACTCAAGTTGTGACCTTAAAATTAAAGGCAGATGGTTGTTAGAAATTAGAAACGGACTTAAAGCAGATGAATCCTGTGAATATGTATAAGTTGTCCCGATTTTATACTTTATCCCAAAGATCCACAAAAATGCACAACAACCACCTGGCAGACCCATTATCTCAGCTCTCAATAGTTTATTAGAAAATGCTTCGAGATACGTAGATTACTTTCTGCAGGAACATGTTCAGAGCTTATCTTCGTATATTAGAGATACTAGAGATTTTTTGGCTAAACTTTTGAATTATCCATGGCAAGATGATTATTTATTGAGGACACTAGATGTGACATCTCTATACACGTCAATCAATCATAGAGATGGACTAAAGGCTCTGGAATTTTATTTGGCCAAAAGAGGACCACAATACGCCAACCCAGTGCTATGATTTTAAATATGGCAGAATTTTGTTTAAACAACAACTATTTCCTGTTCCAAAACACCCTCTATCAACAATTGCGAGGAGTAGCAATGGGGGCCAGCTTTTCCCCCAGTTATGCTTGTCTCCACATGGGCTGGTGGGATGAGCTGGTCCTACCCAATGACTACACTATGTATGTAATCAAAAACATTAAAGCTTGGTGGAGATACATAGATGACCTTTTTATAATCTGGGAAGGGTCAAATACAGAAGCAGAACAGTTTCTAAGTCAGCTAAACAACAATTCTCTGAACCTTGAGTTCACAGCATCCATCAGCAAGACATGTGTAAACTTTTTAGATGTTGAAGTTTTTGTAGAGGATGGCAAAATAGAGACCAGGTTACATAGAAAGCCGACGGCAGGCAACACTACACTACATGCGGGCAGCTCACATCCCAGGCATCTCATCAACAGTATACCATATGGAGAGATGCTTAGACTGAGACGTATTTGTAGTAGTGATAAGGACCTCATCATTGAACAAGAAAATAGCAAAAAAAGATTTCATGAAAGGGGTTACACTACTAATTGTCTGGAAACTGCAATCCTTAAAAAGTAGAACCAAGCCCAGGGAAACTTTACTTAACACAAACTTGCACTCCAACAACAGGGTAAACAATCAGGAAGATACGTTCAGATTTATTTTACAATTCAGCAAACAAGAAAAAGAAATCAAAAAATTGATTATAAAAAATTGGCCGCTGGTTTTAAGTGACCCTATGATCGGTCAAACTATGGCAAAAAAAAAAACAGCAATTACATACAGCAGGGCTATGTCTATGAAGGACATTCTAGTCCAAAATGATCCATCTAGCCAAAGCAATAACACATGGCTAGCACAAAGAAAATGTTTTTTTAAATGTAAGGTGTGTAAAGCATGTAAACATGGTATAAATCACACATCTTACAAAACCCCTTTCAACAATGATGAAAAATCTATCACCAAGTTCCTTAACTGCAAATCGGACCATGTGGTATACGTGTTGGAGTGCACCTGTAAGCTCAGATATGTGGGCAGTACCATCTTACAAGGGTGCAAGAGGGTACTCCAACACATCCGTGCCATCAAAAACAAAGACCAAACGTATCCAGTAGCCAGACATTTTAATGAGGTACATAATGCTGATCCTACAGGCCTAACTTATTTCCTAATTGATTCAATTCCTTTGAACAAGAGAGGAGGTGATAGGCAAAGAGCATTAAGACTTATGGAAACTAAGTATATTTTGAACTTAGACACCAAGCATCCTAAAGGCTTGAACTCTACCGAAGAACTCTATACATGCCTATAATAGGCCTCTGATTTTGAAATATTATATTATCAGATAACTATGTTTAGAGGACTACAAGCATTCTACATAGACAATGACGAACAGCAATTGTATGTTACACATTTACCGGATATGTCTGCCACCAAACCGCTATCTTAATTTATTAGTGTATCATTCTTGCACACAGGGTGGGTCCATAGGTTTTTATAGTTTTTTTATTAGTATCACTTTTAGAATATTTTTACTTGGGGATTTTACTAAGTATAAGGCATTATAAAATAAGGATGCTATTTTAAATGATATTTATCATTATTTCAATGCTGCTCTCAAATATAAGTCTGTTCAACATAAGGGTTTTTAAACAGGTTACAATTGACATTTTGTGAATATTTATTCAGGTTCCTAGTTGAAATTGGATGGTTTTAAATATTTATTCAGAAACAAATTGATTTACCTGTATTAACGGTTATCTATTTATGCACTGTCACTTTAAGCACTGGTTAAAGCATTGTTCAAACAAAATTAAGAAAAAAATACGAGAGAGAAAAAAATGTACAAAAAAAAACTACCCACCTGACAGAGTGTCATGTGATCAAGGCCCTTCCGGGTTGAAACGCGACATGGCTGTAGAGGTCGTTTGGGAATAAAGAAAAGTATTTTGCTGTATTACTTTGTGGTCTGTGCTTCGTTGATCTGAGAAGTTTGCGCAAGCCGACGAAGTTTGATATATATATATATATATATATATACTGGAAATGCTTTAATAAAACACAGTCTGTTTAGTGGTAATCACCACTACCATTGGGGTGTTCCTAGCCAATGGGAGGTCTGCAAATGTTTGAATCAAATGTTTCTACGGCTTCCATGCCATCCATGTCCCGTGATTTCCCCAACGATTTTTATATCTGGCCCACATGCTGAGAATGTTAAAATCCTTCCATGATGGGAATTACATGGGGGTCACAGTACCTTACGCCCATCTCCGATAGATGTTAAAACAGTCCCTCCTTAAATCATGGCCGCTACCCCTTGCCGTACCGCGCATGCTGCCAAGAGAGAATACGGGTTTCCTCAGAGAGATACTCTTTGGTAATGAAGGGGGGCTAGATAGCGGTAGTGGCGATCTGCAATCCTTTCCCACCGCCAAGCCTGTTTACCCTACCCCATTATTTCCCCCTCTTCTCTCACCCCGATCCCCTCCCTATTGGTTGGTTTCCTTTTTTGTCAACCCTCGATTCAGAATACGTAGTGGATGGATATAACAACGTCGCAGCGACGCAGAGCGGAAGTGCTCATCTGCCCGCCTCAATATTGTTATAAATTGCCTACTGGTTGTTGTGGCAAGCAACGCATTGTGTGTCACCTATAAATGCTAATGAACTTACATGGAACACAACCCTTGATAATGTAACGCAGGAAAAGACATATTTTCTGAAGAGCATGAAAGAGGAACAGTAGATGGGTCATTTAAATGCCGTCTGCTTGGGCAGATGCCGATGGCTGGGATGCAATGCCGGATATGACTTTACTTCTCTTATGATTGTATAAACTCCGTTGCAGCTAAGTTACAGTGAGAAATGCATAGAAATAAGGGTATCATTGTGGAGCCATATAAGATAAACAGACTTTTGTTCCTAGAGGGTATGACTTGCGATCTAAATTATTCAATAGCTCACTTGGCTATGTTACAACTGTTAAAACTTGTCTGCAAGGCGTCTGGATTATACAGGGCACAATGTCCATAGGGCGGGAAAATCTGTCAGTCAGCAAGCATATCTGGGCTTGCTATATGGGTTATAGAAGGTCTTTGTTGTTTTAAAGTATGTGCCTTTTTGAAATCCGAGATTTTTGCTGCCGGCCTCTATGGTTGTAGGCAAACAGCTGTGTAGTGTTACTGGATTGTCCTTTAAAATCAATAAAAGGTTGGTTATAAAAAAACAGTCCCTCCAAGTGCAGCATCAAACCTGGGCTGTCACTTCTTTCCTGTTCGTGGATGGATGGATGGATAGATAGATATTTTTATTTTTACACAGTGGTGGCATAGGAGTGTTTTTTGTTTTGCTGATAACATTGGCGGCGTTCGATGAATCTTTACAAAACATTCCAACAAGAAGTTCATCCACCTCAGCTTCTTCCTGGAATTACACCAAATTTGGCAGAAAGCTCGATCTTTACTCAGAACGTACGCTTTTTGTGATTTTGTGTAATTCTCTAGCGCTGTACTCCCAGTATGAGATAAAACATTTTCTTTAAAAGCGCAATCTGAAAGAGAGGTCTTTTTTTTCTGTGGGCCACTTTGGTACTTGATTGGCTGGCTGCAACATCAGCAGAAATGTTATAGTCACCACCACAGGACTTGGGGACTTGGTCCCTCTATCTTGAAGTAAAAAAAAAAAAATGAAGCCGTAAGGGGGCTGGGTAGGGGTAGCCTAGAAAACCCTAAAAATGGCTAAAGTAACATAGTTAGGCTTTGTATTAATGTAGAAACTATTGTTTAAAAATCAAACTGAAATTTACCAGTTACAGTTTACTGAGGTAACTATAACTTCTGCCGCCACCATGTACTACTTATGACCTTACATTTACACCACTCATGACATGTTAAATTACATAACTGATGTCATCATACAATCGTTGTGACACAGCCCAATAGTATTTTGGCCTTGACATAATTCTACACACTACCAGTGTGGACAATTTTCTATTCACCTTAATGGGATTACCCACTTGAATACTTCACATGATTCACATTTTAAGGTGAAGAGTATACATTTGCCACTATAAAGACACATTTTTCCAGGCTCTATGGACTACACTCCGTAATTTAGTTAGATACAGTACACAAGGGAGGACTGGCCAAAAGCAAGTGGAGCATTTGTAATAACATGATTCAACAGACAAGGTATGTACAAGAAAACACCCCAATGAAACCGCTCAAAACCGAGATAGGTGGCTGGGGAGGAAGAACGCACACACTTAAATATCGACACATATCCATATGTCCCAATCAACACAACATCCAGTGATAGGTACTCAAGAAAGGAGAAGAGCCACCATTTAATTTTCTGTTGGATCAAGGCCAAGTCATAAAAGAAAAAAGTCCAAGCACCCCAAAATAAATCAACGTTGAATTCCATGGTGTTTTCACCAACAGCCTTTATTCCTCTCAAAAGCGTCTTTCAATTCTCTGCAAACACGTGTTTTATCTTTGCTGCAGATGTGACAGCAGCAGACTTCATTGGGGCTACAATGAGAAACTTATATGGCACATCCTGCCTTCCATGCAGCTAGCAAGTACTGCTGCTAGACAAGATTAAAAGATGGCTTCTTACCTTTAGCAAACTTCATATAATGCACTCTTTTTTTTGAGGTCTTGGATTTCTCTTCAAGGCTGAAACATTTCTTCTCCTCTGTGGCTGGTAGATCTTGAAACCGGGAACACAAATGATAAAGGTTAGAAAACATATTCCAGCTTTGTATTCGTTGCTGTTGATGAAATCTTTTCTCTGTTTGTGAATGCAGAAATTACCACTACAAAGTCAGGAAGTGGTGGGTAAATGATTATGCAGTGAGTATGCAGTTCCACCCACAAAGATGCGTCAAGAGATTCGCTTTTAAAACCATTTTTTCCAAGTCATAAAATAACAAAACATGTTTTAAATATTTTTTTTAAAATCAAACAACTTTTAAAGCATTCATTTCCCAACACCCACCACAAAAGGACTGCAGCTCAGGTGCTGGCACTCAAAGATCAGTATTGAACTGATAAACCTGAACGTTCATTCAATCTAGAAGGGTCTCCACACATTCAATTGTGATGCTTTAGCTTTAGATTATTTACAAACACACACAGGTTTCAACAGTTTATTAAAAGTGTGATACATAGCCAAAATTGTCATTTCAGACAACACAAACTCTCGAGCTCGGCCTCCTCATAGTCAAAGAAGTCAATGATCGCTGAGGAGCTTGCATACTGTGTCTTTGAAGCTTGCATTGGGCAACGATTGGGCAGTTTCAAGGTGAAATGCCTTTTGGCTCGAGGAAAGGCAGTTTCATTTTTGCATCGAGAAGTTAGAAATAAAACTAGAGTGGATGAAAGCAAAAGAGAAGCCTCGGTACAGGCTGCAAAAGAAACCAGAGATGAGTGGAAGAGGTGTGGCGCAGCGGCCAGGGTGCTTGACCCCGGACCACGGGGTTCACGGTTCGATCCCCGATGCCGGTGGCAGGTTAGCCCAGCACCATGTGACTCTGGGCAATAGCTTGCGCTTTACAAATACTGGTATTTCATTTACAAATACTGGTATTTCATGAGAGGAACAACATCCCCAGTAGTCATTTTAAACCATACCTGGACTCCGGGATACCTACACAATTAGAACAAACACAATGAACTCGTACAGTACTCTGCCTCCAATCACGTGGTAGAATGCGTCTCCCAGTGTGTCACACATTTATTTGAACTTCTTTGTAAAGCTTGGTGGTTCCTCCAGTAAAAAAAAGCCGCACAGTTTTGTTTATAGTAGCAAAGATGGACGATCCTAGCCAATTTGTGAGTGGAGCAGTTACTGTAAATATTGACATTGTCCTCAAGTATCTAGGGTGCAGAGTGTAGTGGTAGGCTTGGTTTGCCTGGATTACTGGAATTAAGCATGTCAGACTTCCATAGCAGTGCATTTCTCAATTGCAATTACATAAATTGTGGCAGCTATTGATTCTTCTGATTGGTCCTCTGGCTGACATGGCCCAAATGTCTGCCCTGTGGCAGGGCATGAAAGCTTCAAACACAACAGAAACAGCATCCTGATCCCTGTGGCCACCTTCAACACTAGAGGCTTCTTCAGCATCGAGAGACGCTAGAAACATAGGACTTATAAATAACATCACTTCACTAGCGCTGGCCAGTTTTAACTTGGTAACCTTCTCGGATAGTCTCCCTCGATGCATAGCTCTTGCTTTTGGCCCAGGACTCAGCACCAGAAAAAGGCAGCATTCCTGCTCCGTGACACTCTCAGTGGCCCACTTTTAAATTGTGTTTGCAGACAAATAATCAAACCTATGCATTATGCTCAACTTCCTCCATCGAACCCTCAACACCCATAGCACCATCAAAGAGCACAGACCACTGATCACCTGGCTAATGTCTGATGTCCAAATTCTTCACATTCCTTTTATCTACCACCATGCAAATATCACCACTGCCAATGGAGGCTTCAGCACTAGTCCTCTACCATCCAGCACAAGCGGGTCCAAATCAGTGAATTTAGAATGAGGAAGCCCAACAATCAGCTGAATAACAAAGTATTGCTAGAACTAAACTGAATGAGGCTTTTCTTTCATGGTTATACGTATGTAGCCCGGGAGGTTGAGTACCGTACCAGCTTCATTCTGTCCGTGGCAATTATTCAGCTGGGCCAAAATCTGGTTGAAGTCATCTTGATGAGCAAGCCAGCTGTCCTGTAACATACAAAGAGAACAAGGGAAGAGTCAACTACTGCCAACAGAGGTGGATTAAGGAATACTTGAGCGGTTGGACTGGGAGAGCGGTAATAAAAAGACATTTCTCCTAAATATTGTAGAAATAGTGAAAAGTAGAGAGTCATGTCAGTTTCTTGGATTACGGGCTACATTTTTAACAACTTTAAGTTTACTTGGAACGATTAAACACATGATATGCAATTCTAACACACATGCATAGCCAGCAAGAGAACACAGCATTCAACTCTAGTTGGTTCAGGACACGTTGACGGGATATGTACATGGTCATATGAAGACAATCGTTGAGAATGGGGAGTGCAAATATTGACATTAAAATTTATCTTGCGGTAGGACAACAAAGACTAGCCTCTCTAGCATGTTCTACAGAGGGGGAGAATGAGTCCATATTTTAATTAAACCTGCTGATCTTGGTCTGTTTCCATGGGCATTTTCATTGTATGCATGTTGTAAACTTCGCATCAGAGCAACAGAGTGGGGATGGGTGGCAAATGTGAGATAAGCAATGTGGACCGTGAGTCCGGGGGAATGTGGATGCATGTGAGGAAAACGTCACTAACCTGAAACAATAGGTTTGCAGTACTGTACATTCACATGCTTTGCACACTTCTGCCGTCTAGTACTGGTGGCAGAAGTTACAAGTTGCTTTTCTTCTAAAGATTTTGGTTTCGAGGGGACTTCTATTCCTCCCATGAAACCCACAACACACCAGGACATAGACATCACTTTAGATTGTGTTTTCCCATATGGACGATTGTAAGTGTAGTGATGCAAAGCAGACCAGTCTATGTACACTGCAGATGCTGTAAAATGTATGTTCTCAATAACTAATGCATGTTTAAAATGTCATTTTGGGAACTATCACCTGGAAAGGAGCTTGTGAATCTACAGCACTACAAGCTGAAAACAGATTTTTACAGTTAAGTTCGTATTCAGTTTGTAGCGTGTGCGGCTTTAGATCACATGCTTTGCGCAGACTGAAACACAGGGCCTTTCTAAAAGTGGTGGCTTGCGAGCTTTTGCGAAAGACGTTTGAAATAAAGATTTAAGAACAGTTTGTTCGACTTGTGCTTCTTGGCAGAATAAATGTCTGCACAATAGTGCTTGGTAAAGTGTGAACGTCGGGAAAGCCACAGTGTCTTTTTTTTTGTGAGTGGAAAGTACCCTGGGCACAGTATGTGTTGCTTTGGATAGCAAATGGACACACCTAACTATCCATCTAGGAATGCCAGACTTGGAAATTGGGTTGGCTTGATAAGAGTTTTTACAATTGTTTGTTCTTTCTAAAAGCACTGGTTCTATCAATGTAACACACGAGGGCTCGCTCATGACAAGTTTGTGTAAAGTCCTTTAAGCAACCGTTTGAGGTTGGAAGAAAAACAAGCATTGGCATAGCCAATAGGTCTCGCCTTTGGGACCTTATAAGCGTTTAACCATGCAACAGTTGATGTTGTTGCACCAAGGATATTGTGCTGCATAACTAAATACTTATAAGGTCCCAAAAGCGAGAACTATTGGCAATGCCAATGCTTGTTTATATATCGCACCCAACATATAGTATTGCTATTTCTGATTAAAGAAAAATCCTGGAAGAGAAGTACCCCTCTGTTGAACCCTTTTTTAACATATATCAGTGCAAACAAGAAATTTTCAAGTGTGCCCTATGGGCTGTTTTAGCGGTCTCGTCAGCCTTCTGTTTTTAGAAAAATTCATAATGAAAACACATACGCACATGGGCTTTGGATAATCGGTCTTCAATCATTGGCCTATTCAGCTGTCATTCATGTTTTGCTTCCACACACCAAAGTGTACAACATGGGGCAATGGCTCAGACAACTTAATCCATTGGCTGTCCTGAACCCTGAGTGATAGAATTGTGCCTGATCAGATGTGCACAGCCACCTCAAAGAAGGCCAGGTCTGGTGTGACGGGACTGTTGGGTCACTTCATTGATTTTTATGTGTCAGCCAATTTTATGCATACTACATGTTTGAAGTAAATATATAGCAAATAAATATAAATGCATTGCATGCTCGCCAAGCCAGACCTACGGACTTTGCCAGTGTTTGTTTTTTCTGCAAACCACTTGTTACCTCAGTCTGACAGTTATGTACCAATGGTAACATGTTTTAGGAAGACAAGGCACCGGCTGCTGAGGTGTATGTGTAAACCGCAACTCTTGGAGCATGACTCTGGCAAGAAAACTCATTTGGTTAAAGCACTTGCTGCAGAGATCTGAGTGGAAACTCCGGTAAAATGTTTTAATCATCTTAAAACTTCTTGGAGGGTAAATGGCCTTCTGTAGAACATGTGTAAAACCTGCAGGTGTCCGATTCAAACAGTAACAAGATATGACAGTGGAGCCCTGGATTTGTGGCAGAGATCCCTGTATAGCCTGCAGGCGACATGTTCGCAGCATGGCAAATATTACAGTGGGCTCTAAGCCTGCTGTAAACATTTCCATATTCATCAGGCAGGTCATTTTAAAACACTGTGAATGGACAATGTGCAATGCAGACTATTAGTACACAGGTCCCATCACAAATTGCATCCCCCTTCGCAAACCAGCTAGTACATCAAGTTTGCAAATGGGAATAGTACATCAGGCCCTACATTTCTTCTCCTTCCCCTATAATATGACAGAACAATTAAACAATATTGGTTCAAAACCATTACAAATGCTAGTGATACACCCAAAATAGCTACCATTGTGAATCCGTGGGTGTCTTTCTACTGCCAGCTTATGCACCGAGGGACACAATCAAGCTAAAGGCCAAGTCTGCAATATTTCAAGATTCAAAAGCTTAAAAATGTCACCCTCTGCACATGATCTAAAACTAGCAGTTCAGGCTACGTTGATTTCTTGATTAGAGTGTAATTAAGCTCTCCTCAAAGGCCTCCTAGAAAACACACTTGACCCCTCTAAGAGCTGTTCTTCACGCTGCTGTCAGGTTTCTAATACAAACAAGCATTGGTAAAGTCAACTGTTCTCACCATTTCGACTTCTTGGCCTTGGCAATTTTGTTTAACGAGACTGTACAGCATTGGCAAAAAAATGTTTGACATGCACGCCCCTTGACGCTATGGCGGCTCAGGGTAATGAATGGTGTATGCACGCGCACTCAGGTGTCCCCATATTATGCCATCTATTGAGTACTCTGTGGCCCACTCTGTACTGTGCTGTCTGATGCGCACTGTGCAATATTTACTTCCTAGTGAGAAGTCTGTAAACAAGTAGTACGTACCGTGCTCTCAGAGCCCGAGACCCCTTTCGTTGGACTGGTCCCAGAGAGAATATCCTTCCTCGCTACTGTCACAATATTGCTTGTCCTCAAATGAATAGAGCGCAGACTTGGGAAACTCTGGGCGACGGGGGTGGGGTTCCGTGGGACACATGCTGCCAGGGGGACGAGATGGCGCTAGAGCAGCTGGCCATTTCCTGCCGTTCAGGAGGGCGGGGGTTGGTTATCGAAAAAAGAAACCGCTTCAGTGGGAAATGCGAAATTTGCTCATTTGAGGCCTGGGGATATCGCCAGCAAAGCCGCGGTCTCGGGGGACTCTTTCAAGATGCAAAGGGGGACGAGAGGCAGGAGAGACCGTAGACAGCTTGGAAGGACAGCTAAGCAACCAAGGCTGATTTCCAGGCACGAATTGTAACATCGTGCGGAAAACATGCAATCGTTTTTGAAGAAAACAAACACATTGAAAAAGCTAGAGAATTCCAGTTTATGACTCGGCCGTGAAAGCAAAAGTGATGGCAGAGACGTGCTCTGTGGTGGGGGAGGGGCAGAGCGAGGCGCTTGGGAGAGCAAGGCTTAATGAGCCATTAAAGCCACATGGCGACTGCGCTCGTGCACACGCTCGTGAACGCAAGCTTGAGGCCAGGAAAAGATTGTGGTAGCACTTTGAAAAGCCACTAACTAAATGTCTCGCAGAGCAGCGCATGCGCTGACTCAGCGAGACCTAAAAAACGGATGGGCCTATGGTCAAGACTGATTTGCATATGACTGCGTCTGAACTGGGATGGCGAAGTGAGCTAAAGAACAATAATGGATTAAACCCAGATCAGTGGCTGGGGGGTGGAGTGTCTGAAAAGTTTCAGCGATTCGTCCATCATTTCCTTGGGTTTGCTTTGTTCACCCTAAGTTGGCAGGGTATACCCAGATGTGGGTCCCTTGCTCACTTTGCCACTGGATTCAAACTAGCCTGGCTGATGAGGGGTGTTACCCCGAAACCGGTCCCAGGATGTTTGTTTCCGGTCAAGGGAAGACCTGGCTTGCCAGTTTGGGCTGGACTGTTCCCATTAGGAACAGGGTCAAGACTGATTTGCATATAGCTGGGTCTGAACTGGGGTGGCAAAGTGAGCTAAAGAACGATGATGGATTCAACCCAGATCTGTGACTGGGGGCGAGTGTCTGAAAAGTTTCAGCGTTCCGTCCATCATCTCCTATGGTTTGATTAACATGGAACAGGGAGACAATCTTAGGCAGAAAAAAAGAAGGGTACGTTGTAAGGACGTGTCCATCTTTGTGCACCTGAATAAGTGGATACTCGAGTGTCAAAGCTTGCAGCTCACGGACTCTACAAAGTGAAGTGATTTCAATAAGGAAAGCTATATTCCATTAAAGAAACTGCAATTTGCATGAGTGTTTTAACCACTCAAATGGTGGCCCCATGAGCTGAGTAAGAACAATATTAAGGTCCCACAAAAGAACGGGTAGAGCCATAGAAGGGATTACTCTTAAGGTTTTCAATAAATGCTATAACAATCAGTAATTTTGACTGATATTTTGCATAATGGCTGCCACAGCACTATGTGTACCCTTATATAGTACACGTTAAGCCTGCCTTGTGTAAGTGCAGCAAATAACAGATGGTAACTTGCACAGAGGCTTGTACTTAAGAATGAGCATACAATCCTGACGAAGTTGAAAGTACCCAAACTCTAAGACCTCTAATGCCAAATCGCAAGGATTGGGCTTCTAGGGTGCTTGGATGTTGCAGCTCACCTCTATGTTGTGTTAGAAGGTCTGTACATAGAGGTATCTTTTCATGGTGATGTACAGACATCTCCAAACGGTTTGAGAACAATGTTGTCTGTCTTGTCTAGAAGGGTGCCATGAGGATGAGCCTCTTTGATGCTTGCCTCAGTTTTCGTACTACATACAAAATCATCAGGAAAGCATAAGCAAATATCCTTTAAAAAAAAAAAAACATAACAAAAATAACGTTGGTTACAGTCATCCAGCCTTCAGTGCAATTAGTCAGTATACAAAACAATAGATTTTCATATTTCTTACACCTCCATTTGCAGCGCAGGCCTGCAGTAGCTATGATTCGAAAACAAGTCCTTGGACCCATTCCCTCTTCTAGGTCCCCATGGTTTTGCAGGCTATTGTGGTATCTGGGGGGGCCTGCCCAGTAAGATCTGGTTGGGCATTGTCCCCTGTTACATCGAGACCATAGTACCTTCTCCATTTGCCCCATACCTTCCGAAATGTTCTGGGGCAGCCCCTCGCCCTGTAGGTGGCCCTTTCAGCTGCCATATACATATCCATCCCTACCCTCCATTCTTGTAGCCGTGGCGTATCTACAGCCCACAATTTCCTCGCCATGCCCCTTTTAGCCACTACCAGCGTTAGCAAAATTAAGGGGGGGGTCTGCCTAAGTTAACATCATAGGAAATATCCAGAAGTATAAGTTTGGGATCTAGGGGTATCGTGGGGCCTAGTATTTTGCCTAATTCCCTTGTTATCGTTTCCCAATAGGCTCGTATCTGTGCGCATTCCCAAATGATATGGTAGAAGTCGCCCTCACTATTTTCACATCTCTGGCAGAGTTCAACCTGGTCGCTCGGCCAGGTATGAAACCTGACTGATCCTGGTGTACCAGGGGTCGGGATCACTTGGCGCAGTCTGGTGGCCAAAATAGTTGACAGAATCTTTACCTCCATATTAAGCATGGATATCGGGCAGTAGGAATCGCCTTTATCCTTAGGTTTCCCTGGCTTATGGATAGGTCGATGCAAGTCTAACGGAAGGACCCCGTCTTCTGCCACTTCTTTAAACAGAGTGCGGAGGTGTGGGCCAAGAAGGTCTATGCATTTTTTGTAGAGTACTGCCGGTATACCGTTTGGGCTGGGTGTCCTCCCGGGGCACAACTGGGCTATGGCTGCTTTGACTTCTTCAATTGTGATTTCCGCGTCAAGTCACTTTCTGTCTGAGTCGTTCAGTTCTGGGGTATCTACTTCCTGTAAATAGGCCGTTATGTCTTGGTGGGTCCGTAGGGGACGGACCTTATTGAAGTCCGCATAGTAAGATGTGAAACCTCGCAGGATCTGCTTGTCCCCGTCTTGTGGTACTCCCTGTGAGTCCAACAGACGGTCTACCCACCTGGCCTCTATTTCCTTGCGGCTAAGCCGCGCCATGAGCTTTCCGGATTCATCATCCACATTGTAGAGTTTGTGCAGGGTCGCTTGGGCCTATGCTTTAGCGGCCTGGGTTGCTAAATCTTTATACGGACGTTGAGTGTCGTTCAATTGCCTCAAGAGCTGGGGATCTGTGTGCACTATATGTCGGTCTTCAAGGGTTAAAATCTGGGCTTCTAGGCGTGTCAACTCCTCTCTGTCTTTTTCCCTCTCCCATGCTATGCGATTTCTGGGCTCTATAGAGTAGTACAGTCTCGTAGGTCTCCCATAGCACAACCTCGGATTGTACTGACCCTACATTTTCTGCAAAGAAAACAGTAGTGTCAGCTCTGTAGCCTTGCAGTATAGCGTCATTTTGAAGATCCCACATGTTTAATCGCCAACATATGTTTCGGTCTCGCTGTCATCTATCTGTACGTACAGTGGGGAGTGATCCGATAAGCCCCAAGCAAAGTATTGTGCTTCGTATATGTCGCGTATTTCACCTTTTGGTAGGAACACATAGTCGAGTCAGGAGTAAACCTTGTGAGCCCCGGAGTAGTAAGAATACCGTCTCACCTCCGGGTGCAGGTGTCTCCAGACGTCCGCCAGCCCTAAAGTGTCAGTGAGGCATGTGATCAGTGAGGCATGGGGTGCCTGGGCATGGCCTCCCGTCCGGTCCATGGCAGCATGCATTACACCGTTGAAGTCCCCCCTATAACGTGTAGATAGCGTGGCATCTTCAGCAAGATTTCCGTCAATTTGTTTAGTGTGCGTGCTTGGAGTTTTGGTGGTGTGTATATTGAAACAAACGTCACCGTTCTTCTGCCCCATCGCCCGGTCACTCCGGCATATTTACCCTGGGTCGGTCCGCCCGAAGAGGCAGGGTGTGCGTGTGTCTACAGTTCTCTGGGAGTCCTGCCTCCACGTAATTCATCGTCGCAGGCGTCCTGTGCCCCTTGGTGCATAGGGTGTCGCTTCCTGTACTCGTAGCCGTCGATGACTTTGGGTCTTGTCAGATTTCTGGGGGCCAGTTCTCTGAGTTGTTTCGTTCCGATCTTGGGTTGTCTGGCTGGGGTCCTCTGATTGTTTCGTGATGGGGCGTTCTTCTAGCCAGTGCCAGGCCTCTTCGGGTGTCTGGAAGAAGTGGGCTTTCCCCATAAAGATGATCTTCAACTTCGCCGGAAATCACAGCATGTAGGGTAGCTTAAGAGTTCTGAGCTTGGCTTTGACGGAGTGGAAGGTGCGGCACTGTTTCTGGACCTCCCTGCTATAGTCCGGGAAGATCATTATGCACACAATTTCATGATGAATATCTCCCAGTTCAAGTCTCTGTTCAGAAAGTTCAGGAATGTTGCTATAATGGGCCTAGGCGGTGTGCCCGGTTGGGGTCTTGCCGATAGAGTTCTATGTGCACGCTCAATTACAAAGCACCTTGAAAATTTGTCAGCGGGGGAAGGTCTGCTTGAGCCAGGTATACAGGAAGGCCGCGGTGTTCCCTCCTTCAACGCCCTGTCTAAAACCCACAAAGCGGAGGTGGTTACGTCGCAGTCAGTTTTCTGCATCGTTGAAGCGCAATTGAAGGTCTTTGTTCGAGGCCTGTAATTCCGCCAGTCCCTTTCGGAGATCTTGGATCTGGTCCTCCGACTCCCCTATTCTTGTCTCCAACTCTGTGACCCTTGCAGACAGGTTATGGAGATCCTGTCACAGGAGTGTTACTTCAGAGCCAACCCCCTCTATTTTCTCCTCCTGCACCGACCTTGATGCCTGGATGGCCTGCAGCAGGGTGTCCATATCTGTACGGGGGTGTGGGTGTTCCTCCGGGGGTGGGGTGACCACTTTGGTATAACAGTCCATTTTCCCCTGTCTGGAAGGTTTAGGGTCTTTATCATTTGCCCATTGCGTTGCTGCAGCAGCAGGAAGTGGCAACCCGCATCTCCTCCTTCCCTGGTGGGGGTGGGTGCGGTGGGGAGGGGGGGGGGGGGGAGGGGACAGGCTGAGGATATTCCAAAGTCCGGAAGGCGCCTCCCAGCGTGTCCCCCCTCACCCTGAGGCGCTCCAGGCGGTGTAATACAGTCTTGGCTGTAGGCGCCCCGCGGCAGCGGCACGCAGGGTTCCCCCTCCTAGAAGGACCGCTGATTGCAAGTGCTCCGTGGGGGCCCCGGGTGGCAGTCTCCACGCTGCAACGTTGGGCTCCCGCTTTGCTCCAGGCTGTCCTCCCACTCTCAGCCGAGCTCAGGCCCACCCACTCCTCCAGCCAGGGTCTCACAGAATCGGCCTCACCTCCATAGCCTGCCCCGGTTGCCTTACTGCTGTGCGGGGTGTGTTGAGGCCCTCCGCTCCGCAGATCTCCTCAGGCGTGTGGCCCGCGTATGGGCTATGTCTACTTATGCATTGCAGGAACCAGCAAGGGGTGCCAATCATGGGCAAGGATCTGGACCATGGATGTCTGGGATCCTGGCCTCGTCGCGCCACGATCGCGGCCTGCCGCTCATACTCAGAGCGCCGGCTGCCCGCAGCGCCCTCAGTCTCCAGGCCCACCTCTTTCTCTGCACCTCAGTCAGGGTGTACCTTTACGTTGCCGGCGGACCGCCGGGGGTGCGGCATTATTGTCACTACTGCAGACACCCCGCAGCCAGGGAGCTGCCACGATCACTCGCCACCGCGGAGAAAGGGCACCGGTTGTCTGCAGCGCCCGCGGCCTCGGGGCTGCTCCTCGCTTCTGTCAGGAAGGGCTGGTCTCTGTCTTGCTAGTGCGCCTCAGGGGTTGCGGCGTCATTTCTCCCTGTTGCCGTGTGTCCGTGGATGGGAGCCGTTGCAGTGAGGGTACTGCCACTGCGCTGCGACGGAGCCGATGAGGCTGTTCACCCGCTCGGCGCCATTTTGATGAGCGCGTCCCAGTGTCAGGCTGTTTTAAATTCGTTGCTTTCTGGGCAGTGCTGGCAGGATTCCTCCCTCCACAGCGCAGTTCTGGGTGCCAGTGTTTCTGAAGCACAAGATCCTATGTTTCAGGCCTTAAATACCGCCAATTCATAGACGGATTCGGGATATTGGCCGGAGCTTCTAGTCGGTCATGCCGCTAGCCAGGCCCCTCCCATAAGCAAATATCCTTGACCAATTCATCCATAGTGCACTTCCCATGGACTGCAGGTGTGATTGGCATGAAGTTTTGGCATTGTGTGTTTTTGCATGTGGCAAACAAGTCTACTTTTGGAGTTCATTAGCAGCCGAAGTTCTTGAGGGGGGTCGAGAAACAACCTACCCAGTAACAAGTTCTTGTACAGTCGCAGTTTTTGCTGGACTCGGTGTCATTGTAGACTTTGCCTTTGACTGCATTTAGTATTGCTCCCAAGAAGTATTGCGTTTTTTGAGAGCGATGTAACTTTTTTTATCAGGGTCTGCGAATCCTAATCTGTGGAGAAAGTAAAGTGCTTGTTCGTGATAGCACGGCATAGCCTGGTAATGGTAAATGTCATTGTATGTATGTAAATGCTTAATAGTGGCATTTTGTGTAATGCATTCATTCTGAATTTTAATCAGACGAGGCACTCCCCTCATGGTACACACCCAGAGTCTGTCTCCCTCCCTTCACCTGACAACCCAAGCACACCTTTTGCTGCGTACCCCAAGGCTCATCCCTAAATCCAACCCTCTTCAACATCGACATGACACCTCTCGCAGATATCGTCAGATTGTGCATTATCAACATCATTTCCTACGCTGACGATACACAGCTTGACCTCTCACTCTTAGCAGAACACACCTCACAAAGACCAGCTACCACAACTGCATGAAGAACGTCGCAGCATGGATGAAAGACAACTGCCTGAAACTCAACATAGACAAAATGGAAGTTCAGATCTTTGGCAGACAGAGCTTGGACCTATCCCCATGCTGAAAAAGCATGCCTGCAACTTTGGCATCCTGGACAGCAAACTCTCTATGAAACGTCAGGTCAACGCTTTCTCCTCAGCCTGCTTCCACACGATCCACATTCTCCACAAAATCTTCAGATACCTCTCCATCAGCACAAGGAACACTATGACACAGGCCCTCATCACCAGCAGACTTGACTACGGCAAGCACTCTATGCAGGCACCACCCCTGGACTCATGCAAAGACTCCAGACAATCAAGAACGCAGCAGCCAGAATGCTCAACCTGCCCAAGAGGACACACATCACCCAGCACCTAAAAGACCTCCACTAGCTCCAGAAGAGATGCCTTTAACTTGAACCCGATTACTCTCAGCTAAGCATGCTGTCTTCGGAGATTGGAAGTATCGAATATGCTACTTACCAGTATGCATCTGTTCTTGGCATGTAGGGCTGCTGACAATTCATATCTGTGCATAGATCGCCGCCTAGTGTTGGGTCCGGATGATTGCACATTGTTGTCCTGGAAGAGTCTTTGAAGTATCACGAGATAGGTGGCTCCTCCCCTGAACTACAGTGCGCATGGGCATCCTCTCCATCCTCCGATTGTTTTTCGCCATTGTGGCAGTGATGGAGTAGATACAGTAAGTGATGACCATGCTATACAGTAATTCTGAGTGCTGCAGCCGCTACAGGCGCCGGGGAGGAGGGTGGGCGATATGAATGTCAGCAGCCCTACATGCCAAGAACAGATGCATACTGGTAAGTTGCATATTCGGTTCGAGGCATGTGGGCTGCTGAATTCATATCTGTGCATAGATTATATAGCAGTCCCTCCATTAGCGGCGGCTGCCCGTGTCAGCTGCAGCAGTCTGAAAAAGGGTCTTGAGAACAGCCTGTCCTACAGCTGCCTGCTGTTTTGAATGTACATCTACACAGTAGTGTTTAGTAAATGTATGTATAGTGGACCATGTGGCTGCTCTACATATTTCCTCTAAAGGAATGTTCCCTAGGAAAGCCATGGACGCCCCTAACTTTCGTGTTGAGTGGGCTCTTGGAGGAATCGTTATGTGCGTTTAGCTTTTTCATAGCAAATTTGAATACATTTAACGATCCATCTGGCTATCCCTGCTTTGGAAATGGCATTGCCCTTGTGTTGTGGAGAAAAGGCAACGAACAGTTGGTTTGTTTTCCTAAAATCCTTTGTTCTGTCTATATAGTACATGCGGGCAGACTTTACATCTAGTGTATGGAGCATTCTCTCTGCGACATTTTCTGGATTTGGAAAGAAAACTGGCAGTTCAATGGTCTGATTCATGTGGAACTGCGATATCACCTTAGGCATGAATGTGGGGTTGGTACGTAGTACAACTCTGTTTGCATGAACCTGTATGAATGGCTCTTGAATGATTAGTGCCTGGAGTTCACTAACTCTTCTCAACGAAGTTATTGCCACTAAGAAAGCTACTTTCCAGGTGAGGAATTGAATCTCACATGAATGTAGAGGTTCAAAAGGTGGACCGATCAATCTGGTGAGGACCACATTCAGGTTCCACACCGGTGCCGGTGGGTGTGTTGGAGGAATCACTCTTTTGAGTCCCTCTAAGAAGGCTTTGATGGCAGGCACTCTGAATAAAGAGAGGTGCTGCCTGTTCTGAAGATAGGCTGCTATGGCGGTGAGATGTATACGGATGGAGCTGTATGCCAGATTGCATCGGTATAAGTGTAACAAGTAGCAGATGATGTTCTGAATGGATGCATCCAGCGGATTAATGTCATTGTTTTTACAGTAAATGACAAAACTTTTCCATTTAGCCGCATAGCAAGCTCTGGTCGTGGGTCTCCTGGCCTCCTTGATGATATCCATACATTCTGGAGGCAGGTTCAGGTAGCCAAACTCTAAGACTTCAGGAGCCAGATCGCCAGGTTCAGCTGTTGCGGATCTGGGTGCTGAATTTCGCCATGGTTCTGTGATAAAAGTTTGGGTGTTAGCCGCAGTCTTTGAGGCGGCACCACGTAAAGTTCTAGTAACGTGGTGTACCATGGCTGGCGTGCCCACATTGGAGCAACCAGGACGAGTGTCATTGAGTGTTGCCTTAGTTTGCGTGCCACTAGCGGTGTTAATGGCGCTGGGGGAAAAGCGTACGCAAATCTGCCTGACCAGTTCATCCATATCGCATTGCCCTGCGACTGTGGATGCGGGAACCTGGCGGCAAAGCTTTGGCATTTTGCGTTTTCCCTTGTGGCGAATAGGTCTATCTCTGGATGACCCCACTGCTGGAAGTACGGTTGGAGTACTGATGGATGTAGCTCCCACTCGTGCATTTGGTGGCTGTGTCTGCTGAGCAGATCCGCTATTTGGTTGTCCTTGCCCGGGAGGTGTTCTGCCATGAGGAACATGTTCCTCTGAATGGCCCACCTCCACATGCTCTGAGCCAGATGAGACAACTGTGGAGAGTGTGTTCCTCCCTGCTTCTGTATGTAGTACATGGCAGTCATGTTGTCCGTCCGGATCAACACGACTTTGTTGCACAAGTGTACTTTGAATGCCTTCATTGCCAAGAAGATTGCCATCAGTTCCAGAAGGTTGATGTGCATCTTCTGTTGCTGTATCGTCCATAGTCCCTGCACTGTGTAATTGAGTACATGAGCTCCCCATCCGTGGAGAGACGCGTCCGCCGTCAGTATTATTTGTGGAACAGGCTCTTGGAACGGTCGTCCCTTGCAAAGGTTTTGTGGATTCCACCAATGCAGAGAGTTGTATGCCCAACCGCTCACCAACACTAGGTCTTTCAACTGTCCTTGAGTCTGATTCCATTGACGTGCCAGGCACTCCTGAAGCGGGCGCATATGTAGTCTCGCGTGCGGGACTATGAAGATGCAGGAGGCCATCATGCCCATCAACTGCATGAACACTCGCGCCGGAAGGGAGTGTTGAGGTCTGAACTTTTTTATCAGCAGTTGCATGCTGTTGATCCTCGCTAAATTTGGCTGAGCTTTGGCTGCCAGAGTGTCTATGGTCGCGCCCAGGTATTGCCGTACGTGGGCGGGTTGAAGATGTGACTTTGGATAATTCAGTGAGAATCCCAGACTGTGAAGAAGGTGAATGGTGTGGGATATGTGGCTGGCACACTGCCTGGCTGACTTTGCCTGAACAAGCCAGTCGTCCAGGTAAGGGAAGACGTGAATGTGCTGTCTCCTTAAGTGTGCAGCCACTGTCGCTAGGCACTTGGTAAAGACTCTGGGCGCCGTTGTTACTCCGAAAGGGAGGACTTTGAACTGATAATGCTGATCCTGAAGAGTGAACCTGAGATATTTTCTGTGTGATGGGTGTATGGGTATGTGGAAATACGCATCCTTTAAATCCAGTGTTGCTAGGAAGTCTCCCTGACTGAGTAAAGGCAGAACCTGCTGGAGGGTGAGCATATGAAAATGCTCTGACAGAATGTATTGGTTGAGAGGTCTCAGGTCCAGTATAGGTCTGAGAGACGCGTCCTTTTTTGGGATCAAGAAGTACAGAGAGTACACCCCTGACCCTCGCTGTTCTACAGGCACGAGCTCTATGGCATCTTTCTGCAGCATACTTAGTACTTCCTGCTGCAATAATGCCAAGTGCTCTGCAGACATAGGACGGTGTCTTGGTGGTATGTTGGGTGGATTGGATGTTAATTCCAGACAATAACCGTACTGGACAATTTCTCTGACCCACCTGTCTGTGGTGATGGATCTCCAGACTGGCAGGAACTGTTGGAGTTTCACCCCGACCGGTGTTCTGTGGTCAGGGGGCAGTGACAAGACGTCACTGTTTGTTATTGGCGGAGGACCTGGTGTTGTGTCCTCGTCCTCTGCCTTTGGAGCTGGATCCACGATATCCACCCCTATTGTTCTTATTATAGGTACTTTGGGTACCGCCTTTACTGTACTGCTGCTGGGACCCCTGACCTCTAGCTGCTCCTCTATTCCCGGGGCGACGAAAGGAGCCACTCCGAAACTGCTGCAATTGTAGAGCCCCCATAGATTTCGCAGTTTCAGTGTCCTTTTTAATCTTTTCTAGTGTAGTGTCAACCTCGGGCCAAATAAAAAGTCTTGGTTGACTGGTTGATTCAAGATATTATTTTGAATCTCAGGTTTGAAACCTGATATTCTCAGCCATGCGTTCCTCCTCAACATCACACTAGTGTTGATTGCCCTTGCTGCAGTGTCAGCTGCATCTAGTGCGCATTTAATGGACGCGTTTGTAATGAGTTGTCCCTCTCTGATGAGGAGCTCCGCTCCATCTTTGTAGTCATCTGTTAGGTGTTCTAGCAGTGTTTCTAGGGTATCGTAGTGTGACCTGTCGTATCGGGCCAGGAGTGCCTGAATGTTGGCGATGCGCCAGATGTTTGCTGCTTGTGCTGCTATCCTTTTTCCCGATGTTTCTAGCACTTTGGACTCCTTGTCCGGAGGAGGAGCATCACCGGTAGTTTGCGAGTTAGCTCTCTTGCGAGCATTAGAAACTACTATGGAGTCCAATGGCAATTGACCCTTAATGTACATTGGGTCTCCTGGGGCTGGTTTGTATTTTTTCTCTATTCTCGGGTTCAATACCCGTGCTCTGGTTGTCTCCTTAAAGATGTCCTTAGCATGTTTAATAACCCCTTTTAACATTGGTAGAGTCTTGACCGTTCTTTCGGATGTGGAGAACGTGTCCACCAAGAAATCCTCCTCCACAGAGTCAGAATGAAGTTCCACTCCGTGATTGGCAGCCACTCTTTCAATGAGGGCGTTAAAAGCAGCAGTATCTTCAGTGGGAGATGGTTTTATATTATAAAGATGAGTGTCAGGAGCATTTTGTGGGTCTCCTGGGTCATTAGGGTCTCCCCATGCTTGATCCTGGTCTTGCTGTTGTTCATCAGGGTCATTATCCACAGGATAAGTGGTATCATCCTCAGTATAGCCCTCTCCTGCATCCGCCTCCGAGTGTGTGGGAGAAAAGGATGGTGGTTCCTGATCATATGTGTGGTAAGGTTCTACAAGCACTGGTGTCGAACCTGACGCCATTTTCCTCTTTAGTGGAATTTTGTATGAGTCCAAAGCCTTTTCTGGAACAATTCTCCGCTTGCGGAACAACAGCCTACCAGTGTCGGCGTCGATAAACTGGTCCTGTGAGTCTTCGACATCGGTTCTTTCCGTGGACACTGTTCTTGGTTGTGTTATACTCTTCCTAAGTTCGAACATCTTCGGTGCCCCCGGTGCTGGCAATCCAAACTTGATCGGCGCCGAGTGAGCCTTGGCGACCTTGTGCGGTTCGGTACCCGTTTTCGGTTCGAGAGTGGCCCGTTCCCTGATGCGCTTTAGGGACTCCGACACCTGTTGCAACGTGAATGCGGACGGTGCTTTTGAACCGACAGGCTCTTTGGAGACAGGCCTCGACGCGGTCTCCGGTTTCTTTCCAGTCTTCGGGTCTTCGATCCGAAGTGTGGGATCGACGCCTTGTTGAGCCGGTATTTTGGCAGTCTCAGCACTCTTCGGTGTTGATGTAGTCGGATCGACCACCTTGACCCTGGTCGTTGGTGCCCCAACCTTCGGTGCTATAGGCCTCTGCGTCTTCTCGGGACCGAGGGCCTTCTTCTGTTTCTCGGTGCCGAAGTCCTTTTTTGGTTTCTCGGTACCGAAGTCCTTCTTTCTTTGGTCGGCTCCGACGTCCTTCTTCTGTGTGGACGGATTGGAAGGTTTCGATGCCTTCGATCCGACCTGAACCAGTTGCACTTTCGGTTTTGATTTGACCGGTGCTGGTTTTGGTCTCGATTTCACGGAATCGACTCCAGTCTTTTTCGATATTTCCGGCTCTTTTGAAATGTTCGAAGCCGGGCCTTCAGGCGGGGCTGTAGAACGATCCGACCGATCTTGGGTAAGGCCCGCAGGCGATCCCTCGACCTGAGCCTTATCAAGACTATCTCCCTCGGCCTCCATAGCGACGGATTGGCCTAGCTCCTCGCCTGAGCTATCTTCCTCGGCCTCAAGGGCCTCATCGTCGTCTCCTACCTCGTCGACGACATCTTCGTCCACGAAGATCTCCTCATCATCGTCGTCATATTGGGGTTCATGCTCCGAAGCATGGCCCGATTCTATCTCTTCGACGCTCTCGACTTCTTCATCCTCGGTGCTGAATATGTTAACCGGGTTAGGCGCAGATTGTTTGGCCTCCAATCTAGCTGCCCGTCTATTCCGAAGGGTCTTCTTCGACCGGAACCGGGCGCAGGCCATACACCTGGACTCATCATGATCCGGTGACAAACATTTGTTACACACTGGATGGACATCAACGTGGGGATATTTTGCGTGACATAGAGGACATCCCTTGAAGGGGGTCCTCGATTCCATCTTCGAACGTTGATCGATGTTCGGACCGAAACTCGGTCCGAGAAGGGTGAATAAGTCCGAGAACAAGTATAATAATTTATCGATACCGAACGCAAACAATACCGACGATATCTAAAGGCTTTTGGCCTTAAATAAAGTTTTCCTAACTTGAGCTAAGATAAGCACATCCAAACCCAATGGCGGAAAAAACAATCTGAGGATGGAGAGGATGCCCATGCGCACTGTAGTCCAGGGGAGGAGCCACCTATCTCGTGATACTTCAAAGACTCTTCCAGGACAACAATGTGCAATCATCCGGACCCAACACTAGGCGGCGATCTATGCACAGATATGAATTCAGCAGCCCACATGCCTCGAACTTATCTCTCTGGAGGCAGCTGCGTTTAGTGCAAACCTGAAATAGGTATTGGAAATTACTCCTCTCCAGGTCTTCTGTAAACCTTCTGAAGATGCTTGACAAGCTGTTCCATCTTCCCCAATGGTGCATTATGGACCTGGATAGTAACCCCATTGCGTGCTGAATGATAACAGCTACTCTTTTATCTGTTGCATCTAGTCTTTTGCCCTCTGTCAGTAAGGAGAGTCTCTCCTGTCCCTTGTTCAAATGTCATCTTTATTGCAGTGTGCACATCCAGAAAATCTGTTGTAATAAGGCCTCTAATGTATAAAGGATGCTTTGGTACAAACAAACATTTCTTCTCAACTTTAGGGGTGGCAACAGTGGTATTGGGTACATAAAGTTCTCTGTTGAACATATGCCAGGTTTTTAGCATTGAAAGGAATCGGACTTAATTTTTTTGTTTTAGAGAGGATTTCGCCTCCTACACTACATGTAGCTTCACGTTATGGTGATCCCCTTGGAAGACCACGTGGTACTCCATACTCTCTTCCAGAGGTGATGGCTTTACCAGATAAGGCTTCAAAGACAGGTGGTTTTGTGGGTCAACATGACAGCCTTTCCATATACCAGTCAAATGTGGAGATGAGCTCTTCATATGATTCAGGGAGAACTGTGAAAGAGACTGTGCAAGGGAGTGTGGTGGAGAGGGCTTCCTGTGTTTTGTTCTCTTAGGAGGTAGATTTTCCTTGAGCTCTTCAGAGATGGCCTCTTTGAATGCAAGCCTTTGTTTCTTGGCGGTAGTAGGCTGGTCAGTGGGTATTGGCTGTTTTGACTGGACATATATAAATCATTTTCTGCCCAAACACCTAGCGGTGGTTCTTGTTGCGTCACTAAGCATCAATGCCGGTCCTCAAGTCAACTTTGGAGTCAAACTCTTATCAGGAGGAGGGCAGGGTAGACTCTTGAGGTCAAGTTGGAGTGTCTTGCATTGGTTTCTTTAAGGGCACTGGAGACAATTCTTCGCTGAAGTCAGAATAATCGGAGGATACATTATCAGGACTCTGCTCCCACTATCATCACTGCAATGGGTTTTGTTGAGGTCTTCAATGATGTGTGCGGTGGATGACATAGGAGAACCTTGGCGCTGCATTCTCTAATGAGCCCCCCTCCTACTCTTACTGCCGGTCTTTTTACATTTGACAACCTGAGAGGTTGAACGGTTTGATTCTGTGTGGTCCCTTGGTAGACAAAGGTTGCAGACATTATGCTAGTCTGACTTTGGGAACTTATTTTGTTTGGGACAGAATTTAATTAGAGTATATCCATGCCCTTCCCACCCGCGAATCAGTCTCACATGACCTGCTCCAAGGTTTTCAGTCCAATGTCATCTTTCACACTGTCGGTGGTCACACGAGGATTGTAGAAGCTGCGTGCATAATTTCTGTCCTTCTTTGCAACAATCCCTCATGCACAGGCCATACTACACAGAGCACCATGGGGGCACAATGAGTGTTTTTGTCTACTTTTTGTGCCACTTTGGCACTATATTGTTACAGAAGAGGTCACACATGCTTGTGCAGCCCCTTCTGTTATACTCATTGTATCTAATGAGATCAGCAGCACTGGTGTGTTCATTTCTTATAAACCTTTTTAACCATGTGGATGGTGCTCCTTATATTATTGTGTAGATATCTGCTTGCCACAAATCTACTTTTGTTTGCATGTGCGATTTCAGGTAAGATTTTTCTCAGGGGTATGGGCAGAATTTTACAATAGACTTTTGCATCTATCTTGAGCCATGCCACTGGCCTATATGAGGCACTTAGTTTTCCATCTCTGCATGGTTTGTAGTTGTAGCTTCGCCCGTAGTAAAGTTAGTGAGACCTTTCCTATATAGGCAGAACTGAAAAAGGCTGTCAGTTTGGGGGTAATTTTGAGGCACAGGTTTAGCAACAATACCAATGAAGCCCTCAGGTCCTGGAGCATTATCGCTCTTTACTTCTTTCACAGCAGCATCGATTTCTTCCTTTATACATACTACCTTAAATTCTGCACTCTCATGAGCCGTGACTCTTGGGAGGTTGGCCCTCTGAATGTATCGGTTATCTAGAGGATGAGTGGTTGCTCTACAGTACAGGGAGGAGTCAAATCTCTTAAATTCCTCTAGCTTGTCCCTGTCCTTGATGAGGGTGGACCCAATAATAATCTATGTTTCAATAATGTTGGCTCTCTCTTTTGACTCTCAAAAATTAGCTAAGTGTGTGCATACATTATCTTCCAACACCTGCAAGCAACTCTTCAAATATAATAGGGAAGTCACTGCTCGTGTAGATAATTCTTAGTTATGTGGAGTTACACAGACTAATGCACTTTAGATTCAGGTTCAATATCTTTTAATTCTGTCACTGTTGGACCTAACACCCTTGGCATGGTTTACCCCCAACTGTTTGCCTTCAATTCTCCTGTTTTTGCTGGCCTTAGGACTCTACGCATTTTAGCATTACTTACCAGTGGTAAAACGCTTGTGCTTTCTTCCTAAACCATCGTAACACTGGCTTACGCTCAATTGGCACACTTAATATATTTGTAAGCGGCCCCTAGTAAAATGTCCCCAGAGCTTGTAAATTAAATACTACAACTGGACTTGGAGCACTCATTGTGCCACCAACTTAAGCAGCCTTTTATACATGTCTCAGGCCTGCAATTGCAGCCTGTTTTACAGTTTTAAACTGCCATTTGCACCTGTCAAAATAAACGCTCCTTTTAATACATATAAGTCGCCCCTAGGGTAGGTTCTAAACACCCCAGGGGGCAGGGCGAAGTGTATTTAAAAAGTTGGTATGCACTTTTAAGTTTTACATGTCCTAGTAGTGAAAGACCCCTAAATTAGATTTTCCATAAAGCAAGGCCTACCTCTCCTATAGGATAACACCGTATTACCTTATTACATTTAATTAGGGATAACTTTCAAGTGGGAGCAGGTAGGAAGGTTGGATTTGGTGTCTAAAGAATTGTACTTTAAAACCTCTTTAATGGTAAAGTCGGATTTTAAGTCACAATTCTGAAAATGCGACTCTTGGAAAGTTGATATTTTCTTCTCCCAACCATTTGGTGCATGCAGTCTGTACCCCAGGTCACATGACTAGGCGCAGTTGGTCTTTGTGTATTGCTCCTAACAGTGAGAAAGGGGCAGATAGGTGTTGGCAGGATGAGCCAACTCTGGCTTGACAAGGGGGGGGGGGGGGAAGAGCTGTTACCTACCACACTTGGATATCACCAAGTCACTGTCTGAGCCTACTTACAAAGGGATTGACGCTAGCCTTTAGTGCCCCAGACAAGCCAGGGAAGGGAGGCATACAATTACAAGCACCTCTGGGGATGGAAACCACCAGAACCTTCTCCTACTTGAAAGTGGGTCCCAAGTATAATTAGTGGACTCTCAGACCCAAATCTTCAGTACTCCTCTGAACCTGTGGAAGACCCTGAAGGACTTCTGTGTTGATCTGCAAGAAGGACTGTTACTCCTCTGCCTGACTGAGAAGCAGTACAGATAACAGTGGTTCTATCAGAAGAAAGAGTAAAACTATTTAAATCACGGAGGGCCAATTTCAACACCTCCTTTTTAATTACTTTAATGACCCCACTCAGATTTAATCTCCGGAATATGGGGTCAAAAATCCAGACACAGGAATTTAGCTCTAGAAATTTTGAAACTGTATTTTCAAACCAGGATATAAATGCAATTTACAATAAATTCTTAGCTCCCGAAAGATTTCAGTGTTAGAATGGTGCTCAAAGAAGGTGCTTGTGTAGATTTAGAGAAAAGAAGAAGAAAGGAGGGGGTTATGGGCTCATTACATATTCCATACTTTTTTCCATATAAAAGCCTATCCAACATATTTAATACATAGTAAAGTCTGATTTCCTCTGAATGGGTGTAAAGTTATGGATTACAAATTGCCCCTCAGTGAAGGAGGTGTCGAAATAGACCCTCTGTGATTTAAATACATTTTCCTCTTTCTTCCAATAGGATCAGTGTTGTCTATATCGCAAGCTACCCGGGTCCTTCGGGTTATAATTTTTGGGTCACTCCATTGTTTTGTAAGCTTGATTGAGAAGGATCGGACCTGCATCTTGAACCTAGGACCACCAGGGGGACTCCAAGGGTTAGTTGGCTGGCCTCCTGATCAAAGCCTAATGGACAGAAAAGGTACCAACAACCTTAAACCCAGCACCTGGAATCTGCCTGCTGTGACAGCTCAGCTGTGGTTCCCGCAGAACTGAGGCATTGCAACACATCACCCCCCAGCTCCTCTGAACTGCTGCAGCGGAATGTATCGCGTAGCAGGACCTTGCAGCGTAGCACCTTTGAAGCGCTGCTGCGTGATGCATCTCGACACAGGACCTCACATCCCAGCCTCGCTGCGCAACAGAACCGCTGCTGCTCAACGCATCCAGATGCAAGACCTTGTAACGCTCCACAACCCGGATTTAAAGTACTTTGTTCAGCAGACCTAACTTGCCTGCTCTCCCCCGCCCACGCTCCATCGTAGTTGACTTGAACTTGTGACTTTGTCCAGGTCCAGTACGACCATATGACCACAGTTGGAACTTTGTGCTTCTAAGCACCGTTTTCATTTAAATCTTTTAAATTGTTTATCTCCGGTTCTACTAGGATTTTTGTTGTTTTGGTCTCAAATAATGTATAAAGTTTTACTCTATTTTTCTAAATTAGTGTGGGATTTTTCTTGTGTTGTTTTAAACTTGATGACCATTTGAAGTGTTACATAAATACTTTACACATTCCCCTTAAGTTTAGCCTGACTACTTTTGTGCCAAGCTACTAGAGGGTTAGAAACAGGTTAATTTGGGGTTGCTTGTGACTTCACCCTAAAATAAATTGTGGTTGCTCCTTGAGTAGGATTTCACCCCCCTCAACCAGTAACCCAATTTCCTACAGTCACAAATTGTTGTGCCTCCAATACTTTCAGCCTACTGTGATGTGATAGAGCCACAAGACACTTCCTCCACTCAGCGAAACCTTTGAAGCTTTAGTAACAAAAAAGTATTTATCTATTGTTTGGCAAGTTTCTTCACTTAAGATTGGGATATTTAGCATTGCTGGAGTAAATCTCCATATTTTACTTTTGGACTCCACCTACATATGTAAGTCTATGTAGATGTGTGTGTAATCAGAGACCAATACTATTTCGATTTCAGATGTGCTCATTTTTGTGGCAAGTGTGTTACATGTTAGGATACAATCAATGCGAGAATACAAGTGGTGGACATGTGAAGAACAAGTGTACTCTTGGTCTTGTATATAAAATTCTTTCCACATATCCCCAATGCCTATCTCTCAAGCGCGTAGGAACTTTTTCAAAAAAGCTCCCACATGATCTGAGCCCTTTGAGGGCCTGCCCCTCAGGGCATCCTAAAATGCATTAAAAATCTCCTTTTATATCTCCTCTCATAAATCTCACTAGTGTCTCTAGAAAACCCTCAAGAAAGTATCCTGAGCTGTGTTCTGAGAGCATAGTGTGGTAATAGTCACTAACTGACCTACAAGCAAGTCCTTCAAGATTGAATAGCAACTAATGATGTTTACTTTATTTTAGCAAGCAAGATGAAGGGGAAATCCCCACTGACGAGTAAAACATTGTTTGGTCAGTAGTTTGTCTCATTCTATGTTGATTTTTAAAAAAATTTATTAGGTGAATTTCTTGGATACTAATATCTGGTTGCATGGAATCAAGATACTTCCAAACAGTCCCTGTTTGGACTATGGAGTCCACAGCCTTAGTGTTGAAAGAAATTATTTTGACAATGGTTAGATGTTGGGTCAGGACTCAATACCCCTTAATGTTTATGTTAGAATGAACTCCTGACATAGGAAGATGAAGAGAAGTCGTTTATTCAGACCAGATCCTCAGGCACCAGCTGGCAACTGAGGCACACCAACATTCTAAGGTGAGCTTCACTCTAACATTCTAAGGTAGGGACGTACCAAAGGTGAGGGAGAAGGAGGGGAGGTATGGCAGGGGAACAAAGTAAATAGGGAGGCAGGGAAAGATACCAACTATGTAAAAGAAAGTACAACATGCAGAATACCAGGCATAGATTACAACAGTATATATGAACATATTTCCTTAGAAACTGTTCCAGGTTCCCTAACATGCTCATAGGACTACACATATTCCTTGTGAATTGCAAGCACGCCATCTGTAAGCTTGAGCTGATCAAGTGCTACCACCCTCCAACCCCACAGCTAAAACCTGCTAGATACATAAAAAAAAAAATCTCATCCGCATTCAAACAAATAACTGACTTTGGGACATAAACCAGCCTTATGTGGCAATCAGGGGATTCACTCATCATCACTCCAGTATAGTCCGGACCAACGTCAGGTCCAGATAACTGCTGGAGCTGAACCTTGCAGTAGGACCCTCCTGGTCCCCTTGAGGGACACCATTTTGTTTTCAGACCTAATGCCTCTAAGCAAAAAGAGCACATTTAATTAGGAAAAGTCCTGCATATTGCCTCTCTTGCATTGACAGACCCCGTCATAGTTTATATTACTTTCAATTATCTCCATGAAGGAGTCATTAAACAGTTATCCATGATGTCTCTGCCGACTTCATTGCCATGCTACCAACAACAACCAACCAACCAAGACACCTGACTGAATGAACACCCTACCCAAAGACAACACAGCGTCAATCATGCGGACCATCCACTCAGGGGCTTCCATGGACCCTTGCCCCCAGTACATCTACAACTTGGGAAATTCTCCAACCAGCACCACCCTCTCCCACATCATCAATCGCATCTGACACATTCTCGGATGACTGGAAACTTGCAGAAGTCAACACTTTCCTCAAAATACCCAGCCAAAGTGCTGGAGAAGTCCATCAACAATCAACTCTTAACCCACCTCAAGACACACCATCTACTGGACAACACCCAATATGGTTTCTGAAAGAACCACAGTGGAAACAGCACTCACTGCAGCCACCAAAATCATGGGGACCATATTGGACCACGAAGATACAGCAACCCTTATTCAAGTCAATGTATCAGATGCCTTTATCACCATTCCCCACTATACTCTGATCAGAATACTCCAAGACATAGGCATCTAAGAACCCGTACTGCACTGGATCTGCTCCTTCCTCAAGGAGTTAGTATGCCACAATTCACATCAGAAACCAAGAAACTGATCTGTGGTGTTGCCCAGGGATCTTCCCTCAGCCCCACCCTGTTAAACATCTACATGACCTCTCTAGCCAACAGCATCCGATCTCAAGGCATCTCCGTCATCTCACATGCTGACGGCACACAACTCATTCTACCAATTGACGGACAAGACTACCACCTCAAGAACCAACTACACCAACAGCATGACCATGGCTGCAGACCGGATGAGAACAAACTAACTGCCGGAAGCTCAATTCGGATAAGACGGAAGTTCTGCTCTTTGATAACAAAACCTCACCCTGGGACTCCACCTAGTGGCCATCAGACCACCCCCTGCTTCCACATCCTACGCATGCAACACAAGATCTTCAAGTGGATGCCACAAAACACCAGACGGACCATAACCTAAGCACTCGTTACAAGCAGGCTTGACTACAGCAACATACTCTATGCCGAAATATCCAAGTAACTTCAACAAGGACTCCACATTATCCAGAACCCAGCTGCATGACTCATACTAGGCCTCCAACGTCGCACCCACATTGAACAGCACCTCAAAGAACTCCACTGGCTCCCCATTCACAAATGCAGCTAATTCAAACGACTCCGTCACAGTTACAAAATCCTACACAACATCGGTCCAACACACCATAACAACCTCAAACTTTCACCAGCCGACTAGACACCTACACTCTACCTCACTTTAGCATACACCCCCCACATTGAAGAAACAAAGCATGAGGTCACTCCTTTTTCTACATCCCACCCAGAATATGGAACAACCTCCACCAGAACATTAGGGCCTCCTCCTCACTTCTTGAGTTCTGCATGAAGCTGAAGGTTTGGCTCTTAGAATAACTCTGTAGGATCCTACGCCCACTCACCAGCTTAAGTTCCTGGCTACACTCATAGGTGATTAGTGCACTCTACAAGTCTAACTATCATCAATCCATTCCTCATTACCAGCAGATGGTTCAAAGTAGTATCTTTAAAAATAAAAAAATAGTGTTTTTTTTACCATAGCAAAGCATATGACACTTAAATTAGAGCACTTCAAATAAAGCCACAGAGACCTTTGAATGCTGGCAAAACGGGGATTATGTTGTTCGGTAAGGCCCAGCAGATTTGGGCCCCTAATTGGTGGTTTCCTGAACTAGGCATGGCTCTGATTCCTAAGCAGGTAGTTAAGAACTTGGGAGTCCGCCTAGATTAATCGCTTACTATAAAAGAACACGTTCTGTCGATTACAAGCAGCTGAATTCATATGATGCACCTTTTAAGGAGAGTATTTTCTTTTCTCCCACTCTCGGCGAGGAAAACTTCGGTGCAGACTCTTGTTATTAGCCGCATGAATTACGGCAATGCCCTATTTGCTTCGGTTAATGAAACATTGCTATCCAAATTGCAGGTTGTTTAGAACACAGTGGCCCACCTCTGTGTAACCAGCCGGCTGGGGCTGCTTCCTCTCCTGTTTAACACTCACTTCATTGGCTGCCAGTTTGAAAAAGAATTATTTTGACAATTTATTGCCTCCTCATCCACAAATTTCTGAGGGGGAATGGTCCTAGGTGTCTAGCTGCTAAACTGACGCATTATTGTCCAGTCACACCTTTATGATCCAGTGACAAGGCTTTACTTACTATTCCCCGGGTCAGAAAGTCTCAGTACTAGGGGCAGGTATTTTTCCTACCTTGCCCCTTCCTATTGGAATGAGCTGCCATTGCATGTTTGCATGTGCACTGACCATGCCAAATGTAGGAAATTATCGAAAATGCACTGTTCTAATTTGTATTATCCGCAACCTGTTTGCGCAGAGATACCACTCTCGGGGCGATTTGTGCACATTATAAATTAAATTAACATAACAAACTAACATACCTTGCTGCCTGTAGTGGGTCAGCTTTAACATTAGACATTAATTTACAAACTATATTCAATTCTTCATTAAATAATTTGAGTGAATTTGAATTTATTTGCATAAGTTAATTAAAACCATTGCATTACAATAAGAGCATTAAAGAGAAAAGGACATCACAGTTCATAGAGGTTAAAAACTCTGCTAAGGTGCGATAGTTATGTCCTAACGTTTGACTCAGGGCTTCTTCACATATTTGGGGTTGGCAGTTGTTCTTTGTCCGGTCCCCTATGAAAATAAAATCCGCCTGGCTCCTCAAATCTCCAGGACTACTTTAGTTACCATTCTACATGCTGATATTCTTTCTTTTATAGAGTGCTTGTGCTTTGCGACTGTGTTGGAGAGTGTTCTTTCGAGGTCCTGTGTTTCAAATAGTCCAGTATCAGCGTTTGGAACTTATGAGGGCTGGGGCGGGGGACAGTTCCGGGGTGCATGGCACCCCTGATAGTTTGTACAAATCTTCCGCAGCGGGCCAGGATGTGAGGTTCTTTTTGTGAGAAACATACTGGAGAGGCCTCATGGCAGGTGGTTACTTTTTCTCTCTGGCATAGTTCTCTGAGAAGGGTCCTCCTTTCAGTTGCTAAGAGCGGGCAACAGCACAGGAGGTGTAGCCATGATTCACGTTTGTAGTCACACAGTCGACATGCTCCTCCTGTGTTTTGGTTTGCCCAGGCACGGCTGAAGTTCATAATTGGAAGTGCCAGCAATCCCATGTACATAATCTCTCTTCTGGTTTTAGGGTTAAGCGGGCGGTAAGGTAGGGCTGAGGTTTGTTTACAAAGTATGAGTCATTCAGCAGGGTCAGGAAAGTGTTTTTATTGAGGCCTGGTCTTGCTAGAACGAGACTAGTTGGACTTGTTTATGGATACGTGATTTCCAGGTGGCGTATGAAATGAAAGGGAGAGCGAGTGGTGGCTTGTTTATTTCAATGGAGGCCATGGCTCTCATAAGCTGCTTATTTCATAATGAGCGAATTTTTTCGAATGTGTCTGAGGCGGCTCTCTAAGGGTTCCCTCTGAGATTTTAGGATTTAAATATAATATTTTAGAATGTTGGCTTCAAGGATTAATTATTGTTTAACCAGCCCGAGCTCCAGTCTGAGTCTTGCCCTGGAAAGGTGTTTTGTAGGCCACACATTGAGCCCGCTCTAGGATTTCTGAGCAAGCGCCAGGAAACGCTTGATGCCCATACAAGAGTGCTGGGAGAAGAGAAGCTTGAGTGGCCTTTCTGATGCCCACTGCTGACAGACTTTTTAACTTGTTGTTCAATTTCATTAAACCATATATTAAGGAGTTAATTTATTAGTCGGCTCTTTTTTATGGGCAGTGCGTCTTGCTGTTTCGGTGAACCAAACCCCCAAGTACTTGTATTTATCCTGCATGTAATATTTTTTGTGCTTTTGCCTGCCTATTATTATAATCTTGGTCTTATCAGAGTTGATGGTAAGGGAACGAGATGTGCTGTATTCATGTAAGCTTGTCAGAGCTCGTTGGAGGCCCACTTTGGTGTGGTCCATGATGACTAGGTAATCTGCGTACTGAAGAATGTGTAGAAATCGATTGCCTAGTCGGGCGGGTGGGGGGTCCCAGGCAGCTGTTGACGAGAGCTTTTCCAAGCTCCGCCCTATACAGATTGAAAAGGAGGGGAGCAAGCACACAACCTTGTTTCAGACCTCCGGTCGTACAGATTTTAGCCAAGAGAGATGTGGGGCACGTTTTCGCCTGCACCCAGGTTTCTGAGTAGAGGAACATAATGGCTGTTAGGAGTGAAGATGGGATTCCCCAATTTGCTAGTTTCTTCCACAGCAGTTGTCTGTTGACTTTGTCAAAAGCTGCTGTTCGATCGACAAAGCAGCAAAAGAGTGGAGGTTGCTCCGGTTGGGTGGCTTGGTGAAATTGGGTTATTGTTTGAGTGAACCCCTTCTCAAGCAACAACCACAATCCTTGCCAGGGGACCAAAATGTCAAAAATCCAACCTATGGTACTGGAGATATTGAATTTTAACGGCTTAGATAAAAGTAGCCTAAAAGATGCAAAGCGCCAACTGATGGTATCCGGTTGCGCTGGGTTGTGGCTGAATGACTGAATGGCTGAAGCAGCATCATGGCATTCCACCCTCACTGGCAACAGAGAAATTGTAAATGAACAAAATAGCATCACGGCGTTACTGCACTACCTCGCTCGAGCAGAAGCTCGGGAGCAGCGATCTCGGAGAGGGCGAGAGGGACTCAACAGTAAGATAAATCCCCCAAATCAGATTTCCGATGCAACACACAGCTGCAGCTCAATAAGAGTAATGCTGGCATTAAGTATTCTACCAAGCTGTCCTGTAGAGACACTGGAAATTGTGCAGCAGTTTCCAGTTCTTATCCTTCATGCAAACATCACTCAGCTAGGCCTTTTCTCCGTACACTCCTCAAATAGTGTAGCTCCTAATATTCCTAGTATTGGTTAATTTTGATAAACTTATTTGTACAATGTTTAAATTCTGATCCTTCACTATCCTAAGAGAGGCCTTAACGCTTGTTTTTTGTTGTTTTTGTTTTAATTAGAGCCACAATTTCTTCGAAACAGACTGAACTAATTGAAGTGTGATCTTCGTGGAGGACACACTGCACTGGATGCAGGAGACAGCATGACCCCACTGTCTTAGAAAAAGACTGGTAAAACTGAAACATGATTCCTCGCCTGCCGAATGCTAAACTACTGCCACCATTCTTTTTAGCTGATGGAAAGCAAAAGCGGATGACAATATGGAGACACAAAAGAGTGAGACGGACAGAGTAGGATTTCTCACCTCATGATTTACTGGTGCACCTAGACCAAGGGTGTTGTTTTTGAGCTGGACTTTAATATGTTCTGTGGATCCTTGTTCCTTTGCCCCAAGGCCCTGTAGAACAGTGAGCATGCATGATTAGAACAGATTCCAATAGAGACCTGCACATTCATATTTCATGCAACATCTTACAAATTCTGCTGTTTAAAAGCCCCGACCTTAAATATACACAACTGCACATACCAGCGAGCATTTAAGATTGAATCTTATAACGTTTCCACTGAGATGGTGTACAAACAAAATACTGTGCAAGTATTACAGAAAGGAGCATACACATAAACATTTTTTTTGGGGGGTGGGGGTTAAGGAGGGATCAGTAACCTGAAGAAGGTTCCTGGAGGAAACAAGCGTTGGCAAAGCCAGTAGGTCGCACTTTTATAATGAGTGCTAAGCTACTTGCTTTGCCAATGCTGGTTGGTAAAGCATTATTAAAATGCATTACCAAAGGCAGTAAGCAGTCACCTTAAATATGCTTCTGTTTATGTTATGTGTAACTTATTGATGTTGGAGGATTTAAAATTGAAATATGTATATTCTTATGGGGTATAGAAAGAATGGGTAACTGAATGCATGTGCAAATTGTAAATGTTCATATATAATTCTTTTGTAAATACTGAAGTTCATTTGTAATTGAAATAATGTTTGCCATAATGTGAAGTGCATCTAATATGTATAAAGAAACTTGGCTTAGAGGGATCAATCTCTTGTTTATTTTTACACAAGAAACAATCAATTTTCTCGGTAATTACTCATTTCTTGTAAGAAAATTTATAAACATTATTTATCAGAAACGAATATCTCTTGGTGGACATCAGAAAACTAAACACATAGTATATACAAATTTAACAGACATGAAAACAAAGTCATAACATGACAACCTCTATGTACAATTTCATTAAATCATATATATACACACCTTATATACACAACAAATTATCAAATGTCAATTCCCCTAACTATGGTTCCAAAAGATGTATACTTATTATTTACAGTAATACATTTGGAGGTAATCCTTTTTGGCATCAGAGGTATTACTCCTCTCCTATTATTTTGTGTGTCTGCCAAACAAAATATTTCTTTAATCAACACAATCAGTGGACTCCTCCTACGTCAATATGTCGACGCGTTCGCGTTTCAGCCTCCAAATATTTGGCCTCTTCAGGACGGGGATAACAAACTATCTACAGAATAATATAACGAAATGAAAATAAATTAATAATTACAACTATTTAACTGAAGCTATCCCAAATTAGCCCATGCAGTGTTCGGAAAGACTCCACGGGAACGAGGAAAGACAAGCTTATTCCCAGACAATTATTTCAGACCAGAAGAGATAACACCGCAAAAATTATGTGGTGGGCGAAGCAATGGAATTATTAACTCTCATGTGGTGGTGAATACTACAGGTTGTGGAAAGGACCCACCGCCACTAGATTAAGGTTCTGCAAGCCTGCCCTGTACCTGATTCAGGTCCAGGCGGGTCTCTCAAATGGGGTTACTCAAAATCAATTTCTTCTCAGCACCTAAAAAGGAGCATACAATTATAAACACTTTTGTTCGAGGATCATTGTACGATTGCGGAAGCGACTCGTCTTCCCTCATATCCAGCCAAGGAGAAAGGTTAAATAAGCCACAACTGGTCCATTACCTTAGCGTGTAGACGTCAACGGGCGTCTTGTTAGAACTACTTGGGGGGTCGCTTGTTATTCATCCAATCAGTCCCCACTTTGTCATCCACTACAAAACAAGGACAGATCCAAAAGTCACTGCCTGATCCGGTGCTCTAAATAGTTATTCCTAGACATCTCGCCTTCAACAATCAGGTTCTATGTGCGGGTCTGCTCGCACCATTAAGTGTAGGTAAAGCGCACTCGTTCCGGGTCGCCTTAATTAGTAACATAACTCACATCGCTATCACACTCTAGCGGTGTGTAACCAGTTTATGGGAAGGTTCCCACATATTACACTACACTTGCGCTAAAGGGCCTAATAGACTCGTTACCAACAGCGTTCATATCTTAAACACTTACATGATTTAAATAGGAACGTTCCCGCCTATTGCTCCGCCACTTCTATTCCGCGATAGGGAACCGCGGGGACGGCCGCAATAGTTACTTGTTTATTAGCGTGTGCGTGCGTCAACGCGCGGTAGGCGGCGTGAAAAACGTCACAAAGAGAGAAAGAAAGAGAGGACTATCCTCCACCGAGTCAAATACACGTCCAGTCTACCAGATCCTGCTTCAACGTGCTCTGGTTACTTGCACGTGACCGGGGGACTAATGTAATTCGTTGAATTTAAATAAATACACAAAACAATTCATTATATATGGATAAATATGCCCATCACGTCCAGTGGAAACGGGACCGGGGCCTGGATCTATATCAGCGCTAACTCAGTACCATGCTGGGGGCTACACTTATTTCTGAAAAAGGCGGAAACCCTCTAATACACCCCAGTGTAAGTGTGCAACTAACCGTGCTCAGGATTTCTTATAAGGAGAAGGGATCAATCCTGCACCGATCATCTACATCTATGTAGCTTATTAGCATCAACGTCTCACTGCTAATGTAGAGTGCATGTAGAGAAAACCAACTCCCGTTCCACCCTCAGATCATTCCAGGGCACTGCATGAACCAACCGGCGGGCTTACATTCTCACCTTGTTTCATGATCTAAATCACATCATTCTATGTACATGTATGAATTTCAATAGACTCGGCCCTAATGCTCAAAACACATTTGCATCTTCCTACATCACACCAGTATGACATTCTGCCCTGCCTCACTATCTGGGTGTCTTAGATCAAGGCCCATAATTCATCTCTCTCGTTTAGGCCCTCTATCACAGTGTGGTATCTTTCAATGAGACGGGCTTCTATACGGTTCAGTTTCATCTCTAATTCTCCCTTGCTGTTTGCCTTAACTACAGCTAAAACAGTCCATTCTATGTCGTTCTCATTATGACCTGCTTCGACATAGTGTTGTACCAAGGGTGCTCCCTGTGTTCTACACCTAATGCGCGATTTATGCTGTAAAATTCGCGATTTCACCATCTGTGTCGACTGCCCGATGTACATTTTCCCACAAGGACAAGTCACCGCATATACCACATTTTTGGTATTGCAGTTTGAAATCGTTTGCATCACGTGCTCCTTGTTGTTAATCAACAGGGTTTTGGTGTCAGTCGTATTTGCACATGCCACGCAGTTATTGCAGCGATAATGCCCTATTACAGCAGGTAAACCCAGTAGAGATCTTGTGTCATTTTTCTGCGTTGGCTCCCTCGTGGCTCTCACAAGGTGTTGCCGCAAGTTTTTACCTTTCTTAAAGGCAAACAGGGGTCTGGGTATATTGAACTGTTCGATCAACCTCCAATTTCTCTGAATGATTTTTTTAACTTTATTGGCTTTGGGATTAAATGTAAGTACACAAGTCATGCATTCCGTCTTTTCAGGTTTTTTAGGTGTTAGTAAGTTTTTAAAGCAGCTCGTACTAATTTTTTCGGGTATCCTCTCGTACATAATTTCTCCTGTAATTTATTCGCGTTCTCAAAGTAGTCATTCTTATTGGTGCAGTTCCGCCTTATTCTTAGAAACTGACCATAGGGCAGGTTTTCTTTCAAGCTTCTAGGATGACCTGATGAAAATTCTAATAAGGTGTTTCTATCTGTTGGTTTAGTGTACAGGCTAACTTCCAGGACTCCTTCGTTGTCTAGGATCCACACATCCAAAAAACTGATTCTAGTATTGCTAACATCCTTAGTGAAATTTAAATCTGGTGTGCGTTCGTTCAGCCAATTATGGAAACAATCCAATTCTTCTGAGTTCAGTGAAGTACAATCATGTTTTATTGTAGATGTTAGTAAACAAACTAGTAAACAAACTTAGAAATTCATATTTTAAAAGAAAATAGGTTTTATGTACAAAGCAACACATTTATTAGCAATGTGAATATTTTATATTTCTTTTAAAAACAGATGTCTTTTGTGAAGTATCGAAAGTAATCAGCAATGGCAGTGTTTACATTTGTGCACAATTCCGTATCATTCCATTAATATATTCATGAAGCTACAGATTAAACAGAAAACATAGGAAACCACGTGGGGAAGACTGATATTTAATGAACACAGAGTGCAGTGAAAATGAAAAAGAAACACGCAGGCACAGTTTCTGAATTGAATGGAGGAGGACAAGGTTAAAGTACCTCAGAACACGGGTAAACTAGCAGGCGGCCATAAAGCATTAATAATGTGATGGGTTGAAGTAACTAGAGGGCACAAGGGCAAAAAATACAAAAAATAAACCCACACAACATACGTTTTGGGATCATATGGTGTAGGATATATGCTAAACAAGCCGATAAGGCCAGCAGATAAGGGGAGATTCATGGTTTTGCAAGGCAAAGAGATAACTACAGATCAGCGATATATCCCCAACTACCAAGCGACATACAAAAAGATCTTGAAATTGACTACTGCAGCTACAGAAGAAGGGATCCCTAGCCAAAATTAATTCCTCTTCTTGAATATAAAAATTCCCGTCCGACGATGATTTACACATTGCCTGAAGTGCATAGGAATATCTCCAATCCTCCTGGGAGCTCTACAGTGTCACGAGGCGGGTCCATATTGGAACCCATACGGAAGATTTCTTCATTAAACCCTTTGCCCCGTTGACATGTTACATACGTGACACCATGGACTTTATTAATCTCATTGAGGATATGTCATTCTTTCAAACTGAATGCCTATTTGCCACTATAAACGTCCTTATGCACAGACATACCTCAGTAGGAGCAGTCATTCATGACCATCTCAAGAGTAGACTTCGACCAGACCACATCAGGTCCCAGCTACTTTTATAATAAACCTGCTCCCCGCTCACCTTAGCACTAACATTTTTTTTCGCCAAATTGCAAATAAAAGGCACTTCAATGGGCCTGTTTTTGCTATTCCGTATATGGACAGTTTGTAGTCCACAGTTATAATCAGTAGTTCCAACCCCTTCAGGGACCACAGCGTATTGCAGAAACAGGTGAACTGAAGATAATTTGTGATCTGAGAAGGTCCCCGTAAGACTCTGCAACTATTCCATAAAGGGTTAAACCAAAATTGTAATGTTTTAACCTTGACTATGATAAGTGATAAAAACGAAATCCCTTTCCTAGATGCAATTGTCAAAGTGGAAAACAACAAGTGGCCCTTCTACAGGGTCATTAAAGGCCTCGGTGACCACCACCTCCATGTGGCAGGCCATCAATAAGAAAGGAGGTGGGCCACGAGGCCCCCCTACCAGGAGCCATTAATTGCCCTTGGGATCGCCACCCCCCCACAGGGCCGGCTCTCTGTCTCTAGAAGTTTGCAGTCGCTTGGCAGGGGCTATGACAGTTCCCGCCAAATGAGAGCAAACAGTAAATCCACTCCAGCACGGCCCTCCTCCACCATTCATTCAGGGCCCCAGGAGAAATCGGGTGATATAGGCCTGGGGAGGGGGGCTACGTCACCTTCACCACCCTTTTGTAAAGGACAAATGATTCTAACTTCCTGGGCTTGAGGAAGGTAAAGCAAGTGTGTATTCTTGGCAATTCCACACTGAAAAACTATCTGTAATCCTCGGTGGAGGTAAATTCATCATTAATCTTTCAGAGCACAATCTGTAGTTACTGTGATAAATGGGTTCATTCTTGTTCTCGTCTGGTGAGCAGAGTCCATGGTTCTCCCTTTAAACTACTACGAGTATTCAAATGTGCAAAATCACCTGGAATCTCCTCCTGTATGGCCTGCTTTAGTGGCATGCAAAGGTCTTCACGCCTTTTGCCAGGATGATGGACAGCTTACCAAAAGACCTCCCACTGATTTTGATGATTTGTTCTTGAAACCGAAAAATATGAGGACATCTCCATCAAACGAAGAACTTACTTTATATAGTTAAGATGAAGTACCCTTATTTGGAAGAGTTTGTAGTCTTGTTATCTTCTATATAGGAGAATTGACTTTATCACATATTTCTTGAAGACACACGAGAAATAATCACATTGCCGTAATTAAACGCACAGAAGGTCACTGGAGCACTTACTAATTATCCAGTAGAAAGTACTCCACTTGGGAAGACATTTTGTGCAAAACTGGGGACTCGTTGGATAAAGGGGCAGGTGAGGGTCTGTTCTGGCCCAGTCACTTACACAGCTACTAACACACCCACACAGACACCCACTCACACACCCATTCAGCCACTCTCACATCCACTCACATCCACTCACAGACACACACAGCTACTCTCACACCCATACACCAACTCGCACGCCCACAAAACCACGCACACACCCATACAGCAACTCACACACCTGCTTACAGATCCATACAGCCACTTACAAACCCATCCACACAGCTACTCATACAGTCACTCACACACCCACTCACCTGTTGACAAATCCACTCCTACATGGTCAAAACTACTCACACACCCACTCGTACACCCATACAGCCACTCACTGACCTATACAGCCACTCACAAAGCCACAAAACCACTCACAGACCCATGCAGCCACTCACACTTCCACTGACTGACCTATAAAGCCACTCACACAATCTCAAAGTTTACAGTTAGGAAATGAACATTTTCAAAAACTTTGAAATTCACAAAACAAAAACCAAAAGGTTACAGGGACTTTATAGTTAGGAAACAGAATTTAAAAAACCGTACAACTTCACTCAGAAAAAAACACAAAGGTTACAAGGAAGTTATAGTTGGGCTCAGATGTCCAAAAACCATAGAAATTCAGCATTTATAGTTACCTTAGCTAACTATAACTTATACCCCCCACAATGCACTGCCTATGACCTCACATATTACATCACTCATTGTTATATGGCCGTTAGGGTCATTGTCGACATTGCTAAGTTAGCATAAGCTCTGCTGCTATGATGCTGCTATTGCGCACGTTACTACATGACTTTATTTTGCAAGACTCTGTTTGTGCCTTTCACATGAAAACGGTCTGCTTTCTGCATTCTCTGCCTCTTCCTGGAGTTTATTCTGAACACGATGTGTAAGGTCGATAAACAATGCACCTTGTTATTCTGTTCTGGTCAGTCCCTAGCACCTAGACAAAACATGCTAACAGCTGCACTGCTGGAGACTCGTGCTTTGATATTACCGTGATGCAATAGGTAGGTCGCTCCCCCCCCGCTGCAGCTCCACCTGCGTTCCTGCTGTCACCGCCGAAGTCGAGGCCCTCCTCCACCCGTAGGCTACCACCTGCGCCTCATCCCTGGTGGCCAGTGGTGGCCTTAGGTTTGTATGTTTCTCTGAGTGCCCTTGTTGCCCCATTGCCGTTTTCTTCTGCTCTGTGTGCCCTTTTGTTCCTTCTGTGCCCCGCTGCCCATCTTTGCCTTCTGTTCCCCGTGCTCGTGTGCCCTTTTGTTCCTTCTGTGCCCCGCTGCCCATTTTTGCCTTCTGTTCCCCGTGCTCGTGTGCCCTTTTGCTCCTTCTGTGCCCCGCTGCCCGTTTTGCCTTCTGTACCCCGTGCCCCCTGTGCCTGCTTGCCCCCCTCGCCGTTCCCGCCGCTGCATCCCCTGCGGCCCTGCCCCCCTCGGTGCCCCCTGTCACCCGCCTCCCAGCTGCTCCTCCCTCCCACCTCCCCTTAAATGGTGGGCGTGCCTAAGGCAAGCCTGCCTGCGCCCGTCCGTGCCTGGACCGCGCCCAGCGCCAGAACCACTGGCCCCGCACCAGCCATGAAGACCGCCTCCGATATGACGCCAGCACCCTCAATGCTCTCAACTCAGGACGGACCCTCACCTGCTGCAGGGCCGCCCGAAGCGCACCCACGGTCCCTTCGCCTGCCGGAACTGCAGCTTCTCCTGCATCGAAGACGCCGAGACACCCGCCACGACAGAACACAACCAGCTCCAATGCATCCTGATCAACACCCGCTCCGCACGCAAACACGCCGTCGAGCTCTGGGATCTACTCGACATCGCATCACCAGACGTCGCCTTCCTGACCGAGACCTGGCTGAACGAAGCCTCCTCTCCAGACATCGCCATAGCCATCCCCAACGGATACAAGATCGCCCGCTGAGACCGCACCAACGCCAGAACCACTGGCCCCGCACCAGCCATGAAGACCGCCTCCGATACGACGCCAGCACCCTCAATGCTCTCAACTCAGGACGGACCCTCACCTGCTGCAGGGCCGCCCCGAAGCGCACCCACGGTCCCTTCGCCTGCCGGAACTGCAGCTTCTCCTGCATCGAAGACGCCGAGACACCCGCCACGACAGAACACAACCAGCTCCAATGCATCCTGATCAACACCCGCTCCGCACGCAAACACGCCGTCGAGCTCTGGGACCTACTGGACATCGCATCACCAGACGTCGCCTTCCTGACCGAGACCTGGCTGAACTAAGCCTCCTCTCCAGACATCGCCATAGCCATCCCCAACGGATACAAGATCGCCCGCAGAGACCGCACCAACGGAGTTGGAGGAGGAATCGCCATCGTCCACAAGAAGACCATCAGGGTCTCAACAAACACCGACGACACTCTCAGCACCGCCGAACACATGCACTTTCAGATCAACACGGACCCCAAGACCACCCTAAGAGTCACCCTCGTCTACAGACCACCTAGACCACGACCACAATTCTGCAACGCTATCGCCGACTTCATCAGCACGCACACACTGACCTCCACCGACTACATCCTCCTCGGAGACCTGAACTTCAACCTGGAGAACAACAACAACTTCTCCACCCTGATAGACAACCTCGCCAACCTCGGACTGGAACAGGTCGTCACGACGCCGACCCACTTCTCCGGACACACGCTCGACGCCATCTTCGCCTCAAGCCCCCACGTCTCCTTCAGCCACGTCTCCGAACCCACCTGGACCGACCACCACTGCATCCACTTCACCTTCCGGAAACCCGTCGCACATCACTGCACCCTACAGGTCCCCCGTCGCTGCTGGGGCAAAATCCCCGAAGTACAACTACAGACAAACCTCGCACTCAACCCACCGACCAACCCCTCCAACCCCGCCGATGGTGCGCGCTCCCTCAGACGAAGGATGGACGACTGCGCCAACACCTTAGCCGGAAGTTGGAGAACATATGGCACAGCGAGAAGTCGCCGGGCAGCCGCGCAGCCCACAAAGACGCCATCCGCAACCACCACCACCTCATCAGGACCGCCAAGAGGACCTCCTTCAAAGACCGCCTCGACAACAACGCACACAATAGCAAGGAGCTCTTCAACGTCGTTAAGGAACTCTCCAACCCCAGCTCCAACGCCATCCCGCCGTTGCAAGCCATGTGCGACTCCCTCGCCACCTTCTTCCACCGCAAGCTCGCCGACATCCACGACAGCTTCAACCCCCGGACGACCCTAACAGGCTCCAACACGCCGGACCCACCACACCCCACCGACCACGGCCCCCTGACAACCTGGGCCAACGTGAGCATCGAAGACACAATCAAGACCATGGGCACAATCCACTCCGGCTCGCCGTCTGACCCTTTTCCACACCACATCTTCAACAAAGCCGGCAGCTCCATCGCACCCCAGCTGCGCAATATCATCAACCTCTCCTTCGAGACCGCGACCTTCCCTGAGAGCTGGGAACACGCTGAGATCAACGCCCTACTGAAGAAACCCAAGGCGGACCTGAGCGTACTCAAAAACTTCCGGCCCATCTCCCTGCTTTCCGTTCCCAGCGAAGGTCATCGAGAAGATAGTCAACATCCAGCTCACTCGATACCTCGAAGACAACAGCATCCTGGACCCCTCCCAGTCAGGATTCCGCAGCAACCACAGCACCGGGTCCGCCCTCATCGCCGCCACAGACGACATCAAGATCCTATTGGACAACGGCGGCCCTCACCCTTCTGGACCTCTCCGCCGCCTTCGACACCCTCTGCCACCGCACACGACTCCACGACGCAGGGATCCGAGACAGGGCCCTGGACTGGACCTCCTCCTTCCTCTCCGACAGAACCCAGAGAGTCCGCCTCCCTCCATTCTGAAGCCTCCGAGATCATCTGCGGCGTCCCGCAGGGATCCTCACTCAGCCCGACGCTGTTCAATGTCTACATGGCGCCTCTCGCACGCATCGCCCGACATCATGACCTCAACATAATCTCCTACGCCGACGACACGCAACTGATCCTCTCCCTCACCGCCAAATCCAACCTCCATCAGCGAATGAAGGCCGTCGCCGACTGGATGGAGGATAGCCGCCTTAAGCTGAACAGACAAGACGGAGATCCTCATCCTCTGGCCCAACCCCTCAGCATGGGACGACTCCTGGTGGCCCGCATCGCTGGGGACACCCCCGCACCTACGAACTACGCACGCAACCTGGGAGTCATCCTCGACTCGAAACTCACCATGACCAAACAAGTCAACGCTGTCTCCTCCACCTGCTTCAACACCCTTCGTATGCTCCGCAAGATCTACAGATGGATCCCGACAGACACAAGGAAAACAGTCACCTAGGCCCCGACTACGGAAACACCCTATATGCCGGAGCCCCGACCAAACTCATCAACAGACTGCAAAGAATCCAGAATGCCTCTGCACGCCTGATCCTCGACGTCCCGCGCCACGACCACATCACCCCCCACCTGAGGAACCTGCACTGGCTCCCCATCGACAAAAGAATCTCCTTCAAGCTCCTGATCCACGCACACGAGGTACTCCACAAGACCGGCCCAGCCTATCTCAACAGGCGACTCTCCTTCTACGTACCCAACAGGAATCTCCGCTCCGCAGACCTCTCCCTGGCTACCGTTCCACGCATCCGTAGAACCACAGCCGGAGGAAGATCCTTCTCCCATCGCGCCGCCAAGACCTGGAACACCCTCCCCCTCAACCTACGACAAACTGAAGATCTTCTAACCTTCAGGAGACAACTCAAGACCTGGCTGTTCGACAAGTAGCAACAGCACCCGTTCCCCACCCTCAGCGCCTTGAAACCCTTGCGGGTAAGTAGTGCGCTTTACAAATTATTTGACTGATTGATCTTGTTCAAACACACACTTGGAGAGGGACCTTTCCATGGAGAAGAGCTCTGCAGTTCCTATGATGTAAAACTTGCATCTAGGCACTAAGGTATGGGGTCAGCTGACAAAGCCCAGAGATCTTCCTTTATATAATAAACTTCACCTTACCAAGGTGAGAGTGGTTAGGCCTTACAGTCCTTTTTCTACTGTCTGTATATGATGACATCCCTCTTTATATTCTATGGCATTGTAACAATGCTAACGGTTTTAGGTTTATGCATTTTGCTGCTGGTAGTGGCTTGTATACTGCATTATAGGACATGATAGTTAAAATAAAGATTTCGAACAATAACCGTGACTTGCTGCTGGTAGTGGCTCGTATACTGCAGTATAGAGCAATATAGTTAAAATAAATATTTTGAACTATAACCGTGACTCTGACAATTCTTATTGTGGACAAGCATGAGTTAGTAAGCGAAAGGGTACGTCTTGCTACCGCGATTCCTGAGAGAGTCGGGAGTGTTGTGTTCTGGGTTGTCTAATCATTTGTAGCTTCATGGTTATGTTGGAGAACAAATGAGACACTATAGCTAATCGATTTTGGGTACTAAGTTGGTAGGAAGGTACAACCCATATACACAGAGGTCCTGTTTTTCTGCGCATAGTTCTGTGTATGTGCAGAATCCCCGCAACATGGCGCCGCCAGCGTTTGGTCTGGTTCTTATCTACGAGACTCCCGAGTTGTGCTTGTCCACAAACACCTTACTTCTGTTTCCGGAGATGGTCGTGACTGTGTAGCCTCCTATATTGTGATATTTTATAGCTTTTACAAGCTTGAATTTTAAAAAGGTCTTTCTTTCTCTTTTTATCCATTGTTGCGCTGACAAGTTGTTATTCAACTATTGAATATGGCGGTTGCCATAGCACCTCCAAATCGAGAACCAGACACAGTGTATTGACTCAATATGGAGTCCCTGATGCTGGTGTTGCGCTTATTTTTTGTTGTTGAAGTGGATGCAGCTCACCACTTTGAGGTCTTTTATTCTTGGTTCACCTTTCCGGCGGTCAACCGAACAGATAAATTGTTTCACAAATATACTGTCACAGCCCTACCTCAGAATTATCGGCCTTATAGGTCTCTAGAAGTTCCACTAACAGCTTGTCAACATGCAATATGGTTTAATGGCGCCCTTCCACACCTAATAACACTGGTCCGTTTAGGCCCCTTAAGGATAGATGGGGACACGTGGCCCGTTTTGGCTGGGTATATCCCACACCCAAATTATGTAACTGCTACAGTCGCAGAGCTACGCATATTGCATACTTTGTTAATACGTGTACATAGAGCGGTTATTCAATTCATGTCGCACAATTTCCAGGTGGGACCACCTGGTGTTGCTGTGCAACCATCAGCACCCGGTGGTGTAATCATCAGTCCATTAATGATTAATTCTGTGATGGGCAAGCGTCCGCAAAATAAGGATGAACTTCCTTATTGGCTTGCTGAAATGTTTGGACAACTCAAAGCTGTTTTTCCGAATACCATGCCTGTGGAGAAACACAGGATCCTGACCATGAATTTACCTAAAGGCCTTGTTCCCGAATTAGCTGATTGTAAAACTTGTGGTAGATTGTTTGCAGTGGTTTATTCAATATGTTTCGGCACCCCCTCAATGACCGTTCTTCCATCCGTGATAAAACGTGTTCAGGATGAACAAGGGGCCCGAGGCAGCCCTGGAGTTCGGAATGAGACTATTCGATATTGTTTGCGATATGATCCTTGCTAATGTTAAGGGTGATGCAGTGACCTTGCAAGTGGTACAACGCTTGGAGGCTGTTGCTGACGCAGACAAACAGAGCGAATTGCTGAAGATTATTGCCAAAGCTTATAAAACCATGGGGCGCAAAAGTCTGGGAATTAAGCCTTTTACGCAACGGCAAACTCAAGCGCAAACTCGACAAAGGGCCCAGACTGATAAAGATGGTCGCCCGTTCTTTCCTAAAAAGAACTGGAGGAATAAAAAAAACAGGGGCTGCAAAAACAGAAGCGGGGTTCGCGTGCTGGTTCACTGACCACTGAGTCTTCTGAGCGTACTTAAGAATTGCGCGACGGCGCGAAAATGAAGACTTCTGATTTCAAGTCCTTGATCAGCGCTCTCCTTTAAAGGACACATCGGACTCTCAAGTCTGTGGTGGGGAACGCCAGGATCGTGGCAAAGGTCGGACCACACACTAGGGACGGGATCAACCTTGACAGTTTGACGTTAAAGCCAAACATGAGGATCTGCCTCGTTTTAGACCCCCGTATCAGAAGAAAAGTGTTGCCGCTTTGTCAGCAGAGTATGCCTCAGACGGTGAGAACACAACTTCTATATTGGACATGGGCGGTGACTCAGCTCAACAGCACGGCGGAGGTTACCATAGTGAGGAAATATGAATTTTTATGATCAATTGTGTCCCCTATCTAGACCCCAACGGCTCCATGTACATGCTACAAGTACATGTATGTTCCCTCCACTTCAAGCTATGAAGACGCAAATACAATTGTGTCCAACGTTAATATGTCCTCTTTCAGATCTGCCATGAATGGGTCAGATATTCCGTTCCTAAGTATGCCTTGCCACCGTCTTTATATGGTATACTTTTCACATTTTCCAGCTCTGGCAAGGTAGGCCCTGAATTCTGCCATCGAGCTTTTCCTGCTTCTGCCTCTGAATGCTCCAGCCTTGACCTGCATCTGTATCCATGAACTTTGTCTTACTTCCTGCGCGGTTAACGGTGCCTAGCCCGGCCTGTTGCCTGCCAAAACTGTATTCAGCCTTCAAGTTATCTGCTCCACTCCTCGAGAAATGCATTCCTGTCTAGTAGCTTAGGTAAACATCCCTCCAGCTGCAGAGCAAAGGGCCCGGCCTTACTGTCTCCGTACAAGTAATGCATGACTTTCGTTACCATGGTAGGCCCATGCCCCCTCGCATCTCATGTAGACACTTAGACGCTTGTACACGCACTAACAGTCAGTATAGAATAGGCTCTGTCCGAAAAGACCTTTCCTTCCAGATAATATAGTTCCTTAAACACAAGATATTAGATACGATTTGGGATTAGGTTGTCCTGACATCCCAGACTTCTGTCTCCTCATGTAGGGCTAAAAGTCAAGTCCCCTTCACCCTCTTGTTACACGTAAATCACACGTCATGCGGCTGCGCGCGCATCTCTGCCATGTATTTCTGCTGACTTTGCAGGATTCTTTTATGGATCCACCCACTTGTGTCATCATCATAAATGACGTTTCTAGTATACGCCTTTATGCACGCCTATTGTAACGCCTTTTCATTACGTATGTGTATTCTTATCTTCCCTATCAGCTGTTACGCCTCCTGCATCTGTCTTTATTGTAATGCATTTACTATATATACTATAACCTGTCAATGTATTGCTGATCCCTTCCTGAACCTTCGTGGTGACGGAACCCGATTGCCTGGTTCGAACCATCATTCCTTTGTAAGGAATAAATTCCCTTTTATAACCTCAAATACCACGGATTCTGCCTCTTATTTTTACTGAGTTATTCTTACTGAATTTTACCGCATAAATTAAGTCTAGGTAATTTAAATTTACCACATAATTGGCGCCCGAACAGGGACACCTCTCACACCCCACGCGCCGGAGGTGCGTTGCAGACCCGGTCTCCTGCCACAGCCGGACGGACAATTACGCGTACCCGCAGGATTTCCTGTATCTCCCTCAGGCCAACGGGGGCGACTGAGGCTGCGATCAACACCCAGACGAGGCGGTGAGGAGTGCGGAGAATCCCGACCAGAGCCTAGCTGAGAGAGCAAGATCCGAGGTATACAGAGGCCCACCAGATTCCGAAGATCCGAAGTATCTAAGTCACGAGTCGAGTCCAGTCCAGTTTGGTCTAGTCCAGTCCAGACTTCCGAGGCCTTCCGTTCCGTGCTTCCCGGTGAGTACCGTTGCTGGGGACGCATCTAGACGTGCACATTAGTTTGTGCCGGTCAAGACGGGTTTGGGTACATAGACCTGGTCTGCACTGTTTTAGCAGTGTATCTGTACTGTTTAGCAGTACATACAGTATATTTAGTATTATGCAGTTAACTAGTTTTATTCTAATTATTATTGTTCGTTCTAAAATGTTTTGATATGTTTTAAATGTCGTGGTATGAGTGATTGTTCGATCTTCATTATTGTGGTTATTGTAATTATCGTGTTCAAGACCGAGTAAGAATTAAGTAGCAAGGTTCAAGATGCCGTTATTTTCAAAATTAAGACAGATAAAAACTAGAAAAGGGATACTCGAGGAAGCTGTTCCCATTCCACCTAGGGACACTCCAGGGTACTTTATGTACCATAAACATGGCCTAGATGCCGTATTATATCTTGATCTATGGGTGGACTACACCAAGAATTTAGCAGAGAGTCAGAGATGGCCCGCTACTGGAACATGGGATGCAGATTGCATCATGAGAGTGGAAGAAGTATTATGGAAAAAGAAAGCCAGACAGTCACAGAAAGATGCCATTGAATTATGGCGTAAAGAATCGCATAGGCGCACAGAGAAAGCGCTCAGAAAAGAAGAGAAAAGTAGGGAAGATTCAGAAAGAGCCTGAGAAAACATATTAATTGACGAAGGTATCCGAGTAAAAACAGAACAAGTAGACAGACAACGAAACACTCTTATGAATGGTATGTATCCTCTTCTGGCCGAGGGTTTGCCTAAAGCCACCATGGAGGTACCAAAAGATCTGACACCTCCATTACTCCCGATTAAAGTACATCCCAAGACCGCAAAGGACATTTTCCTTTCTTCCTATTTAGATGATGCAGCCCCCGAATATGCTAATGGTGCGCAGCAACGCACACCACCTGTTAACGACGCTCAACCCCAAGATCAGCTGCACCCACCTCCGCAGCAACAAACTCCTCCTCACGTTCAGACCGTTGCATCTGTTCCTACAGTCCTTCCTGCACCCACACTCTCTACCCTACACCCAACAAATCCTTTTGGACTTGGCACCTCAGGAGGTGCGACAGGAGGTTTTTCCACGCCACCGCCAGCAACTAGATTGACTTATAGGGATTTAGCACACCAACGTACACCCCAAAGAGCTAATGACAATATATTAAATGAGCCTCTGACGGATTGTAGATATGATCCAGTGCCAGGTAAACACGCCAGAATGTTGCTATCTTCAGTACGTTTACGACGAGTTGCAAACTATTTAATGACATTACCAGGAATGGTTGAACATCTAGACAAAATATATCGTTTTGTCCAAACAGGGCAAGGTCCTGAAAGTATTGGCGAGGCCATGGAATACCAGAAAGTAGATATGCAGAAATTATTGTTACGCTTTTTCATAAACTGCTTGATCAGAAACAGAGATAGGCCTGAGGTAGAGCCGGAGGAAATGCAAGTACTTACCAGATGGGGTCAGAATATAGCAGACGGAAAACATGATAAACAGAAGTATATAGAAGTCATGTGCCGAAAGATCAGAAAAGAAGTAGAAAGAATACATGAAAGAAGATTAGAAGCAGATAAAACTGAATCAGAGGAAGAGGAGGAGGAAAAGTCAGAAATGAACGCAGGACAAATAGAATTACCAGCTAGACAAACGATAGCTTATGTAGGAAAAGGAAGATCTTTTAACCAAACAATACGTCCGATACGTCCAGAATGTAACAGAATTTTTCAAACAGTTATCTCAAATCCAAGGACCCCTGAACACTTATTCCAGGCTACTGATAAACTACTTCGAGAACGAAGGGGGTACCATGTGCTCGATTCTATGGATGAACAAGAATTAGCCAGGTCAGCAGTACAATGGGCTGACAATTCTGAAAAATACAGTGATGATGCGCTAGCACACACGTTTCTGAATCTCGCCCCAGATGAACAGCGTTTAGCTAGTATATACATGATACAACATCTCCTTATATTATATAAAGGCCAACACTCCGATCCTGGTCCCCTACCTGATATACTGATAGAACTACTCATGAATAAATGGAGAGGTCTAGGTACCGATCTAATTAAAATAATTCTAGAATACCGACATAGATATAGTGCCTTTTTGTGTCCAGAACATGATCCAGCTCCTTCCATGGAGAGAAAAACGTATTACATAGACAGACAGAATCCCTTACGCGAAGTACACCCAGTTAGAAATGATGATAATACGTTTAGACGCGTGTTTGTGTACACGCCCATAACTAAAATAGAACTATTAGAAATGAAAAAATTAGTGCCCAGCCATGACAAAGATCCAGCAGGTTTTCACCGTGAACTAAAGGACATGTTACTCATGGGTGATTATACCTATCCTGACATTATGAAAATATTGAAAGTATTATTGCCTGCCGGTATTTATGAGAAACTCAAAGAAAAAGAATGGGAAGTGGGAGACCAAAAGATTGATTGGACCGTATTAGAAAACGAAGAAAATGCCCGAACTGCAGGCGTAGGGCTTGGGGACAAAACAAAAGCATTGCCAGGATTATTAGTACAAGTATTGCCACGTTTATTAACTACGAAAAAGGAAGACTGGGGAGCAATCTCAGCTTGTAAACAGAAACCCGATGAAGACACTAGTGATTTTTATTCCCGATTTGAAAAATGTTTTGGTATTAATAGCGGCCTGAAAGCAAGTAGCGAGTCATATCCACATCTTTTTGTAACAAAATTAGTCGAGAATTCCCTGCCACAGGTTAAAAATAGAGTATTGAAAGTTGAGAGCACTTGGCAAGCTAACACTCCTTCACAGATGTTACAAATGTTACAGTATCACCAGAATAGAATTAGAGAAGAACAAGAACACGAACAAAGACGTATGAAAGACACGAAAATGAAAATGCTCGTCGCTCAGTCAGTTCCAGCTGACGGTCATAAAAAGGGTGCGACACAGTCCAGTAATTCAGCGGTTCCCGTTAAAGGGACATGCAACTATTGTAAACAGCCAGGTCATTATATAAACGATTGTGCAGTTCTGAAACATAATATCTCTACGGGTAAAACCAAGGAGAGACCACGTCCGCCTAGACAGGATCAGATCCAACAACAAGCACCGCAACATGTACAGCCTATGCCGGTTTCACAACAGACCGTAGTGGTACCACAGCCACAGCCTATTGCCGCAACACAAAACACGACACAACAGATGTACCAGTATGCACAAAATGACTATCCAGACTATCAGCGCTACACATGAAATAGCCTAGAGAGGGAAGTTGGCTTACCCCTTATTGAGGTTCCTGTAGATCAAGAGGGTCCTTATGTACAGAGTCAAGTATTAGGGAAAGACAGAAAGTTTCTACTTGATACAGGGGCAAGCAGAACAACTATAAGTCACGACGAAGTCCCAGGGGCACCCCTCTCAGGCTCACAAAATATTTCCCTTGGTTTCTCAGGAAAGCCTACTATTAACGAAGTATCGCAACCACTTGCATTTACAGTTGGTCCATTGACACGGACTACAGATCTATTGCTTACAAAATCATGCCCAGAAAACTTGTTAGGTATAAAAACATTGAAAGCTCTAGGAGCTATAATATGTTGTTCTCCGGACGGAGTACGACTATTTTTACGTGACTTTAAAGGTCACTACGTGTCAAGAGACATGGATCACCGGTTACAGAATCTACCTGCACATTTATGGGCAAAAGGCCCCACTGATGTAGGTTGTATGCACATTACACCATATCGAGTCACACTCAAAGCAGGAGTGGTATTACCACGAATGCGACAATACAAGTTACCTCCAGATGCTGTAGTGGCTTTACTGCAAATCATTGACGAGCTCATTGCACAAGGAGTGGTTGTAGAAACCGACTCCAATGTATGTAATTCTCCGATCATTCCGATTCTTAAACGAACTGATCCAAAAGCACCCCCAGTATATCGATTAGTTATTGATCTGCGCGAATTGAATAAATGCATTGTACCACAATATCCCGTGGTCCCAGATATCTCTTCATTACTGACAGCTATTGATTCAGAAGCAACGTTCTTTACTGTAATTGATCTCAAGAACGCCTTCTTTAGCGTCCCAATCGATCCGGAAAGCCAATATTTGTTCGGATTTAGTTTAAATGGACGAAGTTTTAAATTCGCACGCGCACCTCAAGGATTTACAGAAAGTCCTAGCATCTACAGCCAAGCACTGAAAAGACAACTTGACAGTATCCACATGCCAGTTAACACTGCACTGCTTCAGTATGTCGATCTGCTGATCACCGCCCGAAGCGAACCCGAATGTGAAAAAGCCTCACTGACGGTTTTACATTTTCTAGCCGACAAGGGGCACAAGGTGTCCCCTTCGAAGCTGCAGTTCTGTGCCCAGCAAGTTGTGTACCTAGGGCACTTGCTGTCCAAATGGGGGAGACAGCTCACACCTGACCGCATCCAGTTAATTGTAAACATGCCACCACCCAGGACCCAAAAGGAGGTACGGGCCTTCATAGGCCTCACTTCGTACTGTAGGCAGTGGATCCCCCAATATGCATTTCTAGCAAAACCACTCATTCAGTTGACAACCCAGGAGGCAGCGACATCGACTGTCCTCCCTTGGACTCCAGAACATACACAAGCATTTGAAGACTTAAAGAAAGCTTTATGCCAAGCACCTGTTTTAGCGACACCATGTTACAGTAAGCCTTTTACACTCTTTGTTACAGAACGTGAAGGTACTGCTTTGTCAGTACTCACTCAGGAACAAGCAGGATCACACAAGCCATGTGCTTACTTTTCTAGCACATTAGATCCCGTAGCTCAAGCTCTTCCTGCGTGTCTGAAATCAGTTGCAGCGACAGCTCTAGCGATCAGACAAAGCGATTCCATAGTATTAGGACATCAATTGACAGTACAAGTACCACATGCAGTAGAGGTTCTCTTGAACCGGACACAAACACAACACTTGACTATAGCACGACTGACAGGTTACGAACTGACATTGTTTCAACCACACATAGAAATCAGACGTTGTAGTACATTAAATCCTGCCACACTTTTGCCATTAAGTGGAACAGACCCACTGACACATGATTGTATTGAAGTCATTACTATTACGACGAAACCCAGACAAGACTTGACAGATGTCCCATTACCAGACCCAGACCTGACACTTTATGTGGATGGTTCATGTATGAGAACAAGTACAGGAGAGTTAGTGGCCGCTTATGCAGTCACGACAGACACCGAAGTCATTGAAACAAATTGTATTGACACATTATCAGCTCAAGCAGCAGAGCTTATTGCTCTGACACAAGCCTGTATTCAAACCAAGAATAGAAAAGTTAACATATACACAGATTCACGTTATGCATTCGGAGTTGTACACGACTTCGGAGTCCTTTGGCGAGAAAGAGGTTATTTGACTTCTCACGGTGCCAACATTCAACACGGTCCCCTCATTCAAGCTCTGTTAGATGCAATACATCTACCTACTTCAATATCTATCATGAAGTGTAAAGCCCATACAAAAGTCACCGATATCATTTCCCAGGGTAACGACCTAGCAGACCGAACAGCTAAGCAAACAGCACAGAATAGGACTCATGCAACTGACTTGACAAAGACAATAGTTCCGACATCGACACACTGCATGACAGTTAGGGATCCCGCCCTTGATGTAATTGACATACAGACACATGCTACACCAGAGGAAATAAAGAAATGGACTGAATTAGGAGGGATCCAAACAGATCAGGGATGGATGACGAAGGGAAAATCTATATGGTTTCTCCCCGACTCAATGGTTCAAGTTATCATTAACACAATACATAGTCCAGTACATCTAGGAGAAAAAGCTATGTTAGATAGTATTCAACACATTTGGTTCAACAAACACTTACGAGCTGCAGCCAAACAGAAAGTCCGAACTTGTATGATTTGTTGTCAGTTCAATCCAGGTAAAGGCGTACCTGTAGAGCAGGGTGGATTTCAACCTCCCGATCATCCTTTTGAAGTCCTCCAGATGGATTATATCCAGATGGAACGATGTCGAGGATTCAAATATGTCCTCGTAGTTGTATGCGCTCTTTCCCGTTGGACAGAGGCATATCCCGTCTCAGATTACACTGCCCCGACTACTGCCAAACAATTAGTTTGTGAATTCTTCCCACGGTATGGTTTGCCCCGTATCGTGTACTCAGATAATGGCCAACCGTTCTCATCCGAGCTAATGAAACACATTTCACTCTTGTTAGGCTATCAATGGAAATTCCACTGTGTCCGACATCCCGAGGCAGCAGGTCTCGTGGAACGTCATAATCAGACCCTGAAAATACGACTTTCCAAAGTCTGTAGAGAGAAAGGCGTCGACTGGATAATAGCCTTACCAGTTGCACTCTTTTACATGAGAATGGTAGCACATTCTCGCACAGGGCTATCCCCGTACGAGGTGGTCTTCGGTAGGCCACCAAATATGTGGGGGACGCCTATACCTCGTAAAATCACTGATGTTGATTGTAATATGCTGACAGATTACCTTGCTTCCTTGATGTCTGCACTACAATCTTGCCGTTCACAGGTACCTGCAGCCTTTCCCGACAACACCGAGGTGAAGCCCCATGAAGTGGTTCCTGGAGACCTTGTTTTCATCAGAAACTTCGACAGGAGGAGCCCGCTGGAGCCTCGCTGGCAAACACCAAAGCTGGTACTTCTAACCACGAGGACAGCAGTGAAGGTCGAGGGTCGCAAGGGTTGGTTACACTCGAGCCATATCAAGAAATTTCATGGACTACCATCTGATCTGAACTCTCAGCCCTGCCCCCTTCCAGAGACGGATTCAAAACTCCCCCTGGTTGAAAAGACCGAATCTCAAGACTATAAACTGAAACTAAGGTCTAGCAAGTCAGACAATTCGATTGTTTAAGTCCTCTCCAAGGTGAATCGGTTGAATTAAGTCTTTGACATGTATCCTCTAGACCGAATTAGAGAGAGAAATAGACAGAAACAGCTCAAGAAATATGCATACTGTAAATCACTTCATAGTCACTGTATAGTGACATTGTTGATTATGTTTTTTCTAAGTCTTTTTATTATTGCTGCAAGTATACTGTTACACATGTACTATCCTATTTTCAAGCGTGCTCATTCTGCTTACAATGTTACTGCCGAACATTCTTTTAGTGAACTACCTCCACATGAGTTGTCCTATAGATTTGCGCTGCGCAACAACACATTCATTAGTATGTTACATCATTCCCATCAGACCAGCAATGCTACAAATTGTTGGATATGTGGCCGACTTCCTCCCTATCAGAAATACAAAGGAGTTCTGCCTCTCTTTCCGTACCCGTTCACACACAATGGTTCCTGTGGAGCATGGTTTAGTTTGATTAACTCTTTAGATTCAAACACTGTAGTTTTCCAGAGCAACTGGGTATGGGGAAACCTGAACTTAGTTTTGCTTAAAGCCTGTTATCCTAACAAGGAGGGACTTCCCAAAAGAACAGGAACTGATCTAGAAAATGAAGTATATGGATTAGGTAATTTTACACTTAACCTCATGATTCCGAATGTTGAATCTGAAGCTGCACTAGTCTTGCCTGCTATGTCAGTATTACCAGTCAAAGGTGAATTCTGTGTAAGAAAGAATGGTTCAGTACACCTGGGTCATAGTAAATGTACTACTGTGATCGAATTCAGTGATAAAGGCAAGTCTACATTTAGAGCTTCCCGTCATTCCTACTTCATATGTGGTCATACCGCATATATACGCCTACCTCTAGATTGGGATGGTACCTGTTACATTGCATTCCTTCTGCCACCTGTTTTCCTAGCCCCTCCTGATTATCATAGAAATACCAATCTAGTACACCATAGACCCCAGAGAGATATCCCGATTGTTGACTACACTGAAACAGCATGGGAACAATATACAGACTTCAATAAAGGTCTCTTTCCTTACATAGGTGTTGTCTCAAACAGTAAACTGATACGTAGATTAACCAGAACCCTTGAAGCAGTAGTGAATGAAACTACCTCTGCCCTAGGCAACTTAACAGAGGAGCAGTCTGCGATGCGGATTGTTGTTCTCCAAAATCGTCTTGTCCTTGACGTCATCCTAGCCGATAGGGGCGGAGCCTGTAGGGTCATCGGATCAAGTTGCTGTGTTTTCATCCCAGAAAATGCGCCATCCGTATATAAAGCCATAACTCGTCTTCACAAGATCGCAAACCAGATACATCAGAATCCAGGCACCTGGACATGGTCCGGTTGGTTCTGGAGCGTGTTGTCAGCCTGGGGATGGAAAGTCCTATCCTTCCTAGGTATTGGCCTTCTTATAGTATTCAGTTGTTGCCTGTGTCTACAATGTGGACCAGCGATTTGCGGCCTGTGTGCCACATCGTGTATTCCACGTTCAAGTTTTCATTCAAAATTCTGGAAGAAGAAAGAAGAGCAAATGATGTTACATGAACAGATTGATGGATTCCTGAAGATCGATATTTCATGAAGGGTCTGTAGGGGACAAGGAGGGAATGAGGAAATATGAATTTTTATGATCAATTGTGTCCCCTATCTAGACCCCAACGGCTCCATGTACATGCTACAAGTACATGTATGTTCCCTCCACTTCAAGCTATGAAGACGCAAATACAATTGTGTCCAACGTTAATATGTCCTCTTTCAGATCTGCCATGAATGGGTCAGATATTCCGTTCCTAAGTATGCCTTGCCACCGTCTTTATATGGTATACTTTTCACATTTTCCAGCTCTGGCAAGGTAGGCCCTGAATTCTGCCATCGAGCTTTTCCTGCTTCTGCCTCTGAATGCTCCAGCCTGGACCTGCATCTGTATCCATGAACTTTGTCTTACTTCCTGCGCGGTTAACGGTGCCTAGCCCGGCCTGTTGCCTGCCAAAACTGTATTCAGCCTTCAAGTTATCTGCTCCACTCCTCGAGAAATGCATTTCTGTCTAGTAGCTTAGGTAAACATCCCTCCAGCTGCAGAGCAAAGGGCCCGGCCTTACTGTCTCCGTACAAGTAATTCATGACTTTCGTTACCATGGTAGGCCCATGCCCCTTCGCATCTCATGTAGACACTTAGACGCTTGTACACGCACTAACAGTCAGTATAGAATAGGCTCTGTCCGAAAAGACCTTTCCTTCCAGATAATATAGTTCCTTAAACACAAGATATTAGATACGATTTGGGATTAGGTTGTCCTGACATCCCAGACTTCTGTCTCCTCATGTAGGGCTAAAAGTCAAGTCCCCTTCACCCTCTAGTTACACGTAAATCACACGTCATGCGGCTGCGCGCGCATCTCTGCCATGTATTTCTGCTGACTTTGCAGGATTCTTTTATGGATCCACCCACTTGTGTCATCATCATAAATGACGTTTCTAGTATACGCCTTTATGCACGCCTATTGTAACGCCTTTTCATTACGTATGTGTATTCTTATCTTCCCTATCAGCTGTTACGCCTCCTGCATCTGTCTTTATTGTAATGCATTTACTATATATACTATAACCTGTCAATGTATTGCTGATCCCTTCCTGAACCTTCGTGGTGACGGAACTCGATTGCCTGGTTCGAACCATCATTCCTTTGTAAGGAATAAATTCCCTTTTATAACCTCAAATACCACGGATTCTGCCTCTTATTTTTACTGAGTTATTCTTACTGAATTTTACCGCATAAATTAAGTCTAGGTAATTTAAATTTACCACAATAGTGCAGGAGGCACTGCGTCCATGTCTGGAGGCGAAAGCAACTGATACATTTATTACAGTAGAGACGGTTGATACCCAGGCTGCTCCTCTGGATAGACTATATGAAATAGTCTTCGAAATTGAGGGTGATATTCAGCGTACAATTACAGCGTTTTTTGGGGGAAATCTGACTTCCTCTTATCACATTTTGTTGGCGGAGGCGGATTGGCCTCCACCATTTGCTTTGGCTGCTTCTAGAGGGGAGGACATAATATTTCAGAGTTTTTCACCATACGTCCCCGAAAGAGCATGCAAAGGCTTTTGCAGCTGAGTGGGCTTTGGCCCTTGCCCCGGCAGTGTATCGTAATCAAGTGAGCTGGGATAGGGATTCACCAGCACACAAGATTCCATTACGGTCTATGCCGCAGCCATAACTGCAATATCCAATCACTCGGGAGGCTAAAGTTCCTGTTTGTGACATTCTGACACAATTGGAATATCAAGGTGTAATTGAATCCTGAATATCTCCTATGAATAACCCTCTTTTGTCCGGTATTGAAACCGGATGGTTCATATCGCATTGTATTAGATTACCGAAATTTCAATAGTCATTGTCGTACATTTGGGGCACAGAACACCCACAGCTCTGCGCTAGTGAACAACATCGTTCGTAAAGAATTTAAGACAACAATGGATATATCCAATGGTTTCTATAGTCACAACTTGGCTCCTGAAACAGCATTTAGCGCCGTCGGGAATCAGAAAAAATGTACACGCTTGTCGATGGGGCATAAGACCAGCCCCGGGGCTTTTGCTGCATGTGTTGTGTCTTTATTGCACAGCATAGACCCTAATGCGTTCTTGTACGTTGATGATATTTATCTGACAGACGACGAGTTGATGCCGCATCTGGTCTGAGTCGACAGGATTATATCGTCGTTCGCCGACTATGGATACAAATTTAATTTTGCAAATCGCACATTGCTTGCTTGGCAGTGCTCTTTTTTGACTACGAGCTCAACAATGAAGGTAGGGGTTAGTCCCCCACTTTCTGGATAAATGTGCACAATTGCAACCTCCTTCTACACTGAAAAAGCTTCAGTCTTTGCTAGGATTTTTGAATTTCGGGAGAACATACATTCCAGATTACGCCCAGCGTATCAAACTGCTCTATGCGTTGATACAACCTACATTTACTTCTGCATGCTGGTTACCCGAACATATCTCTATTCTACGTTCTTTGCAGTCTGATCTGCTAGAAAATAACTTCTTGTTGACACGTTTTAATTCTACGAACCTGGTCATACGTATTGTACCAGGGACGTTCAACGAAGGGGACACAGTACCTATTGCATACAAATCACATCTGTACACAGCTGCGGAAATGCGTTTTTCGAATGTTGAAAAGATTTTAACTGCAGTCCAAATGGCGACTCAGAGAACGCTCGCTGGCGCCGGGAAAATGCATTCTGATGGTTTCGCCTATCCCTGCTTTAGAAGCAGTGACTAAGGCAAGTGTACCAAACGCTAAGGCTTTACATCCCTATTGGATTAAATGGGCTATTTTTTTTTTACATCGGCTGATGTCACGTTTATCTTTGATCCTGCTCTTGTAACACAGGAGTTTTTACAATATGTACATGTTCATCCTCCTCCGTTGTCTTTGCTTCCTTTAGATGAGTACAAAAGTATCATTTACACCGACGGCGGCGTGCTCTTATTCTAGCACTCGAGTTTGCAGATCCTAATGTGAATACTCTTATTGTGTGCAATTCTTACTACTGTGTTCAGTCTTTTAATGACAACTTCTTCTTTTGGTCTCAAAATAATTATCGAGACTAAGGGCCTTGCAACAAAGCATAAAATGCTATGGGTTCAGGTATCAGAGCTTAAAACGCTTCTGCCACTCACACAGGTAATTCACACTCTTGGCCTTCAGCATGTGGGGGCACATGCTGTTGGTAATTCTTTGGCTGACGAGGCCACAAAGTCTGCAGTAGAAAGTTGTTCCGTTGCAGCAGTTTACAAGGTCCATGACTGAGTTAGATAACGAGATCCTGGTAGCTATAGCTGCTACGAAGGATGGAACGGCTTGTCAGCAGGGCTTCCCTTCTAAATAATCTTATCATTTATCTTCCAAATACGTTCCTTAGGCTTCAATTCCGTCAGCTGGGGATCAGCCGATTCCCAAAATGGACCGCAGACTTCCTTTGGTCATAGCAGCTCATGAAGGCATGGCTTCTGCACATGCTGGAGTGCCTGCGACAGTGTCTATTCTACAGCAACATTATTGGTTGCGTGGTTTGTATAAACAAACTCCTAGTTATGTGCTTTCTTGGGACATTTGTCAACAAATCAAACCATCTACAGTTTCACGTCCACCACAGACAGCTATATATATCAAATCAGCCATTTGGCTGTATATATCTTGATCACTGCGGTCCGTTGACTTCAGATACTGCATATAAATATAATTTTGTTGCAGTTGATTTGTGCACTAGATTCCTCTGGGTTTGGCCACAACGCAGTGCTGATGCTCGAAATGTCATTCAAGATTTGCGTGTCTTTGAACTTTTGCCACAGCACCTTTCATTCTGACCAAGGTCCAGTGTTCGCCTCTAAGGCGTACAAGGACGCAATGACGTCTTTGGGGGTGGTGGTGCAGTTTTAGTCTCCATACAGGCCTGAGGGGAATTCTGTAGTGGAGCGAATGAACCGTGACTTAAAGCAATCTTTGACATCTAGAGACTTAGGAACTGGCTAGCCCATTTAATGGGGTTCAACGTGCACTTAATAATCTCCCACGAAGATCTCTGGGTGGGCAGACCCCATACGAAATGCACTTTGGCAATAAAATGTTTGTGCCAGACCTTGATGGTCTAGACGTTGTGGTGGCTGCCGCAACCTTTGATGTAGATCATCATTCTACTAGGCTACAGGACCTACAAAAGACCGGTGACAGCTACGCAACTAAACATTTGCCCTCTACCAATGATACGGCACTGCTGATTTCGGTCGCCGGCTGGCTTCCTAAGATTGGAGATCTGGTATGAGAAAAGCTGGAGAACAAAAAAGAATTTGGTCTCTCTTATCATACACCAGTTCCAGTACTTGGAATGAAGGGGACTCGTACAGTAATTCTACCACCCTTGCCTGGTCGCAAAGAAAATAGATACCTTACAGTGGACCATGTCAAGTTACACCGTCTGGCCGATTCTGAATAGTGTAACTCCTGCGGTTTCATGCAACGCTATCTGTTTGAATACGGTGCATTCATCCTCTTAAACTAATCCTCGTATCGCTGAGGGTGAGATGGACACTACCTTTGGCCTTTTGCCTGTCCTGCCACCATCCTCATCCAACCATGAAGTCGAGTATACTTACCCTGCTGAGGAGTCCCAGAGTGAGGTGCCAACCAGTCCTCGCCAATATCAAGCTCATGCTGCCCTACCACTTTTGATGAACATAGGTGCAAGTAGTTATTTTGGGGACCGTGAGAGCTTATCTTATGACTCTTCCTCTGCGACTTCCACTTTGGCACTTCCACCGACAAAAATAAGCATTTTTATCTCTTGTTTCAAAAAGACTTACCTGGTCTCACCCTGGACCTACATCTGGTTGGTACTTATCCTGATTTTCCTCTTCATGTCAATTGGAATTGTGACAGTATTTTTCTTGCTCATCAATGATCATTATTTGCCAGAACGCTCTGCTGTGACCTTGGTCGATGGAATTCTGGCCCCTCATACATAATCTCATATCATGAAACGTGATCAAACTCTAATGAACATTTCGGCTTTCCCGGGTGCAGATGGCATCATATAGGATAAAGTGGCGTTCGAAATTCACGGCCCAACGGAAGTCCTCAAGATACCATATGTGTTTTGCGTTTCTTTAGGAGATGTGGTAACACTGGACATACATTCCGATGATTGGGATGTACAAGCAGTACATTCATTGTTTTCTGATTTAAAATATTATGCTGCTTTTGATGGTGAAGATTTGTATTTAAATTCTGCTAATTATGCTGATTTATTCGGTTATCAACACTATGGGCATCATTTCTTACACAAAACAAACACGTTAAGACCTGTTTTTAATTATATACAACGGGAACATTGTCCAACTCCCATACAGGGGAGTTCTAAAACCCTTCGGGATAAGTTCACCTATTTCACCGATTATAACCCGTCCAATCCGGAATCCTATTTCTTTAAATTACATTTAAATTGGAGCTGTACTAGCAGAGTCACACAGAAGGAACCGTCGAGGAGCACGACGCACTTCACCTTCTACCCCTGGCCCAGGACACCTGAACTGAGCATGGAGCACTTTTGAGCAGCTCCCTTGGTTGCTGCTGGCAAGGGGAGGGACCCACAACGGCATCTTTGATCGAGTGCAGGAGCGCTATTTAACCTGGTGAGCAGTCCCGCAGCGCAGGACGCGCACGGGGCGTGCCTGGGCTCGGCCCGGGCCAAGACTGGCCCGTCTTAGCATGTCCTAGACCGAACGAGGCCAGGCTGGGCCACATCACTAACATCCCCAGGAAGTACTATAGCATAGAAGGGCGAGTCCCTCAAGCTTCTGTTGTGTACAACCTTGGACTGCCCCAAACTATAACCTCAAAGCTATGAGAGCAACCGTTTTGGGCTATTAGTGAAAAACAATGGGACCAGTCTAACTTGGCACGCTGTCGTAGAACTGTGTAGCTGTTGCATTACCACCACTTTTTAACTTCTTTAGACCGTATTACAAATTCAAGGAGCATCATATCTTCTGGCCCTCTTCTTTCTTGCGTTCCGCAGTGGGCCTCAATTATTTGGACTGTACCTTAAAGTATTGTTTAATATTTATTAGAACTTTTCTGCCTACAGTTATTGAGTGCGGGGTTATAATCGCACAACCACGGGGTGGGCTCTCAGATAAACAGAGGTGGATTGGGCCTGGGGAGGAAGCAGAAATGGAAAAAAGGAAAGCAGAAACCACATCCAGGGCGGGTGTGGGGGGACACAGAACTCGCTCATGAAATATCTCTCTGGGGCAAAAGGAACCATTGAGAAACAAATGCATACAGTGGAAGTAACACTAAACAAGGGTATCCGGGTTAGAGAGGAGTCCATGGGACCCATAAACCCTGAGTATGTAGAACCATGCCCTCCTTACTCGATACAGGACCCCACTCAAGACCTGACCACGCAGGTAAATGGGTGTGTGCAGGACATGTCAGATAATATATATGCATCTGATCCTGAACGTGAGAACCAACCACCTTCTAAGCGCCCCAGAAACCCAGAGACACAAGTAGTGGCCCTGGATTCTGATGTATCCTACATTAATCCCAAGACAAAAGGGAGAAAGAGAAAGAAAACAAACAGTAAATCTAAAAAATTTGCTAAGGGGCTAATAGGGCCCCCAAATTCTACCTCTGACAAAAATAGTCATAAGGAGGACTATGAAAATATCTGCCTTAGACTAGAAGCCCTCCACAAAACAGTTGTAGCGCACTTAGAGAAACTGCTGGTCAGGGTAACAGCTATCGAGGATTTACTAAGAAAAAGCCATGGTGTATGTTCCATGAATCCCCTAAATAATCCTCCAAACCCTACAGCAGACCTAGGAAAGGCAGCTCCGCCTGCCCAGGACGACATCACTCAAGCTGCAGCTAAAACATCTGTAGGATACAGGAGTAAAACCAGCCCAAACCACAATGACGCTTTTGCCCATAATGATCTTAGAGTAGCTGCTGTGTCCACCCAGTGCAACACCCGTGGTCAAGGAGGGCCTGAGACTGAACCTACCGTTAGCGGCTACCCATATACCATAATACTAGCGAATGTACGGCATCCTTCCTCCCAGGTGGATGAAACATGGGAGGCACTGAGAAACAAGGCTCTGTTGGCTCGGCACAAAAAACGGGCTAACAAAGGCCCTATTTGGTGAGTTAAAGATGGTGAGAAGATTAGGATGGGTGGAGAGAAGGGATAAGACACTCCCTGGGGACTGCATAGTTCTTACATTCAGAATGCCTAGGCCAATTCGTGAGATTCTGTGTAGACTAGGCAGCGATTATGTGACAAATAAAGGTATAAATGTATTGCCCCTTGGTTATTTCTATCCTCCAATGAATCAAACTGAGCATTTTTTACAGCGGAGATCTACAAATCCCAATACCCTACATCAATTTAGCTTACCTATACAAAACAGATTTGATATTCTTCCATCACAGGAAGATATAGATTAACTTACTACCACACACAGTCCCGCAGACCAAAACCAGATTAAAGCCAATGATCTTTTTGGCCCTGCATTGATATCTACTGACCATAAGGAATTCCATCAGAGTGAACAAAGAATTATAAAGGACTCGTATATTAGTTCTAGCCATCACAATTCAAGGCCACAAGATGACACTCAGTTTAATAACGTAGTTGTAAGAGATACCACTGTGTATTGTAATAAAGAGAAGGGAATAGACTTGACAAACATAAATATCCCTCATCCATACCTATCCAAAAGTGTTGTCCACCACTCTAATGTACCCATTGTTGAATCCAATCATAAGACCACCACTACCCTGGGTGAAAATAGGTCTAGCTTAAGTAAAATTTTGTTTTGGCACGTGGCGGGTCCAACTACTAAGCTCTCTAACCCTGCATGGCTCGGATTTGTAGATAGCTATGATATACTGTGTTTTGAAGAAACCTGGGTGGATTCCGCATAGTATATTAATGGGTTTTAATTTTTTTTTTTTACACCAGCTGCACCTTCTAGTCATGGAAGAAAAAATGGCGATTTATGTACCTATATTTCATATAGGATGAACATAAGAAAAGTAGACTTTATGGAATCGAATACCTACTATCAGGTGTTAAAAATGCATATTGATAGCTCTCACTGTACTGTCCTATTACATTTCTATAACAACATTCCTGTTTTACAAACTGAGGTAGCCCTGAGGCACCTACAGAAGGATTTGGACAAAATCCAAAAGAAAACAAATAAGGACCTTTGTATAATTTGGGGAGAGGATTTTAATATAGGCCTTAGCACTCAGGATGAAGGAGGTAACTGTGGTTTAATATCTGATGATACTTTTCATTTTTCGCACTCCCTTCTTGGGGACCAACTAAATCAGATTAAATACTCCATGGACTTGGGTTTTGACAATGACCTATGTTCACCACCCATACCATTGAGTAGCACATTTAACGGACGTGGGTTGTGCTCAATTATAGAATATGCGTTAATTTCAAATAGATATGCTGATAGAATACACAATTTTACAATTCACACTGCCGCTTTTAGTGATCATTTTCCCATTAGTGTCACCTTAGACCTGCTGTCTAAAGTGTTAACCAAAAGACACACGGTCACCCAATCCGCACAAGACATTGTAATAAATAGAACTAATGGATACACGATTAAATGGTTGGGTGTGAATACACTAAAGATAACTAAGTCGCTCCTAAGCTATTGTAAAATAGATTTTGCGATCTGTCTTGACGTGACGGCTGCGGACCCCGATCAAAAAAACTCACAGGCTATACAAAAGAACTTATTAACAGAATGTAAAAAAAACCCTACTAGCAAGACAGGTTGGTTCGATACTACTTGCAGCAAAGCTCATGCAGCTCTAAAAACTGCCCTACATAAGCCCATAAGAAATCAGGCCGATATAAAAAAAGGCAAATCAGCGTATAAAATGTCACTTGGAGAACAAAAAGAGGCCATAAGAACCGAACTATGGCGGGCTCTCAAGCAAGCGTCAGATACAAAAGACATAAAAGGCTTCTGGAAGGCCGTGAACGCCCTGTTTCTGGCCCCTAAAAACAAACTCACAATTGAGATTACCATTGGGGAGGACCAATGGGTGACTCACTTCTCCAAGTTATATTGTGACAACGTAGACAAATATTATTGTGAGGACCTTAGAACAGGCCCCATGAGTTACCTCCGAATTGATATTGATTTTAATGTGGATGAGGTGATATTAGTTATTAAAGCGAGTGTAGGAGGAAAAGCCCCCGGACCCGACAGTATACCTGTGGATTTTTATAAATCCTGCCCCCTGTTGTGGGGCCCATTATTAACCATGGTCTTAAAGGCTTGCTGCACACAAATTTTCATTCCAACCTGGACGGAATCCCTACTTGTTCCCATTTTTAAAAAAGGCGATCACAACGACCCGGCCTGGATTCTTTTGTGAAAGTGGCCGGGTGAGTTATTTTCAATGGATTGTAGACGTGGGCAGAGGACACAGGTGTAATCTCAGAGCTACAGTACAGATTACGCCAAGGATGAGGTACTATGGAACAGGGCCTAAACTTACGTCTAATATGGGGAAAATACATACAAGCTAAACACGGGAATCTTTTCTTGTGTTTTGTCGACTTGAGTTCGGCATTCGATTGTGTTAGCCACCATGAAGTATATTAGTCTATGGGGGTCATACCAAGATGCACAGGCAAGCGTTCGCTAAGGGAAAGCAGGCGAGCGCATTCATAACTTCACTGTTAGGAAGGGGGTAAGGCATGGGTGCGTGCTAGCCCCCTTCCTTTTTACACTGTATATAAATAGTCCGGGTGCTACCCTATCGAGGGCATGTCAGTGTGGGAATGTGCCTTTTTAGGGGTACACTGGTGCAGGATTCACCCTTCTCTGTCCACGGGTCCATAAACCAACAAAATAGAGATTGGGACTGAAGCTGGAATTCAAAGAACAAGTTTATTAATCTCTCATGAGTGGGACTACATCAATACAACACCCTCCGGTGCTGTAGGTGGTAGTACATGGAATACAGAAACCATGGGCCTTTTATACACAGTTTTTTGCAGAGTAAGCATGTAGACTCAAATAGAAGGTACAAGCATACACAGGAATAGCTATCGACTAACATGGGCAGATGAATATCACTTAGTCAGCAGAGTGGGAGGGGAAACAGAACTGATTACATCAGTAGGATACTGTTTGAGACAGTTACAGTCTCAAACAGGTGCATTCTAGCAACTACAGGCCTTTCTGAGCTCATACATTGCTCCGGCTCAGTACAGAAGGAGTTAACTAAAGCTGATGACTCAAGTAGAATAGAAAAGCAGGCAACAGTGAAGACGCAAAATCACAAGGCTAACAAAATGGATGCTGCAAACAAGATGGCTTCAGTTCATGCTAACAGCAATTATTTTCGATTTCCACAGACGGCCCTTGTAGCATTAGCTGAAGACATTTTTACGATTTGGAAGGAGCATGGACGTTATTCTGCACATCTAGGGCCTCATGTAGGTAGCTAAATACCGGTCGGTAACGGCCGAAATTCGGTAAATATCCCGTTACCGACTGGTATTTAGGCATATGAGATGTAGGAGGCATGATTTAAGGATTCTGTAATTTACCGAATCGGTAATGGATCGGTAAAATACCGAATCGGTAAAATACAGATTCGGTAAATTACCGAATCCTTAAATCATATGTAGGGAGCACTCAAGTGAGTGTGTCATTGTATTCAGGATTCGGTAATTACCACCAAATACAGGTTGGTGATAAATATCGAATACCTTTCAAAAATCTATTTTTGGCTGTTTTGACAGTGCCATGTGGCAGACATACATGCCCTTAGGGCATGTATGTGCGCCACATGTGCACACATGCACGAATCAGGGGTGCAACAGGGTGTCAATGTGACACCCTGCCACCCATGATTATGCTTCCCCTATTACCGATTCGGTATTTACCGAATCGGTAATAGTAAATGGCTTCCCATTCATTCCTATGGGCCTCCAGGCCCATAGGAATGAATGGGAAGAGATGCATTATTACCGATTCGGTAAATACCGATTCATAAATACCGATATTTACCGAATCGGTAATAATTACCGATTGTTTACCTACATATTATTTACCGATTCATAAATACCGAATCGGTAAAATTCGGTATTTATGAATCGCTAAATAGTATGCTACCTACATATGGCCCCTATTCCCATAAATTCATTAATTTCCTGATCTATTGCTAGGTGGGCATTTACATTCTTGGCATTTTGTTTAGTCGGTATATATGAGGTACAGATAGAGTCTCCTGAACCGGTTGATAAATAAAAGACAAACTGTCAGTCAACTGAGACAAATAGTCGTTCATCAATACATAGGGTACATCATGTAAAGGGCGTGGCATATGAATCCCCCATATATTCATTGGCCTTACAAAAACCAGCTCATAAGGTGTGAGGCCAGATCGTGTATGTGGTATCGATCTAATAGATAGCAATGCTAAGGGCAGCGCATCAGGCCATTTCAAAGATGTGGAAGCTTGTATTTTGGCCAACTTCAATTTGAGGGTAGAGTTGTATCGTTCCACTAGCCCTGCTTATTGTGGGTAAAAAGCAGCATGGAACTTCTGCTTGATTTCCAATCCTTTCATGAGGTAATCAACACCTTGCCCAATGAAATGGGGTCTGTTGTCATTCCACAAAACTCGACAAATGCCGAATCGGGGAAAGAACTCCTTAAGGAGCACCTTTGCTGAAGTAAGAGCTGTATTATCTTTTGTAGCGTATGCCTCCACCCATTTACTAAAGGCACAAACCACTACCAAAACATACTTCAGATTATTACAGCGTTCACGCTGGATATAATCCATTTGCAGGACTTCAAAAGGTGCAGTAGGTATGGCAAACCCTCCTGCTGGAGTTCGTGTTCCCTTTCCAAGATTATATTGGAGACAAATCAGACAAGACTGGACTATTTTTTTTAGCTGTGCCGGCAATATCTGGATGATCCCAAACTTGCAGAAGTTGCTTTGCCATTGAGGATGCTCCAACATGTGCCGGCCCATGTGCCATATAAATCATAGGATGTAAATAGGCTGTGGGTAACTTCCATTTTGTCATTTCTTTATTCCTCCAACAGCCCTCATCATCGTGTGTTCCCTCCTTAGACCATTGGTCTAAGTCATAAACAGAAGCAGATCGTTGCATATCCAGCATCATGCCAACGTTCAGCCTGTGACTTAACTAAATACATGGGTGTAGTACTTTGCTGCATTGCAGTCTCACAAGCTGTACAATCTGTGAAGGCATTGCCTTTCTCTATTTTATCAGTCACTTTCTTGTGTGCACTACACTTAACAATTGACACTTTCTTAGGATATGTCAAGGCAGTAAGGAGATTGTGTACTAATTCCCTATGCACTATGCCAAAAATCATGAGCCACTCCAAAAGTATCGGCTATCGGTGTAGATGTTAACAAGTAGATCTGTACTAAGCTCACATGCTCTTCTCAGTGCTATCAACTCGGCTGCTTGAGCTGACTTCTGTGGAATGCGAGCTATCTCAACTACTGTCTGAAGTGTTGTAATTGCATAAGCAGCAGATGTCGTACCATCAGGCAACTTCAAGCAGGACCCATTAACCCAGAGTTTCCCATCAACACTAGAAAGGGGCGTATCTTGTAGGTCAACACGACCCTTTGTTTGTTCTTCAGTAAGGTATATACAGTCATGTAACTCTGGTGGCTGAGACCGAGTAGCCGGAAATGGCAATAATGTAGTAGGATTCAGAGTCAAACTTCTTTTGAGTTTGATATGAGTGGCCAAAAGTGTCAATTCACAGCTAGTCAAACGGGCAATAGTCAAATGCTGTGTTTCCGTTTGATTTAAAAGAGCATCAACTGAATAGGGTACTAGCACAAGCAATCTATGTGACAAGACTATTCCCTCACTTTGACGTATGGGCACAGCCGTCGCCGCCAACGCTCGAAAACACCAGGGCAACGCACAAGCGACTGGATCAAGGACAGCTGAGAAATATGCACAAGGGCGCTACTTATCACAGTTTGTCTGTGTTAAACCTAAGAGCGCAACTGTCTCTCTCGTGTACATAGAGTGTGAAGGCCTTAGTATATTCTGGAGTTCCTAATACTGGTGCAGAACAAAGAGCTTGACGTAACTGTTGAAAAGCATGCTGGCATTCAGTAGTCCATGGGAGAGGCATCGGAGTGTCTTTAGTCAAAAGGGCTAACAAGGGTTTAACAATGTGAGAAAAGCTAGGGATCCACTGCATACAAAAAGAAGTAAGGCCAATCAGTGCACGAACATCCTTCTGAGTACGGGGCACAGGCGTGTCTAAAATAGCTTGAATGCGGTCTGGTGTGAGTGCACGTCCCTCCTTAGACAGGAGGTGACCTAAGTAGGTAACCTGCTGTCTACAATATTGCAATTTCTTCCTAGAGATTTTGTGATGATGAGAGGCAAGGAATGATAGCAATAACAGTGTACCTTCTTCACACTGTTCAGGAGTATCGGCAGCCAACAAGAGGTCATCGACATATTGAATAAGAGCCACCCCTTTCGGTACAGGGAAAGAGTCAAGCTGCCTTTTCAATGCCTGGCTATAAATGCTAGGACTCTCTGTATGCACCTGTGGAGCTCTACAAAATCTGAATGAATGATTATTCAAGGTGAAGCCGAACAAATAGCAGCTGTCAGGATGAATAGGTATCGAGAAGAATGCATTCTTCAAATCGATCACACTAAATGTAGTGGCAGTAGGGGGAACCATAATAAGAAGTGTCACGATGTCAGAGACTACTGGGTATTGGGCCACCACTATTTTGTTGACCACTCATAAGTCAATGATGAATCTATAAATTTTAGTGTCAGTATCTTTTTTCAAAATAGGAAAAATAGGACTATTACAGGTATTTTAGGGGACTTCTTCCACAACCCCCACCTTGATCAAATCCTGAACAATGTGTATTAATCTTCGCCTTCCCGAGATATTTTATGTTGGGGCAGTCAAGGCAAAGAAAAACCTTCCTTCGCTTGAATATGTACTGGTGGGATAACCATTTGTCCCACATCGGTATCTGATGTAGACCACGAGGTACTAGGTAGCGATGCCACAGCAACATCCTCTTTGATGAGACAAGACCTCTCAACCATTGGATAGTTATCATTTAAGAGAACACGCACATCCTCTGGAGAGCAACGCATTGTAGCACGAAAATGTTTAAGCATATCGATACCCACAATGTAATCCGGCGTGTCAGGGGAAAGCAAAAATGGACATGCAGCAGCGAATTTATCAAGACTAAATTCAAGTGGCTGTGACAGTGGGCGTACCATCGAATCCTATCGATGTTATCATTGCGCCAGACAAGGGAGCGCTAGGAACCAATTTTTGAGACAGAGCACTACGAGTAGCTCCAGTATCAACCAGAAACCGATCAGTAGAGCCCAAAACAATTGCATCAACATAAGGACCTTTCTGATCTACTGGGACCTCAACAGGTTCCTTACCCTATCATAGGCATTCCTATGCAAAATCAGAATCCCTAAAACCATCAGCCGAATAATCTGACATTTGATATTGATTTCGTCCATCAAAAGTATTAAAATAATTTGGCCCATGTTCAACTGCCTCAAACCTGGGACGAGTTCCTATTCCTCTGCTATTTCCGGAGTTCCCTGGGCGTCCTCTCATGCTTCCTCTACCCCGTTGATACTGCTGACCTCGCAAAAGGGGGCCCTCAGAACGTAATGTCCAATCTCTTTACAGTAAGCACACTGATCAGAAGACAAAGTTACTCGAGGGAAAGGGGGTACACCATGGCGATACATTGCATGCCCACCTCTACCACCACCTCTAAATGAGGGACCATAGACTTGAGCCAACATAAGTTTTGTTTTTAGATCCTTAACCTTTTTATCCTCCTTGCCTTTTGCTTCCAATTCCTGATGCTCATAATACCGGGCCATAGTCAAAAGGGAGACTGGGGAAGACTTAGTCCATGAACTCTCGCTGGCCTTTAAGCGACTAGCTATTTCTGGCAACATGTTGGCGACAAATTTGTCGACAAACAGATGCTTACCTATGTCATCTGTCAATGACTGCCCTCTAAAATCATGGAATATCTTTTCAAATCGAGTAAAAAAAATCAGAAACTGACTCATCCGCTTTCTGTTTACAAGACGCTAATGTAGTCCAATCTATTTTCTTAGGGGTTAGAAGAGTTTTCAATTTAATCACAATAGCTTTGGGAAGATCTAATATCTCCTGTCATGGTTTCTGCGCAGGCTCTCTAGCCGCATCTATTTTCTCTAAATGCACCCAAGCATCACCATAGGCTACATTATCATCTACCTTCCGAATTAATCTCCACATATCAGGGGGCAAAATAAGTCCAAAAAACATGTCAATATCTGGCAGAGTCATAGTACAGGAGCTAATAGCTCCTTCCACATCTTCATAAAAAGCGGCCTGATTTTTCCGCGGTTCGGGCAAAGCAGCTTTTGGAGCCATAACCTCTCCTCTACTCCAAGGAGCGTAGACCCAATTATAAACAAAATATCCCTTTGTATCATCTGAATCTTTATCGTCATTTGTTCGCGGTCCTTTTGGGGGGAACATACAGAGGTGCTGCTTCACGCATGGGTTTCATAGTAACTACAGTATCACTAGTATCTTTATCTGTCCCCATAGCACACACTTGTCGCTCTGGGTCTGAACTGTTTGTTCAGTTGTAGCTTAACCAGCTGATTTTTTTTCCTCTCGCAGACAGAACGTCTCAGTACGCAATTTAACCACTCGCCCAATTAGATCAGGCACCTGTGAAGGAAGAAAGGTGCCATCACTTAATTGTTTATAATTAGAATTTATATCAGAGGGCTCTAAATCATCGGAATGTTTTCTAAAACTGAGTATTACTTCCCAAGTAAACGACTGTACAAAATATAACTGCTCTAAATCTTTCCACTGCTGAAGCATTGCTATGAGTTCTGGAGCAGAGGCACTCCCACGAGCTGCTTTACCAGCAGCAGATCGAAGAGTGGCCTTGCATTCAGTAGTCAAAGTAGAGCCAGTCTTCCGCCCATCTTGCTTATCTTCATCTTTTTCTTCTGAAAACAAACGCTCCTCATCAGAATCCTCCTTCTCAGGGGCACTAGGGAATTTATGCGGGGGTGGAGGTCTATCTAACAAGATGAAATCGTCCTGAGGTTTATTAAGTATGGGATAAATAGGGCGCCTAATAGGGTACTGGCCAGTTACCTCTAAACGATGCTCCCTTTCCTCTTTTTTTTTTTTATTGTCTTCATCTCTTTATTTTTCAATTCCAATGCTTTTTTATATATCGTTTAATGCTGTTCTTTTTTTGCTATAGTGTCTTCTTTCCTCACTCTCTCTGGCACTTCTTTCTCCCACATTCGTACACAATCAAATATATCTTGTCGACTCTTTGGTTTAAACAGACACTGCTCTACATACTGAATCTTTTTAAAATCAAATGACCCATTTACTGGCTGGCCATCGTAGATCAGGATCCTTTTTTGTATATTTGCTCCACAGTGTACTATACATTATGGAGAAATACCGTATTTAATGTACATATGTCTATTAGGTGTCCCCTCTGGGGGAGTCAGGTGACTTTTTTCTAAATCCATTTTGGTACCTCCAAGACAGCAACACAACCTACGGAGTGCGCTAGGAGCAGGCATGCTACCAAACTGTAGAAAAATATTACTATTCAAAAATCTTCCAAAGTAGAGAAAAATCTCCACATTACCTGCCTTTATCTATTGCAACAGATAAACAAACAAAACCAGTATCTTGGCCAAGCAAATCCAAAATCAAGAGTGCCGCTTCAGCGACCTTACCAAACAAAATTCTCCAACCGCCAATCTCTTGGTCGACCTAATGGTCACTGCAAAACTTGCGCCAAAGGAAATCTCATTCGGGATCGGCCACCACCTGGAGGGTCAAATCGGGAAAACCGGAAAAGTCACTTCGGTCTGCAGAGACAAGGGTCTCCTCATGCAGGACGTATCCTCAGTAAGATTCCATTCCTTCGTCAAGACCACTCCTTCGGGCGGCCGCGTCTCCAATGAGCTCCACGAGTCGGGCGCCAAACTGTGGAAATGTGCCTTTTTAGGGGCACACCGGTGCAGGGTTCACCCTTCTCTGTCCACGGGTCCTTAAACCAACAAAATAGAGATTGGGACTGAAGCTGGAATTCAAAGAACAAGTTTATTAATCACTCATGAGTGGGACTAAATCACTACAACAACCTCAGGCGCTGAACAAACAGCAAAAGGTGCACCACTTCAACAAATGTGAAATATGTTAAATTAGTCCATGTACTTGATGCGTTTTCTTTTAAAAAAATTCTTCTTTATTATTCATTTGTTATATTGACATAAAGAACAGTCAAAGCAGCCGACGCGTTTCGTCCAACTTGGGACTTCTTCAGGGCGTAAACAGTAATAAGTCGGTGTGTGTTTATATTCGTAGCAATTTCTAGAACATCATTCAACGTCAATTCACAAAATAAAAATACCAGTTGGAGAGCGAGGGTATATCAAGCAAATGACAACAGAAGGTTGTGTCCTTTCAGTGTGATATAAAGTCAGACTTGTTGTTGTTGTTGAAGTGGTGCACCTTTTGCTGTTTGTTCACATTTGCTCCAGAACCTGGGGAAGCACTGTGCTGGCGGGTGCTATTCAAGAGTGCACACGTGGGGTGAACTTAAATTATAACCAATCAATATGATGGGTTAATCGATAATCCGGTGCTGTCCTAGAGGGATATCGCTAGCTCTTCTCTTTTCTGCTGTAGGAGGTAGTACATGGAATACAGAAACCATGGGCCTTTTATACACAGTTTGTTGCAGAGTAAGCATGTAGACTCAAATAGAAGGTACAAGCATACACAGGAATAGCTATCGACTAACATGGGCAGATGAATATCACTTAGTCAGCAGAGTGGAAGGGGAAACAGAACTCCTTACATCAGTAGAATATGAAAGACAGTTACATTCTCAAACAGGTGCATTCTAGCAACTACAGGCCTTTCTGAGCTCATACATTGCTCCGGCTCAGTACAGAAGGAGTTAACTAAAGCTGATGACTCAAGTAGAATAGAAAAGCAGGCAACAGTGAAGACGGCAGAATCACAATGCTAACAAAATGGATGCTGCAAACAAGATGGCTTCAGCTCATGCTAACAGCAATTATTTCCGATCTCCACATTCGGACTTACCCAGTATTGGCAAACGGCCAACTGGAGCATTGTTATACGCATAATATGCGGTCTTTTTATCCCATACGCAAACAGGCCTGAAAAAAACCGTTTCAAGTTTTGTAACCTTCACGTCCAGCCTAGATCTGTAAACATCACCAAAACATTTGGTATGAAATGTAGTCAGTCTAACGTTAGTGTCGGGATATCTCTATAAACACAAAACTTTTGCCAATTATTTTTCATATTTGGGAATCGTTTTTTAAAGAAGGGGGATCATCGGTTAAAGCCATTAATACTAAAAAAACTGCTATTTGCCAAAGCCATAGGATCTTTGATAAACTTTGCCAGGAAACTAGGAAAGCACCCTATTAATGATCTGCTAACAATTTATAAAGTCAAACGTACTTCAGTAGCAATGTATGGAGCTGGCATCTGGGGTCATGTAAATGTAGAGTCCTTACAGCAAGTTGAGAACAGGTTCTTAAGATATCTTTTAGCTGCTCCGAATAGTACAGCCACGTACATCTGTGATGCCAAACTGGGACGATCATATTTATCCTAGGCAATCAAAATTCAGCCAGTCTTATTATGGCACAAGGTATGGACAAGTACAGCGACCGGTCTCAACCAGCATGTGATAAACGATTGCTTGAACCTGCAGCGGGTATATTGCATTCCTTGGCTCAAATATGTCAAAGATTTTATGGACGATCTAGGCTATCTTGAGTATTTCGCTAATCCTGGCAGCTTGATCTCTGTTACAAGGAAGGAATTAAAAATATAATGTATTAATCACCTGGAGACCATCAGACTTTTTACTAACATCACAAAACCGTCTGAGAAAATCAATTGCTCCTGACACAAATCGACTACAATAGGTTGCTGTTGACCCGATGACGTTTAGGCAACTTTCATAATATGGTCACATTCCCAAAGATGAATGACTGGTCCCGCTCTTTATGCCTATGTCCATGAGACGATATATCTGCACAGTCTACAATTCATACCATCTTTTTTTGTAAGTTTTATACCTTAATTAGGAAAAGATGGATTTTGCCCATTTTAAAAGAGCAAGGTTTGAGACAATGTTGACCCGCATTCATCAAATTACAACTCCTAGAAGAAGAAATTTATATTGATCATATAGTCTAATATTTGAAAGCGGTGGATAGATACAGGAAAACTATGTAAGGTCACCTCTTTTCTTAATTGTTTATGAAATTTACGTATGTAATCGATGTGCATGTAACTAGTCTGAAGATCTGCTTTTTAATTTTAACTCACGTCATTTTTTAATGGACTGTTAAACACACATATGATATGTATTTTTAATGTATTGTGCTTTCATGATTTAACATTTTAAAATCGAATAAAGCATAATTTGACTTGAAATTACAATTGTCAGTACAGCCCAAATGTATCCTCAGCCATACTAAATTAATATATTCCAATTGCTTTAGAACTGAATTGCCCACACAGGGTTATGATCACTGGAAAAATTATTGACTTGAAATCAGTTTGGGGCACTAAGGCTTGGCAGTTTCAGGGAACTGAAGCATTGCATCGTGCCTGCCTAATCCCGACTCAGATATTTTTAAATGATAGAGTGCACCAAACTACTTGCTTTCATTTGGCAACTGCCAAAAACTTGAATATCCCTTCCATCCAGTCTTTAGCAGAATATGACGATTGGCATACCCAGTCGAATTATACGATCGATGTATTGCAAGCTTTATTTGGAAATTACACTTTCAATGTCTCTTGTATTGACCCGTCCGGATGGTTAGGGTGGCAAATCAATTCAAATGCATGTCAACTGCGTTTTTATAATGTAACGCCTGGTTTCACACAGACTAGATGGGATCCTCGTTTTCCACATACACATTCGGTCACCACATAGAGGGCAAATTGTGCCAACAATGGTTAGAACATTCCACTTTGTCGTCAGTAAAAAAAACCCTTGTCTCTCTTGTCGAGCAACATCAATTTGGCTGATTTTATCTTAGGTCCTAGGATTCCGAGAACAAAATGATTTATCTATGCAGCGTACAATGAAGTATGGAAACTTTTGCAGATTGAAGCAGCGCTTCGTCTGTGCCAAACTGACAAAGCAAATTTAGAAAAAGTGGTTGACAATAGTATCAATACACTGTCTTCACGCATCTATACGTTGGATAATATTGTTTCATCTGTTATTGATATTGTTCAGAATGATGTGTCGGTGTTATATCATGGTCAAAATCATTTACGATCAGTGATGCAGTTTGCATGGACGATACAGACTCTCAAAATGGGAATAGTTCCTTGGGATTATTTGAACGCTTCTGCATTGTTTTTACCATTTAATTTAACTGATAAACAGAGATTTATTTCCATGAAAGATGCTACATTCATGCTATTAGAACACTGAAGGATTAGAACACTTGCCGTTCTCTGTGGCGGAGACGGACACAGCTGTATGGTTATTTCAAGGGGTTATCTCTCTCCCATTTTCGCTGTTTCAATTTAGATCTTGCATGAAACATTTCCCAATCAGCCGCTTTGAACCCCTGGGCAGTGAGTTTACCCATGAATTATAGTCCCTACTTTTCCCTTACAGATGTTCACGGGAGGATAAGGAGGTTTTCCTAACAGAGGAGGACTGTGATTCCACAGTAGGACAGTCCCTAGTTTGTAAACACGTTAAGTTGCATTGCGCTTGCAATGTATCCGCGCTTGCAATGTATCCGCGCCTAATCTTGCTTGTGTTTTTTAAAGGAACCCCCATCCCAGCAATAATTCCCACTTTTTATATTGTTTACTAAAGGCAGTTATATTATTTTGAATAACCACGACTGCTGTGGTTTAAGGGCAGGAATCCCATATATACTAACAGTTTCACAATTGGTTACTTGTTGTAGCGATGTGCTTTTTCCGCCTTTCCATGGGAACGTAGATAGTTCCATTTGGCCTTCCGTTCAGACTATGAAAACAGATTTCAACAAATTAAGCAGACTCAAAGCGTTATTGTTTCAACAAGAAGTGCCTCTCACTTCGGCTCGAGAGACCTTCGAATTGCAGCTGGCTAGGACATCTAGTGAGATTCAGTCACTTCTAAATCCGAATTTCCCACTCCACTTTGGGGAGCTTATACATCAAATAGTTAATGCGTCTGACACCAAAGACCGTGGTCATTTTTTTAAACTTGTGGGATCCGGCCTTGTGACTTCTTTTCAGACTATATTTGGAGTAAAACCGGCTTTTATTTATTCTATTTTTGATAGCGTCTTCGGAGGTTTCCCTTTATTACTGGCGCTAGCTGGTGGAATCCTGATCCTTCTGCTCCTGCTACACAATGGCTGCTAATCTTGTGGTAATGCACAGGCCCGCCCAATTGTAACTGTACTGTGACCGAATGCAACAACTTTTTGGATGCTTGCCATTAGCAACGCTTAGCGTGAGTTATGGACTAACTTTTCGCTTTGCCCACTTCACTTGCGTGCAACCTGTGTTCTACTGTCAGCGATGCCCCTTTTATTGGGCTTGGGATTTATGCATCTCCAATACGTCATGTTCAGACCCGGATTATGTCCAGTTAATGGGATCCTTAGTGGCCCATGAGCAGGCCTGTTCTGGGAATTGCCGTATGGCGCGTGCAGCTGCACTTGGAGTCTTGGCTGAGTGGAATATCTGTGTGGCTGCGCAGAACCTCTAGCGACGGAGTTTCATCGAATTTTTAGCAAGTTGCCCAGAAATGCTCTTGGAAGCATCGGATTACGAGGAGCACGTCTGTTCCTTCGGCCTACTTGATTGGATGGCATCCCTTTTTTTCTACTAATGACAGGGATGGCCTTTTGGAACGAATTGCATTCTTAAGTTCACGTACTTTGATGGATTTTCCATCTTCTTCCCAATCACCTTTTCCCTGCAACACCAATCTTTTTTTTGCATTTTTCCAATTTCTTTTTTTTAGGGGCGTCTGAATTCTGCTTGACTTTGAACTCTGTTTTGGTCTTTTGTCTATATACTACGACCTTACCAAGGGGAGGGTGTTATATGGCCATTAGGGTCATTGGCGACATTGGTAAGTTAGCATGAGCTCTGCTGCCATGATGCTGCTTTTGTGTACGTTACTTCATGACTTTATTTTGCAAGACTTTGCCTTTCACATGAAAACTGTCTGCTTTCTGCGTTCTCTGCCTCTTCCTGGAGTTTAGTCTGAACTCGATGTGCAAGGTCGATAAACAATGCCCCTTGTTATTCTGTCTGGTCAGTCCCTAGCACTAGACAAAACATGCCAACACAGCTGCACTGCTGGAGACTCGTGCTTTGATATTACAGGGATGCATCTTGTTCAAACACACACTTGGAGAGGGACTTTTTCATGGAGAAGAGCTATGCAGTTCCTATGATGTAAAACTTCCATCTAGGCACTAAGGTATGGGGTCTGCTGACAAAGCCCGGAGATCTTCCTTTATATAATAAACTTCAACTTACCAAAGGGAGGGTGGTTAGGCCCGATAGTCCTTTTTCCACTGTCTGTATATGATGACATCCCCCTTTATAGTCTATGAAATTGAAACAATGCTAACTGTTTTAGGTTTATGCATTTTGCTGCTGGTAGTGGCTCGTATACTGCAGTATAGAGCAATATAGTTAAAATAAATATTTTGAACTGTAACCGTGACTCTGACAATTCTTATAGTGGACAAGCATGAGTGAGTGAGCGAAAGAGTACGTCTTGCTACCGCGATTCCAAAGAGAGTCTGGAGTGTTGTGTTCTGGGTTGTCTAATCATTTGTAGCTTCATGATTATGTGGAGAACGAATGAGATACTATAGCTAGTCGGTTTTGGGAACTAAGGTGGTAGGAAGTTACAATCCCTATATATCGAAGTCCAGTTTTCCTGCGCATAGTTACCTGTATATGCAGAATCCCCGCAACATCATGTCATAACTGATGATCTCCACAGAACCACTCACACACCCACCCATTCACACCCCCATAATACACCCATTCATACACCTACTCACATACTCATTCACAGACCCATACAAATGTTCACATACCCACTCACTCATTCATTCACAGTGCTACTCACACACTCACTCACATACAGCCACTTACACAACCACTCACCCATACAGCCACTCACACACCCACTTATTCACCTGTACAACCACTCACACACCCACTCATTAACCCATACAGATTTGCAACACAGCCACTCGCATGTTAGGAGTAGTATCAACAACCTATACTAATTTAACTTTTGTAGTAGCTTAGTATATGTTTAACACTCAAACTTTAACAAAATACTCACAATCACTGCACGATGTCATCAGTGATGTCACCGACCATGTCATAAGTGATGTAATATGTAAGGTTATAGGCAGTGCATTGCGGGGCCGTAAGTTATAGAGAGCTTAGGTAACTGCTGAATTTTTATGGTTTTGGGTGTGTGAAATCTGAGCCTAACTATAACGTTCATGTAACCTTAATTTTTTGCAGTGAAAATAAATATATATATGTACATACTGTGATATTTCTTGTCAAGTGACAACAGTTCCCTATACACAAACCGGCCTGGCAAGGTGCTATCATTTTGAATGAAGTTAGCAGAAGATCAAAGACTGGGCATATAATGGGAGGAGAGGGTGCGCATTTCTGAAGGGACGGTATTAAAGAGTTATTTGTTGAAAATTAAAATTAGAATAGAAGCAAACGTTCGCCATAATGCAGGACGGATGCATAAGATTATAATGATTCTGTAGGTATTTGGAAAAGGGCATGTTATGGGGCCAAGAGGAGGGCTTTATTTTGTGGTGGAAAACCGAGAATTTGAAAATGTGAAAGTGCTAAAATAGAGTTAAGAAGTAAACAAATAATGCGTACAAAAGGTATGTCGGAAACTAACATTTACCATAGGAAGATGGGAAACAAGCATTTGCAATGCAATAGGTCTCGCATTTGCGAGAGTTTGAGCTATTGGCATTGTAAATGACAATGCCTTTTATTTATGTGTTGGTTTTTAAAACATCAATAAAAGGAATTGTCATTTACAAGGCCAATAGCTTAAACTCTCGCAAATGCGAGACCTAGTGCATTGCAAATGCTTGTTTTTAATATGCTACAGTTATCCATACAAAGATCCTGGAAAAACAGATCAGTTAAATACCCTGGAAGCTTGCGAACCAGAGCGACGAGCTCTGTGAAAACTGAATGCCAACAATTACCTCTCAGCCAGCGAGGAGAGGGCTTGGAGCAGCCTTTACCCAAACTACTTTAACCTCAGAGGGGCAGGAAATGCACGAGTTCACTCAGCAGACGAAAAGCAGAGCAAAGAAATGTACAGGAGCAAGAAATAAAATCTAGAGTCCGTGAAACTGAAAACGAATAAGCGATAGACCACAAATTATTTCTACCTGCTGAAAGGTGCAGAGGCGTGGACACACTTCAACTATGCTTGAGGGCTCCCCCATATATCCAGTGTCTAGTGATCACGGTGGGTTATTAGTGATGGAGTATGTGAGGCGTTAAGGTGGTGCGACACACAACTCAAAACATAAATAACACTATTTACAACACCACGCCCATATCTATTATACCTCAGACTCCCACAAACACAACTACAACAGGGCAGCTGGTTTTAACCCAATGAGCACTGAGCAGATCTACCAACTTAGAAGATGTGAAAGCAAATCAATGAGGCCTTCTACACTCACCTCTCACATGCCATAATATGTATCTACGGTACAATCAATAAAACAGACCCACCAAGCAGAAAGGCGTCTCACAGCACAAAACCATACCCACAAAGCTACAGGCGGAACCAGGCTCCAGTCTGCGATCAAACCTCAGGAGTATTTGGAGAGTCATCCCCAGGCAGACGAAAGCACTAGGAAGCCATGCTAGAGGAAAAACCGCATCTGGATGAGGCAAAAAAGCAAGCAAGAACAAAATGCTATTTTAAGTAACAGATGAATAAAAACGAGCGTACCATATGTTGGTAGCTGGTCTTGGGCCAGCCCTGCATGCACATTTTTCAAATGTCAATAGTACAATATAATCTAGGACTTTTTACTTTTGAAAAAGTAAACTTTTCGTGGGATTACTCTACAGAATAATTGTGTCTATATGCGTACACTCGGGTTCAAAGGAAAAAACATCGACTGAACATTAAGGTTATCGAATCCAAGAAATAGTGGTGCTATTGACACACAATATTTTGAGCAAACCGTGGGTTGTACTCGCAAGGGCTGTGCTTTGTACACAGCTTACTGACGATGCCTCAATCAGTTCTACATCCATATGGTCAAGCCCCTGCGCATATTACTAATCACCCCCATGAGCACACAGTGTGCACCAGATAAATAGTCTAGGATCCCTAAAACAAGTGTTGTGTAATGTAATTTCGAAAGAGCCCCTCCAACCCGAGATACCTTTATTTTAGCAGCATCGTCCCCTACAAGGTAGAATGGTGGCCTTTCAGTGCCTTGAATAACTAGGTGCTTATGCAGAGTTCAAATCCTACATACGTCGTGGTATAATGTATACAGCCTGCAGTACAACTGGCAATCTAGATTTTGATTGAACAACCAACTGTTCACTAATCTGCTGAGCAATAAATAAAGTTACTCGAGTGAAACTCGATACAGAACGGCTCTAAAAATACCTTAGCAATGACACCTGGACTATCCTTTCATATGCTGTCCAGCTCCCTTCCCCAAGACCTCAATAACATTACAAAGGCACTTTAAATGCAATTAAGTGCAGGCACTGGACCCACCACAGTGTTTTCTGGCAATGAACAGGTTTCCCTTTTAAATGCGGGATTAACCCGAGGCAAGAGCAAAACTGTCGGTCAGAAAAAAGTCACCACAGTCACGGCGCCCACTCAAAGCACTTTAAATCCTCTTTTTATGAGGTTTTGGAAACACCGAATCACAGCTGTGACAAAGCACAGAAGTATAGCACATATATAGATACAAAAAAGCAACAGTTTTAGCTTTGGAAACTCAAGCTTTCGTCTACAATTCATTCAGTGAATGTTCTAGATTACTTTTAGAACGATCAGTTGGTTGTGCATTCGAAAAAAAAAAGCTTCAGTTATGTATGTCTCACATTTTTTACAAATTTTCAAAACCACGATGGTACTCGGTAAATTAGAAAGGTTATCAAGTAATTATATGACCTTCGATCAATACGATGCCTAATGGTGGGGGGGGGGGGGTGGGGGTGGGGTGGAGGGGCAGAATTTGTATTCACCCGCTTGCTAACCTCGTTTCTACAGCTGTAACAATATTGCGAGCAGTACCGGGCATCTGTGGCTGACGGGGCCAGTCTCTGCGGTGAACCGGAGTCTGTCTAAGAAAGAGTCTCTCTGACCGACAGGAGGTGAGACATGAAAGGGAAGACAGGTCAGGGTGAGAGGAAGAGCGAACGCGTGGACAGAGAAGGGAGGAGCGAAGGAAAGAGGTACGGGAGGAAGAGGTAAACTTAATGCATTCAAAAGAGAGGAGGGGACATGGCGCAGGGAGAGGTGACAAGGAGATAAAACATGAAAAGAGATGGCAGGCAGGTGAGAGAGAAGAAAGAGGACAATGGGGGAAGGGACAATGCAAAGTAACATAGGGAAGAAAAGAGAAGTAGTAACGGGAAAGAGGGTTTGATAGAGAGCGAGTGAGACAGGAGAGAGACAGCAGAGAGATAACAGGAGAGGAGAAGTGAAGCGAACAAGGTCTGTCAGCAACATTTAAACAAGCTTTGGCACCGCGGCCGCGAAACTGCCACGAAAGTGAAAGTGATCGCAATCGCGATTACGATCGCGTGCAACGGAGGGCGCGCGTGCACGTTCACGTGCACAGTAGCTTTAGGCCACGGCAGCACTTTGAACAAGCGTGCTCTGACGCTGACGAAGAGGGAGTGGGAGGGGGGAGTGGGAGGGGGGAGTGGGAGGGGGGAGTGGAGGCGGGCACGCAGGCTGCCAAATGGTTATATTTTTTTTTGTTTAAACGGAAGCAAAAACGAAAATGCATTTGATTAGCAATAACAGATTTGGAAGGAGGTGCCCTGACGGAGCGTGTGTGTTAACAGTGCTATATTAGCAAGAATCGATCTCGAAGGAGGTGCAGGGACGGAGCCTGTGTGGAGCAAACCAAGAGGACAATTAACAACTAAAGACTGCTCTCATTTATAATAAAAAAATACAACTCTGCTTTAAATTGTCCAAGTGCGTTCGGGTGATTAGCAAGGACAGATCTGGAAGGAGGTGCATGGGGTATGTTTGGCAGGGCTTGGAGAAGGGTTTCCATCACGGCGAAAGTGAAAGCAAACGAGTGGTTTCAGGACTCCAAATGGTGCGCGCGCCCGGACGGGTCACATGCACTGTAGTTGGAGGCCTGCAAAGCCACTGTTTGCACTTCCAAAACGCGCTTACTATAAGTCTCGCCAGAGCAGCGCTAAAGCGCTGGCTCAGGCGAGACCTAAAAATATATATACAGTAGGAAAGCAGATGTGTGATGAAAATAACGAAGAATTTGGACATGTATTGTGAAAAAAAAGCATATAAAAGTGAAAAAGCATAGTTATAATGTATAAGGTAAAACTGCTGAAGCAACAAATACTACCAAAGTGTGTGAGTACATTTTAAATGTCAAAGAAAACGGACTTGCATGTGTTGAAAGGATGGTGGATCAGGGAGGCCACAAGCGGATTCCAATTTGATGTAAAGTAACAGACACAAAAAGCAAGAAGATAAAAGTCATTAATCAGCTTGGCAGTGAGATGGCAAATGTGAAAGTTTTCTAAAGCAGAAATGAAAGGTAAAGTAAATGAATTGGTTTGTGTTTCTTGGGTAATGAGGATAGCATTGGCAAAATATAAAATAGTTAAAATTGTTACTGGAGATGATTTGAAGCCAAATTAACAGAGTAGAATCAATGTTAGGTAATTTAAAGGTAAAAAGTAAGAGATAGAGAGTGTGTGTGTGAGAGAGAAAGTGTGTGAGAGTGTGTGGTGTTGAAAACAGAGGAAAACTACAGGCGGTTGCAAACAAAAGAAATATATAATTGGAGTTCAGGGGTAAATGAAGTATACTGAACAGTAGTGTAAGCGCCTAGGTTTGTTGTTAAGAGATGTTGTATTTCTTGCATTTAAAATAATGGCTTTGTAACTGGGAAAATCTTGGTGCGGTCCTTCTATTTTGGATATAATGTGAGACTTCACAGAAAACTATGTAATTGTGCGTAGCAAAGAGCTGAAGCGTTAAGGTGATGATTCAATAGCATCAAGAACCATTGAAAATAAGGTTGAAAGGCAGTGCAACTAACTCCACACCTTTTTGGAGCTATTGACCCCGCAAGGGGAAAGGCTCTACTTTGTAATGTGAAATATTTATGGAGCAGGAGGACAGGAGCAAAAAAAAAAAAAGTATGTGTATAGTATGAAGGAGGAAACATGTGAAACCAGACAAGAAAGGCTGTGATTTATAATCTGTAATGTTGTTTGTTTTGTGGGCATAAGTCACAGAGGGTATGTCTGTTTGAGAAGAAACCTTGAGGCAAGTATGACATGCAAAACAGTAAGAGGAGCACACAAGTAAATGATGAACACAGAGGGTGGAGAAAATAATTTAAAAAGGCGCAACAAAGCTTTGGTACATGAAAACACAAGGGTAAAGCAATGTAAAAGTGTAAATTACCAGAAACAAAACACACATGAAAGGTGGATATTTTACATACAGAGCAAGATGAAAACGAAAATGAAACATACACAAGATTTTGGCTTGTATGGAGGAGAACACATGAGAAACTGTTATAAGGGAAAAGCACATAGTTCTAATGTAAAAGAGTTAATTAACAGAAACAAGAGAATCCACAGGCCTAACGCAGATAGTTAATGAACACAGAGCGAGGTGAATATGTGGGAGGTTGGTGGGGGGGACTAATATTTGTAACTAAAAAAGGTACTGTAACACGAGTTCAGAAGTGTGATTAATCTAAAATGTTATATTAACAGGAGGATGCAAGGATATAAAAAAAACAAAAAGCATGTGGAAAACAAGTGAGAAACACGTAGCAATGGTGGTACAGAGGAGGAAACAGGTTAATCTGCATTTGAAAGGCTGGAACTAATCCTGTAAATTCTCCATAGCGTGTGTACACATTCCGAAATAATGTGTAAAAGTAGTTTGTTCTGATGAAAAGTAAGTAGAAGGCACATAAGAAACAAGCATTTACAATGCAATGGTCTCAGCATTGTTAAAGTTAGAGCTATTGGCATTGCTCCTGACATTGTTTTTTGTTTTGAAAATATTTAAAGAAACTGCATTGTTATTTACAAGGTCAATAGCTTAATCAATCTCAAATGCGAGACATATTGCATTTGCACCCACACACAGAGCCACACACACACAAAACCAGCCACACACACAGAGCCCCTCACATAGCCACCTACACACACACACACAGAGTTATCCACACACAGATAAAGCCACAACGCATAGAGACACCTACAAATAAAGCCACCCACACAGAGCCACACACACACAGCCTCCCACACACACACAGAGCCACCCACACGCACACAGAGCCACCCACACGCACACAGAGCCACCCACACGCACACAGAGCCACCCACACGCACACAGAGCCACCCACACACACACAGAGCCACCCACACACACACACAGAGCCACCCACACACACACACAGAGCCACCCACACACACACAGAGCCATCTGCGCTCCCTCAGCCGGCACACTAGGCACACCACAAAAAGAGACTCACACAAGTGAATATAAAAATATCCTTTGTATTATACATAAAAAACATTAGATCACTGTGCCACTAGGAACTTGTCATAGAAATGCATGGATCGTAAATCGCTTTGACACTATGCAACTGTCATAAGGAATATGCTACTTACCAGTATGCATCTGTTCTTGGCATGTAGAGCTGCAGATCTATACACTGTGCATAGATCGCCATCTGGTGTTGGGCCCGGATGTTTGCAGTTTGTTTTTCTTCTTGGATAGTGTTTGGAAGTCACGAGTTCGGCGACTCCTCCTTCGGTCCGTACTGCGCATGGGCTTCGGCTCCATCCTCAGATTGTTTTTCGCCAGCAGGGAAAAGATGGAGCGTAGTGATAATAGTAAAGAAACCCATGTGTGTTGTATCTAAATAAGATAGACTGGAACGGATACAGGTAGCCGGGGAGGCGGGTGGGCGTGTATAGATCTGCAGCTCTACATGCCAAGAACAGATGCATACTGGTAAGTAGCATATTCCGTTCGAGGCATATGAGCTGCAGATTATACACTGTGCATAGATTGTATAGCAGTACCCAACCCTAGCGGCGACCACCGGTATCCGTTGCAGTGGTTTGAAACAGTGTCTTTAATACAGCCTGGCCCACACTAGCTTGTTGTTTGGCGTGCACATCTACACAGTAATGTTTTGTGAAGGTGTGCGGTGTTGACCATGTGGCTGCTTTGCAGATGTCATCTAAGGGTATGTTCCCTAGAAACGCCATAGAAGCCCCTATCTTTCTTGTAGAGTGGGCTTTAGGTGGAACAGATAATGTTCTTTTTGCCTTGTGATAGCAAATTTGTATGCACTTTACAATCCACCTAGCTATCCCTGATTTTGAGATGGGGTTGCCTTTATGTGGTGGAGAGAACGAGACAAACAGCTGTTTAGTCTTTCTAAAAGATTGCGTTCTTTGTATATAGTAAAGTAAAGCCCTTTTAACATCAAGTGTATGTAGAGCCCTTTCTGCAACAGATTGAGGTTGCGAGAAAAAAAACGGTAATTCCACCGATTGATTGAGATGGAAGGGGGAAATGACCTTGGGCAGAAATTTTGGATTTGTGCGAAGTATCACCTTATTGTGATGTATCTGTAGAAAAGGTTCTTGTGTAGTGAACGCTTGTATTTCACTAACCCTTCTAAGGGAAGTGATAGCTACGAGAAAGGCTGTTTTCCAAGTAAGGAACTGTAGCTCACATTTATGCATTGGTTCGAAAGGCGGTCCCATCAGCCTTGTAAGAACTACGTTTAGACTCCACACGGGTGAGGGTGGTGCTCTGGGTGGAATTACTCTTTTAAGGCCTTCCATGAAAGCTTTAATAGCAGGCACTCTGAAAAGTGATAAATGCTGTCTGTTTTGCAGGTAAGCAGCAATTGCTGCTAGGTGTAAACGAATGGATGTGTATGCCAGGTTACACCTTTGTAGATGGAGCAGGTAACATATGATGTGCTGTATGGATACATCTAAAGGGTTGATTGTATTGTTACGGCAGTAAACAACAAATCTTTTCCACTTTGCGGCATAGCATGCTCGAGTGGTAGGACGTCTGGCTTCCCTGATAATGTTCATGCAATCGGGGGGAAGGTTAACGTATCCAAATTCTAAGATTTCAGGAGCCAGATCGCAAGGTTGAGCTGAGCTGGGTCCGGGTGCCTGATTTCTCCATGGTTCTGGGTTAGGAGGCGTGGGGACAGGTGTAGTTTTTGGTGTGGTACCACTGAGAGCTGTAGTAGTGTGGTGTACCACGGCTGCCTGGCCCATGTTGGAGCGACCAGAATGAGTGTGAGGGAGTGCTGTTTTAGCTTCCATACCACTAATGGAATTAGCGGGAGAGGTGGAAAGGCGTATGCAAATTTGCCTGACCAGTTCATCCATATCGCATTGCCTTTGGACAATGAGTGTGGGTATCTGGCGGCGAAGCTTTGGCATTTTTTGTTTTCGTGCGTGGCGAAGAGGTCTATCTGAGGATGCCCCCACTTGTGAAAGAATGGGTGAAGAACTTGTGGGTGCAGTTCCCATTCGTGCATTTGCTGCGTTTGGCTGCTGAGCAGATCTGCCATGGTGTTTTGTATCCCTGGGACGTGTTGTGCCAGGAGAAAGACTTTTTGCGGGATTGCCCATCTCCATATGCTCTGTGCTAACTGAGAGAGCTGTGGAGAGTGTGTTCCCCCCTGTTTTTGAATGTAGTACATTGCAGTCATATTGTCTGTGCGAATGAGGACTGCTTTGGCTGAGACTTGTTTCTGAAATGATTTCAGGGCTAGAAAGATCGCCAATAACTCCAGATGGTTTATGTGGAGTAACTTTTGTTGTGGCGTCCATATACCTTGCACTGTGAGGTGTAATAGATGCGCTCCCCAACCGGAGAGCGATGCGTCCGTTGTTAGAATTACCTGAGGAAGCGGGTCCAGGAACGGTCGCCCTTTGGAAAGATTTGTGGTGTTCCACCACTGCAGAGAGCGATGGGTGCGACCGTCCACCAACACCAGATCCGTCAGTTGCCCCTGGGCCTGGTTCCACTGGCGAGCTAGGCACTCTTGGAGTGGACGCATGTGGAGTCTTGCATGAGGCACTATGAAGATGCAAGATGCCATCATCCCTATTAGCTTCATAAACACTCTTGCTGGGAGAGAGTGCTGAGGAATGAATCTTTGACGTAAGGCTTGTATGCTTGTGATTCTGGCTGAATTGGGATAGGCTATAGCTTTTGAGGTGTCTATAGTGGCACCGAGGTATTGCTTTGTGTGAGACGGTATCAGCTGGGACTTTTGGTGGTTCACCGTAAAACCTAGCTGGTGAAGTAGTTGGATGGTAGTGTTTGTATGTTGCACACATTGGTTGTAGGACGTGGCTTTTATTAGCCAGTCGTCCAAGTAAGGGAAGACGTGAATGTGTTGTCTTCTGAGGTGTGCCGCCACTACTGCTAGGCATTTGGTGAACACTCTTGGTGCGGTTGTGACCCCGAAGGGGAGAACCTTGAACTGATAATGTTGGCCGTCCACTACAAATCTGAGGTAATTTCTGTGAGAAGGGTGTATTGGAATATGAAAGTATGCGTCTTTCAAGTCCAGTGTGGTGAGAAAGTCGTTCTGGCAGAGGAGTGGGAGAACTTGTTGGAGAGTTACCATGTGAAAATGGTCTGAATGTATGTATGCATTTAGAGGCCGGAGGTCTAGAATGGGTCATAGAGTCTCGTCTCTTTTTGGTATCATAAAGTACAGAGAGTAGACCCCTAAATTTTGTTGATTGATGGGGACCTGCTCTATAGCCTGTTTTTGCAGGAGGGAGATTACCTCTTGTTTCAGCAATGTGGTATGTTCTTGTGACATTGTACGGTGCCTGGGTGGAATATTTGGGGGGGTGGATGTTAATTCGAGACAGTACCCTGACCGAATAATTTGGGTCACCCATTTGTCTGATGTTATGGTCTCCCGGGTTTGAAAGAAGTTTTGTAGTCTGCCCCCGACTGGAGTGGAATGGTCTGGGGGGAGCAGGGGAAAGTCATTGTGTGGGCAGTGTGGCAGAACGGGCGGTGTTGGTTTTGCCCCTGCCTTTATTATTGTTTCCTCTATATCCACCTATATAGCCCTTTGTGAAGGTAGTCTGAGGAGGGGACTTGTAGGATGTGGAGGCGTTATCGGCAGAGTAACCCCTGCGAGTGCCTCGAAAGGAGGAGCGGCGAAAAGAGCGTCTAGGAGTGTGGGACTGTAATGCTCCCATAGACTTCGCCGTATCTGTATCTTTTTTCATTTTTTCCAGGGCTTCGTCTACTTTCGGGCCAAATAAATGTTGTTGGTCAAAAGGGTGGTTCAGTATAGATGCTTGTACTTCTGGCTTAAAGCCTGAGATTCTGAGCCAGGCGTGGCGGCGAAGCAGAACACTGGTGTTTATAGCCCTGGAAGCTGTGTCTGCTGCGTCAAGTGCACATTTAATAGAGGTGTTGGTAATGGTCTTTCCCTCTTGTATTAGTTCATGAGTCCTATTTTTATATTTTTCAGGGAGATGTTGCATGATAGTCTCCAGCTCATCATAGTGCGCTCTGTCGTACCTTGCCAACAGCGCTTGCGTGTTGGCGATACGCCACATATTGGCAGCTTGCGAGGCAGTGCGTTTGCCTGACGCGTCTAGGAGCTTGGACTCCTTATCGGGTGGTGGAGCCTCACCCGATGACTGAGAATTGGACTGCTTCCTAGCTGTGTATACCACTAATGAGTCTAAGGGTGCAGGTCCTTTAATATAGGCAGGATCTGTCGGGGCGGCCTTATATTTTTTCTCTATCCTGGGGTTTAAGACCCTAGCCCTGACTGGGTCTTTGAAAACCTCTGCTGCATGTTTGGTCACCCCTTTAAGCATGGGTAGTATGGCAGTAGATTTCTGGTGTTCCCGGAGGGGTGGGGTCTTGTGGGGCATCTGTTGGGTCATAGTATGGATCCCCTTGGTCATCAGGGTCTGGAGACGGGGTTTGAGAGCGATGAGGCAAGGGTGGAGAAGGTGGAGGCGGAGATGGGGGAGGTGGAGGAGGTGGAAGAGGTGGAGGCGGTGGGGGCGGTGGGGAGGGTACTCTGAAAAGGGATGTGGCAGAGTCCTTCCGTTTTGGCGGTGGAGGAGGAGCTGGCTTGTCTAAATGTCTTTTCTTTGAAGACAAAGTCAAATGTCCAGTCTTTGGATCCTTTGTTAATGTCTTTTGTCGAGGAGCTGGCGTGAATAGTTCCTCCGGCACCGATTGATCTGTTGGCGGCGATGTTTTCGGGGCCGACGGCTTCTTTGGTTTATCTGTGCCATGCTTTTTCGGGGCCTCCGATTTTTTGTTCGGTGCCGAGGCAGGTTTCGGCACGGGAGTTTCGGCGCCGAGGGATTTAGGTTTGGTCGGCACCGAGAGGCCAGGTTTCGACACCGATGGCTTCGGAACGGAGCTTAATGTGGTTTTTTTCGGTGCCGAAGGGTGTTTTTTGGCACCGCTAGTAGGCTGGCTCGAGCCCGAGCCGCCGGGAGACGTATGATGCCTCTTCACCGGGCCCGAAGGTGGGGTGATGGAAGCGGTATGTTTGGTTTTGCCTAGGCCCGGAGGCGAAGGTGTAACCGGAGTCTCTTTCGGTGTGGGAGGGGGTAGAGTACTCACGACCCTCTGCGCCGGTGTGATCTCCTCCACGTCGGAGTCGTCGGCCTCGGAAGCGCTGAGGAGGTCGTCTTCCTGTTCAGTGTGCTGCTGTCCCGAAGCTCCGATGTCTTCTCCGAAGATGTCAGGTGGAGCAGAGGTCGATGAGTGCGCCATGGTGCGTCTAGCTCTTCGATCCCGAATAGTCTTTTTCGATCGAAAAGACTTGCAGGCGGAGCAGTCTCGGGCCTCGTGTTCGGGAGAGAGGCAGAGGTTGCACACCTGATGTAAATCGGTGTGGGGAAATTTAGACCCACATTACGGCACTTCTTAAAGGGAGTCCTTTCCATCGGCCGAGACCGGAGTCGAGATAGGCCCGAAGGCCGCCGCCGATGCCTGGAATTGAAGAAGTGCCGAAGAGAGAGATAAAGAAGATGATTTTGTCTAAAGAATCTCGATGGAAGAGGATTTTTCGTCGAAGGTCGAACTGGAGAGGTTCGAAGCCGGAGCACGAAGTATTACATCCGAGCCCGATGGCGGAAAAAAACAATCTGAGGATGGAGCCGAAGCCCATGTGCAGTACGGACCGAAGGAGGAGTCACCGAACTCGTGACTTCCAAACACTGTCCAAGAAGAAAAACAAACTGCAAACATCCGGGCCCAACACCAGATGGCGATCTATGCACAGTGTATAATCTGCAGCTCATATGCCTCGAACATATAGAGATCGTAAATCACTTTGCCATTAGACGTAAAACACCTTAGACCACACTCACATTGTAGGTTATGTAAATCAGATCAGACCATAAGCACATAACCCTAATAGTCACCTTGTCATAAGGCACTGGTAATAAACATTGCAGTTAGCGTACTAAATCACTTACTTGTAACTGGCACATTAGTCGGCAGACGCCTTGCACTATACATAAAGCACATTTGCAAACAACTCGGCAAACATCATGCTGCCCCTTCACATAACAGTTGTTAGTCTGGCTAGTAAAGTCTCAGAATGACCAAAATCATGACATCAGATCATAGAATGTAGCAGTCAGGTTACACATCAGTCACCTCTTATCACAGGATTTATAATACTTTGCTGTGTGCAGAGATGGCATTCCTGTATGTTTTATACATTGCCCCTCGGGTCAAGGTATGTGCCCAGATAGGGAGGGCAGACAAGCCCTGCTGCCATTGGCGGTAAGACCTCGCTGGCTCCCCCGCAGGCCAATATCCCAGTTGTGGCTTCCTGTAGTGCCAGGCAACCGCATCAGACCCGATGCAGCCTCTTGGTCTGGCTCAAGCCTTGCACTGACATGACCCCCCCCCCCCCCCCCACCAACTAGACTCCCACCTGCTGGGCCGGGTGATGGGAAGCGTGATGCGCTATTTAAAAGTGTGTCGGTACGCTGGCCCGGTGCAGCTGGGGGGACCACGTTGATGATGGCTTCTCCTGGTGGTGACGTCACATGGGGATCCTGGTTAATGAGGGAAGCTGGAGATTGCCAACGGACGGTCGTGCTCCCTTTCCCTCGTAGAAACCCTTATTCTTAGTCATGTATGCCACAGTCCCTGCTTACAGGGGACTGCACCAGGACAAACTGGGCCCCCTCCTTTCTAAATCAGTAACGCTCCAATCCACGCGACTGGGGGAAGGTGAAGCCAAAATCCCTATTCACTGAAAAGGTAACTCGCCAACGATAGCACTCGACACATACTTGTTTCCTTCCCCAGAGGGCTTACACTGTCCTCCAGCACAGCGCTCCAACAGTGATTCCAGCAGGAGTAAAAGCGCTCCGCACATGCTGGGCTTAAAACAGTGCAGGGCATTCAGGCTCATCAGCAGCTGTGCTCTGGGCTCCATGTGGAGTTGGCTCCGGCACGCATGCGGGCATACAGGGTGTTACACGTTCTGCTAGTGTGCAGCACCATAGATGCACTTTCCATTGGTGCAGCAGGTGCAGTGACACCGGGTCACAGACGCCCGAGTGGCTCACTGACCCTTGATTGGTGATTTATTTCACAGTTCAAACAGCAGTCAGTGGACAAATTCCTCCTTTGCACTAGGGCCCGTGACTTACTGTCTGCACCACTGCTGGTACGTTGGCTTATAATTAGAGGGGTGGTATGTTTTCTTGGGCAGCTGGTTGTGATGAGTTTCTCTTGTTAGCATCTGGTTGTTGACTGGGTTTTATACGAGATTGTATTTTTGAGTAGTGTGTTTGCCTGCGTGCTGGACACTTAATGCGTGAGGTTAGTTAAGTGATTGCTTTTTCGCGATAGTAGGCGATGAGGGGTTGGACTGTGTTCTTACTGTTCGGGTGGCACGTGTGCCGATCACTCTAGGGTGGGTGTAGGGGGTTTCAGGAAACGGTACATATGTAGGGGAGTGTAAGTGATAGCTGGAAACTAAGAACCATGTGGAGTCTGTGCATGACATGCACTACTGTGTGAAGGCATGCTGTGTGGGTTCTTAAGGGCAGCGCATTCTGGGTATGGCTTCCACTACTGTGTAGGCATGCTGTGCTGCGTGGGTCCTCTGGAGCAATGTCTTGCAAGAGGGTTGAAAATGGATGTTTGTTGGAATTGTTTCTGAGGTGCGGGTAAATCAAGGCCGAGTGTGCTACCCGCGTTGTTTTGTAGGGCGGGAGTGGTGCGTGTTTATTTTAGCGGTTGCTGTGTTTTTCCTAGGGTGGGGAGGCACAATCGGAGTTTGTATGAAATTATAAGACAGGATGCTTTTTAAATCTTTTGGATAGACGAGAGAATGCAGGTTGGAGGGGTGAAGTATCGTAAAATCAGTTGAGTAATGCTCTTGAATGACCTTTTATGTGCTATTGGGTTTCTGGGGGGGCTGTTGCATGAGGTGTGAGTCTTTGGGGACATGAATGCGAGTAAGTGGCCCTTGGGCTGTTGAGGGCGTGCGCTGGGGCCGTGAGGCTTGGATGGTGTGTGCCTTTGTGTGGTGATGACGGTGGAGCAGGTGAGATGTGGTCTGGAGCCTTGTACATGGTGTGTGAGGCCTAGGTCTCTGTTCCGCGTGAAGGGAGAGGTGGGGGGGGGGGTGAGTGGGTGTGAAGGATAGGCGCATGTGTTCAAGCGGCCATCAGTGTGACAGCTGTCTGACATTCATTCGGATCCGCTTGTTGGCTTGAGTTAAGGATGAGCACCAGGTGTGGTGATTCACGCTCACAGCCAGTCCCATGTGCCCGTGGCGCTGCCGCGTTGCATGTTGGCATTTAGATGCACTTTGAGTCCCTCATATATCGGCACACCGCGTCTCCAGTACCGCGAAGGCCTGACTCATAATGTGATGCGAGGGCGTTTCTGCGCGTTCCTAAGTGACGAGGAGAGACTCCCGCGCTGTGAGAGGAGCCGTGGCGTGTCAGCTGCTCGTCATCCCTGCTGACAGGAACGCACCGAGCTGTAAGTGTGAACTGAGTAACAAAAACAATGTCTCAACAGGGGAAGTAAATAAGGGGACCAATCAATACACAATTCAATCAAAGGCAAGGAGGGACAAGAGAGACCAAGAGATTGAAAAGGAAACAGATTTTATAATTAAATACACAGTTGGTATGTACAATTTAGAATAACCATAACAAACATATGTGCACTGACAGTGAAGTGAACAAGTGAACGACGCAGTGGCATAAGTGTTAAAATGACAACAAGGTACGGCAAAATAATTCAAATAAATTCAGGGTCGAGGAGGAATATATACAATGAATAATTCGCACATAATCTTAAAGGTCTCACAGGACCCTTTAATTAGCCGCAAATAATGCTGTCCGGTCGACGACGTTTCAACCTCCTTGCGTTGAGGTCATCATCAGGACTATGGTTATTGAAATATTTAAAAATACCTATGTGTAAGAGAAGAAAAAAGAAGGATAATAAATAGCGAAGCCCAGAAAAACCAATGACATAGAACACAAAGAATGAAAAGGTAATGAATGAATCAAAAACAATGGAGAAGGAAGAACAAGAAAAGAACTAATCGTACCTGTGTACGGGGGTAATTAAATCACCACCTCATAGCTAATTGCAGGACAGTGTAGGACAAATAAATCTAGTCCGTCACATTAGAAGGGTATCTTCAGGTGTCTGAAATAATAATAATAAGGAACTCAAAGGGTGACCAACTATTTCAATGCATGTAACTAAATCAAGCAAGGCGAAGGGCGCTTACCTATTAATGACACAGGAACTACGGAGGCCCACAAAAATACCTTAAAGCATGCGAGTTGCTCTTTTGAAATCGGCAGTCTATCAAGAAAAAATTAGATTACGGAAGTGACACAAACCGTGCTTGGATACATGACAGCAATGTGTAGTGGTGAAAAAAAGGGGCAGAGACGCTTACCGGGGTTCTAATGGTGAATCTGATAATCAAGTATGGAAAAAAGCACGAAACATCCAGCGGTGAACAATCCGCGGCTTTGAATGAATCAAGGCTCTGGGGAGAACAAGGAACGGGGTGTATGAAAGGCGTGTAATTACTACGCCGAACATAATGAGAGCAGAATACCCTAGCAAGGGGGAAGGAAAAAGAATTACTCACTGGGATGGGCTTGTCAAAACGCCGAATAGCGGGATCAGTCCAAGCAAGGCCAAACAGTCAAAACGAGTAAGACGTCTAGCGTGTGTGAGACGCGGACCGTGGAAATAGACTATCCGGGTCATGTGACCGCATCAATAACACAAGGAAAGGACTACAAGGATCCGGACGTGGAAAGGGAGAAAGGGAAAGAGGACAGAACGGGTAAAGGTGAAGAGGGACACCCGATCAGTGAAATGAACAGCAAGATAAATTGAATTTATAATAAAGCATCTTAAATAATTGCATATATTACCAACAACAATTCGTAAGTTCGGCATGGGCATATGGTTGAAAACAGAATACTTTACAGGGCTACAGCAATAATGATAAAAGATATTTGGCAGAAATGGTGATTAAATAAATCGCATGAACAATCACAGTACAAATAACACAATTATGGTAAACTCAAAAAGACAGAGAGGTCAGTACAAGGTCACTACATAAACGTTACCTATTGAAGTACAGTTGAAGGACGGGGAAGGGGAAAAAAAAAAAAAAAAAAAAAAAAGGGGAGGGGGCGAAAAAAGGGGGGGGTGCGCGGGGGGTGGGGAGAAAACAAGGGGGGGGGAGGGTAGGGGGATAGCAAAACAAATTTAGCAATATACAGCGCCATACAGCAAAAAATAAGAGGACCAAAACTGTTGGAAATTTTTTGGGAAATTTTCGTATGCTGACAATATACACTGCAGTCTGCATATCAATAGGGCATCTTTGGTAAATATGAACAGAAACATGGAAAAACAAGAATACTAGCCACTCGTGATGACCGTGTTCCATTCATCTAAGGAATTCAATCCATGTGATACAGAGTTACAACGTGCAATCCAACGACATTCGCATTTATTTAGTAAAGTCTGTAGATTGCCGCCACGGGTCGAGAGTTGTGGACAGTCTATGACTTGCCAAGTCATATCAGTTTCAGAGTGATTATGCTCCTTATAGTGCATCACAAGCGGACAGCACACATCTAATCAACATCATAGATGACCTTCCTTTCAACCCTGAATCTGATTTCATGGTGGGTTTAGACATTGAGTCTTTATATACGAATATTCCCCAGGCCGATGGACTTATGGTCATGGAGCTCATATTGAATACTCGCCCCCGTCCGACACGCATCCCTACAGATTTTGTAGTTCAACTGTTGCACATAGCCTTGACCAACAACTATTTTTTGTATAAAGATACATATTACCTTCAAGTTAAAGGCGTATCGATGGGTGCTTGTTTTGCACCGAATTTTGCAGTACTCTATGTTCACCATTTAGAGTCCACCATTTTTCTGAATAGCATTAATCCGTTCTTGACCAATATTACCCTGTGGCGTAGGTACATAGACGACATTCTGCTGTTGTGGCATGGCACACATGAGAACCTTCTGTCGTTTATTACTTGGTTGAATTCCATCCAAAACCATTTAAAATTCACCTCGGATGTGCGTAACAATGATCTTCCCTTCTTGGATCTCACATTACATGCAGAAGATGGTCTAATTGGGACATCCCTATATCGTAAACCTACAGAGCGTAATACCCTTTTGGCCTACTCTAGTTACCATCCTCGAGGGCTCAGAGGTGGCTTGCCTTATGGACAGTTCCTCCGGATACGGCGGAATTGTAAGTGGAGAAAAGACTATTTTCGAGAGGCAGCTATCCTCTCGGCAAAACTGATCGACAGGGGCTACCCCAAACACTTGGTTAGAAGATCTCTAAAAAGAGCTTGGTATAACCATAGGGAAATTATTTTGGCACCTTCCTCTAAACGTGTCAATACACGTATCCCTTTTGTCTCTACCTTTAGCCCCAGTAGTAACAAGGTCTCTAAGATAATTAAGAACAATTGGAAACTGCTACGCTCTTTTCCACACTTCACGGATCCTCCCCTTTTATCATATAAGAGGGGCAATAATTTGTCTGACAAACTTGTCCATGTCATCACCTGGCCTGTCAAAGAAAAACATGAAAATACTACTTTATGGAATCTTCCACCTGTGATAGGCCACTTTAAGTGTCAAAATTGTAATGTGTGTGATTTGACTACCAATACCAAAGTCTTTGTTACCCCTTCACACACCTATCAATTGAAACATTTTTCCAATTGTCGTACTACCAACGTTATTTATGTGATACGCTGTCCGTGTAATTTATTTTACATCGGACAGACTACACAGATGGTTAAACAGCGCATCTCCCAACACAAAAGTCGCATTAGATGTAACGTCATTACTGCTCCGCTTGTGATGCACTATAAGGAGCATAATCACTCTGAAACTGATATGACTTGGCAAGTCATAGACTGTCCACAACTCTCGATCCGTGGCGGCAATCTACAGACTTTACTAAATAAATGCGAATGTCGTTGGATTGCACGTTGTAACTCTGTATCACATGGATTGAATTCCTTAGATGAATGGAACACGGTCATCACGAGTGGCTAGTATTCTTGTTTTCCCATGTTTCTGTTCATATTTACCAAAGATGCCCTATTGATATGCAGACTGCAGTGTATATTGTCAGCATACGAAAATTTCCCAAAAAATTTCTAACTGTTTTGGTCCTCTCATTTTTTGCTGTATTGCGCTGTATATTGCTAAATTTGTTTTGCTATCCCCCTACCCTCCCCCCCCTTGTTTTCTCCCCACCCCCCCGCGCACCCCCCCCCCCTTTTTTCGCCCCCTCCCCCTTTTTTTTTTTTTTCCTCCCCTTCCCCGTCCTTCAACTGTACTTCAATAGGTAACGTTTATGTAGTGACCTTGTACTGACCTCTCTGTCTTTTTGAGTTTACCATAATTGTGTTATTTGTACTGTGATTGTTCATGCGATTTATTTAATCACCATTTCTGCCAAATATCTTTTATCATTATTGCTGTAGCCCTGTAAAGTATTCTGTTTTCAACCATATGCCCATGCCGAACTTACGAATTGTTGTTGGTAATATATGCAATTATTTAAGATGCTTTATTATAAATTCAATTTATCTTGCTGTTCATTTCACTGATCGGGTGTCCCTCTTCACCTTTACCCGTTCTGTCCTCTTTCCCTTTCTCCCTTTCCACGTCCGGATCCTTGTAGTCCTTTCCTTGTGTTATTGATGCGGTCACATGACCCGGATAGTCTATTTCCGCGGTCCGCGTCTCACACACGCTAGACGTCTTACTCGTTTTGACTGTTTGGCCTTGCTTGGACTGATCCCGCTATTCGGCGTTTTGACAAGCCCATCCCAGTGAGTAATTCTTTTTCCTTCCCCCTTGCTAGGGTATTCTGCTCTCATTATGTTCGGCGTAGTAATTACACGCCTTTCATACACCCCGTTCCTTGTTCTCCCCAGAGCCTTGATTCATTCAAAGCCGCGGATTGTTCACCGCTGGATGTTTCGTGCTTTTTTCCATACTTGATTATCAGATTCACCATTAGAACCCCGGTAAGCGTCTCTGCCCCTTTTTTTCACCACTACACATTGCTGTCATGTATCCAAGCACGGTTTGTGTCACTTCCGTAATCTAATTTTTTCTTGATAGACTGCCGATTTCAAAAGAGCAACTCGCATGCTTTAAGGTATTTTTGTGGGCCTCCGTAGTTCCTGTGTCATTAATAGGTAAGCGCCCTTCGCCTGGCTTGATTTAGTTACATGCATTGAAATAGTTGGTCACCCTTTGAGTTCCTTATTATTATTATTTCAGACACCTGAAGATACCCTTCTAATGTGACGGACTAGATTTATTTGTCCTACACTGTCCTGCAATTAGCTATGAGGTGGTGATTTAATTACCCCCGTACACAGGTACGATTAGTTCTTTTCTTGTTCTTCCTTCTCCATTGTTTTTGATTCATTCATTACCTTTTCATTCTTTGTGTTCTAGGTCATTGGTTTTTCTGGGCTTCGCTATTTATTATCCTTCTTTTTTCTTCTCTTACACATAGGTATTTTTAAATATTTCAATAACCATAGTCCTGATGATGACCTCAACGCAAGGAGGTTGAAACGTCGTCGACCGGACAGCATTATTTGCGGCTAATTAAAGGGTCCTGTGAGACCTTTAAGATTATGTGCGAATTATTCATTGTATATATTCCTCCTCGACCCTGAATTTATTTGAATTATTTTGCCGTACCTTGTTGTCATTTTAACACTTATGTCACTGCGTCGTTCACTTGTTCACTTCACTGTCAGTGCACATGTTTGTTATGGTTATTCTAAATTGTACATACCAACTGTGTATTTAATTATAAAATCTGTTTCCTTTTCAATCTCTTGGTCTCTCTTGTCCCTCCTTGCCTTTGATTGAATTGTGTATTGATTGGTCCCCTTATTTACTTCCCCTGTTGAGACATTGTTTTTGTTACTACATTTACCGGGTCTCAGCTGGGTTAACGGGCTTGCTCCTGTTTTTCTTGTAAGTGTGAACTGAGGCAGCGATCGTGGGAGGTGACGAGCCGTGGTCGGGCATCGCTGCTGAGAACTCCTGCTTCCACGGTGCCTGCCATCTTAATCATGTTCAATGGCGTGTAGAGGGTGAAACTTCTGCCAACTTTTTCAACACACTTCCAGAGTTATTCACGTGTTGGGAAAAAAAAGAGCAGAGCACATGCCCACTAGTAAAATCTGGTTTATCAAGCAGACACCAGGTCCCCTCTGCCGGAGTACTGTTCAAAGGGCAGCACTTCACACATGCATTTCCCTATCAGTCTATGAAGCCATCTATACCAGCCACGAGCCCACCAAATAAACGGTATTGGAAACAAATTACACATGTTCAGTCTAGTTCTGATAGCTATCCACTGCTTCTCCCCCAGACTCCCAATTGTGTACTTTGGATGAAATCATTCTTGGGTGAAAATTCCTATTTGCTTGAAAATTAGGTGTGCAGATTGGCAGAGATTAAATATGGCTTGAATTTTTTTTTTTATTCCTAAATTGTAAAAGTGGTAGAGGGTTAGAGTTTTTAAAGGTTTTGCGGTTGTCTTAAACAATTTGTGTTATTCTGGGAACCGAAGCAAACATTTGTAGCGCCGCCATAGTAATTTGTGTCAGAAGAGCACATAGAGCAGCAGTCCAGTGCCTCGAACCGCTAAACTCGCCGTGCGATTAAAATCCGCTGTACTTGGTGTTTAATCTAATTGGCGGCAGCGTTTTGACTTTTGTTTTCTCGGTATTTTGTTTCCTCCCCCAAGTCAGCAGATTGGTATTAACATACGATAACAAAGGGGGAACACACATTGAACCTTACAGGCAGCATAAACGAGGGTGATCGCTTCCGACTGCGATCCAGAAGCGCCGAGTGTAACCCAGGGAATGCGAGACTAAAAATGCGTGGCGGTATGAGCAGAGCATTGCCTCTGCAGTCCCACAGCTTACTTTACGCTCAGGTCCCGGGCGGCGGTGGTGATTTTCAGGGGCACAGCGCTTTCCTTCCTCAGCGCGTCGCAGTGCCTTAGGGACCCCATGCTGCCTACACACCAGTAGGCTCTCTGATTGGTTGACAAGGTCCACCAATCACAGTGCTTATTTGGTAGTTGTCAACCAATCAGAGAGCCGACTGGCGCGTGTAGGCAGCCTGAGCACGACATGCTGTCGTGTGGGCGTGTACTAAAAAAAACACGCCCAGAGAAAGATTAAAAAAAAACACGCCCCCGAATCGCAAAGAGACGGGGCTTGTTTGGAGAGACAAACCTCTTCTCCAATGGCTGACCAGCATTTTAAGAGGCCAGCCAATGGAGAAGAGGAGAGAAGAGAGGCGGGTTCAAGCCCCTCTTCTCCAAGTCATTAAATCTCGCGAGCGAGACTGCGCAAGCACAGCCTTCGCTAGCCTTGACCTAAAAAAGTAGTCTGAGCGTGGAGAAAATGAGAAAGGAAGATGCAGAGGTTGAAAGTTTGTATGGCTGATGCAACAAGTAAAAGGACTGGGCAGGGATGTGGAATTCCTATAGCCCATGCCCAGGACATACTGCTTGGGTCAAGGACAAGTTTTCATGTATATTTTGTTCTTAGGACAAGTAGGCCCAACCCCACTGCAGCACTAACCCTTTGGCTGCCAGTTTTCAGTGCCACATTATGGATCAGGGAAAGGTATTGTCTGAAATTAAGGTAATTTTTGTGTTCATATGTTAATGCTGTTCGAACTTGTATTCAATACAAAGCCTTTATTATTAGTCTGAACATTCTAATGAAATATTGTAAGCTCGGATTGCACTACTGATAGCGGTTCCAGTATAAACATTTGTACAAACATTTTCAAAGTCTAGCAGAATGAGGCGATGTATAATGCTCCCAGAATTCTCTCTGATTAGATGCAAATATTTGCATAAGTTTGAAAACAAGTTGGATGATTCTTTGCTTTCAAAATAAAATGTCACAAAAAAATGCAACAAGGGAAAAAAACATTTTGTTAAACTACTATAAAATATTAGGTTCCATTTCTTTGCAACATACTTTATACAATGTATTGATGTATGCTAGTATTTCCCAAAAATATTCCTGATGGAATATCAGTGTAACCAGTTTCAACAAGATAATGGGAAACATTCAAAATAAACATGCACTGGCAAAGTCAGCAGGTCTGAAATTGGTTGTCAGCCTTTTAGTTTCGTCAATATGAGTCTTGTTTTGCCATAGCTTTTGTAAAACCTTATTGGCGTGGGAGCGGCTGAGCCCTCACTATTATAACAAGCATTGGCAAAAAGCTAAATTAAGTTTGGTCTCATAAAGCACCCATTGCCACATTAGTTCCTGGCACTGAACAAAACTACTTTGTGTGCTCCTCACGAAAGAGCCGAATGCTGTCACTCATAGTGAAGAAAGCTAATAGACGGAGAGAGAGACAGAATTTTAATAAACACAAAAGGTCTTGGTTAACGCCAGATCTAATTAGGGGCCCAATTATTAAAGAAATTTCAAAAGTGCACCCATGGTATATCTCCTTGCATTAGTGCAGATTTACAGCTTTCATGAATTCACAAGAAATTACAGAAGTAGGTCAAGAAATTGTAGTCCTAGAAAATATTTGTGAACTGCATTGTTCAGATTTGATCATGCAGAAATGTGTTGAGCAGTTACAAGTTCACTTTCCCTCCAACCACTTTTTTTCCAACCTTGGAGGAAGTTTTACTTCTGCCCTTTCAGGTGTAAAGTTCCATCCTTTCTCAGCATGGGAAAAGATTAAAGAAGAGCTGGTGAAAACTCTTAAAACATCCAAGTTAGTAGGTTTGCACACACTCAAAAGGGCATTCAAACCCTGGAACTATTGCTTACCCACTACCTTAAGCCCTGGCATGTAGATTAGTATTCAAACCCTACTCTGGTATGAGCTCTGGCATAACCAGAGAGGCTAATCAGAGCTCTTATATAATGCGATTGATGCCATAAGTTATCACTACACTACAAGGCATGAAAGGAACAAGTTGATTTTGTTACAAGGCAAGCAGACTTATGAAGCAACCTGTCCCACCCATGGACAAGTGGATTTTTTTTTATTCCACACCCCTGCGGGTATTAACGGGTTTGTAGAAGGAAAAAAAGAGATCACACCATGACAATAACAAGCATTGGCATAGTCAATAGGTCTCGCCTTTTGGACCTTATAAGTATTTAGCCATGCAGCACGTTATCCTGGGTGCTACAACATCTACTGTTCTTTAACAGGGAAGCGTTGACACCAATAGGCACATTATAGCACTGCATTGAGAAGTATTTAAAGTGTCATTTTTGTACAAATGGTAGTCTGAACTCATATCTGGAAGTGCCTTCATACGCGATAATGAAGGAACAAAAGAAGAGTTTTAGTGAAATAAATGTTCCTGATAACACAATTTAAGCAAGGAAGGCACAATGAATCCAGGTTTTCTGGTTTCACTTTGTACGAATCAGCCAATAAATGGGACTCAATGTGTCTTTCCTTACGCTAAGGTTGGTTTTTATCCTAGTGCACTTTTCAAAATATGGCGCAAACTCGACCAGAAGGTTATTGGAGCACTTTACATGAGCATCATTTCCATAAGAGAGGGTCACACACAATTGTTTTTAGGAATGGGGAGATTATGTGATTTGCCCAGAATCATAGGATTTTGAGCTGATCCCAAGACATCAACATTATTTTTTAGGGCGTAAACCTAAAAAATTGTTCCATGATTTGAATCATGGAAGCATAATACTTAACACCAATCAAAAGCATGGAAAATTCAGAGGAGAAGCCACCAAATAAGTAAGCAAATGAGGTTGACAAGAAAGTCAACAAATGATCAGCAACAGGCTTACTCCAAGCCCAATCAAGTAATGGACAATAGTTCTTCAACAATAGGCAGCTAAAAGCAGTCTGTAGATGAGACCTAAAAAGCAAAAAGTGGTATGGTTCAGTCGATTGATGAGGTGGCGTCTGAGCAGCATCTAGCAGTTTTGTTTTCTATACAGGAAATACAAAGAATTATTTTGCACAATAACTAGTGAAGTCTGAAGCATGTGTTTTTTGTACAAAAGTCTGAAAAAAGAACTAGCAATACTAAGAGGCTATTTTATTCTAACAAAATACATAAACGACAATATAAAGACCAAGTACTAAAGCTCTGCAATAATGTAAACACTACTTATGTCCTACTTCATGAAATAAAAGTGTAATGCATTACCACCGACACCACAGCAGACCACTTCCACAAAAAGATTTTCACCATCTACAAACACTTCAAGCCCCACCCAACTGACCTCCACATCCTCCTCACTCCAATGGAAGCCTCTCCTGATCAACCACTCACAGCATGGGAATAGCTCACCACACGGAACAGCGCACCACACCACACGGAACAGCGCACCACAAGGAATAGCGCACCACACCACACAGAACAGCGCAGCCATTATGAACTCCATCCACTCTTGAGCACCCTGGTACCCCTGCCCCCATTACCTCTTCAATCTCGGAGGCAAGAATATTAGCCACAAACTCATCACCAATCTCAATGCATCCACCACAACCACTCCCTCTCCCGACGTGTGGAAGCACACAAAAATCGGACCTCTCCTTAAGAAACCCTACACATGCTCCACCGAAATCCATAACTACTGCCCCATCTCGCTGTTCCCTTTCCATGCCAAAGTCCTTGAGAAGGCCATCAACCAGCAGCTCACCGAATACCTGGGGAGAAACAACCTGCTAAACGCCTCCCAATCTGGTATCTGCACCAACCACAGCACCGAAACTGCCCTGATCGCTGCCACTGGCGACACCTCCTTCTAAACAAGAGAATCAGTGACCCTGATCTTCCTTGACCTCTCTGCAGAGTTTAACACCGTATCCCACCACACACTCATCAAGAGGCTGCACCACATCAGGATCCAGAGAGACGTCCTCTAATGGATTCATCATTCCTCAAAGGACGAAGTCATAGAATCTGTCTACCTGCCTTCGCCTCAGCACTCAAGAGCACCAACTGTGACGTCCCTCAAGGTTTATCCCTTAGCCCGACACTCTTCAACGCCTACAGGATACCTGTATCTGACATCGTCAGAACCCATAACATGAACATCATATTCTACGCTAACAACACCCAGCTCATCCTCTCGCTCTCACCACCACGAAGACCAACTTTCACAACTGCATAAAGAATGTCGCCAACTGGATGAAGACCAACTGTCTTAAGCTCAGCACTGACAAGCTGATGCTTAAGACAGATTTTGTGATGCTTATCTTTGGTAAAAGCGCCTCCCCTTGGAACGACACCTGATGGCCCTCCAAACTTTGACCCACTCCCACACCGAAAGCCCACGTCCGCAACCTCGGCATCATCCTGGACAGCAAGCTCACCATGAAGCGACAGATCAACGCAGTCTCCTCCGCCTGCTTCCACACCCTCTGCATGCTCCGATGAATCTTCAAATCCCTCCCCATCGACGCAAGGAAAACCATAACTCAAGCCCTAGTCACCAGTGGGCTCGCCAGCGGCAACGCACTGTACGCAGAAACCATCACCGAACTCATGAAGAGATTACAGACAATACAGAACTCAGTGGACAGTCATCCTCAACCAGCCCAAACAGAACCACATCAACCTACAACTGAGGAATCTCTACTGGCTCCCCGTCCACAAAAGATGCCAATTAAAGATATTGGCACCCGCCCACAAAGCCCTCCATGACCTAGGGCCAGCATACATCAACCACCGCATGAACATTCCATCAACGAACTGTCCAGAGACATCCGCTCCGCCCCCCTCACCCCTTGCACAGACACCGCGCAGCTGCCAAAGCCACAGTAGAGGTCGGTCCTTTTCCTACCTCGCCGCAAAGTCCTGGAATGACCTTCCCCTCCATATCTGGACATCACCCTCGCTGGCTGAATTCAGGAAGAGACTCAAGACCTGGCTTTCGATGGAGCCCTGCAACACAGTGCCTAGCTACACTCACGGGGGATTAGTAGTGCTATACAAATACAGTAATGGGAGTTGTCCATCTGTTCCAAAAATATCACTCCTACTGAAATTAGGTTTTAGAACCATACATTCAGGAAGTCTCAATGCAACACATTCCACTCATGGATTTCAAATCGACATGAGAAGGGAAGCAAACATTTGCAATATTGTTCATAGACCCTATTCTCGCAAAACCATATGCAATCAACTAACAACTATACCTCAATCATACAAAATTTCAATTCCACCCAGGTTCAGAGGCAACCCTTCTCTTCATAGGTACAGGGCAAGTTCCAAAGCCTGTTATGGATGCAGTGATTCCACACAGCAAGGCACAATGCATCTTGATAAATCATATATCCTTTGCACCAAGCAAAGGGACAATCCTAAAGGCCGAAAGGAGGAGCCATGAACCCTGAGCAGGCCCCAAATTGATGGTATGCATTCCTGCAAAGAAGCGCTGTTCCTGTGCTGTTGCTGTCTGGCCACTTCGCCACGCATCGCGGCCCCCGCTTCGCGGGAGCCGCTCGTAGGCTTAGACTCTCTCTGGGGAACATCCTTTCTGCCTCCCTTCACGTGCTTTGAGCACCAACGCGCCCCTTGCAAGCTGTCATCTGGTCAACAGGGGTAGAGGCGGGACTGCGAGGACCAGCATTCCTAGCGGCGTGGACCGGCCGCAGCTGGTCCTCTTCCCGCCCCCTCCTCCTCCTCTTTAAAATCTGTGTGGAGTGAGTGAGCCTTGGGACCCTTCCTGCAAAGAAGCGCTGTTCCTGTGCTGTTGCTGTCTGGCCACTTCGCCACGCCTCGCGGCCCCCGCTTCGCGGGAGCCGCTCGTAGGCTTAGACTCTCTCTGGGGAACATCCTTTCTGCCTCCCTTCACGTGCTTTGAGCACCAACGCGCCCCTTGCAAGCTGTCATCTGGTCAACAGGGGTAGAGGCGGGACTGCGAGGACCAGCATTCCTAGCGGCGTGGATCGGCCGCAGCTGGTCCTCTTCCCGCCCCCTCCTCCTCCTCTTTAAAATCTGTGTGGAGTGAGTGAGCCTTGGGACCCTTCCTGCAAAGAAGCGCTGTTCCTGTGCTGTTGCTGTCTGGCCACTTCGCCACGCCTCGCGGCCCCCGCTTCGCGGGAGCCGCTCGTAGGCTTAGACTCTCTCTGGGGAACATCCTTTCTGCCTCCCTTCACGTGCTTTGAGCACCAACGCGCCCCTTGCAAGCTGTCATCTGGTCAACAGGGGTAGAGGCGGGACTGCGAGGACCAGCATTCCTAGCGGCGTGGATCGGCCGCAGCTGGTCCTCTTCCCGCCCCTTCCTCTTGTTTTTTCCTTCATAGCTTGTGTGGACAACGCGCACGCGGGACGCGCGCGGGGCAACGGCCGGGGCGAAGACCGGGCTAAGAGCGGGCCGTTTGAGGCCGTTCGAGGACGGCAGAGGACGGCCCTGGCCCACCCCCCTTATTGCTCCTAACCTGCTTGTTATTGTATCATCGTGCTGAGACAGGTTAGCTTAAACTGAAGCCCCCTAGTTAGTAAGTCGAGTGACGACCCTGATCTTATCGCAAGCACCATGAGTACTAGGATGACACGTAGCAAAGCCTCCAAAGGTGGTTCACAAATCTGTGGCCCTATGGACGACTTCATCACCCGCACAAATATAGCCATCGATGAAGAAATATCTAAACTTCAAACCCGGGTATCCCTAGAATTGGTAGCTGCACGTAGGCTGTCCGAGGTAATTGCCCTCTCGAAAAAATCATCCCTAGGACATATAGCCTCTGCTGTCACTCCAGCACGCCCTGCCCGCCCAAATAGTATTACCACCCAGGTTGATTTACACCAGCCCCCGATTACTTCCACCCTCACTCCGCCCTTAGAACAATCTCGCATTACAGAAGAGCTAAGTTTCGCTGCACCTTCTCACGCCCAGACCCCCACCCTTAATCCCCTTTCCCAAGTATTCCCAACTACTTCCCGTGTTAGTGGTGCACAACCCAAAAGAAAACGCCAATCACGCTCAGCCTACTCTCGTATAAAGGCAAAGGTCGCAGTCTCCCGCCAGCTCACAATGACCAACACTCAGGCATGTAATGCTTTACCTGAGGGTTCCTCGAGCACACAGTCAGTATGCCAAAGTATGGGAGAGGGTCCAGCCAACACCACCCCAGTAGACGAGGGGGCGCAGGTACAAGACCAGGGAAGGAATGATAAGGAATTTATAGATCAAGTCTGGGAAACATTAAAAAAACTTCTCTCACCACTCGACTTAAGATTGTCTAGGATAGAAAACAATCTACTCGAGATGGAGAAGAGCATTATTGCTCTGGCCACTCTTGGCCTGAGAAGTCTCGAAAACCAGGGCGTGTCCTTATCTGACCCACTTTCGCCAGCCCCTGTTTTGCAAGCTGAGCAGCACCCCCCACCAGTACCTGTTGCTGTAAGGCCTGTTCCTAAGCCGAGGACTGTGGCTGTGGATCAAGTTTCCATAACCGCTAAACCTCAGGCTACCAAACCGCAGATTCCCACACGGAACTCTAAGCCTGGAATAGTAAATCCAAACCTGGTAGCATCCGCCAGACCCCAGCCTGCCGAAACCCAGGGTCCTCGTCCAAAAGAAAATTTTGGAGGAGGCTATATAGACCTTCCACCAGAGGCCAATGACTATGTGGTCGTGTTGACAGGCGTCCCTGTGATTGGCACTGACCAACACGAAAACCACTGGTCATTGAAAAATAAAACTATGCACTGGCTTAACGTCAACAGACCGATTCCCAATGGCAAAAGAAGCCGAGTAATGATGGTCCGTAGAATACCCTGGGTGGGCCCAACCAAGAAATCTAAGCAAGGGGACTGTGTAGTTGTAACTTTTGAAGACCCACATACGGCGCACCATATCTGTTCCTGGCCAACTAGTGAAGATTCTTTAGTCATACCAAGGCCGCTATCCTATTTTTACCCCCCACGCCAATTGCATACCCAAGCGGATAACTGGTCCTTGGTGCAGCACCACCCATGGAACACCCATCCCATGAGGCAAAAGAATACTCTTTTACACTGGAATGGCCTTTCAACCTACAATAGATTTGGAGGCCTGGAGGAGGTCGATTGACTTTCTATGTTCCCAGCATGCCCACAACTAGAAAAAGCATTGTCTCCACATGTTATAGACATAATTGGAAATCCAACCAACGGCCCTCCAACTAGCCAAGCCGGGCTTCTGACTCTCTTGCCCCGGGCCATGGAACCGATCAAAATGGCCATTTTAGATTGCAAAAGAGTGGAAACGAGGCCAGACAGCCCCTGTTCGATCCCCCCTCCTCCAGTACAATCTAATCCAATGGAGCTCGACCTGCCTGTTAGAGTTGCCTCCCCAGGCGATTCTTCACTGAGGGTCTTAAGCTGGAATGTGGCTGGCCTTGCACGTAACTTTGATAACCCGGAATGGAACACCTTCCTGGCACCCTATGACATTTGCTTGCTACAGGAAACATGGTGCCAGGAACCTAGACATAGAGTGGGGTTTTCGACCTTCTATGTTCCGGCTGTATGTCACCAAGGTTCTAAAGGACGCCCATCCGGTGGTCTTCTCATCTGGATCAACATAGCACTAGACCTCAGTGTTTCTCAAAGGACCACCGAAACACCTGACCTTCAATGGCTAACAGTGCACTACAAAGGGGGAAGTAAACTAGAACTATTTAATCTCTACTTAAGGGGCATTAGGAACGGAGGATCTCTAAACTCTTTAGGCTTAAGCAACTACCTGTCTGCCTGTGACGCCGACTCTCTCGTCCTGCTGGCAGGCGATTTTAATTGCTGTTTTGAGCCTTTAGCCAAAGAAGATATTCTGGATACCAACGAGGAGGATAACAGGAGGGGCATCCCTATTTTGAACCTCGAACCGATCCCTAAATGGACACAAAAGGCGATCGATATAAATGCTCTTTGCATGGAGCATAACTTGAGAGCAACGAATGGGCGTTCTAAATCAGATCCCATGGGTGCCCATACATACAATAGGACGGGCCACTCATCCAGAATTGACTTTGTTATGCTCAACTATAACCTCTGGCCATATCATCAAGACATGGAGGTTATAGAGACCTGTGACAGCGACCACAACCCTCTCGCTTTAACCATTTCTGTCCCCTGGCAAACTGGGTCTCAAGAAACCACTAATCAGTTATGGAAAGCTTCACATGAGATTCTTCCCTCAAACTGTGGCAGACGTCTTAAATGGGCAAGAGTCTCAGCGGATGAGGCTAGGATGTCACAAGCTGAAACCATCTTACTAGAGGCTGAATCTAGGCTTGATAGCACGAATAGCGATAGCAAGATGTTTTTATCGTTATTTACGGAGACTGTAACGGCACTAAGTGGGCTGTTCACCATTCCCAAACCCAGCTCCAGAACTGCTTCAAAGGGGGCCCTGAGAACAAGTGAAAAGTGGTTCACAGCCAAGTGTCGACTTGCTAAGGGTGATCTTGTTGCTGCAGTAAAAGGAAAAGACCAAGCTACCATCAGGTCTGCAAGGAAACTTTATAGGAAAACTGTGACTGAGGCCAAGCGGACATATGATTTCAACTTTTGGTGTGACCTAACGGAGGCGAGCACAAGGAAAGATGCTAAGGGGTTCTGGGACTTGCTAAGATCAAGAGTCAAGCCCATTGATCAACAACTGACTTGTAATATCCCTGGCGTTGCCTGGTTTGCCCACTTTTCGAAATTGTATTCGGCTCAGACAGGGCCTCCGCAACCAGACCCGCTCCCAAGGCTCAGTTCCACAGATCTCCCACCAAATGAAGTCCTATTTACCACCTTGGAAGTAGAGAAGGCAATCAGGTGTATTGTTTCTAACAAAGCGGCAGGACCTGATGGGATCCCGGGCGACTTGATAAAAAATAATCCCCCATTTTGGAGCAGACTAATTGCTGCTCTTCTTAATGAGGTTATGTTGGGGGGGTCTTTCCCTGACTCTTGGAGGGGCGCTGAAGTAGTCCCCATTTTCAAGAAGGGTAGCAGGGAAGACCCAGCCAATTACCGCCCCATCAGTTTGCTGGATTCGACGCAAAAGGTAGCGGGGAAAGTGGTATTGGGCAGGATTCTGGAGTGGGTGGATGAAAATCAGATATTGTCTGATTTCCAAGCGGGTTTTAGATCAGGGACAGGCACCGTCGAGCAGACATTCCGCTTTTTAATGCTCTATTGGAAGGTAGTGGTGCTAGGAGGGGGCAGCTTATACTTAGTCTTCATAGACTTAAAAACAGCCTTCGACCTGGTTCCAAGAGCATTATTGTGGAAGGTCCTTGACGAGTTAGGTCTACCTCCCTATTTGTTGGCCTTGCTGATAAAATTCCATGAAAACACCTTTGCCCAAATCAGATGGGGTGCCCAGGGAGAAAAAACCCCGTGTATTCCAGTAGACAGGGGCGTCCGCCAGGGGTGTGTGCTTGCCCCCACTCTGTTTTCGCTTTACGTCAATGGAGTGGTGGAGCACCTTCTTCAACATCCTGCAGATGCACCATCCCTGGCTGGAAGGAAAATCCCGACGCTCCTGTTTGCGGACGACACCCTCCTGATTTCGAAATCACCTGCAGGCATACAGTTATTATTTTCCAGCTTCAAGGCCTTCTGTGACACCAAGGGACTGGCCATAAATATTGGCAAGACTAAATTTCTTGTCCTCAACCCCCCTAAGAAATCTGTTAAGCCCCCCACTCTAGACTCTGTCACATTAGAACGGGTCAAAGAATTTGACTATCTAGGCATACGTCTTTGTGATAGTATGAGCTGGAAGGCCCATCACCAAAAAGTGTTTCTAACCCATAAGAGGGTTGTTGGTGCTTTACTTAAAGAGCAGCGTGCTTCCTCCATAAAACCTATTGGGGCACTTCTTGATATTTATAGGGGTAGGGTTGTGAGTGCAGCACTGTATGGCGCAGAACTTTGGGGTACCCAGAGAGTGGATACTTTGGCCCACCTAGAAAATAAATTTCACAAAGATCTGATGAGGCTACCCCAGAGCACCCCCACAATCCCCCTCTTGCTGGACGCAGGTACTCGTCCAATCTGCGAGCAAGCTAAATTACGCCCCTTACTATTATGGTCTAGAATTTGGAACGTCCCCGAACTCCACAGCTATGCAGACGCCCTAAAAGATGTACTGTCCTTACCTGGCTGGCATAAGATCGCCTGGCTCAGAGAGGTCAAGAGGGCATTATACAAGCTCGGTCTGGGAGCTGCGTGGGAAAATAAAACAGCACCTCCTAAACAAGAACTGAAGAAGGCTTACTGGTCTTGGGTGGATAACGAGAGACTTGGTAAATCAAATCACCCAAGATCTGTTGCCAACTTCTTGATGGTTAAAGATATCCCCTCCAGAGAACCATATTTGGACTTGATTCACAGTTCACATGATAGGGCTTTATATTTTAAATGCAGGGTCGGGGTCTTACCTTTATGTCAGTTTACCTCTACCTGGAAACCACCACTGCAAACTGTACCCTATTGCCCATTCTGCGAGCTAAAAATCGAATCTGTCGCACACTTTCTATTTGAGTGTCGAGTCTATATGGCCCCTAGACGGAGGTGGTTGAAGCCTCTTTGTAGGAGCCTGGGAACTCGCTCACATCTGGAAGCTATAAGAATACTGCTCTCAGATACAAGACCCTTTTTTGCCATTTGTTTGGCCAAATTCCTAGGCTGGGCTTGGCGCATAAGATCTGCTAAACAACTGATGATACAGTAAAGTGTCCCTTTTTCATTTCTCATAAATTTTAAGATTATCTCGTGTAAATATGAAATGTTTTTAATGGTAATACGAATTGTAAATTGCTTTGTTTCGACCATTGTTTTTATGCTGTCATGTTTTGCTTTTATGATATGTTTCTATATCGAAATAAAGCTTTACTACTACTACTACTATGGTATGCATTCAGTGCATGGAATCCTGTTGGTAAGCTACCTTCACTCATCCATTCCAGCTCCCAAGTGAGATCACATATGCTATTATTGGAAGAAAATAAACAAAGGAAGCTCTTTGTCCACCTAATACTAGACTCACAGAAAACACAGGTGGATGAGTCTCTAATACTTCCGCCTCCAAGATGAATAGACTGAGCAGCACAGCAAGCTGATTTCTCATTCATGGATGAGCAGTTAAAAATTTCTGGATGTATGTCGTTACAACGCACACTTTTACAACGCATGCACTTACAACGCATTTTTTACAACGCAACATCCACTACAACGCATTCCATTACATAGCATGACACTACAACGCATGTTTAAAAACTACCTTTACAACGCATTCCATTACATCGCATACTACCTTTACAACGCATACCATTACAACGCATAGTATAGGGGTAAAAATTACTATTCTAACTCCAGGGGGTGCAACAGTAGGGTAAGTGTTGGATTGCGTTGTAATGGTATGCGTTGTAAAGGTAGTATGCTATGTAATGGAATGCGTTGTAGTGGATGTTGCGTTGTAAAAATTTCGTTGTAAGTGTAGTGCGTTGTAACAGTTGCGTTGTAAAGGTTGTTCACCAAAATTTCTCCTTATTGCTGCTTCTCTCCGATAAGGGACTGTTGTAAAAGTTCTGCTCCCGACTTCCATCTCCTTCAAAGTGCCAGCTCACACTCTCCATATACTACTGTCCTGTACGGCCAGGCGGTAGTTCTTCTCACAAGGCACAGACCGCTGATGACTATTGTGTGAACTTAGGTTCTTTAAAACTAATATCCTCTGTTAAAAGGAGACATACATGAGCCCTTCCACATTCAAGTATGTAAAAGATTCTTGATTTATTCAATCAGAGGTTGCAGGTGTTAGGGAGAAGCCCCACCAGGAGCAGTCCCTACCCTGCTCAGCCAGACTATCGTCACTATCTTTAGATTTTAGGTTTACTCTTGAAGGATTTATTATTCGTTAGTAATGCTGCACCTTATAGGGGGGAACTTGCCTAATGTTTGAATGTCTACAGTTAGAGCCCTTTAGTTCTTGGAAATTCTAGAAATAAGCTTCTGAAGTCTGAATACTTGCGTGTTTGTTTCAGTGATCGGTGGAGGTGAAACGGCAAATCGCTCTCTACCATTACGCCTTAGTGCTCTATGTATGCCAGCAGGAAAAGTAAGGTGATGATAACGCAACAGTTACAACAACTGCACTTACTGTGCCACCCAGTGCAATTTCCTCACCCTTGGTTATTACAATATCCTATAGCGGGAAAGCCTACGTGATGTGGATTGCCAGGTTTTTCGATTAGTTAGTGACAATCCTTTAATTACCAGGTCCTTACACAACTCTCTCACCACTCTTCGATGTGACACGTACTAAACAATACAAGTCAGGATTCTTGACCATTCTCTTTCCTTGTCATTAAGAGCAGAGCTGTCATCTGATGGCAACAGAGTTTGGTGCCTACAAAATATGCCCATGATGTGGATTTTAGAAGAAATGGATATGGGTCTATTACTGATTCAAGGTATCTTCATACTCAGACTGAATGGATTCCTAAGATGCCACCAAGAAGGGGTTTTGAGTAAGGTGGATAAATAAAAACACAGCTGTTAGTCTATACTTTGGAGTTAAATGGCTAAAAGCGGAAGAAGTCTCCCTACTTAAAAAAAAAAAACTACTGACCCAGATGAGCTCAATTAATTCAGTCCAATCTCTGGTCTCCACTTTTCAGCTTAAGTCCTTTAGCATTGTAGCAACTATCACCTGAAACAGTTTGTCAATGATGATAATCTATTGGGTGATTTCTAATCTGATATCAGAGTAGGACATAGTGCAGAAACAGCATTCTTCCAAATCATCGATGATGACCGTGTATTTTCAATATTATCGAATTCTACAACCGATCATGGTAGGAGGCGCATTCTCTCTGATCCAGTCCTATATCCCAAGGAGTTGCCCCAAAGGTCTACTCTGAGCCCACCTGAATCTCGAATCAAAGGAAAACAATTACAGGCTTTGGTCTATCACATCACCAATTTGCTGAGGAGACAACTCAGTTTCATGGTGTCCTCCCATAATATATTCTTCTAATTGGATTTAAAATTTTATAAAGCATGCAAATACCTAATGCTTTAATTTGTGCCGGTGCTTTCCGGTGCTTAGCACCGGCACTTAATTATTAGCGCTGGGTCTACACGCAACTGCTGGGCACGTCACATATTGCACAATGATAGATGTATATATTTAATTTACCCTGTACTGTACGGTGCAGCCGCAGCGAGTTTTTCACGTCGGTCTCCGGTCTCCCGAGTGAGTCACGGACCAGTGCTTTTTTGGGCTAGATTTTTGTTCTGGATGGGTGGGTGGGCTATGCTGCAGGCAGCGTGCGCAGATTTTTTTCACATTGCCACGCCCCAGGGCCCAGCATAACCACCGCAGCAGCGCAGCTCAGCACGAGTCATCGTCGTTCGCTCAGCCCCACCCCGCCCGACAACGACGTGGTTGAGCCTGAGGGCAGGACAGCGGCAGCCTGGGCAGGCATCAATCAGCCAGAATTGTCTGGTACTAGCGCAGCAAGCATCACCAGGCCGCCTAATAAGTTAAAGGCTGAACTCAGTGTGAGACTAGTGCAGCCAGAGTGTGTCCCTGACTCCCTGCCAGCCCACCACGAGTAAAGGTAAGAAGTTAATCACTAACTTACTTAGTGTTAGAGTAGTACCCAACTAGTGATGTGATGTCTTACATGCCATGCCAAAACCAACACGGTTATTTTTTTCGGACTCGGAGCATGGTGGCGTGATGGTCCGGACCGTCCGGTCTTCAGATCACCGTGAGGGTGGCAGGCAGCTTCCCTCCAGCATCAGATTTGATTATTAGGATGTGATCAGTTGTGTGTGATCATCATTCATTGCTTGCTAGACCGGGCATTGCCTGGCCCTGGCCTAGTAGTAGCCGCTGCACAGCACACCCGCCAGCCGTAGCAGGTCATCTCTATAGGCGCTGCGGACAGCCTAGGGCCTGCCGGTGCCGTAGTACTAGAAGTAAGTTAAAAAGCCAAGGCAGGCCCTACCCACCCAGGCCAGCCCCTGGCTCTCTAAGACTCTGACTTGATTTGTCCAAACATGGCACGCACCAGCACACAAATTAATTAAATGTAGTTTGGCTTCACTTTCTCAGTGTGCTCACCCCGTCTCAGGCAGTACTAGTCTCAGGTCTCTCAGTCAACAAACGGCTGGGTACCGCACTACCGCCGCCGGGTAATTAATTTGGGCACACATGCTCCGAGTAACCCCGCGCCTTGCCGAAAATATAGGCAAGAGGCGGCATCCATTCCCTCTTCTTTCCATCAGCAAATCACTTGATCTTCTCCCCGTGCCTGAATGTGTCCTGTAATGTAACTGGTGCTCATGTAAAGCGCTCCAATACCTTTGGGTCGAGTTTGCACTATATAAATCTGCATTAAAATAAAAAATAAAAACTGGCTCAGGCTTCGCTTTTTTAAAGTTGAAACCAGTTCTTGTGCACGCACAATGCACGCACCGATTCCCTCTTCCTTCCATCATGCCAGGCCGGGTACAATTATGTATGCAAGCAAGTCAAGAAGACAGTTACTAAATCATGAACTAATTGTTAATGGTCTACTGTCAGACTGTAAAATAACACGGTCACTCTGTCCGAATTTGGGAGCCGTCACACACTGACAAATCTTGATTGGAATCGAAAGCATGGCATGCGCTTCAAAAGAATTTTTATTAAAGAGGAGTACTTTGGGCTCACTCAGTCACTCGCCCAAATGCTTGGCGGGCTGGCCTGGCGGCATCGGCATCCTGTAATACCAGCCCTTCTGACTGGCCATATTCCTAGTACTTTACAGTACTGCATATATATTCAATCCAGATTTAGATTCATTCATCAGGCTCACTGGCTCAGGCTTTTTTAAAGTTGAAACCAGTTCTTGTGCACGTACGACGCACGCTCCGATTCCCTCTTCCTTCCATCATGCCAGGCCAAGTACAATTATGCATGCAAGACAGTTACTAAAAGAATCATGAACTGATGATGGTCTACTGTCGGACTGTAAAATAACACTGTCTGAATTTCTGAAGCGTCACCGACACATTATGACTGGAATTGAGCGCATGGCAAAAATAATGTTATTAAAGAGAAGTTTGGGCTCACTCACTCACCCGCCCGCTGGCCAGCCTGACAGCATCCTATAATACCCAGGTGCTCAGCCCTCCTGACTGGCCATATTCCCAGTACTGCATATTCCAGATTGAATCATCAGGCTCACTGGCAGTGGCTCAGGCTTTAAAGTTGAAACCTTTTGCACACACGACGACGCACGCACCGGCAGCACTTCTTGCAAAAATAGTTTGCAAGCATGCGACTGAGCATGGATGGAATATCTATGACTATGAAACACAGACACAGTACTGGTGCAACAGCAACCGTTGTGCCTTTGGGTCTCTTTCTGTTTGAAGATCCAGGCGTACAGGCAGCTAGGAGAATGCACTCTGTCGCTACGTGTCTGTCTTTGCAGTGGAGCTCATAGCCTCTATTGACAAGCTGCAGGCCATACTCCAGTACATGCTCACTTCTCGCCAACAGACCGCAGTTCAGGTGTTACGAGACCTAAGCAGGCAGAGGCTAAATAGTGGGACCAAATTACATCCATTTGAGGCAGTAATGGCAATTTTGCAGCACAATTTGCAACAATTAAAAAGTGCATTAAAAGACATTTTCACCAACCGACTGCTACGAAAATAAATATCCCTCTGGCTCTGTCCGATCTGTAGAAATGCAAATAATAAATTGCCTATCACTGCTGGTGCACATTAATGCAATCTGCTGCCTCTGGCCTGTGCCTATGAACAATTGAATAACTGAATGGAAAGACTTGGGATGGGAAGGAATGTATTATCTGACTGGATCAGTCAGTCTGCTGATCAGGTTTCCTTTTCAAAATGGTGTTTACCCCACATCAGAAGTTCACAGACGCGACGCGACGCGTCACGCCGGCATCCTGGGCCAGTGCCACAATCCTGTCTCACTGCTCTGGATGGCACAGACAGGAAATTAGAACCTCTAACTGTGGGTGATGATGATGCGTCATCATCGCTTGCTGAAATTCAGATCGATCGGGTATTACATCTGACTTGTAGCAGTGCCAGTTGAGGACGTGAGTGGAGCCAATAGAGTGGATGGAGCCAGTGGAGGAAATGGGTGGTGTCGAAGAAAAGTAGGTGTGGCCTCCAACAAACATTTGAGCACCTGCACTTCATATTTTACAAACTAAGCACTGCAAGGTGTCCAGGCACTAAAAACAACTGAACACTACGGAGAGGTAAAAGACCATCGTTGGCCACTAGCTTGGAAAGAGCAAACTGATCAGAAGCTCTTGTATGAGGAGAGAGTTGATTCCAATGTTGAGTGGATACAACTGAGAAAGCTCGCTCTTCCAGCCAAACATGTCAATCCATAATGACGGCTGAAAGGCAGGAGTTGCTGCATCTCAGCTGCTGAGGAGGAGAATAATGAAAAAAATCTATGCCTTGAAAAGACAGGGCCCAGAGAGTGGTAAGCTTTGAATCTCATGCACATGGCCTTAAAAAGGATCCTCTTGGAGATTTGTTGCGTTATACAGATTTGTAGAGCATAAATTCACCCGCAGGGTATCCTGAGGTGGAGCAGGTGTGTGTCTAGCCAAACTAAAGAGAAGAAGGGGGACGAGGAGCTACTTGAAAAAAGGTCCTGTACCAATGCTCCCAAGTTAAATGCAACAGCAATATGGATGGTAACAGTTCCTAAGGAGGAGGGGAAGAGTATCAACAGCCAGATAGGCTGCAAGAGTGTCAACAGCCAGGTATGCTGTAAGAAAGTGTAAGATGTCTCCACAAAATTAAAGTGTGTCAAGAAAGAGTAGGAGTACTCCTGTGTGGGTCTAGAAGTGCCCTCACACACCCTTGCGGGTGTTAAGCATCATCATCGGGCAGGTGCTCCTCGTGGGGGTGGCGCTACAGTCCCTCACTGGCCCGTTTTATGGGGCTCTCTGATGGAGATCTTTTAGGAGTTTGCCGCACTTGTGCATGGGGGTGTGTGGGTCAAAATGGTGGTGGTGAGTGAGTTATAAAAAGAGCCAAAGGACACTAACAGTTTATTGAGGATGTCCTTTGAGTCTAAGTAAAATAGATCACGGGGATGGAGGTGCAAATTTTGTTGCCTGTATGAGAGGGGAAACTGAACAAATAAGATCCCACTTCTCTCAACCCGTGTGGTGAGTATTGGAATAAGTGTACAGATATATCAAGGGGGTCGACATGTTTCGCGCTTAAAAGTGGTCCCTAGTGGATCCTGGAGCGCTTCATCAGGACCAAAGAAAAGGTTTTGAAAAATGGGAATCAGGAACACAACACCCTATATTCCCATAAGTCCTTTTTATAGGGGTAAATCTAGAAGTACTAGGTATAGGACACGTCGTTATGCGTGTCCCTCGAAGTGGCCTGTGGGAGACAAAAAAACACAGGGGGGGAGGGAAAACAGGGGAGAGAAAAGATAAACGGAAGAACGTCATGCCATAGTACCAGAGTAGTGTTGACTATTATCTGTGCATGGCGTGGAAAATCCCAGTGCCCCGGGAGGGGGATACTAACTGGAAGCATGCACACACAAATGAGGAACAGTGCAGCTAAGATTAAATTAGTGGAGATAACATGCCTGGCACGTATCTGTTAGAAAGCATGCTTCTCCTGGAAAGCACTAGAAGGGATACAAAGTGGTCCAAAATACACCTGAGTGATACTACAAGTGTGGTAGGAGACACACGCGCCTCAGAGGGTGACGTGAGCAAAGACGGAGAAGTCAGGCTAACAATATTATACGTGTAAAAAAGGGGATGAGATAAGGTGCAAGTGGATCGTAACGGGCCATCAATAGAGACAATGCCCCGATGGGAAACAGGTACAACAAGTACACAAGTGCGCCCTTGAGATACACGTAAATACAACTAAGTGTGGGCGGGGTGTGTCACGGTCTGTTAGGAGACTGCCACACAGTGTGTTGCGGGATAAAACGTGATCGTAATCAAAACACATGCAATCTCATACACAAGATCGTTATAACGAATTACAAAAAAAGAGACATCTCAAGTCCTACCCTCCCTCGCTGAAGGATGGACCTCCTCAGCGTGGCCGTGGGAAGGTGGAGGCAGCTGAGAAAGAAACGACAGAGCGAGAATGGCAAAGCAGGTCAGCTGAGTCAATAATCAGAGGCAGGGGATACATTGGCAGCGGATATACAAAATATCGAGCAAAGATAGAGGGAACTTACTCTGTGCTCTTCCTATGCGATCGGCATCACCTACCCGGTTACCACGGGTGCTCGACGGAAAGTTGAAAAGCTGCATAGGTTAAATACAGACCTGTTGATAGGTGCAGCGTGCGTGTATGCGTCACACGCATCTAGTGCGTCTGGACGGGGTCTCTGTGAGAGGTAAGATGGCGGCAATATTGGATAGGGACACGAAACGGGGAAAAAGACCTAAAGATAGGTCTAACGTGACCGCTAAAACGTCAGTCAAGAAGTACAGGCAACATCAACAAGTTAGGCTAAAAAATATATTTAATACGGTTGGGTGCCAAAGGGGAAAACCTAAAGATAGGCCTAACGTTACCGCTAAAACGTCAGTAAAGATAGGGAGGCAACATCGACAATTTAGGCTAAAAATTATGGTTGAGTGCCAAAGTGGGGGCCGGGGTGCCGTAATACAGGGTATCAGGCTCCTGGCAAGGGGAAAGAACGTGTCCTAGCAGACTGGCTGAATAAACCAATAGATGTGGGGACCCGTATTAAAGGGCCACTACTGAAGGTGGTAGTTTAGTATAAACTAAGCCACAGTATCATTGAATGTCAGAAAATGATCGTTGTGAATGTATTGTAGCCCTAAGGTAGGTGTACCATAATACGAGGTATCAAGCTAGTAGGGGGATGGGGGAACATGAGGGGGAAAGTCTGTGTCCCGGCCAGCTGATTGTGTGAACAGAGGATATGAGAGCCCATATTGGCAGACCACTGCCGATAATGATAATAGAGTATAGACTTAGCCACAGTGTAATTGACTATCAAACATCATATTGGTGGATGCAAGGTAGCCTAAAAGGGGATATGAGGGCAACGAATACAGATCAGTGTTACGCCATGTGTGCAGTGGATGAGGAGGGTCTCATATGAGGCTCAGAGTGAATAGTTATATATTCAGATCGACCTAAGGTATCTCACCGTTGAGACCACCATTGTCACTCTTAAGTCTGAAAACCCATCGTTGTTCTCGTTTGAACAGAGTGGAAGTGGACCATTGCGGGTTAGATTCTATAATGGTCTATCGCAAACTTTCTGGGGGATAGTTTTTCTCCAGAAAATGACTCTGTAATCTCGTTGCTCCCCACATCTATTGGTTTATTCAGCCAGTCTGCTAGGACACGTTCTTTCCCCTCACCAGGAGCCTGATACCCTGTATTACGGCACCCCGGCCCCCACTTTGGCACTCAACCATAATTTTTAGCCTAAATTGTCGATGTTGCCTCCCTATCTTTACTGACGTTTTAGCGGTAACGTTAGGCCTATCTTTAGGTTTTCCCCTTTGGCACCCGACCATATTAAATATATTTTTTAGCCTAACTTGTCGATGTTGCCTGTACTTCTTGACTGACGTTTTAGCGGTCACGTTAGACCTTTCTTTAGGTCTTTTCCCTATCCAATATGGCCGCCATCTTACCTCTCACAGAGACCCCGTCACGACGCACTGGATGCGTGTGACGCATACACGCACGCTGCAACTATCAACAGGTCTGTATTTAACCTATGCAGCTTTTCAACTTGTCGTCCAGCAGCCGTGGTAACCGGGTAGGTGATGCCGATCGAAGAGCACAGAGTAAGTTCCCTCTATCTTTGCTCGATATTTTGTATAGCCGCTGCCAATGTATCCCCTGCCTCTGATTATTGACTCAGCTGACCTGCTTTGCCATTCTCGCTCTGTCGTTTCTTTCTCAGCTGCCTCCACCTTCCCACATTAAGGATAATGGGGCAACCCAGTAACCCTCAGAACCTGGGCGTAATAGTATAAGCAAAAAACAATGGTTCTGTCGGAAATTGAACAAGATAACTTAATTTGTACTGAATACACTCAAGCCACGCTGAGGAGGTCCATCCTCCAGCGAGGGAGGGTAGGACTTGAGATGTCTCTTTTTTTGTAATTCGTTATAACGATCTTGTGTATGAGATTGCATGTGTTTTGATTACGATCACGTTCTATCCCGCAAAACACTGTGTGGCAGTCTCCTAACGGACCGTGACACACCCCGCACACATTTGTTTGTATTTACGTGTATCTCAAGGGCGCACTTGTGTACTTGTTGTACCTGTTTCCCATCGGGGCATTGTCTCTATTGATGGCCCGTTACGATCCACTTGCACCTTATCTCATCCCCTTTTTTACACGTATAATATTGTTAGCCTGACGTCTCCGTCTTTGCTCACGTCACCCTCTGAGGCGCGTGTGTCTCCTACCACACTTGTAGTATCACTCAGGTGTATCCCTTCTAGTGCTTTCCAGGAGAAGCATGCTTTCTAACAGCTACGTGCCAGGCATGTTATCTCCACTAATTTAATCTTAGCTGCACCGTTCCTCATATGTGTGTGCATACTTCCAGTTAGTATCCCCCTCCCGGGGCACTGGGATTTTCCACGCCATGCACAGATAATAGTCAACACTACTCTGGTACTATGGCATGACGTTCTTCCGTTTATCTTTTGTCTCTCCCCTGTTTTCCCTCCCACCCTGTGTTTTTGTCTCCCACAGGCCACTTCGAGGGGCACGCATAACGACGTGTCCTATACCTAGTACTTCTAGATTTACCCCTATAAAAAGGACTTATGGGAATATAGGGTGTTGTGTTCCCGATTCCCATTTTTCAAAACCTTTTCTTTGGTCCTGATGAAGCGCTCCAGGAGCCACTAGGGACCACTTTTAAGCGTGAAACATGTCGACCCCTTGATATATCTGTACACTTATTCCAATACTCACCACACGGGTTGAGAGAAGTGGATCTTATTTGTTCAGTTTCCCCTCTCAGACAGGCAACAAAATTGCACCTCCATCCCCGTGATCTATTTTACTTAGACTCAAAGGACATCCTCAATAAACTGTTAGTGTCCTTTGGCTCTTTTTATATCTCACTCACCACCACCATTTTGACCCACACACCCCCATGCACAAGTGCGGCAAACTCCTAAAAGATCTCCATCAGAGAGCCCCGTAAGGGTGTGTGAGGGCACACAGGAGTACTCCTACTCTTTCTTGGCACACTCTAATTTTGTGGAGACATCTTACACTTTCTTACAGCATACCTGGCTGTTGCACTCTTACAGCCTATCTGGCTGTTGATACTCTTCGCCTCCTCCTTAGGAACTGTTACCATCCATATTTCTGTTGTGTGTCTAGCCAAACCTATGGTCTAGTGGGACTACTAGAAAAGCTAGGTCTTCAGCTCCTTGAGGTATTCAAAAAGTGAGGAGAAGTCTCTTATGTGTAGCGGCAGGTTGTTTCATACTTTAGGAGCGATGGAGAATATTCACCCGCCAAATCTGGTTTTCTGTATGCGTGGGATGTGTGTGCAAGTAGGAGTCTGGATTAGTGATGTCTGGAAGGTTTGTGGAAGCAGATGTGATTGTTGAGGTGCGCATGGCCAATGTTATGTAGTGCCTTGAATTTGTGAGTGGAGTATGAATTGCGCTCATTTGGGTATGAGTCACTGGAGCTCCTTCAGATGTGGTGTGATGAGAGTGCAGTTTAATAGGTGGAGTGTGAATTTGGCCACCGAGTTTTGAGTGGTCTGCCCCATTCAGTATATTTTTTTTGTTGATCTTGATATAGAGGGTGTTCCCCTAGTTCATTTTGCTTGTGATGAGGGCGTGCGTAGCTTTTTTTGGGCGCTAACTGGCAGTCATTTGAAAATCTTCCTCAGCATGTTCAAGGTATGGAATCATAAGGCAGTGACGACATTGACTTGGGTGGTCATGTCACGGTTGCTATCTGTGTCGATCCCGAGGTTCTTGGCATGGGATGTGGGGGTGGGTGTTGGTCTTCGTGAAGATCATGATTTCCGTCTTGTCGGCGTTCAGCTTCAGATAGCTGGTCTTCATCCAGTGAGCCATTTTAGTCATGCATTCATTGAACCTGATGCAGATAGTGGGCATCTTGTCAATGAGGTGTGCATGAACTGTGTATCATCACCATGGGAAAGACTGATGTTGTGAGAGTGGATAATGCTGGCTAGCGAGATCATGCATGCGGAACTCCACAAATGAAATCACGGGTGTCCAAGGTGTACGGTGCCAGGCTGACTGGGTCCCTCCATTCAAGAAGGAGCAGGTCCATTGAAGTGTGTGTCCTTGGATTACGATGTCTGCAGTTAGTGAACGTTAGAGTCAGCAGAGGGACTTTAGAAAAGGGACAGCTGCATGTTTTCAAGCATCTGGGAAGGTTTCAGAAAAGGTGGAGACATTCAGATTAGGTGCGAGTATGGTGCTGATGGGTTGCAGTTCTTCGGTAAAGGCGTTTTAGCAGCCGGAGTCTGATGTGAGCCCAGAGTGGATGAACTTCATGGTGGCGGCAAAGGGGTAATGACAAGTCATTGGGTTAGTATGGGTTCTTTGTATAAGGTCAGTCATGTTCAGTTGCAGTCTACAGTTATTGTAAATGGCGGTGATTTTGTTGCAGAGAATAGCATAATCCTCACCTCCTGGTCCTGACATAGAATGGAGAGGGATTGTTGAAGAGGGGATGATTGAGTTGAAGGCGCCGCTAGTGAGGTGAAATTTTACTCTCCCAGGTAATCCTAAAATTCACATGATAAATAAGAACCTCCATGATTCAACCCAACTCATTATGGAAGTGGCCACTGCAATCACAACAACCTATACTGATCTCCCAGAGTTGGCTGCCTGTTGATGGCAGATCTATATACAAATCTGTGTCTGTAGACACTATTTGGGTCAGGAGTGGAAGAAATTATGGGGGGGGGGGGGGGAATCTTGGAAAATTACGCAGCTTTAACACTACTCCTCAAGATCCGCACATTCAACAAAAAAGTACACTGAATCAATCATTCTTGATTTGTGTACCCACATTTTGGAACTCTTTAATCTCCTCCACACAAACTGTTCACCCCTTTCAAAAAAGCTGAAATAAAGTCTTCTAAAGTCAACTATTTTACCCTGTCGCTCCAAAGGCTCACTCCTGCCTCTAATTTCTACGAAGTGTCTCAAAAAGCAGGGGGATAACCCTTATGTCATTTGCTGACCACGTCTGTACTAGCCACTCTGATGACGTGCGCAGCTGTGATCAGGACCACTCATAAGATAAGCCTGGCTGCGGCCACATCCTTATTACTGGTCTGCACATGTGGAAACACTGATGACCCCTCCTACTCCATTTTCTTATTTTATTAGTTTCATTACCCATACCATAATACTTAATTAATCGTCATCCATAACTTATTTATATAAATCACTTTTAATGTTTAATGCCCCACAGTATAGAGTTGGTGATGGATTGACACCTAATTTTAAGCGAGCCTTCTCCAGAATTGCCCCAAAAATTAGAAACACTCTTCCTCCGGAGATCAGGACCAACCGTTCAATAACCCTCTTCAAAAAAAGAAGTAAAATGGTTATTATTGAATAATTTCCTTCCCCACTGATGTGATACCCTTTAACCGGTTGTATGACAGACCAAAACCACGCATGCCTTAACCACCTTGTCTTAAAAATGACCGCATCTTTACCACGCATGCCTTTACAACGTATTTCATTGTAAAGGCATATGTGTAGTAAAGATCACACCACTGCCCCCCCCCACCCTGAGCCCTAAAACCCGGCCCCCAGCTCAAAAAACTACCCAGACCGTAGCCCCCTGCCCTGAGCCCTAAAACTGGCCCCGTCCTGAAAACTGCCCCTCCAGCCACGCCCGAGCCCTAAAACTCGGCCCCAGACCTAAAAACTGCCCCTTTTTCACACCCTGAAACCTAAATAAAACTAAAAAAACTACTCACCAAGACGCAGTTCCTCCAAATGTCATCCGCAGCAAGTCTCCAACACTCCCTGCCCACCCTGCATTGCTAGATCGCTAACGGCCTTTACCAACCATATGCACGGTACAAGCATACACACGGTACAGGCAAGCGTTATTCAGCTTGCATATAAAACAGCACGTGTGGCTAAGCCAGAGTTGTAAATGTTGTTTCTCCCTTAACCTTACCGCTGTTAACCTTACCGCTGTTAATCCAGTCGCTCCTAATAACTTTTCTCCTTTAGCTTTCCATGTTTGACATTCTTTCAATGATCTTTATGACCTCACCAACAGTGATCTTCGCCAATTATCCTGTAATTACCAGCTATATGTATACTAATTATAAAGCCCAGTTACCCAAACTTCATGATTTCACTCCATGTGTTCCTTTTGTGTACATTCTCTGGTTTTTCCCATTGTACAGCCCTTTGATACCAGAATTGGTCTTGTTCGCACTGTATACAACTTCATCAATAAAGATAAATAAAATTATATAATCGACTAGATGTAATGTGATACATTGTTTAATATACGTCATATTTAAACCATACACTCTAGAATTCTATGTTTTGTATGTACATTGATGTCCTCTGCCTAGCCGTGACAAAAAACACTGTTTATGTGTTTTATATAGCAATGATATCAAATACAAAAGCTCAGGAATATTTGATAGTCTGGCAGACTTCCTTCTTCATGTTATCTTCTTTGAATCAAGACTATTATTGGAGGATCCAAACTTGGGCCTGACTTTCTATGTAGGTCTTAGCAGATATTTTTAGGTCAAGCCTGGGCAGCGCATGCGCTGCTCAGCAGGGCATGCTGTTTACTTATGGACTTGAAGCTCTACCCACTCTCCGCCCATATTTTTTATTGGCTTGTGTCATTGTCCTTTGTAAATGCTGGCTTTTGATTTGTTAATAGGCTTGTTAGTCCCGCCTTGTCTTCATTTGTAACCTCCCATGAGGACTGTCCCTTTCACTTCTGTTGTTACGCAGCATGTATTATTTATTCTGTAAACACAATTTTCTTTAGTGAGTTTCTCCTACTGGAGGCACAAGATGCTTTCCTGCAACATTCAGCTCGCCATGCGTGCTTTCACGTTCCAAGCAGCCTGGGACAATGGCAGCCACTTCTTTATAATGAAATCGGTCTCACATTTACAGGAGTTTGAGCTATTCGCTTTGTAAATGACAATGCCTTTTATCTATGAGTTAATTATCAAAACAGATAAATAAAAAGGCATTGTCATTTACAATGCTAATAGCTGAAACACTTGCAAATGTGACACCTATTGCACTGCAAATGCTTGTTATATATTGTACATGGCCTTGGCTATTTTTTATGCCTGAAATACTATTTTTCCACAGGTGCTGTACATAAGAGGATATTTCATATCACTACAAATATAATAGCTCTTGCTGAAAATAAAATCGCCCCAGCTCTAAGGAACACGCTCTGATGCCCCTAGGGCCTTGCACTCTCTATAATAAAATGATCAATAAAGAATATACAAGAGTTAGGGTGAGAAGTGAATTGGCATGGCATTGACAGGTTCATTCATATACCCTGCAAAGAGAGCTTAGGAAAAAGCTTATTAAGGAGGCGCTAAGGTTTCAGTGAAAAATATCAAATAATTCCTATACAGACTGGATACAAGAGAGACAATATTGCATAGTGTAATTGATTTGTGTAGAACTATTAAAAACACCCTGTTCAACATAATTACCTTTCCCTTAGACCACCCCATTTTTTCCAACATCTTCTGTCCAAATTTCGATTCATCTTTACTCCAGGCAGTGTTACGGGGATCCACAGACCACTTCTGTTTTCGACGGGCTGCAAAAAATAACATGAGGAACTATTACTCTTCATTTAGTGTTGACAGATCTGAGAGCTGAGTGAGAGAAGAGCACAGTTCTTTAAAAGGCTAGGACGTTGCACACATATCCAGCCTGATTTTGTAGGCTTTACTGTTTATTAATAGAATATATGAATTAGTGCGTGTCTTTTCCATGATTTTGACCAGGTTCCATGTTTTTTAAAAGAAGTACATTAATAACACATCAGTCATTTGTAAGGGATTCGTTATGCTTCAACTGTACTGTGCTATCCTGCAAACAGAAATATTTCCAGAAGGTCGCAGTTCAACCATTCACAGTGTCTTATCAAAACACTTGTAGTTAGTGCTTCTAGATAAGAATATACAAACAAGGGTAACTGCTTGTCAAAAGAAGCTAAGAAAATAAGCTTAAGGCTGATAATGAAACCATTTAATCAATAAATTCAAAAGAAGCATAATAAATACTATTTCAAAACTCTTAATAGTTCAATGTTAACTTTTCTAAATTAACGTAATCATTGTATTTACCATGAAAAACGTAGGCATATCCTTCTCTCCACGTGTCCTACTGATTGGTTGGTTTAACACTCCGCCGCCAATGGAGTGCTTCCATTGCAATACATGAGGTACTATCATGCATCTTAATAGTACTACCAATCATCACTTCAATACGTAATCTCATAAATGCATTCTACCTAAAAATAATGCTTTCTGTATTTTTTTTTTACTGCAGAAGGCATTTGTTTAATTAATGTATTTGTCAGGCTCAAGTGTGAGCCGGACACTAGCATGGCATCCTAATGTATTTTCTTTAAACAGTGTGACTGTTTGAGCCCAGGATGGCCATTCCATAGCAACCTAACATGCGAACTTTTTTCAGGTCCTCGTGGGCTCTCTTTGCTGCTATGGGGCTTGGATGTTTTTTAGGTTCTTGTCAGGGTTTCCACTACCAGGGCTTGGTAATTTATGTCCCTTTGACAGTTTTTCTTGCAGAGCCTCACGGTCCAATTATTTATTTCATCATTTTTATCTTAAGGCAATTAAACCTTTATTGTAGCCTTGCCTTTGTTTCTATTTCATATAGAAATGAAAGCGGGACATAGATGAAGGCTAACTTTTTTTCGAAAACTTCACTTCACAGAAACAAACACAAGAGAATTAAGGCTGTACTGCTATCTGTCAGAGAGTAAGGCATCATGCATATTAGCTCAGTTTGCACATCTCTCTAAACTTATTCAATGTAAGGGGTGGGTCTGATTGGGTAACCGGTTCAGCCACCAAACTCCCTTCTTCACCTCTCTTGCTATCATCAATAGATGTAAGTGCAATTGCAAAGCTCTGACACTGAACAACAGAGCTCCTTATCTTGTAAGAGACTACTGTTAACTAAGAACAATACACTCCTTACGAATTTACGTTGCATGAAATAGGCATTTTTGTAACATTCTGAAGAAAAGCTACCTCGTCAAGTGCAAGGAATCCTTGCTATCAACTACAATATATCATGCCAGTGGCCCAACAAGAAAGAATCAAATCTTTTGCAAATAACACAGGCTAAGGGTAATGACTAATATACAAGACATTAGAAGTAATGCAAATAGCTCATAATGCAAGATTTTCTCGTAATTTCAAACAAGTAAAGTTTTTCCGGAATTGAGGCAAACGGTGTAATTTTGTGGAATAATTATCTCAGTGGTGTAGCTGACATCTACAGATGTATGCTGTGCATGTCAATCAAGTATGCAACCAGGGGCTACATTGGTTCATTTATTAGGTCAAGAGATCATCTGGGCTTTAGTGAGCGGCGTAGAACATCTGCTCATAACCAACACAGGAAAGTTCAAGCATTTACAATGCAATAGGTCTCGCATTGACGCGAGTTTGAGCTATTGGCATTGCAAATAACAATGACTTTTATTTTTGTTTTCTTTTTAAAAACCTAAATAAAAGGCATTGTAATTTACAATGCCAATAGCTTAAACTCACGTAACTGCGAGACCTATTGCATTGCAAATGCTTGTTTCAGTAGGCAGGGGCTGTCCCAGCCCTGGTACAGTGTGACAGCTAATTAAAAGACACAGATTTTCTTCCCCACCCCTTCCTCCTTAGGAGCTGAGGGAAGCACTGTTAATGTGCTGTAGAGACACTGAAAATGTTATGTGGGGAGGCCTTTGTGCACTCTGCAGATGAGCAATGTAATTAACTTGGCCCAGCAGGGTGGCAAAATGCCTGGGCTATAGAAATATGAAATTCTGGAGGACCCATAAGAAGTACATATATCTTCTGGGGACTTGCATATTTGAACTGGGCGCACTCTTTTGACCCCATTTGATATCCTGCTGGACTTTGTAGGCCAAAGGGAAACGAAACTACACTGTAAGGCACAATTCCCCCTATGTGTATAATAAAGTGTAACTGCAGATGGAACAGTAAACCATACTGACTTTACCTATGAGTGCCAGTCAAGTGCCCCTTACACTAGCCGTGTTGCAGCAGCCTTATCTTAAAAGGCGGACACTGGCGGGAAACACGCTCAGTCCATTTACTGTGTGATTACAGTGGGTTAGACACAAGTAGTGTGATTCACCCACAGTAAAAAGTCCAAAACTGGGTTATCACAAGCATTTACAATGCAATGGTCTCGCCTTTTGCATAAGTTGGAGCTATTGGTATTGTAAATGACAAACTTTTTTATTTATGGGTTGGTTTTGAAAAGAGATAAATAAATGGCATAGTCATTTACAATGCCAATAGCTTTAGCTCTCGCAAAGGCGAGACCTATTGCATTTATATACACACACACACACACACACACACACACACGCACACGCACACGCACCGAGCCCCACACATACAATCCTTTGGTGAATATGTAGTGTTGGAAGGGGTCCACAGGGGGCACAGCGGCGGGGAAACGAGTGGGACAGAGGGCAAAAGGGGCACAAAAGGGAAAAAAACGAGTGGCGCAGAAGGGCACAGAAAAACGAGAGGAACAGAAGCAGAAAGGCACAAAAAACGAGGAATAACGAGTGGCACAGAGGGCAGAAAGGCACAAAAAAAGAGTGGAAAACGAGTGGCACAGAGGGCAGAAAGGAACAAAAACGAGTGGCACAGAGGGCAGAAGGGCACAAAAGACGAGAGGAGAAGAGGGCAGAAAGGCACAAAAAAACGAGTGGAACAGAGGGCAGAAAGGAACAAAAAAAGAGGGAAAACGAGTGGAACAGAGGACAGAAAGGCACAAAAAAGAGGGAAAAACGAGTGGCACAGAGGGCAGAAAGGCACAAAAACAAGTGGCACAGAGGGCAGAAGGGCACAAAAACGAGAGGAGCAGAGGGCAGAAAGGAACAAAAAAAGAGGGAAAACGAGTGGAACAGAGGACAGAAAGGCACAAAAAAAGAGGGAAAAACGAGTGGGGCAGAAAGGCACAAAAACGAGTGGCACAGAAGGGCACAAAAACGAGTGGCACAGAGGGCAAAAGGGCACAAAAGAGCCACACACCGAGCCACACACACACAATCCTTTGGTGAATATGTAGTGTTGGAAGGGGTCCACAGCGGCGGGGAAACCAGTGGGACAGAGGGCAAAAGGGGCACAAAAGGGGAAAAAAAACGAGGGGCACAAAAAAAACGAGAGGAACAGAGGGCAGAAAGGCACAAAACACGAGGGAAAAACGAGTGGCACAGAGGGCAGAAGGGCACAAAAACAAGTGGCGCAGAAGGGCACAAAAGACGAGAGGAGCAGAGGGCAGAAAGGCACAAATAACCTGCCTCGGTGAGGAATCTAGCTGGGCGTGCGGGGGATGGTCCTCTCGTTCTCCGGATGAAGCTGAAGCGCCAGTTACAGGACATGCAGCCGGACCCCTACTCCGCGGCCCTGTAGAAAACAGCGCGTGCAAGAGATGCCATGAGCGAAAGACTCGCCACGGCGTGCGCGCAACACTCACCCAGTCTGTCTGTGCGCGTGCACCCGCCCGGTCTCCTTCTTCCCAGTTCTCAGCAAGGTATCTAGCTGGGGTTATATACAAAACCCTAAACTGTGGCTACTCTAGTGGTGGGCAAAGTCCCCTTCTACAATACGCCCCCTTGAACAGTGGGGAAATGCCAAGCTGAGACATACAGAAAAGCCATCAGCATAGATATGGGAAATACAATGTCAGAAAACACATGCGTTGAACCTACTGGAAAGCAAAGGGTAAGGCAAGTGATCAGGTGTGGTGGCTGCCTGGCAGGGGTGGAGGCAGCATAAGCTGAGTTTTTCCATATTAGGTTTAAGTTACTATAAGAACCCCCTCATTAACCAGAAACACTACCAGCACCCACACCCAGTGCATTTACTCCCACTTTCACGCACCGCACCTTCATTGTATTTGCCCTTCAACCAGGTACATATGAAAAAGAAACCCTGATGCAGGGCCTGCGGGTGGCGGGCGATTAATTTTACAAAGTTAAATTAACCAGTGCACTGCTACCTGCAGTGGGGGCGAGGGGTCCACCTGCACGCAGCGTTAAAACAAGGAATACAGTCAGGTTTTTTTTTTTCAATAGAAGCCTAAATATAGCGGCGCAGCACGGCATCTCCTTGGTGACCGGCGGCTCCTCACCTCATCGTGGCCGCTGCTGGGAGTCCGGGCAGGGGTGGCGGGTCTCTGGAGTCCGACCCAGGGTGTCGGGGGTCCCGGGCACCGCGCCGCTACCAGGCGGGGGCAGCCCTGGGCCATTAACCGGCTAAAGGGGGTGGCGGAGTGCGGGGCACCTGCATGCAGCTGTGTCCCGGTGGGCTGGGGCTCACACTCCTCGGGCTCTCGTGTCCTGGCCCCGCGGCGGCCTCCTACTCCTGCCACTGGCTCTCCTGCTCCTGCTCGCTCTTCTCTCGGGCTCCGTGGGATGGAGAGGAGGAGCGGGGGCGCGTGCAGCCGAAGGGATGGAGAGTGGGAAAGGGGGGGCACGCCGACGGTCCCCGGGGATGGGCTGACAACACGGCGTGCGCGCAACAGTCACCCAGTCTGTGCGCGTGCACCCGCCCTGTCTCCCTAATGAATGCACTTGGAAGGCAAGGAATCACAACACTCTGCACTTGCCCCGGTCTGTCTCCCTTGAGAGGCATCTCAGCGACTATAGATCTCGCCTGAGCGAAGCAGCGCGCTAACGCCAGGCTCGACCTAAAAAAACCGGAATAGCTTCTTCTGTTCCCTTTAGCGAATAATTATTGAAAAATGTGGAATAAAAAAACTTGCAGAGCTTGTGATCTGCTCGCAGTCTCTTCCCAAAGCACGCATTGGACATCCGAGCAAGGGGGCTGCTATTGGCTGCCCATGTAGCAGGCGGCTAGTGATTGGCCCACGCCTGCTGCCGTGGTCTTGCAATTGGACTGTAGAGTCACACGTGACCAGGGGGAGTCATGCGCTTTCCGGGAACTCGTCAGGTAGTACATAAACAAAACAAACCCAAGGAAAGAAGCATGGAGGGTCCGGGGCAGCGGAAGCAGCAGCGGAGGGGGTGAAGAGCATCACCGGAGAATGGCAGACCAACAGCAAGTGAGTGCAAGGGGGAAGAAACAGAAAATGATATTTTGGGAGGGTGAAAGGAACCTTCCGCCTTTGGGTGCCAGCTCCTCCAGACTCCCTTTGTGGGCTGCAGTGGGGCGAAGATCCCTTTCGACCCCACAGCTAGAAATAGTGCTGTAGGAAGGAAATGTGCGAGTTAAAGGTGTTGAAAAGCAGGAAGAACGCCTTGTTTCAAGTGCAGATCCCGCCACACCCCCTTAGGCTGCACAGAGCTCTAGAAAAGTCCAGGTAGCCTTGCGGAAAACAGAGGATTGTGGACACAGTCTCCCTACTATGCTTCGGGGTTGTAACTGCTAACTCCTCCTCCGATTCCCCATCCGGAAGAGGTGCTAAATAGAGGAGTACATTTGTGGAAAAGTTAAAATAGATGCAAAGGAGGGCAGACATAAATTTCCCAATACCCCACCCGCTGGTGATAGGGCTGCTGCATTGCCAAGAGAACACGTGAGGCATCAGACAGACTGGGGCACGCCCACACCATGGCACTGTACTTCATAAAACAGCCCAACCCTTACCCAAAGGCATCAGAATATCTTCAGCGATGGCAAGGTGCGTGGAGGAGGGAGTATAACTTTAGTTCGGAGTGTAACTCACGACTGATCACCTATAATAGAGAACCGACAACAGTCCGCTCTCGCGCTCGGTTTGTGCTATAAGACTCTGTCGCTTTGTAAGAAATGTAGTAGCAGCTTTTTAACATTACAAGGCCCGTCCTACTTTGGGGGTTCGGGGATTGGCCTCCGTGTAGGCTTCTCTTTGAAAGGTGAGGCCCAGCCTCGCCACTGGCTAAAGAGTGCTGTAGCTCCGACACCTTGTTTTCGGCGCAGTCATCTACCGTGTCTGCAGGAATAATCAGGATCCGGCAGGTTTTATTACTCGCTCCCTAATTCACAGGTTGCTTGCAGCCACATACCCTTTTCTGGAACACTAGCGACCATCTCAGCCCTCACAATTAATGGTGTTTCGTTCTTCTGACAGCAGGCACCACGCCCGCTGTCATTTCCAATCCTCAACTGCTAGCCCTTGCCCTGTCTAATGCAATAGATTTGCCCTGTCTTGCTGTCGAATGCTAGAGAAATGTTTTCAGAGACAAAGTACGCCGCAACAGGGCACCCACAGTAAGCATGTCTAGCACCTCATGATACCACCCCCCCAATGACAAAGAAGAGGTGAAAGGGACGAGAACTACATTAAATCATGTGGTTTCCCTATTGCAAGGCAGTGGATGGGAAACAGTGCCTGGATTTCTGTGGGGATAGTCTTACAGTGAGAGAATTCTAAAATGTTTTTATTTTGTCTGCCCATGCAAAATACGTTATTGTAGGTAAAATATACTGTGGTATAATAAGTGCTCAACTGATTGAGGGGGCATAGCATGAAAATAGTTTTTCCTTTGCATTTTGCTATAAAGGGGGCGTAGTTGAACCAATGGGAAGCGGACTGCTGCATGCCAAGAGTGGGAAATCGACTGGGGGAAAGAATGAGCTGTTTGACAAAGAGCTTTGCAAGTGGACATGGTGCTCATGTGTCTTAATTTTAGAAGCTGTTGATAGCTATCTAGTGGTTTTACTACTACGTTATTTTGTAATTTTGGATGGGGCGTTGGGACCCGAGCAAGGCACAGGTGTATTATTAAATGTAAATCAGAAAGATTTTTAAGTAACGGACTACCAAAGGTGGGGGCTCTTAGAAGGTAGGGCGGGTGGTAAATCGCCATCAATGATAGTAAGGATGCACCACCCATCATCCGTTGGAGTCAAGGAAGAAAAGTATGGATCCTTTTACTGGTGGGATGACTGATCAAGGGTCGTGCGGGGGAGTGGGGTCTGTATAGTGGAGTAGTGACTAACCAGGGGTAAGAGAAGCAGCTAGGCAGGCGATGTGGCATCTATAGATGTAGCATAGATGTCAACATTTCAGAAAAGTAAAGTGGAACATTTTAAGGAAATACTCAGAATAATGTATTTTCCTCATTGACTTTTACTGTATGGGGCAATTTCAGGCAGGATACAGACAAAATAAAAACCTTTTTTACTTACAAAACCGGGAGTCTGGCCTGAATTAGGTCTAATGGCATGTATAATGTAGCTAGGGAGGGGGGTGGGGGGTGGTCCAGCAGTTGAGCCCCTATGTTAGGGACATCTGTTGTGAGTAGAGGACGATAACTCCGAAATCGGATCACGCTGTTGGTTATGAACCCTCCTCACGCTGAACTCATATTCAGGCACTGTTGTGGTACATCCTTGGACCTACGTACCCTATCAGCCCCCAATGTTCCGGGCGTGGGAGGGGACTGGGACTTGCCTGGGAAATGTTTATGTGTTGCCTCATACAAACCTGAAAGGCAGAACATCCTGGGACCCGGGCGTTGCTGCTCGTAAGCGGCAGCCAGTGCGGCCAATGCGAGAGTGAGGACGTCAAGGAGGCAGCCAGTGGCAAGCCGGAGCGGTAGGTGTGGGTGGGGCCTGTGGATTGTGTTATGCTAGGCTGCGCTCCTCTAGGTCTGACGGCCATGTTGGATTTTTGTGGTGAGGAGGAGAATGTCAATGGAGCTCGGTGGGCCGCAAAGCGAGGGTCTAGGGGCTCATTTTTAAACTCTACCCCATTTCGGGGAGCTCTTGCCTTCTGACTCTTAAAGAAGTACTGTGGCGGTCTGAACAGCCCATTCATTTCCTGGAGTCACATCCCGGGGTTCCCACCTCAGGATATAAATGCATATTTTCATAATATTCGGCCTCTCCAAAAACAAGCTAGAATTAAGTAATAGTAATGCCTACTCGCCTCGCATTTTACTTGTAATAAGATACTATTCCCGAAGATGTCGCAGGAGGTAGATCAACAACTAAAATGAACAGTCTATATAACGTTAATAAGTGACACTCCTTTCCAATTGCAACTAGAATATGCAAAGAAAAAGTTAATAGCGATCCACCATCGAGATTCATTTAATACTGACGTGTAATTAAAACATTCCCCGTTTACTGCCACCCAGTTCCTTCGGAATATACACATTCACCTGAGAAAAACGTGTATCATCTTCCTGATATATTTAATATACACATTTAATTATGAAACATTGATAGCATCTTTAGGACTACAAATCATTGGCAAAGTCTGCAATGCCCAGGCTATAGAGCATGATTCAAAGGCAATGGATGAGCCAAGAGTCTCAAAGGCGAGACCTATTGGCTTTGCCAATGCTTGTTGTACAGGGGGGGCGGCGGCGGTGGCGAGGTGTGTGCGCGCGCGTTAGGCAGCCGCGGATGCGGTGAGGGGGGTCAGCAGCGGTGAGGGGGGTCAGCAGCGGCGGGGTGTGTGCACGCGCGCGCGTGTCTGTGTGTGCGTCTGCGCAAGCGCATCTCAGAAGCACGTCCACAAACCCCGACCCCAATCGCTATCGCTGCGCGTGCCCCGGTCTGTCTCCCTTGAGAGGCATCTCGGCGACAATAGGTCTCGAGAGCGAGACCTAAAAAGGTCTATAAATCTTCAAATCCATAACGTGAAAACCTTGCCTGGCCATCTATTGCACTACAGTACTGCAGCTGGTCTTCCAGACATAACAGCAACTTACGTTTGCCCCGTTGATATGCTCGTTAATTGTGCTAATCTAAGAACCACACCTTAAACCCGCTGTTCTTTTCACATTATGATACTTCATTTCGTAAGCAGTAATCGGCCTAAATGTTTTTCAGTGACAACTCAATGCTGCCAACTACAGTTGATTGGTGTAAACTATGACAGGGCTGCTGAGCCTTCCATCCTTCAGATGACAAAGTGATTTTCATCCCACCGTGTCTCTAATTGACAATGCTCATTATTCTTGAGAATTTGGAGATAATTTTACCACAAGCAGCTCAAAGTTCACATAAATAAATTACCCAGTGGTGGTCGCAACTGGGTAGTTGTAATTAAGACATCCTTGATTCACTCGTCGCTTCCTCCTCGAGTGATCGCTCCCCTGCCTGCGCTCTCTGTGCAACGTGGTATCGTTATTTCAAAGCTGCACTGTTTGGCGATTTTAAAGCGTGTGCATTTCTTTGCCATTACTCGCTCATTTTAAGTAGACCTGTGCATTGTTTGTGTGAGCCCCCGGCGCCCTGCTCTGCCCTCCCCTCCATTTTGAGCTTGTTGTTGTTGTTGTGCTCCGTCCCTTGAGCCCGCCACGCCTCCCAGCTGAGCCGCCCTCCCACTAGCATTAAAGCGCGTCCTCTGACCACGCAGCGCTGTGATTCACTCGTCGCTTCCTCCTCGAGTGATCGCTCCCCTGCCTGCGCTCTCTGTGCAACGTGGTATCGTTATTTCAAAGCTGCACTGTTTGGCGATTTTAAAGCGTGTGCATTTCTTTGCCATTACTCGCTCATTTTAAGTAGACCTGTGCATTGTTTGTGTGAGCCCCCGGCGCCCTGCTCTGCCCTCCCCTCCATTTTGAGCTTGTTGTTGTTGTTGTGCTCCGTCCCTTGAGCCCGCCACGCCTCCCAGCTGAGCCGCCCTCCCACTAGCATTAAAGCACGTCCTCTGACCACGCAGCGCTGTGATTCACTCGTCGCTTCCTCCTCGAGTGATCGCTCCCCTGCCTGCGCTCTCTGTGCAACGTGGTATCGTTATTTCAAAGCTGCACTGTTTGGCGATTTTAAAGCGTGTGCATTTCTTTGCCATTACTCGCTCATTTTAAGTAGACCTGTGCATTGTTTGTGTGAGCCCCCGGCGCCCTGCTCTGCCCTCCCCTCCATTTTGAGCTTGTTGTTGTTGTTGTGCTCCGTCCCTTGAGCCCACCACGCCTCCCAGCTGAGCCGCCCTCCCACTAGCATTAAAGCGCGTCCTCTGACCACGCAGCGCTGTGATTCACTCGTCGCTTCCTCCTCGAGTGATCGCTCCCCTGCCTGCGCTCTCTGTGCAACGTGGTATCGTTATTTCAAAGCTGCACTGTTTGGCGATTTTAAAGCGTGTGCATTTCTTTGCCATTACTCGCTCATTTTAAGTAGACCTGTGCATTGTTTGTGTGAGCCCCCGGCGCCCTGCTCTGCCCTCCCCTCCATTTTGAGCTTGTTGTTGTTGTTGTGCTCCGTCCCTTGAGCCCGCCACGCCTCCCAGCTGAGCCGCCCTCGCCCCTCCCCCTCCACTCTCCATATATGACAGTAGTTCCCGCGCGCAGCGTTTACGCGCAGCGCCCGCGCCCAACCCGCGCCGAAGGTGCGCCAAAGGTAAGCCCGTCTACGCCCGTCCGCGCCTGGACCGCGCCCAGCGCCAGACCCCCTGCCCCTCGCGCTGCGCTGCCCTCCCGCATCACCTACGATGCCGCCACTCTCCTAGCCCTCAACCCCGGTCGCGCCCCCAACTGCGTCCAAGCCGCTCCTGGACACACTCATGGACCTTTCTCCTGCTACTCCTGCAAATTCAACGGCACCGACAACATCTCCGCTACGACCACACCACAGATTCCCGACCCCAACCACCTACAATGCATCCTTCTCAACACCCGCTCGGTCCACAGGCACACCATTGACCTATGGAACCTACTAGACACCATCTCTCCAGACGTCGCCTTCCTAACAGAAACATGGATGAACGCTTCCTCCGCCCCAGACATCACCATTGCCATCCCTGAAGAATATAAGATCACACGCAAGGACCGTACCAGCCACACAGGAGGAGGCATCGCCATCGTCCATAAGAAATCTATCCGCATCTCAACCAGCTCTGACGCCAACCTCGCCAACTCCGAACACCTTCACTTCCAGATCCACATCGACCCCAAGACCACACTCAGAGGCACCCTCCTCTACAGACCACCAGGACCCCGCGCAAAATTCAGTGAAGACATCACGGACTTCATCACTCCACACGCGCTCCCCTCCAAAGACTACATCCTTCTGGGAGACCTCAACTTTCACCTTGAAAAGACCAACGACCGCAACTCCACCACCCTGCTGGACAACCTCGCCAACCTCGGACTTAAACAACTAGTCACTTCCCCCACCCACATCGCAGGGCACACACTCGACCCCATCTTCACCTCCAGCAACCATGTCTCCTTCAGCCACACTACGGATCTCCTCTGGACTGACCACAGCTGCGTTCACTTCACCTACAACAAGCCAAAACCCACCAACCACCTCCAACCAACTCTGCAAAGAAACTGGAACAAAATCACCACCGACCAGATCTCCGCATCGCTCCTTCTAAACACCCCAGCCCACTCTTCTAACCCAAACCAAGCCGCCGCCAACTTCACCCTATGGCTATCCAACACCGCCGACACCCTAGCACCACTGAAAAAACGTCAAAGCAAACCTGGCAGCAAGAAGGCCTCATGGTTCAACGATGATCTTAAGAAGTCCAAGAAACTCTGCCGCTCCCTTGAAAAGGCCTGGAAAAAAGACCCATCCACTAGCACCAAGGACGCCTTCAAAAACGCCACCCGCACACACCACCAACTAATCCGAAAGGCCAAGAAAACAGCATTCAAGGATCGACTTGACAACAACGCCCACAACAGCAAGGAACTTTTCAACATCGTCAAAGAATTCTCCAACCCCTCAGCCAACTCCAACGACATCACCCCCTCTCAAGCCCTCTGCGACTCCCTAGCCTCATTCTTCCACAACAAGATTGCAGACATTCACAACAGCTTCGACAACCAACCCGGAGACCAACCCACCCAACCATTTGCTGAACATTCTCCCCCCGTAAACACCCTCAACGACTGGAACCCAATCTCCACTGAGGACACAATCCGCCTGATGAATTCCATCCACAAAGGATCCCCCACAGACCCATGTCCTCACCACATCTTCAACAAAGCAGACTCCGTCATAGCACCGCACCTCCGAGACGTCATCAACTGCTCCTTCAACTCCGCCACCTTCCCGGAAAACTGGAAACACGCTGAACTCACCGCCCTTCTGAAAAAACCCACAGCGGACCCCACCGAACTCAAAAACTACCGCCCCATTTCGCTCCTTCCATTCCCAGCCAAAGTCATCGAGAAAGCCGTCAACAACCAGCTCGCCGCCTTCCTCGAAGCCAACAAATCCCTCGACTCCTCACAATCTGGCTTCCGAGCAAAACACAGCACTGAGACCGCCCTAATCGCAGCAACAGACGACATTCGAACTCTATTGGACAATGGAGACACAGTCGCCCTCATCCTCCTCGACCTCTCTGCAGCATTCGACACAGTCTGCCACAGCACCCTGTTACAACGCCTCAATAACATCGGAATACAAGGAAAAGCACTTGAATGGATCACCTCTTTCCTCTCCGGAAGAACCCAGAGAGTCCGCCTCCCGCCATTCAAGTCCGAGGCCACTGAAGTCATCTGTGGCGTACCACAAGGATCATCACTCAGCCCCACCCTCTTCAACGTCTACATGAGCCCCCTCGCGGCCATCGCCCGCCAACACAACCTCAACATCATCTCTTACGCGGATGACACTCAACTAATCCTTTCTCTCACCAATGACCCCAGCACCGCCAAAACTAACCTACACGAAGGAATGAAAGAAGTTGCCGAATGGATGAAACAAAGCCGTCTGAAACTGAACTCAGACAAAACAGAAGTCCTCATCTTAGGTACATCCCCCTCTGCATGGGACGACTCCTGGTGGCCGGAAGCCCTTGGAAAAGCACCCATCCCGACAGACCACGCACGGAACCTAGGCGTCATCCTGGATTCTTCACTCTCAATGAACAGACAAGTCAGCGCCGTATCCTCATCCTGCTTCAACATTCTTCGCATGCTCAGAAAAACATTTCGCTGGATCCCCACCGAAACAAGGAAAACAGCCACCCATGCTCTAGTCACGAGCCGACTGGACTATGGAAACACCCTCTACGCAGGTACTACCGCTAAACTCCAGAAGAAACTCCAACGAATCCAAAACGCCTCAGCCAGGATCATATTAGACATCCCGCGCAACGAACAAATCTCCAGTCACCTGAAAGACCTCCACTGGCTACCCGTCAATAAGAGAATCACTTTCCGACTGCTAACTCACGCACACAAATCACTCTACGACATCGGACCAGAATGCCTCAACTCACGACTGTCCTTCTACACCCCCTCCCGCCAACTACGTTCTTCCAACCAAGCCCTCGCCACTGTACCTCGCATCAACAGGACCACCATGGGAGGCAGATCCTTCTCATACCTGGCTGCTAAAACATGGAACTCACTCCCCGCTTACCTTCGCCTCACCCAGAACCACCTGGCATTCAGAAAACAACTTAAAACGTGGATATTTGACAAGTAATCCTCCTCCCCTTTCTAAGCGCCTTGAGACCCTCTGGGTATGTAGTGCGCTATATAAATTCTCTGACTTGACTTGACTTTCCATAGAAAATGCCTTTTTTGTTTTGCCATTAACTTTGGCGCCGTTTGACGAATATCAACAAAACCTTCCAAAACGTTTCTCTTTTGGTCTAGTTTGTGCAGCTAATGTTTCAGGGTGATATATCAAGCGAGGACTGACAAGAAAGGGAGGGTCCCAAAACACAAAATTCGCATGCATTATCCATAGACTTCTTTAAGAAGCACTACGGCAAAAACTGCTGAACAGACTTACACCAAATTTGGGATGAAATAGGTCTTGAGATTGTGCTTTTTAGGTCTCGGCTAGCGAAGGCTGCGCTTGCGCAGTCTCGCTCACAAGATTTAATGAGTTCAGTACGGGGCTTGAACCCGCCCCTCTTCTCCATTGGCTGGCTTCCTAAACGGAGGCCAGCCATTGGAGGAGAGGGGCGTCTGTCCGTTTAATCCCGTCTTTTTCGGATTCGGGGACGTGTTTTTTCGACGCCCCCCAATCCGAAAATGACGCGCTGTTTCTCCGACGCTGTTTCGTCCCCTGCTCTCAGATGGCCGAGAGAGGAGACTGCAAGCAGAGGCGCTGCTGAAAGCGCCTTGCTATGGCATTTTCAAGCCAAATAGCCCAGACATTAGTTAGTCCAAGGATCACCCCACAAATGTTCTGAAGGGATTTCAATGTTTGTTGTTTAATGAGTACAGCCGCAAACTGCCCAAAGGAAGGAGCGAACACTGCTTCTTCGAGGTGTAGCCCGGGGATCTACGCGAGCGCTGAAGATCAGTGTGAGGCAAGGCACAGGGTCGTAAAGGTCGACCGGCTCTTCACTGCGTTGCTCGTGACGCACTAGTCACTGCACGCCTTAAAGTGATAGAGGCCAGCAGCACGCCGCTTTTCGTGTCTTCAGCGAGAGATGCTGTTTAGAAACCGAGCCGAGAGCGGGGATTGTGCGCTGCGAGGCAGTGCCGCGCTCTGTTTGCTAATTTTTAATGCATCGCCTCGAGTGGAATCACAGAAAGACGGGCTTTTATTTATGGAAAATACCAGGCCCTTCAAGCCGGGAACGGAGTCTGACAAAAGGGAGGGGGAGATTACAAAAGAAACCGAGCCGAGAGCGGGGATTGTGCGCTGCGAGGCGGCGCCGCGCTCTCACGGCGCTTTTGTGCCGCATGCGGGTGATTTAAATCCGGAGCCGGTGAGATAGAGTCGGCTGCACCTTCCCGAGGCGAGGCCGGGAGCGGCGGTAATCAGTGCTGGCAGACTGAGCCCCCCCAAGCCCTCGCCCTGGTCCTTGGCAGGTGAGAGAGTCCAGTCTTCCATGCACGGGGTCACAGTGGGTGCAGGGGAAACCTTGAGCGGGTGCGCTCACTCTCACCAAGCCCCTCGACATTCAGAGTGGGGAACCCCGTCCCTGGGGAGCAGAATGGAACACGCAACTCCCCCCTCATCCGTCTTCCTCCTTGTCCCACTCCTTCCTAGAGAGCCTTTTGCCTCACCGTTACCCCATGATAACTCCCTAAAAGTAATACAATGCTGGTCTAGGCATTGGCTCCACAGAACCCCTGCCTGGGTCATAGAAACAAACGAGGGACTGACTATCCCTCCTCCCACTCCGGGTTATCTCTGGCAAGACCTGGCTCCCAAATCTGGTACGTCTTTAGTTTTTATCTGTAAACATATATACTTGAAAAATTATTCTATGTACGCATTTAAATGTTTTGGAATGCGTTGACGAGGCTGTAAAAGCTGCCCGTCTTTTGGAAAAGTGTCTGCCAGGAGGTGCGGCTCAGCTGGGTCAGGGCCCGTCTCTCGCAAAGTGTTTGGAGGACAAAAGAATATTTCCTCCGTCAGTATCCGAGAGACGGTGCTGTGATGAGCCAGGACTTCTCCCTCAGAAGAGAGAACGCAAGAAAGCACCTCCTCTCGGTTTATGCACCCCCTCTCGGTTTATGAACCCCCCTGTGAGTGTATGCACCCCCTCTCGGTTTATGCACCCCCTCTGAGTGTATGCACCCCGGCTCAGTGGGTTAATGTGTTTGCTGCAGAGGTCTCTATGTGTGTTTGTATGTGTATGTGTGTGCCTCTGTGTGTGTGCCTCTGTGTGGGTGGCTTTTTTTGTAGGAGGCTCCGTCTGTGTGTGGGTTGCTTTATGTGAATTGCTGTGTAGGTGGCTGTGTGTGTGTGGGTGGCTTTGTGTGTGGCTCTGTGTGGGTGCAAATGCAACAGGTCTCGCATTTGAGAGAGATTAAGCTATTGACATTGTAAATAACAATGCTGTTTCTTAAAAATGTTTTAAAAACAAAAACATAAACAAAAATAATGTCATGAGCAATGCCAATAGCTCTAACTTTAACAATGCCGAGGCCATTGCATTGTAAATGCTTGTTGTGATTTGTTGTAAATCCGTTCAGTCGTATTTGAGAAATGAAGGTTAAAAAAAGATTTGTATATCTGGACGGTTGGATTCGAAAGAGTCCCGCGGGAGCGCACATTCAAAAATGGCGCCCGCTGATTGGTTTAGAGGACTGTTTTTCCCATCAGGTATCTCGCTCCTGCTCTTATTGGCTTGGAGGTTTCGAAATTAAATAGCCAACATTAATACTTATTATGAAGAATTGCTGGAGTTGTAAGAATGTAGAATAAAGGGTGCATCAGGGGGTAGGATCAAGGCACCATGTCCCCATAGTAATTGAGAAGAGGTCTGTAAGGCATAATTGTTATTATGAAAGAAAGTGTAAATTATTTTTTAAGTTGTGATTCCGCAGAGCTGCAGGATCATAAAAAGTAGGGAGGGGTAGACAAAATCTCTTTCCACTATACAATGGACATCTGTAGCCCTAGGGAGGTGCCTCACTACAGAGTAGTTCATCATTACACCCTACTACTAGTTGTCAATAGAGAGGGCAGTGCCCTGCACACTCTAATAAGAACACAGGATACAAGAGAGAGGTCTTAGCGGAGAGGCTAGTCTCTTTCCACACCTTACTACAAACACCTGTTATCCACGGCAGAAGTCTCAGTGGAGAGGCCAGACACTCCCCATACTCTTCTTTGCATACCTGTCATCCAAGAGAGCGGTCTCAGCGGAGAGGCCAGTCCCATTCTGCATCCTATTATGCACACCCGTTATCCGAGAGAGAGGTCTAAGCGGAGAGGCAAGTCCTTCTACATACCGTATTATGTACACCCATCACCCTGAGGATAGCTGTCAACAGAGAGGTCAGTCCCTCTCCATACCCTACTATGCACACCCATTATGCCATAGAGAGGTGAAAGTTAAAGTGACGCTATAGTTAAGTATGATAATTATATCTTACATTGCATTAAAAAAAAAAATGAAATTTACTGAGAAAAACCAAAGGTTAAAGCTATGTTATAGTTAGATGAGAATTTCAGTGACAACGTTAACGTTTCAAATTAACAAAACCACTGATACTCACCAGTTATAGTTAGCTCAAGTAACTATAACTCGTGCCCTTGCCATACACTGCTTACTACCCCGCATATTACATTACTCATGACATCTTCTATGACATCATTGATAATATCACTGCAACATTTGCAATTAAATTGATGAGGAAACTGCAAAATTCTTGAGTCCTTTAAAAGCTTTTGAACTCTGATTCAATCCAGTAAGCTCGAAAGGCTGCATTAAGAAATTGTGTCATTTTATAGTGCTTTATACCAGCAGATGCGCAGTTTCTAAATACTGTAATGGTTGGCATTAATATCTAATGCAATGATACTCAATTTATTGATCTTCGAAAGCATGAAAGGTTCAATTAGACATAGGAAACCAAAGTGCTGACCTGCAGCTCACATACAGATGTTAGCAGGGAGCAATTAACTCATGTGCCCATCTTGCTTGGTTTGGATGATGTACATGAATGTTAGGGTGACGGCACACCCATATGTCACCCAGGCTGTACAGACAGCATCAAAGGTGTTTCAACAAGGTAAGCAAGCAATGCATGCCCAGCAGATAAAATATGTAATGCTTTGTAAAGCCAAGCTGAATATGGTTACAGCACTGAAAGCTCAATTTACCGACTCTGTTGCACTAAAAATTGTCTGATGAAACACTACAACCAGACAGAGGAAACAAACATCTATCCCAAGAAATTAAGATTTGAATAACATCAATAAGCAAAGAAACGTTTAAGTATATATCTGATTTGGGTAAAAACATTAACGCTGGACAAGGCGAAGTCATTGGCTGTACATAACTCTTAATCCTCTAAAACATACAACATAATAAACATGAATCCATCCTTGGATCACAGGGAAAGAATGTAAGTAAGTGGATCTTTAGCTTTTCAGAAAACAACCCCAATGCAGCCACTCACTTTTTTATTAAGACATTTAAAATGTCATGACTTGTTGGTCAATGTTTGAATTGGCTAGTAATATATAAATGCTGTTCTAAAAGTCAACTACTAGCATTACAGCCATCACAGTCAACATCAGGCATGAAAGAATGCAAGGGCTTTTGTGGACAGACAGGTGTTTGAGGAGGTCTGCACCTAGGCAAGAAGCAACACATCTATTAGTTCAGTCCATTACGCATTTACTAGGACTGTCCTGGTGTTGCCTACAGTACGCAAAAGCGCTAGAACAAGCGCTACCAGAACCAAGATTCTTATCAGACCATAGTGGTATCTTACTGCACAGACCAGATGGAGAAAGCTTCACTAATCAGACACATTTAATATTGTCATATTGACTGCACAACTACAGTTACAAATAGTCACAAAGTGGAGAACCATGTCAAGATGAATTGTACTGGACTCAGGGAATTCTTTGAGGACAATGAAAATCCAGTGTAAGGTAATTACAGTAAGGGTAGCATTTACTGTGTGTGCTAAAAGCGCACGTTATCCATGGTAAAATGTAATTTTATAAGTTGGGATTGACACAAACAGCATTTATGACAGCAGAGAAAATTATTATTCAGAAAACACACATCCATACTAGAAAGACGAGGACACATTGAGAATTCTTGAGCATGCAAACCTTCAGGAGGATTAAATGTCTGGCACAGAATACCAGAGGTTACACAAGAGCCCCCAGACAGGCACTAGTCCAGCTGGTGAGACACAGTGAGTGCAAACCAACTGAATGGCAAATTAGAACAGTGAAGTGAAACATCTTCGTCCTTTATGAAATATGTTACGTCTTTATGGAGTGTTACATATACATAGGAACTCAAGTGGACCAATTTAACAACACTATGCCATTTAACCTGTGACACAAGACACTGGCTGCATTTTGAACCTTAGTGAGTGCAGAGAAGGATCTATAAATTGGACCTAGTGTGATTATATTTTGAGGATTGAGTGGCCTTTGCTTGAGCAGGTGCCTCCCTGAATTTTCATTTAGCTTACTTGTGATTGTGCAGGCATTTTGATCTACAACCCTTTCGGGCAGAAATACACCATCAGTGTGCTATTTTCCTTCTCCTCCCCTATTGCAAGCCCTGTAAAAGTGGAGAATATCAGATTTTAGCACCCTGTAGATGGTGTTACCGAAACACGCGCCAGCAGTGACTACATCAGGAACACTAGGAGATTATGATTAGATAATCTTTTTTTTTTAAATCCTCTTAAGATATACAATGGTGGAAAGCAAGATATGTTGACAGATATTAAGTAGCTTTGCACTATCTATTGCATTGAATGCAATGTGACCTCTATTTTGTACATATACGTGAAGAACTTGCTTTTCTGATTACAGAATATGCATACTCTGGTATTTGAACTATTAGATGCTTAAATTCTAGCAACTACCTTTTGTTTCTTGTTGCTATAGTCCTTGTATAGTCAGCGTGCTCCCACTACCTTCCCACAATTTAAAAGGCTCCCTCGAGCCGCCTTGAGCTGACGAGCTTGGGAGCGCCTGCATGCCCTGAGAGGAATTGTGCCTGAGTAAATTAAGCGGCAGCATGTCCAGCAACTTATGATTTTTTCCCTACTGATGACGGAGAAATCCAGAAACACGTGTCTAGGGAAACGCTACGAACGTTATGGAATTGAGACAAGAAAAAAAAATTGAACTTTGTCCTGTGCCAGAATATAATGAACTACACTGACCAAGATGCCTAGAGGTAATGACGCTGAGACGTGAAGTCAGCGTGCTCCCACTACCTTCCCACAATTTAAAAGGCTCCCTCGAGCCGCCTTGAGCTGACGAGCTTGGGAGCGCCTGCATGCCCTGAGAGGAATTGTGCCTGAGTAAATTAAGCGGCAGCATGTCCAGCAACCTATGATTTTTTCCCTACTGATGACGGAGAAATCCAGAAACACGTGTCTAGGGATACGCTACGAAAGTTATGGAATTGAGCCAAGAAAAAAAATTTGAACTTTGTCCTGTGCTAGAATATAATGAACTACACTGACCAAGATGCCTAGAGGTAATGACGCTGAGACGTGAAGTCAGCGTGCTCCCACTACCTTCCCACAATTTAAAAGGCTCCCTCGAGCCGCCTTGAGCTGACGAGCTTGGGAGCGCCTGCATGCCCTGAGAGGAATTGTGCCTGAGTAAATTAAGCGGCAGCATGTCCAGCAACTTATGATTTTTTCCCTACTGATGACGGAGAAATCCAGAAACACGTGTCTAGGGAAACGCTACGAACGTTATGGAATTGAGACAAGAAAAAAAAATTGAACTTTGTCCTGTGCCAGAATATAATGAACTACACTGACCAAGATGCCTAGAGGTAATGACGCTGAGACGTGAAGTCAGCGTGCTCCCACTACCTTCCCACAATTTACAAGGCTCCCTCGAGCCGCCTTGAGCTGACGAGCTTGGGAGCGCCTGCATGCCCTGAGAGGAATTGTGCCTGAGTAAATTAAGCGGCAGCATGTCCAGCAACCTATGATTTTTTCCCTACGGATGACGGAGAAATCCAGAAACACGTGTCTAGGGATACGCTACGAAAGTTATGGAATTGAGCCAAGAAAAATTTTTTGAACTTTGTCCTGTGCCAGAATATAATGAACTACACTGACCAAGATGCCTAGAGGTAATGACGCTGAGACGTGAAGTCAGCGTGCTCCCACTACCTTCCCACTATCTATTGCAATGTGACCTCTATTTTGTACATATACGTGAAGAACTTGCTTTTCTGATTACAGAATATGCATACTCTGGTATTTGAACTATTAGATGCTTACATTCTAGCAACTACCTTTTGTTTCTTGTTGCTATAGTCCTTGTATATATTCATTTTGGTATGTTGAATGATAGAGGTATGTGTGTGAGTGGAGTGACTGTAGAGATATTTTAACGAGGATCTTTTTGACTGTTGGGGGTTTGTGATATTTATTATTATTTTTTCTTTGCTTTGACCATTGATTGTTGTGTTGAAAAACTGAACTATATATAATAATTTATGTATTTTTTGATTAACACTACATACACAAGCAAGTCGAATTATATTCTTTGATTAAATATTTTATAATCTGCGTCTGGTGTTTACATTAATAGTTGGGTCAAATATGGGGAATGATTATCCCAGATAAAGGTGAGATATTCCGCCTCATGTAAGAGTTTGGGCAGGATAGTTTCTTAATACTTTAACAAGACATGGCGACTCCAAGTGGTGTAGATGCTTTTTTTAAAACCATTTCATTTTCAGGAAAAAAAGAAAGTCTTACAAAGCACCTGGGCTGAGTTTGAACTTTCAAACCACTACTATTTGCTAGAACAGGCATTTTGTGAATGCATCAACTAGCACGCTATCCAGACGACTTGGCAAGCCTTGTCTGCTAGTGTGCAGCCCTAACATTGTAATGGTTGAACAGTTTGGAAAGATGGCTCAACTCAAAATAAACAAAGGGAAACCTAAGGTTTTCCCCTTTGCCAACTCTCCTTCAAATGGACACATAGGTGCGAACCAAAATTTATAGACCCGAGCAAAATTCTAGTGAGATCATTTAACACACTAGTCTTCAACACCTTATCAGAAAGGTACAATTGCAAAGCCTGTGATGCTGATATTAACCCCCCTGTCGTTCTTTCTAGTTTGTTTGCAACGGTTACATCGACTTGCTGAAGACAACTGGGCAAGGTGTTTCCATGCTCTGCCACATTACAAATGGAGTAAGCACACATTGGTTTGAAACTAGAGAAAAATCAGAAATGGGAGGTAACAGTGTTGCTACACAGGTTCAGCCTAAAAGCAGTTTACAGCTAAAGTCAAAATGAAATGACACACTTAGTGTACATGCTTAACCAAGCCAGGAAGTGCACTGGGACAAGCATTCCGAACAACTCTCTGTGGCCGAGCACACAGTGCCAAGTTGGCAACAAATTACCAGAGTTGAGCGAAGGGATATACACAGACAAGGCACAGGACATGATCAAATCCATAGCAGTAGAGTGTCATCCAAATAATAAGTAGCCTACAAATTTAGTTTGCAACACTGACCTCTACAGGTTTACTGGATCCCTATCGCTTCAAAGAACAGAGGATTGGCATATGTTTCTCGCAGTCCTGGGAGGTTACGTACCCGCCTCACCATGGATCCCACTCACACACATTTTTTTCAAAGTGGGTGTCACTTACTCTGGAGGACTCCTGAATTTCCAGGGAAATGTCACAACTACTGATGGAAGGTAGCTCTGTGAACCTGCCCAATGTCCTCTTGTCTGGGAAAAATCATCAACTTTGTAACCTGCACGCTATTCGCACTTCCTCCAATCCAGCCTATACCCTGCCACCAAAAACAAGCCAGCTTTTAGTAAGGACAAAAAACATTAGATTATGTAGGTTGGCACCATTCCAATTCAGAATTAAAACCAGGCCATATTTTGCACCAAAAGGGATAAGTGAAACGATGTAAAAGCAGAGCTTGTACTATCGCCAAGATTCCAACTATATTGACATCACCAGTGCTTCTGGGTATCAATAATGTACTGCTGGATCCATAAAAACTCAGGAACCATTAAAAATGATTATTCAAAATACATAATGGAAATTAATTAACTAATTCAATGCAAACTACACAGACATACGTGTGATTATCTGCAATGAATGACTGCTGACAAATGATGAAAGAAGTGAAATAGAAAGCAATGTAGCATAGACAACAATACCTAGGCTGCACAGCTTCATATAGAAACAATAGCCCAAATATTTCGATTTCAATGCCCAAAGGGCAAATAAATAAGCAGAAACGTCCTGCAGGTGTCATCACCAGGAAGGCTGAATGGGGGGAAAGAATTAGCTGGAAAAAAGGAGCGAAAGAAAGTAACTAAGTGGATGTACACTGTGATTGAAAAAGTAATTAGTGCTACTTTCAATTATCAGTTTTATAAAAGAATTAATCATAACAGTCTAAAACAAGAAATAGGGTAGGTATAAGGGTGGTGTATGTAAATTAGCAAAGAACGAATTATGCAAGACCCACTAAATAATTTTAAAAATCGCCATTCACAAACAGAGGGGACAAAATTACAGAGAAAGAAGAGTAAAGGGGAGAAGAAAGACTCCTGTCTGAAAGCAGGACTTGCCCGTTCTGATTCCTTTCCTACCGAGCCATTCTGATGGGCTTGGTCAGAAAGGAATCGGACTCAGTTTTCCAGATGGCTTCCAACAGGCTCGGCGAGCCCGTCCGCCAACTGGAAACCCTTCAGTACTGCCCCTGCCGGCTCCTTCCGGCCGAGGGAGTTTGATGGCAGTTTCCCACTGCCTTTCTGTGCCAGCCTTTCTGGCAAAGAAAGGCAATGGGAAACTGTCTTTGGGGGTCGCCATCAGGGCCCCCATGTGTGAGAGGCTGCTGAATGGCAGCCTAGGGGGCACCACCGGTGCCCCCCATGTTGATCCCTGCACCCAGTGGCAGACACCTTAGGGTGCCTGCCACCGGGTGCAGGGATGAACTGCACCTCTGCACTTAACGATGCCAGCATACATTCTGTTCGGAATGCATGCTCCCATTGTTAAGTATAGGATTGCCACCGAACAGCGTTCGGTTGCATCCTTCTTGCAGGTCTGGAACCGACGACAAGAGGTCGTTCGGTTCCAATTCCTTACCGATGTCGGACAGACTCCAGTCTGTCCAACATCGGAATCGGCCCCATAATTGTAACTTAAGCATTCAACTGGCCTGACTGAGCCCATTGATAAGTTAGTTATGTCTAATCTGCTCTGTAGCCAGATTAAATATCAGGCAGTTTTTACTCCTCATCGGTGAATTGCTCGTATTTCCGCCTTAGACTGCTGTACAATGTCTTTAATTATGCAAGTAAGGCTGTGTATTGCTGGTGCTTTAAAGGGGGAACATCCTCTACGACGAAGTATAAACAACGACTTACTTTTACAACGAAGTCTGAACAACGAACCACAACACTTCTACGAAGTCCCGAATCACGAAGTCTGGAACAACGAAGTCGAAGTCATAAAATCGCTTTAAAGTGCTACTGGGAGGAATTCTCAATGCTACACCGGATCCTACTAAGCTGATGACTAATCCTGCTTCATTTTTTGGGGAGTATAGCCAACATATTACACGACACATGGGTACTTGATATCATATGGGACATTGCACACGTTTTAGTCCCTGAATGTGTTTTATGTTCATTTGGAATTCCCATGTAGTTACACTGTCATACGGGTTGTATGTGCAAACTGGACACAATGTCCACAGGCAGAAGTCATAATGTACCTACATACTCCTGAAGATCTTCCTTAATCGCAAGATTTACTTTGGTATTGTGTCGCTTAAGTGCAGATAGTGGTTTTCCCCCCAAGAGGTACAGCAAGGTGATACAGGATGTGTCAAAGGTAAAGTATATTTTCCTTTAACTGCTAGCAAAAAGGTTGTTGTCAATAAGCTTTCACTATGGAAATACAATTCCCACATTCTAGGCTTTTAACCAGGTATCTTTGTTATTCTTCTGTCAGAGACATTGGCACTGCAGCACATGCACTTAATTTTTGTTTTTATATATAGATTGTTTTTGGCATTTAAAAAGTATTACTATTATAATTTTCATCTATCACAAGGTGTGCGGAATGAGACCCAAACCTGTGTACTTGTGAAATTTGATCCACACAATTTAGGCTAAATTTGTTCTGAAATGGGTCCTGGATAAACCTTCCGCACAAATATACCATACATTATTGGCTGTTCACTGTGTTAAAATCCTGAAACAAGGTCCAAAAATGCATATTTTGTGACAGTTTCATGAATTTGGTGAACAATGACAATGATAAAAAAAAAGTCTAAAATATGGCAAAATTCAAAAATGAAAAGACCAATGTTTCTCTAACTCAACTTCAATTGGCAAGTTTTTTTAAAAAGATTTTGAAAAAGTCTTTGTCTTTGCTTTTTCGTGATTGTTCTTTTTTTTGTGGTTTCTTGCTTCCCAATATTTTTGTATGTCTGTTTTTTTAAATGTGTATGTCTAATTGGCTGTAGCTTGGTGGAACATGGTTTAATAATGTTCTAATTTTCCCAACTATCTCTAATTGATTGTGAATTTATTTTTACATTGACAACTTGTAGACCGTCTTACTGATAAACTTTACTCATTTACGTTGTTATTATTGGGTATAAATAAACTTTTAGAAATGCACGCATGTATTTGTCCTATATGCAGTCCCACTGAAATTATACCGCAAAGGAGGACAGAATTATTACCAGGGAAGACTACATTAGGCGACAAATAAAGGCAAGATCCGTGGCTTAATGTGCAACATTTTGTGCCAATGCTATCTCACCATATAGTCATTTAACACACATTAATACTGTCTGGGAAGCCGTTTTGCATCATAAGTACGAGATTGATAGCTGAATGCAGCACTCGGGGCGATCAGTTTACCAGAGTTGAAAACATTTTTTTAAATAGCAAATTATACGGCACACGGTGAGTTATGTGGCAATCTCAGTGAATGCTAAAATCACGGCAGCCACAGAATTGCATAATTATAGTGAACCCATCCATATGGAACAGTGAAGTAATTCTCTGGATTATATAAGAGATGCACATGCAGAGCAGTCAGCATTTTTGTGTGTCTCAATGCCAGATTTTTTTGTTAAAACAGGTGGTGTGGATTTGAAAAGGTTTGTTCCTAAACAGGATTTTATTTCTCCTGTACTTTCCCAAATTTTTACAAAACCAGAGCTTGTTTAAACTCCTTCCTTCAAAATGGATGGATCATTTTCTCAATTAAGAGCACCCTTAATCCCAGTGTGGTCTAGTTACATATGCAGTTTAATAAAGTTTGGAAGTTCAGTGCATCCCTAACTACTCTGCTAGCTTGGAAATACCCGAGAACCTGTCCGCAAGACCAAGCCAACTAGGAAATATCTTGACCCAAAGACTAGGCCAGCTCGAAAATACATAAACAAGCATTTACAATGCAACGGTCTCGGCATTGTTAAAGTTAGAGCTATTGGCATTGCTCATGACATTATTTATTTTTTTGTTTTTAAAACATTTAAAGAAACGGCATTGTTATTTACAATGTCAATAGCTTAATCACTCTCAAAAGCGAGATTTATTATGCGAGCATTATTTGGGAAATTTGGCAAATCCATAATTATAAGGAAAACGCTGCAGCATCGCAAAATGCCAGTGGCCCAGACTAATATGCATGATTAGTATTTGGATTCCATGCCCATTCCTTCTTTGTCCTCTCTGCTGAAACTGCTGTCTGGAGTGTCAAATTTTATTAATACTAAACAAAAATCGCACTACCGTGCCAGGGCCAGACTTGGCGTTGATAATGATTGTTTGAAAAGGGAACTTTGAAAGGATACGAACTTGACCAATTCTGGTTTCAAAATATAAGAGAACACTGTAGAGGCATGCGTCTACCGACTGTTATATATAATTTGGGATATATACCGCCACTCAGTGCCTTGCTGCAACAGAGAATCTTCGGTACCTCAGTACTTGCAGCGTTTTGTAAAAAGCATATTTCCAAGCAGTCATCGAACACCGCCGCCTTTCTCCGAGGCAGAGCAGAAATGCCTCAGAGAAACGCAGGTCGTTTTCGGATTCGGGGGCGTGTTTTGCTGTTATCTCCTCCAGCCACTAGCTGGAGGAGATAATTAGACTTTCTGCAAAAAACACGCCCCCCGATCCGAAAAGGACGGGGCCTGATCGGAGTGACGGGACCTCTTCTCCAATGGCTGGCCAGCATTGAAGAGGCCAGCCAATGGAGAACAGGGGAGAAGAGGGGCGGGTTCAAGCCCCTCTTCTCCAAGTCATTAAATCTCCGACTTCCGGTTCTGCCTTAGGCAGACCGGCGGTCCTCGACCTAAAAATGACCCCTAAGACCAGGACAGCTCGGAAAAACCTGAAAACACATCCTAAAGACCAGACTAGCTCAGAGATACCTGATTGCCTGTCTGCAAGACCAGGCCAGCATGGAAATACCTGAACTGCAGCTCATCCAATGCAAAACAGACCTCTGCGCTGACCCTTCTGAGAGGCTTCACTACAACCACCGCTAGCATTCTGCAGTTTACTTTCATGATCTAAGGTTCCCAAATAGGCAAATTGCCAGAATTATATACTAGCCAATAATTAGGGGAGCTAATTCACTCCAACCTACTAATTCACCTCAACCTCACTCCAGCAAATCAAACATCCGAAAAGGAAACCGCCATTCACAATTTGCGTAGAAAATATTAGAATGTATTAAGTGTATAATATATTGAGTGTCCGGATTAGTCGTTTTTACATATTTAATTATTCTTCCCATAAATTCACTATCAATTTAGGTGTTTTGTTTTAGCGCTGGACATGCATTCCCCTGTCAGCTTCCTAGCATTTAGAATGAGAGAGCACATGTCGAGGGCTTTCTCAACCCAACTCGTTCGAGTATCCTTAAATTTCTCTTTGTCAATGTGGCAGTGTCCCACAATGGTCTCTCTCGTAGGACTGTGCTGTTTAAAATTAACTTCAAGGAGCTATCCAGTGTAGAGATCTTTACCAAAAAAAACAAGCATTGGCATAGCAAATAGATCTCGCTTTTGGGACCTTGTCCAGGACCTCACCAATGAGAGGGGTCCTGGCCAGGACGCCTCACATTGTTATCATAGGGCAGATCCCTCAGCGTCTGTGTCGTCCGTCTCGATACACAGCCGGGGCACCACGTTCTTCTCGGAGGTACGGGGCCCCAGTGAGAGCGACTTGAATGGGGCTGCTGTGGCGAGAGGTGTAGGAGCATCTTCCCGGAGCTCCGCTGCCTGCCCTTTGTATCGGAGCGGACCCGGTCGCTCCCGAGACATATCGAGAGCGGATCTGCATCAGTTTTATTGCCAGAGTACAGCCCAAACTCGGAGGCACTTTAATACCGGCGGTGGGCTTGCGGTCTGACGAGGATCGGAGGCTGCGCTCCTGCTCCACAAAATGGTGACCGCAACTCGGCTGATCGGCTAAGGAGCTGGTGAAGTTATTATGCTATACTCTCAACTGCAAATGAGACCAACGGGTACCTGGAATTCGTCTTCACCCCTTGTACAGCGTGCCTGAAGGTCTGTTGCATTCTGCTTGACTTTCTTTTGCTGGTGCTGCGATTATTGCAGTGGAACATCGATCTTGGGCTGCCTGATCCCAAAATGGCGCTGCACCCTCGTTAGCTCCACGGCTATTCTGACCTCCTAGAGTGACGTTGCACAGGCTGCAGGTCATGCTAACTCAATCTACTCCTACTTGCCTGATGATGTCCTTAATCTGACAGTGAGGGTATTGTTTTCCTGGCAGAGTAATGAGATCTCTCCCTCAGAAGGTTGTGCCTGGCCCCAACATCTGCCCCTGCGCAATGATGGCGGACGCGTTCCATTGAGGCTCCGAGCACAGGCCCCGACAACCGCCAACCATCCGCAGCGGCGGGGACCAGAGAGGCGACTAAAGGGCTCATGGCGAGTCCCTGAATACCAGCGGCATCGAAGGAATAATTGCGGGGCGGAGAAGAGAGTCAGAAGCGGGCACACTGAGGCTGCGGCAAGGCCGGGCGCCTGACTCTAAAATGGCGCCTGCCGAGTGATTGCCGGAGTTCAGTCAGCGTCTCCACGAGACTCCGGAAATTAGACACCCGGGAGTGAGCGGCAAGTGTGGAGAGGGCAGACCGTTAACGAAGACACAGTGCTGGCGGAGGAGCTATGTGGGGTTGGCTATAATTGATTGATAGTCGACATCCAAAATTGCAAGAAGACTGAAATGATGGTGGATATTACATGCTGGGTCTCCGACTCGACAGTGATTGGAAACAGACTGTGACCATGACTGTAAACACAGAAGTGGCCAGCACTGGTGGACCTCAACATTTCGAACAGGTGCAAACAGTGCTGGAAAGTATGGAGAAAGCGCTGGAACTCGGTTTTGGCAGCTATGTCTGGGCCAGATCTGGGATCATGCATGCACGCATGCGCAGCCGCTAGCAATGGTGTGAGTATAATCTGCAGAGGGGCTCTGTGGCTCCGCGGGTACGGGCTGCCGGGGGTATCGACCACAAGTTCCTCCTGGGAGACCTCAGTAACGAGGCGGCTGTGCACTGGCGGGCCCCCTGGGAGAGCGGGGACTGATGCAGTAATCGGAGGCGGCCTGGGTGCGATCGCTTGACTGCCTGGAGGGGACCCTGGTGTGGACGAGCTCCGCGATCGTTGTGGGGCCTGAGAATACTCTTCTACGCCACACTTTGGGAGGAGCTGATAGATGATCCTGGACATCTTTCATTCTGGCCAGCTGGCCCACCTTGGGTGGCCAAGAGTTCCTCCTTATCGGTCCTATTCTACTTGCCCTACAACCGTCTTTGTCTCTGCTTAACCATGATGACCTCCCCTCTGGTCCTGCTACTACAGCGGCCATATACCTGCCCGGAGAGCTGCATTCGCCCGAAGTTTCAATCCAGGTCAGGATCAATGTCTCTACCTAGCACTGTGATCCTCTAGGGGACTCCCACTCCCATGCTGACCTCCATACTTGGTCCTATTCCCTGGGTGGTAGGTTTTGGCCCCGTTAAGATCCCACTCCCTCTCCGCCACTGGACACTACCTAGCCTTCTATCCCACCGGTATGATGGTTTAGAGGGGAGTTAGACCAGAGTCCCTGACCATGCATTTCTAGTCACCTCCTGTCCACAATCTCATTGGATAATCCTCACTTGACTTCCGGAATATGCACCATTCTCTTATTATTATTCTTCTTTGCTCTATCGCTACCCTGGTGGCCCTTCCTCTCCCTATCATGGCTTCCATTCGAATTAAGTCGGGAGTTAACTGCTTCAAAGTCATTTACCCACCCAATCTGACCAAAGCAGCAGCAAAACGGTTCAAGCACAACACCATTGAACAATTCCCCGATTCCCTCTTTGTTGATCAATTCCATAATGGGTGCCTAGGGAAACTCAAAAATGACTTCATTTTTTTCACTCACGATATCCCTTCCTGGTCCACCAGCTTCTTCACTTCCTTCAACGTCTCTTCTTCCTCATCTATCCCGCATGGACAGCAGCTAAAAATTTCCCCCTCCACTAGCTTTAATGGCTCTCTCACCATTACACTTTACAATAATGGTACTGTCTTGATACAAGCTACAGACTCCTGTCTTTCCCTCTTTGATCATCTCTTCCACTCCCTTCGTCCAACCCTTACAACTATGATTTCCCCGGATTCTCCTTTGAACTCATCTCCCTTTCTCCCCCCACTGACTCCCCGATACTCGATCAGGCCGCGTTCCTGGGAGTCACAGGCCTTCCCTTTGTTCCTCCCTACCTTTGCTCCCTCACCTCCCACCCCTCCCCCTTCCCAATTGGTTCCTCCCTCTAGTTCTTCCACCTTGCCTCCGGCATCCACTCCCCCTCCCCACCCTGCACCTGCCCGATTCTCCTACGCTTTCTCCTCCCCCCTAATCCAACCAACCTCCCCCCTTATTATTCCACCTGTCTTACAACCTGGTCTACCGATCAACTTTCCTTACCTTACCCCTTCCCTCCCCCGGTCACCTCATCCCTTTCCACTCTTACCCGTCCCTCGTCCCCTTAATTCTTCTCTTCCACCTCCCTTCTCTCTTCAACCTCCCCTCCCTCTTCCCGTGCTTCCTAACCATGTCTCCTTCCTCGACAATTCCTTCCTCGTCTCCCCCTCACTCCACCTGTTGCCTGTCCCCCTTCAATCACCGTTCATAACTTACAGTACTTGTCCAGCTCCTTCCTCTCTTTTCTCCCCATACTTCTGGCCTTCCTTGGATCCCCCTCCCCCCTCCCCCCGTACAGCACCCTCTCCTATCTTCTCCACGTACCTTTGGCATTCATCTAACCCCCTGTCCTCCCCTCCTTGTTCAGCCTCTTCTCCTCTCTTCTCCCCTTACCTTTGGCCTTCATTTGACCCCCTTCCGACTCCTCAACCTTCTCCTCCTATTATGATCTCTACTCTTCCCCTCTGTTCAACACCAGTAAAAATATTTCTTTTCCCACCTGTTTTATCATCCTCTCCTATCGCCCACCATTCTTCCCCACCTTCTACTCTTGCTCCCCAACTCCCCACCCATTCCACTACCCCTCCCCTCCCTACTTCTCCCACTGTACTACCTCCCTTTTCCCCCTCCCCCACCTTGACCCGTCCTTCCTCACTCCCTCCCATTTCCCGCTCATCCATATCTCCCCGTCCTCAATCACCCTCTGCTCCACCTCCCTTATCCCGTTCCCTCACCCTCCACACTCCCACCCTTTTCCATCAAACCACCCAACACTCCGTGCTCAGCTCTCCTCTCCCTAGAAAATAAACTTGATTCTCTCATCTCTTCCATTTCCCAGCTTGTAGCGGCCATGTAGCGGCCATCTCACTTTTAAGCGCTAAGATGTCCCCCTTCCCTAATACCTGCCCGAGGAGTTCCGTGCTCCCGCGCCCCAATAAAGCAAACCACAGTCTGGCCTCTACAGACATCTCCAACTTACTAGCCAGCTACAAGACCACCAGCGTCACTCCCCCTCTACCTTCATCTCCCATTAACTCTACTCAGTGCACAATTCAGACCATCTCCTCTGTCAGAACCTACCAGCCTCCCTCTTACCGGGCACCCTCATTCAAGAATCTTATCCCTATCTCCCTTAACAGCCCTAACACCCCCATCACTAAAACAGTTGCGTCAGAGCTGCACTGCTTGCTACACAACTGCAGATCTGCAATCAAACACAAATTGGAAATTTCTGACATTATCACCCTCCAGAATCTTGACATGTTCTTCCTCACTGAGACCTGGTTTAATAACTCCTCTCATACTTTGTTTGATCTTCTGGTACCCACTGACTACTCTATCCTCAGAAATGACAGATCAGACAAAATTAGGGGCGGTGTCGCCATCATCTTCAGGAATTCTCTTCAAATGACAGCCTTCCCTATCACCCTTTTCCGTACATTCGAATGCCTATCCCTAGAACTTCAAATACATCATGGCTCACCTTTTAGATTCCATGCCATCTACCACCCACTGCTCTTCCTTTGTGGAGGAACTCACTGACTTCATCAGTGACCAATTTTCTCAAAGTGACAGACAGATTTTCCTGGGTGACTTTAATCTCCATTGGGGCTCTTTGGAAGACTCGGCTGACAACAAGCTTGCCACCTTTCTCTCAGCCAACGATCTCTTCCAACATTGCTCTGAAACCACTCATTCCAAGGGCTCAATTCTGGATCTTGTTATATCCAAAGCAGACCTGCTGACTACTGCTCCCCCCATCCAGGTAGACTGGTCTGACCACTTCCTCGTTCCCTTCCGTTTTCATCTTTTGCATGTTATAACTCTCGGCCAACCTAAAAGAGCTACTACCTGGTTCCGCAACACTAAAAACATTGATTTTGACACTTTTTGTGACTCTGCTATGCGGTCACTTCCTAGACTTGACCCTAACGTGGATGTCAACCCTCTCACCACTCAGTGCCTCCCAGTCCTAGCAGTTGAAATCGACAATGTCGCTCCACTCCAATGCAAAAGGAAAAGACACACCCCCTCAGCACCTTGGTTCAATAAAGCTCTCTACAATGAAAGGAAAAACCTTAGAATCCTGGAGAAACATTGGAGAAAATCCCCTTCTACCTTCAATCTCTCGCTCTGCTACGTTCAGAAAGATCCAAATACCACAACCACATCTTCCATGAAAAAGCATCCCATTTCAGATCCCTCCTTGACTCAGCCAAAAACAGACCCAAAAAACTCTTTGACCTCATCAAAAACCCAAACTGTTCTCCCCTAACTACTAAGCCAGAGGACTCCACAAAGAAAGCAGCCGACTTCGCCATTTTCTTTGATGAAAAGGTCAAAGCACTGGTGGATCAAGTCGCCCACCCCACACCCTTTGAGGAGCGGAAATCCTTAGTCACCTGGCAATACTTTGACGTCATCTCAGAAGATGACCCCCTCAAATGCATCCTTGAAACCAAACCATCCAACCACTCCTCTGACCCCATCCCTAGCATCATCGCCATAGATTTCTACACCCATACTCTCTCTCTTACTGGACCGGGCTAGATAATCTCTTCCTCAGCCAAGGCTCCCTCCCTGTTGCCCTTAAATCAGGACAGGCTACCCCTCTAAAAAAAATCCTCCACTGATGCAACCGACCTCAACAACTTCCGCCCTATCACCAACCTCCATTTTCTTTCTAAAATCACTGAAAAATGTGTTACAAAACAACTTTCCCTACATATTATGGACAATAATCTCCTCGATGTTTTCCAATCTGGCTTCATCCAAAATTGCAGCACTGAAACAGCCCTGCTGCAAGTGATTGATGATGCGTTGCATATACTCGACTCCGGGGAATCCTGTCTTCTGATTCTTCTTGACCTCTCTGCAGCCTATGACACTGTTAATCACAGCACCCTCCTCAACACTCTACAACAGAGAATGGGATTGGATGGCACGGTGCTTAAATGGTTTGCCTCTTTCCTCTCAGACAGATCTCAAATGATTAAGATAGCGAACAGTCTTTCATCTCCATTGGCTGTAGGTCAAGGTGTCCCTCAAGGCTCTATCCTGGCACCCACTCTGTTTAATCTCTACCTGGAACCATTAGGGAACCTCCTAAGCAAATCTGGGATCCATTACCATCTTTATGCGGATGACACTCAAATCTACCTAAAGGTGGCTTCCGCACACGATCACTCTTTACTTGACTCTACTCTCAACTCCATCCACAACTGGATGTTAGCTCACCAACTCATTCTAAATCCCACCAAAACTGAATTCCTCCTCCTTTCGACCTCTCTCTCACCTCCTCCTGTTCAATCGTGGATGGATCAGCTGAACCTGCTCAACAACAAACCCATCATTGTCGACAGCGCTAAATCTCTAGGTGTCATTCTTGACAAAAGACTTAACTTAATCTCCCACATCAACTCTATTGCCAAGAATGCACGGTACCAGTTGCGTCTTCTATGGTGGATCCGTCGGTTCTTCCCGGAGAATGACTTAAAAACCTTGGTACAATCGCTGGTTCTCTCAAGACTGGATTATTGCAATTCTCTTCTCACGGGCCTACCCAAATCCCACCTCTCCCCTCTCAAATCCATCCTCCATTCAGCAGCTCGCTTAATTTCAGGGTCTAAACAAAGCTACCACATCACTCCTATCCTGTCCTCTCTTCGATGGCTTTCGATTGAGGCAAGATCTATTTACAAAACTGTCTGCATCACACACAAAGCCTTGCACATGTCCTCCCCTCGTTACCTGGCAAATACATTGAAATAGTTTGGAGGCTCTCGACCCTCTCGTAATGCGGAAAAGCTTCTGCTTGAGCCCCCCCGTCTTCAAAAGGGAAAGATCGATGGCGCAATCCTTCTCAGGCAATGCGGTGAGAATATGGAACTCACTAACCCCATTGCTCCGTGCCACCTCCTCTACCCGGATCTTCAAAGCTGAACTCAAAACTCTTCTCTTCCAAAGACACTTTCAGAACTAATACTTTCATACTCCGGCCCCTCTTGAAAATTCGCTCTTCATTGTAAATTTGTATTTTTTCCTGTGCATCCCTCACCCCTGCGTGCTGTGTTGGATTTTGTGTTTGTGTACCCTTTATTCTCAGGAGCCACTTGGAAGTTCGCTCTTCGTTGTAAATTTGTATTTGTTCCTGTACATTCCTCACCCCTGTGTGCTGTGTTGGATTTTGTGTTTGTGTACTCTTCATTTTTAGTCTGTGTATTGTTATATTCTGTACCACTTTTCTCTTGTAACGTAACTAGCTCTATTGTACAGCGCTCTGACACCTTTGGGTAATGTCCGCGCTTTATAACAAGCATTTGCAATGCATTAGGTCTCGCATTTACGCGAGTTTGAGCTATTGACATTGCAAATAACAATGCCTATTGGCATTGTCATTTACAATGCCAATAGCTTTAACTCGTGTAACTGCGAGACCTATTGCATTGCAAATGCTTGTTTTTGTGAGGCATGGGGAGATTAAGTGATTTGCATGTTCAGCGTCATTACCGAGACTCGAACCCTGTTTCCGAGGTCGAGCGCCCTAGCCGCTAGGCCAACTTTTGTTGCTCTTTATGATGCTTTAGAATATAAATACAAAGAAGTCTTCTACTTGGGCTTAGATAGATTTTATGTAGTGTGTGATATGCACGTGAATAATACATCGTTTAAAAAATAGAAAAAGACAAAAAAAAGTGTAAATTGTAAAAAGAAAAAAAAAAAAAAAAACACATACGCAGCGTTCTCAGGTTTGTTGTCCATGTGCGAGTAACACATTCTGTCCAGGGTTTTACTGTGTATTCTGGGAATTGCATTTCTAATTTCAAAAAGGGAACCAGTGGACTATGAACCCCAGAAAGCAAATAGAAATAAAACTGAAGCAGATGAGCAACTCATGGACGCCGGCACTGAGAAACGTGGGAGATCCGAAAATGTTTGTGGGAGATCTAAGGCGCACACACATTAGGTACAACTCATTTCCGGAACAGAAAGCATTAGTCTGTTGGGGGTGCAATTCCAGTCGCTATCACGGAGGTCCTGCTGAAGATCTGTTTGTTGCTCTGCCGCTGCTGGGGTGCCCACGCTGTTTGTCCCCTCTGTCGGCGCCCAACGCTATCGCGCCCGTGACAGGGGGAGACTACAGCTCCCAGGCTGCCTAGCGGCCACTTCCGCTTGTCTTCGCGCCCGGAGGCGCTCAAAAGGCAGAGGCTCCCTCGGTGGAGCGGGGGTGCAATTCCAGTCGCTATCACGGAGGTCCTGCTGAAGATCTGTTTGTTGCTCTGCCGCTGCTGGGGTGCCCACGCTGTTTGTCCCCTCTGTCGGCGCCCAACGCTATCGCGCCCGTGACAGGGGGAGACTACAGCTCCCAGGCTGCCTAGCGGCCACTTCCACTTGTCTTCGCGCCCGGAGGCGCTCAAAAGGCAGAGGCTTCCTCCGCGTCGCGGGACGCGCGCGGGCGACGCCGGGCTAAGCCCGGGCAAAGGGCGGGCCCTCTGTGGCCCTCAGAGGCCAGAGGAGGCTGGGCTGGGCCCACCCTAATTCGTTTCTGATTGGGAGACATTACGCCAGAATTGGTAGAAACCATTTGGGTGTTGTCATAAACTCTACTGAGACCTGTACTGTCTCCAGTGAATAGTGATACCTTTACACCATGAGTGAGTTGATGAAAAAGGGAACTCTTGATAGTTATTTTAGGAAACCAAATATTGACTCTGGACGGGAGGTTGCCCTTGCAGAACTCAGGGCTAGACGCCGTTGTTCAATAGAACTCATAAAAAATATGGCATCAGCCTCGCCATCTCCTGAAGCTCCATGCATGGATATTGAGGCTTCTTCTTTCCAGGATTCCATGCTACCCTTGGGTACTAATGACTCTACTAGGAGCCCTGTTGCGCTTAATGTGCATGAACCAAGTATTGATATGGCCTTACCTATTCTTCTTTCCCCTATCCCTCCCCGCGATGACTCAAATAATATTTTGAATGCCCAACATGAGATGTCACCCCAAACTACTGAATCGTTACCTACTAATGATATCATACATAGTCAGACCACACTGATCGGCCCATTGCCCAGGAAAAGAAGGAAGATAGTCTCTGAGTTACGGAAAAATAAATGTAATAACATCTCCAAATGTAATTCTACTGTTATGTGTTCTGGGAAGAATGCTACCCCCCGTACATTGAAACAACCTCCTACTGATAGTACTGCACCTTGCTTGTATCAAGTTGGCATTAAGGGGGAGTTACTGGACGAAATTGGCAAAATGATGGAAAAACTTATGTTGCCAATTGTAGAAAGCTTAAAGATCATTGAAGAAAGGCTAGCGAAAGTTGAGTCTTTAGTGGTAAATAAGATAGAACAAAATATGTCCACATCTGGCCCTTCACAAATACTATCCACCGCTTTGGCTTCTGCTATAGTTCCTACTAGCCCATCCCCAGAAGAACAAGCAAATCAATTGGTTACATCAACTAGTAAGGAAGGGGTTAGCCATTCAGACAGTATTATTACCTCCAAACCATCTTGCACAACCACGGTTAAGGTTAGGACTTGTGCTGCAAATACCCCAAAGAACGAGGGTCATCCGTTTGTCAAATTGGGGCATAGCACAGATCCTTCGACTAAACCAAGAGGCCCGCTGTCCATTAACTTACCACCAGAGGCAGTCCCCTTGGTAGTTGTGCTTGCAGGGGTTCCTATGTTAAAATCGGACGCTGAAGAAGGATATCACCAACTAAAAAACAAAGTTATCCATTGGCTAGGCCAAAATCGCCCACTCCCTTCTTATATTAATGGGGAAATTTTACATGTAAGACGCCTGCCCTGGTTGGGAAACACTTCAAAAACCATACAGGGGGATGTTATCCTTATTAATTTTAGGGACCCAAGAGCGGTTGCTCATATTTTGAATTGGCAAACGCTGTATAGGAGTTCCTCGATTACAACTTGGGAACTCACTTATTTTTTTCCAAGATCAATATTAGCCGTCACCTCCGAGTTGGGGAATTCATCTAACTCTCACCATAATCCTATGATCCCCTTGAGAAACAGATTCGAGGTGTTAGAAAGCTTAGAGGATGTGGATTGACTCAATAAGTATGAGTCTACGAGAGCACTAGATGCGGCGCCCGAGATAAATACAAGTATGCATTATAATGAGTCCATTACTGCATCATCTTCAGTAGAGGCAGAATATCCCCATGAGCGTTTGGACGATCTTGTTTTGTCTGCTCCAGATAATGTTAGGGCTATTACCCAGGAATCAGCAGGCACCCTATTTTCATGGAATATTGCTGGGCTGACCTCCAAAATGGAATCACCAGAGTGGGTGAGCTTTGTTAATAAATTTGATCTTTGCATATTCCAGGAAACTTGGGCCTGTGAAGCATGTTTTATGCAGGGCTATTTGAATTATTTTGTCCCTGCGGTAAAAGGCCCTAGGGGCAGACCAATGGGGGGTCTTGTACTATGGGTGCGTCAAGCTTTAAAATTGGGCATTAAAGTTCTTGACACAAGAAGCAGGGATATCCAACTAATTAGATTAGACCTAGAAAAGTTGGGTAGTGTAGACATTTACAATGTATATGTCCGGAGGAAGAAGAAAGGGAGGTCAGAGGTACTAGACGATCTTGATAGCCTCATTGACATACACTCGTCGACCAACAATATTATCATTGCGGGCGATTTTAATAGTACATTTGAGCCCTTGATTAGCAATGACGATTTGTATGGAGAAGAGGAGGATCGACTATGGGGCGTGCCTAAATTAGAGTTGCCTCCAATAGTGCGATGGTCTGCTGATGTCATTGGGTTAAATACTTTATGCTACGGCAAGGGGTTAAGAGCATTGAATGGCAGGACTAGTGGAGATAGAAAAGGTGTAAGCACATTTGATAATGGTAGGTACAATAGCAGAATTGACTATCTGTTATGTAGCCTAAAGCTATGGCCATCTATTTGTAACATGCATGTGGATGGACGGCTGGAGAGCGACCATAATCCTTTGTGCCTGTCACATAAGTGGTGGCCTCACACTGGCTTGCCTGTGGAACTTCCTGTGCTAGTTCCACCCCGGATTGTTCCCACCAATAACATGAGGAGGTTACGCTGGGAAAAGGTAGCAATCAACCAACAGGCTATTGCTAGTATGAACAGCCATGTTGACCAAGCCATATTAGACCTAGAGGATTGTAATATATTGAGCAATGGCCTGGACCGGGTTGAAGGAATTCATAATTCCCTTTTTGATACAATCAAGGGACACTTCCTTAAGCCTGTCAAGGACAAAGGTGACAGGGTCCCCAAGCCATCCAAGTGGTACAACGATGAATGTAGGGAGAGTAGATCTGCACTGGGTAATGCTATAAAGGGAGGGCAAATAGCTTTAATCCAAGCCGCCAGGAAAAATTACAAAACTAGTATTGTGAAAGCTAAACAAGCTTGGGATGAGCAACACTGGAGGGAGCTAAAGGCAGCTAGTGATAGCAAGGATTCTCGACAGTTCTGGCACATTGTCAGATGGGGAAAATCGGGTGGTCCTGAATCCCCTCAAAACAATGTCCCTGAAACTGAATGGGTAAAGTTTTTCAAAAACCAATATGCTGTCTTTAGTGCTGCTGAACGGCACGAGACAATCTGTGTAGATCTCCCAAAAGAAAATCCCTTTTGTCCTAGCGAAATCATGACGGCTCTGGATGCAGTTGCCTGTGGACGAGCTCCTGGTCTTGATGGTGTGCCAGCGGATTTATTTGTTAACGACAAAGAGCGCTGGTGCTTATACATTTACCATCTTATCAATGCCATTGCCTTGGGTGCATCAGTACCAAAATCCTGGAAGGGTGCAGTGATTATCCCCATTTTCAAGAAAGGAGATCGATCTTTGCCAGGCAATTACCGCCCTATAAGTCTTATAGATACCATCCAAAAGGTAGTGGGGCGAGTGATCGTCAATAGGCTCCTGGATTGGGCGGAAGAGACCAAGGCCCTCTCAACCTTCCAGGCTGGCTTTAGACGTTCTACAAGTACGGTGGATCAGGTCTTTCGTTTTACCTTGATTCAATGGAGGACGGTGGTGCTCGGCAAAGGAAGCTTGTATGCGGCCTTTGTCGATCTAAGGGCCGCTTTTGATCTGGTCCCTCGACTAAAGCTATGGTCGGTTTTACAGAAGCAGGGCATCCCAAACGATTTGTTATCTATGATAATGAGACTCCACGAATCGAATTATGCAAGAATACAGTGGGGTGGCTTAGGATCAGTTACTTCAGATTTTCCTGTAGAGAGGGGCGTTAGACAGGGATGTTCGATGGCCCCAGTCCTCTTCACACTTTATATTAATGATGTTGTAGCACGTATGACTTCCGCCCAAGTGGATGCTCCTTTTTTAGATGGTATTAAAATTCCTATTTTAATGTTCGCGGATGACACACTCATCCTAGCAAAAACACCAAGTGGATTGCAGTGTGCTTTGTCAATTTTTGACCAATTTTGTAAAGAGTATGGCCTCGAAGTAAATATTACAAAAACGAAGCTGATGACTTTTAACCCCCATCGTAGTTTTAAGACAAAAATTACCTTAAATAGTCGTCCATTGGAGGTGGTCAACAATTTTACTTATTTGGGAATGCATATATCCAATGCACAGGCCTGGCGGCACCATATTGAAATTGCAACAATTAAACATAGGCAATTGGCAGGTACAATCAGCTCAGAACACAGAAAGTCATTCACCAAACCTGTGAAACCTGTCTTACAGGTTTACGAAGCTAAAGCTCTGGGTTCTGTACTTTATGGTGCTGAGTTGTGGGGGTTCGAAAAAATGCCGGCTCTTCAACTTGCAGAAAATACATTTTTTAGGGCCATTACAGGCGTTCCCAAAAGCACCCCGTTGCTGCCCCTTATGTACGACTTGGGTAGAAGAGCCATTGTAGACATGGCACGGCTCCGCCCAATATTATACTGGCGCAGGCTATGGACCACGCCTGCGCTTATCCACTACGCAGGGGGTTTTTTAGACATTATAAGAACAGACCTTCACCATAAAATAGGCTGGCTGAAAGCGCTTAGGGCATCTTTGTTCGAGCTTGGTCTGAGTACACTTTGGGAAGATCCTGCAGGTGCAACCTTCCCTTCTAAAAGTACGATCAAGATTATTTATTGGGAGAAGGTTGCCCAGCGGAATTGGTGTAGCCCAAGTGTTGGTAATATGACTAGAGAGTTCCTAGAGGCCAAGATGTACCCCCATCTTGAGCCTTACTGGGATATCATAACCAAGACAAGAGATAGGAAGCTCCTCTTCCAACTAAGAGCTGGAGCACTTCCCCTTAGATCTTTAACAGCAAAATGGAAAGCGGGAAATAGTGCAATTTGTCCTGCCTGCTGCACAAAAAATGAAACTATTGGGCATTTCTTGTTTTCTTGTGAAACCTATGCTGCTCCACGGCGTAAATGGCTTATTCCAATGTGTAAAAACTTAGGAACTACTAGAGGGACTGTTGCCCTACGCATTATATGCACCAGCACATTATCTTGGATTTTAATTGCCACTGCAAAGTATCTAGGATGGGCGTGGATGATTAGAATGAGACTGCTAGTCAATTGACTATTCTCTTGAATGGGGGAGATTGCTAGTTTTTTACTATTCTCCCCCCTGCTAATTTTTAGGATTTTATTGCATGTACTCTGTTTTAAAAACTTTTAATTATTTAAATACCTTTTTTTAATAATAAGCATCCACTGTTATTATCATGGAATGTCTAACCCAGGGCTCCAAACATGTCAACCCGTATGTGATTTGAATAGTACCCCCCCCAAATGAATTAATGTCTCCCTTACGGATGTAATTTAATTAGATTTTGTCAAAGTATGTAGTATCGGAATGTATTGTATTTAATAGTATTTTTAATGTATTGAATGAATTGTTAATGTATGTTGTATTTTGCTTTTATGAATATTCTTCGAATAAAGCATACTTTTGATTTGATTAGTCTGTTGAGGCATAACTAGGATTAAATACCGCACTGACTGAATGAAATCGTTTCGCATTTAGCGTGATGAAGGCTGCATTTACCATGTGGTTTGCATGCATTTTTAGGGGCGTGGCTACCAATGAGGCTGGAGGTGCAGTGGTATTGAGGCCTTCAGGGTCTGACCCCCGATTGTTTCATTCTCCTAGCCGTCCAGGCGTAAGGAAAGCATTGCATTGGCCTTGCTTGCGCACGAGCCGATTACATGCTTGGCTACGTCACAGTGCTTTTTAAAACTTGTGGTCGCGTGCTAGTTTTATTTCCGTTTACCTGCGAGGTGCAAGGAATACAGTTAACTTTACTCTCTGCTCGGGAAGGGAAGAAGAAATGCAAACATACTGCTGAGACGTCAAACGGATTACATTCAAAATAACGACCTTTCGCTTGTGACAGCTCAGATTCTACGAGAGAAGATAGGGCGCCCTAACTTGGGGTTTGAGGCTGGAGAGGGCTGTTCTTACTGGGGGTGCAGCGATACAACGATGCATAATAAACTAAATTCGGCGTTAAAGAATTGTACCAGATTATAAACATTTCAAATTCCCCCCTCAGTATCTCAGCGCTGCACGTTATCATTGGAGCAGTACGTTTGTGCTACCTTGTATCATTGTAGATGCCAATGGCATTGCGTAAATCGAATAGATAAACTAAAAGAAGAAGTAACAAAACTGACCCCGTCTCTTTCGACTGCTTTCCCTTCCTGGAACTCATGTTTGCAATAACCAGATCTTTTCCTCTGGGCGAAGCGCTTAAGTGAGGCAGACCTGGGCTATCTGGCGGGCTGATTATCCACAGGTCTGAATAATTAAAGTAAATTAGCACCTGCTGAATTTGGGTGTTAAAAAAAACAAGCATTGGCCGCACGCGCACCTCGCGCTTAAAGTAAAAAAACATTTTTTAAAAACAAGCCCGGCGGAGCGTGGCGCGCGCGCTTGGGGGCGCGGACCCTTTGAAGTGCTCTCAAAAAGCAGAGTGCATGGCGGCACAAAGCGCGTGATTGTGCGCGTGCTAGCAATGCAATCCGCTTTTTGGGAGCACTTTTAAAAGCCCCTATAGTCTCGCTTTGCAATCGCTTACGCGATAGCAAGGCGAGACCTAACAAAAACAATGTCATGAGCAATGCCAATAGCTCTAACTTTAACAATGCTGAGACCGTTGCATTGTAAATGCTTGTTGTCTTCCTCCAGCAGATGGCGTTACTCCTCAGCCTGTTCCAAAGCTTCGGTTTAGGCGTGTGGCAGGTGCAAGCAACCGCCAGCGAATGATGTAACTAAAGTATCGGCCCACCTGCGGCTGGGCCACCACTTCCGCGTCTACAGACGTGGGACGTTTTTCTGAAGCGGGCGTGTCGTCTTGTCGGGGTGGGCTATTTTGGAACCAATGGCAGGATTCGTGTTCTATGTTCATCGAGCTCTTCCTATAGCACGGTGCCTCAGCGTGCCAATCAGAGTTGACCAGATTTCCGATTGTCTCTCGTTGCCTTCACTTGCAGCTGGTGCGAGTGGATAGCGGAGAGGTAATCGGAATCTTTTTTTTAAAATGTTGTCAGGAAAGTTGGCATGTATAGTTGGGGTGTGACAGAGAACGGGGCACAGTTCCTAATAGGTGTTTGTAGAGGGGTGTATTTGGATATAAAATCATAAGCCTTGGTACAGAGTCAAGCAGGATACGTGGCACATTTGTTACGGGGACTTCTGGGTACGTGGTTTAAGTGGTAGAGTGTACACTACTTTTATCTCGTAGGTGGGCTCTGAGGCCCCCTAGGTATCACTACCCAGAAAACGTATTACAGTAACTGAGTCCGCACACCACCATTCTTGGTGTGTACATGGTTGCCAAAAAATAGACCAAAGTAGAGACGGTAATCCAAAGATAATAGCAGGACTTAAACGTCAACTTTTTTGAAAGCATGTTGTGTCTCTCCCTACGATTGGTACAAATAATCTATTGAGGACTATGGAAATAGTGTATTTACTGTCCACATGCACTTCCGAACTCCGTTTAGGTATTGTATGTAAGCCTCGCTGGAACAGTGTTCTCTTTTAACCCCTAACGCCCCCCACCCCATCCTGAAAAAACACCTGCAAGTGAGCTGTTGCTGTTTGCATTGACAGCATTACACTCATGCAAGGCAACCAAATCCTTAACGAGCCTATTGCACAGATAGATACCTGTACATCTTTCATATCGCATGTCAGATGAACAATAACTCTGGCATCGATAGGCAGAGGCAGCAGGTCGCATAGCTTAATTTTCTGAGCTTCCTCGTTCGTTACCTTTTTATTATTGCATATGTATGATTGGAAAAGCCTTGGAAAGAAAAAAAAGATATTGGAATGCAAACATATTTAAAATTAAAACACAGGCACACCGAGGCTGTACTTTACTGCCGTTACTATTATATAGATCGTGAGTGTTCCAATAAAAAATATATATTTTAAAATGGGGTGTGTTTACTGCATTCTTGTCCTCCGGAGTTCCCAGTACTTACATGCTTTTAGTAGTGCAAGCAAGAACAGCGTAGTTATTCTAATTGGTCACTTTATAATAAATGAAGATTAAAGGACGCACATGTGGCGCTGTATTTTTACGTAGTCAGTAGTCCCTGCTTGAAATTCCAAGTGGAAAATTATTAACTTTTTGAAACTTACTTCTTCAAGAACAATAACTTAATGATACCTTACTTAACGCCCCCGAATACAAGAGCTATCAACTGGATTTTTCTCTGGAACAGTTGGTTGTCTGCAACAAATTGAAGACAGTTGAAACAAGCATTGGACGCACGCGCGCCTCGCGCATGAAGTTTTTTAAAAAAAAAAAAACAAGCCCGGCGGAGCGTGGCGCGCGCTTGGGGGCGGGGGAGCGGACCCTTTGAAGTGCTCCCAAAAGGCGGATTGCATGGCGGCACGATGCGCGTGATTGTGCGCGTGCTAGCCATGCAATCCGCTTTTTGGGAGCACTTTTGAAACCCGTATTCTATAGTATCGCTTTGCGATCGCTTACGCGAACTCTTTTTTGCAAATATACGCTACATATGTCTTAACACAAACACAGATGCCCTGGGAGGCGCAATAAAAACATAGCTTGTTTCAGTACCTGCGTTCTCAGTATTAGACAGACAAAGTCAGCAGATTAGTTTTCTGAAGGAAAAAGAATGGTTTAAGCCGAGAGAGAGATCGAGTGCGTGTGTGTGAGTGAAGGCTGGTAAAAGGGGTACAACAGGGGACAAAACGGACAATATTTTCGGCGAAATAGACTGAATTTTCACGGACTCATACATATTATGAGAATCACATGTCGTCGGTAACTTGAGTAACTTTTATCTGCAAATTTAGACCTATCAAAGAAAATTAATGTAAGACACGACCAGATATGTACTCGCAATTCATATTATACAGCTGTGAAATTTCCTCTCAAGATACAACTTTGTACCCCCATCGTGGAATGCACCAATGTATGTGGGCATCCACCAACTAGAAACTGGGGAACAGATTTACAAGCCCCTTGCGCCACTTTTGCTTCACTTTTCCCATGTTAAAAGTGACATAAAAGTGGCGCAAGGGGCTTGTAAATCTGCCCCATGGTTTGTGCGTTCCTTCCTAACTGTACCGGCTCCGAATCTATGTGATTCCCACAGTAGACGCACTGCTAATAGTTCATAGCTCCCTCGGTGGTTGGAGCACCTTAATAACTGTTAAACGAACTGCTGATAGAAATTGCATGTCCAAGAATCCCCTTATTTAAAGGCACTCACGCTCTGCCAGCATCGCCATCTTGGAAAGGTAGAGGCATCAAAGCCGGAAATAGAAGCCCTTGGTACGCCAGTAACCCGATTGAGTAAGTTTAGGTCCCCCGTTAGATCTGGCCACCGCCTAAACTGCGCATGTGCTGTAATGAGCTGTACATGGAAACTAATGTTGCTCTCCGGTGTTATATCACTGAAGAGCGCAAGCGCGTGCTTTCTATTTAGCCAAATCACGCCTGCGCAAAAGGTATGGTTCGAGGGTATTCGGCAGCGCACTACTAGCTTCTGCAGCTGGAAAAGGGAAGGAAAGGAAACGAAACGAATGAAAGAAATTAAGCCGCATCTAAATCAGCGGTCGAAATACATTAGACAAGCATTTGCAATCGGTCTCGCCTTGTGGACCTTAAAAGTAGTGCTTAGTTTAAGCCTGTGGTTTCGTGATGTTGAGCACCGACACTTAATCATTAACACCGGCGCTTGAGCAGGAGTTAAGGCGACAGTCATTTTGCCTGGCAGGGGTCGATTAAGTGATTCGCTCAGAATCACAATATGTTGAGCTGACACCGAGACTCGAACTAAGGGGCATATTTACAAGCAGGCGATACAATAATTATCGCCGATTTTTTGGCCGAAAAGCGGCGATAATTTTATCGCCTAATTAGCAAGGCCACGCTAAATGAAACCTTGCTTTAGCGTCAGGATTCCTAACGCCCAGCTTTGCATCTCTAATGAGATGCAAAGTGGGTGTTCCTGACCTAACATGACAGGAGAAATGTCGCTAAGCGACATTTCTCCTATCATCAAGCCCCACGCTAAGAAGCATAGCGTCAGGAAAAGTAGCGATAACCCCAGTTATCGCTACATTCCTTACGCCTGCTTCAGGACTGACTTAGCCATGATATCCTATGGAAGGTGGATATCATGGCTAAGTTTGTGAATCCCTATCAGCAAGTTAACGCCACATTGTGTGAGATTATCGCTAGCTTTCCAGCGATAATCTCACGTTAGGCAGTTAGCGTGAGGATTTTTATCGCCGAGGAGATAAGCGTTGCTAATAGCACGCTAGCTCAGCGATAAAAATCCACGTTACCCGGCGATAATTATCCTCACGCTAAGAGCGCTGAGCGATAATTATCGCCGGGTGTTGCTGATATGCTCCCAAGGGGCATATTTACAAGCAGGCGATAAAAAATTATCGTCCAAGTGGGACGGCAGAAACAGAAAAGTCTACATCAGCTGCCTGGCGAGCGCTAAAACATGGGCAGCACAAATGTATTGCTCCCGTTTTTAGTTTGTTTTGTAGTTTTATTTAGAGCAAAATGGTCCCGGAGGTATTGGAGCGTGAGCACCAGATACATTAAACAGGGGTTTTAGGCACGGGGAGATTAATTGATTTGCCCAGAATCACACGATGCTTAGCCGACGCCGAGATTCCAGCCAAGTTTCTGCGCCAGCCTCTTACTGCACATTCTCTGGAGATTGCATTTCACTCGGTTTCACTGGCGAGCGCTAAAACATGGGCAGCACGATGAATTGCTCCCGTTTTTAGTTTGTTTTCATTTAGAGCAAAATGGTCCCGGAGGTATTGGAGCGTGAGCACCAGATACATTAAACAGGGGTTTTAGGCACGGGGAGTTTAAGTGATTTGCCCAGAATCACACAATGCTTAGCCGACGCCGAGATTCCAGCCAAGTTTCTGCGCCAGCCTCTTCTTGCACATTCTCTGGAGATTGCATTTCACTCCGTTTTACTACTAGAAACAAGCTGGGATCTGATACAAGGCTCGGGGTGGCCGCCAAAATGTTGCTCAGCGCCTCCCAGGGGTTAGGTTACAGCCCGCAGGGGCCTGGGGGAGGGGCGGTAGGTAATGAAGAGAGGCGCATGGACTGCCAGCCGAGATCGCAGGCATGTACGGAGAGAGCAGACTAGCAGAGACAGCACAACCACCGAAAAATAAACATGCAGCTACGGCGAGACTCTTAGCGCGCTATAGACTGATCACCAGGGAAAAGAGACCGACAGCTGTACGGAGACACGCACTGCTAGAGACGGGCGACTTGCAGCTGTACAGAGACACTCACCGCCAGAGACACGCCACTCACAGCTGTACCGAGACAAGACGCCCACTGCGAGAGACGGACAACCGACAACTGGACGGAGACACCCGGTGACTAGCTGCCTACAACTTGATCGCACACACAATGCACAGTGAACATTAACAAATGGCACTAAGAAACCAATATCAACGCGAATTGACTACCGAATTGCACTTTAACATTCACAACCTTCACAACTAGGTGAACTAACCCTGAAACATTCGTGTATTAACACACTATTAGCATAGATGAGCCCCACACTAATTTTGACCAGTTGAAAGCACAGACAGATATGTTTAACACATCATTCGAAAAAGGAAAATACTCCTCATTATTATTTTATGACGTTTTGTCCTAGCACTGATCCCTGACGAGGGTATTTATATAACCCGAAATGCATTGGAAGGAATAAACAGTCCGCAAATCATGGAAAATTAATGTGATTGAAACATTTAATGAAACGTATGAAGATTAAAACAACAAATCTATAATTCCCCAAAATTTGTGTTTTCGTCTTTTCAAACCTTTGAAACCTACAAACATAGGACTTAGTAGTGCCCAAAGGGGACATACCCAGAGTGGGTAGTGCAACCACATACTTGTTACAACTTGAAGGAGACATCCACCGTCAGAGAGAGCCTAGAGAGACGTCAGCTGACCGTGGATGCCTAACTTCACCAAGCAATTACTTTCACGATTTAAAAGAGACACCCGCTGCATCCAAAGAGACAGGCACAGGAGGCTGTGGGCAGAACCCCACAGACGCACTTTGATCGAGAGAAGAGCCTGATACAAACCTCCCGCGCTGACCTGACACTAACAGTGAAAGGAGGACCCTCGCTCTCACAGTGTGAGAGAACTCCCTATACTCTGAGTGTGAGGGAACCCCTGACTCTCGCAGTGTGAGATAACGCCTTGATACTCGAGTGTGAGAGAACCCCTGGAACTCAAAGTGTGAGCGCCCACGCTGTGAGACTTCTTGCTTCATTCACATAGTGGGAGAGTGGCAGTTGCAGGAGCCAGGCTGCTCCCCACCCAAAAGGAACTCCATCTTAACGTGGGCTCGGGCATAGTACGAAAATTAATTTCTTCGGGTTGGCCAAATGCCCGCTCAGATTAGCAAGGGTGCAAATAAGTGGAACCAGGAGGAAATGCGTCCTTCCTGTGTCTTTTGTGCAAAGACTGCTGTAGCTGTGGTGCCCTGGTGCCACTACACCTGCTGGCCGTTTCTAAATGAGCGTAAATCGCCACAATTTGCATGGCTTTCATTGAATTCCAGAGTTTACAAACTATAATTCATATCTACATCCTGAAGCCATGCGTTTGTCAGGGTCGTTCCTTCCTAAATGTGGGCGTCCCATTGGCCACCTGCTTTTTGGCCCGTTATTGCCTGACTTCCGCTTTGGCAGAGCGTGAGATAGGATACCGTGTTTTGTGTCGTCCCCCCCCCCCCCCCTCGAGTCCCTCGGTCTGTGCGTGATGGGCTAGCCACAGGCGAGGTGTTAGCAGCGTAAGGAATATATATGAATATAGAGGAACGCGAGAGAGACAGAGCTGGAGGTTAAGCGCGAGATGGACACCTGGAGAGAGAGGAGTAGAGTAAGACGCAGGGATGGGACCCGAGGAGAGGAAATGAAGGCAAGGAGACAGGGAGCATGAGGAGGAAAAGAGACAGGATAAGAGAGGGGAGGGTACATAATGAGAGACACAGGTAAAGGAGACATGAAGAGAGCGAGGTAAAAACAGGGAGAGAGACAAGAAAGGTGAAAAAAAGGAAGACGTGAGAAAGAAATATGAGTAAAACTAGAAAAGCTGACATGAAGAGACAGAACTGAAGCAAAGGATGGAAGAGGACTTCAAGAAAAAAACCCTAATGTGAGAGGGGTGGGACAGGAGGAGAGACCCGAGAAGCGAGGGAGACAAGAAGAGAGATTCCTAGAGACATAAGCAAGGCAGGAAAAGTGAAAGAGGCAGCGATGAAGGGAGGTAGGGAGACAAAATAATGACAATAAAATAGATCAGAGAAATCTGCAGGTATAGGGAGAAGAGAAGCTAGGCCAAGTCGCAAGAGATAGGAAAAGTGAGATAGGAAAAGGTAGAGATTCGTCTGGAAAGAAAGAGTTGGAGACGGGTTAAGAAAGAAAGGCTGGAAAAGAGACACCAAGACATAGGAACAGCATGAGAAATGAAGGCATGAATAGGGAAAGGAGATGGACAGATGTGTGGGAAGACGGGAAGAGAGGGAGTCACCAGCAGAACAAGAATTAGTAAAGCCAATTGTTAGGGCTTCCCTCTTGGCTTTGCTAATGCAGACTTATTGGCTTTGCAAATGTGTTTTGCCAATGCTCTTTCAAACCAAAAAAATTAAAAATTAAAATTGCCCATGCTAAACAGCATAGCTGTGTCTTTATGCATATGTGCATCATGATTAGGGCTCCCAGTTACCACCACTTTTATATTTCCATTTAAAGCACTAAACATACAGAGCATGAAATAATAGCTCCAAAAGAGAGAAGGCAGAAAAGTAATTGAGAGCGTAGCAAGCGAGAAGAGCAGAGCAAAAAAGATGGGGAGAGAACAGTAAAAAAAGACACAAAGAAATAAAAATGGTTCAAACAGAACAAAAGAAAGGGAGGAATTGGACAGATGGGGAGTGAGCGGTATTAAACAGAGAGAGAGAAGGAAAACAAGATGAGGAAACAACAGTACAAAAAAGAAAAGATGATAAAGAGACGAAAGAAAACCAGTTTAAACAAGCATTAAAAATGCAATAGGTCTCGCCTTTCATTGAGTTAAAGCCATTTGCTTTGCTATACAATACCATTAGCAAAGCAAATGGCTTTAACTTAATTAAAGGCGAAACCTATTGCATTTTCAATGCTTTGTATAATGCAGGCCTCAGCTGCACATATTTCTGAGAATGAAACAAGCCCTGGCACACTAATGTATCAATTGGAAATTATATCAATAATATTGGTTACAAGACTCAGTATATACAAACAAATGCACAATTTATTGGTTGTTCTTGTTGAGACTTCAGCCAACACGTGTTTCGACGCTAGGGACAAGACACCCGCGACTTCCTCAGGGCTTGCAGTCAATGGAAAGGTCTTGTGAGCCTTCTGACTGTTACTAATTCCGTTCCAGTCTGAATATGGCTGGACAAGTTTCAATACAATCCAATACAGGCTGGACAAGTTTCAATACAATCCAATACAGGGTTTTTGTTGAACCCGATACCAATCACGCACGATGTGTATACACTCCGTGCTTAGATATGGGCTGTAAGGTAAATCAGCCCGCGACGCGCTATATTTTGCAGCGTCTGAATACAAGTTCCAAATCACCGGCACCTCAGTATGGCCGGCATCATGTGTCTTGTCCCGAGCGACGAAACACGTGTTGGCTGGAGTCTCAACAAGAACAACCAATAAATTGTGCATTTGTTTGTATATACTGAGTCTTGTAACCAATATTATTGATATAATTTTCAATTGATACATTAGTGTGCCAGGGCTTGTTTCAAAATTTGTACAGATCTTATGGTCTGATTGGGAGGTGTTGGATGATTACCTCCCTCCTGGGCACCTATGGTGGAAACAATTTAGCACATACTTACTGTACTTAGTGAGCGCCTTTTTTTCCAGTTCATAATCATCCCAACTATCAATTAACCATATTTCTGAGAATGCTCAACATATATATAGCTCATCCTTTCTAATAAAAAAATGGCTTAGTTTGCTTTTAATAAATAAGTGAAATAAAAAATGAAACCAGGTAAAGAACTGCTGGGCGTTTTACACGCTTCAAAACGCTTCAAGAGCAAACCCCCCCCTTATATGGGTTCTGTTGTAAAGTTTCAGGGCAATTCTGGGGTATTTCCTGTCACACAGCAAGATTCACATGTCACCCGCCAGCCTATGATAGACCTCAGTGAGGAATCATATAGAACGTGTTTGTAAAACATACAGCAGTTTTAGGAGCGAGATCATTTTACACATGGCTGCTCACCTCAGTAGAGGGAGGGGTAGCCCTCTCCACCTCTTCATCTATTACCGGCAAGCTCTCACCACCCTCCCCAGGTTCTGATCGTAACAGAGGTCTCTCCCCAGTGTCTTGAAAATACCTAGATATTTAAAGCCATCATCTGCGCATGTCAAGTGACAGGGGAGTAGGGAGGTATCTATACCGCCCCACTGAAGGTAGAATACTGACTTATCCCAAGTAATTCGATAGCCGGAGTAACTCTCATATTCCTCAAACAGGTGGAAGATTAAAGGGCGGGTAATGGTCGGCTCCGTATTGTAGAGCGAAATTTTCTCCTCGTCTTCGTCCGCTGCCGTGATGTGGAAACCGCGGAATCTGGGGTGATCTTGCACTATACAGGCCTGTAATTCTATTGTAAGAGCGAACAGGAGGGGGGACAAGGGGCCACCCTGCATTGTATCCCTACAAATAGGGAAGTTAGAGGACTATGTCCCAACTCTGCTGCCCGGGCTTGATAAAGTAATTTCACCCACTTCTTGTATTGGGGACCAAACCCACACTTCACCAGAGTTTGTTCTAAAAAGGGCCAATGCACATCATCAAACGTCTTCTTCGTATCCAGCGCAAGAAAGACATGCGCAGCTGGCCGGGCTTTTACTTCATTCATTCAATTATGCGCCCGCCTTAAGTTATAACTTGTTGACCTGCCAGGCATAAAGCCTGACTGATCCCTGTGGGTCAGGGACGTGATAACCTGTATGAATCTAGCGGTTTATATCGTGGCTAAAATCTTGACCTCCATATTAAGGAGCGAAATCGGATGGTATGAGTCACAGTGCTCTTTTGGCTTATTGTCCTCATATATCACTATTATACCAGCCCGCCTGTGATCTTGTGGAAGAGTGCCATGCTGGCTGGCCTCTAAATCCATGTTCAGTATATGGGGTCCAAGCAATCCTACATAACGCTTAAAAAAGTCCTCAGGAATCCAGCTGGGGCCCGACATCGTATTGAATTTTAACTTTGCCATGGGGGCCTGAACCTCTGCCAACGTGATTTCAGATTCCGTCTAACACAAGAGTGGTTACCAAGAGCAGGTATTGGACGATGTGTGGTGCGTCGTGCAGTGCCCTAACTCTGTAGAACTCCTAATAATAGTGGGCAAAGACCCCAGTGATAGTTTCATCCATAGCAAATCTCCCCTTGGTCCCACTATCTAGTGCACCCATCTGGCCTCCACTTCCTTCCTGCCTAACCATGCCAGGAGTTTTCTGGCCTTAAGCAAGTGTTATACAACCTATGGAGTGTAACAAGCATTTGTTTCTTTGCCCCTTCTTGTGCCAGATCTCGGTATTCGGCTATCAGAAGTTCCAACTACCTAAGCCTGGGTGAGTCTAGCCCTTGACCCGGGTATCTTTTGAGTTACAAAAGTTTGCGCTCATGCAGCTTCAGGGCCCCTACCGCTTTCTTCTTTGTATGGTCAATCAGGTTCTGGGCACTATCCTGGAGGACCATCTTATATGCTTCCCATAGCAATGAAATGAAATGAAATTTAAATTTGTAACGCGCACTATTACCCGGAGGTGTCTAGGTGCGGTGGATTACCATGATCTAGCCAGAGAGGGGTGTTAGGAAAGTGTGACGGGGCTAGTTGTTGCAGAGCTAAGTTTTTAAAAGTTTACGAAATGCCAGGAGATTGTTTTCTGCCTTACGTGCCAGTAGGAGTGAGTTCCACAATCTGGCTGTGCCTGCAATGAAACTCTCCTCCCCCTCCCCCATGAGGCCGTTTTGGCCCTGGGGATTATCAGATTTGCGGCTGTTGCAGAGAGGAGCTGCCTCTCTGGGATGTACCACTTGAACTTGCGAAGTAGTCAGGGCCAAGACCATGTAGTGCTTTAAAGGCGACGCAGAGGGCCTTGAATTTGATCCTTCTTTTAGCTGGTAGCCAGTGTAATATTGGGAGGGCATGAGCCACTGATTGATGTTTCGGCATAGCAAGCAGTAGGCACGCTGCTGCGTTTTGGAGGGCCTGCATTTTGTTGAGGAGGCGTGATTGTATGTTGAGGAACAGCCCACTGCAATAATCTATCCTAGACATGATAAGAGCTGTTACCATCGCTTTCTGGAGTTCTTGCAAGGTGTAGGGAAGAATTTTCCTGATAGTTTTGATCATGTAGAAACATGCAGAGGGGATTGCATTGATTTGCCCTTCGAAGGACAGCTTGGTGTCAAAGTAGACTCCTAGGTTTTTCACCTTAGACCTAGGGATTGGAATCTCTCCCATTTCCTGTGGCCACCAGCTTGGTTGCCAAACAGAGGTATCGCACCCGAATAGAAGTACCTAAGTCTTCCCTGTGTTTAGTTTCAGGCAGTTTTAGGACATCCAATGCCCAACTTCGAGCAAGCAGTCATGAAATCTCAGTGCAGTGTCCGTTGAGTCACCTGAAAAGGACGCAATGATTTGCGTGTCGTCGGCGTAAGACACTGTCTTAAAACCAAAGGACTTTATGAGAGGGCAGAGGGGGTGACATAAAGATTGAAAAGTGTCGGGCTCAGCGAGGAGCCTTGTGACACCCCGCAGGGTAAGGTGAACCAGGAAGTTGCTCTCTGTCACGGAGAAAGGACTTCAGAAGAGCCAGAGCGCTGCCCCTGAGCCCTGATCCCTACCGAAAAGAGTCAGCTTATTAGAAGATCATGATCAACCGTGTCGAATGCCGCCGAGAGGTCCAGAAGGATCAGGGCTGTTTTCCCACCTGTGTCCAGGACCTCTCTTATTTCCTCCGACACATTGATCAGGGCCAGCTCAGTGCTGTGTTGACTTCTAAAGCCACATTGAGCGCTGTCTAGGAGTTTGATATTGTCAATAAACTGGTTGAGTTCTATATTCATGGCCTTCTCTACGATCTTGGCTGGGAGAGGTAGTCAAGAAATAGGCCTGTAATTGTTTGGATCGATATTGTCCAGGTTTGATTTTTTCAGCAGCGGGAGAATAGATGCCTTCTTCCAAGGTATCAGAAAATATCCATTGGAGAACATACAGTTGAAGATGTCTGTAAGGTAGTTAGTTATAACCTCAGGGGCCAGGTGGAGGATTTTTGGTGGGCAAGGGTCCCAGGGGAAACCTGATCTTGTCTGACTGAGAATCCACATGACCTGTCTTTCTGAGATCGTGTTAAAGGTATAAAAGCAGGGGATAGTAGCTGCTGGGATGCCTCCACCGCTTGAGACCTCTATCGTAGTGGAAGAGGGTCAATTAGGTTGCCTTCCCGCCACCTGGCGGATGGAGATAAATGAGTCAGAGACTACTTTGACTTTAGCTTGGAAGGAGTCTGCTAGCAGATGATAAAAATCTTGGTCTACCCCCTGTATTTTTCTGAACTGGAAGTTTACTCCATTTCTGAACTGTGGAAAAGAGTTCTTTGGTGGAATGAAGGGATGCGCTAATTTTAGTGGAGTAGTAGCATTTTGTTGTTGTTAAGATTTTAGTTTTGTTTTCCGCAATGGCTTTTTTTCAGGTGATCTTGTCATCGGGGTCATAATGCGAACGCCATTTCCTTTCCAGCCTTCAACAGGCTTGTTCCTGTTGTCCAGGGCTATCGTTGAACCATGGCTCAGATGGGGAAGTCCTTTAGTTAGTTGTAGTTTTTAGGGGCGCTATGATGTCAAGACTGTCGGTAATCCAGTTGTGGTAAGTATTTGTGGCCTCGTCCAGGTCCACTGGGAGTGGTGTAGGTGGCTTGTGAAGATTTCTGGGGTAACTTTGTGCCAAGGGCATTTCACAAGTTTGGGCAGGGAAGGGGGCCCCAACTCAGTTGCTGCTCCTGGCCAAATACTGAACATCCCGGCTGAGTGGTCAGACCATGTTAACGGTGTGGTAGAGGAGGATTTAAGATACGGATTGTCAGAGAAAACGCCATCTAAAGCATGGCCAGCCTTATGGGTAAGGCTATCCACTAACTGTAGAAGGCCCACACTTCCCATAAGGTCAGTGAGAGTAACCTAATCTTTGGATGCTACGTTTTCAAGGTGAAGGTTGAAGTCCCCATAGATGGTGGACTCAGGAAAAAGGACTTTAAAGTCCAACAGCTGGCTGCTTTTGTGTAGAAAGGTTGCATTAGGACCTGGGGGTCTGTAAAGTAGCACTCCATTAAAGGAATACTGGCTTGTCAAAGTAATATTAAAGACCAGTGCTTCGCAGTTAGGGGCGTATTGGACGGGCTCAAAGGAGACTGTCAGATGCTCCTGGGAGATAATTGCTAGCCGTCCGCCCTTTTTATGAGGGCGATCTAGTCTGGAGATGGCAAAGCCCGGAGGTGTGGCCGGCGTAAGCCCAGGTTTCTGTGACAAACGCCATGTTCAGACCCTGAGATTCTATAAATTCACTGAAGGCCAGTGCGTTTTTTATTAGTGACCTTGCATTGACAAGTGTCGATTTAAAGCGCCTTGCGTCATTCCCTAAAGGGGTTGGATCTAGGATTGTAGGTTTTGGGCCAGGCGGGAGATGGGTTGTTATGGGGGGGAAGTATCCTTCATTTTATTGTTAGTTAGAGTGAGTTGACAATGAGAACAGGACCTCAAAGTCAGAGGGTGCAGAGGTTTTAATATAGGGCCGGGGCAATAAGTGCCGGCACCTCGAATCTGGGTCAGCTCATCTCGTGAGTATTGCAGGAGTTTAAAAATAAAATTGGCATAGTGGCTTGTGCTGAGTGGGTTCTGAACGAGGACGGGCTTGCCTTTGGCACGCCAGCGGCGCGTCAGTGGCACGCCCGCTGTGCATCATTGTTGCCATTGAGTTTAAATACTGTGAGGAGCCCGAATCAATAGACCGTCACCCTGTGGTGCACCGGAAGTGGTCAAGCCTCTCTTACCCTCCCGACGCTCTCTCCTCAGCAATCGGGGAGAATCCCGTGGTGGACCTAAGAGCGGGGGAAGGAAATCTCCACAAAGTTTAAAAGATGTGCCCCAATAAAATAAAATCAGAAAGGTGAGTTAAAAAATTTCATTAGCATACAGTTTGTTAAAATCGCCTTTGTTAATCACCCCAACTAACTCTTGCTAGCGTGGTAGTCCGCTGCGCATCTGGGGTGCCATGGAGTTTAAATACTGTGAGGAGCACGAACCACTAGACCATCACCCTGTGGTGCACTGGAAGTGGTCAAGCCTCTCTTCCCCTCCGGACGTTCTCCCCACAGCAATCGGGAAGAATTCCGTGGTGGACCAAAGAGCGGGGGAAGGAAATCTCCGCAAAGTTTAAAAGATGTGCCCCAATAAAATCAATTAGAAAGGTGAGTTGAAAAATTTCAGCAACATACAGTTTGTTAAAATCGCCTTCGTGCTAGCGTGGTAGCACCACCTTGGACGTGACTGAGCCTTCATTTTTTCAAAGCCAACCTGTAACCCAATGGCCACATCCCAGTCCGGCAAATCCCACGCTTTGAGTCTCCAGCCTGCACCTCCCCCATGAACCAGTCTACCCAATTTCACCATTAGGGGGGAGTGGTGAGAAAGTCCCTGGGCCAAGTCTCTGTGTGCTGTATTGTACCCACCTCCCCGGCTGCGGTAAAGATGTAGTCCAAGCGAACAAACACCCTTTGGACCCCTGAGAAGTATGAGCATCATCTATCAGAGGCTTGTACCCGTGCCACAGATCCGAGAGACCAAGTGTAGTAATGAAGCGTGAAAGCGGGGTAGTTGGTGTGGGCATCCCTGGTGTCCCGGTCCTATCTAGCTTTAGTACCATTGATACAATCTCCTCCCAAAATGTAGCATGGGGAGGTTACCCCGTTCAGAGAGTTTCACCATTGTGGTGGCCTGTAACCTAGGAGGTGCATATACACGAATTAAAGTAACATCATTTCATCCCCAGAGCCCTTTCACCCCCACGTACCTGCCAGAAGGATCTATCCACTGTTTCACTACTCGGAAGGAGGTGGGGTTCTGGTTCTTTCTTACCAGTATAGCCACCCCTCTGGATTGATGTATATACCGCATGGGCCAGTGTGATGTAGGCGACTCTACCCAGGAATTTGCACTGTGTCCCCTGGAGATTGGTTTCTTCAAGAGCACCCCGTCTGGTTGCAACCTCCTTATGTATTGGGCCACCAAGCTCCTCTTAATTTTGTCTCCCAGTCCATTAACCCCTTGGATGCTCATGACGGAGCGGTTCCGTCATGAGCATCGGTTGGGCTGTGCTCATGACGGAACCGCTCTGTCATGAGGACAGCCCCTGGGGGAAGCGCTGGCGCTCCCCCCCTGGGGCATCGATCGTGCCCCCACAGACGGGGATGGCAGCGGAAGAGTTTCCGCTGCCACCCCCGAGCCCCCCCACGCTTCCTGGTGACGTCAGCGCGCACAGCGCACGCCGGCGTCATCAGGAAGTGCTCGGACGCCTGGAAGCCATTTGCTTCCAGGCGTCCACAGAGGCAGGGTGAGTGTTGTTTGCTCCGGTGGGGCGGCAGGGGCCTTTTGGAGTGTATTGAGGCATCGGGGGAGAGTAAAGAGTATTTCCTCTCCCCTGATGTCTCAATACAGGGCATTCCTGCTCCACGATCGCGCACAGCGTCGCGATCGTGGAGCAGGGATGCCCCACTAGACACCAGGGATGTGTGTTTTTTTTATTTTGGAAGCGACCCCTTGGGTAAGGGTCGCTTCCTGGGGCCATAAATTATTTGAAGACTTTTCTGCCCCCTCTGGGGGCAGATCGGTGTTTTTTTTTCGCCGTTTCTGCTCCCAGGGGGGGCAGAAAAGCCCACTAGACACCAGGGATATAAGTATTATTGTAGGAAGCGACCCCTTGGGCAAGGGTCGCTTCCTTGGGCCCCTAAATTTTTTGAAGACTTTTCTACCCCCTCTGGGGGCAGATCGGTGTTATTTTTTTGCCGTTTCTGCTCCCAGGGGGGGCAGAAAAGCCCACTAGACACCAGGGATCTAATTATTATTGTAGGAAGCGACCCCTTGGGCAAGGGTCGCTTCCTTTGGCCCACAAATTATTTGAAGACTTTTCTGCCCCCTCTGGGGGCAGATCGGTGTTATTTTTTCGCCATTTCTGCTCCTGGGGGGGCAGAAAAGCCCACTAGACACCAGGGATATAAATATTATTGTAGGAAGCGACCCCTTGGGCAAGGGTCGCTTCCTTGGGCCCCTACATTTTTTGAAGACTTTTCTGCCCCCTCTGGGGGCAGATCGGTGTTATTTTTTTGCCGTTTCTGCTCCCAGGGGGGGGGGGGGCAGAAAAGCCCACTAGACACCAGGGATCTAATTATTATTGTAGGAAGCGACCCCTTGGGCAAGGGTCGCTTCCTTGGGCCCCTAATTTATTTGTAGACTTTTCTGCCCCCTCTGGGGGCAGATCGGTTTTATTTTTTCGCCGTTTCTGCTCCCAGGGGGGGCAGAAAAGCCCACTAGACACCAGGGAATTAGTTCAATTAAAAATAGAAGTGACCCCTCGCTTCCAGGGTGCAATTTGTTTTCTGCCCCACCTGGCACACAACCCGATTGACCATTTGGGTAGTGACATAGCATGTTATAATGTTTATTGTTATATTTTTTGTGAATTGCAATTATAATGTTTTTTTTTTTACTTTTTTGTTCTAGGTGAAGGCTTTTCCTCTTTTCACGTTGCCGTTTTGGGACTGGTGGTTCTGCTGTTTGTGTAGTTTGGTAAGAGACTTTTTTTTGTACAATGTAAATGTGTTTGATTTCTCTGCCTGTTTTTTTTTTGCAAATGGTGTAATAATAGCAGTATGTTTGGTTTTTGAGTGTCAAAAACTTTTTGCATTGGTGCTCGATGTGTATTTTGTTGTCTTGTGAGTAATTTGTTTTTTTTTCTTCTTTCTAGTTTGATATCGTTGGTTTTTGCTGTGTCACTGCAGAGTTGGTTTCTGGTGAGTGCAGCTGTCTCTTGTAATTGGATTGTATAGTTTTTGAGTACATTGATCTTTGTGATAAAGGTACACATTTCTTTACTTACTTGGTTTGCACATTGTTGGTTGTTGTTGACTTGTTTGTGCAGTCTTCTATCTTAGTAAGTATAATGGCTAGCCGCAGGATTACTGCTCAGCAGGTTGTTGGTTTGCTGTTTGAGTCTTCCTCTGACCATGGTTCAGAGACTGACTCTGCATATGAGGGAGAGGAGGCAGGGGACGATTCTGGCAGTGAGTTGTCTCTCCGTATGGAGTCATCGGATGATGAAGATACTCTTAGTGCGGATGAAGTGCCTGTGTTAGAGGAGGAGACTGATGTGCCGATAGTGCGGCAAGAGGCATCTGGGCTGCAGCCTGGGACTGCAAGGCTTCCCGTTGGTGTAGTGCGGCAAGAGGCTTCTGGGCTGCATCCTGCGGCTGCAAGGCTTCCCGTTGGTGTAGTGCGGCAAGAGGCATCTGGGCTGCAGGCTGGGGCTGCAAGGCTTCCCGTTGAAAGTGATGACCTCTGGGTTGCCCCTGGCATGGTGCAGCCGGCATTGCCAGAGTTTACTGGTGTTCCAGGGTCTAGAGTGAATACTGAAAACTTTTTGCCGGTAAACTTTTTTCAGTTGTTTATGGACGATGTGTTTTTGGCAGAGATTGTTGAGCAGACTAATTTGTATGCCGAACAGTTTTTGAGGGACAACAGTGCCAGTCTTAAGCCACACTCTAGAGCTACCCGGTGGATTCCCACAAATGTTGAAGAGATGAAGAAGTTCTTGGGTTTAACTTTTTTGATGGGCTTGCTAAGGAAGCCATCAATGTCTTCATATTGGTCTAGCAGTCCCTTGATGGCAAAGTCTATTTTTCCGGCAGTCATGAGTCGTGACAGGTATTTGCTTCTGCTTCGGATGATGCACTTTGTTGATAATGGTTTAGCGTTGCCACGAGATCACCCTGACTGTGACCGTCTTTTTAAGATTAGGCCTGTCCTTGATGACTTTGTTGATCGATTTTCTGAGATTTATGCCCCTGGTAGAGAAATTGCAGTGGATGAGTCTTTGGTGTTGTTCAAGGGCCGCTTGGTTTTTAGGCAATACATTCCTAGTAAGAGGGCACGCTATGGAATAAAGCTGTATATGCTGTGTGACAGTAGGACTGGATATGTCTCTAATTTCAGGGTGTACACCGGTAAGGAATCTAGGTTTAACCTCCCTGGTTGTCCGTCCACTTTTGGAGTGACTGAGAAAATTGTTTGGGAACTTGGTAGAGGATTTTTTAACAAAGGCCACCATTTATATGTAGATAACTTCTACACTGGTGTGCGGTTGTTCAGGGAATTGGCCAAAGTGGACACTGTTGCTTGTGGCACAATCCGCTCTAACCGTAAAGGTTTCCCGAAAGAACTTGTTTGTCAAAAGCTTGTGCGGGGACAGTGCAGTGCGTTGCGTTGCCAGGAGCTTCTTGCTGTGAAGTTTACAGACAGGAGAGATGTCTACATGCTGACTACCATCCATGATGAAAGCACTGCACCTGTGACTGTTTGGGGTCAGGTCGCTGAAGCGCGCAAACCTGTGTGCATTTTAGACTATAATAGGCACATGGGTGGTGTTGACAGAGTAGATCAGAGGTTGGAACCTTACACTGCTCTTCGTAAGGCTTACATTTGGTACAAGAAGTTGGCTATCCATCTTTTCCACTTGGCAATGTTTAATGCTTTTGTTGTGTTCCAGGATTCTTGCCCTGAGTCAAAGATGACTTTTGCTAAGTTTCAGGAGTCTGTAATAGGCAGCCTTGTTGTAGTGGAACAGGCAAGTGTTCCTAGAGTTGGAGTGGTGGAGGATGTTGCTAGATTGAAAGAACGCCACTTTCCAGATCACATTCCTCCCACACCCGCAAAAGATTTTCCCAGTAGGAGATGTAGAGTCTGTTGGCGAAGAGGTTCGCGGAAGGAGAGTCGTATGTACTGCCACGACTGTCCCTCTCATCCTGCACTGTGTCTCCCTGCTTGTTTCAGAGCGTACCACACGCGAAAAAAAATTTGGGAGCATTCATGCGTGGTAAAGTGAACTGCCTAGTCTGTATTCTTTGGAAAATTTGATTCTGTTTCAAGGTTGGTGTTAGTGCAATGTATTTAGTTGCTGATTTTCTGTTAGAAGATTTGTATCTATTTGCAATTTGTTTGTGTTTTTAGTTTTATCTAAAAAAATCCTAAATGTAATGGCGGTGTGTGTAGGCTTGCGCTTGGCTGTTGGTGTGTGTGGACTGGCACTTGGTTGGTGGTGTGCGTGGAATGGTGCTTGGCTGGCGGTGTGCGTGGACAGGCGGTGTGCATGGACTGGCGGTGTGCGTGGACTGGTGCGTGGCTGGTGGTGTGCGTGGACTGGAGCTTGGCTGGCGGTGTGCGTGGAATGGTGCTTGGCTGGCGGTGTGCGTGGACTGGTACTTGGCTGGCGGTGTGCGTGGACTGGTGGTGTGTGCGGACTGGTGTTTGGCTGGTGGTGTCCGTGGACTGGAGCTTGGCTGGTGGTGTGCGTGGACTGGAGCTTGGCTGGCGGTGTGCGTGGAATGGTGCTTGGCTGGCGGTGTGCGTGGACTGGTACTTGGCTGGCGGTGTGCGTGGACTGGTGGTGTGTGCAGACTGGTGCTTGGCTGGTGGTGTCCGTGGACTGGAGCTTGGCTGGCGGTGTAGGTGGATTGGCGATTGGCTGCCGGTGGGCCTGGACTGGCGATTGGCTGGCGGTGTGCCTGGACTGGCGATTGGCTGGCGGTGTGCCTGGACTGGCGCTTGGCTAGCGGTGTGCGTGGACTGGCGTTTGGCTAGCGGTGTGTGTGGACTGGTGCTCGGCTGGCTGTGTGTGAGTAGTGACTTTCTGCTGGTCACTACACACACTGCTAGCTGAGTGCCACTCCACGCAATCCATCAGCCTGTGTAGTTGCTGTGTCTGGATTGTGGGCGTGTGAAAGTGATGGGCCCTTGAATGGCGCTGTGTGCTGGTGTGAGTTTTGTTATGTGATGGGCCCGCGGCTGTCGGTGTGAATGGTTTTGTATGTCTCACACGTATGAAAGGTGTATGAATGGCCTGTAAAGAGGTTGGTGCCTTTTCGTGGCTTTACAGCTCACGAGCTGTGAGTCAATGGTTCAGTTTCTCGCCTTTTCAATTATTGCCAGTGCATTTCATTTCTGTGAAATCACTTGCTAATACAATTGTATCTACTGAACCATCACTCACCCTCGTGCCAAATCCAACCAGTATGTGTGTGTGCATGCGGATTAGATGGCTGTGCAGTAATATTTGTCTTTCTGAAGCAGGGTGTACCTTGTCCCTTTTTGGTGAATTATGAAATGTGTTGCTTTTGTGCCTGGTGGTGCGAATGGTCTTGTTTGTATCACGTATGAAAGGTGTGTGAATGGCCTGTAAAGTGGTTGGTGCCTTGACGTGGCTTTACAGCTCATGAGCTGCGAGTCATTGGTTTGGTTTTTTGTGAATTTAATTATTGACAGTGCATTTCATTTTTGTGAAATATCTTGTTAATAAAATTTAATACACTGAACCATGACTCGCCCTCGTGCCAAATCCAACCAGTATGTGTGTGTGTTTGAGGAATAGATGGTTGTGCAGGAATCTTTGTCTTTAGTTTCTCTGCCAAGGTACACTTTCCATGCAAGAATAACCCACCAACTGTAGATATTGTCGAAAACCCATGGGAGTTCATGGTGATGTCTCTCTTGTGAATTGAAAAATATTTTTTATCCCCATTGTCCTGTAAACCTCAAACTGTCTGCCACATTTTCTTTGCAATATTATTCCAAAATTCTCACGCTGTAGTAACAATCGTTAATCTGGTTTTGCAAGGGGGGTTACTTTGGTTTTTGGCCCGGTGCTCGGCGGCCATCTAGGGAAACCTACCAAATCCCCTGCAAGCCATACCTCCCTGGAAGCCGCCGGGTTTCTAGTTTTCAGAAATGTGTGGGTTTGGTAGGTTTCCCTAGGTGCCGGCAGGGCTAGGGTTCAAAAACTACAGCTAGTCACTTTGCCAAAAAAGGGTCATTTTTCACTGCAACATTGAGGTGTGACCACGTTGCGTTTTGCGCCGTTTCCTGTCGCGGGCACTAGGCCGACCCGCACAAGTGAGGTACCATTTTTCTCGTAGGACTTTGGGGAACGCGGGGTGGGTGGAAATTTGTGGATCCACGCAGATTCCACAACTTTCCATCACAGAAATGTGGGGAAAATGTGTTTTTTTTGTCAATGTTTTACGTTTGCAAGGGATTCTGGGTAACAGACCATGGTGGGAGGCAGTCAAGTCACCCCATCCTGGATTCCCCTGGGTGTCTAGTTTTCAAAAATGTATAGGTTTGCTAGGTTTCCCTAGGTGCCGGCAGGGCTAGGGTTCAAAATCTACAGCTAGTCACTTTGCCAAAAAAAGGGTCATTTTTCACTGCAAAACCACGTTGTGTTTTGCGCCGTTTCCTGTCGCGGGCACTATGCCGACCCGCACAAGTGAGGTACCATTTTTCTCGTAGGACTTTGGGGAACGTGGGGTGGGTGGAAATTTGTGGATCCACGCAGATTCCACAACTTTCCATCACAGAAATGTGGGGAAAATGTGTTTTTTTGTCAATGTTTTACGTTTGCAAGGGATTCTGGGTAACAGACCATGGTGGGAGGCAGTCAAGTCACCCCATCCTGGATTCCCCTGGGTGTCTAGTTTTCAAAAATGTATAGGTTTGCTAGGTTTCCCTAGGTGCCGGCAGGGCTAGGGTTCAAAATCTACAGCTAGTCACTTTGCCAAAAAAAGGGTCATTTTTCACTGCAAAACCACGTTGCGTTTTGCGCCGTTTCCTGTCGCTGGCACTAGGCCGACCCGCACAAGTGAGGTACCATTTTTCTCGTAGGACTTTGGGGAACGCGGGGTGGGTGGAAATTTGTGGATCCACGCAGATTCCACAACTTTCCATCACACAAATGTGGGGAAAATGTGTTTTTTTTGTCAATTTTTTACGTTTGCAAGGGATTCTGGGTAACAGACCATGGTGGGAGGCAGTCAAGTCACCCCATCCTGGATTTCCCTGGGTGTCTAGTTTTCAAAAATGTATAGGTTTGGTAGGTTTCCGTAGGTGCCGGCAGGGCTAGGGTTCAAAATCTACAGCTAGTCACTTTGCCAAAAAAAGGGTCATTTTTCACTGCAAAACCACGTTGCGTTTTGCGCCGTTTCCTGTCGCGGGCACTAGGCCGACCCGCACAAGTGAGGTACCATTTTTCTCGTAGGACTTTGGGGAACGCAGGGTGGGTGGAAATTTGTGGATCCACGCAGATTCCAGAACTTTCCATCACACAAATGTGGGGAAAATGTGTTTTTTTTGTCAATTCTTTACGTTTGCAAGGGATTCTGGGTAACAGACCATGGTGGGAGGCAGTCAAGTCACCCCATCCTGGATTCCCCTGGGTGTCTAGTTTTCAAAAATGTATAGGTTTGCTAGGTTTCCCTAGGTGCCGGCAGGGCTAGGGTTCAAAATCTACAGCTAGTCACTTTGCCAAAAAAAGGGTCATTTTTCACTGCAAAACCACGTTGCGTTTTGCGCCGTTTCCTGTCGCGGGCACTAGGCCGATCCGCACAAGTGAGGTACCATTTTTCTCGTAGGACTTTGGGGAACGCGGGGTGGGTGGAAATTTGTGGATCCACGCAGATTCCAGAACTTTCCATCACAGAGATGTGAGGAAAATGTGTTTTGTTTGTCAATTTTTTACGTTTGCAAGGGATTCTGGGTAACAGACCATGGTGGGAGGCAGTCAAGTCACCCCATCCTGGATTCCCCTGGGTGTCTAGTTTTCAAAAATGTATAGGTTTGCTAGGTTTCCCTAGGTGCCGGCAGGGCTAGGGTTCAAAATCTACAGCTAGTCACTTTGCCAAAAAAAGGGTCATTTTTCACTGCAAAACCACGTTGCGTTTTGCGCCATTTCCTGTCGCGGGCACTAGGCCGACCCGCACAAGTGAGGTACCATTTTTCTCGTAGGACTTTGGGGAATGCGGGGTGGGTGGAAATTTGTGGATCCACGCAGATTCCAGAACTTTCCATCACAGAAATGTGGGGAAAATGTGTTTTTTTTGTCAATTTTTTATTTTACGTTTGCAAGGGATTCTGGGTAACAGACCATGGTGGGAGGCAGTCAAGTCACCCCATCCTGGATTCCCCTGGGTGTCTAGTTTTCAAAAATGTATAGGTTTGCTAGGTTTCCCTAGGTGCCGGCAGGGCTAGGGTTCAAAATCTACAGCTAGTCACTTTGCCAAAAAAAGGGTCATTTTTCACTGCAAAACCACGTTGCGTTTTGCGCCGTTTCCTGTCGCGGGCACTAGGCTGACCCGCACAAGTGAGGTACCATTTTTCTCGTAGGACTTTGGGGAACGCGGGGTGGGTGGAAATTTGTGGATCCACGCAGATTCCAGAACTTTCCATCACAGAAATGTGGGGAAAATGTGTTTTTTTTGACAATTTTTTACGTTTGCAAGGGATTCTGGGTAACAGACCATGGTGGGAGGCAGTCAAGTCACCCCATCCTGGATTCCCCTGGGTGTCTAGTTTTCAAAAATGTATAGGTTTTCTAGGTTTCCCTAGGTGCCGGCAGGGCTAGGGTTCAAAATCTACAGCTAGTCACTTTGCCAAAAAAAGGGTCATTTTTCACTGCAAAACCACGTTGCGTTTTGCGCCGTTTCCTGTCGCGGGCACTATGCCGACCCGCACAAGTGAGGTACCATTTTTCTCGTAGGACTTTGGGGAACGTGGGGTGGGTGGAAATTTGTGGATCCACGCAGATTCCACAACTTTCCATCACAGAAATGTGGGGAAAATGTGTTTTTTTGTCAATGTTTTACGTTTGCAAGGGATTCTGGGTAACAGACCATGGTGGGAGGCAGTCAAGTCACCCCATCCTGGATTCCCCTGGGTGTCTAGTTTTCAAAAATGTATAGGTTTGCTAGGTTTCCCTAGGTGCCGGCAGGGCTAGGGTTCAAAATCTACAGCTAGTCACTTTGCCAAAAAAAAGGTCATTTTTCACTGCAAAACCACGTTGCGTTTTGCGCCGTTTCCTGTCGCTGGCACTAGGCCGACCCGCACAAGTGAGGTACCATTTTTCTCATAGGACTTTGGGGAACGCGGGGTGGGTGGAAATTTGTGGATCCACGCAGATTCCACAACTTTCCATCACACAAATGTGGGGAAAATGTGTTTTTTTTGTCAATTTTTTACGTTTGCAAGGGATTCTGGGTAACAGACCATGGTGGGAGGCAGTCAAGTCACCCCATCCTGGATTTCCCTGGGTGTCTAGTTTTCAAAAATGTATAGGTTTGGTAGGTTTCCGTAGGTGCCGGCAGGGCTAGGGTTCAAAATCTACAGCTAGTCACTTTGCCAAAAAAAGGGTCATTTTTCACTGCAAAACCACGTTGCGTTTTGCGCCGTTTCCTGTCGCGGGCACTAGGCCGACCCGCACAAGTGAGGTACCATTTTTCTCGTAGGACTTTGGGGAACGCAGGGTGGGTGGAAATTTGTGGATCCACGCAGATTCCAGAACTTTCCATCACACAAATGTGGGGAAAATGTGTTTTTTTTGTCAATTCTTTACGTTTGCAAGGGATTCTGGGTAACAGACCATGGTGGGAGGCAGTCAAGTCACCCCATCCTGGATTCCCCTGGGTGTCTAGTTTTCAAAAATGTATAGGTTTGCTAGGTTTCCCTAGGTGCCGGCAGGGCTAGGGTTCAAAATCTACAGCTAGTCACTTTGCCAAAAAAAGGGTCATTTTTCACTGCAAAACCACGTTGCGTTTTGCGCCGTTTCCTGTCGCGGGCACTAGGCCGATCCGCACAAGTGAGGTACCATTTTTCTCGTAGGACTTTGGGGAACGCGGGGTGGGTGGAAATTTGTGGATCCACGCAGATTCCAGAACTTTCCATCACAGAGATGTGAGGAAAATGTGTTTTGTTTGTCAATTTTTTACGTTTGCAAGGGATTCTGGGTAACAGACCATGGTGGGAGGCAGTCAAGTCACCCCATCCTGGATTCCCCTGGGTGTCTAGTTTTCAAAAATGTATAGGTTTGCTAGGTTTCCCTAGGTGCCGGCAGGGCTAGGGTTCAAAATCTACAGCTAGTCACTTTGCCAAAAAAAGGGTCATTTTTCACTGCAAAACCACGTTGCGTTTTGCGCCATTTCCTGTCGCGGGCACTAGGCCGACCCGCACAAGTGAGGTACCATTTTTCTCGTAGGACTTTGGGGAATGCGGGGTGGGTGGAAATTTGTGGATCCACGCAGATTCCAGAACTTTCCATCACAGAAATGTGGGGAAAATGTGTTTTTTTTGTAAATTTTTTATTTTACGTTTGCAAGGGATTCTGGGTAACAGACCATGGTGGGAGGCAGTCAAGTCACCCCATCCTGGATTCCCCTGGGTGTCTAGTTTTCAAAAATGTATAGGTTTGCTAGGTTTCCCTAGGTGCCGGCAGGGCTAGGGTTCAAAATCTACAGCTAGTCACTTTGCCAAAAAAAGGGTCATTTTTCACTGCAAAACCACGTTGCGTTTTGCGCCGTTTCCTGTCGCGGGCACTAGGCTGACCCGCACAAGTGAGGTACCATTTTTCTCGTAGGACTTTGGGGAACGCGGGGTGGGTGGAAATTTGTGGATCCACGCAGATTCCAGAACTTTCCATCACAGAAATGTGGGGAAAATGTGTTTTTTTTGACAATTTTTTACGTTTGCAAGGGATTCTGGGTAACAGACCATGGTGGGAGGCAGTCAAGTCACCCCATCCTGGATTCCCCTGGGTGTCTAGTTTTCAAAAATGTATAGGTTTTCTAGGTTTCCCTAGGTGCCGGCAGGGCTAGGGTTCAAAATCTACAGCTAGTCACTTTGCCAAAAAAAGGGTCATTTTTCACTGCAAAACCACGTTGCGTTTTGCGCCGTTTCCTGTCGCGGGCACTATGCCGACCCGCACAAGTGAGGTACCATTTTTCTCGTAGGACTTTGGGGAACGCGGGGTGGGTGGAAATTTGTGGATCCACGCAGATTCCAGAACTTTCTATCACAAAAATGTGGGGAAAATGTGTTTTTTTGTCAATATTTTACGTTTGCAAGGGATTCTGGGTAACAGACCATGGTGGGAGGCAGTCAAGTCACCCCATCCTGGATTCCCCTGGGTGTCTAGTTTTCAAAAATGTATAGGTTTGCTAGGTTTCCCTAGGTGCCGGCAGGGCTAGGGTTCAAAAACTACAGCTAGACTCTTCGCAAATAAAGTGTAAATTTTCAGTGTGAAAATGTGGTGCGTTCACCTTAGGTTTTGAGCCACTTCCTGTCGTGGGCACTATGCCTACCCACACAAGTGAGGTACCATTTGTATCGGGAGACTTAGGGTAGTTCAGATTTGTAAAGCAACTGTTATTACCTATTGATTTTTGATGCATTTCTCCCTTCCAAATGAAAGACATTGTGTAAAAAAAAAGTCATTTTGAAAAATGACCAATAATTGTCATGCAAATATGAGTATTCCCAATTTCGAAAATGTGCAAATATGCACTGTTTCTAAACTCTGTGATTTGTTCCCATTTCAGAAATACATAGGTGTCTTTCATACCGATTTTTCCATGTATACATTTTCCCACAATAATTGCTATATACCCGGAACAAAAAAAAAAAACATTACAAAATGCTGCTCAGTTTTCTACTCTGGGTTCGTTGGGCTCTTGGTGAACCTACAAGTCCTATATGTCCCCACAACCAGGAAGGTCCACCGGATGTAACGGTACATTGCTTTCAAAGAGATGTCATAATTCGAAGAAGCTACAGGTGAAAAAGTTGACTCAAAAGGCTGCTTTTTTCAACAAATTTTTAATTTTTCCTATATTTACCTGTAAGTTTCTATAAAGAAACCTTGATAGATCTACACAAATGACCCCTTGCTGAATTCAAAATTTTGTCTACTTTTCAAAAATGTATAGCTTTCCAGGATCCATTATTGTTTTTGTACCCATTTCTACCATTAACTGGAAGGAGGTTGAAAGCACAAAAAATAGCAAAAATAGGGTATGTCCCAGAAAAATGCCAAAAGTGTGTAAAAAATGTTGGTTTTCTAACAAAATTCTGTCATTCCCTAAAAGCTGGAGAAATGGTGATTTCAGCCCCACAAACCTTTTTTTGATACCATTTGCAGAGAAAAATCCAGAAGCTTTCATTTGCAGCCCGTTTTTCCCATTTCTCACAAAAAAAACAAATTTTTGCTGTATTTTGACTAATTTCTGGGAACCCTCTAGGAGAATCCACAAACCCTGGGTACCTTTAGAATCCCCAAGATGTTGGAAGAAAAGGACGCAAATTTGGCATGGATACCTAATGTGGTCAAAACATTACAGGGGCCTAAGCGCGCACTACCCCAAATAGCCCAAAAAAGGCTTAGCACAGGAGGGGAAAAGGCCTAGCAGCGAAGGGGTTAACATTCCAGGATAGGACCGTAAGAGTCCTGGTGTGTAAGGGTTGAGTACCTGCCGTGGCCCGCAGGTGGGTGCATGGTGTATTAGGGAATAGTTATCAGCCATGACTCTGACACGTGTGATCCTTGACGAGACTACTAAGCGACTGGTGTGTCTGTACTTTCCTCCAGAAATAAGAAACCCCGAACTGTGTATCCACCCCTCTGCCCCTCTCACCCTACAAGAACTCCTGTGAATGTGTCAGCCCATAACTCAACTGGAACTACTCAACAGGAGAAACTGAGAGGCCTGTAGCCCACCACCCCACCCACTGACTCAGCCCTGCAAAGTCTGTAAACACCAGCTGAGCCCACTGACCCTCTACACGGTGGCTCTTTATGTGTACTAGGAAAACGTTCTGTTTAGACCCTCTGAGTCTTCCATGTTGGGGCATGGAAGCACTGATTCCACCGCTCTCTGGCCCCGGATACCATCACCAATCCAACCACCATGTCCCCTCAGTCAGTCCGGAAGAAGTGGCGTCCTAGAGTGCGATCACATTCTACACCATCGATGACAACTGCCAGAGGGCGAGGGGTGTCCAAATCAGTGTTTTGGTCTTCTTCTGTGTAGCCAAGGGTGGATTCCCCCACCACACATTTTTCCTGCTCATTTTGGTTTCACCCTCCGAATCCGAGGAGACCTCTGGGCAACCCTCGGGTCGTGTTCCACGCCATGGTGTCCAACTCCCCCTCATTGGCAGGCACTGGCGTCTCCTTCTAAGCCACCATCTGTCCTTCAGCTGGGCACCCACCCCATTGTAGGGGCCTGAGCCAATCTGCCGTTCCCTTGCCCCGATAGCCTGGGATACACCTCCAGCCAAGTCCAAGCATTCTCCGGTGTCTGAAAGAAGAAAGATTTCCCTTGGAACAAGACCTTAATCTTGGCCGGGAATAAGAGCATATATTGCTGTTGGAGGCCCCTCACTCTGGCTTTAACCCAATCGAAGGTGCGTCACTGCCATTGAACCTCCCGAGTGTAGTCTGGGAAAAAGTAGGATTTTGGGATACCCATGGTACACCTTCCCCGTTTTGCACAATTTGGTGAGGATCATACTTTGATCTTAAAAGAGATTTACTGTGCAAAATGAATTGCACCTTATTTTGCACTCCCGATGGTATAGCATTCGAGACCCCTGATGAAGATGTACTGTATAAAATGACTATGGCCAATATAGAACCTGAGATTACTGAGGCATTTGCTGTATTTAACCCTGAAGAGCTACCCAAAGAGCTGAAAAAGACAGTAAAAGCGGAAGTCTGGGATTTCACAGGAGAAGATGTGGGATTAATGAAAAATGTAGATCCTGTAAAAGTAACCATAAAGGAAGCAATAAGTTACCCAAATATTCCTCAGTACAAATTGACACCCGAAAAAATTGAAGGAGTTACTCCTATAATAGAGAAAATGATTAAACAAGGTATTTTGAGAGAAATAATGAGCAGTCCATGTAATTCACCAATTATGGGCCTGAAAAAGCCTAATCGAACGTTTAGAATAGTGCAAGACTTGAGAAAAATAAACAAAATTGTAGTGTCATGTTGTCCTATTGTACCAAATCCATCTGTGATTTTGTATCAGATTCCTCATGATGCAGAATGGTACACAGTAATTGACCTGTGTCATGCTTTCTTTTCCATCCCATTGCATCATGACAGTCAGCAGATTTTTGCGTTCCGGTTTGGAGAACGTATTTTGGAATGGTGCCGAATCCCACAGGGGTATACAGAGAGCCCCTCAATATTTAACCAGATATCGAAAAAGTCCTTAGAAGATCTAGAGATGCCCGAGAGCTCAGTACTAGTGCAGTATATTGACGACCTACTTGTGGCGTCAAAAACTCTAGAAGCTTGTGTAGTGGATACCATAGCATTGCTAAATCATCTGGCAGATGGAGGACTAAAAGTATCCCCATCGAAATTGCAATTCTGTAAGAAAGAAGTACAATATTTAGGCCACAAAATTGAAAAAGGACTGAGAAAAGTAACTGCAGACAGAATCAAGATAATAAAAGGAATGAGAGCCCCAATGATGCAAAGAGAAGTGAGAATGTTTCTTGGAATGGTTGGATATTGTCGTCAGTGGATAAGTAACTTTTACCTGATTGCAAAACCTTTGGTACGCCTGACAAGAAGTGATGTAAAATACCCCATTGAATTAAATAAAGAAGAGCTAACAGTCTTTAAACAATTGAGATACAGTTTGTGTGAGGCACCAGCACTTGGCATGCCTGACTATGAGAAAGAGTTTGAACTCTACTGCAGCGAAAGAAATGGATGTGCACTTTCTGTATTAATACAGAAACATGGAAAACTGAGGAGACCAATTGCATATTTTTCAGCTATACTAGACCCTGTAGCTGTAGCATTGCCTGGTTGTTTGAAAGCTGTAGCAGCCACCTGTAAGAGTCTGGAACAGAGTGAAGGAATTGTGATGGGATATCCTGTGCGAGTGTTTGTACCTCATGATGTGGCAATCCTTTTAACAAGGAGCCGCACTCAGTTCATGACGCATAGTCGCCTGACTAAATATGAGAAATTCATCCTAGGTGCAACAAATGTGAGCCTTGTAAGATGTCTGAATGTGAATCCTTCAACGTTATTGCCTGATGCTGAGAATGTGGAAGTCAGAGACGATGTGGATCATGACTGTTTGGAAGTGCTTGATTTCTGTACCAAACCACGTCCTGATATAAAAGATGTACCTTTGACAGAAAGTGACTATGTGATGTTTGTGGACGGGTCATGCTTGAGAACAGATGAAGGAATTCTGAGTGCAGCATATGCAGTATGCACAGTAGCAGCGGTATTGGAAGCGTCATGCCTAAAAGGAGTAAAATCAGCCCAGGTTGCTGAACTGTTTGCGTTAACAAGAGCATGCAAGTTGGGAAAGAATGTGAGAGTGACTGTGATATGGCTTCGGTGTAGTGCATGATTTTGGCCAAATTTGGTCTCAAAGAGGGTTTTTGACTTCAAGTGGAACACTTATAAGGAATGGTGAAGTGGTTGGGAAATTGCTTGAGGCGATACATATGCCTAAGCAATTAGCTGATGTGAAATGTGCTGCGCATTCGAAGACTGGAGATTATATTTCAGCTGGCAACCAGTTTGCTAACGATATGGGTCAATATTGCGCACGCAATCAGAACTCTGTAAATCGGGCAAAAGAAAAGGAAATGAATTCATGTCCCTTGTTGTTTACTAACATTGTGAATACATGGGAAGAAGTGAGGCAGTTACAGGAAGAAGCAGGAGATGAGGAAATGAGACAGTGGGTAAAAACAGGATGTGCGCCAAGGGAAACAGATCATGTGTGGGTTTATTGGGATGGAAGACCAGTTATGCCTGATAGCATGGTGTCTGCCATGGCACGGATGTATCATGAACAAGCACATGTAGGGAGAGACGCAATGATCAGATAGTTAAAGCAAACATGGTATAATGCAAAATTCAGACTTGTAGCTGAAACCCTTTGTCAAAGAGGCCTTATATGTCAGCAGTTCAATCCTGGAAGAAAAACAGTGGTAAGTCTAGGAACGATAGGTTGAGAAGGAGGGCCTTTCACCAGAATGCAGATTCATTTCATTGAAATGCCTCCCTGTAACAGGTTGAGGTATGTTTTAGTGATGGTCTGTCTGTTTTCTAGATGGGTAGAAGCATACCCCACAAGAAGGAGTGATGGAATTACAGTAGCCAAACTACTATTGAGAGAGTTCATCCCTAGATTCGGGTTTCCAGTCACAATTGAGTCAGATAGAGGAAAACATTTCCATAATGAAATCATGAAGCTAATTTGTGGGGCATTGAATGTACAACAAAAACTACATTGTGCCTATCGCCCAAAGGCTTCTGGTGTGGTGGAACAAGTAAATGGCACCATTAAAAACCGATTGGGAAAAATGTGTTTAGCCACAGGTTTGAAATGGCCTGATGTCTTGCCTCTGGTACTCATGACTATTAGATCAATTCCAGATAGGAACACAGGTTTGAGTCCCCACGAAATTGTGATGGGGAGAGCAATGAGGCATGTATTCATACCAGTCAACAAGCTGTTGCCTATAGCTGATGACTTGGTGTTGGATTACTGTAAGGGGTTGGCTGACTCCGTTCATTCTGTGTTTCATCAGGTTGGATCGGATGCCACCACCCTTGAAAAGAAGCCAGCTCATGATATAAGCCCAGGTGACTGGGTGAGAATTAAAGTGCACAGAAGAAGGAACTGTTTGGTCCCATGTTGGGGAAAACCACGACAAGTGATTTTAACTATGACAACAGCTGTGAAGTGTGCAGGAGTAAAGAACTGGATTCATGCTAGTCATACCTTGCGAATTCCAAACCCAGTGGATAACAAGGAAGGAGAGTACTTTGAAGAATCAGAAACTAGTTCTGAATCTGATACTGAGGACACAAGAACAAGACAAAATCCTGAAAGGGGGGAGTCAGAATCAAATTTGACTTTTGCTCCAGAGAAAATTCCCTTGAGGAGGAAGTTGCAGATTTCTGACACCAGCTCAGACTCAGAGACTGAACAAGCACGGGTACATACTGGAAAAGAGAAAAGCAGTGAAGAGACAATTAAAGAAATTTCCGATAAGGAAGTTCCTGATGGAAAGTCGAGAGAAAATTCCACATGAAGTAACAAAAGTAGATGGTCAGATGCCAGATACAGAAAGTGAGGGAAAGATTTTTGCGGAAGACCCCCGAGGAGTTGTGGGAAATTCAAACATCCAGTTAGAGGAAGGGACGGTAAGTCAGCAGGAAGATTGTGTGGAAGAAACACGAGGAGGGACAGAAGTAGGGAAAATAAATGAAGTGGTGGAAAGAAGAACAGTTGAAAGTAAAAGTCAAGTTAAAACAGAATCATAAGACAGTGATGAAGAAGTACCAGAAGGTCGAGTCCTGAGAAAGAGAGCATGGAGAGCAGAGAAAAATAAAAAAGGAAATAAATTGAAAAGATCAGCAAGAAATGAAATTTGGCCAAACAAAATAAAGAGATTGAGATACAGATTGACACGAGTGAATTCATCTACAGCTGAACAAGTGAATGAAGTATCTAGTCAAGAAAAATTGAAAGACGGGGAAAGAACGACAGCAGAGGAAATTAAGAGAACGAGAAAACCTAACCAGAAGTATAAGTCGCCGGAATGGTCATATGTGGCACTGCCTGAAATAAAAGAAGAGGTGGATAGCCAAGGGAATCCAGAGGTGACTGGTACCGGAAGTGGTTGAGGAAGACGAAGAATTGGAACTCCTGAGAGTTATCTTGTCCGATATTGGAGAAGAGACGGATGTTCAGGAAGTTCTGTATCAAGATCATGAAAGAAAAGTGAAAGACGATCAAATGCCAAACTGAAAAGGCCAAAAGTGATCCAAATGGAAAGACAATAATTTAATGGAAAAGACATAACTGATAGAACCAAGTAGGTAGACAAAACTAGTTGTGAAGTAGAAGAGGCTAAGTCAAAAGACACTGATCATTTTTCAAAATGGCAAACACAGAAAGTAGAAAAACTAAATGTGTATTTCTTAGAAGATGGTTTAAAATGTGTTGTTGTTGTACAGGATTACTAATGCTTCTATGGAGTGCGTTGGCTTTAATGATTTCATTTAAGGTTGCACTAGAAACAATAGAAGGACATAGGGAGAATAAAACTAATGTAGAAAAGATTCAGAAAGTATATCCGACTAAAATAGAAAGAAATTATTTACATAAAGACAGGTCTATAAATGATTTCTCTAACAACGTATTTTTATAATTACTATACGAATATGTAAAGACGATGGACGTGAGGGACTGCTACGTCTGCATGCAGTTACCTGCATCTGTGACGGAGGGAGTGACTTATCATCACCTCCCAGTAAAATATGGAATAACATGTAGTGTAATAGCCAGTTTGTTTTACAAAATAGGGAAATTAGAATATTATTTTTCAGATGTAGATAACATATTATCACAAGTACCTGTAGTTAACAAATTGAATAAAGTGAAGCCTGCAAAGGTATTAGGTGAATTTTTCTTAGAAACTAAAGAACTATCATTAGAGTCCATATTTAGAAATAATCTAACTTGCAGTTTAAAGAAGGAGGAAAGGATTTTCTTTGATATGGTTGAGGAAAGGAGACTAAAAATGCAAAGGAAAATACCTGAAGGAAAAGAAGAAAAGACAGTTAGGGATGTTGAAAAGGAAAAACACTTGAAAGGAGAAACTAGTCCAACAATGGCTTTAGATTGGCCTCAGAAAGGAAAGATGTGTATTAGAAGGAATCAAACTGCATATGATAATTATTTTGAAGGCACAAGTGATTGCCATGATACCTATCGAATCATGGGTGGATGGGGATTTAAAGGAGGAAATGATCCAGTCTTTCCTGGATTATATTTTATCTGCGGGAACAAAGCATACTATCGGTTACCAGACCATTGGTTTGGCACATGTTATATAGGCCTGGTTTTCCCAAAGATATTCCATGTGAGAAGGGGAAGAGATGGTGTACATGAGTTAGGTAGTCAACTAACACGTAGAAAAAGAGAATCTTGGTCAGAAATTGTAGGAGACATTTTTGGAGCATTGATACCAGCAGTGGGAATATCTCTGAATGCACATAAATTTAGAAAACTATCAACAGTAGTGGATCGCTTGTCAACAAGCACCGCTGGAGGATTTTTATTGGTAAATACTGAGATGGTTGCCATGCATGCCATGGTAATGCAAAATCGACTTGCCCTTGATATAATTTTGGCGAAAGAGGGTGGAGTCTATGGAATGCTGAAGGTTCAACATTGTTGTACTTACGTTCCTGACGAAAGTTAAGATCTAAAGACATACATTAAAAATATAACTGATTTGCATGAAGAAATTGGACCACTGGAGGTTGAAGGTGTTTGGGAAAAGATTGGAAAGAAATTCTCTTTTATTAAAGATTTCCTATTAAAATTAGGTAGTACATTTATAGGTAAAATCCTATTTCCATTAACATATATGATATTTCTAGTATTAATTCTAAGACTAGGATGTTTATGTTGCAAAAGAAAGAAAATACAGAAAAACATAAAAAGAGAAACTTTGAAGAAGAGAGAGAATAAAAGACGAGAAAGAGAATTTGAAGAAGTAGAATTAGAAGAGATGAAAGATATTATGTATAGAAGAGGAAGAGAAGTTGAGATAGGTGAAACAGAAATGTGAACTAACAAAACTTAAGAATTTTTGAATTCATTTCTTTTTATGAGAAAAGGTTACAAAATTTTTGGTAGTGTGGTGATATAATCACCAAAGGGGGGATTGATGGAGCAGGTAGTGCAAAATGTTGTAAGCCTTCTCTATTCCTGCATGGAAATACTAATGAAATAATCTATTAACTATAATATTATTAATCGAGTGCTGCATGTTTATTAATCAACATTATAAAAACACAAACTACACGTGGGATCTTGCTATTTGCATGGCTAAATAACTTATATAACTAAAATCTGTACGCATATTAATAATCGTAAATGTGGTAATCGAATATCGCATGATATGTTGCTTTGTGACGTTTGCATCTTCGTGGAGGATCGAAAAAAGTGAATATAATGGCTTTAAATGTCGCTATATGCTAGATAAGTACAAACACATAAAGGGATTAGTAAGGGGTTAACATTAGAATCATCATTTCTATGTATTAATTAATTATTCTTTTGTGTTTTTTTCGCTTAAGTTGACATCTGGGCCTAATTCAAAATGGTGGCTGACCCCGCACGCAGAAGTGGCCACAGTCTCATGAGGCACGGAGTCAACTGCGCATGTACGGACAGTATCGTGAACTTCTTAGCGACCTTTACTCATCATGTTCCCGGTCAAGGATAAGAATTTGGTGGTCGGCCAAGATAAGGGAACAATCAACCTTACAGTAAACCGGAACAAGCCGATACAAGAGCGGACTAGTGACCTCACCCCTCGAACTGTACTGAGAATCTGGGAATAAGAGTCGGACGATCCCAACCAGCCAATCACCACTGTTCTTGGCCTAAAATTGTATCATGTTAACCTGGTTTTCATTATAAAAAGGGTAGTGGGTTAGGAATTAATTAATTAACTGCAACGCCTTTTTCTTGATGGTCCAGATGCTGCCCGACCGCTTGATGACTGCAAACCTTTCCAAACCCCACAGGCTATGATAGATGCATGCACGATTTCTGGTCCTTTGATAAATTTGGGACTGTAACGTGCTGAGCAGATGACTTTGGACTTTGAGCCTTGGCCTGCTTTATTCGGACAATTTACGACAAACTCGGTTATGCAGAGCCAATGAATTAGAGGACCTCAAATAGCCAGATTAGGTAAATATGATGTTCTGCAAATTACTTAAATTGATCTAGAAATTCTAAACTTTGACGAGAAAAATGCAAATATAAATCATTATGAAAATTTAGATAAACAAAAATTGATTAACAAGAAAATATGAGTTTGTGGTTTTTCATTTAGAGAAATAAGGATTCTGATTCTTAAAATGTGTTTTAGCTGGTTCTAAATCACCATCAACCAATCCAACTAATTGGTCCACCGACCAAGTGGGTGGAGTGCCTTGATGTTTAGGATTAGGGATCTATAGGCGACGAATGCGAATGTATATTTTGTAAAATAACTCTTCTCTCCCTATAGGTTATAAGGTGTTCCCCCCCCCACATGTCAGGCGCTTGAATTACTCATCCTTCCTGTGTGTGTAGACTCATGATTGACGGCGTGTGTAAGTTGGTGTTATGGGCCCCACCAATGACTGCGCGTATGAATGAGTGTACGTGACGACGGGTCTGCGACGCAGGGAGGATATTGGTATATGTTGTTCCCCACTTTCCCAGTCTTGCGCTGGATCAGTAGCTCCGACGGCTCCCGCGCCTGCACTCCCTCAGCTCCTGGATAACAGGGGGTTGGGGAGAGGAATGATGAGGCCTCCCACTACCTGTGGCCCCTTGGGATGGGGGTCCGACTCACCAGGCAGCACGGCCTGCCCCCGCTCTTCAGTCGATCATGAGACCCAGGCCTCACCACTCCCCATCAGTCGGTGACCCAGGTGTCGTGTACATCAACATGGGCGCCCGTCACAGGAAGACGCCGGCCTCCACTGGGCCACGCCCGGCCACAGCCTTATGTCGGGCCAAACACTGGTCATAGGGCATAGGGATTGTCCAGACCACAACAGTCGGTCGCGATTGACTCTTGGACATCACACATGCCACAACACTCGTTGCCAACAGCGCAGCACATGCCGCAGCACACTGGGACGTTTATTGGCTCTGGGGGGCGGGAATCCCGGCCTGCTGCATCTTTTGGCATCAGCCTGTGGCACAGGGGAAGCTGGCCATAAAATTCAGTGCGGCAACTGTGGTGTTGGTGAGGATTTAACAGGATTTAGTATGGGCCTGGCACAGAGCTAGCTCAAGGAGTATCCGACTCGGTCACCATCTTAGCCGCGCCCCCTATATACAACTTTTTTAACATTCAGTTTAATTCATATATATTTTTAAAAAACCAAAATGAATTATTTTAATGTAACATTATTTCCGGTGGGTTCTATTTTAAGTCCTTCCCTCCGTTATTTTCACAACAAGGGTGTTATAGTGTCAGTGGTAGGCCATGTGTGGTGCTAGACTTGCTGCTGCTTCCTTCTGGCTGTAGTAATTTACATCTACAAATGTGGCCCCACTCTCTGTTTCATGGGGTGGAGACATGGAAGTCTACACTTTTAAGTAACTCGTAAAGGGTGAGTAGCCAAAAGTAGTGAAGTTACTCAAAAGTGTAAGAGTAAACTTGCATATTTCGATTACTCACAGGTGCAAGTTACCCTTGTGAATAGCCCCTTAAGTTGGTTACAGAACTGGGAAGTTTTTTGTTGCTCAATAGAAGGACCTGGTTAAAACATTGGGGCTCATTTATGAGCCCCTGCGTCACTTTTGCGCCGCCGGTGCGTCACTTTTTGTGACGCACCAGTGGCATAAAACATGCGCCATGTTGCGCCATATTTACAAAGTGACGCATCTAGGTAGATGCGTCACTTTGTAAACCCCTGCGCCACATCATACCTGCGCCAGGTATATTGTATGCAAGGGGGGCGTTTTGACGCAAAAAAGGGTCGTAGAAGTGACGCAGTGAAATCTACGAGATTTCACTGCGCCACTTCTAGTGTGCAAATGCGTCAATTTCTTGCGCCTGCCTCACAGCAGGCGTAAGACTGACGCAGGCCCTTTCACATGGGGCTTGCCCAATGTGAAAGGACACATTGCTGGAGTTGCGTCACTTTTGTGACACACTCCAGCGATGCGTCACTTTTGCGCCTACAGATACGTCAGAAATACTGACGTATCTGTTACTCCTTGCGACATGATGCGTCATACTGTAAATATGACGCATCACTGGAGTCGCAGGGAGGGCGCAGTGAAAAGTGGCGCATCACTGTTTTCACGCAGTGATGCGTCACTTTTCATAAATGAGGCCCATTGTATCTACTGCTCAGAAAGTTGCTTTTCCATGGCTCACAAAAAGTGTGTGGAAGTGAGAGGGTCTGTTATGATAGTCTGTTACTTGGTCCTGCAGAGAACTAAAAGAAAAAAACTGTGAATTACGTTAGGAAAATGAGCTAATTTAGCAGGAAGAAACGCCTAAATATAGGTATGTGTGCAAGAGGCTAGTAACAAGAAAACACGAAACGCCAATGGCAAGCTCAGCTTTGGTATCAAACGTTTTGCGCTCTCACAAACGTTTGTTGGATTTTTTTAAAGGTGTTTCTAAGGTATGTTGTACGTGTAGCTGTATGTGAAAGTTTCTGACATGAATATTTGCATTATGGACTCATCAGAACATGTCTTATGGCTGAATGCGTAGTGCACATTCCAATGGGTTGCTTGCTGCTGCTCCCTGGTGGGTTGTTCCTTTTCCATTCCTGTGTGGACCCCATAGCACATAATAAAGGCACTGCAAGAATACACCTCTCAAGAGTAGCACCCTTCACCTTCGGCGCATTCCAGGCTATATTCAGTGTGGTTTAAATGGTGTGCGTGGATGCATCTCGTCTCCGATGGTTGGTCTACATCAGAATTCTCCAGGGTCGGTCCTGGAGGACCAGATCCATGCCAGATTTTCATGATAACTTCATTTAACTAAATGTGGATGTGCCAAAAATCTGGCATTGATGCAGCCATCCCGGATTGACATTGGAGAACCCTGATCTACACCCATGCTTATGAGTAGCTACGTACACGCTTGCAGTGACTCTGTGTGAGCATTCTGCAATGGATGAACATCATCAAAACATTTACTACATAGGCTACATGGCACTACCACATTTCATCACACAGGACAATGGAAACGCTACCAACACACAGCGCATAAAAGGCAGCGATCACCCACCCATGGCGCTCCCACTGAGTAGCAAGATGCCTACTCGCAAATGAGCTTTGACTTATCAATGGTATGACACATTTAATGCATTCAACTACAATACAACACAACCATTGTAGCTTTTAGCTAAGAACTACCTCCTGTACAACAGGAGGTCGAGTCCACTCTGGTGGTACCATCCTTCCAGGGTGGGGAGAGGTTGCGGATGATGAAGCATGACACAATTTTGTGTGTGTGAGGCTTGCTCTTCCATAAGGGGGACTATGCCTCCCTACTGCACTTTCACTTTAATTCTGTGACTGTCCCACTTGGACCCTCGTAGGTTTGGTTGAGGGTACCTATACTGGACCTTGGTCTCTCTCCTGCCTCACCTATTTGTGTTGGGTGTAGCTAAGCATGCCAGACCCATGGTTACTAAATCAGAGAAGGCAAATCAAAGAGTGTTTAGAAGATTTGCAAACAGCCTGCAAAACTTTGCTAATGAGCTTCATGAGGGGTAACTTGCCCTACTGCGGAGAAATGAACAGAGCTGTAGATTAGCCAGAATGCTTGATCTGCCCATGCCACCTCAACGTACAGCAGCCGCGCCACTATTCACATCATCCCCTCCTCAAACCACACAGGATGTTTCTCCAGTGGGAAGAATGAGGTGAAGGGCACATGCAGCTAACTTACCTGAGCTCAGCTCCCTGAGGCACCTTACGACTTTTCTGACAGTCTGAAGCACACGAGTTCAGTTTAATAGTTATATATGTTTGATAATTGAGTAATTTTAACTTTTTTCATATAAGAAAATTTTTCTTGCCTTTCAATATAAAAATTGTTTTGATTTATTTATTTTGGTATCATGCATTTTATGATATATGTTTAGAAAAGTGTACATTATATACTTCATAAATAATTTTGGAAGAGTACGTCTCTAGTGGCTGCAGCATGGTGGTCCTGCTGATGTGGGGCCTGTGCACATCTTTACTGTTCTCCTTGTCACTTCAGCCATCGTTTGACTGGTTTGCCTTTTATGGCAAGGACACAGTGACATAAAGCCACATTGTGCAGCATGCAGCACGGGAGTGTAATGTGACACACTTCATCTGGTGCATCAGCAGGGCCGGCTTTAGCACTGGCGGCGCCTGGTGCGGCAATCATCTTTGACGCCCCTACTCCCCCTGACCGCCTCCTTGGATTCTCTGGCTACCACCAGGCATAGGTGCCCCTCTTGTCTCCAATCATAAATTATTGCTAAATACAGCGCCTCCCACTGAGGACAGCGCCCCCTCCACAGGAAAGCATCCAGTGCGACCGCACCAGTCGCACTGCCCTAAAGCCGGCCCTAGGTGCATATGGTAGTGCCCCACCACTACAATCGAGACATTGGAAACGCGTCTTGAGTACTTACAATCCATGCTGTGTCACATTTCTTGTTGTTTGGTGTACCTGATCATAGCTATGCTGGGATGGCGCCACTGGGTCATGCATGGGTGTCATTGGCCATTCACGCAAGGGATAACCAGAGTCACTTATACAGGAGTAAACAACTAAGGTACATTTAAAATAGCACATAATACTTAGAAGCATTCCTTCAATTAAAAATCCAGAAATTAGTTGTGTGTTTTGATTCACCTTGCAACCATGTCCTTTGAGAGTGATATCTTCTTATGGTCTATGGTTTCTGGCTATTTCTTGATAGCAAAGAATCATGTGTAAAAGCAGGGAAGCAGGCACAGCACTGAGTAACGATGAGTTGGGCATCACCCACCACTTGTAGATTAATGGTATGCTGCGTCTTCCTGTTAAGTGCCACAAGTGTACAGATCAGGGTACTTATTACATTTGGAAGTCCAACTATGGCATAAAACCTATTCTTCAGACCATTCACTATTTGAGTGTCAGTTGGAAAAAACATGTCCTGTGGTGCAAGCTACAGTAGGACACCCATTACCTGCTTTGGCACCTCTAAAAACGTAGGTTGTGCCAGGGCATTAAGACTTTCCCACCTCAGCTTGAAATCCCACTATAGCAAACAAATTTAGCACCACCAACATTGTTAAGAGTGCAGTCCCTATTCCAATATTGGACTCTGAAACAGTCCCTGTTGCATCCAATAAGCTGAGGATGATGTCAGTGTCAAGACCATAGCAAGAATATATCCCCTGGACATACTCAAAGGGTTCAGACCCCCTTGATGATTCTAGCCTTCTTCAATGCCTGTTGGGTGTTTGAGCTGTTTGGTGTTGGTCTTGGAGTTGCATTTCTGCCTGCAGTTATAGCTGCATACCCATCACGTTCACCTCCTAGAGGTGGAGGTGCTTCAGCTGTGGCGCTATTTTGCAATGTGAAATAGAGACAGTGTGATCTGCACTGATATATGGGTGAAAACAGTAAATTGATTTCAGGTGTAAAGATTAAGTTAGGCATGTTCTACTTGTCTGCATGAATGATATTAAAATATATCTTTAAATCATATTACAAACTTTTTATTTGAAATAAAGTTTACAAATATAATTGGTGGTGCTATTAGTGGTTAAACACTATGGTATTCATTATTGAATTTTTTTAACATTTTACTACTTTCTCGTAGTAGGTGGTATTTTTATAGTGCTTATCCCCACCTCTTCAGTGTACAGCTGCAACTTGTAATAGCAATTATATTTCCAAACCTGGTAATTCTTGGTGCTATTCTAACCCCACCTGGTTAAACGTGTTCAATCTTCCCACACCTAGTAAAACCAGATCCTACTTTATTGCTACAATGTAATTGTATGGAGCAGATTCAATGCAAAACAACATGTGGTAGATCTGGTCCACACAACTTGTAATGAGGGCCTGAGAGTGCATAGCCGTCAACTCCTCTTGTGTTATAATAAAAATATATCTTCAGTATTATTACATTTTTGTCCCTGGTTATATCTCTTCACTCTCATTACTCGGTCTTCCACTCACTTCGTTGGCTCCCCTGAACACCCAATCCATTTAGTTCTAACTAATCCGCTGTACTTCAGGAGGTTGTTTCAAGCTTCATATCTGGGAACAAAATGAGAAAACAACAAGAAGAATACTGTACTGTAATAGTAAAGGTTAACAATATTGTTACTCATTGATTAATCTGATGTATGATTAGTTAGTACTATAGGTTCTGTCATCTAAGCCATATCAAATGTTATGCAGTTCAGCTAGAGGGTAAATATCAAATCCACTTACAAATAACAAACACATTTTTTACCAAAATAAATCTCATATACCACTCTAAATATAATCTTTTGAAACATATGGCTTCAATGGTAGATGCCTGCCTTATTATATATGCTCTTGTCTTGAATAATCCTACTAAAGTGGTGGAGGACCCAGCCTGGGAACGACTGCTATTTAGAAATGGTAAATCTTTGTTCTAGTACTTCTTTATGTCTGTTCTAATGTGTTTGAAACTTATTTTTAACCTAGTCACTCTTTTAACTGACACTGATCCTATAGCAGTATGACCCTGGATTTCTAAAATCAAAGCGGGCGGTCTTTTTTCAGTACCCCAAATAGATGTACGTCACTAAGTATGTTTACATTCTACATGTTGGTGTCTCACGTTCCCTACTTACTATTGCTTAGGTTAGAGAGGGAATAGTAATTCTGACCCAACAAAGTTTAGCACGTTCCCTAATTTTGCATAGGTTGGAGTGGGAATAGTACATATGACCCCTACAAAATCCAACACTGTCCCAAATTTAGGTACATTTAGCTTGACAATAGTAAATCTAATCTTGCAAAATTCCAACTATTCCTCTATTGTTAGGCTAGGGTGGGTACTATAAATCGGATCCCTTCAAAGTCCTACACTTTCCCTAAATATGCATAGGTTGGAGTGGGAATAGTACATCTGACCCCTCCAAAATTCAACACTTTCACAAATGTAGGTACATTTGGCTTGGGAATAGTAAATCGAATCTTGCAAAATTCCAACACTTCCCCTACTGTTAGACTGGGGTGGGTATTATAAAAAGGACCCCTTGAAAGTCCAACACTTTCCCTAATTTTGCACCAGTTGGAGTTAGAATGGAAAATGTGACCCCTTCAAAGGCCAGCAGTTTCCCTATTTTTGCTTAAGTTGGAGTGGAAACAGTAAGTCTCTGATCCCTGCCAAAGTTTAACACATTCTCTACTGCGAATAGCAACTCTGACCCCTCTAAAGACAACACTTTCTCTACTGTTGCTTAGTTTAAAGTCGGTATAATAATAATAAACATGTCCCCTGTAATGTCCAACACCTTCCATAACTGTTGTTTAGTTGGGAATGAAAATAGTAAATCTGACCCCTCCAAGGTCCAAATCATTCTTTACTGCTTCTTAGGTTGGAGTGTGTTTGATAAATTTGACCCATTTCGTTAAGTTTGGAATGGAAATAGTAAATTTAACCATTCCAACATCCAGCCCTTTTCCCAATTTTCTGATGTTTGGAGTGGAAAAAGTAAATCTGTTGCTTACATTGAAGTGGGAATAGTAGATCTGCACCCACCAGAGTGCAACACGTTTGTAAATGTTGTTTGGAGCTGTAATAGTGAATTTTATTCCCATCTCCAATATCCATGCTTTTTACAAAATATTAGTTTTATAGGAGCTAGATTACACCATGTAATTCCAAAGATATTTGTTATCATTTTATTGAATGATTATGTATTACATATTGTTATATGTTTAGGCAGGATTTTATTACAGTTTTTGAGTTTTACATGTAGTTATTCTTGGTGTTATCATTACACTATAAACTATTTTGTAAGATATTTTTAATAAAGTATTTATGTTTTGTTTACTTTACGTTCTGTGTATATGTGTATTTATTCATTCATTAGATAATAATACAATTTGAGAAAATGTTGTACAGGTTTAAACATTTCTAAACAATTGTTTTATATTTTTAAATATTATAAATACATTTATTGGTAAGTATATTTAATTTTATTTTTATTTTGAGATACATAGACGTTTTCTAAAATTATTTAGAATTTTTTTATCTTTTAACATTTAATATTTGTAGTATTAAAAAGTTATATTTTTTGATTATTTGCAATTTAAGATAAATAGTTCTAAATAATAATTGCAAATAAAAATAATTTTAGTTAATGTTAAATATATTTTAAAAACTTGTTGCAATTTTTTTTTAAAGTTTAGAAAGCTTTATTGAAAAGGCAAAAGACAAAGTAAAACATCATTACAAGAAGAAATGACAATAAATGGAGGTAAAATGTTCTTAACATTAACAGTATACAATGCAGTCCCAAAAAGGGATATAAATACTATACCAAGGGAACAAGCTTTTTAAAGGTATTTGTTTCATGAAGGGGGAGAAAAGAAATAGAAAGAGAGAGAGAGAAAGGGGGAAGGGGAAAAGAGAAAAGGGGCAACCAGAAGTACACAATCGATATCATAAATTGCCAAAATTAAAGAGAAAAGTGAGAAAAAAGCAGATTCCACCAAGGACTGTATGAAATCTTCGAAGTATCTTTCCAATTGGTTGTAATGATCTGAAGGGAAACAGCCATATACAGGTCAATAAAGTTACGTACATTATGATGAACGTCCCAAATAGATGAAGAGCCTCCCAAAAAAATATGTTCAGTCTCAAAAGGATAATCTGTGTCTAAGATGTCATTGAGTTTTAGCCAGATACGAGACCAGAGGGATTTTACCAATGGGCAATAAAAAAACATGTGAAGAACAGGACCAGCACTTCTTGGAGTCAAGTAACTTGAATGTGTATAAGTCAGAAGGAGTAAAAAAGAATCTGTTGTAAAAAAAATATAAAGTCTGTGTGGTGCTGACAGAACGAGAAACAGTATGTATTTTAGACCATATGGAATCCCAGACCTGAAGGGAGAAGTCCTGAGCTGGATCTTTTTCCCACTGAAGTTCAAGTTTAGATTTGAGCCTATCAGCAGTGGGGCGAGATAGTAGTTTGTAAATGGCAGAGGCTTTGAGAGGAATAGAAAAGTCTGGGGGAGGTGAGGGGAATGGGGTAGTAGTAGTTAGGGAACTGTTTTGGGAAATAATAGAGGTTAAAGCGCTTGCAAGTGCGGGATATTGGGAGGAGTAGGTGTTGGAAAGATGAAATGCTTCACGGATGTCTGAAAACTCCCTCAGGGAGTTATCTTTAAGTAAATGAAAATAAGTAGTGATACCTTTATCAATCCATTCTTTCCAGAAAAGCGCTCTGTTATTGATCTTTAAGAATTTGTTATACCAGATCGGAGTAAGGAAGAAAAAATCAGCCTGTGAGAAAGAAGAGCGAAACAATGAGAGGGCAAGTGCTTTGGAAAGTTTAAATGTTGGAGTAAGAAATTGCTTCGGAAGCTGAGATAAGCGAGTAGCTGTAAGAAATGAAAAAGGTGAAAGTTGTGCAAGCTCAAGTGTACTCCAGGCTGTTAAGGGAGGAGAAAGCGAATCATTTAAAAAGGGCCAAATTTGTTTTAAAGTGAAAGCTGAGTGAAAGCGAGTAAGGTTAGGAAAGTTGACACCACCTAAGTCCACCTAAGTCCTTGGGCTGTTGGAGACAAGAGAGAGAAATCCTGGCTTTGCGATTGTTCCATAAGAATTTTGTTAGTAGGCGATTTATGGTTTTAAAGAAATAGAGAGGAAGAGAAATAGGAAGCATTGAAAGATAAAAATTAACGATAGGAAGAAGCATAATTTTGATAGTTGTCAACCTCCCCCACCAGGATAAAAAAAGAGGAGACCAGCCATCTTTAAGTGCCGAGATCTTTTTAAGTAGATCCTTGTGATTGAGTTTGATTGTATTTCTAATAGTAGCAGTATAGAGAATGCCGAGACATTTAATGTTCCTGGGATTCCATTCAAAACCAGAACCATCAAACATATGGGAAAGGCAAAATTTGTTGAGCGGAAGGACCTCAGATTTGTCTATATTTAATTTATAACCAGAGACTAGGGAGTATTCTTGTAATAAAGAGAAAAGTGAGGGTAAAGAAGTGGACGGATTAGAGATATAGAGCAAGATGTCGTCTGCATACGCAGTGAATTTAATATCAATATCGTGGAATTTGAAGCCGGTGTAAGATGATGAGCGCCGAATTGTTTCCAGAAAGGATTTTAAAGCGAGAATAAAAAGAAGAGGGGAAAGGGGACAGCCTTGTCTGGTGCCTCTATGGAGAGAAAAATAATTAGATTGGGAACCATTGACCCAAATAGACGTAGAAGGGGCTGAGTACAACAATTGAATATATTGAATAATGAGGGGGCTGAAACCGTGCCATCTCAGTGCACTAAACATAAAGTCCCAGCTAACCCTATCAAACGCTTTTTCAGCTTCTAATGTGATAGCTGCAATTGGACAGTCCATGTTTGAGGCGAGGTGGATGATGTTGAGTAGAGTTCTCAAGTTATCAGTAATAGATCTACCTTTAACAAACCCAGATTGATAAATAGTAGTAAGATCAGGAATTATTTTATTAATCCGGATTGCTAAAACTTTTGCATAAATTTTACAGTCTGTATTGATCAAAGAAATAGGCCGAAAAATTTTGCAAAGGGAGGGGTCCTTATCTTTTTTAGGAATGAGGCATAACATAGCCTGTGTAAAGGAACCTCTGGATTCACCTTTGATAAAAAAATAGTTGATAAGTGAAAGTAAGTGTGGTATTAGAATATTCTTAAAGTGAAGGTAAAAGCGAACCGTGAAGCCGTCTGGACCTGGTGTTTTGTCTTTGGGTAAAAGAGTAATAGCATTAAGTATTTCTTTTTCTGAAATAGGAGCGTCGAGAGGTGAAAGATCCGTAAGATTATCAGAGGATTTGGGAATAGAATGAAAAAAAGAGTCGATTTGTGCGGATTAGGGAGTGAATTCCGGAGTATAAAGAGTAATATTGAACAAAACAATCAAGAATTTTATCATCAGTGGACTGACGGTTTCCATTAGTATCAGTAATAGCTATAATTTTGGATTTTTGCTTTTTGATTTTGAGATAGTTTGCAAAGGACCTGCCAGCCTTATTTCGCCCTCCGTACATCTTAGCATTGAATCTAAGAAGATTATTATATGCAGAATCTCAAGAATGCTTGTTATACTGCATTTTCGCTTTGATAAGAGAAGATAGCGTATCAGAGGAGTTCGTGGTGAAGAAAAGATTTTTCTTTTTACGAGAAACAAAGTCAATAATGAAGCCTCTAGCATCCCAAATAAAGTGGAATTGAGAAGTAGAGTGAAGATTATTATGGAAGAATTATTCTATAAAAAGCGTAAAATGCTCAGTAAACTGGAAGTCTAGAAGGAGGGAGTTGTTGAAGCGCCAGCGCCGGGAAGAGGGAGTAGGTGAGGGGCAATCTATGTCTAAAATAACGGGGGCATGATCTGAAATAAGAATGGAACCTATTTCTGAGTTAGTCATGAAATGGAAAATGTGTTGAGTGAGAAAAATATAATTAATACTGGAATATGATGTATGGACTGGAGAAAAAAAGGAGAACTCTAGTGTGTCAGGGTGGGAGATTCTCCAGGAGTCAATGAGACCTCTGGAGGAAATGGTTTTGTAAAATGATTTTTGCATCTTATTTGGAACATATCTGGTTTGTGATTTCCGGTCTAAGAAGGGATCCATGAGTTGGTTACAGTCACCTCCCACAATCAAATCATCAGTCGCATGTGAGGAAAGAAGTGAGGAAAAGTCATCCCAAAAGGTAAAATCAATGCCATTAGGGCCATAAACATTACAGAAGGAAAGTTGTATGTTATTAACAGTAGTATCTAAAAACAACCATCTACCATTAGAATCATGAAACTCATTTTGTAACTGAACGCTCAACGACTTATGAAACAGAATGATAACACCATTTTTGTTGTTCACTGCCGGAGAGCAGTAAGCTTCTCCTACCCATTGTTTACGCAGTGAAGACAGATCTTGCAGTTTAAGGTGCGTTTCCTGCAACAATGCAACTTGACATTTTTATCTCGCTAAATGAGATAACACACGTTGTTTTTTAACAGGGTTGCGAATACCTTTAACATTCCAAGAAATAACACGAAGACGACTCATCTCAGGAAGATGAATAAGAGTAGGCAGATTTCAAAAAGGAGTAGGAGAAGAAAGAATAAGGGTAGGAAGAGGTTGGAAAAATGTAGATCGTAAGGAAGAGTAAAAAGAGAAGAAATTGAACCAATTGACCACCACAGGAATAGGAACCAAAACAGGTTGCGAGAATAGTAGAGAAATATAAGATGAGGTAAAAAGAAAATAATCAAAATAAGGAAACAATAAGGAGCCATGAGCTGAGAAAGGAGAGAATAGAATACAGGCAAAAATAGAGAAGGAAAGGGTTGCCAGAGAAACGATGAAAAAGGGAAAAGAAGATGACTGGAATAAGATAGGAAAAGACAGATGACAAAAAGCCAAGTGGCTTTAGCCATACCAATCCACAAAAAATGAAACAATAGTGTGGGGGAGGGGGCGGCAAGAACCAAGACGACCACCCCAGTGAGACGAAACATCTAGAGAAAAAAAAACTGATATAGAGAATAGATAAAAAATGAGGGAGAGAAAACTCCGAACATACAATAATAGACAAGTGAAACAAGGAGGAAGAAGACTTACCAAACAATAAAGGACAAAGCAACGGGATGAACCGGACTTGATAAACAGAAGGAAAATGCAGGGGTAAATCCTCAACAACAGGACAACATAGGGGGGGACCTGGAAAATATGAAGAAAAAAGAAAAATAATTACAGACAAAGTCGAGATAAGTAATACGAGATATCAACAAATAATTGGTCTCAAAGATAAAGACAAACAGATATGTCCAGTAACTGGATAATCACTGATTGCTGAGTTCCATGAGTTCTCCTCGATGAGAATGAATGAACTTCCGAAGTTCAGCTGGATCATCAAAGGAAAATGTTCTATCTTTGTAAGTCACCTTAAAGACTTAAGAGCTGGTCTGATATCAAGAAATTCCTTACGTCTATTAGCTGTTGGTTAAGAGACGTCTTGACTGAAAAAGATTTTATGTGCGGACCATAACATCTGTTTGTGTTGCTTGGCCGCGCTGAGGATCGCCATAAGATCAGAATACAGCAGGAAATATGCGATGATGCCTCTTGGTTTGGTTGAGGAGGAAGCAGATTTAGGCCCTAATCTGTGTGCCCTTTGAATGATAAAGTCTGTTGATTTAAGGAGGCCAACAATCTGTAAAACTTGGGTTTTCAGAAAGAAAATCATGTCGGACCCTTCTTAACTTTCAGGAATTCCATAAATGCGTAAGTTATTACGCCGATTACGATTTTCTAAATCCTCTGCCGTTCTCTTAAGTTGGGTAACCTCCTTAGTGAGAGTGTCGACTTTAGCAAGGACATCTTGCGCATCACTCATCTTCTGCTCAACATCAGACAGTCTTAAATCAAGGCCAGACCATTTTTCCTCAATCCTTTGAAGAGTAGCGGTGGTATCAAACATAAAGGGATGAATCAGGCGTAATTCTTCCATAATGTCCTCCAGCGTAAGGGGAGGAGGTGATTTGGGTAGAGAACAAAGGTTCTTCTTGAGCCGTTTGCCAGAGTTTGTTGTGGTATCTTTACGACCTCCAGAACCAGCTCCGGCAGCACCCTGGGGCTTGGAGGTTTGTGAGTGATCCATGACGCAAGATCAGTGCGGCAGGAGCCAAAGCAACCAGCAGGCCTATATATCTATTAAATATATTAGAACTGTAGAGAATAAGTGGTGACACTCATTAGACTTCTGTACTGGACTGTCGATACGCAGAAATGCTGAATATTGGCAGGAAGTTGAAAAATACATTAAAGAATGGCAGTATAAAAAGATAAAAAAATATGTCCAAAAACTGGAGCTGCAGTGAATAGAATAATAAAGCTGGCTTGATGCTGAGGTGGAACGAAGTTGAACTGCCCAAGACCGCAATTGCATATACAAAAGAGAACAAGCTCTTAATTCCCCCCCCCCCCCCCCCCAAAAAAGGGAGTCTCTTTAGGCAAAGAGGAGAAGAAAAACCATAAATTAGCGGAAAAAGTGGCAGGGGGCGGAAGTTTAAAATCCGCTATGTCAAAGTCACGCAATGTCCCACATGCACAAAATGGCGGCCGCCGTCGCTGAGGAGGACAGAAAGCAGATAAAATAAAGGATTAATTACTGTTAGGAGCAGTCGGAAACATGCCCGCGTACTCCTGGCAGTTTCCGACGCGTTGTCCTTCGCCCGCGAGCATCGGCGCTGCTGAGGCGAGGCTCCTTCAGCGTGAAGAGAAGCTCGATTTGCCGGAGCGTCTCAGGTAGCGGCCATCTTGCCGCCGCCGCACGCCTCCCGTTGCAATTTTTTGATAACAAATGTAATTGCGTATTTATGACAAAGTAAACCGTTGTGGTACCTACGTATGTCGTATCACATGTTTTACTAACCAAGCATAACATTAAAACCCAATGCATGATTCAATGTATTCTGCTGAGATTGTCCTCAGGTAGTGTTATAGTCCATAAGGGGTGATGGAGCATGATTTTTGGAAAGACTCAGCTCAATGAAATCCACCTGTCAGTGTGAAAATAAATACTAATACTGGGTAATGAGAAACTACTAATGTTAACTAATGTTAACAGAAATTAGTGTACAACGTGAGAAATGTGCAAAGGCACGATAATATGCTCTACTTTAGTTAGACAAATAGTGATACAGTAAGGACCAAATGAAAAGTAATATAGTTTACATGTATTTTCTAATATATGTCATTCTGTCTCTCTTACTGCAGAAATTAAAGCGACAAGGGAAAATATGTTATTCTGCGTGAAAGTATAGTGTAGGATTTTCTTTGGAGATAATTCTCTCTTTTGCTAAATTAATGTAGGCCTCAGAATATTAGGGGATGTGTTCACGTACTCCCGTCCCGAGTTTTGTAACACAAAGGTGCCAATTACGATCCTGTAAAAACCGGGTACGAACCGTCGGTCGGAGCGTTTTCTCCGTCCGACTCGTACCCGGTTGTAAAACTGTACAAACATGCAAGTACGATTCGCACGGAAACACCATTTCCGTACGAATCGTACAAAACACCGACCGACGAAAATATACATACAAATGTGATCCGGGAAAGCGCCGACGTGACGTCGGGACGCTTTCAGGCAGCGTTTCACGAACCAGGAAGTACGATTCGAACCGACAGCAGTCCGGACGGCAATATTTTTACGGCACCCAAAAAGTGCCGGAAAAGCGAAGTACGCCGCGAAACGACCAGATGAGGGGGCCCGGTACGTGCCGTACCCCCCCCCAGCCCTCGTGAGTACGCGCCGAACCCCCCCAACCCCCGTGTACGTACGAGTCGAACCCCCGTGTATGTACGAGTCGAACCCCCCGTGTATGTACGAGTCGAACACGCATGTGTATGTACGAGTCGAACCCCCGTGTATGTACACCCGTGTACGTACGAGTCGAACCCCCCCGTGTAGGTACACCCGTGTACGTACGAGTCGAACCCCCACCCGTTGCTGGGGGTATGCACCGTACATACACGGTTGGGGGTTCGACTCGTACGTACACGTGTGTACATACACGGGGGGTTCAACTCGTACATACACGGGGGGGTTCGACTCGTACATACACGGGGGGTTCGACTCGTACATACACGGGGGGGGGGTTCGACTCGTACATACACGGGGGGTTCGACTCGTACATACACGGGGGGTTCGACTCGTACGTACACGGGTGTACATACACGGGGGGTTTGACTCGTACATACACGGGGGTTCGACTCGTACGTACACGGGGGCTGGGGGGGGTTCGGCGCGTATGCGGGCACATGTCTCCATGGTTGCTATGGGAGTTCGGTGCGGACGGTGTTTTTTCCATACGGTTGTAACATCGGATGCACGGGATGGATCGTACTTGCGCGGTCGGACTTCACTTTTCACATTTGTACGGTAAATCGTCCGGGGACGTGTGGGGAATTTTTCCCAATGCGATTCGTATGGACTTTTTCCCATGCGAATCGTACTTGGCAGTTTGTACGGCACTTGTACGATTCATACGGTAAAAAGACCGGATACGAGTCGTACGGGGAAATTTTTTCCAGGATCCTAATCGGCACCAATGTGTCCTTAGCTGCAGACCTTCACATGTTATGAGTTGTTTCCTAGAGTGTAGATATTAGCTTAATTCTGTCTGAAATGATTGTGTTCTTTCCTGTTTGAGCGAGAGTAGAAGGATGTTCGAAAGTTACTGCTTCATTGATTTAAATACATTTGTAGCTAGGTTATTTCCTCTTCCCCCAAAGGAAGTTGTATAATGTATTAGACAAAGAGCGTTCAGAAATGATGGTTAGGTCATTGTTAGAAGACCGCCACACTATCATGTTTAGCCAATGAAAATGTTAGTGGGAAGAGGAGAGTGCAACAAATTAACCAAGGAAATGAAGTAGCAATGTATAAAGACCTTCGTGGGAAGGTGCTCTTTGGCTTGTTCTCAAGACTTCTGGGGACTTCTCCTGCGTTCATGGAGTGCTGCATGCCATGCTGATTCCTGATACTCAGGCTAGCAAATCTTGCTGAACCATTGAACTTTCCTGAGACTTTGTACATCATCGATCATGCTGCTGTCACCGCTATTCCTAACGGCAGTGGGAATAGATTTTCTACTAATGTTCGCTGAGCATTAGAATTTCGGTTCTTAGGTGAAGTATTTTCACTACTGCTGTTTCCTTCACATGTTCTCTCTCTCTCCCCTATTCTTGATGAATCTGGTGTGATTTGATTCTGTTATTCAGTATTGTGATATTCTGTAACATTTGTGAACTGAATGATGATGTTCTATTTGGACTTTTGTAATTGACCATTCATTAACCTGAATAACAAAGAGATAATCAAACGATAGGTGTTTGTCTTTATTTATGGATAGAGTAAAATTGCCTAATGATTGATTTACGTTGTCTAGCGTATTTCCTTTATTCTAGGTCTTCATGGGGAGATAGCATCTCCGTAGGTTTCAAAATCACAGTCCCTTTTTAACTCCACCAAAGATCTGTCAGAGGACCTTTGTTACAGTTATCAGAGAAGTAATGTCTCATGGGCCCGACATTATAGTTATGTTATTGTAGTTATTATAGTGTATTATGAGGATGGTAAGTGATGTTATTATTTCCCACCCGCTTCCGCTACATCAGTTTTGGCAGTTGCATCGGATGGTTAGTTAGATTAAAATTACTGTATTTTTGAAAAGACGGAGTAAACAGACTGACTTAGATGATTATATATTTGTTGAGTTTGTACCATTATGTTATGTTGAGGTTTGTTGAATCTCAACGGAATTGATGGGTCCGCCATTGGCCTGAGATCCCGGGATAAGCCTACGGGCTGTCTTAGTGTGGCATACACTAAGCTTTATGTACGTTGTCTGCTGGTAATACGGTATTAGGTGGTCGTCGAACTGAAAGTATCGTACATTTTGTTGAATGGAGTAGTGGGTGTTATTTGGGTCACTTCAGAGGCGCAACTGGAGAAGTCCAGAGAACTTTCCGCTTGTTAGATAGCAAATAAAAATCGTGCTGGTCGAGGTTTTATTGCTCGAGTGTAGCGATCTCTCTTAGAATATGTGCTAAATACTTTTGATCTTTTTTTAGTGCAGCAGAAAATTTGTGTTTTATGTAGTTGGTTCTGTTAGTAAAAGACTTAAAGGCGTTGATGCTGATTTTGTAAAGGGAGGGTCAGTAGAAGGAGAAGAACTGACGTAAAAAGGTGCAGCGCTGGTATTGGTCAGTGGTGAGAATAAGTCACCAAAAGTGCAGCGCTGCTATAGGTTAGGTAGCGTGATTCGTGCTGTGATTGGATGGTGGAAATAACATTGATTGGAAGTAGAAAAACATAACACGGAAGTAAGATTTGTAGATTTATTTAGTAATACGAGCTTTAGATTTGAGAAAGAAACATAACATTTATAAAATTGTTAAAAACTCTATTTAGTAAAGATCAACCTATAGTAATTAGAGAAGGAACTCCGATAGCTCCAGACGGATCACCCGCAGCATTTATGGTGATAGAAAGGGGATATCGTACTTGTACTTGTTTAGAAAATTGGATGAAATATACAGAACAAGATGGTAATTTAGCTTTTCCAGAGAATGGTACTTTTGATACCAAAGGTTTAGAAAATTTGAGGAGACAAATGAATGATTTGAGTCCAAACCCAAAACCTGTGCAGTATGAAGCTCTTGAGGAGGGGGATTACGAAGCATATAAAAGAGAAAGAGATAGACAGCAAAATAGGTATAAGAATACAGTGAGAAGATACCTTGAAGCAAAATGGGATGCTGGCAAGAAAATGTGGAGTAGAGGTACCATTATAGAAACAACTGGATTATTCCCTGTTAGAGAGGTTGAAGAGACTGAAGGGGAAAGTGTAGAGAGAAAAAGGAAAATTCCAAACTACAAGGACTAGATGTTGGTGCACACGATATTGATGAGGACTTCCTGAATGAGTTATTGATGAATAGACCTCCACCATATCAAGAGGAACAGATTAGTACAAATGTGAGTATTCAGAGAGTTTCACCAAACGCTCCTTTAATTCAAATTGAAGAATCAGTGAATAGGCTACCTAATGTTGAAAGACAGATCCAAAATGTGAATAGAGAAGAGTCAGTGAGAATGAAATCGAAAATAAAACCAGATGTTTTGTCAATTCCAGTAACAAATGGCCCAATAGTTCCAGTGTATAATGAGGGGCAAAGACTTACTCAAGTGCATGCTTTAACAGTTCCGGTGAGGAGTAATGAGCATTCTAATTCAGATTACAGAGAATTAACAGGAGTTTATGGAAATAATATTATGAATGTGAATGAAAACTCAAGGGAGACGAGAAATTCAAATGACATTTCAGCGAAATCGAATGTAGCTCCTAGACGAAATATATAGTTAGAGCCAAAAAGGTTAATGCAGAATGAAAGGAGAATAAATCAACAGACACCTAGCAAGTCAAGAAGTGATACAGGTGAAGATGTACAGAGATCAGTGGGTCCATCGCCAGAAGAATTAGATGCATGGATTAATGAGATTGCACCTGAACGTAGTGGGCAAAATAAAGATGTGAGCAAATTAGAAGGTGATTTAGAAGAAATGATTGCAGGTACTATTAGTCCTGAAAGATTGAGCAGATATCAGGATGAAGAGTTATTGTTTTTATGTAAAATTATTACAAGAAAAGCGAGAGCTTTACATGAGACCTTTGAAGAAGTTGCTCAGATGTATGGAGTTGACATTGAAAAGTCGAAAGCATTACAAATGACATATAGATTGGATTTTACAGACAAGGATTTAGAGAATCTGAATGTTTCAGGGAAACGATTGCAGATTAAAGAGTTGATTAATACCTTGAGACGTAGGGGAGAATTAGGCAAATGGAAGGCGAAGATGGGCTAAAATAAGGCAGATGAAAATGCAAAAGCAAATGTTGCGTTGCCATTGTATCCTGTGAGAGAAGCTAAAAAAAAAATCAGCAACTGTTGATGCTGCCTCATTATATACAATGAGAGAGGTACTTGGAGGTGGTATGGTTCATATTCCTTGGTCAAGATAGGACATATTGTCATTTACAAATGCTTTTCCTCGGTTGAGAGAAAAGCTTTGTGAAAGTCTTGTGGGTAGACTTGGATGGTCTTTTTGATGTTGTTCAAGCAGATTTGTGGATTAAGTGTAAAATTGCTGTCGATTGGCCAAATAAAGAATATCCAAGAGACCCAAAGACTGGAGCAGCCTCGGAAGAGGTTATGAAAAAATATAATCACGTTATTACATATTTGAAGGGTAAGATTTCTCCAGAAGAAACAGATTGGGTAAAGATTGATAGAACGACTCAAGAGCTGAAAGAATCGGTACATGCATATTATGAAAGGCTTCTTCAAGTGTTTAAGCAATTTAGTGGTATAGAAAATATCATAGAAAAAGATATGGGACATTTTGTGTACAGGTTCGTATATGGATTGAGACCAGAAATAAGTGCTATGATTCAGCAGCATTTAATTTGTTGGCAGAGTAAAACAATCAATTAAATACTTCGATATGCAAAATATTGTGGCGATGACATATAAATGAGAAATAAAAAGTTGAAAGCGAAATTGAAGGGAGCACAAATGAAGATGGCAAACAAAGGGGATTATATTAATGGAGATTTTGTTGAGAATAGTCAGACTACTACTGGAATGAAAGGTGTAGTTACAAATGGCAATACTGTGACGCAAATGATCCCAATGGGTCAGGGAAGAGGTAGAGGTAACTTTGGTGACAAAGAAGATTTGAAGAAGAAATATCCTTGTTACATTTGCGAAAAATTTGGACATTGGAGACGCAAGTGTAAGAGTATGATAAATAATACAGGTCAGACTGCAAGTTATGATCAAATGCAAGTGCAAAATCAAGGTTACCAGAATCAGATGAATCAGACTCAAATGGGTCAAGAACAAAATCAGAAGACATCAGTACGAGTGCACAATAGAGGTCAGAGTTTACAAATACCAAAAGCTCCTATGCCAAATCAAGATGTTAATGGTCAAATGCAAAGTTACAATGCGAATGTGGGTTATCAAACAAATGGTCAAATAAATTAAAATGTCCTGGTGGCTTCACAATATTTGATGCAATCAGATAAAAAGGACTCAGACGGTGCCTGAGGTGGAGGGAATAGTGCGTTCTTGGCGCATCTCTAGAGGTAGATCAGTTCGGTCCCTATGTGGATGGCGAGGTTGATGGTAATGCTATTACATTCCTCATAGATACTGGTGCTACCCGTTCCACTGTAAGAACTGTGGAAATTCCAAACCTACCCCTCTCTGGAGAAAGTATCCAAGTTGAAAGAGTATCCAATAAATTGATGAAAACGCCAATAACTATACCTATGAAGGTTCAAATTAGTAATTTCCAAGAATTACACAAATTTGTTGTTTGTGACAAAAGTCCTGTTAATCAATTAGGAAGAGATTTACTTGATGAACTGTTCTATCTATTGTACTCCAGATGGAATAGCATTTCACATAAAAGACGAAGATGTCATATTCAAAATGTCAAGACACGGAACAGAAGTGAATTAATTGTTTCCATTACTTACAGCAAATGATTTGCCTGTCGAGTTGAGAGACACAGTGTTGACGGGTGTGTGGGATTTTACTGGGAAAGATATCGGATTGATAAAAGGAGTAGCTCCGATTCAGATAACAGTAAAACCTGATGCAGATTTTCAAAAAAATAAAACAGTACAAAATGAGTTCTGAAACGATTGCAGGAGTGACACCTTTGATCCACATGCTGATTTAGCAAGGAATTTTGAAAGAAATCCTTGGAAGTCCGTGCAATTTGCCTATAATGGGAATTTGCAAACCAAATGGGAAATATAGGATTGTACAGGACCGGAGAAAGGTTAACCACATTTTTATACCTTGTTGTCCGATTGTACCAAATCCTGCAGTGATTTTATACCAGATTTAATGTGATGCAGAGTGGTTTTCAGTAATCGATTTTTGTCAAGCATTTTTCTCCATACTCTTGCATCCGGATAGCCAATATTTATTTGCATTCCGGTTCGGAAACTGTATCTTGGCATGGTGTAGAGTCCCTCAAGGGTATCCAGAGAGTTTTTCTATCTTTAATCAGATATTGAAGAAGTGCTTGGAATCATTGGTAATGTCTAAAGGTTCAGTCCTGGTACAGTATATTGATGACCTATTGGTGGCATGAAAAAGAAAGAGGACTGTGTGACAGATACAATTGATTTACTGAACCATTTGGCAGTAGGTGGGCATAAAGTGTCACCGGCAAAATTACAGTTTTGTAAAAAAGAAGTACTGTATTTGGGCCATAGCATTAAGAAAGGAGTTTGAAGAGTTTCTCAGGATTGGATTAATGCTATCATGCAAATAAATCTGCCAAAAACACAGAAAGAAGTTTGGATGTTTTTGGGAATAGTTGGATATTGCAGGCAGTGGATTATGCATTTTTCACTGATTGCCAAGCCATTACAAAAGTTGACACACAAAGATGTGACAGATCCAATACACCTTGATGTGGAAAGCATGAAGGCGTTTATGGTGTTGAGAGACAGTTTATGTCGAGCACCAGCATTGGGAATGCCAGACTTTGATAAAGATTTTGAGTTGTTCTGTAATGAAAGTGATGGTTGTGTATTGTCCGTTCTAACACAGACACATGGAGCAGCACGAAGGCCAGTGGCATATTTTTCTGCTACTTTGGATCCAGTCGCTGCAGCTCTTCCAGGTTGCTGAAAGGCAGATGCTGCTACTTGTGTGAGTCTTGAGCAGAGTGAGGTGATTGTGATGGGACATGCCTTGAAAGTGTATATGCCACATTCAGTTGAGATTTTGTTAACACAAACTCGTACTCAATACCTTACAAGCAGTCGGTTAACAAAATATGAGCAAGCGATACTAGGAGCAGAAAATATTATCGTAGCAAGGTGTACAACCTTAAATCCTGCAACATTACTACCAACTCCAGGATGTGAAGTGGTTTTGGATAAAGCGGATCATGATTGCTTGGATGTGACTGAAATGTGCACTAAACCAAGATCTGATATCAAAGATACTCCACTAGTTGAGTCAGATGTTGTTCTGTTCGTGGATGGATCATGTTTGAGAGATTCAGAAGGATGCTTACGAGCTGCATATGCAATTTGTACAGTGGCAAATGTAATTGAAGCATCATGTTTGAAGAGAGTGAGTTCTGCACAAGTGGCTGAGTTGGTGGCTCTTACTAGAGTTTGTTGCTTAACAAGGCAAATGAGAGTTACAATCTATACTGACAGCCAATATGGCTTCGGGGTGGTCCACGAGTTTTGGCAATTGTGGTCTCAACATGGATACTTGACCTCTTCGGGTTCACCAATATGAAACAGAGAGTGTGTAAAAGATCTACTGATGACACTACAATTGCCGGCACAAATTGGGGTGGTGAAATGTTCAGCACATCGTTCTGGTTGTGAAAAAGTCACACTGGGAAAGAGATATGCTGATGAGATTGCATGATTTTGTGCTTTGAATACATATTCAACTAACGTAAATCAACAAAACAAACAAATTGGTCAAACAGAATGCAGTTTGATGTTCTCATCTGTTGAAACATGGGTTGAAGTGAGAGAGCTTAAGGAAAATACAAATGATTCGGAGAAAGAGAGTTGGGTCAAGTCAGGTAGTCGTAGAGCAGATGATGAGGTGTGGATTTACACGGATGGTAGACCAGTAATGCCAGATAGTCTATTATCACAGATGGCAAGGGTTTTTCATGGACCAACACATATAGGCAGAGATGCAATGATTAGGTTGTTTCGCCAAACATGGTATAACCCCAAATTTAGGGTTCTTGCAGAAAGTCTCTGTCAGAGGTGTGCGATATGTCAGAAACAAAATGCAGAAAGAAAAACAGTGGTAAGCATGGGGCGAGTTGGAAAGGCCGCAGGTCCTTTTACACGCATGCAACTTGATTTCATCAAAATGCCTCATTGCCAAGGACTAAAATATGTTCTTGTGATTGTCTGTCTGTTTTCTCGTTGGGTTGAAGCTTATCCAACAAGGCGAAATGACAGTTTACCAGTTGCTAAACTGCTTTTCAGAGAAATAATACCTAGATTCGGTTTTCCAGTCTCTTTGGAATCAGATAGAGGAACGTATTTTAGTAATGAAATAATTTGGATGATTTGTGCTGCATTACTAATTGAACAAACGTTGCACTGTGCCTAAAGACCTGAGTCTTCAGGAGTAGTAGAACAGGTAAACGGCACAATTAAATCAATAAATGGCAAAAGTCTGTGCATCTACTACGCTGAAATGGCCTGACGCACTTCCATTAGTGTTAATGAGCTTGAGAAGTATTCCAGACAAAAGAACAGGACTGTATCCCAGGACAGCTAATTAGCTAATGAACATAACTGATGATTTGGTACTGGATTATTGCAAAGGATTGGCTGATGTGGTACATTCTGTGTCTCACCAGGGTGGAGAAGTTGCAACAACAACACAGCAGGAACAAGGACATGACCTGTGTCCTGGAGACTGGGTCGTTGTGAAAAAAAACGTGAGGAAGAATTGTTAGAGCTACATTGGCATGGGCCTTATCAGATAATACTGGTGACGACTACTGCAGTCAAATGTGGAGGCTTGTTGAACTGGATTCATGTGAGTCACACACGAAGAGTCCCAAGTCCAGGAGAAGAACTAGCAGAAGAAGATCGTCGAGAACAAAGAGACGATCCAAGGCAAGTTGAAAACGAAGAAGAGTGGGAACAAGCTACTGGGACGAATGAAATTGATGCAGTCTTATCAATCCTGAGAATGAAGTGATACAAAACACAGTGGTATGCTGTTCCTACCTGAGAGTACAGGTAGATGTGTGTATGGAGAAATATTGTGCTCACTATAGGCAGAAGAAAGTTTCCTCCTTTTGGAAAAAAAACCCTCACACACCCAATTGTCTTGGTTCATCATTGGGTCTGCTCCTTATCGGGTCGGCGCTGCAATACCCAATCGGCACCCATGATGGGGCCTTTTAGCCGAGATCTTTTTTCCTGGCCGATGGGTGCAGTGCGTGTGAGGGCCCTAGTGAGTGTAGATGTGAAAATGTGAAGTTAAAACAGGAGGTAGAGGTCCACCCAGAACAATTTTAATGAATGTTGCCACTATCCTGATTAAAAATGAAAGTACGCGCACCCCTGCTATTAGGTTACAGGGTATTGCGCTGTAAAGTCAGGTCAACATGTTTCTTGCCATTTGGTCAGGTAGACGACAATTCCTCAGGACCGATGTAAGATCTATCTACACTTTTTGGTGGTGGTCCCAATTTACGAAAGTGAGTGACCACCCATACAGCACCCTAAAAAGTGGTACCTGTAGATCTAGAGCATCAACCTGTAAAAGGAAAGAATTATAGAGTTTACTAAGTCATTTCAAATCAACCTCTATAATGCTAGTGATTACATAATGCAACACTTCAAAGGTGCGAAAAATGGCATGCATCACACTGTGGTGTTTGTGACCATGCACACAGCGTTTAAAAACATAGCTGTAACAACCGAGAATTAATCATATGCTGTACACGTATATGGACTCACCCCATTAGGGTCAAATTAATGCAGCAACGTGATCCAGCAGGTGTTGATACTGAATAGTGCAGTGTCCTAAAAAGTGGGAAACATAAAAAGGTATGAATACAGAGAACTGTATGGCAGTAACTTACTCGAGGTCTGCACCAGCGGTGCAGTCCCTTTAAAACAATTGGCACCCTGGAGTCTAGATCAGCATTATTAAATGTGCTCTTGTCATGTCAGTCCACACAGGTGTCCTGCAGCATCCCCTAGCCTCACTCCTTGTACTCTAAGTACGTTATAAAGTAAGGCCAAATGCGGGTGCTGCAGATCACCCTGGGGGTACCGCATACACACTCGGCGCACTAATTACACCACCAACGAGAGTTGTTATATGAGCGCTCTGGTGTTCTCAAGTCAAGGCTGATCCACTGCTGACCACGCCAGACCCCACAACAGGTAAAACACTTCGGCAATAGCCAAGAGTTAGCTGGTCTCTGGGGCCGATGTAGGAACAGCGTTATGGGCAGAATACAATTGCGTCTGCTAGGGCGCCTTGTTACAACCTCCCGTGTCCCATACATCACGAGCGGCAAATGCTCAATTAAAATTGCACCGCCATAGTCAAAAATCGATCAGGCGGCCTGACAGCCCACACAGTGATGATATGGCACCAAGCAAACTCCCGTCTGGGCTGGGCAAAGACACTCACCAAAGCTACGCCTCTGTGGTGTACCCAGAGGTTGGGTCTTCTTGGCCACCATCCCGGGTTTGACAAATGGGACATTATAGGAATCTCTATGATAGGAGACTTGGTAAAGAAGGGTGCACTTCTCAAATTCGGAGACTTACAGAAGAGGTATGACGTGGCCCAAGGGGAGGTGTTCAGATATCTACAAATGAGAGACGCCTTCACCACAGCTCTCCCAGACATGACAGATATCCCAGACTCATCCCCTCTGGAGGACAGGCTTCTTGACGGACCATTGCTCACCAAGGCCATCTCACTCACATATAAAAAACTATGCAACAATCTGCCAGATAATTTCCACAAACTTCGGGAGAGATGGCAACTGGACTTGGTGCCTATTGATGACGAGGACTGGCAGGCTGCATTGATGTCTCCTTGGGAGGCAGCCATCACACTCCGTTATAGACTCATCCAACTAAAAATCCTACATAGGTCTTACCTGACAGGAATATCTCTCACGAGGATAGACTCTAGGACAAATGCACTCTGCCTTCGAGGTTGTCAACAAGATGCAACTTTTACCCACATGATATGGGACTGCCCGGAAGTGAGACGGACATGGGAGGGGGCCACAGAACACATCCTAGAGGCCCTGGGGAAGGAACACACCCTTACACCTCGGCTGGGTCTCTTGAACATTGACCGACAGACCTTACAGAAATCGAACAACAATTTATGACATTAGGCTACACACTGGTTAAGAGGGAGATAGTGAGGAAAGGGGGAATAGCGAACAGACCCTCACTTCGGACGTGGGTTAGAGAATATGATAACTGCATGATTGCGGAAAAAGAGGTGTTTAAAGCGAGAGGGTGCCCGAAGAAATGGGATAAAAAATGGGGCAAGTGGAATGCGCATCAAGGTGATTTATGTGTGTCCCCATCAACTGAATTAGAACTGCAACGTACAGAAAGGCGACCTCCTAATCCACCCTGATTGCAATGACTGTACTACCCAGATGACTGATATATATGATGAAATATGCCAAATGTCTTTCAAATTAATATGTGATTTATTATTGTTCAATTTAATAAAAATACATAAAAAAAATAAATATCGATCAGCCGTCTGCGTACTCACGTTTATTCTCCGTACTCGTGGTGGATAGACCTGCCCCTCAGTCTGCCGGTCCCGGGAGGTACTAGTCGGCGACAGCACGAGGTACTTATACTTCCGGTACGCAGATAGAGGAGGCGGGTCTCCCAGTGTCTACTTGCAAGAAGCTGGTCAGTCAACCTGAGACAGTAGTGGGCGCCACGTTGGGACTGTCGAGTTGGAAAAAACGCTCAACTTCCCATGGAATCAAGGTTCTGAAATACTATCAGGCTTATAGAGTACCCAGTATGATGCTTCAAACATTATGCACTCGGTTGAGAAATATTAATCAACCATTTCAAAGTGCTGGCATTGCCTTACAATAGATGACAAAAACGATATGTAAAAATAGAAATTAGTCTTACCACAGGTTCTATTATTGATGCGTATTTATGAGCACTAGATTGCACTGGTCCAATATGCCCAAATAATACAAGTAAAAGCCCCTGTACAAGGTTATTATTACTATGATGATGGTATCAGACCCTGAGATGGTGAAAATAAATAAGCTTGTTAAACAGGTCAGGTACGTCCTTACCGATCATCTACTAGCCCAAGCACAGGTTAGTGTCAGTGTTGTAATAATGTTAACCACGGAGTAGATGTATCGGCTAGACTATCATCTGGTTAATGAAGCTCAGGGTATGTCTTCATTCAATCTCTCCTTGTCAGAAGCTAATCTCAACACCCACCTTTGTTCAATACGGAACAGTGTGTCTTTGTTCATGCCAGGGTGTGCTTCAAGGACGACCCATCGGATTGAGTCGGGAGAGTGGTTGTGGTGATCAAAATGTGTTGTCATCTTCGTGTTTGTTTTATGGCACCTGAAATTTCTCCTGTGTTCTGTAATCCGTGTTCTCACTGGTCTAGTGGTCATCCCTACGTATAGGAGTCTGCACGGACAGGATAGTACATAGATACAGTTTGTGGTATTACGATTAGTATGTTTCTTGAATTTCCACTTGAACCCATTCGTAAATGTTATCTCTTTTGTGACTTTTGTAAATGGACATACAGCACATGATCCACATGGATGGTGCCCCATCACTGGCGGTAGGGCCCATAGGGATCTCTGTGCGCTGGTGTGTTGAATTCTAGATCTGGTGTGTATAAGCATGTTTTTCAGATTACTCATACGTTTAAAAGCAAATCTGTGGACAGGGAGGTTTAGAGTGCATGTACTCAGGATGCCCCCGTGTTTCTTAATGACATTTTTCACTCGGTTTGAATCAGGTGTAAAAGTGATTACTCAAGTAAGTGAGTCACAGGGTTCTTTTTGTCTGTTCTCTAAAAGACTTTCTCGGTTGTTATTCCTAGCCCTTTTCTGAGAGAGAGAGATGTTACGTTGGGGATATTCTCTTGTACGTAAACTGCTGCTAGGGTCTTAGACTCCCTTTGGAAGTCTGCCACTGAGCTACAGTTCCTTCTAATATGAAGGAACTGTCAAAAGGTAATTTTTGTTTAAGGGCCCTGGGGTGGTGGCTACTGAATAGCAACAGGCTGTTCTTATCAGTTGGTTTTCGATAAAGTGTAGATGTGATATGTCCTCTATCTAACCTTACCAGTAGGTCTAGGAAGGGTATCTCAGTTTCAGCAATTGTACTAGTGGATTTCAAATATGGGTTCAAGGTATTCATACAAACACAGAACTCCTCGCACCTTGTATGATCTCCTTTCCATAGAATCAAGATGTCATCAATGAATCTCTTTCATAGGAGCAGATTCGCCAAGTAGGGGTTGTTGGGATTCTGGATCTCCCTCTCCTCGAACGCTGCCATGTACATACATGCCAGGTTCGGCGCGAATGTGCTGTCCATAGATGTGCCCTGTGTTTGATGATAGAGTTGTATTCGAAAAAGTTTTCCACCAAGGCTAAGGTGGCACACTCGAGTATGAAAGCTACTGGAGTTGGTGAGTCCCAATCCATCCCGCTTAAGGCATCGTCTATCACCTCCAGAGTAGCCTTCTGTTGGATATTGGTGTAGAAGGCCTCAACAACCAGGGTTACCAAAAGATTAACTTCCTCTGGATGCTCCACCCCCTCAAGTAAACGGAGGACATCTGTAGAATCTTTTACAAATGATGGTGTGGCCCTCACCAGGGGTTGAAGAAAATGGTCACAGAACCTTGACAGTGGCTCGAGGATAGACCCGATCTCCAAGACAATGGGTCTCCCAGGGACAGGGGTAACCCCCTTGTGAATTTTAGGCAAGGTGTTGAAGTATGTGGTCTTAGGATCTTTCATGATGAGAAAGTCTGCTTCTTTCCTAGTGACCCAACCTTCAGTTTTGGCAGAGAAGACCATAGTGGAAATAATGGTGGTGAGTCGTGGGGTAGGTTCGTCTCTTATGGGTGTGTAATACCTCCGGTTGCTCAATTGTCGTAGGCATTCCACATCATAGTCAACAGTGGACATGATGACTGTGGCCCCACCCTTGTCAGCCTGCTTGATGGTGATAGTGGGGTCGTCCGCCAGAGCCCTGACGGCTGCTAGTTCGTTCGAGGATAGATTGTGGAAAGGCGCAGACGTGGTCTTGCTATTGAGATCTTTGAGCACTGCCTGCTCAAAGGTCTATACCTTGTGTGGTACCATCCCACTATTTAGTGTAAAGGTACAAGGTTTATGTAGCCCAGAGTCTCCCTCTGATATCATGGGTTTGTCTTGGAAAAAGGCTTTCAGGTGTATTTTGCGGAAAAAGCCTTAAATCTCACAGGTATTGCGAAATTTGTCAGTTCTAGGGGTAGGTACGAAGCTCAACCCTTTCTGTAATACACTCTCTTCTACCGGTCTCAAAGTCCTAGAGGAGAGATTGATTATCAGTTTTTCTTGTCTCTTGTCTGGCTCCTTGTCTCCACTGAGTGTTTCGGTTGTTCCTGCCACTGTACTCTTTTTTGGTGACCTCTTCTGCACCCTATTCTTCTGCCTCATCCTCTGTCTAAAAAAGGGGGTTTGTTGCCTTGTTGGAAGAAGGGCGGAGGTCCCTGGTGGTACATCGGGTAGTGCCAGAACTGGTGTCCCTGGTATGGTGGCATGTTATATGTGGGATACATCGGCGTGTGTTATGTCTCAAGTTTTTGCTGCTCCAGCCCTCAATGCTGGAATCACTATTGGATGAGGAGCCTCTTCTTGATGGGTTGGAGCTCTCATCTGATGAGTAGCTCACACCAGGTGTGGTATAGTCTGTTTTCAAATAAGGATAGACCTTCTCCTTGTTTAACTTCTGTATGTCTTTCTGGAGTTTAGAGATTTTCTGTTTCACCAGATATTCCCTATTGTCTGCAATCTCCGAATTGATCTCTGCTAATTTGGTCTTAAAGGCAGTAGATTGGACGGTCACCTTGATTGCCCCTTCTGCTGTCTGTATTCTTATCAGCAATGCGTCTGCAATCCTTTTCCCAGTATTGATGATGAGGATGAGCCAGTCCCTCGTGCATTTCCATGCTACTAGGGACCACTCTTTTTTAAAGATGGCATCCGCTAGAAAGAAGCGTGGAAAACTGTTAACCATCAAGTCATTTGGGGCTATATTAGTAGGTCTGGGCGGTAAATTCTGTTCCGCTCGCGGAATTTGGGTAATTTTGCGTTCCGCGGAGAACGCGGAATTGCCAAAAATTCCGAGATCCACGGCATCGTGGAATTGTTTGCTTGATCGCACTTTAAAAATGCGTGTTCACAAGATATTTCGCCCAGAGCAGGCAAACAGCATTCGCAAACAGGAAAAAAGCATCACGAACATGCGGAACAAGCAATGCCGTGTGTTCGCGGAACGTTTGCATGCTCACGGAGATTATTTATCATTTTGTGGAGCTTTGCATAGCGCGACTATGCAAATTCCGCCCACCCCTATATATTAGCCCGCAAATATTCGGTCTTTATGGCACCATATAAAATTATTTTGTGCCACTCGCGTTTCATGGTAGAGAGAGAAGTCCAGTCTTCAGACTGGCTACCGGAGACTGAATTGCCATCAGTCCCCAGCAGAGATGGAGTTCTAAGAATCTCAGCTGCTATGTCATCACCAAAACTAAGTCCCTGGTACTCATCCATCTTGATAGTATCGAGGTACCAGTTGACTCGCAAATAGACCACGGGAATATTTATTTCCTGTGTCCTGGGTTGGGCCAGGAGGATCAATGCTATCTTCCTGGTAGCCTGAAACAAAAGGAGAATGAAGTGATCCCTGCAGATAACAATAAAGAAAAAAGGAAAAGAAAGACACTGAAAGAAAGTACAAGTGAAATTGAAAATGAAAATGAAAATGGGAAAAGGAGAAAGAACGATGACAAGTGGCCAAAAGGAGTAAAAAGAGTAAAATACACTCTCAACAGAGAAGTACCAGAAACAGTGATTGAAATATCGAGCCAATCAGAACAGAGTGAAGCAAAAGAAGAAGAGGATCGAGTACAGAGGACAAAGAGAACAAAAGTATCAAATAGAAAATATACAGCACCTGAATGGACATACTTGGAGGTTGCGTCTTCAAATGAATGGGAGAAAGAGTTTCTTGATTTCTGTTCAAAAAGCAGTTGCTCGTACAAGCCACCCTAAATAAACAGTTTTTCTGAAAAGGGTGCAGAAAAAGAGAGAGGAGATTTATGAAAATAAATGAAGAAAAGCTCAGAAGAAATAAAAAAGTGTGTTGGAGAGCTGAGGACTCAAGCAGTGTGGGGTACTCAAACTAAAGCTAGTTTAGCGAAATTAATTATCATTTTTTGTTAGTTAGGACATCTTTGAATAATTTTTGAGAATAATATTTGAGAAATTCCATTTTTCATTAGGACTAGGATTTTTGACTAATCCTTGATTTTTTTATATTTAATAGAATTAAAATGGATAGAATTAGATAAGAGACTGGCAAACAGAAACATAGATTATTTAGGGAAAGGTGTTTTAACATTTGTTGTTCATGTGTCCTTGTGACAATTTTTGCATGGTTGGTATTAACATTTGTTTTGCCATGTTTTATGTTTATTAATGTAGCCAATACTTCGTCAACTAATAATAATGAGCATGTAATTATAGATACCAAAAGAGATCTGAGAGAAGATCCAGAAACTAACATTAAATAACTAACTGGAAATGTACTTCATGTTGACAAGTCTATTAATGATTTCTCATTAAATGTGTTTACTAAACTATTGTACGAATATGTTGATGTTATGGATGCAAGAGATTGTTATGTGTGCATGCAATTACCATCGTCTGTGTCTGAAAGGGTGACTTATCACCACCTGGCCTGTCCGGTTGGTTGGGTTTTAACTTATGTTCTTGGTTTGTGTCTAACAGTCACTCTCCATATAAAGTTGGAGTCCAGTGTGGTGATTTGCAACCTCGTGCCCTGACGAAATTGCCGCAACAATGAAACATGTTGGCCCATCTTTAAGTGGTCCAGAACGTGCAACTTGGTTTTAAAATTTGAGTAGGATCAAAATCTCAAATAAAATAGGAACGTTATGCACGTGAGTCCTAACTCAATTTTATTTCTGGAGTAAAACATTATTCATATGCACATGGTGGGTCTTCTTTAGACATACATGTATCACTGTCTACACCTCTTTTCCTTTGACTGGACACAAATTATTCTTTTTCCTTTTCTCACAGGTGAGAGAGTAGCCGATGATGAGAGACGTGGGCAAACCTGTGAGAACCTAACAGTAGCTCCTCTGGTGAAGCGCACGTGAGGGACTCTCTCACCTCCACACAATTTTTTGTTATTCACACACACCTTTTCATGTAGAGGGTCTGTTGTAGAGAGTGGACTGATAAACATATGTTTATAAATATAGAATTTTCCTGGGCATTTGGGGACTGGATAAGACTGGTAATTGGATATAACCAGCAAGTGGGTTGAGGTTGCAGCCCTTCGCTTCCAGTTTTACGAAAGAAAATTTGTTGATGCCCTCTTCAATCAGGTCTTTTTGTTTATTGTAATTTTTTAGGGGAGGGCGGCCTGATTGATGTATTCCCTCTTGAGCTCCTTATTGTAATTTTACTACATTTGCTAACAGCTTATTAGGGAGGATACTAACTCCAGTGGTTGCTGAAGCTGCTGGCATAACAATGATATTGCTGTTTTATAAATGTTGCAAAAATAAGACTAAAGAGGTTAAGATAAAATCAAGAAAAAGAAAGCGAGAAGAAATAGAAATGGAGGATCGAAAGGCTGCTTATTACAGTGTCATGCGAGATTTAAAGGGTGTTAGGTTAAAACAAATGACAATGAATGAAACTGTATTCTAGAAATTGATATCAGATAGTAATCTGATATGGGTGGTTATGATGGTTTCTGAAACCATCAGATGAGGGATTGATGGAGCATGATTTTTGTAAAGAATCAGCTCAATGAAATCCACCTGTCAGTGTGAAAATAAATACTAATGCTGGGTAATGAGAAACTACTAATGTTAACAGCAATTAGTGTACAACGTGAGAAATGTGCAAAGGCACGATAATATGCTCTGCTTTAGTTAGACAACTAGTGATACAGTAAGGACTAAATGAAAAGTAATATAGTTTACATGTATTTTCTAATATATGTCATTCTGTCTCTCTTACTGCAGAAATTAAAGTGACAAGGGAAAATGTGTTATTCTTCGTGAAAGTATAGTGTAGGATTTTCTTTAGAGATAATTCTCTCTTTTGCTAAATAAATGTAGGCTTCAGAACATTAGGGGATGTTTTCACGTACTCCTGCCCGAGATTTGTAACACAATGTTGTCCTTAGCTGCATACCTTCACATTTTACGAGTTGTTTCCTATAGTGTAGATAGTAGCTTAATTCTGTCTGAAATTATTGTGTTCTCTCCTGTTTGAGCGAGAATTGAAGGATGTCCGAAAGTTACTCTTTCATTGATTTAAATACATTTATAGCTAGGTTATTTCCTCTTCCCCAAAGGAAGTTGTATAATGTATTAGACAAAGAGTGTTCAGAAATGATGGTTAGGTCATTGTCAGAAGATCGCCACACCATCATGTTTAGCCAATGAAAATGTTAGTGGAAAGAAGAGAGTGCAACAAATTAAGAAAAGGAAGTAGCAATGTATAAAAACCTTCGTGGGAAGGTGCTCTTTGGCTTGTTCTCAAGACTTCTAGGGACTTGTCCCGCGTTCGGTGAGTGCTCTGCATGCCGTGCCGATTCCTGATACTCAGGCTGGCAAATCCTGCTGAACCATTGAACTTTCCTGAGACTTTGCACATCATCGGCTGATGGTGCTGCCACCGCTAACCCTAACAGCTGTGGGAATAGATTTTCTACTAATGTTCACTGAACATCAGAATTTCTGTTCTTAGGTGAAATATTTTCACTCCTTCTGTTTCCTTCCCATGTTCTCTCTCTCTCCCCTATTCTTGATGAATCTGGTATTGCGATTTGATTCTGTTAGGCAGTATTGTGATATTCTATTACATTTGTGAACTGAAAGATGACGTTCTATTTGGATTTTTGTGGTTGAACATTTATTAATCTGAATAACAAAGAGATAATCAAACGAAAGGTGTTTGTCTTTATTTATGGATAGAGTAAAATTGCCCAATAATTGGTTTACGTTGTCTAGCGTATTTCCTTCTATCTAGGTCCTCTTGGGGAAATAGCATCTCCGTAGGTTTCAAAATCACAGTCCTTTTTTAACTCTACCAAAGATTCGTCGGAGGACCTTTGTTACAGTTATCAGAGAAGTAATGTATTTTATGGGCCCGACATTATAGATATGTTATTGTAGTTCTTATAGTGTATTATGTGGATGGTAAGTGATGTTATTATTTCCCACCCGCTTCCGCTACATCAGGGGGACAATAGATATATTATATCTAGGGATTGTAAGTTTGGAGCTCGGAGTCGATGACTTCCGAGATCGACGTTTGATCTTCCAGTGCAAATATGCTGGATTCAGCCGACCTCTTCCATTTTTGTGTATGCTTCTGCAGGCATCCCGATGCTAAAGAATAGGTAGTTCCAGTCCCATACAAAAGTCCATCCCATTTTTCCATGCCCTAACTACCGGTGGTTTATACAACTTCCATAGTCTTGCTATGTCTCGCTTAGCAAGGGTGAGATCTGCCCATAGTAAGTGGCGTTTATATCTATTACCTCCGATTTCATCCGCTATGTGGAATATAATAAGAGATTTGGGAAGCTCCCAACTGATGATATCAGCTAAGTATGTGGTTACCCCTGACCAGAATCCCTCTAGATCTGAACATGACCATACTGTATGTATGAATGTGCCTTCGTCTTTCCGACATCTCAGGCATATGGAGAATTCTATTAATCCGGCCGCCATATTCTGTAGTGTGTGTAATAGGCTCTGTGTAGAACTTTGAACTGGATTAGTCTCAAACATGAAGAGATGGCAGGCCCGAGGCGATTCTAGAGTTTCTGTCCAGTCATCAGCATCTAGGGTACCTATGTCTGTTTGCCAAGAGATCTTCAACGTTTCGAGTGTGGTGGTACTATGAGTAATGAGAGAATGATATATTTTGGAGATTTTGTGATCACCAAGATCACCAGTCAAGGATTTGCCCTCTAGTGGGGTCAAATCTGCAAGCGTCTCTATCTGAGCTATATGAGGTTTAATAGCATGATAAAACTGTAAGTACCTATAGAACTGGGAATTTGGCATTGAATATTCATGGCTAGGTTCTTGAAATGATTTAAGTGTAAGACCGTACATAACTTCCCCTATAGTGGATATTCCTATCTTGTCCCACCCCCAAAAACCCTGGAGATCTGCCAAATGAGGCAAGTCTGTTTCGCCATAAAGGCATCTCACGTGTGATTCGTCCCCACCAACCCATCCATCTGAGAGATTGTTACCAAGTAAGTATTACCACTCTGGTGGTGGGTGGTAGGGCCTGAACGTCCGATCAACTGTATAGGTATGATGTAAGTGCAGGATCGTCAAGAAGCCATCGCTCCACAGCGTAGGCTGGGTCATCTCATGATTCATACCACCAGTCATTTAACACCTGTAGGTATGATGCTGCATGGTAGGCCTAGATATCTGCTGCGGCTATGCCACTGCACTATGTTGATTGGAAGCATGTACTAAGTGCAATGCGGGATGCACCACCCCCCCATAGAAATTGTCCTACTATAGCATTAATTTAGCGGAACCAGGATAGAGGTACTGGATATGGGTGATTCTGTAGATGATAAAGACGTGAAAGAGAGATCATTTTGAATATGCCCGATCTCCCATATAGGGATAAGGGTAGTCCTAACCATGATCATATGGTTGTCCGTATCTTGTTGTTTGTGGCCCAGATATTACGATTCCACAATATCTTGTGATCTTCCTATAGGAATACCCATAAGTATTGCAATCCCTTTGTAACATTGGTTAAGTTTACGGCCCATTTACCACTTCCCTAGTGTTCCCCATAGAGGTCAGATAGTCCATTTATGCACGCTCATGTACAGCCCAGATGTTTCTCCAAACACACGCATTATCTGTAGGATTCTGGGCTCCGATCTATACGAAAAAACAGGATGTCATCTGCATATAATGCTATGCGATCTGAGATATCGGGCATCCATTTAAAGCCTCTAATGTGTGTCTTTGAGAACCCATTTGGCCAGAGGTTTAATCACCCTGCCTTGTACCTCGTCGGACAGGGAAGGGGTCCGAGACGCAGTCCGCGACTCGGACCGTTGCAGTCAGGTCTGTGTATAGGAGATGGATAAATGATATAAAGCACGGCCCGAAATTGTGTCTTTTGAGTAGTGCGAATAGGTAAGTCCAGCTTACTGAATCAAAAGCTTTGTCCATGTCTGCTAGTAACAGTGCGGCTGGCCTACCCAGTTGATCTACCGCTGCTATCACATTATGGACCCTACGTATTGCAATTTTTGAATGCTTAAAATCAACTCTTTGTCAAATGCACAAGTGAAAAGATGCAAAAGGGCCTTTGGACAGAGAGCAACCCATAGTCAAGGAAGCCATATCGATTGCGGAGGTCGTGGAACTGTGGGAGACCTGTATGATGGAAATGCATCATCCGTAAGGTTATAAAGCTCAGACGTTAGCAATAACGGAGGATGGTCAGAGTGATACAAGTTTGGAAGGGAGGAAAGCCCCAGCTCTAGCCTAAGACAGTAGAGGGGAGTAAAGGTGTGAGGGCACAGACTGACTCAGTGATGAAAACAACACAGGTGTGGCAGTTTTCACAACGGACCGGAATCCAAATTTTGTTTTGCCATCTGTGTATAAGATGTGGCAGAAATTGACACTATGTCCAGATATGTAGACATGGTAGAAGTAGGGTTGCATCAATAGAAGAGGGCAAGGCTGACCATGTGCAGTGAGTGTTCAGTATGGATGCACCTGCAGATGTGCATGCAAGATTAACTAGACCAAAAGCCATTTCTGTTGTGAGAGGCAGTGAGGTTAGACTAATTGTAGACTCAGGGTCACATTATACTATTGTTCACAATAATGTTTTTTGACGTAACCTGGCCTGGGGTTGAATTGAATTCAAAGGACAAAGGGCCCGATTCACAGAACTAACTTAAGACAAAATCCTAAACTTACTACCATTTTGGTATTCACAGAAGGCACTTACTCATTTTGGTATTCACAGAAGACACTTACTCACTTCGGTATTCACAGAAGTTAGGAGTCCTAACTTTAGGACTCCTAAATGCCTTCTGTGAATACCGAAAGTCTTAAAATCAGGATTTTTCTCAGTTTAGGAGTCCTAAAGTTAGGACTCCTAACTTTACTACCACTAAACTGAGAAAAATCCTAATTTTAAGGCTTTCAGTATTCACAGAAGGCATTTAGGAGTTCTAAAGTTAGGAGTCCTAACTTTACTACTACTAAATTGAGAAAAAGCCTAATTTTAAGACTTTCGGTATTCACAGAAGGCATTTAGGAGTCCTAAAGTTAGGAGTCCTAACTATACTACTACTAAACTGCGAAAAATCCTAATTTTAAGACTTTCGGTCTTCACAGAAGGCATTTAGGAGTCCTAAAGTTAGGACTCCTAACTTCTGTGAATACCGAAATGAGTAAGTTCCTTCTGTGAATACCAAAATGAGTAAGTGCCTTCTGTGAATACCAAAATGGTAGTAAGTTTAGGATTTTGTCTTAAGTTAGTTCTGTGAATCAGGCCCATAAACTCTAAGGGATTCCAGGTCAGTTGTATTGATGTTATAGGTAATATGTGGACAGACATCATCAGGCACATGCATCACAAGAAAAACCGGTCGCAAATGGGCAGATTCCCAGAATCTACCCTTTTGCGACCAGTATTTTTGCATTTGGGATGCATCATCCCAAATGCAAAAATCGCAATTTACGTAATCTCTAAATTGCGATTACTTAAATTGCGATTGCATTTAAGGAATCCCAAATTGAGATTCCTTAAATGCAATGCAATAAAGTAAAAAAAATTAGCGATTTCACTAATAGGGTGCGCAAATTACCATGAAGTTGAACTTCATGGTAATTTGCAAAACCTTTGAAAAATGCACTTTTGTGCATTTTTTAAGTTCCATGTTGTGCACACACATGCCCTTAGGGCATGTGTGTGCGCAACATATGTGCACAGGTCAATTCCAGAGGTGCAACAGGGTGTTCTTTTGACACCCTTGCACCCTGAAATTGCATGCGCAATTTGCGAGTACATATTGGTACACGCAAATTGCGCTTGCAATTTCCCATTCATTCTTATGGGCCTACACATTCCTATGGGCCTGTAGGCCCATAGGAATGAATGGGAAGCTATTCCAATTTGCGGGTCACAAATAAGGAATGTGTAGAAATCGCTATTATTATAGCGATTCCTACATGCATAGGATTTTGCGAGTCCTTAATTGCGAATCCGTAATATTCGAAATTAAGGACTCGCAAAATCCTAGCTTGATGCATGTGCCAGCAAGTTTCAAGTTTAGGTAGTTAAAGGAAATGTATATATGGGCAATTTGAGGCCACTGTTTTTGGATTAGGTGCACCAGTATGATTTCAGCATTTTGATTAATCCAACGGTGTCTGATCAAGTGATGGTTGGGGTGCACCTAAACATTGATGAGATCCTATGTAATTTTAAAGAAATATTACAGAGTAAACTGGGCACAGTTAAAGGCTGTATCCATTGGATTGTCATGGGGAAGAGAGCTGTACCTGTAAAACACAACAGCTAGAAATATACCACTGCTTATTGGACAGGATATTAAGTTGATGCTCCAGCAGATGGTAGTGGATATTATGATCAAACCTATGGAAACCTGAGAATGGCTTTCCTCAATTGTGATAATGAAAACTGCTGATGGTGGCCTCAGGTTCTGTGTACACTTGAGATGTTTGCATAAGAATATTGTCAGGGATTGCTCTCCTCTTCCAAACACCAATAAGATGTTCTGTTATTGAGGGGCTCTTGAAGTTGGATTTGAGGAGTGCTTATCATCTAAATTCAGCTATGTTCAGATTTCAAGGCATTCATAACTCCTGTTGGTATATTTCAATGTACCTGCATTCCTTTTGGTTTGGCATCAGTTGCAAGATGACTGGGCATGATGACTGACTGAGGACTTGAAAGATGTGTGTAATGTAGTCTTTTTCCAAGGTGAAATTCTGGTCTTTGGAGATTCAGTAGACAAAAATAATTATTTTGCTTTGGGGAGGTCCAAAGTGAGTATGATACTGCACAAGGAGAAGTGTAGTTTCCTTGAGGAGGACGTGGGGTATTTGGGGTATTCAATGTCTGCTGTGGGAACACCGAAAATAGGTTTGGTTAGTGCCTTCATTAACGCTGTTGTGCGTTCGGATAAGGAACAGCTGAGGTCCATCATGGGCATGATTAAGTATTAAGTCAAGTTTGTTGAAACTGTTATGGAAAGAACTGAAGATTTGAGGGTAGTGGTGATGTAATATGTGAGAGGAGGCTAAGCAGAACGTGTTTAAATCCATAAAGCAGGCCCTAGCTGGGCCAGGCATCATACCCCTTACGATGTTAAGAACCAAACTATTATTATGGTGGAGAAAAGTGCATCAGGGATTGGGATTGTACTTTCTCAATTGCATGGCAGAAAAGAGAAGAATGTTGCTTTTGCTTCTCATGCTTTAACCAAAACTGAAAGGAACTATTCCATAATTGAGTCAGAGGCATTGGTGGCAGCCTGCGACACTGTGTATTTTTGAACTGATATCTGGGATACCAAAATCATTCTGCTCACAGATCATAAAGGCTGACTCTGAATCTTGAAGCCAGGAGGCACTGACAAGAGTTCAGCCAGATTATCTAGATTTATGGCAAGAATACAAACCTCTACACATGAGATTGAGTATATGCCTGGGTAGCATAATTGTGTAGCAGATTGCATCTCGGCTTGACTGATTCGAGTGAAATGGTGGAAGATTGTGAGACAGAATAGGTGGTTGCCAGTGTGTCGGATGCTTTGTAAGTGTTGTTTGATGCTGTTTCTAGAAGTGAGTTGTTCATTGCCATAAACAAGTATGAGGCTTTGATGATTGTGGAGTTTTAGGAGCTAGGAGAGAGAGCTGCGTGCCAATGTGTGCTAGGCCATACTTAAAAGTTATGGATGAGCTCACTGTTTGTGGTACCTATGTTGTGATGTGCAGTGACAGGTTTGTGGCTCAGCAGGGTGTGAAGGAAAAACTGATTACACTGGCACATGAAAGTCATCTTGGCCAATCGATGACCAAAAAACATCTTAAAAAAAGATCCTGGTGGCCACATCTGGAGGCACAGGCCACGTTCAGAGTGGTTGAGTACAAAGGTTTCAAGGAGGAGGAGAAGAGGCTGAAAGTTGGGGGTGGAATACTGTTTCTGAGTTTGATGGATCCAGGAGCCCTTAGGGTTTAGACTTCAGAGGATCTTCTACTGGTTCGCCAGAGTCCCAATGCTTTGCAGAAGTGTTGGGCGATGTGCATTCGGAATGGTGGTGTTTATGTACTCTATAACTACATTGGGAAGTCTCAAGGTGCTTGAGGACATTTTTGCTAGGGAGGTGTACCTCAGTATATAATCAAGGCGCGCCAACGGCAAGCCCGTCTGCGCCCGTCCGCGTCCTGACGCGGCCAGGGGCCAGTCGTGCTGCCCCCCCCCCCGGATCCAGGCCCCCGTAGTAAGTTACTCGGCGGAGGCTTTAAACCTTATAAACAAGTGTGCCCAAGCACAAAAATGTCCTTTCAATAATTGTTTGCAGGCCAAGTTATCCATGTTGGAAGGCCCAGTATCCTGTCTCCATTGTAAATACCAGCTCAGTATAGTTGAGGAACCCAATCTCAATTCTGACGTGGAAAAACTAGATAGTTCGGCCACCAGATCTCATAGAATTATTCTGTGTAACACGAGATCTCTAGCTAAACACCCATTTGAAATATGGGACATGCTGACCTCTCAGGACCCCATGGTGTGTTTTTTTACTGAGACCTGGTTAAACCCCTCAAACCATGCGATGATCACGCTTGCAATTCCAGAGAATTACAAGTTCATTCACTTGGACCGGGAAAAAAAAAAAGGTGGCGGTATTGCCATTGCTTTTAAAAAAGATTTAGAGGCAAAATGGGTCTCCTCAATATGTAATGAACAATTAGAATTAGGCATTTTTAAAATCACTGTCTCTCCTTCTGACACCTGGCATGGAGCTTTAGTATATCGCCCACCAGGTACCAAAGGAAGTTTTGCTGATGTGCTAGAAGAATATCTTGCACTTCATATACTTGCAGCAAACATCTTCCTTTTGTTGGGGGATTTCAATTTTCATGGAGAGAAAGTAGAGGACCCTGAAGTCACTAAATTACTGGCTTCTCTTAAACTTTTAGATCTTACTCAACGAATAGAGGGTCCTACCCACAATGCTGGGCATCTACTAGATCTACTTTTCTCCAACTCGGATCGGATCCATTGTGACCCTCCCTATCCCCTTCCATGGACCGATCATTATATGATTACGGCCCACATAACTTGCCTGGCTGAATCAAGTACAACACAGCCCACTAAACAATCCCTAAGGCTTCGTAGAAGATGGGACAATCTTTCCCCGGCGGCATTTAATGAGACCTTTTCCATGTATAAATCAGACAACACTAGAGATATTAGTGAACAACTGGAAATCTTCAATATTGCACTGGAAGGAGCTTTGGACAAAACTGTCCCAAAGAAGTTAGTGAAATCTAGGCCCCAGAGAGATTCTACTCCCTGGTTCTCAGGTACATTGAAGCTAGAAAGGTCTAGCTGCCGGCACCTGGAAAGGAGATGGCGCTTGGACAAATCCGAGGAAAATAGAACACTATACAAGAGGGCTTTGTCCAAATACCACCTGAATTTAAAGGTTGCCAGACAGCACTATATAATTGATCAAATTGATAATGCGAGCAACTCCCAGAAAACCCTATTTAAGGTTGTACGGGACTTTGTCTCGCCAAAAGCCTGCAGACAGCGGCCCCCAGAAACACAAGAGCTATGTGACTCCCTGGCCTCCTTCTTTCGGGAAAAAATTCTGAACATCTATGCCAATTTCCCCACCACTACTAACTCTTGGATGGCTTCCTCTCAATCGCCCCGGAAACAAAATAACACAAACGCATGTTCCCTCAACTGCTTTTCGTTGGTAACAGTAGAACAGGTGATTAAAGCTCTCTTAAGAGCTAAATCGGGGTCACCTTGGGATACCTGTCCTCCCAAAATCATGGCAGATTTGGCCTTAAGCTGTGCCCCCGCAATCCGAGATTTATTTAATAATTCTATCACCTCGGCCACAATTCCGACTGCTTGGAAAGAGGCGGTCGTCTGTCCCATACTGAAGAAATCATCGGCTGACCCCTTGATCTTAGCTAACTATCGCCCCATTTCCCTGCTACCTCTTCTAGGGAAAATCTTGGAAAGTTGCATTAACAGCCAACTTAGCCTGTACTTAGAGGAAAACCATCTTTTAGATCCATCACAGTCCGGTTTTCGTCCCGGTTTCAGTACAGAGACAGCTGTGCTGGCCGTTACCGATTCTCTGAGGCTAACTGTTGATAAAGGAGGATCAGTCATTCTGATTCTCCTTGATCTCTCCGCAGCCTTCGATACGATCTCTCATTCGAAGCTGTTGGAGAGACTCCAGGATTGTGGCATTAAAGGTCAAGCCTGGAAATGGCTAGAACAGTACCTATTAGGTCGCACGCAAACTGTTATGTTGGGACCGTTCGTCTCAAAAAAAATGCTGCTGGACAGGGGAGTCCCTCAGGGCTCTTGCTTGAGCCCTACTCTCTTCAATTTATATATGGCCCCCCTGGCAAAAGTAGTCGAGCATCTGGGTTTCGAAATTGTGTCATATGCTGATGACACCCAGCTAATGTTCACAATTGGTACGGACCCAGAACTCGACAAACCCCGCTTTGCCGCCGGTATGCTGGCCATCTTTGACTGGATGTCGAGAAACTGCCTCCAGCTTAACCCTGGTAAAACGGAGGTTATGCTTTTAGGTAAAGCGAATAACAGCTGGTCGGATGAGTGGTGGCCCAATCAACTTGGTCCCCCTCCTACTCCCCAGAAGTTGGTAAAGACCCTCGGGATCTATTTGGACCAGACCCTATCTATGAAAGATCAGGTACCGGCAACAACCAGCTCTTGCTATTATGGGCTAATGGTTGCTTAGGAAAATCTTTCCTTTTCTCCCTATTTCTCAGCGCAGAACCTTAGTCCAGGCAATGGTTATCAGTCGCTTAGATTATGGAAATGCGATGCTGGCTGAAGTGAGCCAAATCCATCTGGCTAAACTTCAGGTTATCCAAAATACGGCAGCACGGCTTGTTCTGAATCGCCCTCCAGGCTCAGCCTCTACACCTTTGCTGAGAGAACTGCATTGGCTGAATGTCAGAAATCGATCTATCTTTAAGATCTGCAGTCTGACTTACAAGGCTCTAAGAGGAAGTGGGCCTCACTATCTTCGAAAGAAATTGGTCAAATACTCCTCTCAGAGGAATCTTAGATCCAATTCTCTGGACCTCCTTCAAGTTCCCAGAATCCGCCTCACACGCACGGGAGGTAGATCCTTCTCATTTTTAGCCCCTAACTATTGGAACAAACTTCCGTTAGCAGTCCGCAATACTCAGTCACTGACTACTTTCAGGAAGAAATTAAAAACTTTCCTGTTCTAATTGGTTCCCGGTCACTGTGGTTACTTTTTTTCCCGCATTCTACCAGTTTAGCGCCTAGATGCCCCAGGGTGAGTTGTGCGCTCTATAAAAAACCCCTACCACTACCAATACCAATACCAAATGCAATGGTACGTAACTTATGTCAGTGGAAATGTGCGTATTCTTGGATGGAATGGGAGTCAAACACATCAGGACCTACCTTTATAATCTTCAGACAAATGAACATGTATAGAGCACAAATAGAATGACTAAAGGGATGTTCTGATTGGCTGTGAGGAGTGGCCTCAAAGTTGAGAATACAGTTAGAGAGCTGGTTTGGGCTCATCACACTACCATCAATGACCAAAAAATAGTGTTCATGTTTTCAAGCATGAAAGTTGGGCATGCTGGATTCTAATTGGTTCCTTGTTCGTTGCATGAACCATTTCTGGTCAGGGAGATGGAGATGGAGGTAGTAACAGCCTTGGATTGCACAAGCTGAAAAAGGAGATTGGGCCAAGGTGAAGCAGAGTAGAGTGATGGACAGCTGGTTTCTCCAAAGTCAAGGGAACCTACTGAGTAAAGATGACTACAGGCAGTTAAGTGGAATTGGAGAACGGGCAAAGGTGGGAATTATTATGAGTAGCATTGTATCAGATAAGAGGTGTGTGTCGTGAGGAGGTTGCGGATAATAGTATTAGTAATGACTTGATGAAAATGACTGATAGTGACCTGACAGGTATGGCAGAGAGTGATGGTGTTGGGCTCTGAGAAACTGGTTCAGGAGATGAATTTCCCAGCAGTCTGATGCAGGTGCTAGTGGCAGTGTGTCCTCTGATAGTGGTGGTGAGACTCGTGGAGTTTGTGATCTTTGCAGTTAATGGAGACAACCTCTTTGGTTGAATGATTGTGTCCTATGAGAGACTGACAGGTCTTGTTGCTTAGCGACAAATTAGTGTTTATGTTTCGCAACTTGTTTGCTTTCCACTCATTATATTTTGTTCTTCTTTCCCTTTTACTGAGTTTTTCCTACCCAGCATTGTGGAAGGTGTACAGGTAGTTAGAGTACAGCTCATAATGACATTGAGCATGTGGCTTTGTTTAATGTAAGGCTGTGACTGCTGATTGACTCCTTAAGAATGGTCAGACCTTTGAAAACATGGTTAAATGTCTCTTGTTAGCATATATTCTTTGGAAAACTTGAATTTCGTATAAGTGAGTGTGTACCTTGTGTGCGAGGGGGACGAAATGCATGTAAAGATTTACCTTGATGTGGCAAAAGCTGCCAGGCTGTTCTTACCTAAGGAAGTGGCTAAACTACTTAAGCTCGGTTCCTGATTTGTCGGTGGATCCTTTCTTTGAGCTAGTGGTGAGAAATTGTGTTAAAAGTGATCATAGTGTGTATTTGAGCATATGGCTGATCTCATCATGGGCATCAAAACTGGCATGTCCTAAAGGGCCATATTACAGACAGTGCCCTAGGAGCACAATGAGTGTGTGTGCCTGGTTTCTATGCACTAGGGCACTGTTTTATAACAGAAGGGGCAGCAGATGCTTGTGCAGCCCCTTTTAAAATACCGATAGGCGCACATGTAGCACCAGTGTTATACTAAATGAGGGTTCACTCATTTGCATCAATCAATCAATCAGTCAGGGAATTGTAAGCGTGCTACTCACCTGTGAGGGTCTCAAGGCGCTGAGGGGGGTCCACAGATCTGTTTAGCCGAAGAGCCAGGTCTTGAGGGTCTTCCTGAAGGTGTCCAGGGAGGGAGTGCATCTGATGTCTGTCGGTAGCTCGTTCTAGGTCTTGGCTGCAATGTGTGAGGAGGATATTCCACCTGCTGTGGCTCTGTGACTGCACGGGGTTTCGGCCAGTGCGAGGTTGGAAGATCGGAGGTTGAGTGCGTGAGTGACTGTCTTCCTTGACTCAGGAGGGATCCACTTGAAGGTCTTGTGGAGGATGCGGAGAGTGTTGAAGCAGCTGGAGGTGATGGCGTTGACCTGTCAGTTCATGGTGAGTGATGAGTCGAGTATGATGCCGAGGTTCTTGGCGTGGTCTGAGGGGGTAGGTGGGCTACCGAGGGCGGTCGGCCACCTGGTGCTGTCCCATGCAGAAGGGGTGGTACCGAGCTTCAGGCAGCTGTTGGTCATCCAGACTGCAACATCTTGCATTCCTTTCTGGAAGTTGAGTTTGGCAGTGGTGGGATCATTGGTAAGGGAGAGGATGAGCTGGGTGTTGTCGGTGTAGGATACAATGTTGAGGCCATGTTGTCGGACAAAGGCTGCGAGGGGGGCCATGTAGATGTTGAAGAGGGTGGGGCTCAGTGATGAACCCTGTGGGATTCCGCAGGTGATTTTTGTAGGGTCGGAGACGAAGGGTGGGAGTCTGATCCTTTGGCTTCTTCCGGTGAGAAATGATCGGATCCAGTCCAGGGCTGATCCTTGTATGCCTACGTCATGTAGTCCGGCGACAAGTGTGTGGTGGGAGACGGTGTCGAAGGCCGCTGATAGGTCGAGTAGGAGGAGGGCTGCGGAGTTGCCTTGGTCCAGGAGGGTGCGGATGTAATCTGTGGCGGCGAGTAGGGCAGTCTCTGTGCTGTGGTTGCTTCGTAATCCGGATTGGGACGGGTCGAGGACAGCGTTCTCTTCAATGAATCATGTCAGTTTCCTGTTGACTGTTTTCTCTGCAACTTTGGCTGCGAAGGAGAGGAGCGATAGTTCTTGAGGTCGGTGGGGTCAGCTGTGGGCTTCTTGAGCAGGGGTCTGACTTCTGCGCGCTTCCAGTCATCTGGGAAGGTGCCTGTTTTGAAGGTGGTGTTGATGGTGCGTTGTAGTTCGGGTGCGATGGCGGCCGCGGCTCTGTGGTAGATGTGAGGGGGGGCAGGGGTCGGTGGGAGCCCCCGAGTGGATGCTTTTCTTGGTCGAGGCGGTGTCCTCGGACGTGATCGGTGTTCAGTTGGAGATGGTGGGCTGGCTGGTGTTTCTGGGTGGCGGAGGGCCATATGTGGTGCCTGGTGGATGGTCAATGAAGTTGTCGTAGAGGTTTTTGATCTTGAGGTGGAAAAAGGTTCCAAGCTTGTCGCAGAGGTCTTGGGATGGGGTGATGTCTGTGGTTTCGCTGCATGGGTTGGTGAATTCTTGAATGACACTGAAGAGTTCCTTGGAGTTGGTGGAGTTGGCCAGGATTTTGTTGTGGATGATGTCCTCTTGGTGGCTCTGATCTGGTTGTGGTAGTCTGTCATGGGGTCCTTGTAGGTGGTGTGGTTTTCGGTTGTCTTGGTGTTTCTCCAGTTCTTCTCCAGGCGTCTGCAGGTGTGTCTGGCTTCTTGGAGAGCGGTGGTGTACCAGGCAGCTTTCTTGGGGCGTTGTCTGTCGGGGTTGCGTAGTGGAGTGAGCTCATCTGCACAGTTGGAGATCCAGGTGTGGAGGAGTTCTCTGGCTGAGTCATTTGCGTTGGGTGCCCAGGTGTGGTTGTCTTGGGTGAGGGTGGAGTTAAGTTGCTCATCGGTAACCATGCTCCAGTTCCTTCGTGGTGGGCGTGGGGCTGGTTTGGGTGCCTTGGGTTTGTTGATGACGAAGTGTACGCAGTGGTGGTCAGTCCATGGCAGCTGCATTGTGTAGCTGAATTGGATGCTGCTTCCTGCCGCGAAGATGGGGTCGAGGGTGTGTTCTGCTCTGTGGGTTGGTGTGTTGACAAGTTGTTTAAGTCCGATGTTGGCTAGGTTGTCACGAAGGATAGTGGAGTTGGGGTCGCTGGGGTTGTCGAGGTGGATGTTCAGGTCTCCAATGAGTATGTAGTTTGTTGAGGCGATGGCGTGAGGTACGATGAAGTCGGTGATGATGGTGGCGAAGGGTGTTCGGGGGCCGGGGAGTCTGTAGACGAGGGTTCCTCGGAGTGTTGCTTTGGGGGTGGTCTGGATCAGGAAGTGCTGGTGTTCGGCGGAGGGGAAGGTTTCGCTGGAGGTGGTGAGGCGGAGGGTGCTCTTATGGGCGATGGTGAGGCCTCCTCCTGGGTGGTTGGGGTGGTCTTTCCTCTGGATCTTGTATCCGTCTGGGATGGCGGTGCTGATGTCGGGCGGAGGATGCGTTGGTCCAGGTCTGTGTGAAGAAGGCGATGTCGGGCGAGAGAGAGTCAAGTGGGTTCCAGATTTCCATGGCGTGTTTGTGTACGGAGCGTACGTTGAGGAGGATGCATTTTAGGGTGTTGCCTGTGCTGGCGTCGGCAGTGTTGGAGGCAGGGGTGGCGGTGAGGGTCTGGCGGCAGTGGAGGCAGGAGAACTGGCCGTGGGTCATGTTCGGCGAGGCCTGTTGGCATTCTCTATGTCTTCCAGGGTTGAGTGCGAGGAGGGTGGTGAATTGTAGCGATGGGTAGTGGGAGGTCCAGGGTTTCTGGTGCTGGCCGCGGTCAGGTCATGGACGGGCACCGATGGGCTTGGCATGCCCGGTGCGGGCGTCTGCTGCGCGACAGCACAACGGTCACCATTAAGTAGGCAAGGTGGGAGGGAGGAGTGGCTGGGAGGTGGGAGCGGGGGAATTCTGGGGTAGAATTCCGGGGGGGAGGGGCCACAGGGAGAGCAGCGGCGAAAGGAACAGGCAGGCACGAGAAAATAAAAACAGTGGTGGAATTAGAGCACGACACAGATGGGCACAAACCAGTGGGACAACAGGGAAAAATTAAGAAATAAAATGGCTGGATGGTGGATGTGCACGGGGCTGCATAGGGGTGTGGCCACATGCAAATCAGGAAAACAATTTGCCTCTGTGCCTCGTCGCAATATGGACATGGACGCAGAGGAATAAAAGCCGCCAGGAGGTGCTCTTACTGTGCGCTATAAAAAGGTGGTGCACAATCAGTGCGCCTTTCTAGTGATGATGCCCTAGCTGTAAAGCTGCACATCATCACTTGGTTACCGAGCCTCACAAACGAAAGATTCTGTAACTTAAGAAACCACAGTCGTCCATAGAGTGGAGGTCTGTGTCCCCTCTTTCAAGTGCAGGGTGTGTCTGCTTCAGAGAGCCGCTACGTCTTTCACAAGTCTGTGTGTGCCTGGGGGGCAGCACATAATCAGTAATAGGGTGAACTGTTGCCATATGAGCCTGGTGCACAGATTTGAAGGTACAGTGCGGTGCAGGCAGGGATAGCGCGCTCTATTTGTAATACGCCTCCTGACATCAATATCAAATATAACAAGCATTGGCATAGCCAATAGGTCTCGCCTTTGGGACCTTATAAGTATTTAGTTATGCAGCACAATATCCTCGGTGCAACAACATTAACATTTGCATGGCTAAACAGTTATAAGGTCCCAAAGGCGAGACCTATTGGCTATGCCAATGCTTGTTTTAAGTGTGTCAGGTAGAGAAGGAAAACACACAAGCTAGTCTTCTGGCGTCCGGTTGTGCAGAGACAGGATTCTGCTGTTCCATCACCTTACCGGACGTCTACCGCGACTACCTCCAAGTATTTGATAAGAAGACAGCCACGCGGCTCCCTCCGCATCGCTCCTACGATTGTCGAATCAACCTCATTCCCGGAGCAGCCATTCCGTGCAGTAGGGTGTACGCTCTCACGGAACCTGAAACGAAGTACCTACAAAAGTACCTTGTTGAGAACCTGGTTTCCGGATTCATTAGGCACTCTTCATCACCCGCTTCGTCCCCGCTTTTTTTTATACCAAAGAAGGACTACGATGAACTCCGTCTATGTATCGACTTCAGGGCAACCAACCGAGTCACCGTCAAGAACCGATACCCACTGCCGTTGATCCCAGTGCTGTTAGACCAACTCAAGGGAGCCCGATGGTTTACTAAACTTGACTTAAGAGGTGCCTATCACCTGGTACGAGTAAAAAGCGGGGATGAATGGAAAACATACGGGCTTCAGGATTATGATCGTTCGAATCTCTTTGGAATAGAAAGAGGCTTGTCAGTACCTTAAGACTCTGTCGCCCCATGCTTTGCATTTTTAAAGCGTTACATTCATGGGATCTGATTCACGATGTAGATCCTGCGTTCGAACTATGGCTTAAATTAATGTAAGATTATAAACAATGGGTTGGTGCAATATATGCCGCCCTCGACCCATGGGGAGGAGAATTAAGGAGCTTTACATTTTAAATCTTTTTAAATCATAGAAGAGACAACCCTGATCACCACTTAAAGGACCCACTTGGGGAAATATCTTGATCTATATTGAACCCTATAAACTCTAAGTCAATCAATACCTATAATAGATATTCGATATTGGATACTCTGATGTTGAGATATTTTATTAACATTGTAGGTACACTTCAAAAGAAATCTTCAAAAAGTAAGACTAAGCTGTTCATTGAAAATTCAGCCACACCCACGCTGGTTACTTTGAGGCCATGGACCGAAATTAAGTGAACTAAGAACCACATGTTCTAATGATATTGTGCGACAATTGAGGTAAGCAGGATAGCAGTAAAGACCCAACTTAAATAGGAAATTATTAACAATGACATCTACCCTATTAATATTCGAGACTGGACACTCTAAGACTAAGACATTTCTCCTAATATTGTAGGTGCAATTTTTAAAAAGAAAATCCTCAACAAAGCTGATCGTTGGAAATTCAGCATACATCCATGCGGGTTCCCTTGACTTATTGAATTGGACATAAGTGAGCTAAGACCCACACACACTGACTAATTTGTGCAATTATTGAGGTAAGCGGGACATCAAAATTGACCCCACTTAAGTAGGAGGTTGTCGATAACAAATATTGATTTCAATTGAAACTAAAAAAATATTTTTTAAATTCCATTAGAACCCTGAAATTTGAAAGAACAGGGATATTAAGACACTCTATCAAGAGAGTATTTACGAAACAGAACATCGCTATGCATCTGTCCCTGTGAGCGTACTCAACCCCTTTGGGGTAGGTATTATTATATAATGGCAATATTTTTGTAGAGCAAGAAACATAGTGCTCACAACCCACCGGGTGCATGATATTTTTGTCACTCGGCATCTTTAGACTTTTATACATATATATATATATATCTATATATATATGTGTGTATATTTATCTGTCTTTTTAAAGAAAATAATTAAATAATGGCGTTGGCTAAATGAGTCTGTATGATTGGAATTCACATGTGTTGGGACACCAAGGTACAATTTTCTTAATGGCCGCATGTACTCATAGAGAAAGTCTAGATAGAACTGTATGCCCGACAGGTTTCTGTTAGTAACAGTATTTTCACTTGATTGTTTTATGTAACCAATACCTGTAATATTAGATATCTACAGATGTATTACATATTATGCTTGTAGCAATGTATTCAGGTTTTTGAGAATATTATAAAAAGAATTTCTTTCTTCTTTTATTGCCTTATTAGGTTTTTAATTGTTTAGAAAATCTGGAGAGTTTTTATATTTTGTCCTGATGAAGGTGGAATCCAAATAAGAATCCAACCACCGAAACGTGTCGACGCCTGTACAATTCAGAATTGGTCTAAATTCCATAAACTGTTTCATGTGTTGATCTATTGTTTCAAAAGAAATAGACCTGTGACACGTATACATTGATTTATATGGGAATTACACCATTCTGTGATGAATATATTGATTTCACATCACATCTTTGCTCTCTAATCATAGATAATTTTATAATATATGTTTGTGAATTTTATGTTATATGTACCTTTGAACCCACTTGGAGGGTTATAGATATGTGGATATATTTTTGTTAATAAATTACAAGATTAATTTTAATCTGTTTTAGTTTCTTTTTCTTTGAGTTATATGCGGCCAACAATTGGGGTATTCTGGAACTCTAGCTAAGTTTGTGTGAGCATTTGGTTTGAATCTGTATAATTGTGATTGAGGGGGTGGAACTCACCCAAGAGAATTTCTATTTTCACACTATTGTGGTACCCTGTCTCTTGGGTAGTGGGGTCACTCCCATATTTTTTATACATTATTGAGTACAACCGGTTGGTTGGGGAGTTGTAATCTTTCCTTTGGAAGGATCTTTACACTATCCATTAACCCTTATTTTCGGGTAATCACTTTTCCTCCTATATAAAATGGACCAATTCAAAACATTTGGGTTCAGTGAGGATCAATTCAACAAAATCATTAATACAAAAAACAGTAATAAGGTGACTGTTTTCTCAAATAATACCGATAAATGGGGTAAACTGTACAATTTAAAGAAAAAACTTGTCAGAACTGAACTCCATGCAGAATTCCTAGTGGAATATGTAAAAGCCGGGGTAATACCAGTAGGATTACAAATTAGAAACGAACCTGGTCTGTTTATTGAACACAGAAAATTCTTAGAAACATGGTCCCATATTGCCAATAGATGCAGTAGGGACTGGTTACTTCTTATTATTGAAACAGCTCAAGAGATTATTATTTTAGAAAAACAAGAAATAGAACAGTTACTAATAGAACTTCAAAACAACTCAGTATTAGATGAGGCAAAGAAAAAATTAGAAGAATTGGACACTGAGATTAATGGATATAGCGACTACCTAACCAACAAAAAAACTAAAAAACTAAGGAGGGATGTTGAAAAATATAATGTTGAGGTTAACTATCCCTACCTACAAAAGGAGTATTACCAACAGAAAAATGAAGGAACATGGGAAAGACCATACCAACAAAAACCAACTTACCAAAGGGGCAGTAGGAATCGCATTACATTCTCAGAATCCTCTGGATCAGGATCCGATGACGAAATGAATAGGAGCAATCAGGGCACTGGTTATCAAAGAACGGACTATGGAGGAAATGCCCATATGACCAACACTTCCTCCACTCCGGTTTATGCCCCCCCACCGTCCACCTCTTCTTCTTTTTTAGACCAGCGCTCAAGGAGAGGACAGAGAACCAATCGGGGCTTTGGGAGAGGGCAATATGTGAGGCATCAACCTCAAGAGGAATTCCTGGAAACAAGGAATCGCAAATATTGGAGATAACTAATGAAAATTTTCCTATTATCAATTTATCTAAACGTACCCTGACAAAAACAGAACTTGAGGTACTGGCTAAGGGTTTTAGTTTTGCCCCCTCGACCCAAGCCAATAAATTTATCTTAGAAAAGGACCTTAAGTCTTTCTTTCGGAAAATTCGACTAACTAGGTTCTTTGAGGATAAGGAAATAAGAGAAGATATTAACATCTCAGGCCTCAAACCTAAATCCACATTTACCCCACATATCAGCCAAGTTGATAAGAGGGTAGAAATTTTCGAACAAGTGGTGGAAATGAAAATACAAGAAATCTGTAGGTCCCAACCACACACAACATTAGTAGGGAACAAAGGGATGTCATCTCAAACCTGAAGAATGATCTGGGCATTACAATCAAACCTGCCGATAAGGGCGGGGGGGTTGTCATTTTTGACACCCCCGACTATGAAAGAAGAGTGATGAACCTTTTAAACGTGCAGGACCATTATAGTAGGGTATCAATGAACAAATGGAATGAACTAAAAGGGAGGATTAGTACACTTCTTTCTACAGCCAGAGATAATGGATGGATCTCTGACAAAGAGTATAATTTTATGTACAATGACAAACCAGTAATCCCTGCTATATACGGATTACCCAAAATCCATAAGGGTGTTAACAATCCACCACTAAGACCCATTGTTAGTTGTATCAACTCGCTTTTGGAACCATTAAGCAAATATGTGGACAGCTTCCTAAGACCATTGGTCCCCAAACAGAAATCTTACATTAAAGACTATGCCCATATGATTACAGCTGTTGAGGGCTTTGAATTTAACAACCAAACCCAATTTTTGGTCACATTGGACATTGAGGCCCTCTACACGAATATACCCCAGGATGCTACTTTGAATGTTATCAGAGGCATCCTGGGTCCAGTTGAGTGTAGAGGGGCCCAGGCTGAATTTATCTTAGCCTGCACTGAACTGGTACTTAAACATAACCTGTTTCTATTCAAGAATGACCTTTATCTCCAAACCAAGGGTACCAGCATGGGGGCTACCTGTGCCCCAAGTTTGGCCTGCCTATACATGGGCCAATTCGAAGATATCCATGTCTTTAATGAGTCTGCTCCATTCTTTGAGAACATCGTGAAGTGGAGCAGATTTATTGATGATATCTTCTTCATCTGGGAAGGCACCATTGGAACATTGGAAGAATTCCTTATGTGGCTGAACTTGGGGGACCCCAACTTGAGGTTCACGTCTGAATACAGTAACCAAAGTGTCACCTTTTTGGATCTAAGGATAAAAGAAAATGAAGGCACATTAGCAGTCGAACTATTTACCAAACCTACAGATAAAAATACGTTACTGCACTACTCAAGTTTTCACCCCAAGTCTCAAAAGGATAACATCCCCTTTGGCCAATTCCTCCGGTTACGGAGGAACTGTTCATCAATTGACGATTTTTACAGGCACTCAGAGGCCTTGACTAACAAACTTAAAAATAGGGGATACCCCAAGAAATTGATATCACACTCCTTAAAACGAGCAAGATTTTATGACCGTGACAGCATATTGGGAGGAAAGAAAAAAGATAACAGAGTGAACAACGAGATCAAAAAATTGGTATTTGTAAGTCAGTATTCCTGTTTGAGTAATAAAATTAAGAATATCATCAACTCGAGTTGGAATATCCTTAATGACCAAACATCATCCAAACTTAATAGACCCGTATTTGCATTCAGACGTAACAACAACCTGAGAAGGGAGTTAGTTCACACCTACAGAGAAACTTCCTCCACCCATCAACGCACATTGATGGGCACCCTAGCAATTGGCAATTATAAATGCAATGGCTGCAATATGTGTGAATAGTGTATACAAGGCAAAGAAATTGTTTACAACAAACACACTCTGACTTCCAAAACCTTGAATAACTGTAGAAGCAAGAACTTGGTGTATTTACTTGTATGCCCATGTAAATTGGGATACGTTGGCGAAACATCTCTGGAACTACGCACCAGACTAGGAGAACACAAGTCCGCTATAAAAAACAAGAAGGAAAACGCCCCCCTTGTGAATCATTTTCTGAGAGAGGGACATACCCCCCCAACTTCAGGTGGTTCATTATAGAGAAAATAGAGGGAAACATGAGATTGGGCGATCTAACCCTAAAACGCAAAAAACGCAAACAATGGTACATTTCCATTTTAGACACCATTAGAACTGGGTTGAACACCAAAGAAGATTGGATGAGACTGATAGATTAGGGAACGGATAGGCGTTATGGTAATATTCATGCATCATACCTTAGGACGCACGGCTCTATGATTCAAAGCCCACACCAATAATTCTAACCGATGTACCGGCGATCGGTTTCTTTGCGGTGGGGACTTTGTTTCAGTGTACACTGGATGTTGTCTTTATGCGTGGTTGTTACAGTATAGATACATAATCGATATGTCACAACCTCATATAACTGAATAAGAAATATATTTTTTGTAATAAACAAAAAACCCCACTAACAACTCTTAAAATAAATAAATTGACTGCTCGAATCATAATCCACTTTATAATAGCTATATAAAATATCCAAAATCTCAGCTCTTATCGAATTAAGTGAAGCAGTGTACCCGATTATAGGGTTCACACCTTTCTCTTATTGTCGTCTTTAGGAAGCCAGGGCCGTTTAAAGACACCATAGCGCTCACTCCTTGTACGGTTGCCGCTCTAAGACAAACGGGGCCATGCTTGACAATAACATGCGAAAATTTGGCTCTTATATTAGCGTTCGTATAATAAGATGGTTATATTATTTTATCTTTACTTTATTTTATTTATAATTGAACCTTGGCGGAATGTGGACCCCACCGTTGGGTTTACACATCACCGGACCGGTATTCATGAGGTTGCCGCTTTAAAACATATGAAGCTGCCTCAGCACACGAGGAAAAGTCGCATCTATTGTACGTAGCACGCCAGGTGCAGGCAATTGAGTCGGAGAGTTGTTTGTATAAAAGACTCCCCAAACGCAGTACTGATTTACTGGTTGCTCACCCGGCAACGAATGATACGGGGAGACAGCACGGCATTTCGAAGGATTTGACCGCACAACGTCAATAAGGTAAACAAGGGATGGATGGAACTTAAATACGGGCTTCAGGATTATGATCGTTCGAATCTCTTTGGAATAGAAAGAGGCTTGTCAGTACCTTAAGACTCTGTCGCCCCATTCTTTGCATTTTTAAAGCGTTACATTCATGGGATCTGATTCATGATGTAGATTCTGCATTCGAACTATGGCTTAAATTAATGTAAGATTATAAACAATGGGTTGGTGCAATATATGCCGCCCTCGACCCATGGGGAGGAGAATTAAGGACCTTTACATTTTAAATCTTTTTAAATCATAGAGGAGACAACCCTGATCACCACTTAAAGGACCCACTTGGGGAAATATCTTGATCTATATTGAACCCTATAAACTCTAAGTCAATCAATACCTATAATAGATATTCGATATTGGATACTCTGATGTTAAGATATTTTATTAACATTGTAGGTACACTTCAAAAGAAATCTTCAAAAAGTAAGACTAAGCTGTTCATTGAAAATTCAGCCACACCCACGCTGGTTACTTTGAGGCCATGGAACGAAATTAAGTGAACTAAGAACCACATGTTCTAATGATATTGTGCGACAATTGAGGTAAGCAGGATAGCAGTAAAGACCCAACTTAAATAGGAAATTATTAACAATGACATCTACCCTATTAATATTCGAGACTGGACACTCTAAGGTGCCGATCACGATCCTGTAAAAAAATTCCCCGTACGACTCGTATCCGGTCTTTTTACCGTACGAATCGTACAAGTGCCGTACAAACTGCCAATTACGATTCGCATGGGAAAAAGACCATACGAATCGCATTGGGAAGAATTCCCCACACGTCCTCGGGTCGGAAAATGTGTCCGACACGTCCCCGGACGATTTACCGTACAAATGTGAAAAGTGAAGTCCGACCGCGGAATCACGATCCATCCCGTGCGTCCGATGTTACAACCGTATGGAAAAAACACTGTCCGCACCGAACACCCATAGCAACCATGGAGACATGTGCCCGCATACGCGCCCAACACCCCCCAGCCCCCGTACGTTCGAGTCGTACCCCCACCTGTGTATGTACACCCCTGTACGTGTCGTACTCCCCGTGTATGTACACCCCTGTACGTTCGAGTCGTACCCCCACCCGTGTATGTACGGTGCGTACCCCCAGCGCGTACAGGGGTGTAAATACACGGGGAGTACGACACGTACAGGGGTGTACATACACGGGTGGGGGTACGACTCGAACGTACAGGGGTGTACATACACGGGGGTTTGGCGCGTACTCACGGGGGCTGGGGGGGTACGACTCGAACGTACGGGGGCTGGGGGGGGTACGGTGTGTACTCACGGGGGCTGGGGGGGGTACGGCGCGTACTCACGGGGGGATGGGGGGGTACGACGCGTACTCACGGGGGCTGGGGGGTACGACTCGAACGTACGGGGGCTGGGGTGGTACGGTGCGTACTCACGGGGGCTGGGGGGGGTACGGCGCGTACTCACGGGGGGCTGGGGGGGGTTACGGCGCGTACTCATGGGGGCTGGGGGGGGTACGGCACGTACTCAGCGGGGCTGGGGGGGGTACGACTCGAACGTACGGGGGCTGGGGGGGGTATGACTCGAACGTACGGGGGCTGGGGGGGTACGACTCGAACGTACGGGGGCTGGGGGGGGTACGACTCGAATGTACGGGGGCTGGGGGGGGGTACGGCGCGTACCGGGCCACCTACTCTGGTCGTTTCGCGCCGTACTTCGCTTTTCCGGCACTTTTTGGGTGCCGTAAAAATATTGCCGTCCTGACTGCTGTCGGTTCGAATCGTACTTCCTGGGTCGTGAAACGCTGCCTGACAGCATCCCGACGTCACGTCGCAGCATTCCCGGATCACATTCGTATGTATATTTTCATCGGTCGGTGTTTTTTACGATTCGTACGGAAATGGTGTTTCCGTGCGAATCGTAATTCCATGTTTGTAAAGTTTTACGACCGGGTACGAGTCGTACGGAGAAAACGCTCCGACCGACGGTTCGTACCCGGTTTTTACAGGATCGTAATCGGCACCCCTGACTAAGACATTTCTCCTAATATTGTAGGTGCAATTTTTAAAAAGAAAATCCTCAACAAAGCTGATCATTGGAAATTCAGCATACATCCATGCGGGTTCCCTTGACTTATTGAATTGGACATAAGTGAGCTAAGACCCACACACACTGACTAATTTGTGCAATTATTGAGGTAAGCGGGACATCAAAATTGACCCCACTTAAGTAGGAGGTTGTCGATAACAAATATTGATTTCAATTGAAACTAAAAATGTTTTTTTTAAATTCCATTAGAACCCTGAAATTTGAAAGAACAGGGATATTAAGACACTCTATCAAGAGAGTATTTACGAAACAGAACATCGCTATGCATCTGTCCCTGTGAGCGTACTCAACCCCTTTGGGGTAGGTATTATTATATAATGGCAATATTTTTGTAGAGCAAGAAACATAGTGCTCACAACCCACCGGGTGCATGATATTTTTGTCACTCGGCATCTTTAGACTTTTATACATATATATATATATCTATATATATATGTGTGTATATTTATCTGTCTTTTTAAAGAAAATAATTAAATAATGGCGTTGGCTAAATGAATCTGTATGATTGGAATTCACATGTGTTGGGACACCAAGGTACAATTTTCTTAATGGCCGCATGTACTCATAGAGAAAGTCTAGATAGAACTGTATGCCCGACAGGTTTCTGTTAGTAACAGTATTTTCACTTGATTGTTTTATGTAACCAATACCTGTAATATTAGATATCTACAGATGTATTACATATTATGCTTGTAGCAATGTATTCAGGTTTTTGAGAATATTATAAAAATAATTTCTTTCTTCTTTTATTGCCTTATTAGGTTTTTAATTGTTTAGAAAATCTGGAGAGTTTTTATATTTTGTCCTGATGAAGGTGGAATCCAAATAAGAATCCAACCACCGAAACGCGTCGACGCCTGTACAATTCAGAATTGGTCTAAATTCCAGAAACTGTTTCATGTGTTGATCTATTGTTTCAAAGGAAATAGACCTGTGACACGTATACATTGATTTATATGGGAATTACACCATTCTGTGATGAATATATTGATTTCACATCACATCTTTGCTCTCTAATCATAGATAATTTTATAATATATGTTTGTGAATTTTATGTTATATGTACCTTTGAACCCACTTGGAGGGTTATAGACATGTGGATATATTTTTGTTAATAAATTACAAGATTAATTTTAATCTGTTTTAGTTTCTTTTTCTTTGAGTTATATGCGGCCAACAATTGGGGTATTCTGGAACTCTAGCTAAGTTTGTGTGAGCATCTGGTTTGAATCTGTATAATTGTGATTGAGGGGGTGGAACTCACCCAAGAGAATTTCTATTTTCACACTATTGTGGTACCCTGTCTCTTGGGTAGTGGGGTCACTCCCATATTTTTTATACATTTGGGCTGTGTAACGCCCCGGCAGCCTTTCAATATTTTATGGATGAAGTACTCCGAGGCTTCCTGGAAATGTTTTGTGTGGTGTACATCGATGATATTCTGGTATATTCCACCACTCCAGAAGACCATGTGCTACACGTAAAAGTGGTGTTGGACAGACTACAACAACATTCCTTGTTCGCAAAACTGGAAAAATGTTTGTTTCACGCAGAGGAGGTCACCTTTCTGGGTTACATCATCAACTCCCGGGGTTTTCAGATGGATCATGGCAAGGTACAAGCTATCACGGAATGGAAGGCTCCCCACAACGTCAAGGCTGTGCAGAGATTCCTAGGATTCGCTAATTATTATCGACTATTCATCAAAGACTTCTCGAGGATCATAAACCCCATATCAAGGTTACTGAGAAAAAACACCCCCTTTCAGTGGGGAACGGAAGCTAACCAAGCATTCCAGGCTCTGAAAGACAGGTTTACACAAGCTCCTATTTTACGGCACCCGGATACCCAACTCCCATTTATTGTCGAGACGGATGCATCACAGTACGCCATAGGAGGAGTACTATCCCAACGACATCCTGAAACAGGACAGCTCCATCCCGTGGCATATTATTCCAGAAATCTCTCCCCTTGTGAGAATAATTATACCGTCACTGATAAGGAGTTACTGGCGATTAAAAGGGCCTGTGAGGAATGGAGACATTACCTTCTGGGAGCCCGCCACACGGTCGAGATTTACAAGGACCATCGTAATCTCTTATTTCTTAAGACTGCAAAAGCCCTGACTCACAGACAACTGAGATGGACGCTCTTTTTTTCTGATTATGATTTCGTTATCAAATACCGCCCCGGAACTTAGCATGGGAAGGCCGATGCACTGTCAAGGGATGATGAGCCAGAATGCAACGCGAGGATGGAAGAGACGGAACCTCCTTTTATCCTCCCAGATATGCCGGCATCCGTCAAGACAATCGCACAGATCGCCCCACAGGAATTCTTGGAAGACCTGAGGGTAGCGGTGGCAGAAGTAGACGCACAGGCATGGATACTAGAACACCCCAAAAGTAGAAAAGAAAAGGACTGTCTTCTGTATCACTCCCATGCCTTGTATATTCCAGACCCTCTTCTACAACAAAGTGTGCTGACCTGGACACACGATTCACCTCTGGGGGGTCATTTAGGTATTTACAAAACCATCTTGTGTCTTGAACGATCCTATTGGTGGCCTACATTGAGAAAACACACCCATGAATACGTGACGACCTGTTCGGTATGCGCTCAAAGTAAGGCGCTTCATAAAAAACCCGCTGGATTACTACGAACCATCCCTATTCCCCCTCGACCATGGCACACTATCTCTATGGATTTCATCGTCGAGATGCCCCGATGCGAAGGATATACCGTAGTATTGGTACTGGTTGATCATTTGACAAAAATGGGGCACTTCATCCCTTTGACAAAGCTCCCCTCCTCCGCAGAACTAGCTCTCGTTTTCCTTCAGCACATCATAAAAGCACATGGAATCCCTAGTATAATAATCACTGATAGGGAGTCACAATTCACTTCCCGTTTCTGGAAGGCTCTCTGTGAGTCGCTCTCTATCAAAGCACGAACGTCTACGAGCTTGCATCCGCAAACAGACGGAAAAACAGAACGCTTAAACCAGACACTTGAGCAGTACTTGCGTTGTTTCACGTTGCAAAATCCCATACATTGGTTTCCCCTACTATGGATGGCAGAATTCGCATATAATAACGCTGAACATTCCACGTTGGGTTGTTCACCGTTTTTTTGCCTATATGGATACCATCCCAACATGCTCCCTTTTGACTGGCCCGTACAATCCAGGCTTCCCAGCATCCAGGAGCATCATGCTCATCTCTGAGCGGTATTGATCGAGGCCAAACACAGTTTGGCTGCTGCCCAGGCAGCTCACAAAAAGTGCGCAGACAAAAGGAGGGAGGAAGAACCCAAGTATAAAGTGGGAGCCAAAGTATGGCTGTCTACGCGTAATCTCCAGCTTAAAGGGGTAGATAAGCTAAAACCCAGATACATTGGACCCTACAGCATAGAAAGAATTGTGAACCCTGTGGCCATGAAACTATCCCTACCCGTTGCTTGGCGCATACATCATGTATTCCATGTGTCATTGCTACAACCATGCCCTGTCAGCATGAGGCTCCCCGAGAGGTAGACGGCCAAGAAGAGTATGAAGTACAGGAATTATTGGATTCTCGAATAGTAAGAGGACGGGTCCAATATTTAGTGGATTGGAAAGGCTTTGGGGTGGAGGACAGGACATGGGAACCAGTACACAATCTTCACTGCCCTGACTTATTGGACCTATTCCATATGGCACATCCTGGGAAGCCGGGACGACCGCCTGGACGGCAGTCCTCGAGAGGGGGTTCTGTCGCGGTCACCCGGAAAAGGACCGAAAACTACACTACCCAGAAAACCCTGGGGCGAGCCGGAAGGACGCGCATCATCCAAGCCCGAATCAACAGACTCCATAAAAGACCGCCTCCTCCTAGAGGAGGCGCTTGACAATTTTGAGCCCAGTTCCGGGTTTGCCTGCGAGGAGAACCAGCTGGGGGCGCCGAGTGAGCGTCCGATCCCCGTCAGCAAGGAAAGCAGAGAAACCGAAACACCTTTTCCCCTGAGACTGCCGCCAAAGAGAAGAAACACGTGGACACCGGCCGGCACCCGTGTCTTCAAAAAACCTACAGGTAACTCGCACTTTTGCTGGGAGGGAGTCCAGAAACTCCTCGTGTCCTTGGGTGCTCCCGCTGTGAGGGAACAGCGGTCGAGCGCATTGGGAGAGCGCCGTAGCGCCTCGTGTCCTTGGGTGCTCCCGCTGTGAGGGATCAGCGGTCGAGTGCATTGGGAGAGCGCCGTAGCGCCTCGTGTCCTTCGGAGCTCCCGCTGTGAGGGAACTGCGGTAGAGAGCATTTAGAAGCATCAACCCCAAACAGAGCTGTGAACATAGCAGCGCCGAGAGGGGCAAGACGCAGGATTGTAGGGGGCCGGAGAGCCCTCCCTTGTCCTCTCTCCTACCACTCTCACTACTAAAAATATGCTGTAGCATTCCTTGTTTAACTTCTACCAGTACTGTTGTTGTCATAAGGTAGAGGTTCCTTGGGGCTGGAAACAGAAAGAGGAGACTGACTAGAGCAGCGGCTGGATACCTCCGCCTACATACAGTGGGAACTAACGCTCAGAAGACAGTGAGTACATGTAGTGGGGTTAGTGCGTGTAGGATTACATGTATTTGTAGTGCCTTGTTACTAGCCTCCTGTTTTCTTGTTCGTAGTGCCCAGTCCAGGAGACCTCTTTGAGCAAGTCCCTGACCAGCCATCCCCAAGAGTTTCACCTGTACCTCCACACCAGCCGTTATCCTATTTTCCGCCCCTTTTTGTCCCGACTGCTCCCTCGCACTACTCAGGTTTTCTTCCGTGGTGAGTGTTAGCAGAAGGGGGAAGGAGGGGGATAGTCAACACACACATCGTTCCTGCTGGCCGGCTCAGGTTAGTGGTTTGTTGTATTATACTGCTGACACTCTGACCCATTCGTGACACAGCAGGAAATCAAGTACCATCATGTAATGTAATTCTCTATACGATACAAAACTAGATTGACTGGATCACAGGAAATTTGTGCCGTATCTCTGAGATGCTACTGGTAAATAAAATAACACCGAATCTGCTGCTATTATTGGATCTAATAGGTCTCAGGAAGCCCAAGCGGGAAGGGTGGTGGCATAGAAAGAGCCAAAGAATTGTTTTTTTGTTTTTACCCGCCTCTTCCCCTTTATCCAAATAGGTGGATGTCTTGCACTTTGTTGGATGTAGTGTGCACCAGAACTCCAACTAGTGAGTAGAGTTGCATTCCATCAAACAAATTCTCTCACTGGTTCGTCAATCTGTCATCAAACACCTGCCACCCAAAATCCGGATAAGGTACTGTGCGAGGCATCATATACCTTGAGTTGCGATTTACACTAAGCATAAAGCATCGCATTCGAACATTGCCGATCTCTACTCCTGTATCAGAAGACGTGATGGGCCTGCAACACATTATACATTTTCAACCCGCTTATCAAAATATTTGTTTGTGCCGCAATGAAAAGAGGTTTGTATACCTTGGACTAAAAACCACTTAATTCTAGTAAGAGATTGAGCAGCAAAGGCCGGGCCAGCACAAGCCGACCAATCCTTGGGGAAACCTAAATTAAACAGGACCAGTTGGAGAGTTCTGTGGGGCTATTAATGGTGGCTGTTAGGTCAGGTTCCATCCTCGAACACCTAGAGCTAAAACCTCAAGGGCTGCATCCATGTTAGCTGCTGTTAACGTCCCGTAGTAACGTTCATTGAAATCATCTAAGGGAGGACATGTGGTCTAATGGCCAGAGCTGCCTACTTTGGAATGGGGGACGCAGGTTCGTGTCCCGCGTCGGCCCAGTATCCTGTGATTCTCTGCAAATCACTGTAACGTCCCGTTTACAAATAAAATAAATTTCAACACATTCTGGTGCTCACGTAAAGCGCTCCAAAGAGCCCCGGTCAAACAATTTGAGCTTAGTAAACCTGCAAAAAAAAGCCTCACCTGATAAAATTGAAAGAGTCGAAAACGGCAGAAGAGTGCCGTTTTTGCAGTAAGGTGCACACAGTATGCTTCAGTTCTGTGCTATTTGATCACGTGCCCCAGCCAGAAAATAAAAATGCTGTGTTTGTTGTTTCTGCGCTGACTATGCAACGTGAAATCTTTCTGTAACAAGCGCTGAAAGAAAAATAATTGCAAACAGATGGCGCCACTGCTCGCTCCCACAAGGCAAACGCTCTGCATGCACGAGTACTCATTAGAAACAGTGCAAAACATGAACGAGTTTACAAGAAAGTACAGAGTAATTCCAAGAGGTCCCCTACTAAGCAGCGCTTGCGCGCTGCGTAGGCGAGACCTAAAAAGGAGCAGTGGAGGTGCTGCTGAACTCAGATAACAACAGGATTTATGTATTTTTTTCCATGACTTGGAATGTTTTAGTTTGCAAAGAATTAATCGAAGACCACATTTTACGGTGGGCAGTTACAGGATATCTGCTAGAAATTGGTGGATGTACCATCAACTCACCCCTCATTCCTCCACCTCATTTAGTGGGAAGGGAGGATGGTTTTCACAATGATGGAGCTGCCATGTCAGCTCCTATATGGGGAATACCCTTTTGGTAGGGCACCTGCCGACTGATATTGCATCTGACAGGCTCCTCTAAATAGGGTGCATTGTCTGCTAGCTTTTTGATGTCCATGCTCTACGGAGATCCCAGATAGTATGAATGTGAATATGCTCTCCACAGAGACAGTTCTCAGGACATGTGGAGCACTTGTTTTGCACACTCACTTTAGGTGGTCTATCTTTGGAAAAATAAAAAAAAAGTGATGAGCCATCTGCCATTCCGTGGCACCTGCTTTCATGTTTTTTCTTAAGCAGCTCCCTTCATGGTAGCATTTGGAAATTTAAGAAAAATGTCCAAACATGATGAGCCGTGTCTGGACCATCTGCACCACAAAGCCGTACAGCAGCTATATTCCATATTAAAAAATGAAGCGCTTAGTTTGGTCATGTGGAAGAATCAACATATAAGGAAGTAGGGGGAAAGGAGTGGGGCAGGTAGGTTAGCCAGTTTAGAGGCAGTCTCTGTTTGAATTTCTGACTTTGTCTACAAAGATGATATTGAGGTTGGCTAGAGGTCCTTTCTGGTTTGCATGAGTTTCTGAAAGTGTTTTCTGCATTCTGTGTTTGAAGGAGTTTTTGGTGAAATCTTTATACACTGTTTGAGGGTGGACTAGTCGAGCTCAATTCTTCAATAATGCCAGGATTGACTGGCAACGGCATCTCAGAACTTGCTCTGCTCGTGTTTCTTTTCAGGCTCTACTAGCCCTTTCAGTGGGTGTTCTGATCAGCGTGGAGCAGTATTTGTAGGTTTTGAGAGCACAGGCCTTTTTAGGTCTGGCCTTTGAGACAGCTGTAGTTGTCTTTCCAGACTACTGTCTGTAAGAAAATAAATCTATAGCATACACCCATATAGGGACTTTTTTAGCAGCCTTCTTTATTAATTGGTCTTGTCAATTGTCATTAACATTTTGCTTTCGCCCACCAATGCGTGCAGCAAACAGATCAGGCTGCTTCAGCCACTGGTTCCTCTGAATTTGAGTGATGGCATTTTGCTTCTGCACAGTATGTGCATATCTGTCTAAAAAGTAGTCCCCGTTAGTGCCTTCATTGTTGAGTAAATGTCCCCATTGTAAATAAAAACTTCTGTATAACTAATTTTTATGAACTTCATTATTTATGTTCCCTTTTGTGAGGAACCGGCAACTCCCTGCACACAACTACCGTGCCACTCGTGTCCGCATGCGACACAGGCATCGCTTTGCCAGAGGTTTTATCATTTTCAACCTCTGTTACGATTCAAAATGGTAGACGTGTTAATTTCAGCACATCGTCGATGTTGGTAGAGAATGAAAAGAAAAATCACATTATTTTTGACTACCCATTTCCACGCACATCTTTGACTACGTTCTTTTTCATTCTTAACAGTTCCAAGATGGCAGACCCAATGCTCTGATACTCACGAGCTGACTTGTTGTCTAAGCGAGCTAATTATGTCCGTTAACCAATCGTTAGGTCGAGCCTAGCGGCAGCGCGCATGCACTGCTCGATCTGCGAGACTGCTGTAGTAGAGTATGGGAGAGAAGCTGCGCCCACTCTCCGCCCATATTTTCCATTGGCTTGTGTCATTGTCTTTCGTAAATGCTGCTTTCGAATTTGTTAAAAGGCTTGTTAGTCCCTCCTTAGTATGGCCTTGTCTTCATTTGTTCCCTCCCATGGCGACTGGCCCTTTTACTTCCGTTGTTTTACTGTTATTTAGTCTGTAAGCACTATTTACTTTATGGAGTTTCTCTTACTGCAGGCTGGACAGGCGCAGCTTCAGCTGAAACCGCTCATGTTTTTTTAAGCAGCACGGCTGCCTCCATAACACGGGCGCCCGCTTTCAATCATTTTAACATGCCATTATCTTGTTTCTGTTTCAACCCGCCAAGTAAAATGGATTTAGAAATGATCAGAGAATTAAGTGATGTGAATTCCAGGTAGCACATAATCGTGTGTTACATGTCATCTGCACTAAAGCCTCCTGACAGGCTGTTTTCAAAAGCCTGTTTTATTAACAATAACACCACCACCAACACCACCACTAATACCACCACCACTAATACCACCACCACCAATACCAACATCATCACCAGTACCACCACCACCAATACCACCACCACCACCAATACCACCACCAATACTACCACCACCAATCTAATACCACCACCACCAATACCACAGCCAATATCAATACCACCGCCAATACCACCAATACCAATACCACCACCACCAATACCAACACCAATACCACCACCTGTTCTTGGCCTACTAGCCCCTTCAGTTGGTGTTCTGAGCAGTGTGGAGAAGTATTTGTTGGTTTTGAAAGCAGAGGCCTTTCTATGTCCAGCCTTTGAGACAGCTGTAGTTGTCTTTCCAAACTACTGTCTGTAAGAAAAAAAACATTCTTTACCATACACACATACGGGGACTTTTTAGTAGCCTCCTTTATTAATTGGTCTTGTCAATTGTCATTAGCATTTTGGTTTCACTCACCATAGCATGTAGCATGGGGTAATACATCAGGCTGCTTCAGCACCTGGTTCCTCTGAATTTGAGTGATGGCATTTTGCTTGTGCACAATATGTGCACGTGGCTAAAACGTAGTCCTCTTTACTACAGAAGTTGTTGAGCAAATATCCATTTTATAGTTAAAAACTTCTGGATAACTAATATTCAGTAGCTGCCGCTAGCAGGGAAAATCAGTGGGCAGATCGGGGGCCCAAAAATAAATAAAAACAAAACTCACCTGCAGCCTGATGTCTGCCGCCTCGCTGCAACTTCAGCTCCGACGATGCTCTCACTGGCTCCCAGACTCCCTAGCGCCAATCCAGACGCTACTCTCATGCTGGTTTTATCCAGCATGAGAGAAACATAGGTATCGGGCAGAGCGGGCTGGTTCTACGCTCCATCAGGGACTGGGAGCCTGTGCTCCTGAGGCCTGCTGATATCTCCAAGCAACAGCCTGGAGATATCCAAGAGCGCTTGTTGGTTTGTCCGCCCTAAGATGGCCGGCCAAAACGTCATATGCCTTTACAGTGCCCTGTGCCTCCCACTCCTACTGCGACTGATGATGACCCTGCTCTCAAGACTCATTTTTTATTAATTACTTGTTATCATTTTATTTTACATGATGCGTCTGCAGGTTCCAGCAGTGGGGCGATGCTCCTCCACCATAACGAAGGCGACACCCCTGCTTCATTATTTATGTTCCCTTTTGTGAGGAACTGGCAACTCCCGGCACGCAACTACCAAACCTTATGTGGCCCAGACATCGCTTTAGTAGGTATTTTATCAATCTTTAACATTCATAACGTTTCAAAATGGTAGACGTGTTCATTTCGGCACATCGTCAATGTTGGTAGAGAATGATAACAACAACAAAAATATTTTATTTGTGACCACGCATTCCCACGCACATCTTTGAGTGCGTTCTTTTCCATCCTTAACAGCTCCAAGTTGGCGGACGAGTTGCGCTAATAGTTACGAGCTGACTTGTTGTGTATTTGAGATAATTATGTCGGTTACTTTTTTTTTTTTTTGCATCAAAAGATGTTGAACCCCAGGATGGTAATGGCTCTATGTGCCAGGCCACACTACCTCCATGTTTGTGTCAATTGCGCTGTGATCTCCTTTACATCCTCGTCCATCTTCCCGTCCCATTCCTCAACAGCGAGCAGCTCATCTGCTGCACAGAAACCCTATACCTAGCAAAGCTTTAACACTTCCCCCAATATTGCAGGGAAAAAGAGTTGATCGATATTTCTGTGAAAGTTTCAAAATTATCCTAGACCTTGAAATCAGGTCCTAACCATTATGTCTACTTCAAAACATAATGATTATTGCAGGTTGAAGCATCTCAAATAAATGTGTTCTATTGGATGCTATTAGCACTTGCAATTTAGTATAATAAGGCAATACCTTGGTAATGAAGACAACACAAAAACTGGTGATTTTCAGCCTGCTAAATTGTGAAGTAATTTTCAGTACATGAAAATGTTAATTTATTTGCTTTACATTGCTAAAGTCCTATCCCTTCCTCGTCGCCAGTGTTGTAAATTAACGAAGAAGCGAGTTTCCAGACTGCTGAGAGACAGCTGTCTTAGATCTTCAATCTGACAGTTAGACAAGGAACATTCCAAGGGGAGGAAAGGGGGGGGGGGAAGAGACCAAGGGAAGAGTAATTATAACACTTGACTTCCATGTGAATTAGTTTATGTTCATTCTTCCACTTTACCTTGTGGAAGTTGCTGGTATTTCCTTGTTTAGCTGTCCTGTTCTCTCTGCGAGTATATAAGAGAGTTTACATGTTATGAGAACAGCATTTATTCCACCACTCAATTGTGTCACTTTGTTAGCCGTTACAAGCCCCCTTTTGTCAGATCACATGGACAATGAATGACCCAAGTGCGCAGGATTTAGATGCTTTCTTCATTGCTATGGCAGTTTGGTTTGGTTATGTCTGGTGTAGAGACAGATTAGTTATCTCAAGAGCCTCGTATTATAAGAGCTTCAGAAAAAATGTATCCTCATACATACATAGTGCAGTTTTTGGTTAGCTCTGATTCATTGATCTGTTCAACAGTCATTTGCATTTTGCTTCTGCCCACCTTATAATACAATATGGGGCGGGGTCAGCTCACTTCAGCCATTTTGCTCTCTTGCATTATCATCAGTCATGGAGTTTTGCTTGCTCACATGCGCACGTCTAAATTAGAAGAAGTGTACTTCGATCCTTCGGCTGCTGGGCCAATATCTACCTTTTCTTTCCATTCTTTATCCTCTTTAGGTCTTGCCTAAGACAGCACATACATTGTCTCTTGCAAGACCTTTTCTCACCTTACAAGGCGCATAGAGACCACCCATGGCTTAGCATTGATTGGCTTCATTGTCACGCTCATTTGCTTGCTTCCTATTGGTCTGCTTCCGTCCTCTTTGTGTGTTTATCCAGCCCCTGGTACATGGATGCATTAATCGTTTCCCTCCGCTGCTCACTTTTTCAGGACCGACTTTTTTCTATTTTTTCATGCACTCTACGAGAGTGCGTGTGTTTTTCAGCGATCTCCCTCGTGTGCTTTCCCCCTCATGTTCCTCCTCCAGTCCCATCTGTTGTGCATGTGATTTCCCCAGCCTCCCATCCAACCTGCAACTGTCCTTGGGCTTGCCCACAACCCCTCCAGACCACCATATGTTGTATGTTTGCTTGTCCCCCACTGTTCCCGACCATCCTTTATTGACTGCCTTCTTGCCCAGCCCCTTCCAACCACCCTTCGTTATCTGTCTGCAAGCCCCACCTCCTCCCGCTGTGCTTCTGTTGCTGGTCTGCTTTCCCCCAACCCCTCCCTGCAACCCTCTTTTGTCCATGTGGTTGCACACAATCTCTCCCACCCTCTCTCCATTGTCCGTGTGCTTGCCCCCATCCCTCCCACTCTTCGTTGTCTGTATCTGCCCCCAGCCCGTTTCACTGACCCTCTGTTGTCTGCCTGCTTTACCCTTTGCCCACCTTCCACTGTCCGTCTGCTTTCCCCCATTCCCATTCTGTTGTCTGTCTGCTTGCCACCTGCTGTCATGCACTCATCTGGTTCCAACCAAGGAGATGATACTGGAACTAATGCTGGCCCGTTCAAGGAATAGCTTCTCCCTAAACAAAGTACGGCCCTTGGGGGTGAGGGAAGGTTGGGACAAAATAAGAAAAGAGAGACTTGCAGTACTGGTTCCTGTCAGCAACTGTGCGGCACAACATTAACTAGAGACCCTCTGAGTCTGCTGGGTAGATGTGCTCAGGGCCATGACCTCTGATTTTGCAAAGACACAATGCACTAGAAATAACAAGAAGAGGCAATTACCATCAAGTCACTTGGAGTCTGGAGCAAGAGCTATCAAGGTGAACTGGAGGTAAATTACTGGAAGGAAAATTGAAGACAAGTCTGTAGTCTTGAAGACGCCAATGCTCCTCCTGCTTACTACTTTGAAAGGATACTGTGCACTAACCTGATATCAAGTGCTTAGCCTAGTACTTCAACTTGTCCTAAATTCGAAGAAGGTCTTGAGGTCTCGACTCAGGAAGTCACAGATGAACTGGAGTAGCTGAGAAGGAGGCAAAGACGAATGATGTGTTGAGAGAGCTGGAGCCAGGGGAATCACCGGAGGAGCTTGAACTGTGCCTGAGAAGTGCGCTGCATAGGTTGTGTCAATTCTTTAGGGGAGTGGGTAGGCAGGAAGATTGCTCCACAGGCAGTGTAGGCCAAGCAAGAGGCTCCCTGTTTTGGAGGATGAGTACTTGTTTGGTACCTGAGTCTGGGGCATCTATCAGCCTTGATAAACGTTTTGCAAATGGCAGTCAATTGATCCAGTTCTGTCCTATGTAGGGGAAAGGGAAGTGATTGGAACACATAAAAAATCTAAGGGAAGGCAGTCATTTTGAAAGAGGAAAGTCTCCCAACCCAGGAGAATCTGTGAAGACGCCAGGATGTTTGTGAGGGCCCTGAGTGAGCGAACAAGATGTTAGCACAGGTATGCAGGTCTGGGGTCAGGGATCTCATAAGGAGCGCACTGGGTCAGTCAAAGTTAGTAGAATATTATTTTTCTTTTTTTAGTTTTCAAAACCATTATTGAAAAAAAAATAAACTGAGGGAAACAACAAGGCATGTTACAGGCAATCAATGCTTTAGTAGCCGTGAGTGAAGCTGCACTTACAGAGAAGAACGACATTACATAGCAATTAGTGATTAGATGTTGACACGATGTGTTGCGCACTGAAAGGTGCTATGGCGGAAACATTATGAAGGGGGAATTGAAGGAGTTAAGTCTGATGTGAGTGCTAAGTCCACAGGGCCAATGTGTCAGTAGGGAGGGGGTCAGTCGGAGTAGCGTCAGAGGCGGCTTGCCGTTGAAGAGAAGACAGGAGTGGGCCCCATATGTCAGGGGGTCTACTGGCCGCAGGCATCAAGTTCCAGAATTTGCCAAGGAGCGTCTGACAGTGGGCAGCATTGTCCAGCTAACATTTGGCTTGGGGTGCCGGCTTACGGCCCCAGTGGATGGCCACCCATCGCTTAGCGAGCACCAGAAGCATCGCAATCGATGAGTAGAATAGCCAATAGGTCTCGCTTTTGGGACCTTATAAGTATTTAGTTATGGAACTGTTGCATTGCTAAACACTTTTAAGGTCCCAAAGGCGAGACCTATTGGCTATGTCAATGCTTGTTTTATTTTGGTGTCTCGGTTCAGTAGAGAAATTGGGCGCTCGGACTGGCACTGTAGCGGGTCTTTGTCCGGCTACGCTATAAGTGAGATAGTAGCTTATGCCATCAGGGAAGATAGGCTGCTGGAGTGGGACAGTTTGTGTTAGACTTCAGTTAACAGCAAAGCTATCAGGTGTGCGGCATGTGTGTAAGAGACAGGGGTGAAGCCGTAAGGTCCTGGGGACTTTCCTCTTTTGAGGTGTTTTATCACACTCAGGATCTCTTTTTGCGTGACAGGCGTATCCAGGGTGGCGCTATCCTCTCGGGAGAGGTGTGGGAGGTTGAGTCCCTGCAAGAATGCTCGCTTCCAAGGGCTTTCAGCAGCATACGGAGCATTTTAAAATTTGTGGTATGTCTTTTGGGCATCTGTGGTACAAAGATTCCGAGCCGCATTCTCATCCTCCTAAATGTACCCCTTAGTGAATTGTGCTCGTGCATTGTGCTCATGCCTTGTGCTCAAAGTTTATTGGCTAGAAGGGACCTGACCCTGTTACTGACCTCATAAAATTGGGCCCAAACTGGTGCTTTCATATTCTAAGGACCGAAGTTAGCAGCGGATGGCTACCAAGCTCCTCCAGTTCTTCTTGGAGGGACTGTGTGGTGATCCTCCAGCACTCGGAGCAGTTCAAGCTTCTTCATTCTCTTGAGGCGAGTCACCTCTTTGATATAGACCCCCGAAGGTATAACCACCTTCAGGGCTTCCCATACCACTGATGGTGGTAGCTTGCCCGTGTGGTTGAACTGCAAATATTCCCGTATAGCCGTTGTTACATCGTGCCTTACCACCGGGTCCTGCAGGAGGGAGTAATGCAGTCTCCAGGTGTCTGTTGTGTGTCTCTCTATGCTTAGTGGGCTGTGGTACTGCTTGGGCTTGGATAAATGTCGGTGGTGGCTTCCCCGCTTGTATTCCCCAACCAAACCAAGCTAACCAGTACAACAAACTAAGGGGACCTATATCCAACAAGTCGAAGTAACGATGTCCAATAAATATCCGTTGTCCCATTGGCATATACCTCGCAAAGGAATAACTCCAGCCTTTCACTGGGAATTGTATGGCCTAGTCTGCATACCTCACCACCCCCAGCCAGGACCCACCATCCCACCACAGTGGCAGAAAAGGGAGACATCCAGTCCAGGTCATCTTGAGTCGGGTGAATTGTCCGTCAGGGGTGCTGCGCTGACCCAGCGACAATGCCTCATCATCTCCCAAGGAGGTGGGTCCCGGGACCTCCCCGGCAGCCTGTCGCAGCTGACAGAGAAACCTTTCCTTATCTGCTTCGATCTCTTTGTTATTTGGCTTCCTGCCCCTGAGCCTCCTGTGCATTTTGGTCCACTCCGCAGACCTTGGTCTCGCCTTGGAGGTCCCCAGCATCCCGGGGTAACCCCCAAGATGGTAATACAATATGATCCTGTGCACACACTACCAAAGAGCAAAACAGTGACTGATACCCAGAGTGTTCGCATGATTGACTTTAGTGACCTGAGTCATACCCTTAGGAGAAGTCTCAATAAGCATTGGGGTATTTTGCAGACTGATATATGAGTACTTACCTTCTTGAAGCTTTCAATTCTTTACACTTCTCTAATGATGGTATCCTTTTGGGTTTCCACGTGGGTTTGTGAGACCACGTTGCAGGTGACAGAGAGGGAAGTTCCCTCTGGTTACTGTGACTCCAATTTTTTGTATTTATACCTTACATTTGTTTCATTCCCAGCCCTGAAGAGTCGTGGGATTACCTTCCCTGACGAAACACGTGTCGGCTGGTTGTGTTTCCGCAAAGAATAAAGAACATCCATTACCACTGAAGATTTTGGTTCATTTTGCTTTCTCCACTACAGTATCTATGTGATTTAACATATATGTGTGCACAGGATCATATTGTATTACTTTGTTGTAGGACTTGTCCTACACACATTGAGGGGTTACAAGGGTCTCCCCTCCCTGTTTAGCACCATATTTACTTGTCCAGTTAATACTCTATACGCATACTTGCCAAGCGCCACTACTTCCTATACACTTAATACCCTTTTCATAATTTTGTTTAACCCCCAAGATGGGAAGGCCCAACAGCCTCTCTGCTGCTTCCAGAGATTTGATGGATACAGCTTTCCCTTCTCACTGGAAGATGATCCTGAGAGGGTGCCCCCATCGATACTTATCTCTCTCACTCTCAAGAAGTCCGTGATGGGTCTGAAGAACTGGACTTTTGACAGGGTGAGCTGAGATGAATCCTGGAAGAGGGAGAGCGAGGCTCCATTGTAAGGTATCCTGCCTACCTCCGAATTTGGTCTTGGCCATGATAGCTTCCTTGGCCTCAAAGAAATGGACCCTAGAAAGGACATCCAGGGACTCGCCTCTCCTCGTTCATCCAGCGGCAACCCTGTGTGTTCTATCGAGTCAGACATAAGGGTAGGCCAGGTCCTCCAATATGATTGCGAATAGATTCTGGACATATAAGGCAAGGTCCTCAGTGCGAAATTCTGATGGGACTCTTCTAAAGTGGACATTGTGCCATGACCTATTCTCTGGGTCTTCGCACCTGTCTTGGAGTAGTGCATATTGCTGATCTAGGCCTACCATCCATTGTTGGAGTTTGTTGCAATCATCCACCTGTTCATGGAGGCCCTTCTCAACCTCCTCGACCTTGGAAACCAGTTCTGATACCTCACTGCGTACCTCCTGGAGATCGTCACATAGGTCTTATTTGACAGGAATGATCTCATTCTTGAGGTCCTAAAAAGGCTGCTAGAAGGAAGTACCTAGTCACACACTGATCCGCTGCCCCCGTGTCATGGTCGCTGGCTGTGCTTAGTGGCCCATGGTGTTTGACTGAGTCCCCTGTGGGGTGGAGCGCCGCAGCTTGCTGAAGTTCAGTTTTTATGGAAATGTCTATCTTACTCTTGCCCCTGTAAGGGCTCGACCAATAGCGGGCAATTCGTGAGGTGGTTTCATAGTTGCAAGAGAGCCCAAGAATATGAATCCCCGGGCCATCCACAAGTGCCAGACGTCTGAGAGGAGGCCCACCGGGATATTTAGTGACCACCGCCCTCCAGGCTGTAGGTGGCGAGCGAGACTTGCAACTAGAGCCATATTTCCAGGGTGGCTAATAAAAAATTGGGGGGGTGGGCTAATTCTTCCAGCAATAGGCAGAGTGGAGATGCAGGGGCTCTAAGAAGGGGTGAACAAACAACAAAGCCTCGTTAACAAGTAAACAGTTTTTTAAAGACCTGTGAAGACCTCGGGTGTGGCTGCAATAAGAGGGTCGCCAGCCCGGGAAGCTGTCTCAGCCAGGGCTGACACACATGACGGGGGGGGCTGGAGCCCCTTAAGCCCAATGGGCGTTGCGCCCCTCTGGCCAACATACTAGCAGCCACTGGCCAGGCCTTGTCCCCCGATCTCGGACATCTCCAGCTGTGTGTGCGGGCCTGATTCAACACAACGGGCCCCGGTGCATCAGGATGGGGGCAGATGGGGATCCCTGGCCGGAGGTGTGGAATCAGGAGTCTGCCATGTTTGGTGCCTGGCCACGCCCCCTGTTGTATAGTTTATTGTATATGCTAACACTGTTCCATTTCTCCAGTTGGTTATGGTTAATCAAATTGTGAGCATTACTTTATGTTGCTGTATTTACGTACCTCTTGCTGGTGAATGCTGTGGAATCGTCTTAATTTTTGTGTTTCTTTATGTTCTACATGATATGCAACAAAGAGTGGTTCAACCTGGACCATTTCTTCAGAACCCCGGCAAACCACCTGTACACTGGAAGACATGGCTAAGAAACTTTGAGAATTATCTGATTGCAGTTGATGCTAGGAAATATGATCCAGAAAGAAACAAAAACATTACTGGTCCGTTCCCCAGGAGCTACAGGCCAAGACTTGTAAGACAATCTTCCTGAAATGCAAGCTCCTCAAAATAATTTTGGTTAATGGGATAAATACAAAGAAGCTGTTAATAGGCTAGAGAAACACTTTTAGGAAGATCCCAATGTTATAGTGGAGCGCTTCAATTTCTTGTCCAGAAAGCAAAGTAGTCAAGAAACCATTGATGAATACATTGCCAATTTAAGAATTATGTCCGCTGCTTGAGGCTTTGAGAACCACGTCAACACCTATTTAAGGGACCAGTTGGTGCTAGGATACTTTGCAAAAAGGAATCAATAAAAACTGCTTTGCTCTTGCAATCCTTCTTTGATTGAGTCAGTCAATATAGCCAAAGACATAGAAAGATCAATCTTTAATCTAAAACATTGGCTAGGGCAGGGAATGTGTGTCAAGTGTTCTACAGCTGAATGAAAGGAAAGATGTGAAAGAAGAAAAATGAGGTCAAAGGAGCAAGTTTTGTTGCAGGTCAAAATTGCATTTAGGTAATTCTACTGATTGTCTGGTTTTAAACAAAAAAGCGCTAAGTGTAGGAAGATGTTGCATTTTTCGTAGGTGTGTAGAGCTAATGATGTTCAAATGTTTCATTCTAAAAAAGAGGTTAGTATCTTATCTGTAACTCTGGGTATGAACCCTCTTAAAAAGATCTAGTGGGCAATGGATATTAGTGTCTTGACTGTGTGCGGTACAGATCATTGGCGAAGTGGTGGGCCTTTTTGTAGAGTTGATTCTGTTAACGTCTGCTTAATACAATCCAGGCGGCTCTACCCTCTAACAGCTGCGGCAGAATACAGAGTTGAACCCTGCTGATATAATCCCAGCATCTGTGGTGTTTTTGCCACTCAAATGTGGGGTTTGTTAGTGGACATTGGGTTGTCAAGCCTCTGCTGTCTGCACGCACTGAAGTACCTTGCGTGGTCCCAAGGTTTCTGGAGCTCAGAAGACACAGTATGGAGCCTGCAGTTGCAGCCTGTGAGTTTCACTTGCCTTGGACTGCCTTTCCTTGTGCCCTTGAGCTCCTAGCTACTGTTTCTTGCTTCTCCAGCTCCAAAATGGCAATCACCAGTGTGAGGGTTTGCAACTGCTTTTTAAAAGAAAGTATCTACTTTGCAGCTAGTCCACTTATTTCCTTTTCCTTTTCTATCATGCATGTTTCTTCCTTGGTTCCGTCTTGATTTTCCCCAACTGTTACATTTCCTGTCATTTGATGTTTTGATGTAATGTCCTTTTCCTGTTCCTTTCCTATAAAAAGGCTTTAGTCTTGTTGGAGAGTGAGTCACTAAAGAATTGTTCCTCCTCTTGTTTCCTATCTCTCTCCACTTGCTGATCCGGACTCTTCACACCTGAAGAATTCCACTAATGAATTCTGTGTTCCTGGTTTTCTTCAATCCTTTGAAGACTTTGTCCGGCAAGGAGATTTCTTTTTACACATGTGGCTTTTTCCTCCTGAGAAGGTGGCAGCTTCTTGAGGGCACTTCCCTACCACATATTCCAGTGCGTGGTGACATTGTGGCTTTAACAGTCACCCATACATTGGACACCGAAAGATCGGCCCTGAATTATGGTTATCATCCAGACCTGATGCATCAAAACAAAGATTTATGTTCCAGTCAAATGTAAAGATGTGTTTAAATGGCAGGATTAGGACAGCTTGGCAGTTATCAAGCTGCGTACTAAGCAACTTGCTACCTTGCATCCGGATTGGATGAGTGACGTTTTGCTTGTTGTGTAGTCCTGTGTGATTGGGAAATCTCTACATTTGAATTTATTGTTGAATAATTTTAAAGAGGTTTTCGGCACCAAAGAGGGTGTGTGAAATATTTTAAACACAAAATAGTATTGTTGAAAAAGGCTATTCCTGGACCACACAAGGTCCAGGGTTTTACTGAGTGTGTGTGATAACTTGAGAATACCTCTGAACAGTTTACATGAAGTAGGTATTACTCCACCTGTGGATCCAGCTGAATGGATTTCTAGTGTTGTTATAGCATGAGAAAACAGGTGAAACAAGTAACTGTACTGATATAAGATTTTTAAATAAGAATATTGCGGCAGATTGGCATCCATTACCTTTGATGGAGGGGGTGCTGGTACAAGTAGGCATTGCCAAATACTATGGCTCGATTTACAAAGGTAAAGTGAGACGAAAGTCTAATTTTACGAGTTTTGTTATTCACAAAGGGCATTTAATACTCGCAAATGCCCTTTTTGAATACTGAAAGTCGTAAAGTTCGACTTTCGGTATTCACAAAGGGCATTGGATGGTCGCAAGGGAAAATGTGTGCACCACCCATGGAACACCCCCTTGACTCAGAGTAATACAAGGCAGCACATTGCAGTGCGTTGCATTATGTTTGGTGATTAACCAACGAAAATCGTGATTTGTATTATTTTGTAAATACCAACCTAGACTTTATGTCGGGACTGCGTTAAAAAAGTAAACAAGTTATTTGTAAATCTGAACCTTAATCTAATTCCCTGCAAAGAGGAAATAACATCCTCATCCATGCCAGGTGGTGGCATCCGTCCTCACTGCTAGTGCTAAATTTAAGATGTCCTGCACGAGGGGTACCCTTCATATAAATCACACCTCACACCTTTCATGTTTAGGTGGCCATATCTTTGAAAGCTTGTCCTGCCGGGCACAGGTGCATCACTCGTGCTGTGAAAGGCTCCTCTGCCAGCCACAGGAAGAGAACAGTAATCACTGGCCTCCCACAGTGAATGACGACATAAAATAATCCTTTTTTTCTGGTAGGAGGTAGCATTTCACATATTTGACTTGAAACACAGTTTTCCAGATTGGTAAAGTGATGTGAGCCAGAGGTAATTAATCTTTTCCAAAGCAGCTGGCTAAGAGACGGTAAATGTCTCATCTCTAAAGCATGGCCATGTGACATTGCAAGTGTGAAAATGTGTTGCCTAGCAGCCTTGTTCAGAGGACATGTACATAAACTGATTTCATAGCTGCATTGCAACTTGCGTATTTCCTGTTGGCATATGTGTATACATTTTAATATGTTTGTATTGTTTTGATGTGATGCGCTCTAAAACGTGAGTGTTACTCATGTTGTGCAAGTTTCATAGACAGAATATGAATGTGCCCAGAGTAATGTGTCGGTGTGGCCTCCCCACCAGGGGACAACCCGTGAACAACTGTGTGCCATGTCAGGAGTGCCTATGTGTCTTGGGGTGGAGGCTGGACCGGGGGATAACCTTGTGAACAATTGCATACAGGGCCGGACCAGGAACCCAAAGCAGCCCGGGCAATTTTGTCTGGCCAGCCCCTGCACAGTGCGCAGTGAGCAGCCTGACCGCTAGAAGGAGAGTTTGGGGGTGCAAGTGTGAAGCACTGGCTACCACCAGGAGGCTGGAAATGAAAGTGAAGGGATTATGCTTGCTTGCTGCTTTTGTTACTGGGGCCCGATATTGCAGCAGCAGTCCACACCCTTCCAGCCTCCCGGAGAAACGCCTGATGCCCGGTACAGCCAGCCCGGCCCTGATTGAATACCTGGAGTAAATATGATGGGGTGGACTCTTGACGAGGGACAACCCAGTGAACAACGGTGTGCATGGTGTGTCAGAGTGTGCTCTCAACTAGGGAGTGAACCGTGAACTTCTAGTGCATGCTTGGGATGTGTTTCTTCATGTTCTTCATGACATGCAACAAAGTGTGGTTCAACCTGGACCATTTCTTCAGAACCCTGGCAAACCACTTGTACAGTGGAAGACATGGCTAAGAAAATTAGCAAATTACCTGATTGCAGTTGATGCTAGGAAATATGATTCACAAAGAAACAAGAACATTACTGGTCCGTTCCCCCAAGAGCTACAGGCCAAGACTTGTAAGACAATCTTCCTGAAATTCAAGCTCCTCAAAATATTTTTGGTTAATGGGATTAACACAAAGAAGCTGTTAATAGGCTAGAGAAACAGTTTTGTGAAGATCCCAATGTTACAGTGGAGCACATTAATTTCTTGTCCAGGAAGCAAAGTAGTCAAGAAACTAGTAATGATTTTAAGAATTATGTCCACTGCTTGAGACTTTGAGAACCACGTCAACACCTATTTAAGGGACCAGTTGGTGCTTTGATACTTTGCAAAAAGGATTCAATTAAATTTGCTTTGCTCTTGCAGTCCTTCCTTGATTGAGTCAGTCAATATAGTCAATGGCATAGAAAGATCAATCATTTAATCTAGAACATTGGCTAAGGCAGGAAATGTGTGTCAAGTGTTCTACAGCTGAATGAAAGGAAAGATGTGAAAGAAGAAAAATGAGGTCAAAAGAGCATGTTTTGCTGCAGATGCAGGTCAAGATCACATTTAGGTAATTCTACTAATTGTTCGGCTTTAAACAAAATAAGCATATAAGTGTAGGAAGATGTTGCATTTTTCTAAGGTGTGTAGAGCTAATGAGGTTCAAATGTTTAATTCTAAGAAGGGTTAGTATCTCATCTGTAAGTCTAGAGTATGAACTCTCTCAAAAAGGACTTGTGGACAATGGATAAAAGTCTCTTGACTGTACCTGGTACAGATCATTGGAATAGTGGTGGGCCCTTTTGTAGAGTTGGTTCTGTTAACATGAGTGTTTACGGCTGATTGTTGTCTGCTTAGTATAGTCCCGACGGATCATACCCGCCATCAGCTGTGACAGAATATAGAGTTGAACCCTGCTGATATAATCCCAGGATCTGTGGTGATTTTGCCACTCAAATGTGGGGTTTGCTTGAGGACATTGCGGTTACAGAACCTCTGCTGCCTGCACGCCCGAGAACTGCAGTACCTGGTGTGGTCCCAAGGTTCTCGGAGCTCAGAAGATGCAGCATGAACCCTGCAGTTGAAGGGTGGGAGTTTCACTCGCCTTGGATTCCTCTCCTTGTGCTCTTGAGCTTCTAGCTACTGTTTCTTGCTTCTCCAGCTCCAAAATGGAAATCACCAATCTGAGGGTTTGCAATCACCCTTTAAAGTTACTTTGCAGCTAGTCCACGTCTTTTTTTTCCAATCATGCCTGTTTCTTCCTTTTTTTCCTTTCTGATTTTCACCAGCCATTACGTTTCCTGTAATTTGATGTATTGATGTAATTTCCGGTTCCTGTTCCTTTCCTATATAAAGGCCTTAGTCATGTTGGAGAGTGAGTCACAACAAAAGTTTGTTCCTTCTCTTGTTTCCTATCTCTCTCCACTTGCTGATCCTGACCCTTTACTCCTGAAGAACTCCACTATTGGATTATGGATTCCCTGTTTCCTCAATCCTTTGAAGACATCGTCCAGCAAGGAGATTTGACTCCTGAGAAGGTGGCAGCTTCTTGAGTGCACTTGTCTACCAAAAATTCCAGTGTGTGGTAACATTGTGGCTTCTAGAAACAGTCACCCGCACATTGGACACCAAAAGATAGGCCCCGAATTATGGTTAGCATCCAGACATGATGCATCAAAACAAAGATTTATGTTCCAGTCAAATGTAAAGATGTGTTTAGATGGCAGAACTAGGACGGGTTGGCAGTTATCATTAAGCCGCGTACTAAACAACTTGTTACTTTGCATCTGGATTGGGTGAGTGATGTTTTGCTTCTTGTGTAGTCCTGTGTGAGTGGGCAACCTTTACATTTGAATTCATTGTTGGATAATTTTGAAGAGGTTTTCGGCACCAAGGTAGGTTGAGTGAAATATTTTAAACACAATATAGTTTTGTTAAAAAAATGCTATTCCTGTACCACACAAGGTGAGGGTTCCGATAACTTGAGAATACTCTTGAACAGTTTATATGAAGTAGGTATAATTAAACCTGTGGATTCGGATGAAGGATTTCTAGTGTTGTTATAGCACGCAAAAACAGGTGAAACAAGGCACTGTACTGATATGAGATCTTTAAATAAGAACATTGTGGCAGATTGGCATCCATTACCTTTGATGGAGGGGGTGTTGGCATAGTTAGACATTGCCAAATGGTATGTTGCAACTCCTTTTTGAGCTTTCAAATACTTGAGACTTTCATTTTGAATCACATCAGCTACGAGTGTGTTTCAGAAGCTGATGGATTCACTTTGAAGGGATGTGCAAGGTGCCCAATGATTTCAGGATGGCATTTTATTTTTTTGAAGACAAACAGGACCAACAGAGTACTACTTTATTGTTGGTTTTCTACCGAATAAGGATGCCTTTGCCTGGGTACATGTACGTTTGGTGTGTGTGAAGTTAACAACTTGGGTCATAAAATCATTACACGTGTATAGAACCAAAGGAAGACCTGGTTAAAGCCATTTGAGACACACCTAGACCTACTGATAGTCATTCACTGCGATCCTTTATTGGTTTGAGTGAGTACTAATTCTGTTTTGTGGGTTGGTCTGCCATTATCACAGAGCCTTTGCAAAAAGTATTGGTAAAAAAGGAAATAGTTAAATGGGGTAATGAAAAAAGGAAGTATTTGTGGACGTAAAAAAGTTGCTTGAGAAAGCTTGTGTTTTGAAACCATAGGTCTATGGTCATTTGTGCTATATGACATTTGATGCAAGTTACGCAGGCTTAGGTGCCAGAGAATTGATGTGGAGAAGAGAGAATCTTTGCTTTTCTTTCACATATACTGAAAGATGCTGACATTCATTGCACACAATAGAAGGAGAAGCACATGTATGTGTGTGGCTGGTGCACAAGTGGAAAATGTACCTATATGGCAGTAAGTTCAGGGTCTGTATGGATCACAAACCTTTGCTTTACTGGATAGGCAAGAGTGGTTTTGAGAATGTTTCAACTTAATTAGTTACACTAATTTCTATAGTACAGGAATATGATTTTGAAATTGTGTATTTTTATAGCATTTCAGAAGCTTTATTTCGACAATGTCATAAAAGCACAAGAAAGACATATACAACATGCAACACAGGACAATATAAATTAGACATTTACACTAGACAATATAAAATAGTATTAAATTGCAATAAAGCTCCAGAACAATTATAAAACCTTGGTAAAAAGTTATAAGGCTCACGTGATAACATAAGTAAAATACCGATATTTAAGTTTGATCAGCAGCAGGGGATTTTAAAGTGCAAGTGCGAATGGACCATGACCAACTAAAAACTTAGCGACAGCAATAGCTAAGTTGGGAGCACAATCGGAACCTAAAATTCTTAGGGCAGACCTACAGCTCCGTGTGCCCAAAGAAGAACAAGCTGGTCTCAGCCATTTACGGCGTGGAGCCACATATAACGGACATTCAAAAAATATGTGAGGGATAGTTTCATCCTCTGCTCGATAATAGTGGCACTTACTACCCATAGATAAATCCCATTTACATGCGAAGGATTTAGTGGGGAGGGAGCCTATCCTGAATTGGAAATATAATTTCCGATCTAATGGCTTCTCTATTAAATCCCAGAACAACTCACAAACGGGCCTGAATTTAAAATCCAAAAACCGGCCTGACAAGCTAGTGGCTGTAGTCACATTAAATGATGTTAAAGATAGCATGTCCCAATATTTTTTCTTTAGTTCCAGCTTGGTTGGGAAGGTAGAGGTATCTGGGGAATCCCATAAACACAATAAATCAAGTTAGTGAATGTGGTTCTAATCTCTTTAAGCCAACCTATTTTGTGAAAGCGATCCAGAGCAATCACATCTTTTAGGCCCTAAACAAAATGTGAGAGCTCTGGAGTGGTCCATAGTCGCCTCCAGTATAACAGTGGACGTAACTTTGCCATATCCTCAATTTTCTTCCTGCCTAGGTCTAGTCGAAGTGGGGTCATCGGTGTGCTTTGAGGAGCCCCGACCAGGCTACGAAGAAACTTGTTTTCTGCTACGGCTAGACATCTTAGGTCGCTAAACCCCCATAGCTCAGCTCCGTTTAGAGCTGAGCTCACCACTTTGATGTTATAAATTTCCAGGGCCGGGGTTATAGGTTTAGTAAACGACGTTTTATGTTTCATCAACAGGGCACCTGTATACTGGTGATGTTTTAGAACAGTGAGATTCAGATGATTTTTCCAGCCCATATCTTTTTGAAGGGAAATCCCTAGGTACATAAAAACATCCACCTGTTCCAGCGGGGTATTATTTAATAATATCTTTACCTTAAAGGATTTATGCTGATTGAAAGAAAGAAACTTGGTTTTTGCTGTATTAATCCCAAGTCCTCTCTGAGTACAGAAATTACCGAATGCATTCACAGCCTTTTGTAGCCCGCTCGGGGTCCTGGAGATAATCAATGTGTCGTCCGCAAACATGAGGACAGGGACATGAAATTGTGTATATAAAACAAGTTACTTACCTGTACACTGTGGTTCTCCAGTATTGATATATTCGACAAGCCGGTGGTCGATGCTGAAATTCTCGTCAACGGTGAAGGTCTCATTGACGATGACGATGACAGCAACTAAACAGTTTGAAGCGATCCTGCCGATGTTGCTGCCGTCGATGTCTTGACTGTCGTAGTAGTAGCCGTCGCTGACGAGGCCATAGACGGTGCAGAAACCTCAGGTTTTTTCATGGATGCTGGAATTTTCAACAACAAAGCCATTGACGGACGAGATAACTGGTCTCTGACAGGAGTCAGTGGAGCAGAAGCTGGAGCTGAAGTAGATTTTGAAGTCTCCGCCTGAGGTTTTTTGTGGTGTTTCACCTCAGATTTATCATGGGATTTGGATCTTTTTGAGTCCCCATGATGGGAAGATGAGCTGTCTTCCTTTCTCTTCCTAGAGGAAGAATGACCCTTTTCCTTGGGTTCAGACTCCGAGTCTGAGGCAGACTTCTTCTGGAGCCAGAGGAGTAGCCTACCCTCCCTGTCCTTGAGGGTTTGGCTGAAAAGGTGCAGCAATACTTGCATTCCCTGGGTTTGTGGTCAAGGTAGAGGCAATGTAGACACTGTTTGTGGGGGTCTTCAGAGAATGACCTACACTTCTCATGGGTCTTGCAGGGCTAAAACAGCCCTTTTTTAGCCTCTGGCATTTAATAACAAGCATTTACAATGCAATGGTCTCGGCATTGGTAAAGTTAGAGCTATTGGCATTGCTCATGACATTATTTTTGTTTATGTTTTTTTTAAAAAACATTTAAAGAAACGGCATTGTCATGAGCAATGCCAATAGCTCTAACTTTAACAATGCAGAGACCGTTGCATTGTAAATGCTTGTTGGAAGAGCTTCTGGTACAATATGGAGCACCACGGGCTGCAATTTCACACTCCACGGAGCACTGGCCCTAAAGTGAGCGCTCCTCTCCCCGGACCTCCCTCCCCTCCTCCCCCATGTCTTACCATATTCTCACCCCTGTTCCAGCTCTGTTTATGAGCCTGCTCCGGCGTCAGCACCCCAAACAGAAGAGGGGGTGTGCACAGTACCAATGTTATCGACCTCAGAAGAATGAGATGCCGAGTTGGCCCTTTTAGACTCCGACCCGCAGGCTGCACAGCACTCAGATCTCCACAGCAGACAGGTAGACGCGGAGGGCCGGTTCACCGAAACAGAACATGCAATCTTTCTCTCCGCCTCCACGGAGGGCGCATGCCTTCTCGCCGTCTGTCTTTGCAATCCTCGGGCCTTGCTCCCGGGCCTCCGCTCCCCCCATTTTCGGGCCTGCTAATGGTTTTTCAATCTACCTGGTGTACTTCCTTACCGCTGTGACATTAAGAGAGGTGGGTGGAAAGAAGGGGGCGTGGAGTCCATTCTATATTCAGTGGCTCTGCCTGGAAATGCATTAAACGCCCCCCCCCCCTGCATCCGGTGAGCACACAGTGACCCCGCCATCGATTGGCGGATCAATTCGGATGATGGGTATCTGTACGATTAAAATACATAATGTGCCGTACGCTGAAGCATGAATCGTGTGCATGGAAAGTCCTCAAGCCTGGTACCCGGGAGCCTACAATCCAACATTCTGATCGTGACACCCCCTTTATACCCAACTCTCTAACTACGTTATCTTCTTCCACTTTAGACTTTGCCATAACTGCGAGGGGGTAGAAGCGTGCTGTACCACTTTTTGCAGGTCTCTTCAGAGCCATGACAATGAGGTGTAACAGTAAGAGGGAACACATTGGAATATATGCTGTTTACGTTTAGCTGTATTTGTCAACCAATGCAGGCTTTAATTATCTTATTTTCACGTCACTTCCTATGAGTAAGGTCAGGTAATCTTACGCGAAGACAGCACATTGGGGGAAAACACAACTGGCCAGTTTTTCAAGAAACGTCCCTGAGTTATTCTAAAAGACGACCTCTCTTCAGGCAGTGGATAATAGAGGCCTTCAACGCGCACTGTCGATCTGTCATTGTGGGGAGATAACCAACCCTTGAAAACAGAACGAGTAAAACATAAAAACAGAAAGGGTCAGGCCCCACCGTTTACCGCGCGTCATGTATCAGAAATCATGTCATGGCGTCAAAAGGAAGACGATGGGCTTTCATAAAAATGCATATGCACAGTTCTAGTGTTTGTGTCACGGTTCTCTGCGGTTCGCAGATTTCTATGCAGATATTTTTCAATGACTAACCCGAAAAATGCAAGGCCTCTAGTCCAAACTGCGACAGCCATTTCCATAGGAAGGCTAAACTAATGTACAGAAATCACCACCTAATCGAGGAACTAGGGTATAAAACCGTCGGTGGCAAAAATGAGACCTTTTTTCTAATGTAAAATGGCTCGTCCTCGTAACCCCTTGCGGCCCTTTCAGAGAAGGACCGAAACCTCTTGTAATAGCCATTAAAAACGAACACAGATGCAGGCTGCGTCTGCTGCAGCTGCGAATGCAGAAATAATACAGATTGTGCGCGAGATGGGGGCCGTGTTTTTCCATTGACAGAAATGCAAATCGCTCCCAAGGCAACGACGCAGCGAGCGGTGGCGGAGGACGGGAGGAAGCCCCACGGCCGCTGGGTGAGGAGAGCAGGGCCAGGGCGCTGCTGCAGGCCCGGGGCGGCCGCCATGGGAGGCGGGCGAGGCCGGGGCCCCTGCACCTGGCGCTCAGCCGTGGCAGTGCGTGGCGGGCAGCATCGTGGGAGTGCCTCCTGCCCCAGCCTTTGGGTGTCTCCCCTTCGTACCTGGAAAAATGATCCCTCCAATCTCTAGGGTGGCATGTCCCAGCGTTCAGTAGTTCATCGGATACGGCCCCTCGTATTGTAACTGTGGCCTTCCAAGACGCGACCCAATATTGCATAACGTTCAGGAAAGTTAGGTGTGTTCCCTTGTGACAATGTGTGGCTGGTGAGATAACGTTATCTCACCATGTTATGCTAAATACATAACAAGGCAGAGCAAAAGGCACACCACCGCCTTTCTCCGAGGCAGAGCAGAAATGCCTCGGAGAAACGCAGCGTCTTTTTCGGATTCGGGGGCGTGTTTTGCTGTTATCTCCTCCAGCCATTGGCTGGAGGAGATAATTAGACTTTCTGCAAAAAACACGCCCCCCGATCCGAAAAGGACGGGGCCTGATCGGAGTGACGGGACCTCTTCTCCAATGGCTGGCCAGCATTGAAGAGGCCAGCCAATGGAGAACAGGGGAGAAGAGGGGCGGGTTCAAGCCCCTCTTCTCCAAAACATTAAATCTCTTGACTTCCGGTTCTGCCTTCGGCAGACCGGATGGTCCCGAGACCTAAAAAGGAGAGGCAAAGACACAGTTCAAAATACCTTGAATGTAGCAGTAGCCGAAACTGGAGGTCAAAAGATGAAGATAGAACACTGTCAATGAGCAGAGCTCAGAGACACTCCCTATCACACAACTTGTGGTAAGAAATCTGAGGTATGGTGGTTCTGCAGGGGAAGGGTACTCTGAGGTCTCTGCTGTGATTGGCTGAATTTTGGATGTTATAAAATAAGGTTGACCGGTTACTAAATTGTGGTTTCTGTTCTATGGAAGCCTATGGTAATGTTTTTTCACTACTGCTATTGTTTACTGTTACCGTGAGACTCCCACCATGACAACGGGGAAGATTCAAACATGTGAATCTATAAAAGATACAATACTGGAGAAACCTGGTTACTCAAATATTAGAGCTGACTATTTGTCACAGCTACCGATTTCAAGTAGCAATGAGGATTATTTTGATGAGGTTTTGTTGGGTGAATATGTGGTTGTTTCAGTAGATGGTAAAAATGTGTGCAAAGGAGCTGTTTTTCCATAAGAACGGTCAGAGGAGTATTCTAAAGATTCAGTGTATTTCATGTTGGTAAAATGTATTAATATTTGTCGGCCTAAAGATCCCAGAAGTGTCCCTTACTATTTGAAGGGTTTCCAGCAGGTGGTCACAGAAATGAGTGCAAAGAATGACATTGACATTGCCAGAGGGCACTTAACATCATGCCAAGAAAATACCTGGCAGCTCGACAGTGTCAGCACAGTGGCGGCATAAACTCAATGATCGTTTGGATGTTTTACAGGGCCTTAAGAAATACTGGGCTTTGCAAAGCAACATCCAAGTAAAGCGCATCGTTACTGCAGAAGTTAAAACGGTAATGGCAAGACTTGCCTGGTCCCAAGATTGTGAACCTGGTCAGCGAGAAAATTGTGGACAAGAAAGAATGTGGGCCATCTTACAGAGCTCCTATATCTGTCATAGCTGTCAAAGGAATGAGAACTGTCCTTCTTCTGCCCCTTGCCAGCCGCAGAGACAAATGGTTTGTCTCAATTGAACTGATCAAACCGCACTATGTGACTGATTCTCAACAGTAGGCCACATGGGCTCCTGGGCAGCCGCCGCACTCCTCTCGCTACCATACAGGGAGTTCAGATCGAAGCTTCAATAATGACTGAAGACTCCACTTTCCAAAGAGAAGCGGTGAACGATAATGAAATTATGCTTCTCCCTATTGAAACAACTACAACTTTACAGTTAATATGTACAGAAATTTAAATTCGAAAAATTGACGATGTCTATGTCAACATGCCATAGATCAAGTCATCTACCAGTTCTACAACACCTGCTGAGCTGCCAAGAATCGACCAGATGGCGTCTGGCTACTTCGTGCATTATGACGTTTTCTCATCAGATCCAAGTGAACCTGAGCTGCCGACACCGCCTCTCCCTTTCAAGTATCGAGTTTATGCTTTTTATCTTTGGCTGAAAAAGACTTATATCATTGTTCCCTGGATACATATTTGGATTACAATTGGATTACTTTTCCAGGTGCTATGGATTGGTATAGTAACTGTCTTTTTCCTACTTCTGAATGGACGCTTTCTCCCAGAATGCTCTGTAGTACAACTTGTGAACTTGGTTTTTAAATCACATGCGTCATCACACCATGAACTAAGACACTTGTCCCTGGTGAACATTTACAGTGGTTGCAGTTCCTGAAGGAACTGTATGGAACAGGGCATCATATGATGTATATGGTCTCACTGAACTTTTGAAAATTCCTTATTTGTTCAAAATTTCTTTAAATTACATCATCACCTCTATTACTTTTTCTGATGATTGGGACATTGAAACTTTTCATAATTTGCTTTAAGATTTAGAGCAATCAGCTACATTTTCTGATGATTAATTGTAGGATGGTATAAGTAATTTTGGGGACATGTTCTGTTACCAGCATTATGGTCACCATTTTTTACATAAAGCTAGTATCCCATGCGCTGTTTATAATTACACACAATGGGAAAACTGCCCAACACTGCCGAAAGGTAGTTCAAAGATTTTTGCACCAAAGTTTGCATATTTTTCAGGTTTTGAAACATCAGACCCAGCCTCATATTGCTATAGACTTGTGCTTACACCCTCAAAGAAAAATATGCTTACAAACACCAAGCTGATATACTCTGCTTCCTTTATTTCCCAACTGTCCCTAAAGGGTTTCGACTTTTGTAAAGACACGATAGACACAAAATCTATCTAAAGATTGGCAGGTTTAGGAGACGGAGGTCTTCTTTAGAGCATGCTTCATACCGCATTAAATGATTTTCCTGAAAAAGACAGTGCAACAAACTTCATGTCTGGGTATAGTGAAAACAAAAGATTTGAACACACCATGTATTCCCACATTCTCACGTTTCGAGAATTGGCAGCACTTTAGACACTTTAGTGAGGATACTCTGGACACCATGATAGGTAATGGTTATTTCAATTCATCAGACCCCAGTTGGAAGGGTTGGTTGGTTGGTTTGGCCAGTGGACACAAATGGGTGTCAGTCTAGATTCCTTTGTAACAAAGGAGGGTTTAGTATCAATACGCCTGATCAACGATATGTCCAAACAGAACACTCAGGGGTGGTGACATCATAGTGTCAGGAAGCTATGCTTAGATTGGCTAAAAACCTCAACACTCTCCCACGTGAAACAACCCTGGCCCCTTCTTTCTGACGACATGGATCTGAGTGATTTTGTACTAGGTCCCCAAAACCCACAACAAAAGCGCTTTTTTTACGGAATATACAACAAGCTGTGGAAGATTTCTTAACAGGAAGCTGTTTAGAGATTGTGCAAGATTGATAGAATTTATGATCATTTTAACTTGATCGAATAAAGATTGAAATTGAATTGATAGGGTTAATCTAGAAAAGGCTTTGGCTGTGTTTGACAACAGTATGCCCACTTTTCATCCAGAATGTATTCACAGGGCAACATAGTGTCTTCCGCAATTGACATAATACAACAAGACAGGTCTATATTACAACATGGACAGTCTCAATTCCGGTCAATAGTAATATTGAGCTGAACGTTACAAACGTTATGTTCTGTCACGTGCCATAGCATTAAATCAACAGTACAAATCTGTTTTCAGCATGTGATCTAACAGAAAGACAGATAACAATGTCATGTAGAGATGCAAAATATGCCATGTTGCTCATTGAAAAATTAAACCAAATACCTTTCACCGAGGCTGAGACACCATCCACTGACAGGATAATCCATGGTTACATCACCCTACCGGTCACAACCTTTCAGTTCCAATATTGTATCCAATACCAAAAGGTAGGCAGATATGAAGCACTACGGGAAGGATATGTGCATGAGTATTGGGAATTACCATTCAGATTTAGATGCAGAAATGGGGACACAGAAGTTTTTCTTAGTGGTTCTGACTGTTCCTTGGTTTGCAAGGACATTTCTCTCTATAGGGCATGCAATGCTTCAATCCAAACTTGTCTTGTTATCTGAAGGGTTCCCCAGCTTCTGAGATTCATCCTGTGTTCAGGATGCTCTCAAATGGAAGCTATTTGATGCTGAATGATCAAGGCTTTCTGGGGAATGGAACCGGGCATTGCTTATCTGGTGACGATTAATTCCATATTCACTTGTACACAAGTAATGTTTCCATCTGCCCACACGGTTAAGGAGGCAGCGCTATGGCCTTCGTTAAGTGTTTCCAACATAAAATTTGACTCCCTAAGCAAACTGAAAGCCATGCTTTTGCAGAAGCATGTGGTCTTAACTTCACCCAAAGAGACGTTTGATCTCCAGGTTGCAAGGTCCTAGTCTGAGATACGGACACTACTCCATACTAACTTCTCTCTGCATTTTGGGGAGCTGGTTTATTGCATCTTTAATAGGTCTGAAACGAAAGGAATAGTGCACTTTTTAAAATGTATTAGCTCTGGTTTGGTTAGCACCTTTCAGACGATATTCGGAGTTATACCATCTTTCAATCACTCCGTGTTGGGAAGCATTTTTGGAGGGCTCCCGCTTGTCCTGCTACTTGTGGCGGGAATACTGATTTTATTCTATCTATCAAAATGTACCAAAGTAGCTTTTTCTTTTTCTAGACACCAAGGCTTTCGGAATGCTTGGGATCTCAAAAATATAAATGACTATTAGAACTTTTTATACATATTTTATTGGGTAGCCCGTTTTTAGATACTTTTAAAAAGTAGTTTTTTAACATTTTTAAATTTGTCTGCTGGCTTTTTTGATAGCTTTTTAGATATCGACCCTTAGTATGAGGAGTGGGTGTTATATTCCTGAGTTAGGCCCATGTAGTAAAGCATCTAATTTCTTACATTGTCCTCACAAATAACATTTCCAGCTGTGACCTTTGGCACACATTTACATGCATAACAATGTTGGATTATTTTCTCAGTAACGAAACTTGTTTTTACATCTAGCTTCACACAACATTATCACAACACCCTGAACATCATGTACAAGGTCTTGTTTCACACTAGGTACACATGTCATCACTATCCTCATCCATGTGGCGACAGGGCTATCTATATATTCATTAAATCCCTAATCTATGTGTACATCGCAAGGCTGCTTTCTATTATAAAAGATGAGCATCCCGATAGATAAGCAGAGGCACTTCCGTTGACACTGAGGATCCTTGCATAAATCACTATGCCGCAACCTGACATCTCGTGAGGGGTGTCCAGTTTGTGACCAAGACGGGGTTGGATCGTCAAATGGGGGATTCTTGGCTGTACACCTACAAACACTCTAGATACACTTAGAGTAGGGTTTGCATAGTAGGAGTATGCTAGATTACTGTCTTTTTTATATGCCTGCATATACACCTTGTTTAGCACCATGGTAGAACTATGTCTACTATTTACGCTCTTGGTGCTTGTAATCACGTTTATCTGCTTCTGTCTACTAATCATTGCAGCACACTTATTTTATGCAAGAATAACATTGTTTCAATAAAATTATTGAAAAAGTCCCACTGTGTATTCTCGATATATTTCTCTGAGAATAAGTGAGCACAAGTGACTGAGTGAAATGTTCTGTACTGTTTTGACGATCCCTGAGTAGTCAGGGTTGTCATGTTCAGTGGTTGCCCGAAACCATTTGCTCCCTAGTAGGTTAGAGGGGCTCACGGTGGCACTGTGAGCTAACTGGTCTATAGGCCAACATATCCTGCAGGGGTGTCTGGGATAAGTCTTGACACCAAGCCCTTAGTTTATGTTGTCCGAACAATTCACTAAATTCTATTACACATTATAAATCACATGAATACATATATATAAATAATATGTAGGCTATCAAACTATAATAAAGCAAATGTTATATTTTTTAGATGCCTACCGTTTGCTGAAATCTGATTTATCCCCCCCTACTGTATTTGCTGTCAGCAAGTATCTAGCAGCTGTATGGAAAACTAGAAGAACTTTTTTAATGAATTAGAATCTTAAATTGTATTATATGAGTCCCTACTGGCTGCAAAATTTCTGTAAATGATATATCCATTTCTAAATGTAGATGTTTTCTGTCTTGGAAAATTTTGTTTTCTTTTTTGTTGTTTGATTGTATTGTATTCTTTTATGACTCCACGAGTCGAAATAAAGATTTAAGAAAGAAATGTTATATGTTGTGTAGGGGCAATCAATACTAAATGCAACACACATTTATGAATGAAAAATGTGCACTCATATACATCAATATATATAATGCAAAGGGGGGGCATAAGAAGAAAACACAAAGATTATGGCAGTTGTTGGAAGCTACGTTACCATGGTAGGGAAGAGCCTCTACCTGCTTGCTCCCAATCAAACAAGCATTGTCTCTATGAGATAACCACTTCTGCCTTCTGGTAGCGTTGGCACTAGAATGTAGACCTTCTCTGCAGCAGGCATATTAGGACTGCTAAACAGCATCATAGTAACACTCGGATCAAACAAACAGTAACTAAAAGTGAATTTAGTATAGCACATTATATGGTTAGAATAAGGTAAAAAAAAAACATTGGGTCAGTTATATCAGAGATAAATAATTTCAAATAGTTCAACTATGCATTTCCAACTCAGTTCAGCATAGACAGAAGTGAAAGTTCCTGCACACTATTCACAAAGGATCATTAAATGTTTCCACTCACTCGAGGAACACAGTCAAATTTCGAGCTCCAGGCTGCCTTTTGCCTTTAGTCATGCCAGATGGAATGTTTTGTGGTCAGTCATCTATTGTGGACTTGCACAGTGCACAGCTTTCAAGCGTCACATATTTCCTTTGGGGGCATTCCTGGCATGCACCTCCACAGCATGCAGAATTTTATGTGGTCCATTTACGTCAGCCCAAGACAGCTCACCCAACTTTCCAGCGCAAGACCAGTTAGTGATTTACCTTCCGAGGTGCACGTACAGTTTTGTTGCTGACGCCAGAGTCCTTGCCTTTGAATGGAGAGTATTCCTTCCAGGTATCAGCTCTGAGTAGGCGAATGTTGGCTTTGTCAATCACTTCTAAATTCAAACAAAGTCCCAGATTATCAAATGTGTCACTCGATGCAGCGTAGCACCAAGGTTGCTGCATTGCATTATGTGGCAATGAGAACTGGAAAGCACCATACCTACAGAGATATGGCACTATACTGCTCTCTCCTTAGCTCAGGCGCTCAATCAGTGAACCGAACCCCAAGCACAAACCTTTGCACCATAGTGCAAGGGTGTATGCATGCAGTGGCAGGTGGCAGGGCAGGCGTGGGGGAGGGTGAGGGTTACGGGGGCATGCGGGTCACAACACAATAAAAAAAACACTTACCTTCCCGTTAAATGTTAAAATGTTAAAAAAAGATTTTTAAAGCGCACGTACATCGATTGGTTTCATGGCGCTGGTTTAAGAATCGGCCGTTTCCAGTGGAGGGAAATTATTCGTAGGCCTGTACAAACAGCCAGGTTTTAAGGGTCTTCCTGGAGCTCAATAGGTCCGTGCACGACCGGATCTCCAAGGGGAAGGAATTCCACAATCTCGGAGCAAGAGAGGCGAATCTGCAGCCTCCCTGACATTTTAGCTTGAACGTGGGGGTAGACAGAAGCAGTAGGTGAGCTGATCGTAGATTGCATGAGGGGGTGTACCTTGGTATCAGATCGTTAATAAATTTGGGGCTACGACCATGAAGAGATTTGAAAATCAAGCAACCAGTTTTAAAAACGCAGCGTTGAGGGATGGGGAGACACTGCAGTTTCCTCAAGAGAGGGGAGGCTGATTGCCACCTAGGTTGCCGGAGGATCCGTCTGGCTGCCTGGTTCTGCACCATCTGCAGCTGCTTGGTAAGGAAGAGTGGCATGCCCACGTATACTGAGTTTGCATAGTCCAGGTGCGACAGCACCGTGGCTATTACAACCTGTGTCAGAGCTTCCTGCGTGAGTAATCAGCAGATCTGATCTGTCGTAGCTGAAAGAAGCATTTCGAAATTACTGATCCGACTTGCGTTCTTAGTGAAAGATCATCATTTAAGGTGACACCGAGAGTTTTAGCAGAAGGGGAGGGGATGGGAGGGGGTCCTAGCTCCGTCGGCCAATAGTGTGGGCCCCAGAACTTGTGGCTACCCCCTGTTAGTACTAGCTCCGTCTTGCCTGGATTTAGCGTTAGGTGGTTATGATCCATCCAGTTTCGGATGTGCAACATGGTGACCTGGAATTCGGTGACAGATTTTGGTGAATTGTCGACGGTAAACACCAGTTGTAGGTAATCGAAACATAATTAAAAACAGTCACGTTCTTTTCCTTTAGGGACTGAATCAGGGGGAGAAGGTAAAGGTTGAACAGGTGGGGGGAAAGTGAGAAGCCTTTCGGAACCCTACATGTTGTTCTTCGCTTGGGAGTCGTGAACTGGGCTGAGCGGACTGCCTGGGAGCGGTCTTCTAGGAAGGAGCTAAGCCAACTAGAGGCTGTGCCCTGGATGCCAGCCAGCCTGACATGGTCTGCCAGTATATCATGGTTGACCATCTCAAAGGCGGCTGAAAGATCCAGTAGCACCAGGGCCTGAGGGGTGCCTCTGTCAGCATAATCTCGTAGAGTATCCAAGACCGCTAATATCACTGTTCCGTGGAGTGCTGTTTCCTGTGCCGGGTCCAGCATCTCTGCTCCTGCTCTCATCTTCCAGGAACAGGAAGCACCAGGCACACAGGCTCCCCGAACAATCACAATGCAGCGTTGTGATTGGTCTGAACACCGTGACACGGCACTCAGCCAGGGGATGGAGGAGTAGGCATGTGATAGTGGCATGTGATAGTGCGCATGACTGTTTTGGGCAGCCCGAGAGGGCCGACCAAACAGTCATTGCGCACTTAGTAGGATTGTACCCCCCCTCACTCAAGCTGCTGCAACAGGAGGACAAAATAAAATGATAATAACATCATGTTATTATCATCTTTGGAAGTGTGCTGTATAGTGCAGCACACATGCAAAGTGGGAAAAGTTAGGAGAAATTAAAGCATTTTTCCTTTTTAATGCCTGTTACAAAGAGGTGTTATTTTTTTGGCACAAAACTCTGTGTACTATTGTTAGTAGATAGGCTCTGCATCAAAAAACACAGCTGGTTGCATGGGAAGACCCATGTACCACCTATGAAATGCCCCGTTGATGCAGAGTAACACAAAGCAGGGTTAAGTGCTGCTTTGCCTTACTTTGAGGGAACTTTCCAGCACAACTTGTTTGTGTAAAGAACCTACCCCGCCTTGTGCCTTATTTGGCCCTGGGAACCCTGGGGAGATTGAGAAGATATGATTACTACTTTCAACTCTTCCTGGAGGAACAAAGAGGGGAGCATTGTTGTCCTCCAGGGGAGCTGGGTTCAACAGATCTGATCATTGTCATCAGTCTGGTCAGCATAAGAGGTAGGGTCAGGGGAGTTTCCACCCCTAAGCCCACCCTCAGCTGCTGCTCCACCCACTCTGCCTACCCCATCAGAACCACTAGGTCCTGGGAGACGATCCAGCTTGAGTATCTTTATGAGATGCTGGGTGGTTGGGCTTTTGCCTGTCTTCAGCTTCCTAATGGAACATAAGGCCCTAAGCTGTGCAAATGAGAGCTCCTCATATCTATAGGGGAGAAGCTCACTGGCTTCTGGCAGGGACCCACTGGTTCCTGGCTGATTAGACATTACTAATGTGGTGTGGTGTATTGCACTACTTACACTAGTGTGGCCTACTAAACTCTCTTGAGTTGTAGAAAGGGTGTGCTATCCCTTAACACAAAACTCTAAGTTCAGTAGAACTTACTGTGTACTAAACTTGATATTATATGTACCTAAGGTACCTTTAGTGGTTTTCAGTTGATCAATTCAATTGAGATTATCTGGTAAAACAATAGCAAGCTGGAATCCCACACGCTGCACACCAATGTGAGAAGTTGGCCTGATATATGCTGTCCACTAATTATAGTGGGCACCCTGTATCAGTCCAAGCAACCCCTTATGGTGAATAGGTTAAAGACAACCTTTATTGAAAGCTATCCTAGTGGTAGCTATGGAGAGAAGCCTTCAGGCTAAGTCTTGAAGGAATGTAAAGCAGTTTGGTTTACCAGTCTATAATCTCTTGAATGACCAAATGAAAGGACAACCACGCCAGGTATATATTTAAAATATATGTATTTAAGATAAAACACACCCCTCTAGTCTCTTTATGAGACTGGAGTTCGAAGTACTTAATTTACAAGTTAGCAATCAACAGTAATAGCACAAATACACGTTTGGGCCCTAGGGGCGTACCAAACCATATACCAATAAAGTGGTATAAGAACCACGACTGAACTAGACACAAGGCCTAGAGCCTGTAGAATCGCTGGGACCCCAAGGAACCACACAAGGTAGTGACACAGGGGACCCACGGGGGCCGTGTGCAGTGTGTAAACACAACCGTGGGGTCCCTTTAGCTTCTAGGGGCAAAGTCGCGATTGGAAATTTAAAGATTAGGGACACTTGGAATCGAGTCAGGACCAAACCCTTTTGGACTTAGGAAGTTCTAGGGCTAGCACCCAAGGGAGCACCGGAGTACTCGTGTTACCTCACCCAGGGAAGCCGGGTGCATAGGTGTCTTTTGGTGTCGGGTCACGTCGTCGATTTCAATGGAAGCTGGCGAAGAAGTGCTGCTGCAGTGAAGAGGAGAAGTGTCCAAAGCAATCCAAGCCTGGATCTAGGATGGAAGGAACCTGAAAGCAGAGGGGACAGAGTCTGGGTCACTTGCCAGTGACCAGGGGCAGGATGGACCAATGCCCACAGATGTCGGGTGCTTCAGGTGAGTTGACGGGTGTCTTGACTCTTCAGCCACGAGGTCCAGGAGGCGCCGATGAAGACCAGGAGCTGGATTCGAGCTGTCCCACGAAGTCTGTCGAGTGCTGCGGTGTCGGCGACCAGATTGGACCCAACAAGCCTTGGCAACGTCAAGTCACTGGAAATCAGAGAAAGGACTGCGGTGTAGACCAGCAAGGTCTGGGGGACTCACCCAGTAACGGTAAGTCGGGGCATGTCTGGAGCAACCAGGAAAGCCCAATCAGAAAAGGAGTTGCCTTCGTGGGGACCTACTAGCCAATGGGCTAGCGATCGCGAAGGAGCCTCAAGCGGTCGCACTGGAAACTGGCCCACGGGTCACTCGTGGAGTGGAGGCAAGAAATCTTTGGTGCAGGAGGTGCTCAAGGCCGGGGCTACTCGGAGCCCAAAGTACAACTTCGAGGAAGACCAGGAAGATGCTGTTGCTGCAAAAGTTCACGGTGTCCAGGGGTGATGGTTCCACGTCACCCACGATAGCCACAGGCCTCAGCTTTGCTGTGGACTCAGGGTAGCCTCGGGGAAGTCTGGAAAGCCACCTCTGGTGATGCAAAGACTTCAGCGTTTGGTGGGAGCTTCAGCGATGGAGACCAGTCAGTTGCTTCTTTGGTGCCTGCCAAGCAGGGGAGTCACTCCTTGACCTTAAGGGAGATTTCTTCAGTCTTCTAAGCAAAGTAGAACGTCGAAGGTCCAGGATATATATTGCAGAGTTTCGTCCAGGGTAATCTAAAGTCGCAAGGACTGGGTTCCCATACCTATACTAAGTTTGGGGGTTGGACATACTCTAGGGACCCACCTATGGGAGGGTTTGGAAAGAGGGGTGGTGACACCCATTCCCTTTGTCCAGTTTCACGCCAGAGCAGGGGAAGGTAGCCCTTGCAACCGGTTTGAACTGGACTATGCACAGGGACACCATGGGGCAGATTTACAAGCCACTTGCGCCACTTTTGCGTCACTTTTCCCATGTTAAAAGTGACGCAAAAGTGGCGCAAAGGGGCTTGTAAATCTGCCCCCAAGTGTGCCCCCAGTGCAGGACTTCAAAGCACCAGAGAGTGCTCCCGCCCAGCCCCAATACACATCTGCCTGTCTGGGGAGGTGGTTATACCTCCCTGGGATAGGAAACCTATTGTCCAGGCCTGAAGTTTCGGTCAGCAGCAGGAGGCCAGACCTGTGTCTGTGGCAGAGGCATCCATTTTGTGATGCTGTGGAAATTTAGCTTACAAACTGAACATTATCTGCGCCATCTTGCCTCTCCCCAGCGCCACGCACAGCGAATGCACAGCCGCCATTTTAGGCACCCCACTCTCTCCCCGCTCATTGTCACTCGCCAGCGCGTTCCCCTGACGCTGCAAGCAACCCCCGCGCGCCGGCCACCCCCGCTCTCTCATACAGGCCATAAACCCTCTCCTTCTGCGCGACCCTGCTACGGAACCACTTCCGACCGACAACCCATCCATGGTCATGCCTCTCCTTTGATAACCCCCTTCCTCTGCGCCCCATTGTCCGAACTGGTCCCAGGCCATCACCTAGCCCTGCGGATGCAGTTTATTGCCCCTACTGTAAGGGAAACACCCCACGTCAAAGGGATTACAGTAGATCAAAGCCCCTACTCCCTGAGACCCGACCGGTCACACACACCCCCCAGGAATTGGCGGAATACCCTGCTGCGCAATAGCCATCTCCTACTGTGGGTGGGGTGGGAACTTCTACTGTATCTATGTGTGGGATCGGATCTGAACCGGGGCTTCAGGGGATATTCCCCCATGCATCAAGGGAATCTCAAGAATGTACTATGTGTAATAAAGCAATAAACCAGTGTATAAGAGACTAGGTCTCAGAGATGCAGTTAGAGCACCTCGTGACGATACCTTGCTGTCTGATCTGATGTGTTCTGCTCCGACGGAATAAAACTTTGTTTCCTGCCTTCCAGTCTCCGGCGCCTGCCTCTTTCATTGGTAAATTATCGAGTGGTATAAGAGGCGATTACCGCCGGGCAAATACTTGAAAGGTTATCGACTGAAACTGCCGCTACCATTTAACAATTGGCGTCCCAAACGTGGGGCCCATCAGCGACACGTGGATCCAGTGGGAGAGGTCCCGACGACAGAGTGAACGACTGCAACGATCGGGAGAGCTCCTGCCCAATAGACCCTCGTCTGGCAGCCGATCATCCGAACTTCACTGGTTCCGAGCAGACCTCTCTCGAGTGATCTACGGTCCTGACTGGGAACCATCAGGAGTGCCGCGGCAAATACGGAGAGTAGAGGACGATCGGGCGCTGGAGGCGGAAGACGAGAAACTGTCCACGCGGTCCGGGTAAGGTCGTGAAACACGACAAAAGTGCGAAATAATTGATTGATTGTTTGAATACTAGTATTGCTCATTGATTGTTCTCTTTGAGATATTCGCTGTCTACAAACGGGGAGGAGTAGAAATACTCTCTCTCTCCCTTTGCAGATAGTGAAGGGTAGGTAACGCAGACTTTTGTCCCCGTTGAAACCCGTCGTGCCTATCTTTATCTCCCCATTGATTGATTGTCCGAACATTGATTGTTTTGAAGAATAGTGCTTTTTGAGATATTCTCTGTTTGCAAATAACGTAGAATAGGAATATTCTGTCTAATCTTTGCAAATAGTGAAGGGTAGGTAACGCAGACTTTTGTCCCCGTTGAAACCCGTCGTGCCTATCTTTATCTCCCCATTGATTGATTGATTGATTGTCCGAACACTAGTTGTTCGATATTGGTTCTTTGGAGGTATTCTCTGCTTACAAATAACGAAGAATAGAGATATTCTGTCTAGTCTTTGCAAGCAGTGAAAAGATAGGTAGTGCTGACTTTTGTCCCCGTTGAAACCCGTCATGCCTATCTTCTCCCCACTGATTGGTAGTTGGTTCTGCCCGGACCGCTTATTAGAGGTGAACCACCCGGCTCCACTGGAAGGCACCCCTAATAAGGACATGTTCACTAAATATGGACTAGTCGCCGTAGCTTATAGCAAGCTGTGGCATAAATATACCAAGAAGGACCCCGAAAGTCAGTGGCCACTGATGGGATCCTTCGACGACCATAAGATAGAAGCGCTAGAAATAGCTCTGCGTAGCAATAAGACGACGCCTACTATGCTTGACAGTATCGGCATGTGGCGCAAAGAAGCAACGCAACGGAAAAAGAGGGAAGAAGTAAAAGCAGAAAAGGAATTACGAAAGGCAGCTCACCTTGCCGCTAGAAAGTTAGAAGAAGACATAAAGGAGAGAAGGGAAACTAAACTAAGACAGGAGCCCGAAACCTCAGGCCAGTACGCTGTTAGGACCCCTTCATTGCTCTACCCTGAGTTGTCCTCCAAGCAGCGAACGAATGACGAATTACTGTTAGGTCCCCCGATCATTTACATGCCCCCTCCGTATGCACCCTCCCAATCAGTAGTGCAACACCCACAACCCCCGAACACGAGCGAAAGCAGTACAGGGGCCTCGGCCCTCACGGCCTCCGCGCCGGCTGAGCCTCTTGTGCCGAACCCAACGTCGACTACAACGCTAGACGACCATGAGATAGGGAAGAAAGAGTCCACCAGAATGAATCGATTAACTAAGGATGAACGAGCAGGAATTGACAAGATAGTAGGGACGCTGGTGGAGCGAAAAGAAAGTGAGGAGTATATAACAGACGTGTATAACTCGTATGCCGACAGCCGCAGACGACACTTCGTCGTACGGCTCTGTTATCACGCCCTGAATGCATATGAGGATAGGTACCACGATAAAGGTCCCGAAGGCTTAGCGGCCCTATATAGGAAGGTAGACATTGGGGAAGAAAGAGAGGGCGATGTAACGAACCTCTTCACTCGTACACTCGAGGTCTACCGACACCTTAAAGAACATGGACAGACCACCAAAACAGAAACCCCCATAGCAACTAAACCCCAGGGAGGAAGGGCTGATGCCATGATGCACATCAAAGAAGCTGCCCCCTACTGGGTCCCCCCACGGGGTCAGGGAACACACGACGACATCAACCACCAAGATGCGAAGGGAAGGGTTGTATATAACTGGGTCTATCAGCCGTGGGACCGGCAAGATATTTTGACTTTTAGAAAGACTCTACCCGACTTAAGAAAGAACCCGACTGCCTTCTACACAGAATTGGGTACAGCCTTAGGCTCAACGATAATGACGTTAGCAGATATCGACTTGTTCTTTGGGCTATGCCTGCCGGCTGATGTGTGGAAACAAATCCGGAGAGTTGACCACGCTGAGCTGTTCGGATATACCTGGGTACAACTCGATACCATAGATAAACAGCGAGAACCAGGACAGAAACCCCCGAAAGCCATCTTAGAGCTCCCAGACAAGATTGTACAAAAGCTGAAGACTCTAATCCCAGAAAGAAAGGTAGACTGGTCGATAGTGACGGCTTGCCGCCAGAAACCCCAGGAGGATGTGTCTGAATACTTCTCCCGATTCGAGACTGTGTTTTCCGATTACAGTGGCCAAGACATGACCACCGCAACCGGACACCACCTCTTTGTCCAGAATTATGTAAAGGGTCTGTCGCCAGAAGTTTCCCAGAAACTACAGACCAGCGAGAGTAGTTGGGCAGCCTCCAAACCCGCAGCAATTCTCCAGATGGCCCAATACTACGAAAACCAGAAGAACGAGAATGATAGGGCGTCAGAGAAGAAGAAAAAGGAATTAAAGGAGAGGGTAATGATAGCACAGTTGCAAGGGGTGACCATGGGAAGGGAACCCCCGAAAGAGAATTACCAACCAACCGCCCCTAGAAAGCTACCCCCTAGAGATCATACCCCTACACCCTACAACGGACGGAGAGACTTAGATGGGAATCAATGTGCGTTCTGTAGGGGGTTCGGACACTGGAAATCCCAGTGCCCGGTCCTTCTGGAAATGAACAAGAATAGGGACCCCAGAGACACAGCATATGACCCCAGAAATAGAGGACAGGGACGAGGGCACACGAACAACACCATCAACGACAGGCCAGGCAGACCAAACACCTTTGATCGCCCCCGACAAAACCAGTGTCAGCAGTCCGACTATGAGAGCACTCATGACTTCGCATAGGACCGCCAGGGGCAAGGGAGGGATCCAGTCGAACTCCGTGTTGACCAGCAAGGTCCTTACGTCACCGCTAAGGTCTTGGGCACAAAATCTCCATTCCTGGTAGATACTGGGGCGACACGTAGTGCGTTATCTAAATGACTGATTCCTAGGGCACCCTTGTCTGGCTCACACGTAACCTCAATAGGCTTTGACGGAACGCCCTCCACTAACCCCTTATCAGCACCAATCTCCTTTGACTTAGAAGATAACACCACTGACACGACCTTTCTGCTCTCCTCCAACACCCCCGATGCTATTATGGGACTTGATTTGCTAAAACATTTTCGAGCCACCATCAGATGCTCCCCAGACGGAGTTCGAGTCATCCTACACGATAACCCAGATCTGTCCAGACCCTGTCACACACGGCGTATGCTCTCTATAACCGATGCTGATATGTCCCTACTCGACACATTACCTTCACATCTATGGGCTAAAACCGACTCAGATGTAGGGCGCATGGTGATCGACCCGGTACACATAACCGTCCGACCGGACGCAGTGCTCCCAAAGCTTCCACAGTATCGGATATCACCCGAAGGCGAGAAGGCATTGGTGGAAATCATCGAGTCCCTGGTCGAGGCAGGAGTGGTAGAAGAAGTAGTCAGTAATGTTTGCAACAGCCCTATCCTACCCATTGTAAAGAAGCAAGGCGAGGGGGATGAGAAAGCCTACCGTTTCATTGTTGACTTGCGAGAGGTTAACAAAGTAGTCATACCCCAGTACCCCGTAGTCTCAGACATCACCACCATCCTCACCCTGATTCCATCCACTGCCACCATCTTTACTGTTATTGACCTCAAGAACGCATTCTTTTCCATCCCCATCCACCCAGACAGCCGCTACCTGTTCGGCTTCACTTTAAAAGCCCGTTCGTACAGATTCTGCAGGGCACCCCAAGGCTACACTGAGAGTCCCAGTATTTACAGCCAAGCCCTCAAGAGGCAACTGGATGCAGTCCAACTACCCGATGGAGTGGTGTTGATACAGTACGTCGATGACATTCTTTTGGCGGCCGACACCACTCCTCTTGCCGTCACAGCCACCATTCACCTCCTCCGCTTCCTTGCGGAGAACGGTCACAAGGTCTCCAGAAAGAAATTGCAATTCTGCCAGCCCCAGGTAACGTATCTAGGCCACCTACTATCCAAAGACGGGAGGAAACTTACCCCTGACCGAATTCAAACCATCCTAGAAACCCCTGTTCCCAAAACTCAGAAGCAAGTACGATCCCTAGTGGGCCTCACCTCCTTTTGTCGACAGTGGTTGCCAAACTTCAGTCTTACCATAAAGCCTCTGCTTTCCCTGCTGGCTAAGGATGTCCCCTTCCCCCTCCCCTGGACACCTGAATGTCAATCCTCCTTCAAAGAATTACGAAACGCCCTCTGCTCGGCCCCAGTCCTAGGAACCCCAGACTACACTAAACCTTTCTCCCTCTACACCCACGAAAGGGAGGGATGTGCGTTGTCTGTCCTAACCCAGTCCATAGGCCCTAAGCAACGCCCTTGTGCCTACTTCTCTGCCACTCTTGACCCCGTAGCCAGAGCTTTGCCCGCCTGCCTTCGAGCAGTAGCCGCCGCTGCTGTCTCTATCCGACAAAGTGAGGGGATCGTGCTCTCGAACCCCCTCACGGTATTGGTACCCCATGCTGTTGACACCCTCCTGAACCAAACCAAGACTCAACACCTGACTAGCGCACGACTGACTGGTTATGAACTGACTCTGCTTGCACCCCACATCACATTGAAACGATGCACCACTCTGAATCCAGCTACACTACTGCCTCTCCCTGACGCTGACCCCAATGCATCCCCTATACATGATTGCGTGACCCTCACCGACGAACAAACCAAGAGTAGGGTTGACCTCCGGGATACTGCCTTCCCGGACCCTGACGGAGAACTGTGGGTGGATGGCTCATGCATCAAGCTCCCCGATGGCACCACCTCAGCTGCCTATGCAGTCACCACAGCCCGAACAGTTGTTGAGACAGCCCGCATCACACAGCGATCCGCACAGGCGGCGGAACTAATTGCTCTTACACGAGCCTGCATCCTGGCAGCAGGGACAACCGCAAACATTTACACAGACAGTCAGTACGCCTTCTGGGTAGTTCACCACTTTGGGCTCTTAAGGAAAGAGAGGGGATTCTTGACTTCTCATGGCACACCCATCCTGCATGGAGATCTAGTCTCTGCCCTGACCGAAGCAGTCCTCCTCCCCACACGGTTAGCTGTGATCAAATGCCAGGCACACAAGAAGGTGACAGACATTATAGGACAGGGAAATGCACTGGCTGACATTACTGCCCGAACCACAGCCGAGAATAGGTCCACGACCCGTATGTACGTGACCAGGTCACAAACTGAGAAATGGAAGGATGCTAGGGAAACAATTAGGGATATCCAACTAGCCAGCACACCACACGAGTTAACTGAATGGGCCCGGGTGGGATTGAAGGACGATGACGGTTGCTGGCGAACCAAAGACTTGAACAAATGGTTGTTACCAGATTCATACTTGATCCCCATGCTGACCATGGCACACTCCCCCGCACACATAGGGTCTGCCCCCATGATCGAACTCATCTCTAAAGTCTGGCACAACGACAAAATACCAGACTCAGCCAAACGTCTAGTCCAACAATGCCTAGTATGCCTCCAACACAACCCTGGGAAAGGAACTGCTGTACCCCGGGGAGGGTTTGGGGTCCCCAATCACCCCTTTGAAGTCCTACAAATGGACTATGTCCAGCTAGAAAGGTGCCAAGGTTTGAAGTATGTACTTGTCATTGTGTGTGCCTTCAGCAAGTGGGTGGAAGCCTACCCAACCCATGACTACACCGCTATGACTACCGCAAAAGTACTACTGAAGGAATTCTTCCCCCGATACGGCCTTTGTCGAATTTTGTGGAGCGACAATGGCCCCCACTTCGTAGCCGAAGTTATCCAACTCATCTTAAAAGGGTTGGGTGTAAAACAGAAGTTCCATGCGGTCTTCCATCCCCAATCTGCAGGCCTGGTTGAGCGACACAATGCCACATTGAAGCTTAAGATAGCAAAAATAGTCGCCACCACAGGGCTAAGATGGCCAGACGCTCTCCCACTAGCATTGCTATCAATGCGTTCCACCCCCACCAAACACCACTTAACCCCCTACGAGGTCGTCTTCGGGCGGCCCATGAACCTTTGGACTGCACCAAAACCGACATCCATCCACGACGTCCCGGACGTCCTCATGTCTGATTATCTGTACAATCTAACTAAAACGTTGTCTATCATCCATCAGCAGGTGCTGCACGCCATTCCCGATGTTTCCAGGGGCCCCGGGCACGACATCCAACCTGGTGACTTCGTCTTAGTGCGTAACTTCCAGCGCACCAAGAGTCTGGAGCCCCGGTGGACGGGCCCCCTGCAAGTCCTGATCACCACCCGAACAGCTCTTCGAGTGGAGGGGAAACGCAATTGGCTGCATGCACACCACTGCAAGAAGGTATCACCGACCCTGACAACCACGGACAACGTCACCGCCCAAGAGGAACTTCTGGACAAAGACCGACCATCCCTGAGCCGCTGCCCGGATACAGAGACACTTGAATTGATTGAATATCCCGATCCCACTGTGCCATCCAAAGAAGGGTATAACTTGCGACGAAAGGAGAGGACTTCGGCTAAGCAGACCACAGGCTAAGTGGAAATCTCAGAGCGGTAGCCTAGTCACCTCAAAGGCCACCAGGAGAGAAACTAAGCAAAGTCTGTGGTTCTGCCCGCTACCGAGTCTCTCGAAGGTGATGGAAGCGCCCGACATGAAGGTGATGGAAGCAACCGGACGTCCGAAGATCCCCTACAAAAACCCAAAGACTGACCGAATACACAGCTTTAAGACTATAACACTTTTTATTACCCTTCTCTTTTGCCTTCTCCTCATGGTCACCTTCTGGATCATGGAGGAGAACACACCCGCTCATAAGACATTGCTGACCACCGTTCAACCTACCACCACGAAGGAGCACCATCTGATCTCGCTTTCACCCCAACTCCGAGAAAGGCGTAAGGAGTTCTGGAATAACTCTTTTGTGCAGTTGCTCCACCAACACAATCTTGCCACCAACGCCACTAACTGCTGGATCTGTGGATTGCTACCACATGCCACTGGGCACTCAATCCCTTTCATCCCTTCCCCTTTTTCTGTCCATGGTTCCTGCCTCGCCTGGCTGATCCTTCTGCAGGAGAGCTACAAGGACAATGCCACTTCCGGCAGAACCATGTCACACTTCTACCATGGGTTCTGGATGAACAAAACTGGTAGAACTTCCGCCCTCTTCTGCCCTCTGAGATCGAACGCTTCCTTTCACATGGACATCCCTGCCAAAGAACGAGTTGAAATGCAAGTGTTCAACAATCCAGCTAGACCCACCTTCTCTTACCTCCGAAAACGGACGGCCGCTACCCTAACAGTGGCCCTGTCCGTCATCAACATCACTGGATCTGTATGCCTCGAAGGCCTGGGGGCACAGCTGGTGGGCCACAGCTCCTGCCTCATCACCCGAACATTGGATTCAGTTGACCCACCCTCCTTTGTTGCCTCCCCGAATATGTACTTCGTCTGTGGTACTAAGGCCTACACCTGGCTCCCGAAAGGTTGGGGAGGCACCTGCTACATCGCCTTTGTCCTTCCTCCGACATATGTGGCTCCAGCAAACCATCACCGACAGAAACGGGCCAAAGACATTGTGCAGGCCGACTCCACCGGAGCACAGTTCATGGACGCAGTCAAAGGCCTTGTTCCACTCTGGGGCCCAATGGCAAACAGCCGTGCCATCCGCCACTTAACCCAGGCAGTCGAAACGGCAATGAACATTACGGCTGGCGCCCTCGCCAACAACACCGCCGAGCTCCAGGCCGTCCGCTTAGTGGCCCTTCAGAACCGCCTCGTTCTAGATGTGGTTCTGGCTGATCGTGGAGGAGCATGCCGCATCATTGGGTCCAGCTGTTGTACCTACGTACCAGACAACTCACCCTCAGTCTACAAAGCAATTGAACACCTCCACAGACTGTCCACAGAGGTCCATCAAGAGCAAGAAGAATGGTCGCTGGGGAGTTGGTTTTGGGACGCTATTAAAAGTTGGGGATGGAGGCTGTTTTCATTTTTCCTAATACCGATTGTGATACTATGTGGATGTTGCTTGGGGATTCAGTGTCTGCCACCTTTATGTTCGCTTTTTATGAACTGCATCTGCCCTAAGACTTTGAACTTTGAAACAGAGCGGATGAAAGCCCTTTATGAGGTGGAGGTCCGTAGTATTATGGGGATAAATCCGAACTAGACAAGCTGGCGAGATATGTTAAAAGGGAGGACTGTGGAAATTTAGCTTACAAACTGAACATTATCTGCGCCATCTTGCCTCTCCCCAGCGCCACGCACAGCGAATGCACGGCCGCCATTTTAGGCACCCCACTCTCTCCCCGCTCATTGTCACTCGCCAGCGCGTTCCCCTGGCGCTGCAAGCATCCCCCGCGCGCCGGCCACCCCCGCTCTCTCACACAGGCCATAAACCCTCTCCTTCTGCGCGACCCTGCTACGGAACCACTTCCGACCGACAACCCATACATGGTCATGCCTCTCCTTTGATAACCCCCTTCCTCTGCGCCCCATTGTCCGAACTGGTCCCAGGCCATCACCTAGCCCTGCGGATGCAGTTTATTGCCCCTACTGTAAGGGAAACACCCCACGTCAAAGGGATTACAGTAGATCAAAGCCCCTACTCCCTGAGACCCGACCGGTCACACACACCCCCCAGGAATTGGCGGAATACCCTGCTGCGCAATAGCCATCTCCTACTGTGGGTGGGGTGGGAACTTCTACTGTATCTATGTGTGGGATCGGATCTGAACCGGGGCTTCAGGGGATATTCCCCCATGCATCAAGGGAATCTCAAGAATGTACTATGTGTAATAAAAAAATAAACCAGTGTATAAGAGACTAGGTCTCAGAGATGCAGTTAGAGCACCTCGTGACGATACCTTGCTGTCTGATCTGATGTGTTCTGCTCCGACGGAATAAAACTTTGTTTCCTGCCTTCCAGTCTCCGGCGCCTGCCTCTTTCATTGGTAAATTATCGAGTGGTATAAGAGGCGATTACCGCCGGGCAAATACTTGAAAGGTTATCGACTGAAACTGCCGCTACCATTTAACAATGCCAGGGCTGTAGAAAGTCCTACCGGGTTAGACCAGTGTGAACATGTCTCTCCCTCTAGAAGGGTGGAATGCTACCCCCGCCGCCAGAACTGGCGGGGGGGGGGGGCTAGTATTCCAAAGCGTTTGACACCAAGCACGACATGTTTCCGTACAGCCATCCCAAAGTTAGCATTTACCGCGAAGTTATAATGCACTTAAGAGTATATGGTCAGGCTGCACCACAAACAGCATCAGAAGAGGTACTCCGAACGCTGCAGAGGGGCTCTGCTCATGCAGAGGCACCCTCTCACATAAAAACCAAGCACTCTGCCTTCAGGATTGTTAAGGCCTGCCATAGGAGTGACTTATAGGTTTTATATGTGTGTACAATGGTAGTGATATAGGTAGCCTCTACCACAGTAAGGGGTGGATGCACCACCTTACCCAGGCTGCAGTAGCAGACCTGTGGTGCCATTTTGGAGTGCTTCCCAGTGGTGGCATAATACATGCTTCAGCCCCTGGTAGGCCTCTGAGGTACCTATTCCCTAGGTACATAGTATACCATATACTAGTGGCTTATAAGGCACTCCAGAATCCAATTAGAAATGTACCTAATGTACATGGAAACCATTTTAGAGAGGAAGCAGCTAGGCTGGGGTCCTGATTAGCAGGACCACAGCCAGACTAAGGTCGAAAAACAGTGAAACACCAGCAAAAAGTGGGGGTACCCATGTGAAGCAGATCCTACTCTTCTACAGATGGTCGAGTACCACATGACGGGCAGCCATTGCGAAGTAGTAGTAGAAGCACCAGGACTGCACCAGCAGGCAAGAGGATTAACGGCAAGCCAACAAATGCGCTGGAAAATATAGAATGTATAAAAGCTGGTATTAGACCAAATATCGTCTGAAATGATGAAACAAGGTCAGAGCCCACCAGTTTAGAAAAATTTACAAGGCCTTCAGTATCAGAAGCGTTAAATATTTGATGAATTAGTTCTTCAAAATATAGTGGGAGATACGTGTTTAACAGTGACTGGATTTCACTAGAAGTCCTGGCCACCTGTGTGGAAATTTAGCTTGCAAACTGAACATTATCTGCGCCATCTTGCCTCTCCCCAGCGCCACGCACAGCGAATGCACGGCCGCCATTTTAGGCACCCCACTCTCTCCCCGCTCATTCTCGATCGCCAGCGCTTTCCCCTGGCGCTGCGAGCATCCCCCGCGCGCCGGCCGCCCCCGCTCTCTCATACACGTGCCATAAACCCTCTCATTCTGCGCGACCCTGCTACGGAACCACATCCGACCGACATCCCATACATGGTCATGCCTCTCCTTTGATAACCCCCTTCCTCTGCGCCCCATTGTCCGAACTGGTCCCAGGCCATCACCTAGCCCTGCGGATGCAGTTTATTGCCCCTACTGTAAGGGAAACACCCCACATCAAAGGGATTACAGTAGATCAAAGCCCCTACCCCCTGAGACCCGACCGGTCACACACACCCCCGGGAATTGGCGGAATACCCTGCTGCGCGATAGCCATCTCCTACTGCGGGTAAGGCGAGAACTTCTACTGTAGCTATGTGTGGGATCGGATCTGAGCCGGGGCTTCAGGGGATGTTCTCTCATGCATCAAGGGAATCTCAAGAATGTACTATGTGTAATAAAGCAATAAACCTGTGTATAAGAGACCAGGTCTCAGAGATGCAGTTAGAGCACCTCGTGACGATACCTTGCTGTCTGATCTGATGTGTTCTGCTCCGACGGAATAAAAACTTTGTTTCCTGCCTTCCAGTCTCCGGCGCCTGCCTCTTTCATTGGTAAATTATCGAGTGGTATGAGAGGCGATTACCGCCGGGCAATACTTGAAAGGTTATCGAGTGAAACTGCCGCTACCATTTAACAATTGGCGTCCCAAACGTGGGGCCCATCAGCGACACGTGGATCCAGTGGGAGAGGTCCCGACGACAGAGTGAACGACTGCAACGATCGGGAGAGCTCCTGCCCAATAGACCCTCGTCTGGCAGCCGATCATCCGAACTTCACTGGTTCCGAGCAGACCTCTCTCGAGTGATCTACGGTCCTGACTGGGAACCATCAGGAGTGCCGCGGCAAATACGGAGAGTAGAGGACGATCGGGCGCTGGAGGCGGAAGACGAAAAACTGTCCACGCGGTCCGGGTAAGGTCGTGATACACGACACATTGCGAAATAATTGATTGATTGTTTGAAGCTTTGGAATACTAGTATTGCTCATTGATTGTGCTCATTGATTGTTCTCTTTGAGATATTCGCTGTCTACAAACGGGGAGGAGTAGAAATACTCTCTCTCTCTCCCTTTGCAGATAGTGAAGGGTAGGTAACGCAGACTTTTGTCCCCGTTGAAACCCGTCGTGCCTATCTTTATCTCCCCACTGATTGATTGTCCGAACATTGATTGTTTTGAAGAATAGTGCTCTTTGAGATATTCTCTGTTTGCAAATAACGTAGAATAGAAATATTCTGTCTAGTCTTTGCAAATAGTGAAGGGTAGGTAACGCAGACTTTTGTCCCCGTTGAAACCCGTCGTGCCTATCTTTATCTCCCCATTGATTGATTGATTGATTGTCCGAACACTAGTTGTTCGATATTGGTTCTTTGGAGGTATTCTCTGCTTACAAATAACGAGGAATAGAGATATTCTGTCTAGTCTTTGCAAGCAGTGAAAAGATAGGTAGTGCTGACTTTTGTCCCCGTTGAAACCCGTCATGCCTATCTTCTCCCCACTGATTGGTAGTTGGTTCTGCCCGGATCGCTTATTAGAGGTGGACCATCCGGCCCCACTGGAAGGCACCCCTAATAAGGACATGTTCACTAAATATGGACTAGTCGCCGTAGCTTATACCAAGCTATGGCATAAATATACAAAGAAGGACCCCGAGAGTCAGTGGCCACTGATGGGATCCTTCGACGACCAAAAGATAGAAGTGCTAGAAATAGCTCTGCGTAGCAATAAGACGACGCCTACTATGCTTGACAGCATCGGCATGTGGCGCAAAGAAGCAACGCAACGGAAAAAGAGGGAAGAAGTAAAAGCAGAAAAGGAATTACGAAAAGCAGCTCACCTTGCCGCTAGAAAGTTAGAAGAAGAAATAAAGGAGAGAAGGGAAACTAAACTAACACAGGAGCCCGAAACATCAGGCCAGTACGCTGTTAGGACCCCTTCTTTGCTCTACCCTGAGTTATCCTCTAAACAGCGAACAAATGATGAATTACTATTAGGTCCCCCGATCATTTACATGCCCCCTCCATACGCACCCTCCCAATCAATAGTGCAACACCCACAACCCCCAAACACGAACGAAAGCAGTACAGGGGCCTCGGTCCTCACGGCCTCCGCGCCGGCCGAGCCTCCTGTACTGAACACAACGTCGGCAACAACGTTGGATGACCCTGAGATGAGAAAGAAAGATTCCACCAGAATGAATCGACTAACGAAGGATGAACGAGCAGGAATCGACAAAATAGTAAAGACTCTAGTGGAGCGTAAAGAAAGTGAGGAGTATATAACAGACGTATATAACTCGTATGCAGACAGCCGCAAACGACACTTTGTCGTACGACTTTGTTATCATGCCCTAAATGCATATGAGGATAGGTACCGCGATAAAGGTCCCGAAGGCTTAGCGACCCTATATAGGAAGGTAGACATTGGGGAAGAAGGAGAGGGCGATGTAACGAACCTCTTCACTCGTACACTCGAGGTCTATCGACACCTTAGAGAACACAGGCAGACCACCAAAGCAGAAACCCCCATAGCGACTAAGCCCCAAGAAGGAAGGGCTGATACCATGATGCCCATCAAAGAGGCTGCCCCCTACTGGGTTCCCCCACGAGGTCAGGGAACACATGACGACATCAACCACCAAGATGCGAAGGGAAGGGTTGTATATAATTGGGTCTACCAGCCATGGGACCGACAAGATATTTTGACCTTTAGAAAAACTCTACCCGACTTGAGAAAGAACCCGACTGCCTTCTACACTGAACTAGGTACAGCCTTAGGTTCTACGATAATGACTTTAGCAGATATCGACTTGTTCTTTGGACTATGTCTGCCGGCTGATGTGTGGAAGCAAATCCGGAAAGTTGACCACGCTGAGCCGTTCGGATATACCTGGGTACAACTCGATACCATAGATAAACAGCGAGAACCGGGACAGAAACCCCCGAAAGCCATATTAGAGCTCCCAGACAAGATTGTACTTAAGTTGAAGACTCTAATCCCGGAAAGAAAGGTAGATTGGTCAATAGTGACGGCTTGTCGCCAGAAACCCCAGGAGGATGTGTCTGAATACTTCTCCCGATTCGAGACTGTGTTTTCCGATTACAGTGGCCAAGACATGACCACCGCAACCGGACATCACCTCTTTGTCCAGAATTATGTGAAGGGTCTGTCACAAGAATTTTCCCAGAAACTACAGACCAGCGAGAGTAGTTGGGCAGCCTCCAAACCCGCAGCAATTCTCCAGATGGCCCAATACTACGAAAACCAGAAAAACGAGAACGATAGGGCGTCAGAGAAGAAGAAAAAGGAACTAAAGGAGAGGGTAATGATAGCACAGTTGCAAGGGGTGACCATAGGAAGGGAACCCCCGAAAGAGAATTACCAACCAACCGCCCCTAGAAAGCTACCCCCTAGAGACAATACCCCTACACCCTACAACGGACGGAGAGACTTAGATGGGAACCAATGTGCGTTCTGTAGAGGGTTCGGACACTGGAAATCACAGTGCCCGGTCCTTCTGGAACTTAACAAAAATAGGGATCCCAGAAACACCGCATATGACCCCAGAAATAGAGGACAGGGATGAGGGCACACGAACGACGCAATCAACACCAGGCCAGGCAGACCAAACACCTTTGATCGCCCCCGACAAAACCAGTGTCAGCAGTCCGACTACGAAAGCACCCATGACTTCGCATAGGACCGCCAGGGGCAAGGGAGGGATCCAGTCGAACTCCGTGTTGACCAGCAAGGTCCTTACGTCACTGCTAAGGTCTTGGGCACAAAATCTCCATTCCTGGTAGACACTGGGGCGACACGTAGTGCGTTATCCAAACGACTGATCCCTAGGGCACCCTTGTCTGGCTCACATGTAACCTCAATAGGCTTCGATGGAACGCCCTCCACTAACCCCTTATCAGCACCAATCTCCTTTGACTTAGAAGATAACACCACTGACACGACCTTTCTGCTCTCCTCCAACACCCCCGATGCTATTATGGGACTTGATTTGCTAAAACATTTTCGAGCTACCATCAGATGCTCCCCAGACGGAGTCCGAGTCATCCTACACGATAACCCAGATCTGTCCAGACCCTGTCACACACGGCGTATGCTCTCTATAACCGATGCTGACATGTCCCTACTCGACACATTACCTTCACATCTATGGGCTAAAACCGACTCAGATGTAGGGCGCATGGTGATCGACCCGGTACACATAACCGTCCGACCGGACGCAGTGCTCCCAAAGCTTCCACAGTATCGGATATCACCCGAAGGCGAGAAGGCATTGGTGGAAATCATCGAGTCCCTAGTCGAGGCAGGAGTGGTAGAAGAAGTAGTCAGTAATGTTTGTAACAGCCCTATCCTACCCATTGTAAAAAAGCAAGGCGAGGGAGATGAGAAAGCCTACCGTTTCATTGTTGATTTGCGAGAGGTTAACAAAGTAGTCATACCCCAGTACCCCGTGGTCTCAGACATCACCACCATCCTCACCCTGATTCCATCCACTGCCACCAGCTTTACTGTTATTGATCTCAAAAACGCATTCTTTTCCATCCCCATCCACCCAGACAGCCGCTACCTGTTCGGCTTCACTTTAAAAGCCCGTTCATACAGATTCTGCAGGGCACCCCAAGGCTACACTGAGAGTCCCAGTATTTATAGCCAAGCCCTCAAGAGGCAGCTAGATGCAGTCCAACTACCCGATGGAGTGGTGTTGATACAGTACGTCGATGACATTCTTTTGGCGGCCGACACCACTCCACTTGCCGTCACAGCCACCATTCACCTCCTCCGCTTCCTTGCGGAGAACGGTCACAAGGTCTCCAGAAAGAAATTGCAATTCTGCCAGCCCCAAGTAACGTATCTAGGCCACCTACTATCCAAAGACGGGAGGAAACTTACCCCTGACCGAATTCAGACCATCCTAGAAACCCCTGTTCCCAAAACTCAGAAGCAAGTGCGGTCCCTAGTAGGCCTCACCTCCTTTTGTCGACAATGGTTGCCAAACTTCAGTCTTATCGTAAAACCTCTGCTTTCCCTGCTGGCTAAAGATGTCCCCTTCCCCCTCCCCTGGACACCCGAATGTCAATCCTCCTTCAAAGAATTACGAGACGCCCTCTGTTCGGCCCCAGTCCTAGGAACCCCAGACTACACTAAACCTTTCTCCCTCTACACCCACGAAAGGGAGGGATGTGCGTTGTCTGTCCTAACCCAGTCCATAGGCCCTAAACAACGCCCTTGTGCCTACTTCTCTGCCACTCTTGACCCTGTAGCCAGAGCTTTGCCCGCATGCCTTCGAGCAGTAGCCGCCGCGGCTATCTCTATCCGGCAAAGCGAGGGGATCGTACTCTCAAACCCCCTCACAGTATTGGTACCCCATGCGGTTGACACCCTCCTGAACCAAACCAAGACTCAACACCTGACTAGCGCACGACTGACCGGTTACGAACTGACTCTGCTTGCACCCCACATCACATTGAAACGATGCACCACTCTGAATCCAGCTACTCTACTACCTCTCCCTGACACTGATCCCAATGCGTCCCCTATACACGACTGTGTGACCCTCACCGACGAACAGACCAAGAGTAGGGTCGACCTCCGAGATACTGCCTTCCCGGACCCTGACGGAGAACTGTGGGTGGATGGCTCATGCATCAAGCTCCCCGATGGCACCAACTCAGCTGCCTATGCAGTCACCACAGCCCGAACAGTTGTTGAGACAGCCCGCATCACACAGCGATCCGCACAGGCGGCGGAACTAATTGCTCTCACACGAGCCTGCATCCTGGCAGCAGGGACAACCGCAAACATCTACACAGACAGTCAGTACGCCTTCGGGGTAGTTTGCCACTTTGGGCTCTTATGGAAAGAGAGGGGATTCTTGACTTCTCATGGCACACCCATCCTGCATGGAGATCTAGTCTCTGCCCTGACCGAAGCGGTCCTCCTCCCCACACGGCTGGCTGTGATCAAATGCCAAGCACACAAGAAGGTGACAGACATTATAGGACAGGGAAATGCACTAGCTGACATTACTGCCCGAACCACAGCCGAGAATAGGTCCACGACCCGTATGTACGTGACCAGGTCACAAGCTGAGAAATGGAAGGATGCTAGGGAAACGATTAGGGACATCCAATTAGCCAGTACACCACACGAGTTAACTGAATGGGCACGGGTGGGATTGAAGGACGATGATGGTTGCTGGCGGACTAAAGACTCGAACAAATGGTTGCTACCAGACTCATACTTGATCCCCATGCTGACCATGGCACACTCCCCCGCACACATAGGGTCTGCCCCCATGATCGAACTCATCTCCAAAGTCTGGCACAACGACAAGATCCCAGACTCAGCCAAACGTCTGGTCCAACAATGCCTAGTATGCCTCCAACACAACCCTGGGAAAGGAACTGCTGTACCCCGGGGAGGGTTCGGGGTCCCCAATCACCCTTTTGAAGTCCTACAAATGGACTATGTCCAGTTAGAAAGGTGCCAAGGTTTGAAGTACGTACTTGTCGTTGTGTGTGCCTTCAGCAAGTGGGTGGAAGCCTATCCAACCCACGACAACACCGCCATGACTACCGCAAAAGTACTACTGAAGGAATTCTTCCCCCGATACGGCCTTTGTCGAATTTTGTGGAGCGACAACGGCCCTTACTTCGTAGCCGAAGTTATCCAACTCATCTTAAAGGGGTTGGGTGTAAAACAGAAATTCCATGCGGTCTTCCATCCCCAATCTGCAGGCTTGGTTGAACGACACAACGCCACCTTGAAGCTTAAGATAGCAAAAATAGTCGCCACCACAGGACTGAGATGGCCAGACGCTCTCCCGCTAGCATTGCTATCAATGCGTTCCACCCCCACTAAACACCACTTAACCCCCTACGAGGTCGTTTTCGGGCGGCCCATGAACCTTTGGGCTGCTCCAAAGCCAACATCCATCCACGACGTCCCGGACGTCCTCATGTCTGACTATTTGTATAACCTAACTAAAACGTTGTCTGTCATCCATCAGCAGGTGCTGCACGCCATTCCCGATGTTTCCAGGGGCCCCGGACACGACATCCAACCCGGTGACTTCGTCTTAGTGCGTAACTTCCAGCGCACCAAGAGTCTGGAGCCCCGGTGGACGGGCCCCCTGCAAGTCCTGATCACCACCCGAACAGCTCTTCGAGTGGAGGGGAAACGCAATTGGCTGCATGCACACCACTGCAAGAAGGTATCACCGACCCTGACAACCACGGACAACATCACCGCCCAAGAAGAACTTCTGGACAAAGACCGACCATCCCTGAGCCGCTGCCCAGATACAGAGACACTCGAGTTAGTAAGATATCCTGATCCCACCGTGCCATCCAAGGAAGGGTATAACTTGCGACGAAAGGAGAGAACTTCGGCTAAGCAGACCACAGGCTAAGTGGAAATTTCAGAGCGGTAGCCTAGTCACCTCAAAGGCCACCAGGAGAGAAACTAAGCGAAGTCTGTGGTTCTGCCCGCTACCGAGTCTCTTGAAGGTGATGGAAGCGCCCGACATGAAGATGATGGAAGCAACCGGACGTCCGAAGATCCACTACAAAAACCCAAAGACTGACCGAATGCACAGCTTAAAGACTATTGCACTTTTCATTACCCTTCTCTTTTGCCTTCTTCTCGTGGTCACCTTCTGGATCATGGAGGAGGGCACACCCGCTCATAAGATATTGCTGACCACCGTTCAACCTACCACCGCAAAAGAACACCATCTGATCTCACTTTCACCCCAACTCCGAGAAAGGCGTAAGGAGTTCTGGAATAACTCTTTTGTGCAGTTGCTCCACCAACACAATCTTGCTGCCAACGCCACTAATTGCTGGATCTGTGGATTGCTACCACATGCCACTGGACACTCTATCCCTTTCATCCCTTCACCTTTTTCTGTCCATGGTTCCTGCCTCGCCTGGCTAATCCTCCTGCAAGAAAGCTACAAGGACAATGCCACTTCCGGCAGAACCATGTCACACTTCTACCATGGGTTCTGGCTGAACAAAACTGGAAGAACTTCTGCCCTCTTCTGCCCTCTGAGATCGAACACTTCCTTTCACATGGACATCCCTGCCAAAGAACGAGTTGAAATGCAAGTGTTCAACAACCCAGCCAGACCCACCTTCTCTTACCTCCGGAAACGGACGGCCGCCACCCTAACAGTGGCCCTGTCCGTCATCAACATCACTGGATTTGTGTGCCTCGAAGGCCTGGGGGCACAGCTGGTGGGCCACAGCTCCTGCCTCATCACCCGAACATTGGACTCAGTTGACCCACCCTCCTTTGTTGCCTCCCCGAATATGTACTTCGTCTGTGGTACTAAGGCCTACACCTGGCTTCCGAAAGGTTGGGGAGGCACCTGCTACATCGCCTTTGTCCTTCCTCCGACATATGTGGCTCCAGCAAACCATCACCGACAGAAGCGGGCCAAAGACATTGTGCAAGCCGACTCCGCCGGAGCACAGTTCATGGACGCAGTGAAAGGCCTCGACTCCGCCGGAGCACAGTTCATGGACGCAGTGAAAGGCCTCGTTCCTCTCTGGGGTCCAATGGCAAACAGCCGTGCCATCCGCCACTTAACTCAGGCAGTCGAAACGGCGATGAACATTACGGCTGGCGCCCTCGCCAACAACACCGCCGAGCTCCAGGCCGTCCGCTTAGTGGCCCTTCAGAACCGCCTCGTTCTAGATGTGGTTCTGGCTGATCGTGGAGGAGCATGCCGCATCATTGGGTCCAGCTGTTGTACCTACGTACCGGATAACTCACCCTCAGTCTACAAAGCAATTGAACACCTCCACAGACTGTCCGCAGAGGTCCATCAAGAGCAAGGAGAATGGTCACTGGGGAGTTGGTTTTGGGACACTATTAAAAGTTGGGGATGGAGGCTGTTTTCATTTATCCTCATACCAATTGTGATACTATGTGGATGTTGCTTGGGGATTCAGTGTCTGCCACCTTTATGTTCGCTTTTTATGAACTGCATCTGCCCTAAGACATTGGACTTTGAAACAGAGTGAATGAAAGCTCTGTATGAGGTGGAAGTTCGGAGTATTATGGGGATAGATCCGAACTAGGCAAGCTGGCGAGATATGTTAAAAGGGAGGACTGTGGAAATTTAGCTTGCAAACTGAACATTATCTGCGCCATCTTGCCTCTCCCCAGCGCCACGCACAGCGAATGCACGGCCGCCATTTTAGGCACCCCACTCTCTCCCCGCTCATTCTCGATCGCCAGCGCTTTCCCCTGGCGCTGCGAGCATCCCCCGCGCGCCGGCCGCCCCCGCTCTCTCATACACGGGCCATAAACCCTCTCATTCTGCGCGACCCTGCTACGGAACCACATCCGACCGACATCCCATACATGGTCATGCCTCTCCTTTGATAACCCCCTTCCTCTGCGCCCCATTGTCCGAACTGGTCCCAGGCCATCACCTAGCCCTGCGGATGCAGTTTATTGCCCCTATTGTAAGGGAAACACCCCACATCAAAGGGATTACAGTAGATCAAAGCCCCTACCCCCTGAGACCCGACCGGTCACACACACCCCCGGGAATTGGCGGAATACCCTGCTGCGCGATAGCCATCTCCTACTGCGGGTAAGGCGGGAACTTCTACTGTAGCTATGTGTGGGATCGTATCTGAGCCGGGGCTTCAGGGGATGTTCTCTCATGCATCAAGGGAATCTCAAGAATGTACTATGTGTAATAAAGCAATAAACCTGTGTATAAGAGACCAGGTCTCAGAGATGCAGTTAGAGCACCTCGTGACGATACCTTGCTGTCTGATCTGATGTGTTCTGCTCCGACGGAATAAAAACTTTGTTTCCTGCCTTCCAGTCTCTGGCGCCTGCCTCTTTCATTGGTAAATTATCGAGTGGTATGAGAGGCGATTACCGCCGGGCAATACTTGAAAGGTTATCGACTGAAACTGCCGCTACCATTTAACACCTGCAATTTGAAGGTCTCTCGAGCCGAAGTGAGAGCCACTTCTTATTGGAACAATAGCTCAGTCTGCTCAGTTTATTGAAATCTGTTTCCAAACTGGGAATGGAAGGCCACAGTGACTTATCTACAACCTTATGTGGGGGAGGAAAAAGAACATTGCTGCAACAAGTAACTCGTTCAGAAACGGTCACAATGTATGGTATGCCTGCCCGTAAGCCACAGCAGTTGTGGTTATTAAGGATAAGATAACTTCAGTGAGAAAGCAACGTGAGTGTGGGAATTATGGCAGGGACTGCAGCAATATTATGGCTCTCCTTTGCAGACAAAGGTAGAGATAAGCTCCTCACTGTAAGAGAAGAGGATGCTGATGATTACCAGGTCTTGAAAAGTGCACTAATAGATGGGTTTGGCCTAACCACTGAGAAATACAGGTTAAAGTTCAGAGATACCCAAAAAGCACAAAATCAAGACTGGGTTGACTTTGTTGACTGTGCTGCTAAGGCTCTGGAAGGTTGGTTATTGGGCAGTAAAGTGTGTGACTTCATAGGATTGTACAATCTGATTATGAGGAAGCAGATTCTTAATAACTGTCAAAATCAGCTGTTGCACCAGTACCTGGTAGTCTCTGATCTGACATCTCCCCAAGAATTGGGAAAGAAGGCAGACAAAGGGGTCAGAACCAGGGTAAGGCAGAAGGTACAGAACCAAGGTGGTGACCCAAAGAAGCAGGATTCTAAGAACTCTGATAAGGGTGGGGACAAGGGTAAAGACCGGAAGTATTCTCAAGGGCCCCAAAAATCTTCTTCTAATGGGGAGTCACAGTCAAACAAGGGAAAAGGCCAAAAGAAACCTTGGTGCAAAATCTGTAAACAGAAAACTCACTGGACCAGTGACTGCACCAAGTCCAAAGAATCTACTCCAGCCACCTTTGCCCCTAAGGCAACTGTTCCCCCTAGTACAGCTACAATAGGTGGTGGCAATGTCCAGAATAAGGGTGTAGTAGGTTTGACCCTGGGTTCTGAGATGGACTCTGGCCTAGTCAGAGTTCCAACTCGGGCTGTGCTTGTCTGTGATGAGGGCATGGATATGTCCCCCTTTGTGAGTCCCAGTAACCTGGGCAAATACAGACAACAGCCTTTGATAAATGGAGTAGAGGCTTGGGCATTCAGGGACACAGGAGCAAGTGTCACAATAGTGACAAAAGATCTTGTGGATCCAGGGCAGAGAATACTTGGTGAAATGTACCAAGTGACTAATGCTAGCAATGTCAGAACAGACCATTCTCTGGCAGTTGTTAACTTCTGCTGGGGAGGGGTAACTGGCCTTAAGAAGGTTGTGGTAAGTGCAGACCTACCAGTACAGTGCTTGTTTGGCAATGATCTAGACTTCAACTTGGGCTGAAGTGGAGCTCAGGACACATGCAGAAATGTTAGGGATCCCTGCTCATGTCTTTGCTGTGACCAGGTCACAGGCCAAAATGTCTAAAGCTGGACAGGCCCTGGATTCTGGAAAAATGGACCAGGTGCCTCACAAGTGGAGGAGCAGTAGGGTTAAGGCAGAGCCTTCCCACCTGACTCTGAATAATGATCAGTCTCTTTCAGGGAGATGATCTTGAGCCAGAAGAAGGAACTGTCCCAGAGGAGCTTGAACCCGACCAGGTTGAGTTCTTGGGGACAGGGGTCCTTCCAGGTCTGATCTGAGCCAGAAGCAGAAAACCTGCCCCTCTATTGAACCCCTCAGAAAGCAAGCTGCTGGTGAGGCTGCTGGGAATGCCAGTGGCACCCAGAAAGTTTATTGGGATGTTGGACTCCTTTACTCAGAGAGTAGAGACCCCAAGCCTGGTGCATCCAGGAGGTTGGTTATACCTCTGAAGTTTAGGGGCTTCCTATTGACACTAGCCCATGATATTACCCTAGCAGGACAGCTGGGCGAGAACAAGACTTGGGACAGAATTATCCCTCACCTTCAATGGCCCCACATGTCTGAAGACACTAAGGAGTTTTGTCGCTCCTGTGTGACCTGCCAAGCCAGTGGCAAAGCAGGTGGCACTACAAAGGCCCCCCTGATACCACTACCTGTGGTGGGGGTGCCCTTTGAAAGGGTAGGAATTTACATTGTTGGTCCCATGGATCCCCAAACAGCATCTGGGCACAGATTTATACTGGTGGTAGTGGATCATGCCACCAGGTACCCAGAGGCAATTCCCCTAAGGACCACTACAGCACTCGTAGTGGCAAGAGCTCTCTTGAGTGTGTTCTCAAGAGTCGGCTTTCCTAAGGAGGTAGTATCCGACAGGGGTGCAAACTTCATGTCTAGTTACTTGACTGCTATGTGAAAGGAGTGTGGAGTGAACTACAAGTTCACCACACCCTATCACCCACAATGCAATGGTTTAGTTGAAAGGTTCAACAAAACCTTAAAGGGCATGATTAAAGGACTCCCAGAGAAGCTTAGGCGAGAATGGGACCTAATTTTGCCCTGCCTTTTATTTGCATACAGGGAGGTGCCTCAAAAGGGGGTTGGCTACAGCCCTTTTGAACTTTTGTTTGATCACCATGTCAGGGGTCCATTGTGTTTGGTGAAGGAAGGATGGGAGTTACCTCTCAAGCCCCCAAAGCAAGACATAGTGGACTATGTACTTGGTCTCCGCTCCAAGATGGCCGAGTATATGAAAAAGGCAAACAAAAACCTTGAGGCTATCCAGGAATTGCAAAAAGCCTGGCATGACCAAAAGGCTGTACTGACTGTTTACCAGCCAGGACAGAAAGTGTGGGTGTTGGAGCCTGTGGCCCCAGCAGCCCTCCAGGACAAATGGAGTAACCCCCATACAATTGTTGAGCAGAAAGGGGAGGTTACCTGCTTGGTAGACCTTGGAACCCCTAGGAGTCCCCGTAGGGTACTTCATGTCAACAGACTTAAACCATATGTTGACAGGGCATGTGCTTGCTCATGGCTACTGATGAAGGACAGGAGGAAGAGAGTGACCCACTCCCTGACCTGCTTTCTCAGAACCCTGATGATGGGTCAGTTGATGGTGTAGCCTTGGCAGGCAGCATCACTGCAGACAACTTCTCAGCCAGTTCAGACATATTTTTTCTCTGACTCCAAGTCAGACCACCTGGTGCACTCATGAAGTGGACACTGGAGACAGTCTACCTGTGAAGAATAAGATCTACAGGCAACCTGACCATGTCAGGGACTGTATAAGGACAGAAGTCCAAAAGATGTTGGATTTGGGTATGATTGAACCCTCAGTTAGCCCTTGGGCTAGTCCAGTATTCCTGGTACCTAAACCTCACACCATAGATGGCAAGAGAGAAATTAGGTTTTGTGTAGACTACAGGGGTCTCAATGCAGTCACTAGGACTGATGTCCATCCCATCCCCAGGGCAGATGAGCTAATAGATACTTTGGTCTCAGCCAAGTTTCTAAGCACATTTGACCTGACAGCTGGTTACTGGCAGATCAGATTAGCTGATGCTGCAAAGCCAAAGACAGCATTGTCTACCCCTAGTGGGCACTATCAGTTTGTGGTAATGCCCTTTGGTTTGAAGAATGCACCTGCCACTTTCCAAAGGTTAGTGAATCAATGTCAGGTGACCCACAAGAGCACCCAGTGAACCACAAGCATAGCGCTCCTGCGCGGCCCCAAGGAACAAATTATAGCGCTCCTGCGCGGACCCCAAAGAACAAAAGATTGCTGCGCTCCTGCGCTGACCCCAAAGAACAAAAGATGATGGCGCTCTTGCGCTGACCCCAAAGAACCAAAGATGATGGCGCTCCTGCGCTGACCCAAAAGAACAGATGATTGCTGCGCTCCTGCGCTGACCCCTAAGAACAAAAGATGATGGCGCTCCTGCACTGACCCCAAAGAACAGATGCCAGCGCTTCAGCGCTACACCAAGGAAACAAAGGTTTAGCGCTCCAGGCGCGGACGCCAAAGAAACAGGAGTTTAGCGCTCCAGCGCGGATGCCAAAGGAACAAGAGTTTTAGCGCTCCAGCGCGGATGCCAAAGGAACAAGAGTTTTAGCGCTCCAGCGCGGACGCCAAAGGAACAAGAGTTTTAGCGCTCCAGCGCGGACACCAAAGCACCCCAATGATAGCACATAAACCAACAGTTACCTGCGTAACGGCGGGTCTCAGGAAACCTCCTACGCAGCGTGAGCCTCAGAAGAATTTGAAGCACGGAGCCGGCGGGAAACGCGATGTATAAGCGTTTCCCCGGAAGTGCTTCTGTGACCCGCAGTCGGCTCAGAGGACTAGACCGGGGCTCAGCTTCCACCCGGAAGTGAGTATCCCGGCAGTATTGTGCGTGTTTAGCGGGATGTCGGGGAACGGCAATCGCCGTGAACCCGACAGAACCCCCTCCCAAAACAAGCCCCCCTCCGCAACCCCGGACCTCAGAAAGGGCAAGCAGGGCGAGGGCTCAGGGGGTGACGCAGATGAAAGGCACAGACCAGAACGGGAGCATGTCGTACGTGGGACAAGGACTCCCAAGACCGCCCGTCCGGACCGTAACCCTTCCAGTCTCCCCGGTAGAATAACTTACCCCGGACACGGCGAGACCCCAAGATGGCCCTGACCTCATACTCAACATGGCCCTCCACCACCACCGGAGAAGGAGGAGAGGGAATAGAACCATCAGAGCGGACCGCCCGCAGAAGGGAGACATGGAAGACTGGGTGGATCCGCATGTGCGGTGGAGCGAGAGCCTCATGGCCACAGGGTTGACCACCTTCTCGATGGCAAAAGGACCCACAAAACGAGGCAACAGTTTCTTGGGACCATGCACGTTGAGGTGCCGAATGGACAGCCACACCCTGTCGCCCAAGCGGTATTCGGGCTCCTTCTGTCTGTGAGCGTCAGCATGCGCCTTGTAGGTGTCTTTTGCTTTGGCCAACTCAAACCGCGCCTGCTGCCAGAGTCTGTGCAGGGACTCATGATAGGCACGCACCGTAGGTAACCGGCTCATCGTACCTCCCAAGCAGAGGTGCGAGGGTGACAGCCGTGGAGACAAAAGAAGGGGGACATGCCAATGGCCGAATTCTTGCTGTTGTTGTACGCGTATTCCGCCAGCCATATCACCGCAGACGATTCCTTCTCCACCATCAGAAGCAGACAACGGAGGTACTGTTCCATGGTGTGGTTCGTCCTCTCGGCCTGACCGTCGGTCTGGGGATGGTACGCTGAGGATAAGCGCACGTCCATCTCAAGGAGTCTGCATACTTCTTTCCAGAAACAGGACACGAATTGAGATCCCCGTTCCGTTATGACCACTGATGGGATGCCATGGAGGCGAACCACCTCGTGCACGAAGACCAAGGCCAGGTCCGCCGCTGTGGGTAATTTCAACAAGGGTACGAAGTGCGCCATCTTGGATAGGTGGTCAACTATGGTGAGAACCGTGGTGTGCCCGGTCTTGGTGTTGGGGAGATCAACCACGAAATCCATTGAGATGGTGTGCCAGGGAAAGGGTGGCACGGGTATGGAACGCAGCAACCCAACAGAAAGTTCAGAACTGTTCTTACCTAAAAGACAAACGGTACAGTTCGTCACATGGGTTCTTGTGTCGGACACCAGAGTTGGCCACCAAAACTGTCTTTGTACGAGTTCGAGTGTCTTGTGATAACCGGGGTGGCCAGAGAGGACATGATCATGGCCACATGCGGACTGCTCTTTGTTGGCTGGGTGCTCCAGGTAAGTACAACCGTTCTCCTTTAAACAGCAATCCGTCCACACGACTCGCCCCTTCGTGTTCTTTTGCCAGGACTACCGGATCGGACTGCTCCATATCACGTTTCACCAGAGTCAGGAAGTCCGAGGATGTAATTACCCCCTGGAAGTGTTTCTCCGATATTATGGGACCCGGCTCGGTGGTCTCGGCATTCCCGTCATGTTCGTCTAGCCGTGAAAGGGCATCTGCTTTAGCGTTGTCTTTTCCAGGTCGGAACGTGATCACGAAGTTATATTCATTGAAGAATAAGGTCCATCTCAACTGTCGGGCAGTAAGGGCACGGGCTGAACGTAGAAACTGGAGGTTCCGGTGGTCAGTGTAGATGGTCACTGTGTGTTTGGCGTCTTTCAGGAAGTGGCGCCATTCCTCAAATGCCGTCTTGATGGCCAATAGCTCCCGGTCAGACACAGTGTAGTTGCGTTCCGCTGGTTGCAGTTTCTTGGAATAAAAAGCCACCGGATGCAGTTGTCCTGTGCTGGTGCTTCGTTGGGATAACACACCCCCTATGGCTTCCTTAGAGGCGTCTGCTTCCACTATGAAGGGCTGCTTGGTATCAGGATGCACCAGCACGGGGGCTATAGTGAATCGTCTCTTTAGTTCTTGGAAGGCGCAATCAGCATTCTGATCCCATCCGAATGGCACACCTTTTCGTAGCAAGCGTGTTATAGGAGCCACCAGTGCGGAGAAGCCTGTGATGAATCTACGGTAGTAGTTGGCAAAACCTATGAACCGCTGGACCCCTTTTACGGATTCTGGAGAAGGCCAAGTTAGGATGGCTTCTACTTTTTTGTTGTCCATTTGGATGCCTGCCGGAGTGATGATGTGCCCCAGGAACTCAACAGAGGTGATGTGAAAACACTCTTCTCCAGTTTGACGTATAAACAATGTTTTCCTAGCTGTTGGTGGACAGAACGCACGTGCTGCACGTGTTCTGCGATGGTTCGAGACTATATCAGAATATCGTCTATATAGACAATACAGAAGACGTCTATGAAGTCCCTCAACACCTCGTCGATGAAGTACTGGAACGCTGCGGGGGCATTACAGAGTCCGAAAGGCATAACCTGGTATTCGAACAGACCAAACTTCGTCCGGAAGGCAGTCTTCCATTCGTCCCCCTTCCGGACACTGACTAGATGGTAAGCACCCCGCAGGTCGAGCTTTGTGTATACTGAGGTGTTTTTTACTTGATCCAGGAGGTTGAAGATCAAAGGTAGAGGCTACCGATTTTTTTACGGTGATGGCGTTCATCGCCCGAAAGTCTATACAGGTCCTCAGATCACCTTCCTTCTTCGACATGAAGAAAAGAGGAGAGGAAACCGGAGACCTGGAATGGCGAATGAAACCGTTGTCCAAATACTCATCCAAATAGGATCGAAGGTGGATATTCTCCTTCTCTGTGAGAGAATATATTCTGCTGCATGGCAACGTGAAGCCGGGTATCAAATCTATTCGGCAGTCAAACGACCGGTGAGGAGGCAGCGTATTGGCCCCCTTCTTATCGAACACCTCCGCCAGGTCCTGATACTCCTCTGGTATGGGTGCCTGGGAAACAATCCCCATGCCATCCACTGGCAGTGACCGAGCCTGTATGGAGCGAGCCCCCAGGAGATTGTCCTTCGTATAACAGGTTGCACAGCAGTACTCTGAATCCAGGTGTATTATTCTAGCCACCCAATCGATACGGGGATTGTGCTTCACCACCCATGGCAACCCCAATATAACCTTGAATTGAGGAGCGTCGATGACGTCAAAACTGATAGCCTCGGCGTGTTGGTTGGCCAATGACATAGTCATGTTCTCGGTTCGATGCCTGATAGGGCCGGAAGTCAAGTCCGTTCCATCCACAGCCTTGGCCGTTTCGGGTTGCTCTTTTGACACTGTGTTTATGCCCAAAGGCACGTGAAAAACCGGTGTCAATAAAGCTGCCTGTCGCACCGGAATCCAGCATGCCGGTTACCAACCAGGTTCTGCCCGCCTGATTCTGTAAGGATACTTCAATTCCTACGTGATGACTGCCGTCGAATACTGCAGGGATCGCTGAGGTGTGATACGAAGAACCCAGAGGACGGATCCCCTTGTCTACTGGGTTGTCTCGTTTCCCATCTGGTCGCCTTTTGTGATGGGCAATGCAAACGGCCTTCTGCCCCTTGGTTTAGAGGGCTTCACCGGACATTCCCTGACGAAGTGTCCGCTTTTTCCACAATACAGACATTGGTTCTGCTTCCTCCTTTTTTCTCTCTCTTGACTGGTCAACGGCCCTCTTATGCCCCCGATCTGCATGGGTTCGGAAACCTCGACTTGGGGAGTGGATTCGTCTTTGGCTTTTTTGGCGCTCAAGTCTCCAAAGGACAAGAAATGGTTGTCACTGCTCTTCCCTTTCTCGGTCCTTCTTTCCTGTAGTCGGAAGTTCATCTTAACCACTAAGTCGATGAAAGGACCTATTTCATCAGGCAGGTTGGGCAACTGCGAGATGAGATCCTTCAGGTCATCACGCAGTCCCCGATAGAATACTGACACCTTCTTATCCTCTGGCCAATTGGCCTCGATAACAAGCCGGCTGAATCGGGTGATGTAATGTAGCAGGTCTTGGCTGCCTTGTTTTAGGTTAAGCAACTCGTTGTCTGCGGCCTGCACAAAGGTGTGACGAGCGAACATACGCCACATGGCTTCCTTAAATGTCGGCAAGTTGTCGAGCATGGGATCGTCGTTTTCCACAAAAGAAATGGACAATTGAGCGGCGTCTCCTCCCATGTACGATAAAATATATGCGACCTTGGATGCATCATCGGGAAAAGCCGCGTTTCTGGCCATGAAATGCAGGTGGCATTGATGGATGAAGACCCCATACTTGGTGCTGTCGTCGTAGAAACGTTCAGGTGGTGCCAGTTGTACAGGATGGGGTGTGACGACTTGTATGGCAGGGCTCTGATCGGTGGCAGCGGAGGGCCCCCCAAAGGTGAAAGTAGGCGGTGCAACAACCCTTCTTGTATGACTCTGGGGCTAGGGGTGGTTCCCCAAGGACTGGTAACCCCGGATGCCATTTGACCCTGTAGGATAGTTATATCATGGCGTAGACTGAGGTTCTCTGCTTGCATGGCAGCCAGCATGACGGCTATGTCCTGCAAGGTAACCTCCGGGTCGCCAATGTCGTCTGGGTGGAATAGTAAACGTGGGCTTCAAATTCTGTCAGGTGCCCCACAAGACTTACCTTTGCTTGTGAAGCGATTCCGCAGAGATGACAGGAGCGCCCGCCCTTGTACCCACCTGACCCCCTTGGACCTAGAACCCAACAGGGATGAGATGGACGCAAGGATAGGAGCCAGAAGAGGGCGTAGAGTTGTGGTGAGTGGAATGGAGCTTGCAGGATATCCCGAGGGCAACTGGAAAACAAAACAATAACCTGATTGGTAAAAAAAAAACACTGTCGCCCTTTTTAAATGTTCCCTAAAACACACACAAACGTTTTCCTGCCGGGACTCACCAGTGTTTCTGCAGACCACAGTATTCAGGATAATCCAGGAGAACTTCTCCTGCGTGATGTCGTCGAGAACATGATGTCTAATGTTAAACACAGTGCCTCTGCATGAGCACCCAGTGAACCACAAGCATAGCGCTCCTGCGCGGCCCCAATGAACAAAGTATAGCGCTTATGCGCGGGCCCTAAAGAATACAAATTATAGCGCTCCTGCGCGGACCCCAATGAACAAAAGATTGCTGCGCTCCAGCGCTGACCCCAAAGAACAAAAGATGATGGCGCTCCTGCGCTGACCCCAAAGAACCAAAGATGATGGCGCTCCTGCGCTGACCCCAAACAACAGATGATTGCTGCGCTCCTGCGCTGACCCCTTAGAACAAAAGATGATGGCGCTCCTGCGCTGACCCCAAAGAACAGATGCCAGCGTTTCAGCGCTACACCAAGGAAACAAAGGTTTAGCGCTCCAGCGCGGACGCCAAAGAAACAGGAGTTTAGCGTTCAGCGCGGATGCCAAAGGAACAAGAGTTTTAGCGCTCCAGCGCGGATGCCAAAGGAACAAGAGTTTTAGCGCTCCAGCGCGGACGCCAAAGGAACAAGAGTTTTAGCGCTCCAGCGCGGATGCCAAAGGAACAAGAGTTTTAGCGCTCCAGCGCGGACACCAAAGCACCCCAATGATAGCACATAAACCAACAGTTACCTGCGTAACGGCGGGTCTCAGGAAACCTCCTACGCAGCGTGAGCCTCAGAAGAATTTGAAGCACGGAGCCGGCGGGAAACGCGATGTATAAGCGTTTCCCTCAGAAGTGCTTCTGTGACCCGCAGTCGGCTCAGAGGACTAGACCGGGGCTCAGCTTCCACCCGGAAGTGAGTATCCCGGCAGTTTTGTGTGTGTTTAGCGGGATGTCGGGGAACGGCAATCGCCATGAACCCGTCAATCAAGTCCTTACAGGCCTGGAAGACTTTAGTGCAGCATATCTGGATGATATTGCTGTCTCTAGCTCCACATGGGGGATCACCTGGTCCACCTGAGGAATGTTTTGGAGGCCCTGCAAAAAGCAGGCCTAACTATCAAGGCTACTAAGTGCCAGATAGGGCAGAGTTAGGTTGTGTACCTGGGCCACCTTGTAGGTGGAGGTCAGGTTCAACCATTGCAGAACAAAATCTAGACCATAATGGACTGGGTTGCTCCAACTACCCAGACTCAGGTGAGAGCCCTCTTAGGCCTTACTGGGTACTATAGGAGATTTGTCAATGGGTATGGATCAATAGTGACACCCCTGAATGACTTAACTTCTAAAAAGATGCCTAAAAAGGTTCAGTGGACAGCTAGCTGTCAAAAGGCATTTGATGACCTGAAGCAGGCCATGTGCACTGCTCCCATTCTGCAGAGTCCTGACTACTCCAAGAAGTTCATTGTCCAAACAGATGCATCTGATTTGGGGGTAGGGGCTGTACTGTCACATTTGAATGATGAAGGTCAGGATCAGTCAGTAGCTTTCATAAGCAGAAGGCTGACTCCTAGAGAGAAACGTTGATCAGCCATTGAAAGGGAGGCCTTTGCTGTGGTTTGGGCTCTGAAGAAGTTGAGGCCATACTTATTTGGTACTCACTTCCCTGTTCAGACAGACCATAAGCCCCTCTTATGGCTAAAACAAATGAAGGGTGAAAACCCCAACCTGCTTAGGTGGTCCATTTCCCTACAGGGGATGGACTTTACAGTGGAACATAGACCTGGGAGTAACCATGCCAATGCAGATGGACTCTCTAGGTATTTCCACTTAGAACATGAAGACTCAACTGGTCAAGGTTAGTTTAATGTCCCTGCATTGGGGGGGGGGTTGTGTAGGAGAGTAGGATCTGCTTCGCATAGGTACCCCCACTTTTTGCTGGTGTTTCACTGTTTTTCGACCTTAATCTGGCTGTGGCCCTGCTAATCAGGACCCCAGCCTAGCTGCTTCCACTCCAAAATGGTTTCCATGTACATTAGGTACATTTCTAATTGGATTCTGGAGTGCCTTATAAGCCCCTAGTATATGGTATACTATGTACCTAGGGCATAGGTACCTCAGAGGCCTACCAGGGGCGGAAGCATGTATTATGCCACCACTGGGAAGCACTCCAAAATGGCACTACAGGTCTGCTACTGCAGCCTGGGTAAGGGTGTGCTTGCACCCCTTACAGTGGTATAGGCTACCTATATCGCTACCATTGCACACACATATAAAACCTATAAGTCACTCCTATGGCAGGCCTTAACAATCCTAAAGGCAGAGTGCTTGGTTTTTATGTGAGAGGGTGCCCCTGCATGAGCTGCATGAGCAGAGCTCCTCAGCAGCGTTCGGAGTACCTCCTCTGATGCTGTTTGTGGTGCAGCCTGACCATATACTCTTAAGTGCCTTACAACCTCGCGGTAAATGCTAAATTTGGGATGGCTGCACGGAAACATGTCGTGTTTGGTGTCAAACGCTTTGGAATACTACCCCCCCCCCCCCATCAGTTCTGGTGGCGGGAGTAGCATTCCACCCTTATAGAGGGAGAGACATGTTCACACTCGTCTCACCCGGTAGGACTTTCTACAGCCCTTGCATCACAAAATGAATGCCTCTGCCACAGACACGGGCCTCCTGCTGCTGACCGAGACTCCAGCAGGGGAGGCCTGGACAATAGGTTTCCTGTCCCAGGGAGGTGTAACCACCTCTCCAGACAGGCAGATGTGTATTGGGGCTGGGCGGGAGCACTCTCTGGTGCTTTGAAGTCCTGCACTGGGGGCACACTCGGTGTCCCTGTGCATAGTCCAGTTCAAACTGTTTTCAGGGGCTACCTGCCCCTGCTCTGATGTGAAACTGGACAAAGGAAATGTATGTATGTATGTATGTATTTAGTTCTTGTTAAGCGCATCTGTCACCCCAAGGGTATCCTGGCGCTGAGACCCCGTTAAACCATCGGAAGAATGTTTACATTGCCCTAGGGAACAGATAGGTCTTAATGTCCCTTTTGAAGGAAAGCAGATCTTGCTTACCCCTCAGCACTAGCGGAAGGGAATTCCATAGTGAGGCGGCCGCGTGGCTAAAGGCGCGGCCACCTATCCTTACTCTAGTGATCCTTGGGATCCGCACCAGAAACGCCGATGAGGATCTCAGAGGCCGGGCAGCTTGGTACCATGAAAACAGGCCCTGGAGTGGAATTGGTCCAAGTCCATGCAACGCCTTAAATACAAGACATGCCGCCTTGAACGCGATCCTTTGTTGTATCGGCAGCCAGTGTAGATCAGCTAGAGCTGCAGAGGAGGAAGCAGAGCGTGGGCGCGATAAAGCCAGTTTCGCCGCCATGTTCTGGATCCTCTGCAACTTAAGGATCAGTTTTTTAGGAGCTCCTAGAAGCAGTGCGTTGCAGTAGTCTAGTCTACTGAGTATAATACTACGCACCACCTCTGGTCTAAAACCTTGGGGGAGAATTGGCAAGATTTTGCGTAAGGCACGAAGCAGGCCCATGCAAGTCGCTGCGGTCTTATTAACTGAACCATCCAACTGTAGGTCCGGTTCGAATACCACTCCTAAATTACGGGCCGATTTAGCTCCTGCCACAGAGCCAGGAATGGAAGGTGGCCGAAATCATCAGGCAGCGCACGGGGGAGGCGGTCAGGAGAGCAATGGAGAACCTCCGTTTTGGACCCATTGAACTGGAGTGAGTTAGTTCGCAGCCATTCAGCTGTGGCCGACATGCAGCGATGAAAGGTGTCTTTCGAAACCGACTCACTACCCTCAAATGAAAAAATCAGTTGAGTGTCATCGGCATAATTGATGACTGATATGCCGAATGACTTAATCAGTACTATAAGGGGTCGAAGATATAAATTAAACAGGATCGGGCTAATCGCCGACCCTTGAGGAACTCCCTGATTCACCTGTCGAGTGGCTGATCGAAATGGTGGTAAAGCCACCGCTTGCTGTCTGTCACTGAGATAGGACGTTAACCAATCTAAAACTAGATTGGTTACACCCGCACTATGGAGACGCTCCAAGAGAACCGCATGGTCAACCGTGTCAAACGCGGCCGACATGTCCAGCAGTACCAGGAAAACTGACCTGCCCCTGTCGACACGCGTTCGTAGATCATCTAACACGGTGACCAATGCGGTCTCAGTGCCATGTGCCGGCCTAAAGCCATACTGAGCTGTATCCAGGCAGGAGTTTAATTCCAGATAGTTGGACAAGGCTTTTGTGACCCATCTCTCAAGGACCTTTATTACAAAAGGTAAAAGCGAGATGGGCCTATAATTAGCTGGACAAGATGGATCTAAGGAAGCCTTCTTTAATAGTGGAGTTACTATTGCCACTTTCCAGCTAACTGGAACTGTCGCCGTCATCAGTGACTGACAGCAGATGGAATAAAGTGGAGGGAACAGCTCATCCTGAAATGCCTTCCAGATCTTATGAGGCATTGGATCCAATGGTGAGCCCGAGGACACTCCATTGGCCAGTGAATCAAATTCCTCCGATGTAGGAATTGGAAAACAAGGTAAACAAAAAGTATCTACCCTGTTGTTATCCCGGAACGATACCGAGTAGCGAAGAGATTCCAGTGAAGGAGGTAACGGTGACCCCAGTTGTCCGGGCACTGAGAGTCCATTCAAGATGGTTCTTATTTTCTCCTCAAATGCAGCGGCCAAAGAATCACACAGATCCTGAGAGGCCGGGATAGCGGGAGCTGTACAGGACGGATTAGATAAGTTGTTGACCAGCTTGAATAGGGTTTGCGATTTATTCGTGGCCTTATCCAAGGTATCTTCTAAGAACTTTGCCTTAGCGCTTCTCAGCTGATTCTTATATACCTGTAAGGCCACTCTGTACGCTACCCTGTCCAACTCCTTGTATCCTTTCCTCCAAGTACGCTCAGCCTGTTTGCAGCGGATCTTATGCTGTCTCAGATCGTCATTAAACCAGGCATTAGTCACTCTAGGTCTCTCCCTCACCCTCCGCAGAGGAACCAATTCGTCTAGGGATGTCGAGATTTGCTGACAGAGTGCAGTATAGCTCTTATCTACACTGTCCTCCACCTGAAAACCCCTAGGCAGTAGAATAGGGCGAGTTGGCTCTCTAAGAAGGCGGGCCCATTGGCGCTTAAATTTAAAGCCACTAGTGTTAGTTGATTTTAACGGCCCAGATAGACCAATGGACATATTGATCAAAAAATGATCTGTCCAACCCTGCTCCAGGATCTCTTTCACCACCACCACCTCCGGCTCAGCAAAGATCAGATCTAACACGTGTCCCTTAGCGTGCGTGGGTGATGAAACCAACTGTGTAAGTTGAATGTTACCACACGATTGGCAGAGCTCTCTATAGGCCAGATCTTGAGGGCCGGACGGCCAGAGGTTAAAGTCTCCCAGTATTAAAACTTTAGCATGGGAGTTTGAAAGATCATAAATTAAATCAACCAATGGCTGAAGAGAGGTTGTGGTCGAGGAGGGAGGTCTATAACATAGCAACCCTGTGATCAACGAGCCACCCTGGGACATAATAGAGAAGCCCATAAGCTCAAACCCCATTACTTCCCTAACTGCTAACTCCACCAGGGAGATCGAATCTTTAAAAATGTAGCCTACTCCACCTCCCCTACCGGAGGTACGAGGTACATGTCTGATCAGATAGCCCGGTGGGCAAGCCCAACCGAGTTCCAGTCCACTGTCCGCCGTGGTCCATGTTTCCGTTACAAATAGTATATCCAATTGTAAGGATTCCAATAACAGGGCTATCTCGGCATGATGCTTCACGAGAGAGCGAACATTCAGTAGACCGCAGGAAAGATTATTGGCCGCTGAAGGATGTTGAGCCACGTCCCCCGTGCGGTACGGTAAGTTGTTAACATCCTCATGGTTGTCGACCAGATGAGTGGCCAGAGGCGCCCCTGACGCGCCCGGGACGCGAACGGGCGCAAACGGGCTTACCTCTGGTGCACCTCCGGCGCAACTACGGCGCGACCGCTGCGCGCATCCGCTGCGCGCCTGCTTTCCCATACCTATTAATAGTATTACGCCGCGCGGGCTTCCGGCTGCTAGAGCCTCTAGCCCCACCCAAAATGGCGCTACGGATGTCCAAGCCTCAGCCCTACCCAAGATGGCGGACGAAGCACGAAGCACCCCGACCCCACTGACTGAATCCCGCAAAATGCGGGTGAGGGCACAATTTAAGGTGCAGGTGAGCCTAATCTAGAACCCCCGCTTGCTGTCCCCACAGATGCTAGGTGGAATAATAAATACCGCAAGAGCAGCAGCAGCGCGATATAATATAGCGCGATTTAAAATACACAGCGTACGCCAGCTAAAATGCTGTCAGGCAGATACACGATGGTAGAAGTCTAAGGAGAGTTGAAAGAGAGCAGTTTAAATAAGCTCTCCAGTGCGCGGGCTTCCGGCTGCTAGAGCCTCTAGCCCCACCCAAAATGGCGCTACGGATGTCCAAGCCTCAGCCCTACCCAAGATGGCGGACGAAGCACGAAGCACCCCGACCCCACTGACTGAATCCCGCAAAATGCGGGTGAGGGCACAATTTAAGGTGCAGGTGAGCCTAATCTAGAACCCCCGCTTGCTGTCCCCACAGATGCTAGGTGGAATAATAAATACCGCAAGAGCAGCAGCAGCGCGATATAATATAGCGCGATTTAAAATACACAGCGTACGCCAGCTAAAATGCTGTCAGGCAGATACACGATGGTAAAAGTCTAAGGAGAGTTGAAAGAGAGCAGTTTAAATAAGCTCTCCAGTGCGCGGGCTTCCGGCTGCTAGAGCCTCTAGCCCCACCCAAAATGGCGCTACGGATGTCCAAGCCTCAGCCCTACCCAAGATGGCGGACGAAGCACGAAGCACCCCGACCCCACTGACTGAATCCCGCAAAATGCGGGTGAGGGCACAATTTAAGGTGCAGGTGAGCCTAATCTAGAACCCCCACTTGCTGTCCCCACAGATGCTAGGTGGAATAATAAATACCGCAAGAGCAGCAGCAGCGCGATATAATATAGCGCGATTTAAAATACACAGCGTACGCCAGCTAAAATGCTGTCAGGCAGATACACGATGGTAGAAGTCTAAGGAGAGTTGAAAGAGAGCAGTTTAAATAAGCTCTCCAGTGCGCGGGCTTCCGGCTGCTAGAGCCTCTAGCCCCACCCAAAATGGCGCTACGGATGTCCAAGCCTCAGCCCTACCCAAGATGGCGGACGAAGCACGAAGCACCCCGACCCCACTGACTGAATCCCGCAAAATGCGGGTGAGGGCACAATTTAAGGTGCAGGTGAGCCTAATCTAGAACCCCCGCTTGCTGTCCCCACAGATGCTAGGTGGAATAATAAATACCGCAAGAGCAGCAGCAGCGCAATATAATATAGCGCGATTTAAAATACACAGCGTACGCCAGCTAAAATGCTGTCAGGCAGATACACGATGGTAGAAGTCTAAGGAGAGTTGAAAGAGAGCAGTTTAAATAAGCTCTCCAGTGCGCGGGCTTCCGGCTGCTAGAGCCTCTAGCCCCACCCAAAATGGCGCTACGGATGTCCAAGCCTCAGCCCTACCCAAGATGGCGGACGAAGCACGAAGCACCCCGACCCCACTGACTGAATCCCGCAAAATGCGGGTGAGGGCACAATTTAAGGTGCAGGTGAGCCTAATCTAGAACCCCCGCTTGCTGTCCCCACAGATGCTAGGTGGAATAATAAATACCGCAAGAGCAGCAGCAGCGCGATATAATATAGCGCGATTTAAAATACACAGCGTAAGCCAGCTAAAATGCTGTCAGGCAGATACACGATGGTAGAAGTCTAAGGAGAGTTGAAAGAGAGCAGTTTAAATAAGCTCTCCAGTGCGCGGGCTTCCGGCTGCTAGAGCCTCTAGCCCCACCCAAAATGGCGCTACGGATGTCCAAGCCTCAGCCCTACCCAAGATGGCGGACGAAGCACGAAGCACCCCGACCCCACTGACTGAATCCCGCAAAATGCGGGTGAGGGCACAATTTAAGGTGCAGGTGAGCCTAATCTAGAACCCCCGCTTGCTGTCCCCACAGATGCTAGGTGGAATAATAAATACCGCAAGAGCAGCAGCAGCGCGATATAATATAGCGCGATTTAAAATACACAGCGTACGCCAGCTAAAATGCTGTCAGGCAGATACACGATGGTGGAAGAAATGGGTGTAACCACCCCTCTTTCCAAACCCTCCCACTAGGTGGGTCCCTAGAGTATGCCCAACCCCCAAACTTAGTATAAGTAATGGGAACCCAGTCCTTGCGACTTTAGATTACCCTGGACGAAACTCTGCAATATATATCCTGGACCTTCAATGTTCTACTTTGCTTAGAAGACTGAAGAAATCTCCCTTGGGGTCAAGGAGTGACTCCCCTGCTTGGCAGGCTCCAAAGAAGCAACTGACCGGTCTGCAAAGCTGAAGCTCCCACCGGATGCCGAAGCCTTTGCATCACCAGAGGTGGATTTCCATACTTCCCCGAGGCTACCCTGAGTCCACAGCAAAGCTGAGGCCCATGACTATTGTGGGTGACATGGAACCGTGACCCCTGGTCACCGTGAACTTTTGCAGCAACAGCATCTTCCTGGTCTTCCTCGAATCTGTACTTTGGGCTCCGAGTAGCCCCAGCCTTGAGCACCTCCTGCACCGAAGTTTGCTGGCCTCCACTCCACGAGTGACCCGTGGGCCAGTTTCCAGTGCTACTGCTCGAGGCTCCTTTGCGATCGCTAGCCCGTTGGCTAGTAGGTCCCCACGAAGGCAACTCCTCTTCTGATTGGGCTTTCCTAATTGCTCCAGACGTGCCCCGGCTTACCTTCGCTGGGTGACTCCCCCAGACCTTACTGGTCTGCACCACAGTCCTTTCTCTGATTTCCAGTGACTTGCCGTTGCCAAGGCTTGTTGGGTCCAATCTGGTCGCCGACACCGCAGCACTCGACAGACTTCGTGGGACAGCTCGAATCCAGCTCCTGGTTGTCATTGGCGCCTCTTGGACCTCGTGGCTGAAGAGTCAATACACTTGTCAACTCACCTGAAGCACCCAACATCTGTGGGCATTGGTCCATCCTGCCCCTGGTCACTGGCAAGTGACAAAATTACCGATAAATAACGGGGGTCAAAGGGATAATTTAAAGACCAGCACGGACAAAATCCCCTCGTATCTAAGTCTGCAAACAACAACAAATCCGTGGGTCTACGAAGGTCTAACTAATTGTCCCAAGCCACAAATCCAAATGCTACAAACATGCAAAAAAAGTCCTCATAAAGAGGACGGAGTCCCATCACCCACCGAAGTGGCATGCTTCATCATCTGGGGCCTCCTTTTAATCACAACCTGGTGTGGTTAAAGAGCTACAACTCCAAGGTGGCTAAAGAAGGAGGAGCTCACGGATGTTTTCTGGGTCTTAATCACCTAGTGAGGCCTTCTGCATCAGAGACTAAAGCTACTCTGGGTGTGGTGAGATAACGTGAAGCGTGCAGTGTGTGTGCTAAATCAGTTAAAATTGACTATCTAATAAGAAATATGTTTATTGAGTATCACTAGATGTCAAAGAATAAAAAGGAGTGGTCAACATGTTTCAGCCATGAATGATCAAAAACTGGTGATCATGGCTTTCATCAGGACCAAATGCTACTACTGCAACTTTAACCAATAACAGGTGAAAACAAAATGCACCTGAATAGGATCTAGATGATACCTCCGGCAGATAAAACCGCTCAATAGATGGTAAGTGGGGCTGCAGGGGTTCTTTATGAAGTACCTGTGCAAAACACAAGAGAGAAACACAAGAGAGGCAACAATTAATATAGCAAGGGGATAGGGGTAGAACAATTAGTGAATTAGGTACCAGCAGGTTTCCCACTGCTCAGCTTACCCGTCAAAGATCGGGACTGTGCATCAACGCTCCTGGTGACAACTCAGGGCGTGAGGCAGCGCTCTGTAAAAACAAAAATAAAAAAACAACCTAGTATATAACGAGGTATCATAACTGGTGGAGTGATCTTTAAACCAGTATAACTCTAAAAAGAGCTATTGCGCATGTGTGTCAAACAACCTTTAGCAACAGTCCTACAGCTGGAGTGAAGAGCCCTGCAGAGGAGCTCAATTAACACATAAGATTTAGCTCACTCTAAGGAAGATGTGACCAAATGAGACACAGGAATAATCCTATCCTGTGCGATGCAATCTATATTATCAGCCTTATAGACTGCACCAAGCAAGAAGCGGCGATATCCACCAAAAATAGCCAACACATGGGGCATTAAGCAATAGTATCATCCCTCAGCAAAAAACTGTGCGCTGAACATATCATTCCAACGCAAGCAAATGGGGCTGATACTGTGTGTAGATTCTCCCCCTCGAAAAATACACACATGCGAGTCAAACACCCAAAGCTGTGCCAAGCTAAAAGCTCGAAGGGGAGGGAGCTTAACTGAGAGCACGTTAGTGCTTAACAAAGACACGCGAACAATTTCTAAGCAAATGAGCTCTAATTTAAACAGTCAGCATGCAATGTAAAAAGCGAGTCTCCGCCAACATGGCAATAAGTCGGCAAGGAACCTGCTAACAGATAAGCATAGCGAGTTCTCATGGGAAAGACGCGCTGTGAATACCATGTCGTGTGTACGAATTCACAATCATATCGCTGAGCACAGGCAAAATGCATTGATTCGCTGTTCCCAAACTCGTCTCAAGGAAGCCCAAATCGGTGAACGCCTACCTGGCCGTCGCTACCCCAGGTATTCTTCCTGGTTGTCCCTAGCGGTAACGAAGCCGCAACCGGCACTGCTAGAAAAAGCCGGTAGTCACCCGGAAGTTATCCGGGGGGGCGGGACCAGAGCAGACCAGTATCTCCGGATAAGCTCACGAGACTCTACTCTGGTGAAAGGTCTCATGGGAGAATTAGTCAGGAAATGCTTCGATAAATGGAGCAAAGAATATAATCGTAACGCAGCTTTTGGTAGGTTAGGACTCAGAAACACTTGCAAAATGAATGTTCATGGTGCAAACTAAAAAACCAAAGTGGGCTCAAGTATCGGACAAATCCTGCATAACAATTACGGAATGAGGGTAAACGCCGGGATATGACAGGCGCCACAATTATACACATGGATGGACAAGATACTCGCGTAGGCGGGAAAATTTCTCTCCACGCACACAATATCAGTCTCATCAATACATGGCTTACCCAAGAGTAACAAAAGCCTAACGCGCATCATTCAGGGCATATCATAGGGCGACAAAAGATGAAATGACGCCAAGGGTAAAATGACGCCCCTGCAATAATCACTGCAAAGCAAGTGTGTCAAAAAGCCAGTAGCCCTCTGATTCAAATAACTTGGCTGCCTAGGAGTTAGTGTTGGGCACAATTAACGGAGTGAGGTCCAAGGGATGGCATAATTCAAACCCGTTACAACAAACAAATGATGGACGGAATGCTGACAATGCAGACATTCTCCCCCAGTCAAGAGATCTGGGTTAAATCCATCGTTCTTTTGCCCACTACGCCACCCCAGTTCAGACATGGCCATATGCAAATCAGTCTTGACCCTGTGCCTCATGGGAACAGTCCAGCCCGAACTGCCAAGCCATGTCTTCCCTGGACCGGAATCAAGCATCCTAGGACCGGTTTCTGGCTATCAGCCGTCATCAGCCAGGATAGCTTGACTCCAGTGGCGTAGTGAGCACGGGTCCCACGTCTGGGAATACCCATCCCACTTAGGGCGAAAAGCGTTACAACAAACAAATGATGGACGGAATGCTGACAATGCAGACATTCTCCCCCAGTCAAGAGATCTGGGTTAAATCCATCGTTCTTTTGCCCACTACGCCACCCCAGTTCAGACATGGCCATATGCAAATCAGTCTTGACCCTGTGCCTCATGGGAACAGTCCAGCCCGAACTGCCAAGCCATGTCTTCCCTGGACCGGAATCAAGCATCCTAGGACCGGTTTCTGGCTATCAGCCGTCATCAGCCAGGATAGCTTGACTCCAGTGGCGTAGTGAGCACGGGTCCCATGTCTGGGAATACCCATCCCATTTAGGGCGAAAAGCGTTACAACAAACAAATGATGGACGGAATGCTGACAATGCAGACATTCTCCCCCAGTCAAGAGATCTGGGTTAAATCCATCGTTCTTTTGCCCACTACGCCACCCCAGTTCAGACATGGCCATATGCAAATCAGTCTTGACCCTGTGCCTCATGGGAACAGTCCTGCCCGAACTGCCAAGCCATGTCTTCCCTGGACCGGAATCAAGCATCCTAGGACCGGTTTCTGGCTATCAGCCGTCATCAGCCAGGATAGCTTGACTCCAGTGGCGTAGTGAGCACGGGTCCCACGTCTGGGAATACCCATCCCACTTAGGGCGCAAAGCGTTACAACAAACAAATGATGGACGGAATGCTGACAATGCAGACATTCTCCCCCAGTCAAGAGATCTGGGTTAAATCCATCGTTCTTTTGCCCACTACGCCACCCCAGTTCAGACATGGCCATATGCAAATCAGTCTTGACCCTGTGCCTCATGGGAACAGTCCAGCCCGAACTGCCAAGCCATGTCTTCCCTGGACCGGAATCAAGCATCCTAGGACCGGTTTCTGGCTATCAGCCGTCATCAGCCAGGATAGCTTGACTCCAGTGGCGTAGTGAGCACGGGTCCCACGTCTGGGAATACCCATCCCACTTAGGGCGAAAAGCGTTACAACAAACAAATGATGGACGGAATGCTGACAATGCAGACATTCTCCCCCAGTCAAGAGATCTGGGTTAAATCCATCGTTCTTTTGCCCACTACGCCACCCCAGTTCAGACATGGCCATATGCAAATCAGTCTTGACCCTGTGCCTCATGGGAACCGTCCAGCCCGAACTGCCAAGTCATGTCTTCCCTGGACCGGAATCAAGCATCCTAGGACCGGGTTCTGGCTAAATCCATCGTTCTTTTGCCCACTACGCCGGTCCCAGGATGCTTGTTTCCGGTCCAGGGAATACATGGTTTGGCAGTAACCTTGCTGGTCGTCATCCCTACGTATCTCTTCTTGCAGGGACATGTTATAAGGTAGATTACCTTATCGCTGTTGCAATTGGTATGCTTAATTTGTCTCCATGGTCGGTCTCAACAGTATGTGAGGTCTCTCGACACACCGCACAGCCACCACACGCATAATGCCCCTGTACTGGAGGCAAATCCCAGAGTGTATTGGTTAAAGCTGTAATAATTCTGGGGCGTGTGTGAACAAGTGTATCTCGTAGATTGGCACTTCTCTTGAAAGAGAACAATGGGAGAGGTAAATGATCATTGCCCACGTTTAATATGCGCCAATGTTTACGTATGCTTTTCTGGATAGAACTGGACTGGGTGCTGAAGGTGTTAACGCACGTCATTCTGTCTAGTGTCGGTTTAGGGACACTAGGTTCAAGTAGGGCCTCGCGGTTGTTATTGGAGGCCCGTTTGTAGGATTGGCGAACCAGGCGAGGAGGATAATTTCTCGCTTTGAGATTTTGGGACAAAAAGTCTGCATGTTTCCTAAAGTTCACGGATGTGTCTTCGTTCCTTTTTAAACGAGAACAGCGGTGGGTTTTCAGATTACACAGTGACACGTTGGGTTTGAATGATGCCATCCATTGGACCACACTCCGTTAATTGTGCCCAACACTAACTCCTAGGCAGCCAAGTTATTTGAATCAGAGGGCTACTGGCTTTTTGACACACTTGCTTTGCAGTGATTATTGCAGGGGCGTCATTTTACCCTTGGCGTCATTTTATCTTTTGTCGCCCTATGATATGCCCTGAATGATGCGCGTTAGGCTTTTGTTACTCTTGGGTAAGCCATGTACTGATGGGACTGATACTGTGTGCGTGGAGAGCAATTTTCCCGCCTACGCGAGTATCTTGTCCATCCATGTGTATAATTGTGGCGCCTGTCATATCCCGGCGTTTACCCTCATTCCGTAATTGTTATGCGGGATTTGTCCGATACTTGAGCCCACTTTGGTTTTTTAGTTTGCCCTATGAACATTCATTTTGCGAGTGTTTCTGAGTCCTAACGTACCAAAAGCTGCGGTACGATTATATTCTTTGCTCCATTTATCGAAGCATTTCCTGACTACTTCTCCCATGAGACCTTTAGCCAGAGTAGAGTCTCGTGAGCTGATCCGGAGATACTGGTCTGCTCTGGTCCCGCCCCCCCGGATAACTTCCGGGTGACTACCGGCTTTTTCTAGCAGTGCCGGTTGCGGCTTCGTTACCGCTAGGGACAACCAGGAAGACTACCTGGGGTAGCGACGGCCAGGTAGGCGTTCACCGATTTGGGCTTCCTTGAGACGAGTTTGGGAACAGCGAATCAATGCATTTTGCCTGTGCTCAGCGATATGCTTGTGAATTCGTACTCACGACATGGTATTCACAGCGCATCTTTCCCGTGAGAACTCGCCATGCTTATCTGGTAGCAGGTTCCTTGCCGACTTTTTGCCATGTTGGCGGAGACTCGCTTTTTACATTGCATGCTGACTGTTTAAATTAGAGCTCATTTGCTTAGAAATTGTTCGCGTGTCTTTGTTAAGCACTAACATGCTCTCAGTTAAGCTCCCTCCCCTTCGAGCTTTTAGCTTGGCACAGCTTTGGGTGTTTGACTCGCATGTGTGTATTTTTCGAGGGGGAGAATCTACACACAGTATCAGCCCCATTTGCTTGCGTTGGAATGATATGTTCAGCGCACAGTTTTTTGCTGAGGGATGATACTATTGCTTAATGCCCCATGTGTTCGCTATTTTTGGTGGATATCGCCGCTTCTTACTTGGTGCAGTCTATAAGGCTGATAATGTAGATTGCATCGCACAGGATAGGATTATTCCTGTGTCTCGTTTGGTCACATCTTCCTTAGAGTGAGCTAAATCTTATGTGTTAATTGAGCTCCTCTGCAGGGCTTTTCACTCCAGCTGTAGGACTGTTGCTAAAGGTTGTTTGACACACATGCGCAATAGCTCTTTTTAGAGTTATACTTGTTTAAAGATCACTCCACCAGTTATGATACCTCATTATATACTAGGTTGTTTTTTTATTTTTGTTTTTACAGAGCGCTGCCTCACGCCCTGAGTTGTCACCAGGAGCGTTGATGTACAGTCCCGATCTTTGACGGGTAAGCTGAGCAGTGGGAAACCTGCCGGTACCTACTGCCGAAAGTCACTAATTGTTCTACCCCCTATCCCCTTGCTATATTAATTGTTGCCTCTCTTGTGTTTCTCTCTTGTGTTTTGCACAGGTACTTCATAAAGAACCCCTGCAGCCCCACTTACCATCTATTGAGCGGTTTTATCTGCCGGAGGTATCATCTAGATCCTATTCAGGTGCATTTTGTTTTCACCTGTTATTGGTTAAAGTGGCAGTAGTAGCATTTGGTCCTGATGAAAGCCATGATCACCAGTTTTTGATCATTCATGGCTGAAACATGTTGACCACTCCTTTTTATTCTTTGACATCTAGTGATACTCAATAAACATATTTCTTATTAGATAGTCAATTTTAACTGATTTAGCACACACACTGCACGCTTCACGTTATCTCACCACACCCAGAGTAGCTTTAGTCTCTGTTGCAGAAGGCCTCACTAGGTGATTAAGACCCAGAAAACATCCGTGAGCTCCTCCTTCTTTAGCCACCTTCGAGTTGTAGCTCTTTAACACCAGGTTGTGGTTAAAAGGAGGACCCAGATGATGAAGCATGCCACTTCGGTGGGTGATGGGACTCCGTCCTCTTTATGAGGACTTTTTTTGCATGTTTGTAGCATTTGGATTTGTGGCTTGGGACAATTAGTTAGACCTTCGTAGACCCATGGATTTGTTGTTGTTTGCACACTGGCAAGTGACCCAGACCCTGTCCCCTCTGCTTTCAGGTGCCTTCCATCCTAGATCCAGGCTTGGATCGCTTCGGACACTTCTCCTCTTCACGGCAGCAGCACTTCTTTGCCAGCTTCCATTGAAATCGACGACGCGACCCGACACCAAAAGACACCTATGCACCCGGCTTCGCTCGGTGAGGTAACACGAGTACTCTGGTGCTCCCGTGGGTGCTAGCCCTAGAACTTCCTAAGTCCAAAAGGGTTTGGTCCTGACTCGATTCTAAGTGTCCCTAATCTTTAAATTTCCAACGCGACATTGCCCATAGAAGCTAACGGGAACCCGCGGTTGTGTTTACACAGTGCACACGGCCCCTATGACTCCCCTGTGTCACTACCTTGGGTGGTTCCTTGGGGTCCCAGCGATTCCACAGGCCCTAGGCCATGTGTCTAGTTCATTTGTGGTTCTTATACCACTTTATTGGTATATTGTTTGGTACGCCCCTAGGGCCCAAACGTGTATGTGTGCTATTACTGTTGTTTGCTAACTTGTAAACTTGTAAATTAAGTACTTCGAACTCCAGTCTCATAAAGAGATTAGAGGGGTGTGTTTTATCTTAAATACTATTTTCAATATATACATGGTGTGGTTGTCCTTTCATTTGGTCATTCAAGAGATTATAGACTGGTAAAACAAGATGCTTTATATTCCTTCAAGACTTAGCCTGAAGGCTGCTCTCCATAGCTTCCACTAGGATAGCTTTCAATAAAGGTTGTCTTTAACCCATTCACCATAAGGGGTTGTTTGGACTGATACAGGGTGCCCACTATAATTAGTGGACAGCATATCTCAGGCCAACTTCTCACACCATCTAGTCCAGTTACAGCTGTACCGTAGATGGGTGCTTGCTTCTGTCTGTAATAAGGGCCGCTTATGGACTCACATTCCGCTACGCCTACTTTACTCACGTCCAACCTGTATTCTGGTGCAGAAAGTGCTCATTCACATGGCCCGTGAATCTATGCCTCTCCAACACAGCGTGGCCCGACCTGGTTTATGAACTGTTGATGGGTCCTTTGTTGGCTCATGACCAGGCCTGTTCCAATGCGGACTGCATGCTGCTTGCTGCCGTAAATGGAGTGCTGGCATGCTAGAATACCAGTAAGGCTGCATTTTGCGCATCTTGCAACAAAGTTTAATTGAATATGACGCAAGTTGCCCAGATATGCTCTTTGATGCAACGGATTATGACGAGCACGTCTGCTCCTTCAAGATGCTTAACTGGGTGGTGTCCTAATGTGCTTTCAATGACAAGGATTGCTTGTTGGAATGTCTTGCCTTCCAAGGATCTAATGAATTGGTGTATTTTTCAGAAGCACCTTGAACATTTTTTTACATATTTTGCATATTTTTTTTCTCTTTTCCCTCTTTCCTATTTCCTCCTTTTCCCATCGCGATTCACTGTATTTAGATTTTTTCCACAGTGCTTTGACTCTGCTTACCTCTGGTATTTGTTTTTGCTATTTGCTACAACCTGGCCAGGGGGAGGGTGTCACATGGTTGTTAGGGGCACTGTCAATATCTTTAAAGTTAGCATGAGCCCGGGAGCCGTGATGCTGCTTTTGCGCACATTACTTGAAGCTTTCTCTTATGCAAGACTATTTACACCTTTCACATGAGAACTGTCTGCTGCGATCGTTCTCCGCTTATTCCTAGAGTTTAGTCTGAACATTGTAAGCAAGGTCAATCAACAATGCCCCTTGTTATTCTGTTCTGGTCAGGCCCTAGCACATAGACAAAACATACCCTGCAGCTGCTGTTTGCGGAACACTTGTATCTTGATATTACAGGACTGCATGTTTAACACAGACGCACTTGGAGAGGGACTTTTCCAGGGAGAAGAGCAATATGCACCTGTGATGTAGAAATACGATCTATGTCCTAAAGGTATGGAGTCCGCTGACAAAGCCCAGAGATCTTCTATTATATAATACTTCATATTCAGTCTATGGGAAGGGAGTTTGGGCACTGTAGTCCTGTTTCCAATGTCTTGGTAAGATGACATCTCCCTTCATAATGTATGGACTTGCTCCTATGCTGACAATATTTGTATGATGCATCTTTACGCCAGTAGTGGTACGTATACTGAGTTTTAGAGCATGTTAGTTGAAATAAATATTTTAAACTAATTAAGTGACTGTCAGATCTTGTTGTGGACAGGTACAAGAGAAGTGAGCGAAAGGGGTGTCTTGTCACTGCAAGTCCTGAGAGATTCGGGAGTGTTGTGTTCTGGGTTGTCCAATCATTTGTTCTCCACTTGTGAGTAGTAGAGCAAGTGAGACGCTATAGCTAGTTGGTCCTGGACTCGTGGGCACTAAGACAGTAGGAAGGCAAAGCCCCTATACACTGAGGTCCCATAATCCTGTGCATAGTTCTGTGTATGGGCAGAATCCCTACAACAACATAGGATAGCCTACGCAGCTGAGGCGGATTTGTTTCCCTTCCCACTAAGGATGTCACTGGTTAAAATGTGAGTAGGAGTCTCTGAGAATGCATGACTGAACTACTCACATTCGATCATTAAATAAGTGCCTAACCAACGTTGGTGGCGACATGTTGTGTAGTTCCTACCAATCCGTAGGACCTGCACATTTTTGGGACAGCATAAACTGAGTGCTTGGTGTCAAGACTTATTCCGGACACCCCCAAAGGATATGTTTGCCTATAGCTCACAGTACCACCGTAAGCCCCCCTAACCTACTAGGGAGCAAATGGTTTCTGGCAACCACTGAACATGACAACCTGTGTGTGTGTAGGTGTTGAGCCAAGAATCCCCCCAAGGGATGAGCCAACCCCATTACCTGATGGGATAGAGTGAAGGACTGGGCCTGGATCACAAACTGGACATCCCTCACGAGATGTCAGGTTGCTGCATGGTGATTTCTCAGTATGCAAGTACCCTCAGTGTCAGCGGAAGTACCTCGTCTGCTAATCTATCAGGATGCTTATCTTTTATAATAGAAAGCAGCCTTGCGATGTACCCATATATTAGTGATGTTATGGATATATAGACAGCCCTGTCACCCCGTGGATGAAGATAGTGATGACATTTGTACCTAGTGTGAAATGAGACCTTGTACATGATCTTCAGGGCGTTGTGATAATGTTGTGCGAAGCTAGATGTAAAAAAGTTTAGTTTTGGAGAAACAAATCCAACATTGTTGTGCGTGCAAATGTGTGCCAAAGGTCACAGCTGGACATTTCATTTGTGAAGACAATGTAAGAAATGAGCTGCTTCACTACATGTCCCAACTCAGGAATATAACAGTCGTGTAGGACCGAGTGGGTGCACTGCCCATCACGACAGACCTGTATGTCGAGGCAGACGTTTCTGGTAAACGTGCACAATGATGCCCACGTTACTGCCTGACAATTTATCTAGAACAGGAACTCCGCAGCCTAATGCATTAGTCACAATCTTAGCTCTAGTGGCATGAGCACACAATCCATCAGAGGGTTGCTTCTTGGCCACTGCGTAGCAGATATTGATGCAGAGCAGTATTCATCTGGAGATGGTCTGTTTCTGCACATCCTTTCCCTTCTTAGTGCCTACGTACCCCACGAAGAGTTGATTGTCCACCTGGATCATTTTGTACGGTCTAGATAGAATGACAATGCTCTTTTTGGATCCAAACGGTGGAGTCTCACCTCTTCTTTAGAGGGATAAGGTGGAGCAAAGAAGGTAACAGAATGATGTTTTAGCCTGCGTGGAAGGGAGTCATAGGTTTTAGAAGGAAAGAGTCACGTGTCCGGAGAACCAACTATTCCAGGTAGAATGTAGTAAATGGAGGGTGTGCTGAAAGAGCTTGTAATTCGCTGACCATCCTAGTCAATGTTATGGCCACTAGAGGGACACTTTTGATGGCCAAGAGCCTAAGAGTGCATTTATGCAGAGGCTCAAATGGTGCACACATCAAGGCACTGAGAACCAGATTCAGATCCCACTGGGGCATAATGAATGTGCTGCAAGCCTTTAAGAAACCTAGCCACAACAGGTGGCTTAACCCCTTTTGTGTGGGTGTTGGCCAATGGCCAAGACCTGAAGATGCTCCCTGGTGTATCTGTCGGCCATTGGCTGACACTGGGCAGGGCTGAAAAGGATCCTCCAGTGCAAGCACTTTCTTTGGTTAAGGTCAGGGGAGATGCAGAATCGCTTCTGCGTCAGCCCCCAATCTCCCTCCCGCCCATCTATGAGGTCAGCGAGCCAGGAAGCCCTCTGACATAACAAACCCCAACCACAGCGGAGAGAAGCAGCAGATAAGAGATTAAATAATGTCACATACTTCGGGAGGAAGGTGGAAAGTTGTCAACTGTCACTGCTCAATCTCCACGCATGAAGGTAAAGGGTGCCAGGTTTGAGTGCAGAACTCTCCCCTGCTGCAACAGAAGATCCTCTCGAAGGCTGATCAGAGGACCGATTGGCATGCTCAATAGCTTGGGATACCGGACGCTCCGTGCCCAATCAGGAGCCACAAGAATACCTTGGGCCCGGTTTTTCCTGATCTTCTTGAGAACTCTGGGCAGGTATGGTATTGGTGGAAAAGCATGCAAGAGGTGAGAGTCGCCTTGGAAACTCCCATGTGTAAAACTGCTCACATTTTGCATACTCCTTGTGGGAAACAGATCTAACCAAGGCTTTCCTCACTGCTGAAAGAGTCCTTGCACCACCTCTGGATGGAGACGCTGTTCGTGATCCACTTGACATCTTCAGGTGAGTTTGGTGTTCAGAGAGCGTGCCAGGTTTTGAACCACCAGGGAAATGCCTTGGCATTCCAGCAATGTCCAGAGATGCAGAGCCTCTTGACAAAGGGTCCACGACCCCACCTCACCCTGTTTGTTGAAGTTCCACATGGTGGTAGTTTTGTCTGTGAACACCTGCACCAGCCTTACCTTGATCAAAGGAAGAAAGGTTTTCAATGCCAAACGAATCGCCTGAAGCTTCAACAGGTAGACGTGGAGCCCAGACTCAGTCGGAGAGCAGGGTCCTCTGATCTCCATATCTCCCTGATGGATTCCCCATCCCAGAAGTGATGCATCTGTCACCACAGTCAGCTCTGGTTGGGGAAGAGAGAGGGGTCTGCCACTGACCCAATCGTGGTTTGTTTGCCATCACTGCAGATCTTTCGCACTTCCCTCTGAGTTCTGGACCATGTCGGAGATATTCCCATGATGCTGCACCCACTGGAAATTCAGGTCCCACTGTAGTGCCTGCATATGCCAACTGGCATGAGACACTAGCAGGATGCAGGAGGCCTTGAGGCAACAACCTCAGAATGTTTCGTGCCAAAATCCAGGCTAGAACCTGAAACATTGGTATTATAACCTGAATATCCTTGATGTGCCAATTGGGAGAATAAGGGATAATAAGGGAGAGCAACAGAGGGGCGCTGTTAAGACCAAAAGGGAGCACTGCCTATTGAAAGTGCTCTTGGCCCACCGTGAATCTCACGTAACATCTCTGGGCAGGCAGGACAGGGAGGTTGAAATAGGTGCCCTGCAAAGCCAATGCTGTCATCCAGAGTCCTAAGTCCCGGGAAGACAGGACATGCGCAAGCGTGAGGATCTTGAATTTCTCCTTTTTCAGCAAGAAATTGAGAAGGTGCAGGCCTGGGATAGGAAGAAGGCCTCCATCCTTCTTGGGCACCAGAGGGTATCGGGGATAGCAACCATGACCTACTTATGATGCCAATGCCCTCTTGATGGCTTCCTTGGCCAAAAGAGTCAGCACTTCCTTGCGGAGAAAGAAGAGGTGGTTGTAATGATCAATCTTCAAGGCACGCTTCATTTAAGGTAAAACTATTTATTTATGCGGAGCATCATCAATTACGTCTTACAGATAAACCTGGGTCAAACCGTCTCTCCTGGAATCCCGAACACGCTAAGTGTTCTAAATTCCAGAAGACACAGCAAGACACCGCACATTCCCCTCCTTCAGAAACACAAAGAACAGAACAAAACCAAACAAAAAAACATTTTTTTTTTAAAGAATGGCATATTAACTACATAACATGTTTGCTCACACTTTGAACATCACTTACGTTGTGCATAAGAAAAATAAACAGATTAACACATGCCAGAACAAATAAGTATCACTTGCTTACATAATAATCCTTATACCAAACAGGAATATGTTGTGACCTTTGTACACGGCACTTACTCAGACTACTGTCTTTTGTAGGAACAGACTTTCTCCAATTTGTTTTATTGTTAGAAATTTGGGGTAATGATATATCGGTAGAGACGGATACCTCTTTATTAGGCCATAACCACTGAGGAACCTTCACTACCTTTGAAAGATTCCAAACATTTCCATCAGATAATTCCACCACCTGACGACCAACACGAACCACTCTCAAAGGATGAGAATAACGAGATTCTCCAGCTTTAACAAACCTCCCTTTCTTCACACAAACCCAGTCATTGACTTTAACCGGAGAAATAACACCTTTATCAACGCCACCTTGATCCGACACATCACTGTCACTCTTACTGATAAATATATCTCTCATCCATCCTTGGCTTAAATTAGATATACTCTTCCTTCCCCTCATTTTCTCAAAAGGCGAAAGATCACCGATGCTCCTAGGAGTATTCCTGTAACTCCAAAGAACTTCACTAATAGCTTGACTACAATTCTTACCATTAGAAATAGCCAATTGTAAGCCTTCCTTAAAGACTTTAATCCACCTCTCTACAATTCCATTACTCTGAGGATAATAGACAGAAGAGCGTTTATGACTGATACCATGCCTTTCGAGAAAACTTTTCATTTCAATAGAAGTCAACTGTACTCCATTGTCGGTTACAAGAGATTCAGGCAAACTCTCCCTCTCAAACATTTCATTTTAAAATTTAATAACCACATTAGAAGTTACATGAGGAACAATTTTGACTTCTGGCCATTGAGATAACTGATCAATGAGTATAATTGCATACACAGGATTCTGACCAAGAAATATGGGACCAGCAATATCTAAAGAAACGCATTGCCAAACACGAGATGGCCTGGACACAGGAAGATGATCATATGTAATAACTTTCTGAGATTTATCACTTATGCAACATTCAATACAAGCCCTGACCTTACGTTCAATAGCTTTGTCCATGGCTGGCCACCAAAATTCACTTCTAATTCTGCGTTTCATGCTTGTCATACCAGGATGTCCTTCATGTGCCATATCTAAAATTGTTTGTTGTAAATCAATGGGAACCACCAGCTGTAGACTTCTCATTAAAATATCATCTTTTAAAGACAATTCATGAGAAACTTGCAAAAATGGACGCACCAACTCCGAAATATCAGCCTTCTTTGGCCATGAAGATTTGATATACTCAATTACTTCCCTAAGTACGACATCATTCTCACATGCAAGTTTCCATTCCTTCTCTTGTATACATCCATTGGACACTTCACAAATGGAAATCACCTTTTCAAGATTATTATCTTCTTCTACCACATTGTCATCAACTACAGGTAATCTTGATAGGCAATCTGCCAAAATATTCCTCACACCCGGAATATATTCAACTTGGAAGTGAAAATCCTGTAATTTATATTGCCATCTAGCGATTCTTGAAGTGGCTCCACCACAACCTTTTGTTGTAAAGAGATCCACTAAAGGACGATAATCAGATCTGACTTTAAATACCGTACCATATACATATTTACGAAAATACTCTATTCCCCACCAACAAGCAAGAGTTTCCTTTTCTAACGTTGAATATTTGCATTCTGCACCCTTCAATGGTCTTGATGCAAAACCAATAGTGACTAAATGACCATCCTGATTTTGCATTAAAACTGCACCTAACCCAACATTACTGGCATCGGAAACAATTATTGAATCATGAGCAGTGTTGAACGTGGCCAAGGCAGGTGCAGACGAAATACACATTTTCAATTGCTTAAATTCATTTCTACAATTGTCATCCCATAAAAAAAACCTTTTTTTAGTAGGTTTCTCATATGCACAGTTTTGTCAGCAAACAATGGTATAAATTTTGCATAGTATTCAGCAAGACCTAAAAAAGATCTTAACTGGTCTTTGTTTTGTGGATCAGGAGCTTGATCAATGGCCCTGATTAGATTCTGATTAGGAGAAACTCCATGTTTGTCAATTGAATGGCCTAAGTAATCAACAGATGATACACTAAACTTACATTTATCTTTAGTCAAAGTTAAACCATTATCTTGTAGAATGCACAAAACTTGATGTAGAATGTCAGTATGTTCAGTAGGATTGGAGGCAAAAATCAAAATATCATCTTGGAAATACAGCACATTATCCATGTTTTCAAATAATTTATGCATTAACCTTTGAAACACAGAGGATGCAGAAATTAATCCAAAAGGCATTCTCTTGTATCTAAAAGCGCCTTCAGGTGTTATGAAGGAAGTAAGATGTTTACTTTCCTCGTAAAGAGCGATCTGATGGTAAGCGTTAGATAAATCAAGAGTAGAGAATATCGATGCACCCTTCAGTTTTGTGAACATCTCACCTATATTTGGTAGCGGATGTCTGTCAACCCACACACTATTATTGAGATCCCTCAAGTCCACACATAATCTGACTTATCCATTAGATTTGTGCGCGACAACAACTGGACTTAACCATATAGATGATTCTATTTGCTCTATAATGTCAAGGTCACAGAGCCTTTTAAGCTCATCCTTTACAGCTTCTCTTAAATGTAGAGGAACATTCCTAACTTTATGAACCTTTGGTATAGCGTCATATTTTTTTGATAAACAAGTTTTTATTGTTTTCAGCATTACAACAACAGAAACTGTCGGGCCCTCCAAATCTTCACCACACAGTAATACAGAAAAAAGCGCAACACATTCCCACCCTCCCCTAAAACTATCCCCCCTCTCCAACCCTACCCCGCTAAGGTATGTTGCCCAGCCACTTCCCCCAAACCTTCCGGTATTTCTTGGGACAGCCTCGTGCCTGATAGAGAGTCCGCTCCTGCGCCGCACACCAGTCCACCCCGGCGCCCCACTTAGCTATGGTTGGCGGCTGTGGTTGCTTCCACGCCGCTGCAATGTCCCGTTTAGCCACCATCAAGGCCGTCATGAGAAACAGCTGTTCCGGGCGCGTGCCATCCAAACCATCCGTGATGCCCAATAGGGAGTGTCTAGGCTCATGCGGCACCTCCCACCCCAGGACCTCCGTAAGCTCAGACTCAATGCCCCTCCAGAACCCCTCCAGCTCCGGGCAAGACCACATCATATGAAGGAAGTCGGCTGGCTCGAAACCACAGCGGGGGCAAGCCGCGTCCCCGGAGAGGCCTGCGCCGAAGAGGCGGGCCGGCGTGAGATAAGCAGTATGTGTCAGGAACACGCATTGCCACACCATAACACATAGGTTATTTCCGCGCTACCGCGATCTTCGCTCTGGAGACTACAAGTCCCATGAGCCTTTGTACTTCCGGCATGCGCGCGCAGACGCGGAAGGCTTCATAGAGCACTTGCGCGCTGGCGTCTTTGCCGATTATCCTGGAAGCCGTGAGGAAGCAGCGCGTCTTGGTTGCGGTCCTCATTTCGTTTGAGAAGTCCGTTACGTCAGGAGACGGAGCGGCGCACAGAATCTTGTCCCGACTTGTCCCGAGAGCGAGTGGAGGTGTACGTGACAGAGAGAGATCTTGTTGGGTGTAACGTGTGGCGGTTGCGGTAAGGGTGCTGTGCACCACTCTGTGTGAGGACCGTGAGTGTCTCAGAACAGAGCAGGCCAGAATCCACGGGAGCGAAGATGATGTCCCTCCTCTCCCCAAAGACCACTCACCACAGCTAAGTAAACAGCTAAAGAGGTGAGTAATATCAGAGGAGCGGGGAGACCGGAATGAGCCACCAGGAAGGTTCTTGTGGGTTGTGTAGGGGAGATGGTCAATGTGAAACGACAACCTGTAGCAAGACAGAAAACATATGTAGGGTACAGGTTAGAAATATAACTGCTTCTATGTCTATATGGCAATTCTTCTAAAAAAGCAATTGTGTGTACTTTCTCACTTACACATACTCTCCAGAGGAAGTGGTAGTTTTGTAGTATTGTCACAAGATAAACGTTCCAACTATAACAAATAGTTAGTACTTGTATGTTCCACAGTAATGACAGGGAATGTCATGCCAACCATCCTCATGAAAAGTAACCAGGTGCAAGTATGTCTGTGGGTATCAAAACGAATTAATAAAACAGGTGAGCCCCAATAAAGAAATGAAGCACAAGAACTAATGCTCCGCAGTCTCTACACAGACCAAGTATTCACTCGACTTGGTAACTTAGTAGTGAGTTCCAAAAACACAATGCGTGATTCCAGCAAATGAAACAGTACTTGCGGTTTATGTGGAGTTACTCAAAAGAAGGCGCCTCTGAACTCGTGTAGCTCTGCCGTAGAACTGTGCCGATAACTTCCCACTCAGCACCACAAAAATAAATCAATGTAGGTCCGGATTCATTCAAGCGTTTCTATCAGGGTAGCGCGACTTCGCGCTGAACGAAGGCAATACAATCCAGAACAACGGGTCCTTGCGTCCGGGAGTAATCCGTTTCAGGCAGGAGACAGGGCGACTATAACCATGAGTTCAGCGCTACTTCGCGCTAGCGGTCTCAATAAAGCACCAAACAAAAAAATAATAAACTGAGGATACAAACAGCGCGTCCTCGCGCTTCAGTATCAGCCTTAAACCAGTCACAAAGAGACACAGTGCGTACTAGCACTCGATAGACTCAGGGTTTCATGAAAGCACAATTTCTTCGTTCCATACAAAGGAGAAGTGCTACGAACATTCACTTCACAGGATCAGGGAGCAAGGCGTGGCTCAAGCACCAGGAAACAAAGCCAAGCACCTGGGAGTCGTCACAGCGCGCTTATAAGCCTGATTCCAGTCAGCTGCTGCTTCCCAGTGTTTTGTGGGAAAGTACACACTCCTGCTGTCCCTAATGCATTATGGGACATGTGGTTTGGGTAGGATCTAACAGTACCCCCCCCTAATGACCCTTCTTAGGACGGGGCTTGGTGGGGTTCTTAGTATGGAACCTCTTGATCAAGTGCGGGGCATGTATATTCTTAGCGGGTTTCCATGTTCTATCTTCAGGGGCATACCCTGTCCAATCGATGAGGTATTGTAACTGGCCTCTACAAAAGCGTGAATCAAGAATGTCTTTAACTTCATATTCTAATTCTCCCTCTACAGAGATAGGAGGAGGTGGAGGCTCAGGAAAGGAGGGAGGAAGGTAGGGTTTGAGTAGAGAAGTATGAAAGACAGGGTGTATTTGTAGATCAGGGGAGAGATTTAATCTGCAAGTAACAGGATTGAGGACCTTTAAAATGGGAAATGGCCCAATGTATCGTGGTTGCAATTTTCTTGGACCGGGCAATCTGAGATTTTTTGTGGAAAGCCAGACTTGGTCTCCTTCTCTATATTCGGGGGCCTGACGTCTGTGTTTATCTGCTTGAGTCTTCATTGCCTGTTTGGCCTCACTTAAATGACTCTTAGCTTGTTCCCAAATGGATTGGATATGACTGTAATGATCGGTTACTGCAGGTATGTTAGTGAAGGGGAGGGGCAGAGGTAGAAAACGTGGGTGGTGACCAGTGATGAAATAGAACGGAGAAACCTTAGAGGCGGAATGCGTGGCATTATTGTAAGCGAACTCTGCCAAGGGTAATGCTCGGAGCCAATCATTAGAGGTAGTGCTTATTAAACACCGGAGATATTGTTCAAGAGTCTGATTGGTCCTCTCGGTCTGACCATCTGTTTGTGGATGATACGCCGATGAGAGGCGATGATCTATCTGAAGAACCTTGCACAATCCCTGCCAGAATTTGGATACAAATTTAGGGTCTCTATCGGAAACTATGACTGACGGTAATCCGTGTAATCTGACTACGTTGGAAATGAAGCTGTCTGTGAGACCTATTGCCGTAGGCACCTTCTTGGGCGGGATGAAATGGGCCATCTTGGACAACATATCTACTACTACCAGGACTGTGGTAAACCCTTGAATGGATGGTAAGTCAATGATAAAGTCCATGCTAATGGACGACCAAGGTGTATCGGGAACGGGTAGAGGCTGTAATAGACCTGCTGGAGCACAATGTGAGGCTTTCTGTCTAGCACAAGTGGAACAGGCATTAACAAATTCTTCAATATCGTGATTCATATTCTTCCACCAAAACCATCTTTTACAGATTGACACGGTTTTTTCTCCTCCAGGATGCCCAGCCAGAGGTAACGCATGACACCACTTCATGATAAGGGCACGGGTTTCAGGAGAGGGGATAAACAGACGATTCTGATGGAAAAACATGTTCTGTGTTATAGTGTTGCCTTTCTCAGCTAACCATTGTTCCCTATCAATGGATTCGTAGGCACGAGAAACTTGCACCATGAAAGAATCATTCTTGTCAATAGCAGCTAGAATCTTATGTGCAGGGATTATGGATATGGGTTCTTCCTCAACATGTTTATGTTCTATGCCTAAGCGTGACAATGCGTCCGCTTTTCCTTGTTGTGAGCCTGGGCGAAATGTGATTACGAAGTCATACTCAGAGAAGAAGGAAACCCATCTCATCTGACGGGGTGTAAGTGCTCGCGCCGACCTATAAAACTGAAGGTTTCTATGGTCGGAGTAGATGGTGATGGTATGTGGTGACCCCAACAGGTAATGACGCCATTCTTGAAAGGCCATTTTAATGGCCAACAGTTCTCTTTCTCCGATAGTGTAATTTTGTTCTGCCTGTGATAATGTTTTAGAAAAGTAGGCTATGGGATGGAGAACACCTGATTGAGGGTCTCGCTGTGACAGCACCCCTCCCACTGCAAACTGGGAGGCATCAGCCTCAACATAATAAGGTAGCGTCTCATCTGCATGTCGTATGATGGGCGCTGTAATGAATTTATTCTTTAGGTGACAAAAGGCTTCTTCCGCTGCCTCAGTCCAATCAAAGACTACTCCTTTTTTCAACAGTCGTGTTATAGGGGAAACTACTTCGGAGAAGTGATCAATAAACCTCCTATAAAAATTGGCAAAGCCCAAAAATGATTGTACGTCTCTTACTGTCCGAGGGCTTTTCTAATTGGTGATTGCTGTTACCTTTTTGGGATCCATATGTATACCTTCTGGGGAGATCACAAACCCCAAGAAATCTACCTTTTCAACATGAAAGCAGCATTTATCTGCTTTAGCAAAGAGGTGGTTGTCTTGTAGACGTTGCAAAATTAATCTCACATGAGTCACATGATCTTGCGTGTTTTGGGAATAAATCAAAATGTCATCGATGTAAACGATAACAAAAACATCTAAGTATTCTCTTAAAATATCGTTGACAAAAAACTGGAAAGCCGCAGGGGCATTACAGAGTCCAAATGGCATCACACAATATTCGAAGAGTCCAAATTTTGTGCGGAATGCCGTCTTCCACTCATCTCCGTCTTTAACTCGAATCAAATGATAAGCCCCCCGTAGATCTAATTTGGTAAAAATCTTAGCTTTTCTCACCTGATCCAAGAGCGAAGAGATAAGAGGAAGAGGGTATTTGTTTTTAATGGTGACTTTGTTCAGAGCTCTGTAGTCCAAACAGGCTCTCAAACCCCCTTCACGTTTGGGAATAAAAAAAATAGGGGAAGAAACTGGGGATGTGGAGTGTCTGATGAATCCTTTTTTTAACATATCCTGTAAATATTCAGACAAATAAGTGGTTTCGGGTTCTGTCAGTGCATATACTCGACTGACCGGAAGTTGTGCCCCTGGTATCAAATCAATTCTACAATCGTAGGACCTATGAGGAGGCAAGGATACCGCTTGTACCTCATCAAAAACTCTAGCAAAGTCTCCATATTCTGGAGGCAACCCCTCGGTTGCGGGTGGAGACACAGCACAACATATCGAGGTGTGCCAACTTGCCACATCTCTGTGGCAATGAGTCAAACAATAAGAAGATCGTAGCGTGACTGTTCTGGCTGTCCAATCAATGAGAGGGTTGTGTACCTGTAACCAGGGAACACCCAAGATGGCCCCAAAGTTAGGGGCATCAATCAAATCAAAAGAAAGGACTTCTGTATGGCCATTGTCACATATTACCAAAAGGCCACGAGTTTCATACGTAATCAATCCAGACGATAGTTCTGAACCATCTACGGCTCGTACCTTTTCAGGTTGGGCTTTAGGGATGAATTCAATACCTAATGATTTAGCCAAAGAGATGTCTAGGAAATTCCCCGTAGCTCCAGAATCAATCATAATGGACAAGGCCTGTCTTTTCTGTGATGCCAAAACTACTACCACAGGAATGGTAAAATGTTTAGGGATAATAGCCACTGTATTAGCTAGATAGTGTGAGACCTGTATTTGGGAAGGACTTGAACAAGCGATCTCCTTAATGTCCAAGTCTGTTAGTTTTCCGTCTGGGCCAAGGCAGCAGTTCTGGGGGCCATAGTCTTTCCTGGAACCTTCGGTTTAACCAAGCATTCTTTAGCAAAATGACCACTCTTTCCACAATATAAACATAAATTTAATCGTCTGCGTCTGTCACGTTCCTCTATGGAAAGAGGGCCCCTAATCCCCCCTATCTGCATAGGTTCTACTGTTTCTTTCATGTCTTTTTTTTCACTTTTATTGAGAAAAAGACGAGTGTATTCTCCCTTGGTCTTCTCACCTTTTCTCTCGGACAATCTATGATCGAGTTTTACCACCAGGTCAATAAAAGAAGAACAATCCTCAGGTGGATCTACTATTTGCGACAAGATATCTTTCAAGTCGTCCTTGAGGCCTCGGTAAAATAAGGAAGTTCTCTTTTCCTCAGGCCATTGAGTTTCTGTTACTAAGCGATTGAACGTGGTGATATATGTTAACAGATCCTTGGACCCTTGTTTGAGATTCAATAATTCATTATCACTTGCTTGCATATACGTGTGACGATCAAACAGACTTCTCATCTTCTCTTTAAATCTATAGAGGTCATAGAGTATGGGATCATCGGTGTCTACCAAATGTACTGCCCATAACGCAGCATTGCCACTAAGATATGAAATGATAAACGCCACCTTGGCTGCGTCATCAGGAAATGAAGCGGAGCGACAAAGGAATTGAAGATGGCACTGGTTCATAAATACCCCATACTTGCTACTGTCCCCACTGAATCGTTCAGGCATAGCTAAAGGAGTGGGGGGGGGAGAGACTACTGTAACATTAACCGGGGCTGTAGCAGGCGTCCCACTAATAGAAGCAGTGGCTGGAGTGGGGAGCTGAAAATGAGCAGGCTGAATGTAACTCTTCTTTAATTTGGGAATAGTGTCCGGGGGAACTGCGTCTACCTGTCTTTGAGCTTTCATCACCCCGAGTTCAGTTACGAGGCGGTGATTTTCGCCTCTCTTGACATTGAGCTCGGCTTGTAAATTGGATACTACCGTCATTAAATCACTCATGGATGTGGGAGAGGCATTTAAAGCTGTTGCCTCATCCATCTTCGCTCAGGGGACTTTATAGACGTGGGCTTGGCTTTTTCTGTGAGGACCGTGAGTGTCTCAGAACAGAGCAGGCCAGAATCCACGGGAGCGAAGATGATGTCCCTCCTCTCCCCAAAGACCACTCACCCCAGCTAAGTAAACAGCTAAAGAGGTGAGTAATATCAGAGGAGCGGGGAGACCGGAATGAGCCACCAGGAAGGTTCTTGTGGGTTGTGTAGGGGAGATGGTCAATGTGAAACGACAACCTGTAGCAAGACAGAAAACATATGTAGGGTACTGGTTAGAAATATAACTGCTTCTATGTCTATATGGCAATTCTTCTAACAAAGCAATTGTGTGTACTTTCTCACTTACACATACTCTCCAGAGGAAGTGGTAGTTTTGTAGTATTGTCACAAGATAAACGTTCCAACTATAACAAATAGTTAGTACTTGTATGTTCCACAGTAATGACAGGGAATGTCATGCCAACCATCCTCATGAAAAGTAACCAGGTGCAAGTATCTCTGTGGGTATCAAAACGAATTAATAAAACAGGTGAGCCCCAATAAAGAAATGAAGCACAAGAACTAATGCTCCGCAGTCTCTACACAGACCAAGTATTCACTCGACTTGGTAACTTAGTAGTGAGTTCCAAAAACACAATGCGTGATTCCAGCAAATGAAACAGTACTTGCGGTTTATGTGGAGTTACTCAAAAGAAGGCGCCTCTGAACTCGTGTAGCTCTGCCGTAGAACTGTGCCGATAACTTCCCACTCAGCACCACAAAAATAAATCAATGTAGGTCCGGATTCATTCAAGCGTTTCTATCAGGGTAGCGCGACTTCGCGCTGAACGAAGGCAATACAATCCAGAACAACGGGTCCTTGCGTCCGGGAGTAATCCGTTTCAGGCAGGAGACAGGGCGACTATAACCATGAGTTCAGCGCTACTTCGCGCTAGCGGTCTCAATAAAGCACCAAACAAAAAAAATAATAAACTGAGGATACAAACAGCGCGTCCTCGCGCTTCAGTATCAGCCTTAAACCAGTCACAAAGAGACACAGTGCGTACTAGCACTCGATAGACTCAGGGTTTCACGAAAGCACAATTTCTTCGTTCCATACAAAGGAGAAGTGCTACGAACATTCACTTCACAGGATCAGGGAGCAAGGCGTGGCTCAAGCACCAAGAAACAAAGCCAAGCACCTGGGAGTCGTCACAGCGCGCTTATAAGCCTGATTCCAGTCAGCTGCTGCTTCCCAGTGTTTTGTGGGAAAGTACACACTCCTGCTGTCCCTAATGCATTATGGGACATGTGGTTTGGGTAGGATCTAACACTCTGTATACTACCTCCTCTGCAGCATGACGAATCCCCGATAAAGACTGCCTAAGTAAGGAAAGGAGGTGAACTTTGCCTCCTGGACTCTACAGTGTTATTATACACCAGGTGTTCCTCCTCGTTGGAGAGCCACACGTCTGTAGGCTCATGCGAGTGGTAGGAATACCGGTGCCAGAAAACATTATTTTTATAAACTAAGGCGTTACTGCCCTATTTGGGAATGCGGTAATACCGTGTGGAGCTGAACACGGAACATTTGTTTTTCCCGCTGTTTTCTCACGTGTGTGAGTGGATTTGCTTTGGTTCCTTTATTTTTGGTTTCACGTAAAGAACTTGGTTTGCACACAAACTATTCTCCGTTTATTTTCCTATCTGAGGATTGTGGTTGAATTCCGTGCATTCATACGCCCTCTGAGAGGTGGACTGCAAGGCCATTTTAGGTACGTGTGGAGAAGAAGCGTAATGCCTGCCTAGTGAGAATTACATGAGAGTAGGATTGGTGTGTTTAATACATGTCATTTGTTTTATAGTGGAGCATTTCTTTTCTTGGTCCAACCCTGCTTTGTCCCAGGGACTCTCGAGTGTGAGGGTGAACAGGCCAGAGGTCACCAGTGATTGGGCATCATTATTTTCTTTACAGGTAGCTACGAGTTAGTGGCATAACCTTCCTTACAGCTTAGACGGGTATAGTGGTGGGAGGAGGCAGAGTGTTGTTAACGTGCTGTCCTTGTCTCATTTCAGATCTCCTTCCCTGCTGTCCCCACCCTTTCCTTCCCTCGCTCGATCACTTCAATGTTCTGCGCTATAATAGCCATCAGACTTGGAGCTATCGAGAGGTGGACCATAACGAGCATCGGTCCGATCCTGAGGAGCTGAGGAACCCGACAGTATGTAGGTAATAAATTTGGACAAGTCTTAGCCTAGCGGAGGCCGTCACCAAGCGGGGGGCCATAAGGGCGTCCCGCCAGTCGGCCTCATCCAGGGGACCCACCCAGCCCTCCCATCGTTCTTTAAGGCCCTCAAGGGATGTAGGGGTGCAGTTGACGAGGGAGCGGTAGATCCTGGAAATGCCCCCCCTCCCCAAATTGCCCAGCATGACGTGAGCCTCCGGGGGGCTGTGGTCCGGCAGCCGGACGTCTAGTGGGGTGTAGGTGCGTATAGCGTGGCGCAGCTGGAGGTATCTGTAGAATTGGGAGGAATGGAGGGAGAAGCGCGCCTGCAGCTCTGAAAAGGAACACATTCGCCCGCCCCGCCAGACGTCCCCCAGCTGGGAAATGCCAATAAAGTCCCACGATCTAAAACCTTCCAGCTCCGCGACCTCCCGCAACCATGTCCCGTGCCACAGGGGAGTGACCCGGGTCAGCCTCCCCGTCCAGCGGGTGTGACGGAGCGCCGCTCGCCAGGACAGGAATACGGCCTTGGTGATATCCGGGCAAGAGGCGGGGACGGAAGCGCCATACAGGCGATCTTGAATACCGGAGAAACCCAAATCCCCGAGTTCCACCCTGTAGGCTGGGTCAGACCAACCCCCCCCAAACCAGTCATGAATGACCAGAAGGCGGGTGGCCAGATAATAAAGGTAGAGGTCGGACATGCCCAGGCCCCCATCGAAGGTGGGTATGCGGCACGTCGGTAGAGCCAGCCGGTGCCTCCCACTGCCCCAGAGGAATCTCGTCACCATCCCGTCCAACTCGCGGAACCAAGGTCGCGGAAAGGATAGGGGGTGTTTTGCAGCACGTACAGAAACCGGGGAAGAATCATCATTTTATAGAGGGCCACCCTCCCTAGCGGATTGAGGGGTAACTGGTGCCAACGCGCCAAGTCCGCCTTGGCTTTCTTCACCAGGGGGGTGACGTTAAGTGCCCAGCTCAGCTCCGGGAGGAGGGAGACCCAGATGCCCAGGTACTGAAATGATAACCGGCGGAGAGGGATGGTCACCTGCCAGTCAAAACACTCCCTGGAGGGGTGCAACGGGACCAGGACCGACTTCCGCGAATTGAGGGATAGACCAGACGCCCGGCCGAAACGACTCAGGATGGAGAGGGCACGGGGTCCGGAGTGCGCCGGGTCACTCAGATACAGCAGGACGTCGTCCGCAGAGAGTGCGATTTTGTCAGCCTCTAGGCCAGGCCACTCCCAGCCCCGAAGGACGGGGTCAGATCTAATCAGGGCGGCCAGGGGTTCCATCACGAGGGCAAAGAGAAGGGGCGACAGTGGGCAACCCTGCCGCGTCCCCCGGCCGATCCGAAATGGCCTCGATAGCACTCCATTAACCAAGACCCTGGCGCGGGGTTGGGCATAGAGGACTCGCACCATCCCCACGAACCGGGGGCCAAAACCCATGTGGGTCAGGACCTCAAATAGGTAGGCCCACCCCACTGAGTCGAATGCCTTCTCGAAATCAGCGAGGAGGAGAGCGAGGTACGGAGAAAGCCGATGGCGATGGGCCAGGGCCACATGGAGACGGCGAAGACAGTGGCGGGTGCCCCGAGCGGACATGAAGCCACACTGATCCGGGTGGACCAAGGTGGACAACAAGGGCCGAAGCCGTTGGGCCAGGACCGCCGCATAGAGCTTCACATCCGAGTTAATGAGCGAAATGGGACGGTAGGCCGCTCTGTCGGTGGACGGTGTCGTGGACTTAGGCAAAACCACGATCGTGGCCAGGTCCGCCTCCGGGGGAAAGGAACCCCTCTCAATCGCCCCCGCATAGTGAGCGCGCAACCGCGGGACCAGGGTGTCTCTATAGGCGGCATAGAATTCTTGGGGGAACCCGTCAGGTCCCGGGGTCTTCCCCGCGGATGTACGCCCGACGGCGTCCCCAATTTCCTCAAGGGAGATGGGGACCTCCAGGCTCTCCCATTCGGCGGGCCGAAGCCGGGCGAGGTGTGTGCCCCCAGACGCGAGTAGAGCGGCCAAGGAAAGATCCGGTGCGCGAGCCCGGTAGAGCTGAGAGTAGAACTGGGCAAAAGCTGCCGCCATCTCCACAGAGGAGGACCGGAGCACACCCGCGGAATCGGTGACCGCAGGAATGATACACGACGCCCTGGGGTAGGTAGCCAGGTGGTGTAACAGCGCGCCGTTCTTGTCACCCCAACCATACACCCTTGCCACCGAGGACTGCCAGAGGAGTTTGGCCGCCTCAAGGGACCGCTGACAAATCTCCTGGCGAAGGAGCCGCAGCTGCCGGGTCACCGCCGGGTCATCGAGCGTAGAGAGAGACTGCTCCATCCGTAGCGCCCGGGCCTCGCAGGCAGTGAGCCGCTGCAGCCGCGACTGGCGGTGCCGCACCACATGCGCCTTAGCCGCCCCTCTAATGGACGCCTTGCAGGCCTCCCACAGGGTACCTGCCGACGAGACCGAGCCCTCATTGGTGGAATAGTAGTGAGTAAGCTCGGTGCCCACCGCCTTGCGCAGCGCCTTGTCCTGGAGGAACCAGGCGCTAAACCGCCACACTGGACGAGCCGTATGCGGCGGAGGACCCAGGCCCAGGAGGACCGGCGAGTGATCCGAAATCCCCCTGGGGAGGATGCGGACGTCCTGGACGCCCCCGCATTCAGCGGGAGGGACAAAGATCATATCAATGCGGGCGTGAGAATGGTGAGCGGCCGACGTGTGAGTGTACTGATGAGCATGAGGATGCCAGAGCCTCCAGGCGTCGCAGAGGCCCTGGGCCTCGGCCCAGCCCGCCAGCTGCCGCGCGCGGGCCGCGCGGGAATCCGAAATCGGTCCCGATGAGTCCAGCTGAGGGGCCGTGACGGCATTAAAATCCCCCCCAAGCACCACAGTGCCCCCCGGGAGCTTTGCCAACAGAGAGGCAGCGTGGGATAAAGCCTGCGACAGTCCCGAGGGCGGCGCATAGAGCGATAGGAAGCTAATCGGTCTACCATCAAGCGTGCCGCAAATAGCAATCCCGGTTCCCTGAGGATCGTGGGACACCCGTGTAAGGACAAAGGGGAAAGAGCGGCGTAGCAGGATCGCCACTCCGCGGGAGCCACGGGCAAATCCTGAATGCCACACCCGATCGTACCCATAACGCGCCAGGAAGGGGCATTTTTCCCCGAGAAGGTGGGTCTCCTGAAGGAGGAGCACGTCGGCCCCCATGTGTTGAGCATACTTAAGGACTGCAGTGCGCTTGAGCCTATCCTACAGGCCGTTCACATTCCAGGACAGTATGCGCAGCCGAGCCCCGGGGGCTAGGTCAGCCATGGAAGCAACGGGCATGGTACGCCGCGGGATCGATCACCCAGGGGGGCGCCGGGAGGACCCAAGGCACGCGCCAACGCACAGGGAGAGGAGGAGGAGCGCCCAGGCACCGCGGGGAGAGCAAATGACAATCGAAAGGGGGCCAGGGAGGCCAGGCGGGGAGCAGGCGCAAGTGGAGCGCATGTGAATGTCAGTGCGGAGCTCTGCAGCAGCGCACGCGAGGAGCTGCAGGGAGAGGAGGAGGATCGCCCAGGCACCGCGGGGAGAGCAAATGACAATCGAAAGGGGGCCAGGGAGGCCAGGCGGGGAGCAGGCGCAAGTGGAGCGCATGTGAATGTCAGTGCGGAGCTCTGCAGCAGCGCACGCGAGGAGCTGCTGTGTGACGCGACTAAGAGGAACCAGACCCAAACTAAAGGAAACACCCTCCCTAAGAGGAACAACCAGCAAAACAAAACCCCCCCCCAACCCGCCACCCCCCACCCTACACTTCGAGAACTGAAGCATCTGTCGCCCTAACTTTAACAGCAACTACAAGGCCCCAAGCGAGGCGCTCGGGTGTCAAGAGCGTGGTGGACCCCTCCAGAAGTACGGATGCGAGTGTCCGGTCCTAGATTGCTACACATGAGCGGGAAGCCGCTGAATCCAGGTCCGTAGTAGAGGTCCCAGCAGCGGGACCAGGCCGTCGAACCCCCTGCCGAAACAGAGGACAAAGAAGAGTCAGATAGCAGGGCTGCGGGAGAGATCAGAAAGGTCCACTGGCGCGGGGAGGGGGGTCAGGGACGGGTCCAGCAGACGGGCCGACTGGTGCCCGAGGCCCCCAGCCGCCTGGGAGGACGTCCCGGAGGAGGCGGAGGAGTCCCTCAGTCTCCTCCCCGATGCGCTTGCGGAGCGAGGCCCAGCCGCCAGCCCCCCCCGGGGCCGCCGGGACTGCGTGCGCCTCCTGCGGCCCGGGCACCGGAGCCCGGCCGCATCCCGGCCCGAAGGCTGCCGAGCCGGTGACGCCCGCTCGGCCTGGCGCAGCGGTCGTTCTTCGGTGAGCCAAGTCCAGGCCGCCCAGGGAGTGTCAAAAAACAGGGTCTTACTCTGGAAGACAACGCGGAGGCGTGCTGGGAATTGAAGCTGGTAGCTGAGACCCAGGGAGCGCATCTTGTGCTTTACCTCTATGTACGAGCGGCGTTGCTCCTGGACCTCCCGGGTGTAGTCTGGGAAAACCATGATGTTGTGGTTGTTGAAGGTCAAGGGAGCCTGCACCCGCGCCTCCCTCAGAATAGCATCTCTGTCCCTAAAGTTGAGGATCCGCAAGATGAAGGGGCGCGGGGGGGCCCCCACAGGAGGCTTGGCGGCCAACGACCGATGCGCCTGTTCGATGACAAACCAGGTGGACAAACCGGCCGCCGGCATCCAAGACTTGAACCACTTCTCCAGGAAGTCGTCGGTGCGGCCAGATTCAACCCCCTCCGGAAATCCCACCAGGCGGAGGTTGTTGCGGCGGGCCCGATTTTCGGCATCCTCCGCCCGCCGATGCAACTCTTTAGAATGGGTCGTGAGCTCCCGGACCTGGTCTTGAAGCTGCCGAATGTCGTCCTCCGCCGTCGAGATCCGGGACTCCGTCTCGGTGATTCGGGCCGTGGCATTGCGAAGGTCCTGGCGCAGTAGCGCGACGTCCACCTTCACCTCCCCGACCATCCCCTCGAGGGACGTACGGGAGGCGGTGATGGCCTGTAATATGGCGGCAAGGTCCGTGCCAGGAGTCGGTGCCGCCTCCCCGCCCGTGCCCGGGGGGTCGGAGGTCGTGAAGCGGTCGATTTTGGTCTGGTGGGGCGCGGCCGCCGATTTGGCGCCCCTGTCCTTGCCCATGGCTGCCCTCGTGAAGTGCGCGCCGGTGTCTAGACGCTGTAGGGCGAATCTTCGGCCAGCCGCTCCCAGCGGCCAAGCGACCGGCCCGTACGAGGCCGGGGCCAAGAGGAGGGCAAAGGAGAAGAGGTGCTGTCGTCCCCACACAGGGGGAGGCCAGGGGTCCACCGAGGATGCCGCCGACCCGCTGCAGAGCCAGTCCGGCGTGGCCCCCTCTCACAGACGCCGTCAACACAAGTCCCGTGCCAGGTCCAGCACCCACAACGAGCCCACGGGCGCACTCCGTCAGCGCTCCCGGCCTCGGGCCTCAGCGGGACCCCTCCAGGTGGGGGAAGGGAACAGGGCGCCCCTTACCCAACAGCGGCAGGCTCCAACCTGCGGTGGCGGGGGAGGGAAGTCCAATGGCCGGCAACTGGAGATGGGCTCTCCCCCAAACCGCGTATGCCGGCACTCGCGGCGGGAGCACGTCCGCGGCCCCCCACGAGGCCTCTGTCCAGTCGCCTCCGGCGCCAGTCCTCAGGTGCTGTGGGGGAAGGAGTCAGGAGTCAGGGCCGGCATGGCCCACCGGGGCCGCCCACACAGGTCCGCACCTCTCGCCTCCAGCCAGCCGCGTCACAGGCCACCATAGATGCAGGGCCCCCCGGCCACACAGGGTCCCCGCAGCGTCCCGTGGGTCTAGGCAGGTTCCCCACCAAGCCGGGAACAGCGTCGGATGGTTCCGGAGGCGCCCTTGGGTCCCGCGATGTGCGGCCGGCCGCCGTCAGCCACGTGGCCCGTGCCTCCCGCTGGCGCCGCGGGGCTCACGCAGGATCCAGTGCCAGGGACGGCACCAGCCAGCCGCGTCACTCGCGGCCTCTCAGCAAGGGGCGGCAGAACTCGGGCCCGGGAGCAGGAAGGCGGCCAAGAGTTTCACCGAGCGTGGTTCCTCGGTCCCGCTGCAGGTAGGGACCTTCAGATCGCCACTAGGACGGCGGGACACGGATGAAAGCCGGATGCGAGGGGTCAGGCATCGGGAGCCTCACATCGGTGCGGCCATCTTGATGTGCGCCACCTAGCGCTCCCCCATAGCGTCATATTTTAAAATTATTTTGTGTACAAAATGTTTTAGAAGCCCCAACTTTGTAGTTAAAAATACACTCGGAAATCTTTTTTCCCACTCAGACGCAGGATCAATGTCAATATGACAAATCAAATCCGAATATCCTAGAACTTGATCAGGATGATTAGGGTCTAAAGTGATCATAAGATCTCTTTGTTGAGGCCACCCCAGAAGACACGAGCCTTCTTTAGCAACATACATTTTGGAAGTGATGGTTTTACCTTTAAAACTAAGAGTAGATGTAAAAAATCCAATTACATCAATGGGTTTCCTACCATACCCAACCAATTTAATATCCGGAGGTGATAAACGCACATGAGGAAATTCTTTTAACCATTCATCACCAATGAGTGTGTGTCTGGCACCAGAATCAGCCATTACCCTCACATCTTTGTCACCAATAGAAATAGTACATAATGGGGAATCTTTCAAGTTGCCATTAATTTCATAAACCGCTAAAAGAAATTCATCATCATTAATGTCATCTTTAACTTCTCTTACATGCTCATCTTTATGAATCTTTTGTTCAAAATTTTTGTTTCTTATCCTATTCTTGTTTCTACACATCCTAGTATAATGAGCTTTCAATTTACAATATCTGCACACTTGGCCAACAGCAGGACACCTTTTGTCGTTGGCCAAATGACCTGGAATACCACATTTAAAACAAATGTACTCTTTTTTTTCTTGAGTAACCTGAGTTTTAAGTTTCTCTTTGCTGGACGTGGCTTCTGCAGAATTCGAAGCCTTAACAGAATTGATTTCTGATGCTTTTTGCTCAGCAAGCTCTTTTAGGCCCAATTGCATATCTTCAAAACGATGAGCAATATCAAGAGCTTTGTCCAAAGTTAAATCTTCTGAAGCAAGTAATTTTTCCTGAAGTTTTACATTGGCAACTTTATGTACCATTTGATCACGAATCATTTGATCATGGAAAGTAGAATAATTACATTTGGATGCCAAAATTCTTAAATCATTTACAAATGTGTCTATGGATTCATTTACCAGTTGACCTCTGCTGAGAAATTTGTGACGTGACACCACTTCGTTGACCTTTTTTATATAACGTTTATCCAATTTCGTAATAGCCTCTTCGAATACATCAATATCTTCTTCTGATGACGAAATGCGATTAGAACTGGGTGGAAGATGGCTTAAAATGTGTCTGCCTTCTGCACCAAGACAATGCTTTAACATGGCAAGTTTCCTTTTGTCAGTATAGTCTTCGCCACCTAAGTGTTCTAGATTCCAGAAGACACAGCAAGACACCACAGTGTTCCCCCGTCTGCTGGTCATACGTGGGTGGCATGGGTGAAGGGGTAGTCACAAAGGGGAGGGAGTAGCCCGTTTGGGCTATTTGTAAAACCCAAAGGTCCGATGTTACTGACCATCAATGGTGCAAGTTATCGAGTATTCTGCCTTCCACTGGATGCCCATGATTGTCAAAGTGCAAACTAAAGGGGTTTGGAGACTGCGGCTGCTGGGGGGTGGACTGACCATTCCTCTAGCAGCATGTGGTTTATGGGGCTTGCATGCCAGACTAAGAAAAGGCTTGGAAGCCTTCTGGCCGTGGTTGCTGGGAGGGTATGGACGCAGTTGGAGACTGCTTCCATGGCCACAAAAAGGGATGAAGGCTGACTTGGGATGAGGAGGGACATAGAATGGCCCAACTTAGCTTGAGAAAATATGGCTTGGGCCTCCTCCGAGACCATGGGCAGCACTTGCGCAGCCGAATCCCAGATTGAATGGGAATATCAGCCCAAAACGCACGCGTTGGTAACTGACCACACTGTAAGACTGGTGGAAGAGGACATCCTCTTTCCAAGGGTATTCTGCCTTTTGGATTCCTTATCCGATGAAGTGGTAGGGAACATCCTAGAAGTGAAGGATTAGACCACCAAGCTCTTGGGAGTGAGGTGCTGGGTAAGAAAAATGGGTCTCTAGGAGTGGGGCGATGGCAGCGGGCAAATGTCCTATACACAGGAGCCACTATGCAGGGCTTGGACCAGGGCCTAAGTAAAACATCAATAAGTGCTTCATTAAATGGGAGTTAAGGTTTGGAGGAGTGACTCCCGGCTGAAGCACATCTGTCAAAGACCACCACTGTGGGCAGATTAAGGTTGAAGACCTCAGTCACCCTATGCACCAACATAGCAAAAGAGGCTACCTCCTCCGTACCTATGATAGAAGAAGAGATCAAACCAGTGTCAGGCAAAGTGTTCAGCCTACTGGCCTCTGCCAATTCCTCCTACCAGTTGTTTGCCTCATCTAAAGGGATGCTGGTAACTATAAGGGCCCTCAGACCCCTCCCATTCTTCTCCATCTCCAGGTCTATCAAGAGTAAAAAGGCACTGGCTTCGCTCTGGACAGCATAGTCCCTGTTGGCGCCTGATCCAGTGTTAGGTGACACCTATCCAGGTCTGTGTTGGAGTCAGAAATGAGGATGAGGATGGCGCCACAGCGGGGCGTCAACACTAGAGCGGGTGTCAAAGAAGGTTTTGGTCTTGCTGATGGCTCTGCTCCGGATCCAGCTGGGGATCCATGGGACCTGACAGGCACTGAGGGAGAACCTGCTGGAGCAGATCCAGTATGGCCCCTCCCGAACCCGTGGGTCCTGAAGGCGATCCAGAGGGGCTAGGCCACCCAAATATGAGGTGTGTGTGCCTCATAAAATTCTTTGAGGTGGGTGGGGGTTGACCTAGCTCCCGGAAAGTCATGGAAGTGCGGAACAGACCCTCACTCGGCCTCTGCCAAAATGTGAGGCCTGGAGTGCTAATGCTTCTGCACCATGTTGGATGACTTGGGTGGGCACGGTGAAGTTGAAGACCTCTTCGACATCTTGGATTTTTTTAGACTTATGACAACTTGGAGTATGACAATGATCACCGGGTGCAGCTCCACACACAATCCTGGAACCTTCTGTATGACTGAGATCTTGAGCCTCGCAGAATTGGCAAACAGTGGGTGCTGAGAAGTTTGAGAGATCACTCCCTCAGTACCTTTGGGTGCATGGTGCAACAGTCCTCACAGGTCTTGGAGCTGTGGTCATGCTCCAAGCAACACAAACACACCAAGTAGAGGTCTCTCACAGACATCTGCCTGTGACAGGCTGCACATGGCTTGAAACTAGCTGGTTTCTTGGGTGACATTCCTCACACCAGGAGAGAAAATATCTCAAAAGAGTCAACAAAAGTCAGTCAAAATATGACTGAGGTCATCTTATACCAGATACGCGCTATGTGGTGTGGATATGAGGGAACTGACATCAGTGCGTTGGGGTATATAGGTACTGCGCATGTCACTTCCGGCGTGGACACCACCGAAGCGGAGGTAAATACTGCCACCCACCGGCACGCAGGGGTACTACTCAAAAATCTTCCAGATGCAGGCTGACGCCTGGGGATATCCTAAGGTAGGAATCTGTGGCAAGAAGTCTCCATAATGTAGAGAGAAATCTTCAGCTTCCTAGGAAATTGGTTTGTGTGAGCTGGGTTGCAAACATCCCAAGCAAAGACCATCAGCTTTTCAGAGCCATTATAACCTTATCAGCTTTAAAATGCCGAAACTAAGACAGAGAGCAACCATTTCGATGAACACTACAACAGGCTTGTTGTTCATCTAAGTTTTGTGGACTAGAGGCCTCCTCAAGAAACTCAGACCTGTAATTGTAGCGATATAACAGCTTAGTTAAGCGCTAAAAGTGAGGGGTTGGTTAAAGAATGATTCCATCATTCAGTGCAAAGAATTTATGAATCACCGTCTCAATGTTGCAATTTAAAAAAAAAAATTGGGGGCCTTGAATGAGACGAGAGATTGAAAAGTTCAATGATGTTTCATCTGTGCACAAGCGAACGTCCCCTGAAGAAAACCTGTTGAATATTTGCTGCCTTTGTCTATTCCACTGCAACCCTTGCCACTAATTTCATTATATTTTATAACTGATTTGCCACCTACAGAAGGAAAGACTGTGTCATTGGTTACCTCACCAAGACTGCTCATTTCAAATGCTCCTACATTGACCTCTGTGTTCCTCAAGTAATTGCCAGATTGCATGGACTACCACGTCATCATTACAGATAAGGAGTCCCAATTTATAGCAGAATTTCGGAACACTTACTAAAATAGCTTGGCGAAAAACATTTTTATCCAACTAGTTACCACCCTCAGATGGATGGCCACACAGAACTATGGGGTCCATTAGGATGGTGGGCAGACTTCAGGCAGCCCGCCACCTTAGCGGTGCTGGGACCGGCCGCCAGTGGTGCGGCGGTCCCACACCGCCAATTAGGATGCGACCGCCACTGTGGCAGTTGCATCCCGCATATACAACATTGTGGTGGACGGTGCTGTGAGCAGCACCCGCCACAATGTTGTAAATGCATGTTGTGCATTGGCATGCACAACATGACAGGCACCGCGCGGTGCCTGCCACCTCGTGTATGTCAATGTAGGGGGGTGCCTCCCTCCTCCCGGGGGCCCACAACAGGCCCCCAAAGCGATTCCCGCATGCTTTTCCATGGTCGAGTCTCCGCCATGGAAAGGCATGACACCGCCAACCTCCTAATATGGATGGGGGTGCCTGCAAGGCACCGCCACCATATTGTGGGCCTTTTCCGCCTGGTAGGCAATCATGACGATTGCCTACCGGTGGAAAAGCAGGAGACGGTCTTTCCGTTTGCCGCGGTACCCCCCGCCTTGCTAATTTGGCGGGGGTAACAGGCTGTCCGGTGGGATGTTTTGGCAGGCTGATCGTCACCGCCGGTCGGGCGGTGGTGATCCACCCGCCATGCTAATGATCCCCTAAAATCAAACACTTGAGTAATATTTGAAATGTTTTTTTCGAACAGTGGGTGCAATGGATGTTATTTGCTGAATGTTCTGTTGTGTTTCGATTTAGATGCCCGTACATAGGTTTGCATGAATCATGTCCTTATATAGGCACAATTCGCGTTGCCCTTATTTAGGCATAGTGTTGAAAACTAAAACGGCGATATGATTAAGCATTCACTAAAGACATGAATTCTCTTTAGTTAAAACATGTTTCTTGTCTTATGTTGACTAATGTCTGGACTCCATCTTGTAATGTCATGCCTCCACGTGCTTTGCACGAGAAGAGTCCTTCCTTCTTGTTAGTTGCTCTTGTAATCTGCCAAGTAACAGTCTATAAATAGCTCCTTTGTTCGTCTGGCGCATGCCCAGACTTGACCACATCTGTTATCAGTTAGTCCTTGCTTGACCATGTTTTCGCTGGCTCAGGACATTGTCGCCTCCGCCCACATATTGATTCTGTATCGAAAATGTCCATAAAAGGTAAAGAACTTTGCCTCATGTTGTATCCACCCACTTATGATCCCCTCTGTTGTGTATAAAAGGGGACCGCGTACGCAAGTTCTTTGTGCTACTCTATGCAATACTGAAGAGTGTTGTATAGGTTGTAGGACCACCCTTAAGGGTTAATAAACTCTGTTTTTGTATTTGCAGTTTCCGTGCCAACTTCCTTCTAACTTTTGTTACAGGAGAGCGAACCCTTGTATTCTGCGGGCCTAGCTGGGGCCTGTATTCTTCAATTGGCGCCCGTCACGTGGGGCTCATTGGCGACTCGGATGCTCGGAGGACTGGTCGTGACGAAGGTGAGGAATTTGGCCGGGGATGTGATCACTGCCAGCGACGTTTTTAGTCCTGGCATCCCGAGGTTTCTTCCTTCCCTTCCGAACTGACCTTCTGGGTGGCGCCGGTCCTCGACTGAGACCTCTTCTGTCGGTTTTGCCGCGACAGCCGTTTGGGCGAATTTTGGAACTTGGCAGTTGGAATCTGGACACTCTTGATTGGTAAGAACCGTTGTACGGTACTTGCTCCGAGTTTTGAAGCCTGGATTGGCTATTTGAGTTTGATTTGTGATGACCGGTCATATTTTGTATTGACTACTGTGAGAATATATGCGTTGCAACACATATAGGCAGGTAATGTGGAGATATTTCTCCGGAGTTGTGTAAATTTGAACGGCACAAAGTTTAAGTGCCATTTTTGATAATACTGCATATTTTGCATTATTTTTGAGCATGCCTGCTTTCAGCGCACTCCGTAAGTGGTGCTGCTGTTTTGGAAACCGGTTAAATCTCGAGGAATCTGCTCCAGCCCCCCCAGAGGGGACCCCTAATAGGGATATGTATGTGAAGCATGGTCTTTCCTCTATAATGTACAGCACAGTGTGGAGGAAATACACCAAAAAGGATCCTGAGTTACGATGGCCTTTGTATGGATCGTTTGATATGCGTAAGATTGAGTATGTGGAACAGTGTATGTGTAAACGGCGTGCTCGGCAAGACATGTTTGAGTGTGTACGGTTATGGGTAAAGGAAGTGCGTGAGCGAGAGAAACGTGAGAAAGCGCTGTTTGATAAAGAGCAACGGAAAAATGATCATGTGAGAGCGCAGGAAGCGAAGCGTCGGGAAGAAAGAGAACTGGCGGAGAGACAGGAGAAAGAGCGTAGGTTGCAAGTATCGGGTCAATATGCTGTCCGCCAGCCACTTTATCCTGTCCTTACTAATCTTGAAGATGATTTTTATTTATTAGATCGCTCTCCGCCCCCTTATGTTGGCGCGTCCGCCCCGAGATCACAGGATTCTGGATCGGTTTCGGATAAGGTAGACACGCGGTCCATGTTATCAGTTGAGCGTATGGGTGAGCTTCGGAAAATTTCTCTGCGTGTACTTAAAGGCACGTTATCTCTTGCTGAATTGTTGGAATCTTTGGACAGTTGGCGGGATAGAGAGAAGCTGTATTTTGCGGCAACTTTTTCTGATGAAGTGATTAATGCCTTTCGGAAATATTCTGATGTTTCCGAGCCTGATGCTGTAGTTTCAGATGCTAAAGCATTACGTAACGGTGTTTTTTCTCCCTCTAAGGTACCCGATGCGGTCCGACGGCTGTTTGCATTGCGGGACGCGGCGTTTGAACTTAAAGAGAGAGCGCGCCTAAAGGCAGGGGAGAAGGAGCAATCGGATTCACGTACCGGCGGCGACCAGTCATCTACCTCCCAATCAGATAAGAGTGAACTAGTGCATGCTAAACCGATGCGAGAGGCGGCACCTTTGTATGTTCCTCCTAAAGGAGCAGGAAATAGTTCAGATATATCTTCCCCCGATGCTAGGGGATATTTTGTGTATAATTGGGTTTATACTCCCTGGCATAGGGCTGATGTTATGGCATTAAAGAATGCATTGCCCGACCCCCGCAAGAATCCAGCGGCCTTTTACGAAGAGGTTGAAGGGGCCTTGAATTCTTGTACTATGACCTTAGCAGATATAGATTTGTTCTTTGGGCTTATTTTACCACCGGATATGTGGCGCTCTGTGCGGAAGGTGGATGATCACGCCGCTTTTAAGGCAAAAAGGGTCTGAGATTGAGGATGTGGATAGGGAGAGAAAACCCGCGCAAAAACCACCCCAGCTTATTTTAGATCTTCCCACTGCTATTTTGACTAAATTGAAAACAATTATCCCCCCTAAAAAAATTGATTGGAACATGTTAGCCTCGTGTAAACAGAAGGTTGATGAATCGGTTTCAGACTTTTTTACGCGCTTTGAGGAGACATTTCATGATTTCAGTGGTCAGTCACTTACGGATGATACGGGTCGACATCTTTTTGTTGATAAATACGTGGCGAATTTATTACCAGGAATAGCAGCTCGTTTAAAAGCGAGTGAAAGTTCCTGGTCCACTTCGTCTCCGGCATCCCTCATGACTATGGCTCAGTATTATGAGCGTCAGGAACAAGAAGCGAAGGGCCATGAGGAGAAGAAATCGAAAGATTTGAAAACTAAGGTGATGTTAGCACAAGTGTATGGTCCGCCTCTTCGGGGTGTCGACAGAGGTAGAGGAGGATCCTATGGTCCCCCTTTCGTTCGGTCAGATGTTAATAGAAATCAATGTGCGTATTGTAAACAGTCGGGTCATTGGGCTAGAGATTGTCCGGTATTATATGCATCTCGTCAGGGACGTGGTCAGGGACCACCGAGAGGTAGAGGGGGCTTTTCGAATTTCAGAGGGAATTCCAATGATCGTGCTCGATTTGACTCTAACGTGCAGCAACGAGATAGACCTACTGTATTTGATCGACAAAATCAGTACCAAATGTCTGGGAATGACCGCCCTGGGTACCATGATTCGCAGCATGCATAGGATTGCGTTGGATGGGGGTTGGAATCAGTTGAAGTACCGGTTGATCAGAAGGGTCCTTATGTTTCAGCAAGTGTTTTGGGTTCTACTGATCGGTTCCTAGTTGATACCGGAGCTACTCGCAGTGCACTGTCTAAACAATTGGTTCCGAGGGCTCCCCCATCTGGCTTAATGGTTACATCGGTAGGGTTTGATGGTACACTCTCTCGAAGCCCTCTTTCCCGACCCCTTGCCTTCCATGTTGACCACTTTTCTGCACCCTGTCCGTTTTTGCTCGCTCCGAACACGCCCGACAACATTATGGGTCTTGATATGCTTAAGCACTTCAGAGCTACGATCCGCTGCTCCCCTACTGGAGTACGTGTGATATTAAACTATAATCACCCACTGACAGACCGGATGTGTGTGGTTGAGGAGGATACTGCATTGGCTTCCCTCCCTCATTCTTTGTGGGCCACTTCGGATACTGATGTGGGACAGATGGTGATTCCGCCTGTCCACATTAGTGTCCAGGAGGGTGCAGTGTTACCTCGCCTCCCTCAGTATCGTATTTCTCAGGAGGGGGAGGAGGCACTCATACAGATTGTGCAGGATTTGATTAAGGTGGGAGTGGTGGAGGAAGTTCCCTACAATGTCTGCAACAGCCCTATTTTACCCATTTTGAAGAAAGATACCGATACCAGGGTTTATCGTTTTATCATAGACTTAAGGGAAGTGAATAAGATAGTGATACCCCAGTATCCAGTGGTTTCTGATATCAGGACGTTACTCACTTTGGTTCCGCCAACGGCGACCACGTTTTCAGTTATTGATTTAAAAAATGCTTTCTTTTCGATTCCTATTCATCCTGATAGCCGATACCTCTTCGGTTTTACTTTGACTAATAGGTCTTACAGATTTTGTAGAGTCCCTCAGGGTTATATAGAAAGCCCTAGTATTTATAGTCAAGCATTGAAAAGGCAATTGGATTCCTTTGTTCTGCCTGATGGTGTCGCCCTTATACAATATGTCGATGACATCTTGTTGGCGGCTGACACTCCTGAGCTGTGTGAGAAGACTACGTTATCTTTGCTTTCCTTTTTGGCATCTCACAATCACAAAGTGTCGAGGAAGAAATTGCAATTCTGTAGACCAAAGGTGACTTATTTGGGTCACCTTTTGTCTAAGGAGGGGCGTGCACTCACACCAGATCGTATTCAAGCAATTTTGGATACGCCAGTACCTTCCACACAGAAGGATGTGCGTGCATTCTTGGGTCTAGCCTCTTTCTGTAGGCAATGGATATTGGGGTTCTCACACATAGCTAAGCCATTGTTAGCACTTTTGACAAAAGACACTCCGATTCCTCTTCCCAGGTCAAATGAGTGTGAAATTGCTTTCCAGCAATTACGACAAGCCCTTTGTTCAGCACCAGTGTTAGGTACCCCTGATTATACGAAGCCCTTTTCACTGTATGTACATGAGAAAGATGGATGTGCATTATCAGTTTTAGTGCAGATGCACGGCGACAAGCAGCGCCCTTGTGCATATTTTTCGGCTGTACTTGATCCTGTTGCCCGAGCACTACCAGGGTGTTTTCGCTCGGTCGCGGCGACAGCTGTGTCAATACGCCAAAGCGAGGGAATTGTGTTGTCTCACAAATTGTTGGTATTAGTTCCCCATGCTGTGGATGCCCTGCTTAATCAGACAAAGACGCAGCATTTGACCAGTGCTCGTTTAACGGGATATGAGTTGACGCTTTTGGCTCCTCATATTACGTTAAAGAGATGTGCAACGCTAAATCCAGCCACATTGCTGCCGTTTCCGGAAACTCAGTCTGAAGCACGAAAAACACATGACTGTATTCTTGTGACTGAGGAACAGACAAGGGGTCGTATTGATCTCCAGGATACGCCCTTTACAGATGTAGATGGAGAACTGTGGGTGGACGGATCATGCTTGAAGCTACCAGATGGTACGACTTCAGCAGCGTATGCAATTACCACATTACAAACAATAGTGGAGACTGCACGCATACCGCAGAAATCAGCTCAGGCAGCGGAACTGATAGCATTAACACGAGCATGTGAGCTCAGTACAGGATTGTGTGTAAATGTTTATACAGATAGCCGCTATGCCTTCGGAGTAGCGCACGATTTCGGCCTACTCTGGAAGGAGAGAGGGTTTCTAACGTCACATGGAACCCAGATAATGTATGGGGTGTTAGTTCACAACCTTTTGACTGCATTAACATATCCAAAGAAGATTGCTATAGTTAAATGTAGTGCCCATAAGAAGGTGGTTGATAAAGTTGGAGAAGGGAATGCTTTAGCAGACCGGGTGGCGCGAGAGACTGCGATGCAGCCTGGTGCTACTGCAATGTATGTTGTGAAATCGCAGACAGAAAAATGGCACGATGCCAGGAGAGAAGTGTTGGAGATACAGAGGACCGCTTCCGATAAGGAACGGGAGCAATGGTCCAATGATGGAGAATTAGATGATGAAGGGTGTTGGAGAAGTAAGCAGATGGATAAATGGAAGTTACCCACAGCCTTCGTACAACCTATGGTTCAGATGGCACATGGACTAGCGCATGTCGGAGCTTCCGCAATTGTCAAATTACTCACACGAGTTTGGGAGCATCCGGAGATCGCTAGTACGGCAAAGAGGGTAGTGCAGACCTGCATGATTTGCCTAAGGTACAACCCAGGAAAGGGTACACGAACTCCAGCAGGAGGATTTGCAACGCCTACTGCACCCTTTGAGGTTTTGCAGATGGATTACATTCAGCTTGAGCGCTGTAACAATCTGAAGTATGTTCTAGTAGTGGTTTGTGCCTTCAGTAAATGGGTTGAGGCATACCCTACGAAAGACAATACTGCAATGACTACAGCCAAGATGCTATTGAAGGAGTTTTTCCCTCGATATGGTGTTTGCAGATTGTTGTGGAGTGATAACGGACCTCATTTTATAGCAGATGTTATCAAGTATGTCCTGAAAGGCTTAGGCATTACTCAGAAGTTCCATGCAGTGTTTCACCCTCAGTCTGCGGGATTGGTTGAGAAATATAACGGTACTCTGAAGCTTAAGATCGCTAAGATCCAAGCTTCAACTTCTTTGACTTGGCCAGATGCTTTACCGCTGGCATTATTGTCAATTAGATCGATACCGCATTCTCGGACCGGTCTCACACCCTACGAGATTGTGTTTGGACGCCCAATGAATATTTGGGGTCCACCAAAACCGCAGTTAGTGTATGATGTACCTTGTGTAATGATGAGTGATTATCTGGCACAGTTAACGGATAATTTGGTTTCTATTCATCAACAGGTTCGAGAAGCGCTCCCTGATCGGTCCACAGGTGAAGGTCATAACCTCCGACCTGGCGATCAGGTTATGATCAAGGTGTTCGAAAGGACGAACAGTCTGGAACCGAGATGGGTTGGTCCTGAGCAAGTTTTGCTCGCAACGAGGACAGCTGTGCGAGTTTCCAATCGGAAGAACTGGATCCACTCCTTGCACTGTCGTAAAGTGCCGCCTGGATTGGTGGACCCTGCTGTGCTGACCGACCATTGAGAAATCCTGACTGCGGAGAAAGGCCGTGCTGTGGAACCGAACGACACTGAGGAACTCTTCCCGGACCAAGCGATCCCTGGAGGAGGGAGATATCATCTTCGACCGAGGAAGTGATTTTTTTTTCCTTTCTGTACCCAGATACGTTGTCAGAACGACCCTTAGGTTAGTGAAACGGAGAGCCAATGAGGCAAGGGGGGGGATCAGCCCTGCATTAGTGTAGTGACACCCGTCTTGGCCCGCTGGTGAAGAAATCAACGGCTGCCTAAGGGGAAGAGTTCTGACAACCTTTTAGTTTCAGGAAGATACTGACTTTTTACTACAAGATGGAAAAGAAGAAGATTCTTTGTGCGACAAGCTTTATTATCATTGTAGCTATTGTTGGTATAACCACATGGTTTGTTGAGGATGTGACTCCTGCCCGTGAGTTGCTTGTTTTGACCACTCCAGTGCCTGAAGAGCACTACTTCTATACCCTTCCGTATCAAGAATTGAAGCATCGTCAGTCTTATTTGAATAACACTTTTATCCAGATGTTGCATCATACCCATGTTGCTACGAATGCTACGAACTGTTGGATATGTGGTATGATGCCAGCTCATCAGAAGAAAGGAGGAACGCCATTCATACCCCTTCCTTTCTCTCATAATGGCTCTTGTAGAGCATGGTACACTTTGCTTTTTGCCACACGGAAACCTACAGTGGGACGATTACTTTTCAGACTTAATAGGGAATGTCATCAAGATAAAGATGGCTATCCACAAGCGAATGGGACAATATGGGAGTGGGAAGAATATCGACCAGACAATGAATCGATCCCCTACATTTTCACGAACACCAGAGACACTGCAGGGAAAGAACGATTTGTGATTCAAGTGGCACAAGCTCAAGCGGACCTGTGTGTCCAGAGTGTGGGTTATATTCCTGTTGGTGTTAGCGATTGCATTATTGTACTGAATATAGATGGGTTAAATAATAGTACTTTCTTAGCCTCCCATAATACATACTTTGTATGTGGGAATAAGGGTTATTATCGCTTACCAGCCGGCTGGTCCGGAGTATGTTATGTAGCGTTTTTATTACCTCCTGTATTCTTAGCACCTGCATCCTATCATAAAGATTTGAAGTTGCTGAACAATGTAACTGTAAATAGGTATAAACGTACTCTATCCATTGATGATGTTGATCAAACTGATACTAGCTTACAGCAGTATATTGATTTTAACTTAGGATTGTTTTTCTTTGTTGGAGCTGCTCTAAATAGTAGGAAGGTTCGTAGATTAACAAGAGTTGTAGATGCTGTGACGAATCAAACCGCTGCTGCTCTTGGGAATCTTACGGAAGAATTACAAATTACTAGAATTGTTGCATTACAGAATCGTATAGTGTTAGATGTTATGTTAGCTGATAGAGGTGGAGCATGTAAAATTATCGGAAGTAGTTGCTGTGTGTTCATTCCTGATCATACGCCATCAGTTTACAACGCTATTAATAAATTGCATAAATTCGCAGCTGAGATTCATACAGAAAATGGTACTTGGACCTTTTCTGGATGGTTTTGGGCATTGATCACTACATGGGGATGGAAAGTTTTAACTGGTCTCTGCATTATTGTAGCAGTTCTGTTTTCCTGTTGCATCTGTGTCCAGTGTGGTCCTCTACTCTGTTCTTTATGTGTGTCATTTTGTATTCCTGATACGAAAGCTATTGCCAATGTCACCCACCAGAAATATTTAACCAAAGAGGTGGAAGAGATGATGAAAATTGACATCTATGATGATTATCCCAATAAGCCGAATGTCTTCAGTAAATGCTGAAAGGGTCGTCTGTTGAAAACTAAAACGGCGATATGATTAAGCATTCACTAAAGACATGAATTCTCTTTAGTTAAAACATGTTTCTTGTCTTATGTTGACTAATGTCTGGACTCCATCTTGTAATGTCATGCCTCCACGTGCTTTGCACGAGAAGAGTCCTTCCTTCTTGTTAGTTGCTCTTGTAATCTGCCAAGTAACAGTCTATAAATAGCTCCTTTGTTCGTCTGGCGCATGCCCAGACTTGACCACATCTGTTATCAGTTAGTCCTTGCTTGACCATGTTTTCGCGGGCTCAGGACATTGTCGCCTCCGCCCACATATTGATTCTGTATCGAAAATGTCCATAAAAGGTAAAGAACTTTGCCTCATGTTGTATCCACCCACTTATGAGCCCCTCTGTTGTGTATAAAAGGGGACCGCGTACGCAAGTTCTTTGTGCTACTCTATGCAATACTGAAGAGTGTTGTATAGGTTGTAGGACCACCCTTAAGGGTTAATAAACTCTGTTTTTGTATTTGCAGTTTCCGTGCCAACTTCCTTCTAACTTTTGTTACAGGAGAGCGAACCCTTGTATTCTGCGGGCCTAGCTGGGGCCTGTATTCTTCAATAGCATCCCAGTCCTTATTTAGGCATTTGCTATGGTATCCAAATACAGGCATGGTCACCTACATCCGTCCAACCCACGTCACAACGAGTTCTTAGAAACCAGACCCTTAAGCCATCGGGACTCTCCCTAGCTAGGATTATTGATTTCTCCAAGAACTCATCTATTATGTATGAACTGCTATTCCTTAGGGGTTCATCCATGACGTCTTCCTCTGCCCGACTTTACGTCAATGCTAGCATTCCTAAGCACCTTCCAGATATAAATATGCCTTCCCTTACCATGGCAAACTACGGCATGACTTGACTGCACGGTTCGCCATGGCAAGTTCGGAAGAGACCATATCCCTGTCTGACGCACTGACCAGACGCTGTGATCCCTGCTCACAGATAATCCAGCTTCCAGTGTTCTGACTCCCTTTGTGGCGTGTTAGAGTTTGAGACCCGGAAAGAGATTCCCACCTCTCTCATTCTAAGGTATGGAGTTGACAAGAACCTAGAGGGACTCTTGGCATACAAACTTAGTATATATCATACTATAGAAAACAGCACCTACTCTTACCTTGTACTACACTTAGGTTAGGTACACTGGAGAAGAACTATTTAGAAGCATCAGACGAGTATTCACTTTTTAGCCTGTGTTATTTATGTATGTATATATGAATATATGTCATAGCTAAAAGACAATGCTGGTGCAGTATTATTTCTTCTTACTGCTTACGCTGTGCGTATTATATCTTGCTTACTGTCTAATGATTGTAACAGCTCACATCTCTTACACGAGAAACAAGACGGTTCAATAAAACCTTTTATTGAAACGCCCGTCTATCTATTTCTGTGTAACTCTGAATAAACTAAGCAAGCACGATTGACTGAGTGAAACTGTTATCTATTGTTTCCACAATTCTGAGACGCATTCCGATTCTAAGGGAAACAAAGTTGTCATGTTTAGGCAGTTGTCAGAAACAAATCCCTTCTTGTTCATTCGAGAAGTTTCTAGTGACCTCTGAGTTAGCTGGCACACACAAGTAATTAAGTTTAATGTAGTCAATAGGAGCATACTGACTTTAGTCCTATGCAAAAACTACAGTGTATATTATTCCAATGCGCAGAGCCTATAACGGAAATAGGAACTACACTACAGTTCAGTTCTTATGACAACACCTTTCCTGGTGTATATGCCTTAGTTCTGTTCCTCTAGGTTTTCAACAACATATTTGGCCACCTACAGTCTCTCTGCTTTAGTACATTTAAAATCTGTAAAGGCCAAGAAATTTGCAAATAGGAGGCACAGTGCTGGGTCACCGTTTAAGCTGGGAGACAAAGTCTGGTTATCAGTCGATTATTTGTCCATTGCGGGGTCACATCCCAAGTTCACTTCAAAATATGAGGGACCCTTTCCCATAACAAGACCGGTAGGGCAATCCACATTAAAAATGAGATTGCCTTGTTCTGTATTTCATGTTTCAAGAGTCAAAAAGGCTTCAATCCTCCCTCTGTTAGTTGATTAAACATCTGAGTACAAAGTGGGTGAGATCTTACACTTACCATATATTAGAGGGAAACTATAGTACCTGGTAAAGTGGAAGGGTTATGCCATATCTGATTATTTCTGGGAGCCAGCAGGCATTTCTCTATGCCCTGATATTAGTAAGAGAATTCCAAAATAAGTTTCCTACCAAAACAATGCCAAGAGAAAGAAAGGGATTTTGTAGAGAGGTATTATCAGAGTCAGGATTTGACTTCCAGGTCAGATGAGGCATTGCTCTATAACAGTTTAGCAAACCCAGGGGCCTATTTATTAGCTGGTTTGCGTCGCTCATTTACCACGCAATGTGGTGCAAAAGCGACGCAAACCTAAGTCAGATTTATGAAGCAAAGCAAGGCCTCTTTGCGTTGCCCGAGTGGCTCCATAAATCTGGAGCAAGGCAACGCAGCACAAATTGCTGTGTTACCTTACTCTTCCCTAGGGAGACAATCCATGGGCATTGTAGGGGCGTTCTCATGCAACTCCCATAGTTTTTGACGCATTCCCAGATTTACAAGAACCTTCACAGGAGAGGTGTAACAAGGAGAAATGTCCTTGTTGAGTTCCTCTTTCTATGTGTACTGCTTTCTGCAGCACACATGGAGGAATATACCTGTCAGGATTGTTTTTGTGTACCTTTCTGCACAAAAAAAATCATGCATACAATGCAGGCACCCTTGCACCATGCTGCAAGGGTTCCTACGTTGGAGCTATGCTGCCAAAAGGACGCCAGCGCGGAGGAAAAGGCAGGATTGCACTGTTTTGCCCATAATATGGCACATTCTTGCCCTTTCTCTGCCATGCAGTGCAATGCAGTAAGGTGACTTTATGTGCTGCACTGCATGACTTTTTGATAAATAGGCTCCCCAGAGACTAATGCAAGATTAGTTGTTTTGACTCCTGCACCTTTCATACCAGTTCCCACCTATATTTTGCTTCTGTATCTTTCGTACAGAAATCGCTTTTTATGTACCTTGCACAACGTGGTTTTCTGGACACTGTGCTGGACTTATGACAAACTACGGAAAAAATACAAAACAATGTTGGATATCTCAAACTTTCTTTATTCAAACTATAGTGCCTGAATCACAGTATCTGTTTACTCGTTTGGTGGATTCCAGTATGCCTATACGAGATTGCCTTGGGGGTATAAGAATAACCCTGGGCTATTTGCAACAAAAATTATGAATATATTTACAGGAAGATTTGGAGGTGTTATCATATATTGAACAACATCTACATTACAGATAACTTAAATCATCTGGATAGGGTGGGCAGCATAGGGACTCTTCAAACCCAACTTGGGGATAAAATAAACTCTGTTCCACGTACAATATACCATGACTCATAAAAGTAAGGGAACTGTGTTCTGATTTAGCAGCAAAGACAATGGTGCAAACCTTTAATGTGGCTGCTGTCACTCAATCTCAGACAAAGATCGATGTATGGCGGCAATACAACATTAAAAGATCAAGAGCCTCCTAATGGTTTCTCTTCCAAATATTCTTACAGTCTCACCAATGAAAATGTTCCTATAGTTTGTATACCTGGGATTGGGTGAAGGCACATACCTAAAGAGAGAGCTAGTTTAGTTTTGATTAGGGTAGCTCACTAAGGGTTACTTTCGGCTCAGGCTTACAAAAGTTCTACTGTGTCAATGCTACAGCAATGATACTGGTGGTCTTATGTACTGAATGATGCAACAAATGACATTCAACAGTGTATTGTTCGTCAACAAATGAAGCATTTAACTGCTGTAAGACCAAGACCTATTACCCTCATGATTAACCGAAAACCTGTTTAGTGTCATTTTCCTAGATCATGTTAGTCATTGACAATAGTCAATTAATATAATTATATATTGGGTGCAGTTGATTCTTGTGATAGATTCCTTTGAGTGTGACCACAGTTGAATGCCACTGTTCAAGTGGTCATAAAAGATGTGCAGTGCCTAGCAGCAATGGGAGCAGTTCAAGCATTCCATTCAGACAGAGGCCCTGCATTCGCTGCTAAGAAATTTCTGGATGCTGTGTTTGCTCTGGGAGTATGACTGCTATGCTCATGCACTTTCTGCTCAGAATGAAAATGACATGTTAATGAAAACTTGACTTCTAGGGCAGTGGACTCAGGATTGTCGTAGTTCCATAACATGTATAGTTTATTTTAATTTTTTATTTTAAAGGTTTTGGATAGCGAGAACAAGACCCTTGCGGGTATCAGAGCGCTTTACAGGGCAAATATAGGTGATAGACATATACATAAAAATACAGTGACTTATGTGAATACAGTGGTGGTAACTATTACAGACTGGCATATATCTACAAGATTGTATAAAATAGTTCCGGTGAATTTGGTCAAGAGAATCGATTTCACTTCTTTTTTGAAAAATGTCGCGGATGGGTTCAGTCGCGTTTCTGGGGGCAAGACGTTCCAAATCCTGAGAGCCATTCCTGAGAAGGGACGATTGTAAGTTTTCTTCTTGGAAAATCGTTGTGGTTTCAGTAGAAGGTTATCAGAACTTCTAGTAGTTCTGTTACCACCAGATATTACTAATTTCTCCTCTAGGTATCTCGGGGTTTTGTGATGCAATGCCTTGTGTGCCATACAGGCAATTTTCAAATGGATTCTGGTCTCAAAAAGTAGCCAGTTGAGGGCACGAAGGTCGGGGGAGATGTGACAGTTTCTTTTGAAGCCTGTGATGAGTCTAGCGGCTGCATTGATTGAGGCTCTTAGAGGGGCGGTTGTTGATCTGGTAAGGCCCTGGAGAGCGACACTCCCATAGTCCACTCTAGGGATTACTAGAGGCTGAACTGCCTGTTTAAAGTCATTTGCGGGTATGAAGGATTAGAGTCTTCTCAGGGTTTTCATCTGAAAATGTGCTCCTTTAGTTGCAGCGCTGATGTGATTCTGCATATTTAGCTTATTATCCAGAGTTATTCCTAGCGATTTTGCAGAATCAATAATGAGAGGTTGACCATCGAGTGCTGTTAGGTGCTTCATCCACTCACGGATGATGGTTGTTTGGCTGGGGGGTGCGATTAAGAGGAATTCTGTTTTGAGGGTGTTTAGTTTTAAGTGTTTTTTGCCAGCCAGGTCTGTGTGTTTTGGAGCGTTGAATTAAGGGACATGATGTCTTCAAGTGAGTGGACCTTAATGTAGAGTTGTGTGTCGTCTGGTACATGTGATATTGGATATTTGAAGAGTTGAGAAGCTCTGTGAGTGGTTCCATAAACATATTGAAGAGTGTCGGGGAGAGGGAAGATCTGTGGGGTACTCTCAAAGTGACTGGGGTGGGCTTGGATAAAGATTGATTGATCTTGAATTTTGTGTTCTGTTTTGAAGGAAGGAAGTGAACTAGTTTAGAACCGTTCCAGATAGTCCCATTCTATGTTTCAAGAGGTCTAGTAAATTGTCATGAGTGAATGTGTCGAAGGCTGAGGATAAGTCAAGCATGATTACCAAACAGGCTTTGTTTTGATCCAGTATTTGTAATGCATCATCTATTATGCGAGTCATGGCTGATTCAGTACTGTGCCCTGAACGAAAATCTGATTGGATTTGATCGAGCAGGTTGAAGTGGTCTATGTGGTTGCTAAGCTGCATGTGAATTTTTTTTTCTATTAGTTTGGCCAGGGTAGGGATGTTGGATATTGGGCGATAGTTATCCAGGTCTGATGGGTCCGCTGATGGTTTCTTTAAGATGGGGTTATCTGACCAGCTGTGGGGATGTCTGGGATGGTTCCTTGCAGAAGAGAGGTATTTAATAAAGAGAGGGCCTGTGAAGTGATTGGAGGGATTCAGGGTCGTGAGCGTTTTTAGGATAGTTTCTTCGCTGTAGAAGGTGAAGGCAGTCCAGTAGGCGTTGTTCTAGCTTTGCTGAACAGCTAAGGCGGGTCACTAGCGCGGTCAGTGAGGAGGTCATGTGAGGGTCGGTATGGGATAATAGATCGTTAAGTAGGTCTGTCTTTATGTTTCTGTCTTTGTTGTGAAAAAGGAAGCAAATTCCTCGCAATTGGGGAGTGTTTCTGAATTAACTTGGGGGGTGTGGGAGACACCCTTAGATTTTTTGGAACAATTCTTGGCTTGGTCTAATTGTTTGGAGATGAAGTCAGCTTTTGATCCTCTAATCTTTTTGTAATAGGAATTTCTCGTGCTTCTTAGTAATTTGAGGTGGGCAGAGGATGGTGCGGCTCTCCGTTGTCTTTCAATTGCTCTTAGTGATCTTCTGTCTTCATTTAGCCTACCATTATACCAGCGGTTTGAGTCTTTTGTGGTGACTCTTTTCAGTTGTGGGGGAGCTAGATTGTCTCGTACCATGTTCACTGAGTGGAAGTACTGATAGGTCAGATCATGTACATCATTTAATCCAACCGATGGGGGCGTGAAGATAGGACTAGCGGTTGCGAGTGAGGCAAGATTGACGTTTTTTAGGTTCCTCTTCCAGATTTCCGTTCTTGTGGGTGGGACAGAGAGTAGTTGAACTTCTCCAATGATATGGAAAGTGATGATGTGATGGTCAGACCAGTCACAGGGGAGGATCGATTTCAACTGGGTGGAGTCCGCTTTGGAAATTACTAGATTGAGGGTTGAGCCTTTTTCGTGGGTGGGGCTGTCACAGATTTGGGACAAGTTAAGGTCGGAAAGGAAAGCTTTGAAGCTATTGACCTCTGGGTCATCGGGGTCATTCCAGTGGAGGCTGAAGTCCCGCAGGAAGATCTGAATGTTCTGTTGTCCGACATTTGTGGCTAGGATATCCATTACGTGTTCAATGAAGGTGGGGTTGTTACCTGGAGGATGGTAGAATGAATATAGTGAGCATATTGGCTTGTTATTATTAGTGATGTCTAAACATAGGTATTCACAGGAAGAGAGCACCGGGGAGTTGGAGCGGTTCACAGAGGTTGGTCCTATGTATGCAGGCAATACCACCACCTGCACCACCTGGCCAATCAAGTCCATCTAGTCTTGTGATGTAATAGTTTGGGGGAGCTAGTATGTCTTTGATGGGCGTGGATGATTCGTTTAGCCAAGTTTCCGTTAAAATTATAAGGTCGGGGTCATTGTTTAGTATGAGATCAGTTATATCAGCGGCAGGAAGGATGGCATTCGGGTGAAGACGTCTTGTCGGTTCTCTTGCCGTCTGAACAATGCAGCCAGTGGAATTCGTGAAGAATGGAATCCTGTTCGTGTTGAATGATGCGCTATGCATTGATTCTGCCAACGGTTCTCTTGCAGGTATAACCTTAGCAGAGTCTGCTTCCCCAGATGAAAGACCGGTGCTTAACAAACATACCAGCTCCTGACACTCCCGCCGTGAGGGGAACGGCTTTCTCACTCCAGCCTACCTGTGCAGCGCCGTGAGGGCAACGGCCGGAACAACACCGCAGCTTTCCCCCCACTGCCAAAGACTCCATATCCCAGGTGCCCCGGGGACCATCGGCGCACCCGGGACGTCAACGCCTGCGCCCGGAGGCGCTATTAAACAACCGGAACGCCTCCCGGCCCGCAGGACACGCGCGGGCGGAGCCGGGCGAAGCCCGGGCAAAGGGGGGGGCCGTCTGTGGCCGTCAGGGGCTGAAGGAGGCTGGGCCAGGCCATCCCTCTAGGCCCGTTAGGAGGAGACCATATGAGCCTTGAGACTCCGACATATGTGGCAACCTCCAGGATTGACATTGATCAGTCAAAGTTTACCCGAAAAATCTGTCTCTTATTATAAGAAATCTTTTTTGGGGGCGTGTATTTTATCTTATTATTATTACTTTTCTTTTCTTTTAACTGTTCTTTTTAACTTGTGTAAGACAATCTATTATTGTCTTTTTCTAGGTGGATACTTTTTGTCTAAACCTTTATGATGAGTAGTAAGGGCATAAACAGTAAGCCCTCTGTTGTCCGCCCAATGACTAGACAATTAGCAGCAACAACTCAACCACTCCCGAGCCTCACAGCCATTAATAAAATGCTCCAAAAACCAATAGGGTTTGTGGCAACGGCCATAGAAAACACTGAAAGGCATCTCTCGATTACCCCTGTTATCCACCCCATCACATCTTTGGGGGACTGTTCTGTAGCCACAGCCAACCCTATTGAATTTACGTCATTTCTCATGCCCTCATTCTCTGATCTACCTTGTGCTCAGATTTAGCCTGACGTAAATGTTTCAATAGAGGTTCCCCTGTCTTCACCTCCCTTGACACGCATTAAGGCTCTCAAATCCAACGTTAGAACGAAAAAGTCGAAATTTGTTAAAAATTCGGCCAAGAAAAGAGCATTAACACCTGTTCTTGTACAACCTGAACCTAGCTCTATTTTCCCTATCATAGGACCCCCTGTCTGGGCTACTCATTTAATAACTGATCTCCAGACACACATGGAACAGCTGCTCAATAACCAATTTAAATCCTTGTCTACGAGGATTGATAAGCTAGTTTCATTGATAAATAATAAAGGCCTTGGGAGAGCTCAGTCAAACTCTGTGCTGGGGAATCTCGCCACTACAGGGGCCTCAGGAGCAACTAAGCCTGCTGGTAAAGGCCCAACTCAAGGTGTCATGCCGAAACCTATTTCAGCGCCTAGGGCCTCTGGTTTAACCATTTGTTCTAATTTGCCTTCAGCTGTAGCAGGATCGAAACAGTCCGGCTTACTTTCTATATCAAAAACTCCCAATTCCCAGAGTATCGAACCGGGTAGGTCCCCACTTAATCCTCCCCAGAAATCTGGTGTAAATGGATCATTAAAACATCCTCCTCGCCCCCAGTTATCCCCAGAGGCATCACCGTATGTGGTGGTGCTTACGGGAGTACGTGAACTGGTTGGCGAACGAGGGGAAAATTTCCCCGAGTTAAAGAATAAGATCATCTCCTGGCTAAGCAGACATAGACCCTTAATGGGAGCTGGTCAGGGGGAGATCTTATTTGCGCGTAGAGTTAATTGGTTGGGGACTAGGCCCAAAGACATCTGTGGTGATTGCATAATTGTTAACTTCAGGGATCCTAGAGAAGCTGGACACATACTAGCTAATGGAGGGCTGCCTAACACTGGCACGATTAGCACTTGCCACCTGGGGTATTTTTATTCTCGAATTTTAACATCGGGAAGGTCGGAACCATCCTTTTTCCACCATGGTGGTAATGAATTTGATTACAATATCTCAGTGGGCAATAGATATAGTGCATTGAGTAATGTAGACTGACTGCCAGTGCCATCGCGTGCAGACGGAATGGTTCCGAATCGGCCTGGGAGTCATGTTGTGGAGGGCTTGAGCATAGAGGTGGGGTCCCTCGAGGAGGTCTCTAGAGCCAAAGTGGGTAGTACAATTACATTTCCCCATTTTAAAAACTCTGGCAAATAGTTCCTCCACCTCCCAGTGCCCTGATAAGGAACAATCATGTAGGGACCAGGATACTTAGTTGGAATATCGCGGGACGAAATAATAAGGCTGATGATGCTAGGTGGAGGGCTTGCTTAATGGAGTGTGATATTATTGGGTTGCAGGAAACTTGGGACTCTAATAACACGTTTCATCTGGATGGTTATACAGCTTATAGGTCCTCGGCAATTGCTTCCCCTATGGGGAGGGCTAAGGGTGGGCTATTGACCCTGATTTTTTTCAAAATTGAGGGCACTCACAATAAGGTGAAGACCGGCTCACCTTATTGTTTGGCTGTACAAATCTTAACCAGGGATGCGGGCACTTGGCTTATTGTCAACTTTTATAATTCTTTTGAAAAATCTTCCTCAAATGAACATTTAGTTAGATTACATGATTTTTTGGAGTCATATAATGGAGAAAATCAAAACTGTTATTCAGTTTTTGTGCTGGGTGATTTTAATGTTCATTGTTGTAAAGAGAATTGTCATGTATGGGATAGCTTGGGACCGATCGGCCAAGTGAATATACATTTTGAGCACTCCCCACAAGGACTTTATCTGGAGGAATTGGTGGCAGATTATGATCTGATTTACCCAAAGTTAACTGATGAGGAATTGTTAGTTCCAACTTTCAAAGGCAAGGGTATAGGGTCAATCATTGATTATATTTTTATAAGTACTGCATTGGTAAACAGGGTAAGTGGGTACTGTGTATCCTGGTCTACTTTCAGTGACCATAACCCTGTCACATTGACCCTGGTGGACGACCTAAAGAAAAAGGAAAAACCAAACAGAACAGTGGGTAATTTAGAAATATGCCCCACAGATCAAGCGCTCCGTTTAAAATGGTGCCGGGTAGTGCCCCAGGAGTTTAATGCTAATTTACTGGTTAAGGTTGGAGATGAAATGTCCATTTGTTTGACAGAGGGTAATGTGGACAAGATAGTTTTGGAGGCATACTCCAAAATTTGTGCTCAAATTGATAGGGACCTTAAATTGCCACGTAAAGGTCAAGATAGGGTTGGGGAAAGATGGTTTGATCATAATTGTTCTGTAGCCCATCGGAAGTTACTGGCTGCATTGAAATCCACTCCATTGGATAAACCAGCTATAGCCGGTCGAAGGAAAATATATAAAGTGGCCATGAAGAACCGGAAAAGGGAAATTAGGGAGGAGGCCTGGAATGAGCTCTTATCTATTGACGTTGTCAATAATAGTGCAAAATTTTGGGCAGTGGTAAATAGGCCCTTTTTCCAGGACTCCTATAAAAGCGAGCTTGAATGTGGCATCCAGGAACAGGTGTGGTACAACCACTTTAAACTAGTCTATGAAGGGGGAGATTCTCGTGTTAACTCTGACCTTAACATAGAGGAGTATACTTTGTCGATCACTGAGTCAGAGGTGTCCGAGGCAATAAGGCAGATGACGAGTAATAAGGCCCCTGGACCAGACGGCGTGCCGGCAGACCTGTTTAAATCTGACAACAAGACATGGTCAAAAATATTGTATAATGTTTTCATTAATGCCTGTCAATTGGGTCTGCCCAAAACATGGTCAGAGTCCGTTATAATTCCTATCTTTAAGAAAGGCAAGAGAGGGGACCCCAGCTGCTACCGCCCAATATCTCTTATTGATTCTTCAGTGAAGGTACTTGGAAGGGTGGTGTTAAGTCAACTCACAAGATGGCTTGAGGAAACGGAAACACTCTCAGTCCTGCAGTATGGTTTTAGAAAGGACATGGGCACGTTAGATCAATGATCAATGTTTAAATCTACAAATAACGGAAAATATACAGTTGCTAAGAAGGGTGCTCTTTACCTAGCGTTCATGGACCTGTCATCGGCCTTTGACCGAGTGAACAGGTCCAAACTCTGGACTATGCTCCTAAATTTGGGAGCTGATAAAAACATCGTCCATTTTCTCGCTGACCTACACAGGGATTTATCAGCCACTGTCAGGTATGATCAGACGGGCAATTGTACCAAAGGAATAAAAATTTTCAATGGCGTTAGGCAGGGGTGCATCCTGGCGCCTCTACTCTTTACGCTTTACATTAATAACCTGGATTTGATTTTAAGCGCTGGCTGTAAAGATATCCGTCGTGTAGGGAAACGCTTGATCCCGGCACTTCTTTATGCGGACGACGCTGCCCTTCTAGCTAGAACCGCGGTTGGATTACAATTACTTTTAAATTCCTTTGCGGTCTTTATGAGATCCCTTGACCTTTCTGTAAATTTTTCTAAATCCCATTTAATGGCAATTGGCTGCAGGACCACAAGGGTCAAATCTTTTTACTGCGAAGGGAACATATTAACCAGGGTATCTACGTTCCCATACTTAGGGGTCTTATTTGATGGTCAGGGCTCTTGGGGAACCCAAATTATAGCTAAAAGAAACGTCCTGACTAGAGCTACATCGTCTGTTTTAGGTTTTGCCCGCAAATTGGGAGCTAGACCAATGAAGGCCCTCTTAAAAATCTATAGAGCCAAATGTGTCTCCCTTGTAATGTATGGGGCTGACCTGTGGGGTTGCAGGAATGTGAAGGCCATCCAGGTGATCGAAGATAAGTTCTTTAGGAATATTTTATCTGTCCCACAATCAACAGCTAGCTACATTGTTCATCAGGAATGTGGAGCGGGTTTTGTTGAACATTTAATTGCCATGGCACCGTTGCTAAAATGGATTGTCACCTGGTTAAACCCTGAATTAGGGCTAAATAGTGAAATCCTGAAAGATTGTTTGGCCCTTGATCATGGGTGTCGCATTCCCTGGCTTAAATATGTCCATAACTTGTCAGTAAAACTTGGCAGACCTGAAATATATAATTTTCCTGAAAAACTGCTGAGGGGAGATATAAAGTGGGTTAATGATTCATATTTGCGAATAGCTACAATGGCTAGAGAAGAAAGGGAGCTGGTAAAACCGACAGTAAGGGCTCATCAATTGCGGAAGACTACCCTGACCATGGAACCATATCTAGACATGGTTACAAACCCCAATCACCGATTTCTAATGGTTAGATTCAGATTAGATCAATTTCATTTTCTTTTAGGTGAATCGCCAGGCTGGAAGAGGGTGGAAGATCTTGGGGTCTGCTCATGCGATGATTTCTCTGTTCAGGATACCATGAATTTTATTTTTTCTGCGAATATCTTACTGGTATCAGGAAGCGCTTCAGTCTCCCAATTTTAGTTAATAAGGGCTTCGTGCAAGTTAAGCCAGCTCTCCTTTACCTGCAGTTATTGTCGAATGTGTGGGAAGTCTTTAATGTTGCTAGTTTCCTTTCTGCGGCAGTAAAAATTATAAGGAATACAAATCAAGCCTAATCTGTCTAAAACTTTTAATCTGAATTAATTGAACTTATTTTGTGGTTTGTTTTGTAATTCTTTCAAAATATGTTTGTAAACCTTTGTATATAGTCTTATATGTAAATCATAGTTTTTATCTTTTTTAGTGACAGAATATGTCTTTTAGTACACTTTTATGGTTTTGCATAAACCGAATAAAGTAAATTTGATTGATTGATATCAGCAGCATGACGGGCGGCCGATCTACAGTTTAGAAGGATACATTTTAGCCAGGCCTTGGTAGGAGTAGTGTTAGGGTCGTATAAGATGGGTACTCTCTTGAGGTTGTGTTCAACAATACCTCTGGGAATGTGTCTTGTAACTCTAAAGACATTGGAATGGATGGATTGAATTAAGGACAATTTCTGTGTGTTATCCGTGTACGCAGAATTAGGGGGTGGAGACGGGAACTCGTAAGAATGGAGTAGGGAAGTTAGATCTTTCGATGAAAGGGTTTTTTTCTTCTGATCGGACGGGATGAGGTATTGGGGTAAGGTACTGTTTTCCATCTGGGGTGCATCTGAGACGGGGAGCTAGCGCATGGCTGATGAGTGAGTTTCGCTTGTGGCTTGGGTTGTTGCAGGATCAGGTCATGAAGAGTTTAGATGTCCTCTTTGATTTGTTGTAGAGATAGTAATATCTCATCGAGTCTAGGGTCAGGTGTCGGAGTTATCGTATGATAGACTGGAGTTTGGTTAAGTGAGGAAGGCTTATTGCTTGTGTATGGTCCTGGGGCGAGACGTGATCTGGTTCGAAGTATGGCGGTTTTTCAGTGTGGTAGTCAATGGAGAGAGGGGGAGTAGAGGAAGGACATGAAGGGGTAGTGATGTGTGCTGTAGGGGATCTGGTTCATTGCATGGCAGTATTTCAGAGTGGTAATCACTGGAAAGGGGGAGTGGAGAGGGGACGTGAGGGGGTATTGATGGGAGCTGTAGGAGGAGGGACGGGGAGAATCATAGTGCGGGGAGAGGGAGAGGGTGGGACTGTGAGATGATCGGATGTAGGTGTATAGGGGAAGATTGGAGCAGAATCTGCAATGGAGTGGCAGGGGATGGAGAAGAAAGTGGGGAGGGATGTGTTATATAAAGGGAAGGCTGGAGATGAGGACATGCGAGTGTGAGGCAAGATAGGCATAGTAGAATTTATGGTGGTGCTGGGGGGGAGTGGGGATTAGGGAGATTTATGTCATTTAATGGGGTGTCGATTAGGCCTAGGGTGTGTGGATGTGCACCATGGGATACCGAGGGAAAATGACTAGATGGGGAGTCAGGTAGGGAGTCAGGCAGAGTGCTGGGAGAGTGGTTTGTTGGGGAGGTGGGAAAGGGTCTTACAGCCTTCTCTTTGATGAGCGGGAAGATGTTATCCAGTAGATTTAGGTATGGTCTGATGCCTGCATGAGGATGATCCCATTATGATAGATGGTAATTGTGGCTGCCGCTTGTAGAACGGGGAGGGAATGATGGATAGTGTTCATAAAGCGCTGAACAGCTTCCCTAGAGGAGGAGTATTAGGTGGCCAAATACCATACCATATCATATGCTTTTCCGTGTTCCAATGTATGTACCTGATCTCATTCTTCCTGGAGGATGGCAGAGTCAAAAACTGATTCATCTGGCCCTATTTCAAAATTGGATTTGTTACACAATAAACCAGAAATGAGAGACTGCAATAAAAAGAACTTTGCCACTGAAGCCAAATCAGCCGATGGGTTTCTACACAAAGTGGCGAACTAGTACAGGAATGCATCCCTGACAAGCAAGTCTTTAGACAATTTCACAGACCACTTGTTCCAGTTATCCTGGTAGAAGGCACATGCACTGTGATCCTGCCACTGCTTCCTAGTGCAAATAAGAAGGTGTTGATCAGTCATACTTAAAAGTACTATGTGGGCAATTCTGTTCAGCTGCCCATCGCTGGCACCAAAGTACCTCCAGATTAGTTCAGTAAGTCCTCTCTCTATTCTGGAAATGTGTCAAGAAGATGTTTCATGTTGAAATCACTGGCCCCAATTTGAAGACTGATGAGCATGTTGTATCTCTAGCTTAACACCCATAATTAAGTGATGTGGAACGTGGTACAAGCATTCTCTCTCATTAATCTGCTTTAATCTCATCAATGACTGCTACAACTGCAGTCTTATGTGCACCACTGAAAAAATCTTCATTAATTGAAATGATACTGATGCCAGAAATCATAGAAATCATGCGATCTAGGCGATTTTCTTCTGTCTTCCAAGAAACATCAGAAGTACCCACTTCTGTGACTTGCCACCACTACAGATGGATTCTTACTGTATATCCGCTCACTGCAACCCTGCATTTGGAACTTTTCTGCAATATGATAGTTACTTTTACAGTCTTAATAATAATCTTGCTGATGGTTCATAGGCACTATCTTTCTAAAAGCTAACCCCATCTCCTGTGGTTCAGGAATTGCAGTCACATTCTTCTTCTCACAAATCTAAAAAGGATTACTATACTGTCAACATGACTGTGTACTAATTGCTTGATGGTGTTCTAAGGGAAAGAGTACTTTATCAAATTTTGGGCCCTACAGAAATTATTCAAATCCCTTATGTTTTCAGCATCTCCGTAGATGACATTTTCACTCCAGGCCCTTTTGCAAGTTCATTGGGTTCATATGCCTCATTGGACAATGAAGATTTGTACCTCGATGCAGAGAATCATTAAGAGCTGTTCATTTTCCATCAGTATAGATTCACCGATCCAACAGCCTGAGTGAAGTACACAATTTTACATAGGAGTATTGTGGGTTTCTTGCCCCAATTAACAGTCCTAAATGTTTTCAGAAAGCATTTTCCTATTTTATTAGTGATCGCAAATCTGATCCACCGGCATGCTATTATTTGAAAAACTAGAAAAGCTTAAAAAGATTTTAATGACTCATCATAGATGTATTTATTCACCACAGTTCATTAAATCATTTCAACAGCAAGGTTACACATATTGGAAGAAAAATGTTATTGGAAATAGGGATGGGAACTAAATTTTGGCAAATTCATCACACTGATACCTTCTTCAAAGCACGTATGATTCCTAGAAAAATTATATTTTTAAATAAGATCATACAGCACGCAACTTGCATGAGCTTTGTTTACTTTTCAGATTTAAAAACATCATTACTTGTGAAAATTAATTTGACATATTTGGCAGATTGGAAATAGAAATAAAATATTACTGACATGTATGTATAAGTATGTACAGGCCTACTAACAAATAGGATAGACCCTCCATATAACACAAATTCGTCTATGACTACCTACATATGGAGTAGGGAGGTTGCTTAAAAGTGTCTGTCACAATCTAGCATGAGTGTTGTGAACAAACATATTTCTGATTCATACTTCTAACTGCAGATTCCTGACCTTAGAATACTCCACAGATACCAGACTAGATCCAAAAACCTTCACCAGCAATGCTCCTGTGCGCTGTTTGGTGGCACAGTGCTGTTCCATACTGGCTCTGTGCATCCCTGGTAGTGATGGAGTGGAACTGCAGGTAAGTCCCTATCCCTGCATGCTCATACCAGTTTTTTGCTTATTTCTCTCCGTGCCCTCAGATGTAGAGCATGAACAATTGTGTGGAGGTTCCTAACTTGAGACCTTTGTGATGTTGAAAAGAGGCCACTCCACACAATGGGGAGGTGGGAGGGCAGTGAGGAATCTGTGATTAGAACCATCAGAAAGAACATTACCAAAGATTAGTAACCTGTTCTTCTGATGAATATGTCTAACCACAGACTCTTCACCTTAGAATAGATACCAAAGCAGTACTTTTTCGGAGGGTCTGTGTAGTGGTGTCAGACCAAAAATGCTTGCAGAAGCGAACAGGTGACATGCTCTTACCGCCAAACCTGGCCGTCAAGGCAGTAGTGCTTTTTGAACATATGCATTGACGCTCGCGTCACATTCTGACAGATTTCGAGGGCAGGCATTCCATGTGCCAAAGCAGTGGTTGAAGCCTTAGCCCGGGTGAAATAGGCTCTTAAACCTTCCAGTGGCTGCTTATTGACCAGTGTGTAGCAGATCTTAATGCAGAGGACTATCTACCTAGACAGGGTTTTCTTCTGACAGCCTTCCGTGCCTTTAATATGATCAATATAAAAAGCTTAAAGCCCATTTGGGGTCTAACCTATGAAGCTTCTCCTCCTCTTTCGATAGGAGCAAAGAATGCTGACATGGTGATAGATAGCCCCCAATTTGGAAAGGAATCATAACTTTAGGCAAAAAGGCCACCAGAGTCCTCAGCACCTTTGTGTCCAGGAAGAATGTGGTGTACAGTGGTTGCACTGACAGTGCCTGAAGCACACTCATGTGACAAGTTGAAGTAATCGCGATGAAGAGAACAGTTTTTAAAGTTAGGAGGTGCAGCGAGCAGTTTTGCATTGGCTCAAAGGGCATACGCATAAGAAATGCCAAGACCAAATTAAGGTCCCACTGTGGCATCACAAATGGTCTGGAAGGAAATATGTGTCAAACCTTTTATAAACTCCATCACAAATGATGAATTAAAAAAGGATGCGTAATCTGGCAAATGTAGAAAGGCTGAAAGGCCAAAAAATAATCTTTAACAGTGCCCACTGCAAGGCCTTGCTGGGTCACAGAAAAAATGAAAAAACAACATGCAGCAGCTTGGCTTGTAAAGGGTCAGTTTTGCCTATACCACACCAGGCCACAAATTTGTCCCAGTGCCTGGCATAAATTGACTTTGTGGAAGGGTGCTTGGCATTGAGGAAGGAATCTACCACTTCACTGGTCAAATCAAAGGCAGTCAACTGGCACGACTCAATCCCCGCACAGGGAAGTGTAGATCGTATAGGTTCAGGTAGAGGACCCTGCCCTGCTGCTATATCAGAAGATCTTCTTGAAGTGGTAGCCTGATTGGAGGGCAGATGCTCATGTTTAGATGTTCTGGGTGTCATTCCCTCAAAAGCCAATCCAGAGTCACTACAATGACTTGATCCGGTTGGTTTCTGATCTTTTTCAGAACTCGGGAAAGGAGCAGCAGAGGCAAGAAGGCGTACAGCAGTCCACTGTCCCATCCCAGCTGGAATTAATCTCCTAGTCTGTTCTCATGGGAACTTAGAGGTGAAAAGCTGTTGATACTGTGCATTCTCAAAAGGAGGCAAAAATATCTAGCCAGGATTCTCTCCATTTCAGGAAGACACTCTGTGCCACCTCGTGATGCACTATTCATAAATATGTTGGACACAACCTGCTTAGCTTGTCGGCTCTTGCATTAAGGGATCTCATCAGGTGGCTCACAATCAGAAAAATTCACTGGTGCTTCCTCCTGGCACAGGGCCCAGGAACCCACTCCACTAAGCTTGTTGCAATACCACATGTCTGTGTTGTTGTTCATGAGAACCTGCACCAGCCTTTCCTTGATGGATGGCAAGAAGGGCTTCAGATCTAGATGAGTAGTCCGTCATGCAAGCAGATTTATATGCAGCCAGGCTTCCATCGGAGCCCAGACTCCACTGATCTACACTTCACCCAGATGGCCTCATCATTCCAGCAGTGACGAGTCTGTCACTACCATCAGCTCTGGGTGTGCAAAGGTGAAGGGAATGCCGCAGGACCAATTGGTGTTTGAGCAGCCACCCCTGCAGGCTATGAGCTGACGGAATCTGGATGGCATCCAATAGATTTTCTTGTTGCTTGGCCTACTGGAACTTCAGATTTCATTGTACAGCCTGCATGTGCCACCTGGTGTAATCAAGGAGTATGCAGGACGCTAAAAGGCCAAGAAGTCACAGAGCTGTTCTCACTGAGATTCGGGTCTGAGGCTGAAACACTGGGATCTAAGCCTGGATATCTCCTGAACTCTTTGTGGCAAAAGAAAAGCCCTGAACTGCACTGTATCCAGGATTGCTCCAATTAATGGAGTGGAACCCTCAGATGATGGAGTCAGGCGTGAATTTGGTTCATTGATCATGAACCGCGGCGATATCAGGAGGTTCAGTGTCATCTGAGGTGGTCTAGGACTGCCAGTCGCCGAGGTAGGGAAAACTGCCAACCCTGTGCTTCAAAGGTGGGCAGTGACCACCACCATCACTTCCGTGAACACCTGAGGGGCACTGGTGAGGCCAAAGTGTAGCACGCCATACTGCAAGTGCTTTTGACCTACCCTGAACTGCAGGTAACATCTTTGGGGCTGCAGGGTGGATATATGAAAATACGCTTCCTGCAGGTCCAAGAACCCCATCTAGGGGCATTTGTATCAGAAATCCGAAATCGCATTTTGAGAATCGCAAATCGCGATGTAGATAAAAAGTCGCTAACTTTCTGCCTTTCCTTAAAAATCGCAGAAAATTCTGAGAATCCCGTGTTTTGCAATTACTTAATGGCGAAAATCGCAAATAAAAAATCGCAAATGTAGGGAATCTGCAATTCAGGTGCAGCTTGATGACATCACATCCAGGAAGTGGGAGTGATTTGCTGCACCTGATTGCCTGAGGCAGAGTCAGATGCTGTGAGGAGAGGCAGAGGAGTGAGCACAGCATTGAAACTGCTACAATGGAGTCACTGGACAAACAGAGGGACAAGGAGGGTGCAGGAAGAAAAAGAAAACAGAAATTTTGCAAAAGGGAGCAGGAGGTGCTTTTTGAGGAGATGGTGTGCAGCCATGAACTCCTATTTGGCAAGAAGGCACTTCGGGTACCTGAGTCCAGGAAGAGGAAGATCTGGCTGGACATACAGGAGCAGTTGGTCTGACCCAGCACACGGTGGAGGAGTTAAGGAAGCGCTGGTATGACATGCGCCAAAGGTCTAAGGAGAAGGTGGCAGCCAGGCTGGCGGAGGCCAACAAGACCGGGGGTGGAACATCTACTGCCACGGACTCAACACCCCATGAGGAGTTGGTGGAGTCAACCCTCCTGCCCGAGAGTGTTAGTGGTGTGGCTGACATAGACAGCTCCGACCCAGCATCCACCAGCCAAGGTAAGATGCATGCCAAATGCAGCCGCACACATCACCATCCCATTCACACAGTCAGGAATGCACCAAACACAAACTACACATGTCACTCCGGTCCACTTTTTCCAGCACACACAGCAATGCATCATGGGAGACATAGTCAGATGCATAACAGTGGGGCAATGAGACATAGCAATGTTATCGCAGTATGTGAATTCATGTAAAGGTGATAAGTGAGAGATAGCAGTTTGCCAATACATATCGAGAAAACTTTGAGTGAGAAATGCAGACAATGTCACAAAATCATATATTCCCCTTTACATCCGCAGCACAAGCCAGGACACAGGAAGACAGCACAGAGGGCGAGGAGTCTGAACATTTGGATGACCAGGCAGGTCATGGGAACTCAGACGAAGACACAGAGGCCACACCTGTCCCACGTAGGAAGTGCACCATTGTGCCACCACTGCCACCACTGGAGGATGAAACACAGGCCACAGGGGAGGAGGATGTACAGGCAGAGCCAGGGCAGCATGTGACCCAGGTGCGTGAACAGCACACACCGCAACATAGGAAGCTAGGAGCGGTGAGACGCAGCTCAAGGGCCAGGACCAGCTGTGCCACAGACGAAGATGCCTTGCAGGACTGGAGGGCAGCATGCGGCAGATACAGCGCCTGTAACAGAAATCATTGAGGTCCATTAACCGTCAGCTGTGCACAATGAACAAAAGCCTGCGCTACATGGGGGAGGGCATCACAGCATGGCAGGTGCCATTCGTGAACTCTGTGCAACATTGAATAGGGACCAGGCAGCCGCCAGGTACAGGGCTAGCCAACATTCAAACCTCCATCTGCACAGCTACACCAAGGCGGTGAACTGCCTGTGCACTACCACTAGCCAGCTGACACGTCGCAGCATCAGCATGTGAGTGGAGATGTCCCACTGCTGCCACGACATTGCAAAAGGCCTGGAGCAGGTCACCACTGCCGTTGAACAACTGCAGATGGAAAAAGCAGGTGGCCCAGCACTCATGGCCTCAGGGGAGAGTGAGGAGACATCCAGTAGGAGCAGTACCACCCCACCAGTGCCTGATCCAAGAAGGCGCAGTGGGAGACAGGGTGCAGCACCTGTGGACCCAAGGGAGGCCAATCAGCCCCCAGAACGGGCAGCAGCAGCAGTCCGTCACAGGAGGAGGTGAAATTGAAACAATGAGTCACGCAAATGGGTGAGGCAACCCATTCCTACAAGACTCAATACTTGCCTCACTACCTGCACTGTGGACTTAACATGTGCTACGGACAGCAACACTCATTGTGTTGGTCAGACTGTGTGACGAACTTTCATCCTGCAGTTAAAGGTTTGAATAAACACAGATCTGCTACAAAATTTATGTTGCCTCATGTCATCATTACTCACCTAGAAGTAGCTCTGTGTGATCTCAGCCCGTCTCTGCCATCCGGCAGCTGCCCCAACTCCAACTGCTGGTCTGCCAGGGAAACCTGGGCCATCATCATCCGACGTATCAGTATCACTCAGTTCTATTGGGATGTCTTTTTTCATAGCTATGTTGTGGAGCATTGCACAGGTAGCCACAGGTCTCAGGGCTGTATTGGAGTGCTCCTCCACTTTTACGCAGGCAGCGGGAACGGCTCTTCAGGATCCCAAACGTCCGCTCTATCACACAGCGCGTAGATTTGTGTGCACGGTTGTAGCTCCTCTCCCTTGCATTGGCTGGATTTAGGTACGGGGTCAGGACGAAGTCCTGGACTGTATATGCACTGTCACCTGCAGGGATAGAAACAAGAGGTGAGTCAATGTCCCACCCCCAAAGATGTACTGTATGTAGGGATGTGTGCCATGCATTTACCTAGCAGGTAGCCCTCACCAAACTCGCCAGCATTCGGACATCTGTGTATCCCACTATGTCTAAAGATGAAAGAGTCATGAGTACTGCCTGGATATTTAGCTACAATGTCACTGATGATATGTTTGGCATTACAGACGACCTGTATGTTCAGGGAATGGTATGATTTACGGTTTCTGAACACATATTCATTGGTTTATGGGGGTGTGAGGGCCACATGGGTCCCATCTATGCAGCCAATTATGTGGGGGAATCGTGCAATCTGGTAGAAGTCCAGTTTTGTTTGCTGTAATGCCTGTTGTGTGCTGGGGAATTGTATGTGATGTAGCCTCTGTACCATTGCATCTAAGAATGCATGGAAGAAGCGCGACAGGCCACTCTGTGAGACTCCACCTGCCACTGCTATCACCCCTTGAAAACTCCCTGAGTCCAGTAGGTGCAGTGAGCACAGGACCTGCACATGGGTGGGAATGGTTTGGGTCCTGCGTGTTGGGTGTTCCAGATAGGGTTTCAGCTCCTCTATCAGGTCTAAAATGGTCTTTGTGTCAGGCCTGTACTTCTCATGGATCTCCTCCTCAGTCTGCTGGGACAGAGTGATGCGCACTCTGAAGATCCGTTCCTGTTGCCTCCTCCTCTGTGCTGCTGCCCGAATTCGCAGCCTCCTGGCTATCACATATAGAGCTGCCATTGTGGAAGTCCCTGTTGCATTGTGGGCCTGTTTATATAGCTTTCACCTGGTTACCACCTGCATTCACTTGGTGGTAATATTGAAGTGCAAAATTGTGAATTTTTGGAAATCGCAATTTGCGAATTTTTCATACATTCCCTAGCGAATTATTAAATTGCTATTTTTCAATTTGCGATTTTCGCAGACTGTAAATTCGCAGGAATATTCGCGGATTGCAGGCCTCGCAAAGTAAGAAATCGCAAAAAATTGCGATTTTGTAATTTGCGATGCGAAAATGTGTCATACATAGCGTTTCTCTATTTTGCGTTCGCAAGCGCTGTTCTTTTGCGATTCGCAGCATTTGCGAATGCAAAATAGTTTCATACATATGCCCCTATGTCCCCTAGTCCAGAGCAGACAGAATCTGGGCGAACATTAGCATTTTGAATTTGTCTTTACACAGACCAAAATACGTTGGAGATTCCCATCGTTCTTGGACACAAGAAAATGGTAAGAGTAACAACTTCTCTCCTCTTTCCGAGTCTGGGACCCTCTTGATAGCACCATGGAGAGTAACACTTGTACCACTTGTAACAGAATGGACAGGTGCTCCTCTGAAAGTCCCTTTGATAAGGGAAGATTTGGCACAGCATAAAGAAAGAATAGAGTATAGCCATGTGAATGGATTTAGAGGACCCATATGTCAGACATGATTTATCACCACCCTGGGAGGAAGCACTGAATCGTGCCCACCACAGAATGGGGTGTGGCTCTGAGGCCAAACTAAAGAGGCTTGGTGGCTGTTGCCACAGGGAAGGGGACTAAAAGAACTAGTGCCCCTGCTGATGTGCACTTTACCAGACCCATGTTCCTGACCTTGAAAAGACTGAGGAGATTGCTGCAGTGGGTGGAGAGACTGTTGTTGCCTATACGCCAGCCTCCTGGAGTAACAAAAGAATTTTCTGAACTGATGCAGCTGCTGCTTGGAAGGGGGGCAACAGTCTCAAGGAGCGCCATGGCTCTACTATCTTTCAGATGCTCCAAGACAAAATCAGCTTTTTACTGAAAAGACACGAGCCATCAAAGGGCATATCCATGAGAGGCTTGTACCTCTCCAGAAAAACCTGTGGAACACATCCATGTATGTTGGCAAAGCACACAAGACGGGCCAATCGCCCATTCCCAGGCAAACAGTTACCTAGACAAGCACAAATCACATATTTGGCCATGTTTTGTCTATCATGAACTGACTGAGCCAGAGAGGCCCTAAGGTCTTTGGGAACTGCCAGCAAGATAGTGCTTGCTGTGTCCCAGACGGCGTGTGCAGCAATATCATAACCAAAAAGCATTGACTGATCTCAATGCAATCATTGGATCCTCTTCTGGCACCTGTGGCATCAGTGCCAGCTTTTTTTTCATTTAGACATGCGTGTTCCATTTAGTATTGATAGCACATGTACAACATACACAATTTGCTTCATTATAGCTTGATAGAGCATCAAATATTCATGTATATGTATTCATGTGATATATAATGTGATAGAATTTAGTGATGCTACAACAGAATTTATAAGTAAATTTTTGCATTTCATTTATTTCATCATGAGGTCTGCCCTTTTAAAAAATAATCAATAAAGTGTATTTAAGCCTGGTATAGACTAGGTGGAGAGGCATCTTCAGCTTCCTGGGAGATTGCTTCGTGTGAGCTGAGCTGCAAACATCTCAAGCACAGGCCATTGTCTTCTCGGAGTCAGCTTGACCTTATCAGCTAGACCTTATCAGCTCAGGGAACACCAGTATTAAGACAGAGAGATAGAGAGCGACCTTCTCAAAGAAGAGAACAGGCTTCTTGTTCATCTACGGTATGTGGGCTAGAGTTCACCTCAGGAAACTCAGGGGTAGATTTACAAACATTTTGCGCTTGGTTAGCATTACAGAAGTGACCATAACCTGCACAAAATGTTTTTTTTCGAACTTACTTTCCAGCGCTGGAATGTACCCTAAAAGTAAAGCGAAGCAGCGGGAAGCACTGCTTTGCATTACTTTGCGCCAATGGGGCTTACATGGGTGGTATATGGGCGTTTGCATGCCACCACCCTTGCCTTTTGATGCAAAGCCCTATCTACAAACAACAGTAGACAGGGATTAGCACCAAAAGTTAATGCCATTTTAAAGGGGGCATTAAAAGGAGAAATACTTTTATTTCTCCTTTTCTTCCGACTTTGCTTGCGTGCTGCACTATGTAGCACACATATAAAGAGGGAAATGTTTTAAATTAAGTCTAAGCACAGTATTTTGTACTGGAAGGATCCCCTCCCAGTACATAATCTATGCTAGACTCATGCACACACTCTTGCATTATTGCGCAAAGCTGTGTGTATGGCGCTCGGCACCTGAAATTAGCGCTAGAGTTAGGGAGAGGGGAGAAGAGAGCCATATCTCTGTGAATATGGCGCTCTCCTGATCCCTCCCTATCACGCAATGCAGTGCAGTATTTTTGTATTCACGCTGCGTACCGTGACTTTTTGAAAATCTGGCCCTCAGACTGGTATGTTTGGTGCAAACACAGCTTAGCTAGGGGCTATAAAGGAGGAGTTGGTTAGCTAATGCTAGTTTCATCATTCAATGCAATGAATTTCTGAAATACTGTCACAATGCTGCATTTCTTTTTAATATTGTGCTTATTAATAGCTTTCAATGCCACAGTTGTGATTGTTTTTGTAGTTATTGTATTATGTGGATTTCTTCTGTGAGCCCATCTGTGGTGGAAGGAGTTTCGAAGCTCACTAACAAACAAATTATCCTGGAGGGCAGTATAACCATGTAACTTGCAGGTGGTTTGTGAGTCACAAGCCTCCCTGTCTAAAGCTAGTTAGTTGATTTTGAGTCTGTGCTTTAGTCAGAGGGTTTAAAGGGCTTCAAGTGGGCAGTTTTATACAGAAACTGCAAAACACATACCACAACCACATATATGACAAGGAGTTTGTGGTTGTGGCCAATTACACAAGTTGTGGAGAAGGTACTAAATATGGGAAGAACCACAATTTTGAGGAATTTCCATTACCACCCACCTCTAAATTAAAGTCAGAGGGCATTATTGTAAGTTGGGCTCATCATTGTGGCAATGAGCTATCTATACCAAACTAGAGAGTCCTGCAGCTGAGTAAGAATTGTTTTTTTGTGTAAGTGCCCTTGCTAATGTGGCAGGAGAACTTTTGTCAAAACAGTAATGCTGGTTGGTTGCCATATAATTGTCTGCATTGTTTTGTATTCCAGCAACAAACTTCCAAAGCAAGGTTTGAAACACAACAAACAATCAATATCTGTGACACATAGGAAGATAAATTCCAACATCTGAGACCAGTGATAATTGTACCTACCAGATATGCCGTTCCTTTCATGGTCATCCTGACAGGAAAAATAGCCACTGGAATGCATGCCATACATGGCAGCCCTTTGGTGGATTGGCCTGTCAGAGAACAGGTTTAAGGCGGTGGAGTCAATTGAAGATGCACTGTTGGAAACATGGGAGTTCCCCAATCTTTTAGTAAGAAAAGGGATCCAAGAGTTGAGAGGGCTGATAGCGCCACTGATTTATGTCACGCTTCCCAATCTGACAAACACAAAATATAGCCTGAATTCCAGTTCCTCCCCAAAATATCCAGATTTCCTTTCCTGCATGGGTAGGGACAATGTTTCTGTTACATCTGCATCCTCTATCTTTATAAGGAGAGGAGATGTGTTACGTCTATGTCCTTTGTTCTCTGCCATCTGTTGATCAGCAAATACACCATCACTAAACAGGGCTACATCTGTCTGGCCTTTATAGACCTTTACTGCACGTTCGACAGTGTGATGGGGTCCAAACTCTGGGACTAATATGGGTGTCGAGGGTAACTTGGTCTAGTTCCTGACAGCACTGCATTACAACCTATCTGCAACAGAATGGTTTGCCGGAGAGAGGACAGATTGTTTTAAGATAGGGAGAGGGGTACGTCAGGGGTGTGCTAGCACCATTGCTGTTCCTTTTGTATATCAATGGCTTAAGTTTCCGCCAAGTCCACTGAAGTTTTTGACACCCCTGCATTGGTAGGAAAAAGGTCCTTGTTCTTCTATTTGCAGATGACACCGTTTTACTTTCAAGAGCCCTTAATGCTCTTAAAATTTTGTTCCATGAATGTTGTCACCTTTATGGTTTCCCTTGATTTGGCCACTAATCGATGTAAACCTTTTATGATGGCATGTAATCCTAAGCAAACTAAGATGCGGAGTGTCTGGCTACAAGGTCACCCCGTGGCTCTTACACAGGATTTTTCTTACCTAGGTTTCATTTTTGATGCAAAGGGTAATTGGGGACCTTGCGCCACTAAAGTCCTCCAGACATTTGCTAGTTCCGTTGGATATATCTTCAACCTTGCCAGTCGAATCAGTAAAAAACCTGTGGCCCCATTTTTAGAGATCTCCAGAAGAAAGTGCCTCCCTATTTTAATGTATGGGTCAGGTATCTGGGGCTACATTAACTCAAACCCCTTCCAGGTCGAACAAAATAGAGTGTTGAAGAGACTGTTGGATGTCCATCGTTCGTCCTCTTCTTTGTCTTACATCAGGAGTTGGGGGTGGATTACATGAAGATTCTATTAAACGGCCCCCCACCTTTTGTTGGTGCTCAATATGGACTAACCGACATGCCTCCTTCAATAGAGAAATTGTCAAAGACTGTCCTGTGAAAGAGGTTTGAATATCCCCTGGTTCAACTATATCTACACTGCCCTGACAGATTTGGGGGAGATGCACTTATTTTATGAGCCTGAGACCATAACCAAACTTGATATGGAACAGTTACAAACCTCTTTTAAGTTGAATAAACATTACCTTAGAGAAGCCCACGAGATTACTAAAATCTCAGTCAGGGAGTAAACCTCATTACATGGCACTCCCTGTCACGTGGTCAGGATAGGCCCGGTTAGAAACGTCACCATTTACATGTTCAAGTTTCTTAAGTTGCCTTCTCTTATACACATGGTGACTTTTGACATACATTTGCGTGTGTGACCATGCAGGATAACATTCTCTGAATATGAATTACTTACATTTCCACTATCATGACACCTTGAACATTCTCTGAATCTGAATTGCTTACATTTCCACTATCATGACACCTTGAACATTCTGTACAAGGGATAAAGTTCACTGTGCAAATGTTATTTATGTTATTGTCTGGTAGGGGATGACGCTGTCTGTCTGGAATAGATAATTGCGGCCTGACAGGGGTTGTGACATGGTCACATGGGTGCTGTTGTTATATATACAGAACCACTCCATCTTTAGGGAGAGGAGCACTCAGCTGACACTGCAAGGTCACTACATGCCGGAATTCCAGCTCACCTGATTCCTGCATACCAACACAAGGAATGTCCTGCTCTACACCAAGACGGAAAGGCTGATGACACTTGCCTGCGGGTAATGGAAAGCTAGACCACCCGGGCAGGGATTTGGCATGTCACCCACCCTAGCAAAGTCTAGGTTAGAGAGCACTAGGTAGGAGTACACTATACACAGTAGTTATATGCCGGCATATATTCACTGTCTTAGAACAGTGGTGAAAATGTTATTCTTTTTCACTGTTCTTAACGCTAATTACTCTAATCTGTTTCATTCTATTGATTATCGCAGCACACCTATTTTATGCAAAAATCACAATGCTTCAATATATATTGAAACGCTTTGCCGAGTAATTCTTGTGTATTTATTTGGGTATGAATGATAGTTCAAACAATGGGGCTCTAGATCTGTTACCACAATTGTCTTGGTGTATCGGGCTGTAATGTTTTGAGATTGCACACACATTTGATACCCAGTAAGGCCAGGGGTGCAGATGGAACACTGTGGGCTAGCAGGGAGACAGGCCAACATATCCTGAGGGTGTGCATGGAATCAGTCTGGCACAAACCTGATATTTATATTGTCCGACAAATGGACAGTTTTACCAATGAGGTACAAGCTGTACAACATCCGGGCCTAGAACCATGCCTGGCGAGGATTGATCGCTCCTGGGACAGAATGCAACTCACCTGTTAAATACTGGGATTTGTAAGATGGCACCTGGGTTTTCCCCTGGGCCAGTTTGAGCTCTCTAAAATGATGCTGTGTCCGTGAGATCAACTTTCACATCAGAGTCTGGTTTTTAATCTCAACTATCAGGAAACGGGGCATTAGAAGCCCGAAGGTGGCATTGGGATTCGGCTGGATTCCCCACCAGACTGTGTTAACATATGCTCCTTCTTAAAGAGTGCTGTTAATAGCAAACATACAAAGCTGTTTTAATTGACGTGGCTCTCCCCCCTGGGAGGGGGGGGGGGGGGGGAGTCTAACACAACTCTTAAATTGTTATTCCTCTGGATCACGTATTATAGTTATGTTTAAATTGTATGTACTTTTTTTCCTTTTGTAATGTGGCACTTGCACTTTACTCGAACTCTATTCAAGTGCGGCCGACCCCCTCAAAAAGTGTGCTGATATAACTGTTATGTGATATTCGTGATGTTTTGGCCCCAGGACTGTAGTGGTGAACTGATCTTTCCGATGATCTTATTTTTAAGCATTGTGCTGACTTGAGATGTTTCAACATTGTGCTTTTTTATTTGTGATGTACTTTTATGCCAAAAAGTACTTGGTACTTGTGATGTACTTGGTAACCAAAATAATGGTTCATTTGATTTGAGTTGACTTGACTTGACTTGATGTCAGTTCTTTTAACACCCATGCAACAGTGCCTTTTTGAAAGCACAACATTTTGCTTGTCTACCACTATTTTAATCTAGAATGGAAATTAAAGACCCACACAAAGTTTATTAAAATGAACTTATATTTTTTCAGTTTGAGTCAATACATTATAATGTATTAAAATGGAAAGGTACAAAATTGAAATAAATACTTTCTGGTTCATGTATAAATCGTTTGTCAGGTTGACATTGTTTTCTTCAGAACGCGTGTCAATAAAACATTTAAAATGACATTGAAAGCATTATTTGTAACATGATTTACTGAAGGACAGATAACGAAAAAGCAACTTTTGGCTTGTTTTGGCATGATTTCTTGACACAATCAGGGTTCCCTAAAACCACGCAAAGGGTCTGATAAAACATACCATGGAGAGGTGGTGGTAAAATATAAATGTAGAACTTATTAAAAAAATAAACAGGCTTCGCAAAAAAAACCCTTGGATTTGTTATCCTTCACTCAGTCACTTTTTGTACAGTCTGCTCGTGCGATATACATTCATTATTGTCCGAGGGAAGACAGCCTTTACCTTTCGTACAGAGATCTCTTGTATAGAAGAGAAAAAAAGAAATCTTTGCGGCTGACAACAGTTAACACATAAAGTTAGAAATCTTAACTTTTCGTTGAAAAAATAAAACCACACACATAATAACAGGACGTTAGAGTAAGAGAGGCCAGTGGTGAGTCCAGATGGGAAGCTTCACTTGCTTTCAGGTTTCATGTTCCTCCTTGATTTTGCAAGCTCTTAGATTTATGTTTAGGTCATTTAGGCTGGTTGTGGTCTAAAAAGTGGATGAGTTCAATGTAGACAGAGAACTCCTCAGTAATGGTTCACATGCATCTTACGATATGCACACTGGCGGATACCGTATGGGTAATTGACAACTTCATAGAAATATGAGAAACGATTACCAAGCTCAATTCCATATCTACTTGATTTATTTGAATTTTATTTTAAATTTTTTATATAATGTGTAAAAGTTGCAGGTTGAAGAGAGCTTCACCCTAAAACAAAGTAAAACTGAAGAAAAAACCCAGGTGTAAACTGTAAAAAAGAGACACATAATTTTCAATTCCTCCTTCACCACCCATAACAAGTAAAAAGCTTCTCCAAATTCCGATGGCAAAAGCTGATTTATAAAGAAATATTGAAAGCTCCAGGTATGAGCAACCTAATGTACTGTAGCCCCCTCCGGTTCCTGGTTTGCCCCTGCAGAGGTATGCCTACCGTGCCTTATGTCAATCAAGACCTGCATAGACCTTACCATACTGAGATGTTTTGTGACTTCATTCAATGTCACAATTTCATTGAATTATCTGCCTACGAGGTTCTCATTGCTTGACATGTACTTGTTGTTTTAACAATGTTTTTGTACGGAAAGACGAGGGAAAGACTGTGATCTAGGGGTTCACCAATGTGCTAAGAGTTGCCACCAACTCTGGTGTTCTTTTTTACCCAACAAGCTACGCGATACTGACCGAGTTATCTCCGGCTGGGGGTCACACAGAGCTACATATCATACAGGAGTATCCAAATTATGAATAAAAAGACTTAAGATGAGCCAGGCCAAGAACACGTACCCTTGTTATCAAACCAAGAACAATGCGAGCATGGATTGCCTAGGGGTGGTGAGGTAAGGAGTCCACCATGTTATTGTGAACTTCATATATTATTAATAATACAATAAAGCAGTAATATTAGAATCAATGAACTATCACTTGAAGAAATCCAGACCCATCCATTCATGATCAAATTGGATACTGGGTGTATTTAGGATTCATCACCCTGTGACGTGTACCTACACTGCTAAAAGCCCCATTATGAAAAGGTGGGTTTGATCCATACGATAATCTACACACTTCCATATTGCACACACAGTTTCTTTGGTGAAATGCTCCAAACAGTTAAAGCGCCACACACAGAGTTGAATATTTAGCTCAGACTCATTGCATCTTCCGAGAAGATGAGAAGAAAAGCTGTCAATTTATGGTATACTTGCCACTGTGAACTTACTAAATATTCTGCTGTAAAATCTATTCTATTTAAACATTATCAATTTCTAACCTTGAGCAATTTCCTATTTAAGGTTTGCAAAACCATAATTTGGCAACCCAGCCAAATGAGACTACACTTTGCAAGGGCGAATGAAAGAACTGCTGTATCATGTTGCTGTTTTAATTTAACAGAGCTCAACTGCATCATTTAACAGTAGCATACATGGTTGCTTTAGAAACCTTATTGCATTTCTACGTTCCATCAAGTATGGTTTGGTTTTAGTGCCACTGTGAACTAGTAATAGCATGTTTCTCTGGCCCAAGGATGGCATTTAAACCTTACGCAGGCAAGCATTAATTCTGATGCCAAGTGGCATTTCATGCACCACAGAAAAATGTATTTTTGTGGACCACTCCAGCATAGTATAACTACTATATATTAGGTTTTTAGAACATTCTATTTAAATAGTAGGAATAAATGAATTTCAGTAACAAAAAACAAACACATTTTCAAAGTAAAATATGTAAGAATGGTAAGAAGGCAAGTTAAAGAATGTTGCAAATGCTAAACCAATAAAAAGGAGTTAAGAACAAGGAGCACATGTAAGAAATGTCATTGAGAAAAAGGAGGAAAGTAGCAAAGAAGCAGGAAAGAGATCAAAGTGGAATAGAGGGGGGGAGAGAAAACCCTGGGTAAAAATAAAAGCATAGTTTGGTAAGCCTTTCACATTCTTCTTTGCCTAAGATAACGTGCTATAGTTTTAGATATTGTAGTTTTGATCATTAGTCTTTTATCTTAGACTAAATCCCACAGACCTGCTGAACCATAAGCTGCCATGCTGCGACTCCTCAGTTAGATCTCAAAATACATCCCAAATGCTTTCTCATCTTACGCAATCTCGGAATTGGGGTTCAATTTTACTTCTTATCACATTTATTTCCATTTTCTACACTGTTTTTTTTCATTTCTGCTCCTTTCTGCATGGTTTCAGATCTTCTTATCTTGCCATATCCTGCCTATAAGCTGTCCAACTTAATGTGGATAGGATGTATTACACATTGCAAAAATATACTAAATCTATATACGTGTTTTTATTATTGTCCTACAGCCTTGAAAAAGTCACGGTTGTGATGAAACGCGTGTTGGCTGTTTCATGTTCTTTGCACCAAGGACTGGATCACTATCTCCATCATTGTAGAGATTTCTGACTGTATTATCCAGACTTGAGTGTCTCAGTCCTTGCAACTTCTAGTATCAATTTTGTGTTACTTCGATATCTATTAAATAAATTAATGAATGTCTTGAAAAATATAACTTCCCTGTTTACTGTGTTAAGAGGACTTCTACTGTTCTTTCTTGCTAGTTTGGACTGAACTGTGTCATCAATTGAATTTAAAATGTTTTGAGTGCCAGGGTTCTTTTTTGTTGTAAGACCCCAAAATATGTTATAGTGTGTTTTTGGGTCAAGTTTTCCATCCACAGTGGGAGAGTAATTATCAAAAACATTTGTGATTTCTTGAGAGGTGAAAGTGGTCATTGAGTTCTGCAAGTCCAGGGTGCTTTGCAGGTCATCTAAGTCCTCCACCATGAAATGCTGATTGAGGGCCTTTTTATAATATTTTACTTCAGCCTTACCCACCTCAGATTTCACTTGGAGCATTTCAGCTATACCTGCACTTACTGGTTCAAGTTATGTAAAGCACACACCTTACAAACTGCCTTATTAGGCAAGGAGTAAGCCAGCTGTGACTCCCAACAACCTTTCTGGGTGCTAGCAAAGAGTCACTACTAGGACTCATAAAAATCCAGAACAAATAAGCTTGTTTTATCGTATTTACTTGGGGTACCCCAATACCCTTCTCTGGCATTGCTTGATAAATACTCATGAATTTGTAGCCTATCGGCTATTATTATCTTTGTGCCATTGAAAATGGTACAATGTTTTCTTTTTTCTCATAAAATAGCTACAAATTTACACCATGTTGAGGAGTGCCCAATAGTGATTTAAGAAACAATGTGCTCTGAAACAATCACAGAGAGCTGCTGATAGTCTATTGGAAGCTAAAGTCAAAGACCCACATAACCTACTGAGCATTTTCCAGGACGTCATCGGATGTTTTAAAATTAAGAGATTCCTATTCCAGGGTGGGGATAGAAAGAGTGCTCTCTTTTCAGCAGTCTCCTGCAGTACCTATTCTTTCACTTTTTCCATAAATATATGCTGAATTTGTGAATGAATATAAAGTGTAATCTCAGGTAAATCAGAAAGGGACAAAGTACCTAAAATATTGGTGTCACGAGTTCCCTACCCTCCCCCATGAAACTGAACCTTCTCCAGACAAGGACGCGTTCGAGGACTGGTGGTCCTATTTCCTGGTGTCACGATCTCTCCTTCCTTTACAGCCCGGGGATTGGAGAGATGAGACTGATCCCTTTTGGACCAGGGCTCCGTACGAAAGTCAACGCTGCCCCTTTAAGACATCCGCGGCTGTTGAAGTCCCCGCCCCTGCCTCTGACGTCAGCCAAGAGGAACCTGCAATAGAGGAAGACGAGGAGGAGAAGGTGAAGCACGCCCCCGGAAGACGCCGAGTGGAGAAGGAAGACGGAGAAGACGACGGAGAATCCAGAGCACCGGCTCGAGACCCACGGCAGCAGAGAGAGAGAAAGCCAGGAGGCCACCGATACGGCGGACCGCCCACCCACGTTCCCGGAGGAGCGTGGCTCCTTCAGGTACGGGACCGAGTCATGGGGTGGGTTGGGAGACGGGAGAAGGGAGACGGGTAGTTGGATTGGGGACTCATGTCCGGTGATGGTTCCTTCCCCTCCACGTATGCACCGATAAAGACTGTCACAGTGTGATTCACCGGTGTCCCTACACTACCCACTCCCCTGTTTGAATACTATACGGAGGTAGTGAGCTCAAACCTGACACAAGGTTTTCTTTCTTTTCTTTCTCCTGGATTATGATTCCTTTGTGGTTTGGACATCACCTGGCCGGTCCTCCCCCTTCCTTCTGTGACCAAGAAGAATAGCCCTGACCCGAAGATTAGTCAGGAGCAAGGCGACTGTGTAGAGCCAGGAAGAGAGACTCGGGATAAGACTCTATTATCCTTATTGTCATTCCAAACCAAATAAAACCTCTGTTAAGGAGCCGTGAGAGTGGACATTCTTTACATCCCCGATCCCTGAGAGCCGTTCCCCGTTACATTTGGTGGTGAATGCGGGCAGAACGCCATTAGTACAAACATAATGGACACTTTAATACAACATATAGTTGAGGCCCAGGACAAGTTAGGATGGGCTGTAGAGAGACAGATGACGTCGGCCCAAGCCGACAGAGACGTGTTCAAGAATACGATGACCGCTCAGAGGGAGGGTCTGCAAAGGATGGTCACCGAGCAAGGAGCCACCCCTCCAACACACACCAGAAGTCCGGCCCCAGCCCCCACGGGAGTCGCCTTACAAAAATATGTGAACGGCGAGGATCCGGACGCGTACCTCCTCAATTTTGAAAGGGTAGCGAGGGCCTGCAACTGGCCCGTGGAGAAGTGGCCCTTCTTTTTAGCACCCCTCCTGACTGACAAGGCCCAAGCGGCCTACCAGGTGGATAACCCCCTAGGAAACACCCCTTATGGAGAGGTAAAGCGGGTTATCCTGGATCACCACGGAATGGACGAAAAAGCCTATCGGGTCCGCTTTAGAAAGGAAAAAGGGCGTCCTGGGGAGAATCCGAAAACTCTCTTTTATCGCCTCAAGTTCGCAGCGGACAAATGGTTAAAGCCCCAAGAGTGTACAAAAGAGGACTTGATGGACAAAATATATCTCGAACAATTCTTGGAGGCTCTCCCATACAATACCCAACGTTGGCTGCGCCAACATGCAAACATCACCACTCTGGAAGCCATGGAGATGGCAGCCACCTTTGCTCGGGCGCAACCTCATGTCTCTGGTACAGAGACCGACCGTACATATCGACCCCTACCTGGGAAGTTTGTCAGACCAGTCGTAAAGAAACCTGGCCCTAACGAGGGGGCTAAACAGAAAATACCAGAGACATTTCCTGTGAGGGGACCCCAATGTTTTGACTGCAGTGACTGGGGCCACATCGCACGTGTCTGTCCACATCGGAAGACGAGGGAGGAATCCATGGACATCGGATATTTCCCAAGACCTGTTATGTACACAGCCGAACTAGGGCACGCTTTCTATGTAAGTGTTCAGGTGAATGACCATATAGTCAGGGCCCTACTAGACTCGGGATGTAAACAGTCTGTCATTCAGGGGGATTTCATTAGGCCAGAACAGGTGGATTTGGGAGACCTAGTACACATTAGGTGTGTACACGGTGACGTGAAACCCTATCCCATAGCCACAGTCAGCCTCAAACACCCGAATGTGACCTCCTGCATAGTGAGAGTAAGAGTGATGAATGAGCTGCTGGAAGACCTTATCATAGGAACAGACAATCCCCATTTTCTAGAATACTTTCATTCCCTACTACACGTCAATAGAGAGAAAACAGACGGTGAAACATCTTCCAAAAACCCCATCCCCGTGCTGGTTACCCCAGAACCATGGCTCATGGACAGGAGCTTCCGGTTCGCCCAAATAAACGACCCCGCCCTGCAACATGCCTGGCAGACCGCCATCCCATTCGGAGATGGCATAGTACCCCAGTATCCCTCCTTTCAAAAGAAAGGCGGATTATTATATAGAGTAAGCCATAAGGACGCCTCTCCCCAACTCATGGTCCCCTCCTCTTTTCGGGAACAGATCCTTTTCTTCTCCCATTCACACCTGGCCGCAGGTCATTTGGGCAGCGAAAAGACTACCCAAAACATTCTGCGACATTTCTATTGGCCAGGGGTATATAACGACATCAAGAGACACTGTCAGGAGTGTGAAACTTGTCAAAAGACGAGCTCTTACAAACCCCCACCAGTACCGCTACAGCCACTCCCCGTGATTGGTACTCCCTTTTCCAGAATAGGGATGGATCTCATTGGTCCTTTACCAAAAACACGATGGGGATATCAGTATGCGTTAGTAATTGTTGATTACGCTACGAGATACCCCGAAGCCTTCGCTCTGAAAGCACCCACGTCACAAGCCATAGCCGACAGGTTAATAGAACTCTTTTCCCGGATAGGTTTCCCAAAAGAGATCTTAACTGACCAGGGGACAGCATTCGTTTCCAGGTTAATGACAGAAGTTTGTAGACTCCTCAACCTACAACATATTAAAACGTCTGTATACCATCCCCAGACCGATAGACTGGTGGAACGTTACAACGGCACCCTTAAAAAAATATTACGGAGAATGCTCAGAGTAGAAGGAAGAGATTGGGATCAACTTCTCCCTCCAGCTCTCTATGTGATACGAAGTCAGACCCAGAGTAGTTTGGGTTGCTCTTCCTTTGAAATGCTATACGGAAGACAACCTAGATCGCTCCTGGACATGACCAAGGAGGCATGGGAAAAGGAGGAAGAGGAGGGAACTCGGCACTTCCTGGATTATACCCAAAACAGGGAAATTGAGGGACCTCGCATACTCCCATCTTGAAAAGAAACAAGAAAGACAAAAACACTTCTTTGACCGCGGTAGACGGTGGCGACGATTGGATGTAGACGATTGGGTCTTGGTCCTTATGCCGTCCTCTTCCTGCAAGATGCGAGCTGAGTGGCTCAGTCCCTATAAGGTAATAAGTACAGTTGGAAGAACTAGTTACAAACTACAGATAAGACCGAATCGGACTCAGGTGTACCATATTAACCTCCTCAAGAAATGGTTAGGGCCATTACCTGCCCCTGCACGACTAACCTTGCCTAGTCCCGCCCCGGAGTGCACCCTCCAACATCTGGTGATTAACGATGCCCTTGGGTCTCACCAGAAATGAGAGTTGGACAACCTACTTCGATCTTTCAGTCACATGTTTTCCGATAACCCATGGAAAACAAACCTAACGGAGCACACTATAGAGACTACACCAGGCCGGGTTATAAAGCAGCGGCCCTACCGCGTGCCAGCAGCCCGAAAACAAGACATAAACAACGAAGTCCAGAAAATGCTCAGGATGGGGGTAATTCGTCCCTCCCGAAGCGAATGGTCCTCCCCCATCGTGATGGTACCAAAACCCGATGGGTCTACCCGTTTTTGTATGGACTTCAGGGCCTTGAACGCCATATCTAAGTTTGATTCATATCCCATTCCCCGGGTGGATGACTTGATCGAGAAATTGGGGAAAGCCCGCTATATAACCACTCTTGACCTTACAAAGGGATACTGGCAGGTCCCGTTACGGGAAGAGGACAGAGAAAAGACCGCCTTTATCGCTCCAGACGGTTTATATGAATTCATCGTCTTACCATTTGGGTTGCACGGTGCCCCCGCCACCTTTCAGCGCCTGATGAATACGGTATTACGAGACCACTAAGCCATTTCATCGGCCTATCTTGATGACATCATAGTATATAGTCCGTCTTGGGACGAACATCTGAAAGACCTCATAGTATCCTAAATGCCCTAAACATGGCCGGTCTCCACATAAACTCCAAAAAATCGAGAGTAGGCTACCAAAAAGTAAAATACCTGGGATATGTGTTAGGACATGGCCTCATAGAGCCCCAAGAAGAAAAAGTCAGGGCAATCAAGGACACTCCCTTCCCTACCACAAAAAAAGAGGTAAGGGCCTTCCTGGGATATTACTGGCGGTTCATTCCCCAATACTCCGAAATAGCAAACCCCTTGACCGATCTCTTGAGTAAAAGCATACACCCTAGAAGCCTACAACACCCATCAGAGACAGTTAAAATCGCGTTCAAACGTTTGAAGGAGGCCATCACTACGGCCCCAGTTCTTTCATCCCCGGACTTTTCCAGACCTTTTACCCTCCACACGGATGCCTCTGAAAATGGGTTAGGGGCGGTCCTGTCCCAGACCTCCACTGACGGTGTGGAGCACCCCATCTTATTCCTTAGTCGCAAGTTGTTCCCTAGGGAGAGAAAGTATCCTACTGTTGAGAAGGAGTGTCTTGCCATTAAGTGGACGATCGACAAATTGAGATATTACTTAGAAGGGACACACTTCATTCTGTATACGGACCACGCCCCTCTTCAGTGGATGAGTCGCAACAAGGGACAGAACCCCCAGGTTCTGCGATGGTTCCTGTCCCTGCAACCTTTTTCCTTTGATGTCAAGCATAGCCGGGGCGTCGAGAACGGGAACGCTGATTTCCTTTCTCGAGTACTTCCTCTTCCCGATCGGGAGAATCCTAGGAGAAGGGGGTGTCACGAGTTCCCTACCCTCCCCGCTGAAACTGAACCTTCTCCAGACAAGGAAGCGTTCGTGGACTGGTGGTCCTATTCCCCCGTGTCATGATCTCGCCTTCGTTTACAGCCCGGGGATTGGAGAGATGAGACTTATCCCTTTTGGACCGGGGCTCCGTACGAAAGTCAACGCTGCCCCTTTAAGACATCCGCGGCTGTTCAAGTCCCCGCCCCCACCTCTGACGTCAGCCAAGAGGAACCTGCAATAGAGGAAGACGAGGAGGAGAAGGTGAAGCTTGCCCCCGGAAGACGCCGAGTGGAGAAGGAAGACGGAGAAGACGACGGAGGATCCAGAGCACCGGCTAGAGACCCACGGCAGCAGAGAGAGAGAAAGGCGGGAGGCCACCGATACGGCGGACTGCCCAGCCACGTTCCCGGAGGAGCGTGGCTCCTTCAGGTACGGGACCATGTCACGGGGTGGGTTGGGAGACGGGAGAAGGGAGACGGGTAGTTGGATTGGGGACTCATGTCCGGTGATGGTTCCTTCCCCTCCACGTATGCACCGATAAAGACTGTCACAGAGTGATTCACCGGTGTCCCTACGCTACCCACTCCCCTGTTTGAATACTATACGGAGGTAGAGAGCTCAAACCTGACACAAGGTTTTCTTTCTTTTCTTTCTCCCGGATTATGATTCCTTTGCGGTTTGGACATCACCTGGCCGGTCCTCCCCCTCCCTTCTGAGGCCAAGAAGAATAGCCCTGACCCGAAGATTAGTCAGGAGCAAGGCGACTGTGTAGAGCCAGGAAGAGAGACTCGGGATAAGACTCTATTATCCTTATTGTCATTTCAAACCTAATAAAACCTCTGTTAAGGAGCCGTGAGAGTGGACATTCTTTACATCCCCGATCCCTAGAGCCGTTCCCCGTTACAATTACATAAACTGATTTAATGTTTTTGTTATACCTGATATGATGACCTTGAGATCTTTGAATGGTCCAGGTTCTGTATACAAGCATTTTGACTATCCGCATTCTTTGTAGCTTCATTTGGAACTTTGACCCGCTCAGTTCTTACCATCTATAGAATTTCGTGTTTTGTACCAATACATTCCATTTTTGTATTGATCCCACGTGGCGTATTTTTCAGTTTCTTTTACTACATAGGCTTAGACAAGTATTCCCATCCTCACCTGCAGTTAACATATACATGTTCTAACTTTTTTTGTATGTTTGTGAAAAGTAGACTCAAGACAATTGACATTTTAAAAGACGCATTGAAATTAAGTTGCTTCTGTCTTTGCTGTTCAGACAATACAGTGAATATTTTGCTGAACATAATTAGAACACCTTCTTCCATATGACTGTGGGTAGCCTAATTGCACTTTAGAACATTTTCAAACGGCATGTACAAATATTTATATAATATGAACTGCCATTTGGTTTTAGTTCCCTCTGGCCAAGAATGGGAGCAAAGATTGCACCACACAGACGGTGAACAAACTATAATTTGAGAAGATTTAGGTAGGTCTTCTAAAATAAAAGTGTCAGTGTCTGTGTGTGTGTATCTTTTCTACAGACAGATTGGTCTAAGTCGAATCAAGATACAGTAGAACTAACGATCAGAAGTCCAGATAGGTGCCCAACTCTTCACTGTAATCCTCAGTCTACGTTAGCGTATGGTATGTTAAAAACATAGGGAAAGCTTCTCTCAAGTCACAATTGGAGTCTCCAAATAGTACAGACTAGTCCAAATAGTTTGGATGCCACGATGAACATTGCCTGAAATCTTCTGTGGCAAAGTGAAGCTAGCCATCCTTGTCTACAGAGCTCTCAAGGATAATGGCCCACAGTACCCGTAGACTCAGTTGGTAGGCTAGAAATCAAGTAGGGGTGGGCGGAATTTGCGTAGTCACGCTATGCAAAGCTCTGCGAAATGGTAAAAAATCTCCGCGAGCACGCAGAAATTCCGCAAACACATGCAATTGCTTGTTCCGCCCGTTCACGATGCTTTTTTCCTGTTCGCGAGCGCTGTTTGCGTGCCCGGGGAAATATCTCATGAACACGCATTTTGAAAGCGCAAACAAGCAAAAAATTCTGCGAAGTTGCAGATCGCAGAATTTTTGGCAATTCTGTGTTCTCCGCGGAACACGAAATTACCCAAATTCCGCGAGCGGAACGGAATTTACCGCCCACGCCTAGAAATCAGTGTCTACAGTCTTTGGTCTTCAGAGAGCGCTTTCTAATAAGCTTGAGGTAACGCAGTGAAACCTGGCTGGGTTGCAGTCTTCTTTTAAGGGAATGAGAGACAAGCAATAATCAACCCAAACGTTCTGGTGCTGTGACTTCACTGTGCTAGTGCACCATTGTACAATCAACTTGGATGGGAGGGTTGAGAGTAAAGTCTATCACTACTATCTCATCCCTTTTGTAATCCCTCCGGGCTATAGATTTGCATCTGGCAACCACTGTAGGCCATTAAAAATGTATTACACATCTGGGGGTATTGTTTGGTCCAAGTTGATGCCTACTTATGACTTTAAAGTTTTCCTCATGGAGTAGATACCATGAAGAAGATTGTCGGCCCCATTTATAATGTTATAAACTCCTCACTTGCTGACTTATGATTTGAAGTATCTTTTTACCAAATACACAGTTTAGCAGTTGTGGCATAGTGAACAAAGGATTTTGCCAGCAGACCTAACAATAGATCTAGGAGCAACATTCAAATACCTTTTCAAAGTTTTTTTCCCCCTATGCATTTCAAATAGCATAGAGCACAAGCTTCCAATCTGGACTTCACTATTGAAGGAGTTATAAGGGACTGAATTAGAACTGTGACATGAAACATCTTTTTTTAATATTACTTGTTTTTTTTAAACATTACATTTTTGTGCAAAACAAAACAACTTGTCCAGAACCTGGTTTTAAGGAACAATTGTTGTACACAGAAGAGAGATAAAAAGAACACATTATGCTGGAACTTGTGGTATTGTTTGGATGAGGAGCGGAGAGTATTCTAAATAAACTGGAACATACATTGTTTGGTGGGGAATATTCAGGCCAACAAACCAATCACCATTTGAATCATAAAGAAGACCATCCTTTTTTTACTGAGGACCTTGACAACATTTCTCAATGCACTAAGTACATCTTAACCATGCAAGATTACACAAACATCTGAACTAGGTTTTTTTAAACTTTTTGTTTTTTAAAACACCAACATTATGCATTTCTTTTTAATTATACTGGTTAACGTCACAGCCACTGGCTGTCAAATAGCAGTTACATCATATACATATTTTTATACAGAATCTGGACAACACAACATTACACATCTTAGAGAAACCAAAATAAAGTATTATCTGTTCCTTGAGTAATGCTTAAACATGACACAAAATAAAAGGTGTTAGTTCCGAATAATCCCAACTCATGGAGGATAAGGGAAAGGGGCTGGACAGACACACAGGACCAAATACGGTGGTGCCTGCATTGGAATTAAAGGGTCTGCAAAGTGATGAGGGGGCACAGCTGATTTCTCACTGCGATCACAGTGTTAGTGAAGTATGTTGCGGACAAAATACAAAACAGGTGTGACAAGCAAATTGTTATGGTGATTTTTCTTCTTTTTTTTTTTAGAATGCTTGCTACCCACTGTGCATGGGTGAGTGGTGCTGTCCAGCCCTTTAGAACATCAACCACCCCAAAGGAAGGCCCTGCCGTCAGCGTCACATGGGCTGCCCATTGTTTTGTCAGGGATCACAAGGGAATGAAGGTGTATCCCTCCAGGGCGTAAAGCAGCAGGAGAGGAGACGCTGGAAATAACGCTGGATGATGTTTCTTTAACATATATAAACGTGTTTTACAGTCTCAATTTAACAACTGGTCCTTTTAGGAGACAGCGCATCACAAACTAGGGCTACCCTGCCTAGTGTGGATCTAGGAAGAGGCATACAGTGGGAGCCATCATGTGGCGGCCATCCTCCTTGCCTTACTCCAACAGTTTACAAGGGATTTGTAGCGGCAGAGAGGGGGAAAGTTAGGCAAGAACTTTCTGAAAGTTTTTCCTGTACTTTCTGTTTTTGCTGTTTCTTTCCTCAGTTCCTTCCTATCTAAACCCATAAACATCATAAGTTGAATGAAGACTCAAAAGAAACAGTCTAAATCCTACTCTCGCGAAGATACAGTACAAAAACATTAATATTTTCATAGTTAATCAAAGTTAGAAAAAAATAGCTTCAATGTTTTCTTTTTTTAATCTTTAACCATTAGAGTGCAAGGTTGTGTTCATAACAGCAGAAGGTGTGATTATGTTTACAGTCACTGTAGTTGGTTTGTTCTGGAGTTACAAGTCCCTGATGTAAAGAGTTTTCATATGCACCAGTGTGTGGGGAACCCAGCACAATAATGGTCATTTACCACTAGACATGTTTGTTAAATATTTATAAAATAACACATCAAGTTCACACTTTCACGGGCACAAAATCGGTTGTAATAAAAAGCATGTGCATTTCTTAAAACACTGAAGAAAATTGAAAAGGCGGCATGAGAAACAGTTTGCATGTGCGGTTGTGTGCGGTTTGTCACTCCTCTGAGCACCTTTCCTTTTCCTGCCATTGAAATTACAGCTATTTGGTGGTAAAACAGCCACAATCTGTTCAAGCAGATGATAAAGACTTCGAGTGACCAAGTTCAAAGAACTATGGCTACAGAACATAAAAAAATGAATCGCGTCAGGATGAATGAAATTGATTTTTATACTTGAAGTGAACTGGTCCCAAATAAAAGACGAGTACATAAAGCAAAGAGGGTGTGACATGAAATGAGTGAGGGTTAGAGCCTGTATATTTGTGCTATGTTTAACGTGGGCTCCCATAGACGTTGGCCCACCGCAGAATTCAGGATAGTCATAATGGCAATGCTATTGCATGCACCAATCTCATGTCTGCTGAATGACATGCGCTCTCACAACGCGTTCTTGTCCATACTCATGGATACCCAACCAGAGGGAAATGTACTCTCAGTGGCTGATCTCGCCTATTGTATGTCATAGCCATTCTGCAGAGGAGCTGAGATTGACTCATCATCTGTATAATTGCTTCTCTTTTGTCCAAATAATTTAGACTCGTCCCTCTTTTACCGCCAAAAGTCAAACTCCCCCAAGACAGGAATTCCCAATTTGTAGTAACTAGAGTTCGACATAGCAATTGAATATCTAATTATTAACAAATTAGAGTAAAAAGGAAGGATAGCGACATGTTGTTCAGCGGATATGGGCCTTAGGCAAATGGAAAATCACCCAAACTGTTTTTCCTGTCTTGGGATCTGCTCTCGACCACTATTTAAATATTCATTTAGATGTCCGATTAAAGAATTCTGCAGAATAATGAAGTCCCTAAAAATGGTTGCAATGGAGAAGGCATCATCTGCAATGCCTCAGTGTCACAAAGAGGAATGGATCCAACTAGTTAATTTCTATAAAATGGCCTCTGTATAGTTTACACTTAACCAATAAATATTTGGGAAGGAAAGTGGGAGCAGTGTACTCATGCCCAATGGACTTATCAGTAAGTGAATCTGTATGTGATCAACATTGCCAGTGAATAGATGTGACAACAGCCATCATGTTTAGCCTCAGATAGAATTATACCAGGAAATTCTAAAAGGTTACTGCAGATTTGTGAAACTGACAATAATTGGAACTTGAGAATAAAGGCCACTTGCCATAGTGCTTAAACTTACTGAACAGAGGAATAGTACTAAAATGGTCAGCTCCTTCTTATTGCAGAAATGAAGCAGCTGAAGCGATTTGTAATCCATGAACTGATGGACTAGTAATCAATCTTTGTTCATCCTTGTGGAACGAAGATACACTTCAGTCCCCATACATCCGCAAAAACACACAAAAGGAAGAGATTTTACAAACCCAGGAACAAACTACTTGAGGTTTGTAAATTAGGTGCTGCAGCCTCAAAGTTTCCTGGACATTCATCAACAAATATTCTAAATCTACTGAATCAAAGGTCCAAGAATCTTATCAAATCTATCCCATCACTACATCAAAGACATTCCATCAGGCACGTCTACCCCTATTCAGCAAAGAGGGATCAACCCACTAAAACAGGCACCCAACCTTTGAAACAAATTAAATCTCTTCTTTAGAGCAGAACCCAACCGCCTCCAGTTCAAGAGACTCCTGCCATATAACTACGCATACTCATAAATGGTGGCTTCTGAAGAATACTAGATAGGAATCCATTCCATCTCGTTACACCCTAACTATTGTGAACAACATCCTCAAACTATGCTGTTCTAATCGGTTAACTGATATCGTAGCTCCACAGTCTGGAACAAATAGTTAAACCTGCGATATCTACATCATCAGTAGCTACTAGGCCCATTAGGCCACTCACAACTTCAAATTCAATTATCCGAGACCAAAAATCTCTTCACATCTAACTACTCACCCAACCCTGGTTGGAGCACACACTTAGCGGCTTCTCTTTTCCTCACAAACTTAACACCAAGGCTTACTCCAAGGCCAATAAGTCAACTGCTGCTTATTCCAAAATAATGATCAACTTCAGTCCAGACACGTACATCAACGGCACAGAACTTCCCACCATCCTATATGCAAATCTTGATGGAAAATATCATTAATTCTCGACCAGGCAGCAGGCTGCACCAAATACATAAACAAATGAGTGGAATCAAAGAGCAGTAAACGGTTTTCTAAAGGACTCTACCTCCTCAAAGGGCATATTTATCATTCCATGGGTGAAGAGTGTGTGCTCTCATGCTTCCACCTATGGATTCTAAAGCATTCCCAGATTTACTAATACTGGTAGACCTGGGAATGCATCAGAATGCGACGCCTCCCCAGGGGAGGCAGAGGGGAGGTGTAATGAGGAGAAATATTTTATTTTTCTTCGTTTTTTCCTCTCTCCCCATGTGCTGCATTTTGCAGCACACGTAGAAAGAGGGAAAAAAAGCCTCTGAAGAGGCAGGAAGGAGAGCTTCCTGCACAAAAAAAACCTGCCTGTAATGCAGGCACCCTTGCACCATGCTGCAAGCGGGCCTGCATTGGCGATAGGCAGCAGTTAGTGCGCTAGCACAAACAGAGGGCAAGAATGTGCCATATCTTGAGAGATATGTCACATTCTTGCCCTCTCCCTTTCATGCAGCGCAGGAAGGTGTCTTGCTGCTTTGTATGAAATGCTGATAAATATGGCCCCAAAAGTCTTGCATATGCTGTGGAAGATTAATGGAAGAAGGCTGCCCAACTACATGCCATGATTTACTATTGTGGAGTAAACTTTCACAGATCAAATATGTGTCTACTTTCTAGCTTATATATCTGAAGCTGCTACCTTGGGCAGTGAACTCTTCATATGTTGTCTTTGGTGCAGCAGCGGCCGGTGCAGGTAAGCACGTGGGGGGGGGGGAAGGGGAGAAGATGTCAACAGACAACAGAATAGGGCAAATTAAATAAATAAAGAAATCCCCCCCGCCCGCCCCACCGTGCTTACCTGCACCGGCCGCTGCTACTTTGGTGGCCCTTACCTCTTCCTCATCCAAACTGGCTACATCTTCCCAACTATTGAATACATTCATGGTTCATGTCTCGGACAATACCGAAATCTCACAGGCCTTCCCTCACCCTAAACACTCCTTGGGTTATGACCATTTGAAGAGTGACACCCTGCTCTGCTACATTTTGAGCTTTGGCCCAAGTACCCAGCTTCATCAGCCCCTTAAAAACAACATCCATTGCTAGGTCAACCTGTAACACCAAGGATATTAAACTGGGTTGGCATGGCTCCACACACATCATCAGGACGTTCTTCAATGACACACTTGACAAAGGGCATTGCCCTCCAGATCAAACATGTAGCGGTAATCAGTGCTTTAGATGGAATATTTTTGGAACGTTTTCAATCCTTGATAATGTGAGTTAAAGGAGCCAGCATTCAAAAGTCTGTCATAGATTGCTAGATACGTTTTTCGGATCCTTTTTCTTTTTTAGTTTCTCCTGCTTTAAAATCATCAAAGAGGTATTTAACTGAACTGCTACTTCATATAAACTCACTGCTGAAGCAACCAACAGAACTCCAGAGTCACTGACCAATCTCTGCCCCTCACCCCAGTTTACCCAATTTATTTGAGACCGTGAGTAACATTCAGATCTCTAGCCATTCAAGACTGAAAAATGTGCAGCATGTGCTGCTGTAGATCGTGTTTTTCACACTTATGCATAGGTATTGATTTTGAGGTGATTCGTAATCCCTCCGCTGAAAGCCACAATGCACCAGGACATAGTCTCCACCGTAAACTGTTTTCCGCCGTCTGGTCCGGATGAATCTTTCACACGTCCAGGACACCGCACTGCAGAAGCATAAATCTTGACTTTTTTACTTTAGTTCACCAGAATTGACACCATCAGCATAGGAAAACATTGTATGATATCTGACTGCTTCAGAACCGAATTGGACCGTTCGTTTCGAGGACAGGTCATATAACAATGACATGTGTGGCATACGCTATGGAGAATACTCCCTTTCAATTCTGTGCAATAGCAAGTTCCAATGGTTGAATCAACTTAGAATTTGCAACCTTGTCTTCTGTGGGACCGAGAGGAATTAACCTGCCAGTCCTTAAGGTATAAAAAGACAATCTGGTACTGAAGGTAAGGGCCAAGGGCACATTATAGAATGCAGTGCTGAGGCTCCCACGAGCCATCAACTTTGAAAGCACCTATTTGGATTGAGAAAGGGGAGGCCCTTACAGTACTCTGGGGGATCCAGTGGGAGAAGAGTCCAGAGTATGTTGTGTCTAATGAATCTAAATTTGGAGACAATTCTTCACCAAGGTCCCCATTGAAACTCATACCCAGGTCAAAGGCTACAACTTGATTTTTCCCGTGCAACATAATTTCAGTAGCTGCCTTCTGGGGTTTGACCTTGGGAGAGGTCTTGGCTCCAGGGAAAGGAAAGGCCTCAACACAGCCTTGCCTGAAGCCTTGTAATACCTCCAAAAAGGCCTCAGGTTGGTATTGCCCACTGCAACAGAACCTTCTCAGCCCTGAAAGACAGTTTGTGCTCTCAAAAATTGAAGGTTCAAACCTTAACACCAACAGACTCCATCTCTGCCCCAATGGACCATTCCGAAGTCAATCTCCAAACCACCATCAGCCTTTATGGCGAGAGACCCAACACCACAAGAAGGACAAGTCGAGCAGCCTGGTATGAATCAAACACAAATCTACGTAGTTCCAGTTTCACTGCATATTTTAGCTCAGCCACTCCAAACGGCACCATCTCCACATTGCCATTCTCATGCAGAAACGCTGATCTACATTCGAAGAGGTAATCTCAGAAAAGCGCAGGGCATTGCCTATCTCCAAGACCAGGCCTAGGGAACCAAGCCAATGACTTGCACAGTAATCTACCCAGTCCTTGTCCCCTCGACATAGACTTAGATCCAGATCATACTGTATCTCCCAGATGTCTACAAACAGCCAATTCCAACTGAGGATGGAAATGACCCTTGGCATAATTATAATATTGATCACCAAGTTGACCAGTGCTTAATTTGAGCCGGTGCTTTCTGGAGCTGGAGCTTATACCACCAATTAAGGGCACGCTCATTTGGAATGGAGGGGATATTCCCCATAATTACAGAATGTTGAGCCATGCCGAGACTCAAACCCAGTTCCCAAGCTCTGGAATCTGCAGCTCTAGCCATTAGGCCAAGTCCTCTCCAGACTAATAAGTGCTGGGGCTCTAGTCATGAGGCAGCTTGCACCAGCACATTTCTCCAGTTAGCGCTGCCTCCTAAGAACAGCCCGGCACGTTTTATATTACAAATTAACCACTGAAGAAGACCCATCTTTGGAAAAGCACCTTCAGCGGACGATAGCATCTTGTACCATGCAGTCATCAGCATGCAGCGAACCAACAAAAAGGTGAAGCTCCCTGTACTAGAGGAAGAAGACTTCCTCATTGAAACACAGTCTAAAACAGAGCAATCTGTACAAAATATGCTGAAGTTAAGAAAGCATGATAAGAATTCTCAGCTGAAAACTTTAGAGACGCCATCAAAACTAGGGCTGAAAATAGTATAAGGTGGCATCAGAGGACCCCATATACATAAGGGCACATGGGTTATCAGATTGTTTTGTGGTCTATACTGCTTAGAAGAGAGCTTTCATGCAGGTTATAGGGCCACCCCTCTGCTTGACAAGGAAACCAAGTTGATGGATACTGTCATCAAAAGGATATGTGTGGGGCTGCTACACAGTGGTGTGTAACCAACTAGGACAGACTAGTGTCAAGATTTGACAGATACCATTGGGAGAAGATGGTTCAGTTAGTAAAACACCTTCCAGAGGCCTACAAGAAGCACAGAAGGGAGTCTGTCCCAGAGGGAAAAATCATTTCCAATGCAAACATCAGGTACGCCCAGGACATAGCTGAAATTACATCCAGATAAAAGTAACACGGTTTTACCTACATATATTATGTATACGAGTACACTTAGGCTGTCCAGCTTTGGATTGGTACACCTATTTGCTCTCATATGAGAAAAAACATTCTAAGGTGAAATATGCGCCCTGGTGCATTTTGGATTTCAAGGGAGAGATCACAAGTCGCCTTGAGGAGTGTGCAAAGTGAATTTACAGCAGTACAAGCTGCAAGCTGATTGCTACAGATAGGTTATATTTTACATCTTCCCACTGACTGCCTTTCTGTTCTCTACCCTTGGAATGGAAATGAAAAGTATTCCACACCATCGGCCACAAATATTTCATGTCTGGTAACCTGTGGGATCAGAATAATGGTACTCCAATATTCACTTCTTTTTTGTTCTCCTGGCCTCTCCAAGGAAACTTAAGTGGTTCCTGCTTGTTCACATCTACCAACTTCTGTGGATTGGATTACCACAATAGGATTGCTGCAGTCTTGCTTCAGTATCCTCAGGTTGCCACTCTCAAACATTTTCAACAGATTGAATATGGGTTACTATAAAGAGGAACATTAGTGCATGTAACAAAAGGGGGAATCATCTGCAAGTGAAGGGCTGCCTAACCCAAATCCAGCTCGGGATACATTACAAATGGCTTGTCACAATGCTTCAAAGGCGAAGGTCCTATTGTAAGGTCCAGGTGACCGCGCTCCATGTTGGCAGGCTACCGTGAATTCAGCCCTGACCTTTTATTCAACAACCGACTCTATTTGGTTTGCTTCCATTTAGCCGACCAGACTTACGTACCTGATAATGATTTATCGCAGAAACATCCAGGACTGGAAACATGATTTAATAATGCAGGGCCGGATGTGCCATAGGACAGGTCACAATGCTATTTGTGTTTTTCCACACTGATTGGGTTGAGACCTGGTCTTCGCTTTGTGATACAACTGATGTATTAGTCAGTCCCATCACAAAATGTCGATTTAGAGTTGCAAAAGCTCCGGTATTGAATATTAATTACGAGGGGGCATTCAACAAATCCTGTGAATGCAAGAGATAACAGGCGTCAACCCCTGTGTTCATATTTCTAGCAGAAAACATTGTTTATAGTAGCCCATTTCCCCTAATGGGGCATGAAGCTTTAAATAAAAAAGTCTATCTGCTGGGAATGGCATCCGAGGGAGTCTGCAGAAGCCAGAAGTCATTAATCCATGAAGGCCAGGTTCCCAATTGCAAATAATTTACCATCCCAACCCAGGGGTCAGTAGGAGATCATTTTTGTGACTTTCATTGCAATTGATACATCTCTTTTCTAAGCACAAATAGGAGGCGAATACCCCTTTCATGGCTCTCTCTTTGTAATTCGAAAAGGGTTACTTGCTATATATAGCATGGAATCAGCGGTATACAGATTAAAAGGGTGTAGGAGACACGAAATGGCCAAGAAATTATGGGCGCCAATAACTAGCTGGATAGGATGAATAATGCTTTTTTCTCGTCATATCTGTCATTACTATGTATTTTGATTTTTCTTAGTCAATAGGAAATGCCTGTCATTTTTCTATAATTTCTATTTTCTTCTAATAATGATTTATCAATCAATGATTTTGATGTATGCTGTACCATAACTACTGTTACTGATTAAAAAATAAAACAATAAAACATTTTTTTTTTTTTAAATGGGCTTTGGTACTCTCTTTTAGCGAATCTCATGCTGTGCGACTGCAAAAACCCTTTGTACATCGGGCCTCTAGCAGTTTAGGGAGGCGCTAGGGCAATTCGCTTAAATGTGAAACAATAATGGGTGCATCTGAGAAGCAGCGATTTGCAATCTATGTCTATTTTGACCTAAAATAAATGCTTTTTTATTTACCATGCTTAATTGTATATGCTGTGTGGTGGAAAGGCGACAAAAAGTCCTTAAACACCTGTGCTCACTTTGGAAATACAACATTAGCAGTATCGCTCTGATGAGAAGCAGTGCTCTAGGGCGCATGCTTTACATTCTGTCAGGTCTGCTTTTATGCTTCTGAGACACCTTGCCTCTCGCATTCCAGGGGATGAAAGATGGGCTCCTGCTCCCTGAAGTAGCTACGAAAACCCTCTCAAGGAAGCAAAGAATTTGTTCCAGCAAACCTTGATCGACGAGAAAAGCGAAACCCAGGAGTGCACAAGTTTGTTTTAGTGCTTACAAGTGCCTAGAATGGCAGGTGAATGATCGGACTGGCAACGAGTGATAGAAAACACACCAGATTGAAGGTTACTCATAAAGGGGTCTGTTCAGTTAAATATTGTCTGGACGTAATGGTCAAGGCTAAAGTAATAATGGTTTAGTGAAACACAAGTAATTTCAAAGTAATGATCTGGTCGATATCTGAAAACAGAGCAAAAAATATTATACCAAAAACTGGAATAACGCATAGACTAGTACAGGAAATAGAGAAATCCCTCATCCAGCGGTGGACTAGTAGTCAAATTATGTATCGGAAAAATGTCAAAGCTGTGCACTGCCAGAGGAGAAATCTGCTGTCTCGGGTATGACCAGATTCAATAGCCCGATGCCCACTAAAGCTCCTTTAAACATGGGAACACCTGTATTGCATATAATTTCCCCCTCATTTCTTTCCATTTGTTGAACCACGTTAGTACCAGGTTTTTGTGATATTTCTTTTTACATCCACACCATCCTTTGATGTCTTACTGCCATGGAACAGTGAACCCAGTCCCTTTACTTTCATACAGAATCCATGATCAGGGCCAGCTCTGCTGACCCCGGTCACAATATCCCCAGAGTTTGACAGGCTGGGGTGGTTTTGGTTGGCTTCCCTGGCAAAATTGAATTCATTGGAAACGAATGTGGACATGGAAATGGTAAAAAAACAAATTAAGAGTACATGCGAACGTGGAAAAATATTACATAAGAATGTATAACCTCCCCCCAAATTACTGGAAGGAAAGAGCATATTAATTGTGCTTTCAGTTTAAAAAAATATATATCAACACAAAATAATGCTGAAAAGTTCAGAGGAGTGACAAGTCATCCCTCCCTCAAATAACAATTGAAGACATAGTTCGGAAGCATCTTTCATTATAATTATTATTATTATCATCATTATTTTGTCACTTGGAAATTTGTTTTGAGACTTGTTTTCCAGCTGCTGCACACATTTCATAAACACATCCTTATTTCATTCCAAGACACCATAATACAACACAGTAAAAAAATAGAAATACTGTAGCTAGGAACAAGCAAGGGATCATCAAGCTGGAATTCTATGGATATCTGCTCGGCATAAAATGGTAATAATATATATTTTCTTCTTCTATTGCATTTACAGATTGTGAACAACAAATACAGCCAGTTTCGGAATTTATTTACACTTGAGATTGTGGTAGAGGTTGAAAAATGAAGTGAGAGCACGCCACATAATGCCTGTTTTATTGGGTGACAAAACACAGTGTTATGCTTAGATACAACCAAACGAGAAATGTTTCCTTCTGTTTAACAATATAAACGTTAGCATGTTTTATGCTATGCCCACTGTTCAAATACACGATCAAAGCAAGATAGTAAGGCATGTATAATCCAAGAATAACAATGGTAGTGGTGGAACATATAACCAGGTCCCCGTGAAGGTCAATGCACATGAGACCTGAAGCTCAGAAGTGCAATACCTGATTTAAGGTGTTTGTCAATCTACGAGGCAAAGTGAACAGAGGATATGCACCACATATATAGCTTCTGCCATTACAAAGACTCACCAACCCTTGGTTTTCTCCCAGTGATGATACATCTCTGCATCTGTAGTGTTTAGTGTTGATGTGCAATTTGTGAAAAGGCCTAGGCTCTGCCTAAGGAGCATCGTCCATATAATAAATAATATATAGATGTGTAGTTGTATTTGGCACAGAAAGCTATATTCCTCACGGTGATAGAGTCTGCGCTATTAACATACTTGAAATGGTGCACCCACATGTCCCTAGTTGCGAAAGTCAAACAGAGGCAATGGAAGGTAAGATAGGGTTGCAATTGGGCACACAGTGAATGAATCTGTAGTTGTGAACTATTTGTTTGAGTCTGGAATTTGCAGACCGAATTGCAACACAGTAATGTAATAGAAAACAGTGGAAGGATGACTTGCTTTAAATGGGAAGGTTTTGTGAGAATCTCAACAATAAACTCCAAAGAGCTAATATGGTAATTTGTATCAGAGCAACTATATTATTATTAGGGGGAGAGAAAAATAAATCTCAGATGGAAACCAGTATTTTCAGTCCCCGTGTCCTTTTTTTTCTTTTTCAAGGAGAACGTTGTGTCTTATTGTACAGTACTTGTACTTAATAAAGAATAAAAGGTACTGTGAGACTCTGAAGTCCAGCAGGTCTTAACATTCAAAGGAGAGTATTAGCACTAGACTGCCATGCGTTTAATAAGTACTTCACAGAAGGGAGTAGGCACTGTGAGCCTCTTAGTATAAAAAAACCACTCCTTTTTACTATATAATACAAATTTAATACCTACAAAAGCAAAATGAGGATAAAGGGGTGGCACTGATTTATTTAGATTTTCTGGGTTCAATAGACTTTTCAGAAATTAATAAATATATATTGTTTTGCTAACAAAAACGTAAACAGATCCGTATTAGTCACTGTGTTAAATACTGTGAAGAGCGGAACCAGTGTGTCCAAGGTTTGAGTACTTCACAAGCTCAGACGTTGGTTCGGGTATACCCTTTTGAAACAAGAGAATGATCAAAAAAATCAAGGTACAACCGTGTGTATTTGTCATTTATGTGTGAACCTCTTCAGAATGTTGACAATATATCAAATATTCCAGAGAGAGGTTTAGAGGTTCTGGACAGCTGAGGGTGTAATTTCACCAAAAAGACAAAGCACATTTAACAGCACTGCAAGTACTGAGTATTTTTTTCCTCTCCTGTGATCAATACAGCATACATTAGTCAGAAAGAAGTTAAGTGAGAACTTAATTACTGAAACAAGTCCCTATGATTAGAGGAGGCATATTTTTTCAATGCAGAGAGTAGGAAGCAATGCTGCTTGTCAATATCTGTGACCATACAGACAAAGCTTCAAGTTCTATTGCCAAGTAAAAATATATATTTGTTATATATATATTTGTATCTACAATTATCTTTTAACATTCATGTAACAAAAAATCACAGGTACAGAAAGAACCAGAATGAGGTAGATACATAACAGCTATGGATGCCGACAGCTCAGGGTACAAATTTGGTTTGGATGAGTTTTATTACTGAAGACTGGCATCAGTGGTGTGGCTGACTCCACCCACCAACAGAGATGGCAGGACCACTGGTGCGCTACACAATGCATTATCTATAGGTTACTCTGACCTATAGCTCGGCTATTTGTGTAGTGTGGTGAACAGGCCATCCTTAGCTCTATTGATCGTCAGCTATTTTACTGTTTTCAACTACTTGAATTAAAAGTTTGGTTTGAAAATATGTCTTAAATTATGTCAAATCACTATAGGCCTCATAGCAACTACAATGCCGGCAGTATAAATTCAAGGAGAGTAAATGAGTAGCACAAGCAACATCTTGGCATTTGACTTTTTAAAATTGATACCATGAGAGAAACAAATATGATATCAGCTTCTGTTTGAGCCTGTTGTTGTGAGTAAGTGCTTGATGTTGAATTACCAGTAGCAAAAACTGTTCAGAATCATCACACATACAACCCTTCTGAACTTGAAGTTGACCTGTTCAACACATTGCTCGGCCAAGGTTGCAAACCTCTGCCTAACACACAGTTTTCTGTTATCGGTACTGACACTCTCCCTTTCTGTAAGAAGACCTGAGACCACCCTCTCAGCAGTGTGTGTTTCTTGAATATTTTTGGAATATGTACATGTATGTTGCTCATCAGGATTCCACAGAAGGAATATCAATGATTCATCAGTGTTAGTTAAATCGCAGATGGCACTGCCAGAACCCGACATTAGAGCAGTAGAGATTAAACCAATCTCATCATCTTGCAAGGGGTGACAGACAACCTTGCACCTCTTCCCATAGGCTTTCTTGGTGGCATTTCACACTGGTAAAAGGTATGGAATACGTGTGTGTACTCAACAGCTCAACACACAGCCATTTTGAGGAACACTTTGAAGCAAGATGGTCTTCTGCGCCAATAAAAAAAAAAGAATATGGAAACAGACAGCAAGACTACATTTTTGCTATATGCTTCCTTGAACATGTGGCAATTTATTTTTTGCCTGTCCTTTTTAACATTTGACATCTTATCTTCAACTTGATTAAAATAGAAATACTGCTCATCTGAAGTACGTTAGTAAATATCTCAGGGTAATGTTCTGCTTAGTCTATTTTACGTGCCTTGGGCAGTCTGAGTTAAGTTGTGCATCATTATTGCACTCAAGATCGGAACAAACTAGAAGGTTGAGTGAAACTATGATTTCTGGTTAGAAAATATCATATGTGGAGAGTACATTTACGCTAGAAATAGTGGGGAACAAGATTCACAATAGAACTCATTCTGCATTAGAAGGGTTGGTCATTCATGAAACTTCCCAAGCGTCAGTGGAGGAGGCAAAAACTATACTAGCATCCTCGGTGGATTCGGATGAACAGTTGAAAGGAGTATGTGAGGGTTAAAACAGGGATAACAGGTTCTGCTCAGAATAGTATGCTAATGAAAGGACAGATTAAACATCTCTGGCTGCCCTTATGTCTTATCAAACTGTATGCACCCAGTGTCTCAGAAAAGGTAATCTTTGCATTAAATATCAAGCCAGAGTTAGTTCCCTTGCCTTGACATCTTTAGGGGAATACAAACTTGGGCTACAGATTCAAAACCACCGGCCTGGAGAGCAGAGAAATGAACAGCTATGCAATTCACCAGGCCGAAATCATTTTTAATAAAATACCGGTTTTTGTATGGCAAATACAAATTTAAGGAGAGACCCACCAAGTGCTGTCACCTTTCAATGGAGTTCAATTCTGTATTTCTTTGTTAGTAAAACACATGGAAACACACAAAACATGCGTTTGATTTGGAAATAAAACGTTTGGAAATCTGAGGATAGTAAGTAGAAAGAGACTGGAAGATTGCATAGTTTTACAGAAATGGTTCATCGAAGTGAAAATCTGAATTGCCTAATAAAGTGGTCGTAGATCACTTTGTTCCTTGGGTCCATACAGTATATTTATTCTATTTCAACAGAACATGTCACACCTAATAGACACAGTTAGCAAGTACACATACACATGGTAACAATAAATGGCTGACAATAACAGCAGTTTCTTAATAATTCCATCTTTCCATGCACATTTCCGAAGTCTAAACAATCACTTGTTTTTTTTTCTTTTGCTATGTTACAGACTGCATTTTCTGTCTACTAGATATCGTTATGTTACTGATTTTAGCAAAAGAAATAAATATTAAAATCAAACTGGAGTGTTAAAAAAGCACCAGGGGCGGTTTAGCACTAAGGCTGAACCTATTAAAATGCAGAGTTTCTTTTTCCTTCTTTCTTTGATTTGTTGATTTACTTTTAAATTTTTCAAACACAGGTGGACAGCTGATTTTAGTCTTCTGCTTTGAGGTAAAGAGGTTTACAACTAACAGCCATGGCAGACGGCAAGGCTTTCCTGCCTTTAATATATGAAAAGGGTGTTGCATCCTGAAGTGTTTTGGCTCCATTTGCTCCCTTCCATATAAAATAAAATCTGTGACAAATAATCGGTCTGTTTATACATCACTTTGGCCAAAAATGAGATGAAATCATATCAACTTTGGGTGGGGATTAATATGTTGGATGGCTGTCTTCGTAACTGGAATTGCCTTTTCCCCATCTGAGGGGAAGAAAGCAGTAAGTCCCAGGAGTTGGAGGCTGCAATAGACAGAAGTATTTTCAAGGCTAGGGTTCACTCTTGCTGTCTGCCTCAAGCATATTTTGAAACATATTTAGATTGTTATACATGATATATTTGATAGTAGCAGTCTTTTCTTACACTATATACAGGATGTTTCAGATTTTCTTCTCTTTTTCCAATTTCCTTTCTTGCTAGGCATCTGTACAACAACCTACAGTAAGGCTTCACAGGAAGAGTTCTGTGTGTGTTTTTTATGTACATATTTTGTTTCAAAGAACCAAAGCATATAAAATGAGGTTCACTCCTAGCACCATTTTTAATTGATTTGTTTTGCTGTGGTGTTGCTTCCTGTCGTAGAAAATGAACTGTCACCCAACATGCAGTATGAGAAAAACACAGTAGTGAAATGGAATGCAAAGGTCTGAGCCCCACGTTAGGCAGGACAGACCAGTGCTGTTAGCAGCTTGTAAAACATAGCTTATCAAACAGGGAATCTTGTTGCAGGGTCAACATTGCTTTGCACTGATGTTGGGGCTCAGTGTACGTGACATGACATAGGTTTACATTTGGGGGGCAAATTGTCAATTTACTCAGACCTAGCGCTTTTTTGTCAAACATCCAGTAATGGACTCTCTCTCTACTTGCTTGTGAATTCAAACATGTACTTCGTCAATCATGATTTAAAAAAAATCAACATACCAGTTACCTAAAATAAACTTGCTGTTTTGCTTCTGATGACATCTCGGATTGCATCTGACCTATTGACGTGCATGCAATATAAGAAAACAAGTTCGGCTCTAGAAACCCAGAACCAGCGGTGACAGTATTCGGATGGGAATAGTGAAGGGCATGGCCTGGAAGTAAGACGGCTTAGGCTGATGCGGTCACAGTCTGATAGGCCAGCTTGCTTGGCATCTTTGTAGAGCGAGAGTGGGCAAGCCACATACCAAGAATGCTGACTCGAATTTGGAGTAATCAGACGGTGGTGTCCCTCGTTGATTCAATGCTCCTAGGAAACCTGGGATCTTTTACAAGAAAGCAGGGTAAATGGGCTATCTACATGAGCTGAGTGTTGGTGTGGTATACTCTGCATGGACCACGGAGCGACATGAAGAACAAGCGCGTGTGGCCTAGAACCAGCCCTGAGCATTGGAACAGTTCAAGGTTACCAAACAGGCAAAGTAGGCACCAGTCTATGGGCCCCACTGCGTTTAGGGACCTGTGACAATGGATCTAAATAATATTGATTTGATCTTGAAAGAAAATTACAATCAAGCTTTCTTAAATTGTTTCCAATTAATTTTTGTTTAAAAACATTATTAATTGTTAATGTTTAGTTTTGTGTAATAAAAATGGTTTATTAAAATTGTTGGTTAGTAAAATTAAAAATGTATTAGGAGATAATTTGTGAGGGGGGGGGGGGCAAAATGTTGACTGCCTAGGGGCCTCCACATGGTTTAATCCTGCACTGCACAGGAATGCAAACTATGATGTCATCCAGATGCAACAATTATTATGTATTTTGATAAAATACTTTTTAAAGTATTGAAATAATGTCCTACCTTAAAAAAGAAAGAAAGACAAAAAAACATTTCACAAGCAGAGGAAAGAGCGACCGACAGGAAATTAACAAAACAAGCACAAAAGTGCACCTTTAACATGCACTGAGTGCTGTGAATGACATAAGTGATTCTCAGGGGTAAACAGAAACACTCCTAGAACCACCCCCTTTTTACTTGTGTTTTCTTTAGTAAACCTATGTACACTTTACTATCTTGCCATGACCACAAAACCTCTGCCATAAACAGTATCAGGCAACAAGCACCCCACACAACAGTGAACAGGTTACTTCTGATCTTGTTCAGGTGTGTTTGAAACACAACTGGTTTTCATGCAAAACCCTTAAAGGAAGTCCCAGGTGTTGTATGGTATGCCGTGTAGTAATACACAGCCGCCATGTCTGAGAAGTAAACTGAATTTCTGCAAAGGAACACTACCATTCCTTGTAAAGCAGCATTGGAACCTCATATCTACATATATACATGTATATACATATAATTATATATATTAAGATATATACACATCTATGTTGTTTAAACATATGCCTACATTAAATTAGGTTACTACACTAGCACGTAATACAGAGGAAAAGTACTGGCACTGTTGTTTGCTGTTGGAGGCTGCCTTGACTGGAGTTACAGTATTGGACAATAAGCACCACGAGAAAAGGCACCACAAGGTTTTGGAGAAGCATCACTATCGCCTTTCATACCACTCATACCATGGCTGTAAACATAAAGGGCTCTCTCGTTCCTTTCTTAAAGTGTGGAAGAGACACCAAAAGGATCTCCTACAAACCCTGGCCCTGAAAGCTTCTCCCAGAATCCCTCCCCCCCCGCACAGACCGCAGGATGACTTTGGTCATGCTTGGAAGAAAGTAAACTCATTGACTTGACAATACAGTACACCGAAAGGATCTTTGAGCAATTAGCACCATGAGTTTCTAGATGGTCTGGTATAGGGGAGAGCCAGCAAAGTAATGCTGATGTTTGCTTCTTTTGGGTGTATACAGTCAAGAGAACGTACATTTTTAGTGCTGCTAACAAACTGTCTTGTTAAAAACATGGCTTTCTAGCACGGAAGTGATCACACTATTCTTTAAGATGCATGTTATGCCAGTCAAGGAGCGAAAGAAGTACTACTGTTGCCACAAAAGGATGTCACAAACCAAAGGAGATGTGCCATTATTGTCTAGTTAACAGTGAGAGTCTAGCACAGTCCTATAAAAATGGGACAGCAAACAAGTGATGCTGCAATCCCATAAGATGTAGACTATGGCAGGCAGAGAGAGGTACTGGCACAATCCCAACAGAGCTGCCCTATGACAGGCTACCAATGTAGCGCTGGTGTAGTCCCTTGAGACACGTGCTATGATTCCTAAAATGGAAGTGCCTAAATAAAGATGTCACAGGCTAACACAGAAGGCCTGTTATCGTTCCTTTGTTCTAACAGAGGACTAGGAGTCCACTGGAGAAGTGTGTTAATATTGCCTCAATGAAGATATTCAAGTCAGCAGACTTGTAACGATACTGTCAGTCAACCAGACACACCGCTCCCTTCTCATTGGAGGCACCGTTTTCCTCAGGAACCACTACAGGAAGAGTGGTATTCCAGCAGAGAACTTCTGGAAAGACTACATAAAAAGCATAACAGGCATTAAATGCTGGGCAGTCATGCAGGGCAATATGTTTCTTCCTCATTGGGACACAGGGTCCTCTAGCAATAAACTATTTAATGTACCTGTTCCATGTAAAGTCGAATAGTATTGCATGGAAGAGCTGGAGCTGTCCCACTCAATCCATTACAGACTTGGAGGAATGAGCTGTTACTGTTCCCCTGAAAGTAGCTTGGCCCTGCAGAGGGGATCTTATTCAGTACAAGTAAAAATACCAAGTTTCATCCGAAGAATGCTTACACTACACTGTGTCATTAAAGTAGCAGTGTTCCAGCAGAGAACGGTTTGATTCTCAAATTTATGGTAGTCCAACATGGCAATTAAACCATGAGTGGTATGTGAGGTCTTCACTGCAGGGTCAAAAGATATGCAAGGTTTGTTCGCACTTACGAACTCTCCAAAGAATAAGATGCTTCAGTCAATCAGTTTCAATATTCTGTTAAGAGGCAATTATGTAAGCAACATAGGGGTAGGAAAAAAAGGATGTATACTACAGCTAGCCAACTAATCGGCATCTATGAGACACTAAACTCGTCTACTACAAATTACACATACCCCTAGTTTAGATCTACTGTTACATTAAAAGCATGGATTTTAAAAAGGTGCCCTGTCAAACTGAATGGTGACCCAGAACAAAAGTGCTAGTACTGCTTTTAAAGGTACTCATCAGCAGAGGTGGTGTTGTAATGTTGCCTGAAACTCTGTATTAGACCAACGGAGGTGGGGCAACATCCTTGCAATCAAAATATGGCCATCCAGTAATGTCCTCTTAAATATATCAGATATATGCTGCTAGCGTGTTTCCATTTGTGTATTTCTAATCTATTTATGAAGTGATTGAGGCCTCACATAGAATCTCATTATAGTGGCCTATAAAGGTTTGACAATCTCACAGAGGAATGGTGATAGTGTACTAATACTGTGGCAGGCAACAGAGGTTTGCCAGCCCAACCCCATTAAAAGTATGTTGGACAAGCAGACGAATTCTGGTACTTACTTAATAGTAATATGCCTCAGTGTATATGTGCCGCATTATAATGATGGCAGACCAGCTAGCAGAAAATCCTCCCTTCTTAATTCCCACATGCCACTGCTCTTCTTATTCAATACCAGTACATCAATATATTGTTGCTAGTTCTTTTTTCTTACGTCTAGTTGCCTAATGTTCTCCTGGTGCCCCTTCACAAGTATTGCTACTGAACTATCGAATCATTGTAGGCCAGAGACTGATTGTGCAAACTCATCAGGAGCACTGGGAATGGTACTGAATGTGCAAAGCAAAGAGTATGCTGTTTCTAAGGGTGAGTCTAGGTCTGTCAAGAAAGGGGTTTCTCCTTTTAGGAGCATGGGCCCTCATATGCCCCAGGGGGTGTCATGCTTCATCATCAGTCAGCTCCTTGTTGAGCTGGAATGCCCAAAGGGCCACACAGAGGGGCTCTTTGCTGGAGGTCTTTTTTTTTGCTCATGTGAATGGTGGGGTGTTGTAGGGTGTGTGGTGATTGATACTGGCGAGAAGTAGAGGGAGGGTGTGTCAACAAAAATAACTAAAGGAATCCAAAAGACTCCTTATTCACTGGTTTCCTTTGTTATAATTAAAAAGTAAAGAATCTAGGCGAGAGCAGGTTGTGATGAACCTCTCAAGCTCTTGGTTCATGTGTGTGAAAAGTATCGGGGTCAACATGCTTCATGCCTGTTATTGTCGGAAGGATCATGGCTTTTCATCAGGACCAAAGGAATCCTTATCTACTCATGTAGGGAAGTTAGATGCGTGCAAGTGAATGATACCATACCCTAAAATAATATAATACAAATCATACCTTCTGGGGGGACATAATTGAGAGCTCTCGTGGCCCCATTCATAAAAGCTAGGACGTATGCTCACAGATATTTCAATGGTTAATTTAGCGGTTCATTGTTGTTCGCCAACCTGGAATGAAGCGTAGATCAAAGTCTTTATGACTTGGACCATGAGACCTCTCAGTTACGTCCCCCCAGAAGGTATACTATATATTATATTATTTTAGGGTATGGTATCATCCACTTGCATGCATCTACCTTCTCTACATGTATAGATAAGAATTCCTTTGGTCCTGATGAAATGCCATGATCCCTCCAACAATACCAGATATGAAACATGTCGACCCCATACTTTTCACACATATGAACTAAGAGCTTGAGAGGTTAATCAAAACCTGCTCTTGCCTTGACTTTTTACTCTTTAATCATAACAAAAGAAACCAGTTAATAAGGAGTCTTTTGGATTCCTTTAGTTATGTTTATGACACACCCTCCCTCCACTGCTACTCAGAATCAATCACCACACGCCACACCACACCCCACCATTCACATCGGCAAAAAAAAAGACCTCTGGCAAAGAGTGCCCCTGTGGGGCCCAGGCATTCCAGCGCAGGCCAAACAAGGAGCTGAATGATGATGAAGCATGACACCCCTTGGGACACATGATGGCCCTTGCGAAACCCACTTCTTGACAGACCTAGACTCCCCCTAAAGAACAGCATATTCTTTGTTTTGCTAGCTTAACAAATGGGCACGTATGCTGGACCTTTCTCAAGCCCCAGTCCCCCCCCCCAATTTTTTTTGTCTTAATGGTAGTGAACCCACATAATGATTACCTTTTGAGCTGTATATTGGTCCCCACCCATGCAAAGAATAGAATTGAAGGCCCTGTGTATTGTGCACAGATATTTCCGGTGACGGAGGGCCACAATACCAGTAAACACTGGCTCCCCGTTAGGCTACCACCTAGGTCCTGTGATCAACTAAGGGCTACTTTATTCACCAAGAGATTCTAAATGAAGAAAGATACACAATGTCACCCAGCAGTGGATGATTCTTCTAGTAAACGATTTATGAACAAGTTAAACACATTCCTGATCAAATCTTCTGCTGCTAGCAAGTTTGCAAAAGGGCAGAATAACACTACCGCATTCGCCTTAAAGGAGCCAATCTTCACCAGCGTAACTTTCTACAGCAGCCAGTCCTTCCACTCAAGCACCCCTCTGCATTAGTTTTGGGTGGCCAGTCGATGGACCACAGTGTGGTGCTTATCCTTGATGATCCAGCTTGGCACCTGGGGCATACAAATAATGATGGGCAGTAATCGCTGCCTTAAATCCACTGGAAGGTTGCATGCTACGCTATACTTCAAAGTATTGTAATAATTGTGTTTTTTTTTGCATTGGTCCCCTTCTTCAGTGGAACTAAGAGGAGCATCTCCAAAGTACAGAAAGTCATAAACAGTTCATACCAGAACGTATTGTAGTCCAGAAGCTTGTTAACAGGAGCCATGAAATAGTAGGAAACACTGCCAGCGAGAAGTGACCTTTATACTGTGCCTACTAAAAGAATGGGCATCTTTGAAAGACTGCTTTATCAAGATGATTACTTGGCCATATGAAAAGTCATCTGGAGGTTGGGCAAACTCGAAATCTGCAACAAGGTTTCTTTCCATTAATGCACACTCAACCTTTGCGCCTCTGTTAAAGGTTGAAACCATTGAGTGCAGCAACCTCAGTCAAACTTACTCCATGGTAAGGGTCTATGGAAATCTTTAGAAACAAAGGAGCTGCTCCCTGAATAGATGCTTTTAGAAATTAAAAGAGTTCATATTTATAGATAAACAGAAGAAGGGTGTAGAAATACCTTTCAGCAATTTAGAGCACTGCCCTTTCTGGGTATAATATGACCAGATACATCTCAGAAGGCAACCAAAGCACAGGCTTCACTGGATGAATCTTACACTTACTTAGCTATCTTTGTTCTATCAGCAGTAACTCTTTAATTTAAAATTCTGCACATGGCCTGCACCCAAGTCTTCTCTAGAGGACTATAAGGGCGAGGGAGCACACTGACTCTCATCCCAGCCCAGTTCACCCCATTGCACTCTGATAAATGCAGTATGCTTACTTCAACGTTGCTGTAGTTTTTCACCAAAGTTGGTATTTAAGTCTAACGAAGATAATGGCTCTGAGAAAGAAATAATACTTGTCTGTAACAGTAGTTCCTAAACAATTAAATCTTCTATAGATTCACATACTTGTTTCAAATGCCCCTTGGTGTCCTGTGAGCATTCGGGAACAATCTGTGTAACAGTCAACATTTACAAGCTACCACTAGCAGTCCCCATGGAATTGCTCCTTTGCTGTGACGGATGCTATATGCCTTCCGGCCACCATATGCACTTATAGGTTGCTTTTATTGTCTAAATTCAGTCTGGGTGGATTGAATTCTCCTGCTAAGTTGGAAGAGGCAAAAAGTGAATATAACACAAGGGAGATTCATTTTTTACGGTGAACAATATTTTCATACCAAGCACCATATTTTCTATCACTGCTAAAGTAGTAGCTTGTAGGACTGTGTGTAAGATGTCATGAAAGAAAACAATTAGCCTTTTGAATACAAGATACCTTCATTGTGGCAATTCCTTGCTTTGAGCCAGAATCCTATGCATCTCCAAAATTTGACTGCCTGAAATATTTAGTATGTCAGAATAATATTGCACAGCTTTCCTGATTTCAGAATGAAGGGCGAGTTCTGAAAAAAAACGTTATGTGAGACCATATCTTATAAAATAGTAAATGTCTCAACATGAATGCCACTAACTATTGTAGTTGATGCTAGGGCCTCCATAAAATTCACTTCTCAAGTACTACGTCTGAAAACACAATTAGAGGCAGACTAAATGGGTTCTTTCATTAAATTTGCTAGACTAACTATGTGCCCCTAGTAGGAGCTGCCTCTGAAACACGTGGTATAATTAAAGTATTTATTGGGTTTACACTAAGTACATCTCCCTGATACTTATTTACCGAGGTTGAAAGTGAGATAGGACTGAACACAACAGGATTGTAAGTAGCCACTTTTCAATACGCTGTCACAATGAAGATCTGAGGTCACAGCCCAGTGGCAGGCAATGCATTCATTGCCTCGCGGGAGATCATAGCTGCACCTCGTCAGGAAGCTTGTGCAGGCATGCCTGTGAGTGACACAGCTTTAAATACTCTGGCCAGATCCTTAGAATGAAAGACTGTGACACAGAAACCAGAAGAAAGAAAGAAAACAGCCTGCTAATTGTTATTGCTGACTGGGCCAACCACAAGCTGGCTGCAGTCAGGGTACCGCACATTGGAGACATGTGTATGAATCCCACTCTTAGGTATATATGTGGGGCTCTTAGCTTAGCTAATCAATCAGAGTTGAGGAAAATTTGCCTGTCATTTGTTGATCCTGAAAGCCTTTTATATTTAGAGTGGCACATACATATTCACAAATGTACATATGTTGACATGTGCATACACATACACACACACACACACACTCACACACAAACACCAAGTGGGGCACAAAGTGCATCAAGGATCTCAGATAACTTGAAATCTCAAATTGAGAAGAATGGCTCAAAGACTTACACTTATTGTTCTTGCAAGTAAACAAAAGCGATCAAAATGCAGAAACAAAACAATTAAGACACCCTAGCATAATAATGAACATCAGCAGCTGATATTATTGCTTAATAACGTTTTTGGGAGCCACCCCGCATTATTTAGCAATACACTGAGCTATCGAGAGTTCATTATTACCATTATATAATGCCCATGGTATCATCTATGCCATCTTCAGCTTGAGGCTTTGCTAGGTTTCTGATACCTGTGTAGATCTAACAGTGTACCAATGCATTGCTACATTCAACACTTCTATACCAGCCTTGAGCTCTGGTATCCTGAGTTAGGCCAACAGCAAGGAGTCAACATTCACTGGAGCCAAGTGTCACTCTTCTGCCTTAAGGCAAAGATGGGGTGATTTTAGCACCTTTTTAGTGATTCTTGCATGCAAGGCGGTGAGCGATGATTTCGAAGCCCTAGCAGAGCACAATATGCAGATTAAAACATGCCAGATGGTGATTTAATCGAAGACGTTTAAATGGAAAGCAGAGGTGTGGCAAACACTTCCCTCACTCGAATCCTCCCACCAGAGAAGACAGCTCCGTAAAAGGTAAGCCAGAACACACTGAACATGTGAGTGATGGAGCTAGCATGGGATTTAGTAAGTGGTGAATGGTGGGTGAAGAAAGGTTTTTAATTTGCAAGACACATGGACACGGTCAAAATGCAAGATGAAAGTCACCTCTCTCAAGCAATATTTAAGAGGACGAAAGAGCAAGGAGACATAAAACCCACTGTCTTCCGTTCTCTTCTTTGCCTCCTAGCACAGTTCCGCTGTAACACTGTTTCGGTAATAAAGCAAAGCTAAACAGACAAACGGACAAGGGTGTTCTCCATTGAGGCATTATATAATCTGTGGGTGATACAAAGCATTTTAAATATCTGGGGGTTGGCGGTGATAGGAGGAGGGGAGCAGGTTACCAAGAACAGCAATGGTCTGCCCACTCCCTTGATCTCCCTCTGCCATTTACCACAAAAGGCATGACAACAAGCCCTGTACTGATTTGTTTGTCATCTGCCTTAATATTACTTTAGTTTTTTGCTCAGGTTTATAAGTGCAATAAGGCCCTTTTAGCATGATCGGCCCAATATAGACGGTCAAATGACAGCACCAAAGAAAAGTTCCTCGCAAATATTCTAATATGACAGGAGACTGGCGGGGTGGGAGTTATTGCTGCACTCACAGTTCACAACCCAACAAGCACCAGGACATGCTGGACAATTGTACCTGGAAAGTGTAACTGATCTTTGAGGCACATGTCGGGTGTGGAAATCCTATCCTCAAAGACAGGCTGTTGTACTACTGACACACACTGTTGTTGAGCGAAACAGGAAACAGAGGCAAGGTTGTGACTCTTTCAGGTCAAGACTCATGCTGTCTTGAGTTAGTTAGAGCCCCAGCAAACAGCAGTGCACCAAGGTAGCATATTCTGATACAAGACATGTGAGCCAGTATCTAAAAAGGACTATAAAGTCTGTAGAGGAGGATGTTTGGTAGGGCTGAATAATTTCTAACAAATCCAACCTCACGGGCAGGAAACCCCATAATTCTGTACTTTAGTAGTGTATTTTATCATCAGTTCTTATATGGGAATCCTACAAAAAGACTATGGAACCTCCTGGAGACCAGGAGGAACGGTTTATGGAATTCTTAGATGAAGCCTTATGGAGGTCTTGTTAGAGTTCCTATAGGAAAGTAATATGACAAACAGGGACAGTAATAAGAAAATAGAACATGCTATCCATGGCTAGGCAATCAACCGGCCATTCAGACAAGGAAATAAGAATATAAATATCCCATGGAGTTTGATTTTTGCTTTCATGGAGAAACTCCTTAGTAAATACTGATGTCTGAAGGTTTGTAAAACTATAGATGGAAAATTGGACAAGATTTCAAATTTACAGAATCCTCTTAGTTTAAGAAATGCTTCACTCTTTCCCCCTCCTACATTTTCAGGAAGTTATCCAGGGTGCAAATCGCTGCTGGTTGTGAGCAGAGGTAGCTAGCGATGTTGACTGAAAAGTACTTCACTACTATCGCCCCAGGGTGTTACGCAAGGCTAGTTTCATCATCTGAAACTGTGAGTAATAATGGGACAGATTCATGTACACAAATTCAATAAGCACCGCATGCCTAACGAAATGACCCTCGGTTATCTAAGCGTCCAGCCCTTTAGGCATATTTCCTACAGTGAGCACCTCTTGCTGACTGATGCAGAAACAGTCTTCTAGCAGTTGGAAAGTTTCTGAAAAGGATATTTTGGGGTTGGCTCGTCTGGCCACTGAATTAGTAGCACACCTATATCATGAGATTGCTTTTATGTGAAGATGATTTTTGGGCCCAGTCAAGCTTTTTCTTAAGGAAATGTCAGTATTCCTCAGCTGCAATCACTTGTCGAAATAAGAGGTCTGGGTGGGAGAGAAAGAGTTATACCACGCCGTGGAACTTTTTCATGCTTGATGGATGGCGAAATTCCGCAAGTATGACAATACATTCAATTCTTTTTTCCCGCTGTGAATAAATGCCCACACATTTCAAAATAGCCTCTTGTTTCTGCTCATGGAAATGCTTAACTGGTAGTTTCAGTAACAAAATGTGCCCAAGCAGCGAAGGGACTGAATATCATAGGCTCATAGACACTGATCTCTTTACAAAATTCGCAAAAAAGGAAGATGTATGGGCTTTTCTAGTAAGATGTACAGTTATGGAAGATGTGCCCCTGAACCTTTTTCTACCTCGATGCAAAGCTCCTTTACTTGCCCGTGAACCCTTCTCCCTCAAAGCAAGGCTCCTTTCCTTTTAGGTTTAGATTGTGGTTTTGAAGATTCTCCATCAGAAGAATTTCCTGATTAACTTTTCTGTGCAAGTGATCATACTGTCAGGTTCATACTGAAGTCAAGACAGACTGGAACTGGACTTGGGGTATGATAACAGTAAAACATATAAAGGTGTAATATGGACCACATCTAACTCCCAATAATAGGTCAAGTGTACCATGGATTAAACAAACTATGAATTAGTCCTTTCTTTTCATGACTAACCATTGAGAAAGAGTCACAAACGTACACTCACGCTTGCCCATGGCCATTGAATGTATGCAGTATTACATTCATTTTCAGTTTATAATTAAAAACTGCAGGATATGAAAACGTTAATGTCTTTTTAGTTAAAGTGCTGAAAGGCAGGTCCTACATATGTATTTAAGGAGATTCTCTTAATTGCACAAATGTTCAATTCAATAGTGTAAAGCTAATAACTAAACAAAGAACTCACAAAAGCGAAGGCCTTCACCAGGCCATTGTACATCTCTGGGATAAGCAGGCAGTAGGTTCCTCAAGGGCTAGCTTTTTAACACGAGCGCCTGAGTGGACGAATACTCTGAAATACTGGAGAGAAGGCAGTTCAACTCACCAGTAAACCCTCAAAGAAAGGAAATAAAGCACAGAAAACAAGCTGTTTATAGGACAATATGGGTAAAAATGGAAGACTGCTTATGACTAACATGTGGAATCTTCCCACAAATGAAAGTTGGACACGCATTCGGAAATCATCAAATCTAACTGCAAAACTCAAGATATTCAGGAATATGTTACTCTCCATCAGAGTGGTTGATTGCCATCTACAAGTCACCTAAAAACTCTTATTTTTGTATGAGGATGAGGTTTTGACTTATGTGGAACACCTCTGCTCTTTAGAAATGACAATTTAGTTTTATTCTGTAAATATACTCTTGGCTGTGCTTTGAATGTGAGGGCACAGGCGTTTGTATATATGTGTGAAGGGTTAGGCAGGGGAAGACCAATCCCCATTTGACATGGACTTTGAATATATGTTATATTATGCTACGAGTTACTTGTAAAGCACACAAACAGCTTGGTTTCTTGTTGCTGGAATAACCAATATAGACATAAGCGGCAAGAAAATCTAACAGGCGAATAGGACATTTTATAACAATTTCCTAAAACAAAGTAGTGAAGATTCAGAATGGAGAGCCCATGGCCGAGGCTTGCACATTGTGGGGGCTGCCATAGGAATTACTTGATTGCAAAAGGATACGGTTTTTAGCTCTAAGAACTGTTAATAAGAGTTTACTGTCGGATCTTAAAGCACCAGAAGATTTTTGCCAGTTAACTTTGGAAGACACAGAGCTCATGTCATCAACTCTTAAAACAATAACAAAAATAATTATTAAGAGTAGATTTCAGGGTAGCCCCTTTTAGCCATTAGCGTTCCTATATTTTTCTACTCTTTGCTTTCTGATATTTGCAGTTTTTAAAAGCAAATCCTGCTTAAGTATCAGAATAAAAAAAAATTAAAAAGCAGGACTGGATAAACTACTCCCACCTGGTCTGGGAAAACGATAGCCCTACCAAAGAATGTGTTTGCCAATTGGCATGCTTCAAAACAAAGAAAACTACCACCTAACTCCTTAAAGACAACATTGTGCTAGCTTTTTAAGTTGAAAATCGGTCTCTACAAACAAAATGAATTTGCATAACAAGACAAACAAGTGAAAATGGGCAGCTACAAGCAACAAATGGCACTTCACCCGTTACATGATTTTCTTTTGGCTATATAGTCAATTATGTTGCCTTGGAGAGGGATGATGTAATCAAAAGAATGCCGATGATATCCGTCTTTGACTCTCAAATGATAAAATTCTCTTAAATAAAAACTGATGTGGTTCATTTTGTGACTTAATTTTCTAGAACAAGGCAAGTCAAGGAGTTCAAAGCACCAACTCTTTACAGAGACATTTTCAAAACAAAAAAGGGGCGTGGGGAGAGGGCACGGGTCTGACCTTCACTTATTACACATGCACACACAGAGCCCGGAACCTTTTAAACACACATCAGGAATTTCGAGCTTTACTTAAGCGGAAGTATAACTCTGATCTGTACTGGGGTGCACCGTCAACAAGCAGTGCAGCACTTGGAATTGGGTTTACTGCGGCGTTCCTGGTATGTGCTTAGACAAGCTTACAAAAATATGTTCACGGCAGTCCTACGATGCACCAAGTGAAGTGAGAGGTTCTTAAGCCATCACAACCCCAAAAGCGTAGAACACAGCACCAACTGTGTGGAGCACGGAGGCAGTGAGTGATCCGGCCCAATTGTGTGTTTTTATTCAAAAACGTGTATGTCTTAAGGCTCAGATTGAATTACATTAGCAGGGTCCTAGCATTATTACACACTGCACGAGTGTTGTATACCCATCGCGCTCAGCCTTGAAACGATACGTCAAATCTTTTTCGCCACTCAACGATCACATTTTGTGCCATTACATTTGCGTCTTTTTGCTACTATGCTGAGTTTTATTAATACTGAATGTATACTGTATACTCCAAGCATAAAACCAAAACAAAAATGGCTGTTTTTTTGGTATATAATGTCAAAGGTCACAGTTGAACTGCATATTTTCCCTCCCACCCAGAAATAAAAGAGACCCTGGCGTATTGCTTTGTGAATTCAATGCCAAGTGCACAGGGTTGACAGCACATCACTAAAGCGGGATTTCATAGCAGCAGTACTAGCAGTCAGTGTCATGCACAGGTTCGTGCCCTGCTTCCTCGATTACTGACCTTTTGGTTTACTAGGTGTCTATGCTGTGGTCATGACGCCCAGTGGGCTGAGTTGCGCTTTATAAATCTGTTATCATTCATTAAGTTTATTTTATATATCTAGCTTTGGTTAGGCGCCTTGACGCCCAGTGGACTGAGTTGCGCTTTATAAATCTGTTATCATGTGACTAGTGACCGCTGAAGCACAGACAATGCTGCCGCATCTTGCACCTAGCACCTTTAGGGGCTTTTGTGGCGTATGTCATTTGGTAGTACTGCTGCTTCGCCATCCCGGGACTCCTTTTAGGGTTAAATGCATGTTTACTCTTTCCTTCACGTGTTTTTATTTCAGCTCGCCTTGGGATGGAGGCGCTGGTAGTTGTGCCTGAAGTAAAACCAGCCAGAGGTTTTGTTTGTGACAAAGTGACAGTAGTTAATGAAACTCAGCACCCAAGGGCATAAGGCAGTTATAGGTCGTTTTGTTTTTAATCAGCACCAATCCCGTGAATGCTCTACACTCGGTGTGTAAGGTAAAAAAGGCCAAGCGGAGACTACGTCTCTCCACCCTGGATCATAGCATGGAAGGTTGAATACTGTTTCTAAGTGTGTATAAAAACAAAAGAAATACATTTTCTTTTTGTTTTTACTTACAAAACATAGAGAATATCTTTGTATACATATAGCAACGAGAAAGAAAACTGATCGATCGGAAGCTTTCGTGTTCCTTTCGGTGTTTCTTCTTTCTGTTTCATTTTTTTCATGAGCTGTGTTTACCGTAAACAAAAATAAGCCCCCCCTTTCTGTTAGCTGCGGGGGGTTTAGAGTGAAGATTCATACTGTAGTAACTCATACAAGAGCGGTCCGTCTCTATACCTAATGCCGACAGCCGTGGGGGTGACGTACTGGAGAATGTTGATAGTCCTTCTCAACCTTCTGTCTACAAAATGGGCATCCCAGGCGGGGTACCTCTTTCTTGGCATGTCAATCTTGATGAGAGGCCCTTCCGGGTAGTAGGGGCGCCCATATGGTGTTGGTGGCGCCGTTGGTCTCACTTGGAAAACTGGCAGGCAAGTGTCAGCTGTGAGATCATCTGGCTGCTCGGTGAGCCCTCTGGTGGGTGTGACTGGTGCCCCCCGATACCCGGGGGTTTGAGGTGCCATGGGCTCCACGTCAGGGGGCAGAGGGATACCCCAAAGCAGCTCGGCACAACAGGAGCTGGCAAAGATTTTCGCTCGAGGCCCCATGGGATGCAACACTCCATAGTACAGAAACATGAAGGCCACCCCAGCAGCAAAGCTAAAAAAAACACAACACAGTGCTGGCACGGCATAGGAGTCAGTAGTGTCAGGATCTCTGTAGAAGTACCAAAGGAACGTCATGGCAGTGTTCTCTGTCAAGATCACGGCATAGTAAGCAAACATTCGGTATCGGGTCCGCCCTTCCTTGACGTTGAACCAGCAGAAGATATACACAATCCCTACCACCATGTTGAAGAGGATCTCCTCCCACTTGGACATGCAGAAGTCTGTCCCACCATGGATGATCCAGAAGGCCATGGCGCACCAGTGGACCACTACAAAGATCCCAAAGTAGAGCTGGAAGATGGAAGCAAAGAGGGCGAAGGAGATCACTCTGGAGGAGATGGTGAAGAGTCGCCAGAAGATGTGGATGAGAGCACCTCTGTAGCTCATGCTTTTCTTGTCGTCCCTGGAGTCCCGCAGGAGCTTGTGATAGGAAGCTAGCACCCAAGCCAGGGACATCAGGGAGGCCACAGATGAGACACCTGTGCAGAAGACAGTCAAACAACAGGCAGATATTGATTATATCATGACCATACTGTATGGAGAATGCATGGAATACTTTATGATGGTCAAAAGGAAGCAAAGAGCAAGGAAAATAGAGAATGACATTCCAGTGCACCAAGTGATGTTTGATGGGTATAGACACAGGAGAATGTTATTGAGGGCCATTAACTGTTCAACTGTAACGCTATGGGTCTTAATTGCTGCCAGTTACATTCCGCCAAAGGCTTATATAAAGTGAACTGAGGTGCTATTACGGTAAGCAGTTTTGGTAACGCGATGGGACAAAGAGAGCAGATGTCATTGTTTACTAATTGCCATTGACTTTGTTTATTGGTCGTTAGCTGGTCACCTTAAGCTAACAAAGGCCATCCATTTGCGATAGGCCAGAACACCATTTGTTTCCTCTCTCCCTTCCTATCATGTTCAGATGGTGAAATAACCATGACACTGATGTCAGGACAGGAACCCTTATATGCAAGAACACTCCCATAACAGAAACAAATGCGAACACAAGAAATGAGAAGAAAATGTTAAAAGGAGGAAAAAGGCTGAGGAGAATGTTGGTGAGAGGATCTTTTACATAAAAGAAAAGTGCTGCCTTTTTTAAGAACAATTGGCTTGCCCAGTTTTCTTTTTCAGCAAGTTAACATGCAGATCTCCACCTCGTTGGATGTATGAACTAAGTTCTTCTGCTTGCAGGAAATTTCCCCATTTTTCACTCTCATCATTTTTCTTTCACCCCTCTGAATCCAAAATCATCCATAGCTGCTTTCTGTTTCCCTCAGCTTCTCTGGCACCCCCTTCTGTGCCTTGCGCTTCCCACACTCAATCAGTCCACAAACCATTTATTAGGTCTCGCCTGACCAGCGCTTTAGCGCTGGCTCTGGCGAGACTTATAGTAAGCGCGTTTTGGAAGTGCAAACAGTGGCTTTGCAGGCCTCCAACTACAGTGCATGTGACCCGTCCGGGCGCGCGCACCATTTGGAGTCCTGCAACCACTTGTTTGCTTTCACTATTCATCGCACCATTTGGCAGCCTGCGTGCCCGCCCCCACTCCCCCTCCCACTCCGTCAGCTTCGCTTTCACTATTCATCGCACCATTTGGCAGCCTGCGTGCCCGCCCCCACTCCCCCTCCCACTCCGTCAGCTTCAGTGCGCGCTTGTTAGACCACACTATAGAATGACTATAGTTAGACTATAGAATGTCATTGCATTGCCCACCAGACTGGTGTGTATTTGTATAGCGTCGGCTTGACCAAGTAGGTTTTTCCTTATTAATACATTTTAGTTTTATATTTACATGTTCACGAGCAGCGAGATGCAGCGCAATCAGTTTACCCATATTCAGTGCGTGCCTGAACCAATCGTACATATTCACTGTCAGCAGCTTGAAGACACACTAAAATACACAAACGGGGACGCTCAGTTTCTTGACTAAGGTCGTTGGGTGGTGGCCATATTCAGCAAAGCGGGGACTTTTCTTAATTGGCTGCGCGGTGCGCTTCCTATCCCTGCACTTGGCTCTGTGTCCATCCGAGCTCTGCTGCGTTCCTGGGAAGGGCGCTCCGTACAGTGGCTGTTGGTGTGCTTGGAAGCCTTGAGTAGCTGAATCCTCGCGCATTTGGGGGGGGGGGGGGGGGGTTGTGCGTCCACTTCTGTAACGATACTGTAAATGACAAGAGGTGCCCACTTGTGTCAGAGACAGCAGCGGAGGTCTAACCCACCCCGGCAGGTTCTATTCCTACAGGCTGCTGTGAAATAGGGGCAGAGACAATTTCAAGCAAATAACTTTTGAGTGGGCTCCAGATGTCCCGTGGCCTGGATGCCAAAGGTTGAGTCATAGCGAACAGTTCACTGTTCGTATTACAGTATACTAGACTGCTGACCCAAGCTTTTGTGGTAGGGGTGGCTTTGCTTCCCCAGTAGTATCATACTAGATAAGAGTGTGAAGATGGCCCTCCAATAGCACCCTATCTTCACACAATTCCAAGTCATGTGGGAAAAGTCAGCGTGGTGTGTTCCACACTTGGGACAAGTGTGTGGTCGATTGGAGTATCTAAGTGCTACCTAACCTGACCAGAACCCATAAGGCCGAACTGCTGTACCCAACTAGTGATGGTTGCCTTTATATAGAGCAACCAGTGTGTCGACCCTCCTCTGCCTCTCACTGACAGCCAACTTGGCTCTGTGTCCATCCGAGCTCTGCTGCGTTCCTGGGAAGGGCGCTCCGTACAGTGGCTGTTGGTGTGCTTGGAAGCCTTGAGTAGCTGAATCCTCGCGCATTTGGGGGGGGGGGGGGGTTGTGCGTCCACTTCTGTAACGATACTGCTCCTCTAAAGTAGGTAGTAACATTTACAATTGACGGATTCCCTATTCCCCCCTCATTTTCTCGCCCTCTTACAGTTTATTCTACATCAAGCCCACAAAAAAACATACATAAAAGGTGTCAACGTTTTTGTAATTTAAGAAGTGTACCCTTTCAGGGCCGTGTATTTTGTTATGTGTTTCAGATTTTGTTGTTTGATTTGCTCTTGTGCTGTATGAAAGCACTCTCGTGCAACGGGGATACATGACGAGCGCACGGAACTGGGTGCCCGGCCATGGTTATGTGACCGTAACGAGCCAGGCCGCAGTCATTCATTTTCTGGGCGCATCTTTTTTCATTTCCCTCTCAACACGAATCACCTGCCTGTATTCTGTGGAATTGAAGTCTGCATATGATCTTATATCGAATTTTAAGTATCCCACGTTTTGGGTTTCTGATGTTTCAATGTGACCCTTGCTACGTGCCTCTCTAGCATTGTAACCCTTAGCGCTTAGAGGCGCAGAAGCAGCTGCCTAAACGGGATGAAGCCTGCGCATGTTTCCCTTGTGGGAACGAGCAGGGGCACCATATGTTTGCAAGTTAATTACAAACATATGGTGTCCTTGCTCGCTCCCGCCAGGGGATAGCCATACGTGCACAGATTTCGCGAATCCTATGATGAACAAGCATTTGCAATGCAATAGGTCTCGCAGTTGGTAAGAGTTTGAGCTATTGGCACTGTAAATGGCAATGCCTTTTATTTATGTGTGGGTTTTTAAAACATAAATAAAAGGCATTGTCATTTACAATGCCAATAGCTCAAACTCGTATAAATGCGAGACCTATTGCATTGCAAATGCTTGTTTTCTTTACTCCTGTTCTCAGTGGCCTGTCACTCACTGAATCCAATTCCTCTGCTCTCCTCTTCTTGTACGCATCGGGCCAGATGTACAATATTCTAAATCTTTGCTAGAAGAACGGTCATGACACATGCTCAAAAAAGTGATCAACCCTCGTGCTGTCGTGCATCGTGTACAATTACGAAAAATGAACAGAACATAAGAGGTGCGCAGAAATAACAGTGAAAAGAGCAACTTATTAACCATGATGCTGTAGGCTCGTCAGACTTTAAACTCCCCTGGTGGCAGTACTTACATGCATGTAGATTACAAGGAATACATATACATTCTTATTTAAAATGTATACATGTCATTACTTTTTTTGACAAATTGTTCTATGACCATCTAAGTGCTACTTTTGTTTTTTAACTTTATTTTCCATTTTACAGTGATATACAACAGAAAACGGCATATTGATTACTCATTGCAACAGTACAAAGTACATTGTTTTAAAAAATAGACTTGTACATAATGCACGATGTAGTCCGGGGCAACATACACATTGTTTCCACTTACACAACGATTAGTCAACCTGTAAAAGTCCCTTTATGCCAAGGTTCATTGCCCTCCTCCTGCCTTCAAGAGGTGCCCACTTGTGTCAGAGACAGCAGCGGAGGTCTAACCCACCCCGGCAGGTTCTATTCCTACAGGCTGCTGTGAAATAGGGGCAGAGACAATTTCAAGCAAATAACTTTTGAGTGGGCTCCAGATGTCCCGTGGCCTGGATGCCAAAGGTTGAGTCATAGCGAACAGTTCACTGTTCGTATTACAGTATACTAGACTGCTGACCCAAGCTTTTGTGGTAGGGGTGGCTTTGCTTCCCCAGTAGTATCATACTAGATAAGAGTGTGAAGATGGCCCTCCAATAGCACCCTATCTTCACACAATTCCAAGTCATGTGGGAAAAGTCAGCGTGGTGTGTTCCACACTTGGGACAAGTGTGTGGTCGATTGGAGTATCTAAGTGCTACCTAACCTGACCAGAACCCATAAGGCCGAACTGCTGTACCCAACTAGTGATGGTTGCCTTTATATAGAGCAACCAGTGTGTCGACCCTCCTCTGCCTCTCACTGACAGCCAACTTTACCTCTGAAGTAGGAGAGCAAGGGAACGAAGGGGCTTATTTACAAGCCCATGGTTGCACATTTGTGCCACCGGAGCATCACTTTTGTGACGTCTCGGAGGCGAAGTATGCAGACCCATATCTACGAGGTCATGCAAAGCCACTTTGCGTGGCTTTTCTTGGTCTCGTAGATCTGGAGTATGGCAAAGCAGCACAAGTTGCTGCTTTGCCTTACTCTGAGTCAAAGAGGTGTACCATGGGCATTGCGGTGGGTGTTCCACAGTCAAGTCCATGGATTTTTGACACATTCCCAGATTTACAACATGGCATAATCTGTGAATGCGTCAAAACCGCGCGTCTCCCCAGAGCAGGAATAACGGGGAAAAATCTTTTCATTTTTCCTTGTTTTTTCCTCTTTGAATGTGTGCTGGATTCTGCAGCACACATAGAAAGAGGAAAACACAACTTGGGATTGTTTCTGTTCAGGAAGGTGCCTCTTCCTTAACAAAAACAATCCTGCCAACAAATCATACACTTTTGCACCATGGTGCAGGGTGCCTGTGTTGGCACACAGCTGAAAAGTGTGCGCCGGTACAGGCAGAAAGGACAGGAATGCACAGTATCTTGTAAATACGGTGCATTCCTGCCCTTTCGAATTGACATATGGCAGAGCAGCAAAAAGCCTTGCAGAGCTGCAATATGCCAATTTCTTGTAAATAAGCCCCAAAGGTCTTAACATGAAATGAACATATAGGTCATCTTACAAGTAGAAATAACTATAGTATGTTACTACGAAAGCACTAACCAAATCCTGAGGAATTTGGAACTTGGTGTATTGTACTATAAGAGCTTTGGCCAGGTCAGGAGAAGGCTATAATCCTGCCTTGAAGCCTTTGGGTCAGGGTGTGCTTACACTCCGAGTAGTGGCTGATACTGTAGAAAAATTCCTAACTCCCTAGATCAAGAAGCAGAAACGTGTTAATTTCCACAAGAAACCTCCCCTGACTGAGTCTGCCTACTTGAGTACGAGAAGAAAATGGCCATCTTTACAATGGTGTAACAAAGGCCCCTGCAGCACCCACAGTGTGGGGGGGACGAGCTCCCACCCCCGTCAGAAAAGTACCCTGGCATGAGAGTTCCTGAGTGAGCCTGGAGAAGGGGTCACTCCATGTACTTTGCAGGGAGGCCCCCTCAAGTTTTGTTAAGCCACTGCATCTCTATCACACAATTCTGCTTGCTATTGGTGAGCTGCCTGCTTTTGGAGAACCCCCGGCACGAAGAAGCCTGAAGGATGGGTGTTTTCTCAGATACTGAAGAATATCTACAGTATGGTTATATCTCGGACGTCTGAAGATTATGGCTCTCAGGTGTTTCGTGGATTTAAGTGGATCTGTGGAAGCTTTACCTGAAGGGACTCTGTGTGCTCTCTCGATTTCAAAGTGTTCACTGAACAATATGTTAAGTGTATGAGGGATCCAAGATTCGAGGAAATCTGCACAAGAGTTTGCAGCATTCGCCACTCCTTCAGGCAGACCAAATATTCTTAGATTGCTTCTGTGATTCTGATTTTCCAAATCTGTGACATCCAAACAGAGGAAAGAAAGTTTTGAGTTTAGGGATTTGGAAAGCTTTTGCGATTTTAATCTTTAGTCCCCAAGGCAGCTGATACGGGATTCCGCTTCAGTGATCCTTCTGGTTAAGTCTTTAAAGTCTTTCCTTAATCTCTGGATATCCACTTGTATAGGGTCTGCATTTGTCTTTTTGCTTTTGGCCAGATCATGCAGGGAAGATAGCCACTGAAGTATAAGCTCAATGCTAGTGGATTGAGCCGATTTAGTATTTGGTGGTGAATCTGGTAGCAGAAAAGTAGACTTGGGTCTCTTTTGTCCCACTTTCACGTCCTTGGACTCCTTCATTTCCTTATCTCTGCCCTTCGCCATTCTGCAAGAAAGAATTCTGCTACAACTCAATCGGCAAGGTCAACGGCGTCTACGATACCTAAGTCTGTCATTGTAGGACCACACGTCAAGGTCAAATATGTAGTAAAACATGAAGAATTCATGTTCAGACAGAAGCCCTCAGGAGACAGTACAGAGGGTCTAGTTTTATGTTAGATGTGCAGAGGTCAGCCTGTGCATGCCCAACCGAAATACATAACAGTCTCTGGCTCACAAAAGCAAAAGGCAGTTCAGATCCTCCTATGTATACAGCCCAAGCAGAGTATGATAACTGTGAAACATAATAGACAGACTGGAGCACAAAGTCAGAAACAGTGTACATTAATAAGGGCAAATCAAAATTGGTGCCAGATAAAACTCTATACAAGTTAAAAGCGCTGGAATCAGAAAAAGTGTCTGAGGTACCTCAAAGCGCTGGTCATTTAGTTCCACTTTCTGTGTACTTCCACCTTAAAAGATCACCCAATAGTCTAGGGATCCAGAAAGAGAATTTAATGAGATCGTATGTAAGTTTGTCCGTTGAGCCACAGGTTTTTACGATCAAGAAAAGCCTGAGAAAAGCTTTGTGCAGATGATGGTGGCCATACTGGTTGCCTGACCTTGTTTTGCTGCATTGGGTTCGGAGAGGATAAATACGTCTCTAAGAGATGGCAATTGTCACAGTTGGTGCTGTGATGTCGTCCGATCCAGAATTACTTCTTGGCAGCCCAAACGTGAGCATCCTACTGCATTCAATGTCTGCAGAACACATGATCGTGGAGAGCAGTGACTTCAGGCGGCCAGCTCTCTTGTGCACAAACCACACCTCTCCAAGAGTTATCAAGATTTTGAAAAATCTTCATAAGAAATCTCATACTGTTCCTCAGTAGAAGTGAGCCTTTCATTTCAATGGGTTGGTGAAACTCCTTAGCACTCCCCTTGGAATTACAAGGTTTGCAAATGTATTGAGGACCCAGTGTTTTCCCCCTCGATATTTCACCTGTTGCAAGTAGGCATAATCTTCTGGAGGAAAAAACGAGGGGAAAATAATACATACCCTAATATATCTGTACCGGACCCCAGACTGCTCTGCAAATGCACCTGCAGCTAAACTCTTGCATGAGTAAAGCAACTAGCGCACTGCTACGAAAGAATATCGTTCCTTAACTTTGACACCCTGTCATGCATCATTACTACATTGGACCTACACGCCACTCTACATTACACCTCACTCTTCAACTCTCACCTTCAACTACTCCAGCAAGAGGACCATCAACATTAGGCAATACATCCTAGTCTTTACATTCGAAAAGAATGACTTTTAGTCTTATTCCAATGGAAGTCTGATGCCTCCCACTTTGCCCACAGTTGAATGAATTACATTTTGTGCCACCGGGTGCCTCATATGTAGAATGAGGTTGGCCTTGGTATGAAAAGGAAGTGAATGACATACAAATGGCAGTGACGGCAACATCAGTGCACTGTGTGAATATGACAGTTCAGTAGATAGCAAATATGATGTTTTCTAAAAGGTTCAAGAAGGCAGTTCAAAGGCCTTAAAGAGGAATGAAAGTCTAGCATTATTGAGAGACTTAGATAGGCAACTGAATACACTGGGTGATGGGTAAGCCAGCACGGTCCACGGCCCTTTGTAGCTCACAGTCCGGCTGTACAAGCGCTCATTGCAAATGGCAAACCTTGTGCCTCCTTACATTCAGAAACTTCAAAAAACCATGTTGGACACCTCAGAACAGTGTGACAGAGCACCCAATCGGGAAATATTCGGTCCATTGGATTGTAGGGGTTCATTCGATCCACAGTCCCGTTACGGATGCCCATCCGTGTACACATGACCGTATATTTCCCGTTGATCTTTTAGAGCATTTTGAAGCCCACTAACCTAAACCCTACAGCCGGATTTGACGTGCTTTTTGACTGATTGGGTGCTCAGTCACACTGTCCTGATGAAGACCCCACACTAAGGACTGAATAACCTAGGACTTTCTCAGGGGTCGAAACGTTGACTTCCCTTAGAAACAACCCCTTCTTCCTGCTCCTCGCTATCTGTTCCCCTGAGTTAAGAGTATTCACCAGCGCCAGGAAACCTGCAAGGTGTCAGCCGAGCTTTATAAATGTTTAAAATAATAATAATAATAAAACACCGTTCATACAAGCTTTGATGACTGAAATTCATTATCAGTTTCACTAGAATGCTATGTATATATACTGAATTACTTGGCCTGTTATAGGTCGGACAGCTTCTACTATGTAAATAAAATGTATATATGTCACATTACCTCTCCCCTATCAATCTCCCTCACTCACTCACTTTGACCAAGAACACCCCTACCCATTTCTATCCCAGAGCACTAATGCTGCGTACATAATCATGCTCCGCATATATGAACAACTGCGCTGTCTACAAGAAGTGATTTATGCCTTTAAAATAAATCGCATCCACTGTGAAACTTGAGAGGTTACTGTTGTGAATGTCACTATTTCTTTCTCATTGTTAAATTGTTGCTACTCTGACCAATTGTTTATTGTACTTCCATTTTGACCCGGGTCAGGTAGATTTTCGGGTAACCCCATTGATACTTAACATCAAGATAAAGTAGAACATTTGCAGAAAGAGTTGTGTATTGGAGTATTCTGTGAAGGAACCCTCCTACCCCCCATATAAAGGTGAGAGTATGTCTTGCATATGGGAGTTTGTAAATATAGAGGTGGTGGCAGAGAACTAGGGAGGGTCTATGAAAGTGGAAACAATTAAGATACTTCCTACTACAGCTCCACTTAGCAGAATGCCAGGGGGAGGCATCCTCCATATATACTTTAGGACAAAGAAGTTGCGGTCTCTAAAGAATAACTATAATGCCTGTGATGTGAGGCCTCTGTGGTTTCTTGGATGACGAAGGGTGGCAGGGTGCATGTTTTTATGCAACTTATGGCAGCTCAGGAATTTCTTGATGTACAAAAGACACAGACAACAGAAACTGAAGTCCTTAGTTCTATGAAAAATGTCCAATGTTGCTAAATTATAAGAAAGCTTTATGGTGGGGGGGGGGGCTTGCCCCCCCTGCTGTTGCTAATGTTTACTTTAAATCTGCCTCATCTGTGCCAGAGTTGCAAGCTGTTTTAAAACTACATGTCTGTTGTTTACTAGCTGCTTATTTATTTATAGCTTCCCCTAAAATAGTTTATCTTCTAGAAGAATGTATGTGTGTAAACGTTTCAAGAGGTGTTTACAAATGTACAACTTTACACATGTTTAATAAAAAAATAAATATATGGGGCTTCGGAAGAACCAACTAAACATCTTTGGGGATTTTTATTGAATACATAAGACGTACCCCACACCGGGTGGCAAAGCTTGCGCACTTATAATTACGCACTTCAGAAATAATGAAATGCATAAGCTCCCCGGACCACCAGAACCTCTCATCATATTCTGACTCGAATTTGGAAATGCTATTCTGACAGGTGCCCCACAGCCCTCACTAATTCTGATCAAGGCAATATTACACGATAGAGTTAAACTCGTCACCAGCACAAAAAGATGACCACATTATTTATTTCAATATTATGTATTCGTCAGTGGCAAGTAATAACAGCAAGAATGGCAATCAAGTTATGTTACCTCACCTAGAAAGCCACACAGCAAGAGAAGCCCACTTGCTTATCCAAATCACTCACTATTTGGCACGTTCTGGTTCCAAGATGCAAAACGTGACTTGGCCAGAAACAAGGACGGAACCGGTTTGCCCCAAAAAGCACTGGCAAAAATGCTTAAACCTTTCCCGAACCATTTGCTCTCTTTCAATCCATACACATTCGCTCTCTCACTCCTTCTCTCCTCCTCTCCACCTTTCCTTTCCATCCCTCACTTTCTTAAAGCCTCCCTGTGCCTACTGCGATTAACCTCGGGGAGCTGGGGAAGGTGGCAGAGGCACCAGGAGCGACCCTGGCCTTTCAAAACCACTTAAAACCGGCTTGAACGGCTCCAGCCCACTGGGAAAAAGCTAGGTGGACTAAAACACCTGTCTAGCCCTGCCATGTACATTCTTACTGGTGCCATAACCTCACTTTGGAGCTCTTTGCTTACTGACATCATAGCTAAACCCAACATTCTAACTTTAGGGAAACCTCACCTCTAATGCTTCTTCAAGAGCTATTGTCTTTACGTTTCCGTCCAACAGTTGCAAAGCCTGCTAGTTCCAATGTATTTCATGTTTAGCAATGAGGTTAACAAAACACATTCCCTACATCTATTAACTTCTATGTTACAACCTACATGTGCCTAAAGGTAACTCGTTATTTGTGATACGAGTCGAGGGCTCTATGTAAAGCACCCTAATACTGCCAGTGATTCATGAGTGCTTTATAAAGTTGTTAAATAAGTATATCGTCTGAGACAAAGACAAAGACAAACAAAATTGACTCCTTTTTCTGAGGATTTTCAAAGCATTTTCTGTGGATATCATCTCCATTCTTCTTAGGATTGTTCATCTGAAAATTCTACATTTGAGAGACCTACCACAAAACTCTTGTTAACCCTAACCGTACAATCTTTGTCCTGTATGTCAAAACCTGCTCTAGATACAAGTACACAAGACTTAACACTGCCCTGTCCAGAAACAATGGCCACACCACTGCTTGAACAGAGTGTACAGAGAGTATGTCCATTACCACTTACAATGAAATGAAAAAACTCAGCTGAATACTCACAAATGTCTAAGTGTTCTTATATCATCTGACACGTTACATTTGAGGCAGGTAGTATAGGGAGAAATGTGTACTCTCTCCTCACAGAAAAGCCTTCACCTGTTATCACAAGCAAATGTCTGGTGGTAACTAAGAACATAAATATTGTAAAATTTGGAGTAAAGTTATTACCATAAGAACAAGTTACCCCTTTTCCCGTGGATACAGTATCTGCCTGTGTATTCCTCACCTTTTGAATTACTCTTGCGCCAGCATTCCACTGAAGCTTTTTTCATAGCTCTTCCACGTCGATGAGGACCTCACAATAGCACGTCTCCGCTCGCGACTCCATATGACATCATCGGAGCCATAAGAGGACCTCGTTGGCGTGCTGAAGTCACTTCCACCCATTTTTTCCATGCCCTCGAGGCAAACAGGTGAACCGACAACATTGCACAAGTATACATAGTATACAATATATGAACAAATATACACAGTATATTATGCAAAGAAGAAAGCTACATATCATTTCAAATGACAATGAAATACCAGTAATGTTATACTCTAAATTAATTTCGGTATAGGAAGGCAGACAACGGGTGGGCCAGTGAGGAATCTACAGGCAGATACTGTATCCACCAGAAAAAGTGTTACCAAAAGTAACTTGTTCTTCTGATGGAAACATCTGCCTGTGGATTCCTCACCTTTTGAATTGAATTCCAAAGCAGTCCCACTCCCGGTGGAGGGTGTCCGTCTACCTATACCAACAAATCCTGCAGCACAGAACATGCAAAATGGCCGCCCCTCCTCACCTCCAAATCCAAGCAGTAATGCTTCGCAAAGGCGTGGAGGGAGGCCCAAGTTGCTGCCTTGGAGATGTCTACAACAGGGACACCTATAGCCAAAGCCGAAGAAGAAGACTTAGCCCTACTGGAATGAGCTTTAATACCGTCAAGCTGCTCCTTCTTGACCAAGGAGTAGCAGATATTGATGCACAAGATGAACCACCTGGAAAGCGTTCGCTTGTGGACAGTGTTGCCCTTCATTCTTTCCACATAACCAATGAAGAGCTGGTCGTCTAGCCTTAAGTCCTTGGTTCTGTCCAAGTTAGGCCCTTAATGAACCTCATGACTAATGGAGACTTAAACAACGATGGTTGGTCTGGTAAACAAAGGAAGGCTGATAAAGCCAACAAGTATCCCTTAACAGTCGCCACAGCACAACCCTGCTGGGCCAAGGAAAGGGAAAAACTAAGAACATCAGACAAATGTGCCTTCAAAGGATCAATAGAACTTTCTCGACACCACATAACAAACCTGGCCCATCTACAGGAATAGACAGATTTGGTAGAGTGTCTTCTGGCCTATAAGATAACACCCACCACAAATGGTGGGAGAGAGAAAGATCTCAGGTTGCCCCGTTCAATTTCCAGGCATGAAGGTGTAGGCTTTGGAGGTGGAGGTGTAGAACCTGCCCCGACGACTGCTAGAGGAGGTCTCCCTGAGAGGGAGACGGAGCGGAGGGTGCGATGAGAGCTGAAGGAGGTCTGTGTACCACACCCTTTGCGGCTAAACCGGAGAGATCAATATGACTTGGGCCCAGTCTTGGCAACTCTTCCTCATAACTCGAGGAACCAAGGGTATCGAGGGAAATGCGTGAAGGAGTTGCGAGCCTCAATCCAACTGAAACGTGTCCCCCAATGCTTCCCGCATCGGATACTGAATTCTGCAGAACGATGGTCAGTGTGCGTTCTCATGAGTGGCAAAAAGGTCCAACCGAGGAAACCCCCACATCCTGAAGACATGATGGACCACCTCCGGATGAAGCCACCACTCTTGATCAGCCGAGAATTGCCGACTGAGACTGTCCGCACGCACATTCAGTACTCCGTCCAAATGATTTGCAGTCACACAAATCTGATGGTTCTGAACCCAGGACCAGAGTTGCAGAACCTCTTTGCAGAGACGATACAACCCTATTCCTCCCTGATTGTTTATGTACCACATCACAGTAGTGTTGTCCGTCAGGATCAGAACCGATTGACCGCAAAGGGAGGGAAAAAAGGCCTTGAGAGCCAAACGTATCGCCCTCAATTCCAGAAGATTGATGTGAAGAAATCTCTCCTCCGGAGACCAAAGACCCTTGATCTCCAGGTCTCCCAGATGAGACCCCAACCTAGAGCAGAGGCATCCATTATCACTGTGGCAACCGGAGAAGAAGGTTGAAAGGGCTTTCCTTGAGACAGGTTGCCTGAAACACTCCACTATAACAGGACTGCTGCAGTGTCTCTAGAGATTCTGACCACCTCCCTGGGATCTCCGTTGTTGTAGAAAACACTGCCTGCAGAGGCACCACTGGAGTGCCCTCATGTGCCAGCATGCATGGTTGACCAACAGTATGCAGGAAGCGAACAGACCGAGCAGGCGTAAGACCTTCAGGACTGGAACAGCCGCTCCATCTTGAAACATTGTGATCATTATCTGAAAGTCTAAAATCCTCTGATGAGGCAGAAAAGCACGACTCACAGTAGTATCCAGTACTGCCCCTATGAACAGGTTTTGCTGAGAGGGCACTAGGTGAGATTTGGGTACATTTATTGAGAAACTCAAGTCAAACAACAGCCGAGATGTTATCTGCAAATGATGCAGCACCATCTCTGGCGACTTTGCTTTGAGGAGCCAGTCGTTAAGATAGGAGAATACATGAATCCCGACCTTCTGAGATGAGCTGTCACCACCACCATTACCTTTGTGAAGACCCAAGTTGCAGAAGTAAGGCCAAACGGGAGGACCGCAAACTGGTAGTGCTGAGACTCTACTGTAAAACGGAGATACTTCCGATACGACTGCAGGATGGGAATGTGAAAATATGCATCCTGTAAATCGATCGACACTATCCAGCCTTCCTGCTGAAGCACCAGAAGAACCTGAGCTAGGGTCAACATCTTGAACTTCTCCTGTTTGAGGTAAAAATTCAAGCTCCTGAGGTCCAGGATCTTCCTCAATCACACGTCCTTTTTGGGGATCAGGAAATACCGAGTAGCTTCCCTGACCCCTTTCCTGCTTCGGAACCAACTCTATTGGATCTTTCTGTAACAAGGACAGGACCTCGTGCTGCAGAAGCAACAGATGGTCCTTCGAACACCAGCGCTGGCGAGAAGGGTAAGGAGGGGAAAACTCACTTTTTTACAAGATTCAAAACCCAAAGATCTGATTAACAGATTTTCAATTTTGTAGAAAATGTGCCGGCCGGCCTCCTACGGATCCAACATGCTCCAAGATAGGGGATCTAGAGCTGCTTTCCTGCGGAACCAGTGGGGGGGACAGGAGAGGAGGAGGAAGAGACCTGTTGGTGAGCTGCTCCTCGCAGATGACCTCTTCCCTTCCCTCTGTATGACTTATACAGAGGGTTCTGCTGCTGCTGTTGTTGCTGCTGCTGATGGCCTCGAAATGGAGCAGCCTTCCCAAATCCACAAAATCTCCTGTAACCAACACCCCTAGGTTTGGACTGTAGGCCTAAGGATCTAGTAGTAGCCCTGCTATCATTAAAACATTGCAGAGCTGAGTCCGCCTTTGCTCCAAAGAGCCTGGAGCCATCAAAGGGAAGATCCAGCAGTGTGGCTTGAACGTCCGGAGAAAAACCAGATCCTCTTTTCTAGGCGTGTCTCCTGGTTGCCACCGAAGAGCCCATCACCTTTGCGACTGAGTCCACTGTATCAAGGCCCGACTGGATCACCTGATGGGCCGCTGCTTGTGTATCAGTCAACACCTCCATTAAGTGACCTCGAACATCCTCATGCAGCTGAGGAGCCACCTCCTTTGGTTGTGTCCATCAAAGCATGGATGTACCATCCTAACAGTCATGTGGCATTAGTAGATTTCAAAGCCATGCTTGCCGAAGAAAACACCTTATTAGCCAATTGTTCCAGCTTTTTGGAATCCCTATCCCTGGGGAAGGAACCTGCCGACTGTTTGGAAGAACATGAAGCTTGAACCACCTAGCTTTCCGGTGAATGATGAGAGGTTAAAAATGCTGGATCTCCAGATGCAGCCTTATAACGTCTTGCCACTGCTCTGGAAACTGTCCATGCAGTCATTGGCATCTGCCACACCTCCAAAATCGGCTCCGTCAGAGCTTCATTGAATGTAAGCAATGGCTCTATCACTGAAGAAGGACAGTGCAAAACCTCAGTCAGAATGTTAGACCTGACTTTCGCAGTGGGCAACTGCAGATCCAGAAGGTCAGCAGCCTTCCTTATAACTGTGTGATATGGAACCACCTCCTGAGAAGGCAGAGCCTTCGGAGAAGAGAGCTCCCACTCTGGAGAAGTGTCCAATCCACTGGCCTCCTAAAAACCTTCAAAGTCATCCTCAAGCTCAAGAATTTCTCTCCCCTCAGTCTGCTCCTGCTGCTCCTGGAAATCCTCCTCTTCCAGAAGCCTCTGTGCCCCCTCCTGGATTGCATCTTTGGAATTGGCGGTGCCAGACGCGGCACCAGTGACATCGGTGCTGGCATCGATGGAGGTCTCTCAGTAGCAGTCAGCGGCGCTGCACAAAGTCGAGAAGGCGCCGGCCCAGAGCCCGACGGCACCAGAGACAAGTCCATCCTCCGCTCCTGAGGCAGGATCGGCGTCGAGAACATCGGCATCGGGAGAAGCCATGATGGAGTCATCAGCATTAAAGGCACAATGGTGTATGGGCATAATGCTGGGGGATGCCAAAATTAGAGGAAAGCAGTCCCATGGGGCCAGCCGGCGCGGCAGATGGGTAAGCCGCCCTGGCAAACATGGCAAACATTGCATTAAGAAAATGCGATGGATCCGCACCTTGAACCGGAAAAGGTGGGTACGGATCCGGAGCCGCCTGGTCTGGAACAGTCCGAGGCTGTAAGGCAGGTTCTGACTGTGGCGCGGGAGACTCTGGAGCTGGAATCGGTGAAGCCGGAGGTGCAGTAGACTCTTCCCCGGATGCTGGAGAATCCCTCGGCGCCGGAGAATACACTGGAGTCACCCGCGAAGAAGGTGAGATGTCATCTTTCCTATGACGCCGCTGGACTGGGGACACCGACCTCGATGACTTGCCCTTCGAAGAACGACGCTGGGACCCATGACGTTGCTTCTTTTTGTGTTTTTTGGACAACCTTGATGTGTACGGGGTTGGCGACTTCGACCTCTACTTGGTCCTCTTCCGGCCTCTCTTCTGCTTCTTCGGGCTATAAATAACTTAGCCTCCCTTTCCTTAGGAGTCTTCAGATTCATCCGACGACATGACGAGCTTCCCTTGACGTTATGATTCGACGACAGGCACCAAAGTCAATCTTCATGGGTGTCCGTGATGGACATATAAACCCTACATTCCCTTCCGGGTTTGAACCCTGACTTTTCCTGCGTAGCCATCGCACTGCTACAAATACAGATCGTACTGTAACAATGTTAACCTACAAAGAAATGGCGAGTCCTAGGGAACTAGAGGTCTTCTTATGGCTCCGATGACATCATACTGAATCGCGAGCGGAGCTGTGCTACTGTGACATCCTCGTCGACATGGTAGAGCTATGAAAAAAGCTTCAGTGGAACGCTGGTAAAAGGGTAATCCTAAAGGTGAGGAATCCACAGGCAGATGTATCCATCAGAAATTGTTCCACAGTTATGGGCAATATTGCCCAATCTGGCCCAAAAAAGTATCATTCTGTTGCAATATTGGGATATTTCTACTGTTGTACAAGCCTCTTTTAACGAGGGCTTGAATGGTGAATTGTAATCATCTTTAGCCCGTAAACAACTCCATTGATTGAGTTAACAAGCATACATGGAAAAGGAGAAATACCCCAAAACTACTAGGAGGTTGAAGATTTAAAATTATTTTAGGCACAATGTATATTTCTTTCTTTCATTCTTTTATGACAGACAAAAACCTATATTATTTTTGTCCCATTTTTAGGATCAACAACATTTGATAAAGTGTTTTACTAAAACAAACATCTCACCCTTAGTTCATAGTTTGTTAACTTAATATTATGATGAATTTCACATGGGTTACAACATTTCCTACGCATTTTGCTCCCTCCTTACTGTGACATATGATAGCATTTATAATTGAATTTTATAATAGAAAATTGTGATTTCCATTACTCTTTATACCCCCACGTAATAGTATCTAAGTATCTTTTAACAAATTACATCCAGTGTCCGGGGGGGGGGGCGCCAGTGTTACAGGTACGGGTAATGAGCCAGACCTTCATGTCAGTCGTTTCCGCAATCAAACACTCTCAATGGAACAAGCCTGTTACAAGTTACCACGGCTCAACGTCAGGACGCCACGTGAAGCGTTGGGCGTGCTTCACTGTCCATGGTGGCGAGAGCAATAAAGTATTACAAATGTTATATTGCATGTAGAATTTAAAAACCATTACAAATGTTACATTGCATGTAGAATTTAAAAACGAAAGACATACGGGCGATTGCGGCCACGTGCTATGTCAAGCGCGCTCTTCTCGTCTTGTGTTTAAGGGATTTGAATTTTTTTTTTGCACAGTGAGGCTATTTTAATAGCAAAAAAAGCTCAATAAGAGGAAAAAGATAGAGTAAAACACACAGGGGGCATATGGCAGCAGTTTGTGTGGAACATGCTTGCTAGTCAAATATGATGTTATGAATTAAAGGTTCTTAGGATAAAGTTGCACAATAAAACCTTCAAGTAGCACAAAAAGGAATAGTGCAGATGAGAGATAGTACCGCCTGTCCTAGATTAATTTAGCCTGGGCGGTGTGCTAGCGTACAGAGTGGCACAACCTAGGTTAAAGTTTACATGCGCATTACTCACATGTACCATTGAACTGACGTAGCATTTCATGATCTGTTAAAAATAGAGGATTAGTCGTAATGGTACACAGGTGTTACTGTGTGAAATTTTGATGAGGGGGTGGGAATGTAAGATTCTCGCATCGCGCTTCTTTAAACAAGACAGTCGATTCAGCACATGACTGAAGCTTAAGGGTGGTACAAGTTTGGCGAGGTGTTTTAATTAATCCATAATATCAGATTTACAGTCATCCACCTTCAGATTCTAGAGGTGGGCAGGGTGAGAGAGTTCCTAATGGTTATATTACTTGCCCATCTGGAGGTAAGGAATCTCGTCATTCAGTCTTGTGTCTCACGTGCGTAGGCGGTATACCCAACGCTGTTCTCTGATATGGAGAGACCTTTGGACATCTGAGTCAAATCCGTATCTTTGTGGGGATGTTCCAGGGAGTGTCTAGTCAGCTTCGTGTTTGTTTTCTTGCATCTAATGGTGCTTCTGCGTTCGTTGATGCGAACCTTGATCTTCCTTGTTGTCATACCCACGTACATCAAATTGCAGGGGCACGTCAGTAAATAGACAACATTCTCGCTGTTACAGTTGCTGACGTTTTTAAGAATCCATGGTTTATTGGTTTTTATGTCAACCTCATTTGTCGTGTTGGTGAAAGGACATGCCACACAGCCTCTGCATGGATAGTGTACAACTGGTCTTTGGTGGCCCCATAAAGTCGTTTGGTCCTGATTCTTTGGAAGTGGTGCTTTGGCATGGACCAGTTCATCACGTATGATTCTGTTTCATTTGAATGCGAAAAACGGAGGGGCCCACTGTTTTTTGCTCCGTTCAGAATATGCCCGTGTTTTTGTACGATGTTTTGTACTTTGTTCGATACCGGAGTGTATGTGGTGTCACATACTATCATCTCATTATCTTTCTTTTCCTGGCCCTCAAGTAGAGCCTCCGGGTTATTATTTCTGGCTCTCTTTCTTGCTTTCCGGATCATCTTTTTGGGACAGTGTTGTTCAAGTAGTTTTTTCTCCAATGTTTCTGCCTGTTCCTCATAGGTTTCCATACTGGAGAAATTCCTCCGGATCCTAAGGAATTGACCTACCGATAGATTTTGCCATAATGACCTGGGGTGAAATCTCTCAAACAGCAGTAAGCTATTTTTGTCTGTGCTCTTGTTGTGAACTTTAGTTTGGATCCCGTCCGTTGTCATATCTATAACTAGGTCCAAAAAAATGGCCTGTTCTTTGCTGATCGAGTGTGAATCTCAGGTCTTTGTCTCTCGTATTCATCCATCTGACGAAGTCCTCCGCTTCTTCTTGGTTTCCATGCCAGACGATAATGACATCATCTATGTATCGCCCCCAGATTATTAATTGTGCTGCATAGTCTTGGTGGAAAATGAAGTCTTCCTCGAATTGGTGTACATAGAGGCACGCCATACTGGGAGCAAAGGTGCTCCCCATGGCAGTTCCTCTGGTCTGATGATATATTGGGTCTTCATTCTCCGTAAGAGCCAACTCTGCGCATTCCATGATGAAATGTCTTTGTGTGATGAACTGCCAATCTCTTTCCAGTACAATCTTTTCAACCATGCTTAGAGTGCGTCTCTGTGGTATGCTGGTGTATAATGCCTCTATGTCCATGGTGATAAATAGATCTTCGGCTGGATTGATCTCAAGATCTCTTAAGAGGCAGAGGTCATCTTTGGTGTCTCTCAGGTAAGAGGCTGATTTCTGTACAATTGGTCTGGGGAACCAATCGCAGATCTGCGATAAAGGCTCGAGGACTGAGCCTATCCCCGACACGATGGGTTTTCCTGGTGGGGGCACCTGTTTTTACGTGGATGGTCATCCACCAAAAAATCAGCCTCATGTTTAGTTATCCAATCGTTCATTATGCCCTCATCCACCATACTCCTGATTCTGTTGATGATGCCGGTGATGAAGCATGACACCTGGTGGTGTGTGAGGACAGTCCTTCGCTTTTTGTGAGATGCCATCTTCACTTAGGATTTAAGAGAGTTTCGGTCAGAAATTCAGGAGCAGCTTCTATTGTGTATTCAGTGTAAAAGCCTTGCCAGGAACAGAACATGTGGGATGTGTGTTTGAAAGCAAGAGAGAGAAATGTGTGGAATGTACTGCTCTGTCTCAGAGTGTAGTGTTATATGCAGTGGTGCTCAAATGTGCATTATGTTGTACATTGGGAAGTTTTATGAAGTTTTTACTATTGGCTTTGACATGCCCTCATGCCATCTTGAATTCTGACTCTGTCTAGCTTGAGCTTTGCGCACACAAGCAGGCCCCCAGATCACTTAAGTTGTTTAGGCTATTCACGTTCCAGATATATTGTTTTCTGTACTTTGAGATTTTTTCAACTTTCTCAAGCGTCGCTAAGATAAGGGGTTAGAACATGTGGGTGCGCAGAAGAATACGTGAGAACTCCTTTGCCTTTGGAATGCTCGTGGGAGATTGGCCAACTCCAGGAACTTTTCTTGGCACAGAGGAGGTCTTCTCGGAAACATCTAGTGCATTGAGATGATAAAACTGGGGTTTGTTGACTTGGAAAGGTGAATTTTGGGACCTGAATGAAGGACAGACACATCTAATTCAGTGCAGCAGTTCCCGGCTTTCTGAGTTTCTTGACCCGGGCTGTCAATCCCCCAGTCTGCAGTGGGTTAAAATGAAGTTATTGCAGCTGGTGAACACTAAGCTGGAGGGGTGTGGTGGATGCCTTCGCCCAGGTGGAAAAGGCTTTCAGGAGGATGTTTCTTGCTAAGACGTAACATATTTTAACACAGAGGATAACCCAGCATGATATTCTCCTCTTCTGAACAGCACGCCCCTGCTTTGCTCCCACGTACCCTATAAAGAGTTGGTCCTCCACCTGGAACTCTTTGGTGCGATCAGGGTAGAACGATAACACTCTTTTTGGGTCCAGACGATGGAGACGGTCCTCTTCCTTAGAAGGATGCAGAGGTGCATAGAAAGAGGGCAGAGTTATAGACTGACCCAGATGGAAGGGTGTTACCAACTTAGGCAGAAAAGATGCACTAGTCCAGAGTACTACTTTGGCTGAAAAGACGGTCAGGTAAGGAGGTTGTGGTGACAGTGCATGCAGTTCGCTCACCCTCTTGGGAGAGGTGATTGCCACCAAAAAGGCTGTTTTAATAGTGAGCAGCCATAGAGGACAGATATGCAACAGGTCAAACGGTGCGCACATTCAAAAGGTAAGGACCAAATTAGGGTCCCACGGTGGCATAATAAAAGGGGATGGGGAAACAAGTGGGCTAACCCCTTCAAAAATGTCTGCACAAGAGGAGATTTGAATAGGGAAGGATGATCTGGCAGCCAAAGAAAAGCAAAATAGGCCAAAAGGTAGCCCTTCAGGGTGCCCAGAGCAGAGCCCTGCTGGGTCAATGAAAAAATAAACAGGAGAACATCTGACAAGGAGGCAGATTAGGCGTCAATAGATCTTTCTGTACAATATTTACAAAATTTGTTCCATCGGCAGGCGTATACCGACTTCGTGAAGGGACGCTTGGATGCCAGGATAACTTTGCAGACTTCGGCAAGAAGGTCAAAAGTTGTCAACTGTTGCAGCTCAATCTCCATGCAAGGAGGTGCAGAGTGGACAGGTTCAGGTGGAGAACCTTTCCCTGCTGCGGCGACAGAACATGCTCCCGAAGGGGCAGCCTGATCGGAGGATAGATGCTCATTGCCAGAAGCTCAGAATACCAAACGCTCTGTGCCCAGTCCAGAGTCACAAGAATGACTTGTGCCTGGTCGCTCCAGATCTCCTTGAGCACTCGCAGCAGGAGTGGTATGGGCAGAAAGGCATACAGGAGGCCTGAGCTTCAATCATGATGGAAAGTGTCGCCGAGCGAGAGCCGCCTTGGAAACTCAGACACGTGAAACTGCTGACATTGCGCATCGCTTCGGAGGCAAACAGATCTAACCAAGCCTCTCCCCACCGCTGAAAGAGTCCTTGCACCACATCGGGATGGAGAGGCCCCTCGTGATCCGCAAGGCACCGTCGGCTGAGTTTGTCTGCTCTGGGGTTCAGAGAATCGACCAGATGTTGCCCAATCAGGGAAATGTCTTGTTGTTCCAGCCAATCCTAGAGACACAGGGCTTCTTAAGAGAGGGTCTACAACCCCACACCACCCTATTTGTTGCAGTTCCACATGGCGGTATTGTTGTCCGTGAACACCTGAACTAGCCTTCCCTTTATGGATGGTGAAAAGGCTTTCAGTGCCAATCGGATCGCCTGAAGCTCCAACAGGTTGATATGGAGCCTGATTTCCGCCGGAGACCATAGCCCTCTGACCTCCACCTCTCCCAGATGGCCGCCCCATCCCAGAAGAGATGCAACTGTCACTACTGTGAGATCTGGGTGGGGAAGGGAGAAGGCTCTGCCTCTGACCCAATCTCGGTTTGTTAGCCACCACTGCAGGTCTTTCGCAGTGCCCTCCGATATCTGAACCGGGTCGGTAAGATTTTCCTTGATGCTGTGCCCATTGGAATGTAGGGTCCCACTGCAGAGCCCTCATGTGCCATTTGGCATGGTTCACAAGCAGGAGGCCCAACAGCCTCAGACCCATTCTCAACAAAATCCAGGATAGAGACTGAAACATCGTATCATAGCCCGAATATCCTGGACTTGCTCGCTCGGATAAGCCCGAAACTGCACCGTGTCCAAAATTGCTCTAATGAAAGGGAGCATCTAAGAGGGAGTCAGGTGTGATTTCGCACATTGATAGTAAACCCCAGCAAGTGCAGGAGGTTCGCAGGGCGTCTGGAGGTTGGAGACTTCTACTTGGGATGAGCCCGCATTCAGCAGCCAGTCATCGAGATAGGGGAATACTAGAACCCCTGATCTGAGCAGATGGGATGCGACCACCGCCATCACTTTGTGATCACCAGAGGGGCAGTAGTGAGGCCAAAGGGGAGCGCGGCAAACTGAAAGTGCTCGTGGCCCACCATAAACTGAAGGTAGCAACGATGGGAAGGCAGAATGAGAATATGGAAATAAGGGTCCTGCAAGTCCAACACTACCATTCAGTCTCCCGGGTCCAGGGCAGACAGGACCTGAACAAGGGTGAGCATCCTGAACTTCTCCTTCTTGAGGAAGTAGTTGAGGGCTCTTAGGTCGAGAATAGGACGAAGGCCTCTGTGCTTCTTTGGAACCAGAAAATAGCAGGAATAATAACCACAGCCTATTTCTGGCCCAGGAACCCTCTCTATAGTTCCCTTGGCCAAGAGAGTTTCGTCCTCCTCGCAAAGTAGGATAAGATGATCCTCCATAAGCCAATTGTACTCTGGAGGCATAGATGGAGGGGTAGTCTCGAAGGAGAGGGAGTTCGCAATACCCACCTGTCCGAGGTGATGTCCGCCAGTCGTGGAAGTGATGCCCTATCCTTCCACCAACTGGATGTGTATGATCCGGGGGGATCGGACTAGGTACGTTTTGTGGTGGAGCAGGGGATTGTGGCTTGGCTCGACTTCTGGACACCCGAACCTTGAGGTCGGGATGAACCGCGTCCATGGTCCCACACAGGTTGCTGAACTTGCTGCACTCTCTGGCTGGAGTAAGGTTGGTACAGTTGGAAGCCCCTTCCATAGCCACGAAAGGAGCGAAAAGCAGACACAGGACGGGATGTTGTGGTGAGGCCTAAGCACTTGGCCATAGCCCGTGAGTCCATAAAACGCTCAAGCGCTGCAAATGCTTTGTCTCCCAAGGGGAGCCGCTCGCCGCTCGCCGCATTTGGTTGCTGGACATCGTGGAGCTGGTCTCTCTGCCTGCCTGAGACTGCTGACCCAAAAGGACGCTGTGCTGAACTTGGGGAGGCCGCTACAAAACCTCACATCGCCGGGACTGCGAGGACCAGGGTGCTCGCTGCTGACTTGACCCAGCACACCTGTCTCCTCTTCCCGGCCCCGCCTCCATCAAGCATTTTACCTCTCGCGGCCCCCGCTTCGCGGGAGCCGCTCGTCGCATTTGGTTGCTGGACATCGTGGAGCTGGTCTCTCTGCCTGCCTGAGACTGCTGACCCAAAAGGACGCTGTGCTGAACTTGGGGAGGCCGCTACCAAACCTCACATCGCCGGGACTGCGAGGACCAGGGTGCTCGCTGCTGACTTGACCCAGCACACCTGTCTCCTCTTCCCGGCCCCGCCTCCATCAAGCATTTTACCTCTCGCGGTCCCCGCTTCGCGGGAGCCGCTCGCCGCATTTGGTTGCTGGACATCGTGGAGCTGGTCTCTCTGCCTGCCTGAGACTTCTGACCCAAAAGGACGCTGTGCTGAACTTGGGGAGGCCGCTACAAAACCTCACATCGCCGGGACTGCGAGGACCAGGGTGCTCGCTGCTGGCTTGACCCAGCACACCTGTCTCCTCTTCCCGGCCCCGCCTCCATCAAGCATTTTACCTCTCGCGGCCCCCTCTTCGCGGGAGCCGCTCGCCGCATTTGGTTGCTGGACATCGTGGAGCTGGTCTCTCTGCCTGCCTGAGACTGCTGACCCAAAAGGACGCTGTGCTGAACTTGGGGAGGCCGCTACAAAACCTCACATCGCCGGGACTGCGAGGACCAGGGTGCTCGCTGCTGACTTGACCTAGCACACCTGTCTCCTCTTCCCGGCCCCACCTCCTTTCCCACCATTTCTTCAGCATAAGAGCCCCGCCCTCACGCGCCAGCGGGACGCGCCCGGAGCGAAGACCGGGCAAAGAGCGGGCCGTTTGAGGCCGTTCGAGGACGGTTGAGGACGGGACGGGCCATTCCCCTAACTCTTACTGTGTGGTAAGAACTGCTTTTCCACACTGCCACAAACATTCATAATCCCTGAACTTTGTGTTGTCGCCATATTGGTACTGTCTATGTGCTGTTTCCCCTTAATATTTCCTTGTAGCTCCAAAATATGCCATTACACGCAGGAAAATCACGTTCTTTAACTGTAAACACATCCAATGGCCCTGTTTCTGGCACTATAGACCAATTCTTTAAACGTGTGACTACCGTTCTAGAGAAGGAAATTGCAGAAACAGAAAAACGTCTATCCCTTGATTTGTTAACTGGTAAACGTTCTTCATTGGGCACAATTGTAAAAGCACTCTCTCCAGAGGCGACGATTGAGGGAGTAGGTTCCATCCCCGAAAGGGATGAAATTGTAGTATATACTAACTCCCCAGTTACGGTCCTCTCTACTGACCACACAACCAGCTCATCTATTTCAGGGCTATCAGATTCACCAAATCAGGTAATAACCCCTCCATCGTTAATAGGCCCCTCCGATACCAGAGATATTGCAAGAAAGAGACAAGCCCCTCCCGCTATATCATCCTTGGCAAAGAAGCAGAAGACTAAATCCGTAGCTCAAACCTTGATTCCTACTGGCCCTCTAGCAACAAATAATCCCCCTTTAAGTATTAATGCCATAGGGTCAACTATTGATATGGACCCTCTGGCTAATCTACTCTTAAAAATTGAGACTATGGTCAAGTCCCTCCTACTTCCCCTTCTTGAGAGGACTAGATTAATAAGCCTACATCTGGATGATTTAGGCAAGCAAATACAAGGGAACAATTCGACTTTAATTGAACTTCTAAAAATTCAGCCCAAAACCGTCATAGATGATTTAGCTCCCTCTCTCCCTATTCTCCCAGAACAAGCATCAACCAGTGGCACCTTAAGGAAAACGCATACTGTATTAGGGAAAAAATCTGCTGGAAAGCTAGTAAAAAAAACTGCAGATAATAGTAAAACTAATCCCCAACCAAAAGACAAAGAAATAGAGAGGGAGACAAGGGTGGGCAGTACTTCTTCTCCTTCCGAAACGAGAGAAAATGATGAAGACTCAAAAAAGGAAAGTTTAAATAATATTGAGGGAAAAATTAGTTCACCAACAAAACACACAATGGCCAATGGAAATCGTGACCATTCTTCCCAGCCCCAGTATATTCCATCAACTAGGAGAGTGGATTTACCCCCGGAATCAGCTCCGTACACAATTATAATGACAGGGGTACCTGAACTCCTAGAGGGCTCCAGGGAAGATTATTACGCTCTAAAAAATAAAATCATTTACTGGCTAAATCAAAATCGCCCTCTCCCCGCACACATAAATGGGGAAATTTTAATGGTAAGAAGAACGAGCTGGGTGGGCACAAGACCAAAAGAAAGGAAGGGGGATGTGGTAATTATAAACTTTCGAGACCACAGAGCTGTTAGATGTATTGGTGACTGGTATGAAGCAAGAGGAGGGGATGTTATTTCTACACATTATGTCAACTATTTTTATCCACAAGAATTGTTTTCCCATTCAAAAACCCATTTCACAAAAGAGTTTTTCCAAGACCAGAGGGAACCAAATCAGCAATTTTTTCATTGAAACGCTCATAAACAACCGCCTAACCCCCAGCCTTGGAGTTGTTTGATTAATAATCAATATCCATTCCAGAACATAAATCCGATGTATCAGAACAATTATGCCCAGTCACAACAGAGGTTTAATATACCTACCTATAATCGTTTTTCGGTGCTGGGTGGCTTGGATAACATAGATTGACTTAATTCAGAACAGGTCCGTACACAAAATTCCATCGTGGGAATTCAAACCACCTCTAACGATATTTTCCCCCCAAGTGAAAACACAGTCACACAAGGAATGGAAAGCAGTAATTTCTCCCCAGTCCCAATTTTAACATCAGCTATAGGAGCCGATACCCTTACCCCTGGGAATAGCTGTAGTAACCAACCCATGCAGTCGATCGATGAAGTGCAAAACCCCCCAGAGTATGTACCAGCAGTAGAGACAGCCTGCTTAAACAAATGTTTAGACTCCAGAAAGGATGACATCACAATACGAATCATGTCATGGAATATCGCAGGCTTACGAACTAAAGTAATGAATGGAAGTCTGCTGGAGTTTATTCAAGATTACCATGTAATCTGTTTACAGGAGACATGGTCTACTAACGAGCAGCATATAACTGGATATAAATCTTATTTTTCAGCGGCAGTGGCATCCCCTCATGGTAGGGCAAAGGGAGGTTTGATGGTATACATAAAAAATACAATATCTGGATTAAAAGTAACACCGCTTAGCCTATGCCCTAACTATCAGATACTGAAACTCTCATTTCCAAAGAACGGGACAATAGTTCTAGTGAACACATATGACAACGTCCCGGAGAGCGAGAGAGTAAATTTACTTGGAACTATTCGTAATAAGCTGTCCATCCTGACAAAAAAAATGCAAGGATCAGATGTCCCAAGTATCGTTTGGGGCGGTGATTTTAACCATCACCCCTGTGAAGTAAAAGATAGTAATATCTGTGGTATGGCTGAAGAATCAGATAAATATATGACCCACTTTAGTCATACTAAAGTGGGTGACCTCCTAAATGAAATACTGTCAGAGTTAGGCCTAGTAATCCTGAATGAAACTAATATCACATTAGGCCAGTTACAAGCTACATATTTGGGTAGAGGATGGGAATCAACGATTGACTATATATTAGTCTCATTAATACTTGAAAATAAAGCTCAGAGCTTTAGTCTGATAGTCAACGCACTGAGCGACCATGCTGCATTGGCTTTTGATTTGGTCATTGATCAGGGACAATATACACTACACCCGATAATGGCCACACTCTCCCAGAACAATATTTATCTTACAAAAATAAATGGTTATACCATAGGGTGGGGAACGATAGACCCTGTAACCATGACAAACAAGGTGGTTCACGCGGTATACCCAGCTATCATGAAGTGCCTTGACAACGATACCAGCGACGAAGACCTTTTATATAATTTTAGTTTAATCATGGAGAAGGCAAAAGACTTTTTAACTCGAAATATCAAAGGGAATAAGCCTGGGAAAAAAAGGTGGTTTGACCACCAGTGCACTATGGCCCATAAATCCCTAAAGAAAGCGCTTATGAAATCCGTAAGAGATCAGGAGGAAATACGTAGATTAAGGAGGTCTTATCGTCTAGCCTGCAAACTAAGAAAGCAAGAATTGAAAAAAGCGCTCTGGGACCAACTATATGAGAGTTCCCGAAATCGAAATAGCGAGCAGTTCTGGAAGGTAGTAAAGACCCCCTTTTTGACAGATATCAGCGACATGCCAAGAGTAGAAGTAGCGATTGAGGGCCCAACATGGGCAAACCACTTCTCCAAAGTTTTTGGCAAAGAAATAGGAGTAGATCCATTAGAAGAGAACAATCAGAGTCCACAAGAAAGTTTATTTCCGATACTTTTGGATTTTGAATTAAACGAAGTCACAAATGCGGTTAAAAAGAGCAAAAGCGGAAAAGCCCCTGGTCCAGACGGCGTACCAGTCGATTTTTTTAAGTTTAAACTAGACCTGTGGGCTCCAATTTTAAAAAAAGTGTTTGATGCAACAATGAAGTGTGGTCTAATCAAAACTTGGACCCAATCGATCATGGTTCCCATTTTTAAAAAGGGAAATAGAGAAGATGTGACCTGTTATAGGCCAATTTCATTATTGGACTCGCTTGGCAAAGCCCTGGGCAGAGTGGTCCTCCAGCGCCTACAGGACTGGGTAGATGACAGTAATATATTATCGGATATCCAGTTTGGCTTCCGAGAGGGTTTTGGAACTACTGAACAGGCTCTGAACCTAGCCCTATTAATGGGTAAATATGTTTCAGCAAAGCAAGGAAGGCTATACATGGCTTATGTTGACCTTTCCGCGGCTTTCGACTGCGTCTCTCACTCGAAGCTGTGGTCAGTGCTCACCCATATGGGCATAGACCCAGCCCTTGCACACCTTCTTCGGGCACTATATTCCAATGCGTCATCTAGGGTCCGCTTTGGAATACAGGGTGAACTATCTGACCCCTTTAATGTGGAGAGGGGAGTGAGGCAGGGGTGTGTCCTGGCCCCTTTTCTCTTCTTCCTTTATACTAATGGTCTCGAGGTTGAGATGTTGAAAGGGGCCCAGGACCTTTTAAGAGTGAAAAATCGCCCCGTCCCCGCCCTTCTCTACGCGGACGACGCAGTAATACTGGCACGTACTCCGCGAGAGTTGGAGAAAGCCTTAAATAGATATTCCAAATTCATGGGTAGCTTGGACCTCAAAATAAATATCAAAAAAACATACGTGATGGAGGCAGGCAAGGGGAAGAAAAGGGGTAGGTCTATCTATCTTGATAAAGAGAGAGTGGATGTGACTACACAATATCCATACCTTGGCATCATGATAGATGACAAACTTAACTGGAAAGCGGCCATTGAAGCCCGCAAACATCAACTTTTGCGAGCAATCATTGCCCCTATAAAATTCTCCCAGAAGCTCGGTAAGCGGCCACCAGTTGAGCTTCTCCGCATCTATAAAGCAAAGTGCCATTCCATTGCACTTTATGGGGCGGGATTGTGGGGACATAAAAACATCAATGCTCTCCAGGTAGCAGAGAATACATTTATGAGATTCCTACTGATGGCACCTAAGCGAGCATCTACCTTTGCCTGCCACTCAGAACTTGGCCTTCCCCATATTGAAGATCTGGCCAAAATCCAACCTCTTTTGTTGTGGCGCCGTATTTGGACGTCAACCAAAAACTCACTTACAAAAGAGATAGTGGCCGATTGCATGTCCTTGGAACATGCGGGGAAAATCGAATGGCTGTGTTATGTGAAAAACTTTCTTAAAGATTTGGGGCTCAATAAGTATTATGTCAACCCCGTACAAATTGCTGAAATCTCAAAGAAAGATTTAAAAATAAAGGCTCTCAGCCATATGGAAGAAATACGGTTGACCAAGGAGATAAATAAAAAATCTGCTCAACACTCCTTGATAGTCATGACTACACTGGAAATAGAACCATATTTAACCTACGTCGAATCACAATTTGAGCGTTTTCTGTTGACGCGATTTAGGTTGAATGTTTTCCATAGGCTTGTAGCCTTTCCAAAGAATCATGACTGGAAGGAGGGTTTAACGGCGTGCCCTTGCGACGAGCTGTCAGAACAGTCAACAATGCATACGGTATTGTTCTGCAAATTCTACTCCATGCACCGTAAATTATGGCTAAACCCATTGCTGAGAACTCTTGGTCTTAGAAGGTGTCGTCCCGCCATGTTGCATCTGCAATTTTTGAATAATGTACTGAACACGAAATATGTTAGTACCTTTTTAAAATGTATTTTTAAACATAGAGTAAATCTTGACTGATTTAATTTTTGTCTTAAGGAGTTTATCCGAAATGTGTATATTGTATTTAATGTGTTTTATATGTACTTTAATGGTTATTATTGCTTTTATAACCGAATAAAGATTTACTTACTTACTTGTCTCCCAAGAGATGGGAGCCATCAAAGGGCATGTCCATAAGATTAACCTGGACATCCCCTGAAAATCCAGACATCCTCAGCCAGGCGTGGCATCCTAAGGCCACTGTAGAGGAAATCGCTCTACCTAGCGAGTCTGTCGTGTCCAAGCTACAGCGGATTGCGAACTTTGCTGCATCTCTCCTGTCTGAAATTGCTTGAGAGAGTAGAACCCGGTCTTCTTCCGAGACTCTGGGCAGCACCTGCACAACCGTATCCCATATTGAATGGGAATAACGGCCTGAAAGGCATGCAGTATTCACCGACTGCAATGCTAGACAGACAGAAGAGAAAATGTTCTTTCCAAAGCCTTCCAGTCTTTTAGATTCTCTGGCCGGGGGCGTGGAAGGTAACACACCACGAGAAGTGGAAGCTTGGACCACCAAGCTTTGTGGGGTGGGCGGTGAAGAAAGCTGGGTGGCCCGGAGCAAGGCGATGGTAGCGGGCCATCATTCTGTTCATAGAAACCCCTGTGCGGGGCTTGGACCAGGTACCCAGAAGAACATCCGTCAAGGCCTCATTGAAAGGCAGCAAGGGTTTCGAGGTAGAGACACCAGGCTGCAGGACCCCTGTCAAGACGTTACTCTTGATTGCCACCATAGTCCAAGTCTTCCGCAGTCATATGCACAACCATTGCAAATGATGCCCGCTCCTCCAAAGCCAGGTTAGGGGAGGCAGCATGCCAGGATTTGGGTAGTTGTTCAGGCCACTGGCATCACCCAGTTCCTCATACTAGTCCATATCCTGAGGTGGCGGGATTACCAAGGTGTCATGCTCCTCCTCCCAATCCTCCTTATCCATGCCTAACCATTCAGAATAGGGCAGGTTGAACGGCATGGAGCCGTATAACTCCGTCGGCGCTGGTCTCGGCGTCGGTAGATGCTCGACCCGCTCCCTGACGTCTGGAATGATGATTGGGGAGGCGCCGCTGGTGAGCGCCGGCGATGCCGAGGACCTCGGCGCCAGACGCGGTGCTAGAGAAGGTCGCTGAGGGACGACTGGCATAGGAGGCCACGGCTGGATCCGAAGGCGTGGATCCCACAGGGACTCCTTCATCTGAGCCTGCAGGGCCGAGGGTGCACCGGCAAGGCCAGGTAGCCCAAATATGGCGCACATGGCATCATAAAATTCCTCTGGTTGGGTGAGGGTCGCTCCCGGCCCCGGAAACCGAAGGAATCGCAGAGCCGACCCAGGCACCTGCTCAGCAGATCGGGCCTTGAACGCCGAGGTTCCTCCATCTCGTTGCGTGAAGGACGGGGCGAAGGTGAAGCATGATTCAACTTCTTTTGCTTTTTGTGGTGCCTCTTACCTTACTGCAATGACTTCGAGGAAGAGGACTTCGATCCTCCTGAGCAGTGCTCGGACCTTCCTCTCCACCGGGAACGAGGTTGATGAGGCAACCTCCGTGGCACGTGGCCACCATGGCCCGTCAATTGGAGCACAACTTTGTGTCATGGTCTCGCTCCAGGCACTGGAGACACACTAGGTGGAGGGGCTGTGACCAACATGGCACGGTGACAAGCACTACACGGCTTGAACTCTGAGGTCTTCTTGCTTAACATTACTAGTACACCAAAAGAAGTCAACAAAAAGTAAAAAAAAAGTCTGTCAAAAAATGACAGAGGGTAAGCTCAACGAATCTGTGCTGTCCGGCGCAGAAAGAAAATAACTAATGTCAGAACGCTGGAGTGGCGGTTATATTGACGATGTGGATGTCACGGCATCTACATCACGTGGAGACGACCGACACCTCCTACCGTCACGCAGGGGTACTGCTATTAAAAATCTTCTGGGTCCAGCCTGACGTCTGGAAGTTCAAAGGTAAGGAATCTGCGGCTAGATGTCTCTATCGGATGCAGCGCCTGTTGCGCCACCGCATCGACCTGCAGCACCTGTATTTTCTCACGAATCGCACCTGTGCGCCAGGTTTCCACCGCATCACCCTGCTTAAAGAAGTAACCACTGGAAATCAATGCATCGCTTCTCCTCACAGAATTGATGCAAAACTTTTCCTGCGTGCAGCAGAACTGACAAATCCATTACCCAAGGGCTCAAGAATTGACAAATCGCTGTGTTTTCTGACGCTGTCCTTCTTTGCAGCTTTTTGTCATCTTGGATTATGACACATCAAAGGAACTTTGTGGTAAAATCACCTCATCCGTAGAGTTTTTTGGACAGAATTGCTTAAATCTTTTAAAAGTGATATTTTGAGCTATGTATGTTGGATTTTTTCATTTTGGTCTTGTTTGGTTTAGATAAAGATTGCTTATTTTTCTAAACTGGTGTGGTGTCCATTTGTAGTGTTTTCACTGTGTTACTGTGTGTGTTATGCACAAATACTTTACACATTGTCCTCTGAGAGAGGCCTGACTGCTCGTGCTAAGCTACTAAGGGGGTGAGAAGGGGTTATCTTGGGTGTGTAACTCTCTTACCCTGACTAGAAGAAAGGTTCCCTACTTGTACAAGGTACATACCACTGCCAACAAGAGACCCCTATTTCTAACAATGTGAGAAACTAATGTAGTGCAATATATACTTAATATTCAGGAGAATCGAAATGCCCTCACTTACATGGCCTTTACCCAGAGAGGCGGCAGGCAAATTAATAGCAAAATATTTATTGTAAATAATGTCAGAGGAATTACAGGTTTCCTGAATACTGATTACATCAGCCTTAAGGCTCGCAAGCAGAGCAAGTTTTTGTTCTGTCACTGAGTTGCCAGCCATATTCCAGGAGATTACACTAAGGCCCATACTAGGGTTGAGAACCAAACCTGCGGTAACGTGGTTGACTAAAATGTTATGATTTAGCCAGCCATTGTCAATTCTGATGCTCCTCTGCAGTTGTTGCCACAGGGTAATCCTCTGCAGGGTAAACAATTACAGATTTCTCAATAGGGGGCCACAGTTATTCTTCATCTTTGAAAAGGAAACCTCTTCTTTTAGGGCTGAGGTAAAGGCTTTTCCAATGGCCTCGTCCTGATTATTAGCAAATGTATTATTCACTGTGTTGTTCTTATACGAGAGCTGCGGTACTATGTCATTGCCTCTACTCAAAAAGTAATCGCAATTTACCATAACAAGGTTAGCTATAACCTCTGATTGGAATCTTACCTTTGTGCATAATAACGTATGAGAATGGAAAATATAAACTGACTAGAAGCAAATGAATTTAACAAGAAAGATCTGCTCATTGCCCGCCTACTCTCATCAAACAATGGCGTAAAATTTAAAGTAGAGGAGTTCATCAAGGAGCCATTATCGTTTTGTGAGGCAGTATTTCAAGGATTGGTTTTTGAATAAATAGTTTTGTGAGCTGGACACACTTTGGTATTTGAGGGCTAAACAAGGTTGCATAAGGACTCAATCCTCATGAAATGACTTCCCTCCTTGCTCCCAGCTCCTCCCCAACATTTCCAGAGTTAGTGGGGATAGAGTCCAGAGGTTGAATAGATGTCTGGAGGAGGCTCCTTATGCCAGTTTACTCTGGTTGTGAGGGGTAATGTGGGCAGGTGACCCACAGGATCTGGTAACTTGGACTATTCCCAGGTCTGCATCAGTGGGGATAGCGGCTCAGTGAATTTTCCTGGGACCCCTTGTATTAATTTTTTGAATTTTCCTACTCCTTTTCTGGAGTCGAGACTTTCTGATTTGTCTTATAGCTGGGGTAAACTTGCTGACAGGTTACTGAGTACTACTAATTTTTCCATTGGGCTCAGCTTTTGTGGGTTCAGGCAACTTTTTCTTCTGGAAGATATATGGGAGTCGGTTCGCTCCCGATTTACTGAGATGGCTGCTACACACTGGCTCTTTAAACAGGGATCTTAATGAAAACATTCTGCTGTTGGTCTTATTTTTCACTCTGTTTATTCTCTTTAACACCACCTCCTCCTGTGATCATATTACAGCAGTTAGTGTATCGGCATGGGCAAACATCGATTTACTGATAGACGGAGAAGGCCTGCTAGCAGTCTGAATAGAACTTAGCTTACTAGTGGCAGTAGTTTTACAGTCAGTAGAAGAACATAATTTACCTGTAAATGGTGGTTCTCCAGTAGTGGTATCTTTCTTAGATTCACATGCTTGAATCATTCCCCTTCGTTGAAGTGGGAGTCCCACGGTACATAAAAAGCAGTAAGTAATTACTCTAACATTAAAGTTAATAGAGAAAAATCCATTCACTTTAATATCTCGTCCTAGTCATTAGGTATGGTCCAAACTCCAGCCAATCAGGCGACAGCACCCTCTAGAACCCTCTCCACAGAGGCTCCAGGCTCTCAGATTTTCAAGCACAAGTGTAGCATAAACATACAATAAAACAGGGGAGCCTCTATGGGGGGTAGGGTGGGTCGCATGTGAATCTATGAAAGATACCAATACTGGAGAACCACAGTTTACAGGTAAGTAACTTATTTTCTTCTCCAGTATTGGGGTATCTTTCATAGATTTACATGCTTGAATCAGAGTAGATAGCAGTTATCACATAGGTATGAATGTTCATACAAGAAAATATGTAGTACACAGAGTACGAAAGAAAACTGTACATCACCCAGTGTATATCACACTTATGTACCACTTATTTATATATTTGTATACATATATAATAATCTGACAATGCCTATGCACAGAATAACAGTGACCTTGAATATAGCAATTTTAAAACTTAAAGGAAGGTGGGAAGGATAGAGGTTCACCTTATAGAAAAAGATTACGTAGCACCGCCTGTCCCATGGTGTATCAGCATTACTTGCAGCTTCCAGACAGTAATGCTTGCTAAAAGTGTGCTTGCTGGACCAAGTTGCTGCTCTGCAAATTTGCTGAACAGGCACACTGACAAAGAGAGCTGTTAAGGAGGAGCCTGCTCTCGTAGAATGCGCTTTCACTGTTGAATGTAGAGGTTTGCCTGCTTGCTGATGGCACAACTGGATTGCACAGGAAATCCAACATGCTATACTTTGTTTAGTCACTGGATATCCTTTCCTGATTTTTCCATAAGCCACAAAAATGATGTTTTCCATGAAATGAATTTATAGTCAACTCTATGATAGGCTCAAAAGGAGCTTTCATAAGATGCGCTAATACAATGTTGAGATGACAAGGGGAAGGTGGACGCCTAATTGGAGGGAACATTCTAAACAATCCTTTAAGAAATTGTTTTATAATTCTTGATGAGCAAAGAGACTGTGATCCATTCTGCTGACGAAATCTGGAAATCGTGGCAAGGAATACTTTAATAGTAGAATGAGAAAGGCCAGATTTTGCCACTTGGAGGAAAAAGGGCAGCAATTGTTTTGGCGAAGACTGAATATGGTGCACTTCAGAGGTTGCACACCAATGATAGCATCTCTTCCATTTGAGTTTATAAGTCTTGCTAGTGGAAGGCAGTCTGGCATTAGCTAGGATCGCCCGACATTCAGCTGGCAGAACTAGGTCGGCAAACTCATAGTATTCAGGAGCCAAGCTGCTAATCGCAGAGAAGTTGGATTCGGATGGCAGACCTGGCCGCAGTTCATTGTCAGCAAGTTCTGTAATGGGTGCAATGGCCTGGGTTTGCACTCAGATAGGAGTTGAAACTCTGTGAACCAGAATTGGCGAGGCCACCTGGGAGCTATGAGAAGTATTCGTCAGGGTCCTTTCCTCATCTTCCGAAGCACCCTTGGCACTAAAGGAATCGGAGGAAAAGCGTAAGCATTAATCTTTGACCAATTTATAAAAAATGCACTACCGTACGATCCCTGTTGGGGTAGCCAACTGGTGAAGAATTGGCATTTGCAGTTCCGACTGGTTGCAAATAGGCCTCAACTCGGTTTGCCCCACAGCCGAAAGATGTGCTCCAACGTTGGTTGGTGAAGTTCCTATTCGTGGTTGGTTGTAATCGACCTTCTCAATGAATCCGCTAGGATGTTGGCCACTCCTGGAACATGCACTGCCGTCAGTGTTATCTGATGTTGAATAGCCCAATCCCAGATTTGCTGTGCCTGCAGGGATAGCAAAGTTGACCTTGTCCCCCCTTGTTTGTTTAAATAATGCATGCTTGTTGTGTTGTCTGTCCGGATTAATATTGAAGCTCCTGATATTATTGAGAGAAAAGATTTCAGAGCCAGGAATATTGCTTTCAACTCTAGAAGATTTATGTGCAATGCTCGTTGATGGGCGTCCCATTTTCCCTTCACTGTCAGTCCTTTTAGATTTGCTCCCCATCCTTCGAGGGATGCATCAGTTGTTACTGTGAAACCTGGTGAGTCCACTATGAACAACAGGCCTGCCGCTATGTTTGGGATGTGAGTCCACCATAGGAGTGCTTCTTTCATTTGAGTTATTCTGATAACATCATCAAAGGACCCTGAGATCTGCAGCCACTGCTTGTCCAGCTCCTCTTGCAAGGGTCGCATTCGCAGAAGACAGTTGGGAACAAGGGGAATGCAAGAGGACATCATTCCCAGCATCGATTTGTACTTGTGGACTGAAATGGACTTTCTTGTGAGCAGTAGAGTTGCCAACTTGTGAATCTTTTGTAGTCTTTCTTGTGAGGCAAAGGCCTTTGCCTGATGAGTGTCCAAGGTTGCCCCTAAGAATCTTCTCACCTTTGAGGGGAGTAACTGAGACTTTGGGAGATTTATTGAGAGACCCAAGGATTGGAAGAGAGAAAGACATCGTTGAGTGTGGCTGTTTGCCACTGTGAAAGATTTCGCCTTTATGAGGCAATCGTCCAGATAAGGGAAGATTTGAATTCCATCCTGACGTAGATGAGCCGCCACCGGTGCTAGGACCTTGGTGAACACTCGGGGCGCTGAACGAAGGCCAAAAGATAGAACTTTGAATTGGAAATCCCTGCCAGCCACTCTGATGCATAAGAATTTCCTGAGTCTAGGGAGGATAGGGATGTGAAAATAGGCATCCTGGAGGTCTAGGGTCGCCATGAAATCTTCCTGATTTATCAATTGAAGCACTTCCTGAAGAGAACAACATTTGGAAGCATTGCTTTTTTAGAAATTTGTTGAAGCAACGAACGTCTAAAATGGGACGCCACTCTCCCGATTTCTTTTTAGGGGGAGAAACCTCGACTAGAACCCTGTTCCTCGCTGTAAATTTGGTACCACTTCAATCGCTCCCTTCTTTAACATTATTTTGATTTGGGACAAAAGTTCTTTTAGCAGGAGGAGGACCTCTGGGAGGGTAATTCAGAGGAATCCTTAAGAATTCCAAAGTGTGCCAGTTGGAAGCTATGTCCAAAACCCATCTGTCCGTTGTTATTGCAGACTATTCAGAGAAGAAAAAGGAAAATCTTCCACCAACCTTAACTGAATTTGTGGAAACAGTGGCCGTAAGTGAGCGGTTGTCCCTGCTTCTTGGAGTTATCTCTGCCTCTCTAGGCAGTCTTTCCTCTGTAACGTTTGTAGAAGGAGACAGGGGGTTGTTTGAACAACTGTTGCTGCTGTGACGATGGGTACCTTGATTGACCCTGGTATGGTTGGTACTGTTTGTACTGACTGTAACCTCCCAGAAAGGAGGATGAACAACGTCCTCTTGCTCCACGAAAGGGCCGCTTCTTGAATTGTAGAGTTTCCAGAGCCTTTGTCGTATCTGTGTCCTTCTTGATGTTCTGAAGGGTTTCATCAACGTGTTGTCCAAATAAAGGTTCACCATCATAAGGCATGTCAATTATCTTCGTCTGCACTGCCTGTCTGAACAAAGTAGCCTTCAACCAGCCCTGACGCCTCAGGACCGCAGCTCCAGCCAGTTGACGAAATCCCGTGGAAGAAACATCCACTGCGCAATCGATGAGCTCAGCCGAGATCCTTTCTCCCTCCTGCAGGATCTTGAGAGCCTCAGATTGGGATTCCTACAGTAACATTTCTATATATGGTGAAATGTCTGACCACATTTGGCGGTCATATCTCCATAAAATAGCAAGAGAATTGGCAGCTCTAACAGTAGTTGCAGCCATATTTGAGAATTGTTTACCGATGGATTCGAGTCGTCTTCCATCTCGATCAGGTGGGGCAGAAAATGGAAAAGTAGGATTTCGGGCACAACGCTGAGCTGCTTGCAAAACCACAGAATCCGGCTTAGGTTGCCCAATAAGGCAGGCAGGTGAGTTATCCGGAGCCTTGTATTTCTTCTCCAATTTAGGTAAGACTGCCAGAATAGATGCTGGTGTCTTTATGACCTTTAAGCCCTCTTGCCATATAAAGTCAACTATAGGAATAGAACTAACCTGTCTCTTTGTTTATTCTTTGAAATCCCACAGGAAACAGTCAGCCTGCTTAGTCACCATGGGCACCTGAAACCTCACTGCAGTTATCTCCATGAGGGTATGGAAGCCACCAATATCTTCAGGCGGTGAATCTATTGGAGGTGGAGTGGAAGGCGATGGTGTCTGGATACGATAGTCATCCCATTCGTTGGGAAGGGATACTTCATCCAACTCTCCTTCTTTTCTCTCCTCATCAGTGGCATGAACCTCCTGGTCATGATGTTGCATTGCTGGAGGTACTGGGGTAACTGGAGGGGAGGGTCTAATTAGGAATGAAGGCTGTGTAATGGGCGTTTGAGGAACTGAAGGAGGGAATCTGCTGTAATAATCCTCTACCATATGCTGTAAATTTGAAACCAGAGAAACAGGCACTTGGATTGTTTGTTCAGTTTGCCTCTCCTAGTTGGTGACTTCAGGATAATATACATAGTCCTCCTCATCTTCCTGGCATTTAATAAGAAGGTCAGAAGGACTGTGAGCCACCCCGACCATTCCTTCCTCTTCTGATTCCTCCTAATCTGCTCCATAATCAAAACATTTCTCTGGAAGACAGGAAGACACATTACTTGGAGATGTGTTTAAAAGGCAGTATAAACTCCTCTGAAGGTCTTTATTCCATGGAAGCAGCTATTTTCGTTGACGGGAGTAGCATCGACGACATTGTCAAACAAACCACCGACGAGGATGTCATAGATGAAGTTTTTGTCAACAGTTCTTCCGTCGACGATCTGGATGTCGACTTGGTTCGTCGACGAGGATCTGCTTGCGAAATCTTCAGTTCCGTCGACGAGGACTGCGTAGACGAGGACAGACTTGACGAGAGACTCCCTTGATACAACGTCTGTAGAATATCTGAGAGCCTGGAGCTTCTGTGGAGAGGGTTCTAGAGGGTGCTGTTGCCTTAGTGGCTGGAGTTTGGACCATACCTAATGTCTAGGACGAGATATTAAAGTGAAGGTTTTTTCTCTATTAACTTTAATGTTAGAGTAATAACTTACTGCTTTTTATGTACCGTGGGACTCCACTTCGACGATGGGAATGATTCCAGCATGTGAATCTATGAAAGATACCCCAATACTGGAGAAACAATCTTTCTTTCTGGCAGTTGTGGTTTCGATTTTCTTTGGTGATAGGCATTAAATAATTGAGGACAGGGTCTGAAGGACATGGTCAGAATTTGATGTAGATTTTTCCAGCACTGATAGAATTGAGCCAAGGATCCTTTCCAGGCACTGAAGGGATACAGAAACCTGAACATAATCTCCAGGTAGGTTACATGAGGCTTGACCACCCATGTCTAATTCAGGAGGATTTTACAGAAAGCAGGGGGAAGGCGTCCTACTAAATAGATTAAGCGCAATTTTATCAGCTTTAGACATAGCTTTTGTTGAAGGAACTTCGCCGACAGATTTGCTGCAGGGTGTTCCGCCTACCTCTGCCCTGATTACTTCGAGATAGTTTATGTCCAAGAGAGTGAAATTGGTATATGACTGAAATTCCCGTGAAGTTAGCCCTTTTTCCACAATTTCAATTGAGGAGCTAAGCACAATGTTATCCTGAACCTCCAAAAGGCCGAGATGTTTTAACTATTTTGTTGTTCACCAGATGCAGAGATGTGGCAGATTTTATCATTTCATCCCCTGGCAGAGTATTTTTAATTTCCGCTTTGTTACTTTGCTGACTGGATCAACGAAGACAAGATGTTTCTGGAGGGGAGCCAACTAATGCTTCTGCTTTTGCAAAGTAAGATTAGATGGGCGCCAAACCCTTTATGGCTCCCACATGACAGGATTTGTTCCATAAGGGATTGGATTTCGTTTTCTTACATTTGCTGTGAGAAATCACTTTGACAGAGAACAGTTTCCTTATAGTCATGGTGTGCTGGTATTGAGAACTACTAGCCGACAGTTCCAAAGCCACGCTGCTCAAACGTTGCCTTTTCCGGTTAGCCTTGGTTCATCCTCACTAAGCCCCTCACTTTAAACAGAACTACCTTATCGAAAAAACAACCAATGATATTTAGAAGAGAATGTAGACAAATCTGGATGAGACAGCGGCAAGAGACATCAATTGGCAGGCAGCAAGTGAGGAACAGATTAAATGAGCTGAACAATAACTACAGGAGATCGACAATAGGCAAGTGGAGCAGAGGGCAGACTGACTGGAAAAGACGTAGACCGCTAACACTCTACGGAAAGAAACAGCGGAAAGTTACCGATAGAGAACAGTTGGACAACGTCGCCCCTGACCCAAGTGTCACCGCCCTAACGCCGGCCGATTCCTAGAGCACCCCCTGCTTCTGTGCCGCTTCTAAACTGTAGCAAGAACACTGGCATTGCTGCATGTGCTAAGGAGGGCATTAGCAATGGCAGTGGGAAAAGGAATAAGAAAAAGATACAGGGGCACCCCGGTAGCAAGCCGCACTGTTTCTAAAATGGGAGAGCTTAAACTGTTGCATCCAGTGCGCCTCCCTATGAGGCCTCTTGGACCCAGGCCTTTCGCTCACACAGTGCTCCACAACCCCAAAACTAGCTTGCTACAACGTGCTCCAGTGGTGTGGGCTCCAACGATGCAGTCCTCGCTCAGGGCCTCAAAGCCTGCAGTCCTCCAGGGCAGACCTCTAGGGTCAGAGGGCCCACCTGTATATACCTCCCGACTGCTGAGCCGACAGCACTGGTGAGGGCAGCTGCCCCGAGGGCCGCTGCACCACCACAGTGCGACGCTGACCGGGAGACAAGGAGGCGTAGAGCTGATGTCAGGCAATAAGCCATATCGCTCACTTGCCACACCTCCAGTTGCTCCATAACTCCGAGCCTGCCCCCTGCACTGGCTCAATTTCACAGCGCCGCGACAGCCGAGCCTGCAGCCTCCACTTCTGCCTCCTTGGCGCCTCAGCCTCTGCTTCTGGTCCTGGCTGCCGCTACGGCCAGTCCTTCCTTACTTTCCAGGCACATTGGCAAAAGAGAAACAACGACCTTGCCCTGTCACAGAAAGCCCTTTCCTAATCTTTTATGTATTTTCAGGTTTCATAAAGTGCACAATAATAAGTCAGAGCATTTTAGCCAGCAGCGTAGTTGCCGTTTTCAGCTCCCTTTTGAATACTCATAGGGATTGTTGGCAGGGATTATTGGCTGTAATTGCTGGGGTGCGGGTGGAATGCTATACATCTGCTACCACCGACCAATTTGAAGCCCTTATCTATAACCTGACCCTTTCCCACCATCAATCTCTCAAGGGTGGCCTAATTTACAGGCCCCCTGGACCCAAAACCTCATTCCTCCCAGCACTCAGTTGCTTGTTAGAAGAGGCACTTTGCGCTAAGACATTCACAGCTCTGGGAGATTTTAACTTTCATCTGGAATGTGATTCAGATCCCGATACGCGGAACTTCTTAGACCAGATGCTTGGGGTTGAGCTTAGCCAAAGGGTTACTGGCCCAACCCACAGGGCAGGACACACTCTAGATGGGATTTTTTCTAATCTCCCCAATCTTGAAATCTCTGCTATTCTTCCGGTCTCCTGGTCTGACCATGCGGCAGTGCTTTTTGACATCAGCCTGGCCCCGCCTTCCAGACCTAGTAAGGTCTCGAACCCGCCCAGAACGATCAGGAGGTGGAAAGATATTGATGGAGAGGCCCTAGAGAGCTTGCTCAAAACCTCTATGCAGCCCCTTATGGCTAATGTGGAAGATGCAGCCACTTCATATACAAACTGGCTGGAGGCGGCATGTTTCAACCTTGCCCCTCCTAAAACGTATCACTCCACTCGATCCAGCCCCTCTACGCTATGGTTCTCTGAAGGTATCAGGGACCATAAGTTGCTCTGTAAAAAGCAGGAAAGAATCTGGCGGAAAAATTACAATGAGGATGACAGAAAGCTTCTCTACTTAGAGCTAAAAAGGTATAAACTTGCGATCCAAGAGGCAAAACATGAGTTTTACACGAAACGTATTAAGGAGGCTAGTAATTCCGCTAAGGAATTATTTCGCACAGTATCGTCCCTCGCTGTCACCAAACCAGTGGAGATACCCCCTAGTCGCAAACTATGCGACGACCTGGCAAAATTCTTCCAGGAAAAAGTAGAAAATATCTTCCGTCCTCTAGACACTCGTGTCAGGACCGCCGCCCCTTATACACGTCCTGAGGCAGACAGTAATCTTCCTAGACTCCTCACCTTCTCCCCCATTAGGAAGGAGGAGGTGGAGAGCAGACTTCTACGGACAAAATCGGGTTCCCCCAATGACCCTTGTCCAGCCAGCGTGGCTAAACTTGCCCCGGCAGCCGTTGCCGCAGGGCTCACCCCACTATTCAATGCCATGTTAGACATCGGGGAGTTCCCCTTACGCTGGAAACAAGCTTCCATCTTACCCCTGTTGAAGAAGCCTAACTTAGAGGTGACTGACCTGAACAACTTTCGGCCAATAGCCAGGCTACCCCTTCCGGCTACGATCTTGGAGGGTATTCTAAACACACAGCTAAGCTCTTTTCTAGGGGCAGGCAATGGCCTGGACAGTTCCCAACATGGATTCAGGGCAGGTCACAGTACTGAATCCGCCCTGATCAAATCAACGGAAGATGTGAGAACAGTTATGGATGCAGGAGGCAGAGCCGCCCTGATCCTGTTGGACTTGTCCGCGGCCTTTGATACGGTCCACCACAAGATACTTGGGGACCGGCTCAGGGCTACTGGGATTCAGGGCAATGCACTCAAAATTCTGCTCGCCTTCTTGTCTGACAGGACTCAGAAGGTGGCACTGGGGGACTATGAATCTGACCCGTTCGTGTTTCCCTGCGGAGTTCCCCAGGGGTCATCCTTGAGTCCCACCCTTTTTAACATATACGTTTCCACCTTGGCACCAGTCATCAGATCCTTTGGCTTCAAGCTAACTTCTTACGCAGATGATACTCAGATAGTGGTATCCCTGCTACCAGGGGAAACTGACAGCACAGCGGATAGATTCAGAGGCTGCTTGCGGGAAGTCAGTAACTGGATGGCAGATAACTGTCTCAAATTAAACTCTACTAAAACTGAAGACTTGCTGTTCGGGTCCAGAGATAATTTCTGGTCCCCGCGCTGGTGGCCGGAGGAAATGGGCACTCCTCCAGCTCCTGTCCCAAAGGTCAAAAACTTGGGTGTACTTATGGACAACACCTTGTCCTTTAAGCCTCAAATCAATGCACTCTCCTCAGCAACTCACTTTGTCTTAAAAACCATTCGGAAAATTCTGCCGTTTCTTGCAGACGAGCATAAGAAGACTGTGGTCACAGGACTGGTGATGTCCCGGCTGGACTATTGTAACAGCCTTCTGTTAAATGCCCAACAGGGGCTCCTCAATAAACTCCAGACATTGCAGAATGCTGCAGCCCGTCTTATCACAGGCACACCTAAATTTGCCTCTGTATCACGGGACCTGGTGAAGCTACACTGGCTTCCAGTTCGCAAAAGAATCATCTTTAAATCTCTTTGCATCACCTTTAAGGCCTTAAATGGCCTAGGTCCCCACTGTATTTCTCAACTTTTTCAATGGCATAGACCGACAAGACTCCTGAGATCAGCTGAGCAGGGTCTGGTAGTCATTCCCAGAGTTAGGAAAGCTCGTTGGGGAGGTAGGAGCTTCTCTCTAGGGGCAGCAAAAGCATGGAATGCGTTGCCGCTGAACCTCAGACAACTGCCGGACCTTCTGTCATTTAGGAAAGCTCTAAAGACTTGGCTTTTCACTCAGTAAGCCCCTGTTCATACACACTCTCTCAACTAGCGCCAGGACACCTCTGGGTAACAGTGCGCTCTATAAATGTGAAAAATAAATAAATAAATACATCCAGCCAGGGATTATCTGAGCTTTAATATAGTCAGTTTATGGGGTAGGTGCTGTGGTGCTGCAGAGTGTAAGACATTATGCATTTTGCACCCTAGCTTTGTTACGCTCCAGGCTTCTAAGGAAGCTAACAGATTAGGTTAAGGGTGATGTGATCTAATCTCCTGGATCCTGATATTAACCTTCCATCAGCAAGCAGGGCAGTCTTCAGGGAGGTGTCATTAGTGCCTACCCTGATGCAGCCATTGTATCCACTTGTTACTAGTGTTCATGCCGTTATTATGCCTTATAATTATATTAACAACTAATCTTGCTTTGTGGCGCTTGGGGTTCTGTTGGAAAGTAGGGTCTGCTTTCATGGTTACCCCCACTTTTTGCTGGTGTCATTCTGTTTTCTGACTAGTCTGACTGGGATCCTGCTAATAAAGATGCCAGTCACTGTGCTCTCTCCCTAAATTGGACTATGGTAAGTACTTTGTTACCTTCCTAATTGGCTACTGGTGTACCCTTCAAAGTCCCAAGTATATAGTACTGAAGTACCCAGGGCACAGGCACACCAGGGGTCTCACATGGGCTCCAGCATATATTATGCCACCCATGGGAGACCACTCAAACTGTCACTACAAGCCTGCCATTGCAGCCTGTGTGAGCTGGTGCTAGCACCACTCACAACATATAAGAGTTTCCTTATATCTGAGGTCACTGCACCTAATACCTATAAGTCACCCCTAAGGGAGGCCTTTCAATCCTGAAGGCAGGGTGCTTGGTAATAAGTGTGAGGATGCCCCTGTATGAGCAGGACACCCCCTAAAAACCCAGAAGTCGATTCTCCAGGCTTTGTGAGTGCGGTCAGCCATTTTTACATACAGTGGACATCAAGTCAATTACGAAATGTTTATATATTGGCTGCACTGAAACTAGTCATGTTTGGTATCAAACATGTTGAAACCCTACCCAAACACTGATTCCAGTGTTGGATGTAGGATCCCATGTACTAGGGGAGCTCCCCGAGGGAGCACCCCTATTCCCAGTACAAGCCTTTCGGGGTCTAACAGCAAGCTAGTGCTGCTGCCGACCACATACACAATTCTGCCCTTCTGCTGCTGAGCCAGGCTTGAGCAGGGGAAAGTAGAACAATAGGTTTCCTGTCACAGGGAGGTGTGACCATCTCCCAGACAGGATGTATTGTATTGGGCTGGGGTGGGGCTCTCGCCAGCGCCACCAGACTGCTTTGAAGGGCACATTTGGTTAGAACCAATTCAGGGAGCCGTTGACTCCCGCCTCTGTCCAGCCCCTTCTCTGGGAAGGACCCCTGAATCGTCCCAACCCTTTCCTTTGGGTACTTAAGGGCTTACCTGTGGGTGGCTCTTCAAATTCATTGTGGGACAAGATTCAGATCGGAAACCACTTCATCTTCAACCGTCTGGGCACTTTGAACTTCATTGGACTTCGCTTTGTGAACCGAGACTGTATCTGGGAAGACTACTGTTGCTCTTGGTCTCGTTATCCTACCAGTCTTCTGCGTCACCTGTGCCTGCGCTTCATCCAGGTTCTTCTCCAGACCTTTGGGCATCCAAGATACCAAAGGAAAATTCCTTGGAGTGAAGGAGTCACTTTCCTTCATCTGCAGGCACCACAACTAAGCTGATCGGTCTGTTGCTTCTGACATCCTCCGGACTTCGAAAGGTCCAACAACAAAGGTGGTGGTTCTGCAACTCCCTTGCAGAAGGCTTGTTGACTCTCTTCTCCAGAGATCTTCAGGCTCCAAGAAGCTCCAGCCTCCAGCATCTCTTCCTGCCAAGATCTTTGTCCTCACCACATCCTCTGCACCGTGGGCCTGCGTCTTTGGTGAGCTGCTCGAAGTCCTCTTGCGACTCCTGTGCCTTCAGCCTGTGGGTCCTATTGAGGGTCTTCTTTGACTTCAGTAGGCTCCCCTGCTTGCTCGGGGCCTGCTCTGACTTTCCTGTACTTAGTGAGTCCCTTGGACCTTGTTGGTCCAGACAGTACACCTTCTTTGTTTTCCACGTCTGTTGCTGCTGCCAAGGCTTGTTGGTGCTCCCGCCGATATGGGACAGTCCGTGAACGGCTCCTGGTTTTCCACAGCGTCGCCTGGTCCTCACAGCTGCAGTGACAAGGTCACCGTCACCTCTCCTGCATCTTCCGTCATCGGTGGTCATTGGTCTTCTGTGCCTCCTGGTCACTCCTGTGTGGCATAGACTTGGTCCCCTCTGCTTGCAGGTACTCCTCTCCAAGAATACACACTTGGATTCCACCGGTCTCTTTTAACTTTTACGCCAGTGCCAACTTCACTGAAGTCCTCCATTGTGGTCTACGGCGGTTTCTGAAGTCACTTTGCACCTATGCACCCGGCTTCCCTGGTGTAGGTAACCTGGTTCCTGGGGTATCCACGGGTGGGGTGAATCTCCAACCTTCAATCTTCCACAGGGTTTCTTCAGGGTCCTCTGAGAACGGTCCTTCTTCTTGAAAACTGCAACCACGACTTCCCCATTGACTTGCATTGAGTACGCAGCTGTGTTTCCACTCTGCACAAGGCCTCCATGGGGTTCCTGGGTACTTACCTTGGATGGCTCCTTGGGTCCCCGACACTTCTAATTCTTCTGGGTCAAGTCTCGACTTCTGTCACTGTTCGCATTCCACTTTATTAGTATATGGTTTGGTCTCCCCCGGAGACCACTGTGTGTATGTGCTACTTACCAGTTATACTATTGTGATTATTTCTCCATGTAGGAGATATACCAATGTGTTAGTGAGTGTTTATAACAAATAACTATTTTTATAACTACACTGTGTGGTTCTTTTTCACTTAACATACACTATATGATTGGTGCTGGTGAAACAAGCTGCTTAACACTCCTTCTGGACTAAGCCTGAAGGCTGCTCTCCACAGCTACCACTTAGAGAGCTTTCTAAGATTGTCTAAGACCACTAAAATCACCATAAGAGTTGTCTGGATTATTGCAGGGTGCTTTACTTAAATAAGTGTGCACCATATACTAAGCCAGCCTACAGGTTCCCTAAATAAAACAGCTGGCTGCCTGAGTATGAGCTGCATGGCTGTTGTTGCCAACATAATCCACAAATCTATGCCAATGTAAAGTGATACTAAGAGTGAATCATCTATTCAAGGGATGAACAAATACAAGCACGAGACAATTGAAACCTCCTATCAAACAGAAACTGCAAGAACTGCGGCTAAAAACCAAAGCACCTTGAAGCAGAGGTTTTTTATTCTACTTACAGGTGATGACAGCAGATGGTCCTATCCAACAATGAAAAATAAGCTTGTTACTGACAGTTTCAGGACTGGTAGCACTGGATTATTATTACAGTGTCTTCGTGTTTGTAGCTGATGAAAGAAACAAACATAAGTAAATAATGGGAAATATTTTTGTTCACTGCTCACTACAAACAAATGAGAGGCTTAAAATGAATGTCTTTACAATGAGAATACAGAATGGACATGAATCCAAAGGACCCTAAAGAAATCAATGCAAATTCGCTAAGGAGCAGCTGCAGGAAGAGCATCTTCTTCTGGCATGGTGGAAGTAGGATAAAGCTACCTTATAATAACAATCTGTTGCTCCTAGCCCCTAGGCTATTTCCCCCTCCCAACCTGTGGGTACCCTCTTGTACTTTTAAGGACAAGGAGGCATCTTCAATGCCAATAAATTGTTTTTGAAAGATATATCCCATAAATTACTTTTGAACTGGTTTCTACGGTGCCTCTCCAATCCACACTTGATGGATGAGTCTGTCATGACTGACACCCGCGGAATTGGTAATCAGAAGGGATACTGTGGTGATGGGATTAGAGCATGGTTCTACCTCCTCAGAGATGGCAAAGGAGAGAGGTATACTGGGACACACTTGGACTGGTTATCCCGAAACTGAATCCAGTGTTTCATTAGGTAAAGCTGCGGAGGTTTCATATGCAACTTGACTTGGGGGGAATACCGTTGTGCAGGAGGCTGCTGGTCACAGAAGCCCCAGGAACCACAAGGCCGTCAAGAGCTGCACTCTGGGAAGAGGTCAGTGGTCTCCTTGATGGATTTACATCGTTTTAGCCAAGGAACGCCTCTTGGCAGCCCCTTGCCCAGACTGAATGTAGTAACTAAATCTTGAGGCATCAGAGAGGACTATGGAAAAGAACCCAAATTGAAGAGACTATTGAGAGTTGGATCCACATTTAAATCAACCACCTCCCTTCATTACCAGACAGTCACCCTGGTTGCAGTAGCAGTGTCCATTTTGCAATGTTTTGTCCTGGTAGTGTTGCTTCCCTATGGTGAACTGGAAGAAATTCCTGCTGCGATCCGTACAGAGAAGCACATGAATAAATGTGCCCTGCATGTCTACGGAGCTCAACCAGTTATTATTCTGAAGTATTGCCAGGCTCTGGGTCCCAGCTTCACACACCTCTGGAAATGGAGGAACTGGTTCATTATACACATCTAGGTCCGGGCATAGCAGAGCTCAACTCTATTTTTTTCTGTGAAGTGGAGTTTTTATGCTTGGCGGAAATCAGATGGGTGGCAGGGGGTCCCACCCCTTTCCTCAATGGAAGTGACTGATCCAGTAAGGAAAGGGTGGCCTGAGTCAGGAATCTGGAAGGAACAGTGGTGATGGTAAGTGCTTTTAGGGCAGTTAGCGCAGTGTTCCTCACTTTGGTAATTTATGCAGGAGTGTGTCTCACATGGTATGGCACCTGCAACAGAAGCGATGTCACGATCCTGGTAATACACATTATCACGAACACTAATCTTGTACCGTATTAACAAGAGTCACCATGGAATATAACCAAACTCTTTTAATTTATTATACTTTGGATGAAAGCAATAGATGAGGCATATAAAAACACAATAACTGTGTACACTAGGCCCTCAGCTTACAATTGTATGTAGGAAAGCACTCTAACCTGAGAGTGTAGTACTCGCGGTGCCCAGTTGAGAACCTCGAAGAAAGAAGTGCTGCCCTAAGACTCAGGAAGGTTGTAGCACTTAAAACCCCTGCAGTTGCAGACAAAATGAGAAATGGATTCTCAGTGCTTTCAAAAAATGCCCCTGCTCCAGAAGAGGCAGTAGTCTTGGAGACTGGTGGCAAGAGATATAAATATAGGGAAGCTGTAGCAGGCAATCTGAAAAGGAGCTATTCTACAAATAATGCTTTGGGCATTTCTGCAGTCTCTTGTCGACATGGATCTCTCTAAGGGCTGACAGTTTGTCTCTTAACAGATAAGAAACTTTCCTCTTGTTCCACCCTACTGAAGCTTGGGCGAGCTGTAACTACTTGCAGGTACAGTGGCATACACTATTTGAGGAATCTAGTGGGCTCATGGTTTTTGAGCTGGAGGTTATGCAGTGACAGTCATCCCAATGCAGTTGCAGGCACCTTTTAATCTTCTGGATAAGCAACATGAGTTAGGCCACTTAGACTACAAAAGAACAGCAAATGAGAACTCTGGGCTTGGCCCTCTAAGCTGGCAAACAGCTGGAAGGCCTATGGCTGCAGGTAGGCTTTAGTTAATCCTGATAGCGCAAACTGAGGGACTAGAGGAAGTAATGCTGGTTGACTCTGGAGTAGAGGTGTGCATCCATGGTCCAGGCAGCAGATTGAGACACTTAGCTTTCTGAACCGAAGGGAGGAGCCCAAAGCCTCTCTTCTGCTCTCACAGTGATGAAAGAATTACTGGTATGCTCGCGCAAGGTACAGCTTGTAGCAGTATGATTTCACAGGAGGAATAGAGTCTCCAAAACATAGCAATGCATATTGACAAGTATTAGCACCAATGTTTCTGTACTTCAAGAGAAGCAGTCTGTGGACTAGCCAGAACATTATGCTGGTGATATGCACAAATAGTGACAAGAGACTGGATAAGAGGTCTGTAGAAATCTTTTGCTTCAAGGAATACTGGCACTTTCACAGCTAGTATTTTTACATTACGGGCATGTTGGCATAGTGCAGTTACTTGCTGCATGGTATAAACACAGCAGATCTAAATTATGTTATAGCTGAGTGTATCTACTGGGTGCCATCGATGATGACACCCACATTGATTTACAAGTCTCATTGGAAGTCGAGGCATGGTACACTAACATAACATACCCTGGCAATGATAGAAAACACCCTTCTATCAGAAGAGATGTCATCTCTAACACCAGTGGGCTTCATCTGAATGTGCCACCATTGCACTGAAAGAGAATTTCTTCCAATTCCAAGAACAATTATACCATAAAACGCAAGGGACCTCCATGGGCAGCACTTTCGCCTCAAGTCTGGCAGACTTTAAACCACAACACATCTAGGGGAGACAAACTCCTTCTTCAACAACACCCTGATCTGGCGTCGACTTATTGACGATATACTAATTCTGTGGCAAGGCACGTTCGACACATGTGAAAGATGGGGGGGGGGGGGCACTAGAGGGCACTAGGCAAGATGGCCGGGTTGTAGCACAGCTCTGCCGGACGGAGCGTCTGTCCTTAAAATATCCTGCAGTTCCTGTCCGCACTAGTCCCTCCGACACACGGATCCCGATGACGCAACACCTGTGCCATCCTATGCTTGGGGCTGTGGTGGCACTACAAGCCGCGAATTTCTACACGGACCCCTATCCTTAAAATGGCAGCCTAGATCTCGCGCCAGAGGTCGGCACTTCTGCTGCGGCGGAGTTGGGGGCTGTGGTCGACAGGTGGAACCGGGAGTGGAGCGACTCCTCAACGACTGCCTGGTGCCGAGTGGAGCCGGTGGGAGTGCGCGATGAGGGCTGGTGTGGACTGCCTTACCGCCACAACTGCCTGCCGTGCGGCATGGGCCTGCCCCACCTCGGGTGCCAGAGATCGGGTTGTGTGCGGCACCTCCCGGTGCGCTCTAATGGCAGAGTATCGTACCCGCTGCGGCTGGAAAGGACACTGTCTGGCTTCAAGTTAGCGGCCCGAGGACAAGCGCATGAGTCAGCTGCCGGATTGCGAGATCGTCAGCTGGGCCGCGCTTGGGCCTACACTCATGCCTCAAGCCTGCACCTAAAGTAAGTCGAGCAGCCGGGAGCCCGGGGCGTCTCTGGGACCATCGCGGTGCTGCGCATCCCTAACTGACCAGCTCTCCCTATTTAGAGAATCATCAGTTAGCAGCACACAGGAGAGTTGCCGGACCGCCTGGGGCCCCCTTATAATTGACATTGCCGTACACCTGCCAGCAGGTTTTTGTTGCACACGACGCAGCCACATATCGCCGCGGGGACCCTGGGCAGCGGAGGCGTAATGTGTATGCCCCAGATTATCCTTGACTGCTAGACCCATTGTGAGCTCTCTGCTCCCCCGGATTGGCGTTTGCAGGACACAGGCACTACACCACAGCCCATTAAAGAGCAGGCATTCGCCTCAAATGACAAAGAGTACTCTGTGAATAAAGTGCTGCAGGCTGCTATATAGTGGGTGTGTAATTGTACATTGCACGGGCTCGACACACTGCGCACTGTGGTCCACCGACCCCAGGCCTCACAGGAGTGGTGCTGCTAATGAAACGAGATTGCCTGTGGGATCAACTGCGAGCGTGTGGAAGGTGCCGCATGGTGGCCCGCTTTCTGGAATGACTTCGCTACCGCCACTCAGCTTTTGCTCGCGGAGAGTGAGGTTCCGTGCGAGACGGGACGCCACTTTCTGAGTGGTGACGAATATGGATGAGTTTGGTATCTATGAACCGCAAATGACGAGTATAGTGGGTGTACGAAGTTTCGCTATGCAGCCACGTATGGTTCGCCTCATTTTTGGGTTCGTTCATCCGAGCCCTCGGGTTCCATTTTAGATACAGCGTCCATTTTGTTTCTTGCCCTCAGGTAGCCAGCGAACGGGCTTCTTGTCCGCTTCGTGACCCTGGAACTCTCAAGCTTACACGAAGGACACGTGTTCCTTTGAGGTGACTTTTATGATGAGGGGAATAGCGCGACTAAGGCAGATGGCCCCGCTCGAGGCTCATCCTGCCGCGCCGGTCTATTGTTTTAGCCAAGCATACATTAGACACGAGGTCTTTGACCCCTCTATCGAGTTTCCTTTATTGCCCCCAACACTCTTTTCTAACCTGTTGTGCATCCTTGTCCTTTCCTTACATCCGTTCTCCGTCCTTCCTCTTAATGCGTTTATGGTTAGGATGGAATGTGTTTATCGCGGAGGGGATATGTTTTTACAGTTGGGAACCGGCAAGACTGTTGTAATTATGTTCCGGCCTCTTGAAACATGAATGCGACCCTTTTGCAGTTTATTGTGGGAACTGAGTTGTAACCTTTGTTCACCATACTGTGCTATGGCCGAAACCTGTATAAAAGGAGCGATCCACTTCTACGAATTTGAAGCAGTCTCCGAGAACCTACACGTTGTGTACTTCTTGTGACCTCTGTATCCCTGCAGTAAATAAACGCTGATCTCTGACGTCGCTGGAAGTGTCCCGTGTCTCTGTGTTTGGTACGCCAGAACAGGTAACCCACGAAGGTTTCAGGTGTTGTTCCCTGGCACCGCTGGGTCTTAAGAATAACCCAGTCCTTCAGTTGGCGCCCAACGTGGGGCGACATCAACGGTACCGGTCCAAAGCCCGACGATCGTGAGGAACTTCGTGTGAAATCTCCGAGGGAAGGTGCACCCCGCTTCATCGATCCAGTTGTCGAAATAAGTGGCCCGACGTCTTTTCCCGCGAAGATCCCCGCCTCCTGACGGCTGCGACGGACCGATGCCCTGACTGTCGACCTGTTTTGGCGCCTGGCGTAGTCCTTTGAACGGCGAGACGATTGACGGGCCTTCCTGGTGACGCCATTGTTCTTTCAGTTAAGTATTTGTGGGTCGCTCCCAGTGTTGCTTTGTTGTTTGCATGGTTCCATAGCATTCGTGGTTCTTAGTTGTTGGGTTTTATTTGACGATTGCAATTGCCAAAAACCGAGGGTCTTGCATTTTTGCGAGGACATCGTAATCCGATAGCCCTTGAAGTTTGTATACTCGGTTAGTGTGCACGATGCCTGGCCGTAGTACTTTGTTTGGGTTTCTTAAATGTTGCAGCATGGATTCCCGGCTGGAGGATTCATGTCCGATACCTCCGGCTGGAACTCCGCTTTACGAGCTCTATAGTCGCCATGGCGTGGGTCCTATCGTATATAATGCATATTGGGTTCGTTACACTAAAAAGGATGGTGTCCTTAGTTGGCCACCTCATGGTAGTTTCGAGACTGCCATTTTAGATAACTTGGAAGCTAAATTATTTAAAAAGAAAGCTAGGCCGGCCATGTTTGATTCCTTCCGGTTATGGCGGAAAGAGGCCAAACAGAAAGAAATCAAACAGAATAAGAAAAATAAACGAGAAGGTGTTATTACGGTGATGCGCAATGCAGAACAATATCAGTTAGATAAAGATGAGAAAGAGCAGGAAGTTAGTGCTCGGCTTCACCACATGGCAGTGGACAAATGTTATCCGGCGCTACCTTCTACGACCGATAAGGCAGGAGAAGAATCGGTGGAAGATTCGCTTTTGTCTTATCTGATGAAATCGCCACCTCCCTATGCTCCCGATGTTATGGGTCCCGTTCGTCCACCTCTTCCTCAACCCGCTGGTTTGGCGGCTGCTGGTCAGCCCGCCGTTCCTCCCGTACTCCCGAATCCCCTTGGGCCACAGATCGTACATCCTCTTGTCCCGGCTTCTCTCCCTACTGCGCCTTTCCAAGTTCCTCCTCAGCCTGTCGTTCCCGCTACTCCTGCTGCTGCGTCTACTTCTACCGTTTCCACCCCTATGGCTGCTACGCCTGCATCTTCGTCTTCTTCTCCTTCTGTTCGTAGTCGTCTTTTGACTGCTGTTGCTTCTCTTTATTCTCCGCTTTTTGGGCCGATACTTGGCTCGACTCTTTCAGATATTGCTCAAAGACGCAGTCAGCTTCCTGATGGTAGGGAACGTGAATCGTTGGTGAAAACTGCACGTAGATGGATTCGCAACCCTGTTAAATACACCCCACGTGTAGTGTTCGAAACGTTTTCTCAGTTTAATGTGCCCACGCAATGGTTTGTGTTCGAAGAATTGTGTAAGTCATTGAAAGAGGAGTGGGACGATGATATAGCTGATGATATACCACCTGAGGTTTCCGAGCTACAGCTTCGGTTTGCCACGGGTGTCATTATAGGTGACAAAGTTCGAGAGGCTCTGGAACGCTTGTTATCCTTTCGATGTACAGTGCAACCGCGTGCGCTGTTTAAGGACGCGACCGCGGAATGGATGGCACAACCTGGCCAATATCCTATGCGGGAAGTTCCCCCGGTATGGATGCCAGGTGACGCTGCTGCTAACCCTCCTGTCCCAGGCCATTTCCAGAGAGTGTGGATACACCTCCCTTGGAAGCGATCGGAAGTTTTGCAAGTGAAGCAATCCCTACCTGATCCCCGTAAGAATCCTGCAGGGTACTATAAAGAACTGTCCCAATTGGTGGATGCTACTGTTATGAACCTAGCCGATGTTGATATGTTGTTTGGCAATGTGGTGCCTCAGCCGATTTGGGCGAAAATTCGTCACGAGAATCACGTAGCCGAGTTAGGCGGTGACTGGGCTGCCCTTACAGCGGCAGATGCCCGGCAGGTCGGTGGGGCTAAACCCGAACAGATTATTGTGGCTTTGCCCCAGAGGATAATTACCCTCATGAAAACGCTTATGCCTGCGATGCGCGTAAATTGGGACAAATTATCGGCGTGCAGGCAAAAGAGAGATGAAAGTGTTTCCGATTTCTTTACGAGATTTGAGGAAGCGTTCATTGACCATAGCGGTCAGGACATGGGTTCCGAGGGTGGTCAGCGGCTGTTCGTTGATAAGTTTGTATCGAATTTGTTGCCCGACCTTAGCAACAAGTTGAAGAATTCTGAGAGTGCGTGGGCTGTTTCTACCACTGCCTAAATATTGGCTACGGCCCAATATTACGAGAATAGAGAAAAGGAGGAAAGTGAGCGTGCAGAAAAGAAAACGAAGGATCTCAAAACTAAGGTCTTGTTGCAGCAAGCCTACCCACCGCGTTCGAATTTCAGTGATACACAGCAGCCAAACAGATCGCAATCACAGTTCTCTAGATCACAGCCGCGAAATGTTTCGCCTGCGCCTCGCCTTGTGCTGGGCTATAATCAATGTGCATATTGCCGTGGGGAGGGCCATTTGAAGTTTGACTGTCCGGTTCTCCGTGATAGGAACAATGGTGTGTCGGCTCGAGGAGGACGTAGTGGCCCTCAACAGGTCTCTCGTGGTAGAGGTCGCGGAGTTACCCAGAATCAGGCCGAACGCTTTGCGACGTCTTCGGATTCGCAAAATTGTTTCGATCGCCGCGACCTGCCGTCCGGCCGGTCTACACAGTATCATGTGGATGACTGTTATGTTGAGTGTGATGTTGATACGGATGGTATCTACTAGGACAGCCATAGACGAAGGAAGGGAGAAGTATCAGTTCCGGTTGATCAGAGAGGGCCATATGTTGCAGTAGCCACTATGGGCGTTGTTGAGCCTTTTCTGTTGGACACTGGTGCGGCAAAAAGTTCCATCATGCATTCAAAACTCCCTGGCGCGCCTTTGTCTGGCTTAACGAATGTTTCCGTTGGATTTTCTGGCGCCCCCGTTAGTAGTCCAGTTTCTAGCCCTTTGCCCCTTACAATCGGGTCTCATGAGCTGGAAGCTCCTTTGATTTTGACCACTGGTTGTGGTGAGAATCTTTTGGGTTTAGATTTGTTGAAAAGGTTACATGCGACTTTGTACTGTTCTCCTACGGGTGTGGAGCTCACGTTGGGTAAGAGCGTGATTTCCCCTATGTATTTATCGATCGACAAGCTCCCATCAGAATTGAGATCTCTTCCAGACTCCTTGTGGGCGACAGGTCCCAATGACGTGGGCCTGTTGGATATACCACCTTATGTTGTCCACCTAAAAGTTGGTGCGCGTTTGCCACGTATACCTCAGTATCGTATTTCCCTTGATGGTGAAAGGGCACTATTAGCGATCATTTATGATTTGATCGGCAAGGATGTTATTGAGGAGACACGAGGTAATGTGTGCAATAGTCCCGTGTTGCCTATTCTGAAACGAACGGATCCCTCCAAGCCTCCCGTGTATCGTCTAGTTATCGACTTACGGGAGGTGAATAAAGTAGTTGTTCCGCAATTTCCTGTGGTGCCAGATATTACAGCTTTACTGACTCTGATTCCAGCCACTGCATCATGGTTCTCGGTCATCGATCTGAAGAATGCGTTCTTTAGCATTCCAATTGCTGAGGAAAGCAGAGATTTGTTTGGTTTCTCATTAGGTGGTCGTAGCTTCAGATTCAAACGCGCTCCACAGGGCTACTGTGAGAGTCCATCAATCTACAGTCAAGCTCTTAAGAGTCAGCTTGATGCGTTTGTGTTACCGGCTGGTGCAGCCTTGATTCAGTACGTTGATGATCTGTTAGTTGCTGCTGACACTGAGCAGCTCTGTAGAGCCGCTACAGTGTCTTTGTTACAGCATCTCTGTGCTTTACATCATAAAGTGTCACCTTCCAAACTACAATATTGTTGTCAAGAAGTTACCTATCTCGGTCACTTATTGTCAAAGGCGGGAAGAAGGTTGACCCCTGAACGAATTGCAGCAATTGCTCGAATGCCTGTGCCAGCAACTCAGAGAGATGTGCGTGCCTTTTTAGGTATCACGTCATACTGCAGACAGTGGATCCCGAATTTTTCACTGTTAGCGAAGCCATTGGTAGCTCTTACGTGCAAGGACGTTTCGACTCCTTTGCCTTGGACGGAAGAATGTCAGAAAAGTTTTTCTGAATTACGTGATTCATTGTGTTCGGCTCCTGTGTTAGGTACTCCTGATTACAGCAAGCCTTTCACATTATACGTCCATGAGAGGGACGGTTGTGCGTTGAGTGTTCTAACGCAACAATTTGGTGATAAGCAGCGTCCGTGTGCATATTTTTCCTCGACCTTAGACCCGGTGGCTAGAGCGTTGCCAAGTTGCTTGAGGGCGACAGCGGCAGCTGCGGCGTCTATTCGGCAGTCCGCAGGTCTGGTCATGGACAATATGCTCATAGTAATGGTTCCGCATGCAGTTGATACTCTCTTGAATCGGACAAAGACTCAACATCTGACGAGTGCAAGGTTGTCTGGGTACGAGCTGACCCTTTTGGCAAGTCACGTACAGATCAAGCGTTGTAATGTACTGAATCCGGCGACATTGTTGCCGATTAATATGGAATCAGATGATGTGCTACCACATGATTGTTATTTACGGACTGAGGAAGAAACAAAAGGTCGTGTGGACCTGAAAAACACTCCTTTGTCAGATCCCGATGGTACTTTGTATGTGGATGGCTCTTGCTTCAAGTTGCCGAATGGTGATGTGACGACTGCGTATGCTGTAGTGACGTTGAGTACGGTTGTGGAAACTGCAAGATTGAACCAGAATTCCGCGCAAGCGGCAGAGTTAATTGCATTGACAAGAGCGTGTGTTCTGTCGAAGGGAAAGCGAGTGAATGTGTTTACCGACAGTCAGTATGCGTTTGGTGTTGCGCACAATTTTGGAAGATTGTGGAGAGAAAGAGGATTTATGACATCGCATGGTACAAAGATCCAGCACGGGCATCTCGTGAATGATCTTTTGGATGCACTCACATTGCCTAAACAAGTGGCGATCGTCAAATGTAGTGCACATCGGAAAGTGACGGATGATGTTGGTCGTGGTAATGCATTTGCGGATGAGATTGCTAAAGAAACGGCTAAGAATCTTGCGACTCGAATGTATGTCACGAGTTTAGTGAGGTGGCCGGCGGAGACTGGTATGTGTGAAAATACTGTTGAAAGTGTGAAAGCAATTCAGAACGAAGCTACGGAAGCTGAAAAGACCAAGTGGAAAGAAAGTACAGGGAAATTGGATATGCATGGATGTTGGGTTGACCTGACGGAATGCCAGAGGTGGATGTTACCAGACGCATATGTATTAGCTGTTGTGACGATGGCTCATGGGTTGTCACATATTAGTGCGAAAGGAATATGTAAGTTCTTGTCTCCTGTATGGAGGAATGATGGTATCGCTAAGTGTGCCGAAAGAGTGGTTAAGAATTGTATGGTGTGTTTGATGCATAATCCCGGAAAAGGCACCCCCACTCCACCTGGTCATTTCGCTCCTCCTGTTTGTCCCTTTGAGGTTATCCAGCTGGACTTCATCCATATGGAGAGATGCAATAATCTGAAGTATGTTTTGGTTGTGGTTTGCGCGTTCTCCAGATGGATTGAGGCCTATCCTCTTAAGGATAATACTGCCCTGTCCACAGCAAAAATCCTGCTGAAGGAATACTTTCCTCGGTACGGAATGCCCCGGATTGTATGGTCGGATAATGGGAGTGAGTTTGTGGGAAGTGTAATGCAGAGTGTGTGTAAGGGCCTTGGAATTCGTCAGAAATTCCACAGTGCTAATCATCCTCAGGCAGCGGGTTTGGTTGAAGGGTACAATGGTACCCTGAAGCTGAAACTTGCCAAGATTCAAGCTACGACTGGTCTGTCATGGCCTGATGCCTTGCCTCTGGCTCTCCTATCGACCAGAGCGACTGTACACTCTCGAGTAGGGCTCAGCCCATATGAGATTGTGTTCGGTCGCCCTGCGAACATTTGGGGAGTCCCGAGACCTAGGGCTTTTGATAGTCTTGAATATCCAATGTTGATCGATTACTTGCATGATTTGACCACTAAACTACGGTTAATTCACCAACAGGTCTTTGAAGCTCTACCAGCGCAGACAGAGGGTCCTGGACACCAGCTTCGGCCAGGAGATTGGGTGGTTACCCGAAACTTTGGTCGAAAGCGTAATTTGGAGCCAAGATTCGTCGGACCCCACCAAGTCTTGTTGACGACGAGGACAGCGGTTCGACTGGCGGGCCGGAAAAATTGGGTTCATGCCAGCCACACAAAGAAGGTACCGATCCCCTTACCAACCGACTGTTGGGTGAGAACTGGGATTTCGGCCGCAGAAACTGAGACTTCTTTGCGCTTTGTGCCATTTAGCGACGCTCACCCTGTGGAGGAGGATTCGTCATTGTCAGATCCACAGGTGGAGTCATTAGTAGCAGAGAACCCAAGGTCCGACTCGTCATCTGTTTCATTGAACACTGTTGCGCCATCTGAACAATTGTTCGTAGAGCAAACTCGACCTGGAAGAAGTCGATACTTTCTTCGTTCAAGGACTAATAAAAATTGACAGTATAGTGGTCTTTAACGTTACGAATATTATGAACAATTACATCCTTTCTTTCTGAGTTTTTTTGTGCTTTCCACTGCTAAGAGACTTGTAATAAATCGAGGAAACCCCGCCATCCGGGTCACCGTAGGGCCGTGCGGGTACTTCTTTCTGTTTAGCAGGTTTCTGACGTTAGGTTGGTTACTTTTGTCGATCTCTGGGAACTCCTGGGGATTGATAATCGCTACTCAGAACGAAGTGCGTCAAGTACGTCACGGACGGTTTGTAGAGGATGGCATTCTCTAAGCTAGTGGACGAAGAAAGGGTGTCAGCGCAGAGATCAGAGTTATGGAGGGTTGTACAAACAAAATGTTTTCTGTTTCAGGTGTTTCTATTGCTTCTAACTGTATCTATGTTATTGGTGGGTGGAGTGTATTTCGGAGTATCGTTGTTCTTGCCTTCTGCTTCACCTACCTCTGCTCTTAACCTAAGTTCCCTCACCACTGTTTCCCCACATTCCTTTCATCCTTTGCCTCAACATGAGCAGGTTAGACGTGCGGAATTTATGAATAATTCCTTTATTCAACTCCTACATCAGCATCAGTTGGTGGTGAATACTACCAATTGTTGGGTGTGTGGGTTAATGCCACACACTATGGATAGGGGTATTCCGTATTTGGTCCTTCCATACAGCTCCCAGGGTTCAGCTCGAGCATTCCAAACTATGTTTCGCAGTGCACTAGATTCCTACCCCAGTCGAGAGCCACGGTCTGTCAACTTTGGTCCTGGGCCGTACCACAAGCCTTTGGCGATAGCCATAGCAGATCTGGATAGAGATGTTATTGATGCATCACTCATTCCAGATGAAGAAGTGCAGGCCTATAAGGATCTGAGCGAGACTGAGTATAGTACGTCAGTGGGTGATAGACAACTTAAGAGCTCGTCCCCAATATGGATTGTACCGCACCTTGGAAATTTCTGTTTGCAGGGTTTGGGTCGAAATCCGAGAGCACAACTTGGGAACAGTGCTTGCACTGAAACGTACGTCCTACCGATGCTCTCCTCCCCTGTTTTTCTGACTGCTAAGGGCACCTATTTTGTGTGTTATGAACGCGCATATACCTGGTTACCCCGCGACTTTTCGGGTACCTGTTATATTGCGAATCTTTTGCCTCCAACCTTCACAGTTGCTTCGGACTACCACAAAACTAGAGTCATGAGAGGCGTTATTAGCAAAGAGGATACTGCCGGTCAAGAAGCAGGAGACTTCTTTAAGGGTTTCTTGCCGTTTTGGGGACCTATGGTTAATAGTAGGAACCTAAGACAGTTGACCCGTGTGGTAGAGTCGACTGCTAATATTACTGCAAATGCCCTTGGTAATCTAACAGCTGAACTACAGGCGGATAGACTCATGACGCTGCAGAACCGTATGGTTCTAGACGTTGTTCTTGCAGATAGAGGGGGCGTGTGTAAAATTATCCATTCGAGTTGTAGCAGTTTTATTCCTGACAATGCTCCAACTGTTTATCAAGCCATCTCGAAGTTGCACAAGATTTCCGAGTCCATACACGTGGACGAAGGTAATTGGACGCTCCTAGGATGGTTTTGGGGCTTGATGTCAACCTGGGGTTGGAAGATTCTAATGATTGTAGGGGCTGTTGTAGCATTTCTGTTCACGTGTTGTCTTTGTGTGCAGTGTGGTCCTGCCTTATGTGGCCTATGTGCTACGACGTGTATAAGGCGGCCATCTGTTACCAAGGAGACATTGATGGATAGAATGATGTTCCAGCAGCAGCTGAACGATCTGATGAATATCGATATAGATTCCGATCTTGACTAGTGCTTGCCTACATGAGGGCAAAAGGAGCGTCTGAGGTTCCGTGCGAGACGGGACGCCACTTTCTGAGTGGTGACGAATATGGATGAGTTTGGTATCTATGAACCGCAAATGACGAGTATAGTGGGTGTACGAAGTTTCGCTATGCAGCCACGTATGGTTCGCCTCATTTTTGGGTTCGTTCATCCGAGCCCTCGGGTTCCATTTTAGATACAGCGTCCATTTTGTTTCTTGCCCTCAGGTAGCCAGCGAACGGGCTTCTTGTCCGCTTCGTGACCCTGGAACTCTCAAGCTTACACGAAGGACACGTGTTCCTTTGAGGTGACTTTTATGATGAGGGGAATAGCGCGACTAAGGCAGATGGCCCCGCTCGAGGCTCATCCTGCCGCGCCGGTCTATTGTTTTAGCCACGCATACATTAGACACGAGGTCTTTGACCCCTCTATCGAGTTTCCTTTATTGCCCCCAACACTCTTTTCTAACCTGTTGTGCATCCTTGTCCTTTCCTTACATCCGTTCTCCGTCCTTCCTCTTAATGCGTTTATGGTTAGGATGGAATGTGTTTATCGCGGAGGGGATATGTTTTTACAGTTGGGAACCGGCAAGACTGTTGTAATTATGTTCCGGCCTCTTGAAACATGAATGCGACCCTTTTGCAGTTTATTGTGGGAACTGAGTTGTAACCTTTGTTCACCATACTGTGCTATGGCCGAAACCTGTATAAAAGGAGCGATCCACTTCTACGAATTTGAAGCAGTCTCCGAGAACCTACACGTTGTGTACTTCTTGTGACCTCTGTATCCCTGCAGTAAATAAACGCTGATCTCTGACGTCGCTGGAAGTGTCCCGTGTCTCTGTGTTTGGTACGCCAGAACAGGTAACCCACGAAGGTTTCAGGTGTTGTTCCCTGGCACCGCTGGGTCTTAAGAATAACCCAGTCCTTCAAGAGCAACGTTCAACATCAACCAGGCACGGCGGGCCCATTGTACACTGTTGCTGGGTGAATCAGTTTACTGCAAGTCCCCCATCTCATTTCATGTGCAGTGAGTACTCACACATAGGGTGAAAATGGGCAGAACAGAACGCCTCACTTTTGAACCGCGCAAATCTAGCAAGTCTCAGCAACGTGCCGAATCAGATTCTGAAACAGACACCCCCACAGGAAGCCTGACTACGATTGAGAAAACGCTCATGGCAGTCCAGTCCAGTCTACAGACCACAGATGGCAAGATAAGACACTTTAAATTTGAGAATGGACCATATGGCCGCCAAAATGGACAAGCACGCCCTGCATACTGGGGAAGCGGAAACGCGTATATCGGATACTGAGGATGGATTACAACACTTAGCACTAAAACGGCAACCATGGAGAAAGTGCTTGCTGTTATACAGGCCAAAAATGAGGACCTTGAAGCTAGGTCGAGGCGAAATAACCTGCCCATCACAGGCTTACCGGAATCCACCAACACGGGCCACCTCGAGACATACATTGAGTCGCTCTTACAGACGATTTTTGGGGCCGATAATCTGTCACCCGTGTTGATAGTCGAACGAGCACAACACTCACTGGCCGCCAGACCTCCGCCAGGGCCCCTCCACGCCCCATAATCGCGCGTCTCCTTAATTAAAGGGACCGAGATGTCATTCTCCGCATGGCTAGGGAGAAGGGGAACATTGTTCATGAGGGTAATTCCCTTGTTTTTTACCCAGACTTCACTGCTGCGGTGCAAGCGGCTCGTAAGGAATACCAACTGGTGAAGAAGATACTCATGGCGGAAAAAGTGCCCTACGCAATGCTATATCCAACGCGACTACGCATTGAGCTGAATGGTACATCAAAGATTTTTACTTCGCCGAAATCCACAATGGATTATGCAAAGACACTGAAGCGCAAGTCCAAAAGCTCTTCCAATTAGGAGGACGACGACAACGATGCTTCCTCATAAGGCACTACTGAGTGACACTCTAATTGTGCTCCAATGGAACTATCCTACCAACAGCATTGGTACTGCATCTCTCTGGGACCTTCGCATAGGCACACTTCGCTCTGCATGGTCCTCGGACTGTATCCATCTGCTCACCTGAACTCTGATCCAGCAGATAAGACATTTATATTTTTTACCTGCTCACTGTTTTTTCTAGCTAACTTATGGACCTGTGCTGAGTATATATTTAGTTAAGGACGGGGAACTGTATTGTTTATCTCCGTCCACCTCCCTTTACATCTGGGATGGTTTCAACGCTCCAGCGCTTCCCTATGGGTGATTCCCACTGCTGCTACGGCAACTCCTTTTTTCTTATGGGATACTGTTGGGAGGTTTGGGATGGCTTTGGCAGGTTGGGGTTGTTAAAGTGGGTGGGGGTTCGGGCGGGAGGGGGAAGAGGGCGTTTGTTGCTGTGGCTCAAAGGTACTGTGACATCCTATTGCATGATGTGCGGTGGTGCAACAGCGAGGTGGCATGGTGCATCTTATTCGATCAATGGGAAGGTCATACATGGCTCATAAAAAGATTGTATGTTTAACGTGGAATGTTAGGGGACTCAACTCACCTAAGAAAATACGACAGGTACTGGCCTATTTGGACCAACACAGTGTCAAAATTGCCCTCATACAAGAAACACACTTAACACATCATACTGAGGCTCAGATAGGGGTCAAATGGGCGGGATATAGACAGGCCTCACCATACTCGTCGTATGCCAGGGGATGCTCACCCTCATAAAGAAAAATTGCCCTTTATTATGCTCAAAAACTGTATAGACGAAGCAGGCCAGTATGCCATAACTCACGGCAAGATGGCAGGGTCTCTCATCACCCTGGTGAACGTGTATGGTCCTACTTAGAAGACCCTGTTTTTTACGAACCGATATTCTCCATATTGCGGGAATGACCAGAAGCCACCATACAATGGGGCGGAGATCTGAATACTCATTCAGACCTGAGCAAAGACAAATCAAGCGGAATGGGGGGTCAATCTCCTAGATCTGTTAGAGTGATTAGCAAAGGCATTGCGGAGCTCGCCTTGTCGGATGTGTGACGCTTGCGCAACCCAACCAAACTCAAAGGCACGCATGTCTCCACCATACATGCTAGCTGGTCCCGGCTGGACTACTGGTTACTAATTGAAGTCAGCACAACTTGGGTCTTAGACATAGAGGTACTCCCTAGAACTTTGTCAGACCATAACCCCATCAGACTGGAACTGCATATACCCCAAACATTTTCTCGTCAGTTTACCTGGCGATTTCAGTCTGAAGCGCTACTCAACCCACTATACACACACTCCATTCATGAGGATAGCACACAATATTTTGCACAGAATAGGGGATAGGTAGATAGCGCTGCAACCCTCTGGGAATCCTTTAAAGCCACGATGCGTGGAGTGTGCATTAGCACGACTGCGGGAATACAAGATATCCAAGGCCAACTCTCTACGACTGATAACACCCTGCAGCACCTAGAACAAGACTATGGGCGGTCCCCAAAGACGACACAACTTGCCTAAATTAATTAATCAATTTTGGAATACAATCAGTTAGCTGATGACGAAATTAGATACTTATCCAGGCGCCACACCGCCCGTGCATACGGGGAGGGGGGCATACCGGGACACACATTGGCGATCAAAATTAAGGCCAGGGAAGACACACTCACTATCACTAAAATAACGGATGCCTCTGGAGTTGATTACTACTCTATGAGAGACATACTCACGCAATTCCAGACAGCGTACGTTGACATGTATACATCTCAAACTAGCGCATCAGCAACAGAACTGGATGCCTATTTATCAGATATCGCTCTTCCGTGGCTCTCAGATGGCCATAGAGAATACCTTATCCAACCTATAACTGAAGACGATATTAAGGCAGCGATAAAATCCCTCCCCAATAAAAAAGCTCCGGGCCCTGACGGACGCACTGGCGAGTTCTACAAGGAGTTTGCAGAAGAACTAACGCCTTATCTAATTGAAATGTACACAGAGGCGTTCGAGGTGGGTTCGCTCCCTCAGACACTCAGAGATGCCCTCATTATCACTTTGCTCAAAAAAGACAAACCACCAAACCGATGTGATTCCTATCGACCGCTGTCACTTATAAATCTCGACGCAAAGATTTTGGCAAAATACTAGCAACCAGACTAACACCATTGATGCCCAACTTAGTTCTACCGGATCAGTCCGGCTTCATATCTGAAAGATCCACATGGCATAATTTGCGGACACTGTTCGCCATGTACCACATTCTTGACCCGGAGCCTTTTACTCCATAGAGTGGAGTTACCTTTTCAACATTCTTCACCGTATGGGTTTTCCACCACTCTTCATCAACTGGATACGACTGCTGTAAGCAGCCCCATCAGCGCGTGTATGTATGGCGGTCATTACATCAGACCCCATTCCGATCTGTAGGGTTACAAGACAGGGGTGTCCCCTCTCACCGCTACTATTTGCACTAATGCTAGAACCACTAGCTTGTATCATCAGACAGCGCCACAGAGTGGCAGCGCTGCAGTTTGCCCACTGCCCTGTGAGTATATCACTCTATGTGGATGATATGCTTTTATTCGTAAGAGAGCCACAGACCTTTCTTGCGCCGGTGCTAAGAGAATATATCTGATTCGGACGATTTTCTGGCCTAACTATCAATTGGTCTAAATCAATGGTCGTGCCACTTACTACCTCTACCTCTACCCACACGCTGAAATTCCCGTTGATGTGGTCAGCGTAACCTGTAAAATACCTAGAGGTGTGGGTCCATCATGATTCCAAAATCGTGATCTGTGAAAATTATGGTACAGCTTGCATAAAGCTGGAACAGGTAGATAAATAGATACACCTGCCACGATCACTGGCAGACCGCATGGCACTTATAAAAATGGTTGTTCTGCCTAAGTTCCTATACTTTTTCAGCACCATCCCCATTCTACTCCCTACAACATTGTTCAAAACTATTCGAACATTTCTAATTAAACTGATATGGGGGGCAAGCACGCAAGAGTGAGTCTGTCGACCCTTACTCTGGACTATAACAGGGGAGGTTTCAGCGTACCTGACATACACCTTTATTATCTATGTGCACAAGCTCAGTTTGCTTACTACTGGTATCACACTCATGACTATATACCACATGTTGCCATGGAGGCTGGGTACGCGCACCCCATCCCCCTGGGCTCCATACTGACTCACAAGTGCAGGGACACACCCCGCTCAGAAATTAACTCCATTCACGCTACCATCGCTGCCTGGCAGGCACTGGGCCGCAGGGCGGGTACACTCCCGTTATATTCCCCTCTTATGCCCATGACGCACCATGCTGGTCTCTCAGTCACACGAGAGATAGGGGTCATGCGCATTTTAACGCTTGCTGGCATCGACAAAATGCAGGATATTTTCCCCGACGGTAGTTTGTTAACCAAAACCGACCTTAGCTATGTAAAAAAATCAGACCCCTCTATTCATTTTTACCATTCACAGGCTCATAAAGGCATTACAGGCACACTACCGTACGTTCCCGACAGAACCTCTGACATTACAATCACTGCACATGCTGCTTATTAGCCCTACAAAGTATAAGTTGGTGACTAAACTATATCGAGGAGAAAGAGATGAAACCCCTCCGCTGCAGAACAAGAGTATGGAGCAATGGAACAAGCAATTAGATCCGCCACTCACGCAGAAGGACTGGGAGTACTGCTGCCAGCTAACTCAAGCACTCACATCCAATGGCAACTTACGAAGGATTCACTTTAAGTATTTACATCAAATTTACTACACACCATACAAACTATTCAAATACAGCCTCAGGGACCATGACAGAGCAAGCGATGTGGTGCCCGAGTGCGGACTTCTGGCACCTAGCATGGGAGTGTGGAAAAGTGGCGGAATTCTGGGTAGCCGTGATTAACATGCTGCACAAAATGACCTAGCTTACCTTGGATAGCACCCTGCATGTGTGCTTACTGGGCCTGGTACCATCCCTGAAAGGAGTGCTGTGCAGATTTATAAAAATTGTGCTATTATTAGCTAAACGAAGGGTGGCCATGTCCTGGGAGAGTTGTGCGAGACCCTCGACTACACAGTGGTTAAAAGACAGGTATATTGTCGTGAGACCCTAGGCTTGTATGCTGAGGAGTTGCCCACAATTTCCAGACCCAAGGACATTTGGGAACCACTACTGCAATACCTTCGCTCACCAAACAATGATGCAGCAATTGGCTCTGATGTATAGCTCTGATATACTACGCCAATTTGCTATGAATACTGCTCTGCACTTTATGCATAATGATCTCTACGAATGTATGCACTACTGTACCTTTCTATAGCCGCGTGTTATGTTTTCTTGGCTCAAGCACTTTACAATGTTGTGTATGTAACATGCATACATTTCAATAAAACCTTAAAAAAATAAATAAACACATGTGAAAGATTCTGCAAATGAGTCAACACTTTGAACTCGTACCTGAGGTTCACCAAACACATCTCGGCGATGCACTTACCATTCCCTGACTTACTGATCATTCTCAGAGAAGGAAAGCTACACACAACCAGATACAACAAGCATTGGCATAGCCAATAGGTCTCGCCTTTGGGACCTTATAAGTGTTTAGCCATGCAACAGGTAATATTATTGCAGTAAGGATAATGTGCTGCATAACTAAATACTTATAAGGTCCCAAAGGCGAGACCTATTGGCTATTTGCAAATAATAAGGAAAATTGCTTGAAACTTGAAGAAAAAAACAACTCGGGCATTTCATGTAAAAGGTGAACGAGAGGTCATACCCTGAGTTCAAAAGTCATGCGAGATCGTGACAAGGGTCCTGGTTCGAGCAGAAGTTTCCCGCAGGACAATTTCTGCTTGAAACATTCTCCTTTGACATTTTCCCTCTCCAATTTTTCGGGCACAATAAAAATATTGCACGGGCTTGCCTCTAAGCTTATCTTGCTTCTGTGAATATTTTAAGTATATGGTAGCAGACCATTTTCTGCAAGAAGGCTTTAGGTTGCCTGTTCCAGATCTCAAGGCCCAAGAGAATTGAGCTGCGTGCTACCTCCCACGTAGTGCTGTTTGGGTTAGCGGCTGTCAATGAGTATGGATGGGGATCCTGGCAGGTCTGCTCTGTCTCTGAGCTAGAGGGACCAGAACAGTCTAGGGTTTTAAAAGGCTTTGCAAAATACATGTATGTGTCAGTTTTGCATCAGGCAACTGTGGAAATGTGTGTTTCTCTTTTTATAGCGTTTTTCTTTTGAGCAAACCGCGCAATAAAGCAGGAGAACTGTTCTTTCATTTAAATAAAAAATATCATCTTTCATTGCGCGAAAAACGCTAAAAAAGCATATATATTTTGGACAGGGGGAACATTTTGAAAATAGGCATTAATAAATACAACATATTATGGTTTCTTGAAGAAGCATAGCGTGTCAAAGTGAATAAGAAAGACTGATATAAGTAATGAGATGCCACGCAGCGCCAGACCAATATTGACGCAAACCTGATGAGCAGACTAAGAGCAACATCTAGTATTCGATGGCAGGAGAAGGCAGCTGACTGAACATGTAGATGAGAAATGATACGACATTTAACTTGCAAAATACCATGTAATTTGGCCTAGTTCCGAGAAATGTTATTCTACCCCAAAACGTCTTGCCATAGAGTGTAGTAATAGAAGCTATTCGCAAGATGGCGCTCATGTCATAAATACCTATAAAACACAAAAAGGCCCTGCTTAGACATCGCCCCGACAGACTTTTGGAGTTAGAAACAAGCGCGCACGCCTCGCGCTCGAAGTAAAAAAAAAAAAAGGTTTGACGAGTGGCAGCAGGGGGAGGAGAGAGAGGAGGGGGCCTGCACCTGTTTCCCTTGTGGGAGGGAACAGGGGCACCATATGTTTGCAAGTTAATTACAAACATATGGTGTCAAAGCTCGCTCCCGCAAGGGAATCGACAAACGTGCACGCGTTGCCATTGAAGCAATGCAATGCGTGCACGTTTTTAGGTCAAAAAGTAAATTGATTCCAAAGGTCTCTCCTATGCAGCGCATGCACGCTGCGTAGGCAAGACCTAAAAAAACTACTGATTGCAACAGCCTGCTAAGATACGATTGTCATAACCCAAAGAACCTCGGAGACAATTTGCCCTTTGGTAAATTCCTGCGACTACGTCGCAATTGCAGCTCAGAAAGAGACTATAAAGACCAAGCAAAAATCTTAACTACAAACTTGATAGCACGCAAATATCCCCCACATGTAGTCAAAACTGCCTGCAAAAGCGCAAGGAACAACAATAGGGCAGGACTGTTAGAACAACATGAACGACCAAAAAGCGAGGTACTAACCTGCGTAACATCATTCACCCCGCACTCTAACCAAATACAGAAGATTATCAGAAACCATTGGTCAATTCTAAACACTCGATCTTTGACACTGGCCCAACCACACTTTGCCTTCAAACGCACCAATAATCTGAAAGATTGTGCACACAAGGCCAAAAACAAACAGACAGACAACAAACACTCTGGGGTCCCCCCCTCCCCCGGTGACAGGCCACTACACTTTTGAATTTTGCAGTGTTTGCGTACTCACATAACCCTCAAAAGAAATCCACTTCAACACCACGAACCCATGGATTCAGAGATCCCACACTAACTGCAATACCTGAAATTGTATTTATAGCATTACTTGTCCTTGCAGAGAACACTATATAGGCATGATGACAAGGGCAGCAAAAACAACAACCAACTCTTCCCTGTTTCCCACCCAACCCTACCCCCCCAGCACACCCCCAGCAGAGAAAGAAGCTGTCAGCAACCCGTCGTAACCCTGCGCCACAGCTAGACGCGCCACGGAGATATAAGAAATCCCGAGGCAATACTACAAAGCATTGCAGATTGTCTGACCTCTTCTTCCCTCTCTATTATAGGACCGTTGGCACGCACAATAACGTCCAGCCTGGCCGGTCCGATTGGAGCTTCACATTTTACAATCTTTTGGTGAGTTTCCTAGCACTTAATACCACGGACCCTTCGTTATGTCCACGTCCCGGTGGGGCCGACCGCGCCTGTTTGATTTGCGGTGATAGCCGTACCGCCCTGTGGTTTTACCAGACTCATTAATTTTTTGTTTAAATCTGTTTATTGTTTTCAATAGAGTTCTCATCGTCATTAAAGACAAATTACATCATATAAAGCCAACCATACATGGAACCATTTAACAATAGCACATCATCACTTTGGTTGCATAGAAGTAGTACAAACACATGTGTCGGTGCCACTGTTGGCCTAGTTACAAGTGGAGCCTCGACAGGGTAAATACCACCATGCATTTATGACATGGTTCTATTAGTGTAGCATACAGAGTCTTCTCAAATGTGACCGCATACGGAAATGCAGATGTTAAAATTAATCACAAAAGCTAAAAAAAAATCGAAACCAGTAACAGCAGCATAATCCGACTTTTCTGATTTTTGTAAAATGATGCTCCTCCACCATGCCCCCTTCCGTCACCCCCCGCAACCCTGACGCCCTGCCTCGTGTCTCCCCGCAAGCTGCCACCCACCCCCAGCGACCATGACCACGCCTTCCCCAAGCGTCAGACGGCATACATGCATGTATATGGTGTCACAATTGCCTACTACAGGCCATCCAGCACTCTCCGTTAGGGCGCTACTCTCCCGTCCGGATCGCCCCTCCGAGCCATCCCCCCCAGTGTGTGTCAAGGCCTGGAGCAGTCACTCCCACTGTGTCGCAATAGGTGTCTTCCGGAGCCCCAGCGTTTCCTCTCGGAGAATTGCTATTCCTTCTGCTTTAGCCCACGCTAGTAATGAATACCTCCATGCCTGTATGTGCGGCGGGTCGCGTGCCTTCCACCTCTTTATAAGCAAACGCTTGGCTACCACCAACCCCAAATCAAGAAAGCGAGAGGAAACTTTAGTAGCCGGGGTTCTGCGAAAGTGATGCAATAGATAAACAGGCCATTCAAAGGGTATGGTGCGGCCTGTGCACGTGCACAGGGCCTCCCCTACAGCCCACCAATAGGAGTGTAGTTTACAACAGCTCCACAGTATGTGCACCAAACCAACTCCCAGCTCCGCGCAACGAGGGCATACCGCGTCTGCACGGTGATAATACTGATTGATTTTCTCGGGTGTAAGGTATGCTCTGTGGACTATAAACAGTTGTATTTGACAGAAGCGCATGTTTCTGGGTATACGTGTTGGACTCTGTAGTATCCTGCCCCATTCCTTATCCTCTAGTGGTCGCGCCAGGTCTATTTCCCATTTGTGGCGTAGTGGTTTCAGACTCACCGCTGCGTGCGTGCGAAGAGATGCCGCAAACCATCGAACCAAGTGCCTGCTGCGCCCCATGACGTAAAGGTACTGTATGGTGAGGTGGTGGCTCGGCTCCTCTTTCATGTCCCCCCATCTGGAGGTCAGTGTCGCGATTAATGCGCGGTGCCTTAGGAATTGCCCCGGTGGCAGCCCCATCTCTTCAACCAGGGATTCATATGGTATGAGGGTGCCATCCCGGTACAAGTCACCTATGGTCTGTATGTCAGCTTCGCGCCACTCCATGAGTTTAGAAGGTGTGAGTACCCCAGGTCCGCTGGGGGAACCCTCCAATAAAATGGCCGGCGCATAAGGGATCAGCGCTCTGGTAAGGTAGAGACTGTGGCGGTAGCATTTATACGCCACCACCAGAAGGAGCGGTGTCGGCTTTGGGGCTCTGGAGGCTGGATGAAAGAGTTTGGTAATATCGTCTAGAGAGAAGGGAGGTACTGTGGACGCAGTGTCTTCACGGCCTCTGTCAGCTAACCAGCGAACTTTCCACTGTAATTGTGCAGCCAGATAGTGGTGCTCAAAACCAGGGGCTGCAAGGCCTCCTTGATCAGTGGGGAAGTACAGCTTAGCCAACGCCATTCTGTGACACGCGTTGCCCCAGAGGAAATCCCTAATTAGCTTGCTGAGTGTGGTAAAGAAGGCCGCCAGGATATATATCGTCAGGTTAGCGAAATGGTATAGTAGGCGGGGCAGGATCACCATCTTAGATAATGCGACCCTGCCAGCGAACGTTAGTGGGAGCGTTTTCCAGAAGTGTATTTGTGACTTGACGGCTGTCACGGCTCGACCCAGGTTGCCCTCGATAAGATACACCGGTTGGCGATATATCTGGATTCCTAGATAGCGGAAAGTATCAGCTCTCCACTGCATCCTTATACCGCCCGGGTCCGGTGTGTCTCCCCCGAATGCATAAATACAGGACTTGCCGACATTCATTTTGAGTCTCGACATAGTGGCAAAGTCACGTAACGTGCGCTCTAGTTGAGGCGGTATATTTCCCACGTCTCTTACGAATAGGTCATCGGCATACAGTGACACCTGGTGTGTCGCATCTCCTAGAGGTATTCCATCTCCCAGCGTCGCCCGCAGCGCTGCTGCCAGGGGTTCAATTGCCAACGCAAACAGAAGGGGCGAGAGTGGACACCCCTGCCTGGTGCCCGTGCATATTGGTATGGCGTCAGAGATGTATGGTCCCGTTCTCACCCTAACTGTGGGATTTTTGTATAATAGATCCACCATTTGGAGAAATCCTGAACCCAGCCCGTAGCGCGATAGCACTTCCATAAGATAGCCCCACTCCAGACAATCGAACGTCTTTTCAAGGTCCAGCACAAGACATCCCGCCCTCGGCCACTCCTGCACACTATCTACTACCACTCTAAAAAACCTTCGCAAGTTCAGCGAGCTGCTACGCTTGGGCACAAAGCCATTCTGGTCGCTGTGGACTAACGCAGGTACCACTGGCGCCAGGCTCTCCGCCAGCACCTTGGCGAATATTTTATAATCCACATTGAGGAGTGTTAGGGGTCTGTATAATCCCAGGTCTGCGGGATCCCTGTTCGGTTTGAGCAGGGACACCAGATAGGCCTCACGCATCGAGGGGGGGAGTGTGTGCTCTTCCAGGGCTGTGGAGTAAAGGGCATGCAGCCGCTGTATCAGGGATTCCCGGTAGGCCTTATAGTATTCAGCAGGCAGGCCATCCAGCCCCGGGGTTTTCCCAGTTGCCATGCACCCATTTGCCTCCCCAATTTCCTCCAAAGTGAAGGGACCATCCAGTGTCTCTTGGTGTTCCTCTGTGAACATGGGTAAATGAATAGGCACCAAGAAGCTCTCCAACTCGGGGCCCGCGCAGCGCCCCTTAGACCGATACAGTTGCGCATAATGATCGGACAGCACCCTATGTATCTCTCGCTGTGTATACACCAGGGTCCCCTCAGGCGTGCGCATGGCTCCGATGGGGGCGTGACTGCTCTCCTGTTTGAGCAGCCAAGCTAACAAGCAGCCTGCTCTATCTGCCTTAGCATGGGTGCGCGCCGTGTGGGCTGTATATTTGTGGCATCGCAGGTGTTCCATGAGTTCCGCGTGTTGCCCTTTTAGATTCACCAGACAGTCGGCGTGACGGCCTCCACCTTCGCCCTCTCGCTGGTATTGGAGCAATTACGATTCAAGGCAAGTGAGCGACAGTTCTAGTAGTCTGCGTATATTCCATGTAGCACCAAGGCAATGACCCCTTACAGCTATTTTGTGGGCATCCCATTCCACCAATGCGGTACTCGCCGTTCCCTCATTAAGTTCAAAGTACTCCAGGACAGCTGTCCCCGGGGATGCGCGGAAGTCCGGGTCTTCCAGCGCAGCTGGCTGCAATCGCCAAGTGGGTATGGGGGGAGGGCCAGGCTCCCAGTTCAGCCGTAGCCTCGTAGGATTATGGTCGGAGTGTGTCCTCCCTAAGTATTCCGCCACTTCAACCAGCGGGGTGAGTGCCTGGGAACCCACCACCCTATTCAACCGCACATGTAGATCATGCACAGCAGAGCAGTAAGAGTAGATACGATCATTAAGATGGAGGACCCGCCATAGGTCTAACAGTGCCAAGTGCGAGAGCCAATCTGTAAGTGCCTGCGCATTTGAGACAGCTGTTGTTTTTCGAAGGGGTGGAAAAGATCTGTCCACGAGCACGTCCAGCACCGAGTTGAAATCTCCACCCAGCATCCAGGGGAGCCCAGCGTAGGGGGCCAACTTTGTGGACAACTGCGCCAAAAATGAGGGTTGATCTGTGTTCGGGGCGTATATGGAGCCTAGTAGAATTTGCTGGCCATTAAGTGTTCCCCACACCAAAGTATATCTACCTTCAGGGTCTGTCACTGTGTCCACGCAGATGAACGGGGTGCCCGTCCTAACCCAGATTAATGTGCCCCTCGCATGCGTCGAGTATGTTGTGCCGTACACTTGCCCCCTCCAGCGCCTGCGCAATCTGTCTAATTCCAGCTGTGTCATGTGTGTTTCCTGTAGAAGGGCAATGGCCGCCGAGTGCCTCTGGAGGTATGCGAATATGGCATAGCGGCGCGCGGGTGTGTACATGCCACGTATGTTCCATGTGATTATGTCAGCGCGGGTCATGTCTGATAAGTCGATTCGGCAGGGACGTCAGGTATGAAGCGCGCCCCAGGGTACGAGGGTCAGGGACCGGCATGAGTGTGTCGGTGTGCTGTAACAAAAACGATATATAAACTAAGAACATTGTAACATCTGGGGCGGACATCTGGCGATACCCGTCCAAACCTCTGTAACTATTAGGTAACGTGAATTAGGTCAGTGTGTTGCCTGTTGGGTTGCGTACACTAGTGATGTCATGCTATGGCTATCCCCTAATTCCTACTTATGTAAAGGGCCATCCATGTAAACATCTGTATCACTACGGGGATCAGCAATACGTGTGCCTAATAGGCTAGCCAGGTGAGAGTTCCCCCTCCCTCCCCCCCGCCCCTTTCCCCTTCTCAGGTAATATTGGTATCATGGCCAGCGGTGGGCGTATTGTCACTTTAGTACCCCTGTCCGAGGTGGGTGTTTCATTTATCTAGGTATATCCATCCCCCCTCCAGCAACAAAACAAAACAAGAACGCATGTGCTGACAAACAGTATTCTACTTGCGTGAGCTGCACGTGCCAGAGTCCGTTGTGATAGTGCTATGTCATATAATGTCGTCTGCAGTTTGTGGGGTTACCACTGGCAGGCCAAGGTCCTCTGATGCGTCTGTTGCAGGGGATGAGGAGACGCTGGGTGTCAGCATGTTGCACGCGTAGGAGTCCGGCCTCTCCGGGAGATGTGGGGAGCCGAGAGTTGTGACTGCCTCTAGGGCGTCCTGCCTTTCCCTCCGTATGTCTTCCGGACTCGGGGCTGATGTCCCAGGCTGTATCTTTCTCACTGTCCCCCGTCCCCTCCGGTGCCGCCTGCTTGTTTGATTGTCGCCATCTGGGCCTGAGGGCCTCAATCCCGACCACAGGCCCAATCCCTCCAGCCAGTCCCACGTCTCCTCGGGTGAGTCGAAGAAGTGGGTCCCCTCTTTCGTGACCACTTGTAGCCGGGCTGGAAATACCAGCGAGTAAGGCAGTTCCAGGGCTCTGAGTTGACGTATAACCACTGTGTAAATGCTCCTACGCCTCTGCACCAGAGCGGTATAGTCTGGGAATAACAGAACTTGAGGGCAGTGGCGTAGCTAGGGGGGGGGGCGGTGGGGGCGGTCCGCCCCAGGCGGCACTATTTTGGGGGCGGACAAAGGCATTCAGATAAGGCTCGGCTTGCTTTCGTGGACGTTCGGGGACGGGCAGAGAAGGAATAGGACTCGGGCAATGTCCTCTTCTTTTTTGTACTGGCAGCTGTCCCCCCCCCTCTCTTCCTATTATTCCCTCTCTTTCTATCTTGCTCCTCACTTACTGAAAACCGTAACTTGAAGAAAAGGTTCACAACCTCTCTTTCCTTCTTTCATTTAGTTGCTTCCCTGTGAAATGGATCCAAAAAAGAAAAACACTCTTGCGGAAATGCCCTTTTTCTGACATTTTTCTGTTCCAAAGTGCAGCGGGATGGAGAGAAACAGGCCCGGTTCTAGCGGGTGGGCCGGGTGGGCAAGGCCCACCCAAACATGAGCCTGGCCCACCCAAACAGGAGCCTTGACCCTCGCAGTGAGGGCTTGAAGGCAGGCGCGCAAAGCATACGTCCTGTGTATCAGCCCGGGCCAAGACAGTTTACCCGGCGCACATGCGCACACACACACACAGACAGTTTTAGAGATTCTCGCAGCCGCACCCGAGTACTTCACAGGTCTTTAAAAGACCATTTAAATGTTAACGAGGCTTTGTTCATTTTTTCACCCCTTCATCTCCACATGGCAAAGGCGACAATGTTCTGCTGCGTGGATATTTATCTTTCTATGCAGTGCAGGAGAAAATAAGTTTGTTTATTCCTATTCCCCTTTCCTGACCCCTGCAGCTGCTTATCACATCAGGCTGTGACACAAAGTTTGATTAATGGAGTAGGTAAGAGAATGTGTTACTATTTGTTTTTCTTTTTAAAATATGCACAGGCCCAGCAGGACACATACTTCGTGAGTGCTTCATTTAAACAGTTTTTATCATTATCATGGCCAATGCAGGACAACAATAAGACAATACGAAATGCCCAGATAACGCTGGTGATAGATGATCCTGCTGGAGAGCAATCATTTGTCTGTTAGTAGTTTTTAAATGCGGATGAACTGTATTTTTTGTGGAAGCTCAGTGGGTTACTGCCTTTGTCACAGAGATCCTTGTGCTACTTGCAGTTCAGAAGTTACAATCCTAACATAGGACAGTGACAAATAAACTGTCATCAAAGAGCTGCATACTAACATGAATGGTATAGTTAGAACTTTGCTTTCTTTTTTTGTGATATAGTTAGAACTTCCCCAGTCTTTCATTAGTCTAATGTTGCTAAAATTAGTATGTTTGGGCAGATATACATTTTTATCGGTAAAGCCAACCCCCAACCACTGGAGTACTCTTTAAATCCCGAGTTTGTGCTTCTCCAAACCAAACCCTATTAAAATATACTGCCCACCAGTATGGATGGCATGGGATTCCTACACCTTGTAATCCTCATTGGCTTATGTGAAATTCCCTGTAGACTGATTTACATACTTGTATGATTCATTGTCTCTGTATAATGTGTGCGTGGTGTAAAGTACTGACACACACTACACTGATATGAGTTGCGCTGTACAACAAATGAAATGCACATGAGAGAGGGACTACATAAAGATGAGGGGCACTGTTGGAGGGTGGCAGTGAGGGAATCCGTGAGGAGGTCAATAGGGGGAGGGGCTATGGAGCGATGAGAGGCACTGTTGGAGGGTGGCAGTGCGTGTATCCGAGGAAGAGGTCCTGGGGTGGAGGGGGGAGCTAGGGAGAGATGAGAGGCACTGCTGGAGGGGGGTAGTGAGGGAATCCGAGGAAGAGGTCATGGGATGGAGGGGGAGCTAGGGAGAGATGAGGGGCACCGGTGGAGGGTGGTACTGAGGGAGTCTGAGGAGGAGGTCATGAGGGGGAGGGGCTATAGAGAGATGAGGGGCACTAGTGGAGGGTGGCAGTGAGGGAATCGGAGGAGGAGGTCATGAGGGGGAGGGGCTATGGGGAGATGAGGGGCACTTGTGACGTGTGGCAGTTATGGTATCCGAGGAGGAGGTCAATGGGGGGGGGGCATGGAGGGATGAGGGGCACTGGTGGAAGGTGGTAGTAAAGGTATTTACAGAGAAAGAGGTTATTGGCGCGGCGCCAAAAAAAGACTTTCGCATCAGCGCTGAAGCTGGCCCTGTCATGACCTTTCTGTTTTTGTTTATTTAATTAGCAGTCTGGTCATAAGGGCTACTGTGGAACATACTTTAAAGTGCATGCTAATTATATTTACCGCTATATTCAATGTTTTAAGTTTGAAGGTGATTTTACTAATGTTTTTACCGGGAAAAATGAAAGTGGATCCTGCTGGTGCCTGAGATGGGGCTGGGGCCCAAGGTCAACTGTGAGATAAGGTGCACTCGAGAGGAGTAGTGGATAATCAAGTCTGTAAGGGAGTGCGATGCAGGGTCAGGTGGAGGTAGTAATGAAGAGGGATTCTCCCTGAAGACTCGCACAGAGGGAGCCTGAGTAGTGTCACTTGCCTGATACTCCCACCTCAGAAACCACCTCTTCCCGTCAAAGGAACATTACATGGAAAAAACACTTTTTGAGAGTTTTAATATTTAGAAAGAGATTTGGAAAAGAGTGCGTTTTACTGGGCCTTGTAAGCCTAAGAAAAGATAAAGGAGGGTCCTGAAGCAGGCCTGCCTAGACATATATGTGAGAAATCGAGCCTGCAGTGGTCCACCCAAATGCACCCTTGGCCCACCCAAATAAAAATTCCTGGAGCCGGGCCTGGAGAGAAATAGAAGGTTTTAAATATGAAAAATAAATACATAACTAAATAAAGCAAGACAGAGTGGTTGCAAAGTGGCCAGATTGGTTTTATTCACATCCAAATACATCAGCCTCACTTTACAGAGTTTGCCAGTGAAGCGCTACTTTTGTTTTCTCACCTTTCTTTGAACAGCATTGTTGTCCCCAGGTGGGGAAGTGCACCATTCCTGGAGGGACTGCAATACCTGGTTGATGGGTGGATTGGAAAACAAAATATGTACCCTGGCTCTGTATTTATGGATGTGGTCTTTTTAAACCATACTGCTTACGTTTTGTAAGGATATAAGCAATGGACATTGAAACGGTTCCCTTCAGGGCCATGTAGTCATGTCCTTAACTTTTTGGGTAAAACCACTCGCTGATTTCTGAATAGTGAGTGAGAGATCGTTAAGGTAACCATGTTGTTTCTGCTTACATTTCACATGCTTTACTTAATCTTGCATTCCCTATGAGTGTTTGCTTTTACTTTTTTTTTTTAGGCAGCATATTACTCTTATCAAGTGCATAATTTGAATTGAGCCACATCCAAGTGTTTATAGCGGGCACAATCAGGTTGTAGCTGAAGGCAGTGCGAGTTTCTCTCAGTGGGGCAGTATGGTGTTCAATGGGGGAGAGGATGTGGCACTATGGCCAGAGCTGTCGAATTTGGAACTGAGGAACTGGGTTCAGCCTTCATGACCAGTCCACCAGACCACTCTACTGAGGGATCATATTCCCATGCTAGACCTTAGAAGGCCCCACTAGACCTTAGAAGGCTTGATGTCTTAGCACAAGCTGGTGTACCCTAGTGGTGTCAATTGTGAGTTAACCTTGAAGGCCTTTCCACCACAATCCATACTGAAGTTCATCTCCAGTCTTGCGGGCAGGCCTACGAAGCAGCACACCCTAGAGCAACAGTGATCCAGTCACTGTGACTCTGTCACTGAGGTCACATGAACCTTGATCAGGTTAGGGCGGTGCGAACGGTGTGACCGCACTGGGTTCCTATTTCGGGTGGGTGCGTAGTGTTTGCAAGTATATTATGGTTTAAAAAAAACTTGCTGCCTCCTTCCTGGCCTCCAGCAATTTTCAGAAACAATAAAAATGTCATGATAACTTTGGTGATTAGTGTTCCTCCTAGAGAGAGATCCGAGTTTTGTCTAGTGGAAGGGTTGACTCCTGGAAAGGTAGCACAGAGGGTTAATGTGCCTGCTGCAAAGAACATGTACCATGCAGATCACAAAGTGCACTGCTTTAATGGGGGGACCATGATGAATGGTCATTTAATGTGAGCTGTAGATGATGGATCCCTGAATAGTGTCATGTATGTGCATGTTTGCATTGTGCTGAGGGGATTACCAGGTAATTGTTCAAGCAGCTCTCTGATGGATGTCACATGCGGTTTTTCTGAGTCCCCACATAGATCATGCAGTCTGTGTGTTCTCTTTTGCACTGCCAGTCACTGGTGTATTCAACTGTGTAGCCTTGGACCGTGTCATGTAGGTGCATGTAACTTGCATGATTGAGGTAACTATTAGCGGCGATACTACGTATCTCTCGGTCTTCTTTCAAGTGCTTGCCGTCCTTTTCCCCAGCAAACCCCCCCCCCCTCCCCCCCCCAGGGGCGGCAATCTGAGGGATAGCCCCGGGCGACACAAGCTCTAGCTACGCCTCTGCTTGAGGGTATCCATCTTGCGTGTCTCACGGAGTACCGCATCTCTGTCCCTATAATTGAGCAATTTAAAAATGAACGGTCGCGGTCTGGCTCCTGGTGGGGTTTTCTGTGCCGGGATGCGGTGAGCTCTTTCGACCGCAAACTGCATTGACAGTGTTCCTTGGGGCAGGAGATCGCGCAGCCAGCGTTCTGTGAATTGCTCCGGACTTCTATCTTCTTCGCCTTCCGGCATGCCCACCACGCGGATGTTATTGCGACGGGAACGGCCTTCCGCCTCTTCTGCTCTGTCTTCCAGTTCATGGACGCAATCTATCAGGTCTTGCAGCGCCGCTGTATGACTTTGCGTGACAGGCTGCAGCTCCGACAATGTTTGGCCTTGCGTGGTGACTTTTTCTGCCAGCTTACGGTGGTCCGTGTGAAGAAGGGTGAAGTCTGAGGTGACCTTATCTATTCTGGTTACCAGGGAGGTCCTTGTGTGTTCCAATGCAGCACCAATCTTTTCCACTGCTGCCAGCACTGAGTCCATTTTGGCTGCCAGGGCTGTGGACGTCAGCTCTGTCGCCCCACCAGTAGTCATGTTTGTGGAGTCCAGCGTGCCCGCGCGCGATGGTCCCTGTTGGAGTTTGGCTCTCATCCGGCCCATCACAATCTGCTGCGCCGTGGGCATTCGCGGATTGGCACCAGGAAGGCAGCGAGCCCGTGGTTTGATTGCATTCAGAGAGTGTCTCTCCCATTTAGGCTGCGCGTGGGATATGACCAGTCGAGGAAGCTCGTAGCAGCCTATCTATTCTCTGCCGTCTGTACGCCGGGTACATGTACCGGCCCGTGGGGCCTACTCGCCCGCTCCCCTCCAAATGCCTGCTGTGAGGGTAATGTCACCCCCTGTTTTCCTGCGATGCTTAAGCCTCAGCAATTCAGAGTGTCCAAGTGCGGGCTGCCAGTCTGCGCAGTTACAAGGTGGCGCCAATGCTGAGTTCCCCGAAGGCGGTGGCCCACGTGAAGTCCGGTGTCCACAGCGGCAGGGTCTTCGATGCACGGAAGCGGGGCCCGCAGCCTGTACACCTATTCCATACCTCCACCGCGCTCTTCGATTGCTGCAGAAAGTCCTCCAGGACACGGTGTGCTCACCCTGTTATCTGCCCGTTTCACCGCGTGTTATTGACTGCGTCAGTGACACCGTGAAGCATACCTAATACGCCCCAGTCAAGGATTTCATTGCTTTTGCGTCGAATGTGGCTTCCCGCCTGCACTGGGATAGTCCTGTTAGGCTTCGTCACTCCTCAGTACTTTAATCGCCTTTCCCATGGGCGTTATTACACACCAACGACTTGTGCACTGCAGTCCGCCACAGCTCCTAGCCGCCACAGTCTTGTTCGCAGGTCTCCACCTTCCCAGGGCTGCCCCCGCCAAGCCTTAACTGAGTGTCCGGTAACTGTCAGCCCCGTGTACTGCACTGTAGCGCTATGCTCCACACTCATTGCGTACGCGGTCCCAGTCGGCCATGTCACAGCCGGTGCTGCCTCCTGCGGACTCCTGGGTCCTGAATGGTGCCTCCATCACATGCAGGATCTCAGCATGCAGGGGGAGCAGTCGCCGCGTTACACTAACTGTACCTACGATAGACCATTATATCTATCATATGCTCAATCCACATTTTTAACCATGACAAAGGGACCCAATAATTAAATTATACTTTGGTTCCCATTAGTCATTTTTAATACACACCCTTTTCCTATTCTACTCACACCTAGTCATCCAACTTCACACCTCACATCGGCTAAAAAGAAAAGAACTCTGGCAAAGAGCCCCCTCTAGGGGCCCGTTGGGCATTGTAGCTCCGGCACAACGAGGAGCTGCCCGATGATGAAGCATGACACCCCTCGGGGTGTGTGAGGGCCCTTGCTCCTAAAAGGAGCACTCCCCACGATTCACCATATCAGGAGGCCTAGATCCCCACATAGGAACTACACACTCTTTGTTCTCATATGTGTTTAGAAAGAACCATTACATTCCTTGTTGCAAAGTCATTCTGTGCTCTGGCCACTCCCCAACGTTTTGCTGACTGGTACTGGTGGTAACTGACTGACTCTGGGCTGTGCCTAACCTGGCCCAGGGACAGTGCTATGCAGAAAGAGACACTTAGAATATGGTTAAAACACTTACATAACACTATGGTACACTGTGGGTTAGGGTACCCCTGTGATTGGCATGACCTCCACTATAAGGCCCTAGTACATATTAGGGCAGGGGGATTGAAGCGAGCTTTAAGTTCCTAGTATAGAACAGGGCAGGGCAGTTTAGAGGTCAGCAGCCTTTTCTGCACTTGCATGTGCGCACTGTTAAACTTCGAGGTCAGTTTAAAAGCTGCCTTGTGTTGCAGGACTGCTTTTAAAATGCAAATTGTGCCCAAACTCGATTTCAGTGTTTGGGGCACTTACAAATTAATAAACTACAATGTTTGGGCATATTAGGCACCCCCGGGATCTCCCCTAGATGTCTCAGGGGTGGTTGGTCAGGTATTTACAAGGAGGACCCTTATAAAAATGAGTTTTAGATGCCCTGGGTTAAGAGAAATTGCATATTTCACTCCCCACATTGTGGTAAAGTGCTTCACAAAATCAACTTTTGTGCTAGGAGCACTGTGGAGTGAGGATCTGCAATATTTGTACATATTCAGAACCCCTAAACTCTCCCCTAGGTGTTCCAGGGGTGGGGTGGGGGTTCTATAGATATAAAGCAGGGTTCTTATAAAAGGTGTTTTTATAAGCCCTGGTGTTGGAAAAATGGCCCAAGTCATTTTCCCATTGCCAATCCCCTGCCACGTAGGTTAACATGGCAAGAAGTTTTTAACTAATAATTCCCACCAGGAGAGTAATAAAAGTAGAATTCAAGAACTTCCCAAAATGTTATTGATAAATCAACAATATGGTACTGTTTAATTTCTCCTAAAATATACAGACAAAAAGTTATAAGACTTTCTTGTCTGTGAGCCAAAATTCAGCCTTTCAGTGGTCTGCCCTGATTGGCCAGAGTTAAGTGGATTAGCCAGGCTCCTTTGATGAGGTGATAAAAAGTCCCTAGGGTTGGCCAGCTCTTCTGGGAGGGCAGGGTTCTGCTACTCAGGAATGCCAGAGCAGGGGGAGGGCTCGTAAACAATATCCTTCAATGGAAGGAGGAGACAGGCATTAGACACCAGTTTCATTTAAACTCTCCTCTTTGAACCCAGCCAGACGCTAGGCTTGAGGAAGGAATGAACAGATGCAAGGGAGAGAGACTATGGAGATCAGCCATCCTGGAGGTGTGTTTAGCCAGCTCTTCTCTCCCTGCTGGAAATTCTGACATATTAAATTTAGGAGAAATAGTGCTTTCTGGGATATCATTGTGCCACAATTTGGAGGAAGTGACCCCAGAAAGCACTGAAAAAGTATCTAAGAGGGGCAGTGCCTCTCAGATCATGCTAAGGAGTTTGATATGCATTAACCAGGGCATGCACTCTGAAGATTGCCCCTCCTGCACCATCGAGAGCTACAGCCCTGTGAACTACCTTGCTTCAAAAAGACTAAAGAGTGGACTGCCTGCAAGCTACAGGTTGACAGAGCTCATGTCGACCATCACCACAAAGAATCCTCAGTCTGGAGTACTACCAGTGGATTTGTAAGGGTTTTGTCCAAGTGGATTGTGGGAACTGAAGTCCCGAACTTTCAAGGGCCATCTTGGAGATTCCAGACCCTTGGATTGTGTTTTGGACACTTTGGACCCACAAGAGGAACTTCAGGAAGGAGGAGTTCCTCACTGAATCCAGCCTGCTGGAGGAGGCTGAACGACGTCTGGTGACAAATCCTCCAGAAAAGTTGCTAATTATGAAGGGGCAACCAAATGTCCAAAAGTGGCACTGTTGGTTTCTAAGCACTGTCTAATGTTTACAAATTCATATCTCTGGTTCCCAAATGGGCAATGAGAGGAGGGTACTTTCAACTTCCCTCCAAGCTTGTGGAAGGTGGAGAAACACACATTTTTGCAATAAACCAGACTGGACAGATTGGGAAAAGCAGAAGAGTAGGGGTACACCTGGTAGAAGAATTTAGAACAAGTACAACTGCAAAGAGATCAGACAAAATGAGAGAAAGAAGGGATAACATGAGTTGCTCATGCAAACTGTTCAACAGAAACCCAGCTTGGACCATGGCAACCACTCCACAGATATAGGATCTCTGCAAATTATTGGGTTTCTTTTTCAAAGATAAAGTCTACAAAACAGAACACCTATTGCCAATAACATCCTCTTACTCACGAAGGCCACTTTCGTCTTGAAACTCTGACACCAACTCACAGCTTTTCGTTGAGAATTAGGAACTCACAAGATATTTCCCCCTACAGAAAGGTTCAAGATACAGCAAAGAGTCCAGAGACCCATCCATACCTTTTAGCCACCAACCACTCAGAAATCCTAGCACAATTAAGAGCAGTCCTCAATGGATGCAAGACATTACCACACATTCCTACACCAGGCAGCCTTTACAACTTAGATGCCTTTATCACGCATGCCAAGTATATTTAAGCTATTTAAGGGAAGTAAAACATAAATGTTCAATTATGACATTTGAGATGTCATCAGTGATGTAATAAATTATGTCATAGAACATGACATGAGAGATGTCGTATGTGAGGTCATAAGTAGTGCATGGCGGGGGTGCAAGTTATAGTTAGCGCTTCTAACTATAACTGGTATATTTCTGTGTTTGCTTTTTTTTCAAAACATTAATGCTATCACCGAGAAATTCCCCTAACTATAACTTCACTTTAACCTTAGATTTTTCAGTGAATTTCTAAGGTTTTTTAGAAACGAAAACAGATCTCTTTATCAGACCGTCCGTCCGTGTCTGTCTGTCTGTCTGTCTGTCTGTCTGTCTGTCTGTCTGTCTGTCTGTCTCTCTCTCTCTATATATATATATATATATATATATATATATCCTACTGGCGGTCGCCAGTAGGTAGTTATAGTTAGGACCCTGTTTCCATAGGAAAACCGCACAACATTCTATTTGGAATAACTTTGGCGCCGGTCGACGAATCCTCGCGAAATTTTCAAAACTAATGGGGCGCTACGCTCCGCTCCTACCCTGAAAGTCTCGGGGGGATTCGTCTAGCGGGGGCTGAGAAAAAAGGGGGTCCCAAAACGCGTTTTTCCCATGCATTTTTCCATAGGACCTTTAGACACAGCTACAGCCCGAACGGCTGAACAGAGTTACTTGAAATTTGGCAGAGAGGTAGTCCTCAGGTCAAGGAAGTGCCTTTTGTAGGTCTGGTGTAAATCTGTTCAGTAGTTCCTGAGAAAATAGCATTTAAATCAATATATATATCTGTGGCAGCTTACGGTAAGCTTACGGTAAGCTTACCGTACGCGTACGGTGCTGTGCGCGAGCGCGAATCTGATTGGCTGTTAGATCTTAGTAAACATTCGAATCTGTCGAAACCAGGAAGTTGCGGCCGCCATTTTCTCTCTCGCACTCTGAGAGGGGGTTGAAAAACAAAGGGCAAAAACATGTAAAGGGGCTGTTTAGACAGCTCCCAAGCACCTAGCCATGTTGAGGGAGTCCCCAAAGATCCCCCAAGGCCAAAAAGGGAATTTTAATTTTTCCGAAAATTTCGCCGATTAAGCTTACCGTACGTGTACGGTAAAAAAAATGTAAAAAAAAAAAGTTATCCACACTCTCCCCACCCCATGTACAAATGGTGCCCGAAGGGCACCATTTGAGCAGGGCTTATCACTGAACTGGAAAACTAAAATATTACCTGACACAACGATGCGCATCATATGTCCTCCATGTGCGCACGGTGCGCGAAGCGCATCGTGCGTTCATGGCCCATCTAGCGTAAAGTGGGCGCGCGGTGCGCGAAGCGCACCGCGTGCTCACCGTGCGCGCATGGAACGAACTGCGTTAAGTGGGCGCGCACGCCACGAATGGCGTAAAGTAACTTAGCATTTAAAAAAACCGTACAAATTCACTGAAAAAACCATAGGTTTCACACACGTTATAGTTAGGAATTAGCATTTAAAAAACCTTGCAAATTCAGTGAAAAAACCATAGGTTTCACACATGTTATAGTTAGCTGGACATTTTACTGATAAAAAAACCATTGAAATTCCCCCGTTATAGTTAGTGCAGGCAACTATAACTCACGCGACCGCAATCCTCTGCTGATGACATATGTGTCTTTATGAAAAAAAAATAATTGTAATATATGTATAGCTAAAATTTAATGGAAGAAGACATGGGCAAATAAGTGTCTAAATACAGTATTAGCATCAGCAGAGGATTGCGGTCGCGTGAGTTATAGTTGCCTGCACTAACTATAACGGGGGAATTTCAATGGTTTTTTATCAGTAAAATGTCCAGCTAACTATAACATGTGTGAAACCTATGGTTTTTTCACTGCGTATATATATATATATACACACACACACACATACATTTACTGGACATTTAGCATATGATTTGTTTGGCAATGCCCCAAAATATGTCATGCCCATGGCTCCCCAAATCTTAAGATGTCACTGACTGTATGCATACCTCTCCAGCTCTGAATGCGCAGACAGGGGCAGCGTGCGTGAAAACACTGGGATATTCTTCAACAGGCTTCTCGGGACCCTGGTGGAGGATAGGATATCCCTCGTGTTCCAGATGCCAGTAAGTGCCAAAGGGCTCGAAAATTCTTAAGTGTGACATTCAGGCCCCTCAGACAACTGCCATGGATGGAGAGGGTGTATCCCTCAAGACCTGAATGGACCCACATAGGCAGCGTGAACTACAATATCGTGGTGGGCTTCCCGGACCTCTCAGATGGGGAGGGGTAGACCTTGAACCCTAAATAGACGCTCCCCGGGCAGCGTACACTAATGTATGTCTTTTCATCGAGCAATAGGGCCGGTTTGTGATTAACAACGATAAAGAAATTTTCGTGGACGCTCATATCGTAATAATTGCGTGTGAAGATAGCGTTTCATTTGTCAAAACAAATTTTAAAAAAAGGTTATTCTGGAAGCCCAAAGGTTGTTTCAGGAGCGAGCTCCGGGCGCTTCGAATGCTGCTGCCTAGCCTTGCTTCCACTTCACGCCTCTTCGCCCCATCACCTCCACACTTCCTCTCTCTTTATCTCTCTCTCTCTCTTGCAGTATATTTTTCATCCCAACTTCCTCCCATTGTAGGTGTTTAGGCCAGGTATCATTTTCTTCCACACTCTTTCTACCTTTTTATCCCTTTCACTCTGTTGGTCAGAGGCACAATCTAGTGATGAAATGTAAGCCCTGCTCCCCAAAATCAGAGCCAGTGCCTACTACCTGCTAAGTACTGGAATCTTGGTTAATTTATTCAGTCACTCCTCCTTAAAAAGTACTAATAGCATGGAAAGTAGTGTTCAAGCATGTGAATCTATGAAAGATACCCTAATACTGGAGCAGAAATGAGTTACTTACGTGTAACTACAGTTATCCAGTTTTGTTATCTTTCATAGATTCACATGCTTGAATGATTCCCAGTCGTTGAAATGGGAGTCCCCGGTACATTTATAATGGTAATGTCACATTAGACATAGAAGGTAACAAGCCTAAGGCCTTGTATTTAGTAACATGTTTGAGTCCTTATTTAAAAAAGGACCAAACTTAAGAGAACAACCAATCAGCTGACACCACCCTCTAGAACAATCCTGGAAGGAGCTCCAGTCCCTTAGATTTTCATAAGCACCGTGCGTAACCAGATGCAGGCAAATAATTTAATTATGTATATAATTACAAAATAGCCAAAAACATAGATTCCAATATGGGCATAATCAATAGAAAATAATAGAGAAATGTGCATTAGAAAGGTTGGTGGGATGGAAGGAAGGCTCACTTTATTGAAATAGATATCTGTGCACCGCCTGTCCCACCGCAGCATCCTTCATCAATTCGGAATCCAAGCAATAATGCATGGTGAATGTATGCAGCGTTTTCCAGGTTGCTGCTCTACAAATGTCTGCTGGGGGCACACCAGCAAACAATGCCATGGATGTAGATATTGCCCTAGTTGAGTGGGCACAAACTCTTGAATGTAGTGGTTGACCAGCCTGATGGTGACAGAAGAGAATAGCACTGGAGATCCATCTAGATATGCGTTGCTTTGTCAAAGGAAAACCTTTCCTGGGTAAGGTGTATGCAACAAAAAGCTGATTAGATTTGCGGAAGGATTTTGTTTTGTCTGGATAAAACTTAAGGCAACGCTTCAAGTCCAAAGAATGTAAGGCTCGTTCAGCTGCCGTTTGTGGATTTGGAAAGAACGATTTTAAAACAATTGGTTCATTAAGATGAAAGTCCAAAGGGACTTTAGGTATACATTTTGGGTTGGTACGAAGGATCACTCTATCGTTCTTAAATTTAATGAAAGATTCCTGTATTGTGAAAGCTTGGAGTTCGCTAACTCTTCTTGCAGATGCAAGAGCCAAAAGAAGAGCAGTTTTCCAGCTCTACGTATTGGCTCAAACGTGTGCTTCATAAGTTGAGCAAGTACCATGGTAAGTTTGACGTTGGAGGTGGATGTTTAACAGAAAGAAAAACCCTGAAGAGACCATTAGGAAACTGTTTTATCAGTCTGTTTAACCACAAAGAAGATCCTTTGGAAGATCTTCGAAAACGGGAAATTGTAGCCAAGTGAACTTTGATCAAGGTATGAGCCAGACCAGAATTCGCTAGGTGGAGGAGTTATGGCAAGACTTCCTCCAGAGAAGATTTGAGGGGATGCACCTTAGGAGATCCACACAAGATGCAAAACCTTGTCCATTTTAAAGAATAAGTTCTGTTGGTACTGTCTGCTCTAGCACGAGACAAAATCTTCCTGCAATCTTGAGAAATCTTCAGGTCTCGAAATTCCTGGAACTCAGTAGCCAAGCCGATAATCTGAGAGCGCCCGGATCTGGGTGCTGAACTTGTCCCTGGTTCATCATTAGGAAAGAGGGAAACAGCTTCAGGGGAAACTGCGGCTGTAAGGACAGGAGATGAAGTTCCGTGAACCAGTGTTGGCGAGGCCACGCTGGAGCTATTAGAATTAGCTTGCAGGGCTCTGCTTTCATTTTCTTTAGAACCCTGGGGAGGAGAGGAATTGGTGGAGAGGCGTAGACAAATACGCCGAAACAAGCTATTGAAAACGCATTCCCCAGAGATCCTTGTTGGGGATGCCAGCTTGTGAAGTGTTGGCATTTGGCGTTGCTGCTCGAGACAAACAGGTCTATTGCTGGTTCGCCCCACTGCGAGAAGATTTTGTTCAGGGTATTTTGGTTCAACTCCCACTCGTGGCAGGTTGTTCTTAACCTGCTTAGAGAATCCACTATTACATTTTCTTTTCCTGGAACGTACTCTGCTCTCAACAAGATTCGGTGTTGAATGGCCCAGTTCCAAATTCGGTGAGATTCTTGGGAGAGGGAGCGAGATCGAGTTCCTCCCTGTGCATTGTCGTAGTTTTCTGTCCTGCGAAGCACTAGCGAGCTTCGTATCCTGGATACGAACACTTGGAGCGCTAGAAAGACTGCTCTTAGATCTAAGAGATTTATGTGTAGATTCTGCTGAGAAGGTGGCCACTTCCTGTAGGAAGGCTCCCCAACCTTCCAGAGAAGCGTCAGTCGTTATCACCTGAGGAGAGGCTTAACGAAGGAAAGGTATGTCCTGAGACAGATGGTGAGGATGAGTCCCCCAAATTAAACAGGCGACCATTTGTGGAGTCACTTGGATAATGTCGTTGAAAGTCCCATTTACCTGAACCCACTGCGCGGTCATGGCTGCCTGAAGAGGACGCATGTGTAGACCGCAATGCGGAACCAGAAGAATGCAAGATGACATCATGCCTAATAGAGATTTGTACAGGCGCACCAAAAGAGACTTTCTTCTTCGTATGCAGTTTGCCATGGTCAGGGGTTTTCGTTGTCTTTCCTCCGTTGGATAGGCCCTCTTCAGAACCGTATCTGGGAGAGCTCTCAGGAACGTTAGGCGACAAGAAGGCTGTAGGACTGATTTCTCTGGGTTTAGTGTGAGACCCAACTTGCTGAAAAGCTGCAAACAGGCTTTTCAAGACTTCTTCGCGGTGTTGAGACGAGCCAGTTGTCGAGATATGGGAAAACTTAGTGGTGATGTTGTCTGAGATATGCAGCTAGCCACTTAGTAAAAATTTGTGGGGCTGATTTGAGCCAAAAGGTAAAACTCGGAACTGATAATGCCTGCCAGCTACAGCGAACCTTACATTTTTTTTGTGTTTCTTGTTAATTGGTATATGGAAATAGGCATTGTGGAGGTCCAAAGATACCGTGTAGTCACCTCCATTGAGAAGCTGCAAGACTTCTTGAATGGTGACCATGAGGAATGACGGTTTCTTGAGGAATTTGTTTAAATTTCCTAAATCTAAAATTGGCCTCCACTTGGTCTTCTTTTTGCGCACTAAAAAGAAGCGGGAATAGAAGCCTTTTCCTCTTTGATGAAAAGGGACACGCTCTAATGCTCCTTTTTCGATCATTGATGTTATTTCCAACTGTAACAGGCGCAAATGCTTGTGAAACAAAAGTTGAGGAGGCGTTGGTGGAGGTGGCTGTACAAATTCTAGAGAATGGCTGAATTGAATTAGCTGAAGGACTCAGGGGTCTGTTGTAATTTGTTTCCAATTTTCTAAATAGTGGGAAATGTTGCCTCCTACCTCGGGAGGTGAAGAAGTTGCAACCGGCAGAAGTAACAGGTCATTGATGCCTTGCAGAATCTTTTTGTCTTCCAGCTTTCCCTCGAAAGGAAGACTTATTGTAGGCAGTCGCAGGCTGTTGTCTCTGGGAGAACTGCATCCTGTATTGCTGGGTAGAAGAAGTATAGGAAGGGTACCTATACTGCTGGTAACCTCCTCTGTATGATAGCTGGCTCTTACCCCATGCACCACAAAAAGGGGTTCTTTTATACTGCAAGGTGCCCAAAGCTTTGGCTGTATCAGTCTTTTTTAATCCCCTGAAGGGCTTCGTCGATATGCTTCCTGGATAGCTGTTGTCCATCGTAGGGCATATCTAGTATCCTTGTCTGGTCCTCAGGCCTGAATGTTGTAGCCTTTAGCCATCCCTGGCACCTTAGAACGGCAGCCCCAGCTAGCTGATGGAAGCCGGTGGAAGCGATATCCATCGCACAATCAATAATCTCCGAAGCGGAGCGTTCGCCCTCCAGCAAAACTTTTCTTGCCTCCTCTTAGATGTCTTGAGGAAGATCATTGAGGTAAGGAGGCAGATCTTGCTTCTTAGTAGCCTCTGAAGACTTTTTGTGTGTCTTCTTTTGAGGTTGCTGCGAGGAAAGACCTGGCGAGGCGTACCGAGGTCTTTTCTGAGGCGTCTTTGAGGAGGATTTTGAGGAACCATCACTCTCCTTAGAAGATACAGGGTCCTCCCTGTTTTTAAGCCTCTGCAGCCAAATTAAGTCTCCCCTCATGGTCCTTCAAAGCTTTTGAAGAAAAAGTGTGACATACCTTGCAATCCTTTGGTTTGTGATCAGGATAAAGGCAGTAAAGGCAGTTTTCATGAGGGTCATCAATGTGAAGCCTTTTCTTTCTGCAGGTATCACAGGGCCTAAAAAGGCCTTTTGTAGGTGTGTCTGACATGAAAACTTCACTCAGACAAAGGTAAATATAGATGAGAAATACCTTGAATCCAAGAAAAATCTATAGACAAGGGAAATGTGAAGATAGGATGAGAAAACTGAGCAGAGCTCAGTGGAGACTCCCTTAGCACAACATGCAGTAGAAATTCTGAGGGACTAGAGCTCCTTCCAGGAAGGTTCTAGACGGTGGTGTCAGCTGATTGGCTGTTCTCTTGAGTTTGGTCCTTTTTTAAATAAAGACTCAGACATGTTACTAAATACAAAGCCCTAGGCCTGTTACCTTCTATGTCTAACGTGACATTACTATTATAAATGTACCGGGGACAATGATTCAAGCATGTGAATCTATGAAAGATACCCTAATACTGGATAAGTGATGTGTCCACATTGCATTTTGGACCTATTTCTGTTGCGGGCACGAGGCCTACCCACAGAATCAGGATACTTGGGGGAATGCTGGGTGGGTGGAATTTTGTGGCTCCCCGCCGATTCCAGAACTTTCCATCACAGAAATGTGAGGAAAAGGTTGTTTTTTTTAAAAAAAAGTTTGAGGCTTGCAAGGGATTTTGGGTAACAGAACCTGATGAAAGCCACACAAGTCACCCCATCATGGTTCCCCTGGGTGTCTAGTTTTAAAAAATGTACAGGTTTGCTAAGTTTCCCTAGGTGCCGGGTGAGCTAGGGACCAAAATCCACAGCTAGGCACATAGCAAAAAAGGGTCAGTTTTCACTGGAAAAATGTGATGTGTCTAAGTTGCGTTTTGGGCTGTTTCCTGTCGCGGGCACTAGGTCTCCCACACAAGTGAGGTACCATTTTTATTGCCAGACTTGGGTGAATGCTGGGTGAGTGGGAGTTTGTGGCTCCCTGCAGATTCCAGAACTTTCCATCACAGAAATGTGAGGAAAAGGAATTCTGGGTAACAGAACCTTGTGAGAGTCACACAAGTCACCCCATCATGGATGCCCCTGGGTGTCTAGTTTAAAAAAATGTACAGGTTTGATATGTTTCCCTATGTGCCGGCTGACCTAGGGCCCAAAATCCACAGCTAAGCTCGGTGCAAAAAAAGGGTCAGTTTCACTGGAAAAATGTGATGTGTCCGCGTTGCATTTTGGGCCATTTCCTGTCGCGGGCACTAGGCCTACCCACACAGGTGAGGTACCATTTTTATCGCCAGACTTGGTAGAATGCTGGGTGGGTGGAGGGTTAGTGGCTCCCTGCAGATTCCAGAACTTTCCATCACAGAAATGTGAGGAAAATGTGTTTGTTTTTTTTACAAAGTTTGAGCTTTGCAAGAAATTCTGGGTAACAGAACCTGGTGCATCCTGGATTGGCCTGGGTGTCTAGTTTTAAAAAATGTACAGGTTTGCTAGGTTTCCCTAGGTGTCGGCTGAGCTAGAGCCCAAAACTCTACAGCTAGGCATATTGCAAAAAGATCAGTGGAACAATGTTATGTGTCCAAGTTACGTTTTTGGCCATTTCATGCTGCAGACACTAGGCCTACCCACACAAGTGAGGTATCATTTTTGTCAGGAAACTTAGGGGAACACAGAATAGTAGAACAAGTGTTATTACTGTTTATCTTTCTATGCATTCCTGCCTTCCAAATGTAAGACAGTGTGTAAAAAAGAAGTCAATAAAACAATACCCTCTAATTCACATGCTAATATGGGTACCCACAAATTCAGAGATGCACAAATAACCACTACTTCTAAAATCCATATCTTGTTCCCATTTCAGATATAAAACGTTTTCCTTGATACATATTTTTCACTCCTATATTTTACCAAATGAATTACTGTATACCCGGTACACAATGAAAAACCATTGCAAGGTGCAACTCAGTTTTTGCCTTGGGTACCACGGGTTCTAGGTGAACCTACAAGCCTCATATATCTCCACAACCAGAAGGGTACTGCGGACTAACTATATAGCTTTCAAAAATCTACCATAGTTAGAAGAAGTTACAGGTGAAAATATAGGCACAAATGGCTGTTTTTTCAACTAAATTTTCAATATCCTTTTATTTCAACTGTTACTTTCTAAAGGAAATCTTTGAAGGATCTACACAAATGACCCCTTGCTCAATTCAGAATTTGTCTACTTTTCAGAAATGTATAGCTATCCAGGACCCATTATTGATTTTACACCCATTTCTACCACTAACTGGAAGGAAGTTGAAATCACAAGAAATAGTACAAATAGGCTATGTCCCAGTAAAAAGCAACAACTGTGTGGATAATGTTGGTTTTCTTGCAGAAGTCTGCCTGTTCCTGAAAGCTGGTGATTTTAGCACCATAAACCCTTAGTTGATACCATTTGCAGGGAAAAAAGAGACGCTTTCTTTTGCAGCACTTTTTCCCCAAAGACCCAACATTTTGCTGTATTTTGCCTAATTTCTCGATCCTCTCCAGAGATATCCACAAACCCTGGGTACCTTTAGAATCCTCAGCATGTTGGAAGAAAAGGATGCTAATTTGACGTGGATACCTTATGTGGACAAAAAGTTATGGGGAGGCCTAAGCGCAAACTGCCCCAAATAGCCAAAAAAAGGGCCTGGCATGGGGAGGCCTGGCAGTGAAAGGGTTAAAAATAGTGTTAGGGCCTTGGGTAAGCCCCCACTGTTTAGAAACGTACAAAAAACTGTCAAGTAGTTAGGCCTAAGAAACACTTTGAGTTTTTTTAAATCTCTAATATGACCCCACTTACTTTAAACACCATGACTGATACTGCAGGGACCAGCCTGGAGCTCAGCCTGGGTACCTATGCACATATTAAAGTTTCTCAACTTAAAGATTTGTGCAAAGCATGGAAACTTGCCATGGGTCCTAAACCCAATAAAGCCCACCTCCAGAAGTTTCTGGCAGACTATGACAAGGCCATGGCAAATAGAACTTTCCCCAATGGGGAAGAAGTATGAAGAAGGTGAGAAGGTAGAGGGGGAGGACACTGGCTCTATCAATACCTCCTCAGATAGCAACACCTCTGGTGTAAGTGATCCCAGTAGTGTCCCAGATAAAGCAGGCACTGAAGATGCCGATCTTCAGAAACTGACCTAGAGGATAGCTCTAGAAGCTAAACTCTTAGCCATAGAAAAAAAAGAGCTGAGATGGGCTTAGGACCCATCCCTGGTGGCACCAAAATAATAAAATAGGGAGGTAGACTTTATGGACTCCAAAATTCCCAAAAGGTTTGTCCCTAGATATTTTGAGAGCGATAATATCACTAAGTGGTTCATTGCATTTGAGAGAGCCTGTCTTGGTAGACAAGTTCAAAGGAAGCTATGGAATGCTATCCTGTGGGAAATGTTCTCAGGAAAGTGCAGAGATAGGCTCCTGATACTTAATGAGAAAGATGCTACATTCTATGACCTCAAGAAGGATAGTCTGATTGAGGGCTTTGGATTCAGCACTGAGGAGTATAGGATCAGATTCAGGGAGGCCAAGAAAACCTAAAGCCAATCCTGGGAAGATTTTGTAGATTACTCAGTGAAAACGCATGGAGGTGGCTTGAGACGTGTGCCCATTACTGATCACTGCTGTGAAATAAATGTCTTACACTTCTCTGTGTTAGGCCAAAGGCTTCTCGCCCACACTACTATTAATAGAGCACTTTGGGTTTTACACTGATCCCTGATCACTTTTGTGGAACCCATGGACTCTCTGCATGGTATTACCACCTATATATACACACCCACTTACCGTATATACTTACCATCAGTGGTAAAGACATGACTGGTAAAGGCTGCATGGTAAAATTGCTAAAAGCATTGCATGGTAAAGACAGTGTGGTAAAGGCTGTTTCCTGTCCTCAAGAGGTCCCTCAAAAATGGAGACACGATCCATAAAACCAATAAACACTCTTGGTCACACCAACCACAACAACTAATGAGCTTTTATAAGGATGGCCACATACCATCTACAAAACCACATAGAAGCCAACAAAATATTGGATTACTATCAGTCTGTCTTCTGCTGTAAAACACATCTATGACGTTCTACATTTAGCAAACTAAGGTATGCCCTGCATCCTGACTCTTGTTGATTTCTCTGCAGCATTTGAAATAGTGGACCAAAACACTTATTATCTCAAGAAAGTAGCAATTGTGTCCAACCAGGCAACCAAATGGGTTGCATTCTTACTAGAGAGCCATAGTCCGGGTCACACTCTGGAACCTGCTTTCTCCCTCTACCTCAGCCACATGCCAAGTCACTTTTTCCTCATATGTTCAGTATCCGTATCAGAATATCATGGACCTATAGAGGGACTTCAACCAATCCTTTGACTCATAAGTCAATGAAGCATACATTTGCATGCATTTCATGTCTGTTGAATATGCCAATGACACAACCAAACAGAGCCAAAATGGAACTATTGGCCTAGGCTTCACCCCCACATCTTAAACCCCATTGACATATTGTGCCAACCTCCATCTTTGATACCACACAAAAATTGGTTCTGTTGGTTTCACTTTGTATACATGCAAAAGTAAGTTAACTACTTACTACATATAAAAAGACAATGGAAAATAAAAAAGCATAATTTATGAATAAAGAAATTGTCACCGATATTATTTACTATAGCTGTAATAAAGGTGCTCCGTTGTTAGTGCAAAGGTGCTTGTGCAAAGTGTTAATCAGTGTATAATATATAACAGGATAATGAGACAATTATACAATGCTTCAAAGTGACCTGGTCACTGAATGGAAAATGTTGTATATGAGGGCCCAGAGTTAAAACATCTGGGTAAGCGCCTAAAGGAAGACAGGCTAAACAGAGGGTGATCCTCAAATGATTGATCAAAAATAGAGTCTTGATATTCTATAAATAGAATAAAAATAATAGATTTCACAATAAACTCACCATAAAGATGCACAAACTATTAAGGCCTGGGCGTAGCTCACGGAGTTCCACTCCGCGGATTTCTGTGGCGTTACCAAGAAACTCCGTTAAATTCTGCCGAAATCCGCGAGCGGACGAGGTAGTTTCCCCTGCCATATTTCCCTCTGCAGCGCACGTGCCACAGAGAATGGCAACGCGAACGGAGCTAGCTCTGCAACCATTTTGGCAGAGAACTCTGCAATGACCCTGACATAGCTAAGAGACACAAAGGCATCAGTTAGAGGGAGGGCTAAAAAGCGAAAATATGCACAACCACACCATTACGCGCTATGCAGTATTGCCGATCCAAGAAATAGCCGACAGATGATGACTGTCACACAGGTACAGAGCAAACCGAATCAAAGTACCCTCATTAATAAAGGTCTCAGCTGCAATATAGAGCGCAAAAGGCGAATGGAGGCAAAGATAAGAATGGATTCTTCCCCTTCACTGTGCTACATTGTTCTCAAATTGTTCATTTGCCTCAATTACTGGCGCCTGTATTTATTTAATAATAAAATATAAACAGTGCTCGGATTAATTGCTTCATGCAGTACTAACGGTGAACATTATGTCTGCCCAAATGGGCCCGCATGGCTCGAGCTCTTTGGCAGTAGCGTCTCTTAGGCAGAGTGTTACACGCAACTAGCGGTCTCTGTTGTTCGGAGACTACATTCTTTCTGCTATTGTGGAGAATAGTGATTGAAGGAGTTCAATATTGTTTTCTGTGCTGTTAATGATTTGTGGAAACACACAAGATACACCCTTCAAGGTCTTTCATTGTATAGGCCTGCTGTTGTGAGTCGGCTCAATTTTTTAAACTCAAAAATGCTTTTAGTTTTCTTCTAATATTAACATACCATTATTTACGGAAAATATACTATTTCGCTGTTTTTGTAATTAAGCCTTCTCGTAGAGTATCTGTCAAAGAACAAGGCAGTAAGATCCAAATGCGTTATGAAACGCATGTGAATGCTGGAATTACTCATTTGCAACAGACGCATGCCAAATATAAGGTGTCGTGATTTGTGAGCTCAGCCTGCATATGCATACTCCTCCATGCAATAGAGACGAGCACAATACATCTTGAATGACATGAGTTAACTGTAGTTAAGTAAAGTTAACAAACATTCATCAACGTACGAAGGCTGATTTTAATCTGCCTCGGAAGGATGAAAGCCTGAGGGTGTTCTACAGGCAACACTCACATCTCAGCAGTAGGTAATTGTTCAAGGTGTGTTAAGTAAAACCTCAAGTGCATTCCCACCATGTGGCACCACGAGCAATCACGGGCCGGCAATGACGCTGCTAAATTGGAAACCAAAGATTAAAGAAATGAGTGTGACAGTGAAACATCAAACCTGGCATGCGTATTTGCTCTGTGCTGACTCAGGCAGCTGAGATTCAAAGAGTTGTGTTGCCTGAAAGGGGCCAAATCCACTGCCCAGGGGTGGAGCTAAAGCTCTGGGGAGTGGCTGTGCCCCGAGGTACACACCTGGTGGTGGACCCTGGGACGCAGTGTGTGGCATCATGACTAGGGCTCCTCAAACGCGTCACTGGGCTCATTGCTAGGGTGCTTTTTGTTCAGTCCCCGATGCTGGGATTTATCTACGCAAAAAATACAGCAACCTTTCTCTCAGCAGAGACTCCACCTCCTTGATCAGAGTCTCCATCCCAAGTCCACTGCAAAGCCCTGCTATCAGCCTATCACAGACAGTGCTATGCTCCTGAAAAGGGCTACTCCACCACTCGCAGAGGAGAGAGCCAGTAGTCACACAGCCAATAGCAATTTCCAATAGGGGAACTAGACTGCTAACACTTCTTTTAGAACGTGTTAACAAATGGCTCCACTAAATGTGGCTGAAAGAGCCAGGTTAGTAATGGTTCACTTTGCTAAGGGTGGTCGGGCACCGGTAAACTCTGCTACGTGGCGGTCGGCAGAGTTTTTGCTAAACTCCGTGCTCCAAGCAGAGCGTGGAGTAGCGAAAGCTGTGCTAACTCCACCAGCAGAGTGGATATCACGCCTACCCCTAATTTTTGGGAGGTATTTCCAATATTTGGGCAGCAGGTGGCACTGTGAATCCATATTAATTGGAAATCAGGTGCTTTGTTTTAGGATGTACTCCGCTGATCTTGGCAAGTTTTTTTGTGTCGCAAGGGCTGATCTACCAGCATCATTGCTGGGCGGCGCTGCCTATCTCAGGATTAAAGATCACAAAATAATTCTCGGGCTCTAATCAGGGGGGGAATCGATTATTTTGTGTGTGGTTCTTGTTCCCATCTGTTCTGTTTAGGGCTCCTTTTATAGAATGAGGCTCCAGGAGCCTAAGGAGGGGGGCCCCATGCTCCCCCTCATTTATTTTAAGGAATTGCCCCGGGACCTAGCCCACTTGGGGGCTTTATTAAAAACAAGCACGGGTGAACACACTTGGCTTTTTTTTTCTTTCAATTTTGCCCTGAATTTGAGAATCCACCCACTAATTCTAAGCAAAATAGAAAAAATATGTTTTAAAACCCCAGTGGAGTCCTTCTCGGACCCCACCACCACACCTAGGGGGTCAGGGTATTTCAACCCTTCCCCCTTTTCTATATATATATATTTTTTTTAAACTTAATTTTTCGTATTAAAACATACAATCTCGTTACTCCCCCCTCCCCCCGACATCAGTGAAAAGCAGTACAGATAGGTCCAATCAAAACACATATACTTATGTAGTGCTTCAGAGTGAGACAGGTCACAGTCTATATCGTGTGAGAATCCGGCCCAGCCCAGCTCAGTGCAATACAGGAGTAGCCTCGCCATCATCCCCTCCCCCCTCAGAGGGTAGCGGGGAATACAACTCTCCACTTGTTCCCTCCGACTCACTCTGTGACAACTGCCCCTCCACCGCCAATCCTTCCATACACAGAACTCGCCACGCCAGAAGGTCCTCCTGCAATTTTTCATCCCTCCTAGAACACTGCATATGCGTTTCTTCCGCCAGCGTCCATTCCCGCACATCCCTGAGCCATGTGTCAAGCTCCGGGGCTTTCCGCCCCATCCAGGTAATCGCGACCCTACGCCTAGCCAAAACTAGCATTAACTGCAGCAATTTATAGGATAATTTCCGTTTCCTCGGCTTGGGAACCAGGGCCAACAGGCAGTGTAGGGGTGTCCGCTGGACCCGGAGGCCAGTGGCGGCCGCGACGCGGCTTACCACCCCAATCCAGAACCTCTCCACCAGCGGGCAATCCCAGGCCAAGTGCAAGAATCCTGCCCCTGCTGTGCCGCACCGAGGGCAGTTGTCCCCCCTGCCCGTTCCAAATCGACTCAGCGACTTCGGGGTAAGATAGGTGCGGTGCATAAAGTTAAAATGGGTGAGCTTGAATCGCGCGTTACAGGATACTCGCCTCGTCAAGGCTCCGATTCGCGTTCGTTGCCCTTGATCTAATGGCTCTCCCAAGTCCGCTTCCCAGGCCGCCCACGCCGGAGGCTCCGGAGGAGCCGAGTCGCGTTTCATTGCCGCATATAGCAACGCAATCAATCTGCGGCCCCGGCCGCACGTCAGCATTACATGAAGGGTCTGAGTCATCGGAGATATCTCCGGGCACTGCGGCCAGACCGATCGCACCACCGCACGCAGTCCCTGATAATGTAGATATTGTCCCCCTCTAAGGCCATAAAATTCCTCCGCTTGTTCAAAGGACAGGAAGGTTTCCGAGGGGTACAGATCTGCCAGCACTTCACAACCCCCCTCTTTCCAGTCCCGGTAGGACATCTGGCGTTCCAGTTCCACCATGGGGGCCAGTATCCAGATTGGTAAATCCCGATGGAAGGGCGCCGCACCCAAGACCCGCTCGATAAAACGCTGCCATACCTGTGCTGTATGTTTCACCACGTAGGGCAACGCAGCGTCTGCTCCCGACCCCCTCATCAAAGCCAATTGAAGTTCCTTCGCTGTGGCCCTTCCCGCCAATAACCTCGTCTCCCACACATCTGTGTCTGCAAACCATCTGGCTGCTGGGAGAAGCTGCGCTGCATAATAATATAAGTCGAAGCGTGGGGCCTCCAATCCCCCCTCCGCAAAGGAGCGGACGACCGTCCCAAGGGCCACCCTACTGCGTCCCCCCGCCCAAAGCAGGGACGTCAGCGCGAATTGAGGGTCCGGAAGACCCTAGGAGGGAGAGGGCACAGCGTATTCTGGAGAACGTACAATGTCCTCGGCAGCATTACCATCTTAGCTACAGCTAAGCGTCCCATTAGGGAAAGCGGCAGGGCGTTCCAAAACGTCACAGACTGCCAAAGTGAAGCAATCACCCGGTCTATGTTCCGTGCGAGCGCCAATCCCTCCGTGGCTGCCACTTGAATACCTAAATACCGGAAACTTGTTCGTTCCCAGCGCAACCCAAGCACCGGCAGGTCCTCGCAGGGCACTGCATCAAAGCCCGAAAGCGGGAAGATAAGAGATTTACTACGGTTGATTCTCAGGCCCGACGCCTCCCCAAAACGGTCCAGGTGGTGCAGCAAGACTGGAAGCGCCTCTGTCGGTGCTCTCAGATAAAACAAGGCATCACCTGCATAGAGCGATATTACATTTCGCGTATCCCCCACCTGGATTCCCCATTGCTCCATTTCCGCCCGGATCGTAACTGCGAACAGCTCAATTGCAAGCGCGAAAAGTAGCGGCGAGAGGGGGCATCCCTGTCTCGTGCCCCGTCCCAGCCGCCACTCCCCCGACACCGCGGCACCCAGGCGCACCCTCGCCCTCGGAGCGCTGTATAAAATCTGTATCCACCGGCGAAATTTGGGCCCTAAGCCCACCCTCCGAAGGACCTCCTGCAAGTATGCCCAATCCACGGTATCAAACGCCTTGGCCAGATCAATAGAGACCAATACCGTCCGTTCTTCCCTACCATCACTTCATGCTGAATGTGGTTCAGGCGTCTGAGATTCATTGCCGTATTCCTCCCCGGGATGAACCCACATTGGTCCTGGTGCACTAAATGCCCCATATGTGGAGCCAGCCTAGTGGCCAACAATTTCGTTAGGACTTTGACATCCGTATTCAACATGGTGATCGGGCAGTAGGACGATGGATCATACTTATCTCCCCCTGGTTTGAGGATCATACAAACTTCTCCTTGGGCCATGGTCTGTGGGAGGTCACCCCTCTCCAACGTCTCATGAAATACTTGCAACAGAAGCGGGGCCAACTCATCCTGGAACTCTTGGTAGAACTCCGAGGGGAAACCATCGCTGCCGGGCGATTTAGCACGCGTCAAGCTGGCCCGCGCTCCGCGGACCTCTGCCAATGACAAGCCCACCTCCAATCCTTCCCGATCCGAGTCCGCCAGGGTCAGCAAACTCAGCCCTTGGAGGTATGGCAAGTATTGGGCCTCTGAGATATCTGGGGCCACCTCGTACACCTGCCGCAAATGAGTCTGGAGTACCCCCAGTATCTCCTGTTCCGAGTACACCATTTGGCCGGTGGAATCCCGCAGGGCCACGATACGCTCGGTGGTCTGCTCTCTCCGCAGGATCCATGCCAACAGCCACCCGATTTATCCCCCTCTCTATGGAGGCGCTGCCTATATTGTCCCAGAGTGAATTTGTCCAATCTATCTAAGGTGTCCTGCACCCTTGCCCGCACCTCCCCTTCCTCCCGCTGTTGCACCGCATTGGGGTCCCCCACCCTCTGAATCTGTCGGAGGAACTCCTCTTTTTGTAGATGAGCCCCATACATGCACCCCTCACCACCACCTTCAGGGCTTCCCATTTTGTGGCCACCGCAATGTCTCCTGTTCCCCAATTGAGGTCCACATAGTCCCCTATGGCTGCCGCCACACGGGCCCTCCCCACCTGGTCCCGGAGGAGGTCCGCCGGCAGCCTCCAAGTACGAAGATGGACCACCGGAGGTCCCCACTGGACCACGCATGCCACTGGCGAGTGATCCGATAAAAAGCGAGCCAGGTGTGTGACCTCCACTGACATACCCCTCCTCTCATCCGCCACCAAGACCCGATCCAGCCGACTAGGTGTTGTGCGTGGGAGAGAAGCAGGTGAACACCCTCTGTGTGGGGTTCTTTTGGCGCCAAACATCCACCACCCCTAAGTTTTCCATCACTTTTTTGAGTTGGTCAGTCATACGTGGTTTCGTCCCCTGCCGAGGGGGCGCCCTGTCCAGTACCGGATCCAGGACACAATTGAAATCTCCACACCAGAGTATCGGGGTCCCTAGATCATAAGTCAAGACGTCCTGCAAGGCCCTAAAAAATGCGGGGTCATCTATATTTGGCGCATAGGAATTTAAAAGGACTATTTCCCTGCCATCTAATCGCGCCCGGAGGGGCAGGTATCGGCCTTCGATGTCCGCCTCCACATATTGGATGGCGAACGGCACCCCTGGCGCCACCCAAATCAGGACCCCCCTGGCGTATGTAGAAAAGGACGCATGAAACAACTGCCCCCGCCATTTTTTCCCCAACTTCTGCGCCCCTTCATCCACTAAATGGGTCTCCTGGAGGCACGCTATCGACACTTTGTGCCATCGAAGGAAGGAGAGGACCCTGTATCTCTTTGTGCATGAGCAGAGCCCCCTCACATTCCAGCACAAAAACTTGTATCCCATGACCTCTTCAGCACTCCACCCCGCCACGGCCAACGTGTCCCAGCTTAGGCCCCCTCTGCTACCCGACCTGCAATACAACTTATGTCATCAACTTTCCCCTCCAACATCCCCCCCAACAATACCCGCCTCCCCCCTCCCACGAGCACTATACCAGCAACAACCAAACATGCCACTGTGCCCTTACCCCGCTGGTGCCAGGACGTACACAGCCACCCCATTCACACAACCAAACTATTCCCCCTCACTCAAACCGCTACTCCCCCCCCCCGCCCCGACCCCCGTTCTGACCCAGTTACCAACCATGCATTTCAGGCGCGACCTGACCGATTCCCCACTAAGCACCCAGTCCCCCCACCTACCTCCCTCCCTCCCCTGCTTCTCTGATGCCACAGGAACGGTAAATCCCTCTTGGATCCAGTCATCAGCCCCACACCACCTAATGCGGGCACCTCAACCACGGCTAGCGTCCTGTCCTTTCCCAGACTCTTCCCACGCCTGGACTCTATGTCCCTTCAAGACGTCACCCCCCGGACAGGAGTCCCAACCCCCACAGTTTCCGGTATCGCCAAGGTTGCGGCCAGGACCTCTCCCTCAGAGGCCAGCAGCGTGTCCGGGACCAAGATTTCTTCGGGGCCCGCCGGGCGCACCGGCACAGGCTCCGGCCCCTCCTCTGCTCCCGCCGGTCCCAACTGCAGAGCCCCATCCGCTCCCACTGTAACTCTGCTTCCATCCTGGCTCGCCACCGGCTCCGATAAATGTCTACACCTGGCGGGACGTTTCCGCTGTGGCCGCCTGCCCCACGCCCCACGGGGGCCTCTCTCCACTCCCGGTGGGACATCTTCTCCCCGGGCCTCCAACCATTCCCAGACCTCTCCCGGGGTCTCGAAGAGGTGGGCTTTTCCCTGAGACAGTACCTTCAGTTTGGCGGGATAGAGCAGCATGTATTGCAGGTTCATCGTCCTTAGCTTCTGTTTAACCCCCAAGAATGACTTTCGTTGCTCCTGCACCTGCTGCGTATAGTCCGGGTAAATTGAGATCTTGCTGTTCTCATACGTAAGATTCGCCACCTCCCTCGCCGCCTTTAGAATGCAGTCCCTGTCACGGTAATTAAGGATTTTGGCGATGATGGCCCGTGGAGGAGCCCCCGGCCTTGGCGGCGGGACCAGCGCTCCGTGTGCCCGCTCTATCACGAAAACCTCTGACTGCCCCCTCGGGCACAGACTCGCACAAATCCAGTGTTCTAGGAACCGCTCCGCGTTCCCTGCCTCCACGCGTTCCGGCACACCAATGACCCTGATGTTGCTGCGGCGCGCCCTCCCTTCTGCATCTTCTGCCCTTCGTTCCAGGGCTCCTGTCGTAGCCCTGAGTTGTGCGACTGTCTGTTTGAGGGTCGTCACCTCTCCCTGCAATTGCTCAATGTTCCCTTCTGCATCCGCAACTTTGTCCGCCACTTTCCGGAGGTCCGTCCTCAGCAAATTTACATCAATTGAGACCGTTTCTATTTGTCGCTCCAGCGCCGAGTGGGACCCCTGTATCGCTTTCAGCAACTCCGCTCGAGAGGGCTCCCCGGGGTCGTCCTCCCCTCCGCCGTGGCCCGTCTGCCGGGTGAGCCGCTGGGATGGCTGTCACTGTGTGGCATATTGCGTGATCGTGTTCGATTGCGTTGAGCGAGACATCTTACCCCTCGTCATCCCCGTTGCCTCCAGTATCGCCCAAGGCCGTGACTAGGCCGTGCCAGGGTCCGAAGTCGGTATGCACTCCCCTTCCCCGACCGTCCGAGGCGCTCAGGTGAGGTCTTTTGGTTTTGTGTCCCCGGGGTTTCCCTGACTCACCCCGCCTCCGCTCCCGGGAATCACGGCCCGTGCTCCGTTTCCTTCCCCTCGTCGGTCACCTCTGCGTTGGCAACTGGGTGGCAGGGTAAGTGTCGGGTGCTCGCCCTCTTTCGGCGCCACGCTGCGTGTTCCGCCGCTCACTGCTAGGCCCCGTTCCCCCCGTAGTGTCCAAGACGCTCACCTCCTAGGTGCCGATGCCCTCCCAGCCGGTCCGGGCACCGGCGTCTAGCCCCCACTGGGCCCCTCCGTTCCGGGCCTGACATAGTGGTAATCTGTTCGTGCCGGTGAGAGCACGGCGCGAGGGAACCGCCAGCGTCCCCACAGCGAGGCCTCAGACTCCGTCGCAGCTCAGCTCCCCAGGACCCCTCAGCGTCACAAGTCCGGGACTCCCAGCGCTCACCGCCCAATGCAGGCGCCCTTTACTCCCACGCAGCCATGGGCCCGTCCTCACCGCTGCTCCGTCTGGGCCGGTCCGCCCCTCCACACCGTCTCCCGCCACACACACAGGCTCCTGGCAGCGGGCCTCCCCTCCAATCTCTGCTCCAGGCTGCCGTACCCGTTATGGTGGTGGGCCGGATCAGACGCGCCAGCTGTCCCGCCACACTCCGCCGCAGCCTCAGGCCGGCTGGGGGCCCCTTGTGCGCCCGTCCCGGTCCCCCGCGATGTCCTGAGAGAGAGCCTCCTTCCGGCCAAGGCGGCAGTGTCTTCACCGCGGGACCTCCATCATCTCGTGTGGTCCCGCCTTCCCCGGCTTCCAGGAGTAGGCCCCAGACCCCGGCCTCACGTCGTCCTGAATCCCGGCTGGTAAGTGCAGGGTCTGTTCCCCGGCGGCGCCGCTAGTGTCTCGCGCAGGCTCCCGTCCGCGAGCCTCCCTTCCAGTCGCTTCACCAGGATGTCGCACCCGCCATGGAAGTAGGCCGGGTCAGACCCGCCAGCCGCTCCGCCACTCTCCGACTCGTCCTCTGGTAAACCGGAGGCCCCCGGTGCTCCCGGGGCGGCCTCCCGCGATGTCTCGGGGATGTACGTCTCTCCGGTCAAGGCGGCGGCATCCCCGCCTCAGGATCTCCGCCTTATGTCGTGCTCCGGCCTTCCCTGGCGTCCGGGAGTAGACCCCAGAACCCGGTCTCCCGTAGTCCCGTATCCGGGCTTGCAAATGCAGGGGCGGTACTCCAGCGTCACCGCCAGCTTCCCGCTCCACGTCGCTCCGGGGCCCTCCCCAGGTGCTAGGGGGTCGATGTGCCCACCAACTTTCGGCCCAGGGGCCCTGACAGGATCGCCTTTTCAGGATTTTGGGGTCAAGTGATCGGGAGCCGGTGGAGCTCACGTCCTGTCGGCCATGCTGCTTGGCCACGCCCCCCCCCCTTTTCTATATTTTTAACGTCTTTTGTGGGACTCAGTTAAAGCAGCTTCCCAGGATGGCAGTCAACACTTCCTGGTTAAAGTGTTGGCAGCCAATTAGATTACAGCACGGGGACTGTTGGATCCGTGGAGGAACCGCGTCCCTAGATATACAAATTTGGAGTTTGGTTAATATCTCTAAAACTACTCAACGGGTTTACACCAAACTACCAAAAAGCACTACTCTGGACCAAGATCTACCTTTCTGACAAATTTGGTGTAATTCAGTACAGCAGTCCGGGCTGTTGTCGTGTCTAAAGTCCCTATGGGAATTAACATGGTGAAAACAGGTTTTGGGACCCCCCTTTTTCTCGACCCCCACTTGAGGGATCAACCCCAAACTTTCCAGACAGCAGTTGAAGTGAGTGTCAAACTAATTTCGAAAAGATTGAGAACATTCATCAAACGGCTCGAAAGTTATTGGCAAAACAACAAAATGCTTTTCCTATGAAAACTAGGTCCTAACTATAACTACTTATTGGCAACTGCCAGTAGGTAATATATATGTATACACCTACACATACATATACATATACATACACAGCGCAACTCAACCGAGGTGTAAGTGCACTGTACAACAGAACAACAAGTGGAATAGGTTGATAAAGTTACTTACCTGTGATAACAATCTTTCTGGTGAATACTGTATCCACCTGCAGATTCCTCACCTATAGAACAACCCCAGGCATCAGACTGGATCCGGAAAATTTCAAAGCTGTCAAGTCCGGTAGAGGGTGTCGGACTTGGTCGATGCTGGAAGTGACATCAAGCAGTGCCACCAAGGCCATAAAGCACCTGCACCAATGTCAGTTGTCCTCTGTTTTTCTAACCCTTTGAGGCGAGGTGGCAGATTGAAATTGATGCAGGATTGCAGTACCAAAAAATGTGTACATATTGGGATCTATTAACTGTCCCTATAACCAATTCTTCAAATGGGGAGCCAGGCGGGTTATTGAGAAATGCGCAGGTAGAAAGAGTATCTACTAGAAAAAATGTTACTGCTGGTCAGTAACTTTTTTTCTGATAGATATTTCTACCGCCAGATTCCTCACCTGTAGCACAGATTGCATAGTAATACCCTGCTCAAGATGGCTAGATGTGGAAATCTTGCAGAAAAGACCTGGCAATGTGCCTGTACCTGACCACCTCCGAATCCAGGCCGTAGTGCCTTGCGAAAGTGTGCACGGAAGCCCACATTGCTGCTTTACAGATTTTTGCAATTGGGACTCCTCTGGCAAGTGCAGAAATAGTTGACTTAGCTCTGGTGAAATGGGCTCTGATTTATTCAGGAGGGTTTTCTTTGTTAAGGCATAGCAGATCTTGATGCAGAGAATGATCTAACATGAAAGTGTCCTCTTTTGTACCGCCTTCCCTTTTTTGGCACTACAGCATCAGACAAAGAGCTGGTCATTCAATTGGAATTCCTTGGTGTGGTGCAGGTAGTAATTCACTGCCTGCCTAGGATCCAACCAATATCACTGTTTCTCCTTTTTCGGGGTATGAAGAGGATAGAAAGTTGGTAGATTGATAACCACCTTAGGAAGCAAAGCAGCCCTGGTTCACAACACCAACTGATCTGGGAAGAAAGAAGTGTGACAGCTAAGGAATTGCAGACATTATAGAGACCAAAAACACAATTTTGAGGGTTAACATTCATAAAGTACATTTCTGTAGGGGCTCAAATCGAGTCCCCATCAGAAAGGTGAGAACTAAATTCAAATCCCACTGGGGAACCACAAAGGGAGTTAGAGGGAACATATTTGTCAAACATTTAAGGAAGTGCATAACAAATGGGGACTTAAAAAGGAATGGCTGATCTAACAGATTGATGAATGCAGGGAAGGTAGTCAAATATGCTTTCCCAATGCCTATAGCGCAAGCCCTCTGAACAAGGGAAAACACAAATTTCAAGACCTGTGACAACTTGGCCTGCAAAGGGTCCACATCATTGTCTGCACACCACAAAGTTGCCCCATCTGCCATAGTAAACAGACTTAGTGGAGGGGTGACAGGTTGACAAGATTACGTCGACCACCTTGGTGGTAGCTGAAAGGAGCTCAGTTGCCCCTTGCTCAGTTTCCAAGCACAAATGTGGAGGTCTCGGAGATTGGGGAGTAGCATCCTGGTCTCTGATTGGGAGAGAAGGTCTGGCCTGTGTGGGAGGTAGAGCGGGGGATATTTGGAGAAGTACTGAAGGCCTGCATACTGCAACCCTTTCGGCCAGTCTGGAGCAATGAGAATGATTTGGAGCCGGTCTTGGTGAATCTTACTGAGAATTCGAGGAATCAAGAGTATGGATTGAAATATGTATTCTAGCTGAAAGTTCCACCTCACCTGAAAAGTGCCCCTCAAGCCTCCCCTCAACGGATACTGGAGAGAGCAGAACTGCTGCCATTGAGCATTTACCAAAGAGGCGAATATGTTCTTTTGAGGAGTGTCCCATTTGGAGAAGGTATCCTGGACTTCTCTGGCAGATGATAGGGAGCTGTCGGTAAGGCACTTCCAGAATGTGTTCCGGAGCATGATGAGGTTCTCCAGCAATGGATGGGCTGAAAGGAACTCAGGTTCATGAGGAGGTGGGCAATAATGGCGACCTATGAGACAGTTGACTGATGGACTGGAAGAGGATTTCTCTCTTGCCACAAAACATGCTCTAAAAGGCCTTGTTAAAGGGGAGAGGCAGGTATGAAGTTGCAGTAGAAGGCAAAAGGACTTTGGTAAAACCATTGGTCTTAGTTTCTATGGTAGGCAGTTAGAAATCTACGACTTCAGCAGCTTTTAGAATCACTTTATGTAGAGACACTACTCAGGCGTGGCTATGCTGCTAGTGGAAGAAAGCCCCTAGAATTAAGAGGATCTTGATTAGGGTCTTCATAGACCATAAACTCAAAAGAATCACAGTCCGTCCCAAAGATGTCCCAAAGATGTCAAGAAGACGGGTCCTGTATGCTTTCTCCTCTAAAGATGTTGGACCTTCCTGAAAAGCCTATGTTGAGAGGTGGCATCGGGCTGCAGGGCCAATGGCACTGTCTCAGGCACCAGAGGGGGTGGCAGGAGAGGGGCCTTGCCGAGATGGCGTGTACCTCAGTGCCGGATCAAAGAAGTGTGACATTGATACCGGATCTGACAGAGTTGCACTGAAGGACATCAGGTGTAAAGGCATGAACAATAAATGTCAAAATGAGGCTGCTGGTCCCAAAGTTGCACCAGTGAGCATTGAGGCCTTCACAAAGATAGAACATATTACGTTAAGGAACACAGCCAGATCTGATCCCAGGGTTGGGAACTAAGGAAGGATAAGTTACTTACCTTACCTGTAATGTTCGTTCTCTTCCAGGGGTATCCTCATCAAAGTCATAAGCACTGAATATTCCCGCCCATGTGTGGGTACACCGGAATCTATAAAAAAATTATGTATGAATATATATATATATATATATATATATATATATATCACAGCAACTCGCGATATTCACCCGCTTGTGCGCGGGAATCACCAGCGTAGACCAACTTTTTGCAGCATTATTTTTATTTAGTCTCCTCTTGTGTCTTGTGTCAGGACGCGTTTCGGCCGTCCAAGCGGCCTATATATAATTCAAAATTCACAAAGGTCCTCCGTCGACTCACAGGACTGACAGCCCCCGCTTCTGCCGAAGAAAGGAGCCACGAACCACCAGAAATGTAGGCAATTAAATTATTTATTCTTGTTTCTCTTGAGCTACGCGTTTCGGGCACGACTTGCCCTTGATCACATATATATATATATATATATATATATATACACACATACAGCTCTATATGTATATATATATATATATATATATATATATATATATATATATATATATATATATATATACACATACATAATTTTTTCACCAAACAATGCAGCCTCATTATCAAAAACAAAAAGCTAATCAATGTACTGAAACTCTGCTTTGGCAACCCTAGATTATAGAAAATAGAAAACAGGAGAACAAGAATCACTTAAACTCTCTTTAATGAGTAAAAGAGACTCAATCTGCAAAACAGCAGGCATTGTTAGCTCATAGGCTGCATTGAAAACCCAATAGCATAGAAAAAACACTGTCACTGTGCCTTTAAAGCAGCCATGACCCCCAGCTTCCCATCATGCTTCAAGGTGACTGTTAGGTCCGTTGTTCTTTGCGGAGACTTTAAGGTCAGGGCACAAAGATATGACTTAAAAATGTGGGGAGGTGGGTGGGTTGCTTATGACTTTGATGAGGATACACCTGGAAGAGAACTCGGATTACAGGTAAGTAAATTATCCTTCTCTTTCAGGGGATACTCATCAATAGTCATAAGCACTGAATCGATTAGCAAGCCCATCCTCCACCTGCAGACAAATGAGAATCAGAGAGAACCATCATAGCTGATTTCAGCATTGAAACAAATTTCTCAAGGAGGCCTGGCCCACTTGAGTGTCTGCTCTAGTATCCAAGTCGAGACAATAGTGTTTCGTGAATGTATGTATCGATTTCCAGGTAGCTGCCTTGCAGATCTCGGCAATTGGTACATTGTGCAGAAAAGCCACTATAGCAGCCTTCCCTTGAGCGGAATGAGCCTTGGGAGTAGAAAAAAAAAGTGGATCATGTGCAAACTAATAAGACAGCTTGATACATGACACTATCCATCTTAGAGGCTGGAAAACCTGTTCTGATGGAACCATAATTTACAAACAATTGATCAGAATTCCTGATAGCTTTAGACTTGTCTAAGTTGAATTTTAAGACCCTTTTCAGGTCTAGAGAATATAGACACCTCTCAGCTGGTTTAGAGGGGTTAGGAAAAAAGGTAGGCAGTGAGATGGTTTGGTTACATGGAAGTCGGACACCACCTTCGGAAGGAAGGAGGGTTGGGTCCTGAGGACTACTCTATTGTGGAGAAAAACCGTGTATGGTTCACTAGGGCAGAACGCTTGCATCTCGCTCACTCTGCGAGCGGAAGTAATCCCTATTAAAAAAGCGGTCTTTCATGTAAGGTGTTGGAGGGATGCTTTGTGGATAGGCTCAAAGGGGGGAACCATGAGCTTGGAAAGAACCAGATTTAGCTCCCAGGGAGGTGAAGGAGGTTGGATTGGAGGGTAAACCTTCTTTAGCCCTTGCAGGAAATCTTTGATCACCTGAAGTTGAAAGAAAGAAGGTTGAGAAGGTGACTGTCTGTATGCCGTGATGGTTGCAAGGTGTACCCTTATGGAAGTGAACTTTAGACCTGACTTGGCTAAGTGGAGGAGATAAGGTAGAATTACCCCCTCTTGCCCTTTGGTAGGATGGAACCCATTCTGTACACACCACAAATAGAAACGTTCCCATTAAAATGCATAAGAGTATCTTTTTTTTTTTTTTTAACGTCCTCATTTACAACCCACTCGGGCTGGTCCACGCTGATGATTATTGAGAAAAAGCAACCGTCTCAGTACACTGGATCTGCTGACTTATACCCATTTAGGGCCAAGACTGCTGGTGCTATCTCGATCAACAGTTTAGGGACGATGCCCACTTGGGATGCCCATCGCTCAGCTTAAGCTACTAGAGCGTCTTAATCGTATCCTTAGAAGGGGTGCAGGATATACCAGAGAAGGCGGGCTGTGTAATCCTTGGACTAGGGGGAAAAAAAACCCTCGCTCAATTTCAACATATTCCAGAAATCCCGCTTCTTTTTTTTTTTTTTTTTTATTTATTATTGATCCGCTTACAGTGATGTACATTGCTTCATACCTACAACCCTGAGGCCGGCTGAATAAACTTCGTGAGATAGTTCGTGGCACCGCACATCCCAACCTCCCTCCACTCCTGTCAGCACAATTGTCGAATCAGTAATGCATTAGGAGCGTCCGATAGTTCAGCATAGTACATCCTTGCCTTAGTAGTGATCTTCACCAAAGTCCGCAGTTTTCTCAGTTAACATATCTTATACAAAACACCCAACTCCCTCCCCACCCTCACCCGAGCCTGTAGCATCGCATGGGCCGTAACCCTCACATGTTGCCTACTCAAATACACCATCTAGAGCCGCGGCTCCCCACAGAGAGCCGGTCCCCCCGCTGCAGAACATCACACACCCGTCTGTATGTCACCAATGACCGTGATGCACTCTCAAGCCTAGACGCCCCCTCTGTACCGAGGACACAACCGCCTCCCAACGCCGATGCCACCTCCTATGCATGACATATATCGCAACGAGTTAGACACTAGCTTCCCCTGCGCTCCCCCTCGCTTTCCGCCCCCAGCTCTGCGTCCGCTGCCATGCGGTCCCTCCCTAGGTATTCCGCGTATAGGCCCCAAAAAATGTTTGGCCTGCTTCTGGGCGAGAGTAGTTCGCTATAAGTATCTGATTGCGTGCAGCAGTATAGTATATCTTGCTCCCACTGCTTAACTATTGGAAGGGGCCCCTTCATTCAACACATCGCCACCCTGCGCTTTGCTACTAGCAGTCCCATATCTACAAGCCTCCGCGCCGCCCTAGGCAGTCCCTTAGAATAGCCTAAAAGCGCAACAGCAGGGTCAGGGGCGAGCTCCAATGTGGCTATATTACCTATCTCCTGAAGAATAGCTTCCCAGAATTTGTGGATGCCCGGGCAATCCCACGCTAAGTGGTAGAAGTCTGCTACCGGATGTCTACATCTGTCGCATGACGCCACCTCTCTAAGGCCATACCTATGCATCCTCTCCGGTGTGTAATATGTTCTATTTATGTATTTGAAGTGTACCAATCTATGCTTGCCGTGTAGCGAGATCCTGCGAGTGCCTACACAGCAGTACGACCACATGGCGTCATCTATGACAGTATCCAAGTCTCTTTGCCATGCCAATCTAGCCTTGGTGTATTGCCTGGACCTCTGCGACAGCGCAATGTTGTACAGATGCGATATCAGCTTGCGAGGACTTTTTTGCTTAATGAGGTAAGTTAACTCCGGGACCTCCGGTGGTTCCGCTATGTCATCTCCCAAGTGCCGTCTCAGTGCCCCCCTCACTCTATGGAACTGGAAGCGTTGCAACTGGGTGGGGGCTTCGGCCTCCGCCGCCACATCGTCCCAAGTCTTAGCCCTGCCGTCCACAAACAACTCTCCCATCGTATTGACTCCAAGCTCATCAAGGGCTCGCGTCACTCCTGTGTCCTTGCAAGGAGGAAGCCACCCCACCCATTCCAGGGGCATTAATGGTGAATATAGTAACGCCCCTGCCGTTTGTTGTAGTATACAATGCCAAGCATGTCTAGTGGAGTTTAGCGAGTCCAGGAAGCCCACCCTACGATCCATCGGCTCACATATTATTGCTGGGAGGGGCAGCGGGTCAGCAAACAGTCTCTCCAGCTTGAGATATGGGATCGACTCCTCCCCGTGTATCCAGCTATGCGCCTGTGCACCCTGCGCCACCCTGTAGTACAGCTCTAGATCCGGCGCCCCTAGGCCACCCATACAATACGGTAGTGTCAATACGCGCCTGTTTGCCCGCCCACGCCAGCCGCAGCAAGGACTTATTAAGTCTAGCGAAGAAGGAGCGCGGCAGCACAATAGGAATATTAGCAAACAGAAATAGGAATCGGGGCAGAATCACCATCTTCATGATTGATATCCTGCCCACCAGCGACATGGGCAGCCCGATCCAATTCTCCACGTCGTCCTCAAGCTTATCAATTGCCCTACCATAGTTTTCCCGCAGTACTATTTCAGAGTCGACATGCAACTGTATACCCAGGTATCTGACTGGGTCGTCAGACCACTGGAGCGGATAGTCCATTTCAAAGATTGTAGTCGACGGAGTCAATGGGAAAGCTATAGACTTGGACCAATTAACACATAAACCAGACAGCGCTCCGTAGTGTACCACCTCACGTAGCACCGGCGACAAATTATTCTCCGGATCTCTAACGTACAGCAGTGTATCATCTGCATACGTCGAGACCACAATCTTATAGGTAGGGAAGCTCACCCCCCGCAGGGCGTGATACTCCCGTAATGCGCATGCCAGGGGCTCCGCGACTATAGCGTATAAAATGGGCGACAATGGACACCCCTGTCGCGTCCCTCTAGTAATCGGGATCGGATCAGAGATCCTGTCACCAAGTCGTAGTCTTGCAGTCGGACTCCTGTAGAGCGCCCCGATCATCTGCAAAAAAACCGGCCCCAGTCCCATTCTGGTCAATACTTGGCTCATGAAGGGCCACTCAACAGAGTCAAACGCCTTCTCCATGTCCAGGAAGACCGCGAGTGCTTTCGACTCCGGCCGAACATGTTGAATAGTGCCAAACACTGTGCGCAGATTGTAAGTAAGGTTCCTGCCCGGTACAAACCTCGCCTGCTCCGGGGCCACCAGCTCTGGGGTGAGCAGCGCCAGTCGCGTAGCCAATACCCTTGCAAACAGCTTGGCGTGAGCAGGGAGAGCGGCCGATATGAGCTGCACTCCTCCGGGGGCTTCCCTGGTTTGGGGATAGCTACAAGGATAGCCTCACACATAGAGCGTGGCAGCTGGCCCTTGACACAGATGTCATCGAACAGAGCCGAAATATGCGGAAGCAGCAAGTCTATAAAGGTTTTGTAGAACGTGACCATGAGGCCATCCGCTCCCGGCGCTCCGTTCGCCTTCATTCCCGCTAGCGCCTCTAGTATTTCATCCTTCTCTATGGGGAGGGCTAAGAATTCCCTGTGCGAGTTGGTCAGGAAGGGGAGTTTTATATGATCTAAGTAGTCCCGTATACTGTCGTCCATGTCCGTCTGTCTCGAGGCATAAAGCGTAGCGTAATACGACTTAAAGCGCTCAACTATCTCATCCTCATCCGTTAGCAGTTCCCCTCCTTCCGATCTGATCTTGATGACATTGGCCTTACTTCTACGAGCCTTCAGCATGTTAGCAAGAACAGAACTGGGTCTCTCCCCCTCCCCGTATACCCTAGCAGTAGCATACTTCCCCAAATGTTTCACCTCCGCGTCTGCCGCCTCATGATAATCTGCCAGAACTGTTTTTAACTCCTCTGTCACGTCGCCGCTCCCCTCTCTTTGCTGCCGAACCTCCAAGTCCCCCAGTCTACTCTCTAAGGTCCTCAACCGACGCCGGAGATCGCGAAGCACCCCAGAGTGCTTAGCCATGGCCACCCCTCTGATGCAAACCTTAAAGGCTTCCCAGACCGTTTGGAAACTATCCACTGTGCCAGTGTTGATGTCAAAATATTATTTTATCGCCTCCGCTATTTCCTCCCTAAAGAGGGGGTCAAGTAGTGAGTACGGGGGGAACCGCCACGCAAAGGGCGGAATAGTCTTCTTCGGTGTAGAGATGGTCAGCAGGATAGGGGAGTGATCGGAGAGAGTCCGCGGCAGTACCTTGCAGGCACGTATCTGCAGCAAAAGAGACACCGATACCAGCCAGTAGTCAATACGCGTATGTAGGTCATGATATGCCGAATAGTGTGTGTAGCCCCCCTCCGTCGGGTTAAGCGTTCTCCAGACATCCGCCAATGCCAAACTCATTAGAGCTCTATCGACTACCTTGACTGCAGCTGCCGGGCCTCTGTGCCGGCCCCCCCGATCTATCCAGGTCCGGCTGCCGGACCATGTTAAAGTCACCGCCCCACAGAATATTCGGTACTCCACAGCCCCTTATGGCGGTTACTAGGGATTCATAAAATTCCGGACAGTCATAGTTTGGACCATAGACATTTACTAGCAGTAGATCGAGGCCACTGCCCTGACAGCGCGCTATTACAAACCCGCCTCCCCCGTCCGCTGAGACCAACTGCAACTTATAAGTTGATTTAGGGTTTGTCCAGATCATCACACCCCTAGCATGTGCTGTGAAGCCAGCCCCCAACGCGTTCCCCAGTACCCCTTTCGCGCGCAGCATCTGACTCTGGTTAGGGAGGTGCGTCTCCTGCAGGAAGGCCACATCTATACTATGCCTGTTAAAATAGTGCAACACCCTGCGCAGCTTCCGGTGATCATTAAGGCCTCTGACATTCCATGTCACAACTCTCAAGGAGCCCGACGGACCCCCACGCATGGCATCACTCGTCATTTTTCACCTGTCTGTACATTGTAAAAGCGAGCATGTAGTGCCCCACACTGTGCCGAGAGCGGGCAAATGACAAAATCGAACCACGTAACTCCATATACGGCTCAAAAACAAAAAAAAAACAACATCCCCCCTCAAACAACCCACCCACTGCTGACAGAAATCCCGCTTCTTCTTGTTTCCTGCCCTTGAGAGGTCTAACCTCGATGTCCTTAATAGAGAGGACAACCAGTCCTGGGGAGTAGGTGGTGATGAGTCTTTCCATTTGATGCAAATCTCTCTCCTAGCAAGCAAGATGGCAAAAAATAGGAGTTTCTCAGATGACCCCTCTAGGTTATTTGCAAGGCCAAAAATAAGCATAAGCAAGTTAACAATAATGTGTATCCCCAAAGCTCTGGTAAGTGTATTACTCACCCCTTCCCAAAAACCGGAAAGGGCGGGACAGTTCAAGAACATGTGGATATCGGAAGCTCCTACTGCCCCACACTTCGCACAACATACAGGCGGACCATTTGACAATTTTGTTAACCTCTGTGGTGAATAATAGGCCCTGTGAATTGTAAAGAGGTGATTCCTACGAAGCCAGGCTGGTTTTACAGTATCATATAGCATTTTACAGGATTTTGACCATAATGACTGGAGGTCTTGCTGTGGGATACTGCTCTCCCAGAGAGAGATGGGCAGTTGAAATTCACCATCCTGCTGATCCATAATAGAGCGGTACCAAGCCGCAACTTCTTTCTTTGCTGGTGGTTTATGTATAATCAGATGTTCAAATTGGTTTGTGCCGCCCATTTGATGTTTGTTACGGGAAGGTTGAACAGCATTAGCCCAGCTAGTTAGTTGGAGATATTTGAATCTAGAGAGGGATGAACCAACTTTGTCTCTGAGAGCCTCCCAGGGAACTAAAGTGCCTTCCACAAAAAGGTCTCCCCATCTCTCAATTCCAGCCACCCTAAGGGGAGTTGATAAGCTATCTAACAAGCACTCCAGAGTCCCTGGAGAATTCCAGATTGGGGCATATCCTGAAAAGTATCCCAGTTTCAGCAAAGCTCTAAGGCTAACCCATGTTTTAGCGAGCCCCTGTAAAACTTTCAGCCTAACTTTTTTGAAGAACTTTGCATTGCCGTATTTGTATAAAAAGCCTTGCTCTGAAATACCAGAACCTCTCAACATGGCCAGAAACATAACCCCAACACCCTCACTAATAGGAGTTTTTAATAGCATACGTGAGTAGGAAAGTTGAAAAGCCCAAGCATAGAGCTGTATATCAGGAGCTGCTAAGCCTCCCTTTTCTCTTCGCCTTCTGATTTTTTTCCAGGCTATCCTAGAGTGTCGAGAAGCCCAGACAAAGGCGTTAAATTCACTCTGAAGTTTGGCCAGAGCTCTCATATAAAAAAATAGGGGGATAGCGCCAAAAAGAAAAGTGTATCTAGGCATAATAGACATCTTGATAAGATTGACTCGCCCGAGTATTGAGAGCGGTAGAAGGGCCCAAGATTTCATTAATTTACGAGTTTCTCTAGCTATCAGCATTAAATTATACGCAGGTATCTTTTCGATCTCCTGGAGAATGTGAATTCCCAAATATCTCATGTTGGTTTTCAGAGACGGGAGCTGATGGTGGACCTGCATGTTCCAAGCCATTATTTCAGTTTTGGAGGTGTTGACCTTGTACCCTGAAACTGCACCAAATTCTAATGCCAGCTCCATAACTACGGGGTAAGCACTGTTCAAGTCTGATGTAAATATTAGTACATCGTCAGCGTACAAGGCCACTTTTTTGTCCCATTCCCCAAACCCGAAAGACGATACTCTAAGATCGTTTTTCAGGAGTTGGGCAAAAGGTTCAATATACAGATCAAATAATAAGGGGGAAAGGGGACACCCCTGACGCGTGCCTCTAGAGATCTCAAAAGATTCGGCTAGGAAACCATTTATAAGTAGATTAGCCGAAGGATTGCCATACAAAAGGGCAATGGACCGCCTGAACTTTTTTCCAATCTTGAACTTGGCGAGGACCTCCGACAGGAACATCCAATTGACCCTGTCGAAGGCCTTAGCGGCGTCAAGAGTCAAGACAGCAAGTGGAAGAGACCACGTTGAGGCTAGGTCTATAGCCCCAATCAGATCATGAGTCAGTTCTGAAAGATGACGCCCTGATATAAACCCCCTTTGATCCTGATGTAAAAGGCCTCCAACCACTCTGCCAAGCCTTTTAACCAAGATAGAGGCATAGATTTTATAATCCGCATTTAAAATGGAGATTGGCCTGTAGGATTCGCAACTCGTGGGAGGTTTTCCCTGCTTCAATATTAAGGTTATAGTTGCTTTATTCCAGGAGGGTGGAGGCATCATGCCGTCTAGGAGAATTTGATTGAACAGGATTGTCAGGGTCGGGACGGCCTCCTTAACAAGACACCTGTATATCTCAGAGGGGAGACCGTCGGGGCCTGCTGCCTTACCCTTTTTTGATCTCATTATTTCTTCATAGACCTCCTCTTGAGTTACCGGGAGGTCTAAGGTAGCTTGTTGTTCCGGGTTTAGCGCAGGGAGATTTGACTTGCTTGCGGAGCGTCGAGAGAACATGGCGGTCGCGGGTTGAGCGGCCGTGGCACCTCTCCCGTGTAGAGAGTCCTTTCTTCGCAAAACCTGCTTGTGCGATGGATAAGTAGAATGCGGGCTTTTGTTCTCGTTTCTTGCCGATCATTAAATGCTAACTTCTGAGGGATAAGAAAACCGGAAAATCGGAAAAAAGGTAAAACGGCAAGATTAATGTATTTTGAGTGTGTCTCGGCGTGCCCTCTGGGGTAACGGTTTGTGTTCTCTTCCATTGGCGGTCTGTCTGTGGCTCCCTCTCCCTGACGATGTGTGGGTCCGGCTCCAGGTTTTCCTCACATTTCATTGCTGCTCCTGGCGCTCCTCGCTGGACTGTGGCATCTTGCGAGCTTCGACATACACGGAGTGCCTGCCTCGTCTTTCTTCGAGGTAGGGGATTGTCCTGCGCCATTGTGGAGTCTACAGGGCATGCTGCCCTGGGGGTGAAGGTGAATGGGGGGGGGGGCGGGGGTCCTGGAGGTTCTGGATGTTTTGACGACGTAGGGGAAGCCTCTGTTTTACTTAATTCAGCTATAACAAACCCTGACCCCGACCCCGAGCCTGTGATAACCCAGCCTAAACTTAGACCTAGGCCTCAGGTGGCTGGGTCACTTGCCCGTTCAGAAATTAAAAACCCAAAAAGGAAGGGGAAGAGAGGTGGTGCCAGATTACTTATCAACTCAGCTCCAAGACAAAATTCAAACTATAAAGATCGTACTTACCCGAAACCGTTGGACGGAGCACTTGATCTCACTATTGTTCCAATAAACGGTGAAGAGGGGGTACCCCTCCCAGCTGAGGTAGTACCACGTAAAACAAAAGATCTTAAGAAACAGAAACCCCATCAAGGGAAGTCTAACAAAATAACGCCCTCTTTAAGATCTTTTTGCTATAATCACGGCACCCGCGCTTTACATTTAACATTAAAAGTAAAGCGCGGGTGCCGCGATTATAGTAAAAGTAAAGAAATAGATGGTTTTTTCTATTTCTTTACTTTTGGTATAATCGCGGCACCCGCGCTTTACTTATAAGTAAAGCACGGGTGCCGCGATTATACCAAAAGTAAAGAAATAGAAACAAACATCTATTTCTTTACTTTTGCTATAATCATGGCACCCGCGCTTTACATTTAACATTACAAGTAAAGCGCGGGTGCCGCGATTATAGCAAAAGTAAAGAAATAGATGTTTTTTTCTATTTCTTTACTTTTGGTATAATCGCGGCTCCCGCGCTTTACTTTTAATGTTATAAGTAAAGCATGGGTGCTGCGATTATACCAAAAGTAAAGAAATAGAAAAAAACATCTATTTCTTTACTTTTGATATAATCACGGCACCCACGCTTTACTTTTAACATTAAAAGTAAAGCGTCGGTGCCGCAATGCTTGTTTGTGTGTGTGCTTATGATTGATCTGGAGGAGAATCCAATTGACAGATATCAAATTGTAATCTTAGTTCTTTATCATGTTTATTATCTCATAAACAGTTCATCCTCCCTGAAATCCAGCACCTAGATATATTTATGAGTATTATTACATTGTGCCATAAAGTGATCTTCAAAAATGTGCTATCTTAAAAACCATGATATACTTGATTAGGAATTGCCTTTTTGGAAATGTAAATTCATATATAAATAGGGAAAACGTTGCTTTATAGATTTGTTTTCAGTTTGTTTTGCATCAAATCCAAATTACAATTACATATATTTGTAACCTGTTTCTGGATAATGCACCTATGCTGTGGTGATTTGTTCATAAATTTTCAAAACATCTTTTCTGTTGTACCAGGATTACAACTAACAAACTTTATTTCCGGGGTGGCATTACCGTGGTAGTCCAAAAAAAAAAAAACTGGCATGAGACCAGAACTAGGCACATCTATTACAGACCTGTCTTTAATTTGATTGGAAGCCAGATGTTGGATGTAATTTCTATAGCAATATCACTAGTTATGTTAAGTTCCTCTGTTTTGTGTGTGACTCTGATTAATTGCTAACTTAAGAAAAAAATCCCAGGATCACTGTCTCTAGAGCCCTGGTACTCAATGTGCGGTCCAGAAGATGCTTCCTAGTGGCCGGCAGACCTTCCACTGGGAATCTGTAAATGGTAGCAGAGAAATAAAGCAGCTCAAGTTCTGTCTTTCACCTTACTGCTGCTAACCAAGCAATATTGTTTGATAATTCTGGGCTTTTTTTCTATATTAAGTATAGCTTGTTTTAAGAGTGGGGCTGGCTTGCACATAGAACAAACTGAAAAAACTTTAAAAACAAAGCCCAAAATCACAAAACAAAGGAATCGATGTTGCAGGGGTACTTTTGTTTTGTACTCTCCTGGTTGTGGCCTTTGTTTCTACTGTTAGTTGAGCTTGTACTGTCATCAAGGTTGGTCAGCTTATAGGTGAAAGCTCTGCCTGAACAGACAGTAGTAGGGTAGACGAAAGAGACTGGGATAAGTATAACAAATTGATCCTGTCATATTCAACTACCTTAGTGAAGCAAATGTTTTGTTGCCATTAAAGCACCAAGATCTACAGCGACAGCGCACTCGTACAACAAAGTTAATCTGCATCCATTTATGTGGCAACAAAGTTCTGCAATAGCCAAGAGGAAGGATGAACACTCATGCAGAACTCAAAAACAAGAATGGTAGGGCTAGCAGTCAGTGAACTCATAAGGGTTAGCAAGTACTAGTTTAGTCAACAGCTCTTAGTTCTTGTAGTCACTATATAAGTCCCAGCATGCTTAGTGTTATTTTCTAAATAAAAAACAATGCGGTCTGAAATTCAGCCTCATAACATGGGGTCTATTATGAATGGAGAGATTGCAGCAGCGACCCAGGGGATCTGTACTGCTACTGGTATAAGGAATGGTGCAAGCACCCAAGGGAGTGAGTTCTGTTGCATCCCTAGAAAGCGGAATGTCCGAGTGGACTGAAATAAAGGCAGAAGAGCCTTAAGCATATCTGTCTGATTACTCACAAGGGTAACTTTCAGCGAGAATTGGTTTAGCCACCAGTGTAGTTTGACTTTTTTGAGTCACAGCATGCTTTATAATGCTGCCAAGAAAACAGTACTGCTGGTGGAGTATATAGAGAGGGGATTGATTCTGTATGACTACTGATATAGGAAATGCTGCAAGCACCCAACGGGAGCGAGCGCTACAGCAACATAAAGTAATAGAAATGCCAGAGTACAAACAAATGTCCTGTCATTGATGAGCTTCTCAGACATGAAAGTGATACATTTGGGAGCTTTGGAGCAGTCAGTTGGCTTCATGTCATCCGCTTTAGCATCGTTTTACTGCTTGGGTATGTTGCTGGTACTGCATAGAGCAATTCTAAAATTTGAATATGCTACTGAGATGATACTTTTTTCACTATGGCTGTTTCTCTGCCTCTGGCCAATGCATTTTATGATGAAGTGTCACTCAAGGTGGCAAAATGCATTGTTTTGGTGGGAAAGCTCAGTTTGATCACCCCAGACTTCAGATGTCTGTGTGTAACTGGACAGCCACTGCATTAAATCCTTGATGGTGCCCTGGGAAAAAGCGATGCATATTTCTAATGCTTTTGGATTCTATCCTGTAGCAATAAGCATGTCATGTGTTTATAATTTTCTTACAGTTTAACGTAAGCTACAAAATGTTTAAAGCTGCGTAGGCTACATGTAGTATAAGATAGGCTGCTGCAAAATGTCTTAAAACGCTTGAGAAAGACTACAAAATAACTTCTACTCAAGCTGTTCATGAAGACGGGAGGATGGTAGCACATCTTGGGCTTGCATCAGTTAAACAAAGTTTAGAAAAATCAGGATGGTGACTTCTCGAACTCCAACTGTGCTTGGCAGTATGGTTCAAAGCAATGTAATCTGGCACATGTGATACCCTGGAAGAGTAGAGATGCATTATATTTGAGTCTGGGCTTTATCTACGACCAAAAGAGAAGATTCTGCTTTTGGCTTTGGAAATGGGGAACAATATAAAGGTTCCAGATCTCACATTGGATGCAAGCCTTTGTTCTAAAAATTGCAAGGATTGTATTAAGATAATGAACTCTGTGGATCTACCTTGCAGGTACAAAAAAATGAATGGAGTGAAACCTTTTTCTCCAGCATTGGATCTTTTATATGGTTACATCAAATCAAATCAGGGACATTTGTATCGCGCACAAATCACTCATAAAAGTCTCATGGCGCTTGCAGACAGCTCTGAAAGGAAACGGACTTGAGCTAATTTCCAAAAAGCCAGGTCTTCAACTTTTTACGAAAACTGCTGTGGTCTGGCATACTACGAAGATAGTAAGGCATTTTATTCCAAGATGCTGGGGCCAAAGAGGAAAATGCACGGCCCCCTTGCCTAGCAGTGTGAGTTCTAAGGGGGTCAGCAGAGCCGAATCACTAGAGCGCAGTGTCCTGGATGGTTGATACCAAGGTAACTTTGACAGCCAATATTTTGGGCCGATTCCATACATATGTTTATGAGTTAGACATAGTGTTTTAAAAAGAGTTCGTTTTTTCACTGGGAGCCAGTGAAGAGTATTTGGACATATTGCCGATGGGAATCTGTATGGGCGATCAAGGACTAATCTAGCAGCCGTGTTCTGAAGAGTCTGAAGCCTGTTTATGAGATCTACATTTATTGACAGCAATAAGGCATTGCCGTAATCCATTGTGTTAATGATCATGTCAATGGTCCTTGTATTAGAGGTCTTCGTGCCTCTAAGGGAAGCTATTTGAAGACCTTACGTAGGCTACGCTTAACACCGAAACAGGTGCCGATGACATGATTAACATGACCCCTCATGGATAAACAATTGTCCATGTAAAATCCTAGATTACGGACCACGTTCTTATGGGCAGGACATGGGCCGAGCCTGGATGGCCACCAGTCCTGCGTCCAATGGTCAATAGCTTTGCCAAAGAGCATTATCTCGGACTTGCCCCCGTTTAGCTGGAGATGGTTGAATGTCATCCATTTATCAACATGGATCAAGCAGTTTTTAAGACGTTGCTTAGTATCGCTAGGGTCGGGACCTAGAGTGACCAGAATCTGCGTATCGTCTGCGTAGGATATGACATCAAAGCCATATAGTCTGATCACTACAGCTAAAGGGGTCCTGTAAAGATTAAAAAGGGTGGGGCTCAGGATAGAGCCCTGTGGAACACCCATTTTTACTGGTCTCTCACAGGAGGTGGTATTTACCATCTGGACGGTGGTTTTACGCTCTGACAGGTAGCTGCTCAACCATTTCAGAGCCTTCCCCCAGACACCAACCTCCCAGAGTCGTTGTCCAAGAATCTTATGGGAGATGGTGTCAAAGGCAGCCGACAGATCGAGCAGAATGAGGATAACTGACTGATGTTTATCTAGAGCTAGTCTAAAATTGTCAGTAACCTCGATCAGCGCAGTTTCCGTGCTATGCGCTGCTCTGAAGCCGGATTGAGAGGAATCTAAAAGTCCATGGCTTTCAAGATGGTTCACCAGCTGTTGATTCACAAGAGAATCCAGTATTTTCCCAAAATAGGGCAGTAGGGAGATGGGTTGGTAGTTTAAAAGTAGCTTAGGGTCGGACGATGGCTTCTTTAAAATTGGCCTGATTCTAGCTGCCTTCCAAATTGAGGGAAAGTCCGCTTCTGCAAAGGACTTGTTGAATAAGTCAATCAGTCCATCTAAGACTGTTGGTGCCATGATAGAGAACGTTTTTGAAGGGAAAGGGTCAGCGGGAGAGCCTGATTTTATTTTTGTCATGGCCGAGATGACAGACTTACGGTCACATTCCATAAATTTGTTTAAAAAACCGGGAGGGTCGGGTAAGGGGCAAGAGAGTTCTTCAATGCAAGTGCGGTCAGGTGTGGAAGGGAAGGTCCGATGAATATTCATAGTTTTTTCCTCAAATAATTCAGATAGGGAGTCAGTCCAATCTTGAGAGACGGACACAATGGGCTGATTTATAGGAATGGTGAATTCTTTGAGAATATGATGGAGTTCCCTAGAGGAATTTTCTGCCATTTTTATCCGGTTAATCAAATAAGATTTTTTGGCCAGTTTTATTTCGTTCATGTAGCCATGGTGCTGTTTCTTATAATTTTCGCCATCTACAGAATTTTTAGTTTTCCGCCATAGTTTTTCGGCGGTTCTACACAAACTTTTAGTGATTTTTAGTTGATCGGTGAACCAAGGAGCAGTTCTCATGCCTCAAATCATTCCCCATCATCAAGCTGGGAATCCCTGGTAACTTTAAATGGCAGTTAATAGTGTTAAAATGGCAATAGGCATCAACAACAGTGTTTGTTTAATAGCACATTCAACTCATCTGAAGCACTCTGAACTTCAGCCAGTAACAAGCATTGGCATAGTCAATAGATCTCGCCTTTGGGACCTTATAAGTATTTAGTTATGCAGCACTATATCCTTACTGCAACAACATTAACTGTTGCATGGCTAGACACTTATAAGGTCCCAAAGGTGAGACCTATTGGCTATGCCAATGCTTGTTCAGTATTCTTGCTAGTGTGGTCTTGAGTGTTGCATGTGTGAGAAACACCTCCATGACAGGCTGCAGAAGCCCCGGTACCAAAAGCAATAAAGGTCTAGCCGCTGTTCTTTGGTGCAATGTTTAAAAAATCAAAGAGGAGGAGGTTTGTGGGGCAGGCATATCAATGCTCAATTTTGTAGCCCCTTGAAGGTGGACTGTCAGTCAGGGTAGGTGAATAGTCCCTTTTTGAAGACTGAGTTGAGGAAGAATACCATGTAGGCGATCTGTATCTTCTCCGATGACCTCGTGTTGCGGACCTTCTTCTCGCGGAAGTTGTCGCTGTTCGACCCCTTGAAGGAGTGGTTCGAGGGAGATCTACTGTTTGCACCAACCAAGCCAGTGGTGATCTGTATAGGGGGCTAGAGTAGTCCAGTAGTTCTCGTACCTGCCCCGCTGTAGACTTCTGTCAATGATGCAGTGGCAACATCTATCTAGGAGACAGATGCACAGAGGGTGATGATTGACCCCTTGTCTCTTTTTGCACAGGAGGGTTTGTCACCTGAGGGTGTGAACGCTCAGGAGATGAAGCTGAGCTGCCCGACGTCGGCACAATAACCTGCGGCGACCTCGAAGTCGATGACGCCGTGCATCTTGACCTGTGGAAACGTGTAATATTTAACGTTAGCATAAGCGACAGCCACTTTTACTGTGGCATCCATTTTGCTTCCTTCGTCATTCTTTCATCCTCTGCTGTTTGCCTTTTCACCCTGCTTGTGTCATCAACTTTAGTTGACCTCTTTCGACATGGCTAAGCAATGTACATACTGGGGGTTTGTAGCTGCCGGTGCACCTGGTCTTAGAGGCTATCTATTGACCGTTTACTGCTGTCATAAACATTCCTGCTCCCCGTCCTTATTTGCTGACCAAGTGGTCATCCACCTTCCCTTGTTTGCTGATAGTTACTTCTGTGTCTAAACTTGCTCTTTCCATTTCTGTCCACATGCTTGCATTGCAACAAACTTGTATATAAGGACGATGGCTGGAGAATTCAGTGTACTTCCTCCCACAACACTTGAGGGTGTTGTTCGGCTGCAGTCCTGCTCATGAGTATTTAATAAACTTGGTTTGTTTTACTCCAATCCAGTGCCAATCTCTCTTTTGTTAAGTCTTCGGACCCGTGGACGAGAGGGTGACCCTGCACCAGTGTGCACTCACGGGGGTACATTTACACAGACCTTGATCGGTTACAGTGATGAGTTGACGTCGACTGGGAAGAACGCCTAGACGCCGAGCGCGGAGTCACTGACTCTTGGACCACCGGAGAAGTGCTCCAGCTGTATTTTAGCCCTCAACATCAATCTCGACGACGAATGCCTCGACGTCGGTCGTGAAGCCACCAACGGAGACCGATGCCTAGACATCGTGCGGTGAGTCGACGACGGTGAACGTCTTCTGGATACTGACCGACATCAAGAGGGTGTTAGTTCGGGCCTCGACGTCGATCGTCGCCGGGTTGACGCCAACGGAGGTGTTTGCCTCGACGTTAAGCATCTATGAGCTGATGCCGACGGAGACCTGTGCCTCGACGTTGAAATGAATGAATGAAATGAAAATTGCATTTATAAAGCGCGATGGCTACCCTGAGGCCTCCCAGCGCTACGGACAGCACAGCCGGAACCAGTAGGATGCATGTTAATGCCAGTTTTTATAAAGCCAAGTTTTTAAAGGCCTCCGGAAGACAAGTAGATTGGATTTCTGTTGAAGAGAAATAGGGAGAGTATTCCAAAGAGTTGATGCGTTATGCGTGAAGGACCGTCGGCCACTTCTAGCTCTCTTTATTCTGGGGGGAAGAGAGAGGAAAGCAGTGGTGGATCGGAGAACCCTTCTCGGTTGGTAGGGAGTGATCAAAGATTGGATGATGGAAGGGCCAGTCTTCCAGAAAGCTTTCTGGGCAAGACACATGGCTTTAAACTGAATCCTCTCTTTGATCGGCAGCCAGTGTAAGGCCTTAATGGCAGGTTTTGCCGACTGCCACCACGGGGTCTGTAGAAGGAGGCGAGCAGCGCAGTTTTGAACAATCTGGAGCTTATTGATGGTTGAATGAGGTGCACCCAGATAAAGAGCATTGCCGTAGTCAAGGCGAGAGAGAAAAAGCACCTGGACCATGATCCTTCTAGCTTGAAAAGGGAGGAGAGGGAGGACCTTTCGAAGCATTCTAAGTATACCAAAGCAAGAGGCGGAACGTTTTACCGCTTGATGGCTAAAGGTGAGAGAGCGGTCCAGCCATACTCCCAGACTCTTAATTTGTTCTTTAGGAGCTGGCGCGGGCCCAAGACAGTTGGGCCACAACAAAGCTGAGTTAAATGCGGGGGCATTGCCCAAAAGCATAAGCTCCGCTTTGTCCCCATTGAGCTTAAGGCACGAGTGGTCCATCCATCTGGCTATCTCTTCTAGGCAGCAGCCTAGAGCGCTGGGTGATCGCTCGGGTGGTTTAACGCCACCGCTAACGTTGAACGTTGAGACAATGCCAACGGAGACCGACTCCTCGACGTTGATTGTCGCCGGGTTGACGTTGACAGAGGGGTTTGCCTCGATGTCGAACGTATATGAGCTGACGCCGATGGAGACCTGTGCTTCGACGGTGAACGTTGAGTCAACGCCAATGGAGACTGACTCCTCGACGTTGAACACGGCTGAGTTGACATTGAATTGAATTGAATTGAAAGGGCATTTATAAAGCGCATGGATACCCTAGAGCGCCCCAGCGCTATAGCAAATCCTAGAGCAGATAACAAGATTCAGGGGAACAGATGAGTCTTTAAACATTTACGGAACAAAAGATAGTTGGATTCAGACCGAATCATCAGTGGAAGATTATTCCAGAGTTTCGCCGCGTTGTAGCCGAAGCGACGTCCTCCACTGCGCATCCTTTTCATAGCTGGAACTTTGACAAGATGCCTATTTTCTGATCTAAGTGGTCTAGAAGGACAATAGGGCAGGATAAGAGATCTAACAACAGGAGGGCCCTTATTGGAAAGGGCATTGTGAGCAATGCACAATGCTTTAAAATGGATCCTTTGCACAACCGGCAGCCAGTGCAATTTTGCAAGGGAAGGTCTAGCGGACGAACGTCTAACAGAGTTGGTAAGTAGACGTGCTGCGCAGTTCTGTATAACCTGGAGTCTGTTGATGGCTACCAAAGGGGCGCCCAGGTAAAGGACGTCAACGTGGGAGGCTGATCTTGCAATTGACGACGATGAATCGACGTTGAAATTGCCGTTTTCGGTGTAGTCATAGACGCCACGTGGTGCTCCAATGCTGTCGACGGCGGAGGTCTCGTCGACGGGGACACTTGTTTCTTCATCGTTGGAGGCATTTTCAATGCCGAGCCCTACGCTGAAGTCGATCTGGACCTCTTCTTCTTATGCCTCACTGGAGATCTTCCTCTTGAAGTAGATTTTTATTTTTCTGATAGTCCATAGAGACAAATTCTCTCTCTCTCCGTGAGAGTAGGCCAAAAGAGCTTTTTACAATGTTGGCAAGCCTCCGAGGAGGGAGACTCAAGAAGGCAGAATATACACACAATCTGTGTGTCACTACAATCTGTGTGTCAGTTTTTGCCTTCTTCTTGCCACAGGAGGGACAAGGGTTGAAAAGAGAAGGCATGTTGTGACAGAAAAATAAACAGTTTCTACCAGAAAAAAAGTTAGTACCTTACTCTACAAGATGAAAAACGTCAAGTGAAAGGTAAACCAGTCAAATAAAAATGAGATTTTTGACAAAAAGTCAAAAACTAATCAGAGCTGAAACTCCAGGGTCCTGACTGAAGGAGCCGGAAAGAACAACTGACCTAACGTTCACCCCTGAGGCATGATGGGAAGCTGGGGGTCATAGCTGCCTTAAAGGCATGGTGCCAGTTTTTTTTTGTTCTAAGTTACTTTTATTTTCTATGCTATTGGGTTTTCAATGCAGCCTTTGAGTTAACAATGCCTGCTATTTTGCAGATTGAGTTTCTTTTACTCATTAAAGAGAGTTCAGTGATTCTTGTTCTCCTGTTTTCTATTTTGTACAATGTAGGGTTGCAAAAGCAGAGTTTCAGTACATTGATTAACTTTTGGTTTTTGATAATGAGGCTGAATTATTGGGTGAAAAAATGATATAAGTATATATATATATATATATATATAGGGCTGTATATATATGTTTTTATATATATATTTTTTGATAGATTCCTTGGTCCCTGCACATGGGCGGGAATATTCAGTGCTTATGACTATTGATGAGAATCCCCTGGAAGAAAAAGGCTGGACCGATGCTGGAGTCTCATGCGGTAGAGGTACCGGCATCAAAGGCTCCAGGAAAGACAGAGGTAACTCCGGATCTTTGTCGAGTGGTTGAGAAGGGGTGCGCGGAGGAGGCTCTGCTGGGAATAAGTTAACTAATTCCGGCTCCGTGGACAAATGTCCTTTGGGAAATGTAAAGCGACGGGGAGAGTAACCTCTTGAGTGCTTTTTTGCCTCTCTGCGTTTTTTCTTTTTCTTGCAAGTTGAAGAGAATGATAGACATCTGGAGCGGTGCCTCAAACGTTTGTGGCGATGTGGGCCTCTTTAGCACTGGCTGTGAAGAGCTTTGGCCTCCCGCTCTTTGATGCCCTTAGGGTGCATACTGAGGCAGGAAGAACAGGCCTTGGGGACATTGCCTGACCCTAGGCACCAGAAGCAAAATAAATAGGGGTCCATAATGGACATAATGCAATACCTGGAGCGTTTGAACCCTGATTTCTTGGGAGGGGACATGGTACTGCATTTTCTAGAATTTTCTGTGAAGAAAACACTTCTCAGAGAGCTAAACACCAGATCTGTGTCAAAGGAGAGAAAAAGGGGGACTGATGTTGTTGCACCGGGGCGGGTGCATTATGGCCTTGGTGACACTGTGTGCCGCTACTTCCGGCATCGACCGAGTTCATGCCCTCTTCCAGTGACTTCAGAGCTTTGAAGTTTTCCGGATCCAGTCTGATTCCTGGGGTTGTTCTACTGGTGAGGAATCCTCACTTAGAAATTATCCATCAGAAAACCCTTCACAGAACCAACAATTAACAGTGTCAGCGATAAAGATAATGAAACTACTTACAACTAGTCTTGCCGAGATGTAAAGAGAAGAGAAAAACACTGAATAAAAAATAACCCAATGGGCTGAATGTCATGTGGAACTAAGAAGAGAAAACGAAGAAGACATAGGGTTAGGAAATGAGAATGAAAAGGTAAATAGGTTTGGTAAATTGGGACTGGGGATCACTTGTGCTAGGGGACTACAAGTTGAAGTGAAGGGTGACAACAGTTTAGGTGAAGATGTCACATAGGATACGAAGACAGGGGGAGATAAAAGGGCAGATGGTGGGGCTGTGGAATTCAAGGGGAGGATTGAGAGTGGTACATGAAGACTGAGGAAAAAAGTTAATAGGCAGGTGGGCAGTGAATGGATGCATTTGAGTATAGGTTTCAAGTAGAAAGGAGCTAAGAGATTACATAAAGATAAAGGGGAGAAGTACAATAGAGTGGGAAGACAGGCAGGGGTGATGCGAGGCACTTTGAAAGAGAGACCAGGAAAGGAAAAGAGAAGCTGGAGATCAATGAATAAATTCAACTCAGGATTATCTAAAGCATACATATTTTAGTCCTTTGCAAAACTAGAGGAGGTCTTTGAAGCATCTCACATCAACTGTTAGGGAGCTCCAGATGGTGGGGGCTGCGTTGAGAAGAAATGTATGGTAGCTTTGTAGGAGCTTTTTGTTTTGGATTCCAAACTAAGCTTATTGATATGCCTAAAATTCTGGATACCGCTAGGGATTTTAAGAGAGGCTGTCATATAGTCCAGATTTCATTTACGAATGGCCTTGAATGTGATGCATACCAATTCAAATTGAATACTGGTTTCTGGAGAAAGCCAGTGAATTTCTTTCACTACAGGCAATATGTAGTGAAACATTTTGGTTCCAGATATTGTTCTAGCCTTAATATATAGAATGGCTTTCCAAAGTGTTAATTATGACCTGGGTATCCCTGCATGGGTGGAATAGCAATGGACCAAGTGAAGTATCTATCTATCTATCTATCTCGATTATTGGCTTGAATTGAGAACACGTGTAAAAATATATATTTTGACTTCTTAGGCATGGATACTGGCCATAACTGGTGATTAGCTGTGACTTATTCAAGGACGAATGTCACCTCTCAATTGATCTCTAAAGAAATTTCAGGGAGTAATTTGATGACCTGGAAATCTCCTAATAAATACAACTATAAGTAAAGCTATTCTAACCATATAACTCCGCTATATATTCTAACCACAGCTTTACTTCTTGGATAAAACAAGAGATACCAATATTAATCTTTTTTCAGTTGTCTGAAAGCAGAAATAGTCAGAACGCCTCACTGCTGAAAAGTGTTGACCAATCAATTCATCAACAAGCACAACACATTCTCCTAAAATAGGGAGAGCAACAGATTGCACCAGACCCTGCGGTTACACTGTACAACACAACTGATGGAAAAATGAAATTGAATTGTGTAGATGGAAGGTCAAACAGAGTTGGATGGGACGCATGGAATTCCATACAAGGTGGAAATTTCTGAGATGCCGTTAGGTGAGTCTTCCGATGAGGACCACGGGAATCCTACCATCAGTTGCATGGGCACTGATAAAGAGGGAATGGTGCGGAGTTTTGATGAAACTTACACGGGAGAGTCTCTGCACGGTTCTTGTGGATCATTATGCAGAGCTGTAGCACCAGTTGCGGGGCGCTCTCCAAGAAGGTCTCTAGGAGGCGCAGCATGTTGACATCTGCATATTCGTACATCATAGCCCAGTAAAAGCGACGCTGGTGTTCTTTCTGCCGCTGACTCTGAATGCCCAGGTACATCGTCCTTATATACCTGTAAAGGGAATTCAAAGGTTTTTGTTAAATTTATGATCTCACTAACAATCCAACAAAATAATTGTGGCACTTGTATTTGATACCAGGCTCTTTCCACATTAACATTTCTAAGAACTAGTCATGAGCTAAGAAAGAAATCTGAAGTTAATGAAAAACCTAGGTTTAAAGAAGTACGTTACCGCATACAGAAGGGATCTGCGTTACCTCATACAGAAGGGATCTGGACAAAAGTAAATATCTCTCCTGTGGGATCAATTTCTTCAAAAAGGTACAAAACACTAGCTGCAAATGGCAAAGTAATTTACACAATTGTGTTACCCACTCATTATTGTCAGTTAAAATGACTTTGCTGATCAAGAGTCTTCCTCATCATTAGTACTCTGAGGCACCATGTTTATCAACATTCTCAGGAACCAAGATGTGCAAGTATGTCAACATGTGCCATGTCAGCATGTCACTGAATTCAAAGCAATCGTAACTCATGATTGCGATGCCATATGTGTTGTGAAATACAAAACTAATGATATGCAACAAAGTAAAGATCAGGAGGCAAGCCACCTACACGTGGAAAAACATCTCTTTGAACATCAGACTTGCTCTATCGCTCCTACCATTCAGTAAATGAACTGAAGATCCAACTTGTCAAATGATATATAATCTGTCACTGATTGTATAATTTGTCACTTCATGCTAAGGCTAGGTGAAATTTGTTTTTCATTTTGCAATAAGCAGAATGATTACAAAAACAAGGCAGAAGACAGCCAGTAACTTGCAGGCGTGTAGTTCATGTGGTTCTCTATAAACCACATAAGCCAATTGAAGTGCGCGAAATGTCAAAATCTACTGCATTCCCTGATTTTGCTAGACAACATATTTAGATGTTTTTATAGCCTAATTAAGCTCAGCTATCCAATTTTTCAAAAAGTGGGGAGATACCCCCACAAGGTAACACACACACGCACACACACACACACTTTTATGAGCTGGATTGGACCATTACTCCTAAATTCAGCCACCCATTGCCTTTTAATCACAACATATTTAGGTGTTTGTATAGCCTAATTAAGCTCAGCTAACCAATTTTTCAAAAAGTGGGGAGATACCCCAACAAGGTAACACACACAGGCACACACACGCACACACACACACACACTTTTATGAGCTGGATTGGACCATTATTCCTACATTCAGCCACCCATTGCCTTTTAATCATAACAAGAAACTCACTATTAAATTTAATTGGGTAGCTCTTAGCTATTTTAACTACTAATTCCCATTGCACCAATCTATACCAAGAGCACCTCCCTCCCACACCTCACATCGGCATCTCTTGCTCAAAAGACCTCCAGCAAACAGTCCCCTCGAGGGACCCACTGGGCACTGCAGCGCTGGCCCAACGAGGAGCTGCCTGATGATGAAGCATAACTCCTGCACGAGTGTGTGAGGGCTCTTGCTTCTATGCAATCAGATCCCCAGAACTCCTGTCTCAGATTCCGTGAGCTAGATCCTCCCGTCCTTCCCTCCCAGCAGCTGCATACCTTTTGTTCTGCTTAGGTAATACTAAGCCCAGGAAATATTGACCTTTACAAAGTTTTGCTTATTCATTTTTTCACGAATAACAGTATTAGGATGCTTATGGCTACAAAGTGAGGGCTTTTACAAACTGACATTTGGTGACGCATGCTGATATGTGAAAGCAAAATGCTTATGAGAAAGGTTTCCTAAAGTCTGCAGATGTAAAATAAATACTAGCTAGTTACTTTTTACATATTTCAAAATATGAGTACAAATGATATATTGCTCCTTAATACTGGTGTATGATGGGAACTAACATTTTAAACATGATCAAAAACAAACGGCACCCACATTTTACTTTCTCTGATGTACACAGGACTGAAAACAGTAATTGCTCTGTTTTTTAAAATAGCTTTAGCCAACTGGAAGTCACAATATAGCAGCTCGATAAAGCTGCATATTTCATAACAATATATGCACATATAAGACTATGAAATGCTGTGTTAGCAGGCTTTAATCTGTAAAATTGATCTTCAATTTAGTTGGAGGTATTCATAGGCCAGCCTAATAGGTGCATGAACACCTGTTAAAAAATAAATGGGCACTCTGCTGCAATCTAAGGCCCTGATTGTGAGTGGGCCAGAGTTTTCAGACCCCTGTGCTGGAAAGCCGAATTATGCAGAGTTTACTACACACCATAACTGACGGGTGCAATAAAGTTCACATCTTTGTTAGATTTCGGCAGGTCAAACCTGCTGCAATTTCACAACCCAAAGAAGTACTGCTTTTAGGTCGAGCCTAAAGCGGCAGCCTGCATCCACTGCTCGCTCTGCGAGGCATGCTGTAATGGAGCATGCAGTGGAAGCTCCGCCCACTCTCCGCCCATGTTTTTAATTGGCTTGAGTCATTGTCTTTCGTAAATGCTGTCTTCTGATTGATTATGAGACTTTTTAGTCCCTCCTTATTATGGCCATGTCGTCAGTTGTGCCCTCCCATGGCTACTGGCCCTTTTACTTCGAGTGTTGCACAGTACTGTACGTGTTATTTAGATTGTGAGCACTACTTTGTCCGTGCCTTTTCACCCCCTCTTCCGCCCGCACTTCCGTTGTCCGTGAGGCAATGCAATAGGTCTCACATAAATGCAAGTCCTATTGCACTGCAAAGGCTTGTTCTGTCTAATAAATGCTATTATACTGTTGTCTAGATTTTTGTTGACATTTAAACACTCTGTAAAGTATCCAAACAAGACTCTTTTTCTACTGCACAATATTGAGCCAAAACCATGGGGGCGCGCTTAGTATTCCTATCTCTATGGCGGAAGTTTGGGGACGCTCTATCGGTATTGCCTATTCTTTAGACTTCCGGTTTGGGGTGACGCGCTGCGGTGCTCCTTCTGCCTCGGCCTCTATGGTCCTTCTGCAAATGAAGAGGGCAGTTTATAGGTACGCATGGTGCGGATTGATGGGCTGCTAGAGTGAAAGGGCGAAGGTTAATGGAAGGTGCTTATTAGCGTGAGGGTGAAGACGATTTCTAGTGCAGAAGTTTGCCCATAGAAGTACTAAATCACCCCATATTGTGTATAACTGCGGGTGATGGATTTTTAGCATTCCAGCGACTGCATTCTGGGAGTTGTAGTTCTACGGCCATTATTCTCATTAGGGAGTGATACTTCGCAGCATGCAGCGATTGAAGATGTACTCATGGAGTAACTATGTACTTCTGTGGCCTTATCGGACCCACCTTGTTTTTCAGTGGTATGGGGTAACGCCTGGTGTATGGAATTTTGGGAGAGGGTGATGTTAATATTGGGCGTGCTCAAAAGTGGTGGTGACTGTGGGTCACTTTTGTGATTGAGACTCTGGTGGAAGTTGAGGGGGGCGCACCCTTCATTTAGAGTTACTGCAGTTATGCAGCTCTTAGTACTCCCTAGACCATGTTTTCGGGTTAGTAGCACGGTTCATCGTTGGCACAGTTTGTATTTTTTATTCTCCTATACAGTAAGTCCTTTGGTGTTGTGAGAGAAGAACAAAAGTTACTTACCTGTAAACTGTGGTTCTCCAGTATTGGTGTCTTTCATAGATTCACATGCTTGAATTATTCCCCGTCATCGAAGTGTGATTCCCACGGTACATAAAATAGCAATATATATATACATATATACATAGTATAACAATAGCATAGCAAAACAATTCCATAGGAAGTATTGTAGCATAGCAATCAATGGGAAAAATCTGTCACTTCATTAGCTCGTCCAAGTCATTAGATATAGTCCAAACTCCAGCCAATCAGGCGTCAGCACCCTCTAGAACCCTCCCCCCAGAGGCTCAGACACTCAGATTTTCTAGCACGAGAGTGACATAATAATCAAGTAAATGAGGGGAGTCTCTGAGGGGAGGTGGGTGGATCGCATGAGAATCTATTAAAGACACTGTTAGAACTGCCATCATTGGCGTGAGTCTCCCTTCCATTTTGTCGGATTGCCTCCTCTGTTTTTGATATGTTTTTGCTGGTTATAAAGTGTGTCTCAGGTCTGCCATTGCAGAACCTATGTTCAGTCTGGTACTGCCATGCTGACTGACCAAGTGCACCCACTTGCCAGTCTCTAAACCTTCCCTTTTCTTCATATCAGACACCCCTATGGTAGGCCCTAGGGCAGGGTGCATTGTAAGTATAAGGTAGGACATGCCCTGGTGTGTGTAGCATGTCCTAATAGTGAATTACAGCCATTTTCATCTTTCACTATTGCAAGGCTACCTGTTCTCCATAGGCCAGAATGGGCAGTTAGATTATTACATCTTATAATCCTAACTGACTCAGGGAACATCGTAGAAATTCGAATTTAGTATGCCTGAACTCAGAATGATAAAATATATATTTTAGTAAAGTTGGTTTTAACATTCTGTGTTTGAAAATACCACTTTTAGAAAGTAGGTATTTTCTTCTCTAACTATCCAACGCCTGCCTCTGCTAGGTTGTGTATTCCTTGTCTGGAGTTTGAGTGACAGGGCTGGGGAATTCCAGGAGACAGAATGAGTCAGCCCAGTGGTGAATAAGGAGATCTGCATCTAGATGGGAGGGAGGAGTTGCACCTGGGACCTGAATAGGGCTGGGCCTTCCCTCCGCAATGCTGGCTCCACCTCCTGGGGTGCAGCTGATGTCTCTGCCCTGCACTGTGAAAGAAGAGAAGGAATCATGTCAACAAAGTGCTCCAGGGCTGTGCTTTCCCTCCACAATGCTGGCTCCACCTCCTGTGGGGCGTCTGATGTTTCTGCCCTGAACTGTGAAAGGAAAGAAGGAGTCCTGTAAACAAAGTGCTCAAGAACTAGTTTGGACTAGGCAGAGGCCTCTCTGCCTTCAGAGAACAAAGGATTTTGTGGTAATAAATATTGGGACCCAGACCCAAGAACTTTAGATCACTTCTGGGAACAAGACAAAACTTTTGCCAAGGAGAAGAACCAAGGAAGCTGCAGCAGTTTGAATTGCCCCTCTGCCAGTGTGCTGTTTGCTGGGTTGGCCTGCAGTGGTGTCTTCATTGCCAAGAAAAGGAGAAGGAACTTTTCAAAAGACTTTCATCATCTTACAGAATATTTCTCCAAGGGCTTGAACTTGTGCTTGCCTCCTGCTGAAGTCTCAGCGACAAAAGACTTCACCACCAGCTCCCCTCTGAATTTCCTTGCTGGGAATTCTATCTGCAGAAGCCTGCGTGTCGCTGGGAGCTGGAAGCGCGACGCAACGAGAAGAAGCGTGTCGCCGCCGCAGCTGTAGTCGTCGCATCCCCGGAGAAGCGTGACGCCATCGAGAGGGTCGCCATTGCAGCGCCGGAGAAGCGTGTCGCAGGGCCTGTCGCGGCTCCAAAGTACAGAGTCGTCCCAAGGCTGCCAGGGCGTGAACGCATCGCCGTCGCATCAAGGGGGCCATCTTCTCGCATCGCACCAGGATTGTTGCATCGCATCGAGGTGCCATCTTGCTCATCGCAACCGGGCCGCAGGCCGAGAACCTACGCATCACCCTCGCACCTGTCAGGATCACGACGCATCCCCTACTCTGCACAAGCATTGAGGCGCGACGCATCATCTTCCCCGGAGCACGGAACTGACGCATCTCCCTCTGCGAGCCTTTTTGTTTATTTTGCGTTATGCATCCAGGTACTTTTGTGAGAACTGTGTCGCATTTACCAACAACTTGAACTAAGCTAATTCTACTATCTTTAAGTCAATTTTGAGTACAGTATTGTGGATTTTTGTAGTTTGTGATCTTGTGTTAAGTCTATATAAAGAATACTTATTTTTATAAAACCTGTGTGGTGTCCATCTGTAGTGTTTTCATTGTATTACTGTATGTGTTCACAAATGCATAACACACTGCCTCTGAGATAAGCCTGTCTGCTCGTGCCAAGCTACCAAGGGCGTGAGCAGGGGTTATCTAGGAGAGTAATCCCCTTATCCTGACTTGGAAGCAAGGGTCCCTATTTGGACAAAGGTGTATACCATTGCCAACTAGAGACCCCCAGTTCTAACACTGGTGGGCAGCGGTGAGGATTTGGACCTGCATTTATGACTCATATACAGTGATTGGTGTACACGGTGGGCGGAATTTGCGAAATTCACTTATCGCGAAAATGTTAAAAATCTCCGCAAACACGCAGAAATATCGCGAAGATGCGGAAGTTTTTTTCCTGCCCGTTCGCGGTATTTTCTACGTGGTCGCGGCTCGCCAACTTACCCATGCGGTTGCTCACGGGCGCGGCCATCTTGTTTTCACTTGTCTCGCGGTGCATGATCGCGAGAAGAAAGACCTGATCGCGCGACGAATGACGTTACTGCGGGCGCGAACTGTCGCGAGACAGCGCAAATGGCTACCAACAATCCAACATCTCGTGGAGAACGCGACCGGATCGAGAAAACTTGTCGGCGAACGCAGGGATTCAGGTAAGGCGATCGCGCGCACGCGAGAATGTATTATTTTACAGCGCGAGCAAGCAAAAAATTTCCGGTTAAATGCGGATCGCGGAAATTTTGACATTTTCGCGCTCTCCGCGTAACGCGAAAATTTCAAATTATCGGAATTTCCGCGAGCGGAACGGAATTTTAGTCCAGGCCTAGTGCAGACCAAACGCGACCACATACTTTTTTTGAGTAGAATTCTTTCCTTCGACTGTTATTTTTTCCTGGGAACTACCAATTCTTACTACCATGAGTAGACCAGCATCTGTTGCATCTATGGATCTTGATTTTGAGGAAGAGAGGTTGGAAACCTACACTTTGAAACAGCGCAAGCATCTCTGCAAGAAATTGAAAGTTGCTACACCAGGCATTTCTAAAAAGGATGACTACCAAAAGGCGTTGAGGGCCTGGGTAGAAGCAAGAAATGCCCCTGATCTTGTGGTGGAGCCAGCTGGGGATGCAGATGAGCGACTGGATAGGCCAGTGTTTCCAGGCAGGGGAGGGGTACCGTCCCCACCTGGCAGTAGTATCTCTTCCAAAGACCTGTCCCCCAGAGAGTTGGAAGACAGGGAGAGAAATAGGGCACACAAGCTGGAGATGGCTAAGCTGAAGATGGAGGGTCAGAGGGAAGCAGAGAATAACAGATTGTCCTTGGAGCGAGAGTGAATGAGAATGGAACATGAGAGGATGTTGAGGGAGTTAGAGAGCAAGGCGAAGGGCTTAGAGATCAATCCCTCTGGTGGAAGCGCAGCATCTGTTCCATCAGAAGGCAGGGTATATATTCCCAAGGATGTCATCAAAGATTTCCATAAGCATGAAGATATTGGGCAGTGGTTTGCAGCCTATGAAATAGCAATGTTGGCCCACCGGGTCCCTGAGAAAGATTGGGGAGCAGGGTTGTGGGGCCGCTTTATGAGTGAGGGGAGGGATACTTTGTTAGACCTACCTAGTGAGAATAGAATGTCTTATGCCCACATGAAGGAAGCACTGATGACAAGATATGGTTTGACCCCAGAACTTATAGACAGAGGTTCAGGAATTGTAAGAAGCTGGAGGGAACCACTTGGGTAGAATATGTATCTTTCTTTTGCAGAGCTATGGATGGTTGGGTGAAGGGTAGCAAAGTGGATACTTTTGAAGCTCTCTATGATTTGATTCCAAGGGAGCACTTGTCTGCTAATTGTTTTCCAGAGCTACGCCAGCAACTTATTGATAGCAAGTTGACTAACCCTAGGAAGCTTGCTGAGGAGGCGGACCGCTGGGTCAGTACCAGGGTCCACAAGGGTCATGCGGGAGACTCCGCCAAAGGTGGCCAGGGTCCCCAGCAGAAGAGTGGGGGGACAATGGTAAACAGAGGGAGTTCCAGAAAAGGCCCCAAAGTAATTCCAAGGGAACCAAGGTAAGGGTTCCCAGCCTCCCCCTGAGAAGAAGTCAGAACCCCCGACAGGTAAACTTGTTCATAGGGGGCCTGCTACCTGCTTTCAGTGTAAGCAGGTGGGTCACCGTTGGTATGATCCCCAGTGTCCCCAAAAGGGTCAGTATGTGCCACCCCGTGCACCCCCCGTCAGATGGCCAGTGTAGCCCTGGGAGTGGAGGAGAAGTGTGACCAAGGTGGGTGGGGTCCCGCAGAAATGTCCCTTGTCTTATTAGGAGACTTTGAGATGGTCCAAAAAATTCAGCTGCCTGATAACACTAAAAGTACAGGCAGTGGGTGACCATCAATGGCCACAGAGTGAAGGCTCTTAGAGACACCGGAGCCAGTGTGACAGCTGTCAAGTGTCACTTGGTGTCTGAAGAGCAGGTGGTCCCCAATGCATTCTTCCCAGTTGTTGCCGCTGACAACACAGAATGCCATTGCAAAGTGGCTCAGGTTCGCTTTGAGTGGGGGGGGGGGGTTCTGGAACTCTTCAAGTAGCTGTTAGGCCAGCCATGCCTCTTGACTGTCTGTTGGGCAATGATTTGGAAAGCTCCCCTTGGGCTAAGGTGGAGAAGAGGGCTCATTTAGAGATGTTGGGTCTGCCTGAGTGGGCGTGTGTGACCACTTGGTCTATGGCAGCCAAGGGTGTACAAGAGATCCTGGAGCCTGGAAGTATGGCCCAGGAACCTGCCTTAAAGAGAAGAGGTAGGGGGCGCGGGAAACCAGCCCCCATTGTTCCCATGGTCCAGGAGGAGGCAGACCTTGAGGGGGATGCCCTGGAACCTACAGGGGAGCAAGTTTCTGAACTGGGGAACCTACCTGAGCTGACCCATTGCTAGCAAGAAGGGGGGCCCTCCAGGGAGGAATTTTGTGCAGAGCTGAAGAAGTGCCCTTCTCTTGAGGGTTGAGGCAACAGGCCACAAACCAGGCAGCAGGTGATCAGTCTGGATCACATTGGATCTACTGGGAGAATGACCTCCTGTATAGCGAGCCTAAGGTTGCCGAGCCTGAGTCAGCCCTTGTGCTGGTGGTACCCCAGTGCTTCAGAGCCTTCCTACTGGGGTTGGCTCATGACGTACCTTTAGCTGGACATCTGGGGCAGAACAAGACCTTTGAAAGGCTTGTCACCCACTTCTATTGGCCCCAGATGCGGAAGAGTTCAGATACTCATTGTAGGACTTGTCAAACTTGCCAGGCAAGTGGGAAAAGTGGAAGGAGGCACAAGGCCCCTCTCCAACCTTTCCCTGTAGTCAGTATCCCCTTTGAACGGGTGGGCATTGACATTGTGGGGCCACTGGACCCCGAGACAGCCATGGGCAACAGGTTTATCCTGGTCTTGGTGGACAATGCTACCCGGTACCCGGAAGCCAACCCACTCAGGACAGTGACGGCCCCCGTGGTGGGACGTGCACTGATGGGGATTTTCTCCTGTGTGGGGTTCCCCAGAGAGGTGGGGTCAGACCGTGGTACCAATTTCATATCTAGCTATATGAAGTCCCTGTGGAAGGAGTGTGGTGTTACCTACAAGTTCACCACTCCTTACCACCCCCAAGGTAATGGGCTGGTGGAAAGATTCAACCGGAACCTTAAAGGCATGAAAATGGGTCTTGAGGAACCAATGAGGCGTAAGTGGGACGTCCTCTTGCCATGCCTTCTGTTTGCTTACCGTGAGGTGCCACAAAAGTCCCTAGGGTTCATTCCCTTTGAACTGTTGTATGGTCACCTGGTAAGCGGACCTTTGAGTCTCGTCAGGGAAGGCTGGGAGCAATCTCCCAGGAACCCTCCCCAGGATGTATACAGTTGCATGCTGGCCTTCAGGAACCAGACTCGGTGATTCAGAGAGCTCGCTCAGGCGAATCTGGAAGCCAGCCAGGAAGAGATGAAGTGGTGGTACAATCAGAATGCCACTCTGATTGAGCTTCAGCCTGGACAGAACATTTGGGTCATGGCCCCTGTAGAGCCTTGTGCACTCCAGGACAGGTGGACCGGTCCATTTGAGGTGGTGGAGCGCAAGAGTGATGTCACCTATCTGGTGAACTTGCGGTCTCCCAGGAACCCTTTGCGGGTCCTACATGTTAACCGCCTGAAGCCCCACTTAGAAAGGTCCGAAGTGGGCATGCTCCTAGCGACAGATGATGGAATGAAGGAGGAGACCGAGCCTCTTCCTGACCTCCTGTCTGCGACAGAGCAAGATGGGTCAGTGGATGGAGTCAGCCTCTCTGCCACCCTGACCCCTGATCAGCAGCAAGATTGTCGCCAACTGTTGGGGCAATTCTCTGATCTATTTTCCTTGATTCCTGGTATCACTGAGTGGTGCGTCCATGATGCGAACACTGGGGACAGTCCTCCCGTGAAGCACAAGGCTTACAGAATGACTGACAAGGTCAGAGCTTACATCAGGGTGGAAGTCTCCAAGATGTTTGCTTTAGGGGTGATTGAGTCCTCAAACAATCCTTGAGCCAGCCCAGTAGTTTTGGTCCCAAAGGCTGGCACGCCTGGTGCCACACCTGAACTCCGGCTCTGTTTGGACTACCGAAGACTTAATTCAGTCACCAGGACTGACACGCACCCCATCCCCAGAGTTGATGAGCTCATTGATCGGTTAGGGGCTGCACAGTACCTCAGCACTTTTGATTTGAAGTCTGGGTACTGGCAGATCGCCTTGACTAATGGGGCCAAAGAGAGGTCAGCATTCTCCACACCAGATGGGCACTACCAATTCCGGGTGATGCCTTTTGGGATGAAGAATGCCCCTGCCACCTTTCAGAGGTTGGTCAACCAGGTGTTGGCTGGACTGGAGGATTTCAGTGCTGCCTACCTAGATGACATTGCAGTGTTCAGCGCCAGTTGGGAAGAACATCTGCCCCACCTCTGGGAAGTGTTGATGGAACTGCGAAAGGCAGGCCTCACGAACAAGGCGAGAAAGTGCCAGATCGGGCAGGTGTCCGTGGTGTACTTGGGGCACGAGGTAGGGAGCGGCCAAGATTGATACCATCCTGGCATGGGAGTCCCTGAAGACTCAGACACAGGTGAGAGCCTTTTTAGGACTCACGGGGTACTACAGGAGGTTTGTCAAGGGGTATGGCAACATTGTTACACCCTTGACTGAGCTGACTTCCAGGAAGCAGCCCAAGAAAGTGAACTGGACTGACACCTGTCAGAAGGCTTTTGACGCCCTGAAGACTGCCATGTGCACAGCACCCGTGCTTCAGGTGCCCAACTTCTCAAAATAATTCATTGTTCAGACAAACTCTTCAGAGCATGGCATGGGGGCTGTTCTATCACAGATTAATGAAGAGGGCCTAGACCAACCTGTAGCCTTCATCAGTAGGAGGTTACTTCCACGGGAACAGAGGTGGAGTGCAATTGAGCGTGAGGCATTTGCTGTGGTCTGGGCACTGAAGAAGCTGAGACCATACTTGTTTGGGACTCACTTCCTGGTTCAGACTGACCACAGGCCCCTCAGATGGCTAATGCAGATGAGGGGTGAGAACCCAAAGTTGTTGAAGTGGTCCATTTCCCTACAGGGTATGGACTTTACGGTGGAACACCGCCCTGGTACAGAACACGCCAACGCTGATGGTCAGTCCAGATTCTTCCGCCTTAGTGAAGAGAACTCCCCAGGGGAAGGGTAGTTCTCCCCACATTTCAGCTGGAGGGGACACGTGTTAGACCTGGCATCATTGGTGTGAGTCTCCCTTCCATTTTGTCGTATTGCCTCCCCTGTTTTTTATATGTTTTTGCTGGTTATATGCTTTCGGCACTGTGCCACTGCTATTCAGTGCCACAGTGCAAGTGCTCCCTATGTTAAATTGATCTATTGATTAGTGACTCCATGATTTGGTTATTTGATTTACTTGTCAGATCCTAGTACAGTGCACCATGTGTGCCCAGGGCTTGTAAATCAAATGCTGCTGGTGGGCTTGCAGCACTGGTTGTGCCACCCACAGAAGCAGCTTGTAAAGTGTGTCTCATGTCTGCGATTGCAGAACCTATGTGCAGTCCGGTACTGCCGTGCTGACTGACCAAGTGCACCCACTTGCCAGTCCCTAAACCTTCCCTTTTCTTCATATCAGACACTCCTATGGTAGGCCATAGGGCAGGGTGCATTGTAAGTATAAGGTAGGGCATGCCCTGGTGTGTGTAGCATGTCCTAATAGTGAATTACAGCCATTTTCGTTTTTCACTATTGCAAGTCTACCTGTTCTCCATAGGCCAGAATGGGCAGTTAGATTATTACATTTTATAATCTTAACTGACTCAGGGAACATGGTAGAAATTCGAATTTAGCATGCCTGAACTCAGAATGATAAAATACATCTTTTAGTAAAGTTGTTTTTAACTTTCTGTGTTTGAAAATACCAATTTTAGAAAGTAGGTATTTTCTTGTCTAACTATCCAAAGCCTGCCTCCGATAGGTAGTGTATTCCTTGTCTGGAGTTTGAGTGACAGGGTTGGGGAATTCCGGGAGACAGAATGAGTCAGCCCAGTGGTGAATAGGGAGATCTGCATCTAGATGGGAGGGAGGAGTTGCACCTGGGACTTGAATAGGACTGGGGCTGGGCCTTCCCTCCACAATGCTGGCTCCACCTCCTGGGGTGCGGCTGATGTCTCTGCCCTGCACTGGGAAAGAAGAGAAGGAATCATGTCAACAAAGTGCTCCAGGGCTGTGCTTTCCCTCCACAATGCTGGCTCCACCTCCTGTGGGGCGTCTGATGTTTCTGCCCTGCACTGTGAAAGGAAAGGAGGAGTCCTGTAAACAAAGTGCTCAAGAACTGGTTTGGACTAGGCAGAGGCCACTCTGTCTTCAGAGAACAAAGGATTTTGTGGTATAAATATTGGGACCCAGACCCAAGAACTTTAGATCACTTTTGGGAACAAGACGAAACTTTTGACAAGGAGAAGAACCAAGGAAGCTGCAGGAGTTTGGACTGCCCCTCTGCCAGTGTGCTGTTTGCTGGGTTGGCCTGCAGTGGTGTCTTCATTGCCAAGGAAGGGAGAAGGAACTTTTCAAAGGACTTTCATCATCTTACAGAATATTTCTCCCACGGCTTGAACTTGTGCTTGCCTCCTGCTGAAGTCTCTGGGACAAAAGACTTCACCACCAGCTCTCCTCTGAATTTCCTTGCTGGGAATTCTAGCTGCAGAAGCCTGCGTGTCGCTGGGAGCTGGAAGCGCGACGCAACGAGAAGAAGCGTGTCACCGCCGTAGCTGTAGCATCGCCGGAGAAGCATGCCGCCGCCGCCCAGGAAGCGTGTCTTCATCGAAGCTGTCTGCTGTCGCATCACCGGAGAAGCGTGACGCCATCGAGAGGGTCACCATCGCATCGCCGAAGAAGCGTTTCGCAGGGCCTGTCGTGGCTCCAAAGTACAGAGTCGTCGCAAGGCTGCCAGGGCGTGAACGCATCGCTGTCGCATCGTCGCATCAAGGGCGCCATCTTCTCGCATCGCACCAGGATTGTTGCATCGCATTGAGGCGCCATCTTGCGCATCGCAACCGGGTCGCACCGGTAAGGATCACGACGCAGCCCCTACTCTGCGCAAGCATTGAGTCGCGACGCATCATCTCCCCCAGGGCACGGAACCGACGCATCTCCCGCTGCGAGCCTTTTTGTTTATTTTGCGTTACGCATCCAGGTACTTTTGTGAGAACTGTGTCGCATTTACCAACAACTTGAACTTCTACCATCTTTAAGTCAATTTTGAGTACAGTATTGTGGATTTTTGTCGTTTGTGGTTTTGTGTTAAGTCTAAATAAAGAATACTTATTTTTATAAAACCTGTGTGGTGTCCATCTGTAGTGTTTTCACTGTATTACTGTATGTGTTCACAAATGCTTAACACACTGCCTCTGAGATAAGCCTGTCTGCTCGTGCCAAGCTACCAAGGGGGTGAGCAGGGGTTATCTAGGAGTGTAATCCCCTTATCCTGACTTAGAAGCAAGGGTCCCTATTTGGACAAAGGTGTCTACCATTGCTAACTAGAGACCCCCAGTTCTAACAGACAGCAATATTGGAGAACCACAGTTTACAGATAAGTAACTTTTGTTCTTCTCCAGTATTGGGGTGTCTTTCATAGATTCACACGCTTTAATCCAAGTAGATATCAGTAATTCAAAAACTGTACATAGTCAGTTTTATATATAGCAGGTTCAGGGTGTGGCTATGGGGGCCTGTTTTTCCCCCAGTTATGCCTGTTTGCACATGGGACTGTGGGAAGAACAGGTCCTCAGGACCACCTTTGAAGCAACGATGTCAAATAACGTAATAAGGTGGTTCAGGTACATAGATGATTTGCTAATAATTTGGAGAGGCACGGAGAATGCGGCCCTCCAATTTATTGAGCAAATAAATGACAACAATCTTAATCTCAGGTTTACTGGCCAGATCAGTAATGTATCTATTTGTTTTTTGGACGTGGAGATTTTCGTTCAGAAACAATCAGCTACACACCAAGCTATACAGAAAATCTACAGCTGGTAATACTCTATTACATGCTACAAATCACCACCCTGCCCATCTAATCCGCAGCATCCCTTACGGAGAAATGCTGCGGATAAGGAGAATTTGCAGTTCAGACTCTGATTTTCTATTAGCACAGAAAGAATGCAAAGACAAATTTCTCAGGAGAGGCTACTCATTGGAAGTGATCAATAAGGCCATGATACGAGCGAACAAACATGGTAGAACACAGGCATTGGTTTGTAAAACTGGCAGTGTTTCAAACCAAGTATCAGAGGCAACACAACCGTCTAGACTAATTCTCACCTACAATATTCAACACAAAATAATACGTAGGATGATAACTCAGTCTTAGGTGGTACACTAACAAGGTCCCCTAATCTAACATTCAGAAAATCTCGATCTATGAGCGATATATTAGTCAAGAGTAGCCCAGAGGTGAGAAACAAGACAACTTGGCTCAACACCAGTAAAGGATTCATCAAATGTGCTGTTTGTAAAGCTTGCAAACAAGGTGTTAACAAGACTGAATATATCACGCCTCTTAATAGCAAACCTGTCCACATCACCAACAAACTAACATGCAAGACTGAGTTTGCCGTTTATGTGCTGGAGTGTCCCTGTGGCCTGCGATATGTTGGCAGCACTAAGTTACAGGTCCACAAGCGGATACTCCAGCACATAAGGGCAATCAACAATGGAGACACAACATATCCTGTTGCAAGACATTTTGATGAGATACACTCAAAAAAATCGTTTGAGCTAAAATACTTTGTTGTGGAAACGGTCCCTCCTCTGAGAAGAGGAGGAGATCGTGAGGCTATGTTAAGAAGGTTGGAGACTAAATACATTTTAGAGCTGGATTGTAAGACTCCGAATGGTTTGAATTCTAGTGAAGATTTCTTTACACATTTATGAAAATATTGTTTTTTTAAACTGCTTAAATCTTATCACTGCCTCATCAATGTTTTTAACATTTATGTTTTTTAATTTTGCACCAATTTGCACATGTGAATCTATGGGTTTATTAGTTGACACTTTAATTTGCACCAGCACTTTATTATTGGACTAGGAATGATCATTTCAAAGCCCACTTGGGCTATATCAGTATGTATTTACAATTGCTAAATCTTGGCATCGAGGTGTATACAAATAGAACCATGTTGGACTGGTGATATGCTTTTAACCATATGATAAAGTTTACATTTGTTTTACTTTTTATATGCATTTTTAACCAATCTATATGAGTTCTAAACATCATGCATTTGCATCTTTTATGAGCAGTATATGTATGTATTTAATATTTATTTATTTACATATTTATTGATATACAATTTTTATCTCTATTGCTCATTTTGCACGATTCATAATTTGCCAATGTCAATTCATAATATATTAAATAGAATAGCCATTGTGAAAGAAATTGGCAAGATTTTTTCCATGTCTATTATTTCCATAGACATGACAAGTAGCACTGTCACTTTAAAAAGGTTATGCACGCTCCCTTAATGTGTCATGTGATCAAGGCCCTACGAGGGCTGAAAAGCATTATGGCTGAGGTGCACGGGATGAAATAATCAAATTGCACCATACTTTGGGTTCGCTTCATCCTTTCCTGACAAAGAAGGATTTAAGAGACGTTTCATCGATATATATATATATATATATATATATATATTCACAGAAAAAAACATGTAATATGTGACGTCATCAGCAGTGCATTGCGGGGACGCGAGTTATAGTTAGCTGAACTAACTAAAACGGAGGAATTTCTATGGTTTTGAACGAGTGAAATGTCCAGCTAACTAAAACACCCCTGAAACCTATGGTTTTTTCTGTGAATTTCCAGGGTTTTTTAAATGCTAATTCCTAACTATAACGTGCCTGAAACCTATGGTTTTTTCAGTGAATTTCAAAGGTTTTTTAAATGCTAATTTCTAACTTTAACGTAACTGAAACCTATGGTTTTTTAAGTGAATTTCAAAGCTTTTTAAAATGCTAGTTTCTAACTATGCCTACAGAGGTAGGACATGTGAAGAAAGAAGAAAAAACACACAGAAAGAAGAAAAAGAAATGCAGAAAGAAGCTACAGAAGTCCTCAAAGACGAAGAAAAGTGCAGGAAGAATGAAGACGTGCACAAAGAACAAACAGAGGAGCAGAAAGAGTCTTTGTTCAAAATCATCCTGTACCCTCAACTTTTTCAGATGGGTACTGGTGGTAACTGACTCTGACTAACCAGTCCTAGAGCCAGTGCTATGCTAAAAGACACTTAGAATACAGTTAAAACACCTACATACACTAGGGAACACTATGCGTTGGGGTACCCCTGTTATTAGCACGACCTCCGCTGTAAGCCCCTAGTATATAATAGGGCAGGGGTATTAAAACTACCTCTTAAAACGCGCCACAGGGCGTGTTTGCACACTGGTCAAGGGCGGGGGGGCTGAGCTGACGTGTGCAAACACCCCCTATGGCCGTTTTAATTTGGGGGATAAAGTCCCCTTGAATCCTGAGTAGCCCATCAGGTATCTCTAGTTAGCACCACAGAGCTGCGTTGCACAGAAAATGGGCACGGCCTGGACCACCTCTCTGCAACGCAGCACAGTGGTGCTTTCTGGAAGCACTTGGTGGACTAGTTGGCCCCCATGGGCCCTCGGGATTAAAGGGGAACTATTTCCCCAACTAAAAACGCCCCATAGGGCGTGTTTGCACACGTCACCTCAGCCCCGTCCCCTCCCTTCCCCACTGTGTAAACACGCCCTGTGGCCGTTTTAAGTTGGGAGATTAACTCCCCTTGAATCCTGAGGGTCCCTAGGGGCAAATTAGCCCACTATGTACGTCCAGTAAGCACCATTGCAGAGAGGTGTAAAAAGAGGCACAGCCTGCACCACCTCTCTGCAACGCAGTGCAGGGGCATGGCCTTGAACACCTGTCTGCAACGCAGCTCCCTGGCGCATATTGGAGATACCTGTTGGGCTAGTTGGCCCTCAGTGACCCTCAGTATTAAAAGAGAGTTAATTCCCCAACTTAAAACGCGCCACGGGGCGCGTTTGCACAGTGGTGAAGGAAGGAGGCGTGGCCTGAAGTGACATGTCTGCAAACACACCCTGTGGCGCGGTTTAAGTTGGAGAATTAATTCCTCCCAATCCTGAGGGTCCCTGGGGGCCAACTAGCCCACCAGGTACCTCCAGTATGCGCCAGAGAGCTGCCTTGCAGAGAGGTGTTCAGAGGCCTCCCTTTTTACAACACTCTGCAACGCAGCTCCGTGGCACTTACTGGAGGTCCCTGGTGGGCTAGTTGGCCCCCAGGGACCCTCCGGATTGAAGAAAAATTAATTCCTGAACTTAAAACACGCCACAGGGCGTGTTTGCACACATATCACCTGGGGGGGCCCCCCCACATATTTCCATAAAGCCCCGGGGGTGGCGGTCCCCGGGGCTGGGGGGCCCCTTTGGGCCCCCCAACCCAGTAGTAGCATAACCCCCAGGATTTGGCCCCCCCGGGGGCAAATTAACAACGAAGCAAGTTTTTTTTTTATCGGCAGGATCCGCGCACCCAGAGCGGATTTTGCTGATTTAAAAAAATGTATAAGGGGGGTTCCTTGTGGGACCACCTAAGCAGGCCTAGGGGGTCAAGGTGTTTCTACCCTGCCCCCTTTTTGCGTTCTGCGCATTTTTTCTTCTGTTTTCTTGTGCCTCGGTTCTACCGAGGCACAAGATGGCTGCCAACACTTCCTGGTTTGGAGTGTTGACAGCCAATTAGCATATAGCTCGTGCTCGGCAGGGTGCTCGGATCCACCTCGCCCATAGATATATCTATGATTTTACTTTTGATTTTCTCAGGAACTACTGAACGGATTTACACCATTTAAGCAAAAGGCACGAGTGTGAACCAAGGGCTACCTTTTTGCCAAATTTGGTGTAATTCCGTTCAGCAGTTCGGGCTGTAGCTGCGATGAACGGTTCCTATGGAAAATTGCATGGGGAAAACACGTTTTGGGACCCCTTTTTTCTCAGGCCCCGCTTGACGAATCACCCCGAGACTTTCAGGATAGGAGCGGACCGGAGCGCCCCACCAGTTTTGAAAAATTCGCGAAGATTCGTCAACCGGCGCCAAAGTTATTCCAAATGTTGCGAATTTCCTATGGACAATAGGTCCTAACTATAACTACCTACTGGCGACGGCCAGTAGGTAATATATAGATATAGCTATATATAGATATAGATATATATATATATAGATATAGATATATCATAATATGATAATATATATATATCTAGTAAAACATACATCACAATGTACATTCTGTGTAGGAGGAGGGAAGACGACAGAGGCTCACCTTATTTAAAAAGATTACGTAGTACTGCTTGCCCCACGGCTGTGTCCGCATTGTCTGCAGCTTCCAGACAGTAGTGCTTGGTAAAGGTGTGTCTGCTGGACCATGTTGCAGCTCTACAAATTTGGTGAAGAGGCACACCGGAGAAAAGTGCAGTCGAGGAGGAGACTGCTCTGGTAGAGTGTTCCTTGACCGTTGTTTGAAGTGTCTTTCCCGCTTGTTGATGACAAAAAGAAATTGTACTAGATATCCATCTTGCGATAGTCTGTTTGGTTACTGGATGTCCTTTACGCATCAAGCCGTAAGCAACAAACAGTTGATCAGTTCTTCGAACAGTGGCTGTCTTTTGCAGATACATTTTAAACACTTTTTGACATCTAAAGAGTGTAAAGCCTTTTCCGCCGGCGACTGTGGATTAGGGAAAAAATTCTTTAAGATGATCGGCTCATTTATGTGGAAATCAGATGGCACTTTTGGGATAAATGCCGGGTTAGTGCGGAGCACCACTGAGTCTTTGGTGAATTGAAGAAAAGGTGGTTTAATAGTAAAAGCCTGTATGTCACTTTCACATCGTGCAGAAGTGAGAGCCAAAAGCAATGAAGTCTTCCAAGAGAAAATGTTTAGATCAGCCCTATGGATGGGCTCAAATGGGGACTCCATGAGTTGAGCCAACACAACGTTTAAATGCCAAGACGGAGGTGGACGTCAAATTGGTGGGAACATCTGAAACAAACCCTTGAAGAATTGTTGTATTATTCTAGAAGAATAAAGAGAGTTGGAACCATCCCGTCGAAACCTGGAAATTGAACCCAGAAAAATCTTAACGGTAGCGTGAGATAGCCCAGATTTTGCTAATTGTAAAAAAAAAAGGCAAGAGTTGCTCTGGCGAAGAATGAACCGGGTGAACATTGGAAGTTTCACACCAAAGGCAAAACCGGTTCCACTTAAGTGTGTGGGTCTTGATAGTGGAAGGTGGCCTGGCGATAGCAAGAACCTCCCTGCAGTCCGTAGGAATCATTAATTTGACAAACTCATAGTGTTCAGGCGCCAAGCCGCCAATTTCAGAGATGCCGGATCCGGATGGTAGACTTGTCCTTGGTCCATTGTCGGAAGAACCGGAATTGAACGAAGCACAATCGGATCACCCTCCGGCAGAAGGAACAGCTCTGAAAACCAAACCTGGCGAGGCCATCTGGGGGCTATGAGAAGAATGCGACATGGCTTCCTCCGCATTTTTCGAAGTACCCTTAGGAATAGAGGAATCGGCAGAAAAGCGTAAGCATAAATCTTTGACCAGTTCATCAAAAAGGCATTCCCGCACGACCCTGGTTGTGGAAGCCTGCTTGGGTAAAATGGGCATTTGCGGTTCTAGTTTGTTGCAAATAAATCCAGATTGTGCCTTCCGCACAGCCGAAAGATCTCATCCAGCGTTGGTTGATGAAGTTCCCACTCGTGGTTAGACGAGATTGACCTGCTCAGGGAGTCCGCTGAAATGTTGGACATTCCTGGAACATGAACTGCTGTTACAGTTATCTGATGATGAATCGCCCAGTTCCAAATCTGTTGGGCTTGTAGGGACAGCAAAGTGGACCTTGTGCCTCCTTGTTTGTTCACATAATGCATGCTTGTCGTGTTGTCCGTCTGGATCAACACTGAAGCCCCTTGAAGAAGGGTGTGAAAAGATTTTAGCGCCAGTAATATTGCCTTAAGTTCCAGAAGGTTTATGTGCCAATTTCGTTGCTGAGCATCCCATTTTCCCTTGACTGTGAGACCTTGAAAATACTTCCCCCCGTCCCTCGAGGGAAGCGTCTCTCGTAAGGATGAAACTCGGAGCGTCCGCTAGGAAAGAGCGACCTGCTGAGGTGTTTGTCTTGTGAGTCCACCATAGCAACACTTTCTGAATTCGAGATGTGATAACGATGACATCGTCGAAGAACCCCGAGACCTGTTGCCAAGGTTTGTTGATTTCCTCCTGTAAGGCCTCATCTTGAGATGACAGTTGGGAATTAGAGGGATGCAAGAAGATAGCATTCCCAGAAGCGACTTGAACTGTCGAACAGAAACGGACTTTCTTGCGCATAGGAGAGATGCCAGTTTGGAAATGTGTTGTTGCCTTTCGTTTGATACATACGCCTCTGCCGTCTGAGTATTTATCATGGCTCCCAAGAAAGTACGAACTTGAGAAGGGTGGAAGTGTGACTTCTCCAGATTTATGGACTGGCCCAGTGACTGAAACAGAGACCGGCATACTTGAGTGTCTCTCGTTGCAACTGTAAACGACTGTGCCTTTATCAGGCAGTCGTCAAGGTGGGGAAAAATGTAGATGCCTGCTTGACGCAGGTGTACCGCCACCGGTGACAAAAACTTGGTTAACACTCGGGGCGCAGAGCGGAGGCCAAAGGGAAGGACTTTGAATTGAAAGTCTCTGCCAGCCACTCTGAAACGCAGGAATTTTCTGTGTCTGGGTAGGATGGGGACATGAAAATAGGCATCTTGAAGGTCCAGTGTTGGCATGTAATCTCCTTGAGATAGGAATTTAAGTACTTCTTGGAGAGACAACATCCGAAATGATTGCTTTTTGAGGAACTTGTTGAGGGAACGAAGGTCCAGGATCGGGCGCCAATCCCCCGATTTTTTTTTTATGAGGAAGAACCTCGAATAGAAGCTTGCACCCCTTTGTAATTTTGGAACCACTTCGATCGCTCCTTTTTGTAAGATGACTCTGATTTGGCATAAGAGTTCTTTCAGATGTGCAGGAGGAGGACCTCTGGGAGGAGAATTTGGGGGACATTTTACAAATTCTAGGGTGTGTCCTCTGGACACTATGTCCAAAACCCATCGATCTGTAGTGATGGTAGACCAGTTTGAGACGAAATGGGAGATTCGTCCTCCAACTTTTGCTGGGTTGAGTAGAGTGATCGGCAGGTGGCGGCTGTCACTGCTTCTTTGAGGAATCTCTGCCTCTGTATGAAGATTTTCCTCTGTACTGCTTATAAGAGGCAGCTGGTGGTTGACAATATGTTTGCTGTTGCTGTGAGGAAGAGTAACGTTGTTGTCGCTGCTAAGACTGGTACTGTCTGTTTTGATTGTAACCTCCTCGAAAGGAATAGGAGGAACCACGACCCCTGGCACCACGAAAAGGCTGTTTCTTGAACTGTAACGTGCCCAGAGCACGTGCGGGGTCAGTATCTTTTTTAATTGCTTGGAGGGCGTCATCTTTGTGCTGCCCAAAAAGTGATTCGCTGTCAAAAGGCATATCAATAATTTTCGTCTGCACTTCTTGGCGAAAAGAGGTAGCTCTTAACCAACCCTGCCTTCGGAGGACTGCTGCCCCTGCCAGTTGGCAAAAACCTGTGGAAGAGACATCCACTGCGCTGTCAATGATCTCGGCAGAGATCTTCTCACCCTCCTGGATAATTTTCAAAGCTTTGGTTTTTGAGTCCTCAGGCAACAAATCGATAAAAGGAGAAATGTCCGACCACATTTGCCTATCATTGCGGCCTAGGATGGCAAGGGAATTAGCCGTCCAGGCAGTAGTTGCAGCCATGGTGGAAAAAAAATTTCCCAAAGGCATCAAGGCGTCTGCATTCTCGATCAGGAGAGGAAGGATTTCTGGCACGACGTTGAGCCGCCTCCTAAATAACCGAATCCGGCTTCGGTTGACCAATTAAACAGGCTGGTGAATTGTCTGGTGCCTTGTACTTTTTTATAAAAGCACGACAGGACTGCAGGAATGGAGGCAGGGGTCTTCATGACCTTTAAACCCTTCTGCCAGATGAACTCAATTATGGGAATCGCCCAAACCTGTTTCTGTGGTTGACTCTTGAAATTGTATAAAAAACAATCCTCTTCCTTTGAGACCATAGGGAGATGAAATTTCTTGGCTGCTCTGTCCATGAGGACTGAAATCCACCTATATCCACCGGTGGAGAGTCAACAGGAGTAGGAGTGGTAGGCGATGGTGTCTGAATTTGGTAATTGTCCCATTCAGTAAGTAGGGATTTATCATCTATCTCCCCTTCTTCTCTGTCCTCATCAGTAGTATGTGTGTCCTCTATATTATGAGCAGTCGATGCCACCGGAGAAGTAGGAGGGGGCGGTTCAATGATTGATGAAGGTGGAGGGATAGGCGTCTGAGGAATCGGAGAAGCTGGCTCTGAAGGAGGAAAATGGCGGTAGTAGTCATCCAGCATGTGTTGCAAATTTAAAATGAGTAACAAAGACATCTGTGCAGCCGGATTTTCAGACTGTGATTGAAAATTTGGTTCTGAATAATAGTCATAGTCCTGGCACTTAATGAGAAGCTCTGAAGGACTACGAGCTGCTTGAAACCTATCGTCCTCCTCTGAATCCTCCTCGTCCGCCCCATAATCCAACAGCTGCACTGGAAGATTAGGAGAAGCTTGTATTGGCAACAAAAGGTCCATTGAAGACTGTCTACGTTGAAGCAACGAGACCTTCCTTGATTCAGAGGGTAGCAAAAGAGCTGCTGAAGGCTTCAAAGGCACTAAAGGCCTCAAACCTGGAGGTGAAACCAGAAATTCCGCTGTCGAGGGTGCAGCCGTCGACGAAAGACACACTTGACTCTCTCTTTGTAAAGGCTTCACCGTCGTCGCAACCGTCGACGAAGCAACCGTCGAAGAAGCAACCGTCGACGAAGCAGGCATCGACGAAGCAGCCATTGACAGAGCAGTCGTCGACGAAGCAGGCGTCGATGGGACAGGCGTCGACGAGGCAGGCATCGACGAGGTAAGCGTCGACTGAACCAATAGATCCTTGGAGGTTCCCGTCAACAAAGAAGCGTCCGTCGACGAAGGCTTCTTCTTATCTTCGTCGAAGAGGAGAGAGATGACGTAGATGATTTAGGCTTCACCGTCACTGAGACCAGCGTCGACGGAGAAGACGTCGACGACATCACCATAGCAGGTTTAGGCGAAGAGAAGGTAGCCGTCGTCATCGTAGTTGTGACGACGGAGGACTTAGTCGACGGCGGAATCAACGACGAGCCCATCGACGATAGACTAGTTTTCTGAGGTAAAGATTTTTCTGACAGAGATTTTGTCGCCTGAGACTTAGATCTCGGGGGCGTAGAAGGTGGAGAGTGAACCTTAGGGAGAGCTGGAGTCCCTTTAGATGATGAAGGCTGGCCTTCACGCTTAGAAGAGTGATGTGTTTTTCAGCACCTTAGATTTAGGAGATGTCATCTCCGCCTCACTAGCCCTTTTCTTAGAGGCAACAGTCTTAAGAGAAGAATCACTCTCCACATCAGAAACTGGGTCATCCTTCATTTTAAGTTTCTGTAGCCACAGAAGTAATCGCCCTTCTCTGACCCTTAAGGTCTTCTGAGGAAAAGTCCTGCAAATTTTACAGTCTCTCACCTGATGTTCAGGATGTAGGCAGTAAATACACTTTTTGTGTTGGTCCTCAAAATGAAGTCGGAATTTTCCACAAGACTCAGTGTCTGAAGAGTGATCTCTTAGAAGTAGACATTGCTGTGAAGATCTAAGCAGAATTCTTGAAGAGAAAAGTTGAAGTACTGAGCAGAGCTCAGGGAGACTCCCTTCACACGACGTGCGGTAGAAAATCTGAGGGTCTGAGCCTCTGGGGAGAAGGTTCTAAAGGATGCTGACGCCTGATTAGCTGGAGTTTGGACTATATCTAATGACTTGGATGAGCTTATGAAGTGACAGGTTTTTTCCTATTGATATATGGAATGTTTTAGCTATGCAATTGTTATACTATGTATATATGTATATATATATATATTGCTATTTTATGTACCGTGGGACTCCCACTTCGACGTTGGGGAATGATTCAAGCATGTGAATCTATGAAAGACACCCCAATACTGGAGAAGTGCTCTTATCTTGGGGCGCAGCGACTAGAGTTCTCCAAATGTAACAACAAAGATGTGAATAGTTTATACAGTACTGTTTTTTCATTGCATAGTAAGCAATTTATAAGGCGAAAACGCACTACCAGTGCCAGAATGCAAGGACCTAGAATGAGTGAGTTTTTCACGCCAGGCACGGAAAATCCTTAGAGATCTGTTCACTCTATTCCTTGTAGACTTTACTTTTGGGCTTATATCCTTGCTGTCAGAACCCCTTTCAGAGGGACATAGGGCAAGCAAGAGCTACTGGCCCTCATGGGGGTTGAGGTGTTTTACTTCCAATTGCCTCATGGCCGGACCTCCTGTGGGTCCTGAGCAACTGGGCAAAGTACCCCTTGAGCACTTGACTCAGTGGTATTACAGGTCGAGCAGACAATGGCTAAGGGGGGGATGCTACACTACAATCATTAGAAGCAATTAATAATTGTCCAGTCAGATAGTTTCTTTTATGAAAACATTTGCATTTATATATGAACACAAAGGGAAATACAGCATACCCAGCCACTGCACACAGCTCCCTGAGGTCAGGGCTCTGGTGTTCAATAGGCTGGTCCCTGATAATAAGATAATAAGCATTTGCAATGCAATAGGTCTTGCATTTACGCGAGTTTAAGCTATTGGCATTGTAAATGATAATGCCTTTTATTTATGTTTTAAAAAGCAAAACAAAACAAAAAAAGGCATTGTCGTTTAGAATGCCAATTGCTCAAACTCGCATTAATCGCGAGACCTATTGCATTGCAAATACTTGGTAAATTACTTGTCGATTATCAGTACCGTAAGTGCCAAAATTCACATTTTTTCCCAAAACATCAGAATAGGTGCAAATAATCGCACTGAATAAATTCGGTATCCCCAGGAGTCAGATTTTATCAGGGGTGGAAATAGCACCTGTCCTTCGGAGGTACTCATAAATCAGGGCCTAGGAATCTGCTTTTTATGTACAAGCACATTCTGCATCTGTATAATTAGGTACATTTCTGCTTCTGGTATGAATCTGCTTTGGGTGTAGAACTAAGTACAGTTATATAGCATACTGTAGATCAAAAGGTGAGATTACATTGGTAAGACAAAGTAAATTGGTCTAAAGTACCTTTCAGGTATATAAGACCTCAATTCACAAAACATTTTGAGTGTACAAATTAAGTACTATGTACTTTATTTATGTAGAATACACATTTCTAAATTCCTGATTCATATAAACCAGGATATGCTGAATTTAAGGAACAGAGATCTCAGTTCTCATTGTGGAATTTCCCCAGTTGATTGGAAATTCAATCTTCATAAGTGCCACCCATAAAGTCACAAATGTAAGGTTATTAACAAACATGTTTAGTGCTTCCCCCACAATTATCTGTCCATCTAATTTGAAACAATTAGTAAGTGATGTAGTATCTGTGGGAATGCGCCCTAAAATCACCTAATGTCAGTGGGGATGTGTGTAGGTAGCATATATTTTCTAGGTTCCTTCAAGTTTTTCACTCTTTGCTTTAGGAATAGGACATTAGAAATGTTAAAACAAGCCTCTTGTTTCCTCTCAAATAAGGAAAATTATTTTTCATTAAAAGCCTTTGCTTCATAAATGATGCTCTTAAAAAGGAGGAGGATGGGGCACTTCTCCACACTCACTACACCACCAGGTGCAAGGTAACAAAGGTAGGGAAGTGTGCGAAACTACACACAGCACACCCATGTTTCAGGAAAGGGTAGAAGAATGGAAACCTTCACATATAAAAAGTATTTCCATGTTAAGGAAAGAAACAGAAAAATATATTAGTGGATTTCACAAACACCCTGTTGGACATAGCCCTTCTTAGGGGATTTCCCTTTTTTTGTGCTTTTTGTCCTCCAGGTTTTTGCTGGCTCTCTGTTCATGGCATTAGGACTGCGGGCACCTCCCCACTGTACTGCAGTGGGAAAGCGTGCGCGCCCTTCCTACAAATGCCAGAAAGGGGTGCTCACTTGATTAGTTTAGGTGTTGTACCTGTGAGTGCCCTGTAAAATGGTACACTACATACCCAGGGCAGGTACGGCACTGGCTAGTAGTGGAACACAGCACTGATAGTGCCACCCACCAGAAAAGCTTGTCAAACATGTCTCGTCTTCAGGTTGGCCTTTTTCACTCATTAGCCAACCCTGAGTGAGCCTTTCACTAGCACCAGAGCACCCCTAGGGTAAGTCCTGACGGGTGCAACACGTGGTAAGAGAGTGGCCGGGTAGGGACACATGCATGTTTTATGCCCGGGTAGTGAAGAGCCCCCATGTGGGTGGACTCTTCCCACGGGACACCTCCTGGGTTTTGCTGATTCTCTTGTTGTGTCCTTCAGGCTCTGGGCACTTTCCCACTGTAAATGCAGATGGTAGGAAGTGGTGCTTACCTGATTTTTTTAACACATCTCACAAACCGGCCATTGCAGGCCTGTGTGTGCACACTTACAGCAAAGATGTACTTAAACATGTGTCCAGCCTTTTATTGTAGGTCGGTGTGCGCACTTGCACCTACGGTGTATTTAAACATGTGTCCAGCCTGCCATTGCAGCCCTGTGTGTGCACAAGTGCACTTATGCTCAAGTTGGCCTTTCCAGTCACTAGCCAATCCTGAGAGGAGCTTTCACTACCACTAGAGCACCTCTAGAGTATGTCTTAAGGGGTGAAGCGAGCGGTAGGTAAAAAGGCCGGGAAGGTACACAGGTGTGTTCCCTGCCCAGGTAGTGAGGTATATGTGTGTTTTCACTACCTATGATGTTTTCTCTTCCCGTAGGATATCATGAGGAAATGGTTGAAATTACTTCACGCTGCAACAGTGGATTGCAGTGCAGCAGCCTCATTATGTTTCCTATCATTGGATTTGCAATGACAAACTTTCTCCTATGGCAAAGGTGGTTTTGTAATTAATAGCTGAGAAATGCCACTTCTAGTAAGTGGGCATTTCTCTGCTCTAAATCCCTTTGTGTGCCTTTTTGCTTGGCTCCAGTCCACACTGGAGGATGGGAAGCACATCTGTGAATTCTCCAGCGACAGCTATAAGCCTTGGGCATGTAACTGGAACGACAGACCGCTGTCATTTGAGGGCCTAGCTGGACAGATTGGAGGAAGAGGTTGTGACACTTGGCCTCTGAGAGCCAGATCATGGCCCCACTAAAGATTAAGACCAGCATTCAATGGCCTAATGGCAGCCAGGACTGAAATTTAGGGGCGACATCTATGTTGTAAAAGGGAGACCCTCTGAACCACCCCCAACTTCAAAGGCACACTGCAGAATAACTAGTGGTGCCATTCTTTAGTAGGGGGGGATACACTTGTGGGTACCTGGGACCAGAGAACCTGGGACTGCGTGGTTCAGACTACCAGGGAAATCTGTTGTGCACAAGGATGATTACTGTCATTGAAAGGCATGGCATGCACTCCCTGAATAGTGGCTGGCCTGGGCTGACTACTTTTTGCTGTGTGTCACCCTGAAGTGTGCTTTCTAAGGGCTTGTTGGCTTGTCCCATGTCCTTTCAGAGGTCTCAGGAACATCAAAGATCTCCTATGAGGCACCCACACCGTCTACTTGCTACATCTGGAGAGCAGTGCCTTCTTAAGTGCCCACGTCGTCTGCTGGATCCCAACTGGTAGCGTGGCGTGAGCGTAGAACTAAAAATTGTGGGAGACCAGATTGCCTTGTGCAGAGCCCCAGAAATCGTGCCTGCACCTGAGGCGTGTGGCCCTTGCATCATGGGGACCTCAGCACATGTAAGCATCTTGTTGATGGTGGGCAGATTTAATGGTTGCAGGATCCAGCATGGCCTGATTTGTCGATCGTGCTGCATCTCTCTTATGCAACACGCTGACTGCATGCTCATTGCGTTTGGTGTCTGATTCACAGGTTGCTGCCCTCAGAGGTGGAGGCGTAACCGTAGCAGTACCTTATTCTACCTTGTGAGACACTGCTGAACTTATGCCTGTGTGTGTGACTGGAATTGCCTGATGCAACCAATATCAACGCGCACTAGGCATGGTGCCTCATTTCCAGTGTGGTAGGGGCCTTGCAACTCTTCATTTGATGTCACCGGAATCATCACCCTTCGTTGTGAATAACTGGAACAGTCTGGTGGGACCAGTATCAACGCACACCAGATGTTGTGCACGGATTGCCTGGGTGCGACTCTGAACAACATGTACCTGATGTGGTGCCACCTCATTATGATAGGCTCCCGTGCTTCATTCCCCATTCATCGATGGTTCCATGTTTGGCCGTCGGTGCGTTGGAACAACTGCCCTCTTCTCACCAGACCACCGATGATTTTGTGTTGCCAGTTAGTATTGCCCAGCTCCGGCTTGGATTGTGAGTGTGACTGACTGGGTCGAAGGAACACTTCAGAGAGTGATCATAAGTGGGTCAATGGACTGCATGAACCCCCTGTGCTTCGCAGAACTGGGCTGGCACCGGAAGGCCCAGTGGAACTCTTTTGAGTGACTGACTATTGTCCTCAGCCCGCTTCTACTCCGTATCCCGAGAGGCTGCCAAGTCCGCATTTGACGACTGTCCCCTAGTCTTGCTACCCACCACCACCTGCTTCCCTGGGACCCTGACTAAGTGTGACTTCAGCCGCGTGCAGCCTAGTATCTGGAAGGAGGGCTGGTTACCTTGCATCTGTGGGTGTAGGATAGTTGGTGTGAGCCTGAGGGAGGCTTGGGCCACGGGGTCTGCAGTGTGCTATCAATTGGCCAAGACCTTAAAACTACCATCACTATAGAGGAGAGGTCCCAGGAGATTCAGTACCATCAGAAACAATCATTAAAGTGTTTGTTTTCTCTCCATTTGATTTTGCTGGACCTTGTACAGTTTTTGAATGTTTTGTTATTTTAGGAGTATGAGGATGATTGATTTATGTTTGGAGTAGTGAATATGATGAGAATATTTTTGTGTTTAAAGTGGTGGGGTTGTTTACAGTTTTGAATACGATATCTGTCTTTGGTGGACTATATGTAATATATGTCTATTGTGTATAAAGTATTTGTTACTATTGAAGATGAATTCAAAAATTGAAAAAATAAAATGACTGTAAAAATTATTTTGTATTTTATGTGTTTTCAACCATAGATCTCTTGTTGGCAGGATAGAACCTGAATAGGTCTCTGTAAAAGCAATATAGGTCCTGATAGAGGTTTCTACTGTTTTTGAGCCTTTCACTAGCACCAGAGCACCCCTAGGGTAAGTCCTGACGGGTGCAACACGTGGTAAGAGAGTGGCCGGGTAGGGACACATGCATGTTTTATGCCCGGGTAGTGAAGAGCCCCCATGTGGATGGACTCTTCTCACGGGACACCTCCTGGGTTTTGCTGATTCTCTTGTTGTGTCCTTCAGGCTCTGGGCACTTTCCCACTGTAAATGCAGATGGTAGGAAGTGGTGCTTACCTGATTTTTTTAACACATCTCACAAACCGGCCATTGCAGGCCTGTGTGTGCACACTTACAGCAAAGATGTACTTAAACATGTGTCCAGCCTTTTATTGTAGGTCGGTGTGCGCACTTCCACCTACGGTGTATTTAAACGTGTCCAGCCTGCCATTGCAGCCCTGTGTGTGCACAAGTGCACTTATGCTCAAGTTGGCCTTTCCAGTCACTAGCCAATCCTGAAAGGAGCTTTCACTACCACTAGAGCACCTCTAGAGTATGTCTTAAGGGGTGAAGCGAGCGGTAGGTAAAAAGGCCGGGAAGGTACACAGGTGTGTTCCCTGCCCAGGTAGTGAGGTATATGTGTGTTTTCACTACCTATGATGTTTTCTCTTCCCGTAGGATATCATGAGGAAATGGTTGAAATTACTTCACGCTGCAACAGTGGATTGCAGTGCAGCAGCCTCATTATGTTTCCTATCATTGGATTTGCAATGACAAACTTTCTCCTGTGGCAAAGGTGGTTTTGTAATTAATAGCTGAGAAATGCCACTTCTAGTAAGTGGGCATTTCTCTGCTCTAAATCCCTTTGTGTGCCTTTTTGCTTGGCTCCAGTCCACACTGGAGGATGGGGAGCACATCTGTGAATTCTCCAGCGACAGCTATAAGCCTTGGGCATGTAACTGGAACGACAGACCGCTGTCATTTGAGGGCCTAGCTGGACAGATTGGAGGAAGAGGTTGTGACACTTAGCCTCTGAGAGCCAGATCATGGCACCACTAAAGATTAAGACCAGCATTCAATGGCCTCATGGCAGCCAGGACTGAAATTTAGGGGCGACATCTGTATTGTAAAAGAGAGACCCTCTGAACCACCCCCAACTTCAAAGGCACACTGCAGAATAACTAGTGGTGCCATTCTTCAGCAGGGGGAGGTATACACTTGTGGGTACCTGGGACCAGAGAACCTGGGACTGCATGGTTCAGACTGCCAGGGAAATCTGTTGTGCACAAGGATGATTACTGCCATTAAAAGGCATTGCATGCACTCCCTGAATAGTGGCTGGCCTGGGCTGACTACTTTCTGCTGTGTGTCACCTTGAAGTGTGCTTTCTAAGGGCTTGTTGGCTTGTCCCCTGTCCTTTCAGAGGTCTCAGGAACATCAAAGATCTCCTATGAGGCACCCACACCGTCTACTTGCTACATCTGGAGAGCAGTGCCTTCTTAAGTGCCCACATCGTCTGCTGGATCCCAACTGGTAGCGTTGCGTGAGCGTAGAACTAAAAATTGTGGGAGACCAGATTGCCTTGTGCAGAGCCACAGAAATCGTGCCTGCACCTGAGGCGTGTGGCCCTTGCATCGTGGGGACCTCAGCACATGTAAGCATCTTGTTGATGGTGGGCAGATTTAATGGTTGCAGGATCCAGCATGGCCCGATTTGTCGATCGTGCTGCATCTCTCTTATGCAACACGCTGACTGCATGCTCATTGCGTTTGGTGTCTGATTCACAGGTTGCTGCCCTCGGAGGTGGAGGCGTAACCGTAGCAGTACCTTATTCTACCTTGTGAGACACTGCTGAACTTATGCCTGTGTGTGTGACTGGAATTGCCTGATGCAACCAATATCAACGCGCACTAGGCATGGTGCCTCATTTCCAGTGTGGTACGGGCCTTGCAACTCTTCATTGGATGTCACCGGAATCATCACCCTTCGTTGTGAATAACAGGAACAGTCTGGTGGGACCAGTATCAACGCACACCAGATGTTGTGCCCGGATTGCCTGGGTGCGACTCTGAACAACATGTACCTGATGTGGTGCTGCCTCATTATGATAGGCTCCCGTGCTTCATTCCCCATTCATCGATTGTTCCCTGTTTGGCCCTCGGTGCGTTGGAACAACTGCCCTCTTCTCACCAGACCCCCGATGACTTTGTGTTGCCAGTTAGTATTGCCCAGCTCCGGCTTGGATTGTGAGTGTGACAGACTGGGTCGAAGGAACACTTCAGAGAGTGATCATAAGCGGGTCAATGGACTGCATGAACCCCCTGTGCTTCGCAGAACTGGGCTGGCACCGGAAGGCCCAGTGGAACTCTTTTGAGTGACTGACTATTGTCCTCAGCCCACTTCTGCTCCGTATCCCGAGAGGCTGCCAAGTCCGCATTTGACGACTGTCCCCTAGTCCTGCTACCCACCACCACCTGCTTCCCTGGGACCCTGACTAAGTGTGACTTCAGCCGCGTGCAGTCTAGTATCTGGAAGGAGGGCTGGTTACCTTGCATCTGTGGGTGTAGGATAGTTGGTGTGAGCCTGAGGGAGGCTTGGGCCACGGGGTCTGCAGTGTGCTATCAATTGGCCCGCTGGGTATCAGTGCAATGCATTAGGGTGCTGAGTGCGTATGTATGCAAGCAGGTTCCATAGAGACCTAGCTGATATCAGTTGCACTGTGTATCGGTGCTGACTTAGTGTGTGTGTGGGAGTGACAGTCTGTGGACCACCTGTGATTCACGACACTGGCCGGCAGTGTTAAATTGCACTTTGATTTCTTGCCAGAAGAACACCACGGTTGACATTGGTTTTAGCTGTGCGGCCTCAGCCCGTGAAGATGCTAAAAAGTGTTACAATTCGTTGTTGTACATATTTCTGATATTGTTGTGACCCAGGGTGCACCGTCTTAGTGTGTGGTATTGTATTATGAGACCTGATAGGGTGGGCCTGAGGTGGACTACGTGTCGCACCGCACAAGGGTGCTGGGGGGATCCCAAGTTTGCGTATTATTGATGCCATTTCAACACAGTTGGGCCTAGTACTGCTAGTAATATTTCCAAGTGTGATTTATGTCTTGCAATAGATGATGTTCATGTTGATTATTGTGTGTGCTGAATACAAATGTTATTTATATACATCCTGTGTGAAGTGTCTTTTGTGACGCTCAGTATATTTATTGTGAGTGAGTGCTGTGCCAATGCTTAACACATCGCCTCTGTGGTAAGCCTGACTCCTCAGTGCCAAGCTACTCAAGTGTGAGCGCAGGTTATACAGAATGTGTAATCACCCACTCCCGGCGGGAGTGGTAGGTTCTGCCTGGCTGGGGCATTGCCTTAGCCAACCAGAAAGTGTCAATTCCAACACACCCTAACTGTTCAACTACAAAATGTTCATAATGTGAACAGGCATATAACACAAAAGTTAATAAAAGTGTAACGAGGAATGGAGTAGGCCTGAACTCTAATGGAATCAGGCTACTCCTGCTATGATTTACAATTATTTGTGAATCATGCACATAAGGCCTAATTATGAGCATCCCAGTAATCTTGATGGGGCTGATAATGGCAATTACATGCTGTAGGAATTACAAGTTGTAGTGTTATAAAAATTGAGACCACTGAAAGTATCTGAAATCTATGTGTAAAACACCACAGGAAAACATGAGTGATTCTGCACGGAAACCCTGATTTCCACATTAAACCCCAAATACTTGGGCTGCGTGTTTTATTGCCCCCCTGAAATTACCAAAACCCCAATACTGGTAAATGTGGGAGAGGAAACCAACAGGGATTTTTTGGGAACAACTTGTAAGGAGGCACTGTTGGGTTTATGTAGAATACAGAACGTAGAATAGAAGCGAGTAAAAGCAGTTACGAATGTTACTGGTTTGAAAGGACAGTAGGGCATTTTCCCCCTGACCCTTCATCCTATGGTCATGTCTGTACTTGAAGAATCAGAATCCAAAGGATGACACTGATAAGGCTCATCTATTCATTGGCAATGAGCAATCAGCCAGACAGCGTGCACGTTTCTTTCTGGAGTTTCCCTAGAAAAACACCTCCGATATTTAATCCTCATCGCACACCAGTGACCAGAACAGGAACCAGACTGCATCCTGAATGGACAGTGGCGTAGCAAGGAGGGTGCGGTGTGGTGCACCAAGGGCGGCACGAGTTTTGGGGGCGACTGCCTCCCCCTCGCTCTTACCTGCAGCCGTTGCCAGGAGGCAAACTCAGGAATCGACCGATCGCCAGCACCCCCACGCTCTTACGGCTGCCGTGTGGCGGCAAGCGCTGGGACTACTACGGGCAGCAAAAGGCCTAGCTACGCCACTGTGAAATGCACAAGAAGTGCCATCTTTCTTCTGTTCTTCTCATCTTCAGTGGTGTGCATAAACGTTCCACAAACACAACAACAACACGGTTGGAGTGAGTTTCACCAGCATATTACGTCAAGTGAATACTGTGTCAGCACCATCTTGGATTGGGCAAAGATTACCAGCAAGGAACCCTGTGTGTACTCTGTGACACACACATCTTAAAACATTAGTTATTTGATGCGCACTTGCACCATTCATTGTTGACATTACATGCACATGCACAGCCGCCATCTTTAACAAAGCAAGAAACCTATGTCTACTTGGTAACGCACACACCCTATAATGGCTTTAGTCTTTTGACATACACTTGTGATAATTTTAACATAAATATTCATGCATGCACTGTAATACATGATGTGCCTTTTGAAGTAGACAGAAAAACAGTGTGTTCACGATAATATGCACACCTTTGGAAACTGTTCCACTACATATTGTCATTCCTTCCATCTTTGAACACAGCCAATACCACCATAAACGACTGAGAAAAAATGTAAAACAATGTGTACACATTAAAAATTCACTACGCAACACATTGTGATTCCTCCTCCAGTATTAGTACACAGCGCAACCGTACCTGATGGAGACTGTGAACAATGGAAGGAGTGCTTGAGGTGTACCTATATGCCATCAATGGTGATATGTTTACTCAGAAAAAAAAATGTGCCATTTTACAACATTGCTTCGGTTCTGAACGCCGAAAGATTTTAATTCACTAACTGTACTAGGAGATGGTGATGCAGTGAATGAATATGCATCAGCCATCAAATCTCTTGATATAAGATTTAAAGCACATACAAACATAACTAAGAAGAGACAAATTCTTCAAATTCCTGGGAAATCTGTTGTACGTTTTGTGGGAGCAGTCAGAATCCACGTTGTTTCATGTGACTACAAGTCTTTGCAAGAAGAAATGAAGAGACAAATTGGTGGTAAAAAAGCAGTAGGGAAATCAAAAAAGCCCTGATCTCAACTACTAATTTAATCTTGGACAAAGCAATATATTTTCCAAGTAGCATAGAAAGTACCACATTATTTATAGAACAAATGATTATTTCAGACACTGTCAGCAGGTGCAAAATGTTTTACCTGTTCGTAACTCTTAAAGAAATTCAGAAAAAAGTGATTATGGGAGGAAAAACAAGATTGTAGAATGTTATAGATGTGGAAGTGCAACACTCCTGGGAAACAACCAAGTCTATCCCACAATGGATCAAAAGTATGCAAACTGTAGGAACAAAAGGAATTTTGCTTAAGAATGCAAATCTCCATCAAAAGTACTAGTCAAAAAATGTAAATATAGTTTAATATACCTCACACATATGATGAAGATGCTACCTCCAGCTACAACAATGTCCTACTTCCAATTGAGGATGATTGTGCCATTGAACAAGATACATCTATTAGGAGTTAGTGATGGGGGTTTTATTTAACCTTATCAAACGCCTATTTTCTATGATTGACATCATGGTGTGCAAAGCAAAGCCATGGCCGATCTTGTTTACCATTTCTTTTGATTGTGGAAAAACATTGGCAAAATATTTTTTAAGGGGTCTCTTGGAAACAATCTTTTGCTCGACCAGTTAAGTACAGACGATAACCAGTCGATGAATTTGGAGAGTTTGGTGCCAGCCTCAACTTCAAAGACAATACAACAAATGGAGTCATTTATGTAGCCAAGGATGAATCTTGTTTGTTGGGATGGTTGGAACAAATAAATCTTGTCAGATTTATTTATTTAATTTTATTATTTATTTGTTAGACCCTAATAATTCGGGACAAGTGCTGTTGAAGAACAATTTTACAAATGTGTGCCCTGTGAGTGAATCCATTTCAATCAGAAATTTTCCTGATGGCTTCCAAGAAAACAAGGGAGGCTTTACCGTTTTGTGCACAAAATGTATTTGAAAATGGATGCACATTCCGTGGCACTTCACCTTCGTAGGGGGCCCTTGTCTTTGAGGAGTGAGCTAAAGAACGAATTGGAAAAACTTTGTGTCAAAGAAGTGATAGAACCAGCTGAAAATTCTGAATCGTTGACTCCCATAGTGTTTGCTTGCAAAGGAAATGGATCTTTATACATGTATGTTGATTCGTGTTATTTAAATGTACATTTTTTTTAATTGACAGGCACCCACTCTCCAATATAACAGAAATGTTAGCTACCTTGAAAGGAGCAAAGATCTTTACACTATTAGATATAACATCTGCTTATCACCAAATTGATCTTCACCGAACCTCAAGACATCTCACTTCTTTTATCATTCCCAAAGAGTTGTACCGCTTTAAATGTATGTCTTTTGGTTTGGCTTCAGCAGTTTTTCAAAGACTGTTGGAGAACTTGTTTAAGGGAATAACAATTGTTGTGACATTTCAGGATGATATTTTGATATTTGGTAATGCAAAGTTGGTGTTTTGGGTGTGGGCTACCTAGGATATAAGTTGTCTCCTAAGGTTGTGGAACCAAACGGTAGTCTGATCAAATTGATTGAGGAATTTGCCACTCCAGAGAATAAATATCAGTTGCGGTCCTTCACGGGAATGCTGGAGTTCTATGCTAGGTTCATTGCAAGGTGTGCAAAGAAGACTCATAATATGTATAAATTATTAAAGAAAAGTGTAAACTTTGTCTGGGATGAACTTTTGAGTACAACAGTTTGATATGAAGAAAGAGGTTGCTCAAGCCATTCTGTAAAAACCTTTTGACATGTGTGATGCCAATATCACTATGACTGACACGAGACAATGAGGTTTTAAAGCTGTTTTGCTCTGAAAACAGAATGGCAACAAAGAAGTGGTTCCCTTTGACTCGTGGAGTTTGAAGGGAGCTGAACTGTCATACTCAGTTGTGGAACATGAACCATTGGCTTGTTGATGAGGCCAAGCTCATTTCAAGACTTACTTGTGGGGTAGCAAGTTCACAATATGTGTTGACCACAAACCACTAATAGACCTAATCATGGCCACGGATGCTGGCAAGGCCACCCCAAGAATTGTCAAGTGGCAATACAGACTACAGGAGTATGATTAAAAAGTTGAATACATTCCTGAGGCCAAACATACACTTGCAGATTGTCTGTCGTGCCTGCCTATGGAGTACATTAGTAGAGAAGATAGTGATTCCCTTGATCTAGCTCCTGTGTGAACAGTTAATAGTCAAATGGAAAGATCGATATGACACAAATAACGTCCTTAGAGTTTATAGAGTTCCTGGAACACCTAGCGGTGAGCCATAACAAGATGCCGCTGCATCATCCTAGAAGTATTGGCCTTGCTGAGAGATGCAAAAGGGTCATCAAAGATAATTTGTGATTATCCAGGACCAATGGGTTGAATGGCATACAAGAACGTGGAACTTGGATAGACCACACGCTAAATGTTTAACGAAGGAACAAATCTCACGAGAAACATTTGGATTAAACTGGTGTGCACAGAGTCACCCTTTTTTTGCATACAAGAACCGAGGACACTTTTGTGGGCCATAAGAACCACACCCAATGCAGACACTGCAATCTAGCCTTTCATCCTTCCGAGAGGTAGGGTACCTTTGTCTAAGTTGTTAAGATCTTGGATGAGAGAGTTCCTGATTCCAGAACAAACAAGCATTTGCAATGCAATCGGTCTTGCCTTTGGGACTTTATAAGTATTTAGAGATGCAGCACATTATCGCACGTTACTGCAACATAGGTTTGCTCAAATGTGTTTTTAGCGCAATTACTGCCCCAGGTGACAGTAATCACCACAACACAGGGAAGACCCAACGACGTCCGGTGATTATTATATGGGTTTTTTTTATCACAGAAGAATGATTAAAAGCAGTAAAGTAAATAATAATGGCACCAGCCACTAAACTGGAATGCGCATTGATAAAATACTTGGGATAATCACAGACCTGCAATATGGGAGGTGGGAAAAGATTACTGGGTAAGATTGCTGAGCAAGTTACACAAATATAGACGTAGCCAATTAGCTTTTAATAAGCGCCGCAGCTGATACATTCAATAGCATTTGCTGCTTAACCTCATAAGGGGGAGAGTCCAAGTCAACAGTGCTAAAAGGAAAGATGTAGCACTTCCTCTCTTAAAACAAGATAGAAGCAACCAAAAAAGGTTAAACCAAAAGACTGGTGGACACGCACACACACTCAACAGCAAAACTAAAATAACAAACTTGTTTAGAACGCTTCATTAAGCCTGTATGTGCTCTAGGAAATTAAATAAATAGATTTCAAAAACTAGTAGACAAGTTTACCAAAATGTAATAAAAACTTTTGTTTTACAGTAATTATGAACTATATGTGCACATTACAAATATGTTGATTTTATTATGAGAAGTGCAGGGCAATTCACAGGCATAAGCGAGCAGTATAATAGCTCAGTGAGTTAAACAAATATAAAGGCATGCAAGAAAGTTTAAATTAGTTGTGCAACTTAGTAACGTAATGCTTTTTGCTGCTTAACATTAAAAGAATCAAAGTTCTATATAGAAATGCTAATAACAAATATGTAAAAATACCAGTAATTTCACGTAGCAGTGAGAAGTAAGCCTAATGAGCTGGTGGGGCTGGGGCACAGACCGCAACAAAACTTCACAAAGCGGTTGAAAAAAGTTTGGAATTCTATGGCCCACGGAGACAAAAAGGAAACCGGAACTTGCACCTACATGCAGGAGTTGTAGTCAGCACACAAGCAAAATCATCAAGGAGTAAAAGAATTAATTTGAGTTTTATCTGAAGTTCTGATTGTGTGAAGGTCAGTAACATTGCAACTTCTCAAAATTGCTAAGTACATTAACCTTCGCAAAATTATACCTTTGTGTAAAGCTGATCTGCAGAAACAATTTTGTGGGAGATTTCACCAACTAACTTTTTTGGGGTATAGTTTTCATACAAAAAGATATTTTTTTCAGTGTCTGCCAAGAAAAACATGCTTTTTGTAGTGTTTTTCACGTTCTGTGATTTTTAACCGCATGCCCTAGACTGAACTTGACTAACGCGAGCCAAGGAACAGAGGGAAACTCAAGCAGACCCCAAATTGTCTTTGCGATTATAAGAATGTAAAAATACCCACCGTCCACCATAATTCTGACCCTGCATGCAGAAAGAACGTAAAGAAGGCCAGGTCGACTATGGGATGAATGGATAGATCAAATGAAAGTAGATGGATGACTGAGTTGAAGGATGGGTGACTCTTGGTTTGACTGATGGGCGAATGCATGGATAGGTGGGTGAGTAGATGAATCAAAGTATGTATGAGTGGGGGGGTGGATGGACGACTGGTGGATTAATAGTGTATATAAAAATGTGTAAATGCATGTATGAATGGGTGGATGAGTAGATAGGAGGATGGATGAATGAGTAAGTGGTGGGTAATTTTGTAGGTGTTGTGTAGGTGAATTTATTAGGCTTTTTTGGCCGTTTATGAGCCTATTTATGGTCTGATCTCCCGGTTTTGACTGCTCATTTCTCGGTTCAAATATAGCCTATAGCAAGCACAGATGCATGCTATCTCACATGTGTTTTGAAAACTTCTGACAGCGCTTAAGTTTACCGCATCAGTGCCTGTGATTTAAATGGCACATCTGTACGTCAAAGTGTGCCCCTGGAAAACCAGCGACACAGAGTCCAGTTGCACCATCGCGATTTCAAATGCACCACCTTTATGCACAACTCAGAGTGTCCCACAATGTGGACTGTGCTGTAAACGGCATTGTGGCACTTTGAGAGTGCACATTCTGCTTTAGAGAGCCAGAAGCACAGCGTGTTATTAAAAACGATTCATTCCAAAGTACACATTTCTACAGCATGCAGCGCTATGGCGCTTCAGATATAAATAAATAAAGAAGTATGAGGCCACTAAAAAGAAACATATGTAGGAAGCTTGGTGTGTTATTTTTTTTAAATACAAACAGAAATGTGCCATGTATTCCTTTTAAAACAGTAAACAAAGGCACGCATAAAGCAACAAAATGGACGCATAAAACAACAAATATAAGTAAATAATGGAGCCTGAGGCCACTGAAGACAAACAATTTCAAAAAGCCTGGTGTGTTTTTTTTAAATATAAGCACAGTAGCAGGGGGGCGTGATAACTTAAACATGGTGTATCACAGTGTAAATAAATTAAATTCATGCAGAAAGCAACAAATGCAGCCATGGAAGTAATAATGCACAGACTGCATGTAGGGACTGCGTGCGCGTCACTGCTCACACCCGCAGCAATACTCCATGGGAATGAACTGCTCAGAAAGGGTGGGATATGCACCCACCATTAGCTGGCTACCTTTTTTAAATGACACACACACAAAAGTCAATCCAAAGCGTGGGAGGAGTCAAACCCTAGAAAGAATAGACAACAGATCGCAAGAGTGCTGTCCAGGCCCGACCTAAAAATGAGAGAGATCTTTATGAAAAGACTACAAGCTCAGTCCAAGTATGTTGAAAGGTAGAAGAGGAGTCTGAAGGTGTCTGTGGGTAATTATGTCAGGGATAGTACCAAAGGCTCTTCCAAGTTCTCAGTTCCAAAATGGGCGATTGTGGTGAAAAATTGTGTTGTGCAATTGGAGGACAGTAAGGTGTGGAATAAGAATAAGGTATCTGTAGTGACATACTTGTCTAACTGGCAAAGGGATGTGTGGGTGAATGAGAGAGGTGACAGGTGTTTGAAGACATCCGACAAATCTGCATGTGATTGTGTTTCACAACTTATAAAGAATGTCCCAAAGAGGGTCCATTACTTTGTTATGTAAAGTGATGGGTGGAGGAGCTGTATTCAAAAGATGTACTTTTTGCTTTCCTGTTATGTTTGGGGGAGTAATTTTGTGTGTCTCATGCTATGGGTGTTATACATAAGGAGGAGTAATGGGGGATCCTATGTGCATAAGTAAAAGCAGTTAATAATGTGACTGGCTTGAAAAAACGTTTAGGCATTTTCCTCCTGAGCCTTTGCCCTGTTGGTCATGCCTGTACTTGAAGAATAAAGGCTTAGGGGGCCAAATACGATGTTGGTCAGAAAGCCTCTGACCGCTAGTCAGAAGCTATCCGACCGAGATCGGAGGCTTTTTGACCAACACTGTTGGTTTGCTGTCCGATCGCCTGATTACGATGTCGGTGGTCATTCTGACTTGGTGCTGACTGGCTCACGGAGTCTTCTTGCCGGTCGGAATTGCACCGTAATCCCCTATGGATGGTGTTTCTGCTGTCGGGATTACTGTGGCGGTTTCCCACAGCCTTTCTGTGCCAGCCTGTCCGACACAGAAAGGCGGTCGGAAAGCAACTATGGGAGCCCCAAGCCCTTTCCCTCCGTGGCCTACGGTTGGTGGTCGAGGGGGTACATAGGGTACCCCTCAGTAAAAAAACTGCACTGTGTGGCAGGCACCAACGGGTGACTGTCACAGGGTGCAGGGTTTTACACAAATCCCCATCTATCTATAGGAGCCTGTATTACCGCCAGTTTATGGCCGTAACACAAGCTCCCATACAGAAAAGTGAGTATGCTCATAATCAGGTGGGCGGAACCGGAGGTCGGTCGGTCCCGAGCCCAAGATGGTGTCGGTCCAAGGCAACTACGACCGACATCGTAATAAGCCCCTTAGTGTTAACCCAACTACACACATTTTTAGGAGCTACAATAATAAAGCAAAGTAGAATATCAAATATCTTTTTTAGGGAATCAGTGATATCGGTATTTCCCTCAAGTTTGTTTTTGTGGGATCTATGTAACAGCTAAATTAACCCATGTAATTGCCATAGCACTAAATGTCTATTTCCATAGCTAGCTCCCCAAAAAGGCCTCTTGACATTTTTAGACAGTGTGAGTTGATATTGGAGGTTATCAGGAAAACAGCTATTCACAATGTGCAACACATTTTTAGAGCTACAAAAAGCCAAACCAATTACTTTAAAACATGGTTAGGAAAAACCGAGACACACCTTTTAACACGTACTGCTTAAGAAAATGCTTGGCCAGAAATTGGCACTTGCCATAAATACTTAAATAATAAACAAAAAGAGCTCAGAAGAAGGCACTTCATGCAAAATCACATATTACAATTCGCATGTATTTATTTCAGCTTAGTGGGATTGTGAAGGCACTCTTGGCTGAAAAGTGTCCGAGTGGGTTCACGTTTTCTTCATCGGATATATGGCTTCCAGTCTTCTATTGATTCACCATTGCTTTCACAACTAAACGAACATGCAGAATAAAGAAAAATGTGCACAGGATACGCCAGTCTTAGTAATTATTCTAAATTATTATTTATTTCCGTGTATAGTTATGAGAAGAAACTAACCGTTCCCGACAATTTTGTGAAGCTAAACTTCTGTAGCCAAGTAATCTGTGGGCAAGAACTGAATCCCATATTTTGAGCAGCTTTGTTCAATGTCACAAAACTCTGATGGACATTTTCTATCATTCTGTACTACTTTAATATCACTACTTGAACACAAGACTTGTGATTATTGTATTCTAGTACAGTGTTCCTTATGGTGTTTTTAAACAGTTATCTGTTAAGGCTGATGGTCATTATATTTAGATAGCACTGTGTTTGTGGAGAGCGTAGTTCAGCTATGACTTGATGTTTCTAAAAGACACAGTTTGACTGTCAAAGATACTTTTGTAGAGCATTTGTGGTGCTAAATTGGTCCATCGTTTAAGTGATGTACATATTAATGCTTTTTGGAGCTAGGGAGGTCTACTTCATGTGGACACTGTTGAAAATTGTGAGTTATTAGATGAATTCATGGGATCACTCTCAGACCAGGCTGTGAAGAATGAAGAGGTGGCTCTTACACAAGTAACGCTCTAATGTGGGTCTGCAGTGGTTGTTTCTTGTGATTTATTAGAGCCAAGCACCATTTATATGCAGTGCGCTATCTATAAATGAACAAAAACAATCATACTATATTTTACCAGTATAAAAAGAATAAGCGCATAAAACTGCACTACTTATATATTTTTAAAAAAGCCCTTGGGGTGCCCCCACTCTACCGGGCTGAAACAAAGTTGTGTTTGTTAGCGACACTAGTGTGTTCATAAGCAGCGGGATTTTCAGAACTCCTAGTGAGATGACACAAACGGCAGCACCCCCACTCTAAAAATCGTTCCAGCAGAGGACGAGAGCTCACGTGGTTCGTTTGACTAGCCACTCTCTAAGATCTAGCTAAAATAAGAGCTGTCCACATATGGCAGTGGATATAAACCCCATTAAGACACAGCGAGTCAAAGCGTCAGGCTGAATAATAAAAGAAACAAATGAGAACATCTGTTCAAATCTTGCCCCCGCCTTCACTTTGTAATTAAGCAGAAGAAAAGGCAGGGAGCCGCGAAATGGGGAAACAGAACGGAAAGCAGGTAGTACCGAGACCTCACACGAGAGGGCGCTCGGGGATAACTTCTTGTACATCGAAGCTTACCTGCGAAAGGCTTTCCTATCAGCGGAATTTCTTACCACAGATATAATTACATTAACACTTCGACGGCGCCGACTAGGAAGCGGTGTAAAAACACAAAAAAAGAGTGGACTTGCTGGCTGAGGCAAAAAGAGAGTCCTGCTGTATTCCATGTAGTGGAAATGCTACTGAAAAGTATTCATTTATAGTGGCGGCTGGCACGGATCGTCGGTGGCGAGGTGGAGGGCGGATGGATGAAAGGAAAAAAAACATAAACTTACCTGCTCGCAGGTTCTTTCCTCTGCATCTCTACCAGCCGGAACAGGAAGCATCCAGCCCACCTTAGCCAATCACAATGCTGCATTGGTCTGAGAGCTGTGGTTTGGTGCTCACAAGGGACTGGGAGCCTGCGCATGTTTCTCCACCCCGGCTCTAATGCAGCCTGGGTGGAGAACATGCAGAGTCCGCATGACTGTTTGGCTGGACCAGACGGCCAGCCAAACATTCATGTTCACTTACAGAGTGCCCGCCACTCCTCTGGCATACTCTGAGAGCGGAGCAGCACCGCTGCGCCCAACAAAAACTGCAGAAGCAAGGGGGAAAAATGATATAACAAAGAGTTATCATCATTTTCTTTTTCCTTTACTTACACTGCTGAAAAGCAGTTGGACGACGCTCTTCCGCCTTAGCAGAGGAGCCGCCACTGTGCTGTAATTTTATATAGCATGGACATGGCCCGTGGGCATCAGTGAGCTTTACAATTGGGCCAAAAACAAAATCCCATCATAAATACCAATCACATGTGGGACAAACTAAAAGAATCGTACTGTGAATACCATTGACAACCTCATACATATTAGAGTGTAAATTAAAGGCCGAAGGAGGACGGGAGGAATCAACCCAAGTGTCTATTGAAGAGAAGAAAGAGCTTTAGGATCCTTTGTGAAGGTGGTATGGCAAGCGCTTATGCGAAGGAACGGTGTTCCAAATTCGCTTGGCTCTTCCAGAATATGACTCATTTATCGCTTGCCAGTGCTTAATTTGTAAAAGAATGAGTGCTGGTGCCCAACGCTCTGCTCAGAACCCCGTGGCTGGTGCTATGAAATGTCGGCACGCTAAATATCAAGGCTGTGTAGTATTCAATCCACCTCAAATCTTTAAGCCGCTACCAGACACTCCCTGCACATCACACACATCTCACATTTGCAGCTTCCTGCTTTATTCCTGTGTGACGGTTTAAACCGTCTTTCTCTACCTAAGTCTTTCTATTTTGTGTGTTTTTACCTCTCTTGCTCCCGGAAAATGTCTAATGCAGAAAAATATGTGCCGGTCCCCAAAAATGAGTGCTGGTGGCCCGCATCATCAACCACCGGCTCAAATTAATCACTAATTCGCTCTTGATTGAAGATGGGAGGCTTAAGAAGAGGGAAATGAGCATTTCGAGACCCCCGGTTGGCACCTGACATTTTTTAATTTCTCAGATAGGTAGACGGGCGGAGATGAGGGCAGCCCTTTGTGTGTAATGCTTCCACCTGAAATAGGTTCAGTAAAAAATAACAATCCTGCCAAACCAGTGTCAGAAACAGTAAAGCAGTTGAGGGATGGTTTATATACGAGCAGATGAGCTATACTTGTAACTATCATCCTGGTTACAATTAAGAGTTCTTTATAAACAAAAATGCAGGTTCTTTGTTAATTTTAAACCTAAAAAATCACCAGGGGTTACTAGCTCATAAGTGAATCCAATGAGGTATACAGTAGCGGCTGGTGTTAGGTCGGAGTGGAGGGCGGGGGGGGGGGGAGAGGGGTAAGGGAGACGACGGACATAGAAAACAATAAAATTAGTTTAAAAAAAGAGAACTTACCTGCAGCATCGCCACTCTGTTTCTTCCTCGATGCAGCACAGGCTCCCAGCCTCGCCCTGCAGCAAATCCTGACACTGCTCTCATGTATGGGAGCAGCATCAGGATCGGCCTGAGCGCCCTCGATTTGCGCTCCCAGGGAGACTGGGAGCCAGTGGCGGCTGTTTCCAACCCAGCAATGCAGCTGGGGTTGGAGAAAGCTTCACTGCGTATGACGCTTTGGCAGTGCTAACTAGTCTCCCTCCTGTCTTGCCCCCCCCCCTTAATGGACCTGCCTCATTCAAAGGAAAAAAAATAAAACAATAATAAACACGTTTTATTATCGCTTTATTTCTCATATTTTGAGGCAGGTAGGGGGGAAAATGCACCTAAGCCATAGCGGAGGAGATGCCCCAGAGGTATATATAGTTGAACGTCCCATAAAACTTAATTTTAAAGTTAATTATTTCAAAAATCATATTGTGAGATTAGAATATGATAGGGAAAGGTGCCTGGATACTGCTCATGTCACCAACTTCCATTCTTTTGCCTTGTGCATTTCGCTAGTTATTGAGTCTTTTCTGATAACCCACACAGCACTCAGATGCCTCCGGTTAGGTTGGTGCTGTGCACCTGCCTATATGTTTTAGTCCCCCTGCCCATGGACACCCAATTAGACTACCTATGGCACAGACCATCCAGCAATTGCTGCTTCTAATACAATAGAAACCATGAAACATGGCAGATCTTCGTGCTTTCCTTGGTTCATCTTTTTGCATGGATGGAGTGAGAGGCTCTTTTCTGGTCAAGATTCCTTAGCCCAAAAGGTGCCTGTGAGTCTTCCGGCTAGTCATTTTCTTGCCTATGCCTCATGTGGAAGATCCAAGCAGGACAAAGCATCAGTGCTCTCCCACATGCAACATAATTCTATTGTATTTCATCAACCACTTCAGCTTTGGGAATTTGTTTCTGAAACAAAGGCTTTCCCTTTATCTTCTTGCCCACCAGAGGCAAACGGATGGAGACTAAGATGCCCCTGTATTTCAGCTTTAAGAGAATTGTACCAGTAGCATTCTGGATAAAATGGAGGCATCTTATTGGACTCTTCAAACACCTGGATTAGTTGTATTACCGTAATCAAACCAGGAGGAAAAGTAGGCATTGCCTACTGTCACTATTTCAGGTACCTTGGAATGGAGAGATGAATGAAGCTGACCTGATGATCCAAAGAGAGGGATGGATACGATTTTATATCAAGCATGCTAACTACAGAGACAGGACCAGGAGAATACTCAACTCACTATGTCAAATATCCGAAGGCTCAATTGATGTGAACCAGAACAGTAGTAGGATCTCTGTTGTATCCCCTTAAGCATCAGTTGATTATGGCAAATCCAGCATACAGCTGCTTCAAATCAAGTCTTAATTTGGTTGCTGGCAGTGAACATTTCTTGATCCCATTTCCCTAGGTCAAAAAGCATTATTATGTACATCGCTTAAATGATGTACCCATTTAGCCCAATGTATGCTCTACAAAAATATGTTTGTTTGACAGCGTAACTGTTTCATTTAGAAACATCAAGTCACAGCTGAACTACACTCTTCACAAACACAGTGCTATATGAACAAGTTACTTACCATTGGTAACATATTTTTTGGTAGGAAAAAGATCTAGCCACAGATTCCTTACTGTTGATTTTCCCAGGCGTCAGACTGGATCTGGAAGATTTTCGCGTGAGCAATACCCCTGTGCACCGGTAGGTGGCGTCGATCAGCTCCATGCGTTGTTGTCTGCAGCAGAGTGACATCCGCATTACACCTTTAAAGGCGCCACCTCCGCGCACTGATGTCAGTTGCTTTTCAGGACTTTCTAAAACTATGAGTGCAGAGCCTGAAGTGCACTGACACTATTGTGTCCAAACTAGGGCGCTGAAAGGGATCAGCCCTGACCCTAGAAACTTGTCTGCACAGTGGGGAGGATAGGTGGATCGATAAGGAATCTGCGGCTAGATCTTGTCTCTACCAGATGTGTTACCGAAGGTAAGTAATTTGTTCATTTGATAGAGACATCTACCACAGATTCCTTACCTTCGAATAGATACCCAAGCAATACCATTCCTAGTGGTGGACTGCGGGCAAATTCTAAACTAAAAAGTCTTGCAGGATGAACGGGCAAATTGCCCGTCCCTATGGACCTGACTGTCCAGGCAGCAATGTTTGGTAAACGTGTGCAGGGACACCTATATTGCTGCCTGGCAGATGTCCAGGACCGGGCCTCCACGTGCTAACGCAGTGGTCGCAGTTTTAGCCCTGGGGGAATGAGCCCTTAAGCCCTCAGGGGGCTGCTTCTTGGACAGTGCATAGCAGATTTTAATAGAGAGAACGACCCAGAGCGAAATGTGTTGTTTCTGTACTGCTCAACCCTTCCTCTCTCCAACATACTCCACAAAGAGTTGGTTGTCCACCGGGAACTATCGTGTATGGTCAGGAACATTCTGTTTTGGGTCCAGACGGTGGAGTCGATACTCTTCTTTTGGGGGATGTGGAGGAGCGTAGAAAGTGGGCAAGGGGACAGATTGGCCCACATGAAATGGTGTTACCACTTTCTGAAGAAAAGCGGCCCTAGTGCGAAGCACCAATTTGTCTGGGAAAATAAACAAAAATGGAGGGTTGGATGCTAAAGCCTGACGCTCATTCACCCTCCGGGCAGATGTTATTGCCACTAGAAAGGCCGTCTTAATGGTGAAAAGCTTGAGGGAACAATTATGAAGAGGCTCAAAAGTGAGAAACAAATTAAGGTTCCACTGAGGCATAATGAAAGGAGTGGGGGAAACATATGTACAAGGCCTCTGAGAAACCTATTCACAATAGGGGACTTAAATAAGAAGTCAGACTGCTGCAAAAAAGGCAGACAGAGCTAAATGATCATTCTTTAGAGTGCCCGAAGTAGAGCCCTGCTGGGTAATAGTACAAATAAAAAGAAGGACATCAGAAAGGGAAGCAGAAAGAGGGTCAATAGACCTTTCTGTACAGTATAATACAAATGTGACTCTCTAGTCCCAGTTGGGAACCACAAGGATGACTTGGGCCTGGTCATTACGGATTTTCTTGAGAACTCTGGACGGAAGTGGTATGAATTGAAAGGTGTACAGGAGGCTTCAGCTCCACTCGAGATGAAAAGCGTCTCTGAGTGAGAGCCACCTTGGAAACTCCAGCGTGGAAAACTGTGGACTTTTTGCGTTCTCTGCGGAGGTGAACAGATGTAACCAAGGCTTCCCCCACTGTTGAAAGAGATCTTGCACCACCTCTGGATTAAGATGCCATTTGTAATACACTATGCATCAACGGTTAAGTTAGACCGCTCTAGCGTAGAGAAACTGCCAGCTGTTGAACCACCAGACATAGCGTAGAGAAACTGCCAGCTGTTGAACCACCTGACATATGCCCTGCTGTTACAGCCACTTCCAGAGACGCAGGGCTTCCTGGCAGAGTCCATGACCCCACCCTTCCCTGTTTGTTGCAGTACCACATGGCAGTGGTGTTGTGTGTGAACACTTGAACCAGCCTTCTCTTGATGGAGGGTAGAAAGGCTTTCAATGCCAGTCGGTCGCTCAGAGCTCCAGCATGTTTATGTGGAGTCCGGATTTCACCAGAGACCAGAGTCCTCTGATCTCCACCTCTCCCACATGGCCGCCCCATCCCAGAAATGACGCATCTGTCACTACTGTGCGATCTGGTTGTGGAAGGGAAAGGGGTCTGTCTCTGACCCAATCACAGTTTGTTAGCCACCACTGCAGGTCTTTACCAGTTCCCTCTGATCTGAACCATGTCAGAGAGATTCCCTTGGTGCTGCGCTCACTAGAAGTTTCAGGTCCCACTGCAGAGCCTGATTATGCCATCTGGCATGTGTTACTAGTAGGATGCAGGAGGCCATGAGGCCCAGCAGCCTTGGAGTCATTCTCACTGAAATCCAGGATAGAGGCTGAAAACTTGGTATCATAGCATGAATATCCTAGACTCGCTGCTCAGGAGGATACGCCCAAAACTGCACTGTGTCCAGAATAGCTCTGATGAAAGGGAGCATCTGAGGAGTCAGGTGTGACTTTGGCATGTTAGAAGTGAACCCAATGAATGAAGAAGGTTCGCCATAGTCTGGAGTTGGGAGACAACAGCGATGAGCCCGAATCAGCAGCCAGTCATTTAGTCAGAGGAAGACTAGCCCCCCATATCTGCGCAGATGAGCTGTGACCACCGCCATCACCTTGGTGAACGCTCGAGGAGTGCTGATAAGGCCAAAAGGAAGCACGAGGAACTGAAAGTGCTCTTGGCCTACTGTAAACTGCAGGTAACGCAAATGGGCAGACAGGACAGGAATATGAAAATAAGCATCCTGCAAATGCAGTGCTACCATCCATTCTCCTGGGTCCAGGGTAGACAAAACCTGAACCATTGTGAGCATCTTGAACTTCTCCTTCTTGAGAAAGAGGTTGAAGGATCTAAAATAGGGCAAAGCCCTTTGTTCTTTTGGGGAATCAGAAAGTAGCAGGAATAGCAACCACTGCATACTTCTGACACCAGAACCCTCTCTATGGCTCCCTTGGCCAAGAGAGCTGTGACTCCCTCGCACGGCAAGGACTAATGATCCTCCGGCAGCTGGTCGTGACATAGAGAGAAAGGTGGAGAAGAGAATTTGTAGGGAAGGGAGTAGTTCCTCCGAATGATAACTAAGTCCCACCTGTCTGATGTTAAGGACTGCAAGTGGTGGAGATGATGGCTGATTCTGCCAGCAACTGAACGTCTATGATCTTGTAGGGCAAAACTAGGAGGCCTTGGAGGCTGCTGCAGAGAGATTGGTGGTTGTGGCAGACCTCTGGCTACCTGACCCAAGGTGGGTGGTATGAGCCACCTCCTCACCCCTGCACAGTCTGGGAAGCTTGTGTGAGGCAGTGAGTGGAATATGTTTGGTGCAGTTGAAAGCCCCTTCCGTAGCCACGAATAGAGCAGTAAGCAGACTGGGGTTGACGCGGGGCAACTGAAAGGCCCAAAGACTTTGCCATAGCCTGTGAGTCCTTAAAGCACTCCAGAGGAGGCTGCTTTCTCTTCAAAGAGACGGTTGCCATCAAAGGGCATGTCCATGAAGGAAGCCAGGTCACCCCTGAAAAGCCAGATGTTCTCAGCCAGGCGTGCTGTGTAGGTGCCACTGTCAACAAAACCACTCTGCCAAGCGAGTCAATCGTATACAAACCACACCTACTGGTGAACTTCGCTGCATCTATCCCGTCCTTGAAAATGGCCCGGACCTCCTCCAGGACCTCTGGCAGCACTTGCGCAACCTTGTCCCACAGAGTGTGGCAGCAGTGGCCCAATAAGCATGCAGTGTTCACCAACTGCAACCCAAGGCTGGTGGAACAAAACATCTACTTCCCAAAAATATCCAGCCTCTTGGATTCCCTGTCCGGGAGTATGGCAGGGAATGTGCCATGGAAAGCAGCGGCTTGGACAACCAAACTCTCAGGGGTGCAGGTCCCCAGGTGCTGGGTGGTGGTGTTGGGGGGCAATTATCCTGTTCACAGGAGCCCCTGTGCTGGGATGGGACCAGGTTCCCAGTAGGAAATCCGTCAGTGCTTCATTTAAAGGGAGCAAAGGTTAGCTGCCCTCTTCACCATCATGCAATAAGATGCTCCCTCCTGCGTAACCACAGTAGAGGTGTGGAAATGTGCCTAAAAGTGGGCACACTGGTGCAGGGTCACCCTCTTGTCCACGGTTTCAAAGACCAACAAAATAGAGATTGGCACTGGAGTTGGAATAAATAACAAGTTTATTAATCACTCATGAGTGGAACCACATCCACACAGCACTCTCAAGTGTTGCATGAGGTAGTACACTGAATTCACAAACCGTTGTCCCTTTTATACCGGTTTTCTGCAATGTAAGCATGTGAACAGAAATAGGAAGAACAAGTTTAGAAATAGTTATCAGTGAACAAGGGCAGATGAATAACGACGTGGTAAGCAAAGTGGGAGGGGGAGCAGGAATGCTTATGGCAGCAGTAAATGGTGGACAGTTAACATCTGAGACCAGGTGCACTGGCAGCTACAAACCCTCAGCACGTACATAGCTTTTAGCCGAGTCAGGAAGTCAACTAAAAAAGATAACACAAGCAGAGTGAAAAGACGAGCAGCAGAGGACGGGAGAATTACGAAGGAAACTAAATGGACACCACAGCCAAAATGGCTGTCGCTTATGCGAAGTAAAATATTACACATTTCCACAGACAACCCTTTTAGCATACGCTAAGACATTTTCTTATGCTTTAAAAGGGGTACGATAAACATCATGTTTATCAATTAGCATCATATCGCTGACTTTTTGGTCTATTGCTAAAAGGGCCTTTACATTTTGGACATTTGTTTTAGATGGTAGGCAAGTAATACAAGTGGAAAAACAGATGGAACAAAGCATTGGCCCGCATTGGATACATAAACAACAAGAGAAGAGAATTGCAATAATTATAAACAAAGCCGATAATATTTTCAAACCCCATACATAAAATACGCTCCAGAACCATCCAGCCCAAGTCCATGTTCCTCAATCTTGATGTATCTCAGTGGCTATATTATGCATTTTGGAAATGGCATCATAAACAGTAGGGGCGTGGTCAGGGATAAATACACAACACCTACTACCGAAAATGCGACATGGTCCACCACTATCAGCTAGAATAACGTCTAGCACCATTCTGTTTTGTAAAGTCACAATTCTCGTAATTTGAAGTTCTTCTGTAATATTTCCAAGCGCCATTGCTGTCTGATTAGTCACAGCCTCCACTACACGGGTTAAGCGTCTGATCTTCCTACTATTTACATCCACACCAACAAAGAAAAAGAGTCCAAAATTAAAGTCAACATATTGCTGTAATGCAGTGTCAGTTTGATCCACTTCATCATTATTTATAGTTCTTTTGAATCGGTTCAAGGAAATGTCATTTAACAGTTTTTGATCTTTATGATAAGATGCAGGTGCTAGGAACACAGGAGGAAGCAAGAAGGATACATAACATGTTCCAGACCATCCGATTGGTAGATGATAGTAGCCTTCACTCCCACAAATGAAATAAGTGTTGTGTGAGGACAGGAAACTGCTATTGTTCATTACAGTAATGTTCAATACTGTGGCACAGTAACTTTTTCCAACTGGGATACTACCAAAACTGCTCACACAAAGATTTGCTCGGGCTCTAGTAACAGCGATAACAAAAGGCCCGTTACCCTTGGCCGTTCGAGTGTTGGGGAAAACATAACGTGTGGAGGAATTTCCTTTGCGATACTCCTCAATTTCCCATACAGTTCCTTTGGCTTGTGGGTTCCCTTCCTCATAGGGGTAATAAACTTTATTACGTTTTGCATTAAGTCCTCCTACATCAGCTAGAGTAATATTAGCAATTTCAGAGGCCCACAACAGTGCAAACCAGGCTCTACAAGAGCCATTATGCAAGAATGGCAAGGGAATGAAAGGCGTTCCTCCCTTCTTCTGATGAGCTGGCATCATTCCACATACCCACCAGTTGGTAGTGTTCGTAGCATTATGAGTATGATGCAACATTTGTATGAAAATCTTATTGAGATACGACATTCGGTGCTTCTTTTCATGATAGGGAAGAGTAAAATAATAATGTTCGGTGGGGACAGGAGTAGTAGCAGTCAATAAGTTTCGAGCCGGAGCTACTTCCTTTACAACCCATATTATAACAGCAATGATGACAACAGTCAAAGTTAGTCCAATAGCGAACATCATATTTTTACTACAGACTTTTGCAGCGTTCGATTTCTTCTCCTACGGCATGTTAATTTCGTCGGTATACAACAAAACAGATGGTGCCCTAAGGTCCTGGGCAGGCGTTGGTTTCTTCACTAATGTTGAGATGAATAGTCACTAATAGGCTACCCCCCTTTATAGTCAGTCTTTAACCACCCAGGACAGTGGCTCAAACAGTCTCTTTCTGCGATTAAATGTCTTTCTTCCTGGATCGAAGCAGATATCTAGATGTACCAGGGATCGTGTGGTCCAGGAAGACTTCCTCAGGTATTTCAGGTGACACAGCTCGTCCTTTCTCGGTAACCAGGATGTCGCAGTGATCTATCAATACAGCTGGGCTCACGAGGGCAAGCGGGACTTTTCGAAAATGGGTGGCATGCACCCAATTCTTCCAGTTGGTCACTCGCACTGCAGTTCTGGTAGCCAGGAGGACTTGCTCCGGTCCGCGCCAACGAGGTGCCAAGGAACTGGTCTGTTGAAACAACTTTGTTCAAGACAAAATCGCCATGCCGCAGATCATGGCCATCACCTTGCGACCTGTCTGGAAGGGCTTCTTGTACCTGCTGATAAATAGAAGACAAGCTGTCAGTCAACTGGGACAAATAGTCACTCATCAACACATGGGGTACATCATGTATAGGGCGAGGCTTAGGGAATCCCCAAATATTCATGGGCCTGTTAAACACAACCTCATATGGCGTAAGGCCAGATCGTGTATGTGGTATTGATCTGATAGAAAGTAGTGCAAGGGGCAGGGCATCAGGCCATTTCAAAGACGTGGAAGCCTGTATTTTAGCCAATTTCAATTTCAGGGTGGAATTGTAACGCTCCACCAAGCCTGATGATTGTGGGTGAAAAACGGCATGAAATTTCTGCTTAATCCCTAACCCTTTCATGACATATTCGACAACTTGCCCAATGAAATGAGGTCCGTTGTCACTCCAAAAGCCGAATCGAGGGAAGAACTCCTTTAGGAGAACTTTCGCTGTTGTGAGAGCTGTATTATCCTTCGTTGCATACGCCTCCACCCATTTACTGAAGGCACAAACCACTACCAAGACATATTTTAAGTTATTACAGCGCTCAAACTGAATGTAGTCCATTTGCAGGAACTCAAAAAGTGCAGTTGGTGTCGCAAAACCTCCTGTTGGAGTTCGCGTTCCCTTTCCAGGATTATACTGGAGACAGACCAAACAAGACTGGACCATCGTTTTAGCAGTGCCAGCAATATCAGGATGATCCCAAACTTGCATACGTTGCTTTGTCATTGAGGATGCACCAACATGTGCCGGCCCATGTGCAATGTGAATCATGGGGTATAAGTAAGCTGTGGGTAACTTCCATTTGGTCATATCTTTATTCCTCCAGCAGCTCTCATCATCCAGTGCTCCCTCCTTAGACCATTGATCTAGTTGATCAGTGGAGGCAGATTGTTGCATGTCCATCACCTCTTGCCTGGCATCATGCCAACGTTCAGCTTATGACTTCACTACATACATAGATGTGGTACTTCGCTGCGTTGCGGGCTGTGTGATCTGCAAAGGCTTTACCTGCTCCTATTTTATCAGTCACTTTCTTGTGTGCACTACACTTAACAATTGCCACTTTCTCAGGATAGGTTAGAGCAGTAAGGAGATTGTGTACTAATTCTCCATGCACTATCTGTGTCCCATGTGAGGTAAGAAAGCCCCTTTCTTTCCACAAACGACCAAAATTGTGTGCCACCCCGAAAGCGTACTGACTGTCGGAAAAAATGTTAACAAGTAAGTCTGTACTAAGCTCACATGCTCTCGTCAGTGCAATCAGTTCGGCCGCTTGGGCCAACTTCTGTGGGATGCAAGCTATTTCAACTACTGTCTGAAGTGTTGTAATCGCATAGGCAGCAGATGTAGTGCCATCAGGCAATTTTAGATATGAGCCGTCAACCCATAGCTCCCCATCAACAATAGGGAGAGGTGTATCTTGTAGGTAAACGCGGCCCATTCAGTAAGGAATATACAATCATGTAACTCTTGTGACTGAGACTGAGTAGATGGAAATGGCAATAGTGTAGCAGGGTTTAGGGTCAGACATCTTTTCAGCGTAATATGAGGGGCCAAAAGTGTAAATTCATATCCTGTCAAGCGAGCACGAGTCAAATGCTGTGTTTTCGTTTGATTTAGCAAAGCATCAACATAATGGGGTACTAACACAAGCAGTTTATGTGACAAAACTATTCCTTCACTCTGACGTATTGATACAGCCGTTGCTGCCACTGCTCGGAAACATCCAGGCAGCGCACGGGCGACTGGGTCAAGGACAGCTGAGAAATATGCACAAGGACGTTGCTTATCACCGTGTGTCTTTGTGAAAACTGAGAGGGCACAACCTTCCCTCTCGTGTACATAGAGTGTGAAAGTCTTAGTGTAGTCTGGAGTTCCTAATACTGGTGTAGAGCAAAGAGCTTGGCGTAACTGTTGGAAGGCATTCTGACATTCAGAAATCCATGGGAGGGGCATCGGAGTGTCTTTAGTCAAAAGGCCCAACAAAGGTTTACCGCCTTCTGCCACGGTGCGGGGTGTTCCATTGAGTTGGTGGGGCCGTGTCGGCCAACGGACGTGCGCAGCACTACCGAGGTAGAGCTCGCAAAGGCCGCTGGCCGACGGGCGCACTTAAAGGGTTAATAATGTGTGAAAAACTGGGGCTCCACTGCCTACAAAAAGAAGTAAGGCCAATCAGTACAAGGACATCCTTCTGAGTACGGGGCACAAGAGTGGTCTAAATGCAGTCTGGTGTAAGTGCACATCCCTTCTAAGACAGGAGGTGACCTAAAAAGGTAATCTGCTGTCTACAAAACTGCAATTTTTTTCTAGAGACTTTGTGATTGTGAGAGGCAAGAAATGATAACAATAACAGTGTTCCTTCTTCACACTGCTCAGGGTTATCTGCAGCCAACAAGATATCGTCGACATATTGGATAAGGGCCACCCCTGTAGGTACAGGAAAATAATCAAGCTGCCTTTTTAATGCCTGACTGTAAATGCTAGGACTCTCTGTATATCCCTGTGGAGTTCTACAGAACCGAAATTATCTATTTTTCGGGGTGAAGCCGAACAAATAATGGGTGTCAGGGTGAATGGGTATCGAGAAGAAAGCATTCTTCAAATCGATCACTGAAAATGTAGTGGCAGTAGGAGAGACCATGGTGAGAAGTGTAGTGATTTCAGAAACTACTGGATATTGGGGCACTACAATTTTATTAACTTATCGCAAATCAATAATGAATCTGTAGATTTTAGTGTCTATAATGCTGACAAGACAGAACTCCTGTTCTGCTCTAATGGCTGTCTTACCCCCGCCGGTCCTAGGCACGTCTGGCCAGCCACAGTGTGCCTTTCGCCTACTCGAGCTGAAGTGGTATGCAATCTGGGCTTCCACTACGACTTTTTAGTCGACAGGACTATTACAATTCCTTGTTCCTTAAATCAAAGGCAGGGCTTTTGAAAAGGCTACCACGAATCAGAATGCTATTTCCAGACTAGCATTCTGACCAGCACTATAATGGTCTAACATCTGCCTCTGCAGCCCCAAATTCCCTCCACCGGCTATCAATAGTGAAAAGAATCAGTTGGAAGTCTCTGTGGTGTGTATGTGGAGTTTTCTACACTAATAGTCCCCTCTACCTTCAGCAGAAGTTTATCTACTACATGCCAGCGCGGAGGCTGCACTCCTCCAATGCCGTTCTAGTTATCTGAAGTTTAAGCGGGCGAGAATAGAGGGGAAGGTCTTTTTTGACCACAGCCTGATCTTATTTGGAACTCTCCCTCCTTGTGAAAAGTGCAATACCTATTTTCCTTCAGGATAGTCTTAAAGATCTGGCTTTATGCTCAATAACTGTATTTCCTCCTAACGATTTCAGATTATAATTTAGTGTTACCTCAGCACCAGACTACCTTTCAGGTCAAAGTGTGATCTATAAGACTGCTTAACATTAACCTTAACATTGTTGTCCATTGCATATTGTAGTTAGTGTGTGCCTGGTTGTCCTTGTCAAATGAGTGAGTTTTTGAATGGACTTACACTTTGTTTCTAGCATTGCCACAATGGTTGGTTGCACTGACAATCTGTTTGACATTACATTTGGATGGCACTGTGTTCTTTATATGTAGAGTGTCAGCAGAAATGTCCAAGACTGCACTGTGACCTGATGTCACATTCACGCCACAAGCTTATCAGAGGTTGCAAGGCTCTGAGGAAGACAGTGTGCTTACACCTCAGAAAAGAGCAAGACACCACACTCAATGAATGGCTGGGCATCTGCGTCGCAAGAGCCGTACTAGTGCCTCCACAGACGTGATCACCCAGAGATGTGCTCCACGACTGAAAGGATGATTGTTAGAAATGGGGTTTCCAGTTGGCTAGGGTATGCACCTAAGCCAGGCAGAACCCACCACTCTAGTCAGAGTAAGAAAGTTATACATCCAAGATAAACCCTGCTCACCCCCTTGGTAGCTTGGCAGAGCAGTCAGGCTTATCCCAGACACAATGTGTAAAGCGTTTGCACAACACACGCACGCACCAGTGACACACTAGGCGCACCACAAAAAGAGACTCCACACAAGGTTATATAAAAATACAAATTGTATTATATATAAAACGCATAAGACCACCATCACATAAATCAATAATCACTTTTCCAACTAGGTGATATCATAACATCACATGTAGAGCACTGAAGTAAATATTTATAAGTTGCACGTCACGAACACAATCTGAAAACATTATGCCTAAATTCACAGTGAGTGCCACAAAAGTAACTACTCATTGATCATACATCACTTTGACATAGAGTAAATACTCATAGGTTGCATTGATAATAAATCATTTTGTCATGCTGCAACACAACGAGTAGTGCACCAGGTAACGACTCTGGTGTTGCATAGGTCATAAAAACATTATCACTTTATATGAATATCACCTTACAACATCACTGTGCACATTTATGCAGTTCCTGCAAAGGGATACTTGCTATTCCCTTTTTGCTAGATGTGAAAGAAAATACTCATCATATTAGGGCATGATACGAAAAATGCTGTAGTTAGGTTCATATAAAATGCTACAGGCCCCTCATGGCTGAGGGGTTATCCAGTCATGCCATCGCCACCCTAGGAGCAGGCCCCTGCGCTCCTACTAGCAGAAATAAGGTACTCTGGGAGGTTGTCCCAAAATGCGACCTGTTTCCATAACGGTGCACTGGGCCTCCATTGAGGTTTCACCCAACATGGCACACCCAAGAAACTCCAATAATACTGCCAAAATCCCTACCTCGGGATTTAGTACCTCGGTGCTAATTGGACTTAGGCACTCCATCCTGGTGAGCAGGTGCTGTTCTGTGTGTTTGTGCCGCTGGCCCGGGCCTCATTTGCAAATGCGGCTGTACTTCCCAAACAATGGGGACGAGCGAGACCTCCGTCAAAGCTTCCTTCCCACTTGGTGGACGGACTGCCCTTGAAGTTGTGTAGGGCATACGTCGGCCCGGTGAGGCAGCAGCAGGCTTTCCCTTGTCCCCGATAGGATGCTCGCCGATTGGTGAGTCCAGAACTGGGTGGCGCTGACGTGAGGGCCACTTCTCCCTTCGGTTGCTGCAGGCAGCTTCCCTTTCAGAGACCGTGCTGACTGGTTCGTCCTCTTGCCGGCCCCTCAGCTCACGTCTGCACTGCTGGTGCGGTGCAAGTCATCCAGAAAGACACACTGTCCAGGGCAGCCCTTCCCTTCAAGGTGGTGACCTCACAGCCCAGAGGGCACAGGCTCCTCTCTGGTGCTGCTGCTTTGGGCATGGGCCCCGCCCCCTCCTGGGGTGGCTGCTTCAGAAGCTGGGCCATGTTGGGGCATAGACAGGGTGGAGGTCACTTTTCAAAAAAGAAAAAGGACTATAAGCGCTCAACACATGCTAGCTGCCAGACAAAAATGGATTTGTAGCGCCTACCACGTGCTATGGTTTTCCCAGAGGTCGGGGCAATGACCAGTGCACATGCTGGAGTGCGACAAAAAGCGATCCTCACACGCTTGCACTTTAGAAAAGAGCAGTTCAGTGCTCTTCCTGCTCCAGGCAGGAGCAGCTACTGCAATCTGTCCTCCCTACACACATTAGGGGCAGAGCTACTCACTCACACAGCGTGTCTAGCTCTCCTCCCAGGCAGGTCACTTTAAGATGCAGGAAGGATTTTTCTAGAAATCTTTTATCTCCCTGAGATTTCCAACAGGAGGCAGGCACACACAAGCGCTTTGAGATTTCTTCACAGGCAGGATACCACAGCAGGGCAAAAAGAGTCAGTTATTTTTCTCCACCACAGACAGAAGCAACAACTGCAGGCCAACCCACGCCTCACTCAGAAAAGGCAGCACTTCTCACACAGCCCTTCCACTCTTCTTCTTGGGATGGTCATCTTGTTTCTTGAAGTAATCTAAAGTCTTGGGGTTTTGGGTCTCATATTTAAACCCCATTTTGTCATTGTTCTCTTTGAGGCAAGGGTCTCTGAGCTGAGTCCAAACCACTTCTGTCTTCCCTGGTCCAGCATGACCACAGGGGATGGAGACAGCATTATTCAGGAGCTAGCGAAACTCCTTCCACCACTCTGAATGCATATCAGGCCTATTCAGACCAGCGATGAGTCACCCAGGCAAGGCAGGGCACACTTCAACCCCTCCCCCCTTTGTGACTGTCTAGCGTGAATGCACATCCCCAGCTCATGTCACTCTAAAACCAGACGCTGAATACACAAAGTCAGTGGCACACAGAATGGTCAAGTTAGTACATGCCCACTTTCTAAAAGTCACTTGTAACAACAGGGGAACCCTACTCACAACGGAACCAGGGTAATGATTAGATATGGAAGAACAATGGTTCCAGTGGTTAATAAAAAATGATTTAGGCAATATATATATGCACAATGGCAATGAATTTGTAAAGGACTTCGTAATGTCAGAGGACAGAGAGAAAACTCTACACAGTTGAATCAATACTGTATTTTATACACAACAATAAATGGTATATACATTTCTTTTGAATCAAAAACATACAAAGTGTTTTAACCGTAAAAAGGTTTTTTGGTGCTCGGTGTCCCCAAGTGAAAATTGGAACCCAAAAGTGACTGTACAAGATAATAATGTTTTTTTAGAAAAATAGGTTTCCATAAATAAGAAAAAGAAACAGAACGACCATATCAATACAAATTTTTGAACAGTTTATGTATGCAATGATACAGGCTGAATTGTGGTCTGTTCTGTGTGTTTGTCGACGGCGTTTCGACCCTCCTGTGAATGCGGGGTCTCTTCAGGACTTAGGATACTGGGACATCTACAATAAATGAATGAAAATGAGCATGAGGCCCATGTACCGGCACAGATGCGAGAGACTAAAATGAGAAGGCCAAGTAAAGGGAAAGTACCTGAATGTAAAGGGCACAGCTAAAGTGAAGTGCTTTCGTGAGAGGTGAATTAAAAAACTCACGTGAGGACCCAGCCGGGTTCTGCAGTCATAGAGGGGGACAAAAAGTTGTTATGTGTTAACAGACCTGGTTGTAGTCATAACGAGGTGTAAAAGTGACTTGTGAACGATGCGAACAATGCCAGAAGAAAACATAAAGATAGTTTACCTCACGGAGTGGCTGGCTCTTTAGATAGGGAAGACAGGGCACAAAACAGCTCCTCTGATACGTTGCTACAGCCGTAGCAATATGAATCCCCTTATCTCTTCTTGGCGTTTTGGGGATCGGACACACGATAATGACTACGGAGATGTTAAAAACAAGGGCAGATAAGTATGGACTGCCTGGGCAACTATTTCATTTCAGAAGGGAGTTATTACCAACAGTGCTCTGGTACCAGTATGGGAGCAATTTTTGCTCCAAATCTAGCAAATATCTACATGCATCATGTTGAACACAGATTCGCCCTCAATGACAACAATCCTTACCACTCACAAATAAAATGTTGGAAGCGCTATATAGACGACATTTTTATTATTTGGAGAGGTACTGCTAATGATTTCAGTAATTTTGTTACACATCTCAATACTGTTCAGACGCATCTCACGTTCACCTCAACCATCCATACGTCTACTATAGCGTTCCTGGATCTCAACATTAACCATGAAAATGGCAAACTATACACATCACTTCACAGAAAGATCACTGAGAGGAACACATTACTGTCATATCGTAGTCAACACCCTCGGGCCCTCAGAGACGGCCTACCATTCGGGCAGTTTCTGAGGATCCGCCGTAACTGTACCTATAAGGAAGACTACATGAGAGAAGCGGATATACTCAGAGGTAAATTAGTCAACAGAGGCTATCCCAATAGATTGGTTAAAAGATCGCTCAAACGAGCTTGGTACTGTCCGAGAGATGAACTTCTGAAAACCAAAGAAAAACCCAAGATGGAAAAAATTGTGTGTGTCACCACCTTTGGTACACATACCAATCAAGTACGCAACCTCATTAGTAAAAACTGGAGCATTATCAGAAGCATAGACTCATCCTTCGAGTTACCACTTTTCGCCTACAAAAGGGGCAAAAATATAAAAGACCATCTGGTTAGGTCAGCCACAGACAAGAAGGTGAAATCACCCAACACTCTCACAAACGCCTGGGGCCTACCAAAAATTAAGGGACACCACAAATGTGGTAACTGTGTCTCGTGTGAGTTTACATTCAACACTACTACCTTTGAACATGGCACACTAAAATACACCCTAGAAAACTTTTCAAATTGCAACACACGCAATGTGGTGTACTGCATTTGGTGCCCTTGCAACCTGCCTTATATAGGGCAGACCCAACAACCTGTGAAAACTAGAATCTGCCAGCATCGCAGCCGTATTCGCAGATCTGTTCCTAATGCCCCTATGGTCTCCCACTACAATGAAAAAAACCACACGGCCGATCAATTGAAATGGCAAGTGATTGATATCGCCTCCTTACCAGAACGAGGCGGCGATATAACCAGCATACTACAACGTATAGAATGTAGATGGATAGATAGGGTCAATTCGATAGCAGAAGGCCTAAATTCCGCTGAAGAATGGAGAGGGTATGTCACCACCTTACAGTAAGGACTCAAGCTCCATCTTTCCAATATATGCATAAAGGACAAGGCATCTGCGTTCTGCTCTCCCATGAGGCAGCACACCATCCCGTCATAAGTGGCATACCTGGCACATATCTGTTCTAATCTGAGTGTTCCTGCTCTCAATTGTGGGTAGGAGAATATCTGTTCCCCTTTTTTTTTCCCCCTCACCTTGTTTAAGTTGTTCTATATTCGAATATTGAGATTGTGAGCATGATTTCCTCGATTGAGGACGTATGACAGCAAATGTGTCTTTTATGCAGAATCTATTTGGGTCTTTATTATGTTATGTGTTTTTCAGTACAACTATTATCACAATGCTACTATCTCCTCTATGGCCCTCCTTCTACCTTTAGATTCCACCTGGGAGGTCCCACATCTAATACGTAGAACGGGAGGACACTCCCCCTTATGTTACCTCACGACATACATTGCGGTCAGGCTACAGTTTTAACTGGCCCTATTTAATTTAATTCTATCCATTTTTCACAAATAATAAAAAGACGCTATCCACTACACGTTCAGTTGTTATGTCTAGCGTGATTTTACATCACGGGGCACAGTCTTTCCTCGGTTTCTATCCATTCACGTTACGATCCCCGATAGAACGACTTTTTCCGCGTTCTGCACGTCACGTGACATACGGCAAGCAGGGTTGGCGCCAACTTCTGTATATCACTAAGCAGACGACCATAGCTCGCCGTTACTATACCAAGAGCGCATCGTACGCCTGTTCATCTGTAGCTTATCCAGACCGCTACATCGATTAGAAGATTGATCTCTAATTGTAAGTACACGCGCACTCCCCAGCATTGGTTGTCACTTACTCACGAGTCGCCCAGGCAGTCCATACTTATCTGCCCTTGTTTTTAACATCTCCGTAGTCATTATCGTGTGTCCGATCCCCAAAACGCCAAGAAGAGATAAGGGGATTCATATTGCTACGGCTGTAGCAACGTATCAGAGGAGCTGTTTTGTGCCCTGTCTTCCCTATCTAAAGAGCCAGCCACTCCGTGAGGTAAACTATCTTTATGTTTTCTTCTGGCATTGTTCGCATCGTTCACAAGTCACTTTTACACCTCGTTATGACTACAACCAGGTCTGTTAACACATAACAACTTTTTGTCCCCCTCTATGACTGCAGAACCCGGCTGGGTCCTCACGTGAGTTTTTTAATTCACCTCTCACGAAAGCACTTCACTTTAGCTGTGCCCTTTACATTCAGGTACTTTCCCTTTACTTGGCCTTCTCATTTTAGTCTCTCGCATCTGTGCCGGTACATGGGCCTCATGCTCATTTTCATTCATTTATTGTAGATGTCCCAGTATCCTAAGTCCTGAAGAGACCCCCGCATTCACAGGAGGGTCGAAACGCCGTCGACAAACACACAGAACAGACCACAATTCAGCCTGTATCATTGCATACATAAACTGTTCAAAAATTTGTATTGATATGGTCGTTCTGTTTCTTTTTCTTATTTATGGAAACCTATTTTTCTAAAAAAACATTATTATCTTGTACAGTCACTTTTGGGTTCCAATTTTCACTTGGGGACACCGAGCACCAAAAAACCTTTTTACGGTTAAAACACTTTGTATGTTTTTGATTCAAAAGAAATGTATATACCATTTATTGCTGTGTATAAAATACAGTATTGATTCAACTGTGTAGAGTTTTCTCTCTGTCCTCTGACATTACGAAGTCCTTTACAAATTCATTGCCATTGTGCATATATATATTGCCTAAAACACTTTCTAAAAGTGCCATTTTCAAACACACAGCTTAAAAACCATCTTCCTAAAAAGATGTGTTATTAGATTCTGAATTCAGAGAGCCTAAACTTTATTTCTCTATCTTGTCCCAATGGAAAGTTATACTTGTAAGATGTTACAAAGCAACTCCCATGTTAACTTATGGGGCAGATAGCCTTTCAATAGTGAAAAACGAAATTGGCAGTATTCCACTACTAGGACATGTGACACACACCAGTGCATGTCCTAAATTTCACATACACTGCACCCTGCCCAAGGGGGTAGCCTGGGACTACCTGAGGGGTATTTTAAATGTAAGAAAGTGGGAGGTTTGGGTACAACAAGTGGGTACACTTGACAGGGCAACATGGCAGTTTGAAACTGTGCGCGCAGACACTACAGTGGTAGGTCCGAGACACATCTACAGGGCTACTCACGTGGGAGGCACAACCAGTGCTGCAAGCCAACTAGTAGCATTTGATTTGCAGGCCCTGGCACACACTGTGCACTTTATTAGGGACTTACCAGTAAATAAAATATGCCAATCATGGATAACCAATCATATTCACAATTTACACAGCGATATATGCACTTTAGCACTGATCAGCAATAGTAAAGTGCCTAGAATCCTATAGCCAACAAAAACAGGGTCAGAAAAATAGGAGGCAAAAGGCAAAATATTTGGCTTAAACCTGCGAAAAGGGCTAAATATAACAATAATTCAGATGGTAAAGGCAGCAGTTGGACAGAAGAGGTAAGCAGTTGGTAAAAGATACCAAACTTGGACTACTTCTGTGCATTTTAAGCAGACACCACGAGGCAGTGAGTCACGAGAAGTCAAGCCCTGTGAATTACCCTTTGCAAGCTGGCAGTTTCATCAGAGTATTCTATCTGAAGTTCCCAATCAAAGTTGAACTTGAGTTTTTTGGGGGATGACATGTCCTGTTTGAAACATATATATATATAAAGGAGGCATTAACGGGCGGTAGATGCATCACTACGCATTTGTTCCCTTATTTTGGGCTGCTGTAATAAGGACCATGATTACAAATGTAGTGAAAAGCGATTTTGTTTGAGGCAGTAACAGGTTAAGCATACGAAAGACATTAGGAAAAATGCAGCATCTTTGTTTACTTTAACGCAGAAAATAACACAGAGTATGAACTTGCTCAAAAGGAACTACAAGCTGGAAATGGGCGAATGGAAACGATCTCAGGTGCAAGGAGTGGTGATCGCATTTTTCTTGTGAATGTCTGCATGGAGAGTGCCATTTCTGAAATTTAAGCTAGATGTCGACTAACAAAAGATGTTTCCAAAACTCGTTTTTTATGGTTTTCCGGGATCCAGTTGCATCACAATTAAAATAATGAAATTCAGAGAGACAAACTTGGGTGGGTATTTGAGGTTTACCAACATACAAAAGTAATGTTTGTATATTTGACAGTAATCATGATGTTGCACGTTCTAGATGAACTTTAGAATACACTGAAGACTGAACTCCTAGAGAAAGGTATATTGAGAGTGAACTGCATGAGTGGAGGTGTTAATATTCTGATAGTATCACAAGACAACATTGAAGATAGTCCAATGTCTGTTTCACTTCTTAGGGGTATACCAGTAGCATATTAATGGAGGGCATCTTCCATCCTGATCTGGCTAACGTGGTTCCCACCAGTGTTTCTCTTTCTCATCTAATACTCGTTTCCCCACTGAGAGGATGTGGTCCGTCGGCTGCGCTGCCACCTCTGGTGCAGAAAATCAGGGTTCGAGCCTCGAGGTCGCGTCAACATCCTGTGATTCTGTGCAAATCACTTAATCTCCCCGTGCCTGAATGTGTAATGTAAATACGGTGCTATGTAAAGCGCTGCAATACCTTCGGGTCGAGTTCGCGCTATATAAATATGCAACAAAAAAAACCATGGATCCTCTAAAAGTATTGAGTGGCGGGACTGTTGGAATTTGCAGGATAGAATAAATCCGTAATTCATGATAGTCTAGTTGCTTTCATCACCCACTTGCTACTCTTTTTGTAATTGACTTTTGCTCCCTGCCGCTGCATTTTCATTTGGATTTTTTTCTGGATTCTTTTTTTACCACTTTCCTCTTCCCTGCTGTCAGTTAGAGAGCTTGGTGCCTAGCTTTCCTAAAAACCTGGACTCTCTTAAGATAACACTTGACAGCGTTCACATGTATATCTAAGTGCAGGATGGCTCAATGGCTCCTGGGAGGAGTTGCCCCTTCCTTGATTAAATCAAGAAGGAAACTAAGCAGACATTTTCCGCTCCCAGTCTTTGACACCTGAGCAAGAGTCTTTTATTAAAGCAGGACTGCCAGCCACCATTTTCTCACTGGATCAGGCACCTGATTCCATTGCATACACTTCCCAGTCTGGAGCCAAGGAGTGTGTTGCCTGTCCATTTTCTATTTTGGGGAGCTGAAATAGAAAGAGGTCATGCAGGATGCTGTCCGGAATAGAATAGGGCTGTCCTGATGCACTGGCGTCACATGACACAGAAGTTATCTATATCACCAAAATTTCAAATTAAAAAACACATTTTTGCAGTGAAAATGGCATGGTTCAATTGTCACGTTTTCAGATTCTCCCACTTTTGGAAAACCATCGATCTTTGATGACAGGTAGTCCTGGGCCAAGTTTCTTACTTGCACTGTGCTCTAATGTTTTTCAGTACATGCAAATCGTTAGGGAACTGAGCGTAAAAAGAATGTCCTTGACTTTGCAAGTGGCAAAAAAAATATATTCCCTCATTAACTTAACACATGCATTAAAATGTAAAAATCGTGTTTTTTCAAAATATATTTGAAGGTAAACTGAGCTGTTTTTACAGCCTGGAAACCCCCTATTTCCGGTCTATGACACTTCGATAACCAAAAGAAAAACAAACAGAGAGAAAAAAAAATCAATCTCATAGTGTGTCGTGTTGGTCGCAAAACTGATACCACAAAAGCCTTTTCAGCACAAATGAGTAGCATAATGTAGGCATCCGGAAAATCATTTTGTCTCTAGGGGAACGTACGCATTTAATGTACTGCAAGAGTATGTGCACGGAAACCACTGGGGATTTCGAATCATGTGTCCCACTTCATTTTCTCCATGTAGCTTGACATTAAAGAGACAAGTGTTCCTATGAATTATTTGTGTCACATCATAGCGTTCATGCATGCATGCTACAGAATAGGGAAACTACTACTGTGCAAGTAATGTGATATTTACCCATGAGAACAGCTGGCCCAGATCAGCTGCTGCCGCACCATTTCAGAACAGGAGAGTGATGACATTTCAAAGTATGAATATATTCCAGAAACCACATTCACAAACCTTAGTCTATGAGCAGTTGTATCTTTGGTGCAAATTACTTCTGCTTATCCAATCAGGATTTACCATACATTTTCTGGGAGTAGTTGTGTTTTATTCTAGGCATAGGTATGACTAACTCAGGAATTTCCAGGAAAAAGACTCAGAAGAAAAGATTTGGGATACACAAAATATTTTTTGCCGTCAAGTAATTAATGTCCAAGAATATCTCTAAGGCTGAAATTGTGTGAGATAACTTCTCTTTCAGGTGATGGTTTTGGGAAGAAATTATGTTCTGAGTGAAATACCTTGTCAAAAATATTTAAATCCTCTTAATGTATTGGGTACAATACTCATTGGAAACTCTCGAGTCAAAAAGTTTCCAGTATTTTGTCTTTTTCCAACCTGCTGAAATCATGTGTCTGACTGCAGCATAAACACTTTACAACACCAACAAACAAATAAACACTAAATATAGAATACAGCTTTTCCCCGTAGATTTGGGGTATCAGACAATGGAAATTGTCCATGGTGCAAATTCAGGCAAGGCTTCTGACCTAGGCTGAATTGGGAACCACTAGTAGGTCAATAGCAAAAGGTAGGACCATTCCAAATTTTGAATTTGGCAATATGTAAGGACATTTAATGTTCGGATCAACAGATCACCTTCCACTTCAAGTGGTTAATTTGTGGCTGTGTTGTTAAAACAAAGATTCCCATGAGAAAAATATGCTGATTGTGAGAGACCAACAAGTTAAGCATTTAGCTTGCAATAAATACAGTTGACTTGATGATTTGCAAACCAATCGTTTTGCAAGTTGAGAAGCCCTGTAAACAAGAATGCATCATAGCATTCAAATATTGTGGTTACAGCTCACCTTGCACATCAATATTAAAATCCATCCTTCTTCCGAACCGAACCTCATATGAATCCACCTATTATCGTGCACCTTTGGCACATTCTATCTGGTGATATAACAAATATGTTTTTTTGGGGGGTTGTGATCATCCATGGCACTACTCCTCTGGAAACTAAAACCTTCAAAAAATACGTCAATGGCAATAGGGCTCCTGCTTGTCATGATATGGAGCAACATTTTAAGGTTCTCTCACCTTATGCCCAACACACTTCTTGTGCTCATTGCAACTCCTATAAATCCTGATGTGATCAGCCTTTAAACCATTGGGATTATTCTACCAGTCTTTAGTCAGACAGCACCGGCTTGATTAAGGGTTACTGCTTAACATACACACCCTAACATAAATGTAACACCGTGCTCCAACTAAAAAGTGTAGTCTGATGCATATTTATGAAGGGATATGCAACATCTTGCTCCGTGGCCCCTCTGAAAGACATTATACATGCTATGGTATGCTTTATCAAGGCCCTTAAGAAATCTGACCACTTAAACCCTAGCCTGATGGAACTCCAATGGCTCTTCTTCTTCCATGGATGGATCATCTTCAAGACCAGATGCATAATTTACTAGGCCGCCATGAAGGATACCCTGGCCTATTTGGCTGATAAACTAACCATCTCTGGCAGAACTCGATACACCTGCAGCCAGAACATTGCCAGCCTAGAGATAAAGACATTTTTAAAAATAATAAAACAGGAAACAGCCTTTCTAAGTTTAAACACTCAGGATCTGGAACAACATCCCTGTAACCAGCAGAACAGCTCAACACTCCTCTGATTTAGGAAACAGCTGAAGAACCACCTCTTCAAAGAACTCTATAGTTCAACACCTTAGAAATTGCCTCAGCTTTACAGTCTACATTAGCCCTTTACCCCTCTACACTATAAACAACCATGAATCATAATCTTAGCCCCTTGCTAGGTTACCGCTATATGAATGCATACATGCACAGACGTACTTAATGTGTAAACCTAGGCACCATTTGAGAGTTTGTCTAGGATTATGTTTAAGGAGTTTACCACGCAGCAGTTTGATGATTTTACTTTATATCCACAGGACTAGAGGAGCAGAGGGAACAAATGTCGCCTCAAGTTAGAAATCAAGTTGAAGTCAGACATTAATAGGTCCAGACCTGAGACTTCTTCAAGGTTAACAAAGTTGATCAATTTGTGGAGCTTCTCTTAAGAAGAGATGGCGATCAGCTAAAAATACAATGCAATTTAATAGGGCAAGTGAAATAATATTATGAACTATAACTAAAATGTAAATAACTTAACCAGAAAAATAAAATAAAAACAGTATGATTGATAGGATATAAGTACATAAAAAATGTGTAAAAATAAAATTGCCTATCATGTTTGGAGATTTACTTTTCACTGGCTTTAAGAATTCCTCGAAAGAGCTACCACTTAAAAATTATTGTTTTTGCTTGTATCAGTCACCTCATGTTGCTACAGGATCTAGCAGACTAGGTTTTTCTGAACAGAACAATAAGTACTCCTGAAGGACATGATCGTTCTTTATCCTAGAAATGTACATTACACAAAAGTGTTTCAATGTTATGTTGATAGGTTTCTTTGATATTAGTAGTAATATGTACTCCTACGTATGTGGGGTGGATGAGACGTAATGATAGCTAAACTGGGTAATTGCCGATTGTAGAGAATGTAGTTTTATTTGCACTTAGAAAATATCCTGATACAGCGCTGAATCTTTTTGCTTTGTGTTCAATGAATGGGAGTGCAATTGTATGATTTACTGTAAATACCACTACATTGTTGGCACAGGTAATAACTTCACGAAAGGTTGTGTTCAGGCTTAACAGTGGAATCACTGGGCACCTATTTAAATGTTGTACCTATGGCTCTAAGTATAGGGTGTACAATTGAAGCGAGAGGGGACAGCCCTGACGTGTACCTCACAACTAGGAAACGTTGTGATCGCAAGTTAATGCAAGCTACCTTAGCCATACAATCTTCAAATAGGGCTTAATTCCTCCTGATAATTTTAGAGCCAAAGCTAATGTTGCTCAGATCATGTAAAGAAAATGCTGGATACCCTGTTAAACGCTTTTTCAGCATCCAACAGGCCATCCCGGCCATGCAACCATGAACCAACGTAATATGGAATTTGGAGACCGACTGATTGGTGTGCATGTGGTGTCCTCTGAGGGACAAACCATATTGCATAAGCTTGACCCATTATCCTATCCATGGAGATACCCCATAATAGAGAATGTTAGTGTAAACGTTTGCAGTTATTATCAAAAGAAAAGAGAAAATAAAAGCGGGGTGTAGTCCCGCGCCCTTCGCGGGCGAGAAATCAAAGATGGCGCCCGCGACTAGAACGCTGGAACGAGAAATAGGCGGTCTAGTCTTTCTGGAAGGGGATTTAAGTGCGCGGCGGGAGGAGGAACAAATAGCGCAAGGAGAGAACGCCACTGGAGACGGAGGTTCGTTCTACGCCGCTTCTGCTGACGGCTGTGAAGGAGACCGGACCTGAACCTCATCCCAGGAGGAGAACGGCGACGAGGAAACGGAGAGCCCCTCAACCAAAAAACCGCCTAGTGGCAAAACGAACGAGTCCAGCCGGCAACTGAGAGGAGGAGGGCGGCAAGACTCCGACAGCCACGACCCAGGAGGGCCGTGGCCCTAGACAAGTACCGTTTTTAAGCTATTTCACTGTGGGCTGGTGGAGGTCAGGACTGTAAGAAGCCCCCCTGGGTAAAACCCCTTTCCTCATCCTCATTACATGCACAATCCCTCCCTTCCTAAGCTCAAGGCGCATCCCTGATTGTGGATGATGGTGGCGGTGAAGTAACAAAGGCAATGAAAGATTCTGTTGGGTCATAAATTTCCGGTTGCTCAATGGTTTTGTGCTTTAAAGACACATAAAGATGGAAGGTATTCAGTGTCTAAGAGATTCCCTGTTGGAGGCCTTTCGGATAGTCAAGCTGGGGTTGAGGGGTTCTTAGTTTCTGGTACCAGTCTGGCCCCTGCAACACCCATTTCCCCTTTTTGTTGAAAGAGCTTCTGGTTGACGACTAGTGCAGCAACACTAGCGATGGAAATACACACAGACGCGGAATAGCCGCTTGTAGACCTGCACAAACTGCTAGCTGTTGGAACTTGTTTCAGGAGAGAGAGATGACGATTTGAAGGTAGGCGGGTAAGAATGGGGGCGGGTTATAGGAATATGCGTGCTGGGTTTTCTTTCTTTTTTTTCTTGGACGTTGGTCCTGTTATTGGTACATTGTTCTTATGCATTGATATATGCACTGATACCTTGCAGCACAAAATCCAATAAAATATATTATAGAAAAGAGCTTCTGTTTCACATTTCTCGCATTCAACTTTTAATCAGCTGCTTAATATATCACTAAGCTCCGTAAACTGATGATAGATTTATTGAGATCAAAAGGGGTAACGGTTGACTGTGCACCTGGCTAACATATTTTTCATGTCCGAGGACATGTTGGTTGTAAAGAATCATTTTCAGGAGGCAATTAAGGACCTGCAGCATTTCGGGTTTGTTATCATTCAGAAGAAATTGCTTCAAGTTTAACTTCAACTTGAACAATCTAGTTCAAGGAGATTCTGGTCGATTCAGTGTATGCTTCTCTGTGCCCACCTAATTCAAATATCAAGTTCATAGAGAAAGAAATATTTTGTGAGTATTATTGTGTAGATATTATATATGCCTTAGGAGATTAGCCAAGATTGTGGGTCAAGTGTCGGTCAATTCAGGCTGTATTCCCAGCCTGCATGTATTATAAAACTATTTAAAGGGTGATGGCTGTTTATTTGAGAAAAGGCTATCTATATTTTTCATTAGTTTCCCTTTCTCAATACGCAAGGGAAAGTTTAAGTTTGTGGTTCTCCCAGATAGAAGCCTTGAACTGAAACTATTTTTGATAGCACGTTGCTGCAAATATGCCAGCAAAGTGAGTTGGTGGGTGAGGTGTGGAGAAATAATACCAGGATTAATGTAGACCCTAGAGGAAAATAGAAATGTATTGCCGGTTCCCTTGCAATAGAAAGTCTAGTTCAAGGCAGGGCCAGTTGTTGTTTACTTCTGTGTCTGGACACACTTTCGGCAGTTAGACACACCAACGAGCTAGGTGGTGCTTGTTCCATGGATTTTGAGGAATATAAAAAAAAATGTGTGCCATTTCTGTCTGGAAAACAATATATTGGAATATCTTCTAGGGTTATCCAATGAGGTAGCAGGCTGAGAGTTAAGGGTTCTTCCGCACAGGCGTGATTTGGCTGTAGATTAAAAGGTTTTCTGACATCCCAACAGTCTGCAAGACCAGTTTGCCTCACATCTCATTTGGTTTGTTGCCCTAGTGACTCAGTTTCGGCCTGCTCATGTGTGATATACTCAACTTGTGTAGTTGTCAGTAGATTTTCACAGATGAACTCCGTCCTCTTTCAGTGTGAGCCAGTGGGATCTCCTCACGATTTGGTACTTAAAGGTCATCTTCATTCGATGGTTTGTAAAACCCCTTTCAGGAGGTGAGTTGCCCCCCCCCGTCTCTTGCTTCAAACAACTGCGTCCGTCATGCCCATCAAATCAAGCCACTGACAATGTGCTTTGGTGCCAAAAAAGGTTGCAGTTTATTCCACATAACATGTTTATACATTTGCAAAATCATGATTATCCTAATGCTCTCTTAATTTTTTTAATTCGAGTGAATGTAATTCCTTGTCTTTGCAAATTATTGTGTTGTTGCATGGAACCAGCCTCTTCAAGTTCCAGGGAAGGGAGGGGTAACCTGTCTGGGCCTCTGCTTCACGGGTCAAGGCTTCAACTTGCTACCGATTTGGAGGGTGTCCCTCGGGTCCTGCCCAGGCTGCAAGTGCCGTCCCGCTTGCCCTGCCCTTTCGTGGGCCCTCCCTGCTCCCAGAGGTCCCTGCCGTGTGGCATCCCAAGGACCTAGCTTGAACATCTACTCTATCATGACGCTGAGTCCTTCTATCTTGCTCCCTCGGTACCCCTGCAGTGAGGCATGTAAAGGGTCCTGTGGGAGCATCACATCTAATCTTTCTATGTCGGTAGTCTGCCCTTGGCTCCCCCAGTGCCCCTACCGTGAGGCACCCCAAGGACACTGTGTGAGCCTTCCATCTACCTTTTAGCAATTCTCTCTTTTTTCTATTCTTCTTGTGTTCCTTCCGCCACGCTAGCTACGGTTTCATGATCGGAGGGAGCTCCCCAGGCCCTGCCCTCCCCCTGTTCTATCACTTGAAACCCCTTCTGCTCCAGCACCCCTACCATGTTCAGCCAGAGCATGTCCATGCTTACCCCAGAATGCTCTCTGATTTGATGCTAATATTTGCAGATCAGTGCCAGTGCTACTGTGGCAGTGTGTCCTTTTGAAAACAAAGCCCTTTGTTTGCTTTTTGCCCATATTTGTTATAATGGTGAAGGCCCTGCAGCTCCCTCACCCCTAAGGTTTTACAAAAACCCATGCCAAACAAGTCACGTATTGACAAAATGAAAGGCTGACCACCAATTTCGGACCTACTGGCTTTGGCAAGGCTTGTTTTCCTGTGTTACCCATAATCTTATTATGACTGGTTACACTGATTTTCCATTATGAATATTTTGAGGAAATACAAGCATGCATTGAGACATGTTATTAAATGATGCTGCAAAGAACGGGTACCTGAAGTTTTACCGGAGTTCTATCGAACCTTTTATTTTGAGAGCAAAGAATCATCCAACACTACTGTGTGTGCCGGTATGCTCCGCGTGAGAGAGCATAATGCTGTCTCTCACAGTGAAGCCTACCGGTACCGTGAGAGAGGTGGAGTTTTTATAAACTCAGCTGGTCATAGTGAACGCCAGATCAAATTGGGGGCCCAATTCTTAGAGAAGGTCACAAAATTGCACCCTGGATATATGTCCTTGCATTAAGCGCAGCTTTACTGCTTTCGTGAATTACCAAGAATTTACAGAAGTAGGACCAGAAATCGTACTCCTGGAAACTATTTGTGAACTACCTTTCAGCATGAGCAAATATGCATGTGTAGCTATGCTCATGCGAAACTCTGGAAGAAGGTTTACGTATTCCCTTGACAGGAGTGATTTACGAACATTTCTCAGTATGGAAAAAGATTATAGAAGAGTTGTTGCAGACCCTTAAAAAATGCAAGATAGTAGGTTTGCACAGACTCAAAAGGGGGCATTCTCAACCTTGGAACTATTGCTTACCACTTCCTTCGGCCCCCAGTATGTAGATCTGCGGAAACGCAGCAACATAAGGGGATTGTATGTATTCAAACACTACTATAGTATGAGCCCTGGCATAATCAGAGAGGCCATAGCAGGGCTCTTCTATAACGAGATTACTGTCATAATCTGTCACCGCACTATGCAGCCCCAGAGGGACAAGTGGGTCTTGTTACAGGACAAATAGATTTATGAAGCAGCCTGCCCCAAGGACAAGTAGATCTTTAATTACCTTCCACACCCGGTAACTGTCCCCCCCTTTCCTGTGTTTTCTACTCTGGTGCCCTGCGGGGCATAACCACAATTGCCACGACCCTTTGAACTTCTCATTTATACCTATGTAATATTTGGTTTACTGTTTTTCTATTAGAGAATTTGATATAAATAAGTCATATTCATTGCCTCTGTGCCTTTAATATGATTTAAAGCTCCTACCGCATTCATGAGAGATTTTGGATAGTATAAGGAAATTTTGTGCATTTCATATTTTTGTGCATTAATAACAATGTGCAGAAAGCAGATTTACTTTTAAATGTATATGTGCACACTGACATGGTACTACTGCACTTCAAACACATGTCCTATAACATTTTGAAATGTGCTTTCGTGGCTGTTAGACCTGGCATCCTTTGGGTGGTCTTCCCCCAAATGTTTTGCTTTTTACTTCCACATTTTTCTGTACATTTTGTTGGCCTTAGGACTCTGAGCACTTTGCCACTGCTAATCATTGATAAAGTGCATGTGCTTCATCCATAAACATGTGTGTAATTGGTGTATACCTGATTGACCTATTTAATTTACTTATAAGTCCCTTGTAAAGTGGCATACCATATACCCAAGGCCTGTAAGTGAAATGTTACTAGTAGGCTGCCGCACTGATGGTGCCACCCACAAATGTTGCCTCTCAAACCTTTCTCAGGCATGCCACTGCAGTGCATGTGAGTGCAGTTTACAGCCATTTCGACTTCACATTTAAAACTACTTGCCAAGTTTTAAGCTCGTAGACTCTAGGTAGCCCTAAGGGCAAGGTGCTACGTAAGTAAAAGGTAGGACATGTACTGTTGTGGGTTGCATGTGACACACAGCCTATTTCGTCTAGTATCACTACTGTGAGGCCTACCACTCTCATAGGTTAGCATTGGAATTTCCCTTATACCTTTTTAAGTGGCAATTCCTGAACAGAGAGGAGTAGCTTTTTGATAGTTCATATTTTTGGAATGGTATTGAGAAATCCTCCTTACTGATGAGGTTGGATTTAACTTTACCATTTTAGAAATGCCACTTTTAGAAAGTTGACATTTCTCTGGGTTTACTGCTCTGTGTGCCTTACAGCCTGTCTCCGATACACATATGGGTTGGGTGACAGCTACATATATGCATTCTCTCTAGACAGCCACAACATAGGACACTCAACTGCATTTGCATACAGATGGGTTTTCCTGGACAGGAGGAAGGAGAGGAGGTAAGACTTTACTTGAATAGGTAGAGTCCTGGACCCAAACAAAGGGCTGATTTACCCCCCGTAGCTAGGCTGGCAGACAGGACTGGGCTGAAAGGAGACCTGTGCACTTTAGTGAGTTCTTTTGAAGTCACCCCCTAAATCAAAGGCACTTCGGCATAAGTACTGCGTGTCTGACCCCATCTAATCAGACACTTTTGGACTTGTAACCAGACATCACTGGCTATACACCTGCACATTGGCAGAAGGACTGCCACTTTGCTAACTGCTCTGCTGTGTTGGCCTAGTGCTTGTTGAGCTGCAGGAGGGACTGCCACTTTGCAGCCTGCCTTGCTGTGCCGGCCTGAAGCCTGCTACCTCTGTCTTCTGACTAAATTCCAGTGTTCTCCAAGGGCTTGTTGACTTGTCCCCCGTTTATCGAAGTCTTAGGATCATCAAAGACTTCAGTGTCGCCATGAGTCCGGGGGCCGAGCTCTGAGGAGAAGCAGAGTATGCTGGGTCGCTCGCTCACTGTATTAATCGATTACCGCCCTGCTTGGGTGCAGATGAGACCGATGTTATCTTGCCCAGAATCACCGCTCCAGTCAGTCCGGCTCGCTCTGCAACTTCCAGCAGCTGCAAATGCAGATTTCAACCCCTGTCATGGTCTCAGCACCTTCCAGCGCGCCTTCAGTGTGATGCGTTGCCCTTGTGACTAGAGGCGTGGCCAGAGGTGCAAGGATCGTCGACCCTCTACGCACCCGGTACTTCCTACTCTGGCCACCATTGTGAATTCGGAGGACCACCTCTGCGTCTTCCTGAAACCAAGGGACAACAGCCCCGCACGTCCCGCCTTTCTCCGGCCGGAAAAGTACTGTAGTTGGGAGTCAGGCCATCGAGGTCCTCAGACACCAACCTGGGCCTGCACAGGTGGCCCGGCTTTGTTGGACTCCCTATTCAAAATCATATCCCAAGTGCTGTGTTGAGCACTGTTTTTCCTGCCACGACGAGGAAATAGTACACATTAGTCACCACTTGATCGTAAGTGCTGCTAGCACAGTATTCACTTGACTGATTGGAAATTTTGAATTTAATGTGATACTTTGAACCAGTATAACTTAAAAAGTACTTTTATCATTTTGGTCTTGATTTACAGATAATACAAAATCTATTTTTATAAACCTGTGTGGAATCTTTTTGTGGCGTATTCATTCTGTTACTATGGGTGTGTGTTGCACAATTTGAATTGAGTTCTTGTAAAGCACACTGCCACTTCCAGAAGAGCATCCTGGCGCTATACGGAAGATTAGCTACTCACACATGTGAGACCAGACCTAAGAAGCTACTACATTAAAGGATAAGAGAGTAACAGATTGTGTAGGGGCCTGCAAAATTCCAAGTCTTTAACTGCTTTTTGAAAGTTGCTTCAGAATTGATGAATCTTAAAGGACTGGGAAGTTAATTTCAGGCTTTAGTGCCCAGAGATGAGAAGGAATTACCACCTAGGTTCTGAGTCTAAAAGGGACGGGCTGGAGCAGGTTTGCATAGGAAGATCTCAGGGTCCTGTTAGTAGTGTAGTGAGTAAATCTGACCAATAGATATCGCGGACACGTGGCTCTAATTTCAAGAAAATAATTTTAAATAGCACCCTCTTATGTACTGGTAGTCAGTGTGAAGCCTTCAGAGCAGCTGAGGCAGATGATCGTCTTTACACTTGCCTCTGTAGATAAGCCTGCCTGCTCTGTGCCAAGCTACCAGAGGGTAAGCACAGGTTTTCTAATTTATGCATCTAGATTACCCTGACTAGAGTGGTGGATTCTGCCTGGCTTGGGTGTATACCTTAGTCAACCAAGAAACCCCATATCGTACACTGGCTCTTGCTAACAAAGCCTCACTGTAGGCCTAGATGCCATCTTGTTCAAAATGGATCTCTCTTCCTGCATGTTCGTGTAACTAGTTTCTCCTGCCTTCTCTGGATGACATTAGACTGAAGTGGGCAAAATCAATATTCATGCACTGGGATAGTGCTTAGATATTAAGGCAATATGAACTTTAATAAAACAGTGCTCTGATTTGCTGAGAATGTAATTTTGCTCACACCATGATAAGTCTGCAGAACTAATGATTTTCTATGTAAGAAAAAGGTATATAAACTCCTGATTTTGGAGGTGAGGCAGAAGACTTTCCGATGCTACTAGGGATGCGTTCCGTTTCTCTATTGATTCTGCTGCTTACTTGGGACTTGGAATTTTCCTGATTTGTACATATTCTACAATTGAAGTTTAACAGTCTCCGGTTCATCAACCCATGGGAGAGTGTTGAGGTAATATTTGGGGGGGGGGGGTCGTTTTAGGAATTAATCTGAGTCCACAATAGTCAAAAACATACTGTTCTTGCAATGTCAGACCACCTCACCCTTATCCCATGGTTTGAAAATTCTAGTACTTGTACCAAAAATACCATTCTCACTGAAAGAAGATAGATGGCATAGGCAAACTCGATATATTTCTAGGTTTTAGAGATTTTTTTTCAATCCTATAGCTATAGAAAGGTTAGAAAGGCGAATTGGTGGACGCACTAAAATGTAGATAAAGACCCCAATGGGTTCGTGTTTAGTTTGAGGTAAATCTCCAAAGGCAGAGTGGACAGTGACTGGCTTGTTATTAAATTGCTGTAAAGAGAAGGCTTTTGGATGTGATGCATCAGAAGATAGTAATAGAGGCGCCGCTCTCCTAAGAGCCGAATGTCATAAGCCTCGACGCCGGTGCTTCCTGCCCAGATATTAACGGTGCCGCGCAGAGGGCAGAAAGCGCAGCACCAGGTGGGACTTGACCAGCGCCGCCATCCTCTAGCCGTTTCGCCTTCACATGTGTACTGCAGCCGAAGCAAAAAGGGCGGCACGTCTTCCCTTCATGCCTTACCTATTTAGCGACCGCGCGCGTTGGCTGAAGCGGCTGTGAGACGCTCCAGTTCAGCATACGGACTGCTTTTTTTTTCTTTGTGCATCGAATTATATGACATTCTTCCGCTGGCTGCGCAGAACCAGTAACAATGCGCCAGCAGGGAAGCGAGAGGTCTCAGGTCAAAGAAACACGTACTAGTTTGGCTGGGTTCAGCCGCCTTGAAAGGCCCAGGACTACGAGCGGGACTGGCGGCCCAGTGGGTCTCGCCTCCCTCGTCGACGCTTCTCTTTAGGCGCTTTCATCGAGTGAACTCTCCGTTCTGAAGCTTTCATGGCTGCGCCTATCATGCGGCGCCCGTGAAGCACAGCGAGCTGGCGAATGCGCCCTCATTATTATCGTTAGCTGGCAGGCTCTTCCCGTGTCCTCGTTTCCCCTCTGAATCTGCTTCCACTCGGCAGGCTGGGGAATTACACCGAGGACTGCCACTGCCGCCTGGCTTGCAGAGGCGCGCTCATCAGATTTTCTTCTCACTGCTCGAGGTACCTTTCTGTTTTTTCACAACTACTTTCTAGTGAACACATCTTTTTAACCCACGCACTCGGGTCACTGAGTTTAACCCATAGCTCCAATTTGAATTTATTTATTTTTATTTTTGCAATTTTATATAACGCGGACATGGCCCGGGGGAATCAGAGCGCTTTGCAGCAGTAGCATATTTTGGAGCTCAATAGATGCATTTTCTTCTTTAAAAAACATGACCTGTTCCGTTCTGAGGACGGCAAAATGAGAATAGTTAAAACAATCACATATTTTCGGACGCTTTCACAACAGCCGATAAGGCATGAGGGCTACAGCAGCCCCATGTACGTGTGAAAGCCGGTTCGAATCCCAGCGTCAGCTCTGCATCCTGTGAATTCCGGGACATCTCCCTGTGCCGAAAAACAGAAGGTTAGTAGTCTGTGTCTGCACTGAAGCGCTGTTGAGACTGCAGCATGGTTCCTGCCGTGTAAAACTGGCAGAATTAAATGTGGCTTTTGCCTGTCACCCAAACTTTAATCTCACACTCCAATAATTAAGCACAAAACAATATCCTTTAACCTTTGATGGTAGAAAGATATAAATCTATTGTCTGACTTGCCTGGTGTGAAACTGGAAAACCTGGATCAGCCCCAGCGTCCAAGCTTGACAAATAGTGTGATCCTAGGCAAATACTTTATTTCAGGGTACATCCTTTTAGCTCATTATCGCATACAATTGCACCTTCAAATAACGGATTTCGGGATGCCTGCTGTACAAAAACTGTCTTGTATTTGATTTAATAGCCTGTAAAGTTGCTCCATTTTTAAAAAGAATCTAGACCAGTGATACACAAAGTAGGGCCCAGGGTCCACATGTGGCCCCCCTGACCTTTACATGAGGCCCCAAATCAACAGCAGCACTGAGCTTTCTCCACTCAGCACTAACAATAAAAGATGTTAAATGAACAGGCACACATTTATTTAAAGGTTAATTGAATTTAATTTACAGTGTCCTGCATGGCTTAACTTTAGAATTTCCTTAATTTTTAAATACATCATACCGCCCTTCGTGTCCCGTCCCTGTCGGCCAGGGATCTTACGCCCCCTATCTCCATTACCGTTGTGGCGTATTTCTTGTAACGTCTAGCTGCCTCTGGAGTGAGGGCTTGATTCACCAGTATAGATAGATCTACCCCCCCCAGGTCCCACAGGTGCGCTGGGAACGGGGTCATAGCTTTGTCTGCCCCAGGTCTCAGTTCCCTGAAACGAATCATCTGTGACCTGGACAGGGCGTCCGCTACCGTGTTGTCCACCCCTGGGACGTGGCGGGCCTTCAAATCCAGGTTCCCTTCCAGCTGCAATTTAATCAACTGACGCATTAATCTTAAAATGTCGGGGCACCTAGCTGCGCCTTTGTTAATGGCCTGCACCACCCCCTTGTTATCTGACCAAAGTGTTAGCTTCATGTCCCTTAGCTCCTGCTTCCATATAGTCAGTGCCACTATAATAGGGAATAGTTCCAGAAATGTTATGGTGCTTGTGATGCCTAGCCTATGCCATTTATCTGGCCACCGGCTTGCACACCACCTCTTGCCGAGGATTGCCCCGAAACCCGTGCTTCCAGAGGCGTCAGTAAATAGGGCTATCTGCTTAGCCGTTACCCAGCCTTCCCTCCATATGAGGATGCCGTTAAAGTCTGTGAGGAATTTGTCCCACATCAGTAAGTCCTGCTTGACCCCCGCCCCTAGCCGGACGTGATGGTGTTTGTGGGTGACGCCTGAAGTCAGCTGTGTGAGGCGCCTGGCAAACACTCTACCTACTGGTATAACCCTGGCTGCGAAGTTGAGCTTCCCAATCAGCCTTTGCAGCTCCTTGAGAGTTGCTTTGTTCTGGTCGCATAGGCCACATACTTCTGTCCTGAAATCCTTCACTTTGTCCTCCGGGAGCTCAGCAGTCCCTGTTACTGAGTCCAGCTCTATGCCCAAAAATGTGAGTATTGTGGAGGGGCCTACCGTTTTCTCTGGTGCCAGGGGGATCCCCAGTATCCCTGCCAGCTCTTCGAACGCTGCCAATGTGTTCCCACAGACTGGTGACCGGGGGGGGGGGGGGGGGCTGTAAACATGAAATCATCCAGGTAGTGGAGTTTCCCCCCCTCTGAGTGTCTGTCGTGTAGGGCCCATTCTATAAAGGTGGCGAACTGCTCAAAATATGCGCAGGATATTGCGCAGCCCATAGGCATGGCTTTATCTATATACAGATCCCCTTCCCACTGGAAGCCTAATAAGTGGAAACTGGAGGGATGGACTGGTAACAGTCGGAAGGCAGACTTAAGGTCCGCCTTGGCCATGAGTGCCCCTTGCCCAGCTGCCCTCACCAGATCAATTGCATCGTCCACCGATGCATAACCAACTGAGCAGGCCTCTGCACCTATCCCGTCATTTACTGACGACCCTTCGGGGAAGGAGAGATGGTGGATGAGTCTGAATTGCCCTGGTTCCTTCTTGGGGACCACCCCCCGGGGTGAAATAACCAGGCCCTTGCGCAAATGCAGGGGGAGGGGGCCATCTATCCTGCCTAGAGACTTCTCCTTCTCCAGTTTCTTGGTTACTGCCCCCGGGTGCTCCCTCGCGGATTTCAGGTTATTTGCCCCATCTAGGGGGAGTGGACCTCTGAATGGTATCACAAAACCTTCCTCAAAACCTTCCACCAAGACAGCCGCATCTGCTTTGTTGGGGTATTTGTTTGCTAGCCTGCGCAGCTGATGTGTGTTAATTGGGGATCTGGCTAGTTGGTAATCGCCCAAACCCCGTGCTACCCCCCCCTGTTGCAACAACCTTAGTGTTTTCTTTTCTTATCCTTCTTGTCCCTTTTCTGCTCCTGCTTGCCCCGGCATCCCACTGACGGGTGCCCGCCCCCACAGCTGGAGCATGCGTGCAGGAATTTGCATGCTGCACCCCACGTGCATTCCCCGGCATCAAACTTCCAGGAAATTGCTGGGGCACCATTGGGCGAGGGTGGTTTTCCCGTGTTTAACTTGGGCCTATGAAAAGACTTCCCCCTCCCTCTGTAGGAGCTCCGAAAGGACTGGTCATTTTTCCACGCCCAAGCTTTCACCTCCTTCGCCACTAGCATTTTGTGTATAAAACCGGACACGTCTTCTTCATTCCATTCCATCTCTGGGTGCCTCTGCATCTTTAACCTGAAACCCTTGTCATATTCCAGCCGCGCGTCACCTGGGAATTGTCTCTGTGCCCAATAAATATTGGACTCGTAGAGCCATAAGTCTGCTGCGCAGCGTGGGATCTTTTCAACTATGATGCAGGCCATAATTCTAAACGCGTCCAGCCAATTATCAAAATTTCGTTCTTTCTTTGCGCCGCGCTTCTCCCTCCTGTCTTCCTCCTTCTTGTCGCAGGTTGTGAGGTCCTACCCTTCTAACTGTATCTCTAGCAGGGAAAAAATGTATATGAACTCTTTGCGCCATATTCTTTCCTTGACCGCCACAGGAATAAGGCTTGCCAAGCCAGTGGCTCTTGTGGTCAGGGATGCGGGGCCAGGGGATGGCCTGGTGTAGGCCTCTACGGCTGTCGCCTCAAGCGTTGGGCTGCTTACATTGCCCGTGTACCCCCATGCCGCCAATGGGGACCCTTGGTTGCCCTGGTCACCCTGTCCTCCTTGTCCGTGCAATCTAGCCTGCCGCAACCAACCGGGGTCTATTAAATGCCAAGGCAAGCCAGACACATCATCTGCGTGCTGCGCCCCTGTCTCCCCGACACCCTGCCCTAGTCCTTTAAGCAATAGCGGAGCCATAGATTTTAAACATTCTTGGACAATGGTCGTTATATGCTCACCGCCTGCCGCTCTGCCGGGGCCTCCGCTGTGTTCGCCTGCTGGTGTGCCCGCTGGTGGCGGATCCCTCCTTTGTGGCTTCTTCCTTGGGACCTTCCTCTGGGCCTGCCCGGGCGCTGCCGTCTTGCGTTTCTTGGGTGAAGATGGGCCAGCCTCGTCCGTTCCCCGGGCCTCTGTCCTCTCGCCTCCGTCTTGACCCAGGTGTGGCTGCAGCCACTCGCTGCCATGCACTGCAGATGCCTCCCGGATGCGCCTTAGCAGCTCTGTGAGCACCTCCGGTTGCCCTTCTGCAATCGCTAGTGGCGGGGTGCTGCCGCTCTCCGATGCACCAAATGAAGCTGTCCTTATTTGTTTTTAAAATGCCTTGTTCCCAGCCCGCCTGTCTTGGCAGGTATCAAGTCTGCACGATGCAATGCTCACTGGAGGGTCGGAAACGCCTCCCGCCGGGCACTGCTCGGACTGTCGACTCCCCCACCAGGTAGGGACTGTCCCCGCCGGGTCACCGCCGCTCGCAGGTTTCCTCAAAGATCACCAGCGTCAATGAAAGAGTCTCTGACTTTGATTAATAGGCCGCGGTGCCTCTGCTTCGCTCGCCGCGTCTGCGGCACCACAGCGCCGACACCAGAGCCCTCGGGACCAGAGAGTCTCCGACTTTGATTAATAGGCCGCGGTGCCTCTGCTTCGCTCACCGTGCCTGCGGCACCACAGCGCCGACACCAGAGCCCTCGGGACCAGCTGTGCGCAACACTGCCTTGCTGCGCATGCGCCGACCGCTCCTGCGGCCACGGCGTCACCTCACCCGGAAACACTCGGCCAGAATAAGTAACCAGCCAGGAGTGGGTGTCAGCCCGCCGTAATCATGCGAGGAGAGCTCCAGGGCCCTGCAGTGATGCCAGCAGTCAACGCTCTTGTCAAGGCAGAGGTGGGAGGCTCCAAGTCACACCGAAGCAAACCGGCACGAGATGGGGGACTTCCGGGTCAATGGCCCAGCCCTCGTCGATGGCGGCGCGAGGCTGTGCGGAGACCCTGCTCCGATCGGGTCCGCAGCCCGTGCTCCGGACACCCTCTGCTCCGGCACTGCCTTCCGCGCTGGGTGAGTAGGAAACCGGGAGGGCAGTCGCCACGCGGCAGCCGCTCCTCGTTGCACCCACCAGACCGCTGGTCCACGCGATGCCCGGCTGATCGAAGTTGAGGAGGGGCGCACCTGCTTTCCGTTGGTTGCACCTCTGGGTCGCTGCTTCTCCGCCACGCCGTTCTCAGTTGAGGAGGGGCACACCCGGGCAACGACTCTGGTCCTGCAATCCTCTGGCAGCACTTTGCCCTCCGTCGTCCTCCTTCCGAAAATTACCACCGGTGCGCCGCTCTCCCCGCTCCACGAAGTTAGGAGCTACCTGGGGGAGCGGCGGCTTATAACCCCCCCACGCTTCCCGTCACTCAGGTAACGCGCCCCCATTGGGGGGTTCATACCTCGCCGAGCCCCCCCATTGGACGGGGGTGGGAGTTTGGCGCTCCCATGATGACCCGTAGGGGGGTAGAGGTGGGGGGGGGGCTTCTGCTTGCTGCTTCTGGTCGCCCCAAGGCGCCCAGAACCGGTTTTTCCCCTTTGGCTCGGCGTGGGTTATGGCGCCGGCCCCTGAGCCTCCCTCCCCCTTCGGGGAAGATCGGCGGCCTCTGCGATCATGCACCAAAACTGTAAAAGTATGATAAAGTCTGTTCTAAATTCAAAAAAGTAATTTGCCCATGTGCAGAAGAACCGTTTCACCTCACTACATCAGATATCAGTGCATTCAGAAGTATTTTTTTAAAGGTGATAAATTTCAAACATACATTTAGAAACATTAATTCTTCACCCCACCCAGATAACAATGTCGATAGTGAACAAAAAGGCAAGAAAGTTGTTATGTGCTCTCTGATTTCTCTTATACTTGAACAAAATTATAGTTTATTAAATCAAACACACAATGAAGGTTTTGTACGGCATAATCTTCACGTCATGTATTTCGAGGTTCTCTTATGTGATAATTAAGAAAAAAGAGGAACAGTGAAATAAAACTATTGACTAGGATCATACAATTTGGCTCAGAGGAGAAAAGTGCTGGTATCAGTGCGGCCCTTGGTCACATCACAAACTAAAAACTTAGAGGCCCCTGGGAAAATGTTTGCGAATACCCATGATCTAGACTGACTACCTATACTACCTGCATACATGACAACTGACTTGCTTTTTAGCTCAGAGAGGAAGCAGAAATGTTTCTCTATTCATATTTAAAACCCCTACTCTTAATAAATACAGTTTTAAATAATAATGTGAAACGTTTCCGCATGTTAAAGAAATACACTTTCTGGAATTCGGAAGATAACATATGATACTCTAACATGATGTTTGTTGTATGAGTTACATGACAACTAGTGTTTTTAGTTTTTAACTTGTGTATGAGCTCTTAGAGCCAGAGCTGGCCCATAGCTCGGTTCTGGCTTGGCTCTCCTTGTTAACTTGTTGGCTTACCCAGCTCTAGTTCTCTTATGATAATTTCTATGCCCTTCAGACTTCAGCCCATTTCTGTAGGATCCCCTCTACTCGTCTTCTAGGCTTAAGTCTCTACTGATGGTCTCATCTGTCCTCCTGCAAAGTATAGGCTGCAAGTACTGCGTCTATCATATAGGCAGGACCACTGGGATTATGCGTAGGGGTGGATCAAATTATGCAGCAGGGTTGACTAAATTATGCCAAAGTAAATAGCTAATTACGAGGCGCAATGATTATTTTGTGATAGTATTACTCCAATATTTTGTCATTTTTTACACATGGTAACACTGTCTGGGTGAAGATTGCACATCATCAGTACTAGTTTAAAAACCAAATACAGAACTAAGCAACTGAAAGATGACCAGTTAACCTTTGAAAAGGGCCTTCAACTGTGTGGAAAATGCATGTTGCCCCCTTTTTAGACACTTCTGATCCATTTGAGTTCGACACACATTTTTGTTGTTGTTAAAATCTGAAGATAATGCAACAAAATCATATAATTCTGGTGGCCCTGCATATGGGGTATCTCCTTCCTTTCCTCTCTGGCTGACCATATCTTTTGTCGTCCCAAGGCTTGCCATGTGGAAGGCCGTTACTTCTTGTCATCCTTACGATCCGAGTATTATAAATGTATAATGACCATTTGATTACCGCCAACCTTGACTTGTTTAGCCCCATGGCTGTTTTCCCCTTTTTCTTCTTTTTTCCATCTCGATTCCTAAGTCCATTGTACTTCGTAATCAATTTGGTCCAATTTAACCTTGATTTGTTAGCCCTAGTTGGATCCTTTTAACAACATGAGGCAATGGAAGAATTCAGTTTTCACTCCTTAATGCATAATGCCGCCTTTACAGCAACACTCTCCTCCTGTCAGGTCTCTTGCCATCTTTTGTCTACATCCTTGTTGCTGGCCACCCCCTATGTTGGTGGGCTCATGTCTTTAAGGTGCACTGCCGTGCACCTGTACGAAATGTAGCCCAGCCTTTCAGATAAATTAACTCTCTGGTCCGTTTTGGCCCCCTATGACATTGGCTTCTCACATTGCTGGTGGCGTTACTTTCCATTTGGCCATTTGACCGAGAATGTGCTCATCTGGCCATTCAATATCCACATTGCGATCTACGCTGATATTTTTAAGAGTGTTTATTTTATGTACGGGATTTTTATAGTACTAGGGGGGAAGGAGCTGGTAGGGGCTAGGTATCTCATCTCCTCATATTCATGCATGAATTTGAAAGTGATCACTTTTTTTTCAAGTAAATAGGCCTATCAGAACAAATGCGTTTTCCAGACTTTCCTCAATTGTGGAAAGTCGGATTTGAGGGATGGATGAACAGGGATGGATGAAAAGGGAGTGAGTTCCAGAGGAAGGACCCTTGTTTACAGAGCATCCCGAAATGTTAGCATCATGTCAAGTGGACAGAGAGCCTTTATTGAATGGCTGGCACTAAGCATTTGGTTGGCTGGTATGATGCCAGCAGGTTGGAAGATACCTATATGTGCCTTAGAAGAATAAGTTATTTACCTTTGGTAACGCTTTTTCTCGTGGATTAAGTATCTGCCTGTGGGTTCCTCACTTTTTGAATTATCCCAGCACGTAGCATTCCACTGAAACTTTTCTCCTCAGCTCTCCCCCGTCAAAGAGGATGTCCCAATGGAACGGCTCTGCACGCAACTCTGCGTGACGTCATTGGAGCCATAAGAAGACCTCGTCGACATGCTGACGTCAGTTCCACCCATCTTTTTCATGTCTTCGATTTGCACGGGTGAACCAACAACATTTCCAAAAGTATACACAGTATACAAACACAGCCAAAACTGGAAATTCTTCATAATAGACATTTCCTAGTGCCAAGCATCACATGATTCCAACAATAAATCATATAACATATACATTGATTATTTTTCGCTATAAGCAGATAGGCGGGTGGGTCAGTGAGGAATCCACAGACAGATACTGTATCCACCCAAAAAAGTGTTATTGAAGGTAAGGAACTTGTTCTTCTGATGGATACATCTGCCTGTGGATTCCGCCCCTTTTGAATTGAATCCACAATCCGTCCCGCTCCCGGCAGAGGGTGCCTGTCTGCCTATACCAATAAATCCTGCAGCACAGAACGTGCAAAATGGCCGTCCCTCATCAACTGCAAATCCAAGCAATAGTGCTTCGTAAAAGTGTGGAGGAAGGCCCAAGTTGTCGCCTTGCAGATGTCTACCACAGGGACACTTCTCGCTAAAGCCAAAGAAGAAGACTTGGCTCTGGTAGAATGAGCGCAAATACCTTCAGGAGGCTCCTTCATGGCCAAGGCGTAGCAGATCTTGATACAGAGGATGGTCCACCTGGAGAGCATTATTTTGTGGACAGCCTTGCCCTTCATTTTGCCCACATAACCAATGAAGAGTTGATCGGCCAACCTGAAGTCCTTTGTTCTGTTCAAGTAGAAGCTGTCTACCCTCTTGGGGATCAAGCGATGAAGTCTCTCCTCCTCCTTAGTTAGGATAGAAAGTGGGTAAAGTGATGGACTGCCTCAAGTGGAAAGGAGTGACCACCTTAGGCAGGAAAGCAACTCTGGTCCTAAGAACCATCTTATCCGCATGGAATGATGTAATAGGAGGCTTGGAGCTAAGAGCCTGCAGCTTACTCACCCTTCTAGCAGAAGTGATTGCAACCAAAAATATAGTTTTAAACGTTAGAAACCTTAAGGGACAACTATGTAATGGTTCAAAGGGCAAGCCCATCAAGAAAGTGATAACCAAATTCAAATCCCACTGAGGCATGATAACAGGAGTGGGAGAAAACCTATTTGTGAGACCCTTAATGAATCTCATAACTATGGGAGATTTAAACAACAAGGGTTGATGCGGTAAACAGAGAAAAGCCGACAAGGTAGACAAGTAGCCCTTAACAGCAGACACTGCACAACCGTGCTGTGCTAGGGAAAGAGAGAAACTTAGAACATCAGATAAATGGGCTTGCAAAAGATCAATCGATCTTTCTCCACACCATTTAACAAACCTGACCTTCCAACCAGAAGAGGTAGATTTGTTGGAGTGTCTTCTGGCCCATAATATAACATCCACCACATCCAGAGGGAGAGAGAAAGAACTCAGGTTTACCCGTTCAATCTCCAGGCATGAAGGTGCAGGCTCTAGAGGTGGGGGTGTAGAACTTGCCCCTGCAAGAGGAGGTGTGCGCTGGGAGAGTGATGGAGCGGGGGGTACAATGAGAGATAAAGGAGGTCTGTGTACCACACCCTTCGCAGCCAATATGGGACGATCAATATGACTTGGGCCCAGTCTTGGCGAATCTTTCTCCGAACTGGATGAATTAACAGTATGGGAGAAAATACATAAAGAAGCTGTGAGCCCCAATCTGACTGAAACGCATCCCCTACCGCTCCCCGCATCGGATACTGGAGGTTGCAGAATGCCAGGCAGTGCAATTTCTCATGAGTGGCAAACAGGTCCAACTGAGGAAACCCTCACATCCTGAAAATATGAAGGACCATCTCCGGATGGAGATACCACTCATGATCGGCCAAATACTGCTGACTGAGACTGTTCGTACGCACATTCAGTTCTCCGGCTAGATAATTAGCGATTACGCAAATCTGATGGTCCTGAGCCCAGGACCAGAATCGCAGAGCTTCCTTGCAAAGAAGATACAACCCTACTCCTCCCTGTTTGTTGATGTACCACATTGCGGTAGTGTTGTCTGTTAGGATGTGAACCGACTGACCGTGAAGGGAGGGAAGAAAGGCCTTGAGAGCCAAACGTATCACTCACAATTCTAGAAGATTGATGTGAAACAATCTTTCCTCTGGTGACCAAAGGCCTTTGACCTCCAGATCCCCCAGATGGGCTCCCCAACCTAGAGTGGAGGCATCCTTTATCACTGTGGCCACCGGAGAAGGAGGTTGAAATGGTTTCCCTTGGGACAGGTTGCCTGGAACACAACACCATATCAGCTCCGCTGATGCCTCTGGAGATTCTGACCACTTCCTCAATATCCCCATTGTGTTGAAACCAGTGTCTGCGGAGGCACCACTAGAGGGCCCTCATATGCCAGCGTGCATGGTTTACCAATAGTATGCAGGAAGCAAACAGACCGAGCAGGCGCAAGACCTTCAGGACTGGAACATCACTTTTGTGGAGAAGGTCAGAGGTTGATCATGATAGTTGAGTTACTGGTCACTTATTATTGAGGGTGAACCTTATAACAGAGCAGGACTACTCCATAGTGGGGCCTCCAAGCGTCCATGGTATCTGTGGAAAGCAGCCTTCAGGCTTATTCCAGAAGGAGTGTAAAGCAGCTTCTTTTACCAGAGCATAATCCTATTGCTATTTATTAAGTGAAAAAGCACCACACAGTGTATTTATAAAAAATATGTATTTATTATAAGCTACGTTCCCTTTAAGGCGCGCGCGCGCGCGCACCTTCGCCGACGTCACCGCGCACTCCCGGATGTGGAGCGCGCACAACGATTTCAGGACGAGAGGCGCCGGCCGCGCCGCCACTTTAAGAAGCGAGCGGCGCAAAAACCAGGCACTTGTTTCAGTGGTGCCGGCGAGGAGTCGTGGAGAGTGTAGGTAAGGGGGCTTGGGGGCTTGGGGGCTTGTGGCGGGCTTGTGGCGGCTTGGGGGGGGCCTCTGGGGCGTGTTGCTGCAGAGCGCGGGACTGATTGTGGCCTTTTGTTTATGTATTGATGGTAATCACAGCCCGTGAAGGGGCTCTGATTACCATCAATACTTAAACAAAAGGCCACAATCGTCCCCGCGCTTTACCAACAAAACAGTAGAGTCGGTTTAAAATCACAGCGTGTACCAAAGTACACGCTGTGTTTTTAAACTGGCTCTACTCTTTTGCTAGTAAAGCGCGGTGCGGGGAAGATTGTGGCCTCTTGTTTAGGTATTGATGGTAATCGGAGCCCCTTCACGGGCTGTGATTACCATCAATACCTAAACAAAAGGCATCACCTGCTGGTCTGACCCTGGGGCAAGTTCTCTGACTGTCTCCAACTGTAGGTGAAAAAGGGCATCTGCTATTGAGTTTACGCAGCCCGACATATGTCTCACCCTGATTTGCTTTAACCTGTAGCTGGCGGAACAGTGCAAGGACATATGTATAAATTTGGTCGCAATGGAAAGCCGTTTCAGGTTATTTGATATCCATTTAAATATAGCAAATTAGCATTAACAATTATTATTAAAAAGTAACAGTTTTTGAACCGTGTACGTCGTATTTGAAAGTCAGGAATGTTTTTTTAAAAAGCTGATGTTGGCACCATTGCGTTGACATAAACCGGTATTTTCTGTGCTTGAAGTTGTCAGCACCTCAAACATACCTAATTAGCATTCCGACATAGTGACGTTTATTTCCGAAATATAACTTAAAACCAGGACGTTTTGTCAAACCCCGCTGTCATCACCTTTACTCCCACTCAACTCCACTCTGCATTATCCATCACTCGTCGTCTTCATACGCAAAGCGTTAAGATTTCTAGCTCAGAACAGCTTTACAGGTAAGGGGCAAAACATTTGTCTAAATTGCGCTACAATTGGAATTCTGGAGCTAGCAGTGGTGACTCCACATCATGTGAACACCTGACGGCTGATGATCCTGTATCCTATAAAGACACTTTTTTTTTAAGCCTATTATTTCAATTTACCTATATTGTTTGACTTTAATTTAAATGTGATCACTGTGGCTGCAATCAAGAGTAAACAATCTGTTGAAAGGGCTAGGTAACTGAGGACAGATAGTGATCTTGAAACGGATGACAGACTTGAAGGTCTTTCTCTGCTCCAATTAAAGCAGCAGTTTGTAATGACAATATTCCCTGGCAAAAACTGATAAAATTGGGTTTTTTGCAAGGGAGGACTTCTAAAAGAGGAAAAGTGATAGAATAAGTCCAAGGGCCTGGTTTACTGTTTGACAGACGGTCAGTCATGGTGGCGGAGGACATTACCTCCGCCATCCTGAGCGACTACTATCTGTCGGGGCAGCGGTAATCTCTGTAAATCGAAAGTAACTGCCGTCATGGCATTTCCTTTCAGTGTACAAAAGGTTTGGTGGACGATTTACGTCTTTATTGATGTCCATTCATCAGAAACATAAAATATTTTGTTTTTCCGAAAGAAACTCCCAAAGTGGAAGTTTGTTACTGAACAACAAAAAACTTATGATACCCATATCCTGGGTGTTTTCTCCCATAGCAGCGGAGCGGGGGGGGGTCTCTTTATTTTTATTTCTGTCCCTCACTGCCAGGTTTCTCAACTGAAATGAGTTGCGGTGTATGGAATGCCTTTTGTACTTTTTTGGTGTGAATGCAAGTGAAACTGCAAGTGGAAGGGTGGTTTGTTTGGGATGGATGTGGTTTAGGGATAAAGGGACAGAGTTTGACCTAAATTCTGATAGGGTGGGTAAAGTCTGGCAATAAATGGAAGAGTGTAAATCACATTGATTTTCATAACAATTTGCATGACCATTTTGCCCCTACTATTTCTTGGCCTACTTCTGTAAATTCTTGTGAATTCACGGAAACTGTATATATGCACTTAATGCAAGGATATATACCATGGATGCACTTTTGAGACTTTAATTGGGCCTTTAATTAGGGCTTGCGTAAACCATGACCTTTGTGTCAATGTGTGCTTTTTTTTTGGAGACCAAAATCTATTTTTGCGTTTGCCAATGCCTGTTATAATGGTGAGGGCCCAGCAGCTCCCACACGATAAGGTTTTACAAAAAACATGCCTAAACAAGTCACGCATTGACAAAACCAAAAGGCTGACCACACATTTCAGACCTACTGGCTTTGCCAATGCTAGTTTATTTTTTTCCCCATAGTCATATTTCAACTGGTTCCACTGATTTTCCATTATGAATATTTTTGGGAAATACAAGCGTACATCAACAGGTTACTAAATGATGCTGCAAAGATATGGCACCTAAAATCTTACAGTAGTTTTGCAACATGGTTTTTTTCCTACTTGCATTTTTTTGTGAACATTTTATTTTGAAAGCAGAGGCCACTCACTGCACCCATGTGTTTATTTTTTCCGAATTACTCTTGTACTGCTTACATCATACTAATAATGAAACACATTGGCACACGCCTGTTTGTCCTAGACTGGAATCCCAGGTAATTATTTGGTCAATTTTTCTATTGGGGTCTCTAGACCCGTCCCATTCATATTTTGTGATTCTTCAAGCGTTTGCTGACTATCTTGTCTTCAGTTGCAGGTTTCCAGTCTGTAAGGTATTTGGATAGGAGTGGTCAGGTGCGAGTACCCACAAAGACAAGGTAATTCTGTGTACGTTCCTGGTTGGGTTGGGGGTTGCTGGGTAAATAGAATCACAATCTGCACCCCTTTTCTTTTGCAGGTTTGGGAGATCGTACTACGAATACAATTGCACAGGCAGACGGGAGTACAGGCAGAACAAACAGGTAATTGTTTGCTAGAGTTGAAGGAGTGCATCTTCTGTTGCAGGTTTTGCTGCCAGAACCCCACATATTTAAACTGGCGTACGTGAGTTCAAGCAGAAGAGGTAATTGTTTGGTACAGGTAAACTGTGGTGCATGTTGATCATTGTAGTATAATATACTTACCCATGTTTTCTTCTGTTGCAGGCTTCGCAGCCAGACCCCCATACATTGACACAGGCGTACGTGAGTTCAAGCAGAAGAGGTAATTGTTTGGTACAGGTAAACTGTGGTGCATGTTGATCATTGTAGTGCCAGACCCCCATACATTGACACAGGCGTACGTGAGTTCAAGCAGAAGAGGTAATTGTTTGGTACAGTTAAACTGTGGCGCATCTTGATCATTGTAGTATAAAGGATTGCATTCATGAGCTAGGCGTCAACGTAAGCCATGTTCCCTTATCTTGCAGGCTTTGTGGCACAGCAGGTTAAAACCGGCGGGCACGGAAATGTTCAAGCGCAAAGCTGTCACTTTGGGAGAGTGCAGTGCGTCACCACAAAGGAAGAAATGTTGCCTTGTATTCAAGGAAGAGTGGATGAAGGAAATTGTGGAGGCTGAGACGCAGAAATCGCGAAGCAAGGTCCGCGTGCAACTCAGGGAACTTTTCCAATACAGTCCAGACGTGGGCTTGATTTGCAAAGCGTGTGCCGAAGCCAAAATTGTTGGTGACTTTTCCACAGGGAAGAAATGGAGTGATGGCTGGAAACTGGATTACATGAAACGCCATCTACTTAGCAAAGTACAAGAGTCTGCCATGGTGATCTTGAGAAACAGAAGTGCTGCTGCCAGGTTTGGTTATGGAGTTCGGGCAATGCTGACAGAAACTGCCACTGACAAAGCAAATAGAATGGAAGTAGTTGAACGCCAAAGATCTGTGCCTGAAAAGATAAAGATTCTCATCAACAACTTGCTGCTGGCAGTCAAGATGAATACTTCAATGTTATCTGTACAAGACATCCATGACCACCTAGCTTTGTATGTCAAGATACCAGACAGCTGGAGGAGCAAGTACTATGCCTTTGAGTTCCTTGAGGCCATCAATAGCGTGATACAGTGTGAAGCTATGGCAGAACTTCGTAACGCTTTGTATCACACATTGATAATTGATGAGAGCACTGATATTTCTGTTTCAAAAATGCTCATCCTGTACTTCAAGTTCCGACCAGTAACATCAACAGAGCACAAAACACAGTTTGGGGGCATAGTGAAGCTGACTAGTTGTAATGCTGAGGCTATCACTACTGCTGTGAAAGATTTCTACACTGCCAATGAACTGGACCTTATGAAAATGGTCATGTTCACATCTGATGGTGCGTCCGTGATGCTGGGTAAGAATAATGGTGTTGCTACTCGCCTTAAACAATCCATACCTCATCTAGTTGAGCAGCATTGTGTCGCCCATCGAGAAGATTTGGGAGTTGATGATGCCTGGAAAAGGGTTCCAATGGTTAAAGAGATGGAGACATTATTGAGGACTGTCTACACTGTGTTCTCCAGATCTCCTGCAAGGAAGTCCAAGCTGGATGAAATTGCATCGGTCACTGAATGTGAAGTGGTCTCTTTTCGACCACTGAATGAAGTCCGGTGGCTTTCAAGGCATTTTGCTGTTGGTGCACTAATTCGTAATTACGAGGCTGTTCTTAAGTACTTTCAGCATGAGAAAGTTGAGGAGAATGATCCAGCTGCTAAATATTGTTATAAAAAGCTATCAAACTCCAACTACCATATTTCACTTGCAGTACTTAATGACATTCTGGGTGAATTTGCATCTTTGTGCAAACTATTCCAAAAAAGTTCTCTGACTACTGTTGAAGCTGTACAGTATGCAAGAGCAAAGATTGGCCAAGTTAAGCAACAGTATTTGGGGGACACTGTCTTTTGGAGCAGCAATGTAAGAGATCTGATGGTGTTGTACAAGGAAAGGCAAGAGTTTGACAGTGGGCCTATTTTGTCTTTTGTTTCCCTTCTTTGTGAGCACATGCAAAAAAGGTTCCCTGAAGATGAGCTAAAAGAATGGGCAAGTTTTGAAATCCAGGCAATGGCCGCACAATCACATTTTGATTTTGGGACTGAGAATATACAAAGACTTGTAGAAAAGTATAAAAATGTCTTGGTCCTGGGTGATTGCGAAACACCAGAAGATGTTGTTCGACAGTACAGAGACTATATGTGGTGGCAGAACATGTAAAGGGTGGGTTATTTACCACCTTTCAAGACATGGTGAATTTCACTGTACGCAATGCTGCTCAGTATAGTGTGGTCTCTCAGCTTGTTGATGTCTGCGCAACGTTTCAAGCATCTAGTGCAGATTGTGAACGAGGATTCAGCCTCATGAATACTATAAAGAGTAAATTGAGGAATAGACTAGAGCAGAAGCATTTGGATATGCTGATGAGGACAAAGGCCTACCTCCTGAATGGGAAAGTTGACCTAGATCGAGTTTATCACCACTGGAAAAATGCCAAAGATCGCCGTGAGAAGCAACCCTGTCACCCCTCTAGTGATGCCACTTGACATGTCTCCCTTATTGTTTATATGTGATATTGTATAGGCTCCCAACATTTCCCCACCCAATTAACAGTGCTCAAGTTAAGAATATTTATTAAAATCTTATGATGGTACCACCGTTTAAGTCTTGTGCTTTTCTATACTTGAAGTGTACTTGCCCGTGTAACCAATTCATGTCATCATGGCTCGTTTATCCAATTTGGAAACTGCCCTCAAGACACTTATTGTGGCACTGTATGTGTGAAAATGCACCATCTTTTCACTTATTGAAGTAAACGTTCTGAGTGACATTTGGCGCCGCGCACACGCGCGGTGTGGTTCCTGGCGCACATAGCCATGGTTGCAGCACACAGAGACCCTCCACTGCCGCACACAGAGGAAAGAAATTAGAGGGAACATTGATTATAAGACACAAACACGTACAGATATCTCCTGCCCGGAGATATACACAATGCACACAATACCTTACAAAAACAGGTAAGTAGCACACAGTGGTCGCCAGGAGGAGACCAAACCATGTACTAAAATAGTGGTATGCGAACCACGACTCAAGTCAAGACTATACCCAGAAGACGTAGAAGCGCCGGGGACCCAAGGAACCATCTGAAGTAAGTAAGAGGAACCCCACGGAGGCCATGTGCAGAGTGGGAACACAACAGCGGGGCCAATACAAGTCAATAGGTAAGTCGCGGCTGCAATTTTAAAGAAGGACCCTTCCCAGTGGACCCTGAAGAAACCCTGTGGAAGACAGAAGGTTGGACAGCCACCCCACCCGTGGATACCCTAGGAACCAGGATACATACACCAGGAAAGCCGGATGCATAGGTGTGAAGTGGCATCATAAACTGCAGTCGAACTCAATAGAGGAATTCCGGAAGATCCAGCATCTGGATAAGGTGAAAGCGTCCAGTGGAACCCAAAGGTGGATTCAAGATGAGAAGTACCTGCAAGCAGAGGGGACTCAGGAGTGACCAGGAGGCACAGAAGACGAATGTCCACCAATGTCTTGTGCTGCAGGTGAGCTGACCAGGAGACGCTGTGAAAGACCAGGAGCCGTTCACGAGCTGTCCCACATTGGATGTCTAGAGTTGATGGGTCGGTGTCTGTTGGGAGCACCAACAAGCCTTGGCAACTTCAAGAAACACGGAAAGCGAAAAATGTGCAGTGTCGGGACTAGCAAGGTTCCAGGTGACTCGCCACAAGCAGGTGAGTCAGAGCAGGCCTGAGCAATCAGGGGAACCCACTGAATTCAAAGAAGACCCTCAAGAGGACCAACAGGTCAGAGGCACTGGAATCGCAAGAGGATCTCGAGCAGCTCACCAAAAATGCAGACCCACGATGCAAGAGATGCAGTAAGGACAAAGATCTTGGTCACAGGAGATGCTTGAGATTGGGGCTATTCGGAGCCTGAAGATCTTGGTGGAAGGAAGTCAACAAGCCTTTGCAACGGCAAGTCAATGCGGTGCACAAGGGTTAGGTTCCTGCGGCTCAGACGAGGGATACTGGCCTCAAACTTGGGAAGAGAACAGGTCAGGCCTCGAGGGATGTGAAAAACCACCACCTGTATTGCTGAGCCTTTCAGAGCCCGCGGGAGTATAGGATCAGCAGACTGGTCAGCTTCATTGCAGTGCCTGCAGAAGCAGGGAAGTGACTCCAATCACTACAAGGGAGATTCCTTAAGGTGTCTTGGATGACCACAGGCCTTGGAAGGTTCTTGTATGGAGCACAGGCACAGACGTTGCAGCAGACGAGCAGGGCGACGAGACCAAGAGCAGCAGGAGTCTTCCCAGTTGTAGTCTTGGTACCCAGAGCGCAGTCCAGAGTGCCCAGTCGGTCGAAGAAGAAGTGGTGTCTTGATATGAATCTTGTCCCACAACGAATCTAGGGACCCACATACAGGTAAACCCTTCAGTACCCTAAGGAAAGGGTTGGGACGATTCAGGGTTCCCTCCCAGGAGAAGGGTAGAACAGTGGGAAGGATACTCCCATGTCCTTTGTCCATTTTCGCGCCGGAGCGGGAGCCAACGGCTCCCTGAGCTGGTTTGAACTGGACTATGCAAGGAGGGCACCTAATGTGCCCCTCAAGCAGACTGAGTGGCGCTGGCAAACGCTCCCACCCGGCCCCAATACACTAACCCCTGTCTGGTAGGTGGTCACACCTCCCTGTGACAGGATACCTATTGTTCTGCCTTCCCCTGCTCGAGCTTGGCTCAGCAGCAGGAGGGCAGAATCGTGTCTCTGGTCGGCAGCAGCCATGTTGTGCTGTCTGGGTCTAGAAAACTGGTACCGGGAGCACTGAGGGCCTCCTGGAGGAGCTATACAGTACATGGAATCATACCTACCAAACATGACAGGGTTCGTTACAGCCAGTTTAGAGATGGTCATCGTGTAATGACATTGTATTGGCTGATGCACTTACAACTTGGGAGAATGGACTCCGAAGGTTGTAGGGGTGTCCTGCTCATGCAGGGGCATCCTCACACTCAGAACCGAGCACACTGCCTTCAGGATTGAAAGGCTTGCTTTAGGGGTGACTTATAGATTTTAAGTGCAGTGACCTTAGATATAGGGAAATCTATATCTGTTGTAAGTGGTGCTAGCACCAGCATACACAGGCTGCAATGGCAGGCCTGTAGTTACAGGTTGAGTGATCTCCCATGGGTGGCATGCTTCAGCCCATGGGGGACCCCTGGTGTACATATGCCCTGGGTAGCTCAGTACCATATACTAGGGACTTATAAGGGTACACCAGTATTCAATCTGGGATGTACCTAAGTACTCACCATGTCAATTTAAGGGAGAAAGCACAGAAACGTGAGTCCTGGTTAGCAGGATCCCAGTCAGACTAGTCAGACAGCATACCACCAGGAAAACAGTAGGGGTAACCATAAAAGCAGATCCTACTTTCCTACAGAGAAGTAATGGCACCTGGCGCGGAACGGAACACTACAACTTAGGCTTCTACCCCTTGTTACTCCCCTGCCATATATAGGTATATATAGGTATAGAGAGGGAGCAAACTACTGTTTTTCCAAAATATAGTTTTAGTTAATTGGACAGATAGCCATTGTCATTCTGCCTTGGGTTGCAGGAGTTGGGGACAGTTTTAGTTGGCTAGCCCAGACTGACCAAGATACAGCATCTCGCTATTCATGTACCGTTAGCAGTGTTAGTCCGAAATATGTGGAGGTAGATCCCTGTGAACAATCTGCTACCCAGAGGCTTTACTTTTACAAATTTATTTACACTGAGGCAGACAAACGATGGCTAGCTTACCACACAAAAACACGTAGAATGTGAGGGATATGGGGTCTCTGGGAAAGACATAAAAGTGCTTGCATATTTGAAATGAATGGGGTAGGCATTATCTTAATTCAAGAGATGCACTTAATTAGGCATGAGGTGACTAAATTAAGGAAATAGTGGAGGGGCAAGGCATATTCCACAGGCTATTTCTCCTACGTTAGAGGATCACTTATTTGGAATAAGCCAAGGATCTCTTTTGGGATCACTGCCATGTTAATTGACCAGGAAGGCAGATGTGGAAGAGGTGTGATGCAGCGGCCAAGGCCACGGACGGCGAAACCCAGGGGCTCACGGTTTGATCCCCGGTGCCTGCGGCAGATCAGCCCAGCACCATGTGACTCTGGGCAATAGCTCACTTAATCTTCGCGAGGGCCCCCAGCGCCTTGACACCTTCAGGTAATTGTTTGCGCTTTACAAATACTGGACACATGTCAAATTACAAGGCAGATTAGATGGCATTCAGGTGACAATGGCTAGTGGATATACCCCGAACATGGGTCATGCACATTTTCTGGAAACACTAGCTCTGTTATTGCCACTCGACACACAGGCACCCAGGCTACTAGGGGAAGATTTAACTGTGTCGCTGATGTATTCCTTGACCGGTCGACTCTACCATTGGTTGACTCTCTAAAAGTTAAATTGGCACAGGAATTTGGGCGCTGAGCAGAAAAATCGGAATGACAATATATTGAGAGCTAGGAATATGGGACATCAAAAATACTTATTTTACTCCACGCTTTACAACCTGCATGTCAGTTTGGGGAGTCACTCACACGCACGCTATCCAACCACAACCCTTTTTTTAACGAGCATGCGATGGGGGTTGAAAGCAGGCCCTGTTCTCTATCTGGAGGCTTTCGACCTAACTACTGCATGACGCTGCATTCTAAGACCCACTGGCTGAGGTAATACAAGAGTATTTGTAACACAACTAAGGCACCACGGGACATGTAACAAGCATTGGCATAGCCAATAGGTCTCGCCTTTGGGACCTTATAAGTGTTTAGTTATCCAGCACAATATCCTTGGTGCAACAACATCAAGTCTTGCATGGCTAAACACTTATAAGGTCCCAAATGCGAGACCTATTGGCTATGCCAATGCTCGTTACCTTCTGTTCCTGCTTTGGTTATCACTCAGTCATGGGGTGCCAGGAAAAAGCAATCAACATGGCAAAAAAGTAGTAAACTACTTAGAAACAGCGCATTTTGTTCTGGAAGGACATACTTCCGGTACAAACTCTATGCTAGACATAACTTTTCCTGGACATTACATGGCTCAGTATGATTAGCCACCTTCTTCCCATTCTGGGAGCTGTGTCTGGTTCCTCTGACAAGAAGTTATCGGATAACCCTTCACAGAAAGGGCAATTTCTTCAAAATGTGAAAGGCAATGCTGACATTTCTTGCTCAAAGAAAAACGTCCTCAAATGTCACTCTGAAGCAATTGAAAATATGTTGCAATCGCGAAATAAAATGTGACAGCTTAAATATTTACTTCAAAAATAAAAAAGCTGTGTAAGGATTCGAATTGGCGTCTAATGACGTCACTACATTTATTATAGTGGGCGACAGTAACAGCTGAATAATTGAAACCTACGCGCACGCTTCTGAAATGTCACTGGAATTATAGATAAGAGCCTACGCGCATTTTCTCTAATGAAGTTCAGGGTCGTTGCTCTAGTGTGGAAAGTGCTCGCCTATTTATTTTTTGGAGACTTCATGACACTGTTACATGTGTGAAAGATTACTAGCTGATGTCTGGATGTTGCTAACATTACCGTGAAATAAAGAAGGGAAGTACTGGGGAAAGAGCACCAAAGGCTTCGGCTCTGGGTTCACCGACTAATGCGGTAAAGAAAAAACACTATCAGATGACACCGGATGGTGAAAAAATTAGCTGCATGGGCAGTGAGGCGGGCAAACGATGAACACTATGACCAACAACATAGAAAACGAACTCGCGAGGCAGTTTCCATGTCATGGCCAAACAAGCGTGAGGGAGCGTGGCGCGACCCCGTACCTGCGGTGCGCGTGTGCGTGCGCAGTCTGCTTGTTTTCAAGCACTGCACTCGTGCTTGTGGCACACCCCTGCGTGCTCCCGCAAGGTGGATGCCGCCACAAACACGAGTGTGTGCTTCGAAAAAGAGCAGAACGATGGCTAAAGGTCCTCCTTTGCAGCGCATGCGCGCTACATAGGCGAGACCTAAAAACTAGCTAGCAGGCTTTCGAGGTGATGATACGAGGGCACTGCATGACCTAGGCAGTGGGGGTTCGTAGAACATTGGAGAGGAATCAGACAGGGATAGAGGGCGAAATCCATATGCTTGAGAAGGACGTCCCGGCTGCCCCACCCTCATCCCCAAGCTTACAGTTAAGTCAGAACAACATGCAGTAGCACTGGAATAACTGAAATCATTCACTTATAAGAAATACGTACACACCTCACATCTGGAGGGCGGAAAATCTGGCAGGCTATTTGTACGGCTCATTTAGATTCACTGTAGGGGTAAACCCATATCGTACATTACGAACTGGGATGGGGCTACAGTGAACACATAAATGGAAATACGCAAGGTGTTTTTATCTCTTTACATATTTAAAACTTCACTTTCCATGACAATGAACACTTTGACAAAAGTAAGAACTACAAGTTAGGGGATAATTTGCAGAGAGTTCCTAGATAGAGAACGGACCGCAGTTCTAGTATATCCTCCCAGGGTGCCCAGGAACGGAAAGTATTGATACACGCAGCTCAAATACCTCCATGCCACCTAATTAACAACACACAGGCTAAATGTGATAGCAGGAACCAGAGAACAAATGTGCTCTAAATGTTCACTGACAAATTCAGACTCTATGCACATGGTCTGGGACTGCTCAATTACTACACACTATTGGCGAACAGCACTGATCACCAGATGGCCCCCACATAGCAATTTTGTAAGGCAGAAGGTGTGAGATGGACTGTTGGAGGAGGAGCAGCTTTGAGGGCTGAAGAACAAAGAGGTGTACGCAGGCAACCCGTGGCAGATAAATGGATGGAAATACTGGCAATCTACAGCGAGAGTGACGAACAGTGACCCCAGGGACACCATAGAAGTTTAAATAACAAGCAAAGGGATAGGCAGACATATGTGCAACCTGTGTGTGACTTAGGGCTGTGCTGGGTCAGGAGAACAGACCAACGCAAGTCCCATTGTGTACTTTGGTTGGGAGCTGCTTACTACAGCACTGAGTAAGAGTTTCTGTTTATAGACAGGCCTTGGGTTGGTGGCTGTCACATAATGGTCCAACAAAACACAAGGATTTAAAGGATGCTAGAAGTAAAACCAGTATCTCCCAGACGGTTCATCAACTGGGATGTCTTCTAATTAATGGCTGCCTGCTTCAACACCAGTGATACTCCACATTGAGCTGAAAGGTAGATCACAAGAACAATACACAAATCACTGCCTCATTCCTTTGTCATTTACCACTTAATCAGCCTCCATACTACAGTCGCACTGCCACCAACCAGTAGCATCTTCATTAAGGGATTAAGGGGGGTTACTACCTCTACAAAATATGGAAGTAGACCCTGTGGGCTTTCCCTTCTTCCATCAGCAGCCTGCGGCACTCCTAACGATCTTAATTTCTGGGTTGTAACTGGGATTAGTGGTCACCTACATACTGCAAAAACAGGAGAATAAGCATTTTGCAGATTGTGCCCCAGGCAAATACTGCACCTCATGTTATGGGTATTTACTGGGTGTGCAATGAGCGCCCAGGAGAATAAGCGTACCTCAGTCTGATCAAAATGAAGACTTATAGTCTCTAGCTTTTCCTTTAATTACTTATCACTAAAAGTCATCTGTCCCTGTCTCCTGTCATTTACAATTCTTCTATTATTTTTGAGTCTTCAACTCTGCTGAGAGGTGGCTGTATGAATACATCAACCATTAAACACATTCTCTCTTGCAGTACTCACAAAACCATGACAAGATTTTTTTTGTTATCTTATTACAAGCATGGCAAGTCGTTTTACAACAGGGACACAATAGTCTCCTGCCACATTACTTTACCCCGCAATCCCATTAATCCATTCAAATGGGTTGAATTCAGTTAGAGTATAGCCTTCATGCCAAGCCTCTTATAGTCAGTTCCTAACATCTTCTCCCCAATCAGCTCGGAACACCTCTTGGCGATGCCCTCTTATTCCTCCCCAGCCCACCAACCCAATCAACAAACAAGTAAGCAACCCCAACAAAGCCGTGCCTCCACTAACATACGCATGCCTGAAAGTTTCTCGGGACTTAGTGTAGGGGAATCACCACTGCAAAGCTCTGTACAACTTTCCTAGTCCCAAGCAGCAGCCATTCATTTCCAAGCTCCGGGGTATGTTCCTGACTCTCATGCACCAGCCTCTCCCAGTGTTTACTCCTCCCGGGGATCAAACTGGTGTCGGCAGTTCTGGCTCACTCAAACAATCAACCAAATTGTCCCATGCTAGTGCCACTTCAAGAGAGCCACAAACTTCTTTTCGCCTCTTGGAGCAGAACCCCACTCTCGAAACCTGCCAACCTGAGTAGCTCACCCCACCACTTATTTACCCTGGGGACCCCAGTGGCTTTCCAGTTCATCGTGATCTCTCGTTTTGCAAGGACCAACACCAAGTCAGAAAATCTGGACGTAACCTAACGCTTGTCTGGGATCGGGAACCAGCCCAACAAGCAGGGGCCCAGAGAACAAGGTATGTTACTCTGTGTAGCATTGTTAATACAGTTGACTACTTCCTCCCAGAATTCTGAGAGGGAAGGGCATGCCCAAACCATATGAAACATTTCAGCTCCTAGTTCTCCGCACCGAGGGCCCTTTGCCACAGCTGCATGGTTGAATCTGTTCACTTTTCCAGGTGTGAGATACGCCCTATGAAGGAAGTAGAAAAGTATCAATTTAAAACGGGCATTCCTAGACACCATAGGCACCTGATCCTGTATTTTCACCCAGTCCCCCTCAAACTTCTTCCAGAGGTCCTTCAGAAGTGCAATCACGTCTGCCCAGAGTGCCCTGTAAAAGCATGTTGCTGGTTTGCACGTGCCGTTGATTGTGCATATAACATGACAGCTTTGGTGCGTGGGTGGTTGAGCTGTTTTAGCCCCCTGTGTTCCCTGATCGCTGCAATCACAGCTCTTTAAAGCAGCAAATACCCCCGGTAGATCATGCTCCAGTTGTATGTCCTCAAACATGAGCATCTCACCCTTTCAATACAAGTCTCCTACCCGGTGACACAATATGCCATCCACTACATTAGTCCCAGCCAGGCGCACCCATGGGGCAGCACCTCCAGTCTCTACAATAGTATATCAGGGGCATATGGGAATCATGTTTGAATTTTGTGTAGCCAACATAACCAACAGTGCCTCATACCTTGGAGTTCCTCTAGGCCGCCCCTAGACACCAGCCGGGGGTTCAGGAGAAGCTGAAACAGTGTCCACGATGAGGGGACCATGGTTCCCCCGACCAATTGTCTGTCTACCCACCACCCACTGAGTTAACTACTGAATCTGTCCTACCAAATATTAAGCCTAAAAATACAGGGCCACTAAGCCACCATCTGTGACCGGGCGCTGTAGGGAAGTCATCGCCACCCTTCGCCGGCCTGGATATGACACATACACAATCATTAGGGACTCGATTTCTCGAAACGTTCCACAGGGTACCACTATGGGCAGCATGGCAAAAAAACAAAGCAGCTGGGGAAGCGCTACCATCTGAGTGGCACCAAGACGACAGTGTCTTCCAAAAGTCTACACTGGATCGCAGGGCCCGAATAGCTGCCCCCATATTGCCCTCCAGAATTTCCAGCGTGTCATGATATATTTTGACTCCCACATTTTACAAGCATATGGGCTTCCATTTCAACCCTCTCAGGGTCGGTGCCAGTTGCATTCCAGCGCACAAGGTAATATGCTAGACTTTTGCCAGTTGACCCTCAGGCATGAGACTGCTCCAAATCGGTCCAGGGGGCTCACTGCTCTCGCAACATCTGCAACTGCATCTTTAAGAAACGGTATCATATCATCTGCGTATAAAGCTATATAATGGGTCGAGCTCCACACCCCTACGCCTTCCGAGGTGGCCATCGCCCTCGCACAGCAGGCCAATGTTTCAACCACTAGCACGAAGAGCAACGGAGATAGTGGACAGTGTATACTGAGATTGAGAGGCAACAAATAGATTAGCATAACACATCAGATTCAAGAAAAATTCCATGATTATGGACAAATATCTTTAAATGGATTTTTTTATTATTTATTTTTTTCCGTCTTGTGTTTGTTTCAGAAAGATGCAACCAAAGCAGTTCGCCCTAGACATGGGCTTCTTCAGGGCTTTCAGAATTCACAATGTTGAGATACGGCTGTAATTGCGTAGCGCGAGTCCTAACAAGGTTCCAATATTTTCACTACTCGCTGTATCATATTCACCCTGAGATTAGGGGAGTACGCCACAATTATCAAATCGGATGTTTTGAAATCAATAAAGTCAAGAATTTTTGTATTAACGAAGTATGCATCCCAGTGCTAAAAAATACTTTGTTTGGCGGCGCTGTGTCTATCTTCACACGTGTGAACATAGTGGACAGCCCTGTCGGGTTCCTCAACCCAACGCATATTCCTCTGAGATCACCCCGTTAGTTCTCACTCTGGCCTTGGGGTGGGAGTACAAAAGTCTAGTCCAACTCACAATTCCACCACCCAGACCCCTCCTTTCCAACACTCTATAAAGAAACTCCCATTCAAGGCTATTGAAAGCCTTTTCTATATTCACCACCATTACATCCACCACTCTTTTGTTATAATTGTCTTCAGCCATCAATGCCATGAGTCTGCAGATATGAAGCGTAGTATTCCGGCCCGGTATGAACCCTGCCTGGTCCGCACGCACCAGTCGAGGCATGCAGATCAACAATTGTGTCGTCAATATTTGGCTCAATATTTTATAATCAATATTAAGCATTGATAGAGGCTGATAAGCCTTCACATCCTGGGAGGGGCAGCCTGGTTTCAATAAAGGGATCACTAGTGCCTAACAAGTAGAGGCCGGTAGTCAGCCGGAGGCACCTGCTGCCTTATAAACCTCCACCAACTTAGGGGTGAGGGTCTCAATATATGTGGCATAGAATTCAAACGGAAGCCTATCGGTGCCCGGCACCTTCCCCCGGGCCATATGCTTCATAGCAGCTTTAGCCTCATATAACTCAATATCTACACCCGGTTCCATAACCTCCTCTATTGTAAGAAAAAGGAGCGGGAGTGAGTCCAGAAAAGCGGCTATCCTGGGTATCACCTGGTCAGCCATACTCTCAAAGAGGGATGCATAGTACTACCGAAAGCCGGTATTTATAGCATCTTGCCTACAGATTCTCTCCCCCAAGATGATTCAAGCTCTAGGATCATAGATCCCTGGTTAGTCGGGTTAGCCAACCAGGCCAATAGCGCCCCAGATTTGTTCCGCCCTGGGTCTTAGCTTCTCTACTGCTCTCAGCCCCGCCTCCTGGGTCTCAACTTCCTGCAACAGCGTGCGTCACACACACACTGCCTCTGTGATACATTGATCTCAGATCACCCTTAAAAAGCATCCCATTCAACTTGTGGAGTAGATGCAGTAGCCATAATGAGCTCAAAGTACTTTCTGATTCCCTCCGCAATCGCATGTTGGAACACTTGGCTCTTCAGCGCCTCAACCTTTAAGAGCCAGTTATGGATATTAGGATGTCCCAATTCCCAGTGCACGGACAGCAGAACTGGATTATGGTCCGAGATTGTCCTGGCCAAATATTCTACCTCTCTCACCGCTACCTGCACCCCAGGAGAGCAAAGGAACGTGTCTAGGTGACCTGCAACTCGTGTAGGCTTGAGAAGAATGAGTTGTCCCTGTCTGGTGGGTGGGTGCGCCTCCTGGAATCATTAGGCCCCCAATGTTGTTGCCATTCTGCAAATCTTCTCGCCGGCCTGATAACCTGGGAGTCGCTAAAGGGTGGATGGGATCTATCTAATATATGGTCCGCAAAACAATTAAAACTGTCACCCAGGAGAATACAGTGCACCAGATAGGGCACCAGTATCCAGGACAACTCCTCCAAAAAGCTTGCCTGGTCCACATTAGGGGCATTGATATTAACCATTGTCAAGTCTTGAACTGCCAACCTCCCCATTTCCACCACATATCGTCCAGTCGGGTCCACCACTTTCCCAGTTTTTTTATAACAAGACCCCAGGACGTGCCCAGATAAGTACTCCGTGTGGAAAGATAGAGGAATAGTATGTTTGGCTCTGTCAGCGCCTGTGGAGTGCTAACTCTTCAGCAACCCTGAGGTGGGTCTCCTGTAACAAGGCCCCACCTCTTGAGGTAGGAATATACTTTTTAATGTTTGGACATATTATTGAGCCCCCTCACAATCCGGGACATAAATGTATACTTTAGGGAAGTGATACTCAAAGTACGACCCGAGGGCCGGCCCTCTTGACCTTTATATGCGACCCCCCCCGGTGATCAGCAGCACAAGCTGCTGTTCAGTTGCTGATCACTAATATTTAGCAAAAATGATAAATAAACGGGCAAGTATTTATTAACCTGCAAATAAATGCTTGCCCGTTTATTTAACATGTTTTTACACCTCCTTAAACAATCCCTGACCCATCCAGACCCCCTAACGCCACCCTGCTGGCATCAGTGCGGCCCTCGGCCACACAACAGACCATACTTTGTTGCCCCAGGGCCAATGTTTGTGAGTACCCATGCTTTAGGGAGTCAGCCATGGCACATTGTCATGAGAACTTTTAACCGCCAGGCAGTAACCATACCTCTAACCCCACCCCCAACCATCCCCTCTCAGGCTTTTGGCCAGTTAGATACCCCACCAGCGGCACAAATCAACCAATCAAAAAACAAAATAGTACCAACTTCCCAACCCTAGGGCAAGAAGGTAACGTACCCCCATCCAAACCATCATTTCAATTTCTACCACATGTGCAGTCAATGCACAAGAACCAGATAAAAGGACAAACAACTGTGTGTGTGCCTCTCGATCTCACACCTCTCCACCCATGTACATCCTCTTCAAACATCCTCATTGCCAAGCGGACCTGGCCCACTTATAGGTTATTCAAGACTCAGAAGCCACTGGTCCCCCCTGTAGATCGCCATGAACAACAACCCCCATTTTGGGACCTTCAGCAGAATTTTAAAAAAATCGTCCACTGTGCAGGTCATCACGCGGGGCGATGCAGCATCGGAGCCCACTGTGGATATCAAGGCCTAGTCAGATTAAGTGCCTCTAGTCCCATTATCACCCACAGGTAAGGTAAGGCTTGTCCCAGCGACACGCATGATCGCCGCTAATTCCACTCCTTTCAATTGTTCATGCTGTACCTGTGTTTTAGAAGGTATTGTATGGTTACAACTGCACCCCCTCATCCTAGATGTTCTCTGGGAGGTTCTACGCTCCATGGCCCAGAGAAGAGTCGCCACAGCATGCGACCATTGATCCATTCCCAAGCCTCCAGCGGTGAGCTCAAAAACTGCACACCATCCTCTGTAGCCACCTGCGATTTGGCCAGGAAGAGCATTGCATAGTGAACCCCAATCTAGCAGAGGTTCTTTTTAGCTTCCAGGAATGTGGCCCGCTGCTTCTGGACGTCTCTAGTAAAGTTTTCGGAACACCATGATCATCTGGATGTCAATCTGCAGATCCCCTCTCGACCAGGCCTGGTGCAGAATGTGATCCTAATCTTTATAATAGAGCAATTAGGCCATCACCAGGTGTGGCCCGCATCTGGCGGCAGGGGTCACATTGGCACCCGATATGCCCTTTCTAGCACAAAGAAGGGGGAAAGAAGCTCATGTACCACCTCTTTCTTTAGGCAGTTTTCCAAGAACTCCAGCATATTGGTCCCCTCAGTCCGCTCCGGCGGATGTATGACGTTACAACGCACACTTTTACAACGCATGCACTTACAACGCATTTTTTACAACGCATAATCCATTACAACGCATGACATTACAACGCATGACACTACAACGCATTTTTAAAAACTACCTTTACAACGCATTTCCATTACAACGCATACTACCTTTACAACGCATACCATTACAACGCATAATATTAAATTGCATTTAAGGTAAGTATTAGATAGTATAGGGGTAAAAGTTACTTTTCTAACTCCAGGGGGTGCAACAGTAGGGTAAGTGTTGGATAGTATAGGGGTAAAAATTACTATTCTAACTCCAGGGGGTGCAACAGTAGGGTAAGTGTTGGATAGTATAGGGGTAAAAATTACTATTCTAACTCCAGGGGGTGCAACAGTGGGGTAAGTGTTGGATAGTATAGGGGTAAAAATTACTATTCTAACTCCAGGGGGTGCAACAGTAGGGTAAGTGTTGGATAGTATAGGGGTAAAAATTACTATTCTAACTCCAGGGGGTGCAACAGTGGGGTAAGTGTTGGATAGAATAGGGGTAAAAATTACTATTCTAACTCCAGGGGGTGCAACAGTAGGGTAAGTGTTGGATAGTATAGGGGTAAAAATTACTATTCTAACTCCAGGGGGTGCAACAGTAGGGTAAGTGTTGGATAGTATAGGGGTAAAAATTACTATTCTAACTCCAGGGGGTGCAACAGTAGGGTAAGTGTTGGATAGTATAGGGGTAAAAATTACTATTCTAACTCCAGGGGGTGCAACAGTAGGGTAAGTGTTAGATAGTATAGGGGTAAAAATTACTATTCTAACTCCAGGGGGTGCAACAGTAGGGTAAGTGTTGGATAGAATAGGGGTAAAAATTACTATTCTAACTCCAGGGCGTGCAACAGTAGGGTAAGTGTTGGATAGTATAGGGGTAAAAATTACTATTCTATCTACAGGGGGTGCAACAGTAGGGTAAGTGTTGGATAGTGTAGTGTAATATTATGCGTTGTAATGGTATGCGTTGTAATGGTAGTATGCGTTGTAATGGAATGCGTTGTAAAGGTAGTTTTTAAAAATGCGTTGTAGTGTCATGCGTTGTAATGTCATGCGTTGTAATGGATTGTGCGTTGTAAAAAATGCGTTGTAAAGGTAGTGCGTTGTAAAAGTTGCGTTGTAAAGGTTGTTCCCCGCTCCGGCAGTCCTATCACCTGGATATTGTTTATTTGGGCTCTGTTTTCGGCATCTTCAGTCCAATATTTCAGAGTTTTAACCCTTCCCTCCACCCCTTCCAGGCGCCCCCTCAAGTTCTCCACTTCTGGGGATATTGCAGCCATAGTGTGCTCCGAGGTCTTGACTCTCTCAGCCAGGGGCCGGTGGTCATCCAGCAGAATCCCAAAGTTTCAAAGGGGACATCTCTGTGACCCAACTGTCTGTATTATTTCAAATGCCTTACACATGGAGTACGCATTCCTATCTCAGTGTACATATGGCTCAGTGTGTCATAGAAATGAGGCTTGTGTTGTTTTATTTGGCTGCACACTAATGTGGCTCAATAACACTGGTGATCTGCTATTCGCTGGGTAGTGGCTCAATAACACTGGTAATCTGCTATTCGCTGGGGCTACATTCAGGATCATAGTTTTTCAACCACTTCAAATAACCAAATGCAAATCAGTCTTGGTTCTGCTCTACCAGGAACAGTCCAGCCCGAACCGCCAGGCCAAGTCTCCACCTGACATGAACACAAGCAACCGCAGGCCAATGAAAAAATATAGCTTGGTTATAGAAGGAAGTTGTGTTTGCCTTTCTTTGCAATAGGACCACAGCACAGAAGTGCCTTGAATCATACTCATACACATAATCTGACCCACTTATATGCGTGCAGCCACACAAGCAACATTTTCTGCATCGTTGTTGTAGCATCTCAAGTATGCTGTGCGCACATGCACACACAACCACACAGCCAAATTATTTTCTGAATATGTAGTTGTGTTCCCCAACCAGAAATGTCAGCTTGGTATTCTCAGTAATTTGACAAATTTTGTCCAAAACCATCAGCTTGCCATTTCTGAAAACACACTAATTTTGTCCACTAGTGCTACTTTTACATTTTACATTTTTACTCTAATGAACTACCGCCCCACAGGGACAAATACTGACTCATGTTTACTAGCATGGTTTCAAATGTCTAAGTATCACACGCTGATGTAGTACCATCATGAGCTAGGTTCAGCTGTGTAGGTGCAGGATGCAGCCTGCGGTCCTCACACTGCTATTATGAAGAATGCTGATGCAGACCGGCAACACACACGTTTAACTGTGTGTCACACAGCACCGACCCCTTCACATGATCACCCGGTGAAGAATCAATATCACACTGTACAACACTATGTGAGCTAATAACCCCCACATACGGTAGGTTTCCAGCTCGTGTTTTTGGACTGTGCACAGCTTAAGTCCAGCTTGTGTTTTTGGACTGAGCACAGCTTAAGTCCATTATGGGCTTTTTACATCTCCTCAGGATATTGGTGGCAGACTCAGAAGTTTTTGTGTTTTTTGGGGGGTGGGGGAGGAAGGAGAGGAAGGGTAGAAGTACCTCACAGGCAGTGCTGGTCACAAAAGCCCACCCCTCTTCTCACAGGGTTAAAAAAAAAATTGAAGTTGGCAGGCTTGCTGATGCACAAGGGGGCTGGTATGACATGGGATACAAATGGCCATTACTTTACTGCACACATGCCATCCTCCAGTCCTTGCCAAGGCATCTCTCTAGTGTGCGGGTGCACATGAGGCTGAGGCTGCTACACCATGGACCTGGATGTAAGACTGTTTTCCTTTTAATAAGGATGCTGCTTGAATCCTGGAAGCACTCGGCATGGTCCCCGGTACTCCTCGTCAGATAAATAATGGAGCACGCACCGACTGTCACTCGCAGCGCAGGCACCGTGACAAGGCCAGTTGAAATAAAGCCGTCCACCAGTGACAGCCAGCGTGCTTTTTACAAATCATGCACATGTGGTGCAGGGGCGCTCAAAACATGGACTGACACAAGTGCTGACACATGCTCCATCCACTCTTCTGGGCTATTGATCGAGGCAGAAACGGCAGCAGCATGGGAAGCTGGGGGATATGCAAAACGAAGTCTACATAATTACACTGAAAAAACTATCTGCTGCCACGAGGAGAATGTAATTTATGGTGCATAAATAACATTTATTTGTACAGCAAGAACATGCGCGCAACCAAACATCGTAGAGTGTAGTGCAGCGTCTGAAGCCACCAACATCTCAGCTGTCAGGGGCTGGAAGTCTAGAAAAATATATATCTTTGGGTCTGTTTGTTTCTGTGTGTGTGCTTCTTTGCGATTTTCAGTATCTATACAGGTGTCTGTGTCTGTGCACATATGTATGAGTATGGGTGTGTGTTTCTGCATGCCGGTGTATCAATGAGTTTGTGTGTCTGTGTGAATTTGTATATCTTTTTGTGGATGTGTCTGTTCGTTTGTGCCTGGGGATTTTGTGTCCTTGTTTGTTCACTGAGTGTGTGTGTCTGTGTGCTTGTGAATACCTTTGCATTTCTGTTTTTGTGTGTCGGTTGTTTGTGCATGCATGTGTTTCCCTCTAATGGAGTCTGTCTGTAGCATGTTTATGTATGGCTGTACCTGCGTATGTGTCCGTTGTCTGTGTGTTTCTATATGCCTGTGTTTGTCCATTGGTTATGCGTCTCCATTTACACGCCTGTGCACGTCTATGAATGTGCATATCTGTCTGTGTATGCTTGTGCAAGTATTTGTGTACAGCTCAGTTTCCCAGGGTGCCTGGCTGTGTATGGATCTATGTGGAAGCGTGCGTTGTCTAAGTCAATGTATTGTGTGTATGTGTGTGTGGGTTTGTTGATGCATGTCTACATGTGTATCCATGCGTTTATGTGTGTGCGTATGTGTGTTGGGGTGTGCATGTGTTTTCCTGTGTATGTCTGCCTGCTGTCTAATACTAGGTAGCAACATTCTCTCTCAATAATACATTATACATACAATCAGAAACGTTGGTATTTCTCTGGAGATCAAAAGGCCAAAGTACCCCCTAACGTAATTTATAAGGATATTGCAAGCCACGAAGACTTGTGACCAGAAACAGGAACGAGGCCAAAGGCGGAGTTCCTTTATAATGACATGGAACTCTGAGGTGACTTGCAATATCCTTTTAACGTATGGCAGGGAATATTTTCTTGCTTATAAAGTATGATCACACCATCACCCTTCCCACAAACCGCTTAAATACTTGGTTCCTTGCTCCTTCAAGTATGGCTGCAGACATGAAAAATAAAAGCAGAATCTATAGTGCAAAATGTAACACAGCAAAATAATTTGTTAGAAAAATATATTAAAATCAGTTTAATGTGTCAGATTAAATTCTTTTCGTAGTTTAGAATGTGTAAAAACATGCAGTCAGAGTCTATCTTTCCTGAAATTAACAATAGCGTCCAAAAAATAAACATTTTTCAGTAAACATCTGATTTCTGCTGGTCATTGTTTATTTGAGAAAAACAGATCAGAAGAGTAAAAAGCCAGTTCTTGTTTTCCTTGTTTGAACTACAACTGCAATTATGATCTATAACCTGCCGTTCGCCTTGGTTGTTGGCTTTGGCAGTAGACATTATGACGTCACAGCAAAATTGTAGTAAGTTATAATGGTCTGCACTGACCACTGGTGCACAAAACTAGAGCCCTGAAAAAATGTCCTCAACCCCAGAAATCAGTTCGCAGAACGGGAAGGATGGGTGGGGCGGTAAGGAATCTATAACTAATGTTTCTTACGGATATATCGTTACCGAAGGTAAGTAACTTGTTCATCTGAAAAACCACATTAGTTATAGATTCCTTACCTTAGAATAGATACCCCAGCAATACCAACCCCGGTGGTGGGTCTGTGAACCAAGATCACACCAGAAAGTCCTGGAGAACAGAACGGACAAAAAAGCTCTCTCTCCGGACTTGGCTGTCCAGACAGTAGTGTTTCGTAAACGTGTGCAGTGATGCCCACGTAGCTGCTTGACAGATGTCATGTAGAGGAACTCCTCTCCCCAAGGCCGTAGTGGCTGCCGTCGCCCTGGTGGAATGGGCACGTAGCCCCACTGGAGGCTCTTTCTTTGCTAAGGAGTAGCATGCCGTGATACACAAGATGACCCATCGAGAAATGGTTCGCTTGTGTACTGCCCAACCTTTCTTGGCGCCCACGTAGCCAACAAAGAGTTGGTCATCCACACGGAACTGTTTGGTGCGATCCAGATAAAATGAAAGCACACGTTTTGGGTCCGGACGGTGGAGCCTCTCTTCCTCTTTTGAGTGATGCGGAGGTGGCAAGAAGGTGGTCAAAGTGATGGTCTGCCCGATGTGAAAGGCAGTGACAACCATGGGCAGGAAAGATGGACAATTCTTGAGAACCACTTTGTCCGGATGGACAGACAGAAAAGGAGGCTTGGATGAAGGAGACTGGAGCTCACGCACTCTTCTGGCCGATGTGATGGCTACTAGGAATGCAGTTTTAAGAGTTAAAAGTCTTAGAGGACAGTTGTGAAGTGGCTAAAAGGGAGCGCACATCAAGTAGGTCAAGACCAGATTCAAGTCCCACTGGGGCATAACGAAGGGAATAGGAGGAAAGAGATGAATTATGCCCTTCAAGAAACGATTAACCACCGGGGACTTGAAAAGAGAAGGCTGATCTGGAAGCCGAAGGAAGACAGAGATGGGCAAAAGATAGCCCTTGATAGTGCCCAGAGCAGAGCCCTGCTGGGCCAAAGAAAGAAGAAACAAGAGAACCTCAGTCTTAGTGGACGGACGCCTGGCTGCCAAGATTACATTGCAAACTTTGGGGGGCAGATCCAAAGACGTCAACTGCCGCCACTCATTCTCCACGCAAGGAGGTGGAGGCTGGACAGGGTCACGTGGAGGACCGTCCCCTGCTGCTGAGACAAAAGATCCTCCCGAAGAGGCAGACGGGTCGGAGGATCGATGGCCATGTTGAGCAGCTCGGGATACCAGACTCTTCGTGCCCAATCTGGTGCCACAAGGATGACTTGGGCCAGGTCGCGCTTGATCTTCTTCAGCACTCTTGGCAGAAGTGGTATAGGCGGAAAGGCGTACAACAGACTGCAATTCCGCTTGCGATGAAAAGCGTTGCCTAGTGAGTGCCGTCTTGGAAATTCCAACATGCAGAATGCTGACATTGCACATTCTCTTCGGTGATGAATAGATCTAACCAAGGCTCTCCCCACTGTCAAAAGAGACCTTGCACCACCTCCGAGTGAAGACGCCATTCGAGATCCATCATGCACCTGCGGCTGAGTTCGTCCGCCCTGGCGTTCAGGGAACCTGCCAGGTGTTGAACCACCAGGGATATGCCCTGATGTTCCAGCCATGTCCAGAGGCGGAGGGCCTCCTGACATAGGGTCCACGACCCCAACCCGCCCTGTTTGTTGCAGTACCACATGTCGGTGGTGTTGTCCGTGAACACTTGCACTACTCTTCCCCAAACAGAGGGAAGGAATGCTTTTAGTGCAAGACGAATCGCCCAAAGCTCCAGAAGGTTGATGTGGAGCCCGGACTCTGCCAGAGACCAGAGGCCTCTGATCTCCGCCTCTCCCAAGTGACCGCCCCATCCCAGAAGGGATGCGTCTGTCACCACTGTGTGTTCTGGTTGGGGAAGGGAGAGGGATATGCCGTTGACCCCATCCTGGTTCGTGAACCACCATTGCCATTGTCGTGCAGTGCCCTCCGAGATCTGGACGCAATCGGACAGATTCCACACGAAACCGTGTCGTGTCCAGAACTGCTCTGATGAAGAGGAGCTTCTGAGAGGTAATCAGGTGCGACTTCGGCACATTGATGGAGACCCCAGCGAATGCAGGAGGTCGGCCGTAGTCTGGAGGTGGGAGACGACAGCCTGGGGCAAGCCCGTCTTCAACAGCCAGTCGTCGAGATAGGGAAAGACTGGGACCTCTGTGCTGCGCAGATGAGCTGCGACCACCGCCATCACTTTCGTGAACACCCGAGGGGCTCTGGTAAGGCCAAAAGGGGAGCACGGTAAACTGAAAATGCTTGAGGCCAACCGTGAACCATAGGTAACGCGGATGTGGAAATAAGCGTCCTGCAAGTCCAACGCTACCATCCAGTCTCCTGGGTCGAGGGCAGACAAGACCTGAGCGACGCAGGCCTTTGTCCTTCTTGGGTACCAGAAAGTGGTGGGAGTAACAACCACAACCTACTTCTGGGACAGGAACGCGCTTGATGGCTCCCTTGGCCAAGAGAGCCGTAACTTCCTGTTGGAGAAAGGCCAGGTGATCCTCCGACATACAGTGGTATTGAGGTGGCATGGCTGGAGGGGTAGCTTCAAAGGGGAGGGAGTAACCCCTTCGGACTATTTGCAAAACCCACCTGTCTGACGTGATGGTGCGCCAGTGGGGGAGGTGATGGCGAATCCTGCCGCAAACTGGCGTTTGATGGGCCTGAAAGGTCAGACTAGGAGGGTTTGGAGGCTGCTGCAGATGGGGGGTTGGTGGACTGGCCTGCCCGCTGGCCCCCTGAACCACGGCATTGGTTCCCACGTCCCCAGATGAGCAAAGGTTGGGCAACTTGCTTGAAACGCTCTAGAGGCTTGTCCGCTTTGTCGCCAAAAAGGCGACGGCCATCAAAGTGCATGTCCATCAATGTGTTCTGGACATATCCTGAAAAGCCAGTCGATCTCATCCAGGTGTAGCGACGAAGGGCTACAGAAGTGGAAATCGTCCTGTCTAGAGAGTCGGCGGTATCCAGCCCACAACAGATGGTAAACTTAGCAGCATGGGAGAGCACTGTCCGGGCCGTCTCCGGACACTGAGGAAGCACCCGCGCAACCGTATCCCACACAAAGTGGGAATAACGGCCCAATAGACATGTGGTGTTTGGATGTATGACTGTACAACTACCACCTAAATCACGAGTTCCCTAACCACGAATGCTAAACAACGAGCCAACCCAAACAACTACATTTTTTTTTTTTTTTTTTTTCTTTTTTTTTTAAAAACCTTTATTGGTGCATAGTAAAAGAACAAATACGGGCCTACAACCATCAGGCCGGCCACAATACGGTTGAGCACAGAGACAAACAATACATCCCCTGTGCGGCAAGGTCAAGATTAGCAACGATTCAGGATTCATACACTGGAGGGATCCTTGACACCGGGGGAAGGAGAAGTGAAGGTTAATTTTAAGGTTTTCAAAAAATTTTTTATCGAGAATAAAGTCAGTAAAGGATAGAAACAAGGAGATTCGAGTCCGCAAGTCGGCTTCATACACTGGAGAGCAGCAGCATCATTAAAACAGCCATAGAAAATCTCATACAGTAAGGCGATGCAATTAGATAACAGGATCATCACAGTAGTAAATACGCACCCCCTAAAAGCCGCCCCCACTCAATCCACCCCACACCCGGACCCCGAATCGAAACAAGTATAGCGCAGAGACATGAAAGAAAGAGGCCCATAGAACTAAAAAGAAACAGTAAATTACCCCCCCACCCTACACCAATGCGGAGGCTATGGCCTACCCCCCCCCCAGCATAGTGCCTGTCGCCCAATGAACCCGAAATATAGACGAGAGAGAAAGTAGGAATAGAGTAAAGAAACTAAGAGAAGAAAGAAGAAAGGAGGCGGGGAGGAGCCCACGTATCCTCAGGAGCGCCCGACACCACCGGCCAACCAAGCCTCCACACACTGAAACCCCACTACACCCAAAGGCGGTCGTGGGAAGATAGCATGTAACACCACGGAAATGAAGGCAGACAGATCGCGACGAGTGCGCACAACATAAGTAGACAATTCCAGTCCCAGTCCAGCCCGGCCGTGAAGCCATGATGATAGAAAGTAATCTAGCCCTGGCCCGATCGCGGGCGTACGATTAGACCCGCCCCCTCGTGAATGCCCCGCATCCCGAACAGACAAAGACAATATGGCCACTTGGGAGAAGATGGAGAAGTAGAGTCACAAAATGGCCGCCGATCATCTATGGAGGTCCCCTTGCACACCATATAAAATCCAGACCTGGCTTGTAAAGTACATGAGTTCCACATAAAAGGAGTCGTAGGCCACCGTGAACGGTTCCTCGAGGTCGCCAGGTGTAGTTCAGCTGAAAACTCCTGCGGGCACGGTGAGGCAGGCAACAACAAAGCAGGCAGCAATGACCGGGGAAACAAAGTATCTGCCATTGAGCAGGAGAGCGATTGATCCCGGGCGCCGGGAAAGCCAAATGCAGACACCAGTGTAGCACCGTTATACCCAGTCGTTGCTTCCCCGCAGGAGGACCACAGCACTGGCAGACTCACGTCTTGTTGATCACAAACGGGGCGCTCACGGCCCGCAGCAGACAGTGTAGAGTCGAACCGCTCACTCAGCGTTTGCAAGCCGACACACAATTGCAGACGAAAGTCCCGCAGGGCAGCCAGAACGGAGCCGTATGTCAGCGGAAGCTGCGTCCCCCCAACGGCAGCAATCCGGGACGGCACTGGGGAGCTGGAGTCTGGTAGAGGGAGGGCGAAGCGGGCAGCGGGCGAGACCGGAGCATCACCCCCCAGCAGCGAGCAGGCAATCAGCGCCATGTTTTACCGTTGAACGGTACCGTGGCCAGGGGGGGGGATCGTGACAAGGAGGCAATTCCCAACAGGTCTGCGCCGCAACAGGTGAAAGCCAGCAGTCTCTTCCCCTCCCTCGGGCTCTCTTTGCAGCCGACTAGACCATAGAAGAAGGGGGTCTGCAGCCTTCCACAGCGTGGTCCACAGAGCGGGGTAGGAGACCCGCCGCACCGGGGCTTACCCTCTGGCTCCAGCCCGTCAGATGCAGGGTACAGGAGGTGTCCGGGCGTCTCTCTCCCGGCTCTTCTGGCGACCGTACGTGGCGTGAGGCGGGATCGGGACCTCGGGCTCAGATTTGCACCAGCGGGTCCGGTGACTGCGACGCTTCCAGGGGGCCGGCCGAGGCCACAGTAGAGCAAGGGTCCAGGGCGGGGAACAAAGGCACCAAAAACTCCGGCATCCGGGCGGGCTAAGACTTCGGGAAAGCGGCGGCGCAGTCAGCGCGTCGTCGCACGCGTTGCACCTCGAAAATCGGCAAGGATAGGGATCAGGATGATAGTCCGAGGCCAAGGGCCGACGGAGCCAGGCGCTCAAGCGACTGCTCCGGTCGCCATCTTGGCTCCTCCAACAACTACATTTTTAATAACGAGTTCCTGAACCACGAAGCTTTCCATATTCCTCTTTGCACATTTTTTCTAATTTGTTCTTTTCAATCCTCTGTTTTATAACAATTCCCACAGTTCTTACTTTACTTTTGAGCTACCCACCATGCTTTTATACTATATAAATCGTTTTTTTAATCTTACTTCCCTCCGATTGCTTCCTCTTCTCTTCATCTTTTGAAAGCACTTGTTCCGCAATCCTGATTGAAACGATCTTGCACCTACCTCAGCAGATTCGTCATAAATGGAATGCATGCATTCCCCAAATTTTCAATAGATAGTATTACAGCCATTTTACCCACTTCACAACTTCATTATTCTGATGTGACATGACTCTCCTTGAACTTTTTTTTTAGGCAATAAGAAAGATGTATTTACTGCGCAAATATTTTTTTTTGCAAACACATTTGTTTTCAAAAGTTTTGACATACATTTCAAAATCGGTCATTTTGAGTGAAAACACATTTAAACTGAATTTGACTTTCTTTAGTGAAAATTGAATACATTGTGTAAAATAATTAATCTCATTTTTTGGATAAGTAATGCCACAATCGTTTTTCCAGTCAAATGCTTGAGTAAGATGCAATTTTCAAGGGAGCACAAGTCTCATTTCTGTGAATTTTGCTTTTTATTAGATATGACACCAGTTTTAAATACCGGGAACAGTATATGTGATACTTCCTGAGCTCGATAGATAAATGTACACCACGAAGAGGGCCAGATGCTGAGCTGAAGATCAAACAACAAAGTGTAATTTCATTCAACTACATGAAATGAATCTGCTGCGCCTTCATATCAAATAGTTTTACCTCCCTAGAGGCGGAGAAGTCTGAGACGTGGTTTAGGAGTGTCGTGGTTCAGGAATTCGTGGTTAAGCACTTAGTTGATCGGGATTCCTCATTATTCTGACTTCGTTGTTCAGGTAAGTCGTGCTTCAGACTTCGTTGTTTAGTATGTTTCCCGCGGTGTTTACCGACCGCAGTCCCAAGCTGGCGGAACATAACATTTTCTTCCCAAGATGGTTCAGCGTCTTGCATTCCCTTTCCGGTGGAGCAGTAGGGAATGCACTCTTGGAACTGGAGGCGTCGGGCAATTATCCTATCCAGGGGCACCCCCGTGTTGGGCCTAGACCACGTGCCCAAAAGGACGTCCGTAAGGGCCTCGTTAAACGGCAGCAGGGGCTCCGAAGAGCTCGCTGCCGGCTGAAGTACCTCTGTCAGGAGGTTAGTCCTGACCGCCACTGTAGGAAGCTCGAGGTTGGAGGCCTCGGCCGCCCTATGCAACACCACTGCATATGATGCTCCCTCCTCCGTAGCCACGGTAAGAGGAGACAACATGCAAAGGTCAGGAGACGTATCAAGACCACTGGCATACCCCAGTTCCTCTCTCCAGTCCTGCTCAGACTCCATCTGATCAGTTAAAGGTGGAGGTGTAATGAGGTCAACCTGCGCCGATCCGGATACAGGCCTGGATCCAAGGGGGCCTGCGGCGCCATGGCCGGAGCAGATGGCGGAGAAGGCCTAGGCCCCCCTCCCCAGTCCGTGGGCCCGAAGGCGCGCCGGCAGGTTCAGGCTGCCCAAAGATGGCATGCATCGCCTCGTAGACCGTACAAAGCTGGGCGGGAGTCGCTCCGGGTCCCGGGAAGGGAGGGAAACCGGATCCGCACTGGCTGGCGCGGAAAAAGAAAGAAATTACGTCAGCGCGCGTGGGCGGCGTTTAAGTAGCTACTGCGACGTCATAACGGTGAACACGGCGGATGCGGAGCCGACCGACGCCACCTTCCGACGTGCAGAGGTACTGATGACGGAAAAACTTTCTGGATCCAGTCTGACGCCTGGGGGTAATTCTAAGGTAAGGAATCTATAACTAACGTGTTTCTTTCAGATACGTTTTTATACCATCATCTTTCCCACAAGCCATTTAAAACCTTGGTGCGTAGCTCTTTAATATGAAAGAAAGTATGTTTGCAAACATGAAGCATAAAAATAGAACCTCTAGTGCAAAATTAAACACATCAAAAACCTCTTAGATGTTTGTAGCAAAAAGGTATTAGAAACAGTTCAATACAAGGCAGTTTAAATAAAAAAGCTGCAATAATTCGGAATGTGTAGAAACATGCAGAAAGATTCAAACATTTCTATTATTATCTAGGAGTGCAAACAATAAACGTGTTCCTTCTGCTTGTCACGTAAGCTAGAAAAATAGAGAAAAAAGAAGAAAAATGTAAGTTTAGTTTTTGTTGCTTTAAACAGCTGCTTTAATTATGCTCGGTGATCTGACCAGCCTTTCACCTTGGCTGCTGGCTCTGGCAGCAGGCATTGTGATGTCAGGACTCGACTACAATAAGTTATTACAGTTGAGTTCTTGAAGTTTTTTCTTTTAATCAGTGACTGGATGCGTCACAACTTGCCAATTATAAAGAAATTACAGATGGGCGTTTATACAGCAATTGCAGAATCCCATTTATTATTATTATATTATTATATTTATTACAGCTTCGGGTACATGCAGCGACACAACAGTGTTTTGGAATGTGAAGATATACTACATGGTTTCTAAAACCTGGTGGTTCAAACTTCAATAGTGTTAACAGATGGTTAAGGAACAATCATTTATAAACAACTCGGTTATGTAATAATTGAATGCATGGGTTAGAAAATGGTTAAACTTGGGATTTTAGCGGAAAATGAGGACACCTCAATTAAATAAATAGAGAAATGATAGTAGCAAACTCAGAGACTTACTAGGTCTGCGATCTTTATCAGTTATCAAACTTTACGTATTGTTAGTCTAGCTAAAGAAAGATAATGACCCAGAAATAAAACCTGGGTCTACCTAATGAGATGGTGGGCATTGTTGAAAGGAGTGTATCTAGGAGGCAGAGAAGGGCTGAAAGGGCAGGCTGGGAGATTTTTTATTGTCATTAGTTGTCCTCCCAGTCACATAAAAGGATGCAAGACAAAGGAATCCTGGTTAGCAAACAAATTACCTTGGCAAGGTGAGGAGGCATCATGACGGCAGTGAAACCCCAGAGTCTGACACGTTTGGGGGAACTGTAAGTGGGAGGGGGAACACAGACTAGGGCAACCCTTCCCAGACATTGAGCAGGGTGAGGAATATTAAGTGGTGGCATAATCACCTACTTGCAGGAGCGTCGCCCCACAAGAAAAATACAACTATAATAACAATGTTAACTATCCTCTAGCACTGTAAAGGTGCGGGCGGGGCGGGTTATGCCAGCCGCAGGGGAAAGAGCCTCCAAACAATCATGCACACTTTGCATGTTCTGAGGGCCGTGGTTCGTGCTCAGATGGGGATGGGAGCCTGGGCATGTTCCCCACCAGGCTGTGTAATGCAGCCTGGTGGGGAACATGCCCAGGCTCCCATTTCCCACCTGAGCACGAACCACGGCCCTCAGACCAATCACAACGCTGCTGTAAGGCAGTGTTGTGAGTGGCTAGGGGAGCCTGGGTGCTTCCTGTTCCTGCGCGACTCGTAGACATTCGAGGATGGAGGAGAGCCGGCCGTCGGGAAGGTAAGTGCATTTTTCTTTTTCTTGATTCCCCACCCTTTTTTTTTTTTAGCACTCCCCCTCCCCGCCCCACCACTACTCCCCGGTAGCAGCTGCTACTGCCTACTTAGCCCTTCAGCACTGACTGTAGAATTTCAAAAAGGTTTGGGGCAAACACAGGCCTCCAAAACCTTTGGCTAGGCTGGGGCTAATAGATTTGGTAGGGCCAATTCACCCCTTCCTGGCCAACAGGCCTGGCTGATAGAAGATTTACATTAAGAGAACACTGGTACCCTATGTTCAGGCCCACCATTGTGTAGGCCAGGTTGCTTTATTATCTCCCCACCCTCTATTACTTCTGCCCATGAGGGTTGAGGTGAAGGCCATTTTCTTATTCATCTCTCCCGAATGATCTGAGAAGCATGGGAGACATCTGTATAAGGTCTAATGCACAACTATTTATGCATAATGCAGCAGTGGCACTGACTCGGTGCTGCCTTTTTTGTTTATTCCTCTCAATGTTCGTAAACATCAGAATGTTGTGAAACTTAGTGTTTTTCCCAAATGTAAATAACACATACATCATTTTGTCTGCTGTAGCATGTTAATTTGAAGATTAAACAACTATATACCATTGTTTTGCCTCCTTTGCCCTGTGAACAAATGTGATGGAAATAAGATGGCTGCCCTCTGAAGGTTGATGCTTGTTAATCAGATATTAGCTATATTATTCGGAAAATGCGGTTAGAAGGCTACTTTGCAGTTTATGGATCTTGTAGTTGTTCTTAAATTGACTAGTTGATTTATCTATAAATCATGTATACTTTTTGGCCAACAACATTTTTTTCTAAAAAAAATAGCTGTTCTAAAGTTCCCCAAACTTGGAAAAGATACTGAATAACGCCATGCCCTAATGCCCACCCATATTTGGCGGATTTATGGTCAACTATTTTGTGGTTTTTTCCTGGTTAGGTTCCTTATGGAAATTTCCAGCATCATCCTGAAATATTTCTTCTGTGACACCTTAAGTTTAAATTCAAATAAAATCTAAGAAGCATTGAAATCAGTTACTTACAGCTAACATGGATACACCAGAACGTACCACCACTTTATGGCTTTCCCTTTTGAAGTTTGACTGTAGGTGTGTTACAATGCCAGTGGAGCATTTAGCAAATTTCTGGCGGGGGAGTTCTCGGCAGAATTAGGTTCACCACTCTAGCCACATAATACCCCATCTGCTGATAATATGCAGATTAAGAAAATGTTTCTACCACAAACAAATCAAACTTTAGTTAAATGTCACATGCACTGACTCACCCTTTCCAAAAGTTAACTGCTCACCTTTCTGTTGCTGATGGCTGTTTTCATGTATAAGATGGGTCTTAACGACTTGAAACCTTTGCCCGGACTGTAGTAATGTATGATAACAGAACAAAATAACGAAAAAATAGTGCCATTGAGTGTGCCACATTACGCCGCATGATTTAGTATACACTGCTGCTTAAATTGGTCCTCCATTGCTGCATAACTGCAGTGAGCCTGACAATAACTGGCACTTTCATTGGCTTACAGTACCTGCAGAAGACTGATGATCACCTTTCACTTCCTGCTACCCTGACTCTCCAGCCCTGGTGAAATGTGCAAAAATAAGACTAAACCATAACCCTTCAGGGTTCCCATCAGAGAAACCATACTTAAAAAGATGGTTTGTTCATGACCGTAAAAGAAGATTACTGCTCTCTTCTGCTTATAGATTCAAATCCTGAATCTTTTGAAAGCGAATAACTGACTGGTCTGAACATGAATGAACTCTCAAGGCGAGGCCCAACACAAAAAGAGGCTGTGATGCCTGCATGGCATGACGAACAGGAGCAAAGCAAATGAGAAAAACACTAAAGCTAACTGTCAAGAATTCCTGTCATGCGAGGGGAGGAAAACGGTAACCAGCGAAAACGGACTACATCTCCCAGGATGCTTAGCGGTTGGGAGGTTATGTAAACAGGAGAGCTGTTACATAACTCAAGGAAAACACGCCCTTATGTAAACAGGAGAGCTGTTACATAACTCAAGGAAAACACGCCCTTATGTAAACAGGAGAGCTGTTACATAACTCAAGGAAAACACGCCCTATAAAGGGAGGAACCGGGAGGTACAACGCTGTCGGATATTGTGTTTACACCGACGTACCTGCTTAGTGAAGAGCAGTGTTCCGGAGTGGTGCTCCAGTAAGGCAAGAACGGAGGTAGGTCGAGTCGTTACTCCCTGGGCCGTGTCTTGCCCCATCGTCACCTGTGAAGGACCCGGAAGCTCTACCGGATAACCATTGAGCTTCGCTTTTTGACTCGGCTGAGTCAAAGCGCAGTGGCGCTTTTGCTGGTTGGAGTCGTAACTCCCAGCCCGACCAGAGATACAGGGACTGCCAGCTGTAACGCACACCAGGAGGTGTTTGCCGCGTTACAGACTCGGAAGTCCACGGGATCGACCGAGCGGCTGCTCTCGGTTCAGTCTTCTTTGCTTGTGATTGGGGTATCGGTGACGCATCACCAGGAGGTGACTCCGCGTCCCGGTGCAGTCTGAGGAAGAGGTTGAGCGGCTGCTCCCTTCAGGTAGAGACCCCGGCTGGGTGTTTCCCTGACTCCTCGATTCTCCCCAACACTCTTCGTGCCCCTCACAGCCTACCGATTGGCATTGTCGGCCATTTCATTTCTGCCCTCTGTTGGCATACGCCGGGATCGGCGTATATGCAGAGGACGGTTAGGACCATCCGTGCTGTGGGCTGGTAACGTACTTAGCCTGGAGGATTCCAGTGACTATAACCTTTGTTTATTCCTTGTATTATTTTTGCCTTCATTAAAATAACTAAACCTTCACAAGTGGTTGCGTTCTCATTATCGTGTCTGTTAAACGATCCTGAGACGTTCAGGGCGTTACAAAATACCCGACCTTAATAACACTAACTGTCTCCCGGTCGATAACAGACATGGCAACACTTGATGATGTGCTGGCTGCTTTAGCGACCGTACAAATTGAATTGGCTGCCTCCAGGCAAGAAACAGCCGATGTAAAAGCCAGACTGGATGCTATCCAATTGGACCCGCTCACGCCCAGCACCTCCCTCACGAACCAGACCCCTGCGGTAGTAGTGGAAATGCCGGTAGCCGTCCCCTTGGCAACACCAGAGAGGTACAGTGGGGATCCTAACACAGTGCAGGTATTCCTCACACAAGTGGCGCTACATTTATCGTGCAAACTAAGGGCGTTCCCCACGAGTCAGGCTCGTGTGGCTTTCCTTATATCCTATTTGGCTGGAAACGCGGCACAATGGGCCGTACCTCTGGTGAGCAGGGACGACCCCATCTTATGTGATTGGGGTGCTTTTCGCGAGGAATTCCTGAAGGTCTTCGACAGAAGGGCTGACTCGTACACGGCGGACCGTGAAATGCTTGAGTTGAGACAGGGATCCAACGGCCTGGTGCAGTATCTCAACGCGTTCCGAAGGCTGGTTGCGGAAACCAAGTGGCCTGTTGCTAAACAGACGGCGCTCTTCCAGCACGGGCTGTGCGATGAGCTCAAGGACGCCGTGGCTCATATTGACCCACAACCCAAGACATGTGAGGGCCTTATCAACCTGGTATTACGGCTGGAACATAGGCTAAGTGAAAGAAAGGGGGATCATGGGAGAAAAGGAAAATCCCTTCCATCCTATGTGACAGTGGGAAGTCCTGAAACTGCCACCGCATCCAAGGGAGAACCCATGGACATCGGCGCAATACGAGCGAGCCTCACAGCCACGGAGAAAGAGTCACGCCGTAAACAAGGATTGTGCCTATATTGTGGCAAAAAAGGCCACTACGTACGTGAATGCCCTGCCAAACCGAAGACGTCACGTTATCGGGCCAACCGGTCGGTAACAGCCGTGGTGGACGTACCGGCGGAAAACTAGAGGACTCCCAGACCAAAGAAGGGGCATCTCGGAGTCACTCATCCATCCCTTCACTTTCCAACTCGGTCACTAAGGGACAACGACACCTGTTTCTCACGGTGCACGTGGGAGTGCATGACCAGTGGATACCCGTTGTGGCCATGGTGGATTCAGGGGCCACTGGCATGTTCATGGACCACAACGAGGCATGCAGGCTAGGGCTAGTGCTTCTTCCCAAAGCTGTACCCGAAGACGTCTATGCTGTAGACGGAAGGCGATTGGTGTCGGGGCCCATCGGGCAGCACACGGGGGTCCTTCCGATGAGATGTGGGAGGAACCATTTGGAACAAATCGATTTTAACATCATCCGAGCGCCCCAATATGGCGTCATATTGGGATTGCCGTGGCTACAGAAACACAACCCCTCTGTGGATTGGCCAACACATCGCATCGAACTGACGTCACCGTATTGCATCCTGCATTGTGGAATAAGAACGGAATCCCTTGACGCAGATGAGAGCGGGAGTCAGACGGTGGCTACAGCGGCAGAAAAAGATGTGGCTCTCCCCCAGGCTTATCACAGTTTTGAGGAGGTATTTGATGAGGTGAAGGCGGAAGTGCTACCACCACATAGACAGTTTGACTGCCAGATCGACCTGGTGCCAGGGGCCAGCGTTCCCAGCGGCAGGCTGTATGCCCTGACGGAGCCTGAAAACGTGCATCTCCGGGGGTACCTGGATAAACTCCTCAAGCTAGGATTCATCCGCCCGTCCAAGTCTCCGGCCGCCTCGCCACTCTTCTTCATCCCGAAGGCTAATGGGGAGCTGAGAGCCTGTGTGGACTTTAGGGCATTGAATGCGATAACCGTAAAGAATCGGTACCCCTTGCCTCTCATCAGTGTACTTCTGGAACAGGTCAAGAAAGCTCGTATCTACACCAAGTTGGATTTGAAAGGGGCATACCATCTGGTGCGCATGAGGGACGGAGACGAGTGGAAGACCGCCTTTAAGACCAGGTTCGGCCTTTTTGAGTACCTCGTCATGCCGTTCGGTCTGTGCAACGCCCCAGCAGCCTTTCAGTACTTTTTGAATGAGGTATTCAGAGAGGAGTTGGATATCTACGTGGTCGTATATATCGACGACATCCTCATCTATTCGTCCAGTGTGGAGGAGCACGTACACCACGTCAAAGCTGTGCTCCAAAAGCTGAGGGAAAACATGCTGTTTTGTAAACTCAGCAAGTGTGACTTCCACGTCACATCCGTGGAATTCCTCGGAGTGATGCTGAGTCCAGAGGGACAGGAGATGGCAGAACGAAAGATCAAGGCGGTGAAAGAATGGCCGGTGCCCCAAAGCGTGAAGGACGTCCAAAGTTTCATTGGCTTCGCCAACTTTTACAGGCGGTTTATAGATGGATTTTCAGGATTGGTGGCCCCAATCACACAGCTACTGAGGAAGTCCAAGGAGTTTGTCTGGTCCCCTGAAGTGAACACAGCCTTTGAGGCCCTGAAAAGCGCCTTTGGTAAGGCGCCGGTGTTGGCTCACCCCGATCCGGATCTCCCCTACGTGGTGGAAGCGGACGCATCGGATGTGGCGCTGGGGGCTATCTTGTCCCAACGCAACCACGACACAGGGGTGCTTCATCCCGTTGCGTACATGTCCCGCAAACTCAACGACGCCGAACGCAACTACCATATTGCGGAGAAGGAGCTTCTCGCAATCAAGGACGCCTTCACCGAATGGAGGCATTGGTTGATGGGGGCAAGACATGTGGTATCGGTGTACACGGACCATCGGAACCTACAGTTCATGACGGCCACAAGACACCTTTCTCCCAGACAGCTGCGGTGGATGATCTTCTTTGCGGGGTTCAACTTCCGCATCACATATCTGCCGGGGACGGAAAACCGGAAGGCGGACGCCCTGTCCCGTCAATCTGCAGTTAAGGAACCATTGCCTGCGACCGAGCATTCCATCATTTCCCCGAGGATGGTATTGGGGGTTATCCAACCGGATACTTTCCTGAGGGGAATAAAGAGAGGGATCAGGTCATTCGCATGGCGGAGGTGGCTCCTCAGTCACAGAGAATGGCAGCTGAAGGACGGGATACCCCTGAAGGGCAGGTGCCTATTGATACCCACGCCTAGGCTAAGGAAACAAGCATTCATCTGGTGCCATGACTCTCCATGCGCAGGTCATTTGGGCTTTGAAAAAACGGTGGCTAGCATGGGACGGCATTTCTGGTGGCCAACCATGAGAGTGGATGTCAGGAGGTGGGGACAGGAGTGTCCTACGTGTGCTACCATGAAGGCCGACCATGGCCGAACCCAAGGGCTCTTACATCCACTTCCGACCCCGGATAGACCATGGGATAGCATATCACTGGACTTCGTGGTGGGCCTACTGGTAGACCAGGGGATGACGGCAATACTGGTGGTGGTGGATTACTTGACGAAAATGGGGCACTTCATCCCCTGCAAGAGAGTCCCTACGGCCGGGGAATTGGCGTCACTACTCCTAAAGAATGTGGTACGACTGCATGGATTACCTGGGGTGATCGTGTCGGACCGGGGATCGCAGTTTACTGCGCAATTCTGGAAGACTTGGTGCACTGCGCTGCATGTTAAGACCGCCCTGTCCACCAGCTACCACCCTCAAACGGACGGCCAAACCGAGCGCCTGAACCAAACGCTCAAACAGTATCTGCGATGTTTTGTGGACCAGGGCAGGGAAGAATGGGTCGACTTGCTATGGGTTGCAGAGATAGCCTATAACAACGCCACTCACAGCTCCACACAGTCATCTCCGTTCTATAGCAACTATGGCCAACATCCCAGGTTCTTGCCATTTCTACATCCGTTCAGAAAGGACAGGATTCCCGCCACAGCGGACAGGGTGGCACACATAAAAGACACGTTGATGCGCTCAAGGGCTGTCCTAATAGAGGCCAAGAGAAGATACAAGGCTGCGGCAGACAGGAAGAGAAAGCCCGGGCCACTGTACCGCACTGGAGACTACGTCTGGATATCCACAAGAAACATGAGGTTTCGAAAGAACAGTGTGTTCCATCCCAAGTACATGGGCCCCTATCGAATTACCAAGTGTATGGGTCCCGTGAACGTGAAGGTGTGCTTGCCCCAGTCATTGCGGATACACCCTGTCTTTCATGTATCATTGCTCAAACCAGCACCCTCCAAGCCGTCTGGGACACCTAGGCCGGTATGCGTGGAGTCGGAGGTGGAGTATGAAGTGTCGGGCATACGGGCGTCCAAATGGCGCAGGGGGAAGCTGTGGTACCTGGTTGCGTGGAAAGGCTATGGCCCGGAGGAGCAGTCATGGGAACCGGCTGAAGGGGTTCATGCTCCGCGCTTGGTCTCCTTGTTTCATCGGCGTTTTCCTGCCAGCGCTGGACCCGTGGGGAGCCGCTGAGAGGGAGGATGTACTGTCAAGAATTCCTGTCATGCGAGGGGAGGAAAACGGTAACCAGCGAAAACGGACTACATCTCCCAGGATGCTTAGCGGTTGGGAGGTTATGTAAACAGGAGAGCTGTTACATAACTCAAGGAAAACACGCCCTTATGTAAACAGGAGAGCTGTTACATAACTCAAGGAAAACACGCCCTTATGTAAACAGGAGAGCTGTTACATAACTCAAGGAAAACACGCCCTTATGTAAACAGGAGAGCTGTTACATAACTCAAGGAAAAAACGCCCTATAAAGGGAGGAACCGGGAGGTACAACGCTGTCGGATATTGTGTTTACACCGACGTACCTGCTTAGTGAAGAGCAGTGTTCCGGAGTGGTGCTCCAGTAAGGCAAGAACGGAGGTAGGTCGAGTCGTTACTCCCTGGGCCGTGTCTTGCCCCATCGTCACCTGTGAAGGACCCGGAAGCTCTACCGGATAACCATTGAGCTTCGCTTTTTGACTCGGCTGAGTCAAAGCGCAGTGGCGCTTTTGCTGGTTGGAGTCGTAACTCCCAGCCCGACCAGAGATACAGGGACTGCCAGCTGTAACGCACACCAGGAGGTGTTTGCCGCGTTACAGACTCGGAAGTCCACGGGATCGACCGAGCGGCTGCTCTCGGTTCAGTCTTCTTTGCTTGTGATTGGGGTATCGGTGACGCATCACCAGGAGGTGACTCCGCGTCCCGGTGCAGTCTGAGGAAGAGGTTGAGCGGCTGCTCCCTTCAGGTAGAGACCCCGGCTGGGTGTTTCCCTGACTCCTCGATTCTCCCCAACACTCTTCGTGCCCCTCACAGCCTACCGATTGGCATTGTCGGCAATTTCATTTCTGCCCTCTGTTGGCATACGCCGGGATCGGCGTATATGCAGAGGACGGTTAGGACCATCCGTGCTGTGGGCTGGTAACGTACTTAGCCTGGAGGATTCCAGTGACTATAACCTTTGTTTATTCCTTGTATTATTTTTGCCTTCATTAAAATAACTAAACCTTCACAAGTGGTTGCGTTCTCATTATCGTGTCTGTTAAACGATCCTGAGACGTTCAGGGCGTTACACTAACAAATGGTAAGCTAAGGGCAAAATGTAAGTCCACTGTATGTAAACAAAAGTCTCAAAGAGAGAGCAAATACGATGTCAAGCAAAAATTCAATATCTGGGTTGACAGAACTATAACAAGTACCACAAAGGAAACAAGCATTTTCGATTCAAACGGTCTTACATTTGTAAGAGTTTAAGCTATTCGCATTGTAAATGAAAATGCCTTTTATTAATGTTTTGAAAACCAACACGTGAATAAAAGGCATTGTCATGTACAATGTGAATAGCTTAAACTCTTGCAAATGTGAGACCTATTTCATTGCAAATGCTTATTCTTTATGTTTGAAAGACCAAGCATATTACAAAATTCAGTGGTAACTGCCCTGGTACAACCCTGAGGAAAACAAGAATGCTGCTGAAGCTTCTCCTGCTGTCACCGGGAGACAGATGGCCCATGAAAAAACTGGTCCCCTCCGCCTTCTGTACTTTGAACCATGCGTGCAACCGGTGAGGTGCTGCAGCTGCCTCCTCATAAACACAAAGAGGAAAGGAAGGCGAAGGTGGAGCTATGGGACATTGGACTCGAACTGGGCTGCTGCTGGAGAGTCAAGCAAGAAGACCGCAAACCCGCCGCAGCTATGGCAAAATTACATCTGCTTTAGGAAAGGTAAAGAAATAGAAAAAAAAGCATTTTTTTCCATTTCTTTGCTTTTGAAGTAATCGCATCAACCGTGTTTTAGCTTAAAATGTTTAAAGCTAAAGCACAGGTGACAACATTGTAACAAAACGTAAATACATTTAAAAAAGCATGCGGCAGAGTTCGGGATCATAAGGAAACGCCATTATTAGTGCTAATGCTGCAGCACTAGTTAATGTTTTTTATTTTTTTTAAATCTTTTTATTAGAAACAATGCAACATTCAATCATTTAGCACCTACACACTGTACAGTCCATTATTAAACATTTCTTTGACATTTTGCACATCATTATTATCCGCAGTCATAGGTATAACAGTAGTCCCTGTTAATCTCATATCTCTCCTCCATCCTCTTCTTCAGAAACCCCGTCTGTCTGCAGCCTGGGTGGTTCACAGATGTAATCCCTGATTTATTCCAAGCCCCCCATACTTTATTCCATTTTCGAAGACATCCTCGATTGATGAACACTGCTTTTTCGGCCACCATTGCTGTGTCCATGTCTTTGCACCATGCGGCGAGTGTGGGTGACTCTTCTGAACCCCATTTTTGGGCAATATTACGCTTTGCAATCATTATCCCCAGTGTAGCCCAATCTTGTGCTGGGATAGTAAGGTAATTCGGCTCTCAAACATTCAACAAACACCTCTTGGATTCTGGCACCAGTGACACCTCCTCTGTTTGTGATATCGTTCTCATTACCTTTACCCAGTACGCTTCAATCTTCGGACATTGCCATATGGTGTGATAAAACGTGCCCTCCTCCCCACACCCCCGCAGGCACAACGGGTGCAGGGTCATCCCTATTCTGCAGAGGGTTAGTCTGGTGTAAAAGGTACGATGTAATATTTTGAGTTGCACTAACCAGAGTTTCGAGGGTATTCCCACTTCACGCGGGGGCGCTATTGCCCCCTGCCATTCGGTGTCGTCAAGTACCCCTACATCTCGGGTCCATTTTTCCCTGAGTGCCACCGTAGGATCAGGTAAATTGTTAACGAGCTTTCGATAGGTGAGGGAAGTAGCCTTTTTGTGCATATAGTCAGTTAGTAGCCTATCTTCTAGTGGAGTGGCCTTTGGGACCTTGGTGCCGGGTGGTAAGGCTGCCTACAGCGCATGTTTGATCTGTGTGTATCGAAATATTTCCGAGGGTGCCAGCCCATATTGGTCTTTAAGGCGTTCAAATGTGACCACCTCCCCTTTATTCCATAGGTCACCCACCGAGGAAATGCCGATCGCATCCCACTGGGCAAATCCCTTACTATTCTTGACTCTCCCAAGCCGCCGCGTGTCTCAAAGTGGAGTAAGTTGGGTTATAACTCCTTGCCAGCCCAGTTTAGTGTGTGCCGTGTGCCATATGTTGACTGTCTGCAATGTAGGCCCAATTAATGAAGGGGGTCGTTTTTTGTTGTAAAATACTGACATAATTCCTTCCTCTCCCAACCCATGTCTATCTGCTTGGAACTCAGGGTCTGTTTGCGGGGCGTGTATCCACTGATTAATGATTTTCAACTGAGCTGCCCAATAATACAATTATATATTTGGGAGAGCTATTCCGCCATGATACCATCCCCTAACTAGTTTGTCCTGTGCGATGCGTGCCGGTTTGTTCCCCCATAACAGACTTGAGACCTCTGCCGCTATCGACTTAAAGTAGCCTGGAGGTACTGGAAATGGCGTGTTTTCTAATGCGTACAGGAATCGTGTGAGCGCCATCATTTTAAAAAGCGCTGCTTTTCCTAGCAGTGTCAGCGGTAAAGCGCCCCAGTGTATTACATCCCTTTTTAAACGCTCTAGGGGAGGTACTAGATTCCTTTTCAAGAATTCATCCAGGCTAGTCGTTATATAAATACCCAAGTATTTAAATGTGTCCTCGACGATCTGCAATTGGCAATCTCTAGGGAGTTGTGGCGGTGGGCCATGAAGTACAAATAAGATCGTTTTGGACCAGTTTATAGTATAACCAGATGCCCGACCGAAGAATTCACAAATATTTAAGAACACCAGAATGGAGCGCTCAGGGGAGGCCATATATAACAATACATCATCCGCATATAACGAGATGCGGTGCTCCCATCCTTCCGCCCACCCAATCTCTCGGATCATCGGTTCTCATCTAATCCATGCCGCCAGTGGTTCCAGCACAAGGGCGAACAGCAGCGGTGACAGTGGGCAACCTTGGCGCGTGCCACGCGTCAATGGGAAATCTTTGGATATGTGACCGTTGGCAGTAACATGTGCCAGTGGTTTAGCATACAATAAGCAAATCCACGAGCAGGACTTAGGGCCAAAGCGTAGGTGAATAAGCACTGCGAAAAGGAAGGGCCATGCCACCATATCGAATGCCATTCGGGCGTCCAATTAAAGGATGACAGCTGGTTCTTGGATATACGGGCCATCACGCCATGTAAGCGTCTCAGGTTAAGAGCTGTGTTTCTGCCCGGCATGAATCCGGACTGATCCGAGTGTATTAGGGTCGCAAGGTAGCACTAGTTAAATTTAAAAAAAAATAAACCATCGTGGGATAGCGTTTTGCAGGCAGGAGAAAGCCCTTCAGGAAAATAGTGCTTGGGGAGAATGCAATTAAAACATACCATGTAACAATACAAGTAAAAGGGCCAGTCCTCATGGGAGGTAACAAACAAGTCTATTAATGAATCCGAAGCCAATATTTATAAAGGACAATGACACAAGCCAATTAAAAATATAGGCGTAGAGTGGGTGGAGCTACAAGTCCAAATCTGAATACAGCATGATTCGCAGAGCAGCGCATGCGCTGCCCAGGCTCGACCTAAAAAATAGGCCGATGGGAGGGTTGCCCATTATGTTAACTTCAGATAAGGATCACAGGTGCTATAAAAGTGAAAGCGGTTCATCTCAGGAAAAGTGACTGACTGAAGAGCTAATAACATTCACAATTTATGGGGCACGTTTAACCTCTGTTGACTTTGCATATTAACCCAGCACTGTGTCTTATAAATCAGAGAACACAGTCTCTGGCCATCGAAGCGCCTGGCAACGAGGGCTTCAATACTAAGCAATGGGTTAGCCTAACAATTAAACGTTTGCTTATCGCCATAACCCTAAATAAATAACCCTTGACATCTCCTTCGGTAAAACCACATTTCAAGCACATTACAAGTCAACTAGTGGTTGAGACTAGAAAAAGAGGAAAGGTCAAAGTGGCGGGAGACGTAGATGTCAATTCACCAAAATGCCAAGGGGAGCAAAGTGATATCACACAACCTTTTACCCTATTGGCATCAAAGGAAGTGACATCATACTACCTTTGACCCTGAATCTTTCCAAAAAGTGATGTCACTTTACCTTAACCTGGATGATATCAGAATAACTGACATCACTGAAGTCACATTATAACTGTGCTATTGGCATAAAAATGCAATTCGAATGTGTTTGGATGCATCTATATTAGGGTGCTCACATAATCTTTGAAAATGGTGAGGTGTAACACAATAATTGCCCTAAATTGTACTGAGCAAAGCAAATGAACCAGAGCTCTTTTGAATGGGCACGGGGAAAGCGGTTGATAATGGGTCAAATAGCACATTTTAAAGTACATTTTTCACATAAATCTCCCTAAAAGTAATGGGCTGAGAAAGGGCACCCATTAGATATACAAGTCCTTTGATGTAATGCCAAGCCAATGAAACCTGACATTTCACAGGAGTTTACCTTTTTTTCAAAATGCGCTATGCGTGCCCCATATTCCAAACATTACCTCTATTGTGCCAGGGCAAGCATTTTGCTACCCGTGCCCCTGTATGCTAGCAATTACATATAATATGCCAGGCCCAGAAATTTGCTATTAATGTTATTCATGTACCATGGGCGAACTTTATGATAACATTTACCTCTAGTATTATAGGGCCAGCATATTGTCATGTCTGCCCCCCTCCCATATGACATAGCTGTCTTTTATGCCAAGAATCACCTCCAATGTGCCAGTATTTTGCCATGGGTGTGCCATATATCAAATATTATCTCTAGTATTCAGGTCCCTGTCTGTTAATAATTGCCTCCAGTGTGCCAAACACCAGTACTTTGGTGCAGCTAAAAGAAGACTTGCAAATATCACACCCAGCTGCGGTCTGTGCAGGTAAAGCGGTGGGGCCGAGTAAGGGGGGATTTCGAGGGATGATGCAGAGGGAAAATTAATTATTTATTTTAATTTCCCTCGAAATCCCCCCTTATCCGTCCCCACCACTGTTACCTGCACGGACCGCAGCTGATCACACCACATTCTCACTCATGCTACTTTATATTGACTACCTCACACTCATTCTCACCTACTCACTAAATCATTCTCTCTCATGTGCACTCATTCATTCTCACTCTCTTGTACTCAAACTTACACCCACTCTCACAATGTCACTAACATTTACATGGATTAACTCACAGCTACTCACTCAAACTGACATGCAATCACTCTTACTCTCGCTCCATGGTCCTTACTCACCCTGAATCACTCAAACTCACTTACTGACATTTAGTCTCATTTATTGCCACTTGACCGTCACTGTCATTCAGACACATGCTCACATACACAAACACTGACACATAAACACTCTCTCTCTCACAATCACATTCTCACCCCCAAGTATGCACACAATATACATTTAAAATATTTTTACTTACCTGATGCTCCAGTTTTTATTACACTAATAGTGAATAATAATACAATTACTCATTGTCAACTTAAATAAATAAAAAACGAGCTTTAAAGAGGGATGGCGAAACTGCTTCTACCTTCCTGGAGCAGATATTGCCACTTCGAAGGCCAGGGGTCGCAAAAGAAGTGAAAAGAAGTGCTGGGGTGGCAGGGAGCAAGCCAGGAGTCGCAGTTGCGACCCCTGGCTTGCCAAGAGGCCCATGACGGGTGAGTCACATACACTGGAACTGAAGGAAACAAAAAGTGAAGAAATGAAAAGTGTGGGGAGAAGTGCAAAGGTGCACCTGCCTCACTCGCTCCAAGTGTGTTTTATTCCCGCTATTGCCTGGAAGAATATGCCCCTTTGCACGCCTAGCTTGTCTTGTCCTATTGACTGCATGCCCAGGATAGGTAACAGCGGGCTAGCGCCGTTTAGGATACAGGATATGGAATTAGAAGACCCGAGTTTTAAGGAGATTGTGTAAATTGATACAGTGTGTTATATTCAATCAGCCATCTTCGTTGCAGTAAGCACTGACAAGCAGGAGAACGCCGTGGCCTAATAAATGTGATCTGTGTCTATTCATGGCGGCCATCAGAGGGGCTTTCGGGGTTCCCCGCATGCAGGCCCACTGGCCCTGCCCAGCTCTTGCCTTATATTCCCCCGCATTCACATCCACCCAATCAGTTCTAGAGTGCATGCGTCACTGTGAGACTGTTGAGTTTCTACAACTGCTTGACCTTGCCTCAGCAGTACTGCTTAATCGATAAAGGGCCAGCATTAAAACAATCGATGTGGTTAGCTGTGTCACAGAGAGTGCAGCTCTCTGGAGGAGCCTGGGCAGAGACTGTTTGGAAATGATATGACGCGCAGGAAACACTGTGCATTGAGCATTAGAATCTAGATTTATGCTTCAGGCTCCATCATGTTTAAAACGTTGTGTATGTGTCACCGCATTATCAAGGGAACCTCTCCCGTGTATTTGTTGAACCTCCTTACTCCCTACACTCCTGCCCGGTCTGAGGTCTGAGGGAAGGGGACTGGTACGCGTTCCGGTTGTAAAGAGAGCTAGGATGGGTGGGTGCTCCTTCCGTTTTCTGGCGGCGCAACTTTGGAACAAACTCCCCGAGAACCTTCGACTTGAACCCTCGGAAAGCATGTTTAGGAAGAAACTGAAAACCCACCTCTTTCCGCCTGGTTAGCTCTCCTTGATCCTCTACGTGACGTGCACCGCAGCGCGGGGACACACTGTCTAGTGTAACCAGGCGCTTTATAAACTCGATTATTTATTTATTTAGGAAGTGTGCATCATTGTGCACCAACCTGCCTCTGCTCTTTTTAGACAACTTGCACGCTCCCTTCTGCTCCACCTCTTTTCCCCTCACATTGGGCGTCTTGGAGTAGGCTTTCAGCTAGTCAGGACAGGTGAAGAGGAAAAAGAGTCAATTCTGCATGCACGTGGTGCCAGCATATTCTTGCCCTTTAGCTCCCCTGGCCTCTTTCACTTGCTGCTCCGCATCAGTAGTAGTGAGACCCCCATCAGCAGCCATTGCTGCTCCGGTATTTGTGCAGCGAATAATGCCATGAAGTGGTTCTAGACCCTTCTAGTGTTTGGCTTTGCACCAGTGGAGAGCAATTGCAACCCACCAGGGCTTTTCAATGACCTCTCTTACCCTGCCCAGTGCTTCCTTTCAAAGGAATATAATATGATAATGAGTTCAGATCCATGGCTCTGTCAATGGGTTCTACAGCAGACCACAACTTGATAGTATCTCATTGGTCTATTAGGCATAGTATTGGTCGCAAAAAGGATCAATCCACTGCTCAACTTCGATCCTGTGAGGGCTGAAAATCTGATTCTGATCTTACTAAACTGCTCAAATGAAGCTGCTCCTGCAGCGACTTCAAGAAGAGTGGTCCAAAGAAGTGGACTAAAGTCTAGAAGGCTCTTTCGACCTTAGTGGTTTGATCCTTCTCATACTGTTTAGCAATAATTTCAGCAACATCAGTTACCCATTTTATTACTGGGATAGATACTGCTGCGCTTGGAAGGATACACCCTTTCTTCATAACTAACCTCTACTACCCGCCCTTAACATTTGATACATGCCAATCTAGTAACAAACCACTACATCCCACTATAACCACATCCCACCACCACACGCTACTGTATACAACTTCATCCCGCCACATCTGCATCCCACCACGCCCCACTTCCACAACACACCCCTACATTCCCCTCCACAAACACAAATGCAGTAGCATTTCCTCTCTAAATGTATCTTACTGTGACTCCACTTTGACACTTTCAAAACCTCACAACATAGGTTTCCTGATGATCACAACGGACCTTCAATTGCCTGCTTCTGTGCCAAGGGGCAGCACATATACTTCTTACCCAAACATATCTACTCCACTGTAGGTTACTACAGGTAGTTCAGTGCATCTCTTAGTCCCAGCTTCATACATTATAGTCTCACATGTTTTATCACAAGGTTGGCATGCGATATCACAAGCTAGTCTGCCGTTTACCTTCTCTAATTCTATTAAATGTTTAATTGAGCCAGGAACTCCCTTGCCTGTTATGTTGGCTAAATAGAAATGCGATCAACATTTATTTTGCACTGGGTATCTTTTAAAGTAGATTACATGGCTCAGCGAGGTAAGCATACACTACTGACATCTGTGTGTAACCTGCAGGTTCAAAGTTCGAATTCCGACAGGCTAATGCAGCATTTAAAGAGTTTAGGGTCGATAAATCGGGTACCCTTGTTTTTTCACGAAAACTGCAGTAGCACCTGCTGCATATGTAAAATATTATTATTTGTATGGAGGGTACGAAACATCGTGCATCCTTGTGCTCCAAAGTGTACTATAATGCAATGCCTGCATATTCTGCGGCTGAAGAACAGATGTAACACAGACAGTATTTGAGACATTATGCAACTCCACTAATGAAGTCACAGCGGTATTTAGGCCTCACCTAAGACAGCGTGCATGCGCTGCTGCTTGCAAAAGATATTGTTTCCTATATGGGGCTTGGAGCCCACCCATTGCTTACCATTTGTTCGTTTCATTGTTGCTCTTATTTGCTCTCTCCTAATTGGCTAGTGCATGCCGGCATCAATTCTTCTTTTTTGTAGCGAATGGACCAAGTACTCATTGCTTCATATTGATTAGTGCCCTCCTGCTGCTCGTGCTGAGATTGAGGTACTATTTTTATTTCTTCCTCCCTTGTTTTCTTTGTCTGTGTTGCTTCTTACCCTCCCACCCCATCTTGTCAAAGTTGCTTCTTCTCCACCCGCCATCACCTGTTCATATTGCTTCTTCACCTCCCACTCCCCTTGTCCTTGTTTCTGATTTCCCTCTCACCTCCACCCTTGTCTGTATTGCTTCTTCCCTCCCATCCCCCACCCTCCTGTTGACTTTGTTGTCTTTTTGCCTCCCCACCTACCATAAGAACAACAAGCATTTGCAATGGAATCGGTCTCGCCTTTGGGACCTTATATGTATTTAGCTATGCAGCACATTACCCTGGGTGCTGAAACATCTACTGTTCTGGAGGGAAAGTAAGCACCAAACTGCGTCACACGCCAGGTATGGGAACACATGGAGAGAAATATTGCCTTTAAAAGGGAAAAGGTATAGTCCAAAGCTCTGTTTTTAATATAAAATCAGGGCCTTAGGTCATATCATTGAAAATACAAGATTTGAATAAAATATTATTGTCCACAGGTGCTTGTGGAAGCCAATTTCTATGGACTGGAATCTAGAGAATGCTAAAGTGATTCTGGTATTTTACTGACCTCTGCAGGTTGTTTTCTATCAAGAAAGTTAAATAGAGGCAGTTGCCAGAAAAAGAAAACAAAATCCCTCAGCAGAAAGCAATTCTGGTATTTTACTGACCTCTACCGGTCGTTTTCTATCAAGACAGTTAAATAGAGGCAGTTGAACAAGCAGAAATCAATTCTGTTATTTTACTGACTTTACTGGTCGTTTTCTATCAAGACAGTTAAATAGATGCAGTTGAATAGAAAAAAAAGTCCCTAAGGGGAAGCAGACAAGTCCTAGGGCTGATCTCCAGAGCCCACAAAGCACATGCACATATAAGTATATACTAAAGTATATACAAAAAGTCTTGAATACTCGACATAAAAAAGCTATGACATTCCATTTCACCAACCCTTCTGTTGCCCAGGTTGCATGTTCCCTCCCACCCTCCATCCCCTTGTCTGTGTTGCCCACCCGCCATTAGAACAAGCATTTACAATGCAATAGGTCTCGCAATTACATTGTTTTGAGCTATTGGCATTGAAAATGTTATTTTTTTTCCCCTTAGTGAAGCAATAATCAAGTAATGGCATTGTAAATGACAATGTCTTTTACCCCCTGTTGATCTCCGCAAAGCATTTTCAATATTATATACAACGAAGCCAGACGCATGGCGTGGCTCTCCCTGGCATTTTGCTGGGCCCTCCCACCTCTAATTTTACAACCCAAACATCAGTTCAAGAGGCAGTTGTCTGCTTGTTGTAGGGCTCATGGCATCCTTGCTGAGTTACTGTTTGTCCAAGTACACTAGTGAGTTTGGCAGCCCACCTCACAGGTGAGGCTCGGTCCCCTGGAGTCAGCCAGGGTTTACAGTGCAAGGGCCGCCATCTCCGCCTTTTACCATCAGTCGGGTCGCTGTGTTTTGGGAGAGTTGCAGCTATTTAGCTAAACACACACGCGGCAGTAGTCTGGGCAGGGAAGTGCCGAGCTCTGTGGGCATGGGATGAAAGCACCAAGGACATTTGGTACGGTGTATGTCACCCGGACTCGTGATGCCAATCGTGGGCTATCATTTAAGACCAGGCGGAATTCTGGGAGTTGCAGTCTCTATCCAAATGAGGTTTTCCTCACTCTGGACAAGCCAATGTTCATCCCTCCCACTTCTCCTGGGATTTGTGAGATTGTTTGCTACAGTGGGGTCCTCAGATTTGATAACTCTAAGAGACCCGGGTCATAGTTCACATAACTTTTGAGGCCCATCATCCGCCATTACTGGTCCCCATCGGTTATTGTCCTAAATTAATTCATGGCTGCACTAAATCACAGCTGCCACTTTGCTGGCCACTCTTACAGCACTTTAAAGCTATTTTACATGTCATTTTGCTGCAGAGTTTCAGCCTCATGGGGCATGTTGAGGTCACGTGCATCAGAAAACTACTGTAGAGAAAAAGTATTACGCTTTCTCAAAACGGGCCACGTCCAAAATATTATTGCAAAATCACAGAGAAAGTAGTCAAATTCTAAGCAGTAAAAGATCTGCTTGGAAAACAATCAAAGGGCAACTGTTTTTTATATCTCTGGACAGCGACAAATCCAATGGCATTTCAGAAGATTTAGTGATTCCCAAATCAAGAAAAACACACAGTTGAATGCAGCGAAGTAAGGAAAAGTGTAAAAAATTGATGTGTTTTGAAATATTTTTATCCTGGTGATGATTTATTATATTTTACACAAAAGGAAACACAATTACTTTTTTTAACCATAAAATGAAATGCCTATATTTCTATTTAGTCCACTCCTAATTGTCAATGTTTCAACCTTATCAGTTATCCATTCAAATGTCAGCATCAGGACGAATAAATGAGTGCCAATACACAAAGATTTGCATATGACTTACTCTTGACTAGTCCTGGTTTATATCTGAATTACAGAAGTAAGGCAATAGTAAAGCAGGAGTATTCATGACTCAGTCCTGGAAATCAAAATTAAGCCAGGTTCACTACAAGATTAAGTAACACCTACTCGTGGCAAAATCTTTTTGGAGTCAGGCTCAATGTGAATAGGTCAGATTTCAAAGTAATCTACATGACTGATTAACACTATTTTTTTTGTTTAGATAAGAGGGCTTAACAATCTTTCTGTTGTGATTCATCACAAGGTCTCCCTCTGTCCCTCGAAGAGGGTGTTCAATACGCACCACTTTTGGGTCCAGTCAGTCTGTAGCCAAGCTTTTCAACAATAGCTCCCTTTTCTCCAAGTGCCAAGAGCACTGTTGTGCCTGAGGCCTGGGCGCCATTCACGGTGACTCCATCCATCGCTCAGCCTTCATCTATGGCCCTGGTCATCCTGTCACACCTTGGATGGTTTTGTTTGGAAACAGTCCCTCAAATCTAATCTCCCCTAAATACCGATTATGCCCTCTCTTAGCCCCTTGTTCACCACTGATTCCAATCAGGTGCCCCGACGGAGGTCGAGCTGGCTTGGCTCTGCCAGCCTCCCCCAGGATCCGGCCGTCTGGGCACTGCGGCGACACCTGCTTCAGTGTCAGTCTGCGATGAACCACCAGTGTCGGTTGTCGGTGCCGCAGGCTCAATAAGCCGCTTTAATGTCCTGGGATGGGTCCCTTCTGCTCCCAGTGCCTTAACCAGCTCAGGTTGTGCACACTCCTGCAAAATTAATTACTCTGTGGGTGAGCCACCAAACTGTGTTCTCAGCGCTGACCTACATCACACCTGCTGTCCCTCATCACCATGTTCTATATGAATCGTGAATACATCTTTCGGTTCCACCATTCGACTTTCTCCTGATCATTTTACACGTCCCCTGTTTTTTCCCATTCACATCAGATGGGTCACTCTGCGACAAACGTCCGTATCTTGTTCATTACTGAGCACACCAGACACAATAAATATACAAGATTTTATAGCAAAGTTAATGCTGACCTTTTATACCACAGAAACAGCCATTTAGCGAGCTTCTAAGCGCTACCAACATTGGTACATAAACGAGGCATGGTGCCAAACCGTGAAGTGCTAGGCCCAGGATCACACACTATGGTCAAGCGAGGTCCCGGGAGTAGAACACAAGCCTCGTTGTTCCATAGTCAGCAATTTATCTAATTACTTGAGTAAATCTCTTCCCTACGCCGTTCAAAATGTTTACAAGTGTTTGCAAATGAAGTTCAAAGCCAGCTATGTAACCAACGGCGTAAGAGTTATTTTGCAATAAAGAAACATATTTTTAATGCATCACATTTTTAGTACAAGCCATATTATCGAAAAGCAATATTCCCTTCTAAACTAAACACGAACATCCTACATCGCCGTTTCCAGCTGCAGGGCTCAAATACGTCGGAAGTTGTTTAAGTAAAACAAAAAATATTGCAACAATGGGTATTTATTATAGCGATGAAATGTCTTAAAGAACAAGTTACTTACCTTCGGTAACGATGTATCTGTAAGAAACATTAGTTAGTTAGATTCCTCACCTTAGAATATCCCCAGGCGTCAGACTGGATCCGGAAGATTTTTGTAGCAATACCCCTTGCGCGTCGCTAGGCGTCGTCTGCGGCTCCGCGTCCGTCGTTGGCGTCGTGCGCCGGAATGATGTCGGAGTACTTAGACGCTGCCCTCGCGCGCTGATGTCAGTTCTTGTACATAGCTTTCCGCGCCAGGAACGCAGAGCCATGCAAGAGACCAACACTGGTGCCAAAAAATCTAGGGCCCTGAAAAGGATAGCCTTAACCCTAGATGTCAGTTCGCAGAACGGGGAGGATGGGTGGGTCAGTGAGGAATCTAACTAACTAATGTTTCTTACAGATACATCGTTACCAAAGGTAAGTAACTTGTTAATCTGAAAGAAACACGTTAGTTAGATTCCTCACCTTAGAATAGATACCCAAGCAATACCAACCCCGGTGGTGGGTCTGCGAACCAAGATCACACCAGAAAGTCCTGGAGGACAGAACGGCCAAAGAAGCCATCCCTCCGGACTTGGCTGTCTAGGCAATAATGCCTGGCAAAAGTGTGCAGTGAAGCCCACGTCGCCGCCTGACAGATGTCCTGCAAAGGGACTCCCCGTCCCAAAGCAGTAGTAGCCGCTGTGGCCCGAGTAGAATGAGCTCGCAGCCCAACAGGAGGGTCCTTTTTTGCCAAGGAATAACAGGTGTTTATACACAACGACCCACCGGGAGATGGTCCGTTTGTGCACAGCTTTCCCCTTCTTAGCACCCACGTAGCCAACGAAAAGCTGGTCGTCCACCCGGAACTGTTTTGTGCGGTCCAAATAAAAGGAGAGCGCACGCTTTGGGTCCAGACGGTGGAGCTGCTCTTCCTCTTTGGAAGGATGCTGAGGCGGAAAGAAGGTGGGCAAGGTGACAGATTGCCCAAGATGAAAAGGGGTCACCACTTTTGGTAGAAAGGAAGGACGAGGCCGAAGGACAACCTTGTCCGGATGAACAGATAGAAAAAGAGGCTTGGACGATAGAGCCTGAAGCTCACTCACCCGTCTAGCCGAGGTGATGGCTACCAGGAAAGCAGTCTTAAGAGTCAGAAGACGAAGAGGACAATTGTGAAGAGGCTCAAAGGGAGCGCACATCAGAAATGTTAAGACAAGATTCAAGTCCCACTGAGGCATTACAAAAGGGACAGGAGGGAACGGGTGAGTAATGCCTTTAAGAAAGCGTGAAACTACAGGGGACTTGAAAAGAGAAGGCTGATCAGGAAGCCGTAAGAAGGCAGAGATGGCAACAAGATAACCTTTCAAGGTGCCCAAGGCAGAGCCCTGCTGGGCCAAAGAAAGAAGAAAGTGGAGAACCTCAGAAAGAGGGGCGGAAAGGGGATCCACAGCCTTTGCTGTGCACCATGCCACAAATTTGTTCCACCGGCAGGCGTATACCGTCTTTGTGGAGGGACGCCTGGCTGCCAGAATGATATCACAGACTTCAGGAGGCAAGTCAAATGGCATCAACTGCCGCCGCTCAATCTCCACGCATGGAGGTGGAGGTTGGACAGGTTCGGGTGGAGGACCGTCCCCTGCTGCTGCGACAGAAGATCCTCCCGAAGCGGCAGACATATCGGAGGATCGGTCAACATACTGAGTAGCTCGGGATACCAGTACCTTCGTGCCCAATCCGGAGCCACCAAGATGACTTGGGCCCGGTCGTGCCTGATCTTCTTCAGCACTCTGGGCAGAAGTGGTATAGGCGGAAAGGAGTACAACAGACCGCAACTCCACTCGCGACGAAAAGCGTCGCCGAGCGAGTGCCGCCTTGGAAATTCCAACGCGCAGAACTGCTGACATTGCGCGTTCTTGTCGGTGGCGAATAGATCTAACCAAGGCTCTCCCCACTGCTGAAAGAGACCTTGCGCCACCTCTGAGTTCAGACGCCATTCGTGATCCATCATGCACCGGCGGCTGAGTTCGTCTGCTCTGGCATTCAGAGAGCCCGCCAGATGTTGAACCACTAGGGTGACGCCCTGGTGTTCCAGCCATGTCCAGAGGCGCAGAGCCTCCTGACAAAGGGTCCACGACCCCACCCCGCCCTGTTTGTTGCAATACCACATGGCGGTGGTGTTGTCCGTGAACACCTGCACGACACTTCCCCGGACAGAGGGAAGGAAGGCTTTCAGTGCAAGTCGGATCGCTCTCAGCTCCAACAAGTTGATGTGGAGGCGAGACTCCGCCGGAGACCAGAGGCCTCTGATCTCCGCCTCTCCCATATGGCCATCCCAGGAGGGACGCATCCGTCACTACGACATGCTCCGGTAGGGGTAGGGAGAGGCTCTTGCCCGTGACCCAATCGCGGTCCGTGAGCCACCACTGCAACTGCTGTGCAGTGCCCTCCAAGATCAAGACATGGTCGGACAGGTTGCCGTGATGCTGGGCCCACTGAAACTTCAGGTCCCACTGCAGAGCCCGCATGCGCCGCCTGGAGTGATGCACTAGTAGGATGCAGGAGGCCATCAGCCCCAGAAGTCGCAACACTAGCCTGACCGAAACCCAGGATAGAGGCCGAAAGATGGGAATCAGGGCCTGTATATCCCGGACCCGCTGTTCCAGTGGATAAACCCGGAACCGCGCCGAATCGAGAACCGCTCCGATTAAGAGGAGCTTCTGAGAGGGGCTCAGGTGTGACTGCGGCACGTTGATGGAAAACCCCAGCAAATGCAGGAGATCCGCCGTAGTCTGGAGGTGGGAGACGACTGCCTGGGGCGAGCCCGCCTTCAACAACCAGTCATCGAGATAGGGGAAGACTGGAACCCCTGATCTGCGCAGATGAGCTGCGACCACCGCCATCTCTTTCGTGAACACCCGAGGGGCACTGGTGAGGCCGAAGGGGAGCACGGTGAACTGAAAGTGCTCCTGACCCACCGTGAACCGCAGGTAACGCCGGTGGGTCGGCAGGACGGGGATGTGGAAATATGCGTCCTGCAAGTCCATCGCTACCATCCAGTCTCCAGGGTCTAGGGCAGCTAGAACCTGAGCCAAAGTCAACATTTTGAACCATTCCTTCCGGAGGAAGGCATTGACGTTCCTGAGGTCCAAGATAGGGCGTAGGCCCCCTTTGCCCTTCTTGGGAACCAGAAAGTAGTGGGAATAACAACCACGACCTACTTCTGGGCTCGGAACGTGCTCGACGGCCTCTTTGGCCAAGAGGGCCAAAACTTCCTCTTGCAGAAGATTCAAATGATCCTCCGAGATACGGTGGTGCTGCGGTGGCATGGCTGGAGGGGTCGTCTCGAAGGGGAGGGAGTAGCCCCTTCGGACGATTTGCAGCACCCACCTGTCCGAAGCAATGGTACGACAGTGGAGCAAGTGATGGCGAACCCTGCCTCCCACTGGCGAGGAATGGGCCTGAAAGCTCGGACTAGGAAGGCTTTGAGGCGGATGCTGCCGGGGTGGATGTGGACTGACCGCGTTGTCCTCCAGTACCGCCTCGGCGGAAACCACGTCCGCGACCGCGTGCAGGCTGGTTCTGCGGCCGGTGACTAGGCGGACGTGAGGAGGTGCCCCTTCCTTAGCCACGAAAGGAACGAAAAGCGGAAGTTTGTGGCCGCAGGGCCGAGAGGCCCAAGGATTTGGCCGTAGCCCGGGAGTCCTTGAAGCGAGCCAGCGCACTGTCCGCTTTCTCACCAAAAAGGCGAGTGCCATAAAAAGGCATGTCCATGAGAGTGCTCTGGACATCCCCTGAAAAGGACGTGGACCGCAGCCAGGCGTGACGTCGAAGCGCCACCGTGGTAGAAATCGCCCTACCCAGCAAGTCCGTAGTGTCGAGTCCACATCGGATTGCATGGCGCGCTGCATCTCTCCCATCGGCCAGAGCTGAGGAAAGCTGTGCCCGGGCCTCCTCCGGGCACAGGGGCAGCACGTCCTCCACCGTATCCCAGAGAGAGTGGGAATAACGGTCCAAGAGACAGGCGGTGTTCAAAGACCGCAGGCCCAAACTGAGCGAGGAGAACAGCTTCTTACCGAACTGTTACAGTCTCTTGGAATCCCAGTCCGGAGGAGCGGACGGGAAGGAGGATTGGGAGGTAGAGGCCTGGATAACCAGACTCTCGGGGGTGGGGTGTTGGGACAGAAAACCGGGGTCGCCCGGAGCAGGGCTGTTGCGCCTGGCAACGTTCCTATCCACAGGAGGGACTGTGGAGGGATTGGACTAGGTGCCCTGCAGAACGTCAATGAGGGCCTCATTGAATTGCAGCAGAGGCTCAGTGGAGCACCTCAGTGAGAATGTTAGTCCTCACAGCCACGGCAGGCAGCTCAAGGCCAAGGGCCGCGGCCGCCTTGCGCAGCACCACAGAAAAAGATGCACCCTCCTCCGAAGCCACAGTCGGAGGAGAGATGAATCCAGTGTCCGGTGAGGTATCCAAACCACTGGCCTCCCCCAGTTCATCTGCCCAGTCCTGCGAAAGTTGGCCCTGAAGGGCCAGAGGGTTCACTGACCCCTCCCAGTCGCCCCCGTCATCCGATTCCTGGTAAACAGGAGGAATGATCGGAGCCGGACGATAGACAAAATGTGTCTCTAGCGGCGTCGGATGCGGCGTCGAGCGGCGCCGCACCGGCGTCGGGTCCGGACAGGGGCTGAACCGGGGATCGACGTCGACCGGAGTCGGCGTCAGAGGTGGCACCGGTGTCGACGCCAGCGGAGGAGGCGTGACGAGGTCGACCGGCGTCGACGGGGACCCAGGCCTGGGCCCCTAGTGGACCTGCGGCGTCGGGGCCGGAGCATCCGACGGCGCCGGGGCCGGAGCCGCCGGCTCGCAAGGTCGCCCAGTCGAGTCCGCGGGGCCCGAAGGCGCGCCAGCGGGCGTCGACGACGGGGCCAGGCTCCTCAAGGCCGAGAGAAAGGCACTGACCTCCGCCGGCGTCGCGTCAGTCCCAGGGACCGGCGGGTATGGGGACGTGCACGGCGCCTGCGGCTCCGGCGGAGCCGCGGGGGTGAGACCACCCTGACCCTCGGCCGAGTCGCGCGACCAGCGAGGGGAGTCCGAAGAGCGGTGTCGCCTCTTGGACTTCTTGGAGCGCTTCGACTTACCCGAAGACTTCGAGCCAGACGAGCGATGATGTCGACTGCGGCTCCGCGATCGATCCTTGGACCTCCTCCTGGACCGGGATCGAGAGGGGTGCGGAGCCGAGTGGCGAAGCTCAAGAAGCTTACGGGACCGCTCCGGCCTAGCCTTCGAGGTCAGGGCCATACAATCGGAACATGACTCCGCGTCGTGGTCGGGCCCCAAACAGTACAGGCACCGGCGGTGATGATCGGTCACCGACATCAGTCGGTGACAGTCGTCGCAGGCCTTGAAAACCAGGCATCCTACCGGCACAGAGTCGATAAAGTGACCAAAAAGAGTCAAAATATTTAGTCAAAAAATTACTAAAGGGGTAGCTCTCCCGGATCGGCGCTTACTGACGCGGAAAAAAGAAGAACTGACGTCAGCACGCGAGGGCGGCGTCTAAGTACTCCGACGACGTCATTCCGGCGCACGACGCCAACGACGGACGCGGAGCCGCAGACGACGCCTAGCGACGCGCAAGGGGTATTGCTACAAAAATCTTCCGGATCCAGTCTGACGCCTGGGGATATTCTAAGGTGAGGAATCTAACTAACGTGTTTCTTTCAGATAAGAACAGGTGAAAGCATTTTCTAGATAAGCAACACGTTCCACATGTATGTATGTATATGTTGTACATACACAGCAGTGCTGCTGTCAGCATCCAATAAGGACAAATAAAGTATGTCTTCTGTAAATCACAAAACACCTAAGCCTAGAGCGTATATTTACTCCCCATAAACATGCTAAAAACACGAGTCCATACACTGATTTGAGCTGGCGCGGGGCTGTGCATTTTCAAAGCACGCACAGCCGAGTATGGCAATTTAAAAAGTGCAATCCTTTGGTGACAGGGAACTGCCAGATAGCCCGCAGGGTTAAATCAACAACTCAACGGATCAGGTTTGTGTAAATCCGGGAGGGAGCTCCTGAGTGCCGAGTTTGCTTTCCGCGGTCACAAGATTACACAGTTGGAGGGAGGGAAGCGCTGCTCTATCAGTGCGGCGCAGGGCCCATGTGCTTGTAGACGGAGCAGGATGTGGTGTATCGGGCGCAACCCTTTGGCCCTCCACCTCTCCAGGTTACTCATTAATGGGGCTGGAGGGTTAGCAATCTGGGTGGCTACCCATCTGGGCTGCGAGGCCACTCCCCTGCCAACAGCTTCAGGGGATATCCAGTGTGTCGTGCTGGAGTGGCCGAATGCCAAAAAACTGGCTGTGGTAAATGTCTATTCCAGGCCGGTAAACATAACCCGGGAATTAACTACCATCGACGACCTTTCCACCTTTCTCAGCGAAATTCCCCAGGGTATACCCTATGTTGTAGGAGGTGACCTGAATTCCCACTTTGAGCCTCTCACGGGACTACTGGAGGGGCCAGTATTGGAGGAGGAAGCTCTATGGCTAGTACCGCCTACGATGGCCCCTGCGCCCAGAGCCTGGACACCTTTGGCTGTACAGATTTCCACATTGACCCTCAAACACGGTCTCAGGGCATGCAATGGACGTACGAAGTCCGATATTCCCGCTATCTGTACATTCAACAAAGCGGAAGGGAGTCTAGATTGGATTATATCTTGGTTCAATTGTCTTTGTGGTCCCGTGTCATAGACTTTAGGGTGATTCCCAGAGAGGAGAGTGACCACAATGCACTTGAACTAGAATATCTCCTCCTGGGTATAGTTGTAAATGGGACCGGAGAAGAGGGGTCTGCCACAGGGATGGTTCTTGCAAACAATAGACGGAGAGTAAGGTGGGAAAAACTAGCTGCCAATCCAGAAAAACTCGCAGAGTTGTACGCCCGGGTTATTCCCTCACTAGAGAAGGTGAGCGCACTACTGGACCAATCCAGCGCCCACGGAACTCATGAACAACTGGGATCGGTACATGAGGACCTTAGTAAGTCCACGACCGACGTTCTCTTTTCTATTGGAAAGATAGGAGCCAGTAGGGCGAGATGCCCTAGCTGGTATAACGCTGCATGCCGAAAGGCTAAATCAGACTTGCTGACTTCGATAAAGGAGGGTAAAAACAGATTGGTGATTCAGGCTTGTAGAAGGGAACATAAGAGGCTGATTATCCATGCTAAGATTGACTGGGACTATGAAAAATGGGAGAATATCACCACCAGCTTAGCTGCCAGGGACTCTCGTAAATTCTGGAGAGTAGTAAATACAGGGTCCGAGGAGCTCGCCTCGGCTATTGAGCAAAATATTTCAGCCAAAATCTGGCAGGATCACTTTCAGTCCCTTTATAAGGATTTAGATAGAGTCCCATCACAAGCATCGCCTAATATCCATAGGCAACACGAGGGGGACCCCTTCACGGAGGGGGAGGTACGTGCCGCCATTCACGGGCTGGCAGCAGGTAAAGCGCCTGGCTTAGATGGGCTCCCAGGAGACGTATTTAAACAAGAGCCAGATGTGTGGGCCCCATATTTGCTGGTGATTTTTAACGCAGTCTTGAGGGGCATGGAGGTACCCTGTACTTGGCTGGGCGCAGAGATTGTCCCTATATATAAGAAGGGATCGCCTCTGCTCCCAGCCAACTACAGGCCCATCAGCCTCATTGATGTTTCACAGAAACTATTTGGGAGGCTGATGAACGTCTTCAAACTTGGATGGAAGAATATTCCATCCTGAGCCCCTTCCAGGCGGGATTCAGGAGGAGGGTTTCAACAACGGACCAGATCTTCCGTTTGAACCTCTTGTTCTGGAAAACTGCAATAATCGAGGGTGGAAGCTTATACACGGTCTTTGTAGACTTGCGTGCCGCCTTCGATCTGGTACCAAGAGCCAGATTATGGTCAGTGTTGGCGGACTTGGGCATCCCTGCAGACATTTTGAATATCCTGATAAGGTTACATCAAAATAACTTTGCGCGGGTTAGGTGTGGCAGGAATGGGACCCTTTCAGAAAGATTCCCCGTTGACAGGGGTGTGAGGCAGGGCTGTGTGCTTGCACCTACCCTCTTCTGCCTTTGTCAACGGGGTAATCGCCCACTTGGTTAAAATGGGGGACATTGACGCTCCAAAGCTTGGCGGCAGTAGGGTGCCTGCCATTATGTTTGCGGACGACACCCTGCTGCTGTCAAAATCCCCAATGGGAATACAACGCGTTCTGGATGGTTTCTCATTATTCTGTGCTGAGCGGGGGTTAGAGATCAATGCCCTGAAAACAAAATACATGATTCTTAACCCCCCGCCATCAACACGCCCCAACCCCACTATAGGCACAATGAGACTAGAGAGGGTTTTCACATTTGAGTATCTAGGGGTGACTATCAACCAAAATATGACCTGGGATACACATCGGATAAAGGCCAATATTAAACTGGTACAGCTAACGGGTGGTATTTGCAGGTTACCAAACAGGTCGACCTACAAACCCATTGGCCCAGCCCTCCAAATTTATAGCATGCAGGCCAGGGGTGCAGTTACCTATGGGGGGGAAATGTGGGGACATTTACCGGCCCAAAATCTCAACACCACTGAAAACAAATTCATCAGACAGCTGGTGGCTTTACCTCCAACTACCCCGCTTCTCCCTTTGAGACTAGACCTCAGTCTTACATCAATTGAAGAAGAACTGGGTTTAAAGCCACTAAATTTCTGGCGACGAATCTGGAGCACACCGGAGCTCTCGAGCTACAGGATGGAGTTACAGGAGATCTTACTCTTACCAAAGATAACAAACATTCCCTGGTTAAAATATATCAAACGAATGTGCGAGAGCTTAGGAAGACCGGAATTATGGTTAGATCCTGTAAATTCTTGCAGAAATGTACCACGTAAAATTTTAGCAAAAGAATATTATGATTTTAAACTAACCTCCCTATTAGGAAGCACAAAGTTGGGTTCCTTAACCAATTCTTTTATCCAATTTAAAGATTCATATCACCTGGAACTTGTGCTGGACCGAATCAGCCCTGTTATGACTAGAAAACTATTCTTACAGTGGAGATATGGCACTCTCCCCCTCAGGTCATTCACCAGTACGTGGTCCCAGCCCCCGTCTACCGAGCAATGCCCTGTATGTTTAGATCACCTGGAAAGCGAAATCCATGTGATATTCTTTTGTACTGCTTATAGCAAATCTAGAAAATATTGGCTTGTTCCCCTGCTTAAAAACCTATGGTTCAGACAGTGTTACACAGCCTATAGAGTACTAAAGACCGATGTATCACCTTCAACTGTGTTTGCGGTAGCCAAATTTTTAACAGCGATGTGGCACACTCGTACCCGTTACATGAACTAGGTCGCAGTTTTGCCTTAAAGTTATACTATTTATCGTACTGGTGATTTTTTAACTGAATTGTACTTTTACTTGATTTTAATAGACAAACTGCCAATGTAATGCATCGCAATTCATGTTCTACGGCTTTTAATAATCTTACTGTTATGCATATCTTTTATGATCTTATTGATCGAATTAAAGATCTTTGAATGAATGAACAATAGGGCTATGATGTAACCTCAGCGTGTAGATCCCGGCCCGTCAGCATTCCACCTCCCTCCCGGGATCCCGGCGCAGCCTGCACGCGGCTCCCATGCCAGGGAGAAGGCGCATTGATATTAAGCGTGGCACACGCTGCCAGCAGTCTGCAATTGCATAATCCGCTTCTGTGCGCACGCTAACTTTAGAATTATCAGGGGTGTAGAAAAGATGTCAGGGGCCCTAGTGATACAAGCGCTCCCCATTGCGGGAAGGCAGCCGCGTAGTTATTTTTGCATTGTGCTTTCACTTTCACTTTAAGTGAAAGCACGATGCAAAAGTAAACAAGCGGCTGAGTGAAAACAGAAGGCCCCCTACTAAAGATAAGAAATTGCTTCACGACAGCCATGAGAAGCAGACGAGCCTGTCCGGATAGGCCATCTGAAAAGGAGAAAGGGCAGCGACTACAAAACCCCATTTCCAATGGCAGGCCACCGTTTAGCATAAACAGTGACGCCAGCCAATGAAAATGAGGGGCGGCGCTTCGAGCCCCCTTCTCAAATCTCCTCTCTCACTATAGGTCTCGAACTAAAAAAGGCACTATGATGTGATCAGTGCTGGCTCTATCATAGTGCTTTTTTCTAACTCTTAGTCATGTTACCTAGTAGCCGCGTTGATCTACAACATGGCTAAAAGATATTGGCAAAGACAATAACTACTGCAATGCTTGTTAGAATTTAGCTCAAGAAAAATAACAAGCTACCCTAGCACAACTTAAAAATAATCCTCTGCAAAATCTAGCAATTAACCCAAAAGTGCTAAGTAAAATGACAAAATATATAATGCAAGAAGCTCCCTTCGTTCAGTACTGCTCAGTAAAACTTTGTGTTTCCTCTTGTATTTTAAACTCAACTATAAAGTGGCCATGTCGCTCTTCGTCATTGTATTTTTCAAATAATGCTCAAGAAGCACAAACATGTAATCATGGCTTGAAAGTACAGAGTTAGAAACTATATTTAGTGTATAGCCTACTTACTGAAGCAGGCGTGTCAGCTGACAAGACCTGCTTGGTTATCTTTGGCTTCTGTACACATCTACAGTGAACAGCTATTTAGATACACCCTTCTAGAAGTGCTACAGTACTCGTAGCTCTCAGATTCTGTATATATTTCAAAAGTGTTGCACATTTTATTACTATAAAGTTAACACTTTGTGTCCTTATATGGTTATAAAGCTTGAGCGACTTCGCGTTCTACAGCCCTAGACAACACAGTCTCACTATAGAGTATTTGCTAAAAGACCAATCTTAGGTGGAGGCTTATTACTTCAGGGTCAGCTGGGGCAGGTCAGCAATGGAGATCTATTTAAAGGTGAATACATTCAATTTTGGTGTGTCGCAATTGCTTTGTGGGTCTCATCTTCATTGGGCCCATCATATACTTTCATCCAGTACCTTACTTTCCCCGTATACGGCATACGGCTGTTTGTGCTTTGTTCAATATTTGGCATTCCCTATCATTTTGTAGATTTTTTTTAGGTTTATTTTGTATCTTCTAATCGGTGTTTTTTTATGCTCCGATAGATGCCGGTTCTCTTCCTTGAAATCTACTGCAAATATTGATACCTATTATGCTCCACCCAGTGGAGCTTTACTGGCCAACAGAAGGTGGCATTGGAGGAAGTTCTTCCTCATCACCTTTAATATGGTACAGGTTAAACCAATGAACCGTACTTTGATTCAGGCCTTAAAATTATAAAAATATCAACTGAGTGGATCTGTTCATTGTGAAAAAAGGAGCTGTGGGGAGCAGCTCAGAATGTTAGACATTTTCTTAATTGTTATATATGCATTAAAATAAGAAAATAGCTGCAAGTAATATATTCTTGCAGCTGAGGTGATCTGCAGTTAGGATTCTGGGATTTGTAGGGTTTTTGGTAGAAAGCTATTGGTAAAAACACAAACTGATTGAAACATTTGACTGAAAAACAATTTGCTTTTACGATTTTTTGAGGAAACACCCTCTAGTGAAATTATAGAAAATCAACTACATGTTTAAAAAGTAAACATAATATGGTATTAAATATTACAGTCGAATAAAAGCTATGCCTTGGATCTGTGAGAAGCACGGTGCCCCAAATATCCCAGGAATGGACTTAGAGAAGTAATATATCTAACCAGACTATAATAAATCCAACACATTATTATCATAATGCATTTTTAACAAATCACAATATTGCGAAAAGTACGTGGTCTAGGATTTCCAACAAGAACCCTTCCGAAAAAGGTTTGGAGGTAGAATAGTGATAGAGCGTTACGTTATTTTGAAATTTGTAGGGGTGCATCATATTCACTGTTAGTCAGCACCCACATATTAATCGATGTAGGTTAAGTGTGCCAAAGAAATGTATCACTAGAATTGTTTAACTTAGGTGTGATTAGAAATGTAACAATGCGTTTCATGAAGAGTAATGCTGCATATCATTGTGAATGTATTTTAGTAAACGCATAATGTTTGATTCTCACGTAATGCAATGTGTTAGTTTAAACGTGCGCCATGTTAAAGTTGCATGTGCAGTTTGCTTATTCACGTATATAAGAGTAATGAAACTAATGCTTAGAATGTGATTATTAATGTGTTTAACAGTGTAAAGGCCTGATCGCATATACGTTAAGAGAAAGGCCTGTTTATTTTCTTATGTTAGCTAAACGTTGTAGGCCGAAAATGATTTCCCTTGGTAAAGGCTTGGGTTTCAGGATGATGGAAAATCTTAGAGAAGAGAGAAGTTTTTTGTTCCCATGTTTCCGTTGCAGGTGCAAGGACATTGAGCGCGTTAGAGAGACTAGGTCTTTGTTAGGAGTTAGGATGGTACGAGAAGCCAACAGGAGTACATTGGAATTTACGGATGATACTTTCAGCGGAGAAGGTGCCTGGGACCCAAGGTCAAGCTAACCATTGTTGGATAGAGTACAAGTTTCACTGGAAAAGTACTGGAAGAAGACCTGGTTGAAGCGGTGTGCCGAAGGGCGTGTTCTACGTTTTTGGGATTTTGTATTAGGGACAGTGCCCCGTGGGTTGAGCAGTCGAGGTTTAGATGGGAAACTAGAAGGAGCATCTTAAAACGAGCTCTGACTAAGTGAATGTACTTCTTAGGAAGTCTTCGCTTCTGACACCTTTTTATTCTCTTGCCTGGGAAGGGAAATGCTAAGCAGGGATGTCACCTTAGAGATAGAGTAGGGACAGACTAACTGTTTTTCTTTTAGGCTAATGGTTTCAGATATAGAGACTGGACTAACCATTGTTTTATTGATGCTTTTAGAATTGATTATCCTTTTTATTCTGAGTCGTATGAGACTCTTGCGTAGAATTTCCTTTGTATTATTTTCTTCACCTTGTATTGAGGTGTTTGTATGTGCATTTATTCTTGGTTGTAATAAAAATTTTAAAATTTAGATTCTGAGTCAGTGGTCCTTTAAATTGGGAAATTTTGATTTGGTTAATAACGTATTGAGATTTGAATTTTCTCCCCTCTGCACTATTTAGCAGATAAAAAGATCCTGGTGATTCTTGGAGATAATCAGGAAGGCAAGAATCCGGTCCTATCAATTAATCCTAGTAATTTATCTGCACAGATTATTGTTGGGGAAAGATTATTTGCTTTTCAAATGAAATGTTTTCAAGCAAACATGCAAGCAATACTATTAAGTTATGCAAAGGGAAAATTTGTAATCAAAAAAGTTTAAATTAAAACATCAATAGACATTTCTACAATTAAATTTCACTAACGACATCCTGATAGTTCTAGTTACACGGAACACACAAAGAAAAGATGTTTTTCAATACATGCTGCACCACAGCAAAAAAAGATAACCTGGTATCGGATATGCCTGTACTGCTTGAGGTGACATGTATTCTTAAGGTTCATACATATTGTCATGCTTCATACGGCTTGCTTCTGACATGATCATAAAGAGAAATGGAGACAGCAAAACAGCAGCTTCCTGTAGTGCTTGGACGTCATCAAAGTTAATGTTTGGCTGAGAACTACCATTTTCCAACCATGAAGCCTATTAGAGTCCACAGGTGTTTCTCACTGAGGACATCCCCCATGTGTGACGCCATCAAGCTGTGGCTGTATAGCTGCTCATGGACTCTAGATCTATGTTGCGACTTATTTTACCACCATTAAAATGTCATCATTGAAGCTGAATTGGGTGAGAAGTTGAATCATGGAGTTGTAGGAGGCAATTATTCACACAATTCAACATGTTAAGTAGTGTATTCCTTACCCAGGGGCAAGGGAAATAAGGTAAAAGTGCAGGCTGCAATGGAATACTCTCCAGTGGGGCCGACTGAAATAACATATAGCTTTAAGGACGATCACAGCTTAAAAACTGTGTGTGCACAATATATTGGAAGAAACCCAATACACCACGTACAACAGAAAACTGCCTATGGTAACATCTTGGTTGTGTTAACACCATAAATGGTTCTATGCTTTAAAGAGTTTCATCTTGTAGAAAGCAGCTTCTGGCTTGGGGCATCACGAAGACATTAGTGGAGCATGTTATTCTGATGCTTATGTTCTATTGTCACATTTATGGGATTGAAAATGTTTTATTAAGAAAGCTTTTCCTCAATCAAGTGTTTATTTCAGTGGTACTGCTTTAGATATTCCATTTTAGAAGATGAAAGGTAAGTTCTCCTGCCAGCCCACTGTATTTCACAAAAATAATTTTTCGTCAAGTCAGTTGAGTTTGCTGAATTAATATATCCATTTCCATTCCTCGATACCCCTTAGGTTCACCTCTACTGAAATGTTGATGAATTTCCAATTGATAATGCACAATTCTCTCTTTGCTTGGTTAGCGTTAAAACTAACAGGGCCAAAGTACAAATGAGAATCATTTAAACTTCAGGTAGGCCAAATACTTCTGTATTGGGTTTCTTGGTCTGTGGTAGACGCTGCTGGACCTGCATAGCCTTAGCTGGAAAAGAGGGTAAAATTCTTCCAAGAGTCAACTTTAAGAGCCCTGGATGTAATTTTATATTTATTTATTTTATTTTCCCCTGTATTATTTCAGATGACTACTACAGCATTTAGAAAGTGATTGTTCCCTGCTATGTGTTTTTGTTTTTACCATTGGTCAGCAAACTTAACTGGTGCGTCCCCACCTGCTACCGACCAATTTCACTCCTAGATGCCCTAATGAAGGTAGCAGCACTGGCAATTTTAAACAGAATTCAACTTTGGGCTGAGGAAAATAATGTATTATCCCACTTGCAGTATAGTTTTAGTCCAGGAAAAGGGACCATAGAACAGAGTGTAAACTTGGCCTTAGTCTTATCAAAATACACGCAGGCAAAAAAGGGAAATCTTTTCGTTACATTTGTGGACCTGAGTTCCGCATTTGACTGCGTGAACCATGAGATACTATGGTCCATATTATCTGAAATGGGTTTAGATTCTAACATTCTAGTATTTATAAGAACTCTGTATAGTGACGCAGGCGCTAGAGTCCGCTACGGAAATAAAGGCGAGTGCTCTGATAAATTTCCTATCAAGAGAGGGGTACAACAGGGGTGCATCCTAGCCCCCCTTCTCTTTACCCTATACATAAACTCTATCGGCCAATATTTAATAGAATCACAGCATGATTACCCAAAAATTCTAGGAACTCCGACCCCAATACTCCTTTATGCTGATGATGCCGCCATCATGTCCCGGAACAAGATAGGCCTTCAGAGGGCTGTCTTGAAGTTTGCAACTTATATGAATGAACGAGGGTTAAAAATTAATATTGCAAAAACATACACGATGGCTTGTGGCCCGGGAACAAAGAAAGTGCCTTGCTCAATCTTCTTAGATAGCAATAGGATCGAGACCACGGACCATTTCTCCTACCTTGGAATACACTTTGACAGGAGGGGAAATTGGCATACAGCGGTAAATGCCAGAAATTTGGCCCTCACCCGAGCTATTGGCGCCCTTAAACAGTTTTCAGCTAAATTAGGTGGCAGACCAGTGAAAGAGCTGATTGTCCTTTACAAGGCTAAATGTATTTCTACTGCCACCTATGGAGCTGGTCTTTGGGGTATTGAAAACGCACAACTATTACAAAAAACAGAAAATCAATTCTTGTGCTATTTATTAGGAGTTTCAAAATCTACATCGACTTATTTTATACATATCGAATTGGGTTTGCTGTACATCTTAGATATTATTAAAATTGCGCCTATACTCCTGTGGCATAAGATTTGGGTTACTCCGGAGACCAAACTAAACAGAGACTTGATCACTGACTGTCTCAACCTCGACGGATTAACCAATATCAAATGGCTCACATACGTAAAAAACATGATGATTGACCTTGGCCACCCTGAGTTTTTCACGAGGCCTTCTACCATGGAAATGGTTTCCAGGAAGACCCTTAGAGAGTTGGCCTTAAACCATCTAACAACCAAAAGATGGAACCTGGAAAAAACAAAAAACACAGTCATCAATTACCAAAAAATAACCATGCAAGAAGGCCTCCAAAATTATTTATTAACTCAGCCTACTTGCTATGCCCGAATGCTTCTCACTCGCCTCAGATTTGGAAACTTTTATCGTATGATTGCTTTCCCTCTCTGCAACTCTTGGTCAAATGAACTCCCACTCTGCCCTTGTGATGATACCTCTGCTCAATCCAACATCCATTGTGTTCTTTTTTGTAAATTTTACCAGCTGCCCAGGGGGGCATTTCTGAAACCACTTTTAAAGTCCTGGGGAATTCGTACTTGTAGACTGGCCATGTTTAGGTTATTACAGCTGGACAATGAATGTACTATTACTGCAGTAACAAGCTTTTTAAAGCTGGCTGTTAAGTTTCGTAGCTCAATGTAATTATTTTAATATGCATTTTTTGCAATTTGATAAATGTTTTCATTAACAGGGGATTATACTGATTGACTCTGACTATGTAAAAACAAATTATTCTTAAACTTTTTATCTGTATATATATGCATGTATTCTTTTTCTTAATGTATGCTTTTTTGATGTACGCTTTTATGATTTTAATTTGAAAATCGAATAAAGCTTTCTTGATTGATTGATTGAACTGGTGCTCCTGCAAGATATAAATATGAGCAACTGGAATAATGTAACCATGTCTTTAGAAGCTTCCTAAACTTGAACTGATCGTAGCTACCCACAGAATACACTAAATGCAATTCCTAGACGTAGGGACCATCACAGAAAAGGCTCTGCCCCCTCTGCTGTCACTGGAAGCCAATAAACCCAAAGAAGAACATGGTTCACAGATCGAGGAGAAACTTTGAAGAAGTTGTTCAGAAACACATGGCTTTCCCACACAGTAGACATGGCTTTCCCACACAGTAGACCGTATAAAATTCTAAGAGTTGTAAGCAAAATGTGCGCTGAGACAGTCAACCAGTAAAGCGAGCAGACTCACACCACCAACTTCCTTTGAAGAGGTAGGCCACAGTACTCTGAATGGACTATAGGTTTCCCAAAAGATCATATGGAATTCTCAAGTATACTGAATTATCATAATCTAGACCAGATCCAAGCCTTATTGCTAATGCAGAACCTCTGCCAGATGCAGTAATCCTGGGTAGAATTATACAGAGTAGTGTGAGCTGTAAAAACCAGCTCAATGTAATTAACAACATTTGAGGAGCTTTTAAAAGCTCAGGATCTCTTCTGAAACCACGATTTCCTGAGTTTAACACGAATCATAAATGCACCAAGTTCTTGTGGTCAGAAGGTCCAATTCATATGGACTTGCTGCTCTCTCTGGACTTAACTGATTTTGTATCAAGACAGCAGCTTGTCATCCAATACCACACCTCTCGCATACAATGATGGAGGTTTATTAGCAACCCCTGCAGATCGTCACCCAGATCCGGCACCTAATTTCATATTGGGTGTACAGTTATGTGCACCATGATGCACCCTTAACTGGGTGTGTCAAGCGTAGAACGGGGGAGTGCACCCAATTACAGGAACAAATGTGCTGCCCCCAGCACATGCATGCTCTCTAACAATTTGTGTGTATGCAGAGGAGAGATGAAGCAGTAGTTAAAAACACTGCTCTATATTTCACTGCCGGCAGACTTGGTTTAATTATTAAGAGGGGACAGGGAACTCCCGGCAGACGACTGCAGTGTGTAACTGCAACCGCAAGTAGGGGAATTAAGTGAATTAATAGCAAGCACCTCAGATGTGGCGCACAAATCCGTGTGTCTTCCTATGGCTTCTTTGCCCTTGTACCTGCATCTGTAATATGACACGGGTGCAAAGGCATTCCCAAATGTGCTCAAATCCACAATACCATGCAACACACAGTCTGTTCTGGTGCAATTTGTATCACAGAAGGGTCCATGCAAGTATTTCCTGTCCACTCTGTAATTCCAAGGTGTCCCGAGAATAAAATGGGGGCACAAAGACCTGTTGCACCATCAGAACATTATATATAATATGGTTCCTAGATATCAGAGTACACGTAAAAAGTAAGTTCCATGATTGGCTGTGGTATTGTAGAAATGAGATTTTTATCTGTCTCACTGGTGCAGGGACACCCTTATTGACTAGTAAGAAAACCTATGTTTCTCATCTAACAGTGAAAGAGTAAAATAATAATGTTCAGGTGTAAGTGTTGGGAATACAAGTGTATGCATAGGAAATTTCACAAGTAGGAACCAAGCTATTACACAAATACTCATAACACTAGATAAACTTGCTGCCAAATAAATTAATGTCCATTTATGTTTAGTCTCTCTCGATGCAGGGTGTTGAATATCCGGGCGTTCTTCCTCCATGTTTGGCATCCAAAGGTCAACATTGTCTTTAACTGTATTGTCTCTTAAAAACACTGCAAAAAATGTCTATAGTTTATGTCCAATGCATATATCAGTCAATGGGGAATTTCAGAAAGAAAGCAAACATTTGAAACAATCAAACAGCATTTTCACCTCAATCAAAGTCCAAGCTAAAAAAAATTAATTTTTTTTTTTAAAAATCGGTGAAGACTTGCAGTTCGATAAAACCATAGGAATGAAAAAGAAAGTCAATATAGCAAGTATTCAAGAAAGACTGTCCACAAGTTCATCCCCTACAGCCTGAAGGATCATTAAAAAGATTACTTTTTTTCAAGAAATATTTCTGGGCCAACTGGTGGAAAGTTCAGATTCTATTTCCAACCCTGGGCAGAGCAAAGTAATGTACACACGGATAGTATCAGCCGTTTTCTGCACCACAAATCGTCTTATTCTGTCCATTCAAAGATTCTTTTCTCTTCAGCTCTAGACAGTTCTCAGTTATTTATTTCAGCATTTCTTGACTCTTTGTTATCAGCTTGTCATCAGGGTGGCTTATACAGTTCAAGCTTCGCATTACACAGTTCATTCAATGTGGCATTCTGCACTTTTTCAATGCAATTTGAACACTCTGGTGCTGAGAAACTCTGACAGAGCACCATCAATCCTTTGCACGTTTTCAATCCAAGCTTTTCACTTTTATTTTCACTTTCATCAGTTTCAGACGTTTCAGCTACGGGTGCAAATTATTTTTCAAGGGACCACTGCAGACATTTTGGATACCCTTTCAGCCAGCTTTTTTTTTCCTCCACTCGTAGGCCCACAGCACTAATTTTTCCTTCAGAGGCTGCACCTGACTCATTCACCTCTTTGACACCGCTTTCATCTGAGTCAGGTTTCACTTTTTGCTTTTCCAGTGCAGTTTGCTTTAGTGCTGCTTCAGACTGTGTGTGTTGACTGACCATCGTCTGTTGGCTTTTGACCACTGCTGGCATCTTTTCATGAAGAGGAGCTGTTTTATCAGGGGGGCACGGGACCATAGTGTGTGAGAGGCATACACCCAATTTGGAAGGCCACCACATTTCAAAACAGATTTTGCCAGGATCATTTGGAACAGGTCTTTCTATTTCACAACATCTCTCAGATCAAAGTTTTGGCACCAACCATTATGCAGATCTCGTGTAGCCGCTGCAATCTGGTGAGAAACTGCAAGCTCCACATCAGCCAGACCTTCACAGCAATGGCTAGTGTTTTCATCAGTAATTTTCACAAGTGCATTTGCGTGTACATATTCAAGCCACTTCAGTGATGCTGAAACACAGTCTTTTGCAAAGTGTAACTCTGTGCTGTCTTTGTGTTCCTTTATTGTGCTTGAAACTTCAGGCAGATAGCTACAATCCAATCTTTGTCCATATCTGTGGTTCTGCACACATCATCTTTGAGACCTCATTATGATCCTATTTCAAAGAAACTGGCAATCTATACCTGGGCATCAGTTTTTGCAATAACACATTTGCTACTATGCAGTTGTCATTTTTTTTATATTCTGTTCTGATACAACCTTGTTGTTCTGCTTCTAAAACATTTCTTGTTCCTCTTTTAGTTTTTTAAGTCGTTAACATCAGCATTAAATAAACAGTATCCTTTTCATATTCACCTGTGAAAATTCCATTGAATGTATATGCTAACAGGACACAATATTGTACTACTGAATTAGCATTTGTCTCTCTCATGACAATAATGACTCCCATTTGAGCAGTTTATACTGCATGTTATGGTAAGGGCAAACAATTTTGAATTTTGGGTTGAGGTAACTAATAAAAGCCATGAAGCTTTGACAACATAATATATAGGGAGCAGAGCATGCGCTGCTCCTAATCTGTCATTGTTACCTTTCAAACATGGGCAATCTACAAAATGGACATTGTTGGGCTCAATTAGACGTTCATCCTTAAAGTCTAATCTTGGCTTTATGCATAGATTCATGACACCATGTGTCTGTTCTTCAAAGTTCTTCCTATCCTTTTATTCTTTAATCTGTTTTTGTTTAACCCCTTGCGTGCGCACGACGTCTCCCGGCCGTCGTGCATTACGGTGGGCATGTGCGCATGACGGCCGGGAGACGTCATGTTCCCGAACGCCGTTTATTTCTCATGCATAGCTGGAGAAATAAACCCGCACGCAAGGGGTTAATTTGTTTTCTCCATAACCCTACGGCATCAAACATACTCTGCCTACTTTTTCTCTTAAAGCTGCTCTTCTACATATTGCAATTTATTTAAATCAAAGGTACCATTTAAGTGGCCACTGTAAACTGGCATCTGCCTTCATACATTTGTTCCACAATGTGCTAAACAGTATGGAAGAAATACCATATTTAATGTACATTTCATAATTCAGACTGCCTTCTAGAGGTGCTGGCTGCCTTTCTTAAAAAATTCTATTTGTGTTGCAACAACAACATAATGCACGAAGTGTGCTCAAAACAGGCATGTTTACCAAATTTCTTCTTAACAATGTTCTCAAGAGACTCTTATACCAAAACTGAGAAATTATAAAAATTTCCCACACTACCTGCCAAAAACATTTGCAAACGTTCTTTTTCAAAGACAAAAACCAAATAGACAACCTATTTGATACTACCTGATTGCAATTCTCCAACTCCCAACTGCTGATCCTCAGATCAATAGATCACCTCCAAAATGCCAACCGAAGAGCCCCAGTTGAGACACACAGCCGCCACAATGGTCAGGTCGATAAGCTGAAAATCACCTTGGCCGCAAGAGCAAGTCTCAGTCTGCGGGGCACCCCTTAGTGTTTCTGTCCTGTCAAAACGACCTCCTTCTGGTCCAGCTGTGTCCTTCAATTCTTACACAACCCCTTACACAACCCCTTTGTATAATGCTTACATGCTGAACAGTTGAATCCTGATAAACCCCTACCCATGTCATCTTTGTAGATAGGCAAGGGAGGTTACAGGCGTTGGTGGGCTAACAGATTAGACATCTGTGCACTTAAGCCCTTCGGCAGGGCAGGGCTCCTTACTGTGGCACACGAGCATTATCAGTACAACCAACTTCAGTGAACACGTAACTTCTGACTTTACAAAAGTCCCAGCAGAAACACAAAATTGGGGCTGGTAGACAAAATGGAAGAGGAGTAGAGGCTAACTTAACAGAATACATTTTTTACCATTCAACAGTATGGCAAAATGTTCAGCTTAGGTATTAAATAAGCTTGGAGACAGCAAGGAGCCATGAAAAACTTGGGTTAAAAAGACTAAGGAGGTAAGAACATTGTCTGAAGCTAGACAGATGGGAAGGATCTAAACCACTCTGGTAGAAGCATACAAAAGCCAGTATTTTGTAGGCACATGTCCAACAGATGCTGCACAGAATTGTTCCCTTGTGAATAGTGATGCTGGAGAGTGACAAATAGTAGGATACAATTGATTATTTAAAGCACGTATTCATGAAAGTGTAGCACAGCAGGATTGGTCAATGGTGCAGTTGCTGAAGTTCTACATCTATAGCAAGAAGTACTGCTGGACCAACTGCACATACTCACTTCATCCTAGGCAATAACTGGCCACAACATTTGATTCCCAGAAGGCAATCTAATAGCAACTATCAACGTTCTATCAACGAACACACTGTACATTTTGACTTCGCTGCAGAATCCCCTGAATCCAACTTGGAAAACAATAAAAACCACCCTGCAGGTCAGTGACTTGCTTCTTAACATCTGCTGGAATAAAATCCTAGACCTTACAAAGTGAAGTACGGCATTATATACATCAATGACCTTCATATAATTCTAATTTCGATATATTCCTATGGCTAGCTAGGTTGCCTTTTCTGTGTAGAAACTGGAAATCAATACACCTAGTTTGGAAGTCAAATCCCTGTAAAGCACAGGTTTTGAGACAAATTATTTGTAAATATTTCGTTACCGGTACTATTTTTTATGCGGTAAAATCTATCAAGAATAACTCAGTAAATATAAGAGGCAGAATCCGTGGTATAAGAGGTTTAAAAATGCTTTATTCCTATACAAAGGAAGACAATTCGAATTGTGGGCCTTCTGTTCCATCACCACGAAAGTTCAGGAAGGAAGGGAGCATATATTATTGACAGTTAAGCAGTTTTATAGAAAATACATTACAGTAAAACAGATGCAAGAGGCGTAACAGCTGATAAAAGGTGCATACGTAGCTAATAGAGGGCGTAATTCAAGAAACGTCATCATACATGATGTCATAAGTGGGTGGATCCATAAGAGAATCCTGCAATGTCAGCAGAAATAGTTGGCAGAGATGCGCGCGCAGCCGCATGACGTGTGATTGACGTGCAACTAGAGGGTGAAAGGGACTTGACATTTAGCTCTACATGTGGAGACAGAAGTCTGGGGTTATGTCAACCTAATCCCATATCATATCTAATATCCTATGTTTAAAGAACTGTGTTATCCAAAAGGAGAGGTCTCTTAGGATAGAATCTTATTCTATACTGACTATACTGACTGTTAGTGCGTGTACAAGCGTCTAAGTGTCTACACTAGATGCGAGGGGGTAGGAATATTCCATGGTAACGGGGCTATGAATTACCTGCATGAGGACAGCGAGGCCTGGCCCTTTGCACGGTAGCTGGAGGAATGTTTACCTAAACTGCTAGACAGGAATGCATCGGATGAGGAGCGAAGGAGATAATCTCGAAGGTGAAATACAGTTTTTGGCAGGCGACAGGCTGGATCAGGCACCGTTAGCCGCACAGGGAGTAGGACAAAGTTCATGGTCACGGATGCAGGCTCAGACTGGAGCTTTCAGAGGCAGAAGGCAGGAAAAGGCTTGATGACAGAATTCGGGCCTACTCGCCTGAATCTGTGAAATGTGGAAAGTGAACCACATAAAGTCGGTGGCCTTTCATACTTAGGAATGGAATATCTGACCCATTCATGGCGGATCTGAAAGAGGACATGTTGACGGTGGACACACATATATTTGCGTCTTCAAAACTGGAGCAGGAGGGAACATACATGTACTTATAGCATGCACATGGAGCCGTTGGGGTCTACGATAGGGGACATAACTGATCACAAAATTCATATTTCCTCATTCCCTCCTTGTCCCCTTCGGACCCTCAGGAGATATCGATCTTCATCAATCCATCGATCTGTTCATATAGCATCATTTGTTCTTCTTTCTTCTTCCGGGATCTCGAACGAATACTTGGATGTGGGATACACGAGGTGGCACACAGACCACAAATCGCTGGCCCACATTGTAGACATAAGCAGCAACTGAATAGTATGAGAAAGCCAATACCTAGGAAGGATAGTATTCTCCATCCCCAGGCTGACAACACGCCCCAGAACCAACCGGACCAAGTCCAGGTGCCTGGACTCTGGTGTATCTGGCTTACAATCTTATGAAGGCGGGTTATGGCTTTATATACTGACGGTGAATTTTCTGGTATGAAAATGCAACAACTTGATCCGATGACCCTACAAGCTCCGCCCCTATCGGCCAGGATGACGTCAAGGACAAGACGATTTTGGAGCACAACAATCCGCATAGCAGACTGCTCTTCTGTTAAATTGCCTAAGGCGGAAATAGTTTCGTTCACTACTGCTTCAAGGGTTCTGGTTAATCTACGTATCAGTTTACTATTAGTGACTGTACCTATATAGGGAAAGAAACCTTTATTGAAATCTGTGTATTTCTCCCATGCTGTTTCAGTGTAATCGACAATTGGGAGATCTCTCTGCTGTCTATTGTGTACTAAATGGGTATTTCTGTGATAATCAGGAGGAGCTAGGAAAACAGGTGGCAGAAGGAATGCTATATAACAGGTACCATCCCAATCTAAAGGTAGACATATATATGCGGTCTGGCCACATATGAAGTAGGAATGATGGGAAGCTCTAAATGTAGACTTGCCTTGATCACTGAATTTTATTACAGTGGTGCATTTACTGTGGCCCATATGTATGGAACCATTCTTTCTTATACATAATTCCCCTTTTACTGGGAATACCGACATGGCGGGCAAGATTGGTGTAGCTTCAGATTCAACGTTCAGGATCATGAGGTTAAGTGTAAAGTTACCTAATCCATATACTTCATTTTCTAGATCAGTTCCTGTTCTTTTGGGAAGTCCCTCCTTGTTAGGGTAGCAGACTTTAAGTAAAACTAGGTTCAGGTTTCCCCATACCCAGTTGTCTTGATAAACTGCGGAATTTGAATCTAGGGTATTGATCAAACTAAACCATGCTCCACAGGAGCCATTGTGTGTAAACGGATAGGGAAAGAGGGGCAAAACTCCCTTATAGTTCTGATAGGGAGGGAGTTGGCCACATATCCAACAATTTGTGGCATTGCTGGTTTGATGGGAATGATGTAACATACTAATGAAAGTGTTATTGCGCAGCGCAAATCTATAGGACAACTCATGCGGAGGAAATTCGCTAAAAGAATGTTCTGCAGTTATATTGTAAGCATGCTTAGGAATAGGGTAATACATGTGCAATAGGATGCTGACAATGATGATCAAAAGACTTAAAAAAAACAAAATTAATAATGTTACTGTACAATGACTACGAAATGATTTACAATACGCTTGCTTCTTGAGCAGCATTTGATTATTTCTGTCTCTATTCCGGTCCAGAGGATACATGTCAGAGACAAATTCAACCGATTCACCTTGGAGAGGACTTAAACAATCAAATTGTCTGACTTACTGGACCTCAATTTTAGTTTATATAGTTCTGAGTTCGATTGCTCAACCAAAGGGAGCTTTGAGTCTGTCTGTGAGGGAATACAGGGATGAGTCTCTATACTGGGTGGTAGTCCATAAAATTTCTTGATATGACTCGAGTGCAACCACCCTTTTCTTCCTTCGATTTTCACGGCTGTCCTTGTGGTGAGTAAAACTAACTTCGGTGACTTCCACCTAGGATCCAGTTGGGTCTTCCGGTCAAAGTTCCTGACCAGTACCAGGTCACCAGGAACTACGTCATGGGGCTTCACCTCCGTATTGTCGGGAAAAGCTGCGGATACCTGTGAACGACAAGATTGTAGTGCAGACATCAAGGAAGCCAGGTAATCTGTCAGCATATTACAGTCAACGTCAGTGATTTTACGAGGTATAGGCGTCCCCCACATATTTGGTGGTCTACCGAAGATCACCTCATACGGGGATAGCCCTGTTCGAGAATGTGCTACCATTCTCATGTAAAAGAGCGCAACTGGTAAGGCTACTATCCAATCGACTCCCTTTTCTCTACATATTTTGGACAATCTAATTTTCAAAGTTTGATTATGGCGTTCTACGAGACCTGCTGCCTCGGGATGTCGGACACAGTGAAATTTCCATTGATAGCCTAATAGAAGGGAAACGTGTTTCATTAGTTCGGATGAGAACGGCTGGCCGTTATCTGAGTAGACAACACGTGGTAAACCGTACCGTGGGAAGAATTCTCGAACTAACTGTTTGGCAGTAGTCGGGGCAGTGTAATCTGAAACCGGGTATGCTTCTGTCCAACGGGAAAGAGCACAGACAACTACGAGAACATATTTAAATCCTCGACATCGTTCCATCTGGATATAATCCATCTGGAGGACTTCAAAAGCATGATTAGGAGGTTGAAATCCACCCTGCTCTACGGGGATGCTTTTACCTGGATTAAACTGACAACATATCATACAGGTACGAACTTTTTGTTTAGCTGCGGCTCGCAAATGTTTGTTGAACCAAATGTGTTGAATGCTGTCTAGCATAGCTTTTTCTCCTAGGTGCGCTGGACTATGTATAGTGTTAATGATGACTTGGACCATTGAGTCGGGAAGAAACCATATAGATTTTTCCTTCGTCATCCATCCTTGATCTGTTTGGATCCCTCCTAATTCAGTCCATTTCTTTATTTCTTCTGGTGTAGCGTGTGTCTGTATATCAATTACATCAAGGGCGGGATCCTTAACTGTCATGCAATGTGTTGGTGTCGGAACTATTGTCTTTGTCATGTCAGTTGTGTGAGTCTGATTCTGAGCAGTCTGTTTAGCTGTTCTGTCAGCTAGGTCATTACCCTGAGAAATGATATCGGTAACTTTTGTGTGGGCTTTGCATTTCATAATCGATATTGCAGTAGGTAGATGAATCGCGTCTAATAGGGCTTGAATGAGGGGTCCGTGTTGGATGTGGGCACCGTGAGAAGTTAAATAACCTCTCTCTCGCCACAGTACGCCGAAGTCATGGACGACTCCGAATGCATAACGTGAATCTGTGTATATGTTGACTTTCTTATTTTTGGCTTGGATACAGGCTTGTGTCAGAGCGATGAGCTCTGCTGCTTGAGCTGACAAAGTGTTAATACGATTTGTTTCAATGACTTCAGTGTCTGTTGTGACTGCGTAAGCGGCCACTAACTCTCCTGTACTTGCTCTCATACATGACCCATCTACATACAATGTCAAGTCTGGATCTGACAAAGGGATATCTGTCAAGTCTTGTCTGGGTTTCGTCGTGATAGTAATAACTTCAACACAATCATGTGCCAATGGATCTGTTCCGCTCACTGGTAACAGTGTGGCAGGATTTAACGTATTGCAACGTCTGATTTCTATATGTGGCTGAAACAATGTTAATTCGTAACCGGTGAGTCTCGCTATAGTCAAGTGTTGTGTTTGTGTGCGGTTCAAGAGAACCTCTACTGCGTGTGGTACTTGTACTGTCAATTGATGTCCTAACACTATGGCATCGCTTTGTCTGATTGCTAAAGCTGTTGCTGCCACTGATTTCAGGCACGCAGGAAGTGCCTGAGCTACTGGATCTAATGTACTAGAGAAATAAGCACATGGTTTATGTGATCCTGCTTGTTCCTGAGTGAGTACTGACAAAGCAGTACCTTCGCGTTCTGTAACGAAGAGTGTAAACGGTTTACTGTAACATGGTGTTGCTAGGACTGGTGCTTGACATAAAGCTTTCTTTAAGCTTTCAAAGGCGTGTGTATGTTCTTGAGTCCAAGGGAGGACAGTCGATGTGGCTGCCTCCTGCGTTGTCAACTGGATGAGTGGTTTTGCTAGAAATGCATATTGAGGGATCCACTGCCTACAGTATGAAGTGAGGCCTAAAAAAGCCCGCACCTCCTTTTGTGTCTTGGGTGGTAGCATGTTAGCGATTAACTGGATGCGGTCGGATGTAAGCTGCCTTCCCTCCTTGGACAGCGAGTGCCCAAGGTAAACAACTCGCTGGACACAGAATTGCAGCTTAGAAGGGGACACCTTGTGCCCCTTGTCGGCCAGAAATTTCAGAACCGTCAGTGACGCTTTTTCACATTCAGGTTCGCTTCGAGCGGTGATCAGTAGATCATCGACATATTGAAGCAAGGCAGTGTTAACTGGCATGTGGATACTGTCAAGTTCTCGTTTCAGTGCTTGGCTATAGATGCTGGGGCTTTCTGTAAATCCTTGAGGTGCACGTGTGAATTTAAAACTTCGTCCATTTAAACTAAAACCGAACAAATATTGACTTTCCGGATCGATTGGGACACTAAAGAAAGCATTCTTGAGATCAATTACAGTGAAAAACGTTGCTTCTGAGTCAATAGCTGTGAGTAATGAAGAGATATCTGGGACCACAGGGTATTGTGGTACAATGCATTTATTTAATTCGCGCAGATCAATAACTAATCGATATACTGGTGGAGCTTTTGGATCCGTTCTTTTAAGAATCGGAATTATCGGAGAATTACAAACATTGGAGTCAGTTTCGACAACCACTCCTTGTGTAATGAGCTCGTCAATGATTTGCAGTAAAGCCACTACAGCATCTGGTGGTAACTTGTATTGTCGTATTCGTGGTAGTACTATTCCTGATTTCAGTGTAACTCGATATGGTGTAATATTCATGCAACCAACATCAGTGGGGCCTTGTGCCCATAAATGTGTAGGTAACTTCTGCAGTCGGTGATCCATGTCTCTGGATACGTAGTGACCTTTAAAGTCACGTAAAAATAGTCGTACTCCTTCCGGAGAACAACATATAATAGCTCCTAGAGCTTTCAATGTTTTTATTCCTAACAAGTTTTCTGGACATGATTTAGTAAGCAATAAATCTGTAGTACGTGTCAATGGACCAATCGTAAGTGGAAGAGGTTGTGTTACGTCATTAATTATAGGTTTTCCTGAGAATCCAAGGGAAATATTCTGTGAGCCTGAGAGGGGTGCCCCTGGAACTTCACTGAATCTTATAGTCGTTCTGCTTGCCCCTGTATCAAGTAAAAACTTTCTGTCTTCCCCTAATAGTTCACTATGTACATAAGGTCCCTCTTGGTCTACAGGAACCTCAATAAGGGGTAAGCCAACTTCCCTCTCTAGGCTATCTCATGAGTATCGCTGATAATCGGGATAATCTGCTTGTGCATACTGATACATCTGTTGTGTTGTTGCTTGTGTGGCAGCAATAGGCTGCGCTTGTGGTGGTGCAACGATCTGTTGTGGAGCTGCCTGTTGCGGAGCTAGTTGTTGCGGAGCTAACCTAGGTTGTGCATGCTGAGGGATTTGTTGTTGATTCTGATCCTGTCTAGGTGGACGTGGTCTCTCATGTGTTCTACCTGTAGCAATATTATGTTTCAGGACTGGACAATCGTGTATAAAATGACCTGGTTGTTTACAATAGTTGCATGTCCCTTTCGTAGGACCTGAGGAATCACCCTTTTGATGACTATCGGCTGGAACTGACTGTGCAACAAGCATTTTCATTTTTGTATCTTTCATACGTCTTTGTTCGTGTTCTTGTTCTTCTCTAATTCTATTGTGATGATATTGTAACATCTGTAGCATCTGTGATGGGGTATTACCTTGCCAGGTACTTTCGAATTTCAATACTCTATTCTTGACTTGTAGCAGAGAATTTTCAACTAATTTTGTCACAAACAGATGTGGGTATGACTCACTACTTGCTTTTATGCCACTATTTATACCAAAACATTTTTCAAATCGGGAATAGAAATCACTTGTATCTTCGTCTGGCTTTTGTTTACAGGCTGAGATTGCACCCCAGTCTTCCTTTTTCGTAGTTAATAAACGTGGCAGTACCTGTATTAGTAATCCTGCTAGTGCTGTAGTCTTTTCCCCAAGCCCTGCTCCTGCAGCTCGGGCCTTCTCTTCGTTTTCTAATGCTGTCCAATCTATCTTTTGGTCTCCTACCTCCCATTCTTTTTCTTTGAGTTTTTCATAAACACCTGCAGGTAATAGGACTTTTAATATTTTCATAATATCGGGGTAGGTATACTCTCCCATGAGTAACATGTCTTTTATCTCACGGTGGAAACCTGCTGGATCTTTGTCATGACTGGGTACTACTTTCTTCATTTCTAATAATTCTAATTTAGTTATAGGTGTGTACACAAATACGCGTGTAAAATTATCACCGGCACCTCTGATTGGGTGTACTTCGCGTAACGGGTTCTGTCTATCTATGTGATACATTTTTCTTCCCATTATGGGAACTGGAACGTGTTCTGGGCATACGAAATTTAAATATTGGTTTCGGGATTCTAGTATTTCTTTAATCAAATCAGTACCTGACCCTTTCCATATGTTCGTGAGTAGTTCTGTCAATATGTCAGGTAAGGGTCCTGGATCAGAGTGTTGGCTTTTATATAATATAAGGAGGTGTTGAATCATGTATATACTAGCTAAACGCTGTTCATATGGGTCTAGATTCAGAAACGTGTGTGCAAGTACATCATCATTGTATTTGCCAGGACTGTCAGCCCATTGTACTGCTGACCTGACTAATTCTTGTTCGTCCATGGAATCGAGCATGTGGTACCCCCTTCGATCTCGGAGTAATTTATCAGCGGCTTGGAATAAGTGTTCAGGGGATTTTGTATTTAGCATAGGGTTTGGAAAATGTCTATTACATTCTGAACGTATTGGACGTATCGGATCGTTAAAACCTCTGGTATTATTATGGGGTCTTCCTTTACCTACATAAGCTATCGTGTCTACTTGCTCTGATTCTTGCTCCTCCTCCTCTCTGTTTAGATCAGCGGCGTCTACCTCTAATCTTTCTTCGTGTATTCGTTCTACCTCTTTGCGGATCTTTCGGTACATAGCTACTATACATAACTGTTTATCATGTCTTCCTTCTGATATATTCCGGCCCCAAGTGACAAGTGTTTGCATTTCTTCCGGATTTACCCCAGGCCGGTCTTGATTTCTAATTACACAGTTTATGAGGAAACGTAACAGTTGTCCCTGTACCTCCGCTTTCTGGTACTCCATGGCTCTGCTAATACTTTCAGGACCTCGCCCTGACTGGACAAAGTGATATATATTTTCTAAATGTGTATTCATTCCTGGTAACTTCGTTAAATATATTGCAGCTCGTCTAATACGTAATGATGACAGCAGCATTTCGTCCCGTTTACCGGGCACAGGATCATATCTACAATCTACTAGAAGTTCCTTAAGCATGTCAGGAGTGGCTAGTTTGGGCGTACGCTGGTGTGCTAATTCTCTAAGGGAAAATTTATTTCCTCTGGGTGGCGTAGAAAAAATGTCTGTCGTACCTCCTGTAGCACCGTCTGGGGTGCTGGACGTGAAAGGATTTGTTGAGGGTGAGACAGCAACCGTCGTTGCGGGAAAAGCTGTAGAAACAGATGTGCTTGTCGGAATGTGTGTCGAAGCGTGTTGTTGCGGAGGTACAGACGAATGTTCTTGGCGATGAGCATCATCGGCAAGTGGTCTATGTGGTGCGGTATTAGCATACTCGGGAGCTGCGTCATCTAAATAGCGGGAAAGGAAAACATCTTTTGCTGTTTTGGGATGTGATTTGGGATGTGCTTTTATCGGAAACAATGGAGGTGGCAAGTCTTTTGGTATTTCCTGAGTAGCCTTAGGTAACCCTTCGGCCAGAAGTGGATACATACCATTCATAAGGGCGTTTCTTTGTCTATCTACTTGTTCTGAATTTACTCGGGTACCTTCCTCAAGTAATAGATTTTCTCGAGTTTTATTTGAATTCTCTCTACCTTTCTCTTCCTGTCTGTGTGCTTTTTCTGTACGTCTGTATGATTCTTTACGCCATAATTCAATGGCATCTTTCTGTGACTGTCTGGCTTTCTTTTTCCATAATTCTTCTTCTACTCGCATGATGCAATCTGCATCCCAGGTCCCCGCTGCGGGCCATCTCTGACTCTCTGGTAATTCTTTGGTGTTGTCCACCCATAAATCAAGAAATAATACGGCATCTAGACCATGCTTATGATACATAAAGTATCCTGGAGTGTCCCTAGGTGGGATGGGAACGGCTTCTTCGAGTACACCTTTTCTAGTTTTGATCTGTCTTAGTTTTGAAAAGAGCGGCATTTTTAGATCTTGTTTCTAGAACACACTTTATACAAGAGAACACAATAATGAACAGTCATTCACACCACAATATATAGAACGTGTTTAAAACATTTAACGCTTAACAGTTTTAACGAACAATGATAACTAATAGAAAACTAGTTATTGACATTATACTGACACTAGATAATACTTATTTATATGCAAGACATACTATATTACTATATATACTGCTAAACAGTACAGATACACTGCTGAAACAGTGCAGACCGGATTTGTGTACCCAAACCCGTCTTGACCGGCACAGACTATGTGCACGTAAAATGCCTCCCCGATAATGGTACTCACCGGGTAGCTCGGAACGGAAGGCCTCGGAACGGAACTGAAACTGGACCGGACTGGACTAGACTCGACTGGACTCGGAACTTCGGAACCTGGCGGGACTCTGTATACCTCGGATCTTGCTCTCTCAGCTAGGCTCTGGTCGGGATACTTCGCACTTCTCACCGCCTCGTCTGGGTGTTGATCGCAGCCTCAGTCGTCCCCGCTTGGTCGGAGGGAGATACAGGAAATCCTGCGGGTACGCGTTTTTGTCCGTTCAACTGTGGCAGGAGACCGGGCCTGCAACGCACCGCCGGCGCGTGAGATGAGAAAGTGTCCCTGTTCGGGCGCCAATTTATGTGGTAAATATTTCGTTACCGGTACTATTTTTTATGCGGTAAAATCTATCAAGAATAACTCAGTAAATATAAGAGGCAGAATCCGTGGTATAAGAGGTTTAAAAATGCTTTATTCCTATACAAAGGAAGACAATTCGAATTGTGGGCCTTCTGTTGCATCACCACGAAAGTTCAGGAAGGAAGGGAGCATATATTATTGACAGTTAAGCAGTTTTATAGAAAATACATTACAGTAAAACAGATGCAAGAGGCGTAACAGCTGATAAAAGGTGCATACGTAGCTAATAGAGGGCGTAATTCAAGAAACGTCATCATACATGATGTCATAAGTGGGTGGATCCATAAGAGAATCCTGCAATGTCAGCAGAAATAGTTGGCAGAGATGCGCGCGCAGCCGCATGACGTGTGATTGACGTGCAACTAGAGGGTGAAAGGGACTTGACATTTAGCTCTACATGTGGAGACAGAAGTCTGGGGTTATGTCAACCTAATCCCATATCATATCTAATATCCTATGTTTAAAGAACTGTGTTATCCAAAAGGAGAGGTCTCTTAGGATAGAATCTTATTCTATACTGACTATACTGACTGTTAGTGCGTGTACAAGCGTCTAAGTGTCTACACTAGATGCGAGGGGGTAGGAATATTCCATGGTAACGGGGCTATGAATTACTTGCATGAGGACAGCGAGGCCTGGCCCTTTGCACGGTAGCTGGAGGAATGTTTACCTAAACTGCTAGACAGGAATGCATCGGATGAGGAGCGAAGGAGATAATCTCGAAGGTGAAATACAGTTTTTGGCAGGCGACAGGCTGGATCAGGCACCGTTAGCCGCACAGGGAGTAGGACAAAGTTCATGGTCACGGATGCAGGCTCAGACTGGAGCTTTCAGAGGCAGAAGGCAGGAAAAGGCTTGATGACAGAATTCGGGCCTACTCGCCTGAATCTGTGAAATGTGGAAAGTGAACCACATAAAGTCGGTGGCCTTTCATACTTAGGAATGGAATATCTGACCCATTCATGGCGGATCTGAAAGAGGACATGTTGACGGTGGACACACATATATTTGCGTCTTCAAAACTGGAGCAGGAGGGAACATACATGTACTTATAGCATGCACATGGAGCCGTTGGGGTCTACGATAGGGGACATAACTGATCACAAAATTCATATTTCCTCAGATACATGGAGCTTGAACTTCAGTATACAAGGCTGCATATTTTGGAATGCCTTTAAACTAAATTTGGTAGCAGAACCTGCTCACAAGTAGTCAAAGAAACAGCTGGAACTGAATAATGTAGATTTCCTTTTAAGTAGTATCTGCACAGAAGAGGGATCTTGATTGAAGCATATAGGACATGACCCCAAAAATAACCAAAAGGTAACTCACTGCTCTATTACCAACTTCTAAATAAATACGTTTGGATCTTGGTGTTACCTGAAGTGATTTGGGTTACAGTGAGGCCAATACACTTCAAAAGAATAAATATAGTTTTGACCAAAAGGTACACCTCCACCTGCCTAGTCTTTAAAATTTGATACAACATTTTACTTATGTGAGATCTCTACTAGACATCCATCATCCATCTCAGTGGAGCATAGCAACGTATAAGCTCACCATTTCGCTAGCTATAGGGATCATTATGAAATGTATGGCAATCCATGTGTGTGTAAACATTGAGGGTGTGGCGAATATACATACTCACTCAGGAGAAAACATTCAACTTCAATTTCAACCCAAACTAAACTGCCCGTACCTTTCAGAAAGCGGTTTCATATTAGAGCTTTTCATTATTTGTTTCGTGGCACCTCCAACCATTCCTTAATGATCAGACTAGCAAATAAAGGAGTGAAACTAATTTGAGTCAGCATGGGAAAAACTTCCCTTTAAACCCAGAAAAAGTCACCTCTATATTTGTGACCCCCTTCTTAAACTGATAACCTGCCATAGGTTGCTCACTTACGGCTTGGCAGTGAGCGGCTTGATGAGTCCGGGCTTGTGGCAGTTCCCTGCTATGTAGAGCCATGCCTTCATCTGCAGGGATGGCCATAGATCAGAATGACTCCAGTCAATCTAATGCCGGTAGGTTGATATACCATATTTGCCTTTTCTCAATGGTCATCCCCCACTTTATGCCTTTGTTTGGTATTAGGAATGTGTGCCATGTTACACTACTAATCAGTGTCACAGTGTGTGTAATCTACCTCTAGAATGGTATTGGTAAAATAATTTCACCCATTAGTTTAACTGTCCTCTAAAACCATTTTATATGGAATAGAATATGCACCAATGGTGTAAAGATATGGGCTGCAATGCTCATTTATACCAACCAAATCTATGACAAAAGCATATGTCTTCCAAGAGCAACACTGTGCTTTGGCTGGGCTGCAGTTTAAATGAACTGCAGTAACACATGCCAAAGAAAATTACTTTGTCATGCTGAAAAGCCTGTTTTTATGTATGCATAAGTCACCCCAAAAGTGTGCCTCGCAAGCCCATGGGAACATTACTTACTAGGGCTCATTACTTATTAAGGTTAGTATATGTTCACAGTGAAATAAACCCCAACCCCAAGAGCTATTTCACTGTGACTTTTTCATGAATAAACCTAGTTGGAATTAAAATCTTTATATCCGATCTCCATTTGGAAAAATACTACGGAATTGCTTCAAAGTTATTTGTTACTTCATTTTCAAAATGTTATTTAATACTGAAATCAGATTTTTGATAATAAAGGTGGGATAGTGACTTTGAAAAAATGTATGTTCTGCTGCCTGAGCCAAAACTGCTCTGAATCCAGTTTTGTCTCAGGTCCTCCTTCTTCCCTTCTGCACTGGAATATATATCCTTGGCTGGGAGAGTTAACGACTCTGGCTCTGAGGACAGTAGCCTGCCACTGAGCCAGGTAGAGCAGTTAAATGCTTACCACTTAGCAGGGATTAGCTATTTGACAGCGGACGGAAAGAGTTGGCAAAGGAAAGGGCAGCTTTGTTACTACCTCTTTTGACTTGGAGATGCCAAGGAGGACTTCTTCTACTCAATCCTAAAACCTACTAGACAACCTGGCTCCAGTCACAGTAGGGGAGGCTCTGGCAGGTGGGAGGAGAACTCATCTAAATAGAGGAATTGCTAAGGATCTGAAGAGAGGCGAGCCTGGTTGCCGAAGGGTTCACCATACTGAAACAGGCAGTGCTGGGTAATGTTACAGTAAGGTGAAGGGGAAATGCTGCAAAAGAAGGTAGGAGACTGCGCAGAAATAGTTAGAATTGTGTGGCGGAAATTCTCAGATTACTGGTTAGTGCACAGGATGAATCTCATACCTGAATCTCCACTTTTTCAGAAACTGGGAAGACTCTACCTGACAAAAGAAGGCCATGCGAGAAGAGAGAAAACTCCTGATTGTTGCTGGAAGAAAAGCACTCAATCAAGAACTGATAGACCCCTGATTCCTGTTGGCACCCAGGGACAAGAATTGCTCTCTAAAGGTCAAGCAGCTGGCCTCCTGTTTGCCTGCTTCAGGGACACAAAAAGCAGAAGGACTCCTTAGTCCATGAGGGCCCATCTGACCACTGAGTAATGGACCTGGCAGGGTACATGACTGAAGAGAGACCTGGTGCTCAGATGTCTGCTTTAAGGAGAAGCAAATAACTGCAGGACTGATCAGAAGGAATTTTTCCAGCAGTTGATGGCTAGGACCAAAGGAAAAATCTTTGACCATGACAACCTGTTTGGAGTATCAGACCTCTGCTTCATCATGGTAGCCCTGAAATTGTGCCTAGGGCTAGGTCAACCGTGAACTGTTGTTTTTTGAACGTCACTCTGGCTTGGCTGTTTTTCAGTTCTCACTAGGAGTCTGATGGTTTTCCTATTGTTATCTATAAGCATGTTGTATGCTACAGATCAGCCACATGAATGAAAAGGAGACAGGTGGTTTGCTATTTTATAGTAGACCTACGCATTCTGGTATCTGGCACAGCAGCTCACACACATTATCACTAGCTGTGTTTTTCCACAACCAAGGCACTTCTTCAATTCAGCATCACATGCATCCAAAATATATGAGGGTGGCACTAGTCTGAGTAGTTGAGAAGCACTTTGTACATCAGTGTGGTAGATCACCTTGTACAGGCGCTTGATGACACGTACATCAGACGTGATACCTGCAGCATTTCCCGCCTTGTGTTTTTTACATGTTTTTTAAGCTAACAGGAATGTTCAGTTTGAGGCTTTTGAGGCTTTGGGACCTATAAATATAATGAAACATCTGAAACTACAAGTCCCAGAATGCAAAACACTGTTGTGTTAAAAGTCTGGACTGTCTCTGAGTGCCACACATGGCAAGTGCCAACGTGGTAGCTGTATATTTCATAGGTTTTACTTCAAGAAAGCTTTCCTTAGCATTGTTACCCAGCCAATGCAGAGTAATATGCATCCTTTTGGCTGCTATTTTACATTCCAGTTTCCCCTAGCTCTTGATTAATAATGTGTGGGAGGCGAGTCCCCATGAGTCATGACTCAGAGGTAGCAGGTGAAGGCATACGCTGACGGATCTCACCACCACCCACGTCCCCAGCAGCTCTGGATTTTCGCTTCGAAATGAAATGTTACACAGATCTTAGATAGAGACAGCAGAGCAATCCCCCCGGTTAGAGAGAGCTCACAAGCATAGACACTACAGATTCCACCCTGGTTTCAGAGACTTACAGAGCAGGATGATGATAAATAATGTAAAGCAATCATACAAGTATATGTAATGATTCTGCAGGACACAGTAAAACTTTCAGCGCCTTTTGGCTTGGTTCACACTACGCAAATACCAAATACATACATGAAATACAATTCTTAACAGGAAGTGCTTTTGCCTACCAAAATCTACAATTCAGTTTACACGGTTACATAATTATCATATTTATGCACTTTTGGCCTCAAATTATAGCCTTTTATGTTTTCTAAATAAACCCACTTTTCGGCAGCTTGACATTTGCTCAATAAGCACTTATTTTGCTTTCAAATATCAGCTTATCATTGTGAGTAAATACTTGATTTTCCCTGAACTAAAGACCATGCTTGTCTGTAAATAACCCTTTTTTGCAACACAATCGATGCGCTGGTGGGTTCTTGTGACCAACAAGCGGGATCCCAGCCCCTTGTGAACCACCCAGCCGTTTGTCCTTTGTCGCCCTACCAGCTTTTCGGGGGCGCCTAATCGCGTGCGCCCCCCTTTTTCGCAGGCTTCCGGGGTTCCCACCCCCAGGAGGAGTTCCGCACAGGCCCCCATCCGGTCAAGCTTCACCTCCCCCGGCCCGTGTTCCAAAGGCGGACAGTTATTAGTGTAAGGGTCAGACGTAGGATTTTGATTTTTCTACACTGGAGTTACATCAGACCTGTAGTTTGAGTGCTGTGCTGTGGTTTAGTATGCGCACAACGTGACATTCCCTCCTTCCCAAATTCCGTCACCTTACCGCTTGTTATGCCCAAGAACTCTCAGAGTCAGGGTATGTTGTCCATGGCGTAGCCTTTTCTTTACCTGAAACCTAGTAATTTACCACAGACCATTACCAAAGAAAAGTATCCTTCTTGTATATATAAGAATTATTCACAGCATCACACTTTATCTGCATCGACAACTCAACAGCAGTAAGGGAATCGGGCACGATATTACACTTTAATTTTAACTCGGCCATACACTAGAACAACTTGGCCGTACATTTGAACTTTATACTTTAACTTTTTAACTCGGCCGTACACTCGAACTTGGCTGTACATTTGAACTTGGCCGACTCGGCCACCAATGTTCCACTCTGGTGAGCACATTGTGCCGGCATGCCCCAATGCGCTACAGCCAACAGTTGCACTACTTGACATCCAGGGCACCGCATACCGCACCGGCCCACCGGGGTACCTGAACACAGGCAGCCTCCCCAAGATTGTACTCAGTCTATACGTTGTGGGTTAGGGCAGTAGAGTCCAGGACTACCGGAAGGTCAATCCCTCCTCCCCGCCAACCCACTCCACACGTGGAATCTACCCCCTCCTGGGGTCCATGGAATGGCTGCACCTCCATTGTTGTGCATCCCAGTTTGTTGTTAACTGTCAGCGCTCCGCCTTGGTGAAGCCTTGCTCTTCTTCCGGGTGGGTGGGTGGTCGACGACACTCCTGTGGCCAGGCTGAGGTCCGGGGAGGACAAAGAGAACGAAACCCTTCAGGGCATATTCTTAAATACACGCTAAGTTTCGTTTCTGCTAGGTTTCATTTCACCGTGCCTCACGATGACATCAACCCAACCAGCCCACACTTTCCTTGTCCAGGGGCCCCGGAGGAGGCTCAGCCCCGTGGCGCTACTAAGTGCGCCCCTCCCCTAGGCACGGGGGCACCAGTTCATTGTGGAGGTTGGCCTTTGGCCAGTTAACAGACTTTGAGTTAAGGTCAAGAATTTTCAAACTCTTGCCAACTCAGCCGGGATTTCCAAGCAATAAAGTAATTATTTTGCTTCCCTACAGGTATGCGCTCCATAAGTAAAAGAACTGGCTTAATAAAGTGCAATGTGCATTTAAAAGAGCCGAGCATGTGCAAATTAAATGGTCCGGGCTTTTTTTTCTTGTGTGGCATAGTCTGCACAGGCCAGCATTGGCAAGTATCTTCCCGCTTCACGAAGAAGGGAGAACCATAAGCCTTGCGTGGAGGTTATTTTTGAGGGTTGTCTTCCTTAAGGCACTTGTTAAGGTATGGCTGGAAGGGGTTTTCCCTATACGAGTTTAGTGTGTGCTTGATGCTGCATTTAGATTCTTCTATAATTTTAATATCTTCCTGCCTGGACAGAAGCCTTACTTGTTCTTTCAATGCAATTTGTTGCGTCTCTGTGTGGACTGGGGGGTTTTCTCAATCGTCCCTGGCCAGATTTCGTTTTGTGTGGGAAACAGCCTTTATTCCGAAGTTGTAACAACGCAATACATTTACCACGCATGTTTTACAGCGTAATGACTGTTGCCACGCAAGTCATTACAACGCATTTCAACAGTAGTACATTTACCACGCGAATAATGATTATCAGTAGGTGGCAGTGGTGTACAGAGGACTTAGGGCTGCATATAGCAGTGTTGTAGTATATGTCCCGGAATTAGGCTTCAGAAAAGCAGATTGTGTAGTAAATGTATTTTTAATGTGAGTGAATGCAGTTTTGTAGTGTATGTCCTGGAATTAGGCTTCAGAAAAATGAGGAACTCACTATCCTCAACTGCCTCCCTTGCCTTGACTTCATTACTAATGAGAGACAGACCTTGCCTCCCAGACACCCATAGCAAGACCCTTCTTGAGAAATAAAGGAAAACTGGGTTCCTTACATAAAAGCTGGCAGGACGGGGAAAGAAGTTGGCCTAACGGCTAGGGCGGTCGACCTCGAACCTGGGGAACTGGGTTCGAGTCTCACCAATGACGCTGAACATCCTGTGATTCTGGGCAAATCACTTAATCTCCCCGTGTCTATCAAAAATTAGTGTGTGTCCTCATGTAACGTAACTTGTGCTATGTAAAGTGCTCTGATACCCGATTCGGGTCAAGTTCGCGCTATATAAAACTCTGCAAAAGAAACGTGGAGCATTCTCAGCCAGTGGGTGAACATTGCTGAATCGCTTAAAGGCAAGGGGGCCAGCCTGTGGCATGTAGTGAGGAGAGATGGAGTCTGACCGGCTCCCATGTGGCTGAGGCTGTGCTACCTGGTTGGAATGGCATCAGGCCATTGGCTGTAGACAGTGCATTGTGGGGATGACAGCTCTTTCTGTTTTTGGAATGCAGGATGGGTGATTCCCCTTTCTGGGCGCACTTTCTGGCTACCTTTTATTTATCTTGCATGCCTGCAATTTACCTAGAGAACAGATAAATATATTTTTCAGGCTAATTGATGCTAAGGAGGCAGATGCTATCCTGACTTTGGTAACAGGAAGAGTCACATAGCTTATTTCTAATTTTATGGTCCAATCAACATAGCACATTCAAATTACTCGTATAATTAATATTAAAAAACTAAGTAATGGTATGCTTGGTAAAACTGTATGTGGAAGTGGATTGCGTGGTAAATGTGTTTTTAATGCAAGTTAATGTAAATGCGTGTTAATGTATGCGTGGTAAAATCTGCAATGTAAAAACGTGCGTGCTAAAACAACACGTTGTAATGTCATACAACCGTTTTGTGCATGCCAAGAAGTCTGACTAGGGGTTCTTTCCGGCTGTGAAAAGTCCTTCAGGACCTCTTTTATTGTATTTAGTGCTAGTGCTGGGACAAGTGGTAGTACCAGACAATGGTGGTCATATTCTCAAGGGATGGTTTGCTCAAACCAAATTCTAGGCGCACTAGGGAGTTACAGGCATATGAAGGTTTTCAAAAGTTGCGCTTATAGGCGCGGTATTGCACCTTCTATATAGTAGCCACTAAAGCCCTGGGGAAAGTGAGTGGCCATACCAGATGGTTGATATGAGTTTAGCTCTTATTACCCTATGCATTGCTTGGGTAGATGGGTTGTGCAGACTTGTATGGAGTTTACACAAAGAGTGGGTCACTACCTTTTCCTTTTATAGCATGTGGGAGATGTGAAATTTTGGCTTTCCGTTGGCAGAAAACCATGCGCCCAAGTAGTTGTACTCAAAAGAGCTCCTTATTTTCAGGTTTGAGGTGCAAGGACACATCCTTGTTTTAGACCTTCATCCGTATTGACTTTGCTGGTTGCCGAATTTTGCGTCAGCTTAATTCTCACCCAGGTTTGAGAATAGAGTGCAATAATTGCATACAACATTTTTTGGGAATTCCCCAGCTATGTACTTTATTCCAGATAATATGCCAGTCGATGACACCATCCAATACTGCAGTGTAATCGACAAAGCATGTGAAGAGGGGGGGATTCTTAGGCTGGTTAGCCTGCTCCACCCCACATATGCTAGAGTCACAATATCGTCGGTGGTGGAGTTCCCTTCCCTGAATCCTGATTAATACAATAGCAGGATGCTCTCTTCTCTTCTCTGACACAGATTTTCAGATCTTGAAGTAATGCGATGTTGAAGCCTTTGCTTCAATGTCCAGAAGCACAATCATTCTGTAATCAGTTGTGATTAGTTGTGTTTGTGCTGGCAGCCTTTTTATGTATTGATTGGAGGATTGAGCCTCACCAGGAATCTGGGACTGTGGCTGTTGCAAAGCAGTGCTGGTAAATTGGGGTGAGCAGGGATGCCAAGCCTCCTTGAATAGAGCTTCTGGTAGCTTATATTCATCAGAATTGTGAAGACTTGGCTATTATGCACCTTGAGTTGTGCTGGGTGCAGGACTGGTCACATGCAAACCCTTGGTTTGAAGATACGATTGATGAAACACTGGAATGTCCCGTGCCTCATGTCGAGTGGGACCACTAGCTCAGGTGGGGGACTTGCAGTAAAATGCTTTGGCATGCTTAACTCAAAAGTCAGCGGTTACACCATTGCGTTTGTCTTGGGTGTAACCATTTAGGTTGTTAATAAACTGCCAGAATTCAGACTGATTACTTTGTTTCAGAAGATTAAAAACATTGACCATTCCGATTCCGATGCGGTCCTTTATGATGCCATGTAAACCTGTTGAGGGACTTTCTGGCTGTGGCTAGTTTGCTGTGTTGCTTCCGACTCCTGTGACCTTTATATTGCCTAATGGCCCTCTTCCTGATGTTCTTACTCTGTTTCACACCCTTACTATCTCATTGTTGAAAATAGCTCTCCTTTATGTGGTACCCATGTTGCTTAGTGGGTGTTTTTCCTTGCAATAATTGGTGCAAGGCTATTGCTGTATTCGGCCGTTGTAAGAAAATGTGAGTTCCAGAGCTATTGTTGTTCTCCTGTGTCCATTTAGATTTCCAGACTGCCAGGCTTGTTGAATTTATTTTTCACCATTTCACTCTTGTTAGTAATTTGTAAATTTCGTTCCCAGTGGGAGAGCTCAAGATGTTTATTTTGTGGGTGTCGAGTGATTGTAAAAATAGTGTGGCAGTTAGTGGTAAGTGGTTGCTGGACTGCTGCTGCTCAATTGAGAAATCCAGCAGTTGGTCCGACAGGAGTTTGCTCAGGAACACGTAGTCCAACATTGAGACGTTGTTGAAGGACTTTGACATTTTTTCCATTGTGTGTCCATTTTGACCATATTTCATTTGATGACTGTTAAGGAATGTGTTTAGAATGCTGCCTGCAGGGTCGGTTGTGCAGTTACCATCAAGGTTTACCCCTATGTTGCAAAAATTTAAACAACCTGAAATGATTATCTCAGTAGAGGGGTAGGTGTAGATCAGTTCTTCTAGAGTATCCACAAGTTCTCACGTTTTCTCTGACCCGAGGGTGTCTGTGCAGTTAAAATGCTTGTTTATTAGCAGTATAGGTACGTTACACTCGTTCAGCTGTAGGCCACCTAGTAACACGTGCCAGATCTGTAGTAAGTTTGATTTTTACATAAATAGATAGGCCTCTGGAGAGTGTGCCGAAAGGATTGGACTTCTTATCTGGTTGACAGACTTCTGCAAAGCCCGGTATTAGTAGCGCTTTAAGGTGATGCCTATTTAGGCTTGGTGATGGGGCAACTTCCCTCTCAGTGCCTCCTGGGTGGATGTAGAGTCAGTGCCATGATTAGTGTCTGTCTCCTGGGCCTTGTTAGCAAGAATTTTATTTTGAAAAATTGGAAACAACTTCTGGTCTGTATTTGAGATTGGTTGGGTCTTGGATTCAATGTCCACCTTTGTTATTACTTGGGCCCATGCAGGAGAGCCTGGAAGTCTGTAGAATACCATTGGGAGTCAGCTTTGCTGATTGTTAAAACATTTTCAGTACTTTTGCAGGTGCTTTTTAGCTCTTATGGAAAGCGGTTTGTTAATGTCTTGGGCTTCAAAAGGGATGCTCACAGGCTTTGCGCCGGGTTGGTTTGGGTGACTAGCACATTGTTCTGATGGAGTTGGTTCTGATAACCTTTCTCCCTCTTTGGAAATATGGACGCATTATCAGAGGATGACATGTTGCAGTCTAATCTTTGCCCTTCACGGTCAAACATAAGTACTTCCTAAATGTTTAGCTGAGTTTTGTTGACCCAGAACTGCGTGAGGAACTTCCGAATGGAGACGAGAAGCAAGACCTTGCGGAGGATGCAGGCTGTAAGTTGCACTTCTTCCCCGCAATGTCTTTGCAGCTGATGTCCTTGTCTATTGTACCTAGGAGTGGAAGTCTAGGAGCCCCGTACCTGTGTACTGTCAGGTTGGAGTAACACCCATGCAACGGGTGGGAAGTGGGTGTTATATGGCTTGATTATCCTGGTGAGTTTTTGAACACCCACAAACACATACGATTGTTACCATTCACAAACTGCCCTCTGACCTTTTCTCGCTCTAGAAATATTTGAAGATTTGCTTTTGAAGAAATCTCTCCAGGATGGATAGGGAAACAGAAAAGCCCAAATCATCGTGCAGGGTATAAGGGAGGGGTTTTCTCCCCAAGTACAAAACAAGTCCCCATGGAGAAAAAATAAAAACAAATGTGTATTTACAGAGTTTCTGACTTTCCCAGTGCACAGTGGTACAGCGTGTAAACTTCCAAATCCCCCCAGTTTTAAGTGAGTGGATTAAATAGGTTGAAACCTGTTAGGAATCTTTTTGTAAAGACTTAGGAGACATAAATTCAGTCATTTTCGGTCGTGAACATACTGGTGTCTATAAAAAGGCCTTTCTCCCTTGGACTTGTGCAAACATTTGTTTATAGACAATCTTCTACGGGTGTGAAAGCACCATTTGCCATATAATTGGACTCTTGGTCTGCAAAGACTGACACATCTAACCACATTATATAAAGCGATGTACATTGTCGATGGAGAAAAATAAGCCTTAGCAACTATTACCTAGATAAATCATAATCAAGAATAGAGTTTGTGAATTTCAGTGTTATTCTATGATGTTTGAAAGTATGCTCTGCACATTTATGCTAATGTATGTGCTGTGAAAACTCTATAGGTTTCACACATAAGTTGAAAAGCAGTCAGAAGTGATTATAAGTATTTCCACTGTCATCGCTGTTTGTGGACATAGCCATCAGGCAGGTGGGCATTGTGTATAAATATATTTGGACAGTCAAACTAAATTAAGTATGTTGATCACTGTGAATCGGCCAACTCTAATGAGGAGTAATTGAAAGGGACACAAAGTGTGATGTCAATTAGCCTGAGAGAATGGGGCTCTTACTCATCAAAGCCTGAGCTGCCTGAGGACATTATACCAGAGGTGTATGAGGGCCAAAGGGATATGAGGGGAGGGTAACTGAATCACTAATAAACCATTCAACCTATCGGTGGATGCATGATGCTACTTCACAAGCGTCCTTACAATAAAAGGCGCTGAGGATTGGCTTCTAACCACAGTTTGAATTTATTGGCAAATGAATCAGCTTAATGAAGCTTTTCGTAATATGAAGGATTACATGCAGGCATGACTACTACAAAGAAACTGTACTAGTTACGTCGTATTTCGAGAAATTGGTTATATTACATGCTCCAGTTTTATGGAAATGAATGGTACAATTGACTGTGCGTAGTTAGGAGGCGTTTAATAATTTAACATTTTCAACGGTTATAGGTGTCGGAAAAGATGGATGTTTTTCCATTTCTTGTGTTCTTATAAGTATCACTGGGAAGAATATGTCTCTGCAGAAATACGTATGTGTACGTCGGTGCACATTGCCACATAGCTAATCAGTAAGATAGCTAAGTGGGTTGAGTACCTGCTGTTGAATTTTGTGTACAACATACAGGTTATACTTTCAAATACTTGCACTCATCGTTTTCTCCTTCTGAAATTAATCAAATAATACCATTATGATGAGCAATTATAACGCCTAATATATATATTAATGAGACGCTTCGTATTATGAGTGGATTCATAAATGTTCAACCTTTTAGGCATGGACATTGATTCACCAAAATGCCAGGCCCAGCAGAAGTCACATCACATAACCTTTGCCCACAAAGGCATCATACCATTGCCTCGACCTCCCCCATGGCCTACATTCAGACCTTCAGCAGCCTTCTACTTGTGGCTAAGAGGTAAGGGTAAATGCAACAAGTGAGAGCTACAGAAAGTAGCAGTGAAAGTGCCAAAGCTACGAAAGAGCAATCCAGGGGTAGCAACAGCTAGTTCTACTTCTGGATGGTGCTGATACCTATATTTTAAACTGCCAGATAACAGCTAAAGCACTTACAAGTACTGAAGGCTAAGTATCACTAATTGATTTCTTATTTGGCACTTTTCCTTCAATTGCACGTTATTCTGTCCCGGCTGTCCTCCCTCTGACATACTCCCCATTCACAGGTGGAGTAACTCTCCCTGGACACACACATGTCCCACAATGCTACTTTTACGTCAAGTCAAATGAGAGAGAAATAGTCACCTCTACTGCAGGAACAGGGGGGGGCAAGAGGTTTTCATACACTAGCATTGTTCAGTGCATCGAATCGGAGTGTTATGGCAGATATTAAGAGCTATCTTTCTTAATTCAAGAGAACATAATTCCGGAACTTATCTATCATATGGAACTCGCCTACAGCAAGTTCTGTGCTGAAAACAGTCCAAATGTAAAATGCTCATGCTTCTACAAATGTAGATTTTTATATATGAACAGATTCTGGAAACTATTCACACATTTTCCAAAATACCACACGTTTCGGAAAGGATTGAAATTAACTATCTTTAGTGCAACCCATCGCCCAGGCGTCCTCAGCAAAGGGCAGATACAGACAAGGGTTTTACTGTTTTGGCCTGTTAAAGGCAGATGTAGGCAAGGGTATCACTTGTTTTTGTCTGTTAGGGCCAGGAACCACCTCGGACCAGAACCAAAATCGCTGAATATGACAAGGTAAGATAAACTCATGTGACTTACCCAACACACCACACTCCCAATCCCCAGAAATACACCTGGGCCTAGATGGCCCAAACGTAGTATTCACACAACACATAGACAAAACCTTGTAAACATCCCACTAACTACCACACAGCCTCAACCTATAGAACACACATTTCAACTCATGCTTATTATCACTCACTCTGAGGTAGTCCACACAACCAACATCGCAGACCTCATCATCTATCACAAGTGTTATTCCCACTTCATCACAGAAACATGGTTCACACCCAGATCTTCGCACATCATAGACATCCTTCTTCCCACATGCTACAGCATCCACTGTGTGGCCCTGGCACATAAGTAGGGTGGAGACCATGCTGCCAATCGTAATTCTTCCTGGTCCTACACCTTAGGCCAGCAAGTAACAGTCAACTCCATGGAGCTGATGATACGTCACTTTCCACTCTTTGCAAATCAGACCACCTCTTTCCATCTCATCGACATGCCTCCAGGGCAGAACAAGGACTTTACTGATGAATTCTCAGATCTCCTTGCCACCTCATCCATCTGACATGCCCACACCCCCTCTTCGGTGACTTCAACCTCCCAGGGAACATTAGCTTAAATAAAACATAAGAGAACCTCATCAACACATTCAATGTTGTTCAACATGTCACACCACCAGCACACTCGTCATCTACCTTGTTTTCTCCACATCATCACAGTCCAATGCAAACAACCCATACCCCTGGACAGGACCAATCTCTTTGCCATTTATATCTCTCTGCACAGCATCCTGTCAAAAATCCAAGGTCAACATAAAAGAGAAGACCAAACCTTCAGATCCTTCAAAGACTTCCCCATAGACAACCTAAAGCTTGAACTAATATCTCCCCCTTTCAACTTCAGATTCGATGCTAACCCCTTTCTAAAATAAATAACAACTTGTTTGGAAAACTATGTTAACACCCATGTTCCATTGAAACCATGCAAGTGCAAGCCAGTCTTCAGCATCCTGGTACTCTAAAGACCTTGCTGACACTACATGATCCAGCACATTTAGGAAAAAAATGGAAGAAAAAGAGACCTTCTGATGCCCTCATGGGCTTTTCACATCGTCCAAAGAAAAGGTCTATACCAACATCATCAATGAAGCCACCAACAGAATCTGAACACATTTCAAGACAATCATGTACTGCATTAATCACTACTAGGCCCCTCTATTCCTCTCTCCCTAGTAAACTTCAATACTACCAACCTCTTCTTCAGTGGAAAAATACAGAATATCTGACAGCACACAGACACACCAAGCCTGCTTCATCTCTTATGCACATCCTTTCCCATAGAATTCTGCAAAGGTCATCCTTCAAAATCCATGCTCTTGCAGATCCTGAATGATATAGTCAACTCTCTCAAAGCCATTTCTTATAAAGAAGATGTATTACCCACATCTTTCATCAAAGCTCTCTCTAGGGATGCTCTTAGGGTATCATGACACAGCTTGTGTTCCCTCCTTGCTGGGGAATCCTTACCTACATTCTTTTCCTAGGGATTCTGACAATAAATGTTTTGGTTGCAAGGGGAAAGAGCAGGACCAGTTGTTGGAGAGCTGACAGAGCACGATAAGGTGGCAGGAGTTTCTCCACAAGAAAAAGCTGGAAAACCTTTCTAGATTACCCTCGTTCCTGCCATCGTCCCCAACATTAAAACTTCACAGCTCTCTGCTCCGTACCCATCATTGTCAATGCCTCTCTCACTCAAGGCATTTTTCCAGAAGTTCTCAAGATAGGCCAGATCCTCTCACTCCTAAAGAAATCTACTCTAGAACCTGATGATCTTGTCATAAACCAGTCTATCTTTCACCTACCATTCATCTGCTAGTTCATTGAAAAAACAGTCTTTGCCCAAAATCATATTAATGCTTCCCATCTTCTGTGTGATTATCAGTCTGGCTACAGATCACATTGCAGCAAGGAAACCATTACCTTGCACATTGTAGATGATGCCCTCTTGACCACACAATAAGATAACTCCTGCCTCCTGATTATGTTGTAACTCTCAGCTGCCTTTAACATCCCACCACCCTCATATGCATGCTGGAGTCTCTAATGGGATTTACCAGCAATGTACTTCACTGGTTCAATAGACACCAGTTTGCTCCTATGGACACCCCGGGTCACAAAAGTTTGCTATCACCTGTGGCGTCCCCCAGGGTTCTATATTGTTCCCTGTCATCTTGGTGCTCTACTCATAGATAACAGCATCAATGTGCCAAATGATGCACAACTCTATATGAAAGTCTACTTCAGACATCCAAATCTTCAAACATTGCTTATACAGCATCCAGACCTTTATGTCTATCACCTTCCTAAGCTCAACACAATCAAGACATTATGTCTGTTATTTGCCACGAACGACAAATAAACAGTACAAACCTGGCTCAATAACAATAAATTTGACAGGTTTGAACCCCTACTCTGACCGAATTCCAAGTCACTTGGAATCACCCTGGACATCAATTAATCCTCAAAGAAAAACTACCAAAAACAGAACAATGGGCTTGTTCCAGCTCTTCTTCCAAAACAAGTGAAACAGTTTCTTCCAGAAAGAAACTACAAAACTGCTGCTCAAACCCTCATATTCTTACATTTGGATGGTGGTAGCACCCTGTTCCACAGCCTTACATACTCCACATTGGCATTCCTTATAGTCATCTTACATGCCGCAGCACGTCTCATCCAGGGCCTGGAGAATTATGGTTACATCACCCCCATCCTAATGGAACCACATTTGCTCCACTTGCTGGCACGCACCAACCATCATCAAACCAGCTGCATCATTTACAAAGCCATCACAATCAGCACCCCTGATTATCTTACACACAAGCTCACCATCGGTTATTTTTAAAGGCACACTAGAAGCCAGGACACCATCAGACTTCAGACTAAGAAATGTGAAAAAGAAAGAACAAGACAGCAGACATTTTACATCTTTGCACCCGGGATCTGGAACAACATACCCATATCCATTAGGACTGTCCCAACACAGCTCCAATTTAGCGAATAATTCGAAATACACCTCTTTGAAGAAAACTACATCACAATGCATTACCCGTCACAAAACAGCTACCTCTCCTATCACTCGTTGACTTTATGCTTGTCTTTGGCACTGTGCAGCCATCCACTGCCTTTTGGCTAGGTTTGTAATAGGCAGGTCAATTTGCAGGTCCAGTTGCAGCAGGTGACCTGGGCAGTTGCAAGGAGGTCTCTGGAGCTCGTTATATCCCTGTAGCTTAAACAGGAGGTCAGCCAACTAACCCTTGAAGTCACTCAGGTTAGCCTGGGATGAAGGTAAGCAGGTTCAGTCTTCCTTCTCAGACCACAAAACAGACCTCAGCAGAAGGGCAGCCCTTCTTCTGTTATGTCCTTAAGGTGCAGGGGTGCTCTGAAGAGTTGTTCTGAAGGTCCAAAATGTATGACTGGTGCCAGCATTTGTGTGGGGGAACACCCTGTCCTACCCCAACATCTGGTTCTGGAAAGTTCTTTCCTTCTCTTGTCAAGATTCCAAGAAGTCTGGGGTGATAAACGATTGGTGTCAGGTTTCTAAAGAATGTAATTTAAAACCCTCTTTAATGTTAAAGTTGGATTATAAGTCAGAATTCTGAAAATGCCACTTTTCGATCCCGCATACGCCATCTCGCATGTCTTACCAACAGGATGCAGGAGGCCATGATGCCCAACAGCCTGAGAGTCAACCTCACCGAAATCCAGGATAGAGGCTGAAATATCAGAATCATAATCTGAATAGCCTGGGAGGATAAGCCCGAAACTGCACTGTGTCCAGAACAGCTCTGATGAAAGGGAGCGTCTGAGAAGGAGTCAGGGGTGACTTTAGCACGTTTATAGAGAACCCCAGCGAATGCAGGAGGTCCGCCGTAGTCTGGAGGTGGGAGGCGACTGCCTGGGGCGAGGACGCCTTCAACAGCCAGTTGTCGAGGTAGGGGAAGACTGAAACCCCAGCCTGCGCAGATGAGCTGCAACCTCCGCCATCACCTTTGTAAACACCCGATGGGCACTGGTAATGCCGAAGGGGAGCACAGTAAACTGAAAGTGCTAGTGGCCTACCTTGAACCGCAGGTAAAGCCTGTGGCCCGGCAGGATAGGAATGTGAAAATACGCATCCTGCAGGTCCAACACCACCATCCAGTCTCCTTGGTCCAAGGCAGACAAGATCTGAGCTAAAGTGAGCATTTTGAATTTCTCCTTATTGAGGAAGAGATTGGCGGTCCGAAGATCCAAAATGGGCCGAAGCCCCTTGTTCTTCTTCGGAATCAGTAAGTAGCGGGAATAACAGCCACTGCCTACTTCTGAAACTGGAACCCTTTCTATAGCTCCTTTGGCCAAATGAGCTGTAACTTCCTCTTGGAGCAGCTTTAAGTGATTCTCCGCCAGCTGTTACTGATTCGGCAGAATAGTAGGAGGAAAAGAAAGGAAAGGAAGAGAATAGCCCTCCTGGATAATCTACAAGACCCACTTGTCTGTTGTTATAGATCTCCAGCGGGGGAGATGGTGATGAATTCTCCCACCCACTGGAGTAGTGTTGTCTTGCAGAATCAGCCTAGGAGCACTTGGAGGCTGCGGCTGCCGGGGGCAGTGTGGTAGACGACTTCTGGCTTCCATTCTGAGGACGGAATCTACTGTGTCCACGTCCACGCATGGCTTGGGCAGTCTGTGCGGGACGGTGGTTAGGATAGGGCTGACGCGGCTGGAAACCCCCATCTGTTGCCATGAAAGGAGCGAAAGGAAGGCCACGAGGAGTGGAGGAGAGGCCCAAGGATCTGGCCGTAGCTTGAGAGTCCTGAACCTGACCAGGGCCGAGTCTGCCTTTTCCCCAAAAAGGCGGGTTCCATCAAAAGGCATGTCCATCAAATTGGCCCGAGAAGCCAGTTGTGTGAAGCCATGTTTGGCGCCTCAAGGCCACTGTCATTGAAATAGGTCTGCCCAGCGAACTGGTTGTAGCCAAACCACACCGTATGGTGACTTTTGCCGCATCTCTCCCGTCCTTGACAGCTTGAGTGAGCACAGCTCCGGCCTCCTCCGGGACTTGTGGCACCACCTGCGCAACCGTTTCCCAAAGAGAGTGGGAGAAACGGCCCAATAAGCATGCAGTATTTACCGACTGCAATGCCAGACTGGAGGAAGAAAACATCTTCTTACCAAATTAGTCCAGTCTCTTGGATTCCCTATTCGGAGGGGCGGAAGGGAATGCGCCCTGGGAAGTAGTGGCCTGCACCACCAAACTTTCTGGGGTGGAGTGTTGGCTGAGGAACTATGAGTCGCCCGGCGCTGGGTGATGGCAGCGTGCAATCGTTCTGTTCACAGGAGCCCCTGTGCTAGGCTTGGACCAAGTTCCTAGTAGCACGTCCGTAAGTGCCTCATTAAAGGGCAAAAGGGGTTCAGAGGTGGAAGCCCCAGGTTGAAGCACTTCAGTCAGGAGATTAATCCTGAACTGCACTGAAGGCAGTTCCAGTCCAAGGACCTCAGCTGCCCTCTTAACCACCATAGCATAGGATGCCCCCTCCTCCATAGCCACTGTAGGTGGAGAGTATGCCAGACTCTTGGGAAGTATCAAGACCACTGGCTTCCCAAGTTCCCCATACCAGTCCATTGTCTCCTCGGGGACATCCTGGTTATCTAGAGGGTCTCCAGACTCCTGCCCTTTCCTCTCCTGAGCCTAGCACGTTCACACAGTGCTCAGGCGACAACATAGAACCCCTAGGTTCTGTCGATGTCTGAATCAGCGTCGTACGATGCCGTTCCGGCTCTGTGTCATCGGGGAGGAGGATGGGGTTGCGCCACCGACAGCCGCTGGCGACGTCGCTGGCTCCGACTTCAGGTTCGACACCGGGTAAGGTCGCGTTGGCACGACCGGCGTCGAACCAGATCCGAAATCGTATCCCTGAGGCCCCACCGGCGCCATGGCCGAAGCCAACGGCATCGAACCCGATGGGGCCCCATCCGACCCCGATCTCTCCCCAACAGGGTCGTTACGCTCAAATACATCGTGCATGGCCTCGTAAAAATCCTTAATTTAAGCGGGAGGCGCTCTGGCTCCCAGAAATGGAGGGAGGAACGAAGTCGAGTCTGGCTCCGGCTCCACAGAATCGTGCCTAGAGTGTCAGTGCTCCTTACCTCTTTCGATGACGGACACCAGTTGAGGTGAAGTTAAAGTCTGCTTGGACTTCTTCTTCTTTTTGTGCCTCTTCCCCAAGTGTCCAGATGACCTCGGATGGGAGGAAGAGGACTCAGGGCTCCGTGAGCGATCCCGCGACCTCCTCTTCCTCGAACTGGATCGTGACCTCCTCGGAGTCAACTGCCGGGTTGCGAGCAACTTCATCGCCCACTCCCTCAAGGTCTTCGGAGCCATCGCCCGGCAGTCTGAACACGACTTCGAATTGTGGTCGCGTTCAAGACACCAAAGACATACGCGGTGGGGATTGGTAACCGACATCATGCAGGAACAAGTCCCGCACAGTTTAAAACCTGTCTTCCTACCCAAAATCCCTCACACAAGAAATCGTCAAAAATATTGACAAAAGTTGAGAAAAAGCCTCCCAAAAATCGGCAGAAGGGTAGCTCTTCCTGGATCGGCGCTTAACTGGCGCAAACATAAAAGAACTGACGTCCACGCGCCTGGGTGGCGCCTAAGTAGGCACCATGACGTCATAACCAACGCTACCGACGCCATTGACATCACGCAGAGCCAAATGGAGTCACCCCATGTCGCGCACAAGGGGTATTGCTCAGCAAAAGTTTCCGGATGCAGCCTGACGTCTGGTAAATTCAAAGGTAAGCAATCTACAGCTAGAAGTCTCTATCAGATATGTTAGTCGCAACTAGGGAGCGAGACAGAAGTACCAGCCTGCAGCTGGTAAAAGCAAGCATGTGATAATCACTTTCTTTGCGAGGACTAAGGCCTGGTCATGGATGGGAATTCATGTATTATTAGTGTTTAATAAATGGACTCCTATATCTTCTTGGTAGTAGTAAAATAAGGTTGCAGCCAAGCTAATCCCACTTCATCATATTGTGTCTTTATTCATGAGGATAAGGGAGCCCAGCAAAGGCTGCATTAAGTTACATGTTACTCTGTGTTGCAGTTCAAATTTTGGTAAGGTGGAGACTAGGACTGTACCAGGTTGATGCGTTACATCAGGTCCCATCTCAGTAAGATGAACAGTCTACTTTGAGCTGCTCCTGTTCTAATAAAAATATTCTCTGTAAAATTACGCCACTACTAAATAAATCTGAGTTAATGTAGTTCCAAATGCCAATAAATTTAACCAAAAGGATTGAGGCAAGACTAGCTTGCCAAAGAAAAGCAGAAATAGATACCACTCTGCCATCAAATGAAAGGTTACACTTGTTTAAAAAAATGATCATGTTTATTATGTGCTCATTTACTGCATCATCTTTGAGCTAGAAGAAGGAGAAAAGGAATATATAAATAAATAATTTAAGCACCACCTATATATATATAAGAGACAAAATTCAGTCTTCAATTGTGGTGCTCTCTTTCAGCTAGTGCCAGTTCAAGACAGACCGTCACCTTTCACATGTAGGAAATAACGAAGAGGCGTCACATTCCAGGGCCGTATTAGCTACACAACGCACTTTCCCTGTTTGTGCCATGGCTCACCTTTCAAAAGATGTGCCGGGTTGTTGAACGGTAAAAAATTTATTCTGTTAAGTTAGCCTATACTCCTCTTCCATTTTGTCTACCCGCCCCCATTGTGTGTTTCTGCGGGGACTTTCGTAAAGTCAGAAGTTACATATTCACTGGAAAGCTGGTTGTACTGATAATACTTGCGTGCCAGGGTAGAGGCCCTGCCTTGCCCTGCCGAACGGCCCAGAGCACGCAGAAGTTCCTATCTACAAGCCCACCAATGCCTGTACCCACCCCTGCCTATCTATGAAAGTGATGTGGGAGGGGGTTTATCAGGATTCAACAGTTCAGCATGTACGCATTATGTAAAAATGCCAAAAGGGGTTGTGTAAGCATTATGTGACAATGATAAAGGGGTTTTAGTGCTTGTCTTACTGTATCAAAAATGTATAAAAGATAGGTTTGAAACCATGCTTATCAGTTCCCTCTCAGACACTTGCAGTGTCTGTATGATGGAGCCCTCTCATGAGATGTAATAAACTTGTTTTTTGTTCCACTCCAGTGTTGATCCTCATTTTGTGAACCCGTAGACAAAGGGTGGCCCTGCACCAGTGAGACAGATAAGATATCTCACTTATACAATTGGCGCCCAATGTGGGGCTCGATTGAAGGAAACAGCTGGACCAGAAGGAGGTCGCTTCGACGAAACAGAAACACCAAGGGGCGCCCCGCCGACTGAGACTTGCTCTCGCGGCCAATGTGATTTTCGGCTTATCGACCTGACCTTCGTGGCAGCTGTGTGTCTCAACTGGGGCTCTTTGTTTGGCATTTTGGAAGTGATCTATTGATCAGAGGATCAGCAGGTGGGAGTTGGAGAATTGCGATCAGGTAGGATTGAAATGGTTGTCTTTAGTGGTTTTTGTTTAATAAAATATTTGCAAATGTTTTAGACAGGTAATGTGAGAATTTTTCTCATTTCTTGGTTTTTGGTATGAAAGTCTCTTGACAACATTGTTAAGAAGAAATTTGGTAAACATGCCTGTTTTGAGCACACTTCGTGCATTATGTTGTTGTTGCAACAAAAATAGAATTTTGGAAGAAAGACAGCCAGCGCTTCTAGAAGGCACTTTGAATTATGAAAATGTACATTATATACGGTATTTCTTTCATACTGTTTATCACATTGTGGAACAAATATATGAAGGCAGATGCCAGTTTACAGTGGCCACTTAAATGGTACTTTTTGAGTTTAATAAACTGCAATATGTAGAAGAGCAGCTCTTTAAGAGATAAGTAGGCAGAGTATGTTTTATGCCGTATGATTATGGAGAAAAAAAATTAAACAGAAACAGATTAAAAAAGAAAAGGATAGGAAGAAATTTGAAGAACAGACTACTGTACAGAAAATGTAAGAATAACAATTAAACGCACAAGAAGAGAGTGTTGAAAGTGATGAGAGAAGGGTTAAACTTTAAATGCAAAAAGTATATGTGACCAGGCCACTCCGTGGTTGCCTGAAGGCCATGGCAGCAACTGCCACTTCAATCAGACAATCAGCAGGACTTGTACTGGATCATAAATTGACGGTTTTTGTTCCCCATTCAGTTGATGTATTATTGAATCAGACTAAGACACAACATTTGACGAGTGCTTGTCTTACTGTGTACGAACTCACTTTGTTAGCAACACACATTACGCTTAAGCACTGTCTGACCTTGAATCCAGCCACCTTGTTGCCATTGCCCTCTGAGCAGTCCAGTGATATACATGATTGTATTTTTACCACTGGAGAACAAACAAAGGGTCGAGTTGACCTGACTGACATGCCTCTGCCTGCTGCTCAGGGTGAATTGTATGTAGATGGATCGTGTTTTAAGCTACCCGATGGCACCAAGACTGCTGCTTATGCTATTACCACACTGCATACAATTGTGAAGACAGCATGGAGAGTTAGTTTAACATTTGCTGACTGCAAGATTCCCGATGAGGATGTACATTTAAACTAGAGACAGCTATAGCAGAAATGACAGTTAAAAAATTACCTTCTGATTTGAAAGAAATAATAAACACAGAGAAAGATGTCAGATTAATAACACATGCAGAACATGTCTTATTCAAATTAGAACCAGATGATGTGTTCAAGAACACCATCAGTTGCAGAAATGTTAATAATAATTGGAGATAAACTGAGTAAAGGATTTTTTTGTTGATGGAATTGATTGGAAGTTTATGTAACTTTCTGATCACAAGTCACAGAAACAAAATGAAAAGAACAGAATAATGCAGGAGAGTAGCAGTATACCTTTTCTAGGTTGTCCCATGGTACCGAATCCAGCCAAAATATTTTTTCACATTCCATGTGCTGAAGAATGGCTTACTGTTATTGATTTTTGTCAAGTTCATGTCACAGTGCTATTGCATGAGAATAGTCAGGAATACTGTCAAAAAGAAGATGAATGTCTGGGAAACACAATTGGAAAAGGAGCTAGAAAAGTGTCATAAAAGAGAGTGGAAATAATTCACCAGATGAATCCACCTCAAATTCAGAAAGAAGTCAGGATGTTTTTGGGGGGAACGGTTGGATGCTGTAGTGAGTGGTTACCAGACCTTTCCCTAGTGGCTAAGCCTTTACTGAGGCTGACACACAAGGATGTGTATGATACGCTTCTATTGGACAACAATTGCACAAAAGCATTCCTAGAGTTGAAAGAGAAAAAGTGACGCGCCCCGGCACTAGGAGTGCAAGTTAATTTAAAAGAAAATACACCAATTTGCAGTGAGAGAGAGGGCTGCGCTCTCTCAGTGCCTGTTCAGAAACATGAATGTGTTCAAAGGTCTGTGATGTATTTCCCAATGACCCTTGACCCCAACATCACAGAAATGCACAGCTGCCTTAATTTAGTAGCTATGGTAAATGTCAGTCACAAAAAGAGTGAGAAAATAACGCCTTCCTTTGTAAAGTTGTTTTGGGATAATACTGTGACCAAGAAATGTCTGAATTCAAATGTACTGAACTTACAGTCAACAAATGAAATTGTTTGTGATGAAACTGAACCTGAATGTCTAGGTGTCCTGAATCTATGCTTAAAGCCAAGGTTAGACTTTAAGGATGAACGTCTGATTGAGCCAAACAATGTCCATTTTGTAGATTGCCCAGGTTTGAAAGGTAACAATGACAGATTAGGAGCAGCACACGCTGTGCTCCCTATATAATATGTTGTCAAAGCTTCATGGCTTTCAGTAGTTACATCAGACAAAATTTGAAATTGATTGCCCTTACCATAACATGCAGTATAACTGCTCAAATGGGAGTCATTATTGTCATGGGAGAGACAAATGCTAATTCAGTTGTACAATATTGTGTCCTGTTAGCATATATATTCAATGGAATTTTCACCAATGAATCTGAAAGGGATACTGTTTATTTAATGCTGACACTTGTAAAGAACTAAAAGAGGTACAAGAACATGTTTTAGAAGCAGAACAACAAGGTTGTATTAGAACAGAATCTGAGAAAAATGACAACTGTATAGTAGCAAATGTGTTATTGCAAAAACTGATGCCCAGGTATAGAGTGCCAGTTTCTCTGAAATCAGATCATAATGAGGTCTCAAAGATGATGTGTGCAGAACCACAGATTGGACAAATATTGGATTGTAGCTATCTGCCTGAAGTTTCAAGCACAAAAAAGCATCACAAAGTCAGCACAGAGTTACACTTTGCAAAAGACTGTGTTTCAGCATCACTGAAGTGGCTTGAATATGTACATGCAAATGCACTTGTGAAAATCACTGATGAAAAGACTAGCCATTGTTGTGAAGGTCTGGCTGATATGGAGTGTGCAGTTTCTCACCAGATTGCAGCGGCTCCACAAGATCTGCTTACTGGTTGGTGCCAAAACCTTGATCAGAGAGATGCTGTGAAATGGAAAGGCCTGTTCCAAATGCTCCTGGCAAGGACTGTTGTGAAATGTGGTGGCCTTGCAAATTGGGTGTCTGCCTCTCACACACTATGGTCCTGTGTCCCCCTTATAAAACAGCTCCTCTTCTAGAAAAGATGCCGGCAGTGGTCAAAAGCAAACAGAAGAGGGTCAGTCAAGCTGTAAGGGAACACACACAGTCTGAAGCAGCACTAAATACAAACTGCACTGGAAAAGCAAAAAGTGAAAGCTGAAAACTGACTCAGATGAAAGCAGTGTCAAAGAGGTGAATGAGCCAGGTGCAGCCTCTGAAGGAAAAATTAGTGCTGTGGGCCTACGAGTGGAGGTAGGAAAAAAGCTGGCTGAAAGGGTATCCAAAATGTCTGCAGTGGTCACTTGAAGAATCATTTGCACCCATAGCTGAAACGTCTTAAACTAATCAAAGTGAAAATAAAGTGAAAAGCTTGGATTGAACACGTGCAAAGGATTGATGGTCAGGGCCGGACTGGTACCCACAACCGGCCCTGGCAAAGTGCTCGGCCGGCCCCCCCTCCCCACTAGGGGGGCGGGGGTGCCGCCGAGCTCTTTGCCAGGGCCGGTTTTCGTCCGATTTTGTTACAGGGCCGATTTTGCAGCAAAATCGGCCCTGTAACAAAAACGGCCCCCAGGGGCCCAAAACCGGCCCCCACCCGTGCGGCGCACCGGGGGATTGCCCGGTGCCCGCTACGGCCAGCCCAGCCCTGTTGATGGTGCTCTGTCAGAGTTTCTCAGCACCTGAGGGATCAAATTGCATAAAAAAAAGTGCAGAATGCCACATTGAAATGAACGGTGTAATGCGAGGCTTGAACTATATGAGCCACCCTGATGGTAAGCTGATAACAAAGAGTCAAGAAATGCTGAAATAAATAACTGAGAACTGTCAAGAGCTGAAGAGAAAAGAATCTTTGAATGGACAGAATAAGAAGATTTGTGGTGCAGAAAACTGCTGACACTATCCGTGTGTGCATTACTTTGCTTTGTCCAGGATTGGAAATAGAATCTGAACTTTCCACCCGTTAGCCCAGAAATATTTATTGAAAAAACAAAAGCAATCTATTTAACAATCCTTTAGGCTGTTGCAGATAACTTGTGGATGACCTTTCATGAAGTGCTTGTTACACTGATTTTTCATTGCTACAGTTATCCTTGAACTGCAAGTTTCAATGATTCTTTTTGACTTTTTGGCTTGGAGTCTGCTGAGGTGAAACCTTTGTTTGATTGTCCCAAACATTTGCTTCTCTTTTTAAAATCTCCCCCACTGACTGATATATGCATTATTAATATCACAAAAAGGACACTGTTCCTGAAAAGTAGGGTGCAAAAAGTCACCCATACAATAAGGTGCAAACAGTCACCATATGTTAAGAAGAGGAATCAGAAAAAAGAGAAAAGAGGAAGGAAAAAGAAAAAGAAAGAGAGAAATACCTAGGTGAAGGGACCCTCAGATGAAAGGGAAAACCATAATGTGTCCTCTGTTGCCCTCACACACCCCAAAGGGTGTCATGCTTCTTCATCGGGCAGTTGCTCCTCGTAGGGCCGGCGCTGCAACTCCCTACGGGTCCCCCGAAGGGTCTCTTTGTCGGAGATCTTTTATAGGACTGCCGGATGGTGCATGTGGGTGTGTGGGGTGGGGGGTCCAATGAGGGTGAAAACAAAAGTGCGTGCAAGTGAGAAGAGAAAATTCGTGAAGGGTAAACCTGCAGCGATTGTCTGAATTGTGTACCCTAAGCAGACTCAACTGCCAAATAAAATCTAGCCCCAAAGGCATACTATGCCTGGGTTTAGAAAGACATAGGTCAACATGTTTTGCGCCTGCGTCGCCATAAGGGTCGTTGGCGCTTCGTCAGGACCAGAACTTTAAAATGTAATGTGCACGTGAAAACCAATTAAAATACCCTCAAAATAGATCAGGGCGGGCAGTAACCTGTATCACCCGAAATCTGGCTAAAGCTGCATGATGTAACCGCTCCTGATCAGTACCTAGGACAGAAAAAACAAAACGAAGTAAGACACAAATATAAGCATCAGGAACACCTTGATGCCACATGATGTGCCACCGTTGTGTGCACATCCAGTACATGAAAAACAAGAAATAGATCGGCGTATGAGATAATAACCCACATCGAATAGTGCTTATGGACACTGTGTCCAGAGGAATCAACCGCTCTAAGATTTATACACATACCACCCCATCAAAATTAAAACAGGGGTTTTTTAATGAGTGCTTACCTCGCACTGCTGAAGAAAAAAAAAAAAACGCTGGCACAAGCAATGGAACGCCCCTAATTTAACGTGCTGTGGAAAACGGGAGATCAAAAGGAGTTTACAAAAACAAACATGGGACCAAATATATATTAAGCCCCCACTAATAGTGGTGCCTGTATCCCTTTTAAACAAGGCTACTCACATTTTTCCTCGGATACTGCCGCCAGTGCACCTACCCCATCGTTGCATATGCCAGAAAGCAACGAAGCTTTACGCGGTTCAATTATAACAAATCACCGGGGTCAGGTACAGGGCGTTAACTCCATCCGGTAAATCCTGGTAAGTTTAGTGCGCATGCTCGAGTTTATGAGCTTAACGCGCAAGTGCATAGGTAGGGCAAACTAATCCCCAACACATGCGCAAATCATGCGCTCAATACAAACGATAATGCCTATTAATGAGTGTAGACTCAACTCGTGCACGCACTTTTGTTTTCACCCTCATTGGACCCCCCACCCCACACACCCACATGCACCATCCGGCAGTCCTATAAAAGATCTCCGACAAAGAGACCCTTCGGGGGACCCGTAGGGAATTGCAGCGCCGGCCCTACGAGGAGCAACTGCCCGATGAAGAAGCATGACACCCTTTGGGGTGTGTGAGGGCAACAGAGGACACATTATGGTTTTCCCTTTCATCTGAGGGTCCCTTCACCTAGGTATTTCTCTCTTTCTTTTTCTTTTTCCTTCCTCTTTTCTCTTTTTTCTGATTCCTCTTCTTAACATATGGTGACTGTTTGCACCTTATTGTATGGGTGACTTTTTGCACCCTACTTTTCAGGAACAGTGTCCTTTTTGTGATATTAATGCAGATATTAGGAGCGTGGACACTGGACCTTTTATAAGCTCCCGGTCCCCCCCTCTTTTGTATAGCAAATGATATATGCATTAGACATAAACTATAAACATTCTAAAAAGAAACATTTATGAATTAGAGTTGACAATGTTGTAAGAGACAATACAATTAAAGACATTGTTGATTTTTTGTGGATGTCAAAAATGGAAGAAAAACGCCCGGATATTCAACATCCTATGTTAAGAGAGGTCAAGCATAAATGGACTTTAATTTGTTTGGCAGCAAGTTTATCTAGTGTTATGAGTATTTGTGTAATAGCTGGGTTCCTACATGTGAAATCTCCTATGCATACACTTGTACACCCAACACCTACACCTGAACATTATTATTTTACTCTTTCACTGTTAGATGAGAAACATAGGTTTTCTTACCAGAACAATTCATTCATTAGAATGTTGCATTATACGCAATATTTCTGATTGTTGGGTTTGTGGATTGTTTACTGCACACCAGGAAAAAGGGGGAACGCCTCTCATACCACTCACATTCTCCCACAATGGCTCTTGCACGGCTTGGTTTTGAGTCTTGTGGGCAGCACATGCTAATAAGATTTTTACCTTTGATATAGGAGGTCTTAATAAAGAGCTAAATATAGCATGTTATCCTTATTATGAGGGTAACCCACAGGCAAAAGGATCAGATTTAGAAGTGGAGGAATATGGTAATCAAGGTGATTATATCACTAAGTATGTTAATTTTTTCTCTTTTTTGCTTTCTGCACTCATGAAGTTTTATGTTTCTGGAATATATATATTTCATTATTTAATTAGACAAAATGTGTTTAGTAGAGTCTAAAAGGAGGGACTGTTGAACGGTAAAAAATGTATTCTGTTAAGTTAGCCTCTACTCCTCTTCCATTTTGTCTACCGCCTCCGATTGTGTGTTTCTGTGGCGACTTTCGTAAAGTCAGAAGTTACATGTTCACTGGAAAGCTGGTTGTACTGATAATATTTGCGTGCCAGAGTAGAGGCTCTGCTTTGCCCTGCCCTGCCTAACGGCCCTGAGTACGCAGATGTTCCTATCTACTAGGCCACTAATGCCTGTACCCACCCCTGCCTATCTATGAAAGTGACGTGGGAGGGGGTTTATCAGGACTCAACAGTTCATCATGTACTCATTATGTAGAAATGCCAAAAGGGGTTGTGTAAGCATTATGTGACAATGATAAAGGGGTTTTAGTGCTTGTCTTACTGTACCAAAAATGTATAAAAGATAGGTTTGAAACCATGCTTATCATTTCCCTCTCAAACACTTGCAGTGTCTGTATGACGGAGCCCTCTCATGAGATGTAATAAACTTGTGTTTTGTTCCACTCCAGTGTTAATCCTCATTTTGTGAACCCGTAGACAAAGGGTGGCCCTTCACCAGTGAGACAGATAGGATATCTCACTTCTACAGGGTGCGAACAGAGACAGTGTGCCATATTAGAAATAATGCGCTGACCCTATGGCAGCCGCAAACTGATGCTTCCATCAGGACAGCACATGTAAGTGAAACACAAAGCAGCAGCTTCAAAGCTGCTCCATGTTTCACTGTGCAGGATACACCAGCCTGCACTTTCAAGAGGGACTGGAGATTCACCTTGCATGTGGGTGCAAAGAGTGAGAGCACCCACATGCATGGGGATGTCTCAGTGGCCATGGGACCACCTTCTCCCCTCCAGAGGGCTAGCTTAAGGAGGCGAGTTGAAAGTGTGCCAACTTTTTATGGTGTACTTTCAGTGTACCTCCTAAAGGTATGTTTGTCTCTGCATCCGCATCTATAGTAAAGTACGGGCGCAGAGGCAAAATGCTTTCCACATTTACATGGGGCCATGTCATGATAACGCGAGTGTAGAAGAGTGGCATCGACTGCATAGTTGCCCCCAACTTTTTGCTGATGTTTTGACTGTTTTCTGACTCTAGCCAGGCTGTGGCCCTGCTATCCAGAACCCCAGCCTATCTGCTTCCTCTCTAAACTGATGTGAGTACCCTAGGTACATACCAATTGGATACTGAGGACACCCTGTGAACCCTTGTAGATGGTACCCTAGGTACCCAGGGCATGGGTCCCTTAGAGGCCTACCAGGGGCTGCAGCACTTATTGTGCCACCCCTGGGACATCCATACAAACTGACACCACCAGACCACTACTGTAGTCTGGGTAAGGTGGTGCTTGCAACCCTTACAGGGATATAGGTATCCTGTATCCCACTTAAATACAACACATATATCCTCATAGGTCACCCCTAAGGCAGGCCTTGCTAATGCTACAAGGCAGGGTGCTGAGATATGTGTGAGGGGGAACCCCTACCTGAGTAGGGCCCCTCTGCAACCTTCGTTAAAACTATTGCTGGGTTGTTTGTAGTGCAGCCATACCATATACTCTTAACCGCATTATAAGTAATCGCGATAGCGTGATAACTTGAGAGTGGCTGCACAGAACCATGTCATGTTTGGTGTCAAACATCGTGGAATCATACACCCAATCCAGCCATGGGAGTGAGGGCATGAATCCCCCCTGCTAGAGGGGTGATATGGTAAAAGCGGCAGATTTTAGACACCAATTTGAAAGTGCACACGTAGTACAAAATGGATGCTACCCGCCACCCACACGACTCTGGCTACCTGTTGCTGGGCAGAACTCCAGCCACGGCAGCTGGACAATAGGGATCTTGTTGCAGGGAGGTGTTCCAACCTCCCCAGACACACTATGTGGATTGGAACTGGGTGGGTGCACCATAGGATGTCTTTCAAACTTGCACGTAGGCTTCTCCAGTGCCTACTTCTGCATACACCGCCTCAATCCGGTTCAGGGGCATCCTGTCCCCTGCCCAGGCGGGAAAACACACAAAGGGGAGAGGGTGTAGCCACCCTTTCCCGCCTGAACTCTCATTGGTGGGCTCTGATTCAGACACTCCACTAATCTCTGGATAAAGGTGGGTGCAGGGTCCCCAGAGCCTCAGATTAATCTTGGACTTCAAAGACTTGAACCTTCGACGAGCTGCCGCACAGCTAAATGAAGAAATCTCCCTTGGGGTAAAGGAGTTACTCCCCTGCTTGGCAGGCACCTGAAACCCTGCAAGTGACCCGGTTGGAACTCCGCTGCTCCTACGGACATCGAAGACCTCTGCCTACCCTGAGGTGGGTTTCCAAGCATCCCAGAGGCCAGTGAGTGTGCACAGCAAAGCTCAGCACCGTGGACCCCGTGGGTGCCGAGATACCCAAAACCCCAGGACACCGGCCACCTCTTGCACAGCACATGACCCCGACCAGTGGGGAAGTTGTGCTTTGGCCCATCATTGAGCCAACCTCTCAGCATTATTTGTGCCAAAGGACGATGCTCCAGCCCGCTCCGGCGACCCGGGGGCTCATCTTTACGCACTCCAAATTGCTGCCTCCCGCGTTCCCTTGTCTCTCGACTGGTGGGCCCTAGCGGAGGTCAATCTTTACTTTAAAGGGCTCCCCTGGTTGCTTCAGGCCTTCTCTACAGTCTCCTTGCTGGAGACCTCGCTCAGACCTCGTGGGTCTGCACCGCAGCGGTTTTCTGATTCTTGCGTGGGTTGCGGTTGCCAAGGCTTAGTGGGTCCAATCTGGACACTAACACCGCAGCGGCCTTCATCCTTCGTGGGACAGTCACCCTCCAGAAGCTGGCCTTCCTTGAAGCCTCCTGGACCCCGTGGCTGCTGATCTAAGCTACCCGTCTACAACCTGAAAACACCCGACATTGAAGGGCTCTTTCTCCTGAGCTCCCTGGTCACTGGCTAGTGACCCAGACTCTGTCCCCTCTGCTTTCAGGTCCTTACCTTCAAGATCTACATCTTCAATCTGCACGACATCGACGACGCTTCACGCCAGCAGCAGTTCTTCCCGTTTTTCCATTGAAAACGAGACATCGACCCGACACCAAAAACGACCTATGCACCCGGCTTCCCTGGGGCAGGTAACAGGGGTACCTCGGTACGCTCGTGGGTGTGGGCCCTCCAAGAGCTTAACTCTAAACTCCTGAACTTGAACTCCTGCTAGAAGTGTCCAGATTCTTGTAATTTCCAACCGCGACATTTCCCATAGGGTTTAAAAGGATCCCGACTGTTGTTTAAACACTGCACACGTTTCCCGTGGGTCCCCTTTCTCACTACCTTGGGTGGTTTCATAAGGGACCAGCGATCCTAAGTGCCCTAGGCACTGTCTGAAGAACTGTCGTGGTTCTTATACCACTTTTTTTAATATATGGTTTGGTCCCCCCCTGAGGCCCTGTGATTCCAGTGCTATTTATTGTTGTTTAAATGCTTTATTGAATTGTATCTTTACCTCCAGCCTCACAAGAGACTAGTGGGATTTGTTCTTAGAATAAATACATATATTTTGAATATATACCTCTGTGGACTACTCTTTCATTTGGTCAATTAAGAGGTTATCCATGGTAAATCAATAAGCTTAACACTCCTTCAAGACTTAGCCTGAAGGCTGCTCTCCACAGCTACCACTAGGATAGCTTTCTTTAAAGGTTGTTTTTTAACCTATTACCTTAAGAGTCGAATTGGACTGGTGCAAGGTGTCCCCTATAACTAGTGGACAGCATATGCCAGGCCAAATTCTCACAGCGAGTACTAAATGTGTGCCAGCGCCATCAGTAAAAAAGAAGGGGCCGCACAAGTGTCTGCGGCCCCTTCTGTAATACCAAAGTGCCCCGGTGGTTCACAAAAGGGGCGCAAATGATCGTTGCAGGAGTCTTTTTGAGTAGCAATCTGCTCCTAAATCTGAAAAAAAGAGGCTATCCTAAAAAACTCTTGAAAAGAGCAATGAAAAGAGCTTGGTGGACCCCAAGAGAAGAGCTACTCAAAAAGACGGACAGGCCACCATTGGACAGGATCGTCTGTGTCTCCACATTCTGTCCTAATTCGAACCTTTTGAAAAAAGTAATTGTACAAAACTGGCATCTGATAAAAAATCTAGACCAATCTCTAAAGCAAAACCCACTTTTTGCTTTAAAAAAAGATCAAAACATCGCCAACCAGATTGTACGAGCAGCAATGCCAAAAGATAAACCAATGTCCGTACGTTCATTTGTGGGCCTTCAACCAATTCGAGGCCACCATAAATGTGGGACCTGTGTTTGTTGCGACTCTACAGAAGAAAGACACCTTTTTGTACATAACTCCATTTATTGGAAACATGAATCGTTTACCAATTGCAAAAGCAGATTCGTAGTCTATGGGATACGTTGCCCCTGCAACCTATTATATATAGGGAAAACGAGTCAAGAAATTCGTACTAGAGTGTCCCAACACAAATCCCGGATTAACAAGAATGTATTAACAGCTCCATTAGTTAATCATTGGAGGACCAAAAATCATCAAATAGAAGACTTGAGATGGACGGTCATCTCTAAAGTTGAAAGAGATGAAAGAGGCGGAGACTTGGAATGTAAACTATCCAGGAAAGAAGCCATGCTAATTCTCAAATTTAATACTGCCACCAATGGACTTAATGAAATTTCTGAACTTTACAAATTGAATTGAACTCTCCACCAACATTCACAATAACAGTCCTTTTGCCTTGTAAGTCTATTGACGCTTTCAACATGTTATAAGACGCTCCTTCTATGTTTGTCAGCACTAATAAAGTTGCATTTTCAATCATCTGTCCCATGCAACTGACGGCGCTCAAGACGTAATTCTTTTATTTTTCATACCTTGTTAAAGCTAATACCGGATTAGTCTTTACAATATAATAGCGAATACATAGAACGCTTGTAATCACAATTTACATCACTTCCATCAGATTCTTCAAATGAACATGTCAACTTGCTTCGCATGCCGTCGAAAAGTCTTTCTTCCATGTTGTCCGCCATGAAAAAATATATAAACCTCCTATCACTTTACACCACGTGATCGACGTCGGCACCACTGGTTTGCAATCCTTCCTGGAAGCGAATACGAAATTCAGGTATGCCACCGATGCAACCGCGCCAACTACCGAATTACGGCTTTCTTCATTTAAATGTCAGTTACCAATTCCCAAACTCAATTCTCTTTCCGTTTCAAAACAAATTATAAAAGAACGAAGTACGGACATTACAGTTATTACGACCAGCTATCTCACCGCAAACTGAGGTACGATGGCAATCTTTATAAATACTTCTTTAAAAACCTCCGTTTGCACAACCGAATACTCAAAGAAAACTTATGTTCTATTTCAGTTTTACGACATCAGTGGCGACTTTTCTGTCAAACTAGTGTCGATTTCAACGAGGATCATTCATATTTGAATTATGTTGCTCACTCCATGCTAAGAACCTGATCCCCTAAGTAAGTCAACATAGCTATATTTATTCGGTATGTTCGGAAAGGCTGGTATGATTGTGACTACACCTCCTTTTTTCTCATTCCCTCCACTTAGGTCAAAACGACTGACTCCAATCTACACACTTGAGGTAATTCTATTCCTATAAAACACACCTCGCTGTGCATAAGAGTTTCAAGGGCCCCAATGTTTACTGAAACAGGCTCTGTCTTCTTAATACCTACAGGTCCTGATGAGAGTCCCCGTCAAGAAGGGGTCTCGAAACGCGTAGACCGTGTGAAGAGACCACAAGAATTGTGGAAATTCTAACATAAAAAGAAACAGTTATAGAGACCAATTTTCCTTTATCTCTTTTTCTGTGGTCCAAATAGAAAGTCTACAAAATACGTTTTTTCAAATTTAAAACTTTCAGATCGAGTATGTATGTGAATGTATGAGTATGAACAAATTCATGAGAATGAATGGTATGCGAGATCAGTATGTATGATGAGTATAAATGAATGGTGTGGAGTAAATTTAAAAAAATCCTTTGTCATTATATGTTTGCCCATTCTTTGAATTGTATTTATAAATGGAAGGTCAAAAACATAAAATAAGTAAATTCATTGATTAATTCAAGAAAACAAGTCTTTGACACTTTTGTTTCACCTCAAGATGTGTCCTCATAAAATAAATTGAGTTTCAAGACATTGTGCAGTACTAGCAGTTGTATTGTTATATATTGGTCAGGCACATGCATCATTCTTGTTTGCTATTTCACACTTGCAGCATGTAAGCAAAATGTATGCACCTAATAGAAGGAATATTCTCCTCTCAAGAGCAGCAGGAAACATGACTCAGAAGATTCTTAGCACATCTTCTATTTTCATCACTTGTAGAGAGCATGGCGACCCGGAGGCATCCCAGCGCAGCCTTAACAAGCATTTGGAGTAAAAAAAACAACTAAAAACGTAGAAAAACGGACCAGCACGAATCAAAATCTACTACTCTCCCTGGAAACTGCGCTGTGAAATGGTAAACCCGTGTTGAAAAAAATTCATGGGTCATTAGATGGCAGAGAAAACAAATGTCATTCGTGAAAACAGGCTATGGCCCAAGTCAAATTTGCAGTCGCCCGGGAGGGATCAATATTGTTAATTTAATATTGTGCAGTAATTTAGAGGGAACTGTGATCTCCAATCAGCATTAAAGGTAAATTCCATAGGAATACAACGTTAAGTGAGGACCTGTCAACCTGGTGACCCATAGTCAGTCCATAATCTGCACGACAATAGCAGAGGGGCCCAGGTCCGGCACCGGCGTTACTGCAAGCCGGTAGTCTTGAATCCACTGCATGTCTCTTTCTTCCATCACCTTACAGTTCCTGTTTCTTTATCTCGTGCTTGCAGGTCGTTTTTCACCCCAGCTTTCTCTCTTTGCCACTGTTTTCCTATCTTTCTCTTCATCTTTCTTCCTTCCGTTTCTGCTTTCTCTTTCTCGGCCTGAGTCAAAGTCTGATGACAAAAACAATCCTGGTGTACAAAAATGAGTGTCGGTACCCACCTCTCACAAATGTATTATGTACTGAAGGTAGTTCAGGGGACAAAGGGAGGGACTTCAGAGAAATTAATACAGGAACGGGATATGAAAGCATTATACGGAATAGGAGGTGTCCCTTACCGGTTCCCAATTGGCCACATGGGCTCAAGCGAACATACAGCTGGTGGTGGATATTGTGCCAACAAACACTTTCTTTTCCGAGACTTATAATTTTGCTTTTATGAGTCTTGCGCTTGGTGCTCCAGTATGCAGGGTGCTGCTGTCCAACTAACAGGACTGGCTGATGGTGCTTCAGTGACATAGGCCAAACATCAAAGCAATCACCACCACTGCAACCCCTTGACAGCTTCTCATCAAACTATTACTTGCTATTCAGTGATAACAGCAGTTGCCTGAAACACATGAAGGACAGATTCACAAAGCTATTTGCACACCTACATGAAACAATGTGAGTGCAAACTAAATTTGTGAATCCTAAAAACCTGATATTTTTCACTCTTAAATGGATTTACTGACGTAAACAATTTAACCAGTTTGGTGCAACTGTATGCCCAACTGTATAACACAATGCAGGTTATGGGCGTTACAGGGTGCAAACATTTGCAAAAGGTGGTTAACATCCACAAACATACTTTTTTCTGAAAATTAAAGTAATTACGCAGAAGCTAACTATGTGAATTTCGCACACCTCCAGAAAAAACTCCAAAACTTGTGAAGGTGCAAGAGAATGTGAACCGGTCATAGACATATGCATTGTTTCTGAACTCCACAAAAGTCAGACGTTTGCTCTAAACGGAGGTGAAAGCTAATAAGAGTAATTGTTCTACTCTTTTCACAACTCGGGATTTTCTATGTTTACTAGCTCAACGAGGCTCTATGCTGGGGATTCCAATATAGGTCTAAATGTCCAGTTCAATGCTTGACCTTCACGATAGCCACGGTGTATGAAAATAGCATTCATCCTGATTTATTGAATGCAAATGTATGTAATGTGGATAGCCTGAAAATATGGCCAGGATCTGGCCATCCTAGACCTATGTTGGACACTCCTGCCCTACTCAAACGAAGCTCAAACAACTGAGTAAAAGGTAGCCATTTGCTTTATAGTTTGAGTGGCACTCACTCCTTGGTTCTGAGTTCTAGCATTAAAGGTGGGGAGTTACCTCAAATTCGTAAATGAGCAACACAGTGTAAATAACTTAAATATATGAGATACCTTACTGTGGAAAGGATACGTTTGTATTTGTTTAGCAACACAGTGACAAACAAATATCATTTGGTTTGGGGCTGCACAAAAAAACAGACCTGCCTTAATCTTTTAAATTAGGCTAACTTGAAAAACTGAACGAATGTCATGCGATGAGCTAACCTGTTCGCTTTATCGTACTAAGGACTCAGCTTTATGAACGCCAAGTGTCAGGCAAATAAAACTGCCAATAACGGAACATTCTGTGAAGGGGAAGTCAGATGCCAAAGTAAGTGTCAACTCAGCAGAAGTACAGTTATATCAGTGCAAATCGCTTTGAGAGCCATAACAAGTCATTTACATGCCAATTTAGAGGCGTCTATTTGAAAGAGATGCGTGTTTTTATCATGCAAATGCGCAAATAAAAACATCTCACTCCAGAAAGACGTGTGCATTGCGATCGCAGCTAGTCAACGTGCATAGATGTAAACTACAATGGTTTTGTGTGAGATGTTCTCTAAATTGGTGTTATAAACAGTGCTTGAAATGGAAATATAGTAGTGCGGGTACCCTCTACTAGAGTACCTGCTTGTTGCTTGTTTCTGAGATGTGCATGTTACTCTCCAAAGAAAAGTATTACATCACTCAAATAAGAAAGTGCCGGTACTCAGTATCAGACAGTACCGGCCCATTTAAAGCACTGGTTATAAAGAGGGGAATTGTTTTGCAGATATAAAGTGTGGACACGTGCGAATATACAGTGCAAGAAAAAGAACGTACATAATGAATGACTGGCCTGTTCAAGAATATATGTACATACAAATATGGGGAGAGGAGTTGGCCTAAGGGCTAGGGCAGTCGAACTCGAATCTGGGGGAACTTGGTTCGAGTCTTGGCAATGACGCTGAACATCCTGGGCAAATCACTTAATCTCCCCGTGCCTTACAAAAATGAATTGTCCTCATGTAACGCAACTGGTGCTATGTAAAGCACTCTGATACCTTCGGGTCAAGTTCGTGCTATATAAAACTCTGTAAAAAAAAAATAATAGCCTTACCCCATTGGGGCTATTTTGAATCGGTGGAATATTTCAGTTGACTTGGTGGCATATTCTTTTTTTCACCCCAGATACTGAAGACAAGTCTCCTGCACTGCCCTCTGTTGTGAAAAGACCCATCTACCACAGGAAGAACCCACCCAGGGCTGGCTTTAGAGTTATTGGCGAGTCAGAACTGTCAGAACTGCCACGAGCCAATCCCTTTCTCTCTAGCAGGAACATTAATCACAAGAGTTATCATGACATTTTTAATGCTGCCTGAAAACTGGATGGGCCAGGAACTCTGCTGAAGGTGTTATTAAATAGTAAGTTATTGCTGAACAGCAACCCCCGCCACCACCAACCCTCCAGAGGTCAGTGCCCCCTCCCCATGTCAGCACCCAGTGCGGCTGCACCAGTCGACCTGCCAGCCCTGAACCCACCAGTAAGGATGGAAACAAGAGGCCTGGCTGGAGAATGAAACCACAACAGAAATATAAACGGGCTATACCATACCTTGTGTGCTCATAAAGCACATGCTCATGCAAGGGGCTTCTTGGCACTAATAACTGATATGTGTGGTCTTCCAGCTCACCGGTTCTCATTCTGATCAACCCCCGAAGGATGAAAGTCTGAGTTGAGCCGCAAGGATTGGAAGCTGTAGCCAGAATCCAGGAGTAAATTCGCCATTTAATCATGGGTTTAATATCTGCAGGACAGGAGCTGACCTCTTTCCCTCTCTTGTTTAAGATGATGCTATATTAATCCCTGGCTCATACATTGGGATTCTCCTCACGAAGTGCTTGCACAGCACTTACGGTGTGACTGGATGGTTTAAGGATGGAGGGAGCTTGGGCAGAGTCCTTACTTATTCATGAAGCCATGGGAGGTCCAATGATCAATTATTCAGCATCTTAAGTGCTATGAAATGGAATCCTGTGCAGTCAATGGGCGGGGGAGGGACGGGGGCGTACAAGGGAATTCCTTGTACAAATGTAGATTACAAATGAGCAGCACTTGCTTTATAGGTCCTACTTCTGTTTGAGTGTGAATGCATCATTCAAATCTCTGTGATGGTGTCTCTCTATGGGCTTCTCTTTGTTTCTTGCCATAGGCTTCTCTCTGAGTCAGTTTTCTTCCTCTGCCTGTGGCTATTTCCGGCGCTCAGAATTACCTTCACCAATGTTAAACCTACAGAGTAAGTGAAAAGAGTGCTATGCTGCTGTTATGAAGTGTTCTAAACATGTAAGAACTGTGGATTTTTATTGGTAGTCTTTTAACATTATATTCTTTTTAAGTTGCCAAGTATTGCTAAGTTACCAATTTTCGCCCTTCATGAAGTTTTCTGAAGCTTTACGCTTCACTGTTGCCTTCACAGGTTTTTTCTGTAAATTACAAGATTGTTTAATCTCAGGGCGAAATAATTCATACTTTAATCAAACTACTCCTAACTTGAAAAGTTATGCAGTCTTTGTCTCTGCAAGTGTTTGTGAAGCTTTTCAATGTATAGTGGTATTGAACGAGAAAAGAAAATTGTTTTCTGCAGAATCATTGTTATTATTGAATGTAGATATATTGTGCACTGGTAAAGGTTAGTGAAGTCTTTATTGAACCCACAGACCCACAACACATCCTAAACTAACTTCAATCACCAGCCAAATGCTGTTATCCCAACAACCCCTACAGTTCAAAATAAGTTGTGGGTAACACTTGTGAACAAAGCTATACCCAAAGCTGCATTGATGCAGTTAATAGATAAATAAAACACCTAAACATGAACCATTACTACAACCAATTAACATAAAAAGTCACAAAAGTTACCATCATCACACACATGTAACAAATCAAAAACATTTCCAAACGTTTGCGAAATTTTGTATTTTTTCATACAACTTTGCAAGAGCTGACAAAAAACACAAATTCACAAACACCTTGTTTTCGCATCTTTTTTATGGTCTAGCTTGATAGCGCAGCTGTCACCTGACAATTATGTGAGAATCACCTGTAGACAGGCTTTTGCCTCTGCCCACAGGTTGGCAGCCAGTGGTACATGTTTTGATTGTGCAGAAGTTGTGTGCTTCCACACAAAAAATGCTTGCACTCCACATAGCTGTGATCCTTTTGTTTATTAGGTCTCGCCAAGGCAGCACTTGAGCTGTCTCTTCGAGACATGCTGTATTTGGGATATGGGCATTAAGCAACACCCATCTTTCCTTTTTTTTAAACTTGTCTTTATTAGATTTTCTGATTAACAACAAGGAAAAGACAGTTGCATATCATCAAAAAGGAAAAAGAAAGAGGAGCACATCACCAAGGCATGTTAGGTAAACATTATTAGTGTATTGGTTAGCCATCACAGGTACTTAGCAATCATCGTGACCCCAAGACTCAGGAACATAGGCTGACACAGCCCAGGACATGTAGAAGTTGCCGTATGTATGATGGAGAGGGGTGTCACTCAGTGTTATCTCGGTCAATGGAGTGGAGATATGTGCAGAAAGGCAGCCAAATGACTTTCGGACGGGAAGTAAGGGGTTGAAGGCGGACATAGGCTTTGCCCAAATAGTGGCTCATGATTCCGAGCCATTCCAAAGGAGTGGGCGATCTGGCGCTTCCCCGCTGTAATGCAATTTTTCCGCTTACCCAACAATAATGCCAAGGATGTTCGGCAACAGGTGGAGGGTGGTACATTCTCAGTATAGCCTAGAAGTGCGGCTAGTGGATCGGGCCATAGTTCAGTGCCAATCATGGCAGGGATGTGCTCAAACACTGCTAACCAGTATGTAGTCACCACTGGACATGTCCAGGTTAGGTGCGCAAAGTCTTCTCCTGGGGCCTGGTACCGCATGCATCTATCAGATCTGGTGTGGTCAAATGTGGCAATGTCGAGTGGGGAAAGGTATCAGCGATGTATAAATTTGAAATACAAGATCTTATGCCAATGGTTAATGGGGACGTGTTGAATTTGTGTGCAACCATATGTCCATATTTTATCCGTGATTGTTATCCCCAGTTCTGTCACCCAAGTCTCCCGCACCCATGTAGTGGTGTCTGGTTTCAAGGCAATACATGCTCGGCACAGTCGAGAGGTCAAGCGGTTTTCAGCGTTAGGGGTGGAAAGTCTTCGGGGGTAGCAGATAGAAGGGATAAGCGACCGCAGCATGTTCCGGAGTCGCCGGAGAATGAAAAGGTCCATGTACGAGGCGTCCCCTGCCCGTTGGTTCTCGACCACTGTTATGATGTAACCATCTGGGAATAGATTCCCCAAGGTGCAGAGATTCTGCTGATGTAACGTGCGCTGTACTAGCTTCTCCCGCGTAAGTTGGAGCCATGGGTTGACATGCAGCTGAAGAGCACTAGAATAGAGAGGACCGCCCCCCAGCATGCGTCTTAGCCTGCACCAGGCCCAACATGTTGTGGACACCGTCTGAATGACTTTAGTGTCTCATGGCACACCTTTAGGCAATAGCTCTGAGTGTAGGAGTCCATCTAATAAAGCTTGTTCTAGGCACAGATATGGGATGGGGGCATTAGGGTGATAACAGCGATGTGTGTAATGACACTGGGCAGCTAAATACTTTAAACAAAGATGGGGGACCCCAAAACATATGCGCTCATAAGTGAGCGTAAGTGTGCCCCACTGGACATGAGGGTGCACACTGGCCCAAACTAGTCACAGGAGGACTCCGCTGAGGTTGCAGAAGAAGGGTTGTGGCATGCGAATGGTGATGTTGGAGAAAAGATATAAGAAGCTGGGGAGTACAACCATCTTAAGAATGGCAATGGGTCCCACCATGAAGAGGGGCAACCGGTTCCATCGGACCACCTGTGTGTTAAGGTCTGCCATCGCTGGGCCGTAGTTGCGTTGCAGGACCTGGTCTTTGTCTCTGTTGAGATGAATGCCTAAATATTTTGTGCCATAAGTAGCTAATTTGAGGAGAAATTCCACAGGTGGTGGTTGGGTTATATCCGTCAGTGGGAAGAGCTCCGATTTGGTCCAGTTTATGCGAAGCCCGGAAAGACTCCCACACCACGCAGTCTCCTGCATAAGTGGGGGGGAGATTGAGGTGTGGATTCCTAATAAAGAGCAGAATGTCATCTGCGTAAAGGGAGAGTAATAGAGGCCGTGAGTAAGCTCCAGTCCGTGGTGTGAGTGGCGATCTTGTAGTATACGGACCAGCGGGTCCATTGCAATTATAAATATGAGAGGATGAAAGGCAGCCCTGCTGAGTACCACGCAGGACAGGGAAGGTATCAGTAAGGGCGATGTTTACCCATAGCCGGGCCGTGGGTTAGTGTATAGAAGCATGATCAATGTAAGGAACGGGAGGGGAATACCGGGTTTACCAAGAACAGCTTTGAGAAAAGGCCACTCAAGAGAGTCAAAGGCCTTTTCTGCATCTAGCAGGGCTACAGCTGCCGGTGTAGAGGGGGAGATTTTATTAAGCACAACAAAAATAGTACGGAGGTTTAATGAGGTCGAGCAATGTGGAACAAAGCCAGATTGGCTGGGGAGATAATCTACTCCATCAATAAAGCCAACCTAATAATAATAATAACAATCTTTATTCGGCATATGAGCAATACCATAAAAGATACATATATTTTTATAAAATACACCATCATGTATATATCATCCAACCCATTCTGATTATAATATAAAATTAATATTTGTAATAATCCACTAAAACTTATACAGCAGCAAGTCATAGTGCAAAGTCGCAAAAAATGTCTCTATAGTTCAGACCCCCATCGTGTTCCTTAACTTTAAAGCAGCTCTTAAGAAACTGGAAATACATAAAAGCGTAAAAACATCTGATGACAATTTTAAAAACAACAAGGTTACACATGCTCGTCTAAAACTTGATTTTTTTAAAAGGCCCTTCAGGTACATTTTTCTAGGATATGCATAAAACGGACAGAGTAGGACGAAGTGTAGGGTATCCTGTGGAGACCTATTGTCGCAGCCACAGGGTCCCTTATCTTCTATATTCAATGTAAAACTCTCAGGAACTGCCAATAAATAGTGAAATAAGTTTAATCTAAAACGCGCGAGTAAAAATCCGTTGTGTGGGCTGATTGTAAACAATAAGTAAGGTTCTATTCCCTGTGTTGATTTCCCTAATACATGTTCTCTCACCGTGGGCTTGGAGAGTTCTATAGCCTCCCGATTCCCCATAGCATAATTAAAGTGCAGGTCTTTAATGAGTGCCTTATCCTGGGCTCTCGCATTATCAGGGTTTAGGAAAAGGTCTACACGTCCTAGTCTAGAAAAAGAGTCCTTCACATATTTTAACCAGGGAATCTTGAGCACATGCTCCAACGAGAGACAATCCTGGATAACCCTCCTACTGAAGCCTGCCTCTTCATTTGTCCAGATTTTTGCCCAACCTAGTAGCGGCTTAACTACCACCACATCAGAGACGGATTTAAGCCCAAATTCTTCGTGAACAATGTATGCCGAGGTACTTTGAGGTACTTTCAACAAACGCCTCAGGTATTTATTCTCTTCTATTTGACGTTTACTAACCTCAATAAAACCCCACACCTCGCTTCCATATAAAACCTTTGAGCAATAGATAGAATTATATAATTTTAAAATAGTTCTTGGTGTCCACCGTCCTAATCCGTGTGCAAAATTAGCAATTGCTCCTGTGGATCTAATCAAGGCAAGACACTTCTCCTCTAATAAATATTAAAAATTCCAGTGACCGTCAAATAATATGCCTAAATAGGAAAAGGCTGGAACTTTCTCTAAAATGTGTGTTCCTATTGTGTAATTATAGGATTTTCTAGGCTTCTTCCCAATTTCCATAATATACGATTTTGTGAGATTAGGTGACATATCCAAAATATTCATAAAAGTCACGAACCCATCTATTAGAAGCTGCAAACCCTTTGGCATATGAGCGAGTAATACCGCATCATCTGTGTAAAGCAGAACAGGAACCGCTCTTGTTCCTATCCTCGGGGTGTCTGCGTGTATCAAGCTCAGGGCGTCATCGAGACCGTTGATCTATAATGTAAATAAAAACGGCGCTAGTATACATCCCTGTTTAACTCCACTGGAGCACTTAAAATGGTCTGTTACCATCCCCTCCTGCGTATATCTAACTGTTGCCGTGGTATTAGAATATATTGACTTTAAAATATTGATTATTCCACGTTCCACCCCAAGCTCACCCAAGATTATCCACATATGAGCCGGTTCACTCGGTCGAAGGCCGCAGTGAGATCCATAAAAGCAAGATACATTGACTCCCGTTTCGCTACTGTGTATTTTGCAGTGGTAAGATACAGATTAAGACATTGATCTGTGGTGGACTTCCCCGGGCGAAACCCATATTGGACCTCCGTAATAATTTGGTTTGCATCTGCCCATTCCATCAATCTATTTAAAATTACCCAAAACCTTCACAGAAACATCAATAAGGGATATGGGGCGATAACAATGTGGGCTATCCCTATCACCTTTCTTAAAGATAGGCACAATTGTGACAGTAGCCCAGGATGCTGGCATTACTGAGCTTACTGCCACATTTAGCACCCTAGTTAAAAGAGTAGCCCATACCTCTATATTACTACGGAAGAGGTCTGGAGGGATCCCATCCGGGCCGGGCGCCTTGTTCCTAGTGAGTCCCTCAATTCCTAATCTTACCTCATCCCCAAAAAATATAATAGGATGGGAGTTTTGTGCTGGGGTTGGGGTCTGCAGATTTTCCGCCTCTGGGGCTGATTATACAGAACCTGAAAATGCTGCTGCCATTGCTCTGGGAGAATGTTGTTACTTAATCCAGGTCTATTGGCATCTTTAAAACAAGCGTTATTAATAACTTTCCAGAAGCGGGGCGAGTCCTTCAGCTCTACTGCCTCTGCGAGCTCCTCCCAGGTATTCTGTTGGAGTTGCACCTTTCTATCCTTGACGGCTTGCTTATAATTTATGCGAGACGCTGCCACCCGTTCCCTATCTCTCGGGGACTGCTTAAGGGCCGCTTTCAACTCTCTTAAGGCCCATGAGCACAGGCTATCGAACCATCTGGGGACTCCTGTGTTGGCCGACTGAACAGGAGCTCTCAAAAGACTATCCGCTACCTGGGCAATATTCTTGAAGGCCTCTATTAAATCCACATCTTGCACATCTAAATCTAAACATATCCCGATATCCTGCTTAGCTCTATGAAACAAAGAGACATTAAAAGCAACAGGATCGACCTGGGCCCAACGCAACCTCCTTCCTTGATCCGTTGCGGTAATCTTTGTCACCCACTGTTAGTCTATATGTTACTCGGTCGTGTTGTGCAACCATCAGGCATAGAATCAGCGGGTTATGATCACTAAACCCACTATATTGAATATTAAAATAAATGATGCTCCTTAACAATGTGGTAGAGACAAAAATGTAATCGATAAATGAACAACATTCCCTCCCTTTAAAGGTCGGGTTAACCGGTCTGCACTGGACGGTGCCAGTCTGGTCCATCGTGTGCGATAACCCGTAAGTGTTTAATATGGCACTCAGTTCACATCCCTCCTGCGTATGCTCCAGATGTGGTCCCTCTCTTAAAGTGCAAGATGACCAATCGCCCTGGGACACCCTCAGATTTGGGCACAGATGACAATTAAAATCACCCACAAGAATCAGCTGTAACTGTGCCAGCCCTCCCACTCTTGTTTGTTTCATCAATAAATGTAGTTCTTTACGGCTATTTGAACCATACAGTTGTGATTTTGCATTATAAAAAGTTATTAAAACAAACCTATACAGATTATTAGAAAATGTGAGACCCTGGGCAATATCCGAATCCCATGCCAGATTATTCCAACTACCCTGAATCCCAAGATCTATAAACATAGTCAGGCCACCCCTTGCTCCTCCTGAGTCCGACCTTACTGTTGGACAGAAGAAGGTTTTATGTCCTTCCATAAAAAAATGATTTCCTGTCTCCCATGTCTCTTGTAGGCATATTATTTGAAACCTTCTCACATACAGGAGCCATTGCTCGTCCTTAAATTAACTTGAGAAGCCTGCTATGTTCCATGAGATTAATTTCATCTCGCCCCCCACACTCCCTGCCCTAGGGTCCACCCTCGGTACACTACTAGGCATTGGAACAGCCATCTCTACGTTATTTGACCCCTCATGACTGCCGTCCCTATATTCATGTATAATTTGCAATGTTATCCCAAGGGTGAACTCCTCTCTGCTCCCTGTTATGCCACTGTTAACCCCTGGGATATCAAAGACTATTCCCTCAGGCTCCCCTTGACGTAGTCAGTCATTGTCATTCAGGTCCCTCAGTGGGGCAAACACGTAGCTAAGGGCAATCGGCCTGCCCCCCCCATATTAATCTCTCCCCCTGTCCTACATAACATTGTACAGAGTTCGGAGTAGGGGATGGCCTATACAAAAAGCCCAGCGGTAAAGGTTTGATACCTGTCTCTACTGCAAATGCACTGGGAGGATAGGAAAGGATCTTTTGTGCTAGTTCACGATATCTACGTGTGACAATCACACTATCACCTGGGAAGGCTTTCCTCAACCTACCAATCCATGACACCCTCCTTGCCATGAGGGTATGGCGATACTCTGTGATGTTGAACCCTGCATACTTGCACATCCAGTGTGCCACTTTATTAATTAGCTGCGGTGTGGATTCTTCCTGTGCAGTATTGTGCCCAGGGACACCAGTCTGGACCACTGTGTAGGGGCAGCATGCCGGTGGGAGGTCTATTACTGTTAGGTCACGACTACTGCAAGCAGCTACACTGGGCTCCCCCCTTAGCTTATACTTGCTATGTTCCCTGGGGGCCCTTTGTCCACCCTCCCACCGTTCAGTGTCTAACCCTGCCACCCCTTTCCCTGGAGTCCCACTCCCAGCCTCCGGGCTTGTTGTCCCCCTGTTAGTTTTGGAGGAATGAGTTACCGTTTCAGCACAGGTAACTTCTCTTGGCTTAGGACTTTCAGAAGACGGTATCTCTGTTACCCACCCTCCCATTGGTGGTGGTTTGGGGGCATTGATGGCTGGTACTTGATCTAAACAATTGCATCGGCACTCCCCCAAATTCTGTACTATTCTATTTGACCTTTCAAGTTGCGACAGTTTCTCCTCTATGATGATAATGTACACAATAGAGGGTTCAAAAGAACAGACACCAAAGTCTCAAGTCTTTTCCACTGGTCAGTGTTACAATCAGAGTCCAACTGTATTTGGGTACTACTCATAGGCATGCTAATCATTGTTGGCCCCTGTGTGAGTTCCTGAGTCCTTGTGTCAGGTTTTAATGCGTTGGCTGTTTGCTGCTTTGGTTTGGTCCTTTGGTTCTGTCTTGTCGCGGCACCCCCCTACTTCGTTTAGCAGGCGGTTCATTATTACTTGCTATTGCTGACCTTCCCAGGCTACCCCTTACTGTTTTTTTTTATCTGGTAGCAACCTTACTGGTGCCTGGGTCTGATACTGATAAAGTCAGCGAGGAAGCCAAGTCTACCGGAAGGGTGGGAGACACAGCCACAGATAAGATAGCTCCTTCCCGCTCTGGCACTGGCACTGGCTCTGACCCAACCTCATCCCCCCTAGTGACTGCATCGATACTAATGAACTCTTCCGTTGTAACATGTACCAGGTTTGCCTGAGTTGGGGTGACGTCCACTGACATCCTGGACCTGCTCATTCTTGGGCAATCGGCCTGCGGCTGCTCAGTGAGAGTTTGTGTGCGAGCTGGGTATTTGGCCATACATATACTGCCCATCGAAGACCGCTTCAGATGGCCAAAGTATCCAGGGAAAGTCTCTTTTCCGTGAGCTGGATTTCGTGTGTCAAGGCAGCCTTGGCTCTTGTTAGGAAAGCATTGAGGGTTCCTACAACACCACCCCCATGGTTGTACTGTTATCTTTACACTTCCCCATCCTAGTAGATACTAAACAACTCTTTATCAGCAGCAATCCACAACAGTACCTTATTTTGGTGAATCCTCCCGTTGACCAGTTGACAGTGAGTGGGCCCAGCCCAGCCTCCTTCGGCCTTTGATGGGACAGATGGGCCCGCCCTTGGCCCGGGCGGGACTAGAGCACGCCCGCGCTCGTCCCGCGCTGCGGGAGCCCTGGGCTGCTTAAAAGCGCCTCCTGGCGCAAAGTGCGGCCGTCGGCGGCAGCGTCCTTGCTGCTAGGGAGCTTGGGAGCTGTAGTTCCTGCTACCAGGCCAAACAAGGTAAACTGGTGGCTGGTATGGCACCCTCCTCCCGGGCAACACAATCGGCAGACAGCAAAAGGTGAATACGGGCAAGCATTTTGGCCAAGATTTTATTATCTAAAGTTAGCAGCGACAAAGGGCGGTATGAGGCGCAACAGCTGGGATCTTTGCTGGGCTTTAACAAAAGGGTCAGAACCGCTTCACGTAGTGTAGGTGGTAGCACACCGGTGGCCACTGATTCATTGTACAGTGTCAGGAGGTGCGGGATGAGCTTCTGTTTAAAGGCGTTGTAGAAAGCCCCAGTTAAACTGCCTAGGCCTGGCACCTTAGCTCCGTCCAGGGCGTCGATGGCTTGCGTTACATCCTCCAGAGTTAACGGTTCACTCAGAAACCGTTGCTGGCCATCTGTAAGCCATACCATCACGATGTCTTAAAGATACGAGGATATGACACAAGAGGTATCAGAGACATGAGAGGTATTAAGCTCCTGGTAATAGTTCCAAAATTCAGCCAGGATGCGCTCCCCACCCGTAACAGTCACTCCGGTATCCGTTCCGAGTTCAGCCACATAATTGTACGACCTGTTTGGGAGCAATAAGCATGCAAGGGTGCGGCCCGGTCGTTCTCCATCTTCATCGCAGCTGGCCTTTGTGTGCTTACCCATATACGCATTCTCTCTTTACGCGAATTCCCGTAATTCCGTCAATAGTACTGATCGCCAATGTAATTGGGCATCTCAATCTGCCACCAAATTCCACAATTCATCCTTGACCCCCTGTAGTTGGATATGGATGTCGCGAAGGATGACCACATTCTTGGACATGCACACCCCCCTGACGTACGCTATGAAAGCCTCCCACAGATTGGCCTGCATAGAGACTGTTCCAGTATTTAATGTGAAACACTCGAAAATGGAGCCTTGAAGTTTGCTGTGAAACACTTGGTCATGGAGCACATTACTGTGAAATCGCCAGCAACATTCAAAGCCGCAGCCACACGAAATCTGAAGTTTCAATAGGGTAGGACTATGGTCTGAGAGTGTCTGGGGGAGAACAGCAACTTCAGAGATCCAAGAGTGGACAGTGGCTGAGAAAAACCAATAGTCCAGCCGTGTCCAGACAGAGAGAGGCGCCGAATAGAATGTAAAGCCAGGAGTGGATGGATGGTGAGTCCGCCACGCATGGAGCAGTGAATATGTCAGTGATGTGGCTTAATATTTCCGAAGCACAAGGTTGGCCGCGCTAGTGGAATCCTGTTGCAAACAGTGCAGTATATTAAGATCTCCACCCAGTATGAGGTGGTCTGCTTCGAAGCGTCTAGGCGAGAGTATTAGTAGTGGAAAAAGTCAGGGTCATCTATGTTTGGGGCACATACGTTCACAAACAGTAAATTTTTGTCTGCGAGGGTGCCATGTAAGAGCAGATACCGGCCATCAGGGTCCGAGTGATATGAACGACAGAGAAACTGAACAGCTCTATGGATCAGAATACAAGTACCCTGAGAATATGAGCTATTGCACGAAAAATAACGGTGCTAGCCCCAGCTCTTGGCGAAACTATGGTCAGTGTGCGGGGGAAATGTGTCTCCTGGAGGAAAGCGGGCTTGATGGAATGCCTATTTAGGTAGGACAGTACCTGCTTTCCTTTCCACCGGTTGTTAATGCCACGTATGTTCCACAAGATGGTGGATAGGACAACTACTCTAGCCATAGTGAAGACTATTGGTGTGTGAAGAAGGTGTAATACTAGAACACAAGCGCTCTGTGGTGACGTGCACACGATGAAGTGTAGTGTGGTATGCAACATCTATAGACAATCCAACTACAACAAAAAACAACCCCACTAACCCCCCTTCCCCCACCCGCACCAGATTAAAAGACATCCAGTGAATCCCAAGCAAACACATAGGAAAGGAAAGAAACCCCAATGTGTGAAGGTTGGTGATCACTATAAGGGCGTGACAACAACTCTGCTCTCGGTGGCCCAGTAAAGAACAGTTATGAGGAACTGGTGAGGTGTAACCGCTACTATAAAAAGCAGTGACATATACTAAATGTGATACTGTGAATATCAATGTCCGGCAGAAGGGGGCTCAGCCCCATCATCTCAAGGCCCACCAGCATTGAAGCAGGCATATTTAGGTGGAGTCATCGTGGGGAGTCAGGGGCGACCGCCCATGTCCCCTCAGCCCATGGTGAACGGGCGAGGATCAACTAGGTGTGGAGACAAACCACACACTCAATGGCGCAGGGTAGGAAGGTATGTGAAGCGGAAGGCCCAGGGCCCGGAACAGGGACTTGCTGGGGGTCAACACTCACCGCCTCAGCACAAGTCCAGCGATGGGCCTCTAGTCGCGGGCACGCCTCCTCCAACTGCAAGGCCGGCAATGTCAACACGGTCCCCACTCCAGCAGCAGCACGGCCAGACATGCCGCAACGTCCACACCTGGAGTGGGCTTCAGCAGCACCCGAACCAAGCCTCTACTCTGGTGTTGTGCGAGGGAGGAGGGGCTAGCAGCCGACAGGATCGGGCGATCTCAGACTCACCCGTAGCCCCAGTTTCCGCGGGCCTCTAAGGCTGCGTTGGCCGCACTGGTTTGCCACCCTCACTCCTCCGCTATGCAAGCTGCTACCTCACGGCTCGATGGGTTCATGGGTCCACCAGGCCCCTCACAATTGCCACTAGCTGCTCAATGTTGTCTGCAGGTGTTTTTGCAGTGGTTACCGCCGGAGCATCTCAAGAGTGCGGCCATCTTGGTGGTGGTTGTGGCCACGCCCCCCAACACTCATCTTTCTAATTGGCTCCTTTTACTGTCCTTTGTAAATGGCTGATATTCATTGGTTAATATGGTCACTAGCCTCTTTTTTTTGTAACCTCCCATGAGGACTGCCCCTCTTATATGTGATGTTACTCATCATGTTATTTTATTACTGCCTGAGCACTCTTTTTTATGTTTAGGCTCAGAAACTCACTTGTGCCTATGCTTGCTCCCTCTCCTCATTATTCTCATCATAATTATGAACAGCTGCTCCTAATATTTTATAACAGGCTCCCCCTTCTTGGCTATAGCTGCTTTGGATGTCACGCTTTATCTTTAAATATAGTGGCAGCGCCGTTTTTTTATTTTACAATTTAAAAAACAAATTCTTTATTTTTGGAAGCGCCCCATGCCTCGGTTTCACTTAAACAATGGCAGCCATGCGCCTTTCTTTATGCATGGCTCGTCGTATTCACATTGAAAAACATATAAGTGTGTCTTTTAGGAGCGCTCCATGCCATGCTTTCACAATAACAATACTGTCCCTTAAACTTCCATGGTGTCCTCCCAGCACGCTCCTACAATTGGCCAGTGCCTCTGCATTTACATTTTAACCTTAGTGCCTCCGCTGCTTATTGCTGTCATCCTTCCTATGTCACTGCTTCACACAGTGTCCCCCATCACACCAGGGTCACTGCACCAGGTCATTCCTTCCCACTTATTAATCCTTCCTGACAAACTGCACCCATAATGCAATTAAAAAGGGTGCAGTACCTCATGTGGCTAATAGAAGTCCCTTTACAACTCCACAGGGCCACCTAGTAACAGCCCATGGTAATGCACCCTTTGCTTGTTTCCTGGAATTAAATGTATTACTTATAATATTGCTGGTATATTTTTAAACAAAATTAAATCTAACAAACATTAACATTTGCAACGCCAATAGATAAAACTTTCACTAATGTGAGACCTATTGCATTGCAAATGCTTGTTTATACAGCTGCCTGAGTTTGAACTTTCAGGGGTACACATATGCCATTGTAATGCTATTAAAGTGTCTTAGATAACTAGATAATTTATGGCATTTTTCTTTGGCAGCAACACAGATGGGATGTGGGCAGCCATGGATTTTCAGGTCTGCTAGACAGGATATTCATAAGAAAGACCTACTGGCTTTGCCAATGCTTGTTTGGATTAGCCAAAACCTTAAAGCTATGATGGCACAAAATAAATGCTTGTTAAGTCAGAGACATTTGGTTCAGGCCCTCTACAGTCGAAAACAAAGACGTTTATGAGATTTTCATACTGTAGTAACCCTTTTAGTCAGTTGACATAACTTATGAAAACCTTTATTTTTGGATTCTGGAGGTGGCTTTCAAACATTGTGAGCATCTTCTATGTCATTGAGGTCTTCCACACTGCAGAAGTCTCGGTCAGGGCTGGACAGGCCATAAGGAAACATAGGAAAACAAAAAATCAGTAATGTGGGTTGGAGAGTGGGGTATTGAGAATTGAATTACAACCCTCAGCTCATTCTCCCGTGAATGTAGCATACACTTGTCTATTAGAAACATACATAATGCGCTGCAATGGAGAAATAATGCTCCCACTTATTGTGCCGGGCCGAGAAATATTAAAATATTTAATTAGTTCCTATTTACACCTGTCTGTAAAACCTATGTGGTTTTTAGAGAATATATATGTCGATTTTTTTTTACTGTAAAATGAATTGTTTGAAAAAAGGTTTTTCGTGGGTGGATAGCCTTCCTCCCTGTTCCATCAGGCAATTTCCATATTGCCTGCTCATAACATGCAATCAGGACTGGTCTATAAAATATTAAAGGCTTCTTTCACCCCTTCGCCCAGCCCTGTCAACAGGTTCGGAATTAGGATATCCAAAGATCAAGTAATGTACAAACCTCTTTTATGCTCACAATGTGATACCTTAACTGGCTGTTGCTAGCATCTTACATGTGTCTATATATGGATAAAGGAGGACACTTCACCCCATCACCTTCAGTCAAATTTGAGGATGCCATCAGTTCAAAGGCCTGACTAATCGTGGATCCTAGCATAGTTTTTCTTGAGTAAAATAAAGGGCCACAGTCAATTATATAAATGTTGCGCACTGGCCAAGTTCAAAAGCATATTAATCCTTAAACTAAGCTTACAAAATTAGTACACCTTTTTGATTCTTAGTAAAAGTCAAAATTTGAATGAGACTTTTTTAAACCCAAGGTATGGGGATAGATCATACATGCATTTTATAAAACCAAAAATGTCTTTGTTTATCTTGGATTCTGCCTGCCCCTCCTCCCAAACATCCATAATGAACTGAAAAAACCCTGCCTTCCGTGTTATACATGGTCAAGTCCGGCAGACCATTGGCAGGGCAATGGGAGATCCATTTAATCTGTAGGTAGTCCACATCGGAAAGTGTCAACCATATTTATATGCGAGAAGCCAATCATGTTTTACATCTTGTGATAGAAAAGCTGGAGCCAGATCAGTTGGCATGTGAGTGCAAGAATGAGAAAAAAGTGTCCTCAGCCATCCTTCTGGCAGTGCACATAATTTGCTCAGATGATGCACAATGGAAATTTACTCTTCCTGCAGGGTCATTCTGAATTTTTTGCCTTTTTGCCGAACCCTATTTTTGCAGGCTATAGAACTCTTTGCACTTCACCCCTTCTAACCAGTGGTAAGGTGCTTTTGCTCCTCCTTTCAGCATGGTAACATTGGTATACTCATGATTGGCATATTTAACTTGCTTATAAGACCCTAGTATATGATACCAAGATGTACCCAGGGCCTGTAAGTTAAATGTCACAAGTAAATCGCAGCACCCATTGTGCCACCCACTATATTGACATTGTAAACATGGCTGCAGGCTTACTACCAGTAGCCTATATGCAGGTTTTAACGGTATATTTGACCAGTCAAAATAACTCCATTTGACAGGCCTAAACCTTCCTTTTAAATATTTATAAGTCACCCTTGAGTAGGCCCTATTGCCTATAAAGGCAATAGGGCCTACTCATTTAAAAGTAGGGCATTTAAAAGTAGGGCATATAAAAGTTTAATTTTAAACAACCCTTATAGTGAAAATGCTCTCAAAGCTATTTTCACCGTAGTAAATTTGACTGTTCCATATAAAAATACTGGAATGCAATATTAACTATCAATCCTGTATCTCAGGAATGGGACTAGCTAGAAAAATAATGAAACAACTATCATTAATAGTTATAAAAATCCAATTCCATGGCGAAGATTGATCTGTTCTAAATAATACAGAATGGTAGCTTTTGAAAAAGTTGTCTTCACCTGTCTGAAGCCCCTGAAAGCGAAATCGGCATTCAATACTCACACTTAGGCCAGCTAGTAATTAACATTTAAATAGGAGTGAATAAGGTGTGAACTTGCTCCTAGGACCAAAGCAATAGGCTGACCTGAATGGGCAGAGATGACCCCTCTGAACCTGAAAGATAATGAAGGGGAGGCTGGAATGATCCTCTGATATTAAGGTGTCAAATCATTTTTCAATGTTACATCCTGCTTGACAGGTCTGATGGGTCTGGTGCTTGGGGCACACTTCAATGAAGCACAGCCTTTCTTTTGTCACGCTAGCCAGTCCCGCCCCAATCACAGTGGGACTCTCTTCGATATTAGAGTGTCACAGCCTGTTTGATAGGTCTGCTGGGTCTACATATAACATTTGAGGCACACCTCGAAAGAGGGACCCAGAATGTCAGAACACTTTGTGTGTATCCACTGTCTGCTGAAGGATCAGTTTTTATTTTACCTGACATCTGTCTCGGAGGTTGCTGCGGGTATAGGGACTGTATCAAAGTAGACTTTGGTGTTTTATGTGGAGGGACACTGGGATTACAATAGTACACTCCCCCATCCCTCCAGACCTCAGAGCCCATGCTTAGTGTGGCATAAGACTTCAGTCATTTTGAAAATTCCCAAAGTGGGTAGAGTTTGCCCTGGAACATTTATCCCATTGGCTAGGGCATTCCCAGAGGTCATTTTCTTCCACTATCTAGTGCCAGGCATAAATGTGGCAATTCCAGACACCCACTTCAGAACACTCTTGGACCTATGGAAGATCATTAGAGGACTGAACCTGTAGTTTGCAACTTGAGAAGAGCCATAGAGGACTGGACCTGCTCTCTCTTGTATCCAAGATAAAGAAGTGGATTCTAAGGGTCATAAGGCTGACAAAATCTTCAGACTACAGGGAACTACAAGCAATAAGAGGCCCTTACCGCCACTGCCCAGCTGATCAGTGGGAACTGGACTTGGACTGGATTCTACCTGCCACCCTGTCTCTCCCCTTAGGTCCTGGGCGCTTTAGAAGTGTATTCCTGTTGTGGATTGGGACTTAAAGTACTAACCTTTGTCCAGGTTGAAACTGGTTAGTGTATCCGACCAGCACGCCAATGCGGTCAGCATCAAATTACGCCTAAGTCCTGTTCTACCCCAATCATTGACTATCATTGACACTGTGCTTCTTGACACAGTTGCTACTTAAAAACTTTAAAAATTCATATCTCCAGTTTACCTTATTGGATTTTTTGTCAATTCGGTGTCATTTTGTTTATTACATTGCACTCCATTGTTCTATTTTATTGAGGGATTTTTATTATTTTGCATTTTGACTATATTATTCTTTTAGTACCGCATAAATACTTTACACATTGCTTCTAAGTTAAGGCTTTCTGCTCTGTGTCCTAGTCCCCAGGGGTGGAACTCAGGTTTAATAATTGACTGGTGTTCTCCCTGACAAGGATTGTGATTATTACGTAGGTGGGTAGTAACCCCCCCAGCTAATAATCTAATATCTTACAATATAGTATTTCCATGGGACCTAATTTTCGTATTGCACAAAGGATCACAAAAAGAGTGCAATAGTAGAAGACGACAATCCATGATAATTTGCTGAGCACCGCTCCGCAAGAACAAGACTGGGGAATAGTACAGTCCTCGAGTTGAAATTTGAAGTGCCTTAAATGGTCATAAAACACAACTTTGACAGTTTAGAGTACCAAAAAATGTCAGTGGTCATGTGCTTTCCAAGGAACAGAGACACTTGAGCAAATGTGGCGTCGATGAGCCAATAAAGACTACTGGTTACCAGAGAGCAGGTTGACTGTTTTGCGAGACCGGCTCGCTCTGACATGCACATCTGAAAAAGAAAGACTACCAAACACTTAAATGCTAAGTAGCAATTCCTGAACGTGCCTGCGCACACCAAACCATACACCAGGCTTAGTGCGCATAAGTGGTCCTTCTGCAATCCTAACGGAGTCATATTCTCCTCAAATAAGTAATTAGGGAGAAAAGTAACCCTGTATGGCTACATTTTTTCATTATGCTTTTCCATCTAATAGTGATTTAAAGTATTATACTTTTCATAAACTCATAACACTCATCCAGTGTTTAAAGTATTGGGTCCTATTCATGTATTGTTTGTTTCTTTCAGAACTGCCGACTTTGGAACTGAATCTCGACTTTCTCGCAACATCCTCAGAATTTGGGAAAATCACTTAATTTCCCCATACCTGAATAAAGGAGCCTTGTGTAATGTAACTGGTGCTCATGTATAGACTCCAATACCTCCGGGTCGAGTTCGAACTATATAAAACAAAATCGGCCTTTACCCCTCTCCAGGGTAAGTCTTGTCTGCACGTCCTCACTACCCCCCAAAAGTTAAAGCCTGATTAGGAGGTTTGTGGCATTTCAACGACTACACAACAGTACTTGACCTACTGGCAATACTTGTAAGAATTACCCAGTTGCCTCTGAGTTTCAAGACCACAAACCCACACATATGATATAATACTGTGCTCTACTGTTGCATCGCATTTTGCATGACCCCTCTGAGATACAATACTTCATAAACGAATATATATAACAGTACCAGGGCCACGTCATTCGGCAATGCCTGGCATACGAGTCACACATATCCAACTTTCAGCCTCCGCTAATGTAGTTAAGAGTCGAAAATGTCCCTTTCCCCCACCCCATCTTCCCCCCCCCCTCCTCCCCGCGTAAAGGACAGCAGCCATACAAGCCGCGTCTGCTTCCGGTGATGGGGCTGGCGGCGCTCCCCTGGGAAGGAGTTCTGACGAGAGGACTATTTTTAGCTCTACAGTAGCTGCATTTGGCAGATGGTCTATTAGGCATTTCGATGCAGATTGCATCATTGCAAGATAATGATCATTCGCTTTCTTCTCTGTGCCACCTTCTCTAGCAAGATTCTCAATTAGCTTTCAAGTCCAGTGTTCACATTCAAATTATGGCTGAGATATTTGAATATACAATGCATTTTTCTAGGTTTGGCGCTAGCAATGAGTTTTTGCTTTTAATAATCTATCTATCTATCTATCTATCCTACTTCAGCCATTGACTTTCCTGATTTAGAGTGAAGGCGTTATGCTCTTGCACAATGCGCACATATCCACAAAATAAATGTAAGGGTTCTCAGAATTTTCTGCAGGAGCGTCAGGAATCTGAAGAGTAAGTCTCCGTCTTTCCCTACGGCCTTCCGTCTCTACCAAACCCTAGAGAACCGGATGACACGCCAGGGGAAAACAGGGTAACAAAACAAGGGAAGGAGGGTGTGACTTCAGTGGTAGGGCTGTGGTGGAACCAAGGAGGTAGCTCTTCTCTGGACGCTGCAATAGAAAAGGCCTAATCACTCTTCCTTATCTCCTCATGCACTGCAAACCATACACATTACCAAGCCCACCTACCGCTGGGGTCCTATCTTCTTGTATGATGGTGGGGCACTCTATTGGGAAGGACAGGGACTCAGGAGAGGGCAGGCGTAGAATAAGCAGGCCAAGAGTTCCTATACCACATGAAGGAAACAATTCAGAGGGTATTCTTTAAGTGTAACATCAATTTCACCATATGCTTCTTATAGATCTATCACTCACTAATGGTAACATACACCCCTTCCTTGAATTTTCCAATGACAGATTACAAGGCGAATATATTCAGATGTAGGTCAAGACCTGGTGGGAAAAAACAGAGCGATAACTATTACTTCCACTCACTATATAAAGCGACCATAAGCACACAAGAAAGGAGGAGCGCACAGCGCTGTTACCGTGTTTCAGTCGTACACCGGCCCTTGAATCGTGGTCCACGCTAGCGTCCCCTTTGAGTTACTAAAGTCTTCTGTCTCAGAGGAGACTAACACCACGGCAAAAGGAGTAGGGATAGTGCTGGACTGGGAAGATGCGGGAGTAAATGGTGTGCGGCCCCAGCAGCAAGCCAGGTGCTGTCGGGACGCGATGATCCAGTAGTGAAAGGAAACAGTAATGTAGGCTATCGGGTGATGTGACGAGTGGCCCCGTGAATTCCTAAACCCTCAATCACTGAGCGGGGACTTGAGGAATGAACGGAGTGGGGAGGACACGGCGATTGAGAGAAATAACAAGAAGGCAGACATACATAACACCGCCACCCAGGAGTGAGCGCCACTACAAAGGAGCAGCACAAGGATAGGGAAAGGACTTGCACTCACACGAAATGCCGCCACACGTGACGGAAGTCAAATACACGCAAAGCAAAAGCGAGCCGCAAAGGTGTAGAAGGGCTCGCTGCTACAATTACTTGGCGTCTTTGCAAACACGCCCAAATACTCGGGCAGAACCCGCGAAGGTTCAAACTCCAAGTTACACAACTCCGGAAACAGGAAATGTCTCTCTCCGGAAGTCAGGCACACGGAACACGGACAAAACCAGGCTCCAAGCTAGAACGCTAAGCGCGTTCGTACGCGCCCAGTATCCTTATATACTGGATCGTCTATTGATCCGAGTCACGGGGCATGACAATAAATAGTCTGTTAAGTACGGGTACTACTGGTGCAATGTATGCTTTTACATTAAACAATGTGTGTGTGTATGTATATATATTTAATTTGGCTTTTAGTCAATGCTTGTTTTCATGGAATGAGTGCCTCCATACAAAAACCAGTCACAAACAAAATAAGCATTGGAAATTCCAAAAGGACAGCAGTCAACACCAGACCTATTGGCTTTGCCAATGCTCATTTCTGAGCTTTAGAAAGGGCTACGTGTTACCTTTCAATTACTTGAAAGCAGCAAACAATGTCTTATGATTGTGGAGTTTTATCATCCAATCGGGTGGGTGAGTGAGGTCTTTTTTTTAGCAGTTTCCTGAATCACAAGTGGTTGAGTTTGGATCTCTATCTGGGTTTCTGGGTGTTCCGTGGTGAGGCACGATACTCCCATGTTTCTGCATCTACGTTAAATTTTTCTGAATGATTGTTCCTAGATATGGTATGTGGACGACAGAAGCTTCTAGTGTGGAGACAGCTTCAGCAGGTATTCTGGGACTTTGCACCAGTTGGCCTTGTGAACAGTGTACAGTACCTGGAATTTGATCCTAGCTTCTACTAGAAGCCAGTGGCAAGAACTCATGGACAGCTTGACTTGATCACAAGTTAAATTCCTGTAGAACCACCTTGGCTGTTTCCTCACTAGAAGCAGGTTGTGACTTCACTGCAGCACTATAATAATTCATGTTCACTTGTGCCCATCAATAATCCATCTGTGTGTTAGCCTGCACTTTAAACGACAATGCTGCCCTAGAAGGTGATTTACATTAAGCTGCTTAAATTGCGTGTTTGCAACAATTTACATGTTGCTAATTTGTGCAATAATTTGCACAGTATTAAGCCCACATTTATTCTTCTTATCTGCAAAATGAACATCAGAGGGAGCAAGAAACTAATAAATGGAAGCGTTTTGAGAGAGGAGTGACCCAGCATTATGAGGATTAAAATACCCCTATAGTATATAAACAAGACAAGGAATTCAATGATCCCCTTAAAGAAATCAGCCCCTGACCTCTTAATTTCTGTAAGGAGACATAACCTCCGTGCATTGCAATATCCTAACACCATGTGAAAGGGAGTATTTTATCCCATATATGTAGCTCTGCAATGTATATATTGCACACACGGTGCAGGAGTTGTAACCTGGATGGGGTCTGCAGCTGCAGAGCAATGAGACAGTATTGAAATTCTTAGTAACAAATTAACATAACAATGATAACGCTACCAACTTCTTTAGGTTATTGCCAGTTCTATAGAGCACGGACTCTGCCATTGCTAAAGCTTTGTAGGGCTGCTGTTGGCCTGGAAATGACATTCTAATGTTTTCCTCACAGTTTGACGGCGGACATTTCTGTTGTGATATCCTTGGGGTCTTCAGGTTTATGTATAGGGCTATGGGTGTGAGTTACTCTTTGAAACGTTGATCGTTGGACTGATAGGTAGAGGATCTTCTTGGGTCTTGTTGTATCTTTTGCTATCTAAAGGATGCTCGAGGAGGCCTTTTGGATAGTTCGCAGGTGAATTGAGATCATTAGACTGTGGGTACCTAGTATTGTGCCAGGACAAATGAGGCCTTACAGCAAGTGTAGCGGTTAAAGGGACAAACATGTGAAATATGTAAGCCCTATATAGAGGCCCTTTTATGTTGCTAGAGGGTCAATAACATCTCATTGAAATCGGCTGAGCTGCAGGGCATGAATGGAGGCAGAGCACTAGAGCGAGTACAAAACAGAGTCTGGTCCATTACTTTGCGAGGCAGGGAACGAACATAATGTACAGTGCTACTACAGGGAGAACCACAGCAGATCTGACAGTTATCACTTCACTCTGCTCTGGGTTACAGTAACTCTAAAATAGGGAGATTAATACGTTTCATGTTCGTTATGCATTGAGTCTGATGTGCAGTTGTCTTGCCGTGCAAATGCTTGTGCCCGTGTCCGTCAATTCACAAAAAACTACAGTAGCGAAAGTGACATCACACACCACCCCATTACCTCTCTAGAGCCTCCTATTTGCTGCTGAGGGGGGAAGGGAAGGTCAATAAGTTGAAATAATAGGAATAATATAGGACTTTCAGAGTCCTGCTTCCATTCTGTGAGTGCCACTGCCCAAAGGACGCTGGGTTCTAGGGGTAGCATAGACCGTGCTGAAGGGATCATAGAGTGAGCCACGGGTAGCAGCATTAACCACCACTGACATCCATGTGACTGCTGTTCAACACATGCTCAAATAAATTGTAACTTAAATAAAAGTTGTTCTGCCTTGCGATCCCTTTCTGTGGGAGGAGGACTCAAGACACAAGTGGGTTTCACCGTGGGCCCTTTACGGTACACGGCCTGAACAGCATTATTCGAACCACCATATTACAGGCAAAAACTGCCAGTTTTGGAACACACCAGTGTTGTTCAAAGATCAGCAATGTACAAGATAATCTCCTCTCTTAGTCGCGATTTACACAGGTTGTCACAACGAGACAACTCTAACATGTCATTAATGAAATAATACCGAGAACTTGTGAGGGGAAAGTCGTTATAATTGTGTCGCTTCCTACTATGGCTTCCCATTGGTGCCAGATACATTTCAAAATAGGCCTGCATAGTTCACAAAATGCTCCACTCGAGTCTTCCAGAAACTCAGAGCCTTGTTGTGGAAATCGCAGAAATTACCGTTAGCATAAGCTGAAGCCATTTTGTTTGTGGCATTCATTTTCGTTAGCCATGTGCTTCTTCCGTCTTCACTGTTGCCTGCTTTTCTATTCTGCCTGAGTAATCAACTATAGTTAACTCCTTCAGCACTGAGTCAGAGCACTGCGCATGCTCAGAAAGGCCTGTAGCTGCTAGAATGCACTTGTCTTAGACTTTAACTGTCAGGCTATTCCAACTAAAGTAAGCAGTACATCTCCCCTCCCACTTTGTTGACCAAGCAATTTCTCTATGCCCAAGTTAGTCAATAAATATACCTGTATATGCCTGCACCTCACATTTGAGTCTCCATGCTTACTCAGCTATAAACTGGGTATATAAGGCCCATGGCCTCTGTATTCTATGGACTACCTCCTACAGTGGCATGAGGGTACTGTATTGACGTAGTCCCACTCATGAGACGTAAATAAACTTATTTCTTTGATATTACAGCTTCTGTGCCAATCTCTTCTTTGTTGGTTTAAGAACCAGTGGACAGATAAGGGTGAACCCCTGCACTGGTGGGCCTCTAAAAAGTCTCATTTCCACATTGTGATGACATTTCGTGTGCATGTCAAGTGTAGTGAATGTGTAGTACACATATGTTAGCTCTGCTATGAGAGTCTGACTACTAGGGCCAGTGAGATCTATTTACGAAGCAGACAGTGGAAATGTAGTGCATGCAGTCCTGTGGCTGCATGGTTGAGATCCGGACCCTGAAGTAAGGAAGATGGAGAGAGGGCTACCTTTATAAAGCCATATGGACTTTGTTAGCGAGTTCATCTTGAGCACTACTGTTTGGTAGATTTTAGGGATGAGAGGTGGAAAATGCAGTTCTTTTCTCTGTCCCTGATTACTTCTTCAAGTAAGGCTGATTGCTATTTGCTCAAAAGGTGATTCACCGCATGCACCAACACCCTGGCTCCCCTTGTACACAATCCAATGACAAAAGCCCAACCACAGGCCAGCTGGTACACAGAAGAAATAAGGGTGATGCAACACCATTGCAAGCAACTAGACTGCAAATGGGAAACAAGTCAAGACAACACAGATAGAGATCTTCAAACTAGCCCTATGACGCTACCACAAGCTGATATGGAGCACCAAGGGCCCAGCACTTGCACATCGCTCAAGGCTGGCACTAACAGCAGATAGGAAATCTTCACCATCATCAAGGATTTCCCTTCTCTCCTGCGCCTCCAGCAACATCACTCTTCAAAAGACCTTTGCAGCAGGTTCTCAGAATTCTTCTGTAACAAAATCACCTCCATACACAGCAACTTCGACCCTCAACCGGACACCCTCATTATTGCAACTCAAAATCCCATCACGGCTGAAGAAGAAACTATGACCATGGCTAGCCGTGGCCACCCTTGAAATCACTGCTACCATGACCAACGAAGAGAGTGCCTTTCAGGGCACGCGAGGGGCTGCTGTGTGATCCCAGCTGGTTTCTGCACAACAGGCAGGCTCCCAGAGGTGAGGGAACCCCAACTGAAGTCTGCGTTTTCTGCTGGAGAAGATGAAAGCCCATCTAGAAGGCTGTCTGCCTGCTGTGAAAGGGAAGAAGATTGCCTGTGCGTGCAGAGGGCGAGACTGTTCAAGAGAAAAACCTCAGTATCCTCCTGGCATGAGGAACACTCAGAGAAGGCTGTCTGCCCTAGAGAGTGAAGCCAAGAGTAACCAAAGCTCTGAGGTGGTCCCCCAGACTCTTTGAGCAATCTCATTGTGAACTGCACCAAGACTTAACAAGTCCAAGCAGCACTGTTTCATCTTGCAGCTCACCGTGAGTCAGAGAAATGGTGCAATATTTCCGCTGAAGTAGGAGATTAATCGAAAGGCTACAGTTGCTGAAGACTCATCACCACTGACAAATCGGCCAGAAGGCTGCAACTGCAGAAGACAGTATGCTGCTGCACAGGAGCTGCCATGCTGACTGACCAGGGCTCCCTGTTCAAAAGAGAGGACACCGCTGTGGCCCCTGCATTGAGAAGCTGTTGCTGCAAAGATCGGGACACAAACTGCGCTCGCTACACCTTTAGATCTGCAACAACCATGAAGCAAGTGAAGGGAGGCTCAGCCTGCGAATGGAATTAGGGACTTCATATTTATTGCCTGAGTGAACGTGTGGGGTGAGAACTGTTGAACTGAGTTGGTCATCTAACCAGTGGGGTAAACAGATGTGATCTACACCTATGGCTAATTAATGTCAATGTCTGTATCATCCTGGGGGACACAATACTGAGATGGGGTTGTAGAGACTTACTGAAGATCATAAGCGAGATTACAAGCCTGTTATTGAATTATGTAGTATATTATTTTGCTGTGAGATGAAAGTGCTTTATTTTATAAAACGATAAGATAAGCCATGGGCTAGAAAATATATTATTGGGACTGTTGCTTTATTGCTGAGTCAGGAGATCTTGTACCCTACGCTACCTCCATAAGAAGCCTTAAACTGCTCGTCCTCATTGCCCTGAGAGTCAAGTGCGGAAAGGGTAGTACTTTGCCCAATTTGGAAAGCTACAGTATATGGTCATCAGGCCATCAGTGGCAAACGACCTCAACCACCATGGTAGGGGCCCTATAACCCCTACATTACCTGAAACCCTCACCCTACTGAATGGGGGCTGGCACCCTCCATTTGACAGGCATCTTCCTTATTTACCGAACTCCTCAAATTGAATGATATTCCACAATTACACAGCCTCCCCATTGAACTGCACCTTTCCATAGAGTGACATACTTACAGTGAATTCACAGGGCCCCTATTCAAAGTATTCTTTTCAAACCATAGTATTTGGCTCAATTGACATTAGGCTTAAAGTTAATGAAACTAGGCGTGGGGTGTCTGGCAATAATGCGTGAGTTGCTTGGCCTTCAGTAGCTCCTGTTAATTTTCACTAAACAGAAGTCGCTCTCAATACAGGAAATATTGGAGATTCCTGATTTAGAAACGGCGTGGTACGAAGAGTGATGTAAAGAAAACAGTTGCTGTTGTTAGTTAATGTGGTGCTCCATTGGCGTACTGGGGATGCACCAAAAACCACTTCATCCACATCCACTGATGACAGAAATCAGCTGGCACCGCAGGCAATATCACTTTTCAAACCCTTTGACTCCCCCTCTAAGTTACTTCTGAACAACTCTGAGCAGCCATAGGTATGCCCGTAGGTATCATCGCTGATTCATTGACACACTATTGAATATCCAATAACACTAGGGGGTCTCGCAAAAAATGTAAATCTACATTTGTAGATTTACTACAAGTAAATTAACTTTTACACTTTTGAGTAACTTTGCAGCTTTTGGTTATTCACCATTTACAAATGTAAAGTTACTTAGTAGTGCAGATATGCCTCCAACCTATGAAATAGAGGGCGGAGTCACTCAAAGCATTAAATATGACTGTGAAGTTACAACTAGTAGTGACTTTATGACCAGATCTTACATTCTGCACACTTTTTTTAGCTTTTCAAGTTCAACTAGAGCAACTCAATAAGCAGAAAACGTACACTTCACAAAGGAGTCACATCATGATTGACAAATGGTATACCAGGAGGTTAAAAGAGTCTCATTCAGGTAGTCTGCAATGTTTATGCAATGTGTGTCTGCAGGCAAGGCCAGCTACAGGTAACATTCTGCACACATGGTGGAGACCTCTGGGATTGGGGCGGAAATCTCCCTATGATGAACTAAAGGGAAAACTTTAGAAGTTTATTAAAAAAAAAATATATATATATATATACCAACAATTCCTCCTTACACTTCAAAGAGGTACACCGACTCTGGCTGGATTGCTGGAATTCTTTATTGTGTGGACACAATAAAGAATTCCAGTAATCCAGCAGAGTCGGTGCACCTCTTTGAAGTGTAATGAGGAATTGTTGGTATATTTCTGGAAGCCACGCACCAGAGCACCGACCGCTCTACGAAGGTCATGGTTTCCCTGCGTGGTAATTAGGATGGGATGTTTTGTTTGGAGCCTGACCTGTGACAGTGTTCTCAGTGTGTGGTGAGTTTGGGAGCAGAAGGAAGAGGTTCCGAAGTTGCGAGCTGTTGTTGCTTGTTTTCAAGTGAGTGAAAATTCAGGAACGAATTGTGCAAAAATGCTGACTGCATTAGTGATTTGGGAAACATTTTTAAGAAGAAGGTTTGAGCGCAAGATAGGTTTCCAAAGATCTTTTAATCAAACCGCGCTTTCTCTTCGATTCAAGTTTGATCATTTCCCATTGCGCGCTTTGTGAAAGAATACGGCCCCCGTCTTGAAAAGAGAATCACGTGGGTCATTCAAAATTTAGAGATCAAGGCTTTCAGAAGCAGAAAAGTTGGGAAAGGGAAGCCTTTTTCCCTTTGTGTATTTCCACACACTAAAGAATTCCAAAATCCAGCCAGAGTCGGTGTACCTCTTTGAAGTGTAATGAGGAATTGTTGGTATATTTCTGGAAGCCACGCACCAGAGCACCGACCGCCCTACGAAGGTCATGGTTTCCCTGCGTGGCAATTAGCATGGGATATATATATATATTTATGTACCCACTTGAAGATACAAACGGGTCCAACACAGCAAGGGAAACAATTCAAGGGATTTATTGCCAATTCAAAGAGTCCGTGTAAATTTTATGTCAAGTCTGGGTCTCAATGTTAATTGCTCCAAAACCTTCACAATGAAATGCGGGTCGGAAGAAAACAGAAGATTAAAACCCTTTTCATACACTCTAAGGCAATAGATAGTACTAAAACCGTCTCCTATCTAGGGATTTTATTTGACCATTCAGGTTCCTGTTGTCAGGCGATTAAAGTTAGAAGACTGTTATTTATTAAATGACTGACGTCCCTGTTAAATTTTAGCAGTAAATTAGAAACCCTGCTGAAATGTTTCAGATTTATAGAGCAAAATGCGTGGCTATTGCCACCTATGGAGCAGAAATTTGGGGCTATTCTGGGGTTAATACATCACAATCCGCTGAAAACAAGTTTTTAAGGTCTCTCCTGGCTGTTCCTGACAGCACATCAACCTATATATGCCACCAAGAACTGGGCACACCATAGCTAGAGGACACAATTAAGATTCAGCCAGTCCTCCTAAGGCATCGAGTCTGGACCTCAGAGGAGACAGATTTTAACCGTCTCATTTTGAAAGACGCATTGGCGCTTGACGGAGCAAATCAGATAAGATGGTTAGAATATATAAAAATTTTCCTGTTTAAAATAGGCAGCCCCGAATATTATAAAGACCCACTAACAATGCACAACGTGTCCAGGAAAGACCTCAAAGCGAGCTGTATACACTACTTGGGTGAAATCAGAAACACTTCAGAATTAAAGAAATCGACGGGTCAAACATATTATATGGCCTTAGCAACTACATCTATACAACCGTATATTGTAATAACAACTAATGATTATGATAGGTTTCTGTTAACCCGTTTCAGATTGAATATATTACACAGATCTTTGAGTTTTCCTGTACAGAACGACTGGTCAAGAGTTTTAAGCAATTGCCTGTGCGATGATGTTTCGACACAATCGACGATACACATACTGTTCTTTTGCAAATTTTATACATGTCTGAGAAAAAAATGGATCATTCCAGTACTAAAAAGATCCTGATTGAGACAATGCCATCCAGCATTTTTATTTTTGCAATTGCTAGATAATGAATTTACCATTGCCTCTGTTACTGCGTTTTTAAAATATGTTTTTAAATACCGCAAATCAATTTTGATATGATTTTTATAACACTGTGTAGATATAAGATAATGGAGTTTTAAATCATTTTGAACTGTGTATGTGAACTTTTATGGTTAACTTTATCAGTTGCCGAATAAAGAAATTTGATGATGATGATGAGTCCATGCGCATAGTTGCTAGATTAGTGAAACGCAAAGGCAGATGTGTTTCAGCCTGACGGCTTTCTTCAGTGCCGGTCTCACTCACAGGGCGTCTTCACCTGGGATCCATATACCTGCTTAGTCCACTCCCACTGGAGTTAAGGTTTGACCCCTCCTCTGCCATAAAGGTGCATTGATGTATCCGACGCTTGCACCACGCGCTTTGAATTAAAACAGATGCATTGTGGTATACATATGACGGTGCAAAAATCCATTCAGTAATGGGAATCTTCAGACACACAGTGGTGCCCCAACTAATGTTGGCTCACGGACAGCGTACCATCTACTGCAAACTGTCGATGTCACCAGTGCAGTAAGTCCGCTTGAGCGTCCCTGCGCAGTCTGATACTGCTTCCTCCCTCCCCATGCAAAAATAAACAGTTTCACTGTGATATTGAATGCTGGGGGGGTGACGCGTTGTATTGCCATACTTTGATATATATATATATATATATATATAATATATAGATATAGATATGTACATTGATGTTGAATGCTGGGGGGGGCGACGCGTTGTATTGCCATATATATATATGTTTCTTTTAAATATGAATAATATTGATTTTCATACATGTTAAATGTAGGAGAGTTAAAAAAAAATACGGCATTAATAACTGTAAACAGAAAAGTTGTATTATTTTGAATCTACTGAATTAAAAAATATATATTTTCTGAAGTTTAAATAAAAAGTAACCCAACTAAAGTAAAATAATTATATTTTTTATTATTTATTAAAAAATATTAGAAGTGATGTATAAACTTAATTACATGTATTTTAGTTATTTTTAATAAATAATAATGTTATATTAATTGTTACAATTAAAAAGGTTAATAAAGTGTTTTAAAATGAAAGAATTATGTTTCAGAGACAATTTATTATATTTTAACATGAGTCCCTATTGGGTTTATTTTAGGTCCCTAACTTAATTATTTTCTATGGGAGGGTGTTGCAGTGCCAGTGGTTGGCCATGTGCAGTGCTGGAAATACTCAATATTTACAACTGTTTTTTGTCATTCAAGCTGTAGTAACTATCACAAGCATTCTCTAGTTTGGCAGCCACTCTTGGATTTTGAACTTGAAGGGTGCAGATAGGAAGGGTACTCTGCCTGGCAGGTGCTGCTGAGGAAGATCCCAGACCCAGTAGAGGTGCCATGTACTAAGAGAGTTCATGTTCAAGGAGGGAGAGCAGTGAAAACCAAGGCCCTCATTAGAGGCTGGGCGGCACAAAACCAACAGTCTTGCTGGCTAGGGCTGGCAATTGCAGCAAAATGACGCTGGAATCATCTCAATTGGCCCAATGTAGGTGAAAAAACACAGCAAGAACCCCATTTCCTTGGGGAACCAGCCAGCATGGCGTCCTTTTGCATCTGCTCCCCCTGTCCCATGTCTGCGGGAAGTAGAAGGCACCCAGTACAACAGAGGCATCTGTCTGCAAGCGGCTGAAGGAACATGGGTGGGGAAACACAATATCAGCTCCGCACCGGCACACATCAGCTGTGTTGGCAGAGGGAGCAGCTCCCACATTTAAATGAAAGTTGTAACCCTTAGTCTATCAGGAGGCTAGCATTTCTGAAGCTTGGGCTTTTCCTCAGAGACTCTGGAGTGCAAGGACCCCCTGAAGGAGAGTGGTAAGGCTCAACTTGCAACATCTTATTAGTAAAAGAAAAACCATGCACAAATTTGATTGAAATTGAATTATTGTTTTTACAATGACTCAATACATGACTCAATGAAGACTTTATTGGCAAGACTTTATTAACAAGTTTACTGTTAATCATCACGTCTTAACCTCTTAAGTGCCATAGTCGACGGCCACACTACCTCCCTCGTGCATCTGTCTGTCATTTGCCAACACTGAGAAGGGTTATACAGGCCCATGTGGTGCTCTGCACCTGAGGGAGTCCTTTTTTTTCCATCACGCTGCTTGGGAAGGGCTTCCCGAGAAACCGGATTTTTTTTTTTTTTTTATACTGCAATGACGATCAGCGCCCAGGACGCACTGACCTCATTACAGTAAACTGAAATGTGCTTGTTTTAATTTCAATGAATTAGTGTTTGGGGGCATATCTCAGCACGAGCACTGATTCTACTGGGAAAGGTATCGCTGGAAAGGGGAGAATCTCCCCTTTCCTATGGTACCTCTGCCCAGTGGATCCCTGCATGGGGATCAAGACAGGAGAGCGATCTCCAAGAAGATATCCACCCACTAGGCACCAGGGATAGGGGGAGAGAGCTTGTGCTCCCCCTTGGCTATTTCAGTCTTTCTGTCCCCCTCCCCCCGTGGAGCAGATGGGGTCAATTACCCCGATGTGCCCCCCTTGGGGGAGGGGGATGAATGCCAACTAGACACCAGGTTAAAAAATATATATATAGGCGTGGGGGATGGGGGGGATGCCGAGCATGGCCATGGCCCCCACAAATAAATTGGGCAACAGTATTTCTGCCCCCTCTGTGGCCAGATGGGGTAATGTCCCCTGAAATGCCCTCCAGGTGGGGGCAGAAAGCCAACTAGATGCCGGGAAATGTTTTTAAATATAGGGGTGTGGGCTGCCCAGCATGGGCTGGGTCATGTCCCCACCCCAAGTAAATGGGGCAACAGTCTATCTGCCCCTCATGGGGGGTAAAAGCCCTATAGAAGCCAGAGAAAGGTTTCTTTTGTAAAAAATAGGGGTGGGGACTGCCTACCATGGGAATGGACATGCCCCCACTTTAAGTGCATGGAGCAACAGTCTTTTTGCCGTGCTCCAGGGGGGGCAGATGGGGTAATTTGTTCCCAATCTGCCCCCAGGCTGGGCAAAAACAACCTGATGAAAGTCACCCCAACCTGGATTCCCTCAGATTTCTTGTTTTTAGGTTTAAATCTCTTAATTGATATCATCTGGTTTATACGCCAAACAGTGCCTCTGGTAAAAAGCCATGTGGATCATACATATACAACAAGGCACACAACAAAATAACCCCAATTCAACTCCCCACCCTCCTCCCCCTCCATCCCGGTCCCCACCGGGCCCTCCCCCCCCAAACTCAGCCCCCATCCCAATCCCCCCAGGGCAAGCTTGATGTGGATCTAACAGAGCAAAGTTGGAGTTCCTCAGTTGTTCTACCTGGTAATGTGGGTTAAGCGCTGTGATGTGGGGATGCTGTGAGCCGTAAGAGGCGCAGGTACTTGTTCCCGCATTTCCCTGCTGAGTAGGGAGAGGAATGGGCACCAGAGTTTCGAGAAGGCGGAGCTATCTCCTTGAAGTGAAAGCTATATGCTCCATGCCCAGTACATGCCATAATCTGTGCAACTACCCTTGATAGGTAGGAATCAGGTCTGTGCCCCAGTGAAAAAGTATGTTTTGCAAGGCTGCGCCAAAAGCTATACCAATTTGTCTGCCCGTATGCGATTTGAGAGGGAACGTGAGTGCATTGGGCAGGCCCAAGACGACATAGGCCGGGAAATGTGGTAACTTTGTGTCAAAGTGTTTGTCTATGTTGTCAAGGACCCTTTCCCAGAATGATGTAAGGGTGGGGCAATCCCATAATAAGTGCATGTGAGGAAGGACTTGAGACAACTGCCCCGAATCCCATTACCTACCAGGGATGTACGCCGGTAACCGCCCCAAGTGTACCTGCGTATTTGGTTAGTGTGTTCATTTCGTATTGTGCCAGGACGGTAACACACCTAACCCATGCTTGTGCGGGTATAACTGAGGAAGCACAGCCCTAATGTTCTGTTGGTCACATCACTCCTTAAAGACATATCGCCACTGAAGTAAGTGTACGAAGATCTCGTCTAGGCAGTTAGACAATACCCAGAGTTTGGCTGATCAGTTCTCTACCTGTAGCAAAATAGAGACCTGAAAAGAAGTCAGGGAATAGCCCAAGGAATTACAGAACATTTTTTTTTGTTGTTCCTGATTTTTGTTTGTTACTATTGTCCTTTCTTTTGAGCACTTGGCTATAGCGACAGATAAGAACTTATACTCCCCCCCCCCTTCACTTTTGTTGTGGTGACGGATACTATTAAATCTCCTGATAACTAATTTGTTGAATCCGAGAGTCTCACCGTCCTTTCTTTTTCCTTTGAGCCACCTGGAGATGGACAGCAGAAGAAGGATACCGGGAATCCAAGAAAGAAAGTACCGTGGAACCAACACCAGAACTCCAACTCAATAAGAACACCATATTACAACTCAAGTTTCAAATGAATCATAAAAATTAAGAAATACATCAAGCCTCCTGGCTTCTATTTCCGCCCTGCACTCAGTGCGTTAACATTCCTTCAGACCCGCAAATCCTCCAGCAGTTCGGTTTACGGGTTGGGTTGCTTCTATGTAGTCTAGGGGGTGTGAGATACCAATATGTAATGATACTGGTCGCTGTTTCTATGCTAGAAACGTTGCAAGCTGTGTGGCGTACTCGATAAAATATGTCGCCCCATTCCTTCTGAGAGAGTGTACGCTTCAATTCTGTCTCCCAATGCCTCTGCCCTGCAGATTTTACCGCTGGTTCTGGAGGGCATAGGAGCGAGACGATTTAGTGAACAGCCATTTTTCATACGGGGAAAGGGGTCTCTGGGCCCCCGTTCGTTTCGAGGAGTGCATGACTTAATGTCGCACCTGCTGAAAACGGTAACGTTCCGTCTCTGGCAGCGCGAAGTCAGAACGAAGGCTTTCAGAGATCAGTGGGCCCTCCATATCGAAGAGATGCCCTATTGATTACGCCCCTCCCCATCCCAATATCTAAAAGCCACCAGGTCGAGGCCCAGTGTAAATCCAGATTGTTGACTACAGGTGTGAAGGAAGTGAGACCACACCTTACGGTGGGTGAATCCCAGGGCATCAGTGTTGTGCATGTGACCGGTGATCTGTAAAACCCTGAGGGGTGGTGAGTTCTGTGGTGAAAGGGGATCTTCCACAAAGCCTGACTGACAATGGCTCTATCCATGAAAAGCCAATGCTTTTCTGATTCACTGCGGAACCATTCCAGCAGAATTCGAAGCTGAGTAGCGTGGTAGTAGCGGCTTATATTGGGAATTCCGAGACCGCCCTCCCCAGGGGCCTATAACCCAGTTCCCGATTGCTCCTAGGCCACTTGTCTGCCCAGACGAAAGAGAGGAATTCCTATTGAAGTGACTTGAGAACACCGAGGTAGTTCCAGGGGGAGCGTCTGGAAGAGGTACAGTATTTGATAGTAAATTCTTTTTGAGCAACGTCACACATCCTAGCCAAGAGAGACTAAATGGCCTCCAGCAGCATAAGTAACGTCGGGTTTGGGAGAGGAGGTGATTATAATTCAGGGAGGCAGTGCCCCGAGTGGAGGCCGCCAGCCTAATGCCCAAGTATGGGATCGACTCCGTCGCCCACTGTATCAGGCATGACTGCCTAAGGGCCTCCTTAGTAGAGGATTGAAGGGAAACCCTGAGGGCTTGTGACTTAGAGGCACTGACCCTGAAGCCTGAAGCTTCTGCGAAGCTCTTAAGTTCAGCATAAAAAGCTGGTAAGGAGGTCCGGGGTTTTTCCAAGGTTGCAACAACATCATCTGCATAAAGGCTGATAGTATGGTGCTCCCCGTCGGACCGAACCCCTGAGATCAGTGGGTTCTCCCGCACTCCCTGCGCCATGAGCTCCATATATATAGCAAATAGCAAGGGGGAGAGAGGATAACCCTGTCTCGTGCCTTAGGCAATCTGGAAGGGGCGGAAGAATGACCATTCACCCGTACCGTAGCTGTGAGGTGACTGTAGCTGCTGAATATCCATTTACGGAAGCGGTCCCCAATTACGAACTGTGCGAGGGTGGCTGCCACGTATGTCCAATGCACCTGATCAAAAGCTTTTTCAGCGTTGACCGACACTATTCGCTCTACCCCCTGGTGTTGAGCCTTATCAATGAGATAGAGTAATCTCAGCGTGTTGTTGCTGCATTGTCGAGTGGCCACAAATCCAGACTGTTCCGGAGTCACCAGTCCCGGCATCATAGGCCCAAGTCTGGCCACCAGAATCCCTGCGAAGAGCTTTAGGTCTATATTTAGAAGTGATATTGGTCTGTAGGAGGCAGAGAGCCGACTGTAGTTGTTGGGCTTTGGGAGCACAACAACAGAGGTCAAAGCATAGCAGACCTGATGTAGCGAAACCCCTTCTCCCTCCTGTCCTGGCACCTACCTCCTGACACTAGCCCCCGACACCCACACAAGTCCGAGTTCCACCCTAGTGCATCGACATGTCATAACTCATACATTGTACAGTTCCACACTCAGTACTGTAAAGGCTATTTAAATTGCTTTTTGGTGGCAGCCCTTTAAACATGTTGTTAAAAGTTGTTATATTCATAATATACACTTTATTGGTGTGTTTATTCTGTATCCGTATTCCTTTTTCTCTGGGACAAACCCTCTCGTCGGCCTAGTGAATCAGCCGCCTGAGCTTATCTTCAACGTCTGCTAATGTTATGGCAGTTAGACACGAATGACTTCAATGATGAACACAATGCTGTCATGTGGTATTGGCGACTTGTCATTTATTTTTTTTGTCAATATTTTCTTCAAAGGCGATTGGACACTGTGGGAAGGTGCAGAGGGCAGGCAATCACAAAAACGTTATAAGAGGCGGCCTCTTGGTAGCCAGTTGGTGTGTTATCACACATTGAAAAATGCTCTGCTGTATCATGAATCGTCAATTTACGATAGTACTGTCGCAATATTGTAATGTGCAGATGGGATAATGCTTTTCACATTTCTGTTTTGTACTGTATTATAAGAAAATTTAAAAATGTGAAAAAACCAATAAAGATATTTTTTTTAAAACAGAGGCCAAAAGCATTGTCGGGGGATTTCGGAGGTGTCACCGATCACATTAAAAAGTCTAGCTAAAATGAGTGCTAGGATTGTGCAAAAGGTTTTGTAAAAAATGGCGGAGAACCTGTCAGGGCCAGGGGACTTAAGGTGTTTAAGTGGGGCTATGGTGGAGATCACTTACTCAATGCAGATCAGGCTGTCCAGGCTGGACGCCTGTTCCAGGGTCCGTTTACAGTGGATTATCCCTTGTAGATAATTTAGTGTTGCTTGCTCCGGAAGGTGTTGGGCTGTGTAAAGTTCACCGTAAAAGTCACGAAACGCACAGGCTATGTCTGCGTCGTTTGAGCATTCGGAACAAGCTACATCTAGCTCTGTGTGGACTGTAGCTGCTTGGCGCTGAGCACGCAATTTATGGGCCAGGAGGTGTCCGCATCTGTACCCCCCCACATAAAATGAGTGACGAAGTCTTATTGCAGCGTACTCCACTCTGTCCAGGCCAAGACCGGTGAGTTGTGAACGTGCTGCTTCTAGTTGCCGCTTTACCCGGGATGCACCCGTCCACTTATGAATGCGCTCCATTTCGTGTACTTGTTTGGTGAGGCCCTCTCTCTTATCTCTGCAGAGCCTATTATCCTCCGAAGATGTTGCGATAAATTCCCCCCTCGGAACTAGTTTGAGCGTTTCCCATAGGGTGGTAATTAAAGGCCAGGAACTCCTCTAATGTCTTGGTGAGAGGCTGTGCAATGGCCGGGCCATGTAAAAGTGTGTTGCGCAGCCGCCAAGAATATGGTGGTCAGCCTAATGGGGGTTTGCTTATGTAAGAGTCAGTGCGGCATGGTCCGAGAGCGAGCTGGGTTCAGTGTTCGAGGCGGACGCTAAAGGAAGCAAAGATTGGGACCCTATGAAGAAGTCAATTGTAGCATAGGTTTTGTGTGCATGGGAATGAAACGTGTAGTCTGTGATGAGGGCATGCAGGGAATGCCAAGAATCCACCAGTCCCAGGTCACATAGCCACTCCAACCCACTCCACAAAAGAGCCCCAGTCTGCCCCTGCCGCTGGGCCGAGCGGTCCAGTTGGTTGTCAAAGACCATATTTATGTCTCCTCCCATCTAGATTTGCCTTTCTGGAGAGTTTGCTAATTCCATCACTGTATGTCGGAGGAACGTCTCCTGCCCCTCATTGGGCGTGTTTATGGAGCCTAGGGTAAAGGTATGGGCGTTAATAGTGACTGATATAGCTAAGAGCAGCCCTTTAATTTCAGCTCGGTTTGTGCCCACTTTACCTCCAAAGGTGCGAGAGATGAGTATTGCAACCCCAGCTGTCTTAGTTGTGTGTGAAGAGAAATATTGGTGAGGGAAAGCCTTCGAGCGAAGTCTGTGTGTGTACCTAGCAAGAAGGTGAGTTTCCTGTAGCAAGCATATACGGGCACCTGACTGCTCTAAATAGGATCTGGCCATCCTTTTAATTGGATTGTTTAGCCCCTTGTCCCTTCACATTCAAGGTGAGAATTGTAGTGTCCGTTACCATATGGGTCGTAACCTACACACAGGACTATGTAAAGTGCCAGTGTAAACCTGGGAACCCCCCTCCCCAAATGCCCCTGGCATACCAAGCGTGCGTACCTGGAGATAAGCAGTTACCTGAGCCTGAAGCCAAGCATACAGAAAGCCCAGGAGGGTAAACAAAAATGAACAAACTCCAACAGAGAATACTATGAACCAATAAACAATCATTGTTTGAGTGACTGAAGTCCGGAGCGGTGCACTCCTAGCAAAGTTAGGGGTACCAAGGCCAACACCTCCCCGCTCCCACCCATGCCCAGCCCCATGCACTCATCAACAGAGGTTAGAGAGAGGGACCATCAAATCGTCCGCCTGCCCCCCTGCAAATTATGATGGCAGTGTTCCAAGAGGGTCCCCGGCCAGTGTCGCCAGGATGGCCTGTCTCTCTTTGGCCATGTCGGCTGGGTCAGGGCGCAGCCTGCTAGCCGGAGGCTTGATTGTTGTCCAACCATGGCCGCCGCTCTGACGGTTTTCTACTCAACTTGTTTCATTGAGGCTCCTCTGCAGAAGAGACCTTGATTCCTAGCAGCTTGCTGGCCTCAATCACTGACCACATTTGCCGGAGCTTCCCATTGAAAGAGAAAATCAATCAGGATGGATGACCCCAAGAATATGAGATGCAAGCTGCCCGTAGGTGGGTAGGGACAGGCCGAAATGCTTTGAGTTTCTGCAACGTGGAGGCAGCTAAATCTTGAATCTTGGAATGCAGGATTGTCCCTGGCTGCACGGAGTATGTGCTCTTTAAGCTGGAAGTCATGTACGCAGGTTAAATGTCAGCCGGTGGGGCCAGAGCAGCCCGCCGGGCACCACTTTATGTGTACGGTCTAGCTTGATTTGAAAGTCAGAAAGCTCACCTAGGACTGCACGGAAGAGGTCGGTCACCAAGGCCTCTATGTTTGTGTCCTCCGCCCCTGTCACAATGCCTCAAATCCGTATGTTGCTGCACCGGGACCAGTTTTCCAAGTCCTCCATGTGAGCCTGAATGTCCAGGTTCTGTTCGCGCAGCCAGATGACCTCTTGCTGGAGGCCCTCCATCTCCTCATCCCTACTAGACTCGTGGTCTTACAGGTTGTTCATCCTCTCTCCTAGTGACTCCAGGTCTTGGTGGACCTCCCTCAGGTCCGCCGAAAGCTCTCTTCGCATATATGAAATATCCTCCCGTAGGGTAGAGAATTTTGATTCAAGGAAAGCGCGGCTGATCGGGGCATCCTCTCCATCCGCTCCCTCTGTGTCTTTCAAGCTCTTCTGAAGGGTTGGGCCCTCGGCCTGCACGCTTTGATGAGCATATCTTTCACGGATGTGTCTTTCCTCCCGGAAATGGCCATGTTCCCCAGTGGCCTCCGCTTCTCTCATTGCCTATGGCAGTGCAGACGTGCTCTCCGATGTGGCGCTCTCTCCCCTCTCGATCTGCCAGCCTCTGCTCTGCTCCAGGTCGGCCCGGGCCCTCGCCTTTAGTAGTGCCCGCAGCAGCACCGATGAGTCCCCGGAGAGCCGCCCTCACTCCTCTCGCTGTCTTCAACCTCGATTCCACTCTCGGGTAGTCTCGCCCAGCGCTCCTGCCGTGTGACGGCCACTCAGCAAACCGCTTCCCCTCACCTTCTCCGCGGCGGTCGATGCTCCTCTCCTTGGTGGCGCTCCCCTCCTGCCCGGTCGCAGGGCCCACAGCCATGTGGCTGCCTCCAGCGAGCAAGCCGGCCCCACTCTCACAGTCCCGGTTGTTGAGGCAGCCGGGGCTGCTCCAACAGTTTCTCCAGCACTTAGGGGGAGTAGCTGTGGATCACCATCTCCAATGGCCCCAGCTTCCCGCAGCTATTGATCATGGTCTACCCGGGCGAAAGCGGAGAAATGAAAAGTACATCACACCTAGCCGCCATCTTGCCAACACCCTCAGAAGTCTTGTTTTTAAAGATGTGCAGGTGTGCTAGGTTTCCCTAGGTGCCGCCTGAGTTTGGGCCAAAATCCACAGCTATCCATTTTGCAAAAAAGGTCAGTTTTGGGTGGATAAATGTGACATATTCAAGTTGTGTTTTAGGCAGTTTTCTGTCACAGAAACTAGGTCTATCTACAAAAATGAGGTACCATTTTTATCGGAAGATTTAGGGGAATACTGGCTGGAAGGAAGTTTGTGGCTCCTTTCAGATTCCAGAATTTTAAATCGCAGAAATATGATTAAAATGAATTATTTTCAGACAAAGTTTGAGGTTTGCAATAGATTCTTCATAAAAAACAAAACTGACGATAGGCATGCAGGTCACTCTTTTCTAGATTCCCCCATGTGTCTAGTTTTAAAAAATGAGCTAGGCCCCAAATTCTCAGCTACTCGCTTTGCAAAAATAGGGCCATGTTTCATTGGAAAAATGTGATGTGTCAATTTTGCGTTGTTTCCTGTCACCGGCACTAGGCCTACCCACACAAGTGAGGTACCATTTTTATTGGAAGACGTGGGAGCATAGAATCGTAGAATATTTGTTATCATCCATTGGATTTCACTGCATTTGTGCATTTCAAATCTAAGTCAGTATGTAAGAAAGAAGACATTTTGAAAAATACCCTCTAAATCATATGTTCGCATGGGTACTCACAAATAGAGGGCCTGATTCACAGAACTAACTTAAGACAAAATCCTAAACTTACTAGCATTTAGGTATTCACAGAAGGCACTTACTCATCAATGAGTAAGTGCCTTCTGTGAATACCAAAATGAGTAAATGGTAGTAAGCTTAGGATTTTGTCTTAAGTTAGTTCTGTGAATCGGGCCCAGAGAGACCACTGCTCCTAAACTCCATATCTCGTGCCCATTTCAGAAATAAATAGGTTTACTTGATGCCCAATTTGCACGCTACATATTTCACTATATGAATTGGTCTATACTCCGTACACAATGAGAAACCATTGAACGGTGCACTTCAGTTGTTGGCTCTGGGTACCTTGGAGAACCTACAAACCATATATGTGCCCGCAACCAAAAGGGTCTAGAGAACGAAATGGTGCATTGCTTTTGGAAATCGGTCATCGTGATAAAAAGTAACAAATGAATACATCGTCACAAATGGCTGTTTTTTCCCTACTCATTTTCAATATTTCTTTATTTCAACAGTAAGTTTTGTTGGGGAAACTTTTAGGGATCTACACATATGACCCCTCGCTGAATTCGGAAGCCTACCTACTTTTCAAAAATATATAGCTTTCCTCGATCACCCATGGCATTACACTGATTTCTAATACAAACTGGAAATAGCTTGAAAGCAGAAAAAATAGGAAAAATGGGCTACCTCTTTGAACAAGCATTGGCAAAGCCAAAAGGTTTCGCCTATCTGAGATTCATTGTCGGACAATATTTTTTAGACATGTTGCTAAGAGGGACAAGGTGCATAATAATAGTCTGTATAGTAAAATAATTGTACACTAATACACTTTAACATGTATAATTTCTGTCATATGTTTTTATGGAATTCAGGTTGCTCCTGTTAGTAATCAATAAAAAAACAAAAGGGATGTATAAGCTCATATGTAGGACACCATTTTAGCTCAATTAGTATGCTTTCTGGCATTGCTCTAAGATGGTTGGTGTGATGTTGAAAACAATTAGAAGCGCTATTCTATTCCAGTTCTGTTTAGGCGTACAGTCAAGTGCTTTTTGTATGTCTAGGGTTTTCAGCCTTTCTCACTATTAAGAGCTTGATTACTCTCATCACCCTACTATTAAAACGGAATCTGACAAATCTTTAGACGGTGCCTGTTGGAGTTCAGCGGCAAAGCCAATAGGTTTCACCAATAGCACTGAATAGAACAGATATCACCATGTCCTTTATTGAAATATACAGCACAGAACAAGTAGGCTCTGGCAGTTGGAGGCATCAAAAGAACTGCAGATAACAGTATGCTCACCTGGGGGACGTTGTCTGCCGGAATGCCGAGTAGACGTTTCTGCGGTAGCTCGCCTTGACAGCAGAACATTTTGCTTAAATCCATTGATTAAAATGGGCAGGTACTCACCGGTACTGAGTACCGGCACTTCCGATTATTTTTGCTGTCAGTACCGGCACTTCTCTGTAGCCAGGGAGAGTACCGGTACCCTGATCCACGGCACACAGGCGCAGGTTTGTTTTCTCCTCCAGTGCAGGGCAGAGGCCGCTCTGCTTCCGAGGAGCTTGTAATTAACTGAGCCATGAAGTAGCCTTTTGCAGAGTTGCTGCTGAAGATTCCAGCAGCGCCCATTTTAATGTCCCCGAACTGCTGGGCTTTGAGAGGGCTTGTGTCACGCTGTGATTAACAGGACAGGGTCTCTAGACAGCCCCTGCACTGTCAAAAAGTGAGAAACTCTCAACAAGCTGAGAAGAAAGTGCTGACCCCGCGGAAACGGCTCCTGGAGATGGAAATCCGAAGAAGCCATGGCGGCCAGAAGTTCACCGAGGCCCGGACACTGAGAGAAGGCGGGGCCTAGGAGACTGAAGGGCCGGGACGCTGAATCCTTGCTCGGCCGTGGCCTGCTGTCCCTGTCCTGCTCGACCTGTGCGATAATAACGAGAAAATATCGGGTGAAGCGGAGTCAACTGACTCGAGTGGCTGCGGTGTGTAGTTGAGCTGGCAGACGTCTGGGCCCCTGGGCCTCGCTTATGAGGCTTGGAAACAACGGGAGAAACAACAGCTCAGGGCCTACCAACAGAGGCACAGAAGATCGCTGAGCCGGGCGGGCAGAATGATGAAGAGCTGCTCCTGACCGACGCCCTGTGGTGCTCCAGAGGGGGCACATTAAGTCGGTGAAGCCGGTGCGGATCCCACTGCGAATCCGAGAGAGAGGAGATCTGCGCAGCTGCCTTATGTGGTGCTGAGAGACGGCCGGGCGGCAGGTCACAGAGGCAGCAATTGCTAACAGACTAACAGTCTAGCATTGCACGAAAGCCACAGGGAAAAAAAGCTGAAGCCACGCATCATCCCTCCATTGGCAGGGGGAGGTAATGGAAGTCCTGTTCACACCAGGGGCAGGAACACTGAGCACAATTGATCAGGCATTGAGGTCCAGAGACTAGAAGCGCTATACCACGCTTAGAGGGCCCAAAGCAGAGGAAAAGATACTCATTACTAAAGGATTCCACCAAGAGCTTCACGCAAGGGAATATTAAACGCGCAGGAAAAGTATTCAGAAAGTTACCCTGTGGAACAGGTAAGAGGGAGCCGCATAAGTTCATCCCGGACACTCATAGTCAACGACGGGAACCTGACACCACTACATAAGACCCTGACACGCATTAACCATGGTGAAAGATAAGGGCGCAAAGTCGCAAGCTAATAAAATAATTTACTACACCTTGCCCCACCCACAAGGTCCAGAGACTCGGGCGGAGAGCATGACGGGGAACGGCAATGGAGACCCTCGGAAAGACAAGGAACCCCCATCATTGCTAGATGTACTACAAGCAATTCAGTCAACACTTGAGGACATGGTGCACAGAATAGATGCAGTGGCCACCGACGTCAACCTACTACGCTGTGATCTACGGAAGGTGGCGGACAGGGTAACTACCGGTGAGGAACAAGCGGATCCAGTCAAGGGCAGTTCCTTATATGCCGGCGTCGTTGAGTCTGGCGGCGAGTGGGCAGTGGGAGATGGTGTCGAACGCTGCTGAGAGGTCGTGTAGGATGAGGGCCTCGGTGTGTCCTTGGTCGAGGAGGGTGCGGATGTCGTCTGTGGCAGCGAGTAGGGCGATCTCATTGCTGTGATTGCTGCGGAATAATGATTGGGAGGAGTCGATGATGGAGTTTTCTTCGATGAACCTTGTTAGTTGTGCGTCGACGGTCTTCTCAGTGACTTTTGCCGTGAAGGGGAGGCGGGAGATGGGTTGGTAGTTCTTGATGTTTGGAGGATCTGTTGAGAGCTTTTTGAGCAGGGGTCTGACTTCTGCTCGTTTCCAATCATCGGGAAAGGTGCCGGTCATGAAGGTGGCGTTGATGGTCCGTCGTAGTTCTGGAGAGATGGTGGTGTGGTAGATGTGCGGTGAGCAGGTGTCTGTGGGGGCCCTCAAAAGGATGCCTGTCATGTTCGAACTGGTCTCTTTGGTCGTGACCAGTGTCCAGGAGGAGATGGTGGGCTGGCTGGAGTTGCTGGAGAAGGGAGTGGTTGCAGAGTCAGGTGTCCGGTCGTTGAAATTGTCATAGAGGCTCTTGATTTTTAGATGGAAGTAGGATCCAAGCTTGTTGCAGAGATCCTCGGAGGGGTGATGTCCATGGTTTCGCTGAAGGGCTTCTTGAAGTTGGTGGAGTTTGTGAGGATTTTGTTTTGAATGAAGGTCCTTTTGGTGGTTCTGATGCGTTGGTGGCATTCCGTCATGGCGTTCTTGTAGGTGGTGCGGTCTTCTGACGTTTTGCTGTTTCTCCAGTTCTTCTAGAGACGTCTGCAGGTGCGTCTGGCTTCTTGGAGGTCGGCGGTGAACCAGGTGGCCTTCCTGGGGTACTGACTGTCGGGTTTGTGCAGGGATGCGAGCTTGTCTGCGCAGTTGGAGATCCATTTGTGTAATTCCTTGGCTGCGAGATTGGTGTCGGTCGTGGTGGTGGGGGTGTCGCGGTTGAGGGTGGAGTTGAGCTGCTCCTCAGTGACATTGCTCCAGTTCCTTTGCGGAGTGCGTGGTGTAGGTTTGGGCAGCTTGAGTCTGCCGACGTGGAAGTATACGCAGTGGTGGTCTGTCCATGGAGGTTGCGTGGTGTGGCTGAAGTGGATGTTGTTTCCTCCTGCGAAGATGGGGTCGAGGGTGTGTCCTGCCCTGTGGGTAGGCGTGGTGCCGTACTGTTTCAGTCCGATGTTGGTGAGGTTGTCCAGGAGGGTGGTGGAGTAGGGGTCGTTGGGGTTGTCGAGGTGGAAGTTCAGGTCTCCGATGAGTATGTAGTCCATGGAGGCAATGGCATGGTGTGCGAAAAGGTCGGTGAAGGTGGTGGCGAACGGAGCGCGAGAACCAGGGGGTCTGTAGGCGAGGGTGCCTCGAAGCGTGGTTCCAGGAATGGTCTGGACCTGGAAGTGAAGGTGTTCGGGGTGGAGAAGGAGTCGCTCGAGGTGGAGAGAGCTTTTGTGTGCGATGGCGAGTCCTCCTCCTGGGTGGTTGAGGCGGTTCTTTCTCTGAAACTTGTTTTCGTCTGGGATGGTGATGGCGATGTCAGGGGCAGAGGAGGCATTGGTCCAGGTTTCTGTAAAGAAGGCGATGTCTGTTGAGAGGGTCCCAGAATTCTACGGTGTGTCTGTGCAGGGAGCGCACGTTGAGGAAGATGCACCTCAGGGCATCGGCGGCGGGGGGCAGTGGTGAAGGTCTGGCAGCAGAAGAACTGGCCGTGGGTGGTGTTCGGCATGGACAGATGGCAGTTGTTGTTCCTTATGTGTTTGAGTGCAAGGAGGGCAGCTGAGTCATAGCGGTGGATGGTTGGAGGTCCAGGGTCTCTGGCGCTGGTCGCAGACAAGTTGTGGGCGGGCTCAGACGGGCTTGCCTTTGGCACGCCAGCGGCGCGCCTGCTGCACGCAGACGATATTAAATAGGGGAGGCACAGCTGGAAGGCGGGACTCGGCAGGGGGGAGGGGCCGTGAGGGCAGCAGCGGCGGGAGGGGAAGCGGGAAAAAAACGGGCAGAGAGTGCGAACAAGAATGGCACAATAAGGCAAGGCAGAGGTGCAATAACAACAGTGGCACAATAAGGAAAAAGGCAAGCGGAGAGGCAGCAGTCAAGAAATAAGGGGCCCAGTAAGACAGCAGAGTAAAGCTAAAAAACGGGCACAAAAGGCAAGGCAGGGCACAATGACAACAGTGGCACAATAAGGAAAAAGGCAAGCAGAGAGGCAACAGTCAAGAGTTAAGGGGCACAGTAAGACAACAGAGTAAAGGTAAAAAACGGGCACAATACAGTCTGAAACCAAGGTTCGCACCCCCTACCTGCATTTAGCCCTGCACAGGGGAGAGGCACAACACAGCAGCAAAGCTGCAGAGGGAGAGAGCAGGTCTCTGGCTGCTCCAGGTTTAGTACAAGTAGTCTAAACTTTTGATAAGATTGCCTGTTGAATGCAAGACATTTTAAGCACATTGGTTTTTAAAAAACACGTCTAACTTGACTGGACACTGTGTTTACATATGTCACCCCTATGTGCGGTGCCCACTTTTGTTGCTCGTACCTTACAATGACTGTTGATTTTAGTACAATTGTTCTACACTGAGGTTTTCTCTACCTCTTATTTACAGACAGAATCTGATGTGAAAGCGACATTAGTATGGGTTGGTATTGGTATTCTCATTGATGCACATTTTTGGCATGCACGATTTACACATAGGTATTTTGCCAGAGTCATTTTAAAAGAATCAGTCCTGAAGTAAGTCGCAGACCCAGTGGGTTCCGAGTAGACAGCTGAAAAATATAGACCTAGCTAGATAATAGGGTACTAAGAGCTCCAGACTATCTCTAGTAACCTTTTTAATCCAGTCAAGGTACCCATAAATTAAATTAAATGTAGGTATACCAAAGACTGTTTTAACTTGTCTTTTCTCTGGCACTGGGAGATGCCCCCTCCTTCTAAAACAACACGAAAAATCCTCCCTCCCAAATTACTGGTTGTAGCCCTTTTGAGCCATTGTGAGTTCAAGTGTGGGAATGCCTTATGATGAAGCATGCCATGAATGTGTGAGTAAGGGCCTTGCAATTTTCAATAGAGTGTCTGTCCCAAATCGGTATTTACAGATTATTTTTTACTATGTGTTTAGTAAGTGAGGGGGACAGAAGAGTAGGTCTTAAGGACCACTCTCCCCTCTTGTGTTGGTAGTACTTTTTTTTTGGGGGGGGGGAGATAAATAGTTTTATTGATTTTACTTATAACAACATGTACATAGAGATTGTGTTTGTAATACTTGACATCACTCAGTATTCTTAAAGTCCAGACAACTGCTATATTATGTATGAATGCAAGCAGGGGTATTTATTTCGATTATTTATGTGGAGCAAACTTAATTATGAAGCAACAGTGTCCTGTACAACAGAAAGACAATTATGACAAGATTGGAAGTCGTTTTGCGTGTCTCTAACTTCAGAATGGTCTCCTCAAAACCAGCTTACTCTGCTTGAAAGAGGCAACTTCTATGAAAGCCTTCAGTTAAGTCCAGCTAGCCAAAAACTGCTCTAACTTCCAGTTTGGGTTTATCATCATACTGTTGAATGTAGACAGTGACAGGCCAGAAAATGGTGCATGTGAATACTACCGGTCTATTTTAAAGACCAGCTAATTAAGTGTTGCTACTACTTGCTTGTTAAATTTATTTTGGGGTTTCTAATAACTGAAAAAGGACTTTAAATTTGAGATTCTACATCACATTGCCATTGCATTCTAATACTAAAACAGCTGCTTGGAAACCAGAAGACCTGGTTAGGCTCCCATCAACACCATGCAAAAGATTTTGTCATGTAGTTCCTAATAACACATAGGATCTGCACGTTTAGACAACATAAACTAAGGGATTGGTGTACAGACTGATTCCAGACACCCCCAAAGGATATGTTAGCATTTAGACCAGCTAGCTCACAGTGCCACCATAAGCCCCCTAACCTTATCAAGGAGCGAATAGTTTCTGGCAACTATCGAACTTGAGAACCCTTGATCCTTCGGAGAATGTGGAAAACAGTACAGTACTTTTTGCACAGTCACTTGTGCTTATTTGGTCTCAGAGAGATACACAGAATAAACGATGGGGAAGTTTTCAATAAGCATTTATTGAACCTGCATCATTCTAGTATAAAACATGTTTGCTGTGACAATCATTAGACAGAAACAGATATATTAGATACCAAGCACCGACAGAGTAAATAAAAGGTAGAATCCTACCATGGTGCTAAAACAGAAAATTATTGCAGGTATATCAATAAATGGCAGCAATCGAGTACACTCCTAAGATGCAAACCCTATCTAAGTGTACTTAGCATGTAAAGTCAAGAATCCCCCTAGGAAAGAGCCAAACCCATTACCTGATAGGAGAGAATGAAGGACCCCGTCTTGGCAAGGGATGTCAGACCACTGCGTGCTGGAGCTTCTGCAGGCCCTAAACTCAGCGTCTAGTGTCAGCATGAAAGCTCCTCTGGTTCCCCAGTGAAAATGTGGTTCTTTTATAAACACAAAATACCCTCAGGGGTTGTACCTAGATATGAAATGGCTTGCCATTATGTATAGTGGACCTCCCATACAAGGATGACGTTGGCAGTGACTTTTGTACAGAGATATTATACAGAAGATGGTAATCCTGCTGTGTACGTCCTGGGCAGGACTGTAAGATATGATACTAGGAATCCTCATGCATAATAAATGAGAATAGTTTCAGAGAAAACTGATCGACATTTATTCAGCACGTAACTAGGTAAAAGGTCATTGCAGAACCATTATGTAGAGCAAGGTAGGACAAATGTAGGTAAAAGGTTGAGTAACTACCTAGGCCTATATTGGGGTACATTGGGGCTCATAACAATTTGACTACATGGGATATGTGGCAGGGTAACTCTGGAGTGAGAAAGTAATCCTTCTGCCCTGTTCACTCCTAGTTTTTGCTGAATGATACTGGTGGTTACTGACTCTGACTGTAACCTGGACTCTGCTAACCAGGCCCAGGGCTAGTGCTATGTTTACAAAGGTACATGTAATAGGGTACACTTACAACTGGCAATGACAGTAGATAATGGGACCGGGGGGTGCAATCTACCTATAAATTCTTAATATATAATGGGGCCTGGAGTTTTAGAGGCCCAGCATTTTCCTACACTTGCATGTGTGAGCTGCTGTGTGCCTCCTGTCCTTTTAAAGGCAGCCCTGCCTTGCAGCCCATCTTTAAAAGCAGAGACCTTATAAGAGATATTTTATAGTTTCCCTGGTGAGGGAAAATCTGCCCATTTCATTTCTCTCCATTGTAGATACCTAGCTCCATAGGCTAACTTTGCAATATTTCATTAAGGTATAACTATTGCTAGGAAAGGAATGAAATATTATACAAAGACTTAAAAGATTGGTATAGATACATTCAACAACTTGACACTGTTGAATTTATCATAACCAGTACAGAAGAGACAATATAGAACGTTCTTTTCTGTAAGCAAAATCCAGCCTTCTAGTCGCCTCTGCTGATTTGTCAGCCTTAACAGGCTTACCAGGTTGCTTTGATTTTGTGATAAGTGGCCTGGTCGGAGCAGAGGTTATCTGATGGAGAGAGCTCTGAAGCTGCAGAGGGTGGGTCATAAAGAGGAGGCTGGCTAAATCAAACCGTCAGTAAGGAATGCCAGGCATACCTGCCCCCACATCCTGTGCCCCAGCCAGATGGCAGGCTTAGGACAGGAATTTGCAGAGGTCAGAGGGAGGAGAGCTAATAGTAATGATCCGCACTGTGGGTTGGTTTAGCCAGCTTGTACTCCTCTAGAAACAATTCATCCATGTTTGATTTTTGAAAAGTGCAGTGCTTTGTGGGACAAGAAGATGCCACACTTTGGAGGAAGTTGTTAAGCTTTTGGGTGGCACCCAGCATCTCATTGGACAGAGGTCCCCTCTTTGTCGCCTCCGAACACTGAATACATTTGTGAGAGCTGCATAGTCTCTCAGATCTGCTGCCTGAAACTACTAGGACAAGGACTGCCCTCCTGGAATCCGGATTTGCACCCAAAGGCCCCCACTCTGACTGACTGTGGCTGCTGCACCATCTGAGGACTGTATTTTGCTTCAAGAAGGATTAAGGAGTGAACTCCCTGCAAGTTACAGATTAACAGAGCCCACCTGAATCATCTCCACCAAGAGTCCCCATCCCAGAGTGTGTCCAGTTGACTTTTAAGGATTTGGCCAGGTGCATTGTGGGAATTGTAGTCCAGACATCCCAGGGATCCTCTAGGAGATTCCAGACCTTTGAATTGGTGTTTGTACACTTGGAACCTACAAGGATACCTTCAGGAAGCACCTCCTGAAGTATGGAGAACTTTTGCGAAAAAGCTCTGTGTGGTGACCACCTCGATGTTGAGAGCTAAACCGACTATCTTCACCTGAGACCTGGATTTCAGGTTTGTCCCGCTGAAAGCTCCAGAGCTCCAGTTTTCCAGGATTTGACCAGGGCCTCGCAGAAAATCATGCCGGCAAACCCTAACCGAATCCGGCCTGCCGTAGAGGATCGAGTGATGTCGGTAGAAAAAGCTCCAGAAAAGTTTCTAAGTGTGAAGGTAAAAGTTTTACTTGGGCCTCCATCTTAGTGTATCCGACCAGGACTCCATTGGGGTCAACTTCAAACTTTGCCTTTGTCCCGGTCAAGCACGAGCAGATGTACCAGAGTGGGGCTGTATGTTTTTAAGGACTATAAAGTGGTTGATCTTTAAAAATTTATATCTCGGGTTCCCTACATTGGATTTTAGTCGTTTTGGTGTCTTATTTGTTCCTAAAAATAATTCCTATTTTTATAGATTGGTTATTTGATGTTCTGGTGTTTTTAAATGCTTTATACTCCTGTCTCCTAAGTTAGGCCTGACTGCTCATTGTCAGCTACAAAGGGTTGAGCAAGGGGCTAATTTACTGAGACCTTTACTGGACCCTTAACGGTGTTGGTGGCCTTATTACTAGTGGTAGGTGCATACTTACTTCAACCGCAACAACCCACTTTCCAACAGCTGGTAAATGCACGTGTATAGTCTTGCAGGCAAAGTCACCATCTTTCATATTCTTGACAGACCCACAGCTAATACACCCTCAGACTAGAGACAAAGAAGTGTACAAATGAAAAACACAGCATAACAGCCATTTTCCATCTATGCAGCCAAAATGAGGAACAACATCCAAGTATCCATCAGTACAGTCGCAACGCGGCTCTAATTTGAGAAAAAATTGTAGATGCACCACTCTAAAGAACAATACATCACAATGAGGAACCGTAGACTTCTCCTCCCACAGCCCAGCTAGCTCTCCTTTCACGTGTTGATTTTTTGCTTGCCTTTGCTCCTGTACAGCGCTCCCATGCCTTTACGCTAGTTTTCTGCTAAACAAATACCACATACATACCGAGGCCTAAGATCTCAATTCTGGTGGAAATGTACAAATTCTTAACATTTACATTCCCTGAATTAATACGATATACTTCTGAGTAGATTAATGTTACCTTCAATGCCACTGAGGATTGAGAGGTTTATGAGGTAGGATCTAACTAGTATAACAACATACAGACATACTGTTGCTATACATCCCAAGCAGTATATTTGTTAATTATACTTATTCAATCTCTTCTACCACCCCCCACACACTTTGGCATTACTCTTTTTACTTGGTGAGTTATGTCTTATTCTTATTTTTTCTGTCAAGAATGATTTTACATTTTGCTGCAATTACCTGGGATACATAAAAAGTTTGTCCATACCAGATTACTAAAAAATGTGTGGTTGTTCAGTATATTAAAACTATAGTAAAAGTATTCACAGAAACACTTAATTTATGGTAGAGTGCGAGGATGGTGCACAGATCATGTGATCACTTGGAAAGATGGCTTAGTGAGTTATGCTACTTTTTTTTGCTGTGATCAGTCAGACATTATTTTGAATCCCATCACACTCAATTAACTAAGCCTTCGATCTTTCCAATATTTGTAGATTGAGTACTATTATTAAATTGGGTAAAAACTACACCTGCTATTTACAGTGCTTAGAAAAGGCAGAACTGCTGTTGTGTACAGAGCTGTAAATTACAAAGAGTTATGTTATGAGAAGGAAAGCTTGCTCACACTCTGGCTATTTAGGTTGAAGAAAATCGTTCGACTGAGGGACATTACATATGTCAGGAAAATGTGGTGCATGGAATGGCAACACTACCGTAATTAAATATAACTTCACATCTGGCGACCATGAATGTTCTTCCATTTTAGTGCCATACTAGTGTGTGATTTTAAATGTTATAGGACCATATAGCCTGCTTGTCAGATCCAGGTCAGATCCATCCTTGTATGGATTCACACAAAAATCATTTTACTCATGTGACAATTGGATTTCACCAGTTATCAAAGGGTTTTCCACAACATCCATTCGGAGCATGTCTGTTTGTGGACACCAACCCAAGAACATAAGTAGAGAAAACCAGTCAAGCAAACAAGTGATATCATACATTTTAATAAATAAAACCAACCAACACAAATCAGTACAAATAAATTAATTAACTTAGAAAAATAATACCGAGAAACAACTGGAATATCTACAAGGCGTGGACTTTTTCACCTTTAGAATTTTATAAAGCATTTTAATTGTAATGGCGCGCCAAGTGCATTGATATCATTAGCGCGGCTGGTGCGCAGGGGTAGGAGTGGCTCACTGAACCCAGCCCTTTACTACTACATTAGGACCGCTGGCTCCCTGATACACATTGGCAGTGCCAGGCACATTAGGCCCCGACAGGATGTTGTTGTGAAGAGGAGAATCCCCGGCCTGCGTTTCACAGATCAGTTCGTTCTCTTTCATATGACTGAAGCGTTTTGCTCCCAGTGACGAGGAGTCCTCTGAGCCCTGCGTGTATTAGAGGCGCGGGCTGCAGGAGAGCCTCTGCGACGCCATCTTGGCAGTGGGTCTGTAGAGATGAGGTGGTCTAGTGGTTGGTGTGGGCGGAGCAGAGTGGGTGGAGGAACGGAGGTATGGCCGGAGACAGGAAAGGGCGGAGAAAGGGGATGGACAGGTAGTCGAGTGCAGGGCAAGCTGGTGTAAGGACGAGAGAATAAAGTGTCCTGATAGAACCCTCTGTGTCTGTCCTTATTGGTGCCCTTAGGACACGACAGCTGGCGACGAGGGTGGGATGGAGCTAGCTGCTCTCCCCGGAACACCAGCACACTAGCGAGTCCGGTGAAGGGCTGGTCAAGAAAACCAGTGGAAGCGCCACCACTCGCGACACACCCGAAGCGTGTGGAAGCCCGCAACAAGAAAAGAACAGGAGCGCGAGGCGCGCCCTGCCTGAGGAGAAGCCGGCACCAGGAACGGCAGAAAGGGAAGCGACGACGCTGACACGCGCGTCCCCCGAGGCAGATTGGAGCAGTGAGCGCGAAGAGAAACCCGTCGTCGAGAGACCCCGCCCGCCTACCTGCTGCCGAACAGTGAGTGAAGAGGATGATGAGAGGGGCCGCCTGAGCAGCGCGTAGTCCTGAAATGAATGGAGTGAGAGCCCGGCACCACGTGGGATGCCTACGCGCGTTATTCAACCGGCGGCCATCTTGAAGTCAGGCGAACTTTCAGACGCCCCATGCAAATAGACCCGGGCGGCCATTTTGAAGTCAGGCAAAGCTGAAATTTAAACAAGCACAGGCCAATACAAAAAAAAAAAAGTGAAAAAACAGTGTGAGAAGAAGAGGAAGAAACAAGGAACATACCTGAGACTAGTTTACAAGATTCCACGTAGGAGTCCCTGGGCCCGCATTGCGCCGACGCTGCGCACATCGCACGTGCACCACGATGTCGAACCACGGATCCCCTGCTCGTTCTCCGGCGCGCCAGGATGCGAAGCCGATCATCATGGGGCTGTCGCACCTGCGCCCCCCAGAACCCTTGGCGCTTGTGGTTGGGAGCAGCATGGGCCCTCGCTGGGAAGAGTGGATTGAGGACTTTGAGGACTACATTAAGGGCTCGAAGGTGATAGGGGACGAAGATCAAATGATCGCACTTCGGAACCTCGTGGGCAAGGACATCAGCAAGATGATTAAGGAACTTCCTGCCGCAGACGCGGGAACGTATGCAAACGTGCGTGCAGCACTGGATCGGAAGTTTGTGCACAAGAAGAACGTAGATTACGAACGTTACGTATTCCAAAGAGCGCGACAGGAAAAGGATGAGGTCATGGGCTCGTACATCACAAGGCTGCGGCGACTGGCGCGTCACTGTGAATTCGACAAGTTCTCGACGGACGACGCCATACGCCTGCGGGTGATCGACGGTTGCCAGTCAGAGACGCTACGCAGGAAGCTACTCAAAAAGAGCCACACATTGGATGAAATAGAAGAGATCACAAGGCTCCATGATCAGACGGAAGAACAAGCCAAGACCATGGAGGCAGGGCGCGTGGATCGCAAAGAGGTAGTGTGTCAAGTGCGCACCGACCGCCCTCGCCGGGGGTCGAAAGAACGGGAACGGCAAACTCGGCCGCCATCGAGACACCCCCGTCGCTCTGGCCATCGACGGCCCGACTCGGGGAAGAGAAGCCGGCGTCAAGACTATGGGAAGAAGGCGCCGCTGAGAAGATGCTACCGGTGTGGCTACGACTTCCCACACATCGGGGCATGCCCGGCCCTGGGACAGAAGTGTGGTCGCGACAACCATTTTGAGACAATGTGCGGGGACTACCGGCGGGAGAAAGAAAAAGCCTCCGCGAGGTCACCAAGAGGCGAGACGCGCCGCCATCACGCGCGCGCGGTACGAGACCGCCGGAAGTCCTCCTCCAAGTCCTCCCAGTCCAGCAGGGAGTCGCGGTCCTCACGATGGTCTAGACGGTCACCATCCAGAGACTCCGAATCACTTTCAAGTGACCATGAGTACTCCGTTGAATATGCCAACATGATCGCCGATCCAGACCAACTAAAAAAATACCCTCGGCTTGACATCAGCGTTGGTACGCATCCTACGAAATTCGTAATGGACAGTGGAGCATCCCTCAACTACATCCCAGTCACGGAATACAAAAAGATGAACCCTCGGCCTCGGCTCAATCCCGCACATGTGCGTGTCTACACCTGGATGTCCAGGAAGCCACTCCCTTGCCTTGGAAAGTTTCCCACGACACTAAGGCATCAGACAACATCTATTCCGGCTGTGATTCACGTCATCGAGGGACCGGAAGCTGACTGTCTCCTCAGTCTCCCGACTGCTGAACGGCTGAAGTTGGTGGAAATCCTGTACCGCGTCACCAGTGACAATGACACCATTCACAAGTTCCCGAGGCTGTTCTCCGGACTCGGAAAAATGAATAGGGGCCAGATCCGCCTCCACATAAACGACCAGGTCCGCCCGGTTGCCCAACACCCGCGGAAGGTACCGTTCCACCTCCAGCAAGCAGTGGAGGAAGAGCTGCAGGATCTGCTGGACGCCGACATCATCGAACGGACAGAGGGCGCCACACCGTGGGTTTCTCCAGTCGTGATAGTACCGAAGAAGGGAACACCAGGGAAAGTGCGACTCTGTGTGGACATGAGAATGCCCAATACCGCCATTGAGAGAGAGCGTCATCCGGGGCCGCACTTAAGTGACATGATCGCCGCCCTCAATGGGGCGAGGGTGTTTTCCAAGCTGGATTTAAACAAAGGCTACCATCAGCTGGAACTACACGAGAGTTCCCGATATATCACGACGTTTGCAACACATCTGGGGTTGTTCAGATACAAGAGACTGAACTTTGGCATCTCATCAGCCGCAGAAATCTTCCAAGAAGCCATCCGGCAAACGATACACCACATCCCAAATACGCTGAACTACAGCGACGACATTCTCGTCTATGGAGCAACACTCCAAATCCACGACACAGCCTTAGACAGGGTCTGTCATGCCCTACTGGAAGCCAACCTCACACTCAACAGGGAGAAATGCGAATTCCATCAGTCGCAACTGAAATTCTTTGGCCACATCTTTTCAGGAGCCGGAATGCAACCAGACCCTGACAAAGTGAGTACTCTGAACAGCACCAAGAGTCCACTTGACGTCAGTGATGTGCGGTCGTTCCTCGGCATGGCGAGTTACTGCTCGAGATATATTAAGGACTATGCCACCATCAGTCACCCACTTCGCACTCTCACCAAACAGGGGCAGACGTTTGAGTGGACCCCTGAATGTGAGCAAGCATTCCAGGACATAAAGAAAGCTGTGGGCACAGTGGAAAGCCTAGCTTATTTCAGCCCGGATCGCAAGACAGAAATCACAGTGGACGCGAGCCCCGTTGGGCTGGGAGCCATCCTGGCTCAATATGACAAGGACACGGACAACCGCCACATTGTGGCACACGCCAGCCGGAGCCTCTCCGACACGGAGAAGGCCTACTCCCAACCGGAAAAGGAGAGCCTTGCGGTCGTGTGGGCGTGTGAGCACTTCCACGTGTTCATCTACGGGAAGCACTTCACCATGGTAACAGACCACCAGGCGCTCGTCACAATTTATGGCAACCCCCGGTCCAAAATGCCACCACGCATCGAGAGGTGGGGACTCCGTCTGCAGGAATACACATTCACAATCGTGCACAAGCCAGGAAAGGCTGCCAACCCAGCCGACTACATGTCGCGCCACCCGGAAGACTCGCAGAGACTCACACCGTCCATGGCAGACGAATATATCCATTTTGTGGTGGACCACGCACGACCGCCAGCAGTCCCCCTAGAGGCCATCCTGGACGCCACCCAGCAAGACACCATGCTACAACAGGTGATTCGAAGGGTCCGAACAAATAGGTGGCGGCATGAAGAACCGGAAGACGGGAGGGGTGACAGCACAAAGCGTCAGGAGTGGCAAGCGTTCCGGAATGTGTGCGAAGAACTATCTGTCACGCCCGATGGCTTACTGCTACGGGACAACCGAATTGTAATACCCCAGCAACTGAGACAGGGAGTCGTCAACCTGGCGCACGAAAGCCATCGAGGAGTAGTCACGACGAAAAGAGCACTTCGTGAACGTGTCTGGTTCCCCTTCCTTGACAAGATGGTAGAGAACACTCTGAAAGACTGTCTGCAGTGTCAAGTGGTAAGGCAAGGAGACCCGCCAGCACCACTTCAGATGACGCCCCTGCCACCAGGAGTATGGCAAGAACTGGCCATGGATTTCTACGGCCCCATGCCGTCGGGCAAGTACGTGTTAGTCATCATAGATGAGTATTCCCGGTTCCCCATCGCCCGTTTTGTCCCATCCACCAACGCGGCTGCCACGCTTACCATCCTGGATGAAGTCTTTGCAGCATGGGGCATACCCGCGGAGGTGAAAACAGACAATGGGCCCCCTTTCAATGGCCGGGAGTTCGGTGATTTCCTGACGCTCATGAATGTGCGACACCGACGGATAACACCACTATGGCCGCAGGCCAACGGCACCGCGGAAAGATTCATGGCCACTCTCAAAAAGACATTCCAACAGGCTGCTCTAGACAAGAGAGACCCGCAAGCAGCCCTCAATGATGTGCTCCGAGCCTACCGGACGACACCGCATGCTACCACCGGCAAATGCCCGGCCACACTCATGCTGGGACGCCCAGTCCGGACACGAATACCCACCTGGGAGGGGGCACTACGACCCATTTCCCCCAGCCGCATCCATCGGGAAGTGGAAGCCACCGACAAAGCTCGCAAAGAAAGCATGAAGGCATACGCGGATGGCAGGAGACGTGCTCGGTCCCTCTCATTCCACGAGGGAGACTGCGTGGTCGTCAAGCAGGAGCAATGCAAGAAGACAGATAGTAGGTTCAGAGCGGAACCTCTAACGGTCACCCGACAAAGAGGTACCATGCTGACAGCGGAGTCAGACAACAGGCGTGTAACAAGAAATGTGTCCCACTTTCAGAAGTGCAGCCCGGGCCTACAAGAGACACTTGAGTCGCGAGTGACATTGTCAGGAGCTCGACAGTCCGAAACACAGAGCGACGGTGACAGCCACCTAGGACAGACATCCGGCGCCGGCACTGCCGCAGTGCCTGAAGGCCGCACACTCAGACCACGACAAGCAATCCGCCAGCCCAAGCGGCTGATTGAAGAAATGTAATTCTTGGTGACTCATTTTGCTAACAAAGGGGGAGATGTAGAGATGAGGTGGTCTAGTGGTTGGTGTGGGCGGAGCAGAGTGGGTGGAGGAACGGAGGTATGGCCGGAGACAGGAAAGGGCGGAGAAAGGGGATGGACAGGTAGTCGAGTGCAGGGCAAGCTGGTGTAAGGACGAGAGAATAAAGTGTCCTGATAGAACCCTCTGTGTCTGTCCTTATTGGTGCCCTTAGGACACGACAGGGTCGTAGTAGTGTGTGTCGTGGAAAGGCCCTGCACTGCTGGCCCCAGTGTGATCCAGGGGGCAGCAGGGAGGGAGCGCGCGTTTGAAAGTGGGGAGAGCTGCAGAATAATGGCAAGTGAATGGAAGGGCTGCAGCTATTTTAAGGCGCACACAGCTCGAGCCTGAAAGGTAATCATCTCCTGCGCGAGGCTGGTTCTGGCTCCGTGCCCTGCAGCCTGCGAGAGGCTGCCGCGCTTCTCATTCCAGTCACACGGAGAGCGCCTTACAAATCTATCCATCTTAATCAGGGCCCTACCATTGCCGCCGCGGCTGAGGCAGCGCGGACCATACTCGAGGGGGAGGGAGGGGAGCGCACCAGTGGATAGAAAAAAAGGGATAGAGAAGGAACCAACAAGAGGAGGGGCAGCAAAAATAGTGTTTGCTTGCTGCAATACCGCTCTACATATCCGTTTGATAAATCAATATTTACTACAGGTAAACACGGCGCTCTACTGGTCTCTAGGCGCTGATGACAGGTCTTTGGTGGTATCACTTAACTCAACGTTACTCATCCGAATGCCCTTGGATAACCAGGAGGAACCACCAGTAAGGAAACCTGACGCCTTCAGGTTATACAGATGTCTAGAATGGATGCATTAGTCCACTGAACTATCCTAGGATCTGCTCTGAGGCTACACGGAGATGCAAGCTGTCCTAGAGTCCATGGTGCAGTTGAAGGCAGTCTAAATGGTTCTGCCTACCCTCATCTGCTAATAATATGTGTATGTCTGCTCAGACCCCATACTCTAGGCCTGCTCCGCAGTCCAAGAAAAATCTAAAAAGGCACACTATTATGGGAGGTTAGGTTAATTGGGGCAAGGAATCACAGGAACAAGTAACATATATGCCGGCCCTGTCTGGGACCCTGAGGATTTAAAACACTAATCAGTGACAGAAAATGTGGGATGCCACGACCACAGAACAAGATCTCAGAGGAGATAACAAGTAGCCTTTGTGTGGAGTCGATTTTTACTTGGGTATTCATAGAGTATCTGTAGCCACTTTATAGCGTGGCTTACGCTTGTGTTTGGAATTGATTTGGCATTTATATAGCACATGGCTACCTGGGAGCATCCCAGCACTGAAGCCGTAACTAGAGGACAGATACCCTAGGGGGAAAAGCCAGGTCTTTAGTTGTTTTCGGAACTTCAGGTGCTTTGGTTCCCTACGGAGGTTAAACGGAACCTAGAGAGCTAATTTAGCACAGTCAACTGGAATTTGCCAAGCTTGCATCTCCACAGCTTAGGTGTACGTTCATCGGAATTTCTTTTAGTAGATCACTCTATGACTGAGGCATAATATCTTGAAATTGTATTTAAAGATTGGGTGGTGTGTTTACTGTCACTGACCCGATAATCATCCTTCCAGCCTTATTTGGACAAGTGATACTTCTTTTTGATAATCCTACAGACACCCATTTTCCATAATCCAAGGAGGTGAGTACAGCTGGCCACACTTGAGGCTGGCTAGCGCATATTGGATACCTGAGGTACTAAGTTTATTACCAAGTACAGATACATGAAGAAGGGCTGGTTAAGAGATTGATTTCAGTTTCCTGAATAGGCTACGTTCAGAATCTTTCACCCCCTTAAATTCTTAACCTAGTCCTCTAGTAGGCATCTGTCTTAAATATGGCTGGAAAGGCCTTTATTTCACCCGGGATTCCCCCAGTGGGCCTGAGCCCCTGCAGGCTGGTTTTAATACGACCCTGGGCTGCTTATGGTACATGCTCGGTCACTTTCCCAGGCTCCCCATGGTTAAATGCAGCGGGCATAGGGTCGGGGAGGCTTCAAAAGAAAGAAAGATAGGGTGGGAGGGGGAAAGTAGAGAAAAGCGGTCAGAGAGCGAGGGGAGAGAAAGAAAATGAGAGAGAGAATGGGTGGATGGAAAGCGGGATTTAAGGAGATTAAGATAGAGGGGCTGGTTAAGCATTTTGCCAGGGCTCCCCAGTCTGGTCCTGGTCTTAAAAGTGAGGTTGAATAAGTATAAGGCAGACGTCTTCAAACGTTTTTTCTCTGAGGCCCCCAAAACAAAATATTTTAAAGTTGGGGCCCCCCCTTCAAAACTCTATGGTCAGAGTTTATGAGATTATTTCATAGATACTTTTGCAGTAGTTTAGAATCCACAATAAATCTGACACCTACAAAAGAGCAAATTTATCAAACAAACAAAATTGACCAACATATTCTGCTCCCCATAAAGGGTGTGTTGTGTTGCCCTTGCACGCCTGGCACCAATGCGACTACACCTGTTGCACTAGTGATAGATAGCAGCGGCCCCAAGTAGAAGGATGTCTCTGTCCTCTATCTCTTTCACCCCTCTCCCACCAATGCCTGATAATCACTACAGTTTTGGAACAGGCTCTGTCCCTTTTTTGGGGGGGGGCGTGTAGTTCTATACAGTGCAAACTCGGAACAAGTCAGTCAGCAAATTTTTGCTTATTTGCCAATGGGACGCTGAGTCAACATCGGTAGCCGGTAAAGACTTGAACTAACGGAGCCACTTGAAGCTCCAAAAAAGATTTTTTTATTATTGAGAGGTAATGTGAGAGTGTCACCAGCTGAGTTCTTGAGTGCATCCTCCTAAGGAACACTTATCTAAATGTGCCTAGGTGTAGTCTGATTACTTATTACTATAATATATAGATACAAATTATGACTTACATATTCAGTGTTTTCTGCCAGAAACACAGACTTTGTAGCACTATATATACGGGAAACAGCGTTTACAACGCTGTTCTTACCCCGCAGGTAGGTAATTACGCGGTCGTTACAAGGACCATGTTGTTACCACGCGTGCCTTTACAACGCAAGTCATTTCTACGACTTGCGCTAGTTGGCGTGCAACAACAGGGAATGTGTTGGATTTTAAATCCAACACATTCCCTGCTGTTGCGCTAACTGGAGTAGGAATAGTAATTTATACTATTCCTAAATCCAGCGCGCCATCTAGTGCAAGCTGTAGATGTAATATGTGGCGTTGTAACATCACATATTCATATATACACATGCCACTATTCCCCACTACATCAACTAGGATTCAGTTTTGTGATTTTCTGGCAGGACGACTGAAGTTATGCAATTCTGGTGCATTTTCCGGAAATAAAAAATTATTTCTAGCTCAAATGGTTTAAAAGGTATTAAAATTGTAGTGGAATATTGCCGCACAGTGGTCAGCCCTTCACAAAAGGTGACTAGTCACCTTTCAATTGCTTGTTGGTGTATTTTAGTGCTAATCAGGTACTAAGGAAGTGAAATCTTTGCCTGCCCAGACAGTATTCACGTGTACAGATGGATACCCAATGAAATACTATCACAAAATGTGCTACATTAAGTCGTATTATTTGCATTTTCTTGCAACATAATTTATTCAACCCTGCTGCATAACTTTGGTCCTTTCCTGCTGCATAATTCTAGTGGTCCTGCTTTCTGGTCTCTCACACACACTCATCTACCTTGATCGGATTAGGCAACTGAGGTTTCGTAGTACAATTGATTAGTTTAACTTGTATTTATTTTCCATTTAATGTGTGCACATTATTTTGTATGCAGATATCTGAAGGTTAGGAAAATAACAAACCTGTTCCAGAATATATTGCTCTTTTTAGCCACGTCCTTGACACTGCCACCCCACTTACTGACCAGCACACCAGGGCATCCAGGATCATAGTTCATACTCTGTGTTAAAGCCCTTCAACTGCGGTATGTAAATCAAGATTGCATGGAAACGCACCAAATGTACAAAGTCACTTTCAGGCCTTCCTCATTTGTAAGTACTTTAAGAGCTATTTGCAACCCCTTGGAATGCAGCCACGGCCCCCAGGTGGGCGCCCTCCCCACTTTGAGGACCTTTGGTATAAGGGGTGGCGTGACCTGGTACTCACTGCTTTCACCTTACAGTTGGATCCAAGTACAAGCCATTGTTTCAACATCCCATTTCATACATCAGTCAGACAATCTTGTATAACAAGAGGATTGAACCCAAAGTCAGTGGTTTCTGGCCTCTTGCAAGCGTTACTACAGATGGGTATCATCTGTGTAGTATGGAATTCAGATCAGGACAATTAGCATAATCTGTGAAATCTAGAGGTTAGATTGTAGTGTCTTACACAAAGCAGGCCAATATGCATATCCACGTAGCACTGTGGCCAACACTTTGGAAGTAAGTCCTAGTACATGAATACAGCTTGTAGTGCAGACCAAACCTCCCGAAGACACTCGGCTGAAAACAACACGTAATATTATCGGGCATTATAAAAGGGAATTTTAAAACAGTTGGCAGACATAAGCTCTTGGGACAATCACAGAACTGTAAAACCAGACAGCATTGCATTCTATCCAGATCTGAATTCTTTTATTCCAGTATCCCCTTCTCAAAGCAAGTTATTTCATAAAGTCATTACAATGTTTCTATTTCTCTTAATTCTCACAGCTTGGTGCTCTTAAACCTTATTTTGGATGCACCTTTTCATATGAAGAATGTAAGGAAATGACTTTTTGCATGATCAACCCCCAAAAGTTTGGACTAATGGTGCTGTTTTTTTGACTCTGGAGGTGCACTGAGTCCTGTTAAACAGACTTCCATGTCAGCGCTCTGGTCCTTAAAAGGTATATGTCTGATTGGTTCACTCACAATTGGCATGATTTAACTTACTTATAAGTCGCTAGTATATGGTAAAAAGAGTAAGCAGGGCCCGTGAATTAAAATGTCTCAAGGATTGCGTCACCTATTGCGTCACCATGAGTGTGACAGAGCAAAGCATGACTCTCAGCCGGTCATTGCGGGCTGGCAGAGGAGTTTTTACACTACTAACTTGACTTTACCATATAAAGTAATGGCAAAGGCCAAACCTTCCCTTTTAATATATATAAGCCACAACCAAAGGAATACCTAATGAGCCCTGAGGCAGGGTGCTGCATATTAAAAGTATGACATGCTTTTACATGTTCTGGCAGTAGAAACCCTGCATTGTCGTTTTTACTGTCTTTTGTTTGTTTTTACTGTGTTTTTATCTGCTAAGGCATGGAATGACTTTCCGTTGCAACTTAGGTGCTTGACAAACCATCTGGATTTCAGGAAGTCTCTTAAGACTTGGCTTTTTGCTGTTTAACAACCGGCCTTCACAACTGAGTCAGTAACCTCTGTAGGACATCATGCTCAGCGCCAGGACACCTTCGGGTATCAGTTCGCGCTATAGAAATATCAATAACGTTAACATAACTGTGGAATGGCTAGTAGTCCCATTGGCGAGTAAAGAGTTACATACAAACAACTCAGCAGTGCTAACTTCTGAATAGGACTACTAAAAATGGTACTTCAAGTCATCAAACAAATCATTGCATTAAACTCGACTTTATGCTCAAGTCAAATTTAATGTAACTTTTGCACAAATGGCAACTTTAGAAACTTTCCATTTTGCTGCCCAAAGTTTTCCAGTGACCGTTTATGGTGGCTGGTCACGAAACAGTCTTCTGCTGTCCTAGGGGGAGTGTGAACGACTCTCTCAGTAAGGAACACACAGGGCCTGCCACTGGATGAGGTGTGACCTCTCCCTGGCAGGAATGCTAAACAGGGTGTTAGCCAAAAAGGCGAGCTTCAAAGGGTAAGTCGCCTTTGAACGGCAAATGGTCGCAACCCACAGGAGGCGCTGCTCTTTTGTTTTTGCAGACAGGTTGGCATCGAGGAAAGAGAGGGGAAAGCCATGGCCAAGCCATTTTTTCAGTGGGAGTGTAGCCCCCACGTAGCCACACCTCTGGGGTGGGCTAGGGATCTTCAGACACCAACAGATGGATTCTGCCATGTTGGGAGTGGGAAGAATAGTGCATTAAGGGATAGATAGATGCCATACTTGACAGGAAGTCATCACTAAAAAAAGAGGGGCCCTGCTAGCACATTGGGTGCAACCTGGTCATGAAAAAGGCACCCATGGCATCTAGACCTCAGATCCCGCCTGTACTGGAGAGGAGATTGAAGACAGACTGCCCTGCTATTCACTGGATCCGGCTACAAGAGGCTGCACCAAATCTGGACTGCACCTGCTGCTCCTTGGGCTAGTAAAGAGAGGACTGTGCCTGCGGTGCCCTGCTTGAGAAGTCACCCCAGAGCCCCAGACAGATGAAGTGACTCCAAGAGTCAGTTGGTTGCCTTCCTGTTGCAGCTACAGGGCCACGAAAGCTGAAGAAGTCTGCCTTAGTGAGTTAGTAGTCAAGAACGCCTAACTGCTGCTGACCACCAAAGTGCAGTGTGGTAGACCCTACCCTCAGAAGTTGCACCCAAGACTGCAGGTCCCATGAGAGTCATCAGAGTGCAGTTCGGTTGCCCAGCAAGGAAGTTGCTACCAGTTAAAGGGCCCCACTGGTTTTGCTGTAACTAGAGACCAGTAGAACAGTGATGACTGGTTTTTGGCTGGACTTCACCCGGACTTCAAGGGATATCACCCTCTGTGGCCAGTCACCTCGTCATGTTTGTAGAGTGATGGGTTGCCCCAGGAAAACCACCCTTCGCCTGCTCAGTATTATGAGCATCTTCAGCATCCTGTATCCCTTGCATGAGGACCACTCCATTAAAGTCTATTGCGATTCACGCATGCTGCCTGGAATTGGACTGGAGACTACTTTGACAGCGGGTAACTGTCAGTCTGGATTTTATTGGCCCCTGTGACTAGTTCCCTGTCGGAGATGATCGCCCCAAGAGTGCTGAAGTAGTACTTTACAACTTTGTAAAAGTTTTGAAAGTTTGCCACTATTGCAGGTCAATATATTTTTGTTGTTGATGTGTCCATTTAAAATTAAAAACACAACCTATTTTTATGATTGGTGTCAGATTTTTGTTGTCTTGTGTTTTTTTTGCCTATTCAACTGTTTTGGTAATTCGTAATGCTGTACACTTGTTCCTTTTATGAAACCCGACTGCTCATAGCCACAGCTACCGAAGGTTGAGCTAAGCTTTTTCGAATGAATCCAACTGGATACAGTACAGGTAGTGAGTTTATTTCACAGTGAGGTTGCACAACCGCACCACATGATAAACCACTTTCTCCACAAAGTGGAGACCAGTCTAGAATAATGCTCCAATTATTTACTATCCCTACACTTCATTATCACACTCTTTACTTAAGATTCAAGTGTGTGTCAGCTTCTGGGAAAAAAGCAAGTCAGCTAGTCCTTTACCAACCCATTAACAAAACTGCCCATCTCCTCCCCTTTGGACTCTCACCTGGCAATTCCTGCATGTAATACCAAAGCAGCACCATATTATTAGAAGACGCAGATCACATAGGAAAGTAAGAACATCGGAATGTGAGACTGTGTTGAGGGAGAGTACAACACCTTGTAATGGAGGTTGCCAGCATTTAATTGAAGCATCACCACATTGGCCCTTTTTCTCATTGCACCCTTTACTTCATGAGGATACCTCAGCCAGATCAAATCATTGTCCCAGATCATTAGGCATTCTCTCTTGGGTTACATCAAAAACATGACATACACAGGGATGCTGGTCCTAACAGACCACTCAAGAATGCTAGCGTATGTAGGCCAAGGCTTAAATGTGAGAGAAATTATCCATGTTTCGCCCATAATGAGGAAAAAGAGCCATGAGGTAGTCTTGCAGAGATTTGTGCAGATCTTATTTCTATTGACTATGAGACTGCCTTCCCATTCAAGGAGTAGACCAGTCAAAGCCAAAAAGGTGGCAAGAAAACCTGAGTCATAAGATAATCAGAACAAGCACAGGAACATCAGAAGACAGTTATTGATCCAACAACACACCCCAATTAACCTGGGTTGGATCTTGCAGGAGCCAAGAGAGACACCAAAATACACTCACTCATTGCACCTTTGTTGAGGTAAACTTTTACCAAATAGGAAGTGTAGGACATCTGCCTTTTCTGCTGCGGTCACCCCCATTTTTAGCGTTTTGCTGGACCCTATAAATTTGCTGGTTTTAGAACTCTGTGCACTGTACCACTGCTAACAAGTAGCAAAATGCTTATGGTCCTCCTTTAAAAATGGTAGAATTGGCATACTCATAACTGGTATATTTAAAAAGGCCTATAAGTTCCTAATATATTGTACAAATGGAAAACAGCAGATACAATGACCGTCGAACAACGCCTTGCCTTTGCAACGCTGGCAGAATAACGAATGCGACTGAACCATGCATTACATTTACAACACAAGTCGTTACAACGACATGCGTTAGGTCAAGCATTGTTGAAAGTCCAACGCTTTCCCTACTGCTATGGTGACTGGAGTTGAAATAGTAAATTATACTATTCGAAAGTCCAGCACCCCCGTAAGGCAAGTCGTTGTAATGACTTGCGTTGTAAATGGAATGCACGGTTCAGACGCATTTGTTGCTCCGCCCACATTATTAAGGAACGCATGGAAAATGAATGCGTGCTTGTGTCATACAACCGGTACAAATGTATTCAGGGGCGTGGAAGTTAAATTCCACAAGTGGACTGCAGCATCTATTGTGCCATCCAATATAGTGGTAATGCAAACATTGCTTCAGGCCTACTACCGTAGCCTAACAATGCAAATATGCGCAATGACTTGTCAAAATAACCCCTTTTTGACAGTAAAAACCTCACTTTTAAAAGTTAGTAATTGACCCCTTGCTAAGCATTGTAGCCCATAAGGTAGGGTATATGGTATTTAAAAATGGGGCATGGCCTGGACGAGGATGGAGTAGAATATGTTTCGCCTGCTCTCTGGCTCCCCGCTACCTATCCAGTGCCATTGACAGCACTGGGACACCTGTGGGGACAATCTGCAGCCGTGAGACAGTGACTGCTCCTCTGTCCACACGGTGAGGGGCCTGCCTCACCCTCCTGCATCGCTTCTGGCCACTGTACAGCGGCGGCCCTCCGCTGGAGCCGGCTGCCTCTGCCGCCATTTTGTCTGATGGCTCTCGGATGGCCCACTCAGCCACAGATGCGGCAGACCCGCCCGGCCATTTGCCGTTTGCCACCAGACTGTCCCTTGCATGGAAGGCGGCCTCTCCATTTCGTGCGGTGGGGGCCACGTTTCTGCAGCTCATTGTGGGGCCCGTATAGCCGAACCACCGAACTGCGTAGCACCACAAGGCCCCGTCTGGGGGTGTGAGGGTTCTTCCCGGGTGGGCTGCTGCTTAATGGCCCTGCAAACATCCAGAAGGGGCTCTGGTGGCGGCTGCAGCACAAGAGGAACTGAGTGCCGAGCTGCCCACACTGCGGCTCCCGCAATGCGGAAACCCCGGGCCACCTCAGATCAACTGAGGCCTGTGAGTCGGCTGGCCTCTGCTCCTTTGACCGAGGAATTGATAGAGGAGAGCCATGATGATGGGGGCTGAGAGGAGTGCTTGCTGTGCCTGTAGCCCCTGTAGCCCCACACCCCTAGCTGGCAGTGACTTGCTTGGAGCACGGGGCGGAGCTGAGGACGATAGACTGATCCTGTGCCTGGGGGCCAGGAGCTGAAACGACTTGAGCTGGGTGGAGCTTGTGTTAAAATCGGCTGCTGGGGAACGTCCTGCCGGAGGACCCCCTCCAATACAGCCTTTCCTTAGGGCCTGCATGCCTACTGTTTGTGGCCCTGACCCCCAACGGACACCGGGAGCGGGTTAGGGGTGGAGCCACCGGGAGAGGTGCCTCTCCTATCGGTAGAGACCAATGAGGGCGCATAGGGCCTCTGAAACTGCAAGTTCTTTTTTTTTATTTTTAAAACCTTTATTGAAACAAAGAAAGACACCACGTCTGACACAGCTATCTTTCGCCTACAACCCCGTCGGGGCCGGCAGCAGTGTATGATAATCAGGAGTCATCACATTTGATAATATTAACACAGCATGCCGCCTACAACCCACCAGGGCCGGCCGCGTGAAAAGAAAGAAAAATAACATATAGTTGCGTTAACCCCAGGCAACCCAAGAGGCAACCCAACTCACTCAATGGCACCGTAAAAATGGTTATTGGGAAATAGCATGGTAACAGTGGGAAGGGGGCTCCGCTAGCACATATCCACTAACACATGACCCTCACCATAACGCACACACAGAGGGCCCCACCCCACAGCCTGGATGTCGCTGCCCCATGGCACGCACCTCCGCAGAGATGCCTCCCGGCACTCCAACAGCCCCTCCCGTCATCTCCTGCAAAATCATTAATAGGCCTCAGAACCCCACACAGCCCGCACCGGCAGAGGAGCCCCAGCAGCAGAGCCGCCGCGCTCCCCCGTCGCGCCCCAGATGCCCCCAGCGCACGGCCACCTCAGGAAGGAGAACCAACAGTACTGACATGTGTCTGAGGATACTTAAGCAGGTACCCCATCAGAGGGTCCCATATGTCCTTGGGTTGAGAAGCGGCCGGCAAGAGGTCCGCATACAGAGTTAATTCATCCTGCCAACGCATCAGGTCCTCCAGCCAGCTCTTGAACTTGGGGGCACGCCCTCTCCCCCATCTGCAAGCCACCCTACGTTTGGCAAGGAGAAGACAAAAAGACCCGAATTTCCTATGAGGAGCCGGCATTTTCTCCGTACAACCCAATATACCCATTAGCGGGGACAGCGGCAGGGGTGCAGCAATCATCTTCCCCACCGCATCAAATACCAGAGTCCAGAAAGCATGCACAGAGGGGCAAGCCCACGCCAGATGCAGCATGTCCGCTCCCTCGGCCCCGCACCAATCACACTTAGTATCCTCCCGTAGTCCAAACCGATGCAGCTTCACAGGGGTGTAGTAATAGCGTTGAATGAATTTATAGTGTGTAACACGAAGCCTGCTACTGGCCGCAACCTGCTCCGTCTGCCTACAGCTAAATAACCAGTCTCGGTCGGTCAATGGTTATCCCAGCTCCTCCTCCCACCTGCCTCGAGCAGTACACTGCGCATACTCCGACCCCGAATATATTGATCGGTATAGGGTCGACACCAGATGGAAGGCAGTAGTAGCTCGCAACATCGCATGCAGCTGAGGCGACGTAGCCGGTTCTAACGGATAGTCAGGCGTGACGGCCTGAACCCCGGCCCGGAGCCGGACGTACAGGAAGGTCTCCATGGTGGTGGGGGGAGGGTTAGCACAAAGCTGCTGCAAAGTTATGAATCTTCCGTCTCTATATAAGTCTCCCCAAGCATTCAGCCCCCTGTGATGCCTCAGCTTGGTGAAAACTCCCTCCTGCAAAAGCGGCATGCGGGGGTAATACACGAGCGGGAGTAGCGGGGAATACAACAAGGGCATACCCGTTCGGTTCATGATCCACTCCCAGGCGCGGCTCGTACATTCCACCGTATCGGGATTGCGGTCCCGCCGCGACGTGTGCCGCCATACTACTCCCTCTAACGGTACGGGATCCGCTAACCAATGCTCTGTGGCAACATGCGCTGTGTACCGTGGGCCGCTCGTCCAGTAATGCGCATAATGGGCCTGGGCACACTGATAATACAGTTCAAAATTTGGTAGGTCCAATCCTCCCGCCGCATAAGGACGAGCCAGAACCTCCCATCGGATACGGGCCTGCTTCCCTCCCCACACCAGCCGCAAGAGTTCAGTGCGCAAGATAGCGAAGAAAACCCTGCCCGGGTGATAGGGGATGTTCGTGAAGTAGTACAGCATTTTCGGTAGAATGACCATTTTTATCAGGGAGACTCTGTCCGCAAGGGACAGCGGCAGGGCAATCCAACGAGTATTAGTGTCTTTCAGCGCTTCGATCGCCCGCCCATAGTTGTCTCTCATAAGTTCCTCCCGGTCCGCAGAAACCTGCACCCCCAGGTACCTCACGGTGGAGTCGCACCATTCCAACGGGAAGTCCGCCGGAAGCGCGTGACAGCCGCAGTAAGGGGGAATATCTGGGATTTAGCCCAGTTGATATGGATACCCGAGAGCCCCCAAAACGCACAAACTCCCGCAGCAGCGGATTTAAATTCGTCTCCGGATCTTTTACATAGAGAGTCATGTCATCCGCGTAAAGCGAAATAAGGATGGGCCGCATAGGACAGATGAGTGCCTTGTCCCGGTGACACTGTCGCACCCGTGCCGCCAATGGTTCGACCGCCGGCGCGAATAACAGAGGCGACAGCGGGCAACCCTGTCTGGTGCCCCCGGAAAGCGCGATGGCGGCAGAGGTGTGGCCATTCACCGTCACCTTAGCTACCGGCTCAGTATATAGCAGCCGAATCAAGGCCGAGAACCCCACCGGGAACCCCATATTGCGCAAGACCGCGTGGAGATAGTCCCACTCAATCGAGTCGAACGCCTTTGTGGCGTCCAAGAATACGGCGGCCAACGGGATGTGCGGAGCTACCTGATGCATGATAGAGAAGAGAGTGCGCAAGTTGTGTGATGTCGTCCTCCCAGGGATGAACCCCGCCTGGTCTGGCAAAACCAGCTTGTCCATGAGGAGATTTAATCTATTCGCTATCATTTTAGTTAAGATTTTGATATCCACGTTGATTAACGATAGGGGCCTATAAGAATCGCACTTATCAGGGGGCTTCCCGGGCTTTAACAGGGAGATAATGAAGGCCTCCCGCATCGTGGCGGGCAATTCCTGCACCTCCAGCGCCTCAGCGTAGACCTCTAGCAACACAGGCGCCAGAGATTCCCTATATACTTTATAGAAGTCAGCCGGTAGGCCATCAGATCCGGGCGCCTTCCCCGCCGGAAGCTGGGCAATGGCTTCCCGAATTTCCTCTAGCGTAAATGGGGTAGCTAGGAACTCCCTCTGACGACCACTTAGATACCCCAAGGTGATGTCCCCAAAGAATGCAGCAAAGTCACTTGTATTAACCCCTTTGGACGAGTATAGTGATTCGTAAAAGTTGGTGAAGGTGGCCAAGATCTCTAAGCCATCCCTGTGTCGACCCCCCTGAGCATCCTCAATCTCAAGTACGTAATTTGTGTAACGTGGTCTCCTAATGTCATGAGCCAGAGCACGCCCCGGCCTGCCTCCTTCCCCATATCGTCGCGCGGTCACATATTTCCCACGAAACCTAGCTTCCCTGTCGGCCGTGGAAGTATACTCGGTAATGGTATCTCGCAGTTTAGCCCTCCCCTCCCCCGAGTCACAGCGCCAAAGATCAGTTTCCAGCCCCTTAAGCTGCTCCTCAAGCACGCGAAGGCGTCGCCGCAAGTCCCGCAAAACTCCAAAGCTCTTTGCAATACAGGGGCCCCGGATGGTGACCTTTAGGGCCTCCCACAGCGTACCCACCCCCGCCACCGTCTCCCTGTTGCGGGCAATAAAATCTGCTATCTCCTCCTTTGGCTCAGTTTTAAACACTTCATCAAGGAGAGCCTCAGGGACCAGTCTCCAGTGTCTAGGAGTGGCAATAAGGCTTGGTATCTCCACCGTGAGGCACACAGGCGAATGGTCAGAAAACGTGCGCGCGAGGTGGTCCACCGCACAAACCCAGTGACACAACCCCCTGGAACCCAGCCAGTAATCCAGCCTCGACCAGGCCGCATGCACCGATGAGTAATACATACCCTCCCTATCATCCGGGTGAGTATATCGCCAGAGGTCAATAAGCCCCTCATGCGCGAGGAGCCCGGCCAGTGCCGCCTGACTACGGGTGTAATGATGCGGAAGCGCACCTGATCTGTCTCTCTGGGGGTCACTGACCGTATTAAAATCCCCCGCCCATAAAACATGTGTGGCTCCTACCTCCGCAATTTGCCCCCAGATTGAATGTAAGAAATCGGGGTCATCAACGTTAGGACCATAGCAATTTACAAGCACTACCGACTGCGTGCCCAGCGTGCCCCACAGCATACAACTACGCCCATCCCTGCCCCTCCTATGTCCAGCACATATAAACGGAGTGCCCCACTTAATAAGGATCACGGTGCCTCTGGCATACGTGGAATAGGACGAGACCCATTTACTCCCAAACGTTGGGTTATCCCCCGGGGCCATGTGTGTTTCCTGGAGGAGCGCTATATTGATCTGATGCCTGTCCAGGTAGGCGAGGATCTGCCGCCGTTTACAGGGGTCCCCTAGCCCTCTCACATTCCAGGTCAGCAATTTCAATTTAGTTTGAGCTGGGCGTGCGTGCGTATTGTACCAGGAATGCCCAATGAATGACAGTTTCGCGGCCAAATTCCGCGTGTTTTTCCCACTCCATATGTATTTGTGCCATGAGTCTTGTGACCACCATCATATGCATGTATCTGGGCGGTGTCATCTATTCCCCTCCCCCCTCCCTCTTCTCAACGAATCAAACACATCCAACATTACACCCCCCTCCTCCCACAACAGCACCCCAAACGTGCCGGTATCCATACTTCCCTCCCCGTCCCATCCCACTAGCGACCTCAACAGGCGGGTCAACAGGTTTACAAGAGCAACACTACCCTGTAGGGGACTGCCCATGATGGGGGCGCCTGTGGACCCAGATAACCCTCCCCTATCCCTCTCCGCCTTGACGGTCTACTACCAGCCCATAGGGCAGGAGCATGGAGAGGGACGCTAGTTGGGAGGGGGCCTGGCCGTGTCCCTAACAAAGACAATTCGTACGTTTCCCCTTTCTCATCTAATGCGCAAGTGGGTAATATCCCGGGCAACATCTCAAGCCGGTAACCAGCATGATTACACTCCACTACCCCCCCCACCTGCGCAATTTAAATAGTGGTAGTCCAAAGTTATACATCGTAATGATCACTTTTCCACCCCCGCAGCACCCTCTCACCTCCAACCTTCATGTCCCAGACAGTTCAGCAGCGCAGGCCGTGCCAATGCACGATCCCATAAGGGCTCACTCCCCCCCCCCCCCCACCGCAAGGGCAGGCGAAGGGGGACGCGACCCCCCGGCAGCCACCCCGTGACCAGGTGACCGGCGACGAAGTGTCCTGAGAAAGTCCTCCGCCTGCTGAGGGGTCACGCACATCACCGTGCGACCCTGATGTCTGAGGCGCAATTCCGCCGGGTATAGGAGAGCGTATTCAATGCCGGCTGTACGCAGTTTTTGTTTAACAGCCACAAATTTACATCGCGCCTCCTGCACAGCCATAGTGAAGTCCGGGAATATGGAGAACGCCGTGCCCTCAAACTGCAAATTTTGCTGTTCTCTTGCCTTTCTCAAGGCCACATCTCGGTCTCTATAGTTAAGTATACGCGCCACAATGGGCCGAGGCAGCCCACCCGGCGGCGGTCGAGGGCCAAGCGATCTATGGGCCCGCTCCACAATTAAATGCGGTGAGAATACCTCAGCCCCAAATGTCGTCAGGAGGAGTCTCTCAACATAATCCTCCATCCGCCCAATATTGGCGCTTTCCGGAACCCCAGTAAGGCGTATTTTGTTCCGGCGGCTGCGGGCCTCCAAGTCCTCGTTCTTCGCTGCTATCACCTTCAGGAGGCGGTCCATCTGCGTCAATTGTTTATCCATGGTGCTTGTACGATCTTCGTTATCTGAAATGCGCTGCTCCACTTCCTTCAATTGTTCGTCATGTTTATCCACCTTTAGTACTAGGAAGTCGAGCCTGTTATTCATCGAGTCCATTTACCCCGACAATCCATTCATACTCTGCTGTAGCGCTTGCAACATCTCTTTTACCTCCTTATCCGGGCTCGCTACCGCCACCGAACGAGCTCCCGCCTTCTTGGCCTCAAAGTGCAACCACTGCTGCCTCCCGTCTGATTTCCCCATCTCAGCAGGCCAGTTATGGGTCGCGTGCGCGCCCTACACGACAGAGGTGCCCACACCGTGCCAATATCCCTCTTCGTTCAGGTGTACCGGCAAGCAGCGGCAAACGCAGGGACCAAGCCGTCGCGGAGATGATCAGCACCACGGCAGCGTCCGCCCTCACGCAGCGCAGGATGGAGAAGAGCGCGCAGCGGCCGACCGGGGGGGAACCGGGACAGCACCCTACCAACAGCAGGCGATCCCCGGAGCAGTCTCCCCAATCAACTCCTCATCAACCTCGTGATCAGCCTCACGTGTGACGAAGGTACAGCAGCTCCAACCGCGCCTCACATTCAGTCCTCCAAGTCGTCCCCGGCCGCCAACCTGCGAATGGAGATCCAGTCAGAGCGCACTCAGGGGCCACAGGGGAGCCACACAGCTCGACCACGCTCACCCAGTGACGCCGCCAGGGTCCCCTCGAGGCAAGGGCCGCTCCCGCAGCACCAAGGGCACTCAGTCAAGTGCACCCAGGCCCTCCAAGCGACACCCAGCGCACCTCCAGAAGGATATGACCCCATGAATATCAGGGGGCTTCAGCGGCCACTCACCGGGCGGGAAGGCTCCGTGATCCGCAGGCAAGCCCCACCAATTAGCTGTCCAGCCGCCGTCCGTATCACCAGTAGCACAGGAGGGGCGTTTAAAGGCTGCCGATTGTCATCCCCAGGAGCGGGGGGGCTCACCCGAAGTCTCCGCAGTGCACCGCTAGCAGACACCGCTCCGCATCCGCCGATCCCTCCGATAGCCAGGAAGGCGCGGCCTCCTCACGTCGCGATGCCCGCCGGGGCAGGATTGCAGGTCGTAAATTTGCGCCGCCAGACCTGTGCACCTTACTGCAGGTCCTCGGCTCTCCCCAGCGCGGCGTTTAAGCCCCGGCAGGCAAAGATCAAAGCAGCTCCTTTCTCCGTCTGCACACGCATCTCAAGCGGACCGCGGCCTCTCGCCTCGTGGCCACACCGGTCTCACCCAGCAGCAGCGTCCAGCGTAGGGCTCCAGAGCATTCAGCCGTCCGCCTCCTCTCCGGACATCCGAGGTTCCAGCGCCTTCGTCTCACCCCCAATCCGGCTGAAATTCGCCTCGAGGGTGGCCGTCTCCTTTCACCACCTAATCATATCTGTATATCGCACGGGGATCGTGCGAACAAGCTAATAATTTCCGGAAAACCGGGCCAGGCAGCCAGAGCCTCACAGCGGTGCGGCCATCTTGGTCTGGCGCCACCTAGCACCCCCCTGAAACTGCAAGTTAACCTGCCTTGGTGAGTATGCACGGGTTGCCTGGGGCGGCTCGGGCTAGGGAGGCATGAGTGGTGAGTGTGCCCCCCAGCCGCTGGAAGGGCTTATTGAGCAGTCACCATGTGGACTCCATGAGAACACAGTTTGCCCTCTTCCCAGGGAATAAGCGCATGGGACTGGACAGTGTCATTGAATTTCCTCACCACTCTATGGTACACCAGTGACTTTTAGGGACAAGTGGCCTCCCAGATCATCTCCTTTCGACCTCAGTGATCTTCAGGGCACCGGATAGACCTTGCTGGAAGCTGCGCCTGCCCCCTCTGCTAACTGGCCACTCTCTGGACCCGGCGGGCTGGTGGGGTGTCGTTTATCAGCGGACGCATGCCGGTGGAGAGCTAGAGGGGGTGTCGGGCCCACAGGCTCCCTCCTTTACAGGCATCAGAGAGGATCGCCACTCTTCTCCTCAATCTTGGGCCCCACGACCTGTCTGTCTACTGTCTGACATGGTGGGGGGCACACAGATATTGTGTACATCCGCCAGCATCCACCTCCTCCGTGACTCATTCTATATAACTTGACTAAATCTCACCATAGTTTGAGGCAGGAGAGTCGGGGGCTTCTGAAAACTTGCTTGCCTCCTGCGGGTTCTGGCACACCCCGTCAGCATGCCAGACTCCAAATCTGTGAAAGCGAACCCAGTAATGTCGCTGTGGACTAAAGCCTTTCTGTGGATCCTGATGCTCTGCCCCTGCCCTGACCCAGGGCCCGCATCCTCGGCTCCTATCACACAGGGGTACATGGACCGATTTTTGAAAGAAATTCACTCTGACATTAACTTCCTCAAAGAAAATTTCAAGTCCTGCCTATGCGACACCAGGAGAGATGTCTCTGCAATTGGGTAACTAGTGGACTACCTTGAACACACATGAATACACAGTTGACACCGGATCAAAGGACCAGGAGATGTTATGGCAATGAGTCACCGCTCTTGAAGAACAAAACATCGACTTGCAGACTAAGCAGGAAGATTTGGAAAATAGAAGCTGCTGTAACAATATTCGCACCCGGGGGGTGCCTAAGTGGGCGGAGGGCAGCGATATCATGTCTTTTAAGGTGGATATCCTTCAGGCAATCAGAGGAAACGACAATGCTTCACTGCCGACACCAGAAGTACGGATGTTGCGCCTGACGTTTTGACCAGGGTGCATTTCTTTGCAATCCTGGATTACTTTTTCAGGGCCATGCAGTGCAACTCTATCAAGATCTGTCTCCGATCACCCTGTGGAAGCAAAGAGACTTTAATCCTGTTAATGACAAACTCGGCAACATTGGAGTTCAGTATCAATGGGGCTACCCCTTTGCTCTCTTGTTTACATGGGATGGTAAATGCCGCTCGCTAAGATTGCTCACTGAAGCATTTTGACCCTCAAAACGGCAGCGCCGCACATGAAAGGGGTGTCCTTGGCCGAGACCTCCGGCCTATCTGGACCACGGTGAAACCACAGCGCCCATGCATGCAGCAGGCTGAAGGCAGAAGTGCTGTCTCAGGAAACCAAACAGGACATCATCCACTGCCTCCGCAGCCATGGGAGGGGGGACCTTCCCTGCCCGCTCTGTTGCAGGCTCCCTCTGAGCTCAGACACTTCATATGTATGTGCACAACGTCCCTGCCCATTCTACTCTTTGTCCTACGACTGGCGGCGCTGGGCCGCAGACCTAGGAGGGGCCCTGGGATGTATACTTTGTCAGTGACTCTGTGCTCTGTCCAATGGCCACCACCCAGCAACTCATTCCTCAGGGGGGTGACTCCTCCAGCGGGTCTGGTGCACTTCAGTGCCGGTGTCATCAAGACGTAGAAGTTGCTGCTGGACCCTGTTGGCCTGTTGCTCTTGCTTGTTGTATTTTGTTTTCCTTTTCAGGTCGTTTAGCACTGCATGGGAGCCCAGGTACAAGTGACAAAGATTAATTCATACATCCGGGGTAGCGGGTGCGGCATTGACGCCTACTAGATAATCTTCGCGTTTGTGATTCCTCCCTAGCGTTATGGCCTTGGTTTGAGCGTCCCTCTGGCTGCCCCTTTCTGGAGTTGGACTGAGTAATGGTGACCCCCCTTACCGGCGCACAGCCCCACCTCAGGCTTTCTCCACCCCATGGGTAGAGCACCTCCCACATACTATCTGGCAACATGGCTACATTGGGAGGCACTAAATTGATATGCTTGAATGTATGCGGCTTGAACTCCCCAAACAAACAGCGGCTAATTTGGCGTTCCATACTACAACATGACCCCGATGTGATCTTCCTACAGGAGACCCACCTCATGGGGGCTGACTGCCACTGCATGGCACACCCGAGGTACCCAAAGCACCACTGGGCATACACAAACACTTGAACACTAGGGATGGGAATTCCTTGCAAAGCAGATTTCTATACCTCTGTTACCAAGGTGGTTCGAGATCGAGATGGTCAGTATCTGACTTTGCATCTCCTGCGGGGGCAGCAAAAGCTCACTCTACTCAATATATAAGCACCTAATACCTCACAAGATGATTAACTTAGACGCCTTTTCCAGGAACAATCAGCTGGGTGGCGGGAGGCAACATAGTATGCAGGGATTTCAACTTGGTATGGGATCCTAAACTGGACTTTTACAACACCGGGGCCATGTCCTCCCAGCTTAAGCAGGACATAGAGAACCTAGGGCCAGATGTACGACAATTTTTTGCAGTTGCAAATGGTAAATCACCCGGTTTGCGACCGCAAAAAAGGGTCCTGGCATGTACAAAACTCTCGCTATTAGGAAGAGTTGTCCCTTCCTAGTAGCGAGTCACAATGGAATGTACCATTGTTTTGCAACCGCATTTGTGGCAGCAAAACACTCGCAGTTTACCACCTACTTCAAGTAGGTGGTAAGCCACTCGCAAACAGGGAGGATGCCAAAATATTTTTTAAGAGCAGGCAGTGGTCCCAGGGACCACTGCCTGCCCTTAGAAAATGAAACAGAAAAGTTTCATTTTTCTTTTTTAAATGCATCCTGGAAAACGGGATGTATTTAAAAAAAAGACATGGTGGTCTGCTGACCCCAGCAGGCAACCATCCCTGTGAGTGCTGACTAATGGGGTCGCAAATAGCACCTGCCTCATGAATATGAATAAGGGAGGCAATTTGCAACCCTATTACGAATCGCTAATAGTCTCTTAGATACTGTAGTAAATTGCATTTTGCTAGTCGCAAGGCGACCCAATTTGCGACTCGCAAAATGTTAGGGTCGTACATCTGGCCCCTAGGCTTAATAGATGCATGACATTATAAGCACCCCAAAATGCGGGATTATTCATTCTACCCCCATGTATTCTAGGATAGATTACGCACTGGTCAGTCCCTCTCTCCTTCGACACCTGGAAATGGCAGAGCTTCCCAACATCTCTATCTCTGATCATGCGCACCTACAGCTGTCGTGGAAGACACATGGCCTTTCCCTTAGAAGCCGACCACACTGGTGCTTACCCCCTCACATACTACGGGACCTATTGGATGTCACTGAGATTCGAAAAAGTATCACTGATTACTTTGCACTTAAAGCTCTTCCTGAACCCTCCTTCATGCTCTTTGGGATGGGTGTAAGGCCACCATTCGGGGTACGATTACATCTGTTGCCATTGTGCGGAGATGGGAGGCCAGACTGGTAAAAACCAATTTGACAGCCGAAAACAAACAGTTGGAGCAACTGGATAAAACCACCCTTCAGCAGGCATGGGCCAAGGCACATATAGCAAAACTGCAGACCGATGACGGGGGATGGGCGATTGTAGAGTGGGACAACATCCAGGTCATTCATGATTATTATCAAATGTTATACTCTCAGGACGACCCACCCCACGCTAGTCCAAGCCTACTTAGACGCTTGTGAATGGGAACCCCTACATCCACGGCACACAGATTTCCTGGATAAACAGATCAATCTGGAAGAGCTGAGTGCAGGATATATCCCTGGGGAAACCCCGGGACCCAACAATATCCTGGACCACTTTTATCGGCTCTTTCTGCCCCAATTGCAAGATCACCTATTGTGGCTACTTCATTCTTTCATGCACAAAATAGGCTTAACGACTACAATGGCATCGGCTGAAATCTTTCTTCTACGCAAAGGGAGGCAAGGAACCAACCTTGTGTTCTTCAAATAGTCCCATAGTCCTACTCAATACGGATGCTAAACTGTTTACAAAAATACTGGCCACTGGATGTGAGTCCTACCTCCCGATCCTCATCAACCCGGACCAGGCTGGTTTTATATGCCAGAGGCAGGCTGCGGATAATGTCAGTCACATAGCTCATTTAGTGGAAAAGTCACACCGTTATGAGATCCCAGCATGCCTTCTCTCACTGGATGCAGATAAGGCTTTCGATTTGAGTCAACTGGTCCTTCCTCCAGGCAGTGCTGGTTAAGGTCAAGCTGGGGCAGGGGCTGATCTCCAAGATAATGGCATAGTATGTAGCACCTGTGGCTGCCGTCAGTGTTAATGGACAAACTAATAGACCAATAACTATTCTTCATGGAACGCGTCAAGGGTGCCAGCTGTCGCCCCTATTATTTGCCCAGGTGGTTGAGCCTCTTGGAATCACGATCTGCAATACGAACATGGTGAACGGCACTTCCTTTGGTGGCCAACCACATAAGATTAGTCTCTTTTCAGATGACCTGTTCCTCACGCTATCGCAACCTGCGATCTCTCTCCCTAGCATAGTGTCCTGTTCACAGGCTTTTGAGATCGTCTCCGGCTTTAAGGTCAATAAGTCATCTGTCCTGAATTTAACTATTCCTACTCATAACTTACTGTCACTACAACGCCTTGTGCCCTTTCAGTGATGTCGGGACAAATTTGGATATATGGGTCTCACCATCACCCCTACGCTTTCCTCCTGGTCCCAAGCTAATTGGTCACAGCTCCGCCGCTCTATTCTGGAAATCCCTACACATCTCCTGGCTGGGGCACGTGAACATCATAAAGATGAACGTGCTGCTGTGGGTCCGTTATCTTTTTCAGACATTACCCACGTCAATTCGTCAACATGATATTTTGCGTTTACAATGTAACTTTCAAGCATTTATTTGGAATGGAAAACGGCCCGGATAGCCAAAGCCATGTTGATGTTCCCACAGATAGGGGAGGCCTGGCGTGCCCCAATCATCTTCTTGAGTATTACTTGGCAGCCCATCTGCCTTATGTTTCGAGTGGGTGATCCAGGAAAGTGAAAAGCACTGGATTCACATGGACCGGGAGGAGGTGTGTCAGCCCTTGTGGGACTTGGTCTGGCTCCCAAGACACGCCCGGCCGCATAGTGTACACATCGCTACCCCTACTAGGAAGGTCCTTGAAATTTGGGACAAAGTAGCCCTCAAGGAAGGCCTGACTACCTTCCCCTCTCCGAATACACCTATTGCACGGAACCCAGACTTTAGCCCATGGTGCGATCGGGAATTTCGGCCACTCCGCGATCTCTTCACGGGAGAGGCTATAAAGTCCTTTGACCAATGGAAAGTGGAGTACCAGCTTACGGACGCTTCGTGGCTTCAATATTGCCAGCTGAGGCACTGGGTGCTACACCCCTCGGTCTATCCGGCGGTTATTCGACCTTACACCCTCTATGAAAAGCTTGTAAGAGAATACAATGGCTCAAAAGGCTTGATCTCCAACACTTATCATACACTTCAGCGCTCTACACCAGAGCACACCCATACCTACCAGGCAGCATGACACAACACCACACAGGAGGACATAACTCCTAAGCAATGGGAGGCATTGTAGTGGGATATACTCAACACCTACCGCTGTGTTTCGCTCAGAGAGACGGCATGCAAATGAATGCTTCAATGGTATACTCCGGACCGCCTCTCCACTATCTATCGAGGTACCTCCTCCCTCTGATGGCGTTGTAAAGAAGAAACAGGAGATTTTCGACACATGTGGTGGTCATGTAAAGTGATCACCACTTTCTGGAAGGAGATCAAAGACATCATAGGCTATCTGCCCCCTTTCTCCTAACTCACGGTCATTTTGGGTATCCGCTCCTCAGCACTAACTGCAATGACACACACAGACTGGATGCTTATAAGTTACTTGCTCTTAGCAGCACCCCAACTTATAGTACTCCTGTGGAAACAGGCGACCCGCCCTTGATGGCGCAATGGTTCATCTGTGTGTGACACATTTAGCAATGGAACAGATATCACACAATCTAGCCAACACAGAGAAAAAATTCCAGCACCTGTGGGAACCCTTAATACAGTACCTCATGCGCATAGAATTCACTTGCTTCAGCCCAGTGAAACTCTGAATGCTATAGGTCTTTGAGTAAACACCATCCCTAATGCCCCACCTCCCGTTACTAGCTCTTATGACATTAACAGGAGCGATATACTTCTCTCACACATGCAACGTCACTGCCTCTGCTCTCGCCCTCTCTGCGGCGCACACTGACTTGCGTTTGTCATGTTTGTTATGGTTCTCTTCCTTTCCCTCTCTGTACTTATCAGGATCTTAAGACATGAGCTAACGCCAGGTAGTCTATTCTGCATATACCCAATGCTACTCGTTTGTTGCTTTTTGCAGCCCACCTGTTGCAGATATTGCCTCTACGTTGTTTTTCCCATGCGCAGCTATGTCCTGTGTTATAGTGTCAGCCAGCTGTAGCTGGGAGCTGTTCCTCTGTATTATGATTCACACCACAAGGTGTATGTATTACTATCTGATATTCGATACACAGAACTTGAGTAAAAAAAAAAATAGGGAATTTTGAGAGTTAATATTATCATGTCCCTACAGTGACAAGGCTCTAAGAGCTCTTTTTGCTGAGGCAGGCCTAGCAGTCCAATGTAGAGTACAGATAACAATACTATTTCTGCTAACTCGAGAAAGGGACCAGATAGTAAAATAATTAAACAACGACTTTAAAAAGTTAATATAAATCCAGTTTATTGGTGGAGTGAGATTTTTTATAAATATTATGGGAAAGTAACTTTTAGAAAGCTACTGTTTACCTGCCTAACTGTTGCAAGGTTAATTAGAATATAAACGTTTAGAATTTGTTAAAAAAAATTGAGATATTTGTTAGTTCTGCTTAACAAATCTACATATGACTTATAAATTTCATTATTCTATGTTTTTAACATGTATATAAGTGACTGCATAATTAAGTAAATATTTTATCATAACTATTTATCAACAATTGCTTCACTACTGAATTACAAAATTAAAAACAAATAAATTAATTCCAACAATACTTAAAAGCCGGAGTATAAATTAATATATATATATATATATATATATATATATATATATATATATATATATATATATGGAATTCCAATCCTGGCAGACGAAGAGCAGACAGGCACAGACTCCGTGAAATACTGGCAAAAAGATGTAGTTTAATCCAACAACAGCAAGACGCGTTTCGACGGCGAACCGCCTTGTTCACTTGTCTGTTACACATTCTAGTGGCACTTAAATATGTTAATGTGCAGTTGTCAGAGCAACCACCACTCTGTCATCATAGACATAGAAAATCATGACAAAACATACAGCATGACATGACAAAAACACGAACAAAATCCTGATAAACGTGTTTAAATTAAATACATGTAGAAAATTAAAAGGATACATATATTGTTAAGCATATATATATAAAAGCGGCAATTAATCAAGCTCAACTAAAAAGAAACAAAGTATCTCGTGTGTCTCTGTGTCCTGAACACACATGTAGACATAGAAGACGTGAAAGAAGCCCACAAGGGAAAATACAGATTTAGAGTATTTGAAGTACACACGGTGAGTGCATGATAAAGCTGTCAGGAAAACTACCCAAATGAAATTACTAGCAACAAAATATTGTCGTAATGGAAGAGGCTTTCTGTTAATAGTGTCTCACCCGGGTGTCTGTCAGTATGTAGAAAGTTCAAGTGAACACTCGCAACAGTGACAGGCGCAGCCTGGGTGGGAATGGGATACGGAGACATAGTGTCGGCCTATGAAAAGCAGAAAGGGTCTATGGTGGTCCTAATACGACAACAAGTGGGTAGAAAAATAAAAAGGGTACCGCCCAAGTGGGCTAAGGTAGAGGAATAGAAGTGTAAAGAAGTGTAAGTAATACAAGAGAGTGTGCGGAAGCGTTCCCTGGGGCACAGATGAATGCAGATTAAATAGGACAAATAGAGAAACAAGAAAAAGAATTAGTATACATGTAAAAAGTGGGTTGCTAAGATGTCAAACACACACAATAAGGAATTTAAAAAAATGTGAACAAATTGTAGCAAAATATTAGAGAGAGATCGGGAATGACAGCCAGAGACAAACTAAACTAAAGGTGAACATTTAGCGCTTCATCTGCCTTCAAACCATTAGGAATTTTTGAGTTATACAAAATGATGTAACGGAATTCCAATCTCCTAAGAGCTAGAAGTCGGTTACCTCCCCTGGGGTTTTTGGGGATGCTGTCTACCACATAGAAAGTGAGATCTACATATGACTTATAAATTTCATTATTCTATGTTTTTAACATGTATATAAGTGACTGCATAATTAAGTAAATATTTTATCATAACTATTTATCAACAATTGCTTCACTACTGAATTACAAAATTAAAAACAAATAAATTAATTCCAACAATACTTAAAAGCCGGAGTATAAATTAATATATATATATATATTCACTGAAAAAACCATAGGTTTCACACACGTTATAGTTAGGAATTAGCATTTAAAAAACCTTGCAAATTCACTGAAAAAACCATAGGTTTCACACATGTTATAGTTAGCTGGACATTTCACTCGTAAAAAACCAATGAAATTCCCCCGTTCTAGTTAGTGCAGGCAACTATAACTCACGCGACCGCAATCCTCTGCTGATGATGTCAGATATTACATCACTGTATTTAGACACCTATTTACCCATGTCTTCTTCCATTAATCTTTAGCTATACATATATTACAAATATTTATTTTTCATAAAGACACATATGTCATCAGTGATGTAATATCTGACATCATCAGCAGAGGATTGCGGTCGCGTGAGTTATAGTTGCCTGCACTAACTAAAACGGGGGAATTTCATTGGTTTTTTACGAGTGAAATGTCCAGCTAACTATAACATGTGTGAAACCTATGGTTTTTTCAGTGAATTTGCAAGGTTTTTTAAATGCTAATTCCTAACTATAACGTGTGTGAAACCTATGGTTTTTTCAGTGAATTTGTACGGTTTTTTAAATGCAAATTTTTTTGGGAGATTTGTGGTAAACCTATGTATAAAATAATATATGTACTATATCCTGCATTATGGAATGGTTAATTTTTTTTTTTATGCATTTTTTTCCGTGCGCGTACGGTAAGCTGACGCTACGCGCTCCGTACGTCATAAGTACGGCGCGCTTACGTGATACGATGCGCGTACAGTAAGCTGACGCTACGCGCTCCGTACGTCATAAGTACAGCGCGCTTACGTGATACGTACGTGACGTACGCATACACGCGGAAGCAACGTCGCGGTTACGCAGGGGCGTGTAATGCGCATGCGCAAGTGCGTCTTACGTACGCGCTCCGTAAGCGCTCCGTAAGCGTCACGTTCGCGCATGCGTACTTGTTTCCGAGCGCGTACCGTAAGCTTACGGAGCGCGCACGGTAGGTCATGTGATCCACAAAGAACACTTTTCATTGGTTGAAACTACTTTCAGTTCCAGAAACTTCCCACACCACACCCATTCCCCTCATTACTGCTTGAGATCCCCTAGGAGAAGGAGCTGAATTGACATTGAGATACAATGGCAGAACAGCAGACCTCTTCTGAGAGTGAGGCTAGCAGCACCACCATCATCCAGAGAAGGAGGAAACAAAAGAATTCTTTTGTATGGGAGTATTTTACTTTTCCAGAGGGGGAGAAAAAGGTCAATGCTCCATTGGTCACTTGCACACTTTGTGACCGTGTTTTATCTAGAGGAAATCCAAGGAAGAAGTATTCCTTTGGAAATCACTCTATGATGAGACACCTTAGGGATAGACATCCCAGGACCTTTGCTCGAAATTCTGGAGAAAACTCTTCAGTAAGTCACCAGAGCCCAACCTCAGAAGCTCAGCCGAGTACATCATCGGCAGCTCAGCTGAGCCCTTCCTCTGAGGTGGGAGCATCACCTTCTTCTGCTCCTCTGGACGTTAACCCTCGATTTGGGAGGGTTGCAATGAGGTGTACAAGGTGTTGTGGTCTTATTGTTTTTGGGGAGACCAGTGTTTCCCTTATTAACAATAAGATAGACCAGCACGTTTGTACACGCTCATAATATTCCCATTCTTTCTTTCCTCCATCCCTGTATTAACCCAACGGCTCTTTTAAGAGCCAACCTTACCTCACAAGTTTTTTTATTTTTTTTTAAGCTTTCCTTTTTGAAATTTTTTTTTTACCGTGCGCGCACGGTACGCGTAATTACGCGAAGTTCGCGGAATTTTTCCTCGCGGAATTTCTCCGTTTACGCCGTGCGCGTACGCTACGCGCATTCGGCGATTTTTCGAAAAAAAATTAAAATTACTTTTTTGCCCTTGGGGGTCCTTCTGGGACCCCCTGACAAAGGCTAGGGGGTCAGGAACTGTCCAGCCTGCCCCCTTTTCACGTTATTCACCTTTGTTTTTCACCCCCTCAGACTGCGAGAGACAAAATGGCGGCCGACACTTCCTGGTTTCGACCGATTCGAATGTTTACTGAGATCTAACAACCAATCAGAATCGCACTCGCGCACGGCTGCGTGCGCGTACGGTAAGCTTACGGTACGCGCTCGGAGCGCGCCCATATTGATTTAAATGCTATTTTCTCAGGAAATATTGAACAGATTTACACAAGACCTTCAAAAGGCACATCCCTGACCTGAGGGCTACCTCTCTGCCAAATTTCAAGTAATTCTGTTCAGCCGTTCGGGCTGTAGCTCGGACTAAAGGTCCTATGGAAAAATGCATGGGGAAAATGCGTTTTGGGACCCCCCCTTTTTCTCAGCCCCCGCTTGACGAATCCCCCCGAGACTTTCAGGGTAGGAGCGGAGCGGAGCGCCCCACCTATTTTGAGAATTTCGCGAGGATTCATCTATCGGCGCCAAAGTTATTCCAAATAGAATGTTGCGGATTTCCTATGGAAACACGGTCCTAACTATAACTATCTACTGGCGACCGCCAGTAGATAATATATATATATTTATATATTTATATTTATATAAATGTGTATATATATATATATATATATTCACTGAAAAAACCATAGGTTTCAGACATGTTATAGTTAGCGGAAATTTTACTGATAAAAAACCAATGAAATTCCCCCGTTATAGTTAGTGCAGGCAACTATAACTCACGCGACCGCAATCTTCTGCTGATGCTAATACTGTATTTAGACACTTATTTGCCCATGTCTTCTTCCATAAATTTTTAGCTATACATATATTAGAAATTTTTTTTTTTCATAAAGACACATATGTCATCAGCAGAAGATTGCGGTCGCGTGAGTTATAGTTGCCTGCACTAACTATAACGGGGGAATTTCATTGGTTTTTTATCAGTAAAATTTCCGCTAACTATAACATGTCTGAAACCTATGGTTTTTTCAGTGAATTTGCAAGGTTTTTTAAATGCTAATTCCCAACTATAACGTGTGTGAAACCTATGGTTTTTTCAGTGAATTTGTACGTTTTTTTAAATGCTAAGTTACTTTACGCCATTCGTGGCGTGCACGCCCACTTAACGCAGTTCGTTCCGTGCGCGCACGGTGCGCTTCGCGCACCGTGCGCGCACGGTGAGCACGCGGTGCGCTTCGCGCACCGCGCGCCCACTTTACGTAGTTAGTGCCATACACGCAAGGTGGGCACGCAGTGCGCTACGCGCACCGCGTGCCCACGTTACGCACCGTGCGCACATGGAGGACATATTATGCGCTTCCTTGTGATAGGTAATCTGTTAAATTTAATTTGTAAGTGATGACAATAATATGCCATGCACAGAGAGTGTTTTTTTTTTTTATTAAAGTTTTTAGCGTAAGCGCACCGTACGCGTACGGTAAGCGTAATCGGCGAAATTTTCAAAAAATAAAAATTTACAGTTTTTGGCCTTTGAGGACTCAACTAACATGGCTATGTGCATGGGCGCTGTCTAAACAGCCCCTTTATATGTTTTTTGCCTTTATTTACAGCCCCCCCCTCAGAGTGCGAGAGAGAAAATGGCGGCCGCCGCTTCCTGGTTTCGACCGATTCGAATGTTTACTTAGATGTAACAGCCAATCAGAATCGCGCTCGCGCACGCCACCGTACGCGTACGGTAAGCTTACGGTAAGCGTACCGTAAGCTGGCTCAGATATATATATTGATTTAAAGGCTATTTTCTCAGAATCTACTGAACAGATTTACACCAAACCTACAAAAGGCACTTCCTTGACCTGAAGACTACCTCTCTGCCAAATTTCTAGTAATTCTGTTCAGCCGTTCGGGCTGTAGCCCTGTCTAAAGGTCCTATGGAAAAATGCATGGGAAAAACGCGTTTTGGGACCCCCCTTTTATCTCAGCCCCCGCTTGACGAATCCCCCCGAGACTTTCAGGGTAGGAGCGGAGCGTAGCGCCCCACCTATTTTGAGAAATACGCGAGGATTCGTCGACCGGCGCCAAAGTTATTCAAAATAGAATGTTGCGGATTTCCTATGGAAAAGGGGTCCTAACTATAACTACCTACTGGCGACCGCCAGTAGGTAATATATATATATATATATATATATATATATATATATATATATATATATGAAAGGAAAGGATTTTCCTGTGTTCAACCCCCAAGAGTGTCCACCAAGTTTCAAGGGTCACAGAAAGGCAGCACACCAAAGCAGCAAATCCAGGTCAGTTTTAGTCAGTTTGCTCAATTCATTTATTTTGGTTTCCTTCTTTCTTTTCTTATTTACAAAAAACAAAGTGTAGGATGCATCAGGTAACAAGAAAAGCGACCTACGCGTTTCGGCCAAGGGCCTTCGTCCGGGTCATGTGATAGACAGTGAGGGGTTTTTAAAAAGAGGTTGGTTTGACCCGCCCCCAATTTAACCCAAAAAAAAAACAAATTCTTTTAAAAGAAAAGGTGCAGCCCACGGGGAAAGTAATTAAGATAATTGTTTTGAAATACAAACATTTTTCGAGATGCGGCATAAATGCAAAAATCTACATATGACTTATAAATTTCATTATTCTATGTTTTTAACATGTATATAAGTGACTGCATAATTAAGTAAATATTTTATCATAACTATTTATCAACAATCACTTCACTACTGAATTACAAAATTAAAAACAAATAAATTAATTCCAACAATACTTAAAAGCCGGAGTATAAATTACTATATATATATATATATATATTCACTGAAAAAACCATAGGTTTCACACATGTTATAGTTAGCGGAAATTTTACTGATAAAAAACCAATGAAATTCCCCCGTTATAGTTAGTGCAGGCAACTATAACTCACGCGACCGCAATCCTCTGCTGATGCTAATACTGTATTTAGACACTTATTTGCCCATGTCTTCTTCCATACATTTTTAGCTATACATATATTACAAATATTTTTTTTTCATAAAGACACATATGTCATCAGCAGAAGATTGCGGTCGCGTGAGTTATAGTTGCCTGCACTAACTATAACGGGGGAATTTCATTGGTTTTTTATCAGTAAAATTTCCGCTAACTATAACATGTGTGAAACCTATGGTTTTTTCAGTGGATTTGCAAGGTTTTTTAAATGCTAATTCCTAACTATAACGTGTGTGAAACCTATGGTTTTTTCAGTGAATTTGTACGGTTTTTTAAATGCTAAGTTACTTTACGCCATTCGTGGCGTGCGCGCCCACTTAACGCAGTTCGTTCCGTGCGCGCACGGTGCGCTTCGCGCACCGCGCGCCCACTTTACGCAGTTAGTGCCGTGCACGCACGGTGGGCACGCGGTGCGATGACAAAGCAAGAAAGCACGTCAACAAATCTGTTTCTGCTTTCCTCCGTGACTATGGTATGGGTGCCATTTACCACAACAACTTGCGTTATGACATGCAAGACATTTATAGAGGAGATGGTGTGCACTTCAATGATGAAGGGAACAGAGTCTTCCTCTTGAACCTTAGACTCTGCATCGGTACTTACTTGTAGGTACCACTAAAAAATCATTTCATAAACACAACGGCTCTTTTTAGAGCCCCCTAATATCTAAACACTTAAATCTGATTTTCATATTTTTTTTTTTTTTTTTTCTACCGTACGCTTACCGTAAGCTTACCGTACGCGTACCCCGTGATTTTTTTAAAAATCAATAAATGTTTTCTTTGTACTTTACAGTCCTTCTTTGACCCCCTCACAAATGTAAGGGGGTCTGTAACTCTCCTCATTGCCCCCTTTTCTTGTTTTCACTCTTTTTTTTCTGAGTGAAATACACAAAATGGCGGCCGCCGCTTCCTGGTTTCGGCCGATTCGAATGTTTACTAAGATCTAAGAGCCAATCAGAATCGCGCTCGCGCACGCCACCGTACGCTTACGGTAAGCGTACGGTAAGCGTACCGTAAGCGGGCTCAGATATATATATTGATTTAAAGGCTATTTTCTCAGAATCTACTGAACAGATTTACACCAAACCTACAAAAGGCACTTCCTTGACCTAGGGACTACCTCTCTGCCAAATTTCGAGTAATTCTGTTCAGCCGTTCGGGCTGTAGCTCGTTCTAAAGGTCCTATGGAAAAATGCATGGGGAAAACGCGTTTTGGGACCCCCCTTTTATCTCAGCCCCCGCTTGACGGATCCCCCCGAGACTTTCAGGGTAGGAGCGGAGCGTAGCGCCCCACCTATTTTGAGAAATTCGCGAGGATTCATCGACCGGCGCCAAAGTTATTCAAAATAGAATGTTGAGGTTTTCCTATGGAAAAGGGGTCCTAACTATAACTACCTACTGGCGACCGCCAGTAGGTAATATATATATGTAGGAAGGTGGATATCTGACTATGGTTACCCCCAAATTTTTGCCTAGTGTCTAGCTGGTTTTTCGACTTAGTTGGCCTGAGATCCTGCCATTCAGGACCTCAGCCCATCTGCTCTCTCTTTAAAATGGACTCCATGTACCCTAGGTACATACCCAATTGGTTGGATCACCCTGTCAGCCCCTGTACCAGTGTACACTAGGTACCCAGGGCATTGGTGTACCCAAGGCCTGCCAAGGGCTGAAGCATGTATTATGCCACCCCAGGCTTGGCCTAACAATTTGACACAACTGGCTGATCACTCAGCTGGGGTAAGTTGGTGTAATCACCTCTTACTTAGGTGTAGTATACCTATACCTAACCTTAAATGGGACACCTGGTAACCTATAAGTCACTCCTATGGCAGGCCTTAACAATCCTGAAGGCAGAGTGCTTGGTTCCATGTGAGATGGTGCTCTGGCATGAGCTGAGCCTGTCTGCAGTGGTCGGAACAACTTCCTTCTACTGTTTCCAGATATCGTCATACCATATACTCTTAAGTGCATTATGAACCTCGCGGTTAAATGCTATCTTTGGTTTGGCTTTATCAAAACATGTCGAGTAAGGTGTCATACGAATTGGAATACTAACCCCTCGCCAATTCTGGCGACGGGGTTAGCATTCCACCCTTCTAGAGGGACACGACATGTACAGTACCTGAAACCCGGGTAAAATCAGACATAGCCTCAGCTCCACAAAATGGATGCTGCCACCACAGACACAAGTCTGCCCTCCTGCTGCTGGGAGTCCTTCCAGCTTGGGAGGTGTGGACAAAGGGTTTCCTGCCAGGGGAGGTGCATGCACCACCCCAGACAGGATTTTGTGTATTGGTCAGGTAGGGCTTGAAAGAAACCAGACATGCCTGTGGCTCACAAGGAGCCTCGGTGCATATGCCAGTTCAAACCGGTCCTGGGGCACACCAGTCCCGGGCCTGGGGCGAGCTGGACAAAGGATTGGGGGTGTAACCACCCCCCTTCCTGGTCCCACCCATAGGGAGGGACCTAGCAGGTAGTCCGGCCCCTAGAATCCGAATAAAGGTAGGAGCTGTGTCCTAAGACTTCAGACATCCTGGAATCAACTTGAAACTAAGAAGAAGACGGGAACTTCGACATTCTGCTGCACAGAAGACTGAAGAAAATCTCCCCTGTGGTCAGGGAGTGACCACCTTGCTAACGCAAGCACCATCCAGCGAATCACCGTCTGCTTTGCCGCCGCCTCCCGCCGGAGCCCGAGCCCAGAGACTGACAAGACCTGGACCTCCAGACCTCTCACCGCCCGATCCACAGTCCCTGAAAAGAGGAGACCCGTGGAGGCACCGAGACACGTGGAGCCAGCCATCTTGGAACGACTACGACAAGCTGACCAGTGCAACAACCGAGGCTCCCTCCAAGTTGTGCTTTGGGTCCTGAGAAGCCCAACCCTCGAGCAGCATCTGCACCAAAGGTGAGCCCTCCAGCATCTCCACGATCTGCGTGGGGCCCTTCTGCATTTTGCCACTCGACGCGCCTAACCGGTTGCTGGCCCGCTGGCTAGTGGCCATCTTGGCGACGAAATCTACGACAAACACCGCTGGTCTGGTTGCTCCAGACTGGCCCTTGCTCCCCTCCAAAGGAGCAATCCCTCTGACCTTGCTGATCAGAACCAACAGCTGATTTCCGAATCCTCCTGCAATTGCTTTTGCCAAGGCTTGTTTGCTTCGATCAAGTCGCCGACACCGCCGACAGCGAGAGCCTGCGTGGGACAGCTCGTGAGCCGACTCCTGGACGTCGTCGACCTTCAGGGACCACGTGGCTGCGGAGACAAGCTACCCCTCATCACCTGTTTGCACCCGACATCGCCTGGTACCCACCTGGTGCCACGCTGGTCACTGGCTAGTGACTGTGAACGCTGTCCCCTCTGCTTACAGGTCTTCAACATCTCCGATCCACTCTTGGATCCACTGCATCTCTTCCCGACCGACCGCCTGCAGCATCTTTGTCCCAGGCTCAACGGAACAGATAGAAGAAACCCGACGCACTTTGAGGCCTATGCACCCGCTTCCTGTGGGTGAGGTAAAGCTGGTACTCCGGTGCCCATGTGTAGTAATACATCTCTAGTGCCTGTGTTCCAAATCTTAAGTTCCTAGGTCATCCGGAAGATTCCTTTTGCAGTAACTTTGTACTTTTTACGCACCCATTGAAACCTATGGGAGCCCGCGTGTGACTATTTGCTCTGCACACGCCACCCGTGGACCTCCTGGTCACTAACTGACGTTAGCTCCTTGTAGGCCCAGCGATTCTAGAGGCCCTAGGCCTTTTCCCTTTTCTGTTCGTGGTACTTATACCACTATTTTAGTATATGGTTTGAGTGGCCACCAGGGCCTATCCATATAAAGTGCAACTTCTGTGTATTCTACTGTAATCTTGTTTGACGATTTGTGCTCCTGTGCTCATAAAGAGACTAGGGGTTACTTTGAGAAATAAATACATATATATTTTGAATATATATCTGTGTGGTGTCCTTTCATTGGTATAAAAGGGGGTTACTATTGGTAAAACAGCTTGCTTAACACGCATCACGAGTTTAGCCTCAAAGACTGCTTCGCCTACGCTACCACTAGGGCAGCTAGTCCAAAAAGGTTGACTTACAACCACACCATAAGGGTTGCTTGGCATGGTACAAGGTGGTCACTAGAACTAGTGAACAGCATATACCAGGCCAACTTCTCACATTGGTGAGCAGCGGTTGGATTTGAGCTTGCTGTGTTTTACCATTGTAATCTCTTGGTTACCAATTGAAAGATCACATAGGTACCTGTAGGTACATATAAAACAAGATTAGATATACTTAAGTTCTACTGAACTTAGTTGTTGTAGAGCAAAGGGAGTAGCACACCCTGACTACAACTACTAGATAGGTTTAGTAGGTAAACCCAAGTGTAGGTAGATTGCAACACATCCACCCACACTTAAGAGCAATGGCCGGGGCAGAGGGGTCCACTGTACCCATCTCTGTTGAGAGTGACCCCCAGAGGGCACCATCCAGCTTTGCTACCCTTAATCAGAATGAGCTCAGGCATTTGGCAACTCTTAGAGGCCTTAAACAGCCCAAGAACCCAAACTCTGCTGAGCTCAGAGAGCTCTTACAGAATGATGAGAATCAGAGAGCACTCAAGAAAGCTTCCCAGTTAGCCCCCTTAGGGACAGGAACAGGAGGCCCCCCTTCTGAAGATGCCACTGAAGTACCCCTTCCCAATAGTCACCCCTTAGATGGGATGCCTACCACAGAGGATGAGAGTGAAAAGGATACTGACAGTAGTGAGGATGAAGGGAGAACTAGCCCAGTGCCAAGTGTTAAACTTGGCCCAGCTAAACCAAGGCTATTGGGGACTGACAGTGGGTTCAACCCACTGGATCTCCCCAGTGGACTTAACACAGGGCTGGGAAGGCAAAGGAATCGCTCAGGTGACTCCAATGCTTCCCATGGCTCTAGAGGCTCTCAAGGTCACTCCAGGAGAAGGATGACCACCCCTCAGAGGAGGGAACATGAGGCCAGAATGCAGGAAGCCCAGCTGAGGATCAGGAAGCAGGAGCTAGAAGTAGCCCTGATGGAAGAAAAACTGAGCAAGGCTAGGCAGCATAGAGAGAGTGGGTCTATACCCACTGGTGGCAGCAATGTCCCTAGGGACAAAGATAGGGTCTTTGACAATAGGAACCTGTCCAAGATTGTGCCCCCCTACAAAAGTGGGGATGACATCCACAAATGGATGACTGCTCTTGAGAGAGCCTGCAAAGTGCAGCAGGTTCCTGAAGACCAGTGGGCAGCAATCTTATGGCTCTCCTTTGAGGGGAGAGGCAGAGATAGACTCCTCACTGTTAGAGAAGAGGATGTCAGAAATTACAGAGTCCTGAAGAGTGTCCTAGTTGATGGGTTAGGCTTAACCACTGAACAGTACAGGTTAATGTTCAGAGACACCCAGAAGACACAGACTCAGGACTGGTCTGAATATGTGGAATGTGCCACTAAGGCTTTGGAGGGTTGGTTGCTGGGAAGTAAGGTGTCTGATTATACAGGATTGTACAATTTGATGATGAGAGAGCAGATTTTAAGTAATTGTCAAAACCAGCTTCTCCATCAACACCTGGTAGACTCAGATTTGACCTCTCCCCAAGAATTGGGAAAGAGGGCAGATAAATGGGTCAGGACCAGGATCAGGCCTAAAAACCAGGGTGGTGACCAAAAGAAAGATACCACCAAGCCTCAAGAGAAGGGTGGGGATAAAGAAAAAGAGAAACCGTCCTCAGGGCCCCAAAACTCCACACAGGGTGGTGGGTCCCAAGCTCCCTCCTCTACCACAGCTAAAAAGCCCTACTGCCATGAGTGTAAAACTCCTGGGCATTGGAAAACTGACAGCGGTTGCCCAAGGGCTAAAAACAAAACTGTTCCTCCAATTACTCCTGTCACACCACCTATTACTGTCAGCAGTAATCCCCCAGGTGGTGGGAGTGCCCCCAGAAATCTGGGTGGGTTTACTTGGGGAACACAGGGGGACCCTGGCTTAGCCAATTCCCCTGCAGCAGATACTCTTGTCTGTGATGGTGGCATGGGGTTTGCCAACTTCACTGCCTGTCCCAACACTTTGGGTAGGTACAGACAGGAGCCCTACATCAATGGTACAAAAGCTGAGGCCTACAGAGACACTGGAGCTAGCATCACAATGGTGGCCCATTGGCTAGTTCCCTCTGAGCAGCTTTTGCCTGGTTTCTCCTACCAGGTGACCAACATTGATGGCAAACAGAACAGTCATCCCATGGCAGAGGTATGTCTCAGCTGGGGAGGTGTCACTGGCCCTAAAAGGGTGGCAGTGTCCCCAACCTTGCCTGTAGACTGCTTACTGGGGAATGACTTAGAACTCTCAGCTTGGGCTGGAGTTGAACAAGACACCCATTCTAAAATGGTAGGCCTGTCACAAAAGGGTAGGGGGGTTGTGCCATTCACAACCCCTGTCCAAATAGATTTCCTCCCTGAAAAGGTTGGAAGGGCAGTGGTAGCCACAGCCCAGGCACAGACAGACTTCCCTGTAGAGACTGGCAGAGCTGTGACAGTCACAGCTCAAACACAAACTGAGTGCCACCCTGAAAAGGTTGGCAAGGCTGTAATGGTCTCAGCCTATACTCAGACTGACATAGGTGTAGTGAAGCCTGAAACAATGGATCACTCCACACAAACTGAGAGTAGTGGGGAGGAAGAAAAGTCTCCCTCTCCCCAGACATTAGGAAAAGGTCAGCCTCCTCAGGGATCTGACCTCACCCCTTGTGAAGGAACTGCCCCAGAGGTAGCCAGGCCTGGCCTGGCAGAGCCTCTGATGTCAGTGGCCCCTTCCAAGGTGGGACCCAGTCTGGTGCAGGTAGCCTGCCTCTCTCTACCCTGCCTCAGTCAGCCCAGGGCTGCAGAGGTCAGGGAGGCCAGTGGACCCCCAGAGGGCCCCTGTCCACAAGAACCCCCCCATCAAAAGAATGAGGATTGCCTGGCTAGTAGCCCTAGTCAGGTGATGGGTAAAAACATTCCTGAGGGATCTCCTTTACAGGTAGTTAGGGACCTCCCCCAGAGGGATTCTGTTGGGCACAGGCAAACCTGGGACCTTAGGGCCCCAAACCTGACCTGTCCCTCCAGTAAGCCCACAAAAGGGACCCAGCCTCCAGCTTTAGGTAGCCAGAGGCTGACCCTGAGAGCACAGTGCAACTCAGTTAAGGAAAGAAAGGCATCCATGGTGAAGGATGATTGGAGGAAGCTGAGGTCTCACTTTGAGGACACTCACTTCAGTACTCCATCTCGACACCAGCCTTTTACTTTGCCAAGACACACCAAAGGTAGAGATTCCCTATGGTGGAGACCCTCTGATACCCTTAGGGTGAGGGATCGCTTAGTGGACCATGAGACAGGGGGTAACCATGCCAGTGCTGGTTCCTCCTTATATGGCCACTTGGGCAATATAGGCTTACCTGGTCAAGGTCAGCCTTATCTCCCTTCGTTTGGGGGGGGGTTGTGTAGGAAGGTGGATATCTGACTATGGTTACCCCCAAATTTTTGCCTAGTGTCTAGCTGGTTTTTCGACTTAGTTGGCCTGAGATCCTGCCATTCAGGACCTCAGCCCATCTGCTCTCTCTTTAAAATGGACTCCATGTACCCTAGGTACATACCCAATTGGTTGGATCACCCTGTCAGCCCCTGTACCAGTGTACACTAGGTACCCAGGGCATTGGTGTACCCAAGGCCTGCCAAGGGCTGAAGCATGTATTATGCCACCCCAGGCTTGGCCTAACAATTTGACACAACTGGCTGATCACTCAGCTGGGGTAAGTTGGTGTAATCACCTCTTACTTAGGTGTAGTATACCTATACCTAACCTTAAATGGGACACCTGGTAACCTATAAGTCACTCCTATGGCAGGCCTTAACAATCCTGAAGGCAGAGTGCTTGGTTCCATGTGAGATGGTGCTCTGGCATGAGCTGAGCCTGTCTGCAGTGGTCGGAACAACTTCCTTCTACTGTTTCCAGATATCGTCATACCATATACTCTTAAGTGCATTATGAACCTCGCGGTTAAATGCTATCTTTGGTTTGGCTTTATCAAAACATGTCGAGTAAGGTGTCATACGAATTGGAATACTAACCCCTCGCCAATTCTGGCGACGGGGTTAGCATTCCACCCTTCTAGAGGGACACGACATGTACAGTACCTGAAACCCGGGTAAAATCAGACATAGCCTCAGCTCCACAAAATGGATGCTGCCACCACAGACACAAGTCTGCCCTCCTGCTGCTGGGAGTCCTTCCAGCTTGGGAGGTGTGGACAAAGGGTTTCCTGCCAGGGGAGGTGCATGCACCACCCCAGACAGGATTTTGTGTATTGGTCAGGTAGGGCTTGAAAGAAACCAGACATGCCTGTGGCTCACAAGGAGCCTCGGTGCATATGCCAGTTCAAACCGGTCCTGGGGCACACCAGTCCCGGGCCTGGGGCGAGCTGGACAAAGGATTGGGGGTGTAACCACCCCCCTTCCTGGTCCCACCCATAGGGAGGGACCTAGCAGGTAGTCCGGCCCCTAGAATCCGAATAAAGGTAGGAGCTGTGTCCTAAGACTTCAGACATCCTGGAATCAACTTGAAACTAAGAAGAAGACGGGAACTTCGACATTCTGCTGCACAGAAGACTGAAGAAAATCTCCCCTGTGGTCAGGGAGTGACCACCTTGCTAACGCAAGCACCATCCAGCGAATCACCGTCTGCTTTGCCGCCGCCTCCCGCCGGAGCCCGAGCCCAGAGACTGACAAGACCTGGACCTCCAGACCTCTCACCGCCCGATCCACAGTCCCTGAAAAGAGGAGACCCGTGGAGGCACCGAGACACGTGGAGCCAGCCATCTTGGAACGACTACGACAAGCTGACCAGTGCAACAACCGAGGCTCCCTCCAAGTTGTGCTTTGGGTCCTGAGAAGCCCAACCCTCGAGCAGCATCTGCACCAAAGGTGAGCCCTCCAGCATCTCCACGATCTGCGTGGGGCCCTTCTGCATTTTGCCACTCGACGCGCCTAACCGGTTGCTGGCCCGCTGGCTAGTGGCCATCTTGGCGACGAAATCTACGACAAACACCGCTGGTCTGGTTGCTCCAGACTGGCCCTTGCTCCCCTCCAAAGGAGCAATCCCTCTGACCTTGCTGATCAGAACCAACAGCTGATTTCCGAATCCTCCTGCAATTGCTTTTGCCAAGGCTTGTTTGCTTCGATCAAGTCGCCGACACCGCCGACAGCGAGAGCCTGCGTGGGACAGCTCGTGAGCCGACTCCTGGACGTCGTCGACCTTCAGGGACCACGTGGCTGCGGAGACAAGCTACCCCTCATCACCTGTTTGCACCCGACATCGCCTGGTACCCACCTGGTGCCACGCTGGTCACTGGCTAGTGACTGTGAACGCTGTCCCCTCTGCTTACAGGTCTTCAACATCTCCGATCCACTCTTGGATCCACTGCATCTCTTCCCGACCGACCGCCTGCAGCATCTTTGTCCCAGGCTCAACGGAACAGATAGAAGAAACCCGACGCACTTTGAGGCCTATGCACCCGCTTCCTGTGGGTGAGGTAAAGCTGGTACTCCGGTGCCCATGTGTAGTAATACATCTCTAGTGCCTGTGTTCCAAATCTTAAGTTCCTAGGTCATCCGGAAGATTCCTTTTGCAGTAACTTTGTACTTTTTACGCACCCATTGAAACCTATGGGAGCCCGCGTGTGACTATTTGCTCTGCACACGCCACCCGTGGACCTCCTGGTCACTAACTGACGTTAGCTCCTTGTAGGCCCAGCGATTCTAGAGGCCCTAGGCCTTTTCCCTTTTCTGTTCGTGGTACTTATACCACTATTTTAGTATATGGTTTGAGTGGCCACCAGGGCCTATCCATATAAAGTGCAACTTCTGTGTATTCTACTGTAATCTTGTTTGACGATTTGTGCTCCTGTGCTCATAAAGAGACTAGGGGTTACTTTGAGAAATAAATACATATATATTTTGAATATATATCTGTGTGGTGTCCTTTCATTGGTATAAAAGGGGGTTACTATTGGTAAAACAGCTTGCTTAACACGCATCACGAGTTTAGCCTCAAAGACTGCTTCGCCTACGCTACCACTAGGGCAGCTAGTCCAAAAAGGTTGACTTACAACCACACCATAAGGGTTGCTTGGCATGGTACAAGGTGGTCACTAGAACTAGTGAACAGCATATACCAGGCCAACTTCTCACAATATATATATATATATATATGGGTAATTCGTCAAGCGGGTTCCGAGAAAAAAAGGGGGGTCCCAAAACGCGCTTTCCCCATGTTATTTCCCGTAGGAGATTTTAGACATTTAGACACGGCTACAGCCCGAACTGCTGAACGAAATTACATCAAATTTTGCAAAAAGGTAGCCCTTACTTCAGAAAGCGCCCTTTTTTTTTTAAATGGTGTAAATCCGTTCAGTAGTTCCAGAGAGGTTAAAAAAAATAGAGGTCAAAAAAATCAATTTCCCATAGGAAACTTTAGACACAGTTATAGCAAAAACTGCTGAACGGAATTACACCAAATTTGGCAAAAAGGTACTGCTTGGCTCAGAAAGCGACATTGTTAAAAATGGTGTAAATCCGTTCAGTAGTTTTTGAGAAATTAAGAAATAAAGATAGTGATATCTAGAGGCACGGAGGATCCGTGCACCCTCCCGATCACGAGCTTTTGTATCTTAATTCTGCATGCTTCATGTTTATGCATATAAGGACTTTTTGGACTCTATGACAGTTACCGGATTCCAGGAGTAATCCTGAAACTTTTGTGAATTACAGAACTTTGAGATACTTATTCAAATCATTAGCATAAACTTATAAGTGCAGATTATTGCCTTTACAGTCAGGCTCTTTGTGAATCAGGCATAAATTATTAATGACAAGATATTGTTTAATTTTGTAGCACTTTATATAGCACTTCATACCACTGATGAGGTTGCAAGTGCTGAGTTGCATTGGAATCTTAGACGCCTTTTTTGGGGGGTTGTAAAATAATCTAATAGCGGAAGTATTGGGTGAGGGTGTGAGTTGCTACAAAGAATGGTTTTTGATGAGTAATCAGAAACCAAATTAAAAAAACATACTTTTTACGTTATGGTGTTGTCACATCTACAGCACTAATTAACAAGGAGTAGGCCACGCCAAGAGTGATTTTGTATCTTCAACACTACGTTCACAAAAAAGTCTGCAAGAGACTGACATCTGTGGATCACCGAAGGAAGCAGGGAACAGGTGGAATATGAATTTCCTGGAATAGGAAAAGTTTTCAGGTTTCATGCTATTGGTGGCACATTATGAATTGCATCCCCATGCTCAGTCATGCTGTGGCCGGTCAGTCTTGTGCATCCATGTGTGTGGAATGTTTGCGGAGTGCTTTCTCAAAAGAATGGGATTAAATTGATCAAATGGCTGGAACAACTGTTAAATTAGCCACACTGTGATTATCGCAAACCGCATTGTAACTAATGCTTTAACATATACTTAGAGTGGGCTTTCAGTCTTCCCCTTGCACATGACCGAATGGCTTATTTGTTCATTCCAATTCCCTGCTTCTGATTCAAAGACTTTTCTCCCTATTCTCTTATTTGTCCTGCCCCTGGAGCATTTTGGTTTTATATAGTTTTTGATTGGTAGAGTTGTATCTTTCCACAACTGACATCAGGGAACAATTTTTCCTCAAGCTCTGCTTTAAGGTTGCCAACCACTGCTCCCTCTCTTTATAAAATATCCTGGTTCCTGGTTGGAGCCTGGACACAACAAACATGGCTGCTGCCACCGGATTTATTGGTTATATAAAGCCAATCAGGGACAGACCACTCTCCTTATCCTGTTGGATCTTTCGGCTGCGTTTGATACCCTGTCTCCCTTAGTTCTAACATCGAGGCTGAGAGAGATAGGGGTGGAAGGAACGGCACTTAGTTTGCTGGCATCCTTCCTGAATCAGAGGGAACAGAGAGTAAAGCTGGGGGAGTTTTTGTCTCCATCCCTTCCTGTGCACTGTGGGGTCCCTCAAGGGTCGGCATTAAGCCCGACCCTTTTTAACATCTATGTGACCCCACTTGCCAGGCTCATTAGATCCTTTGGGATGGAGGTAATCTCATATGCCGATGATACACAGATACTGCTGTCTTTTGCCCAACCTGTCATCTTGGCTGCCTCTAATTTTAAAAACTGTATGAAGGCAGTCGCTCAATGGATGGTCTGTAATTCATTGAAGCTTAATGGAGAAAAGACAGAGATTCTGGTGTTTGGGGGAAAGGAGGATTTTTGGTCGGCTGATTGGTGGCCTTCTACTATGGGGGTGTGCCCCTTACCGACGACCCTGGCCAAAAACTTAGGTGTCTTGATTGACCCCCTCCTGAGGATGGACCAACAGGTAAAGAGGACCATCTCCACCTGTTGGGGCCTTATAAACATCTTACGGAAGATCAGGTACTATTTGTCCTTCCAGGCCAGGAAACAAATAGTCTTGGCACTGATAGGTTCCAGACTCGACTATTGCAATGCTCTTTATTTAGGCATTAACAATGGCTTGTTAACCCGTCTCCAAATGGTGCAGAATGCTGCTGCTAAACTGGTTCTGGATCTGCCCAAACGGGCCTCTGCTCACACGGCCAGAAGGACCCTACACTGGCTTCCAATTGAGGCCAGGATATCCTTTAAGTCTTTGACTCTGATTTACAGGGCTCTGGCCACCAATCGGTCTGGAGGCTTGAAGGATTTGTTGGTCCCTTATACACCTTCCAGAACCCTCCGGTCGTCCAACAAGTCCTTGCTTTTAGTTCCCCGGATACGTAAAGCTAAGTGGGGTGGCAGAGCCTTTTCAACTCTCGCCCCTAAACTGTGGAACACTCTGCCTTTGGAGATCAAATCTCTTTCCTCCGTGCAGGCTTTTAGGAAGGCCCTCAAGACATGGTTATTCGCCAATGCCTACGCTTAGACATGATTTTTGCCTTTCCTTTGAATTGCTGTTGGTTAGGCGCCTTGATGTCTTCGGGCTAAGTAGCGCGTTTACAAGTTTCCTTTCATTCATTCAATCAAATTTTACGAATCCAATACCACTGGAAGGCCTTCTTAGAATTGTTTTTGTCTTCTTTAGTTACACCATTCCAAGATGGCTTCCATGTTGTGGCCATATTGGAACAGTAGAAGTGCAAAAGACCATAGAAAAAATAAATGGAATTCCAAGATGTCCGCCTTGTTGCGTCAAGTTTTTTATAAATTTAAAGTGGCACCCATATTGAAATTCCATAATAAATAAAAGAAAAATAATAGAACTGCAAGATGGCTGTCATATTTTGTCTACAAGCAATATGGCGGCCATCTTGGAATTCTATTTGTCTACTGTTTATTACAGTTAGATTGTTCTAAGATGGCCACCACATGCAATGTGGCAGCCATTTGAGACAGGTATAACATTAATAAATAATACAAAAAAATCAATTCCGAGATGATCGCTTATTGTTATTGGCTTTACTAATGCTTGTGCTGCACAACATTGATTGGTTTTGCAAATGCTAAATAAGCTTAAACTATTTCTAGGTGGCCCCAGTTCTTACAAATGAGGGAAATGTGGCACAGATGATACCAGTGATGAGCCGTGGATCACAGCAGGAAGTACGCAAAAAGGATTACAACTGGTTTCAAAAGCAGTGATTTAAAAGCTACAGGCAGTGGGCTTGAAACTAACTGGAAATGAGTTTAAAAATTTAGGAAATGCATAGTTTTGCTACAGAGCGATTTTGGGATGTTTTTCCAACAGGTTTATATTTCTGTACTGACAATTTTTTTATTTTCTTGTTTTACTAAAACTAGGTGTTTTCACAAATTGATTTGTTTTCTAAACATAGTATGTTTTTAATTAGGAATCAATTTGTTTTTGTCACAGTTTTTTTTTTACATTGATTAATACTTGTAACAGACTCACATTTTGTCATGGCTCCATGGTGGGGAGTGGTGTTTTGCATTTCAAATGAAATGCAAGATTAGGCCAATTAATTGTTTGCTTTTTGGAAAATACATTGTACCCGGGCCAATACACTTTTGTACCTAAATCCCGGAGTTAAAGATATATGTTATTGTAGTGTTTACGTGACTGAAGGAAGCAGATGGTGATATTCCGCATCAGTCCTGCATCCTCTTACCTTTCTATGGTCACAAAACAGTTAATGGGTCGTATGTGATTTCTTGGAAAAACAATTTAATGTCTAAACCCAACCCATCTAAATCCCACCCCACCCCGAAACTCCATTTATTCCTGAACCCTAAAACATCCTCAACAACCCCTGAAAACCACCCATTCACAACCCCAAAAAACTCTCCCCACCCCTAAACTCCTACATCCCCGAAGCCTAAAAAACGATGTATAAACTCCACCTAACCCTGAACCCTTAGAATCCCACACCACCCTAACCTCTACTCATTCACAAACACTAAAAACATTCAGCACCCCAAAAGGGGGAATGCAAAAAGTTCCCTAAACGTTTTGCTTTCCCCCTAGACTTTTTTTCTGACATGCTGTTGCCAACTTAGATGCTTTGGACCCTTTGCCACTGCTAAACGGTGTCAAAGTGCAAGTGCTCCCTGTATAAAGTGTAATGGTAATTTGTTGTCCATGATTGGTATGTTGGCCTTACTAGTGAAGTCCCTAGTAAAGTGCACGAAGTGTGCCAGGGCTGGTAATGCAAATGCTACTAGTGGGCCTGCAGCACTAATTGTGCCACCTGCACAAGTAGCCTTAAAAAGGGAACTCAGGCCTGCCATTGCAGTGCCTGCACGCAGTTTGTTAAACTGCCATGTTGTTCTGAGAAGTGCACCCATTTGCCAGACCTTACCCTTCCCTTTCTTTGCACATCAGACACGCCTATGGTAGGTCCCGGGTACCCCCCTGGGCAGGGTGCAGTACATGTGAAAGGTAGGTCATGTACTAAGGTGTGTACCATGTTCTGACAGTGAAATAATCTCCATTTCGTTTTTCACTGTTGAAAGGCCATCTTGCCCATAGGACAGAATGGGGAGGCTGTGTAATATGTTTTCCAGCCTATCTTCCCAAAGGCTTAAGATAGAGAGGTGAAGTTTAGTATACCTGAACTCACAATGCAATAACACATCTTTTTATGAAAGTGGTTTTTGCATTGTGTGTTTATAAGCCACTCTTTTTGAAGTGGCTGGGTTTTTGTGCTCTAACATTTCTGTGTGTCTCTGCCTGGTTGTGGATAGACTGTCTGGATTTGAAAGCGATAGGATCTGCGGAATGTCTTGACCCAGGGGAGGAGGTGAGACAGCAACAGGCTGGCCTGCATCTGGAGTGTAGGGGGAGGAGTAGCCCTTAGAGGAGAAGAGGCCTGGATTGCTGCTATAAAACAATTGTCCCATCTCCTGCTGTGTGATTGAGAATCCAGACCCCCACTAATCAAAGGAAGAAGGTGTCATGGCAGGGAGGCACCTAGAATTGGTTTGACCAGAGGTCAATACCCCCTGAATACAAAGACTTCAAAGCCATTGAGGGGTATAACTATGAGAGCTGAAGCCCCTGAACTTTGGAGAATGGCTTGATCAAGATTGGAGCTACTTCGTGGTGATGCAGCGCAGAGGACAAGGTTTACATATTCTCCTTATGTCACATATTCTTATTCACAACAGCTCATTCTTACACTCATTCATTGGTGGGGCCCATAACACCAACACACTCGTCATTCAACCAAACTCACTCGAATCTGTACGCAGTAGAATAAGGCGCTGGACATGCGGGTACCTTATTACCTATCAGGATTAAATTGCATTTACATTATATACACATTCTATATACATCTTCGGAATCCTGACCTTAACATCAAGGCACTCCACTACTTGGTCGATGGACCAATTAGTTGGACTGGTTGATGGTGAATTAGAACCAGCTAAGACACAATTAAAGTCAAGAAATCATTTAATTTCATCATAATTTTAAAGAATCACAAACTCATTCTTATTATTTCAATTGTTATTTATCTAATTAATAAAATTTCTTACGTTTGCGTTTATTAACTACAGCTCATAATATACATTTTTAGTTTTATTAAAGAGAAATCAAACATTTCGAAAATAATCATTATTTAGGAAAAATGCAGTTAATCAGTTACCAATTGGCAAACGATGATGGCCTCAGATCAAATAGAGAGTTCTCCGCATTCTCAGATACAACTCCCTGGACAGGCTGTCTGACCCACAGTGAAGAATCAAACCGTCAGGCAGAAATATAGGATGCATAGCAAAACTCTGATCCCAAACACCAAATAAACCCAAGGCAAACAAATGAATCAACACCAGCTCAATGCAACCCAACGCCACGAACGATCAACCCAATTGACGACCAATGACGGACGAGGACCCATTTTTATACCCTTTTCCCCTTACATCATACAAATTATGGCGAGTTTTTGGGGCAGAGGAAATGTTCTGATTGGACAATTCGGGGTCATCATCAGTACGTTTAAATTTTTCCCAGTGTAAATTGGTTCTTCATGGTAACTTGGCATAGGAAGGCACAAATTGCAAATGTTTCTCAGGCGAGAGCAGCAAATGTAACTTTTCCAGGTGAAAAAGTCGTATTACGCAGGTTCTCTATTGTCCTTTCCGCTGTTCCCACATAGTCATCTATTGGCTGGCGATCAAATCCCTATCCTTGACAGGGAACACGATGTCAGAAGTTCAGGTCACTTGGTGATCTCCAGAGCCATCTGGGCATGCACAGAAATCAACGCGCTCACATGGTGGCATCTGCTTCAGAGAACGCCATCATGGGTACTGAGGCCTAGTAGGCCCGAATGCCAACTTAAGCAAAAATAGACATAACAGAAATTAAAATATAGAAATGAAGATGCTAATGTTTAAACCCACACTAATCCCAATATATATTAGTACTTTCCTAGCTATAGCAACAATTAAAGCAATGATACTTACCATTTGATGATTTTAAAGCACAATCACAAAGCAACATATATCATGCAATTTTACTATTTCACTACAATCTAAGGTTAGTTTGCGTACCATAGTTAATCAGTTAATTATTCTGCCATGCAATTAGCAATTTAGTCCCACGTGTATTTCGTGTTTATCAAAATGCAAAGGTTGATTAGTAAATTTTCACTGCAAACATGTTATTTAGATTAATTTTAGAATGATTACATAATTAATTTCAGGCAAATTAGAGGAGGTATACAAAATTTTGTTTTACCTGCTCCATCAGTGGTCAAGAGGAACCTTTGCCAAGGAAGAAAAAACTGAAGAGACAGAAGGAAAGGAGTGACTCTTGCTGTGTGTTCTGGGGCTGGCCTGCAGTTTGCTGTTTTAACCAAGGAAATTCTAAAGGGACTTCGCTGTGTGCTGTGTCTCCCTGCTTGAAAGGACTTTGCTGTGCTGTGTAATGAAGTAACTTATCCCCAAGGGCCCGAGTTGAGCTGGCTCCCTGTTGCAGAAACTCAGGAACACAAACGTTTCCAGGACAGTCTCAGCGGCGCTGTGTGCGTGTGCTTGTTGCAGCCTGAGACCCTCATAAGAAGCGCCCTGTGATCGTGGTCACCTGAAGTCCAAGCGAGGATCAGCTACGCTGTGTGCGTGTTCTTTATGCAGCCTGAACCATTTGTGAGGATTGTCCAGTTATCGTGTGCACCGGAATCCAAGTGAGTCTCAACGACGCTGTGTGCGTGTGCTTTGTGCAGCGTGAGACCTTCCTGAGGATTGCCTTGTTATCGTGCACCCGGAGTCCAAGTGACTCATCGAAGCTGTGTGCGTGTGCTTTGTGCAGCGTGAGACCTTCGTGAAGATTGCCTTGTTACCGTGCACCCGGAATTAAAGTGAGTCTCAGCGACGCTGTGGGCGTGATCTTCGTGCAGCCTGAGACCTACGTGTGAAGTGCCCGGTGATCGTGCACCCGAAGCTCAAGGAAGTCTCAGCGACGCTGTGTGCATTTGCCCGGTGGCAGCCCGAGATCTTCGTAACAGTAGCGGCCCGGACCGGCAGCCCCGGAGGAGCTGAGCCGCCAGCCCGAGCCCACCGTTGCCAATTCACAAAGATTGCACCGGAGGCCCAAGTCGCTAGACGCAGAGAGGAAAGTGGGTTTGCGCCCCCCAGGTAACGTGTGTCGACTCCTGGGGCGGGGGGTGGGCTCAGAGGGAGACGCTCTCGGCCTCTCTCTCGTTCAGGCAGTATTGCCAAGGGAGTGGCAGTACCGGGGCCGGAGTGCGGAGCTGCACTTTTTGTTACACCATACCCGTGTTGGGGCCAACTGTTGACAAAGGCTGACTGCGAGCCAGAAGGAGGGGCGGAGAGACCACCTAAGGCACCGTGATCGGTGCCGGAGTGTATTACACATTATCTTATTTCTGCCTAACGAAGTACCGGATTGTCGTATTACACATTGCATCATTTCTGCATAACGGAACTACCTGATTAGAGTACTACGCTTTGCATTATTCCTGCATAACAAACTACCTGATTGACGTATGACGCATTGCATTGTTTCTTTATAACAAACTACCTGATTAGCGTATTACGCATTGCATTCTTCTTGCATACCGAACTTGCTGATTAGTGTATTACGCATTGCCTTATTTATGCATAACGACATACCTGGTGGTTGTATTACGCATTGCATTATTCTTACATTGCAAAGTACTTGATTGCTGTGTTACGCATTGCATTATTCTTACATTGCAAAGTGCCTGATTGCTGCGTTACGAATCGCACTATTTTTACATTGCAAAGTGCCTGATAGTTGTATTACGCATTGCACTATTGTTATATTGCAAAAGTGCCTGATTCTAGCATTGCGAACTGCATAACATGGTATTAGGATTACAGTGGAATATTTAGAAGCACTCATTAATATCACCAGAACTGACAAGGCTGGCTGGCCTAACAACCGGCCAGGAGAAATAGTACACACACTCATATGTTGGATTTATATTGTGTGGTCTTATCGTATATCTTTTTATATAAAATGTATACTTGTTTTTATAAAACACGTGTGGAGTCTATTTGTGGTATCATCATTGGGTAGCTGTGAGCGTGGTTGCAAATACTTTACACATTTGCCTTGAAGATAAGTATGGCAGGAACATGCCAAGCTACCAAGGGGGTGAACAGGGTCTATCTGAGAAGGTGGCCTTCCTTTCCCTGATGTGGAAACGCGGGTCCCTATTTGGCCTAAGGTACCTACCTCAGCCAACCAGGGATCCAGGTCTAACACCTAGAAAAACACGACCATCCATAAACCCTAAAAACGCTTCACAACCCCTAAACTCCACTCATTTGTGAAACCCTAAAATCCCTAACCACCCTAAACTCCACCCATGCCTGATACCTAAAAAACCCTCACCACCCCTAAACTCCTCCCATATGTCTAAAATACCCTTCTCACACCCAAACTTCACCCATCGCTGAACCCAAAAAACTCTCTCTACCTCTAATCTTCATCCAAGGTGTGATTTTGTATGTTTCCTTAAAATTAGCTTTTCTTTGAAATGTTTCCTTTAACTTTAGATTTATTTCCTTTGAATTGTCTTTCCTTAAAATAGTTTTTTCATGATTTGGTTTTCATCAATGTGGTTTCTCAGTTTTCTTTCTTACATGAAATCACATACATCACACAGAACAGCTTGATGTCCAAAGCACAGTTGTAGGTCCGTTACCATGTATACAAGCTAAATTAAAGAGCAAGACAGGTGTGCACCAAAATCTAACAGCAGACATTTCAGAAAAAGAATGCTGTCAAAGGTTTCAACTTGGGTGCTGCTTGAAACTTCACCTGAAGTACTGAATTTATGCAGAGGGTGGGTACCAACACTCATTTTTGGGACCAATGTATTTTTCAACGTCACACTTTGAATCAGCGCAGGAGATAGAAAGGCAAAAAAGTCAAATGAAGGCGAAAGAGAAAGACAGAAAAATTGTGAAAAAGAAAGGAAACAGGAATGCAAAGCATTTGCAAGGACAGTAGGTCTGGTTTAAATTTGAAGTCCTGATTGAAACATTTAAAAAACTGTTTAGCAGAGAAAAAAACAAAGATTGCAATCGACAGAGCGCATCTCTGAGAAAAATAATGTATTGCCTGATGATTCAGTGTACTTTTGCAATCTAAAATTCTCCCGTATATATTGCAATGTAAACATTTAAAGGAAGGCAGACTAATAAACAAGCATTAACAAAGCCAATATGTCTCGCCTATGCAAGAGCTAGTGGCTGCTTTTCAGCAAGGGTTAAAATTAGTGGCATAGAGGAGAGTGGCATGAAGATGAGTGGAGTGTTGCAGAGTGAAGTGTCAGAGTGGAGTGGCGAGGTAAGGCTCAGTGTCATTGAGTGGCGCAGTGTTGTGGAGTGGCGCAGAGTGGCGTAGAGTGGTGTGGTTTGGCATAAAGTGGAGTAGGCTATAGTGGTGTGAAGTAGAGTGGAGTGTCATGGAGAGGGGTGGAGTGGAATGTAGAGTAAAATGGCATAGTGTGTCGTAGAGTGGAGTAGCGTGTCATAAAGAACAGTGGTGTAGAGTGGAGTAGAGTGTCGTTGGTAAGAGATGAATAGATTGTCCTAGAGTGGAGTAGAGTGTCATAGAATGGAATGGTATAGAGTGTTGTGGCGGGAGTAGAAAGGTCAGAGTGGAGTGTCGTGGAGTGGAGTGGCATAGGGTATCATAGAGTGGAATGGAGTAGAGAAGAGTGATATGGTGTAGAGGGAATTACTTAGAGTGGAGCAAAGTGTCGTAGAGTTCAGTAGATTGTCATAGAGTAGAGGGCCGTCGAATAGAGTGGAGTGACATAGAATGTAGTAGAGTATGGTTGGGTGGAGATTCACCAAATGGAGTAGAGTGTTGTTGAGTGGAGTGTCATAGAGTAGAGTATCTTAGAGTAGAGTGGAGTAGAATGGAATTGCATAGAGTGGAGTAGAGTGAGTGGAGTGGCATAGAGTGCAGTGGCGTGGAGAGAGGAGTAATGAGTCAGAGTTGAGTGAAGTAAAGTGGCATAGAGTGGCATAGAGAGAGTTGCGTACAGTGGAGAAGAGTGTCATTGAGTGGAGTAGAGAGTTGTGGAGTGGGATAGAATGATGTAGAGGGTCGAGTGGAGTAGAGTGTCTTAGAATGGAGTACAGTGGATTGGCATAGAGTGGAGTAACGTAGAAATAAGTAAAGTGGAGTAGAGTGGAGTAAAGTGGAGTAGAGTAGAGTGGGGTGGCATAGAGTGGAGTTTCGCAGAGTGGAAGGGTGTATCATAAAGTGCTGTAGTGTGGAGTGGCATAGGGTGGAGAGGTGTGACGTGTCACAGAGTGGAGTGGCAGGTTGTACATTAGAGTGCCGTGACGTGTGGTAGAGTGTCTTAGATTGGAGGGGCGTAGAGTGGAGTGGCCTGTCAGAGTGGAGTAGAGTGGAGTGAGGTGGAGTAGAGTGGAGTGAGGTGGAGTAGAGTGGAGTGGGGTGGGGGGAAGTATTGTAGAATGGAGTGTTGTATCATAGAGTGGAATAGAGGGGCGTAGAGTGGAGAGGCATGGAGTGAAGGGGCATAGAGTTGAGTGGTGCAGAGTGGAGTATCCATGGTGTCGTAGAGCACAGACAACACATGTTTTATAGAAATGATTATTACATTTGCACAGGCATGCAGTTTTACTGATAAACGTATACAGCACACAAACAATAATGTGTGTTGGGCATAAGGCCAGATAACCTGGTTCTGGGCAATTTTCCTTAGATGGCAAGCACTTTTACACTGACACCAGGAAATATGGCAGCAACACTTGCAGTGATGATCAGTACAAAAATACCATTCGCACCAAATGATTGACGCAAAACTAAACTTTGACCCAGTCAGATAAGATTGTTTAAATATTCCCAGAATACAGTATAATATAGCCCTACAAGAACACTGGCTCCAATCAGAGCCACTCTCTGTAAGATGAGGTGTCCACTGTCAATGTGCAACCTTTGCCTGTGGTTACAATTGCTGACCACAGTCACTCATTTTTGACAACGGGACTTTTTTTGACCCAGAGTAAATGAGGCAAAACAATAGAACGAAGAGGGAAGAGAATGATAAGAAATTGTGACAAGGGGGGAACCAATAGATGAAAGAGAGCATGCAAGAGTGAGATAAAGAGACAGGAATTGAAGGGTGGTGAGAGGAATGAGGTGGAATGGGGATTAGATGGTTCGACTGCTATTCAGCAAACTCCGCATTCGGAACATGGGCGGTGGGCTCCTGAGAAAAATATAGGGCAACAGCACTGTTTTTTTCCGTTACAAATTAAGCACTGTTAATAAAAGACAAGAGGCCGTTGCTGATAGTAAAATAAAACACAAACGATATCTACTTAGTAAGGCCACTAGCACGAGAAATCATAAAGTAGTTATCTAAATCAGTGCCTACTGTACTTGCAAGGCTTTTTCTGTGGTCATGACTTGCCTCGTTTGAAGAACAAGAACGGTAGCAGTGTTTTTATGGGTCTCCTGCACCTGTCCCTCCTATAAACCCAATTGCTTTTCTTTCAGACTTCACACATAAATTTTGCTTTGACATTATATCTGCCCCCTCCTGGTAATTGATTTCACAAGGAAAGTCAACTGTAACTTGTTTGTTGCGTTTGAGTCTAATCTGATCTATTTAATATGTCACTAAACCCTCGAACTGCACCCCCGAGTACAATGACCCTTGAAGATTTAGAGAGCTAAGACATAAATCAGAGTGCTGCTTCATGATAAGCAATTTAATAATGTCCAAGAACTCCTCTGGACAATTTGTAGCTAGTTTTTTGCCAGTGTCTGGGTTTGGTAGAGTCTAATCTCCCCTGAAAATATCCTCCATGTTTTAGGAATTGCCAAGAAATCCCAGCAATAATACAGCCTTGAACATAACAGGTCTCACCTCAACCGGCTTCCCTTCTTGTTAGGTCTCGCCTGACCCAGCGCATGCGCTGGTCTGGCGAGACTTATTGAGAGGGGTCCAAAAAGTGCTACCTGGCCAGCCTAGAGCTACAGTGCATGTGCGCAGGCGCGCGCGCTGCGCTTTACCGCGATTACTTTTACTTTCGAGGCCGTACGGCCGCTTTGATGTTTGATCGCGATCACTTTCGCAGCCGCACGGCCGCTTGGCATAGCCAATAGGTCTCGCTTTTGGGACCTTATAAGTATTTAGTTATGCAACTGTTACATTGCTAAACACTTATAAGGTCCCAAAGGCGAGACCTATTGGCTATGCCAATGCTTGTTTTTTATCGTCTTCTGTTAGTGTAGTTCAGAGACCTTGTAGCCCCCCCCCCCCCTCCATTCAACTGGGATGGTCACTCAGGTTTGAGATTTTCTACATGGAAGAGTTCGTGGCTGACCTGGGTCACTGAGCTGAATTCTAGCATGTGGGGAGAGGAACTGGGCTGAGTGCTTAAGGAGTCGGGGTGAGCAGTCCATTATTTGCTTGATGGTGTATTTCTTTTTAATATTAAATACCTCAACGTCTTGGTGAGTTACTGCGTGGTGTTTTAGCAAGACACCCACCACAGAGAGGCTGAGTGAGAGACTGCAAGATGCAGCAGCGTAACCAGCTTGATACAACTACTATTGTATTGTACTATTGTATTCTATATACTTCGTACATGTACAGAAAGCTCTCTCAAGCCAGTCCTAACATGTTTGTAGTGTAATTTTGAACTAGGATTAAAAAAAACGTTTATTTTAGTTCACTTGGGAGAACGAAAAAGTCATGCAATGACCACGTGAAGTGTATAGGACGTCCACAAATGTCTTGTAGATGGCCATTGAAGAGGTTTATTAAAGCATGGTAGATATCACAAGTATTGATGTACAAAATCCCAGAATATCTCTTCAACTAACAATATACTTAAACCTAAACACCTGGGCAATCTAACACAGAAAATTACATTGACCAATGAAGATGGAGCTTATACTAGCTCAATATAGAATGTTAAAGCTACCAATACCAAGGCAGCATGTAAACACACAACATATAAAAGGACACAACTACAATCATAACTACACCACACATCTCCCCCTTCACACACACTCAAGAATCCGACAACACACACACAAATAAAGAAAACAAACCCACAAGAAAATTAATCAACAAATCTTGTTGGCACTCTTTTAGTATGTAAACTTCTATGCAACTGGTTCCCATGAACTGGAAAACCCAAATCTGGCGTATCACCATCATGTTCTCTGTAACCATCTTCACCATTTATATCTCTGAGATTATCCATCATGTTAGATTTCAATCGATCACCATTCATATCGTTGGGATTACCCGATACAGTGGATATCCACACTTTCGTCACACGAGAAACATTCCACTACTGACCATTGGACACCTGGACAGCATTGCCATATACTGTCATCAGTCGAATAGGATCCCTAAATTTTGATAAGCCTTTTCTCAATAACAAGGGATCTTTAATGCGGACCCAGTCTCCCACGCATATAGCTCCAACGTTTTTGCGCTGTTTCTTATTCACGCATAACTCTAGCCCTACCAACCTCGTCCCTGGCAACTTTTGCCTTACTAGCAATCACCCGGACATTAACACAGGGGTTAAGAACATCCATCATCCATAGGGGAGACAAACATGGACTTACACTTCTACCTCTTATCAATTCAAAACTAAGCTGTCCAGTAATCGAGTGCAGGGTAGTGTGAGAGGACCAAATGGTATAACTGATAGCATCAGCACAATCAACACCAGATCTCGGAGCACTGTGGATACATTCCATCAGTTGTTTGTTGAAGCTCTCCACTCTGACACTGAATTGTGGACAATTTAATGGGGTGCGATTATCTTTAACACCCCTTTTCTTTAAAAAGTCTTGCATGATGGCAGACGTGAATTGCACACCATTATCTGACAATATATCAGCAGGTATTCCTTCTCTAGAAAACACCTCCTTAAAAATGTACCAACATTGTCAGTATTGGGTGCAGCCGCACCCTTCACCTTCACCCACCTCGAAAGATTGTCAATCATTACAATTAGATACCTCATGTGAAGCGGCAACCTATGGAAGAAACCCAAAAAATCAATAGACACTTTCTGCCAAATGTTCATTGGACAAAATGATACCCTGGGTTCTGGAACTGAAGGGACAAAATTGTTATCATTGTAACAGCACTGAGAGCAGTGACAGACTAAATCTCCCACATCTCGATCCATGCCCGGCCACCAATATGTACCACACACCTGCCGTTTGGTGGTAGTCATACCTAGATGTTCTGAAAGCACTGTCTCAACAATACTTCATCTGTAGCATGTGGGAGTAACTAATTTATCACCTATACCCAACACTCCAATCACAATTCATCAGCAATTTTCCAAAGAGGTGAGGTTGCAAACTTACCTTTAGAATCTTCTCCCTGGGCCAACCTTTCAAGACAAACTCCATAGGCTCTTGTTGGTCAATATCATTGAAAATCTCCTTACGCCATTCTCCTGGGTTCTCACACACAACATAGTCTTCTACTCTTGTAATCATGCTCTCTTCTACCTCTTCTTCCAAATAAATCTGTCTGATGATCCACTGGCAATCTGGACAAACAGTCAGCTTTGCAGTTCCTGCCTCCAGCTATGTAAGAAAGTTTTATTGGCATTTATAGATAACAGCATTACATCTGAGTGCGTAGGCGTTATATTGCTTTCAATTACTGCATAATGACAACTTGCTGTCTCACACAATCCCTCCTAACATAATACATAAAGAGAATTTTACTCAGTAAACAAACTCCCACACCGCCCTCCCCACCTCTCCCTTCCTGCGTCAGCCCGTGTCAGGTTACCTTGTTACTTGCACTATATCACATTATATCTGTTTGCTGTAATAATAAACATGGTCTTGACAATTTCCACCCTTACTCCCTTCTTGGGAGATCCACCCCTCCTGATGCCCCCTGAGATGTAGGTGTTTGGTCATTCTGTAAGTCTGCCAACATAGCAGCCCCTGCTACTAAGTCCTCAACTTACCATCCTTCCGCACAAATTCCATTCGCACCGACTCCGCAGTCGCCCACTCGCACACATCCCTGATCCAGTCCACGGGTCATGGGATCCGAGGAGACATCCATGCTATAACTATCAGCCTCCTAGCCAGAACAAGTCGCAAACTGACAAATCGTCAGCTTAGTTTATTATGCTTTGGTGTAGGCAATACTCTTAGTATTGCTTGCCGTATTTCTCTGGGGATGGTCCAGCACGTAGCTTCTCGCAAGCGTGTAAGTACTTCCTCCCAGTAAGGGAGCAATCACAAACAGGACCAGCCATATGGAGGAAATGCAACCCCCACCAGTGGCATCTGGGACACTCATCCTTACGGGCTGGATAAATTATGTGTAGCGTGCGCGGAGTGAGGTACACCTGGTGTATTAGATTGTATTGGAGGAGCTTAAACCACGGATCTGCGCTAACCCTCTGCACCCCGTACACCCTCCTCCATTCACCCTCTGTCTGGGGCTCAGTCAAGAGTGTGTCCCATTCTGGTGGGATTGCCAGGGTCCCTCCCAAACGCCCCCTCCCCCACCCCCGGTAGATCACATCTCAATGCTCTGTAGAGATGAGAAACCAGACGCCTACCCTGCACCATATGCAACATGAATTTCAGAATATTAGTTGTAGGAAGTTCCTCCGGGAACCCCAGCCAAAGCCCCCGTGCAACACTATAGATTTTCTTGTGTTGCAGGAAATGGCCCGGCCCTAGACCAAAGGCATTCTGTGCCTCTTCTTGCGTCACAAATTTCCCGTCTATATAAAGGTCTCCTAGAGTCTGGCAGCCTCCCTCTCTCCAGCGATGCACCGACATGGAGTCCGCAATACTGGCAAAAGGGCACAGAGCCCCCAGGGACATATCCGGAGCAAATGGGGCTTGCCACACTACCCTTCGCACTAACCTTTGCACCGCGTTTTCCCATACTGCTGCTACATTACGCACACTATACGGGCAGTCCCTAAGGACTTCGTCTCCCAGCATCAACTGTTCTGTCAGTGAACATTTGCCGTAAGTTTCAGCCAATAATAGTTACTCCCAATTATCCTCACCAACCAACCAGTGAACCTAATGCTGCAATTGAGAAGCCATGTAATAAAACTCCAGGGGAAGCATCTCGAGCCCTCTCCTTTCTCACGTCCTCTGTAGGGTTGTTAATCGCACCCTCCACTGTTTCTTCCCCCATAGGAGGTCTACCAGTAGCCTGTCCAGCATGTGGAAATAATGCCACAGGATTATACAGAATGAGTGTTGCATTGCATACAGGCAGCGGGGTAGGACAATCATCTTAATGATTGCAATGCGCTCCATGAGCGACAACGGCAATTCTGTCCAGAAGCGGATCGAGCCTCAAAGCCCCTTAATGATGCGACCCATGTTCTGTTCAAGATAGTCAATGGCCGTGTTGGCCAGACGAATTCCCAAATATCGCGCCCCCTCTCCCACCCACGGCAATTCGTTGAGCGGTCGCTCCGCCTCAGGGACCATGGTCAGTCTACCCATAGTGACCACTCTGGACTTCCCGGGATTAATGCAAAGTCCTGAAATGTCCCCAAAGGACCACAGCTCCATAAGGAGCAAAGGTATAGAGCTCTCCGGATGTGTCAAATAAACTAGGGTGTCATCCGCATAAAGAGAAACTATATGATTTGGTATCCCCAAGCCTAATACCTCAGGGACTAGCTCATTCTTTCAGCACGCGGCCAGGGGCTCCATAACCATTGCAAATAGTAGAGGAGAGAGAGGGCATCCCTGGCGGGTTGCCACGGCCAAGAGTGAACCGGCCAGACACCGTCTTCCCCAAATGTTCTCTGGCACTAGGAGCTGAATGAAGCAACTGCACCCACTTTAGATATCGCTCACTCACCCCCAATCGTTGAAGGGCCCACCACATATAGGGCCACTCAAACAAATATAACGCTTGTTCGATATCCAACATTGCTATAGCACAGTCCATTTCCGACAAACCCGGGGCATGCCACACATGCGCCAACCGTCGCATATTCAGTGCCGTACTTCTTGGCAGTATAAACCCTGCCTGATCTACGTGGACCAGCCAAGATATCCTCGAGAGAAGACGGTCCACCATGATCCCAATACGTATTTTTACATCGATATTCAGCTGCGAGATTGGCCTGTAGGAGCTGGGTAAGTTGGGGTCCTTGTCACTTTTAGGTATCATTGCCACCAGCGCTTCCCTCATTGTGGGCGGCAGAACACCCTTTCTCAGCGCTTCGTTATAGACTTCCAGGAGTCTATCTACCAGTATTGGGGCAAATTGCTTATATAACTCCGCCGGAAGCCTGTCAGATCCTGAACTCTTAGCGGCTTGAGTCAAGGTATAGCCCGACTCAATTCCTCCTTAGTGATCGGGGCACACAGTGCCTCGCCAACGTTTCCGCAATCGCTCGTTGTGTGTACACTAATGTTCCGTCTTCGGCACAGATCTGCATTATGGTGTTTCCTGCCGCACTAATCGCGCAAAATAAGGCCCTGTTCTATCCCTCTCTCTGTATAGTCTTTAGCGGTAGGCTGTGTAAACATGCTTTTCTAGCCTACGGAGGTCTGTCAACAGCGCCTCTCTGGCTGAACCATTCTCCCAATTTCTGAGGGGCCGTGGCGATCTCGGCCTCCAGTCTGCCAAGGTTTGCCTCATGCACAGCTACGTCCCACCCCAGCTGACGACGTACCCCATTAGTTTTAATGCAGATTACCCTCATAACTACCTTCATAGCCTCCCACTCGGTCACGCGACAGGAGGCCGATTCCCAGTTCTCTTCAAAATAACGTTTTAATTAATCAGAGAGCGTTTCCACAAATGGGGGGTCCTCAAAGCGTCCGTATTGAGTCGCCACAAGGGTATTTCAGATCTAGCCCCTCTCCCCCCCAGTTCCATCTGGACACAGGAGTTCTCTGATAGTTAGGTAGGTATGTTATCACGCCCACACTCCCACCGAGGTCATTGGAGAGAAACCAATAATCCAGTCTACTGGAGGTCCCTGCAGCAGGGGTATGACAAGAAAACTGCCTAATGGCAGGATGGCGCTCGCGACAGACATCCTGGAGGCGCATACCTTCCAGCATCCAGCTATGTAAGATATTTCAAAATTAAATTTCAACAACTTCACAGACAACCTTGCCAATCTTGCTGTTGACTTTTTTTTTATCTTAGCACCTTTGAGAATGTCCACTAATGGTCTATGATCTGTTCTCAGCCAAAACATTCTACCCCATAAGTACCGGTTGAATTTCTCAATTCCCCAAGTACACACGAGCATTTCTTTCTCAATAAAAGAATACCTGGTCTCAACATCAGTCAATCTCCGTGATGTAAACCCAATAGTAACCTTCTTAGAACCATCCATATGTGAAAGAACAGCCCTCACACCATTCACACTGGCATCAACAGCGACATGTTTTTTTCAACTTTTTGCATATGGCTGCAATGCAGGTGCATAAACAATGCTTTGTTTGAAAAGATCGAAATTCTGTTGACACAAAGGTGACCAATTAAAACTTGAATTCTTCTTAAGATGGTCCCTGAAACACTCTGTCATAGCGGCATGAATTCTTATGAATTTTGACTAAAACAAAACATACGCCCAAGAAAGACCTTAGTTGGTCCTTGGTATTAGGATGGGGAGATTTTACAAATCCATCCACCAAAATAGGCATCGGTCCAACCCCTTTACAAAATAACACATGGACTACATATTCCACTTAATGGACAGCAAAAGCACACTTGTCCTTCCTAAGTGTAATGCCATTGTTTAATAATACATTCAAGACTTGTTTCAAAACTGCATTATGGTCTTCCAATGTGTCTGCAAATACTAAGATGTCATCTTTAAAAACCACCACATTATATTACCGTGCAATACACTTGTCATAGCCTTTTGGAACACTAAGGCCACAGAGGCCGGGCCAAATGGCATTCTACAAAACTGAAATGTGACATATGGAGTTACAAAGGAGGTATATTGACAACTCTTCATCCAAGACAACCTGATGGTATGCAGCCTTGAGATCTAATTTTGTGTTCCGTTTGGCCTAACCCACAGAAGATCCTTAATGCAGGGAATGGGGACATTTTCCCTCCAGATGTGGTTATTTAAATTCACAAGTCAACACAGAAAAGTAGTTCTTCTGATTTGTTTTTGGCTAGAACCGAGTGGCATCCACAGGCTCAATAATTCCCTCCTTTTGCATTTTGTCAAACATCCCGGATAGGTCACCCCTCACACTGAAAGATATGTTGCATAACTTGTGTTTAATCAGTGTACAGCCCAACTTTAATCACATTTGAAAAGTTTTATTTCACCAACTTCTTCAGGAAAAACTTTGTAAAATTCAGATACCCATTGTATTTAGTCACTAGTCGACATTCCCCCAATACCCTGATCATCCTCTATTACCACAGGACATTCCTTTCCAGGACTGATTACTATCACAAAGTCAGCTTGGTGCCACCAACCTAGTACATTGATGCCCTGCTTTGCTACGTAAACTTTGCCTCTAACTTTCTTTTCAGAAATTTCAATCATTGCCCAGAAAAAGCCTAACATGTCACTCCTGCTCCCCTCAAAAGCTGTAGTTATATAATATGGAGGCAATAATGTCTGATCGACCCAAATCTCATTAAATTTGGTGATGTCAAAGATGGTGATTCTCGCCCCAGAATCTACATTTGGTGTCAGTGACACTGCTTGTTTCTATAATATCTACCTGCTGCAAGTACCAATTCTTCCACTTTGTTCTCTAAACCTTCAACAGTTACGTGGTTGCGTTGACTTTGAAATGTTCTGAAAGAAGTACCTCTTACAGTTGTACTGCATCTGCCACCCCTGCAAACCTTGCCAAAGTGCCAGAGTTTGTTGCACTTCCAACATTCCTGAGATATTGCTGGACAATTCTTAAAATTTAAATTGTAAGTGACCCATACCTAAAACATTGTGATCTATTGTTCAAACATGGCCTATTGTTAATAATATTATATGGAGATAACGAACCTCAATTCTTAAATAATAGTATAACAAACAAAAACATTCTATCATGTCTAAATTTTTGCCCATCAATAGCTCCCAAATAAGCATTAAATAATATCCTGAGCCACCACTTGAGTAGAGGTTCTCCAAGTTCTTGAAGAAATTGTGCAGGTGGCGTTACAGATGGCATCATGCCTGACAAATAATATACTCAGTAAGTAATGTGTCAACTGAAATTACACTACTGGAATTACCCACACACACAGATCTGAAAAGGAATGTGCCTGCAGTTGCAAGCACTACAATAAACAATGTGGAAACAAATTAAATTAAGTATCCAATTCAGTTCTTGAACATGCCAGCAAACAATGGACAATAAAGACAATTAATGATTGCCCAACACAGTTATATGTAAGCATGCTAATCGCTGTCGGCAGGGAGCCTGGACTATTGCATAAATCAGCAGGTAGCGGTAGTAAATAAACTCAGTTGCAAGTATGATGAGAGATTCAGCATGAAGACTACGATGTGACCTGCAGCCAGCAGGTGGTCCTGATCAATAAAACTTGTCACCTAAGGGATCACGTGGCGCTTGTATATCTCTTGCTGTAGAGGCATCCGCTATTCGTTTAAACAGTCCGATGACTGCTCTGATGTAAGAATGATATAACACACACGGCAGCTGCAGTGACTCCATGGGCGAAAAGGAAGAGTTCTGTGCCACTCAGTAAACTATTAGCACGTTGAAGCCTGCACTCCCAAAAGATCGCTGGTCAAAGGGATCATGAAAGTGTGCATGTGACTGCAGACCTGGATTGCTCTCGGGTGGGGCTTCTGAGATGGGCACACCCGGGCAGACTGTGCGTCTCTGCTATTGAGGCTTGCGGAAGAGTAATGATTAGCATTGAGCCAGGATATGGGCTGCGATCAGTTCCCAAGCAGGGCGCAGTATGATAAGAATACGCCCAACCCTGTCAGATGGTGCATTTTCTGGCAGAGTGTCTCCCATTGTTGTGGATTCTCTCTTTTCTTCTCTTCTTTGTGCCCATAGCCGGGTACAGGGAATTTCCTGGACCCAATAACACAGCTTTAAGTTGAAAAAGGGAAGTTCCCAGGGCCGACTGTCCATCAGTGATGCTTCATCACAGAGTGCAGTTGGGTTAACATTCTCACTGACTTCATCCCACTCTGTGACTAGTAAGGGACTACTGTCTCCGCATTGGCTCACCCATGACAAGGTCAGCAAATGAGAGCAGGTGGCAGTCCCAATCATCCAGGATCCACGAAGTTTGACTCCCGCCTCTGGATGTCACTACCAGCAGCCCCGTAAATTGTGTTTTTTGATGTTGGGTGCATGTATGAATCTATGTGTATTTCTACATGTGTGCTGTAAATGGGTGTGTGCGTGCGTATGTGCTTATGAATGGTGGGGGTATGTGTGCGTGCCTGGGAATGTGCATATAAAAGGGTCTGAGAGTGTATGTGTACACATATTGCCCGCCCACCTCTGCCTGCTTATATTACCGGCCACCATTGCCTCTTGAATCTACACTGAACACTACTGCTTTAGAGAGATATTTCTTTATATGGGTTAGCTGGTTTTTCTCCTACCGCGCATTTTCTGAAATAGCCCTCACGGCTATTCTTTGTGGGTTGGAGGCACTCTGATTCATTATCGAGAGTGATAATCACACTTACTCTCCCCTTTATACTTTCAATAGATTCCATTGCTTAAACTTTATGGCTAAAATTCTGGATTGATACTAATTATTTATTCAGTTCCCTCAACATAACTGCCACCTGTAGTAGGATAGACCTAACATCTTTGTCCGAATTTGATCAGCTTTCTTCACAAGCTCCACCCTGATTTTCTGTGCAAGGATCTGCCCATCTACTGGTTAGGGGCTTTGTGAGGAGTGATGTTACTGGTGGTATAAGTGCGCTCAATAAATGCTTTTAAATTCAAATTCAAATACCTAGCCTCACACTGCAGGTCTGCAGCTGGTATAATAATATCGGATCGTTGAGAATACCCCGGATGTTAGTCGGGAAGGAGTAATGTGTCTGATAAGTTATATCCAAACAGAGGGAAATAAAGCGTCTATTTCGCTGTCAGCTCACTCTGTATCGCCTAGCACTGTAGTGGCACAGAAAAACCATGTGTGGTATTCTATAAAATTAAGGAGCCTTGACAGGTCAGATCCATGCACAAAAGCACATTTTGGACACTGCACAACAGTCCCAGCTTCTCTGTGTGAAATGTTTGGAAAAGGGGGATAACCTCACAATGGATCATTTCCAGTCTAGGTCCTGTTTGTTCAGTTTTTAATCTATTTTCTTCTTAGATAAGTTGAGCTAGCCTCCATCTTAAGCATAGGATCACCTTCTTACTGAATCATAAAATAGGTTTTAGTGCAATGTGACTTTCAATATGGTGTATACATGGCAGGTCTGGACCAGCTTCACCTTGCAAAGGAGAAGCAGTTTTCAGTCAGCCCGTCCTTTTCCAAAACAGGTTTGGATGACTTTCGTCCTATGTGCATTACTAAAATAATATGGTGATACAAGTCATTTTACAGCACAATTTATTAATCCATTAGTTAAAGAGCTATAGACTTTACAGCAGTAAAAGCAGTTTCGCAGTGTGGGACTGGCTGCTATCTTCATCTGGTGTGCAAGAGAGGATTTTCTTTCAGTTTCTGAGTGTTCAATTTAAATCAGCAATGCATCTCAGTGATGGACAGTATTTTCCAGTGATACATCTTTCATTATCAGGCTATTGAAACTTGTCTGTGGAATCCCATAGACTTTGTTAGATTCTGCTGTATCCATTATGTTCATTGAATCCAATTACACAAGAGAAAGCCAATGGGCAGATGTAATAACTTTCCTAGCTAATTAGATTAATGTTTCAGCTAATTGGATTAACATCCCAGATAATTAGATTAACTGCCACACTTTTGAATTAGATCCTTCCAAGGTTAACTCAGTAATCTAGTCCTCCCACTGAAAGCCATCTGTGATAGTAACCAATGTATGTATGGATACACCAATCAAATAACACCCACCTGGTGTGAATTTGTTTCCCGAACAAGCTCACCTAGCCTATCAGTGCATGGTTACGAATGTTGCAACTAATATATGTGTGAAATAAATAGGATAATTACTGCAAAGACTCCATCTTTCTAGATGTTGTGGTAAAGGTGCAAGGGCTATACAGCCTGAAAGTTCTATTCATTTTAAGATTAACTGGCTCCCAGGTTCCAGGAAATACAAGAGATGAGCCATTCACTCTCCTACCAGCTGACTGTCATCGAATGTTTGTTAAGCTTTTTTGGCTAGGTCCTCAAAATGCAACCTTTAAATCCCCAAATGTTGGAATGTTCTGTCTAAAAAATGACTACTTCCTTGTGAAGCTTACGCAATAGAGAATAATTGCTCTGATGATGTCCTATGAAATGTCTTTGCTATCCCAAGTAGAGGGACATATGTTTAGCAGGTTGGACCGCACTCACCCTGGTGAGGAGAGATGGTGTACAGCTTTTAAGACAGGTCTACACGCCACATTTCCCCTTTGGTCATGGCACAATGTGCTAGAAAATCATGGGAATCTGTCGGAAGGCAGATATTAAATACAAGAATTGGTCAAGCTAATATGTTTAGCACTGTCTGTCAGCCTTTTGGCTTTATCAAAGTTTGTTTTGCTTGTCATTTTTTTATTAACATTTTATTTATTGTTTGGGAAGTTGCAGGGCCCTCGACAATATAGAAAACAAAGTGACTTAAGGAAAAAAATGGACTCAATCAAACATTGCCAAAGTAGTCTTTAGCACTAAAAGGAGCTACTTAGTGAGCTCATAGGTTGCTGAAGAAAGAGCAGAATGTGGTTCGTCAGTGAAGTTAGCTATTGGCTAAAGTGATCTGGACAACTGCACCATGGTATATATGCTGCAATGGGCAGAAGAAAATGCGAAAGACACAACAACAGAACAATGGACAAAGAGGGCTGACTGAATGCCCCTACAAATGAGTATATAATACTCGTCATTTACTAAAATACTAAAATCAAAAGATCTTGGCTAGACTAATAATAGTTGTTAGAAATGGGATTTCTGGTTGGCTAGGGCTTGCGCCAAAGCCAGGCAGAAACCACCACTCTAGTCAGGGCAAGGAAGTTACACGCCAAAGATAACCCCTGCTCACCCCCTTACTAGCTTGGCACGAGCAGTCAGGCTTATCCCGGAGGCAATGTGTAAAGCGTTTGCGCGCGCACCCAGCAACAACACCCAAGGCCCACCACAAAAGAAACTCCACACAAGGTATTATATAAAAATAGCCTTTGTATTATACTAAACACATTAGATAATAAATACACACTTTACAATGTGCCAACAGGCACGGGCAGAATTTACAGGGGATATGTACAAGACAGGGCCACCTGGACCACTGTCAGGAATCAGCACTTTTAGAACTAGCACTTTGTAGGAATAACACTTTAGAACATAGCACATACAATCACTGTAGCACCAATCAGAAAATGTAGCGCACAACCAGTAACCACTGGTAACAGGTAAGTACCACCTACGCAACCCTAACCACCATAGGAAAATATTACGCAGGGAACCATGTACACATCAGCCTAACCTATACTAGGAAAAACCCTCTCCTACGCATAGGCACAGCTAGAAAGAAACATAGCATAAAGGCATTGCGCAGGCGCAAAAGTACATATGTAAAAATCGCCAGGTACCCTAGGGGAGGGCACAACACAGCAAAACTGTCCCCAGGCCTACCTGGCCTTTCAGGGGCTCAAACGCCCTTTGTCCAGCAGAGTCAGGGTAAGACTGCACAGGCTGCGCAGGCCAAAGCGCAACGTAGTACTGGGCCCAACCTAAACGTTGCAGCTGCCCACTAAGTGCTGGGCAGCTGTGGGGACTGGGGCCTGGGCACCTCGATGCCTTTAGGACAATTATCACCCACGTTGGAGCCTCTCTGGGCTCTGAGGAAATAATGCCCCCGACGTTGGAGTCCCTTGCTAGGACTCAGCAAGATCAAATGCCCCCGTATGTTGGAGCGTACTCGCGCTCTGTACAAAACAATGCTGGCCCCGTCGTTGGAGCCTGTCAGGGCTCTACACAAAGAATGCCCGACGTGGGAGCCTTTCAGGGCTCTGGACAGCAATTGTGGCCTCCAGTTGCAGCGGCCCGCTCCCCTGCGTGGCCGCTGAAGGACACAGGCACAGTCACCCTCCACATGTACCCGGTCGACCCCCACACTCACCGGGACACTGCACGCGGTTCCGGTCTCCGGTGGCGTCGCGCTGACTCGCTGTCTTCTCTCCTCACACAGGAGCTCCCGTTCACTCCTTCTCGATTCCCCTGCTGCACTTCTCTTGGGGAGCCTCCGAGGCTCCAGGCACACCGGACTCTTTGGGGGCAGTACGACGGCCACAAGAGAGCTCCCGCTCCTCGGGGGCTCTCTCCTTCGGGACGGCCTTTTCGCTGCAGGCACCGGAGCGCGGGGTGGGCTCCCGTCGACTCCCTTTTCAGGACGAGGCCCCGCCCCCATCCTAACGAGAACTGCCTGACTTCCTGTTTAGGCCCGGACCGGGCTGCAGCGGTGATTTTTCTTGCCGTAAGAGGGGTGGGCTCCCTCGTAATAATAAAAACAATATCCAGCGGGGTGGGCACCCGCTTACAGCCACAATAATTAACCCAGCGGGGTGGGCACCCGCGATGAGGCGCAATAAGCGGGGTGAGCTCCCGCCGGTCGGCAGCACGGGGGGGGGGGGAGATCCCCAAGCTCGGGATTCCATCCGCCTCGATCGTGCCGCAGACCAAACGTTGACAGGGCTCCCTAGGTCAGCTCAGGCCAGGGACACAGCGCTCCTCCTGATCAAAAACAAAGCGCTCTTCAAGGTAGGAGCAGAACACTCCCCCAGCACTAGAGATACAGCGCTTCCCAGGCGCTTGAAGGCCAGGTTCAAGAAAAGGTCTTCTAGGAGGCAGGGGGGCAAGGGCTGGGCCCAGGGGCCAGCTCACAGGGCCCTCCAGGCAGGGAGGCAGTCCCCAGTGGCGGTCTCCCCTGGCGCCCAGCAGCAGCAGCAGGCCCCCCCCTCAAATTAGGATCAGCAAAGAACAACATTCAGGGGGTCACAGCCCCTTTTTATACATAGCTTTCCTTTGTCTCAAGGTGCAGGGAAGGGGCGAACCAGTTACAACTGGTTCCTGAGCACTTTGTTTTGCTCAGCCCCTCTCCCTATTCAGAGAACAGGCCAGGGTCATCAGTCGCACCACAGGGGGCGGAGCCAGCATTGTGTGGGGAAAGCCCAGCCCTATTCAGGTCCTAGGTGTACTCCTCCCACCCATCTGGCTGCTGATCTCCCCATTCACCACTGGGTGACTCCTCCTGACTCTGGGGATTCCCTAGCCCATCACATGACCTCAGCCAGCCAATCACGCGACAGGCAGTCACTGCACATTTATGCCAGCGTCTAGAAGTGGCACTTCCCCACTAGCTACATGCACGCCGCACACATCATCGCGCAGCATTTCATCACACGAGTCTGTACATACCAGACTCGACCCTGCACACCCCACGCATTAGGAACTACCAGGGACACATACATTCCCCATGCATTCCTATGGGAGGGCAGGCCTATCTCACCACATGCACTCAGAGTGCGCACGCACTTGACTCTGGGACACAGGGAAAGTGCGCAGAAACCAAAAATCACTACCACCAGGTCACCAGTAAAAGCAAAAAGTTTAGGGGTGAACCTGCCAGAAGGGCCAAGTCCAACAATAGTCTTTTGAGGTAAGAAGAATTTCCATTACATTTTTTCATTAGCCCAAAATACACAGAAACATTTTAATTTGGTCTACATTTTATCATTGGCCAATACATTGTTTTAGATTATTTGGCCCATTAATATGTTGGAACTTGTGACCAACCACTTTATTACAGTTTCATTCACGTTACCTCTGGATTTGATATAGCTGGCTGACTAGGCCTACTTTGTGCCACCCTTGCTAGGCTAGGCAATGCAAATGCTTTCTATATATTGAACTCACTGAGGTCACTATTGATAATTTCCATGGGCTCATGTAATCTAAAACCCACTGACCACGTCAAGACAACATTAAAAAATGATTCAATAGCAACACATTGAACCCTTTGTCAAAGTTCTGGCCTTTAGCTCCGCACACAACACGCTTAACATGAAGGATTAATAGTATTCAGCCATGAAGGAGAAGCCACATTGAGAAGTGTTTACGTTCCAACAAAGCCTAAACAATCGCCCTCCTGTTATGCAAACTGGCTTCTGTATAGAATCCCTGACTCACCCTTGGTAACTTGGTACGGTCATCAATTCTTCCACAGAGAAAATGCTCGTGGTATGTGTGCAACAACTATCCAACAACAATATGATTACAAGATAAAGAACCTGAAAGGCTACAAGGACATACGTGCAATTAGAAACATACCACAAAAAGAAAATTACGTGTAGGATTGAAAAGTTATACCCAAAAGAAAAGCGGTTTCATAGGAAACTATTAGAAAAGGCATTCGATGTTATCCTGCTGAACAGGGAAACAATAGATAGCTTTAGGGAAGTGGAAACCTCAACTATGTTGCCATAATTTCGCTGTATAACAGCATTTATTTCACCTATCAACTTACTACTTAGTTTAAAGGTGGTATCAATGCCATTCTTACCCTGGCATCAATCTGAGCTCTCAGCTTTGCTCTGCAATCTCTCCATTCCCACAGACAATTCCTTGATTACAACATTAAGCTGTGAAAAGAGACCTTCTCATTGCCAGAGGAAATATGGGTAGACAAAAAAAGAAACCAAACTGAAATATCCCCCCTTTTGGCACAATATGAAACACACAGTACGGAAGAGTAGCATCAATAATTTGCAATGCTTCATTGTTACATGACAACTAATTTCCTTCAACAAATGCTGAGTCTGACAACGAATAATGTAATCACATGTGTGTATGCTGGCATCTCCTATTTGGAAACCTTAGGGAATGGCTGCACTGTCTAACAGAATTACTTGGCTTGCACCAGTTCAAAAATGAATTAAAATGTGTGGGCTCCTGCCTTCTCCCATCCTCATTTCCAGCCCTGAATAGACTCGTCCTAAATGGTGTCTTCATGAAACTGCCTGCTAAAAATGCCCTCCTGCGAATAAATAACCCCCTCATTGGTGGCATACAATCAAATTGCAGCCAGGAACATATGGTTTTAAATGGCGAATTTTGATCTGTGCCATAGCCGATTCAGGGGCCATATGTATGAACACATTTTCCCATAGACACAGAATGGGTAAAACCCTTTGATACATCTGGCCCCTAGTCTCACTAGCTCTGTCTTCCTTTATAACCACTCCAAGACTTATACCTTGATGGCGACAGCAAGCTTAAAATCCAAAGTGGACGGTGCTCCAACTTCACAAGACCGACATCATGAAAAAACATAGCCAGAGACCAGAATTTCTTCAGAACTTTTTGTCAAGCTCATTTTTGGTACTGACAGAAAGACACTGCACTCCCTGTAAGTATACACTGCATGTGGGCATCGCCTTCTCATACATAAGCTCCACTGTATATGTAAACCGTATACCATCATTCCTGGTAGTCTGCTTTTCACAATCCTTAGCCCTGAATTGCAAAGTGATGTGGGGGTGGCATTGAATAGTGGCATTTATTAGAACAGTGTTTCCCAAACTGTGGGTCGCGATCCACTGTTGGGTCGCCAGATGATTTCGGGGGGGTCACAAACGAGCAATAAACGAAGCAGTGGTGTAAGGAAAGTTTAAGGGCCCCCCCTGCAATGTACACAGAGGGGCCCCCCGCTACGGTTTTAATCCGGAGCTCTCAGGCCTGTGTACTCTGCTGAGGAGGCCCCCTCAGTTCAGGGGCACCCTCGCACCGTGGGGGATGCGGGGGACTGTGTAACGCCCTTGAAACAAAGATGTGTTTACATTTTGTATTTATCTTGTCACATTTGCTGTGTTTCAAAGACAGAGGTCAATTGTCAGGCTATGTCTTCGGACAAATTGCTGCTTATTCTTTTAACATGGGGATTGGTGTTTACTTTTCATTCTCTGACTGCAATGTGAGAGAAGTTTTTAAAGTAAACACAATTGAAATAACTGTGAATGAACTCTACACATATTGCAGAGTATGTCAGCAGTTAGGAAAGCAAAAATGAAGCGCATTGTAATTATGAAGTGTGACCGAAACAAATATTTGAATAGGATCAAAACAAATGAAGGCACTTTTACTTGGTAGTGTAAAAATTATAAATATTCCCTGAAACAAAAATTTCACAAATTATCATTTGTGTGCCATTTATTTTTATCAGTAAAACTGTACGTCTGTGCAAATGTAGTGGCCATTTCAATGGAAAATGTGCTGTCTGTAAATGGCAGTGTGATACAGCACGATGCTTCATTAATATATTTATAACTGTGTTCCAAAACGCATCACCAGCTACATATTGCACATTTATCACTCTCCTGCTGAATACATTTGCAACGGTAAACAACGTTTACCACAAAACTTTTTCCCCGCAGGGAATCACAACGCGGTCGTTACAACGACCACGTTGTGATTCCGCATACCATTACTCGCAACAGAACAACGACTTGCGGAGGGGGGGTGGGGGGGAGGCGTTGGAATTAAAATCCAACACCTTCCCTAGTGTCTGCACAGACTGGAGTTGGAATAGTAAATTATACTGTTCCAACATCCAGCGCCCCCCCCTCCGCAAGTCGTTGTTCCGACTTGCGGAGTATTGATATGCGGAATCACAACGCGGTCGTTGTAACGACCGCGTTGTGATTCCCTGCGGGAAAAAAAAAGACGGCAGGATGACGACATAGATTTGTCGCTACACTTTGTAGCCAAACTTTTTCACAACCCCTATGACTTCATGATGTAACATTGATGTCAGCACCCCACTCTGAAATTTGTTCCAGGCCTAATAGTGCAAAGGTGCTGAACTATGTCCCAAAGTCCGGTTTTAAAACTAACCCTTGCAATTATTCCCAAGCAAGACACAGGGTGAACATTCCCGTATTTTTGGCTGCTTTTTTATTTTAACTTTACAAAGCTATTTCAACAGATAATGTGTTCCCTATACGTAATCATACACAATCATTCACCTGTGTATGACTTTCACACATAATTTGATAAATATGGATGTGGCCTAATGGCCTGAGCTTCCGACTTTGGGTCTGGGAAATCAGGTGTGAGTCCAGTTTTTGGCTCTCGGCAAATCACTTAATCTCCCATGCTTAAAATAAAATGAATCTGACTTAATGTTATACAATCTAGTGTCACGTAAAGCACTCCAATGCCCTTGGGCAGTATTTATTCTATATAAAAATTCAATATGTATATATATAATATTCTAAAATGCACCATTGTTCCTCATTATACCACAAAATGGATATGAGGCCTTACTCCATACTCTGCTGCAAAGGGTTTAGTCAAATTTGCTAAAATCACTGGTATCAACAAGATTTTCAGAAGCCTTGCGATTTTACTCAACAGATGCCACAAGCCAGCACCCCACTCTGAAAAGTGTCCTATCCTCAGTGCGGTCCACCATCTGCCACATTTACGGGCAGATCAATATCTTGCACACAGTCAGATAAAAACATATCAAAGGGTGTGGTCATTATCGTGACATTTACAAACAATTGCTGTTCGAGAGAAATTCAAAAACTTGTACAGAATATGTTCTTGTGGTATTTACTAGCATTTTGAAAGGATGTCTACTATAACATTAAAATATCCGGCCTGCCTCATGTCCATTAACGCTAGGTGCGTCGTGAAAGTTTGTAGTTCTAAATATTGGGTCATGGCTGTAAAATGTTTGGGAAGCACTGGAATAGAAGTAAAATAACATACTGTTAAAATCAGTTATGTGCATATTAATAATAGCATATCACATGTACTTCTAAAACTAATTTTATTTTGCTGGTTATTAAGATACCGTACTGAAAAATGTTCATCAATGGTGCTGGACTGAGTTTAAGCATCAATCAAATGTGGAAGCTCCAAGTACACTGGGTCAAAAGATATTAGGTTAGCCACATTCAACCCAATAAGTATTTACATCATCCCAGTGTAGACTTTGAGATTGCTTTCTGTTAAAGAAACATGAGTAGGTTATTTGTGGCCTCAGCATTACTAAAATGCAATGATTTGTCCCCCACTATCCCTCTGCCTTTAAGCAAGCATTTCTTGTTCCCACATAAATAAACCCCTTACTTGACATAAGTGCTCCCCTCCTTATAACTGGTACTTGGCCATACATTTGGGAAAACTTGGATAATGCATTCCACATATCGTTACCTTTTCTCTTTACACCACGTTGGGTATACTCATTATTTTCAATTGGGCATCAAGGTGAAGCCCTGGACAATTTAAATGATATTATATATATATATATATATATATATATATATATATATATGTTAGCAATTTCTATAGCGCACTAATACCCGTGGGTGTCTCGGCGCTATGGACTATGAGGAAAGCGAATAGGCCCCTTATTGCTCGAATATCCAGGTTTTTACTTATTTTCTGAAGGATAGTAGCGTGGGGCAAGTCTTAATTTGTAGGGGGAGCAGCTTCCATAGTTTAGCCGTGGCCACTACAAATCTTCTGTCGCCCCAGTTGACTTTGTTTGTTCTGGGAACGATTAAAAGGTTGGCATCTGCGGAGCGCAGGGCTCTGCTGGGGGCGTATGCCCGAAAAGCTATTTTCAGGTATTCAGGTCCTATACCGTGAACTGCTTTGTAAGCAATGCATAGCGCTTTAAATTTGGTTCTGCTTTTTATGGGCAGCCAGTGTAGCTGGCGCATCACATTAGAAATTGACTTGAACTTTGGAGTACCTGACAGTATCCTACATGCTACACACAAACATGTAAACTATAATTAAACCAGTCACTTTGGCCATTTCACAGCAAACTCTCAACTCTGGGTGGAAAGGGAGAACAGAGGTATTCCAAAAATATGTATTATAATATAATTCGTGTACTTTTAATAATCTTGGTATCTTCACTCCAATATTGAAAGTCCAGCTTGAAGTGTTCCAAGGAAAAAAAAGGTGTCAAGGTATGACTGTACACAGCAATAAACTACCCATCTCCAGGTAGTCACTGGTCAGGAAGGTATAACTGCTCTTGCGTACATCTCAGTCATCCAAGTCCTCCTCTAGTATGCCACCTCTTGATGATATTTTCAGGTGCATTTTCGCAGCATACCTCAATTCATCCACATTTCAAGCCAGCTATCTACAATGGGGCCATATTGGGTTAATGATCTGATGGCTAGCCTTTGGATAGATGTGCAACAGCGCAGCCTTTTTGCGCATGTTGTTTTTCGTATTAAAGGGGCATAAGTGAAATGCGTGTATTCGTATTAGATTGCAACCCGCAATTGGGCTGCTTCTAGTGGGATATATCTTGTGTAGCACCACCAGTGTAATATATGAATGATATATTATGTTAACATGCTAAACTTGTGGAAATTTGCTTTTTAATGAGCACACCCGTGAAGGGGTCAATCAATCAATCAATCCATTTGTAGAGCACACTACTCACCTGTGAGGGTCTCAAGGCGCTGGGGGGGGGGCGGGGGTGCTGCTACTGCTCGAACAGCCAGGTCTTGAGGAGTCTACTGAAGGCCAGTAGGTCCTGTGTCTGTTGCAGGCGGATGGGGAGGGTGTTCCAGGTTTTTGCAGCGAGGTGGGAGAATGATCTGCCGCCGCCGGTCGCTCGCTGGATGCGGGGGACGGTGACGAGGGCGAGGTCAGCGGAGCGAAGCTGGCGGTTCGGGGTATAGAAGGTGAGTCGTTCGTTAAGGTACGCTGGTCCGGTGTTGTGGAGTGCTTTGTGAGCGTGGGTATGGAGCTTGAAGGTGATCCTCTTGTTGACGGGGAGCCAGTGCAGGTCTTTCAAGTGGGCTGTGATGTGGCTGTGGCAGGAGATGTCGAGGATGAGGCGTGCAGTGGCGTTCTGTATACGTTGTAGTCGTTTCTGGAGTTTGGCTGAGGTTCATGCGTAGAGAGTTTTGCCGTAGTCCAGCCTGCTGCTGACGAGGGCCTGGGTGACTGTTCTTCTGGTTCCGGTGGGGATCCATCTGAAGATCTTGCGGAGCATGCGGAGGGTGTTGAAGCAGGAGGAGGAGACGGCGTTTACTTGCTGGGTCATTGCCAACGCTGAGTACAGGATGACCCCAAGGTTGCGTGCGTGGTCAGTGGGGGTCGGAGCTGCTCCCAGTGCGGGCAGCCACCATGAGTCGTCCCAGGCGGAGGGGGTGGATCCAATGATGAGGACCTCCGTCCGAGTTCAGTTTCAGGCGGCTGTTCATCATCCATTCGGTGATAGCCTTCAATTCTTCGTGGAGGTTGGATTTAGCGGTGTTGGGGGCCTTGGTGAGGGAGAGGATCAGCTGGGTGTCGTCGGCGTAGGAGATGATGTTGAGGTCGTGCGATCGGACGAGGTTGGCGAGCGGTGCCATGTAGACGTTGAAGAGTGTCGGGCTGAGGGTCGATCCTTGGGGTACGCCACAGATGATCTTGGTGTCTTTAGAATGGAATGGGGAGAGGCGGACACTCTGGGTTCTGCCGGTGAGGAAGGAGGTGGTCCAGTCCAGGACTTTGTCACGGATCCCTGCGTTGTGGAGGCGTGTGCGGAGGGTGTGGTGGCAGACAGTGTCGAAGGCGGCCGAAAGGTCGAGGAGGATGAGGGCTGCGGTTTCTCCATTGTCCAGCATGGCCCTGATGTCGTCGGTGGCAGCGATGAGGGCTGTTTCGGTTCTGTGATTGCTGCGGAATCCAGATTGGGACGGATCCAGAATGTTGTTCTCTCTGAGGAAGGAGGTCAGTTGCCTGTTGACAATCTTCTTGATGACTTTCACCGGGAACGGGAGTAGGGAGATGGGCCAGACGTTCTTGAGGTCCTTGGGGGCTGCCTTGGGTTTTTTGAGTAAGGCGTTGATCTCGGCGAGCTTCCAGCTCTCCGGGAAGGTGGCGGTCTCGAAGGAGCTGTTGATAATCTTGCGGAGATGGGGTGCGATGGTGGAGCTTGCTTTGTTGAAGATGTGGTGCTGGCAGGGGTCGGATGGTGAGCCGGAATGGATGGTGTTCATGATTTTGATGGTGTCGTTGTCGTTGGGTCCAGGAAAGCAGGGGGTCGATGTGGCTGTAGGGGCTGAGTCCGAGGTGTCGGTGACTGTCGGGGGGGCCTGGTTGTTGAAGCTGTTGTGAATGTCTGCGATCTTGCGGTGGAAGAAGGTGGCTAGGGAGTCGCAGAGGTCATGTGATGGGATGTTGTTGGAGTTGGAGCTGGGGTTGGAGTGTTCCTTCATGATGTTGAAGAGCTCTTTGCTGTTGTGTGCGTTGTTGTCGATGCGCTCTTTGAAGGAGGTCCTTTTGGCGGTTCGGATGAGTTGGAGGTGTCTGTGGATGGCACTCTTGTAGGCTGTGTTGCTGTCCAGTGTCTGTTCGTGGTGCCACTTTTTCTCGAGCATATGGCAGGCCTGCTTGGATGCCTGGAGGTCGGCGGTGAACCAGATGGCTTTTCTGTTGGTGCGTCTGTTCGAGGGTTTCTTGGTCGGGGCGAGAGTGTTGGCGCAGTCGTCGTCGATCCATTGCCTTAGGTTGTGGGCGGCGGAGTCGGTGTCTGTAGTGTTCGTTGGTGGGTTTTGGCCGAGGGTGGTGTCTAACTGAGGGTGGTCACCCTTCTCTGTCCACGGGTCCATAGACCAACCAAGTAGAGATTGGCACTGAAGCTGGAATTCAAATAACAAGTTCATTAATCACCCATGAGTGGGACCACGTCCACACAGCACTCTCAAGTGCTGCCTGAGGTAGTACATTGAAGTCACAGAACACAGGCCTTATATACAGCTTTTTCTGCACTGGTAAGCATGTGGATACAAATAGAAGGTACAAGCATACACAGGTATAACTACAACCAAACATGGGCAGATGGGAGTTCACTTAGTCAGCAAAGTGGGAGGGGGAGCAGGAGTGCTTATGGCAGCAGTAAATGATTGACAGTTGAGTCTGAGACCAGGTGTTCTGACAGCTACAAACTCTTAGCATGCACATTGCTTTTAGCCGAGTCAGGAAGGCAACTAAAATAGACAGCACAGGCAGGGAAAAAGACGAGCAGCAGAGGATTGGAGAATTACAAAGCCAACAAAATGGATGCCACAACCAAGTTGGCTTCAGCTTACGCTAACAGAAATTATTTCAGATTTCCACAAACTGAGTGCCATCAGTGGAAACAAGAAAGAAAGAACAGTTGACAAAGAACCTACACACATAGTCAACTACAAACAATAAAAAACACAAAACAGCTTCAAGCTAAGATAGAATGAATGCTGCAAAATTCAATGAGAAATTATATGAGGCCAGAAAGAAGAAAGTATAAACCCGAAACAGCAGCGAAGATGTAAAAAAAGAAATACTGAGAAAAATTGAAAAATCAATTTCAGTAAGCTGAGGTAATAAGAATGCAAATGTGTACAACAAAACGAAATGTTGGACAGGTAAGAAAGAAACAATGTAAAATAAAAACAGCAGTTTGAAAGTTAAGAGAGAACATCTACAACCATCAAACACTGTGTGAAATCTGCACTAGCCAATTGGTCCCACCAATGCAATATCTATTGGCTTTGCCAATGTGTTTTAGCCATGTTGTACGCCAGCGTGGCTGCTGTTCAGCATGGCTAAAAGTTAGAAGCATGGAGGAGAGTGGTGTGGAGTGTTGTAGAGTGGAACAGCAAATAATGGCGAAGGCTAGAGTGTCGTAGAGTGGAGTGGCACAGAGTGTTATGTATTGGAGTGGCATAGAGTGGAGAGGCATACAGTGGAGTGGTGCAGAGTAGCGTGGACTGGTGAAGAGTTCACTGCAGTAGAGTGCTGCAGAGTATAGTGGCGGAGACAGCAGTGGCATAGAGTGTAGCAGCTTAGAATTCAGTGGCGTACTATGCAGCGTCATAGAATGCAGAGGTACTCCACTGCACTTTTTCATAACAGAGTGCAGTGGTGTAGAATAGAATGGCACACAGTGCATTTGCATAGAGTGGTGCAGAGTAGAATATAGTGCCGTAGAGTGCAGTGGTATAGAATGCAGTGGTGTAGAGTGGAGTGCTGCTAAGTGCAGTGGCATAGAGTGAAGTGATGCAGAGTAAATTACATAGAGTGCAGTAACGTAGAGTGAACTGGCATAGAATGCACTAGTGCAGAGTAGAATAGCAGTGTTCAGTGGTGTACAGTGCAGTGTTGCAGAGTAGAGTGCAGTGGTGTAGAGAGGCATAGAATACAATGATGTACAGTAGATTTGTAGTGAGTATAGTGGCGTAGAATGCAGTGGCGCTGAGTACAGTAGTGCAGAGTACAGTGCAATGGAATAGCATGCAATGGAATAGAGTAGAGTGCAGTTGCGTGGAGGGGCATAGAATAGAGTGGACTGGTGTAGAATGCATTAGCGTAGGATGTTGCAGAGTATAGTGGAGTGAAGTACCGCAGCATAGATTTAGCGGCGTACAATGCAGTCATAGAATGCTGTGGCATAGAGTGCAGGGGTGCAGAGTAGAGTGGTGCCTAGTAGAGTGGCGTATAGTAGAGTGGCAGAGAGTGCAGAGGCATACAGTGGTGCAGAGTGGAGAGGCATAGATTGGAGTGATTCAGAGTGTAGTGGTCTAGAGTGCAGTGATGCAGAGTAGAGTGGCGTAAAATGCACTGGCATAGAGTGCAGGGATGCAGAGTAGAGTGGCAAAGAGTTCAGTGGCAAAGAGTGCAGTGAAGAATAGTAGAGTGTCATACAGTGCAGTGGTGTAGAGTGCACTGGCATAGACCAGAGTGGGGTAGAGTACAGTGGTGCAGAGTAGAGTGCAGTGGCATCACAGAGCAGAGAGGCATTAAGTAGAGTGGAGTAAAGTGCAGTGGCATAGAGTGGAGTAGTACAGAGAGGATTAGAGTGGTGTAGAGTGCTGTGGTGTAGAGTAGATTGTTTCAGAGTAAAGTTAAGTGGAGAATAGAGGAGTGGTGCAGTGTAGAGTGCATTGGTGTAGAATGTAATGGCATAAAGTGGTGTAGAGGGCATTAGATTATAGAGTGGCGCACAGTGGATTGACATAGAGTTGCAGGGGCTTAAAGTTGATTGCAGTAGCATAGAGTGCAGTGGTACAGAGTGGAGTGGAGCAGAGTGGAGTTGTGAAGAGTAGAGTACAGTTGCCTAGACTGGAGTGGAGTCGAGTGGCGATGAGTGCAGGAAATGGTGTAGAGTAGAGTGGCATAGAGGAGAGTAGAGAGATGTAGAGTGGAGTAGAGTGCAGTGGCATGGAGTGGTGTAAAGTGGATTGTTGTAGAGTAGAGCACACTGCCATTACAGACAACACATTTTCCATTGAAATGGCCAATACATTTGCACAGACAAAGTTTTACTAATAAAACTATACAGCGCACTAACGATAATGTGTGGAAATAGCATCACCTAGTGTACTGATTTTTTGATCTAATTAAAGAATTTGTTTCCAACACACTTCAGAATAAACAAAAAAAGTGCTTCATGCGTGCTTCCTAATTCTGATATATTCTGAATTTTCTTGCACAGTTCATTTAAATGCTGCTGCGTGCTAGAAAAAAAAAACATTTACTACCCCCAGTATCCAGCAAGATTATCACATACATTCTCTAACTTAGAAGTCAGAAAAAGAAAGGTAAACGGCAAGCTTCCTGGGAAAACGGAGTTTGACATTTGACCTCTGTCTCTGAATGCACAGCAAATGTGACAAGATAAGAACATACAGTAATGTTTACAGAAAGTTCTCTTGTGAAAGAATATAAGGAGAGGTAGTGTGAAAAGGCTTTGCTCCTTGTTAGGGACAAACTCACGCTGGACTGCCTAAAACCAAGCCAGCAAAGAGGAAGCCAGAAAATGTGAGTTTCAAACCACAAAGCCAGTGGTAAGCAATGGGCAGAATGCCTTCCCAGGGAAGGTTTCTGGTTGCCCCCAAGATGTTTTAGGAAACTAGACAGCTGTGCTGTCTGGTAGGCTTTGACCTAAAAAAGTGCCCACCGTTTATTGCACTGGATAGCGTTCAGATAAATGTGCTGCGTATCAACCAAGTAAAATAGAATCTGGATCTGAGATTTGAACCCTCAGATCCACAGTGGGCTAAAAGTTGTAAAATTAATAAAAACAACTCTTCTAGCATTACATTTCAGCTGATACTATTAAAATGACTCGTTAGGGTGTCTACTTTTCCATCTAGATTATAGATAGGTAATAATTTTTAAGCAAGAATGCCATTGTTGTTCGATGATCATATGTAAATCTGTCCACTGGTACTGCCCTGGGCACTGTGCTGGGACATTGCGATTCTGTGAGGATGTTTGAGGGTGGATCACTACAGCCTGCTTGCACCTTAACCAAGCGTTTTCTGAGCCGTATACACACAATGAAAAAAGTGACCAACTGGACTTTCTGCTTTCAAAGTATAGACCGCCCTATTATAGATGTGAATTAAGATTCAACAAATTCTTGTCTGCGAAAAATGATCTGATAAAGAGAGCAGAGATGATTAATCACCGTGTAGAGGATATGGAGTTGAAGGGTTCTGGAAAGGAGTTTGAGGTTTTTCAGTTATATCCGAAAACGGGGCCTGACTCGGAATTAAAGCAGGCTTGTCAAAATATGTTCAAATCATCCCAGATACCTTCTCTTTTTCCCTCTCACTCTTTGTCAAATAATTCGCTTTTATTTTCTCTCTCTCTCTTTCCCTCTTTCTACTCATAGTCCTCCTGCGCCAGCTGCAACAAAAAAAAACCCGGGGAGCAGGAAAGAGTGACGGAGGCAAACGTATACCTTTAATAACCCGTCTCCAAAGGCTCTATTGACCGTAAAACTCACAGTGAGCCACAGTACAAGCGCATGTAGAGGCACAGTACAAATACAAAGAGTGCACACTGAAACTGGTATGATTCGGGTGACAATCAAATGGATACTGTTCTACCCCCATCGCACTGTGTCTGGGAAAACGTCATCCCTTCTTTAACAATAGTGGATGGGAGCTGCCATTCATGTGTACCTTGGAGTTGTACCATGTACTTGTTTTATAATTTCATCTTGGGAAACAGGTGCTAACACTAGTTGTGATGGGCAGTGTGTTTGGGGATGGTAATACAGACCGTCAAATGTATTTTTTTAAGTCACCAGTAAAACGATTATTTAAAAAAATGTAAGGAAATCTTCCTTACAAGTATGACAGAATATGCAGGGAGTGTGCCTAGAGTGTGTGTTTAAGCTACGTTCTAGTAAGGATATGGACACACCTGCGGACATTGCTAAGTTAGCATAAGTTAGATATGCTTGGCCGCCATTTTGCTGCATTTGCTCACGTTACTACATGCCACATTTCTCGTAAACACTTTGCTTGCACGCTTTCACATGAGAACTGTCTGCATTTCACATATTTAGTTGAACACTCTGCTCCTCGTCTGTACAGTGTGTTCAAGGCCGAAAAACAATGAGCTCTGTTGATTTGCTTTGGTCAGTCTCACATCCCTAGCCATAATATAGAACACAGCTGCAAACCTGGAAATCTGGTGCTTTTAATATTGCATTGTATGCATGTTAACTCACTTGGAGAAACGCTTTCCAGGATAGAAGAGCTGTGCTTGTCCGGAGATGTACATTTCTGCATCTGAACTCGGAAGTAAGGGGTCTCCCTGACAAAGCCTGAAGGTCTTCTATAATTATAATAAACTAGTTTCTAGCACGGGGAGGGTGGCAAGGCGCTATAGTCCTGTTTCCACCATCATTACAATATGATTTCTCCTTTTGTTCTATATGGAATTGTAACAATGCTGATTTGTTTGATCTGATGCATATTGCTTCTAGTATTGGCTAGTGTACTGCATTATGGAGCACGTTAGTTAAAATAAACATTTGAAACTATTCATTGGCTCTATTTACTCATGTTGTGGACAAGTACGAGAGTTTGAACGAAAGAGTGTTCTTTTTTCCCACGTATCCGGAGAGGGACGGAGTCACATGTTCCAGGATGTCTAATCATTGGTAGCTTCGCTGTAGCATGGAGAACGAATGAGACACTATAGCTAGTCGGATTGGCATTCTGGGCACCAAGGTGGGTATTCTGATACACCACTACACACTGAGGTCCTGGTTTCCTGCGCATAGTTCTGTATATGTGCAGAATCCCTGCAACATGGTGCACCTAAAGATTGGTCTGGTTCTTATTTAAGAGGCACTTAGTAGTACTTGTGCTTGTCCATGAAACCCTCGCTTCAGTTTTCTGGTTAACTGCTGTGACGGCATAACCTATCTATATTGTTGTTTTTATAGGTTTTTTCAAGCTTGATACATAAAATGGTTTAATAGTTCTTTTGAATTACTACCCTATTACGCTACCACGCTATAAGTTGTTATTCTTTTCTACTCATTATGGCTGAGGTAGATATTGCGACACATAGCCGCGGGATGCTCCCTCGTCATTCGACGACTAATACAGTGCCCAACGCGGGTATCTCACTCATTTTTGTGGTGGGGGCTAATGCAGCTCACCACTTTGAGGTGTTTTATTCTTGGGTAACCTTTCCGGCAGTGAATGGAGAGGATAATTTGTTCCATACATATACTCCCACTGCAATACCTGTAGCATATCGGCCATATACGACTCTCGAAGTTCCGATTTCAGCATGGCGACACCGTATTTGGTTTAATGGCGCCCTACCCCAAACAGTGACCCCAGTCCGGTTAGGCCCTTTATCGACTCCAGTGGCCACTCTGCCACTTTTGGCCGGGTACTCACCACATCCACGTTATCTAGTAGTCGCTGTAGACAACTTACGCGCCTTACACACTTCCTTGATTGAGGTACACATGGCTCTAGTACAATACGTCTCACGCAATCTACAGGTAGGAGCACCTGGGGTTGCTGTGCAACCAGCTGGTCCAGTGGGACTAAATATTAGTCCGGTTATGGTTAATTTGGTTATTTGCAAGCGTCCCCAGAATAAGGAAGACTTACCTTACTGGCTTGCAGAGACATTTGACCAGCTGGAAACAGTATTTCTGAATACAACTCCTGTGGAGAAACACAGGATTCTTACTAATAGTTTGCAGAAAGACTTAATACCTGAAGTAACTGATTGTGAAAATTGGGGTAAAGTGTTTGCGGCGGTGTATGCGAAATGTTTTGGCACACCATCTATGACTGAGCTCCCCTCCGTGATTAAGCGTGTTCAGGATGAACATGGATTGGAGGCAGCTGTGGAGTTGGGGATGAGGTTGTTGCTGATCTGATCCTTGCTAATGTCAAGGGAGATGTGGTTAACTTTCAAGTGCCTAATGCTTTGCGCCTTGTCCGGGATGAGGAGAAACCCCGCAAATTGCCAAAAATTTTTGCAGAAGCATATAGGACAATTGGGCGCAATAGTTTGGGTATTAGACCTTTTGCTAGGATACCAGCGCTACAGCAAACAAAGACGGCACAGTCTGCTAAAGACGACCGTCCAAACTTTCCTAAAAAGAACTGGAAAAATAAGAAACACGGGAAGCAACAACAAACACAAGGGTCGCGTGCTGCGTCACCAGTTCCCGAACCCTCTGAGCACACTTATGATCTGCACGACCGCGCGAGAATTAGGTCTCCTGACAGGTTTCAGGTTTCTGATCAGCGTTCTCCTTGTTCTTCACAGGCAACATCAGGCTCACAAGCCGGTGGAGGGGAACCCAAGGATCGCGGCAGAGGTCGAGGTGCCACGCAAGGTTGTGAGCAGCCTTGTCAGACTGAAAGCAAAGGGAAACAAGACTATTTTCTAAGTCCGCGACTGCATTTTCAGAAAAAGAAAGTTGCTGCTTGAACTGCAAGATATGCCACAGATGGTGAGGACCCGGCTCCGGAACCTAACATGGGATGTAACGCTGCTAGACAGCGCAGCGGAGGTTACAATAGTGCGGCAAGCACTGCGTCCATTTCTGGAGGCGACAGCAACTGAAACATTCATCACAGTTTAAATGGCTGACACCAGAGTGGTTCCCCCTGACAGACTATATGATATAGTTCTTCAAATTGAGGGTGACATACAACGTATAATAAAAGGGATTTTTGGGGAAAATCTGACTTCTTCGTATGACATACTTTTGGCAGAGAAAGATTGGCCACGGCTTTTGTTTAAGCCGCTCCCAGGGGCGAGGAGGTTATACTCCACAGTTTTTCACATAATGTTTCCAAGGAGCAAGCAATGGCTTTTGCAGAAAAGTGGGATTTGGTGCTTGCACCGGCTCTGTACCGTACTCAGGTCGGCTGGGATAAAGTTTCTCCCCCGCATGAGATACCATTACGGTCTATGCCACAGCCACAACCCTAATATCCTCTCCGGCGGGAGGCAAAAGCTCCTGTTGCAAACATTCTGGATCAACTAGAGTATCAAGTAGTAATTGAGTCATGTGTGTCACTGATGATTAACCCTCTATTTACAGTAGCAAAACCCGATGGGTCGTACCGCTTAGTTTTGGATTACGTCATTTAAACTCACATTGTCGGACTTGTGCGGTGCAGAATACCCATAGTTCTGCGTTAGTCGACAGTCTTGCTCGTAAAAAATATAAAACTACACTAGACATTTCCAATGGCTTTTTCACATACAATCTATCACCTGAAAGCAGTCAATGGACCACCTTCACAGCGGGCGGAAAACAAAAAAAATGTACGCGTTTGGCAATGGGCTACAAAAATAGCCCTGGTGTTTTCGCCGCCTGTATTGTCTCTTTGTTAGACAGTATAGACGAAGACGCATACTTGTACGTTGATGATATCTATCTAACTGACGACGAGTCAAGGCCGCATCTTTGATGGGTGGATCACATCATAGTTTTGTTTGCAGACCATGGATACAAATTTAGCTTTGCAAAATCACACATTGCTGAGTACACAGTATTGTTTTTGGGCTACGAACTCAACAATGAAGGAAAAGGCTTACCGCCTCACTTCTTGGAAAAATGTGCACGTTTGCGCCCTCCCACTACACTGAAAAAAATTACAGTCTTTGCTGGGATTTTTAAATTTCGGTCGCACTTACGTTCATGATTATGCCCAGCGTATCAAGCCTTTGTATGCTTTTGATACAACCTACCTTTTCAAAAGCCTGCTGGCTTCCGGAACACTCTACTATACTGCACTCTTTGCAGTCTGATCTTATTGCATCAAACTTTTTGTTAACTCGTGATAACCATACAAACCTGTTGATACGAATCGTGCCAGGCGCAGTGGGTTTCACTTACTTGACGTTTAAATAGGAGACACAGTACCTATTGCTTACAAGTCACATTTGTACACTTTGGCAGAATTGCGGTTTTCCTCTATTGAAAAAGTTTTGACAACAGTCCAGATGGCGATCCTAAAGGAACGCGCACTGGCACAAGGGAAACTTATTTTGGTTGTAACACCATGTCCCACTCTGGAAGCAGTGACAAAGGCAAGTGTACCGAACTCTAAGGCTTTAAATCCTCGAAGGATACAATGGGCCACATCGTTGACCTCTCCTGATGTCACGTTTATTTTTGATTCATCTTTGCGTACACAGGAGTTTTTACAGTATGAATTTGTTCATCCTCCTCCACTGTCAATGCGCCCCCTTGAGCAGTACACATGTATCATCTATACCGACGGTTCAGCACAACCAGCAACTGGGTCTAAGCATTCTTACTCGGCTGCTTGTGCTATAGTGACGGGTACCGTGTGAACGGAGAGTTCAAGTCGAATGTTGTGCATACTCAGGCACTAGGTGACTGTACTGCCCAATTAGCCGAGCTGCGCACTTTGGTACTAGCTCTGGAGTTTGCAGATCCAAATGTGACTACATTAATTGTAAGCGATTCATACTACTGTGTTCAGTCTTTTAATGACAACTTATTCATTTGGTCTCAAAATGACTATCATGATTCTAAAGGCAGCGCAATTAAACATAAAATGCTTTGGGTTCGAGTCGCAGATCTTAAAGACCGTCTGCCTCTCACACAGGTAATTCATACTCTTGGTCATCAGTGCGTATGAGTACACGCAGTTGGCAACAGTTTGGCAGATGAAGCTGCCAAATCAGCAGTAACCACGTTTTTAGTTGCAGCAGTTACAAGATCCATGAATAAGATTGATAATTACATTTTGGCAGCAATAGCTGCTACAGAGAAGGGTGATAATTACCCGCAGGGTTTCCCTTCCAAATACTCTTATCATTTAAGACCCGATAATGTTCCATACGTGAGAAATAACGACAGGTTAATGCCCAACGCGGACCGTAGACCTTCACTGATAACAGCCGCACACAAAGGGATGGCTTCGGCGCATGCTGGAGTATCTGCTACTGTTTCTATTTTGCAGCAGCATTACTGGTGGCGCAGCTTATATGAACAAATCCGTAATTACGTACTTTCTTGTAACATTTTCAGCAGATTAAACTGTCTACGGCAATCCTTCCACCACAAACACAGCTATGCATTTCTAATAAACCTTTCGGTTGTGTTTATTTAGATCACTGCGGTCATTTTTCTTCAGATACTGCCTATAAGTTCATCTTAGTTGCAGTTGATTCGTGCACACACTTTCTATGGGTTTGGCCACAACGCAGTGCTGACACCCGAAACTGTCATCAGGGATTTGCGTGTCTTTGTGTGAATTTTTGCATGTGGCACCTTCCACTCAGACCAGGGTCCAGCATTTGCCTCTAAGGCGTACCAGGATACCATGAGGTCTTTGAGGGTGCAGGACAAATTTTCGTCTCCACAGAGGCCTGAGGGCAATTCGGTTGTGTAGCGAATGAACCGTGACTTAAAGCAATCCTTGACAGCTAGGGTCATAGGGACTGGCAGGAACTGGTTCGCCCATTTGTATAGCATATAATGTACACTAAATAATCTCCCTAGAAGATCTCTGGGTGGGTGGACCCCATACGAAATGCTCTTCGGCATGAAAATGTTTGTGCCAGACCTTGATGGTCTAGACATGGCGGCATCATCCGCATCCTTTGACGTAGATAATCATTCTGCTGTATTACAGAAACTACAAGAGACCTGTGACAGTCTTGCAAAGGAACATTTACCCTCACCCACTGATGCTGCGCTGCAGATTCCAGTAGTCGGCTGGCTACCCAATATCGGTGACCTGGTCCGAGAGAAGGTGGAGTACAAGAAAGAGTTTGGCCCCTCTTATCGTGCATCTGTCCCAGTGCTTGGAGTGAAAGGTACTCATCCAGTCATTTTACCACCTCTTCCTGGTCGAAAAGAAAACAGAACATCTCAGTGGACAATGTCAAGCTACAACATCTGGCTGATCCTGAATAGCATCACACCAGCGGTCTCTACAACAACTGTATCGAGAGATCCTGGCTTACCCGCTACTAACAACACGCAGGAAGACACCACCATTGAGCTGGACTCTGTTAACAATCCTTTGCTGGTCCAGTCTGCTTCCAAAACTGAATATGCTTATCCAACTACCGTGTCATTACCTTGTTCGCGACCTGAGGCCATTAATGAATCACGGTTTTCCTTTGACTCACATTTCACATCATCAAAGGCCCCTTCCAAATTTTCTATTTTTGTCGCCTGGTTTAAACTAACTTAATTGGTTCCACCTTGGACATACATCTGGTTGGTGCTCATCGCAATTTTTTTGTTCATGTCTATTGGTTTTGTCACTTTTTTTCCTTCTAAATCAATGGTCACTACCTTCCTGAATGCCTTACTGTTAAACTGGTAGATGGAACTTTGGCTCTGCACTCTTCTTCTCACATCATGAAAAGAAATTAAAAGAGACCTGACTTTTGTCAAAATTACTGACTGGCCAGTTATAGACGGCATACTTTGGGATGCTGTACATTTTCAAATCCATGGCCCTACAGAGATAATTAATGTTCCAAATGTACTTCGTGTTTCAATGGGTGATGTAGTCAAACATAACATACGGTCTGATGATTGGGACATGCAAGCCGTGCAATCCTTGTTTTCAGACTTGAAATACTATGCCGCTTTTGATGCTGAAAATTTGTATTTGAATACTGCAAATTATGCGGATTTGTTTTGCTATCAGCACTATGGTCATCATTATCTGCATAAAGCTAACACGTTTAGAAATGTTTTTAATTATACACAATGGGAACATTGCCCGGCTCCTTTGGAAGGCAGCTCTAAGACGTTTTTGAAAAAATTCACATATTTTACCGACTTTGATAAATCAAACCCCGGGTCGTTCTATTTTAAATTAAATGCTTCTTCAAATTCTAAAATAATGCTCACCCACAGTAAATTATTGTATGCTAAATCCTTTATTGATAAATTGTCAGTGGGTGACTATGATCTGTGGATCCACTAGGCCATTTCGAACCCTTAGGCAGTGCATTTCTGCATGAAGTTTGGTCATTACCATTTGCATACAAATGCCTACGGGATGACAAAGAAGTATACCTAACTGGGGAATCATGTGATACCACAATAGGTCTTTCTATGGTTTGTAAGAATATCCAGTTGCATGGTGCCTGTAACCTTACGGCCCCGAATCTTGCATGTGTTTTAAAAGGAATACCCGTGCCAGCTATTACACCGACTTTCACTCTGCGTGCAAACTGTAGTTATTTGCTTTTAAATAATGAAGAATGCTGCGGCATGCTAGCTGGCATCCCTTACATTGTAACGGTTTCACAGCGTGTGGTTTGCTGTAAACATTTGCTTTTCCCACCCCCACACGGGAGGCTCGATAACTCGATTTGGCCTTCCATTCCGACCTTGAAGGCAGACTTCAACAAGTTGAGCAAAATAAGAGCATTGTTATCCCAAAAAAAGGTTTCACTCACATCTGCCCGTGAGGCATTAGTCCTTCACGTGGCTAACACCCGTACAGAGGTACAAGCGCTTCTTAATACTGACCTCCCACTACATTTCGGTGCGTTGATACACACTATTTTCAATGCTTCTAACACTACAGGCATTGCCCATTTTTTTAAAGCTGTGGGCTCTGGCCTTGTGACCTCTTTTCAAACTATATTTGGTGTGATACCAGCATTTATCCATTCTATTTTTTCTAGCGTCTTCGGTGGCTTGCCACTATTACTTGCCCTAGCCGCTGGGATTTTGCTGTTAATTTGCTTGCTACCAAATGGATGCTATTCCTGTGGCCCTGCACAGCCAAGACCGGCTGCAGATGCTTCGTAGCCGTATGCTTGAATGCTACGGTACTCTGCCCCTGGCCACACTCAGCGTGGCTTATGGATTATCTTTTCGCTTTGCCTATTTCACTTGCGTGCAACCTGTCTTCAACTGCTTGGATTGCTCCTTTGAATGGGCATTAGTTCTTTGCCTCTCCAATACGGCATTTCCTCCAACTGATTTTGAACTGCTAATGAGTCCCTTAGTTGCCCATGAGCAAGAATGTTCCGGTGTTGGAATTATGGCCTGCGCAGCAGCGCTGGGAGTTATGGCTGAATGGGATATCTGTGCAGCGGCACAGGATTTCCTACAACGGAGTTATATGGAGTATGACACAAGTTGCCCATTGATGGTGCTGGAAGCGCCCATTGTTGAGGAACATATATGTTCATTCACTCTGCTTGATTGGGTGGCAACACTTTTTTCAGACGATACCAATGACTTCCTCTTGGAGGCTATTGCAACATACTGTTCGTACACCTTGCTGGATTAACTCAGCCACTGTATCCTTCTAGATTTTTTTTTTTTTTGTGTGCCTCTTTGGACACAAACTATTTTTTTTTTCTCTTCTCACATTCCCTGCAAATCTGAGGTATCATTGATACAAATGCTCTTTATTCTTGCTCAGACTTGTTTGAAAGCTGTGTTCTCTTTAAGACCACTGACCAAGGGGAGGGTGTAGTGAGGATATGGACACACCTGCAGACATTGCTAAGTTAGCATAAGTTAGATATGCTTGGCCGCCATTTTGCCGCTTTTGCTCACGTTACTACATGCCACATTTCTCGTAAACACTTTGCTTGCTTGCTTTCACATGAGAACTATCTGCATTTCACATATTTAGTTGAACACTGTGCTCCTCGTCTGTACAGTGTGTTCCAGGTCGAAAAACAATTAGCTCTGTTGATTTGCTTTGGTCAGTCTCACTTCCCTAGCCATAATATAGAACACAGCTCCAAACCTGGAAATCTGGTGCTTTTAATATTGCATTGCATGCATGTTAACTCACTTGGAGAAACATTTCCAGGATAGAAGAGCTGTGCTTGTCCGGAGATGTAAATTCCTGCATCTGAACTCGGAGGTATGGGGTCCCCCTGACAAAGCCTGGAGGTCTTCTATAATTATAATGTTGCGGGACGAATAAGGGATACGTGAGCCAACTCGAATTAGTGAGGGTTTTATCTTTCTTAAAACACGCTTTCTGGGGGACGCCAGGTTTCGTAAGCAAAAGTCCGATCTGATCCGATAAGTCCTCCTCTGGGGGGGGGGGGTTCTGCTCCTGGTCCTGGTTCTTCCTCTTAACTGTCACTCTTGGAAGGGGAATAGCTCCAGCTCCGTCTCAGGAAAGGAAGGAGAGAGCGGGCGTCAGTATCGGGTTACATTGAACTTCTTTGTGGGAAGGGGAGTGAGGGACACACTCGTATGCCACTTCTACAATAATAGTGACGGGGTGCCAGACTATGGGAGTGAAGTGACAGTGCGATGGGAGGGATACACACAAGGCAAACTCAGTAGGGGGATGCCGGGTTACTTAACGGGGCTCTCCCTCCTCCCGACCCAGCCCGCGAAGTACTCATGTACCTGGGTGAGCCACGCTCCTCCTGGAGTGTGGCTGGGCGAAGTACGATGCCGTTGGCCTCCTGGCTCTCCTACGGCGTCCGGTAGTCCCACAGCACGATTTTGCTTCTCCCTCCTCACGTGTTCTCTCTCCTCGACTCTGGCATCTTCTCCGGCTTCCGCGTTCTCCTCTCCGGTGTCGTCACACACCCTCAAGGGGGAATCCCAAACTCTTATTGGTCCTGGCAGAGCCACGTCACTGAGAGGGGGAGTGTCCTTTCTCTCCCGGCTTCTCCTGTTAAAGGGACCATATTGCTGCTAGTATTGGCTAGAGTACTGCATTATAGAGCACATTAGTTAAAATAAACATTTTACACTATTCCTTGGCTCTATTTACTCATGTTGTGGACAAGTACGAGAGTTTGAACAAAAGAGTGTTCTTGTTCCCACGTATCATGAGAGGGACTGAGTAACTTGTTCTAGGATGTCTAATCATTGGTAGCTTCGCTGTAGCATGGGGAACGAATGAGGCACTATAGCTAGTCGGATTGGGGTTCTGGGCACCGAGGTGGGTATTCTGGTACACCACTACACACGGAGGTCCTGGTTTCCTGGGCATAGTTCTGCATATGTGCAGAATCCCTGCAACAACGTCTCCTGCCGGGATATGTTTTCAAGGGAATGCAGTGCACTTGCAGGTCCTTTACAGGGCTGTAACAGTCTGTGTGCCCAAGAATCTGGAAGTGTGTTTTATCTTAATTGAGTGAAAGTGCCTGCAGTTGGACGATTGAGATGGCTCAGAAAGTATGGGAGTATAAGGTTAGCATGCACGGGATGCTTCCAGTCAAATAGCATTGACACGGTAACCAGATGATGGTGTAAGTGCATACAGAAGAAGGAATTTTACATTAGCAGAGCACAAACCTGAGTAGGACATTTGATTACATATTTGTATACTAGTACATTGTGGACGCTAGTACAGGTTAGCATTACAAACTTTATAGCCAATTGTGGGGTATTAGAGCGGTGGGAAGGTGTATCCCTGAATAGAGCAACCAGAATACAAAAATACATGTTTTGTGTTACAGCATCATGTTACAGCATCTGTTATTTCCTTTGACTTTACCTTTAGAGGCGAAGTTGAAGTTTCTGAGTACGATCTCTAAAGTCATGAGTCCTTTTTCTAGTGGCGATTTAAAACTTCAGATGTAGAAGTCTGAGGTCTAGGAGAAGACACCTCAGTGCTCCTGTGTCTTTTTCTCTCCAACCCACCAGAATGTGCACCTTGAAAAGAAGCCTTAGGAGAGTATTCTTCTAAATAGTCTTTTTTGAAGTATCCTATTTATCTTTATAAGAGAGAATGTCATTGGCTTTGATTTTTTAAAGTCATAGAAGTAATCTAGCTTCCCTGCCACAGCCTTCGTCCCGGCGCAGCGTTGTGTGGCTCTCTGACATCTTCCTGGATGAAGGCACTGTTCAAAGCATGGGTATCTCGCACTGATTACCATGGCCCCCCAACTGCACGCACACTGAACCCTGTCACGATGTAACCGACCTTTACGGTCTATTACAGCACCTTTAATGTTTAGTTGGAATTGCCTCGCGCCAACAGCGCATTCACAGACTGATCGAAAAGTGCATGTACAAAATGCGGGAAACATAGTTTACATTGCATGCCATTACAACGCGGTTGTTACAACGACTGTGTTGTTACATCGCAAACCATTACAATGCAAGTCGTTACAACAACTTGATGTAGGGGGAGAAGGTTTTGGATTTAAAATCCAACACATTCCCTACTGTTGCACAGACTGGAGTTGGAATAGTAAATTAAACTATTCCAACATCCAGCACCCCCTACAGCAAGTCGTTGTAACAACTTGCGTTGTAATGGTATGCAATGTAACAACGCGGTCATTGTAACAACTGTGTTGTAATGGCATGCGATGCATCACATGCGTTGTAACTTGGCCTATTCACAAAATGCACATGTACGAACTGCTAAAGGGCCATGTACTAAAGTATAGAGTGCTGGCCACAGCTGAGTGTCTTAATTTTACATGCCATGCATGTGCGTGTAGGTACTACAATGTGCACATATATAGACATGTACAGATGACTAAAGCTCCTTATTTACAAACACAGGGTGTCACTACTCTATGTGTAATGCATGGACTGACTGGGCTATGGTGTCTGCTTGCAGTAGCTCAGATGTACGTATACACTGATTGCCCATTTTCTGTTTCTCCATACCAGTTGCTCATGCTTAGCGTGTGTAAACGAATGGTTGCTCCAATGTACAAGTATGGACTACCGTAACAGTTTGTATATGTACAGCTTGCTAATTCATCTTGAACATGCACAGATAACTTTATTTCTGCTGATACACTCCTAGGCTCAGTCTGCATATTTGAGAACTACTTATACTTTGTGCACATGCATATATTGGTTGGCTGTGCACAAACATAGATCTCATGAGCAGATTTTTTGTGAAGGCTTCTCCTGTGTCTTGTGTACCTCATACCCATATAGGTAACTCATCTTTGATTGCTTGCAAATGTACTCTCTGTGCTCACATGCTGCAAGAGCTGATTCGGTGGGTCTTAAAATACAGGCTGCTTGTTCGTATCAAGTTTGTGTACACACAGGTTATATATACAGTGTACACGTGCAGGTATTTCTTTTGCAGTATACATGTGCCTCAGCAGTGCGTTCCTTGATAGACTGCCCCTCAAGTGCTGTCATGTAGAGAGTATGTTTCATCTGTATATGTGTACAGACTGCTCATGTTTGTGCTCCTATACGGATTGTCCGCGCTGTTTGCATTTAACCGGCTCTATATGCCGGTCTGTGCCCGCAAAATCTGCACTCCTTACACTATGAATGGATTATACGGTGAGGTTGCACCTTGCTGGGCACCAGCTGTAGCCGAGGAGGCTCTCCCAGTGCTTTGTGCAACTCTCTGTAGTGTCCGTGTACATGGTCTGGGCACTGGACGAGGCGCTAGAAATGGCCTGTCTGCCTGTGAATCAGTCCTACACACTGTTGCCGGTATGAGTACATGTTGGTTTGCTTTAGATATGTTCTTGGAGATGTTACGTTCTTTTTTCAATGGTTGAACCACTTGTATATCGCGCGGGGTATAACGAGAACACTGAGATAACCGGCACACGACCTCTGAAAATGCATGCCTTTTCTCTGTTTATGTTTTTCATTGAGTGTAAATTATGCCTTATTTTTGTCATCACTGGTATGTATCTGCTCCTCCTTAAGGTTTTGCGAAGGTCTTTTATAAATATATTTTCACACAGTCTGTGTCCCAGCTGTTGTACGCTTGCATTCCTTTTTGTCTACCAGCTGTACGAGTGCCGATCTTTTTGCAGGCATTGTTATTTTTTTTCCTGCCACATCGGGATAATTATTGACTTTTCCACATTATATACGCCTCTGCATCTCTATTGTCTCTTTTCAGTCCTGTTCCATCACTGTCTATTTGTTTTCTTTCTCCTCTTATGTTTCCCTGCTCTCTTTTTCATTGTCTCTTATTCTTCGGTTTCAGTGTCCCTCTTCCAGTACTGTTCATTTTCATCCTTCCATTTTCTGTACCCAGAAGATCTACCCCCTGAAGATCGACACTGGCAGAAAGCATCATTAGGAGACTTTTCTCACCTTTTCTGTTGATTGCTCCTAGCAGAATTATTGTGAGGACTTTCTACCTCTGGTCATTCAGCTACTCAGATAAACTCATGGCCATTCAGGCCCTATGCAAGATCCCAGCACAGATGCCAAGGCCAGGGGTGCACAGGACTGGGTTTTGCACTAAGATCCTTGCAGGTACAATTTCTACATAGTCAAAAAGACTACTAACAATGACCAAGAATTAGCAATGCTCTAAGTAAAATGACCTAGACCTGCCCATGAGATTGGCTGGTAAGCTAATTCTTTGGTCTACATTCCTGTCACCATTTGCAGCTGTGACCACGATCCCTTACAGCCACAGCTTCTAGTGAAACTGTCTGCAGGCCTCAGTTACCATACTTAACCACATACTTTGGTTCTAACAAGTGCCTTTGGCCCTCCTAGACCCATTACAACTTTCGGTTATGATCACCATTTCACCACCCCTGCGTGCAGCAGAGGCAAGCATGTATTCCTGACTCACACTACATGACCCAGTGTGTAGGCATTTTAAAGCTATTCAATCCCTAGTGGCACATGACCCAGGATAATATGTTGCATGGCTAAACATTTATAAGATCCCAAAGGCGAGATCAATTGCATTGCAAATGCTTGTTAAGTATTATATGCCATGATACAGGTCAGCAGAGTTCACCCAGAGGCAGGAAAGCTTGTTGTTGTAGGCTGTTGAAAGATTAAACGTAGTCAAAATTGTTGAAAAAATGCTTTTCTGAGGAAAACAAGAGCAGAGCTCAGGAAGACTTATTTCTTCTCAGCTTACTGTAAGAAATGGGAGGTATGGTGCCCCTTGAGGGAAGAGGTACTGGTCTTCCTGTGCTTTGGTTGAAGCTTGGTTCTTTGTAATCAAGTGGGTCGTCTATCAATTTAGCCTTTCGAAGCCATGAAGGTTGCTGCACATCAGCCATATAAAGTAAATCCAGAAAATCAATATTTGTCAAGGAAGTTGCCATCGTAGGCTTGTTCCTAGGCTACATCCAAGTAGGATTCCATTTGGAGAAATCAAATTTCAGTATACACACACATATTCATATACTATCACTGCAAAACATCAAAGAACAAATTAGTGCAATTCTGAACTTGCGTGTCCCTAGTCAAGACCTTGGACATATTTTAGCTGGTTATAGGAAAAAGAAACAGTTTGAGAAATTGGAAATCTGTCCATTAACTATGTCGGAGTCTGGACCATGAGGGCCCCGCTCCGAGCCTACCTGATGTAGTCGCCCCTTTCTCCTCCCTACAGCCACCGGACACAGACTTCCCCCTGGCTGGGTCCTCACGCTCCACTGTCCCGTACGCCTGGCCCTTTAACACCGACGAAGAATGTTCCTGATTCCAGCCGAAGACGCCCGCAGATCTTGGTGCTGAGAAGCCTGGAGGCCAACGTCCCCTTGACTCGCCCGGCCACGTTCCCGGAGGGACGTGGCTTCAACAGGTGCGTCAGCGCTTGCGGGGGAACCGGGAGACGGGCGGTGGGTCCATGAGGAGCAGAGGTGCCGGTGGAATAGCCGAGTAGCGGGTTGTGTGTGCCGAGTAGCCTTTGATACCTGCACGACCCTGGTGGCAGTTACCCTCCCCACACCACCCTGACTGAAAGCCGGGTGATATACCCCCCACACCCTCTCCTTCGAGCACTCCGTTCTCCATAGTACTAAAACGTGCTGTTTTCTTCTTTTCTTTTATGTCCTCCCGTATTGATCTGGCTGCCTTGGATTTCACCCTGATGTAAGAGGCCCCAAGGAGCAACGCCATGGTGGAGAATCCTATCCCCTGACGGAAGACGCGGGAGACTTCCCTCTTGTTTTTCCTTTAATTTAATTGCATTACTTCCCTTTTGACTGCCCTCTGGGAACTCAGTGGCTAAATAAAATACCCTTACAAGCATATTACGTGTGGTACGCTTACTGCCCCCGACAAACTACTAAAAAATAAAAACTAGATCATTGAGTGTATTCAAGCAACACGGAATAGGGAACCATACCATCTGAGGGATAATGAGTCAACATTTAAGATTATCTGGAGCAAATATTTGGACCACTATGATTAGATCCCTTATGGGTTTATCTTTATATAATATGTGGGAGCCTGCAATCCCTGTATAAAAGCTTGTCTGTAATTTCCTTATTTCAGTTGAGTTGTGATGTATCTAGTAACCTGTGATAAAAAGTATGCAGCTGCTGTAAGTTATTACAGTTGAGTTGTGACTTATAAGTCCTGCTGCCAGCAGCCAATGTGAAAGGAAAGTCACACAACATATTTACCGATGTAGTTTAATATTTATGGTATCATGTTTATTTTTGCCACACTTTAGATCATTACAGAAAATACAATTTCTCTGTATGGTTCTACACTTTATGAACTACAATATTTGTTTTAGTCTGGCTTACATTAAAGTGATTCTAAAATCTTTTTGCAACAAGATCCTAACTGCATTTTGATGCGCTCAATTTCGCACACTACTGAGATTCTACTTTTATTTTTAATGCCTGCAAACACAAGGTATCTTTCAAATGAAAGAGCAAGACAACAGGTTATGGTGTGACCATTGATGATCAAGTATAAAATACCCTATGCAGTATAAAAGGAAATTGCAAATCACCTCTGACTCCCACTAGCTTATAAAAGAACGAGGCCTTCTGTCTTATTCCTCTCTATGGTCATTGAACTCCTTGGTGACTTACAATGTCCTTATAATGTATGACAGGGTACTTTATCCCTTATGTGGCGCAACGAGACTAAAAAGCTGGTCTAAAAATCATGTAATATTTTATTACAGTTCACTGGCTGTATATTAGTGTTTAGTTTAATTATGCTCTATATAGTCTGTATTTATTGTGCATATTTGCAAACATATTCATTTATTTACTTATTGAAAGTTTTATATAGCGCAAACGTGACCCAAGGGTATCAGAGAGCTTAACAAGTACATACTGGTAATAAAAAAAAAGCAAGATTACGACACAAAGGGATAAACAATAAACGAAGCATGGGGACAACAGTTAGATAGGAGTAAACAGGGTCAATGCAGAGTAATTGAGTTAGAAAATGTTACTTTGATGATGTTATAGGCTAATAGAAAAACATGTGTACAATAAATGAAAGATTTCAGTTAGTATGGACTTGCTGTAATGGAGCAATCCAGGAACATAGTTGTTCTGAAAGAGCTAGATGGAGAAAGCAGAGTCATAGCTAATGGAAAAGATAAGAAAGGACTAGGTGGCAGCGTAGGATGAGGGGTGAAGAGGATTGAGTTCAGGCGACAGCTTATGGTAAGAATTTGGTCAAAAGGAAGATCTTATTCATTCATACAAAGGAGCAAGCAATCACGAATTTGAGCTTTTTCGGAGGACCAAATACTGTAAGGAACAAAATACCACTGTTGTACATTAGAAGGAAACTGAAAATGACCTCAGAGTTCCTATACATGGATTCAACTCATAGAACTCCTCTCTGGCTTGCAATCTCAATCTAATGTATGTCAAAGAAGAAATGTGTTAAGAGAAGGAGTCAGTGTGGAAGGTAAACTCCTGGATAAATTAATGACTACTAGACTAGCTACAGTTATCACTACACTGGTCCACAAGGACCAAAATGGCTTCATGCCCGACAGAGGTATGCACCACTGCATCCACAGGCTCCAAGTGGCACTCACACAGCTCAATTGGCTGCAAGACCCTGCAGTCCTGGTTGACTACACAAAGTCATTCAATACGGTCTACTGGCCCCTCTTACTTCACATCCTGAGGTGAATGAACTTCTGACCCTGATTCCTGAAACTAGTAACAGCCCTATACAACTCACCATGTGCAAGGGCGCACATCAATGGGTCAATATCTGCCCTGTTCCCAATTCAGTCAGGCATGCGGCAGGGATGCCCCCTGTCGACGTTTCTCTTCACCCTGGTGATTGAGCCCTTGGCAGCAGTGTTTTTTACAATTCAAAGATAGCATGGTAATTCTTCAGACTAATCCCAAATTCATACTGAAGGTTTCCACCGATTTTCATTTCAATCAACCAGCTATGCTAAAGACTTTCTTTCCCAATCCTCAAACACCAGTAGAGACATTCATTCTCTTGTTGTCAAGAGGTGCTGAAAGTTTTATTTAAATCGCACAAAACATTTCCGTACTACAGATCAACTTTTAGTGGACTACAGAAACAGTCCAAACCCACCACTTGTGTATTCCTGTCTTGCTCCTAATCTTGACCACACACATCTAGACCTGTCTTGTATATGTCTTGCACCCTCACAGCCGCCGAACATCTTCAATTCCAGATACACACCGACCCCAAGACCACACTCAGAGGCACCCTCATCTACAGACCCCCAGGACCCCGCACACAATTCAGCGAAGACATCGCAGACTTCATCAGCCCACACGCCCTCCCCTCCGCCGACTACATCCTCCTAGGGGATCTCAACTTCCACCTGGAGAACAACAACGACAACAACAACACCACCCTACTGGACAACCTCGCTAACCTCGGACTCAAGCAACTGGTGAACACCCCCACCACTACGCCGGACACACGCTTGACCCAGTCTTCACTTCCAGCAAGCACATCTCCTTCAGCCACTCAACCGGACTTCACTGGACAGACCACAGCTGCGTCCACTTCAGTTTCAGAAAGAACACAACTCACCACCTCCCGCAACAGGTTCCCCGCAGGAACTGGAACAAGATCACCACCGACCAGCTCACCGCGTCACTGAACCAAAACCCTCCCGCCAGATCAACGGACCCCAACCAAGCAGCCCACAACCTCGCACAATGGATCGCCAACTGCGCCGACGACCTCGCACCCCTGAAAACCCATCCCAGCAGGCCTGGAAGCAAGAAAGCCACGTGGTTCAACGACGACCTCAAGAACTCCAAGAAGAACTGCCGCACCCTCGAGAAAGCCTGGCGAAAGAACCCGACCACAGACAACATGACCGCCCTCAAGCACGCCACCCGCAAACACGACCAGCTGATCCACACCACCAAGAAGACAGCACTCAAGGAACGATTAGACAACAACGCACACAACAGCAAGGAGCTCTTCAGCATCGTCAAAGAGCTCTCCAACCCCAGCGCCGGAAACGACATCACTCCATCACAAGACCTCTGCGACTCACTCGCCACGTTCTTCCACAACAAGATCGCAGACATACACAACAGCTTCGGCGAACAGACCACGCACCCAACCACAGAACCAACGCCCCCCACCACCACCCTCCGCAACTGGACCCCAGTCAACACTGAAGACACCATCCGGACGATGAACACCATCCACTCCGGATCACCAACCGACCCATGCCCTCACCACGTCTTCAACAAGGCCGACTCCGTCATCGCACCCCAACTCCGGGACATCATCAACTGCTCCTTCAACACCGCCACCTTCCCGGAGAGCTGGAAGCACGCCGAACTCAGCGCCCTCCTGAAGAAACCATCGGCAGACCCCACCGACCTCAAGAACTTCCGCCCCATCTCGCTGCTCCCGTTTCCTGCCAAAGTCATCGAGAAGACCGTCAACAGACAGCTGGCCGCCTTCCTCGAGACGAACGGATCCCTCGACCACTCACAGTCCGGCTTCCGAGCCAATCACAGCACCGAGACCGCCCTCATCGCAGCCACGGACGACATCCGGACTCTGCTCGACAACGGGGAAACAGCGGCCCTCATCCTCCTGGACCTCTCTGCAGCGTTCGATACTGTCTGCCACCGCACCCTGGTTCAACGCCTCAGCAACGTCGGAATCCAAGAAAAGGCACTGGAGTGGATCATCTCGTTCCTCGCCGGAAGAACCCAGAGAGTCCGCCTCCCCCCGTTCAGATCGGAGGCCACCGAAGTCATCTGCGGCGTACCACAAGGTTCATCACTCAGCCCCACCCTCTTCAACGTGTACATGAGACCCCTCGCAGCCATCGCACGCCAACACAGCCTCAACATCATCTCCTACGCCGACGACACCCAGCTGATCCTCTCTCTCACCAACGACCCCGCCACCGCCAGAACTAACCTTCACAAAGGGATGAAAGAAGTAGCCGAGTGGATGAAGAACAGCCGCCTCAAACTAAACTCAGACAAGACGGAAGTCCTCATCCTTGGATCAACACCATCTGCCTGGGACGACTCCTGGTGGCCCCCGGCCCTAGGCAGCGCACCCAAACCAACGGACCACGCGCGCAACCTGGGCTTCATCCTAGACTCCTCCCTGTCGATGACCAGACAAGTCAACGCCGTCTCGTCTTCATGCTTCAACATCCTACGCATGCTCCGAAAGATCTTCAGATGGATCCCCACCGAAACCAGGAAGACGGTCACCCAGGCACTTGTCTCCAGCCGACTAGACTACGGAAACACCCTCTACACCGGAACCATAGCCAAACTGCAGAAAAGACTCCAACGCATCCAGAACGCCTCCGCACGACTCATCCTGGACACCCCCCGCCACAGCCACATCTCCGGACACCTGAGAGACCTGCACTGGCTCCCCGTCAGCAAAAGAATCACGTTCCGCCTCCTCACCCACGCACACAAAGCCCTCCATGACCTAGGCCCCAGGTACCTCAACAACCGCCTGACCTTCTACACTCCCACCCGCCAACTACGATCGACCAACCACGCCCTCGCCGCCGTTCCACGCATCCGAAGAGCCACCATGGGAGGAAGATCCTTCTCCTACCTGGCAGCCAAGACCTGGAATTCCCTCCCCATCCACCTCCGACTCACCCAAGACCACCTCTCCTTCAGGAAGCAACTCAAGACCTGGCTGTTCGAGCAGTAGCGGAACCCCCCTCCCCCTCCAGCACCTTGAGACCCTCCGGGTGAGTAGCGCGCTATACAAATTTCTTGATTGATTGATTGATATATGTAGATTCCTTGTCTTGTATTCCTGTGTTCCTGTTCTTACTGCATATTCTTGTCCTGTCTTGGTGTTCAGATGTCCAGTGTATCCAGTTATTGTGTATTCCAGTCCTATTCCCGACCCTTATTCCAGTCCATAGTTCCCAGTTCCTGTTTCTGAATACCTTCCGCTGTCCCCCTTGCCTTCTTTCTTTGCTTCCAAGGGTGCCGCTTAGATTCCAAGCCTTGTACCTCTGGCACCGAGATCCACCCAGCACGCCTCCATAGGAGCTGCTGGGTGTCTCCCTGAACTCAATGAGATTATTTTGCTCCTTGCCTTCTTGTAAGGTCTTTTTCACCTCAGACTGATCACTTCCAAGGAGCAGACAAACTATCATTCTCCAGTACTGGGGTATCTTTCATAGGTTCACATGCTTGAATCATTCCCTGTCGTCTAAGTGGGAGTCCCATGGTACCATAATAAAGCAGTATGTACCAGTATCATAGGCTATAATGGCAATGTGAAAGTCAGCTGAATAGCCTATTTATGTCATTTTTAAGAAAGGACTAAACATGAACTATGACCAATCAGGTGACAGCACCCTCAGAACACTCCCAATAGAGGCACCCTCAGATTTTCAAGTACTAGTGAGAATAGTCACCACCTGCCAAGAAGGGGAGCCTCTAAGGGGAGGAGGGTAGTTCGCATGTGAATCTATAAAAGATACTAACACTGGAGAACGACAGTTACTGGTAGGTAACAAGTTAATTCCCCAGTATTGGGGTATCTTTTATAGATTCACATGCTTGAATCAGAATAGCTAGTACTGTAATACATAAGAAATAGAATAAGACAAATATAACAGCGGATAGTGAAGCACAACATTAATAATTGTATGGTAACAGGCTCACCTTATTAGAAAAGATGCCAAAGTACTGCTTGACCCACATATGTGTCAGTGCTGTGTGCGGAATCCAGACACGTTGCAGCATGGCATATACTTTTGACTGGCACTCCAGCAAACAAGGCTCCTGTTGTCGAGTCTGCTCTTGTAGAATGTACTTTAGTCTTTTGTCTTAAAGGTCTACCTGCCTTGGAATGGCAGAACTGTATAGCTGTTAAAATCCACCTTGCTATGGTGGGTTTGGAAACTGGTCCAAAGCATGATAAGACTTGTAAGTCAGGGGACATTCACAAACTTGTACATTTGTGCGCATGCCTAAACACTGATCTGTCCCTTTCCCATCTTAGAAATGGTCCGAAATTTACTCTAACCCCCCAGAGTGATAAGGGGAACAGATCGCCTCCACATTTGGTGCAGGGGAAGAACTTTGTGAAAAAGGAAAAATATTTTTTCCATAGAGAAAAAATGTACATTTGTACAACGGCTTTAGCCCCCGTGCTTAAGTCCACTCCATGTAGCATTCCACACAGGTGGCATAGGAGACTGGAGTATATATCACATGAAATTCCGAGTAGTATGCCTAAAAACCTGCACCTGATGCAGCTTGCCTCATGTACTATTGGGAGTGTTTGCGCATGCCTATAAGCAGTTAATTTGCTACTGTACTTTTACAGGTGAACTACTTGTTAGGTCTTACCTATGCAGTGCGCATGCACTGCATAGGAGACCTTAAGCCGCTGGGCAGCTCTTTTTCAAAGCACATACTCGTGCTTGTGGCAGCATACGCCTTGCGGGAGCGCGCAGGGGCACGCCACAAGTCCGAGTATGTGCTTTGAAAAAGAGCACAACGCGCACGCACACACGCACGTACCACTCCCGGGCGATCACTTTCGCGGCTGCGAAAGCGGCAAATGCTTGTTATTGTAAGAGGCATGGTCTACTCGACAAGAAGTGCAGTAGCCTTGGTTTGGGCAATTGTGCCCTGATATTGCAAGAACGAGGCCTAGGATAATATGACAAGCATCTATTTAGTCCGTGTGTAAAAGAGCACTCTGTTACTCTGCATTATGCTGCTGTACATACTCAAACGCTCAGCACACTGATCCTGTTTTATGCAAATCAGTTTCAGGCATTTTTGAACTTGAGAGGCTTTTCCCTGTAGTAAGTTACTCCTTTCCAATCCTTGTTGCTTGACGGTGCTGCTTCAGGTTTATATTACACACAGTTTCGACACCAGATACAGTTGTATAAACACAGCTGTACTGTTTTACCTGTCCTTCGCTGTCCTGCTTGTAACCCTCTTGATATGCTGCTTACGGCTGTGCTGATAGACTCGACGTCTTCATAAAGCATCCAGCTTGCCTTCACGAGGCTAAAGACAGTTTGGGCCGGATTTACGTAATGGCGACAGCTTTTTTTTTTTTGCAATGCCGACAGCTTGTCTCTCCTCTAACCACTCGCCCGCAAACATGGGAGACCCCGTAAAGGTTAATTTCAAACACCCCTATTTTCTCACAGGGGCACATTATGGATACACGTTTGTGCCTTCAGGCAACAAATAAGATTCCCCGAGTCGATACACTGTACAAGGGGCAGAGCCTAGAACACAATAACAGTACAGGTCATACATCTCACAGCCCATGCCTCAACAACAAAATTAAAAAGGTTTTATCGAAAATAAAACCAGAGGCTACCAGCCCTGCTGTTATCAATCCCGTATTCTCTGTACTGCAAACCTTTACATCGACTTACCAGTGTTCATTAGTACAATTTACAACCACAGTGTCCAGAAGTTACACAAAGTAAAGAGAATTCCGTGCGTGCCAAACTTTTGAAATGGCAAAATCATGCCCACAGACAACTTCTTGACGTGTCGAGGCCCCTATTTGGCTCAATGGTAATCACGACAACGTTTCCACAGTGACTTCATCAGTGAAGGTCTCCTGAAATAAGTTCAAGGAAACTTATCCTTATTTTCAACAAGGTACATACGGGGCATGCTGTCTTGTCGAAGTACCGTACAGGTCATGTAATTGTGCGTCATTCAATGAAATCATGTTCAACTGCGACACGTACATAAGGAAGGTAAACAAATAATAGTGAGGGCATCAACCAATCTCAAACCCATATCGTCGCGACGCATCAAGGGGCGCGTCTTAGAACGGGAAACAGGAAAGAACAGAAACAAGCATTTGCAATGCAATCAGTCTCGCATTTACGCTTGTTTAAGCTATTGGCATTTTAAATGAGTGCCTTTTATTTATGGTTTAAAAACCAAAACATAAATAAAAAGGCATTGTCATTTACAATGCCAATAGCTCAAATTTGTGTAATTGCAAGACCGATTGCATTGCAAATGCTTGTTTGTGAATTAGTCCTGTAGACAGCAGGTTGCTTCAGATTTTTTACCTGAATTAAAAGTTACAGGTAGATGCATATTGCTCATATGTCATGACAACTTTTCTCTAATCGTTACTGGTGGAACCATGAGAGATTGGAAAATTGCACTCACTTACTCCACAAACATACCATGCACCACCCCACTAAAGCAAGGAAGGAGGTACGCATGATACTGCATACCTGTCTTTATATTTTTTTTATTTAAGATACATAAAACAAATATTCTCTGCATACAGGCCATCCAATTTCATAATTCTTGTAATCTCAGTGATATACACATAGGTTTAAATAAGTATTTCCTTGATTGCCCTGTTGGGATTGAAATGTTAGTAATAATTATTTCCTTAATTGATCTGTTATTCCCAACATAAAATAATTTAAAATGTTATTCAACAATAAAAAAATATCTACATAATTCATTATCTCTAAACATATTAGGCTTTTTTCCACATCTCTGAAAGGATTTTTTTTTCTATACCATTAATATATACACTAAGAATAACCTCTGTTGGATAGTTCTACCATCCCTAAATTTAAAGAACTCCAATTTATATACAATTTCTGGTTGCTAAACACGCCTTCCAAAGCTTTCTTTCAGCCATAGCCACAATGTGTAATACCTCTACATTTTGACACTCAACACCCTACAACACTATTACTAGGTTTGACAGTCCCAGCCCTAACAGGGTTGCCTTTGCAACTTGAGAGTGTGCTCCCCAAGACGGTTCCTGTAAGTAATATCCGGGAATAGAGGAATTTTATAACAGTCTCTTTTTTCACTTTATTTTAGTCATTTGGTAATACATCTGTAAATTGTGGTTCTCAAACAGTACACAAGGCTGTCAACTGTCTTTGGAGTGTTATGGTGTTAAATCAAACAGGACAATGTCATGTACATACATAATGACAAATAAAGACGTACATTCCAAAGTTAGAGGGAAGGACTGAACTTTTGCTAAAGATTGTGGCAGGGCAGTGAATGGAAACTATTAGAAATTGGAAAACAATAGAAGCGCCAACACTAACTCCAATTTAAGGCCATTTGTGATAGTTTTTTCTGTATATTAACTGATACAGCCAGGATCCTTTTGAAATAATATGCGTGTATCTCAATGATAATTCAAAAAATCTCAATGGAATTCCCACGGCCTCATTAGAGGATAGTCGAAAGCAAACCGAATGTCAGCATACATGGCAAAAAACCTACTGTTTCTTCCAGCTCACATACGTTTGAGTTATTAATCCCAAAGCCAAATCATTGTGGACAATGAAACAGCCTTGAAATGCTCATTGTTCAAGGGAACGCACATTACTCCCTCCAGCCAAGTCCTATATTTGCTTCAATCTTACTTTAGAAAATAACTTGCCAGAGGCTTCTAGCAAAGCCACAGAGTGATGATATTTACCCCCACATGACTTGACCACTTCTTATAAACTGGCAAAAGGTGACCTTCCCTCCACTTGTGATGTAGACATATTTTATGCTAATAAACAGGCAACTTAAACGATGTTAGCCCAACTGTCAACCGCACTTTTGTATACTGTGATCTAACCTGGGCCCTACACTCTCAAAACTATAGGACTTGATCTTGAACTCCGTGCCTTGGGCCGTTGAAAGGGTAAAGTAAGATGTGTCCTGTCTTAGCTGATTTGCTCAGGATTGCTCACATAAACTCTATGTAATGTAGCAAGAGGCACGTCTCAGCCACATTCCACAGTTACTTAAGGTTTCTTCAAGACCCCTGGACATGTGGTGGATTGACTGATACGAGCGGAGGGAGAGTTCCCCAGTGGGGATGCTCGAAAACAGTGGGAACATGACATGGGCAGGACACTCACGGATGACCAGTGGCTTTACTGCTGCTTGCAGACCGCAGAAATCTCGGGTAGCGCACGGCTTCGAATTATTCATTACAAATATTTGCAGCGCATGTACCACAAGCCGGCTAGACTATGTCGCTTTGGGCTGAGGGACTCGGATTGCTGCGATAGATGCGGCGGAGAGGGGGCTGGGTTTATGCACCTGGCCTGGGAATGCCCGGCGGTGATGGAGTACTGGAACAGCGTCCTTGGGGCGCTTGCGGAGATGATAGAACAGCCAGTGGCGGTAGACCCGATACTTGCTCTTTTAGGCTACACAAAGCAAATCCCCAGAGCGTGCCGCAAATATGCTACGATGGCCTTGCTGCTCGCCAAGCGCAGAGTGGCATGTCGCTGGGGGAGAGGGCGGGCCCCCAAGTTTAAGGACTGGTTGCATGATCTGACGTATAGCCAGGATCAACTAACTCGGTATGCGGAGACGCTGCCCAGGGCCTCGAGACCCGCAGACATGTGGGCCCCCCTCCAGCGATACCTGCTAGCCCACACAGAAGACTCCTAGGTGGGGGTGGGGGGCTGTCGAACTCACTGGGTGGTTCATGCATGCACTGTCCGCTGACCCTTCCACTTGACAGGATCTCGTGCACTATTTTAGCCTGGTGGGGCCTGGGCTGCGGAGGGGATGGCCTTGGGAGAGCCCAAGCGGAGGGGTCTGGAGTTGGTGTATCTTCTTGTTGATGTATGCGACTACATTGAATGTATAGACCGTAGGTGAGGTGCAAGTACCCAATGGATCTCAGACGGTATTGAGCTGTGTATCTCTTGACCGGCAAGTAATGTTGCTCTGTTTGCTCTAATGTGATAAAACTATAAATAAAGTTAAAAAAAAAAAAAAAAAGGTTTCTTGGGGATTTTATTCCCCATTGACTGGTCCAAACCAAACCAAGCTGCTTATGTTCCATTTTATTAGGGCTTCACGTATAAATACACCAAGAGAGAGCTTTTGAAACTTTATTTTGTTTCAAATCTGGTTATAGCACAATTAGATGTCTTACCCCAGCCTCTGTGCTCACTAAGATTGATAAATAAGGGCCTCATGTACTATTATTCCATTCACAAAAAATGGTTGCATGTAAAAATAGGTCAGTTCACCAAAAAGTGAATTGCAGGGAGTCACAGAATGACCTGCCTCATTAATATTCATTGGGCAGATCACAGTTTGCGACCTCCTTCAAATGGTCATAATGACTGAGACGATGGCCTGTAAGGGACAGCAGACCACCGTATGTGATTGTGTTTAAATGAAGACAAAAGTATGTATATGTAGTCCATTTTAATTAAAGAAAATGACACTTTGTTTTAAAAAATTGTGTTTTTTTTCCCAAAGGTTTCACTGAGCGTTGGCAGTGGTTCAGTGGTACTCTCCCTAAAACTTATTTGCAAGATTCACAAAGGGGAAGAAAACAAGTTACTTACCTGTAACTACAGTTATCCAGTATTGGTATCTTTCATAGATTCACATGCCTGAATCATTCCCCGTCGCCGAGGCAGGAGTCCCCGGTAAATAAAAAAGTAGTGCCAAAATGCTAGGAGTAGTAGTAGGCCCAAAGAAAAGGCCAAAAGCCTGTATCTTAGCAGCCTATCTACCTCATTATGCAAAAAGAACCAAGAATTTGGTAACAACCAATCAGACACCAGCACCCTTCTAGAACCCTCTCAGCAGAGCCAGTTATCCTCAGATTTTCGTAGCACAAGTGGGAAGTGAACGTCCCAAATTATATAGAACTGACTCTACGGAGAGGAGGGTGGGTGCATGTGAATCTATGAAAGATACCAATACTGGATAACTGTAGTTACAGGTAAGTAACTTGTTTTCTTATCCAGTATTGGGGTATCTTTCATAGATTCACATGCCTGAATCAGAATAGCGAGCAGTATACCAAGTATACAGTCGTTTGCGGATGGCGGGAGACTAGTGCTGATACTCCCTAATTGCATCCACAGCTTGTTAACAAGAGGTATAAGAAAAGATCTTAAAATTCGAAATATGCAATCTATAAAGAGAAAAGCATGTAAACATGAAAGCAAATCATCATTGTAACACATTGCATTGTTATACTAAAGATATCAACATCTTACATATTAAAATATGAAAAAAGGGTACCTTAAGGTATCTAAGAGAGAGCGCAAACGCCAGCGTAAAAACAGAAATAAAACAAGGTCTAAAACAACAGCAGCCATGACAAACTTTTTTCCTCTTTTCGCAATAGCTTCTAACAAAAAAGTTCTTAGTGAACGTGACATACCATCACCCTTAGCAAACCCAAACATACTTGATCAAAAAGGGGGCCTATCTGAAACCGTCATTCAACGGACTTTGAGCAGTAACCATGATTCAACTAAGTCAGCCATGGGAATAGCGATTGACGACTTCAGTACTGCTAAAGAAAAGCCAAGAGTGAAATTTAACGATCTAAGCGCATCAGAGCCCACATCTGTGGGAATAACAGAAGATTTTAGTATAGCTAAAGAAAAGCCAAGGGCGAACAGTAATGATCTAAGCCTGTCAGAACTTACAGCGACCGCAACTAACCCTAAACCAGTACCTGCTTCAATTTTACCCCGGTCAGACCATGCCATGACTAGTTCAAACCTAACAAAAACAATTTACAATCACAATCCACTTTTGCCTACTAATAGACAGTCCTTGAGGAAGGACCAACAACACCAGCCTCTACAGGAGCAGGATCTCGACGCAGGCCTGACCCTTAATAACATCAACAAGTTAACTCAAAGCTTATGCAGTAAAAAGGACAAATGCGACTCTAATCTTTCTCATATTATACTAGCCCCAGACTATAAATCAAAAGGTAGGCAAGACATTCTCAACAGATCTAATAAAATTAAATTAGTGGATGGTACTCCGGGGTTTGCAGGCTTGGTTACGGACGACATAGATTCCATCGTATTCCTTCCCCCAAGAGGTAACACTGGTAGCATTCAAGTCGGCCTATTGGGCAAGGGTATTTCTGGACCACAAGGCTATCCTGCGGGATTGGGGCATTCGAGTTTATCCATATTCCACCCCAGGGTACCCCCCAGCTTTATTAAACCAGCAAACGCCACCCAAGAGAGCCGGAACCCTACAATTCGAGCCCCGCCCCAGACCTTTCTCGATTCTAAAAAAAGCGTCAGGATCTGAAGCATGTGACAACCCGACTTCAAATGTGGTCTCTAACGATGACTCTCATCAAGGCTGGAGTTGGCTCCCAGCTATCTTATCATCAAAAAGAACAGAATGACCTCAAGGTACAGAGCCTATTGGTCAAACTCTTACACCTTCGGAAAACACAAGCACTCAAGCATTCCCATCGGCAAAGGGGCACATCCCACAAGTAGATTCCATCTTCTTAATTTGCTCCTGGAACATCAGCGGTCTTCAACAGAAAATTAGGAACCCAGAAACTTATTCTTTTATTTGTAAGCATGCTGTAATAGCTCTGCAGGAAACTTGGGCTTCACAAGGCCACCCCGTCACTGGTTATATCGATCTATGGAAACCAGCACTGAGGGACAGCAGGTATGGTCACTCAAAAGGTGGCATGTCAATATATATATCAATTAACCTAAAAGGCCCAATAACACAATTAAAATTGGATGAAGACTGGCTGCTTGGGGTTAAAATCAATTCTTGGCGGGAACAACGCTCACTCATTCTTCTAAACGTGTATATCAACCCAAATACACGCACAAAAAAATCACATCTGGTACGACTAACGGAAATTATGAGCGACTTAGCCGTGGAGCACCCACACTCGGACTGTTTGTTACTGGGGATTTCAATACCAATCTATTTCAGGGGCAACTAACAGAAATTGAGGGGCCCTTTCTATTCTCCTTGAATGAGGCAGAGGCACAAACTAAACCGGCGAATCAAGCCTACAGTGCTCTGGGACACCTCCGTGCGATGCGTTTTTATAGCGCAGGCTACTTGGTCATAAATGGAAGATCGGAGAGTGATACGCCCCCCAATTGGACTTGGACAAATGGAAACAAACGTTCCTATCTGGACTATTTCATCTGTAATTCAGCTCTGCTCCAATGCTTGGTCAGCTTTTGCATTCACCCACGAACAGAAAGTGATCATCGGCCTCAGGTCATAGCTTTCAAAACAAACCCGGTGAAGCATAAACCTGCACCTTCAACCAGTAGGGGAATATACTCCGAAAACCTCAAACGCCTCAGATGGAGAGATGACATTAGTCCACAGATCCTTCAAGTAAGCATGGAGCTGATAAGAGGTGGATTTGACCAGGAAACTTCCCCGATAGTGACATGGACGATGCTCTGCGCTCACCTGATTAACGTTTTTCCGAAAAAACACCAACCCTCAAGTAGATCTCTCCCGCGCCAGTTCACACTTTCACACCAGTCGAAGCAACTTAAGAAAGCTAGAAACAATGCCTTACGACTGCTGGTAAAAACTCCAGGGAACAGCGAATGCTTAAAACGGAACCAAGTAGCCCAAAAGTCATTCAGGTTGGCAACCACTAAAGATAAACGGACACATGATAACCAATTTTGGTGTAAGTTAGTGTGTGAGAGTAAGAGCCGAAACTCACGAAAATTCTGGGCCCTAATCAATCAGTCAAATTCAAGCACACTGAGCCTTGGATCTCCTAACATCCAAGAAACAGACTGGGTCACCTTCCTTACTGACCATTTTAGTCACTCGGAATGCTTGGGAGCAACAGGAGAGAAAACGACGATCTCCAGATGTCACAAGAAAGGGTCGCCACGGCTGTGTCAAAAGCTAGATCAGATGGAGCTCCGGGTCCAAATGGCGAACCACAGAACTTGTTTAAATCTGACGTGGCCCTCTGGTCAGGCCCATTGTCAAATCTCTTTAACTTTGCTCTGAGAACTGCAACAATCCCAGACTCATGGCGGGGTGCAATAATTCAACCTATCTATAAATCTGGTTCCCGTGCCTCCCCCAAAAATTATAGACTTATTGCACTCCTGGACATTGAGGCGAAATATTATGCGGGTCTCCTGCTGGAGGAGTTGAGGGCATGGGCAAAGGCACACAAATTGATACCAATTAACCAAACAGGTTTCATTGCAAATTCCGGGACAATGACCAATCTATTAGCATTGTCAACTATCGTCGATAAAGCACTCTCTACATCCAGATCGGTGTTTTGTTGCTTTGTTGACTTCAAAGCAGCGTTTGATAGGGTTCCGAGGGCCGCTCTATGGGAAAAGCTGATGAAATGGGGGATCCCTGACAAACTTTTGGAGGCAATTGTACAACTCTACTCCAGAACTTGGGTTAGGGTGAAGTTGGGGTCCGGCACGCATCTCTCCCGGAAAATTTCGACATCAAGAGGTGTGAAGCAGGGATGCGTGCTGGCCCCCATGCTTTTCAATCTGTTTATAGCGGATTTGTCAACCTCATTGGACGATACTAATAGTCACGCCCCAAAGGTAGGAGGAATGGCTTTAAGCAACCTCTTATATGCCGACGACCTGGTTCTTTTTAGCCTCACTAGGGTCGGGCTGCAAAGGCTTCTTGATAAACTGTACACCTACACGTCCATGAACCAACTAGAGGTTAATTTAAAGAAAACACAAGTAGTCCCATTTGGTCGGAAACGGCGCATTGTTGGAGGTTGGTCATATAATAACACAAGCCTCGTTGTAGGTCACTCGTACAAGTACCTAGGTGTCCATTTGGACTCTAGAGGTAACCTTACTAAACATCGTAACGAGCTCACAGTCAAAGCCATAACCCTTGCTGTATCACTAGCTAAAGTCTCGAAAAATATCTCTGGCCCAACTCTTTTACCACTCTTAGAAGTTCTGAGAGCAAAAATCGGCCCTTCTCTATCATATGGTATAGAGATATTCAGGGGCAAGCTGAATACTGTCTTAAACCAACATACAAGCAAAATCTATAAAAAGTTACTCCACTTGCCAAACTCCGCATCTCCAGCTCAGGTAAGACTTGAGCTGGGGATATTGAATTATGATGCTTCTAACATTGGTACATATCTGAATCTCTGCCACAAACTGCGACAAGCAGACTTAGGCACACTAGAATCTTTGGTCTGGTTGGAAATTACCCAGAAAAACCCTGGCGGTACGTTTGGTTGTCTTTTCAAGGACTACATTTGTCAAATGTCGGCGAGCGAGCTATGGGTCCTCAACCCCAGCCGGGCAGCATTCAAAACTGCCATCAAAAAATGTGTGAGAATGAGTTCTCTCATAATGGATAAGGCCCTCTTCACCAAACGCAGTCATTCTTGGGCTCTTGTAAATTCTTACAGACGGCTAGCCCCTGCATCTTATCTGTCTTGCACATATTCACTGTACTTAAAACGCAGCTTTATGGCAATCAGGATGGGTGACTGGCGCTTTTTGCAAGATCTGCCCCCCTGGCGACGTATGGCGGAAAATGTTATCTGCAGAGGGTGCGGCAAGACAGCCGAAACCCTGCTACATGTAGTTTGTCTCTGCCCAGCTTTTAACTCGCAACGCAGGTGTAAACTTAAAGTAGAGTGGAATAGGATGGGTGTTCGGACATGCAGGCAAGCCATTATTGTGGCTCTGAACCCTGAAAACAAAGACTTAAACCTGGGTTTAATAACTTGTATTCAACAAGTATATCGTAACTTTACGCAAAACAGGATTTGTTAATAAAAATGTTAGAGAAGAAGAAATGAAACGTTTATCATGCTCTGCAAAGTGATAGATCAATACATCTAATCCTATTCCACAGAACACTGCCTTGTTTTAATACTTATGTTGTATTTTTATAGCCAGTGTAACATATAACAGTGTATTGTATTTTAAAACAGTTGGTTTCTTTTTAACTGTGAATCTTGTAAACTCTTTTAAAGATGTGTTATATCTAAATAAAGATTATTATTATTGAAGGTATCTCAAAGAAACAGATGTCGTAGTACAGCTTGCCCAACTGCTGCATCATCACGATGCGTAGATTGGAGGCAGTAATGTCTGGTAAAAGTGTGGACATTTTTCCATGTCGCAGCACGGCAGATATTTTCTAGAGTCACACCAGCAAACAAAGCTGTAGACGCTGCTACTGTCCTCGTGGAATGGGCCTTGGGTTTCCTCAACAAAGGCCTGTGAGCCTTGTCATGGCAGAAAAGTATTGTAGATGCTATCCATCTGGCAATGGTGGATTTTGTAACCGCCTTTCCCAGAGTAGTTTGGCCATAAGCCACGAATAATTGATCGGACTTTCTAAGGTTCCTTGTTTTCAGAAGATAGAATTTAAGACATCTCTTGATATCGAGAGAATGTAAGGCTCGTTCCACTGGGGTGGATGGATTAGGAAAGAAAGTTTTTAACGTCACTGGTTCATTAAGATGAAACTGTGAAGGCACCTTAGGGATAAACGTTGGATTAGTTCGGAGGTGCACGTAGTCTTGAGTGAAGTGTAGAAAAGGTTCCTTTACAGTAAACGCCTGAATTTCACTCACTCGTCGAGCTGATGTTAAAGCCCGAAGTAAAGCAACCTTCCATGTAAGGAATTTTAGGTCAGCCTTGTGGATGGGCTCGAATGGATGCTTCATTAATTGCATTAAGACTGTGTTGAGTTCCCATTCCGGTGGCGGAAGTCTGACCGGAGGAAACTCTCGGAATAGTCCTTTCATAAACTGTTTAATTAAAGAGGATGAACAAAGAGAAGGGCCATGAGCACCCCTTCTGAATCTGGAAAGTGCAGCTAAGTGGACCTTGACTGAAGGGAAAGAAAGTCCAGATCTTGCCAGGTGTAACAAGTAAGGAAGGATCTTTTCTGCAGGATCGTCCACCGGGTGTACCTGGTTTGCTTCACACCAGCAGCAAAACCGTTTCCATTTTAGACGGTAAGTTTTTATCGTGCTCTGAGCTCGTGATTTTGTTAATATATCCCTACAGTCTTGAGGGATATCCAGGTCCTTAAACTCTAAGAAGTCAGGAGCCATGCGTGTAAATGTAGGGACTGAGGGTCCGGGTGGAGAACCTGACCTCTGTTCCTTGACAGCATTGTGGGCGTCGGGCGAAGACGGATCGGCTGGTCCTGTGATAGCAATAGGAGCTCCTGAAACCAGTATTGGCGTGGCCATCTGGGTGCAATCAAGATGAGACGACAGCCCTCCAACTTCATCTTGCGTATGACCCTCGGTATCAGGGGTATCGGGGAAAAGCGTAAGCACAAATCCCTGACCATCGCATGGACAGGGCATTCCCAATTGAGCCCTGTTGAGGGTATCTGCTGGCATAGAAGCGGCATTTCTTGTTCTCCTTCGTGGCGAACAAATCCAGCGGTGGTGTTCCCCAAGCTCTGAATATTCTGAGCACCTGAGCTTGCTCTAGCTCCCATTCGTGGCAATCTGATTGGGATCTGCTGAGCGTGTCCACTTATGTATTGCAGAGACCTCTGACATGTTCTGCTCTGAGGGTTATGTTGTGGAGTGTGACCCATTCCCACAACTCCTGAGCTTCCGTGGACAAAGTTGCTGATCTTGTTCCTCCTTGTTTGTTCACGTAGAACATGCTGGTGGTATTGTCGGTTCGAATCAGAACCGAAGAACCTGCAATCCTTGGAAGGAAAGCTTGCAGAGACAGGAAAATTGCTCGCAATTCCAGACTGTTGATGTGTTTGTTTTTGTACTCTGGGGACCACTTCCCCTGTATCTGTAAATCTTGGAGATGACCTCCCCATCCTTCCATGGAAGCATCGGTAGTGAGGACAAAGTCTGGAATCTTCTGAATGAAAGTAAGCCCTTCTGATAAGTTGGGAATATGGGACCACCAACGTAGAGCGCTCTTCATGCCTGAAGTGACTCTGATGATGTCGTCGAAGGAGCCCATCACCTGCTGCCACTGAAGGTGTAACTCCTCCTGCAAGGGTCGCATGCGGAGCCGCGCCAGAGGAACGAGGTGTATTGCAGAGGAGCACATCCCTAGGAGCGACGCGAACATCCGGACAGAAACTGACTTTCTTTTGGAAATTCGGATTGCTATGTTTTGAAGATGAACCTGCCGTTCGTGAGACAAGAATGCCTTGCAGCGGACGGTATCTAACAGCGCGCCCAAAAAAGGAAGGATCTGCCTTGGTTGTAATTGAGATTTGCTCCTGTTGATCGTAAGCCCCAGAGAATGGAACAGACGAAGAGATGTTGTCACGGCAGTCTTGACTGATCTTTCCGAAGGACCCTTTATTAACCAGTCGTCTAAATACGGAAAGACTTGGATTCCTTGGGAGCGCAACACTGCTGCCACTGGAGCTAGGCACTTCGTAAAGATCCTTGGGGCAGATTTTAACCCAAACGGGAGCACCTTGAACTGGTAATGGGCGCCAGCCACTGTGAAGCGAAGATACTTGGAATGCTTCGGATGTATTGGGATGTGAATGTAAGCGTCTTCCATATCTAAGGAAGCTAGAAAAGTAAGCGTCTTCCATATCTAAGGAAGCTAGAAAATCTCCCTCGTTGAGGCAACCTAGAATTTCCGCCAGAGTGACCATGTGAAATCCCAGCTTCTTGAGGAATATGTTCAGATTGCGAAGGTCTAAGATTGGGCGCCACTCCCCTGATTTCTTCTTGATGAGAAAAAAGCAGGAATAGAAACCTGTCCCCTTTTGAAGCGCAGGAACCTTCTCGATTGCGTTCTTGAGGAGCATCGTTAAAGCTTCTTTGAATAGTAAGTGAAGACGAGGGGGAGGGGGTCCCTTGGGTGGTTTGTTGGGTGGTTTGGTGACAAACTCTAAGGTATGACCGTTGTGAATCAGGTCCAGAACCCACTGGTCCGACGTAATTTCTTGCCACTTGGTCGCAAAAGTTGAAATTTTCGCACCCACAGGGAGGGGAAAAGGAGTGGAAGGCGCCCTGCAGAAATCATTGCTTCCGTGAGGTGTCTCTTCCCTGATTCTGCGATCTTTTTCGTCCGCCTTGACGAGAGAAACCAGATGTATTGGTCTGTCTGTAGGAAGACTGATATGATTGCCGATACTGAGGCTGGTACCTATTTTGTTGGGTATGATAACTTCCTCTGGATGAAAATCCACGGCCCCTTGCTCCTCTGAAGGTACCTCTTTTGTATTGCAAGGAGCCCAACGATCTTGCAGTATCAGTATCCGTTTTAATTGCTTGGAGTGCGTCATCTATGTGTTTTCCAAACAATGATTCGCCATCATAGGCCATGTCCAATATTTTTGTCTGGACTTCTGGTCTGAACGTGGTAGCTTTCAGCCAACCCTGGCGCCTAAGAACCGCAGCCCCAGCCAACTGGCGAAAGTTAGTATTCGCAATATCCAGTGCGCAGTTGATAGTCTCTGAGGCTGCACGCTCACCCTCCAACAAAATCTTTCGAGCATCTTGCCTGTTATCCTCTGGGATGAGGTCGATAAAGCTTGCCATTTCTGACCACATCTGGCGTTCATAACGCCCTATTATCGCTAGGGAGTTGGCTGCCCTGATGGAAGCAGCTGCCATAGTTGAAAATGTTTTCCCAATTAGATCCAGTCGGCGTCCTTCTTTATCCGGTGGTGTAGTGACCGGTGCTGCCGGATTCTTACACTTTTGTTGGGCTGCCTGAGATATAACCGAGTCTGGACGCGGTTGGCCAATGAGACAAGAGGGACTGTCGGCTGGAGCACGGTATTTTTTGTCAATCCGTGGAAGCACCGCTGGTACTGATGCCGGGTTTTTCATGATTTTAACCCCTTCTTTCCAAATATAGTCAATGATAGGGATAGCTCTCGTAACCTTTCTTGACTCTTCTTTAAAGTCATGCAGAAAACAGTCAGACTGCTCAATGGTGACCGGCAAGTTAAACCTGGTCGCAGCTCGCTGCATAAGGTTATGGAACCCCCCTATATCTTCTGGAGGCGAATCAGATGGTAGAGGGGTAGGTGGCGAAGGCATAGGGATTATATATGAATCCCAAGGGTCTGCTGGGTCTGGCAGCTCGCCCTCTTCGTATTCCTCCTCCGAGGTTGTATCTTGATGCGGGTCCTGTGGAGGATCAGGCAGTTGAGGCATTGGGGCTGGACCCTCAGGCAGAGGCAATGGGTCCGGCTGCGGCGCAGTCTGTGGAACCTGTGGAACGTTTGGCTGCGGTGGAAAACGCTGCTTATAATCTGCAAGCATGGCTTGTAGGTCTTGTATTAAAGTAGGAGGCAGATGTGACATCTCGTTCCTACGAGGTTGTGTGTAGCAGGGTCTATGATGCGGAACGACTATGTCTTCCTGATATCAATGCCCTTGATAATTGTCATCTTCCTCATCATCATCGTCCTCCTGACATTTGATGTGCAGTTCCGAAGGATGGCGAGCAATCCCAAAGGGCCCTTCGTCCTCGTCGTCCACATAATCATCATCGTCACACTGCACATAAGTTTCCAGGAGATGCGAGGGAGTAAGCGGTGAAATGTCCTGCCTTTGAAAAGACTTTAGTTGAAAAGTCCTGTTGGAAACTGGAGTAGAGGTCATCGTTGACGAGGTCGTCGTCGACGGGGCTGTGGTAGACGGGATCGTCGACGGGATCGTCGACGGGATCGTAGACGGTGCCATAGTCGTCGACGGAGCCGTCGTCGACGGGCTCGACGTCGACGGGGTCTTCGTCGATGAGCTCTTCGTCGACGGGCTCGACGTCGACGGGGTCTTCGTCGATGGAATCTTCGTCGACGAGCTCTTCCTCGACGGGCTCGACGTCGACGAGCTCTTCGTCGACGGGATCTTCGTCGACGGGATCTTCGTCGACGATGGAATCTTCGTCGACGAGCTCGACGTCGACAGGCTTTTCAATGGCGGAATCGTCGACGGCGGTACTGCTGACTTCGTCGACGAGGACTTCGTCGACGACACCTCGACGGCGGGCTTCTTTGTGAGGATAGTAATCTTCGTAGACATAATAGGAGAGGTAAGTGCCGTCGTCGTAAAGGTTTGTGTCAATGAAGAAGCACACGAGGTGACAGAAACTGAAGATTGAGAGTAAGCCAAAGTTTTTGAAAGGCTTTTACTCACAGTTTGTGTGCTAGTCTTGACTGTAGAATCCTGAGGAGAGTGCGCATCAGAAGTAGAATGATGCGATTTCTGACGCTTCTTCCCTTCGCTGGAAGAGCTGTCCTGCGATCTAGCTCTCTTGCTAGAAGTAGAGGCTTTGTCATCCTCCTCAGCCGAAGAGGATTTAAGCCACAAAAGCACTCTCGCCTCCCTATCCCTGAGAGTTTTTGTAGGGAAGGTGCGGCAAATCTTGCAATCTTTTGCCTCATGTTTAGGGTAGAGGCAGTAGATGCAGTCTACATGTTGATCATCAACATGGACTCTCTTCTTGGTGCAGGTCCTGCAGGACTTAAACAAGGCCTTCTTGTCTGACATGCTGAAGCAAGTTGAAAGAAAACTGAGAGGCACTAAGAGAGACTCCCTTCCACACGACGTGCGGTGAAAATCTGAGGAGAACTGGCTCTGCTGAGAGGGTTCTAGAAGGGTGCTGGTGTCTGATTGGTTGTTACCAAATTCTTGGTTCTTTTTGCATAATGAGGTAGATAGGCTGCTAAGATACAGGCTGTTGGCCTTTTCTTTGGGCCTACTACTACTACTAGCATTTTGGCACTACTTTTTTATTTACCGGGGACTCCCGCCTCGGCGACGGGGAATGATTCAGGCATGTGAATCTATGAAAGATACCCCAATACTGGATAAAGTGTCCTTCGCGAATTAGTCCCCAACCCAACTTGACAAAATCACACTTGTAAAACACTGATTCATTAGGTTCAGAATAGATATTTGGAAGAGATGCCCAAAACATGCCCCTTCCAAATAGCCATTCTGAAACCATTTCTAAATCCATTGAGCGATTCGAAAAACCTTTTCCACATCCCTGAATAAATTTAGTACATTTGAAAAAGAGATCTAGCATCCCCAAGCTCTCTGATTTACCGATTTGGAGGGTTTGAGAATGCTAAAACCCTTTGTACACGAGGCCCCAACCAGCTGATCTCCTCATTAGAAATTTCCTACAAAAGGTCAATGACCAAGATGTTAGTTCCAAAGTTACTTTACTGTTCTATTTAACAACAGTTTGTTTTAAACAACTATCGGAGCCTTGGTCTCTGTTACAATTGAGTTCCTAGAATTAAACAAGGCTACTGTGACCACTCTATGTTTGTGGCTACGTAATGCCAACTCTAGAACTGAATGACACTGTTGAGCCCCTCATATAACATAATGAATGGACTAACAAATTACCCTCTTACTCCTCTTTGGATTCCTGAGTATATCACACTTTGCTTGACTATTTACTACAGCTATATTCAAAGTTAAAACCCATTGCAACATGAAGTGGCCACGAATAATGCTTCTGGAATTGAAAGTCTTCATTGTTATGCAACTATGCAACAGATATTTTGAGGAATGTAATGAGTTGCATAGCCTCCTCAAACACATCAAATAATTGGCCACGGTGGCATGTAAAAATTATACGTTAAGGCCCTGATTCCAAGTTGGTTGTGTTTTCCGAACCCTGCATAAAAACTATTTTTGCGCAGGGGCCATACCTCCAAGTTACGCTGTATTTATCACATCTGGTACCTAGTGAGTGCATTACATTTCTCACAGTTAGTTAAATTTTGGCATGTCAAATTTGCCTGAATTTAACAGAGGAATACATTAAGTTATTTACAGTGACATGCAGATTTTGGTGTGGTAAGCACAAACTTCTGCATGTTATTTACAAAAAAATCAAAATAGGAGCCATCTATTGCACCCGATAAATTGTGAACCCCAGGAAGTCATATTTTAGCAGGTACCCTAAATAGCACCTACTCCTCTGACTAACTTGGAATCAGGCCCGTAGTAATATATTCACTGTCAGTCACATTCTTTGAAGATTCTATGCTAGCCATGGCAAGTTCTAAATCAATCAATCAGGATTTATAAAGCATGGTAATCACCTGATAGGGTATTCAGGAGCTTACAAGTCCCGGAGGCTCATTCGGATAGCCAGATTTTGAGGGCCTTTTAAAATTCCTTAAGTGAAGTGATGGTGCGGAGCTGCGTGGGTAGGCTATTCCAGGTCTTTGCTGCGAAGTGGGATAAGGAGCGTCCTCCACTTCTGGTTCGGTAGAAGCTGGGAGTAAGGGCAAGTGATAGGGAGGCGGAGCGTAGCCTTCTCGACGGTTGGTAGAAGTTTAGGCGGTGGTTAATGTAGGTGGGTCCTTGGCTGTGTAGAACATTGTGTGCGTGGGTCAGCTGCTTGAAATGGCCTTTTTTCTGTATGGGTAGCCAGTGGAGTAGCCTGAGGTGGGGTGGGATATGGCTCATCGGGGGAGGCTGAGGATGAGTCTGGCTGTGGCATCCTGAATGGTTTGAATTCTCTGTAGGAGGTGTGCGACAATTTCCATGTAAAAAGCATCGCCGCAGTCAAGTTGGCTGGTGATGACGGTCTGTGTCACAGTGTGTCTCGTGAACAGTGGTAGCCACTTGAAGATCTTACCGTAGCATGCGTAGAGTGAGGAAGCAGGCAGAAGAGACAGCCTTGATCTGTGATTTCAGGGTGAGCTTGTTGCCAATGATGATTCTGAGGTTTCTGGAGTGATCGGAGGGTGTGGTCATGATGAGAAATACTTCATTAGATGCGCCAACCTATGAGTTTTATGACAAAGGTAGAATACAGGGTAGTTGCCACAGAGGCCAAACTGGCTGGCTCCATATCTAACTTGTCAACTATTATTTAGGGTTTTCTACAGATTTTGTTGCATTCCTGCCATTAAAGAGGCAATTAATGTATTCACTAAGCTTTAAATTTTGATACCCTAGTGGAATGTGTCATTGTTTCATAAGGTCTGGTCATATGCAAACTATCAGTAATTTTATCTCCCTTAGACATTCTTATAACAACACTTTGTTGTGACAGAACAGGTACAAAATCAATGCCCATAACACATAATTCAACAACACGTTGCTATACCTGCGCAGTGGGAATGAAATAAAGGATACGACTACCTCTGTTAAAACAGACACCATCTCTCCCTTTCAAAAATCTAACTTGCCTCATGTCAATAGGCAAATACTCTCAAGGGCTTCACTAAATGCAGCAACAATATATGCGTTTGATCTATCAGCAGCTGATGAAGCAGTGATGCAGAGACATCAGTGCATAACATGTTTGTTGTGTTTTGGTAACATCAGGCTCCCCATTTGATTTTACACTGAGGTGCTGATAGACTGTCCACTTGAAGTGACCAAGGTAACTACGCAGGACACACCATTAGACAAATATGTTGACACTTTGTGCCTATTTGTTATTGAAGTCTGTCTTCGTTACGTAGCATTCATTTTTTGACTAGCGGGTTTAAAACAGGAGCAGTCTCAATATCCCCTTCTCGGAACTTCTGTACTCGAATTTGGAAATACACTTTGATTCAGTTTTTTTGTGATAAATCTCTTGCCTTTTTTTAAACATTTCAATTTTGGGATGGCTTAGGCAAACTATCTGCTGTAATCAGATTCAGCTTTCCCCCTTTCAACACAAATGGAGCAATTTTCTTTTCTTTAATGAATTCACTTTAATAACTTTAATTGTAATATAAAGTAAGAAATCAATGAGAATAGACGCACCTAACTTCACATCAGGACTGTAGGACTGTAGCCAGACTTTGATAAACTTAATTTAAATGAGTTATTTTATATTAATTGGTTACCCACAATATTTGAATTTTCATCCTGCCCCCTGTGTGTGGGGATAGTAGTCTTGGCGGTTGGCCAAGGCGATTTAACGCCAATTTTCTCAGTATTAGCAATTTTATCATATTAAGTGTATCTAGCTTCGGTGGCGGCTCGTAAGGAGAGTGATGACTGAGTAAATAACTGCAAATTAGAACTAAGGACAGTCAGAGTGATTCTGTCCTATTACTTACCGGTAATCTTCATTACTCCGGGTCCCGTAGTCCTCGACACCGTCATGGACAAGTGAGATGTAACTATCTCACTGACAGAAAAAAGAACGAAGGAATGCTGGACATACCCTTCCCCCTCCCACTGGGAGTACTTAAGGAGTACCGTCCCAGCATTCCTCCTGAAATACCAAGCCACAATGAAGGCCGGCAGACAGGGAGGGATGGAGGGAAGTCATGACGGTGTCGAGGACTACGGGACCCGGAGTAATGAAGATTACCGGTAAGTAATAGGACATTACCCCCAGGTCCCTCCGTCCTCGACACCGTCATGGACAAGTGAGAAATACCAAAGCAAACACCGGCATTCATACTAGAAACACAACAAACCACCAGGAAAGCAAATAACCCAGAGATTTATTGGAAATAAAGAAAAAAACATCAGGAGCGTACAGAGCTCAACACCCCCAATGCAAAGCCTCCATCATCCCCCAATAGATTGAGGAGCCGATAATGCCTGATGAAAGTATTAGAAGAGGCCCATGTGGCAGCTCTACAAATCTCAGAGAGAGGAACACCCTGAACCTCCGCCCAAGAAGCAGCCACGCCTCTCGTAGAACGACCCTGAACCCCCAAAGGAGGAGGAGACCCAGACAGAGAGTAGGCCAAGGAAATGACTTGCTTCAGCCAACGGCCGATTGACACAGAAGAAGTCTTACCCCCAAGCGAAGCCACCCCAAAGGATACAAAAAGAGAGTCCGACTTGCGAAACACCGCCGTGCGGTCAAGATAAATGCGCAAAGCCCTGCACACATCCAACAACGACCACTGGGGACCACCAGGAGAATCCAAAACCGATCCCAGGGCAGGCAACACCAACTCCTGGCACCTGTGAAATTGCGAAGAAACCTTCGGCACAAAAGAAGAATCCAGGCGGAGCACCACCCCACCCTCCGTGAAGGACAGAAAAGGAGCCCGCGCCATCAAGGCCCCCAACTCCAAGACGACGAGCAGAGGTGACAGCCACCAGAAACACCACCTTGAGAGTGAGAAATTTTAAATCCACCTCATCCAAAGGCTCAAAAGGAGGACCAATCAAAACCCGAAGGACCAAAGGCAAATCCCACAGGGGAAACGAAGGACGAGGCACAGGCCGAGAAACAGTGAAACTGCGGAGAAGACGAGAGACCAAGTCCTCAATATCCGAAAGATTCCCCCACGGGGAACGAAAAGCCCGAACAGCGGCCCACTGGGCACGCAGAGTAGACACAGCCAAACCTTTCTCGAAACCCTCCCACAAAAATTGAAGGACAACCTGCAAGGAACAGAACAAAGGGGAGACTCCCAACGCCGAACACCAACGATCAAAATTACCCCAATGTCGATCATAAGCCTTGAGGGTAGAAGGTCGCCGGGAACGCTGAAGAGCCACCACTAGATGGTTCGGGAAACCGCGCCACCTCCAACCCTGCCTCTCAACTTCCACACGACAACCGCAACCGGAGAAGAGACAGGGACGGGGAAGACCGCAGGGGAGACGGAGACAGGGGAAGAAACCAGGGACCCTGAACCGCCAAAAGACGCACCATCGGAAACCAGGACCTCCGAGGCCAAAACGGAAGGATCGTAACCACCTCCCGATCTTTCTGACACAGACGGGCCAGAAACCTGGGAACCAGCGCCAGAGGGGGAAAGGCATAGAGGAGACGCGACGGCCACGGCATGGACAGCGCGTCCACCCCCCAGCAACCCTCCTGCAGAAACCGTGAGCAGAAGCGAGGGAGCTGAGCATTGTGCCGGGAGGCAAAGAGGTCCAGAAAGGGATGCCCAAACCTCCCGCACACAAGCCGAAACGCAACCGGGGTGAGAGACAACTCCAGAGAATCCGGAAAGCACCGACTCAGGACATCCGCCACACAGTTGTCCACTCCCCGAAGATGAACCGCCGTCAGAGACAGCAGATGGCTCTCCGCCCAACAAAACAGGGGGACCACCACCGCATTCAAAGAGGCCGAACGAATCCCCCCTTGATGATTCAGATAAGCCACCGTCACCATATTGTCGGAACGCACCAACACATTCCGATCCAGCAAAAGACCCCGAAAACCCATCACAGCCCGGGACACCGCTGTGAGCTCTCTCCAGTTGGAAGACCTGTGACTCTCCAGGATGGACCAACGACCCTGAAGGGAGTGAGACCCCAAGGTCGCACCCCAACCCAAGGCGCTGGCATCCGTCGTCAAAACCAGAGAAGGAGAAGACTGCAGGGGAAGACCCTTTGATAGATGACCCCTCACAGACCACCAAAGAAGAACCGGGAGGACCACCAGAGACACAGGAACCAGAACATCCAAGTCGCTGGACAGGGGGTCCCAGAGAGACAGGAGGTACACCCAAAGGGGGCGCAGATGAAAACGCGCCCAGGCCACCGTAAAAACAGTCACTGCCATCAGACCCATAAGACGCAACCAAAGGCGCACCGGAAAGGCACCCCCTTCCCTGAAACGTCTGGCAAGGGACACCAACGTAACAATCCGAGCCTCGGGGAGGAACACTCGGTTCAGATCTGAACGGAAGCGGGCCCCAATGAACACCATGTCCTGAGACGGCGTCAGTTGACCCTTTGGCAAGTTGATCAGGAAACCATGGGCCCGCAACGCCGAGCACACCACCTCCCTGGCCTCCAGCAACAGGACCCGAGATGGAGCATGGATCAACCAGTCGTCCAAGTAGGGATACACCATCACCCCTTGGAGATGAAGCCACGCGACCAAAGGCGCCACCACCTTCGTAAACACCCTCGGCGCCGCCCGGAGACCGAACGGCAACACCATGAACTGGTAATGACGCCCCTGAACACAAAACCGCAGGAACCTGCGGGACCGAGGATGTATCGGAACATGGTAATACGCATCCTGAAGATCCAGGGTACACATGAAGTGACCCGGCAGCACCAAAGGAATCACCCTCTGCAAAGTCTCCATGCGAAAAGGAATACGGGGTACCCATTTGTTCATGACCCGTAGATCCAAAACCAAGCGGAAACCCCCCGTGTTTTTGGGAACCAGAAAGATAAGGGAATAAAACCCCATCCCGATTTCCGAAGGAGGAACCTCCTGAACGGCACCCTTCCGAAGAAGGTCCAGAATCCCGTGAGAAAGATGACACCGCTTCGCAGGATTCGAAGGCCAAGGAGTCGGTCGAACACCGGAGTCCGGAGGCGGAACCGTAAACTCCAGAACATAACCTTGGCGAATGATATCCAACACCCATACGTCGGAACAAGACTGAACCCAGGCCTCATGAAAGAAGCGCAGCCGCCCTCCAACCAACAACCCGGGAACCACCGCCAAAGAGTCAGGAACGCGGCTTGGCAGGCGGAGGGGACTTAGCTTTACGGTCCCGACCACGGCCAGAAGCAAACCTACCCTGGCCCCTCACAAACTGTCTACGAGAAGCAGGGCGAAAGAAAGATTTAGATTTAGAAGGGACAGGAGCTGAAGCAGACACTTTAAAAGAAGAAGAATGCTTTTTCTCCTTAAACAGCTTATGCAATTTGGTCTCCAACTCCCCCCCAAACAACATTGTACCCTGAAAAGGCAAACGCAACGCGCACGCCTTTTGCGCAGAGTCAGTTTTCCAGTCCTTAAGGACAAGACTGCGACGTGCAGCCACACAAGCCCCTCCGGACAGAGCAGAAGCACGTACAACGTCAAAAGAGACATCAGACAGAAGCTCCACCTGACGCTCAATCTGCTCAAGCAACCCCGAACAGTCCGTGGCATTGTCCATAGATTGATATAGGGACTTCAGGCCAGACAACAGGGACTGTGAAACATAAGTTCCATAGATGCCAGCCCTCAAGGCCAAGTGGGAACCAGAATACACCTTCCTGAGCGCCACATCCGCCTTCTTGTCAACCGGACCCTTCAGCACAGCGTCCTCAGCAAGGGAAGTGCGCCCCACCAAACTAGCCACAAAGGAGTCTATAGGAATAGAATCCGGCAGATCAGAAGCCATATCCTGCAGGGGATAAAGCCGCGCCATAAATCGCGGAATCAAAATGCGATCAGGATCAGCCCACTCGCGCTTCAAAACATCCTTAATGAAGGGATGAACAGGAACATCAACAGTGGCAGTACTCTGAAATTGTCTCAACAAAGGGCCCCTAGAGGTACTGGGAGCGTCCTCGTCAGGGAACCCCATGTTCTCTTTAACATGCTTCAGGATACCGGGCATAGCGTCCTTGTCCACATACTTGCCCTTCAAATCGCCGTCTCCCAACCACGCAGACTCACCGCCACTAGAGTCAGAAGAAACAGGAGCAGGGCGCCTGCGACGGGACCCAGCATCACCCATCTCAGACGAAGTCTCCCTGATTAAGCGCTTAAGACGCGCATCGCCACCAGCATCACGGCGCCTGGACCTGGCAGGGGAGGGAGACATGGAAGCACTAGAAGAAGAGGAAGAGGAAGACCTCTCCCTGTGATGACGTTTCCTGGAATGCTTCCCCATCGTATGCAACACACCAAAAACAGCCAAAACGCCAGAGATAACAACCGCTATGCGGTACTCACCCCTATGGCTCGTTTTAACGAGTTCCCCACAGCTGGTAACCTCGAGGCGCCTGACTTCCGTCCACACGCTCAAAAACTGGAAGTCAGGCATGACGAAATCCGGCCTGGGAAGCAGCCCCAACCAATCCTGAAGAGCAGCTCGGCCGCGCCCCCTAGCAAGCCCTGCAGGCCAGGAGGGGCGGCCATCGGGCCAAGATATAGCCAACGCGGTATTACACCGCCGCGAGGCTGACCGAAATGAAGAGGCCCGCACCACTCCCCCCAAGCCCGGCAGGGAGGGAGAGGCCATCCACAAAGGACCGCCGGCACCAGGAAGAACCAGCAGCCCCCAAGTAAGTACAGACATAATGCAGGAGCGCCCCCGCTCCTGCCACGTCCACACACTGTCAGGACGACAGAAAAAAGAACAGGAGGAATGCTGGGACGGTACTCCTTAAGTACTCCCAGCTGGAGGGGGAAGGGTATGTCCAGCATTCCTTCGTTCTTTTTTCTGTCAGTGAGATAGTTACATCTCACTTGTCCATGACGGTGTCGAGGACGGAGGGACCTGGGGGTAATGGGTTGCGGGATGTTTATCACGTAATTTCACGATAGATGAAAACAGATTTAGAAGTTTGAGGAACACTGTTTTGTACAAATGATGTACTCTCATGAAGAAAAATAGAAGTTGCATACTTCATCAATGTCACCAAATTACCGAGCTCCATCAGAGTTTGCACAGTTATAGAATGCCTCAGTTTTGTTCCATGACTACATTCCCTAGCAAAAGCCTTTTATTCTGTAGTATAGTAAGTAGGACATATATCTGCTACGGTACAGTTGGGAAAGGGTTATTTTTTGGGAAAAAAGCAAATGTTTTTTCTAGCAGGGATTCCCTTAGTGTCTGATGCCTTAGGGACATGAAATGGATTATTGGTTGCACAACATCATCCTTTGTAGTACTCCCCAGGGGAAGATAATATACATCCTTGATTCAAACTAAGTTTCTCCCCTAGGTATACATTGAATAAAACAGGACCCGTGGCGAGCAAAAGTTTTATTGGTACTTTTTCTGGGACTCCTTAACTGACAGGAGCAGCAACAGTAAGGGTTTTGTTCAAACTGATCTTTGGCTGTTTGTAGTGTCTCTGCAGGCAATTATTCAATGCCACAAAGCGCGGGTCTGGTTATGCGAAGGAATCATAAATATGGAAAGATATTTCTTGCTCAGAGTGACTGTGAGAAACTGGGTCGTTGGTTGAGTGGGGTTTTAACCCTGCTCAAGCAACAGCCACAATCCCTGTCAGGTTGAACCACAAAAGTCACTAAATGAGCATGGCATAAAAGTAGTCTGGCTTAACTAAGAGACAATGTGTAAAGTACGTATGCAGCACACAAACAGTAATAAAGTGGAAACACAACACAAGAAAAATCTCACACTAATTCAGAAAAATAGAGTATATTTTAATAAATTATTTGAGACCAAAACGGAAAAACTCTAATTAGTAGATCCGCCGATATGCATTTGAAAGATTTCATGCAAGTAACGTGCTTCAAAGCACCAATTGTGGTTATCTGGTTGTGCAAGACCAGGTGAAAGCCACAAGTTCAGCCCGACTGCGATGGAGCATGGGCCAGATACAGGGGCCAGGTTAGTCCTGCTGAAAAAGTTACCTTCTAGAGACCAGGGTGAAAAGTCCAGCTCATGGTGTAGGGGGGAGCGAGTAGCAGGGAGAACGTTGTAGGTGGTCATCATTGTAGCGTGAAGAGCAGGCCGGGTGTCAAAGACGGTCATAGCTGTAGCTTCGCATTGTTGGTCACTGTAGGCTGTCGATGCTCTAGAGCAAAGTACAGCTTCTGTGTGAAGAGTAGGGTTCAGTTGGGTTCACGAAGTGCCCAAAACTTCAGGATTCCTCCTTTCTTTGAAGGGGGGGCTCAACTGATGCCACACCAAGGGCCCAGGCCCTTAGGGCACCTCTTGGGAGTCAGGAACTCACTCCAAAGAAGCCAGCAGGGCTCAGGCAGGTCCAGTAAAGGTCGAATTGCAGGTCAGCAAGGCAGATGCAAGAAGGCCTCTGGAGCTTGTTATGTCCCCCTGTAGCTCAGAACAACAGGTCAGTCAGTTGACCCTTGGAGTCACTTCAAACTGGGATGGGACCAGCCTTCCTTCTCAGCAATCAGGGCAACAGAGTAACAGGGCAGCAAGGTGGCAATCCTTCTGGCAGTACAACAGTCCTTCTGTAGTATCCTCAGCTCAGGAGGTGTACTGAAGAGTGGGTCTGAGGGTCCCATTTTTATAACTGGAGTCTCAATTGAAGTAAGAGACATTTCTGTAGAATTCCCTTTGAAGTGCTTGTGGTTACAAAGTTATGTTTTCTTCCCAGTTTTTCATTATCCTGATGTTGCTAAAAAAGGTTTGTTTGGGTAGTAATAAATTCTTATCCTTAAAGTCAGCGCTAACTACAGTGTTATGTTCTGAATCCTGAGTTGAGCTTCTTCAGACCAAGCACTCTTACAAAATGCCTACCAGTATGGGTGATGTGCATCCTACACCTTGTAGTCCCCGTGGCCTCATGTAACACTTTCTATACACTGATTTATGCATTCACACTGATTCATTGTCTCTGAATATGTGTGTGATGTAAAGTGATCTGGCACCCTACACTGGTATGAGAGGCGCTATAAAACAAATAAAATTAATGTGAGAGAGAGGCAATGTTGGTGATAGTGAGGGAATCATTGAAGAGTTGAAAACTTGATGTTGCGCCATCCCTGAAACATTATTGCAGTAGTGCGCCACCATGATTTTAATCGGGTTGGAAGTCATGCATATTAAACTAATTCTCTGGAGAACCTCCATACCCCGTTTTAATACTCACTTTGAGCACTCACCACATCCATCTATACACCTAGGCCTCTCCATCCCACGGCACCCAATGGCACTTTGGAATAAAAGATCTCCGGCAAAGAGCCTCTCATAGGGAGCCCGTCTGGTATTGCAGTGCCCACCTGACGAAGACCACGCCCTATGATGAAGCATGACACCCTGCCGGGTGTGTGAGCGCCCTAATTCCAATAGGAGGGGTTCCTCCTTTAAGTTTTGGGACTAAAGACCACCCAGTCCTGTTGTCCTCTCCCTTTTCTTGTGTTACGGACTGCATACCGTCTTGTATTAATCATTGAAGAGCCCCATCAAAGACTGTTGTATCCTGGTGCACAGTAAAGTCATCATTTACTATGCTTTAGAAGCAAATAAAATTGATAGATAATGACAAATGTGTTGTAGAATGCACCATGTTTTCCCAGATTTTCTTGGGGGTGCCAGAAACAAAGGCTGTATGTGGTCAGTTTGTAACACACAACTTTTAAATATCTGCAAATTAACTGTGCAAATGTTTCAAAACATTTCAGCAGTTAGGAAACCACAAATGGACCACTTGTTTATAATTCAGAAGTGTGCTGGAAACAGAGTTTTAGTTGGATCAAAACAATCAAGACACTTTAATTGGTGATGTTCAAATGACACATATTTACTGGAACAACATTTCCACACATTAGTATTTGTGTGCTATACCGTTTTATCAGTAAAACTGTATGTTGGCATTTTGCTTTCATTCAATAGAAAATGTTCTGTACGTAAAAGACTGTGCCTCCTCCTGCCCTACAATTATGCCTTAACAGTGTATACAGTTTCTAGTCCTTCTTGAGCAACAGAACATTCCAGATCTTCGATGGTGACACAGTGTCAGCTAGCAAACCACTGAGCTGCGGGGTGCCACAAGGTTCCTCTCTGAGCCCTGCGCTGTTCAACATATATATGAAACCACTGGCTGGGGTCGTCCAACCGTTCGGTATTAAGATCATATCATACGCAGACGATACCCAGCTAGTGGTGTCTCTGGCGCAGGAGGGTAACAGGCACACCTCAGCAGGCCTCATGAAATGCCTAGAGGATGTTAAGGAATGGATGACAGCCTCCTCCTTAAAGCTCAACGGAGATAAAACGGAGCTTATGCTCTTGGGTCCAACTTCTCCAGTGTCTTTCATCTCCCTCTGGCCGTCCTGTCTAGGCCCTCCACCAATCCCTAAGGAAAGTGTAAAAAGCTTGGGAGTGTGGTTAGACAGAAATCTCTCGTTCACTACCCAAGCCACCAAGCTGTCTGCCACATGTTTTGGCTTACTTAGAACACTAAGGAAGGTCCTGCCCCTCCTGCCGATGGAAGCTAAACTAGTAGCAATACAGGGACTGATACAATCCCGGCTAGACGTCAACAACGCCCTTTATTTGGGTGCCCCCGAATCGACCTTGCGGAAGCTTCAAGTGGTGCAGAACTGTGCAGCCAGAACCCTGCTACAGATCCCACGCAGACAGTCAGTCAGGCTCGGATTAAAAAGATTACATTGGCTTCCGGTGAAGCAGAGAGTTGCATTTAAGGCATTATGCATCTCCCACCGAGCCTTCTGGAACACGAGCCCAGCAATTAGTGGCAATCTAGTTACCCACTACTATCCTAGCAGGAATCTCCGATCTACGGAGGCTTTTCTAGCCTCAGTGCCCAAAGTTAAAAGAACTAGAGCAGGAGGAAGGATGTTCTCCGTAAATGCCCCCGAGCTATGGAACTCTCTCCCTCTGCAACTTCGCTCTGACCCTGCCCTGCTCTCATTTCGTAAACAACTGAAGACCTTGTTGTTCACACAGTCTCCCTGATCCCGATCACCTCCTTAACGATCACATCTGCACACCTAGCGCTTGGACGCCCCTGGGGCAGCAACCGCGCTCTACAAATCTACATACAATACAATACAATACAATAACACACGTCAGTGAGAATCTGCAGTTTACAGCTCACCGAAAGGAAACAACCCAAGCAGTATACTATTTCCAATATACAGGTAAAATAAGGAGGGCTGATATATGGCTAGCCAAGGCATTATGTAGTAATGTCAACTCCTATCTAACCACTTTGACCCACAATAATACCATAACGCTCAGCAGTGTGCAGCTAATTATAGCTCATGCAGGCTGGTTAATAACTCCCTTTCCTGCTTAATGCTCTTACCCTCACACAAGGCCTGTCCGCTATGGGTCTTATCCATTACTCAGACCTGTACCAGCCCCTATGCAAGTCATCACCAGCTGAACAGAAATGGAATACCTGAAGCAATCTGACAAATAAAGCTGGACACTTGGGAGGACTGCACTCTAGACCAGCACTGCAGGTTCCAATTAGCTACATCCTATGCGTGCCACTTTACATCTCACAATGGCACTGATGTGTCTGTAAAACGTACCTTTTGTCCCCAAGTTTTGTCCTGAATTTTGACCTTCTGTCCTGAATTTTTACTCTCACCGTCCTGAATTTGCACGCATGCCAGTTGGTCACCCTAATAGACAGAGCACACTGAAACGATATCCTATCCGTTCAGGCCATCTATGTTAACTTACGAACAAGGCAACACCCATAAAATACTAAACGGCAGGGCACAACAGCAAGCAAACAAACAGGGCACACCGCAGCAATACTCAAACTACTCTGGTCCTTTTCACATCCAAGGGACTACATTCATACCATTCCATGCAGCCAGCAACACTGCTACAACACCAGACACAATGCACAACAGTAATCAGACACACATATGAAACATTCATAGAATCCCACAACATACTTCGAGTTCCGAACAAAAGAGTTATTTCTCATGCCTCACAAAGTTGATAATTAGCAGTCTTTACTACAATAGCTCTATTGATTTACTTACTTACAGTTTTTCGCATAAAACACCTTAAGAAAGCTCTCATTTCAGCCATCATATTTCACAAAGGAACTTAAGTAGTAAATGGAATCCCTCACCTCCGTCCCCTCCCCCGCTTGACGAAAAGTAAAATCCCCTACCCGTGGCCCTGCTTCTTCTCAGCCAGCGCTCGGCTGACAGGCATTGATAACTCATGAAACAGAAACATTTATTTAACTCCTTGAAGTGAAGTGCTTCATATACATTTATGGATTAGGGCCCATTAAAGATGCACTAGCTCTCTCATAATTTATCAGCTTTGAACGTAGTCATTTTTCCGATTTCTTGCTTCCCGCTCTGGGCTGGAGGAGTTCACCCAGCTGGCTATATTTAGCAGTCGCCGAGCTCCAGAGGATTCAGGCATTAAGCAGAGGTGTTTCCGTAACGGACGCTCTCCCTGGAGTTTATAGGCTTTTCCAAGTGTGCTACTGATGGTGGAACATCTTCTCACCATTATCTGAGATGTGTGCAAGTGACCTTACTGACACAGTTAACTTTGAGTTGGGCAAGCCAACCAATTCCTAGAACGGTCGAGAACAGGGGTGTCTGACTTAGGGGGCATGGCTTAGCCCTGAGAACCAAAATAGGAACCAAGCCATCAAAAGATTTGACGTGTAAATTAAGCAAATGTCATGTTAAAATATAATGAGACTCTTTAAAATTAAAAAACGGTTTTCCTCTTTAATATTTGTAAGAGTTCCAGTTTAGTACGTTAAATGATGATACAGGCACCATCTCCTCCACTCTTCATTTTAATACTAATGAACAATGCTTTGTGGTATCTGTCATTTCAATAAATCCCACTAACAAAATATATGCAGCATATATTTAATCATCCTGACACCATTTAGGAAGTCTTTCTAGTAAACGGTTAGTATGATTTACTTTTAAAATAGCTAAGAACAGAACAGCTAATTAATATTTGGAACAGTTAAATCAACCGAGCACATAAATCAATAGGCAACAGAAAAACAAAAAGATCTGGTTTGTATTTTGAACCTTGATTACAATATTTAAAAAGCCTATTGCACTGAAAAAAAGAAAGCAAAAATGTTGCCTAATGTATAAAATGCATTTATGAGAAAACGTCTTTATCGTGTGGTGATTTAGTGTACTTTTAAGACATAAAATAGCCCCTCGGTCAATGCAACGCAAGCACTTTATGGAGTTAGACAAATATTTTTATGGGTGGAGCAAAAGGACGTTGGTGTATTTTAAGAACTGTTAACAATGGGTATCATACAACTGTGCTGTCAAGCCAGACCAAAAATGTCACGTGTAATTGAAGGCTGAGGCCTATTTAGGTAACGCCTGTGACAGGACTTGGACTTTGCCTTCTCCATAACCTTCTCCTCCTGATGTCCATCATTGCTGCTCCATCCCCCTCCCCTGTTCCTCCCTCATATTGCATTTCCCCCTCCTGTTGTTGCTGCTCCCACTCTCCTCCACAGGGTCTCCCTCCTGTTGCTTCCTCCCCTACCCACCGTCCATTGTTGCTGCTCACTCCCTCCCACCTCCCTTGTGTGACCCCTCAAGCTTTTTTAACATATTGCACCACAGGGCGATCTCTCCTTGACTTTAAGCCATGGTGCCCAGCAGCTCACATTGTTATACAACGTCTAAAAAAACATTGACAAGGCCAATAGATCTTGCACATGCGAGACACACAGGCATTGCCAAAGCTTGTTTCATGTTGACATTGGTTGCTTCATCTGACTTGCCAAACTATATCAGGATAAGCCAAGCAACCCACTGCAGACAATCAAATAGATAAACAAATTAAAGAGGTTACTCTCAGGTTACAGACCTAGAAGAAAACCCAGAATCGAAGGGCAGGTTGGCTGAACACAGCAGAAAAGCACCCCCTCAGCTTTTATTTATACCTAGGTAGAACACGATTCTCAGTTATCCTTTGTTTAGTAGGAAGCTGCATCTATTGTTAAAAAACTGCAGCATGAAGGCAAAAGGAATAGTGCCCTGGAAGCTAGGCTCAGCTCCATTATGGATCGGCATACCCACGGGACAATGGGTAGGCCAGACAAATTACCAAAGCCAGGAACGGGCTCTTTGCTTAGCTTGCCAAATGCCAACCAATACCTCAGCCTTGGTAATCAGAATAAACTTAACCTCACACCAGCCTACTGTACGTCTGTCAAATTCTCCCAAAAACGGGAGCCTCCCAAACCACTGTGATCTGTAAGAAGATCGTATTTGTTTAAAAGCAGACACTTAAGATTTTTTTTTAACTGGGCTCACGCGAGGACTGGGATTCTCCGTTTGTGTTTCCTTAGATGCAAACCTTATAAACGATTCAACCAGAAAAGTATGAACATCGGTACTCAGACCTAATCCCACCCAAAAACTGGAACGTATCCACTTCCCATAAGCAAGGAAGACATGACTGTATGTGCAACTATCTCTCATTCTATTATGTCATCTGTGTTGGTATTCCCTATAAAAGACAGCCAATAATTGTTAAGGCTCCAATATCTCTACGTGAGAATTTCAGAGGCCATCTGAGCTAACGTCTATTCTAGCATGAACATTGCAATTGTATTGTATTGTAATTGCATTTATATAGCGCTTACTACCCCTGACGAGGCGTTGAAGCGCTTTTTTGGAGAGTAGCACGCTACACCGGAACCCAAAAAGGATTAGTGTTGAAATAGTATAGTGAAATATGAAATTAATTTGAGTGGTGGATAGGTTAGTCAGTTATTTGGATTCAGAAGGATAGAGAAGGGATAGAAGAGGGGAAAAGGTTTGCATTTATATAGTGCATGTTACCCCAGATGGGGTGTTGAAGCGCATTTTTTTTACGAGTAGCACGCTATTCCGGAACCAATAAAGGATTAGTGGTGAATTAGTATAGTGAAATATGAAAGTAATAGGAGTGTTGGATATTAGTCCGTTATTTGGATTGAGAAGGATAGCGGAAGGATAGAAAAGGGAAAAAAAGGTTTGCATTTATATGGCGCTTGTTACCCCTATTGAGGTGTTGAAGCACTTTCTTGGGGAGTAGCACGCTACTCCGGAACCCATAAGGATTAGTGGTGAATTAGTATAGTGAAATATGAAAGTAATTTGAGTGGTGGATATTAATCAGTTATTTGGATTGAGAAGGATAGCGGAGGGATAGAGAAGGTAAAAAGGACTGCAAATTAACATCGAATGCAGAGCAGTTCTGGAAGTATTTAATGATCCATTGATTGGTTTATTATTTCTATTACATTATTTAAGACTGAGAGATATCAAGCTGTCTAGAATGAATTAAAGCTTAGCTACCAAGTGGAATAAAATACAGATTGCTATTGAGATCTAGAATTTAGTAAAGTGATATTAGGAACATATATGATGCGTAGTATTGAGCTATTGAATCTAATGACACTCCCAGGTCCACACACCACAGGAGACATGAGGTGGGAGTCAAAATACAGTGGACAGCACGCAGACATGGCAAATATCAAGCAAAGAGGCACTGGTCAGCAGAGATGAGACCAGGGAGGAGTCAGTGGTCAGTAACAAACAGAAGAGACAAGCACCAGCAGTCAGCCGAGAGGAGACTTGAGTGGTCAGCGCTGGGAGACTAGAGATGGGCTAATGGTTAGCACAGGACAGACTACCGAAGAGCCAGTGGTCAGAGTTAGGGAGACCAGAGATAGTTTTCAGCAGAGATGAGACAAGAGAGGAGTCAATGATGAGCAATAGTTTTGTAAACAATATTAAGGACATAATATTTAAGTCAAAAGCTAACTTTGTTAGTAAACTGTCAACAAGGGGGTAACCATAGAGGGGAATGCAATCAAACATGAAGACACAGCAGAAGGCCAATAATCAGCAGAGAATAGGAAGTGGTCAACATAGAAGACATGAGACAGTGGTCAGCTGACAAGAGACCAGACTGTGGGAATACAGCTTTCGGCAAAGAAGAGATAGGGGCAGTGGTCATGAGAAAGGAGACAAGAAAGGAAACATGGGAGGAGACAAGAGCAGTGCTATCAACCAGTAGACCAGAGAGGACGTGCTTGTCAGTAGACAGGTCGGCCACAGAAGAGTGATCAACAGAGTGGAGGTCATACAGTAGATGGTCAGTAAATAGGCAGGTGGTCCGCAGTCTTCCTAGATCCAGGGTGGGACAGTACATAGCAGATCTAGCCAGAAGAGCGTAGGCCATAGAGAAGAGGATGGTCAACACACAGGAGGGGGAGAACACAGACAGGGCAGGACAGAGAAGGTAGCAGTCAGCAGAGAGGAGTCCTCGCTGAAAGAAGACATGTATGAACATTGGTATTCAATACAGGTGATCAGCTTGCTAGGACAGTTGTGGCACATAGCTTCCTATGACTATGTCTGCAACAAGGCATACTTCACCATGTCTCACATTTCAGGTCGAGCATTCGAGACCTGTTGTAATTTATCATGTTGGCTTAAAGCCATCCCCCTGCTTTTGATTTGTTTATTTCAGTGTCCTTTAAAAATCCTTGCTTGCTAGTGGTCAGTCCTGCCTCTTTGTCCCTCCTTTTTCTCTTCAGTTCCTCCCAGGCAGCAGGGACTAACTACTGTCTCATTCCGCAATTGGTGTTTCTGTGTTCTTAGGGAGACTCTTTTTTTTCTTGGTTTTCTGGTCTGTTACTGTCTGTCTGTGTTCAGCTTTGGCGCCATGGCTGTTTACATGTAAATATTGCATTCCTTCCTCCCATGTCCTTTTACCGCCCCAGTTGTGTTGGTGCTGCCTCATGCACTGTGCCTCCCCCTCTGTTTATTGTATTTATTTAGCTTTTTTAAACTTTTCGATTTCCACGGCAATTGGGCGTCTTTTGGTAGGATTTGTTCTATGTTGGGCTTTCTTTTTAAGGTGATTAGGCTTGTTTGCAAATACACCAAGCTGCAATCATGGTTGCAGCCCAACCAGTCTATGAGCATTGCTCAATTGGAGCAGCTAGGTGTCTGGTGTCTTCTAATGTAAGGGCCCCATTAGGCAGCGCTCTACCAACACTGCTTTTTTTTTTGGTGCAATTTTATATAGTGCAAACTTGCTTGATCCTCCCGCCGCTAGACTACAAAAATAACGGAGGCTAGGGGGAGGCAATAATTGCTATTATCCTCACTTTTAAGGACACTAACTGGAAGCCGTGCCCTTCCAACATGGTGCCGACTGCAGCTACAGTGTCTCACCCCTTTTCTATGACAGGCGGGAGGAAGTGGCTGGTAACTTGTGCATTTTAAACTTTAGTCCCGCCTCCAGGCTGCCTGTGTCATTAAGAGCACGTGCATGCGGAGCCCCCGTTCTCTGCCACTCTCTGCATCTCGTGCAAGGAGCAGGGAGTCAGCGGCGCGCGCTGCTGGTGGTGTACTGAACACTCCAAGTCCTCTTTGGCAGCAGCATGGCTTGGCTTAGCTCCCTGCCACTGCGGAGAGCGCTGGTGCTGGCAGACCTGACGGTGGTCATTCAGGTGCTGCGAATGCGGCTCTGCTTAAAGACCAGAAGGATATGGCAGAGATGGCCCAGCAGCATGCAGGTGAGACCCCAGGACACTGCATGAAAAAAAAGAAATGCTATCTGCTTGCTCTCTGTTCATTCACTTTTCAGGTAAGGGAGATTAAGGGATTTGCCCTGGAATGCACGTCTCTCCATTCATATTCCTCCCTCGTTCCTCCTTAACACGCCTTGCTCAGTATTTCTCCGCTCCCACGGGCCCACCCTCCCCTCTGGTTTCTCTCTCTTCCCTCCTCTGGACCTCAGCACATGACGGCGTGTCATAAAGATAGCGACCTCAAGCTCTTCACACCTACTTTTTCCACACCTCTCCGGGGCTCAAGCGTCTCTGATAACAACGGTGCTAACACCGAGCGCTTTAAGAGAGCTAGCCTTTCACACCCAACCCTTTCGTTTACAAAGGAACACAGTGAGCCGTAGAAGAGTAAATAATTCAGTGTAACTCTTACTGCTCCGTTGAAACAATGCATCGTCATTAAGTGAGATTAATCCAACCTCCTTTCCTCCAAGTCTATCCCAACAGCCCTAGACAATTTGTTCCATGCGTTTTTATTGCTATTCAGCCGTTTACCCTCATTTTAATGTTTATTTACATGTTCATATAAGCCGCATTCCTCGGGTACTTTGCAAAAAAATACAAGTAAATAGTTACATGCAAAAAACGTTATAATTGCACAATGTGTGTCAGCAGGCCAAACAGGAACTTTGCACCAAAAAACGGGCTTGCACAGATTGAATGGAGCACCATTTACAAAGAAATAAGCCATATGTTTAAACATCAAGGATTTGGGGCTGCAATGAAAACTATCTAACTATTCACGTTTGTTCAATATAAGCATTATATCCTAAATATAATTCCCCTTACACTTCACTTTACTTGACACTTGTCATGTGTCACACTCAAGCTATGGTATGTATGTCATCTGCACCCACTAGTATAGCACACGTTCTGCTCTTGGTATGACCTTGTAGTGCCTTCCTGGGAGTAAGGACCCGTTACCATTGAGGGGTTACCATTACAGGGCACAGTCTGCTTCGCTCTGTGCTCTTGGGCTGTGTTTGAGCTCTGGGGCCACATGGTGATGAGCTGAGCTGGTTCAGTGCAGAGCCCAGGGCCTGTTTTTTTGCATCTGAGGCATCTAATATTCATCACTATGACCTGGAATTTCTCTGAGTTAATGAATGAACTTTAGAGAGAACAAGAGAGGCATTATCTACTCACTGTTTCCAACTTTCACAAGCCGACTGGAAGAAATCGCTGCCTGCCCATGCCAGCAACTTTACTATACAGCAAAAATCAATTCAAAACCTGCTTTCGAGGGAGCATATTTTCCGAGCTGTGATTACAAATACAGGTTTAAACTCCCCTGCCCCAACCACCTCAATATGCATCTCTGAGGCTCTTTTTATGGAGCAGTGTTTAATTATGTTTACTTTATCACTAGTTACCAAACATTGCGCATACAATAAAAGTACCACGAAGAACAGCAGATGATAGGGTTGTTTGTTGACGGGATGTCTGCTCTTTTGAGAGCCACAGGTCGCTCCTTTGAGTAATGCCCATACTCTCTACTTCATTCAGAGGCTTTCCTCTGATTAAGTTGCAGCTGAGCTGCCACTTCAAGGAAACACTATATGTGACTATATGTTACTACATTACCCAATCAGAGAAGAACACATTTCATTTTCATCTGTTCTGTCCTGGAATTTACTTTGTCTGATAAAGAGGAACAGCATTCAGCAAGACTTGTAAAACTTCACCTAATTGGCTCAAGACGTGACTCAATTTTTAGCCAGTATGGCTACCTGAGCTTTCAGGGGCAAGCACATGGCCTTGTTAGGATGTTAAAGTGTCTTAGATACGTAGATAATTTACAATGTTTGTTTGTCTCTGGCAGCAGCACAGATTTGAAGAGGGTACTCATACGGAATGTATTGCAGTCCCAAGTGTCCAGAGGAATCAAAACCCTTGGGGGCATCTGTGCTTTCGAATATTCTTTCCACAGACCCTGGCCTGACCTTTGGAACGGACAGAGGGCAGCCATTTCACTCATTTTCCAAGTGACTAGTTTGTAATTGTTCTTGGAATTAACACCTTCTCCGCCATCTATATAAGCTCCTAGAGGTAAGGCTCCTTGGGGCATGATGGTGATTTAAGAATAATTCAGATGTACCTTTCGCTACTTTTCTAACATGTTTTCCTTGTTAACCCTCACAATACTGTGTAATGGTAAATATGGTGACTTAAATGAAGTGATGAAAATCTCAAACATTTTGTTAAAGGCACAGTGAATTCCTGTAATTGTAGAGGTCTTGGATTTAAGACCTTCTGAATGTTTGCTTTTTTGTATTTAAGGCCTACAGCTATTCTGCCTTTTGTACTCTCCGATGGTAATTTCTTCTTCTGTCAGCCTGTGTACCTCTTTGTATGATAAGTGTATACTTATGTGTTCTAAGGAACAAGGGAAACCAAAGGGTATTTAAGGGACCATGGGTGTCAGTATTTTAAGGAACAGTGGTCCCTTACTATAAAATCTCTTAAACCATGTTTCATAGAGATACAATGAAACCTATGTTAGTTTTCCGAATGGAATAGCAAATGCTTTTAATAATGCATATAGCATAATATTGAAGTAGGAAACACAACATAAAAAAGGTCAACAACCTTGCGAACTCAGACATTTTACATGTGACTATAATGAAGACAAGTAAAACATGTCACATATTGCAGAATGTTCCAATGCTCACATATCAAATTATATATCAATGTTAGGAGTCATGATAGTGTTTGTCGATGATGTTTCAATCCCATTATAGAGTATTGGCACCATCATCAGGGCATAAGGAATTATGGCTAAAACGCAAAATGCCAATGGGTCTCGCCTTTGGGACCTTATATGTGATTTGCCATGCAACAGTTAACGTTGTTGCACCAAGGATATTGTGCTGCATAACTAAATACTTATAAGGTCCCAAAAGCGAAACCTATTGGCTATGCCAATGCTTGTTTGGGAATGTGCTTTACAGCGCATCTAAAAAGCAGCAGGTCTTTTCGTCCTTGTTTAAATTTTTTCTAAATTGCAAATCATACGTATGTAGGGATTATGTTTAAAAAATGTGTTTAGCTACATACGCAAGGTTTGCAATTTGAAAATGTAAATAAGAAGAAAAAGACACACAGCTTTTCAGATGCCCCTAAAACACATTCCCAAAAAAACAATTAGAAGAGACACACACACAGCCTTTCAACTGGCACCATTCATTTAGTCATTGGATGACCTGGTTGGCGCTATAGAAAAAACCCTGAATAAATTTAGGATAAATGAAATAGGTTTATGTTAACCAGGAGAGCTACTACATGTGTGTAGATTGGGCAGTCCGTAAGGCCTAGCATTGAAACATCTGGCTTGAAATTTGTGTTCATAAGCCAAAGGCCTGTTTCTCCTTACTGGCATGTGTGCTTTTTGAGCTCACATCTATTCTCTGTTATTTCAGACTATCTCGACTGTGAATTAGGGGCACCTAGAAATCGCCTGCCTTATGCTGCGTGTTTTACCTAATCATCATGTGATCCACATCCTGTTTAAATAATGCCTTTGAAGGGGCAAGTGCTGGACGCTTTTCTTTTTTGTAACAGACATTTAAAAAGTGTTCTAGAAAAGGAAGTAAATATGGTATTTCAACATATCGTTTAAAGGCCTGGGCTCAATATTAGCAGTAACACTCCTTCAAATGGAGGTCCCACACCAATTGCCACAAGGCAGCACCCCTCTTTCATTCACGACAACCATCTCGAGTGAGTGAATAGAGGGAAACCAACACGACGATGGTGCTAAAAATAAGCACATAGCTTTTATGGTCTCGCTTGTTTTAAGGTTTATTTGAACTTGCGAGCGACTCACTTAAATGCTTTTAAAAATAGCTGTCACACCTGGCACCAAAGAGGCTGTGTGTTTGGAAAAAGGTATTTGGATGTTGACGTCACTGAATACTGAGACATTTGTTCAAAGTTTTGCTTGTGTACTCTGTGCTATACACTAGAGGTGAAAGACTGAAAGTGAAATTTTGTTCATGCGCGTCTGCTCTGTAACATTAGTGCACTCCCAAGAGTGCACGAGCATTGACTGTATTATGGAGTCACTTGCATACATATAGTCACGGTGCTATACATAAAGACAAACTATAGCATCGGAACGTACCAATAACAAGCAGTGCATAAACACGCACTCTGTACTTGTAGTCGTTGGTTACAAGAAGCAAGGCTGGAAATTACTGCACCTCTTTTACGCATAACTTACAGGTATTCAAAGCACATAAATAAAGGCATTGTCATTTACAATGCCAATCGCTCAAACTCTCGCAAATGCGAGACCTGTTGCATTGCAAATCCTTGTTATATACTGAGAGCAGGATACAGACCTTACAATATATTGTAACAGAGGAATTTATCAAATGTTAAGCCATCACCAGGGACTCAAGAGGCCTTCCTTAAGTGTGATCTCAACAAATGTCCTGTTATTTTACCAGATCCATAGCAGCCTGTCCTGCTCTTCTGCTTAAGTGCTCCATGGTAGGATATCATATCTCACCCTGCCCCTCTTTCTAGGTAACTTATTTCCAAAGTGGACTATCCATCACATACTGTGTCGCATGACAGGTTCTTGCTGCATTAACCATCGAATATAAATTATTTTTTGGCAAACTATCTAGCTTTTGCAATTTGTGTAATCTTATGTTATTGTGTGCATCAGCTAAACTATGTGATTTAGCTTTATGTAAAACTATTCATTACTGTTAGACCTGGCACTTCTTGGCGTGACTACCCCTGACTTTTTGCCTCTACCTCTGCTATTTTTTTGGCTAACTTAGATGCTTTGGACACTTTGCCACTGCTAACCAGTGTCAAAGTGTAGGTGTTCCTTGTATAAAGTAATGGTAATTGGTTGTCCATGATTGGTATGTTTGCCTTGCTAGTAAAGTCCCTAGTAAAGTGCACTATGTGTGCCAGGGCTGGTAATGAAAATGCTACTAGTGGGCCTGCAGCACTATTTGTGCCACCCACAAAAGTAGCCTTAAAAAGGAAACCCATGCCTGTCATTGCAGGGCCTGCGTGCAGTTTGTGAAACTGCGATGTTGTTGTTCTGTCAAGTGCACTCACTTGCCAGACCTTACCCTTCCCTTTCTGTGCACCTAAGACACCCCTATGGTAGGTCTAGGGTCCCCCTGAACAGGGTGTAGTGCATGTGAAAGGTAGGACATGTACTAAGGTGTGTGTCATGACCTGACAGTGAATTAATCTCCATTTCGTTTTTCACTGTTGAAAGGCCAGCTTGCCCATAGGATAGAATAGGAAGGCTGTGTAATATGTTTACAGCCTATCTTCCTAAAAGCTTAAGATGGAAAGGTGAAGTTTAGTATGCCTGAACTCACAATGTAATAACACATCTTTTTATGTAGGTGGTTTTTGCATTGTGTGTTCAGAAGCCACTCTTTTAGAAGTGGCTGAGTTTTGTGCTCTAACATTTCTGTGTGTCTCTGCCTGGCTGTGGATTGACTGTCTGGATTTGAAAGCGATAGGATAAAGGGAATGTCTTGAGCCAGGGGAGGAGGTGAGACAGCAACAGGCTGACCTGCATCTGGAGTGGAGGGGGGAGGAGAAGCCCTTAGAGGTGAAGAGGCCTGGGTTGCTGCTATAAAACAATTGGCTCATATCCTGCTGAGTGATTGAGAATCCAGACCCCCACTAATCAAAGGAAGAGAGGTGTCAATGGCAGGGAGGCACCCAGAACGGGTTTGAGCAGGGGTCAGTGCCCCATGAAGCACAAAGACTTCAAAGGCATTGAGGGGTATAACTAAGAGAACTGAAGCCCCTGAACTTTGGAGAATGGCTTGATCAAGTGTGAACAAGACTGGAGCTACTTTGTGGTCAAGAGGACCTTTGCCAAGGAAGAAACAACTGAAGAGACTGATGGATAGGACTGTCCTTGCTGTGTGATCTGGGGCTGGCCTGCAGTTTGCTGTTTCAACCAAGGAAAGGCAAAAGGGATTTTGCTGTGTGCTGTGTCCCCCTGCTTGAAGGACTTTGCGGTATGCTGTGTCCTGAAGTAACTATCCCTAAGGGCCTGAGGTGAGCTGGCTCCCTGTTCGGAAACACAGGAACACAAACGTTTCCAAAGAAGACTCTCAGAGACGCTTTGTGCGTGTGCTCTGTCTATCTGAGATCTTTGTAAGGCGTGCCCTGTGATCGTGGCCAGCATCTGGAGTCCTAGTGTGTCTCAGAGACGCTGTGTGCGTGTGCTCTGTCTAGCCTGAGACCCTCAAAGGAGTCGCCTTGTTATCGTGTGCACCAGAATCCAAGTGAGTCTCTACGCCGTTGTGTGCAGGTGCGTTGGTCACCGTGAGACCTTCGTGAGGATTTGCCTTGTCATTGTGTGCACCGGAATCCAAGTGAGTCTCAATGCCACTGTGCGCGGGTGCGTTGTGCACTGTGAGACTCATGTGTGGAGTGCCCAGTGATTGAGCACTCGGCGTGAAGGAAGATTCAGCGATGTGGTGTGAGTGTGTTTTATGGCAGCCTGAGATATTCCTAAAGTGGAGCGGCCTGGACCGGCAGTCCCAGAGGAGCTGAGTGGCTGGCCCGAGCCGCCGTTGCCATTCCACAAAGCTGCTTGGCGGCCCAACCGCTGGACGAGGAGAGGAGAGTGGGTTTGTGCCCCCCAGGTAACGTGTGTCGACTCCTGGGGCGGGGCACGGGCTCGGAGGGAGACACTCTCGGCCTCTCTCTTGTGTTGGCAGTGCGAGCCTCTGCTTCGGCTCGTATTGCGACCCGTATTACCAGAGAGAGTGGCGGTAACAGGGCCAGAGTGCGAAGCTGCACTTTGGAATAACATCGTACTGTGTTGGGGGCAACTGTGAGAAGCTGACTGAAGGAAAGAAGAGGAGGCAGAGAGACCGCCTAAGGCCCGGTGATCGGGGCCTGAGTATACTACGTAGTATTCCATTTCTCAGAGCGGAGTACTTGAATGACGTATTACACATTGCAACATTTCTGTATAACGAACTACTTGATTGTCGTATGATGCATTGCCTTGGTCCTGCATAACGAACTACCTGATCAGCATATTGCGCGTTGCATTATTCCTGCATAACGAATTACCTGATTAAGTGTATACGCATTGCCTTATTATTGCGGAACGACGTATCTGGTGGTTGGATTACGCATTGCATTGTTTTACCTTGCAAAGTGCCTGATTGTTGCGTTACACATTACAGTATTTTTTCATTCAAAAGTACCTGATTCTAGCATTACGAACTATATGACATGTGATTAGGAGTACAGGAGAATGTTTAGAAGTGCTCATTGACATCGCCAGAACTTAGGGCTGGCTGGCCTAACAACCGGCCAGGAGAAATATTACACAACCTCATATGTTGGTCGTATGGTCTTATCGTATATCTTTTTACATAAAGTTTATACTCGTTTTTACAAAACTCATGTGGAGTCTATTTGTGGTGTCATCATTGGATTATTGTGAGCGTGGTTGCGAATACTTTACACATTTGCCTTGAAGATAAGCCTGGCTGCTCGGGCCAAGCTACCGAGGGGTGAGCGGGGCTATCTAAAAAGGTGACCTTCCTTTCCCTGACGTTGGAACGCGGGTCCCTACTTGGGCTAAGGTACCTACCTCAGCCAACCAGGGATCCCGGGTCTAACAATTACCATTTAAATAATTGCTATTGGTTGCACTAGGAGTATCCCTCTCCTTTTTGCACGATAGCTTGCCAATATTACACATACATTTTTAATTAAGGTAGTGCATGCTGACTTTACATTCTCTTCAGAAACAATCTTTCCACTGTTACTATCATTTACATGTTATCCGTATGTCCGTCGCATCTAGTGACAGTAATATATATTATCATTATGCCATGTGTTCTTGTCATCCATTCTTTACGGGGTCCAAAGGATGTGTCTGATAATATAAATTCAGAACTGCTCATCCATACGAAGTCCACAGTGGTATAATGTATCTTGCGTGCAAAAGTTACTGACAGTGTTAACTTCCCTTGAAACATCGATTTCCACGGTGAGCTGCAAAAGATGGATAGGTTTCCAGAAACTTTAAATCACATTGTGCTTTCTGTTAATCTGTTCTTAATTAAATAGATGATAATGTACAATAATTTGCAATATAAGCATGCAACTCTCCCGTTTAAATTAATTGTATGAAACATAAATATGTGTCCTTTTTTTTTAAGTGGTACATTTCACCTCACCACTTTCAGGACTTTTCAGGGGTGTGGTGTTCTTCCCTGCTTCCACTGCAGGGAGGGTCAGAGAGGGGTATTTTCCTTGCTGCAGGGCAAGGTTCTCTGGGCGCCTCTCACAGTGCTCACGGCATTCTCCAGGCAGCATGGCGGCACCTACACCGTAGAACAATTATAATTTGGGGAAACTGTTTTTAAAGCTCTTCTCCATCCCAGGCATGAAATCCACCTTGTTGCTTCCAACCTCCCGATCCGAGATAGCAGACTGAAATATTCCTGTTTCTTCATAATCCAATATGGCGTCCTTAATTCTTGTTTGTGTGTCAACCTGCTCCATTCCTTTCTCTATAAAAGGCACAGTGGTTAGACAACCATTGCAACGCAGTAGTGTGTTTCTCAATAGGTTCTGTTTTTACTTTTCCTTTCTTGCAGTATCTTTCTGCAGCCCTTCTGGACTGGATTTGCCACTCGAGGACCATCAAGCAACGAGTGTCCCTGATCTAGTAGGTTTTTATACGCTGTAGTGAAAGCTGACAAGGTTATGACTTGCCTAATGCAGTGGTGTGACAAAAATTGAGGGCCCTCCCTGCAAAGTACATAGAGGGGCCCCCCACACTCCGGATCCAGTCAGGGGCTCTGAGCCGCTGCCTGTGCACAGTGCCAGAGGGGGCTACCTGGAGCTCGGGCCCCTCCGCACCAAGGGGACTGTGGGGCTATTGGTACTCCACTGGCCCAATGAGTGTAAAGTACAGAATCATTGGTCCTTAAAGTAGCTGGAGATGGATAACACTCATACCTAGTGTACATCAAAACATTGATATTGAAACATTTTTGCTTAGATTTTGCTTTAAGAAATGTAGAGCAGAAATGCACAAGCTTGAAAATGTACTTTAAACTCATTAAACGCTGACAGTTGACTGTAGTGTCTATAAGCCGGTAAGGTTTAAAATCTTTAGGAAGCAGCCAAAATATATATTTTTTAATCCGCCCATTTCAAAATACTATGATACATTTCGTATTTTAATTTCCTTAAAAGTATTTGTTTTCATATGAGCCTATTAAACCCTGCTTGATTAAGATAAAAGCCATAATCACACTAGCATACCAATTCAAGCAGTGCACCCAAACTCATTTTACGTAGATGTGCGTGGTAAGTCTCTACCATTCGTTTCATTGTATTTCCAAGGACCTAATTTAACCTTATTTTACTCCCCATGGACAATAACTGCTCTTGGTCTCCTCGGTCGGGTGCGAAAGTCAATCAATGGCAAACTACCTAATTTAAGTCACAACGGATACGCCTAGTTCACGCCCACACCCTAAAGATAGAGGAAAAGGCTGCTTGCACACTGCATTCACAAGGGAAACGGCCACTACAACGCGGTTGTTTCCACGCATAACCTTAACCACGCATGCATTACAACGCATGCGTGGTTAACACGAATACCCTTTACCACGCATACCTTTACTACGAGATACTTAGTAAAGGCAGATGTGCTAAAAGGGTAAAATTAAAAAAGGGTGCTTAGGGGGGGTCTCACCCCCCACAAAAAAAATGCGTTCATAAAGAAAAGGGGGCTTGGTGGGGGTCTCCCCCCAAAAAAATACTCACCATATTTTAAATGTGCAAGATTTTAATTTACAGATGTGGGCACAACGTGGAAAGTGCCTGCATATTGTATATGTGTGAATTTAAAAATAGAAGTGTCTAGAACGATTGAACGCACGCGCCTACCTTTCTTCTATGTGAAAGTCGCGTGCAGTTTCTAACATCCATATTGGATTCACCACGTGTTCTGTGACATTTTCACCTCTCGCATGCTGCTCTGCAACGTTATGAAGCGCGTCTTGCCTGAAAGCCACCCGGCGCGGCCGTCACTACGTGCCGCAGTATTGTGACTGGAGGCGTTTTACAGTAGTGTGATGAAAAAATGCAAACCACGTCATTTCGAGCGTGTTACAATAAAGCTTCAACATGGACAGTTGGTAACGGGTTACAACGCAGAGCTGGTGTGGGCACTCCATGTTCAAAATTGAAAAAGGAAAAGGGGACTGAGATTACCTTTAGCAAGAATATGCCCTTACCATGCATACATTTACATCGAAAATCGTTGTAAATGTATGCGTGGTAAAGGAATATTCGTGGAAAAGGTTATGCGTGGTAAAGGCATTCGCGTTGTAACGCATGCGTGGTAAAGGCATGCGTTGCAACGGAATGCGTTGTAACATCATACAACCCATTCACAACAGACCTCAGCGAGTTCCCTTCTTATATCATCCTCCTTTATGAATCTCTTTAAAATAATCTGCAAAACCTGTTTATTCAACATTTCATTAACTTTGTCAGCAATCGTCCATAGGAAAGCATGGCTACAATGGTTCTTTTGTGTTTCACCTAATTCTGGATGGTGTTTCGTAAATCCTTGCTTTCAAGGTTGAAATATCAAAGAGCAGAAAAAGAAGCAACTTAAGGAACCACTATCACCACCTAGATACCACGATACCCCTAACAGTGCCAACTGCAATCACCGCAAAACCCCAAACTCAGCCAATTGCTCAAAGCCTCTTCCTACAAGTCACCTTCATGTCCCGGAGTACCAAGCGTATCAAATTTTGGACCAGGCCCACCTTCATTCAGCATCTTAACACCATCTGCTTGCTATTAAGCTGTCCAGGGGCAGCACCTCCGCAATGGCAGAGGAGCGTCGCCCCACTGGCAGAGCCAGCATCTAAAAAGCAAAACTATATTTGATTATCGTTTTATTTTTAAGCAGCTAGCACAGCCTCTGTGTGCATGCGGGGCATGGGATGGGATAGGAGGAGTGCTATGTGCACTCTCAAAGTGCACATGTGTGTTTGGCCGGCCGTCTCAGGCTGACCAAAACACACATGCGCACTTAGGTTTATCCAGCCCTCAGACTCCCTGGTCTGAGCAGAGCGTCTTTCTAGCCTGCTCAGGCCAATCCAAATGCAGCCGGGCTGGAGAACCCCCCCAGACTCTATGGTCTGAGCAGGGTGTCTTTCTAGCCTGCTCAGGCCAATCCCCAGCGCGGGGATTGGACAGGTAGTCTGATGCAGTCCCAGTGACTGCTGCAACATGGAAGAGGAAGCCCCCGGCACGACACGGGACGCGGCCATCAACTTAAGGAAATTTTTTTCTTTTTTTTGTATGCACTCCCCTTCCTGCGTGCCCCCCTTGCCCCGCCCCACTACCTTTTGTAAGTGGCGGCCGCCACTGAAGCAGTCTTGTGCATAGGAACCACTGCAGCACAAGGTAAGGGTAGGTAAGCAGAGGTGAGTTAAAAACAGGAAATACATACTTACCTTGATGGTGTAGTAGATGCTATATACTTGTAGGTCGATAATGTCGACCTCCATATAGTTCAGCTAAGATACAGAAAGAGAGGGAAAGGTCAAAAGAGGAGCACATTTCCGTTTTTTTATTATTTATCACGGATCGATTTAGCTTTTCATCTGAACTGCATTTTATTTGATTTCATTGGTGTGTTAATGTGTATGAAACACTTCAGTTACCACCATTTTTGATATTTTGTAGAAATATGGGTTCATTCTCGAGCAGGCTGTGCTCAATGCTGATGAACTCCAGCGTCCCCTTTGTCTCTTTTCCCTCCTCCTTGCTGTAAATTTTCGATGCAAAGTACTACGCCCTTTTAGTTTCTGTTTCATGTACATACGTGTTGAAATGATGAACCACCATGGTTGCCAATGATACTGCTAGGCGTTTTAACGCTGATAATTAAAATTTCAAAGTCAAACTATTTATGAGATAATTTGCTGAAAAGACAGGGCCGCCTGAATGTGTCACACAAGACATGCTTGTAATGTATGGCACCACAGACACCTTCAGCTAGAGAACATGAATTTTTAAAGAAAATTAGATAAACATCTCGTGTACAACTGTGGGGGTTTAGAACAGTATACATGATAACTTCGGGATGGGTGCTCTGTTAACCCATGATGTGTAGGCAACAAGAGCAGGGCCAGGCCATGGGACATAGAAGTTCAAGAAAAGAGGATCTTAGCACACATGATGGGATGTGACAGCTGAAGTTAGATGCCAGAAATGGAGGGCAAGAAGCTAAAATTGCCTTGTGAGCAATTTTAAGAGACTTGGGCATAATCTTTTGTTAATGCTGTCTGCGGAGAGTGGCAGAAATATACTTGCATTTCTTTTGGCATATAATAAGTCTAGCTGTTGCATTCTGGATGAACTGTAATTTGTGCAAAACCTTATCCGAGACCCCCCCCCCCAAGAAGAAAAAGTTGCCAATTCAGGAAAAACTACTTGGACAACTCATATTCAGTGCTGTATTTCTTATGATAGTCACTTGGCATCTTTCTGAATGCAGCCCTCACCAAATACAAACCCCTAAAATAACTACATGTACAGTGAACGTAAATGGCGATCTAACCATCACTGCAACAGTGTGCTGGCCAGGTAGCAACATCAAGGATTTTGGTTTTACTGTGTGACTTAACAAAACGAAGTATGGCCATATTAAATTCATTCAATAGTTACAGGCTGGATTGGTTTTCATTCTCTCTCTCAGACTGAATTCAATCACTCTCTCGTCCCCACTTTCGGTCCAAAGAGTGGCCACTAAACTTTGGTGTTCTTCAAGGGTCGGCCTTATCTCCTATCCTTTTTAATATATATGTGTCCAGGGCCTTTAGGAGCTGATCTGGAGCGTTGCCTTTTAGTTGCTCTTATACCTTGATGTCTCTCAAATACTCCTTAAATTTGACAACTTGGCCAATTAACTCAGTGTTACTGCTTCGGTACTTCCTTCTTGAGGTCCAAAAATCGGATGGTGATAACTTTTGTAAGCGAAACGGGGACAAGATGGAATCCTTATTGTTGGAAACAACCCTTTATTCTGGAATAACTCGCTCTGGCCAGCTACCTTGGGCACATTTTCTGGCCCAGCCAAAGAGTGTACATCCTCAGTTGCTCTTGATAACTCTGAGGAAGATTCTTCCTTTTTGTTCCACAGAACAACTTGGTTATCTCGATCATTACCATTATTCTTTCTCGTCTAGACTATGAGAATACAGTCTACTCAAGATTACCAAATTGCAGATTTTTTTTTTTTTAAATGGTTGAGAGACTGGCTCCTGGCCTCGTGAAGTTGACCATGTATCAAATGCATGTTATTCGCTTCACTGACTGCCGTCCAAGAAAAGAATTCAGCTCAAGGCTCATAATATTGTATACTGACCCTATTACAATGCTCCTCAGCTGCTATCTGTCCTAATTCCTACACTAGGTCCCTACGAGATAACGTAGATCAGGTGCCTTGCTCCTTTGGCAGCTATTGTTGCACTCATACAGGAGGTAGATACTTAAGTGCGAGGGGCCTCACATTGTGGAATAAGCTTTCACTTTAGCTTAAGCAAACCTCCTCTCGCTCATGGTTTCGCAAAAGACTAAAAACATATTGCTTCTATTAAGGTTTTTTCTTATGCTCTTGGCTTCCCTCGCCATCCTCCTTTTCCTTCCTGCCTGGTCTTAGTACCATAATTATCCCAGATCTGAGCTCTACAAAAAAGAAATAAATAGAACTGACACCGACTTTTGCCTGGCTCCAAAGCTAATGCTTCCGTAAAAGAAAGTAAGGCTACTGCCTGGTGGGGGACTCAATCAACCACAAAATGCCCCCAAATGTGTCTTTTTTAGTATAGGTCTCTTCCAGACAATGCTATTTTGCCTGGAGCATTGGAAATGTTTGTTATGCTCCTGCCCAACTTATCTTAGTCTGATCTTCCACTCCCACTTTCAAGTGGCATTTATGATTGTTCCAACAAAAATGTCCCCATCTAATACATAATGTTGCCATCATTCGTTTTAAATCTAGAAACATTAGCAGGAGCTAATTCACCCTGCAGCTCTCTACCCACACTCATAGATCCTACTGTGTAGCATTGCCAGTAAAGGAATGCGAAATAATAACAGTCCTGCTAGACTTAACCCACCAGGTTGACAACAGCCGGGAAAAACACCACTAGTGCCAAAATTGCATGAACCACTGTAACAATAAATGTTACAAATTGGTTGAAAGTCATAAAAAGAAAAAAATCATAACACCTTTTAAACTAAAGAACAATTGCATATACTTCTTGAACTTATCAATACAATATTAATTCCATCAGTTCTTACTTTTCATTTTGCAACTTCGTATGTTAACTTGTGTAACATTACTTTCAAAATCCAGTGTTGCGTATTTCAATGTTCTTGATGGAGTAAAGTCAAACAATTTCACATTTCAATACAGAAAGGTATGGCATTACACATTTATTTATGAATCAATTGCCACACAACTGGATGCTCTTTTGATACATAAATATAAGTAGTTAATACTCCATTCAACTAAATGCACATTATTATCTTTAGAAGAATGGAAAAATGGTCAGGCGTACCAGGATTAAAAGCTGTAATCAGGAGGTTATGCCAAGATCTCTGCTGCAGACTCTCTGCCCACTAAGCTATCTTGATGTTCCTCAACCCACCAATCCTATTGCCATAAGTTGATCGAGAAGGTGTTCAACCTTCAGTGTTTTCCCCTCAGAGATCTTAAATCAACGTTCTGGCCACAGCTAAGAAAGAATCAGTCATCAGGGTGTGCTTAACACTCTCTGTGAGGCTAGCCCTCCTTGTAGCCTGGTGCTGCTCTATACAAAAAGAGGCTTCCTAGAAAGTAAGGGCTAGCATTTACTTTGAAATGGACTTAGCCACCGCACGCCTTTCACGTGTAACAATTATGACAGCTATAAGATGTGGACCTGTGTTAGACCTGGCCCCTTTGACAGGTTTATCCCCAAACTTTTTGCCCTTTGCCTCCTATTTTTCTGACCCTGTTTAGTTGGCTATAAGATTCAGGGCACTTGACCACTGCTGACTAGTGCTAAAGTGCATATGCTCTCTGTATAAATTGTGACAATGACTGGTTATCCATGATTGGCGTATTTGATTTACTGGTAAGCCCCTAGTAAAGTGCACAGTGTGTGCTAGGGCCTGTAAATCAAATGCTACTAGTGGGCTAGTAGAACTGGTTGTGCCACCCACATGAGTAGCCATGTAAATGTATCTCAGACCTACCACTGTAGTGTTTACGCGCATAGTTGTGTACTGCCATGTTGTCCTGACAAGTGCACCCACTTCCCAGGCCCAAACCTTCCCTTTCCTTACATGTAAAGCACCCCTAAGGTAGGCCCAAGGTGCCCCCATGGGTAGGGTGCAGTGTATGAGATAGGTAGGACATGTACTAGTGTGTGTGACAAATATGACTCGTTACTACGAGAATCAAAACATCGCATGGCATTACAAAGCGTTATTACCACGCAATGCCATTACTACACAAGTCATTACATCGACTTGCAGTAGATGGCGCACTGACATTAGAAATATATAATTTACTATTCCAACTCCAGCTTACGCAACAGTAGGGAAGGTGTTGGAATAGTGAACTATACTATTCATAATGTTTGCGCGCCATCTACTGAAAGTCGATGTAATGACTTGCATAGTAATGGCATCGCGTGCTAACAACGCCCCCAGTTCAATGCAAGTTATTAGCAAAATTAAATTACCCTAATTACTTTTGTATTGCTCCCTCTTACAAGTTCCAAAATGTTCCTATGTGTGCTATCCTATCCTGGATAAAGCCTTTGACCAGATCTGCCTTTGATTCTATTGCACTTAGAATTACAACTTAACACAAAGAGAGGGTAAGAATATTGAACTCAATTGCAATTAAACATTTTTGGAGGGTGATAAAGGTTTGTAGGGCAGGTGGTACTATGGACGTTTATAGGTAGCATTTTGCTTGTTTAGAGGGTAAAGAGGAACCCAGCAATTATAATTTAACAGTGGTGACTCACAGACACCTCTGTACAGCTTATGTTCACAGTGGCAGGGCTGTACGAGGGACATCACACTGGCACACTCAATGTTCCCTTGTCCATTCCTGATCATATATGCAGCATATAGGGGGAAAAGTGAAACTCTAACCATAGCATGCAAAGTGAAGATGGCTGAAAAGCCAGGACTGGCTGGTGCAGAGCTCTCAAGTGTCCTTTGAGTAATGTTTCCAGTCCAGATTTTTTAGGTATGCTGTTAGCCAAGACCTTTTGATTGTACTAAAATTACAAGTATAACATATTCATTTATAGGGGCTTTTACCATCCTTCTTCATCCATTTGTCTGTTATTCTGTCATTCACATTGTTCTTCTAACAACTGAAGGATATAGCATGGGATCAGTCACTGGCTAACTTCATTGTGAGTGATGGCATTCTGTCCTTTCACAGAGAGCATGTCATCACACAGTGCCAGGGACTCTAATGATAATGTGTGCTTTTAAATATTTTTTCCTTTTAACCAATGGTTTTCTTTTAGATTGACGAGGGCCCAGAATCTTCCCCAACAATAAAGTTTTTCAATCATGACAAAATAATCATGTCAAAACAAAATGACCATTGAAAGCCAAAAGCCTATCAGCCAATGTGAGACATATTGGCATTGCCAGTGCTTGTTTTCTTTGCATTCTGAAATATATGGCCGTTTATCCATTAAATGGAATGAAGTCTCAGATGGCCAAGAAAAATATTGAGGAGCTACTCCTGCATGGGCTAAGGAATCAGATGGCCAGCCTTCCCACTGTTTGCTAGTTTGTCCAGAATTGGGGTGATCTTGTTTCCTGCACTAAACTTGGCAGGATGCCAAATGTCCTACTTTTTGCTGCTCAGGGGACAAAAAGAAAGCTGTTAGGGTGGTTATGAGCTGCCAGACCAGACATCTCAAGAAGCCGGGGAGGGTGTCCACATCTTGCTACTTCAGCCCTATATGAACTGTGGCAGAGGTGCCTGGTTGTGGCTGTGAGTGAGAGTATGCAGCAAAGGATGAGCTCTGCAGAATGCAGCTTCTGGGACAAATTTGCCTTTAGAGATGCTAGAGGGAATACTGACACTTGCAGTTAAACCATCCTGAATGTGTGAATGAAAATCATGCTCGTAGCCTTTCTTTGGAATGTGCTGTTGTCGTTTTTCTTCCACTAATACTCTTTCAAATAATAACAGATCAGGGAACAGACAGAGTGATATAGAGTCTGATTTGCCAAAGATCAAATAGTTTGATAAAGTTGGTGACTCAAGACTGTAAAGCAGTACTATTTATTACAAAGGTTATTACCTTATCACCATATTACATTTTGGTGACTAGATCATGACTTTGGTATTGTACAATTAACTTCCCCCAAGATAATATCCAATCCATTTTTTACTACAGTCTAACTAACAGGTTTTAGACTGACTATACATGCTCATAATTTTTTACATAAAAATTGTAGTAATACGTAAAAAGGGTGACTTGACAATTTTGGGACACAATTTTAGCCATTTTAACCAAAAGTGAGTGGTACAATTGGGAAATCACTTTTCAAAAACATGTCTCCTGGTTCCAAAGTTTCCAACTAGTCAACTATAACAGGACCGGGGTGGCAATGATTTTAATAGCAAGATCAATGGCCTACCCTTCCTAAGAAAAGGTCACTGGATTGTGTGTTCGGCCCAAATGTACAATTCAGGGTTTATTTCCCCCATATTTACGTGTGTAACATTTTCGAACTGGGAAGTGAAAGAGTTTGTATAAAAAAAAAATACATTCAGAGAACGTATGTTCCCCCATATGTTTATATTGAACACTGTGACAATTTTAGGCACAGGCACCTGAGATATAGGCAATTGTGGCTTCAAAAACTAGGAGTACTCAACCCGAATCGGGTCTATTTCAGTGCTTAATTTGTGCTGGTGGTTTCTGGTGCTCAACACCGAATATTAATTGTCAACAACAGCACTTATGACAGTTGTCACATGACAGCACATTCAGGGCCGGACTAAGAACAGAAACCGGCCCTGGCAAACTGCTCAGCTGGCCCCCCCCCCCTTGGGTGAGGGGGAGTGCAGCCGAGCAGTTTGAGACGGCCGGTTTCGGACGATTTTGTTACCGGGGGTTGATATTGTCGACCCCGGTAACAAAAACAGCCCCCAGGACCCCAAAACCGGCCCCCACCCTAGCGGCCTACCGGGGAAACACCCGGTGCCCGCTATGGCCAGTCCGCTTGTTTGTGTGATTTACAGATAAGCAGAACAGCAGTCGTTATATTCAATATACGTTAAAAACAACTAATACCTTCGTCCCGAGCCAGTCTGAATTGTCACACTTGTAGGAGTGTGATGATTAGTTGTTGCGTGGGATGGCTGGGCTGACAGGGGCAATGGGTGGTGCAAGCTGTGGTGGCCTCCTAATGAGGGGGCTGGCACACATTTCTTTTTACAAATTATTTTTTGGATTAACATGTATGTTTTAGGCAAAATGGTAAAGCCTGTCTTCAATGTTAAATATAATGGTGAAGTCTGACAATATCAGTGACTTGTCCACCTTATTGGGGGCCCCCATTGAGATGTTTTATAGCACACTCTTCTTGTGCTGTGCCTTTGGCTAAGCCCCCCTCAGTATTTTCATAGAAAGAGAAATAAAAAATGGGTCCTACCCAGGCAACTTCAGCTCCCTGCAAACGGTGTCATACATGCTACAGGCTATCTGTCACAGGCAGTACTTAAAGCGCGACCCCGAACCGTCCGGGCAGCTGCGTCACAGGGCACTTGGTAATTTTTGTCAGCGCTTCCCACGGGCGGCTTCTGAGGTTGCGACAGCGCCATGGGCGAGGAGCCGTCAGTTGACGGCGGGGTATTAGGGTCGCGCGCAGCGGAAGGTTGAGGGAGAACCTGGTGAGCGAGGATGGAAGAGACAGGCGCGCGGGAGGGACGAAGAGACAAGCGCGCGCTGAGGGCAGGCAAGATGCGCGCGCCAGGCGAGATGCGCGCGCCCTTTTCATTTCTTCACGCTTTAGATATTAAACCTGGTGGCGAGAGAGGCTGCACGGTGAATGGTCGATAGCCCTGCACGGGCCGCAGGCTGTCTTCCCTGCCTTCACCCCCCACACTACAGCAGCCCCAAGAGCTCTCAGTAAACGGCCCGGACAGCGCGGCGGGGGAAGGACGGGAGCGCGGACACGTCTCGGTCGCGTCTGAAGGGGTGCGCAGCGGCAGCGTGGAGTCAAACAAGGACACGGAGTGAAACCAGGACACAAGCGCGTCTGGAATGAGCCAAGCCGCAGCGCCGCTGTAAGGCCCTCTCTGATGCTTATAGCGCCGAGTGTTGTGTCGTACATTATTACTTCTCACAACATGGCTACTCTTAATTATAATGCCTTTCTTTATGTTTCCTCTCTTTCACTCTTTCAGAATACCTGCGTGAATTCTTTATTCTATGTGAGTCAATTGGTGGTTTGGTCAGCAGGCGTTGTGTCTTTTTAGCTATGCGCTGCAATAAACCTCATCAACTCACCTTCTGAAGTGTCCGGAGCAGGGCTTTAAGTGGGCCGGGTCTGTGCACCGGTAGTTTTTTTTAAGGGGGGCTCGAAACGGGTCTCTATCGGGCTCTGTTTTGTGCCCTAGCAAAGACGTTTTTTTCCCCAGACTGCAGTTAAAGCAGCCTGCTGTCACTGCAGTCCGGAGAAAAGTGCCAGGGCACAAATCGGAGCCCAATAGAGACCCGTTTCAAGACAACAGACAAATAATATGCACTGCTCACTGCTCCACTTCTCACTAGTGTGCGTTGCTCACTTCTCACTAGTCACTAGTGGAGAAGTTACGGCATGACGTCATGCCAGGCGAGAGTTGTAGGGGAAGGGAAATCCTTCAAAGAGTCATTTTCTCTCTGGATTTCCCTTCTCTTTCTGAGACTCAGGAGCAGCAACATTGTAGCGGTGTCACCAGGGCTTTCAGTGGAAGCTTTCTCAATATTATATACAAGCCACAGTTTCTACTTATTTATCTTTTGCAACTAACAACCATTGACACAGCCAAAAGTCCTCACTTGTAGGTATGATTTTACTACTTGTATCATATATCTGGATGCAATGACAGAACCAGCAAAATACAAGTCTGACTGCACACTATGCTAAGCACAGATTTTTGGCTTTCGTGTTTTAAGCCACCACCTAATAACATTGGCCACGCCCCATTGAGAGACCCCCCCTTGCCCCCCCGTTTTTTTTTTCCCACTTAAACCTCTGGCCCGGAGCTTCTTTCAACATTCTGGCGACGATTTCGGGATACTGCAGCTGACCAGATCACAGGAGAAGCTGACATCTGTTGCAATTTCAGCCAAAAGCGGCACCTCGCCAAACGAATTCACGAGATTCTGTGATCTTCATTCAGCGATCGAGTAACTTCCAGGGGCAAAAAACAAAGGAACTAGAGGAAAACGCTGAAAAAAAACAAAAGGAAAAGATGAAATTCTCGTCTAAAAACCGTGCTGACGTCATTCAACTCAACCGTGAGTCTAACGCTGTGTGCGCGTGTCCGTGCCCTGGTTATATATATCTAGCTATTCAAGGGCTTTCCAAAGCGGACACAGGGCTGTCACCGGAGCTGCCCTAAAATCAAATATGCACGCGACGGACAGGCAAGTTAAATGCAAGAGGACTTCCATTGAAACTACAATATGCACACATCGTTTTCTTTGGAAATTAATAGAAACTGTTGCAGAAAAAAACATGCCATCAATTGAGGGTGCCATAAGCCCTGAGCTGCAAAAAAAATATTTTTATGTTGCTATAGTACACGTGGGCATAAGTTAAGCGAAACTCAGCTGTTCTGCTGATCCGTGAGCCTTTTCTGAAAAGACAGATCGTGTACCGTCTCTGTAATTAAATAGTATTTAATTGAGTCCTTCCTATCTCCCAGTGAGAACATGTTAAACCATGGGTACTCCCAAACATTTTCCAAATGGCCACACAGTTTAGTCTGTGATGTTACCAAGGGCTGCATCCTGGGCGCGAGGGGGGTACACGTGGGTGGACGACGCCACCCACTTTTTCCACAAGGTGGACGCCGTCCACTCCGCCAAGCTGTTGGGCTCCACTAAAAAAGATGCTGAATTCGTCCCGGTGTAATTTCCAAACCCCGGGACACATTCAACAGCGTCTGCACCTTGATATCTGCTTTCAATCCACAGCAATTTAGGCACAGGCGGGGACGGGAATGGTCTCTCTTATTTCTGACTCCTGCTGGGCACATAAAGGCCGAATTTGAGCTGTCATCAGGCCTCCTTTTGAGTCTCCTGGCTGGTATCAGTCAGGAGCCTCACACCTAGATTCAAACGCGGCGGAGGGGAAACAAAGGTTCAGCACCTTGTTAGCACTTCACACATACTTAAGAGGAGCAGCTTTTCACTTTGTTCAGTCCCTGTTTAGGAGATATGCATGCACTGTAAGAATATCAGTTGTGTGTGTCTTCCCAGTATTTGCACAAAATAAATAACATTTATATAGCGCTTACTGCCCCTGAGGAGGCGTTGTAATAATTTAAATATCACTATTTTTTTTATAAAGCACTATGGGTAGAGGAAGCTTTACGCTGACAAAAGGCAACATTGGTTTATGTGAAGCTTACAAAAGTGTGAATCTTCTGCCTAAATCAGGAGGGTTTGCAAGTATAGTGGAAATGTGCTCAAATGTATTCATGAAAGACCTGCTACACATATATGTGAGGGCTTAAGATGTGATGTCACTTCTTGCGATGCTAAACTTATACCAAAAGGGAGTCACCGTTCCTAAGTAGAGAGAGAAAGAATGGAAGTAAGAGGTACTCTCGTCGTGTGCTACTCTAATTGTGAGGGGGCAGTGTGTCCTCATCTTGATGCCCTCAAACACCCCGAATGATGGCATGCTTCATCATTGGGCTTTTGCTCCTCGTCGGGCCGGCGCTGCAATGCCCTACGGGTCCCCCAAAGGGTCTCTTTTTCAGAGATCTTTTGATGAAGCCGTGTGGGTGTAAGTGGCAGCGAAGTCCTAGAAAGTGTATTAAAAAATGGCTGGAGGGAAAGTGATGAATTTTTATTAAGGTGATCCCTCTGTCATTATTAAAACAAAGTGTATGGTGCTGCTTTAAGGAGTATTATGTCCCTTGGTAGCTGGGTAACTATATGTCCCTAGTGGGCATATGTTCTGGTCAACATGTTTTGCGCTTTAGTGGTCTCAGGGGGAGATCCAGGGCGCTTTGTCAGGACCGAGTAAGAAAGTTGCATCTACAGTGGGCTGACAATTTGGGTGCCCCTGGGTAAATGATGGGAGTAGAACTTCCCTTAGTAGGTAGGGTAAAATCCCATGAGATCAGTGAGGGTCACTTGAGAGGGTTTTCTCGGTGCATCTGGGCTGTGTCACCTGTGTGCCTCTCACTTCCGTGTGCCCAGTGCAGGCAATACTGCATTAAAAAAATTGCCAACCCCCCCCCCACACACACACAAGCTAGCCTTATCCCACAGCTAAATTTGATACAATCCTTTGGACATTTATGATACAACTATGCAGATTCCTGTGCGCATTCAACAAGGAAGCGAACAATCTACTCTGTACTCTGAATACATAAAGGCTATATTGAGTTCTTTATTAAGGAACGTTATTCTATTTTTGTTATATTTTAAAAAGCGATAACATTTTTGAACAAAAAGAAAACAAAAGATTCTCAATAAACTTTGGTTATATCCATGCAAAACTGAAATGCAGGAGACTAGTAAAAAGACTGCTAGTAGACATGAGGCGTCACCCTCCCGAGCCGAGTACAAAATCTGGGTGCATTCCTGGACCCATTTTATGGAAATAGCCCTGAGGTGAGACAGTCGTTGTGCATACGGTTTTGTACTCTTGGGGCAGTTGGATTTTACAGAAGTGGCCACAAATGCATGTACAGCACCTTCTTTAATCAGTGGTTTAACGAAAATTGAGAGTCCCCCCTGCAAAGTATATGAAGTGGGCCTCCCATGCTAAAGACTTAGTCAGGAGCTCTCGGCTCACCGCCTGTGCACCGTGCCAGAGGGGGTGTCATGGAGCTCGGCCCCCGCATCGCTATTGTTACGCCTCTGTAATATGGATTGCATCAGCGTTCATTTTATGCCTGTGCTAAGGGGGTATATTAATTTGCACGGGATGCCCTCTTTACAATTAAGACAGCCCCTTTGCCTCTACATCGTATAACAGACACAGGCTATCGGGTGGTGCACTGAATGTGTGCTAGCTGTGGAGTGGCATACAGTCAGTACACCTGTGTGGATGCTCCTTGCGAGTGGAGTATTGGGGCCTCGGGCCCCACTCATCATCCACTGATGGCAGGTTCAGCCTCACATGTACCAACCTCTGGTAGAAAATCCCTGGCTCCTCCTTAGCATACTACTGGTCCCTGTCCAGACAGATGGACCAGTGGTTTCAGTCTGCTGCTTTACTTACCTTTAAAACCTGTGCCACTTTCACTACAGGTGCAAGTTCAAACCTGCACTGGGGACAACACATTTTTTAATGCAGTATTGCACACTGTCAATGCCTGCAATGGGCACACGGAAGCGAGCACACTCAGAGCAGGCAAGATAGTGTACTATTTTACATACTAAATCCTCTGTCAATGAATCAAAGTTAATCTTAAATATGGGAGGCGTGGCTTAGCCGGCTGCAAAATGGCCACACTTTGACCACTAAGACTTTCAACCAACATAATCCCGCGATGTAGCGACCCAGCTTCCTGCTGCCTGCACTCACCTCGTCTCAGGGCACCTGCTGCTGCCATTATCGACCTCCTGAGCTGCGACGGAGCCGTGCTGTACCGCCTGATTCTGCTCCTCGGGCCTGCGCCATGCCACTGGAGAGGCTCGGCCCACCTGTTCTTCAGCTGCTGCGGTCTTCCTTGCCTGGGCGGCCGGCCGGTGGACTCTGTACCTGCTGTGGCCGGTGAGTGTCTCTGCCGCTGGGGCCCTCTGCGGTGGGGCTCGGGGCACGCGAGTCCCACCGTCCGGCCCGGGCCTATGCAGTGCGGACGCCATTTCCCCACTCCTCGAAGCTTGCTGCTGTGATCCCCTGATCTGGGCCTGGCGACGGGGGTGGCACACCCCCCACTGCGCGAGGCCTTCGGCTGGCGGGACCCCCGGTTCAATTCCTACATTCAGCCTGCAGCTGCCCGACGTTCTCCACCGCTCCTCGGCCACCTGTGTCCTGCGGCCTACTTTGCCTCCCTGGTCCGGGCCCAGCCTGCGCGGCTGCAGCCATATCGAGCCGCACATCCCCGGTTTTCTCCTTGCTGCTACTCCTGTTTCACTGGAATGAGAGGGGGCCATGCTTTGTGATCTCCCAGACATGGGCCCCCCTGAGCTGGAACACACACCACCTTGATCCTCACGTTCTCCCTGCTGCCTGCTGTCCCCGCCTGCATGTTACGACTCAGCAACCGGGGCGCGAGCCACCCTGCGGGGGTCACGTGGCGGGGTTGGGGGTGTGCAGGCCTTATCGCGGGGCCTCTCTGCAGTGTGGTAATCCTGGCCTCTCCCTAGCCAGTTTGCGCACCATGTTGGCCCCGTGCCGGAGGCTGCCTGCCCCCCCATGTCTCCACGCTGCTCCAGCCCCCCTTGGTTGCGCCTACCCCCACACCGCCTGCTGCTTGATCGCCTATCATCCGATATTAGGTCGCGCTGAGCGGCCCTTGCTTCCTGGGCCTCCATGTTTCCCTGGAGGCCTCACCTCCCTCAACTCTTCTCCTGCCTTCTACCCTCAGTTGGAGTCTCTGGGCCTGGTGTGTACCTGCTTTGGCCCCTTTGGCGCTGCGACCTTGGTGACTTCGTGGGAACAGCGGCGCCTGCTTTCACGTTTCCACCACGTCGCCTGGTTGAAGGCCTTGCCTCACTCCTCATCTTGCCGCCTCCTCATTGGTCTCCTGGGCCCGGCGTCCTCCTGCTTAGACCGTCTTCCCCGGGGGCGCTGCTTGTGTTGCTTCACCTGACTTGGGCCTGACCTTGCCCCCTCCTGCCTGCTCTCCACACGGGACATCTCCTCTGGTCACTTGCCTCCACCTTTGAACTCTCCTGCTGCGGCCCGCCTTGGGTGCCCCTGGGGTGGCGGTTGTCTTCCGCCAGCGCTGCTGCCTCGCCTCTGTTGCTCGACGGCGCCATCCCCTGCTTCTGCTAGCCATGGGGAGAACCGACCTGAAACAGCCGAAGATTGCCTTCGACCAATGCCACCTCACGCGCCAGGAGGGTGCGGCCTCTGATGTGGGGGACTCCTCTCCCCTACTGGAGGCGGCCCCAACACGCGAGGATGACCTCAAGGCAATTATGATGGACGTCAAATCCACGGTCACCGGCATAGCGGCACAACTGGACCAGCTGTCAGCCCGACTGGATATGGTTAAGGCCAGAGTTGATTCCCACGACGCCCGTCTTCTCCACGTTGAATCCAGGGTCTCTGATGCTGAGGACGCCGCCACTCAAGACCGCCATAAGCTACTCCAGTTGGACAAGGTGCTTGATCTCATTAAAAAAAAAAACGAGGATTTGGAGGCGCGCGCCCGGAAGGGCAACTTCCGCATTACTGGAGTGCCTGAATCCACCAATATTGCTCGAATGGAGGACTTTGTCAAGCAGCTCATCAGGGACCTTTTCGGCGACATCCTTTCTTTCGTCTTTATTGTCGAGCGGGTGCACCGTTCCCTCTGGCCTCGTCCGGACCCAGGTCTACCGGCCTGCCCGATCATTGCTAAAATCCTGAACTTCAGGGACCGCAATGCCATTCTCCGGGCCACCAGGGAGAGGGGCGAAATTCGACACCAGGGAAACTCCCTGTCATTCTACCCTGACTACACTGCTGCGGTCCAGGCGGCTCGCGGCAAGCGGATTCTACAAAAACCCGAGGTCCCCAACTCTCTGGCGTATCCTGACCCAATGGAGGCTCTGGACTTTGCCAAGAAGTTGGATCGATCACACCGCTCCTCGACTGCCGGATCCCAGGCCGCCGCGGCCGACAACCTCAGTGACAATGACTGAATTGCTACCCTCTCTTGTATGTTTGCTAATTGTATACCACGTGGCCGCCGTTTTGGCTCCTAGTTAGTCCCTCAAGTTTTTGCAGCCTCTCAGGGCCTTTTATTGTCAAATCTGTGTTCTGGGCCTACTGTTACTGTGTATTTGTAACCTTTTTTTAGTTGTCTGCTTTTGCTAAAAGCTTGGCCACCCTGTCTTTACGACAGGGGTGTACGCTGGGCGACGCCATGCCTCCACGGGATGATTTCCACTTTGGACATTGACTTTTCCCTTCCTAGTTGTGGGTCCCTTGGGGGGGCGCGGGCGGTATCTCAACCTGTTTGGGGGGTTGGTGTTGGTGGGGGGTGGATTGTGGTTCTCCAGGATTTGCTGCCTCCCTCCGAGGCATGTTTGTTTTTGTTAGTATGTACTTCTTTTTATTTGGTTACTTTGCTGACATATTGCTTGCATCACAACACGCTACACACGGTCTCCGCACTGCCACGGTACTTCGCTTAGCGCACAGTCCTAGGATCATCCTCTCGGGAACGCCACCAATTGCCATCCTCCCCCCTTTGACTGGTGTTCCTCCCGTACAGCCCAGTCACTTCACTTGGCCTGCTGTAGCCGGCCCTCTTGCTTCGTCTATGCTGCTGCACTGCTTGTTCTTATTCCAGTTGGCTCACACTACCATACGCATTCACTCAAGAGCCCAGGCCATACTCATCACACCGCGCTTCACTCTTCCCCACACTATAATGCCATGACAGACACAGTATTTTGGGCATGGAACATCCGTGGTCTCAATGACCACCGAAAAGCTCGGCTAATACACGCACACCTCCTCCGGCACAAAGTGGACATCTGTTTGTTGCAAGAGACCCACCTGCTACCTGCATCTGCCGCCAGACTACATTCCCGACATTGGGGAGAATCTCACTCCTCTTTCTACTCCAACTACCCTCGGGGGTGTCTGTTCTGATACTCAGGGGACTCCTTTGGCAAACTACCCAGGTAATCACTGACCCCGATGGGCGTTACATTATCCTCCATGGCTCCCTTCAGGCCCAACCTTCAACAATAGCGGCAATATACGGCCCTAATATTGATGACCCAGAATTTTTTGCGCAAATTTGGCATCACATCTCATCCCTTAGCCCTGTTGCGCTCCTCTGGGGTGGGGACTTCAATGTGACACTTTCCACAGTCTTGGACCTCTCTGGCCCCTATGCCTCCCACCCACGCCCTGCGGAGCTCCTTAGCTCCATTCTTGCTGACAACTCCCTGTACGATGCTTGGCGCCACATGCGGCCTGAAGTCCACGAGGGCACTTGTGTCACCGGGATTTGTGGTTGCTGGTCCCGTCTGGATCTTTGGATCACCTCTCCGGATATCCTTTCCTGGCTTACCTCTGTCGATCATATGGCGCGCACTCCGTCGGATCACGCGCCGGTAGAGCTTAGTCTCCGTCTTCTTCTGTCCCTTCGGCGTGCCTTTAACTGGGGACTCCCCCCGAATGCACTACGGGATTCTGTCTTCTGTGACGAGGTCCGGACCGCGATCACGAACTATTTTGAGCTCAATGAGGGCTCCGTGGATTCTCCCTCCACACTCTGGGAGGGATTCAAGGTCGTTATTCGCGGCGAATGCATCTCTAAACAATCCAGGGTCTTACTCTCCATTCGCAGCACTCTTGACAAACTGGAATCAGAAATTAAATCTTTGGACTCCTCCCATTCTCTTCTCTCCAGCTCTGAAAAACTTGCTTGCCTTCACGAGAAGCACACTGAATTTGTTGAGGAGGTCAACAGAGAGATCTCATTCCTTGGCAGAGAGGCCCGGGCACGCCGCTTCGGTGCGGGCGATCGGCCCGGTAAACCCCTGGCTAACCTACTCCGCCCACCCCGTGCCACATCCTATATCACGGCACTTCAAGATGGTGGCCCCACTCGGACTACCTCCCCTGACGAAATTAAGGAACGCTTTACGGAGTACTATGCGCAATTATACACTGCGTGTTCCACTTCCTCATGCGAGGTCCTCACCCAATATTTTGATACCCTCGAGCTCTTATGGCTCGAAAACTATCACAGAGAATTCCTCGACGAGCCCTTCTCCAAAGAGGAAATACTTGCCACCATCAATGGTATGCCTGGCGACAAGGCCCTTGGTTAGGACGGCTTGCCTGTCTCTTTCTACAAGACCTTCGCCCCGCTTTTGGTACCGCACCTGGCTGCCATGTATAACGATTCTTTCGAGAGCAGTTAACTCCCACCGTCACTCCGCAAGGCTATGCTAACTCTTCTTCTCAAGCCGGACAAGCCCCCCGAATACCGCGATTCCTACCGCCCATTGTCCCTTATTAATACGGACAATAAAATCTTTACCAAGCTTCTTGCTTCGCATCTCCTTCTCATGCCACTCATTGCTCGCCCCGATCAGTCCGGCTTCATTCCCGGTCGCGCTATTTCACACAATCTTCGGACCATCTTTTCTGTTCTCCATCAAATTTATCCCGCTCTCCCCGCAGTAGCCGCCCTTCTTGACGCCACTAAGGCCTTTGATACCCTTGAGTGGCCCTTCTTGTTCTTTCTCCTTCCACGTCTTGGCTTCAGTCCACTATTTATAAATCTTACTCCTATACACTCTACCCACCGCTCATCTTCCAATTAACGGACAAATATTTTATCCCATCCCTATCGGACGCGGTACTCGCTAGGGGTGCCCGCTTTCACCCATGCTCTTCGCTATCGCAATGGAGCCACTGGCGGCCAGACTCCGACAACACCACACTCAGAGGGGCATTGGCTTTGCAGCCCGTGCCCTCTTAGTCTCCATGTATGCAGACGATATTACGCTGTATGTCTGCCATCCCCAAGAAAATCTCAGTGCTCTAGTACGCGAGATTATACGGTTCGGAGGCTACTCTGGAATCCAGGTGAACTTGAGTAAGTCCGTCCTCTTTCCTCTCACCGACACCACTACGCCCTTCACTCCGGACTTCCCTTTCATGTGGGCGTCAGGCCCCACTCGCTATTTGGGTATCTGGCTCAGCAGGGACGTGGATGAAATTTGGAGGGCTAACTTTGGTTGTGCGGTGGACTGGCTCGAATCCAAGATTCCCCAATGGAGCCGGCTACCCTTGTCAATGGCCGATTGCATAGCTATTGCCAAGATGGTGGTCCTCACGAAATTTTTATATCTTTTCCTTAACATCCCTGTTCCTCTCACTGCCCACTTTTTTCGTAGGCTCCGCTCGCTTATTATCTCTCTAATCTGGGCTGGTAGGCAACCCAGGATTGCGTATGACACTCTCACCCTCCCGATGTCGTGCGGTGGCCTGGGCGCCCCCAACTTTAAGCTTTATGCATTGTGTGCTCAGACCAGTTTTTTGCACTTCTGGATTAATCCTACTCCCTTCCAGCGCATGAGGTGGTTGAGGCGGACCTTGCTGTCCCATGGCCGCTCGCCACCGCCCTGTTCGTCCCTGCCAAACCCCCACGCACCAAAATAGACACGGTCGAGACCTTGCACTGGGCCTGGGATGGTCTACGCCGTCTGTCTGGTGCTCCGGTGCACTCGGCAAATAAGATGCCAATCGTTCAGCATCCAGTTTTCCCTCCTCTCCAGCCCTCCAGTATGGCTAAACACGCCACTCGCCTGGGGTTGACTACATTGGCGGATCTCTACCCGGGGAACACATTCTATTCGCCCCCTGATGACTCTGGTCCCATGGACACTTTACGATCTATCTGCAGGGAGCTGCATCCTACGTTCCCCTTGCCTCGCCCCGATGACCACTCTTGATTTTCTGTACTCGTCTCCCTCTTCTCAGAAGTTGGTGACCAAACTCTATGCCCTCACGCTGGCCGCCACCTCCATCTCCACTGACCGCGCTTGGGTGGCATGGGGCGAGGACCTTGGTGTTGATATCTCCCAAGCTGACTGGCTTTATTGTTGCAACGAGACGAAGCGATTATCCCCAAACTATCGCCTGCACCTAATTCATTTTTTATTTTTTTATTAAATTTTATTGCACATAAAAACTCAATACAAACATGGGCCTACAACCACCAGGGCCGGCCGCTAATATATACATGTTCGACATCATCAAGGAAGAAATGGGCCCCCAGGGGCTCAGCCGAATTAACAAATTACCGAGTGCACCTCAGAGGTTGTCAGGATACATAACTTTTAGAAATACAAACATAGAAAGAAAAAAAAAAAAAAAACACCAAAAAGCAAGGCGGAAACCATCGAAAAAAAAGGGCGTCTAACCACAGCCGGGGGATCACACAGTACCTACTCCACCCTCGGGTGGTCAATGAGGATGATCAAGGGGGGAGGTGGGGGCGACGGGAGAGCCACAACCATCTACAGGTGAAATGCAATAGTCCGGGAACCTCAGGAGCAGGGGGACAAGGCAGCATCAGATGTGTCCACGAGGGGGGGGGGGTGCAGATGTTCCCTCGGTACGCGTTCCACTGGCCGCAAATTCTACCCCACGCCCCCGGCTTACCCCGAGCCACATACACAGTCTTCACTCTGCACATGCACCAATCCATGTTCTCCTTCCATACTGACACGGTGGGAGGCCGCCGGGAACCCCAAAGCTGTGCAATGTCCCTCTTAGCAATCATGTTACCAAGGGCCGCCCACCGAGTCTGAGCCGCATTATAGTCATTAGGCTCCCACACGTTCAGCAGACATCGGCGAACCTCAGGCAACAGAGCGACCCCAGTGACACGTTCCATGACAGCATGCACCCGGCGCCAATACTCCGCCACCTCACCGCACTCCCAAAGAACATGGAGAAAAGTGGCGCTGAGCCCACAGCCGCGCCTACAGAGCCCGTCTTCAGAAAAACCCATCAGAACTAAACGAGGGCCCGTCACGTAAACACAATGGAGAATTTTAAGCTGGACAAGCCGGAGACGCGCCGGTATGGCCACCTCCTTAGGGGAGGACAGCGCAGACTGCCAATCCTCATCGTCCAGTTCCACCCCATCCCGGATCCACGCCTCCCGAAGACGCACGAGGAGATCCGCCCAAACGTTTATTAGTTTTTTATAGATAAGGGAAATAGTACTGTCGGGCAAGTGACCGTCGAGTATGCGGTCCTCGAGTGGCGAAGACACAGGGACTGCAGTCTCAGCCCCGACGGCCGAGAGCAAAGCGTGCCAAACCTGAACATACCGAAATAACTCCCTCTCACTCAATTCGTACTCACTCTGCAGCGCAGCGAAGGATTTGACCGCACCCTTCACCCAAAGGTCACCTACTCTGCTGATGCCAATCGTGTCCCAACGCTCGAATCCCTTCGTCGTCCAAAGGCTTCCCAATCTTTCAGACGCAAACAAGGGGGTCACACCCGTCAAACGATCATTCCAGCCCATGGCCACATTCGCAGTCTCCCACAAGCGTACTGCAATCTTAGTGGGACCGGTTAAGTTCCGCCCAGCCGATCGAGGGTAAAGCGCTCTGTTAAAGTTGCCGCCAGGCAACAAAAATCTATCCATTTCGAAAGCCGGATTAGAACCAGGTGCGTACGTTGCATGGTTAATAGCAGATAGCTGGGAAGCCCAATAGTACCTCCTGATGTCCGGGAGCGCGATGCCCCCGTCGTACCAGGGGAGAGTCAGTTTTGCAAGAGCAATACGTGCACGACCGTCCCAAACAAGCCTCCTTTGTAAGCTCTCCACTTCCCGGAAGTAGGCTGCCGGAATAATATCAAAGGAGTTCTGAAGTGCGTAAAGGAATCGGGGAAGAGACATCATTTTAAAAAGTGCCGCACGACCGAGGGGAGACAAGGGAAGCTGACGCCAACGGGCCACGTCTAACTTCAATCTCCGAAGTGGAGAGAGGAGATTACGCTCGTAGCGGACCGCCGGGTCCAATGAGACGTACACCCCCAGGTACGTAAAGCCGGAGTGGGACGCCTTAATGGGAAAACGAGAAGGCAAGAGAGGAAAGCCACCGGATATAGCATAGACACAAGATTTGGACCAGTTAATGATCAAACCAGAGTTCTTGCCGAAGGAAGTGAGGATGTCAAAGAGCACATTGAGTGACTTACGTGGTGAGGTGAGGTACAAGAGAATGTCGTCCGCGTACAACGAAACACGATCTTCGAAGCCAGGGGCCCACTGGATCCCTCTGATCGACGGTTCCCAACGAAGCCAAGCAGCGAGCGGTTCCAAAGCCAACGCGAAGAGCAGGGGAGACAACGGACACCCCTGCCTAGTGCCCCTCCCAAGGACGAAAGGCCGGGAAACCCTCCCATTAACGACAACCTGTGCCAGCGGAGCAGCGTATAAGAGTTTAACCCAATTAATAAATCCCGCCCCGAAGCCAAACTTTGCCAGGGTGGCCCAAAGATACGGCCATTCTATCGTATCAAAGGCCATCGTGGCGTCCAAGGAAACCAAGATGGCCAGCTCTGAAAGATATTCCGCCCTTGCAAGTACGCCATGTAGGCGCCGCAAGTTAAGGGCCGTATTCCGGTGCGGGATAAAACCGGATTGGTCCGGATGCACCAGATCGCAAATAACAGTAAGCAGGCGGTTCGCAAGAACCTTGGCAAGGATTTTGGGCTCTGCGTTCAACAGAGAAATAGGTCTGTACGAGGCGCAACGGTCCCGAGGCTTACCGTCCTTGGGAATCACGACTATAGTGGCCAGACGTTGGTCATCAGGGAGAGAACCAAGTTCAAGCGACTCCGAGAACATACGACGGAGAAATGGCGCAATTTTTTCCGGTTGCAGTTTATAGAGTTCAATCGGAAGCCCGTTGGGGCCCAGAGCCTTGCCTGAGCGAAGGGAGCGAATCGCGGTAGCAATCTCGTCGACCGATAGTGGGGCATCCATCTGCTCACGCTCATCCACCGACAAGCAGGGCAAAGCAATATCCTTCAACAAGTGACGAGAGTCAGCCTCATCTCTAGCCGACACCGGGGAGTACACAGCACAGAAGTAGTCTGCAAAACACTCAACAATCTCACCAGGGTCAGTCACACTCACTCCCTCCGACGTCTGAAGCACGGGGACCACTCGATTCACTCTCTCCTTCTTATCAAGCCAAGCAATCAATTTACCCGCCTTATCCCCAGCATCATACAGTCTACCCTGCTGTTCCCTATACATTGTCCGAGCAGCATCTGTAACAAGGGACTTGTATTCGAACTGCTTCAGGCTGAGGGCGTGGAGCCCGTCCTGAGTGACACCCGTCTCCAAGGCAGCCTCCAACCCCAATATCTCAGCCTCCAACGCAACCACCTCCCCGTTCTTAGCTTTCTTGGCCTCTACGATCAGGGATAGGGCGTGCCCGCGAAGAACCGTTTTGAAAGCCTCCCACAGGGACACTGAGGACGAGACGGACCCCTCATTCTCAAGAAAATACTGATCAAGCGACCTAATCAGACCCTTGCGAATCTTGGGGTCACGCAAGTACCATGGGTTAATGGGGGCGATCCGCCCAGCGGACCGCATCCCGGTATCGAAGAGGAGCCACAATGGGGAATGATCGGAAATGCCTCGGGCCAGGTGCTTAACCTCCCGGACCCGGGTGGTCTGGGCTGCGGGCATAAGAAAATAGTCTAGTCTGGAGAGACTCCCGTGGGCCCCGGAGTGGAATGTGTACTGACTCTGTGTCGGATGTAGCAACCTCCAGCAGTCCACTAGACCGAAAGTGTCCAAGAACCCGCCGAGCCACGCCTGGGCGGCAGAGAGGGCTCTGGGAGGGTAACGATCCAACTCGCCAGAAATCACGGAATTAAAATCCCCACCCACAAGCAAGAGACTATCAGGAAGTTCAAGTAACATACGACCCACATCAGAGAAAGTGGAGGTCTGGAGTCCCGGGGGAACATAGACCGAAACCAATGAAAGTCTGCCCCTCCCACCGTCCAGTCAAGGACGCATAGCGCCCTCTATCATCAAGAGTGACTTTGTCGATCTCAAGCGGGAGGGAAGATCGCAGCAAGATGCCCACCCCTCTGGATCCAGTGGTGAAGCCAGAGTGTGCAACCAGTCGGTAGCCCCCCCTGTTCATAGCATGACATACATTGCCCACCAAGTGCGTCTCTTGAAGAAATACCACATCAGGGGTCAATCGACGCAAATATTGCAACACAACCCCACGTTTGATACGGTCTCCCAATCCGTTGACGTTCCAAGACATCAGTTTCAACCCGTCCCCCCCCCCATCCCAACACAAGAAGCTGGAGTCCCCGGGCACGCAGCCAGACACCTGAAACTAAATGGAAACAAACACACCGCCTTGAAAAGAAAAAACACACCACCCAACAACCACCGCCACCCTCCCACCCCCATACCATTGCAACTCCCCCCACCCTGCACCCCTGCGGACTATACAGCCCCCCCAACTTGCAGTGTGCCGGTCGCCCTAACAATCCCATGCTACAAAAAGACCCTAGAGGAGGAAAGGGACCCGTCCCCGCCCGCACCCAGACGAAACATTAATAGACAAAAATATACAATTGAAGTAGAACCTGGCTGAGCACAGAAGGAAATGTCAAAGTGGAGGACCAAGAATCATTCCTGCAGAGGCCCACCGCCCTCGGCACCGCCAGTACGCCCGGGTCGGTCGCCCCGGTCCGGCAGAGAATCCAACCAGTCACTCACGGTGTCAGGGCGTTCAAAAAAGATAGTCCGATCTTCATATTCCACACGAAGCCTGGCAGGGAAAAGCATAGAGTATTTGATTTCCAGATCTCGAAGACGGCGCTTCACCCCCTGAAAGCCCATTCTCTGTTTCTGAACGAGTTGGGTGAAGTCCGGGAAGAAGTTAACGGAGGAATTCTCATATTTAACTGGGCCGTGCACCCTCGAGGCCTGCAGGATCGCATCCCGATCTCTGTAATGAAAAAGTTTTGCAATGATAGGCCTCAGGGGAGCTCCTGGTCGAGGCCTACCGCCCGGGACACGATGGGCACGCTCCACGGCGAAGAACTTGCTCAGGCCTGAAGGAGCAAGATGATTAAGGATGAGACCTTCGACCATGAGGTCCACCGGACGATTGTCGGAAGTCTATGACACGGATATTGTTGCGTCGTGCCCGACCTTCGAAATCCTCCAGCCGCCGGGACATCGTGTCGTTTGCAGACTTTAGATCGCCAAGAGTAGCCTGGAGGTCTGATACATCCGTAACAAGAGTGGATGTCCTCAAGTCCAGCGATTGAACCCTCTCGTTAGTCTTAGAGAGATCCGCCCGAATTAATGTGACATCAATGGCAACCGTGTCGATTTTACGGGCCAGAGCCTCATACTGTTGGGCGATGGTCTCCCTTATGCCGTTGATGGCGCCCATAACGTCCTGCAGCGACAAATCCGTGGGGACGGACGGGCCCCCACCGGAGTCCTCCGTGACGGCAGTTGCTGGCCCGGGGGATCCTTTACCCTGGGTATAACGATCCATGATGTTACTCTGGACTGGTCCCCCACGCTGGGATGTCTTGGTCCTCCGTTTCTCGGGATCCCCCTTGCCCGCCATCTTGAGCGATCCTCACCGGTGGGGTCCGCCCGGACCGATAACAGAGGGGTGCCAGCAGATCAGACACAGACTGTCCGAGAGCCCACTCGGAAGAGTTCGAGAAAAAGGCACAACTCAGTCCAGAGCAAAGGCCGGAGGACGACCCAGCCGAGCGAAGTAGCTCCTCGATCAGGCCATGCAAAAGTGCAAAAGCGAAACTGAAAGTGGGGGCACGGTCATTGGCAAGGCTCCAATGCCGTTGTTGTTCAACTACTCCCCGGCCCCACAGTTCACCAAAGCACCGGGCACAGCTTCCAGGTGGGCCTCCGAAGTGCAAGACGCTGTATTTCAGGGCTCCCAGGTCCGATTTACGGTTTGAAAAGAGTTATGGATTCAGCCAGGGTTCATCTTCCAGAATCCGTCCAAAAAACCAGGATAATGTCAGGATAAGTTGCGAGGAGCGGCAAGGGTCCGGGGAGCCCTGTGCTCACGCGACCATCTTGGATGACCACCTAATTCATTTTAAATATTTGCATAGGCTTTACCGCATCCCCGTTCAGTTGCATAAGCTGGGACTCGCCTCCAGCGATAGATGCCTGCTCTGTTCTGCTCCCGAAGCGGATTTTTCCCATCTCGCCTGGTTATGCCCAAAGGTCTCCGATTATTGGCGTGAGGTCTGTACTGCTATCTCAGAGATCACTTCCTCACTGGTTCAGCCAAACCCTCCGCTCTGCCTCCTAGGCTTTGTTAAATATTGCCCTGACGCCTCCCGCCGCTTGATTGCTATGCTGCTTGTCCTCGCGCGGCGTAGGGTGTCCATGAGCTGGGGTTGCAAACTTGCACCTAAGTTCGCCCAATGGCTCGAGGATGCATCGCGATGCCAGACCCTTTTATCTGAATTTTGGGACCTTATGCCAGCCAGATCTCGTCCACTGGACATATGGGGCCCCCTAGTGTCATACCTTCATGCTCATACCCCCCAAAGCCAGACTGCCTCTCCCGCGCTCCCTGCTGGCACTCCGCCCGCGTCGGCAGCCGGTGAAGGTCAGTAGCCACCTTTTGCCCTGTTCTTATTCCCTTTCCGGTCAGGCCCGCTCCCTCTCCCACAGTTTGCCTGATTTATATCCACTGTTGCTCTCTGTCCAGATGTGCATGACTAATGTCTATTTAAGCTGTTGTACTCTGCTGGTCTGTGTTATTGGCCCTTCTTTATATCCTCAATCGTTGCTCTGTATACGATGCTCTGATTTGATGCAAGATTGTAATATGTCTATGCTATTTTGTCAAGAAAGGTTTTTGAAAAGAAATAAAAAAGTTAATCTTAAATATACAGTTAAGTGCACTGGTGAAACAAGGTTTCAATCAAATAAAAAGAATAAAGTAGATTTTAAGCCTTCTTTCTTCCAGAAAGTAGCAACAGTAATTGCTATTGTGTCATCCAAACTCAATTTCTAGAGGTGCTTGGAATTGATCAACTGTGCCACCACCTGTTGTGTTTTTCAAAGTGGTGAACATCAAAAAGCATAGCGAACATTTTAAAAACAAATGAAAGGTGAAAAACCCACAAAAGTGGTGTTTTATAAAAGTTTGCAAAGCCTGCCATGTTAGGAGTAAAATCTCATACCAAAAAGATTTTCTTTGGAAACTCTTGCAAACACTTTTTTACAGGAAACTTCACCCAGGCAAAGTTGTTTGAAGTCAACAAACCATGCAACTTCACAAATTAGTGCTATTTGCTTAATTCCACTAGTGGAATTGAGATTTTGTTCAGCTCAATTGAATTATTCAATGCTTTATGCTTACAAATGGCAAACTAAAAGCTGTACAATATGCAGCACCTCACAAATGCATCGGTAAACCCCCTGACGGGAGCTAGGAAAAGAAACTGGGTGACACCAGTATAGAGTTTCTTGGATTGGCCCATATTAGACTTGGCCCTCTCTGCAGGGTCATCCCTAAACTTTTACCTTCACCCTCCTCTTTTCTGAACCGGTTTTTGTTGGCCTTCAGAAGTCTGTGCACTGCTAACTAAAGCTAAAGTAACGTTATAAAGACTTATAAAGTGTATAGCTGCCCCAGAAATGGGGCTTCACAGCGCTAAAGTGCTTTCTCCTTTAAACATGGTAGAATTGGCTTACACTCAATTGATATATTTAATTTCCTTGGAAGTCCCTAGTAAAGTGTACCACCTGTGCCCAGGGTCTCTAAATTAAAATATACCCGTGGGTCCGCATCACTGATTGTGCCACCTACTTAAGTAGCCCTTTAAACATGTCTCAGGCCTGCCATTGCAGCCTGTGTGTACAGTTTTAAACTGTCATTTCGACCTGGCAGAGTAAATATTTTGCAAGTCTCAAACTTCTTCTCTAATACCTATAATGTACCCCTAGGGTGTGCCCTGAAGAGCCCAGAGGGCAGGGTGTAGTGTATTTAAAAAGTTGGACATTTACCTTTAAGTTTTACATGTCCTGGTAGTGAAAAACTCTTTTAGTGTTTCACTACTGCAAGGCCTCCCTCTCTCATAGGATAACATTAGGTTTCCTTATTACATTAAAAAAGTTATAACTTTCAATTGGAAGCAGGTAAATTGTTGAGGTTGGGGTCAATGGAATTGTAATTAAAAGCCCTCTTTAATGGCAACGTCGGATTTTTTATCACAATTCTAAAAATGCCACTTTTAGAAAGTTCTCAGGTAGCCTGGGCTACTATTATTTAAAGTATAGCTTACATCTAGGTTTTAGTAATGAAGAGGGAGTCCCGGTAGGACCGGATAGACAATGTATGAAGGGACACAAGATTGTATGAATGACATCACATTTATTAACATCATAAACGGAGCATCATCCACTATTAAGTAGCTAGTCCTGGTGCTCACACATATGCAGTGAAAGTGCGTGAAGTGATAGGTGCTGGTGACTTAAAATGTACATCGCATTGACAACATTGTGCAAAACTCCAAAAGTATTATGTTATGTTAGAGGAGTTTTGGTTGTGAAAAGTAAACGGCGTTTCGATCTCCTTATTTAGAGATCACCATCAGGACGAAAAGATGTGTGAGCCGGTAGGATGTGGAAGCGAGCGGTCCACAGATTCTACGATGATTATGGGCTGGATATCCAGCATTCAATCAAGGAATCCTTGCATTCAATCAGAGGGGGCAATTGTATGAGAATGTGCAGGGAGTGGATCCAGGCTGGGTTCCGTGAATTCAATCAGGCTATCCAGACTGCCCGAGGGGGGCTTGTAGTTAGATAATCGGGTGCGGATCCGGGTAGTGTAGGTGCGAGCAGCAACCAGCTACTGGTGCTCGAGTCAGCAAGCGCAGATCATCGTATTTATTAAAATGTACTCTATTTTTCTAATTTGGTGTGAGATTGCTCGTGTTGTGTTTTCACATGATTACTGTTTGAAGTGTTGCACAAATACTTTCCAAGTTAAACCTGTCTGCTCTGTGCCAAGCTACGAGAGGGTTGAGCACAGGTTACTTTGGGTTTTGCTGTGGCTTCACCCTGACAAGGATTATGGTTGGTGCTTTAGTAGGGTTTCACCCCCCTCAACCAGTAACAGCCCACAGTAATTATAGCAAATCCTCAAATATCACACAAGGTGCCACCTGGAAACAACTGACAATATTTTGACGTCAAACAATCAAGAAATAGGCTCAGCATTCCCACTTATACATAATATAGTAGGTGCAAGAGTGTTCATAGTAAAAGTAGCAAATATCTGGAATGAACACCTGATAAGAGTGCTCCTTGAGGAACTGGCTAATTGTCAAATGCTAGTGGAGTGCCTCACGAATGCCCAACAATGTATGAGCCTAAAAAGAGATGACGTTGCTTAGCATCAGTGAACCCCCCTCCAATGGCTCTACTTGCCTGCCCCCTGTTCCAGTGCCTCCCACCAATTTCAAACATGTTGATTAGCAGTGCTGCTGGCACCTTCAACTCTAGGTTCCATTCACCCCACCTATGACAGTGTGACTCCACCTCCTACATGGAATACTCCATCTGCTATTGGTGCACCAAATGCATAGCCCATGTATCTCTGGGTATATAGACAGCACTGCTTTCTAGAGAGGCCAACCATGCAAACCAGTAGAATGTTCCATAAACTCCTAGCAAGATTTTATGATGTATGTTACAATACAGTCATACAATCAGTACAAGAAGGATGCTTCAACAGACACAACATTATGCTGATAATCTTATTCTTGGGATAAAGGAAACAGATCACATGCCACCAGCTCAAAATCTCTCCTTTTGATTCCAGTCAGATGGTCGAAAATGGGGTGGCAGACAACCGCACTGCAGCCTATCTCACAGGGCTGAAGCTTCCACACCACTTGATTAGCCACCTCAATCACCTTCTCAAAACCAGGTTTTGTTCAAACCCATGAGATATCGGTGCACTGTGGGAAGATCCCTAGGTATATGAGTCTCCCTTTACTGGTTGGTAGATATGCACTTGTTTGTTGGCTTTGTATATGTTACAGGTACCTGTAGCACTGGTACATATGCACTGCATCTACTGTTCAAATATATACTGGTTACATTTATTTGTAAATATATACTTGTCACTATTGCCATGCCGGTGTTTGTTGCATTTTCTGTTTAAATATATACCTGTTTAAAACATATCTAAATAGGACAGCATAAAAAATTAAAAATAAATAGGGCATAAGCGGGACTACCCAATGGCCTTGCATTGGCTGGAACCAGAGGCGCAACTAGAGCCAAATTTCGGGGGGGGGCTAAGAAAAAATTTCGGGGGGGGCTGAAACTTTAAGCAATAGGCAGAGTGGAGCTGCAGGGGCTCTTAGAAGGGGTGAGCAATAGGCAGAATGGAGCTGCAGGGGCTCGTAGAAGGGGTGAAACAACAGCAAGGCCTCATTAACATAGTGCGTGAAAAAATTCCAAATATTACATGGCTACTAGTACCAGTTAGTATTTTTATACACTAGTGAATCATAGAAGGAATGTTTGTGTGTCAGGTATAAGTCAATATAATATACAATTCAATATCTCTAAATATTTAATGAAAAAAATGTACATTCCGTTTATTTACAAAGACCTACAATAAGACCTCGCACAATAGTCAGTTTCCAAAGTCACCCATCTTTCCTTTTTTTAATCATTACATGGTATCTCTATGCCAAGCAGTCCATTCAAGCGGTCCTTTTTTCAATACTTTTACATCATGTATCACAGCCACAATGTTATACTAGCACTTTGGTTCGCAGAAGTCTCCCCCAGTCTCCTCAGCACTGGAGCGTAAGTTCGATGCACCAACCACAATTCCTAAAAGTCTAGCATAGACTTGTATAATCAACATGTAGATTTTTATAGCCTTCATTTCTTAAATTTTAAAATGGCTCCCAAATTCAGAAATGTTACTTCACATGATTGACTCGAAAATTATTTTGTTGCGATTGTAATGAATTCGGGTCTGTAGACCCTATCTGGTATGTGCGTAAAATGTCTGGCAGTAGTCCCTACTTTCCTGGTAAGTGTGGACTGTATCTACTGGTTAAATATGTACTGGGTTAATGTATCTCTAAATAAACACAGGTGCCTTTTATCTCTGTAACTATTAACTGTCCTTATTGTTATTGCCTCTGTAAAAATGTACTGGTCTCTAAATGTTTACTTGTGTCTATTCGCTCTGTATTATAATTTTCTCTACTCAGTCGGTGAATATGGTTGGCTGCAATTTGTTTCGTTATTGACGATTGTCTGTATAAACATATAACGTTTATGGCTGATCATTTACCGGTTATATTAGTCCGTTCAGCGACCTTTTTACATTTATGATCCAAAAATGTTTTTGTTCCACTTATGTGAGCGACATATTTGTATATTTTCCATTTTCGTTACCAATCTGACCCTCAGTTGGTTTCCTTCTTTGTTGTAATTTCCCTAAGGCAATTCACATTGGGCACTACAATCAAGGAGGGACTATACTGTAATTGTGTGAACAAGGTTCTTTAGGACTAGCGATTTAAAAATAGGTAAAGTTGTCTAATGTCGCCGTAAACAAGTACAGGCCTCTGTTGTCTTGGTGAACCAGTACTGCTGTCCATTGTCTCTGTAACTATGTACTTGGCTGCATTGTGTCTGTAAATATCTGCTAGTTCCTTTCTTTCCTGTAAATTTGTAGGGTAGTCTGCTGTCAGTTTCACATTTACGTCTCCTTACTCACATCTTCCACAATCCCTGTGTGTATATATATATATATATATATATATATATATATATATATATATATATACTTTTAATTAAATTTTACCGGAAATGCAAACAGTGACTAAAACAAGTCCAGTCATACCCTGACGCGTCATACCCCTCGGCTTGCCATAACAACATAAAAATGCTGTAAGATTGAGCAGGGCTCTCCCTGGGCAGCAGTGGGGTACTCTGTCGTTAGGTCATCAGTTGGGGTCTGGGTATTGGCTCGAATGGAAACCAGCCAAAGCTAGGGTAAGGGTATTAGAGGGTGGGTTAAGGAATTTTATTTATCTGGGGATAACCATCGGCCAGTGGTGGAGGGGAGGGGCAAAAGGCTAGAGAGGGTCAGGGAAAGGGTGGGGCAAGGAGGAAGAGCCCCCCCCCCCCTACGCCCAAGGGGGCGGCAGATTAAATGGAGGGTTCCTCATCTCTGTTCATATCTTAATTCATTCTTTCAGGGTCCCATTGAATGCACTGTTGATCAAAGTACCGAATTTATAGCAGAGATGCTTTCAGTACCAAATAAATATAAATATCACTTGGGTTCTCTTTCGGAAAGATGGGAATGAATTCTAAATTTCAGTGCCTTCAGTCTACTAGTGATCTTTATAGTTGAGATGATGGTTGGGTTTGCGCGAGTAGCAGTGTTGGTTGAATCAGCCGAGTTGTGTCTAGCCTTGCCTGGCCCATGTTTGTGCTATTGTCGCGCTGCTAGACTCTTGTGCCAAGAGTCTGGAGATTCATGGCAGAAGATGCAGCGCAGGCTGCCAGGTTTTCATTGGCTGTCTGTCGCCTGTTGTCGCATGACAGACAACCACCCGCACACTGTTGATCTGTTCTTTCAGTGCAGCTGATTGCTCATCCTCTTCTGCTCATGTGTCGGTAAACTGGTGGCATTGCTTCTGTTGCATGTGCAAACACATGCTCTCTCTGCCAGCCTTTACATCACTCTTCTACTCTTATTCTTATTGTGCCCAGTTTATAAGCCAATTCCCGGGGGCAGCGGTTCCAGCCAGGTGTGCTGCTGCAAGCAGGCACCTCCAGCAGTTGAAATGCAAGAGGCTGCTTCTGAATACTTGTGCGCTGCTGCCTGCCACACACATCTGGACTCATGCCCATTCATGCTACAACAGAGTGGGTCATACTTCGCACTGTTTGCTGTTTCTAGCTGAAACATAGAGAAAACATCAACCAATGAGCCATGAAGGGTTCTGTAGCGCCAAGAAACCTTCTTGATATATATTGATCTTTATAAATGGGCCAGGTAGGTAGAGAGACAGGCAGACAGACGGGCATAAATAGAACAAATGGGCAGATATTTACTCACTTTTGTCTCATATCATTGTTTATATATGTACGTGAATTTGTATACTGCAAACGTAGCTATAAAGCACCAGAATGCTCTGGGGAGATGGGTTGGGTGGACAATGGAGTTAGTTACAGTTTAGTGAACATGGCACTCCGCCACAGATGTGGTAGAGTTCCCTGCATGCCAACGTGACGACTGCCAGGCACTCAGATATGTTTGCTTTAGTGGTGTCCCTGGTGGCTCTGACAGTGGAAATCTTAGATGGACATGGGCCATCAGACTAAGACCCAGATTCTGAACACTGTCACGCAATGCAGCACAGCCACCTAAGAAGCTGTGCTGCATTGCATGACACGTAGAGAGCAGGAGAGCGCCATATTCACAGATAAATGGCACTCTCTTCCACTTTCTCTAGTGCCGGGGCTGATTTCAGCAGCCATGCACCAGGCACATACCTTAGCACCGTAGCACTAGCTTGCGTGCCAGAGTCTAGCATAGATTTTGTACAGGAAGGGTACCCTTCTTGTACAAAATACTTTGCCTAGACAGGTCTCTCCATGCCACTGGAGTCAAGCTAGCCTGGCTGATGAGGGGTGAAACCCCCAAACCGGTCCCAAGATGCTTGTTTCCGGTCCAGGGAGGACCTGGCCTTGGCAGTTTGGGCTGGACTGTTCCCATGGGGAACAGGGCCAAGACTGATTTGCATATGGCTGGGTTGCAACCGGAATGGCATGGGGAGCAAAAAAAACGATAGATTTAGTCCCAGATCTATGTACTGGGGTGAATGTTTGACATTGTTCAACATTCTGTCCATCAATTGTTCTTTTTGCATTAGACCTGTCCAAAAGTATTTCCTACTTTGCATGTGTGCTGCACAGTGCAGCACGCATGCAAAGTCGGAAAAGCACGGAGAAATGTAAATATTTCTCCATTTACGCCTGCTTTTCAGTGGTGTTACTTTTTAGTGCTAAACTCTTACCACTAATGTTAGTGAATAGGGTTTAGCTTCAAATAGCATGTGTGGTTGCATGGGAATGCCCATGTACCACATCTGTAACACCCCCTTAACGCAAAGTAATGGAAAGCAGAGTTTCGCCGGTTTTGCGTAACTTTACCATGCAAACCAATGTAAATACTTATTTGCGTGAGTTTATGAATCCCAAAATGGGTTTAGCGTCGAGTTAGCGTTAAAAAAAGTAATGCTAATCCGAGGCTAAACCTTCGAGAGTCTGGGCCTAAGTATCTCAAACCACCCAGAAAGCCTCCTGAATATTGAAGCTAGAATATAGAGGTATACAAATATCAAGGACAAAATATCGAAGCCAAAATATCCAAAGGTGATTAAGTGTAGATTTTGTATACATAACTCCACATACATGTACCATGATTATATATATATCTTCAAGGAACGTAGATACGGAGTTAGGAATAGTACATTTATACTTCCTGTATTGTAATTTCCTGTGATATTTTACTCTTTGATATTTTGTCCACAATATTCCTGCATCTCGATATTTAGTTGCACAATCAGACCATCCACCCCATTTCGACTCTGGTAGACTTGAACAGAAAAACATAAAAATGATCCCCACACCCTGAGAGAAATCTCCAAGTGTGGCAGAGCCAACCTTTGTTTGTTTTTCAGTAGTAAACTTCTACTTTGGGAGTTCGGTTTTGAAAAACAAGGTTTGCTGAGTGTCCACGTGAAACATGGTAGGCTCAGCAAACTTACAGTGCCTTCTGAGGCACCGCACTGGCATCAGCTCCTCTGAAGGCACAGAGATGAGTAGATCTTTAAATATGGTGGGCTGTAGTCCATCAGGACCGTATAGGACATGCCGCCGCTGTCCTGGCGGAACAGAGTACAGCCTGCCAAACCTTAACTAGCCCCTACAATGCTGAAGGGGCCCAGCCTCAGGGGGAGTTGGGAGGATAAAGGCTGGTGCAAAACGACAGTATTAGAAACATGTTAAATATAAGTGGAAAATAAATCAATAATTGTAGGCAACAGTTAGAAAAATGGTACCCTATTGCACGGTATTAGCATACCCGGCATGAATCACTGAGGCGCATATACATACAGTAGCACACTAATCCATTGGACGGCTATGGTTGGAGCCGTGTCTATCCTGGCTTATTTGGGTAGTGTTTTGATGCAATGCACGAGATCAGGGCTGTGTTCTTATTGTGTGTTTTTACTGTGCCTAGGTGTGAATTGGAGTGATGCCTAAGTGAAATAGCATACGGGTAATACACTTGGTTATTTTCAAATACTTTTATTTACAAATTTATACAAGGCTTGTTTAAAGTGTTACTCCATTTTTTACTGAGAATTTTACAAAAATCTCCGATGGTTTTTGTATGTTGTGGAATGACCCAATTGGCCTTCATTTCATCCTTTGACGTTAGGGATTAGATGGGGAGGGATTTAAAATGGGAGCAGGGAGACTGAACACAATCTTGTTGCTAGAGTTTCCTTGCACTGCCGTAATTGCAGGCTTGGTTTCTTGGATGTATAGGATTTTTTAATGACAACATTTCTTCTATTTGCCATTCATTAGAGTCATGTGCTCCATGTCTCGAGATGGCTCCCTCAGAAGTACTCCATACTGTAGCAGGCATTATGCCGCCCCTGTCTGCTTGTGAACCTCTGTCGCTTGACTTTATTAAGGATTGTCACTATTTCATCTAGTTTCCCCCTTGATCCTTGTCACAGAGGAATCCAAGACTTGGCACTTCTCATATGACCAGCATGTTTCAGGTCCTCACCTCCTACCTGCGCTAAGAGGGTGAGTCCACTAGTCACTTTTTTGGTTCCTCAACCTTGGAGTAAGGCTTTAGTACTGCCACTATTTAGAAAACCTTCTGCTGATCGGACAGTTTTGAGCAATTTTCGTTTGATCTCACTGTTACAGTCCCCATCAAGATTCTAGAACGAGCTGTGAAGAAACAGCTCTCCCCTTTTTTGGAATCTAATTGCCCAATCTGGCTACAGGTCTTTTCGTAGCACTGGTATCATACTGGTGTCTGGACTTGATGCTCTGCGCATGCTGCCAAACCAGGGAAATTCTTCAGCTCTGGTGTTATTAGATTTGTCTGCTGCTTTTGATAGGGTGTGCCAAGATATTCTTATTACCCATCTTTTAGAAGCTGACATTAACAATGCTACTGTGGGCTGGATTAAGTCATACCTCACAAAACTCTCTTAAGCAAACTCTCCTTATCAATCTGAATTCCAAGCTTTTACTTAGTGTTCCTCAAGGTTTCTCCCTTTCCGGCCCTTTTTAATCTGGGCTCGTCCTCTCATTAAACTGATCAGTTCAGCTGGTTTCCCACTGACACGGTATGCTGAGGACACACAAATTCTTGTCTCTTTTGATGACCAGCTGCAGAATAACAATACTACCTTCCATGATTGTATGCTTGCTGTTGTTGACTGGATGAGGTAGAACTGCCTGAAACACGGACAAAATCAGGATTACAATCTTCTTAGGCCAAAACAGAACCCAAAGTCTTCCAGCTAGTCTTTGGTCTGCACTGTTTGCAACCCCTATTCCCCGGTCTCTCCCATGCCTTCTTCAGTGGTCAGAAATCTTGGAGTCTTCTTTGGTCACAACCTTTCATTGGCTCCGCAGATTAATACGCGGTTTTCTTCCTGCTGCTATCAGCTAAAAGTTGTATGGACAATTATTCTTTTTTTACCTCTTGATTCATGTTGTTACTAATCATTATTAAGTCACCTGGATTACCAAAATACGTTGCTTCTTAGTTCCCCTCTTTGTTTTCTCAAACAATTCAGAATTGTCCTGCCAGGTTGTTGTTTGAAGTGCTACTTACTGCCTTTGCATTGGCGTGTTTGAAACTGTTGCACTGGTTGCCCATCTTCAAGAGAATCATTTTTAAGACATAGACATTTGAAGCTTCCCACCCCCTGCATCCCGTCTATTTAAGATGCAAATGTATTCCCTAATCTCCTCCTCGATAGCTGAGATCCAGCAACACTCACCTGTTAGCGTTCCTAAGTATTGGCATGATCAGCTGGGAGGGCTTTGTCAGTTTTAGCTACTCAGCATTGGTATCAGCTACCTCCCTTTCTAAGACCATCTGATCAGTTCATGACATTCAGGAAACTCCTCGCGACTTTGCTGTTCGCAAGCTAGTGGCCTGCTCATTCGCCTCTCCATAGCTTTCAGCTGTCCTTAGCACCAGGACACCTTCTAGGTGTTTCCACACTCTATAAAATTTTGAATCAATTACTCAAAGTGCTTTACAACTCACATAAGGAAAAATACATTACACACTTGTGAGAAAACCCACCAATGTAGAATAGCTGAGAGGTTTAAAGATAAAGGAGACAAATACCTTAAACATTTAAGCAGTTTCAAAACCTACGCACCATTTTTGCATCATTACACTCATTAAATTGAGTGTAATGGTTGAAAGCTGTGGACATTTTTTAGACGCCACTAAAGTGTTTGACTCATTGTAATTGAAATATCTATTCATGTTACTGGATCATCTTGGTTTCAGCACACAACTCATTCAGTGGATAAAACTGCTAATAAACAACCAGCCCGTGCGGGTACATGTTTAGGGTGCTATATCCTCTCCTTTTCCAATAGACAGAAGTACACTATAGGGGTGCCCCTTATTCCCTATACTGTTTGCAATTGCTATAGAGCCGATTGCGACCAGATTGTCAGCACCATTCCGATAGAGGTCCCAACTATGTGGGTAGGTGGATGGTGGTGTCATTGTAAGCATATGGCGTTACGCTGTCTATAGGAGACCAGAAGCTAAATTACTGCCTATGCTTAAAGAGTTCATCAAATTCAGTTACCTCACTGGTGTAAGTAACAATTGGTCGAAATCTGTTATGGTGCCCTGAATCCCAGATACAAGTGAATTCAACCTAAAGTATTCTTAATGAGATGGTCGATAGACGTGGTTACATACCTTGGCATTTAGATTAGCAGAGACATTGATGTACTCTGGCATGAGAACTATGGCAGGGCAGTTGTGTGGTTGGAGGAGCATGTGCCTGTGTGGGCCAAAATGCCACTGTCCATTGCGGGTAGAATAGCCATCGCCAAAATGGTAATCCTTTCTAACTTCCTGTGTCAGTTTGTTAATATATAACTACCATGATGGAGACAATTCTTTAAAAGGATCAGGTCCAACCTAATTGGGCTTGCTTTGGCTAGCAGATAACTTAGAGGTGCTTACTTTTTCATCCATGCAGGGTGAGATATGTGCGCATAGACACAATATGTACAATATATGCATCACTCTACGCCTCTCCAGCCATATACTGCAATTGAGACAGTTAATGTAACCCCCTGCCCGTAAACACTGTTCTCTGCTTCCCAATACATCACCCCAGGTCTGAGATCAACACAGTTGGATATACGACGTGGGCCTGGGACTGTCTCCACCGACAGGCGCGTCTAGACTGCATCTATGCACGAGATGCCCCTTGTTCACAATCCAGAAGTGCCTCCTATAGCCGATCAAAAGGTGTGCCTTCAGCTGGAGCGCATGGAGTCAGTCAGATTGGGAGATCTGTACCCTAACAGCAGCTAATTTCTCTACAGTTCATTAAGAACAGAACCTAATGCACACCACTTGACATATTCCTACACTACCGACTCCTTGCCACTTGAAGAGCGGTACACACTACATTGCAGACAACGCCTCCATCGCTTCATATGCTATGCATGCTTCTTGGTTCACCCTCCCATAAAAAATTAATTACCCGATTATACACCACCATTAAGATTCCTGTATGCATCCAATGGACATGTGCTAGGTGGTTGCCTGATTTAGACCCTATCACGCTGTCACCTATCTACTGGTATCGAGAAGTACGCATTAAATTGCTCCACAAAATGTATCACTCCCAGCCTCGTTAAATAAGATGAGCCTTACAGAGAACTCATGTTGCGCTTAGTGTAGTACTAAGGATGCTGACTTCTTGCATTTGGCGTGTTCGTGTACGAAGGTGGCTGATTATTATGCTTCTATGTTTGATATAATAGATGAAGTGTCTAGCTTGCGGGCTCAAGGAACACCACTTACTGCCAGCGGCGGCCCCTTCACTATGACTTAGGAGTGTTGCCCGACCTGCCAGCAGCCCCCCAAAATAAAACAATAATAAACCCTTGTTTCTTATCGTTTTTTTTTTCTCTTGGAGCCGAGGCTTGCGGGTGGGGCCAGTGTGATGACGGGCTGGTGGAGGAGTGGTTGCACTGCTATTCAGTGTGCATGAGCTGTCTCAGGCCAGCCAAACCGCTATGCGCACTGAAGCTCTCTCCAACCTGAGCGGCTCCTATTCTAAATGGGAGCGCAAATCATTAGCACTCAGGCCAATCCGGATGCTGCTTTTAGCAGCATGAAAGCAGTCAGAATTGGCCACGGTGCACTCTGGGAGCCTGTGCCTGCAGAAGACAGGGGCGGAATGCGGCGGGAATATTTTTTTTTTCTTTTCTTTTTTCATGCGTGTCGTCTGTTCCCCCCACTGCCCCCTTCCCCTGTCCCCCCTGCACGGTCACTCTATCTACACAACGGCCACTACTACTTAACGCATTGCTGGAATAGGTAAAAGACACCATGGCTGGGGTAAGACTCGCCGCCCTGATGCTCCTGTTAGCAAAGCGCAGGGTAGATATATATTGGGGCCAGGGTCCTCCTCCTTCTCTGGAGGAAGACTGGACACGTGATATTGCATTTTACCAAGAGCAACATGATGTACACTGGGACCTGATGCCTACTCAATCTCGTCCTAAAGGTATTTGGGGACCCTATAACACTTACCTAACTCCACGAGCAGAGGATGAGCCTTGGAGAAGGAGGGTGGGCTAGGGTGCAATGCTGACCCATCGCAGCTTGGGTAGTAGCGGCTGATGCCTGTGACCGTTGAAAACTCGGACATGAAAACGACATGTAAGATCTAACCACGCTTGTGTATTTGGCATTGATATGCATTGTAGATGTGAGCTGGAGGGTGCTCCATGAGAGATAACAGAAATATATAATTTGATGACTCATCTGAGAGTTTTGATTGCTGTATACACGTCTTGTGCTGTGCTCCCATCCAGTATTGTACCACAAATCTGCTTTGCTTTCCATGTTACTTTCTTTAAATATTCAATACAAAAAATAAATATATATTTAAGCAGATTATTTACATAGCTACTTGATAGATGGATAGATGGATAGATGGATAGATGGATAGATGGATAGATCGATAGATCGATAGATAGATCGATAGATAGATAGATCGATAGATGGATAGATCGATAGATCGATAGATCGATCGATAGATCGATAGATAGATAAGAAGGTTGCATCAGTTAAAATGTGTTGATCAATAGGGCTGCAACAGTGATGCTCCGTATGTTTTTGGAGACAGATATGAAATACACACTGCTGTTGGTAGCAGATTACCTCCTGTCAGTGCTTCATTAGTAAAATAAATAGGGGCCAGGGCTGTCAACAAGAGGCTAAGCCAGCTTGCACTACCTATTGCCCCCGTTAGTGCTGAGAACGACAGCACCAACACAACAACTAACCATCACACTGCTACAGGTGTGACAATATAGACTGTTAGAGGCCCCCAAAGCTATAAGAATGGCTTGGGAGCAGGTATTAATTGTTTTTAACATATACTGAATAATAAACAACTGTTGTTCTGGCTATCTCTGAATTACACAAACAGGGCCACTATGTGACAGCTCTCATAAGTGCCGGTGCCAATAATTAAGTGCTAGTGCCTAGAACCGGAAACCCCCAGCTCAAATTAAGCACTGCCTCACGTGTTCTGCCAGTCACAGATCAAATTATCTCCTATGGTCCATACATCACAGATAAGATTATCTCCTGAGGTCAATGGATCAGGCATCATGTTATCTTCTCTGCTCCAGAGTTGAGGCATAACTTAGTTTCAGAGGGAGGGTTAATATTGAATTTTCTACAGTATATTGTGATTTCCACCCAGTTTTATAAACTGCAAATCTGACGGTCCATAGCATTTGCCTGAGCAATATGATCACCATACCGTATGTGCTGTGAAAATGAAGTTCTTCGGGTAACCAACTCCACCCAAAGTTCACCACGTTGAAAGCGCTGTGCGTATCATTCGTTTAGCTGGCTGCTTGCATATAACCAGAAAACCACTGCTATGGTCAGCCGCCATGCCATCAAATTTGGAATAGAGACAACAAAGCAAGATGAGAGCAGAGATTCGTCCTTCAGAGAAGAGATGTTTACAAAAGGGACCCTGAGTAAATACTTCCAAGTGTCATTGCGGTACTACAAACATGCTACAAAATCCGTGCTGCGGAACCTTCATTGGGCTTTAATGCTTGCCTCTGTGGCATGCTGCTACACCAGTCACCAATGATTGCAGACAGGATGAGCAAACACTTACCACATGCCAAAGCAAACTATTCAGCCTTCTTCAACTCTTACTGTATGGTCCATAATGGACATTCCAGGAGTAAGGCAGGAATGCTTCGGACTTGCTCCTGAAAATCAGGAGAACCACAAGCGTAAGTCACTTCAAACTCTTTGTGTATCAAGCCCTATCCTTTCACTTCATGATATCCCGCAATGGCTTCCAAGGAAGAGTCGTGGAAAAGGTCTCCCTGATGCTTGGATCTTAAAGTAATACGAAATGTACAGAGATCTGGAGAGTTAATGTTCCTGGCCTCGGGCAGAGCTGCTGCCAAGCTGCAGGTTTAAATGTCACTTCTATTATTAGCTGACATTCTTTCAGGCTTAGAACTGAGTACAGAAAAGTCAATCCAGCGTGAAATTGTGCATGGCTTGGACTGACACATCCCAACATGCAGCTTCGGCTCAAAGAGGATGTTGGTGCTTTTGGATCATCTGTGTTTTTGATCCATCCATTGTTTTGTCTTTCAGATGCCTACTACATCAAAGCTTTTCTGAGCCCAACTTTTAAGGGCCAGCGGTTCCGATAGTGCTTGTGTGGCATTTGAAGAGCTCCTTCCTATGGAGGTTCATCCATTTCCAAGAAATAGCAGTAACACGTTAAGAGTGATGTTGCACGCTGAGCATTCACATCAGAAGGAGTTTGTTAGGCGCGCATCCGTCTAGGTAAACCAGGGGTAAAAAAGGAGGCGGGCCTAGCCAAAATCGATGTAGGCAACAATCTGAACCTTCTTGGTCTTCATGAAATGAATGATTTGAAATTTTGGTTTCACTTATCTGCAGTAGCGGCCGCCGCGTACCTAAAGTGGTAGGGCGGCCACTTGTGGGGAGGGCAGTGGGTTGGCAAGGGGGGGAATAAAATATAAGTAAAAAAATAAAGACTAACCTGCTGCTCCGATCTCGCGGATCATCTCGTCGGCCGGAAGGGGATGGGCCCTCGGGGCACAGGCTACACACCCAATCCAGATGCTGCTCTCACATGAGAGCAGCGCCAAGATTGGTCTGAGCGTCCTCGTTTGCCGCTCAGACAGTAAATTGGAGCCTGTGGCTTTTCTCCATACAGCCAGGGTTGGAGAAACAGAAGTGCGCATAGGTGTTTGGCCAGCCTAAGCAGGCTGGCCAAACACACATGCACACTTATGAGTGCACACTGCTCCGCCTCCCTGCCATGCCCAGCCCGCCCTATACTTATTGTATTCCGGGGCTCAGAGAGCATAAATAAGATGATAATAACAATGTGTTATTATCACTTTCTTTATCGTCGGCTGGGACGGGATGTGAGGCGACGCTCCTCCGCCATTACAGAGGAGCCGCCCCTGCTTATCTGTTGACTTGACAAAGGCAGGATGAATGTATGGATGTGCTATTTCTATAACATACACCAAGCCAAAGGCAGTGGAGTGCAACGTAGGTAAAGGCAAGGCTCCAGTCGAGCTGGTTTCTGAAAGTGGACTGGACTGCGCCGCGATGTATTGCTTTTGAAAGAGACGCGTCCCAGAGTGGAGCAGGAATGGAACAGTACTGATGGACACCAGGATGAGATTCCAGATCCTGGGTTTAGAGATAAAATAAACGACAGTGCAATTTTTCATTCCAGTCTGATGGTACTCGCTCTCACCGGAGGTGCGCTGACAGCCACGGTGCAGACGAGCTGGTCAGCTAGATAGGCACCGGACTCGGGCTTGATTGGAGGGGGGGGGGGGGGGGGTCAGTTTCTTCCACAGCAGAGTGTGTGTCAGATTCAGAGTTTGCAAAAGGCCCATCATTTTCTGCACCTGGATACTTTGCTTTTCAAAAGTTGTTTTGCTTTACTCTAAGCCACATAGGAAACTTAAAGAAGAGCTTGTTGGGTTGATCATCATCATGCAAAGATCTTTGTGTTACCCGCAGGCTAGAAATATGAATTCCTGGTCAACAACTAACATGTAGTTTGGTGTTTTTCGCCAACAGATGTCCTTTGTAGTACTGGATGGCACTCGTATTATCCATGTTCAAAGAAATAGCAGTCTTTGTCAGCACTGGCCAGATTTGTACCAAGTGAAATGAGTTTGCACCCAGATGTCTGCAGCCTAAAGCGAAGTTTTATCAAATGGCATTCACAGAAAGAAGGGGTGAGGTATATTGATTAAACTGAATTGTCACTTTCAATATTGGATTTTACAGTTATTCAACACAATTCTACTTGTTTTATCAACTTCAGAATGATGGAAGACTGAGTCATCTCTGCCCACAATCAAACCTGTGACGTGTAGGCCACACGTCTCTACAGTAGGTGAATTATTATCTATAATCTATCTATCTCACTGTACATCGGTTGTTGCTTTTGACACACAGACACACACATTTATATAACGTGATGGACGTACAGCAGAGATATAAGACGGGTGGGCTGGCTGTCATTACAGTAGTTACATGGTTTCCAACCTGCTGCCTCCCATTCAGAGCTATAACAGGCATGCTTTGTTCTGCTCAATTTACTTCCAACAGATGTCATTTCTTCCGGTTCATCAGGTATTCTGCAGAGGGGGCTGCTAAGCCTTTCAGGGACGTGCTGGTGCTGGGAGCGCACTCTGCGCTTGGCACTCCTGACACCTGGCACATTCCACGGGGATCTGACTGTTGTGTGCAGTCAGGTAAAAAAGGCACGAATGTGCTGCTGGCATGGTTTTTGCTGCACCAGTTCAACTTACAAAATGCATGGTTGGGTCTTTTCCAGTGGAAACTGTGCATTGTACGAAACACGAAAGGGCAAAGGGGGGTCATCGTAGGTGCAGTGACGCCCTACTATGGCAAAATCCTGAATTATACATTACATAGCAAAAGTGGTCTTAAAAGAATCTACAAACAAATAAGGATGTTTAAAGTTGTTGGCTGGCTTTCGCAATGACTATCTTTCAGCCCAGGATTGAAGAAGCTTGGTGAATCCACCGTCACCGTTCCCCTGATGGTCAATGTGATGTTCACGTCACAGGCTAGCAAAGCCTGCACAGCATCCTCTGCGGAAACAAATCCGACAGCTATTGGAAGATGGCTCAATGCTTGGATGCCATTTTGCGCATTACGCGAACTCTACAACACTCTTCACCACGCCGCTAATGCACCATCTTATTGTGCTAGCAATTAATAAAGGCCATGACGGTGTAAGCAACTGAAGGACACATTAAACCCTCATCCTCATGGGTGGATAATGCCTGCCCTTTGTCCTGAATTTATTCATGAATGTGTTCTCTCACAGCCACATCCAGCCATATAGCTCATCGCACCACCATTCGACATCTGAGAGCAGACAGACGGCCATGATAGGATGTCACAGTGGGTATTTTTAACCCAGCCGCCTTCTGTTTCCGATATAAAATGGAGTCCGAGTCCCCAGAGATCTTAGATTCTGCTTGTGCTGCAATGCACTATCTGCCTGGAGCCCCAGACGGCACCTCCTGCTCGAGGCCAGACCAATAGGCCTACTTGGGAAAATCTACATGAAATCAATAGTGAAATCCAGCCTGTCACAACTATTCAAATATTCATTATTTCCCTGATCACTGCACCATTCGGCTTACTAGTTCTGGGAAATTCATCATCACAAGAGAGCGAAGTTTCCCTTGTAGTCAACTGGAATCTATATGCAGTTGACCAGCTTCAAGGCACACAGAACAATCATTCACTGCATTCTAGAGGGTCACAACTTACTGCATCGGCTGTAACGCGAAGCAGTCCAGTATACATCAAAAAGTAAGAGGTTGCTGGAAACAAGATCCCTTCAACAGCCCTTCCTGTTGGGATTGCCCTACCACCTGCCAACTGCATGGATGATGAAGTTGATTTATGGGTGTTACCGCATGCAAACACCGAACCAGAGTAGCAATGAGTAACATTCAGGGCCTGTAGTTCATACGCGCATGAAAAGTTATACCTCATTGTACCATCATCGGGTGGTCATTTTTTTGGGTGCTGAAGAAACTGCGATAGCACATAGGACCCACCCTAGCCCTGGGTCTCCAACAAAAGTCCAGGACACCCCGATCTATTGCAGAATTTCAGGATAATCATTGCCTCTGCATAATAGTCCAATTTGATTCATTAGGCTTGATTCATAAAAAACAAAACTATACCCCTGTATGTTTCCTCCTACATTTGGAGTAAACCTAACTTTTGGAGGATTTCACAACAGCTTCCTGGAGAACAAGCAATGGTCCCAGGTTTCCAATAGTTCTGATTGAAAACCTTGTGAGTTCCCATTTACAATGCAATTTCTGCCTGCGTAAATGTACAGTGTTCAATGCACATAGGGTACAGTTTTCATGGGAAAAAATATCACATTCGGACAGTTGCCAATTAAAACTTGATTTTGTGTTTTTTTTCATCCTGTGGAAATACTCCTTTGGTCCCATAAACCCTCACCAATTTTGCAGGTGTTCCCTTTCCATTCTCACCCTGAAAGCAGGCTTTCTACTGCCCGGAGATCCGGCCTGAGTGTGGACATAAAGATAATACTCGTAAATGCTCTGTGTGAATTCCCAAAGTCGTAAACTTATACGTTTGGTCTAAGTTTAGATCAAACATTTAAGTTTACCTTTGTGAATCGGGCCCTTATACTGCCTGCGGAAATAGGCCAAAATTTGGGGACCGTTACTTGAGCTGTTCCCAAACAAGGCATGGTGCAGGCCGCGACCATCATGTGAATTTTATTATGGTGGTAAAGTGGAGTGGCACGGGGGATGTGGCAAAGAGGGCTTAGATTACATGGGAGTAGTTAAAGATTAAGAGACAGTGTTTAAATATCTGCCACAGGGTGGTATTTGTTAATGCTCGTACAATGATACTTGTTTACCTTGGAGATGTTTTTACCTTTTTTAGCCCTTTCTGATTGAAAACCAAGAAAAACAACAAAAGAATTGTTACTGCGTGGAAAGCTGCAATGCAAAACCATACATAGAAAGAGCAAACAGCAACAGTGCACGCTTTCCACAAACTCGTGGATTAGGTCCAGTAGAAACAGATTTAGTTCAGCTTTGTTTCACTCATGCACACCAAATGTCACATGCATGTTCCCAGGCAGCATCAGTGCAGGCTTCTGTCACATCAACGCAAGGATTACAGCACAGGCAGTAGAGGCGCAAGCTAACCTCAGATACACAAAACTGGTACAGCATGTATAGCAGCATTGCAAACGCCTCTCACTATGGCAGAGTAGTTACCGCGTCAGCAGAGCACGGTAACCTCACACATAGACCAGAAGCAGCATGGGCAGCAGGACTGCAAGCTTCCCTGCCGAACACTGACCAATTCCAGAACAGGCACTGGGATGCAAATTTCGACTGAACTTGCGTTTTCTTGGACGGTGGTAAAAAATATACGAGACCCATAGGGAAGACAAGAGAAAAATCTGAAGATATTGGAAATGATGCAACTAATCTTCTATGTGCATATCACCAGTAAGGCCTAATCTGGAGCACTTGTGTCCCGTCCTGCAGCTTCCACCTGGATTGTGACTTGTTCTAGAATTTTTAGCTGGAGAATTGTATCTATTTATGGGGTCTACCCATGATGTATTGTGTGTAGTGCTGAAAACTTCTGGATACCCCACGGTCAGAGTTGTGTTCATTTCTTCAGGTCCCATCTGGAGTATTGTGTACAGTTCTGGGGTTGTCTTGGCCTGGAGGCCATGTGTAGCTTTTTCACTGGGGTCTGTGTCAGTCAGTGGCTACTGCGCAGCGTCTGTGGAAGGTGCTATCGATTATTTCCGTTTTCAAGAGCCTCATGTTCTACTGCACTCCAGCTGGTTAAGTCGAGCACTCAGATTTTACCAGGAGGCAGTAGTAGGTTTGCAGCTCCGAAACATTGAGAGTGCTAAACTCAACTTTGAGTCAGTTCTATATCTTTGAAAAAGGATTGTTTTTTCATTTCCATATTGTAAATGTAGGGAAGTGATAATATTAGACCACACAAAAAACACTGAAGGCTAAAGCCCCTTGTGTGGCAGAGATAACACCAAAAACAGTTTTATAGAGTTTACATTACAAGATGGTGTGAGTCCAATATTGCAGGCCTCTGGCGGCAGGTTTGTGTTTTCTTGGCTGCCTCACATGTCGGTGGAACTAACGAAGCCAGGCAGAATGTTACAATGCATAAGTTATATTATGTCTTCCCTTCCTTGTCCTTGCCCAGTGGTCCTGGAATAAAGGGTCAAATCAGTTGTTTTAAGCCTAGACAACATAGAACTCACCAAAAATGTCACTGAGTACACCAACGTGCAAACACCCAAATTCCCACTGCATAAAAGTGACCTTTGATTCCCCACCTACACAATAATAGTTATATGGTGTTAAATTTCTGTTCATGCAGTGCAAGGCATTTGGCAAGCACAGACTTTAAAGGGCTTGAAGTTGTCGCGCTGTACAATTTGCACATTAAAGTAACTGTTGAACATATTAATGCAGTAAGAGATGGGCTAGTTTTTAGTGTGTTTAATATTTCAAGACTATATGTTCCCATTGCTTTAACAACCTTGCTTTCTCACTAAATTAATTTGCTTTGAAATGTGACATTTGTCAATCTTTTTTCAATTTTTTCTCGAGAGGAAAACCCACCCTGCATCCCATGTTTCTCCATTAAGCTTGCTCTCTACATAAAAGTCATTGCTAACTTTTACACCTCATCACTTTCAAATGTCACCAGCCGCCACTGGCTCATGAATGAACCTGGGACACTTGGCAGCTTTGCAACAGCAGTGATGATCAAGCCGACCTCTACAGTGAGCGGCAGCACGAACAGGCCGTAATGGGATATCGTTGTGACTCATCGCTGATCCCACGACCTGTTGATTTCATTGATAAAAAAAGCCTGGAGCCTCTGCTTCGGCCGGGCAGCCGGCCAAGGCTCCTGCTTCATTCATGGAAAGGAACAAACAAATGCGTTTGGGCAGAGCGCCAGACCAGAGCAATGGATCCGGCTGCCAGTCGGGCGTCGATGACCAAGACAGGAAGTCTAAGGCCACGCGTATGCAGTGGGAAACAAAAAAGAAAGATTGGAGAATTTATAGAGAGCATAATCAAATGATTTAAGACTCTAAACTGGTGAGATTTTACTGTGCGTTTTTTTTTACAGGAATAAAGCTGTAGTACAGCAGATGCTACGTGTTCCTGAAAGAGCCCAATATATTTGAAGCCCTTCACATAAAACATGAAAGGTCTGAGTAATTCTTTTTAATTCTGTTAATTGCCGCTTTACTAGGCAAGTTTATAGTTTAGTGGATGTGCGCCCCAGCTAGTCATGTGCTCCAACAAAGCGATGTCTTGCCAGTAGAGGCGGCCATGACATCCACTCCCCCATCAGCAGTGTCATAGAGGAAAGGTCAATGCATTAAGGTGGCCTGCAAAAGGGTTGAGACAGGAAACACTACAGTGTACTCAGTGCTTCAAATGGAAATATAGAAGTGGAGGTACTCAATATTTGAGTACCTGTTTGCTTCTCAGACATGCCGGTACTCTCCCATTAAATGTATTGCAGCGGTGCTGAGGAGTGCAGGTACTCTCCCATTAAATGTATTGCAGCGGTGCTGAGGAGTGCAGTATTCGCCCATTAAATGTATTGCAGCTGTGCTGAGGAGTGCAGCATTCGCCCATTAAATGTATTGCCGCTGTGCTGAGGAGTGCAGCATTGGCCCATTAAATGTATTGCAGCGGTGCTGAGGAGTGCAGCATTCGCCCATTAAATGTATTGCAGCAGTGCTGAGAAGTGCAGGTATTCTCCCATTAAATATATTGTAGCAGTGCTGAGAAGTGCAACGTTCGCCCATTAAATGTATTGCAGCTGTGCTGAGAAGTGCAGTATTCACCCATTAAATGTATTGCAGCTGTGCTGAGAAGTGCAGCATTCACCCATTAAATGTATAGCAGCTGTCATGAGAAGTACAGTACTCTCCCATTAAATGTATTGCAGCGGTGCTGAGAAGTGCAGGTACTCTCCCATTAAATGTATTGCAGCGGTGCTGAGAAGTGCAGGTACTCTCCCATTAAATGTATTGCAGCTGTGCTGAGAAGTGCAGCATTCACCCATTAAATGTATAGCAGCTGTTATGAGAAGTACAGTACTCTCCCATTAAATGTATTGCAGCGGTGCTGAGAAGTGCAGGTACTCTCCCATTAAATGTATTGCAGCTGTGGTGAGAAGTGCAGTATTCGCCCATTAAATGTATTGCAGCAGTGCTGAGAGGTGCAGGTACTCTTCCATTAAATGTATTGCAGCAGTGCTGAGAGGTGCAGGTACTCTCCCATTAAATGTATTGCAGCTGTGCTGAGAAGTGCAGGTACTCTCCCATTAAATGTATTACAGCAGTGCTGAGAAGTGCAGGTATTCTCCCATTAAATGTATTGCAGCAGTGCTGAGAAGTGCAGGTACTCTCCCATTAAATGTATTGCAGCAGTGCTGAGAGGTGCAGGTACTCTCCCATTAAATTTATTGCAGCAGTGCTGAGAGGTGCAGGTACTCTCCCATTAAATCTATTACAGCAGTGCTGAGAAGTGCAGGTATTCTCCCATTAAACGTATTGCAGCAGTGCTGAGAAGTGCACGTACTCTCCCATTAAAGGTATTGCAGCAGTGCTGAGAGGTGCAGGTACTCTCCCATTAAATCTATTACAGCAGTGCTAAGAAGTGCAGGTATTCTCCCATTAAATGTATTGCAGCAGTGCTGAGAAGTGCACGTACTCTCCCATTAAAGGTATTGCAGCAGTGCTGAGAAGTGCAGTACTCTCCCTTTCAAATTAAAAAGTGCAGAGACTCAGTACCGGACAGTACCGGCCTATTTAAAGCACCGAATGTACGTTGCGGATTTGTGAAGCGATTTACCTCACCCTAATGTGGCTTCAAAGCAGACATACTGGAAGCATTACCAGAGCGGGCGTTCTGGCCTTTAGCCTCTACTCACTAAAAGCAAAGCGACGGTGGAAATGGAACTGCGACTGCTGCCGGAAGTGTGGGTGGACTAAATGGGCCACATATCCTGCAGCAGAGTGGGGGGGACAGTGGAGGCGGTAGTGGTGTATTTTGAACTGCATTTTCACGATTATACGGCTGAATGAGGTGTGGTAGGGTAGTGTCAATAATCGAAGCCATATGATCCACCCAAACAAATACTGCTGTGCTTAATAAAAATGTCAAGGATAAAGCAATGGACCGGCAGCTTGATTTTGACAGGAGAAGAGTAAGGCCTAAAACACTTTTACAACTTATGATGGCAACCCGGGTGGATTGTGGTGCCGCCCCATGAATGGGCAGTGTGCCACGCGCCGTCCAGCTCCATGTGAAGAGGAACTCTCTGAACTTCCAATAGGGACTGCTCCATATAAATGGGTTCTTATTATTATTAAATTCAAGTTTATGGGTGCTTAAAAAACTTGAAAACAAAGCATCGTTACACACTAAAATTACTTCAGCTGCAAAATGTTTCACGTGCATTCATTTTAAAAGTAACTGCTAATTTTGAAGATGTCCCGCTTAATTATGTAAAATGGATCAGGTGGTCGAAGCCGGACTTGAAAAACCAAACATGTAAATAGAAGCACTTCATTGTTTTTGAGTGTTTAGAATTTGGTTAACACTATACGTCTTACATCTTACTTACATCAGAGATCTGCAGTGGTTTAAACACAGGATGGGAGTACCAGGAGCTCACGCCTAGCTAGAAGTGTGGGGCCAATTTATGTTTAGTAGAGTGGGATAAAGCTTCTGCTGTGCAGGCCACATCATGCCTCAAACAGACGGTAAAGACTGTTGACCGCAAACGAGCATTACATGCCATCGACTACAGCACCAAGATCCCCAACTTAGAAGAAACACAATAGTGCTAATTTACAGCATATTGCTACACTGGAGAATCGGATATAAAACAGATGCGCCTTCAAACAGGTGCACTGTGCGCAAACAGAGAAAGTGTCCCCTATTAAGCTGAATGCGCTGCCCTCAGGACAGCCGCAAACTTGCACTGCCCTGGGGGCAGGGCATTCAAGTGAAACACGGAGCGGCTGCTTCAAAGCTTCTCCGTGTTTCACAGTGCAGGTTGCACCCGCTGCACTTTAACCCCTTCGGCGCTCATGACGGAACGGTTCCGTCATGAGCGTCGGTTGGGCTGTGCTCATGACGGAACCGTTCCGTCATGAGCCCGCCCGCGCAACGAACCTTCAGCGTGGTGCGGGAATCCGCGCCGCGCTGAAGGGGTTAAAGAAGATGCACTTGTAGGCGTGTGCACTGAGGGACTCCACCCGCCTGCAAGGGGATTTTCTGATGGGGTCCATAGGAACCCCTTCAGGGGGCTGCCATCAGGGGGCGCATGGACAGCTTCTTTACCTCTGAGCCTGCGTCCATAATACGGCACAGGCGTATCGTTAAAGAGATTCACTCATTTGTATGAGGCCACGCCCCCATTCAAATGAGGGAGCGCCCTATTGAGATAGCATTAGCTCTGGTGCAACATGTGCACCAGTGCTATCTGTATTACAGAAGGGGCTGCCCGGGCCGTAGTGGCCTCTTCTGTAATACCAAAGTGCCCCGGGGGCACACAAAGCAGGCTCAAACGCCCATTGCTCCCCCGGGGCACTTCTGTAATACAGGCCCAGGAAGTATTAGATATTCACGAGTTTCTTTGTATTAACACTGCCAGCTGTTATTGTTTTCGAATTTTTGAGCTGCATCCGATTTTAGGATTTTTATTTATTTATACTCGTGAGTTGTTTTGATGTATCTTTTTTGTACACAATACTTTAAATTCTTAATTTGACATTAACGAGTGTTTTTATTGCTATGCTCATTATTCAATAAATACTTTTGTGTACGTTTACGATTGTTTGCTAATCACAAAGGTATTTTACAAGTAGGTCTTTAAGACTGCAGAGTGTAAGTTAACCTTTTCGGACCATCCCCTCTTTCTTTAATAAAAACACTAGATAAAGAGAGCCCCGGCAGGCTTAATTGTGGCCTTTAGGAGACTAAATAGGTATGCGGAAAGTGCGCCCTTCCCACAGAAATTAATCTCTGCGATAGCTGAACGCCTAGCTTCAGCGGCAAACCCGTGGCGGCACGATTGGGAAAGATCTCTGGCCTTTCGCACCTCACACAACCCCTCGCACACAGCACTGCACCCACCTACAAACCTTTCCCACCACATGTAGTCTCCGACACGCAGTCAGTCACAGGCGCTAAGACGCCCCCCCCCCCTCCACCCCAGCGGCAGGTGCGTGGAGTACCACACTATCCCACTCACAGTGGGCACCGCAACCCTCCACGTGTACGGCGTACGTGAGGGGTTCGTATATCCACCCGCTTCTATAGAATGAAAGGAGACCGCAATCAAGCTTTTCTTTTCTTTTTGAGAGAAAGTGGGCTGGGCCGAGGTTTTAGGATTGATTTTGGGCCATTAATAATACAGGACCCCGGATGTAGTAATGCACCGCTCTGAATGCTGAATGACAATATGATACTGTGGAGTGCGTGTGTGTTCCTGTCTGTGTGGTGTGTGAAAGGCATGAAGAGGGGAATTTGCAAGGCCATCGAAGCCTGGGCTGTGATCCCAGAGGGATGCAGGGCCAGGAAGTCAGGGGAACCCGAGAGAACGGCTCGTGCAGAGCAGGCTCCAGTATCCATGTGCGCGAGGCGGGCGCGAGGGATCTCGTGTAAAACCCGCGCTGTTACACTGCTTTAACCTTTTCTTCAGAAATACCACCCACACGCAATTTGTACCCGACATTTTAGTCAGCTTAGGCAGGTAGCAGCTTAGTGTTATGAACAGACACAAAATGAAAAGTGCACGTAAATGTCAGAAGATCCGAGGATAGCTTTCTGAACATTTCTTCATATTTTCTGCAGGGTGGGAGGTGGGGGTCGGGCACACGAGCCTACAAGGCGATGGAGAGTTTAGAGACAGTCCCTGCAGCAGGACACGGGGGGAGATGGGTCGCCTAAGGGGGGGCATGAATGGACAAACCCCAGAGGCCAGGACAGAGAGCTTTGCCTTCTAGAGGAGAGAAGGGTCTGGGTCGTGCAGAAGTCTGGGGGGGGGGGGGGCAGGGGAGGGGGAGGGGGGCAGGGGTAGAGGGCTACTGACGCGGAACCTACACAGAGAGGAGGCAGCGACAATGGTCTACATTGGTTTCCCAAGGGCCGGCGCTGCTGCTGCAAGGCACTCTGTGTGGCCCACGGGCCATTAAAGGCCAATATCCTACAAGATGCTCACAAAACAGGGCCCTTCTCCACACACTGACGTCCCTGCAGTGCTAACCTTCCCGTCCCCCAAGAAGGACGGTATTGGTGAAACCCTCCTCCTCCCTGCAGGTGGCAAAGTTTAGGAATTCCCTCTTGTCAAACAAAGGGAACAATCCGATGCCCTGGATTTTCGAAAGATAGTAAAGACCTGCCCGTTCCACAACAGATGATGAACGATTGAGCTAACCAGGCGCCAGAACCTACCTCACAGCCAAGGAGGGGACGGGTGGCAGATCTCCCATGAGCACTCTCACCCAAGAACGCAAGGATGGTAGGCAAAGTGAAGTAAGAAAAGCAAGCACCTATGTTTACCACATACAACTGCAAAACACGTCCCACATACGCAGTACTTGCAACCTAAGCAGTTCCAATCAGGTACAGTGATAAGGGAAAGCTTGAGCATTCTATCCTTCACTCCTCTACACTCTATCCTTCAGCGCTCTTCACTTCATCACATTCTATCCTTCACTCCACTACAGTTCAGCCCTCTTCACTCCACTACATTCTATCCTTCACTCCACTACAGTCTATCCTTCACTCCACTACAGTTCAGCCCTCTTCACTCCACTACATTCTATCCTTCACTCCACTACAGTCTATCCTTCACTCCACTACAGTCTATCCTTAAATCCTCTTCCCTCCAGTACATTCTATCCTTCACTCCACTATACTCTATCCTTCAGCCTTCACTCCACTACATTCTATCCTTTACTCTACTACATTCTATCCTTCACTCCACTACACTCTATCCTTCACTCCGCTCTGTCCTTCAGCCCTCTTCCCTCCACTACACTCTATCCTTCACTCCTCTACATTCTATCCTTCACTCCACTACACTCTATCCTTCACTCCTCTACACTCTATCCTTCAGCGCTCTTCACTTCACCACATTCTATCCTTCACTCCACTACAGTTCAGCCCTCTTCACTCCACTACATTCTATCCTTCACTCCACTACAGTCTATCCTTCACTCCACTACACTCTATCCTTCACTCCTCTACACTCTATCCTTCAGCGCTCTTCACTTCACCACATTCTATCCTTCACTCCACTACAGTTCAGCCCTCTTCACTCCACTACATTCTATCCTTCACTCCACTACAGTCTATCCTTCACTCCACTACACTCTATCCTTCACTCCTCTACACTCTATCCTTCAGCGCTCTTCACTTCACCACATTCTATCCTTCACTCCACTACAGTTCAGCCCTCTTCACTCCACTACATTCTATCCTTCACTCCACTACAGTCTATCCTTCACTCCACTACACTCTATCCTTCACTCCTCTACACTCTATCCTTCAGCGCTCTTCACTTCACCACATTCTATCCTTCACTCCACTACAGTTCAGCCCTCTTCACTCCACTACATTCTATCCTTCACTCCACTACAGTCTATCCTTCACTCCACTACAGTTCAGCCCTCTTCACTCCACTACATTCTATCCTTCACTCCACTACAGTCTATCCTTCACTCCACTACAGTCTATCCTTAAATCCTCTTCCCTCCAGTACATTCTATCCTTCACTCCACTATACTCTATCCTTCAGCCTTCACTCCACTACATTCTATCCTTTACTCTACTACATTCTATCCTTCACTCCACTACACTCTATCCTTCACTCCGCTCTGTCCTTCAGCCCTCTTCCCTCCACTACACTCTATCCTTCACTCCTCTACATTCTATCCTTCACTCCACTACACTCTATCCTTCACTCCTCTACACTCTATCCTTCAGCGCTCTTCACTTCACCACATTCTATCCTTCACTCCACTACAGTTCAGCCCTCTTCACTCCACTACATTCTATCCTTCACTCCACTACAGTCTATCCTTCACTCCACTACACTCTATCCTTCACTCCTCTACACTCTATCCTTCAGCGCTCTTCACTTCACCACATTCTATCCTTCACTCCACTACAGTTCAGCCCTCTTCACTCCACTACATTCTATCCTTCACTCCACTACAGTCTATCCTTCACTCCACTACACTCTATCCTTCACTCCTCTACACTCTATCCTTCAGCGCTCTTCACTTCACCACATTCTATCCTTCACTCCACTACAGTTCAGCCCTCTTCACTCCACTACATTCTATCCTTCACTCCACTACAGTCTATCCTTCACTCCACTACACTCTATCCTTCACTCCTCTACACTCTATCCTTCAGCGCTCTTCACTTCACCACATTCTATCCTTCACTCCACTACAGTTCAGCCCTCTTCACTCCACTACATTCTATCCTTCACTCCACTACAGTCTATCCTTCACTCCACTACAGTTCAGCCCTCTTCACTCCACTACATTCTATCCTTCACTCCACTACAGTCTATCCTTCACTCCACTACAGTCTATCCTTAAATCCTCTTCCCTCCAGTACATTCTATCCTTCACTCCACTATACTCTATCCTTCAGCCTTCACTCCACTACATTCTATCCTTTACTCTACTACATTCTATCCTTCACTCCACTACACTCTATCCTTCACTCCGCTCTGTCCTTCAGCCCTCTTCCCTCCACTACACTCTATCCTTCACTCCTCTACATTCTATCCTTCACTCCACTACACTCTATCCTTCACTCCTCTACACTCTATCCTTCAGCGCTCTTCACTTCACCACATTCTATCCTTCACTCCACTACAGTTCAGCCCTCTTCACTCCACTACATTCTATCCTTCACTCCACTACAGTCTATCCTTCACTCCACTACACTCTATCCTTCACTCCTCTACACTCTATCCTTCAGCGCTCTTCACTTCACCACATTCTATCCTTCACTCCACTACAGTTCAGCCCTCTTCACTCCACTACATTCTATCCTTCACTCCACTACAGTCTATCCTTCACTCCACTACACTCTATCCTTCACTCCTCTACACTCTATCCTTCAGCGCTCTTCACTTCACCACATTCTATCCTTCACTCCACTACAGTTCAGCCCTCTTCACTCCACTACATTCTATCCTTCACTCCACTACAGTCTATCCTTCACTCCACTACACTCTATCCTTCACTCCTCTACACTCTATCCTTCAGCGCTCTTCACTTCACCACATTCTATCCTTCACTCCACTACAGTTCAGCCCTCTTCACTCCACTACATTCTATCCTTCACTCCACTACAGTCTATCCTTCACTCCACTACAGTTCAGCCCTCTTCACTCCACTACATTCTATCCTTCACTCCACTACAGTCTATCCTTCACTCCACTACAGTCTATCCTTAAATCCTCTTCCCTCCAGTACATTCTATCCTTCACTCCACTATACTCTATCCTTCAGCCTTCACTCCACTACATTCTATCCTTTACTCTACTACATTCTATCCTTCACTCCACTACACTCTATCCTTCACTCCGCTCTGTCCTTCAGCCCTCTTCCCTCCACTACACTCTATCCTTCACTCCTCTACATTCTATCCTTCACTCCACTACACTCTATCCTTCACTCCTCTACACTCTATCCTTCAGCGCTCTTCACTTCACCACATTCTATCCTTCACTCCACTACAGTTCAGCCCTCTTCACTCCACTACATTCTATCCTTCACTCCACTACAGTCTATCCTTCACTCCACTACACTCTATCCTTCACTCCTCTACACTCTATCCTTCAGCGCTCTTCACTTCACCACATTCTATCCTTCACTCCACTACAGTTCAGCCCTCTTCACTCCACTACATTCTATCCTTCACTCCACTACAGTCTATCCTTCACTCCACTACACTCTATCCTTCACTCCTCTACACTCTATCCTTCAGCGCTCTTCACTTCACCACATTCTATCCTTCACTCCACTACAGTTCAGCCCTCTTCACTCCACTACATTCTATCCTTCACTCCACTACAGTCTATCCTTCACTCCACTACACTCTATCCTTCACTCCTCTACACTCTATCCTTCAGCGCTCTTCACTTCACCACATTCTATCCTTCACTCCACTACAGTTCAGCCCTCTTCACTCCACTACATTCTATCCTTCACTCCACTACAGTCTATCCTTCACTCCACTACAGTCTATCCTTAAATCCTCTTCTCTCCAGTACATTCTATCCTTCACTCCACTATACTCTATCCTTCAGCCTTCACTCCACTACATTCTATCCTTTACTCTACTACATTCTATCCTTCACTCCACTACACTCTATCCTTCACTCCGCTCTGTCCTTCAGCCCTCTTCCCTCCCCTACACTCTATCCTTCACTCCTCTACATTCTATCCTTCACTCCACTACACTCTATCCTTCACTCCGCTCTGTCCTTCAGCCCTCTTCCCTCCACTACACTCTATCCTTCACTCCTCTACATTCTATCCTTCACTCCACTACACTCTATCCTTCACTCCTCTACACTCTATCCTTCAGCGCTCTTCACTTCACCACATTCTACCCTTCACTCCACTACAGTTCAGCCCTCTTCACTCCACTACATTCTATCCTTCACTCCACTACAGTCTATCCTTCACTCCACTACACTCTATCCTTCACTCCTCTACACTCTATCCTTCAGCGCTCTTCACTTCACCACATTCTATCCTTCACTCCACTACAGTTCAGCCCTCTTCACTCCACTACATTCTATCCTTCATTCCACTACAGTCTATCCTTCACTCCACTACACTCTATCCTTCACTCCTCTACACTCTATCCTTCAGCGCTCTTCACTTCACCACATTCTATCCTTCACTCCACTACAGTTCAGCCCTCTTCACTCCACTACATTCTATCCTTCACTCCACTACAGTCTATCCTTCACTCCACTACACTCTATCCTTCACTCCTCTACACTCTATCCTTCAGCGCTCTTCACTTCACCACATTCTATCCTTCACTCCACTACAGTTCAGCCCTCTTCACTCCACTACATTCTATCCTTCACTCCACTACAGTCTATCCTTCACTCCACTACAGTCTATCCTTAAATCCTCTTCCCTCCAGTACATTCTATCCTTCACTCCACTATACTCTATCCTTCAGCCTTCACTCCACTACATTCTATCCTTTACTCTACTACATTCTATCCTTCACTCCACTACACTCTATCCTTCACTCCGCTCTGTCCTTCAGCCCTCTTCCCTCCCCTACACTCTATCCTTCACTCCTCTACATTCTATCCTTCACTCCACTACACTCTATCCTTCACTCCGCTCTGTCCTTCAGCCCTCTTCCCTCCACTACACTCTATCCTTCACTCCTCTACATTCTATCCTTCACTCCACTACACTCTATCCTTCACTCCTCTACACTCTATCCTTCAGCGCTCTTCACTTCACCACATTCTATCCTTCACTCCACTACAGTTCAGCCCTCTTCACTCCACTACATTCTATCCTTCACTCCACTACAGTCTATCCTTCACTCCACTACACTCTATCCTTCACTCCTCTACACTCTATCCTTCAGCGCTCTTCACTTCACCACATTCTATCCTTCACTCCACTACAGTTCAGCCCTCTTCACTCCACTACATTCTATCCTTCATTCCACTACAGTCTATCCTTCACTCCACTACACTCTATCCTTCACTCCTCTACACTCTATCCTTCAGCGCTCTTCACTTCACCACATTCTATCCTTCACTCCACTACAGTTCAGCCCTCTTCACTCCACTACATTCTATCCTTCACTCCACTACAGTCTATCCTTCACTCCACTACACTCTATCCTTCACTCCTCTACACTCTATCCTTCAGCGCTCTTCACTTCACCACATTCTATCCTTCACTCCACTACAGTTCAGCCCTCTTCACTCCACTACATTCTATCCTTCACTCCACTACAGTCTATCCTTCACTCCACTACAGTCTATCCTTAAATCCTCTTCCCTCCAGTACATTCTATCCTTCACTCCACTATACTCTATCCTTCAGCCTTCACTCCACTACATTCTATCCTTTACTCTACTACATTCTATCCTTCACTCCACTACACTCTATCCTTCACTCCGCTCTGTCCTTCAGCCCTCTTCCCTCCCCTACACTCTATCCTTCACTCCTCTACATTCTATCCTTCACTCCACTACACTCTATCCTTCACTCCGCTCTGTCCTTCAGCCCTCTTCCCTCCACTACATTCTATCCTTTACTCTACTACACTCTATGCTTCACTCCACTACACTCTATCCTTCACTCCGCTCTGTCCTTCAGCCCTCTTCCCTCCACTACATTCTATCCTTTACTCTACTACATTCTATCCTTTACTCTACTACACTCTATCCTTCACTCCGCTCTGTCCTTGAGCCCTCTTCCCTCCACTACACTCTATCCTTCACTCCTCTACATTCTATCCTTCACTCCACTACACTCCACTACAATCTCAAGCACAGTGACATACAACACAATAAGACCCCCTTGGTAATCATGCACAGCACCAAAAATGCTTCCTACACAGACCAGGCTCCAATCTTCCATCCTTCTAACAAAGCACACACTACAGAATAACGAGTTAACTGTCCATCTAGGCAATTCAACCTTTAGTCAAGGGTATAAAGCAATATATACATTCATATACAATATAATGCCATACAGAGGAAAAGTTGCAAGGGCAGAAAGCTGCAGAAAGAGCAGTGCGGGGAAACGGCAGCAGAGGCCTGCAGTCCAGGCATGCATGGATACATGGCTGCAGGCCTTAGCAAGGGAAGGCAGCTGAAAGAAGGCCGAAGCTTGCAAAGTAAGGAGACAAGGACATACCTATGCAGGGAGGCAGCGGTTCTCTCTGGGAGCAGGGCGGGAGAGGCAATGATGAAAGTTTGTAGAAGGAGGATGATAGAGAAAAGGAACACCGATGCCTACCGGGGTGGTGCATGTAATGACCAATGAAAAACAGGTAAGCCTGCAAGAAAGCTCTGAGGAGGGGCACCTTTATTTAGGGCTGTCTGCAAAAGAATGACTACAGATGCTAGTTAAGGATGAGAGTGGACCTTAGCCTGGAGATGCAGGAAGGAATAGAGATAAGACGATTTATGAAAGGGGCCTCCACCCTTTTCTGTAATAAGAGCTACTTTATATTCAATGAAAAGCATTCCGAGCTACTAATATTATTAGCGTTGCATTAGAGACAACATCAGACAAGATTACATTAGTAGCCACAACATGCAAGATTACCTGCAGTGATCAGGCAGGATTACCAGCACTAATGTAAAAAAAGCTCAATCGACATGGAATACTTTTAAGAGGGTAATACACAACAGCCATAGCTGCAATGCCTCTGGCACCGAGGTAATAATAGGAGTAATACGTCTCCTAAAACCCTTCATAATGTATCACCCAAATACCAGCTTTAAATATATTTTGGAAAGCCAACTGTTTTTCTCCAAACACCAGCATAGGAGTTCTGGAAAAAAACACAGTTGCCTTTCATATAGACACTTGTCACTTTTGGTATACAAACATTATTTCAACCAAGAAAAAGCTTCTAATGTAGTAGGCTGGCTGTACCGTCGGTGAGCTACTTAGGTGTAGTAGGAGAGCTGCCAGCAGCTCACGAGCCACTCGTGGGAGAAGCCTGATTTAGGCATATGGGACCATCATTTTAAAGGGGAGCCGGGGTAAGGAGTGGAACCGGCAGAGGGGCACATGGCCTCCATATGCCTTTGTGTTTTCTGCATCGTTTTGAATTGTACTGAGAACGGGGAGTCCTTTACACCTGCCTCAGCCTTTACACACTTCTGGCTGAACGATTACACCTTCACTCATGTGCACATCTTACTGGTGACATAACTAAGAACTAACCCCGGTTACACAATCTTCTATACACATAAGGATGTTGTGTAATTAACAGCGCACCCAATCGATCTAATATAGCTGATTATTGTAAGTGATATATATGCAAGCTGCAGGTACTGGTCTAACACGGTTGCTTTTAAAGCTAACTGGAGAGAAATGTGAATCTCCAGCTTTCTGTGACTCTTTCGGCTCCTGTAGACAGACCACAGGCTAGCACATGACACAGACAGACCAATGTATGAATGTAACATCTAAATAATTAAAACATACATGCATTTGCTTCTAGTGGCAGTCAACAACTTAGAGGAAATTTGAAGACCTGTGCAACTTTGGTGGACATTAACGAGGTTGATATTTATTTGGCTAGCCATTGTTGCTGAATCTTTCTTCTGTATGGCCTTCTGATGTGTTTATGTTTTACTATCCCCCGCAACTATTCAAAATGGCTGTCAGGGCTGGCTTGGCCTTTCCAGAACTGAAATAATATAGGTAATCACATGATGTTGCACCTACTTGGACTAGTCCAATTTACTTCTCACTGTCTGACTTCATCCTGGAAGGTGAATTTATTCTGATTATGCAGGAAAATAATCATTTGTTCAGTACCAGGATGTGGACCACTGCCTCTGTCCTGCATCATCACTTGCAATCTCTATTAAGTGCAGGGAGATTGGGAAAAGGTTTTGCGCCCTTTGACCCCACCCCTTGATTAGGGTGATATAGTAGGATTTTAGTATTTTTCTTTATGTTATAAAAGTTTTAAAGTTCACATGCAAGCAGAATTCCTAAATATATGCATTTTAATATTACGACCATTTTTGTTCAGCAATAATGTGCATAGGTTGTTTGTGAAACAGAATAATCATTGCAAGCATTATGTCTCATATGTGTGATTCACATGAATTATTCTCATGAATTTCTTGGCAAACAAGCACCGGCTGTTCGTGTTCTGAGTCTCGACCAGCAATGGGCACAGCTGTAAGAGGAAAGCTACAACCCAGCATTCCTTCAGTGAGATTTCATTCTAATGTGGCCACCAAATATAGACTCCAGTCCAAGATGGCCACCAAGCATCAACATCATTCCAGTTTCCGAAGTGAGTCACTTTCTGTTTTACCAAAATATAAAAGAGTGTCTGATCAGTGTACCAGTGTATTTCAACCCCAGCAGCTTGCCTTAGCTGGGGCAATCTGTACTCCTGATCTGCACCAGTCCTGCCAGCTCCAGATTTGCTCCAACTCTTCTCCAGCTCTACCCTAGTTCTTCTAGTTTCAGCTCTGCTCTGTAACAGAACTTGATGAAGACCCCCTGCAAGTGATGGAGCAAGTACTCGTAGAAAAGAGACTTGCTCTGAAGCAATCTTCTCATTTAACTCCTAACATGTTATTAATTACGTATTGTGTAAAACTAATGCACACCACATAAAAACGAGGGTTAGAGAAGCTTGCGTATGTGTTTACTAACGATAAACATTCGAACAAACTAATAAAAAACACTCTAACAGCGAAATCTTTACTGCACATGCGTAAACTGCATCCACGCAGTCTGACGTGGTTATGCTTGGAGGAAAATTCTTGCGCATGAGCAGAAGGCACTAATTAGGAGTCTTGAAGACTCGTGTGCATAGCACCTGCTTAGCTGAAACATAATCAAGCTATTTTACTAATGCTAATGCGGGGAAAGTATTCATAAGTAAAGGGGGTTAGAGTAGAGATGGGTGGTATACAGTGAAACCATTTATTTTTTAAAGTAACATCTGTCTTTTTGACTTTATCACTAGTGCATATTTGGGCCTCTTGGGTATGTCCAGAGTGAGCCGAGACACGTGGGTTTTGCGCATGACAGTTGAGAGACTGCCCGGAAGAATGACGAGTAGGTTAAGAAGAGGACAAGGTCGCGGTCTGCCTGAAGCCTGGGAACCGGCAGAGAAGAACCTGGAAAAATAAGATTGTATGTTCTAATGAATACAATTGTTGCAAATGTGATGTGAATGCGGATGGGAAAATAAAATGTAAATAAAAATGTAGAGGATCGGTTTGTTAACAAAGAGCTAACTGAAAAGAGTGATATGTAAGCATGGTGTGATGATCTCCCCCCCTTGCCTGTCCAATCAGAATTAGTATTTTTACGATATTGAAACTTTAGTGGGTGTTACATGAAGATCGAAAGGTATAACTGAGGTAGTTTTAATTAGTCAGAGGAGATTTGCTGAATGCTGCAGAGCTCGGGATGCTGTTGGTGTAGCGGGTGATGCTGGGAGAGATGCTGTGAGATGCTGATGAAGAACCGAATGCAGAACCCACTATCCTAATTTAATTAGGTTAGAAAGAAGATCGCAGAAGAATCTCGAGGAGGAAGAGAGTGTCAGAGAGGGGAGCGACGCAAGTGTCGGTTTTTGGAGAGGCCATCTATCCTGTCCTGATTCCTGTCCTGAAGCCTTTGTCGCCTGATCTATCCCAGGGGACCCTTACCAGCCCTTTGGCCAGGGGGTTGGTCTTCACACCATCCTAGGTAAATATATCTTTGTGAGTTTGCAGATGTTCTTTTCTCTCTGTCCTCTCCTTTTCTGAGCGTAAGTCATTGCATATGTACAAAGTATGTGTTTGATGATTGATTAATTGAATCTTCTCTCCTGAGTGATGGTGACTGTACTGTACTTTGAAGTGGTTCACATGCAATTAATTTAGATAAAGATTTAAACCTTTCCAGAGTCTGTGGTCATTTCATTATTATATATGAGCATTAACTTTTGTAAGTTCACCATCAACTAGTTCAACTAATGGTCCATCGACCAGAGGAAATAACTTTTTGATCAGTGAAAGGTTAGTTAGGAATAATGGTAACTAATCTTGAATTCGGAAACATAAACTTCGACTCCAGCGGTTACCCAACTGTGTGTGTGTGTGTGTTTATGGGCCTATGTTAAGCCACTGGCTCCAGCTACAGTTCTGATCCAGTCCTGCCAGCTCCAACTTAATTTCACATCCAGTCTTGCCAGCTCTGCTCCAGTTCTATTCTTACTCAGATGTAAAGCTTCAGCCTTGCAAGAATTGTCCTACTATTGGGACCCAGCATTTAGGGGGTTTTATGCCTTAGGCTTCTTCCTCCGTGTGCTGTCAATCACTACTTTCCAGAAGGCCTCATCCCTGTAACCCATGTTACACCTGGACCAGATGGAGTGGCTTCCAGAATGGGCTATCCTTTCATTAAAACAAAAAAGAAAGAGGTGAACCTGTATGTTCAGCTCCTTAAATGTTTGCAATACCAAAGAGTTTCTAGTCCCTCTGACAACATTGATCAAGAACTTCAGGGTTTGCTATCTCCTATGAAGCAGCAGCACACTCAGGTGCATATTCTGAAGAAACTGCTGCTTTACGGCAAATCCCAGGGACACGTCCAACTTTGGACCCTACTATGGCCAGTCCAGGAAGTCCTCCACTAAGAGGGGATCCTCTGAAGCTGAAAGAATTATTGGATGCCCTCTTGATTGTTAACGATTCATCAGGACCCTTTTTGCTTGGATGATCTATGGTTGGTTATTTTATAAGTACCCTTACGGGCTCAGCCTTATACTTCGATACACCACTAGTGATCTTCTAAGGATGCTCATACTATCTTCTTAACAATATTTTTAAACATATAGTTGTCCACCCTGATGCAGAGGGCTCTCCAGAATAACCCTTTTGTGATCTCCAGCGAGGCCTGATGAATGCCCTAACACATGTTACCCGGTTTAAGCAACTAGCGATAGAGGATGTTTGAGCTCAAAGGACCCAGATGACACTTGGAAGAAGGGGGCTTTGAGAAGAAATCAACAATGTTTTAGAACGAGTGCTATCTCCTGCTTCCTTGACTGAATTGACTGGCCTAATCTTCCAGATAAAGCTCAGAATAAGTGAATGAACAGAAAAGGAAAAAGAGCAAGTAACTAAAGAGAGACCTAAGAGCACTTAGATTATCCTTAACAGTGAGTCAAAGGCGCTACCCTTCCTAACACTTTGTCTGAGTAACCTATGGAAATAGGAACACTGGCGTAACGAAAATTGAGGGGGCCTCCCTGCAAGGAACGTGAGGGGGCCCCCTCCGGGCTCAATCAAGAGCTCTCCGGCAAGAGTGCTGTGCTGAGGGGGCCCCCTGGAGCTTGGGGCCCTCCACATCGTGGGGGCTGCGGGGCCTTGTTACGCCCCTGAATAGGAACCGCTAGGGGAAATCTACCAGTTGAAGAACGGGCCAATAAATGTAATTTATTGCTTTGTCTTTATTGTTGCCAGCTAAAACGTATTATTCCTTCATGCTCTTAAGAACCTCTCAAATCATCCAGAGAACATGTTGAACAAGACTGTCACTGTTACTCATGCTTCTACAGTGCTTCTTCTTAATGTGCCTATTCTAGTGGATTCTGGGTGCTCTCCGCAAGTTCTAGCACATCTGAACTCAGAAACTACTGTTATGGATATAGGTGAGGCCTGGCTAACCCAACAGTCCATTCCTACTATCAGATAGAGGAGAGCAGGCGTTTCACGGGCAATAGATGGTACAAAGTTGACGTAAGGTCCAATTAATGTGCAAAGGAAGCCCTTTTGTGCAGCCTTGGGAGACAACAAGGAAACAATTTCATCTGATATCATCGACATACCCAATCATTCTGTGATTTTTTTTTAAAACCTTGGCTTGGACGCTATAGCCCATATATTAATTGGGTGTGCTACATCATAGTTATGAATTCCACTTTCTGTCATGAGCATTGTGGGTCATCATCTGTTTATTGGCCCCTTTCTGAATCTCGTGAAAAAGGTAGATCTCCTTCTGGGCATAATTTTCCTAGGCCATTTCAAGGTAAAGAATCAAATGCTGAGCATAATTCACCTAAGCCAATAAGCTGGTTAACATGATACCCCAGAAGGTGAAGCCTTCGAGAGTCTTTCCTAGCCTTTCCTTGGGAGGATTGAAGGTGATGAGGGAACAGGAGGGGGGTCTTACTAGCCAGATAAAGACTCAATATTACATTCATTTTGTGAAGAATAGGCAGTTGTGGTCTGACTATTTCATGGAGGCTCTCTCTGATTCCACCAGACTGGATCTAGAAGCTGGTACCAATTCTGACCCAGACATGTTTATTGAGGCTCTGCAAGAAGAAATCAATCTCCTATGAGATTTACACCAAACAATCTAACAGCTAATCTTTGAAATATCAGGAGCAAAGCCATCGTTTGTTGCCCAGTTGTCAGTGGTACCCAAAAAAAGCTCACCCATGTGCCAATACCAGGTTAGGAAATAATCAGTGCAGGTTGTCATCCGAGCTATCTACTTACAGCTAATTCCTACATTCTTTAATTCTAATCATTACCAGGAATCTGAGAGCTTCAGGGGTATACAGATATGTTGAGACTCGATCCCAAGATGGCTACCCAACAAATACTACACTCCAAGGTGGCCACCAAACATCAACTCCATTCGAGTATGTTCCTTTCTAAGACCAGTCTCCTTCCTAGTAGGTGTTTCCTGTTCAACAGTCAGCCACTTCCTTTCAGTAGGTGCTTGTTCAAAGGCCAACCCCTTCCTCTTGTACCAGTATAAAACAAGCATTTGCAATGCAATAGGTCTCACATTTGCAAGAGTTTAAGTTATTGGCATTGTAGATGGCAATGGCTTTTTTTATGTGTTTTAAAAACCAACACATAAATAAAAGGCACTGTCACTTATAAAGGCAATAGCTCAAACTCCCATAAATGCGAGATCTCACAGGAAGCACACTGAAAGGGAAGGGTGAGGGAGGGAAAGGCTGTGGTTGGGGAGGCATGTGTGTTAAAGGGCGCTGCGGCGCCAACAAAGTGAATATGACAAACCGCATCTAAAGAAAGGGGAGCGGCCACCATTAAAGTGAAATTGCGGCATGGGGCTCTTTCCCAAAATAAAAAAAATGTATTTGTGGGCTGTAATGAGCATGCCTCTCCTATACTTAATCCCTTATATTGGCTGCTGGTCGATGAAAGAATTCAGGTTAGAAATTCCCTGTATGGCTCATAGAGCCTATTACAAACTGAATTAGGATATTATAACTGAAAAGTTTCAGGCCGACACTCCTCGCCGAATTCTACGGTTCGCCAATGCCCCCTTGTTTATGGTCTTCCAAACAGTGGCGTTACGAAACTTGAGGGGGCCCCCTGCAAGGTACAATGAGGCGCGACCGCTCCGGTTTTAATCAGGAGCGCTCAGGCCAGAGTACTTTGCTGAGGGGGCCCCCTGCAGCTCGAGGGGCCCCCACACCGCGGAGGCCTGTGTTACGCTACTGCTCTAAAATAAACTGGACTCGTAAAGGTGGGAGAGCCCTCTCTTTCTTGGCCCCTAAATTTTGGAATTTCCCTCATTTAAGAACGGAGAACAAACACTTAGTTTTGCAAAACGTTGAAGACATGGCTGTTTCAGTAATTCGGGTCGCGATTAGCAGTCTGATAGCGCTAGGACACCTTTGTTAGGGTAATAGATGCGCTTTATAAAATATCATCATCATCATCGGTCTATGTTTATGGAAATAGCCAACAGCTGTGTAACACAATCACATACCTTTTAAGAAAACATTGTAAAAACCTAATAAAACATCAATGGAGTGTGTAGATGGTGTGCTACAGAGTGTCAAGGACCCTAATGTGCGACAGACGCCAAAGGCGGCATGAGAAGAGTGAGTAAAGAAAAGCAAGGGTGGGTGGTTCCAACAACCTTCTCCACAGGGTGGCTAAAGGAACTAACCACCCACCAGGATCCACTGATGTGTTAATCGGAGCTGCTAGCTGGTTGCTGAACATAGGCTTCTGGTGCAAAATATACATGTAGCCAAGGTACTTGTACTAGGCACTAGCTGGAAGGCAATGGCGCTGGTAACAATGAACGCGAGCCGAGGGATATGAATGAAGGTAGTTTACGGAGAACATTGTGAACCTTGTCCTTCAAAAAGCTATGCACCATGGAAGCTTCGAAATACAGGCTTTCTTTGGAAAGGCCTCCTATTCCTTCACCAGTCTAGGCGCCTAACTTCATGGTCGGCTTGTTTTCATGAGTCATCAGTTGTTGCCAGTGTAGGCCTCATAGAGATGGCTTCACAGTGATGTCGCTGCTCAACCTGGAAGGGTGTTGTCAGTTTGTGGCCAAGTGTGTGGGCCACTTGATCCCGGAGAACTGATTGTCCATTTCCATCCCAGCCAACATCAAGATTTGAGCGAAAGGAAGCTCACGGGTTCTGGCAGGCCCTACTGTGAGATGCTGAGTTTTGCCTAATTTTCTATGTATCTGCTTCTGAGAAGAACTCTACACTTGTCTCGGTCTCGCGCTATGCTGGCAGGTTCTGCATGGGGCTGGCAGTACACAATTTTCTAAATCTGTTGACGGTCTTCGGTGCACATGGTGTTTGCACACTAACATACGTAGACGTGCTTTCAAAACCCTTTGGACTGTGTTTCGCTTGTACAACTGTTGTGTTCTACTATTCCTCGTTTGTTGTTAAGCACGCGATTTGCATGCGCTGCTTTCCTTTGTATGTGATTTGCATGCTCTCATGTTTACTTTTGTAAACCTGGCTTCCATTTCACCTGTCCATATACATCAGTGTGCTGGATCGTTGTAACGGTTCACTGAAGACGGCTGGAGTGAAAGGAAGGTCACGGGATTTATACCTGTAACTGGTGTTTTAACTCTTAAAGCTTTTACTTCTAAAGAACATACACAACAACAGCATGAGGTATATTTGCTGTATGTGACAGCCTGTGCCTTCCCCCACCCAGATGGTCGGTAAATCGTAGAAGGCCTCTCCTTCACCCCTCTTATTAATCAGAATGTAAACAGGTCCCTGGGCAGCAGGGCGGGGATTACTCGTTCCAGCCAGAATAGAGAAGAACAATGAATAATGCATGTGCTTCTAACGATGCAGCGACCCCCCCCCCCCCCATGAGAAAAGATGGTCCGAAGGCGTCTCAGATACCTAGCAGACCTCCACCCGATATGTTCGTTTCCCTACTGATGGTATATTCCTCCTGCAAAATGTCAATTTGCATCTAATTTTCCAAATAAATCAGTGAAAAAATGTCTTAAAGGTGTTTCATTTTTCGCATTTTTTTTTGTCACGAAAAAAAATATTTTTAGATCCTTTTTTTTTCTTAAGTTTTAAGATTACATTTATATATTTTTATCAAATTTGAGTCGTTTTTCCCAAGAGTGTTATGGTGACCCGTTCTCATACTCAGACATACGTCTTAATCTATTAGAATGCAAACGGAACGCACATTGGCTCAGCAGGTGGAATTATAAAACTCTCCTTACGTTCATAGAGAATGTCTATGTGACAGAATTTCCAGTATATGCAGCTGGCTGCGTTGCACGCAGGGCGACCTAGAGGGGACAGCATCCTAGTGTTGCTCCCGTGCTTGGATAGTAGACAAGCCCATGGGGCCACCGTAGAGGGAGAAGGTTGGTCGTCCCCTCTGTTTATGGCCCGGTTGTCAGGAGGGGAGGAGAAAGACCAAGAACGCTCGTAAGGGGTCACCTCCTCCTCTTTGGCGGTCAGAAGGACTAGTGGGCAAAATTCCGGGCGTGTTGCCCGCAGGCGATGGGAGAAATGACACCCTTCAAAGTAGACTGGTGGCGCATGGTACAGTGAAGCAAAGGATAGTGGCCTTGTGAGAATTATCATTGGCTCCTGTGACGCGAGCCAGATACCAGGCGCGCTACAGCACATTTCGTCGGTGACCCGTTCCCTGGGATCAGGGGAGGGCCACCACCCTGTCGAAAGAGTGCAGCAATTTGCGCTGTGGGCTAAAGGCAACGGGAAGTCAGACGCATGGGTTTCAGGACACCTGGCGGCAATTGCCCACTTTATGACCGGAAAGGGGATGAGGATCCAACTGTAGGTTTCCCAGTAAGGGCGGCACTGAAAGGATAGGCTAGGCAAGAAAGAGTGAAGTTACCAGACCAGAGGGCACCCATTGACTTGAGCATGCTGAAGGTGTTGGTGGGGGCACTCCAATTTATCTGTAGTTCACGGTATGGGGTGCTACTATTCTCCACCATATTTTCACTAGCCTTTTTAGGGGCCTTCCGGACAGCCGAGCTAGTGGCACAGGCAAAGAATGACTCAGCTTATAGGGCTCTAAAGTTGGATGACCTCAGAATGTGTCAAAAGGGGGCCGAGCTGACAGTGATGATTCTAGTTTTTTCCCTCTTCAGCCAGGATAGCTTGAGCTGAAGAGGGGTAAAACCCCGAAACCGGTCCTAGGATGCTGGATTCCGTTCTAGGGAAGACATGGCTTGGCAGTTCGGGCTGGACTGTTCCCATGAGGCACAGGGTCAAGACTGATTTGCATATGGCCATGTCTGAACTGGGGTGGCGTGGTGAGCAAAATAACGATGCATTAAACCCAGATCTGTGACTGGGGGTGAATGTTTTGCCAATGTGCAACATTCCGTCCATCATCTTGTGTGTTTTGTTGTTCACCCTATGTGGGAAGAGTATGCCCAGACGTGGGTCCCGTGCTCACTACGCCACTGGGCTCAAGCTATCCTGGCTGAAGAGGGGTGAAACCCCGAAACCGGTCCTAGGATGCTTGATTCCGGTCCAGGGAAGACATGGCTTGGCAGTTCGGGCTGGACTGTTCCCATGAGGCACAGGGTCAAGACTGATTTGCAAATGGCCATGACTGAACTGGGGTGGCGTGGTGAGCAAAATAATGATGGATTAAACCCAGATCTGTGACTGGGGGTGAATGTTTTGCCAATGTGCAACATTCCGTCCATCATCTTGTGTGTGTTGAGCTGACAGGGAGGCATTCAAAAACAGATCAACTGGGGAAAGGCGCAGTAGTCCATTTGACCAGAGTGGGGGCACCAAGTGTTGCCCGATAGAACTGCTCGGGGCTTATATGGCATGTCGTCCTAAACAACCAGGATACTTGCTGTGTCATCAGGACGGATAGCCTTTCACCCAATTTCAATACAGAAGCATCCTCAGGCGGGCGCTTACAGAGGTGGGACAGAGATGGTTAACTCATTCCTTTAGAATTGGGGCTGCCACACAGCTTTTAAGAAGGGTTCGCCACCTGGGGCGATTAAGCACATTGGATGGTGGCAGTCAGACGGATACAAGCTGTATGTACGGACTGGAGTCCATCATGGTCCTTGTTGCAACCTCTGCAGTGTTCGAGGACACCATGACTGGTGGAGTCCGGGGGTGGCAGGAAATTCCAGCAAAACCTACGGTATAACCAAAGGCTGCCTCTACCCTAAGAAGTGGGCCAGGGTATGCGTACATTGAACTGTAATGTTGGAGAATCCTTAACTCTGGTGCCAGAGCATTGTTTATGCCGTGGCGAGTTCTAGTGCCGAAGCATTGTTTATGACTTGCTAATTGTATTACAATATATTAAATGTGATCACAGATGTTAATAAAGTGTGTGGTAATGTACACCTTCTTGTTTTATTAAAGACTTAAAACAGTGTGGGTGATGGGTCACTCTTTTGAGGCCAGTGCGGAACAGCAGGCCAGAGAGAAGAGTTGGACCCACGGCCTCAGTAACGTTGAATTGTCCTGGATGGGAAGCCCAGGAATGAGATGGGCTATGCTGGAACCTATGTTTCGCCAGCTTGTGGGGGAACAAGGGGTTAAGCCAGATATGATAATCCATCTGGGGGTAAATGATCTCACCTCTTGTGGTAGGTGCCCCCTTGCAGGCCATGCAACAGAGTCTTACCAATAGGGCTACCCTAATGGGAGGCGGCGAGATAGTTTGGTCGGAGATCATCCCATGCAGGGTGTAGCAGGGAGCTAGCTCACTGGCAGCTATAGAGATGTCCAGGCAGAGAATTAATCTGTCCCTATAGAAATTTCCAATTAGCATGGATTGGGTTTCATCAGGCACAGCTTGCTCAGTAGACATCTGAGTGGTAACTTTTCACCAGATGGGGTACACCTGTTTGATGGGGATACAGACATTTTCCTGCTGAGCATTGGGGATGCTATGGAAAGGGCGAGCTGTACTTAAAGGAAATGAGAGGAGAACACATGTGGGAGGCCTCTGTTATCGCGAAATGCCATCCCCGAGGCTTGGCGGAGATACAGGGTGATCCTAAAGCTTTAAACAAATAGGATGCCTCCAGATAGTGGATCTTAGAGCCAAAAGCAATGGCCCCAGGTCACTGGGAGTCATTACGGCGGGGCCTGGGATGACACGACGGTGCTCCTTAATCCCTCAAGGGACAGTTGCAATCCTGAGCAACCTTATAGACTGGTCGGGGTCTCGCTCTGACTTGTCAGGAGCATGACGCAAAGTAAAGAGTAGGGTGGCAACACACTGTAATGAACGAGCTGTAAAGAATCAAACTGAGTTGGTGTTGAAAAGCCAACAGGACAGCGCTAGCTTTCTAAGGATGGGTGTCGGCCGTTCAAGGACCTCACCGTCGACACCTGGATTGCCTGTAAAATAACCCAACCTGTGTAATCAATAAACTTGCAACATAGTTTATCCACAAAGAGTGACCCTGTCATTTATAATGTTGCATGCAATTTTATAGTTGTAAGTTCAGGGTCCTCACATTATCAAAGGGCTAGGGGTAGCAATGCTATGCTAAGGTCTGAAAAGCAGTGCTTAATATGCAGGAAAAAAGGATGATGGGTCCCAAAGTTTTTTTTAGGAGCTACCGATTGCCAAAGCGGACTGGTCTTGATTCCACCCCCTGCCTCTTTCTTCCACCATCTACACTCCCTGTCTCGTTATCTCATTTCCTGCTGGATATTTATCATCCCCCCTTTTCACTTTTGTAACTGTCTTTCCATCTTTCCCTACTTCATTCAGACTTTTATTTCTGCTTTTCTCTGTTGTGCTGTGGTTCCAAGTGTGATGAAATAAAGTAAGTCCCATCCTTCACGTTTTTTTTGTTGCTGCCCTACACCTGCAACCACCGGCACAAATTAACTACTACTACAGACAGAATGTTGAATTCAAAATTACAGCGTGTGCCTGCTGGATCATGTCTTAACTACTGGTCTTTCTTAGAATATGTGTCATTGAAGCTAGGATGTCACTTCCAACCCTAGATAATGGAGCAGATTGGGTCCACGCCATACTCAATGTAGGGGTACATTCCACAATTTTCGCTATATAAACCAGTACTTCTTTATCTCCACCTATTTCTACGCGATGACGAATTTTATTGAAATGTTTGTCTTACATTCATTGTGTCTGCCTGCCGCCCACCTCATCCACACACACACGTCGTTTTATGAGCCTTTGGCGTCTCCGTCATTAGCAGCTCTCCGCCACGCGCACGCGAGATCAGATCTGGGATCTTGGCAAAGCCTCTTCGTCACTCCTTTTCCTGGAGAGAGCGGCTGAGCGTGAATCATTCCTGAAATCAGACGCTCGTGCCTCACCTGCCTCCGCTAACAACATGGACGGCCAGGCCTGCGTCATCCATTTTGTGACTGACGCCCTTGAGGTCGGTATGCGTAAGGGCAGGCGTGTGGAGTCAGCGTCTCCGTCTTGCTGTTTACGTGCCAGTTCAAGGACCTGAACAATTGAGTCAAAGCAGTCACCTAGCTAGAGCGTCTTTAGAGGAGAAAAATACTTGGTTGTTCATTTTTTTGGAAGCAGCTGGTAGTTGAATGATAACTTTTGTAAAAAAAAAAAAAACTCGTATTTTATTTTAATTTGCAAATGAGGCCTCTGTTTGCTTTAATAATTATTTAGGAGTACCTCGGGCAGCCGTAAGGTACTTTTCAAGTGATCTCTTTTTCTTGTTTCTATCTTAAATGCATATTTCCAAGGATTGAACTACTGTATTTTGCTGATTTTTCCCAATTATTTTGACTGGTGTTGACAAACGAATACCAGCCACTTGGGTAAAATACTAGCCATTTGGAGACCCGGAGGCGCTCCCCTGCTCCATACCACTTAGACCTCTATTATGTTTTGAATATACAGACTTCTGTTTTATAAGCTTTTGTCATTTCCACAATTTTTGACATTTTGCCTGCATAAGTCATTCTGGCTTGAACAACTTGCTTCGCTCATAGAACCAACAGAGATACCCTCAGGTTGCGCTGGGTGACTTTCACACCCCAAAATTTGTTAAATATATTTTAAGAGAGCTTGTTGCAGGGCACAAGCAATGACTCGTACTATTTCTGGTAAATTACGAAGGGTAATTCAAGGGGATGGACAGCCTCACTGAAGTGCCATCGGTCATGGGTGGTCTTGGTTCCCTACAGTCGGAACTCACATGTATGTGGGGGTGACACGGTAGCCGCACACTATCCTCTGGCACCGAGGAACCTTCTGTCTTTTCATGGCAAGGTGCTGCAGGGACAATCAGGTGTCCCCGCGCCCAGCAGTTGGTTTGTGAAGTATCCAGTCATTATCTCTGGTGGATTCATGGAGCAGAGAGGGCATCCGTAAACCCAAAGGGGGTGGCGGGCAGCACTGACAGTGCTGGCGAATCGCCATAAGACCTCTTCTCATACTCACAAGCTGTTCTTGCGAGTTCCAAAATGTGAAGGCACATCAGAGTAGGGCACACAGACCAGAGTGACACAGAGGAACAACAAAGTGCAGGTCAGGCTGTGTGGTGTGCCCTAGGAGAGATCTTCACCTATTCATGGTTAGCCTGGAAGACCAATTCTAGAGTTGCTATTGCAATGAAACTTTACGCTGTGTTCACTGCACACTTGAGTCATTGAGATGAACCTACTTTTCAGATCCAGCTTTATCCGGGCGTAGGATTTGAAGCACTCCACTCCTTTTTGCTAGCTTTTTTCTTCCCTCTGTGCATTGAGCCGGACCTTGAAACCTTTATGGGGCTTTTGTCACATTGGCTGTGGCTTCTTCCACCATCTCATCAGACTGACACAGCTAACTTGTCTCTCTCTCTCTCTCTTTGTCACTTACAGAACCAATTTCTTTTGTTTAATAAGTTGGCCGCTGCACCGGGCGCCTCATCCCAAACTCTGGTGACCTTGAATGACACGCCTACAACAGCCCACACATTTACTAGAAAGTTTTACCATCCCTGAGCCCAACACACAGTTCGAGCTAACAACACAACACTTTCCATGCCTTCCATATACTCGGCTTAAAGTGTCTTATCGCTCAGCTACTCCAAGGTTGAGCCAGCCAGGTAGCCCTTCTCTGCACGCTTAAAAGCGCTAGCTATTAAAATCATTACATTGGTTATAACGGAATGGATAACAGAGTGGGCTGATGCTCCTGCTGCAAAGATCTGGATACAGGTTCAGGTCCCACCAGACTGGGAGCCTTATTTAAAGTTTTCGTCAAAATATCCCATCTGCTGTATTTCAACTGCCATAGGCTGCACTGCACTTGTAATATGGTAGCCAGGACATCTGCCATGTTTGTGACCCATATCCCGCTCAGAAATTTTAAATAAGACCCTGAGTTACCTTTTCACTCGTCTGAGATTGATAAAAGAGTATCATTAAGTGATCTCTGGATCTAAAGTGTCACTTTGTAACTGCTTATCATGCTGGAAACAGTAGGGTTGTGCTCAAGAGTAGTTTTCTCATAATGCTGTCCTTGTTCAGGATCACAAGGGAAGTAGAGTGAATGCCGAGACCAGCACCTGAGCCTCATGTAACTGGATTCACCATAGTGTAACCAGAGGGATTTCTAAGCCATTACCTTGCTTCACTGTGAAGAAGAAGGTTGGAGTCAGCCTTCAGTCACATTCTCTATTGAGTACATTAATCCAGCGTACTAAAATCAAGATATCCGTTCAGTCAATAGTTAGTTGCCTTATATTTTGTCTATATTCAAACAGCCAGGTAGGGGCACATGAGTGTCCATTCCCATTGATACAAAGGGCATCTGAATAAACACTATAACAAAGGTGATTTTGGCATATAATACATAGATATATGTGCTGTAAACCCTTTGTTAAACAGAAAATTATGACTGATAACAGCACACATAACATATGATATTGATGGTGTCACTAGGGACATTACCTATCAATGACATCACAATTAATACCGTATAATTTCTTTGCTTGGTTATGTGTTGTTATTTATTAATGTGTTGTAAAGCCTGTTACTTATTAGTTAAAATATTGTGATCTCATGTACGTTGCATTTGTGGTGCAGTTTATAGTCTGCATGCATGAGGCGAAAGTTATTGTTTTCTCAACTAGCCAGTGTCAGGAGTTTAACTCTGTTTTTTGAAGGAATTATTTTTTAAACATATGTTAATGTGTTATGAGTAGAAGAAACCAAAACTTCCTTTTAACAAAGTGTTTTCAGTATTTTTTTGTTTAAAAAAAACAAAAAAAACATATGACTATAATCTTATATAAAAGCAACCTGGGTGTCCATGGCCTTAGACTGAGCACTACGGGGTTGGCCTCAGGGCTTGGCTTTGGTCAGCACCCTACCCTCCAGGGGCATCCAATGCTTGCTGCACTCAGGTGCTTCATCCAACCATCTGTGGGAACCCAACCTCCATTGTGCACGGCCTTCAGCTACGCGCAGCAGGGGTTGGCCTCCGGATCTGGCCTGCAGTCAGACCCTGCACATAGCATTCGCCACACCAAAGCCCGGCTGCAGATGGTCTTTAGGAGCTGTGCACAGTGGACATTGCTGGTACGGACTGGCCTGCTGCTAGACCCTGCACCCAACATTCTATGCTCTCAGCCCCTACTGTGCAGAGTCTTTGTGGTCGGTGATTGGCTGCAGGGCCTTTGCTAAACCCTACAATGCACCCAACGTTTGCATACTCCTTACAAACCCTGGGTCTGGGTTCACAAATCTGAACTTTCCATCACTCATTGGGTTTACAAACTCTGACTCTGGGTTCACAACTGCACATGGGGTTACCTTTTGTGTTTGTTAAACACAACAACTGGTTTGTGAACACTGTAATAATTGTATTTCAATTTTGTGGCCAGCGGGAAACTTTTGAGCCCCTTGGGTTATGGTGTTCCCAAACTTGACCCTTCTGCCCTAGTCACTGGAGTGTTGGTTTGCGAATCTGCTTTGGACAAGAGGAGAAACTTATCTTTCATCTAATTTTATTTTTTAATTTTTTGATTCTTGGACACTTTGCTAGCACAGGTTTGTGAACTGTCTGCAAATTGATGGTCACGATATACAAAAGCCTTTTTCATAATAATCCCTCCAAGACTACCAGAAGCCATGTTTGTAATGCTAATTTCACAAAAACTACTGAATGGATTTACACCAAACCAATCAGAAGCTCATCTCAGTAAAGTTCTAGCTGCATGCCAAGTATGGTGTAATAAAGTTTAGCGGGTTTTGCTGTGGAGGAGAGCAAGGTTTCCGAAGAAAATTAATTTTGAGAGCCCCTTTACTTCATTATCACCCCCAGACGGAGCTAGACAAATCATGCCATGCCGAAAAGTTGGTGTTGTCACTATTTTACTGGAACATTTTGTGCACTTTTGTCAAATGATGCAAAAGTATAAGCAAATATAAATACAGGTTTTCTATGGAACAAAATCCTAACCATATGTACACAATGGCTATATATTTATAATATGTACGTGTGTGTGTATATATATATATATTCATACATATACACACACACAATATATGCATTTATATATAGATTTATACAGAGCGAGATATATATATATATGTATGAGGGAACCCGTCCTAACGAGTCCAGAATCGAGTGGCACAGTGTGTGTTTGATTCGAGGGATCGAATGATCTGGACCGCTGCGGCCACAAGAGGACAGTTGTTTGGCCGGAATCAGGGCCATGACTTCATGGTGAGCCGCTATGCATTAACATAGCACCTCCTAAACCTGTCCGCATCGGAGGCTGCAGAAGACGTTGGCTAAGCACAGGTTGGATTGCGGAGTCTCAGGCGAACAGACTCCGGTGACTGGTAGCTATCTTCAGTATCCAATGAAAGGGGATGCTGGGACTTGCAGTTTCCACGGACCATCGGGTTTCCTCCAATAGGAGAGATGCAATCAGCATTCAAACTGGGAACTGTAAAAAAGCTCCAGTACTATATGTTTGGCATCTGAGGAAGGCAGTAGCTGAAACGCGTCATGCCAAGGATTCAATAAACCTACCTGTACAAAGGCCGTTGTTGTTCCCTGTTGTTTCTCAGCGAGGCGACTTTGGTGGATGTATATATATATATATATGAAACTTCTTTAGTTTTATGGTATAAGAAAGAGATAATCTAAGACATACACCTACTTAGCTGCTGACATAATTTCTCTTCAAGCCCATCAAGTGTCTCTATTCCACAAGAGTACACAAGAGTACAACTTATTGGATGGGTGATGAGACGGCTGCTGTTTGAGTGCAGTTTAGAAGTAGGAGTACCCCTGCTAAATATATTAATGGTGCTCTAGTTTTGCAGGGCTCCAAGCACAGTATGTTAGTGTGGTCTTTTTGTGGAGCCCTGGGGCAGTTAGTGGCAAGAAATGCATTCTTGGGTTAGTAGTTGGGACTGGGGGCCCTGAGTCAGGTCTGCTATATCTCTGCCGGTTTTTTCATTGTGAGCCAATTATGAAAGGCAAAATGTGACCATTAATATAAATGGGAAAGAGAGTGAGAGACAGAGAAACCCATCTGGGGACTGAATTTTAAAATGTAAAACCTGAGAACCTAGAAACAATACCGGCGTCTCTGCTTGTCCAAATTGTGTGATCCTAGACAAACAGTTTACTTCACAGAGCTTTCTTTTTTTCTTTATTATCACAACATATACTTTCAAATACTTGAGTTTTTGATGTGCCCTGTACAAGCACCTCATATGTTTGATATAATACACTGTAATATTGCTTCATCTGTAATAAGAATCTAGGCAACTGTTTAGGGTTCACATGACTACATACATGACTAATGTCATTGTTGTTGGTGGATGAGTCATGAATGTTTCTAGAAGCTATCACTTTTAATAACTGTCTGTCTATGCAGTGATATAATCTAAAGTACTAAGGCGAAATGCTTCTGCATGTTAAAGAAATGCACTTTTTTTCAATTTTGAGGAGGTTGTGTCATATTTTTACATTATGGTTGTTGCACAATATACATGCCAAACATTTTCATAGCTCGACTTATGCACGGACCCATACAGCCAGCCAGACCCATCGCTCAGCTCGCTCTATTAATTTGTCTGTGCATCCTCCTCCATTTGCAACTCGGGTTAATACATGGGGCCGTCAGTCACTTGATAAAATGATTTGTAAAAGGCGAGAACTAGAAACATTAAGTTGTGTGTGCGTCAGTGTCGACTGGAAAGCTCTGTGAATCAAGCGTATTTTTTACGCATCTAAGGTGAAATCAGATGGACGCTTTTGAAATAGCCTCTTCAATGAATCAATGCTCATTCATATAGATTGTGAGAAGGAAGCCTGATGAACTGTGAAAGAGGGAAAGCGGGAGAGACAGCTGCAGCAGCCATCTGCTTTTCAGTCTCTAAACACCCACTTAAGTGTTTGTTTACAAACCAGAACCCGTGTGTTGGTGGAAACAATTGGCCTTTCACTGCAGGAATTAGAGATGCTGGTGAAGGAATCTTTTCATAAATACATAACATGACTTTCAAAATGTGGCATGGTTGAACCTCCGCCTTGACAAATGACTTCCCATCGGATCCTGGCATATGCTTGTAAAAGATTCTCAACAAACAGAAACAATATGGAGGCTGGGCCTGTTCGTTGGTTTTAGCTAGTCATTCAACCTACCCTAAACTTGGCAGTGGTTAAGTGTGGGTGGTCGGCGAGTGCAGGGGTAAGGTTTTCAGATAGTCACATCTGTCTACCGGGGAATAGGGTTAGAAATTCTAGCAGTCATGCAGTCTTCCTCCCTCCTTTTATTCAGCCACTGCAGTAGAGTTATCACTTTGCTCCTTCCCATCAGAAGACATTGGTCCTGATTCACAAAGGGCCTCCGCACTCGTGACAGGGTCACTGCACTCATTGCACTTACTCATTGCGGAGGTCCAACCACGAGTGCAAAGTGACCAATTGCCTTGATCAGGGAAAGAAGTAGGGATTCCCCCTGACACTACTGCTGTTCTCAATTGCAATGGAAGCATTAGCATGCAGACCGCGGGAGCACCACTCATGCAGAGGTCAAGCTTAGACCACTAGAAGGCTGATGGTGTTGATGAAGTCCTACTACAATAATAGTAATAGGAGAAACATGTATTTATGGGGATACACATGAACTGGAATGAGTCTGCAATATTTATTCTAACACAACGCATATAGCCAATAGAGTTAGATTACCCCCTGCATTGTGCATTGATTCAGTAAGATACCCAGAAATTAAAAAGACTGATCACAGGTAACTACAGGCCAGCAATGGATAAAATATGCACTTAAACCGATGGGGGAAACACCTCCTATTATCTATAGCTGTTGGATCAGCCTTAATTGAAATGGTCATACTTTCTGAGCTGTAACACCCATTTGCCAGTATTCCAGTTCTGCTGTCATAATCCTCTCTGTACACTATTAACACTACTCAGGCCCTTATCACAAGTTGTACTGTACTGGGTTAACAGTAAAATCAGATGCAATTTTTCTTTTACAATGTTGTAAATTGGCATCAGTAATGTGCAACTACAAATAAAACCCCTCAAATTGGGTTTTACCATGGGGGATCAATGTATTAGAGTTGTAAAACGACACAGAATTCCCAACTACATGGGGTTTCAACGCATACATTTACCACCTGCATACCCCTCGGGGTGATTAACGCACTCTACAAATACTTGATTGGTTGAATAACCTGCTCTGATGAGGTGGTAAATGAATGCGGGGGCTTGTACGTCTGATGTGGGGTAAGTGAGGGGGTAGGGGAAGGCTTTTTCTGGAGAAGTGCATTGTATGCTCACCCGTTAAAAAAACAGAAGAAACAGGAATAAGGCGTGATTGTCGCTACATACAAAGAAAGCCTCATGCGATTTTTTGCGGCTGGAATTACTGGATGCAAAAATTGTGTATGGCTCAACCATACCCGGAATAAACAAGCTTGAAAACCCTATCCAGTCTGAATGAGGTTAAGCCCAATTCTATCTGGTAATTTAGTTCCATGTGACTCAGACTCACGGCCTTTCAAAGATTAGTCTGGGCTAATTAACAAGCCAGACTAAGATGGAATTGTGATGCTACCTTCGAAAAAGAAGGTTTCTGCCGTACCCCAAAGGTACTAGTTAGTTGCCCAGACATATTATAAAATGCATTAGTGCTTACCTCCACCACTCGTGCCACATAGAAGTGGAGAGACAGATCTGATAACTAAAGGCACACTACAAACTACTTAGTTGTCCCAACAGTCTGACAGTGTAGCATCAACCAACAGTCAGGGTATGCACTTGGAAAATAAGTTGGGACCGCAAAATAAAACTTTTCGGAAGCACCGATGTTTGATACCTGTGCCATACCCATAACTGTCATGACAGCATTAAAAAATGCTGCTTAAAAAAACATAACCAAAACTGGACACTTACACCAAGATTACACCACGTTTATTGCCCTATTGACCTAAATCGATTAAAAGAGAAGTACGACATCAAGTCTTGTGACATCTTCAAGTACTTCAGACTCAGGCAAATAGTCAAAGCCCATTATACCAAATTCCCAAATGAACCCTCAGAATTTGGTAATGTTAACCAAGATCGTTAACGTGGGATATAGTAAAGAATGGGTATCTAAGCTTTAGAGAATGGCCATTGATGCTAGGGTAGATGTGCCTATCCCTGCCTCTGAGAGGTGGTCCTCCTATCTGGGTGAGGGATGGTATAATGACATATGGTTGTATTGCTGTGTGCAGACAGCCATTATTTCATGAACTACAGACACAAGATACCTCATCTAAGACTCTTTGACAGGCTGTATTACTCTCCTGCTAAGCTGCATAAGATAGTAAGACAACGGATGAATGCAGCAGCTGTCACTGCTTACAGCAGGTCTCATTCATCTGGCCTGGCATCGTCCACGTATCTACAGGTTTTGGGAAGAGGTGATGGATGTGGTTTCCAAGGCAATAGACTTGTCTGTGCCAATCTCTCCAATAATAGCACTATTTGGATATGTTGCAAATGGGTGAAAACCTATTAGAAAACTGATAGCTATACTACTTATGCTTGCCAAAAGAAAATGGATGAAAGGTCCAGTCCCAACTGTTAAAAAAATGGTTGAACAATAATAGATGCCATCTAACTACTTATACATATGCTAAACTACTACTGATGCCAGACATAGAGGTATGTGCGCGGCCGTAGTACAGGATTCCTATCACAAACCAACAAGCCATTGATGCCATAAAATGCAAATTTGTTAATGACCGCTATTGGTGGTGCAAAAAAGTTTGAGGATGATATACATAATTCAAGTAACTTTCTGACTACCTAGAATGTCCCAAACTCCTGGATGACTTGCAATCAGGATTTCGAAACACCCACAGCACCGTCACAGCTCTCATAGCTGCCACAGATGACATATGCACTATCCTAGACTGTGGACAGACCACCAACCTCATCCTCCTCGATCTCTCCACTGCCATCTACACCATCTGCACCACACACTCAAAGCCAGAAAACACACAGCGGGAATACAAGAACCAGCTCTCAAACTGATAGCCTCCTTCTTCTCCAGAAGAATTCAACTAGCCAGGCTCGTTTTTTTTTTTTAGTTTTATATAGGGCAAACTAGACCCGAAGAGATCGGGTATCAGAGCGCTTTACATGAGCACCAGTTATGTTACACAAGGAGACATTCATTTTTATTAGGCACGCCATACAGATCAAAACCCTAGGGCCTCATCTGCGGAGTACCACAAGGATCATCACTCAGCCCCACACTTTTCAACATTACATGACTCCTCTGGCTAACATCATCAGATTCCATGAAATGAACATTGTCTCCTACGCTGACGACACCCAGCAAATGTTTTCCCTCTCCGATGACACTGTCACCACCAAGACAAACTTCAACCAATGCATGACCAGTGTGGGCAATTGTATGAAAGAAAACTGCCTCCAGCTCAACACAGACCAAAGTGCAGTTCTGATCTTTAGGAAGAAAAGCTCACCTTGGGACTCCACCTGGTGGCTCGCCGAACTTGGACCCACCCTCACACCAACCGACTAAGCTAGAAACCTAGGCATCTCCCTGGACACCAACCTTATCATGACATTTCAGGTCAATGCTGTCACCTCCTCATGCTTCCACATCATCCGCATGTTAAATAGAATCTTCAAGTTGCTCCTGCTGGACACCAGAAGTACCATCATGCAGGCCTTAAGCACAGGCAGATTGGACTACAGCAACGCACTCTACACCAGCATCCCAACCCATCTTCTTCACAGACTTCAAACCATCCAAAATGCTGCCAGCAGACTCGCCCTTGACCTCCTGTGCCGAACCCACACCACACTACTCCTCAGAGACCTCTGGCTCCCCATCCAGAACCGCTGCCAGTTCAAACATCACACACATGCATTGAAGCCACTACACAACATGTGACCCGCTAACTCAATCCCCGGCTTCAGTTCCACCAAGCCACTAGACAACTTTGCTAAGCATCACTCTCGTTCGCCCACACCCCCAGCAACCACAGAAGCAGACTGGTAGATGAATCATTCTCCTATCAAGCCGCCAAATCCTGGACCGACATCCCCCAACACACTAGGGCCTCCTCCTCACTTCTTGAGTTCCACAAAAATCTGAAGATCAATTAGTCTTCTTCAAGGATCATCAAGACTGTCTGTATTCAGGCCCAGCCTCACAACATGCCTACAGTAAAGTACTCAGCACCTGGATACCCTCACAAGTGACAAGCAGCACTCTACAAATCTACCTTATATTACAAACAATGACATGGTACATACTTACCGATGTAGCTAGAGTGAATGATCCATGCACCTAGGCTTTGTGTGCATTCAGACCTAGTTCATTACTCTGGATTGTATTGTAGTTTGTGTGGTTCTCCTCTGTGGCTCCTGTCGTAATACCTAATACAATATAAAATAAGCACTCAAGGTCAGCAAGGAGGAGGACTGGACTAGAAAGGACAGTTGGACGTGCTACACTCTGAATCAAATGCCTTCTCCCACATGGGAGTGCACATTAGGTTTAATTATGGCCCCACTGTGGACTTTCAGGCCTCGGAGCCATTGCTTGGGGGACGAGGACCCAAACTGTATGTACCAGTCTCTAAAAACGTCACAGGCTGAAGATGTGGGTTAAACATTCTTTTTAGTCTGTTTGGATCTTCAGGAAAGCCGGGACATCTGCTTATTGACCCTACTCTTTACTTCTCACTGATACAGCTCTTTGTCTACTTACACTGTGTAGCACTATCTCACACTGGACTACTCTGGACTACTCCTCTTGATGCCTCCCCTTCCCTTCCTTGCCCGTTCTATGCAGGAAGACGTCAAAGGGTGCATTAACCAGCTCTGTTTCAGTGTCCTACGCCCTACCGGACAATATGACTTCTACTTGACAGGGCCTGATGCACAGAGGGTACATCTACAAGGAACGGATACCCTTGTAAGACCTACAGGACAACAGCAACCTATAGGGAAATGCAGGAGGACTGAGGGTGCTTCCCAACCAAAGGACCATGGTGTACTCAGGCTACATCTACAAGGAACGGATTCCCTTGTAAGACCCACAGGACACCAGCAACCTATAGGGAAACGCAGGAGGACTGAGGGTGCTTCCCATCCAAAGGACCGTGGTGTGCTCAGGCTACATCTACAAGGAACGGATTCCCTCGTAAGACCCACAGGACACCAGCAACCTATAGGGAAACGCAGGAGGGCATCCCAACTAAAGATGGTCTCACAATGCACGTTTTGGTTCCCACTGATGAAGATACGGTCTCATTAAACCCTCTCTCATGAACTGGGAAAGCGGACATCATCTCCTGTGTACTGGCCATAGATTTAACCCGGAACCATACAGAGAATACGCTTCAAAGTCCTTAATAACTACTGGTAGCAATATGTAAAACAGTGCAATTCTATGCTCTATCACTTCACTTGGTTCTTTCAGCATCACCTAACCCTAGGTTTAAATTTCCGTTATCGTGCAGCACATAAAATAAAGTCGTATTAGAAAGCATACGGCATCTGTTGGTTGAGTTCAAAATAATCTCAGTGTACAGACACTAGCCCAGCAAAAGGACTTTATAAATAAAACTATGCTTAGTGCAGTGGCAAATAATATAGAAACCTAACACTGACACTAAGTGACACATACAATGAGACAGGGATGCTAACACCAGGACAGGGAAACCGGACATTGACTTAGGGCCAAAGACACAGACGCAGGGAAAGGCAGACATGAACACCAACGCTGAGATAAGGTGACACAGACATTGAGACAGAGATTCACCAGGACAGGGAAACACAGGAAATGACCGAGGAGCAGACACAGACACAGTGAAAGGCAGACAGGAACACCAACACAAGCCAACAAAGACACTGAGAAAGAGACGCCAACACCAGGAAAGAGAAACCTGGACAATGACCCAGAGACACAGACACTGGGAGAGGCAGTCAAGAACACTAACACTGAGACTTAGGCGCTGGGACAGGAGACCCTGGCATAGGAGCCGAGAAACAAAGATGCTAAAACACTGACAGACACCGGTCAGACACAGACATCCGCTCTGACATTCAAGTAAGGAGGAGGAGCCAACCCCATCATGGCTGCTTGAAGCGGATGCTCCTCGGTGAACCATCTTACCAGCCTCCGGATTGGCATTCCGCCGCACTGTTATTCCTCTCGGAACAACGATTCAGCTACCGTATTGCAGGCTGATCATTTGAAGATCAATATCGCCTTTCTCCGTTCTGGCTTTGCTGAGAAATGAGGCGTGACTTTCCGTGCCAATGAAGATGCAAAGATTGCGCCTGGTGCTCGGGGAGCTTTGAGAACGCTCCCGGGGCCGAAAGAAGTGCTCCAGGATGCCTCTGACCTCCGTCTTTTTCCATCTAGAAATGCCCCCAACACTCGGCCTACACCCCGACTTGCCGGCTGACCTCCCTGGGGAGATTACTGCACATTGTGCCACTCGTTTGCCCGCACTGCCACTCAGTTACGGTTGCGGCTGGAGGGGGAGGAGCACACGAGCCTGACCTACTGCATCCCAAAAGACCGGACTTCCACCGGGGCCCGAACCCGGTCGTGACTGGAGGAGGAGGAGGGGCACACGAGCCACACCTGCAGCGTCCCACGAGACCGGACTTTTATCGTGACCCGCGGTTGCTTCTCAGGTACGGTTGCGGCTGGAAGGGGAGGGGCACATGAGCCTGACTCGCAGCGTCCCATGAGACCGATCCTTGACTGGGGTCTCAACCCGCGCCTACCTCTGTGATACGAATTGCGGCGACTATGGACGTGGCGGCTGCAGGTACGGAAGTCTGATCTTGCTAGACTATTGACATCTTCCTAGCAGCCCTCGACGGCAACAATGGGACCTGGGAGCACATCGTTTTGTATAGCGAGCGGTGGAGGGGCACAGGGAGAAAGCGCCTTCGATGCAGTCACGAGTGCATTCCTGCACACACCACACGTGATGCCTGCAGTAAGCGTGCACATCAAGGACCCCCCTCTCTTAGAGAATGATTAAGTGGGGACTGGTGGTATGTAACACCATGGACATAAACCTTTACATGACCTCAAGTAGCTGCCTCAGTGGTCCCTTCCGCCCTGTACTACTACTCAGGGACTAAATCTGGACTTCGAACAGAACTCAAATCATAGCCCCCATCTGGCCTACCCATCTAGTCACTGAACTTGCGAGCGACCGTGGAGACCTTGCTTTCTCTTTGGACGATGCCCGGTGGAGCTACATAATAGCTATAGAGGAGATGGGCCGGGGACTTCCCCTCTGCCCTCACCTACCCAGCTGGACTTTGGGCAGAATTTCCTTGTCTCTCCATCATTCTCTCCCTTTGACCCCATGACCCTACCCTTTCCCCTCTGCTCTCCTTTTACCCCATCCTCTTTACTCTTTTAATGTTTTCCCACAGAGACCTAGTGTTCTGGCCGTTGCTCGGTGGAGCTACCAGGTAGCTAAAGAGGAACTGGGCTTTGGACTCCCAACCCCCCCCCCCTGCCATCACCTACCCAGCTGGTCTTCGGGCAGATATTCCTTTGTCTCCCTGTCCTATCTTCCCCTACCACCCTTCCCTGCCCCCATACCCTTCTTCGCCTCCATGCTCTTGAAATGTTTTTCTAGCAACTGATGTTACCCGAATCTAATGTACTGTGTAATTTTGTGGAACCTTATGTAAAGCGCTCTGATACCTACGGGTCTAGCCAGCGCTATATAAAACTCATTAAATAAAATAAATAAATAAAATAAAAATACAGACACTACTGTGGAAAGACAGTCACAACAGTGCTGGATAAAGACAACTGAAAACACAGAACACATTGCTTACACAGCTGAGCTTATGGAAGGTCGCAAGACATGGAAACCTCCACCCCCTTTGAGGACTCTGTGTAGGGAAACCCCAGCCAGCGGTGGAAACACAGCTAAATGACACAGCACAACAGCGCATATAGCAATGTTATTGGCAAACGTGTGCTATATAAAGTTTACCATATTTGAGGTATAAAAATGGAAATAAAATATGTGTACCAACAATGGAGTAATAATGTCAGATTATTCAACTTTTTGGGACCTGTACTCTGGGGCTGTTAGACTTTGTCCCAAATGGGAAGCTACCTATCCCAGTCCTCTTATATGCAGACAATGCCGTTCTTATTGCAAGAGCAGCTAAGGGGCTACGGTTTTGTACTGGATGGGTTTGCCTCTTTTATGAATCTGCTCGACTTAAGAGTAAATATGTCCAAGTCCTACACAATGGTCTCAAGTCCTAGGAAACCAAGATCAAACGCACACGATTGGGTCTTCATTGATATATAGGATTACAAATTGTAATTATTTGGGTATCCCCTTTGACGAAGAGCTAAAGTGGTCTCACTAGCTCAGTGCTAGGTCTTTGCAGTTCAGAGAGCTGTCGATGCGGTCCTTAGATTTGCATCGATACTCCGCCATAGACCTGTAAAGGATTTACATTTATACTGCTAAATGTTCTGTAGTGGCATTACAAGGAGCTGGTGTTTGGGGAGATATCAGCTCTCCTTTACTTCAAAGAATTCTAGACCGCTTTCTGTGAAAGCTCCTGGCAGTACCAAGGACCACATCAAACCTAATTTGTCACACTGAGGTAGGGATGAATTACCTGGGGGACCTGATTGGACTGGTCCCTATTATATTGTGGCATAAAATCTGACACCAACCGGATTCAAAATTTTCAAACGCTCTTTTGTTTGACTGCTTGGCTCATGATAATGTACTTCAAATGCCATTGTTTTTATACTTTTTCTGACATGGGTGTCTCCAGTATTATATTACCCCGGGGTCTTAGATACAATTCCCAAAGATATTATGAAAAAAATACATTCCTAACATCTAGGGGTAGGTTGCACAATTTAAAGGCAGATTGGCCGAGGACAGCGATGGCGCACTCAGCCCTATGTGTCTCCGTAGGGCCACAACTGTATCTGACTCTTATCCAACATTTTCAATATAGATTTTATCTTACCTGTGTTAGACATAGCACTTTGTATTTTTTTTTTTTTAAACTTTATTTTTCGTTTTCCAACAAACAATCGCACAGCACTTTGTATTTTTGAGTTTCTTTTCCTGATACAGGGCAGATGGCTTGAGTTGCTCACTATATGTTATTGTCATTTACCCCAAAACCCGAGCCATTTTATGTTATTTTGCACAATTTACAGTGTTCCGTGCAAGCGTTTTTTGGTGACTCAACTCCGCGCGGCTAACATTCGACAACATCATGCTGCTTTATCATACTTACAGAAACTAGCCTCTCCTGCTGGTGTGGGATTTAAGGGTACAAAATGTATATGTGTAGCACAGAGCTAGCCCTTTTGGGGTATTCCCAGGCATAGGGGAATAGCTTGGTCAGTAAGACTGGGGGGTGTGACCTGCAGATTTTCCCACAATCACGCTGGCATACCATGTTAATCAATATATGACAATCAGTGCAAAGGGGGGCTTAAAAGCCAGAGGAAGGGGAAAGCAGTGCTGATTGCGAAGGAGTACTTAAAACACAGTATTTTGAAACAATAACCATGTTTTAAGACCTTGAAAACAAAGTATTTAAAAATCCCAGGTAAAATCCGACAGACACCTTACCATACCCGATGGAATGTTCTTGTACCTAATTGTTTATTAAATAATACATTTATTGGGGGATGTCACATCCCAAACAACACCCCTGAAGTTAAGCCCCTGAGCAATCCCTTGCTCTTTGATCTCTTTGACAACACCCTGCATGCTGCAGCGTGTCTCAGCAGAGGCCTGGAGAGGTCTGACCTCAGTCCCTACACTGACAGCCCTACACAGGTTCCCCACCCCAGCCTGCATTACCTCCAAGGCTTGCTGTATCAGTTACAAGGACACCAGAAATTGCACCCTTGCCTCCCTGGCTGAGAAGATAAACACCTGAGGCACCAATGGCCTAGAAAGGGAGCCAGGGGCCTTGAAGCAAGAAAAGAAAATGGGTCTGCCATATTCTGGTTTGGCACTAAAAAACTGATATAATTTGGGGTGCCATGGGCCCCTCAGACCTTGGGCCCCAGTGCCACTGCACCTGCTTCACTATTAATAGCACAGCCCCTGATTATAACTTTCCACACTCAAATACACTAGGGGTCTGAGCCACAAAGGGCCTCCACACTCGGGGTGGAGGCCCCGCAGTCGTGGGGGAGTCTGCGCAGGACGGGTGGACTCTCCGCAATGAGAGGCCCTTGATTTTTGTACGTAGTCAATGGTATCTCTGGGCCCCCACGGTGTTCAGTGCTCTGCTGCTTGCAGCTATACTTGGACAGATGTTCATAACTGCTCACCGGCGCAAACATAAGTACACGTGGTATGCATGCCAACATACAAAAGGACCAGGAAGCTTCCAACTGAGTTTGTGGTATATCATTTAATAGACGCAAACTCCGCTCTGCGCAATGTCCAGCACTAAAAGTGTATACCGTCAGCCTTTGAGTGTATTCTTCAACTTCAGAATTATTAATTTTTTTAATTATTTTTCCATATCAAGTCTGAGAAAGAGATTAGGCAATTAAAAATAAATGTGAAGCCTGGTTTAGGTGTTGTTTCTGGGAAGCGCATCTGTCTCCAGAAAATTATGCTAATATGATGTCCTTTCATCCCTCCGAGCCCGGATGTAAAACTGTATTGCTTTCATGAGTGGAGTTTCTGCAGAGCACTGCAACTCCTCACAGAGGCTGTGGAGAGCTTTAAGTCAATGCTTAAGAGGGGCAGCAAGCAATCATTAACAAGCGAAAGCCTTTCAGAATGGATAGACCTCATTTACAGTGGCCTGGAAGTACGGCGCGGTAATACCCCAGCTGGTATCACAGACACCGTGTGGGATTACCACATCTGTACAGGTCCAGTCTTAGGGAGGGATTACGATCTTGGCAGACAGTGTTCTGTCACAAACATGACATATACCCTGTCCGCCAAATTACAATTCCGTTATATCCTATGGAACTTGTAATACGGCGGACGGGATGGGATATGGCCCTTAGTTTAGTATCTGGAACTGGGCATATAACAAGTGAGAATTGGTGTTTCCACAATGACTTTTCAATTATTTAGGGAAGGTTCGCTCCCTCCCCAGGACATTTCACCTACTCTGAACAAGTGAAATATCCAGGAGAACACGCACAAGCAGCAGTATTTTCACGTCACCAATATCCCAATACATCTGGTAACTTGAGTAACCGGCCACATCAGCACCACCGGACAACTTGTAATGAGGGCCATGATATAGATTTGAGGCCACTCCCAAAGTAGCTGGCTAGTTATGTGGTGCATTTCAAGTGGTAAGTTGTTTCATGTGGTTGACCCAGAGCTTTAAGTGGACCGGGTCTGAGCACAGGCAGTTTTTTTAAGGGGGCCTCGAAACGGGTCTCTATCTGGCTTTGTTTTGTTCCCTGGCACAGGTGGTCTGGGTTTTTTTCCGGACTGCAGTGACCGCAGTCACATCGATGAGCGCGTGCGCACACTGCTCACTAATAACTTGTGGAGAAGTTACGGTATGCCAGGTGAGCGTTGTAGGGGAAGGGAAATCCTTTAAAGAGTCATTTTCGCTCTGGATTTCCCTTCTCCTATTGAAACTCAGGAGCAGCAACATTGTCAGGGTGTCACCGGGGCTTTCAGTGGAAGCTTTTTCAATATTCTATACAAGCCATAGTTGCTGCTTATTTATCTTATGCAACTAACAATCATTGACAAAACCAACAGTCCTGACTTCTTGTAGGTGTGATGTTACTTGTCAATCAATCAATCTTTATTTCGATCAATTTAAGATCATAAAAGACACTTTACAATAAAGAGGACCGATTTATTGTTACTTGTATTATATATCTGGATGCAATGGCAGAAACAGCAAAATACAAGTCGGGCGGCACACTATGCTAAGCACAGATTTTTAGCTGAAGTGCTTTATGTTATGTTATGTTATGTTATGTTATTGGTAGTTCTAAAGCGCGACAATTACCCAAGGGTGTCCTGGCGCTAAATACTCTCCTCTGAGCATTGAAATGGAAGACAACATTACAGGGTAAAGAGCCCGGTCTTTAATCCCTTCCTAAAAGTAAGGAGGTCAGTGGCATGTCTCAGATGGAAGGGAAGGTAGTTCCAAGCTTTTGCTGTGCACACAACAAAGCTTCTCCCACCCTATGAGGCTTTTTTAATGGGTGGTACTATCACCAACTTGGCTCCAAGGGAGGAAAGGGTTCTTTTGAGCAGGTACCACTGCATTTGTCGTTTCAAATAGTCTGGGCCTGTGCCTTGGAGTGCCTTGTACTCGGTGCATAAAGCTTTGAAACGGACCCGTTTCCTAATGGGCAACCAGTGAAGGTTTCTGATTTCCTTAGTAATGGGAGCAAATTTGGGAGTACCAGTAAGCAACCTCGCTGCCGCATTTTGCAACCGCTGAAGTTTATTCAGAAAACGTTCCTGTATATTTAGGTAGAGGCTGTTGCAATAATCAAGCCTTGATAGGATAAGTGCCGTGACAACTGTCCGCTGACTATCAGCTGGCAAGAAGGGGAGTATTTTCTTAATCATTCTGAGAGCACAGGAGGTGGTTGATGCCACTGCATTGATCTGGTCACCAAAGTTGAGTTTATCATCAACTATAACTCCTACATTTTTTACTTTTCTAGTTGCTGTAGGAAGAGTGCCCATAGCTTCTGGCCACCAATTCGGTGTCCAGAGTTGGCATCGTTTCCAAATAGGATGACCTCCATCTTTCCTGAGTTCAGTTTTAGGCAATTTTCAGACATCCACCTCCCGACTGATTCCATACAGTCATGGAACCGATTTTCAATTCCTGCTGCCTGTCCCGGCCGCAGAGCCACAACAATTTGTAGCTATGTTTTAAGCCATGCCCCTAATTACATTGGCCACGCCCCTCTGAGAGACCCCCGCAGTTTTTTCATCCCACTTAAAGCCCTGGGTAGACAAAACCTATCTTGGCACACGCCAACGGTATTGTCAAGAGGTCAGAAGTTGCTATTTCAAGGTTCTGCCACATATACGTGTAAAGGATGAACTTTGTTAGCACTGCGAGGCCATGCAAAAGCCAGACTATGAACTAGACAGACCCTTAACATAAAACAATGAAGGTTTGACTGTGTGGAGAGCTTCTTAGGTTTCAGGTGAAGTCGTGTTTCACTCTATATTTCTTTTAAAACATTTTGCTTATTCTGCTCAGAGTAAAGACCTTTTAAAAAAGACAAAGGTAAATGTCACTTTCTTTTAAAATTCTGAATTTCCTGTGCTAGCCTTGTCAACCAATTGGATAGCATAAAATCCATTCTGGTTTTCAGACTAGCTACAATGTAGAAATACGCAGATTAAACAAAAAAACGCGTAACGAATTCGGTAAAGATCATTCCCATATTTTTGGGTCATTTCAAAAATTTGACTGGATTTTACTATTTGGTGGGTCAACGAGGCCAGCTGAACACAGGTACTTAGGTTCCCCTATGTCACACTGTCCTGTTCCACAACTTAATGAAGCCCTCTACAAAACTGAGCCCCTGCCACACACTGCTAGAACTATGACTGTTTATTGCACGCCACCTGGTTTGGAAAGCACAGAAGACTCCAACGTAAGAACTGTAAAGTTTCGGTTGAATCCATCCATGCCCAATAAAAACGCGGACGACTTTTATTGCATTCTTTTCAAATAATAAACACCTTGCTATTTTGTAGAAGCAGATTCATCATCTTGAAAGAGTGCCTACGAGTTTCCAAAGCGAATTTCGTGACGAAGGAACAACCAAAATATTTGAGCGGGAAACACCTCAGCACTTGAATGTGATTAAAATGGCGGGTCGGGCGGGGTTCGGATGCGAGGGAGCTTCAGCCAGTCCTCGTTTTTCAGCCGACAGCGCCGGGATCGGTTTCTTTTGCCCGCTATAAGTGTCCATCCGCAAGTCTCTGTTCTGTAAACACCCAGCACTATCTGAAGGTCACCCCAAGACAAGGGGCCAGTTAGGTCCGCCGGGCAGGTGCAGCGCAATGCATTATGGGCCTGTATAAAAGCCGAGGTTGGCAGTGAGTGGGTCAATTAATGAATCACCCTGAGACAGAAGGCGCTCCTGCAGCGACTGCTGATGGACAGTGTGTGTTTAATGGACAGAGGCCATGCTTGTGTCTTCCTACTAGAAGCTGGGAGGAGGAGGTGGGATGGAAATACGAACTTCTGTAGACTGCAGCTGCTCTAGGCACGTTTATCTGCTGTTGAATGTGTGCTGCATGTTTACAAAGTCAGTGCGAGTCAGTCAAAGATTTTATTATAATTTGGAACTCAAAGCGGTCTACATAAAACATAAAAGATTTTAAAAAGGCAATTCATACAGTATAAAATATACAGAAATATAAAATAGAAGAGGAGGCCATGAAGTAGCAGATAAAAAAAGCCTCATGGACAGAAAAAAGTGCATATGCGCAATAAAAACAATTAAACGTTGTAATACAATAACTATACAAGCTTAATAAATGCAGCAAATAAGTGGTGCAACATGTTATACAGAGCAAATTCTAATGCAGTGTTGCAATGTATAACAGTACTTCTATTTGTCCAATACATTCAGCTTCACGAAGCAATACTAATACGGTAATTCTATTTATATTGTACAAAATATTTAAGGCCTAAAATGCCCTAATCCACAAATGCAAGACAATTACATTTTATAAAGAATTACAACGCACAAACATATCTAAAAAATCTTTTAAAATTGTTTTTAAAAAAAATTGCACATACTATTTCTGATGGCGGTGACATTTCCGAGCCACCGCTACCGAAGTTATATTGTACTTTAAGAACAATGGTCTTAGCAATTGACATCGCAATGAATGCAGGAGAGGACAAACGAATAGCACATGCTTCAAATCTTGAACATAATTCCCACAAAGATCACAAAGCCTCTCCTCCTTAGGTAATCCTTCTCAGGATCCAGTGATAATTCTTAACGGATACAAATTCTACCTTAAGAACAAAATCAGTGCAGTTAAGGAGAGGGTGTGTTGTGGGGAAAATACCAACTGGGTGACACCAGTGGCACCACCACGGGGATCCATGCCAGCCCTGGCACGGCACCATGGCACTACCCCGGGGATAGGTGACCTCACCTTCTTCCTGACTCTCTGGTTCTTTCCCCACAAGAGTCTTCATTGTGGGCCATAATGAGCTGAGCCTGCGTGGCGTACCCCATCCAGGTAAATCTTCCCCTCCTGCCCACTTCAGGCTACAAGATACATTTAAATACATCCGGAGCCCAGTGCCAAAGCAGATTTAGTGATCCCCATGCCCCCAATAGGCTGGTGGGAATGAGCAGCAGGGAAGCAGCAGGAGCCTAGTGGGGGTAGAGGGAGTGTCGGGGCAAGGGGCGAGCAGTCACACAAGGTGCGCTGGCCAAGACCTAGTATGGGATTGAGGTCCAGAAGGAGAAAGGATGGAGGTGCACTGAAGGTGTTTGCTGCTACACAGGGGTCAGAGTTCAATATGGGACACTGCTTGGTGGTACACACCGGAAGGGAAGGGGGTGGGAGAAGGAGAGGAGGCGGGAGGCATTGAAGTAAGACAACACGGGTGTAGAGCAATGTTGGAGAGGACGGAAGAGTAAAAACAGAGCACCGTGGTACTTTCCATCAGTGACACATACTCGAAGTCCTTGACTGGTTTATCAGGAGATCCTCATGTAAATAAACTAAATAGATATTTATGTACTCATTATCAATTCAATAAGCTTTATTCGGTTCATATAAAACAACCATAAAAGCACATTTAAAAATCATTGTTAAAAACCAGTACAGTTCGTTAAATTGATGGATTATGACTGTTAATACAACTTTCAAACAACATACTTTTCCTTGCATGAATTGATCTCAGAATGTATGTCGCAACATAAAAAGAAATATCAGGTCCTCGCATTGGAAACAGTAGACTCATAGCAGCATTTGTAGTTAAAGTGCAATATTTTTTAAACAAAGGTTTAAGGAAAGCAATACGGAGGTACTCATTATCATTAACTCAGTGCGCTCCAGAGCACTCCTGGCAATGGCACTCGAGGTACTCACATAAATAGATCAAAGCAAATCAATTGGTGTGGTCAACTTAGGGATTAGTAAATGCTTCAGTAACCATCCACGCAAACCCACCTTGGATGGGAGTCAGGTTGGTAAACGAGACTAGAATTGAGTAAGAGGCGATGAAGTCCACCCTGAGGAGCAAGAATCTAGGTTTGGCCTATTAATGTTTAAGGCATTGACAAGCAACACTGCAGACAAGCCAGGCGATAAGGGTAAACATGCAGATGCGACAAGGATCCTTCATAGGGTAAATACACCCAGAAGAATGAGTGAAAAAGAGGCACAATTGAAAAAAAGCTGACAGAGTTGGAAGGGACTGACAGCTAAGATTCAAGGCAGCTATGTACAGAGTCATGGATGAAGTGTAGGGGTGCAGTGTAGGTCCCTGCACCCTTGAAGACACAGAAGCTAATCTAAACAAGTTAATTTACCAGGGATTTTGGCCTTTTCTTATATTTGGGACAAGTGCCTTCTTTGACCTGGGAGCAGCAATTCTACCAACCTGGAGAAAACACTGTAAAGAATAATCGCGTAAGTGCAGAGTGCAAAAGAAGGCTTTCACCTCAGAGTAAACCTAGGATGTGGATGCTTATTTTGAGACTTGCTGCACAGGGTAACACCATTTTAGAAATGTTTGAGAAAGGCTTTGTATTCATGTCTGTAGTAACCCGAAGGACAAGGACTTGTATAATCTTCTAGTTGGCGATACCTCTCTCTCTCTCTCTCTCGCTCTCTCTCTCTCCTTCACACACACTAAATTCTAGATCTAAACACTCGGGCCACCTTTCAATGTGACAAGACTTCCTTCAAGTTAGTGACGTAGCGTTAGTGCTGTTTTGTGCTTTCCAAGGATATGAGAGAAGGGTTACAGACAATGAGAGCTAAACACAAGCTTAAGAACATAAGACTACAACTTAATGAGAACATAATGTGCCCGCATTATCATCCTGTCCAGTGGTCATCAGTTCGGTGGCGGCTCCTCCGCTAAGGCGGGGTAGCGTCGCTCCACTGCCAGGAAGCAGCAAAAGAAAGAAAATAATAAAATGATAATAACATCATGTTATTATAAATTTATTGTGACCTCCTGCTGCGGCACCGTGCGCGAGTGGGTGGGGCGGGGCTGCAGAGCAGGGGAGGAGTGGTAGAAAACTCCTCTCGGGCCGCCCAAAACAGTCATGCGTACTTCTCTGTTCTCCATGCAGGCTGAATGCAGCCTGCATGGAGAACATGCCCACCCCTCCAGTCCCTGGCTGAGTGCTGTGTCACGGTGCTCAGACCAAGTACAACTGCATTGCAGCGTTGTGATTGGCTGCAGGGAGCGTGGGAGCCGTGGTGCTTCCTGCTTCCTCACAAGAAGCCAGGAAGAGGGTGTGACGGGACACAGGAGAGGAGGCGGCGGCGGCTGGCTAGTCAGCTGGCCGGGAGGTAAGTGCCCCTTCGCCTCCACCTGCCTCACTGCTGCGTCTAGGCAGCAGCCGCGACTGGGGGTCATTCTGGTAAAGTCATGTCACATGCTGTAAAGACAACGAAAATCTAAACTAGTACAGGGACTCTGTCTCCGATAGCACATACTTTACATGAAGTCTGGCTGCCTTGATCTTAGAAATACATTAAAAAAACCTGTATCGGATGAATTGTCTTTTAAAATTAGTGTTTGATGACTTTACAAGGTGCGTGGTATAACCCTAATGAATTGCGACAGATGTCAAACTCTAACAGAGGAAAGCCTAATACATCCACAGAATTCACTGCTCGCGGAACCTCTATTGCACCGATTTACATTGTGTAATTAATTGAGAGGAACTAGGTTACAAACTATGAATACCATTATTGTGATGTAGTTTAACAGGTATTCTTCCCACCTCTTTATTATGAACTGCATTATCTTGAACAAGGAATCAGAAATGTGTAAAATTCTGATTTTATGCACAGGACAGCCAGATTTCTCTCTACAGAAGAAGACCTGGACCAGGATACACTGCTGGCCGGGGTCCAAAGGGTGCAAAGCAACCCCAGTGCATATAAATAAACATTTTGTGCAGCATTATACGCATAGTGGGCACCAGAGACCATGGGCCCGATTCACAGAACTAACTTAAGAGAAAATCCTAAACTTACTTCCATTTTGGTATTCACAGAAGGCACTTACTCATTTCGGTATTCACAGAAGTTAGGAGTCCTAACTTTAGGACTCCTAAATGCCTTCTGTGAATACCGAAAGCCTTAAAATAAGGATTTTTCTCAATTAAGTAGTAGTAAAGTTAGGACTCCTAAATGCCTTCTGTGAATACCGAAAGCCTTAAAATTAGGATTTTTCTCAGTTTAGTAGTAGTATAGTTAGGACTCTTAACCTTAGGACTCCTAAATGCCTTCTGTGAATACCGACAGGCTTAAAATTAGGATTTTTCTCAGTTTAGTAGTAGTAAAGTTAGGAATCCTAACTTTAGGACTCTAGGCATTTAGGAGTCCTAAAGTTAGGACTCCTAACTTCTGTGAATACCGAAGTGAGTAAGTGCCTTCTATGAATACGAAAATGGTAGTAAGTTTAGGATTTTGTCTTAAGTTACTTCTGTGAATCGGGCCCCATGTATTTTACTAACCCTTCTGACCATAGTGATAGTGACAGAGCCTCTTAAGTTATGTAGACCCACACAGCCACTTGCAAGTTACATAGATTTGGGAAATACTGTCCAAACCATTCATACAGATCACAGTTTCCTCAGCTTTTGATCATCACCTGGTTCAAAACAACCAGAATTCCTAGCCTTTCTTATTTCTAATTTAGGGCTAAGAATTGAAATCTTCTATGGCAAATTAGTCTGCAGAATAACCACTTATCATTGTGTAAGGGTTTTAAAATCTGGCTATTTTCTACCACTCCTCTCCCAGTTTTGCTGCAGCTGGTCTCTGCTTTTCCATAATGGATGGTTTTGCACCCACCAGAGAGATCCTTATGATTGGCACTTTCTTCAGAGTAAATACTAAAGATTTCAAAAAATTAGGAACAAGGATTTATGAGGTTGTCTTCAAAAGGAAGCATTCATGATAGCTATGATAAAGGACAGCATCAAAGACACTCACAAACGTCACATCTATACCCGACCCTACCACATAGACCATCATAACCTCAGGTGACAGTCCATGCCTGCTCCCTCAGAGCAGCTGTTGGAAGCACATTAAGCATCAGAGTCACAATTGCTGTCTGGGATGTCCATCTGTCAGACAAAGCGCTCATTACATGTGGCCGTCTCCTTTGTCGTACTCTCAACCTTCCCTTTATCAACTACACTAAACAGATTACAACGTACATTTAGGAATTGTGCCTTTGCAAGGCGCATGTGGTGGTGAAGACACTCCGAAGGTGCATCTTATAAATGGGAAGGAAGTAGACAAAGGCAAAGAGGGAAGAAGGATGGTGGCAGGGTGCAACTTAATGGAAACTTAATGCAAGGGGCTGAATGTGATGTGGTGTTATTGCTCCACAAACTGAATTTCCCCTTGTCTGATGTGTCCACAATCAGCAAAGATTACTGATGTCCTCTTAATCGCAAGTGGCTACAGATCAATGGATTTTGTTATAAGTGTTGACAAAATGGCTGCCGGTAGGCTTTAGACCCTACCTTCAGGTGTGAGACAGAGGCTGAATATACCTATCGATGAGGTGCTTCTTGGGCCAATAAATCACCAGCTATTGTCTCCATCATACAGGGACTACAAATCAATAGATGGTGTCATAAATGTGCAAAACAGTGTCATAAGTTGTGCGTAGGCCGAGATCCTACCCTCAGTAATGTAGTATGTTTATCTTCATTCATTTATTTATTTCATTTATTGTTTTAATAAAGCACGAATACCCTACCACAAGGCCCCTTTGTGCTGCCACAATATGTGTTAAAGGTGATTGTCCGCCCATAAAAATACCCCTATAAAGGCATACATATGATTTGGTTGGAAAGTGGGTGAATTTAAGCACATTAGATAGTGGATGCGCGTTGACTGGAAGGGAAGAAGTAGAGTAGCTATGCTGCATTGTATACCCAGATGGTAAGAGGCGTGGAAAGGAAGAATTTGCATTGGTGTCTGTAGGTGATAGAACTGAGTGTACTGTCCTCAGTGCCCATTGATCTCAGTAGGTTAGCCTGAGGGGTGGGAGGAATAAAAAGAGGTGGGTTCTGAGGAGGGGAGCTTGTCTCACATTAAAAAGGGGAAGGATATTACATGTAGATAAAAAAGGGTATTGATAGAGGTGCAGTCGTAATAATGCGGTTATAACTTATCACGAGTAGGTGTTCCTTTATGCTCGTATGCAGGGTTCTTCTAATCTAAGACAACTTCATTTATCTAAATTGGGAGAAGCTAAAAATCTGGCATGGATCAGGACCGACTTTGGAGGACCTAGCTCTTACGGATGGCGAGAGAAGATGTTGATTGACTTATTTTGGTGTGTATTCTGTTCTAGATACTGGGCTTGTCCCCCCAAAAATACATAGTATGTCCTGGATCCATCAATTACATCTCACTGTTGTTATCGTAAAATCAAGTGATTGTAAATCAATAGGCGCCGTCATAAGTGTTGAGGTTGGAGTCTCACGCGTGTCATTCCTAGGGAGAGAGCCATCCTTCAGCTGTAGAATACAGGCTGAACACGCCTGGTGTAGACTCGATCAGTCATTTACAGATCACTGTTGCCCTCATAAAAGAAAAGGACTGTAAATGAATTGACTTTGCCCTGAGTGTTGAGGTCAATGTCACAAAGTTTTGGCCTGCTTTCACTTGTGAGCTACAGGCTGAATATACCAATACAGCGAGTGTAGCTTGGGTCAGCCAAGCGCAGATCCCTACTGTAATCATGAAGAAAAAATGATTGTAAATCGATAGATGTCAGAAGTGTTCAGGTTGATGCCACATTTTGGATGGCCCTAGGCGAAGCCCTGCCTTCAGGTCTGGGCCACAGGAGCTGTAGCTGGCGGATTCTGGAGAGGAAACCTCGCGGAGTGGTCGCTTCCCGCATTGTGCTTGCTCTGTGTGCAGCAGGTGAGCAGCTGCTATGCTTTTCCGCTCTCCTCATGCATTAGATCAGCCGCCACCCACACACTGTTGTGTGTTAATGGAAGGAGGTGTGGGAGGCTAATCGCAGGCAAGCTTCCTGCTTCTGCCATTTGGTTTGAGGCTCGCGTGTGCACAGCCATGGGGAGTGCACATAATGAAAAAGTACGTCAAGCTTTTTCTAATGAATACTTTTGAAATAAAATACATAAACTTGCCTCTCTGCAAGCAAGCGACATAGCGAGGACTGCACCCAGTATGGTGCAGAGGAACGGCAGTAAGATGATTGTTGAGAAATGTCCTCGCAGAAGACTTTATTCTTCTAGGATTCCAGCATTCTGTAGATCCCAGCTGTGTTGAGTTATGTTTTTTATGCCTTAATTGAATTATACTTTTTATTTGAGTTTACCGCCAGGACATTTGATAATTGATTCTTTACTGTGTTCACCGCTGTTATGTATTCCACTTTCTAAGCCCCTCTTCTTCAGGCACCTGCTGAGTGGAGGCAAGAGTGTTGCTCCTTTGTGTTTCACTCATTCAGCCTATCCTAGAAAGAACTCTGGCCTAGGCCAATATCCACCATCTTACTTAATCTTGGGTGACCCAGAAGGACAGAGGCAACTGCCCCAGCCTGGTTAGACCATTCAGACCGCACTTTTACCAAAACCTTACTGAAACAGGCAAACTTTACTGACAAAGTAAAGAATGTTGTTCCCCCAGGTGCTCCATCATTTGAGAAAGTGAGGAAGGAAAGAAGGTAGCAGGTCAGGGGGAAGAAAGCGAAAGCGCGAGACAGAGATAATCTGAATGTTTCAGCTGAGCAATTAGGGCCTCCTAACTCTTGCTTTTCCTCTTCCTCTTAAGTATTACGCAATACCTACTCCATTTTGACTGGAGGACTGGAGCAGATACCTTTCAGTGTGTCCAAAGGTCAATTAATTTAACTCCTGGCTTGTTTTCCCAACCTATATTCTCTGCTTGAAGGTTTAGCAGGAAGAATGGGCTGGTAGAAACAGTACTGGACATCAGGACAAATTCAGGACGGGACTGTAAAGAATTCAGGACAGAGGGTCAATTTCAGGACAAAAATTCTTGACAAAGGGTCAAAATTCCGGAAACAAATAATTCAGGACAAAAGGAGGAGCAGCCATAAGCCCCACTGGTTAATCAATGCATTTATTTACTATTTTTAATATCGTACTACTTATTCACTGTGCTGTGTATGAGATTGCCACCAGGTATGCTACTTTCAGATGGCGCATTATGTTTTTATTTAATAGTAAACTGATGCCCTTGAGCACGGGGTCAAGGGTATCACTCCTACCCAAATTTACCCAAACTTACTTGGAGAGAAAGTAACAGCAACCTTTTGATTCCGTTTCTGAACATTTTAATACGCATGGCAAACCGTTTGAGAAACATGAAGGTAAGTTATTTTTTCACCTTCTCCTAGTTTAAGCAAGTTGAACAAACACATCTGGCTCACCTGACCCTCCACTAGATTTCAAACCGAAAAAAATGAATGAGGCAGAGTAGATGGTTGGGTGACAGTCTCACAGCAAATGGAAAAATGTGAGGTACCCACAATTTGTCTGTAGTCTCACAGCACCAAGAAGGCCCGACTGCTGCAGGGTGCGTCAGGGACTCTACATTTATCTCAGAACTGGAAGCCCGACCACCAGACAGAGAATTAAAGAGCAGGATGAAGTCAAGATCAGATGTGAGATCCGCAGCAGCTGAATCAAAGGATCATTGACAAGAACCAGGTTAAATAAGAAAGAAAAGAACAAGGCGGGACAATTCCTAAAATCGGGTAGGCCCTCCATGAGTACTGGAAAGTATTGCATGCCTAGAGCGTAGTTTCAGCAGAGAATCCAGAAACGGAGGAGGCACTGTCAAGTGGTTGGATAAGCAGTCCCCTCCCATCCTGGCAAACTCTGCTGGTGTGATGGTCCAATGGTAGTGCTTGTGGGGAGCCTGTAAGGGCCAGCCTCTTGGAATGTTGGGCCCTGGGCAATAGCCCACTTTGTCCAAATCTTAAAATGGCTTTGCAGTCGAGACAAGCCTGAACCAGTGGTCTGGCTCACCCCTAAGTGCCAAAGAGCATGCAGAACCGTCAAAATATTTGGAATGCATATTACACAACAAACAAAATATAAGAACATGATAAAGATTTTAAAATGTAGAAAGTGTTTCTTTAGCACATGGAAGTGTTTTCAAATTAGTATATTAGATCACAATATTGCATTGACATTTATTTGAATTGGATGTTTCTAAACATAAAGTTTAAAATATTTATTAGCCCTCCCTTCTGACAAAGCCATGAAGGAACAAAGCTTACGAATTGTCAAGAGTCCCTTCTGTCATGGATAATATTATTTTTATGGATGGAGGGACATTACAGGCTATTGAAGCATATATAAGTGAGGTTTTTAAACAGGATCCATCTTGAACTGAATTACTTGAATGTGCTCTCAAATGTTACTATCAAGTAAACTAGTCACAGGAAGTAACTTGATTTGACTTAAATTGCACAATTAAGTCTTGCGGGTGAGCCAGGATCTGAACCCAAGTTTCCTTGTCACACATAGGGCAACTAAGTAACTGACTGGATTACTTTCTTTTTCCCAATCTGCTTTTGCACAAGAGGACAGGGTTTTTGTTCAGTTCTGTCAGATAAATAGTACACTGTGTTAAGTAAATACAGTCAGTTAAATTTGACACAATGTCTAAAAAAGAATAAAAGGTACATAGTGAAGGAAAGGGACTGCGGGACAACATACGCTAGCATGCAGTACAGAGTCCGCTCTGCTGGAAGTGACTGAATTCATCAAGAGTAAGCTGGACCAAGGAAGCAAGGCTGTTCTGATACTACTCGATCTGTCAGCGGCCTTCGATATGGTCCCTCATGAGAGGCTCTTGGATAGACTTGCTAACATCGGCCTGAGGGGGACCGCCCTTACATGGATGTCCTCCTTCCTGGAAAACAGATCTCATGACATCTTGTTCCCCCCTTTCTCATCCCCTGTTCCGGCCATGAATGTGGGTGTCCTCAGGGCTCCATTCTCAGTCCAACCCTTTTTAACATATACCTATCTCCCCTTGCACTTCTGGTGGAGGAAGAGGGCGCCACAATTGTCTCTTATGCAGATGACACTCAGCTGATTTTTACATGCGATAAAGGAATTGACTTTGATGGGGCAATGATTAGGTCTTGCCTCACAAAGGTTTTTAATTGGCTTAAGATAAATCAGCTGAAGTGTAACCCTGACAAAACTGAAGTCGTTTTCTTTGGAAAACCGGAAATGCTTGACTGGAGCTCTTGGTGGCCTAAAGATCTGCCGCCCCCGCCCATGGCAAAGGAGAAAGTCAAAAACGTAGGAATTGTCATTGACAACGCGCTCTCCGTGCGCTCTCAGATCCAAAATCTTACTGGTGCTTGCTTTGGTACACCCCGCATGTTAAAAATATTCTTGCCGCTTCTACCGCTTGACAGCAGAAACGTTGTGGTGCAGGCTTTGGCGATGTCAAAACTTGACTATGTCAACAGTTTGTACGTCGGTCTTCCTTAATCTCTTATCCAGCTCCTACAAGTGGTACAAAATGCAGTGGCCAGAGCCATCTTGAGGTCTAAACCCAGATCAAGTATGACCAATATTTTAATGTCTTTACACTGGCTACGCATAAAGGAAAGGATTGTCTTCAAAGCGATGATCATCTTCTTTAAAGCTCTCTGCGGCTTAGGTGCCGGTAACCGGAATAAGCGTGTAAATCGCTACATTACATTCAGACCCCTAAGATCTACTAATGCCAACTTTGCCATCGTGCCCAAAATATGCCGTGTGCCGGCACGGGAGGCAGATATTTCGGCTTTCTAAATGCAAAGTTATGGAACAGCCTCCACGGACCTCTGAGACTAACCACAGACCTACTCTCCTTCAGGAAGAGCCTAAAAACTTAATAACTCTTTGGTCCTTCTTCTTATGCTTCCTTCCGCTGTCTCGCGCCAGGACACTCTAGTCTGAGTAGCAGCGCACTATCTCAAAGACACTATTTCATTTTATTATTTTCATTTCACTGGCTTTCTCTGTGGTTGAAAGGCATTAAAAAAGTATGGATACTGTGATCGTGAGTGAAATGGGGATGTGGTCAGAAGCCCATAGAACTGATTTCTGTTTGGTTCAGCAGGTAATAGTGACTTGTGTATTGTTAGTGCTAGGAGATCCCTGCCCATCAAAGAAAGCACTGTGAATATGTAATATATTATTTTTAATTTGTATTACGCACAGTATAAGATAGGCTGCCACAAAATGTAGACATACATTTTGGTTAAAATTAAAAACGTGTTTTGAAACTGTACACTTTTGTAATATGGAGTTTGTACCTATTGCAAATAGTTTTACAACTGGTCATTGAAAGCAAGCACTCCACAACTCAGCTTGGAACATCCCCTACAATACTTCTCGTAAAGAATACATCTTTGTCTTCAGGAAGTTTAAAGTGTCTTCATCAATTAACGCCACCTCCACCGGCTCCCAAGCAGTCTTTACACTTACAGATTAACCAACTGCCCAGATCTACATTTCTTATCAGGCAGCCAGCACCCTGGCGAGAAGGCTGGTTTCTTGTTTGTGTGTCTGCCCCTCCCTCGGGATCACAGCACAGGAGACTTTCCACTTCAGTCGAGGCATTTAAACTGTAACATAGGTCTTTTAGCACAAAGGTTAAAATTACGGGCCAATGCCATCTGTTGAAATCTTCCTCATGGACAAATGACATTAGGGTGAATTCATGGACAGTCCGTGAAAATTACGGATGGGTGTTCACCCTTACAAAGGTGTTTTTATCCCTTTTTTAGGTCTCGCCTGACCCAGCGCATGCGCTGGTCTGGCAAGACTTTTTGTGAGGGCTCAAAAAATGCTACGATGGCCAGCCTAGAGCTACAGTGCATGTGCGCGGGCGCGCGCTTAGGAGCAGAGGCTGGCAAACCTCGTCATGCTCATTAAGCGCCCGCGATCACTTTTACTTTCGCCCGCGATCACTTTCGCGGCGCCCCTTTGATGTTCTCGTTCAAAGAACATCAAACATCAAAGAACATGGTGTTGTGTTAATGCTTTGCTGCGCCGTTTGACTTACAATGTGCTTTCTCTTTCCACAAACTCGATGTTTGTGTTTCTTTATTTTGAGATGCTTTTAGTATTACTGTTTTGTGACTTAAAGAACATTAAGGAAATGTTACTGTGAAACTGGACAACGTTCACAGTGTTTATTTCTGATCGCAGCGGCTGCTTCATGTCCGTTGCACCATTCAGGGAGTCCTTTCATTGGCGTTTTCATGAGGACATGATGAGGAAGCTGGAAACTTTTGGCACATTCTCTTTAAAAGCACAGCATGTTGGCGACTGGTTAATCGATTAGACCTATGTAGCGCTTTAGATCTCAAAGCGCTATGGTGGGAGCAACAGTCACAACTCATGAAATATAGGGTGCAACTCACAAGGAGGGGGCAGGTTTGAGTGCACATTGGCTGCAATCGAACTCTTAAGATGATGGGCTGTGTGTATCCATTATCAGCACTCAGTCTTCGCTAAGTGATCTTGTTTGTTTTGTCAGGGTGTTAATGCTTTGCTGCGCCCGTTTGACTTACAACGTGCTTTCTCTTTCCACAAATTCGATGTTTGTGTTCCTTTATTTTGATATACTTTTAGTATTACTATCACACATACAACCACACACACAACCACACACACAACCACACACACACAACCACACACAGACAACCACACACGCACAACCACACAACCACACCCACAACCTCACACAACCACACCCAACCACACACCCACAACCACACCCAACCACACACAAATACACACAACCACACACACAACCACACACACACACAACCACACAAACGACCACACACACACACAACCACACCCACAACCACACTCCACTCACAACCACACACAACCACACCCATAACCACACACACAACCACACCCACACACACAACCACACACACAACCACATTCACAACCACACACACACACAACCACACACACAACCACACACACAACCACACACACAACCACACACACAACCACAAACACACACACAACCACACAACCCCACACACAACCACAACCCCACACACAACCACAACCCCACACACAACCACACACAACCACACAACCACACACAACCACACCCACACACAACCACACCCACAACAAAACACACACAACCAAACACAAAAGCACACACACGACCACACACACACAACCACACACACACAACCACACACACACAACCACACACACAACCACACACAACCACAGCCACATACAACCACACACACAACCACAGCCTCACACACAACCACAGCCACACACACAACCACACAACCTCACACACAACCACACACACAACCACTCACACACACAACCACAGCCACACACATAACCACACCACAACCACACACAACCACACACACACAACCACAACCACACACACAACCACACACAACCACACACACACAACCACACACACACACAACCATACACACACACACAGACACACACAACCACACACACACACACAACCACACACACAACGACACACAACCACACATCCACACCCACACACCCACACACAACCACAACCACACACACAACCACACACACACAACCACACACACACACAACCACACACAACCACACATCCACACACACACCCACAACCGCACCCACACAACCACACACACACACACAACCACACACACACACAACCACACACAACCACACACACAACCAAACACACACACAACCACACATCACCACACACACACACCCACAACCACAGCCACAACCGCACCCACACACAACCACAACCACACACACAACCACACACACACAACCACACACACAGACACAACCACACACACAACCACACACTTACCACACACACAACCCCACCCAACCACACATCCACACACACACCCACAACTGCACCGCACCCACAACTGCACCCGCACCCACACAACCACACACACAACCACACACACACACACAACCACACACACACACAACCACACACACATAACCACACACAACCACCCCCCCCACACACACACACAGAACCACACACAACCACAACCACACACACAACCACACCAAGCATTGGCATAGCCAATAGGTCTCGCCTTTGGGACCTTATAAGTGTTTAGCCACGCAACAGTTGATGTGGTTGCACCAAGGATATTGTGCTGCATAACTAAATACTTAGAAGGTCCCAAAAGCGAGACCTATTGGCTATGCCAATGCTTGTTCTGTTTCTTGGGTAAGTGGTTATATTCTCATTGGTGCCTTTACTGGCCTACCGCTTACACCATTGTCGTATATAGATGTTGAGAAGGTAACTAGCTGAACAGTAGTGTTAAGGGCCACAGCAGATTTCCAAGGAGACCTCTAGAAAGAGGAATGACCTACACCACCCCATCCCTGGAACCTGCAGGGCCAACTTCTTATTATCTGCATCAATGGGCATTAGCCTTGGATCTGCAGTCTGGACACTTCCCTTTTGGAAATTCTGAGCACAACCCCATAAATGCGGAGGTGTGAGTCACTGTACCAGGACCAGAGACTTTTGCTTAGCCAGATTACTTTTAGCATATTTGCAGATTCTGAGGCTTGTATAAGTTGTGTACATCCGTTAAATGGGAATTCTTGAGAAACTGCAAAATGTTATCACTCATTGGTTCGCGTCACAAGATAGACAGCTGTGGGCCGTATTATTGGATTTATCAGCTTGCCCAACTGCTTGCTTGAATGACAAGAGAATGAAACATGCTGCATCCTCATTCCTAAAGCAGACTGCGACAGAAGTAATCTGACAGAACAGCTAGAGGAGTGGGGCTCTAGCCAATACACAAGGTAGCAAAAGAGAGCCATGTTGCACCCAATTTTCACTCTCCATTAAAGGCATCCAGGTTGGTCCTCTACCCCTGGTAAACTCGCCACAATCTTGTAGAAATGATCCTTGCCAACTGCATCGAATAAAAGATTAACTGTTCAACTAGAGTTTGGCATGGCTACAGAAGGGTTAGGGTGATGAAGGCGTTCCCAATCAAGTGTACCACAAGGTCAGCATTTATTTTTTTTCCAAAGCATTCCCAATCAAGTGTACCACAAGGTCAGCGTTTTTTTCCCCCCCAAAGCAGTTCGCCCATGCATGGTGGATGCGGCTTCAGCAAAAAATACATAAATAAAAAGCAAGGGTCGGAGGTTGGTCTAAAACAAATTCAAATGGTATGTGCGGCCGCTTTAGCACTGCTATCCATTGCAATTGCTGCCATTTTTGCGTAGTCACTTAGCACCATCCCAGGTAAATAGAGGAAAACTGGGTATTAACAAGAGCAAAGGTGTGCACAAAACATTTGTGCACATTAGTCCTTACTTCTGTTACCACCAATGTGGATATAAGGTACAAAAACACACCCATTGCCTCGACAAATTGTTATTGGCACTAAGGTGTTATTGCATTGTTTTAATGATGGATCTAAATACCTCCGCTAACAGAACACGATGTGGTGAATTTCCCCCATTCACTTGGGAATTCTATCCCATTGTTTCTTGTTTATGTAAGTAGTAACTTACTAAGACCATTTTCAACATTATCCAATCTCACCGCTAAGCCTCTAAGTTACTTACCTTCGGTAATGCTTTTTCTAGTGGATACAGTATCTGCCTGTGTAGTCTTCACCTTTTGAATTACCCCCATGCCAGCATTCTACGGAAATTTCTTAGCTCTCCCAGGTCGATGAGGACGTCACAATAGCACGGCTCCACTCGCGACTCCGTATGACGTCACCCGAGTCATAAGAAGACCTCGTCGGAGTGCTGACGTCAGTTCCACCCATTTTTTCTGTGCCTCCGAGGCGAACGGGCTGACCAACAACATAATTGAAGTACACACAGCATACAATATATACACTAATACACACAGTATATAGTTAAAAAAGGAAAATCTAAAGAAACAAAGCATTTCCTACCAACCAACAGTATGGCAAGCAAAAGACATAGGAAAACAATCATATCAAACCATGAAAACCTTTTCGGTATACGAAGGTGGACAACGGGGAGGAGGGTGGGTCAGTGAGGAATCCACAGGCAGATTCTGTATTCACCAGAAAAAGCGTTACCAAAGGTAAGTAACTTGTTCTTCTGATGGATACATCTGTTACTGGATTCCCCACCTTTTGAATTGAATCCCGCAGCAGTCCCGCTTCCGGAGAAGGGTGTCCACCTACTCATACCAAAAAATCGTGCAACACAGAATTAGCAAAATGGCCATCCCTCCTCACCTCAGAATCCAAACAATAATGCTTCGTAAAAGTGTGGAGGGAAGCCTATGATACAGCCTTACAAATGTCCACTACAGGAAGAAATTCTAGCGAAAGCAGACGTGGTAGACTTAGCTCTAGTAGAATGAGCTCTAATACCTTCAGGAGGCTCTTTCTTGGCCAGGGAGTAGCATATCTTGATCCGCAAAATGATCCACCTGGATAACGTTCTCTTGTGGATGGCTTTGCCCTTCATCTACCCAACAAAGCTAATGCTGGTCGTCCAACCTGGAGTCCTTGGTTCTATCCAGGTAGAAACTGACCGCCCTCTTATGGTCCAGGTGGTGAAGTCTTCCACCTCCTTGGAAGGGGGAGGATGGAAGGTAGGCATTGTAATAGACTTTCCCAGATGGAAAAGAGAAACCACCTTAGGCAGGAAAGCAGCCCTGGTCCTAAGAACCATCTTGTTTGCATGGATAGTAGTGAAAGGGGGCTTAGAACTAAGAGACTGCAGCTCACTCACCCTCCTGGCCGAGGTAGTACCCACCAGAAAAATTGTCTTAAAAGAAAGCAACCTCAACAGACAACTATTAAGAGGTTCAAAAGGAGACCCATTAGAAATGTAAGAACTAAATTCAAATCCCACTGAGGCATGATAAAGGAAGTGGGAGGGAACCTATTTGTGAAGCCCTTAATGAACCTCATGACAATGGGAGACTTAAATAAAGACGGCTGGTCCGGCAAACAAAGGAAGCCCGACAAGGCCGACAAATAGCCCTTAACCGTCGCCACAGCACAACCTTGCTGGGCCAAAGAAAGTACATCCGATAAACGGGCCTTCAAAGGATCAATGGACCTCTCTCCAAACCACTTCACAAACCTGGCCCATCTAGAAGAATAAACAGATTTGGTGTAGAGTCTTTTGGACGATAAAATAACATCCACCACATCCTGTGGGAGAGAGAAAGAACTCAGATTGCCCGTTCAATCTCCAGGCATGAAGGTGCAGACTCTAGAGGTGGTGGTATAGAACCTGCCCCTGCGACTGCGAGAGGAAATCTGCCCTAAGAGGGAGATCGAGGGGAGGGTACGATGAGAGGTGAAGAAGGTCTGTGTACCACACCCTTCTTGGCCTTTCCGGGGTGATCAATATAACTTGGGCCCGGTCTTGGCGAATCTTCCTCAGAACCCGAGGAATCATGGGTATCGGAGGAAACGTGTAATGGAGTTGTGAGCCCCAATCCAATTGAAATGCGTACCCCAACGCTCCCTGCATCGGAAACTGGAGATTGCAGAACGACAGGCAGTGCGTGTTCTCTTGAGTGGCGAATAGGTCCAACCGAGGAAACCCCCACATCTTGAAGATGTGATGGACCACCTCCGGGTGAGGCCTCCACTCGTGCTCGGCCGAGAATTGCCCACTGAGACTGTCCGTACACACATTCAGCACTCCAGCCAGATGATTTGCAATTACACAAATCTGATGATCCTGAGCCCAGGACCAGAGTCACAGAGCCTCTCTGCAGAGATGATACAACCCTATGCCTTCCTGTTCGTTTATGTACCACACCGCAGTAGTGTTGTCCATTAGGATTTGAACAGGCTGACCGCTAAGGGAGGGAAGGAAAGCCTTGAGAGCCAAACGTATCGCCCGCAATTCCAGAAGGTTGATGTGAAGCAACCTTTCTTCCGGAGACCAAAGACCCTTGATCTCCAGATCCTCCAGATGAGCACCCCACCCTAGAGTGGAGGCATCCGTGATCACCGTGGCCACCGGTTGAGGAAGTTGAAAGGGCCTCCCTTGAGACAGGTTACCCTCCACAGTCCACCAAGACAGCTCCACTGCAGCGTCTCTGGAGATCCTGACCATCTCCCTGAGATCTACGTTGTGTTGATACCACTACCTGCGGAGGCACCACTGGAGTGCCCTCATGTGCCAGCGTGCATGGTTGACCAACGGTATGCAGGAATCGAACAGACCGACCAGGCATAGCACCTTCAGGACTGGAACAACCGCTCCATTATAAAATAAAGGAATCGTCTCCTGAATGTCGAGAATTCTCTGCGGTGGTGGGAAATCTCGACATACAGTAGTGTCCAGTACTGCCCCTAGGAACAGGTTGCGCTGAGAGTGCACCAGGTGAGATTTGGGTACATTTATCAAGAAGCCTAAGTCGAACAACAGCTGTGCTGTTACCTGCAAATGATACAGCACCATCTCTGGTGAATTTGCTTTGAGCAGCCAGTCATTCAGATAGGGGAAAACAGGAATCCCCGACCTTCTGCGATGAGCTGCCACCACCGCCATCACCTTTGTGAAGACCCGAGGCGCGGAAGTAAGGCCGAACGGGAGGACCGCAAACTGGTAGTGCTGGGACCCTACCGTAAAACGGAGATACTTCTGATGGGAATGTGAAAATACGCATCATGCAAATTGATCAACACCATCCAGTCTTCTTGCTGCAGCGCCAGAAGAACCTGAGCTAGGGTCAACATCTTGAATTTTTCCTGCCCAAGGTAAAAATTCAAGATCCTGAGGTATAGGATCGCTCTTAACCTGCTGTCCTTCTTGGGGATCAGGAAATAACGGGAGTAGCATCCATGACCCCTTTCCTGCTCCGAAACCACCTCTAGCGCACCTTTCTGTAGTAAAGCAAGAACCTCCTGCTGCAGAAGCAGCAAATGGTCCTCTGAATACTAGCCCTGGCGAGGAGGGTAAGGAGGTGAAAACTCTCGGAAGGGTAGGGCATACCCAGTTTCCACAAGATTCAAAACCCAAAGGTCTGATGTAATAGATTTCCAATCCTGTAGAAAATGGGACAACTGACCCCCTACGGGACCAACATGCTCCAAGATGGGGGACCTAGAGCTGCTTACCTGTGGTATCAGCTGTGGGGCCAGGAGGGGAAGAAGAGGAGAAGGAGAGTTGCAGAGAGGCACCCCGCAGACGACCTCTACCCTTTCCTCTGTACGATTTGTATAGAGGGTTCTGCTGCTGCTGAGGCTTCTGACAGCCCCGAAACCATGGTATCTCCTACATCCATAACCTCTAGGTTGGGACTGTAGACCTAAGGACTTTGCAGTAGCCCTACTGTCTTTGAATCACTGTAGAGCTGAATCCGCCTTTGCACCAAAGAGTCTGGACCCATCAAATGGCAGATCAAGAAGAGTAGCCTGCACATCCGGAGAGAACCCCGAAGACCTGAACCAGGCATGCCTTCTGGTAGCCACGGAGGAACCCATCACCCTGGCTACTGAATCCGCAGTATCCAGACCAGACTGGATTACCTGACGGGCTGCAGCTGTGTGTCCACCAAAACCTCCAAAAAGGAACCACGGTAATTCTCTGGTAAATGAAAGCTCCCACTCCGGGGAAGTTTCTAAACCACTGGCCTTGCGAAGACCCTCAAATTCATCAATGGAGTCGTTGGTTTCTCCTTCTTCTGCCTCATCCTGTTGGTATTCCACTTCCTCCCGCAGCCTTTGGGCTTCCCTCCTTGACCAAATCTTCGGGATCGGCATCAATGGCACCAAGCGTGGCGCCGGAGACATTGGTGTGGGCATCAAAGGAGGACCCTCCGAAGAGGGTAACAGCACCGCTCGAAGTCGAGAGGATGACGGGCTACCAGATGATGCCGGAGACTGTGAAATCAGCAGCGAAAACCTTGGAGCCAGAAACTGCCAGGACGGCGCCGTTGGCATAAAGGGCATGAAGGGTGCCTAGGCATATTGTTGAGGGATGCCCAAATTAAAGGCAAGCGGACTCACGGGGCCAGACGGCGCACCACTAGGGTAAGATGACCTGGCAAAGATGCCGTACATCGTATTGAGAAAATGCGACTGACCCAACCCTGGCTCAGGAAAAGGTGAAAAAGGAGCTGAGTCTGAATCCACTCAAGGCCGCATTGAAGGCTGAGGCTGCAGTGCTGCGGTCTACGGATCTGGTACAGACAAAGCCACAGGAACAGGAGAAGACTCCCTGGGTGCTGGAGAACCCCTCGGCGTTAGAGAGTGAGTCGGAGTCCCTTGAGAAGGAGAAGGCGAGGGCAAGACGACATCCTTAGAAGGACGTTGCGGAGCCAGAGAAGGTGACCTCGAAGCCCTACCCTTTGAAGATCGACGCCGATATCCATGCCTTCTCTTCTTCTTATGTTTCCTCGACTTCAAGGTATGCGAGGTCGACGACTCCGATCTCTTATCACCCCTCTTCTCCTTTCCCGCTCGCGCCATGAAGAGCTTAGCCTCACGCTCCTTCAGTGCTTTTGGATTCATCTTCCGACAACTGGAACAACCTCTGACATCGTGGTCCGACGAAAGACACCAGAGACAGTCGTCGCGGGGATCTGTGATGGACATATGTCTCCCACACTCCCTACAAGGCTTGAATCCAGACTTCTTCAAAGTAGACATCGCACTGCTACACTGAGTGAGAAGAAGAAACAAAGTAGTAACAAAACCAATTGGAGACTCCCAGAAAACCGTTACGCGTCGACGGCGTGGAAAAAAAAGGAACTGACGTCAGCACACAGACGAGGTCTTCTTAAGGCTCCGGTAATGTCATACGGAGTCGCGAATGGAGCCGTGCAATTGTGACGTTCTCGTCGACGTTGGAGAGCTAAGAAAAGGTTTCCGTGGAATGCTGGCACAGGGGTAATTCAAAAGGTGAGGAATCCACAGGCAGATGTATCCATCAGAAATGATACTTATATGGGCTTATTATGAGACCTGTTAATGTCTTTAAGGATTCTATGGATCTAGGTATTTTGAATGTGAGTTTTTTAAATTTATCACTGTGAACATAGCATATTCTATTTCTATTTGAACTGTTATTTAAGCGCTTCTCCATCACAATTTAATCATTTAAGGGATGTATGTCTCATGACATGCTGCTGAAAAACGGACAGCAGTTCACATTAATAACAATATACATTTGTGGAAGTTCTAAATTGATGAACATCCGTGCTCTAAACTTTTGTCCCTTTGACTGAGAGAGGAGAAAAAAAAAAAAAAAGACTAATTTGTTAACATATTAAACCACCTGTAACCATTATTATTCCATAACATAAGAAATCTTATGTTTTTGATAGCCACATGTTGTGCTATATAAGTGTCAAATAAGAACAATGACAACCTCTATTAAATCCCTTTCTTTCCATGCCATCTATCTAAGGGTTATAACTGCAAAGCAAATAGTAATTTTATATACACCTTCAATTGAAGATAGTTATCCTTCCATCCCAGTCTAATTTCTGTATTGTATGTTTGAAATATATTTCATTATTCAAAAAGACTTAACAGAAATGTATTTGCTACTGATATTATCACTGATAATAAATCAGCAATATACCAAATTTATAGTATAGATGTAATCAAAAGACTGTATGTTATACTGGTTAAGATCTTATAAAACAGAGAATAGGGATTCCATGAAACCCAGACATAAAACAGGCGGAGGTCTACCACATTTAATGGTATCTTATGATCAACTGAGTGTCTAATACTCTGCAGATAGTGGGTCTTTCGGCACCTTTAATCGAGATAAAGATTTGGTGGTTATTCAGGATGCACCATCAACTAGGTTTTATATTGTTGCAAAACACTAATGAACTAGTAGGCTCAAGCGAGGTGGAAGTACCTTGAGTTGTCCCTTTCTGCAAGTAAGTCCACACTGTGGAGCACTACATTTTAGTAGATCCTTTTTTGTAGAAAGGATGTAACCTCTGACTGACACCGGGTGGCAGCTTGTACAGAGCGTACAGTGAAAAGGGACTACTCAAAGTACAGTTCACGCCGCCAGAGCCTACTGCCCCAGTAGTGTTGTGTACTGCACATCTAGTGAGCTCTAGTGAGTGGCAGTACTCATTAAATGAATTCCTCTACGGGTTTTGTTATTGAATTATATATGTCTTCAGTCTTATGCACTTTCAGATTTAGTTGTGTGACTCATTTGTCCTAAAAGTGTGAATTTTTGGAGAATGCAACCCCCAGGACTTCTCATGCAAGCACATGAATGAATGTTTTTATTTACATCGGAGCGAATTGAAACGTGGTCCTCCAGTGCACGGTGTTATATTTGTGTACAGGTGTCTGGTGATATAACAGTCTATTCTCACAGTGCCTGGCATGTCCTGCCAGACTGTTTTGAAAGGTAAGATAAAAGACTTTCAGATAGTTGCACTTCAACTAATACCAATTCTTGGCAAACCTTTTTCAAATTTGTATTGGATATTTGGTTTCAGTCTCTAACAGTGGTCTGTAAGTGAGATACTTTCCAATAAATAACGCCCTAACCTCCCAGATCTGATGATCTTAGATTTGATGGGTTCTCCTAAAGCGTGAATTGTGGAGATGGCGGTGAGGGCTTTAAAACTTTTAACGTTTGCGTCGGTTTCTCAACTGCTTCTTTTATGCTTCAAATTTAGTCAAACATCATTTTGGGCCTTATTTAGATCTCGGCGGATGGAATACTCTGTCACAAATGTGACGGATATCCCGTCTGCCGTATTCCAATCTTCATATATATATTGGGATCGTAATACGGCGGACGGGACTTCAGTTACATGTGATGAAGTATTCCCCTCCACCAAGATCTAAATTAGACCCTTTGTCTGGGTTGTGCATCATATAACTCAGTATTTTAAGGCCACTGCTATAAGGGCATTAATACCCTTGATATTTGGGCAGTGTTAAAGCCGTGATGGTTAGTGTCAGAGGTCACCTAAGTACCTGATAGCTGATTTCAGAAGACTGCATGCAACCTACCTAAACTGTGGCATGACTTGAGAAGCACCACTTTGACCCTGCTTCACAAAACAGATCAACACTCCTATTTACTGTCAAAACACCATTCATTGAAAATTAATGATTCGCCGAGAAAACTGCCCTCTCCTGGGCAGTGTTTTTAGGAGAATCACAATTCCATTTTTTGCAGTCACTGGTGCACCCTGCTTGGCTGTGACAAATTCAGGGACATGGGCATCTTTTATAAGAATTACGTATACCATGGCAGGTGGTAAACAATCTCGTCAGTGAGAAATGACATGGAATACTTCGGCATGCCTTTTCTGCAGGGTCACCCCCAAACCTTTTGTCTGTTTCCCTCCACTTTTTGTTGGATTCATTTTGTTGGCCCTATGACTCTGTGCACTTTACCACTGCTAACCAGTGCTAAAGTGCTTGTTCTCACTCCTCTAAACATAGTTCAATTGGCTTATACCCAATTAGCATATTTAATTTACTTGTAAGCCCCTTGTAGAGTGGTATACTATATACCCAGGGCCTGTAAATTAAATGCTACTAGCAGGCATGCAGCATTTATTGTGCCACCCACTTAAGTAGCACCTTAAAACACGCCCCAGGTCTGCCACTGCAGCCTGAATGCAGTTTTAAACTGTCATGTTGACTTGGCAAAAAATACCCTTCCCAAGTTATGAACTCCCTTTATTACATATAATTCACCCTTAGAGTAAGGCCTAGATAACCCATTTGGCAGGGTGCTGTGTAACTAAAAAATGGATGGGTACTTTTAAGTTTTTCATGTCCTGTTAGTGAAAAGACCCTAAATTTTTTTTCACTACTGCGAGTCCTACCCCTTCCATAGGATAGCACTGGGTATTCCTTATTACATTTAATAAGCTGTAATTTCCATTAGGGAGCTGGTAGCTAAGTGATGTTTGGTGTCTATGAAATTGTAATGATAAACCCTCTTTAATGTTAAGGTTAGATTTTTCATTACAATTCTGAAAATACCACTTTTAGCAAGTCGGCATTTTCCTGCTCTAGTCCTTTTGTGTCTGTAGCCTGTCTTGGATCACATAACTAGGTGTAACTGACAGACTTTGTGATTTCCTCCCAGTCATGTAATAAAGGGATTAGGTGTGCCTGAATAGGCAATCTGCTGGCAGGATGGGGGCAGAGCGGAGCACAGCCTCACTTGCAATCGCATAACCTGTGCTCTGCCTTCACACAAAAGCTCTATCGACCTCACATTGTTGCTCAAGCCAGCTTGGAGCCATGGCATGGGAGGCAGGCACTTCAAAGCCACAGTCTAGAAACCTCTCCCACCTTCCAGAACCAGGTCACCAGGTTATAAAAAGGGGACCTCAGACAACTCTTCAGTACACTTCTGGACCTGTGGGTACTCTGACAGGAAGATGGATTGCTGTGCTGCTGAAAGGACCGCCACTCTACTGGACTGCTGCTCTGAAGGCCAAGAGAACTGAATCTGCAACTTCACTCTTGAACCCAGGACACCAGAGTGACTGCAAGGGCTAGTCTGCTGACCTCTTGATCGGAGCCTTAGGGACATAAAAGTCTCCCCAACATCTTGCGCCAGCCCATGGTCCCAGCGGAAGTGAGTTTCTGACCCCCAAGTGGTACCCCTCAGGTCCTGACCCCTTGCTGTGGCTCACAGCTGGAATCAAGTTATTGGGCTCTTCATGACCATGAGCAAACCTTGCAGCTCGCACCATGAATCAGCACAAAGCTCTTTGAGCTCGACCCTTCGAACAGCATCCACCGTCACGGGGGCCACCAAAGTAAAGCTCCAACAACGCCTGGCCTGCTCTTCTGGCAACGCCAACAGCATCCCACAACCCTATCCCTGCTCCTCACTGCCCCCTTTACCGCAAATGGTACTCTTGGCACGGACTTTGAGAAAGTAAACTTCAGCAGGCCTAAGCTAGTGACTGTAGCCAAACTGTGCTCCATCGATTGACCTGAAAGTGCAACTTTGACCTGTTCTAGTGCAATAATATATTTCCGATTAGCGCTATATGCTTTTTGACACTACTTTAACCTAAAATCTTTAAAAATTCATAACTCAGGTTCTACTGCTTGGATAATTCTTGTATTGGTCTTGTTTTATTAATTAAATATTACTCTATTTTCCCAATCTGTAGTTTTTCTTGTGTTGTGTTTTCCCTTTAATATTATTTGTGTGGTGCATAAATACTTCACACATGTACTCTAAGTTAAGCCTAACTGGTTTTTGTGCCAAGCAACCCAGGGCGAACCACAGGTTAATTTAGTGACTTTTTGTGGTTCATCCTGCAAGGGAGTGTTGCTGTTGCCTGACCAGGGCTCACACCCCAGTCAACCATCAACCAAATTTCTCACAGGGAGCATGAGTGCTAATGCACTTTCCTCCACCCATAGCCATGTGTAGATGATATCCATTCCTGTAACAGATGAAATACTAGCATCAGGTCCTCATTACAAGTTGCCCAGAGCGGTACCCAACTACAGGTATTCTGGTTTCGCCAGCATCTTAATTATCAGGTCCTCAAACTCCAGACACAATAATTCTGGACGTGGAAACTTCAGAAGAGTGTTGGAAACCTGCTGTGCACGACCCCCGCCTGTCCTTATACTTCAGCTGAGGGGCGGAGCAGAAAAAGCTCTAACCAGCTGAAGGCAAAGCATTTGTCCCTCAGCTGCCCCCCGTGCCCAGACCACCCTCACAGCTCAGACAAAAAGCCCACGAAACATTCACCATCCGCTCAGGTGGGTGGTAAATGTCTGTGGATTTAGACCCTTTATTTACCCCTCCAGCGTTAATACATGTAGAATTTGACCCAGTATTACCGGAAATTAATTTTTCCACATTTCAGGAGAATAACCTGTAATCCCCATTATATAATAGAGAAGTTCTGGCTGGTATCAAAGCCATCTTCGTCATCGCCCTGTTCAGATAGCGGGCAACTCATAATGAGAGCCTTGGTGGTAACGGCTGATTGCCGCGACCAGTTTTTATTCATCCTGTTCCATTTGTAGATCCTTGATATTGAAATAGGAATGCCCACATAGGAACCTTGGCTCTACACGTAAGTGCTAATATTTGTGTTCACTCTTTTCAAACTAATCATGTCTTTTTTACTTGAAAAGAGATGCGAAGTTAATTGGATAGATCACTGGGATTGATTGTCACATCTTTCCAATGACAAGGCGCATCTCATCACAACAAGTGATGGCCTGGAGTTGGAGTGGGTGCAATTCCCAGAGGGTATCAGTGCATACTTAGGATGTGTGCAACTGATTATGCTGGTATGCTTGTTTGTTCATCAGACAGACAGAGATGTTCTGGTTCTGTTTTTGGCCAATCTGATTTGCAGTAACAGCAAACTATAAAATTATCACCAAACGTTTAGCTAATTACATAGGCTAAAACGCTTGCAATGCACACAAAAGCCACAGCCCTGCCTCTGGCGAGTGGAATAAAGATGTGCCCAAGTCATCATAGGAGCACACACTACAGATTGTGAAGGCACCAGGACATTGTAACGTGGGTGACCACATGAATGAAGGATTTTGGGGGATGTGGTAACTTATCCAGATAACTAGTCAGTGAGGGAGTAAACAGTGTTGAAAGCATCGTGTCACAGACCCAACCATTTTTATGGATAAATCCACGCTGTGCTTGTGCACACAGGTTGCGAGCATTGCCAATGATAAGAGGCGGCTCCTCCACTAAGGCGGAGGAGCGTTGCCCCACAGGAAAAATAAAATGATAATGTTATTATCATTTTATTTTTCATTATTGGCGATGTAAAGTTTTGGGCTGTGCTTCCTGCAGAGCTGGGGGGTGGGGGTGAGGGAGTGGTGGGCACTCTCTTAAGTGAGCATGACGGTTTGGCCGCCCGTCTTGGGCTGGCCAAACAGCCATGCACACTTTGCATGTTCTCCACCAGGCTGTATTGTACAGCCTGGGTGGCGAACATGCACAGCCTCCCAGTCCCTCTCTGCTCTCTCCATCACAACGCTGCTGTCACGCAGCGTTGTGATTGGTTAGGGGAGTCTAGGAGCCTGTGTGCTTCCAGTTTCCTGCAACCGAATAGGATGGAGGAGAGGCTGCCGCTGGGAAGGTAAGTGATTTTTTTTCTTTTTTCTTTCCCCCCTTTTCAAATTTTTTTTTTAACCCTCCTCCCCCACCACTACTGCTCAGTCGCAGCCGCTACTGCCAATGATAAAGTAAACCAAAACATGTAGGCAGCAGAGCTCCTCAGATTGCACATATCCTGTCACACAAGACTCCTCTCATCCGGCCTTCCTCATTTGGGCTTCAGACAAAGCCCATGCGTTGCTTGGTGTTCAAGGCAACAGCTGTGTTCTTCCCAACGTTTGGGTGATGAGGCCACCGATGGTTTGGCCAACACAGACGTCAACTGACCAAGAATCTCACAGAAAACACCCCCCTCTCCCTCTTCAGACTGTCCTTCAAAACAGCCTCTCCCCAGATCACAGATCTTACAAACTTTCAATCCAGCACAGGTTGGTTGTGACCAAACATCTTGGCTGTCGGGCGGACTCTTCATGGTGCTGTGCAATAGCGGCTGGCGCAATTAGTCCAGTTCCCACAGTGCCCGTGTCCAGATGACAGTAGATGTGTCTAGATCAGCAAAATACAACATGAAAGCAAAATACCCTATAGCTGGCTGTAGAGTTGATCGCCCTAGTACAAAGGCCGCAGCCACTTTATTGTATGGGCATGGCAAGTGCTCAAAGGATGCACAGTCCTAACTGAGAACTCCCCTCACTGACACCAATGCGGAAAATGAAAATGTTCAATAATAGCTCCTCCAGAAACCCCAGACCACCATCTGAAAAGAGAGAGAAAACTGAGGTGATAACCTGAAGTGGCAGGCAGAACAACGTCAAAGGAAAATGGGCTAGACACGCACCATACATTAAGCAATGACACATATACTGGCTGCGACTGCAAATGTGCACCAGGCCCAGGCTGCCTACCTACTGTTCAGTTTCTATGGAAACCACTACAAGCCCTGTCAATATTAAAGCATAGGGTTGCCAAGAAAAGTGGCATCTGTGCATCCTTCGGCGACGCTATCCGTGAAATCTCGGTCACGTGGGAGGTTGCGGCGCTTTTGATAAATAATGCTTCCGTTTTGCAGTGTTCAGCAGCATTTATCAGCACTCAGCCTGCAGCCAAGCAGACACAATAGGAGCCATCTCAAGCCCTGCAGTCCACGCCAAACGATGAACCTCTCGTTAATAAGGCGATGCAAGGGAACAATATGTGTACACAATGATATATCCTGCGGTGCCACTCCTATGCCTCTTACATGGCTTTCCAAATGAGCCGCTATAAGGAACATGCTTCTGATTCAACAACCGTGCCGCAAGGCCACACTCAACACAATGCAGCGCTAAACAAATCTCTGTACCGTAAGGTAGGTACCCCCATCCCTGGTCTGCCGTTGTTCAGGTTTTATAAACACATAACTCTGGGAGCCCTTCCTCTATTGTAACATATTATTCTTGTTTACTTGAATGAGCACAAGTACTTCCGGTTCACGGACGGATAAGAGGTCAAAGTAATGGAGACAGGCATTTATACAGAGTGCAATCTGTGATCAATCTGTGATCAACGAATGGTTGCCACCATGTGATTCTCAGGTGGAGGAACAGGAGGTGGCGGAAGTGACGTGGGGTTGGCAGGGCCTTGGGAGGAAGTGGGGCTTGGCAGTGCGAGGACTTCCCGAGCAGGTGACTAGCCACACCTACCCTCACCTGACTTGTGAACTGGTTGAGAAGTCCACTACAGCACAAAACTGCAAATTGTTTAGAACCTTTAATTAAATGTGAGCAGCTAACCAAGTGCACCAACTATAGATGGTCACATTTTTGGTCCAATAAGAATAAACTTGGATGTTAAATAATTACTATAATTCTGATGTAAATCCTTTACCAACTTCTACCCTTAAGCAGGACACAATTCAGACTTCTCATTAATTTGTGCTAAAGTTGCGCCGACCTTAACAACAGAACAAAACATTCTTTCATTCTATTCACAATTATGTTGTGCATCAGCAACCATTTTTAAATAGTCTGATTGCTTTTTCTTTTTTTATGTTTTTGCTTAGTATTTTATTAAAATAAGTGTATTGGTCCGTTTAAATCATAGAGTGGACACAGCTTTCTAAGAAGTCATTATACAAGCACACCATATAGCACTCCATGCAGGGTGCCTGTGCTCTCACTGAGGTAGTGAGCAGATCTACAATCCTGGTTACAAATTGAGACAGTGGAACCAAACAATCAGTAAACATGAACAAAAAACATCCAACTAGCTGTGGATAGTGGGGAGCAGGTGCAGGAGGGTCGATAGCGATAAAGGGCAGCTCTCGGGCGGCAAGTGGGTGGTGTCCATTTATGTCTTCGGGGCGGGGACCTGGGTTGTTTGCATATGCATTAACCATGATCCACTTCCCTGTGGCTTTGCCTAATGTGTCTTCAGTCAGATTCCGTTTTAGGTGTAACTCTTTAATATACCCCACAAGTGGTCTTTTCTGCAAATATAAGTGGTAAACAGGGGTGGGTCCGACGTTGGAGCGGAGGAGCGTGGCCCCACTAAAAATCCCCCCCCCCCCACCCCCTCCCCCAAAGCCCCAGAGATGGAAAATAAAATGGTAATTTATTACCATTTTATTTTTCATCCTGCGTCCCGAGCCCAGCGTCAGGACGGTGGTGGGCCACTGCTGACTGACAACAGCAGGGAGGAGGGTGGGCTGGCTAGTGTACTGTTTAAAGTGCGCATGTCTGTTTGGCCCGGCGTCTTGCAATGGCCAGCCACACATGCGAGTAAGTACAGGCCTCCAGAGCGATGTGGACCGCCGAGTGAGGCTTCTCATACCAATCCTGGCGCTGCTCACATGCAGCGCCAGGATTGGGCAAGCGAGTTCCAACATCTGGTTCCAGTAAAAAAAAGGGGTCCAGAGCGGTCAGGTAAGTTTTCCTTTCTTTTTTTCATAAGATCTTTCATGAGAGTGCTCCCGGCTCCCCTCCCCATAGACGCCAGCCACCACTGGTGCTAAAACCTTTCCTCTTTGCTATATAAGAAGTACCTAAATGTGTACGAAAATAGTTCAAAAGGTAAGAGCTGCAAGCCGTGTATAGCGAGTCCCTGTCATGCATGTGCCGTGGGAAGTGTTGTGTGTCCGCCTTACATCAGTCATGGAATAGCAGGACCTGCCACATGCCTGTTACTGTGGAGAATGAAGGAGGGTCTGCCCCATCCGGTCTGCCCATTTCCTGACAGGTATATTAACCACATCCCATTTAAGGCTCCAAACAAAGTGTGATTCAGGAATTCCTGGCGTTCTCTTATATATGGAACACAGTATCTAATGGAGTAGCCTTGTTAAAGCTAAGGAGGGCGTCCACCCAAAACCTCGTCAGGGCTAAAACAAATCAAAGCCTCCATTTTACACAGGCCAGACAAATGTCCTCGCCGTGAAAGCCATCACCCTGTGACACATTCAATGTTTTATCAAACAAACTCTAAATTGACAGTTTAGTGGAAACCCATGTGCAAGTGAATTTCATGGAAACATCCGTGTGCAAGAGATGGTCCCCATAACGGCGAACACCCTCTTCACGAGTTGTGTCGACAAAACACGGGTTGGCAGTGGGTGAAAAAACAATAAAGACTGGACACTTGACTAAAATGAACTTTGACATCTGAAGAATAATTTCACCGTCGTGTCGACATTTTGCGTGTGCTTAAGGCTTTGTTGGTCACATCCTGTTTAAGGATTCAAATGTTACCATTGCTTTTCCAGCAGCCACACAACACTTGGTGATCATCGGTGCTTGCTCCACTTACCCATCCATCACTTCTGATTCTGTGCGCATGCTAAGGATTGCCACCCTTCACTTCATTTCACTCATGGCACACTCAGAGTTGGCATACATCACTCTGGCAGGCTCGAGCATTAAGCCTGGCTTTAGGCTCAGCTCAGCTCGCGGTCCTGTTCGAACTCCGAGCCCGCAACAAGCCGAGCTTTCATGTGCCTTCTGCCTGCCTACCCACCCGTACCCTGGATGTGGCCTAATGGCGAGAGTAGTCGCATTTGGTACTGGGAAACCAGGTGCAAGTCTCGGCGTCGGCTCCTGTGATTCTTGGTAAATCACTGAATCGCCCTGCCTTCAAACAATGAACGGTGACCTTTTGGAATGTATCTGCTTCGCTTGAGTTCCCGCTGTATAGAAACTGCAGAAAATGCACAAACAGGTAGAAGTAAAACCTTAACATAAGGAAAGACAAATAGATCCCCACTTAGTGGCTGATTTGTACAAAGTGAAACAGAAAAACCTGGATAAATCGTGGCATCACCGGCTTAAAATGTGTGAACTTCGGAAAATATTTCTTTCACCAAAACTCTTTTTCTTCTTTATAGCGTACTTTTTTCGATTTTCGAATTTTGAAGAGTCTTTATCATATTTATTTTGATGTTTGATGTATGATTTACATAGGAAACATTTTATAGCTCGGCTCATGCACAGGCTCTATGATCCGAGCCAGATCCTTGGGTCGGCTCTGGCTCAGCTCTCCCTGTTAATTTGTTAGCTCGCCCACCTCTAATAACAAACAACCTCCCCTCCCCCTTGCAAAATGCCAGGAGGTACCATGAAAATTCCTGCATCTCTCAGGTATACTAAAGGCAGGCCTTAGACTGAGCAGGAGGCCACCTGAAGGGTAAACCATGGTCGTGTGTGTTGTTCGCCTTCCAAGCTTCTCGCCAGCAGCAGCATCATTCTAAAATCTTTGCATACCGAGAAAAATATGAACATAGCAAACCACTTCATCCGTAAGTGCCACGGTGTGACTGTCACTCACATTTATCGGGCGGGATGGTGTCTCCAGGAACGACTGACATTGTAGGACATACACACTAATCATAAACGTGTGTCTCACTATACATTTTATTGACTATCCAAAAAATACCCTCTCCTCTCCCCTAAGCAACCCTTCCAAACCAAACCAGCCAAAATCCAATCACACCCTCATCACTCCTCAATCCGCGTATCCATCCCTATTGCATACACCACTGTTGACCTCTCATTCCATAAACTCCCTGTCCCCTCCACCCCCAAAATTCAACTGGGTATCAACTTGACCAATGCTTTCTTTAATAAACCATTAAAACTCATGTAGGAACTGCCACCAGAACCCGCCCCCCGAGCTTTTCAGCCCACCCACCTAGGACCCACCTACAACCCATTGGCAAATGTAGCATCTCAGCGAATAAATTCCTTATCTGTATCAAGAACAATTCCACTCCGTAAAGCGATAAATTAACCCAGTCATCTCGGAAAATTTCCACTGCCTCTTGCGTGATGTCACTGTGCTCCGAAAAGACAACCCCCGCCAATGTTTCCTTTCCACCTTGCTCTGTCGGTGGCCCCTGGTTTGGTGGCTCCCCTCCATACTCTTCTTGGCATAAACTCATTCAATACCTCAGTTGTGTCTGACAATGCTGCCTTAATCTCCAATAAGTCCTGCTTGACAGCTTTCACTAGGGCCAGTCCCTTTATCTGTATTAAGTAATTTTCTCCTAGTTGCACCGGTAAAACGTCCCGGCAAGGGGAGCCCTTTATCAAAGCATTCGATTTTGGCAACAGCTCGTTCAATCGCATTCCTCCTTTGCCAAACCATCTTAACTGTACTACCGAATCAAGCAGTCCAGGCTGTCTTCCTCCTCATCTGGGCACCCCAGGCATCATAGCCCATTGCACAAAATAGTGCCCAAAGATCCAAACCTCCATATGGCCTCTTTGTGGGTCCGCGATGCAACCTAGGAGAAAACAAACTCATGGTATTGATGATCTTGTAAAATCCATCTCAAACGCAAATAGGGCTGATAGCAATCTGAGGGCCAATGCCCCAAATGCTTAATCACCCCCGCTGTCCAAACCCTGTCCTCAGCCTCTGTCACCGTCCCAACTCAAAATAAATGCGTCCCAAACTCCAGCGAGTCATAGCCAAACAAACCCAATGCGTTACACAGAACCCCCCTACACCTGGGGGGCTGAAAAATGCATCCCATCCTCATGCTGAAAACAGCTCTTCACTTTCGATGCCTTGCCTACTTAAAGCCACCCACAAAGCACAGGGTCAAACCATCACATACGTGTAAGCTTCTAAAGTCACACACACACACACCCCTCCCCAACTGATCTGTCTTAGACTTTGGTATCCACACCTGAACTGTCCCCTCAACTATCCTGTCATCACACAAGCTGATCTTCTCGTTAGCCACGACTCGAAAAAATTCTGTAACTCGTAATGCCCCAAAAAACAACCACACCATTATGACTGAAAAATGGAGCATCTCCCATGCATCTCAACATATCCTTAGGAGAGCGTCAAACACTTCCATAAGAATAAACAGTGTGATGGGAACGCTCAACCTTTCCACCGCAACCCTCTCTATTGACCACCCTTCCAGGATGCGCTTCCCCGCAGATGGCTCGTAGTCCCACCTCAGCTTCACAAAAGACGATGAATGAGACAAAACTCACCGGCCTCCTTCTTTTGCACCACCCCAATTGGTGAAATCTGCAAGTTCTCCAGTAGCCATTCTTGAAACGGCCCTTCCATCACCTCTTTTAACAACTTCTTCCAAACCAGCTCTTCATGCCCTTTCACTAACCTCAAATTTTCCACCCACTACCTCATTCTGGGACCCTTGTAACACAAACAAAACCCAAATGGGAAACCTGCCAACAATACCTCTTTCTCCCTGTTGAACCCGCTATATCAATAAATTGTTCTAATTAGTCCAACCTAACCGGCATATGTGCTTTTCTCCATTGGATATTGACCTCCACTCTCCCTTCCCCGGTCACTCTAACCAGTCCACTGTCCCCTGGTGCCACCATACTGCCCAGAAGCCCCCCGGCTGCCACATTTTAAGCACTCATTATGGTATTTGCAATATTCCAGCAAGCACTGTCCCCCATTAAATGACTAACATGAGTCTGCTGTCCTTGTCTGTCCTTGTCCTGCTGTATCCACCCCATCTGGGTTGGACGCCCATGAAAGGGCTTGTAAATGACCAGCCTGCCACTCTTTGTATAAGTCAATGGGGCTGGCTTTTCCAGTGTCATAGTTTGCAAGAACAACTCATAATCCAGCAGTCCCCACACCACGTCCTCTTCCTCTGCAAGGAGAGCCCGGAATTCATCATACCGCACTATGGCCTACCCCCCAAAAAGTCACCTGTGTTTTGTGCACTACATCAAGCTATTTAAATAAAGCAACACAGCTCTCAGGGTACTTTTTGCCGTAAACACTCGCGTAATCAGAAAAGGCACTGTCCAATTCTCTATGTTGACCGGCACCCTGGACCTATGGGACAGGTCATACTCTTTTTCCTTGGAACCCTCTTTCACCTGTATCTCGCGATGTAATAATTTAAGGAGTTCCACATTTTCCCCTTTCCAAATGCACTCCTTAGTGGCGCCCATTGAATGCGCTCCTAAGGGCTTGGTAATTCCCATGTACGGCATTTTCTTCTTCACCTCTTGGCTCTCCTTTTAGTTGCTGTCACCTACCTCCACACTTTCAGTGGACTCTGTGGCTTGCAACTCTGTGGACTGCCCCTGCTGCTCTCTTCCCCACTAGTTCCATGCCCATACCTTGGTCCTGCACATACTTACCCTTTTAAAACCTAGGACGGTACCCCCACTTGCGCTTGTGCCTCCCCCTGCTGCCCAGACCCCACTTCCACAACCTTTCCCACTCTGCACTTGTTCCCTGCCTTTCCTGGCTTCAAGATCGGGGACGGCGCCAAAGCCGTCCGTCCTGATGCTGCAGGCTTCCCAGTATGAGTAGCCGCTGGTGTTGTTGCTACATCCTGTAAACACCAATGCTGCTCCTCCGATTAGTCATGCCCCGTCCCCTTTGACCTGAAGGAGGTGCCGCCCAACATTTATTCTCACGATCACCCTCCTCCACCAACTTGCCATCATCCACAATCTCCCATTCTTCTAACTCTTTATCATAATCCAAATCCCAATCATCTTCTCCAAACCCTCCACCCTGCTCCGAACTCGTGCCCAAAGCGGTACAAAAGGGGGTGGTGATGGACGGAGCATCAGAACCAATCAAACACTCACACCCAGTCAACAGATCTGGGTTTGATCCATCACCGTTCTTTAGCCCACTCTGCCACCCCAGTTCAGACATGGCCATATGCAAATCAGTCTGACCCTGTGCCTCATGGGAACAGTCCAGCCCGAACTGCCAAGCCATACCTTCCCTGGACCGGAAACAAGCTTCCTGGGACCGGTTTCTGGCATTTCAGCCGTCTTCAGCCAGGCTTGCTTGAATCCAGTGGCAAAGTGAGCAAGGGACTCACGTCTGAGCATACCCTGCCAACTTATGGCGAACAAAGCGGTACAAAAGGGAGTGGTGATGGACGGAGCATCAGAACCAATCAAACACTCACACCCAGTCAACAGACCTGGGTTTGATCCATCACCGTTCTTTAGCTCACTCTACCACCCCAGTTCAGACATGGCCATATGCAAATCAGTCCGACCCTGTGCCTCATGGGAACAGTCCAGCCCGAACTGCCAAGCCATGCCTTCCCTGGACCGGAAACAAGCTTCCTAGGAACGGTTTCTGGCATTGCAGCCGTCTTCAGCCAGGCTTGCTTGAATCCAGTGGCAAAGTGAGCAAGGAACTCGTGCCCAGCACCTCCCCATCTTCTACTCCACCATCATCAAATTGCTGGTCGAATAAATCCTTCAAAGGGTCACAGTCCTGCAAGATGGATGCACAATCTTGACCTTGCCTTGCCCGATTGAGGTCCCTTGCCGTTCCAGAGCAGGCTGTAAATATGCATGCTTGGTCTTTGGGTCAGAGTGGACAGGCTGAAACAAGACTCCCCTGACTGTCTGGAATGCAACATCTCCGCTGCACCTGCCTCAGGTGCCTGGTTGGTACTACACTGCGGCTGGGACTCATGAGACCCCACACAACCTGCCTGGACCCCTATTCTGGAAAAACTCCTCTCCTAACCAGGCCATGGAGTGAGGCGGGAGGCAGGAACCACAAACCCATTATCAATACTCCCAAAATACCTCTGTTCACTAGGCACTAATAGCCCTTGCTCACCTCTAACGGTCAAAAATGGCATGGCCCCTCTACCCCCACAACTACCCCCTGGTGTCAGCTGAGGAACGAGACAACGCTCGAAAGACGTGGATGCGGTATACTATAAGCAACGAAAGTGCTTTAGAATAAAGGGATCCTTGTTGAATATACACCCTTTTGGCACGGTGCAAGCTGGTACATGCGCCCTTGGCTCCCACTTGTCACTCCGCACACAAAAGTCAGTTGTCCAGTGAGGCAAACACTAACCTTGCGCCCTGACGAAATTGCCACGACGATGCAGAGGCAATGAAACATGTTGGCCTACTTTGAAAAGTTTGCAACATGCTGTGCTTGTACTGTTTAGTAAGCTCACGTTTGTGAATAAAGAGGGCAAAGCCAAATGTGAGACTTAACTCAATTTTAATCTGGGACACACTGTCCTGTATAGTTCACAGTTTTTTTTTGCTTTGGATACATTCACTTCTAGTCTTTCACCTTTCTTGTCTCTTTACTGGACATAAATTCTTCATTTCAGTGAGAAAGCAACCGATGATGATAGATGTGGGCATGCTGGTGAGAACCTGCCAATAGCCCCTCTGGTGTAGCGCATGTGAGGTGCTTTCTCACTCTTTCACCTATTTTTGATGTGTCTTATATTCATCTTTCTTTGTTAAGGGAATATGTTTGTGGAGTGTTCTGACTAACTTTATCTTTGAATATTTGGGGTACCTAGGATGGGTTTAGATTGAAAAAGTTATCAGCTGTTGGGTGATAACTTAACACCTGTCCTTTGTACAAATGTAATGTTGCCACTTTGAAAGCCAGGTCTTTGTTGATTAAATGGTTGATGGGTGAAGGGCGATCTGGCTTTAGTTTTTCCCTCTATTACTCCTTTTTGTGAAGAAGTCAGCTGAGCAACCCCTGTTCTCCCCTGCCCAAGAAACCTCTTTCCATTTTGGTCACACACACTGCCATCGTGCGCCATTTCCTCAGCCCTATAGTCCACCTCCTGGCAAGTAAATGAAAAACTAAAGGGGGCAGGGACCGGCTCTGTAGGCTGCCTTGCACCACCTCCTGCCCCATTCTTCCTAGCTGGCCGTGCCGACAGGGCGTGCATGCGTGGACTCAGGAGATCCAGCGACAGGCCCTGTGATACTGTGGCCCCCCAACTCCTCGTGACGGCCCTGATTAACTGCTGCCCCGAGGCCCGGGCCCGCTGCCTTTTTCCTGACATGCTCAGACACAAAAGGTAAGGGCCAGAATAGGGGGCATGCACAAACCACGTGACGAGCGTCCCCTTCTCAATGATGGCCCGGCCGCATCACAAATAATGTGGCTTTCTCCCCGCCGTCAACGTGGTCACCACAGCTCGTAAAGCGCTAGGAATACCTTGGATAGATTTCATACTGGTGCCTTCCCTCACTGCGCGTCGTGGAGCATCGTTCCACGACCAGGGCTGGACTGGGAACCAAAATGGGCCCTGGCAAACTGCTCGGCCGGCCCCCCTTGGGGTTGAAGGGGGGTGTGGCTGAGCTGTTTGCTAGGGCCGGTTTCGGCCAATTTTGTTACAGGGGGCTGATATTGCCAGCCCCCATAACAAAAAACAGCCCCACAGAGGCCCAATACCGGCCCCCACCATGGGGGCCCACCGGTAAAAATGCCCTGTGCCCGCTACGGCCAGTCCAGCCCTTCCCACAACCGCCGGCCGGCCCCTTTGCCCCAGCCCATGCCCAACCCACTTTTGGTACTTTACAAGAGGGTGGAGCACAAACCATGACGGCAGCCACCAGTCCTCCTGTCGACCTCTGCTTTGGACATTCAGGACCGGCTAAGCACGCCTGCACCAACGCGCCCTCCAACAGAAGTTCGACCCTGCCTGCCTGCTGCAGCACAAGCAGTGCCTGCTTCACACAGTCTGAAACCTCCATTGCAGCACGGAACACCTTATGACACACTGCGAAATGCTACTGGAAAAGCTTTTGCTGACCCTTCCAACCGGGGTGCACCCACAAAAATGGCACCTATTCCAAGTAACTGATGCTCAGTACCTAAGTAAACCCCGTACCCACTGGTCCAACCACTGTGGCCCTCGGACCCTACCACCTGAATGGAAATTCTGGGGGGGTAGGGCCTTCTGCTGCCCGCTTTCCCCCAAAACTATCATTGTTTCATGCACGTGCAATCTGCAAGAGCAGATGGAGCCCATGAGAAGATCATTCAGGCGCGTGCGCTGCTGCATTTCTTTTTATATACGTTTTTATTCAGTGATTTGTAAAGATGCAAATTGCACCCCCGGGGCTGAGAGAGCGTGTTGAATATTTACTATGAAGCGCGCAGCCACAGACGATCAATACGGGGTAATCGCTCATTAAAGAACAAGTAAGAGCTCATCACCCAGGCCTGCAAATGCAATATTTAATTTAAATAATAATAATAAAGTGCTAATTGTGCTTCTCTTTACGCCAGGTCTCTGCGGTTCCAAATTCATTCTGGAAAAGGATCTTAGTAGAATGTGGAGTGAAATTCTTGTTTACTGGCTCTGGGCTCTGTTTTCAAAGCACCAGTGAGAGAGCTGGCTCTCTTCCTGGAGCAGAGATCTACCTCCAAGGGGATTCACAAAGAGTCCCAAGAGAAGACTCTTGGGAACCTAGGATAGTCCTAGATTCACAGGAATGCGCCAGTGCACAAAATGTATGCATTCAGAAATGCAGCCATGCTGCCTGTGTTCATGTGTACCAAAGATGCATTCATGCGCCTCAAGCCCACACGTCACAATTGCATTCGGGGGTGATCATTCCCACTTCTCATCCTGGAAAGCACCCAACGAAACCTATGATCAGCGCAGAGGTGCTTGTGTTTTGGAGTGGAAGTTACAACGAGTAGGTGAAAATCCACAAACGTACACTCTTGTAGGTGCTCACATCCTTCTGTGGCGTGCCTCACCCTTCTACGGATAACACTCACCCTTCTACGGATAACCCTAAACGTGCAAGCCTGGAAAATCAACACTACTGGCACAATTCCCACATTCAGCACTTCCACCAATCTTGATCCTCTAAAGCAGAGATTTTAATGATGGTGCTGTGAATGTAGAGCAGTTTTACTAACGCAGACTCAAATGACGAAGAGCAAGTCCAGGATTTTACCACCAGTTTTGATCACTAGTGACAGTGGAACATCTCCTTTAGTTCCTACCGATACAGTTATGGCGTCCGTGCGTATGGTACTGCGCATGGAGACAGTGTTTGCCCTGCTTGACTACCATCAGGTTCGTGGTCCTTCATACTGGTAAATTTGATGATGGATACTGGCACTTTAAGAAAATGTATTGAGGAGTAAATTCATTGTGTGTCCCTATGCTGAGATCACCAGCACTGACGTACAACAATGTCCCATCCACCTATTCATCAAGGTAAGTATATATTTACCATTCTTAATTCCACATATAATAACCTCGATGATGTATTCATAGTGGACGCCAGGCACGCAACGCCCATTGGGCTCAAAGGCCTTCAGCCCCCTCCCCCCCTGTCGTGTGTGGCTGCCCGGGCTGAGACAGCTTTCCGGGCATACAGCCGCACCCAAGAACTTCACAAGTCTTTAAAAGGCCATTTGCTTGTTAATGAGTCTTTGTTGTTTTTTCACCCCTTTTCAGAGCCCCTGCATCTCCACTCTGCCTATTGCTGGAAGAATTAGCCCCACCTGATTTTTTTTTCTTAGCCCCCACCCCTCCGAAATGTGGCTCTAGTTCCACCTCTGGTCATCGCAGTGGATGTGAAATACATGATGCGACACAGAGGTCCACCCACCCCTAAGTGCGCGTCATGCCGCGGGAGGTGGAGCAGATGCTTGCGGCAGACTCCTGCTCAGGCAGTTCTATATGTTGAGTTGTCCCTAGACATTACTGGCAGATGTTGGATTGAGAGCAGGTACATTCATTCCAGATTTCAACCTTAAATCGAGAGGCATCACTTCCAAATGTCACAGTGTGGTCGTCCATATTAACTGAGCTGTGTTTGTGTTGGGAATAATTGTGTCCTGCAGCTTTGGTTTGTGTTTCATGACATTTTCACTCGTCCGTGGAGATAATTGCGGCAGCTTTTCCTGCCACAGTGCTTAATTTGTAAACAAATAAGTGCCAGGGCCGTTGTCAAGCGCCCACTGCAAATTGCACCACCTATTTCCCCTGCCAACGCTGCCAATGACAGTACCAACATAACTACTGACCGTTACCCTCCTACACGTGTGACATTTCTGACAATTCCAGGCCCCTAAACCTACAAGAAAGGCTTGGGGGGCAGGTATTAGTCATTTTTAATACATATTGAATTCTAAACAACTGTTGCTATGCTCACCTCTAAATTAGACAAATTGGGCCACCATATGGCAGAATGTCAGATGTGCCGGTGCCAGGCACCGGAAACCATCAGCTCAAAATAAGCACTGTGCTACCTCACAGCAAAATGAACTGGGGGTCGCCCTGATTGCCAGACCTATGCATGACAAGCACAGTCTCACCCTATTGAGTATAGAACCTTTCGCGGCTTAACTGGACATAGCACCAGGACAAGGTAGGCTAAGGCGGGAGATGGCATTAGTTGGTCCCCCGCACCTCCAATCAGAAGGAGGCTTGACCTGTTCATCACCTTGGGGAGTGATATCCCACGAGCCTCGGTCGGATTTCTCCCAGAATTCACAGCGCCTAGGCCCTAGCCTTAAGCAAACCCCCTGTTCTGCAGAGTTGTCGAGGTATCTAGAGGCGGAGCCCGCGGAGGGGGGGGCAGTGATCAGGGGAGATGTCTGCCAGGGGCGAGTGGGGCAATGGTGGAAAGTGGGGGAGAACAAAGGACGACAGTAACTCTCCTCTACTGAGTGCATTTACCAGCCCTCCGCTTTAAGGTAAATTCCGTCCAATATAAAACGAGAAATATTGGTATTTCATATCTTTAAACCTTCAAAGGTGTGCCTCGCTCGGTCTGTGACCCTGGGTCTCCAAAAAGTCCTTCCTTTCCTGGCCTCCTCCTTCTCTCACTCCTGCTCTCTCTCTAAACCTCTCTCTCTCTAATCCCTTCTCTCACTTTCTCTCTTTATCTCTTTCTCTCCATGTCTCTTTCTCGCTCTCCCGTTCTCGCTTTCCCTCCTCTCGATGTCTCTCTCTTTCTCTCTCTCTCTCTCTTCCTGCTGTCTGCTTGCTAGTAGTGCTTTGAAGTGAACCTAAGGTAAGCTGAGCGCTATACTTGTAGCTTAAGCCTGCGTCCATATGCGGCAGCATTGGATTCATTCCGTATCAAGAATCCAAATTATGTTGTGTGTTGTTAAAGGCAAAGTGCAGGGCCCAATGTAATGGGAGAGTAGGACATTTTAATACACAAGGTATTGATGCAAAAGTGATGACAGCGACTTAAGAAAGGAAACCTAGTATGTTGAGCAGAAAACGATCAAAGTGGGATTCACCAACAATGAATGATTTAGCGTTGCATGGAAACCTGTGGACATGAGTCTACTGTTAGTTCCCTGCATTCACAGAGCACCGTCAGCGGATAGTTGTCAAGAATTCCTGTCATGCGAGGGGAGGAAAACGGTAACCAGCGAAAACGGACTACATCTCCCAGGATGCTTAGCGGTTGAGAGGTTATGTAAACAGGAGAGCTGTTACATAACTCAAGGAAAACACGCCCTTATGTAAACAGGAGAGCTGTTACATAACTCAAGGAAAACACGCCCTTATGTAAACAGGAGAGCTGTTACATAACTCAAGGAAAACACGCCCTTATGTAAACAGGAGAGCTGTTACATAACTCAAGGAAAACACGCCCTATAAAGGGAGGAACCGGGAGGTACAACGCTGTCGGATATTGTGTTTACACCGACGTACCTGCTTAGTGAAGAGCAGTGTTCCGGAGTGGTGCTCCAGTAAGGCAAGAACGGAGGTAGGTCGAGTCGTTACTCCCTGGGCCGTGTCTTGCCCCATCGTCACCTGTGAAGGACCCGGAAGCTCTACCGGATAACCATTGAGCTTCGCTTTTTGACTCGGCTGAGTCAAAGCGCAGTGGCGCTTTTGCTGGTTGGAGTCGTAACTCCCAGCCCGACCAGAGATACAGGGACTGCCAGCTGTAACGCACACCAGGAGGTGTTTGCCGCGTTACAGACTCGGAAGTCCACGGGATCGATCGAGCGGCTGCTCTCGGTTCAGTCTTCTTTGCTTGTGATTGGGGTATCGGTGACGCATCACCAGGAGGTGACTCCGCGTCCCGGTGCAGTCTGAGGAAGAGGTTGAGCGGCTGCTCCCTTCAAGTAGAGACCCCGGCTGGGTGTTTCCCTGACTCCTCGATTCACCCCAACACTCTTCGTGCCCCTCACAGCCTACCGATTGGCATTGTCGGCCATTTCATTTCTGCCCTCTGTTGGCATACGCCGGGATCGGCGTATATGCAGAGGACGGTTAGGACCATCCGTGCTGTGGGCTGGTAACGTACTTAGCCTGGAGGATTCCAGTGACTATAACCTTTGTTTATTCCTTGTATTATTTTTGCCTTCATTAAAATAACTAAACCTTCACAAGTGGTTGCGTTCTCATTATCGTGTCTGTTAAACGATCCTGAGACGTTCAGGGCGTTACAATAGTAAGGTTATTTTCACTTTAAACAAACTCAGCCAAGCTGGAAAATGTATGTAAAATCACAATTTTCACGCATAAGTGACAAAGCTGAAAGCTCAGCAATCTTCAGAAAGTTTCCAAGCGTTCAATAAACACTGTGAAGAAAAACTTTCCAGAACCCCAAGACGAAAGTAGAGAAGGCTGAGAATGGCAAAGCCGCACACCCTATAAAAGAGAGGTGTCCAGCATCGGTCCTTGGTGGCTGATCTCTGCCAGAATGTAAGAAGAATCGCTGATTAATAATGGCCCGATTTAGATCATGGCAGACGGGTTACTCCATCACAACGGTGAAGGATATCACGTCCGCCAAACTATAAATCCCATTATATCCTATGGGATTTATGTTTCGGCAGACAGGATATGCATCACTGTTGTGACGGAGTAACCCATCCTCCCATCCTCCTATCTAAATGAGGCCCTAAATGATTGACATCCGGGCTTGTTGTATCTAAATTAAGCCTAGGTGAATATCCTGAAAATCTGGCATGGACCAAAGCTGGACTCTCCTGTTGTTTAACATCTGCGATACGTGGGGAAGGAGAACCGCCTGAGGAGGGGAGCAGTGAAATGTTGCAAGCCCTCACCTTTGAGCAATGTCAATCCAGGTGTTGACGGACGCACTAATCGCAGTATTAAAGGTCTATCCATGGGCCCATGGATGTCCACGCGCAGCCTATGAAATATTAAAATACAATTGAAATAGGTCTTGCCGAATGGGACTAAGAGAGGAAAAGACATCACTATCACCATGGAGACATGGGATCGACCGTTCCACTCTCCTGACAGCGAGTGTTGGGCAGAACCCGTTCCAATCACTCAGATCACATCCAACTTGTGGTGCCAGTGACAGAAAAAATGGCATATACTGGCAGTCGTGGACCAAGTAAAAGATCACGAGAAAACCCGAACAAGTCACGCCTGAGGCTGAGGTACATCTGATGTGTCTCTTGACTTATTCTAGAAAGGCTGGGGATATTTAAAAGACGTAGCTACTGCTTACCTCGTGAGTCCTTGCCGGTATGTGTACGGGACGGAGCGGTAGGTACAGTGCAACAGTTATATGGTGCATGAGGCTGCATCGATCAGATACCTGTGTTCGGACCCAAAACCCCCTCTGCAGCCACCTGATGACATACAAAAGTTCTGGGGCGGAGCTGTACACACAGAAGGTTCCGTGCGCTGGAACTTATTTTTTCCAATCAAACTTGGTTGAGATGCAGGAGAGGCGTGGACATAACCTTTTTTTAGCAGACCTTTGAATGACATCATGGTTGGTTGTCTGAGGAGCCAGTGACCATCCATGGTATTAGTATCTTCTGACTGATGATGTAAGCATCAGATCCTCTCAAGATATCCCTCCCCTTCTGCCACCCACGTAAAGTGTTGGGGAGTGCTTTCAGGCTGCATTTGCACTAGATGACCTCAACAAATAAAAATTAAATACAGTATTTTCTGTTATAAATACCACTGCCCCACACGCCTCGCCCCCTCAAATCACCCCGAATGACCTACACTGCCACATTTCTTCACTGGCGGAGCTGTGAAGGCAACTGTCAGCCGATGCTCTATTCAGATTCCCTGGGAATCAACTTCAGGTGGGAATTGCAAAGTTATTGGCACATCAGTGGGGTCCACTGTAGTTCCAGGGGGCTGGTTTGGTGCCAGAATTTCAGGATTATCGTGGACTGTGTAAACAAGTTCTAATGAATTCGCCGTATGAGAATGCATGCAATCTCAACACAATGCCCACGTAAATCTGGACTTACACTTGGAGGGAGAGCAGTTTGCAAAGAGGAAAAGGGCCGCCCTACGCTGATGTTGGCACTTAACTCACACCCAGATTATAAGACTCAAGTGGTGCGGGAAGTGAGTGAAAATGAAACAATATCAATTTACAGGGTGATTGTGAGAAAACTGTATCAATGAGTACACTTGCCACTCGATCATTAAAAGGATCAGCTCTCTTGGTGAAAGGGGCCACGTGCATTCATAATTATTAAAGTACAAACTAAACTACAGAAACAAATACATTTGATAAAAAAACAGCAAAACTACACAGTTTTACCAACCCTTTGGATTTCTTATGACAAACCTCTTTAGCCATGAGTTTTAAGGGAATGTAAGTCGAGAAACATAAAAGCAGTAAAACGGATGCAGGGGTATACCTTACATATTTACATGCGTAAACATTGTGAACGGGACCAACAATCGAGACGTAGACCAAGGGAGGGGCCTCCACTAGACATTTCCAACTAGCCGGAGAGGTCATATTGTTGAGATGGCCTAGTTCTTTTATTGGGACAACTGTTAAAAATATTGAGCCATTTTAATAAAGAACGAAAGAAACAGACAAGGCTTGACTGAGGCAGGTTCATCACCCACTTCCTTCTATATTAGTTTCATAAATCAAACAAGCATTGGCTAAGCCAATAGGTCTCCACTGTCTGCCAGCTTTTTGGCTTTATCAGTGCATTTTTTGTTTTCTTTTGTCATCGTTTTTGTAAACCATTGTTTTTGAGCAGCTGCTGGGTCCTCCTCGAGAGAAAAAAATGATCACTTGCTAAAAATAAATAATTTTTGGCACACTTTGACATATTATTCCCTGGTACTGAAGGCATCTACTTAGTGTGGATGCGCTGTTGTGAAAGACCAGGATGCTGCCGCGAATAATGAAGTTAGCCAATGGCTGGAGTGGGCTGGCCAACTGCCTCTTGCTGTATGCTGTAGTGGACAGTCACAAATGTGAATGACATAACAGAGCAGAGAATGAAGGGGGTTACTGAAAGCCCCAGTATAACATGCATATACTTTTAGTAAAATCACATGGCCTTGGCAGACACCAGACATAAAAAGAGCTCCTGTCGCTAACACACTACAGACTTTGAAAATCAGAGGAAGAGCAGTAAAGGGGAACAGAGGATTGAAACTAAGTTTGCCCATATGAACAATACAGTGCACTCGACATATCTCTCTTATCTGTTCACTCTTTGGAACAATCATTCATTTGCAGCACTGCTACTCAGCAACTGCCTCTCTCTAACAGGGACATCCCACACTGAGGGCGAAATTACGACCTTACAGCAGAGCGGTGGCGTGGTGGTGCAATCCGCCGCACCGCCACTCTGCCGAATGTCATCGCCGCCTGCCAGATTACTACTCTTCAGTGGTCTGGCGGGCGGGCGGGTGGTATCGAGGTCCAACCTGCGATACCCTGTAAAAGGCGGCGGTGCCTTTTAAAAAGGCACCGCAGTGGGAACGCCTCACAAGGTTCATGCATGGTGTGGACTCAAAAGTCCATGCCATACAGGAACCTACGTCCATGCACACAGGGGGGCACATGTTATGCTCCCGGTGTGCATCCACCTATGTCTGAAGCACAGGGGGGCCCTATGAAACTGCCATGAAAAGACTGGCAGAGAGGAAACTCATAATATGCTTGGTGGGACCGTGGCGGTCACGTCAATCATATTGTGGCCTCTGACCGCCACTCCTACACCAGGGAACTTGCTGTTCCCTGGTGGAGCTTGCGGCCCTAGTGCAGACTCGTAATGTGGCCCTTAGAGTCAGATCACTCCATGCACAAAAACACCAATGCTAACGATTGTGCGGGTGCTCGCACAACGCATTATAGGGCTGCGCCAGCAGACCTCAACATTTTTTTAAAATTCCTACTGTGTTTTGCGTGGTGTTGCATCTGTAAATAAGGGCCCAAGCCTCCAGTCCTTGTATTTCTTATGCAAATCATTATTATGATGTGTGATAATCTATTATGGTCAATCAAAGCAAATAAAAACCACAATTTAAAGAATGCAGTGATTTGTTAACTTAAAGTCCAAAACTAGAAATAAGTTGTTTTTGGAGATCTGACACTTTGCATATATGGCCTATGCCAGATGTACATTTCTTCAAAGCATGCGTTTAGTGTGGGATGTACACAGTTTTGCTTATTTTCGTTTCCTTCCTTCCAGAGCAATGACATCAGTTTCTTTGGTGCCATTTAACGCCAGTGTGGATGAAGAAAGCAAACTCACTACAATTCTTTCACTTTCATCTATGACATTGGCCTTTCCTTGTGCGACGCCCCATACAATAACCCGTCCAGTGGTAGGCAAGCTGATGAGCCACGTTGAAAAGAAGTGGCTTTTTTCATCCAAGCAACTTAGTGATACACGCACACGATCACTACAAATACCTGTCCTCAGATTGGATTCCTTTTCCTAGCAGGCCACCAATGAACACAGCAGGTGCCACATTCGCACAGAGCAGCAGCTAATCTGCCTTCCCTAGCATGGCCCTTCCACAGCTCTCTCGGGAAGCCTCAACAAGGGAGGCAGCCGTCAGTTTCACGAGGACACCCTCGGCTCCTCGGCCTCGGCAGTGGGCCTGCCCATGGCTGGCTGTCCATGAGCCAGGCCTGCAGCGCAGCCGCGCACGGGCTCTGATCTCGGAGGGTCCCTGGCTGACGCGAAGCAGCCTCCCTCCAGTTGTTTCATCTTCATTAAGGTGTCAGCCGGTGTCAGGCCGCTGACGGATGAGGGCTGCATTCTTGCACGCGCTGGCCTCAAGGCCCTTGAAATCAGCGCTACTCACACATCCGGTTGCGGGTTCTGTCTGTACTCGTGCCTGTTCTGCCTCGTCCATCTCTGAGCATCTCAGCACAGCCGCACGGGTCTGTTCTTGCTTCTGGGTCCTGGCTAGTGATGGCCGTCGGGTAGCTGGGTGAGTTCATGCATTTACTGCAGAAAAGTTGACTCGATAAGTAATAGCAACTTGGTTTTATATAGTGCTTAACACTGCAGTTATATGATTCTAAGCTCTGTAAATAACAGTCCTCAGTTCACCAACCTTGGAAAGCCAGAGGCAGCGGCGGCTCCTCCGCAATGGCGGAGGAGCGTCGCCCCACTGACTCAGAGCCAGCAGCTGAAAAATAAAACAATATTTTATTATCGTTTTAATTGTCAGCTGCAGGCTGAGCCAGCGTGTGCAGGGAGGGGCGGGTCTGGGCCTTGGGAGGGGGAGAAGGAGTAGTACGTGCACTTTTAAGTGCGCATGTCAGTTTTGCCAGCCGTCTTAGGCTGGCCAAACAGACATGCGCACTTAGGTTTCTCCAACTCAGCTGTATTGCAGAGCCGGGTTGGAGAAACAGCACAGGCTCCCTGTAATCCAGCCCACTCAGGCCAATCCCCACGCTTCTCTCATGCTTGTGAGCAGCGCAGGGATTGGATGGCGAATCTGTGATGCTGTCCCAGGGACTGCTGGGACCAGGAGCTTGAAGCAGAGGAGCATGAGGTGGCTGGCAGCACCTGGTAAGTCTTTTAAATATATATTTTTTTATTATTAAACCCCCTACTAGGGTGCCCTCTCGCCCCCTGCACTCTCTCCACCCAACACACCACTCTTTATCTGTGTCGGCCACCAGAAAACAGAGGGCTGAGCCAGCCTTGTTGGGAACTGGTCTCGCGTGTTCCTGTGGCAAATGTGTAATTAACCGAGGGAGGCATCTTTGAGGCTTTGCAGTTGTTAGACCACCAGCGAGCTGAAAAACCGTGAATGTGCAGTGCTGCCCACTGCACGACGGTGGCAGAAGAGACTCCAGATTACATGAAGCCCCCCTTAGACTTCTGCTCTAAGGATAGTGCACATCAAAGTTAGGCTCTGGGACCATATAGGTAACGACGCATAAGACTGCTGCCCTTTGGTCCCTTGCAACATCTTTATCTGTGGTACAGGTCTGGCCACCCTCAAGGCCCCTCCTACTGTGGGTGTCATACCTCTTCTGACGTAAGTGGGCTTACAGAGGACAGCACCAGAAAATAAATACAAGTAGAATTAATACCATCACCACATGCAATCTGTGGCAAAGCAATGTATAAGCATTTTTAATGCAACTTAACTTTCAAAGCCCGTTTATTGGTCTGGCCTAGAGTCCGTATTAGCTGTCTTGCTGCCTCATGTAACTAAAAATTTAATAAATAAAAATACTTGCATCTATGCATTTGTACAGGGTATTTATATCAGGTCTCTTCCTGCATTGGTCTGTTCAGTTGTCATTCACACTGTACCTCTGACCACCACAGCATACAGCTGCCAGGTCACTTCAGCCATTGTCTCTCTTGCACTGACAGAGATGGCCTTTTGCCTGATCCCATGTCCACATTTGATCAAAAAGAAAGGTTTGCCTGGGCTAGGGCTGATGGTTCAATGCTTTATTTTGCAGATTTTTTCTTTCTCATCTTTATGCTTTTTAAATGTTTAGTCATCCTTATATGTTCAAACTGTTTTCAAGTGACAGCAATTCAAAGCCAATAGTATATTTTTCTTTGCACCAAGAATCAACATTTCCTGTGATGTGCATAAAACGGGTTTCTATATCTGTCCCAAGTACACTTGTTTTCTACGGAGCACACATACTGTTCTATTAAAATTATATGTAATGCTTTTTTTAATTTACATTTTTATTGAAAGCATATTGCTACCATCTGAAGGTGGCAGCATGTTTTCTTATCTTATTATTTTTGTGGCATATGCTTGAAATAAAATGAATAACCACTGCACCAGTTTGCCAAGGAAAGACCTGCTGGCTTTGCCAATGATGTATTAAAATGTGTAAACATGCAGGTATATTTCTGCTCTCCTGCCCTAAAGGCAGGATTGCCCTATAATGTAAACTGAGGGCCATAACACGTGGCTTATCAGCGAAGGACTCAACAGTCAGATAAATACATTCTTGAAGAGAGCGTCCTCTAGTGTATTTAGTGGCGTGGGTGGCACCTACCATTGGGACTGGGAACTAAGAGCAAGAGTGACATCAGAAGTCCACTGATGTAAATTTTAAGAGCCGAAGAGATATTTAAAATACCGGTCACACCATGCATGGGTTACTGCTGGGTTCAGTGTCTGTATCCTAGCCCTTAAAAGCACACTGTTTTAACAAACAAAGAACTGATTTCACTTGTAGCAGTGCCGGGTTAAACCCTGTAGAACCCCCTAGGCAGTCGAAATCTTAGGGCCCCCCCTCGCAAATTATCTCCTGATGCCCAATGCACCGGATTTGTTTACAAACTGACAGCTGCCAGAAGATGCGCTTTTAAGAGACAAACTTTTATGTGAATCTGATGTCTCTGGTTTATGTACTTGAAGTTGTTAATGGGTACATTACATTAATACAGTATTTTCTAGATGGAGTCTTTAATGTAAAGTTTTTGTTTCTTTGAGTTGATTCATTTTTTTCCGATCTTTTGGAAACATTATTTAAGAAAGCTTGATTGTAATTTTCTTTCAAGATCAAATCAATATTATTTTGATCTACTGTCGCGGGACTTCTAAAAGGAGTGGGACCCATAGGCCAGTGCCTACTTTGCCTATTTGGTAATCCCGAACTGACGTGCTGAATAAAAATATGTATTAGCACATAGCAAGAACTTGAGGAAACAGACCAGGGGACACAACCAAGTATTCCATTTCATTTGGAACTTGAAGAAGTGATGAAAATGCATAAAAGGTGGAAGATAATTTGTTGAATTAGAAAAACAAGCATCTGATCTTGGTATACTACATGCGTACTATGTTTTAAAAAAAAGTTTTTTAAAAAAGTGAACGAAGTACAAGTCACCTACAGACGCCGACCCTAGCTGCGATACATCACATGTCTTTGTTCCATTACCTTACGGATAACTATGCAGTAACTCCTGAGAAGCCTGAAGGATTGCGAAGAGCACATATGACTGCAGTCAAACTGCTGCGTAGAGGTGGATTCCATGTAGCGTGTTTTCAAAGTGTTTTCACATAATTTCAGTATGGTGGACGTTCCAGCATCGTAAACTTATGATTAGGGTTGGGAAATTTGGATTGTCGGGGTAGTGGTTGCCAACCACATTATGTTAGTGAATATTCACAAACATTTTGTATGCACCCTAGAAATGTTTCTATGGTTATTTCAAATATGTTTTTGTAACTATTCCATGATGAGAATGGCCAGGGACATGCCCACCTTTTGTGAAGTACATGAAAAGGGCTTTGTCCGTAAAGGAAAATATTTCCATCAGCAAAAAAAACCAAAAAAACACAATGTTCAGTATGCAAATAGATGTTTCTGTTTGATTTCTAGCACTATTGCTTTTTCAGTATTACAGTACGACCTAATGGGGCTAAAACTGAATTGATGATCCTTGGACATTCATCCCTCCTTCAGTACAACCTGGATTGGCCTCCTTGCCTGGGACCCTCTTCCCCCTGGAAACAAGGCAATTACAAAAAGTCTGGGGATGTGGACTTATGAATATTTGACAATGGTAGCTCAGGCTACTTGTTTTGGGATGCTGCATAAGATTCTGCCACGCCTCCATCAGGCCTCAAGGTGAATGGCAGTCCAGGCATGGATTCTTTCTCACCTGGACTACAGCAACTCTCTACTCCTAGGTGCCCCCAAGGTTACCGTACAGAAACTTTAGGTGGTATAAAACGCAGCATCACATGTGCTCCTGGGCATCCCCAGAATTCAATCAGCCCAGCAGGGGCTGGGGAAGCTGCATTGGCTGCCCATTGCTAAAATAATTGAATTTAAATCTTTGTGCACTGCCCATAGAGCTCTCCATGGGGATGTCCCTCCTATACTTCCCCAAATCTTCACCCATTATGTGCCAAGTAGAGAACGACACTCTTCAAACCTGCGCTTGGTCTTTGTCCCCTCAGTTAGAATAGCCAGAAGAGGAGGAAGGTCCTTCAGCTGTAATGTTGAAAAGCATTGGCATTCTCTCCACTTGCCAATTAGGTGTTTGGTCTCCGAACTGCGTTTTCCCAAAGCCGTTAAAACCGGTCTCTTTTACTCTGACCTACTAGGTGTTCTCATCCTATCCGATTGCTGTTTTTGCTGTGCAAACCTCTCCTTCTAGCGCTGGGTTGCTTCCGGGTCGCCATGCGCTTTATAAATCCCATAGCATAGCAATACATTCACATCTATTTCCAAACTGTTTGTAAGTCAAGGTATTCCTTTTTTACTGCCCTAGCACTAAAAAAATACAAAGTGGTTTAACATGTAAACTATTGGCGCGCCTAACATTGGTCCTCAGTGGTGTAGTCAGTGCAAGGAAGGATATAAGGCCAATGGCTGAGGTTTGAATTGTGAATTGCAAAATACATCAATGATCAAAATTCATTGGCCCCTTCAGGCCTCGGGCCCTGGTGCCACTGCACCTGCTGCAACCAACGGAAGCCCCGCTCTGCCACAAAGGCCGAGGTCATCGCAATCACAAATTCCAAATAAAAAAGAAAGAAACTCCACTAAACCATTGCGTCGACTCTAAAGTTGCTTTACGCTGGATCTCAGATTTTCTGTGACGTTTGTCCCTTCAACTCCATACATGTTTTGTCGGGGCGAACCCAGTATTCAATCACATGACTATCCATGCTCTGATAGAAGTCACACAGTATTCAAGGTCATTGTGTTGGTCTCTTTTGGTGACGATACATTTCTAAAGTTCTTGTTGAGGGGAAACTGTATCTAAAAGGCTAAGATCTCCCCAGCAATGCAAAGAGAAGCCAAGAAGATGCCACATAATTCTCCAGGTCATTGTGTTAGTCGTTTTTAGTGCTGATGCATAGGTAAGGTTTGTGTGGAAGATAAAACTGCATCGAACATGCTAAAATCAGTCAAACAATGCAACAGAAGTCAAGAAGATGCCACATAATTATCTAGCTCATTGTGTTAGTCGTTCCAGTGGCAATGCATAGGTAAGGTTCTTGTGGAGGATAAAACTGCATCTAACATGCTAAATCAGACAAACAATGCAAGAGAAGTCAAGAAGATGCCACATAATTCTCCAGGTCATCGTGTTGGTGGTTTTGGTGCTGGTGAATAGGTAAGGTGCTTGTGGTGGATAACACTGCATCCAACATGCTCAAGCGATACGAAGGAGGCTGCATGGTTCCAGAGGTGGTGCTAGACGTGTTTAACCTCCTGTCCACGAATCTATTATTTGCTGATGTGATATTATTCCGGCCCATTGAACAGTGCTGCGGATCAGACGTGCTGTCTCCTCTACACGGATGCCTCTCAGGCGGCTCTCCGTGAAGCACTTGAGGGAAACATTACAGCTCCTTCTGGACATTAGCAGCAAATCGCCCGCTTCAAAATAGCATGTGTGGCACCAATTTGCAAACAATGTATGTATTTATTGAATTTCTAGAACACAAACCCGGCCACGTGAGCGATGGAGCACTTTACAGGTAGCTAATATTAGATCCAGATACAACAACTGTAACAAATGTACACCAATTATAGGCAGTAAAGGTGGTAGGCAGTGACATAGTCAGGAAGATGTCGGCAGCTCCTCCGTTTCAGCGGAGGAGCGTCGCCCCACAAACAAAAGCTCCAGGTCTGAGCTGAAAATTAAAATGGCACCAAAGTTCATTTATTACCATTTTATTTTTCAGCAACCGACCTGTCCCAAACTGAGCGTCAGGACGGGGCGGGCCATTGCTGCTGACTGGCAGCAAGGAGCTCTGTGCTCTCAAGTTTAAAATGCACGTCTCTTTGGCTAAGCGTCTTGCGACGACCAGCCAGGCATTCACATTTTAAACCTCTCTAACCCAAAGACAGCTGGGTTAGAGAAGGCAAAGGCCTTCAGTGCCCTTGTGAGCGCTGATGGAGGCCGCTTCTACCAATCCTAGCGCTGCTATCATGAGAGCAGTGCAGCATTGGCTTGGGAGTCGGAAACCTGCATACTGCCTGCCTCGCGGAGAGAAGGATCGAGGAGGACATCGTGCTCAAGCAAAGGTACTTTTTTTTATGTGCCCCCGACTCACCATCCTCAGGACATGCCAGCCGCCACTGATGTAACCTGAACATATCACCATCCTCAGGACATGCCAGCCGCCACTGATGTAACCTGAACATATACATGAAGCAGAGAAGGTAAGAAGAAGGTCACATTTCCCAGGATTTCATTCCACAACCGGAGAGCTAGGAGTGGTCTAATGTTCTGCTTTCTTGTTTTTGTTGTTGTTATTTCTAGTAGAAGGTGCAGTCTCTGATTCTCCCGGGACAGAGGGGCCTTTTGAGCTATCCAGGTAATTGTTGCCCATGAGAGTAGTGAGTGTAATTAGTTGAAGAAGGGGCCATGGCCTATAGCAGGATGTGATGCGGCGCTCAAGATGGCCTCGGGATATAGCCATAATAACACAGATCTTCATGGAGGGAAGCACGCAGGGGTTTATGGGGGTTAGAATCCTGCAGATTACCACGTGCGAGCTTGCCTTCACCTGATTCTACAACAAATTTCAATTCCTTTTGATCTCGCATTGCCTTTAATTATTCATGGTGCGCCTACAACTGTGTGAACGTTTCATGAGGTGCGGCTACAACTGCAATATGTTCCAGACGAAAAAAAACTTCTCGGCGAGAATCTGAGGCTGGCATCACGAAGAGAAGTGTCCTGATTTCCCCTTCCATCTTCAGAGACGTAGAGCAGACAGCAGAAGCGACAGAGGCGAGAACGCCAGACAACACTTCTTTGCTGACCTGGAAAAGGACTGTCTGACACTGTCATAATTCCATGTGATTTTCTCAGCAACTGATCAATACAGCCTGTTCATAACAGAAGGAGGATAGTCACGGTCGCGGCTGTCCCGTGGATATTATCTCCATGAAGGGACTTGATCAATTTAAGAATTTAGGACTGCAACGACTGTTGTCGCAGCGTCAAACTGGGCCAGGCTACCAGACAGTCTTACCGGACAAATATTGGAGCCTGATCCAGGTCAGGCCAGGTGGGCGGGCCAGCATCGCGGCGTGGCACCCTCCTCTGTGAAACTAGCGGCTAACACAACACGGGTGACCGCCACTGACAGAGCGGCAACAACTGAACTAATGACTTGCCAAGAACATGTTCATCTTCCATGAAACTTCTAATGCATTGCAAGCCCTGGTTCTCAAAAGTAAATGCCAGCAACAACCGGCACAAATTAAGCACTGATGGAAGCATTCCACAGAAGGTCGACCAAGTACTTCAAATGATCTGAAGCTTGAGGGTGCATCTGTGAATCTCTGTATGACATGGAGGGGACCAAATCCTAGGAAATGGGAAGGGGTGTGATAGAACCAGCCATGTCTGGTTGGCTGAAAGGAGGCCTCCCCCCAGGCAGAACTACTGCTTCCGTCTAAGGCAGGTGATTACACTCACTGCGTAACCCGAGGTCACCCTTGGGTAGCTTGGCATTGAGCAGTCAGGCTCACTACAGAGGCAAAGTGTAAAGCAAAGGCACAGCAGCCACTCGCAATCAATGCACCGAGCGTCACAAAAGAGACTTCACACAGGATGCATGTAAAAATGTTTCTTTTCAACACACATATTAGATCATTATTACCTGGCCATCATATACTTTGGGCATAAAACTCAATCTGAAATATTACTAGCAGTACCAAGCCCACTCGTATTATGATTTCACCAGTATGCACACTGGGGACAATTCCTAATCTGACCCCCTCCAGTTGAGAGAGAGCACTCTTACGCAGTGCAGGATATCAAGATTATGAACATACACAAAAATAGAACACTTAAGCAGCACTGCGGGCTGATGCCACGTGGGAAAAACCAAATGTCAAAAGGTATTTTGCTTTTGGCACCAATCAACGTATAAGGCGGCTCAGCTGGACAGTGCCGTGAATCACAGGCGGTCCGCACATGATCACTCCCACTCACACGCACACACACACACTCACGGTCACTCTGCACCACTACGTGGTGCCAACAGGTATCAGCCAGTCCATACGGCACGCTCTTACACACACATACACACTTGGCACCCTAATGCGGTGCCACTGGTACCCAGCAGGTAAATGACTCACCCTCGGTAGACTCCATGGCCCAAGCCTCCCTCCGCCCTCTAGTTCACCTCCATTGTCCTATTCCCCCAAAAGAAAGATATCCAGCCCAGCCTCCCGGACACTGGGCCGCACACAGCCAAAGTCACCTGGGTCTCGGGAAGCAGGTGGGAATACGTAAAGTTTTAATTAGGAGGTAGACATATATAAGGAAGAGGTTAGCAGTCACTCAGGAAGTTCACCCACAGGTCTCAAAACTCAAAGGAGTGACACAGTATCTTGTCCCGCTTCCGAACTGTCTCGGAAGCGTTTCTTCAACCCAGTCAATCTCTATCGCTACTACCTGGCGCCAACATGTCTCCCGGAAGTGCCAGGTGTGGAGAGGGTAGTTGGCCCACCATAATGACGGTCAACAACCGATGAATGGGAAGGGATGAGTCGCACCAGACACTTTTGATTTCAAACATGATGAGTTGCAAAGTTCTGCACCTACCTGGTGAGGAGGCACAAGAACTGGTGCTCGTCGATTTGGAATGCACCGGGCAAATACGGTCACACACTCAACGAAGACTTGCAATTCAGTACCTCTCTGGAAATGAAGCACAACATCCGGTGTAAGACGATACAGGCTACACCAGGCCAGTCCGGTAAAAACACAAACAGGCGCAAGTTCAGCAGACCTATATGAGGTAGAATGAGGCACTACTCCGGGTACACCAGCACCTCCGAGGGTTGTACCCTGTGCATCGGACACAGCATACAATGAGCATGCAGTCGGCATGTCGCACAATAAAAAGGAGGCACGATCAATGAAACAGGCCACGTAGGGTCCCATAACTAGTGAATCCGCTCACCACCACTAGATGCTTATGAGTGTCGATATCCCAGCAGTATGGGAACCACATGTCTCAGATGCGGACAAGATTTCTGGGACTCCGCACTAGGCAATCCGGTATCCAGAAACAAGTCTGAAGTTCATGCTCACACCACGCTACCAGTTTGGATTCAGTAGCCGAGGTGGGCACTTGAGAGGACATCTCTCTACTAATGTCACAGGTAGATGGTGTAGGTCCCTCGAGGGAGATCTTTGTTGTACCCGAGTTCTCTAGTAGAGAAGAAGGCCCAACGTCGGGCCCTTGGAGAATACATTTCAGGGTGCCATGCTTCCGCAGGCCCAGGCCAGTCTCTATTTGGACAGTTATCCTCAATGTGCATAATAGAGTTCTCTGACAATGTGCACCATGCAGTCCAGGTTCTCCAGTCCCCACATCCCCACAAGCGTATTTCACCTGTCTGCAATGACAAGCCAGCCTGTGTTATAGAACATGGAATCAGCACCATTTCCCAACATGGATAGGAAGGCTGTGCGCACTTTCATGTGGCAAGGACAGGTCGGGCACATGGCTTATCCAGGTCCGAGCGCCTTTGGTGCCAGTGCGCAAACAGCACCTTGCTCGGCCCAGCCAAACATGGATGGACCCCTTCACGGGTACAGTTGCACACTCACGGCCCGCAATGTTGGACTAGGCACCTTGCTGTTAGCACCATGGATGCAAGCGCGCAGACGGAAGGCCTGACCGAGAAGTTAGAACACCGGGGTTGAAGGTATATGGTCATCAGTCCACAATGACAGGCCGGGAACCTATCCACCGTGCCATTGGTGCCAGGGCGCCTCCTCCAGCCTGCCATGGCAGGCGGGACATGTATCCAAAACAACATTAGCATCAGTGCGCACACCCCAGTCTGTATTGGCAGACCAGCCCATGTTCCAGGTCAGCATGTCAGCGCTCTTCCTAACCTGTGTAGGAAGGAGCACACACTTCTCCACAGCTTTGACAGTGAGAATGCGTGGAGGGCCCGGAGACCACTCCAGAGATTCGCTAACTCCCCAGGAGTATCCATGGAGAGAGCCGAACTCTTAGACAGGGGAAGCCCCATGGGGGGGGAAAGGGGTTCCTCACTATCTGGGCAGGAAATGCCCATAGGTGCCTGCCCGGTCTTCAACCCACCACCCCCTCCCACCCATTGGTGCCCGTCAGGGCTTCCCTGGGAGGGTGCCCTCATGATATGGGATAGTCCAATCTGGGTTGGCTGAGGCATAAGTGATGCCAACCTAGGCAGGGGCGGAATGGCACCCCGCAGTCCTGCCATGGCAGACCCGATATAGGGTTGACGGCTATCCGGTAGGTGGCCCACTACTTAGCCCGTGCCGTACCTGCCCTGGGTATGTGGTGTACCTGTTTACAGGACGCATGGAGGTACAGCACCAAAACCCCATCGAATCTGCACCCCCAGCCTAATGTTGGCAAGGCGGGCACACGCACCTACCCTCTGCCTTACAGGGGGAAGATTCCCAGTTTCCTAAGGTTATGCAGAGAGAGTTGGCAAAGACTAGGAGGGAAATCGAAAAGCTATGGGGTAATTTCCGTAAAGGAGGCCATGGTCAACAGGGTGTGACTGGTTAGGACAGATATGGAGGGTCAGAGCCTTGAGTAGCCTAGAGTACCAACGTGAGCATTTTGTAAGGGGCTGTTTTGGGCAGACAACCAACCTCCTTGCCTTATCAGTTTCATTAGAGCTATTAAGTGGCTTCTGCCACAAGGCAGCATTTTACAGTACATTAAATAATAATAAATATAACCATGGTATTTTTAGTCCTAGACTTGGCTAGCTTTTCCACAGGGGATAGCACGCACAGTGCATCTGAATTCCCCAAATATACAGGGATATCAATGATCCGCTTGAGCTGCAAGAGTAGCTATAAATAGATGCAGTGGGGAATGATTCAGCCATGATGTGCTCATTACCTTCAATGGCCTTATTGTTCGGCAGGCACCCAGTAAACACCGCCGCCGAACCCATGGTGGCCACACAAAGGGTCTGCTGACCGCATCTAGACAAGGAGGACCTATACGAAGTTCCAAGAACGGGAATGCCATACAGCTGGGTGCCTGAAAGGGTGATTACCGCTTTTTCTTCGCAAGCTGATCTCACATGAATGGGACAGGAAACACCCTGCAGCATCAAAAGCCATGCGTTGGGAAAGGACCGCGAGCAAGGGTTTCCTGCAGAATTTGAGGATTGCCATCACGGTGCTCAAAGGACCAAAAAGCCAGAAGTTGCTGAACCACACGCAATTCACTCCACAACACTGACAACGAGGTAGCCTATGGGGAACAGTTGGTCCTCTGAGTCTAGGGAGTGTAGCCTTTGAAGATCTTAGCAGCGGAAGCAGTTACAGTGCTGCGGACCTCTCCTCAGTGCAGGCCATGTTCTCCTCTGATGATCTGCTCCCAGTCCTGTTCATCCGATTAGCTCAAGAGTCTCGCCTGGGCTCTCGTTTGATCTTTCTGGCACCGAGAGGATGAAGTTCCCCTGCGTGCTTTTTTAAACTCGACCCTTTTATCTATTAACCGGCACTGTAGCATGTCTAGACTGTGCAACTGATTCCCAAAAGGAGAACTCACTCCCAAACCAACTTACTGACATTACAGATGCGTAATGTGTGCGAATTAAAATAGACGTGCTGTTTATATCCAGACATATGAGCTGCATGTGCGTACCTTATGATATTAACACGAACACACGTAAGTAACACAAATTCAGTACAAATGGGCGGTTCCATGGGAGGGCTCAAGGACCGGCCAAGGACAGGCAATTCAAATGTCAGTGAATCTACACCAACAAAATTCAAATTTCAAAGCAACCTTGATTATTCACAAAGCACAAGCACACAATCTGCAACACTGGATAAATCATACATTTTAACACAGTGAATGGAGGATACAACTGTAAATAAAAACGTACTACTGAGCTTTATTCCATACTACTCCTCTTCTAGGCTCTGTAAGTAAAATATTTAGTGGTAATCTCTTTTCTCCAACTTTTCTACGATGCAGAGTGGAGCTAGCCTTCACAGAGTTGTAACTCCTGACCTTGAGATACTGATGGTGCCACCAGCTGGGACTGTCTGTCTAGATTTTAGGTGTGTATGTATAGGTGTGTGTGTGTGTGTGTGTGTGTGTATATATGTTACCGGGTCAGGGGAGGCCCAATGGAATAAAAAGTGCCTGAAAACTCAGCATTCCTCGTGTGCGTACTCTCTTCCATGCGGAGCAGGGTTTTGTTTGGATATATATATATATAAAGAAAAAATACAAGGAAGGGAAAGGTAAAAGAGAAAACAGAGAGAAGGAAGAGCAAATTGATAAGTAAAACATTGCAACGTTTAGACTTGACCATTGCCGCTATTCGCATAAAGTAAAACATTCAAACTTTTCATGGGCATAGCGACTTAGGAGTGCTTTTGATTGGGTTCTTTAATTTACCCCCAAAACAATACAGTTCCCAAAACAGCATTCCATCATTTTGCCTGCTAAAGGGGGTGTTCTGCGCTGTTGCTCGCAGAGAATTCCTACTCCTCAGAATGGTGATGTGACACTTGGATTATTGCAACAGAATACATACTTGCCCACCATCCCTCTCTCACACCCTACAGTTCAAAACTATGCAGCTGACAAGTTGTTTGGGCCAAAGCTGCAAGATCACATGACAGCAGCTCAGAAATTCCTCTATTGCATCCAAGTTAAAGAAGGAGCGACCTTTCAAACCTCATACACAAGGCACTCGAAGGCACTTGACAAACCATCCTGCTAATCTGTTTGTCCCTTGCAGCTTTCCAGAAGCCTCAGGTCCACCATCCGGTGCTGCTGCTGACCCAACAATTTAGATACAAAATGTGTGCGGTTGATCTCCCTCTTTCCTGGGGTCTTCCCTGTGGAGTTTTGCTTTCACATCTGAAACTGGAAAACAACCACTTCAAGTTCAGAAGATCCCTGAAGAATAATGTATTGAGCCTGGCACATGCATAACCATGTGTATCTCATGATAACCTTCCTTTGTAAGCTCTCATACCCTAATTCAAAAGGGATTCTGGGATTGGCAGTTGAACACACTTGCAACGTTTTTGAGCAACATTTTACATTCACAACTGTAAAGAAGGTCCTACGTCACTGGCATCCTACATGAAAAAACAGTTGGTCTTAATTAGATGTAATTTAATCTAGGATAAAAATTCATTGCAGACAATTATCCAAAACGAGGCCATGACTTTCATATCTGTGTTTTAGAGCAGAATACATTTAAGTGAAGACGTTCTACGTGTATTCAACCAAGACATGAATATATTTCCATGTCTGAGTGAGTTGGTGGCTATGGGCAGAAGTCTTTCACTACTTGGAAGGACAAATGCCATCAGCTGTGCAATGGCGTAAAACCAGGCCATGATGGAGGCCGAGGGGAGTAGGTACAAGAGCTTCTTGGTGTTATGTAGATTGTTCTTAAGTATTAATATCAATAAAATATTAAAGTTCTCGAAGACAGTATAATTGTCATGATAGGCTGGCTTATTTCTAATTCCTTGTCCTCGTTCTGTACACCAGGCATGAGTACAACTGAGAACTGGGGACACAGCTTGCCCAAACCCCAGGCTAGAGACCCCCCATAATTAGTAAGTGGTCTGTTTACACCTCAACACACTGCTAAAGTGCTTCTTAATTACACCCAACCCTGGCACATTTTGAGTGAAGAAAAGGTCAACAGAACAATCTTATTTCCTCCGCAGCTGTAATTTGTAGCAGAAAACAAACAGATGACTATGGAGATATGCTTTACAAAGAATACCTTTACAGTGAAATAACTACACATAAATAAACCTCAATGGTGATTTTTTAATCAACATAAAAAGGACTCCTGAAATTACAAATGCTGAAACAAATTCCGTTATACCTATTTTATCCAGCCTCGCCTAAACTCATCCAACTTGTTTCCCTAATCCTAAACTCAACTTTCAACTGAAGCCTAACTCTGTTACATTTAACTTAACCTGTAACCTTTTCTCTTAATCTAACCGTGGCTTTTACCCTAAATTATTGTCCTAGTCTTATCTGTTAGTAACCAGTACCATATCCCTTTTTAGTTTTGTCATCCCCGTTATTTAATAGTTTAGTTTTTTTAATCCATTATTTATTTTTGAATGAGTTTAAGGTTTCTTTGTGGTAACCTGCGTTTTCTTTGGGTAACAAAGATTCTCTGCAGCATCTTCACCGTAAAGGCAGTTAGTTGTTTGTTCAGGTTTCCCTGTAATAACATAATCATGTTGATAATAACTTCCAGGCCAAGTGTTTTATTATCTCCCAAGTCCACCTCCCCACAGCCTGGTAGTAGTGTTCACGTGTAGGCGACATCGGAAATTCCAATTGCCAGTTACAGATGGATTCCAATTACCAACTTGCAGACACATGGGTTTATGAACATCCACTGAACTGCAAGGGAAAAATCTAATTTATTTCATAGGCATCTATGAGCTATTTAGCAGTTTTCGTTCTACTCTGCTAGGACTTTTACTTAATAGGATTTTGAAGACGAAAGCATTCAACCTTCTCCAAAATACAAATATGGTTTATTCGTCACCTAAGCATCTTTAAAACTGATTTTCCTCCTTTGGAAGTGTAGACTCACATGCACAGAATGATGTATGCCGTTCAGTAGAATCCAAACTATAACTGGTCACTAACATTTCCACCAAGGCATTGGTGAAAAAAATAAGTTCCCATGGATTCCTTTATTGATACATACATTGATTGTATTTATTCATAGATTTTATTATGGTCGTTTTAAAATGTGGATGTGGGTACCAGACGCTGCAGAGGCCTGAACATGAAGCAGTAAAAGACAAACAATGATTACATTTTGCATTGTTTATGCTTTATATGGTTTACTTCTGATGCCCTTTTATAGAGTGGACATGACAATCCTTTTCCACAAAGATAGGTTTGTAGAAAAACAATTGACAGTGAAAACACTGCCCCAGCTGCGACAAAAGGATTTCACCTCATTTCCAGCACCAAGGACACATGGCTGAAGCTCCGTGACCTTCACAATGCCCCTGGGTCATGCCACAAAATCAGTTTACCACACTCCGGCCCTCCCACCATTAAACCAGCATTGATGCACAACAATAAATGCACTGGCGCGGTAGCCGGCAGAGCAGATGTCAACCCTTCAGCCGACAGATGTGTTTTGATGTGATCTGCCATGGTATAATATGCTCAGCGGCCACTTGCGTCCCTCACATTCACATTACCGCCATTATGTTTGATTTCACGCCTGATTACATCATTCACAACTTTGAGCTGCACAGATTTCAGGTGTGAGCTTTTCTTTGGAGCATGAGATGAGACCACTGCAACAACACTCACCAGTAGGTCTGGATCCCCAATTCCTATGAGAATCTCACTGTTTCATGTCAACACAACGCGTCTTAGAACGTCACTGTACTTCCCGAAATTACACTATATTTTCTTACACTTATGCCAGTTTCTAAAGATGAGCACAATAGAAGACACTGAACACAAGAGAAGACACTGAACACAAGAGAAGACATTGTGGCGGAGTTTGAGGGACAGCCTCTGTCCTCCAATATGGCAATGACTGTCACTAAACAAGGAAGGAGGTAATATGATTTGTAGTGTGGGTTTAGAGTGTGACAATGGAAGGCTGGGGACAGTAGGCCAATGACGGCTGCGGCAGCCATATTTGTTTACTGTAGAGAGCTACTGCCAATCAGCGGTGTAATTGCCTTGCAGTGCACAATCAAGGGTCACATATACACTGCCGGTAGAAACATGATGGTCTGCCTAAGTATAAACAGAGCGGGTAGACCACTTCAGCTTGTGGCAGTTTTACCCTGCCTGATAAACGCTAAATCTGTTTCTTTGTTGCTGAAGGACATGAGAGGAGGTGTCATTCGCATGTGACGGGAGTTGCCCCAGATGAGGAGTGTGAAGGATGAGCACATCTGTGTTCTCACTTGTTGAACTGGGCATTTTCAGGAATCGATCGCTGGAGCTATTTGGCAGCACTGCCGGTTACGAAGCGTTTCTCTGATGGGTATGCAGGCATTGCGGTGTGTGATGAGCTTGTAGACAATGCTCAGAGATTTGAGTTGTAAGCATGCTGAGGGAAGGTTGAAGATTGTAGGTGTGGTGTGAACAAGTTTTCATTGCCTAGTAATCAGGTGTGCAGTTTTATTGAAGGAAGCTTTGACCAGCACAAGAGTGGTGCTAGTGAGGCCAGTGAGTACACTCGTACTGCCCCAATTGTAACTGAGTACACCGAGCAGCAGAAGGGCTGGGTGTCAGTTATGACATTCCATTGGGTGATTTTTATCACATGAGATGCGCAAAGATAGGAGTATTGACAACTACCTGAACACCGCCTGCAACACAAGTAGGAATAGAATAGCAATGAGGCGGTGTGATGAAAACGTGTTTACAACTGTGAAGAACCCAAGCAGTGCACAGAGCCAGGTGGGTGAATTGTAGCAGCTGTACAAGAATAACTGGATTTACGCCTGCTGTCGCTCGACTCCTCCCCCTTGGCACTGATGACCACTGACCTTTCCTTTCTGGCCATCCTTCAAATAGTGTTGTGGTTGGAGCACCAGAAGACAAGAGAGCAGACAGAAAATTAGACAAAGCTCTGAGAGCAGAGATCTCTATCTGCATGACTAGAGAAGCGTAAGGCTGCAGTTCATGATAGACTTTTACCTGGGGCCACAGGCACTGAGGACAGGACACTGTAAGACACATTATAAACCTCAGTGGACACCAGACTCTTCCGGGGGGTCATATTCACAGTTAGTTAAGCTAACTGCAAATGGGGCACTGAGCTATCTGAATAAACTACAACAAGCCGTGGGATCGTTGATTAGCGATTTCAGATATGACCTAATACTCCATGGCATTCCGTGGCCGAATGCATTCTGCAGAAGTGGCAGACTCACTCATCCGTACTCCTTCCAAATGTCATCTCTGTAGTGTGCTCAGACAGAATGCTAAACGGAACTGAAGGATTTTGTTGTGTCGAAATCTTTCCTTAACAAGAGGATTCCATTTCCAATTTTTAAATGTTAGTTTGAGTAGAACTATAGTTAAGCCCTATTTTCCAATTAGTCATTTGAGCGTTTGGGGTCTAAAACATGACTAAATCAAGTAAAATGGCTGCTGTAGGAGCCTTGTGTGGCCTGTGTGCATTCTGGAAGGTGCATTACAAGCCGTGCGGACATAGCATGATTGCTGTGAGCAAAGTCTTGCCAAGAAAGCCTGAGGACTACTTACGATGACCAAGACCAAAGGTTGGTCTTCTGCAGCCTATGGAGTAAATTTCCCCATTGTGGCAGGGGCATTACCCTTCCCTCCTTTCTACTAGAAATAAGTTATTTTCTTCAGAAGCCTTAATTTCATGTTTTTTGCTTTCAGGAGGCGGTTTGCTGCATTTCGATAACAGAATAGAAAGGGCAAAGGTGGGCTTAAAAGTTCCCATGGGCATTTTTAGTTGTTATTCGCGGCAGCAGTCTTGTTGTACTGTGAAGTAATTGCGCCTCACCAGGTCTCAGGAGGAGGGCGTCCACAGCATTTCTCTATTGTATGGGATTGTGAAGATCAGGAACTCAGCAGGAAACAGAATTCCTATATGGAGATTTGCTGCGAGGAAGCACTTCCGGTTAGGAGTTCTTCATGTCCGGTCTCGTGTTCGGCTTTACAGGCATGATGATACAGTATTAAACCCCTTGAACCTGGTGAGAAAGAAATTTCGGCACATATTATGCACCCTGCATGCCGGAACATATGCCCCAATACAGTGTTGCGCTAGTCCTAATACATATTCTAGGCCTTGGAAAGTCTCTCCCTTGCCCTCTCCTTTCAGGGATGTGACTGTTGCTACAATGAGTGCAAAATGACACATGGAGGTGCCTGTGGCCCTTCCTTCACCTTATTCCAACCACATACATTTATATTTTGAGAACTTGGTTATGGTACATTTCAGCCTATTTCAGCTCCACTAAGTAATGCTTTTCTGGTTTATTTTGCCTTGGATCACAATGGCTGCTCATTTCTACTTAATATACTGATCTTCAATGCAGCATCTTGCATGTGCACTTGCATAGCCCACCTCAAAGTATTTCTGAATGTCCTTAAGGTTCCGCTCATGGCCCAAGGAGATACTAATAGCTTTACCTTCCCCTGTGGAGGTCAAGCCTCGAGATCAATGCTAGTATGTATGGAAGGGTAGCTCCTCCTTCACTCTGTACTCTACTTTGTTGATGTAACAACCGATCAACTGGTTCTCAAGTACCATCAACCCTACACATCGGCCAGCGTTTGCAGATACTCTCTTTTTATGCTAGCAAATTATACATAATATAAATGCTAATAGACTCATCCTGGTTAGAGTGAATTGCTGTGCTATGGGGCAGGTGCTGAAGCACTTCAGTTCATCATTCTGCTCCTCAAGTCTCTTAGATGCTCTTCACATGCTCTGTACGCATGAGACCAGTGCTCTTGCATGTGGAGCTAGCTACTGGTAAAATTGCCACCTTACTGAGCTAGGAGCTAAGCAGAGGCTTTTTTGGCACAACTAGTCTACAGACTCATCTTAGTCATCTTCCTGCTTATGGGGCAGGTGGAGATTGAACCTGTTGCAAGATGAAGCCCAGCTCCCTGAGGCGGAAGAGAATTACCGAAACGTTTGAGCCAGGAGGTTCTGGAATAAATGCTTCATGTTCTGCTGGAGTTACTGACTCATCACAGCACTACTCATGTATGATTACAGATAAAGACATATGTTGACAAGTTTAAAACTGCATACAAGGCCAACAGGGCACCCTTATATATCAAAATGCAATTGTGGTCAGAAGCAACGTGATCCGGGTCTCACAGCATGTTATGTGATTGGTTGATTTCACTGTGGGGCAAAAGTTTGTATGATTTCATCATCATTCTAAATGGTTGTTGTAAAATGTTACAAATCCCACCTCTTTTGGCTATAGAATGCTGGAAAGAATTAAGCTGCAATGATGGGTTTCCATTACTCAAGTAGGTATGAATTACTGTTGGCCTGCATGGGGAGTGGGTGGGTTGGGGTGAAGGAGAGTGGAGCTTTACCAGTGTCTGTGGCAAAGCTTTAGTGCAGTGCATGTCTAGCCTGTCTATTAATTGCCTGTGGTCACATAGTAAGGTATCGCTTACATCAAGGCAGGATGATTATTTGAGTTCACAAGCTCTCTGGAAAGCGTTAGATTTATTTGGCATTCCAATCATGCAACCACATTAGTTATTTATGCGCCAACTCCTGGGTTTGCTAGCATGCATGTACTGTGCTGAAAGGGATTGCTGAGAGGGATTCCTTTCCTGGAGTCTGCTTCAATACACATTAAACACTCTAGTCACAAAATGTTTGGTATTTCTCTTTTATACTATACCACTGAGACAGCAGACTTGAAAGACTGCCTTGCAATACGAGGCAACCCACTAGGATTCCAGCCGCATGTGAAGGAGGCTCGATACACATCCCTTACAGTTCTATTATCAAGGGGCTCCTAGATTTAAAAACATTTTACTGCACAACTTGTGCATCAGCAGAATCTCACTGCATGGTGTGCTGCAGTGTGACCGGGCCTTCCTACCACAATCCACAATTTCAGGAGGACGGGCGTTCTCTTACATTGCTCCTAAAGGTGGAAAGGCTTTCACTCCACATCAGAGCCTACTCCTCTCATGAATGCAGCAAGAAACTGAAGATCGAGCTTTTCAGTAAACCAACCTACCATAGGAAGGCCTAGGTACACACAACTGCTCAGCGCCAGCATACCCTTGCGGTTGATAGCTTGCTTTACAAATATACATAACATAACAACAACATGGTCCTGCACAAAGGGTCCTGCTTCGAACATTCTAGTGGTAGGATTTCCTCAAACGGCTGCTGTGTTAGACGATGACACCTCGATGGGAATGAAGCACACAACTCTGTTGTTGACACCAGCAGCAACCTCCGCTTCACTCACTTCCCCAGATATTGCATCCCACAACATTCATGGGATTTATAAAGCTGAAGAAAATGTGATTTTACCTGAAATTGAACATTCTCCTCTTGCCTAAACCCACTGCTGCAATCTCTGTTAATTTGTTTTGCTGCTTAGAAAGTGTTCCTTTGCCATCAAATCATCTTATGGCAATTGTAACAGTGATGTAGAATACTGCCAGGTGGAAAGGGGGCTTTTTCAGAAGTGGTGTTACTGCTGCTAGTTTTAAGGTCACTGGTTCGGTCTCCTGGAAGAATTATTAAGTAAATATTGAATGATGCTTCTTTTTACAATATTGTGACATGACAACATCTGTGAGAGCTAGCTCTATACAGAAACAAGCTACTCATATGTTGCTCATTATTACAGGCTATGTGTTATCTTGTCGTGGATTCTACAACCCCTGTCTGTGTGTCTGGGTAACTTCTCAACCCGTTACTGCCCACATCATTCTCTAATGTGTACCCTTTAGATATATTCCCTCTCAACTCGCTTAAGGTATGTGTTTGCATCTCCATCAGACTTCTCCCAATCATCTAGAGAGCCCTTGAGATATCCGTCAGCCCCTCTAATCTCTTGTACCTTCTAAAATCCTGTTTATCATCTGTAATCTCTTGCTTCAGCCCTGCCAACACTGTGCGCCATAGTGTGCGCCCTCTCTCATACCCACCTAGTCCTCTACTATAGTCCTAACAGAGGTCCCATACCATACATTATCGTCCTTTATGTCCTCCCAAATGTTGTGTCACACCTTAGTTGTGCTGGACCACCCTGTAGATCCCCCTCTTGTGCAATCCAATGCCCCGCCTCATCACTGGATGTGCCACTTCGCCATGCACATAAAACATAATCATTTCCATTATTAAACAGTCTCCCTCAGCTGAACGACTGTGCAATGCTGGAGGCAGCCCTAAAAACACACACCTTCAGCCTCTACCATCTGTCTCCATCTCTGCCTTTAACACCCACCCTTCTATAGACCTGTCATAGAATGTCTTCTATCCTAAAGAGTGCGACAGAGTGTCTCGATTTTTCTCCACCTTCGCTAGCATATTATAGTGCTTATGAGGTACTAATACATGTTGCACACAGTAATACACTGGTTACAGAGAAGTCTTCAACTATTTCGCTTGAAGAAGCAATTTATTAGACCAACTACTTTTATAAGCGTTATACATGTCAATTGAATTTGCTGAAAAGAGAGTTACCACCCATGTGTAGGTTTCCAGCATATATATATATATATATATATATATATATATATATATATATATACACAAAAAGTATTTCGCCAAACAAATCCAGCTCAACAGGAATAGACTAATACAGACCCAGAAGTCAGTGCAAGGTTTTTTATTTCGTAACACCCAGCACTAACGCTATGACGTCATTCGGCCTTCAGGAGGCCTTGATCAATATATATATACATATATACATACTTTTTTCCAGTGGAAAAAACTATTTCAACACCAAAAAAAAACAATGGTTAAATTAAAGTGAGGTTGTAGTTATGGGTGGTAATAGGAGTTGAGCTTATGTTTAAAAAAATATAGAAATTCACTGATAAACAAAAGTTTAAAGAGACGTTATAGTAAGGGGTTGGAATAATAACAAAAATAATGTTTAAAAATCACAAATTCACCAGTCATAATTCACTGAGCATTACATACGCCACCAGCATGTATTGCTTATGACCGCAATTATGACATCACTCATAATTACATCATTAGTGACATAACTGATGAGAAATCAATCGGATGCAGCAGTTTCATCTGGTAGAGAGACACCGGTTCGTCTTTTATATCACCTTCTGGACCGGGGTTATCCAAAGTTGGACCTCCACAGGCAGAACAATGGTAGACTCTTAATTTGACCAATGTTTCATACTAAGTTCGATCTGTGATACTCTTTCTGCTCTTCTGCGTGCCTTCATTTAGGTTCTTTTCACTTGTACATAAGACTGCTCAGCTGCCTACATTTCAAACATCCTCAGTTGCAGGGCCCCTTTGGATTTAAGAAAATGGGGATGCATACGTCTATTAGGGAAATCAATGACCTTCCCCTTGCCTTTTAAAGAACAATCTAATATGTTTCAACCTGTCTGTACAGCCTTCAGCACAAGGAAGCCATATTCGGTATTAGTGCACTCCATAAGACCGAAATAAGCTAACATAACATTACACCTAAAAACATAAACAAAGGTGAAACATGATATGACGCAACAAAACACATAACAAAATACGACATAAGATGAAATGACAACATAACATAAAACATACCATAAACAACACCGTAAAATACCAAAAACATAAATAACACATAACAGAATATGACACATTACCTGACACAACATAAACAAACACACCGTAACCTAAACTCAGCAGCCCAAATATTTTGCCATCTCAACCACTCGGGTAAGCTCCTCTGATCACATTTGTAAAAGAATAACGAAAAAACCGTGCAGTATTGGGGTCTGCAACATTCGGTGGTTAGCCCAAAAGCATGTCTTTCACCTCCGTAGTACGAACCAACCCTCCCCAGATATGCAGGCTAGTGCGTCTTAGGCTAATCTATGGGCAAATTATTTAAAAGAATGTGTGGGTCTCCGCATTAATTACAAAAGAGAGCCATTAGTGGAGGGTCCGTGACAGAAGCCGTTATACAAAACCCGCTCCCACTCTTGGCAACGCTCTCTCCTCAGATGAAGCCTGGGCCCGACGCCTGCACGCGCCAACAGCACGAGCGAGGTTAATGAGGGAGGCGCGAGGCTGGGCGGGCAGCACTGAGATCAGCGATTGACAGGCCTCGCTGGGGGAGGGGAGGGGAGAGGAGAGGACGAGCGGAGCGTCAACGGTCTCCTGCTGCGCGCGACGAGAGGATATATTTATAGCGGTGCTCCTTGCACCTCTGCCTCCAGTACTGCGCATGTCTACGTGCGAGCAGCCTTGGGTGCTTCGACGGCAATCGTCGATTTACTGGAAACTCTGTCATGATTGGCAAAACGACCCATTACTAGATTAGCCGCCACCAGTCATATGCAACCACCCAACACGCATATGAGCGGTGTGTTTCGCTGGAAAATCCTAAATGGAGCCGACAGTTTCATGTCCATTTGGCAGCGCCCTGGGCTAGTCCAATCCCCTCTGGGCTACGGGAATTCCATCTGGTTCGCAGCAAAAGAGAAGCTTAGATAACCCATTCCACTTGCAGCAGCAGCTCGTATGGCTTCTGTGCTAAGAAGGCGGGATCGCATCTCCACTTCCCTACTGTGCTTCTCCACTGGCTGCCATTTCAGAAGAGTCACATTTAAAGTAATTACAGCGCTATTAATTAGATTCCCCACCCCCATTGCATTTCTTGTCAATTTAACTGTTTGTGTTACATGCCTGGATGAGCTCATCTGATCTGGAACTACTTCGGGTTTCCAAATGTAGGCTTCCACACATTTCTCTTTGGCCGCTTTCCTGAGACTTTAAGCATCAAATCAATAGAAACTCGTAAGGAGTGCTGGGACGAAAGTAAAGGACGTGGGGTAATGGCTATATTCGTATTTGCAGCTGGGGACCTGGGTTCAAGTCTCGGCTGGAGGCTCAACATCCTGTGATTCTGGGCAAATCACTTAATCTCTCCGTGCCTAAAAATGTATGTGTCTGTGTGCAATGTAAACTCGCTCATCATGTAAAGCGCTTTGATACTTTAGAGTTGAGTTTACCCCATATTTAAATTTCCAAAACAAAAAAAGCGGATACTGAATTCAAACGCATGCACTTATATGGATTGCGGGGACAAAAGTTTCAAACAAAAAAAAAGTACTTCGGAAGCGTGCTGCCAGTGGAAGACACTGACTGCCAACTGGAAACAGTTTGTGGTACAAGCTCCAAGGAATAGCCGGGGAAAGAGGAAGTGACACCTGATGACGTGACCCTCGTGCTGCTGACCAGTAAGAAGTCAGAAAATGAGACTGACAAGGAAGCATATGAATGGTAATTAATGGGCGGGCTGTAAACCCATTTTAAGATTATTTATTTTTATTTGCAAGAGATTTCTCAAGCACAGTGCAGGCGTTGTGCAGATGAAACCTAAACAGCAGATCAGTCTAAAGGGAAAGCTTAAAGCAAAGGCAGGGTTATTGAGTACAAACGTATGAAAGTACCAAGAGTGTTAGCAGGATAAGACCCAAGGGCTAGGCAATTCACAATATCATAGATGTAACAAAGACAACATTAAATAACCAACAAGCAATCATAAGACATACCTCATCACATGGGGGCAGACAAGCCTCAACTATAGCTTGGGACCAAGGAGTAACAAGGTTAGTTAGCACACAACTTTAATCACAGTCAATCCTAGCCAGTCTGGTGTAGAGAAAGTCTAGCTTGAAGGCATGATTCCACGCACTCTCTGGTCTGTTAGCAAAGGGGAGTGGTTCGACAGGAGCTTGTTGAGGAGGAAGGATTTCAGCTATTTTTTTATATCCTGGTATTGAGGGCGGAGTCCAAATTTCCGGAATAATCAGGTTTCATATTTTAGGGGCACATCCAGAAAAATTATTTGTTTCGTATTTTCTTGAAGGCAGGGTTTAGAGTAGTAGAGAGTTGTTACTTCTCAGCTAGTGTGAACTCCTACAGTGTTTCTGTTTACTGGAAAGGTCATGTGATTTTCTAAGTGAATGATTTTGTGAACTAAGCAGGCAACATTAAACATGGATCTCCCTTCAGTGGGCTCTCCTCTAAGATACTATATCTGTGTGCTCTACAGCAAGGTTTAAAATAACATCAATGGAAGTTCCAGAACCTTACGATAAGAATACCCAAATAAAGAAAGCACTAAGATGCCATACTAATCATACTAGGCACTATACAAACAGTCCTAACGTTACACAGAATGACCTATAGGGGAGCATTTAGTTAGGGGCAGTATGGACAAGCGCGAGCTGGGCCAGGTCCAAGGTGCCAGCCTCTGATGGATGCGCGGAGATAATCTGCAATGAGGTCATGCAAACAGCTGTGCCCCTCCCTCTTGCCTTCAGAGGTTCAGCTTAAAGTTATTTAAATAAGTTTCACATGCAACACTCAATGTTTTTTACATTCCAGTAGTCCCCTTCCTTGCCCCAACTCTCTCTCACACCTTTGCTGCTACACACCAACAACCCCCGTGCCCACACACAACTTTGCACCAGAGTGATGCAGCTAAGCTGTGAGTGAAACGTATGAATTGGCAGAGGTGGCGAGATGCTTGTGTTCAGGGGGCCACTCAAATTTACCAGCAACAGCGAGGGCATCGACTTTCTTTGCGCCCAGAGCTATCCAAGCACCGATGAATCAGGTGCCATCCAAAGGGTGAATCCTGCACTGTTTGGGGTTTCAAATGTTGTACATTCCTGTGGGATGAATCAAATTTTGATAACGGAAAGGCCCACAAATTACATTTCTAGATCACATTGAATGTTTTGATGTTGTGTTTTACTTCAGGTACTTGGATATTATCCTCAATGGCCTCATCACATCACATTTTCAGCATGCCCAAGGAATATGCAAATATACAGAAATTTGGATCCAATTTATGTACATTTATTTCACGAATATTAACTGTGGAAATCCTGAATGTCCAACTGGATTAGGCCCTTGAGGATAGTCAGAAGTACCCATGTGCTGTAATAGTAAGTGTGCTATCCCGAGAAAAGGATCACTAATGCATTTATAGAGTCTGGGCTGTGAATTTTATGACCACCATTTCTGCACAAATACAGTTTTCAAGTTTTCCCTGTAAGCACTTTTATTGCTTTTTGCACGTATTAAGCCATGGTTCTGGTCTACTCAACTGTGCTTCATTTCAGTATGTTGTTCGAATTTACTTGCAATTTTGATCCTGGTTTTAAGGGGTGAGCTTTGAAGGTGTTTGTAATAAATTGCTTAATTTGCTTGCCATATTTTTTACCTCATTAACTTCTCTACAGCAACATTGTATATTAAAGAGCACCAAAAAGTATTTAAATGGCTTCACACAAGTATTCTATGGTTACCTGCCCATGAACTCAAACATTTTTAAAGATTTTTTAAATTATGAATTTTGGGATTTTAACAAGTGACTCCAATGTTGTCTTAACTCGTCTCCTCGCTTCTATTTCCTTTTAAGCCCTCCCCTGTCACCACCTGTTCTTTACTATTCTAGACTTCTTCCACATACAAATCTTTTCTTCATCTCCGCACCTACAAGGGCACATTTCCTATACAGGTAGAATGAGGCTGTTCTGCCGAGGAGGGTGGAGGGGCGAGTAGCATATATCGCTCCCCCAAAGTTGGGAAATCAACAGTTGCATTGTATCTATAACCGTCAACTAGCACATATGGCTTACCAATGTCATCAACTCTATTATATGGATCAATTTCCTTGGGCTTACCCCTTGACTGCAATATGCAATGTGTGGGTATTTGGTTTCTGGGAAATGAACAAATTCCATTTTTTGCAAGTCTGTCTGCTCTTTAGCCATGTATGCATGAAATGGAATCTGCACAGGGTCAGTGCTCCCACAAGACAAAGCATGGCATCATCTACTGATGGAACTAAATAAAAGCGAAAGATTCGGAAAATTGTCTTTGTCCTTTGTATGGGGAGATCTCCAGAGGCAAAATAGCTTGTTGCCTGGAACGCTTAAAATCCATGCACTGTGCCAGAGTCTATCATATCATCCTCTGCCTAAATTGCATGCGTCTAAAATTCGAAAGCATTCACACATTTTAGGATCATTCAATTAATGCCCAGGAGGAAAGCAACCTCATCAGCAGACCTATTAACTTTAAAAAATGGTCCAGTCCAAATTATAGAGTGATGAGCAAAGCTAACCATCTGTCTGCAGCTGGGACACTGCCCCACACAGCCTGTCTGAGGTTTCCTGCTGGTTCAGCAGTCCTGCAGGGCTCTTCCATACATCATGCGCGCTCCCCCTGGCTCGCTTATTAATTCAGAGTGATGTGGAGGAATGCCGAGACCCTATGGCCCATACTTCATCAGCAGTTACCCTGATCCCTTCTCTATGCAAATCTGGCTGTTCCAAATCCCCTTAGCAGCAACCACCAAGGGGAGTATAGCGCCGCAACACGATTAGCGCAACTGGAAGGACGTGACTCATAAGGAGCTTATCGGCGCTGAACTGTAGGCGAAAGACACTTAAATAGCAACATTTACTTTAGGCCCAATGCGCAAAAGTATTTGGGCACCAAAGCTAAACACATCATAAGTGTAAAGCCACATTTTACAGCGAATTTGCACTCATACATTTTTATGCTCACAGTTAATGTATGCTGTAATATCACATCCGAGTCTTATCTGGGATGAGTTACAAAACCTATATATTTAACTGTATCTTGAAATTACCCAATCAAATGTTTAAAACTAAATAAATGAAAACCAGAATCTTGACATGTTAGTTGAGTAAGATAAATATTTTAATAAAAAATAACATGAGCGTGAAAGAATGTAAAACTAGCTATCTTCCCTGCCTTTCCTCTGAATAAAGAACGTCAGGTAATGAAACTAAATTGGGTAGCAAATCCCTCACCTTTGTCGAACCACAGGTTCGCCAACCAGCGATTGCAACATGTCACATTTGCACTGGTCAGACTGTAAATGCGGATTTGTTTGGACTAATAATCCCTGCAAATATCAATGCAACATTGCCCAGCACTGCTGTGAAATGACCCGCCACTGGGGCCAGATTGCTCAGCACTAGTGCAGAGTTCCTGAGCCGGCTCCAGAGAGTCTCAATAAAAGGGAATGCCACTGTTATCAACTGGAAGATTTGGGAGAACAAATGGCATGTTTTTAGTTACTTAATGTTACTCGCTGTAGATTGAAAGTTCCAAGTGGAAATAACATGGAATAATAAATATGTGGAACTAACACCAATTGGTGCAACTTTCAGATTTCTTGTTTTGAAAATTTAGTACACACGTTCCACGAAGCAATTCACAACCATAATGTCACCCACCCTTGTGGCCATTGTACTGCCTTAATGATTTTATTTTTTTAGCAATTTTGTACAGCGCAAACTCGACCGAAAGGTATTGGAGCGCTTTACATTACACAAGGACACATTCTTTGTTTGGTAGGTGCAAGGAGATTAAGGGATTTGCCCAGATTCACAGGATGTTGAGCCAACGCCGAGACTCGAACCGGATTCCCCGGCGCCAAAGTCGGCAGCTCTGGCCATATCCTTCGACAAGGCCCCTGATATTGAAATCTGCTGTCTTAAATCTCTTGAGCGAAACCCTCGACATGGACTCTTCAGCAAGTAAAGTTACAGGATGAAGAGGAGTGCTTACCAGTGGTGGACACATACTCATTTCTTGAGACTTTGTTTCCACCATCAGTCCTTGGTCCAGAGCAACAGAGGATAAAGAAAGAGAAAGAAAGAGAGAGACAGGAAAACGGTGGCAAAGGTAGAAAGCGGGAATAAAAAGGCACATGCAAGAGTGGGATAAAGCGGTGATATCAAGATTAAGCAGTGTTGGTATTTGCCTACCCTGGCATGTGGCAGTACCAGCAGCAGGTTCTTTAGAAAATCTTTGGGCCCTTACACTTATTTTTAAATGTTTTATTTGTATTTATTTATGTATGTATTTATTGCAAATTAGCACTAATAAAGGGCTATAACAATTTAAAGAAATGCATTTGAAACACTTTAATCATGACAAATACAGTTTAGGTCTGCATGGGACCACAGCTGGTGGCCTGCAGAACTCGAACCCACACCGACTGACCACGCACACAAATTTGGAATCATCCTCAACAGATAACTGACCATTAAACAATAAGTTAACGTAGTCCTCTCCTCCTGCTTCCACACACTTCGCAGAATCTTCAGATGGATCCCAACCAACACCAGAAAGACGTCACTCAGGCCCTCATCACCAGCCACCTCGACTACAGCAATGTCCTCTATGCCGTCATCTCCACGAGCTCCTCAGAAGATTCCAGACCATACAGAATGTCAGACTCATTCTGGACCTCCCCAAATGAACCCACATTGCGCGCCCACCTGGGAGACCTCCACTGGCTCCACATCCAAAAAAGATGCTAGTTCAAGTTCCACATGAACGCCTATAAAGCCCTCCACGACCCAGGACCTGCCTTCCTCAACCATCAACTGAGATTCAACCAACCCGCTAAACGCCTGTGCTCCTCTTCACTCACCCCTGCACATACCCCTGCTTCCGTCGCAGCCGCAGCAGTGGCCGCTTCTTCGCCTACATCGCTGCCAAGATCTGGAACAACCTTCCCCTCCAGCTCCGCACAGCCCCCTTGCGGGCAGACTTCAGAAAGAGACTCAAGACCTGGTTCTTTAACGGAGGCACAACGTCCAGATACCCCTAGGGGTGACAGTGCTGCCCTCTACAAATGCTGTTTGATGGATTGATAGGTTGTGTTCCCTTCACAGGCTCGCACATTTATATGTTGCACACACAATGATCAGAGCGGCAGCTGTAATTACTCAGCTCTGATTGCACATAACAGTAACCTAGTAGGAAATGATTCAGTCTCAGGCAAAAGAGTATAGGAGACCTTTGTGAAAATAAAGTACATTTAACCTCTGTGTCTGGATCAGTGCTACAACGTCATCTCTTCGAATAGCTCTTCAGTCGTCCGGCTAGAAAGCTCAGGCCAACGCTCATCCTAACACCCTTTGCCAAATGCACTCACCGAAACACCCTTTGCCAGCTACACTTACCCTAACACCCTTCGCCAGCTACACTTATCTGAATACCCTTTGCCAACTACACTCTCCTGAACACCCTTCGCCAGCTACATTCAGCCAAACACCCTTCACCAGCTACACTCACCCTAACACCAGTGCGGGTGGTGATCTTCAGAAGTGGCTTGGCATAATACTGGACCTGAATATCAATGAGCGAGGGAGTTAGCTCAATTCTCTTAAGGTTGGTGCACGGGCATTTGCCCGCTAAGAAATGTTTAAAAAAACATGAGGTCAGATAGTGAATTGTACAGCATTTATTTCGCACAAATGCTAAGAATTCCTACAACTATGCTGTGGCCTGGTTTCATCCAGTGAGGACTTAATCCTGCCATAATTCCAGGAATTGCCACCAAATACAGAAGTGTCAGCCAGCACACTCACTTGCATATTTAGGAATATTCGACAACACACACACTTTGAGAAGTTTTTTCAAACTTAGCTTCTGCTACCTGAAGGAATCTGGATTTAGCTCCTTCTACTGTAATGTAATGTAAAGTCTACTTCTATAGCGCTACTATCACTCCAAGGAGTATCTTGGCGCTCACCCAGCTCAGATGTACGAGAAGGGGGGGGAGTAGACACAGATTCGCGCAAGACACTACATCTCAAACCATTGCTATACAAGCTGAATCGGACATAGAGTATACCCAAGTTTTTAATGCTTTCCTGTATTGGGTTTCATCCGACATGGAACGCAAGGAAAAGGGGAGCTTGTTCCAGGCTTTAGCACCCAACACGTAAAGAGATTTGCCACCTTTGGTTGTCAGCCTGAATTTAGGGATAACCAACAGGTTCTGGCCCACAGATCTTAGACAACGTACCGGATTATATCGTCTAAAACCCTGGCTTAGATATTTAGGGCCTCGATGGTGAAAAGCCCTAAAGGTAATCAAGAGGACCTTAAAAAGAATTCTCTTTGCAATTGGTAGCCAGTATAATGCATCCATTGGTGCAGAAGCTGATGATCTGCGAGGCCAGCCTAATACTAGGCGGGCCGCTGCATGTTGGACCATTTGTAATCTGTGGAGTACCGATCTGCTGGCTCCCGCGTATAAACTATTGCAGTAGTCCAGCCTAGAAGTGATCAAGGCTACTGCAACAGTTTTTCTGGCTGACAACGGCAAGAAATCAAAGAATTTTCTCAAGGTTTTGGTTATGTGAAAACATGTGCCAGCTACAGCAACAGCTTGTTGTTTAAAGGACAGCTGATTGTCAAATTTAATGCCTAAGTTTCGGACTGATGTGATGGTATTGGGAGGAGTTACCTCACCATCAGGCCAACAACCTTTCGGAGAAAACAGATTTTCTTTTCCGACCGGAAGAATTTCCGTCTTATCGCCATTACATTTAAGATGATTATCTGTCATCCATTTAAATGTTGCGGCTAGGCATTCTTTGAGATTGTCTTCGGCACCAGCTCGATCCCTGTCTAATACTAGAATAAGTTGGGTATCGTCAGCATACGAGATGGTACTGATCTGAAAGGAAGCAATCAATTCTATCAGGGGAACCAAGTACAGATTAAAGAGTATGGGACTTAACAATGCTCCATGGACACTCCGAGCACACACTTCCCTTCTGCTTGCAACATCTAGAGTCACACATGTAGTGTGACTAACAGCACAGGGCCTGACTGACCCATGTCCTGCCGATCACACTGGAAGTATGACATTTGGCATTGCCATTTGCTCGAGGCACTCTCACATAGTGATTTCTAGAGAGATTTGAGGCTCTTGAGAATGCCCACCTACACTGAAACAGAACTCTGCTTCACAGCACTTAAATACACTAAGAGGGCATGGTTGGATGGCCGTGTGTGCCTTGTCAGTCAGGATATAGGCATCATTTTGTGTATATTTGTATTGCTATCACTATGAGAGTCTGAACCTGTAAGCGACGGCTTCAGGTCATCGGATTGCCACGGGTAAAAGGAGTGGAGGATGTCCTCACGGATGACTATATACTTTACTCTCAGCTTTAATGCATTATAAAGAACAAATGAGAGCTGTGCAAAGCAGGCTAAACAATGACCATGTATAGCCTCAACACTAGGAACTACTAGGTTAAATAAAGACAGTGTTGAGATTTGTAGTTAATGCACAATACATCCATCCTGCATTCAATATTAATTTGGTTTTATAAGATGCTTTATGCTACTTTTTTCTTTTTTTAGGCATGTGAATAACCTACTAATTCTAAATGAATGTAATCGGTGTTTGTTCTACACTTGCCCATTTAGGGATTTCATTTTACCCACAGGTCACAGCAGCTGTCAGCAGTGAATCTTTAACTCACTTAAGCCATCACTGTTAACATTTTCTGCTGAAGCAAATTATATAATCTTGAATTTTTAAACTATGAACACAACTATATGTTTTCTACATCACTCCAGCAGATGTTTGTTGTATTGCAAGGGGCCACTGATAGTCATACGGCTAACATGGTAGCAAAACCTAGAATTCTTAGTATGCGTGTGTGTGAGCATTTACTAAAGAGTTTAAAACAGATGTAGTATTTTACATCTAGCAGAATTTATTCATGAATGTAGACATCTCTTCGGTCTGTTCATTAGAGGAGGCTCGTACGGTTAATGCGGAACTGGGAGACTGCTTTTAATCACTGTGACAGGCCCTAACCTACCTAAACACACTTTTTGGAACCTGCTGTTGTATGCATACTTTAGGTTTAATATTTCGATATGTACAAAAATACAAGTGTGTACGTGTCTTAGTGGCGCCCTTTGTAGGCATTTTCCTTACATCTGCATTCTTTTGTTGCGAGCTGCGCGACTTTGGGGTAACATACCAATAGGAGAATTGAACTGCAGAAGTGCGGAGCACTGACTATGCCGCCCAGATAAAACATTGGCTTCGCATACCACGCACCAAAGGAGATCACAAAGACATACATTTGATACCGAGTTCATGCTCAGCATATATGCGAATTATCTGAGCTGCTTCATTTATGGCTTAAAAATGTCCGCTAAAATTAGTGCGATTTCGAGTCATTGGATGACAGCGTTAATTAGAGTAGGAACTCTGTGGGAAGCAGGGATAAAGAAAAATGGAAACTCACCATCTATCTGCCTTTTGAAATGCGTCATTAGTGGTCTTTTGGTCCTCGAGTGGATCCATACCAAAAGTCGTACGTGGGACAGTTTTGTCAGTGAGCGTACAGTTGATAAACAGCAGCACAAGATTCTAGTGGCTCTCTTCTCTACTAATGATTCCATCGCCTTTAGTGAAAGGCATGTGCCACCTCAACCTGCTGCTGCAGGGTAAACGCAGGTCTGCTCTCTCCAAGTAAACATTGAAGACAGACGGCCGTATGGTGGAACCTTCCAATCTGGCAAGCATGAAAAGGGCAGAGTAAACGCCCTTGAGTGACTTGGGATCTAGCACACAGGGCTTCAATGTGGAACGCCCGACCCCGCTTATTTTTTTAGCAGTGCCTCACATCACAACAGTATGGTTTCTCCCTATGGGTATTAAGGGCTGTTAAACGATAAGCCCTGCGTAACGTCAGCGCAAAGCTGACGCAACTCTATTTGTGTCTTGTCATGCATTTGGTAGGCCTACATGTGCCTGGCTGCCTGACTACCAATTTGACCTCAGACTAGGCAGCCAGGCACGGACGTACTACCTGCTCAGATAATCGTTTTTAACAGTGAAAGAAAATATTTAAGTGGTCCGGCACACCAGCGAGGTGGAACCCTGTAGCCCTCATGGCAAAACCGGCTCTGCCCAACACCCTTTGCTAAAAACACTCACCCTAAAACCCTTCGCCATCTACATTCAGCCTAACACCCTTCGCCAACTACACTCACTGTTACACTCTTTGAAAACTACAATCACCTTAGCATCCTTCGCCAGCCACACTTGCCACTGGTTCTGCTTTCATCGTCCTACAGATTGTAACTTCACAAGTGACTGGAGGAAAAGGACGAAAAACATTTACAACAGTGACGCTAAAGGCATGGGTAAAGTGGGCAACGGCTCATGGCCCCCATCTTCAAGGGACTCCCTGGGACAGTGATCTAACTCTCTATCTCACACTGTCTATATTTCTACCTTCACCCTACTTCCTCTCTCTGCCTAATTCTAACTCTCTCTCTCTCTCTCTCTCTCTCTCTCTCTCTCTCTCTCTCTTTCCTTCTCTCTAACAGGGGCCCTAAAATACTTCTGGCCTAGGCTTTTATTCCTGAACTGGCACACAATTAAAGCAGACACAAGGAGATGATGGACGGAGCGCTGAAACTTTTCGGACACTCACCCCTAGTCCTAGATCTGGGTTGAATCCATCATCGATCTTTAGCTCACTTCGTCACCCCAGTTCAGACACAGCTATATAGAAATCAGTCTTGACCCTGTTAAAGCCCCATTTGCCCCCACCAGCACAATAGTAGACAGTCACTCATGGTATGTCTAGTGGGCACACGCTCTCAATGACTGCGAAGCATTATGAGATCATTTAATTCCATCTTAGTCCATTACAGATTTCCAGGGCGCCCACATAAAACAGATTTAAAGAGATTTAAATAAACTCATTTGAATATTTACTGATTATCCTGAAAATCAGATTCACACGTGACCCGCCTGAACTTACACTTGAGGTCACTGATTTAACTTTGGTTTTCTAAACGCTGTTCCAAAGCGTTGTATTCTGAGTGAGGGCAAGTTCTTTTTCCGAGCCTGCATGCCAACATCTGCTGCTTTTAAGATTTATTGTGGCCAATCTAGAAATCCCACTCACAGCTATCCATATGCTGCGAAAATTCACCTTGTCTTTTTACTGCTGGGAGACCAAATATGAGCTTTTGTCAGTGTTTGAATAAAGTTTTCCAAGTGGGCCACTACACCAATAGTTTATTTATTGCATTTAAGGGCCTGAAATTTTATTTTGTGCCGAGTCGTCTTAGAATGCGATAATTGGTTCGTTTAAAAAATATATCAAAATCTAAAGTTTTTGTGAGCAGGATAAAAACAGCTACAATTACTTCTCTCGGAAACGGTCTACCTCCTATTTATGAAACCTAGGAATCCACCTGGGAATCTCGGCCTGATCCTAATGAAGTTTGGAGCGAACAGCGTGGAAAACAACACAGTGGTTTTACACAAAATGATGGCCACCCCTCATATCTCACAGCTGTCCATTGACCTTGGGCTGAATGGTAGGTCTTTGATGGGTTGAGGGGCGTTGGTGGCCCCCCTGCACCACAGGGGCACAGGGACTTCAGTTACGCCCCTGAAAGAACACTCTCTCAACATCAGAGACTACGCACGTGATTTAAAGATCGCTTCTAGAAATTTCCAAGATCTCTACTTTGGAGTCTTACAGACACTGCCTAAAGGGGATGGAGGTGTCAGCCACCTACTTCCCTGTCCACTCCAGGAAAATCTTCTGGGCCCAGAATCATCTAGCAGACCACCTGATATAATTAATTCGAAAGCAGGCCCAGCCAGGTCTGTCTCTGTCTCCCCCTCTGTCCCTCTCTCCCCCTCTCCCACAGTGCCTTTTCTCTGTTTCTTACCACTGTTCTACCCTGCCTTGTCGCCTTGGTTTCTACCTTCAAGTCTGGCCAACCCGATGCATAAGATCAACTTGTCATTATGTACCACAGTGAAAAAATAACAACTTGGGTCTTATGCATTACTGTCAGCACTTCTGCATAATGTGGGCTAATATACGTTATAGATGACAATACCAACTAAAATGGCGGAATTCACTGCCTAAAATAAGACCAGTGCTGAGCTGTCCTTAAAAAGGGTAAAACTTACAACTAGCTTCCATCACTTGAAGTGTTAGTTATGTTAGTTCACTTAACAGTGGAATGGATGTAGGAAGGCTTTTTGTTTCAGATAATCTTTTCTTCTCCCAGAAAATTCAACATCGTTTCGGTGACGGTGTTTTTTCTACTGTGAGTAGTACCATTTTTACCCCAGGATTAGTGTTAAGCTATTGGAAATACCAGAACATAGATCACACAATTGTATATTTAACACCTGCAATGGTACACATCTATAATACACTGGAGTTTAGCGCACAGCAATCTGCTTATTTGAGCTGGGCACTAATTTACCCCCAGCACTCGTGGTGAGCATACAGAGGACCGACAATACAGAAAATATGTTATCCTCAACCGTGGTTTCCCACCTCACATTCCTGAAACATATTTGCTTCCAGCCTATTTCAGCACACGGCGACACAGTTTGACACCAGTTGGGCCTCCATGCACTAGACCTATACAATATTACTCAAGGAACACTTCAGTTGTAAGTGGCCTAAGCTTGCCTCTGGAGCCTGTCACAGTGCTGAAGCATGACCGGCTGCTGAACACAGGGTGCTACCACCTCTGGTGGAGACACAGCAGTAGGCCCAACACTAAATAGAGGAATGGCAGCTCCTTCCGCTAGGGCGGAGGAGCATAGCCACACTGCTCTGTGAGCAATTCAAAAAGGAAAAATAAAATGATAATAACTCAATGTAGTTATCATTTTATTTTACACTACTGGGTTGTGGGGGGGGGGGGGGGCAGGGCTGGGCTGTCCAGAGCAAGGGGAAGAGTGATTGGCACTGTCTAAGTACACATGACGGTTTGGCCGGCAGTCTCGGGCCAGTCAAACAGTCATGCGCACTTAGCATGATCTCCACCCGCCTGTAATGCATAGCCTGGTTAGAGAACTTGCACAGGCTCCCAGTCCCTGTCTGAGCGCCGAACCATGGCGCTCAGACCAATCATGGTGCTGCTGTCATGCTGGTGACAGTTGATTTGTGACTGGCTAGGGCAGCCTGGGAGCCTGTGTGCCTCCTGTTTCTAGGAGTCAACCGAAGAGGACCGAGTGGCGGTGGTCGACCTGCAGGCAAGTGTTTTTTTTTTCATCACCCTGCCCCGCCACCCCCGTTAACTAGCAGCCGCCACTGAAATAGAGCAAGCAGACTGGTATTTTGGGAGAGAGGGTACTTGTCTCGTGTGGGGTGGAGTACCTTTCCACCACACTCTAAATGAGCCTCTACCCGTCTGATTTGTCAAACACAAAATTCATATTTGAACTGATGTGTACTATACAAGGACAGTTGGAGATCGCGTCCTTTATAGAGTCCTTTGACAAAGCAGCGGAAATAACCTTGTGACTGTACAGGGTTGTATTTTACCTTTACATAGCAAGAACATATTTTAAAAAAGAGAAAATGTCATAATCTATTTATCTTGCAGGCTTACATATAGCATAACAATATGTGCCACCTACACCCTTTGTTACACATGTAATTGGATGAGTGCGGCAGAAGTCACAGCAGTAATTTATAAGCAGCATTCTCTGATGAAAGGCAAAAACCAAGAATTGTGTCAAAAGATTTCTAGGATTGACTGAGTGTGTTAAAGTGAACAGCAAAAATGACTGGACTGTGAGGAAATTGAACTGCACCTACTAAAAGCATTGTAGGACTAGTGTAGGTCCAAGGTGCCTAACCTTGATTCCACTTCATGCCTCTTTCTTCCACCACCAGACTCTTATTGTCTATTTAGCTCAACCTTGCTGGTTCTTTTCCATTTGCTCCACTCTTCCTTATCCTTCTTTCTTTCTAGTTTTCTCCTTTTCTCCGGGTCAAAGTCTGATGATGGAAAATGAATGCCGGTGCCCACCATCTGCAACAACTGACACAAACTAAACACTAAACCCTTCCACTCACATTGCCACAGCGAACCACGGTTTCAGCCCAGCAGTCTCCACAGGACATGCCACCCGGACAAGCAGGTACAAAATAATCTCCCACCCAAGGTAACAGCCTAATGATGCCAAACACGTGGCAGTTGTGCAACTGATTGATAACCCCAATGTATTCACTGATCATCGTGTCACACTACTCAAAAAGGTCAATAGCAGAACATTCTGGCCTCTTTGACACTCTTTAATTCAAATCTCATTACAGATGCGCTTCATATAATGTGCCCTTGGTCATTTCTTTATTTACCTTTGAGATGAACAGCAGCATCAGCCAGCCGCCGATCTTAAGCCCCAAGCAGACTGCAGGCACTAGAACTGGGAGTCTCCAACCTTTTCTTTAATAAGACCTACTTATGTTCAATGAAAATCATACCAAGCTACTAATACGATTAGTAAGTAAGTAGGACACGTGTAGAGTGCAACAAATGCCGTGGCTCTTAGCACTATGAGTGGCCAGTGAGTGGGTAATGAACTAGGAAAAGTGGCTTCATAGTATCGTTGTATTGTAATAGAGACACGTCAGACAGTATCACACTAGTGGTCACCCTTCACAAGATTAGCACCAGGGATCATCTCAGGGCCTCAATCAAGGTTGTCAGCAGTAACATACAAAATAATTTGTCAATTTAAAATGTCTCTACTTGAGTAATACCTAACAGTCATAGCTGCAACATCCCTGGCACATAGGTAATATTAGCAAGAAGTCTTTCAAACAGCAAGCTATTTATCACTCAAATATTAGTTTTACATATATTTTGGAAATTCAACTTTTATTACTCCAGCATCAGCTTAGGAGTTCTAAAACACACACATTTTTGCCTCAAATACACACTTTTTCAATTTTGGTATACATCTATTAATTTAGCCAAGCAAAAGTTTCTAGTTCAGTAGGTTGGGATGCACACAGGAGAACTGCTCACAGGTACTTGGAGAGCTACCAGTAGCTCACGAGCTACTCTTTGGAGAAGCCTGCACTAGAACCTCAAGTCACCATATCTCACATTCACTACTTGTTCTTCAACAGTCATTAGCTTTTTACTTATTTTTTCTAGATTTTATTAATTGGAAAATCATTAAAAGAAACAATGAATGATGGATAGCTACAATCCTATAATCGTACGCCGACAACGGAAGCGGTCAGCGGACCAGAAGTACTATCGCACCCAGCAATGACGTCAGACGCGAAGCAGATCGGGGAGAAAAAAAGAAGCGGGGAAGAGCGAGATCGTCGGACAAGGAGAAGGAGACCGGAGAGAGACCCAAACGACCAGCGAAGAGGAGCAGACTGTGAAGGTGGAGCAGAGGAGCAAAGAAGTAGGAGAAAACCGGAGAGGAGGCCAGACCTGCACTAAGGAATATGCTAGAGTATCTGGACGTCTCAGAGGACCTCAGGATGCCGTGATACCCCTTGCTGCGGTGCCGGCGGACCGTGGCATCAGGCAAGTGCCTTTGATTCATTATTTTAGGAGATTGGCAGGGAGGGGGCGAAGGGGGACACAGTGTGACCGAGTACACGGTCAATTGAGTAGATGTACCTCACCCCCTTTCCCTCACATGTGGTGCCAGCATGTCGGTGACGGATAGCACACCGGGGAAGTGACTGACCCCGTTTTTAGGTCTCGCCTGGCGTAGGCTGCACACATGCGCAGTCTCGCTGGCGAGATTTAATGATTTTGTGTATTTTGTGTAAAGGGCATTAAGCCCGCCCCTCTTTTCCATTGGCTGGCGTCACCGTTTATGGTAAACGGTGGCCAGACATTGGAAAAGAGTTGATAGTGACGTTTTAGTTAGGCTTTTCGAGCCGTTCCATTTGGACGGGCTCGTCTGCCTTCCTTGCGTCGTAAAAGGATTCTTATCTTTATGGGACCATGTGTTTAAACACATGGCCCCATAAAGACAAGAGATCCTCTTTCACTTTCGGGACCACGTCGTGCTTGTTCCATCTCAGAAGGGATTCAGAAAAATCAACCAGGTCAGCACAGGTACTAACATCAATGCAGATATGGGTTATAACCAAGTGTGAAATGCAAACCTCTGTGGGACACACAAAATAAAGTCTACAACAACACCGGCCTTCTGTGTTGTAAAGTTACAGAAAATGCAATACAGAACTTCGAACTTTATCTCATATTAAACTTCTACTATAGTCTGTTTAAACAGTTTTCCAGAAGACTTCTCAAACAGAACATTTCTATTTGGTGTGGGGTTTACATCCAATGTCCTCCTCTGGACAATCGTTAAGGAACATTAGCCCTAGCAGGGCTTGGAAAATATGTGCTGCCAAACCTCCTTCACCCTCTACAGAAGCCATGTCCATTTACTAAAATGGGATCCAAAGACACTAGAAGTCACCCACCCTCCGTTAACACTCAAAAAGGTGAGATGCTTGACCTCCTAGGCTTACTCCCCAATTTCTCACCGGGGGGGTGGAGGGGAGCACTATTACGAGTACGTAAGTATGCGCGAACACAAACTCCACCAAAACGGTCATCATCGAATATTATTAATACTGCCCCACAACGCAGCAACGTCAACCACACTTGCGCATTGATTTGTATTAGTCCGTTTACATGTATTCGGCCCCTAATTTGTCTGAGACGGCTGTCAGCAATTTGTATAAATCTACCTCGACAAGCTATGGAGAACCCCACGTGCGACAAGCCCCTCAACTCGGGGCGGCGAAGCGATTGATCCGTACGCGTAAACAGTCACAGAGATCTAACTTCAATAAATCATTTCATTTGCCAGGACTACCTCAGTATTCCGCGACGTCGACCTCAAAATAATCGCACTTTCCTGGTCCCAGAGAGGTACTCACTACCTCAATCACTTTAGCGCTTCACTTATACTGCTTCAACCAGAAACGCTAGGGCACGCCACATTCTAAAACGCAGGATGTGACAAAGTTTTTGGCCAATCATTGCCAAAGCCAGGTACCCTAATGGCCAATCAGTAACTAGGAGTGGGAGTGACACGTTGGCTACGTCTCCGCTGCCTCGAAACTAGCCAATACATTTAAGGCACTGTGATACCAGTTGTAAACCAACCAGAAATTAGAAGAGAAAGCAGTCATCCCATTCTAAGGCAATAGAAAAGTTCTGGTTGGGTACCATTTTTTGAGATGCCCTTAAAATACAGTGGGAGTCATACGGACATAGTGAGATCACCCTGCCTCCTGCTTTCCAAACTTGTCTGTGTACAAAGTCCTTGGCGGACAAACTTTGAGCTCATGGCAGCCAACCAGAGCACAATGCCAGTAAAATGGAAGGGAGGGGGAAAGGAAATACCTGTGCCTAGCCTGTCCCCCAGATTCCGTCTAGCTGTCTGGGAACAGGCTAATTTAGAGCCTACCTGGGTAGAGGCAGACGCAGTGGAATAGTGGGGTAAGAGTACTGTGTCTTAATGGGTTCCAAGGTTTGGTAGTGGAACATCCTAGTGAGGCTTGGTGATATTTAAAACAAGCATTTGCATTGCAAATAGGTCTCGCATTTACACGAGTTTAAGCTATTGGCATTGTAAATGACAATGCGTTTTATTTATGTTTCAAAAACATAAATAAAAGGCATTGTCATTTATTATACCAATAGCTCAAACTCGAGTAAATGCGAGGCCTGTTGCATTGCAAATGCTTGTTGTTCTTGTTTTCCTTTGTCCTTTCGCCGTTCCTTGGATGACTGGAGTAGCCCTGAAGCCCGAGATGTGAGAAATCCCCAGGAGGAAGGAGGACCTGATAAAAAGTCCCCCAGCAGGAACTGGCAACCCCAGAGACTTTTATGTTACCCCTATCACGTCACAGAGACTAAAACTCCATGGACCCTTACTTTCTTACTTGGTTTTTCCCTTTTCCAGTATTGGTTGTGTTATTGTAAACCCTCAGGAAAGACTGACTGTTCTTCCAACCTCCCCATTAAACAAAGTTAGGCCTAAAAAGCCGCTTAACCCTGACCCCGGGTTTCATGGTGCCGGAACTTACAAATCCCAAGCATGTTATGCAGAAAGAAATGACAAGAAATTGCAAATTCGAGGTGTCACTGAAATTAAGAAAGAAACATTTCTGCTGAAGCGTCATTCATTAAAATCAAAAGTACCTACTCCTGATTGCCAGAAAAGGCTTTCACCCCTCCACTGCACACCGTGTCTAGCCGGTTATTGTTTTTGTGTTGTATTTTTTTTATTATTAAGTGCAAGATCGACGTACAATAATGTTTCAAATACAATGAAGATGTCAGACTGAATCGAGTGACATCAGTAAAAAGTACAATGTAGAGAACCAGATTGGGGAGTGGGGGGGTGGAGGGCGAGGATGTGGGTAGGGGGAAAGGAGGGAGAGAGCGGCTAGGTTGTAGGAGAGGAGAGCGCGGGGCAGTGATGCAGAACTATCGTCCGAGCAGTCGTCCCTTTATCACATGATGGGCCTCCATCATAGGACGCGTTAACATTGGTCAGGTAAGGGTGATGCTACTGACCTTGCCCCCATTGCAACAGCGTCTTAGAAAGCAGGGAGGGGTGAAAAGGGAGGGGAGTACGTGGCCGGAATGTAAGCATAATGTATATATATGTTGGTGTGGGGGGGATATGCCTAAAAGGAAAGGGAAACCGTAATCTGGGGGTACAAGGTGTTGGGGGCCACCGACCCTGAGCCATGAGGAGGAATGTCGCTGCTGGTTGAGGGGGGTAGGGGGTGAGGGGGGAACGGAAGGAATGTGTGGGAAAGGAGGGTGGGAGGTAGGGGTTGCCTGTTATTGTGATTGGATGTAGGGACAGGGTGGTTTTGGTTATTTTTGAGCATTTTTGCAGAAATATACCATTTCCATGTTCAATAGCACACTTTTATCTGAAATAGAATCCACCCGCCGCCTTCTGTTCGCGGCCTCTCAACCAATAATTGAGATGGGTGGTTGGCCGGCCAGGGCTTGGGACATAAGAACAGAGGAGGTGTAACCTTAACAAAGGCTGACAGCCTAAGCTTTGGTTCAGATCCCTGGCAGCGCAGTGTGCCAGGGCATTGCGCCTGCCCAGAGGCCTCCTTCAGCGCTCCCTCACCCCCGCCTGCACTGCCAGCTGTAATTGAGGGATGCATTTATACACCCAGGTGTCTGGGAATACAGCTGCAGGTGTTTGCTGCCCGGAGGGCCTCGGTAATTTCAACGAAACCCATCTCAACACAAACACATGAAACCCCTCCACAATGTGAATCCGAAGCTTACATTTTGTGGGCCAGCTCCCGACGCCCGTGATGCAGAGCCGTCCCTCGCATGCTAGAGACAGGCAAAGCCTCGCCTCTCCTGTGAAGGCTGTTCATTAGGACTTGTCACTGAGCTGTCGGGGGTGACTCACCGCCAGTGGTAACATTGCAATCGTGTCACCTTGTTACAGCCTTGATGCACACAGCCGTGCAGTGACAAGGAGAGCTCCTGGTCTGTCAGGGGAACATGGCAGCCGGATGAGCCCACGTGAATTTCAGATCTGCAGCAGACACTGTGTGCTGGGAGAATCCATCTTTGAATTCTCGCAGGGAGTGGCCCACACCCTCATGTTGAACTAGTCCTACAATGCTTTTGGTAGGTGCACTTCAAGTTCCTCACAGTTCAGTCATTTTGGCTGTTCCCTTTACTCACACTTGAATCTTTGTAGCAGTTACACACTCGCCCAGTCAATCTTTTGACGTGTCTTGGTTTTTGCCTTTCATCAGAGAATGCTGCTTACAAATTACTGATGTGACTTCTGCCTCACTCATCCAATTACATGTGTAATAAAGGGTGTAGGTCGCGCATATTTTTATGCTGCACATAAGCCTGCAAGATGACATTTTCTTTTTAAAAAGATATGTTAATAGTATGTAACGGTAAAATACAACCCTATACATGGACAAGGTTATTTCCGCTGCTTTGTCAAAGGACACTATCTCCAATGCTCCTTATATATTATACATCTGTTCAAATATGAATTCTGTGCTTCTGACAAATCAGATAGGTGTAAGCTCATTTAGAGTGTGGTTCAAGGGTACTCCACCACAAATGAGGCAAGCACCCTGTCTGCCAAAATACCATTCTGGCTGCTCTATTTAGAGTTGAGCCAACCGCTTTGTCTCAACAGTGGTGCCCATGCTGGCTCTGATGGCAGAAGCCTACAACAGCAGCTGGGCAGATGTGGTGCCAACAGTGGAAGCACATCAGACCGTATGCCCTATTTAGGGTGTACGTTCTCATGTACTGTTTTTCTGTTCCAGACTGCAAGCAAAAGTCTGGTGATCCCAAGCCGAAAAATGCCATATAGAATTGAGAAGAGGAATGTCAACGTCCCTTCTGAAACTTGCTCCATTCAGCCCTGGACCCTACCAGTCCATGTGCAAACTTGAGCTTCATGCCCAGATCTTTCTGCTTTCATTGGGCTTTTACTTCCCATTCCAAAGGGCGTCTTCCCATTCAGCAAGGGTGAGTCTCCTGTTTGGGCCCTTTAAAATTGGGCCAAGCTAAACTACTGCCAGCAAGAAACTAAAAGAGCTCCCATTTCAAGACCTATAGCAACTAATCCATCTCAGCCCTCTGGGAAGAAACTGGTGACGTACTAGAACCTTTATAACCATATATAATAATCATACAGAACGCCACAGCCAGACTCATCCTCAAGCTTCTCCTACAAACCCACATCATACTCCACGTCAGGCAACTCCACTGGCTCCCAATGCAGAAGAGATGCCAATTCAAGCTTCTGACCCACACATGCACAGCTCTACACAACCAAGGGCCTACATACATTAACCACCGCCTGAACTTCCACCAACCAGCGAGAAGTCTACGCTCTGCTTCACTTTTACTTGCCCATACTACCCACAACTATGAAAGCAGAAGTGCAGGACGCTCCTTCTCCCACATCGCAGCAAAGACCTGGAAGAGCCTCCCCACGCAGCTCCGGACCATCACCTCACTTCCGGAATTCCAAATGGCCCTCAAGACCTGGCTGTTCGAATAAGCCTCCGGGACCTGCAGCCCCTGGATACCCTATCAGGTAATTAGCTGCGCTTTATAAATCCCGATCGATTGATATAGGAGTTGTGTCTTACTGTGCAGGTTTCAATGGACTGGCACTGATGAGATAGGAGTTCCAGAAAGTGGAGCTGCTGGATCTTCTAGCACTCTAGGGATGGCAGCTGCACCTGTTCTGGAGGTGGCCGATATGCTAATAAAATGCTTGCAGGGACCTTCTCTCTTTGCTGTAATCTTTGCCACAAACAACTGGACTAGACAACGCTGTTAGGTAATCTTCTCAGCTGCCGTCTGGACTCTGCCCTGAGGGGCAGGTGGTGGAGTGCGCTTACAAAGGAAAACAGTTGAGATTGTGCTACAGCAGGCTGTGGCTGCAGTTGAGCACAGGTGTGCCTTGGGTTTGTAAAGACCTACAAGAGGATGCCAGCTGCAAGGGTGAGCCACATTGGTGTTCTCTAAGAATGGGGTTACTGCCATGTCATAGAGGTGGAAGAGAAGAAGCAGCATTGCCACAGAAGAGTCTGCTAGTACCGCAGTACGCTGTGTCTGCATCACACGGTCGTGATGGCCTGGCCCTGGGTAAGCAGCAATGTCAAAACCATGCTGCTGGAGGATTTTTAGGTTAATGGTGATATTTCTGGTTTACCACACAAAAGGTAAGACTTGATGACTGGCATATTTCTACTTTTGATGCTTCTTTGGCATAAGCTAGATGTTGAATAAGCAGATGTCTTGATTCCAGGGCTGTGCTAATTTATTCTGCAAAAGGATTAAAACATCAAGTTCAACACAGTGATGGGCACACCACATTACCACATGATTTTAGTGCCAGTGCCTTGTCTTGGTGATCGGCAAGAATGTCTCAACAGGTAATACTTCAAAGATAAATACTAAAATAAATTACAAGAAGGAGGCAAGAAAGGGAAAAGCACCAGAGTTCGATATTGCAGTCTGTATTCAAATATTTTTTAAAAGACAATTTCAGACAGAAATATTACATTTCATCATATGCAAGTGTAATCCAAAATACAAGTGCACACAAAGTGCTTGTGGCAATGTGAATGGCGCAAAGTGAGACACGTGTGAAGGTGAAGAAGACAACAAGGCAGCACAGTTTAAAATTGGTACATAACATGAACACTGTGGTCACAATTTAGTGAAAACATGCTAGGAGCCAAGGAAGCCGTAATTACGCTCGGTTCTGTTGATGGCGTGTGCTCAATTGAGTTGGAGAATGATAATAGATCGCCCGGGAGCCGAGATAAACATATGATGTCCAATAAAAGGGATCGTTAGGTATAGCATGATATTGCTTTACAATCCGCAATATCCAACTCTGGTGTTTTTCCCTTTCTTGCCTCCTACTTAGATTTTATTTTACATTTTGTTAATTGTCTTTCAAGTATTACCTGTTAAGACAGCCTGTTACCACATTTACTCAGATTCAACTGGGTTTACGGGATTTCGCCTGTTGTATTTTCATGGTGATTGCCATAACCTGTGGGAGGAACATTCCAAACTATCCAGGAGTACACCAAGTTCACATTTTGAATGTATAGGATACACGTGTAAAGGAGGTCATTTCTTGGTGAGTGACAACAGGTGCCAGACATTTAATATGGTGATGTTAAGCCAGTTTGCGTAGCACATCCTGGGCGCGCATGTATTACAACAGGTGGATTCTAATGAAGGGTTTTTTCCAGAGAGAGGGCTTCCTAATTCCATTCTAACAGAGAACAGGGTTCAATGTAGCTCGAAGAAGGGTGCGAACTATCTGGTGACTTGTCGAATTGAGTATAGGAGGTGCTGCCTAATTTACAATATGTTTGTGTTGCATTTGTTTACAGAACAATGCAATTGTAACTGCTTCAATGGAACACTACAAATGAATACAGCACTACAACAATCGGGTACACACCTGTGATACACAGCTCACTCAAGCAACAGGTAAGCGGAGTCAATCTTCTCAATAAAGTCTACTTCAAAGATATCAGCTCTTCACACTCTTAATAATCATTCCTGGTTAGTCCCTATAAAGACTTTCCTCCTGAGTACAATGTATTTTCCAAATGATTGAAAATCACTGATAATTGCTCCTGGGAGGGTCCCATAAATACTTTCCTGAGTACCATGTAATTTTTTTGTATTATTGCAAACAATTGATAATAGATCTTGTGTGGGTTGTATAAATATAATTTAAAGTTTCAAATTCCTCACCCCAGAGGAAATACACAACGCAATCTTCTCGCTAACGGCCGGGAAAACGCCGGGCCCGGACGGATTCCAGCAGGAATACCATGCTGCTTACCGGGACCTACTGGTCCCCCATCTCTCTGATCTATATCAACATGTTGCAGAGGTTGAGTCTTTCCCCCCTGAAACGGACATGGCAACCATTGTGGTTATCCCCATAACCCAACCACCTTTGTCAACCTGCGTGGACTACCGCCTGATTTTGCTAATTAACACAGAGGTAAAGATATATGCCACGATCCTAGACCAAAGCCTGCGTCTGTTCCTTAATAAACTAGTCCACCCGGACCATTGCGGCTTCATGCCAACATGCAGCACCAGACACTGTTTAAGACGCCTCCACCTGGCTCTTGCGCACCGCCAACTACTTTCCCCCTACCTAGCACCACTCCTTGTCGACTTTGAAATAGCCTTCAATACGGTCGACTAGTTCTACCTGGAGGACATACTGACATTGATGGGCCTGGGTCAGCAAATCAGGCTGTTCTTTCAGGTCCTCTACTCCAACCCTAGAGCCAGAGTGCTCACCAATGGAGCCCTATCAAGGGCATTCCCGATTCAAAGAGGCACAAGACAGGGCTGCCCCCTCTCGCCCCTCCTGTTTGCATTGGGAAGGGAACCCTTAGCGTGTCTTATTCGGTCGGACGACTTGATCCAGGGCTGGTCCTGGGGGAGCCACCACACTGACAAAATCGTCTTATATGGGGACGACGTCCTGCTCTTCCTGGCAGACCCAGCCAACTCCGGCCCTAGGTGCCTTTCGGCCCTTCAAACCTTTGAGAAAATCTCAGGTCTCCGGCTCAACCCAGCAAAATCAACCTTGGTACCCCTTCACCTCTCCAGGGAATGCTTTGACTGGCAAGCAACCATTCCCATCAGGCGGCAATCATTCAGATATCTAGGGATATGGATCGCCCTGCTCCCCGACCTAGAATGGGCACTAAACATAACCCCTCTCGTTAAAAAAGCCAAAGAGGACCTCAAGTGCTGGCAAACCCTGACACTTAACCCACTCAGGGAAGTGGCTCTGTTTACGATGATGATGATCCTTCCTCGCTTCTTATATATAATCCAGAATACCCCCTTCCACTTCAAACGCAATTGGTTTAAGGAGATGGACAGCATAGCCACGAGGTTTCTATGGAGAGGGGCGAGACCACGCATCGCCCTCGCCCTGTGCCAGATCCCACCCTTTGATGGAGGCATGGGCATGACTGATCTTTACCTGTACTACATAGCCACCCGACTACTTGTCCTTCATGACTGGTTCACCGGGGGCAGGTCTGACCCAGCCTATAAAACAGAGCTCAAAAACATGGAGTTACATCAAATTCAAGCATTCCTATGTAGCAGCCCAATACCTAGAACAATGCCACCGGTAAAGCCTGGAGTACGGCCCTAAGACACACACTTTGGGACAAAAAACTGAGTCAACACACACCTCTCTGGCAGGGCACGTGGCTGGGGGAGCACTTGAGGGGTTCAAAAGATAGGACTCTATTGGCATATCACTGTGGGGCGACGTATGGGTGGGCGACCACATTAGACGTTCTAAGACCTGCAGGGGCGGTACACCCTCCATGCTTCACAATTCTACAAATACCTGTAGCTGCGACACGCCCTCAGCGCCCATATCTCAACAGGCACAACACTCCCAGAGTTTAGTCTACTAGAGGCTCAGGTCATGATGGGGAACCTGGGGAAGGGAGGTGTATCTCGGATATACTGCACCCTTACCACCAATGGCCCGACAACGCTCGATCCACTCAGGAACCATTGGGAGGGATGGCTGGGCCCCCTGGAGGAGGAGGACTGGCGTGATGCTCTTATGGCCCCCAAGACCATCACAACTCCAGCCAGATTCAGCCTAATCCAATTATACTACCTCCACACTTCCTACCTCACCCCAGAGCGCCTTTATAGAGCACGCGTGCGTCCTTCTCCGACATGCACGTGCTGCGGACAGGAACTGGCAGACTTTTATCATATGGTCTGGTCCTGCCCCCTGCCTTGCCCCGTATTGGGAAGCAATAGAGTACGAGCTCACGCATGTCCTGGGTTGGCAGGTGTCCCACGACCCCTTACACCTCAGCCTGAGTAATGGACGGCCTAGATGGGTCCCGAGCAGACAAACTGTTCCTTGTGATGGACACCGTGGTAGCTAATCATGACATTGCCGCAACATGGGCACAGACTGACCCCCCAAAAATAATCACATGGCACCAGGGTGTAGATTGGTGTGCCGCGCAGGAGAAACCCTTATTTGTGGCTGGAGGATGCCCACCAAACATAAGAGGATCTGGGGCAAATGGATGAACTAATTAGAATTAATAGGTCTGATGTTTACCTGTGCATATAACTGCATTGTTTATGCGCTGTGGATGGGGATCGATAAGCTTGTTTGTGCACAATCAATAAAGACGCACTCTGAAGTGCCACGGACTAAGTGATTATAAAAAAAAAACGTTCAAATTCCTGCTAGGCAGGCCTGGGTTGGTATGATAAGCATTGTTTTAGGTAATTCACAAGCTATTGATAATTTGGTTAACTAAACGATAGATGGGCCAAGGGAATTAGGTTTGCCTCCTTTGTCCCTCTCCTACAGCCTAGCCAGGAAGTGATGATTCTAGAGCCGCAACATTGTATTCTATCTCCCATGTTTACCTTGCTTCTCTCCAATGGGACAAACTGTCCGCCGGTCACTTCACCAAAGTTCACCCACTCAGAACCCCATACCTCAACATCCAACATCTCAGGAACCATTGAATACTCTATTGCACCACGGAACAGAATCAAGTAACGCAAAGCAAGCTTAATAATATAAACCTATAAAGACCTCACTTCAGTAGGTGGTCAGTCACGCAGGAATAAGATTGGGGGTACGGCAATAGCAAGAACAGAATCAGAAAAGGCAAGACAGAGAATCTTCACACAAATAAACCACATACTAAACACACTGGCAGCAGGGATGAGAGAATGAAAAGCAGGCTTTTGGAACCACAGAGGGAACATGTTTACAGGGAAACAGAATTGGGGACAAGAGACCGGAAAACACTGTTCAAAATCTACAAGAACTATTTGAGTACCCTGAGCTACATGGCAACTAATCCCATATGTGCAGGAAAGACCAGGCCACTCAATTTATATGTAATCTCAAGGGTTAGCCAAAGACAACTAACCGGGTGATTTCATGTCTCTGTACCACTAGAACAAAAACAAGAAAACAGAGACTATACACTAACTAGCTCACACAGTATGGGGTGTAGTGATATTCCAGATGATGGACCACACCGCCACAGCAGACTAAGGTTTGGCAGAGGATCAGAAGGCATGCACCTCCACTGCAATATACACTGTAGACAACCCCCACACATCAACTCCACATGGGTTTGGATGGTAGGTCGCAAGACCTCGCCCACAGAGAAACCCCTTTCTTTTTTAACACTTATTCGTTGGTTCTTGAGATGCCGCTGGACCTTCTCCCAGAGTGCTCTAGCCCCAACACAAAGCCACAGCCAAAAACATGCTCTGCACCAAAACGCTAAAGAGTCAAGTAATTGATGAAAGGCGCTGGATGCAGCTGAGTTACTCAACATAATTTAGGTTCTTTGTACTGCTCTTTTTCTGGGATGGCAACCTATATCCTCCACCAGCCAACACTGCAAGGGGTGGGCTCAGAGCAGGAAATGCATTAACACACTTGGCCATCTCATCGACCGCATCCACAGCATAACATGTCAGTGTGGACCAAACTTTACTTTACAGATTTTACAAAGCAATGATAAAATGTGACTTTTCTATCAAAACCTACATTGTTACAGCTGTTGTGAACTGAAGGGTAACTAAAATATCAGGTGATATCTAAAGGACACTGGTTATGCTAGCCATTTCTGCTAATGTTTATAGCACATAGTTTCAGAATGGCACTTCTGTATATTGTCAAAAGGGCGGGGTAAAGAGCGAGGTTTCCATCCACCTGGGGAACAAAGCGACGGACATTGGATGATGACATCCAAAAGGCAATCACATATTGGATCTGCAACAATTAAGCACAAGAGTAGTTAATGTTGGACTAAGGCTGCTATGTACCTACAACACAAGGGAAAGGGCACTTCAAACAATAGGATGGCAAACCAATGTACAGGGAGAAAGGCTGGTGGGATTCAGATGCCCCTCCACCCTCCCAAACGATGGAGGCTCAATGCTCTGCATCTCGGTAGGAAAGAGTGGAGATGCCTTTAGCAGCCTCAAACTCAGAGCAGAAGAGCCGGATTAGGTTTTCCCTCACTTTATGGACCTTCCAAGTCTGGTAAGACTCGTTTAGCAGTCATTTCATAAACATGAAGGGATATCGAAAGACTTCGTGCAATTGAGTGGTGCATTAGGACTCATTTTAATGCACTGAGATCTTCTTTTCACAGCTAAAGAAACCATTCGTTGGGAGTCTAAAAATAGCTAAGATGCCAGCCAAGTCTGGCTGTGTCTTCCATGAAAAAGATCCAAGTTGCAAGAACAAAAAAGGGAGAAAAAAAAACGGCAGACAAATGTAATCCCCGAAGATATTCACGGCGTTGAGCCAACAGTTGGCGGCAACATTTAATTAGTAAACAAAAGGCTGTAAAACACGAAGCAGATTATGGTGAGATTTCCCTGCAATGAGCAGCGGATAATGCACGAGGACGCGGCGTCCATTGCGACTCTCTGCCGCTCCAGCATGTATTTATGCAGATGATGGAGCATTCTGGGTACTTTTTAACCCATTTCAAATTTACAGGAGAAATTTGAGATTGTAAAAAGAAATCTTTGTGCCGTATGTCACATTTTACACAATAAATATAGCCTTGACACCAGTCTAACACTTCACATCTATCTCTCCTACTTCTAAAATACATGAATCCAACCCAAACCAATCTCACGCTCGTCCTTAGCACTTCAAGCTTCTTTTTATCAACCCCTGACGGCAGTCTACAACCTGGCTTCATGTGCGCCTTCCATTTCTAGTACCTCACAGTCTGCTATCTTTCTTTGTGTGCACCTGCCATACCTTGTACTTCACAGTCTACAACTTGGCTTCATGTGCGCTTCCATTCCTTGTACCTCACAGTCCCCAACCTGGCTTCATGTGCACCTTCCATTCCGTGTACCTCAAAGTATACAACCTAGCTTAATGTGCACCTTCCATTCCTTGTACCTCATAGTCTACAAACTGGCTTCATGTGCGCCTTCCATTCCTTGTACCTCAAAGTCTACAACCTGGCTTCATGTGCACTTCCATTTCTTGTACCTCACAGTCTGCTATCTTTCTTTGTGTGCACCTGCCATACCTTGTACTTCACAGTCTACAACCTGGCTTCATGTGCACCTTCCATTCCTAGCACCTCTCAGTCCCCAACCTGGCTTCGTGTGCGCTTTCATTCTTTGTACCTCACTGTCCCCAACCTGGCTTCATGTGCGCCTTCCATTCCTTGTACCTCACAGTTCCTAACCTGGCTTCATGGGTGCCTTCCATTCCTAGCACCTCAGAGTCCCCAACCTGGCTTTGTGTGCGCCTCTCATTTCTTGTACCCCACAGTCTGCTATCTTTCTTTGAGTGCACCTTTATTTTTTTGATCCATTGATTGCCAACAAAAACTTATGGCCAGAATCTGTTTCTCGGACCTCATGGTACCCAATTCTGGCTGTTGGCTACATTCCTTTCCTTAGACCTCACAATCAACAGCTAGACCCCATGGAAGACTTCCATTTCTTGGACCTCACAGTCACCTCAAGGCCTCATGGTCAATTTAAAATTTCTTAGCCATCGTGGTCTACAACCAGGCCTCACAGCTGACTTCCATTTATTGGGCACACAGTCCACAGTAGGCCTCATGGCTGCCTTCCAGGTTTTGGACATCATGGTCCACCAACAACCTTAAGTTTCTGCCAGAAAGTGACCAGTTTAGTACCATTTCTAGTATACCTCTCCATGTGTAACAACCTCATACCTAAAACCTTTAGGCAGGCTAATAGAAACTAAAAATAAAATACACACTTGGTTACCATGGTTTTGTTCCTTCCTCCAAGAAACCAACATCACATCTTGAAAGAAATCCCAACATTGGAATGGTTGAGTCGCTTTAATGGGCAACAGCAGCAGAAAAGGTCTGCACCCTGTGCTTGCCTGTACTGCCTTGCACTCTATCCCTACCACATGACCAAGTGGTAGCCAATCAATGCAAGGACATACTGTGTGTGACTTCTGTGCAAAATAACAATTCAAGGGCGTGGGGAGACCCGTCATGCCCTCTTTGCTTTACTAAACCTATTACCATGTATAGGAGAGGCATAGAATACCACTGAGAAACTAATCCTACTAGCAAGTTAATTCAGTGGTAAAAACTGGAAAGTCAAACATCCTTGTTTGGTAGCCCACGATAGCAGCTTTTTCAAGAGAGCAGCTCAAGACTAGCCCTACTGCATATAAATTCGTGGTTAGTATAGGTTTTTGCAGAGAAACCGAAAGAGGTCTGAGGAGAAGAGATTCATCTGCAGGACATGGACAAAACTTTTATATAAATTGTCTCATCATTAAAAAACAAGTTCCATGATGTGCAACATAAGATCTTGCAACATATGTACTGGTCATACAAAGCAATATTTAAAGCAGGACTTAGAGTTAAAATTCATAGTGCAATTATCAGACAGATTCTGAGGATTTGAAGCAAGTACTGGGGAAATCTACCAAGGCAAAAAAAAGCGTTTTGGGAGGAGGTTACTCAAAGGCTACATTTTGTGACCCAATACTTGAATGACTGCAGCATAAAGATATGTAATGGCCCGTAATATCAAAGTGGAACTTCAATCTTTGGTTCTGAGAGGCACCAAAGAATGATGTTAAGAATAAGAAATCTGCTTTTAATTGAAAATTGGTTGGGAAGCAAGTTGCTTTAAAGCGCTTGGCCTTCACAAATAAGGGTTACTTCAGCAAATTAAAAAAACACCTTGGAATCGTTTTTTGAGAACTCTATGCCTAACAGACATGTACTGTCAGGAGGTACCTGAGAGGAACACCTACATGTGTTCTGAAACCGTTTTATGAGTATTGCGTTTTACTTCGAGTACACTTGTGTTATTCTTGCATGATGGAACACAATTTATATATATCTTGATTTACATTGAAAAGCAAGAATCTAAATAGAAAACTCGAGTATCCAGCTCGCAAAAATATTAAACAAATTTACTTCTCTGTGCATTGTCTAATACTTGAAGGGCACGCGGTTTGAAACATCGAGAAACGTGCTAAATGAATTTAGATAAATAGGTGTTGAAGCTTATTAGAGATATACAGAAATGTAACTGAAATGTTTTTTTCCCAATTTAAAATGTATTCAATGCCACGGTCGTGTTATCTATTTGAAAAATTGTTCAACCTCACTTTAACCAATATAGGCACTTGCACTTAGAAAGTAAACAGGTTACTGCTTTTGAGTAGTGTTTGTATAGGAAAGGGATGCAGCTAACTGCCCCACTATCCACTTGAAGTCACGTGTTCACACCTCAGTGTGTGTGTATATAAAATATATATGTATGTATTTAATGCTTCTTAAGCGCAGCTGTCACCCAAAAGGGTATCCTGGCGCTGAGACCGTGTCTAACCATCAGGAAGGTGTATTACATTGCTCTTGGGAACAGGTAGGTCTTGAGATCCCTTCTAAAGGAGAGCAGATTTTGACTACTCCTCAAAGTCAGAGGTAAAGTATTCCATAGCGCGGCGGCTGTATAACTGAAAGCGCGGCCGCCCATCCTCACTCTATTAATCCTGGGAATCCTCACCAGGAACGCCGAGGAGGATCTCAAAGGTCTGGCAGCTTGATACCAAGAAAAAAGATTTTGAAGTAAAATTGGTCCTAGTCCATGCAGAGCCCTGAATACCAGGCATAACGCCTTGAAGGCAATCCTCTGCTGGATCGGCAGCCAATGCAGATCGACTAGAGCTGCAGATGAAGAAGCAGAGCGCGGCCGAGATAGAGCCAGTTTCGCAGCCATGTTCTGAATCCTCTGCAACTTTAGGATCAAGGTCTTAGGAGCTCCCAAAAGTAGTGCATTGCAGTAGTCTAACCTGCTGAGAATAGAACTACGCACTATCTCTGCCCTGGCTCTCCACGGGAATATTGGTAAAAGTTTACGTAGGACACGAAGCAGACCCATACAGGTCGCCGCAGTCTTATTTACAGACGCGTCCAGCTGTAAACTAGGTTCAAACAAGACTCCTAAATTACGAGTCGATTCTGCGGCTTCCACTGAGCCCGGAATAGAGTTTGGCCAAAAGTCACCCGGTAGCACGCGAGGAACAGGGTCTAGGGAACAATGGAGTACCTCCGTTTTCGATCCATTAAATTGAAGAGAGTTAGCTCGTAACCATTCTGCTGTGGCCGACATACAGCGGTGAAAAGTGTCCCTCGAGACTGCCTCAGCTCCCTCAAATGAAAAGATCAATTGAGTGTCATCGGCATAGTTGATGACTAATATGCCGAATGACTTGATCAGATCTATCAGGGGTCGGAGGTATAGATTAAAAAGAATCGGACTGATCGCTGACCCTTGGGGGACACCGTGATTCACCTGTCGTATGGCTGATCGAAATGGTGGTAATGCCACAGCTTGCTGTCTGTTGCGGAGATAAGATGTTAACCAACTTAGAGCCAGACCGTTTACTCCCACGTTTTGAAGACGGCCCAAGAGAACCTCATGGTCCACCGTGTCGAACGCGGCCGACATGTCAAGCAGCACTAAAAATGCTGACTTGCCCCTGTCGACACGCGTTCGAAGATCCTCCAACACGGTGACCAATGCGGTCTCAGTGCCGTGGGCCGGTCTGAAGCCAAATTGGGCTGCATCCAGGCAGAAGTTGGTTTCCAGGAAGTTGGACAAGGCTCTCGTGACCCACCTCTCCAGAATTTTTATCGCAAATGGTAAAAGCGAGATAGGTCTATAGTTAGCCGGGCATAGAGGGTCTAGAGAAGCCTTTTTTAGCAATGATGATACAATTGCCAGCTTCCAGCTGTCTGGAACTTGTGCTGTCGTCAATGACTGGCAGCAGATAGAATAGAGTGGAGGAAACAACTCATCTTGAAATGCCTTCCAGATCTTATGAGGCATTGGATCGAGTGGTGAACCTGAGGATACGCCATTGGCCAAGGCACAGAATTCCTCAAGCGAGAAAATAGGAAAACAAGACAACTGAAAGGAGTCCATCTTGTTGTTATCCCATACGGGCGCCAAGTGGCCAGGGAAAGCCAAGGAGGACGATAAAGACGGCACAGCCTGTCCAGATACTGAGAGTCCGTTCAAAATGGTCCTGATTTTCTCCTCAAACGCGAGGGCCAGAGAGTCACAGAGTTCCTGAGAAGCTAGAATGGCTGGTACTGTGCAGGACGGATTAGATAGGTTGTTAACCAGCTTGAAAAGAGTCTGCGATTTATTAGAAGCCTTCGCCAAAGTGTCTTCTAAGAACTTAGCTTTAGCACTTTTTAGCTGAGACTTATATACCCGCAAGGCCACTTTATATGCTGCCCTATCCAACTCCTTATAACCTCTCCTCCAGGTGCGCTCAGCCTGTTTACAGAGGAGCTTGTGCTGTCCAAGATCATCAGTGAACCAAGCATTGGCACCTCTAGGTCTGTCCCTCACCCTTCGCAAAGGGGCCAATATATATATATATATATGTATATATATATATATACACATAAAATCCTGATTACTTGGGAAATATAATTTCATCATCGTAGTCGCAGCCCCCAAACCACTCTGCAGAACTTTACCATTGTCAGAGCTGTGAGTGATAAAGTACCAAATTATGTGGCATCGCTATCTAAATTATGTGGCCAAAAATCACAAATTATATGGCACATTCCTTGCAGTATTATTTTCACACATTTGAGATAGAAAGAGGTTTTTGTAAAATCTGCAAACTATGTGGCAAATTTGTGGAAAATACAATAAATCTTTAATTATGTAGTAAACGCTACAGCCACAGAATCACATACATCTATTGACCTTCACCACTGACCATTGTTTAACGAAAATGTATTCATGAAAAGATAATAAAACCTAAACATTGTGATTCCAATCAGTGCGGATTATTAGCTGCACTTTGAAGAAAACTGTTTCTTCAAGCTAATTATGCAAAAATAAACATGTAATATAATAAAATACATTATGGGTGACCTGAAATGTGATCCAGTCTTGCCATCTAGTAACATTTATAAGCCACTTGGCCTTTGGCCTTATGAATGAATGAATGAAACATATTTGTTATAGCGCAAAACGGCTACTCAGATGAGTGTCCCGGCGCTGCCAAAGCGGTAGAAGAGCTAGGACTCTGCTACATTTTAGAAAGCCACGTTTTCAGGTGTTTGTTAAAGACTGGGAGATCTAATGGTGTATGATGTCACCAGAACCCCGCTATGGTAACACTGCACCAAATTACACAGTTACCCATTATGTGTCCCCTCTCTGACTCTACAATAGGAAGCAATATGCTTTAAAATAAATAAATACATATATATGTATTCTGACCTGTTTCGCAATACGTACCGGGTGCAACTCACGTAATATCAAAGTACCAGCACAGCTCAGAATTGGTGCTCGATACTTCTGAGTTGTAATGCCTGTAGGTGAAGGTACCCAAGCTATTGCGTCTGCTGTAAGAAGCACAAGGTCTTCAGAAACCAGCACACAGCTCCCTTCTGCTTCTTGCACAGGTTCCAAACAAGATCCTGAGAGTCCCTGGTAAGAACCTTAGCCTTGCTCAGTCAGTACAGGAAACCCTCAGCATTGAGCTCCATCATGGTGGAACCATGGAGGTATTTACACAGGTCGCACCGAGGCAGAAGTAGCAAACAGTCATGGTTACTGATGCCACAGATTATGTGTCGGTTTGGTGTCCAGGGCCAGACTGGGAACCAAAACCGATACTGGCAAACTGCTCAGCCGGCCCCCCTGGAGGGAGGGGGGTGCAGCCGAACTGTTTGCGAGGGCCGGTTTCGTGCGATTTTGTTACAGGGGGGCGATATTGCCGCCCCCGGTAACAAAAACGGCCCCCACACTGGCGGCCCACCGGGGAAACGCCCGGTGCCCACTACGGCCAGTCCAGCCCAGTTGGTGTCCCTCGGTCCCGCCACAATCCAAGTTGTGGATTTCAGCAGTGGCTTTTGTGCTACAACCAGACTGGCTCAAAAGATGCACTCCTGACCTCATTATAGATCTAAAAAGCAGGACAAAACCTCAGTCAGTAATAAGAAATGAGATAGCTCAGTTGATCCTCACAGAAGCACATATATGAACCATCGAGGTACACTACAGTTAACAAAACGTGTATGCTTTCTTGAGCAGGTTATAAATATACATCATCCACACTGTCAAGCAAATTATTTAAATGCTTGGAAGCAAGGAACCATTTAAAAGCTGAAAAGGTCCATAATGTGTTTGTCTCTAGGCAGAAATACATAAAACATTCACGATACAAGCATTGGATTGTGCCACATACTGTTAATATTCAACAGGGAAACATGATGAGTTCATAGTGCCGCTGTGGTACCCAGCGGAGGATGGGCACCAGCGTAGGCTGGCCTGGAGAAGAAGAGCGAGCAGGTAAAGGAATCTCTTTTCCCCCTTGGGCTCCAGTCTAAAGAATGGATTAGGTTGTGGGGGTGGCGGTATTTCGCTAGGGTGACCAGACTTTCAGAATGAAACCCCTGGATGGGCACAGATATAGAAATAGGACTAAATGTCCAATAAGGTCTCGGGGCATCAGATATATGTGGGGATCATTATATATATATATATATATATATATATATATATTCCCCAGCTCCGCGTCCTTTGCCTCGGGTCCGCACTCGTGAGCGGGTGCTCGGTCCAGCGGGGGCAGATCTGCTCGATATTTGGCTACTTACTCTCGGTAAATGTATCTATTCAAACAAACGCGTCTCGGCATTAGCCTTTGTCAATAGATTTTCGCAATAAAATCCGGAGTGGGATTTAACATTCCTATCTATCTATCTATCTATCTATCTATCTATCTATATATATATATTTCTGCTGATGAAGGGCTAAACCCAGAAACATGTGTCTATAGAAACAGCACTATGTGCAGCAACTTTGAAGTAAGAGTACCGCATTTTCCAGAATGCAATGGGGTGAACTGTGCTGGAATGAGAGGCAGTGTGCTTCCTCCCCCTCTTGTGTATATACACACACACAAGCATATATATATATATATATAAATAAACACACACACATATACATATATATTTATATACATACATACTCCCATTCCCTCCCCTTTCTGGGAAGAGCTCCAGGGGACCGGCTATGACGTAGGGACTTCTGTCCCCGGTTTCTGAGAGGGCTGGTTGATACGTGAGTCCGCACAGATATGTGGTTAATGTGCAGGTTCACCCGACCCTGGATATTTTGTGTTTTAGAAGGAAGTGTTGGAACACCGGTACAGCCGTTAAATCCGGGGCGTCTGGACACCCTTGATTTCGCCCTCTGGAGGGGGAACGATGGAGGCAATTTAAACTGAGTACAAATGAAAAAAATTAGGGGTGTGCATCAACTTCTAACAGAAAGACGTGTATATTCAAAGAGCCCTATTCAGAAAGATATTATTACGCATTACAGTTCATCTGCTACCAAGCTGGCAGCACGCGCGCCTCAGTAAGATCACCCCGCACACTGAGGGGTGATTGTAGTGAAGGCCACGGAGGCAACCAGGAGCATTTGAAAAACTCTTTATTAACGCCAAGCCTGGCAGAGCGTGATACCCTCTTGCCAGCCAGCAACAAACTGACAAGTTTGGACTACTGCTCAAGCCAAACACAAACACACAGAATACAACACAACTAAGGTTCTGAATAAAGGTTCCACCATATGTCTTAAAGACACATAGAGTAAACACATCACAATATACCCCTTCCCTTTTCTCCCAAAACGAGAAAAGAGGAATCAATGAATATAAAAACAAAACAAAATGACAAAGCATTACATCAACAACTCTATTGGTGATAACTAAGTAAACCAAGCAAAAATCACAGCATTCACTGTCTTTGTATCTAATCCTTCAAATAACGAGGTGGTCATCGACATCTCTGAATCTCCACCTCACCATCACCAAATTGAGACAGATTCGATCTGCTTCCACTATTCCTCACATCCCCACAACCACTATCACCTCTCAACGTACCCCTACCAGCTTTTCTGACTAATTCTGCATCCCCCATCAACATGAAACTGCCATTCCCTTCCTGGTGGCAATGTTCCTCCTTACTCCCAACAATCCAGTTCTGATACAATGCCATTTTGCGACAGTTACATTTGTCACCATTTTCCAACTCCACATATCCTTCACACACCTTCCTTAGTTTAAGTGGACACCAATATTTGGACAGGCCCACACTCACCCTTCCATGCCTTACCTTCCCCCAATCTCCCACATCGGTGACTCCTTTGGTCACTATACTAGATTTGGCTTTCTTCTCACTGCCATCACAATTTAATAACCAGGCTGGGGTTAATTTGGTACCTGGTTTTGTCCCACTCATGCTTTCAAATAGTGACACCTTAGTCACTCCATTCTCTGTTGTACGATGAGTCCATAGCATCGTAGTCACCATTGCATCCCCCTTGTATCACCATCAAAATCACACCTTTGACTAGACGGTTTGCCTTCTCTATTATGCCATTGGTTTGAGTGTTGTATAGTGCAGTGTGGTGATGTTTTATCCCATAGCGTTCCGAAAATGACCTAATTTCTTGCGATGTGAGTTGGGTACCGTTATCTGTAATAAGTAACTATGAAAAGCCCTCCTCCATAAACGCACTTTCGAGCTGAAATTGTCCACTTGGTGGTTACTTCCCTCATAAATTTGACCATTATTCATTTGGAGTGTACATCTGCCAAAACTAAGGCATTCCTGACTCCTCCCCTCACGCCAGATAATAGCCCTATAAAATCCAAACACATCCTACAATGGATCCACAATGTGCGTGGTATTGGCTGCACACCAGTTTTCAGCCCTTTTTTACTTTCATTACAAGCCTTAAAACTTTTCACCCATGATGTGATTTGATCATCTATTCCTGGCCACCAGACATTTTCCTTTACCATACTCTTTGTTAGCATTTGTTCCAGATGCCCTTCATGTGCTATACCAATGATTTTGCCTTTCAGAGCATCAGGCGGGACAAATTAATAATTTTGAATAATAATATCCTGGCCACAAAAAGTCAATTTGCCAAGAACTTTCACAAAAGGCCTCCCAGAAGAGAATCCGTGCTCTCCCTCTACACACCTTCAACAGTCATCCATTTAGCAGCCTTCAAAACTTCATCAGCTTCCATACTCAGACCCCATTCTCTTGAAGTAAAGGTTCCACCGCTACACTCTTCTACAACCAACATCCATGCCACAGCTCCCACTTGCTCCTTTGTCACCACCACCTCCTTGTCAATATCAGACCAATCTAATGATAAACATGAAAGATAGTCTGTCTGAGCATTCAGCCACTGTAATCTACTCAACCTTTCCCGGCCCATCCTGGTGTTAGCATCTTGATTTATGGTTTGTAATCTCTATGGAGACTGAAACCCAAACTCCACAAATACATTCTGAAGTTCTCAACACTCCAGGCTGTGGCTAATGCCTCACGCTCTATAACTGAATAGTTATGCTCCCTATTGTTATTGTTATTGTTATATTGGATTTATATCGCGCCCACTCACCTGCAGGTCTCTAGGCGCTCGGAAATCGATGGTAACAACAATAAACTTGGCAAACACAGAATGAAAGACACTCCCTGGTCTAAGTTACACTCAGGATTCTTCTAAACAACAGTGTTTTTAGCATCTTTCTAAACCGCAGGAGGTTCCCTTCCCTGCGCAGCACCTCAGGCAGCGTGTTCCATAGCTGAGGGACTAACACAGAGAAGGCTCTTCCTCCCTTAGTTACTAATTTGTAACGGGGGCAGACCAATAGCTGAGAATCTGAAGATCTAAGTGTTCTCACTGGGCTGTACACCTCCAAACGATCTGTAATATAGGCTGGTGCCTGACCGTAAATTGCTTTATGAGCCGTGCATAAGTTCTTAAATTCCACTCGCTCTTTAATGGGGAGCCAATGCAGGCTATGTAGCAGGGGGGAGGCCTTAGTTCTCCTTGGGAGTCTAAAAATGAGTCGTGCCGCGTCATTCATCACGACCTGTAGTCTGTTAGTCAGAGTTTTAGGTAAGTCAAGATAGAGAGCGTTTCCGTAATCTATCCTTGAAATGACAGTTGCTGCTACGATTGAGCGCATCATCGATTGAGAGAGGACAGGGGCTAACTTCCGCAGCTGTCGAATGATATTTGTACAGCTTCTCACCACGGAAGAAATTTGACTGGACATTGAGAGGTCACAATCCAGTTTGATCCCCAAGCTCTTTACATTCAGACTTGGTTTTGGAGCAAGGCCTAGCTCCGCTGGCCAATAGAGGTCACTCCAAGGTGAGGCGGTGGATGGAATCACCAATACCTCAGTCTTATCTGGATTGATCTTCAACAGATTTTCAGTCATCCATTGTACAGTGTACCTCAAGATGTTCTGGGCGTTGAGTTGTGCGGTCCTTGTATTATCGACACTCAGCAACAGCTGCGTGTCGTCCGCATAATTAAAGACTCTACAGCCCCTGCTGGCCAGTGATGCAATCAGAGGTTGTAGGTAGAGATTGAATAGGAGTGGGGACAGGGCAGAGCCCTGTGGCACCCCACATTCCAAAGTCCCCACCTCCGATGTTTCATCTCCCAGTTGTATCCTTTGTGTCCTTCCCAAAAGGAAGGATTGCAACCATTTAAAGGCCAGGCCTTTGATCCCAAAATCATTCAGTCTATCCAAGAGTAGGGCATGACTGACCATATCGAACGCCGCTGATAGATCTAACAAAATCAGGGCGCTCGGTTTCTTACAGTCAGCCATGCCTCTTAGTTCATCCAGCACCGAGAGCATCACCAGCTCGGTGCTGTGATGAGCTCGGAACCCTGCCTGTCGCTCATGGAGTAGATGGTGAGACTCCAGATACAAACTCAGGGACTTTAATACATGCTGTTCCAGTATTTTTGAGAGGAAAGGCAGCTGGGAAATAGGCCTGTAGTTCTTTAACACTGCAGGATCCGCACCAGGTTTCTTCAATAGAGGCCTTACACGTGCCTCCTTGAATTCCAACGGTAGGTACCCTATTTCCAAGAATCTATTAAGGAGGGAGATAATACATTCCTCCAATAAGGGACGAGCTACACGAAAGACACTGGGTGGGCACGGATCTGCTGGAAAGCCAGATTTAATTTTACCCATCAGTTTCTCCAGACTCAGCGCATCCAGCTCTGGAAACACTGTGATAGTGCAGTCAGCTGAGTTATAAGAGGCCGGAGTTATGGCAGTCTCATTTACCATCCCATTCTTTATTTCCATAATAATGGTCTTCACTTTTTCTAAAAAGTACCCCTGAAAAGAATTACAATTTATAAGGGACTTGGGGTTTTCAGGTTTTTTACTTAATTCTGACAGAATTTTAAACGTCTCTTTCTGGACGTTGGCTGCCTTACTTAAGCGGGACTCGTAGTGTTCCGCTTTAGCTAGCGCAATGAACTTTTTATATAAGTGAAGGGAGGCTTTATAGAGATTCCTAGCTGTATCCTGCTTAGTTTTCCTCCAACCTCTTTCCAAGGCTCTAAGCTTTCTTTTATGCTCCCTTAATGATGGCGTAAACCAGGGAGCCCCTTTACCAGGTCCCTTTATCAGCTGTGATCTTACTGGCGCTATCTGGTCGATAGCCTGAGCCAAGCTCCGCGTTAGATCCGCGTATTCTCGGTCCAGACTACATTCCAGATCCGAAGACTGGTTCATTGATGGTAGCGCCTTGGTCAGAGTTATTAAATCAACCTCTGCCCATTTACGAGTTCTCCTGGTTTCCAACGATAAATTGTGTATATGGCCATCAATACGTATCTCGCAGGACACTAGATGGTGGTCTGACCATATGCATGGTACAACATCTTTAAGAGTGACATTTGTGTCTGTAGTCCACACGAGGTCAAGAACATGACCTTTAGTGTGTGTGGGAACTTCCACAAGTTGTTTAAAACTCAGGGCAGCCATCATGGTGTCCAATTGGCGAGTGGCCAAGTCCCAGTGGGGGTTATCCCAATGAAGATTAAAATCTCCTGTGACCAAGATTTTCGTGTATCGGGTACATAAGTCCGACATAATAGGCCCAAAGAAGTCATAAAAGAGTGGGGTTGAGTTTGGTGGGCGATAGACTGACAAAACCACCCAACAAGAGTTGTTCATGGTTATCTTTACCCCAAGCAGGTCAGCTAGGTCTACTGACTCAGATAACAGTCTTTCAACTGACAGGCTCTTTTTAAAAAGGATCGCTACCCCTCCCCCCCGCGCACCTCCCGGGCGGTTATGCCATATGGCATCATAGCCCCCTGGGAGAGCGGCAATGATGTCAGGCATCGAATTATCACCCAACCAGGTCTCCGAGAGGGTCAGGACATCGATGTCATTGTCCTGAAGCAGGCTATAGACTTCCACATGATGGCGGTGGAGTGATCTAGTATTTAGGCTAACAATCTTCAGTATAGAGCGCGGGCCTGAGGGGGTAACCTTATGAGGGCGAGATATAGCATAATTATTAATAGTCATCAGGGTTACGCAGTCCGGGCACCGCTCACCTTTATCCAGACTGCGCAGCTCCTCTGAGGAATAAGTGCGCCTGTGGCCAGACGACCGAGCCTCCGGGCCCGTCCGTGCGCGGACGGGCGCAGACGGGCTGGACTCTGGAGTGACTCCGGCGATGTCTGGCGAACCCGCCGCGCGTACCCTCTGCGCGACACCATGACCGGCTTAAGTACTGGTCTAGCGTCCTTGTGACGACTAGACCGCTCCGATCCTCAGCCCTCACCCAAGATGTCCGCCGTTCTGGCAGTGCAGTGTGATTTAGATGGGGGAAGGGGCCCGCTCCAAACGCGGTGTTCTCAAGTTTTTAATGTGCAGGTATGTGGCGGTTAAATAGCAGATAACAACAAGGTGCAATGATAAAAATAAATTTTAACTCAAAGAGCAAAACGGGAACTCTAAAAACATGCTGTAATGCTCCTGGTGAGCGCGCTACGCTCTACGATGTGCTAGAGCTTCTCTATGTTGCCAGGAATAATCTATTGGTCAGGGAGCTTGATGCAAACGCTACGGTCTTCTCCACTCCTCCATGTAGATGGGACAAGATGGCTCCCACACTACAAGCATCAACAGTCAAGATAGACCTCAAGCGGGTATGAAATGGTACCAAAATCTCTGCCTCACAAACTTCCCTCCTTACACCATCAAATAATTCTTATTGGTCCTTACCCCCGAAAAAACTCACATCCTTTTCTTAACAAGCACCTTAAAGTCTCAATCTTCTCAGCAACATTTTCCACAAACTTAGAGTAGTATTTGATGAGACCCATGAAAGTACGTAAATGATCTCTATCCTGTGGTCTGGGAGACAATCCAATAGCTCTAAGCAAATCCTCCTTGTGTTTGACACCCTCGTCTGAACTGGTGCGACCCAAGTACTCAATATCCTCAACCAGAAATCTGCATTTATCCTGCTGCATGGTGAACCAAGCATCCCACAGCCTGTTCAAAACTAATTTTAAGGCAAAAATATGTTCTTGCGCAGTCTCACCAAAGACTAGTATGTCATCTTGAAAATAGATTACATCCCAGAGGCCTTTAAATACCTCAGCCATCATTTGTTGAAAGACATATCTGACTGAGGATAGCCTGAAGGGCATTCGGGTAAACTGAAATGTGCCCTCCATCATAAAAAATCCTGTTAAACTCTTAGATTCCATCTGCAAACGGACCTGGTGATAGGCACTCTTAAGATCCAATTTGGAGAAAAACATCCCCCTTTGAGCAATAAGATTGGTTTGTTGATGTTAGGTAAAGTGTCTGTGACTATATTCTTATTCGGACTCTTCAAGTCAAAACAAAATCTCAACCTGCCATCAGCTTTTCTTGTTATTACCACTGGTGAGATCCAACTTGAGGCTTCCACAGGCTCGATAATGACCTCCCTCATCATGTCTTCTAGCATTTCTTTACTTCACTCCTAACCCCCACAGCCATCCTTCTCAGCCTGTGTTTTACTGGAACAGCCCTCGTTTCATAAAAATTTTGTGGACATATGGCTTCAATTGACCCAATTTTTCACTAAACACCTCTCTCACAAGCACATCATTGATACCAATATCGTCTACAACCATAACTGGTTGGGAGCATGCAAATTGATTATATGTAAATCATACTGGTGAACCCAACCCAGTATAGGTGGTCCATCCTCTGCAATATACACCTTCCCTTCAATTTCTTGTCAGGAACTCAACAGGGGCTTGAAAAAACCCCAAGATGTCAATTCTCTCCCTTTGATATCCCCCCGATTAATTTCCTTGGCCATCAACACCATATGGAGCCATTCCTTCTCAAACATACTTGTCAGGAAGATGGTATACAAGGATCCTGAATATAACAGCAAGTCAACCTCCCTATCCTTGACTACAAAGCTTGCCTTAGGTCTGATTATTCTTCCTTCATTATCTCCCTCCTGATACAAGTTTAACACACAATCTTCTTGTCTGTACTCTCTTGTTTCTTCCGTGACAGCTACACATGACTTGTTGGTTTCTTTATACATGTGGGCAAAATAGTCCGTGTAACCACATTTCCTGCATTCCCTATTGACAGCATACCATGACTTAGAATCTCCAGAATGGAAAGTACTCCCAATCTATAACAATTTTTTAAAGATTTAAAGTTACTGCTACCCTCCCTTCTAAAACCTATTGGCTATTTTGTTGTTAAAGTTGATGACCCCATGCTCTCTTGGGGATTTTCCTTTCTGTCCTCAACAGATAACTCATCTCCACCACTTGCCATATCTTTCTTACACATTTCCCTCATACACAATTCTGACTCGTCTACTACTTTGGCTATGCTGAGCGCATACTCCAAAGAAGGTTTTTCACTGGCTGTAACCGCTTGCGTCGTTTTGCTCCTACATTGAATGATTAAGTGATCATGAATGAGTTCTTCAGTCATTTGACCAAAATGACATTTGACAGAAAGTTCCTGCAAACTTGACACAACGTCATCCATTGACTCTCCTAACCTTTGTGGGCAAGTATAAAATATATATGTTAACATGACAATATTCTCCTATTTGCCAAATCTTTGCTCCAAACAGTTTTGCCTCTTCATATACATCATGTATAGGTTGGCCATTAATATCACGCACTTCGGAAGAAACTATATGATACCCTTCTTTCCTTTCAAATAAATCTATGCAGTCCTCCCACTTGATAGAAGCTGCACCTTGGTGAGGCAAAAAGGGAGGAGGAACAACAATTGCAGAAGACTCCATATTGTTCCATCTGAAAACGGAGTAAAATACAAACAGTCCTCTTTTCGTTTCCTCCAAAGAAACAAGGTAAGGGGCTTTCCTCTAGCTTTCATGTGAAGCTGGTAACTCACCGATGTGAGATACTCCTATCACGCAGAGCGATGCGCGTACAGTGTCAAGGCTTAACTCTACAATAAGGTAGGGAGACATCAGTGCTGTTGCCAGCAGGCTGTATAATGCGTGCTCCAGTCTATATTAATTCACGCTCCATGTGCTGGGTGTTGCATCGTCTGAAGATAGCGTAGCATTCAAGCGTTCTCGGGTCTAGAGCTGCCGCTGAAGGCCACAAGTGTCTCACGCGGCAGTGAGTCTTTAAATCACAGCTGTCCGTTGGATCATGGAAGTCATTTCTATATTATAAATAGATAAGTACTCACAGTGGGTACAATGAGCCAGATTTGGGCATTCTGCTTTCTCCTACATATATCTGCATGTCCTGTGTTAGTTCTCGAGCAGGGACTACGAAGTGGGTTCGGTAAGCGCGTCCCATGCTATTTGGCTGTCTGGTTATCGCCAGAATGTGGTGAAGGCCACAGAGGCAACCAGGAGTATTTGAAGAACTCTTTATTAATGCACAGCCTGGTACAGAGTGATTCCATATTGCCAGGCAGAAGCAAACTGACAAGCTTGGAATACTGCTCAAGCCAAGCACAAACACATAGAATACAACACAACGAAGGTTCTAAATAAAGATTCCACCCTATGTCTTAAAGAGACATGGAGTAAACACATTATAACAGTGACATGAGGACGCTCTCCTTTTGATCTGAAATAAATAAGGAAGCAAGATAAAACGGGAGCAACTAGCTAGATAGGATTTGATAAAATCTAAGGCCAATCCTGAGTCTTTCTAACTATATATGTTTAACAGCGTTAAATGGGAAAGTAAGGCAAAAGTGCAAACACCACTCCATTTTCTGATCAGCCACAGGCTGACCTTAGCCAGAAGAAAAACATCTTCAATCCTCTCTCTAGATCTGCACTGACAGGCCTGGAAAAAAAAAAGAACTGACGTCCGTGAGCTGGGGTGGCGCCTATAAAGGCACTGAGCACGCACTTGCGTTACGGACGATGCCGATGATGCCAAGCAGGGCCGAACGACACCACCCACCAGCGCTCAGGGGGCTGCTCATGAAAAAACATCCAGATTCACTCTGGCACCTGGGGATAACTCCAAGGTAAGAAATCTGCGGTTAGGAGTCTTTATCAGATTGGATTGATCAAAGATAGCTTTAAATGGATTAGGACACATCCTGATGCCAAGAAGTGGCCGGAAATCTCAATGCGAGATAGGACTTGCTCTCTAGTACACTAATCACTTGCTCCACATAAGTAGACAAACCTGCACAATAGATTATAGTATTCAGTTGTGTCAAGGTGATTGATGTTCAATCGATTATGCACCGATAACTCAGAGAACAAATTAATGAGGAGGACAGCGCTGAGCGCTCCCAAGATCCGACCTGGCATCAAACCACACAAATAGATCATGGCTCCTAACATGTTCAAAAACAATCTCTGCTGCTCTTCCAAGTACTATTCAGTCATAGACCCTGGTACATAATAGCACATAAAACCCTTTCCTCTAGATCACCGGAAGTGATCAAGAAAATATTGCTCAAGCGCAGCCAGTAGCGGCTGTTGCAGCTTTAAGTGTGGTCATCTGATGGCCAATCAGCACCTTGTGTACCCCGCACAATTCGCACGCTATTTCTATTCATAATTGACAAGAAATACAATAAAGTAGAAGCAGATCGTTCACTTGATGGAACACAAACACTATTTACTTTAATGTTTAATAATAATCCACATGATGGTATCAACTTTGTTCTGAAAGACAAGAGCTGTGCTTTGAATTCAAATTGGAGCAGTAATAAGTCGTAAGTGATAAAACGCATGCACTGTTTTACAGTCGATAATCCTTTTTGGCTCACATTGAGCCGTAACATTTTGCTAGAAGGAGAGGATGAGGTAATATGCAGGTGGCAAACAGGAAAGGCTGCCTTGTCTCTTCCCAATTATATATTATCAATGAATACTCATGTGAATTTATTCTCACAAGACATCTCAGTGAGGTTACAGTCCATGCATGCACCAGAGTGGAACAGACCCGGTATAGTCCACAGTAGGTCCCAGGTGCCAGAAGCAGGGAATCCCCAGATGTGAGAAGAGGCAGCACTGTATTTGCATCCATTTACGTGGAGCACATGTTCGTATTAGCATGTGTCTCAAATGGTACATGATGCTCTGAGTCAGGGATGATTCTTAGGGACTATGCAAGAAGCGTCATTCATGAAGCACAAGCATTCATCGCTGGCGCACAAACCCAAGCTACATCGGTACAAGATAGGTGGAAAAGATCTCCTCGCCTGCATGGCTGATTTATTCATCGGCAATACCTCGCGCGTGACAATGAATGGATTAATACCTCGCAGGGGAATATCTGCTTAATGTCCTACAACAGAAGAGCAAACAATAACACATTGACTGCTAATAATACTGTAAACTGAATAATTTAGAGCCTGCTTATTATAGAACTGGAGATAACCACCTAATGCTAAACCGCAAGAGCTACCCTGTGCGTCTGCAGCGAGTAAGGCAGAGTACAACTGCAGACTCGCGCCATGCCATGCTTTCTATTCTCATGGGATAGTACGCCTTATGCATACTGCTCCAGACAGAGGATTTCATTTGTTTCTAATAGAGCTGTAATTATTGATGGACTGTTGTGGGAAAAGAATTTATAGTAACAGAGTGCATCTTAATACCATCGATAATATTATATCCAAGTGGCTTCCGAGTAAGCTCAATGGTGGATCACAAAGGGTACAATAATGGGCGCCCAAACTGCGATTCAGCCTGTGGAAATACAAGCACTCCAAACCTACAAGATCACCACTGCTTCGGGTAGATTCGAGAATAAAAGTTAAGATACTCTGCACCATCCACACAGTTTACTAGAACCAAGAAACAGCTCAAAACCTTACCCTCCACTATACCACTACTGTCAACTTAAAATCAGTCAACTTTCACCTCATCCAACCACACATCCTTGGATGACAGAAACATGGAGGCAGATTCTAGAAGCCCAAAGTCCAAAACTCTGGAATTCTTTGAATCTCACCCTGAGAGCACACACCAATCACACCAGTTTCAGCAAACGTTTGAAAAGCTAACTCTGAGGACGGCATTTGAGTAAAGGCCTGCGATCATTTGGCTCAGCATTCCCCTTCACCCCATAGGCTTGAGGTAGTCAAGTTAAAGTAATGAATGGGGGAGGGGATCATGCTTTGTGTTTGGTTGGACTCTTGCTGCTTCCTAGTTCTATAAGGCCAGGTGCTGTATTCGAACAATACATCCCTATGAAGTACCCATGAGGGGATGATTGGCATTATATAAACCTTCCACATAAATACATAACTCTACAAAAGTCAGCTTAATGTCCTGAGCCGAAGAAAGTAGTATCAATTGTCTTATGAGTAATGCAGTACCAAGGTAAGTAGTAAACTGTCAATCCCCAATGCAACAAGATTCAGAGCAACCTTGGGTGACTGCTAGAACTTACAAATGTGTCTAAGATCCCATGCGTGGTCGCATCAGGCAAACATTCCTAACAACAGTAGTAGAAGTATGATTAAGAGTATAAAGGTTTCCTACCGGTCCAAACCGGAGAATGAGGAAATAACAGGGGCTGCTCTTGCCCGCTCGACTATCGATTACTCTCTTACAAAGTAAAACCAGATCGAGCGAGCTACCCAATGAGGATTTATTAGAGTTTTCTGTGGTCATTAAATGTCACCACTCATGGGTGAGACCCGCCAATTGTGTACACACAATATCTACACTTGTAAAAGTAGCTGCTCACACATAATATTACCCACAGCAATGAATGTATGTGAATTTGCTGCACATGACAGATTATGTAAATGTAAATGTTGTAGACTTGTAAAGCGCACAGCTGCCCCAGCAACGGGGCGTCCCGGCGCTGTAGACCGCTGGGGAACCCGTCCTGGCTATCCCTGTGAGATGGTCCCTTTCTGGGTATCTCCAAGGTGAAACCAGGCATCCCCGGCGTCTGTGGGGGGCCGTTGTAGAGATGAGGCAAGCTTAATGCCCAGAGTTGCCGAGTGTGTTCCTGGTTAGAGTAGGTACCGAGGCGAGAATTATCGAGTCCGTTTTGACCCTGGTCCACGACCCTGCCGCGTCGGGAATTGAACCCTGGTCTCTGGCCGATTCTCTGCTTACGGGTCTGCCGCCTCTAACCAGTGAGCCACACCTCTCCATTATGTGCATCCCAGGGCAGGAATAGGACTTTGGCAGGTGTATTCATACCTAGGATGTGGTCACAGATTTCCTTCTGGGAAAGGCAGGGGTAAATCCAAATCCAGGGTGGGAATGTGGAGGGAAAAAAACATTTTGGTTGGGGAAAGGGGTTACTGTGTGTTCCAAAATAAGCTGAGTTGCATTTAGGCAGCACATTTATGCATGTAATATATGCACGTCACATTTAGGCATGTATATATGTACACATCACATGTAGGCATGTAGATTATGTACATGTCACAAGTAGGCATGTGTATATGTACACGTCACATTTAGACATGTGTATATATATGTACATGTAACATTTAGGCATGTATTTATGTGCAAGCCGCATTTAGGCATGTATAATATGTGCAAGCCGCATTTAGGCATGTATAATATGTACAAGTCATATTCAGGCATTTATAATATGTACATGTCACATTTAGGCATGTATATATATGTACATGTCACATTTAGGCATATATAATATGTACATGTCACATTTAAGCATGTATATATGTACACAGCACATTTAATCATGTATAATATGTGCACGCCACATTTAGGCATGTATAATATGTACAAGTCACATTCAGACATTTATAATATGTACATGTCACACTTAGGCATGTATATATATGTACATGTCACACTTAGGCATATATAATATGTACATGTCACATTTAGGCATGTATATATGTACATGTCACACTTAGGCATATATAATATGTACATGTCACATTTAGGCATGTATATATGCACACAGCACATTTAGTCATGTATAATATGTACACATCACAAGGTATATGAAAATGCTTTTGCGTTCACATTGAAATTGACTAAATAATTCCAGAAAGACTGCAGAGAATTTGCAACTGTTGCAGATTCTCAGGACCACTCCTGGAAGTCTTTGCGGGTTCTAAAAATGACATCAGGTGTAGGTTCATGGGTGCATGGTATATTTCGACTTATTTAGAGAACTGCGCACTGGGGTGTCCTGAGTTTCTTTGGGTTACAGAGTACAGTAAACCTTGTGAGGGGCTGTAGCTGGGTAAACCAGTATTAATGCACTCGTTTTCCACCAAGGAAGCACTGCTGAAACTAGGTTAGTTGCCTCGTGTGAAATGTTCAAGGGCAGGATCATCAGTGGGTCAATCTTACACACACTGCAGTGGCCGACAGTGCATAGAGCGTTGACACTTCTGCCTCCTTCCGCAGAGTCTGCTCAGTGCTGCAATGACCCTGGCACAAACCAATTCAACACTCAGGGACCCGTTTTCTCTCTCAAGTAATCTTGTCTTACTTTTCCAGACATATGAGTAAGTTACATCTAAGCATAACTCCCAGTAGCATGCCAAAATGAGGCGAACTCATTGTTCCTGCCATTAATAAACCTGACTTTCCTGGTAAAAAGTATCTTAAAACACAATTATCTTTTTGTTGTGTGTGCACTGCGGAATCAAGCCATCCGTATCAATCGAGTCGTGTACACAAGAACGCAGTCACACTTGTCAACCACCACCTGTGCAATCATGCATCTTTCTTGCTCCAAAGTTTATCAAATGCAGCATAATTCATTCACACATTGTGCACTGATGAGGCTGTCAATGTCTTCCCCTCTCTTGAGTGTATTATGGCACACACCTATCAGTGCACTCTGCACTGCAGTGTGGAAGATGGCATGAAATGATCAGTACATTCTGCCCTTCAGTGGAAAGAATAGCATGAGGTGGTCGGTAGATGCTGTCTTGTGTGGGCTGTGGTATGAGCTGATCAGTAGATTCTCTTTGGACTGTGGCATGAGGGGATCAATGCATTCTGGGTTTCTGGATGGCGTGGCAATGCCTTGGTGTGATCAGGACCTTCTAGTCTACTGTGTGGAGTCTGGGAGGAGATGATCAACAGACTGTGGCATTCTGTGTAGACTGTGGCATTCTGAGTGGACTGCAGCATGAGTTGATCAATACATTCAAGTCTACAGTGTGGAGTCTGACAAGAGATGATCAACAGACTGTGGCATTTTTTGTGGACTGCGGCATGAGGTGGTCAATACATTCCAGTCTACTGTGTGGAGTCTGGCAGGAGAAGATCAACAGACAATGGCATTCTGTGTGGACTGCGGCATGAGACGGTCAATACATTCCAGTCTACTATGTAGAGTCTGGCAGGAGATGATCAACAGACTGTGGCATTCTGTGTGGACTGCGGCATGAGACGGTCAATACATTCCAGTCTACTATGTAGAGTCTGGCAGGAGATGACCAACAGACAATGGCATTCTGTGTGGACTGCGGCATGAGACGATCAATACGGTCTCGTCTACTGTGTGGAGTCTGGCAGAAGATGATCAACAGACTGTGACATTCTGTGTGGACTGCGGCATGAGATGGTCAATACATTCCAGTCTACTATGTAGAGTCTGGCAGGAGATGACCAACAGACAATGGCATTCTGTGTGGACTGCGGCATGAGACGATCAATACGGTCTCGTCTACTGTGTGGAGTCTGGCAGAAGATGATCAACAGACTGTGACATTCTGTGTGGACTGCGGCATGAGGCGATCAATACGGTCTCGTCTACTGTGTGGAGTCAGGCAGGAGATGATCAACAGACTGTGGCATGAGGTGATCAATACATTCTAGTCTACTGTGTGGAGTCTGGCAGAAGATGATCAACAGACTGTGGCATTCTGTGTGGACTGTGGCACAAGGTGATCAATACATTCTAGTCTACTGTGTGGAGTCTGGCAGGAGATGATCAACAGACTGTGCCATTCTGTGTAGACTGTGGCATTCTGAGTGGACTGCAGCATGAGTTGATCAATACATTCCAGTATTCTGTGTGGAGTCTGGCAGGAGATGATCAACAGACAATGGCATTCTGTGTGGACTGCGGCATGAGATGGTCAATACATTCCAGTCTACTATGTAGAGTCTGGCAGGAGATGATCAACAGACAATGGCATTCTGTGTGGACTACGGCATGAGACAATCAATACATTCCAGTCTACTGTGTGGAGTCTGGCAGGAAATGATCAACAGACAATGGCATTCTGTGTGGACTGCGGCATGAGGCGATCAATACGGTCTCGTCTACTGTGTGGAGTCAGGCAGGAGATGATCAACAGACTGTGGCATGAGGTGATCAATACATTCTAGTCTACTGTGTGGAGTCAAGTGTGATCAGGACATTCTGCACATGGGTGTAGAGTTTGGCAAGAGGTGATCAATTGTGTGTGGACTGTAACAAGAGATTATCAATACAATATGGTCTTCTGTGTGTAGAGTAGAGTGAGATGAGAACTGTATATCGCCAATTTGTGTAGAGTGTGGCATGAAATGATCACTACATTCTGGTCTCAGGCGTGGAATTCGAAAATAATTAATCAAGATATTTAGGTCTCAAATGTGGATTTTGGCAAGAGGGGATCAATACATTCTGGTATTGTGTGTGTACTGTGGTATGAAGTGATTATGGCATTTTGCCATTTAGGGTAAAGTATGGCACTAAGTTATCAATTTATTCTGGTCTCAGATGTGGACTGTAGCATCAAGTGATCAGTATATTTCCGCCTTCTGCATGGTGCAGTGCCTTGGTGTGGGCACAAAGGGATCAGTGTATTCTGCATATCTGTTTGCAGCATGGCACAAGGTTATCAGTGGCCTTGGGTATGGACTTTGGCATGAGGCGGCCAATTCATGCTGAATATATGTTCAGAATATCACATGCAAACTCAGCAATGCTGAGTTAAACATCGCCTGAAGTGGTTAACTCATAATTCAATGCTGAGTGGAATAGCGGACGAGCTGAGGAATACTGTCTGTGCTGCTGATTGGAATATGGTGTGAAGTCGTCAATATATTCTGTACCGCTGAAGCGGAAAAGACAAAGTGATTCATGAATTCTGTGCTGCTGTGTGGAGCGCTATAGAGGTGATTAATATGGTCTGTGCTGCTGAGTGGAAAACCACAAGAAGTGTAGCTTGGAGCGACCAATTTATTCTGAACTGAAGACTGCAACTAGGCATGAGGTGATTACTGCCTTCTGAACTGCAGTCCTGTGACATGATCCCAGCCACGGTTTAGCCACGATCCACCACTCACCAGCTCCTACTTACCAGTACCCCTCATGGAGCATCTCAGCCTCTTCTGTGGGTCGCTGGGAGACACCAGTTGGCCCTTGATTATGACAGGCCGGAGTGGAACTACACAAAACCTGTCCTATCCGGCCGCCATCTTGGATATACCTCCTCCACTCCCTTTAAAATACGATTGAAGCACCTTCATGCAAGGGCAGGCGAGACCGGATCCCATACCCACCCAATTTCCCCATTGCTCGAACCATGGGAACCAGCAAGGAAGATGTCATCAAGCCAGACATCTTTGCCTTATTACCTGGCGATGTGGATTTGGGAATACTGCAATAGGCTCTGTATTATTCTTACCACTATGTGAGGTTTGGTTTGGTTTTAGGGGAGGTTGCTCCTAAGTTCTTCATGATCTCCTACAGCCCAACCTACAACATGTTCGGTATGAAATGTTAAAGGCGTCCTAGTGTGTATTCGTGAATGCAGAGATCAGTTGGAGGAGGAGGTGGCACAGCTACCCATCTCCTGGTGAGGCACTTAGACATCTCTATATATTTTACAAATTTACAAATGAGCTATGCACCTAAACATCAGAGTACAGCTTATTTTACATCCTTACAGTGTGGCATATATTCTTCCATATCTACAGACATGCTTAGCCCACATTTTACTGGTTATATCCAGTGACATTGACACTCATTGCTAGTGCTGCCCAGCGACTGTTCCCTGTGTCATTACTGATTGTACACGCCCTGTATGAAGACAGACCAAGAACCTCTAACCTGCCTTCTGTTACAATCAGCCGCGGCCCGTGCAGGTAAGAGCGGTGGGGCAGTGAGGCCAGGTGGGGGAAGGGAGGGTGGGAATTTGGACAGACGATGATCAGGAGAAATTAAATTAATAATTAATATTCCCTGGTCATCGTCCATCGAAATCCTCACCCGGCCCCACCGCCCTTACCTGTGCACGGTCCGCGGCTGGTTAAAATGATCACATTCAGATCTCCTGTTGATTTGCACGGTACATGTTATACAGGACGATCATCTTTTCTCAGTGCTGTGCATTTGCTGCGTGGTCATCTGCAGCAACGTGCTAGCAATATTAGGAGCCAATAAAACCGGGATGGGTGGTGGAGCCTTTTCAATACTTGCATCAGAATGGTGGAACAGTCTCACATCATTCATTCTGAAGGTGCTGTGTGGGTGGTTGCTTGAAGGCTCTCTCAGTGGTGGTTGAATGCATCATCTTTGCTGGGGCCTTTCAGCCCTACCCCAGAACTCAGGCTGTAGGCTTTGTATGCAGCAGCATGGCCTCTGCCCTGCTTGCTGTCAGTGTTGCCTCAGATGCACCCCTGGAGTGCCTTTTAAGGGGGCCGGTGACCACCATCATAGTAGTGTGCTTGGGGGGTACAGGGTTATATGTCACCTTTCTAGGTGGTAGACTTGTTATGCATCCCCATATGTCTTTCAAAGGATTTTCCCTCATTTGCCTTGGACGAAGCCACGTGCAAAAAACAGACATGCACAGCACACTGCGGGGGGCATTAAATGCATGCTGGAGAAATACGCATTACAGAAAGGGCCCGCGTGTTTGTGGCCCCTTCGGCAGTACAAAAGTGTCCCTACAAGAAAGCAAATGTGAGACATTTTCCTCGGGGGAATTTCATGTTGATCGGTGCCCAGCATTCAAAATATTAGACTTGATGCCATTAATGGCAGAATATCTGGTGCTTCTGGGGCTGATCTCTCGACGTTGATCCACGCGTATAAAAGGGCGCATCGTCGCCATCGTTTAGCTCAGCAGATGTATAGAATCTCTCCTACTCCAACAGTCCTCTCACAGTTCCCGATAGGACCGGGACGGTCTGTGTAGAAGTGCAGACATGACCTTTTAACCGAGTTCTATTTTCAATTATTTCACGCATCTAATTAACACTACTCCCAAAGGGTGGATCTCCTACACCAAGGATCCACCCCGTGAAGTGCAGAGCCCTTAATCTAAGCACTGCTCACGGTAATACTTTTGTCGAAGCCGTGTGTGTGCAGTAGGGGATTTCTAATCCTGGCCTACCCTATCCGTGCACAGGGGATTCACCATCAGATGGAAATGAAGAAGAGCACTCAGCACTGATATCCATAATCCTGTTCTCAGGAACTTGGAAGCTTGAACAGATTCAGATGGTGGGTCTTGCTTACAAACAGCATGCAGCACATCTGACTGGGGCAGTGCCTCAATGCAGCCTATGTTTGGTCCAAATGCCAGATTGATTGCTGACCAACGTAGACTTTGTGTAGACCTTGTGCGCACCCTGGTTCTGTCCTCCATAAGGGATTTCCAGTTCTGGTAGCGCCTTCATCTACAGTGTAGACTTTGTGTAGTCTTGTGCACTCCCTGGTTCAGTCCTCCATAAGGGATTTCCAGTTCTGGTAGCGCCTTCATCTACAGCGTAGACTTTGTGTAGTCTTGTGCACTCCCTGGTTCAGTCCTCCATAAGGGATTTCCAGTTCTGGTAGCGCCTTCATCTACAGCGTAGACTTTGTGTAGTCTTGTGCACTCCCTGGTTCAGTTCTACATCGGTGATGACTGAACCCACAACCTTGAGGAAGGTCAAGCCTGGTGGCTGGTCCCTGTGAGCTGCAGGACAGAGCATCTACCATTAGCTGCAGTTGGAGGTGAGGCTGAAGCATAATCATACACAATTCTCTAGACTCTTAGGAAGATTGGTTATGTAGAGCACTTGGGTAGAGCATGGCGTTTTCTACTCCATCCATGTCCACCTTATATGATAGCCCATGAGTTATCCTTGAGGCCAAGTGCCCATGTGCAGTGAAGCCAAGTCTTACCTGAGATTATGCCTTAAAGGTATTGCCTAAAGCGTGCTCCATATCTCTCCTCTTTGCTTCGGTCTCTCTGTCAGATGCTTTGCCTCTAACTTGAGAGATGGTCATCATGTGGATGCCCAATTCCATTACGAGACTTTAATGGCAAAGGAATGCCTTCAGAGCACAGCCTAAGACAACCAAAGGGTGCCTTGTATTATTTGTTGTTACTTTTTGTCTATGTTAATTATTATACTTCTAACAACTTTTCCCCATTCTTACATTTCAACTTGTCGGAGAGGGGCGACAAGAGAATCAATGTACGATATCCCAGAAGAGGGGGTTAGAAAATATGGATGTATAAATAATAATTTGTTTTCTTATGTAGTGCACACTACCACAGTGTTTGCCATGTCTAAGTTCTATAAGTAAAAGATTTTACTATTAACTAGTTTAGTGACATGCCACTTATCATCCTCAATAGAAAGAAAGGCTGAGTGAGCCATGCCAGGATTTTATCTCGCGATCTGCAAGTCACACCAGTTGTCAGTATTGAACTCTCGTAGAGCAGTTTTGCACGAGTAGACGCTGTCATCAATTATTTATATTCTACCATTGGTCACCAATGGTTGTGTTATACGTGAGGTTTTTGTATAGTGCAACGTTGACCATTTGTTTAGCCTCTTCGTGAAAAGCTTCATGTGTGCGATCATGGGGGTGGCAGTCCAGCCTTCCCCCTGCCCAAGCAGGTAGTAGGAGTAGGTAAGGTGGTTGTAAAATGTAGGGCTTCCCTACAATGGGGTGTCACTAGGGGAACAGATCTTATACACTTACAATCTATCTTAAGTGATGAGAGTTCAGTCATGGACTATCCCTGTGGGGTGGTCTGCTGGGTTTATTGGTCTTACAGCCTAGCCCGTCTGAGCTACTGTTGATGTTGTAATGGCAAATGACCTAGGTGGTTGCATGTTAGGGCTACACAGTGGCTCCTCCGCCCCACTGCATTTTGAACAGTGGATAAATTAAAAATAAAATGATAATAACACTAGGTTATTATCTTTTTCTTTTTTCGGTTTACGGGGTGGGGTGTATCTTGGATGTATCACAACCAGCAAGGGGAGGAATGGTGGGCACTTAAGTGAGCATGACTGCTTTGCCGGCCGTCTTGGCCCAGCCAAACAGTCATGCGCGCTTTGCATGTTCCCGTGAGGAACATGCACAGACTCCCACTGCCTGTCTGAGCGCCGAACAACGGCGCTCAGACCAATCACAATGCTGCATTGCAATGTTGTGATTGGCTGGGGGAGCCTGTTTGTACATCCTGCTTTATGCAGGAACAAAAGAGGATGAAACGAGACGAGGCCACAGTCCGGGAGCAAGGTAAATCATTTTTAAAATTTATTTTCCTAGGCTGTCCCCTGCCCCGCCTCACCCATGATACTAAGTGGCAGCCACCACTGGAGCTACATCCCAGGGTCCCTTTCCCCAAGGGCCCTTGTTGACTAGGGCCTGTCAATCAAGAAACCTTGCGGTTCCATGTCCAAGGGCACCGTGAAGTAGATGGATGGATTTAGACAAACAAACAAAAACACAGAGCTTGAGATAATTTGACAGACACCTAGGCGCATATCTAGGGATAGATCCGCAGAGCAAGGTACAGTGTGACTTTCTGTAACAAGTGGGAGGTACCTATGCTGTCTGATTTAAGTCAGGAATAGGTCTAGGAATACTCTGCCTCAGCAGACTCTTCTTGATAACTGAAATGAAGACATGAGAGATCCTGGTGTGATTTTACATGCTCCTGCTTGCAGGGCAGCTTCCAGCACACCTCAGTCATAGCTGGAAACTGAAACATTTGAGGATACAAATGTGAGCACAGAGCTGGCCGGGAGCCCAGGTTATCCTGGGTCCACTGTGAAGCTTCCCAGGAGATTCTGATCTCTTCCCAAAGGGAGTACAGAGAGGAGGTCAACACCAGCCTGGGGCAGGATAAGAATGATACTTCGGACACATGTCGGGATTTAGATCTAACGAGGCCTTAAATATCCCCTTAATGAACAATTAGTGCTTAATGGAGTGGAGCTGTACATGAGGCTACTCGTTAACCTTTATTTGAAACCATGCAAAACAGTTATGGCAGTAACAGTGAGCATTAGAAGAGCATCAGAAGTATGTTTTATGCAACATTAGTCCACAGCCAAGACACATTGCTGCCTCCCTCTGAATACTACGAGAGGCAACACAAGCCATGTTAGAATGTATCAAAACTGCAGTCTGTGGGGGAGGCAACCGGATCTCAAGACGTCAAGCTGTCTGACAGGAATGTGCTTTTTTGGCACTAATATGTAGCCATCTAAAATACAAGATACAATCAAAGGCTAGTTGTTTAGCTGTAACTGCTTTACACCGGTTGTACATAAATTTTAAAATCATTATCGTACTGCAACAATATCGACTCCATGATATTATATATATATATATACACACACACATATATATATATATATATACAAAAAGAAGCAGAGAACTGTGGGTAGCTCCCATATAGAGCATCCTACAGCATGAGTGACACTCTAAAATCTGCTCACCTCAAATGTCTGTTTGTCTAGCAAACCTTTTAAACATAGGATTAGCAGAGTGCCATCCATGCCAAGCCAGAAAGAAACAAAGTATTTTCCCTTCTACACCACAAAGTTTTCAAGCACAGAATTTGCTAGTACCATCCATGCCAAGCTGCAAAATGACAAAAGCCTTTCACCACTCTAGGCACAACACCACAGCCTTGGATTGGCAACATACCATCCTAGTCAACCTGGAGTGAATAAAGGCAACCCCTGACACTGTGGTGCTGTGCCTAGAGAGGTGAAAGGCTTTTGTCATATTGCACATCAGCATGGATTGCACTAGCTATTCCTATGCATAAAAACGTTGCTAGTAAAACAGACATTTAAGGTCAGTCGATTTTACAACCCCGCACCCCTTATGTAATGTGGCCCTGGGAGTATACTCCCCAGGCCTATAATGGCTCATTGACGGGGGTTGGGTGCCTCCCTTCCCTTAAATAAACAATGCAGTCCCAGAGGTGGGCTCCCCGGGGCCTATAACCGAAGAATGCGGCCACAGCCACCATTTATTTTTCGATCTCGCTGGAACTCCTGCTGGATCATGGAAAACATTGGGAGTTTTGTTTGTAATTTGGCCCACGAGGGCATTTCCCTTGGTCCCCCCCATGGGGCTTCAGGGGCAGGGTATCCCTTCCCTGTGCCCTTGTATTACTTTTTTAGGTCAAATATTCGAGACCTTTGTGTATACTTTAGTATATACTTATATGTGTATGTACTTTGTAGGCTCTGGAGATCAGCCCTAGGACTTGTCTGCTTACGCTTATGGACTTTTTTTTCTCTTCAACTGCCTCTATTTAACTGCCTTGATGGAAAACGACCAGTAGATGTCAGTAAAATACCAGAATTTATTTCTGCTTGTTCAACTGCCTATATTTAACTGTCTTGATAGAAAATTACCAGTAGAGGTCAGTCAAATACCAGAATTGCTTTCAGCTGAGGGACTTTCTTTTTTTTATTTTTCTGACAACTGCCACTATTTAACTTTCTTGGTAGAAAACGACCAGCAGAGGTCAGTAAAATACCAGAATCACTTTAGCTTTCTCTAGATTCCAGTCTATATAAATTGTATACCACGAGCACCTGTAGACAATAATATTTTTTTCAAATCTTATATTTTCAGTGATATGACCACCGAAGGCCCTAATTTTATATTAAAAACAGAGCTTTGGACTGTACCATTTCCCGCTGAAAGGCAATATTTCTCTGCATGTGTTCCCATACCTGGTGTTTCACGCAGTTTGGTGCTTAGTTTCCCTCCATGTTGAACAACAGTAGATGTTTCAGCACCCAGGCTTATGTGCTGCATAGCTAAATACATATAAGGTCCCAAAGGCGAGACCGAATGCATTGCAAATGCTTGTTTTTTTACTTCAGGACAGGGGACTAAGTCCTTGAGTCCTGTAATGGCTGTCAGCAACATTTTTCTTATGCTGCTGGCAGCCACTCAGAGCGCTCTCTCCTGTGTGAGTCTGACTCTCACTGGAGGTAATTAGCCCGAGGGAAAAAAGCTACCTGGGCTCATCAGAATGCTCCATTTTTAAATTGACGCTCCCGCGAGTCTCTCTCGAACTTCTCGCGCACTTAACCATCCAGATATACAAATATTTTTGACCCTTAATTTCTTAAAAAACAACTGAATGGATTTACACCAAATCATAAAAAGCACACTCTGTGGACCAAGATCCAGCCTCCTGCCACATTTGGGGTGAATCTGGTCAGCACTTTGTGCTGTAGCCCTTCTTAAAGAAGTCTATGGAAAATGCATGGGGATTTTACGTTTTGGGACCCCGCTTGACGGATCACCCCGAAACTTTCCAAGCAGAAACTAGTTGAAAGTAACACCTTTTGGGAAAGTTTAGTGTAGATTCTTCAAACGGGGCCAGAGTTATTAGCAATACAAAAAACGCTTTTCCTATGGAACAGCTGACGTAACTGCAACTACCCAGTGGCGACTGTCACTTGGCGATGTATATATAAGTGTAGATTTACAATTCTTAACTTATTGTCACTGGAGGTCAAGGCAGGACACCTCCTTGCAAGATGGGATGCAGGCATCCTGTGCTGGTGCACACAGACAAGGGAGACCATGGAAGGATGCCTCTTTACAGCATGTCGTCCAAGCAAACACAGACAATGAAGGTCAGGACCGGACTCCCTCCTACAGGATGGAATGCACACATGTTCCAGCACACACCGACCATGGTGGCTATTGCAAAACACCTCCTTACAGGATGAGCTGCATGTGTCATGCCTAAGCACACACAGAGTGGAGGCCATGAAAGTACACCTCCTTACAGAATGGGGAGCACATGTTATGTCCAAGCAAGCACAGACAACGGAGGCCGGGGAAATACTCCCACTCAAAGTATCGGGTACATGTATCATGTCCCAGCACATGAAGACACTTGAGGACATGGCAGAGCAATTATTTACAAGATGAGATATGCAGGTTTTATGTCCAAACACACACAGAGAGTGGACTATGGCGAAACACCAGCTTAAAGGATGTGAGGCTTGCGTAATGTCCTGGCACATGCAGCTATTGTATACAGGATGAGATGCATGTGTTATGCCCAAGCACACAGACATACGAAGCCATGGCTCCTAGCAACCACCCCTCCTCCAATGTCCAAATAGATGTCTCAGTGTATGGGGTTGTTCTACTGATCTGCAGGTAGGTGTATATATCCAATGCAATGTGGTGTGCATGTAGGTGGTTGGAGATATACAGATAGGCACAAAGACTAGTGTACTATTGTGCATCATTATTTGACATTTGTACATGGATTAATATTATTCAGCTGTGAGCGCGTTGGAAGATATGAATGCGATGTTGACGTAATAATATGTTGTCAGCCCATAGAGCCAGGTTCAGATCTTTTCGTGTACAAGCAGTGATTCACTATGCAGCTGTGCATGGCGGCCCTGTGGGCACTGGAAGTAGAAGTCTTCCCTAACCTGCCATGACACATAGGCCTTGCAGGCTAAAGTAATAGGTATTAGCAAGTAACTGAGCAGGGGGCTCTGCTCCTGCCGCAAGCTTCACTGTGCAGCTCCTAGGATCATGGGACGCAATGGATATGCAAGCTGACTCACTTCCACCCAACAGTGTTCACACAATGTCTACTTCCTCCTAGTAACAAGTCTGTTTCTGCCTAACTGCAAATCATGTCAGTTTCCTCCTAACAGCTAGTCAGTTACGTTCTACTGGCATGTAGGTTACCCCCGACAACTTGCAAGTTACCTTCTAACATATAGTAAGATATCTACTAACAGCAAGTCAGTTGCCTCCTAAAAGGAAGTCAGTTACTATTTAACAGTGAGGTAATTTCTCTATTGAATTTTTTATTGCCCACATATTTTGGGCTGATTTTACTGATAAAGTCCACACGGTGAAGTAATGCATTGCATTGTGCCATACTCAAGACACAAAAATTAGGTGTTATTTAAGGTCTTTGGCAGGTAGTTAGGCCCAAAACCATAGTGACACACAGTTTGAAGCTTGGTATCCATATACATTCAACTGGGAGATCCTGTGCAAATCACTATCTGCCTGTGCCTCTATATCCCTATCTGTCAACATTTGGAGAGCCTTCTGAATCTATTATTATGGGTACACAAAAAAGTTCTAAATTTACAGAAACACAAGGGCTTTGATTGCGAGTTTGGCGGTTCATCAGACCTCTGAACCCGTGGTGGTGGTCGGGGAACACCGTACTAGTGGTCCGACCGCCGTATTATGAGTACGGCGGTCGGACTGCGAGTAGACCGCTGCAGCCGCCAGAGATCCGCGATCGCTGGCATGGTGGTCTTGAGGCAGCAATATGCTTGATGGTGCCGCAGCAGCACCACCAAGCATATTACAAGTTTCCTCACTGAAAACCTAACCACGGCGGTGAGACTGCATTTGTTAGGGTGGCGGTGAGGAGACAAAGAGGCCCTACAGGGCCTCCTAGTGCCTCATGGGCCATGGGATGCATGTAGGGGGGAACATACATGCACGCCCAGTTCCTGCATAGCATGGACTTAACAGTCCATGCCTTGCTGGAACTTGCTTTGGGGTTCACATTGCAGTGCCTTTTTCAAAGGCACCGCTGTGGGAACGCCAAAGGATCGCCTGCCAGACTATGAGGAAACTCGTAATGTGGAGGGCAGTCGAGTTTGGTGATGTGGGAGCGGGGCGTTGGCATGCCACCCACTTCCACACCACCAAACTCGTAATCGGGTCCAAAATGTTTGAACGTTTATATGAAAGAAAAGATCTATGTTGGTATTAGCACTCTCTCTTCCAATAAAAAGAACTTACATAATTGGTTTCTCCGAAGAACAAAGCTTTGGGGACACATATGCATGGTGGGAGACTAGGCAGCTGCTATGCTTGTCGGAGTTGGGTGGTGGGCATGGGGGATTGAGCATGGCCTTATTTGCCATGCAAGTAGCAAAGACAAGCGTGTAAACAAATCATTACCCAGTTTGGTGTGCATGTTCATGCTGTGCTCTAATGAGCTGGTTAAATCACACCAGTCTGTGTACAAGGCACACCTCATGAGATGGCCACACAGTGCAAGGTCCACCTCATAAAACAGATGCACATTAAATACGAGGCATACCTCACAAAGCATACAAGTGTGCTAGGCCCAACTTGTGAGACTCCACTAAAGTACAAGGCCCACCTCACCACAGAGACACCTGGTAGGAAGCTCTCCTCATGAGACAGAAGAATTGTAGGAGGCTTGACTTACAAACACACACAGTGCAAGGTCCACCGTTCAAGACAGCTACAAACATTACAAAGCCCATTACGTGAGAAAGATTAACAGTTTGAGGCCTACCTAAGGGAACAAAGTAGCAGAATGACCCAACCTCAAAGAACAGACACCCAATAAGAAGCCAACCTCTTGCGATACACACCTGGTATAAGGCCAGAACTAATGAGACACACAGCTAGTATGAAGCCCATTACTAGTATGAGACCCACCTTTCAAAGACTGACACCCAGCTTGAGGGCACCTTATAAGACATACATTAACATGAGGCACACCTTATCATTCAGAAGCCCACAACAAAACCCCACTCACAAGTATAAAAAATAAAAAAAATAAAACACTACAAGGCTTGCTTATTGATACAGACACCGAATAGGAAGGCCACCTTACTATACAGCCATCAAGTTAGAGGTCCACCTTACGAGACAAACACCAAATAGAACGCTCGACATATGATACAGAAACCTGCTATAAAGCTCACCTCAACAGACAAGCAACCAGTACGAAGCCTACATAACAAGACAAACACCTGGTATAAAGCCCTTAACCAGTCCGAGGACCACCTCACAAGAGACATCCAGCATAAAGCCTAGCTCATGAGACAGACATCCAGAACCAGCTTGAGGTCCACCTCATGACACAAACACTCGGAAGAAGATACACTTCAAGATACAGACAACAAATATGAAGATCACATCACGAGAGAGACACCCAGCATGAAGCCAATCTAACGAGACAGATGCCTAGCCTGAGGCTCACCTCACAAGACCAACACTCACTATGAGGCTTACCTCACAATAAAGACACCGTGTCCATCTTATTAGTCAGACACCAGTACGAAACCTCCATCACAAGATAGAAAGCTGGTATGAAGACCTCCACCGGTAAGATGACCCACCTTAGGAGACAGATACCCTGCATGAAGTTCACCTCATGAGAGTCTGCCAGCTCATGGTCCACCTCACGAGATAAAGAGTACGAGCCACACCTCATGAAAAAGACACGCCTGCCACCTGACCCTGTCAGTCCATATTTTGGCACTTCGCTATTGTAGTGATGTATTATTTACACTTTTTTGACTGCGTTCGACACGTATTCTCATATTTTGTTTCAGTTAACCTATGCTCACACCTTGTACAGCGCTCTTATACCTTCGGGTTTAGCTAGCACTATAAAAAACTAAAAAAATACAATAACATAAAAAAATCTTATTAGACAGACACCAATATGAAGCCTACTTCACAGGATAGATCTGGTATTAAGCCATCTTTCAGAACAAGGTCCCCCTCATGAGACATACACACTGCATGAAGTCTACCACATGAGACAGATATCTAGCCCGAGGCCACCTCATGAGGCAATCATTCAGTATGAGGCTCACCTGATAAGACAGACACCCAGTACAAAGTTCACCTAATGAGAGAGAGAGACACCCAGTACTGTAGTGCTAGAGGCACTCTTATGGTCTGACACCACGTGATGACCTTTGACTACCATTATATTAATTGTCTTTTGACCCTAGCCTGAATGTATGACGTCCTGCATATGCCTTATTTCTCTTGAAGGTTTCTTTCTTGTAATCTTGCAGTCTTACAGTGGGAGCTGTTACAGAGTAGAACAGCCTTGCCAAGAACAGAATTTGTGGGATGTGCATTTGAAAGCATGAGAGAGAGAGAGAGAGAGAGAGAGTGGTATGGAATGTACTTTTTGGTCTCAAAGTGCAGTGTTATGAGCAGTGGTGCACAAATGTGCATTGTGTTGTACATTGGGAAGTATTATGAAGTTCTTAATATTGGCTTTGACATGGCCTCATGTCATACTGAATTCTGACTTTGCCTTGCTTGAGCTTTTCTGCGTGCACAGACAGGCCCCTTGAGTGTTTGCAAGTTGTTTGGGTTAATCATGTTCAAGGTTGTTTTGTGAGAGATAGTTTAATGTACCCTGGAAGGCTTTCGTAAGCATCGTTGAGATAAAGGCTGGAACATGTGAGAATGTAGAGGGAACTTGGGAACTCCTTTTGCCCTGGAATGCTTGCATGGAAATAGGCCCGTACCAGTAAGTTTTCTTGGCACAGAGGGAAAGACTCTCAAACCTTCTAGTATGTTTTGAGACTATAAAGCAGGAGAATGTTGGCAGCCAGCTTAGGAGCTCATTTGTGGAGTAGACGTACTGCCACAAAAAGAATATGGATTTGAGTCCTGATCGTGAGTCTATTGTCTAGCTGTTAACGGGCTCCTCCAGCTTGAGTTGGCAATGATGTCGAGAGAACGATCACGTGAGGTGATTTGTTTCTGACTAGTGCCATTGTAATGCGTGGTTCCAGTGGCTGTGGTCATTTGAGGTGTTTTCTTTGTGATGTGTGAGTGAGTCAGAGTGCACATCCAAAGTAATCATTTGATGTATTTAGTGTATTTATCTTTCTGATTCCTTGCAGGACGTCCAGTATTCTTTCTGCTTGTTTAGTCATTATTATTATTCATGCATTTAACTGTTGCATTTGCCAAGTGTGTTATTATTGCTTGCAAATAGATATATATATATCAATATACATTTCAACGCTATTCATTTGACATCTGGTAAAAGCCTTTCTGTTAGAGAGCATTGCATAAATAAAACCCCAAGCTTTATTCTAAAAAGAGAGTCTTTGCATTTTGTAAAGTGAAACCCCTTTCTAGGTGTTGTCGTGTTTTACGTCTTCTGCCTTGTCGTGTTAGGGCCATTGTGTGGGGTGGTGGTATTTTGAAGGCAAGTGAAGACAAGTACGAAGCCTATCTCATGAGAGACTCCCAGTACAAAGCTCACCTCATGAGACAAACACCCAGTATGAAGCTTAGCTCATGAGAGAGACACCCAGTATGATGCCCCTCTCACAAGACAAACACTCTGTACAAGACCCACCTCATGAGACAAGCACCCAGGATGAAGCTCATCTCATGAGACACACCCTGTACAAGACCCGCCTCATAAGACAAGCACCCAGTATGAAGTTTATCTCAAAAGACAGATGCCCCGTACAGATCCCACCTCATGAGACAAGCACCCAGTATGACTCATCTCACGAGACAGACGCCCTGTACATGCCCCACCTCATGAGACATGCACCCAGTATGAAGTTTATCTCACAAGACAGACGACCTGTACAGGGCCCACCTCATGAGACAAGCCCCCGGTAGGAAGTTTATCTCACAAGACAGACGCCCTGTACAGGGCCTACCTCATGAGACAAGCACCCAGTATGAAGCTCATCTAATGAGACAGATGCCCTGTACAGGGCTCACCTTATGAGACATGCACCCAGTATGAATCTCATCTCATTAAACAGGGACCCTGTACAAGGCCCAGCTTACGAGGGAGACACCTAGCGGCTTATTTACAAGCCTCCCTCGCTGCCGGTACATCACTTTTTCCTATATTAAAAGTGACGCACCAGCGGCGCAAGGGGCAAGTAAATAAGACACCTAGTACGGAGCCCTCCTCATGAGACAAACACCCAGTACATGGGTTTAATTGACCCAGCTGGTTACGGGCAATTAACTGCTGTGTTTGTGAGCATGTGTGGACCGAGGGTGAATGTATCTTGGGCTTCATCATTTTTGCGGTGCATTAGACAAGAAAGGACATATTTGTATGTGATTTTGTGTTCTAGACCCCCTTCTACGATATATGTGGTGATTAGGAGTTCATTTCAGGCTACTCTTCTTGCATGCGGTGCACCCGTTTTGTAGGTCACATTTTGTGACCCTGTGATGATGACCACGTTATTATTTTTCTTATGTAATATATTGCGATACATGGGTTGCATCTAATGAGGTTTATATATTTGATGGTCTCATGTGTAACACAAAACTAAGATGAATAAAAGGATGGTTTGCTTAGGAGGACTATGCCCTTTAATCCTGGCTTAAACACTGTTTTATATCTCTTTTCCATAGGTGCACTAGCTAGGGTGGATATTCTCCATCATCTCATGAAACAGGCACCCTGTACATGACCCAGCTTACGAGGGAGATACCTAGCGGCTTATTTACAAGCCTCCCTTGCTGCCAGTACATCACTTTTTCCTATATTAAAAGTGACGCACCAGCGGCGCAAGGGGCAAGTAAATAAGACACCTAGTACGGAGCCCACCTCATGAGACTAACACCCAGTACGAAACCTAGGTCATGAGAGATACGCCCAGTATGACGCTTCTCTCACGAGACAAACACTCCATTACAAAGACCACCTCATGAGACATGTACCCTGTATGAAGTTCATCTTACAAGACAGACGCCCTGTACAGGGCCCACCTCATGAGACATGCACCCAGTATGATGGTTATCTCACAAGACAGACGCCCCGTACAGATCCCACCTCATGAGACAAGCACCCGGTATGACTCATCTCATGAGACAGTCCCAGGCCCACTACACTGAGACAAGCACCCAGTATGATTCTCATCTCACGAGACAGACGCCCTATACAGGGCCCACCTTCATGAGACAAGCACCCAGTATGAATCTCATCTCATGAGACAGACGCCCTGTACCAGGCACACCTCATGAGACGGGCACCCAGTATGAAGTTTATCTCACAAGACAGATGCCCTGTACAGGGCCCACCTCATGAGACATGCACCTAGTATGTAGCTCATCTCATGAGACAGACACCCTGTACAAGGCCCACCTTGCGAGGGAGACACCTAGTACGAAGCTTACCTCAAGAAAAAAAAACAGAAGGAAGCCTACCTCATGAGAGAGATACTCAATATTAAGCCCACCTCACGAGTCAGATACCCCTCTGCCAACTGATTTTCTGTTTGCATTTCCACCTTCTAGGCCACAGTCCCACTCCATCTTGAATGTTCCACGTGGCTTCCCTATTGGACAAATCTATGTATTGTTTACCGGATAAAAAAAATTAAATGATGGACGGAGTGTTGAAACTTTTCAAACACACCCCCAGTCACAGATCTGGGTTTAATCCATTGTTATTTTGCTCGCCACATCACCCCAGTTAAGACCCAGCCATATGCAAATCAGTCTTGACTCTGCTCCTCATGGGAACAGTCCAGCCTGAACTGCCAAGCCAAGTCCTCCCTGGACTGGAAATAAGCATCCTGGGACCAGTTTTGGGGTATCACCCTTCATCAGCCAGGCTAGCTCGAATCTAGTGGTAAAGTGAGAAAGGGACCCACGTCTGGGCATACCCTGCCAACCTAGGGCAAGCAAAGCAAACACAAGGAGATGATGGACGGAGCGCTGAAACTTTTCAGACACTCACCCCCAGTCACAGATCTGGGTTGAATCCATCATCGTTCTTTAGCTCACTCCACCCCAGTTCAGACCCAGCTATATGCAAATCAGTCTTGACCCTGCTCCTCATGGGAAAAGTCCAGCCTGAACTGCCAAGCCAGGTCCTCTCTGGACTGGAAACAAGCATCTTGGAACCGGTTTTGTGTATCACCCCTCTTCAGTCAGCTACATCTAAATGCTTGAAACCAGACTTGCAAAAGTTTGAGGAAATATGTAAACAGTCTGGAAATGAGCATATTAAGCGCAACTAGGGAGGTGTTTACTGAAAATAAACCACACTTTTGTTTGCAGTGTTAAAAATAAGCACAGAAAATAAATATAGAAAATAATGAAACGTACCGTTCTGTGCCATTTGGAAAAGCAGCAGGTTTCTGAAGTGTGTGCAGCTGATTTTCAAACGCTGCCTGTGCAATATATTCAGTGGCGGCTTCTCCATAGGGGTGTGGGGGCGTCGCCCCACTGCTTTCTCTCAGTGCGAGAAGCAGAAACATAAAATGGGAAAACTACCATTTTATGTTTCTGCTTCTCGCACTGCGAGAAAGCGAAGTGCCTGGTTGTGGGCGGGCGGTCCTGCTTGAGGGCGGGGGGGGAGTGGCTTGCCCACTGTTGTGGGTACTGACTGTTTGGTCGGCCCCAGGGCCGAACAAAGCAGTCATGCGCACTCTCCCTTTTTCTCTATGTACGCTGCTGCATGCAGCTTACATATTGAAAGTGGCCAGGCTAGGGCGCTCTCCACTGCGCCTCACCAATCACAATGCTGCCATAGCAGCGTTGTGAATGGCTTAGGGCCGGCCAGGGAAGGGGGCTGCCTGCTGGCTGCTTCCTGTAGGAGAGCAGCAGGAACACGCGGTGGAACTCGGCTGCACCATCACACCGGCCAGGAGCGGAGGGGGCGCCCGCGGTAAGGTAGGTTTTATTTTATTTTATGTTTTAATTATTGTTGTTCGCCCCCACCCCGGCGTTCCTCCTCCCTCCCTCCTGCAAGCTTGTCGGCCACGGCTGAAACTTACTACTACAAAGCCACCGCAAGGCCTCGGCTGGAGCCTGCAGCTGACAGGCCTGGCTCCCGTCAGAGCTCCGGGGCCGAGAGTGTGTCGTGCAGTTGGTTAATGGTTAAGCCTCAGACTGTCGACGAGGAGTTAAAAGTATGTTCCCATAAACAAAACTGTGTTCTGCTGTCACCCAATGCACCCTGGAGAGCTGCAATCATTTGACCATCGAAATGCAGTTTCATATTTTCAATTGTATTCATATCTCAAAACTTTACAAAAGTGTTATATTTAAGACCATCAAAATAACCTTAGTGTACACATAACTCAATTAATAAGTGCTCAAACCATTCATACTTCCGGATTGTCAAAACCAACACATAACTGTGTCCACATATACTTCAAGGAGTCAAACGTCCCATGACAAACCACACTTGGGTTGTTTCAAAATGTTTTTTTATAAAAGGACTCACCGGTGCAACCGCACTCTAATTCAGATGCTTATATTCAATTGTTTTTTCAGCATCTGAAATATTAGAAAACAATTCTAATATTGGCGTTTTGTTCTCAATAATAATTATTCACAGCAAAATTAATACTGGCTATTTTATTTAAAAAGCCGGTCATTATACATAGTGTGATTAAGGCCACTACAACGGTGTTGCTTAAGCTATTTGCAAGTACACCTTGAATGGTTTTATATTTTGTATTATATGCGATATTTTACAGGCCATCTTAGAATAAAACAAACCAGTAGTTATTATATTATTCTCACCTTCTTTAAAAAACAACCAGAACGACTCATAGGGTATCAACAGGTTGCCAAAACTCTGCCGACTCGTGCCGGTTCAATTTTGCACCAACGTGAGGGTCTCAATGTGTCCCCTTCATTGTTCGCTTTTTAGAATACTTAGCGAAAAACTGCAAAAGAAATATATATACTATGTATAAAACACTCACAGCCAACGCTCAGCCTTAACCCCTAATTTACAGTCAATTGTATCACTCAAATTAGACATACCGTGGGTCCCAACCGGGTTTTCACGAAAGGCCTTGATTATCAATATATTCGTATTTCCTTTTTTCTGGCCCGATTATTCGTGGCTCTAATAAATCAAAAAAGGTGTTTAAACTTAAACGAATATCTCATTTCTCTCAAATGTAAAACTTTAACAAGGATTTTTTTAGCTTTATGCAATATTGCTTTTATCTACCCCACTTTCTATATAGTGTCGATTTATATAATACATTTCCAGTTTATGATTCATTAATGGTCTCATCTGACTGCTGAGACCCATATTTAACGGTTTACAACTAATACTTTCTTCTTGCATGTTCATCGTTACATTGTTATCCAAGGCCGGCTCAGTTTCTAGCCACGTATAGAAACCATTAATAATTGATTCAATATTTTCTGTTCACTTCAAACAATCTAAAGTGCACATAACTAATCGCATTTTACCAAAATAGTTCTATTCTAACCGCGTCGGTCGGTTTATCGTGCCCCAAAGTTCTTGTGGATTAACCCAGCGTCCTTTTTCCTGTTGCTTTTATATTCCGCTACTTGCGCACCGCCGCTGTTTACGTGCCGCCGACCTGATTGTTGACAGGACTCTAATCAGACATGATACTGTGGCCATATTTACACGCCGTAGTGTGCTGGAACAATTGTCAGGGTGGGGTGCTGCCATCAATGTTGCAGAACTAAAATCAGAGGGAATGTAAAAAATCAAAAGGTAGCACAAAGCACCTGTGTCACAAATGAGGGACATTTGTTCAGGAACGTGGTAAGAGTGTAGTATGTAACTGGTGGTGAGGCATTTTTTGGGCAACCTGTCGCAATTATATTACTAAAGTATGGTGCAGTAGCCCACGGTCATTCACAGCACATTTCCATTGAAATGGCACCTTCATTTTCACAATCATGCACTTCTGATATTATAAAGCAACGATTTGCCCACTCTTTAAAAAAAAAAAACTCCCCCAAACCTGCTTCATGATAGGCTCGATCACTTCCCTTGCGACATAAAACTCAACAGCTTCAACGCCTCACCACTTTCAAATGTCACAAGCCGCCACTGAATATATTCTTAAATATGCAAACAGAGCGATCGAGCAAAGACAGGAAGATGTAATAACACAGAACGGCGAATATCCTGTCAGAAAACCACCAGAAGTTAAAGGAAAATGAAGAGTTCCCTAAAGAAGTGTGCCCGTTTGAGATGCATTCCAGGGCACCCAGCGAGGGATGCAGCAAGAAGCCGTCAACGCACCTCTGAGGCTAATTCTACCAGCAGCGGCTGCTGGCAGAATTATGGCTTAAGATGTCATTTATGGGCCTAGGGTGAATTGTAACGTGACACTGATCTCAGAGAGGCCGCGATGGGCCCACGTGGGACCGATAAACCTTCAATGCCGGGCAGGGAGCTCTCAGGGCTAGGGAATCTACTGGTGGCATCTCCTTAATGAATGGGAGGGTTTACTGCCCAAGACTGAGGGGGCAAAGGTCACTGTAACCTACTCACACCTGACGTACCCAACAGGTCCCCTATAACTAACCAAAACCTCCTTTAATTACCCCAGACCTGCTGTTGTAACTAACCCAGGCCCACTATAACTAGGCAAAGGCCAGCTGCAACCAACTGGAACCCGGTAACTAACCCAGGACCACTGTAAAGAACAGGGACTTATAACTAACTAAAGTCTGCTGTAAATAACCCAGGCTTGCTGTTGTAACTAGCCCAAGTCTGCTTTAGCTAACCCAGGCCACCTGTAACCAAAGGTAACCCTGAGCTAACCAAAGCTTCCTGTAATGAACCCAGGCCCCTTGTAACTAACCCAATCCAGCTCTATCTACTGCAGGCCTTGTAAGAAATTGGGTTACTGGTTGAGGGAAGAGAAACCCTACTCAAGTAGCAACTAAAATCCTCATCAGTCTGAAGTCGCAAGCAACCCCAAATTAACCTTTGCTCAACCCTCTGGTAGTTTGGCGCAGAACATTCAGGCTTAATTTAGAGGCACTATGTAAGGTATTTGTGCAACATTTCAAACAGTAATAAAATGGAAACACCACACAAAAAGGATCATACAGCAAATAAAACAAGCATTGGCATAGCCAATAGGTCTCGCTTTTGGGACCTTATAAGTATTTAGTTATGCAGCACAATATCCTTGGTACAACAACATCAACTGTTGCATGGCGAAACACTTATAAGGTCCCAAAGGTGAGACCTATTGTCTATGACAATGCTTGTTTATTTTTACAAATTAAGCATTGCTTCAAGTACACATCTACACACAACAAGCAAGGCTGAGTCCTAGAGAGGAAACAAAGAACCAATCCGTGCTTACAGCCTGAACGGCAGCAAACACACCCGTCGTCAGCGCTCTACCTACAGAGTTAAAATACTGTGTCCAGTACAACAGACGCTGGGGTTCGAGGCCTTTGAGGTGAAGGTCGGCCTTGGTGCGAACTAAATAAAACTGTGAAATCGGAAGGCAGGACAAAATCTCGCAAGTGTAAGGAAAGGCGCATGAAAAAAGATGGGACGGAAGAAAGAACGGGTGACAGGAGGAAAAGAAGAAAGAATAAGGGAAGGATTGCAGGTGAGGTAAGAAGGAAGGCAGGTGAGGGAAGAAGGAAGAGGGAATATAGAAAAGACAGACGGAAGAAAGGACAGACAGAAGGAAGGAAAGAGTGAAGGATGGAATAATGGAAGGGAGGCAGGAAAGAAAGGTGGGAAGCAAGAGAGCAGGGAAAGGAGAAAGAATGGAAAGTCTGGGATCCTGGGGCAAAGGATGGAGCAGACGGGGGATACTGTGGAGGGACAAATAGAATGAGGGAAGGAACAACAGGGAACGTGAGAAGGAAAGGGAGGGATGTAAAAAAGGTAGGGCAGAAGGAAGCATGGAAGGATGGACGGAAGAGGGAAGGTAGGGTGGAGCAGACCGAGGGAGGGGAAAAAAAGGAAGGTGGACAGATAGGGAAAGAACCTAGGGAGGGACAGTGAAAGGGGGCAAAGAGGGAAGGAATAAAAGGAATGAGAAAATAATGGGGCAAGAGAAAGAATGAAAAAGAAAAGGACGAAGTTTATTTGTACTTTTGTTACCACACAGGTGTATGAGTTTTACAGTAGACACCAGCTTCATGTGAGATGGCTACAAAGAAGTATTACAATCTTCTGTATCAGCTTGCATATTTGTCAACAAACACTGAAGAAAGACTGTGTATTCGAACTATGTGGTACTCATAGAGAGGATGCATTGATAAACATGTTAGAAAGACCACTTTGTTTCCACAGTATTTGTAGAATCTTTAATATGGCTGCCTATACCTAAACGGTGATGGATATACACTGCGGTTCATGGCAGATTACTGTGCATATTACACTACATAGGTAGTTCTCTTTGTATTATTGGGTATGTGGACACCGTGAAAGGACCATGGCCAGGATGGGAACAGGAGTGGGGGTCGAAGGGCACCCCCATAAAAAACAACAAATAAAAAAAGCAGCAATAACCCGGGAAGCCAGCACTTGACAGTACATCAGCAGCAGCAGATAGAGAGGCTATAGGGGGGCAGCTGACAGAAACGCAGAAGTGGGGCGGCTGACAAGCAAGGCAGGGAAGCGGCAGACAGAAGTGAGGCGGTGAGCCAGCTGACAAGTGAAGTAGGGGGGCAGCGCTCTGAAGTGAGGGAGGACGGCTCACAGAAGCGAGGTACAACAGAAACAATCACAAAATTGGGCGGTGAAAAGTCAAGAGAGAGCAACACAGAGCGGAAGAACACTGAGGGAGAAGCTGAAACCACATGCACTCATGGAATTCTTAAGAAAAAGAAATCAAGAGAGCAATACAGGTGGAGAAAAGCAGAAGGACGATAGAGAGCAACACAGAGAATCGAGAGAAGCACATGAGAGAGATCTAAAAACACTTTCAATCTCGCGGAAAGCCTAATCAAAAAGAAAAAAGCAAGCACAGCGAAACCTAAAAAAGGATGCGAGTGGTGCGCGCGCGTGCGATGATAAAAGTGAAAGCAGGCTGGCGAGTGGTGTGCGATGTGCGCGCACCATGACGAGAGAAGAAAGCCAGATGGCCCTCTGCTCGTCATTGTACGCGTAACCGCACGCTCTACGCCAGCCAGCTTTTGGTAGGACTTTTTAAAGCCCACACACTAAATGTCTCGCAGGGCAGCACATGCACTGGCTCAGCGAGACCTAAAAATTAAGAGTAGATTTTAATAAATGAAAGAAGACCATAACAACAAAAATTCAATCAGTATGACCGGGAATAAATAATTTTAAAGATTTAAGTGAAAATAGCACCAAAAAACCCAAAGCGCCACTCGTGGCTATCTAGTCTTGCAAGACCGGGAGAACGTCACAAGTTCAGGCCAACCGTGAAGGGGTATGGGTTGGATACAGAGACTAAGTTAGTTCTGCTGAAAAGTTACCTTCTCAGTCCAGGGCAAAGAGTTCCATCACTGTGGACGGGGCAGCGAGGAGCAGGGAAGAGTCGCAGATGGATGTCACTGAAGCGTGAAGATCCTGTTGTCACAGCGAAAGGTCGGGTGGTGCTTCGAGACTGCGCTCTCCACTAGCGTTCAGTGCTGTAGTGAGATGGGTCGAGCTGATGAAACTTCGTGTTAGCGGACTGAGCGAGTGACAAATTCTCAGCACCAACAGGCCCGTTTGCAGCCGCAAAGAGACCAAAAACATACATTTAGCCTCTCTAAGGACACACCAAAGGTTCAGGGACTGAGAGGCACCACTCAGGGTCAGGGGTTTGCTCCAGCTGGATCTGGGTACTGGTTCAGGAGGTTTGGAACCGGTTATGTCTCTTTGGCTCTGAACAGGAGGTCAACAGACTAGCCCTTGGAGTCACTCTGGGAGTTCTGGGTTCAGGTCCAAATTCCTCTGACTCCGAAAGGAAATGAGCAAGGCAGCAAGGTATCAGTCCAGCAAGGCAGCAGTCCAGCAGAGTGGCTTTTCGTTCAGCAGCACAGCAGACCTTCTTCCTGACAGAGTTTCCACAGGTCGAGAAGAGTACTGAAGAGTTGGTGTCTGAAGTTCAATATTTATATCAGGTTCTTCCTTTGAAGTGGAAGAAACTTCTAGAAGTTTTCATTTGAAGTCCGCAGGCTTTCTACCTTCCCTGCTCTGGCACCAGACTAGCTACAGGGGGTATGCAGCCCTTTGTATGGAGGCAGGACACAGCCTATTCAAGAGTAAATAGGGCTGTGCCCATCTCCGCCTTCCCATTCTGACAGTGGTGACCCATCCAGGCACACCTAAGCTCTCTATTGTGTGTGGCTGTCCAGCAGCGATACACAAAGTCCAGCTGTCAGCTACACCCAGTCATATGACCCAGAGACAGACTGCAGGCACCAAATTACTAAGGCAGGAAAATGCCAACTTTTCAATATTGTAATTTAAAACCAGACATTACCATAAGAGAGTATTTATCATTACACTTCCAAAGACACCAAACATGAACTGATTACCCCTTCACATTTGAAGCTATCTCTTACAATACATTAAATGTAATAAGGTTACTCCAATGTTATCCTATGGGAGACATTGGCCTTGCAGTAATGAAAAACGAATTTAAGAGTTCTCACTGCCAGGACATGTAAAATGTAAAAGTATATGCCCAATTTTTCAAATACACTGCACCCTGCCCTCCGGGCTGTTCAGGGCCTAACCTAAGGGTGACTTATATGTATTAAAAAGGAAGGTTTGGGCCTGCCAAATGGTCTTTTATTACTAGCTGGTGATGAGGAAGGCACCATACCCTGGATGCACAAACATTGAACGTGAACCGATATAATCAGCAAGCCTGAATCAATTTAAACAAGTTTAGGCCATCTCTTCATTAATTTTTTATTCTTCAGTCCATGTTCATAAGCAGCATAATTCCAGTATTCAAATACATGAGAAATGCCGGACCAGGTGTTTTTTTATTCTAGCATATAGGTATTCACCTTTCATCTTAGGTGAATGCAGTGTTGTAAACTCAATGCATTTCGGGTGTTGAGCCCTTCGTCAGGAGTAGCTGTCTTGCAATAGGGTTACATCAGAACCAATAATAAACAGCATGAATTCAAAAGTTCCATATTGGTAAATCAAATTCTATTCATATAATATACATCTGTTTGATACTCAAATATAAAATATTTCACCCCGCCCAAAAAAAAAAAAAATTAATTTGATGATTCCTGGTTAAAAAAAAGCTAAAATGTACCAATTAGTAAACACTAGTATACAAAACAAACACTGAAAACACTGAAAAGGAGGTTTTTGAGGCCCCATTAGTGGTAGCCCAGGCTACCACCAAGACTAAAGGACGCTTCGGAGGCCCTTCACTGGTAGCCCAAGCTACCAAAAATTCTAAAGGAGGCTTTGGAGGCCAACTCCGAATGACCGGTTACTTGTCTATTTCCAAATGGACATGGGGATCTTGTTGAATGGCTCGGAAACAAGGAACATAACGTTTCTACCCCTATGTGAACATGCAAAGCACTACTGCTGGTTATTAGAGCCGTGAATATAGCAGACAGAATGTGTTAGAAACACACCTAAAGTACCCGGACAACAGTTCTAAATAGAAGTCAACCCTTCACTGAATGAGTAAAGACACATATTATAACATGCTCAATATTATTACGCTCAGAGGTAACCGAAATGTGGAAACGTAGTGGTTCCATGTCATACTCTCTCCTTGGTTGTCAAGACGTTCTGCAGGTGTCTCAATAACTCGCTCTCCTCAGATGGTGCTACGATAAATGTTTAGAAATCCATCAAACCGCAGTTTTCTGGGATTCTATGCATAGATACGTTTGGTTTGTAGGCTGTAAATGAGCTGATTTTATTCTGGGGTTATCAGAGATAGCTCTTAGAAATCAGAATCTTTATATGACACAATACGAAGCAAATACAAACAGACTGTTTTTGAAGAAAGAGCAGGTTATCTGTTCAAGGATGTAGGATTAAAAAGAAGTAACCCAAGCTGATTGAGATTATATAACAATTCACTACAAAGTATGTCTGTTGATCAAAGGGTTAAGTCCTAAAAATCAGACCAGTGGAATCCGTTGATGTTTCGACTCGGTGGATGCGGTCACAGGTCATAATCAGGACAGAGGAAACAGTCAAAGGGGCACCCCTTGATCAATAAGAGTGCTAGAAAATATGCATTAAGGCTTTATTTTCAAAAGGAGGGCAGCGTAAGTAAGCTGATCCCATCAGAGGGAATCTACAGTTACTGTCAGCAATTAACAGGAGGCGAAGATTAGGAATTCGAGAATCGTCTCTCTTAAAAGGAGCTGCAGAAAAGTGGACATGGGTAAATCTGGTCTGTCTGGACCTGTCTCTTCTGTACAATAAATGTTTATGGCAGACATCACTACTAATCAGGAACCTTTGCACCAACTGACTTTACAGCAAGCCCCACTAACGACCAAACAATCAACCAAGTCAGACAGGTCAAGAGTAAGGAAGTAGTTTCGTGTCCCAGGTGAAGGGAAATGCGTTGTTCTATAAAATATCATCATTTCTGAACATGAGTATGTGGTTACCATGTGAACAGCAAAAGACAGAGTGCATTATGCAAAACGGTAATAACTTAAGGTGGCAGGAAGATTTACAATGCACTTGCTTAAATAAAAATAAAGATGTTGCCTCGAAAATACAAGCGCTGCAGATATTTTTTCTACCTTAATTGGGATTTTGACAGGCTGCCTGGACTGTGATATCTTTTCTTGTTCCATGCATGCCAGAGGAGTGTAATGGGCAGAAATAAATCTTTAACTGATACTCTCTGAATTGAAGAAGAACCATAAAGGCTCATAAAGCCTAATGCAAGCTAATACCATAATCTTCAGGCAAGCACATGATGCTAATATGTGCTTACTGCTGTAATCTCTGCATAGAGAAGGGATCCCATCCATGATCCCAGTAGATCCAGGGACAAGCTGCGGTTGTTAAAGGCAGCCATTCTTGGATAGGGCAAAGGTTGCGCACACACATTGGGCTTGCGTTCAGCTGACCACAAAGATCTTTTATCAGAACCACAATGCCACGCTATCTTTAGAACATGATCAAAGCGACCACTTTAGAATTGCCACAGTTTGTACCCCCACCAAATGAACCTCATCCATTTCCAGATCGTTAAGCAATTTTGGATCAAAGATAAGATGACCTCAGAAGCTCTACATACCCAGCCTTCAATCAATCAATCAATCAATCAATCAGTACTTGTAGAGCGCAGCTTATCACCTGTGAGGGTACCCAGGTGCTGGGCTAGCCTTAGCGAAAGAGATCGAAGGAGTCAGGATTTATTAAGCAAGGAATCTTACAAACCAATCGAAATGATACTACGGCCTCAATGGCAAGGCACGTGCGACACACATGGAATATACAACACAACAGTGTGCTTTGTTTGTAGAAGTAGGTTTCCAAAAGTAAATTGCGCAGAGTGAGAATGGCAGGCTATGTCACACTCTAAGGGCATTTTCTTTAACAGTCGTTGTAGAGTACTCTGTTCTTGATGCAGATGTTTCTCTTTATGTCCACAACTTTAACCACTATACCAACTTCTAAGGCGATGACATATGGAATAGTGTATGTCTTGAACTGCACTTATGAAGGAGAGTACTTGATGAGCGGTACTACTTGGGTCTGAAGGCTTGTCAGAGGGCCTTGCATACAGCCCCTCTCAGGGGCCCACCACCCTACCCAGTATTTTAGGCTCAGCTCTGATTCGTTGGATACAGCGGGAGGCAGGTCTGGGGTCTAGAGACAGAGAGAATCACCAGAAGCATGTCACCCCTTCCCCACATCAAATGCATAATTATTAAGCTACAGGAAAACTCGAACATAACAAAAACACCTCCAGAGGGCTCTAAAAAACTATTTTACAGCAAAGCAAGACCATCACATTTCAAAGTTCAGCAAGGAAGAATCTGGGACCAACAAGCATTATCAATCAGTGTAAAATACAAAAATGATGTGTGCTTTGATCCTTTAAGGGCTCTGTAACCTAAGAGGCAACCCTGCTGTGTAAGCCCTTGAGAACCATCTATTTGAAATGCACATAGTGGTAAATGTAAAATATGTTTCCATCACAGCACAGAAGACGACCAGCAGTTCCAGGAGTCTGGTTTGCATCAGAGCACAGAAGACGAGCAACAGTTCAAGGAGTCTGGTTTGCATCAGAGCACAGACGACAAGCGGCAGTTCAAGGAGCCTGGTTTGCATCAAAGCATTATAAACTAGCAGCAGTTCCAGGAGTCTAGTTTGCTTCAGAGCGCAGAAGACGAGCAGCAGTTCAAGGAGTCTGGTTTGCATCAGAGCACAGAAGACGAGCAGCAATCCAAGAAGTCTGGTTTGCATCAGAACACAGAAGACGAGCGGCAGTTCAAGGAGTCTGGTTTGCATCAAAGCATAGTAAACGAGCAGCAGTTCCAGGAGTCTGGTTTGCATCGGACCACAAAAGACGAGTAGCAGTTCAAAGAGTCTGGTTTCCATCGGAGCACAGAAACCAAGCAGCAATTCAAGGAGTCAGGTTGGCATCAGAGCACAGAAGACTAGCAGTAGTTCAAGGAGTCTGGTTTGCATCAGAGCACAGAAGACGAGCGGTAGTTCAAGGAGCCTGGTTTGCATCAAAGCATAGTAAACTAGCAGCAGTTCCAGGACTCTAGTTTGCTTCAGAGCGCAGAAGACGAGCAGCAGTCCAAGGAGTCTGGTTTGCATCAGAGCACAGAAGACGAGCAGCAGTACAAGGAGTCTGGTTTGCATCAGAGCACAGAAGACGAGCGGCAGTTCAATGAGTCTGGTTTGCATCAAAGCATAGTAAACGAGCAGCAGTTCCAGGAGTCTGGTTTGCATCGGACCACAAAAGACGAGCAGCAGTTCAAAGAGTCTGGTTTCCATCGGAGCACAGAAACCAAGCAGCAATTCAAGGGGTCAGGTTGGCATCAGAACACAGAAGACGAGCAGTAGTTCAAGGAGTCTGGTTTGCATCAGAGCACAGAAGACGAGCGGCAGTTCAAGGAGCCTGGTTTGCATCAAAGCATAGTAAACTAGCAGCAGTTCCAGGAGTCTAGTTTGCTTCAGAGCGCAGAAGATGAGCAGCAGTTCAAGGAGTCTGGCTTTCATCAGAGCACAGAAGACGAGCAGCAGTCCAAGGATTCTGGTTTGCCTCAGAGCACAAAAGACGAGCAGCAGTTCAAGGAGTCTGGTTTGCCTCAGAGCACAAAAGACGAGCAGCAGTTCAAGGAGTCTGGTTTGCATCAAGGCATAGTAAACGAGCAGCAGTTCAAGGAGTCTGGTTTGCATCAGAGCACAGAAGACAGGCAGACGTTCCAGGAGTCTGGTTTCCATCAGCGTTCTGGAGATGAGGAAGAGTTGACATCCGAAAAGAGGGGATGTGGAAGAGTTCAAGAGGAGATGATTGCATCAGCCACAGATGCAGAGAGTGCAATTGGTGTTGTTCACATCAGCACATGGAGAGGTCCAGAATATCCACTCAACTCTTTCACATTCTCTGTGCTCTGATGTGAACCAGTCCCCTTGAAATCTTCCGCATCTCCTCTACTCCAGTGCAATTCAGACTCCTTGAACTGTTACACATAGCCGGTTTTATTTTGCCAACAATAGCCCTTGAACTCGCCCACGTCTCCTTTGCTCCATAGAAAAAGCCTATTAACTCTTCCGCATCTCATGTGCTTTGACGCCATTAAAACACTTTGAACTCTTCTACCTCTGTTGTGCCTTATTGTAGACAATACTTGAACTCTATCTACCCCGTACCCTGTGCTCTGATCCAAATGACCCGTTGACACTTCCACATCTCCCATGCTTTAATGCAAACAACCCATTAACTCTTCCACATCTCCCGTGCTCTAATGCAAACAAGACCTTTTGAACTCTTACACATCTCCTATGATTTCATATAAACATGATCCCATATTTCCCCGTCTCCCGTGGTTTGATGTACACAAGGACCATTGAACTTTTCCCGATATTCCGTGCACTGATGTAAACATGAGCCGTTGACCTCTTCCACTTCTGTGCTCCGACGCAAAGAACCCATTAACTCTTCTCCTTCTCCATGCTCGGATGCAGACAGCCCATTGACTCTTCCACATCTACTATTCTCTGATACAACCAACCCATTAACGCTTCCCCATCTCCTGTATTCTGAAGCAAACAACCCATTAACACTTCCACTTCTCCAGTGCTCGGATTGATGCAAACAACCCCTTAACTCTCCCATGTCTCCCATGCTCGGATGCAAACAACCCATTAACTCTACCATTTCTCTTGTGCTCTGATGCAAACAACCCCTTAACTCTTGCATTGCTTCTGTGCTCTGATGCAAACAACCCATTAACTCTTACATGTCTTCAGTGCTCTGATGCAAACAACCCATTCACTCTTGCATGTCTTCCATGCTCTCATGCAAACAACCCATTAACTCTTCCACTTCTCCCATGCTCTGATGCAAACAACCCATTAACTCTTCCCCATCGCCAGTGCTCTGTTGCAAACAACCAATTAACTCTTCCACTTCTCCTGTGCTCTGATGCAAACAACTCATTAACTCTTCCACTTCTCCCATGCTCTGATGCAAACAACCCATTAACTCTTGCATGTCTTCCATGCTCTCATGCAAACAACCCATTAACTCTTCCACTTCTCCCATGCTCTGATGCAAACAACCCATTAACTCTTCCCCATCGCCAGTGCTCTGATGCAAACAACCAATTAACTCTTCCACTTCTCCTGTGCTCTGATGAAAACAACTCATTAACTCTTCCACTGCTCCCATGCTCTGATGCAAACAACCCATTAACTCTTCCATTTCTCCCATGTTCTGATGTAAACGACCCATTAACTCTACCACTTCTCCTATGCTCTGATGCAACAATCCATTAATTCTTCCCCAGTTCCTGTGCTCTGATGCAAACAACCCATTAACTCTTCCACTCATCACATGCTCTGATGCAAACAACCCATTAACTCTTCAATGTCTCCCATGCTCTGATGCAAACAATCCATTAACTCTCCCACTTCTGTGCTCTGATGCAAACAACCCATTAACTCTTCCATGTCTCCCGTGCTCTGATGCAAACAACCCATTAACTCTTCCATGTCTCCCATGCTCTGATGCAAACAACCCATTAACTCTTCCACTTCTCTTGTGCTTTAATGAAAACAACCCATTAACTCTTCCACGTCTCCCGTGCTCTGGTGCAAAGAAGTATTAACCCTTCCACTTCTCCCATGCTCTGATGCAAATGACCTATTAACTCTTCCACTTCTCCCATGCTCTGATGCCAAAACCCCATTAACTCTTCCACTTCTCCCATGCCCTGATGCAAACAACCCATTCAATTTCTCCCATGCTCTGATGTAGGCAAGACCCCTGGACTATTCTGCATTTTCTGTGCTTTGAGCAAAGAACCTTTGATCTTTTAGCCATCTTCTGGACAATGGTGTATAGAAGAACCCTTGCACTCTTCCACATTTCCTGTGCTTCCAAGTAAACAAGACCTCTTGAACTCACCCGCACGTTATGTACTATGATATCAACAAAAAACCTTGAACTCCCCTCCATCTTCTGTGATTTGGTGTAAACAAGACCCCTTGTATTCTCCCACACCTCCTGTACTTTGGTGTAAACAAGACTCCTTCAACTCTTCCTGATCTCCTGTACTTTGGCATAAACAAGATGCCTTAAACTCTACCACACCTCCTTTACTTTGGACTAAACAAGAATCCTTGAAGTCTTCCGCACCTCCTGTATCTTGGTGCAAACAAGACTGTTGAACTCTCCTACACCTTCTGTACTATGATATTAAAATACTCCTTGAACTCTCCTGCATCTTCTGAGCTTTGGTGTAAAAAATATTCCTTGGACTCGCCCGCACCTCATGTATTTTGCTGTAAATAAGATTCCCTGAACTCTCCCTGATCTCCTGTTCTTTGGTGTAAACAAGACCCATTGAACTCTCCCTCACCTCCTATACTTTGCTGTAAACAAGGCTCCTTGGACCTGCACTAAGGTATAAACAAGATTCCTTGAACTCTCCTGCACCCCATGTACTTTGGGATAAATAAGACCCCTTGGTCTCTCCCGCACCTCATGTACTTTGGTGTTAACAATATTCCTTGAACTTTCCTGCACCGCATGTTCTTTGCTGTAAACAAGACTCGGACTCTCCCACACCTCATGTACTTTGGTGTAAGTAAGATTCCTCTGGACTCTCCTGCACCTCATGTGCTTGATGTGTAAACAAACCCCTTGAACTCTCCCACACCTCATGTGTTTGGTGCAAACAAAACCCCTTGGACTCTCCAACACCTCATGTACTTTGGTATAAACAAGAGCCCTTGGACCTGCATTATGGCATAAACAAGATTTCTTGAACTCTCCTGCACCTCATGTACTTTGGTGTAAACAAGACCCCTTGGACTCTCCCTCGCCTCATGTTCTTTGTTGCAAGCAAAACCCCTTGTTCTCTCCTGCACGTCATGTATGTTGGTGTAAACAAGACCCTTCCCGCACCTCATGCACTTTGGTATATACAAGATTTCTTGGACTCTCCCGCACTTCATGTACTTTGATGTAAACAAGACCGCATAGAATCTCTCACACCTCATATACTTTGGCATAAACAGAATTCTTTGAACTCGCCCACCTCTTGTAGCTCTAAAGTAATCTAGATCCCCCAAACGCTTCCTCAGCTCATGTGCTCCGGTGCAGTCTAGATTCGGTTAATGGTGCTAAACATATTTTGCCGTCATCACTTTCCCTACAACCTCGGCTCATTCCTCGTGTATTTTAAACCAGCTGCGAGTAACCGGTCAGGTATCCGCCTTCAGAGCAGGGATTCCATGACACGTGTACAGGATACATTTTTAATGCCCAGGGAGTTGGGCCGGGAGTTGTCTTTCATTCAGCAGCAATCTGCTCAACAGGTATTCAGAAGAGAGCAGCGCCCATGAGGGGAGCATGGAATGTAACTGCTACAGACACCAGGAATGTGGCTGTGCACTTACACAAACCGCATGATTAACTAGCAGCTCATTGACTTTCAGAACACCCTGCGTCAGTCTAGCTGCCGGACTCCGTGTGTTTTGAGCCCGCCTCTATGCCGCCAATACTTGCGCCACTAGGAGTCATTCTACTTCTCGATTTCTCCATCCATCAATCCAACTCCAGCTGTCATACTTTTTCGATTTGTGAATTGTCATACTTATCTGCCTACACATCGCTCTTTTCATCTAGATCTCTGGCTGTGCAGCCATCCATCCATTCATCCAAGTGTCCATCTATGTATCCATCTGGCTAGCAATCTGTCCGTCTATCAGTCAATGAGCGGATCTATATGTCCGTCTCTCTATCCTTTATTCTATAAAGTATTTCATTTCGTGATCCACATACCCATTGAGCCAAAAATCATCCATGTGTCCATCTAGTTATCTGTCAGTCTAACTAGTTGTCTATCCATCCGAGTCTCTTTTAATTTATGCCTTCATCCACCCATTCATCCATCGATCCATACACCTGGGTATCTACCCATGTAGCTGATGGGCTATCAATATATCTATTTGTCTATATGTCAGTCTATCTGTCCACCATTCCACGAGGCAGCCTCTTTTCATCCATCTCTTCATCCATCCATCCACCTGTCAATTGGTCCATCTATGTATTCACTCTCTCTCTGTGCAAGCTGGCCAATGTGTCTGTCTACCTACCTATCTAAAATCTGTCTATCTATTTATCTATCTATAGATAGATAGATAGATAGATATATCCAGATCTGTTTTCATCTAGGGTCCCATTCCCCCCTACATTGATTGATCGATGCATCCATTCAGTTACCTTTTGTCTACTTCAGAGAGATTAATCTATGTATGTTATGTTAATGTTTCTCTCCTATATATACGTCGCAATCCCACGGTAAGTATATATTTCTCTATATATCTGCATCCACCCATCTCTTTCCATATATTTCCCATCTGTTCTTCGATGGAACCGTGTCTTTGTTCGTCTGTGTATCGACCTGTCCGTGTTTCTGTCTGTCGATGCGTCTCTCGGCGCTGTCTGCCTGCTTGTTTATGTGCCGGTCTCTCCCTAGCCCTCGTAGGTGTGTTCGCACTTCTCCCCCACTAGCATTTCTTCGGCTGTCTGCCTGCCTATCCACTATACATACTCATGGATCACTGTGCCACAAGGCTGTGAGGTGCCCACACAATCCTGGGGTTTCCGAGTTCCCTGGCCCACGGAGCTGCTGCCATCGGAGGGTGGAGAAGGTCCCGGTGCCAGGGTCGGTCTTGGCAGAGCAGCAGGTATTCAGAGCATGCAGCCTGCTTCTAGCTCCTTTGATGGACACAGATGAGGCGCTGAGTAGGAACACGAGCGCTGGCAGGCGTGAAATGCAGATGGGCCCCATGCCTGGAGAGCAGGGCGGTGGAACATTCCTCTGCTCGCTGCACACCTGCCCTGTGGGTGCTGGCAAGCATCCTGCACAGCGCTGGCCCCACAAAAGGCGCTATCCGACGACACAACGCACTGCAGCCCTCACGGAGCACAGAAAGGGGGTACCCGGCTCTGGCAACTTAACATCCCTCCTCTGCACACCTGCCTGGCACAGAAGGCGCTATCCGACGATACAACGCACTGCAGCCCTCACGGAGCACAGAAAGGGGGTACCCGGCTCTGGCAACATGACATCCCTCCTCTGCACACCTGCCTGGCACAGAAGGCGCTATCCGACCACACAACGCACTGCCGCCGTCACAGAGCACAGAACGAGGGTACCCAGGTCAGGGCATCTTAAGGTCCCTCCTCTGCACCCATTCCCTGCTTAGACCTGGCACCGTACCCTGCCCTCACCTACCAGGACTGTCACAAAAAGTAGAACCCGACAAACGCAAGCACGTGTGCAATCGACACTCACTCAATACAGAAAACAACAAATGTGACACCCAGTAAAGGAAACAGAAAGAATTATTATTTTTCAGAAAGTGGCAGCGCTGCAAGGCAGTCTAGATTGCAATACAGCGCTATACAAATCCCTGTTAAAAGAATGCATTGGTGAAACATTGCACTGCCCGTGTCAGGCTCCGATCTGCCTCTGAGCACTTTTAAACCTTCTGATCCATTTTCTCGTTTACAGGCCGCGTACAGGAACACACAATTAATAGTACACCCCCTTCTGCACGCGCCGTGCTTCCCTCGTGCCACCGGCGATTTAAAATCCGATTTGTTTTCCATTCTGCCTGCTATGCAGTGTTTTTTCTGCAATCTCGGGGAAAACGAAATTTCCATTTGCATTCTGTATTTGCACAAAACGAGGCGAAAGCAGGAAATACAAACCTAGTGACAGGTATTAATGAGGCCTGAATACATTATCACTGCGGACCCAACCACTGCCGGCGCTCGCAGGGGGGCAGCGGTTCATAAGCGCAACGCGAAAAGCAGCGGCCCGGCTTCTTTTAATCAAAACAAAAACAAACGGGGTGGTTTCCATCAACAGCCAGGGCCGAAATCAATTAAAGAGAGCGGTCCTGGCGCTGTAAGCACACGATGGCTGATCATTTTCACAACACACCCAGCGCATCCGTGTGTGTATTTGCGTGTGCTTTGGGGATAGCAGACAGGGCGGATCTCAAGGTATTCCCCGAGTTTGCAATCTTCGCTTTCATGCTCGAGGCTGCCGAGCTCCGAGCGGGATCCACTGCAGAATACAAGGTTTAGTGCAGGGAAGCCCGGGTGTCAATGCAATCCGCCATATGTCATTCATTACAACGCCCCATTGACAAACCCTCTGCCTCCCCCATCCCCCACCATCACTGCCAAGCACTGGAGGAGAGTGTTAAGGTGCCTGCCCTCCCAGATTGCGCGGTGTTACGGCATCATGGCTGTATATTGTATTTCAGCGAAGACCCCCGCCCCCTCCTCCCCAGCTGGCACTGCAAGCCCACGGCAGGCCTCGGGTTTGAGCCCTGACTGCCGGTGCCGGCAGGGCGTGCGCTCAGAGGAGCAGTATGCCACCCTTTCCTGGGGTGAGAAAGTGGGAGTTTACGTGCAGCGAACAGCATGTCCTTCCCATGCACCTGCCGTCAGCAGGATCGGCTCTAGCGATCAATACGACCCCGTGTGAGGCAAGAAGGAAGGGCTGTGCACCTCAGAGGAGGGCGGTCACACGTGCGCCAGTTTCAGTGGTCAGCGTGTGATTGTGTGTGTGTGTGTGTATTTGTGTAGCCCCCGCGTGTTTAAGAGGATGTCAGTCTGTGTGTTTGTGTGTACGTAGCATGTGTGTGTTTTTGTGTGTGTGTGTGTGTTTCAAAGGAGTCCCACCTGTGTGCAGCCTGTGTCTGCGCTCGTGTGTTTGTTTCAGAGGCCAGCTTGTGTGTGTACATGTGTGTTTCAGAGGAGGCCGCTGATTGTGTGTTAGATCTGCACAGAATCGCCGAGTCTAGACCTCCTCCCGCGGCGTCAGTGTGCTGCCCTTCTCGCCTGCTGCAGCAGTGCGCCTTTCCAGCTCGGTGCACAGCTAGTCTCCGCGGATCAGCACCGCGGAGAGCTCCCCGGACACCCGTGTCTTAGAGCCGTGCCGCTGCGCTGAGCGCTCCCGGGGAGTCGGATCCGACCAAGCAGTGACACAAGCAGAGCAAAGGGGTCCGAGCAGTGACACATGACAGTGCAGAGGATCCCCTAGCAAACCCGGGCATCAGTGGCAGCGCAGAGGGTCCCTTGGCAGACCAAACAGCGGAACAGAAGGTCACCCCAGAGCGTCCCGCTCACAACGCCTCGCAAAGAGTAAAAAGCGCTACAGAAAGGCATTACACGTACATCACCTTTCAGTGGCGCCTCATATCCTCCCAAATCGCCCTAGCCCGAGGCCCAAGCACAAGAAGATCCGCTTCCAGAGATTCACACTTACTCTCTGCTGCACATAGCGCGAGCCATCTATATAACAAAACAAATAAGTGTGTGAGTCAGGCCCGAACTGTTCAGCACCAGGAGGGACAGCGCTTTACATCTAACTACCAGCATAGGAGCTCTGTACAGTCAAGCAAATCCAGGGAAACACGGACATTCCATGACCACTCCACAGTCCGAGTCAATTCAGCACCGTGGACAGCCCCTCCCTACCCAAGCCCAAGCCCAGAGACCCGGGCATAAGATCAGTACATTCCCTCCCAAGCCATGCCCAACCCCAGAGACCCGGGCATAAGGAGATCAGTACAGCCCCTTCCAAGTCATGCCCGACCCCAGAGGCCAGAGCATAATGAGGCCAGGACACCTACCTAGACATTCAAAACCCCAGAGACCAGGGCATAAGGAGACCAGGACAGTCCCTCCCTAACCATGCCCAAACCCAGAGACCCGGGCAAAAGGAGATCAGTACAGCCCTCCCTAGGTACAACCAGCTGCTAGCTTTACCCTTTGACCCAGGTACACTGAGAGTCAGGTACAATCAGAACCACAGACAGCTCCTAGCTTTACCCTCTGACCCAGGTACACTGAGAGTCAGGTACACTCAGCACCGCAGACAGCTCCCAGCGTTACCCGCTGTCCCAGTATACTGAGAGTCAGGTACAATCAGCACCACAGACAGCTCCCAGCGTGAAACCCAGCACCATAGACAGTTCCGAGCTTTAACCATACGGGAATAAGCACCGCCGACAACTCCTACCTATGTCTACAGGTTCAAGAGATCGGGCACAGAAACAGCAAGAGAACACGTACATCCGGCACAAAATGATCGGCACCAAATGACCAACACACTAAGAAGGACAATTAAGCGCTATACAAGCCTATATTACCTTTCCTATATCGAGGGCAGCCCCAGTACACTTCCAAACGGACCATCAGCAAGGATAACTCCCAGAAACGACCACTGACCCAGAAACAAGCAGAGCAGCATCATCCCAGGCATCTCCCAGCCCATCCCAGGTAGACATGTCACCGGCGGCCTCGGTACCTCCGCACCGGGGTCAGCTCCTGCGGCCACACAGCCAGAGCTAGGCGCCTCAAACACTCAGCCGATGACAGGTCCATGGCCTCCCAGCAGCCCCCGATATCCCAGCCCTTCCCTGCACACTGCAGCCCAAGCACAACACGTCCTGACTGCACACTCGTCCAAAAGGAAACACACCCACGCACAACCTCTAACGGTGCACTTGACATTGCACCACAGCAAGAACAGGCACACACACCGCAATCTCCCTGCTTGTCTTGGTGGAGCTGTGGAGGTGAGTCGTGCAGATTGCTTCATGCAAGCGGCACTCAACAGCACCCCCGCCCACACCACGATAGGGGTGCCAACCGAACAGGAAGGAGCACCACGAATATATCACGCGTGGACTTTGAAAATAGACGCAGCCTGAGACAATTTGGGTGAAACAGAGACATGCTGAGCCAAAGCCAGCACAAACACACGACCAAAAACAAGCAGAAGCACCAGCAACCTGCGGTCTATAACCGTATGTGCAGGCGCTGCAGGGTATGATGGCTGCTGCGAGGGGCCATCCGACAGGAAACCCCTAGCCCTCGGCAGATGAGAAACAGACATCCCCTGTTATTTGTCACAAATCTAGGCCACAGGTGGCCAGAACCCCCCAGAAATAGTATCAAGAGTATCCCATCTTTAGTGAAAATGTACCCCAGCAAGAGCGACCCAAACACTGGCAACAAGACTCCCCTACCTCAACAGAAACCCTAGCAGTGACTAGACACCCCACACCCCAGAACCCCCACCAGTGACCACACACCCCCACACCTCATCAGAATCTCCGAAAATAACAAGACAGCCCCATTTTAGGGATTCAACATCTTAACACTTGCAATACCCAGCACTGGCGGTCAGGGACCTCGCCTGACCAGAAATCCAGTAACCAAGCACCACTAAACCCCATCGGAGTCCAACAGCGATCACACACCTCATCAGAAACCCTAACAGTACCCAAACACCCCTACACCATAGGAGGAACCCGAACGGCGCCAAGACACCCCCTCACCCTAGCAGACACCCGAGCAGTACCCACACCCCAGCACAACACCGAGCACTGCCGACAACACCCTATTAGAAACCCCTAACAGTGCTCAAACAGCCGCCAATGCCTTTCACCCCATCAGGAACCCCAGCAGTGCCTTACACCCCATCAGAACGCCCAGCAGAGTCTGGACCCCATCGGAAACCCCAACAGTAATCAAACATATGCACACCCATCAATGCCCCGGCACCCCATCAGAAGCACCAGCAGTGCTCAGACACCACTACACCTCACAAGACACCCCAGAGCCAGCCTTACCTCCACACTTGCCCCAGCTGCAGGATGTGGATGACCGCCTGCCAGACCCAGACCGAGAGCCTGCAGAAGGCCAGGGCCCCGGGGTTGGTAGTGGTGGCCCGGATCTGGCTGACGGCGGCGCCCGTGGTGCCCATCATGGGGGGGCCCCGGCTGCTGAGCCCCTGCACGGCGCCCAGCCCGACCCCGCCGTAGTCCTCGGCGAACCAGCGGAAGCTGAGCGCCTGCACCAGCAGCGAGGGCACCAGCACCAGGGACAGCGTCAGCCCGAACAAGGTGTAGTCCCGCCGCCAGTAGTAGTCCAGCGCCAGCCACAGGTCAGTGCCCACGTCCCAGAAGAAGACGGCCAGGGCCAGCACGATCCACAGGCAGTCCAGCCAGGGCCGGAGCGGGGCCGCCACGGTGGGGCCCCGCTCCTCGCCCCCGGGCTCGCCCCGCCGGCCGCCCAGCAGCGAGCGCAGGCAGGCGCTGCGGCAACCCCAGTAGCAGGACGAGGTGTTGCAGCAGTGGCAGATGTGCAGCGAGCTGCTCTCGCCCTCGCCGGGCCCCGCCGCCTCGTCCAGGTTGTGCAGCTGGGCGAAGCCGCTGCCGACCCGGACGCCGTCCGATTTCGCGGCCATCTTGGTTTTGTGCGAGCCGCCGCCGCCGCTGCCGCCACCACCCGGCAGGACCCGGGCCCGCCCCGCTTCCGGGGTGCGTGAAGTCACTTCCCGGAGAGAGGGTTCCGTAGGACAAGATGGCCGCCCCCTAGTGGCCAGGTGAGGTAGCGGGGCCACTGCAGCGGGCCGGCCAACAGACATGACCAACTGGGACCAGAAAAAGTGGAGAAAAAATACTAAAGGGCTCTTTTTCAAAGTGTTCCGACTCCACTCAGGGAGGGTATTGCCTGTGACCGGTACATTCTTATTCAGATAAATAAAAAACATTTCTTTAAGAGGCAGGGGGTGAACATGTGTTAAATGACGTTGCACCACAATTTGCGAGTAACCCAACACCTACAAGTGTAGCTGAAAAGCGATATATGGTGGGGAGACTTATAACCGATCACAAACATGGGCACCCTCTCACCTGCAGGTTTACAGGGTGAAAGTACTTTGCAAAACATATCAACCAATACTACACTTGATCTCAAAAGATAACTGTTTTTTGTGTGGGCCAATCGCTTAAAAACAGGGCCAAAATATAAAGTAACTCTTACAAAAATAACTTCTATCCACACACACACGCACACACTTACTTGAATATATAGTGGCGATTGATATTCGGGATTCGCTATTTTTGCATGGTGATAATTACATCTTGATAAGGTGTTGGAACAACTTGCTTATTTCCCATCAGATAGGTCTCGTGAAGAGTGAGCCTAAAGGGTTTACCTACTATAACATATACTAAAACAGTCCTACCTATTTCCTAGAATAAACGTGCTTAGGGGTATGTAGCTAACAAAGTTTTAACATTCATGCAAGTGAGACTAGCAGGGTACTAAAATCAGAAAGAAACATTATTTGCTTAGCAGACAATATTGCAGAACTATAATAGGAACACACAGGAGTCACATGAGATACTTGCTCTAGTTATTATTAAAAACACATAATGGAAATGTTAAACTTGGAGCAGAGTACACAGCATGAATTGATCCGCTATCAAGGGTGAAGTTTGCAGAAGGTTCTGTGACACTCTACAGAAATACACTTAAAAGTTGTGGTGAACAGGGGCGTGGTTTGGACGCCGGAGAAGATGGCGGCTTAGCGCGGCGCTCCTCCCGTGGACGGCGATCACGGATCGTTTTTGGGAGTAACGAGCCATGCTGTGCCGGTGAAAGTACACACAGGAGGATCGGAGGGTAGTATCTCCGCCTAGGCTGAATCTGGGACAACTGGGTGCCTCTGAGGACGAGATCTGACTCGGAGCACTGGAGCCGGTTCCCATGCGGTAGCTGCGAGCGGCGCCTGCGGCCACGGGACCCTGCCGAACCCGGCGGATCACGCCGGTACTAACGCGAACCTGGAACTATGATCGGCGGACAGCAGAAGGGACCCTGATGCACCTAAGGACATACGGCAATCGTGAGCAATTTCTATGTTGTATTGGGGTCTGACTACGTCGATGTTTGATGTCCCAGCCATGTGGAACGCCGTGAGGTAAAATGGCGGCCGTCCCTGGGTGACTGTCAAAGCGTGTGTGCACTGGCCTGAGAGAGGTGGTCGGCATGGGAAGTAACGTCCTTGACCTGCAGGAGGGATGGTATACTCTCTATCACGCGGGCGTGTCAACCTGTACAACCTCATCGCATAGAGCGATTCCGAGAGCCTCAGGCACACGAAACATCAAGATGGCGGCGATAGTGGCTTCTGCCGGTTTGTGAGGCCCATGTGGGTTCGGCGGAGCTCGGAGCTATTGTATTGAGGTGGGTGACCAGCATCGGTCTGCTAATGGAGTGATGGGGAGTGCGATGTCATGGGACCAGAGCGCTACGGAAGCTACTGAGGCCGCGAAGGCGACAGCAGATGTCTGGTTTCCAATGTAAAACACAGGGCTGCTGCAAGAAACTCCCATGTATTTTTCGGGTGGTGGCGATGGTTGTAAAGCGGCGATTAGTGGATTCTTTTAGTGTCACCACGAACAGCATCGGCTCATCTGAAGCTCGACACTGCATTTGTGTATTCAGGCTACACATGTAGGTCACTGGTCTGTAATAAGTGCACTGTAGACGGCAAGGGTGGAAGGCAAATGATCTAAGAGATGGTCTGCTGACGGATTTGCTCTCATAATGTGCTTCTGCACTATCTGCTAAGATGATGTTTGAATATGACGAGGTGGAGCTGCAGGTTGGGTTGGGCGCCCGTGGTGTGCTATGTGCCTAACTCTGCACCTGGACCCATCGACATCACTCTCTCTACGTGGTACAGGCCTAATATGGGGCACTCTAAGCTATCAACTTTCTGATCTCCCGATAGTACCGGTGACAGGCGGTGGAGGGATACCACAGCAGTATCAGAACAACATTGTATATCTAATCGGCACACGGCTGTAGGTCCGAACAGGAGGCTTTTTGCTGCTAGCTGACTGGGCCTCGATCTGATAGGGCCTTAGTGGAAATCGTATGCTGGGATCTCAAGTCCGGTAGGCGGTTCTTCGAAACGAATAAGATGGGGGACAAAGACACAAAAAATCTCAAAAGACTCAAGGCTGAACCTCCTAATCCGATCTCCCCTGTCAAAGGTAAAAAGGATGTAACAGACACGATGGACATGATACTAAATAGATTGGAAGAGGTTAGGGAGATTGCGAAAGCCACGAAAGAAGAGATTGTGGCTATCCGGAAAGACATCAGGGATACAAATGCCAGACTTACAGAATCGGAGTCAAGAATTAGTCGGCTGGAGGACACGGAGGTTGCAACATGTAGCTCACTTAAGCGCCTGCACATCTCCTCGGAGCAGATGTCAAGGAAGTTGTCGGAATTGGAGGACAGAAATCGGAGAGGGAACCTAAGGATCTTTGGAATTCCGGAGGGTTCCGAAGAGTCGTACGAGTCGTGTGTCCCATCCCTAGAGGCATGGTTTTCGCAGGCCACCAATCTCAATTTCCGTCATCCATTAGAGTTTGATAGAGCTCATAGAGTCCCTGGAAGAATTACACCGGGTCAAAAAGGCCCACGGCCTATTGTTTGTAAACCCTTACGTTATCAACACGTGGATCAAATACTGTCATTTGTGCGTAAGAACAATCATATACTTTGGAAATCCAATAAAGTTTACATATCTCAAGACTACAGCAAAGAAACTGTTGACACGAGGAAAGCCTTTCTTGCCCTACGTCCTCAGTTGAAATCGCTGGGCCATCAGTTTGGCTTTGTGGGTCCTGCAAAATTCCGGGTAGTCATCAGAGGGTCTCCACAAGTCTTCACAGATCCAGTGAAATTGGGGCGAATCCTGGAAGGCGATGTAGAACAACGTATGGAGACCTCGTCGGTGGTCTCTGCTTCCTCCTCAAAATAGGTCTCTTAAAGGACTATGGCAGTCTGTTGTGCCGATGTTACGTTGATGGCAATATAACGATGGGTCCTGACGTATTGTTGATATATTGTTGATATATTGCTGATATATTGCTGACATATTGAGGTATTACAGCGTTGGTGTTGGTCTATTGTGCTCAAGTAGAGGGTCGCACCAGACCTATTCAGACCTCTTCAGACCTCTTTTTGTACTATCACATAGAATGTGTGCAATTTGAATGCTAATCACCAATAGAATGCTACTCACCGGTCTGTAACTGATATATGAGTGGATTCCATAGCTATGGAGGTATATCTAATGTCTCCTCAAAAAAGGATCTCGCGGGTGGGGGAGCGGGGAGGCGTCATTGGGAGTGGTCCAAGTGCACTATGCCTCTGTTCGCTGGTTGTCGCTTTGATGCATGCCTCTGCTTGAGGGAAACATGTGTTACGCATAGGTTACGCATAGGTTACGCGCCATTGGGGATGATCCAAGTTTCATTTGTCCATACTCACTGGTTGTTACGTTAAGAAATGCTGCTGATTGTAAGAAGCATAGGAATTATGGGTTATGCACCAGTTATGTAATGTTTCATACAGTTGGTTAACTCCTTAATTGTTGACATGCACGAGGAACTCGTCCAAGGGAAGGATGTCATCTTTCCGAGTCACCATGTCTACTAGTTTTTCTCGGGGTGGGGAGGAGGGTGAGGGTGGGTTGAGACGGAAGGGGGAGGGGGAGGGAAGAGGGGGGCAAGGGGGGGTGAATGTCTATTTTTTGTATTTATTTCCTTTTATATCGGTTCTGTCTATGTCATGGTATGGTGCACACCTGGTCCCACGTCATTTTATTGCCAATGCCTTTGCCGATTGTCACACCAGGGCCCGGATAGAATGCGGTGCCGAACCTTTTCGGCTAACATTTTTCGGCCGATGCCAGCCTCAGTTAGCCGGACTCAGTATAATGACCCTGGTAACCCTAGTATTGTTGCTATGCTTGTGGGGGGGTTGTTGGGAAGCCTGAAGGGGGTTTACGTTTGTACACTCAGGGGTAAACTGTTAATGCTCTATCATTTTAGCTACTGATTAGATATGGTACTGTCTACGATTAATACTCCTGTAGGAATAACAGGCTTGAATCATCTGAAAATACTTTCTCTCAACGTCAAAGGCCTTAACCAGCCCGTTAAACGCCAGAAAGTGCTGGATTATGCAAGGAGGCAAAGAGGCGATATTGTCCTGCTGCAAGAATCTAAACTTGACACTCAGCAGTTTCACAGTCTCAGGAATAAATATTTTGTTGAGGTAGCGGGTTCAAGTGCGATAGGGAAGAAAAATGGGGTCCTGACACTGATTGCAAAAAAAGCTAATGTTGATCTACTTTCCTCCACTACTGACACTAAGGGACGGTGGGTGATGACCAAGTTGTTTAAAGACGATACTGAATTCTACGTCACGAATGTATATGCTCCTAATACATGTGATCTGACGTTCTGGGCCGACCTAACCAAGCAATTAGAAACTATCCCCGACTCAGCCATACACATCCTTGCAGGGGACTTCAATCTCACATTTGATCCCATTTTAGATAGAGACTCCAGATGCTCCTTCCGGGGTAATAGATCTCATAAGGCCTTCACTAACCTGTGTTCCCGTTTCCAGCTTGTAGATACATGGAGGTTGCAGAACCCCGATGGGAGGGATTACACCTTTTATTCTCCTCCACATGATTCATTCTCTAGGATTGATTATTTATTTATCACTAAAAATGGAATTCCCAGAATAGAAGAATCTTCCATAGAACCCAGGGTTTTATCTGACCACTCATGCATCTCCCTGTCCATATCCAACGTCAAATCGTCCACCAGACAATCAATATGGAGATTTAATGAGGAGGTCCTTGAAAAGGAGCAACATAGAGTAATGTTAGAGACCGCAATTAAAGAATATTTACAGCACAATATTAGGGGGGACACTACGGACCTGACCCGTTGGGAGGCATTGAAGAGCACGATACGAGGAGTCGTAATTAAAATAAAATCGGCTATAAACAAAAACCACAACAAGGCGCTGGAGACGCTGGAGGTTGAAATTGCGGGGTTAGAGAAGAAGCACTTGTTGGATAGGAAGGAAGAAACTATGAATAAACTGGCCAACAAAAAGTACGAGTATAACAAAATAGTGAGTGAGAGAGCAGGGATTTGGCTCAATAGGAGGAAACAATTCAAATTATGTGAATCTAATAAGGCGAGGAAGAGCCTAGCCGCATACCTTAAATTCAAAATACAGAAAACTATGATAAATTCCATCAAAGATCAGGGAGGGACTACGCATTCAGATCCGGTCAAGGTGGCGGAGGTTTTTAAAAATTTCTATGAACAGCTTTACGCCAAAAATACAGAAGTTGTTGAGCCAAACATTGCTGGCTATCTGGGGGAGTGTGATCTTCCATCCCTTTCTAATATGGAGCGCGACGAGCTTAACGCCCCCATCACGCTTCAAGAAGTTGAGTCAGGCATTAAATCATTAAAATGCGGTAAGGCACCCGGGCCGGATGGGTTCACAGCCAGATTTTATAAGAGTTTCTCCTCTCTCATCTCACAACCGCTACTGAACCTATTTCAAGAAATTAGCTCTGTAGGTGAAGTGAAGGGCACGCTATCTGAGGCCATCATTGCGGTACTTCCAAAGGAGGGGAAGGATCCAACTCTCCCAAAGAATTACAGGCCTATATCGCTTATAAATCTAGACTGCAAACTCCTAGCCACGATTTTAGCTAATCGACTTCAGTTGGTCCTGCCCAAACTGATACACGCTTCTCAAGCGGGCTTTTTGAAACACAGATTGTCAAGTGACAACACAAGAATACTAGCTCATGTGCTCGAAAAAGCAAAACTGTTATCTACTCCCACTGTCGCAATTACACTGGACGCCGAAAAGGCCTTCGATAGAGTCGATTGGACCTATCTGAATGCGGTCTTAAATAAATTCGACTTGGGCAATTCCTTCACGAAGATGGTGATGTCGCTATATTCCTGTCCCACTGCTAGAGTTAGGGCTGGAGGTTCACTCTCCTCTGCGTTTCAGTTGCACCAAGGCACTAGACAGGGATGTCCGCTCTCACCGTCACTGTTCCTTTTGGCCATTGAACCATTTCTGCACCACTTGAGAACTAATGAGAATATCGCTGGAATTCCATTTGGTGATTGTGTTATAAAACTGACCGCCTATGCGGATGATGTCCTAATTGTATCAGAAAGGGCGGAGGAGGCTATATCGGCCCTTATGACTACCATCGACGACTTTTCCAGGGTGTCAGGATACAAGTTGAATAAAGATAAAACTGAGGTTAAAATGTTGAACAACTTGGGAAACAGGGAAGTTATGGGGACTTCTGGCCTGACGTGGCAGCCAGGTTGCTTTAAATACTTAGGACTGGAATTTGACAAAGACCTAATCACGACACTGGGGGTTAATGAGGACCTAGTCTTGAAAAAAATAACTAAATTGCTGGAGGGATGGTCGCCGAAATTCCTTTCGTGGTGGGGTAGGGCGGAAACTCTGAAGATGATGGTGACTTCTCTGGTGAACTATCTGGCTAGTATGCTCCCGATGGTATTTTCGGAAGCCTTCTTAACAAAGGTAGGGAGGCTGTTTGGTGAGTTCCTGTGGCAGGGGAAGAAGCCTAGGATATCAATGAAAAAACTTCAGTTATCAAAGGGCAAAGGAGGCCTGGGTCTCCCTAGCTTCAGGGATTATCAGACGGCATTTCTCTGCAAACAAGGGGCACAGTGGTTTACTGAGGGGGCGGAGTATACTCCGCTGTGGATCGGTATCGAAAAATCCCTAATTAGGGACGCTCCTCTAGTGGCACTGCTCACAATGGACCTTTCTCACCTGCCTCATTCCAGATACATTCTACTCAACACCAGAAGAGCAATGTTGAGGCTTGATCAGACTCATAAAGTGGGGTTGCTTTGGAGGAAGTCTACCTTGATTTCCTTATGGTATAACCCATCCCTTAAGATGGGAGGGAAACCCATGCTGTGGGAGAGCTGGTCCAGAAATGGAATTAACCTAGTGCGGGATTTATTTGAGGGGGGATACCCGTTGCCTTTTTCTTCGCTTCAGACAACTCATAATCTGTCACCAATGGACTTCTATGATTTCTTGAAACTCAAGGTTGTTTTGTCTCCTCGCTCCCTCAGCGCGGCAGACCCTTGGCTTAAGACCCAGGTTCCACGATTTCTAAAATCAGGTCATTTTGTGTCCAAAATTTACAAGTTACTCTTACCTGAACCGAACAGGGCACATAAGAAAAATGAAGCTAAGTGGGAATCTGAGACAAACTCTACTGGTTTAGTATTTGACTGGGGCATGATACATACCACTGCCTTAACGAATAAGATCTCACCGATTTTAGCCCAAACCAAGTACATGCTCATTAATAGGACATACTGGACGCCAGAAAAACTCCATAAACTTAAGTTGAGGGACAGTCCACTTTGCTGGAACTGTGACGCGGAGGTGGGAGACTTAACCCATATGTTATTTGGTTGCTCCGCGCTGGGTCCGTTCTGGAGGAAAGTGTTTGACTGTATAGATCATATACTTAATTTCAGGTCTAAAAGAGAGTTTGTCTACGTGCTCCTGGGAGTGTTGGATCAGGATTTACACAATGACAATGATCGTCAGTTGTTAGATGTTCTGCTCACTTTAGCCTGCAAGGTGGTGTTGTGTAAGTGGAAGAGCGCATCTGAGGTATCATTCAGGGTTTGGCAGGAATGGCTCTCGTTTTTAAGAGGTGCGGATAATCCGGCTCTGCACTCCTCCCCGTGGCGTGCTCCCCACAAGAGGCTATGGAAGGCCCTAGACAGATCGGCATTTTCATTTGACCCACCCTGAAGGGAGGATAGGGATAGAGAAGATAGGGCTGCACACATAGGTATAGGGCAATGGCTATCAGGGCACCCTACCGCACTAGCGCGAAGGGACAATGATGCGCTGTCAGTGGTACCATGACATATTTCAGTCTTTTAGTCTTTCAGTCCTTTTATTTTTACTTAACAGCGCATGGTATCGCTAGTCCAGGAGTTAGTCGATGCTCTCGGATGTGAGGTCCTTTCGTTCTGTTCAGTTCTAATGATCTCATTGTACCGATTGTGATGACTCTGTACTCATATGTATCTGGAATGGAGGTGTACCACCTACAGAATCACCAAGCTCAGGACTAGCGCCTTGTTATGTAACGAGATTTCATGTGTCATTTATTGTATGTCTTGTCTTTTCCATGCTTTTTGTTTTTTCAATAAAAAAAAATGATTTGAAATAAAAAAAAAAAGTTGTGGTGAACTTATTTATTTGCAGTGCTTTGAGGTGGAGAGATCACCCACTCCCCAGCTGGACGACCAAAATCACAGTTTGTACAAAAAATTGGTTTCCCCAGCACACGCTAATGTCAACATGTATTACATAAATAACAGATATAGACAATTTGTGTTTTTCTTTGTATTTGTTAGGTTTATTCTCATATGTTCTTGTTTGTTTCTTTTTTTAGCCAACACATGTTTCGTCGACCATGGCAGGTGTCCGCGACTTCTTCAGGGCTGTTTCGTTGGCATGGTTAGTGTTATCTTTTAACCGGTTGTAATTCCATCCTGGTTTCCCCAAATAGTTCCTTGTCTTTGTTAGTTTTTCCATTGTCCCAGCGAGTACGCTTGGACCAGGTCAAATCGTACTCGCTGGGACGACGGAAGGCTGCACGAGCAAACACTCGGAAGGCGGTAAAATGGATGACAACAAAAATAATAAGGGATAATGCTGGTACGATTGGGAGGGAAAAACTAACAAAGACAAGGAACTATTTGGGGGAAGGGACGGTTGTGTAAAAGATTGACAGTAACATTTAGAAATATTAAATGTATTTAATTAAAAACAGTTTTAAATTAAAAAATGTACTTTAAAAATATATATATATTTTGAATGAGTTTGTTTTTAATTAGATTTTAAAATAAAATATTTATTTCAGATTAAAAAAAATAATATAACTTCCTTACATTGCAAAATATTTAATCAACATATAAACATCAACAATAATTCTGTATTACTATAGAAATAAAATACTACCAAATATCTTCAGAAATATATATTTTTTAATTTTTAAAAATATAAAATACTTTTGGCCGTGAAAATGTAAATATTTTTAATTACATTTTAATTTGTAATAAAACAAATGTGCATACATAACCACATACACTAAAGTAATAAAAGGTATACACATTTATAAATGATATTTCAAAAAAATGATGAATGTAAAACTCAAAGAACAAAAAGAAATTCCAAGTAAACATAAAACAATATGTATATACATAATCATTCAATTGAATTATATCACAAATATATAAAACAAAAATAACCTGTGCTTGTGATAATTACTTTTCTAACTCCAGTCCAGCTAACATTGGGGAAAATGCATATATCTGGTAAGTCAGTTTTGCTACCCTAACTTCAAGCTCAAGAAAACAGGGGAATGTGCATCTATTTGGGGAGAATGGGGTACCAATGTACTATTCTAACAGCAGTTCAACTAATATTAGGAAAGTGGATATATTTGCGGGGGTCAGATTTGCTATTCTAACTCCACTCCAACTAAAATTAATTAAACTAACATGCAGCTATTTGTATAGTCAACAAAATACGATTAATTACATGTAATTGGAGGGGGCATATTTACTATTCGAACTCCAGTACAACTAACACTGGAGTAAGTGGAGATAATTATTTTTGTAATGGAGGTGGTAATTTACTATTCTAAATCCAGTCTAACAAAAATGGGATAAGTGCATATAATTGGGAGGTGGTTCATTTACTATTCCCGCTCTAGTCTAACAAACATTGGGGAATGTGCATATAATAGTTGGGGACATATTTACTATTTTAAGACGGGTCAAATAATAATTTAGGCAAGGGAATATAATTGGGAGGGGTAAGGGTACATTTACTGTTGTAACTCCAATCCAAGAAACGATGGAGTTAGTGCATATACTAGGGGGTACCCCAATTTGTAATAAAATAAAAATGTCAGAAACACTATTGTGAGACCTGGCCCTTTCTGCAGAGCCACCCCTAAACATTTTGCCTTTTTTCCTCCACTTTTTGCTGAACTCATTTTCATTGGCCTTAGGATTCTGTGCACTTTACCGTTGCCAACCAGTGTTAAAGTGCTTGTGCTCTCTTCCGAAAGATGTTAGAATGGCTTATACCCAATTGGCACATTTAATTTACTTATAAGTCCTTAGGAAATTTATACTACATGTACCCAAGGCCTGTAAATTAAATGCTACTAGTGGGCTGCAGCACTGATTGTGCCAGCCATTTTGGTAGCCCTTTAAACATGTCTCAGGCCGGCCATTGCAGAGCCTGTGTGAGCTGTTTCAAACTGCCATTTCGACCTGGTAAAATATATCATTTGCCAGACTCAAACCTTACTTTTTAATACATATAAGTCACCCCTAGAATTGGCCCTGGGCAGGCCAGAGGGCAGGGTGCAATGTATTTAAAAAGACGGAGATGTACACTTAAGTGTTACATGTCCTGGTAGTAAAAAACTCTTAAATTCATTTTTCACTACTGCAAGGCCCATCTCTCCCATAGGAAAACATTGGAGTTACCTTAATACATTTTATAAGGATGATTTCCCAATGGGAAGAAATAGTCAGTTCATGTTTGATGTCTTTGGATTTGGGATGAGAAGCCCTATTTAGTGGTGAAGCTGGGTTTTTAATCACAATTTTAAAAATGCCACTTCTAAAAAAAGTTGCAAAAAGAACAATTCATGGACGGAATGCAGAACAATGTCATACATTCACCCCAGTACAGAGATCTGGGCCTAAATCCATCGTTTTTTGCTCACCATGCCATTCCAGTTTGGACCCAGCCATATGCAAATGAGTCTTGACCCTGCGCCCTATGGGAACAGTCCAGCCGGAACTACCAGGCCAGGGGTTCCCTGGACTGAAAACAAGCATCCTAGGACCGGTTTCGGGCTTTCAGTCCTCATCAGCCAGGATAGCTTGACTCCAATGGCATGGAGAGCACGGGATCCATGTCTGGGCATACCCGTCCCACTCGGGAGGACAAATGTAAAAAGAACAATTGATGGACATAATGCAGAACAATGTCATACATTCACCACAGTAGAGAGATCTGGCTCTAAATCCATTGTTGTTTTGCTCACCATGCCATTCCAGTTTGGACCCAGCTATATGGAAATCTGTCTTGACCCTGTGCCTCAATGGGAACAGTTCAGCCCAAACTGCCAGGCCAGGTCTTCCCTGCATATGTCCCCCTAAGTGGGAAGGGTGTGCCCAGACATGGGTCCTGTGCTCACTACACCACTGGATTCAAGCTAGCCTGGCTGATGAAGAGTGATGCCCTGAAACTAGTCCCAGGATGCTCTTTTCCCGTCCAGGGAGGACCTGGCTTGGCAGTTCGGGCTGGACTGTTACCACAAGGAACTGGGTCAAGACTGATTTGCATTTGGCTGGGTCCAAACTGGGGTGGTGTGGTGAGCAAAAGAATGATGGATTTAACCCAGATCCTTTTGACTTGGGGTGGATGTTTGCATTGTTTAGCATTCCAGCCATCAATTGTTTCTTTTGCACATATCACCCTAAGTGGCAAGGGTGTGCCCAGAAGTGGGTCCCATGCTCACTACACCGCTGGATTCAAGCTAGCCTGGCTGATGAAGGGTGATGCTCTGAAACTGGTACCAGGATGCTTGTTTCCGGTCCAGGGAGGACCTGGCTTGGCAGTTCGGGCTGGACTGTTCCCACAAGGAACTTGGTCAAGACTGATTTGTATATGTCTGGGTCCAAACTGGAGTGGTGTGGTGTGGCGAGTAAAAGAATGATGGATTTAACCCAGATCCTTTTGACTGGGGGTGGATGTTGGCATTGTCCAGCATTCCGGCCATCAATTGTTTCTTTTGCATATGTCACCTTAAGTGGGAAGGGTGTGCCCAGACGTGGGTTCCATGCTCACTACACCACTGGATTCAACCTAGCCTGGCTGATGAAGGGTGATGCCCTGAAACCGGTCCTAGGATGCTTGTTTCCGGTCCAGGGAGGACTTGGCTTGGCAGTTCGGGCTGGACTGTTCCCACAAGGAACTGGGTCAAGACTGATTTGCATATGGCTGGGTCCAAACTGGGGTGGTGTGGTAAGCAAAAGAATGATTGATTTAACCCAGATCCTTGAGACTGGGGGTGGATGTTTGAATTGTCCAGCATTCCGGCATCAATTGTTTCTTTTGCATACTTCTAGAAAGTTGGCATTTTTCTTTCCTTAGCCCTTTTGTGCCTATAGCCTGGCTTGGGTCAGATGACTGGGTGTAACTGACAGTTAGACTTTGAGAATTCCTCCCAGACAGTCTCACAATAGAAGGATTTGGTGTGCTTGAGTAAGCCATCTGCTAGCGGGATTGGGGGTGCAGCTGAGCACAGCCCCACTTACATCTGAATAGCCTGTGCTCTGCCTTCACACATAGGGCCTACCAACCCTGCATTGTCACTTCAGACAGCTTGAAGCCAGGAAAGGGGGACAGGAACTTCCATGCACTTCAAAGCCACTGTCTAGAAGCTTACTCCACCTTCCAGAACCAGGGACTGAGAGCAGACAAGAGCGCTACCAAACTGGAACTCCAGGTCGCCCTTAGGGACTTTGAGGAGGTGCAGAGGTGGCAGGCCACCTCAGGATAGGATGAGGTGGATGACAAATGAGGAGGAGGAAGCACAAACAGATGATGAGGAGAGAGAGGACCAAACCCTGGGTCCTGAGCATTCAGGAGAGCCCTTTCTCGACCCGTCAGATAACCAGGATGCACGGGATGGGACAGGGAGAAGTGTGTCTACCAGGGGGCCTGACCCCAGAGGAGATGGAGGATAAAAGAGAGGAGAGGAAGCTCAAGCTGGAGCTGGCCAAACTAAGGATGGCAGAGGAAAGGATGGCTAATGAGGTCATTCTCGGGAAGCTGGACTTGAGAGAAAAGGAGATGGAGTCCAAAGATATTGGTGGCAGCATACCAGCAGTGCCCAATGGAGAGGTGAATGTCCACATACCCAAATACCAGGTGCCCAGTTATGTTGTGGGAGATTATATAGATAAATGGTCCTCAGCATATGAAGTAGCTCTGAGGCTACACAAGGTCCCAGAGGAGTAGGGGGGGATAGCATATGGAGGTACATGCCCACCGTGGGTAGGGACACACTTTTGACACTTGAGTTAATGGACCAAACCAAGAATGCCCCCATAAAGGGTATTCTTCTTTCCAAATTTAGGCTGCTTCTGTCGTGTTGTTTCTACTAATCCGTAGGATCTGCACATTTGTTGGACAACATAAACTAGGGGCTTAGTGTCTATACTGATTCCGGACACCCCCGCTGGATATGTCGGCCGATAGACCAGCTAGCTTACAGTGCCACCGTATGCCCCCCTAACCTTACCAGGGACTGAATGGTTTCTGGCAACCATTAAACATGACCATCCTGACCCTCAGAGATCATGGAAAAAGTACAGAACCTTTTGCTCAGTCATTCGTGCTCACTTTTTCTCAGAGAAGTATACAGAGAATACACAGTGGGACATTTTCAATCATTTTTATTGAACCAAGGTTATTCTTGTATAAAATACGTGTGCTGCACTGATTAACCAGTTGAGTGCTCATGACGAGCTCGGCTCGTCATGAGTCACAGTGGAGCTGTGCTCATGACGAGCTGAGCTCGTCATAACCGCCGCGGCCTGCCCACGCGCGATTAATTCCCCGCCTGTGCGGGAGAATTAATCAGTGGGCGGGATCGTGACGAGCTCAGCTCGTCATGAGCACAGCTCCACTGTGAGTCATGACGAGCTGAGCTCGTCACGAGCACTGCGGCGCCGCGGCCCCTCCAACCCCCCCGCACCGCGGGGGAATTACCCCCGCAGGGAAGGGGTTAATTGACAGAAGCAGGTAAACATGATTACAAGCACCAACAATGTAAATAGTAGATATAGTTCTACTGTGGTGCTAAAACATTGTATATATGCAGACACATTAAACAAGGTAGTAATTAAGCAAACTCCTACTATGCAAACCCTACCATAAGTGAAACTAGAGTGTGTGAAGGTGTACAGCCAAGAATCCCCCAGAGGGACAATCCAACCCCATTACCTGATGGGAGGTAATGAAGGACCCTGTCATGGTCACGGGCTGGACACCCCTCACGAGATGTCAGACCACTGCATGGTAAAATTTCAGCATACTGGGACCCTCTATGTCAGCTGGAGTGTCTCCTCTTCCAATCTATTGGGATGCTCATCTTTTATAATAGTAAGCAGACTTGCTATGTGCGTATAAATTGGTGATGTTGTGGATATGTAGATAGCCCTGTCATCTAGTGGATGAAGATAGAGATGACATTTGTACATAGTGCGAATAGAGACCTTGTACATGATGTTCAGGGCATTGTGATAATTTGTGAAGCTAGATGTGTAAACGAGTTTAGTTTCGGGGAAACGAATCCAGCATTGTTATGCACACAAATATGTGCAATGTTCACAGGTGTAATGTTATTGTGAGGACAATGTAAGAAATTAGCTGCTTCGCTACATGGGCCTAACCCGTGTGGTACTTTGAAATTTGGGACCGCGTGGGAGGCACGGCCCTACCCCTGTCTATTCCGGTATTAGCGAACCGCGAATGGTTCATGCGGTATGTACAAGTGCTTTGTATAACGTTTTAGCTATAAATGCACTGTGTATATGATATTATACACTGACTACGTGGGTTCCATCTTAGAGCGGTGGCCATCTTATGGTTGCCCTCACATAGGCTACACATTACGAACAAATACGGGACTTTAGATCACATGTGCCTTCCTTTGACTTCTCTGTGACCTGTGCAGCTTGGCTCCACTGCCCCAGGTCAGTCCGGTCTCACGAGCTCCCAGTCCCACGGCCACCTGTGATTAGCATCAGGGTTTGACACACCATAAAGCCTTTTCATCCCACACAAGCCTCCGGCTAATCTCTTTCACACCTGACTCTTCCTGCTTTATGGCTTGTTTTCCAAACAGGAGATGTTCGTGTTTATTGGGGCCTGTTGATATCCGATGTGGGATCTGAGCCTCGCTGGGTAAATAATTGTGGGCTGGCTTAACTGGAATGTGGGATGGTCATCATGACTCTGCCTTTTTGTTTGTAATGGATACACGTAGATGACCATATCGTAAAACAAGGAATGTATGCCTGAAGCATGATATTTTGTATTTAAGGAGAAGCTCGTTTCTGTAACTTTAAGCAGTCTCCTGAGAACATACATTGTGTTGTACTTCTCGGATACCTGTAATTGGTCTGCAGCCAATAAATCGATCTTTGACTTCACCTAGAAGACTCTGTGTTTCTGTTGGTCTGAAACAGGAAGAACCCGAAGTCTTAGGGTGTGGTCCCCTGCACCGCTGGGCTTAAAATTCCCAGTACTTCAGTTGGCGCCCAACTCGGGACGATTTCAGCGGTACCGGTCCAAGCCAGAGGTTCGTGAGGAGCTTCGTGTGGAAATTCTGGAGGAAGGCCGCCACTTCATCGACCCCTGCATGTCGACGTGGTCCGAAAGTCTTTTCTGCGAGGTTCTCCGCGTCCCGACGGCTACGAAGGACTGCTGCCCTGATTAATCGCCCTGTTTTGGACCCTTGACGATTTTGGTAGAGCGAAACAATCGAGAGAGTCTTCTGGTGACGCCATCGATCATCGATATTCAGTTAAGTATAAGTGGAGCGTCTCCCAGTTTGTTTGGTATCCTTCGGGATTTTTGGTATCCTTCGGGATCGCTTTGATTTGGAGCTTGCAAGTCCCAAAGCCAGAGGACTCGTGTATTCACGAGACTATCGTTTTCGATAATCCTTTGAAGTTTTGAAACTAGACTAGTGAGCGAGGATGCCATTTCTAGTGTATTTGGTAATTATTGTTTTGTTTGAGTTGTAGAAGGGATTTCCAGTTAGAGGATTCATGTCCGGTTCCTCCAATTGGAACTTCAACTTATGAGCTTTATGTAAAACATGGCGTGGGCCCCATTGCATATAATGAAGTATGGATCCGATACACCAGAAAGGACGGTGTTTTAAAATGGCCCCAAAATGGTAGTTTCGATACAGATATCTTAGATAATTTGGAAGTGAAATTGTTTAAAAAGAAAGCCCGGCCGGCGATGTTTGATTCTTTCCGCCTATGGCGAAAGGAAGCCAAACAGAAGGAAATTAAGCTAGCGAAAAGGAATAAGAGAGAAAGAGGTATGTCAATGATGCAAGCAGCTGTGCAATTTAAAGATAATGAGGAGGAACAAATGAATGAGCAGTTACATAGACAGCGCAAACTAGGGATCGATAAATGTTACCCTGTTTTGTCACCCCTTGTGCAAGATGAAACAAAAGAGAAAGAGAAAGATTCCCTAATGTCCCATTTGCTAAGTTCGCCACCCCCGTATGCGCAAAATGCCACAGCGCCTCCACAACTTCTAAATGTGCAGCCTCCAGTAAATATGCCGCAAGCCTTCCCACAGCCGCCAGCTCCTCCTCAGCTGGCTCCTATCCCTGCAGTGCAGCCCTCTCAAGGGCCGCCAGTTGTGTTACCTATTGCCCCTGCGCTTCCTGCGACTTTGCCTAGCACATCAGCTGCCTCCCCTGGCGCTCTTTCTTACACTACCCAGGTACCTGTATCTGAATCCGCTTTTCTTCCCTCTGTCTATCCCCCCGTTTTCGCCTCAACCTTTCCTTCAGCACGACAACGACTAGCTAATGTAGTTACTAGTTTAATGTCGCCTCTCTTTGGGTCATCTAGTGTGACTCCTGGTTTACAACGTAAGCAATTGCGTAGTCAGCTGCCTGGTCCTGACGAGAAAGAGGTGTTAGATAATCTGGCGCGTAGGTGGATTGTTTTCCCTTCACTCTATAATGTGGAATCAGTTGTTAACGTTTTCGACCAATGGGATGCCCCAAAACAGAGATATGTCTTTGACAAAATGTGTGAATGCCTCTGTGAGGAATTGGAGGATCATGGTTCAAGCACAATCCCGCAGGAATTGTGTCGCGTGCGATTTGATTTCGAAAAAGGTATAATTGTGGGTCCCGATGTAGATAAAGCAGTTGCGATTTTACTGTCCTTCAGGAATAGCGATTGTCAGCAATCATTGTTCGAACAGGAATTCCCTGTGGGGAAAAAGGTAAAAGCGCGCCAATATCCGATGCGTGAGGTTCCCCCAGTTTGGAGACCTGCTGATCCAAATGCTGCTCCACATGTCTTAGCACATTTTCAGCGTGTTTGGGTACATGTCCCATTGTGGAAAATTAGTTTGTAACTGAACCTTATCTGCGCCATCTTGTCTCTCCCCAGCGCAACACACAGGAGTATGCACGGCAGCCATTTTAGGCACCCTGGTCTCTCTCCCTGCTCATTGCCGATCGCCAGCGCGTTCCCCTGGCGCTGCAAGCATTCCCCCGCGCGCCGGCCACCCCCGCTCTCTCATACACGGGCCATAAACCCTCTCCTTCTGCGCGACCCTGCCATGGAACCACATCCCACGCCTGACCGACATCCCATACATGGTCATGCATCTCTTTGATTACCCCCTTCCTCTGCGCCCCATTGTCCGAACCGATCCCAGGCCATCACCTAGCCCTGCGGATGCAGTTTATTGCCCCTACTGTAAGGGAAACACCCCACATCAAAGGGATTACAGTAGATCAAGGCCCCCCACCCCCTGAGACCCGACCGGTCGCACACACCCCCGGGAATTGGCGGAATGTCCAGCTGTGTGATAGCCATCTCCTACTGTGGGTGGGGTGGGGACTTCCACTGTAGATATGTGTGGGAACGAGCTTGAAGTGGGGATTCTGAGGATGTTCTTTCATGTATCAAAGCGATCTAAAAAATGTGCCATGTATGATAAACCTGCAATAAAGTCATAAACCTGTGTATAAGAGGCCAGGCCCCAGAGATGCAGTTAGAGCACCTCGTGACGATACCTCGCTGTCTGATCTGATGTGTTCCACTCCGACGGAATAAAACTTTGTTTCCTGCCTTCCAGTCTCCGGCGCCTGCCTCTTTATTGGTTTAGCATCGAATGGTATAAGAGGCGATTACCGCCGGGCAATACTTGAAAGGTTATCGACTACGACTGCCGCTACCATTTAACAATTGGCGCCCAATGTGGGGCCCATCAGCGACACGTGGATCCAGTGGGAGAGGTCCCGACGACAGAGTGAACGACTGCAACGATCGGTAGAGCTCCTGCCCGATAGACCCTCGTCTGGCAGCCGATCATCCGAACTTCACTGGTTCCGAGCAGACCTCTCTCGAGTGATCTACGGTCCTGACTGGGAACCATGAGGAGTGCTGCGGAAAAATACGGAGAGTAGAGGACGATCGGGCACTGGAGGCGGAAGACGAGAAACTGTCCACGCGGTCCGGGTAAGGTCGTGAAACACGACAAATTGCGAAACGATTGATTGATTGATTGAAAATACTAGTATTGCTTATTGATTGTTCTCTTTGAGATATTCGCTGTCTACAAACGGGGAGGAGTAGAAATACTCTCTCTCTCTCCCTTTGCAGATAGTGAAGGGTAGGTAACGCAGACTTTTGTCCCCATTGTAACCCGTCGTGCCTATTTTTATCTCCCCACTGATTGATTGTCCGAATATTGATTGTTTTGAAGGATAGTGCTCTTTGAGATATTCTCTGTTTGAAAATAACGTAGAATAGAAATATTCTGTCTAGTCTTTGCAAATAGTGAAGGGTAGGTAACACAGACTTTTGTCCCCATTGTAACCCGTCGTGCCTATCTCTTTCTCACCATTGATTGATTGATTGTCCGAACACTAGTTGTTCGATATTGGTTCTTTGGAGGTATTCTCTGCTTACAAATAACGAGGAATAGAGATATTCTGTCTAGTCTTTGCAAGCAGTGAAAAGATAGGTAGTGCTGACTTTTGTCCCCGTTGTAACCCGTCATGCCAATCTTCTCCCCACTGATTGGTAGTTGGTTCTGCCCGGACCGCTTATTAGAGGTGAACCATCCGGCTCCACTGGAAGGCACCCCTAATAGGGACATGTTCACTAAATATGGACTAGTCGCCGTAGCTTATAGCAAGCTATGGCATAAATATACAAAGGGGGACCCCGAGATTCAGTGGCCACTGGTGGGATCCTTTTTGACCCTACAAAACTAAAAGAAACAATAAGAAATAGCCCTTTGTGGGATATATGAAACTAGGGGAAGGAGCCAAGCTCACGGTCAAGACGGCCACGAGGTAGCTCGGCTCCGTCGCTCTCGCTGCCTAAACATGTCTGCCCTACCACCCACCCCGCCCAGTAAACACAACAAAAATCCCGCACAACCGGAAGCCTGCTGATACCCACCATCGACGTCACCGAACTGGGCTAGAATCACGCACAATTGGACTATGCCATTTTCCGATTACACAGTAACATCCTTGTGCTCATTGCCAGATTGCAAATATGTACAACACTCCAACAAAGTAGTATGATTAAAACATTTTAATAACTTATAGGTATAACAACATTCCGACAGGGCGAACAAGTTAAAACACGTTTTAAACAACTATTTACATGACAGTCTGCTGCAACCTCCATCCCAAAGCATTTATGTCCGCGTGACACCGTCCTCGCCTCTCCTTCCTCGAAGTTGCAACATTGGCCTGTTTTGGGCGGTCCTTTTGGTCGACTTTGGGCTATAAAAAGACCTGCAAAATCCATCGGCCTGTGAGGCGGCATCAGTGGCGGACGATTGTGCGAATGGGCCGGAGGCTACACGCAGCGCCGAGGCCCTGGCGGCGCCGGGGTGGAGTCCACCACGTTGTATTGGTCTTCCCATTCTCTGCTTCGACCAGCAGCGAAGGGTGCCCTGGCAGGGGGGAAGCGACGCGGACGGGCCTCCCCCGCCTCCCCAGGTGGAGGCTCGCCAACAGAGAAGGCACCCCTGCCGTTTCATTCGCCGCACAGCTGAGTTGCACCCCGCCGTTTCATTCGCCGGCCAGCTGAGTTGCACCCAGCCATTTCACTCGCCGTCCAGATGAGTAGGCGCCCCTGCACTCACCGACCAGCTGCAGCAAGACAGCCATTCACGTCTTGCCTGCCGGACAGCCGCCCAGGCGCGGGTTCCTTTCTGCACCAAGATTGCCATTAGCGTTTGACTCGAAAGGTGGGTCCCCGCAGCAGAGTGATCGGGGGACCCACCCCGGTGGCTGTAACGAAGAGCTGCTGCTGCTGCTGCCTCTGGACTCTGGCGGTCGGTTCTTCGGATCCAGGCCTGGCCCACCGTAAGACGGCCCTGGACTCGGAAGCTTGTCTGCTCGGGCGTGGGCCCCACCCTTGAAAAACACCCTCTCAACTTTGCAGATTCTGCGGGAGTCATTGACATTCGAATCCCGTGGACTTCCGGTGGGGGCAACCTCCGCTATTGCTCGATCATCCCACATTAACTTGTCTTTGCCCCGTCCCTTTTGGTGCCCTGAGAGAGACTGATTCAAGGCGTCGGCAGCGAGACCCGCCTGCTGTCCCGCCCTGAGAATGGATCATGGCATTGCTGCGAGACCGTGATGACGCGATGCTGACGCAAGCTTCTGTTTGAATTACCAAGAGACACTGTAGCCTAGCCGCTCGGATCAGTTCCGGTGGAACCTCAACATGACCCGGTAGGACCAAAAACTGTGCTTCCCCACCCCCGAACCACGATCCATGCTGTCTGTTCTTTCCGTTGGCTCTGACGAAAGTTCTCGAACTTCCGAAAGGGATTCTGGTCTGACAGCTAGTCAGCGGAAGGACTTAGACTGTACGCTGGACCCGCCCGACCTCGCCCCAAAATGGCGCCGATGTAGGAAGGGCCTACAACTCCCCATGGCGTTTCAGTTTTTTTGACATTTATGTTAACAGGATATGAATGCGATGTTTTCACACATGATGGGCGGAGGGACGGGGAGGGTACTGATCGAGCATACAAACAACCTTATTAATGCTGGCATTTCCATTTTTTATTGTCATTTTTTAATTTTTTTCATGTTAAGGTAGAGTTGCTCATGATACCCAACGCCTCGCACACCGTGGCTGGCCTGTAACGGTTGTAGGCCCGTATTTGTATACTGACACTGTTTTAAATAAAAGGCTCTTCGAAGGAATTACGGAATTGGCGTCATAACTGATCATCTAGGTTGGTAGAGGTTTTTAATGATTGTTACTCCCAAGCAATAGAAGGCAGATAATGCAGACCCTTTTTCTTTTTGCCTGAATTTTGAATTAATGAAATTTGTACCCATCACGCCTATCTTTTTTTTTTCAGACTTGTTAGAAAATGGTTTACTATAGCTTAAGGTATCTGCCGAATGCAAGGTACGGTACCTTACCTTATAATATGCGACCAATTGAGAAACAAATGCACGACAAGGGAACCCGCATTTAGGAGGCGAATAAAATGGAGCATCTTGTATAGTCGAAGGGAAGGATATAGTAGGTCTGTGGTATTACCCGCCCCTGCAACTAGCCTGGTACGTGGTAAGTAGAACTTTTTCGTGTCTACGCGCGCTAACGTACTTTGAATACTGCACATCCCCCCCCCTCTTTTCCCTCTCTATAGGTCACAACGAAGTTCCGACTGAAGAATGGAGTAGACATGGACCGCACCGTGCTCAATATAGGAAAAAAAAAACATAAGACAAACGTTGTGGGATAGTGCGCGAAGTGCAGACCACCATTGGGAACGTGAAAAACTGTATGGTATGACTGTGCGTGTGTGCTACGATTATACGGTATGAATGTGTATGCATTTCATATGCCTGGGTCGCTTGAAGAGAACGTCATCGTATGATTGAAGTGCTTGTCTATCGATCAAAGGGAGGGGAGTAAAAGGTCAGACACCCCCCCCCAAGATAAACTACAAAAATACTGAAAATACGCAGCGTGCATAGGGAAGAGGACAGGAAAGGAGAGGTCCCCATACTCAACGTAGCCCTGTGTCTCCGTCTTAAGTTTCTGCACTTGATGTATGTACTGTCACGCCCTATCCGGTATTTGTGTGTACGTGATCACCGAATTTATGTCTTTCCCCCGCTTGTGTTTTCTTACATAGGACTGACCCATGCTACTCCATGTTGTGTGTGCACCAAGTAGCCTATTATCGTACACATGTCTCTCTCTCTCTCTCTCGTTTTGTGTCGTACGTATGCCAAATAGCCTACTTGATGCGCACGTCTCTCTTTCTCTCTCTCTCTCTTTCTCTCTCTCTCTCTCTCTCACTCACTCTCTCTCTCTCTCTCTCTCTCTCTCTCTCTCTCTCTCTTACTCTCTCTCCCTCCCTCGCTGAAGGCTTTCTTGCCCTCTTTCTTTTTTAATAAATTAACGACACATACCTCCTCAGTATGTGTATAATTGGCCTCAAACACGGCGGTGTTCGAACAAATTGACAGAAACAAAAACGACCGTACTTTACCACGTTACTACCTCTCCTTTCTGCAAAATGTTGAATTTAATTGGCTGAGAAAGAAAGGACAGGTAAGACGACTGATGTCTCCCAATCTGGCCCTCATCACGGGGATTATATGTCAGTGGTTTTCGTTTTTAGAGCTTTAACGACACCATCTCCACCGCCCAGAACTGCCCCCGCCCAATTGTTCCGAACTAGAATGTCCAAGCACCCCGTCCTCCCAGAATCACCCCAGCTCTGTACTAGCCGTCCCAGAGTATTCCGAACAAAACAGCTGATAACTTTATTTTCTAAAGGTACATCGCCTAAGCTGATGAGGGTTACCTATTGTCTCCAGCAAGAAAAATGTTTAGCTTGTGTCCCTCCCCGAAATAGATACCTGTGAACCCATGACAGTAGCACCTCGCACTTTTTTCATAAACTTAGCAGTCCTCGGAGGAAAATGTGTATTAACAGAACTTGTGTTAAGAAGAACGAGTCTCTACCGGAGAAGCCGGTTCGAATTTTTGATAGACCAGAAAGTTGACAGATGTCAGGCTTCCTGCAACGATTATAGGGCACAGGAATCAACACCTAGCAGGCCAGACGATGGACAGGAACACCCACAGAAACCTGCACCACAGCAATGATTAATAAATTAGTAACACACACCGACATAAGAGTTAATAGACATCAATCATACAGCGACCAATAAAAGCATTTCCCCAACTACTCGGTGGTTGGGAGAGAGGATGAAGTGTGTAAATGTCTTCCCTGCCAACTCTCTAAGATTTTGTTTCTTGTACTCATTCAAAGATAACCTGCGGCCATCGGAAGAGAGGGGTCGGACGTGACGCACAGCCTGGCTGCGGACCATGGAACATCTATGGCATCGACCAAGGGGGGAGCAACGAAGCAAAAAGGGCGTGAGACGAGGCGCCATTATCAGCATGATAAGCGATAGAACGAAGGGCTATCTCGAGGCCCCCTGCTGGCTGACCAGCGTGCCTGAAGTCCCAACCCGTCGGGCCCGATTGATGGGCCCAGTGCTGAAAGATTCTGCTCTCCTTGGTCCGCTTTTTGATCCGATCCCACTCCACCCCCTCTTCCCTCGGCATCCCAAAGCACGCCACACCCCTTCTCTCTCTCTCTCTCTTTTATATGGATTTTGAATTTGACTTAACTACAGAAGAACAAAATGCGGGTACCCCGTCTCAAGGTACCTATGATAAAATGTGTTAGGGAACAGGACTGTGAATCGAGAACAATGAATGGTCACACCCTGCTACGTGAAAACTTGGATTTGAGCTGGACCTTAGCTCCACCGCCGGTGCTCAACAGTGCCAACAAAAGAAGAAGAACAATAAGAGCTTACCAGTGATGGCTCGTTATAATAGGACACTGGAAAGAAGAACTCCCTTCCCTGACTGTAACTCATGTTAAGTTGAATTCCTCTCCCAACCGCTTTTATATTGACTATCTTCCAATCGAGTTTTCATGATATTGCATCAGTCACTTCCAACTGTACACTGATAAGTTAAGAAACTCTAACTTTGTATAATGACATTTGTATAACACCAGCCGTGCACATGACTATGCTGACTATTTTTGATTCACACGAAGTCTGGGCCTTAAGTAATGTACGAAATATCCCTTGTTTTGCCAGAAACATTTTTGCTTCACGGTATCATGTTTGTGCTCAAACAAGCTCCCCTCCTCCTATCTCTGGGTCTGACATGCGGCGCAGCTGATGTAATTTTGTATGCACTACCTCCTCGCCTATTCCATCAACTACATGTAATTATGTACAGATGTGTCAGGTTATTCCCGTCCGCCCTAAAACTCGGAACTTTGAAGCGGAACATATGAAAGCTTTATACAAGATAGAAGCTCGCGGCATTATGGGGATAGATCCGAACTATACAAGCTGGCGAGATATGTTAAAAGGGAGGACTGTGGAAAATTAGTTCGTAACTGAACATTATCTGCGCCATCTTGTCTCTCCCCAGCGCAACACACATGAGTACGCACGGCAGCCATTTTAGGCACCCTGGTCTCTCTCCCTGCTCATTGCCGATCGCCAGCGCGTTCCCCATGCGCTGCAAGCATTCCCCCGCGCGCCGGCCACCCCCGCTCTCTCATACACGGGCCATAAACCTTCTCCTTCTGCGCGACCCTGCCATGGAACCACATCCCACGCCTGACCGACATCCCATACATGGTCATGCATCTCTTTGATAACCCCCTTCCTCTGCGCCCCATTGTCCGAACCGATCCCAGGCCATCACCTAGCCCTGCGGATGCAGTTTATTGCCCCTACTGTAAGGGAAACACCCCACATCAAAGGGATTACAGTAGATCAAGGCCCCCCACCCCCTGAGACCCGACCGGTCGCACACACCCCCGGGAATTGGCGGAATGTCCAGCTGTGTGATAGCCATCTCCTACTGTGGGTGGGGTGGGGACTTCCACTGTAGATATGTGTGGGAACGAGCTAGAAGTGGGGATTCTGAGGATGTTCTTTCATGTATCAAAGCGATCTCAAAAATGTGCCATGTATGATAAACCTGCAATAAAGTCATAAACCTGTGTATAAGAGGCCAGGCCTCAGAGATGCAGTTAGAGCACCTCGTGACGATACCTCGCTGTCTGATCTGATGTGTTCCACTCCGACGGAATAAAACTTTGTTTCCTGCCTTCCAGTCTCCGGCGCCTGCCTCTTTATTGGTTTAGCATCGAATGGTATAAGAGGCGATTACCGCCGGGCAATACTTGAAAGGTTATCGACTACGACTGCCGCTACCATTTAACACCATGGAAGAGATCTGAGGTGTTAGCGCTTAAGCAGACATTGCCTGACCCCCGTAAAAACCCTACAGGATATTATAAGGAGTTATCCCAAACTGCGGAATCGTGTGTTATGAATCTGGCTGACATAGATATGTTGTTCGGGAATGTTGTTCCACAGCCTTTATGGGGATCCATCCGTAATACGGATCATGCTGCAGAACTAGGGGGCACATGGGCTAATATCATTGCTGCGGACGCTGGCCAAGTTGGTGGTGCGAAGCCTGACCCTTTAGTAGCAGACCTCCCTGGTAGAATTATTACATACATGAAAACTTTAATGCCCGCGATGCGCGTAAATTGGGATAAACTATCCGCATGTAAGCAGAAGAAAGATGAGACAGTGTCCGATTTCTTTACAAGGTTTGAAGAAACGTTTATCGACCACAGTGGTCAAGACATGAGCACTGAAGGTGGCCAACGGTTATTTGTTGATAAATTTGTGCAGAATCTACTTCCCGAGTTGTGTAAGAAATTAAAAGATTCAGAAAGTTCTTGGGCTGTTTCCTCTTCAGCGCAAATACTGGCTACTGCACAGTATTATGAAAATAGAGATAAAGATGAGAAAGATAGAACAGATAGGAAAACGAGAGAACTGAAAACGAAGGTCCTCCTGCAGCAGGCTTATCCGCCTCGTGGAGGACAGAATAATTACAGGCAAACTCAAGGTGTCTATCAGCAGCCCCAACAGTTTCAGAATAACTAAAAGCACCCCTCATCCTAACGACAGGATGTGGTGAAAATTTGCTAGGATTAGATTTGTTAAAAAGATTGCATGCAACGCTATATTGTTCTCCCTCAGGAGTACAACTTACACTAGGTAAGAAAGTGGTTTCCCCAATGTATTTGTCTAAGAATGCAATGCCACCTGAATTGTCATCCCTTCCAGATGTCCTTTGGGCTACTGGTCCCAATGATGTGGGTCTCTTGGAAATACCGCCATACGTGGTAACTTTAAAAGCCAATGTCAGATTGCCACGCATTCCCCAGTACAACATCTCCAATGAAGGTCAGAAAGCGTTGTTAGCAATTGTCAGCGATTTGGTTAAAAAGGATGTAATTGAAGAAACAAGAGGCAACATTTGCAATAGTCCAGTTTTACCTGTCTTAAAACGAACGGACCCTTCACAGCCACCTGTTTACAGATTTGTGATTGATCTTAGAGAGGTTAATAAGATTGTTGTGCCACAGTTTCCAGTTGTCCCTGACATAACTGCCTTGTTAACTATGATTCCAGCTTCTGCTGCATGGTTCTCAGTGATCGATTTAAAGAATGCCTTCTTTAGCATCCCAATTGCAGAAGAGAGCAGAGACATTTTTGGCTTTAGTTTAGGAGGTCGAAGCTTCCGCTTTAAACGCGCTCCACAGGGCTACTGTGAAAGTCCATCAATATACAGTCAGGCTTTAAAAGCACAGCTTGATGCACTTGTTTTACCTAGTGGCGCTATCCTTATCCAGTATGTTGACGATTTACTAATCGCCGCGGATACTGAAGAGATTTGCAAAAAAGCTACACTGTCATTGTTGCGTCATTTGTCTGCCTTTCATCACAAAGTGTCTCTCTCAAAAATGCAATATTGTCGACAAGAAGTGACCTATTTAGGTCATCTCTTATCGAAGGAGGGAAGGAAACTGACCCCAGAGAGAATTCAAGCCATTGCACAATTAAGTGTGCCAAGAACACAGAGAGAAGTGCGTGCTTTCTTGGGCATTACTTCATACTGTAGGCACTGGATACCAAATTTTTCCTTGCTGGCAAAACCTTTGTTAGCATTAACATGTAAAGACACACCGAATCCTATTCCATGGTCTGAAGAGTGTCAGAGAAGTTTTTTGGAATTGCGAAATACACTATGTTCAGCTCCTGTGTTGGGTACCCCTGACTACAGCAAGCCTTTTACATTGTATGTTCACGAAAAGAACGGTTGCACATTATCAGTGTTGACACAGCCTTTTGGCGACAGACCGCGTCCATGCGCATATTTTTCGTCAACCTTGGACCCGGTAGCAAGGGCATTGCCAAGTTGTCTGAGAGCCACAGCCGCCGCAGCTATGTCTATTCGACAGTCTGCTGGACTAGTGATGGATAATACATTGATTGTTATGGTTCCACATGCTGTGGACACATTGTTAAACAGGACCAAGACACAGCACTTAACTAGTGCGCGATTATCAGGATATGAGTTAACACTGTTAGCAAATCATATACACATAAAGAGATGCAACACGTTGAATCCAGCTACATTATTGCCGATTCCAGCAGACCTAGATGAGATTGAACAACATGATTGTCTGTTCAGAACAGAAGAAGAGACAAAAGAGAGAATAGATCTTAAAGATACTCCCCTGACTGAGTGTGATGGTACCTTATGGGTGGATGGTTCGTGTTTCAAGCTTCCGAATGGTGATACGACTGCCGCATATGCCATCACGACTTTGCACACGATTGTTGAAACTGCACGAGTGCCACATAATTCGGCTCCAGCGGCAGAATTGATTGCCCTTACAAGAGCATGCGTGTTGTCTGAAGGAATGAAAGTGAACATATATACTGACAGTCAGTACGCCTTTGGCGTGGCGCATAGTTTTGGGCGATTGTGGAAAGAACGTGGGTTCCTGACTTCGCATGGAGCTAAGATTCAGAATGGCAAGTTGGTGAATGATCTCCTTGAGTCACTGACCCTACCGTTGCAAGTTGCGATTATGAAATGCAGTGCGCACAAGAAAGTCACTGATGATGTTGGTCGCGGTAATGCATTTGCTGATGAAATCGCGAAAGAAACAGCAAAAGATGTGAAAACTCGAATGTATGTTGCAGGCCCTGCAAGATGGGTTGGTGATGTTGGAATGTGTGAAAACACGATAGAGAGTGTGAAGTCCCTTCAAGCTGAAGCGACAGAGAAAGAGTTGAGCAAGTGGAGAGAAAGTACGGGTAAATTAGATGAGAATGGTTGTTGGGTTGATTTGTCAGAACATCGGCGATGGTTGTTACCTGATGCATATGTGCTTCCAGTGGTTACTATGGCACATGGAATGGCACATATCAGTATGAAAGGAATCTGTAAGTTGTTGGCTCCAGTATGGCAGAATGCTGGAATTCCCAAGTGTGTAGAGAATGTGGTCAAGAATTGTATGGTATGTTTGAAATACAACCCTGGTAGAGGAACCCCAACTCCAGCTGGTCATTTTGCGCCTCCATCATATCCATTCGAAGTTTTGCAGCTAGATTTTATCCACATGGAAAGGTGCAACAACCTGAAATATGTACTGGTTGTTGTTTTCGCTTTTTCAAAATGGATAGAAGCATATCCCCTAAAGGACAACACTGCTTTATCCACAGCCAAAGCCCTTGTGAAGGAATTTTTCCCTAGGTTTGGAATGCCAAGAATGGTGTGGAGTGATAATGGGAGTGAATTTGTGGGTCGAGTGATGAAGAATGTGTGTGAGGGATTGGGCATTAGGCAGAAGTTTCACGCTGCAAATCACCCCCAATCAGCTGGATTAGTAGAGTGCTACAATGGCACTCTAAAACTCAAGCTGGCCAAAATCCAGGCAAGCTCTGGTCTTAAATGGCCTGACGCTCTGCCTCTAGCACTCCTGTCCACCAGAATGACCGTCCTGCTTACGAACCGGACTCCAACTACACTCCCTGACGCACTCGTCTTACAGGTCCTGATTCACTTGGGCTACTCACCCCTGTGTAACTCATCCAACTAGTGACCATTGCATGTTTTTTCCCGCACAGCCGGGACGGAATTATAACCGGCGGAGAGATCCATTTACTGTTCACGTTGCGCCTGATGCCCTGAAGAAGTCGTGGGTCTTACACCCGGACGAAACACGTGTTGGCTGGGCAACGGAATCATATTAAACCAAGAAAAAAGAAACGTGTTGGATTTCTGTAATTTGTGTCTATACTGCTGCTCTTACCATTACTTTCTGTATTGATACAGTACTTACTCGTAACGTGTGCATGGGCATTCTATGTTGTTTCCTATTTTAGACGCCGGTCTACTGGAGGGGTTTAGGGTTGGTTTTCCCCTCGTCCTATTTGCACCGTTTTACTCTTCAGCTCCAAACTTCTACGTATACATTGTGGGCGCCATCGCATACCGTAAAACCTAAAACCCTGCATTAGTATTTCTGGCCAAAATCCAGGCAAGCTCTGGTCTTAAATGGCCTGACGCTCTGCCTCTAGCACTCCTGTCCACCAGAATGACCGTACACTCACGAGTGGGACTTAGCCCATACGAGATTATTTTTGGCCGCCCGGCCAATGTATGGGGTATGCCAAGACCGACGAAATTCAGCGAAAACGAACATCCAGTACTGCTTGATTATTTGTACGAATTGATGGCTAAATTGCGTGTTTTACACCAACAGGTGCATGATACTCTCCCCCAGGCCTCTGAGGCTCCAGGACACCCTATCAACCCTGGCATGTGGGTGCTCATCAAGAATTTCCAGCGAAAGAGCAACGATGAGCCCCGTTGGATTGGCCCTCACCTCGTACTTCTATCTACAAGATCAGCTGTTCGAGTATAGGGGAAGAAGAATTGGATTCACGGCGCCCACATCAAGAGGATCCCTTTGCCTCTACCATATGACCAGTGGGTCCAGGAGGGTATCGCTGACTCTGAAACAGACACTGTGCCTCGTTTTGTACCATTTAGTGATGCACGCGTAAGAGGCACAACTTCAGCACAACAGAGTGACGATATTTTGCAAGAAGCTGTGCCACCGTCAATTCGATTGGACACCACAGAGCCTGAACTCTTATTTCAAGATCAGACAGTACCTGGCTGTTTCCACTACAACCTGAGACCAAGGCCTATGGACAAATAAAGATTCCCTTACCTTTTTGTTTTTTTTTATATTATAGCTCTCCCATCTGAAGGACTTTCTTGATTTTTGTTTTTCGAACCACCATCCGGGTTCAGCCGCAGGGTCGCGGTGCCAAGACTTTGGGGTACAGGCCGAAGACGTTAGGTCAACGGTTCTGGTTGGTCTAGGGCGTTCCCTGGACCGACAGGCGTACTCCTTAGCAGAAGATACTCACCCGCCGCGAGCGGCACGATTAGAGGATGGAGTTTTTCAAGATGGAGAGACCCGCTGAGGAAATGAACTTTAAAGCGAAAATATGTAAAATAATGAAGAGCAAACGTTTTGTATTTTTATGTCTGTTTATTCTATGTAGTATGATAGTGTTTACTGTAGGATTTGTATTATTCTCCTCTCAAGAGCCCTTTGCACCCACTGTACAGCCTATACCTCCTCCTACTGCCTCCTTGCACTCTTTTCACCCTCTGCCTGAACACGAACAAGCCAGACAATCAGAGTTTGTGAACAACTCGTTTATTCAGCTCCTGCATCAGCACCAACTAGTCATGAATACAACCAATTGCTGGGTGTGTGGGTTAATGCCACATACCATTAACAAGGGTATTCCTTATCTAGTGCTGCCGTTTAGTTACAATGGATCGTCATGGGCATTCCAGACCATGTTTCTCTTTGCACTAGATGCCTACTCCCCGCGACAACCGCATTCCATCAGACCTAGCACAAACAATAAGGCCTTAATGAAAGGAGTTGCCAATATGAGCAGAGATATCGACGCATACTCATCTATTCCCAAGGATGAATTGAGAGCTTATGTAGGGTGGAACGCGACGGGGTATAGCATTAGTCTGGGTGAAAGACAGCGAAAAATTTCCTCCCCAATCTGGGTCGTACCCCACATAGGTCGGTTATGTTTACAAGGTAATGGTCAGAATCCAAGAGCTCAACTGGGGAAAAGTGACTGTACTGAAACGTACACTTTCCCATCACACTTTTCCCCTGCGTTTTTGGCTGCCAAGGGTACATATTTTGACCGAGCATATACATGGTTGCCCCCTGATTTCTCGGGCACATGTTATATTGCAAATCTGCTACCGCCAACATTTACTGCTGCCTCTGACTATCACAAGACCAGAGTTGTAAGAGGCGTGATTAGTAAGGAGGATACTGCAGGTCAGGAAGCGGGAGACTTCTTTTTGGGTTTCCTGCCGTTTTGGGGACCTATGGTCAATAGTAGGAACCTGAGACAACTGACTCGTGTGGTTGAATCCACTGTTAATGTTACGGCTGGTGCCCTTGGTAATTTGACAGCTGAGCTCCAAGCGGATCGCCTCATGACTTTGCAGAACCGCATGGTTCTAGACGTTATACTTGCAGACCGCGGTGGAGTATGTAAGGTTATCCAATCTAGTTGTTGCATTTTCATACCAGATAACGCTCCAACAGTTTATCAAGCCATCTCCAAACTGCATAGAATATCTGAATCCATACACGTGGATAAAGGAGATTGGTCACTGGTGGGGTGGTTCTGGGAACTGATATCTGCCTGGGGTTGGAAAGTTCAGATGGTCATTGGAATGATCTTAGGCATTCTTTTCCTGTTCTGTCTGTGCATACAGTGTGCTCCTGCGATATGTGGCCTCTGTGCTACATTATGTGTAAGGAAACCTGTATCAAGGGACGAGCTAAGTAATAGGATGATGCTACAGCAACATCTCCATGACTTCGTGAATATTGACCTAGACTCGGATTGATATGAGTATAGTTATTGCCCATGTAAGGGCAAAAGGAGGGTCTGTGGTACTTTGAAATTTGGGACCGCGTGGGAGGCAGGGCCCTACCCCTGTCTATTCCGGTATTAGCGAACCGCAAATGGTTCATGCGGTATGTACAAGTGCTTTGTATAACGTTTTAGCTATAAATGCACTGTGTATATGATATTATACATTGACTACGTGGGTTCCATCTTAGAGCGGTGGCCATCTTATGGTTGCCCTCACATAGGCTACACATTACGAACAAATACAGGCCTTTAGATCACATGTGCCTTCCTTTGACTTCTCTGTGACCTGTGCAGCTTGGCTCCACTGCCCCAGGTCAGTCCGGTCTCACGAGTTCCCCGTCCCACCGCCACCTGTGATTAGCATCAGGGTTTGACACACCATAAAGCCTTTTCATCCCACACAAGCCTCCGGCTAATCTCTTTCACACCTGACTCTTCCTGCTTTATGGCTTGTTTTCCAAACAGGAGATGTTCGTGTTTATTGGGGCCTGTTGATATCCGATGTGGGATCTGAGCCTCGCTGGGTAAATAATTGTGGGCTGGCTTAACTGGAATGTGGGATGGTCATCATGACTCTGCCTTTTCGTTTGTAATGGATACACGTAGATGACCATATCGTAAAACAAGGAATGTATGCCTGAAGCATGATATTTTGTATTTAAGGAGAAGCTCGTTTCTGTAACTTTAAGCAGTCTCCTGATTACATACATTGTGTTGTACTTCTCGGATACCTGTAATTGGTCTGCAGCCAATAAATCGATCTTTGACTTCACCTAGAAGACTCTGTGTTTCTGTTGGTCTGAAACAGGAAGAACCCGAAGTCTTAGGGTGTGTTCCCCTGCACCGCTGGGCTTAAAATTCCCAGTACTTCACCTGGGAATATAACACCCCCTGAGATATACCGTCAGAGTTTCAGGGACAGCCACAAACTTCCAAATGAGTCCTGGATGGACTTCGTAGACTATTCCAGCAAGGCACTGAAGGGCTGGTTGATTTGCAGCAAAGTGGATGGTTTTATTGGGCTGTACAACCTAATTCTGAGGGAGCACATGCTCGATACCTGTTTTACAGAGTTGTATCAACACCTGGTAGATAGCAAGCTTGCTGACCCCAGGAAGCTTGCTGAGGAGGCGGACCTCTTGGTCAGTACCAGAGTATCCAAAAAGGGACCTAGGGTTGACCCCAAGAAGGGTGGTTCAGGTTCCCCCCCCCCAACAGAGTTAGGGGGAGGTCAAGGGAGAATCAGACAAGTCTCAGGTTAAGTGGACAGCAAAAGGTTCCCATGTCCCTTCTGAGATCAACGAGGGGGGTTTTGGTGGGGGGTTGCCCAGGGCACCCCATTTTGAACCTGCTGCTTTGATTGTTTTCAGCTAGGACACAAGCAGTGGTCTCTGTCTGTCCAAAGAAACCACCTACTGGTGGGACATCTACAGTGGTGGCCAAAATGGCCTTAGGGGTAGGTAGTTACCAGGGGCAGGTGATAGATTATGCCATAATGTCCCTGAGTGGAGGGGTGAACTCTAAGGATAGACTGGTGATCCCTTAGGGTGGGAGTCATCACTTCCACCAGGTTGTGGTTTTTGGGGTTTCTGTCGTTGCTCTGAGGGACATCGGGGCCAGCCAGACCAAGGCAGTGGAAAGTCTGGTTTCCCCAGAGCAGTACACTGGTCAGGTGTGTAGAGGAACTGAAGCCCAGGGGCATGTCTTTGTGTGCCCATGACCCTGGTATCCCTGAAGTGGGAAGGGGAGGTGACCCAGAGAAGGGTCATAGTTATTCCCCAGATGCCCATTGACTGTTTCTGGGGAATGAGTTGCCACCAGTGATGGAAGAGCTAGGAGGGGTGGCCACCCGGGGTGCCATGAGAGCTCAGACATCTGGGCGTACCACTCCCAAACAGAGGCTACAGAGACCCAGATGGAGAGACAGCAGCAGGAAGGAGTCACCCCAGACCCCTGCTCAGCCTCAATGTACAGATCCTCGGCTGAGTGACCAGTCTCAGACTACCACCCCTAGATTGATGGAAGGAGAGTGGAAAAAGGGTACCTAACACCTGGGGCTGTTTCCCCCCCACTCTGAGAAACCACAGAGGGTAGGGGCCCTTGGATTGCCTGGGTCCTGGATGCTGACACTGACAGCTGTCAGTGGTCTCTGTTGGTTGCTATCCTTATGTGCAGAGTTTTCCTTGGGTTGGTGTCATAATTCTGATCCTATGGAATGAATGGGCCACATCACAGTTTTGGCCTTCGTGTTACTGTCTGCCTCCTGGGATACATCTGTGATAAAATTAAGGCTAGGTGCTGCACAGACGAGGTTCACAGGTGAGACAAATAGTTCCCCACAGGTCAGTTCAGTGACTCAGGAGAATGTAGACAGGGGGAACCATCTGAATTCTTTATAAAATCATATCTCCAGTGCTACTGGTTGGATTCTTGTCATTTTGGTCTTGTTTTTTTCATTCAATTAGGCTCTATTTTTCTAACTTGGTGTGGGATGTTTTTGTGTGGTGTTTTTACTGTTTTACTGTTTGAAGTGTCGCACAAATACTTTACACATTGCCTGTAAGTTAAGCCTGACTGCTTCGTATCAAGCTACTAGGCAGCTGAGCACAGGTTAATCTGGGGTTTGCTTGTTCCTTAGCCTGACTAGAATTTTGATGCTGCTCGACCAGGTCTCACACCCCAGTCAATCAGTAACCCCATTTTTAACAACTTCTTTTTAAGGCTTTAGATTAAAAATAAAAAATATAAATCTACACTAATTATTAATTTCCAAGTAACTCTAAAATATGTCACTTATATTAAAAAGTTACATTTATATGTATTTCATGTAGCTCTAATAAATTAAAAAAATATTCTCTTAAATTTTAAAATTAAACAAATTGAACTTAACTAAACATAAAATACTACTGATTGTAGAAATCAGAACATATTTATTGATTTTGAATTAAATAATTTGGAAATTCAAATAAAAAAGGAATGTTCTAATGTATTTTAAAAGCAATATTACTAATTATATTTAAAATATTTTTATTATAAAATAAAATGATTTTCTATGCTTTAATAAATACTAGCTAGCCTGTCCCACAATTAAACTCATAACTCATAAATAGAGCAATAATTAACAATTAAAAATTAATAAAGTAATTAAAAATATAAATAAAATTAATAGTTAACATACATAATTAAGCAAAACATAGGACTTAAGACTTTTTAACTAAAACATTACCGACCCAGTATCTCAATAAATCCCAACAATCCCCATAATGTATGATTTTTATAGTATACTATATATTATTAATAACAATATAGCTTTAACCAAAAATCTAACCAGTAAAACAGTATCAAAAAACAATAATCAATACAACATTATTGTAAAAAACAATATATTTATCCTCGATATTCCTTACTTCAATATTTTTTGTCACAATATGTGGGCCTCAATATTAAGCACCATTGATATCCGACATCTGGGTCTGCTCTGACAATTACGTAAGGCAGTGATGAGGTTACAGAGGTGATAGAAATCACAAAAGGGAAATTTCATCAGCAAAACATTTAAGTGTAGTCCACAGAATGTACAATGGTTTACAGCACTCTCGAAGATGTGGGGATTAAAGAAATTAATAAGGTACCATTGCATATTGTTGGAAATTGGGTTACCGGTTGAGGGGGGTGAAACCATTCCCCAGAGGCAACCAGAATTTCTGTCAGGGTGAAACACAAGCAAACCCCAAATTAACCTGTCCTGAAACCTTTGGTAGTCTGGCAAAAAAGCAGTCCGGCTCAACTTAGGCCCTCATTTTGATGTCGTTGGGACTACCACCGACAGGCCATTGGTAGCTGTCCCACCAACATCTAGGCCATCGGTGGAACCGCCACATTACGATAGAGCCCATCAGGGCATCGGCCGTGTCATGATCGTGGACAAGACGGAGCGGACCGCGAGCCGAGGGAGAAACTCGCGGAAACTACAACTCCCGTCAAGTGTAGCGGTTCCGAGTAACCCCACGTGACCGTGAGCGCGGCAGGTTAAAGCCGGAACTAAGCAAGGAGGCGGCGCCAATGATTCGCTTCAGAAACCCGATGCAGACCAACGGCCCCTGACCCGCTTCCGAAACCTCTGCCGCGCGTTCTGTTCTACGGACGACCCGGCTCGCCAGAATCACCGACCCCCGCTTCCTGAAGCATAGAACAGCCGGTGTTCCTCGTCCTACGCTCTCCACCTCCGGAAACGCCCTCCTCTCCGCGGGCGCCTCTCGTCAGCCTAGGTGAGAGCTTTGCCCTCGTTCCGTGACTAACCGGGAACCGCTCCGGTGTGCTCCGCATCATACGGAGGGGTAACGTTTGTTGTCTCCACCCTCAACAGACAGTACCCCTCCGGACCGCTACCGCGGCGCTCCTCGACCCCACGGATTCCTGGGTCTGAGTGGCAGAGCTGCAAGTGGTTAGAGGGGGGCTCCTACCCGCACTGTTTTTTCCGCACTACTTTCCCAGCCAGTTAAGCTCCCTATAGGCGCTCCTCGACCCCTCGGATTCCCGGGTCTGGAGTAGAAGCGCCTACGAAGGGACTCCAACAACACCTTCTTGACCCTCACGGCCGGAGCGCCGGCATGAGGGCGGAGAGACCCCCGTCCCTCGAGACCAAGCACTCGACCAGACCCCTGACTCCGGCCACACCCAACGCGGGGAGAGCAACAACCAGGCAGGTACACAAGGGACACCGGTGGGGAGACCTAGCTCCTTTGGGAGAAAACGAGTGGCATCTAAATCTTCTCTCCTTGTCTTCTTTCAGGTGTCCATCCCTGCAGCCTCTTCCCGTCCCTCGCCCACCTGTCTCCCGAGCCCGAGGGTCATTTTAGCAATCCGGGCTGGGGACGGATGGGAGGGGGAACCCTATAAACGTCAGCGTCATCCCGAGGAGAGGACCTAGTGAGCGCCACGACAGGCCGGACACTAATCCTTAAAATGGAGGCAGTGCCTGCGCAGGCAATGCTGTATGGATTAGGATGTCCATTTCCCACAGCATTTTCAAGGTGGTCCTACCACCATGGAAAGGCTGTCAGAAAGTGGCTTTAGGGGCCCCAAGCAGGGCCCCTGTGGGCCACTTCTGAGTGGCCTGAGGGGCACATATGGTGCCCCCAAACATCCATGCATCGTGTGCCAGGCACCAGATTATGCCTGGCACATGGTGCATGGATATTTTGAAAACATGCCTTTTTCTGCTGCGGCTTGTGCTGCAGCCCTTTTCTGGTAGAAAATTGCGGTTTGCGACCGCTTAGACAGCAGCCGCATCAAAATATAGCAGGTGGGACCGCTGACTACTTGTCATGCGGTCTCAATCCGGACGCTCACCCAACCGCAATTGTAATGAGGGCCTTGGAGTCAATGTGCAAAGTATTTCTGCAGTGCTTCAAGCAGTAATAAAGTGAAACGCAACACAAGAAATATCCCACCCTAATTTAGAAAAATATAGTTACATTTCATAAAAAATCCAATAAGTAGAACCGGAGAAATGTAATTTTAAAGATTTAAGTATTAATATTGTCTAGATGCACAAAGGGCCAACTGTGGTTATCTGGTCATGCTGGACCGGGACAAAGTCTCAAGTTCAGGCTGACCATGATGGAATGCGCGCCGGATACAGGGACCCAGCTATGCCCGCTTAAAGCCTGATTGTGGAGCGATGTGGAGTTGCGCTCTGAGGATGTGTCTTGCAGCAGAGGCAATGAGAGCTGCTGGGGTCAAGATGCATTCTGGGATTCTGCTAGGCTACGATGTGAGATCATGCGTTGTCGTCGAAGATTCCACCCAGGAGGGGCTTGTGATGCGAAGTCCTGTATCGAAGATGCGTCGCACACTGGCTGGTTCTGAACAGGTTGCTGGGCTTGCAATGCAGAGTACTGTGCCATCGTCGAGGATACTGTTAACAAGGGTCTGCAATGCGAAGGCCTGCCTCGATAATGCATCACACTTTGGCGGTTCCAGTGAGACTGTGTGCTGTGATGTGCAGTCCTGCGGCAGAGATGCTTCACCCAGCAGTTCCAATGCAGTTTAGTGAGGCAATACATCACACAGCGTGAATTCTGGGACCACAGCTGGGCTTGCAGTGTACCTTCAAGCCCACTTCAAACGGTCTAGGAACGGGATGGCACCACTTGGGAGGATAAGACTCACAACAGACAGAGTCTGGGTGCTTGTCAAGGTGATTGGAACCTTCTGTCCCTGAGGCTGTGGTCAGGAGGCCAAACAGCTAGCCCTTGAAGTCACTCTAGTGGTCCTGGTTTCAAGATGCAGGTCCAGTCCTTTTTCTCAGGCAGGAGGGCATCAAGCAGCAGGGCAGCAGGGCGACAGAGTAGCAGCACTTCTTGCAGAGCAGCACAGCAGTCTTCCACAGGTCCAGAGGTGTACTGAAGAGTTAGGTCTGAGGATCCAATATTTATACCTGGTGGCTACTTTGAAGTAGGAGAAGGCTCTGAAGGCTTCCGCCCTCAGAGGTGCTTGGAATGTCCTGCCTCCCTGCCCTGGCACCAGATTGTCTAGGGTCACAATAGACTAGTGCCAATCACTTTCTGAGTGTGCTCAGGCAGAGCTTTTGTGGTGTTCAAGAGTGGTAGGTGACAGCTCCTCCCCCTCATCAAGTCAGAGATTACTCATCCTGCCTATACCTATGGCACGTTATTTCACTGTTTAAGAGCAATACACAAAGACCAACTGCTAGCTACACCTAGTCATGTGACCCAGGATGCAGGCAGTTGACATCAAATGGCTGGGTCAAGGAAATGCCTACTTTATAAAAGTGGCATTTTGAGAATTGTGACTTAAAATCCTACTTTACTATAAAAGGGCTTTAAATTACAGTTCCTTAGGCACAACACTTGGTAGTTGTTAAACATGGCCTTCTTAGGGGAATTTACCCCAAAACCTTTTGCTTTTTCCTCCTTGTCTTTGCCAACTCTCTCCATACAACCTTAGGAATCTGGGCCCCTTCCCACTGTACTGCAGAGGCTGCCTTGCCCGCATTGTGCAGGGGGTGTGTACGCAATGGGTTTAGGTGGAGTGCATCCGTGTGCCCAGTAAACAGGTACACTACATACCTGGGGCGGGTATGACAGTAGCTAGTAGTGGGACATAGCACTGAGTGTGCCACCCACCGGATAGCCTGTCTGCACTGTATTTGGCCTATCATTGCAGGCCCATACCATGAGGGCACCCCGACAGGCAACCCAAGATGGGCACGGGGGATGGTATGCTAAAGGCTATGGCTATAGCTAAAGGCTATGGCTATGGCTATTCCCTGTCCAGGCAGGGAGCAGTCCCCCGCGTTGTACTTTTTATATTATATGGTTCAATAGCCATAGTATTTTTTATATGCATTTGTTTTCTCATTGTGGGACGCATATTGCATTTAGGACACAATAGTTTGAATAAATATTCTAAACTTCCTTTGTGACTTTTGTTTATCTTATTGTGGATGAGTACGAGTGAGAGAGCGAAAGGAGGTGTCCTGTTACCTCAGTCCCTGAGAGGGTCGAGAGTGTTGCGTTCTGGGGTGCCAATTCACCTGTTTCTATGGTAAGGTTAGGAGGACAAGTGAGGCACTATCGCGAGTCAGTCTGAGGCTCATGGGTACAGAGGTGGTATGTTGACTCAGTCCCTACCTGCCGATGTTGTATGGTCCCAAGCATAGCTCTGTTTCTGAGCAGACTCTCTGAAACATGGTGCTGCCAACATTTTGGTCAGGTACTTACTTGCGGGAACCCTGAGTAGTGCTTGTGCTTGTCCACAATACCCTTAACTAGTGGGTTATACCATGTATCAAGATATGGCTAATACAAACTTAGTGCAGACTTGTGCTTTATACAATATTCTCATCGTCTTATACAGACAGCTTACGCAATATATTTCACATGCTTTACTAGCTGTTCCTGCTCGGATTGGCCCCCTAATGACAGGACTAACAACCTGTGGGGCCTATTATAAGTCCTGTAATTGTTCATTCAGTTACGGTCAAATTACCTATGAATCGTGAAGAAATACTACTTTGGATCATCCCAAAAATCAATTAGCTTGAAGCTGTGTTTCTCCTTATGGCACCACAAGACAAGCATAGGATTTTAACTATGTACTTATCCACTGTACTGGTTTCCACTCTAGCTGACTGCAACACCTGGGGGACTATTTTTGCCAAGTTTTACACTCTTTATCATGGCACTCTCTCGAAGGCCATTCTACTGAATGTCCTCAAACAAATACAGAATGAACAGGGGGTAGGTCCTGCCCTCGATTTGGGGATGAAACTCATGGGTAATTTTCCCGTTGTCTCTGTAATGAAAAGGTGAAGCTGTAACTTTGGCTATACGCCAGCGACTTGCCTCGGTGACGGTAGCCGACTGCGAGTTGCCTATTATTGTTGCTAATGTATACACATCATTAGGACGTAACAATTTGGGAACCAGACCTTCCGCTCCACCACTTGGCAAGCCTAGCTCTGACAAGGATGCCAGACTAGACTGTGAGTTCCCTAAAATAACATTGGATAAATCTAAACAACAACAAAAAAGTAGACAATACGGTGCTCCTCCACCCCCGGAGTCCTCTGATCGACGATACGGTTTTCGTGACTCTAAAATAAAAACTCCAGACAGGTATCAGTCTTCTGATACACGTTCTCCTCATTCCTTTCATGAATCGCCTGATCAACAGTCTGACAGAGGAGGGCGATCTGACCGCATATAGGAGGAGTATGCAAAACCAAAAAGGGAGACATAATGCTCGTCTGACATGTGTCGTGTCTGCTGTGCCTGTGCCGTCTTCAATGTGGGTCACAGCAGGAACGTATAAAACATCCCAGATCCCGTAGCAGAACAATTTGCGTTCTAGTGCTTCGGATGTTTGTGCTTCTGGGTCACTTATCTGAATCCTTCTGGTTACTCTCACTGCGGGATCTCGGCATTCCTTGTCAGGTTCCTCTGCGGCTCCAAACTCTGCTCTCCTGTAGTCTCTCGTGGCTCCATTTCCAGCATAAGACACTCCTTTTCCTGAAGTAAAGAAAGAAGACAAAGCCAGTGAATCTGGAATTGCGGTTACAGCGCTTTTTGCGCTGATAATTTAATTCTAACTCTGGTATAGTAGAAATACATATCTGATTATAGGTCTCTCGTCCTTGGAGATCCCCTTTTTGTATTGCAAAGCCAATCTGCTGTCTGCAAAACAAAAAAAACAACGATATTAACGCTTCTTGAAGTTAAGGAGGCATTATACATAAGCTCAAATACAGTGATTTCATTTATGATTTTTCTAGCAAGTAGATAGATCCTTGATTTTGAGTTTAGTCATCCTGTTATTGTGAGCTATTCCTTTTTTTCCTCATATAGGTGGTGCTGTTCTAAATATTTCCTTTATTACTTTTATGTACTGCACCCTGTATCACTTAAAAGTTATTTACGTTTTCCTGTTTCTTGTTTATAGATGAAACCACAGATCCCACTTATACAGTAAATGCTTCAAAGAGGAAACAGGGGTTTCAACGCAGGTAATACCACGCGGGTAGGTTACAACACGGAGGTTACATCGTCTGCATTGTTACCACGCATGGCATTACATTGCAAGCCGTTTCAACGACTTGCGCTAGATGGCGCGCAACACCAGGGAATGTGTTGGATTTTAAATCCAACACATTCCTTGCTGTTGCGCTAACTGGAGTAGGAATAGTAATTTATACTATTCCTAAGTCCAGCGCACCATCTAGAGCAAGTCGTAGAAATGACTTGCTATGTAAAGCCATGCGTGGTAACAACGCGGACGATGTAACGTCTGCGTTGTAACCTACCGCGTGGTATTTGCTCGCAGTGTAAAGAGACATATTCGCTTCAAAGTGGAAGAGGGGAGTTATACAGTTTGTTGAGGTTTATACACTACATAAACACCAACACTATCATTACAAGTAATTCTTCATCCTTTTTATATATTCATACATTCTATTTTTTTATCACTTATAGGAAATACTCCTGAGTGCCTTACCTTACCTTTGAGTGGGAGACGTCGTGGGATATTTTTTCTTTCTCCTCCTTGTTCTCCCCTCTTCCCCTAACTCACCATTGTTGCTTTGACCTTGTTGGGCACAGTGGGTGGGAAGGAGATGTTGGGACCTCTCATCTTGCATATCGTTCCAGCAGAAACACAGGTAAGAGTCTGACAGAAGGTTCACAACATCAAGATAAAGGAGGACAGGCCTCTTCCATAAAAAAAAACCCTTTTCAGAAAAAGAAGGTTGCAGCTTTAACCGTTAAATATGCCACAGACGGTGAGAACCCTCCTCCTGAATGGGAGTTGGGCGGTGACTCTCGTCGACAGTAAGGCAGAAGTCACCATAGTACGCCGGAATCTCCACCAATTTCTGGTGGCAAAAACAACTGACACATTTATTACTGTTGAAACCTTGGATACCCACATAGCCCCTTCGGACAGCCTATATCACTTGGATATTCAAATTGAATGTGATGTTAAATGCACCATTAAAGCAGTATTCTGGGATGACTTAACTAGTTCTTATGATATTCTCTTGGCAGAGGTCAATTGGCCCCACCTTTTTTTCTTGCATGCCCACAGGGTGAGGATGTCATTCTCCCTTCTTTTTCACAACACGTCCCAGGTGAAGTTAAACAAGCTTATGCATCTGAATGGGCCCTTGCTTTGGCCCCTGCTCTTTACCGTAATCATAATCATACTGGTTAGGATAAGGATTCCCCTTACCATGTTATTCCTATATGGTCTACACCTCAGGGTCAACCACAGTATCCTATTAAACGGGATGCAAAAACACCCTTTAAAGAAATTCTTTCCCAAATGGAGTGCCAGGAGGTCATTGAACCCTGTGTATCTCAAATGAATAATCCTCTTTTTCCTGTTCTGAAGCCAGATCATTCATATTGCATTGTCTTACATTTGAATAGTCATACATGCACATTTGTGGTACAAAATACCTACAGTAGGGCACTCATTAACAATACAGTTTGTAAGAAATATAAAACCACTTTGGTTTGTTTTAGTGGTTTTTTTCAGTCACAATTTGGCTCCTGAGAGCTGTGACGGGTCTTCCTTTAGCGCCTTGGGATCTCAAATGCACTACACCTGGTATCCTATCGGCTATAAGAACAACCCGGAAGTTTTTGAGTCATGAATTGTGTCGATTCTTCATGAAATTGACCCTGATGCGCTGTCCTTTGTAGCTGATACCCACCTGATGGACAACGATTTAAACCCTAATCTACCGAGAGTTGATCCCATAATACTGTGGTTTGCTGAATTTGGTTACAAGTTTATCTTCAAAAAATGAAATATAACTTTTTTAAGTGTCCTTTTCTTGGATATGAACTTACTAATGAACGGAAGTGTCTTACCTCTCACTTTCTGGAGAAGTGTGAGCAATTCCAGCCTCCAGGTACACTTAAAAAGTTATAGTCTCTGCTGGGATTTTTGAATTTCGGCAGAATATATGTACCTGTTGTGCACAACATATTAAGCCATTTTAAGCCTTAATATGCCCTGATTTTCCCACTTCCTATTGGATGCGGGAACACACTGACACTCTTAGATCTTTACAATCTGACTTACTTGAAACACGTCACTTACATACATGTGTTAAAATGCCACAAATTTGGTCATCCGCATTTTGCCCGGGTGCGATTGGATTTACTTATGTCACCTTTAATGAAAGTGAAACAGTGCCTATAGCCTATAAATCGCATATATAGTCTCCAGCAGAAATGTGTTTTGCTTCTACTGAAAAAATACTGACTGCTGTACAGATGGCCATCCTTAAAGAACGGCCACATGGTCAAGGTAAATGCATTATAGTCGTTTCTCCTGTGCCAGCCTTAGAGGCTGTCACAAAAGCTAGCTTTCCTAACTCAAAAGCCTTCTATCCACGATGGATACAATGGGCTACGTCCTCAACAGCTGTAGGTGTAGGCTTTGTCATTGACCCGTAATAGAAGGCGCAAATTTTTTTGCAACATCAGCATGTTTATCCCTTACCTTCTTCAGTTCTGCCTCTTGATCAATATAAATATATTATTTATACTGATGGTTCCACGCAACCTGCTATATGTTCTAAACAGCAGTATTCTGCCGCATGCGCCATAGTAATCAGTACTATTTTAGATGACGTTTTTCACCCACAAACAACATGCACACAGTCTCTAGGAGACTGTACTACGTAATTGGCTGAACTGAAGGCTTTGCTTCTTGCACTTGAAAATACAAATGCTAAATTCCCCACACGTTGTGTGTGATTTGCATTATTGCATTCAAACCATAATTTACATTTTTGTGACACAATGAGTTTCTCAATTCCAAGGGTAGCACAATCAAGCACAAACTGCTTTGGGTTAAAGTGTCAGATCTTAAGGATAGATTGCCACAAACTCATGTTATATAAACATTGAGGGCCCGATTCACAGAACAAACTTAAGACAAAATCCTAAACTTAGTACCATTTTGGTATTCACAGAATGCACTTCCTACTTCTGGTATTCACAGAATGAACTTACTACTTTTGCGATTCACAGAATAAACTTACTACTTTTGCTATTCACAGAATGGATTTAAGACTACTAACTTTACGTCCGCACTCGGGCCGGAAATTCCGGCCCGGAGGCGGAGCTTCCGGCCCGGAGGCAGGGCTTCCGGGCCGGAGGCGGGGCTTCCGGGCCAGAGGCGGAGCTTCCGGCCCGTAGGTGGGGATTCCGGCCAGTGGCGGAGATTTAAAATCTCCACCTCTGGGCCGGAAGCTCCGCCTCCGGCCCGTAAGCCCCGCCTCCGGCCCGTAAGCCCCGCCTCCGGCCCGGAAGCTCCGCCTCCGGGCCCGAAATTCCGGGCCGAGTGCGGACGTAAAGTTAGGAGTCGTAAATCCATTCTGTGAATAGCAAAAGTAGTAAGTTTATTCTGTGAATCGCAAAAGTTGTAAGTTCATTCTGTGAATACCAGGAGTAGTAAGTGCATTCTGTGAATACTAAAATGGTACTAAGTTTAGGATTTTGTCTTAAGTTTGTTCTGTGAATCGGGCCCTGAGTCATCAACGTGTGGGAGTACATGCTTAAGGGAATTCTCTGGCTGATGAAGCAGCCAAATCAGCAGTAGCCACAGCTAAAATTGCAGCGGTAACATGCTCTAAAACTGATATCAACAATAATATTTTACCGAAGGGCTTTCCCTCTAAATATTCTTATCATTTAAATGAACAAAATGTTCCTTTGGCAACTATTCCTGGAGTTGGTGAATGAGTGATTCCCAACGCAGACAGAAAACATGATCTGTTTGTAGCCGCACATGAGGGTGTTGCTTGCTTCCTTCCATGTGGGAGTGGCTGCCACTATTTCACTCTTACAGCAACGCTATTGGTGGCAAGGTTTATACCAACAAACCAGAAAATATGTTTCATGCTGTTACATATGTCAGCAGATCAAACGTTTTACTATGTCTCGACCACCACAGAAACACCTCTTTATTTCCAACAAGCCTTTTGGCTGTATTTACTTGGATCACTGTGGTCCACTAATATCTGTTACTGCGTTCAAATTTATTTTGGTTGCACTTGATTCTTGCTCTATATTCCTCTGCGTTTGGCCACAGCACTCACCTAATGCCTGATCAGTCATTAAAGACTTGCAAGTCTTCATCTGGACTTATGCCTGCTGCACATTCCACTCGAACCAAGATCCGGCTTTCGCTTCTAAAGTGTACTGTGATTCAATGAAGTCCGTGGGTGTGCAAGTGCATTTGTCTTCTCCATACAGGCCTGAGGGCAATTCTGTTGTGGAGCAAATGAACCGTGACTTAAAGCAGTCCTTGACAACTAGAGTATTAGATACAGGGCATGGTTGGATGAACCATCTATATGGGGTTCAACAAGCTTAGAATTATCTCCCCAAAAGATCTCTGGTGGGCAGACCCTGTACGAAGTCCTTTTTTGGCACCAAGTAGTATGTTCCAGACCTTGACAGTCCCAACATTGTGGCTGCTGCCGCGGCCTTTGATGTACAAAACCTTTGTGCTGTCTTACAGGAGCTATAAAAGTTAGTGAAGCTCAATCTCATGAGCACTTGCCTGCCTCTCACCTCCAGTTTTCCAACCGAGTACCTCTAGCTACTACATAGATCAAAATGATTTTTCTTCCTACAGTTCTTCTATTTTGTACACACACCCAGCACAGATTTGTGTTTTTATTTCATGGTTAAAATGCACTTATCTAGTCCCACCTTGCATTTATGTCTGGATCGTACTTTCCTTGGCTTTACAGGTCATGTGGATTGGATTTATGACAGGTTTTTTTCTTGTCAATTAATGGCCATTACCTCCCAGAATGTTCTGCTACAGGACTGGTCGACAGGGTGTTGGCCTCTCATTCTTCATCACATAGATTGAAAAGAGACTTGTCCCTTGTGAACATTTCAGCCGTTCCAGTAACTGATGGAATTGTTTGGGATAAAGCTCCTTTCAACGTATTTGGTCCTTAGGAGATCCTGCAGATGCCATATGTGTATAAAGTTTCTATGTGTGATGTAATAGCACCAGGGTTACATTCGGACGACTGGGGTGTTGATACTGTAAGTCTTATGCTTTCTAAACTTGAGTATTTTACTGTTTTTGGATCTGAGGATCTATATCTTAATTCAGCGAATTATGACGATATGTTATCATCCCACAGGCCGCTGCACCACACCTCTCCCTGGTAACTTGTAACCTATGTGTCTTGTGATAGACTTCCAAATGTATGTGTACTTCAAGGTGTAACTTAGTTTTAACATGTTTTCAAAACACAAGACTTACATGACCGTCTTGTTTTATTATACACTGGTTATGCCTGCAGTTCTTTAGCTTCACACGTCTTTTACGTGCTTACTTATACGGTTTCATAAGTTACTTTACACAATCTAATGTACTGATAAATGGGTATACATCTCACAATATTCAAATTTTAATGTTCTAGTTCCAGGTTGTAGTGGCATCTGAAGTGAGAGGTGCTTAAAAGTACTGACACGTGAAAACAAATTATACCCCTGTAAGGATGTTGATCATTGTAAAAGCTGTTCTTCAAATGTAAAGAAGCATGGGTTTCCATCAGTGACTGCACTTTGTACAGTAAAATGAGTATCAGTCGATATGGGCACTGAGTGCAATGTTCCAAATGTATACATATGAGACTATGTAAGATGGATTTTAATTCAATCTTTCCAGTCCTGAGGAAGGCGTAGGGTGACTTACCCATTGAAGAAACACAAGTTTACTGGCAGAGAAATCTGAACCCAAGTAAATAAATAATTGGAGAGCATATGGACACCTGGATGACTCTCATTTGTGTCTATACATCATTGCATGTGCTTAGAGACTTGGCTCAATTTCTCTTATAGTACTTCTGGATTTCAGGAGTAAGCCTGCAGTACTTCAAGCGTAAACAACAGAATTTGTTTTGTGAATCAGCCCCAAAGTTTTAGCGTTTTTAATTAGGATATCTTCATTCAATGAAAAAACTCTGGATAAGTGAACCCAGATTATGGTTGTAATAATTGCACTGTGCTACTCTGTAAAGTCTCAGAGGTTGATAAATATAAACCAAATAAAAAAGTGTTTCACTTTTGATGACATTCATGCTAAAACGACTGTAATGTGACCAGAAAAGATGCAAACATTTGTTTTTTTCCTGCCAAATTACATTAGTGTGGAACAGTAGTGCAAAGAAATAAAAGGGAAAAAAAGCAAGATGTGTTGGTGCAATCCTGATTGTAGAAAATAAATAAAAATAAATGGAGGGTAGGAGGAGAGAAGAAGAAGAGGGGACACCCTTTAGTAAAATATACATCAAGCGTGCGGCAACTTACTCAAGGTGCTGCACACCCCTCCTAAAACACAGTATATCTTTCACAATATTGAAATTAAACGTTACATATTAGTGCTTGGTGATTTTACCTTCTAGATTGTGAGCAAAACCGCCTGAAAGTCTCTCTGGTTGAGCCCTCCAAAGTCTTAGGGCGTGGAACAGAAGTGTTCTCTACCGGATGTGGTATTGTTACAGTTCAGGACTGCCCTTTTTAGGTCGAAGCCTACCAGACAGCAAATGGCATCTTGGGGACATTCAGAAAGCTTCCTTGGGAAGGCATTCTGCCTATTTGTCATTTGTGCGCTGTATACTTTTATCAGTAAAACTAGAAGTCTGTGCAAATGTGATGGTCATTTCAATTGAAAATGATCTGTCTGTAATAGAAGTGTGCTACCACACCATGCATATTCCATTCTACACCACTCCACTCTACTCTGCACCACTCCACACTACTGCACTCTATTATTCACCATTCCACTTTACAGCATGCCACTGCACTCTGCACCACTGCACTCTATGCCACTTCACTCTATGCCCCTTTACTCTGATCTGCACCACTCTACTCTATGCCAATGCACTCTATGCCACCCTACCCTACACCACTGCATTCTTCATCACTGCACTCTACACCACTCCAGTCTAGGTTACTCCACTCTACTCTGCACAACTCCACTCTACGTCACTCCACTCTACGATGCTCTACAACACTTCACTCTACACCACTACACTCTATGCCAATGCAATCTACTCTGTACCGCTCTACTCTATGTCTATACACTCTATGCCAGTCCACTGTACGCCACTCTAATCTGCTCTGGCCAACTGCACTTTATGCCACTGCACTCTACACAACTTTGGTCTATTACTCCATGCCACTCTACTCTACGTGACTGCACTCTACCTTGCACCACTCCACGCTACGTCACTTCACTCCACTCTGAAATAATCTACTCTTTACCACTGCACTCTACGCCACTTTTCGCTACTCCGCTCTATGCCACTGCTGTTACAGACTCGACCCCGCACTGAGAACATGGGTCACTTACACGCACTACATTTCCCAGCATCCTGTGGGAAGGGGAGGTGGAGGTGTGTGCTTACAGTAATCACCTGACATAGGAAGGCGGAGATTTAAGCCTCTCTCTCCCCTTCCTCGAAGCTTGACAATCCTTCCGTTTCCGGATGGACCACGCCTCCTCACAGCTGTGCCTCGTTTACTTGTGCCTGCGAGAGGAATCCTTCGTCTACGACGTGTTTGTTGTAGAAACCTTGCTGTCCTGGATTTCATGAAGACCTAAGTTCACGTATCCTGTTCTGCCTTGAACCTTTTGCGTTTTCCGCACTGGAACTGCTATCTGGTACAGAATCGCTTCGTTCGTTCCTGACAGGAACGCCTCCCTTTTGCTTGCGGACCCACCACGGCCTTTTTCAAACAGGAACGCCCCCTTTCTGCTTCCACTCCACCGCGGAACTCTCCACTGGTCTCCGCATCCCTACTCCTCAGTGGAAACTACCCCTGAATCAGATACATCCTGACTTCCTTTTCCCCCACCGGACCCCATCAGACCGGACCTGTGCTGCACCAAGACCTCGGATCTATTTTTGTATACAAGTCTCCCCTCTCAGCTGGAACTCTGTCGGAGGTGCTGAGTGAGCCATTTCTGGTGATACTATTTTCATCTTGGAGTTTGGAACTGTGTAATCACCTCGTCGAGAGTGCCCTGCCTCTACAAACCTCACTCATACCCCCTGTGTCTCATCTAGACGCCAGCTCCTGATTACTGTTTTGGTGAGTCTACATGTGCACACCTCCTGGGGAGGGTCGTAGGAAGGGGGTTAGCCGGAGTAGGCGGGAAGGTGGGGAGGAACTTGCGGGTAGCATTACTCATCCTGTCCATTGTCTTCTTCTCTCTGTAGGGATCCAAACTCCTGACAGACTCACCTGGGCACACGCTTCCCCGACACGCACTACAGCCAGCCGTCCCCGCCTTGAAGTCTGGTGGTCCTACGCCTTCTCCTACCTCCCCGTGGGGCAGCCGGTTAGAGGTCGAGATTATCTTCGACTCTGGTCGTGCCCTGAGGGTAGTGAGGAGACACATCTTCACCCCCGAGGTTTTGTATCCTTTTTCTGGAATTCGTGTCCTGACAGATTGTCAAGCCCACGTCTTTCCAAAACCCCCGGGCGAAGATGGATAACGATGAAATAGGCAGAGCCGAAGCTATGGCAGACCCCCACCAGGTAGTCACGATGTCACAGTTAGCCGAAGTAGTACATAACCTACAACACGAACTTCAGGCAGTGAAGGATGAGAACATCCTACTGCACTTGGAGTTAAACACTATCAAGACTCAACACAAGGCAAATGTCAGTTCCTCAGATGGGTCTGTTAAACCCAAGAAGACATATATACAACCTGCGCGTTTTCAGGCGCATACTACATTAACAGACCCCCCGGTAGGGGTTCAACCCGCACCTGTGAATGTTACAGTGCTTACTCCTCCTCAAACCCCTCTAGCAATGCCTGAGAGGTTCTCTGGAGACAGTATGAAATACGCAGTATTCATGAATCAATGTCATTTGCAGTTTTTGTGTCGCGCAGCCTCCTTTCCCGATGACGCTGCCAAAGTAGCATTTATTATCTCTTATTTATCTGGCAATGCTGCCTTATGGGCGGTTCCTTTAATAGAAAATGATGACCCCATCCTGTATGATCTGGCCCGATTTAAGGAATGTATGAAGAATCTTTTTGCCCGACACGCATACATGCAGGCCAGCGATAACGAGTTATTAGGGCTGAAACAAGGCTCCTCGGACCTTGTAACGTACATCACCACCTTCAATAGGCTGGTGGCAGAGACGCAATGGCCCGAAGAAAAACGCACTTCTCTATTCTATCGAGGACTGCGTGATGAATTGAAAGACACACTCTCACAAATAGTGGACCCCCCTGAAGATTGTCCTTCCTTTATCGATCTGGTGGTTAAGATGGAACACCGGTTAAATGAGAGAAAGGGAGAACGCACGAAGGGTGTTTTTCCTCGCTTATTAATATCACGTAGCGAGAGAAAAGAGCACAAAGACTGTCCCGAGCCTATGCAGATAGGGGGAATCCGAGGCCCTCTCAGTAAAGAGGAGAAAGAAAAGCGCAGAAAACTTGATCTGTGCTTATACTGTGGGAAAGGGGGTCATTATGCCCGAGAGTGCTCTGTGAGACCTAAGCCAGGTGGTAGACCTTCTGGGAGCAAGGCAGGGCTATCAGGGCCGGCGGAAAACTAGATGACTTGGAGAAACACGAGATCCGTTCTTCAAGTCCGACAACCTCAGTGGTCTCCAAATATCTGGCGAATACTTCCTGTATGACACCCAAGCACTTAACCTTATCGGTTATATTGTTTCTATCCGACACCGATAAAACCAGACTATCTCTCATGCTAGACTCGGGGGCAACAGGTAACTTCCTTGACCTTACTTTAGCCAAAAACTTAGGTATAAGATTTATGCCCAAGACTCAGCCTGAGACTGTGAGAGCAGTAGATGGGACCGAGCTATCATCCGGTAAAATCACCTACCAAACCCCTGCCATGTTATTGGTGTGTGACAATGGTCATACAGAAAACGTACAGTTTGACTTGATAGCCGCGCCAAATTTTGGGGCTATCTTAGGTGTACCGTGGCTTCAGAAACACAATCCGAATATCGACTGGGTGACAAGGAGGGTAACGCTTCGGTCGCCCTATTGTCTGCAACACTGTAATCAAATCGCCACACCTATTAATACTTCGGTTACCTGTGCCCCCACGGAGGCCGTTAGCACCTCCTTACCGACAGAATATCAAGAATATGCGGTGGTCTTTGATGAGATGAAGGCAGTGGCTCTTCCGCCTCATAGATCCTTTGACTGTCGGATTGACTTAATTCCAGGCGCAGTCTTACCAGTCAGTAGAATCTATGCCTTGACTGAACCCGAAAGCAAATACCTACAGGAATACCTTGAGGACATGTTAAAAAAGGGTTTTATCCGGCATTCGACCTCTCCGGTCTCTTCCCCCCTTTTTTTTATACCCAAGAGAGAAGGGGGTTTACGTGCCTGTTTGGACTACAGAGCATTGAACAAGGTCACGATCAAGAACAAATATCCCCTCCCTCTTATCCCAGGCCTTCTAGACCAAGTTCGCAAAGCTAAGGTATTCACTAAACTTGATCTACGGGGAGCGTATCATCTCATTCGTGTAAAGGAGGGAGACGAATGGAAGACGGCTTTCCGCACAAAGTTTGGCCTCTATGAATACTGCGTGATGCCGTTTGGCCTATGTAACGCACCAGCAGCGTTTCAATTTTTTATTAATGAAATTTTGAGAGAATACCTTGATGTGTGCGTCATCGTATATATCGATGATATTTTAGTGTATTCTCAGACTAGGCAAGAACACGTCTCCCACGTAAAAAAAATTCTCCAGATACTCATGGATAACCATCTTTTTGCTAAACTAGAGAAGTGTCTTTTTCACGTGGAAAAGGTGGACTTTTTAGGGTTTGTAATTTCTCCTGAGGGCATTACTATGGACCCGAAAAAAGTGTCAGCCATCACACAATGGGTCAGTCCCACCTCCATTAAGGACGTCCAATCGTTCCTTGGCTTCGCCAATTTTTATAGGCGTTTCATAGACCACTTCTCAGACCTCATCACTCCAATCACCAGGCTCTTAAAAAAAGGAGTAGTATTCAAGTGGGACGAGACAGCCGAAGACTCGTTTCAACAGTTAAAGAGCAAATTCGTGTCAGCACCGATTTTGCGACATGCGGATGAAACGCAGCCTTATTACCTAGAAGCTGATGCATCTCAGTATGCGGTGGGGGGGGTCCTCCTGCAGAGAGATCTGGGGACAGGAACACTGCATCCTGTAGCTTATTTTTCAAAAACCCTTGCTCCCGCAGAACAGAATTACACAATCGGAGAGAGAGAACTCCTCGCGATTAAGTTAGCCTTCCAAGAGTGGAGACACTATTTATTGGGATCTCCACACGTCATCACAATTTATTCAGATCATAAGAACCTGCAGTTTTTTAAATCAGCTAAGGCGCTCACTCCTCGCCAGATGCGTTGGGTGACTTTCTTTTGTGAGTATGATTTCGTTATTACTTTCAGACCCGGGGCACAACACGGCAGAGCCGATGCCTTGTCCCGATTAGGCAAGGAAGCAAGACACGTCATGGAAGAACCAATGCCACTGATACCACCTCACAAAATCGTGGCAGCGGGAGAGACCAACGGGCACACTAGTACCCCCTTTATCGAAAGATTAGTAGACGCCTACACCGTCTTTAGGCAAGACGAATGGGTACAAGACCCCTTGAACACTATCACACACTCTCTGTTTTATCATGGAGGATTGTTGTATATTCCCTCTACGGAATTACAAAAAGAAATCATCAAGTGGTGTCATGCTCTACCTCTTGTGGGACATCCTGGGGGTGAAAAGACTTTACAATTGTGTAAAAGATGGTTTTGGTGGCCCAACATGTCATTGTCCATTCAGGAGTACGTAAAGGCGTGTCCCGTTTGCGCTCGACAGAAAGAGTGGAGACACTATTTATTGGGATCTCCACACGTCATCACAATTTATTCAGATCATAAGAACCTGCAGTTTTTTAAATCAGCTAAGGCGCTCACTCCTCGCCAGATGCGTTGGGTGACTTTCTTTTGTGAGTATGATTTCGTTATTACTTTCAGACCCGGGGCACAACACGGCAGAGCCGATGCCTTGTCCCGATTAGGCAAGGAAGCAAGACACGTCATGGAAGAACCAATGCCACTGATACCACCTCACAAAATCGTGGCAGCGGGAGAGACCAACGGGCACACTAGTACCCCCTTTATCGAAAGATTAGTAGACGCCTACACCGTCTTTAGGCAAGACGAATGGGTACAAGACCCCTTGAACACTATCACACACTCTCTGTTTTATCATGGAGGATTGTTGTATATTCCCTCTACGGAATTACAAAAAGAAATCATCAAGTGGTGTCATGCTCTACCTCTTGTGGGACATCCTGGGGGTGAAAAGACTTTACAATTGTGTAAAAGATGGTTTTGGTGGCCCAACATGTCATTGTCCATTCAGGAGTACGTAAAGGCGTGTCCCGTTTGCGCTCGACAGAAAGCCCCCAGAAGCGCTCCCGCGGGGTTGTTGCGTCCCCTACCAGTTCCCTCAAAACCCTGGTCATCCATTAGTATGGATTTTATAACTGATCTACCTAGCTCACAAGGGTATACCGCCATACTAGTGGTGGTAGACATGCTAACAAAGATGGCGCATTTTGTACCGCTCAAAAAACTCCCCTCAGCCAAGGAACTCATAGAGGTGTTTATCATGAACATAGTACGTTTACATGGACTGCCTTCAGTTATCGTTTCCGACAGAGGCCCCCAATTCATTTCAAAATTCTGGCTGGGGATCTGCACTGTTCTGCATTTAGACCATCGCCTATCCTCTGCATATCATCCGCAAACGGATGGGCAAACAGAACGCACCAATCAGACTCTGGAACAGTTTTTAAGGTGTTTGTTGAGTACTGTTACAGGCGATTGGGTGAGGGCTCTCTCATCTTTGGCAGAATTTGCCTACAATAACACTGACCACTCAGCTACCAAGGTGTCTCCCTTTTATTTTTCTTATGGCTATCATCCTACATTTCTACCTTTGGCTTTGCCCCCTTCTGTCACACAATTCCCTGCGGTTGTTGAGCATCATGCCCTGCTATCACAGATATGGGAACAGGCAATACATGCACTCACGGAGGCCAAAGACAAGATGAAAAAACAAGCAGATACACACAGAAAACCCGCCCCTGAATATCAAGAAGGGGATCAAGTATGGTTAGCCACCAAACACTTAAAATTACCGGGACCTCGCAAACTACAACCCAGATATACAGGGCCGTATGAGGTACAACAAGTGATCAATCCTGTAGCCATGAAGTTAAAACTCCCTCATGAAATGAAGATACACCCTGTGTTCCATACTTCTCTATTGAAACCATATATCACACCATCATGTTCGGAACCCCCACCCCCTCCACTAATCATTGACGGAGAAGAGGAGTTCGAAGTTAGGCGCATTGTAGATTCTAGACGGGTGCAAGGCAAACTCCAATATTTAGTGGATTGGGTGGGTTATGGCCCGGATGACCGAACATGGGAACCAGCTGCACATGTACATGCCCCTTCTCTTGTCAGACGATTTCACGCCCTGAATCCCAGCAAACCCAGACCCGTGGGAAGGCCTTTGCGGGGGGGAACTGTTACAGACTCGACCCCGCACTGAGAACATGGGTCACTTACACGCACTACATTTCCCAGCATCCTGTGGGAAGGGGAGGTGGAGGTGTGTGCTTACAGTAATCACCTGACATAGGAAGGCGGAGATTTAAGCCTCTCTCTCCCCTTCCTCGAAGCTTGACAATCCTTCCGTTTCCGGATGGACCACGCCTCCTCACAGCTGTGCCTCGTTTACTTGTGCCTGCGAGAGGAATCCTTCGTCTACGACGTGTTTGTTGTAGAAACCTTGCTGTCCTGGATTTCATGAAGACCTAAGTTCACGTATCCTGTTCTGCCTTGAACCTTTTGCGTTTTCCGCACTGGAACTGCTATCTGGTACAGAATCGCTTCGTTCGTTCCTGACAGGAACGCCTCCCTTTTGCTTGCGGACCCGCCACGGCCTTTTTCAAATAGGAACGCCCCCTTTCTGCTTCCACTCCACCGCGGAACTCTCCACTGGTCTCCGCATCCCTACTCCTCAGTGGAAACTACCCCTGAATCAGATACATCCTGACTTCCTTTTCCCCCACCGGACCCCATCAGACCGGACCTGTGCTGCACCAAGACCTCGGATCTATTTTTGTATACAAGTCTCCCCTCTCAGCTGGAACTCTGTCGGAGGTGCTGAGTGAGCCATTTCTGGTGATACTATTTTCATCTTGGAGTTTGGAACTGTGTAATCACCTCGTCGAGAGTGCCCTGCCTCTACAAACCTCACTCATACCCCCTGTGTCTCATCTAGACGCCAGCTCCTGATTACTGTTTTGGTGAGTCTACATGTGCACACCTCCTGGGGAGGGTCGTAGGAAGAGGGTTAGCCGGAGTAGGCGGGAAGGTGGGGAGGAACTTGCGGGTAGCATTACTCATCCTGTCCATTGTCTTCTTCTCTCTGTAGGGATCCAAACTCCTGACAGCTCACCTGGGCACACGCTTCCCCGACACGCACTACAGCCAGCCGTCCCCGCCTTGAAGTCTGGTGGTCCTACGCCTTCTCCTACCTCCCCGTGGGGCAGCCGGTTAGAGGTCGAGATTATCTTCGACTCTGGTCGTGCCCTGAGGGTAGTGAGGAGACACATCTTCACCCCCGAGGTTTTGTATCCTTTTTCTGGAATTCGTGTCCTGACAACTGCACTCAACACCAGTCTATTCTATGCTACTGCACTCTACTCCGCTCTACACCACTGCACTCTATGCCAGTTTACTCTATGACTCTCTAATCTGCACCACTCTATGCCACTGCACTCTATGCCACTCAACTCTGCACCACTCCACTCTGCACCACTGCACTCCATGCAACTGTATTCTATGATGCAGCACTCTAATCTACACCACTGCATTGTACGCTGCTGATTTCTATGCCACAGTACGCCACTGCAATCTACTCTGCCCCACTCTACTTTACACCACCCTACTCTATGCCACTGCACTCTGAGCCAATGCACTCTGTGCCACTCTACACCACTGCACTCTACGACACTCTACTCTGCACCGCCACACTCTACACCAATGAAATCTGCACCACTTTCCTCTGCACTTCTGCATTCTTTGCCAATGCTCTGTAAGCTACTACACTTTACTCCACTCTACTCTGCATCAGTCCATGCTCTGCAGCACTCCACTCTACGCCACTACATTGTATGCCACTGCACACTACAGCACTATACTCTACTCTTCACCACTCTACACCACTCTGCTCTGCACCACTCCACGTCACTGCCCTCTAGGCCACTCTACTCTTCACCACAGCACTCTATGCCACTGTATCCTATGCCACTCTACTCTACTCTGCACCACTGCACTCTATGTCACTGCACTCTACTATGCAACACTCTAATCTACACCACTGCATTCTATAACTCTGCATTGTACACTGCTTAATTCCATGCCATTGCACTCTACACCACTGCACTTTATTACACTTTACTCTGCAACACTCTACACCAAAGCACTCTACACCGGTCTACTCTGCTCTACACCTCTCCACTGTATGCCACGCTACGCTACGCGACTCCACTCTATGCCATTTCAATAAACAACACCCCATGCCACTCCATTCCACTCTACCCCCCTCTCTGCCATACCACTCTATGCCACTCCACGCCACTAACTTTTAGCCATGCTAAACAGCAGCCACGCTGGTGTACATCATGGCAAAAACATATTGGCAAAGCCAATAGCTCTTGCATATTGGGTTTGCCAATGCTTGCTTCCTACTGGGCATTTCCTCGGTGGGCAGTAGCCTTTGAAGGCTGTTGTTTTAGGGCAGGAGGCCACTTCTAGTGCCTACGTCACGTACTACCTTGGGTAATCACAGCAGGCAAGGGTTAGGCTTAGAGAGAGAGAGGGGAGGCGGGAGGGGGGAGAGAGAGGAAGAGAGAGGGAGAGAGAGAGAGAGAGAGAGAGAGGGAGAGAGAGAGGGAGAGAGAGGGAGAGAGAGAGAAGGAAGGGAGCGAGGCTTGTTTGAAAATTTTTGCCAGGGCTGTTTTTGGTGCCCAGTGCAGCACTGGTTCAGGTAACTGAGGGGCACCCAGAGGCTTGTATACCCTCTACCCCCCACTCCTGCCCCCTGCCAGACCTACATTAAAAGAGTGCAGTGGGAAAGGAAACGTTCTCAACTCGAATCTGCCTGACCTTTAATGCTGCGTCTCCAGAGCTCCGGCTGAGGGGCTCAAGACCGCGGCCATTCCTGACTCAGAAACGGGAGCTGGTTTAGTGAATGTTACTTCATTCAAGACAAGAGGATTAGTTGACGCGTCTACTATTACCTACTGTTACTGGAGCTCCCGGATCTGAAAGTTGTAATCAAATATGGGATTTACTCACTGACTAGAAACACTTTGGGTAAAGTGTGTGGTCGGTTTTAATTGTAAGCACCTTACCACGTGTAAATACGAAACCATTAGTAACTGGTCACAGTTCTCCAGTCACATCCGTCAAAGGGGAGAGTAAGGTGGTGACAGAATCAGAAAAGAAAAATGTTTGTAATTGCGTAATTATAAATATATGTGTGTTTAGACTAGCAATGCATGTGTCATTCCAAAACATGCCCATGCGTAGCTCTCAACTAGACATGCATCATGTGTGACACAGACAGCCAGACTCTTGCTTCTTCGCCAAGACTTTCCATGCTGGGGTTTTAAGTCCTTGCTTAAAAAGCCAAAAGCCATCCTTTGAGTCAGAAAACGCAGCGCGCGGCTGCCAGACACCCAACACGTGTAGTTACTACATATGGCCCTTGCCTACTTGCCAACTGTGCGTGAGGCTTTTTATACAACTTAGGAAGTGGGAAATAAATTATAAAAAAAATGTGCAAATGCTGATGTGTCCAAATATGGAAATACCCCTGGCCTCCTGCTTAGCTTAGGGCGCTTGCAGTGTTACTCACAGCCCACCGGAGCAGCACGGGTGTGCGGGCAAACTCAAAGGAGGCGATGATATCTATAAATGATCATGCTTTCTGATTGGCTACCATGTTCACTATGTAATCCTATTCTGAATTCTGCCCTCCCAGTGAACCAGGAGTACATTGCAGACCCAAACTGTCAAGGCAATCCCTTTGTGATGTCCACCACATGACCCCAAAAAAGCAAGCTGCTAATAGACGAGAAGCCCAATCACCCGTCCCTTAAGGCAACTGAGCTGTCAACCACATGAACCTAAAAAGCTGACACACAATATGGTGGTGACCCAATCTCCAACCAATCAAGACTACTCATATGAGCAGTCAATCACCTGAAACCGAAGAACACACCTTGTAGGTTGGATCTCACCTGCAACTCCTTAAGGGAACTCATATAAGGAAAACTATCCCAGATGCGAAGATAAATCCAGTCTTCAACCACTCCAGGCAACACATTTCAGGTATCCATCACATGCACCCAACAGGTTAGTGCAGACTACAAGATGAACGCCATGTTCAACTGCTCAACGCAGCACTCAGTGGGTGTTCCATCACGTGACTTAAATAGGCCAGAACACTCTTCAGGATGGACACAGTATCCAACCACTCGAAGGAACTCATAATGGTTGTCTATTGCATGAGTACAACAAGGTAGCAGTGGTAAGGTACGGTGGTGGCTTGTGGAGGAGGGAAAAAATCAAATTAAAATTCACTTACTTGTGTGAGCAGCCGTCTCTCCCATGTCATCTCTCCTTCACTCCTCAACAAGGAAACACCCAGACTCACCTAAGCCAATCACAACTCTGCAATGCAGCTTTGTGATTGGTCTGAGTGCAGTGGTTCGGCGCTCAGACAGGGAATGGAAGCCTGGGCATGTTCTCCATCCAGGCTGTAAAGTGCGCATGCGTTTTGGCCGGCCGTCTTGGGCAAGTCTGCCGGCCAAAACTTCATGCGCACTATAGAGTGCAGCACCCACTCCTCCTGCCTCGTCACAGGAGCCCGGCCCCACCCAGCCCGAATCTGGCAGATAATCAAAATAAAATAATAATAACTCCTGTTATTATCCTTTTCTCTTTTCTTTTACACTGCTCTGAGAGCAGTGGGGCGATGCTCCTCCGCCTTAGCAAGGTAGCGCACCATAGAGGATTAACCCAAAATTCCAGTCGCTCAAGGCAACATATTATAAGGGTTCAGCACATCAATTCTACAAACTAGCACACCACAGCATGGACCCAGTCTCCACCCGCTCAAGACAACTCTTGATTTTTATATTGTATGACCATTCCCAATGAGCTAGCCATTACTAATAGGCTTCTCCCGTCTCCAACGGCTTCAGACAGCTCATATAAGGTCTCGGTCTCTTGAACCGAACAGGTTCACTTGCACTACAGGATGGACCCAATTTTCCATTCAAGACATTTTCTCGAACTTGTCTATCCCATGACCACAACAAACTAACCAGGGACCGAAGTTTCAGTCACTCAAGGTAACTTATCATTGATGCCCATCACATTTACTCAATGAACTAGTACGCGTTACTGAAGAAGATTAAAAAATGGGGGCTACTGGTTCACTTTATAACACAGTATTTATATACTTTAGCAACAAATCTACAAGTGTTCAGGGTATTTTTAATGGCCATCCATGAAATATTCCAGGGCGTCAATTACTGCCCACCAAGGTTGGCCTTGCCCGCAGGAATGGGGGATTCCACAAGGAGGGATTCCCATGATATTTTCGAGAAAACCGGGCAGAATTGTGAAGTCAACAGTTTCATATACATTGGCCAAAAAAGGTCATGAAAAATATGTGAAATTCTGAAGGAGCACTCATCATCTATTCCACTATCATGTTGTGCAAGACAAGCCTGACCCTCCCCGGGGAGGGGCGTCCCCCAAGAATACTTGATCAAATCTGCAGCCAACATGGAGCATTTTCAGTCCAGTTTACCTTACAAGTGGCTGGAAGCCATACTATTTACAGTAGTATGCAGTTTCAAGACGTATATCCCACCTTTCCTCAACACCACCTTCCATCTGTTTTTAGTTTCCCATTTTGCTATTTTCAGCTAGATTTTCCATCGTATGGCAAGCCTGGGAGTGTGCTTATGGGGACATGACAATAATACAAAATATTTAGCAACACAGATTAAAAATGCTACTGCATAAAATATGAATCAACAGCCTCAGCAGCAATCACCAAGGAAACAGTGTCATGTCAGCCATAGGTGCTGCCAGTTTGGAGTGACCCATTACCTCAAATGACTGCTTTGAAAATACTGTATTGTGGGGGCAATCATGTTGTCCCCAAACATTGGCTTCACACTTCATACAAATTTAAGCATTTCGTTCCCAAATGGCAACTTTTCATTTTAGGCAAATACACTCAACTCCCACAGACAAGAGCTCAGTCTCCAGTTCAGCCTGTCATTGTCATCACATGCAGACGCGGCACTGTTCCACGTGGACTGCGTCTGCCTTACATGCCCATATACCATCAGTAGCTGCCAGTGTTTACTACGAGTGGCGGGGCGGGTAGTCGGGGGGGGGGGACATAAAGGGGGGCATAGAGGTCGCTAAGGGAGGGGGAAAATACAAAATAATAATATTTTTTTATTAAACGTACCTTCAGCCGGCCGCGTCGCGCACCTCTGCTCCTCTTCTTCAGGCACAGGCTCCCAGCCTGCCCTCTGGCCAATCCTGAAGCTGCACTCGCATGAGAGCAGCTTCAGGATTGGCTTGAGCAGCCTCGATTAGCGCTCCAGGACAGACTGGGGAGTCTATGCCTGCTCTCTCCAACCCAGCAACGTAGCTGGGGTTGGAGAGAGGTTCACTGCGCATGATGGTTTGCCAGCCTAAGACAGCCGGCCAAACCATCATGCGCAGTGAAAGTCACCCCACAGGCCCCGCCCCCAAGACTCGGCAGGCAAGGAGAAATAAAACGAGTGTTGTTTTATTTTTCCTTTCCTGATGTTTTTTGGAGGGGCGACGCTCCTCCGCCGTAGCGAAGGAGCCGCCACTGTGTACCATAGATACACGCGGGGGATGTACATCATAAGTGAGTGGCAGACACCTACTGTGATAAACCCCCACCCTGACCTCAGGATGCCCAACAGAAGCCGCGGGCGGACATCCTATCCCAGTGCTCGCCACCTCCAGGCCTGGGTTGGGCAAGAGAATGCCAGGGGTACTGAAGATACGCCTACGAAGGCCATCGGATTCCAAAGCCACATTCAGACCAAGGATGGCGAGTATAATTCTTATAACTCACTTCTTTCTGTCCCCTCGTTGTTTTGTCTTTACTTACACTTTTAATATTTCTACTCGCTATTTCTTATTTAAATGTTCTTTCTGGCTTCTTGCTCTTTCATTGTTAGCCGCTTCTCATTGTTTCTTTTCCACTCATGTTTTCTTTCATACTTTTCTTCAGGGACGAACTGGGGAAGCAAAAGCAGCCCTGGTAAAAATGCTCAAACCAGCCCTGCTCCCTTTGTCTCCTCGTGTTATCTCTCTCTTTCCATCCATCATCGCTCCTTCTCTCCTCTCATGCTGATCCCTTTCTCTCTAGCTTCCCCATTCCTCCTTTATTTCCATATTTATCTTCCTTTGTTGTCCTTATTTATCTCCCTTTGCATACTCTTTTTCTTAATTTCTTTCTTTTTTCTTACTTCCACCTGTGTTATTGCTTTCGTCTCTCTTCTTTTCCCGTCCTCTTCTTTGCTTCTTTTTTTATCTCTTTCTTTCCTATCTTTCTTTCTCCTTCCTTCCTCCTGCTTCTCAACACCCTCCCTTCTGGTCTTCCTTTTTATTCCAGCTTCATTTTTTTCTCTTTCATTCTTACAATCTTTGCTTTATTCCATATTCATTTTCTTCTGTTCTTTTCTTTTTTCTTTCTTTTTTCATTCCTTGCTTCCTTTCTTCCACTTTTCCATCTTCCTTTCTTCCCCCTTCATCCTTCCCTCCTTTCACACTCCCTTCCTGTCTTCTACTTCCATCTTTCTTTTACGTGATTCCTTTTCTTCCTCCTTTGTTTCCCCTTTCATTTTTTTCTTGATTTTGGATCATTATACATTTCCTTTACTTCTCCCGTCCTTGCTTCTATGACTTATTGCTTGCTTTCTTTCCTTTTGTTTCATTGTTTCATTTATTTATTTGTATTGAGCATCAATGTCAGCATTTAGCCTCAGAGCGCACACATATATTACAGACAATCCAGTGATCAGCAAGTATAATCCAATATAGTCATGTTAATATTATATTAAAATCAGTCTATCCTCTGAGATATTCTTTTTTTTCACTCTGCCTCTTTTTCCTTCTTCCTACCCCTTCCTTTCTTCCATAAGCATCGATTCACCAAAATGTCTAGGGTAGCAGAAGTGACATCACATATCCTTTGACCTAATGACATGACAGGAAGTGGCATCATATGACCCTTGACCCTTTTTTTCAGGAAGACATTTCACATACCACATCACACTCACACTCTCTTACAGACCTTTACAATCATTCTTATTCTTTCTCACTCACTTGCATTCACTCTTAATCTCACTCATACTAACTTATACATACTGACCCTCAGGCGCTTGTTTACAGATATTTTGCACTTCTGTAATGCAAACCAGGCTCCAAGTGTTAGGGTAACATTTACTATCAAAAGCAAATCCTGATTTGTGATGGATACTATACCAAAGTTATGCAAATTTGCTCTATGCACTGCTTTGCATTACTGTGCATCAAGTTGGCGCTGTATGGTTGGTGCACGGACATTTCCATGCAATTACCCATGGGTTTTGAAAGAAATCCCTATCTACAAACATTTGTAGAGAGGAATGACGATTCTCCAATTATTATGCAGAGAGAATCTTGATTTCATTAAAGACAAACGGAGGCTAGCATTATGCAAATACTTTTATTTGCTGCCCAAACATGCAGCCCTTTAAAGAATGTTATTACATCACAATAAACAGAACATTAGTAATATGACAAGTAGACTGTGCTGGTTCCACTCATCCTCTTGGGCTGCGGTAACACAGCTATCCAACTTGAAATTACAGTAAATCCAGTTAGTCCTTGACATTTTTATCTGCGAGGAAATAGAAAAATTGAGTAGTGAAAGGAATAAATACTCAGATAAATATTGTACATTAATGTATAATACTAAAAACATATTAAATGCATAAAACCTTAATCAACCCAAACCTCTCGGGGAGAGGAGGGTGGGATAATGCTAGCCTCCGTTTGTCTTTAATGAAATCAAGATTCTCTCTGCATAATTATTGGAGAATCATCATTTCATTACAAGACCGGAGGCTATCATTATGCATGTTTAAAGCCATGTAGAGCTACACTGCTAACATGCTCTATTGGTCTTAAGTAAAACTTAGAGAAAGTACTTGCGTTAGACCAATCTGCTGCTTTAAGTATCTCGGGGAGAGATCCTCCTCCCCAAAAGACTTTGCTAGCCATTGCACCTCTCGAGGACTGAGCTTCGAATCTAGACAGGTCTACTCCCGCCTCATGCATGATCGAGCGGATCCATCTAGATAGGGTAGCTGAAGAAACAGGTTTAAAAGGTCTGACATATGATAAGAGAAGTTGGTCGGAACCGACAGGTCTAAAAGTAGAAATCTTATTTTCATAGCATTTCATACAGTTAACAACACAAAGTTTTTCACATTCATGAAAGATAGGATAGAAGATGAATTCTGACATTGTTTTTGTTCTTTTCCAGATATCGAAATGAACGCCTTCGCAGGAGTAAAATCTGTTAGAAAGTTTTAGTGCTCTAATATCGGAAACCCTTCTAAAGGAAATCAGACATAGGAGAGTAGCCAATTTCAATGATAATCTTTTAAGGGATAGTGAGCTGTTAATAGGCCAAGAAATGAAAAGATTAAAAATAAGGTTAACACCCCAAAGGGATTGATAGCGGGCCTTGGGAGGTCTCCTTAAACGGATACCTTTCATAACTCTTTTGATAAGTGAGTTGCTACCAATTGCAAGATTGTTAATAAGAGGATGACCAGAAGAAATTGCTGATCTGTAACAATTGATGGTTCTAAAGGAGAGACCTAGATCGAAAAGATAAGCAAGATAATTAGCTACGTGTTGTAGAGGACACTGAACGGGATCCAGATCCCTTTCCAGGTACCAACCAGACCATTTTCTCCAAACACCTTTGTATCTCTTTCTTATTCCTAGTGCCCATGAGTCTTCCAATAAGCTTTTAGCTTCTCCCGAAAGGTCAGGATATCTTCCTGAATTCCTGATATCTTCCAAGCACGAAGGTTCATCTTCCCCTCTAAGACTAAAGGATGTTCTTCTCCGTCTGGACCCAGGAGTAGGCCTAAAGATGACGGGATCATCCGTGGAAAGTCCACCGTTAACTCCATTACCCCAGGAAACCGCACTTGGGATTTCCAAAAAGGAGTTATCAGAATGATTGAGCAAGGTTCGAGTCTGACCTTCCACTATATTCTCTGGATCATTGAGAAGGGGGGAAAGGCGTAAGCTCTGATCCCTTCCCAAGATTGGATAAAGGCATCTACTCCCGAGGCATACGGGTCCGGCCTCCAACTGAAGTATCTCTCTACTTGGTGAGGCAATCTGCTGGCAAAAAGATCTAATTGGATTGGTCCCCAAATTTTTTGGATCACTGAAAAAATCTCGGGATTCAGTTTCCACTCGCTTGAATCGTGAAGGAAACGAGAATTCCAGTCTGCCCTCAAATTTTGAAATCCGGGGATGAATTCTCCTGTCATGGTGACCTTTTGGTTGCAACAAAAGTACCAAATTCGCTTGGCAATATCTGAATGATTTTTGGATCTCGCTCCACCAAGGCGATTTATATAAGAGACAGCTGAGAAGTTGTCCAAACGGATTAGGGTATTTGAGTTCTTTAGATGCTCTTTGAAGCTCATAAGAGCATTCAGAGCTGCTAGCATTTCTAGAGAATTTATGTGGAGAGATTGTTCTTCTATGGACCATCTCCCTCCTGTCTCCAAATTGTTTAGGTGAGCACCCCAACCGCGGTTGCTCGCATCTGATTCTAGCGTAAAATCTGGAACATTCCAGAAAATAGCTTTTCCGTTCCAGGATTGGAGATTTTTCAACCACCAATGAAGATCCTCTCTCGCGTCTTCCGAAAGAGGTAGGGAATCTTCGTACCAAAGGCCCTTTCTCAGGCCCATGGCTTTTAGTCTTTGCAGACCCCTGTAGTGAAGTGGACCTGGTGAGATAGCCTGAATAGAGGAGGAAAGGAGTCCTAAGACTCTGGCCAGATCTTTTAATCGGATATAATCTTTTGAAAGGATAAGGGAAACCTGTTTTTTTTATTTTGGTAACCTTGTGGGGAAGGATTAGGTTTGAATGAATAATGTTCAGATTGAAACCAAGGAATTCTAATTCCTGTGAAGGGGTCAGAATAGATTTCTCTAAGTTTATAATGAAGCCCAGATCTCGAAGGAGGTCCAATGTTTCAAGATTTCTATCTTGTCTTGAGACATGATGAGGATATTGTCTAGATAGATTATTAGGCGAATCCCTCTCTCTCTGAGGTGGCTGACTACCGGACGAAGCACCTTGGTGAAACGCCAGGGGGCTGATGAAAGTCCGAAGGGAAGGCACTGGAATTCGAAAAGAGTTCCTTTCCAAGTAAATCGAAGGTATTTGCGATATTCCTCGTGCATTGGGATGGTAAAATCATCCTTGAGGTCCAACTTTACCAGCCAATCTCTTGTTTGCAAGATGTCCCTCAGAAGGTGGATACCTTCCATTTTGAAGTGTCTGTAATTTAAAAATTGGTTTAAGTATTTGAGGCTTATGATGGGACGCCAACCTTTGTCCTTCTTTTTTACAAGTAAAATAGTGCTTAAGAAACTCTTTGATATTTCTGAAAGAGGAATTTTTATAATTGCTCCTTTGTCTAACATTTGGCGAATTTCTGTTTCTATTAATTTTGAGTTCTCCTTGTCTAGAGTAATCCCTTTTGGAATCCTTTTTTTGGAAGTGTTCTAGATAAAAGTCTATCTTGAAGCCACTCACAGTTTCTAGAACCCATGGGTCTTTGGTGATTACAAAATGTTTCAGTCTTCCTGCCACTTGGGAAGGGAAAGAGGGATTTAGAGTTTCCTTGGAAAGTTTGGTTGGAGAAATTTGATCTTCCACCACGGGCTCTTGAACCCCTTCCTCTCTGGGGGTAGAAGTTTGAGCGTGAGCCTCTGTAAGGGCGAGTCTCTCTTGTCTCATGTGGATAAAATTGGGACCTGAAGTAACCATGGCTGACAGCTTGTCCCCTTCTGCCAGCCCTTCCAAAAAGTGGTCGTCCACCAAAGACTCTACGAATATTAGATTGTGCTTTACTAAAGGCATTAAAGGTGGCTACGTATTTGCCCAGAGATTTAATAAAATTTTCCCCGAATAGCATGCCTTTGGCGTCTCACATGTCTTCTTTAGTGGAGAGGTCAGTGAGTTTAGGATTCATTCTAAGTAGGACTGCCTTCCTCTGTTCGGTAATCAGGGTGGCGTTGGCGTTGCCAATAAGACGTATTGCGCGTTGCGCCCATCCTCGTAATAAATCAGAATCTATAGGGGTATTGTTAGATCTTGCTTGTTCAGTCCTGTCCAAAATTTTGGATATTGGTCCCATTACGTCGAGTAGCTTGTCTTGAGCTTGTTTGAGGCATTTTTTAATTCCCTTCCTAGGGTCTCTTCCTGATTTAAAAAGGAAGGTGATCAATTCTGGGTCAAGGTTGGGTGTGCTACAGATCTTATCCTCCGTGGAGGGTCTAGGGCACTCGTTTCGCAGTAAATTGCGTGTATTTGTATCAAGAGGTTTTCTGACCCATTTTGATAAATATTTACCTACGTGGTCCATAGGCCACCATTCAGTGCTGCGAGGGTGACGAATGGTAGTAGGATTAAACATCTCTTCTCCGAGGGGGTCTTTAATATTGAGAGAAGATGTTGAGGCTTGATCTAAGTCCTCATCAAGGTTCTCAAATGTATCTTTAGGGTAAAAAACAAATTCATCCAAACCCTCGTAGTCTGTTGTTTGATTATAAAAATCATTGTAGTAATCATTTGTCCCGTAAAGGGTACCACTTTCTATAATGCCGCTATGGGCACCCCTTCTCTCTGCCCCAAGGAATTGTGGACTCTCTATTATGCTGCTATGGGCACCAAAATCTTTTGTAGTGCGTGGGCTACCAGATCTCATTGCATTGTTGAATGCTTCCAAAATATGTTTCCTTTTTTGGGTAACCTTGCTCCTTTTTTGAGCTCTAGAGGTGGAGGGGGAATCCCCATCAGAGAGAGAAAAATATATCTCCTCAGGAGGGGGAGTCCTTTTCCTTTTATAAAGAGCAGCATCTACTGCCTCTCTAATTGAAGATTTTAACTCTTCTCCTATAAACCTCTTGAGGTTGTCATCCAATGTTTCCCTAGAGGAATGTTGGGTGACGTTGTTGTGTTTATCATATCTTTGCCTGCTTCCTATTTTCCTCCCCTCCCCCCTGCCTCGCGCGACCTCCCTCGCGCGAGCTTGCTCACGTCAGCTGGAATGTTGACAGCTGGATGTTCTGGGTGACAGTTGGGACGGTTGTAAGTGTCAGTTGCATCCGTGTGCCCTGCACAGTGGTTCTCCTTTGAGTGTCGTTCCGAGTGAGTAATAAACTACTTCAACTCTATATCGTTGAAGTGTCATCTTTACATTTTGGCGACTAGGAAAACGGACGGCACAGTAAAGAACCCACGGCGTGGTGTTTTACAGTGAGAGGAGGATAAAAGAAGATTTTACTAAGCTGCATTTTGAAAACGGATTATTGAAGATAAAAGGAGAGTATAAAGGAGAACCAAAATATCAAAACAGACACGGAACCGACGGCGGAGAAATAAGGAATGTCGGTATGGTGTCGGAAGTAAGAGGATGAAGTGACTGAACTTTAAATCGTACAGTGTGCCTGCGAAAATATAGTAAAAGACTGTGGAAGCGGTAGCGAAGAAACGGAACTGTTTTACTGATAACTGAGCTGGGTGATTGTACATTACCATCGGAGCCTACGATCATCATAGAAGAGCTTCTACAATTAAAACTCTGGTATTCGACGTTTGGATACGGCGGAGTGTGAAGGAAACAGTTCGTTTGGTGGTTGTTGCTACGCAACGGATTCTCCTCAGCAGTTGAGGTGAGCAGTGCGAGTGAGCGCTTGTGACGCAACTTGAAAGCGACGCCATCTTGGAAGAATAAGTCAACGCTCTAGCCTTCCACATATTATCACGCAACAGGAAGTGTGCATGCGGCCATTTTCGTGAAGTGTAAACAGTGACTCGTTTTTCTAGCACTTCGTAGGAGCATTATCCTTAGTCTCCCTTCACGTGTTCTTTGTGGAATCTGAACGAAGGAGCAAAGGAAGTCCTGTTTAATGCTCAGGTGAGAGGAAAGTGGTTTGCTTTGAGTGTTTTAACATTTAAAAAAAATTGGAAAACTGTGGAATATTTGAACTTTAATCTGACTTCACTGAAATTTCGAATATATCTGGGTAGAAGGATTCAATGGCTTCAGGGAACGTATATAACCTACAGCCACCAGAGGCATTTTTGAAAGGTAAAGGAGCACCTCCTGTTCAATGGAAAGAGTGGAAGGAATATTTTTGCAATTACATTACAACTTTTGATAAGGAAGATGAACCACTTAAACAGGAGGAAAGGAATAAAATGTTGTTGCATTGTTTGGGTGCTGGTGGACTCACAGTGTATAACAGTATAAGTAAAAAAATGAGGGAAGGAAATGAAAGAAACGTGTATGATGAGGCTATGGAGGATCTTGATAATTATTATAAGCCAACTGTCTGTGTGGCGGTACACAGATACAAGTTCTACAGAAGGAAACAGGGTAAAGATGAAAGCATAGATGACTATGTATCGGCTTTAAAAGAGTTGGCAATTTCATGTAAATTTGAAAACATGCATGATGACTTAATCAGAGACCAAATAGTGATGTGCGCCGCAAATTCAAATATTCAGGATGCATTATGGGCAAAAGGAGAGAAACCTCTTCTACAAGTCATTGAAATTGTCAAAAAGGCAGAATTGACGGGTCGTTGTGCGAAGGAAGTGATAAATGAGAGTAAGTGTAAAGCAGAAGAAACAAGTGTGGTCGCAAAAATAAGTGGGAGCAAAAATGTGAATAAATACAAAGGGAAAGAAAGACAAACATTTAGAGGTAGTGAAAGGAGGTATGAGCAGTTGAAGTGTTACAGATGTGGTAGCAGTAAACATTTAGAAAATGATTGGAAGTGTCCAGCACGTAATAACAAATGTACACAATGCGGACTCGTAGGTCATTTTCAGAAGGCTTGCAATAGAAAGGTTAAAGGAAAAGGAAAATTTGTAGAGGATGAGGAAGATGGAGAACGGAACTCATCGGATGACTCTGAATATAACTTATGTGTATTAAATGTGACAGAAGCAACAGAAAGTGAGGAAAACGAGAATTGCAAAAAGAAAAAAACAGTTTGCTTAGTAGAAATTGGTGGAATTAGTATTGAGATTGTGGCTGATTCTGGTTCGCCATGCACAATAATTAACAAGGATGTATGGAGAGAGAAATTTAAAACAAAGTTAGGGAAACAATTAGAAAAACCTGACATCACACTCAAAACTTTCACAGGGGAAACTATTGAACTTATGGGTTACAAGGAACTTCCTTTTACATTCAAGGCAGAGGAAAACTTCGAGCAAGTTGTATGTAGCTATTGCAGGTCCTTCGGTGCTTGGTTGGAGGGACCAAGGTAAGCTTGGTATTACTCTGAACCCGAACAGTGCTGAACCTGTGTTAGTCATGCAACAGGAAGACATAAGAAGCAGTAACTTAGTCAACAGGTTCCCCAAAGTCTTCAATGGGAAAATTGGAAAACTGAAAGGATTCCAACATAGGATAAAACTAAAAGAGGATGCCGTACCTTGTGTGCACAAAGTTAGGCACATCCCGATGACATTAAGAGAGGAAGTGAAGAGTGAAATAAATAAACTAATGGAAGCGGACATAATTGAACCTACGGAGTCTTCAGAATGGGTCGCACCTTTGGTGATCGCAAGACGGTCCAACGGAAAATTGCGGTTGTGTATTGATTTGCGCGACTTGAATAAGAACATTCTTGTAGACCAGTATCCTCTTCCGAGAATTAACGAGATGTTGTCACTCACAAAGAACATGACAGTATTTTCTACTATAGACTTGGCTGCTGCCTACCACCAGGTTCCCTTGCATCCGGATAGAAGGCACCTCACCACCTTTATTTCGCCTTTCGGTTGTTTCAGATTCAAAAGAGTACCTTTTGGATTGGCGTCGGCAGCGGCGTTATTCCAGAGACTAATGCATGAAATGTTCAAAGGGATCAAAAAATTGCTGATTTTCCAAGATAGAATAATCACAGGAGTTATACCCATAGACCCAACTGAGATTGGGTAAATACTTGTAAATGCGACAATATCTCAGCAGGATGTACTGAATTATTTAGAAAGGTATGTACAAGACATTACAAGGAACACAAGAGAGGAAACTCAAAGTTGTTTTTCAAAAGCGCCAGTCGGCGTCATATATTTGGCAGATCAAAAGAATTGCAGTAATAAGAGCACAACAGGGTATAAAATACTCTGGCAACCCTAGTGAAAAAGTGTACAAAGTGCTCGTGCAAGTGAAACAACGGCGCTAGTGACAACGTGAAAAACCACAACAGACGGCGCATAAAGGCAATATATACAATACAAGGTCCATATAACAATTTACTCGATAGTAAAATTGGTATTTTTCTTTGTTTCAATGAACCAGGTTTGTGTGCGCCAAGAACGTTTAGGCTGGTGGGTAATGGTCGACGGCGTTTCGATCCTGTCAATTAAGGATCATCATCAGGACCTGGGTCGCCTAAATTGGGAGTGCTCTGTAAAGAAATAATTACCGGATCAGAGCGGCGGTCAGGAGACAAGAAGAAAGGAGAGTTTGGGCAGGAAAATGCCAGGAGGGATGGGGCGTGTAAAAGGAAATAGAAGGAAAGATAGGGATAGGGGTTGGGGGGGGGGGGAAGAGGGAAAGGAGAAAGGGAAGCGGGACGGGAAAAAGGGATAAAAACGGGGAAGGAAAAGCAGGGAGAGGATAGAAGTGGAACAGGCAATGACTGGAAGCCTACCTTGTGCATGGGGAGAAGGCTGGGTGTTCAGCAATAGGTGAATGCTGGAATAAAGGGCACGGGGAGAAAAACCTTCCTCGGATGGCTGTGGAAAACGGAGGATAAGAGAAATTAACATAAGAGGTGGAAGAGGAAAAATACAAAGGAAAGGGAGGCAGCAAGGCTAACAGGGACTCACCGAAGTAAAGAATTGAGGAACTTCGCAGGAAGGGCAACCGATGCAGGGGGAGGAACGGTATGCAGCCTAGGAAAAAGGGAGAGGGGGGGGCAGAACGTTACCGGCTGTACAACGGGGTTATGACTCAGACCGAACAAGGACCATTAGAAGCTTACCCAAAGTTAAATGGAGCAGCAGTCGAGGATCTGGTCGCGCAGTCAATTGGCGATCAGCAGCAAAACAGGAATCAATCCAGAGCGGGAGAAATTACCGCGGGGTCAAGAGGAGCCAAATACGTGTGCACCCACTAGGTCGATTAGTGACAGTGAGGTGAGGGACGGAGCTACCTAAATGAAGGCAGAATGGGCGTGACGCGGAGCCGTCGTCTATAGGACGCCGGTGACGGGAGGCGGGGAATGAGTCAGCGATCTGGTAGCTAGGGTTGTGGGAATGCAGCCCGGTTGCTAAGGACGCTAGATGCACGGGGAAAAAAAGGGGAAAGAAAGGGAAGAGTTGAACGGGGCTGCTGGGGATCGAATCAGCGGGGGGAATGACAGAAAAAGTAAAAGGGGCAGAGAGGAGGGCAGACAAAGGGGAGAAAAGACCTTATGAACACTACAGTTGTGGAAAACAACAGTGTAAGGAAGACAAATATGCAAGAACAAACATCATGGAGAGAAAAAACAATTCATTAGTAGAAAAAACAATGTTTTAAAATTATGAACTACCATTCAGGGTAAGAGGGCAAAGAATTTCTGGATCTGTAAGGACATGGAGGAGACCGGACAAAGGACACGGGAATGCAGAATGGCAAGGGTATGGTGTGGATGGCGTTAGGAGGGACTGCATATCAGGTGCTATAATGAATGGTACCATTCCACTCATCAATCGTGTTCAAGCCATGATGTACAGAGTTACAACGAGTTATCCATTTGCATTCACTTTTGTCAAGGAGAGTGTGACGGGACGCTTCTGTCGGCTCAGGGGACTCAAGATGGCACAGACTGGTGGGCACCGGTATCAGGGGTCCCTAACGCTCTCCCCTCTCCACAGAACGAGTGGGCAGCGGACGAAGAAGAATTGCCTCTGTTGGCCAGAGCCGGGCCCTTTAACTGGGAGGAACCAGGAACGCAAGCCCCGCCCAGGGAGGACGTCACCCAGCCGGGAGGTTCAAAAGGAGGCAGAACCAGGAAGTGGACGGACGGCGATCCCTGGAGGAAGGACGGAGACGAAGGAGACGGAGACGAAGAAGACGGCGCGTCCGAGACGAACGATCGAGAGCAGGCGGAAATCGGAGGTCGGGGAATCGAGAGACCCAGCGGCTACGGACTCCGCGAAGCGCCCGGCCACGTTCCCAGGGGAGGAGCGTGGCTTGGACAGGTACGGGACCGGGTAGCGGGTTGGATGGGAAGGCGGGAGAACCCGCGTTAACCGGTCGCCTCCTCAAGGCCCTTTGCCTTTTTAGTTTGTTTGAATCACTCACAGTTTCTGTCACTCCGTATTCGGTTGTACACTCGTAGGGTGTTACCTCACTCCCGGTCCCTGGTGTTAGGAATACGCGTTTACAAGTCTAATATAGTCCCTTATCTCTCTCTCCCTTGGGGCACACCGGAGAGCCAAGCTCGTGACCGCAGAAAGGACGAAGAAGGAGGGGAGCAGACCATCCCGGAGTTCGTTGGAGGCCTAATTCACCACGGATCCCGCTACCTTCGCGAGAGAAAGGCTAACTAGCCGGACTAAAAGAAGACTTATAACAATAAAACCCCGTATACCCAGAACTCGTGTAGTGTCCCTCATTGACGCCCCATCACAACTCGTGTCAGAAGTGGGATTTCCATCTCCCGTCGTCGGCGATCGAAAGATGGAGGCCCTCGTACAACATTTAATCCAGGGGCAGGAGAAACTCAGCTGGGCCGTGGAGAGACAGATGACATCTGCGCAGGCAGACCGGGAGCTCTTCCAAAACTCAATGAAAGCGCACCTTGAGTCCCTTCCAAAGGCCACTACCGATCCCGGGGTACCGATACCCGTGGAACGACGGCTCCCTTATTCCAGCTCGGCCGGAGTGGCCTTACAAAAATACGTTGCGGGGGAAGACCTGGACGCATTCCTGACCAACTTCGAGCGTGCGGCTCGGGCTTGCGGATAGCCGGAGGAGAAATGGCCTTTTTTCCTGGCTCCCCTACTGTCAGGAGAAGCGCAGGCCGCTTACCAGGTGGCCAACCCCACTGGCTTGACCGGGTACCAAATCATTAAAGAGGTTATCCTGGAACACCTAGGCCTCGATGCTGAGGCCTACAGAAGCAAATTCCGAAAAGAGAGAGGGGTGCAGGGGGAAAACCCAAAGACCTTGTATTTCCGTCTGAAGATGGCCGCTGACAAGTGGCTCAGGCCGGAGTCCAGCACCAAGGAGGAGATTATGACGAAAATATATATGGAACAATTTTTGGAGGCCTTACCCTTCGGGACCCAAAAATGGTTGAAACAACACCCCCATTTAACCCCTGAACAAGCGGTCGACATGGCCAAGTATTTTTCACGGGCGCAGCCCCGCTCCTACCCTCTGGAACTGGAGAAATCTACCAAAACCCCAATGGGAGGCAGAAGCGAGAAGAGACCAGCGCTCCCCTCTGGCATTCCCCGAGTCAAGACCCCCCGTTCTGACGGGCCCCTGCCCAAAGGTCCCCAATGTTTTGAGTGTGGCGAATGGGGCCACATCGCCAGACTGTGCCCACGAAAAAGAACCGAAGAGCCAATGGATGTGGGGTACCTCCCCCAGAGCGTCCTGTACTCAGCTGAGATGGCTGCCTCATTTTACGTACGTGTGGGGATGAATGGCTTTACACTGAACGCCCTTTTAGACTCGGGATGTCGACAGTCGGTGGTCAGAAAAAAACTGGTATTGCCCCACCAGTATCTGCCCCACCGACTCGTCCACATACAGTGCATACACGGGGAGGTCCGGCCCTATCCCTTGGCCCTAGTACCCTTGACTCCCCATAACGGGCCTACCTGCACGGTGAGGGTGGGGATGGTTGACTCCCTCCCCGAAGATGTGATATTGGGGGTGGATAACCCCGACTTCCTCACGATGTTCAAGCATACCATGGAACAAGAAACCAGGGATCGAGGGTTGCCCATCTCGGGGCTGGTCACTGCTGACCCTTGGATTATTGATCGCAGCTTCCGCTTCGCCCAGTCCAATGACCGCACCCTGTTTAATGCTTGGGAAAGCGCCCACCTCAACCAAACCCAGTCTAGGGACGCATATCCCCGGTTTATTATAAAAGATGGGCTGTTGTACCGGGAAGGGAATAAGGGAGGTGATCAGCAGCTATTAGTGCCCCAGCCCTTTAGGGAGCAGATACTGTTCTTTCCCCATGCCCATCTTACCGCGGGACATGCCGGAAGGGAGAAAACCACTAGCGGGGTACTACGGTTTTTTTACTGGCCCGGGGTATATAAGGACATAGAGACGTATTGCCAAACCTGTGAGGTCTGTCAGAAAAAGTCCTCCTATAAGCCAGTAGCTGCCCCATTACAACCCATGCCCATTATAGGGGTCCCCTTTGAGAGGGCGGGTATGGATTTGATAGGCCCTCTCCCTCGCACCAAGAAAGGACACCTCCACGCTCTTGTTATCGTGGATTACGCCACCCGGTTCATTGAAGCGTTTCCCCTCTCAGCCCCTACCACTAAAAACGTGGCCGACAAGGTGATCGAGTTGTTTTCCCGGGTAGGGTTCCCCAAGGAGGTAGTGACAGACCAAGGGACACCCTTCACGTCCCGCCTCATGAAAGAAGTATGTGCAACCCTAGATATCCACCAGTTACACACGTCTGTGTACCATCCCCAGACAGATGGGCTGGTGGAGAGATACAACCGCACCTTAAAAACCACGTTAAAGAAAATGCTGACGGCGGAAAAACAGGACTGGGATAGGCTACTTCCCTTGGCATTGTACGTGTTACGAGCCCAGGTACAAAGCAGCACGGGGTATTCGTCCTTTGAGTTACTATATGGCAGACAGCCCCGGTCCTTGTTGGAGATGACCCGTGAGGCCTGGATCCATGAAGACAACCAAGACCACCGGTCTTTATTGGATTACACATCCCAGCTCAAATCCAAACTCGGAAAACTGCGAGACCTCGCACATTCCAATCTGGAAAAAAGTCAAGAGAAGCAAAAGAAGTATTATGATCCCGGAAAAAAACTACGGACGCTGCAAGTGGGTGAGTGGGCCCTGGTGTTGCTGCCCTCCAGCACCAGTAAATTCAGAAGCGAGTGGCAAGGTCCGTACCGCGTAACAGAAACCATAGGACGCACCACTTATAAGCTGCAGGTGACCCCTTCCAAAACACAAAGCTACCATATCAACTTGCTCAAGAAGTGGCTTGGATCACCTCCGAAAAACGCCCATTTCTTAATACCGACCCACAGCCTGAAGACCTCCACAGTGGGCTCCTTGGTGATAAACCCGGACCTACAAGATGTACAAAAGGAACATCTGAAAGAGGCCCTCCGTCCCTTGGAGGACGTTTTCTCAGACTCTCCGGGAAAAACCCACTTGGCAGAACACTCCATTGAAACCCCCCCCGGACAAATAGTGAGACAGAAGGCCTATCGAGTTCCCGCCGCAAAAAAAGAAGCTATCCGGAACGAGGTGAAGGATATGTTGCGGTTAGGGGTCATCAGGCCTTCCACCAGTCCATGTTCCTCCCCGATCGTGATGATTCCCAAACCCGACGGGTCATCCCGATTCTGTATGGATTTTAGGGCGTTAAACGACATCTCAGCCTTCGATGCCTACCCGATCCCGCGAGTGGACGACCTGATCGAAAAAATTGGGGAGTCCACGTACATTACGACCTTTGACCTCACGAAGGGCTACTGGCAGGTGCCTCTCCGGGAGGAAGACCGAGAAAAAAACGCCTTCTCCACCGATCTAGGGCTTTTTGAGTTTACGGTCTTGCCCTTTGGGCTCCACGGGGCCCCGGCAACCTTCCAGAGACTAATGAACCGAGTGCTGTTGCCCTACTCCAGCTTCTGCTCAGCCTACTTGGATGACATTGTGGTGTTCAGCCGTTCTTGGACGGAACACATACACCATATCACCACAATACTCGCCGCACTCCGCCACGCAGGGTTGCACATTAACGCTCGTAAATCGAGAGCCGCCTTCCAAAGGGTACAGTATCTGGGGTATGTCCTAGGGGACGGGGTCATCTCTCCCCAAGAAAAGAAAGTCATGGCCATAGGAAACACCCCTTTTCCTTCCAACAAAAGGGAACTGAGGTTTTTTTTGGGCTTAATAGGCTACTACCGGCGCTTTATTCCCTCTTTTGCTGACCTAGCCTCCCCTTTGACAGATCTCCTCCGTAAAGACTGCTCCATGCATTCCATCAGGCATCCCACAGCTGTGACACTGCATGCTTTTCAAGATCTGAAAGACGCCATCACCTCGGCCCCGGTGTTAATATCTCCCAACTTTCAGAAGACCTTCCTCCTAGCCACTGACGCGTCTGACACCGGGATCGGGGCGGTGTTGTCCCAAACAGGGGAGGACGGGCTGGAACACCCCATCCTCTACGTCAGCCGCAAGCTCTTCCCCAGAGAGAGATCCTATCCCACTATTGAGAGGGAGTGTTTAGCGGTTAAGTGGGCGGTGGAAAAGCTGAGGTATTACCTAGAGGGGAAGCCATTCATCCTGTACACGGACCACGCCCCATTGCAGTGGATGTACAGGAACAAAAGCAATAACGCCCGGGTCCTCCGATGGTTCCTGTCCCTGCAACCTTTTACTTTCTCTGTCCAACATCGCAGGGGTAGGGACAACTGTGCCGCTGATTTTCTCTCCCGGTCCTCGCCTCTCCCCGAGCGGGAGCAGCCAGGGGGGGTGGTATGTGACGGGACGCTTCTGTCGGCTCAGGGGACTCAAGATGGCACAGACTTGTGGGCACCGGTATCAGGGGTCCCTAACGCTCTCCCCTCTCCACAGAACGAGTGGGCAGCAGACGAAGAAGAATTGCCTCTGTTGGCCAGAGCCGGGCCCTTTAACTGGGAGGAACCAGGAACGCAAGCCCCGCCCAGGGAGGACGTCACCCAGCCGGGAGGTTCAAAAGGAGGCAGAACCAGGAAGTGGACGGACAGCGATCCCTGGAGGAAGGACGGAGACGAAGGAGACGGAGACGAAGAAGACGGCGCGTCCGAGACGAACGATCGAGAGCAGGCGGAAATCGGAGGTCGGGGAATCGAGAGACCCAGCGGCTACGGACTCCGCGAAGCGCCTGGCCATGTTCCCAGGGGAGGAGCGTGGCTTGGACAGGTACGGGACCGGGTAGCGGGTTGGATGGGAAGGCGGGAGAACCCGCGTTAACCGGTCGCCTCCTCAAGGCCCTTTGCCTTTTTAGTTTGTCTGAATCACTCACAGTTTCTGTCACTCTGTATTCGGTTGTACACTCGTAGGGTGTTACCTCACTCCCGGTCCCTGGTGTTAGGAATACGCGTTTACCTACCACAAGTCTAATATAGTCCCTTATCTCTCTCTCCCTTGGGGCACACCGGAGAGCCAAGCTCGTGACCTCAGAAAGGACGAAGAAGGAGGGGAGCAGACCATCCCGGAGTTCGTTGGAGGCCTAATTCACCACGGATCCCGCTACCTTCGCGAGAGAAAGGCTAACTAGCCGGACTAAAAGAAGACTTATAACAATAAAACCCCGTATACCCAGAACTCGTGTAGTGTCCCTCATTGACGCCCCATCACAGAGAGCTTGACGGTTTCCACCTCTGGGAGGCAGGCGGGGCTGCTCAATAACTTGCCATTTCATGTCCAGAGCATCATGATTTTGTTCCAGATAGTGTGAGACCAAAGGTGCTGTAATGGTTTTACAGTTGATTCTGCTCTTATGTTGGATGATCCTTTTCTTAATCATCTGAGTAGTTTGTCCAATATAGACGAGATGGCAAGGGCACTCGATGGCATAGATCACATTCTGTGAGCGGCAGTTGGTAAATGTGTTCAGGGTATGTGATTGGTTGTTGAACTTAAAATCCTTGGTGTTGGTTGTTAATTCACATACGCTACATGATTGACATTTGTAGTGGCCCAGTATGGGTGGTAAACTCCAACTCGAGGTGATGGTATTGGTTGTGGTTGATTTATTGGGCCAGGTGATGGCATGGACAAGATGGTTCGATAAATTGTTGCCACGTTTGTATGAGAAGAGTGGCGGTTCTTGGAAGGATTTGTTCGTCCGCAGCAATGTCCAATTGCGAGTAATAATTTTCTTGACCTGGTTACTACTCGGACTGAACTGAGAGACAAATGGAATCCTGGAATTGGTTTTCTTAGGTTGAGGTGTAAGTAAGAGATCACGATGGCAGTACCATGCCCTCTTTCGAGCCCGTGAAACCAATCTTCGTGGGTAACCTCTGTTTGTAAGTTTCTTACATAGGACTTCCGATTCTCTGAAGTAATCTCTGCGCCATTTGCAGTTTCTCCGAATCCGGAGGAATTGCCCATAGGGTAGCCCATCTTTGAGCCCACGTGGATGATAACTAGAGTAATGCAGCAGTGTGTTTCTCTCGGTTGGCTTCCGGTATAGTGATGTTCCAATTAGACCATCCTCCGCGTGTATGGTGAAATCTAAAAAAGGCAAGTCATTGGTGGTTTGTTCACATGTGAATTTCAGGTGGGTTTGGGAGTTGTTCAACCATTTAACAAAGGAGGACAAAGTGGCGGCACATCCTTTCCAGAGTAGCAAGACATCGTCGATGTATCTACGCCACAGGGAAATTTGATGTCTGAATGGGTTGATGGGTGAGAGTATGAGGGAAGTTTCGAGTCTGTAAACAAAGAGAATGGCAAAATTCGGGGCAAAGCATGCTCCCATCGATACACCTTTGATTTGCAAGTAGAAGTCCTCTTTGTACAAAAAATAATTATTTTCTAGGGCAATGTGTAATAAGTCCATCACAAATTCTGTAGGAATGCGGGTAGGCTTAGGTCTGGTTTCTAGTTGTTCAAAGATGGCTAAAAGTCCTTCTTCATGTGGGATGTTCGTGTATAGGGACTCTATATCCAGACCAGCCATCAATTCCGTCTCTACATCAAAAGGTCTGTCTTCAATGGTCTTGATAAGATCCATGCTGTCTCTTATGAAAGTGTCAGTAAGTGGAACAAATTCTTTAATGACAGAGTCTATGTATTTCCCCAAGGGTTCCAGGGCGGAGCCGCAGCCAGACACAATGGGTCTTCCACGGGGATTTTGAAGGACCTTGTGGATCTTGGGCAAGACGTAGATCACTGGTGTACGTGGGTGGGCATTGTTCAGGAAAGAAAATTCCTTAGAGGAGATAATATTGTTGGTTTGAGCTTGTTTTGTAATGTGGTATATCTTTTTCTTTAAGTCAGGAAGGGGATCACAAGTGAGCTTCCGATAATGGGCCACATTAGAGAGTTGTCTTGTAATTTCCAAGTCGTATTTTTCATTGTCCATGATGACAATTCCGCCTCCTTTGTCGGCCGGTTTGATGGTTAGTTCCGATCTATTTTTCAGGCTAAGTAAGGCCTGTTTTTCAACCAGCGGGAGATTGTAAGGGACATATTCAAACTTTTTTTGTACATCTGCGATCTCATGGAGAACCAACCGCTCAAAAGACAGTATTTCAGGAGGCATGGTGTGTGAGGGGGGATGGAAGGTGGAAGGAAGGTGGAAGCGTGGGGCATCAGTTTGGAAAGGATTCGGTCTGTTTGCAAAAAATTGTCGTAGTCTGATTCGTCTGAAGAACTGTAGTAAATGTGCATGTAGATCAATAAAGTTGCTGCGTTCCGTAGGTACAAAGCTCAAGCCTCTACTGAGCAGATCGGTTTCTTCTTCCGAGAGAATATGTTTGGAAAGATTGAATATGGGGATCACCTCAGAGTTCGTACTGGATTGAGAGTCATTAGGTTCCATGGCGATGACAGGTACATTCATGGTGTTTCTTGGGGTAATTATTGTTGAGGGCCCCAACGGTAAAACTTGTTTCTGGTTTGCCTTTCGCCGGAGTATTGGTTTTGGTAGTTGTTCCGTGCGCGTGGACGGTTCAGGCCGCGTCCGCGGCCTTGTTCTAAATTCTGATCCGGTAATTATTTCTTTACAGAGCACTCCCAATTTAGGCGACCCAGGTCCTGATGATGATCCTTAATTGACAGGATCGAAACGCCGTCGACCATTACCCACCAGCCTAAACGTTCTTGGCGCACACAAACCTGGTTCATTGAGACAAAGAAAAATACCAATTTTACTATCGAGTAAATTGTTATATGGACCTTGTATTGTATATATTGCCTTTATGCGCCGTCTCAGGTAGTTGCTAGGAGACGCGGGGAATGCCCATTGTTTATATTGGAAAAAAACGTTCTAAACAGAGTTACATGAGAAAGCTTATGATACTGAAAAGGGGGGCATTTCGATTAGAATACGAGCATTAGCGTCTCGGTTAAAATGGTTGGTACGAACTATATCATACACTTGAAAACGGGTGAAAAGAGCCTCCTACGTGTAGCGAGGAGAGCTCAACATGCAAATGGGATATCGCGGAAGCGTGTGCACGTTATAATCACAAAAGGGGAATTATAAAACTTCAATAAGGGGGTAATCCCACCATAAATTGGCAGAAGTGCTGAAAGCAGAAGTACATGTACAGAAAAATACATCATGTTTGTAAATCCTGAGCCAACACATGTATATAATGATATAATATTGTTAATATATGAATATGAAGATATAAAATTGTCAAAAGGAAAGATAAATTTCATTCAATCAAGGCAAGACAGTAGTAAGGATAAACAAATGGTACTTGGCTGTGTCAGGGCAGCGAACAAAAGAGGATGAGTGGAAACAGCACAGTCTACTTGTCATATTACTAATGTTCTGTTTATTGTGATGTAATAACATTCTTTAAAGGGCTGCATGTTTGGGCAGCAAATAAAAGTATTTGCATAATGATAGCCTCCGGTCTTGTAATGAAATTTGTAGAGAGGAATTTGTGACAAAATCTTACCACACCTTGAGGCAGGCATAACGAGGAGACATTTTTTCATATCTCCTCAGTTTTGCGACTGTGCATGTGTGCTGCATTGGAGAGTACACACACAAAGTTGGAAAATCCTTAAAGCATAGTTTTTGTACTGGAAGGAACAACTTCCAGTACAAAATCTATGCTTTAGAGAACACACACGTGCACTGTGGCACAAGGGTGTGTGTGTTGGCGCGTGGCTGCCATAAGTGCACCAGTTCACACGGAGAGAAACAATGCACTATTTTGACTGAGATATGGTGCAGTGTTTCTCTTTCCCTATGATGCGGGGCAGTGCCAGTGGCGTAACGAACGTTTAAGGGGCCCCACTGCAATGTACACAGGGGGGCCCCTGCTCCGGATTTAATCTGGAGCGCTCAGGTCCGAGTATTCTGCTGAGGGGGCCCCCTGCAGTTCGGGGCCCCCCGTAAAGCGGGTGATGCGGGGGCCTGTGTTACGCCCCAAAGCAGTGCCGAATATTTGACGCAGCATTGCCTTGTGTCAAAAAATAGTACATCTGAACCTCAATCTCACACAAGCTCACTAGCTGACTCACACACACACACGCCTACACATACACACACTCGTCTTCTCTCTCTTACATAAACACTCCCACCTGCAAGCACACACACAACATAGATTTAAAAGTATTTGTAACTTAGCACAGTTCCCATTCAAACTGAGCGCGCTCCATTATTGATGACACTAATAGTGAGTAATGCTATTCACTATTAGTACAAAGAAAGATGGGCTGAAAATAAGGAATGCGCAGCCGCCACTGTGCTCCTGGCTCTGATTTTGCCACCTCTGAGGCCAGGGGTCGAAAAGGCAGTAAAAGCAGAGCCAGGGGTCGCAAAGGCCAAGCCAGGGGTCGTAGCTGACACTGTTCTGAACCGCACTCAGGATACCCATGAGGCTGCCTCAAGGGAGTAATGGAAGCCCCTGCAGCTCCTATGGCGCAGGGGGGGGGGGGGGGGGGGGGGTCCTCAATCATTCAGAGAAGCACTATGCCGCCTCAAGGTCAATGAATATCTGTGAGATATGGGAGACTCGGGGTCCTCTTCGCCATCTGCAGGGGGGACTTCATTTTACGTTACCCCACTGGCTCTGATTAAAGTGGATGGACACATACACGGCATTTCGAAGGCTCATCTTGACCCAAGCTCGTGAGCAGGCCCAGTGGGACCACCCTCAAGTGCCCTCCCTTCCTCTGGCGCAGCTGACGTAGCAGGCGCCATGCGAAGCCGCGTGCTCACTACAAGTCACGTGCTCTGTGTCAATCACATGTACTCAGCAGGGTTAGCCCACACTACAAGATAGGTCTAGTTTCCAATCGCACAACTCAACCCAAAGGAAGTGTCCATCACATGAACCCAACACAGCTTCAAACTTAACCATTCAATAATAACACATTTACAAACAGCCTGAACAGAGAAAAATATAAAGGTAGACTGTTGGCAAAAGACAGAAAAGGAAATACATTTCAAGATTAATAATTACGACTTGGTTGGTAAATTGTGAGATTGTAAGTATGACTGCAAGTGTGTACAGTTGTATAGTAGTCACTGTTGGCCAGCCAGCCACTAGGCACTATACCGACCTCCCACAGCACTTGAACTGAGCCTGTCTTTTGCAGGCTGGCTCTTCGGGGGCTCCTCGATGGGGACCTTTCTTTAAGGTTGGATGCTGGTCACTTAACGTGAGAGGGCAGAAGAGGTCTGAATGTGTTGATGTAAATTCGTGGCTTCCTCTCCACATACAGATCCCGAAGCCTCATTGGGTGGCTTTGTGTTCACTTCCGCTGACGTCCTCTATGGAACATGCTCTCAAAGGTGAAAACTGGCTAAAGAACCTAGAAGAACATGTAAGTGCTTATCCGGTGGTGACACCAAGGAGCCTGGGGCTAATGTTATCCACTTGCTGTTGTGAAGGAAATATACTAAGATAGCTCACTGGGTTAATGCAACAACAACAACTGAAGCGATCTGTGTGTAACCTGCTGGCTCCAGGTTTGACCCCTGTTCGGCCCAACTCGGCCTTTGACCCTTTGAGGTAAAAAGAATGAGTCTGGTCATTTTAGGAGCTGCTAATGCATGACAAGTTGTTATTAGTAATCATGATGTGAACATGGCGGCTGTTTCTAGAGTGGGTGCAAGGCTCCGTCTAACCAGGGGATCAGAAACAGACAAGCTCCGCCCACCGGCAGCCTGGCAGCTACAGAAGCCATCACGTGAATCACACTGAAGCCTTCTCTTGGAAAGAGCATCCGTAGGAAGCGCAGTTGTATTTTTAGGTGTGATGACGTGTAAGCCCTTTGAAGCCGCATACTATGGACCAGCTGTGGTGAAGTGGCCTTGAGTGGCGCTGAGTGGGTTGAGGAAGTGCAGAGGGCACCACAAAGGTCCAGCTGTGGAGGCGCCAGGCTTGGAGCCAACGTGTGTGCTTGTGGAGAGCAGGATGGCAATGTAGAGACCAGGGAGAGGGCGGGATTTGCCAAAGCTAAGCAATATGTACCTAGAATCAGGATTAGCTGCTTCTGAGAATTTTAAACTGGGACTCTCGTCTTCAGGCGATGAAACTCTCCTGCCTTCAACCAATGAAACTCTCTTGCCCTTTGAAAATAAAACTCTCTTGCCCTTTAAAAATAAAACTCTCTTGCCCTTTAAAAATAATACTCTCTTGCCCTTTGAAAATAAAACTCTCTTGCCCTTTAACAATGAAACTCTCTTGCCCTTTAACCAGGTGTACGTAAGAGCAGTGAGGCAGGGCGGGGGGATGAAAGGTGATAGAGGACGGAATAGGGAAAACAAAATAAAAAAAAAAGAAAATCACTGAACGTATGCTCGCCACATCACCGACTCAAAGAAACTGCGAGCGCAAGGTAAGTTGTTTTATTTATTTTTGTATTTTATTTTCCCTATTCCATTGTCTGTCAACTTGCCCTACCCCACCCCGCCCCACCGCTCTTGCCTGTACCGGCCACGTCTGCCTTTACCAATGAAACTCTCATGCCCTTTACCAATGAAACTTTCTTGCCCTCTGACAAAGAACCTTTCTTGCGCTTTGACAATTAAACTCCCCTGCGCTCTACCAATGAAACTCTCTTGCCCTTAAAAAATGTAATTCTCTTGTCCTGTAACAATGAAACTCTTTTGCTCTCTGACCATGAGACTCTCTTGCCCTCTGACAATGAAACTCTCTTGTCCACTGACAATGAAACTCTCTTGTCCTTCAAAAATTAAATTCTCTTGTCCTGTAACAATGAAACTCTTTTGCTCTCTGACAATGAAACTCTCTTGCCTACTGACAAAGAAACTCTCTTGCCCACTGACAATGAAACTATCTTGCCCTCTACCAATTAAACTCTCTTGCCCTCTGACAATAAAACTCTCTTGCCCACTGACAAAGAAAGTCTCTTGCCCACTGACAATGAAACTCTCTTGCCCTCTGAAAATGAAACTCTCTTGCCCTCTACCAATTAAAGTCTCTTGCCCTTGAAACTCTCTTGCCCACTGACAATGAAACTCTCTTGCCCACTGACAAAGAAACTCTCTTGCCCACTGACAATGAAACTATCTTGCCCTCTACCAATTAAACTCTCTTGCCCTCTGACAATAAAACTCTCTTGCCCACTGACAAAGAAAGTCTCTTGCCCACTGACAAAGAAACTCTCTTGCCCACTGACAATGAAACTCTCTTGCCCTCTGAAAATGAAACTCTCTTGCCCACTGACAAAGAAACTCTCTTGCCCTCTGACAATGAAACTCTCTTACCCTCTGACAATTAAACTTTCTTCCCCTCTGACAATTAAACTTTATATCTATGTTTATTTAAAAAACCTTGATTTAGAGACCAGGTCAAAATGTCCCAGGTTGTGCGGGAGCCGCCACACTCTGCATATACAATCTGGATCAGGAGGCGGCAACCAGTGGTTTAACCGTCGTAAGTTACAGTGTGCCTGCAGAGGAGCTTGGTATCTGGCAGGGAGGCATGGCGAGTTGGTGTTGGATTTACCACTTAGTTTGTGGCTACAAGATGAGGCCTTGGGTCCACGTGTTTAGATAGTAGATAAAAATCATGGAAACAACAGAACGGGCTGCACCTAACACCAGGCCAGCAAACCACTTATTGGCTCAGTTTTAGGCTTATCCTGCCCTTTCTTTGTGTCTAGTCTTACTTTGGATTATGGCCCATGTAGTTATGAGACATAAAGTTAATCTCATACAACTTTAATATATCCTGTCTTTTGGCTCAGTAGTCAATGCCAGTGCATTATGGTCATTGTATTCCAGCCAGTATATTGAGTGGCATTCCTGATACGTATTTCGCTCTTTTTGGAGCTCTTTCAAGGAATGTAGCACAGGTGGCCTGAAAGCAATTTTTCATCAAATAATGCAAATACCAGATCAACAACATCCTCTTAGCAGGGGATTATCTGTCCCCAATGAGCTGCTACGTTTAGGCACGATTAGAAATCCAACAACAATGAATTCTAACTAATATGTGATTTTGGAATTCTGTTTCAATCTTTCTCGGGTGTTCTGTTTGTCTAATCTTGTCTAATTATTTCTCCTATTCTAGGTTTCTCCAAATTCGTAACACATAATTTATCTCTCATTCTTGTTTATTAAATTTTTATCTTTCTCATAATCTCGTTTAGTCTTATTATATATGTTTCTCATTATCCTGTTGTCTTTCGTATTCTCTTTCTCCTGATCTTCATCTTTAAGCCTTTCATATTCTGTTTCTCATTCTTTCTCCCATAATGTTATATTCTTTCTCTCTTATTCATTCATATTCTGTTGTATTCTCTCTCTCTCATTCTCTCATTGTTTTTTTTAATTCTCTTGTAACATCTTTCTCTCTTATTTATTGTGTTATCATCTTCTTTGCCATCTCTCTTCTCCCTAGGATTGAGAATCGTTAAAGATGGGAGGAATCTTCAAGTAAGCAGGCTCACAAACATTATCTGCCCGGCCATCTTTCCATTTCAGTTACTAAAGGACTGGCTAAGAGTGGGAGATTTTCCAAACTAGAAGTCAAGGTCAAAAAGATTCAACTGCCCAAATACAGCTGCACAGGGGCTTTTTAAAATTATCAAGCTGCTCGGTTTGTGCTAGCAAGCCTAGCAAAGGACCTCTCCAGGGCTCAATTTGTGCTGGTGATGAAGGTGCTGGGCATAAGCACTAATTTTAGGTCTCATCTAGTAGACACTGCACGTGCATGCAGACATATTGTGGCCTTACCAAGAACATATAGGGGTTTGGAGCCCGTACACTGCTTACCATTGGTTGTTTTCCTGTCACTCTCATTTGCTTCTTCTTATTCATATTCCAGCTTGTTCATCATGTGTTTGTCCCTCCCATGGAGCATCACTTCTTTATCATCACTTTTGATAGGGTGGTTTCTATGCTTCCTCTGCTTGCTTTACAAGCACTACTTTTTTCTTTTTGGTGAGGCACCCCATGAGAGCGCATGTTTTTCCAGCTGTCTCCCTGGTTTACTTTTATCCCTGTGCACTCTGTGTTGATCTCAGTTGTCCATGTGCTTCTGCCTGCCCCATCCATGTTGCGCTCACCCTCGTATACTTCCCTCATGCCCCGTTGCTTTCTTGTTCCTGTGCTTCTCTCCCGCCCACTCCACATTGCTTTCTCACCTGTTGCTTCTCCTTCCTCAACCTGCACCCTTGTGTTGCTTCCAGCTGCCCCAAGATGCTTCTGCCCTCATTGCTTCCCCTGACCGCTTTAAAAAAATGCTTTCATACTTTTTTCTCTTTTAATTGCCAATGCATCTTGGATCATTAATTAAACAGAAAAAGTAGCGACTGTGTTTTTTTGAACCTATTGACAAAATAGGGCAACCCATTTATCCGCAAGGAATTGGGTAAGATCAAGTGCATATACAAAGAATTACTTGAGGAATTATTCACATAAACATTTCACACATATTGGTCACGAATGTGATCCAGACAGTAAAAGAATTACAACTGTAATCAAGGATGTATTCCAATTTCTCTCTATTTTTTACAATAGAAGTAGTTTAGTTTACTTTATTCAATCAATTGCATGATCATTTACATCAGCATAAATTACAACCAATAAAAATTCATTACAGCATAAAAAGTCAAATTTACAGTAAAATAGAGTTTCACATCTCTCCATCAGTATAAAACTTTATGACATTTTACAATGCCGTATAAATTTAAAAGAGGAGAATTCCACATTTATATCAAGTCTAGAATGTAAGTGTTCAAAATTTCTAAGCCCCAATAATCCACTAATAACCCTAAAATCGGGTTGCTTACATGGTCATTTATCTTTCTCTGAGTAATTTTTTATCATTTTTAATCTCGTCCACCAGTCATAAAGCAACTATCTCGAAATTGTAAATATGAGCCACCTTGTAGTATCAGACCTAAAAATACGTAAGGCTTCAGAGGGGCGTGTAAAAAGATAACAAACGGCAGGCAGGAATTATCCAGGTTTTCCTGAGACTTGCATAGGCGGGACAAAGAAAAACGAAATATTCTAGGGTCTCAAGAGAGGAGTGACAGGACGGGCATGAAGATGTTACAGAGGTATTTGCCCAAGAACGTTTCCTAAAGTTTAGAGGGAGTACCCCATACCTGAATTGGATATAAAGTGCTCATGCGTGCGGTGGTTCAACATCATCCATAAACATTTCAAAGGCAAAGCACCCCTTAACATTCATAAAACTAGAGGTTAAAGTGCCATGTGCATTGACATCAGTGCATTCTAAATCAACGTACTCCCAGTACCTTTTTTTGAGCAAGGGGACCATATTTTTCGTAAAGGACTTTGGGGTCCTCCCACATGAACCCCAACCCCAATTTAGTAAACCAACCCGTAACCTTATTGAACCAGGCAAGGCGTCCTGATTGTTTTTATAGTGTTAATAGCTCTTCCAAAGCCTCCTTTACCGGGACCTGTGTGCTACCAGTCCATAATCTTACCCAAAACAAAAGTGCCTTGAGAATAGCAAAATAATGAATGGGTTTGAGACCAAGGTCAAGTCGGTACGGCATCAGGGGGGGTTCACTGGTAGATTAAGGATCACCGTTAAGAATGTATTCTCAGCAAGTTCTAAGTGCTTTAGGCTCTCCTAGCCCTTTTGCCCTATGTATTTCCAGAATTGGAGAAGAGGGTCGAAAGACAGAACCCCTTACCCTCCTAGCTATTGCACAGTCAACATGCTGAAAGGTTAGAACGCTCTTTTCTATTTGGAGTGTCCAACCTAGACTGTCACTGATTCGGACTCCCAAGTAGTCGAATACCTTGACCTGTTCTAAGACTTGGGAGCCTAACATCAATTTACTCTTGATGGATTTGTAGGTAAACGCCATGTATTTAATTGTGAAGCAATTGATTTCAAAGCCCCTGTCCTTACATGCTTTTGCAAATGTGTTTAAGGCATTCTGGATCCCCATTGCCGTCTTTGATCTAAGCAGCGTGTCATCTGCAAATAGCAAGGAGGGCACAGGACTACCTGCTAATTTCAGGGGGTCACCTCCACAATGGAACAATTCTCCTATAGGCCCATTTATGTACAGGGTAAACAGGGTTGGGGCAAGAACACCGCCCTGTCGTACTCCCCTAGAGACCACAATGTCATTGGATAAACTGCCATCTAGATTCCACCTGACTTTGGCGTAATTATCTTGATGCAGGGAATTTTGAGTAAATTCATAGGGAGTCCTAGGTCTCGAAGGTCAGCCCAGAGATAAGTACGGTCTATGGAGTCAAATGCTGTTTTAAGATCAACGAAAACGACATATAAGTGACCCCTCCTAATTGTCACCTCTTTCCATATAAGCAGGAGAAATCTAAATACCTGGTCTAGAGTGCTAGTGGAAGCCCTAAATCGTGCCTGTAGATTAGATAATATGCTATTCTCCTTGATCCAATCTTGGTTCTGAGTTAAAATAATTTTGCTAAAAACTTTTTGAGAAACATCTATAAGGCAAATTGGCCTGTAATTCGCTGGTGTCCCCTTTTCTCCCTTTTTGAATATTGGGATTATTTCCGCACCACTCCAGGTCGCAGGAATATCTCCACCTCGCAGGGTAGCATTAAAAACAGTTTGTAGCAAACGTCCCCATATAATGGGCTCCGATTTGAACAAATCTCCCTGTAAAGTGTCCGGTGCTTTCCCATTCTGCACAGAGTTAATGGCTATAACAGTTTCCTCTATTGAGAAACTAGTTACATCAGCTTGTGCTAATTCTACGCTGGAAAACCTGTTGATCTAGACAAGAATAATCCATGTTGCCTATGTAGAGATTCGTGAAGTACTCCTCCCAGACGTGGGGCTGAATATGAAAGTCTGTTTCAGTTTTCTGCTTGGATGTCCCTTTGACAAGAGGTGCCAGAATAATTGGCAGTCCTGCTTTGAGGCTTCTACAAGAGTACACTATTTCTTTGACTCTCAATCCCTTTTTGCCTCGGCCTGTGCCTTTTTATACAATTTCCTTCTATTTATAATGTCTATCCACATTTCTTTCTTAACCGCCATAATTAGTTCATCTCTGGCTTGTCTACCAGCCTCGTTATACCATGGGGCAGTGCTCCGTTGGATTAAATTAAAATTGCACTGTTTATTGAAATAGGATCTTAGGGTACTAGTTAATTGATGAAAAGTGGCCATAATATCCTCGTCACTTAGATCAAAATTGCTCATGGCAGGAAGGATCTGTGCTACCTCAGCATAGATATTTGGGAGGAGATTCCCATTAGCCAATATATGTGGCCATTTTACTCTTTTGTTGGTATTAGTAGTAACAACAGGGGCCACCATCTGTCGAGGTCGGCCATTCAAAATTGCAAGACTAGTTACCGTCAGTGCCAAAGCATTGTGATCGATATCCTCCCGATTTAGTACGATCATGTCATTCACATTTGGCCATAGTTCGAGATCTACCAAAATATAATAGATCCTGCTCCTGGCTTTCCCCGTCTTAAACGTAAAGCATGCATCTGCGTCCGAACGCATCTGCCCATTACAGGCTTGGACTCCATAGGCAAGGGTAAAAGATAGTACCTGTTGTCCCACCTTAGTGCATTTCTTAATCACTGGGATCTGAAGCTTGTTGACCCCTCTAGCTTGATCTTCATCCTGCACTAACTCCTGTACATAGTCAACTGGCTCAAAAGCTGTATTGCAATCACCAGCGGCTATGAGATGGTGCTCTTCCCTGGATGTATCAAGGAAGTTGGTAAGTGATGTTATCATATCGGAAGGCTTGTGGGGGCTACTAAAGCGATTATAAAGATTAAACAACCTGATATGGATATTTTCTTTCAATAATATCAGTTCTAAGCCAAGTATCTCCTCTGACCCTAATTTTACTATCTTAATTTTGCATGCCAGTGTAGTCTAAACCCAGATCAATAATCCACCAGCTGGGCGACCAGCTGGAGAATGCGTGGCCTTAATACTAAAAGTAGTAAACCCCACTCTGTGTACCTGCTTCACCGCCCAGGTTTCTTGGAACAGACATGGATGGAATCTGTCCACTAAGGTACACCATTCTGGGTCGTTTAGTTTTGGCCTTATTCCCGCAATATTCTAGGATAAGATTTTAAAATTCTGATAATTTTTTATGCACTCCTGGGATTTTATCTTGTTTTGGGATTAACTCTCTCTACGTCAAAGTTTAGTGCTGGGTGATACAGCGTGGTAACTGGACCACAGTATACGGTTTCACTAGGGGTCTTAATATTGGTAGCACCTTCCAACTGGATAGCGGGGAATGCCTCACAAGTTATTAATAATTCCGTGGTTTCAGGGTTTAGTCAGTCGGGGGTGACCAGATCAGTGAGGGGTTGGTATCTAATTCTTGTTTTGAGCTGAAAGAGCTCTTGTCTCGACTTGGAGTTCTCGGGGTTAAGCACATTTAGTGGGGCGATTGGGCCTGTGGATTTGAGGTGCCTATAGAAAAACCCAAGTGTCATAATGTCGATCTCTTGACTAGGCCCCTGATTGAATGAAGTCTTTCCCCTTCTAAGCAGCTACCCTGCAAGAATTTGTGACCTACAATTAATAATTACACACTCGCCAGGTGAAGTCTTGCACAGAGGTCCAACCCAGCTTACACGTCTAACAAACAGAATATCATGGTAGTTAGTAATTGAAAAGTGTGGCTTGTGTTCTGGGATAGCCAGTAGCAAGCTTTATTTTTCAGCTGGTTGAATGTTTCTTTTTGGGTATCCTCGATTGTGGGGACACTAGTTAGAATTGCCACATATGGGAAGCACTCTAGGGGAAGATATAAAATCACCTCTTTGACCCGATCGTTCCTATCATTAGGATCATTCATTTGGGGGGGGGGGGGGGGAGTCTGTTCATTATGTTCAGTTACATTCCCAGTGAATGAGGTACTGCATGCAGTATACCCGGCATTACTAGGGGGGAGCCTTTCCCTCCCCAGATGACTGACACACGTGGGCTCCGTTGATTTTTGTGATACTGCCCTCATGTCACTCCTGTGTTTTTCAAAAATAGGGACACGGGGTGGTAAATCTAGGCTCCTACTGTCGTTCCCGTCACCGATGTGTAATCCCCCTGGGAAAGTGCCCACCACTGCCCCCCTACTTGACTTTTTGTTTTTGGGCCTTCCCCAATCATTAGATTAGTAATAGGCTTTTGGATTAATCCCACATTCGCCTCCAATTTATCGAGCCTGTCCAAAATGGGCAAGAAGTTGTTAGATATTATTTTTTCTAAGCAAGTCATTAAGGTCTCCATAGTTTGCGGGGATAGGCCTATGGGGTCAAGAGATGGCAAGTCTGAGTCTGTCCCAGTTGGTGCTGCTTGCTTTGAGTCATTAAGGTCTCCATAGTTTGCGGGGATAGGCCTATGGGGTCAAGAGATGGCAAGTCTGAGTCTGTCCCAGTTGGTGCTGCTTGCTTTGAGTCATTAAGGTCTCCATAGTTTGCGGGGATAGGCCTATGGGGTCAAGAGATGGCAAGTCTGAGTCTGTCCCAGTTGGTGCTGCTTGCTTTGAGTCATTAAGGTCTCCATAGTTTGCGGGGATAGGCCTATGGGGTTAAGAGATGGCAAGTCTGAGTCTGTCCCAGTTGGTGCTGCTTGCTTTGAGTCATTAAGGTCTCCATAGTTTGCGGGGATAGGCCTATGGGGTCAAGAGATGGCAAGTCTGAGTCTGTCCCAGTTGGTGCTGCTTGCTTTGAGTCATTAAGGTCTCCATAGTTTGCGGGGATAGGCCTATGGGGTCAAGAGATGGCAAGTCTGAGTCTGTCACGGTTGGTGCTGCTTGCTTTGAGTCATTAAGGTCTCCATAGTTTGCGGGGATAGGCCTATGGGGTCAAGAGATGGCAAGTCTGAGTCTGTCCCAGTTGGTGCTGCTTGCTTTGAGTCATTATACACGTCCAGCGCAGATTCCTGGGGCTTCTTCCTGGATCAGGTCCTTACGACCAGTCGTGGTTCTAGGTGAGCAGCTCCCACGCCGCGAAGCGGTTTTAAGCGCCTCCTGGCACGAAAACTGGACGACGGCGACTCCAGGAGCTATGAGTTATGGGGCTTGAAGTTCCCCCGGCATTTGTGGCAGTAATTGCGGTGACTGTGAGCTACAATAGAAGTAATTCATTGGGACATTTCATGACAGAATATATAAACATACGTTGTGAGCAATATACACAAAGCAAATAGCAACACTGTAACTACCAGAACAATCCCATAAGATGCACCCGTTTGTTGGGGGATTGGCGGTAGTGTACCAACAAGTAATATGGTCAGTACAAATAACAGCCCATATCTTTCACAGTTCTTAATATTCCAAACAATTTGAGATAAATTTAAATCCAAAAATTCAAAGGCAATAAGGGTGTGTTGTCGACGTTTTGGTCTTTTATGGCCACATGGGTACCCAAGACCATCCTCAGGACTCCGCGTTGCACACAGGGAAACTCCTGTAGATACTTGCTGGTGTCTCACTCACACATAGTGAGATTTCAGAAAGGATTCTACCAAACCATCACAACTTGTTCCAAAAACTGTCTCTTTTGAACTCGAATAAATCTTCAGCAAAACAGCATCCGGCTACTCCTTGAGTTCCGCGTACATTCGTGACCAATATATAGTGTGAAATGTTTATGTGAATAATTCCTCAAGTAATTCTTTGTATATGTACTTTTGTTATTTTGAAGACACCATTAGGGATGCTGTGCATCATGGTTAAAAGCCACTGGCAATGCCAATAGGTCACAAAGACGAGAGCTCTTGGTTTTGCCAATGCTTGTTGGGGCATGCAACTTACATTTCAACACCGGACTTTGAGCCAGAGCCAGAGAAAGGGGAGAAAAGGAGGAAGCAAACGATAGGAAAACTTTGACAAAGGGAAAAGTAGGGACAACATGAACCTGCAAAAGTGAGCTAAAGAGACAGGAATTGTAGGGGGGTGAAAGGAAAAGACATGCCGTAGAATGAAGCCTAGACAACCTTGGTTTTGGCAACCCCAGTATTCGGCAGCGCTGGCAGTGGGCTGCTAAGAATTTCTTTGGGACCCGACACCTAGTTTCTTATTACAAATTAAGATCTAGGCTATTTCAGAAGAACAAATAGCTAATGGGATATACAATGTGATACAACATAGACAAGAGCATTACTGAAAACTACATGTGAGGGAATTCATTCCCCCAATGCATGTGTATAAAACAGTGTAACCGCCATCCCCGAAGATGCTATTAATCCATTATCCACACGCAGAAATGCCTCTGAACGCTGTACATATGCACAAGAAACAAGCTAAAGAACACAATTTAAACAGTACACACTAAGAGCTAAAAGAATAGCCTAGTAAACAATACAATCAAATGCATGATCAGTGATGTATGTGTTAACCAGCATTCCTTCCAGCGTTTCTGAGAGTGGGGAAATCATCATTTTCGGAATCTATCAGTATCATAGTCGAGTGAAGCTGCTGACCGTGAATATTTTTGTCTTTAATTACTTCACAGGACTCACCCTGACCACATCACAATGTGATTACCATTCCAAATCGTGCCTATCAGAGGCTTTCCAGCCTTGCTGTCCAGCCAGGTGGCTGAATTTCATCTCCAAGAAGTCTTTGCCCATCTATCCGGCCAGCAAGATGCAGAAGGTTCCTTGGAAAGTGTTTCATGTCCAAGGTCCCTCACTCTGCTAATATTCCTCCTTCTCCCCTAAGGCACAGAAAGTGCAACTTCGCTTTGAAGACCTGTGTTTGCTTCTGGCTAAACGCTCCATTACGATGCGGTGGAAATCGACCACACCCCCCCAACTTTCCGGCTGGCATGGGGAAGTAGTGAGATGGGGTGGAGCGGAGAGTGCTGCCATCCGCCGGGAGGAGGCTCGGGGATTGCGCAAAATGGTTATCTCATTAGACTGGGACAGTATCCTGGAAGCCTTCAGGGCCTTGGCCCCGCCACCTGTGCCGATAGCTCGGACATACAACTGTTTTATTACCTAGCCCCTGTTTTCCAGTTTCCACGTTTAGGGAATTCCATTGTTTGAGACTCCTGCACTATGGGGCGCATACATACCCCTTTGAATGCTTGCGTGCGGTTGGGAGTAGACGCGGGAACACCTTGACATATACACTAGGAAAGGTCGGTGCCAGATGAAGTAAGGGGAGGGAGGGAGGGATGGGATAGTTGTATTCCTGTGCCATACATTTATTGTTGATGATAATGCATGTACACCGTACGATGACCTCAATGTATCACGACATTGTGTATGACTGTAACATGTTGTAATTGACGGGTTGAAAAATAGAAAATTTAATAAAATCTGTTAAAAAGAAAAATCCTCCTTCTCCTCTGTCTATAACTAGAAGTGGGCCTGTTAAATGCTCCCACGGTACTCCCTTCCACCTTTAGCTTTGCAGACTCTCTGCCTCTTGTTTATACTACTCCTCATCTTCCAGCTACTAGAAGTTCCTCCCCGGATGGCCCCCGGCTCCTCTCCTCTTTACGTTCTTACAATAAATAGATGAATCTCTTAGAAAGGAGTTCCAGGAGAATGAAAATTCAAAGTCTCAGCACAAACAAACCACACCTCCTGATTCTCAGCAAAAACAAGCCATAGTGGTTAGTGTAGGCACGAATTCTAAGATGAGTTATAGATACACCCTATGCTGGCCTGGCCTCAAACCTCATTTTTAGACACCAGGTCTGCTAGAATGCAGCGATGTGTGATCTGAAACAGTGCGAACAAATTGTAAAGGCAATAAAATCTCTGCTTTGGCATTTTGGCTCATGTTGGGCCAATAGAAGGCTGGCTAAAGTGCCTACAAATATAGTCATAACATGGCTCCGGGGTCACTTCAAAGTGACCTTTTTGATCATAAACAAGATCCTTGACCCACCATCTGGGGAAAGTCCTCAGCTACCACCAGCTAGATGGGAACATGTTCTCCTACCAATGAATCATGGAATTCCCTCCTGCCAGTATCAGAGGAGGCTCGCTTTGTTGATCGTCATGCATCATGTTAAGGCCTCACTGGCAGAGAGGTGTTTCCAATGCCCAGAGGCATTTTCTTAAGATTGATGTGCTCTATAAATGTTGGCCATCAATCAGTCTATATCATTTGATTGCACAATGTACCTCGTGGAAAAAAGAAATGCTCCAAACTTACCGATATTTCTTCCCTTATCAAAATTTCCAAATTAATTACATTTGAAAATAGAACAATGTCCAGTTATTCCAAAAGATGGAAAAGTAGCTATGCTCTGGAGGGACAAACACAAGAAGAGGAAGGAAACCCATTTCAGAAGAAGTAAGCAAATGACTCACTACTCCAGGACACTGACTCTTAGGTCCTCACAAGCCAATCTTCTCAAACCTCCCATGTATAGACTCAAAACACAATGAGGAGAATCCTTTACATTTCTGGGTGCAAAGGCTTGAAATCTGCTTTCTATGGAGTTGAGATTTATCAAATCAGAAGGTATCTTCAAAGGGCAGCTCAAGACATGGATTTTTGGCATCTCTGATGCGCTGTGTTTTTCACGTATTCACTGATGCCCATCCCCCCAGAATCCTCTTAGTTCATAAAGTTACATTCTTCGTCGCTTACTGCCAGGATGCCCCAATGGGAGTGGCAGCAGGCTTTACAAATATATGTTTAATTTAATTTCATTTCATATAGTGACAAGAAAGCTAACAAGGGTGTGCAATGGGCTGGCAAAAAGCCCACTGTAAATTCATGGATTCAAAGGTCTGGGCAAACAGCAGGACCTCCTGATGGCAGCAAAAACAGGTGACGTTGGGAAGAGTTGGAGGTGAGAAAAGATAATGTAGGAAGTAGAGTGTGTAAAGAATTAAACACAGGTCCTTTATATACAGGGTTATTATTTTACTGGACAAATCCAGACTCACTAGATATGAGCTTGATCAAATAGGTGCTAAGGGGCTTATTTAAGTGTTTGCAAGCTGCACTTTATTCATCAGCGGACGGATTTACTCGCAGGGGCGGTTCCTGCCTCAGGGCCCCAACTCATATTTTGGCCCCCCCCATTACATTTGAATATATAAATAAACTTAATAATTAAAACTTTGAAAGTTGTACATTTTATTCACCCTGCTCCCGCGGCAGTCCGCCTTCAACCGCAGGTGGTCTCTGTCGGCAGCTCTGAAGGGGGTGAGGCTTCAATGTGATAAACACCAGTAGTGGCAGCGAGAGCACGGAACCTCAGCCCACAGAGTGCGCGTGCACCGTTGGACGGCGGCCTTTCTCCGGCCAGTCCATCATGCGCACTAGAGGCGTCTCTCCATCTGCACATGAGCGAGAGGGATGATCAAAGCCACACTCCCTGGCCTCTGTTCCTCCAGCGGAAGCTCCGTTGAAGGCCCTGAATGTGTACAAAGCAGCCGCCCTGTAGCATGCAGCCGCTCTGTAAAGTTCATTGTCCTTCAAAAGCAAACTCACAAAACAGGAGCTTCTTACTCGAAAACAAAACATATATGTCCCTGACGCGCTGGGAGTTTCTCTCAATGAGTGCGGGTCATTTCTTTTCTCTCTTGTTGGATGCCACTTGGCTTTCCATGGAGGCCATAAAAAAGAAAAGTTAAATGCAACATCCACTGGAACTGTGAGTTTAGCGAATCAAGGGGCATATTATCAAGGACGGCGTTAAAAATTATCACCGGTCTAGCGGCAGGAAACTGCCGCTAAAGCGGCGCTAATGGCTTGATAATATGCCCTGGAGAATTCCCATAGAAGCCCATGTTCTGGTGTGGACATGGGCTTCTATTGGAATTCTCCAGGGCATAATATCAAGCCCATTATCACCGCTTTAGCGGCAGTTTTCTGCCGCTAAACAGGCGATAATTTTAACGCCGTCCTTGATAATATGCCCCCAAATATTCACCACGTTTTTTGAGGGAACGTACTCTGTGCCAAACTCTGTATGAGGGCCTTAGACTAGAAAGTGGAGAGATCACGATAGCTTTGATATGTAGGAAACACCTTCTATAAGCTGAACATTTACACCATATGACCAGAATCACAAAACCCAGGAAACTAAAAGTTAGCATAAGCCAGGGAGAACATTTTCAAAGAAACTGGTCTTGTGGGTTTGTGGAAGCATACGTACTGGAGTCATTCTCAATGATGGGGAATATGAATACTGATAAACGTAACACCTGCGCTGCTCCTGTTTGTGTAACCCCTAGGCCCTCATTTACCAGAGGCTAGAGCCATATCTATGAGGCGACGCAAAGCCACCCTGCATGGCCTCATATATATGGAGTAAGGCAAGGCAGCGCAAAGTGCTGCCTTGCCTTACTCTACGTAAAGGAGGCGCTCCATGGGCATTGCTGTGGGTGTTCCCACTCAATACCCATGGATTTTGGCACTGCCCCAGATTTTACACCATCACGTAAACCTGGGGCAGCGCCAAAAACCTACGCCCCTCCCCCCAGAGCAGGTGTTTTTTATGCAGAACACATAGAATGAGTAAAATGCCTCTTGTGATTGTTTTTGTGCAGGAAGGTGCATCTTCCTGCACAAAAACAATCATGCCAACAACACAGACAACCCTTGTACCACGGTGCCTGCGTTGGTGGACAGCTGCAAATTGTGAAAAAGCCCTGGCTGAAAGGACAGGAATGCCCTCTATCTTGTAAATGCAATGTATTCCTGCCCCTTCGAATTGGCGTAAGGCAGCGGGGCAAAATGACTTGCAGCACTTCCCTATGCCAATTCTCTGTAAATGAGGCCCCTAGGACATAAAGCATAAGAAACTCTGGACAGATATGCAAGGATGTGGGATGTTGCACAGGCACATTTGCAAGGGTGAGTGACTGTAGATAGCTGTCGCTGCAGGGGGAGTGCGGGTGTGTTGTGCTTGACAAACCTTCGGGGAAACCAGAGCATTTGCTGAGCAGGGTTTAATATGTAAAAAAGGATGCGGAGGCCCAAAGGGTTTCTAAAGGCTCGTTGTAGGTGCTTCCAGATACTGGGGTTGTGGGATGCCAAGGCTGCCTAGCCTTGGTTTCCCCTCATGTCGCTTTTATCCACCACCCTACTGTCTCTTTATCTCACCCTGGCTATTCTTTTTCATTCCTGCTTTATCACGCTGTCACAGTTTTACTATCTTTCTTACCCTCCATCTTTTTCCCTTTTCTTCCTTTCTCCCTCTTACTCTGGGTCAAAGTCTGGTTATTAAAAATCTGTTGCGTCCCAAGAAAATGAGTGCTAGTGCCCATGATATGTGCAAACACAAGCAAAAATGAGTTATGGATGCTCAGAGGGACAGAAGAGATGTGGTATGTTATATGAAGACTGGGTGCTACATCACGGACTGCAGGAGGTGGAGTCTGGTTGGACGGGATATGACTGATGAATGACAGCTTGAAAGAAGAATGTTGCGGGGGGGGGGGCTAGACAGACACAACCTGCATTGGTAGGTTACATCCATGCAAGCCGGGTGGAGAGGGGAGCAAGGGATGGTTTCCCTTTGGGAGGGCCACAGAACAGCGATGGGTACTTCCAAAGGTGGGAAAGTTCCCTCTAGGACACTAAGGGGCTTATTTACAAGCCCATTGCACCACAAAAGTGACACACTGCTTGCCCATATGTACCTGGCTATGTAAAGCCACCCTGCATGGCTTTTCATGACCATGTAAATATAGCCCCCTTTTATGCATTACTCTGCGTGAAAGGGGCGTTCCATGGGTGCTGCGGTGGGTGTTCCCATGCAGCATCCATGAAACCTGACGCATTCCCAGATTTACAAGGTTTTGCAAGCCTAGTAATGCGTCAGATTCCTACACCTTCCCAGGGGAGGCGTAAGGGAGGCTCAACGTGTAGAAATACCTTTATTTCTCCTCGTTTTTCCTTTTTCTATGTGTGCTGCATTCTGCAGCCCACATAGAAGGGGAAAACACCTCTTGTGATTGTTTTTCTGCTGGAAAGTGTCCCTTCCTGCACAAAAAAAAATCCCCCTACAACGCAGAAACCCATGCACCATGGTGCAAGTGTCCCTGCGTTGGCGCATGGTAGCTAATTGTGCCCCAGCACAGTGGAAAAGGTGCCGTATCTTCTAGATACAATGAATTCCTGCCCTTTTCTTTTGATGCACGGCAGCGCAGCAGGCAGGCCTGCTACACTGCCATGCATCAAAATAATGTAAAGGAGGCCCCAAGACTGGACAGGTAGATTCCTGGGGTCGTCCTATCCGGGGCCAGTACCCACAGCCTACAGTATGGTGGTGCAGCATTGGAGCTGAAGAGTTTTGTACCCAAGAGACCACCCTTCCAACTAGTTGCAGCCCCCTACAGTCTTAAGGGACCTTAACTACGGTGCCTCTTGTGCTCTAGACGTTTCCTCATACATAGATAGATAGCAGAGAACTAGTTAAGGAGTGGCCGCTTCATTGCCCAGCCACTGATCGCAGTTTTACCGGGCCTGGACCAAGAGTGCTGACCCCATTCTGACGCACACAAGCAAACACAGTGTCAGTCATTGAGAAAAACCAATGGGAAAGTGAGACTACGAAGATCACTTCCTGCCTCCCTGGATCTTCCCAATGAGAGCCCAGTAGAGTGAACAGATTGCCACAGTGAGAGACGCTTACAAGCACCAGAGGAGCACTGTCACAATAGTATCGATCCAGCGCAGGCCCAATAATTTGGACAGGAACGAGCACTCAATTATTTCATTTACTTTGGCCCATACACATACACCCAAGTCCCTGTCGCGCTGGTGTCAAGTTTATTAATTTCTTACCAATTCATATTCAATAATTGAAATTTTGGACAGTTCATATTCTACACAATAAACCTTCTCGTTCAAATTTCCATCTTCTTAGTCGATGTACCAATTAGTTGAAAAATTGAAGGCAACAGTTACTCAAATAATAAATGGACAAAAATAATCACAGACTCATTGTTTGCAATTTGTTAACTTTATCTAACTCAAAATGCATTAGTCTTAGAAAAATACCTCATGAGAGAAAATACACTCTAAACTGTCAACAGATAATCAATCTCGAGATAACATACGTTGCATGGAGGGGATAGATGAAGAGACATCAGACATGTGCATTATCAAATCTCGATTTGAGAAAGATAGATGAAGAGACAAAAGAACATGTATTATAACTTAGAATTATCAAAGATACCAACCCAAAGAATATGAACGAGGAAACCACCACCCAGGCCTAGGTAGTGGCAGGGGACCCCCAGACCAAGAGTCAGGGATCAAAGACTCAAAGATCAGGATAAGGATAGGACTGGAACGGCTAGGCCTCTCTACAACCCGACAATCAGCAGCGCACCCTTTCTCTCCTTACGCCTAATGCAGCAGCCGCATCTGCCGCCTTCACTTTTAACCCCGCCCCTAAATCACCTATTCTTTATACCCTTACCATTCAGATTCCATCCCACTAAGGTTGCTAAATCACCCTTTCTAGCTACAGGATTGGTCAAAACGTGGGGCGTATGATCACCCTACCATTAAGTCATGCTTTCTTTGGCTACCCCATTGTCCGGTTTTTCGTTCCCAAATATTCAGTATGCATCCCTATTCTCTCATGAGGTGAATGTATTGAGTTAAGGACAATTTTTAATACAGTTAACATTTTGTGGATTTTCACACAGGGTTCACTGGAGTTGGTTGCATGTCAAGCGTCATGTCCTTCACCGTGCCATGCTCTTTCAGCTTGTTCAGCATCTTGGCCATTTAGTCACGTGATTTAGGCGTGCTGCAAGTTTCACTCATCACAGATCGGCTAACTTAACTCAAAATGGAGACTCGTCCATTTACTAAAAGAACGGAAAGCAAACATTTATTAATAACATGATAATGGAATCTTCACTGTTAACCATCCCCCATAACTCTAATCCATGTTAACAATTATCCTAGCATAGCATAAACAAAAAGCGGCATAAATTATTTATGACAAAGCAACTCACGGCATGCATTTTTCTACATTTACATGCAATATGCCATGCAATACATTTATAACACGTTCTACACACAATATTATTACAGACTTGGTTATTTACGTACGGTTCGGAATAATTCCATGCATATTGCGAAGCAAATTCCTCATGTGTGGTGTGTAGCTGCATATTAATTCTATTTTCTACTTAAAGTTAGTATGTATTACAGGGGTACTTGATTCAAGCGGGTTTCTTTTTTACGTATCCCCGCTCCATCAGTATTTTAGAAGTGTGTGAGAATTTTCTGTCTCAATCGATTCCACAGGAGATACCTTCACCCTCCAACACCTGTCACATGCGTGTGGCCCTCAGGACTACTGAAGACTCCCAAAGACATCTATCGAAAGATCCTGGATAGAGATTAATTAGGTGCAGCCACTGAGTGAGCCAGAGATCAGGGTACGGGCAGCCTCACTAAGAATTGCTGACTCTTTTACTACTCCTGGCTTAACCCAGACTTCTAGGAATAAGCCAGGAGTAGTACAAGTGTAAGTCACACACACTAATAGCAAAACCTTTGTGAATTGGGCCCATGTTCTTTATTCATGTTCAAAAACCTTTAGGGTTCCTCAAGCCAGGTATCAAGTGGAGCCCTAAACGTAAATAAGTTGGAACAAGGAGGGTTCAAGGGAGGCTTCCGGTGCACACTCTTGCCACACCATACTCCAATCCAGAGCACCAGACACAGCCTGCCAGACCTCCGTCCTGCAGGTATAAGCACTCCTTTGTGCCACTGTGAAAAGTGGGTCATGCAAGCACTGGTGCCAAAGTAAAGGGATAGACCACTAAAGAATGCGAGTGAGCACCCCAACGTTCTTTACTCTGGTGTAGGGAAGCTTTCGCATTGTATTTATTCACAGTGAAAACTGAACTTTGTGTACGCTTCACAAATGGAAATATGTAAACCATTTAAAAAATGAACTTTCAGGGCCTCATTTACAAGCCATTGCTCCACCGGTGTGTTACTTTTTAGACGCACAAGTCACCCTTTCATGGCCCTGTAAATATGAGCCCCTTTCACGCATTACTCTAGGTGAAAGGGGCGTTCCATGGGTGTTGCTGTGGGTATTTCCAAGCAACATCCATGTTTTCTGGCTCATCTCCAGAATCCTACGCCTCCCCAGGGGAAGGGTAGAAGTGGCGCAATCCTTTTATTTCTTATCGTTTGTTGTTCTTTCTATGAGTGCTGCATTTTTCAGCACACATAATGCAGCACACATAGAAGGGGGAAAACACCATTAGTAGTGCCTGTTTTTGTGCAGGAAGGGGTCCTTCCTGCACAACAACAATCATCCCTGCAACACAGGCACCCTTGGCACGTGGCTGCTGTTTGTGGGTCGGTGCAGGGGAAAAGGATAGGAATCTTGTAGATATGGCGCATTCCTGCAGTTTTATTTTCTCACACAGCAGTGCAGCAGGAAGGCTGGCTGCTCGGCCATGTGTAAGTATATAAAAAATGAGGCCCTCAATTTCAAATGGCAAGAAATGGAGTATAGCATGAGCCGGAAATATTTTTGTTGTTGTTTTTGAATTGGTAATTCGTGTAAACTGAATATACTGAATTTGTGTTTTTGAAAATGCCAGCTCTGTCTCTTTCTAGCCTCTCTGAGGCAGTTTAAAGTAGCTCCTATTTTGAAACAGAATGGAAGAAACACACATATTTCTAGACATATGTGCTTACTGTTTTTTTGGTCGCTGTGTGAATATGATAGACTATTCATGAAACAGATATGATCTGAATGTTATGATAAACAACATCTGTTGAAGTTATGTTAGCCTTCTTGTTTCAAATAATTTGACTGTGACTCGTCTGAGTGTATTCCACCATCTGGCTTTAACATAAAACAAATATGACATGTTATTTTCCTAAGCTTCTAAGTTTTTGAGCTGGGGTGGTTTGTCTCACCACCTCTCACTCACCAGAGTAAACTATCTGCTAATGGATGAGGCACTCTTGTTCTCGGCATTGCCCTAAATCATAAAATCCTGTGCGATGAAGTTAATCTTTTAAAGTGAGATGGAGTGGCCCAGTGCTCAATTTGTGAAAAATTAAATGCCAGGACCCTTATCAGGAGGAAACTGAAACGTTGCACCACCTATTACCCCTTCCAGTTCTACCAACACAACTACTAACCATCACGCTCCTACAAGTGTGACAATTCAGACTATTCCAGGCCCCCAGTGCTATAAGAATGGTGTGAGTGGCAGGTATTAGCCTTTTTAATGTGTATTTTTTTTTAACTGTTAGTCTGCTCATCTCTAAATTAGACAAAGAGCACCACCATGTGGCAGACTGTCATAAGTGCACGTGCAGACAATTAAGTGCCCGTGCCAAGCACAGGAAACTACTGGCTCAAATTAAGCACTGGCGTGGCCACTAGTGTTCAGTATGAGTGCAGGACACTGTGAATGATTTTCCTTTTAGAAACATTTTATGTACATTGATCTTATGTAGATATCCTAAAAATATAGCTCAGATAACCCCCGACACACGAAACTTGAGAAACACTGAAGATTCACTCAAACTAATCACCACACCCATGTCAGGATGTGCAGAATGGTAGTGTGACCACAGGGGCACACTGCATTCTGGGTGGGATTTGTGTGCTGCCCAGTACATAGCATACAGTGCTGTCTTTCCGCAAGGAACACACACCACCCAGAGTGTGGTGGGCCAGACGCAACCTCACATAGCAGCAATGATGTAAGTTTGTTTCCTTCTAGGTGACTGCAGGAATCTGTTCTTTGTGGCCCCCTCACCTATAGTAAGTATGGTCACTTTGCACATACGTGGGGATACCCTGATCTCAATCAGAGCTGTTAAGTTGAAAAGGGAACATGTGAGCACAGTGAAGTCACACAGGCCTCAAACATTTGTAAACACTGATGACTTATTGTGGGCATAGATTTTCGAGACCATTTAGAGCTGCAACTGTTCTTCTCTTGAAAGATGCTCCTGTCACCAAGCCCCAAAACCCAACGACTGGTAAGTTTTGCTTCCCCACAACTTTGCCCCATCTGCCAAGACTCTTGGGGCCCAATTCACAAATTGCATTTTTCTTAAGCCCCTATGATGCTGTAGTTGATATTCCTCTTTTTACCACCACTCATTCTGGTCCTGCCCCATGTAGGTGATATATGGTATTGTAAGAAATTGGGTTATTGGTTCAGGGGGATGCAACCCTACTCAAGTAGCAACCAAAATCCTTGTCAGTGTGAAGTCACAAGCAAACACCAGATTACCCTGTGCACAACCCTCCGGTAGCTTGACACTGAGCAGTCATGCTTATCTTAGAGGCAATGTGTAAAGTAATTATGCAGCACTTTCAACAGCAATAAAGAGAAAACACAAGAAAAATCCCACACCAATGTATACCAAGCATTGGAAATACAACCAGTCTCGCATTTGTGAGAGTTAGAGCTATTGATGTTGTAAATGACAAAGTATTTTACCTATGCATTTGTGTTTGGAGTGGAGTGGATGTATGTGGTGTGGAGTGGAATTATGTGGGTTGGGTTGGAATAGTTAGTTGCGGAATTGTGTGTGGTTGAATTGTGCGGTGTGGAGTGGATTTGTGTAGTGTAATAATGTGGCAGGGTCTGCAGTGGAATTATGTAGTTGTAAATATGTAGTATTGAGTTTACTGGACTAAGTGGAGTGGGATTGTGTTTCATGGAGTGTAATTATGTGGAATCGTATTTTGTGTTGTAGAGTGGTACGTAGTGGAGTTTACTTATGTGATGTACTGTTGAATTTTGTGGCATGATGTGAAATTTTGTGGTGTGCATTGGATATATGTGGTGTGTTGTGTAATTGTGTTGTTGAGTTGAATTATGTGGTTTGTTTATGAATTATGTGGTGTGGAATGGAAATTTATAGAGTTGAATTGTGCAGCATGGAAGTGTGTGGTGTTGAGCGAACATTTTGCTCATTGGTATTATGTGGCATGGTTTGAAGTGAATTTATGTGGAGTGTTGCTACGTGGCATAGACTTGATTTTTGTGGAGTGTATTTATGTGGTGTGGAGTAGAGTTGAATTATGCAGAGTTTAATTATGTGGTGTTGAGTGGTATTATGTGGAGTATAATTATGTTGTGTGGTGATTTCTGTGGGTCTGAATTGTGGAATGTGGTGTTGTGTGGAATTATGTGGCTTGGTGTGGTGTGTAATTATGCAGAGTGGAATTATATAGCATGTTTCTGAGTTAAATTTTGTGAGTTGTAATTATGTGTTTTGGAGTTGAGTGTAAATATGTGTGGCGTGAAGTGGAATTATGTGCAGTTGAATTGTTTGTAATTGATTTCTGTTGTGTTGCGTGGAATTATGTGGTTTGGAGTGGAGTGGTATTAAGTTGCTTAGAGTGCTATTATGTGATGTGGAATTATGTGCATGGAGTGAAGAGGAAATATATGGTTTTTAATTTTTAGATTGTAATTATGTGGCATGGAATGTTGTGGAGTGGAATTATGTCTAGTTGAAAAGTGTGACATGGAATTATGAGATGTTCATATGTGCTGTATGTGGTAGAATTATGCGGTGTGGATTCGTTTGTTGTGGGATTATGTGGCACTTAAAAACTAACATAACATGCCACTTAGATGCAATTATGTAGCGACTAGAGGAAAAATGTGGTACATCATGCACACGCAGTCCACGCATGTCTGCGAGCTATTAGCTGCTCTGCTCCATTATAGAGACATTGTACATATCTTTTTGATGATATCTGGTTCCAGTTGTAGGAGGCCTTGAGCAACCTGACCCTACTGTTTAGAGTTATGAAATATACACGGAAACCTTTTTAACAAGCATTAGCATAGCCAATGGGTCTCGCCTCTGGGGCCTTATAAGTGTTTAGGCAGAGCTATTGACTCTGCCAATGTGTTTAAACAGTGCTGTAGAGAAGTGTGGTTGCTTTGCAGCATGCTGAAAAGGTGTAATAAAAAAGTGTCAGAAGCATTTTTGTTACGCTATATATGACCAAGAAGGCATTATGTCCAACAGAACGACCATATTAAAAAACTTCATGGACAATAAAAACTTTCCTCATTTTTCTTTTGTTTTTGCAATGCTGGCAACTTGTTTTTGCCTATTCCAATGGTTGTTTGTTAAAGTTTTTTTTTTGAGGGGCATAAACAATTGGAAGTTGAAGGTTGTGAACTAGTACCTGTATTATAACACTAGCAGCGGCCAGACGCTAGGGGAGAATCAACAGATGGCAGATTCCGAGAGCAGGCTGAGGTGGTGTTGAGTGATGTTGAGGTGGTAGTGGTGGTGGTGGTGGTGACTGGTGCTGAGACGATGCTGAGGTGATGCTGAATGATACATAGGTCTTGCTGAGTGATGATGATGTGGTGGTGTACTATTGCAAAGGCGATGCAGAGTGCTACTGATGTGGTGTTGAGTGAGATAGTTGTGGCCCTGAGTGATGCTGTGGTGGTGCTGAGTGATGCTGTGGTGGTGTTGAGTGATGCTGTGTTGGCCATGAGTGATGCTTTGGTGGTGCTTAGTGATGCTGGGGTGTTTCTGAGCGATGCTGTGGTGGCCCTGAGTGATGCTGTGGCTGCGCTGAAAGATGCTGTGGTGGTGCAGTGATGCTGTGGTGGTGCAGAGTGATGCTTTGGTGGCGCAGAGTGATGCTGTGGTGGTGCTGAGTGATGCTGTTGTGGCCCTGAGTGATGCTGTGGTTGCGCTGAGTGATGCTGTGGTTGTGCAGAGTGATGCTGTGGTGGTGCAGAGTGATGCTGTTGTGGTGCTGAGTGATATTGTTGTGGTGCTAAGTGATATTGTTGTTGCACTGAGTGATGCTGTGGTGGTCCTGAGTGGTGCTGTGGTGGCCCTGAGTGATGCTGTGGTGGTGCTGACTGATGCTGTGGTGGTGCTGAGTGACACTGTGGTGACACTGAGTGATATTGTTGTGGCCCTGAGTGATGCTGTGGTGGTGCTGAGTGATGCTGTGGTGGTGTTGAGTGATGCTGTGTTGTCCGTGAGTGATGCTTTGTTGTTGCTTAGTGATGCTGTGGTGTTGCTGAGTGATGCAGTGGTGGCCCTGAGTGTTGCTGTGGTGGTGCTGAGTGATGCTGTAGTGGTGTTGAGTGATGCTGTGTTGGCCGTGAGTGATGCTTTGGTGGTGCTTAGTGATGCTAGGGTGTTGCTGAGTGATGCTGTTGTGGCACTGAGTGTTGCTGTTGTGGCCCTGAGTGATGCTGTGGTGGTGCTGAGTGATGCTGTGGTGGCCCTGAGTGATGCTGTGGTGATGCTGAGTGATGCTGTGGTGGCCCTGAGTGATGCTGTGTTTGCGCTGAGTGATGCTGTGGTGGCCCTGAGTGATGCTGTGGTGGTGCTGAGTGATGTTGTGCTGGCCCTGAGTGATGCTGTGGTGATGCTGAGTGATGCCGTGGTGGCCCTGAGTGATGCTGTGGTTGCGCTGAAAGTTGCTGTGGTGGTGCAGTGATGCTGTGGTGGCGCGGAGTGATGCTGTGGTGTTCCTGAGTGATGCTGTGGTGGTGCTGTGTGATGCTGTGGTGGTGCTGACTGATGCTGTGGTGGCGCTGGGTGATGCTGCTGTGGTGGTGCTGAGTGATGCTGTGGTGGTGCTGAGTGATGCTGTACTTGTGCTGAGTGATGCTGTGGTGGCACTGAGTGTTGCTGTGGTGGCATTGAGTGATGCTGTGATGGCGCTGAGTGATGCTGTGGTGGCCCTGAGTGATATTGTTGTGGCCTTGAGTGATGCTGTGGTGGTGCTGAGTGTTGCTGTGGTGGCGCTGAGTGATGCTGTGGTGGCCCTGAGTGATGCTGTGGTGGCCCTGAGTGATGCTGCGATGGTGCTGAGTGATGCTGTGGTTGTGCTGAGTGATGCTGTGGTTGTGCTGAGTGATGCTGTGGTTGTGCTGAGTGATGCCTTGGTAGTGCTGGGTGATGCTGTGTTGGTGTTGAGTGATGCTGTGTTGGCCCTGAGTGAGGCTGTGGTTGTGCTGAGTGATGCTGTGGTGGTGCAGAGTGATGCTGTGGTGGCGCAGAGTGATGCTGAGGAGGCGCAGAGTGATGCTGAGGAGGCGCAGAGTGATGGTGTTGTGGTGCTGAGTGATATTGTTGGGGTGCTGAGTGATATTTTTGTTGCACCGAGTGATACTGTGGTGGTCCTGAGTGGTGCTGTGGTGGTCCTGAGTGATGATGTGGTGGTGCTGAGTGATGATGTGGTGGTGCTGAGTGATGCTGTGGTGGCCTTGAGTGATGCTGTGGTGGCGCTGAGTGATTCTGTGGTGGCGCTGAGTGATGCTGTGGTGGCGCTGAGTGATGCTGTGGTGGCGCTGAGTGATGCTGTTGTGGTGCTGAGTGATGCTGTGGTAATGCTGAGTGATGCTGTGGTGGCCCTGAGTGATGCTGTGGTTGTGCTGAGTGATGCTGTGGTGGAGCAGAGTGATGCTGTGGTGGTGCAGAGTGATGCTGTGATGGCGCTGAGTGATATTGTTGTGGCGCTGAGTGATATTGTTGTTGCGCTGAGTGATGTTGTGGTGGTCCTGAGTGATGCTGTGGTGGTCCTGAGTGATGCTGTGGTGGTGCTGAGTGATGCTGTGGTGCTGCTGAGTGATGCTGTGGTGCTGCTGAGTGATGTTGTGGTGGTGCTGACTGATGCTGTGGTGGTGCTGAGTGATGCTGTGATGCCCCAGAGTGATGCTGTGGTGGTCCTGAGTGATGCTGTGGTGGTGCTGAGTGATGCTGTAGTGGTGCTGAGTGATGTTGTGGTTGTGCTGAGTGATTCTGTGGTGGTGTTGAGTGATGCTGTGTTGGTGTTGAGTGATGTTGTGTTGGCCCTGAGTGATGCTGTGGTGTCACTGAGTGATGCTTTAGTGGCGCTGAGTGTTGCTGTGGTGGAGTTGAGTGATGCTGTGGTAGCGCTGAGTGATGCTGTGGTAGCCCTGAGTGATATTTTGTGGCCTTGAGTGTTGCTGTGGTGGTGCTGAGTGGTGTTGCTATGGTGGCACTGAGTGATGCTGTGGTAGTGCTGAGTGATGCTGTGGTGGTGGTGAGTGATGCTGTGGTAGCCCTGAGTGATATTGTTGTGGCCTTGAGTGATGCTGTGGCACTGCTGAGTGATGCAGTTGTGGCCCTGAGTGATGCTGTGGTGACCCTGAGTGATGCTGTGGTGGTGCTGACTAATGCTGTGGTGTTGCTGACTAATGCTGTGGTGGTGCTGAGTGATGCTGTGGTGGTGCTGAGTGATACTGTGGTGGTGTTGAGTGATGCTGTGGTGGCCCTGAGTGATGCTGTGGTGTTGCTGAGTCATGCTGTTGTGGCGCTGAGTGTTGCTGTGGTGGCGTTGAGTGATGCTGTGGTGGCGCTGAGTGATGCTGTGGTGGCCCTGAGTGATGTTGTTCTGGCCTTGAGTGGTGCTGTGGTGGTGCTGAGTGTTGCTGTGGTGGTGCTGAGTGATGTTGTTGTGGCCCTGAGTGATGCTGTGGTGGTGCTGAGTCATGCTGTTGTGGTGCTGAGTCATGCTGTGGTGGTGCTGAGTCATGCTGTGGTGATGCTGACTGATGCTGTGGTGGCCCTGAGTCATGCTGTGGTGACCCTGAGTAATGCTGTGGTGGTGCTGACTGATGCAGTGGTCGCCCTGAGTGATGCTGTGGTGGCCCTGAGTGATGCTGTGGTGGCCCTGAGTGATGCTGTGGTAGTGCTGACTGATGCTGTGGTGGCCCTGAGTGATGCTGTGGTGACCCTGAGTGATACTGTGGTGATGTTGAGTGATGCTGTGGTGGTGCTGACTGATGCTGTGGTGGCGCTGAGTGATGCTGTGGTGGTGCTGAGTGATGCTGTGGTGGTGCTGAGTGATGCTGTGGATGTGCTGAGTGATGCTGTGATGGCACTGAGTGTTGCTGTGGTGGCGTTGCGATGCTGTGGTGGCCCTGAATGATATTGTTCTAGCCTTGAGTGATGCTGTGGTGGTGCTGAGTGATGCTGTTGTGGTGCTGTGTCATGCTGTGGTGGTGCTGAGTGATGCTGTGATGGTGTTGACTGATGCTGTTGTGGCCCTGAGTGATGCTGTGGTGACCCTGAGTGATGCTGTGGTGGTGCTGAGTCATGCTGCGGTGGTGCTGACTGATGCTGTGGTGGCGCTGAGTGATGCTGTGGTGGTGCTGAGTGATGCTGTGGTGGTGCTGAGTGATGCTGTGGTAGCCCTGAGTGATGCTGTGGTGGCCCTGAGTGATGCTGTGGTGGTCCTGAGTGATGCTGTGGTGGTCCTGAGTGATGCTGTGGTAATGCTGACTGATGCTGTGGTAATGCTGACTGATGCTGTGGTGGCCCTGAGTGATGCTGTGGTGATGTTGAGTGATGCTGTGGTGGTGCTGACTGATGCTGTGGTGGCGCTGAGTGATGCTGTGGTGGTGATGAGTGATGCTGTGGTGGTGCTGAGTGATGCTGTGGTGGTGCTGAGTGATGCTGTGATGGTGTTGACTGATGCTGTGGTGGCCCTGAGTGATGCTGTGGTGACCCTGAGTGATGCTGTGGTGGTGCTGAGTCATGCTGTGGTGGTGCTGACTGATGCTGTGGTGGCGCTGAGTGATGCTGTGGTGGCCCTGAGTGATATTGTTCTGGCCCTGAGTGATGCTGGGGTGGTGCGGAGTCATGCTGTGGTGGTGTTGAGTGATGCTTTGGTGGTGCTGACTGATGCTGTGGTTGCCCTGAGTGATGCTGTGGTGACCCTGAGTGATGCTGTGGTGGTGCTGAGTGATGCTGTGGTGGCGCTGAGTGATGCTGTGGTGGTTCTGAGTGATGCTGTGGTGGTGCTGAGTGATGCTGTGGTGGCACTGAGTGTTGCTGTGGTGGCATTGAGTGATGCTGTGGTGGTGCTGAGTGATGCTGTGGTGGCCCTGAGTGATATAGTTGTGGCCTTGAGTGATGCTGTGGTGGTGCTGTGTTGCTGTGGTGGCGCTGAGTGATGCTGTGGTGGCCCTGAGTGATGCTGTGGTGGTGCTGAGTGATGCTGTGGTTGTCCTGAGTGATGCTGTGGTTGTGCTTAGTGATGCTCTGGTGGTGCTGAGTGATGCTATGGTGGTGCTGAGTGATGCTGTAGTGGCCCTGAGTGATATAGTTGTGGCCTTGAGTGATGCTGTGGTGGTGCTGTGTTGCTGTGGTGGCGCTGAGTGATGCTGTGGTGGCCCTGAGTGATGCTGTGGTGGCCCTGGGTGATGCTGTGGTGGCCCTGAGTGATGCTGTGGTAGCCCTGAGTGATGCTGTGGTAGTGCTGACTGATGCTGTGGTGGCCCTGAGTGATGCTGTGGTGACTCTGAGTGATACTGTGGTGATGTTGAGTGATGCTGTGGTGGTGCTGACTGATGCTGTGGTGGTGCTGAGTGATGCTGTGGTGGTGATGGGTGATGCTGTGGTGGTGCTGAGTGATGCTGTGGTGGTGCTGAGTGATGCTGTGGTGGCACTGAGTGTTGCTGTGGTGGCGTTGCGATGCTGTGGTGGCCCTGAATGATATTGTTCTAGCCTTGAGTGATGCTGTGGTGGTGCTGAGTGTTGCTGTGGTGGTGCTGAGTGATGCTGTGGTGGCCCTGAGTGATGCTGTGGTGGTGCTGTGTCATGCTGTGGTAGTGCTTAGTGATGCTGTGATGGTGTTGACTGATGCTGTGGTGGCCCTGAGTGATGCTGTGGTGACCCTGAGTGATGCTGTGGTGGTGCTGAGTCATGCTGCCATGGTGCTGACTGATGCTGCGGTGGCGCTGAGTGATGCTGTGGTGGCCCTGAGTGATATTGTTCTGGCCCTGAGTGATGCTGTGGTGGTGCAGAGTCATGCTGTGGTGGTGCTGAGTGATGCTTTGGTGGTGCTGACTGATGCTGTGGTTGCCCTGAGTGATGCTGTGGTGACCCTGAGTGATGCTGTGGTGGTGCTGAGTGATGCTGTGGTGGCGCTGAGTGATGCTGTGGTGGTTCTGAGTGATGCTGTGGTGGTGCTGAGTGATGCTGTGGTGGCACTGAGTGTTACTGTGGTGGCATTGAATGATGCTGTGGTGGTGCTGAGTGATGCTGTGGTGGCCCTGAGTGATATAGTTGTGGCCTTGAGTGATGCTGTGGTGGTGCTGTGTTGCTGTGGTGGCGCTGAGTGATGCTGTGGTGGCCCTGAGTGATGCTGTGGTGGTGCTGAGTGATGCTGTGGTTGTCCTGAGTGATGCTGTGGTTGTGCTTAGTGATGCTCTGGTGGTGCTGAGTGATGCTATGGTGGTGCTGAGTGATGCTGTGGTGGCCCTGAGTGATATAGTTGTGGCCTTGAGGGATGCTGTGGTGGTGCTGTGTTGCTGTGGTGGAGCTGAGTGATGCTGGCGTGGCCCTGACTGATGCTGTGGTGGCCCTGGGTGATGCTGTGGTGACCCTGAGTGATACTGTGGTGGTGTTGAGTGATGCTGTGGTGGTGCTGACTGATGCTGTGGTGGCGCTGAGTGATGCTGTGGTGACCCTGAGTAATGCTGTGGTAGTGCTGACTGATGCAGTGGTGGCGCTGAGTGATGCTGTGGTGTTCCTGAGTGATGCTGTGGTGGTGCTGAGTGATGCTGTGGTAGCCCTGAGTGATGCTGTGGTGGCCCTGAGTGATGCTGTGGTGGCCCTGAGTGATGCTGTGGTAGTGCTGACTGATGCTGTGGTGTCCCTGAGTGATGCTGTGGTGACCCTGAGTGATACTGTGGTGGTGTTGAGTGATGCTGTGGTGGTGCTGACTGTTGCTGTGGTGGCACTGAGTGATGCTGTGGTGGTGATGAGTGATGCTGTGGTGGTGCTGAGTGATGCTGTGGTGGTGCTGAGTGATGCTGTGGTGGCACTAAGTGTTGCTGTGGTGGCATTGCGATGCTGTGGTGGCCCTGAATGATATTGTTCTAGCCTTGAGTGATGCTGTGGTGGTGCTGAGTGTTGCTGTGGTGGTGCTGAGTGATGCTGTGGTGGCCCTGAGTGATGCTGTGGTGGTGCTGTGTCATGCTGTTGTAGTGCTGAGTGATGCTGTGATGGTGTTGACTGATGCTGTGGTGGCCCTGAGTGATGCTGTGGTGACCCTGAGTGATGCTGTGGTGGTGCTGAGTCATGCTGCGGTGGTGCTGACTGATGCTGTGGTGGCGCTGAGTGATGCTGTGGTGGCCCTGAGTGATAATGTTCTGGCCCTGAGTGATGCTGTGGTGGTGCTGAGTCATGCTGTGGTGGTGCTGAGTGATGCTTTGGTGGTGCTGACTGATGCGGTGGTTGCCCTGAGTGATGCTGTGGTGACCCTGAGTGATGCTGTGGTGGTGCTGAGTGATGCTGTGGTGGCGCTGAGTGATGCTGTGGTGGTTCTGAGTGATGCTGTGGTGGTGCTGAGTGATGCTGTGGTGGCACTGAGTGTTGCTGTGGTGGCATTGAGTGATGCTGTGGTGGTGCTGAGTGATGCTGTGGTGGCCCTGAGGGATATAGTTGTGGCCTTGAGTGATGCTGTGGTGGTGCTGTGTTGCTGTGGTGGCGCTGAGTGATGCTCTGGTGGTGCTGAGTGATGCTATGGTGGTGCTGAGTGATGCTGTGGTGGCCCTGAGTGATATCGTTGTGGCCTTGAGTGATGCTGTGGTGGTGCTGTGTTGCTGTGGTGGTGCTGAGTGATGCTGTGGTGGCCCTGAGTGATGCTGTGGTGGCCCTGGGTGATGCTGTGGTGGTGCTGAGTGATGCTATGGTTGTGCTGAGTGATGGTATGGCGGTGCTGAGTGATGCTATGGTGGTGTTGAGTAAAGTTGTGGTGGTGCTGGGTGATGCTGTGGTGGTGTTGAGTGATGCTGTGTTGGTGTTGAGTTATGCTATGTTGGCCCTGGGTGATGCTGTGGTAGTCCTGAGTGATATTGTTGTGGCTTGAGTGATGCTGTGGTGGTGCTGAGTGTTGCTGTGGTGGTGCTGAGTGATGCTGTGGTGGCACTGAGTGATGCTGTGGTGGCGCTGAGTGATATTGTTATGGCCTTAAGTGATGCTTTGGTGGTGCTGAGAGATGCTGTGGTGGCTCTGATTGATGCTGTGGGGGTGCTGAGTGATGCTGTGGTGACCCTGAGTGATGCTTTGGTGGTGCTGAGTGATGCTATGGTGGTGCTGACTGATGCTGTGGTAGTGTTGAGTGGTGCTGTGGTGGTGCTGAGTGATGCTGTGGTGGTGTTGAGTGATGCTGTGGTGGCCCTGAGTGATGCTGTTGTGGCACTGAGTGTTGCTGTGGTGGCGTTGAGTGATGCTGTGGTGGCGCTGAGTGATGCTGTGGTAGCCCTGAGTGATATTGTTGTGGCCTTGAGTGATGCTGTGGTGGTGCTGAGTGTTGCTGTGGTGGTGCTGAGTGTTGCTGTGGTGGTGCTGACTGATGCTGTGGTGGCCCTGAGTGATTCTGTGGTGGTGCTGAGTCATGCTGTTGTGGTGCTGAGCGATGCTGTGGTGGTGCTGACTGATGCTGTGGTGGCCCTGAGTGATGCTGTGATGACCCTGAGTGATGCTGTGGTGGCCCTGAGTGATACTGTGGTAGTGCTGACTGATGCTGTGGTGGTGCAGACTGATGCTGTGGTGGTGCTGACTGATGCTGTGGTGGCCCTGAGTGATTCTGTGGTGGTGCTGAGTGATGCTGTGGTGGTGCTGACTGATGCTGTGGTGATCCTGAGTGATGCTGCGGTGGCCATGAGTGATGCTGTGGTGGCCCTGAGTGATGCTGTGGTAGTGCTGACGGATGCTGTGGTGGTGCAGACTGATGCTGTGTTGGCGCTGAATGATGCTGTGGTGGTGCTGAGTGATGCTGTGGTGGTGCTGAGTTCTGCTGTGGTGGTGCTGAGTGATGCTGTGGTGGAACTGAGTGTTGCTGTGGTGGTGTTGCGATGCTGTTGTGGCCCTGAATGTTATTGTTCTGGCCTTGAGTGATGCTGTGGTGTTGCTGAGTGTTGCTGTGTTGGTGCTGAGTGATGCTGTGGTGGCCCTGAGTGATGCTGTGGTGGTGCTGAGTCATGCTGTGGTGGTGCTGACTGATGCTGTGGTGGCACTGAGTGATTCTGGGGTGGCCCTGAGTGATATTGTTCTGGCCTTGAGTGATGCTGTGGTGGTGCTGAGTGTTGCTGTGGTGGTGCTGAGTGATGCTGTTGTGACCCTGATTGATGCTCTGGTGGTGCTGAGTGATGCTGTGGTGGTGCTGACTGATGCTGTGGGTGTGCTGAGTGATGCTGTGGTGTCATTGAGTGATGCTGTGGTGGCGCTGAGTGATGCTGTGGTGGCCCTGAGTGATATTGTTGTGGCCTTGAGTGATGCTGTGGTGGTACTGAGTGTTGCTGTGGTGTTGCTGAGAGATGCTGTGGTGGCCCTGAGTGATGCTGTGGTGGCCCTGAGTGATGCTGTGGTGGTGCTGAGTGATGCCGTGGTTGTGCTGAGTGATACTGTGGTGGTGCAGAGTGATGCTGTGGTGGTGTTGAGTTATGCTGTGTTTGCCCTGAGTGATGCTGTTGTGGCCCTGAGTGATGCTGTGGTGACCCTGAGTGATGCTGAGGTGGTGCTGAGGCATGCTGCGGTGGTGCTGACTGATGCTGTGGTGGCCCTGAGTGATATTGTTCTGGCCTTTAGTGATGCAGTGGTGGTGCTGAGTGTTGCTGTGGTGGTGCTGAGTGATGCTGTGGTGGCCCTGAGTGATGCTGTGGTGAATGAATGAATATATGAAATAAAATTTATATTGCGCAACTAAAACCCGAAGGCATCAAGGCGCCTACAAAACAGATCAAAAACAGAAGGCAGAACACAACTACAGGTATGACCTCACAAAAAGACTGGTTTTCAAAGCATTTCTAAATAGCTGTAGAGTGGGAAGGGACCTAAGTTCCAGTGGAAGAGCATTCCACCACTTAGGTGCCAGAATGGAAAAGGCTTTGCCCCCCCCATTTAGTTCTCCGGATACGGGGGACTAATAAAAGAAGTCTATTAGAAGAGCGCAAGTTCCTGGAGGGACTGTAGAAAGATAGAATAGATCCGATTCCAGTAGAGTTACCATTAGCTAGGGCCCTATAGGTCATGCACATGGTCTTAAAAAGTATCCGGTCCTCTATAGGAAGCCAGTGTAACAGTTTTCTGGCAGAGGTAGCCGAGGCACGCCTGGGCAAATCCAGGACAAACCTAGCTGCTGCGTTCTGGACCATTTGCAAGCGCTGCAGCAGACTTTTATTTATTCCCGCATATAGCGCATTGCAGTAGTCCAGCCGGGAGCCAATGAGAGCAACAGCAACTTGTTTCCTTGCCTGCTGCGAGAGATAGTGCCTGATCTTCCTCAGTATGTGTATAATGCCCCAACAAGTAGAGACAGTTCTATTGACTTGTTGACACATGCTGAGGGTGGGGTCGATCAAAACTCCTACGTTCTTGGCCGAAGAGGCGGGGACAGGACACGCTCCCAGTGAGTCCGGCCACCAGTCGATTGACCATACCTCTTCCTTTCCTCCGAACACCATCACCTCCATCTTCTCCCCATTCAGTTTCAATGAATTATGAATCATCCATTGGCCGACTGCCTCCATACAAGATCTAAAATTGGAGGCAGTCAAGCTAACTGACTGGGAGAGAGAGACGAGGATCTGTGTGTCATCTGCATAGGAAACTACCTCCATCCCAAAAGATCTAATTAGTCTGGCAAGGGGGGTCACGTATATGTTAAAAAGGGTCGGACTTAATGCCGACCCCTGAGGGACCCCACATTGCACAGATATGGATGGAGATAGGAACTCCCCCAGCTTCACTCTTTGCTCTCTTTGATCGAGGAAAGAGATCAATAGATGCAGGGCTGCTCCCTCAACCCCGATCTCCCTCAGGCGCGATGTTAAAACTGAGGGAGAAAGGGTGTCAAAGGCTGCCGTGAGGTCTAGCAGGATCAGGAGGGTGGTCTGAACCCCATCCGCACGTGTGCGGATATTATCCAGCACTATGGTGAGGGCCGACTCAGTGCTATGTTCCCTCCTGAAACCATGCTGGGAGTAATCAAGGCAACCCGAACTTTCCACAAAAGCTGCAAGATGTTTATTCAGATGAGTTTCTAACATCTTCGCAGGGGCAGGGAGCAGTGAAATGGGGCGAAAGTTCTTTAGAACCCCAGGATCAAGAGATGGTTTCTTGAGTAAAGGTTTCACTACCGCCCTTTTCCATTGAGGGGGAAAAATACCATCCCTCATGGCCCTATTCATGATGTCAACGAGAGGGGGCAGGAGGGATTCCCTGCACTGCTTGAGGATCTTAAGCGGGCAGGTATCCAATGGCGAGCCTGACTTGGTATTGTTCAGGAGGTTCTCTAAATCCTGCAAAGAGAGGGGAGGGAAGGATTCCAAATGTCCCAGAGAGGGTTTCTCAGTAAGAGCAGTGAGAACAGGAGCCGCATCCACAGGTACAAGGGGCTCAATGGTTAATGTCCTCTGCAGCTCTAAAGCGGAATAAATGTCAGAGATCTTCGTCTGGAAAAAGACAGCTATGCTGTTACAGAGCTGCTGCGAGGCAATAACAGGGTCCGGGGTTTGAAGGGACATAAGAGAGTCCACTATCCTGAAAAGCTCCTTCGGAGAGGAGAGTGAGGTGGTAAGGGCCGTAAAATGTTCCTGTTTAGCCCTTATCACTTCCATCTTGTATTTCCTCATCAGGGTTTTGTGGGCCTCCTTGTCCCCGCGATCCCAGCTAGTATGCCATAACCGCTCCCGTCTCCTGACTTCCTGTCTAAGAAATCTTAAATGCTCCAAAAACCAAGGGGCAGATGGCTTTTTTCTCGCTGAGTAACGCGCCCGGATAGGAGCCAACTCATCCAGTGCCTCAGTGACAGCCTTTTCGAATTGCGTGACCGCCACCTGGACATTATCCTCCTGGAAGATGGACAGGCTAGAAGTCCAGGGAGCAAAGGAACTATTAGTGATATTCTTAAAATCCCTACGTAGTTCCCTTTTGCTCAGAACTTTTTCGTACCTGTCGACGGTCGGGCAGGACACCTCAAACGGTACGGCCAGGTGATCAGACCATGAGAGGAAGAAGGGGTCCTTTACCACCAACCTCCCATCATTGGAGAAGATCCCGTCAAGCGTATGACCCGCTCGATGGGAAGCACCTCTGACCATTTGAGTCAGTCCACAGGCTGACGTAACATCCAGCAAGGAAAGAGTATCATTGGCCTCCAACAACTCCAGGTGATAATTTAAGTCTCCCAGAACAGTTAAATTTTCGCAACCAAAATAAGGTTCTAAAATATGGAGCAGCTGTTGTCCAAAGTCCAATCTAGAACCGGGGGGACGATAAATCAAGATCCCATTAAAAGGGGTCTCATGAACACCTTTTAGAGAGAAGTACAAGGCTTGGAAGTTGTCCTTGGGGTCTGATAGAGGTAGGGTATGACAATAAAAGCTATCTTTATACAGAATCGCTAGCCCTCCTCCCACACAGCCCATTCTATCCTGCCGGGACAGGCAGTAGCCCACAGGGACCGCTTCAACAAGATCTGGACCAGAGGAGTCCTTCGCCCACGTTTCCGTGACAAAGACCCACGAGGGTTTCCTGTCCAGTATGAGCTCCTTAAAAGCAATATTATTCTTTATCAGCGAGCGGGCATTAATAAGAATACAGTCTTCTCTCGCCGAGCTGATTCCTATATCAATATTGTGTCCTAACGAATGGGGGGATGGAGGAAGAATCAGACCCCCAGAGCCTACCAATGAGCATCCGCAGCCTAAAGATAGTATGCGATCATCCGGGGAGATCTTGTGGGAACACAAAAGTCTTGATGGTTTAAGCCTGAGAAGGTCATGCTTAGAATATCTGAAGGACATAGGATTTGCCCTGCGATGACCAGACGTCCAGCCGGCCAGCCCGTCCTCAGCGCGGACGGGCGCAGACGGGGTGGACTCTGGCGTGACTCCGGCATCACTGCGGTGCACACGCTGCGCGCAGACGCTGCGCGCCATAATGTCCAGTTAAAATAGGGCTCTATCCAGTCCACCTGACTGCTAGAGCGCAGAGTGAGGAGAAAGCTTCCCTAAAACCCACCCAAGATGGCGCCCAGTAATTACAAAGCGCGGAGGTCAGACCCGCCAAATAACGGCGAGGGGCACGATTATAGTGCGGCAATGCGGGGGGTGAATAAGAGCAAGGTAAAGCAGTGAGCACAACTAAAAACAAAGTAGAAGACAAAACGGGAGAATTAAAATCTCTGAAGCGTCTTAGTGCAAGCGCATCGCGCAGTAGTGGGGAGCCTGGTGGTGCTGAATCATGCTGTGGTGGTGCTGAGTGATGCTGTGATGGTGCTGACTGATGCTGTGGTGGCCCTGAGTGATGCTGTGGTGACCCTGAGTGATGCTGTGGTGGTGCTGACTGATGCTGTGGTGGTGCTGACTGATGCTGTGGTGGCGCTGATTGATGCTGTGGTGGCGTTGTGACGCTGTGGTGACACTGAGTGATATTGTTGTGACCCTGAGTGATGCTGTGGTGGTGCTGAGTGATGCTGTGGCGGTGCTGAGTGATGCTGTGGTGGTGTTGAGTGATGCTGTGTTGTCCGTGAGTGATGCTTTGGTGGTGCTTAGTGATGCTGTGGTGTTGCTGAGTGATGCTGTGGTGGCACTGAGTGATGCTGTGGTTGTGCTGAGTGATACTGTGGTGGTGCAGAGTGATGCTGTGGTGGTGTTGAGTTATGCTGTGTTTGCCCTGAGTGATGCTGTGGTGGCCCTGAGTGATGCTGTGGTGACCCTGAGTGATGCTGCGGTGGTGCTGAGGCATGCTGCTGTGGTGCTGACTGCTGCTGTGGTGGCACTGAGTGATGCTGTGGTGGCCCTGAGTGATATTGTTCTGGACTTGAGTGATGCAGTGGTTGTGCTGAGTGTTGCTGTGGTGGTGCTAAGTGATGCTGTGGTGGCCCTCAGTGATGCTGTGGTGGTGCTGAATCATGCTGTGGTGGTGCTGAGTGATGCTGTGATGGTGTTGACTGATGCTGTGGTGGCCCTGAGTGATGCTGTGGTGACCCTGAGTGATGCTGTGGTGGTGCTGAGTGATGCTGTGGTGGTGCTGACTGATGCTGTGGTGGTGCTGACTGATGCTGTGGTGGTTCTGACTGATGCTGTGGTGGCGCTGAGTGATGCTGTGGTGGTGCTGAGTGATGCAGGGGTGGTGCTAAATGATGTGTGTGGTTGTGCTGAGTCATGCTGTGGTGGCACTGAGTGTTGCTGTGGTGGCGTTGAGTGACGCTGTGGTGACACTGAGTGATATTGTTGTGACCCTGAGTGATGCTGTGGTGGTGCTGAGTGCTGCTGTGGCAGTGCTGAGTGATGCTGTGGTGGTGTTGAGTGATGCTGTGTTGTCCGTGAGTGATGCTTTGGTGGTGCTTAATGATGCTGTGGTGTTGCTGAGTGATGCTTTGGTGGCACTGAGTGTTGCTGTGGTGGTGCTGAGTGATGCTGTGTTGGCCGTGAGTGATGCTTTGCTGGTGCTTAGTGATGCTGTGGTTGCGCTGAAAGATGCTGTGGTGGAGCAGTGATGCTGTGGTGGCGCAGAGTGATGCTGTGGTGATCCTGAGTGATGCTGTGGTGGTGCTGTGTGATGCTGTGGTGGTGCTGGCCGATGCTGTGGTGGCGCTGAGTGATGCTGTGGTGGTGCTGAGTGATGCTGTGGTTGTGCTGAGTGATGCTGTGGTGGCACTGAGTGTTGCTGTGGTAGCGTTGAGTGATGCTGTGATGGCGCTGAGTGATGCTGTGGTGGCCCTGAGTGATATTGTTGTGGCCTTGAGTGATGCTGTGGTGGTGCTGAGTGTTGCTGTGGTGGCGCTGAGTGATGCTGTGGTGGCCCTGAGTGATGCTGTGGTGGCCCTGAGTGATGCTGCGATGGTGCTGAGTGATGCTGTGGTTGTGCTGAGTGATGCTGTGGTTGTGCTGAGTGATGCTGTGGTAGTGCTGAGTGATGCTGTGGTAGTGTTGAGTGATGTTGTGATGGTGCTGGGTGATGCTGTGTTGGTGTTGAGTGATGCTGTGTTGGCCCTGAGTGATGCTGTGGTTGTGCTGAGTGATGCTGTTGTGGCGCAGAGTGATGCTGTGGTGGCGCAGAGTGATAGTGTTGTGGTGCTGAGTGATATTGTTGTGGTGCTGAGTGATATTTTTGTTGCACCGAGTGATACTGTGGCGGTCCTGAGTGGTGCTGTGGTGGTCCTGAGTGATGATGTGGTGGTGCTGAGTGATGCTGTGGTGGCCCTGAGTGATGCTGTGGCGGCGCTGAGAGATGCTGTTGTGGTGCTGAGTGATGCTGTGGTGGCCCTGAGTGATGCATGCTGTGGTTGTGCTGAGTGATGCTCTGGTGGCCCTGAGTGATATAGTTGTGGCCTTGAGTGATGCTGTGGTGGTGCTGTGTTGCTGTGGTGGTGCTGAGTGATGCTGTGGTAGCCCTGAGTGATGCTGTGGTGGCGCTGAGTGATGCTGTGGTATGCTGAGTGATGCTGTGGTTGTGCTGAGTGATGCTATGGTTGTGCTGAGTGATGCTCTGGTGGGGTTGAGTGATGTTGTGGTGGTGCTGGGTGATGCTGTGGTGGTGTTGAGTGATGCTGTGTTGGTGTTGAGTTATGCTGTGTTGGCCCTGAGTGATGCTGTGGTAGCCCTGAGTGATATTGTTGTGGCCTTGAGTGATGCTGTGGTGGTGCTGAGTGTTGCAGCGGTGGTGCTGAGTGATGCTGTGGTGGCACTGAGTGATGCTGTGGTGGCGCTCAGTGATGCTGTGATAGCCCTGAGTGATATTGTTATGGCCTTGACTGATGCTTTGGTGGTGCTGAGAGATGCTGTGGTGGCCCTGATTGATGCTGTGGTGGTGCTGAGTGATGCTGTGGTGGCCCTGAGTGATGCTGTGGTGACCCTGAGTGATGCTTTGGTGGTGCTGAGTGATGCTGTGGTGGTGCTGACTGATGTTGTGGTAGTGCTGAGTGGTGCTGTGGTGGTGCTGAGTGATGCTGTGGTGGTGCTGACTGATGCTGTGGTGGGCCTGAGTGATGCTGTGGTGGCCCTGAGGGATGTTGTGATGGTGCTGGGTGATGCTGTGTTGGTGTTGAGTGATGCTGTGTTGGCCCTGAGTAATGCTGTGGTTGTGCTGAGTGATGCTGTGGTGGCGCAGAGTGATGCTGTGGTGGCGCAGAGTGATGCTGTGGTGGCGCAGAGTGATAGTGTTGTGGTGCTGAGTGATATTGTTGTGGTGCTGAGTGATATTTTTGTTGCACCGAGTGATACTGTGGTGGTCCTGAGTGGTGCTGTGGTGGTCCTGAGTGATGATGTGGTGGTGCTGAGTGATGCTGTGGTGGCCCTGAGAGATGCTGTGGCGGCGCTGAGTGATGCTGTTGTGGTGCTGAGTGATGCTGTGGTAATATTGAGTGATGCTGTGGTGGCCCTGAGTGATGCTGTGGTTGCGCTGAGTGATGCTGTGGTGGAGCAGAGTGATGCTGTGGTGGCGCAGAGTGATGCTGTGGTGATCCTGAGTGATGCTGTGGTGGTGCTGTGTGATGCTGTGGTGGTGCTGGCCGATGCTGTGGTGGCGCTGAGTGATGCTGTGGTGGTGCTGAGTGATGCTGTGGTTGTGCTGAGTGATGCTGTGGTGGCACTGAGTGTTGCTGTGGTAGCGTTGAGTGATGCTGTGATGGCGCTGAGTGATGCTGTGGTGGCCCTGAGTGATATTGTAGTGGCCTTGAGTGATGCTGTGGTGGTGCTGAGTGTTGCTGTGGTGGCGCTGAGTGATGCTGTGGTGGCGCTGAGTGATGCTGTGGTGGCCCTGAGTGATGCTGCGATGGTGCTGAGTGATGCTGTGGTTGTGCTGAGTGATGCTGTGGTTGTGCTGAGTGATGCTGTGGTAGTGCTGAGTGATGCTGTGGTAGTGTTGAGTGATGTTGTGATGGTGCTGGGTGATGCTGTGTTGGTGTTGAGTGATGCTGTGTTGGCCCTGAGTGATGCTGTGGTTGTGCTGAGTGATGCTGTTGTGGCGCAGAGTGATGCTGTGGTGGCGCAGAGTGATAGTGTTGTGGTGCTGAGTGATATTGTTGTGGTGCTGAGTGATATTTTTGTTGCACCGAGTGATACTGTGGCGGTCCTGAGTGGTGCTGTGGTGGTCCTGAGTGATGATGTGGTGGTGCTGAGTGATGCTGTGGTGGCCCTGAGTGATGCTGTGGCGGCGCTGAGTGATGCTGTTGTGGTGCTGAGTGATGCTGTGGTGGCCCTGAGTGATGCATGCTGTGGTTGTGCTGAGTGATGCTCTGGTGGCCCTGAGTGATATAGTTGTGGCCTTGAGTGATGCTGTGGTGGTGCTGTGTTGCTGTGGTGGTGCTGAGTGATGCTGTGGTAGCCCTGAGTGATGCTGTGGTGGCGCTGAGTGATGCTGTGGTATGCTGAGTGATGCTGTGGTTGTGCTGAGTGATGCTATGGTTGTGCTGAGTGATGCTCTGGTGGTGCTGAGTGATGCTATGGTGGGGTTGAGTGATGTTGTGGTGGTGCTGGGTGATGCTGTGGTGGTGTTGAGTGATGCTGTGTTGGTGTTGAGTTATGCTGTGTTGGCCCTGAGTGATGCTGTGGTAGCCCTGAGTGATATTGTTGTGGCCTTGAGTGATGCTGTGGTGGTGCTGAGTGTTGCAGCGGTGGTGCTGAGTGATGCTGTGGTGGCACTGAGTGATGCTGTGGTGGCGCTCAGTGATGCTGTGATAGCCCTGAGTGATATTGTTATGGCCTTGACTGATGCTTTGGTGGTGCTGAGAGATGCTGTGGTGGCCCTGATTGATGCTGTGGTGGTGCTGAGTGATGCTGTGGTGGCCCTGAGTGATGCTGTGGTGACCCTGAGTGATGCTTTGGTGGTGCTGAGTGATGCTGTGGTGGTGCTGACTGATGTTGTGGTAGTGCTGAGTGGTGCTGTGGTGGTGCTGAGTGATGCTGTGGTGGTGCTGACTGATGCTGTGGTGGGCCTGAGTGATGCTGTGGTGGCCCTGAGTGATGTTGTGATGGTGCTGGGTGATGCTGTGTTGGTGTTGAGTGATGCTGTGTTGGCCCTGAGTGATGCTGTGGTTGTGCTGAGTGATGCTGTGGCGGCGCAGAGTGATGCTGTGGTGGCGCAGAGTGATGCTGTGGTGGCGCAGAGTGATAGTGTTGTGGTGCTGAGTGATATTGTTGTGGTGCTGAGTGATATTTTTGTTGCACCGAGTGATACTGTGGTGGTCCTGAGTGGTGCTGTGGTGGTCCTGAGTGATGATGTGGTGGTGCTGAGTGATGCTGTGGTGGCCCTGAATGATGCTGTTGCGGCGCTGAGTGATGCTGTTGTGGTGCTGAGTGATGCTGTGGTAATATTGAGAGATGCTGTGGTGGCCCTGAGTGATGCTGTGGTTGCGCTGAGTGATGCTGTGGTGGAGCAGAGTGATGCTGTGGTGGAGCAGAGTGATGCTGTGGTGGTGCAGAGTGATGCTGTGGTGGCGCAGAGTGATAGTGTTGTGGTGCTGAGTGATATTGTTGTGGTGCTGAGTGATATTTTTGTTCCACCGAGTGATACTGTGGTGGTCCTGAGTGGTGATGTGGTGGTCCTGAGTGATGTTGTGGTGGTCCTGAGTAATTATGTGGTGGTCCTGAGTGATGCTGTGGTGGTGCTGAGTGATGCTGTGGTGCTGCTGAGTGATGCTGTGGTGGTGCTGACTGATGCTGTGGTGGTGCTGAGTGATGCTGTGGTGCCCCAGAGTGATGCTGGGGTGGTCCTGAGTGATGCTGTGGTGGTGCTGAGTGATGCTGTGGTGGTGCTGACTGATGCTGTGGTGGCGCTGAGTAATATTGTTGGGGCCCTGAGTGATGCTGTGATGGTGCTGAGTGATGCTGTGGTGGTGCTGAGTGATGTTTTGGTGGTGCTGAGTGATTCTGTGGTGGTGTTGAGTGATGCTGTGTTGGTGTTGAGTGATGCTGTGTTGGCCCTGAGTGATGCTGTGGTGTCACTGAGTGATGCTTTAGTGGCGCTGAGTGTTGCTGTGGTGGAGTTGAGTGATGCTGTGGTGGTGCTGAGTGATGCTGTGGTAGCCCTGAGTGATATTGTTGTGGCCTTGAGTGATGCTGTGGTGGTGCTGAGTGGTGTTGCTATGGTGGCGCTGAGTGATGTTGTGGTGGTGCTGAGTGATTCTGTGGTGGTGTTGAGTGATGCTGTGTTGGTGTTGAGTGATGCTGTGTTGGCCCTGAGTGATGCTGTGGTGTCACTGAGTGATGCTTTAGTGGTGCTGAGTGTTGCTGTGGTGGAGTTGAGTGATGCTGTGGTGGCGCTGAGTGATGCTGTGGTAGCCCTGAGTGATATTGTTGTGGCCTTGAGTGATGCTGTGGTGGTGCTGAGTGGTGTTGCTATGGTGGCGCTGAGTGATGTTGTGGTGGTGCTGAGTGATTCTGTGGTGGTGTTGAGTGATGCTGTGTTGGTGTTGAGTGATGCTGTGTTGGCCCTGAGTGATGCTGTGGTGTCACTGAGTGATGCTTTAGTGGCGCTGAGTGTTGCTGTGGTGGAGTTGAGTGATGCTGTGGTGGCGCTGAGTGATGCTGTGGTAGCCCTGAGTGATATTGTTGTGGCCTTGAGTGATGCTGTGGTGGTGCTGAGTGGTGTTGCTATGGTGGCGCTGAGTGATGCTGTGGTGGCGCTGAGTGATGCTGTGGTGGTGTTGAGTGATGCTGTGGTAGCCCTGACTGATATTGTTGTGGCCTTGAGTGATGCTGTGGTGGTGCTGAGTGATGCTGTGGTGGCCTGAGTGATGCTGTGGTGGTGATGAGTGATGCTGTGGTGGCCCTGAGTGATGCTGTGGTGGCCCTGAGTGATGCTGTGGTGGTGCTGACTAATGCTGTGGTGATGCTGACTAATGCTGTGGTGGTGCTGACTAATGCTGTGGTGGTGCTGAGTGATGCTCTGGTGGTGTTGAGTGATGCTGTGGTGGCCCTGAGTGATGCTGTGGTATTGCTGAGTCATGCTGTTGTGGCGCTGAGTGTTGCTGTGGTGGTGTTGAGTGACGCTGTGGTGGCGCTGAGTGATGCTGTGGTGGCCCTGAGTGATGTTGTTCTGGCCTTGAGAGGTGCTGTGGTGGTGCTGAGTGTTGCTGTGGTGGTGCTGAGTGATGCTGTTGTGGCCCTGAGTGATGCTGTGGTGGTGCTGAGTCATGCTGTGGTGACGCTGACTGATGCTGTCGTGGCCCTGAGTGATGCTGTGGTGACCCTGAGTAATGCTGTGGTGGTGATGACTGATGCTGTGGTGGTGCTGAGTGATGCTGTGGTGGTGCTGAGTGATGCTGTGGTGGTGCTAAGTGATGCTCTGGTAGCCCTGAGTGATGCTGTGGAGGCCCTGAGTGATGCTGTGGTGGCCCTGAGTGATATTGTTCTGGCCTTGAGTGATGCTGTGGTGGTGCTGAGTGTTGCTGTGGTGGTGCTGAGTGATGCTGTGGTGGCCCTCAGTGATGCTGTGGTGGTGATGAGTCATGCTGTGGTGGTGCTGAGTCATGCTGTGGTGGTGCTGAGTCATGCTGTGGTGGCGCTGACCGATGCTGTGGTGGCCCTGAGTGATGCTGTGGTGGCCCTGAGTGATGCTGTGGTGGTGCTGAGTGATGCTGTGGTGGTGCTGAGTGATGCTGTGGTGGTGCTGAGTGATGCTGTGGTGGTCCTGAGTGATGCTGTGGTGGTGTTGAGTGATGCTGTGGTGGCGCTGAGTGATGCTGTTGTAGCCCTGAGTGATAGTGTTGTTGCCTTGAGTGATGCTGTGGTGGTGCTCAGTGTTGCTGTGGTGGTGCTGACTGATGCTGTGGTGGCCCTGAGTGATTCTGTGGTGGTGCTGAGTCATGCTGTTGTGGTGCTGAGTGATGCTGTGGTGGTGCTGACTGATGCTGTGGTGGCCCTGAGTGATGCTGTGGTGACCCTGTGTAGGAGAGTGGCATCGACTGCATAGTTGCCTCCAACTTTTTGCTGATGTTTTGACTGTTTTTATGACTTTAGCCAGGCTGTGGCCCTGCTATCCAGGACCCCAGCCTATCTGCTTCCTCTGGTAAACTATGTGAGTACCCTAGGTACCAACCAATTGGATGCTGGGCATGCCCTACCAGTCCCTTGTAGGTGGTACCCTAGGTACCCAGGGCATGGGTCCCCCAGTAGGCCTACCAGGGCTGCAGCACTTATTGTGCCACCCTGGGACAGCCACCCAAACTGACACCACCAGGCCACTACTGTAGCCTGGGTAAGGTGGTGCTAGCACCCCTTACAGGGACGTAGGTACCCTATGTCCCATACCATACAACACATATACTCTCATAGGTCACCCCTATGGCAGGCTCTGGTAATCCTACAGGGCTGGGTGCTGAGGTATGTGTGAGGGGGGACCCCTACGTGAGTAGGACCTCTCTGCAACCTTCGTAAAATCGTTACTGGGTTGTTTGTAGTGTAGCCATACCATATACTCTTATCCGCATTATAAGTTATTGCGTCATCGCTGTAACTTAGGAATGGCTACACAGAACCATATCGTGTTTGGTGTCAAACATGAAGGAATCATACCCCCAGTCCAGCCATGGGGGCGATTCCCTCTTGCTAGGAGGGTGATATGGGAAAAGCGGTAGAATTTGGACACCAATTTAAAAGTGCACATGTACCACAAAATGGCTACTGTTCGCCACCTACACGACTCTGGCTGGCTGTTGCTGGGGAAAACCCCAGCCTCGCCATCTGGACAATAGGGCTCCTGTGGCAGGGAGGTGCCAGCACCTCCCCAGACAGGATATGTGGATTGGAACAGGGTGGGTGCACCAAATGTCCTTTCAGAGTTGCACGTAGGCAGCTGCAGAGCCCCAATTCTGCATACACCGCCTGGAACCGGTTCAGGGGCGTCCTGCCCCTCGCCCAGGCGGGAAACACACAAAGGGGAGTGGGTGTAGCCACCCTTTCCCGCCTCTACTCTGATTGGTAGGCTCTCTCTTGGACCATCTCCTAATCTTGGGGATATATGGGAATAACTTTGCCCTAGAGCCTTAGATTCGTACAGGACTTCACAGAACTGACCTTCGACGAGCTGCTGCCCAGCTGACTGAAGAAATCTCCCTTGGGATAAAGGAGTTATCCCCCTGCTTGGCAGGCACCTAAAAGACTACAAGATACCCGGTTGGAACTTCGTTGCTCTCACGACCTTCGACGCCTTCCAGCAACCTCGAGGTGGGTCTCCAGTGCATCCCAGCGTCTTGTGAGTGTGCCCAGCAAGTCTGAGCACCCTGGACCACGTGGGTGTCGAGATCCCCGCATACCCCGAGACACCGGCCACCTCTTGTCCAGCACACGACCCCGACCAGTGGGGAAGTTGTGCTTTGGCCCATTCTTGAGCCAACCTTCAAGCAGCATTTGTGCCGACCCTCAGCTCCCTGGCCCGCTCCGGTGGCCCGTGGGAGCCCTTTTACGCACTCCATTTTGCTGCCTTCCGCGGTCCCTTGTCCCTTGACTTGTGGGCCCTGACGGAGGACAATCTTCTTTTCTAAGAGTTCCCCTGGTTGCTCCAGGCCTGCTCTACGCTCCCTGCAAAGGAGAGCACCCTCAGACCACGTGGGTCTGCACCAGCAGCTGCTTTGTTCATCTTGCGTGGGTTGCGGTTGCCAATGCTTAGTGGATCCAATCGGGACACTAACACCGCAGCGACCCTCAGCCGACGTGGGACAGTCGCCCTCCAGAAGCTGGCCTTCCTTGAAGCCTCCCGCAGCCCGTGACTGCAGAGCCCAGCTGTACCTTCCACACCTGAAGCACCCGACATCCACGAGCTCCTTCCTGTGAGCTCCCTGGTCACTGTGCTGTGACCCAGACTCTGTCCCCTCTGCTTTCAGGTTCATCTTTGTCTTTTCTTCAACTTTAATCTTCACGACTTCAGCGACACTTCCAGCTAGCAGCAGTTTGGACTCCTTTTCCATAGAAAATCAGCCCGCGACCCGACACCAGAATCGACCTATGCACCCGGCTTCCCTGGGGCAGGTAACAGTGGTACTTCGGTACTTCCGTGGTGGTGGGCTCTCCAAAGCCTTAAGTCTCAAGCCTTAACTTTGTACTGTTGTTAGAAGTGTCCTTAAACCTTAATTATTCAACCGCGACATTCTCCATAGGCTAACATTGCGATCCCGATAGCAACTTCTCGCACTGCACACGCCTCCCGTGGGTCCCCTTCCTCTTAACTGTGGGTGGACTCTTAAGGGACCAGCGATCCTGAATGCCCTAGGCATTGCCTGTAGAATTGTCGTGGTTCTTATACCACTATTTTAGTATATGGTTTGGTCCCCCCCTGGGGCCCATTGATTTCTGTGCTATTTATTGTGTTTATAAATACTTGTTTGAAGTGTAACTTTGCCACTAGCCACATAAAGTGACTGTGGGATTCTGTCTAGAATAAATACATATATTTTATATATATACCTGTGTGGGCTACTCTTTCATTTGGTCATTCAAGAGGTTATTATGGTAAAACAATAAGCTTAACACTCCTTCAAGACTTAGCCTGAAGGCTGCTCTCCACAGCTACCACTAGGATAGCTTTCTTTAAAGGTTGTCTTAAACCTATCATCAATAGGAGTCGAATTGGACTGGTGCAAGGTGTCCCTATAACTAGGAACAGCATATGCCAGGCCAACTTCTCACACCCTGAGTGATGCTGTGGTGATGCTGACTGATGCTGTGGTGGTGCTAAGTGATGCTGTGGTGGTGCTGACTGATGCTGTGGTGTTCCTGAGTGATGCTGTGGTGGTGCTGTGTTGCTGTGGTGGTGCTGAGTGATGCTGTGGTGGCGCTGAGTGATGCTGTGGTATGCTGAGTGATGCTGTGGTTGTGCTGAGTGATGCTATGGTTGTGCTGAGTGATGCTCTGGTGGTGCTGAGTGATGCTATGGTGGTGTTGAGTGATGTTGTGGTGGTGCTGGGTGATGCTGTGGTAGTCCTGAGTGATGCTGTGGTGGTGTTGAGTGATGCTGTGGTGGCGCTGAGTGATGCTGTTGTAGCCCTGAGTGATATTGTTGTGGCCTTGAGTGATGTTGTGGTGGTGCTGAGTGTTGCTGTGGTGGTGCTGAGTGATGCTGTGGTGGCACTGAGTTATGCCGTGGTGGCGCTTAGTGATGCTGTGATAGCCCTGAGTGATATTGTGATGGCCTTGAGTGATGCTTTGGTGGTGCTGAGAGATGCTGTGGTGGCCCTGAGTGATGCTGTGGTGACCCTGAGTGATGCTGTGGTGATGCTGACTGATGCTGTGGTGGCGCTGAGTGATGCTGTGGTGGTGCTGACTGATGCTGTGGTGTTCCTGAGTGATGCTGTGGTGGTGCTGTGTTGCTGTGGTGGTGCTGAGTGATGCTGTGGTGGCCCTGAGTGATGCTGTGGTGGCGCTGAGTGATGCTGTGGTATGCTGAGTGATGCTGTGGTTGTGCTGAGTGATGCTATGGTTGTGCTGAGTGATGCTCTGGTGGTGCTGAGTGATGCTATGGTGGTGTTGAGTGATGTTGTGGTGGTGCTGGGTGATGCTGTGGTGGTGTTGAGTTATGCTGTGTTGGCCCTGAGTGATGCTGTGGTGGCCCTGAGTGATGCTGTGGTGGTGCTGAGTGATGCTGTGGTGGTGCTGAGTGATGCTGTGGTGGTGCTGAGTGATGCTGTGGTAGTCCTGAGTGATGCTGTGGTGGTGTTGAGTGATGCTGTGGTGGCGCTGAGTGATGCTGTTGTAGCCCTGAGTGATATTGTTGTGGCCTTGAGTGATGCTGTGGTGGTGCTCAGTGTTGCTGTGGTGGTGCTGACTGATGCTGTGGTGGCCCTGAGTGAATCTGTGGTGGTGCTGAGTCATGCTGTTGTGGTGCTGAGTGATGCTGTGGTGGTGCTGACTGATGCTCTGGTGGCCCTGAATGATGCTGTGGTGACCCTGAGTGATGCTGTGGTGATGCTGACTGATGCTGTGGTGGCGCTGAGTGATGCTGTGGTGGTGCTGACTGATGCTGTGGTGTTCCTGAGTGATGCTGTGGTGGTGCTGTGTTGCTGTGGTGGTGCTGAGTGATGCTGTGGTGGCCCTGAGTGATGCTGTGGTGGCGCTGAGTGATGCTGTGGTATGCTGAGTGATGCTGTGGTTGTGCTGAGTGATGCTATGGTTGTGCTGAGTGATGCTCTGGTGGTGCTGAGTGATGCTATGGTGGTGTTGAGTGATGTTGTGGTGGTGCTGGGTGATGCTGTGGTAGTCCTGAGTGATGCTGTGGTGGTGTTGAGTGATGCTGTGGTGGCGCTGAGTGATGCTGTTGTAGCCCTGAGTGATATTGTTGTGGCCTTGAGTGATGTTGTGGTGGTGCTGAGTGTTGCTGTGGTGGTGCTGAGTGATGCTGTGGTGGCACTGAGTTATGCCGTGGTGGCGCTTAGTGATGCTGTGATAGCCCTGAGTGATATTGTTATGGCCTTGAGTGATGCTTTGGTGGTGCTGAGAGATGCTGTGGTGGCCCTGAGTGATGCTGTGGTGACCCTGAGTGATGCTGTGGTGATGCTGACTGATGCTGTGGTGGCGCTGAGTGATGCTGTGGTGGTGCTGACTGATGCTGTGGTGTTCCTGAGTGATGCTGTGGTGGTGCTGTGTTGCTGTGGTGGTGCTGAGTGATGCTGTGGTGGCCCTGAGTGATGCTGTGGTGGCGCTGAGTGATGCTGTGGTATGCTGAGTGATGCTGTGGTTGTGCTGAGTGATGCTATGGTTGTGCTGAGTGATGCTCTGGTGGTGCTGAGTGATGCTATGGTGGTGTTGAGTGATGTTGTGGTGGTGCTGGGTGATGCTGTGGTGGTGTTGAGTTATGCTGTGTTGGCCCTGAGTGATGCTGTGGTAGCCCTGAGTGATATTGTTGTGGCCTTGAGTGATGCTGTGGTGGTGCTCAGTGTTGCTGTGGTGGTGCTGACTGATGCTGTGGTGGCCCTGAGTGATTCTGTGGTGGTGCTGAGTCATGCTGTTGTGGTGCTGAGTGATGCTGTGGTGGTGCTGACTGATGCTGTGGTGGCCCTGAGTGATGCTGTGGTGACCCTGAGTGATGCTGTGGTAATGCTGACTGATGCTGTGGTGGCGCTGAGTGATGCTGTGGTGGTGCTGACTGATGCTGTGGTGTTCCTGAGTGATGCTGTGGTGTTGCTCAGTGATGCTGTGGTGGCCCTGAGTGATGCTGTGGTGGCGCTGAGTGATGCTGTGGTATGCTGAGTGATGCTGTGGTTGTGCTGAGTGATGCTATGGTTGTGCTGAGCGATGCTCTGATGGTGCTGAGTGATGCTATGGTGGTGTTGAGTGATGTTGTGGTGGTGCTGGGTGATGCTGTGGTGGTGTTGAGTGATGCTGTGGTGGTGTTGAGTTATGCTGTGTTGGCCCTGAGTGATGCTGTGGTAGCCCTGAGTGATATTGTTGTGGCCTTGAGTGATGCTGTGGTGGTGCTGAGTGTTGCTGTGGTGGTGCTGAGTGATGCTGTGGTGGCACTGAGTTATGCCGTGGTGGCGCTGAGTGATGCTGTGATAGCCCTGAGTGATATTGTTATGGCCTTGAGTGATGCTTTGGTGGTGCTGAGAGATGCTGTGGTTGCCCTGATTGATGCTGTGGTGGTGCTGAGTGATGCTGTGTTGGCCCTGAGTGATGCTGTGGTGACCCTGAGTGATGCTTTGGTGGTGCTGAGTGATGCTGTGGTGGTGCTGACAGATGCTGTGGTAGTCCTGAGTGGTGCTGTGGTGGTGCTGAGGGATGCTGTGGTGGTGTTGAGTGATGCTGTAGTGGCGCTGAGTGATGCTGTGGTAGCCCTGAGTGATATTGTTGTGGCCTTGAGTGATGCTGTGGTGGTGCTGAGTGTTGCTGTGGTTGTGCTGACTGATGCTGTGGTGGCCCTGAGTGATTCTGTGGTGGTGCTGAGTCATGCTGTTGTGGTGCTGAGTGATGCTGTGGTGGTGCTGACTGATGCTGTGGTGGCCCTGAGTGATGCTGTGGTGACCCTGAGTGATGCTGTGGTGGCGCTGAGTGATGCTGTGGTGGCGCTGAGTGATGCTGTGGTGGTGCTGACTGATGCTGTGGTGGTGCTGAGTGATGCTGTGGTGACCCTGAGTGATGCTGTGGTGACCCTGAGTGATGCTGTGGTGGTGCTGAGTCATGCTGCGGTGGTGCTGACTGATGCTGTGGTGGCACTGAGTGATTCTGTGGTGGCCCTGAGTGATATTGTTCTGGCCTTGAGTGATGCTGTGGTGGTGCTGAGTGTTGCTGTGGTGGTGCTAAGTGATGCTGTGGTGATGCTGTGGTGGTGCTGAGTCATGCTGTGGTGATGCTGAGTCATGCTGTGGTGATGCTGAGTCATGCTGTGGTGGTGCTGACTGATGCGGTGGTGACCCTGAGTGATGCTGTGGTAACCCTGAGTGATGCTGTTGTGACCCTGAGTGATGCTGTGGTGGTGCTGAGGGATGCTGTGGGGGTGCTGACTGATGCTGTGGTGGTGCTGAGTGATGCTGTGGTGTTGCTGAGTGATGCTGTGGGTGTGCTGAGTGATGCTGTGGTGTCATTGAGTGATGCTGTGGTGGTGCTGAGTGATGCTGTGGTGGCCCTGAGTGATATTGGTGTGGCCTTGAGTGATGCTGTGGTGGTACTGAGTGTTGCTGTGGTGTTGCTGAGTGATGCTGTGGTGGCCCTGAGTGATGCTGTGGTGGTTGAGTGATGCTGTGGTTGTGCTGAGTGATACTGTGGTGGTGCAGAGTGATGCTGTGGTGGTGTTGAGTTATGCTGTGTTTGCCCTGAGTGATGCTGTGGTGGCCCTGAGTGATGCTGTGGTGACCCTAAGTGATGCTGCGGTGGTGCTGAGGCATGCTGCGGTGGTGCTGACTGATGCTGTGGTGGCACTGAGTGATGCTGTGGTGGCCCTGAGTGATATTGTTCTGGCCTTCAGTGATGCAGTGGTGGTGCTGAGTGTTGCTGTGGTGGTGCTGAGTGATGCTGTGGTGGCCCTGGGTGATGCTCTGGTGGTGCTGAATCATGCTGCGGTGGTGCTGATTGATGCAGTGATGGTGCTGACTGATGCTGTGGTGGCCCTGAGTGATGCTGTGGTGACCCTGAGTGATGCTGTGGTGGTGCTGAGTGATGCTGTGGTGGTGCTGACTGATGCTGTGGTGGTGCTGAGTGATGCTGTGGTGGTGCTGAGTGATGCTGGGGTGGTGCTGTGTGATGCTGTGGTTGTGCTGAGTGATGCTGTGGTGGCACTGAGTGTTGCTGTGGTGGCGTTGAGAGATGCTGTGGTGGCGCTGAGTGATGCTGTGGTGGCACTGAGTGATATTGTTGTGGCCTTGAGTGATGCTGTGGTTCTGCTGAGTGTTGCCGTGGTGGTGCTGAGTGATGCTGTGGTGGCACTGAGTGATGCTGTGGTGGCGCTGAGTGATGCTGTGATAGCCCTGAGTGATATTGTTATGGCCTTGAGTGATGCTTTGGTCGTGCTGAGAGATGCTGTGGTGGCCCTGATTGATGCTGTGGTGGTGCTGAGTGATGCTGTGGTGGCCCTGAGTGATGCTATGGTGACCCTGAGTGATGCTTTGGTGGTGCTGAGTGATGCTGTGGTGGTGCTGACTGATGCTGTTGTAGTGCTGAGTGGTGCTGTGGTGGTGCTGAGTGATGCTGTGGTGGTGTTGAGTGATGCTGTAGTGGCGCTGAGTGATGCTGTGGTAGCCCTGAGTGATATTGTTGTGGCCTTGAGTGATGCTGTGGTGGTACTGAGTGTTGCTGTGGTATTGCTGAGTGATGCTGTGGTGGCCCTGAGTGATGCTGTGGTGGTGCTGAGTGATGCTGTGGTTTTGCTGAGTGATACTGTGGTGGTGCTGAGTGATACTGTGGTGGTGCAGAGTGATGCTGTGGTGGTGTTGAGTTATGCTGTGTTTGCCCTGAGTGATGCTGTGGTGGCGCTGAGTGATGCTGTGATAGCCCTGAGTGATATTGTTATGGCCTTGAGTAATGCTTTGGTGGTGCTGAGAGATGCTGTGGTGGCCCTGATTGATGCTGTGGTGGTGCTGAGTGATGCTGTGGTGGCCCTGAGTGATGCTGTGGTGACCCTGAGTGATGCTTTGGTGGTGCTGAGTGATGCTGTGGTGGTGCTGACTGATGCTGTGGTAGTGCTGAGTGGTGCTGTGGTGGTGCTGAGAGATGTTGTGGTGGTGTTGAGTGATGCTGTAGTGGCGCTGAGTGATGCTGTGGTAGCCCTGAGTGATATTGTTGTGGCCTTGAGTGATGCTGTTGTGGTGCTGACTGATGCTGTGGTGGCCCTGAGTGATTCTGTGGTGGTGCTGAGTCATGCTGTGGTGGTGCTGAGTGATGCTGTGGTGGTGCTGACTGATGCTGTGGTGGCCCTGAGTGATGCTGTGGTGACCCTGAGTGATGCTGTGGTGATGCTGAGTGATGCTGTGGTGGCACTGAGTGATGCTGTGGTGGTGCTGACTGATGCTGTGGTGTTCCTGAGTGATGCTGCGGTGGCCATGAGTGATGCTGTGGTGGCCCTGAGTGATGCTGTGGTAGTGCTGACTGATGCTCTGGTGGTGCAGACTGATGCTGTGTTGGCGCTGAATGGTGCTGTGGTGGTGCTGACTGATGCTGTGGTGGTGCTGACTGATGCTGTTGTGGCCCTGAGTGATGCTTTGGTGGTGCTGAGTCATGCTGTGGTGGTGCTTAGTGATGCTGTGGTGGTGTTGCGATGCTGCTGTGGCCCTGAATGATATTGTTCTGGCCTTGAGTGATGCTGTGGTGGTGCTGAGTGTTGCTGTGGTGGTGCTGAGTGATGGTGTGGTGGCCCTGAGTGATGCTGTGGTGGTGCTGAGTCATGCTGTTGTGATGCTGAGTCATGCTGTGGTGGTGCTGACTGATGCTGTGGTGACCCTGAGTGATGCTGTGGTAACCCTGAGTGATGCTGTTGTGACCCTGAGTGATGCTGTTGTGGTGCTGAGGGATGCTGTGGTGGTGCTGACTGACGCTGTGGTGGTGCTGAGTGATGCTGTGGTGGTGCTGAGTGATGCTGTGGGTGTGCTGAGTGATGCTGTGGGTGTGCTGAGTGATGCTGTGGTGTCATTGAGTGATGCTGTGGTGGCGCTGAGTGATGCTGTGGTGGCCCTGAGTGATATTGTTGTGGCCTTGAGTGATACTGTGGTGGTGCTGTGATGTTGCTGAGTGATGCTGTGGTGGCCCTGAGTGATGCTGTGGTGGTGCTGAGTGATGCTGTGGTTGTGCTGAGTGATGCTGTGGTGGCCCTAAGTGATGCTGTGGTGACCCTGAGTGATGCTGCGGTGGTGCTGAGGCATGCTGCGGTGGTGCTGACTGATGCTGTGGTAGCACTGACTGATGCTGTGGTGGCCCTGAGTGATATTGTTCTGGCCTTGAGTGATGCAGTGGTGGTGCCGAGTGTTGCTGTGGTGGTGCTGAGTGATGCTGTGGTGGTGCTGAGTGATGCTGTGGTGGTGCTGAATCATGCTGTGGTGGTGCTGATTGCTGCTGTGATGGTGCTGACTGATGCTGTGGTGGCCCTGAGTGATGCTGTGGTGACCCTGAGTGATGCTGTGGTGGTGATGAGTGATGCTGTGGTGGTGCTGACTGATGCTGTGGTGGCGCTGAGTGATGCTGTGGTGGTGCTGAGTGATGCTGGGGTGGTGCTGAGTGATGCTGTGGTTGTGCTGAGTGATGCTGTGGTGGCACTGAGTGTTGCTGTGGTGTAGTTGAGAGATGCTGTGGTGGCGCTGAGTGATGCTGTGGTGGCACTGAGTGATATTGTTGTGACCTTGAGTGATGCTTTGGTGGTGCTGAGTGTTGCTGTGGTGGCGCTGAGTGATGCTGTGGTGGTGCTGAGTGATGCTGTGGTGGCACTGAGTGTTGCTGTGGTGGTGTTGCGATGCTGTGGTGGCCATGAATGATATTGTTCTAGCCTTGAGTGATGCTGTGGTGGTGCTGAGTGCTGCTGTGGTGGTGCTAAGTGATGCTGTGGTAGCCCTGAGTGATGCTGTGGTGGTGCTGGGTCATGCTGTGGTGGTGCTGAGTGATGCTGTGATGGTGCTGACTGATGCTGTGGTGACCCTGAGTGATGCTGTGGTGACCCCGAGTGATGCTGTGGTGGTGCTGAGTCATGCTGCGGTGGTGCTGACTGATGCTGTGGTGGCGCTGAGTGATGCTGTGGTGGCCCTGAGTGATATTGTTCTGGCCTTGAGTGATGCTGTGGTGGTGCTGAGTGTTGCTGTGGTGGTGCTGAGTGATGCTGTGGTTGCCCTCAGTGATGCTGTGGTGGTGCTGAGTCATGCTGTGGTGGTGCTGAGTCATGCTGTGGTGGTGCTGACTGATGCTGTGGTGGCCCTGAGTGATGCTGTGGTGGCCCTGAGTGATGCTGTGGTGGCCCTGAATGATGCTGCGATGGTGCTGAGTGATGCTGTGGTTGTGCTGAGTGATGCTGTGGTTGTGCTGAGTGATGCTGTGGTAGTGCTGAGTGAAGCTGTGGTGGTGCTGACTGATGCTGTGGTGGCCCTGAGTGATGCTGTGGTGGCCCTGAGTGATGTTGTGATGGTGCTGGGTGATGCTGTGTTGGTGTTGAGTGATGCCGTGCTGGCCCTGAGTGATGCTGTGGTTCTGCTGAATGATGCTGTGGTGGCGCAGAGTGATGCTGTAGTGGCGCAGAGTGATAGTGTTATGGCCTTGAGTGATGCTTTGTTCGTGCTGAGAGATGCTGTGGTGGCCCTGATTGATGCTGTGGTGGTGCTGAGTGATGCTGTGGTGGCCCTGAGTGATGCTGTGGTGACCCTGAGTGATGCTTTGGTGGTGCTGAGTGATGCTGTGGTGGTGCTGACTGATGCTGTTGTAGTGCTGAGTGGTGCTGCGGTGGTGCTGAGTGATGCTGTGGTGGTGTTGAGTGATGCTGTAGTGGCACTGAGTGATGCTGTTTAGCCCTGAGTGATATTGTTGTGGCCTTGAGTGATGCTGTGGTGGTACTGAGTGTTGCTGTGGTATTGCTAAGTGATGCTGTGGTGGCCCTGAGTGATGCTGTGGTGGTGCTGAGTGATGCTGTGGTTTTGCTGAGTGATACTGTGGTGGTGCAGAGTGATGCTGTGGTGGTGTTGAGTTATGCTGTGTTTGCCCTGAGTGATGCTGTGGTGGCGCTGAGTGATGCTGTGATAGCCCTGAGTGATATTGTTATGGCCTTGAGTAATGCTTTGGTGGTGCTGAGAGATGCTGTGGTGGCCCTGATTGATGCTGTGGTGGTGCTGAGTGATGATGTGGTGGCCCTGAGTGATGCTGTGGTGACCCTGAGTGATGCTTTGGTGGTGCTGAGTGATGCTGTGGTGGTGCTCACTGATGCTGTGGTAGTGCTGAGTGGTGCTGTGGTGGTGCTGAGAGATGCTGTGGTGGTGTTGAGTGATGCTGTAGTGGCGCTGAGTGATGCTGTGGTAGCCCTGAGTGATATTGTTGTGGCCTTGAGTGATGCTGTTGTGGTGCTGACTGATGCTGTGGTGGCCCTGAGTGATTCTGTGGTGGTGCTGAGTCATGCTGTGGTGGTGCTGAGTGATGCTGTGGTGGTGCTGACTGATGCTGTGGTGGCCCTGAGTGATGCTGTGGTGACCCTGAGTGATGCTGTGGTGATGCTGAGTGATGCTGTGGTGGCACTGAGTGATGCTGTGGTGGTGCTGACTGATGCTGTGGTGTTCCCGAGTGATGCTGCGGTGGCCATGAGTGATGCTGTGGTGGCCCTGAGTGATGCTGTGGTAGTGCTGACTGATGCTCTGGTGGTGCAGACTGATGCTGTGTTGGCGCTGAATGATGCTGTGGTGGTGCTGAGTGATGCTGTGGTGGTGCTGACTGATGCTGTGGTGGTGCTGACTGATGCTGTGGTGGCCCTGAGTGATGCTTTGGTGGTGCTGAGTCATGCTGTGGTGGTGCTTAGTGATGCTGTGGTGGTGTTGCGATGCTGCTGTGGCCCTGAATGATATTGTTCTGGCCTTGAGTGATGCTGTGGTGGTGCTGAGTGTTGCTGTGGTGGTGCTGAGTGATGCTCTGGTGGCCCTGAGTGATGCTGTGGTGGTGCTGAGTCATGCTGTTGTGATGCTGAGTCATGCTGTGGTGGTGCTGACTGATGCTGTGGTGACCCTGAGTGATGCTGTGGTAACCCTGAGTGATGCTGTTGTGACCCTGAGTGATGCTGTTGTGGTGCTGAGGGATGCTGTGGTGGTGCTGACTGACGCTGTGGTGGTGCTGAGTGATGCTGTGGTGGTGCTGAGTGATGCTGTGGGTGTGCTGAGTGATGCTGTGGGTGTGCTGAGTGATGCTGTGGTGTCATTGAGTGATGCTGTGGTGGCGCTGAGTGATGCTGTGGTGGCCCTGAGTGATATTGTTGTGGCCTTGAATGATACTGTGGTGGTACTGAGTGTTGCTGTGATGTTGCTGAGTGATGCTGTGGTGGCCCTGAGTGATGCTGTGGTGGTGCTGAGTGATGCTGTGGTTGTGCTGAGTGATGCTGTGGTGGCCCTGAGTGATGCTGTGGTGACCCTGAGTGATGCTGCGGTGGTGCTGAGGCATGCTGCGGTGGTGCTGACTGATGCTGTGGTAGCACTGAGTGATGCTGTGGTGGCCCTGAGTGATGCTGTGGTGGTGCTGAGTGATGCTGGGGTGGTGCTGAGTGATGCTGTGGTTGTGCTGAGTGATGCTGTGGTGGTGCTAAGTGATGCTGTGGTAGCCCTGAGTGATGCTGTGGTGGTGCTGTGTCATGCTGTGGTGGTGCTGAGTGATGCTGTGGTGGCCCTGAGTGATGCTGTGGTGGCCCTGAGTGATGCTGTGGTGACCCTGAGTGATGCTGTGGTGATGCTGAGTGATGCTGTGGTGGCACTGAGTGATGCTGTGGTGGTGCTGACTGATGCTGTGGTGTTCCTGAGTGATGCTGCGGTGGCCATGAGTGATGCTGTGGTGGCCCTGAGTGATGCTGTGGTAGTGCTGACTGATGCTCTGGTGGTGCAGACTGATGCTGTGTTGGTGCTGAATGATGCTGTGGTGGTGCTGAGTGATGCTGTGGTGGTGCTGACTGATGCTGTGGTGGTGCTGACTGATGCTGTGGTGGCCCTGAGTGATGCTTTGGTGGTGCTGAGTCATGCTGTGGTGGTGCTTAGTGATGCTGTGGTGGTGTTGCGATGCTGCTGTGGCCCTGAATGATATTGTTCTGGCCTTGAGTGATGCTGTGGTGGTGCTGAGTGTTGCTGTGGTGGTGCTGAGTGATGCTGTGGTGGCCCTGAGTGATGCTGTGGTGGTGCTGAGTCATGCTGTTGTGATGCTGAGTCATGCTGTGGTGGTGCTGACTGATGCTGTGGTGACCCTGAGTGATGCTGTGGTAACCCTGAGTGATGCTGTTGTGACCCTGAGTGATGCTGTTGTGGTGCTGAGGGATGCTGTGGTGGTGCTGACTGACGCTGTGGTGGTGCTGAGTGATGCTGTGGGTGTGCTGAGTGATGCTGTGGGTGTGCTGAGTGATGCTGTGGTGTCATTGAGTGATGCTGTGGTGGCGCTGAGTGATGCTGTGGTGGCCCTGAGTGATATTGTTGTGGCCTTGAGTGATACTGTGGTGGTACTGAGTGTTGCTGTGATGTTGCTGAGTGATGCTGTGGTGGCCCTGAGTGATGCTGTGGTGGTGCTGAGTGATGCTGTGGTTGTGCTGAGTGATGCTGTGGTGGCCCTGAGTGATGCTCTGGTGACCCTGAGTGATGCTGCGGTGGTGCTGAGGCATGCTGCGGTGGTGCTGACTGATGCTGTGGTAGCACTGAGTGATGTTGTGGTGGCCCTGAGTGATATTGTTCTGGCCTTGAGTGATGCAGTGGTGGTGCCGAGTGTTGCTGTGGTGGTGCTGAGTGATGCTGTGGTGGTGCTGAGTGATGCTGTGGTGGTGCTGAATCATGCTGTGGTGGTGCTGATTGATGCTGTGATGGTGCTGACTGATGCTGTGGTGGCCCTGAGTGATGCTGTGGTGACCCTGAGTGATGCTGTGGTGGTGATGAGTGATGCTGTGGTGGTGCTGACTGATGCTGTGGTGGCGCTGAGTGATGCTGTGGTGGTGCTGAGTGATGCTGGGGTGGTGCTGAGTGATGCTGTGGTTGTGCTGAGTGATGCTGTGGTGGCACTGAGTGTTGCTGTGGTGTAGTTGAGAGATGCTGTGGTGGCGCTGAGTGATGCTGTGGTGGCACTGAGTGATATTGTTGTGGCCTTGAGTGATGCTTTGGTGGTGCTGAGTGTTGCTGTGGTGGCGCTGAGTGATGCTGTGGTGGTGCTGAGTGATGCTGTGGTGGCACTGAGTGTTGCTGTGGTGGTGTTGCGATGCTGTGGTGGCCATGAATGATATTGTTCTAGCCTTGAGTGATGCTGTGGTGGTGCTGAGTGCTGCTGTGGTGGTGCTAAGTGATGCTGTGGTAGCCCTGAGTGATGCTGTGGTGGTGCTGTGTCATGCTGTGGTGGTGCTGAGTGATGCTGTGATGGTGCTGACTGATGCTGTGGTGACCCTGAGTGATGCTGTGGTGACCCCGAGTGATGCTGTGGTGGTGCTGAGTCATGCTGCGGTGGTGCTGACTGATGCTGTGGTGGCGCTGAGTGATGCTGTGGTGGCCCTGAGTGATATTGTTCTGGCCTTGAGTGATGCTGTGGTGGTGCTGAGTGTTGCTGTTGTGGCCCTCAGTGATGCTGTGGTGGTGCTGAGTCATGCTGTGGTGGTGCTGAGTCATGCTGTGGTGGTGCTGACTGATGCTGTGGTGGCCCTGAGTGATGCTGTGGTGGCCCTGAGTGATGCTGTGGTGGCCCTGAATGATGCTGCGATGGTGCTGAGTGATGCTGTGGTTGTGCTGAGTGATGCTGTGGTTGTGCTGAGTGATGCTGTGGTAGTGCTGAGTGAAGCTGTGGTGGTGCTGACTGATGCTGTGGTGGCCCTGAGTGATGCTGTGGTGGCCCTGAGTGATGTTGTGATGGTGCTGGGTGATGCTGTGTTGGTGTTGAGTGATGCTGTGTTGGCCCTGAGTGATGCTGTGGTTCTGCTGAGTGATGCTGTGGTTCTGCTGAGTGATGCTGTGGTGGCGCAGAGTGATAGTGTTGTGGTGCTGAGTGATATTGTTGTGGTGCTGAGTGATATTTTGTTGCACCGAGTGATACTGTGGTGGTCCTGAGTGGTGCTGTGGTGGTCCTGAGTGATGATGTGGTGGTGCTGAGTGATGCTGTGGTGGCCCTGAGTGATGCTGTGGCGGCGCTGAGTGATGCTGTTGTGGTGCTGAGTGATGCTGTGGTAATATTGAGTGATGCTGTGGTGGCCCTGAGTGATGCTGTGGTTGCGCTGAGTGATGCTGTGGTGGAGCAGAGTGATGCTGTGGTGGAGCAGAGTGATGCTGTGGTGGTGCAGAGTGATGCTGTGGTGGCGCAGAGTGATAGTGTTGTGGTGCTGAGTGATATTATTGTGGTGCTGAGTGATATTTTTGTTGCACCGAGTGATACTGTGGTGGTCCTGAGTGGTGCTGTGGTGGTCCTCAGTGATGTTGTGGTGGTCCCGAGTGATGCTGTAGTGGTCCTGAGTGATGCTGTGGTGGTGCTGAGTGATGCTGTGGTGCTGCTGAGTGATGCTGTGGTGGTGCTGACTGATGCTGTGGTGGTGCTGAGTGATGCTGTGGTGCCCCAGAGTGATGCTGTGGTGGTCCTGAGTGATTCTGTGGTGGTGCTGAGTGATGCTGTGGTGGTGCTGACTGACGCTGTTGTGGCGCTGAGTAATATTGTTGTGGCCCTGAGTGATGCTGTGATGGTGCTGAGTGATGCTGTGGTGGTGCTGAGTGATGCTGTGGTGGTGCTGACTGATGTTGTGGTGGCGCTGAGTAATATTGTTATGGCCCTGAGTGATGCTGTGATGGTGCTGAGTGATGCTGTAGTGGTGCTGAGTGATGTTTTGGTGGTACTGAGTGATTCTGTGGTGGTGTTGAGTGATGCTGTGTTGGTGTTGAGTGATTCTGTGGTGGCCCTGAGTGATGCTGTGGTGTCACTGAGTGATGCTTTAGTGGCGCTGAGTGTTGCTGTGGTGGAGTTGAGTGATGCTGTGGTGGCGCTGAGTGATGCTGTGGTAGCCCTGAGTGATATTGTTGTGGCCTTGAGTGATGCTGTGGTGGTGCTGAGTGGTGTTGCTATGGTGGCGCTGAGTGATGTTGTGGTGGTGCTGAGTGATTCTGTGGTGGTGTTGAGTGATGCTGTGTTGGTGTTGAGTGATGCTGTGTTGGCCCTGAGTGATGCTGTGGTGTCACTGAGTGATGCTTTAGTGGCACTGAGTGTTGCTGTGGTGGAGTTGAGTGATGCTGTGGTGGCGCTGAGTGATGCTGTGGTAGCCCTGAGTGATATTGTTGTGGCCTTGAGTGATGCTGTGGTGGTGCTGAGTGGTGTTGCTGTGGTGGCGCTGAGTGATGCTGTGGTGGCGCTGAGTGATGCTGTGGTGGTGTTGAGTGATGCTGTGGTAGCCCTGACTGATATTGTTGTGGCCTTGAGTGATGCTGTGGCGGTGCTGAGTGATGCTGTGGTGCCCTGAGTGATGCTGTGGTGGTGCTGAGTGATGCTGTGGTGGCCCTGAGTGATGCTGTGGTGACCCTGAGTGATGCTGTTGTGGTGCTAACTAATGCTGTGGTGGTGCTGACTAATGCTGTGGTGGTGCTGACTAATGCTGTGGTGGTGCTGAGTGATGCTGTGGTGGTGTTGAGTGATGCTGTGGTGGCCCTGAGTGATGTTGTTCTGGCCTTGAGTGGTGCTGTGGTGGTGCTGAGTGTTGCTGTGGTGGTGCTGAGTGATGCTGTTGTGGCCCTGAGTGATGCTGTGGTGGTGCTGAGTCATGCTGTGGTGATGCTGACTGATGCTGTGGTGACCCTGAGTGATGCTGTGGTGACCCTGAGTGATGCTGTGGTGGTGCTGACTGATGCTGTGGTTGTGCTGAGTGATGCCGTGGTGGTGCTGAGTGATGCTGTGGTGGTGCTGAGTGATGCTGTGGTAGCCCTGAGTGATGCTGTGGTGGCCCTGAGTGATGCTGTGGTGGCCCTGAGTGATGCTGTGGTAGTGCTGACTGATGCTGTGGTGGCCCTGAGTGATGCAGTGGTGACCCTGAGTGATACTGTGGTGGTGTTGAGTGATGCTGTGGTGGTGCTGACTGATGCTGTGGTGGCACTGAGTGATGCTTTGGTGGTGATGAGTGATGCTGTGGTGGTGCTGAGTGATGCTGTGGTGGTGCTGAGTGATGCTGTGGTGGCACTGAGTGTTGCTGTGGTGGCGTTGCGATGCTGTGAATGATATTGTTCTAGCCTTGAGTGATGCTGTGGTGGTCCTGAGTGCTGCTGTGGTGGTGCTGAGTGATGCTGTGGTAGCCCTGAGTGATGCTGTGGCGGTGCTGTGTCATGCTGTGGTGGTGCTGACTGATGCTGTGATGGTGCTGACTGATGCTGTCAGCAGTGATGCTGTGGTGACCCTGAGTGATGCTGTGGTGGTGCTGAGTCATGCTGCGGTGGTGCTGACTGATACTGTGGTGGCGCTGAGTGATGCTGTGGTGGCCCTTAGTGATATTGTTCTGGCCTTGAGTGATGCTGTGGTGGTGCTGAGTGTTGCTGTGGTGGTGCTGGGTGATGCTGTGGTGGCCCTCAGTGATGCTGTGGTGGTGCTGAGTCATGCTGTGGTGGTGCTGAGTCATGCTGTGGTGGTGCTGACTGATGCTGTGGTGGCCCTGAGTGATGCTGTGGTAGCCCTGAGTGATGCTGTGGTGGTGCTGAGTGATGCTGTGGATGCGCTGAGTGATGCTGTCGTGGTGCTGAGTGATGTTGTGGTGGTGCTGAGTGATGCTGTGGTGGCACTGAGTGTTGCTGTCGTGGCATTGAGTGATGCTGTGGTGGTGCTGAGTGATGCTGTGGTGGCCCTGAGTGATATAGGTGTGGCCTTGAGTGATGCTGTGGTGGTGCTGTGTTGCTGTGGTGGTGCTGAGTGATGCTGTGGTGGCCCTGAGTGATGCTGTGGTGGCGCTGAGTGATGCTGTGGTGGTGCTGAGTGATGCTGTGGTTGTGCTGAGTGATGCTGTGGTTGTGCTGAGTGATGCTCTGGTGGTGCTGAGTGATGCTATGGTGGTGCTGAGTGATGCTGTGGTGGCCCTGAGTGATATAGTTGTGGCCTTGAGTGATGCTGTGGTGGTGCTGTGTTGCTGTGGTGGTGCTGAGTGATGCTGTGGTGGCCCTGAGTGATGCTGTGGTGGCGCTGAGTGATGCTGTGGTATGCTGAGTGATGCTGTGGTTGTGCTGAGTGATGCTATGGTTGTGCTGAGTGATGCTCTGGTGGTGCTGAGTGATGCTATGGTGGTGTTGAGTGATGTTGTGGTGGTGCTGGGTGATGCTGTGGTGGTGTTGAGTGATGCTGTGTTGGTGTTGAGTTATGCTGTGTTGGCCCTGAGTGATGCTGTGGTAGCCCTGAGTGATATTGTTGTGGCCTTGAGTGATGCTGAGGTGGTGCTGAGTGTTGCTGTGGTGGTGCTGAGTGATGCTGTGGTGGCACTGAGTTATGCTGTGGTGGCGCTGAGTGATGCTGTGATAGCCCTGAGTGATATTGTTATGGCCTTGAGTGATGCTTTGGTGGTGCTGAGAGATGCTGTGGTGGCCCTGATTGATGCTGTGGTGGTGCTGAGTGATGCTGTGGTGGCCCTGAGTGATGCTGTGGTGACCCTGAGTGATGCTTTGGTGGTGCTGAGTGATGCTGTGGTGGTGCTGACTGATGCTGTGGTAGTCCTGAGTGGTGCTGTGGTGGTGCTGAGTGATGCTGTGGTGGTGTTGAGTGATGCTGTAGTGGCGCTGAGTGATGCTGTGGTAGCCCTGAGTGATATTGTTGTGGCCTTGAGTGATGCTGTTGTGGTGCTGAGTGTTGCTGTGGTGGTGCTGACTGATGCTGTGGTGGCCCTGAGTGATTCTGTGGTGGTGCTGAGTCATGCTGTTGTGGTGCTGAGTGATGCTGTGGTGGTGCTGACTGATGCTGTGGTGGCCCTGAGTGATGCTGTGGTGACCCTGAGTGATGCTGTGGTGATGCTGACTGATGCTGTGGTGGCGCTGAGTGATGCTGTGGTGGTGCTGACTGATGCTGTGGTGTTCCTGAGTGATTCTGTGGTGGTGCTGAGTGATGCTGTGGTAGTGCTGACTGATGCTGTGGTGGTGCTGACTGATGCTGTGTGTTAGAATGGGGAACCCCTAGTTGGCACAGGTAGGTACTTGTGACAAGCAGTGGTCCCTTCTTCTATTCAGGGCGAGAGAATTACCCCTTCAGAACAACCCCTGCTCACCCTATAGGTAGTGTGGCGCGAGCAGTCAGGGCTAAACTTCAGGGCGCTAGACAGTTAAGCATTTATGATCACACACAGTAAACCACAATGATCCCCCACAAATGGACACCAGGCGTAAGTTGTATCAAAAATACGGATGCTTTATATAAAAGATTCTTTGTTACGCAGGCATGTACAAGACCATCAATAACGGTTGCGAAATGGAAGCCACAAGATGATAATTAGGCACTGTTCTTGTCTTTGGTAACTTATTCGATCACGAGCGCTTCACAGGGCTCGGTTGAGTCGGTCCAGTCACGATGATGCGCAGTGCACCCAGGGTTCAGTGATACGGGGAAATCAGAACGTTGCGGACCCCGAGTCCGATAGAGAGTTCACTGTACCTGGGAACGTGCGGTGTGCTTGGACGAGTCTTCAGGAGAGATGCAGGTTCTGCACCTCGTGGGTCTTCCGGATCAAGAATTCAGCGGGCGGCTTTCGGTAGACAGGTGCGGCCCAGGGCCTCCGACACGGGCTGTGCGGGAGGTCACTGCGGATGGCGGCACGGTCAGACTCAGGCTGGGAGGTGAAGCGGGGCGGCCGGATACGTTACGACGTACGGGCGGCCGTCCGAGGCTGGATTTCACTTCCCCACTAGAAATCCGGCGGGAGGGCGAGAGGGCACCCAGCGCGCTCCAGTAGCAGGCAGGTGACAGGGAAGCGGGACGGCCAGACTCGTGGGTCCAGAGCGACTCAGGTAGAGCGGGGCTCTCGGCGAGTGGAGGCGGCCAGGCTTCTGGGTGTCACGGCCCTAGGAGGGATGCGAAGGTGCGCAGGGCACTCCGGCGGGAGAAAGCACACGGCTCGAATTCTCAGACGAGCGGAGACACGGTGAACCCACTGGTCCTGGGGTTCAGTTCAGGGGGCAAGCTCTTCTTCCAAGCCCTTGGAGATAGTTGAAGAACAAAGTGCAAAAGTCTCTTTCAGTCTTTTTCCTCTCCTTCCTTAGCAAGGCACCTACTGCAGGCCAGTCCCTTAGGTCAGGGAAAGTTACTCCTCCTTCAGCTTCTTCCAGGTCCTTCTAGTCAGGCAGAGTTCCTTCGTGGTTCAATCTGGATCTGATTTCTTAGGAGCCAGGCCCCTACTTTTATACAGGGATTCTTTTGTTCTTTAGCGCCAGGGGGCCTGGGCCTGGCTCAGTCCAGTTTTGGAGCACTCTGTGGTGGTGACTCGGCTTGTTCCTTTCAGCAGCAGGGCAGAGACATCAGCCGCTCCACAGGGGGCGGCGCCGGCTTTGTGGTGGCAGAGCACAGGTCTATTCAAGAGTCAGGGTGCACTCCTCCCACCCATCCTGGTGTAATCTCTCTACCCACCACCTGGCAGCCAACCTGTCTCCTGGAATCCCCCAGCCCTGCTCCTGTACTGTTGCTAGGCAGAACACACACACACACAGCAGAGGCGGACTGAGATGGTTAGGCACGCAAAGGCTAACTTTCTAAAAGTAGCATTTGCAAACCCAGGATATTAAAATAACCTTTACTAAAAGATGTACTTTATTATCCCGAGTTCCGGCATACTAAACATGACCTTCTACCATGCTCTCTGAGTCCACAAGGGTCACAGCGTGTAGCGATCCCAGCAGCCCATTCTGGCCTTTGGAGAGCAGGTAGCCTTCAATAGTGAAAAACGAAAATGGCTGTAATTCACTATTAAGACATGCCACACACATCAGGGCATGTCCTACCTTATACCTACAATGCACCCTGCGCTCAGGCCTACCAGAGGGGTGACTAACATGTAGTTAAGGGAAGGTTTAGGGACTGGTAAGTGGGGACACTTGCTCAGTCAGCGCGACGGTACCAGACCGCGCGCAGGTTCTGCAGTGGCAGACCCTAGACACATTTTACCCCGCTGCTTCGGTGGGTGGCACAACCCGTGCTGCAAGCCCACTCGCAGCATTTGGATATACAAGCCCTTGGCACCCCTGGTGCACTCTACTAGGGACTGATAGTAAACCAAATAAACCAAACGTGGAAGTCAATTCACATAATACATTTTACCATAGGGAGCACTTGCACTGTGGCACTGGTTGGCAGTGGCACAGTGCCCTGAGCAGCTAACACCAACACAAAAACACATTGAGGCACAGACAAAAATGGAAGGGTGACCCACGCCAATGGTGCCAGGTCTAACACGTGTCCCCTCCAGCTGAAAAGTGGGGAGAACTACCCTACCCCAGGGAGTTCTGCATCACTAAGGCGGAAAAACCTGGACAGACCGTCAGCATTGGCGTGATCTGTGCCAGGGCGATGCTCCACCGTAAAGTCCATACCCTGTAGGGAGATGGACCACCTCAACAGTTTTGGGTTCTCACCCCTCATTTGCATCAACCATCTGAGGGGCCTGTGGTCGGTCTGAACCCGGAAGTGAGACCCAAACAAGTAGGGTCTTAGCTTCTTCAGCGCCCAGACCACAGCAAATGCTTCTCGTTCTATCGCACTCCACCTTTGTTCCCGGGGGAGTAGCCTCCTGCTAATAAAGGCTACGGGTTGGTCAACGCCCTCCTCAGTGATCTGTGAGAGAACAGCCCCTACACCATGCTCTGATGCATCCGTCTGCACCAGGAACTCTTTGGAGAAGTCAGGAGCCAAGAGCACGGGCGCCGTGCACATGGCAGTTTTCAGGGTGTCGAAGGCTTTCTGACAGGTGTCAGTCCATATCACTTTTCTGGGCTGCTTCTTCGAAGTCAGCTCTGTCAAGGGGGCAACGATGCTGCCATACCCCTTGACAAACCTCCTGTAGTACCCGGTGAGTCCTAAGAAGGCCCTCACCTCCGTCTGGGTCTTTGGGGGCTCCCAAGCCAGGATGGTTTCAACTTTGGGTTGGAGGGGCGCCACCTGGCCGCTCCCCACTAGGTGTCCCAAGTACACCACTGAACCCTGCCCGATCTGACACTTGCTTGCCTTGATCGTGAGGCCTGCCTTGCGCAGCGCCATCAACACTTCCCAGAGATGTTGCAGGTGTCCTTCCCATGTGCCGCTGAACACTGCGATGTCATCCAGGTAGGCGGCGCTGAACTCGGCCAGCCCAGCCAACACCTGGTTGACCAACCTCTGGAAGGTGGCAGGGGCATTCTTCATCCCAAAGGGCATCACCCGGAACTGGTAATGCCCATCTGGCGTAGAGAATGCGGACCTCTCTTTGGCCCCATCAGTCAAGGCGATCTGCCAGTACCCAGACGTTAAGTCAAACGTGCTGAGGTACCGTGCAGCCCCTAACCGATCGATGAGCTCATCAGCTCTGGGGATGGGGTGCGCGTCAGTCTTCGTGACTGAGTTGAGTCCTCGGTAGTCCACACAGAACCGGAGTTCGGGCGTGGCACCCGGCGCTGCAGCCTTTGGGACCAAGACCACTGGGCTGGCCCAAGGACTGCTGGAGGACTCAACCACCCCTAGAGCAAGCATCTTCGAGACCTCCTCTTTGATGCAGGCCCTGACCCTGTCAGTTACCCGGTAGGCCTTGTGCTTCACAGGTAAGCTGTCTCCCGTATCCACATCATGGACGCACCAATTTGTGATACCGGGAACCAGGGAGAACAGGTCGGGAAACTGCCCCAGCAGCTGGCGGCAGTCACCCTGTTGCTCAGGGGTCAGGGTGGGTGAGAGGTTAACTCCATCCACTGACCCGTCTCGCTCCGAGGCTACCAAGAGGTCAGGAAGAGGCTCGGACTCCTCTTCCATCCCATCATCGGTGGCCAAGAGCATGCCCACTTCGGACCTCTCCAAGTGGGGCTTCAGTCGATTGACATGTAGGACCCTTAAGGGGTTCCTAGGAGACCGCAAGTCCACCAAGTAGGTGACAGAACTCTTGCGCTCCACAATCTCAAAGGGTCCTGTCCACTTGTCCTGGAGTGCACAAGGCTCCACAGGGGCCAGGACCCACACTTTTTGGCCCGGTTGAAGTTCAACCAGAGTGGCATTCTGGTCGTACCACCGCTTCATTTCCTCCTGGCTGGCTTCCAGGTTTGCCTCAGCAAGTTGCCTGAAACGCCTAGTCTGGTTCCGGAAAGCCAGCATGTAACTGTATACATTCTGGGGAGGTTTCCTGGGAGATTGCTCCCAGCCTTCCTTGACCAGACTAAGAGGTCCTCGTACTGGGTGGCCATACAAAAGCTCAAAGGGACTGAACCCTAGAGACTTTTGTGGCACCTCGCGGTACGCAAAGAGAAGGCATGGTAAGAGGACGTCCCACTTACGCCTCATGGGTTCCTCGAGACCCATAATCATGCCCTTCAGGGTTCGGTTGAAGCGCTCAACCAACCCGTTTCCTTGGGGATGGTAAGGTGTGGTGAACTTGTAGGTTACACCACACTCTTGCCAAAGGGACTTCATATATTTCGATATGAAGTTGGTCCCCCTGTCAGACACCACCTCTAGAGGGAATCCTACTCGTGAGAAAATTCCCATCAGTGCCCGTCCCACCACGGGGGCCGTCACTGTCCTCAGAGGGATGGCTTCAAGGTACCGGGTGGCATGGTCCACCAAGACCAGGATAAACCTGTTGCCCATGGCTGTCTTGGGGTCCAGTGGCCCCACAATGTCAATCCCCACTCGCTGGAATGGGGTACCGACCACAGGGAAAGGTTGGAGTGGAGCTCTCAGCTTCCTTCCACTCTTGCCACTTGCCTGGCAAGTCTGGCATGTCCTGCAGTGAGTGTCAGAACTCCTGCGCATTTGGGGCCAATAAAAGTGGGTGACAAGCCTTTCAAAGGTCTTGTCCTGCCCCAAATGTCCTGCTAACGGTACGTCGTGAGCCAGCCCCAGTAGGAAGGCTCTGAACTTCTGGGGTACCACCAGCGCACGGGCTGACCCAGGTTCAGCAACCTTAGGCTCGGAGTATAGGAGGTCGTTCTCCCAGTAGATCAAGTGAGTTCCGGACTGATCACCATTGGCCTGGGCTGCAGCCTGCTGCCGCATACCCTCTAGAGAGGGGCACTCTTTCTGCTCCCTGCAGAATTCCTCCCTGGTGGGGCCTCCTTCTTGCTGCCAATGGGTCAGCTCAGGCAGGTCCCCCAGTTCGGCTATCTGTTCCCCGGTAGGCTCCAGGGCGTCCCCCTCAAGGTCTGCTTCCTCCTGGGCCGTGGGAACGTCAGGAGCCGGATTCCCGTGCCTCCCTTGCCCTCTCTCTAAGGCCGGTTCCTGGGCCTCTCCCTCAGACTCCAGGGTTCCTTCAACACCCCTACCGGCTGCCATCGACCGGGTGGTCACACACGCCCAATCAGGCAAGCCCACCATCCGCAGGTGAGTTGTCTTCTCCACCTTTTCCCAAGGGGAGCTCTCCAAATCGTTACCTAGGAGACAATCAACAGGCATGGCCTCTCTCACAGCCACTTGCAGAGTACCAGAGACCCCCCCCCACTCAAAGGGAACCTGAGCCATTGGACACTGACTCTCTGTGTTGTCAGCGTTGACAACACGGCAGAATGCGTGCGGGACAACCTGCTCTTGAGACACCAGGTGTTGCTTGACAGCAGTCACACTGGCTCCTGTATCTCTAAGAGCTCCCACCCTCTTGCCATTTATGGTCACCCACTGCCCATACTTTTGAGTATTGGGGGGCAGCTGGGCCTCAGCGACCATCTCACTGTCTCCTAATGAGACTAGGGTCATCTGTACGGGATCCCCCGCCCCTTGGACATCTATCTCCCTCCCCAAGGCTACACTATTCACCTGCTTGGGGGGTGGAGCACCAGAGGGTGCTGGTTTACCATACAGGGGGCACTTGGGATCCACGGAAATGTGCCCCAGGTTGTTACACTTGTAACATCGGAGGGGCCCTCTTTGAACAGGGTTACCTGTCGGGGCCCCGGTCTGCTTCGGGGGTGGGGGTGGCTGAGAACCTTTCCCTTGGTTCCCTTGGGAATTACTTTGGGGCCCTCTGTAGAACTCCCTCTGTTTACCCTTGTCCCCCCCACTCTTCTGCTGGGGACCCTGAACACCCTTGGCGGGGCCTCCTACGGGACCCTTGTGGACCCTGGTGCTGATCCAGCGGTCCGCCTCCTCAGCAAGCTTCCTCGGGTTGGACAGCTTGCTATCGATCAGGTGTTGGCGTAGCTCAGGAAAACAATTATCCGACAAGTGCTCCCATGCAATTAAATCAAACAGCCCTTGGTAATCATTCACTTTGCTACCCTTCACCCAACCATCCAGCGCTCTGCAAAAAAAGGTCACATATTCTACATAAGTGGTACCAGGTTTCTTGGTGCAATCCCTAAATCTCTGTCTGTACAGTTCAGGAGTTAACCCATACCTTGTCATAAGAGCCTCCTTCATGTGTGGATAGGATGTGTGGACATCAGAGGGGAGGTCTAGCAGAGTGTCCCGCCCCTCACTTAGGAACCTTCCCCACAACCCCGCTCCCCAATCCTTCTCAGGGACCCGGTGGGAGGACATGGCTACTTCATAGGCCATAAACCACTGCCCAATATCATCCTGCTTATAATATTCTTTGACTACATCTTTAGGAATGTGCACCCTTGACTCTGTTGAATTGCTGCCACCAGAGGGTGAGTTGTCTAAACTCCTGGCCTTGAGATCCAACTCCCTCATTTTTACCTCATGCTCCATGGCCAGTTTCTGCCTTTCTCTCTCCATTTGCAGTTTTGCCATCTCCACCTCGTGTGCTCGGGCGGCACTCCTGTCGGCCAACTCCTCTGGCGACAGGCCTCTGCTAGGCTCAAACACACCTTCGGGGGGTATCACCTCCCGGGCATTCTCTGGGAACTTTGATTCGTGCCAGGCTCTCAGTGCTGTCACGTACTGATCCTTGTTGCTTAGTCCACTTTGCTTGATTCTGTACTTGGAGAGATATCCCTTCAGGACATCATTTGTGCACTTCCTCAGTGCCTCGGGCTCCCAATCGATGTCATCCACTCCAGAGAATACCGAGGGCGCTCCGCCTCCGTTGACTGAGCTAGGCATGGTTTCTTAAGGTGGAGATTTTTCTTTAGCAACAACTGTCAATCAATCTGTGGCTGCGTTATAGGTCTGCTCTACGTGGTGATCAATAATTCACTGTATGTAAATCATAAATGCAAATTCGAAATCCCACCGCTGCCACCAATGTTAGAATGGGGAACCCCTAGTTGGCACAGGTAGGTACTTGTGACAAGCAGTGGTCCCTTCTTCTATTCAGGGCGAGAGAATTACCCCTTCAGAACAACCCCTGCTCACCCTATAGGTAGTGTGGCGCGAGCAGTCAGGGCTAAACTTCAGGGCGCTAGACAGTTAAGCATTTATGATCACACACAGTAAACCACAATGATCCCCCACAAATGGACACCAGGCGTAAGTTGTATCAAAAATACGGATGCTTTATATAAAAGATTCTTTGTTACGCAGGCATGTACAAGACCATCAATAACGGTTGCGAAATGGAAGCCACAAGATGATAATTAGGCACTGTTCTTGTCTTTGGTAACTTATTCGATCACGAGCGCTTCACAGGGCTCGGTTGAGTCGGTCCAGTCACGATGATGCGCAGTGCACCCAGGGTACAGTGATACGGGGAAATCAGAACGTTGCGGACCCCGAGTCCGATAGAGAGTTCACTGTACCTGGGAACGTGCGGTGTGCTTGGACGAGTCTTCAGGAGAGATGCAGGTTCTGCACCTCGTGGGTCTTCCGGATCAAGAATTCAGCGGGCGGCTTTCGGTAGACAGGTGCGGCCCAGGGCCTCCGACACGGGCTGTGCGGGAGGTCACTGCGGATGGCGGCACGGTCAGACTCAGGCTGGGAGGTGAAGCGGGGCGGCCGGATACGTTACGACGTACGGGCGGCCGTCCGAGGCTGGATTTCACTTCCCCACTAGAAATCCGGCGGGAGGGCGAGAGGGCACCCAGCGCGCTCCAGTAGCAGGCAGGTGACAGGGAAGCGGGACGGCCAGACTCGTGGGTCCAGAGCGACTCAGGTAGAGCGGGGCTCTCGGCGAGTGGAGGCGGCCAGGCTTCTGGGTGTCACGGCCCTAGGAGGGATGCGAAGGTGCGCAGGGCACTCCGGCGGGAGAAAGCACACGGCTCGAATTCTCAGACGAGCGGAGACACGGTGAACCCACTGGTCCTGGGGTTCAGTTCAGGGGGCAAGCTCTTCTTCCAAGCCCTTGGAGATAGTTGAAGAACAAAGTGCAAAAGTCTCTTTCAGTCTTTTTCCTCTCCTTCCTTAGCAAGGCACCTACTGCAGGCCAGTCCCTTAGGTCAGGGAAAGTTACTCCTCCTTCAGCTTCTTCCAGGTCCTTCTAGTCAGGCAGAGTTCCTTCGTGGTTCAATCTGGATCTGATTTCTTAGGAGCCAGGCCCCTACTTTTATACAGGGATTCTTTTGTTCTTTAGCGCCAGGGGGCCTGGGCCTGGCTCAGTCCAGTTTTGGAGCACTCTGTGGTGGTGACTCGGCTTGTTCCTTTCAGCAGCAGGGCAGAGACATCAGCCGCTCCACAGGGGGCGGCGCCGGCTTTGTGGTGGCAGAGCACAGGTCTATTCAAGAGTCAGGGTGCACTCCTCCCACCCATCCTGGTGTAATCTCTCTACCCACCACCTGGCAGCCAACCTGTCTCCTGGAATCCCCCAGCCCTGCTCCTGTACTGTTGCTAGGCAGAACACACACACACACAGCAGAGGCGGACTGAGATGGTTAGGCACGCAAAGGCTAACTTTCTAAAAGTAGCATTTGCAAACCCAGGATATTAAAATAACCTTTACTAAAAGATGTACTTTATTATCCCGAGTTCCGGCATACTAAACATGACCTTCTACCATGCTCTCTGAGTCCACTGGGGTCACAGCGTGTAGCGATCCCAGCAGCCCATTCTGGCCTTTGGAGAGCAGGTAGCCTTCAATAGTGAAAAACGAAAATGGCTGTAATTCACTATTAAGACATGCCACACACATCAGGGCATGTCCTACCTTATACCTACAATGCACCCTGCGCTCAGGCCTACCAGAGGGGTGACTAACATGTAGTTAAGGGAAGGTTTAGGGACTGGTAAGTGGGGACACTTGCTCAGTCAGCGCGACGGTACCAGACCGCGCGCAGGTTCTGCAGTGGCAGACCCTAGACACATTTTACCCCGCTGCTTCGGTGGGTGGCACAACCCGTGCTGCAAGCCCACTCGCAGCATTTGGATATACAAGCCCTTGGCACCCCTGGTGCACTCTACTAGGGACTGATAGTAAACCAAATAAACCAAACGTGGAAGTCAATTCACATAATACATTTTACCATAGGGAGCACTTGCACTGTGGCACTGGTTGGCAGTGGCACAGTGCCCTGAGCAGCTAACACCAACACAAAAACACATTGAGGCACAGACAAAAATGGAAGGGTGACCCACGCCAATGGTGCCAGGTCTAACACTGTGGTGGCCCTGAGTGATGCTGTGGTGACCCTGAGTGATGCTGTTGTGATGCTGACTGATGCTGTTGTGGCGCTGAGTGATGCTGGGGTGGTGCTGACTGATGCTGTGGTGGCCATGAGTGATGCTGTGGTGGCCCTGAGTGATGCTGTGGTAGTGCTGACTGATGGTGTGGTGGTGCAGACTGATGCTGTGTTGGCGCTGAATGATGCTGTGGTGGTGCTGACTGATGCTGTGGTGGTGCTGACTGATGCTGTGGTGGTGCTGAGTGATGCTGTGGTGGCCCTGAGTGATGCTGTGGTGGTGCTGAGTGATGCTGTGGTGGTGTTGCGATGCTGCTGTGGCCCTGAATGATATTGTTCTGGCCTTGAGTGATGCTGTGGTGGTGCTGAGTGTTGCTGTGGTGGTGCTGAGTGATGCTGTGGTGGCCCTGAGTGATGCTGTGGTGGTGCTGATATAAGAAAAACATTTACCTATGCCGCTGGTGACTTCAACACTTATTCGTATGAAGTAAGATAAACGAAAATTAATACGTTTATCCAAGCAATGATTTATGCCTTTTATTTATTTTATTTTTTAAATTAATATCTTTGATCACAAAAAGAACACATAATAAACTACACGAAATACCACATTGATATTTACACAATGAAAGTGAACAACGTGAAAAATGTGTTTTGACATACAATTATAAATAAACTCATAATAGTCAAACATTGAAACCATCAAATGCAATGTCACAAAAAACAATAATTATATAAACAATACGAAATGCAAAGTTGTCAAACAAATTGGTAGATTGGACAACTAACACCCTTATATTTGGAATCAATCAAATCCCCTACATATCAGGGACACAAGGGAGTATATTTGTGATATTTAACCAAGAAGTTAGATTCCTTTGTCTGCCTTGTAATATTTAACCAAGGAGTTGAATTCCTTTATCTGCCGACGCGTTTCGAGTGCCGGTTAAATCAATTGCCGCACTCTCATCAGGGCTGGATTAATCTTTCTCACGAACAGACTGATTGTGACAAACAAGGGAGGGATGGAAAAAAGAATTTGAATTTTTATTAAAAAAAGGCGCTTCCCAAAGCCCTAATTGTTTTTCTATCTGTACAAGTTGGTGGTCACATACCTGCATTATGCCGGTTGCATGTAACCATCAGCAATGTATAACACACAGTGGTTGCCAAACTGATTTTCAATATTGCGGGGCCAAGACGATTTTTAAACCGCAGATCTTTAATTCTGCAAGAGAAATGTTACACGCACATTCGCGTTGTCTGTTTAAATAAGTTTAAAACATGACAACTAAGCACAAGTTATTTACTCACTCAAGAAGGGGGGCCAAAAACATGGTCCCACAGAGGAAGTGTTGTAACAAATAACGATCCTTCACTCTCTTTAAAATTTGTTTGTGGCTGCAAGAGCACACAAGTGTAAGAATTTGTAAAAATCGTTTTTTAGCTAAACTCACTTGAATTCAAATGCAAACTCTATTTTGCTCACCTAAAGAAGCTTCAAGCTCAAGATTTCAGGCTCAAGGTTTCAAATGGGATCTGTCTCCATTACTGCTAGCAGCTCGCCGAGCTGATTAGCACATCATGTGATGGTGCATCAGTGTCACATGATGCATTTCTGACCAATCACAGGAGGAGATGATCTAATTACATTTGTATTGACTTCTGGGAGATGTAGTTTATTGAAGTCATGTGTTTCAATCCAATTACCCAAGGTAAAATTTTTCAATATCACAGGTCGGTTATATTTACAAACATATCGATATCGATCCCATTTATGCTTTATTAGAGAGATACAAGTCCAGAAGCTGACAACAGCACCATATATTTAATTACATCTCATGAGTCTTCTAGATTCTGTTTAGCTCACTCATGCAGTTGAGGCCCTGGTTGATGCTATCAAATTTCATAATTAAATATGCCTCTTTCCGCAATAGAGCGGTCTCTATACATGTCGATTTTGAATCAATCCATGCAAGAACTGTCCAACGCAGTTCATTTTCGCTGTGTTCAACAGCTAGAAAGTGTTCTACCATAGGCGCTGTAAGGACTTTTCTCCTAATTCGAGATTTGTGCTGTGTAATTCTCACATTAATCTGTTGGCTTGTCTTTCCAACGTACAATTTATTGCAAGAGCATACCACTCCATAAACAACGTTCCTAGTCTTACAATTTGTGAAATTTTCATGTCTCCATTTTACTCCATTTCGTTTAAATACACTTCCTTCTATAGTAGCAGGGCAGGAAACGCAGTTACCACACTTATGGTGGCCACAAATGGGTTTTAGATTCCACTTGGTAATCAAGTCGCTCTTTGGTTTAGGGATGTAACTGTCTGCTCTTATTATCTGTTGGCCAATGCTGGGATTCTTACGCATGGCGAAAATGGGTTTAGCTAAAGGATGTTCCAAACTTTCAAGCAAATGCCAGTTCCTTAAGATGATTTGTCTAAATTTGTTAGTGTGGGCCCCATATGTTGTAACACATACGAGTTTGTCCATTTCTGTCTTTTCCTTTTTCTGTAACAAATTTTCCCTAGGGGTGAACCTTGCTCTTTTTATGGAATGCTTAAGAAGTTTCTTAGGGTAACCCCTCTTTTCCATTTCCTTACAGAATGACATTGCATGGTCCTCAAACTCTGCCAGGTCTGTACAATTTCTCCTAATCCGCAACAGCTGCCCATAGGGGAGGTTCTCCTTTAGGCACTGTGGATGCGAACTTGTATAGTGAAGTGTAGTGTTCCTGTCTGTCTCTTTTTTGTAAAGGCTGGTTGTCAATTTTTGGTTCTGGGGAAATACTGCAACATCAAGGAAAGTCATCCTTGTTTTACTGGACTCGATGGAAAATTTGATATCATTATGCCTTGAATTCAACCAGTCAAAAAAATGATTCAACTCGGTCTGGCTCCCCTGCCACAGGAGTGGTGGTGCTGAGTCATGATGTAGTGGTGCTGAGTGATGCTGTGGTGGTCCTGAGTGATGCTGTGGTGACCCTGAGTGATGCTTTGGTGGTGCTGAGTGATGCTGTGGTGGTGCTGACTGATGCTGTGGTAGTGATGAGTGGTGCTGTGGTGGTGCTGAGTGATGCTGTGGTGGTGTTGAGTGATGCTGTAGTGGCGCTGAGTGATGCTGTGGTAGCCCTGAGTGATATTGTTGTGGCCTTGAGTGTTGCTGTGGTGGTGCTGAGTGTTGCTGTGGTGGTGCTGACTGATGCTGTGGTGGCCCTGAGTGATTCTGTGGTGGTGCTGAGTCATGCTGTTGTGGTGCTGAGTGATGCTGTGGTGGTGCTGACTGATGCTGTGGTGGCCCTGATTTATGCTGTGGTGACCCTGAGTGATGCTGTGGTGATGCTGACTGATGCTGTGGTGGTGCTGAGTGATGCTGTGGTGGTGCTGACTGATGCTGTGGTGTTCCTGAGTGATGCTGAGGTGGCCATGAGTGATGCTGTGGTGGCCCTGAGTGATGCTGTGGTAGTGCTGACTGATGCTGTGGTGGTGCAGACTGATGTGATGCTGTGGTGGTGCTGAGTGATGCTGTGGTTGTGCTGAGTGATACTGTGGTGGTGCAGAGTGATGCTGTGGTGGTGTTGAGTTATGCTGTGTTTGCCCTGAGTGATGCTGTGGTGGCCCTGAGTGATGCTGTGGTGACCCTGAGTGATGCTGCGGTGGTGATGAGGCATGCTGCGGTGGTGCTGACTGATGCTGTGGTGGCACTGAGTGATGCTGTGGTGGCCCTGAGTGATATTGTTCTGGCCTTGAGTGATGCAGTGGTGGTGCTGAGTGTTGCTGTGGTGGTGCTGAGTGATGCTGTGGTGGCCCTGAGTGATGCTGTGGTGGTGCTGAATCATGCTGTGGTGGTGCTAATTGATGCTGTGATGGTGCTGACTGATGCTGTGGTGGCCCTGAGTGATGCTGTGGTGACCCTGAGTGATGCTGTGGTGGTGCTGAGTGATGCTCTGGTGGTGCTGACTGATGCTGTGGTGGCGCTGAGTGATGCTGTGGTGGTGCTGAGTGATGCTGGGGTGGTGCTGAGTGAGGCTGTGGTTGTGCTGAGTGATGCTGTGGTGGCACTGAGTGTTGCTGTGGTGGCGTTGAGAGATGCTGTGGTGGCGCTGAGTGATGCTGTGGTGGCACTGAGTGATATTGTTATGGCCTTGAGTGATGCTTTGGTGGTGCTGAGTGTTGCTGTGGTGGCGCTGAGTGATGCTGTGGTAGCTCTGAGTGATGTTGTTGTGGCCATGAGTGATTCTGTGGTGGTGCTGAGTGATGCTGTGGTGGTGCTGAGTGATGCAGTGGTGGTGTTGAGTTATGCTGTTTTGGCCCTGAGTGATGCTGTTGTGGCGCTGAGTGATGCTGTGGTAGTGCTGAGTGATGCTGTGATGGCGCTGAGTGTTGCTGTGGTGTTGCTGAGTGATGCTGTGGTGACCCTGAGTGATGCTGTGGTGGTGCTGAGTGATGCTGTGTTTGTGCTGAGTGATACTTTGGTGGTGCAGAGTGATGCTGTGGTGGTGTTGAGTTATGCTGTGTTTGCCCTGAGTGATGCTGTTGTGGCCCTGAGTGATGCTGTGGTGACCCTGAGTGATGCTGCGGTGGTGATGAGGCATGCTGCGGTGGTGCTGACTGATGCTGTGGTGGCACTGAGTGATGCTGTGGTGGCCCTGAGTGATATTGTTCTGGCCTTGAGTGATGCAGTGGTGGTGCTGAGTGTTGCTGTGGTGGTGCTGAGTGATGCTGTGGTGGCCCTGAGTGATGCTGTGGTGGTGCTGAATCATGCTGTGGTGGTGCTAATTGATGCTGTGATGGTGCTGACTGATGCTGTGGTGGCCCTGAGTGATGCTGTGGTGACCCTGAGTGATGCTGTGGTGGTGCTGAGTGATGCTGTGGTGGTGCTGAGTGATGCTGTGGTGGCGCTGAGTGATGCTGTGGTGGTGCTGAGTGATGCTGGGGTGGTGCTGAGTGATGCTGTGGTTGTGCTGAGTGATGCTGTGGTGGCACTGAGTGTTGCTGTGGTGGCGTTGAGAGATGCTGTGGTGGCGCTGAGTGATGCTGTGGTGGCACTGAGTGATATTGTTGTGGCCTTGAGTGATACTTTGGTGGTGCTGAGTGTTGCTGTGGTGGCGCTGAGTGATGCTGTGGTAGCTCTGAGTGATGCTGTTGTGGCCATGAGTGATTCTGTGGTGGTGCTGAGTGATGCTGTGGTGGTGCTGACTGATGCAGTGGTGGTGTTGAGTTATGCTGTTTTGGCCCTGAGTGATGCTGTTGTGGCGCTGAGTGATGCTGTGGTAGTGCTGAGTGATGCTGTGATGGCGCTGAGTGTTGCTGTGGTGTTGCTGAGTGATGCTGTGGTGACCCTGAGTGATGCTGTGGTGGTGCTGAGTGATGCTGTGGTTGTGCTGAGTGATACGTTGGTGGTGCAGAGTGATGCTGTGGTGGTGTTGAGTTATGCTGTGTTTGCCCTGAGTGATGCTGTGGTGGCCCTGAGTGATGCTGTGGTGACCCTGAGTGATGCTGCGGTGGTGCTGAGGCATGCTGCGGTGATGCTGACTGATGCTGTGGTGGCACTGAGTGATGCTGTGGTGGCCCTGAGTGATATTGTTCTGGCCTTGAGTGATGCAGTGGTGGTGCTGAGTGTTGCTGTGGTGGTGCTGAGTGATGCTGTTGTGGCCCTGAGTGATGCTGTGGTGGTGCTGAATCATGCTGTGGTGGTGCTGATTGATGCTGTGATGGTGCTGACTGATGCTGTGGTGGCCCTGAGTGATACTGTGGTGACCCTGAGTAATGCTGTGGTGGTGCTGAGTGATGCTGTGGTGCTGCTGACTGATGCTGTGGTGGTGCTGACTGATGCTGTGGTGGTGCTGAGTGATGCTGGGGTGGTGCTGAGTGATGCTTTGGCTGTGCTGAGTGATGCTGTGGTGGCACTGAGTGTTGCTGTGGTGGCGTTGAGAGATGCTGTGGTGGCGCTGAGAGATGCTGTGGTGGCGCTGAGTGATGCTGTGGTGGCACTGAGTGATGCTGTGGTAGCCCTGAGTGATGCTGTGGTGGCCATGAGTGATTCTGTGGTGGGGGGAACAACCTTTACAACGCAACTTTTACAACGCACTACACTTACAACGCATTTTTTACAACGCACAATCCATTACAACGCATGACATTACAACGCATGACACTACAATGCATTTTTAAAAACTACCTTTACAACGCATTCCATTACAACGCATACTACCATTACAACGCATAACATTACAACGCATAATATTACACTACACTATCCAACACTTACCCTACTGTTGCACCCCCTGGAGTTAGAATAGTAATTTTTACCCCTATACTATCCAACACTTACCCTACTGTTGCACCCCCTGGAGTTAGAATAGTAATTTTAACCCCTATACTATCCAACACTTTCCCTACTGTTGCACCCCCTGGAGTTAGAATAGTAATTTTTACCCCTATACTATCCAACACTTTCCCTACTGTTGCACCCCCTGGAGTTAGAATAGTAATTTTTACCCCTATACTATCCAACACTTTCCCTACTGTTGCACCCCCTGGAGTTAGAATAGTAATTTTTACCCCTATACTATCCAACACTTACCCTACTGTTGCACCCCCTGGAGTTAGAATAGTAATTTTTACCCCTATACTATCCAACACTTTCCCTACTGTTGCACCCACTGGAGTTAGAATAGTAATTTTTACCCCTATACTATCCAACACTTACCCTACTGTTGCACCCCCTGGAGTTAGAATAGTAATTTTTACCCCTATACTATCTAACACTTACCCTACTGTTGCACCCCCTGGAGTTAGAATAGTAATTTTTACCCCTATACTATCCAACACTTACCCTACTGTTGCACCCCCTGGAGTTAGAAAAGTAATTTTTACCCCTATACTATCCAACACTTACCCTACTGTTGCACCCCCTGGAGTTAGAATAGTAATTTTTACCCCTATACTATCCAACACTTACCCTACTGTTGCACCCCCTGGAGTTAGAATAGTAATTTTTACCCCTATACTATCCAACACTTACCCTACTGTTGCACCCCCTGGAGTTAGAAAAGTGATTTTTACCCCTATACTATCTAATACTTACCTTAAATGCAATGTAATATTATGTGTTGTAATGGTATGCGTTGTAATGGTAGTATGTGTTGTAATGGAATGCGTTGTAAAGGTAGTTTTTAAAAATGCGTTGTAGTGTCATGCGTTGTAATGTCATGCGTTGTAATGGATTGTGCGTTGTAAAAAATGCGTTGTATGTGCATGCGTTGTAAAAGTGTGCGTTGTAACGACATACATCCCTGTGGTGGTGCTGAGTGATGCTGTGGTTGTGCTGAGTGATGCTGTGGTGGTGCTGAGTGATGCAGTGGTGGTGTTGAGTTATGCTGTTTTGGCCCTGAGTGATGCTGTTGTGGCGCTGAGTGATGCTGTGCTGGTGCTGAGTGATGCTGTGATGGCCCTGAGTGATGCTGTGATGGCCCTGAGTGATGCTGTGGTGGCCCTGAGTGATGCTGTGGTGGCGCTGAGTGATGCTGTGTTGGCGCTGAGTGATGCTGTGCTGGTGGTGAGTGATGGTGTGGTGATACTGAGTGATGCTGTGGTGGTGTCAAGTGATATTGTTGTGGTACTGAGTGATGCTGTGGTGGTCCTGAGTGATGCTGTGGTGGTGCAGAGTGATGAAGGGGAGTGAAAAAGAGAGACAGAAATATGGTGATAGAGAGAGTAAATGAAGGGGAGAGAAAGAGAGAGAGAAAGTGGGAGAGAGAGAGAGAGAGAGAGAATGAAGGGGGAAGAGAGAGAAGATGCAATAAAAAATTAATACATTAATACATTGCTAAATGCCTCTGCTTATGTCGCCTTGCCCTTTATCAGCTGCTTGTTTCTGAAAAAAAGCCAGTGCAACAAGGTTATAACAAATGCTATTGTTTTCAAAAACATCCATGTAACAAAGATTGTGTCACAATAGATAGCTAATAATAATATTGTAAAGCACACGCAAAATAAAAGCTGTGCAGGAGTGAATAATGCTAATTTACCATTTGTGCGTGCTGTAAAGCACACGCAAAATAAAAGCAGTGAAGGAGTGATTAACTAATGCTGATGTGCGATGTGCGCGCGCAGTAAGGGTGGCCTGGAGCGATGCACTTAATTAGGAAGACAGAGGAAAGCCAGCTGGCGCCTCTGCGCATAACTGTGCGCGTGACCGCACGCTCTAGGCCACACAAAAAGCATGTGGTCGGATTTTTCAATGCCCACTTACTAGAAGTTTTGCTTTCAGCGCATGCGCCAGCTCAGGCGAGACATAAAAAGGCATTTGAGAAAGCAGTTGTTGCAGTAAATTAAGTCTGCAAGTTTTTTCCTTACACTGAAGTGATGTTATTAATATTGTTTCTATTTTACATAGCTGTGTTTAAATCCGAAGACAGATCTGTAAAACGTTGTAAAATTGTACATGTGGAGCCCGAAAGCTTTCTCAACATTTCACAACAGACCCACCTTGGTGCATTCCCCAAAACATCTATGTGGGCCGGAGTTCATTCATACCAGCAGCGAACTTCAGGCACAGTGCTCAGTGCTGGAAAGAATCAAAGTGCTTTAGAGGTCGCATCGACTTGCGACCCTGTGCGTTGTCTCTGTATGAACATTGCATTAATAAACGAGGGGAAGCGGGCAAAAAAGCGCTATAGAGCGAGCAGCTGGCAGCTGGCAGCTGGAGAGGGAGGGGGAAGAAATAAATGACCAGGGGTAGTAAGCGCTATATGAATACAGTTACAATTAAAAGCACGCACTTTCTAGCTCCATTGTTTACTCTTTGCACTACCATTCAAAAAGAATACATCTTTGTCATCAGAAAGCTTCACGTTTTTCGATCAATAAAAGCCACTTCCTGCTCCCAAGCATCCTATACATTTGAAGATTACCTTTTACGTTTGCAGAATAACTTGGCTAGCAGGCACCCTGGCAGCAAGGCTTCTTTAGCTGTCTGCCCAGCTTGGTTTCACAACACAGGAGACACACTAACACTTCAGCTGATGCATTCAAACTCTGTGTCAGTAAACAGGAATCGGAACTGTTGAACGCTGCCTGGGCATCACTTTTACCATGCTTGAAGTCAGAAAATTATCCGGGAAATGGGTGCGTGTTTCACAGAGCCATCTAAATTATAACGTGCTGCAGGTGTCTCCGAACAGAAATCGGACAAGCGTGCACGCTATGGCTTTCATGTCATGGGGTATAAAGTTGACGATTGTCCCTTTATCTTTGTAAAATTAATCCGGGCTGTTTCTTTAGCTTCCGGTACATTTCTTCTGACCAATCTGTTAGACTGTATTGTATTCAAAAGCCTGTTCCCATATTTTCTGAGTACACAAAAATAAACTCGATGTGCTTTATTTACATTCTAAACTTGACACTGCAGTGATTAATTGAATTGTCCACATAGGAAGCTGCGTCATCTACATTATACCAAGGTGTTAGAAAACAATGAGAACTCCCAAAGAGGTTTTTTTTTACACATTTTTGTTCGACAGTCTCCGTCAACTATGCTCATTTCATGTTAACTCGCTGCATGCAGAGAGGCTTATATGAACATGATTCTAACACTACCCTTGTATTTTGACCTCCACACATTTTGTGAGTGTTTACATTCACATGTTGGAGTGCTCAGCAGCAGGAAGCAAGAGCCTGGCTGGCTGGCTGGCTGGCTGCTGGGGAAACATTGTGCAAGCAGACGAGGGACGAGGAGGCCTGACTGACCTTCTCACATAATGGGGAAGTGATTACTAGCAAAGTTGCCGGGTCCTGCTCCAGGGTCTTAAAGAAGCAGGACTGTGGCTATGTAATAAATACAGAGGTGCATTAAAATTTCTGCAACAAAATGGAAACATGTATTTTTTTCTCGCCCGCAAGCAGCAGCATAATGTAGCATGTACATGTGTGCAAAGACCTATGGCAGGGGTGCAAGACTTACAAACATGTTACTCCACCTCTGTTTACAATGCCAATCTAAGTTAAGAGTGGGCAATCAGAAGGCAGCTGGGAGGGGGGTACTGGATTGTATAAAAGCAAATCTCACCCCTGCAATCTTTGGAGTGCTTTCTAGCACAGAACCGTGGCAGTGTGCATCGAATAAACAGGAAACAAAACGGAGGAAAGGGTTAAGGGTGGGTGCACTGGGAGGGTGACTCAGTGAGAGATATGTAGATAAAAGTCCAAATAAATGCTGATCTTCTTGGAGACATCTAAAACTGCTAACTTTGGAACTGGAAAACAGGGTTTGAGCTCCGGCGTGGGCACTCCCTCTTCTCATGCTTCCAAAAAAAAACAAGCAAACTGTGTGGAGGGGACGGGAAAGAAAAAGTAGTGCACTGAAACACAACTTATGGCCAATAGTGAAAGGATCCATGTAGCAGGGGCGGTAACAAAACAGCCACAAGGCAGGACAAGTGTACACTATTCACCACCGAAAGCAATGGAATTTGTAAAGGCAGACCAAGTAACCAATGTAAAAGCGGTGGGCGTGTTCAAAGCCCATACAGGGATTACAGAATGCCTCGCAGAGGAGCGCATGTGCGCTGACTCTATGCTTAACCTAAAAATAGAGTAACATTTTATAAATTATTTGACACCAAAATAACAAAAATCCAATTAGTAGAACCGGAGACATGCAATTTTAAGGAATTCAGTGAAAATTGCACCTAAAAGTACAAAACGTAACTTGCAGCTATCTGGTAATGTGAGACCAGGAGGAAGTCACAAGTTCAGACCGACTACGATGGAGAGGGGGTCAGAAACAGAAAGCAGGTTAGGCCCTCTGAAAGAGCTACTTTATCAGTCCAGTGCCAAGAGTTCCGTTCGCGGTGGAAGAGTCCAAGAGGAGTGGGGAGAGAGTCACTGTTGACCATCAAAGTAGTGCAAAGGGCCGGACAGACATCATTGATGGTTGTTGCTGTAGTGAGAAGATCCTGTCATCGTTGTGGACGGTCATGGCTGGAGCTTCATGTTGGCAACGTCTTGGCATGAACTGCAGCCGCAGTCCTTGCAGGTAACAGCGGTGGGGCGGTGGGGCCAGGTAAGGGGGGATTTCGAGGGACGATGCAGATGGAAAATTAAATAAATAATTCGCCCCATTTGAGGGAATTTTGTGACCCCAAACATTCCACTTTATTTTCTTTTTATACCTGTGTATTCCTCTACGATGCGCAATTCGCCGCCTTCAACTATGTCGGTGTAGAACTCTATGGTGGGGTGGAAACCTGCCTAAGAGAGGTGGAGTTCTGTGACATTTGCTACAGGTTATGTTATACGAGGACAGGAAGTATGCCATTCCAGAGCCATTCATGGATGACCACAAAAACCTTCAGAAGTATCCTCAGCCTTTTTAAGTTTATCTCGTTATTAACATATAGCCTTATTTATTAAAAGAAGTTACTTACTAATGTTAAGTGCACATATTATGTAAGCATCTTCTATTGTGTTAGACATGCATCTTAGATAGTGTGACAGACACGACTTAGACATTTTCTTGCCAAAGTTGCGCAAATGAGATTGTCAAAGTCATGTAATGTCTATGAAAAGTCTCTATCAGTCATCACTTCTTGACCTTCAAATCATGTGTTTATTCCGGTTTGCTATCATAAGGAAATGTAATGCTGACACTGGCCTAGTAGGCCAAGGCATCCCATGTGCTAAGATGGTATTTCTGTTTATAGATCACATAATGCAACTGACCCTATAATGTTTTATTGGGACATTGTATGAGCTTCATCTGCACCTTTGGTAAAGAGTCACCCACACTTAAAAGTGATATATGGGCATTATAACCTTGTATGGCAGAGGGGAGTGGGTTATGCCACATTGTGATTCTTTTTCACATTTAACAATCTAATAATGAAGTGTGGATTTTTATTTACATGAAGTAGTGGGCATATTCAGTCATACTTTTTTCATTTTCTCACCTTTCCTATTCAGCTGGAAGCCAAGGCCAGGGGCAAAGAAGAAGAACCTCAGCAGCTATGTGGGCGCAGGAAGGGGAGACCACCGCCACAGAGGCAGCATCCACGATCATGGAGGGTGCGAAAGCCCAGAATGTTGCACTCTAGCAATCTAAGAGACTCTAGGCGGAGGCTGTGGAGACCACCAAGGGGATGGTCGATCTGGACACCACACACTAGGAGGAGTCAAACAAGAGCGCTTTTCCTGTTCAACAAGTAGATACATCTGTAGTGTCCCCGGAGGATTGCCCTCCATCACTGGGTCACCGCCTCCACCACTCAAGAAGTCCCCAAAACAATACGGCCTTTGGGTGCACCCCTGTCCGCCCTCGTCATGCACCTACCTGCCCTCAAGATTTAGGACCATCCACTGTAACAATTGCCCCTGAGGCTCCTCAGCCCTCACATTGTGCCCCATGCCGACACCTGAATTTGAGAACATGGCTCCTCTCCATGAGGCAGCTGAATCGTGGTCCACGAGAGCTGTCGTGGGGCATTTAAAGAGTGGCGAAGGCACACAGAGGGGCACAGGCTGACCAGTCTGTCTCCCACCCCTTCCTTACTGGTGCTGTGTCTCCCAATATGTCCTCCCCCTCTGGCCCTAAACCTACTCTAGTATGTCTTGGTTCTCAGGTGGTGTCTGAGGTGCTAATGTTTGATGAGGAAGGGGGTCGGGAGCTTTGTCCCTCAACCCAGGGCAGCATTTGAGTTGTGGAATGGACTTTATTTTTTTGTTCATCTTTAGACTTTTACTTTTATATGGACTATATTTGTTGGACAAATTGGTTCTTTTTACTATCACTATTTGACGTTTTGTGTAGACTCGTTTCCTGACTTTCCAAATATGTTTTGTCCATTTCTCTTCCTCCTCCAAGTTGCCTCTTCCTTCCTGGACTCAACTGGCACTCTTTTTGTTTTTTTACCCCTTCCCAAGAACAGTTGTATTATCTCCAAAACTTGTACCTTGAATGTTTCTGTGCAATAGTTTATATAGAGGATGCAATATTTTTCGCATTGCAATATAAAGCACGTGATATAGTGGTGGCGTACCATGGATTCTCCCTTTGACCAATCATTCACTGACTGCTCGCTCTTAACTCGGGATGATGGTACAAACTCTCATTCAACACTGTGACCTCATACATGCATTATATATTTAAGGATCACAAATATCTGGCCTAGACTTATACATTAACAGAGCAGGATGAGTGCTCAAGCATCTCCCCAGGATCACTATTGGCTGGTCACCGGAACCCACTTCAATGCTTCGGCCAATCAGAGCCCTCTTTCAATCTTCCCTCCTCACCAATAGCCTTCACATAAGCAGCCAGCTCGATCATGATAGGTGCTCAGAATTCCTTGCAAATAACATGATTGGTAAAAATCAGGTGTAATGGCTCATATGGACTTCCCACAATGGTGTAATACTATAGAAAAACAAGCTGTTGCACTAGAGGGGAGGTTCCCTGCCTAGTGCCTGGAATCTGAAAGCACCTGAGAAAATGATTAGAGGAATGTTTTATAGACAAGGTGCCTGAAAAGGCATGTTGTAAACAATGGGTGTAAACTGAGCACCAAGTGTTTTTGGCCCCCCTTTCATTTTGCTACCCGACCTATGCAGACGTTTTAGGGCATGGGCAAAGTGGGCTCTGGCCCAGGGCCCCATCCATTCAGGGGCCCCCCTGATTGAGCCAGCTCTGTCCTGCAGAGAGTGTTGCCCTGATTACATTGAATAATTCTTAAACAAACTCTATTAAATACCATTTAACTTAATTTATTTTTAATGTGGGTGATGTGTGAGAGTCTATTAGAGACATTTTGCTGAGAAATGTGTTTATTTTTCATGCAACCTCCATCACAGATGAAAAATGGGAGGGTCTCGGAGAGATTATTTGCGGTAATATTAATAAACTGCTGCTGTGTTACAATATTGAAAACACACGTCACTATCCCTGAATATTAGAGGCTTACACATGTAGAAGTTGGACAGTTGCGCCTGGGCACCGTCAGTGGCCTGGCAAAGAGGGCACGAAAGAGCTGACATTGAATCATACATTCAGACCTGTTCTGAACAGGGGCCCCAAAATAGGATTGGCCCAGGGCCCTCAAAATCCTTAGGCTGTCCTATGTTGTGTCGCAATATGTCCAGTCCTGGAGGTTGCAGAATGATCTTCCTAATAAATACTAAGGGCCTCATTTATGAAAAGTGACGCATCACTGCGTGAAAACAGTGATGCGTCACTTTTCACTGCGCCCTCCCTGCGACTCCAATGATGTGTCATATTTACAGTATGACGCATCATGTCGCAAGGAGTCACAGATACGTCAGTATTTCTGACGTATCTGTAGGCGCAAAAGTGACGCATTGCTGGAGTGTGTCACAAAAGTGACGCAACTCCAGCAATGTGTCCTTTCACATGGGGCAAGCCCCATGTGAAAGGGCCTGCGTCAGTCTTACGCCTGCTGTGAGGCAGGCGCAAGATATTGACGCATTTGCACCCTAGAAGTGGCGCAGTGAAATCTCGTAGATTTCACTGCGTCACTTCTACGATGCTTACTTACGTGGGAACGCCCACCCTGCATACATTATACCTGACGCAGGTATAATGTAGCGCAGGGGTTTACAAAGTGACGCATCTAGGTAGATGCGTCACTTTGTAAATATGGCGCATCATGGCGCATGTTTTTACGCCACTGGTGCATCACAAAAAGTGACGCACCGGTGGCGCAAAAGTGACGCAGGGGCTCATAAATGAGCCCCTGAGCATGTCGACATGTGTGACCTCCCTTGATTGGCAATAAACACAGGGCTGGGTCTGCAAGGAGCAGCAGCCCTCCATTCCTTTGATGCCATTCCGAAATGGGAACCTTTTTTTAAAGCAGACCGTGTTCTTTAAGGGAACCGCTGCGGATTGAATAGTAAAACACATTGGGGCAGATTTACGAGCCCCTTACGCCACTTTTGCGTCACTTTTAACATGGGGAAAGTGACGCAGAAGTGGCGCAAGGGGCTTGTAAATCTGCCCCCCTGTTTGGAAGGACAGTGGGAGAGCAGGCATTCACCATGACCACTATCTGCCCCCCCCCACGCACACACAGGCTGACTGACACAATTCCCATTGGTGAAACTGTCCAAGCTTCCGCCTTGAGTGATCGCTCCCCTCGCTGCTCCTCACAGCGTGGTATCGTATTGCTGCATTGTAACCAAGTTGTGATATCTGCATAGCTCCATTTTTAGTAAGCTTCGTAATTTCATAGCGCTATTATCCCACAGCGCTTACATTGCTTTGATTGCATTGTTGTGTGTGATTTCCCCCGGCGCCCTGCTCTGACCTCCCCTCCATTTTGATCCTGCTGTTGTTGTGTTCCCCTGAGCCCGCCACGCCTCCCAGCTGAGCCGCCCTCCCACAAGCACCCAAAAGCATTCCCCAAACCTCGCAGCGCTGTGATTCACTCGCTGCTTCCGCCTTGAGTGATCGCTCCCCTCGCTGCTCCTCACAGCGTGGTATCGTATTGCTGCATTGTAACCAAGTTGTGATATCTGCATAGCTCCATTTTTAGTAAGCTTCGTAATTTCATAGCGCTATTATCCCACAGCGCTTACATTGCTTTGATTGCATTGTTGTGTGTGATTTCCCCCGGCGCCCTGCTCTGACCTCCCCTCCATTTTGATCCTGCTGTTGTTGTGTTCCCCTGAGCCCGCCACGCCTCCCAGCTGAGCCGCCCTCGCCCCTCCCCCTCCGCTATCCATATATGACAGTAGTTCCCGCGCGCAGCGCCCACGCGCAGCGCCCGCGCCCAACCCGCGCCGAAGGTGCGCCAAAGGTAAGCCCGTCTACGCCCGTCCGCGCCTGGACCGCGCCCAGCGCCAGACCCCCTGCCCCTCGCGCTGCGCTGCCCTCCCGCATCACCTACGATGCCGCCACCCTCCTAGCCCTCAACCCCGGTCGCGCCCCCAACTGCGTCCAAGCCGCTCCTGGACACACTCATGGACCTTTCTCCTGCTACTCCTGCAAATTCAGCGGCACCGACAACATCTCTGCTACGTCCACACCACAGATTCCCGACCCCAACCACCTACAATGCATCCTTCTCAACACCCGATCGGTCCATAGGCATGCCATTGACCTATGGAATCTACTAGACACCATTTCCCCGGACATCGCCTTCCTTACGGAAACATGGATGAATGCTTCCTCCGCACCAGACATCACCATTGCCATCCCTGAAGACTATAAGATCACCCGCAAAGACCGTACCAGCCACACAGGAGGAGGAATCGCCATCGTCCACAAGAAATCTATCCGCATCTCAACCAGCTCTGACGTCAATCTCGCCAACTCCGAACATCTTCACTTCCAGATCCACATCGACCCCAAAACAACACTCAGAGGCACTCTCCTCTACAGACCACCAGGACCCCGCGCAAAATTCAGTGAAGACATCACGGACTTCATCACCCCACACGCGCTCCCCTCCAAAGATTACATCCTTCTGGGAGACCTCAACTTTCACCTTGAAAAGACCAACGACCACAACACCTCCACCCTCGTGGACAACCTCGCCAACCTCGGACTTAAACAACTAGTCACTTCCCCCACCCACATCGCAGGTCACACACTCGACCCCATCTTCACATCCAGCAATCATATCTCCTTCTGCCACACTACGGATCTCCTCTGGACCGACCACAGCTGCGTTCACTTCATCTACAACAAGCCGAAACCCATCATCCACTCCCAACCTACCCTGCAAAGAAACTGGAACAAAATCACCACGGACCAAATCTCCGCATCGCTCCTTCGAAACTCCCCAGCCCTCTCTTCTAACGCCAACGAAGCCGCCGCCAACCTCACCCTATGGTTATCCAACACCGCCGACACCTTAGCTCCACTGAAAAAACGTCAAAGCAAACCTGGCAGCAAGAAAGCCTCATGGTTCAACGATGATCTCAAGAAGTCCAAGAAACTCTGCCGCTCCCTTGAAAAGGCCTGGAAAAAAGACCCAACCACCAGCACCAAGGACGCCTTCAAAAGCGCCACCCGCACCCACCACCAACTGATCCGAAAAGCCAAGAAAACAGCTTTCAAGGATCGACTTGACAACAACGCTCACAACAGCAAGGAACTTTTCAACATCGTCAAGGAATTTTCCAATCCCTCGGCCAACTCCAACGACATCACCCCCTCTCAAACCCTCTGCGACTCCCTAGCCTCTTTTTTCCACAACAAGATTGCAGACATCCACAACAGCTTTGACAACCAACCCGGAAACCAACCCACCCTACCATCTGCTGACCACCTTCCCCCCGTGAACACCCTTAACGCTTGGAACCCAATCTCCACTGAGGACACCATCCGCCTGATGAATTCCATCCACTCAGGATCCCCCACAGACCCATGCCCTCACCACATCTTCAACAAAGCAGACTCCGTCATAGCACCGCACCTCCGAGACGTCATCAACTGCTCCTTCAACTCCGCTACCTTCCCAGAAGACTGGAAACACGCCGAACTCACTGCCCTTCTGAAAAAACCAACAGCGGACCCCACCGAACTCAAAAATTACCGCCCCATCTCGCTTCTTCCATTCCCGGCCAAAGTCATCGAGAAAGCCGTCAACAACCAGCTCGCCGCTTTCCTCGAAGCCAACAAATCCCTCGACTCCTCACAGTCCGGCTTCCGAGCCAAACACAGCACTGAGACCGCCCTCATCGCAGCAACAGACGACATTCGAACTCTACTGGACAACGGAGACACAGTCGCCCTCATCCTCCTCGACCTCTCTGCAGCATTCGATACAGTCTGCCACAGCACCCTTCTACAACGCCTCAATAACATCGGAATCCAAGGAAAAGCACTTGAATGGATCACCTCGTTCCTCACCGGAAGAACCCAGAGAGTCCGCCTTCCTCCATTCAAGTCCGAGGCCTCTGAAGTCATCTGCGGCGTCCCTCAAGGATCCTCACTCAGTCCCACCCTCTTCAACGTATACATGAGCCCCCTCGCGGCCATCGCACGCCGACACAACCTCAACATCATCTCCTACGCGGACGACACTCAACTAATCCTTTCTCTCACCAATGACCCTAGCACCGCCAAAACTAACCTACACGAAGGAATGAAAGAAGTTGCCGAATGGATGAAACAAAGCCGTCTGAAACTGAACTCAGACAAAACTGAAGTCCTCATCTTAGGTACATCCCCCTCTGCATGGGACGATTCCTGGTGGCCTGAAGCCCTCGGAAAAGCACCCATCCCGACAGACCACGCACGGAACCTAGGCGTCATCCTGGATTCTTCACTCTCAATGAACAGACAAGTCAGCGCCGTATCCTCTTCCTGCTTCAACATTCTTCGCATGCTCAGAAAAACATTTCGCTGGATCCCCCTCGAAACAAGGAAAACAGTTACCCACGCTCTAGTCACGAGCCGACTGGACTACGGAAACACCCTCTACGCGGGTACTACCGCAAAGCTCCAGAAGAAACTCCAACGAATCCAAAACGCATCAGCCAGGCTCATATTAGACATCCCTCGCAACGAACACATCTCTGATCACCTTAAAGACCTCCACTGGCTACCCGTCAATAAGAGGATCACCTTCCGACTGCTTACCCACGCACACAAATCACTCTACGACATCGGACCAGATTGCCTCAACTCTCGACTGTCCTTCTACACCCCCTCCCGCCAACTACGATCTTCCAGCCAAGCCCTCGCCACTATACCTCGCATCAACAAGACCACCATGGGAGGCAGATCCTTTGCATACCTGGCTGCTAAAACATGGAACTCACTCCCCGCCTACCTTCGCCTCACCCAGAACCACCTAGCGTTCAGAAAGCAGCTTAAAACGTGGATATTTGACAAATAATCCTCCTCCCCTTCCTAAGCGCCTTGAAACCCTCTGGGTACGTAGTGCGCTATACAAATTTTATGACTTGACTTGACTTGACTTCCGCGCTGACTTAGGTTACCGCCTCCTGTGAGGTGTCGGTAACTGCCCAATGTAATCTCAAAACAGTGCTATATCTGATTGGGATTCGCAATTACGAGGAAGCGCCTCGTTCTTGCTCCCTCCTTGCAATCTGGAACGCAGCGCAAGGCTTTCCCAAATCACAAAAGCTTTTTACTACATTTAGGGCCTCATGTAGGTAAATAAATTTTACCGGTTCATAAATACCGAGCCGTACCGAATCGGTAAATTAGAACCGGTAAGTTACATGTAGGTAAAAATTCGGTAACAGTTACCGATTCGGTAACAGTCGGTAAACACGAATCGGAATTCACCGAATCGGTAAATACCGAGGTGGTATCCACCGAATCGGTAAATACCGAGGTGGAATCCACCGAATCGGTAAATACCGAGGTGGTATTTAGCGAATCGGAAAATACCGAGGATACTACCACCTACCCTTAACTAAGTAGCCAATATCACAATCATGTCATTACAGAAGGTCTCACAGGCTTGAATAGGGGACCCCATACCACAAAGACCAGCTTAGTGAAATCACATCACAGGAGCATCAGGAGTCTCCTCGCAGGAAGGCTCGACTTCGGTCTGAATAATAAACATGATGTCTGAGCTATGAAAAGCACCAACTGTCAGGTATGTGCAGCTGCGCGTGTGCCATGGCTAAATCGTGGGTCGAACAACCTAGAGTGGAAAACATGCATTGTGTAACATTCCAGACTGTGTGTCACAGCATGTACAGACCAAGGTCGCTGCGCAGAGACTGGGATGGGAACAACAGAATGCACTCGTCTGAAGGAAGTCTCGAGTCAGCAGTTTATTCAAGAAAGAACATGTAAACGCAGTGTCGTGTGCAAAGACACAAATATGGCTACATAACATTCAACGTGGTGATGTCAACTGAACAATGCATGTACGTATTCAGGGAGAACTCACTACACGCCCCCTTGAGCGAAGCAATATGCAATAGGCAAGAAAAGAGAGGACGCAGAGTTCAGTTTCGTCAGAGCAGAACAGGGCGTAACCAATGCAGCGCCAAAGTCCTACAGTCCAATTAATTGCAGCATACAATTCCAAAAAACACAATGCAAGTATAGTGAAAAACTCAAGCAGACCATCAGGAAGAGAAAAACGAGAAATGAAAGAAATAAATGTTGCGCCAGGGTGCTGTCCAGTAGCACAGGCGCAATGGACGACAATCCAGTTAATCCATGAATGTATAGGCAGCATATGTGGCCACGGCTTCCAACAAGCAATCATTTCCAGGGCCACTAAAAGTTTCAGCCATCCAATTGAGTAAAGAAAAGGAACATACGTGTTCTCCAACCAACGGAGCCTCCAGCACAATCAGAGGGCACCCGGAATGTTCCTCCAAATAGCTCATGGACAAGAAGTCGTAGGCTGCCGCTGAGATGTCCCAATTACCCAGGATACCGTGCGCCGCTCCACACGCCATGATCCGGACACCAGAACAGGCCAACTCGTGAGACACTAAGGGCCGCATCAGCCGATCGAAATCCGGCACCGGAGACACCATGTTGGTCAAGCACAAATCCAGGGGCCATTCAAAGGGACAATCCAGGCAGTGTAATACAGGTTGTACGCAGGTGAAGTAGGAATACCTGAAGGATAATCCATAAGCCAGGCTCAAAGTCGCCAATGGCAAAGTACCATAGAAGTCAAGCATCCTATCACGAAGAAGATGCAGACGGGACAGGTGCTCGTGTGGCACAGAAGGAGCAGGCATTCCGGAGTATGAAGAGTAAAAGCAGCACACCTGCCACCAGCGCCAGTAGCAGCGGAACACCTCCAAAGATGCTCGAGAACAGTGAATGAACAAATGCCGGAATTACACCAAAAATAGCTTGGAAAGAGGTCACGAGACCCGAGCCCCACATGTTAAAAAAAATATTGAGCCAGGCCGGTCGTGGACGAGGCATTGATAATACTTTGGATCAAAGAGCAGAAATGCAGGGGGAGGTCAGTATTCAGAGGCGCCTGTTCCTCAGTGCGCGTTGTAGCAACGTGAAGGACAAATATTTCACGAGAGGAAGTCAAAGGCACCTCTTTGTAGGACAATGGCGCTCTATTCTGCTCAACTTGTTGCACTCTGCCTTCAAGGTTGGAATCGAAGGCCAGATGGAAACATCCCGCCGCCCATGCGGGGGTGGAAAAAGAACAGTATAGCAGCAGACAACTTCATGCGAGACAGTTATGTACGGGATTACCACTCACATCCCGCAGCACACTTCATTAATCATAATTAAATGAATACCGTTTGCAAGCGCAGTGAAAGAAGGTGTAATCACAGGCACTGGGATACCTCGTAGGACGCACGCCAAAATCGGGGCTTGTACATTGCATGCGCCGTGTACTTGCATGTGCCTATTGTCTCATGAATGAATCCTAGAAGTGAGAGTGCTAGAGCTAATATCTATAACGGCTTAGGCCTTCTCCATGTTTGGTTGGTCAATAGCTCTCAGTCTGGAAGCCGCCTCACTGTGCGACAACTTGCAGACCTCGTTGTCAATAGCATGCGCGCACCTTTTGGTTCTGCCACCCACGGGACCATTCACAACATCATTCCATTCGGTGTGCACATTGATGGAGTGGGTGGACTTCCTGATCCTGTAGATGTGCTCTGTGTCAGCTGGTGGACAGAGTGGGATGTGTGTCCCATCAATGCAGCCAATATAATGGTGGTAGAAATTCCTGAAGGAACGGGACAGGCAACTCTGGGATACACCACCCACCGCAGCTGTCACCACCTGAGAAATGCCGGATGCCAGCAGATGTGGGCTGCAGAGCACCTGCACATGTGGGGGTATGGCGTGCGCCCTTCTTATTGGCTGGTCCAGGAGTGGGTGCGGGTCCCTGATTGAGTCCATGATGGTTTCGGGGTGTAGCCTGTACCTGTCATGTATCTCTGCATCAGTCAGCTGGAATAGTGTGATGCGCTGTCTGTGGATGCGTTCCTTCCGTCGCCAAACCCTCAGTCCTGCTGCCTGTAGACGTAGGCGCCTTGCAATGACGTACATGGCTGCCAGGGTGACCACGCTGTTGCATTTTGGGATTGCTTAGCTGCACTGTTGTTGGTTACCACCTGCTTTCAATCCGTGTTAATTACCGACTCTTATTTACCGATTTTCTTGGATTTCTTAATTACCGAGTGCTCCTACATGTCATTTTAAATTTTTCCACTTCATATTTACCACTTCATATTTACCGATTCGTTAATTAGGTATTCGGTAACTATGACTCGGTATTTACCGCCTCATATTTACCGAACAGTGGTTTTTGGACTCCTACATCTCACTTGTCTGAATACCGGTCGGTAACGGCATATTTACCGAATTTCGGCCGTTACCGACCGGTATTTGGCTACCTACATGAGGCCCTTAGAAATGTAATTTCTCTGTCACAGATCCGGTGATATCGCTATTGGCAGTGTTCCTGATCACAAAATCATTCCATACGCCAGGCCCTGGGTGAGTTTAAAAGGAAACCCGCTATTTGGGAAATAAATTCAGATATGAAAACTGAATGTGCGGTAAGACTGAGTGAAAAGGGTCAAAAGAGACGGAAGAGCCTGTAAATGTCACTTTTTGACTTTCTCGTTGTAGCATACCGTTTTAAAATCCTATAGCTCAAGCATCAATCTATTCCATTTTTTTGTGAGATTCAGCTATTCATCACAAAATTGAAACATTCCACGAACCTGCTTGCCCGGGGCTGGTAAAACATTTTATTGGGTGAGTAACATTTGAGCTGGACCCAATTAACTTCAATGGGATGCGCTGTGAAATTGTATTTATGGGACAGTTAAAATGTGACTGGGGTTGATTTACTAGAAGTCGTGGGGAACCCTGTTCTTCTTCTGGTACTGCAGCTCATAGCATATGGTACTTTCTGCGGTTAAGTATACATAGAATTGTTCACATTTTAGGTGGGGCACGCTTTTGATTTTTTGTTGATGAATGAATCCATATTGAGTTATAATTTATATATACCACTGTACAGTAGAGTCATAAATCAATTGTTTTCTCAAAGACATACTGCCTTATTCTGCTCACCAAGGTACCATCTACATTCAATTTTAAATCAGCGTCCTGCACAAATTGCGCTTGGTATCAGTTTTATGGTTCTCCAGTATATACCCAGAGGAATTTGTGGAGACAAACAGTGGGTGAAGGGAAATACCATTCAGGAATACCGGCTGCGAAGACCATTGCCGCATGTTGGGCCAGATGTACCAAGAGTCCACTTGAAAAAGTGGTAGCAAATTGCACACCGACCAATTGTGAACGTGCTCTGATTTTGTAAATCAAACTATGTACTATTTGGTCGGTTCAAAAAATCACCACTCGCACTGGGTCACAGAATGACCTGCCTAATGACTATTAATTGGGCATGCCACAATTTACAACCTTTGTAAGGGATAGAGGCTGGTAGTGGACATCAGACCACCATCCCTGTGTTTTTTTTTTTAAACCTTAGTAACCAGAAGGAAATGGTGCTGCTTTAAAAAATAGAAAAAAAGTTAGCTATTTGGGAAAACCTAAGGGGGAGCCTGACTACTCCCTCTGAGGGCACCAACATGATTCCAAAAGCGGAAGGGATCTCAATCAGACCCTTCCCATTTTGAAATCAGTCACCATCTACTTTGAGACGTTAGTAACTGGTCAACGGTATACCAAATAGTGGTCACAAACCATTGACACATACCATATTGAATAGCAATTTGGAAGGAGCGCCCCTTCTAAACTGTGATTCCGTATGGATCATAAAACCCATTTTACAAGTCAGAAAAACTATTCTAACTCATAAAAATGTGTTTTCTACATTAGGAAAAGGCATTTTACGGTCTCAAACCATAGTTATTTTGCGAATCACAGGATTTGAGTCTCAAAATACCTTTGTACATCTGTCTTGTTGTTCTCAGAATCTAACATAAACCCAATACCCAAACTGTTCCGGCACCTGATTGTTCCTCGGTATGGAGAACTAGGCTGTTAATAAAAAGAGTTGTAACCAGTGTGTTAAATGGGCAGGCACTGTCCATTACTGTTTATTTCACTGAAGCACTTACCAGATAACAAGACATAGATCAGGAAGTAAAGAGCTGCAGCCCAGAGAGGAAAGGCATTTTTATGTAAATGTAAATGTACAGGAATTTATATAGCGCAAATCACCAAGCGGTCTCTAAGCGCTTGCTTAGGGAACCCGTCCTGGTATTCCCCTGTGAGATAACCCGGCAGGCATCCGCAAGGTGAAAGCCAGGCATCCCACCGCGAGGGGCCATTGTGGAGATTAAGCAAGCTATTGCCCAGAGTCGCAGAGTGTGAACCCATGAATCGAGTATGCACTGGAGCGAGAATTATCGAGTCCATGGACATTTTATGGACTTAAGACCCAGCCGAGGCGGGAATTGAACCCTGGTCCGGGCTGACTTCTGCTTCCAGGTCTGCCTCCTCTAACCAGTGAGCCACACTTCTCCACATTATATAGGATTGCTTTACTTCTGAGTTATTTATTTTGCTGCAGTAAGTATTCAGATTTGCCTATGTTGAAAAGAGTCCTTTTTGATATGGTCACACTCACGTTTTGCGTGGTATTTGATGTGATTTCGACTTGTATCTGTATCCAGGTCCCCAGTGCCAGATCTCTTTCCCAAAAATTGTTTTATTGGTTCCCCAATTGGCAATACCTTTAGTACCCGCTGTAAGTCCCTAGTAGATGGCACCCCTGTTAACTAGGGCCTGAGGTACTACAGAGGGTCTCCAAGGGCTCCAGCATGGATTGTGTCATCCTGAGGGACCCCTCACCAAGCTCATGAAAAATGCCACTGCCACTGCCGGCTGCGTATCTTGGTGCAGACATATGTGAAAACACGACATGGCAAACAATCTTTGTGCCATACCTGCAGACACTGCATGCAGTGTAGGTATTTCACCTCTACAGCAGGCCTTACTGCAAGAGCAGATATGCCCCTGTTTGGGTCAGTCCCATTACTGCCAGTACAAGTGATCAGGGAAGCCATTGTAAAAGCATATGCTGGACACTGGTGAAAACAAGTTCCCCATCTACATGATGGCTTCACTGAAAATAGGGATGTTTGGTATCAAACATCATGTATTAATAAACCCACACTGGTGCCAGTGTAAGATTGAGTAATACAAGCTCACAGAGGGTGTCGCACCAAGGAAAAATTGCCACTGACCTGACCTTTGAAACCCACAGGAGCGAAGATGTTTCTCCTATCTCCCAAGGAGAAAAACCTGCGTGTGAATAAAGAACAAGACACTCCGTGACAGGCCAATATCCCCCGAAATGTAGAAGGAGTTTTAATGGATTAGCCACGGCACGTGGTTCCCAAAGATAGGACTATTCTCAATGCGTAAATATATCTTCTGTCAAAAAGAGTCGTCAGGAAATATCTAGAGGGAAAGAGCATAAAAAACAAAAGAAAAAAACACCTATTAGTAGACTGTTCTGACACCACAGGCCCTCCCCTCCCACTACTAACAATCTCTGTGTAAATAGACAAGATCAACTCACCAAATAGTAATTCTTTGGTGCATTCCACAAAACAGTACATGAGTTTGCAATCACTCATAAATGGGAAATAAATCTCTTCCTCAAGAGACTCAAATGTCAAAAGGTTCCTGAAAAAGAATGATCCACAATCAAATAAAAAGAACTGTGTTTGTTGTTTCTTGCCTGCACCAAGGAAACAAAAAGCTAAAGTCCATGGCAAGTAAGCCTTCGTCAGTGCACCGACCTTTAGTAGAAAATGGGACTCCGGCTTAACGTCTTTGGAGCACAGGACTCATGAGCTGTGCGGATTAGCGGTATCTTCCTTCACCAAAAATAAACAATAGGTAGGAAAAGTCAAGTCCATAATTCTGAGAACGTCTTAAAAATGCGTTTTCACAAAGCAGACTCGAAACGCCAGCCACGGGAAACCGGAACAAAGACTGAAGTCTAACAACTAGATCACACAGGCATTAGACTCGAGCTCAAGCCGGAACCTGGAGAAAACAGCCAGGGGCGTGGTCCAGGACGTCCGCAGGAATCATTAAAGCCAAGCGCTGAATCAAGGTTGAGTTGAGGTTTAAATATGGGTTTCCACGTGATACGAAGGGCCGCCCCCTGACTCCGGCTGTCATGGCACAAAAAATAGGTAAGAAACAACACAGGCTACCACACAGAGAATTGTCATCCATGGCTAAAAAAAGAAACAGGGGTACGTCTTGAAATGCCCTATGCTCACAGATACTGGGACCACGTAACCAGGCATGAAGCCTGAGATGTAACAGTTCTCCCACCCAAAGGTCTATTCACCGGGTGAGGCTTGGTAGGATGTAGGGCATGGATTCAACGTACTGGTATATGGGTGTTTAACTGATCAGCTGGTTCCCAGAATCTGTCTTCAGGAGCATATCCCACCCAATCAATGAGATATTGCAGTTTACCATAATATCTCCTGGAATCTAGGATACTTGAACTTCTTACTCAAGTTCTCCTCGTACGCTTATAGGGAGTGGAGGGGGTTCAGGGGCGGACAAAGGATCATAGGCCTTACACAATGAGGTTAGTTCTAACTTAATAGCTACGGAGTTTATTATTTTTATTATCTGATCGGGTCCTATGTACCAGGGTTGCAATTCACGTGGACCTGATAATCTGAGATTCTTTGTAGCTAACCAGATTTTGACTACAACTTCATAGGCTGGGGCTGGATGTCTGTGTTTATCAGTTTGTTTCTTCATGGTCTCTTTTGTGTGTTGCAGTTCTCGTTTCGCACTATTCCAGACTCTCACTAGGTTTCCATGATGTGTTTAAACTGCGTATACCTCGTACAATAGTTTTGGCATATGTAAAGGTATGGATTGTGGATGGTACCCAAAAGAGATGAAGAAAGGGGATATTTTTGTAGCAGAATGTGTTGTGTTATTGAATTGGAACTTTGCCACGGGAAGGGTCTGAACCCAGTCATTAGTGGTAGTACTCAATGAACAGCGTGAATTTTGTTCTAGTGTCTGGTTTGTTCTTTCCGTTTGTCCATCTGTTTGAGGATGGTATGCTGAAGACAAACAATGGTCAATGTGCAAGGCAGAGCATACACCTTGCCAGAATCTATAAATTAACTGTGGATCCCAGTCTGATATTATAGTGGAGGGAGTGCCATGTAGGAAAACCATCTGACGTATGAAAATGTCCACTAGTCCCTTTGCAGTGGGAAGCTTTTTTAGTGGAACAAAATGGGCCATCCTCATAAGCATATCGACCACTACTGATACAGCCGTACAGTTCTGAGCTACTGGAAGATTAGTTATGAAGTCCATGCTTATTTAATGCCAAAGTGTTTGTGGAATGGGTAAGGAATGTAGTACACCAGCAGGAGCACAATGGGATGTTTTTTGTCTAGCACACTTGGTGCATGTCTGAATGAACCTCTGTACATCTCTTGACATGCCCTCCCACCAGAACCATCATGGACAGTGTTGTAAGGTTTTCTCTTCCACAGGGTGTCCTGCCAGTGGAGTTTTATGAGACCACTGCAACACCTTGTGTCGTAATTCTGGTGTAGGGATATACATTTTGTCCTCATGATAAAGCAGACCTTTGTCCATACGTTTACCAGGAGTAGTCAACCATTCTTGTGTTCCTGAGGTATGACAGGCCTTTGCTAAGTCTTCTTGCAAAAAGTCAGTAGATGCATCCTCTCATTTATTGCCAATACCTATTACCCTTTGTGTAGGTATGATAGGCACAGAATGATCAAGGGATGTTTTTTGTTCTTTTCCCAACCATGACAAAATGTCTGCTTTGCCTTGTCGTGTACCAGGACGATACGTGATAACGAAATCGTACTCACTAAAATAACAAGACCCATCTCATCTGATGTGATTTAAAAGCCTTAGCGCCTTAAAAAATTGTAGATTTCAATGGACTGAATAGATCGTGATGGTATGTGGTGACACCACTAGATAGTGTCTCCATTTCTGAAAGGCTAGTTTAATGGCCAGTAATTCGTATTCACCTACAGTGTAGTTTTGTTCTGCCTGCAAAAGCGTTTTGGAGTAATAGGCTATGGGATGTAGATGACCTGTCTTTGCTTCTCTGTATGATAGCACTCCCCCTACTCTGTATTGTGAAGCATCGGCTTCTAGAAAATAGAGTTGTGTATTGTCCACATGTCTTATCACTGGAGCTGATGTGAACCTAATTTTTAATGCTACAAAGGCTTGTTCAGCTTGCTGGGACCAACTGAAGGTTTTACCCTTACGCAACAACTTTATGATGGGAGAGATAATATCCGAAAAAGTGGTAAATGAATCTCCTATATTAATTTACAAATCCTAAAAGGATTGCACGTCTCATACCGAACAGGGACTGGGCCATTTCACTATGGGTTCTACTTTTGTATGATTCATGTGTACACCCTCAAGGGGAAGAAAAAAAAGAAAAATTCTACCTAAGTGGTGTGAAACATACACTTATTCAATTTTGCAAATAGGTGATTATCTCTAAGACATTGTAGAACCTTTCTTACATGGCCAATGTGTTCTTCCTCAATTTGAGAAGAGATTAAAATATCATCTATATAGACGATAACAAAGATATCCAGATATTCTCGTAGAATCTCATTCACAAAGAACTGAAACGCTGCAGGATCATTGCAGAGCCCAAAAGGCATTACGCAATACTCAAAAAGTCCAAACTTGGTGCGGAAAGCCAATTTCCATTCATCTCCTCCTCTAACATGGATCAAATGATAGGCACCTCTGAGATCCAGTTTAGTACATACATTGGCCTGTGTCACTTGATCTAATAGTACTGATATGAGAGGAAGAGGGTATTTATTCTTGAATGTTACTTTACTTAGTACTCTGTAATCTAAATAAGCACGCAAACCCCCTTCTCATTAGGTATGAAGAATAAAGGAGATGATACTGGAGAGGTTGAGTGTCTGATGAAACCACAAGCCAACATGTCTTTGATATAGTTTCTTAGGTATTCAGTTTCTGGATCTGTCAGGGCATAGATGCGACTCACTGGTAACTGTGCTCCAGGGATTAAATCTGTTCTACAGTCATAGTTTCTATGTGGAGGTAAAACTGAAACTTTGGCTTCATCAAACACATCAGAAAACTCTGTATACACTGATGGGAGATACGTGAAGTCTTGAGGGTCAGTTAGAGCACAACATAAAGGATTGTTCCATTCAGTGGCTTCTTGTTAGCAATGCAGTAAACAGTAAGGAGATCTTAACGTTATCAGCCGTGACACCCAATCAATGTGAGGGTTGTGTAACTGCAGCCAGGGAACCCCTAATATAGTTTCGAAATTAGGGGCATCAGTTAGATCAAACTGCAATACCTCGGAATGGTCATTGTCACACAACATCCCTATATCATTGGTGTGAAAAACAATGAGCCCCGATGATAATTCTGACCCGTCAACAGCCCTACCTGGTTCTGGCTTAGGTTTACGGATAAATTCCACCCCCATAGTTCTTGCAAGAGTAATGTCCAGAAAGTTTCCTGTTGCCTCTGAATCCAATAGTGTGGGTAGTATTTTTCTTAGTTTTGTGGTTATTATCATGGTGACCAGGAAGAGAAAATGTTTTGGTACAGAAGCTATAGAATTGGCCTGTGATTTTGAGATCTTGTGACTCGCTCTACTCGAAGGGCCTACCTCAGTGTCCCTCGAGCTTTATAGTTTTCCAACCTTGTTGTTCCAGTGCTTTGATTAGCAGCAGGCCATCTTATTACCTTGGGTCAAACCAGACAATCACGAGCACAATGTCCCTCTTTTCCACAGTATAAACATAAATTTAGCCTACTTCTTTTTTCTTTTTCATCCAGTGAAAGAGGACAGCGAATACCACCTGTCTGCATAGGTTCACTACCATCCTTTCTCTCACCCGGATATATCAAAGCTTTTGAGAATTCAATCTGTGATTTCTCTCCTTTTCTTTTACCCATCATGTGGTCTATTGTTACTAATAGATCTGTGAAGAAGGGGCAGTCTTCTGGGGGATCCACAATCTGAGATAATATATCTTTGAATTCGTCTCAAAGACCTTGGTAAAACAGTGACGTTCTCTTGTCCTCTGGACCTGTTGAAATTGGTAATGTACATAAGTAAATCTTTGGACCCTTGTTTCAACCCCAATAACTCATTATCACTGGCTTGCATAAAGGTATGTTTTGCAAGCAAACAACGCATCTTTTCTTTGAATGAACTAAAGTTGTACAAAATGGGATCATCATTTTCTACAAGGGGAGCTGCCCATGTAGCAGCATTACCTATTAAGTAGGAGATTCCAAAGGCCACCTTAGCAGCATCATCTGGAAAAGAAGCGGGTTTACAAAGAAATTGGAGATGGCATTGGTTCATGAACACGCTATACTTTGAGTAGCTCCATTAAACCTTTCAGATACCGCTAAAGGGACAGGGCTCGGTGTCACTACAGTAAGATTGACGGGTTGAGACCCGTTCCCACCTGAAGTGGATGCTGTAGGGTCTGCTATCGGCATGGTGACATGTGATGGTTGTATGTAGTTTTTTCTGCTCTTGGGTATAGTTCCCGTTACTCTGGAATCTACCCCTCTATGTGTAGCTATTTGTGTTAATTCATTTTTTAGCTCTTGACTTTCTGTCCTGAGTGTCCGTACCGCTATTTTTAGTTTGAGTAAGGCTGATGCCAGTTTATCTATAGTATGAGTCTGCATGACTGGAGATGATGTACTATTATATTTACTATTGTACTATTGATGATGTACTATTGATGATGTACTATTATATTATATGTATATGCATTCATTGCTACATGGGTATCTCTTATATCCATCTTCACTCAGGTGGCTGTGGTAATTCATGAGCTTGGCTTTCTGTCACGCCAATAAAAAAATGCCACTGACCTGACCTCTGTAACCCACAGGTCTTAAGATGTTCCTCCTATCTCCCAAGGGGGAAAAAACTTGCATGTGAATAGAGAACAAGACACACAGTGACAGGTCACTTTCCACCGAAAGGTAGAAGAAGATATAATGGATGGACAACGCCACTTGGATCCCAAAGATAGAACTGTTCTCAATGTGGAAATATATTTTCTGTCAAAAAGGGTCATCAGGAAATATCTAGAGGGAAGGAGCATAAAAAACAACAGAAAATAAACACCTATTAGTAGACTGTTATGACACCACAGGCCCTCTCTTTCCACTACTAACAATCTCTGTGTAAGTATACCAGATCAACTCATCAAATAGTAATTCTTTGGTGCATTCCACAAAACAGTACATGAGTTTACAATCACTCATAAATGGGAAATAAATCTCTTACTCCAGAGACTGAAATATCATAAGTTTCCTGAAAAAGAATGATCCACAATCGAATATAAAGAATTTGGTTTGTTGTTTTTTGCCCACACCAAAGAAACAAAAAGCTAAGGTCCTATGGCAAGAACACCTTCGTCAGTGCACCGACCTTTCTTAGAAAATGGGACTCCGGCTTAACATCTTTCACCAAAAATAAACAATAGGTAGGAGAAGTCCAGTCCATAATTCTGAGACTGTCTTACATATGCGTGCTCACAAAGCTGACTTGAAACCCCAGCCCTGGAAAACAGTAACCGCAACAAAGGCTGAAGTCTAACAACTAGACCGCACGGAGAAAAGACTCGAGCTCAAGGCGGAAACTGGAGAAAACAGCCAGGGGTGTGGTACTGGACGTCGGCAGGAATCCTTGAAACCAAGTGCCCAGTCAAGGTTGAGGTGAGGTTTAAGTACGGGCTTCCTTATAATACAAAGGTTCGCCCCCTGACTCTGGTTGTCGTGGCACACACATAAAGGTAAGAAATGACACCGGCTACCACACAGAGAATTGTCATCTATGGCTAAAAAAAAGAAACAGGGATACTTCTTGAAATACACTATGCTCACAGATACTGGTACCCTAGAGGTGCCCCCTGAAAATCTACCAGCTTCTGGTGTGCTAACTGACTAGTTTTTTCCCGCCTGCCACTAGAGTTGAGTTTCTGACCCCCAAGGGTGAGGGCCTTTGCTCTCAGGAGGCCAGAGACCAAGCCTGATTGGGCACGGGATGTTTTCACCCCTCCCTCAGGATAACCTTCAGATTAACATTTAATGGCAAGGGAGCTTCAAAGAGCTCACCGCCATTGGTATGCGAGTCTGGTTTCTCTCACAGGAGAGAAAGCCAACGCCCTTTGTCTAGAGCCCTTTGGCACCTGGGCAGGCGTGATTTAGCCAGTCAGATGGGCGTGTCCACCTTCAGGCTAGTGCCACCAATAAGGTGCGCTACCTGAAGTGGAGGCGACTTTTAAAAGTTAGCCATCTTGGTGATGGCAAACTTAGGAATTCTGGGACTGGGTTATGCCCACTTCCCACAGGAAGTGGTCATATAGGGGGCGCAGTGACCCCAAGGGTAGGTAGCCCATTGGCTACTACCCTACACTCCCTAGCACCACTAAATTCAGTATTTAGGGGAGACTCTGGCCCCAGAGAATTAGATCCTGCTGACCAAAAGAAGAAGAAGGACAGAAGAGCTGCAAAAGCAAGAATTGCAGAAAAAGCAACTGACTTGGCACCAGCCCTGCTGGCCTGTTCGACTATTCTCGACAATTGCGTCTCAGTCATCTCGCCCTGCAAGCTACTGATCCTCCAAAGCCTGGGAAGAAGACTGCTAGCACTTCTCTCTAGACTCAGGAACTCCCATTGAACAGCAGAGCTGTTCCCCTACATCTTGCAGGTACCAAAGACTGAGCCGTGAGGCTCCAAGACCACGAAAACCTAACGCCAGAAGGCACCACAGCACCCGAGCCGCCCGGCCTACGATTAAGTGGGCCAACAGTGCCAACGTGGTCCCCAGACTCAAAGCCCACTTGGGTTTTCCCGTTGTGGACTTCCAGATGCCACCTGCAGCCTCTGTTTGTAGGCCCTCTCTACAACGACTGCTTACAGTGACCAAAACCCGACGCCTAAGGACACCTCTGCACCCATCACCCCTGGCCTGTGGAGAAGGGAACCAAAGGTTTCCCCACATCCCCAAGCATTTTAAGGCATGAGCTACGGTGTTGGTTCTGCCCAACTGGCCTCCCAGTTTTACCCTGAAGCCTCTGTTCACAAAAAACGATCCTTATTTTCTACCACCATACCCGGCCACCCTAATGACTCTGGAGGTGACCTGCTGGTGCTGCTTTGGACCTTACCCCATACTCACCTCAAGTCCAGGAGATTGGTCTCGTAAGTTGCTGCAAAGAACTTGTATGCCGCATTTGTTTTTCCTCCCATAGGATAACATTTCAGCGGGGGGCGTGGCTATGCTGGCAAAGGAGTCGGACGTGCCCGTGTAGAGCTCCGTCGCAAGCTCCCTTACCTGGAAACATAGATCTGATAGCAATCTTCGGGAAGGGTCCTTTGGCCTCCACGAGTGTCCCGGGAGCAGACTCGATGCTCCGGTAAAAAAGGCAAGCAGCAGTGTCCGCGAGGAACCGAGGCACGCCCCCCTGTCTTTGGAGCCTCCCGGCAGACCTCCACTACCCTGGGCGACACAGACTATGTAGCACCGGGAACAAGCTCTGCCCACTGGGCCCGGACCTGTGGCGCAGCTCCCTTTAAGTACGCTGGCTGTCTCTGCCGCGGCCGGCGTGAACGGATGCCTCAACACTCCGGCAGTGGCGATTGTTGGCGAAGTGGCACAACTCTGGTGTGGTGGCTCTCCCTCCCGAGGACATGTCTGAGCTGCCGGTGTGCAGACCCAACATCACGGCCTGCGATTTTGAAGCTCCACTACATGGGCGCCTCCTCCACTACTGCTGTGACACGCTCTCTCGGTATATAGAGGCAGAGGGGCAAAATTACAATGAGTGGACTCTGCTGCACAGACTGTGAGTGCCGGTAAGGGTGACGCCTAGAAGCGGCAACCATCGCCAGCGGGGAACCGGAACTGCGCCCAGCCTCACGGTGGGGATCCCACTGGTGCACTGTCCTTTCTCCTGGGAAGGCTCACCTGCTCCGGCCGCTGCAGGCCACGAACTGCGCTACGCTAAGGACTCGCCTCACCTCGTCCCGACAGGTCCGCTGGATAAGATTGTTGTTGAACAGGCGCACAGAGTGCCTGCCAGGCCTCCCCCATTGGGCTCAAATCCGTGGCCGCTCTTAATCCGCCTGTTGAACTACAGAGACAGAGATGCCGTGCTCCAAGGAACCAGGAAGCTACAGGAGGTGCAAGTGGATAATCACAAAGTTATGTTTTTCCCGCACTATACGTTGCAGGTCCAGAAACAATGATACTCCTACATGGCAGTGAACTGCGGCTTCGGCAATACAATCTTAAGTACTCGCTGCTATTTCTGGCAAAGCGGAGGGTGATTGCAAATGGCAAGACCCATTTTTTCACTACCTCGGAGGGGGTGGAAGAATGGCTCAACACCTACGATTCCTCGGTTGTGGGGCTCCCACCGAGAGCTTAATCCCGCAGCCTCCCCATGTCGTCGCCGCAGGGGACGGAAGAGAGCGCAGTCCCTGGCCTCTCAGACGCTCGGTCCAACTCCTGCACTTATCCTGAGTGGCCAGCTCCAGGCCCTGCAGGCAGTGGCGGACATCAGTGCGGCACAGGATGGAGAGACTAACTCGGGTTCCGACCAGCAAGGGCTGCCTAGTGATGACGACCTTTCGGACAGCTTTCTTGCTTCACAGGACTTCTGTGACCTGCCCCAGATCACCCCACAGACCTTCAATGACATTGTCTGAACTCCTGATTTTTCTCTTGCTTTTTCACGTTCTCCGCCAGCCAGGAAGTAGACGGTGTCACTTGGCACGCAAGTATAATGGACCCGTACCTAGACTGCATGTTGCATTCCCTGGCTTCCATTGTTAGGACTGTGTTTTAGAGCTGGTGTTCTAACTGCAGGCGGGAGGCAGGGGTTACGCTAATGGACAGGTCCCGGAGCAATCGGGTGGGGTGCCCTTATGGCCTCCTCCCTTGTGGGAATATTATACATGACATTTAGGCAGCTGCCTTATCCTATGCGCGCTTCGCCAGTCAAAGGGGTAGCCGATAGAGACGGACCCCCACCCACCTATGCATAGTATATTGCAGTGCACACTAGTCCTCCCTAGACGTTAGTAGTATGCTACTTTTGTTTCATGTTTGGACGGTTGCCTATTGCGCACTCACCCTTTTGGCATTTTTCATTGAATATAGATTGAATGTTTTTTATGCCATCGTTTATGCATTAAGGTATGATAATCCAGATGTTGGCTCGCTCAGGGATGCAGACTCCACAATTGCCTACACATACAATGCACCGACTCCTCCCCTCCCTCGGCCTGGCAAGGCCTGATGTGCTACTGACATTCATGCGTTATGGCACCCATAAGGATAGGGACCTGGAATGTACGGAGTATACACAGCCCGTCACGTCGGTATCTCATTTACTCATATTTGAAACGTCATCACATACTTATAGCTCTCCTCCAAGAGACACACTTGCATAAACCAGAAGTGACACGATTACACAGGCGCTGGAGGGGTCAATTATACGCTATGGGCTATTCGGCGTACGCACAAGGGGTTTTGGTGTGGGTGAGACCGGGGACTCCCTTCCGGGTGGTGGACTCTTATATAGACACGGAGGACAGGTATGTCATAGTTAAGGGTGTCCTGGATGGTAGGCCGGTAATTCTTGCATCGCTGTATGCACCCAACACTGAGCAGGCTGCTTTTCTAGAATTGGTCTCTCACAAACTGCCCGCATGGCATGATGTCTCCATGGTGTTAGGCCGCGACTATAATAGTGTCTTAGACGTCTCGCTGGACCGCTCCTTTCCTCCCCTGCCTGGCACAGCCACGCATACTGCCATGAAAGCATTAAATAGCTGGGCTATGCAATGGCACTTATCCGACGCTTGGCGACACAGAAACCCGCAAGATAGAGTGTACTCCTATTACTCAGGGGCACACGGCCTCCATGTACGCCTAGACCGATTTATTGTTTCAAACGATCTTTTGCCATGTGTCTCTGGGTCACAATATATGGGACAGATGCACTCAGATCATAACCCGCATGTGGTGGAGCTGGAGTGGAAGGGCGAAGTACCGCCAATCCCTATCTGGCATTTCAAACCAGATGTCCTGCTTGATGCACCCTTCAGGGACTTATTAGCTACAACAGTAGCACAATATTTTGATGAGAATGTGGGCACAGCCTCGTCGTCCCTGTTGGAGTGGGACCCTCTCAAGGTAGTCATGAGGGGGCATTATTTGGGAACGCAGGCGGGTATAAGAGTGCAGCTAGAGAAGGATCACACCATTTTAGAAAGACAGCTAGCGTCCTGCGAGCAGGAGGCAACTGAGGGGTCCCTGAGACAACTCGCGCGCCACAGAGAAGAGCATACACGGTTGTTGGAACGGCTGCGATGTCTTAATTTTGCCGCGCATTTGAAGCGGACGCATCACATGGAGGACAAAGCGGGCAAACTGCTCGCGTGGCTTATCCGCCAAGATGAGTCATCAACTCCTGTGGCTTCAGTGCGCAAGGCACAAGGGGCTATAGCATACACACAGCGGGACATACATGGGGAATTTGTAGCACATTATCGGGACTTATACAAATCTCGTACACAGGTCACACCTATGGAGCTGCAGCTCTATCTTGAGGGCATAGAATTGCCACACCCTATGCGCACCCAAAGAGCGGAACTGAATGACCCTCTCCTTTCAGAGGAAGTCTGGAACTGCATATCGTCGTTGTCCAATGGGAAATCGCCGACACTTGATGGTCTGCCAACTGAATTTTACAAGGCCTATGCGGAGGTACTAGTGCCACAGCTGTTGAAAGTGTATGAGACTGCGGTAGATGAATCTACACTTGCCGGCACGCAAAACGTAGCTCTGCTGGTGTCTCTCCTCAAACTCACCAAGAACCCTGAATCCCTGGGCTCTTATAGCCTACTGGCACTTCTTAACACTGACTACAAGATTTTTTTTTGCTGAAAATCTTTTTATTAAATTTAAACAAATACAAATCACGTGGGTAATCAAGAAGCAATTGGCATATTTCAGCATGCAGAACAGTGCACTGTGTGGAACCTGAGGCATATTCAGGGGACTTCTCGTGATTTTAGTTTTGATCGTTGCAATTCTAGTTCCACTGTAGGGGACACACAAATTTCACCTTGATACGTATTCCATTTGCCCCACTTTCTGTCCCATTTTTTAGGGCACCCTCTCACCTTGAACACCTCCTTCTCTGCAATCATGCATTTGTCATATTCCCTGGACCACATCCGAAGCGAGGGTCTATCTGCCACCCCCCAGTTCCTTGCTATCTCCCTGTTGACCAGTGTGTAACCCAATGTCATGAATTGTTGTTCAGCATCTGTAAGGTCAGTAGGCCCCCACATATTTAGGAGACCCAGCCGAGGCGTGAGGGCGTGTTCTTTACCCAGGGCTTCAAGGATACTTTTTGTGGCCCCCTCCCATAGGGGTCTCACCTCTGGGGATTCCCATATCATATGGAAAAAGGATGCATCTTTCTGACACCCTCTAAGGCACGGTTACTCACAATACGGCCCGCGAGCCGCCAGTGGCCCGACAAGCCTTCCTTGGTGGCCCGCGGACCTTGCAGACATCCTACCTGTGTTTTAAAAAAAATTTAAATAGTGTTAGCAAACACTGCCGGGTGTAGCAGCCCGGACTATGAGACTCTGCTCTGTGGGGGCCGGGGGATTCCAGTGATTGTCAAAGTGCAGATGCAGGGGCCTAAGAGGTGAAATGCAACAAAGCTTTATTAACATGCAAATGGTCTTTTAAAGACCTGTGAAGTACTCGGGTGCTGCTGTGTGCGCGCGCTGGGAAGCTGTCTCAGTGCGGCTGTGTGTGCGTGCTGGGAAACTGTCTCAGCCCGGGCTGAGGGCTGACACACACACGGGGTGAGATGACAGAGGGAGACGGAGGGAGAGGGAGACAGAGGGAGGGAGACAGAGGGAGGGAGACAGAGGGAGGGAGAGGGAGGGAGACGGAGGGAGGGAGACGGTGACAGGGAGGGAGATGGAGACAGGGAGGGAGATGGAGGGAGGGAGACGGAGGGAGGGAGACGGAGGGAGGGAGACGGAGGGAGGGAGACGGAGGGAGACAGGGAGGGAGACGGAGGGAGACAGAGGGAGGGAGGGAGACAAAGGGAGGGAGAGAGAGAGGGAGACAGAGGGAGACGGAGGGAGATGGAGGGAGGGAGACGGAGACAGAGGGAGAGAGATGGAGAGGGAGGGAGACAGAGGGAGACAGAGAGAGGGAAAGAGACAGGGAATGAGACAGGGAGAGAGACAGGGAAAGACGGAGGGAGGGAGACAGAGAGAGAGACAGAGGGAGGGAGACAGGGAGGGAGGGAAGCAGAGGGAGACAGAGGGAGACAGAGGGAGAGAGACGGAGAGGGAGGGAGACAGAGGAAGACAGAGGGAGGGAGAGAGACAGGGAGAGAGACAGGGAGAGACGGAGGGAGGGAGATAGAGAGAGAGACGGAGGGAGGGAGACAGAGGGAGAGAAGGAGACGGAGGGAGACGGAGGAAGGGAGATGGAGGGAGGGAGACAGAGGGAGGGAGACGGAGGGAGACAGGGAGGGAGACGGAGGGAGACAGAGATGGAGGGAGACGGCGATGGAGGGAGAGTGAGACAGAGGGAGGGAGACAGAGGGAGGGAGATAGAGGGAGGGAGACAGAGGGAGGGGGGAGGGAGGCGGAGGGAGGGAGGGAGGCGGAGGGAGACTGAGGGAGGGAGACGGAGGGAGGGAGACAGAGGGAGGAAGACGGAGGGAGACAGGGAGGGAGACAGAGGGAGACGGAGACGGAGGGAGAGGGAGACAGAGGGAGGGAGTCAGAGGGAGGGAGGGAGACAGAGTGAGGGAGACAGAGGGAGGGAGACAGAGGGAGAGAGGGAGGGAGACGAAGGGAGGGAGACAGAGGGAGGGAGGGAGAAGGAGGGAGACAGAGGGAGACGGAGGGAGGGAGACGGAGGGAAACAGAGGGAGACGGAGGGAGAGGGAGACAGAGGGAGGGAGACAGAGGGAGGGAGAGGGAGGGAGACAGAGGGAGGGAGACGGAGGGAGGGAGGGAGACGGAGACAGGGAGGGAGATGGAGACAGGGAGGGAGATGGAGGGAGGGAGACGGAGGGAGGGAGACGGCGGGAGACGGAGGGAGGGAGAGGGAGGGAGACAGAGAGAGGGAGACGGGGGGAGGGAGACGGAGAGAGGGAGACGGAGGGAGGGAGCTGGAGGGAGGGAGACAGGGAGGGAGGGAGACAGGGAGGGAGGGAGACAGGGAGAGAGAGACAGGGAGAGAGAGACAGGGGGAGAGAGACAGGGGGAGGGAGACAGAGGGAGGGAGGGAGAAGGAGGGAGACAGAGGGAGACGGAGGGAGGGAGACGGAGGGAGACAGAGGGAGACGGAGGGAGAGGGAGACAGAGGGAGGGAGACAGAGGGAGGGAGAGGGAGGGAGACAGAGGGAGGGAGACGGAGGGAGAGAGGGAGACGGAGACAGGGAGGGAGATGGAGACAGGGAGGGAGATGGAGGGAGGGAGACGGAGGGAGGGAGACGGAGGGAGGGAGACGGCGGGAGACGGAGGGAGGGAGAGGGAGGGAGACAGAGGGAGGGAGATGGAGGGAGGGAGACGGAGAGAGGGAGACGGAGGGAGGGAGCTGGAGGGAGGGAGACAGGGAGGGAGGGAGACAGGGAGGGAGGGAGGGAGGGAGACAGGGAGAGAGAGACAGGGAGAGAGAGACAAGGGGAGAGAGACAGGGGGAGAGAGGGGAAGGGAGGGGGAGAGAGATGTGTGTGTGCCGGGTCTGGTGGCTCAGTGGACGAAAGAGTCTGCTGCAGGGACCTGTGTTCAACCTCATGGTCACCATTTTTTGCTTTAGTCCTGCCCCTCCCCCTCTGACCCCGCCCCCACCGGTGCAGCCCTCCGCCACAAGCCACACTGTAAATTTGGCCCCCGAGAGAAAGTTTGTGTTTACCCATGCTCTAAGGCATAGTGCAGTAGGTCTGGAGCCTATTTTTGCTAGGGTCACTCCCGTGAGGTAGGACCTATGTAAAATTTTTAGCTGGATGAGTCTATACCGCTGTGTTATGGCTGCCTCCCGAGGTGACATCAAGGCTGCCTGCCAGTCCTCGTCATCTATTGCCCCTAAGTCTCCTCGCCATTTCTCTCGAAGTTTATTAAAAGTGCCCGGCAGCTTATTACACAGTTTTGTATATGTGAGTGATATAGCCTTCTTCAGCAGAGGACCATCAAGTAGCCTGTCTTCGAGAGGGGACGAGTCAGGGATATCTGCCATGTCCGGGATAGCTGTCGTCAGGGCGTGTCTCACCTGTAAGTATCGAAATACCTCCCAACCGGCCATAGCATACGTTCTCTGTAGGTCTTCAAACTTGAGTAGCGCCCCCCGTTTTATCAAGTCTCCTATCGTAAATATTCCGATGGTGTCCCACTTATCGAACCCAGGTTGGTTGCCTAGGAGTCCCAATTTCCGCGTGTACCACAGGGGTGCAGCCTTAGTGAGGATCATGGTCCAACCCAGACGAGAGTTCTCCAAATGCCATATCGTTACCATGTGCGCCGTGGGGCCTATATATCAGCCTTTTCTGACCTTGGAGTATAATGCCTCCAGATAACCCAATCTACCCATCTGGTACCTATCGAGCATGTATGCTGGATCCGCCGGGGATCCATAAATCCAGTGGTTAATCACCACTAGCTGCGTCGCCCAATAGTATAGGTGGAGGTCGGGGATGGCAATTCCCCCATCATACCACCCTTTAGTCAGCTTGTGCTTGGCTATTCGGGGGGAACTACAAGATTTTTGCATCGATACTTGCTAAGCGCCTCTTGCCTTTAGTTAAAACACTGGTGCACCCCGACCAGAACGGTTTTGTTCCCGCCAGGAGTACCTCACTCAACATACACAGGTTCTTTCGGGTACAGAAATATGCGTTGCATAGATGGCCCCGCTCTGGCTGCCTAGTTTTAGACCTGGAGAAGGACTTCGATTCTTTGGAATAGCCCTATCTGGCGGCGGTGGTACATAAATACGAACTAGGGGACCATTACATGAGTATGGTTCAACTGCTATACCAACGGCCCATTGTTCGGGTCCGGACCGGTAAGCTCATTTCAGACCCCATTCGAGTGAGGTGAGGGACACGCCTGGGATTCCCCCTGTCCCCGTTACTCTTTTCCCTAGCCATGGAACCGCTGGCGATGCTGCTTCGCAGTGATAGTGAAGCATGGGTAATCCAGTTAGGAGACGGGATGCATGCCGTCTCTCTATATGCCGATGATTTGCTGTTGTATGTGCGCTACGTCAATGACGTCCCCACATCCATAGTGGACACGCTTAGGGCCTTTGAAGAGGTATCGTGCCTTCAGGTCAACTGGGCCACGTCGGGGTTTACCCCTTCAGCGAAGACACAGTTGAAACGGACGTGCTTCTCAATGGCTCCCTTCTCCCGTGCTACTCCACTACATTTCGCTATCTTGGCATCTTCATTTACCGAACGCCCCATGATTTGCTGGAGGGCAACTTAACAATAGCTATCCAAGCATTTAGGGCCCAAGTACAATTTTGGAAGTCACTCCCACTAAATGTTATGAGCCGCATCACCTTGATCAAGATGATCATCCTTCCAAAATTACTATATTATTTTTCGAATCTCCCAATCTATGTCCTGCCCAAGATCTTCCGCGAGCTGGAGCGCATGTTCCGGGACTTAATCTGTAATACGGCAGGCCCGGGTTGCCTTGTGGAAATTATATGCCCCCGCCAGTCAGGGAGGATTGGCAGTCCCTAAAATGGAGCTGTACTATGTAGCGGCCCAGCTACAATGGGTAACAAAGTGGCTGAGCGGCAAGAGTCTGGAAGACACGGAGACCCTGCACCATTCCTGGACCCAATCCCAGATCTATCACCTATTCCATCCCACTGCCAAGCCTCCACGACCATCCCAATTACACCTAGAGCTGGCGCATAAGTGCTATAGAAGGAGCCTGCACCTTACCCGCACAACAGTCCCATATGCCCTGATACTGACGCTCTTGGGGACGCCCAGAGGGAGGGCGGGCACCTCCGAGGAGGCTCTTACACATTGGCATGCAGCGGGCATAGACACCCTGGGCGACTTATACATGGATGGTGCACGACTCTCCTTTGAGGCGCTGGCGGGAGACAGTGGCTTGCCGGTGGGGCAATTTCTATTGCACACCTCCCTCAAAAGGGCCCTTTCGGCCTCCTAGGGGGATATAACGACTGAGCCACCAACACATCTACTACTACAGTATTTACATGTAATGGGTGCAGGATTACATTTAGTACACTGGCTAGTAACAGCTCTGCTCACACATACACTGAAACCGATGCTAAGTCCCCACGCTCGCTGGGAAACGGACAGGGGTCAACCATGGACGGAAAAGGAATGGAGTGCCGTCCTGGCCAGCTCTTCATATATCCCAAGAAGCTCCAATTTCAAACTTATACAAACATACATTATACAGAGAGCGTACCTTTCACCCGACAACATAAACCGATATTTTAACATTGCCACCTCCGTGTGCCCGCGCTGTCAGCAGCTTAACACGAACCTGCTACACATGCTCTGGTCCTGCACCTCCCTACAACTTTACTGGCAAGCAGTTACCACAGCACTTGCACTATGCACTGACACATCCCTGCCGCATACGTGGAAAGTTTGCATATTAGGGCTATATTCCAGGTCCAAGAAGAACAGCGCCCCGTCCTGATTTTGAGACCTGGGGTTGATAGTAGCGAAGCGATTAATCACAAAGTGGTGGAAACACAATGTCCCCCCAGAGATAATTAGTCGGGAGCGATCACTCACGATATGGGCACAGGCAGAAAGCACAACACTACACAGAGAGGAAACAGCAAGGCTCCGCAAGTATCCCATAGCGCAATACTGGGATACCATACTCACAGCCTTCAAGAGTGGAGGGGTCAATGACGACGACGGTGCCCCACATGACACAACCACTGGAGACCCCGAGTCATAAGACGTGAGGTATCCATCGTCAGCACTGCGACCTATAGTGCAGCCCACCTGCGGCCTGAACCTCCCCTAGCCCCTGACCAACCGTTTAGAAGGCAGCGATCTTCAACACCCTCATAAGTTTTAGCACCACCCTGGCGAGCCACCATAATGACAGGTACAAGATGTACATTCACATGCCCAGTCACGCTATGAATATTCCCTTTTTTCTCCCTCGATGGCAGTTTCTTTAATATGTTATTAGTTCTGAGATTTAGATTATATATGTCTTATTGGCCCCCCTATTTTTTTTTGCACCACTTCCCAGTGGTATACTGAAATAGACACGCATTTGCAGCTCCCATATACGATATTACTGTACGCTCCATGTAACAACTGACTGGTTTAAACTAGTCGTGCTTGCATATCGCACAGACGTTATTATCTGTAGATGGGCAATCGAAATGCAGTAGCACGAAGGGGGAGTAGCATGCAACGGTTTATCAGCATAGTCCTCCTATAGAGGCGTGTACGCACTACCGTGTATTGTAACCACATTCATGTAACATACCACAGTTATATGCATTCTTCTTAAACAGTCGACTCGTACATGTATGTATGATACCTCAAATGACCCTGGATTGTAACACGATTTAAGAAAAACAATAAAGATATTTAAAAAAAAATAGGATAACATTTCAGCCTCTGAAAAATACACTGTCGAATTTTTAAAAGCAAAAGTATTTCTCTTGAAAAACTTACTTACCTGATTGTATTGATTCTGATGCTGAAATATATATATATAATGATACATGTTATTTTGATAAATTGGTGTGGATCTCCTTGTTTAGTCGTGTGCATCATTTATTGACCAATGTGTGTATTTGTGGATGTCTAACACTCCTCTCTGATAAGCCTAAGCCTAAGGCTGGACGACGACACTACCCTCTAGAAGAGCACCTTGGGACTGCTAGAGGTAGCCCCTTTCTACTCATATGGGAAGATCTAGACTCTTTGCACAGTGTATCTCTTTTCGATATACTAAATAAAGAGTCGGCCTCCTACATGAGTGGTGCAGCGGTTGGATACACCCTTCCTCTCGCCATACGCAAAGAGACTGTTTACACACGCTTCCGCAGATCACTCAAGACCTGGTTATTTAACCAGTAACTCCTTCTATTACTGCCTTCTATTAGCTACACCTAGTCCGCTTGGCGCCGGGAAACCCTTTTTGGGTAGCTGTTGCGCCCTATAAATTAAAATAATAAATAAATAATACAAGAATTGACATTTGATGTACCATATAGTTAATGAGTGATTCCACTAAGTAATCCAAAATTGTCTTTTAGCTTAAAAAAATTTACGATTTTGAATTTTTCTAACTTGCTTAAAACTTAGCTGTAAGGGCCTTCTGTTAAGTCCCACGGCTTAACTGTTTAAAAGTTAAAAAGTATTTAAGTTAGTTAGGCCTTTAGAAAGCACTTTGAATTTTTATAGTTTTCAAAAAGGTCCCAACTACTTTAATACCATGTCTGAGGCAGGTCCTTCCCAGGAGCTCAACCTGGGACCCTACAGGAAACTTAATTTGGACAAACGTAAGTCCCGCTGCCAAGCATGGAACCTTCCCATTGGATCTAGACCCACTAAGACATATCTGCAAAAACTGCTTGCAGAAAATGCAAGAGCCCAGGCCGAGGTAGGAACCGCTTATGAAGGAGGGGAAGAAGATCCTGAAGTTGTAACGCCCTGAACGTCTCAGGATCGTTTAACAGACACGACAATGAGGACGCAACCACTTGTGAAGGGTTAGTTCTTTTAATGAAGGCAAATAAAATACAAAGAACAAACAAAAGTTATAGTCACTGGAATCCTCCAGGCTAAGTACGTTACCAGCCCACAGCACGGATGGTCCTAACCGTCCTCTGCATATACGCCGATCCCGGCGTATGCCAACAGAGGGCAGAAATGAAATGGCCGACAATGCCAATCGGTAGGCTGTGAGGGGCACGAAGAGTGTTGGGGAGAATCGAGGAGTCAGGGAAACACCCAGCCGGGGTCTCTACCTGAAGGGAGCAGCCGCTCAACCTCTTCCTCAGACTGCACCGGGACGCGGAGTCACCTCCTGGTGATGCGTCACCGATACCCCAATCACAAGCAAGAAGACTGAACCGAGAGCAGCCGCTCGATCGATCCTGTGGACTTCCGAGTCTGTAACGCGGCAAACACCTCCTGGTGTGCGTTACAGCTGGCAGTCCCTGTGTCTCTGGTCGGGCTGGGAGTTACGACTCCAACCAGCAAAAGCGCCACTGCGCTTGGACTCAGCCGAGTCAAAAAGCGAAGCTCAATGGTTGACCGGTAGAGCTTCCGGGTACTTCACAGGTGACGATGGGGCAAGACACGGCCCAGGGAGTAACGACTCGACCTACCTCCGTTCTTGCCTTACTGGAGCACCACTCCGGAACACTGCTCTTCACGAAGCAGGTACGTCGGTGTAAACACAATATCCGACAGCCTTGTACCTCCCGGTTCCTCCCTTTATAGGGCGTGTTTTCCTTGAGTTATGTAACAGCTCTCCTGTTTACATAAGGGCGTGTTTCCCTTGAGTTATGTAACAGCTCTCCTGTTTACATAAGGGCGTGTTTCCTTTGAGTTATGTAACAGCTCTCCTGTTTACATAAGGGCGTGTTTCCCTTGAGTTATGTAACAGCTCTCCTGTTTACATAAGGGCGTGTTTCCCTTGTATGACAGGAATTCTTGACAGAAGTGAATGAAGTAGATGAAGATTCCAGCAGTGGTCCTACTGATAGCAACACCCCTGGGAGTACTACTGGTAGTGCCCCGGAAAAAGTAGATAGTGAAGATGCTGATCTTCAAAAACTAGCAAAGAGATAGCCTTAGAGGCCCATTTCTTATCTATAGAAGAGGAAAGAGCTGAGATGGGACTAGGATTCATCTCTGGTGGCAGCAAAATAATAAATAGTGAGAAAGATGAAGCTTTTGACCCTAAGATCCCAAAGGGATTGTCCCCAAATACACAGAGGGGGATGATATCACCAAATGTTTACAGCCTTTGAGAGGGCTTGTAAAATAAGGCAGCACAGCACAAAGTATTGGGACTCTCTTCTCTGGGAGCTGTTCTCAGGAAAGTGTAGGGATAGGTTCCTGACATTGAATGAGGCAGATGCTAAGTCTTATGACCTAATGAAGATTACCGTGATTGTGGGCTTTGGACTCACCACTGAGGAAAACAGGATCAGGTTCTGGAAGACTCGAAAAAAACAGAGTCAGACCTGGGTAGATTTTGTAGACTTTTCAGTCAAAACACTAGGGGCCAGGTGTATAAACAGTGTATTTTGCGAGTCCTTAACATCGAATTTTACCGATTCGCTATTATGGACTCGCAAAAGGCAATGTATGTAGGTTTCGCAAATAAATTTGCGATTCCTACATATTCCTTAATAGTGAATCGCAAATTGTGAATCGCTATTAAGGAATGCCTTCCCATTCATTCCTATGGGCCTTGAGGCACAAAGGAATGAATGAGCAGACATTTGCAATTTGCGATTACCAAATAGGAAATCGCAAATTGCTAATGCAATTTCAGGGGTGATAGGAGGCCAAAAGGCCACCCTGATTCACCCCTAAAAAAGGTAAGTGTGCACATGTGGCGCACATACATGCGCTAAGGGCATTTGCATTTTTCTAGGAATTTGCAAATTACCACCAACTTGAAGTTGGTGGTAGTTTGCGAGTCCTTAAAGCAAGGTCACAATTTTTTCTTGCTTCCTGAATTGCATTTAAGGAATTGCAAATTGCTATTCCCTAAATGCATTTGCAAAATAGGTAATTGCAAAAATTGCGATTCCCTATTTTCGGAATTCCTTTTGGGATGATGCATCCCAAAAGGCTTTTTATCGTTCGCAAACGGGCCGATTCTGTGAATCGGCCCGTTTGCAAACGGTAAAACGTTTGATGCATCTGGCCCTAGGTGGCTGGTTATAAGGTAACTATGTGCAAGACTATGATGGGCTTTACAATCTTATTATGAAAGAGCATCTGTTGAGAAATTGTGTTCCTAAGAAATTACATAAGTACCTGGTATGCCTAGGTTCCCTTTCTCCTCAAGAGTTGGGGAAGAAGGCAGACCACTGGGTCAAGACAAGGGTAACTAAGACAACTCGTGGTGAGGGGGGGACCAAAAGAAAGGGGTGGCTAAGCCCCACCAAGGGAATGATGTGATGATGACTAGTCAGGAAATAAAGACCAACTGTCTTCTCAAGGCCCCCAAAAACCTGTTCAGGCGGGTTGGCTCTTAGCCAATACACAGTCTAAGGGAGGGTACCAGGGTAAGAACTGGGATCCCAAGAAGGCTTGATGCTTTAATTGCAAGGCCAATGGGCACCAAACTAGGGACCCTACCTGTCTAAACAAAAAGAGTCTCCCATGGCATGTCTCCAGAAGAGATCCCACGTGAGCCCTGACCATGTCTGAGAGCTCACTAAAGCAACTTTAGTGTCAGAGGGTGGTGTGGGTGTAGCTGCCCTGGCTGTCTGGCCCATTAACATAGAAAAATATATACAGCAGCCTTTTATAAATAGGATCAGAGGTTTAGCTATTAGGGATACAGGTGCAAGTGTCACCAAGGTGACTGAAAAACTGGTATCTCCAGAACAATACTAGTCATGAGGAGTAAACTTCCCTCTGCTGGTGGAGTTCTTGGAGCTCTGCCACTCCATGCTTAGCTTGGAGCACAGGAGTTGGGCAAAAAAAAAAACGCTAACCGCTGGCGGAGTGGAGTTCAATTTACCAGCAACCATGTGGTAGGCAGCTTGCATTCTCCTCAGGGTGGAATTGTGGAGCAGGAGCTCCCGGGGATTTCTCCTCTGGTGGGAGGAGCCTGCTTCAGTAGCAATGAACTTTTCACCTCCGGCTCCATCACAATCATTAGGCACATCCCGGGACCTCACCTGATCCGCTGGGAAGTAAAAGTAAATTGCTCTCTAATCTGCGAGCTGAACTTCACCCCCTCCTCCTCTGCAGCCTCCTCCTCCCGCCAGTCTCGCTCTCGATGTGCTAGCCTATGATCTTCTCCCGGCTCAGAGTGGAGGCATGATTCGGTGCCCGGGCAGCAGCTGGGACGGTGTGGCTGCAGATGAATCGGCTGGGAACAATTGTGTTTCCCAACCGGGAGCTTGGACCATCGGTGTACGTATCTGCGCCCCTGGAAATCCAGCAGGTAAACATGCTCCCCTCCCCCTTATAAACGTTATAGACATTGCAGGTGTGTTTTGTACATACGCACATCGTACCTGATCTTAATTAGATATGCATGATGCATGTCGAGTGACTTGCTTCTGTGGTGCTGCCCTTCCCCGCCCTCATCACCCCCGCCTTTAGAGCACTGTGTGCTCTCCAAGGGGTAGGGGAGCGGGTAGGGGCTTGGACGGCGCAGCTCTGTCGCCCCACATTTACAGCACCAGCTGGGACTGTTCACAAACTTGGATACAGAGGAAATAAAACAGCCCTATTTCATGTGTTGTATTGTAATTAATTTATTTAAAGTGCTTCATAACCCTTACAAGGAGCTGAAGTGCATAAGGGGATAAGTTGAGGGACATATCCTGCTGTATCCCTTAGGTTAATCCCGTAGGGAAGTAGGATCTGTTTTCATGATTACCCCCACTTTTTGCTGGTGTCAGTGTTTTTCTTTTTACTAGTATTGCTGGAATCCTGATAATCAGGACCACAGCCACTGTGCTTCCTCCCCAAATTTAACATGGTAATTATTTTGGTGCCACCACAATTGGCTATTGGTGTACCCTTGTAAGTCCCTAGTATATGGTACTAAGGTACATATAGTGGCCATGCGTCACTACGCGATGGCTAACTATATACTGGCGATGCCGAACCTGGGCAAGTTTAGTATCAAACATGTTGCCATCATACCACCATTACCGGTGTTGGAGGTATGATTCCATGCACTGAGGGGCTCCTCCAAGAAGCCCCCATTACTCCCCGTGACAGCCTTGCAGGGTCTGCCGGCAAGCTAGTGCTGCTGCCGACCCCAGACACGATTCTGCCCTCCTGCTGCTGAGCTGAACTCGAGCAGGGGAAGGTAGAAAAATAGGTTTCCTGTCACAGGGAGGTGTGACCACCTCCCAGACAGAACTTAGTGCATTGGGCTGTGGTGGGGGCGCTTGCCAGCGCCACCAGACTGATTTAAAGGGCACTTTTGGGGCCCTCCTTGCATACTCTAGTTAGAACCAGTTCTGGGAGCCCTTGGCCCCTGCACTGGCATGAAACTGGACAAAGGACATGGGAGTATCCTCCCCTCTGTCCAGCCCCTCCTCTAGGAGGGACCCTTGAGTCGTCCTAACCCCTTTCTTGGGGTATAAAAGGGCTTACCTGTGGGTTGGTCCACAGATTCGATGTGGGATAAGACTCAAGTCTGAAACCATGTCACTCTTCAACCGTCTGGACGCTTGTACTTCGCTGGACAGCCTCAACCGATACTTTCTCAAGGAAGACTTCTGCTGCTCCTGGTCTTGTTGTTCATCAAGTTTTCTTGTCCTCTGTGTCCGTGCTTCATTTAGGATCTTCAACAGACAGGAGGGCATCAAGGACACCCGAAGTAATCTGCCTTGGAGTGAAAGAGTCACCCCCCCTGCATCTGCAGGCATCGCAATGAAGATGACCGGTCTGCTGCACCTAACGTCGGACTTCGAAAGGCTCAGCAACACAGTTGGTGGTTCTGCAACTCTCTCGAGTCCTGACCTGTCCTCTCTGCAATTTCGAGGCCAGTATCCCTCATCGGACCTGCTGGGACCGAACCGCTGTGGATCAGTCTCCAGCATCTCTTTTTGCCAAGATCTTCGTGCTCACCACATCCTCAGCACTGCGGGCCTTCATCTTTGGTGAGCTGCTCAAGGTCCTCTTGCCAATCTCTGCCTTTGGTCTGTGGGTCTTCTCGAGGGTCTTCTCTTGCTTCAGTAGGCTCCCCTGCTTGCTCGGGACCTGCTCTGACTCTCCTGCACTTGATGAGTCCCTTGGACCTTGTTGGTCCCAACATTGCTCATTTATCATTTATCACATCTGTTGCTGCTGCCAAGGCTGGTTGGTGCTCCCGCCGGACACCGACCCCTTGTCCTCGACTTCCGATGTGGGACAACTCATAAATTGGCTCCCGGTCTTTCTCAGTGACGCCTGGTCCTCTCAGCTGCACCAAAAAGGTCACCATCATCACTGGTGCATCTTCTGTCATCGGTGGTCATTTCTCTTCCATGTCTCCTGGTCACCTCTGAGTGGCAGAGACTCTGTCCCCTCTGCTTGCATGTTCTTCTCTTCGAGAATCCAGCCTTGAATTCCATCGGACTTTTGCATAGTTTTCGCAAGTGACATCTATTCTGAAGTCATCCATTGTGGTCTACAGTGGTTTCTGACGTCACTTTGCACCTATGCACCCTCCTTCCCTGGTGTAGGTATCCTGGTTCCTGGGGTAACCACGGGTGAGGTGACTCTCCAACCTTCAGTCTTCCATGGGGTTTCTTCAGTATCCACTGGGAAGGGTCCTTCTTCTTCAAAACTGCAACGGTGACTGTCCCGTAGACTTTCGCACAGCTGTGTTTCCACTCTGCACACAGCCTATGTGGGTTTCCTGGGTACTTACAGTGGGTGGCTCCTTACGTATCTAGCTCTTCTGAGTCTCCTTATCCAAGTCTCGACTTTGGTCACAGTTCGCATTCCACTTTCTTAGTTTATAGTTTGGTGTCCCCCTGGAGACCACTGTGTATTGTGTTTACTTACCTGCTTACAATTGAAGTATTGTGTGTATTTGTCTTGATATCTCCGGGTAGAAGATAAACCAATGTATTAGTGAGTGTTATATAATAAATAGACATATCTTTATAAATACACTGTATGGTTCTTTTTCATTTAACCTACCCTACATAATTAGATCTGGTACAACAAGCTGCTTAACACTCCTTCTGGACGAAGCCTGAAGGCTGCTCTCCACAGCTACCACTTAGAGAGCTTTCTATAGTTGTGTAAGAGCACTATAATCACCATAAGGGTTGTCTGGATTAGTTTAAGATGCTTCTTACATTGGTGGGCATCTGTTGGGATTTAAGCCTCCGCTGTTTTATCAGCTAATCTTGGTCTGGTTAGATGAGAAACTATCACTAGTATTAGGCAAGTAAGTTTAACTGAACTTTTTAGATTGCTAGTTGAGGGTCTATCACAACCCTTTCTACAATCCTTTTTATGTTTAGTGCCCACTAGGGTAGGTAGGTGCGACACCACACTACACCTAGTTTACCATGTCTTTATTTGGGGAATCCAGTGGGTCCTAGTTTTCTAGATACAGTGGTCTTAAGTTCCAGGAACTTAGGACCCTGACTGCATCCAGGAAATTAAATACAAGTAGTAACCCTAACACTCAGCAACTCTTAGAGCTGCTACTGCAGGATGACGACCAGAAAGCTGGTAGGTCAGAGGGGCAGAGCAATGAGGGTGGGGTGGCTCCAGAAGGTGGGTCAGGGGTGGTTCACCCCAGTGACACACATTCTGAGCCTGACAAGGAGGAGTCTGATGATTCCACCTTTGTGAACTCTGATCCCCCAGGGAATAGAACAGATAGTATAGAGGAAGTCCCTAGAGGTAGGCCCCCCTTTATTCCTCCTGGGAGAGTGCAGAGAATGCAGGGGGGGTCTAGATCCTCTTCTGCTAATTCCAATGCCTCTAATAACTCCACAGGGACCTCCATATCTAGTATGAGGGAGGACTCCGTAGGAAGGGAATACAACCTGCTTATGCTTGAGAGAGCCATGCTCAGAATAAAGCAAGGCCCTTGATAAGGAAACCTTGGAGGTACATAAGGCTAGGAAGCATTTGGGACTAGAGTCCCATGGTGGCAGCATTAATGTCCCTAGGGTCAGGGAGAAATCGTTTGATGCTAGGAACCTGAGCAGGATAGGCTCTCCTTACCAGGAGGGGGATGATATCCATGAATGGATCACTGCCTTGGAGAGGGTCTGTAAGGTACAGAAGGTCCCTCAAGGGCAGTGGACAGCTATCCTGTGGCTCTCGTTTGCTAGCAAAGGCAGAGACAAACTCCTCACTGTCAAGGAAGAAGATGCTGACAACTACACAGTCTTGAAGAGTGCCCTCATAGATGGGTTTGGTTTGACCACTGAATAGTGCACGGTCAAATCCAGGGATGCATAGAAGGCACACACCCAAGACTGGGTTGACTTTGTGGATAGTCACTCAAGACTCTGGAAGGCTGGCTTCATGGAATTAATTTGCATGATTATGAGGGATTGTACAATTTATTAATAAGGGAACCCATCCTTAATAATTGTCCAAATCAGCAGCTGCACCAGGACCTGGTGGACTCTGATCTAACCTCTCCCCAAGAATTGGGAAAGATGGCAGACAAATGGGTCCGCACCAGGGGGAAGCAGAAAAACAATGGTAGTGGAGGTGATCAGAAGAAGCAAGATTCTTTTAAGGCACAAGAGAAGGGTGGGTACAAGCGTCAAGACAAAAAGGAGTCATCACAAGGTCCCCAAAAATCACCCGTTGGTGGTGTGTTTCAAAACTCCTCTTCCTCTGGCAAGAAACCTTGGTGTTACCTATGTAAGGAAAAAGGCCACAGAGCAAGGGATGCCAGTTTCTCTAAAGCTAACACCAAAGAAGCTACTATTACTGCCCCTAAGGCAACTAGCGCCCCTAGCACCAGTACAAGTAGTAATAGTGCTCCCAAAGAATTAGAAGGGTTAACCTTGGTTTCTGAAGTAGGTTCTGGCCTAGTCAGAACTCCCACTCAGGCTGTCCTTGTCTGTGACAGTGGCAAAGGACTTGCCACTTTACTTGTAAGTCCCACTAACTTGGGCAAGTACAGGCAACAGACACTGATTAATGGTCAGGAAGCCGTGGCATACAGGGACACAGGGGCCAGCATCCCAATGGTGACTGAGAGGCACCTTTCTCCACATCCTATGGGAATGTCCTAAAATCGCACGGTTCCTGTGCAAGGTCACAGAAATTATGGTCAGAGTGGTGGGTACTGAAATGCCGCTAGACGCAAAATGGCACCTACTAATCATCAACGGTGAGACAGTATGGCCCAAATACGTCACCATCTGGCTCACCTTGGCAGCGGGGGTAGCAAAACGCCATATTGCTAGGGGGTGGAGGGCGACGCTCCCTCCTTCAGTCACCGATTGGGAAAAAGATATGGACTGGTGCCAGAGGGCAGAGGAAACAGTCTATAAAAGTAGAGGGTGCATAAAGAAATGGGGGAAGGTGTGGGCGCCATGGTGGGCATACAGGGGGACATTGGAGGGCCCACTGGACGCCGGAGAAATTTTGGCTGACTAAATAATGCTGCTTGTTTTATGTGTACTTCTCCTTGTTTGTATTATGATTTCCTCCTCACCATGTTATTTATTCTTATAACCAATATGAAGGTATACCCGACGTGCATGCACTGGCAACTGTAATTATACTATGTAATTATATTGAGCTTTTCAATTATATTGAGCTTTTCAATAAAAAGAGCTATAAAAAAATGGTGACAGAGAAACTTGTGTCTCCTGACCAAATCATACGTGGTCAACTTTACCAAGTGACCAGTGCAGGCAATGTCAGGACTGATCATGCCTTGGCAGTTGTTTGTCTCAGCTGGGGAGGTGTAACTGGCCCTAAAAGTGTTGTGGCTTCCTCAGACCTACCTCTGGACTGTCTGTTGGGCGATGATTTAGAAACTTCAGCCTGGTTTGAAGTGGAGTTCAGGACACATGCAGAGATGATGGGGATATCTGCCAGTGCATTTGCTGTTACTAGAGCTCAGGTCAAGCAGTTTGGCACTGATGGAGCACTCGATCCTGGAAAAATGGACCAGCTAGCTCCTAAGAAAATGAGCAGGAAGGATAAGGAATTATCCTCCTCCCAGATTCCTAGTGAGGATCAGTCTCCAGAGGGAGATGATGCTGGCCCCTGTGACCGAACTGTCCTAGAGGAACTTGGGCCTAACATGGCAGAGTTCTTGGGGGCAGGGTGCCCTTCCAGGGCAGACTTGAGTCTGGAACAGAATTCCTGCCCCTCTCTGGAATAGCTCAGACAGCAAGCTGCTACCGAGGAGACAGGGAATGTCAGTAAGTCCCATAGAATCTATTGGGAACGTGGGCTTCTGTTTTATTACAGTAGAGACCCCAAGCCTGGTGCCACCAGGAGGTTGGTCATACCCCAGGAACACAGGGGTTTTCTTCTGTCCCTAGCACATGACATTCCCCCTGCAGGACATCTTGGGCAAAGCAAGACTTGGGACAGGCTTGCTCCTCATTTCCACTGGCTCCACATGTCTGAAGACACCAAGGAGATTTGCGCTCCTGTGTCACTTGCCAAGGGAGTGGTATTTCAGGTGCACTACAAAGGCCCTCTTCATTCCACTACCAGTGGTTGGGGTTCCCTTTGAGTGGGTAGGGAAAGACATTGCGGGCCCCTTAAACCTCCCAATGGCATCTAGACACAGTTACATCCTAGTGGTGGTGGACCATGCATTTAGGTATCCAGAAGCTATTCCACTACAGCTCCTGTGATGGATAGGGCTCTTCTTAGAGAATTTTCCAGAGTGGGGTTTCCTAAGGAGGTCTTGTCAGACAGAGATACAAGCTTAATGTCTAATTACATCACTGCAATGTGGAATATGTGTGGTGTAAACTATAAGTTTACCGCCCCCTACCATCTACAGTGCAACAGGCTTGTTGAAAGGTTCATCAAGACCCTAAAGGGTATGATCATTGGGACTCCCTGTCGTGGCCAGGAATCCTCAGGATCGTGCGTTGCTCTATAGGGGTCCACCTCTCGACACCCTCAAGGTCTGAAATAGATATTCACAGACTCTCTGAGGTGGTCCAGTGGGGGAAGGAAAGGATGGGGACAGCAGGGAGGGAGACCTGAAACGAGAAAGAAGAGGAAGATCAGTACACCCCTGCCCTAACTGCCTTTCTGCTCTGTCCCGGCCCCTTCCCACTCCTAGTGCCCCGGCCCTACCTGTAAAGGAAAATAATGCGCTGCTCTGGCTGGAGCCTATTAGGCGTAGGGAAGGATTCCCTGAGTCCTAGAAGAAAGATAGGAAATGTTACGGGAGCTGGCACCCACCCGTGAACCTCAAGCGCACTAGACTGATAACGGAGGTGGGGTAGGAACATACCATACACTCAGAGTCTTAAGGTAACACGGGGAGCGGAAGAGCGGACCTCCAGCTCACTCACAATACCCCTGCTGAATGATAAGAAAGAAAATAGTAAGTCTTTTGGCCTTACGAAGGCCCACAATCTCCGGGATCACACAAGGTTCAAATACGTGCACATAAGCATTACATCATGCGGACACTTTAAGGCATAACCAGCATTTTCCAATGACAGTGATTCAGCATTAACAACAGTGTTTCTCGCAAGTACTAATAACCTCTTGTAATGCAGGCCAAATGTACCACGCCCTTTCTCTCCCTGCATGAACCGTGGAAGTACCGGTTCGCCAACGCGGTAGAAAGGTGTACAGGGGTCACCGTGCAAGGTGACTGTAAGGAATTGTATCCGTTAGCTTCCAAACATAGAATGGTTTGGTACTCGAGAGGTAGGAACACCGGGGTCCCCTCAATGGTTACTTCGCAAGGAACCCGAAGTAGGCTCCGCCAACGAAGCAACGGGGCAATGAATAGGGACTCGGGGTTGCTTCGCATGGAACCCTCCTGGGAAACCGCCAACGAAGCAACGGGGGGAACAACGAGGGATAGGCCACAATACCTGAGCTGTGCAGAAGTCTCCGAATAGGAAGCGCAGTGCTCGCAGCACCCTTACCAGCCTCCTGCTCGAACGCGGCTCAGCTCCCGGCATGGAGTAATCGGCACCGTGACGGTGTCCTGGAAGCCCTTTGTCAGCTTCCGCCCCCTGGTGCCATGACGTCACTGCCGTCTGCCGCCTGCAAAGGCTCTTGGGGATTGAAGTTTCCGTCCCTTCGGTTGCGCTCGCGCGCGGGTCGTCAGTGTTCCTAGGACCCTTCTCCCATGAGCCCTGACAGTACATCCCCTTCCCGAAGAACACTGACAGAGGCAGGGTTTCCTGGGATAGCGTTGATGAAACAATCTAACGAAGCGTGGTGCATGAACCCCTTCCGCAGGTTCCCAGGAGTTCTCTTCATCTCCGTACCCCTTCCACGCTATGAGATACCACAACTTAGAGCGGTGGATTTTGGAATCAAGAATACCCCTGACTTCATATTCCTCTCCCTCGTTTACCACCACTGGGGGAGCCCCCTGCTTGCTAGCTGAACGTGCTGGTTTTAGTAAGGAAGTACGGAAAGCAGGATAGATTCGTAGAGAAGAGGGGAGTAGCAATTTGACCACCACAGGGTTGATGAGTTTTACCACTCGATAGGGACCAACATACTTGGGGTTGAAGATGCTGTATTTTTTTAAACGGATGTTTTTGGTGGACAGCCAAACGTAGTCTCCAATTTTGTATACTGGCCCTGGTCTCCTATGTTTGTCCGCATAGGCTTTATATCGCCCCTTCGCTTTTCTCAACATGTCTTGCACGAACCCAAGGGTTTTCTGGATACGCCTGACTCTTTCCCGTACTTCAGGAACGTTTTCTGCTTGCCCAGGGTGTAAGAAGGGGCTAAAGCGGGGATGAAAACCGTATGTGTAGAAAAAGGGGAAAGCTGGGGGGAACTATGTGTTGCGTTATTATATGCAACCTCTGCCAACCATAACGTGTCGACCCATCTTTATGTGGTGCGATCTACATAACACCGTAAATACTGTTTAAGTGTTTGGTTCACTCTCTCCGTCTGCCCTTCGGTTTGGGGGTGGAAACTGGTGGAAAGATCTGGGGCTATTTGTAGAGAGGTACACCATTCCTTCCAAAATTTCGCGGTAAACTGAGGTCCCCTGTCTGAAACCACCCTCCGCGGCAATCCGTGTAACCTGACTATGTGTGTCAGTAATAATTGCGCTAACTGACCGGCGGTGGGGAGATTTTTACAGGCTATAAAATGTGCCATTTTTGTCAGATAGTCAACTACCTCCAGAATCACCGTATGTCCTTGATCACTGGGCATGCCAACAATGAAGTCCAGGGAGATTTTCTGCCAAGGGCCTGCTGGAGTGGGCATGGTTTGCAACAGTCCTGCCGGACGGGCGTGAGAGGCCTTCATCTGTTCACAGACCACACACTTCTGGACCCATTGACGTATGTCTGCCTGAATCAACGGCCACCAAAACTGGCGAAGAACTCTTTTCGTGGTTTTTTCCACCCCTGTATGACCAGCGCTTGGGAGAGTGTGACACCATCGAAACACTTGTTGTCTGAGGGCATTGACAGGCACCAACAGCTGTCTTCCTCGAAGGGGTAACCCATCTTTCAGTCCCCACTCTGAATGTTGCGATAACCATGTTTTCCATTTGTCTGTTTTCATCGCGTTTGCCACGCTTTTTAAGAAAGGTTCGGTGACCGTAATACATACGACCTTGCGCGGGTCAATAATGGTCTGTTTGAGTGGTTCTTCCCTGATCTCTGAGCTGGATTGCCGTGTTGGTGAATCTGCCTTTTTGTTGTCCTTTCCAGGACGATACGTGACCAAAAAGTTGTATTCTGCAAAGAATAATGTCCACCGCAACAGACGGGGTGATAGATGTCTAGCTGCTGTCATAAACTGGAGGTTGCGGTGATCCGTGAACACCATTACCACGTGTATGGCTCCTAGAAGATAATGTCGCCACTCCTCAAAGGCATCTTTGATGGCTAGAAGTTCCTTCTCCGCGATGGTGTAGTTTGATTCTGCAGAGTTCAGCTTGCGGGACCGATAGGCCACCGGGTGTAATTGACCCGTTGAGGGATGGCGTTGTGACAATACCGCTCCCACCGCGTAGTCAGAAGCGTCCGCCTCAACAATATAGGGTCGGTCCGGGTCCGCATGTACCAATACCGGTGCTGACACGAATGCCTTTTTGAGCTCCTCAAACCCCCTCTGTGTTTCTTCTGTCCAATGAAAGGGTACCTTCTTCCGCAATAATCGTGTCAACGGGGTGGCCAATCCAGAAAAATGCCCAATAAACCCCCTGTAGAAATTGGCAAAGCCGAGGAAACATTGGATATCTCGAATGGTCTGGGGGATGGGCCAATCTCTTACGGCCACTATCTTCCGCTCTGACATCTCCTGGCCGTGAGGAGTTAGTATCACCCCCAGGAATTCGACGGTGGAAACTCTGAATTCACATTTGTTAATCTTGCAATAGAGGTGATTCTCCTGTAGTGTCTGCAAGATGGCGCGCACGTGATGTACATGGCTCTCGACAGAGGGGGAATAAATGAGAAGGTCGTCGATATATACCACCACAATACGATCAAGATATTTGCGGAGGACGTCGTTCAAGAAGAACTGGAAGGCAGCGGGCGCGTTACATAACCCAAAGGGCATGACGAGATATTCGTACAATCCGTACCGCGTTTTAAACGCGGTCTTCCACTCGTCGCCCTTTCGCATGCGCACCAAGTGGTATGCCCCTTTCAGATCCAGTCGAGTGTAAATGACGGCCTTCTGTACTTGTTCCAGTAGTACCGGTATTAATGGGAGAGGATACCGGTTTTTCACGGTAATGGCGTTTAGCGCCCTGAAGTCTATACACGCTCTTAGCTCACCGTTAGCCTTGGGAATAAAAAACAACGGAGAGGCTGCAGGAGACATAGAGTTCCGGATAAAGCCAAGAGCAAGATATTTGTCCAAGTACTGTTTCAGAAAGATGGTCTCAGGCTCTGTCAAAGCATAGACTCTCCCTGTGGGTACCACCGCTCCTGGGATCAAGTCAATCTGGCAATCGTATTGCCTATGAGGGGGTAGCTTTTCCGCTTTGTCTTCGTTGAACACGTCTTTGTACATCTGGTACACCTTGGGTAACGTCACCGGGTGTTCCGCCGCGGTTGCTACATGGTGTATTACTGCCAACATCTTCGCCGGGCGATGATCTTGGGGTAAGCACTGCCTCATACAATACTCCGATGTGAAGCGCAGTTCTTTCTTCACCCAATCCACGTGTGGATTGTGCTGTTGTAACCAGGGTAACCCTAATATCAATCCATATTGAGGCGCCTGGATGACGTTAAAAACCAGTGTTTCGGCGTGTTCCACTCCTATGCGTATTTCCAGGGCTTCCGTCTGAAACCGAATGGGTCCGGCCGATAGTAGTTTCCCGTCGACGGCGTATACGTTTTCTGGAGTCTTCTTTTCGTCAAGGGTAATGCCTAAACGAGATACGAAGGATTGATCGATGAAACATCCCGTGGCTCCGGAATCCAACATGGCCACCTCGTCATAGGACTTTCCTCTAACGAACAGGGAGAGGACAATGTTGAAGTGTGGATTAGGGATCGGTGTCTTCGAACACAAGGAAGGGATGTACCGCTGGCTTAAAGAATTCCCTTCTTCCTTCCTTAAGCAGACTCGTTTCCCAGGGCTCCTTCTGAAGTAGCCGCGAGTTGTTTGCGGGGCTCGGCGCGGGGATTCTTGCTTCTTAAACTGCATTCTCTAATAAAATGCCCTTTCTTCCCGCAGTATATACACAGGCCTTTCTTCCTCCTGTAGTCCCTCTCTTCACTCGTGAGGGCGGAACGGACCGCTCCTACCTCCATAGGTTCAGCTCTAGTAGTTGGTGTTGTCTCCGTGCTACGGGGAACCTCCGCCCTCCAAGACCCACGGTCCTTTCTTCTAGTGTCGCATCTTCTTTCGCTAAGTCTATGATCCAAGCGAAGAACCAACGATATCAACTCTTCGCATGTAGCTGGCTGGGGGTCAATCTGAGCTAAGATATCCTTCATCTCCTCCTTGAGCCCTCGATGGAACACTGCAGACTGCTTGACCTCGGGCCAGTCTGTTTCAGCGACTAAGCGCCTGAAATCGTTAAGATAAGCGATAAGATCGCGATTCCCTTGTCTTAGTTCTAGAAGGTCTTTATCTGCCGAAAGAGTAGCGGCTCGGCGGTTGAAGGTCTTCTCAAATTCCCTGATGAACGAGTCCCAATCGTATAATAAGGGATCATCTCGTTTCACCAACGGAACTGCCCACTGAGCTGCGTCCCCTGCCAAGTAAGAGATTAAGAACGCAACTTGCGCATGATTGGTGGAGAAGGCCCTGGGTTTGCAGGAAAAGTGCAGCATGATCTGCGTGAGAAACACTTGCACCTTGCTCCCTTCCCCATGGAACCTTTCTGGGGTAGCTAAGGGAACCGGGGTGGGGATTTCTACTACTAAAGGAGCCGAATGAGAGGCTCCGGGCTTCCCGATACTAAAAGGGATTCTGTCTACGGTGACCTGTAAAGCTGCGGTTTCCGCTCTGGAGGCAGCTAACTCCGCTTGTACTACCTGTAAGGCAACGAGGACGTCTTCTAACGTCGCCATTGTACCTATTACCCAACGCACAACCGGGAGGATAGAAATCGTGGGCCAATTACTCTGTCGTGGCCAGGAATCCTCAGGATCGTGCGTTGCTCTATAGGGGTCCACCTCTCGACACCCTCAAGGTCTGAAATAGATATTCACAGACTCTCTGAGGTGGTCCAGTGGGGGAAGGAAAGGATGGGGACAGCAGGGAGGGAGACCTGAAACGAGAAAGAAGAGGAAGATCAGTACACCCCTGCCCTAACTGCATTTCTGCTCTGTCCCGGCCCCTTCCCACTCCTAGTGCCCCGGCCCTACCTGTAAAGGAAAATAATGCGCTGCTCTGGCTGGAGCCTATTAGGCGTAGGGAAGGATTCCCTGAGTCCTAGAAGAAAGATAGGAAATGTTACGGGAGCTGGCACCCACCCGTGAGCCTCAAGCGCACTAGACTGATAACGGAGGTGGGGTAGGAACATACCATACACTCAGAGTCTTAAGGTAACACAGGGGAGCGGAAGAGCGGACCTCCAGCTCACTCACAATACCCCTGCTGAATGATAAGAAAGAAAATAGTAAGTCTTTTGGCCTTACGAAGGCCCACAATCTCCGGGATCACACAAGGTTCAAATGCGTGTACATAAGCATTACATCATGAGGACACTTTGAGGCATAACCAGCATTTTCCAATGACAGTGATTCAGCATTAACAACAGTGTTTCTCGCAAGTACTAATACCCTCTCGTAATGCAGGCCAAATGTACCACGCCCTTTCTCTCCCCGCATGAACCGTGGAAGTACCGGTTCGCCAACGCGGGAGAAAGGCGTACAGGGGTCACCGTGCAAGGTGACCGTAAGGAATTATATCCGTTAGCTTCCAAACACGGAATGGTTTAGTACTCGAGAGGTAGGAACACCGGGGTCCCCTCAATGGTTACTTCGCAAGGAACCCGAAGTAGGCTCCGCCAATGAAGCAACGGGGCAATGAATAGGGACTCGGGGTTGCTTCGCATGGAACCCTCCTGGGAAACCGCCAACGAAGCAACATGGGGAACAACGAGGGATAGGCCACAATACCTGAGCTGTGCAGAAGTCTCCGAATAGGAAGCGCGGTGCTCACAGCACCCTTACCAGCCTCCTGCTCGAACGCGGCTCAGCTCCCGGCATGGAGTAATCGGCACTGTGACGGTGTCCTGGAAGCCCTTTGTCAGCTTCTGCCCCCTGGCGTCATGACGTCACTGCCGTCTGCCGCCCGCAAAGGCTCTTGGGGATTGAAGGTTCCGTCCCTTCGGTTGCGCTCACGCGCGGGTCGTCAGTGTTCCTAGGACCCTTCTCCCATGAGCCCTAACACTCCCAGAAAAGCTCAGGCGAAAATGGGATGTCTTGCTACCCTGCTTTCTCTTTGCCTATAGAGAGGTTCCTCAGAAGGGGTAGGCTACAGCCCATTTGGTCTTCTGTTTGGACATCCAGTTAAGGGTCCATTGTGTCTGGTTAAGGAGGGCTGGGAGCAGCCTCTCAAACCTCCTAGACAGGATATTGTGGACTATGTTGTTGGCCTGCATTCATGTATGGCTAAGTACCTGAAGAAGGCCAGCAAAAACCTTGAGGCCAGCCAAGAACTTCAGAAAACTTGGCATGACCAATAGACTGTACTGACTGTTTAATAGCCAGGACAGAAACTGTGGGTGTTGGAGCCTGTGGCCCCAGCAGCTCTCCAGGACAAGTGGAGTGACCCCCACACCACCCTTGAGAAAAAAGGTGAGGTCACCTACTTGGTGGACCTAGGCACTCACAGAAGTCCTCCCAGAGTTCTTCATGTAAACTGCCTGAAACCTTTTATTGACAGGGCAGACGTGAGCTTGTTCATGGCAACTGATGAGGGACAGGAGGAAGAGAGTGATCACCTCCCTGATCTCCTCTCTCAGGACCCTGTTGATGGGTCAGTGGATGGAGTAGCCTTGGCAGGCAACCTCATTGTCCAGCAGCAAGCTGATTGTAGGCAAGTCAAACCACCTGGTGTACCCACGAAGTGGACACAGGTGACTGTCTACTTGTAAAGAGTGAACTCTACAGGCAGCCTGACCATGTCAAAGACTGCATTAGAACTGAGGTCTAGAAATGCTGTAGTTGGATATCATTGAACCTTCGGATAGCCCTTGGGCTAGTCCAGTAGTCATTGCACCAAAACCTCACACCCAAGATGATAAGAGAGAGATGAGGTTTTGTGTAGACTACAGAGGTCTCAATGTAGTCACTAAGACTGATGCCCTTCCTATTCCCAGGGTAGATGAGCTAATTGATACTCTGACCTCAGCCAAGTATCTTAGTACATTAGACCTGACCGCTGGCTACTGGCAAATCAGGCTTTCTGAGGATGCCAGCTAAAAACAGCATTTTCAACCTCTAGTGGACATTCTCAATTTATTGAATTGCCTTTTGGTTTGAAGAATGCACCTACCACATTTCAGAGGGCGGTGAACAAAGTTCTCAGAGGTCTCGAAACCTATAGTGCAGCATCACTAGAGGATATTGCATGTCTTTAGTTCCACCTGGGAGGATCACCTGGTCCACCTGAGGAATGTTCTGGAGGCCTCACTATCAAGGCCACGAAATGCCATATAGGGCAGAGCAAGGTTGTGTACTTGGGTCACCTTGTAGGTGTAGGCCAGGTTTAAGCATTAGAGAGCATAATAGACTGGGTAGCTCCCACTACCAGACACAGGTCAGCACTTTCCTGGGCCTGACTGGGTACTACAGGAGGTTTGTTAGGGGGAAAGGGTCCATAGTGACTCCCCTTAATGATCTCGCCTCCAAGAGAATGCCTAAAAAGGTTCAGTGGACAGTTAGCAGTCAAAGGGCATTTGATGACCTTAAGCAGACCATGTGCAATGCTCCCATCCTGCAAAGTCCTGACTACTCCAAAACCTTAATTGTCCAGACAGATGCTTCTGAGATAGGGGTAGGTGCAGTATTAACACAATAAAATGCAGATGCCCAGGACCAATCTGTAGCTTTTATAAGCAGACAGTTGAACCCCAGGAAGAAGCGTTGGCCAGCTATTGAGAGAGGGGCCTTTGCTGTTTTCTCGGCCTTTAAGAGGTTGAAACCATACCTGTTTGGTACTCACTTCATTATTGAGACAGAACATAAGCCCCCTCCTATGGCTAAAACAAATGAAGGGTGAACATCCCAAATTTTTTAGATGGTCCATTTCCCTACAGGGGATGGACTTTTCTGTGGAACATAGACCTGAGAGTAACCATGCCAACACAGATGGACTCTCCAGATATTTCCACTTAATAAATGAAGACTCAACTGGGCAAGATTAGTCTCGTCTTCTTTTGTTTGGGGGGATTGTGTAGGACAGTAGGATCTGCCTTCATGGTTACCCCCACTTTTCGCTGGTGTCAGTATGTTTTTTGACCAATCTGGTTGGGATCCTGCTAAATCAGGACCACAGCCCCTGTGCTTCCTCCCTAAATTTGACATGGCAAGTAATTTCATACCACCACCATTAGGTGTACCCTTGTAAGTCCTTAGTAATGGTACAATGGTACCCAGTGCATAGGTACACCAGGGGTCTCCCATGGGCTGCAGCATGTATTATGCCACCCATGAGAGACCACTCAAAATGTGACTACAGGCCTGCCTTGGCAGCCAGTGTTAGCTGGTGCTAGCACCACTTACAACAGATATAAGTTTCCTTAAATCTGAGGTCATTGCACTTAAAACCTATAAGTCACCCCTAAGGCAGGCCTTCCAATCCTGAAGGCAGGATGCTAGGTTACAAGTGTGAGGGTGGCCTGCGTGGGTTGATTTGCCAGGCTTTGTAAGTGTGCCCAGCCATTTTGATACATACAGTAGCCAAGCGTCATTATGCGATGGCTAACTATATACTGGCTGTGCCGAACCTGGGCATGTTTGGTATCATACTTGTTGGAATCATACCCCGACACTATTACCTGTGTTGGAGGTAGGATTCCATGCACTGGGGGGGCTCCTCCGGGAAGCCCCCAGTACTCCTGGTAACAGCCTTCCAGGGTCTGCCAGCAAGCTAGTGCTGCTGCCGATCCCAGACACGATTCTTCCCTCCTGCTGCTGAGCTGAGCTCGAGCAGGGGAAGGTAGAACAGTAGGTTTCCAGTCCCAGGAAGGTGTGACCACCTCCCAGCAAGACTTAGTTTATTGGGCTGGGATGGGAGTGCTTGCCAGAGCCACCAGACTGCTTCGAAGAGCTCATTTGGTGCTCTCCTTGCATAATGTAGTTAGAACCAGTTCTGGGAGCCCTTGGCTCCTGCTCTGGTGTGAAACTGGACAAAGGACATGAAAGTAGCCTCCCCTTTGTCCAGCCCCTCCTCTGGGAGAGACCCTTGAGTCATCCTAACCCTTTTCTTAGGGTATAAAAGGGCTTATCTGTGAGTGGGTCCTCAGATTCCTTGTGGGACAAGACTCAAGCCTGAAACCATGTCACTCTTCAACTGTCTGGACACTCTGACTTCTCCTGGAACCGAGACTGCATCAAGGAAGACTCCTGCTGCTACTGGTCTGGTGGTTCTGCAAGTTTTCTTCATCGTCTGTGTCTGTGCTTCATCCAGCATCTTCAACAGACCTGTGGGCATCAAGGACACCCAAAGTAATCTCCCTTGGAGTGAATTAGTCACTCCCCTGCATCAGCAGGCAGCGCAATGAGGCTGATCAGTCTGCTGCTCCTGACGTCCCACGAACTTCGAAAGGCCCAGCAACAGAGGTGGTAGTTCTGCAACTCCCTCGAGGACTGCCTGCCCGCTCCTCAATTTTGAGGCCAGTATCCCTCGTCAGAACCATTGGAACTGAATTCCCTGTGTATCGCGTCAACTTGCCAAGGCTCCAGAGATCTTCGGGCTACAAGAAGCTCGAGCCTCCAGCATCTCTTCTTGCCAAGATCTTCGTCCTCACCGCATCCTCTGCACCTCGGGCCTTCATCTTTGGCAAGCTACTCGAGTCACTCTTGTGACTTCTGTGCTTTTGGCCTATGGGTCCTCTCAAGGGTCTTCTCTTGCTTCAGTGGGCTCCCCTGCTTGCTCAGGGTCTGGTCTGGCTCTCTTGCTCTTGGTGAGTCCCTTGAACCTTACTGGTCCCAACGTTGCTCATTTATTGGTTACCACGTCTGTTCACCACTGTTTATTGTGCTTACCTTCTTACAATTGAAGTATTGTGTGCATTTGTTTTTTTTACTCAAAACACTCGACGTGGCAGGAGTTTCCCTGATGGGCGCGTGAATAGGCATGCGACTGAGCACGCTACACTGCATACACCTTGTGCCTTGAAGGGGACAATTCATACGGATCTTCACATACCAAATAATTGTCAGACTCTGAGATCGAAATAAATATTTAAGAAATTGCGGACCGATTTGGGCTAATACCCATTGGAATCCCCCCTTTCTCAACTATGTGGACCATTTACTTGCCCTGAAGAAGCCCGCAAGGGTGAAACGTGTTGGCTGGTGTGTATTAAATATTGAATAAAAGGATCAACAACACCAATTATTGAAAGAATTACTATTTCTGTCATCGCAGTTATCTATCTTCTGTGGGATTAAAACCCTATGGATATTAGCCTTTACATTAATGCCTCTTTCATCTCTTGTGTTCTATTGTGCTTACCTGCTTACAATTGAAGTATTGTGTGCATTTGTTTTGATATCTCTTGGTAGGACATAAACCAATGTGTTAGCGAGTGTTATATAATAAATAGGCATATTTTTATAAATACACTGTGTGGTTCTTTTTCATTTAACCTACACTACATGATTAGATCTGGTACAACAAGCTGCTGAACACTCTTTCTGGACTACGCCTGAAGGCTGCTCTCCACAGCTAACACTTAGAGTGCTTTCTATGGTTGTCTAAAACCACTAAAATCACCATAAGGGTTGTATGGATTAGTGCAGGGTGCTTCACTTAAATAAGTGTGCACCATATATACTAAGACAGCTTCCTACACATCCCAAATCCGCATACAAAGTATCGTGCATCCTCCGCTAACTGGTCAAGTTAACAGTTCTATACTTGATTCAATTTCTTTACGTTTTTGGAAAATAAGCATTCTTTGGACACTGGAAGGGGAAAAAAACAGATAGTAGCTTCTGCTAACGGGAGTGAATGAATGAAGGGGCAGGTGATATGTGCACAAACAATGTCTTCAATGCATTATCTTCTCGTGAGACTCCTCGTCCTTCGAGACCTCCACTAAATGAGAAGTTTTAATGATCTGTGGAAAAGTAATTTTCTGTACACTTTGTCCAATGAGAGGGTCCACATCGCACTCAGTACAGGTAGGATTAATTATCTCTGCATTCATTATTAGTCTCTGCGCGATCACAGCTTTGGTTAACAATAATTAGGGCAGAGCAGAACTCGACAGGATTCATCGAAGTTTTCATGGATCTCCGTGAACTCTGCCCACCCCAAAACCATACCTTCACAGTCCTCAATGCTGATAATCAGGCTAAGATCCATCCCATGGCGATGGTTTCCTTAGGATGGGGCGGGGTTACTGGCCAAAAGAAGGGGGTTGTATCCTCCGCAATTCCTGAAGAATGTCTGCTAGGCAATGATCTGCAGTCCTCTGCATGAGCTGAGGTTGAAAGAAAGACCCATGCAGCTATGCTGGGTATACCTGAATGAGTGTGTGTAAAAACAAGAGCACAATGCAAAAGCCCAGGGTGAAAAAGAAGAGTTGGAGCCTGGAACAATGGCCCAGCCTTTCAAGAGAAAAGGCTGGAAGACTGGGAAACCAACTTCAAATTAGCCACAAGCTCTGGCCCCTCTCCTCAGGTTGAAGACTTGTCAGCCCCAAAGGGAACTGAACCCCAGGAACTTGGGCCTTTCACGGCAGAGCTCCTGGGTTCAGGGGGACCCTCTAGGGAATAGCTGTGCCAGAGACAGAGGACATGTCCCTCTCTTGAAAGCCTGAGACAGCAAGCTGCTGATCAGGACAAGGGAGATACCAGTGGCTCCCACAGAACCAATTGGGAGATGGGACCCTTTTACACTGAGGCCAGAGACCCCAAACCTGGTGTCACTAGGAGAGTGGTAGTGCCTCATATGTACAGAGAGTTCTTACTCACTTTGGCTCATGACATCCCCTTAGCTGGGCAGCTTGACCAGGTCAAAACTTTAAGTAGGTAAGTTAAAAATTTCTACTGGCCAGGTATGTTCCAGAAAATGAAGGAGTTTTGTAACTCCTGTGCCACCTGCCAAGTCAGTGGCAAAGCAGGTGGCTACGTAAAGGCCCCTTTAATTCCACTTCTAGTGGTTGGGGTTCCCTTGGAAAGGGCAGAGAATGACGTTGTTGGCTCCTCAGACCCTCCAGGAACACCAGGTTATGGATTTATACTGGTGGTTGTGGAACATGCCACCAGGTACCCTGAAGCAATTCCCCTTAGGACTATTATTGCTCCCGCAGTGGCTAGGGCCCTCATTGGTATCTTTACCAGAGTGGGTTTCTCTAAGGAAGTGATATCAGACAGAGTTACAAACTTCATGTCTAGGTACCTAAAACACATATGGGCTCAATGTGGGGTGACATGCAAGTTTACCACCCCATATCATCCACAAACAAATGGTTTCGTTGAGAGTGACCCATGAAAGGTATGATTGGTGGACTCCCTGATAAAATCAGGCGATGGGATGTCTGACTGCCATGCCAGCTTTTCGCCTACAAAGAAGTACCCCAGAATAGAGTAGGTTTTTTCCCTCTTTGAACTTCTGTTTGGTCATTCTGTAAGAGGACAATTGTGTCTAGTGAAGGAATGCTGGGAGAGACCTCTCAAAGAGCCTAAGCAAGACATAGTGGACTATGTACTTGGTCTTCGTTCCAGAATGGCTGAGTAAATACATGGAAAAAGCATCTAAAAACCTTGAGGCCAGTTAAGAGCTCCAGAAGCTCTGGTATGACCAAAAGGCTGCACTGATGGAGTACCAAACAGGGCAGGAGGTGGGGGTTCTAGAGCCTGTGGCTCCTATGGCCCTCCAGGACTAATGGAGAGGAGCCTACCCTATCCTGGAAAGAAAAGGGGAGGTCACCTATCTGGTGGACCTTGGCACTTGCAGGAACCCCAAATAGGGGCATATATGTAAACCGCCTTAAACCCTATGCTGATGGTCACTGATGAGGATCAGGAGGAAGAGAGTGACTCTCTCCATTATCTCCTCTCTCACAACCCTAAAGATGAGTCAGTGGAAGGAGTTGTCTTTTCAGACACACTCTCTGCCCAACAGCAGGCTGACTGCAGGAAAGTCCTGCAACAGTATGCTAAGCTCTTCTCCTTGACCCCTGGTCAGACAAGCTGCTGTACACATGATGTGGACACTGGGAAAGCCTACCTAAAAAAAAAAAATATACAGGCAATCTGTCCATGTCAAAGAGAGCATCAAAACTGAAGTAAGCAAGATGCTGGAATTGGGAGTCATTGAACCCCGTGAGAGCCCCTGGACCAGCTTAGTCCCCAAACCTCACACCAAGGGTGGTAAAACAGAGCTTAGGTTTTGTGTGGACTATAGGGGCCTCAATACAGTAACCACAACCGATGCATACCAAATTTCAATGGCCAATTAATTGATTGACAGGTCAGGGGCAGACAAATTTCCAGTACTTTTGATTTGACATCAGGGTACTGGCAGGATGATCTGACCCCAGGAACAAAAGATAAATATGCTTTCTCAACCCCCGATGGGCATTATCAGTTCACTGTTATGCCCTTTCTACTAAAGAATGTCCCCCACCCTCCAAAGGTTGGCGAACAAAGTCCTTGCTGGGTTGGAGGCTTTTAGTGCATCATATCTTGATGATATTGCTGTCCATAGCTCCACCTGGCAGGATCACCTGATCAACTTTGGTAAGGTCCTTGAGGTTTTTTGAAATGCAGACCTCACTATCATGGCAAGCATGTGCCAGATAGGGCACGGCTCTGTTGTGTACTTGGGCCACCTAGTAGGTGGAGGCCAAGTTCAACCCTTCCAACCCAAAATCCAGATAATTGTGGACTGGGTATCTCCAACTACCCAGACTCAAGTCAGGGCATTTCTTGGCTTGACTGGGTACTACAGGAGGTTTGTGAAGGGGCATGGGTCCATTGTGGCCCCCCTCACGGAACTGACCTCTAACAATATGTCAAAGAAAGTAAACTGGACAGTGAGCTGTAAAGGCTTTTGACAGTCTAAAGGAAGCAATGTGCTCAGCACCCATTCTAAAAGCTCCAGATTATTCAAAACAGTTCATAGTGCAAACAGATGCCTGTGAACGTGGGAAAGGAGTGGTCCTATCCCAAACCAATGATGATGGCCATGACCAACCTGTTGCTTTCATTAGCAGTAGGTGACTCCCCAAAGAGATGCATTGAAGTGCCATCAAGAGGGAAGCCTGTTCAGTGGGTTGGTCCATTAAGAAGTTGAGGCCATACATATTTGGGTCTCACTTCCTTGTTCAAACTGACCACAGGCCTCTCAGATGGCTAATGCAAATGAAAGGTGAAAACCCCAAACTGGTGAGGTAGTCCATCTCTCTACAGGGTATGGACTTTACAGTGGAGCACAAACTGACCATGCCAATGCAGATGGCCTTTCCAGGATTTTCCACTTAAAAGATGAAGACTCTCTTGGGAAAGGCCAATCTCATTCTCTTTCATTTGGGAGGGGGTTATGGAAGCAGGTGCCCCTTTTTACATGGTCAACCCCTCTTTTTGCATAGTATTTGATATGATTTTGACTGGAAGTGCACTGGGTTCCTATTAACCAGGTCCCCAGTGCCAGATCTCTTTCCCAAAAATGGTGCTATTGGTTCCCCAATTGGCAATACCTAGCTGCTGTAAGTCCCTAGTAGATGGTACCCCTGGTACTGAGGGCCTGATGTACTAAAGTGGGTCCCCAAGGACTGCAGCATGAATTGCCCGTTTCGGATTTAGTAGTAGATGCACACGAGGGCACCTTAGAGGTGCCCCCTGAAAACCTACCAGCTACTGGTGTGCTGACTGACGGGTTTTCAATAGTCTGCCACCAGATAAAAGTGTCTAACCCCCAAGGGTGAGGGTCTTTGTTCTCAGGAGGCCAGAAACCAAGTCTGCTTGGGCAGGGGGTGTTTCACCCCTTCCGCAGGATGACCTGCAGATTAGCATTCCAAGGCAGGGGAGCTTCATAGAGCCCACTGGCTTTGGTATGCGAATCTGGTTTCTCTCACAGGAGAGAAAGACAACACTCATTGTCCAGAGCCTTTTGGCACCTGGGCAGGCGGGAAAATTAGATAGTCAGATATGCGAGTCCACACATAGCTAGTACCACTCCTAAGGTGGGCTACCTGAAGTGGAGGCAACTTTTGAAACTTAGAAATTCTGGGACTGGGTTATGCCCACTTTAATTAGGAAGTGTTTATATAGGGTGCATAGTAACCCGAAGGGTAGGTAGCCCATTGGCTACTAACCTACACTCCCCTAATGCCACTAAATTCAGTATTTAGGGGAGACCCTGGTCCCAGAGAACAGATCCTGAAGAAGAAGGGCCAAAAACAAAAATTGCAGAAGAAACAATTGACTTGGCACCATCCCTGCTGGCCTGTTCGTCTATCTCTTGACAATTACACCAAAGTCGTCTCACCCTACAAACTAATGATCCTCCAAATCCTGGGAGGACTGCCAATGCTTCTTCAAAGACTCAAGAACTCCAATGGAACAGCAGAGCTGTTCTCCTGCATCTTACGGGTACCAATGACTGAGTTGTGAGCCTCCGAGAAACACAATGCCAGAAAGCACGAGTGCTCCCGAGCCGCCTAGCCTGAGCTGAAGTGGGTCAATGGTGCCAATATGATCCCCAGACTCTCCAGACTCGACCACCAGGGGTTTCCCAGATGTGGACTTCCTGAGGACACCTGCAGCCTCTACGTGCATCCCTCCTCTATCACGACTACTCACAATAACAAAAACCCAAAGCCTAAGGACACCTCTATACCCGTCGCCCTTGGCCCGTGGAGAAGAGGACCAAAGGTGTACGCACATCCCCGAGCATCGTGAGGCCTGAGCCTCCTTGATGGCTCTGCCTGACAGGCCTCCCAGTTCAACCCTGTAGACACTGTTCATGAAAACTGATACCAATTGGCTTGCATTGGGCACCCAATGCTATTTTGCACCTCTGCATCTTGCCGCCCCTGTGCCACTAGAGGGGACCTGTTGGTGCTGCCTTAGCCCTTGCCCCATACTCACCTCAAGTCCAGGAGGTTGGTCGCGTAAGTCACTGCAAAGAACTTGTATGCAGTATTTGTTTTTCCTCCCATAGGATAATATTGCAGCCTCTGAAAAATGCACTAAGTGACAACTTTTTAAACACAAAAGAATTTCTCTTTAAAAACATTCTTACCTGATCATATTGATGCTGGTGCCAAAATATATATACAGATATGTGTTATTATACCTTGGTTTGGATCTCATTCTTGTGCTGTGTGCATCATTTATTACCTATTGTGTGTATTTGTGAATGTCTAACACTCCTCTCTGATAAGCCTAAGGCTGCTCGACCACACTACCCCCTAGAAGAGCACCTTGGGATTGCTAGAGCAAGCCCCTGTCCACTCATAAGGGCATATCTGGACTCTTTGCACTGTGTATCTCTATTTGATATGCTACATAAAGAGCCGGCTTCCTACAGCCTATGTATGTTTCTTTGAATTTATTGTTTGAATCTGATTATTAAAAGAAGATCACACAGCCAGTATTGTAATACCTGCGGAACATGATAATGTGACAATTACAAATCTAGGCACCCAGGGGCGGATTTACAAGCCCCTTGCGCAACTTTTGCGTCACTTTTTCCATGTTAAAAGTGATGCAAAAGTGGCACAAGGGGCCTGTAAATCCGCCCCCAGTGCTCCCTGCAGCACCATTGTGGTCTGCACAGGTTGAGGCCTCCTGTGCCATCTTGCTTTTGTCATTCATGCTGTGTAGTGTGTTTACCTCTGCTTACAGAAGCTTAGATCCTACTGAGATCCACTTTCCTGATTTGCTGCATCCTCTTACTAACTTGAAGCCCCTTCTGGGTGATGTATAGACTTCTGCATTGTTCTGTCCTGTCTCTGGTAACCAGAGCTCCACAGACCCGATTACTTACTGGTAATCTTCATTACTATTCATCCAATTCGTTCTCGTCTCAGTTATTACTTCATGAGGATCTGTATCCACTCTCCGAGATGGGAAATGAAACAGGAATGCCTCAATGAATCCCACTCACCATCAGCTAGGTGCTATAAATAACCCAGAACTCCTCTGCACTTCGTGAAATACCAAGCTGAGTCAAATGCCTGGGACAGGCAGTGTGGGCGGGTTGTAATGACTGAGACGAGGAAGAGTTGGAGGAACAACCCAAGGAGGCTGAAGGGCAGTGGGAACCACATTTGCTTTCTCTTCCAGGTTTTTCAGCAACAATCTGTATTAGAGGGATAGAAGGAAAAGCATACAGAAGCTTGTTTGGCCACTACAACTGCATCCTCTGACAACCTCTGGTACTCTGTCGGGTGATCTCCTGGCTCCTGCATTATGTTGTCCTGTCTCTGGAATAGTATTTTGTGTTTTGAGGCATAAGTCTGATGCCATATTTTATCAGATTTGGCCACCTCTTTTGTTCACCGGGAAGTTCTGGTGTCAGTCCTCTGTGCCAAGTTGTGGGGAGGCTTTCGGATCGACTTTGTCATGTGCCTCTGAGCCCTCATTTCAAGACATGAGGAAAGCAAACTGAATGAGCTGAAAAGTTTGGTGGTGGTTTAGTTGACCAGGGTGGTAGTGATGTCACACATTTGTGGACTGCCAACCCCAGTGCCTTCAAAGATAAAACTTCAAAGATGGACGAAAGTGCTCCACACTTCTGGTGGATGTGGTTGTGAAGGGAGGTTGAGGTTTCAGTTTATTTTCATTACTTGTCTAGGGCTAAACATTGCCAGATGCCACTTTGTCAATAAGTGGCAATGTTTTCAGTTCTTTTATTTTCCAGCTATGGTGACTCCTGCCTCAGAAGTGTTGAGGTCAGCTGTGGCTTCAGCCACCACTATGGCTGCACTTTCTTTGACACTTTGGGAAGACTCTCCTCTTGGCACACCCTTGCATGGATCTATACTTCGCTCCTTTGGCAGAACAACTCTACCTTGGCTTGGTACCTACCCTCACGCACTGCAGTATACAAGAGGCATTTCTTTGTATTTCACTTAGGTGATGGTCTTCTCTTTCGCTGGCCCTTCACTTGACTTTTATCAGTGAATTAGCACTTGAATCTTGTCTCCATTCGATGGAGATGCTTCTGAACACTGTCACCATGTGTTGGCTATCTTAGGGGACTTGTCAAAGTCAAGCATGCTGGAGAAATAAACTGAAGGCTCCCTTGGTACCTGCCCTGCCTTCCTTGTACTGCCTTCTCTCTGATTGTCACAAGATGCACATGCTGGTCAGTGCTCAGGCCTGGTAAAGAATACATTAATTCATTTGACTTCTCTTTGTTCGAGTTCGGCCTTCTCTTAAACAGCATTAATGAGTAGTCTAGAGTAAGCCGTTAATGTAGTGGCATAATCTGCTGAGCCACCCATGTTGAGAAGAGTCTTGTAGGAAATAGGCTTATTGTGAAATGAAATCCAGTACTTGTCCTGTGCGAACAAGTACCCAAGGGTGTCAAGGCGCTGGGGGCCGTCGGGAAGATTAAGGGGGCGTTGCACAGAGTCACATAATGCTGGGCTAACCTGCCGCCAGCACCAGGGATCGAACCGTGAGCCCCCGTGTTCCGAGTCAGCGCCCTGGCCGCACAAGTAATAGGTCCACAATTTCCCCTTACTGGAAACCAAGCACCTCATTGTAGCGCTTCACTGTCTCATGGTAAGGAAGTAGAGCAGACCAAGGACTCTTCAGGGGAGGTGGTGTGGGCTAGTAATCACTATTCTCTGGCAGTCAGTAATAACATGCAATAAATGATTGTCCAGTATGTCGTTCTTCTTTAGAAAGGGAAAAGTACCTTTATTACACACACACACTACTAAATACTATGTATTCATTTAGAAATATATACATGTCATATACCTTAGATGACATTATGAACTCACATTTGACCCCTAAAAGGTCATGATGCCCAAAATCACAGCAACCTCCAACCTATACCACATCATAATATAGGAGGGCGTAACTTTTTATCAAAAGTCACCTCATTAAAAGACAAATAATGCAGGTTTTAAAAAATATACCATTATAACAATAATAACTATGGGCCCGATTCACAGAACTAACTTAAGACAAAATCCTAAACTTAATACCATTTTGGTATTCACAGAAGGCACTGACTCATTTTGTTATTCACAGAAGGCACTTACTCATTTCGGTATTCACAGAAGTTAAGAGTCCTAACTTTAGGACTCCTAAATGCCTTCTGTGAATACCGAAAGTCTAAAAGTTAGGATTTTTCTCAGTTTAGGAGTAGTAAAGTTAGGACTCCTAACTTTAGGACTCCTAAATGCTTTCTGTGAATACCGAAAGTCTTAAAGTTAGGATTTTCTCAGTTTAGGAGTAGTAAAGTTAGGACTCTTAACTTTAGGACTCCTAAAGGCCTTCTGTGAATACCGAAAGTCTTAAAGTTAGGATTTTTCTCAGTTTAGGAGTAGTAAAGTTAGGACTCTTAACTTTAGGACTCCTAAAGGCCTCCAGCCCATTTTGGAGCAGCCACAGGAACGAATAACATGTAAATTGGTATATCTATGCAAGTAATTCCCTCTGGGGCTGTGAATATGTTATGAGCAGCTGCAGCTACTTTGTTCTCCTCCGTCCAGCCTCATGGTGCATGGCTTCCTTGTATTTTTCTTTTTCTCCAGTGGTGCCCCTTTTGGACATCTCCTTTCCAGGGTCCAGTAACAAAAAACACCAACAGCCCTCTCTCTCCTCTTGTGCAAGAATTTTTAAACGGGGATGGAAGATTCTAGAAGTCAGACACCTCTGGCCAATCCTAGGATGCCACATCAGCTCTCCATCCCTGTCATAACCCTCCTGCATAGCATGCTGAGACACTTCAAGATGGTGTCAACTAGGAGTCATTGGTCTTATCTGCTCTGGGGGCCTCAGCTCCACCCCTCACTGACATCAATGCCCGGGCCTTTCCCACCAAAATTTAAAAGAGGACTCCCCTCCTCTGTTGACCCCAGTTGTCTGGGCTTCCTCGTTTGTTCATTGGGCCTAGGTTGTTCCCAGCCCTGGTACAGTGTGACAGGCAATTAACAGATGTGTATGTTCTTCCCCACCCTTTCTTCCTCAGGAGTGGAGGAAAGCATTGTTAATTACTCCTTTGGTGTGGGTAGTCCTTTCTTCCATCTGCTGAGGAAGAAATGGAATTAACTTTCCCCAGCAGGGTGACAAAAGGTATGGGCTCTGATCCTGCACTGAGCCACAGAAATATGACAATTCGGGACAACCCATAAAGTGTACATGTATAGTCTTGGGACCTGTGAATATTAAAGGGGCGCACACTTTCCACCTCAGGTTCATACCTCATAGAACATTTGTAGGTCTAAGGGAGGTGAAACTGCACTCTAAGGCGGATTTCTCCCCTATGTGTATAATAAAGTGTCACTACAGACAAAACAGTGACCCATACTGACTTTTGAGTGCCAGCTAATATTACAAGGCCTACCCCAGGTCAATATCTAACCCTGCAGAGTCCCCTCTGCTCCATGCTACCTGTGCACAGTTACTAGGCTGCGCACAATGGTAGTCTCACACACGCAGCCAGCATACATGTGCTCTGCAAAAGTGACAAAACAACAACTTTATTGAAAGGCATCTTTATTGCTCATTCCTTGAAAAATCCAGAATGGCTTCAGCACCCCTGCTTTTAGCATCTATGGCCTGGTATCGCACAACTTACAATGAATTAATCAAGGGCATTAATCAAGGAAGCAAACTCTTTGTCGTCTACGGAGGAAATAGTGCACAGCCTGGTGCATTTAAACTTTGAAGAGTTCATTGCATGGAACGGTGTATCTGAAGCTTGTGTGCCTCGAGATACCATCACACTCACTGACACCACCATCTCTCCTAGAACCAGATTCATCTTAATGTGCACCAAAGGTGAAGAATGAGTAGTGGGGCTTCCTATGCGCTGGTCTGGACTGCTGAGGAAGAAGACAACACATTTTCCAAAGTCAATCCCCAGAAAAATATGGATTAGAAAAGATATACTTTTCGATCCCAACACCAGAATCCTTGTCATACCAATGATAAATGTATTACTCATCTGAAAGCCTGCATGGATGACTGTGACTTGGAGCTTAAAGAGTAAAAAGGGGAACAACCTTTACAACGCAACTTTTACAACGCACTACACTTACAACGCATTTTTTACAACGCACAATCCATTACAACGCATGACATTACAACGCATGACACTACAACGCATTTTTAAAAACTACCTTTACAACGCATTCCATTACAACGCATACTACCATTACAACGCATACCATTACAACGCATAATATAGTAATTTTTACCCCTATACTATCCAACACTTACCCTACTGTTGCACCCCCTGGAGTTAGAATAGTAATTTTTACCCCTATACTATCCAAAACTTACCCTACTGTTGCACCCCCTGGAGTTAGAATAGTAATTTTTACCCCTATACTATCCAACACTTACCCTACTGTTGCACCCCCTGGAGTTAGAATAGTAATTTTTACCCCTATACTATCCAACACTTACCCTACTGTTGCACCCCCTGGAGTTAGAATAGTAATTTTTACCCCTATACTATCCAACACTTACTCTACTGTTGCACCCCCTGGAGTTAGAATAGTAATTTTTACCCCTATACTATCCAACACTTACCCTACTGTTGCACCCCCTGGAGTTAGAATAGTAATTTTTACCCCATACTATCCAACACTTACCCTACTGTTGCACCCCCTGGAGTTAGAATAGTAATTTTTACCCCTATACTATCCAACACTTACCCTACTGTTGCACCCCCTGGAGTTAGAATAGTAATTTTTACCCCTATACTATCCAACACTTTCCCTACTGTTGCACCCCCTGGAGTTAGAATAGTAATTTTTACCCCTATACTATCCAACATTTACCCTACTGTTGCACCCCCTGGAGTTAGAATAGTAATTTTTACCCCTATACTATCTAATACTTACCTTAAATGCAATTTAATATTATGCGTTGTAATGGTATGCGTTGTAAAGGTGGTATGCGTTGTAATGGAAATGCGTTGTAAAGGTAGTTTTTAAAAATGCGTTGTAGTGTCCTGCGTTGTAATGTCATGCGTTGTAATGGATTGTGCGTTGTAAAAAATGTGTTGTAAGTGCATGCGTTGTAAAAGTGTGCGTTGTAACGACATACATCCGAGTAAAAAAAACCTCATAGAGGCACTAAAAATACAAGTAATAATGCCCATTCCATCACAAACTGTTGCACAACTTGAGAAGCTTGATGACCTACTTGCAATGCCCTGCAGCAAACAAGAGTAATGCACTAGCAGATAGTGTGTACATGTTCAAGAACACACAAAACCGCTGTTGCATCGTTGCAAAGAATTAACCAGACCCACACATTAACAGCATCAGCAATATCTTCATTGCACGTTTCACCTCTTGCATGATGATGGTTGTGGTAAAACAATGTCACCTATAGGAAGTCATCAGTTTCAAGGTGTATGCTGATCCAGCAAAGCAGTGGTGCCAGCAAGCAAGAGTCCTCACAAGCTCCTCCAGGCATGGTGCCTAAGTCAAGGGCGACAGAACCCCCCCACAAATCTAGCAAACTGGAAATGGACGAAACTCCTACAGGAGGCCCCATCAGCGCTGCCTAGCCTGCAAGATGCCACTCACGTCACAGAATGTAAAGTATTCAGAACATACTGAGTAATGCTCATGCAATACCTGATCCACACTGGGACAACAGTCAGCATCATACAAAATGTAGCCAGCTCTGCTACCTACACGTGACAGTGGTAAAAACGTGTTCTAATCCTCTCTTTTTACTACATTGGACCCCAAACTATCAGTCCTACCTCACCTATGACACTTCATTTTCCATTAAGGGCACATATTGCCTGCTTTAGAACCCAAATGTGGATGGATGTTCCACATCTAACATCTATGGATTTGGATAACAACATTTTCAACCAATAATTTTAGGGCAAAAACAGCAGATGTTCTTTAGGTGGGAGGAAGGTTTGGATACATGTCCCACAGGTGAGGGATCTCCCTTTCCCTGCACACAAAGAGGGTCTGGACAGAGACCATCTGTTGAAAACAATGGAGCAGTGTGGAGATCAAAGGAGGGAGACTGTCGGACCACAACCACATCTGAGAAATGCACTACTGGCTGGAAGATAATGCTCACTTGAGGTGGACTCTCGCTTCGATCCATAGCCCTGTGAAGTGACTGTGCAACGCAGGACGGGGAGTCAATCACAAGAAATGTGTCATTCTACAAGGTATTCAGAAGAACCCTCGGTGTGCCATCAGCAAAGCGTGGCTTGCACTGGTCCTGGAGAGGACGGTGAGAAGCATCTTGAAGGACATGATTTCTCTTGACGTCCACCAGTATCTTCAGGCAGTGGCAACTGTCTTTGCTTAGAATCAGTAGCCAAAGATTTCTGTATTGGAATACAGAAATTCAATTTTGTGGTGTTGGAGTGTCAGCCTATTGATTATGATTACTATTAAGAAACCTTCATCTGAAAATTGTGCTCCTTCATAGTGGTACATACACTAGGATTACATCATTGAAATTGAGTAAACCTACCATACATAACAACGTTTCCCTGATACAATTTTGGAACAGCTCTGCGGCACCTGAAATGCCAATATTGCGCCATTTGTAAATCTTGAGGCCATAGTTATCGAAAAGCGGTGATGTATCCGGATCCAGGGTCTGGCACTAGTCGACGATATCAAAAGTGCAAGTGGTTTTTCAAGAACCATTGGGAGCCACTCACATGGGCTGCCAGGTTTACCAATCTACTTATAATGTGGCTCTCTCTTTGTATTGCACAGCTAGGCAAGCACATGTCAATGCAAAACATGATTAGAAAGACACATAGGATGGGTCTTTCCAACAGTTTGATGATTATCTGCTTTTACGATTTTCCTGCTTATCGTCTACATCTTTCTATGTGTTGAATGCTACCCTGCGATGCCTTACTTAAATCCTTGAAACTTTGTTGTTAATATGGAGCTTAATGAGCTTCCCTGAACCAGATCATGGAATTATTCCATAATGTCATCAAGCTCATTACTGAAGGTCCCACTTAAAGCAGCATCATTTTGTAGGATAGGCGGTGGGCTACAATATGGTGTCCAGTCTGCTGTGGAAATGCCTACCCAACCCAAGATGCTGAGGTGGCATGGCCATGGACCTCATAGTGGAAAGCGTGGGACCCAGTCAGCTATATTTATACTTTATGGCCCCTGATTCACCACACCTTTGGAGGGAGAAAGATGATTGAAAACTATAATAGGAGGCCATGATTGGTGAGCCCCTCCAGAACTCAAAAGATGTGAGTATGACACCTCATCACCCCCAGGCTCAACAGTGCATCATGGTTTTTGGCATGTGTAGGGATGAAGGTCCCCAATTCTCCATGCAGCTGTGTTATGCCAGGTTATCCTTCTCCTTGAAGGCTTCCCTGCTTTTTCTTTTTGGTAACAGTCTGTGGGAGCCTCTGATTCTGAGAATGTTGCTAAACTTCTCATTTCTCATGCCCTGAGAAGTGGAGACTCTTGATTGGACTCTCCACCAAGTAGTCTGATGTGGGTAGGCCCATCTGCTCAAGCAATGGCTGGTGACCATATTTTACAGGGTTTGGGATGCAGTAGGTAGACCTTAAGGTGTTGCCGACTGGTTTTCCTGTGTGAATTACGCCCAATGGCTTGGGAGAATTCAGGGCCCCCTTATGTTTGAGATTTCTTTGCTTTCATTATGTTCCTTGGTTTTGTAATATTGATTGCAAACATCGAAACGTAGGTGCATGATAAATGCTTTGCAATCACTAATGGTGCTCCTGTACTGAGGAATACTCTTAGTTGATCACGAACATCTATTTAAGAAGATGTAAGAAGACACGGGATGCTGCCATGAAAGGAAATGGATAGCCCCATCGCCCATTCCTGTTTGTCTATTGTTTCTTTGTTAGCCCGGCTGTCTTGAGTGTATACACAAGGTTTAATCCTAGAGCAGAACCCAAGAGAGTTTTTGTAGACAGTGGCCACAGCAATGCAATTTGGGAAGGAGAAAAACCTGCCATTTCCTAAAAGCTCTTTAAGAAGGGAAATTCTTGCTAGTTGGATGGATTTTCAAACTGCGCTTGATGCACAACTCCAGATTGGCAGATGGTTGTTGCCCAACTTCTAAGACTTCGAAATATAAGCTGAAGCCTACATACCAACACTCTTAATCTAGGTGGGAGAATCAAGATTTTCTTATGAGCCAATATGGCTATATTTCAGCTTTGTCCTGCTTAGAAAATATGTCACTTCAATGTATGTCAACATGGAAAATAATGTACTCTGTTTTGTGTAAATTTCCGTCTCCTCTTGTTCTCAAATGTCAGCATGTGTGCTGGTACCTCCTTCCATCTCATTGAACATCTCTTGCACACAGACCTGCATGGACCCTACTGCTGTTCATGCTTCAATAATGTGAGTCTGCATGCTGCCTGGAAGTTCCCAACCGATTCCAAAGGAAATGATGGACGGAGCGCTAGAGCAAATCAAACACTCACCCCCAGTAAACTGATCTGGGTTTAATCCATCATCATTCTTTAGCTCACTCCACCACCCCAGTTCAGACATGGCCATATGCAAATCAGTCTGACCCTGTGCCTCATGGGAACAATCCAGCCCGAACTACCAAGCCATGTCTTCCCTGGACCGGAAACAAGCATCCTGGGACCGGTTTCAGGTTTATAACCCTCATCAGCCAGGCTATCTTGAATCCAGGGGCAAAGTGAGCAAGGGACCCATGTCTGGGCTGCCCTGCCCACTTAGGGCGAACAAAGCGATACCAAAGGGGATGATGGACGGAGCGCTAGAGCAAATCAAACACTCACCCCCAGTCAACTGATCTGGGTTGAATCCATCATCATTCTTTAGGTCACTCCACCACCCCAGTTCAGACATGGCCATATGCAAATCAGTCTGACCCTGTGCCTCATGGGAACAGTCCAGCCCGAACTGCCAATGTCATGCCCTGCGGTCCTGCCCCTGAGATGTGTATGAGTATATAAGGAGCGAAGGGCGTGCAAACGCTGCTTAGCGTTCTTGCACTTAGCCCCATTTCCGTCCCCCTGGTGTTTGCCTGACTTCCTGTTAGTTCGTGTTTCCTGTTTCCGGTTGCAGTCATTTTGAAGTATACTAGTGCTGGCGTGCTCGTTGAGCCTTGTCTGGCGTGGCGTTGGCGTTACCGCGTTTACAGAAGCAGCAACAGTAGACGCGCAATTCCATTCTGGTTGGTGTTGCTTCACCCGATTGAAGTCCCGTTACCAAGTAAGGTCTAGGAGTCCGTAGCGTGTCCTATGGTGTTACCGTGGGTCCCGTTCCCCACGCTGTTCTTCTGTGTGGACTCCTGGGTTGAACCCTGTATCGGCAGCTTGTGGTTATTAGTAGTAGAGCCTGCAGTTAAGGCGCCTCTCGGTCATTGTCAGGCCGGAGCGATATCTGTTACTGTTATTGTTAATTCTTTCATATAACTCTTCCTTTGATATAAAGATCTTCCTTTGAATAAGAAAGGTATTTCCCCACCTATATCCTGCACTACGTTCCCCTATACGTATTGTAGGTGGGGTTAACTAGCGTGGACCATCGCGCTCTGTTTTAGGTGGCAGCAGTACATTTATTTGTAACACTTCAGATAGGGTGGGGTTTATTTATGGTTATCTTTCATGAATTCCTAACCCATGAATATCTGTTCCCTTCAGCCCTTATGTAACCCACTAACCTTAGGAGATTAGTAGAAGAAGACGTTATTTTGCCTCCCTCCCAGTTCGCTTGGAGACATACGGGGTGAGCCAAGCACCTTCATTGTTTAAGCACCGTCTTAGAGGGATTGCTTGTTATTTAACTCGTGTCTTGTTATAGGGTGTTCTAACATTGTGAGGCACATATAACCGTACTGAGAGTTCCATGAGAGGTGAAAGATAACCGTGGTAGATTTCCTTAATCTAGAGGGTCCATACAATTGAAGTCATTGGAAAGTGATGCACTTTAATTAAGACTTTGTTTTACAGCTGGGAGTTCCTGCCTTTAACCCTGACGTGGTCCACCAACACGACCTGCCTTTCTCCCCGCCTACCCTTGTTTTGTTTCCCTGTTTTCCCCTAGCGTTTCCTCCGTACTCTAGAGTTTGATAGAGTCGGAGGGACGTGGGGGACGACTGAGGACTTCTCTCCAGGATTCCTGGCGCTCCTGTGGAACATACTCAGCGATCCTTACAGCCAAGCCATGTCTTTCCTGGACCGGAAACAAGCATCCTGGGACCGGTTTCGGGTTTATAACCCTCATCAGCCAGGCTATCTTGAATCCAGTGGCAAAGTGAGCAAGGGACCCACGTCTGGGCATACCCTGCGAACTTAGGGCGAACAAAGCAATACCAAAGGGGATGATGGATGGAGCGCTAAAGCAAATCAAACACTCACCCCCAGTCAACTGATCTGGAAGTTCCCAACCAGCTCAAGGAGTTGAAAGACGTAGAGATAGCAACTTGAATCCCTCTTCACTCCTCATCAGAAACCAGAGCAGGGCTTCCTCAGTAAACTACTTTAACAAGTAGCACTAACAACAGAACTGAGTTACGACTCTGTAAACACACTTCCTCTCTGCACTAACTGTTTATTGTTGTCTTGCTTGACCCTACTGATTGGTTGAGTGCAGCACCCAGTTACCTTGTGAGTTAGCTATATGGAGAGACCAGCAAGATCCCTCAGGCACTTTGTGCTTCTGGGGATGCAACTCAAGGGTTTCCTAGTTTCAAGATATCCTCGATTTATGAGATACACTTTTCTCCTCTGCTACAGTAACTCACCTTCCCAAACTTTGAAAACACTGGTCTGTGCTTTGCAGGTTGCTTATACGCTGCCTGCGTCCACTGTGATATGTTTGTTGAACTCAAATTGTAAAGTTTTGTAAGTGTCTACGTTTGCGTGAGAGGATTGAGAGGCATGTTTTACAGTGTTCATAGCTTGCAGGTTGTCATGTGTGGCACTGTTCCAGCGGGAAAGGGCAAATTTACATATTCCCCCTATGTCACAGACTCGTCACCACACTAACTCATTCATACATTCATTAATTGGTGGGGCCCATAACCCCAACACTCATACGTCTCACTCGAATCTGTGCACAGGAGAAAAAGAAGCGCTGGACATGTGGGGGTACCTTGTTATCTAACGGGAATAATTCCTTTACATTATATACATTATATACACTAGCACCTATAGAATCCTAACTTCAACATCAAGGCACTCCACCACTTGGTCGATGGACCAATTAGTTGGACTGGTTGATGGTGATTTAAAACCAGCTAAAACACAATTAAAGCTTCGGAAACATTTGATTAATTTTCAATACCTTATTAAAAAATCACAAACTCATTTCTTATTAATCCAATTTTAGATTATCTAATTTAGTTCACTCTGCATTAGCATGTTCAGGGTTACAGTTCAAATAATTAATCTATTTAAGAGACCTCCAATCTTTTGATCTTTAGCATAAAAGTTTACATAACATTTATATTTACCGAATTTTGAACATTTTTGACGACCTCCGACCACACAGAATATTATTCCAGTCTCTGCGACAATCTCCAGAAGAACCCGTCAACCCACAGCAATAATCAAAACCCTTCAGATGGAATCGTTCTCTTGCATTCAAAGAAAACCCAGGTAAACCAGGAAATCTCCTTCAGTTCGACGCAGTCCCAACGCCAAAAACGTTCATTCTAACGAACCAACCAACGGATGAACGACCCCCTCTGCCAGATCATGGACTTTTATACCTTTTTTCCCCTTACTTTTAGGTCCATGTGCAACAATTTAGGGGTAGAAAGTGTACTGATTGGCTAAACCAATTTCAACTTGCAAGTCTCCCAAATGTTCCCAGGTTTGCCTGTTTCCCATGAGACCAGGCATGACATTTCTCAATTGTATTCTTTTTGGTAATTCACAGGCAAAAGTTCAGAAGTAACAACATGCAAGCCTTCTTGTACAGGTCCTTCATTGTCCCCTCGATCGTTCGCACCATTCTTTGTTTTGGCAGTCCTCCATGTTCCTATCCTTGACAAGAAACACTCTGGTTTGTGTTGGACGTCGCTTGAAGATCTCCAGAGCCATCCGATTCTGCGCAGTATGCGTCGCACTCACATGACGGTGGCATCTTCAGAACTCCATCTTAAGTACTGCGTCTAGTAGGCACGAATGCCAACTTAAGCAACAACAAATGAAGATTCTAATGTTTAAACCCACACTAACCCCAATGTATATTAGTATTTTCTAGCGTATAGCAACATTTAAAGCAATAACACTCACCATTCTTCTCTGCTGAAAGCACAAAACATCACAAAAGCAACATAAATCATGCAATTCTCTATTTTACCACGTTCAACAGTTAGTTTATCAAGGTGCAAAGGTTGATTAGTCATTCCATTTCACACTAGTTAGTACGAGTTAATGTTTAATATAGTCATGTAATTAATTTCATGCAAAAATAGAGGAGGTATACAACATTTTGTTTTACTTGCTCCATCAGCACCTATATAGTCCTGGTGTTGTAGCAGAAGGCACCTTGCATTCTGAGACTTGTACTTTTTTTGCCCATTAGAAGTATGGATTAGGAAGTCTTATCATGCAAGTAGCCATTGGATCAATAGCTAAGACTGGCTGAAGGCGTCACACATTACTCGGGGGGTCACATGTCAATCATGAGTGTTGTGTTGTGTTGGCAATTGGGTAGCTACTACTTAAGTGATCAGTCGTTTTGGTAACTGCATTTCCAATGTCTTGAATAATCATTTTCCTGGTTGTTCTGCTGTTTTTAGGCATCGATACATTGTAAAAAGTAAACAGTGTTTATCGGTTTGGGTCCTGGATTTATCAGAGTATTGTATTGCGTTACTGTTTCCTTGTGCTTTGTGTGATTTGTTTTGTTTGGGCTCTTGTTATCTACTGTGAAATTTATATATACATGTTATTGCAGTGTTGTTGTCTCACAACTCTGGCTGGATGGTGCTACTAAGATAAGCATACCACTGTTTCTCTACCCACCCCACACCACCTACTTTGAGCAATGTCTTGACTGCTCCTCTACCTATAGAATCAATGAGGCTAAGGATGCCCAATTTCCATAGTATGTAAATTACCTAGAGACCTAGTTAGTGGAGAACACAAGCACTCTCATATTTGATGAGGTTTGTTATCCCTGCGATTCCATGGCCTAAGAAAAAGCCTGACAGCAAGCATGTGCAAGCACTCCCAGCGCCTTAAACAGCATCTGGGAAAGAAACATAGCATGATCTTCCTCCATATGAATAGATGGGGTTTGAAGTACTGCTTAGCCCATCTTTACTCTTATGATTTTCTTCATTCTATAGGAGTGTCTTGCCTTTATATGACATTTTTAGTTATATACCTGGCTTTATGTTCTGTATTTGATTTCACTCAATAACAATTTAAACCTATAATAGTGCAATTATTTTTGGTGCTAGTACATTATTATATGATATTATTTTAATTTTTAAAGAATACACAATAATACTTTTTATTTGTTTTGTAATTTAGGAGTTATTTGTATACGAACACTAGACACTTTCCCCTTTTATAGGTCTCGGCTAGACAGTGCATGCGTTGTCTCAAAGAGACCTGTTGTACATGCTTTGTAGGCTTCAGCTCACCCATAGTCTTCCCATTTGCTGGTTCATGGTCTCTGTCCTATTCTTTCTCCCCATTTGTCCACAGCATGTATGGGTCATGGCTCTTACGGTGTTTAGGCCTTCCCGAGAGCATGGACCGATTACTACTATCCATTCACTGCTCTCATATTAGGAGCTGTCTTAGGGACTACTTTGTATTTGTTGAAGAGCAGCTCACAAGACCACTCATGTTTTTACTCGCTCCGAGTTGCGTTTCTGTAAACAGGCCTGTAAATCTTGTTCTTATCTCGTCACATCTACTGTTTATTCAAAGGCTGAGATCAAATATCAGACGCTGTTTTAGGAGGCCCCCTCTTTACTTTTCTCTCTCTGACTTCATAGTGAGGATCCATCTGCTGAATGTTTTCTATGTTCATGAGTCGCCTGAGACATTTTTTTTCTTTGTAGTCATGTCCCTTTTTCGTCCCTTACAGTTTACATTTTATCTTTTTTATTATATACTGGTATGTGTCTGCATGTTTCTGGTTTGCTTTGTCCAGAATGCCATTGTTTATGATTTTGGTTTTTTGCATTGATTGGCAATTGCTGGTTTACTGATTGAACGCTTTACTAATTTGCGGAATAGTTTGCTACATCATTTAGATTATAAAAGTGCATTATTGGGAGGTCAAGCGCAAATGTTACTTTAATACCGTTGGTTAATCTTGGTTTTAATCAGCAATTTTATTCATTTGTATGTTCTGACTGACCCCTACCTCCTGCATATAAAATGACATCATTTTCTCTTTCTCTTCAAAAGAATTTCCATGGCTTATGTCTCTTTTGGACAGTCTTAAACAACTAACGGGTGTTCGTACACAAAGACAAAGCCGGACCCAGAACTTTGGGTGAAAGAGGAATGTGATTGCCGGGGATTGTTGCAGGGGTAAACGTGGGCGTGCCATTTGACCTAATAGAGGATGCTTTGTTATCCCTCCGCCTCTGCACCCCGGAAGAGATCATGAAGAAGAATCCCAGGGCGATAGTCTGGGAAATCTGCATGAAAAGACACCTGTTCACTGCAAACAAGTTTACATCTCCAAGGTGTGCAAGCGATGTGGCCCAACAGCGAGAGCCACCGCCACTGTAGGTAATAAACCAGGTTGTAATCCCAGCCTCGAATCAATTTTCTGTGAAGTGAGATACAGCACTCGGCACTCCATGCTAAACAGTTGAGCAAATGTTTAAAATGTATTGATTGGCGCTCGTGTGATAACACTGTAGTTGTGTTGTGAAGCACTGAAACGCCCTCATACAGAGCGCATGCTATATGGAACAGCCGATTACATCCATAAGCATCCCATGTGCATTTCTTTCTTAAAGCTACAATATTATTTTGGACCGAGCTCTAGTTACAGTTATGAGTTAAGAAGAAAAGTATATAATATTGCCACATTCGTCCCTAGCAATGGGTCCCAGGCATTGTATCTATTTGTTTATTGGCATGAAACATCGGTGCAAAACTCACAGGGGAGAGAAAGTGTCCTTACAGCCAGAGCTGTCTACTTTAGAGCTGGTGAACCAGATTGAGTCTCAGCGCTGACTCACCATCCTGTGATTTTGGGCAAATCACTTTATATTCCTGTGCCTAAAATAACAAGCATTTGCAATGCAATAGGTCATGCATTTGCGAGAGTTTAAGCTATTGGCATTGTAAATGACAATGCCTTTTATTTATCTGTTTTACTAATTAACACATAAATAAAAAGCATTGTCATTTACAATGATAATAGCTCAAACTCTTGTAAATGTGAGACCTATTCAAAGAAGCGACCGCCATTGACCAGGGCTGCTCGGAAAGTTAAAGCGCTTATGGCATGCTGAATGTTGCAGGAAAGCATGTTGTGCCTGCAATAGGAGAAACTCATTAAAGAAAATAGTGCTTACAGACTAAAAAAACATACTGTGTAACAACCAATGAAACAAGCATTGGCATAGCCAATAGGTCTCGCCTTTGGGACCACATAAGTGTTTAGCCGTGCAGCACATTATAGAAACAATAAAACTTAGTTCATAAAGTGTGGCAAGAAAGAAGGCCTGCAGTAGCGGGATACAAGATCTGCGATGGTGCGCGTGGGAAGGCCTGATAGAGGGCACTGCTGATATATGCATAATAATAAAACACCACACACCTTTGTCATTCTTACACCTCTTCCCCGTTCTATCTGAAATACGCTGCCCCTTTCCCCAGCAGGCGGGTAGTGAAGTATAAAACCCAGGGGCCCCATTTGCTCTACATAATAAAACAGAGGCGTGCTAGACAATAAATAGTTTTGAAAAAACACAGAGCTTAACTCTGAAAAGTCTGAGCAATCAAAACTATCTCCCACGTGGATGGCTGGAAGGCATGGGAAGCTGCCTGTCTGAAATTGCTGCCTCTTCCTTATATACTAAAACATTTTTGGGAAGAAGAACAGCCCGTGTTTCTGGAGTTGGGCATTCAGGAAAATAGATACAATATCCTTAGCCATATTAAAATTGACATACCGATCTACTGCAGCGCCTACAAGCAGTTCTGTTCATGTGTGCGTGGTTTGCATACAGCGCCATTCCTGCAGAAGTTGGCAAGAGTCACCAGCCCACCTGGGTACTTTAGAGGCCCTGCAGAAGATGAACAGGCTTGAACCCAATCTTCTGAGCTTGGCGATATACCAATAATGGAGTGTGACCACATTTGATATAAAGGGAAATGAGGTAGGCATGACGTGCTTGGAAAAAGGAGAAAATACTACCGGCTGTCTTAGGCACGACATCATCCCGGAGCTGCAGGTGTAAAAATAATACAATTTGTATTTTAATACACAGTATAAAATGGGTTGTTGTTGCATTAACAAACAAATAACGCCGTTTTAAAATCACTTTGGAATACAAGTAAGGCAAAAACGTACATTGAGTGGCTTAGGCGGTAAAAAACAAAAAACGAATGCTGCAATCAAACAAGTAGATGTGTTACAAGACAAACTTGAATAGCACAATAACCCGGGTTCGAATGTAAACAGCAAGACTCGCGTATAGGTGGATTATAGCAGCATACGCCAGCTGCTAATTTAGCAAGCAAAACATTTTTTTATGTACTTAACAGGATAACGCGCGCTAAAAATAAAAGGCCTGGTGCATTATTTTTTGTAGACAGGCGTCGACAATGCGCATTGAGCGATGGATTAGTTAACATGCTTAAGTGGTAAACGGCTAGTCAACAAGGGAAGGACTACCATGGCTACCTCAGACAACAAACACGCTGCTGGGTTAGATGGAGGCTAATACAATTAAGCGCTAACTACGTGGATTTAAAGTCACTCCCACAACAGATTTTAATGCAAGCAGTTAAGATTGCCGGTATCATGGGTTCCCTCCAAAAGTTTTACATCAACTACCACAGTACCTCGCAACCCAAACAGGACATTTTTAAAAATCACATTTTTACAGAAAATGCCCATAACTACGGGTAAATATTTTCTTTTTTTACAATCTGATAGTGGCAGATTAATGCAGCACAACAGCAAACGCATTGCGATCAGGAAACCAACCAAGGCTTGAGAGCAACCACTGGAGAGGTTTACAGTCAGTTACACATGCGGTATGGTACAACCTGAAAATCATTACCAATACCTCTGAAAAGTAATCTGCTGTAACTTGAAAGACGTGAATACTGACGTACCCTGTTGTAAATAGGTACGCTTGATGTCTTTACATGCCCTTAGGAAAGTAGATACGCGTTTGTCTCTACCAATCCTATACATGTACTGGTACAATGTATCAAAACTCTTAATTCTTCTATGCGAACACCCACACTCATCACTCAAGCGCCACCACTGTGACTGCAGAACATATCTGGCCAAAATGTTGCTGCTACCAAACAAACCAAAAATTGACCCAAGTAAAATAATTAACAAGCAAAAGCGTGCGTGCCCGGCAGGCAGGGGAGAGAGGAGGGGGCCTGCGCGATTCCCTTGCGGGATCGAGCGGCAAGGCGCGATAATTGATACCACATGGTGCCGCCGCTCGCTCCCGCAAGGGAATCGCCACAAGTGCACACGTTACATTGAAGGCAATGGAACGCGTGCATGTTTTTGGGCGAAAAAGGGAACCGATGGCTAAAGGTCTCCTCCTACGCAGCGCATGCGCCCTGCGTAGGTTGAGACCTAAAAAGGGCGAGTCCTCATGGGAGGTTACAAATGAAGACAAGGCGGAAATAAGGAGGGACTAAGAAGCCTATTAACGAATCAGAAGCCAGCATTACAAAGGGTAATGACAGAAGCCAATTACAAATATGGGCGTAGAGTGGGCAGGGCTTTAATTCCATACTTTAATACAGCATGCCGCAGATCAGTGAATGTGCAGCCCAGGCTCGACCTAACAACATGTTTAATGTAACCAGTGCTCAGGTAAAGTGTTTCTTCTGGTCTGGTTTGCAAGTAATTCATTGAACAACTTTATCCAGAAGAGGTCAGTGCATGTCTAGCTCACGAAAGCCCTCAACGCTATACTTGCGAGCCAGGGTTCAGGGGAGGCCACTGTGTATGCAACAAACAAAAACACAATAATTGAGTTAGTTCTGCATGTTTGAAAGTTAACAGAAGAAACTGGACACTGATAGTCAGTGTGTCTCAATTTCCTCTTCTAATACAGGCACACTGGGGCGTGTGGAAAGAGGGCCTCTGGTAGCTTGAAAGTGAAAGGAAGAGGCCCCCACGTGGGCACACAGTTGGGTCATTAACACGTTGCAGATAAAGGTGTGGTTTGAGTCCACCGTCCACAGGAGTGTTATCTCCCATGCAGAGTACATGTAGATATATGTATATGGACATGGAGCAACAGTGACAACAAAAAGACAAATTCTGGCACGCTGCTCTGAATTTAACATTGCCGCCGCCATATTGACCCTCAGAAAAGCAATTAAAGGCTGCAGGCAAGTCCGGTGCCTCGACCGAAAAGTGATTACAAAAAGTAGAGGGGTGGGGGGCAGTGCATGCCTACAGTACATTAAATGAGACAGCCTTTCCTTACATGATTAAACCATTCATATATGATTAAATGTTTAATGAATACTATCAATCGGCAATACAGTCAGTCACAGAACTTACCTTACCCGATAAGTAGTGTGTTGAGAGGTTTACCATTGTTAATGACTTGACAGCAAACTGTTCTGAATGTTTGTTATACATGTTCAGATCATGCTGTTGATGGTACTACTAAATTACCAATTGATTGCTAGGTCCGGGGCATTGCTCCCCAGAGTGCGTTGTGTTGCCATGGCATGTTGTTCTACCAGAACTTCGGGGGAGTGCTTCTTTTGGCGGATTAAAATTTTCATTGCCAAGAGTTAGTTTTCGTGTAAGATTGTGTGTCTGTATCTATTTAACTTGTCCTCTTTGTCTTGGTGTGACTGTGTTTAACTTGCGGTGCAACAAACACCATTCACTATGAAATGTATATAGGTTTGCAGAGCGGGCACAATGTGGCAAAGGTAAACACTACACTGCAAAAGTATGTGCATTAAATATTCTCGCCCGTTCCGGCATGTTAATTGCTCCATCAAACCACCAGTAAAGCATCAAGCCACCAAACTGGTGGGTACACATGCCACCTTTGACATGGCATTGAAAACCTCTACAAGAATAAAACATCTGACCCTCACACACCATGAGGCTTGTGCTGCTCTCAGTTGGGATGAATTTAAATTATTTTAAGAGCCACTTCGTTTGTTTTATCACAAAATCACATTCAAATTTTATGCACGGGGAGATTAAGTGATGTGCCCACAATCACAGGATGTTGAGCCGATGCCAAGACTCAAAACTACTTACCCGTTTCAAACTCCGAAACTCTGCCTGTAATCACATTTCCCTGCTTCATCCTCTGAGCCAAAGCCCTTGGGATAGTTTAACAGCCAGCGACATATATGCTGTTATATATCTCCTTTGAAGCCAAACCAAATACCTGGTAAAGTCAATAAACTGTTTTTAGGTCTCGCCTGATCCAGCGCATGCGCTGGTCTGGCCGGGACATTTTGTATACGGGCTTTTCAAAGTGCTGCCGTGGCCTAAAGCTTCAGTGCACGTGAATGTGCACGCGCGCCACGCCATGTGTCTTTCCTCCGCAGCACGCGATCGAAATCGCGATCACTTTCACTTTCGCGGCCGCGGCCGCGTGGCGAAAGCTTGTGTATGTTAATGCTTTTTTTATTTTAAAGCTTTTGTAGAGTCGTAACCTCACTTAGGCGGCCGCGGCCGCGTGGCCAATGCTTGTTTTTATTTGCTCTGGGGTTTTTGATGCGTGACTATTGCCACCTCTCCTGCTGAAATATATTCACCGTGGTATTTCTTCGGTTTTCCAACTGTGCCACACTCAAGCTCCTAGAAACAATGCTTTGCACTCAGCCAGCTGCCAAAGGGGGAACTGTGGCGTTCTATCAGTCAACGTTTATCACTTCGAACGGGATACTTGGTCCTGATTTGACAGGGGAAGTAATCTGCTACTTGCAAAGCCTACTCTTTAACGACCTTCCCGCTCACTCGGGACTGCCAACAGCGAACGCACAGAGTGAATGATGCTCCCCACCCCCCTGCCGAATGTGATGAGGCGCCCCTGGGTCACCAATAGCTCACAGATCTGGCCTCGGGCTGACTAAGAGGCCCCCCGGAAGGGTTGCCCCCCCCTCCCCTCAAGAGTTGGAGACCAAGAAGACCCCGACTTAAGTCCTCCCTTACTGTGGATGAGAAGATGCGCAACTGTAATTGATAGTGGATTATCTGTCTAAAAGTGGCCCTACTGCTTTAAATCTGCCCTGCCGAAGAGTGTGGAGCACTGACGATAAAGAAAGATCTAAGGAACTTTTCGAGAACACCCTTTACCATTTTATATTTTTCTTTCTATATATATTCCATTTTTGTGGCAGCCTTGAGTGCTGCAGGGAGGTGGTGGTTGTATTGTAATGTTTAAAAACTGCAGCTGCGCTGAGGTTCTGTAGCGATCCGAACCCGTGAATTCGGTATCGTAGTACTGACACGATTTTGGTACCAATGAACCGCAAATGATCCATTACATGCATGACAGTGTTTTCGCTACACAACTAGCATGAATTCACTGAGAAATAGGGCAGTCTGTTGTAAAGTCGTGGCATCCATTTTAGTTACGGCATCCATTTTGTTTCTTGCCCTCACATAGTCAATGAACGGGCGATGACCCCGGCAGAATCACCTTGTTAAGGACACGTAAGCCGAGCCCCGAGAAAGGCTGACACTACATGACTAGGCAGAATCAAGCTGCCTCCCCTGCCTGAGGCCAGCCCTGCCATACTGGTTCTCGTGTCCGTTGTCCTGACTGAAAGGCCGAAGACGGTAGCCATGCCCGTTTATGACCCATAAACACCCCTTATCCTCCTTTTCAATCCTTTGCACCTGGCTCTGCTCCTCTCCTTCTGGGCTTTTACAATGGGGAGGTTACGATTTTTATGATGGGGAGGATCGGGTAAAGAATGGAAAACTGACAAGGGGATCTGATCGAATACCGAAATCCTACAAATTATTGTTTGATGTCTATTTACTGTTTGTTTTGGGATACCGGGTTGGGCATGAGAAATATTCGTGTAATGTAGCCTAAAGACATTTTGCGTGTATTTAAAGAGTAACCCACTTAACGCAATTTGAACAGTCTCGTAGATTCTGCCTCTGTGTGGTTCCTATGACTTCTGTGTCCCTGCAGTAAATAAACCTTGGTCTTTGACGCCACCATCGAGAAGCCTGTGTCTCTGTTTATTTGTGCACCGAGACAGGAGGAACTCAGGGGTCTTTGGGTGTTGTTTCCCTGACACCTCTGGACTCTTAAAAGTCCAGAACCTCAAATTGGCGCCCAACGTGGGACGACGTCATCCGGTACCGGTCCAAAGCCTGAAAATTTCGAGAAGTTTCCGGAGGGAGGTACCCTGCTTCATCGATCCCTGCATGTCGTAAAAGTGGCCCGACGATCTCTTCCACGAGGGTTCCCGTTCCCAGACGGCTACAGAGGACCGCTGCCCTGACTGTCGCCCTGTCTTGGACCCGAGGTGCAGACCTTAGTACGGCGAGACGTAGACGGGTTCTCCTTGGTGACGTCTTCCACATTTCAGTTAAGTATTAAGTGGGTTACGCTCAGTTTGGTTGTTCCTTGTTGCTCTGGTTTAATTTGTAGATTATCATTGGTTGCTCTTGTCTAGATAATCTTTGTTTTGGTATTAGTTCATTTTGGTAGGCCTAAGTTCTTTGCGCATTTTGGTTGGAATTTGTCTTTGTTTGTCATGACTACCAGTAGTAATTGTTTCCTGTCCTGGTTACGTTGCAACGAGGATTCCCGGTTAGACGATTCGTGTTCGGTTCCTCCGATTGGAACTCCTACACATGAGCTCTATTGTAAACATGGTGTTGGTCCTATTACGTATAATGAAGTATGGGTCCGTTATACCAGAAAAGATGGTGTCCTTAGTTGGCCACCGCATGGTAGCTTCGAAACCGAAATTCTAGACAATCTAGAAAAGAAGTTGTTTAAGAGAAAAGCCCGGCCGGCAATGTTTGATTCTTTTCGCGTATGGCGTAAAGAAGCCAAACAGAGAGAAATTAGGAAGACGAAGAAAGAACAGAAAGAGAAAGGGTTGACTTTAATGGAGTCTGCTAGGCAGCTGCATGTCAACGAGACTGAGAAAGCAATGGAGATGGCGAATAGAAAATATAATTTGGCAATTGATAAATGTTACCCTGTATTGCCATCTTGTCCTACTAAGCTGATGGAGGATCATGAGAAGGATCCTCTGTTGTCTTACCTGTTGAATTCACCTCCACCGTATGCACAGGGTATTACAGTACCACAGTTACTACCTGTTGTACAGCCAGCTGCTGGTCAGCCTGGAATAGTTGCTCCACTTCCTTTGATTCCAGCTCCTGTCCTTCCCGTGGTTAATGTTCCTTCGGCACCCCCTCTCCCTGGGTCACCTGCTCCGCCTTTTTCTGTCGTTTCACAAACTGCTTTACCTGCTACTCCTACCCTTACTATTTCATCTGCTCCAGCTGCCCTATTCCCGAACCCTGTGAACATTCTGACTCCGCTTTCCGTTCGTCGGAAAATAACCGACTCTGTAACTAATATTTTAACTCCTCTCTACAGGTCTTTAATTGGGACCCCCATTTCTGACTCTATACAGAGACGTAGCCAGCTTCCTGGTCCTCAGGAACGAGAAATGTTAGATTCGACAGCTCTTAGGTGGATGTCGAAAGCTGCGAAGTATGATGCACGAAGGGTGTTAGATACTTTTATGCAATGGAATGAACCTACTCAATGTTATGTTTTTGACGTGATGTGTTCTCTTGTGCGTGAAGAATGGGAAGATGATGACTTAGATTCCGTCCCCTCTGATTTGATAAATATTCAACAGAAGTTCGCCGCAGGAATGGTGATAGGTTCAGAAGTAAGGGGAGCGATAGAACTGATTTTAGCTCATAGGGATGATTCCCCTCTTCGAGTGACAAGAGACCCTGACGGTTCACCGATTACTACTAGGAAAAAACGAGGTCAATATCCGATGAGGGAAGTTCCGCCGGTATGGCGTGATGCAGTTCAAGCTGATGGGGCTAATAATATTGTAGCTGCCCCGGCACATTTCCAGAGAGTGTGGATACACATCCCTTGGACACGGGCCGAAGTATTAGCAGTAAAACAAGCGTTACCAGACCCACGTAAAAATCCTGCGGGTTATTACAAAGAGTTAACGCAGACAGTTCAAGCGTGCATCATGAATTTGGCAGACATTGAAATGTTATTTGGTAATGTAGTGCCACAGCCTATATGGGCCAAGATTCGGCAAGAGAACCACCCAGTCGCCTTAGGAGGTGATTGGCCAGCTATTGTAGCAGCAGATGCGCAACAAGTTGGCGGTGCTAAACCTGAACCTCTGATTGCTGCCCTACCTGGCAGAATAATTAATCTGATGAAAACGCTGATGCCAGCATTACGTGTCAATTGGGATAAACTATCGGCATGCAAACAAAAGAAGGATGAAAGCGTCTCTGACTTCTTCACTAGATTTGAAGAGACCTTCGTAGATCACAGTGGGCAAGATATGAGTACTGAGGGAGGCCAAAGGTTGTTTGTCGACAAGTTCGTGTTTAATTTACTACCTGAGCTTAGTAACAAGTTAAAGGATTCTGAAAGTGCATGGGCAGTGTCGACGACAGCACAGATACTTGCAACTGCTCAGTATTACGAGAATAGAGAGAAAGAAGAGAAGGAAAAGTCAGAAAAGAAAACAAAAGATTTAAAGACTAAAGTTCTTTTGCAACAGGCGTATCCGCCTCGCTCGAATCAGTCAGATTCACAGCACCGACCCCAGTTTCACCAACAGCCACAATTCCAGCAAGGGACGTCCCAAAGATCTAATTATGGTTTTTCCCGACAACAGTTAGCATGGAATCAGTGTGCCTATTGTAAAAAGGAGGGTCATTATAAGAATGAGTGTCCGGTACTGCACGCACAGACTAGTGGTGTCCCAGCTCAGAGAAGTACTGTTGGATTTACGCAAGCTCCTAGAGGTAGAGGACGTGGTACTATGACACCACAGGCCGATCGCCAATCGAATTATTTCGATCAGCGAAATGCACAATCTGCGCAAACAGGTAGATCTCCACAGTATCATGTTGAAGATTACTATGATCATAATGAGGAGATTCAGAGAAGCGAGCACTAGGACAGCCACAGGCAAAGAAAGGGAGTAGTATCAGTTCCAGTTGATCAGAGTGGACCTTATGTCGCAGTAGTTACCTCAGGCGTGGTCGAACCGTTTCTGTTGGATACTGGTGCGGCAAAAAGTTCAATTATGCATGCGAAACTCCCTGGCGCACCTTTGTCTGGCTTAACGAACACTTCAGTAGGTTTCTCAGGCGCCCCTGTTCACAATCCTGTTTCTAGTCCTTTATCAATATCTGTTGGGCCATGCGAACTAGAAGCACCACTTATTCTAACAACCGGTTGTAATGAGAATCTGCTTGGTTTAGATCTGTTGAAACGCCTACATGCGACACTGTACTGTTCTCCTTCGGGAGTACAGCTCACATTAGGCAAGAGAGTCATCTCTCCAATGTATATGTCGATGGATAAGCTCCCACCGGAGCTGCGTTCTCTCCCTGATACTCTTTGGGCAACTGGTCCTAACGATGTAGGCCTCTTGGAAATTCCCCCTTATGTGGTAAGTTTGAAAGCGAATGTTAAATTCCCACGAATCCCACAGTATCGGATTTCGAATGAAGGGGAACGAGCACTCTTACTGATTGTGAAAGACTTAATACAGAAAGATGTGGTTGAGGAAACTAGAGGAAATGTCTGCAATAGTCCTGTTTTGCCGATTTTGAAACGTACTGACCCATCCAAACCTCCAATCTACAGATTTGTGATTGACCTCAGAGAAGTTAATAAAATAGTGATTCCACAGTTTCCTGTGGTCCCAGATATCACTGCATTATTGACGTTGATTCCTGCCTCAGCCTCATGGTTTACGGTTATCGACTTGAAAAATGCATTTTTCAGCATTCCCATAGCCGAGGAAAGTAGAGACATTTTTGGTTTCTCCTTAGGAGGTCGCAGTTTCAGATTCAAGCGCGCTCCACAAGGTTATTGTGAGAGCCCTTCAATTTACAGCCAAGCATTAAAGAGTCAATTAGATGCTCTTGTACTTCCTCCTGGTGTTGCCCTGATCCAATACGTAGATGATCTTTTACTGGCTGCTGATGACAAGGAAACTTGCAAAACAGCTACAATTTCTTTATTACGTCATTTGTCAGACTTACATCACAAGGTGTCACCTTCTAAACTGCAATATTGTTGCCAAGAAGTGACCTACTTAGGTCATCTTTTGTCAAAGGAGGGAAGAAGGTTGACCCCAGAGAGAATCAAAGCAATCTCGCAGATGACTGTACCAAGCACACAGAGAGAAGTGCGTGCGTTTTTGGGTATTACGTCATACTGTAGGCAATGGATCCCAAATTTTTCTCTCATGGCAAAACCATTGGTGGCTCTGACTGGAAAAGGTGTTCCGAGTCCTTTGCCATGGTCTGATGAATGTCAACAAAGCTTCTCGGAATTGCGTGATGTGTTATGCTCAGCTCCTGTGTTAGGTACTCCTGACTACAGTAAGCCGTTTACACTATATGTCCATGAAAGAGAAGGTTGTGCGTTGAGTGTTTTAACGCAACAGTTTGGTGACAAACAGCGGCCTTGTGCATATTTCTCATCCACATTAGATCCGGTAGCCAGAGCATTGCCGAGTTGTTTGAGAGCTACAGCAGCAGCTGCAGTGTCTATTAGGCAGTCTGCTGGACTAGTCATGAACAACATGTTAATAATCATGGTTCCACATGCCGTGGATACACTCATGAATCGAACGAAAACTCAGCACCTCACCAGTGCTAGACTATCAGGCTACGAGCTGACACTTTTGGCAAGTCACATTCAGATCAAGCGGTGCAACATACTGAATCCAGCAACGTTGTTGCCGACTACTCAGAAGTCGAGTGATTCAGAGCCCCATGATTGTTGTTTCAGAACTGAGGAAGAGACAAAAGGTCGGATTGATTTAAAAGACACTCCGTTGCCAGATCCAGACGGCACTTTATATGTCGATGGGTCTTGTTTTAAGTTACAGAATGGGGATGTGACGGCCGCGTATGCAGTTACGACTTTGAGTACGATTGTTGAGACTGCAAGAGTAAGTCAGAATTCTGCCCAAGCTGCAGAATTAATTGCACTAACAAGAGCGTGTGTTTTAGCTGAGGGAAAGAGAGTGAATGTGTTTACTGACAGCCAATACGCCTTCGGCGTATCACATATCTTTGGACGTCTCTGGAGAGAAAGAGGTTTTCTCACATCCCATGGGACTAAAATCCAACATGGACAGTTAGTCAGTGATCTATTGGAATCTCTGACCCTACCGAATGAAGTTGCGATTGTGAAATGCAGTGCACATCGGAAGATTACGGATGATGTAGGCCATGGAAATGCGTTTGCTGATGAGGTCGCCAAAGAGACGGCCAAGAACATGACGAGCCGAATGTATGTTGCAACGTCTGCAAGATGGATTGCTGAATCAGGGATGTGTGAGAATACGATTGAAAGTTTGAAGGCAATCCAGAATGAAGCAACTGAGAATGAGAAGAATGAATGGAAGGAGAAAACGGGTAAAATGGATTCAAGTGGATGTTGGGTTGATTTGTCCGAACAGCAACGTTGGATGTTACCTGATGCGTATGTACTTGCGGTAGTCACGATGGCGCATGGAGCGGCGCACATCAGTTCGAAAGGGATCTGTAAAATGTTAGCTCCAGTATGGAAGAACGATGGAATTACTAAGTGTGCGGAAAGAGTGGTGAAAAACTGCATGATATGCCTGATGCATAATCCTGGCAAGGGAACCCCAACCCCAACTGGTCATTTTGCTCCCCCTTCTTGTCCCTTTGAAGTGATTCAGTTGGATTATATCCACATGGATAGGTGTAACAATCTTAAATACGTCCTAGTGGTAGTCTGTGCCTTTTCAAGATGGATTGAGGCATATCCGTTGAAGGATAACACTGCTATGTCCACTGCCAAAATCCTCCTCAAAGAATACTTCCCCAGGTATGGTATGCCACGGATTGTTTGGTCGGACAATGGAAGTGAGTTTGTAGGGAAAGTTATGAAAAGTGTGTGTGCGGGTCTGGGTATTAATCAAAAATTCCACAGTGCGAATCACCCACAGTCAGCGGGTTTGGTTGAAGGGTACAATGGCACCCTGAAGCTGAAACTTGCTAAAATTCAAGCTTCCACTGGTCTCTCTTGGCCAGACGCACTGCCTTTAGCTCTACTGTCCACCAGAGCAACTGTACACTCTCGAGTAGGGCTTAGCCCATATGAGATTGTGTTCGGTCGTCCTGCTAATGTCTGGGGTGTCCCTAGGCCAAAGGAATTCAAACAGATTGAATACCCAATGTTGATTGATTATCTTTATGATCTGACTGCTAAATTAAGCCTTATTCATCAACAGGTATTCGAATCCTTGCCTAAACTGCCAGAGAGTCCAGGCCACACGTTGAAACCAGGCGACCAAGTTGTAGTTCGGAACTTTGAACGAACTCGAAACCTCCAGCCAAGATTCGTGGGTCCGTTCCAGGTACTCCTCACAACAAGAACTGCAGTACGCCTAGCTGGAAGGAAAAACTGGGTACACGCTAGCCATACGAAGCGTGTCCCTCTCCCACTCCCCTATGACAATTGGGTTAGACAGGAACTTGGTGTATCCGAGACAGAACCTGTTCCTAGGCACATCCCTTTCAGTGATGCAGAGTACATAACGGACCACCCACGAACTGAAACACAGAACTTTGACACCTCAGCAGGAACCGCTCCTTTGAATCCTGGACCGAGTATTGCACAAAGTGAACATTTGCCACCTGTGGAGTCGAACATTTCCGCACCTGTAGACCAGCTATTTCAAGATCAGACAAGACCCGGAAAGTACAGATATAATCTACGTTCTCATGTTATGAACCAATGACATTGCATAATTGCCTTTCCGTTTGAAAATTGTTTTGATCTAACTGCATTCCATTCAGTCAGGAAGTTTGCTCTAAATTTTTATCTTTTTGTTTTTATTCGTTTCTCTCACCTTGCCGTCTGGGTTACCGTAGGGTCGTAACGTGTGCCTTGTTTTAATTTGCAGGGAATCAGACATAAGGTCGGTTTCTTCTGTCTATCTTGGGAACTCCCAGGGTAAACAGAGGCAAGTTTTTAACAGGTATAAACCATCCGTTGCGAACGGTTGTAGAAGATGGAGCTTCCTGAACTGCGACGGGTTAATGTCATAAATGTGCACAAGACAAAGCTATATGACATATTATATAGCAAATGTTTTCTAATGCAATGTACTCTGACACTTCTAATTGTTTTGATAACTTTGGTAGGCGGAATTATCTTTGGTATCCAGATGATCTTTACACCTGTTACATCTACAGTATCCCCCCATGTTCCTGTTTCTCCGACTGTTGTTTCTCTTCATTCTTTCCACCCTTTTCCTGCCCACGAGCAAGCTCGACGCTCTGAGTTTATAAATAACACTTTCATTCAACTCTTGCACCAACATCAACTAGTGGTTAATACAACAAACTGCTGGGTGTGTGGCTTGATACCACATACCATGGACAAGGGCATCCCTTATCTGGTACTGCCCTTTAGTTATAATGGATCATTCTGGGCATTTCAGACCATGTTCGCTTATGCCCTAGAGACCTATCCTCCACGACCTCCGCGTTCCACTCGGTATAACTCTGCTAATAGAGCCTTGGTAAAAGGAATCACTGACATGGTTAGAGATGTCAATAATACCCCGTTCATTCCCAAGGATGAATTGCGAGTTTACATGGGTTGTAATGTTACGGAATATGGCATTACTCTGGGTGAGAACAAACGTAAAAGCTCAACTCCGATCTGGGTCGTACCCCACCAAGGTCAGGTCTGTTTGCAAGGAAATGGGAGGAATCCAAAAGCTCGACTAGGGAAGAGTGACTGTATCGAAACATATGTTTTCCCGTCACAGTCTTCCCCTGCATTCTTAGCTGCTAAGGGTACTTATTTTGTTTGCCAAGACAGAGCATACACATGGCTGCCTGCTGACTTCTCAGGCTCATGTTATATCGCTCAACTGCTACCTCCGACATACACTGCTGCACCGGACTATCACAAAACTAGAGTTGTGAGAGGTGTTTTCAGTAAGGAAGATACTACTGGCCAAGAAGCAGGAGACTTCTTCAAAGGTTTCCTTCCGTTCTGGGGGCCTATGGCCAACAGTAGAAACTTACGTCAACTAACACGGGTAGTTGAATCCACTATCACCGAAACTGCGGGTGCCCTTAGTAACCTGACAGCTGAGCTTCAAGCGGATCGCCTCATGACGTTACAGAACCGTATGGTTCTTGATGTTTTACTTGCAGATCGAGGTGGAGTGTGTAAGATGATCCAATCGAGTTGCTGTGTTTTTATCCCAGATAATGCGCCAACGGTGTACAAGGCCATCTCTAAGTTACATAAGATCTCTGACTCTATTCATGTAGAGGAAGGTGACTGGTCATTAATGGGATGGTTCTGGAGCCTGTTGTCTGCGTGGGGATGGAAGGTTCTGATAGTCACTGGTGTTGCATTAGTATTTTTATTTTCGTGCTGTCTCATTGTTCAGTGTGGTCCTGCCTTATGTAACGTCTGCATTTCAACATGCGTAAGAAGACCACCTGTTTTTAGAGATACGCCACGGGATAGAGTAATGCTCCAACAACATATCAGTGACCTGATGAACATAGAAATGGATTCTGACATAGAGTGAGTTATTGCCTATGTAAGGGCAAAAGGACGGTCTGAGGTTCTGTAGCGATCCAAACCCGTGAATTCGGTATCGTAGTACTGACACGATTTTGGTACCAATGAACCGCAAATGAACCATTACATGCATGACAGTGTTTTCGCTACACAACTAGCATGAATTCACTGAGAAATAGGGCATTCTGTTGTAAAGTCGTGGCATCCATTTTAGTTACGGCATCCATTTTGTTTCTTGCCCTCACATAGTCAATGAACGGGCGATGACCCCGGCAGAATCACCTTGTTAAGGACACGTAAGCCGAGCCCCGAGAAAGGCTGACACTACATGACTAGGCAGAATCAAGCTGCCTCCCCTGCCTGAGGCCAGCCCTGCCATACTGGTTCTCGTGTCCGTTGTCCTGACTGAAAGGCCGAAGACGGTAGCCATGCCCGTTTATGACCCATAAACACCCCTTATCCTCCTTTTCAATCCTTTGCACCTGGCTCTGCTCCTCTCCTTCTGGGCTTTTACAATGGGGAGGTTACGATTTTTATGATGGGGAGGATCGGGTAAAGAATGGAAAACTGACAAGGGGATCTGATCGAATACCGAAATCCTACAAATTATTGTTTGATGTCTATTTACTGTTTGTTTTGGGATACCGGGTTGGGCATGAGAAATATTCGTGTAATGTAGCCTAAAGACATTTTGCGCGTATTTAAAGAGTAACCCACTTAACGCAATTTGAACAGTCTCGTAGATTCTGCCTCTGTGTGGTTCCTATGACTTCTGTGTCCCTGCAGTAAATAAACCTTGGTCTTTGACGCCACCATCGAGAAGCCCGTGTCTCTGTTTATTTGTGCACCGAGACAGGAGGAACTCAGGGGTCTTTGGGTGTTGTTTCCCTGACACCTCTGGACTCTTAAAAGTCCAGAACCTCAGCGCAAACCGCAGTTCTATCTCACACACGCACAGAGCTCTTGCCGTCGGCATTGACCTACTATGCACTCAACAATATTAATAAATAAATGTGAAACAGTTGTCACCATCGCTTGGAGCACAAAGCATACCCACTGCCTTCGACGTTGGAACAAGAGACTCCGGGTCCGCAAGTCACTCTCTTACCACACCGAGGCCTACTTATTCAGTCTTAGTTGTAAGAGCGACACGCACGTCATGGACTCCCACAGCAGCCGGTGGGACGCGAAACAATGACGGATCCGAGCCGAGCTTGTGATATGAGGAGAAAGAGATGTGTCCTTGTGTAACGTAACTGGTGCTCATGTAAAGCGCTCCAGTACCTTCGGGTCGAGTTTGTGCTATATAACAATGGAGAGAAAAAAATCTGATCACTGCAATGGACTTGATAATGAAACCAGCGCTTCATCGCCAGCGAAACCATCGATCACTTGGGAAATAAGAAAGAGAATAAACCGCCTAATGTCACCCGTTTTCAAGGTTTGCCCTGTCTGCATGAATAAAACAAACAGGGCTGCTTAGAGAGGATGTTAAATTGGGTTTTCCTAATATAGTGCTGCGAGGTCACACAGAAGAAGAATGTGCACTACAAAAATGACTGGAACGGTGTAATGTGCACGATTTTGAGGGGAGAGGTTGGGGCGCAATTGCTTGTGTTTTTCAAAACGTCATACATATTCAGCATAGAAGCCTGTTTGAAAGGAGCGGCGGTCACCCCGGGCTTACACACAGCCGCATTATATCCCCCCACTCACTTTTATTCTGAGCTGCAGTTAGAAAGCTGAAGGGGCAAAAGTCGGGCGCCTTGAATTCCGTGGCCAGCACAATACTCCTCTGTCCTGACCCCGGCCCGAGGGTGCGGCTGTGGGGGTATTGCTAGAATGAGCGCGTGAAGAGTGGTTTCAGACCCTGAAATGCCCGCTTCTCTGTGGTTTTTAACCGTGGTCCAGCTGGACAGCTGACCGGAGGTTTTAAAGGTCCATGCAGTGACAGGGAAGAGCCCCTAAACAGATAAGCAACTCAATGTCTTTCTGTAGCGTGGCCTTGTTAATTGAAAGAATATTATCAGCAGCGCTTTAAGTGGGATGAAAAAACTGGGGGTCTCTCAAAGGGGCGTGACTGATGTAATTAAGGGCGTGGCTTAAAACACGCTAAATATCTGTGCCTAGCACAGTTTGCTGTGCTACTGGTATTTTGTTGCTTCTATCGTTGCATCCAGATATATATTACAAGTAAGATTATGCCTACAACAAGCCAGGACGTTGTTGTTGTCAATGGTTGTTATTTGCATAAAATAAATAAGAACAACTATGGCTTCGTTGAATATAATATTGAAAATGCTTCAGTGCTGAAATGCTGAGACTGTGAAAGAACTATAACGAATCTCTTTGAAGTTACATCCAGGTGAAGGGTGGTATTGCTGCAGAGTTAAGATTTTTTTTCCACCCTGAGGGAGAGAGCAAAAATGAGGAGCCGATAAGGGACCAGTCTCAGCACCTACTTTATATGTCGAGCCAGGGCAGCGCATGCGCAGCTCTGCGAGGCTTGCTGTATTAGAGTATGGCCTTAAAGCCCTGCACACTCTCTGTCTATATTTGTAATTGGCTTTTGTCCAGGGGCGTAGGAATGGGGGTGCGGTGGGTGCGGGCAGTCCCAAGTGTCATCACTCAGGGGGTGACAAAATGGCAAAAATATGTGTTTTAAACATATTTTTGCCATTTTGTCACCCCCCTCAGTGATGACACTTGTCACCCCCGGCTTGACAAAATGGCAAAAATATGTGTTTTAAACACATATTTTTGCCATTTTGTCAAGCCGGGGGTGACAAGAAATTTTCCGCACCGGGTACCACCTGACCTTGGTACGCCACTGCTTGTGTCATTGTGCTTCGTAAATGCTGGCTACTGATTCGTTAATAGGCTTGTTAGTCCCTCCTTGTCTTCATTTGTAACCTCCAATGAGGACTGGTGCTTTTACTTCTGTTGTTACACGGTATGTCTTATTTAGTCTGTAAGCACTATTTTCTTGAATGAGTTTCTCCTATTGCAGCCACAACATGCTTTCCTGCAACATTCAGCGCTCTATGCGCACTTTCACTTTCCAACCAACCCGGGACAACGGCGGCCGCTTCTTTGAAGTGAAATAGGTCTCGCATTTACAAGAGTTTGAGCTATTGGCATTGTAAATGACAATGCCTTTTATTTATGTGTTAGTTATCAAAACAGATAAATAAAAGGCAGTGTCATTTACAATGCCAATAGCTTAAACTCTCGCAAATGCGAGACCTATTGCATTGCAAATGCTTGTTTTTATTGCAGTCATGCTGGGAGATACAACTGATAAGACCGGATTCTTGTCTAACCAATTATCTACAAGAACCCTCTGAGGTACTCCCACATTTAATGGGGGAATGGCAGCCAAGAAAGGAGGGGACCAAACAGACTGCTGACGCTCATTAAGGAAAGAGGAGAACCAGTTAAGAACCGTGCCCCGTAGGCCGCACTCCCTCAGTCTCTGCAGGAGGCGGTCATGGGGCACGGTATCGAAAGCAGCTGAGAGATTAAGCAGTATAAGAACTGCTTTTCCACCCTTGTCGAGAGTGTTCTTGACGCTTTCAGAGATTTCTAACAAAGCTGTCTCGGTACTGTAATTTGCTGTAAAGCCAGATTGGCTAGCATGAAGAGCGTTGGTGGTTTCTAGATGCTTAGTAATTACTGCATTCACATATTTTTCTAAGGTTTTAGCAAAGAAGGGAAGCAGCGTAATAGGTCTATAGTTGTTTGTGACTGCGGGGTCAGCCGAGGGTTTTTTTTTTAAAAGAGGGAGTATCATGCCACGTTTCCAACTCATCGGGACAGAGCCCGTACTTAGTGCCAAATTAAACACATAGTTGGCGGCCGGGTTCATAACTTCAGCAATTGATGCTAATATCTTAGCAGGGCACGGGTCAGAAGGCGCACCTGATTTTAATGATCTCATGATGGCTAGAGAGACATCCAGGGGTATTGGCGGGAATTCTTCCAAAATATCCGCCTGGGAGCCATCATAGAAATCGGAGGCGCTCTCGGAAATTAACTGTGGGGATACAGCAAAAGAGTCCTGAATGGACTTAATCTTGTTGTAGAAAAATGTGGCAATGTTAGCCGTCCATACAGCAGTAGGAGTGAATGGATTCTGGGTAACAATAGGGTTAACAAATTCCTTCACTACTTTAAAAAGTGCCTTACTGCAATTATTTGCAGACTCAATTTTATTTCCTAAAAACTTTTTCTTAGTGTGTCACACCTACGTGTTGGGTAAGCCTCCACCCATCTAGAAAAGACACATACTACAACTAATATGTACCTCAACCCATTGCACCTTGGCATTTCAATGAAATCCAACTGCTTTCTGTTGAAAGGCCCACCTGACCTTCCAATATGACTCAGCGTCACAGCCGTCCTTTTCCCTACATTCATTTGTTGACACGTAACACATCTCTGACACACAGCCTCAGCTACTGCACGAAACTTCGGATTGTACCATGTTTGACGAAACACTCGCACCATCGCATCTCTACCAAGATGTACAGCACCATGTATCAATCTTGCCATTGGATTCAACAGGCATTCCGGTAACACAGCTCTTCCATCATGCGAGATCCATACATCCACATCTCCCTTCTCACATCCAGCTCGCACCCAACTATCCCGTTCTAGATCGGAAACTTCATCCTGCAACCGTTTCAGTTCTTCCCATGTATCAGCCATGGCTAACATCACGTTGAGATCGGTTCTTTCTTGACCTCCCTCGACATGCCTTTCAGTGAATACGCATCCCTGTTCCGCACAAAATCGAGCAACTTCATCTGCGTAGTTATTACCTAATGACACAAAGTCATTCCCCTTGGAGTGTGCAGAACAGTTAACAACTGCGATTTCTTTTGGACATTGCAATGCTTCCAACAATTGCCTCACATAATCCCCATTTCTAATGGGTGAACCAGAAGATGTCATGAACCCTCTCTGTGACCATAGCTGTCCGAAGTCATGAACGACACCAAACCCATACTGGCTATCTGTATAAATCGTTATACGAATCTTGTCAGCAGCCAAACAGGCACGGGTCAAAGCAATAAGTTCAGCCACCTGTGCAGAGTATACTCCTTCTAAACAAGCGGCTTCAACCACTTCAGTGAGGGGAACATGCAGCAAACGCTGCTTTCAGTCGACCAGCACTGTCTCTAAAGCATGAACCGTCCACAAAGAAACTTTCATCCGACTCTGGAAGCGGCTCATCGACAATGTCAGGTCTCGGTTTGGTGCACAATTCAGTCACATCAAGACAATCATGGTCCTCACAGTCTTCATCGTCTACATTTGGAATAGGCAACAGTGTGGCAGGATTTAAAACAGAACACCTCTTCAGCGTCACGTTATCTGCAGCAAGGATTACTTGTTCATAACGCGTCAACCTATTATTCGTGAGGTTCTGTGTTTTAGTCCTAGTCATCAACAATTCAACAGAATGTGGTACATAAACAGTAAGCGGATGACCCATGACAATGCTCTCACATCTTTCGATACTGACACCCGTTGCGGCAACGGATTTGAGACATCCGGGCAACGCAGAAGCTACTGGATCTAAAGTAGCTGAAAAGTAGGCAACTGGTCTACGGACACTTCCATGAGTCTGAGTTAGAACTGCCAATGCGCAACCTTCCCTTTCGCAGCAGAATAAGGCAAATGCCTTGTTGTAATCAGGCATTCCCAAAGCTGGAGCGCAACACAAAGCTTCTCTCAGCCTCAAAAATGACCTTATTTAGTCTTCGTCCCATGGTACCGGATCACTCACATCCTTACGCGTCAGCCGCTGTAAAGGCTTCGCTTCAAAGGAAAAGTTTGGGATCCATTGGCGACAATAACCAACCATTCCCAAGAACATTCGGACTAGCCTCTGAGTAGTGGGAACAGGCATTTTCAGACTAGCCTCAATGCGATCTGGTGACACCTTTCTCTTGCCTTTCTCAATTCTGTAACCCAAATACTGTACTTCACTCAAACAGTACTGCAATTTGTTCGGAGACATTTTATGCCCATTCTCCGCCAAATAATTCAACAGGGCAACGGTATCGACCCTGCAAGCATCTTCAGTTTCTGATGCAACAAGCAGATCGTCAATGTACTGCACTAGAACAGAGTTCTGTGGTAACACAAGACCTTCGAGTTTTTCTTCAAGATCTGATTAAAGATAGACGGGCTCACTGTATACCCCTGTGGGATACGACACCACGTTAACACATGATTTTCCAGTCGAAAAGCAAAAAGAAATTGTCTCTCCTCATGCAGAGGAATCGAGAAAAATGCTTGACACAAGTCAATCACTGTGAACCATTCAGCTTCACATGGGATCTGAAACAGGATCACAGACGGATTCGGTACCACAGGACAACATGGAACAACTATCTCATTGACTTTTCGCAAGTCTTGTACAATCCTGAATTTCCCACTCGGCTTCTGTAGTCCCATAATAGGCGAATTGCATGGGCTACCCATAATCTCCCTCAGAATTCCCTGCTTGATCATAGACTCATTCACAGGTTTAATCCCTGCAATAGTTTCAGGTGGCAACTTATACTGGGGCGTCCTCGGGAACTCCACATTTGGCTTAATCTGGATTTTCACCGGGTCTACTCCCTTGACTAATCCGATCTCCTCTCCACTGACGTCCCATACGTCAATTGACACTGAGTCCCTCAGATCAAGTGGAAGTTCCTCCACCGTCAATGCTGGGTACATTTCCACACACACACACTGATTCGCAACCTTAAAGGTCGCATCGTTATCCCTTGTCTGTACTTCCACTCCCTTCAGGGTACAATAGATAGTGCAGTTAAGCTTGCACAATAGATCTCTACTCAACAGGCAAACTGGACTAGAATCATACACCACAAACTGGTGTCGATCACTGAAATTCCCTATCTTGACTGGGATTGGCTCCGTCAATGGACTAGTCAGTTTCTTATTTGCCACGCCAACGACTTGGATTGATTGTCCAGAAAGGGGTAGGTCTGGGACCACTGCAGATCTTACAGTCGATCGAGTAGCGCCCGTATCAACCAAAAAGGTCGTAGGTTGACCGTCAATATCTGCTTCCACAAAGGGTCCCTTCTGATCTACCTCTAGGACAGCTCCAAGCCACAATCCTCTTCTCCTCTCGAGCATGGTCGTGCCAGCGGGTCTAGATCGTTTTCCTCACTCCCCTCAAACATAGGCATCTGCATCTGCAAATATGTCCGAGCTCCCTGTTGTATATTCTGTATCTTGGGTGGTTGGGGAACCTGCATCTGCGGAACACCCATCCCCCCTTTGACCATCTTAGGTCGAGTCACCGTATGGACCACGTCCGCCACAGGGACCTGGGCTATTTCTTCTTCCTGCTGTATCTGGTTCAACGGGTTCAAAGGACACTCGCGTCTCCAATGTCCAATCTGGTGACAAAGATGACATGCTGTAGTCTTTTTCAATGTCGCCACATCCATTCCTGTCTTAGGGTCTATTGACTTTGGCCTTCCCTGACCCTGGGCATTCTGCATTCCTCGTGGATTGTTTCCCTGTTTCCTTCCCAACGTTCCCCCATTAGGCTGTCCCTGAGCTGTTTGCATCTGCACAAGCATCAGTTTATCCTTCAACTTCCTGTGCTTGGATTCTATCTCATCACTACAGTATCTAGCATACCATAAAATCTCATCTACAGGCTTGTTCTGCCAACAAATCAAATGCTGCTGTATCATGAGACTAACCTCTGGCCTCAGTCCCAACACAAACTTAGAAACAAACTGTCCCATGTCTTTCGTATCCAACACTGTACTGTTTAAAAGCCTGCAAAAGTCTCTCATAAAACTCATGCATAGTCTCCTTAGGCTCTTGCACTGTCCTATCTATCTTCACCCAATCGATGTCCTGAGGTGAGATTTTCGACTTCAACCACGTAATCACTTGTTCAAACTTTTTCATCACTATAGGCGACGGACCATTCAAAATCGGGTCCCTGTCAGGCTCCGAAGTCGGCCACTCAACAGCAATTTTACATGCCGACCACAAATCACTCTGAACCACAATGTCAAATAAGGTGTTCAGATCAATCCACAATACCTTTGAAATTTTGACAAAGCGATCGACTTGCTTATACCACTCCACAGTTTCTCCCTAAGTCAGGGAAAATCATTTGTGAAGGCAGCCAAATCACCCCTACTCCAGGGTACATGTACATATCCTGCACTTCTCGTAAAGGGTAATTCCCTATCTCCATCATCCCTCCACCCGGAGGTGGTGTCTCTCCTATGGTTTTCTTAGAGCTTTTCTTCTTGGACCATCTTTCTTCCCACTTGTCAAGCATAATCCATGCACGCATTGCTATGATTAAATCTTTGATATGGGTTCTCAATCCCATAACACTTTTTTCTTCTAGTTCCTGATCACTGTACTGCAACCTGTGACTTCCTTGCAATGATTTAGTTTTAGACAAATCCACATCATACCACTTGGCCAATTCCGACAATTTCTCATGAGCAGTTCGTGCTTTGCGAGTCACATCCTTCGCTACAAAGAGTAATTCATCTTGTTCGTACATTAAGATTCTCTCAAGAGGTAAATTTTCACTTATTATCTCATCCACCTCTGCCTTCAATCTTACAACATCTAACATCCTCCCTTTCAGGGCTCCCTTCAGTACTTCTCTACAACCTACACCATCCCTTTCATTGTACTCACATTCTCGTTCCTGTGACCTACTGTCTTTTGACATACTCATAGGAACAGAACGGTTCACTATGGTGCCTCGTTCGCCTTCTGCTGTTAACACACTCTGGTTCTGGTTTCTCACTGGTGGTGTCCACATTCGCAAATCTGATCTTGACTCGGCCAAAGACCTCGGTCTCACTGGTCTCGGCTCTCCCTGTCCCCTAGAGGAGTCTGCTGTGGCTGGCAATGGTGTACTCCATTCTATAGGCTTCGGAGTCTGCTCTATTCCACTTACTGACCCACTTCCCGCGGTCACTCTCCTCACTCCTACAGCTGACTGTACTGAGCTTCCAACCTTCTCTTGATCTGGGTCGTAAACAGAAACATTAGGTCCAATAGTGACCGGTACCTTTAGAGCTTCCGGTAACCTCGCACCTCTCCCAACCTCAGTGCTAGCTACAGACTGATTCCTCGTACCCTCAGCTCCTGTCGAGATCTTTCCTTCTACTCTCACATCTGACTGGGTTGATACTCCCCCAGTCCCTTCCATCTGAGCTGACCTCCCTTCCGGGGCATCTGGGTTGTATGGAGGTGGTCTCTCAGATAATAACCTCTCTAATAGGCTATCTTCAGTATCACTGTCATCCTCATCATCCACTCTCTTTTCCTTTGAATTATCAGTCTTTACTAGTAAGGGATACAACCTGTGTCCTTCTATTGCCTGTACTCTCCATCTTTTCTCTTCTGCATCCCATCTGGCATTCTAGAACGCCTTAATTGACTTTTTTATCCTTTCCTGGGTTCTATCTCTTTTCCTATCATGCGCTGCTCTAATCCACGCATGCAATGCTTCAAATTGTGTTGGCCTTGGCAAAGGTCATAACGCCGCCATCACAGACTTCAACTGGTACAACACTTCCAACCTGAATGAACCATATCTCGGGAAAGCTAATTCTCCTTCGCCTTGGGTCATTTTATGCCAATTTTCAAGCCAAATTATAGTATGCAACCCCACATTTCTTGCCATATAATGTGCCGGAGTATCCTCGGGAGGGGCTTCTTCTCCCCCACGAGTAACCACATGTTTGTCACCTCTACACAATTCTCGGAAAGCTTTAAAGCATTTCATAAGGACCAAACTCTGAACGTACACAATTTTCCGTTACTTCCTGATATCAATCCACCAATGACAACGCGACTCACACCAACCGACCTATCGCAGCGCGACATCCTCTGACGTCACTTTTCCTCCACTCGCAGCAATTCCCCTCCTTCACAACTCACGTCTCACCCTTGCATTCGTCCCATTCATACGCTGAAATAACCATTTGTCCCAAACAAGTTACTTCTCTGACTGTACGTCCACAGTCTCTCGAAGTTGTCGACCTCGGTTGGCAACTGTCCGCCCCTGTCCGGCCACACAGATCGCCTCTGACAGGTTACAAATACTCAAATCCACATACAACAACCCACGACCAGCGTCGGTTTGCCATACACTCACACATTCGCTCCCCCTATCTTGGTCCAGGTGATCGATGGCGCCTCGCGATCTCCTTAGGGTGGTCAACAAAATCTACCGCGGGTGTCTTAAGCTACTCGTCGAGCCTAAGACTTTCCCGGGCTGCGCGCGCTCACAGCCTGATCTCACAATCACTCAACATTCACACCAACTCCGCAAGACATCACACAACAAATCAACACCGCAATCTACAACATCTCACCCTTTTCATACTCACTCCTCGAACTGCTGCTTTCTGCCGCACTGCTACTCTCCGTCGATGTCCATCAGCCGCCGTTGTCTGCTGCTCTCCATCTGATGATTCACCATCACTTAGCGTCTATAGGCCTCAAGGATCACTTATCCTACTCTAGATCTTCCCTCGCTATCGGAAATAACCATCCGTCTCTGCTACCAACTGATAAGGCCGGATTCTTGTCTAACCAATTATCTACAAGAACCCTCTCAGGTCGACTGGATCTTTTTACTTGCCAAATAGCGTAGAGGGAGTAAACACAATTATCAGGATGTAACTACCACAAGTTGACATCATTAAAGGACAAAGGACTCAGGATCTAAAATTTCCGAGATTTTATTATGAGCAAAAACATCTGAACATAAAGGCACCTCAATACGAGGCACAACAGATAAATGGGCACTAACACAAAAGCTAGCCTACGAAGAATTCGCATTCGACTAAGAATAAAAAGAATTACAGATTCTAAAAGCATCAAATAAAAAATAGTTATGCTGATATCGATCTTAGGAATCATTAGTCAAAACATTTCTGTCCCTACTCTATTCTAAGTGGCATCCCTACTTAGCATTCCCTCCCAAACAAGAGAATCATGGAAAAGGTGTCAGAAGTGAAACTTCCTAAGAAGTCTTCACTTAGTGGGAGCTCGATCTTTGATGCTCCTTCTAGCTTCCCGCCTAAACCTCATCTGCTTAACCCACGGGAGTCTGTCCCTAATACAAAACCCCAAAATCAGAGAACACGCCCTTCGGCACATCTCTTCAACCAGGTCTTCCTCCGGTAAATTTCCATCCAGAGCTGTCCATCTTCCATCGTCCGTTAGCTTGACCTTGGGTCCCAGGCACCTTCCATACTAAGAGTTACAGTTGCACATTCCAATGCACTCCCCTGTAGGCTTCTCGCCGTATCTCAACTCCTAAAACAAAGGCTTATTCTCACTAACGAGCTAAATGTCCTTGCACCTGCAACAGAAACATGGGAACGAAAAGGAAAGCTCTTCACATCTTGAAGTTTTACATTTCACAGCAACTCAAGCCTTACCCAAAAAATCCCTGTCAGCCTGTAAAATATAGCTAAAATAAGAAATGAACGGGCCTTCTCTTCTACATATGCAGTTAGGCCTAACAAATCTAGACATACTACAAAATCACATTCTAGGCATTAGTTCAACATAATCATCTTGTAAATAAGCAACCTGCTTTTTAATTCTAACGCGGCACACATTTAATCCATTACATTGATTGTGAAACCTAATCCTCTACATTATTCCAAATACATTCCCAATAACTTGCAACGTTAACTTCGCAAAACGTTATAACATGTCTAACACTTCTATGTTATATGATTATAACAAATACATTTCTATGACGCTTCTAGACATACATCAATTATATGCGGGTGCCGACTAACGGTGAATATGAGGCACCCCTACAAATCTCAGAATCACATGGCGCTCTATCACAAACAATACAACTTAGAATAATTTCAAGATCATTGATAAGAACCCAAAACATTGCACTGCTACTTTCACACTGAATAATTATAAAGGAAGGATGTTGTATTTTAAAATCAAATTTACACAGCTAAAAGAAATTGGCAAAGCCAAGGTCTTTCGCATAGGCGAGACCATTTGGCCCTGCCAATGCTTGTTTCTCTTTTACTTTCTACTAATATTTACAGGACATCTTGTTGCTTACTGTCTAAATTTGTAACATTACATATATATTTAAAGGTTTCAATGTAATTTTCATAGCACTGACTTATGTTGTAACTGCATGATTGTGTTTGTATCGTTAATAACTTTCTTTTACAACAAAAACCTCAGTAACAAAAATTTACGCTGCAGTTAGGACTATTAAAACAGATGACATTAGTCAAAGATGGACGATGAATTTACTGGAGCTACTTGATGGACATTCAAGTCCCTAGAGTAGAGGACAGTGGCGCCTTCTAATTAGTTTGTTGGTAAACAATGTAACCATCTTTGAAAAAACCTAGTGTAGTAATTTTCATACGACTCCAGAGTGAAGTTTCCAAGTTGTATTTCAAATCATACGGAAAACCGAGCGTACAGCCTCAAGTTATTTGCAAACTGAAGAAGAAACATTTCAATGTGAATTACAACCCTGCAGTAGTAGTTAAATACTTGAGGTTATATGTTTTTAGGTCGAGGACTACCGGTCTGCCGAAGGCAGAACCGGAAGTCGGAAGATTTAATGTTTCCTAGAGTGGCTATTTAGCCCGCCTCTCTTTTTGCTTCTCCTCCATTGGCTGGCTTCCTAAACGGAGGCCCGCCATTGGAGGAGAGAGCCGTCCCTCCAAATAGGCTCCGTCTTTTTCAGATTCGGGGCCGTGTTCCTTGCTGTTCTTTCCACTTTTTAGCCACGCCCTTTTAGAACAGCAGGAACACGCCCCCAAATCCGAAAAAGTTACGATTCTTCCAGCCGCCATTGTTTTGCTGTTCTCTGGCTGTGACGATTGTTCTCTGGCTGTGAGGATCTTTTTTTTTGCTGTTGTGCGTTATTTGTAAGGCATTTTCCTTGTTTGTTTGTCTCGTCTGCCACCGATGATCGTTTTGCTTTTCTCTTTCCATTCGGCTTTAGCAAAGTCAGCCGTCTGTTTACTTGTGCATTGCGGTTTCACTTTTGCGCGATGCGTGTTGCTCTGACTTGTCATTGATAATGGTGTTGCTGGGACCCGTGTGTTGACGTGTTTGTTCCTGCTTGCCTTGTGTTGTTGTTTGCCATGGCTTTGTACGTTCGACGGGTATGCGTGGATTTTTCGTCTTGTCACTCGTCTCGTTTCTAGGTAAACTATTTTCACTTAAAATTATGTCCGCAATTTGTTTGTTTCCTCTCCTCGCCGTTAGTGCTTTGCAGCGGCCTGGAACAGAAAACGAGAGGAGAGTACTCCTCTAACGGGAGGGAGAGCCTGCGCCCTTCCTCCCAGAAGCAGTCCCTCCTTTTCTAGAATGGATGTGGTTCGCACTGGTGTTCACGGTAGAGGGGCGCCACGACCAGTGTACAGTGAGTGCTTGGAGAACTGCGCAGGAAAGTGGCGCCGGGCTACACTGTGATACAATTAAAAGCGACCCTACCCTGGTATCTGTGTATTCCTTTCAGCTTTATCTGCACAGCTCATATCTAAATAATCAAACAGAAATAACGCATTCTCCGTAGGTACCGATCCGATTTCACTTTATAAAATGCTAGTTCCTGAATGAAAGTAAATTATCTTTAAATCCATTTGAGGGGTGTCCTCGTTAATCGGCGTCTAACAAGTGAATATACACATATGTTGTTGTAAAAAGACGTAAACCAATAATCTAAAGTGTAGGTGTATATATATTTGTATAAAAGTGCCTGGCAGGTCTCCTTGCTTCTGTCCATTAAACGTTGACTGTCACCTTCCGTATCTATTACCCCCCCACCCCCCTCTTGGCGAGTTAGAAACGGAGGCGGACACAGTGAAGCAAAGTCCTAGATGACAAGATGTCGCCAAGATAAGAAACTGGGCTCCGCCCTCGCATCTCTCATCGACCGCCAACAGTTTAACCTGCATCTCTCGTTTCGTGTCCATTGCTTTTAAAAAACCTGCCCTCGGGGCTTTAAGTAGGCCGGGTTCCTCCAGGTCTCAGACTTTTCCGTAATTAAAACCGACCTTGAAACAGGTCCTGATTAGGCGCTATATTCACGTTCTGAGCTTTACAGGAAAAACACTAATCAGTTTCTGAACAATGGCTGTAAAACCGGTTAAGATCACGCATGTCAGCGATGTTGTTCCTGCGTGCGTTTCACATACTTGACTTAATCTGGCCTTACATAGGAGTGTTTGCTTTTTCCCCGATTTACATAGGCCGTGCCCCCTTGAGAGGCGTCCATTTTTTTAATCCCACTTAAAACACTGCGGACCTGGTTGTTCTAATGCAATTTTCCCTTCTCATAACCAGGGCACAAGTCCTAAACAAGCATTGGCATAGCCAATAGGTCTCACCTTTGGGACCTTACAAGTGTTTAGCCATGCAACACTTGATGTTGTTGCACCAAGGATATAGTGCTGGATAACTAAACACTTATAAGGTCCAAAAGGCGAGACCTATTGGCTATGCCAATGCAGCCGTAGCAATCATATGAATGCAGGCATGTACACATGTCTTTAAAAAAAATAAAGAAATTTTAAAAAACACAAGTGATCTACAACTCAGCAAAAAACTGAAGTTCAGATTTTCACACACTACTCTCTAGGAACACACACTTTAGCTATACAACCATTATCTCAGCGGATTCATAAATCCAAAACACTCACGGTGCAATTGAAGGAAATGTGTAGGTGCACTGGGAAACAATTGTCATGATAGTACAGGCCTAGAGCACCAAACAGAAACAAAGACAAGAAACCTCTGAAAGTAGAATCACCTTTAATCAAAATCCCATGACTATAGTAAACAGTTTACCGAAGGGGAGTAAGGAACAATTTAAAAATCTATTGTTCAAAAGAACTCTCTTGAAGCATCGTTGCTGCCACCAGGTACTCAACATAAGCACCTTGGAAAGATGAGCTGCTGAGTGAGCCCTGCTTGTGTCCAAACCCATTACAGGGTGGTGTCAGGCCTCTCTGTGCATCCGGTGCATTAGGCCACTGAGCTAAGAAATATCCCCCAGATCCACACACCCTCTGAACAAGGAGAAGGTTGTCACATGTACAGCAGAGCAAGACGGAGAATAAAGACGTTTCCCAAAAGATATCAAACTGACATCCTGTTTCCCAATTTCCAAATCATCTGCGGTTTTGAAATGCTTTTGAGCCACATTTTGCATCTTTGCCAACATGATCCTTTCTTTTGAATCTGAGGAGTCAATACCTTTAGAATACACCTGCAATTAGGATTGTAAGAAAATGTGGAGCGGTGCTGCATCACTGCCCCAACATGTCCGAATGATGCAATGTGAGAAGGAAGGCATTTATAATATCATTCATACTGTAACATTGCAACTACAGGTCACTCGCAACTACAAACTAAGCCAGGATTAAAACACAACATGCACAAGAGACTACCTCACAACATCCCTCTCCCTCACTACATCACTTTCACTACCTCACTCTCTCTCACTACATAACTCTCTCTACCTCACTACTCCACTCTATCTCACTATCTCACTATCTCACAACTTCTCTCTCTCAAAACATCACAACTTCACTCTCTCTCACTCACTACCTCAATCACTCTATCTCACTACCTCACTCTTTCTATCTCACTAACTCACTTTCACTCTCTCTTTCACTACCTCTCTCTCTATCTCACTACATCACAACATCACTCTATGCTTATATATCACTACCTCACAACATCCCTCTCCCTCACTACCTCACTCTTTCACTACCTCACTCTCTATCTCACTACCTCACTCTCTATCTACCTCACTCTCTCTCACTACCTCACTCTCTATTTCAATACCTCACTCTCTCTCTGCTAATGCAATAGGTATCACATATGCAAAAAAAAAGTTAATGCCAATAGAAATGACAATGCCATTTATTTAGGGATACAAAAATGATTAAAAAAATAATGAGCAATACCAATAGCTCTACCTATAATATTGCCGAGACCATTGCATTGTAAATGCTTGTTCTAGACGTGTTCCCAACAAGTGGGTCGTAGAGCAGCCCGTTCCAAAATGGTCTCGCTTTATATTGAATTGAATAAAACTGACAGTAGCTAATACCGGCAACAAATGGTGCGAATATCCGTAAACCTGTTGTGAAACCTGCACCACGCACACTGCCAATTACAGTGCCACATTCAAATCGTAATTTATTGTTGCACATAGGAAAATCGCACAGATTTCACCCTACGTTACATTAATTATGTAGTCAAATGTTCTTATTTTACTTAAACATTTTAACAATACTTGTGAAATAACAATATTCAAATTAACTAGGGCAATTGAGCGAGTACAAGTATTAGGCGCATGCACAAGGTACGTCCCTGCGATCCATTTGCTCAATTTTTAGCGGTAAATGAAGCTTGCTGTACCACTCTAAGATGGCTGCCGCTGTTTGGCATACGCGGATCGGAAGAACGCTAGGGAGGGTGTCCGTCTTCGATATCTACATGCTGCAGCGGAATTGGCCGCTGTTGGGTTTGGACTCTAGGTACCTCTAGCATACAGCTTCACCGGGTGTACACGGACCTGAGCCCCGCAGCCGCTCGGACAGGGCTGGTGCTCGCTGGCTTGGGGCCTCAGGATGGAGTTCGCCGAGTTGATCAAGACTCCCACGGTGGATAACGTGCAGCTGCACCGGCCCTTCCACCCGCCTGTAGAAGGAACCCTGTGCTTGACTGGCCATCACCTCATCCTGTCCTCCCGGCAGGACAAGACCGAGGAGCTGTGGCTGCTACATGCCAACATCGACTCCATAGAGAAGAGGTGAGGAGTCGCCCTACCTCATACATAAACAATGCTTTACTGACCTGTATCTTTGCCACTGTATCCCGGAAATTACCTTAAGTTACCATACATGGATGCGGAAATGATGTCGTGTATCTCACACTACCATAACTGTGTACATCCTCCACCCCACTATTGAACTGAAGTAGCCTGTATGTGCTCGTTTCTTTATTGCTTGTTTACGACCAAGACCCAGCACTGAGATTAAGGTCAAGCCTTTATTATCCATTGTATAATTTAATATTTCCGAAGGGTGTAAGGATATTATGTTCTGTCGTAATGATGATCTACCTTAATAGAAATGTAGGATATTCCTCCTTAATATAATTGTGTGGAATGTGCTTATCAGTAATTTCATGATTCAGAGTGATGTGGTTGGAGGAGATATAGTTGGTGGGCAGAGAGAGCTGTTGATGGTAGGGATGCTGACTGGAGCTGAGTTTTAATTAATCTTTTTTGAAACTACAGTCTGGTTCCAGCTGTCACTTCTAAAGAAAGGGAAAACATTTCTTCCAGAAAGTAGTCTTACTTCTGGATTGTGATAATGCCCTGCTTCATGGCCTGCCAGATACCACACTTGCACCCATTAAGGGCATCCTAATCACTACAGCACATATCCTCCGGAAGCCTGAAGAAATATCTCACATCCTCCCTAGCCTGATGGCTCCACTTTGCAGCCCGTATCAAAACGAGCTGCATCATTTACAATGTCATTACAACCAGCACCCCCACTTAATTTGCTGACAAGCTTACCATCTCTTGTGGTTTTTGGCATACCCACAGCCAGGGCTTTAACCCCTTCCACGCACATGACGGAACCACGCCGTCATGAGCACACGCCGCCCGTGGCTCATGACGGCGTGGTTCTGTCATGCAGCGGCCGCTCCGCCCACGCGGCACTAATTCCCCGCCTGTGCGGGCGAAATACTGAGTGGGTGGAGTCGTGACGGAACCACGCCGTCATGAGCACAGCTCGCCCGTGACTCATGACGGCGTGGTTCCGTCACGAACATGGCGGCGCCGCGCTCACCCCGAACCCCCCCAGCGCCGCGGCGGAATTTGCGCCGCAGCGAAGGGGTTAAGTGGGCTAGGTCCAGCTTGTGCTCAGCACCGACAGTTCTAAGAAGAAGGTGCTGAGAGTGGCCCCTATCAGGCTTTTCATTTTTGCCCTCACCGAACAGATTAATCTTAACTCTGCGGCAGTACCACTGCTCACTGCCTTTGAGGTAACTTCAAAGAGACTCGTTATAGTTCTTTCACAGTCTCATCATTTCAAAATGGAAGCATTTTTAATATTATATATACAACGAAGCCATAGTTGTTGCTTATTTATCTTATGCAGCTAACAACCATTGGCAAAGCCACTAGTACTGGCTTGTTGTATGTGTAATGTTACTTGTTTTAGCTGGATATCTGGATGCAATGATAGAAATAGCAAAATACCGGACAGGCGGCACACTATGCTAAGCACAGATTTTTCCATCCCACTTAAAGCCCTGTCCACAGCAAGGACACCATGAGACGGCAGACTAAGACTTGTTAAAAAGAAACCCGGCAGCAGGTCTCTTCCATCTATTTTATACGTATTTGTTGCGCAAAATGTGACCTGAGAGGGTATCCTGATGCAGAGCAGGTATGTGTGCCTAGATTCGCCTAAGATGTTGGGGGATTATGGGTAAAGCCAGGTCTTCAGTTTCTTACAGAAATCCAGAAGAGCATAGGAAGCTCTGATGTGAAGTGGGAGGTTTTTCTACGCTTTTATGAGTGATGTAGGAGAAGGCTTCACCTTCGTATTTGTTTAAGTATATGCGTGGGATGTGTGCGAGTAGGAGTCAAGCAGTCGGTTTCAGGTAGGCGGGGCCTATGTTGTGTAGTGCCGTGAAGGTGTGAGGAGTTTGAACTGTGCTTGTTTGTTTATGGGGAGCCAGAGGAGTTCCCTCTGGTGTGGTATGATGTGCATAATGCTTGGGAGGTTAAGTGTGAGTCTGGCTGCTGTTATCTGGATGGTTTGACATCTTCTAGTGAGTTGCTAGCTGATTCTGGCATTGAGGGTATTCCCATAGTCCAGCTTGCTCTAGCTGAGGGCGTGTGCCATGATGACGTTTCTTGCAATGCTTTAGAAATGACCACTAGCTTGATGGTCATTTGTAAATTCAGCGGGCAGCATCTCTGTCAGGACGATAGTCGTTTACTCCGTCGTCCTGGCGGAGAAATGGACGAAAATTAAACCGGCACCTAAGTCTTTGCAGTCTCATGCAGGTACGTCACAGGCAGACTTAGGTGTGTACCGGCTGCTCTGCACCTGAATTGAAACCATGCATTTGAGTTATAATAATTCGTTTTTTGAACAGCAAACTATATGCTCACCGTATAACCCTAGATATATGGGGCAGTTTATTTGCACAAGACTAATAATTAACGCAGTGGAGAGGAGTTTATTCTTCTCCTGCTTACTTAGGAAAGCTCACTGTAGTAGGGGCATGAATGTGTTCATTTTTCTACAATCACTGGCCAGCACAACAGCCATGTGGGTTAATGCACCTGAGACACAACTTTGTGTACAACATGTAGATTACCTTTTAAGAGGTTTATTTTACTTTTCTGTTTTTGGGTACGGGGCTCAGACTGCACCACCAGCCCCAATGGTCCCAGCTAGCTTCCCAAGCAAGTGTTCTTTTAATTGTCTATCATCCCAAACCACTTATTGGTAAAAGCGTGCATAGTCTGAGGAGAAACTGTCACATTGGACTACCTTTACCTCTGTTAGAAATAAAAAGTGTAAGCTTTTCTGGAGCTTTTCTATACTTAGAACATTTGTATACTTTTATTTATATTCCAGTTGTGAAGTATGGTGTATTCTTTATAAGAAATAGATTTGTTATCGGTGTGTGATAAGTCTATTCTCTGTGTTGGCCTCAAGTGTTCCGGAGGTTTGTTTGTGCTGTTGCAGATCTGTGGGCTTCAGTTTCTAAGGAACAAATTGTACCATGTCTAGGGCAGCAGGCATAGGATAGAATACTTTGGGACCTTGTGTGCTTAAAGAGCTTTACAAAGCCACCTCCCATCGTTGAAGTAAAGGGTGCAGGACATTGAGGTTGGTGTTTATGGTTGTATTGGAGCATTGTTTATGTTCCTCCCTATAGACTTATCTAGGCCCTTAAGTGGGTACGAAAAGTAATTTATTTGTTCAGCTCTCCGACTAATATCCGATTTCCAGATTCTGGAACCTAAAGCATCAAACTTTTTAGGTCTCGACCTTGCTATCGCGTAAGCGATCGCAAAGCGAGACTATAGAAAGCGGGTTTGAAAAGTGCTCCCAAAAAGCGGATTGCATGGCTAGCACGCGCACAATCACGCGCATCGTGCCGCCATGCAATCCGCTTTTTAGAAGCACTTCTAAGGGTCCGCTCCCCCGCCTGGAATGCGCTCCCCCGCCCCCAAGCGCGCGCGCCACGCTCCGCCAGGCTTGTTTTTGTTTTGTTTACACCAAGCGAAATCAGACAGCTCGCGCCTCGCCTATCCTCTCGGGTGAGATGTTAATGTTTGACTTCATTAGCGGCTAGAGTGCTCTTCAGTTCTGCTGCTTTGTGGTCTTCCCCTTTCTCTTGCATTAAAGTTTCATTAATGAGGGACTTTTACAAGAATGCCCATAATTATTTTATACGTCACCGGGGCCTCATCTGCGATTGACTTCAATGCATCCTTCGTTTGATTGTGCCACAGTTCATTAAAGCAGAATTCTGCCCTCATCGCTCTCGCCGGAATGAGTTCTTGTAATGGCCGGCAGAACAGTCTTGTTAACAAAATAGCCTTCTCTTGTACAGAGAAGGTACAGCGCCGGTGCGGCACAGCTGTTTTTGTTGTTTTATCTATTTTTATTTAAACCAGAAGGCACTGTTTTTTCCAGAGCTGATGCACTGGCAGCACTAAGGGCTTCTAACAACGACATCAACAGGGCTTCCAACTCTCTACTGCAGCACTAATACCGGGTAAAACAGTCACTATTACTTCACTTCCATTTGATGACGTTCAGCTGGCAGACATAATGAGAGCCGCAGAAGGTGTATTTGTCCATCTGGCGGATTTGCATTAGAAATTTGATTATGTGTCACATACGGACAACATCTACTATTCCTCTGTTCCTCCAACTATTTACTGCAAATTACATTTTGTTAGGGGGGTATAACACCCCAAACGCCCCCCAAAGCTACGTCCCTGCTCACCAAGAACTGCACCTGTATGATGTCAGTTGACGCATTAAAAGCAGCCTGCGCGGCAACACATTGCTAGGGCTGTATCTTTCCACAAAGCATTGGCTGCAAGTCTTTTGGCTTTACCGCTACTTGTTTTGTCTTGGTTTTTGGCAGACTTTATTGTTGGGGAAGTTGGCGACACTCATAAATATGATAATTTTTTGGGACTAAAAGCACACCTTGCCTTTGAGTTCCCCTGGCACTGAACGGCTGACAAAAATTAGCGTTTTTGAACTTAAAAAAAAATCTTTTAGGGTTCTCATTTGCTCTTTGTACTTAAGGTATCACGGATTGGTTCATGTGCATAGTTCTCAACTCAAGTGAGTACAGGAACAGGCAGATATTATACTGTATACATTATGTACTACAACGCTGGAGCTTAGCCATATTTTTAGTGTGACCACTGACAAAGGAAATACGTTCCTCAACCCCATATGTTCATTCAGCAGTCTTGCATACTGCTGATCCTCTTCATTCAGAAAAAGACACCAACCTATCCACCACTCAAATTACTTTCCATTGACTTCAAAATACAGCTCATAATGAATGGGTTATTCAGGTCTGAGTGCTGTGTACAGACCTTAGGAATGCGGTTTATGGCCAGTGCATGTGAGGCATTCAAGCGCAAAGCTGGCATTTGGCATCGGACTTGAAAGCAGCAGACTGCTTTCGCCAGCGCGCGCTCGGCCTCACTTCCTGCATCCCCTCAACAATTAACTTTCGTTATAACTCACACCCCATATGCTCGTTCCCTCCCACCCTTCCTTTGATGTCCGCTTTTCTTGTTGTTTACAAACCACGCCGCACACTGCTGCACGCCACACACTGCTGCACGCCGCACACTGCTACACGAAACACTGCTGCACGCCACACACTGCTGCACGCCACACACTGCTGCACGCCACACACTGCTGCACGGCACACACTGCTGCACGCCGCACACTGCTGCACGCCACACACTGCTGCACGCCACACACGGCTGCACACTGCTGCATTATTCACTGCTGCATGCTGCACGACACTGCTGCACGCCGCACACTGCTGCACGCCGCACACTGCTGCACGCCGCACACTGCAGCACGCCACACAGTGCTGCATGCCTCACACTGCTACACGAAACACTGCTGCACGCCACACACTGCTGCACGCCACGCGCCACACACTGCCGCACGCCTCACACTACCGCACGCCACACACTGCCGCACGCCGCACACTGCTGCACGCCGCACACTGCTGCACGCCGCACACTGCTGCACGCCGCACACTGCTGCACGCCGCACACTGCTGCACGCTTCACACTGCTGCACTCCACACACTGCTTTTATGCGAGTTTATGCTACTGACATTGTAAATGACAATGCCTTCTATTTATTTTAAAACCAAAACATAAATAAAAGGCATTGTCATTTTAGAATGCCAATAGCTCAAACTCTTATAAATGCGATACCTATTGCATTGCAAATGCTTGTTCTTTTTGGTAGATTTTATTCTAGTTATTTGAGAGGCTTCAAGAGTGGTTTGAGATCGCCAGTCACCGAACACAGTGGCTTCTGTTATGTGTGAGCCAGGCAGGGTGTGCAGAAGGACTGCTACGACTCTCACTAGACCTCCATCCACAGCATTCATGTTTGTGTCCTGCATTCTCTGTCCCTTCACCTCTCTTCTTCTTCCCGATCCTTCAGAGACTCCCTTCTCCTGAGAGCCTCGCTCTCTGTTGGTGTCCTTGCTGTACCTATTTTGTATATGAAATAGGCATGAGCGGTTGGGTGAGGATGAGAAGTGTGTGCTTGTTTCCATGCTGCACATCCCCATTGTGTGTGATACAAACTTGCCCTTCTCTAACTATATTGCACTTCTTTGTCAGGTAAGCTTGAATTTCTGTTCTGTGCATGAGAAAACCTTGCACTGCTACGGGCCTGTGCCATAGATGTTCCTTGTATGAGAAACATGCACTCAGACTTGTGTACCATATAAAAATCACTTACCTGAAACTGTAAACACCTTTCTGTTTTACATCCTTAAACATTATAGCAGCAATGCATGTACTGGAAGTTTCCAGTTCATGTATGACATTCTGCTGAGAAGTGGTACAACTGTAAATTTAATGGTATAGCGGCCCTAATCAGTCCTGCAGATACTTCTTCCATTAAACTACAGCAACTCTGCTAGTTGCCTGTGCTGTTCCATTACAAATCTTGGAGAGAAATGCAGGTATTGTCACCCAATGGCATATTTGCGGAACAGCAAATGTGAGAATATTTGCAGCAAGACACTGACTATCTGCTGATCTTGTGATGGATAATACCATTGCAACCTACATACTGCTAGACACATACAGAGTACTGCAACAGCAATTCCCAGCCAGCTCTATTTCGATACATATGAAAATCTGCCACAAGTTAACCGGCGGACAGGTGTGTCCTGTGCACAATAGCACTGCTGAACATGTTTTAAATGCAATAAGTTTGCATGCAATTGTTGCATCGCCATGCTCTGCATGTAAGTACTTGCATTTGTGCTATGGTGCGTTAATTGCATTACAGTTTCTTTCGGCAATGGTCCATCTAATTGATTTAAGGAATGGTGGGGCAAGTGGATATTTATGCTGGACCAGTAGATTCCAGCAAAATGTTGTCCCTTGGACAAGTAGACTTTTTAAACAATTCCACACCCCTGGTGTGGTCTGTTAAGCATATTCGGAAATTTATTTGAAGCAAGACGTTTACATTGAGAAGTGGCCACAAGGCCATAACAAAGCTGTTAACTACTATTAGTCTGTTTTGCTGTTCTTAAAGGATTTAACGGAATCCCAGTCTAATGATGAATGGAATGAGTACAGTGTTACATGTGTGATGAACTTTATAAGTGAGGATGAGGGTGTGTTGTAGAAAGAACAATATGCTAATGATATAGTACTGCGCAAAGTTAATGACTTTATACAGAAGAGTTGGAGTAGTAGGAATGATGTGAACACTTGAATGTCTCTGTGCGCAGAGGAGATTTTTTTGTTTTTTGTTTGTGGTTGTAGTGATACCTCCAGTAGGGGTTAAAAAGAAAATATTTTTTTGTGACACAATAGAAGCTGAGAAATTTACAAGACAGACGTAAGAATCAAAGAATTGTACGGGTACCACGCTTGTATATTGAAACAAGCATTGGCAAACCCAATATGTCTTACCTATGTAGGAGCTATTGACTCTGCCAATATTTTGAGTGGCTTCTGTTCAGCGTGGCTGAAAGTTAGTAGGGTAAAGGAGAGTGTTGTGTTGTAAAGTGTAGTGTTGTAAAGTGGAGTACAGTTGAATGTTACGTCGTGGAGTGACGTACAGTAGAGTTGAGTGGCGTTGAGTGTCATGAAGCAGCGTACAGTGGGAGGTCGTAGAGTTGAGTGGCGTACAGTGGAGCACAGTGTCAGAGTTGAGTGTAGTGACATACAGTGGTGTAGAGTGGAGTGGCATAGAGGATGCTGCATAGAGTGTTGTAGAGTAGAGTGGCATACCGCGGAGTAGATTCCATAGAGTGGAGTAGTGTGTCATAGAATAGAGTGGCGTAGAGGGAGTTGCCTAGAGATTCCTAGAGTGGAGTAGTGTCGTAGAATAGCATAGAGTGGAGTAATGTCTGTGGAGTAATGTCTGTGGAGTAATGTCTGTGGAGCAGAGTTTAATGGAGTAGAGAATCGTTGAGTGTTGTAGAGTGGGGTGTGGTAGAGTGCCTAGAGTAAAGTGGCATAAACTACAGTGGTGCAGAGTAGACTGGCTTAGAGTGCAGTGGCGTATCGTGCATTGGTTTTGAGTATAGTGGTGCAGATTGCATTGGTATAGAGTGCAGTGACGTAAAGTAGCTTAGACTGCAGTAGTATAGAGTAGAGCGGTGCAGAGTAGATTGCAGTGGCGTACAGTGCAATGGCATAGAGTAGAATGGCGCAGAGTGAAGTGGCATAAGAGTAGGATAGAGTGAAGTGGCATAGCCTAGGGAAGAGTAGAGTGGTGAAAAGTTGAGTGGTGCAGAGTAGAGTGTAGTGGCATAGATTACAAGAAAAAAAATAAGGACCCCCTGCTACTAACGTAGATTCCTAGGGCAGGGAAATTACTGTATTTGAAAAAACACCCCAAGGCAACTATAGGTTCATATAATATCTAATTATTCATTATTAAATTAAATTTATAAGGCGCACAGCTACCCGGAGGTTTCCCGGCGCACTGGACAGATTGCAGATAAAACGGATTAGCTATTTACTGGCTGGAAAGCCAGGTCTTCAGGACTTTGTGAAAGCTTTTATGGCAGATTTCGTGGCGGAGTGGGGCAGGTAGTGAGTTACACAGCACTGGGGCCAGGTACGATAAGGAGCGTCCACCCATGCGAGAAAGTTTGAATCTGGGAACTGTGAAGTTGGCTTGGGATGCGGAGCGAAGTAAGCGGGGAGGGAGATATAACTGGGCTAGGGAGCAAAGGTAATGGGGTGCTGTACCCAGCTTAATCTTATGCATATAACACAAGGCCTTGAATTGTGTCCGTTGCTCAATCCTGATCACGCAAAGTGCCTGTGATGGAGGATGTTTTAGATATCTGATGAAGTAGCCTGGCCGCAGAATTCTGCACCACCTGCAGCTTGCGTATTCATTCCTTATTTGCTCCTAGATAGAGGATGTTGCCATAGTCAAGCTTAGATGTGATTAGGGCCTGGATGACAGTTAATTGGGTGCATTCAGGCAGCATCCATAGTATCCTACGGAGCCATTTGAGAATAGTGAAGCAAATGGACGTGGTCTTAGCTACTTGCTGTTTCATGGTCAGCTGATCGTCCATCACTATGCCCAAATTACGTGCAGTTTGTACTGGTTTAGGAAGTTCACCCATTTCAGGTGGCCAGTGGCGCGGGCCCCAAAGCTCTTTATCCTTTCCCATGATCAGAACCTCCGTTTTCCGCGATGGTAACTAAGGGGCTGACGTAAAGATTGAATAGCATAGGACTAAGTATCGATCTCTGAGGCACTCAATAAGGAGAAGCATAGGTCTTTGAGCAAGCCGATGGAGAGAAGACCTGAAAAGTCCAGTCGGAGAGGAAATTTTTGATCCACTCCAAAGCTGATCCAACAATTCCCAGAGACTGGAGTGCATTAAGGAGGGAAGGATGGGGTACCGTATCAAAGGGGGCACTCAGATCTAATAGAATGAGTGCCACCGTTTCCCCTTTATCCAGAAGCAGGCATATTGTTTCAGCAACTCCTAAGAGAGTGGACTCTGTGGAGTAGCCGGCTCTAAAGCCAGATTGGGACCCGTGTAAGATGTTATTGGATTCCACAAACCGTATAAACTGCTGATTCACGTGTTTTTCTAGGACCTTAGAGAAAGGAGGGAAATTGGGCAGAATTTGGAGGGCTCAGCTGGATCCGCATTTGGTTTCTTCAGAAGAGGAAGAACCATTGCGTGTTTCCATTCTGCAGGTAGGATGGCTTCCCTCAGTGAGGCATTAAGTAGCTCCATGATGATTCTTAATGAAGAGGAGTTCAGTTTTTGAAGGATATTGACTGGCAGTGAATCATTAGGGGAGCCTGATTTAAGACTATTTAAAATAGAACTGAAAGATAAGGGGTCTAAGGGTTGCCAATTAGTTATTTCCCTGGTGGACACCGAATCCGCTAGCCCAACTGGACTGTTACATTTGGACGTGGGGGATGTGTTTGTTAAGTGCTGTTCTATTTTGGAAGTTGGAGACTCAAGTTCAGCATAGATCTTTTCTACTTTTTCGATGAAGAATTTAGCCACAATTTCACAATGCGCTTCATCAAGTGTCGGGGGTGCCGGTTGGCAGGTTGCTCCTGAGAGATCCCCAACTAGTTTAAACAGGACTTTAGCATTATTTTGTGCAGATGTGATAGTTTTGTTCACATATTCCGCACGCGCTGCTTTGCAAAGGGCATTATATTCTCTCTTCGCCGTTTTGTAGCACTGCTTAGAGATTCTAAGGCATAGTCCTTCCTCCAACGTCTTTCTGAAGCCTTGCATTTTGTTTTTTCGCTTTTTAATTTTTCGGTAAACCATGGGGCGGTTGGACGGTGATTATTTAATTTCTTAAGTGATAAGGGAAGGCAGGTGTTCACAGATGCCGTTATCCAAGTGTGGATGGAGGCTGTGTCGGAGATTTGAATGGGTGATAAATCAGGGGCATTGTTCACTAGGTGTTGATTTAAAGATTCAATATCAAGTTTCTTCCAATTTCTGCTCCTAACTTTGGGTAAGGAGATAGGCGGTGATTGTGAATCAAGCACCAACCTAAAATTAACAAAAAAATGGTCAGACCAGAGAAGAGGCAGAGCTTTTTGACTATGAAAATTGGGTACGTTCGAGAATATGGGGTCGAGCAAGTGGCCGCCCGTGTGCGTAGGACCCGAATTACGGAGTGGTATGTGCATGGCTTCAAGGTCGTCAATCAAGCTGGAGCCTATCTTGCATGTAGGATCATCGAACTGAATATTAAGGTCTCCCACGATAGTAAAATTGGCTGCAATGAGTAAGAAAGGAGCAATGATGTCCGGAAAGTTTGTTGCCCATGGTCCTGCTGGGCCAGGGGCGCGATACACCAGGAAGCCTGTTAGTGTAAACTGAGGGGTAAGAAGAAGTCTAAAGAAGCCTGCTTCACACCCTCCACATGGTGGTGTCTCCCATTTGCACGAATAATCTTTTGTAAAGATAATCGCGATACCGCCACCAATTTCATCTCCTCGGTCTTTCCTGACAATGGTGTAGGTTGGACGCAAGTACGCTGCAATATCAGGGCCGGAGCTTTCGTGTAACCATGTTTCCGTGAGGAAGATTGCATCAGGCTGCGGTTGTGAGTTATAAAGGAGATCAAAAATATCCTCCTTATGTTTGGCGAGGGATCTGCAGTTAAGGTTAAAAAAGGTAAATTGTTTAGTTTGGCTTTTATTAGTACTGCACCCAGCTGTACGTTGTTTACTGGGATCAAGCTGAATGCCAGTATTCTGCGATTGCGGTTTCATGTGTAAGGGAGTGCAGGTGAAATTACAACCAGGACATGAAAAAGTGGGGCAGTCAAATTTGAAGTAGATGCATTCGGCTTCTGGTCTTTTACGTAGATCATATAGGAGACTGGGAGAGTATTTTTGTATCGCTTTAGATAAAGAAGCAGGGGTTATGGCCCCTGGCCCCTAACGGACGCGGACGGGCTTGCCTTTGGCACCCGCCGGCGTGCCCGCTGCACGTGTCCGCTGTGCGAAGTGAGAGGCATGTAGTTAAGGCCTCGGAGTCAGCTGTCTGCTGACGTTGATGCTCCGCCTCCCACCGGCCCCTCCCGCCAAAGATGTCAGCCGCTGCTCCCTCCCCGTCATCGGGCAAACCCGTGGTGGACAGGGGAGCAGACGGCA